>NC_140421.1:48611628-53611628 GCF_965140295.1 Lepidochelys olivacea | reverse complement strand
TGTCACCCATTATTTAACAGTTCCACTACATGGTCTTTAGTAATCTTAAACCTACCACTTCATAGGTGTGGGAAAGGTTTAGACAGCTTTTTTAACCTTACACGCTAGCAACACAAGAATTAATGTTTTAAAATAATTTCTTCTCATACAGTATAAATTTGCTTGATAATTTATTACAGATTTAAACTCTACCTCTTTGAGGTGCACAGCAAAAAAGCCATCATTTTGAGAGCTCATGGACACTTTAGTAACATCACCCAGAGGGACCTCTGACTTGATATGTCCAGACTTTTGATCAGCAAGGAGGACATTATTTTTTGTTAGCAAGAAAATCCTGGATGCACACTGTAAAATGAGAAAATGAAAAACATTATCTATTCAAACACACAGAGAGGAAGACTCTACAACACAGTAACCATTAAGAAAACAAACAGTTCATACAACTAAGAACTGTGGCTCAAATTTTCAAACCTGAGTGTCTTAAGCTCAGCAAGAGCTGCAGTTTGATCAACGTCTCTGAAAATGTGGTCACCTTTATTTAACTGCCTTCTTATGGATCCAGAAGCCTAATGCATCCCCAGTTCTTCATTTTGCCCCCTATGCTTACATGTACAAACACAATGTTTTTAATTGTAAGTTTATAGATGTACAATCTGAAAATGGAAAGTCAGAATACATCTATAAATGAGAATGACCCTGATTCTTCGTTCCTTGTGCACTGCAAATGTCCATTGAAATCAACGTAAATTTTGAGTGCAGAATAAATGCAGTATCAAGTATATATATTTGTGTGCACACATACTATATGTACCAAAATGCTTATGTATTTTAAATACTATGTTGTCCTCCACTACCATCTCACAGAACTATTCTCCTAATACGCAGCTAAGCATTAATTTTTCTAAATACCAACATTTTTTGGAAATTAGAAATATACTTATCCTAAAAGAATTCCACACTTCCACCGTGTAAAATGGATAATTTAATAAAAACAGTTATGAAAGAAATTACCATCAATTAATAAATAATACCTGCCTCTTATACAGCACTTTTCATCAATAGATCTCAAAGTGCTTTACAATAGAGGTAAGCATCACTATTCCCATTTTACAGATGGGAAAACTGAATAAATAAGCATTTTAGTACCTTCAGAACCATTGAGGGGAAAAATAAAATTGCCCTATATGTTAATTTACAACAAGACCTATCACATCAGAATGCCCTTTGGGATTAAACAGTGCCATTTTATTACCTTCCCATTAGCTCTATTGATTTTATTCACAACTTCAGCAATAATGATCTTTTCTTCCACGGCATCTTTGAGTCTTTTGTACTTGGGGTTCTTGCTGATTTCCAGGTAAGCCCCCTGGAATGGTTGCCCAACACTATGGAAGGACAAAACAATACAGAAACACTCAAGTTAAGTTTGACCTTTGGGCACAAGTAAAAATCCCAGAACTGTCACATTCTGGTGCAGGCTTTGCATTGGTACCAATGGCTGTCCCAAATACCTTATTCATGGGTATTGTATTTACTTGCATATAC
The DNA here is from genome assembly GCF_965140295.1 of Lepidochelys olivacea. NCBI lineage: Eukaryota > Metazoa > Chordata > Testudines > Cheloniidae > Lepidochelys > Lepidochelys olivacea. The sequence continues at coordinate 53,610,083 of NC_140421.1, read as the reverse complement.
TTCCCCACCATAGACCTTTGTTAATTGCACAATGTTTAACACAAGAATATATAAAATATCCCAGTCTCAGCACTTAGGTAGATATTTTCCCAGGGGCCTAAAGCAATTTGTTAGGCATTCAACTCCCACTGATTTTCATGGGAGTTGGGTGCCTTCCAGTCCTCTGTGCCTTTGCAAATTTCTCCCTGAATATACGTCAGATTTGGATTTATCTCCTACTTAGTCCTATCTGACAGCATACAGACTTCCAAAACCTCAACTGTACATTTTAATGCATAATACTGCACTCTTCAGTCTTGAGCTGTTTCTACATGAGAAGCACCACATTAGAGATACAGCGAACACTGCTTCTTCCTTCCTGCAGCACAAAAGGGATTCTGGAGTTCCACAGGCAGATGTCTATTGGCTGGAGGCAGACATAAAAAAAATGGATGCGCCAACCAAGATCCAGGGGACAGCACCCTCACAGAAATATGGAAGCCTCCATTAAAAAAACAAAAACAAAAAACTATAGAGGAGGAGATCAAAAAGAGTTAAGAGAAATAGAAAGAGCTGGTAGAGACACAAATACAATGAAGAAAAAGATATTCCAGGATCTATTATATGAAAGAAAGGAGAAAGACTGAGCAAAGCCTGGGATGGAAAGGAAGTATAAGAAAAGCAAGAGAGATGTCATAATTAACATATTTTTAAATGTATTAAATATAAAGTTGTTGGCTGCTGAGAACCTTACCCATTAATACACAACTGTTGTATGCCTCTCAAATGCAGGTAGTGTCAATTTGGGGGCCTTTGAAGACCAAATTTTCTCACCCTGGCTAGTGGACTTAATTGGTCTAGGTTATTAAGATAGTAAGTACTGAATAATATTTTCAAGCCCTGCTTCAGGCAACAATGCTGCACGACAGTATATTTAGCCAAATAAGTTTTCAAGAAACACTAGCATCTCCCTCTCTGCTGCCACACTTAAACAAATTAGCTGAAAATGTTTTGTAAGTCTTTAAACAGTGTGGTTTCATTTCATTCTGAATTTAGGAAACATTTTGGTTGAAAATATGGATTCTGGCTGAACCAAGAGTTGAAGATTTAATTATAATGGGTATTGGCTTTCATTTAATCAATTACCCATTGCTCAAACAAGAAATCTCTCCACATTCAGATTCTGACTAGCAGGCTGGAGAGAACAGTCTAACACAAGCTACATTTATACAAAAAATAACGACACTCCACAAGGTTTGTTTCCCCTGAAAACTGAACGTCTAGTTTCTCAGCACCAGTCGTGACTTAAGCTTAAATTTCAATTAAGCTTCTTTGAAGATCTCCAAAACTGATTTTTATCAGCTTTACTACACATGACATAAATATGCAGCCCAAGGAAAAATGTAGCCATTCTTGCAATTACTTGAGCAACGTTAACTGGGCAGATAGCACCAACTGGAGACGCATCAGAAATTCCCTGATATTTTCAGGCCTCTACCTGTCTGAAATACTGATAAGAGTATTTGTAGAGATATGTAAGGTTTTAGCCAGCCTAGACACTATCACGGAGTAGACAGAATCTCTGGAATAGAAATAATTACCAAACAAACGTGGCCTTGGGAAGATAAAAAGTTTCATTATTTAAAGGTATTTCTTAACAGGCTTAACTGCAAAACTGCCTAGTCCTCACATTCCAATACTGCTCACTTATTTCATTAATATTTTGGAATCAATTAAGCTTAAATAATGACCACAGCAAATCTGCTAGCAGCAAGTATTTTTGTTTGCTTCTTATTGTCCAAATCCTGAACAAGTGAGAAAGGCCTACATGCTGCTGCAAAGATCATTTCCCTTGCATGTCTCTTTGCCCTTGCTACTCCTCTCTTTGCAGCCCTCCACTGGCTAGTCCCTTCTTTGCTGCCTCAGACATAAGCCACTTGTCTTTACTTTCAAGGCCCTTCACAACCGATCCCCACCAGAACAAGAGTCCTAAAATAAATAAATTAATTAAAAGCCAGAATGCAGGGCAGTGAGAGGCCCCAAGAGTGAGCAGTGGGGTGCAGGGATTTATTGGGGGGAACTGGGAGGAAGATAGGGGCAATGGGGGAAGTTTGGGGAGCAGGGGTAACTCCCTGCAGAGCCTGTCCTATCTCCTTCTCCACCTCCCCCCCCAGATATCTCCTCTTCTCTTGCTAACGTGTCAGTTTCCACAAGAGATATCTCTCCTACGCATGCCCAGCACCTGCTCCCTGTGGAGACTCTGCTGACCAACTCCCAACATCGCCTGGCTCTCATTCCGCCTCAGGCTCCCAGCAGCTCCACCCCCTGAGCTCCCCTGCCCAGTCCTGGTTGCAGCACCCTGGCTCCCTTCATGCCGAGTGCCCAACCTCCCACCTGCAAGCTCAGTTGACAGCCTGCAGCCAGAGACGGAAAGGAGCCACCTGGCCCAGGACCAGAGGAAGTACTGGAATGCCACTCCCGCATGACTCAAGTGTGGATACCCACCTTCCCTGTCATCTCTCATTCACTATCTAAAGGTTGATGCCTGTCTCTGAGCAGACCATGATGTCAGCCTCCATCCCCTACTTGTTACATTTTCAGACAACCACTTTTGTGCTCTGTCCTGCTGCCCCACATGCTGGGAAGGAGATCCCTGTAAACATTCACAAAGCCACCTCCTTCAAACACTCCTTTGCCGTGACGCCTCCAAAAAACTTAACAGTTATGCTGCTAGTGTGCTGAGGACCACTGCTTATCAAGCTGACCAATACTGCCTCCTTGTTTCCTTGTACTCTCCCCTGGATCTATCTATCTGCTGTCCCTTCTCTTACACTTAGACTGTAAGCTACCTGGGGCAGTGACCATCTTTTTTATTTAGTATTTGTACAGAACCTAGAACAGTCAGCTCCTGGTCCATGACAGATACTCTTTCATGCTAGGGTAATACAAATAATTAATCATAATAAATCTGCACCGTGTTACAGCAGGGCTGGGAGATGGGATCCTTAGCTCCAATGTGTATTGGATGCTCAGATTTGGAGTAGCCAAGCCACGCTGGATATTGCCGGGGATGGGGGGAGGGAGCAGTGGACTCCATTGGTTGCTCTCTCTCATGTGGGATGTAGGCTACTTAGCTTCGTGCAGAGTGTGGGTTCCCTGGCCTTTTCCTCATTTGTGAGTGAGACTTAATTCCACCCCTTCACCTTGTTTTGTGGCACTCACTTCCAGATCAGCAAGGCAAGAGAAGGAGGCATCCATTCCCCTGTGCAGGTTCGCTACATGTTTATTATTCAAAGAAACATCCTTTCTGCTATATTTGGGGTCTTGGCACATGAAAACAGTCCTCAGTGTTTACAATGACAAAACTGGTGGCAGTTTCTGGGTATAATGATTCTAACAGAACACGATCAAAAGTCAGCAGTTTAACATTTAATTTAAAGCAAGTTGATTTCACTGTGTAGGACTGACAAAATAAGCTATGACACCTCCATGATTTGATCAAGCCAGTAATCCAGAAACAAAAATTTCTCAAGGCATGTAGGATTGGCAAATTGGTCCACAAAAAAAGTCCACAACTAGCAGTTTCTCCTGGTTAAAATAAACAAGGCGTTGTTTTTTAACTCCCTAAATCTATGTAAGGGTGCAGATTATTTTTGTTTTACACTGTGAGCAGTGGTACCAGAATAACTCATTACCTGGCAGGATATAAAGCCTTCTTGTCCTTAAAAAGTTCACTGGCTTCCAGTTTTTCTTCATATATAAGCTTCTGTTGATCTGTGAACTGGTCTCTGTACTTTTTACACTACAAAACATGACATTTTAGAGGAATCATAAATCAATCTTGGAAATCTGCTTTAATGCAGCAGCCATCACTGATCACTATCCACTTATTGCTTAAGATACACATTCTTAGTGTATTTCTGGAGTGACTCAACTCCATCCGACATGCCATGGTAACACAGCAACCACTAGCTGAGGCCCTTCAGCCTTTGCCTGCTCTACACACCTCTGAATTATATTAGACACATTAGAGATGATTTCAAAGCAAGTATTTCATTTAAGTATATATAGTTAGCTGACTGTACTGTCAGCTAAAATCCCATAGTACTCCTCTGTAGCAGTTCACAAGAACAACACTTCACAGGTGTGGTTTTTTGTTTTTTGCTATGATGTACCACAACACAGCCACTTTACATAATTAATACAATAATCAGGATCCGGCTGTTCCTTTTAGCAGGCAGAACTGTATTGTTGTAAATGTTTTATCCTGGAGGTGCTTTGAGTGGGGGCCCCCTAATTTCAGCATTAACTCAACTTTCTGAAAGCAAACACAATTCAGAATATAAACAACATCAAATAATTACCAATAGCTATTAATACACATACATAAATATACAGAACTATCAAAGTGTAGCTGAAGAATTTAGATCTGTTTGCAGAATTCAGCATGTTCCCAATTTACCATGTTAAAAAGTTACAACAAGAGAATCTTTGTCCTTGACAATTTGCAGAAAATGGCATAGTTGCAAAGAGATCATCACGGATGCTGAGTGCTCACCAAGTGTCTCGGCAGCACTTAAATAGATTCTCGCCATTTTCTCCATTAACGGGTCCAAAACAAATTTCAGCTAACCACAGTTCACATGCATAATATTCCACTGAGTATTTCCACTGTTAGACTGAGCAAACACCAGTTCTGGATATGAACATAAGTATTATAAGCTACCAATTAAGCATATTCACTTCATATTAAATTAAGAGCTGGGGGGGGGGGAGGGGGGAGGAAGGGAAGCAATACACTTTGCTCTTTTTTCCCCAACCACCGAAAGGACTAGATAATGTATGGTTATGTCTGGAAGGCCAAATAGAATGATAAAAACAAACAGCTTATGCAAAAAAATTAGTGGACAACACTGTAGTAAATATTTCCTAAAAATACATCCTCCATGAACAAAATTGAGGCACTCAAATCATATGATCAAAATGTTCCCTACCCTCCACAAGTGGAAAATCCTCTTCATTTCCTTGTGAGTTGAATCCAAGAAGAGGTAAGGCCTTGCTGGCCAGTTTTTGTCTATTGGTGATAAAGAAGGCATCTTATTCTTCATTTCCAAGAAGTACTTTTGCATCTGTGATAAATTTGAAGCAAGATGTTTTATTAATCTCAACCAGTAAAGCTATTAAAACAAGCTAGAAATGGCAGGTGCTCTTCAATAGTAAGTGTTGTTATTCAACTGCAACTCCCACAGTTATTAAGCCTGCTCACAAGTTTGGGAGGCTAAATTTATTGAGAAATGCTGATGCTGCTTTAGGTGTAGGCTGCCCATGCCCTTAACTTCAAAACATGTGACTATTCCTTCTTTACAACAGAAAGAACTCAATAGTCATGCTATCACCTGTACAGTATGATGACTCCTTTACAAATATTATTAAGGCCCTCGCAGCTAACACTTCTGGCTATGCTAGAAAACAAAATTTTACATTAACCTATAAAGTATATAGGTACTTACAATTTTCTGTAGTGTAAATTCATAAATTTTCCTTCCAGCATTGGCTCGGAAGAATTTCCTGTATTCTCTACGGACCTGAAACATTAAACAGGCCTTCAGAGTGAATATGTATAATTAATATTTATCCATGAATGGTTTTAACAAAGCATTGTACACATTAAGAAAGTGAAATATGAAGTTACAAGTGTGGCCAATAGATGATGATGTGGGAAATAGGTCACAAAGACCAGAGTTGCCTAAAGCTGCAAAGAACTACATTAAAAGTGATACGGTTAAAAAAAAAAAAAAGAGGACTTTCCATTATCTTTACAACTGTCAAATATGATCAAGTTGATCGCATATTGAGAATATTTCCACAGCTTTTTTGCTGTAAGCCTGGGATAAAGAGAGTGAAGCTCTTTTAGTGATAAGGATTTTATTGAATCGTAATTGCCACTGGGTTGATTTGTGAATTATTTTTTTAATTGATGGGAGGATTTTTTTCTGTACATGCACTTGGAGGTTTTTTGATTTGTGTATTTTATAAACCTAAATAAACAGAGATAATGATAAATATTAAGAAAGTGAAATCAGAAGAAAAGTTCTGTACATCAAATTTTTCATACAAGTGCTCTTAGAAAAATATCAAGAAAATGAGCTACTGATGACTGAAAGAAGCAGAGAAAATAGATTAATTTTGCTTAGGGTCAGACACATGAAATAAAATTTAGCAGAACAAATCATGAGAAATCATTAAAAGCCACTTTTAGAGGAGATTTCTGATACTACTTTACATACATGATTTTTAAAGCAACTCTAAGGTAGAAAACAGAGAAATTTCTACCTACCTCTGGTATTACCACTACCATGGTATCTAACCTCTCCAACTATTACACACTTGAAACCAAAATTGAGACAACACACCTTATTTGGACTTTTGTGAAATGCCCAAAATTCACGACAAGTTAGCTGAAATTCATTAACTTTTTTGCATGCCTTGGCTGAGTTAGAAGCAAACCTGTTAAAGTTTTTAGTGGAAATCAGGGAAAACGGCTATGGTCTTGCATACTTTTCCACACAGCAAGCTCAGTGGTTTTGGTGAATTTCGCATAGTGTTCTTGGATTCATCTGAACCAAAACCAAAGTGAAAGCCAGCAGGTGAAAACCCACATTAGTCAAAACACAAAAGGTTCACATAGCCCTGTGCCACCAGCCCTCACTCCCATCCCAAGCGTCTCACACAGCTCTTCTCTAAGCCACCATTTTGAAAAGAAGAATTTCTCAAATGTTCTCATGAAAAGAAACCAACATTAGGGGGGAAAACACATACATTAATCACACATTACTGAGATACGTTAACAGCATTAACAATATTTAAAGTGCTTCATTCTCACCAAACTTTCTCTGTTCAAATTTTTCTTTTCCTCTTCAGTTAATAAGAAAAATGTTTGAGTTTTCAGATGTTGACTTTTACAAAGGTTTTTTTTAATGAATTGCAGAAATTTTCAGTAAAATCTATATCTTCCTTATGCTGTTAAAGTTTAGCCCTCTCTTAATTAGCACACAACCACTATCAGCACGTTAGCAATGGATATTATCCACCAATAAACAGATTAACACCTTCAATCCCAGTCTGACAATATTCACTGAAAAATATTAAAAAGGTGACTTCCTTGTAATATACGGGTCCCATATCTCACCAAGTTCTCACTGGTACTCCTTAAAAACAAAGTTGTTATTACTCTTCATGAGCAGCAGTCTGTGTGAGCTTAGTTTTTAATGGGAATACTGCAACACACACACACACTCACTCACTCTCTCTCTCTCTCTCCTGGCACAATAGGAAAGCCAGCAACAACATAATTCCTTGGCAGATCAGTACTAGAGAACCCCAAATCTGGGAAGTACTGTACATACTATTAAAATCCCATTTATTTACTATAAACAGAAAAATAAATCAAAAATAAATTTAGAAATCTTGATGCAGCTTTATTTTTCAAAATACTAATGATCATGATTCAAATAGGTTGAAGTGCTTTGATTTAACAGCTATTAACTCAAAAGCTTCCCTCCACAAACATGTTGGAAGAAAACAGGCAAACAAATCACACAGTATCTAACCAGGCAAACAAATCACACAGCATTGACATAGAAATGATTATACATAGCTAGGATCTTGCCATGGAACTCACAGTGTGCATTCATATTCCAAAGAATTGTGTGCTTTACATGAGTCCATTTCTGCTGAAATAAAACCTTCAAAACCATAGCATATACAGACAAAGGCATGTCCTTGCTGTATAACATGTTCAAGGTTTTGGCTTTATTAAAGTTAGTTTTCCTTTAAAAAATAATGCTCAAAATACAGCAGTGTTCTTGACTTCTTAGAACGGACATTTTCTTGGTTTCTAATCATAAAAACTGACCTACTTTGACAGCAGTAAAGCATGATTCTAATCTGAAGAGTGACTTCTTAAAAATGGCACCTTCATATCCCCTGTTCTCCTTCCCATATGTATATTGAGTCACATTTAATTTAGTGACAATATGTTTTCACTACATTTTATCCATGTTAGCATGCAATAGAACACCTCTGAAGAGTTATGACTTATACATCATCAACAGAACTGTCAGTAAAGTTTCAACTGTAGAGCCAAATTCTGTCCCCATTTACACTTGCATAATCCCGGTTTGGCCCAGAGCATCTCTATTAGTGGTGATGACGATCAAGCCAAAAAACACTCATTTGGTCTCTCAGATCTAAGTGCTCAAGGATAGCAGCTGAACACTTTTTTCTTGTAAATGAAGCAAAAGGTGATATGCAAGTACTGTGACACAAACATGGAGGCCCATAAGATGCCATTTTCACAGTCTATTTACAGAACAGAACTACACTTTACAGATTGCAAATGTATTTTCTTTTGCCAACCAATCCTCAATGTAGAGGGATATAGAAAAAAATGGACAGACTGTAATCATTTGACTTTTCTAAGAAGGCCTGGCCTCCACTGAATAGATGTCACAGCATCAAAACAACTCAAAGGAAAGTGACTGGACACTATGCTTAACTCTAAGTCACACTTTGGCCATCCCATATACATCAGTAGGTCTAAAATGAGCAGCAATGACGTCAAATAGTCACACCCTGCTTCCCACTGTAACAAGAATAGGTCAGGAAAAGAAAATACTTGTTTGTAATCTTTCCAGATGGGATCCTTGCCAATGTAGGTCAAATTTTAAGTTAACAACCATGATAGTGTCCCTTTAATTAAAAACATTTTTGGCATTTTATCTTCCACTTGAAAATTGAAACTTCTGATAAGACAAGGAATATCTTCAGATTAAAGACAGCTGTAAATGTAACAATATTATTAAAAAGTTTACAAATGTCTCATTTAACAGACATTTTCAGATTAAGGATTTTTCAATAAAAAAGTCCATGACAAAACTAAGCAAAACTAGTATCATGCTCGCTAGTGATCCCACACAATTAATAGTTTATTATGTGTTAGTAGATGCCACGCTTTATTGAGTTCATTGTTGACACAAGGGAGTGGTTGAGAAAGTACCTTCAGTCCAAGCCAGTAAGCCCAAATGACTGCAACAGCATGCTTACGCCTAGCCTCGTCCTTCAAGCGTTTCAATTCCCTTCGAGCCTAAAATGTTTAGATAGTGAATAAAAGAGACAGCCCGATGCAGATAGCACAATCACCAGGAAAAAGATCCTCCCAGACAGAACAGCTGATTTATGAATAAGATATAGAAAGATGGAAGAATAGCATATAACCATTAAAACCCAATGTGTCAGTGTGGAAATGGTGTTAAGGCACAAATGTGGTCAATACAAGCCTCTAAACTGCTTCACTAATACAAAAGGTAAGAATTACACAGGCTCCATTATTTGCTATGAACATTTGTGTAATGTCTGCCATGTGTGTCTGCAAATCATCAATGTTGAGTGTCTGATACTTGATTTTAATGGAAAGCTTTCCCTCCAGTTACAAGACCAAAGTGATATTTATGAAAGTGAAGAATTGAAGTCACACTATACACTCAACTCCTCCAATGACAAGTGCCTCAGCATCGTATGATTAACTCTAACAATTAATTCTAACAATTATTTTTGATCCTAGTCACAACTTTAAATAAAAGAATCCTTCTCACACAATTTTAAACACTATTTAGAACTTTCGTTTCTGGGGTTTAGTTAAGATTCCAGTATATATTTTTCTCCAGTCTGGCAAATGATCTCTTTCTGATTCTCCACACGATGAAGACATTGGTGATGTCATATCACCAAAAAGCATGACTTCATCACATGCAAAACAAGGAGACAGGTACATAAATTTCATCTACAGTCTTTGTTTAGGCAACCAAAATTCCAAGGTACTATACATAAAGATGTGATACTCTGTTAAGTTACACTTTTTACATTTCACAAGGTATTAGTAAATTTATTTGTTCAGTTATTTAAAGACACAAGACCAACAAATAAGTAGCTTCAACTGGCTTGGAAAGGACATACCAGTAATAGTAGTTATAGCTATGTACTTGCAGTATTCATATCTTGCCAAGTATACTGAAGAAACTGTGAATCCTCACCCAACTTTGCCAGTTGCACTCTTTGGATACTCTTCCAATTTAACAATAAAGGCTATTCTCCATTAATTTAAGCCTTTATAAAGGATACATTTTAGTTCATTTGAGATGATACACAAATTCAAGTTCTCAGCCTATGACATGCTAATGCTAAAGACACTGCATAGTCAATATCTGCTTGAATTTTGAAGAGGAAGGAATTTGAGTTACATTTCTACAGTTTTTGAAAAAAATTAAAAAAGTATTAAAATAATCACTGGAGATAGATGGATCCTGAAGCTTTTGCTTTAATTTCCCTCTTAGGAAAAGAGAGAGTTTCCTAAGATAACAGGAAGTTGCCAGATACTGAAAATTTCTTATAACCCCGATGAGCCAAATTAGATTGGTTACTATTAAGTTTATGTCTGAGGGCATGGTAGGCACATTTTTATTTAAATACATTTGACTCATGTTTAACCAAAAAAAAAAAACCCAACTAAAATGTACAATAACGATATAAACCAATATGCAATATATCTTAATTAAGTACTGTAATATAGAATTTATGTTGCATTTTTGTTTGTCATGTCCTTTTTTAATAGAAAAATCCATCTTTACATCAGTTTTGCCAATACTGCTACTGAGCTATTACTTTGCATGAGGGACCTATCACTAAGGCATTAACAATTTAACCAATTGTTTTATATGTTGATACCAAGCACCATAAACAAACATGATTTTTATATTTTTATATATATATAATTTATACTACCCTAGTTAGGACAAGATAGTGAGACTTCATCTTTACATAAAATAAATAGAGAAAAAAACTGTGTCTGATAATGACAGCTTTTTAACAGTTTATTCTGACACCTGAAGATCAAACTAGAAATAAAAAGATCTCTTATAAGCTAAATTCTGTAGATGTTTATATGTTGATTCCCAGGGTTACCTTTCCATTCGAAGAGATTTATTTCTTTGACAAAATAAAATGGCTAAGATCAAGTTCAGCATTGTACTTCTACTGTATTTTAGCATGCTACTAGAATCAGAGATATTTCTTTCTTCATTTAACTCGCAAGGTGTTTTGATAGCATATATAAAGCGGGATCCAAATAATAATTGGGCTATATTAAAATTTTAATTGACTGAATAAAATATTCTAAGTCAAAGAGTTTTTGTTAATTGAAACAATTGTTTCAACATTATTCCCTAGAGTACAACATTTCAAATGTTCATATAACCCAAAACTGCAGCCTGCGATTAGCGAGAATCTTTTAGTGGGACTTCGCTTCTGAAAACAAACAGCTGATGCTGGAATTCCTGGGATTTTTCTAGGGCCATAAATTGAGAACTGCATGCTAACATCGTTTTCTCCTAAAATTTGGGTCATAATATTGTACTTAATTTGCAATACTGGACTTCTCCTACACAACCAAAGAAACAATCAAAACTGATTTCAGATTTTGTACAAATTATAAATAAAAAGTTGTTTACACTTTTAAAATGTACTATTTTGAATTGAAAAGGAGCCTGTTTAATTTAGGTCACAGAATATACAATCCAATTAAAAGGAATCTAGACGTGTACCACTGCAAGCACTTACCAGAAAAACACGTGTGGAACATTTACATTTAGTTCAAATGCATTTTCTAACTTGACCTTACTGCAGTCTAATCATTTTTAATCTAGTCTAATGACTTGTTAGTAAGCAATCAGTACTATTTGGCTGGGCATGCTTAGAATTTTCTAATATACAAGACAAACATTTAGGATGCTGTCAGGTTTATTAAGTGTGGCATAAATAGAAATGGGAAAAATCAAGGATCATGCTTTAGTATCTACTAGGTCACTTGTATTAGTTATTAATCCTCGCTATTTACTACTGATTAAAGTTGGGTGTTGTTGGGTAATGAAGGAATCATGGAACATGTGCATGAAGTACCTTATATCCAAGCCAGTAAGCCCAAACAACAGCAATAGCATGTTTATTTCTAGCCTCCTCCTTCAGTCGTCTCAGTTCCCTTCGCGCCTGTGGTGTATTTGAAAATGGGTTATAGAAAAAGTTTAGGGCAGAAGAGGTTACTGCAGGTCCCAATGGGGAGAGAGAGAGAAAGAAAGAAACCAGTCACTACAAAACCGTAAATATAAAAGCATGTCCTGGCTTTCCAGATTGCAACAGTTAAAATGTTTGCAGTGAAGAGAAATGGAAGTTAAGTAATTTAAGCCATTCAAAACATTTCTCTCTCTCTTTTCTGGAGGACTTTTGCTCCACACACTGGCTTTGAAACACTGAATGTTTTCTGGCATTTTCTTACCTGGGTACCATGCCAATAAGCTGCAATGGTTGTGGCTGCTTCCTTACAGCGCTTCTGATGCTTAAGTTCTCGAAGAAGTTTTCGAGCCTGTGATCAATCAAAAGAAAAAAAATAGTCTTATTTCTAACCCAAACTTAATTTCAAAAGGATTTACACCCTACTGTGCCTTTCTAGTTCAAATCTGAGAGGGAGGAAAACAAAACAAAACAAAAAAACCCAACACACCCTCAAATTTTGCAGATGCACACGCAGAACAACATGCAGATCTGAGAGGATGGGTCTTGTGCTTACCCCCCAAAGCCTCGAGCACTGCAGGGGGATGGGATACCAAGGCCACCGGCCTCTCCCAGGCTCCCGACACCGACTGGGCAGCCTGGGAAGGCTGGGTGAACACCCAAGGGTTCCATGGGTATCATGGCGCCAGCCACTGCGCTTGGGGCCATGGAACCGGTTTCAGTGCCGTCGATGCTGTCATCACCATAGGTACCGGGGCTTGTCCCGCAGTCAGGGAACATCGCTCTGTGCCGGACTGTAAGTGGAGCGGTTGGTACTGGGTGACCAGGAATGGGCGGAGGGATGGCTCCTGTCCGACTGGTGCTGGTTGCTGCGACCCAAAGCCGACCCGTCCAAGCGAGTCAGGTGTCTTGTTTGGGGTTTCAGAGCCTGACGGCGTTCAGCGGATCTGTATCGGACACGGGACGTCAAACAGGACCGGGAGCCACTACAGGCCAGGTGCTGGGAGGAACCTCCTAAGAAGGGAAATCTCCTAGGAGACGGGCGACGACGGCTGGGCGATCAGTGGCCTCTGCTCCCTGATTGGTACTGGGCCCTAGGAGATGGTGAGGGCCAGTCCCGGATATCTTGCTGGGCGGCACATGCCCCAGAGTGTCTGTGCCAATCCACCGGCGAGGAACACTTGGAATCCTTCGATCAGTGCCCCCCCCAGTGCGGGGACCAAAGAGGGCTCCACTGAGCCTGCCTCTCTAGTCCCGAGGCATGACAGCTTCGCACAGGCGACCGATGGCACAACGTCTCTCTCAATGGGGAACAGTGCCACTGAGGCGGGGAAAAAAGCATAGGTCCCAAATCAGGTTTTCCTCGAGACTGGGGTATTGCTGGAGCCAACGTGGGCAGCGTCAGGATCTCTTGAGCTGCTTGAAGGGCTTCGGGCGTCAATGGCACCTGAAGCTTGCTGGGGCCTGCACCGCTATCTGGAGTCCCAGGCGAAGTACAGGATGCGCCGCACCGCTCGACTTGAGCTGGGGCCCGGGAAGGGGGCGCTGAGCTGCCCAGCATGGGTCGTGGCTCGCCCCCAGCCTTCTCCTTTCCCTTGCGGGAGGTAGATCATCCCTTCACATTCTTCTTCGGCTTCATGACCAGGGCCGTGGAGGGAGAACGGTGCCAGCTTGCAGACAGTGCCACTGTGTGTGGAGCACTGCACACGGAGGCCATGGTGCTCGGTGCAGAGTCGGACCACTGCTCTGGTGCCGGAGTGAGTGCCGACTCTATCAGGAGCGCTCTTAGACAGATATCGTGCTCCTTCTTCATCCTAGGTTTAAAGGACTAGCAGGTATGGCACTTATGATTTATGTGCCCCTCGCCTAAGGATCTTAAGCAGCTGGTATGTGGATTGCTGACGGGCATAGGCCGTTTACAGCAATTGCAGGGCTTAAAGCCTGGGGACCAGGGCATGCCCAATCCCCCAGCTGAGTCCCGTTTGGGACTAACGAAGAGTAGAGAACTACTACTAAGGGTTTAACTAAAAAACTACTAACTATATACAATTATTTTGCAGGTTTTCAAAGTTTGCAAGAACAGAACGAAACAACGCTAGCTGAAGCAGCAGAGTTCCAGCACCGTCACTGGCAGCAAGAAGGAACTGAGGGTAGCGGGAGCCAGTGGTTCCCCTTATAACACACCATGCAGGTGCCACTCCAGAGGGCACCAGAACCAGTCCCCTACGGATACTGCTAAGGGAAAAACTTCCAGCACAGGTGCATGTGGCAAGCACACACACCACATATGGAATGGACCAGCTACGTAAATATAAAGAACCAAAGTTATATCTCGGTTGCCAAACCACTATTAACCTGAGTTTGCACAAATAATAATTTAAGTTCTCAATTCTTTTGGGACAGGCAATAGCATAAATGTTAGGACTACTCTTGTAGTACACAAAGAGTTTAGTTTGTGAGGGATATAACAGTACTAAGATGCCAAGATTTTTTCCCCACAAGATAAAAAGTGGGCTCACCCCTTTCCTGAAACTAGGTTTTACGTGTAAGATTTTAGATATCCTCCAGTCCCTGTCTGAGCACTAAGGAAATCTCATTTTTCTCTCTTTTTACCACCTTGCTCCTTGTAGTCTCTGTCATGGTCACAATTCTTCCTTCAAGAGCAGTGGACAGGATTCTTTGAAGAGAGGCAATGCCACAACAAGTTGGGGGTGAAGATAGGGTGGGGTAATGAGACACTCTCTCTCTAAGGGCCAAGTATACTGTATCAAGAGCATTCCCACATCCCCAGGAGGCACAGATGACTGAATTCAGGACAATCTGACCCAGGACCTGGCAAACCCATAAACTGTGTTCAGTTTTGTCTGTGATTTGAAAGTCTCTAAATCAGAGAGTGAATCTGCTACTTACACTCATCTCTCCTCAACTGAGCCCAACATCCTCAGATTTTATTAGCCTAGGCTAGCAGAACCCAAGGCAGTCGCTGCTCAGTGATGTCAAACTCACCTTCCATCCTCTGATGTAAGACTGTACTACAATGGCCGAACTCTTTATCCTCTGATACTTCTTTTGTTGCTGTATTAAAAAATCAATAAATATAGTTAAGCAGAGAAAGTCATAGTTTTAAAACTGCTTTACATCAAAACATTCTTTGGTAACATCTAACAAATATATTCATATGCAATTTAATCAAAAAAAGTATTGGAGAAGAGTGGATTAATTTCTGAACACACAAATGAGGGTGTGGATTTCACATCTAACTCAAGAGGAAACAAACACACAGACAGCAGAGTACATGGACAAGGCCACTTTATACACAAAGAAAGACTAACTTTCTGGCCAACAGAGGAAAGTTATGTGAATTAAATATGAACAGCCACTGTTTTGTTGTCTTTCCCACCAACAAAATAGTTCAGATTGTCACAAACGCTTTGCTCCAGTTTGTCAGCTGAGCTTGCCATTGACAATCATAAGGCTTCTGTTGTTCTTCACACCCACTGCCCTCTTATAGTATCGGTACTGATAATAGCTTATAAAAGATAGTTTGTTGAAAGCCGGACTGGAATGCTATCCACCTAAGTCAGTTTGATGTACACCCTCATGACAATTTCCTGAACTGTAGAACATTTTCCTCTTAAGGTCAATAACATCCTTATTTTTCTAGTAAGCTGCTGGTTAATTTAATATCCTATCAGCAACAGGCTGAAGGTTCGGCAATGCAACATGAAGGGCCAAATACTCAGCTCAGCACCCAGTCTGAAAAAACTGTGCTGGTCAGCTCTGCTGAGGGGTGGGTGTGGATATGGGTGTCAGAAGCCCTCCCTCAGATGCCGCAAAACTAAGGAGCCATTCCATGGCCACTACTGTAGCTTCAACCTCCTCCCCACAACCCTCTCACAGACAACACTTTGTGATGGGAGGGTTTGGTTCTGTGAAACAGCCGATCCCCTCGCCAGACCTTAAGCACAGGGAATTGTCACAGAGCTTTACTCAGGCAGGGGATGCACGCCCTTATTCAGCCTCCCAAACCCTGACCCTCTCTGTGCCTCAAATCACATTAGTTCTGATGCAAGAGTGCTCTTTATATTAAAAAAAGAGGGGCAGGATTTTCCCCCAGGTAATTTTTTGGGCACTTCAAGGAGCCAAATGACTGCCCATTCTAACAAAATAACTGCTATACGTTTTCAGAAAACCAATAGAGCTCTACAGGTTAGGAAATATTCTTCCTAATGTTCATACAGGTTTGGTCAGGTCAAATGTTGGTTTTCATTTGTTCTCATTTTCTTATATCAACAGGCCTGCAAATTATGTATTTGACAACTCTATTTTTAAACCATTAAAGCTCCACTGGTATACTCAGTAACGTAGATACATAGCTGTAATGCAATCCAATCCTAATGTTGGCTGAAGAAAAGGAGTGAATTAAACTGGACAAGTTTGTATTGGAAATGAATTTTTACAGTGGTAACAAGACAGTAAATGAGTTATTTTGAGATATAAATAGCCACATATTTTCTAATTTCCAAGACAAGTTAATCTTTGACTGACCTCCATGTTCAATTGAATTGAATACTAAAGGATTTCAAGGCCACGTAAAAGATTATCAAAAACCATACATCATCTGAGATACGCTAATTTAACAATATCGTAACATTTATTTAAGGGGAGCTCTCTTTCAGTACGATATGCTATTTCATCAAACCTTCTCTTGGCCTTTCATAAGTCTTAATAATGTATATTTCTTTAAAAAAGGAAATTAAAAACGTCTCTTACTAACTGGAAAAAAGATTGAAAACTATACATCATTTAAGTTCAATTCATAATGATGTGGAAGATCCTGTCTACAACAAAATTTGAAGCAGTCTTAGAACTATATTAGTAAGAACCATTTAAACACAGGTCTTTACGAGTTGTACCTAATAAGATAAATCATTGGGACCCTCCCAAGCATTCTTGTGCCTCAAATTTAAAGGCTTCAAATAAGGCAAAAGACAAAAAACATCTTATAATGATAGAATTTCACATACAGTAAACATACACATTACTAAACTTTTGTATGCATTGGTTGCCCGTTGGTACATGCTACAAAGTTTCGCCCAATGCTTGAGTCTGTTGAACTATAGAGAGGTCCCACCATTAGTGCTGGGAAATCCTGTCTCCAAACGGTTGAACTAACCAGGATACCTTGACAATCCTTTTCACACAGATCATGTACTTCATCGTGAGCCTATTTAACTCAGTTTACTTGGTGGATATTTTTGGTGCCAAAATACAGACATAAAATTGAATAGTTGCATCACTTTCACCAAGGCTGATAACAAAGAAAAAGAATCATTAAGTACTAATAAGAAATCCCTGTTTAATAAAATTTGCATCTTACTGCATATCTCCTGTACCAGGAAGCAATCACAATCTGGCTCCGTTTCATTAAAAGGAAACGTGTCCGACATTTCCAACCTCTGTAAATCTTCTGAATGAGTGTGGCCAAGTCCTCTAGACGTTGCTTTCTCAGGTCTTCTAATTTGAAGAGCTGAGTTAAAAAAATAAAAATAAATAAAAGACAGAAAAACAGAAAAGCGTAATTAGGATAACAAAAAGGGATCAATTCCCTGAATCCCATGCTTCACCTCTTGAGAAATCTTTGGCTGGATCATGATTACTGTACATGGCACATAAATGCGGTATTGATGCCTTACATCCTGAGGTTATTCAGTGGATGAAGACTACATTAGATATTGGACTGTTGCTGACAATTACCTTCATAGGCTTTTAATTCCCTCTCAGCCTCACTTAGGTTTATTTTTAATGCCTTCTTATAAGCCTGCAATTAATCACTTTAATTTCTATACAATGTTTATCATTCTAGTACCAGAGCATTGTGTTTGGCGAAACCTGCACTTGTCATCCAGCAAATTCTTCAGCATTATTGATGGGTAATCACCATGCAAGCTGCTCTTTGATTAGTGCTTAAAAAGCAGTCTGAAAAAAGTGGGCACTATCATAATCAGGAAGCAGCAACTTTGGAAAGAGAGAGTTTAAAGTGCACCCCTCAGAAGCCTGGCTCAATTTTATTTATTTAATGCCAGGTCTGCAACACCCCATGCCCTCCCCCGCAAACAGCACAGTCTTTGATTCTATGGTGGAAAAGATTTGTTCACACACCGTTCTTGGGTTGCGGATAAATATCTTTGATCGGCCAAAGGAATATTCTTCCTCAGGGATTTCCAATTCATTGAACAGTACCTCTACACCAGCCCTAAGAGAAGAAAATGAGCTTCTTGTGATATATTTAAAACTCTTCAGACCAAAACATACATACTTCTTAGAGTTTACACACACACAAATTAATAGGCAGCATGTTAAAGGATGTTTTAAATCCTTAGTGTTTAATATGAGAAGAACGGAAATGTAACTCTTTTATTCATTTTTTTTTATTAAGCTCTAGACACAAGAATCATATTTGGAAGGGTATGGAGCAATTTGTGTACAAAGGGAACAATTACCATTAAACAGTGCCAGTGATGCAATCCAATCCTAATGTTGGTTGAAGAAAAGGAGTGAATTAAACTGGACAAGATTGTATTGTATTGTATTGGAAATGAATTTTTACAGTGGTAACAAGACAGTAAATGAGTTATTTTGAGATATAAATAGCCACATATTTTCTAATTTCCAAGACAAGTTAATCTTTGACTGACCTCCACTGAGCTATGAAGGAATAAGAATACCAATGTTTTTCTTACCTAGCAGGTCCTCTCCAGTGAGGCCAGGTCTGCTTACAAAGCATCTTGTACCTTTCTAGACAAAGCTCATAAGGCTGTCTGAACGCATAGCCTGCCCTTCTAACCCGGACATTCTCTAGGAGACCTAGGTACCGGACCTGGTGACACACTAGCGCTTCATTGAAGATATGTGCAGCTTTTTTGTCATTGGGCTTGATGCATCTGGAAATTGAAACAATATTCTGCATTTTGTAGGAATACTAGTTTATAACATAATAACTTTACATGTACAATACAATAGTTTAAATTTTACAAGCCAGGCACGATCAGATATTAGTTCATGTTTAATTTACGTAAGTGCATTGGATATGAATAGCACCCCATTTTCAAATTTCATTTCCTAAAAACCTACAATGAAACAAAACTTGCCATTCTAAAATATTAACTATGTACACGTGAATTGCTGATGTACCAAATTCAATGCATACACAATTACAACCCAGTGAGATATGCAGACAGGCTATGATCCAGAAAAACACTTAAGTATTTAACTAACTTTAAGCACATAAATAGCCCCACTGAAGTCAATAGCACTATTCGAGTTCTTAAAACCTAAGCATGTGCTTATGCACTTTGCTAAATTAGGACCATAATTTTATTCAGTTTCTCTGATGTTTTTTTTTCCATTTACACTCTTTTGTTTAATGGCCTCCTTGTGCAAGAGATGTTAGAATGAAGTCCTATTTATCCACAAACAATTATGTGGTATAGACAGCACCAATGCAAGCTTCCTCACACTGTCCCTACCAACGTGCCCCACCCTTGATTCTACAAGAGTAAGGGAGCAGTTGCATTTCTTGGCCAATTCATCCTATGAACTCTCCAAGAATGCCCAGACTCCTGTTAATGCCAGCTCTAGTGGAGGATTTGGGGAAGTGCACTAAAACCACCAACTCATTTCATATAGACGATTGAACAAGCAGGACAGAATAACAATTTTAAGTCACTGCTCACCTGGACTGAATTTACATCAATGAGCTACAAGAGAGAGGTTTCATTATCTCTTGAACTACTCTCTGGAGCCATCCATTCTCTGTTTTTTTGCTATCACATTTGGTTAAAGGCAGACATATCCATTATCATTTTTTAAAAGCTATCAAAGAATAACTTACCTAATATAGTTTGGATTTTTTGTCTGCAAGTTCTTCATCAGAGTAGCTACAGAAGCCTTGAATTGTGAACCTGCTGTTGGGGGTCTCTTTAGATTAATCTTGGCAGGGTTACCTTCTGGGAATAATGCTTTAATGAGGGAGTGGTTGGCCTTCCACATGGCCTGGGAGAGGTCACGGTAGAGTAGATCATTATTCTTGTCAACAAATCCTTCTACCTGGTACATAACCTAAACAACATAGAAGAATCTCAAGAATCAAGAAACTAACACGCCAACAAACTCTCCCACTCCAGCCAGATTAATAATTTCTCGCTTTGGAAAAATGCAGTGATTATTTCCTACTATTTTAAATCACTATACCAAAAAAACCATTCCAAAATAGCCAACCAACCAACCACATTTATTTAAGTTTACTTAAGTAAAACAGCAGTTCAAAATAATATTAAAAATTACACAATAAAATTCCTAAATCTCAGTTGATATGTACTAGCTAGCTGTATACTCCCCAGGGGGCTGACATTTTAAAAATAATTCTTACATGGAAAACAGCCTGATGACATGCGTGCACAGGAAGATCTGAGCTGCACTTGCAGACACAGAAAGCCTCCAGAAGAGCTTTACCCATCTCTCCATAGGAGAATATTCCAGTTTTTGGGTTGCCTTCTTTTTTAGTCTTTAATATCTTGGCATATGATCTCATCGATAATACAGATGCCTTCAGTTTCATGATTTCATTTATTTTTATGTCTATATTACATTTAATAAAAACTAAATATTAATGTTGTTGCCATATTTTACAGTGGATCAAGTGACTGGAAACATTTCATTTTCCTTTACAAAATGCATTTCTGAATGTAATTGATACGGAAAATATTGGCAGGCATTACTACCGAAAAACATACAAAGTAACTTAAATAATTATATTTTGAGACAAAAAAAAGTCACCAACTTTCGTTAGTGATCAAAATTGTCTTCAACTGGGCATGGAAAAACAATGCCAAAATAGTATGTACCGACTGAACTTTCTGCCCAGTTAGTAAATGTCAGAACAAATGAGGACTCATTGGCTGCTAGTGCAGACAAATCATCTGCCCTAATCCCATGCTGAGTGTCGAGAGTTATCTCCAATCAAATTAAAAAACAAATTAAAATGCCTTAAATAGTATTCTAGGGCAGATTACAATCCAATACAAAATATAACCATCAAACACAAAATATAAATGTTATTAGGCTATCTACTATGCCAGTTCGGGGAAACCCTGCTCCCAGCAACTTTACTGCTACGGACTAAGAGACATAACTGTGACGTCAAGTTTGTGATACACAGACTGGTGAGAAGTTAAAATAATGTTAAAAAGGATAAATACATTGTTCTAACCAATGATGGGTGAATTTTTTTTTAAACCTGTCCAAACCTTCACTCATGCCCTGAAAGGAATGATTTTTCAGGTTCAGATCAGTGGCCTAGTCTGTCACCGATTGTCTTATCTTAGCTAACGTAATGATCATGATTTTTAAAAAGAAAGTTATATGCAAAGAAAATATCAAGAACTTCAAACTGTGAGGCCTGTATTTATTCATGCTGTTTATCTTAGTAAAAAGCAAAATACATTTCCAAGCCTTCTGTAGCGCTTTATCTTCCATCTGTCTAAACAAACAAGACTTCAAAATAAACTCGGCTACCCTCAAATTTATATGAACTCCACTTTCTCAGAGTATTAGCCATTTCAGTGATAGCAAACCTATTTTCAAGACAACATGTCACCTTCAAATGTGTGTTCATCTTTGCATCTCCAAACAGGACAACTTTGGTTTCACAAACTATACACTTTCAGTGATTAAGTCAACACGAGTTTTGCCATTGACCTCAATGAGTGCAGGATGAATCCTCAAAAATTAAATACACTGTCAAATAATTAACTTGTCACTAGTTCATTAATAGGAAGATTAAAAAATATCGAAGTAATTTTACTTTATATTCTGCATTTGACTGAGACAACTTCAAGCTTCCACATCATTCCTTCATTGTATCCTCATTTATTATTTAAAAGAACATAGCATTGTTTCGCTTCCCAAACCTGGAGCCCATGCAGTTTGGCCTCACATGCAAAAAACACAGATCAAGCTATGGGGATGTTATTTCAATACAGTACCTTGCCAGCATAATGCTGAATTCTAAAGCAACTGTGAGGCAGCGATGTATCATTCAGGAAACGTGAACACTTGCTCATCCTACTCTCAAAGTGCTGATGAGTGGCACAGATTTGGTTCAGTTTCTCTAAAAAGGTGTCATCGGTAACGGTGCCTGGCCTCAGACATTCTTCATCTAGCATAGCCAGAATTCCAGTTTGATTCTGTAGTTTAAAAACAAATTTCCTTCTTTCCTTAATGCATTGTTTTTATCTTTTTATGGAGATAAATAACTTTGTGCTAACTTATACAAACAGTAACCAAAATTGAACTTTACTTAATCAAAATATACATAGAAATGCAGAAGTCAGAAGTAAAGATCAGCCATATTAGTGTATTTTCTGCTGTTGTTCAGACCCATTAATAAGTCAGAACTTTGCAATTAGCTTTCCAAATTTCCAACCTCCACATTACAGCTGAGTTTTAATTAGGAGCCAAGAAGCCATTCCATTCTGAACCCCTCTTTTTAGCCATTTGTAACTTTCTCAAAATTCTTCTTTTTGGACACACAGTTCGCAAGCTTGATATCAGCTTAAACCTGAATTTTATTTTGAAACTGTGAAGAAAACTTGTTCAACCATTTTCAAGACACCTGAGCATATGGGAAAAAAACAGGTTTTGTCTCAAAGAAAAAAATTAATTTTTGCATATGTTTTTTTTTTCAAAATGACATTTTCACAAGTTCAAATTTACGATTGAATTCTTCATTGCGAGCTAATTCAGCTCTTACATCTAAATTCACCCCCAGTGTGAGCAGTAAAATTCCATTGACTCTGGTAGAGCAGGACCTGTAAAAGCCAACTGTGAACACACCTCAATGTGAAAGTGTTTTTTAATTAATTGATAATACTAAAAAGAAAAGGATTACTTGTGGCACCTTAGAGACAATAAATTTGTTAGTCTCTGAGGTGCCACAAGTACTCCTTTTCTTTTTGCGAATACAAACTAACACGGCTGCTACTCTGAAACGTGATAATACTAACAAACTCCTATATAGTGCTCAAAGCACTTCATAAAGAAAGGTATCTCCCGATTTTACAGATGGAATATAGAGTTCCAAGTCACATAACAGGTCAGCAACAGACCTAGGAATTGAACCCCAGCCAGTCCCCCTACTCCCAGTATAGTGACTTATTTCACTTGACTAGAATACACAATCTCCACATTCACACTTATGAACTTTTGAAGATGATGCACTAACCATTCACAGTATGTTAATCAACATTTAAAGTGTGCGACCTAGAAAATGGGCCCTTCTTCACAACAACTCAAAATCTGTCCAGTTCCCATTTTCCTCACCCCTTCTCCCCAGCACACATGTGCTTTCTGTATTTCTGAATGCGCATTCTTCAGATTTGAGTCTTCTGACTTGCACTTTTAACTTTCAACCTAAACGTCATTCTCCTATTTCATTTATATAAGAGGCTAATCTATAGCCTTCCACTCAAAAAGAGATAAAGTAATCAATTTATGGGCAAAGCTAGCATGCATTTTGTATTATTGGTTAAACAATGTTTCAATTTGCATTGTTGTTAAGGAACTAGCATGATGTGAAACATAATGTGTGTTAAATCAACAGGAACTACTGTGATTAAGTACAAGTACAAGCTGTATCAGAAGCATACAATGACTCAATAACTGAGTTGCCTGGTTACCATTCAAAAGAAAAAGTTATTTACAGCACAACTGGCAGCTGCTCCTGATGTCTTTTAATAAAAGCAGCACTGCATCAAAACATTGATTACGTGAAATAAACTGATAATGTATTTTTGTTATCTCACTAATAAGTGCTGCACACATCTATAAGAGAAAATGCAATGACATATAAACTCTATCTTTGTCCATTCCACACTTCTGAAATATGCTAGCTCTTTAGTATAATAAAATAAGTGAACTGTAATTTAATACAAAGTCAGAGGGTCACTTGTTTCTGAAATCAATATGCTAAAAAGCTCTCATTACAAACTAATTTTAATTCAACGCAGTTACGATATCATTTCTATTTTAGGCATCTTAATTTTCAAATTTTAATTCAAATTTTAGAAGAAGAATTCACAAAGGCAAAATCTTTGAAAGTAGTAATTGCAACTTACATTTTCTATTAGGTCACAAATTATGGCATTGTTGAAATATTCAATGTGAGTCCATTCAATATCCTATAAAAACAAAAAGCATATAATGATATGAACAGAGAAATAACTGCAGGAGTTCTCTCTATTGGCACGTTTTTATTGCATTCCTATTTATTAAAATACCCTTTTAAAAGTCAGCCCTATATATGTAGATTTTGGGACCCTAACATTTTATTTAAAAAAAATGCAATCTACAACTAACATTATTTGGCCAAAATGAATGCCCTTGAATGGTTTCCAGACTTGCTTTCCATTCCCTTCTTCAATCTGTGTCAATTTCCCATGCACTCCATTGGAAACAAGCCAAAATTTTATACAGCAAGGCCTTGGGTCAGTAATGCTTTGTGTAGACTTGCAATGTTTATAAGGAAATAAGTCATAATTTCAGTACAAAAATCTAAGACCAAGATTTTTCTGTTCTTAATTTTCATTCAGGACAAAAAAAAAAAAGGCTAAATTTAGATGAGATCATCTGAAAAACCCACTGAGTCTGGCTGTTATTCAGATATTTGAAAAAAATTAACATGTTAAAATCAACAATAGAACTTCCAAGTATGGAATAATAGTCCTACACCAGATGACAATGAATGACAGAAAAAACCAAGAGAGTTTCAGACTTGGAGGGATACAGCCAAATGTACAAAGTAAAAATACAAGCATTTCAATTCCATACTTAATTTGTATTCTAGAGTAACATCTAATATTTTAGTTTTTTCAGAGAGGTTGAAATTTAATTCATAAAGTAAATTACAGTAATTATCTTTCAAAGTGCTTGACCAATCAATGCAAAAAAAAAAAAAAAAAAAGGGTTTGTCAAAGCTCCACATTGCCTTCGTGATTATAAGGCAGGAAGAAAGTCTACCCAATTTTCAAAAACATTTACACAACACAATAGTGCCATTCAATCTGAATACAGACAGCACACAAGTTTCTACAGTTTTGAAAGATATTTCCTATGATCTATACATATAGTAGTACGGAATATTGCTAGAATCAATAAAAACTTTGTAACTTTAGGCACAACCACTGTACACCACCAAACCATAGTAATTTAGGCTCCAAGACTCATCTTCACAGTTTATTCTTAAAATAGCATGTATGGCTCATTGTAAGAACTCACAGCAGAAAACTAAGGGCATGTCTACAGAGCAAACAAAGACCCGCAGCAGCAAGTCTCAGAGCCCAGGTCAACGGACTCGGAATCACAAGGCTTGTACTGCAGGGCTAAAAATAGCAGCGTAGCTGTTGGGGCTCGGGTTGGAGCCCGGGCTCTGCAACCTTGCAAGGGGGAAGGGTCTCAGAGCCCAGGCTCCAACCCAATCCTGGTCGTCGAGACTATTTTTCGCCTCGCAGCGCAAGACCAAATCAGTTGGCAGGCTCTGAGACTCACTCTCGGGGGATGGTTTTGTTGTTTAGACATGGGGTTCTCAACATTTTTCTTTCCGAGGGCCCCCCCAACATGCTATAAAAACTCCACCGTCCACCTGTGCCACAACCACCGTTTCTCTGTGTAACCAGCAGATAAAAAGGCAGGACCAGCGCTAGGGGGCAGCAAGCAGAGCAATATCCTGTGGCCCCACGAAGCTTAAGTTGCTTGGGCTTCAGCTTCAACCCCAGGCGACGGGACCTGGGCTTCAGCTTTCTGTCCTGAGATCCAGCAAATCTAATGCCGGCCCTGTTCTCGGCTTTATTTTGACGGACCCTCTGAAACCTGCTTGCGGCCCCCCAGGGGTCCCCAGACCCCGGTAAAGAACCACTGATTTAGACATACCCTCATAGAAATCTATATGCAATTACTTCCACCACACTTCATCCCATTTCATCCACCTTACTGACCTTGGAACGATCACTCATCTGTCACTAAGAATGCATCTATTTGAAAGTTCAGTGTATTTTACGGCCAACAAGATTATACTGTGAAATAAAAGTGCATTTTCTTTTGTATTTTAGCTCTATGAAGGAGCTAAAGGGTTTCCTGGGAAAATTGCATAGACTGGTTCAAGAGGCCAGTCAAAAGACTGAAAACTGTATCAAGTGACCAGCCTGACACTGGGGGATGTAGGAGTCCTGTGTCAAACATAGAGAGATACACACACACACACTTTTACAGAGCTATCATGAGACTGACGAGAGGGACAGGCCCTGTGAGACGACATGAAGGTCTCTGAACCTGCACCAGGGTCTCCACGTGGAAGATGCACGACACTTTGTAAGCCAGGCCTGCATATAAGCTGTTTATTGTTTTTTAAGGTATATTTTCTCTGTAACACTTTTGCTCTGAATAAATAATACTTTGCTTTATGAAGGGTGGTTGGTCACTGTATAACCCTGTCATCTCTCAGAGGACAGGGCTGCAGGTAGTGAACTACCATTAAATCTGCTAAGGTGATCACAATGAACCATAGCCTAAATCCCCAGTCTAGAAGGGAATGTGTCATGGGACTCTGCCCTGAGAAAGGTAACAGAGGTTTGAGACCTATCGCGGGGATCAGAGGTGCAGTTACCTTGGGAACTATGATAGCAGATGGCAACAAACAGTGCTACTCTCCATGGCAGGCTCAGGTTCAGAAAGAGAGCTCTGGGTACTGTGCCCGGAAAAGGTGTGTATTGGTGAGTGAGTAAGAAGTGATCATACCAACAAATGAATTTGAACATTACCTCTCGTATGTATTCCTCCTGTTCTTCTTTTAGGGTGAGTTCAATGAAGATCTGCTGCAGCTTCTCATTACAATAGTTAATAATGAACTGCTCAAAGCTGTTGTCCTGTAAAACAAATCAACACATTTCTGTTCATTTGTTGCATGTAACATGCTCTGGAATTCAGTTGGAGTAAGTTACGGCAAAGGCCTTGAGTCTACAAGCAGCTTTACTGGTTTACTCTCTGGTTTTAAAGGTGGCATTTCCATGTATACATTGTTAAAAATGGATTATAATTTCAAAATTTAGGATCAAATCTTCTCATGTGATTTTCCCCACTATGAGGGACTGCAAGTTTGACTTATGGTGTTTCCTCATCATTTCCTCAGGGTGGGGTGATAATATGGGGCTATTATAATATGATGTGGCCATTTCCCATGATGCCAGAGCAGAGACCATGTAGAGAAGACTTCCCCCTGAACAACCCACTCCTAGCATGTGGTACATTGGGAGCACCTAAAGGGAAGTTTCTGCAGGCTCTAACATTATGGTTTTTAAAAAAACTGATATGCCTTTACATTTACAGTATTGCTTGAGAGAGCAGATATAAAAGTAAACAAGTGTATTATCAGTATTGTTATAAGGTCCATAGTAAATGAAATATTACATTTCCCTATGGATTCTGATTAGCAGGGTGTGTGGCCACTCAGAGGCACTGTGGTACATATCAAACTACAGAATGTCATATTTTGGATATCACCACAGTACATTTCCAAAATAATACATTTCAGACTCTGCGAAGCTATCATTAGGACAAGTTCCTAAATACTATGGATGAAATTGCAGCTCCATTGAAGTCATTGGTATAACTGCCACTGAATTCCAAGGGGCCAGGATTTCACTCTAAAAGGTTTTAGCTTATATCTTTATTCCAATTATCTTAAAATCAGGGCAACCAATGTCCAGTTACACATTTTCTGATACATGCTTAAAATGTGTTTATTAACAAAAAGACACATTCTAGGCTCTATTTTCTCCTTAGTAAGTGTTCATAACTCATTAACACCTTGAATATGCATATCTATTAGAGCGATTTTACTTACAATTATGTAAAAGTAGTTTTAGTTATTACTACTGTTCTTTCCTTCTTAATTAAAGACATTCCAACATGTTACTTTTTTACTAATATGGCTATGTCTCTGGTTATTTTGGAGGACTGATATTTGCGTAACAAACTAAACCATGAAGTTACACCTGTCAACAAATCTGCTGCACAATACCTATGAAGCTGAAGTTACACTTACAAATTTCTTGATAATAAAAAAACCTGCAATTTTTTAAACATCAGTTTAATCAACTAGCTGCTAAAACACTAAAACCATGATTAAGAACACACTCAAGCAGATTAGGAAAAGCTGAAGTAGCATAAAGAAAAGGAGTACTTGTGGCACCTTAGAGACTAACCAATTTATTTGAGCATAACCTTTCGTGAGCTACAGCTCACTTCATCAGATGCATACTGTGGAAAATACAGAAGATGTTTGTTTTTATACACACAAATCATGAAAAAATGGGTGTTTATCACGACAAAAGGTTTTCTCTCCCCCCACCCCACTCTCCTGCTGGTAATAGCTTATGTAAAGTGATCACTCTCCTTACAGATAAATTGGTTAGTCTCTAAGGTGCCACAAGTACTCCTTTTCTCTTTGCGAATACAGACTAACACGGCTGTTACTCTGAAACCTGACGTAGCATAGTTACCTATATCAACTTGGGTTTAAGCTAAAGCAAAATCAAAGCTGATCTCTCAGGCTATGTCTACATAGCAACGAGACACTTGTAGCTGGCCAATGCCAGCCAACTCCAGCTTGCCGGGCTCAGGCTGGGGGGCTGTTTTATTGCTGTGTAGACTTCCCGGTTTGGGCTAACTCTACGACCTTCCCACCCACCTCACAGGGTCCGATAGCCTGGACTCCAGCCCTGACTCCAGCCTGAGCCCAGAAATTCACACAACAATGAAACAGCCCTACAGGCTGAGCCCTGTGAGTCCAAGTCGCCTGGCACAGGCCAGCCCTGGGTGTCTAGTTGCTGTGTAGACATACCCAATTTTTTTCTGCAGCCCCTTCAGATCCTGACGTCCTTCAAAGCTTAATTACAGATCAGGGTTTGGAAATTTTTCATAGCTCTAGAAGAGAAGTTTAAAAATGTAGCATGCATAAAAACTACACTGCAAACAAGTCATACTTACTGCATTCTGTTTCAAAAAGACAAATTACATAAATTGCAATCAGTCCTTATACAATTGCTGTAGCACTACAGTATACAAAGCTACACTGAATGAGTGCTGACAGATATAAACACAGTAGTACAGTGGCATCTTTTCGTTTACATTTCTATAGCTGGATATAGATTCATGTTTGTACATCACACTGAAGATGTAAAATGCAGTATGAATGTTAAATGTTACCTACGTAGAGATGCATGCATAGTTATTTTAGTTACTTGGCAACGTGACCTAAAACAGGAGTTCTCCCATGCTAAACTTCTCTCTAGTCAGTGAGCAGCATTTGACTTGGACAGTCACCTATATGACCCTATGACCATTAATCGATAAATCTCGTTACAGGGTAAGGAGCTACAACACATTTAAGGAAGAATGGGTAAAAGTTTGACATATGTAGATAAACTAAATATATCAAGAGTGATGCCTTTGAGGAGAACAGAGTCAAACTGACATATCTCCTTGGCCAAAACAGTGATGAGATACAGACCATATCCCCAAGTCAGGTAACCCTATGCACCACCAAAAGAATGTTCTTCCTGAGGGATTATTTTTGTCCTTTTACAAGGACAAAGACAGGACTTCTAGTTCACAAACTGTATTCCATAATCCTTAATATACGCATCTCCATATGGAAAAGTGATTAGTACTAAATTATACTGACTAAAAGTGTGTGTATGTTACATATATAAAATGTTTATTATTATTCACACATTGAAACATTTTTCAGATTTACTTTTTTTAAAATCCATCATATTGATTGTCTGTTAAAGAAAAGCAAACCCAAAAATCTACATATTTTTTTCCTTTGCAAATCACCAAAAATAGAAAATTAAATTTTATTTAAAACCATCAAGATACTTGATTTTGCCACTCTAGCAATCAATTTAAACAGGACATCCTTATTATTATTGACATTTGCGCGTATGACCGAGTCAATGGCTAAAATTTAAATTACAATAAAGGATACAAGAGAAAGTGTACTTGAACTTCCACAAGCACTAGTGACTATTAATACAAGATAACTGCAACTACAGACATCAAGTTTTGTTTTTTTTAAGTTAATCTAAGTTATACTTTGAGGAAAGACATTTCTTTTCACAGTTGTCTGAAATTCTACCCAAACAAACCAACTACAGGATATTGGCTAAAAGGATATTGACCTAAAAGGATATTGGCTTGAGTAGATACCACAAACAAGACACAAAAGAATGAGATTTTTACCAAAAAGAGTTAATTGAAGCAAAGTTTACAGAGTAGCCTCAGGCAGAAATGCCTTGGAATGGCTAAACTGAAAATGTTTGTCAGATTAGTAAAAGCAGGAAAGACATTGATAGGTTTAGACAGGATTTGCAGGAGTATTTCAGGTATATTATGGCAACTCACCATGAAAATGTAGATGTAAAAATAACTGCACCTATGATTTCTACCAGCACTATGAAGATGGGGTTAAGCTAGAAGCAATGGCGAAACAAGACAAGCTTTGTACTCCTGTTGAAGACAATACAGGCTACTTTCTTAATTAAAGGAGTTGCTACAGATTATAAAGAGAGGGGATATTCTTCTATCAAATTATTTTATACTATCACATTTTCCCTCATCATAGGCAACATGTGTGTCTATTTTTGAGGTACACTACAAGAGAAATTTTTCAAAGGAACCAAGGACAGTTAGCTGCCTAACTCCCATTGAAAGTCAATGAGAGTTGGATGTCTAACCCACATTTGTGCCTTAGAAGATCTTCTCCCCACACACACTCCCCAGACTGTTAAATTTCAAAAAGGTTTTGTTTGTTTGTTTTAATACATAAAACACAATAGTACACAAACAAGACTACTTTATAGGAAAGTTGAACTTTAAAAAAAAAAAAGTTCAGAATTGTGCCAGCTTGTATCCAAAGCAACAGAACTGGCTCCTTTAAAATTAACATATTAGTTAATTTTTTTTTTAAAGTAGCAGGTAACTGAATTCTGGTCTCTTACACTCCCAAAAATGTGTAATTCCTTTTATCTGTACCACAGCTCCTCTGCCCCAACTTAAACATCAAAAAGCGTACCCCCCCTCCTCACGGTAGGTGGAGGATCCAGGGCAGCTCTGGCAACCAGTGTAGGCTACTGCCAAAAATTGCAGAGGAAAAAGAGCTGGGAAGGGAAACCATAAAGGAAAGCCTAGATGCTTGGTTCACTGAAAGGAATGACGTGATGAACCAAGCAGTAGGCCTGAAGATTTAACCTATATCCAGATGTGAGGTCCTGCTGGAAGGATGGAGATTTTAACAGATGTGCAAGTGAGACTTGATTTGTAAAGGAGGAACTACATAATATAGATACTAAGAAGGTGGGAATGTTGCCATAAGAATGCAAATAAGAGGGAAAGGGATGAAAGAGAGATCATTTCTTCCTGCCACAGAAAATGGTTGTTTACATGCAATTAAGGTCAGAACAATCTAACTTTTTCACCCCTGAGAAGTTTCCACAGGTATTTGTTGTTCAGTATTTATTCCCTGAAGTCCTTTAGGGATTGAAGTTTCCCTGGGAAAAGCTTATATACTCTGGTGGTGGACACTCTAGAGAAGCTCTATACAGACTGTTGTGTGTTTATAACACATCTATCAATACAACTGTTGATTTTTTAAAAACCCTGGACTTTTTCTTTGAGAGGGGAAAAACTACACTGCCACAGTATTGCTAAAAGAGTTTGACAAATTCCACAAAACATGTCCACAAATTTTTACTTGGATGTCAAGATGAATTCCCTATGGTCCCACTTTTGTGTTCACTTTCATGAACATTCACGTGATCAAACTTTACGGAAAAAATGCTCATGGAAAGCAGATTTTAAGCGCACATATTTCTGTAAAAATATCTCTCTAGGCAAAGAACCCTAGAAGCATGACATTTAAATGTACATATTTCAGATATCCGTAGTCACAAAACTTCCAAAATATAATTCCCATTCATTAGTTACACCAAAATGTATAATTAAAGCAGTAACAACAACATACGCCCAAATCACACGGATTTCACATTTCCCACAGTCAGTTAACTGGGCCTGCCCCTGCTCCTATTAATGTCAATGACAAAACACCCAATGAGTTCAGGAGCGAAGGAAGATACTCAGGCCCACTGAACACATCTTGCTCTCATCTGCATTTTTTGGCATATGCAGGCTAAAACCAAGTAGTGAGTGGTAGGGGCAAGAATCAACTGTGTCGCCAACAAACATAACGTGTGTGTGTTACACAAAGAAAACTCAGATATAATCACATCACAAACACAGGTTAGCAAATTAATCCTAGAATCACAGATTCTAGGACCTACTAAATAGTGTTGGTCCATTTGCACATCATGGAACTAATCACTGCTTTAGGGGAAAGCCCTTTAGCACACTCAGAGTTTCTCTGTATTCTATATTTTGCTCATCTTTAAAATTATGATGTAACCCATGAAAAGCACGCAATCAACATGTTTTACAGCAGTGATGAATATTACATAATGAGCTTCAATTATTTCTTAACCAAAAAAAAGTTAAAATTCAGTAAATCAGTTATTTTATAAAAAGTATTTTAAAAGCTCCTCTCTGACATCTAGAAATCCAACCAAAAAACAAAGAACAAGCAATACTCTTTATGTAGGGCTTACCATGTTGTGTGTTCCACTTTCACAAAGCTAGCCAGCAGATGCACATGATAAACAACAGATTTAAGACTTAGTTCTACTCTTATATACTTGATTGAGCTTTGCTCTGTAGATTGCACAACTGACTGAGTACACATACACCAGCACAGCAATCAATTTTTCAGTACCCTTTCTCTGTTGATGGGTATCAGAATAGACTTGTGTATGTATAAAAAATGAAACATTTATATCTAGAACTGAGATTTATATATTTACAGTATATACACAAGTTGTGTTTTCAGATGAATTGTTGATACAATGCTTCCATCTATTAGCTAGCCACCTCATAATAAATTTTAAAAAACTGCATCTCTATTGAGATCTCATAACAATCACAATACCACTGTAGCAAAGTGTGCTGAGCTCTTTAAAAGTGGACACCATTAGCCTAGATGTTACTGGGACTCAAGCCTTCATGGAAGAGCATGTGGGGAGATGTAGTTCATAGGAGAGATTGTTGGAAGGCGTAGTATCAGAGGGCTCATGCCATTGCCAGGACTATACAGGAAAAAAGCCTTTGGGGTTCATTTAGGGAGCGCTCAGGTGAAGGAAGGATTTGGAGGAAGCCTATCTAGAGGCCTGAAGGGAATAAAAGGTGGTGAGGAAATAATTTCTTGCAGGCATTGTCTGTGTCTGGACTCTCCCTAAGTAGCATGCTTCATCTTACATAGTCCTGGCAATCACGTGACTCCTCTGGTACCACATTTTCCAGCTTGCTTTTCTTTGAAGGAGTACGCCCTTGTATCATCTGGGCTAGCAGCAATTACTCTTAAAGAGCCCAACATATTCCACTACAACCACCAAGAGGTAGGTGTTATTGTTCCGATTTTACAGAGGGAGAAACTTAGACAAAGACAAGGTATGAGACTTAGGCAAGGTGTCAGAAAGCTTGTGATGGAGCTGAGAATAGATCTCATATCTTCTGAAGCCTATTTCTCTGCTATAAACACAAAACCACCCTTCCTTAATATAATTCTTCACCCTCTTATTTGAGCATTTCTCTTAAAAAAAAAAAACAACATTCATTGAAAACACAACTCTAATAAAGAAAGACGTGTTGCCAATCATGACATTATCTTCTTTTACATTTCTTATGGCATTATCTCAGCACAGATGTTATCTACGTTTAAAGCCAGGATGATGGCTTATGTAATTATATTATTTACATTTACAGAAGTGAATCCAACTTAATTTTTTTATGTGATGATGGATGGGACCATTATCAAGGTGTCACAATGGTAAAAAATTGTTTGTGGGTAGCATATCATCAGCTGCCATTCATGGTGGAAACCAAAGAGTTCTCTGAGAGCATCCAATTAAGCGTTTGTACTCTGCCACAGACTCTCTTACTTGTACGAAGAACTGCTGAATGTGAAATGCTTTCTGGCAAAGTATAAAGGAGCATGTTTCTTACATGATTTCAGGTAATACTGTGTTGCCATGCAGTCTGTTTGGATAGAATATTTCAAGGGAAAATTGCTAGGGAATTTACACATCTCTCTCAACGGTGCTCAATTTTCAGCTATCATCATATGATGTTTGAAGTGCATGCATATTCATTTGGTCCTGATGATGGGTCATTTACCATGTGAACAGGTTGCAGTTTTCTGGAGTTGATTGTTTTGTCCAGATTTTAATTCAACCACTATTATACTGTCCAGATGACACATGATTTTAAAAACACCTGTGCAAAGCCTGGTAAATTATTCGAACTGAATTGGAGAAACCAAGAGAACAATATGATGTGGTGGTAATATTTTATTCTGGTTTCAACACCACAGTCTAGTGTTTGGGGAAATACCTGTCTATTTCCTTCCATCTCCAGTCACAGTTATCAGATTAGCACCACACTTTCCATGCTTTATAATGGTCCTTAACCTGGAATTTGTGACTTGTCATGAAACGAAGTCTTTGCTCTGGCATATATTTTCCATTGACTTCACAAGCTGGTTTCTTCTGTGAGCTAAGATTGAAGGGATTTGCACAGACATTTCTGTAAGGAGCAGAATCTAGAGATGATGGGTTGCAAGAGAGGACTATAGGGGAAAGAACGGCTATGGGAGGAGTCACTCAGAATTTTAAATGTTTTTAGTTCCCTTTTCTGCCAACACTGAGTATATAAAAATGGATAGACATTGCCTAAAGAATAATGAAAAGTTGCTACATTCTGTTTTGTTTTAGCAAGTCAGTTTTTGTCACAGTGCAAACACGATCAACTGAACAAAGCCCCAAGAAGCAACCCAGCTAGCTTTATATTCAAACTTCTCGAAAGGAAGCTAGGGGGAGCTGGGAGAAAAACCATTAGAAATTTTCACAAAAGTTCCATTGTATTTTGAAAAGTTAAACCCAGTGATGCTGAATAAGAGAAATTACTTTTTAACAGGAAAAATATGATCAGCCAGGGAAATTTTAGCAATGGAAGTGAACTGTCAGATAAGGTATTCCAAAAGCACTGTAATTAGAATCTAAACAGGTAGCGTTTTACAAGCAAATTAGTCTGATACTCTCATAGGCCCTCATAGGCAATTTAAACATTTCAGGTGAAACCGTGCCCTGCTGAAGTCAATGGAAGTTTTGTCATAGACTTCAGTGGGGGGTCAGGATTTCATCCTTCATCAGTAAACACACAGAATATATTGGTTTGTCAATGGTTGGGCAAAGTTAAAAAAATAAGTACCATGCCTCCTGTAGTTTCTAACACATATCTCTCCTCCTCCACCTTCCTGCCATTATTTCTCATATAGCTGATCTTATAAATGTAACAAAGCACATATTTATATTTTGTACATTAACTAAAGATAAACAGGAAAACACATGCAACAGAAAATACATCTTGTGGATTAATGCTGCACTTTTACAAGGCAGTCTAAAAAGGTATCCAAATCAACAGAAGGTGTACTAATGCTAACCCAAGTGGTAGTTAATTTGGTTTGAGATTAGTTTAAAATAAGCAATTATACTTTTAACACACTGAATCAAGTTTCAAATTTATGTTACAGGTTTGCAGGTGGAATGGCACTCCCAATGCACTTTTATCATCAAAATCCATCATGTACATTACTGTAGTTCTAACCTTCAAGACGGTGCATGTTAATTTAAGAGATAACAAAACATGTACTAATTGGTTCTTAAGGGGAATTTATAATCACTTCCTGGAAATACTAAGAATAATAATTAGCTCTGTAAATTCACTGCCATTAGCTATATGTCAGCTAAAATTCTACATGTATAATAATCCATTTGTAAAATATCCATCCAGAAGAAGAACTGTACCATTTAAGCTAGAAAATATAAAAGATGTTGCTGATGATTATCTCACTTCATCCGATGTATTGTACTGCATATATTACATAATATTTCATTCAATTACAGCACATTAGTTTACTATTTGATAACTAGTTTTACCAATATGTATTTTTGTTTGATGGTGGCTAGATTTTTTTATGCAACCATTTCTTATAAGCATTTCCTTAATTGTCTTTGACTGCACATGTGCAGTACCATCATTTATAAAAAGGCTCCATAAATTCAGGTTTTGCCATATATCTTTGTTATTTAATTGAACTTACTTCATGCAGATTCATTATAAAAGTATAATTGACTAAAACCTGTTTACCAATTTAATAATTTCAGTGTTTGGATTTTGTTCCAGTAAGAGCCAGGTGGGAAATGGACTGGTCTTTTTGAAGGAAAATACACAATTTTGAAACAGAAAACAGAACAAAATTTTTTGAAATGTCTCAGAAAATGAAATTCTGCACAAAAATTAGTACCAGGTCAATTGAAACATTTTGTTTTGACAAAACTGAAATGTTTTGTTCCAATTTTGATTTTTTAAAAATTTTATATTACATAAATACAAAATAAACCAAAAACTATTTTGTAAAAGGAAAAAAATCAAAACATTTCATTCCAAAAAGCTCAAAACAGAACACCTTCACCCTACCAAAAAAAAAGTCATCAAAGTTGACTCATTTCCACAACATTTCATTGTCAACTAATCAGCATTTTTCAATGGCAAAATATTCTATCGAAAAATTTCCTGACCATCTTCAGTTCTGATATCAAGCCACCCTTGTTTCCTGAAAGGTTTCTGAAGTTAAATTTGATATTATTAATATTTGATCATAGTAGCCCCAAGAGGCCCCAGGCCGGGATCTGAACCCCGTTGTGCTAGGCATTGTACAAATGCATAACAAAGAGATACTTGTTGTCCCTTCAGCATCTCCTCAGCACATCTCCTCAGAAACACAGGCTACAACTGGCACATCACACCTGTTTTCTGCTCTCTCCGCTGGCTTTTAATAGAATTTCAAATCAAGCTCAAGGTCTCGTCCTTATCTTCCAAGTGCCCAAAGGCCTGGGCCCAGGATACCTAAAAGACCATCTAATACTCCTGGATGACAACTGTAGTTGACAGCTTCACTCCTCTGTCACAATGGCACTCTCAACAATAAGAGAAAAGCTTATCTGTGGAGGAGACAGAACTTTCATGACTGCAGGATGAATTCTTCCACGAATTAAGGAGCATCACAAACCTCAACTCTTTCTGCTTCAAGGGCAATGCACGTTCTTTAACCCTGCCTTCTTTAATACAAACACATAGCAACACAAATATTTGTTTAATAAATAAATAAAAAACACTGCCAAAACAAGACACACTACTGCACACACTTCTTCCTTTAGGGAGAAGATGAAAGAACAATACATGACAGATGTGTAGTCACACTGCTTAACACACTACTGGAAGTCACTCAGATACAATGGTGATGAGTGCAGTACAAAAACCTCTATAGAACAGAATAGTCCTAGATAGCTTACAATTTAAAATTTAGAATTTACACAATCTAAGCCATATACTAGGACCTGACCCAACACTCCTCATTGTTAATGGAAAGGTTCCCATTGACTTCAATGAGCATTGGATCATGCCCTTAATATACAGCTGTATATCTCGTGGTTCCACTATGACACTTACATGATGCAAATGACTCTTGATTGCCCTGTGTACCTCGGTGAATTTCACCCTATGAGTTTAATCCCATGAGGTAGAGTACTTTTTCTCCTATCTGCTTAAATAGAAGTTGAGGTTGCTCTGCATTTGGTAGGATTGGACACTAAATGAACAAACTTGCTCCATTTTCAAATTTATTATTTTAAGCATTTTATAAACTATAGTATAGTTCAATATACATCTGAGAGGAAAAAAGCATGTAGTCTTCTATTTTGCTGCTATGAAACTGTGTCCTTACGTCTAACTACTTGTTTTTATGGCTTTATTTTTCTAATGTCAAACTTCTTAAAAAAAAAAACCCAACAAAAAACTTGTTTCTTTGCATTCAATTTAACAATCCATAGACAGTCCACAAACTCAGATTTACTCCAGCATTTTTAAACTCACCCTCACCCTACACTTAATCAAGTGCACATACACAGCTGGTTAAAACAAAATTTCTGCCAACAACAGTAACATTCTACTGTGTAACTTTCTAAAGGAATATAACTACCACCATCTCCAAATAGTCCTACTACTAAGAGTTACTTCCAGATTGATCCCATACTGTACATTTTCCTAATTTCTTCATATCTTCAGGAAACTAAATATTATCTTCTTGAGTAAAAACCTGTTTCAAATATTAGCTATATCTCTTCTCTTTACAAAACTGTTAGACTACTCTGATTCATTATATATCTGAAATGAAGCATATACTACCTTCCCCTTTCTAAGTATTGGGAAGAGATAAATCCAGGTGGATTGTTCCTACCTTCTATTGAGAGTAACTGCACTTACTGGTCTCCTAGAGAAATTGTGAGAAAGTGGGAAAGGAGGAAACAGACAAGATGTTTTTCCCCATAGTTTCTTAGCTGGAACATTAGAGTACAATATTTAACTAGATATTCAAATCTCCTGAAATAAAGTTTGCCAGAATAAACAATTCAGTCATGATCTCTGTACCTAACAGCATCAGGCTAACTCACTTGATATAACTGAGAACTTTTGATAGTACATTTAAAAACACTTCAAAAAAATCTAAGTGTTTAAGTGTACTGAGATGAAATGAAATATAATTTATTTTTAGTTCTAGCAGAAAAGATGTCTTCTTTTGTAAAGGAAAAGAACCTTCTTTGCAGATATCTATAAGAAGCCTCAAGGCCACACACAGAACATGTACTATAGACAAATTTTGTATGAGAGCATGGACATTACCACAATATTTCCTATGTTCAGAATGGTACCATAGTAAATATTTACTTTTCAGTGGTACCTGCTGTATCAATGCAACATATTCAATTTGGCTTTGATAAATTTGTGCTATAATTGCAAGGCATACTAAGATGACCACCTAACTTCAGTTTACATTTATCGTGTGTACTTAGAAAGACACACTAGACTTAACTTACAGAAGGTGAAACTGTGATTACACATACATGAACAACTAGATTTAGCTTTAGTAATAGCTGTAAAGTTTGTTATAGATATGCAAAATTCTATTTAAATTGTATTCTAAAGCACTTACCTCAAAAATTTCAAAGCCATAGATGTCCAGTACTCCCATGACCTTCTTTCTGACTTTTGTTTGTGCCTTTTAAGAGAAGATTGAGTTATTGTTCTGTATATTTAGCATTTGTGGTCAAGATACGTTAAATGCGCCTTATAGGCATATTGTTTAGGCTAAAAAGTTAGGTTTGGTTTTCCAAAAATGGTTAATATAAATATTTTCATAAGTTTAAAAATGAAAACAAGCACACAGATTTTATTTGGATACAAATATTCACCTCCAGCACTGGCAGCCCTGCAACCCTGCACTAGTGCATAAGAACAAAAAAGTAAAACAGACCAGTATAGTTTTACTGTCCCCACTCACTTCATCTATTTATATTGATTTCTTTATGGGCATATAAGAAAATTACCTTAATGCTCTCATTGATTCTGGTAACAAGCCAGGAAAACAGTCTACTGTACAGATTCTTAGCCAGAGCATCACGGGCATAATATGCCTAGCCAAAAGAAAGAAAGAAAACATTAGAAATACTGGGCTAATTCTGAACCATGTGCGCTATTCCAGTGGTTTAAAAGTGCTATAAAAAGGGTGGAAATGACTTCTAAGGAATATGTTCAGCATGAGAGGGCTACCTGGTCAGAATAAGGCTGCAGGAACAGCTCTACAGTGTTCTCCCTCCCAACCTTTGGCATAGGGACTTGGTAAGGGCTAGAGATGGAGACAGTGTAGCCAGAGCACATTGCATTCTGCTAGTCTCAGATGGCCAACAGCCCATTACAGTATGTCTTTACCACAATAAAAGACCCACAGCACCACCACAGCTGGCCCTAGTCAAATGATGTGGCTCAAGCTGTAGGGTTATAAAATTGCAGTGTAGAAATTCAAACTCAGGCTGAAGCCCAGGCTTTTAGACCCTATGAAGATGGAGGGTCTCAGAGCCCAGGCTGTCTACACTGCAATTTTTAGACCTGCAGCCTGAGCCCCATGAGGCCAATTCAGCTGACCCAGGCTCAGACTGGGTACCAAAGGGATTTATTCACAATGTAGATACACCTTTAGAGTATGCCTACTCTGCAATGTAAGCCCAGGGTCAGCAGAACCCAAGCTAGCAGACCCTGGGTTTGTTAGCCTAAGGTTTGAGTGTCTACACTCATTTGTAGGTTAGGAATTGTTGAACCCTTGGGTCCCAACCTGTGGTGCTAGTCTAACCACCCATATTACTGACTTCCGAGGGTCCTCCCAAAATGTGGCTGCTCTAGCCCTTTGTTCGTGGAGCCTGTGGGAAAACTTCTTTGTCCTCTGACAATTTGAAAGTTGGCCTGTGGAATTGTGGGATACTTTCAGCAG
Organism: Lepidochelys olivacea; assembly: GCF_965140295.1. Taxonomy (NCBI): domain Eukaryota; kingdom Metazoa; phylum Chordata; order Testudines; family Cheloniidae; genus Lepidochelys; species Lepidochelys olivacea. The sequence continues at coordinate 53,569,324 of NC_140421.1, read as the reverse complement.
ACTCCCAGAGCACAAGTCCATTGGGGCTGCATTGACACTGCAAACCAACAGGGCTTGAAACCTGGGTCCTGGCTTGACGCAGGCTCAGATGCTCCACCTGCGTGGAGTCCTGGGACCAGGGGCCACTCGATTTGTGTGTAGATGGAAGGGTTAGGCTTGAGCCTGAGTTGAAACCCTGGTCTTACACTACAGTGTAGGCAAATCCAAAGAGGCCTTGCAGCCAGAGTTGCCTTAGGGCTGCTTTCACTTATGCCTGCAGTTTGATAGGCCCAACAGAACCAAGAATTCAAGAGGAGCAAAGTTGGCTTAAAGACATCTTTCCCAACCTGCCCCCTCCCTTACTCCACTGCAGGAACAGAGAACTGAAGCCAGCGGTTAATAGGATTGCCTCGAGTAGTCACATACTTAAGAGATGCCTGAAGGGACCAGAAAAACAGTGGATCTAATAAAACTTCACATTTCTGTCTTTGATAAAATGACTCTACAATTTATATATCCCCAGTGGGTTCCTCATTCTTTTTGAGGAACAGGCTCCTAGGAACCTTTATAAGAGGTGAAACTTTATGAATCTAGTTATTTGCGGACCAGGGGAATATAGCAGTCCTCACACTAATGTATTCTGAGAAAGCAATAAGAGGAGTTGAGAGAAATAGGAAAACAGATAAGGGATGGCAGAGGGAGAGAGAGGAGACAGTAAGGAAAGGAGAGAGAGAAGGGCAAAAGCAGCAAAGGGAGAAGAGAGGAATGAAAAGCAGTCCTCAATTTGTCTTAAAAACTCCAAAAGCATGGTTGTTTATTGAAAGTTTTGCAGTCTCCCTTCTTCTATCTGTTTCTGACAGGTTCCTACTTACGTGCTCTTCTCAGATATTTTTTCAGGACCCCATAAGTTAAGTTTCTAGTGGAGGTTCAGGGCAGCAGAAATGCACATTATCAAGCAGACTTGATGATGTTGAATAAAATTAAACAGGAAACAGCGAGGGATGAAATCAGAATTTTTATCACTTAAGTGAATAAGACAGAAGATAACAAATTCTCAGGTCAAAATAGAAAAATACACGTATGCTCTATGTGGACAAATTGTCCAGCACATCAATTAGAAGCGTTTGGAGTTTATTAGTTAAAAAAAAAAAAAAAGGAGAGAGACACATTTCAACCATCAGCCCCATGTAAAGCAGCAACAAAACACAAACAAGGAAGATGAAAACTGTATCAACAGAAAAATACACTACAAGAGGTGAGATAGTCACTGTAACATGCTAGTTAGACCGCATCTGGAATACTGTGCTGTAAGAGGCACAACGCCACCAGGAGAATACTAGTGCCTTCAGGAGGGTGAAGCATCAGACAACAAGGACTTTACCAGTTCTGAAGAATTTAAGTTATGAAGACAAGTTAGGGAGTTCAGTTTATTCTACTAGAAAAAGAAAGGATCCAAGCTGACTTCACAGAAGGTTTCAAAACTAGTAAAAGGATTCAGAAAGTGATTTTTATCTTTTTTAAAAGCCACCCTCACTCCCTTCCATGTCCACCCATACAGACTGGTTTGGGCTTCTAAAACTAGATAATCTAAAATAAGGAGTAAACAGAGAATGTAAGCAGAACTACTCCAGGACAAGAGAAATAAGCGTATGGAATAAGCTATTGGGCAAGTAATTAAAACAGTGTAAGTGATTTCAAGAGACACCTAAATTTGTTGCAGGGGAAGGACTGAAGGTTATGGTGAAAAAGCAGGAAGCTTGGATTAAAATAAACTAAGAATGAGGAGTGGCAAATGCAACCAGACGGCCTTTCCTGTTCCTAAAATATCTTACATTCTTCACGTACAAACTTCCAAGCTGGCTCGCCACCGATATCATTAGCTGAAGCAAGAGGAGAAGGAAGGGAGAGGAGCTAAGAAATTAAGAAAAAAGGAACAATATGAAAAGTTGAATTTATTCATTTTAGCTGAAGAAATGTCAGAACCGCCCAGAGCGCATAAATCCTGTGAAACCAAATGGGCTGTTCAAAATGAAAGATGGTCTGCCACAGCAGGATATTTTAAGTTAACCACATTTCTGCACAAGATGTAGGAAAAGCTTCCTACACCCTTTTCTTGTGGACATGACTGTCATAAAAGCAAAATGTTCATCAAGTGTGTTTGAACATTCAAAATGTGTGTTGAAGGAAAGAAACTGAAAACAGTGATAAGTTTTACTAGTGAAATATTTTATTTGGAAGTGCTTTGTGAGCAGTAACTTTATTTGGTTGCTATGCAGAAAGCACTTATTTAAAATAATTCTTTCCCTTAAATAAAGAATGTTGCCTCAAGCATGTGACATAAAATAGTGTTCAGTTTTCTGGTTAAAAGTAAAATTTTCAAAAGCAACTAAGTGACTGAGAAACCTAAGTCAAGAATTAATGATCTAATGAAGTCACAGGAGCCAAGAGAACAAAAGCTAAAGAGGTGAGAGGGGAAGTGACTTTTTGTCAGACTGTCTGAAGCCATTAATTTGTTTTAATAGCACCATTTAACTTCAATTTCTGAATAATGTTATGGAGAAAGTAAGAGATTCAGCAACTTTTAATTTCCAAGAGATAACAACATACATCCTCTGAGACCCACAAGCAGCAATCCAGAAATTACATTTGATATATCTGAAGTAAAATCAGAACAAAACAACCCCTTAAAATAACCTTTCAGGTCCTTCTGATACATAAAAAAATAAAAACCCACAATCCTTATTATCCTTGTGGAAAAGAAAAACGTTTTACATATTTCACAGAAAAGAAAAATCAATAAGAATCTGCTTTTACCTGAGCTACATTTAGCGTTGTAGAGACTTTTTCTTGCTTGGCTTCAACCGTTCGGAAGCTAAAGGCTCTTTCCAACACTGACTGATCGATCCCTATCAACTCACAAATTTCTTTGAGCTCTATGAAAGCAAAAAGCCAGAGTGTGACTACAATTAACACTTTCATATCACCGTATTTGTATTGGCTAACCTTACCCAACACTACCTCACACAAAAAGTTAATTATCTTCTTTAACTTCGAAGCAGTGGAAAGTTTGTTCAGAATAATTTTTTGTCAAGTTTTGGTTGAGTGTTACCACCACCCCATATAAAGTTGGCTGAAAACCATAACAAAAAAGATTCCATAAAAATCTTAAGTCTGAAAGCATTTTTCGTTTCATTACATTTCAGTAAGAGGCCATTTTTTTCCCTATCTTCTGTGGAATTTTTTTTCTGAAACAGAACTTTCAAACACACAAAAACAAACATCAACTTTTCAAAATGTACCAATTACAAAAAAAGGTCGAAATAAGTGAATAAGCAAGTTACACATTGGCAGTACGAAAGCAAAAAATATTAACTGAAAAAATACAGTGGCACAACCAACACGTTATATCCGTTTATAGTAAATCAATTTCTTCCATTTAATATTTCAGAAGAAAGCTTTCATAAAATGGAAAATCTAGAAAATGTTCATGAAAAAGACATTTTTGTAAAAAGCCAAATTTTGACTGAAACACTACATATGAGAGATTTGAACCAAATCTATTTACAGATGATGTTCAGAATAAAAAAGGAAGTAATGTACTTTAATTCAGCTACAAGAGCAAGAGTAAATCTTGTATCTTTACAAGAAACAGAATTTGCAATGAACTATTCAAATATTAGGTTTTTTCTTAACACCAGTGTCATCTTACCGTTTTTATCTTTGATTTTACTTTCATCTAAACCATTTACTCGAGATTCAGGTTTGAATTCAATGTTTCCCAGTTTTAGAACTGCTGCTATCACCTCCAAGATGGACTGTGTTTCATGATCCATAAAGCCAACAATCTGCATGGCATTCTGGAAAAGGGGAAAAAATCATGAGACAAAGATATAAATTTTTAATCAAATAGATCATACTTGCAAAATCCACCATTTATATACAACAGCACAGAATATAAACATTTTCCAAACATATATAACAAGAATATGAAAAAATTACTGGGCTTGGATAATTACACCACAGGATACGAAGTGAGGTTTGCGAGAATTGTGTAACTCAGTCGGCATAAATGTTAATCTGTCCCTAGTGTCCATACCAGAGCACTGAAGTAATTCATGTTTTTATAAAGATTTTTTTCCCTAACTGCCTATAGACCAATTACTCTAATTTCAGACTCATAACAAATTTGAAAAGCTAAGATAAATGAATAGATCAACAAAACGCTGATGGATTAATTTAAATTTAGCAACAGAATAGGAGAAAAATATCACTGGAGTTCACGCTTTTCTTTCTTAAGTGCATATGTACAAAACCAAACTATTCTCTATCAAGACTTTGGTTAACCAATGTTACATCTAAAACTCATTGCATACTATACAGCTGCAAGAAAAGTGCATTTAACACTGATTAAGGCCCCAGTCCTGAAAATGGCTCAGCAGAGGTGGATCCCCTCTAGTACAGACCCACTTGCAGAATTGAGGGTTTCGAATTTTGAGTTGTGTGTCTTGGATTAATCTTACCCTAACTGTTCTGAAGTTCACTGCATCATCCACTCCATTTACTCGGGCAGAGTCCAAACTCAGGTAGTTATATCTGCTGAAATCCCGTTCAAGTTTAAGTTTGTCTAATGAATTGAATGAAAATAAGATCAGTCAGGTATCCTTGTTAATGGCTCTCTTTCACCCTTACGGACAGTATATGAATAACTGCTATTAACAAATAGTTAATATTAAATTGACCTAGTGATCTTTAAATTACAAGCCCTTTAGGGCAAGGATGGTCTCTTTTCTGTGTTCATACAACATCCTGCAAAAATGGGGCCCCAATCCTGACCATGACCTTGATTACGACAACGTAAATATTTACTACTACTAACAGTAATAATAATAATAATAATAATAATAAATAGTAAGTTAAAAATACCTTTCTTCACACAAAACAAAAATATTGGTTGAGAGTGTTTTATTAGGAAAACAAAAAGCAGTAATAATGTCTGATAAACACCAGAGGTGCAGTACTTACTAAGCAGGTCGTCTGATGCACCAGATAATATCTGATAGAAGATATGAAAGTTTCTTTCACCTCTTGGCTGTTTAACAACACGGGACTTCTCTAACAGATCTAAAGACAAAATCATCAGAGTTAATTTCTGCCACACCATTTTCTCTCTATTTTAACATCATTTTTTAACTGTTTCCTATTAACCCCAGAGCTGATCAAATAATACTTATTGAATAATTTAATAACGGGTGATATTTCTTAACTAAGTTATTGGCAAAGAATTTCATTCACTATTTGCCCCGCTCAACCTACAATAAGCTAATGATTTTTATAAATTGCAGCCTTACCAATTAGACATGATGGGCCAGATTTTTAAAGGTATTTAGGTGCCTAGTAGTATTTTCAAAAGCATCTAGGTGCCTAATATCACCCATTGAAATCAATGAGTTTTAGGTGCATAGGTGCTTTTGAAAATCCCACTTGGCATCTAAATACCTTTAAAAACCTGGCCCTATATTTTCAGGCATAAACAGCACTGTGGGGAGTAACCCCATAGTGCTGGAAGAGAAAATAAGGTTTGGGGAGGATTGTTATATGAAGAAAGAGCTTTAAAAGGAGCTGAGGTGTGTTGAGGATGGAAGCAGCAAAGAGGAACAGAAAATTTTAGAGCGGAACTAAGAAGCGTAACTGAGAATAATGGGATGAAACAGAGTAAGGGGAAATTGGAGATGAATAGTCAGGACACCTTTTATGACAGTGAGGCCTATCAGATTATCCCCCAAGGGACCTGATGAAAAGTCCATCAAATGAGGCATTTAAAACTAGACTGGGAAAAAGCACTCTAAGTTCTATAGGAGCATACACTGCACTGGCAAGTAGTTTGAGAAGGTTATTAGCTCTTTTCCACCAGTGACATCTATGATTCTTGCAATGAGGACAAGAATCTTGCAAGACCGTAGAGCTGGATTGGCTCAGAACAAAGAAGATTCTGGAGAGCTCTACCACACTTACTGCTCAGATGGCAATGCAAATTCAGCTCGTGGTTGAATTGCACTGAGATGGTTTTGGTGGCTTTGGGCTCAGTGCAGCATGAGAATGAAGGGAGATGTGAAAAGGGACATTCCGGATGGTGAGGGCAACATTCAGTGTGGCACAGAGCTGCTCACCATTTTGTGAGGTTGGAGGCTGAGCTACATCTATTTTTTTTGAAATGTCTTTCATTCCTTGTTTTAGTGGCATACATGAGGGGTCAACACCATTGCCCCAGCCATGCCTTGTGTACAACCCCACCTTTTCCCGGACACGCCCTTTCTAGGTCCCAGGCACCCTCTGGGGTGAAGGTACAGGTGCCAGCACATCATGCCAAGTACAGTGCAGAGAATGTGCTAATGCTGTGTGTGCACCTGCTGAATAGTACATGCCACTCATCAGGTGGGCATGCCCTTTTGCACCATGTTAGTGCGTGAAAGATCAAGCCCTTTAAGAGTACACATCTCAACATGTTAAAAGGAACATGGTTGCTTGCATGCCTAGTCTAAGTCACACAGTTAATTTACAAACAAAATCCAGACAAAGCTTTGTAATTATTTTTAATTCAGTGTTTAGAGTCACAATTTGAACAGGCCAAAACTTATGTGCAGTTAAAAATTCCAGCTACATTAAAGGCAACATACTCAATTAGCATCGAGCATTAGCTTCTTAATACGTTAAGAGTTTCATTAGGCATCTGTGGGAGCTTGATAATCATTGTGTAAAACTAATCAAAACGAAGGTTGGGTATACTTTCTTAATGTCCCTGCAGCAATAAGAAAGAATTACTTAAAGTCACACTCAATCCATGCTGCATGGGTGAAGGTTCCATAAGGCACCAAATACCTAGTCAGCAGCTACTTAAATTTTCTTGTCAAAAACTGTCAATGAAGCATCCTGCATCCTGTTCAATGAGTTCTTTAAAAAAAGTTAGACTAAGCTGTCTCTACACTTTCTATCCAGAAAAGGAAGATACAGAAGACAAAGGAAAGTTCTTCAGAAATCACCAAGGTGACCAGATGGCTGACATGGATAAGAGATGGATGTAGACACTCTGGGCCAAATTCTGTCCTGCGTTACCGCATGTAATTCCAAAGCAGGTGCACTGAGACTGCTGGTAGCTGTGATGCTACATTCTAGGAGAGTTTGGTGGACCAGTAATTACAGGTAACACTTCACAGAAGTCAACTATTGGGGTTTTTGAGTTGGATAAAATGAATTTCTCTGCTAAATATCCCCACAGCCTGGCTAATGTGTGGACACTGAGTGCATAATTCAGCTCCTCATCAATTTTCATTTTTACTTTGAAATGCAGCATGAGGAGTTAACAGGCTACCCACTATCAAATTCAGAGCTCTCCTTAACTTCCTGACTGGTTTGAGGACACTTACCTTACTGGAAAGTGACTGTATGTCCCTTGGCACTTAAACATTTATATTCTTATTAATTTTGTGTCTCTAAGAACCATTTGCAGCACTAGTGTTACACAGAAAGATACACAGAAAACTGCTTGGCTCCACTGTAATTTTCTAAGCATACTATGGTAGCAATAAGCCATATCAGTGTACACATTTATTTTGTGCTGAGCTGAGAGGACTCCACCATTGTGTTTTGTGTATGTCCCTGCATGCTGCCAGACAGAGTGCTATGTGGAGAGCATTAGAGTAGGTGCGACTAGAGAATCCAGTACTACATAAATCCTCCAAATCCAACCCTCCCCCACTCTTGGGAGGCTGCTCTAGTGCTACATAGATGACTCCAACCCTTAAACTGGAGTAACAGCTGCAAAGCAGCTACATCTTTCCCCATCCCAGCCTTTGGATGAGAATTCTTCTCTCTTCTGTGTCTGTAATTTCCCACTGCCCAGCTCAGTTAACAGGAGGATTATTTGGCCCTTGGTGTGGTCGCTGAATGGATGAAGACACAAGGACATTCAGAACTCGTGGGAGTACAATAGAACTTATTAATATTTTAGTCGGTTACAAGCACTACTTTGTCTCCATGCTGCCTGTTGTAATTATCACAGTTCAACCCACTTGCAAACACAGCATAAATCGAAGATAATACTTTACTTATTCTATTAATATGCAGCAGGACTAGGAGAAGGGATTAGATTAAAAAGACCATGCTAGCAAATCAAGTCTAAAACACAGGGACATAAAAATTGAATTTACTATTCTAGTCCTCCCACAAAGACATTTTAACATCTCCTACTCCAGCCCTGTCAAGGTTCCTCCCCCACTCTGAACTCTAGGGTACAGATGTGGGGACCTGCATGAAAAACCTCCTAAGCTTATCTTTACCAGCTTAGGTCAAAACTTCCCCAAGGTACAAAATATTACCCCCGTTATCCTTGGACTGGCCGCTACCACCACCAAACTAATACTGGTTACTGGGGAAGAGCTGTTTGGACGCGTCCTTCCCCCCAAAATACTTCCCAAAACCTTGCACCCCACTTCCTGGACAAGGTTTGGTAAAAAGCCTCACCAATTTGCCTAGCTGACTACAGACCCAGACCCTTGGATCTTAAGAACAATGAACAATCCTCCCAACACTTGCACCCCCCCTTTCCTGGGAAATGTTGGATAAAAAGCCTCACCAATTTGCATAGGTGACCACAGACCCAAACCCTTGGATCTGAGAACAATGAAAAAGCATTCAGTGTTTTACAAGAAGACTTTTAATAAAAAATAGAAGTAAATAGAAATGAAGAAATCCCCCCTGTAAAATCAGGATGGTAGATATCTTACAGGGTAATTAGATTCAAAAACATAGAGAACCCCTCTAGGCAAAACCTTAAGTTACAAAGAAGATACACAGACAGAAATAGTTATTCTATTCAGCACAATTCTTTTCTCAGCCATTTAAAGAAATCATAATCTAACACATACCTAGCTAGATTACTTACTAAAAGTTCTAAGACTCCATTCCTGTTCTGTCCCTGGCCAAGACGACTACAGACAGACCCAGACCCTTTGTTTCTCTCCCTCCTCCCAGCTTTTGAAAGTATCTTGTCTCCTCATTGGTCATTTTGGTCAGGTGCCAGCGAGGTTACCTTTAGCTTCTTAACCCTTTACAGGTGAGAGGAGCTTTCCCCTGGCCAGGAGGGATTTCAAAGGGGTTTACCCTTCCCTTTATATTTATGACAAGCCCATATTAAGCCTCTCACAAATATATCAGGAACAAAGTAAATTACATTGTGTTCAAAATAACCAAGTGCCAAGGTGAAGAATTTAAAGCACCACACTGACCTGGACTGCAATTGGCAAAATCCACAGCAAGCACAGCATTTCAAAGGCTGAAGACCATGGTAAGGAGAATTTCACTAATTTCGGAGGTCTCAGTGGCACAGTTAGGATGATTTCAGTCTTTTTTTTTCAAGCAACGTCTGCATTTTTATAATCTAATAACCCTATAATTTGTCTTCTCTGCTTCCAGATGTGGCTGTATTTCAGCATATTCAGCAACAAGTAGTTTTGCAAAACCTTTTAAAAAACAATTGCTATCCACCGATGCAAACCGCAGTAAAACTTCAGAGTTACGAACACCAGAATTACGAACTGACCAGTCAACTGCACACCTCATTTGGAACCAGAAGTACACAATCAGGCAGCAAAACAAAAAGGAGCAAATACTGTACAGAACAGTACTGCGTTAAACAAACTACTAAAAAATAAAGTGAAAGTTTTTTAAAAGTTGACAAGGTAATGAAACTGTTTCTGTGATTGTTTCATTTAAATTAAGATAGTTAAAAGCAGCATTTTTCTTCTGCACAGTAAAGTTTCAAAGCTGTATTAATAAATTTTTGAAGGAACATTTTGTTCAGAGTTACAAACATTTCAAAGTTAAGAACACTACTGCATGACTTTAATAAAGACGAAGTGCAATCACTTATAAACATGTCTCCTGTGGCTTGATCACATATTACAAAATCAAATTACCTATATGGTTTAATACAGCAGGAAACGGACTGTGTGTGTGTCAAGGTTATTAAGTGCAAGAGACTGAACCTGAGGGGTTCTGAACATCCACAACACCTAGCGATGACAGGCTCTAGGTTTTTTGGAATACAGCACACATACAGAAATGTGTCATTTATAATAATTTTAGATGAGCAAAGCTACAATCAATGACAGCACACCTCTTATTTATTTTTACATCTGGTTCAACCCATGTAGTTTATTTCTGGTAATCCATAGCATTTCTGTATGTGTCAAAAATATCTATTGGAATAATATTTAAAAGTGTGGAAGAATTGTCAGAAGTTGGGTTTTAGCACAAACTATCTGAAGCACTGACTTCTGAATGACTAAAGACTGCATTCATGGAAACTTTGAGAAAGGTAAAGGAAAACAATTACATTTTAAAACTAGACTGTGGAATATTTGGAATATAATCAAAACAAACAATACTACAGAATACCATTTTGTAATCTGTCTAAACAATTTAAAAAAGATATCTCCATAGATTTATGACCCAATTATCTAGTTCTGGCAAATCTGAGACTTAACATGCATCTCAGCAATATTTAAAAATCACTTATAAATATGATTTTTAGGCATACATAACTCTTCTATATACCACCCCCAGACCTTTGAATTTTTAAATTATATTGTAGTGCATAAAAACAACTGTAACCATATTTAATCCCTAATTCAGCACAGTTTTTGAGCACATGCCGAAATTTAAACACATTAGTAGCCTAGAACTACTCATGAATTCCAAGTAAGGCATGTGCTCAAATATCTTGCAGAATCAGGTCCATTCTGCTTTTTTAAGTCATATCTCCCCTAATGGGAAGCTATCCTGTCAAATTAATATTAAGCTTGAGTCAAGAAAGAATCAAGAGTTATCACAGATAAATTAACTGAATAGACACCTTGCTACTGACAACCTAAGATTAAATTTGCATGCGCCGGGATAGAGTAGGACAGAGGTTCTCAGCCGGGGTCTGGGGCTCCCTGGGGAGCCATAGGCAGGTTTCAGGAGGTCTGCCAAGCAGGGCTGGCATTAGACTTGCTGGGGCCCAAGGCAGAAAGCCACAGTTCCCCTGCATGGGGCTGACGCCTGGGGCCCCGAGCCCTGCCACCCAGGGCTGAAGCTGAAGCCTGAGCAACTTAGCTTCATGGGGCCCTGGGCAATTGCCCTACTTGCTACCCCTAATGCTGGCCCTGGCTTTTATATGAAGAAAAACAGTTGTTGTGGCACAAGTGGGCCAAGAGTTTTTATAGCATGTGGAGGGGGTGAAGGTTGAGAACCCCTGGAGCAGGGGACAATTTTAGGTTCAGTCTTACTTAATATAGAATCATAAAAATGTATGGCTGGAAGGGACCTCGAGAAGTCATCAAGTCAGCCCCCTGAGCTGCAGCAGGACAAACTAAACCTAGACCATCCCAATAGGTGTTTGCCCAACATATTCTTAAATACCTCCAATGGCAGGGATTTTACATCTTATTCCAGAGCTTAACTACCCTTACAGTTAGAAAGTTTTTCCTAATATCTAATCTAAATCTCCCGTTTTTTCTTCTGCCCCACTAGTAGCTGCAAACCCTTCCAAAAGTGGCTGTATTTTAGAAGCGCTGTTGAAAGTACATAGTTTGTGAAGCACTTTGGGACCTTTTGGGTTGAAAGGCATATTTGTTACTTCAATACAGCTTTAAAAGCTCAGCTACGGAGCTCTGGCAAAATAGGAGACACGTGGCTTTTTCTAATTACATGCATGCTTTCAGAGACTTTAATGTAAACAGTTTCCTGAGCATATGTTAAATTAGTTGTGAGAGAGGGATCGACGTCTTAGATTTTTCTTCTGGGGTTTTGTTAAGCAAGGAAGTTAACTAAATTAGTTATCAGATTTCCAAAGTGCAATGTTCACTGCACTGTCTGGATATTTAGTGGAGAAAAGTGTCAGAAAGGTATGATAGTCAGAAAATCAGGTATTTACCATAACAACAGAGCCACAATTTACAATCCTGTTTAAAGCTGAGTTTATGCTCTGCTATTCATTGTCCAAGTGCAGGCCACAATGAGAGTGAAAAAAGTGATCCAAATCATCTGTCATATTCTTAGAAAACTCTGTTTTTGGTTGACCTCCCTTTGGCCCTCTGTTTTAGCAGCATTCTAACAAATCACCCCAAAGTACAGATTTAACAGTCAGCATAACCAACAAATTTTTCACTAACCCCTGATGACTATAAATCCTGCAGACCAAATTTTCAAAGGAAACACCACATAGGTACATATTTTAGGCAGGCACTGTCATTTTGTTCTATTATTGTACAGTGCCTAGCACAATGGGGTCCCAGTCCACAGCTGGGGCTCCGAGGCACTACAGTAATACAAAAAATTAATAGCAATACCAAATTGCATCCACTTGTTGCAAAAAGTTCACTTCAGCATATTCAGTGTAGGCAATTCTGCACAGAAGTGCTGGCTGTTTATGCATATAGATGCAGGTACAAACAATATATGAACATTTTGTAAATTTTAGTGCTGTATATAGAAAATACTCACAGTGCACACACATATATTAGGCACATGTATATTTACCGGGTACACACAGTATCCATCAGTGCTTTTGTCTGGATGGAAAAGAATCCAAAGGTTAACACCCATTAAAACTGGTGTTAAGGATAAAACCTCTTCAGAAAGGTCATTACTGTAAATACACATGGCTTAAAAGTCAAATACTTATTGTTGTTTCTTAAGGCACAACATTCCAATATTCATCTAGTAAAAGGCTCCATCTGATATCAGAATGTTATGGAGATAGTGAAAAGATAATTTGTACTTCCTAGTTGACTACGCCTTTAAAAAGTTACAGATATTTAAACTGTTTAAATCAGCAGCTGACCAACCATTTGAGTAAAATGGACATTTACTATAAAATAAAATTTTTCAAATCACAGACAACTAGTAATGCTGTACAATACATTTGGCAAGCTATAATATACAAATGAATTTTTCTGGTTTCTGATCAACAGAAACTTTAAGGTTGATAGATGCAGAAATATTTGGTCCTTTCTATTTCTCTAAATGTACAACAAATTGACTTCAGTGTCAAGAAAGGAATGAGGATACATGGCAAAACACCACAAGAGAGGAATAAATGTCACTAGCCTAATCCATTCTAAATGGTCCAGCAGAAGTTATTTTTAGTCCATTCCTTAGCTATGCAGGCCAAATCACAAGGCATGTTCCAACCACTAGGCAGCTGAAAATTTTTACAGATAAACTTGCAGCTTCTTGACATGCCATATTTTCCCCCTCCTTGATTCCCTTCTCAGCCATGAGAGAACACAATAATGGCTCTTCAACAGGACCTTCCAATATTAACCCAATATTTGGAACTATGTTCCCTTTAAGTGAAATGAGCCCTCAACACATCAGAATTATTTGGAGTATCTGCAGTCAGTCACAACTAATACACATTTTCAAAAGGAGTTAAAGGCTGTTTACACTAGCTAGTAAGTGGTGTTTGTCATTTTAAAAAAAAATTTTGCTAACAGAATTTCAAGCTTTTTACCTAGTTTAGAAAAGTTTTAACGCTACATATTTACTATCATCAAAAAGCGACTGCAGAAACAAACAAAAAAAACCACCCCAAAATCCATCTAACAATGGAGTTTGAAAAACTTCAGATGTTTAAAACAAGGTTTTTAAATGTCTAGTCATAAGAAATGCTAGTAACAGTGCCTTGACCAATTGAAATTCCACAACAACAATCATAATACATAACCAGAGTTCTTTGCTCTTACTGCTGATTCTTCACTGAATACACAATTACATATACCTTTCAAAAGGCAAAAATCAAGTGTTTACACTAGCATAAGATAGTTGCTTTGCTAATCTAAAAATTATTATTTTTACTCATAGGTTTCTTTCATATGGTTTCTGAAGGAGGTGAAAATATAGATCTTATTCTTAATTATAGTCATAAGCTGTCATTTGGATTGTAAGTCCTTGTTGATTAAAGTTCTTTTCTAAACCAGGCATTACATCTACTGTATCTAGGTTCATAGTTATTTACTAATTTATCATTAAATTAGGGTGAGGTTAGGATACTGTTAGAAAAGACCACCGTCATGTTAAGAAGTGTGAAGGCATTCAGCAGGTGATTCCCTCTACTACTATCTTTTTTAAATCAGTCAGAAATATTTGTTACTTAGTAACAGATGTTTCTCATTGCCTAACAGGATTTTTTTAAAACTTTTTTCCTAACTTTTTAATACCTCCAGCCTTTAACTCCAAGCTGTTTTTTTTTTTAAATGGACAACAAAGCATTTGAAGAATTTCTGTTACTCATCAGAAAAATTACTCCCAAAACTGTAGCTACCATCTCAGTATTGTTTGTATGTCACTAAATACATTATAAATCTTAAAAATTCACACTTGAGTAAACTATTCTGCTCCAGCTATGCAGAGGGTGGCCCCGGAAAAGACTGTTTATGTGGACTGGGATAGCCAGGGAATCCTTCAAGGATATCTCTCGGAAACTTTCGTGGAGGTACTCTGCAATCCTTTGCAGAAGGTTTCTGGGCAGGGCATTCTTATTTCTTTCATCATAGTAGGACACTGTCCCACGCAACTCCTGAATTAATTCTGCTGGCATCATTGTGATACACAACATAGCAGCATAAGGACCGGGTCTATACACAGACAACTTTCAGCATCTCCTTCCTTTCCACTTCTGATACCCTCAGAAGACTGATATTACATAGGGTCGCCTAGGAGAAATGGGGGAAGTTTTCATTAAAAGTGCTCTTACACCAAAAAAAAAAAAAAAAAAAAAAGGGCATATAGACCCACCCTACCCCCCACATTCTGGATCACCAAACCACATGGCTGCTAATGTGCCTTTACTGTGCTAAGCATGGGTCAGCAAGTAGTTTAAAGTGGCTGATGTGGGGCCCCAGTCCCCTCATGAGAGATTCCACAATTTGGGAATGAAAACGTTCCCTCCTGCCCCGTTCATAAACGGCTTCCCGTGGTGCTATGGGGAATGTCCATTGTTTGACCAGCTACCTCTGCTCCCGACATGAGCCTCCCGTAAACTTCATTAAAAGTGCAGTCACCCATGACCCGGGCGTGGTGGGCATACTCACCATAGCTAGAGAAGCAAAACAGCACAGTGAATGGTTACGGATTCTGATTATGTTATGGCTTGCACCTAGTGTAATAAGAGTTGTTGGGTTGGTTTTTTTTTATGAAAATGGCCTTGCTATGGAAACATTTCATTCATGTACTATGGCTCCTTTATTTTTTCCCATGACTGACAGCTGGAAATGTGTCCTTCGGCGTGTCATCAACACCTGAAAGTAGACTTTTGCTGATTAGGAGGAGGAGAAAGAGAACATGGGAGAACATGTTCACCAAGATAATGAACGCCTCTGGGACAGCTCACACAATGCTGAGAGCATGGAGGATTTCACTGTCCGAGAAGTTAGACATGGACATGGAGAGCAGGAAAGCTTCCAATGAGCGAGAGCGTGCGGTGCAGGATGAGATGCTTCAGATTATGAGGGACCAAGCAGACATGTTGAGGCATCTGGTTGAACTGCAGGAACAGAAGCAGGTGGGTAGAGTCCCTCTGCAGACCCTGGTGGACAGCCAGCCAGCATTGCCTGGTGCAGAATCACGCTCCCCTAAGTGTTCCATGAGGCATGGATGAAAAGTCCAATATCCCTTTAACTTAACTCAGGGGGTGGGTACAAGGAACAGAAGGTGCCCATTCACAGACCTTTGATGGTCTGGAATGCGTTGTTACATTACACAGCTGAAAATGTTTCTCCCGTTGCAACTTTACAACCCCTTTTCCTCAAGGTTACCTTTTCTTTCTGTTCTCCCTCCTTATTTATGTTTGTCAAATAAAATAAATGGATTCAAGAAATAAATGTCCTTTATTGAGTAGAAGCAGTGGGCTTGGGCAGGGGTTGGCTTTACAGGGACAGTGATACAAGCCAGGTGAAGGTTTGGAAAAGCACAATACAGACAAGCAGCTCACATTACTGCGACTCATTATTGAAACAGCTTTTCAAAGCCTCGCGGATACACAGCACCCCTTGCTGTGCTCTTCTTATTGCCCTGGTGTCTGGCTGCTCAAAAATGGCTGCCATTCGATCGGTCTTAACTGCCCACCCCTGTGGAAAGATTTCCCCCCTGTTTTTCCCCACAGATATTACAGAGCACACAGCAGACAGCTATAACCATGGGGATGTTCTCCTCACTAAGGTCCAACCTTGTTAGTAGACTTCTCCAGCACCCGTTCAAATGACCAAAGGCACATTCAACCACCATTCTGCACTTGGTGAGCCTATAGTTGAACCATTCCTTACTGCTGTCCAGATGGCCGGTGTATGGCTTCATGGGCCATGGAACAAGGGGTAGGCTGGGTCCCCCAGGAGAACTATAGGCATCTCAATGTCGTCAGTGTTCATTTTGTGGTCTGGAAAGCAAGTCCCAGATTGCAGCTTTGTGAACAGACCCAAGTTCCTAAAGATGCATGCATCATGAACCTTTCCCGACCACCCTATGTTAATGTCCGCCCCCCATAATCCACCAGCGCTTGTACCACAATTGAAAATTATCCCTTTTGGTTTATGTACTCTTTGGCAAGGTGGTCTGGTGCCAAGATGGGGATATGCGTGTCATCTATCACCCCACCACAATTAGGGAACCACATCGTGGCAAAACCATCCACTATGTCCTGCACATTTCCCAGACTCACTACCCTTCGTAGCAGAAGTCGATTAATGGCCCTGCTCACTTGAAGCACAGCAGCTCCCACGGTTGATTTACCTACTCCAAATTGATTCCCCACTGACCGGTAACTATCTGGTGTTGCAAGCTTCTAAATAGCAATCGCCACTCACTTCTCCACTGTCAGAGCAGCTCTCATTTTTGTGTTGCTGAACTGCAGGGCAGGGGAAAGCTCTGCACAAAGTTCCTGGAAGGTGGCCTTCCGCATTTGAAAGTTCTGCAGCCACTGCCCATCATCCTGTACCTGCAAAACGATGCGGTCCCACCAGTCAGTGCTTGTTTCACAGGACCAGAAATGGAACTCAACAGACTGCAGCTGCTCTGTGACTGCCAGCAGCAACCGTGGATTGTTTTTTCAATGGCTTGCAGCAGGACGGCTTCCAAGACATCCCTATGTTCCGCATGGCGGACCCTACTTTGGCTCTGGAAATACGGCAGGAGAAGGTGCGAGGTGTTTGAGATGCTCACAGCAAGACTGCACAACTGAGCAGGCGCCATGCTTCTGGGGTTATGGCATACACGTGGCGGTTATAAGGTGCGAAAATCACTGGGTTGTTTGCCATTGATATGAGGGAGGGAGCACAGTGCATCATGGGATGCCAACGCAATGTTCCCATTCTCCCTTGCAACAATGTTTTGATCCCATGAGGCATTGCACAAACTTCCCAAAACACACTGTGGCAAGTTGCACTTTGGGATAGCTACCCACGATACCCTGTTTTGTGCATCGATGCAGGCACGGCTAATGAGGACCACTCGGTTGAGACAATGAGCACAGTGTGGCCACCCACAGTTGACTTACTTCAGAGGCTCAAGGTCGAATTTGATAAAGTCGACTTAATTTTGTAGCATAGACAAGCCCTAAATAGCTGATCACAGTCAGTTTCAACACACATGCCTAGAGATGTGATTAATAGGATTTATCAGATGAACTTTTCCACTCACCATTTCTTTTTCATGATAGCATTCATGTAGTAAGGTGCCAAATGCATGAAAAAGTGTTGTTAGACACTTCAACACAGATATATAATTTATAATTATCAAATATAAGCTGTCGTCAATTTGGAAACAGACCAGACCTGACTAGCTCAGCAGGTGTTTCAGTTGCTTCCATTTTACAAGATTTGCTTGAAGGCTTTTATTCCCACATATGGTACACAAGACATTACAGGTCTGATCAATTCCCACTGAAGTTGATGGACGTCTCTCTCTTCAATGGAAGACAGATGGGATCTACATGAATCACTGTGCTAATTATACTCTCTAGTCCCCTGTGGGCAGCTCCTTGCATCCACATTGCCCCACTGAAGGGGGCCACAAGGGAGATCATTGTAAGATATGGTCCTATAGTAAAGGGATTATCAAAGAAGACTTTTTCATGCTTGTCGGCATTTAATAATTCTGTGCTTCCCAAGAGTTGGATTCCCTAAGAACACTAATTAGTCAAAGATCTTCCTTCTGAAGTCATTATGAAGGCAATAATATTTAATGGCAATATAAGCTGCAATACAGTCCACCTAATAGAGCATGTAACAGCATAAAAACAGGGTTGGTGAGGCCTTCCTCCCTATTGAGATTTATAGCATTACGTATTAGTATAGTTCAGAATTTTTCAAGCAATGAGTTGAAGGCTTGACATAATCACTCAGCTCACCTAGATAATGTGGTACAATTAGTTTCTACTTCTTAAAAAGAAGAGCCAGAACCTCTATCATTCTATTTGCAACATTCACATAGGAAATATTTTGGCATGACATGAACCCTAGAGCACAAAGGATTAAAAACTACACCCTTCAGAGGTTGCTTTATAGGTGAAAAGGAAAACAAAGAATTACAGAACTACTGTGTTGGCCTCCTTTTGACAAGATACAATATTTTAATCATGATAATTAGTTTGGCGTTTTATAGACAAAACAGATGAAAGTTCACATACTGTATTAGAGAAATATATTTTTTGGATGCAAAATATTTTCACTATTAGATGAAAAACAATACGCAAAGCCTGAATGATAAAAATTGTGTCGTCTGTATTTATGTTTTGGTGAATGCAACATTAAACGAACATAGTATCTTTTGGCCTCAAACTTCTTTAGTTACAAAATTTCAAAGTTAATGGGTAATAAGTTTGTAATAAACTCTTCCAAGCACAGCCTTAAAAGGTGATCTGCAAAGAAAATCAAATTTGCCCTGTCCCCTTTTTGCAGTCTATACAAAAAGGGTATTTTTGTACTGCTCCATTACTGTCAGCACAAACTAATGACTTCTTACTTTTTATTTATTTTTTAACAATTTCTCGGCAATGGAGTGCTACTCTGATAAGAAAATGACATACTTGGAATTTGATCACCACACCAAGCTCCCTCTCAGATAACACCTTCAAGGATGGGCGATATATGGCCCCATAAACCTGACTTATCGACCCCTTAAGCAATACTTTTAAATAATCCTGGTCCATATTTCCAAATGCATTTTTACTTTGTTTTTTATACAATTCAGTACCAAAGAAAAAGTAACGACTTTTCCACCTCTTTATCACGTAACAAATACTGAGTTATAATTAAAAATAAACACTATCTCCTCATAACTCATCTCCCCTCTTTTTACTGCACATTTTGAATAAAGTGCCTGTGAAATGTTTTAAGCCAGTACCAAATGTAATACTCACAGTTACTTATAACTCCGCCAAGTGGATCACCTTTGAAATCAAACTCAATATCCATATACTTTCCCTGTGGAAACAATGGATTTTAAGAATGTTAGATTTGCCTAAGGAAAACCATTCCAGACCTTTTCAAAGTTGCTTGGTCATTTTAATGTACTACAGAGAAATTCAGTTGCTTCTTTGTGGTGTGTGTATTTAAGTTATAACAAATAGTAAATAAGTCTATGTAATAGCTTTTAAGATATTTTTATTATCCCTTTTGGGGATTTTTATGGTAACAGGCTATAATCTATAGAGGGTGCAGTTTTCTCATGCAGGTTAATAGGCTTTGTATTTTTTAAATTTGTAGAAATAATTGTGATTGTTTTTAAGACCCAAGTTTGTTATGCAGTCTTAGTTGCAGTGAGAGGACCATCTCGAAAAGGGATACTTCATGGATCTGAGGAAAACGACAGGACTCTTGGGGTATGAACTGCAGAGTGCACCAACGTGTTGTGATCACGTGGACGCTGCTGGCATGACTAAAAGGTACCTAGTTTGCATTAACATAACCCTCTTTCAAATGAGAGTATGTTAACATGAACAAGGTTCCTTTCAGTTTGCTCCAGCAGCATACACACTGGGCAGTTAAGTCTGCAATACTTTGGTGCACTCTGCAGTTCACACCTGCAGAACAGTGTAGACATATAGTCTAAGAAAACAATACTTGCTACCTTTTAGGCATTACCAGACCTAGTAGATTGGGGAATTCAGGAACCTGTTTTTTTTTGGCCTTCCCGGATTAATTATACTGTTAAGAACAGAACTCGTTCTGGGTGTAGGTTCTTCCAGAAGTGTGGACCAGAGCACTCATAGGGTATTACATTCTTTGGGATTATTGAGGAGTAGGATATGCTGTAGTTGCTGATGTGTTATACGAGTCTCTTGCCTTAATAAAGCTGCAGCCTTTTCCCACTAAGTTGTCTGCCTCATCACTCAGATGTTTGGGGCAAAGATTTGAGCAGCCTGTTACCACAGACTCAATTTAACTTTCAGCAGTACAAGTGTAGTCCCTCTCCTTGACGTCCGTTTGACTTTTCCACATCACAGAAGATCATTTCATTCTGTGCGTTACTTTAATTTATGTGACAGGTGTTCAATTTAGTAACAGTTACTTTCAACAGCAACAGCAAGCCATGGACCCTTATTGTTTATGAAGTCAACGACAGTACAGCTCACGGGCAAACAGTTCAAGGATAATGCATTTTGGCAATAATTCAAAGAAACTCCAAATACATTCCCGTATAATGGATTATTCTGTTTCACCTTCCCCCAGTGCTTACTTAATGGAGCCAATGAGTTGAAAAGGAAGGTCTTGTGTTTACACATTTCCACTCATTTTACTTAGGACAACTTTTTCCATCACAGAGCAACATAAAATTGAGTATCATATTACACTCCTAAAGCACTGCCTTAAAGATACATTCTTATTTACAGGGTAACTTTGTCAGGATTGGTTTATTAAGTGTCTAGCTAAACAGTAACAAGTAACTTTTTTTCGCAATATTGGCAGCCATGTCATGGACAACACAGGACAGTACTTGTATTTTTTTGTTTGAAAAATTAATTTGGTACTGGTAAATTCAGGCTTTTTTCAAAATTACATTCAGTTTTTAAAGTAATTCAATCAGAGAATTACCACAATTCCAATTTTCCAATTACTGGGCCAGCAGAATGTTCCCCAAAGAGCATTTTAGCTCTGGATTTAAAAGCAAGGTCTGAAGAGAGAAAGACAACTGGTTGTTCTCTCTCCCCCTTCATATTCCTGATCTCCCAAATTCAACCTTCTACACTTCCCAACTCCTCGCCGTCTCTTCTTCCCCTCCACCTTCCTTGTTTCATCCACATCACCTTTCAGGCACCTTTCCTTCCCAACCCCAAATACTCCAATATCCCCTAAACCTTGTACCTTGCCTCACTCCTGGAACGTCTTGCAACACTCTAGAGCCTACAGTGCCTGCGATAAAAACACTTTACTCCGTTCAATTCAGAAAAACCAACAGGGTCAATCGGAGGAGCAGTCAGAGCAGACTCAGCTGTGTGGAAGCAGCACAAGAATCTCTCACCAGCTACTGAGCAAGAGTTTGCGGGGGGGGGTGGGGGGCAGGGGGAGGTTTGGGAAGGCCTTCAACTGACAAAAGCAGCTCTCCAGCAACCCTAAGTTCTATCCAGGTGGAGGACCACAATATGAATGTGCCATCCTAACCAATTTTGGGGCTCAATTTAAAGCAATAAAGATATTCTAATTAATTTGAATTCAAAGTCAGCCCATGGAATTGTGGGATACTTTCAGCGGACACCCAGAGCACAAGTCCAGTGGGGTTGTGTCTACACTGCCAAGCAATAGGGCTTGAACCCTGCATCCTGGCTTAACTGAGGCTCGCACCCTCCACCCCGTGGGTCCTGGCACCTTGGGTCTGAGCCCTTGGTTAGCATGATTTTGTGTGTAGAAGGAAGGGGGATTAGGCTCGAGCCTGAGTTTGAACACTGGGCTTACACTGCTGTGTCGACACACCCTCTTTGTGGCTTTCTACTTTCAGCTCCTAAGAGAAATTTGGGGATGGGTGCTCAGTCTTTTGGGTCTCCAAATATTTAGTTCCAGCTTATTAGTAGCAATAATATTTATTGCCAGTCGCCAGCTCCTATACAGTTTTGTTAGGGGGCTTATTCCTTCACCCACTTACTTCCCTGGTCCTTCTCGCATGAACAGAGAGCAACAATACCCGAAGTCCAAAGGTGCAAACAATTTGAGATTTATTGGGGTGAACTTCCAGCAAGCATGATTCCAGTTTCCTTCCTTAGTGTCCCCCTTCCCAGCTCTGACACCACAGAGCCTTATACCTGTGTCCCTGTTCCCATTCCTGCCCTTAGCCAAACATGATTCCAATTTCTGCACCCCCATTCCCTGTTCCCATTTCCCCCTTTAGCAAAACATGATTCCAATTTCCCCACCCCCATTCCCTGTTCCCATTTCCCCCCTACACACCCACCCACTTCTTGATTGACTGCAGACTATATAGTAAAACTTGAGTTCTGCTTAGCTATACCTTAACCAATCATTTTCCTGAAATTTAACTAACCAATCCTAACATATTGTAACATGATTATTTAACCAATTATATCCCACCACCTTAATTAGTTTACACCCAGCAAAATTAATTATACAGCAGACAGGAACAATCGCAGAACCAAGACAGAGATTATACAGACAAACAATAGCAAAGTGGGAATGATCATGACAAAACAATACAGAAGTGAGGATTTCACATCCCAGCTATGGATAAGTGAGTTCTTGCCAGACAGGATGCTACCAAACTAAGTTTCCTTTTACATTTTCTAGGCACTTCCCTTTCTCTGGAGGTGATAGGAATACAATCCTGTCCTGATAGTGCCTAACAGCCCAAGAGCACCTTATTTCAATGTGACTAGTTTGGAATGTGAGGATGTGACCATTCGCTTCCCAGCTTATGGCTGCCTCTGCTGCTTAGCCAAAGATCTTAGCCTAAGCACAGGACCTCAGTCTGTCACAGTAAGAGAAGGACCTTACGCCGGCAGACAGTGATTTTGATTCTTTCTTTTATACCTCTATAACTAGCTAAGCGATAAGAATACACCTAAATTCTTAGAGTATAGGCCTTTACAGACAGGCCTGAATATCTATATCCTAACAAGTTTCACATTTGGTTTTATGCTGAAATCTTTCCTTAACAAGTTATTTGCAGAGTACAAATCTACTAACAGAAAACCAGAACAGCTAATGTGGTATTCATCGCAAAACTGAAGAGTAAACACATGTAGAAATTTCATGCCTGCAAAATGAATCTGAATTAAAGATGCAGAGTTAAAAAAAAAAAAAGAAAAAAAAGAAAGAGGGAAGATGATATCATGCAGTGATTAACTTGATAAATAGCACAATGCTCCTTGTCACATGACCGTTTAGGCAACCAACTGTGTCAGGAATAGCATCAAATCTAGCTGAGGTATAATTATGTTTCGTCCAGCCAGATAAGTGGCAACTCTCAAATTTAGCACTCTCTTGCATATTTCGGTTTTCAGTCTAATTTTATGTTAAAGTCAGAAAGCAACAAAAACTCTTACCAGGAGACTAAATGCATTTGTAGAACAGGAGTCACAACAAATCATGAATTAAGCAATTATTCAGAAGGGAGAGGTGAAATGTTCTATTGGGTCAAATGAAACATTAAATGCTGTACATCACAGAGCAATGTGGCTGGCTTCATAAGTAGTGCTATGACAAAAATGTTTTCCTTTCAAATGACATGGTCATTACTTTCTTACAAGAAAAGCTTCTCACATAAGATGAAAAAGAAAGGTGATCTAACACCCTCTCCCCTTTTGGGATTCAAGTTCAGCCTTGTAAAAATGTCATGAAAACCTACCAATGCTTGCAAAAGTATACTTGCCCTCCCTTAGTGCTGAAGATGATTTAAAAAATCTTTTAATCCTTCATTAATATTATTTGCCTTGGGCAAACAAAGGAATAGAATCTGACTTCGACTTCAGGAACATAAGCAGACAAGAGAACCAAGTTCCTCCCAACATACTGTCTTTTCATCTACTTACTAGGAAGATCAATTATATAATGGGAATAACAACAACTCTGAAAAAGAGTCATTGCTGTTTACAGGTCTCACCTAACAGGAAATATCTGTTTTCTCGGCTGTGCAAGTCCCAAATTACCACAGATCTAGCTCCTATGGTGGGTGTGGGGTAGTTTAAAGTATTCAGCAGAAATGTTGGTCTATTTAAAGGTTTCAGAGTAACAGCCGTGTTAGTCTGTATTCGCAAAAAGAAAAGGAGTACTTGTGGCACCTTAGAGACTAAATGCTCAAATAAATTGGTTAGTCTCCAAGGTGCCACAAGTACTCCTTTTGGTCTATTTAAATAGTTCCAGAGGTGAAAGATGCAGATGGAGAAAGATCCCTTATCCAAGTGATCCCTCTGCTTCTGCTCAAAACCACTAACCAAGCAAGAGTTAGCCTAGCTCTAGAATGAAATGACTCTCCCACATGCATGCAGGTAATTAGGGAGCATGAGAGCTACGTGCCATTCCCCATGGGGCAGACTGAGTTTACAGAAACCTACAGTGCTGGGATGAGGCCTCCTATCCCTGATAAAAAGGATAATTTTTGGATGTCTGGTTATATTTACACAGCAGCTAGAAGGGTGCTTCCCAGTACAGAGTATAGAAACACAGTAGCTCTGCTTAAGCTAGTCTGCTAAAAATGGCAGCGTGGCCACGGCAGCACCGGCAGCCACTCAGGCTAGCTGCCCAAGTACTTACCCACCAGTCAGGTGGGATTTCAAGTGGCCCTTTGCCTCCTGGTGTACAGTTTGATTCTAAAAGGAAGATAGACAGTGCCACATGGGTTACTCACTTGCTACAAAGCCTTAGAAATTCTGGGAAGTGACTGATGGACTTGTTTCCTCCTCAGAATAGGGATTAACCTCCACAGCAACAAACCCCTGCCTTCTGGAGAACCAGCTGGTGCTGGAGTAAGTTTTAAAAGCTTGCTGTGAAGCAGTAAGCAAAGGATCTACATGGGCTCGGAGAAATTCTATGTCCCATGTTAAGGAGAAGGTCCGATGACATAATTTAAGGAAATACCAATAGATTCTAAGAATTTCAAGACATGACAAAATTTGGTTTGGAACAAGTTGACACAGTCCACTTAAATGTTTTCTTAATTAACACAGACTTTAAAAAATATACTGCAGATGAGCAATAATGCCTATTAGAACATCTACTCCAGACACGCATGATACTGCCCAGGCTTCTGTAACTACATAAAAATCTATCACACTCTAAACTTTGATAGGAATTATCTCCTTTACACTATATGTACGATCTTCTGTGCCTTGTACATATACTTACAAATCTAGAAGAGTTGTCATTTCTTACAGTTTTGGCATTTCCAAAAGCTGGTAGGAAAGAACAAAAAATAAATGAAACATGGTAAAAACATTTAAATACTAAAAAACAAGTCATGACTGTATGTTATGCAAAAACAAAAATAAACAAATCGATGCCTGATGGAAAACAAAGCACTGTCCTGTGTTTGAGACATCATTATCAGTTGCTGAAGATGGATTTATAAAGATCAGTTTAGTCTGAAGTTTTCTAACAATAAGAGCCAGTGAAGAAAAAACTTTCCCAACATTATTGTCAACGTGGTTTTGAACTATGCCTGGCAACTACCAACTTACAACGTGCATGCAACATGAACTCAAAATAAACTGTAGGGCAAGTTAAGGAATTAGATTTCATCCTGTAAAGCTGTGTTTGTCAAATGGAAGTGTGTCACTCACTATTATGAAATATAGTGCTCGTGCTCATTGCAGAAGGCTTTGAGCTAACTTGTCACAAAATATATATCTATACTTTCAGTACTCAAGTAAAGTTGACACTGAGTGAAAAAATATATGTTTCTCAGCTTTAACAAATTTGCATGGAGAGACTATTCTGCGTCAAAGAACTGGAGCCAAAAGACAGAATTTGTTGCTCTTGGAGGCCAGGGTTAAAAGTGACAGAACTGTTTTAAAAAAACAACTTTATACGGTGGAATAAGTCACCTTTTTAACAAACATATAATTAAATACAGTGCTACACACAAGACTCATTTGTAATCATGTACAGAACTAAAAACAAACTTTCCATTATGAAGAATCAGAGACAGTTTTCTCCTAAATTCACTGTTTCTCATGTTAATTTACATTAGCAGTATAGTTAAAAAGCAGAGCATTCCCGTAAGATAACTTATGCAAACATAACATATTTCTGCCATTTTCTTGCATTACAGCTTAGTTTAAATGCAACTGCACATAAAGGCATAGAATATGATCTAAATTGTAAAAAATCTAAAATGCAGCAGCTGGTACTTGGTCATAGCATGATTACTGTTAATCATGGGAAGATATGGTGTCTCTTCTCTTTTACAGGAAGGCAACCAAAAGCAGGACAACACAGCAACAGGCAGCACAAACAGCAATGCTAAATTCTCAAAAGAAGCAAGAAGTGCCCATACACATCATGATTATATAACATCATAGTTTTAAGTCAGGGTTTCTCAAACGGCAGGTCCTGACCCCCCAGAAGAGGTGGATAGCTAACCCCACTTGGTACCAGATACTGTTTCAGCAGCACTAACAGGACCATTGCATGGTACACTGACAGATCTTGCCTGTGAGAGGACATTCATTATCTCTTAGCACATTTCCTATTCCCCTCCCATAGTAAATTTTATGTCCCCTTCCTTCCTTCACTTCCATTTGCATGCCTTTTTCCATAATGCCTCAATACACA
Organism: Lepidochelys olivacea; assembly: GCF_965140295.1. Taxonomy (NCBI): domain Eukaryota; kingdom Metazoa; phylum Chordata; order Testudines; family Cheloniidae; genus Lepidochelys; species Lepidochelys olivacea. The sequence continues at coordinate 53,542,535 of NC_140421.1, read as the reverse complement.
GAATCCCACTTTGTTTGCAAAAAGAGAACCCACTGATGGACACGGAATTATATCATAATAATTAAAGAATACGGAGAGAAAATAACTTGAACACTGCATGTAATCTGGTCAGCAAGGTGAAATTATTATAGATTAGACTATAACACTTCCTTGTATGAATGTATTGTTCTATCTTAATAGGGGGCCATTGGAAGGGCTAGCAGGGAGACAAGACAATGAATCTAGATAAGCAACCTTCAAACAAACTCTTGGGGGTAGGGGGAGGCAGCAATTACAACACAACAGCGAAACTATTAACTTCATGGCTCCCTATGTCTCCAAGGAAGATGCAAGTCTTGCTTTCCCAGGGTAGGAGCCCAGAGAGCAAAAAAATACTGAACAGTTAAAAAGCCCTTGTCAGGAGAGGGCTGGGGGAGTCAATTGTGACGGGCTATCAGGGGAACAGGGGTGGACACAGTGAGCAGCTCTACAGAGAAGTCAAAGAGTTAGATCTTTCTCCAGATCCAGGGACAGGCAAGCCTTAGGAAAAGAGAGGCAAGCATATATCCTGGTTTATTGTTTTTAACATCTGTTGTCTCTGAAATCAGGGTGGAGAACGTGCTTGTTAACAGCAAAAATGTTGAGAGAGAGAGAGAGAGAACCCTATTGTCCCTCTGCAAATTTGTGTACACAGTCAATCCCTTACCTCTCTCTAAAAGCGCAAAGTTTCAAAAAGTTCAATGAATAGAAGATTGGTGGGGGCAGAATAGATCTGGACAAGGAGAAGAAGTCTGGAGATAAATGTGAGAAGGGAGGGACAGGCAGTAGAAACAAAACTGAAACTGTTTGAGCACCATATTCCAGAAGTCTTGAGGTCTTTCTGAGTGTAGCCTTCATTGATTTGAGATCTACCATACCATTCTCTCACTAGAAGGGAAAACTTATAATGGAAGCAGGCCCTAAAAGAGACCCAGTTTGGGAATATTTTAATGAAGTAAAATGTGGGTAAGACAGGCATGCATGCAAAATGCAAACAATGCAACAAAGAAATGCAAGGTCTGGTTGCCTAAATAAAACAACGTCATGGGAAGTTTTGCTTGTTTTGTTAAAATATTATATGTTTGCTGTTGAAGAAAAAATCCAGAATACATAACGTCGTCGTTTTAGTTAAATAAAACAATTTAAATGTCTGTCTGGTGATGTTCTCCTCCTAATATAGCAAGGCAAGAAAATCCTCCAAATATTAATGATTAACCTGTTGAATTGGAGATAGTTCACCTCCCAATGGCTTCATAAATATCTGCTTCAATTACCTTTGGTAAATGAAATAACCAAACAATCATTCATTTTCTGATATAGCTGTAAAACTAATCTGAAAAGTTTTCTAAATAAATCACTTAAAAATGTATAGTGTGTACCTTCTAAAAATGAAACCTACATCTATCTCTGAGTTGTGAAGAATATATATTAAGGTTATAACAACCAACAAGAATGCACTTTTATGTAGAAATCCATGATTACATCAAGTTTTCCTGACCAGTGATTTAAATCACCCTGTCTAAAATCCTTTTGTTCTAAATAAATACTTGGCTTTATAAGGCTGTTTGGTCACTCATTACCACTCCCATAGCTCCCTAAGAGAAACAAACTGCAGATAGAAAAGGAGTACTTGTGGCACCTTAGAGACTAACAAATTTATTTGAGCAGACGCTTTCGTGAGCTATGAACCCAAGGTACGCAGATCTACTAAGTTAATCATGGTTGATCACAGCAGACTGCAGTCGGAGAGTGAAAGACTAGCAGGTGACAGCTAGATACCTGAGACACATTCACAAAGAAATCAGAAGGGAACAAAAGTGCAGTTAGCCCAGAAGCTGACATCCTCATTTGCTTCCTTACTAAAAACCCACTCTTTCAGTATTGCCAATAAAGAATCAATTTAAACAAAAATAGTTCTATTTAAAAAGAACCTTCCACAGCTGAATAACTGTAAGGCTTATTTCTGGAATCCTATAAAGCACCAACTATGCTTTCAGATACTGTAAATAACAAAGCCAGCTGACCTGGTAGGAGGATGCAGTACAGGAAGCAATGTATTTTCTACACGCATTATTAGATCCTTACCTTCAAGCACTGGATTTGACTGTAAAAGTTGTTCTTTTACTTGATTAACTTCTGCTCCTTTTCCACAAACAGCTGCTACATAAGACATAACAAGCTTGCTGGCCTCTGAGGGGTGTAGATTAGAGGATAAAAAAAGATCAAAGTGAGAAATAGTCCTGAAAACTGGCACAAATATTTTATTTATTATGCAAATATTTTAGTTATTATGCAGGCTTGTGTACCTTAACATTTTTACCATTCCAGCAGGAGTTAAAGACCCCAATCCTCCTCCACATATCTCTTTCTTCTTGATACTACTCAGGCCCTGATGGTGTGATGAGGCTCATGCACTCAGACCCCTGTGAGCACATTGAGACCTAATGATTTCAATGGCCTGGACCCAAGCAAAACGATGCTGAACACTAGTGAACCAAGCATATATAGGTTCTTTTCCATTCGGCTTGAGTAAAAGTGACTCAACAAGCTAACAGTATGAAAAATCATCTGCAACATGTCAGGCTACGGACAATGGGACTTAACATTGCAAAATGCAAAAGCCAATAAAACTACTAAATCAGTCAGTCAGTCATTAGATTTAGTAGATTTATTTGGCTTTTGCATATTATATATCAAATCACACACGTACACACGCATCACATAACGGTAGCTATAAAAGTCTAAATAAGTAATTAATGCAGTCTATTTTAAAACAGATTACAGAATACAAACCATTAATTTAGTCAATGAACATAATTTCACTGTGTTAATTTTAACATAAACAAGTTTGAACAAGTTCTGAAATTGTTAAAATCCCAGTTATGTAAACATCAAATCAGTGTCAATGACCCATCCAAATAATATAAGTAAAGATTACATAAAACAAATAGTCTGGATCTTATGATAATATTGTTTAGCAAAGAGAGCAGCTGTGACAGGAGCTGAGCAAGTAAGGTTTAAAACAGGTATGCAGTGTTTAATATGATGCAAGATTGCCCAATTTGGGGTAACTCACAGGATATGCATTAATACAACTTTAAATACAATATAATTACTAACAGCAGGAATCCCACTCAAATCAATACAATGATCATAAAAACTCATTTACTTTCTCCTTTCAAAGATCTGGTACATATTTAAGGGTCTGATTTCAGCAAAGAACAAACAAACAAATGGTTTCTCCTTGAATTTTGATGCTCTTCTGTTTAAGCAAAATTTGCTTAGTATTAACTGGTTGTTTCTGTCCCTAAGTTGAAATTCAGCAAACAGACACAGATAGGTATGGCAGGCCTGTGCCCAGGGCCTCATCTCCTGGAATCACATGAGTTCAGCAGAATCTCAGCTTTCATTTTTACAAAGGTTCCCAGCCCTCACCGGTTGCAAAGAAAAGCGTGAAAATGGGACCCAAGTCAAACCAATGCAGTGATGCCTACCCCAGTCCGCCAATAGCCTGAAACAATAGCTCTTTCCAGAAGGTATCCTCTACAACTGACACTGCTCTTGCCAACCCTGCCAATACCACAGCAACATTGGAAAGTATTGGAAGAGGGGATGATGGGGAAAGTGGGGGACAGGGGTGCACAGGCTGCTATTCCAGATGGAAAGGAGAGCAACTGCCATCACCCCAGCCTCTGCGGTGCGGGAGCAAGACTCTAGCACACAGACTAGAGTGACTAGACAGAAAGTGTGAAAAATCAGGACAGGGGATGGAGGGGTAATAGATGCAAAAAGCCCCAAATATCGGGACTGTCCCTATAAAATCGGGACATCTGGTCACCCTAACACAGACAGTTACACCGTCTGCTTCAACCACAGCTTGCCTTTACAAGGCTTCGCAAACACGTAATATTTCGAGATGTAGAGGTATAAAATAAGATCATTCACAAAATTCTTCAGGATTTGGGGGCTATTTGGAGTATTTTTAATAGGCTAAAAAAGAGCAGGGCCATTTCTCCTTATAAACACTCCACAAAAAGCTCCATTTTCCTGAGTGACAGGTTTCAGAGCGCTAGCCATGTTAGTCTGTATCAGCAAAAACGAGGAGTCCTTGTGGCACCTTAGAGACTAACAAATTTATTTATTTCACGGGCTATAACCCACCTCATCAGATGCATGGAGTGAAAAATACAGTAGGCAGGTATAAATATACAGCACATGAAAAGATGGGAGGTTCCTTACCAAGTGTGGGGCAGTCAGTGCTAATGAGGCCAGTTCAATCAGGGTGGATGTGGCCCATTCCCAACAGTTGACAAGAAGGTGTGAGTATCAACAGAGGGAAAATTACTTTTTGTAGTGACCCAGCCACTCCCAGTCTTTATACCCACCTGGGGGAAGTGAAGAAACAGATTGACAGAGGCATAAGGGTACTCAGAAGTCACCTACTACAGGAGAGGCCCAACAAAGAAAATAACAGAATGCCACTAGCCATCACCTACAGCCCCCAACTAAAACCTCTCCCACGCATCATCAAGTATTACAACCTATCCTGAAGGACGATCCCTCACTCTCACAGACCTTGGGATACAGGCCAGTCCTCGCTTACAGACAACACCCCAACCTGAAGCAAATACTCACAAGCAACTACACACCACACAATAGAAACACTAACTCAGGAACCAACCCCTGCAACAAACCCCGTTGCCAACTCTGTCCGCATATCTATTCAAGGGACACCATCATAGGACCTAACCACATCAGCCACACCATCAGGGGCTTGTTCACCTACACATCTACCAATGTGATATATGCCATCATGTGCCAGCAATACCCCTCTGCCATGTACATTGGCCAAACCGGACAGTCTCTATGCAAAAGAATAAATGGACACAAATCAGACATCAAAAATTTTAACATTCAAAAACCAGTAGGTGAGCACTTCAATCTCCCTGGACACTCAATAACAGACTTAAAAGTGCCCATTCTTCAACCAAAAAACTTCAGAAACAGACTTCAGTGAGAAACTGCCGAACTGAAATTAATTTTGAAACTTGACACCATCAAATTAGGCTTGAATAAAGACTGGGAGTGGCTAGGTCATTACAATAAGTAATTTTCCCTCTGTTGATACTCACACCTTCTTGTCAACTGTTGGGAATAAGCCACATCCACCCTGATCGAATTGGCCTCATTAGCACTGACCGCCACTCCAATTTGGTAAGGCAACTCCCATCTTTGTCTGCCTACTGTATTTTTCACTCCATGCATTTGATGAAGTGGGTTATAGCCCAGGAAAGCTTATGCCCAAATACATTGGTTAGTCTCTAAGGTGCCACAAGGACTCCTCATTGATTTTTCTGAGTGTCTCCCCTGTTACACCTGATGTACAGACAGGCAAACAAATTAGGGCAAAAATAAGAACTGACTTGAATCTTTGATGGTCAACAAAAGTCAGGTACTTTTTTTAAAAAAATGTACACGCTTCTGCATGTCCTACTTGCAGATTAGAATAAAAACAGAAGTATCAAAATACATGAAAAGCTATTCTCTTGGTCTCTTATTCCAGTCTGCCTCAACCCACTATGTACCAGAAACATAATGAAACTCCCAATCAGCTTTCTAGCCAAAGAAGTCTGGATAATTTTGGATATACATCCAAACTTTTACTTTATTTCAACATATGAGAAAAACCTATGCAAGTCTCCAAGTACCTTTGACAGATTAGAAATATTAGGACAAAAAAAGCAGTAGCAAGACATCCTCTTTGTACAAGAAAATGCAATCCACAAAACCAAGAATATTTCCACACGTTGGGGAAACCCATGAGAATGCCACCAGAGTAAATACTCCTGTCTGTCCAAATATTCTTCTCACAGAGATCTCAGAAAGGACAAAACATCTGCAACACAATCCTGTCTACTACACACACTCAAGTCTACAAGACAGTTGACACCACCTCATGGTCAATGGTATGAAAGGCTTCTGATAGATCTAATAATACCAGCATAAACATTCTCCAAATCTTAACCAAAACCAAAAGATATCAGCGTCAAGTGATGTTTTTTAGCAAATGTTGAACAAGTCTTTTCAATGCTACATGTTAACTTCATATTAATACCTTTTATACATCGGAAAGGGTAGCCATATTGGAGGTGAAAGCAATCCATTTATTTAACTACACTTATTTTCCCAAAAAACTAAAAAGAGGCTGATCTAAAGAGTTGACTTAATGCAGTAATATGAATCTGTCATAGAAAACGTATGAGCAGAAGTGGCTGATGAGCTAAGGGATAAAGACTGATTTAAATCTAGATTCGCTGTCTGAACACATGCTCAGGTTAGGGTTGCCAATTTTGGTTGGACATATTCCTGGAGGTTTCATCACAGGACAATCTTTAATTAAAGATTTTTTTTAATTCCTGGAGACTCCCGGACAATCCTAGGCAACCCTAGCTCAGGTGTTAAGTGGAATGATATTCTGTTTCTACATGGACGTTCTTAAGAGTCTCAACCTTAGGCTCTAATTTCCCTCCCCCGTGAGTTGGGTGGGTGGAATGCTTGCAATCTTTCTGGGTGAAAAAGAGCTTTTGGCAGTTGGACTAGTGATCAGATGAGGTAGGACACGCGAGTTGGAGCTTCATGCCCATCCTCCACAAAAAAGATCCCTCAGTGCTGAAGGAGCCATTTTCAGTGGAGCAGTAGAGGGGAATGGAGACAAGAAATGGAAAACTGTCAGGCCTTTCTGTGGAGAATAAAGTACTGTGTATCTCTCTGTTTACAAAGCACCCATTCTGTATGGTATGAAGGCAGTAGCAGGGCATTACAAATGATTGTGTCCCTTTTTTATCTGTTCAGTTTTAAAACAAAACAAGTTAAGAGTTGTTTCAGGTTTTATGCTTCCCTCCCAAATCTCCTGAGCCAATCAGTTTTTCTCCCTGCCCTGTTGGGTTAGACCTTCGCAAAAACAACAGGGGAAAGCTATGAAACTAGTTACACACAAAGTGCTGCTGAAAGCACAAAATAAACAAATATTCTCTCTAATCTCTTCCAGTTATTGTAGTCCAAAAGGATCCACTTGAAACAGCAGGGAAGAAATTACTGAGACAAACATGATTTTTTTGTTGGCGGCATCCCCTAAAGGATCACAGCTAGGTTTAAACTGGACAGTAGCTGTGAGGAAATGGAAGATCTTTACCATGGATCAAAGGCTCCTAATGATGCTGAGACAATCAGGCTGATGTGCAGCAGTGAAATAAGAGACTACTCTGCATGCCTAAGTGTTCCTCAGCTATCTGATCTGACAAATCTCCCTAAACAGTCCAAATTCTTTGGGAAGGGCTACTCAAGCTTTGAGTGAAAAACGAACTAAAGCAGCAAATAAGTGAATGTAATGTAATTTAGGGTAAGTGTGCACTTTCTGATGACATCAGGATAAATCCGGAGCAATATATATATCACTAAAGAATTCCTTTCAACTATTAATGAAGTTTGAACTACTGTGCAGTGAACTTGTTTTAAGGGAATTTAAGATTATTTTTAATATGCTTATTTACTCAGTAGACCACCCATCACAGAACTGGAAAAGGAAAGAATTACAGAATGTCAAAGCCTCTCATTCAGGATTCACAAAAGGGGCAATAAAGAAAAGGACATAACTTTTGAGAATGCACATTAAGAATACTAAGGTGCAAAACCCTTCCAACCCTATGTCCCCCAAATGAAGCAACTCTCTATGCAGTCTTACAATATGTACACTTGGTGGTTTAATTTTCCACCAATTTTACTTTTGTTTACTGGATGCATAATAAGCCATAAGTCTTCCTGCCTTCAGAAACAATCGCTCAGATGATGTAGAAACAAATTTAAGTGTTCTGTACCTGCTGTTTCTTTTCCTCAGCAGCTCTATTAAATTGCTATTTGAGACTATAATGCAATTGATTTTTTTTTAAATGAGCTTTCAAGGTGAACAGTTATGAAAGTGACATTTACCCCCACACAATTCCATACTTTTCAATGAACTGAGAATTTTCTCAAATTATTCCAGCTTTGCTTGAGAGAAATGCAGTTATCTTGTACGCTTGCCAGTGTACTAAGTGTAGCTGAGCACAGCATGAGAGATTTCATTTCCAAAGCCATCACCATTATGGTTTTTATATAAATAGTGTATGAAATTAAAAGTCCTATATTTAAAGGCTTTGGTGAATGCTTTCCAGGGTTTTCAACCAATCCCAAAAGGGCAGGGGAGGTCCAGTTTTCACAGGCTTGGAGTGTATTCTGCAAGGCAAGTGAATCCTGAATTTATTTTGACCTTTGCAATATAGCGTCACCAAAAGGATGATTTGCACATCGATATCATGACATCGCACCAGTACAATGGAATTGCATTTATGCAACAACACTCAATGCAATGTCACACCTGCACTAACACATATCATGATGCAATTAGTTTACTGCATGGAGCAACTGCAAAGAGATAACTCCAACACCCTCTCATATTTTTGGAGGGGAGCATGGAGAAGACAAAGCTGTATATTACCTGTTTTTCCAGCTCCACTCTCTCCAGTAATAAGAATACACTGATCTTTATCCTGGTCCCTGAGGGATCTGTATGCTTCATCTGACAGAGCAAAGCTGTAAAGTAAAAGATGATGAATTTAGCAGAGAAATAAGCAAATGTCATCAAGACTATATATATATATATCATCAAGACATTATATATATATATAAAATATGTCCTTGAGGTTCAGATAGCATTAAAACAATGCTATGTAGCTTACTAAGCACTATACCAAGTGATAAATGGAGAACTGAAGCTTCTTTGGAATCCTATGAGCCAAGAAAGTCTAACATGGATGTTCGTGATTACTGATTTATTTCATAATTACAGTTCTAGAATGGGCCTGGGAAAGAAATAGAAGTTACTTCCCTCCACCACACTCTTTTAGAGACTCATTAAAGCCTTCAGAATTTGCAGACATACATCCGTCCGTGTAAGTATTCATTTAGCTGCCACTATAAGAAATGCCAGTATTTTCAGAGTCAAGTAACAACGTAAGTTTACAACCCACAATCAAAGCACTGCAATGAGATATTGTATCAACTTGTTATTTCAACTATATTTGTGGTTAGAATTTATCTTATTCATATCACTACTAACATGCAAGAAGGGGGTTGATGCTCTGCTCTTCCACTGAGAGGAAGATGCTTCAGGCTGGAAATCAGTCAAACCTCCATTGTGATCTTATACTTTCCCCTGGCACATACTTCCCCAATTCCACTCCTTCATTCAAGCAAATTTCCTCCAAACCACTGCATGTTATATTCCAAAACAATTTCCCCTCTAAAGAAGTGGGAGAAACCCTTAAAAATCTTATTAAAATATTATGAATATAATTTGAATGGTTAAAGTACACACGGCATGTTTAAAACATTAACTATCAGTCCGTGGCTTGTCATTGTTCCTCGGCATATTTTCATGTTTTCTGATTAGCTGAATTACTGACATTTGGAAACCAAATTTAGGGTGGCGTTACATAATTTGGAGCTAAAAAACAGATTAAGAATTGACATCATCTTCTCTGCACTAGCAGAGACTTCAGGCCTACTATACAGGAACATACACACACACAGGCCACGAGACAAAATCATAGCAATTTGTCGGACAATTTGGATCTTTGGCTGACAATGAAACTGTATACAGCACATCATACAGTGCTATTAAGAGTGCTATCTATTGTACTGCCAACATTACTTCCTGCAGCACCTGGTTGTTCCCTGAAGATCTCATTCAAGTACTAACTAGGCCTGATCTTGCTTAGTTTATAACATTAGACACAGCTCAAGATGGTTTGGAAACATCCATGCCCAACAAGACGCAGAAACAAGACGCTAACTGGTAACTCATATTTAAGAACAGATTGATGCACTAGCCACTTTAACCACAGCAAACCAAAGATGTCCAACTCCTCTTGATGTATCTGGCATTGATGAGGAGATTCCTAAAACTTTTAATTCTGCTCTGGAGACCCATTCATCTTTAGAATTTGAACTCAATGATTCAACTAGATGTGAAAATTGTTTAAAGTACAAGAAAGTAGAGAGCTCTAATGTGTTTAACACTGAAATAGAGTTGATTTGCGATATGGCCAGCATGTAACAACAGTAGCAAAGAAAAGACTCCACTGCTGCCGAGAGACCATGATGCAATTCCTGGCAGCAGCCCTATTGTCACATATCCAAAGTACAGTTGCTAGATTCACAAGATTCTCTGGTAGGACACATTCAGGAAGAGAATAATATTCCTTAAAGGTGCTGCAGATAAACTTGCAAAGTTGAGAGTGTAACACATGCCTCTTAGACTTATCTGTGTAAATATGTTCATCATAGTTAATTTTAAGCAACATTCTTTCAAAGCAATCTGTGAGGGAAGAAGCAAAATGGGCCAGGGGGCAGAGAAGAGATCACAGAATCATAGAACTGGAAGGGACCTCAAGAGGTCATCTAGTCCAGTCCCCTGCACTCAGGGCAGGACTAAGTGTTATCTAGACCAGTGCTTCTCAAGCTATCTGATGTGAGGGACCGGCAACTTTTTTTTTTCCTAATGTGCGCGCAGACCGGCAGCCGATGGCTCATGGACTGGCACCAGACCGCAGACCACCACTTTGAGTAGCACTGATCTAGACCATATCCCTGACAAGTGTTTGTCCAACCTGCTCTTAAAAATCCCCAATGATGGAGATGCTACAACCTCCCTAAGCAATTTATTCCAGTGCTTAACTATTCTGACAGTTAGGAAATTTTTCCTAATGTCCAAACTAAACTGCCCTTGCTGCAATTTAAACCCATTGCTTCTTGTCCTATCCTCAGAGGTTAAGAACAACAATTTTTCTCCCGCCTCCTTGTAACAACCTTTTATGTACTTGAAAACTGTTATGTCCCCTCTCAGTCTTCGCTTCTCCAGAGACTGAACAAACCCAATTTTTTCAATCTTCCTTCAGAGGTCATGTTTTCTAGACCTTTAATCATTTTTGTTGTTCTTCTCTGGATTTTCTCCAATTTGTCCACATCTTTCCTGAAACGTGGCACCCAAAACTGGACACAATACTCCAGCTGAGGCCTAATCAGCGCGGAGTAGAACTGAAGAATTATTTTTTGTGTCTTGCTTACAATACTCCTGCTAATACATCCCAGAATGATGTTTCCTTTTTTGCAACAGCGTTACACTGTTGACTCATATTTATCTTGTAATCCACTATAACTCCTAGATCCCTTTAAACAGTACTCCTTCCCAGGCAGATGGGATATTAACAACGCAAGCTGTGGTTTCCATGGGTTTGTTTCTGGAAGACAGCTTTCATATAAACACTACAGTGTCATTTTTTAAGTGAAGTCACAGAATGGTTAGCTCACCAAGCCCATCCAGCCATAGAATCCAGTGCCGTTTGTCCTTCAAACTGTCTCATCCATCATCTCCAAGAATACCACCCCAGCACAAACAAATGGCATTTCTACTACTGAAGTACCAGGTTTGCAAACATCAGTCCTCACTTGACACAGGGGGGCTGGAACAATTTGTATAGTGGGGGTGCTGAGAGCCATTGAAGCAAACTGTAAACAGTGTATATAATGGAAACTACTTTGAGCCAGTGGGTGTAGCAGCATCACCAGCACCCCTAGTTCCAGCACCTCTGCTTGACAGTATTACACCAGAAAACAGTGTGGAGACCTCACTGGCAATTTTAGGGCAACCAACACATTCCTAATTCATATCTTGAATGTGTCACCTTAAAATCATTCACCTCTAACAAGGCTACTGAATTCTCTAGTGCTGAAATGCCACTATCACTAGCCCTACATGGATTGTACAGCATTAGTGATTGTCTTCAAACACACACAATCAATCACCTCAGAAGAACAATGCACAAGCAACGAAGTCTTTCTTCACACAGAAACTTGAAGTATAAGGTCATAAACAACCACCAGAAATTTAAAAGAAAGGAAAACAGTCATTTTTATCCAAATCACCTGGCCTTGCATAATTCAGCCAGGGCTGTTGTGTGTTTATTTGGAACGTTTTCTTTTTCTGACGAAACCTCACCACTATACAATGCTGGAAAGCCTAATACAATCTTCAAATAGCATATCAAAGAGTATATCCAGACACACAAGACAAATCAAGTTCACTTACACTGACAAAAAATTCACACACACAGTTAATAAAACTTTCTTCATGCAAGTTGTATGTTTACCCTGAAGTTCAGGCTATGCCTTTCACAAATTAAGTTCTAGATGGCATAGCCCAGGTAGTGTTTTAGTAGCAAGCCTTTTAAAGAATTTTCTGCATTCGTGGCACTGCCTACACAGAATTAGTGCCATCTGTGTCAGAGTTTGGAACATAAATGTTTATTTAAAATAAAAAAGTAACAGATTCACCCATCATGTCTAATTTAACAATACACCATTATTGTAGAGTATTTTATACATTTTCTATCCTCTTCTTGCTGTGCAATAAAAATTAGATCCCTACCCCTTTCCAGGTACATCCTCTATTCGTTATAAACGATTAAAAATGGTCTCATGCTCTGTAAAAATAGATCTCAGTTTAGTTTTTATCATAATTTAACGACCACAAATAATCCTTCTACTTCTCCTTTTCTTTTGGTAGCATTAACGTGTACTCCTCAGTGATGTCAACATTCATAAACCTAAACCACATGCCACTCTTCTGAGCCACCATATAATTACAGAACCTAAATAGATCTTTAAAGTAGTTCTTAGCTAAAAGACAGTTGTGAACCGTATGATTTGAATTATTTTATGAGTGTGTCAGCAATGTCATTTACCACACTTTATTATAAACTCTTCTTTCATTTGTAAGTTTTAATATAAAAGTCAACCATGTTATTCTCCTACCACATCAAGGATACAATATTTACTGAAGTTCTCCCTTAGTTGAGATCTAAGTATAGGAACAATTTGAATCCTAAATGCTACCCATATCTAGATCAATCACGACGTTCCTTGTTCTATAGCCATAGTACTTTTCATAGCACAAAGTGTTTAGGCTGTGTACTTTCAAACAACTGGAATGATCACTGATTTTGAAAAGTTTGTTTTGACCCCAGTATTTTGTTTTGTTTTCTTTACATCCATTTCATAGAATCATAGGATATCAGGGTTGGAAGGGACCTCAGAAGGTCATCTAATCGAACCCCCTGCTCAAAGCAGGACCAATCCCCAATTTTTGCCCCAGGTCCCTAAATGGCCCCCTCAAGGATTGAACTCACAACCCTGGGTTTTTATGCTGGAGTACACGTTCACTGAGGACTTGCTAATCAGAGAAATAAAACTAAAGAACATAAATATCTGAAAGTTAATCACTACATTGAGACTACATCCATGAATGCAAAAAGCATTGACAATCTTCATTCCCCTACCAAGCTCTATGCTCCACTTTTACTTGCAAGTTTCAGAGTACTTGCAAGGAATTTTCAATTTTAACTACAATGCATTACTGCCCACCTCCACCAACTATTGTCTTCTATCCCCATCCGTAGTACTCAGCTTTCCTTTGCTTCCCTCCCTCCAGTCTCTTAGACATCATCCTTTTAGCAAAGGACACTTAGGGCCAGATTTAAAATCCCAACAGGCACCTTTCCAAATTTGGCCTTTAATGACTGTATCCTGTCTCTTCCTGCCTCCAAACTTTTGCTCCCTTCCCAGCAGTAATCACTCACCACCTACCTGAGTGCTCAAGATTGCCTCCACTGCCCCCCTCTAAATTCCTTTGCTCTTGTTTTCATAACAATCATCTGTCATCTTCCCTTTCTTAGCAAAACCTAGAAAAATGTCATGATTTAAATAAAACAATGTCATTGTTTAAATAAAAATAGTCATTGTTGTTTAAATACCACTCCCAAAACAACTTCTTTGATCATTTTCATTCTGGCATCTGTCCCTTTCACAATAGTAAAATACCCTTCTACATGTGGTTAACCACCATGGACTAGCTGATGATTTTCTCTCACCTCAGCACTAACCAGGGCCGGCTCCAGCTTTTTTGCCGCCCCAAGCGGCGAAGAAGAAAAAAAAAAAGAAAAACCCGATTGAGCTGCCGCCGAAGTGGAAGAGACAGAATGAAGGATTCGCCACTGAATTGCCGCCAAAGACCCAGACGTGCTGCCCCAGGCACCTGCTTCCTTGGCTGGTGCCTGGAGCTGGCCCTGGCACTAGCTACTCTTTCCTCACCCTTCTTAGTCCTGGAGGTTTGTCTTCGTAATTCCCCCACCTTATCTCTTCCCCTGCTTGCAGTTACTTAGAATGTTCCCCATGCTAATCAGACAGCAGTGTCTTCTGTTTCCTTGTCTCTCCACAGCAGGTGGCAGATCCTCCCCTCCAAGCTGCCTCCACCATCTGGAATAGACTCCATGTCTCTGAGCCTAACTGAATCCTTGATTCTTTTCAGATCCCATGTTAAGGCCTATTGCTTTGTCTTGGAATGTAACTTCTAACTCATTCTCTACTTTAAAAAAATTCTATTTTTTGAGTCTTCCAATTTACTTATACTTAGTCACTCTCCTTGGAACTCAGCCATTGTAATCCTCTTCTACCCCATCACAGATAAGCATATTGCCAGGCTATACTGTAAACGATATGCAGTTAATTATATTTGCACGTGTAGAGGATAATCTGTTTGATATTTTTATGTTAATACAGAAGTATTAATAAATTAGTAAATTGTAATTTATCAAGTTTGAGTAAAATTCAGAGTAACTTTCATTATTTCCTTGCTGCCACAACATCTAAATGGATACCAATCAGAGAGAGATTCAAAGAAAACAACAATTGCAAACAAATCAGCGCTTCTCTCCCACTCTGAGTTGGGGGAAACAACAAAACCCAGCTGGGTATCAAGAATCTCAGTGCCTTTAAAGACTGGGATCAACATGGAAGAGTGCTGTGTAAATCGTTTTTGAAATTTTATTTTGCTAAACATTACTCTATTTTTGGGAAGGGAATGAAGCTATTCAGCTATCCAGGTTTTAAAAAATACTATCACCATGTATTAAAAAGGTATTCACTTATATGTACTGAAATATCATTTAATCTTAATTGCCCTAAAATAAAATGCATTCCTCAGCTCCCATAAGACTATTTGCAATTTAATTCTTTGTGTTCAGCACTTTCCCTTCCTTGGAGAAGGTTGATTAGCTTGCTGTTATATTAAGCGAACAAAGCAGGGGACTACAAAATAGATGTAGCTTTGCCTAGGCGAGGTCTTTACAAACGAGCAGCTATCATTTTTTAAAAATGCCAATCAAAACAAGAATAAAATCAACTGATGTCTATACATGCGGACAAAGAAAATTGTGAAGCTTGTTGTGGCAGAAGGAATAAATCACAAACAACTACTCCCAACAACCCTGCATTTTACAGAAGTTTTGTTGTTGAGAGGAACTCTGAAATCTGTTGTATCAACAATGGTGTGTGGATTATATACACATCAGCAGGAGCATTTTACCTCAGTATACCTTCATATATTATGTTACTTATGTGGGAGACTGCTAACTGTGTGATAGTATTAGACACAGAACAATGCGTGAAGTTTTATACACCGACCCATTTGATTTTAAAAGTAGCCATGGTTTACAAAAGAAAAATTCTGTTCATTGGTTACAGAAAGAGAGCTAACTTTTAACAGCAGAACACTTTAGGCACAGTCTTCTTTCAGGGTCAGAGGAGCTTATTTGAAAGCCCAGTGTTGGGAAAGTTCTCACCCATACTCAACCTCTCTACACTCCAGATTTTATCCATCATCAGTTATTTCAGGCCTGTTCTACTCTGAGACTCAGACACTTTTCTTATCTTCCCCAGGACAAGGCACAGTTCAGGCATGTTCTGGGTCAAGAGATGCTTTTTAACTTTGCATCCAACCTCCCTTGACAGAGGTTTAACTCGCTCTTTTTCCCCAAGGGCAGGGCCATCTTATTCTCCCCAGCACACTATACCCAGATCACAGCCTTCAAGCCCCATGGGAACTTCCCCAAGTGAGGCAAGTCAAAAGAGACTATGGGTATGTGTGTACACTGCAATTAAAAACCCACGACTGGCCTGTGCCAACTGACAGGCTTAGGTTAAGGGGCTGTTTAATTCAGGTGTAGACATTTGGCCTTGGGCTGGAGCCCAGGCTCTAGGACACTGCTTGAGCTTGAGCTGCAGCCCGTCCCTGAACGTCTACACCACAATTAAACAGCCCCTTAGTCCCAGCTCCGTGAGTCCGGGCCAGCTGTGGGTGTCTAACTGCAGTGTAGACATACCTTTTGTCCTCTCAGGTATGTCTATCACCTCTATCACTGAATAGGGACTCTGGTACTGAAAAATGCTCCAAACACACCAACTTCTAAAAATCAGGAAGAAATTTCCTTAACACAATCCACATGAACTACAAACTGAGTGTATGATATTCCCCATCTTTCAATTGCATCTAATTCATCTCTTCACATTTACCTGGTTTCGGAGTAGCAGCCGTGTTAGTCTGCATCCGCAAAAAGAAAAGGAGGACTTGTGGCACCTTAGAGACTAACAAATTTATTTGGGCATAAGCTTTCATGAACTACAGCTCACTTCATCAGCTGTAGCTCACGAAAGCTTATGCTCAAATAAATTTGTTAGTCTCTAAGGTGCCACAAGTACTCTGTTTCTTTTTGCACATTTACCTGTAATTATACTAAAGAGCACAAAAAAGGTGAGAAGCCATCTTACAACTTATGCCTCCATCCAATGCTGACCGTGCACAAATGCCTGCTGAAAGGACTGCTCAGCATTTTGGGGTTGGAGAGCGGGCAGTTTGAAACTGTCACTAAACTCCCTTTCTCCCCCCGCCAGTTTTTCCTTCCACCAACTGCTCCCGCCCACCCAGTCTCTCTGCAGACATAAAGCTTCCTTTTACCTTTACCTCCTCATCAACTTTGTCCTTACTTATAATAGGAAAAAGTTTTGCCCTTCCATAAAGTGGAGATCATAGCTTTGTTCCACTGGGAGTTGATACACAAATGTGACATCAAAAAGAGACAAACAGCCAATCAGAATATGGCTTTGGCTAGTAAGTACCCCTCGGCAAATTCAAATTTGAAATCAGAAATGAGTCGCCCAGCTGGATATTAGTGTGCTTTGTAAAATATACTGGTGTTGCCCAAGTGACAAAAAACACCTTTAATCGGCTCCCTTGCTGACACTTTTCAACAGACTGGCCAAAGAGCTGATTGGCAGGGGGACTGAGATGCGGTCCCTCCAAAATATTGTTGAAGCACAATGGCAGGGCAGAGCAGTAGGGAAGCTTGAACTGTGCTCTTGTTGTACCAGTTCTGTGGATAAACAAGATGACAGGTCAGTCGCCTGTGCTGTCAATACGCACAAGATCCAGAGGAATGAAAGCACCCATTTTTATATATTAAGTTGAGAAAACATAGGCTGGTTCCAGTTCTAAACATCCCAAACTTTTTTAACATGGCTGCAGTCACAAAGGAGTTAAATATACTTTGTTTTACATATGGAACAGGTTCCTTGTTCGCAGCTGGAATGAATCCCTATTTCAAGTGAAAAATGCAAAAACTTTATGAAATGAGCTTTTCAGCAAAGCAGTTTGTTTTGTTTTCCTCTTTCCATAGCTCTATTAGTGGAAACAATGCTGACAAGCTAGATCCCATGTAATAGTAGTACTCATTACCTGTAACACTACCTACCCTCTGGATTTAGTGGTAAAGGATGACTCCCACTTCAAAGGACAGTTTCAGAGGCACAGCATTATCCAGTGGCACCTTAGAGACTAATAAATTTTTTGTTAGTCTCTAAGGTTCCACAAGTCCTCCTTTTCTTTTTGCGAATACAGACTAACACGGCTGCTACTCTGAAACCTAGCATTATCCAGGTCAGTTGCTGACCAAGGAATCTAGCTCTCACACACCTAACATGCAGGAGTGGTAGCCATGCCAGCCAAACTGACACTTCACCATTTGAACACACATAGCTGAGCCTGTTAGAGTATTAGCAAAAGTATTTGCAATGATAGGTATTGCAGGGATTTGAGACAGATGCTTTTTCCATAGAACTCCAGGAAGAAAAGTTGTTTGACTGCTTGTTTGTGGGTTTTAAGATGCATTATAGCTCTATTGGGCTGTAGTTTATTTCCGAGAGGAAAAAGTTGCAGAAGCCAAGTTGTTACAGCCAGGGCCAGCTCTACAGTTTTCGCCGCCCCAAGCAGTGAAAAAAACTGCCGCTGGACAGCAAAAGGAAGAAGCTGCCGCCGAACTGGCACTGCAGCAGGAGGAACTGCAGCCCCTTTCTAACTGCAGCCCCAAGCACCTGCTTGGGACACTGGTGCCTGGAGCCGGCCCTGGTTACAGCCCTTAGCTGAAAGTTATACGTAATTGAATAGTTTACTTCCTAATACAGATCTGCTCTAGTGGTATCTGTGATATTGCCTAAGCAGCTACAGTCTCTACTCTCTTTTATTGTAGAAGTATATTTTGGATTTTTTTTTTAAATAAGATATGGATACTTTAATAAAGCTATATAATCTGTGTACCAACAAATTGCCATTGCTTACTCCACTGAGCTCTGCATGTGAGTGATTGCAGTCAAAGGAAAAAATTCAGTATAATATCAGGAAGGCTAGTGGCTGAAGTTGTGTGTTTTTATTTAACCTTTTGGAGCTTTGTTATTCTAACAGTTGGCTTGTAAAGCTTCACATTCACTTCCCTGACAGACACACTCCACCATTTACTGGCACATCAAGATACATGTGTATTTGT
This sequence comes from Lepidochelys olivacea, assembly GCF_965140295.1. Taxonomy (NCBI): domain Eukaryota; kingdom Metazoa; phylum Chordata; order Testudines; family Cheloniidae; genus Lepidochelys; species Lepidochelys olivacea. The sequence goes on along the minus strand of NC_140421.1, from coordinate 53,523,711 downwards.
TGTGCAACAGCTGAATAGGGCAGTAATGAGGAAATATGAAAAACAAATGGTTTTCCCTGATACATTTCTAGGAGTTTAACTACTCCTTTGTGTTAGCTACATATCAATGGTTGGATCTGATTAACACCTGTTGAATTATAAAGATCTTGCATTTAGTTTGAAGAGAAACAAAGCCTTTTCTGTACTGGAAGTTTCAAAGCTTGAACCTTAAAAGCACCCGTACATGGGCTCTTACTCAGGGTTTCCGCGAAAGTTCTGTATTGAACATAGTACATCTTTGAAAATTATTCAGGATGGCAATGCTCCCCAATTTCCGACTGAACAAGACACATTAAATGCAAGTTGCCTAAACAAAACTGACATTCATTTAATTTGTGCAGTTCAACGTATTTATTCCATTAAAAGAAACAATATATTTTAAAGCAATTAGTTATCATTTTATGGCAAAGTACAGAGTTAAGCAAAATCCTCCAGCTCGGGGGAGAGCAATATAAAATATCTTGGTTTTCTCTGTAGATGGGATCATCGTACAACTTTTTGAAATGGGGCATATCCAAGACACTAGCGTGGTTCAGATACACTGTTAAACACAATTAGGGGCTGTTTATAGTAAAAGAGAAACCCCAACATTGCTGCATGTGTAGTGTAGACAGGCTTTAAGCATATCTCGCAAAAGGAAAGGGTGCCTTTCTGGAGGTTCTGCTCTGGAAACTGACTTGGCAAGGGGTTGCTTACATGAGCACTTGATTCACGGCAAACAGGGCTGCAAATCTACTCCACACCATGCACTGAAAGTTTCCTAGTGTGTTTTAATGTACTCCCATTTCAAACCTGTGTTGATCAAATCATACTAGGGAACTTTTAGAGCACAGCAGCAGGGCCCACACACACAGTGCGTGGCAAGCTAGTGCAGGCTAGATTTATACCCCACCTTCCCAAAAGCTAAGCGTTCATGCAGGCAAGCCCTAAAAATGTGGGATTCCACATATACTACCTCAATGATTTCTATATATACTATGTTCTGTTTAGAAGACGGGAATGCGGGGAGAACACTTCTAATTGCCAGCCCCACAAACTCAACCTTGGAATCGGACAATAAAAGCAGCATTTCTTTCTTTCTAATGCACCAACACCAGCAAGAAGTCATAGAGGCCAAATTCTGCCCTCTGCAACAAAACGTACATCACCATTAGTGTTCACTGAAGTTTGCCCAACTGTAACTGAGTGGAATTTAGTCAATAATTCTGTTGATGTACAAGTAGCAATACACTCCAGCTCACTCTCTCTTAGGTGAGCTCATCCTACAGTCTAAATTGGAGCAAAAAGTACTAAACACTTATTTTTGTCTCTAAAATAACTAGATATGACCTTTAATACATATGGGAAACAACTGTTGAGTAAGAAAGTGCCATTTTACAGTCACTTTTCAGAGTGCAACCACACTGTAAAGATTTCATCTCAAAGGACAAGAGCTTGATTTAACATGAGTGAATCCCAGTTCCCTGAACATATCCATAAGAGTTACATCATCTGATGCAGAATGACAACTCTTAGCATGAAGCTTCTGTAGTTCTGCCTAGTGGCACCTCTAAAAATAAAGAAACATTGGACTTTGCCAAATATAGAAGAAGGAAAGCAAAACAATTCATTAGAAAAACTATGATATGTCTTTGGTAAAGTATTTACACAGCAGTGTATAAACCTCAACTCTAACCACAGGAACCACTTCTAGGGACAAGATAGCTGTTACTATGCCCACCCAGTCCTTGACTTCTCTGCTGAGACTCAACAAAGATGCCAAATAGAGTGGTGAGTTTTTGTGATGTGAACAACAAGAACTGGAGCTGGTCAGGAATTTTCCATCTGAATGATTGTTCACATTTTCCCCTATGAGCTAGGCTCCCTAGCTGGACTACATCTCCCATAATGCACCCAGAATCATGAGACTCCCCACTGGATCATACTGCATCGTGGGAGACTTAGTCTTCCAGGTAGCCCACCCATGGAAGATAATGCAGGCCTGAACTACAATTACCATAAGGCAACAAAAATTCAAACTAATGTTGATCTGATTGTAAACAAAGTGCTTTGGTTCAATTCAACAAAAGGAAATGAAACATTTCAATTTCAGAAACATCAAAATGTCTTATTTCAGCCAAAAATATCAAAATGAAATGTTTCACCATTTCTGAATCACAAATTGTCAGAATTTCCACACACACAAAAATTCAGCTTGGTATCCCAATTTTGGGATGAAAAAAGGTAGTGAAATAGTAGAAATTCTTAGGTGAGTTCTCAGAGCTGAAATGACTTTTTCTATGTCAAACTGGAGGGGCTTGATGGGGGGGGGGGAGAGGGAGAGAGAGAGAGTCCACCCAAAAACAAGCAGGACTTGGTCAAAAGTTTGTAGGTTCTCCAAAATACAGTTCGAAATTTAAATCACACTGGACAAATTCATGTCCTCAGGGATCTCCAAACATCCAGGTTTTTGTTCCAACTAGCAAATAATTGTTTTTATTAAAATCCACTAGTTTGGATTGAATATAGAATTCTCACATGCCCTAGACTTTAGTATGAATTACGACATTTAAGTAAGAACGTAAGAACAGCCATACTGGGTCAGACCAAAGGTCCATCTAGCCCAGTATCCTGTCTTCCGACAGTGGCCAATGCCAGGTGCTTCAGAGGGAACAGAACAAGTAATCATCAAGTAATCCATCCCATGTTGCCCATTCCCAGCTTCTGGCAAATAAAGCGTTTCATATGCAATATTAAGCAGTGTATATTTTAAAATAAACTATTAAGTGCTCATTGGATTAAAAACCTGGACTACTGGCTGTCGCCAAAGACCAAAGATGAGAGTCCCTGTCTCAAGCAGTGACCTAATATACCACCTGAAAAGTCTCACTCTTTGGACTTGGAACTCACTCTTTGAGGCTGTAAATCTCATTCTTAAGGACAGCCATCTCTGTCTTTTGCAGGAATCTGACAAATGAAAAACATCCAATCTCATGATCAAACACTTTCTGTTGTTCCTCCTCCCCCCCGCAAAACACAGAAACTTCCCTGGTTTTACTTAAAGATACAATGATTTGATATTTGCAGGGTTTAGCAACTAAAAATCCCCTCTTCAATGTGCAAAAACAAAACAAGAAAAGTGTAGGTTTAAAATAACTTATCTCACTGCAATTTAATTCAATGGTTTTGGGTAGCTTAAATCCCTATTTGTACATCCTAAATTTGTCTCTCTTATTTACCCAATTTATAAAAGTGAACAAGTGTACTGAGTTTGCTGTGACAGTATATTGGAAGACTGTTCATCTTTTTATTCCTACCATATCATAAGAAGGGCTGTGTTTTTCCAAACAATTGTATTACTCAAATAAGATCCTGACGGTTGAGAAGAAATCAGATGGAGCCTAGTGTAGGAAGCTGTATATGAAGGACAAACATTTGATGGGGAAAGTCTTGCCTGTAAGGTTGCAGTGGAGATGGAATTATTCCAAGAGTTTGCTGCCAGTTTCATTTATGTCATATTGTTATTTAAAATCATGTCAAAGGTTCCCAGGACAGCAGATGGGCACCCTGTTTGCGTGTTATAAATTGCAAGAAAAAAAAAGAGACCATTAAACACAATGAGACATTTTTAATGAAAAAAACGGCAGCTGTTCTTAATTGTAAGGGAGATCCCAGCCCTTAATAGTACAAATTGCCAGTTTAGGAAAGGCTTGATGCGAAGACTGATCCATCTATACACTAAGCGCAAGCTGGGCTCTGTGTCTTTTTTTTTTTTTTTAACTGATATAGAAACTACCCACCTATCTTTCAGTTTTGGTTTAAAAACCAAAACCACTGCTTTAATTCTCCTGAGCTTCCTCATTCATTTTTGTTTTTAAAGGCTCATTTTTCATAAAATGCCTTGACACAAAAATCCTATAGAAACTACTGGAGCAGATTTTATAAAAATGAATTAAATATATATTTAAAAGATGCATGAACTGTTTTAAATTTCAAGACTGATCAGAATGTCAATCAATTCTTTACACAAAAGAACTTCACCTTGCATAACAGTACAAAACAAGCTGGTGTTGCTTTTAGTACAGATTTAACAGCAGAGAGATATTGGGAGGTCTATTAAAGCTTTGCTATTTCACATATACTGCAAAACATTTACTCACTATTACATTATGGAAATCACATTACGAATTGTCAAAGTTGAGGTACATTTGTGCTACAGTTCCTTGTTTCTAATCATTTGTCCATTTCATTCATGAAATTCTCAAAGGTTAGATAAATAAATAGAGAGAGTCTACTTTATGTGGCTATGTGAATCAAGAGTAGCTCAGCATCTTATTGCCTAAAAATCTTGAGAGCTGTTAATAACTCTAGCCAGATGTTCTGGTTCCAGGAAAGTCAAGGAAATGGGATCTGGCAAGAAGTGCTACCATTATTTTAAACTACTGTAGCCTCAAAACACATCTTCAAATAGCCAAGATATTAAGTTCTTTTTAGAAAGATCTTGGCTGTCTAACAAAATAATCTAGCCTGAAAGCAGAGTTCTCCATACTCACCCTGAATACAGACCACCCCATTCAACTTGATGTGCAAAAGAAATTGTTGTCACGGTTAAATAAAGTATTTTCAATATTTTTGATTTATAATCCATATATGATGATAAAGTCAAGTGAACCAGTACACTGTGTACAGAAGACATGAATAAACATTTGAAAATATTTCTAAGAATGAGTTATTCTGATAGGGATCTAAACTACAAGCTATTTCATTAAGAATCAATACAAGAGGGTATTTTTCATACATAAAGATGGCCACCTAATTAGAGATACGCCAGAAGCATAAAAAAGATTGAATCTTGATTTTAACATTTCCATAGTTAGGGTATATTGAGTTTTTGGTCAATGATGAGCACTTTTTACATCCACACAAAAGAGAGTCATATGCACAGTGAAACACAGTCAAACACCCTCCATGTTATATATGCACTTGATTCTTGCACTGATTTTTTTTGCCAGCGCACGGCTTCAAAAATGAATGTGCACCAATGGCGATGTCAACTGATAAAAACATCCTTTCTAACTTTGACACAAAATAGTGCCATAATATAGTGGAATCCTTGAAAAGCTGTGTTTCACATTTGATGTGGTTTGTGCAGTTAGTGGCTAAGACAGAGGGGATTTAAGTGTTGTGAGTAAAGATGACTTCACTACACAATAATCAAGTACATATATGTCAAGTAACATTTTCAGAAGTGCTGAACTGATTTAAGAGTTCAAGCCCCACTGTAAATAAATGACAAACACTTCTGAAAATCTCACCCGTTACAATTTGCACCACTGTAGCATTGGCCCCTTTTGAAGAGAAAGAGCAATGCTCAGGCATAGTCCTAGACCCTAATATTAATTGTAAAATTAAAAAATAGAAGATTAGGCCTCAGATTAATTAACTCTTTGTAGCCGATATCTGCATTAGCAAACAGCGTTGAAGGAGTCAGTGGTTCCTAAAACATTCCCCATATATACAATTTAAAAAAAAGACACAATGATTCTGCTGCACCCCACCATTACCCAACAGGCTCCCAACACTCAGGGTTATAGCACTAGCCATTGTCTCCTATGGATCTGTATGTGGGAGCTAACATAGAAGTTACATATATTCCCTAGATATATTCTCCCTTCTAAAAAATGCCTCAAGTCCTTCAGGGACTTTGCTCAATTTGGCAGCTTTTAACTTGACCTACAAATCTATGTAGGAGAGAAGTCTTTTGAAGTAACCATGGATTAATCTGAAGCAGCAATTAATGATTTAAAAAAATGATATTAAAAGATTTCTCCTGTATTAAACTCTGCTGTGGAGTACAAGTCAATGCTAGTTTAGAATCTCAGTTATAAACCATTTTAACAACAAACACCATTAGATTTAAATTTGTGAGAATTGACGTCCATCATAAAGGCCAGAATTTCAAATATATGTACCTAATAGGCTATCTGCATATGCATTACCACCAAATTGATGGATTGTGTTTTCATTCCATCTTCACAGACAAGACCAAACTCTGTTATAACACAATCTCTAGACTCAGTAATTTTGTTTGTTCATTTGTTTTGGTCTCCACAGATGGATCTTTAGCAACCTACCATGCAGGCAGGCACTGTGTTTACATAACACTGTGCTAAAAAGGCCAAGTCCTGTATACACTAGCATTTATAAAATATTGACAGCACAAATGCACTCCATAGTTGCTGGAAAAGACAAGTGCAGACAAACCTATGGAGTAGCTGCTGAGTGGCCTATTCTCGTGAACACAATGAAGACTTCAGAATCCTGTGGCCTCTATTGTTTTCTACTGACAACAAAATCTTTACAAATTCAATTCCACAACCATTTTTAAAATTCAGATGCTTTTTAAAATGTTTAAATTTGAAATGGAAACCCATTCTGTATGCCTGGTTTCCAGAAAGCTGTACTCCTTGGACACTGGATGCATATTTTCCTCTGCCTCTCAAAAACCGCACATCCTCTTATGCATCAATTCCTGTGTTATTACATTTTTAAAACACTGACTGTGTGTGCTCTCAAATACCAGTGACAAACCAGCAACTATTTTTCATTTTACTAAGATTATAATATTCACTGCCAATAGCTGTTTGATTGTTGGGATGGAAAGTTTGCATTATATGCTTTCCAAGATTCAGTTAACACAATTCCTGCTCAAGATTTGAAAGCGAATTTACTGCTACATGCAAGAGAAATCCTAATTTACATCTCGATCAAGTCTTGGAGAAGCTCTTGAGTCACTTCTTGAATTCTCTTCAAATAATCAAATATGTCACGTCAACTATTTTACATCTACAAGTGGAGAAAGGCACAGTTACGGCACCCAAACTTTAACTTTGCGCCCAAGCCTCCCATTTCCCTTCATATCTGTCCACTGTGTAAAATGGGTTAATTTTGGATTACAAATTTATTCTAAGGGGTTTTAGATGTCCAAAATCTATGGGCACTAACATCTCAAATTCTGAAGAGCTGCTATTCTGATACAGGTGTCAAGTCAACACAACTCTCCCAGCTTCCCACAGCTCTCTTTTCCCCAAAGGAGTTTAACAAGTCTGCAATCTAGTGAGGCAGATTTCTTAAGTTTAAATAAAATGTAGCGATATAGCTCCTAGGTGGAGTATCAATAGCCTAAAACCCACAGACCACTGGGAAATCTGAATAGAATGAGAGAAGGGGGAGAGAAGGGGAAAAGGCTCTCATTTTCAGCCTCTGGTGGTGAGGACTCTGTCAAATGGTTCTGGAAACCACCATCCTCCCCAAGAGCTGAGCTGAGATTGCTGAACAGCGGTCAGAGCAAACTGTTGGCAGTGGACAGCACAGAGCCGCAGAGGCAGACAATACAAGGCAATGGATGGCACAGAGTACCAGCAGCAGCTTCTCAAAGGTGAGACAGAGCTCAGGAACAGCGACACCTTTGAGGGTATGACACAGAGAAGTGGCGAAGCAAGAGAGAGAGAGAGAGCGCGCGCAAGCAGCAGCCTACCCAGGGATGTTGGTGCAGACCTCCCTATCCAGCAATTAAAGAAAAGTCATGCCAGCTAGATCAGGTAGTCAAGCCCCCAGAACAGCCCAGGCAGCACTGTCCTTCAAGAATCCTTGGACTTCTCCAACCCACAACTAACCATGAGTGGGGAGCTGGAGAGGAGGGAAGTGGGCAGAACACATCAGTCACTGCCAATGGCCAAAGGAGAATGAATTTGGGATTACTGTTAAGACACCCTGTGGGGTGGCAGTCTTACAGCACAGAATTTGTAAATTGCTGGTTTCCCCAAATTCATTCTGTCATGTTCCTCCCCAATAAATTTCTCTTTGTCATAACCCCTGGACTCAGCGTTTGTGAGTGGAGAAAAATTGCCAATCAGGGAAATGCCCAAGCTGGTCTATATAGTTTCACAGGTTTCAGGATGGGGGTTTGAGTCTGTGTTAGTTAAGTCTTTAAAGAAAACACCTAGTAAATTGAACTGTATGTTTGTTGAGAAATTTCACTGCCTAGTGAGGATATTAATAGAAATATGCCACCCATCATGATACCATATGGCTATATCCCTGCATCCACATCTCAAGAAGGCATGGTTAATCTGAAAGGTGAAATCCATTAAGGATATCAGACAGTAGTGATCTGGAGTTGTGGGGCAAAGATGAGCACTTCTCCCGCTCCCTCTCTGCTCCTGTTGTGGCCTTTAATGCCATTAGCTGCCATGAAAACAGTGAATGTAAAACAGGGCTGTAGGACTGGAAACTGTACTACAGCACAGGAGGAGAAGTCTATAAACTATGGTGTATACTGTACCATCCCCCACTTGTGAGGAACAAGACCAATTACATTCTGTCCTAAAAAACTAAACAGTATGGTATTTATAGGAAGAACATTAACTTTAAATGTACAGGCAACAATTGCCCTTCACAGCTGGGCCTTTATCATGCCCTTGGAACAAAAATATTTGCTTTGAATCCAGGAGGAAAAAAGTTACTGTAGCCTTGGCGTTTCTGAATACATGCAATCTTGGAATGCCAGCAAAAAACAGAAGCAAATACAACATTTATATTCGCTGCTTACATTGGCTCTCAGCAGCTATGACTTGAAAGGGGAGGAAACAGAAAGCGTCACAACTATCAACAGTAGTTGTCATTGTGGTGATCCATCCAAATAAAAATAGTTATTAGAAATACTAATGTGAAGGTTCTTCAAACAGGAAGGGGTATTTGTTTGTTCACCCATACAAATGTAAGACACATCAGGGCCAATGTTTTCAAACTTGGGTACGAAATCAAAGTAGGGTGATTTTCAAAAGTGCTGAGCTCCCACAAATCCCACTGACAGCAACAGGAGCTGCTGAGTGTTCAGCATTTAAAAAAAAAAAGGCAAACCAATTTCCAGGTTCATGTAGGAACCCAAATATGAATGTAGACACCTAACTCCAGGCACCAGCGTCTGAAAGTTTTGGCAAAAACGACTAATTTTAAACTGTTTTGTCTCAGAGAATACAGAAGTAATTTTCTTTAAACACCAATTTTAAACAAGCAGTACATACTTTTCAATTGATTGGAAGCTTGATAGCACTACTCGAGTACTTAAGAATTATATGGAGATAAAATAATTCCCTCTAACCTGACGTGGTCTGACAAAAAACTTCTGTTGAAAAAAGTCTGAAGATACCAATACAGATATCTTTGCACACATCTCAGTTACTAACCCTATTTTGAACTTCTCAGAGTATATGCAAGAAATGCAACCAACTCTAGGTGAACATGCATACGGAGCTAGAAAGCAGGACTAGGGTACTACTGACATGTAACTTACTGTTAAGCAGTAGAGCTCCCACCTTTTTTTGTTGGGGGAAAAAAGGTAAAATCAGCCTGGTCTCCTCTACCAACCAACTCATCTTAAAATAAGCCACACCTCTTCTAAAACATGGAAGAACAATCTTTCCAGTGGGAGAGAGAACACAAGCATAAACATGACACAAAGGTTACGGCAGCTGAGGGAAGTGGAACAGAGCCTGCAACCATGCTTGGGGTGCGGGAGCACCCCCTGGCTTGAAGTGGTTTCCATCATATACACGGTTTACAGTTTGGTTCAATGGCTTTCAGCACCTCCACGATAAAAATTGTTTCAACACCACTGGCCATGCTTCCTCCACTCTCCAAAAGTGCAGATGGGCTTCTGTTAATATTCAGGAGAATGTGGCCAAGACAGGAGGTGGAACCAGGGAGCATCTACTCTACATTTCCTTAAGGAGACTGTTACCTTTACCCACACAGTCCAATGGCTCAGAGGCTGCAGCCCCTGCTTCCTCCCCTACCCTCCTGCCCCAAACACCTCCCCTCTAAGAAGCAGTCATTGGAAACTCTGCACGCTCCCCCCCGGGCCATCTGGCTCCTGCAGCTTTCACTACAGGAAGACACAGTATGCTTCTATGTCATTTCTTTGCATGGTTACAGGTTTCAGAGTGGTAGCCATGTTAGTCTGTATCAGCAAAAAAAAACAAGGAGTACTTGTGGCAAGGCAGCTCTCTAACACCACATTCTACAGGCCATTACCCTCTGATCCCACTCAGGGTTTTCAAAAGAAACTACACCATTTGCTCAAGAAACTCCCTGAAAAAGCACAGGAACAAATCCACACAGACACACCTCTAGAACCACAACCAGGGGTATTCTGCCTGCTACCGAAGATCCATAAACCTGGAAATCCTGGACACCCCATCATCTCAGGCATTGGCACCCTGACAGCAGGATTGTCTGGCTATCTAGACTTTCTCCTCAGGCCCTATGCTACCAGCACTCCAAGCTATCTTCGAGACACGACTGACTTCTGGAGGAAACTACAATCCATTGGTGATCTTCCAGAAAACCCCTTGCTGATTTTTCCCCCTACTGTTACTCACACCTTCTCGTCAACTGTTTGAAATGGGTCATCATGATTATCACTACAAAAGGTTTTTTTTCTCCTGCTGATAATAGCCCACCTTAATTAATTGATCTCATTACAGTCGATATGGCAACACCCATTTTTTCATGTTCTCTATGTGTGTGTGTGTGTGTATATATATATATATATATATATATATATATATATATATATATTTATTTTCCTACTGTATTTTCCACTGCATGCATCCGATTAAGTGGATATTAGCCCACAAAAGCTTATGTCCAAATAAATGTGTTAGTCTCCAAGGTGCAACAAGTACTCCTTGTTTTTTTATGTCATTTCTATCACTTACCAAGTTCTTCTCTGGGTGAGTAAAGTGCCAATTAATTGCCTGAGCTGAATGAGCAGACTAGCAGAGAGAGAACAGAACAAACAAGCACTTCCACACTGCATTCAAGAGTTCACTGCAATGGCATGTTGTGACCCACAAAACTAAGGACATATCTGAAGATCAAGGGACCAGACAAAGATGACAGAATGTGGGCAAGGTTAGAAATAATTAAATAGCAATTTTTTAAGAAATCCATTGATCAATCCCATCCAAACCCTATTTAACAGCCTCAATCACATTCCTAAAAAAAAACAAAGATTCCACGATGGGCCTTGAAGGCTAGCATGTTAAAAAGGTGTTAGGACCACACAAACACACATGGGGAGGTGTGAACAGTTAGAGCCAATTTGTTCATTCCAAAAATCACTAGTTTAAATTTATCCCTATATCATGTCTGTGAACAGAAATTGCTACTCCATCCATTTGGGATATGTCTGACCTGACAAAGGATCAGCTGACTCAGGCTTGCAGGGCTCAGGCTGAAGGACTAAATATTGCAGTGTAGACATTCAGGCTTGGGCTGTCACCCAGGCTCTGAAACCCCGATAGAGGAGTAGGTCTCAGCCCGAACATCTACACTGCAATTTTTAGCTCTGCAGCCCAAGGCAATTGACCCGGGCTCTGAGACTCAGTTATTGCAGTAAAAACAACGAGGAGACTAACACAACTATCACTCAGAAACCTGTCACCATGCAAGTTATTGCAGTGTAGATGGAGCCTCAGTGGCCTGTGCGAAATGTGTTTGTGGTGTCATTCCAGTTTCTAGTGGACAACTGTCAAACACCAAAAAAAAATTCTCTACAATTAGCATTAAATAACACCACTGAAACTGTTACTCTTATAGGCTGTTTTATGCAGAGAAGCCAAGGAGACTGCACTACCCTTTTGCCCTTTAGTAAGCTTTTCTGACTAGGGTTAAAGAAATATTGGCAAGTTTGCACATCCATCATTTCTCACATGGGCCTAGATAATCCACCTCCACAAGAGGCAGTAGCTCTGCCGGAGGGTAATAGCACTGTCCACACCAGCTCTTAGGTTGGTATAACTATATCTCTCAGGGGTGTGGATTATTGTCACCCCTGAGCGATGTAGTTATACCAAAGTAATTCTGTAGTGTAGCCAGGGCTTAGTAGGTTAATACTGTGCTGTCGCCCAAAAGCCTTCAGACAGCTTGAAACAGTGAGGTGTGAACTGCCTTCATATCACTCAGGTGATGACAGTTAAATCTGTTGGTTACACACACTCATTCTGAGCGTGCTTTAGTTTTACTCATCAAAACTTCTGTACTACTGGAAAATCTGCAAGGCTTCAACCAAGATTCTTCCCATCCAAAATCCTGTGTGCACTTTCAGCACAGGCAGAGAATAGGATAAATCTGGGGATGTAGAGGATATGAATAGGATAACGCCTCTGGGTAGTTACTAGAGCTGGGTGGAGAGAGGTAATTCCATTTCATGTAGGATTTCAATATTTCAGAACTTGGTTTCATTCCAATTCAGCACAAAACCCAAACATGCTGAAGTTCTCCACAAAAGCGAATGTAGTCCTGGCTCTGGGAAAAATCCGCTCGGTGGGACTGGCCTGCAGCTGCGGGTCTTGGAAGCCCTGTAATCCTGAATGCGAGACAGGCTGCATGGCAAGCTGCCCCAGAGACCTGGACCCAGGGAGCTTGCACTGCTGAGGAGTTGAGCAGGCAAGTTGGCAGGAAAACAGGCAGGTTTCCAATGGAAAGGTTTTGTCGGAACCCTGGCTGGTTTCTGTAATGATCCTGGGGTTCATTAAATAACAAACTAGCGAATGAGAAAGGAATAAAACTTTAATCAAACAAACTGGAGAATGTCTCTGGTGAACTGCTGCATGCAGCCATATGGTGTTTCCAACCCTTGCCATCAGGGCACATCTCCAAATTCCCACACAAAACACAATCCCTTATAAGGGAGCATCTCCAAATCACAATCTTTCATAAATGTATCTCTACATCTTCCCTCTTAAAGAAAACGAATTAACTCTTATATAAACAGTTAACAACTAATAAAACATACATTAAATTCTCAAACCATCTAGTACATTTCTATAAACCCAATGTGTCAACTACCTAGGGAGGAGAGGTTACCAGCACATCACTCTGGAATGAGTCTTTATCACTTACTTTCCTCAAATATCCCCTCTCCAGGCAGTTTAACAAGTCTCTATAAGTCTTTCAGGATTTTTAAATCTCCCACTCTGATCCTCTCAGTATCAGCCTTTCATTAGAGTCTGAGGGCAGGTCTACACTAGAAGCGTCAGCTGCGCTGCTGTAGCGCATCTGATGAAGATGCTCTATGCTGATGGGGGAGCGCTCTTCCATTGGCATAATTACTTCACCTCCATGAGAAGCAGAAGCTAGGTCAGCAGGAGAGCGACTCCCACTGATATAGCGCTGGTGGGGACAGTGCTTAGGTTGCTGTAACTTGCATCACTCAGAGGGGTGTCTTTTTCACACCCCTGATCAACGTAAGTTAGACCAACTTAAGTTTTAATGTAGCTCTTCCCTATGTTGTTCTCTTGTTCCTTGACAGTTTCTCCTTTGTGCATTGATGATAAAGGAACAGTTAGATGGGAAATGCCAGAGTTTATATCAGCGGGCAATGTGTTGGAACTTTCTGCAAATATTTGTAGATCCTTTCTATGATGTTGAATTGAAAGGTCTGTCTGTACTACATAAGACCTTGGATGCAGCTGTTCTTTATGGTATCTCTTTGGCCCCAAGTATTAGAGGTGTGATTCCTCAGGCACACTATCACCCGGGTTAAGAGATGGAAGATCACAGGCCCCTCAGTCAAAATAATATTTCTGCTTCCATTTTGGATTTTCTCTCATCTAATATATCGTTGCATTTTTATGAGATTTCATCAGGTAATTGGTAAATTACATCTGATCTTTCTTTCCATTAACAGCTGAGCTGGAGAAAAGCCATTCTCCAGAGGTGTACTTGAGTAAACCAATAAAGCTTTATACAAATCACCCCCACTGTCACTGTCTTTTTCATAAGGTTCTTTACTGTCCATATAGACCTTTGCACAAGTCCATTTGATTAGGGGTAATTTGGATTTGATGTTTTGTGATGAAAATCCCAATCTATGGCAAATTGCCTAAAACCTGCACTGGAAAATTGTTGCCCATTATTGCTGAAGACTTCATCTGGAATTCCATGTCTGAAGAAGATTCCCTTCAGGCTGGCTATCACTGATTTCCTATTAGTACTGTGCAAATTTCTGGATACAGAGAATAATCATTTGTGATTTAAATAATCCTTTGATTGCCAGGTAAATAAATCAGTGTCAACATTCTCACAAGGAACTGGATGAGGTCTCAGTGGCTCTGCTTGTTGGCATGTCTTGTATTTCAAGCATAAAAAGTAGTTTCCTACCACATTAGTGATGTTGCGATTGATCCGCAGCCAATATAGCACCTCTTGTGCTCCTTGTTTGCACTTCTCTATTCCTAAATGACCCTTGTAGATCTTTTGTAGCATTTCTTTTCGGTGGCTCGTTGGAGTTACAACCTTACTGCCCTTGAAAAATCACCCCATCTATCACAGTAAGCTCATGTCCGCAGTTCCAATAGTCTCTTATACTTGGACAGTAACTGCTTATTTCTTCAGGTCACCCTTTAATTATTACTACTTTAAGGATCCCCAACAATTCATCAGTCTCTGTTCCCTTTCTTATTTGTTATAGTTTCCTGTTTACTATGGGAATTGACTTTAGAATCAGATCTACCTAGTCTTGCATCTCTGTGTCTAAAGTCTTCTCTGGTTTCGTGGGAGTCACTGCTCTGGAAAATGCATCTGCAATGAACATGTATTTACTGGGTGTGTAGGTCACAACCAAATCATACTTTTGCAGATTTATCATCACACTCTTGAATCCTTACGCTACAATCATTTAGCAGTTTGCTAAATAATGCTACCTGGGGCTTGTGATCCATTTCAACTTCCACCGTCTGTCCATAAATATACTGAATCTCTCACAGGCAAACAATATTCCTACAAGCTCCTTTTCGATCTGTGCGTATCTGGTTTGTGCCTCAGTCAGTGATTTGGATGCATATGCCGGTGGCTGCAACAATCCTCATGCTTCTGTAAAATCACTGCACCTAACTCAGACTGTTAAGCATCTGCCTAGATTTTAATGTGTCTTCCAAGATTTTTAATGTGTACATAGAACTTCAACACTGGTTCTTGTATCAGTTGTTGTTTTAAACTTTCCAATGATTCCTCCTGTTCTGCACCCCAATACCATTCACTTTTATTTTCTAGGAGTTTTCTTAATGCTACTGCTTTGGTAGATAGATTAGGTATGAATTTTCCAAGATAATTAAACATTCCCAGAAACGATTGGACATCTTTCTTTGACTGGGGACGTGGCATCATTTCAATGGCTGAAATCTTATCAGGTTTTATACCTTCTTTGGAAATAATGTCCCCCCAAAATTTGCAAATTGAGCCAAAATCTCTTATCTGGTTGGTAGTTTGAAATGTTCTCTTTTTATAGCAATGTTGAGGTCCCTGGGATCTAAGCATATGTGTAGCTGGCTGTTACTTTTCTCCACAACGAGGGAGCTCACCTATTCTGCTGGCTCCTCAATTTTTTGTATTACTTGCGTTGCTTCCATACTTGCAAGCTCAGCCTTGAATTTATCATGAAGTGCAAATAGCACCTTTCTACATGGATGGATAACTGGAGGGACCTGCTTGTTTATCTGGATTATATGTTCACTCTGCAAGCAATCCAACCCTTGAAACAGGTCATGATATCCCTTAAAGAGTGCCTCATAGCCAGGTTCAGTATGATCTTGTAGCGAGAGTACCCATTTCACCAGACTGAGTTTATCACATGCAGCCAGTCCTAAAACTGGTGTCACCTCTTTTGACACTACAATGAATGGGAGCCTGTTCATGGTGTTTTTATGGTTGATGTTAGCAATGCGCCTCCCCTTCACTGGTATATTTGTTCCAGAATAACCAGTTTCTTTTACTTTTGTTAGCCCCGGTTTTGGTCTTATTTTCAGTCTCACTATCTTGTTCAGACAGAATATTAACATGAGCTCCTATATCCAGTTTCAGTGGAATAATAGTATCCAGTCCCTCTCATCAGGCTTGCTAGATGCCAATGCATCTATGAAAAACTCCTCAACCAGATTGTCTTTAACTGAATACACTTGACCTTGCTGCATTTGGGATCTGCAGCATTTTGCAAAATAATTATTTTTCCTTCATTTATGAGAGAGTTTCCCAAAGATATCACATTGTTTGGGGCCAGGCTGCCATCTACACCTTCTACATGATTGTCTGTACTCAGTCTTCCCCCAGCAGTAGTTTTCATAATGAGTGGTTCCACTCTTTGATTTGACCTACTCTGGCTATATTCTTTTGTACTCAGTACATGAATAACCCCTTGTGGTGAGTCCAGCTCTTTGGCTTGTGCTTTCACAGTTTCTGCAGCCCTGCATATTTGGAGAGCTTTTTCTAAAGTTAAGTCTCTTTCACAGAGCAGTCTCTCTAACACATAGTCTTTAATGCCACAAATGATTGTATCTCTAGCCAGAGACTCTGTCAGCTCACCAAAGTCACAAGTTTTACTAAGTTTCCTTAATTCTGTGACATATTGCCCTACCATGTCATCAGTTTTTTGCATGCATGTAAAAAATGTGCGTCTCTCAAAGGTTTTGCTGCTTTTTGGCATGCAATACTTCTCAAATTTAGTCAGTATTTTACTTAACTTCATGCTTCCACCTTCCTCAAACTTAAAGTTGTTATAAATATCCAATGCTTCTTCCCCAACAACATGCAAAAAGATAGATGATTTTGTTTCATCATTTTTCTCCTCTGTCCCTATGGCCGCTAAATACAATTCAAATCTCTGTCTGAACTTTTTTCCAGTTCTCTGCAACACTGCCTGACAATTGCAGACTGGATGGAGGTTGCAACACATCCATTTTTGGCTAGTCAAGCTACTACTGTGCTCACCAAATACATGCAAAAGCCTCTGTGCCATCCTCCCTGTGCTTCTCTGGTGCCTCCCTTTGTCTCTGTTTTCAGTTGCAAACACAGGAGTTAACTTCAAAATGACTGCAGTTTCCTTCTCATTCAGCACTTCTGACACCATGTAAAGATCTTGGGGTTCATTAAACAAACCAGTGAATGAGAAAGGAATAAAACTTTAATCAAACAAACTGAAGAGCTTTGGTAATCTGCTGCACACAGCCATGCGGTGTTCCCAACCCCTCCCTCCCCCACTCACAACACAGTCCCTTACAAGGGAGCATCTCCACATCACAATCTTTCATAAACGTATCTCTATAGCTTCCAGAAGAACTTTGTTGAAATTGAACTGAATCAAACTGAGGCTGCAAAGTCTTTTCCAAACCAGGGCAATTAAACTGTGCAGAGGGTTAATCCATGAAGCCACAGTTCAATCATCTTTTAAATGTCAAAGGAAAACGAGTCTGTAGGTCTCAACTAATCAGTATTTGTCCACATCAGAAGAAATACCACACACTGAAACCTTCCGGATAGCGTCTCCTCCTCAGAGTTCCAGGACCGAAAAAACACCTGAAGACTGAAGGATATCTACCAAATTATATAGGGAAATTACCATGGAATCTGCCCATTCTATGCCTAAACACATTTCTTTTAAAAGTTGTCGGTTACTTTTAAACTGGAATCAATTCTAAAATGAGACTGCAAACTCTTTGAGATAGAAACTGTCATTCTGCTCTCCTTAAATTCTCACTTCACACCCACAACTGTGGTACGTGAGCACCTAGCAATGGTCTTTCCGTTTCTTCTGTGTTGTGCCTAGTTTATTCCTTGCCACAACAGCAGCAGCACAACATCCTACAACTGATCTGGTTTCCACTGTATATCAATATTTAAGTATCAGTTCCAGGCACAGTGAATGGTTGGTTTTGATCTGCCAAAAGCCCTGGAACCCTAGCCATGTTTAAATGACAATACATTATAGGGAGGAAAAGTTGTTTAAGATACGAAGAGTGACCTGAAGAAGAGAAAAAAGGTATTAACAATAGTTAACCTTACATTTAAACATTTATTCTTTGTGTCTACAATTCCAAAATGGACTCCATAAAACTGGTCAGAACTCCACCATTTTAACAAGTTATGACAGCGTTTTACAGTTCTCATTACAATACAATCACCGTATTTAAAAGGAAATCATATATTCAGCTCTCATGACAAGCAGGCTACCAGTACAAAGCACAAAGTGACCGTGTCTACCTAATGTGTCTACAATAGAGGTGGGCAAACTACGGCCTCCTGCCAGGCCCCTCAGTTCCTGGCCTGGGAGGCTAGTTCCCAACCCCTCCCCCGTACCCTCAGTGCGCCACCAGCGCAATGCTCTGGGCAGCCGGGCAACAGAGTTGCAGAGCCACAGCCTGACCCCGTGCTCTGGCCGGCGTGGCTGTAGCACTGCCAGCCACCGGTGCTCCAGGCAGCGCGGTAATGGGGCAGGGCGGGTTGGACAGAGGGCAGGGGAGTTCGTGGGCTGTGCTCAGGGGTGTGGATAGGGGTCGGGGCGGTCAGAGGGCAGGGAACAGGGGGTTGGATGGGGCAGTCAGGAACGGGGGGGGAGGGAGGGTTGGCTAGGGTGGCAGGGGGCAGCCAGGGGTGGGAGGTCCGGGGGTGGTGGATGGGGTACGAGTCCCAGGGGAGCCGTCAGGGGATAGCGGGGTCGGATAGGAGGTGGGGATGGGCCACACCTGGCTGTTTGGGGAGACACAGCCTCCCCTAACCAGCCCTCCATACAATTTTGGAAATCTGATGGGGCTCTCAGGCCAAAAAGTTTGCCCGCACCTGGTCTACAATCTAGTAAAATATTTGGCATTTCCTCAGTTTGAAAAGAAACCATCTGATATGCAGCATAGACAATTTTCAGTATAATCCTCTGTGACACACTTAAAAAATCGTGTAACATGAGCGGCAAAATGTAATTTTTATATAGGAGAGGAAACAAGTAAGGCAAATATTTGGACACACATCATCTGTTCAAGGCAAAAATTTTACTTATCATTAGTTGGCACTGCATCAAAAGTTGCAATGAAAATCTTAACATTACACAATTAACATTCCACTGGCATTAGCTCATGTTCAATGCTCTTTCACCTCAGTCTACTGCTAGTAAGTGGATTTAAAGTGTTTAAATTCCAGAAATTATTGCCCTAAGTCAACAGTTGACCATTTGATTATGCCTTTTCACATTGAATATAATTTGCCAATATTTTCTTGTCAGTGTTTCAAGTTACTATTCCCTTCTGTATTTTCCATTTTAAACCATTCATAACCACCCCTATTATCCTGAAACTCATTGCCTTCTGAAAGTTGACAGGTGAGCATTTCTCTAACCAGGATAGAACTTCTGCATACATTTGAGATTGACTTGATTAGGCATTGCAGAGAGAGTGGGCTTTCAGGAAGTAGTGGGTTTTTTGTTTGTTTTAAATAAAACCTATTTGTGTAAAGCTATCTCCCAAGAACAGATGGGGCCTGAAATATAAGATTCATTATATTCTAAATAGGACCTAGTACATAGTCCTATTTTTCAGAATGCAGAGCAAGCTTGAGGAGTTATTCCCTTCTCCATGCCTCAGCTCAAAGGATTAACAGAATTAGAAGCTCTGTTGGCATGCAACTGTTCCAAAGTTTGTAAACTTAGGCCTGGTCTGCACTTAAAATTTAGCATAGCAATGGCACTCAAGGGCATAAAAACAACATAGCAATGGCACTAAGGGGCATAAAAAATCCACACTTTGAGCACCATAGCTATCCCAACCTAATCCCCAGTGTAGACACAGCTAGGTCGATGGAAGAATACTTGTGTTGACCTAGTTTCCATCGACTGGGGAGGTGGTGTTCCCACAGAGATAAAAACACCCTTCTATCCCTGTAGGCTGTGTCTACACTACAGAGTTATGCCAGCACAGCTACTGGGCTGTAGCTAGGCCACTATAGTCCCCATAGCATACACATGGCCTTAGTCAGTCAAACAGTTCGGGTCCAAGGAGGTTCCAAACTGAGAGCAGAATATTTGATTCGATTATTAGGTTAGTTTGCATGTCAAACAAACATATATGATCTTTATCACTTCAGAACAAAACAGTATACAGTACAATTTCCACGTCAAAGTTTTAAAATGTGTTCTAGAAACTAAAACCAAGATTTTCAAAACAAGGTGCCTAAAGTTTTGTTTAAGTTCATATTTAGGCACCCAGAGTGGCCTGATTTTCAAAAGCACTGCACACCCAGCAGCTCCCCTTAAGTATCCAACTGCAAATTGATCAGCTTTCTAGTACAATACCACAATAGGCTGAAATCTCATCTACCTCACTTTTGTCAAGAACTGAAGGTGGCGCGGGGGAAGGCTGAGTTATTATACCTTGTTCACATGACAATATTTTATCTTGCTTTAACATTTAAACAATCAAGCTAGCTGCTGACATCTTGTTGATCATGATAAATTGTGTTCTATATAATGTCTGCTAAATGGCATTAATTCCTTATCCCAGCACATAAGAGTACGGGTGCAGGATTTAACCACATTTAATTGTGGGATGCCAAACATGGTGTGTCTTAATTGAGAAGGACTAGTCAGATCTGCACCAACTAACTTATTTCTTCATAATCACATTCAAAACACAATAAAGACAAGGCCTTAAAACCTACTGCAACTTCCACCAAGGAATTACAAAAGGTGAACGCAAACCAAAATAAAACAGGCCTCTAACTATTCATTTTCATACTTTCAAATGCTGTATTTTAGCCTTAATGTTTCAGTTATATAAAAAGAAGGAAAAAGTGTGACAACTGAAATGTTCTAGTAAGATTTTAATTCTATGTTTCACATACATACACATGAAAAGGAAAAAATCAAATCCCCAAATCTTGCCTCTGAGAGAAAATTTTAAGATTAAGGTAAAGCTATAAACAACATCAAAGTAAAGCCTTACTATATTTATGTCTTTCCTTCTCCTCACCTCTTTTTGGCCACAGATGTGCGTCATTTTCCAAAATACAGGCTCAATGCTGCAGAGACTCATGAAAGTAAATACAGTTTACTTGAATTACGGACATGAGTGGTTATAAAAAGTTTCTTCCATTCTGAAAGCTCCCCCTGTTCTAAGTGACATTTGCTACACTCAAAACAAGGAGTACTGGTAAAACTGCTAATCTCTCCACACAACAGAACTTTAAATGCTTCCATTGTACATCAATAGTATTAAGTTAACTTATTACTGGAAAATATTTAACATTTAGGGGCCTCTGTGGTTTTATTTGTTTCACAATGTTGTAACAGAGGTTACCACTGCACAATTACCAGAAAGAAACTTCCCCCCATATAGCATTTAAGAACCTAAATATGAAATGCAGAAATAGGCACTAAATAAAATATTTCAACTTTTCTCTTAAAATAAAAATCTACAATTAAACTTTGCATACTTTGAGCTCATAAAATCCAGAGCAGATAAAAAAACATCATCTTCTATGACATAAGGAAGACAGCTGGCCCCATCTGTTTCAAAGTAGAGTGGAAATCTAAAGCTTCTGCACTATACTTACATGTGAGGACTGAGTTCATAAAAGTTTCTGTTCCTGTATTCTTCAACTTTCTCTGGTGAATAAATGGGTAGCGATCTATATGGGTTTATTGATACAACCACACTGCCAATGTATGTCTGTAGGAGAAAAATAATGCAGAATACAGTGTTTTAATACTCAAAAGTGAGATTTTATTATGACCCGTCCTTTAAAAAAATCCATTTTTGCTTTTATATTTAATTCTTCAGTTCTATATGTCAGGAAAACATTCAACATTTGCTGAGGAAAAAAACAACATTTTTTACAATGAATACATTCAAAACATGCATTTATATACTAAAAGCCCCTCAAAATCTCTCTCAGTTAAGGGCTCTTAGGTACTACAGAGATAAAAATAATAAAAACAACAATACTGGCAGACTCTTTAAGCAGCTCCTTCTACATTGTACAGGCAGACTGCTTCTAGTTTAACTAAGTGGGGATTAATTTTTGAAAGAATTATCAGGGATCTGCTGCTCTGCATAAGGGAACGATGTGTTTATATAAAATCAAAATGAACTAGTTCTATATATTTTCCTAAACAATGTTTAAATGTTACACAATTCCAACTAGTCTTCAATATTTAAACGGAAAACAAGACAATTTAGTTTAATTTTTCAGTCCAATAAGCCAAGCTCAAAGTAATTATTTAACTTTTTTTTCATTAATAGAAAGCCTTATTATTAATAAGGTGCATCGGTTAGCAAATTTCTCCATTATGTATGTGAGTGCACATAAAGTGAAGATGGCATAAAACAATGAGCACTTTGTTACATGATGTACAAAACAGAAATTACTCATTGTTCATTAATACTTTATGATGTTCTGTCCACAGAACAAACACACACTAAAGCTGCACAAACATGATTTAAAGATCAGAGTATCAAAAGGTTTCCACTAAGTGTTTCAGATCAGCTACTTACCAATATTTCCAATGTTAATACTGCTGAAATGACATAGCACATGGCAGAAGCCAGATTATCCAACAGGTTGGGTGATACCAATTCAGTTTGAAATGGAGACCGGAACTCAAACTCTGGGAGTCCAGTCCTTAGGAGCCCTTAACTTAACCATACACAAACTCCTCAAGAGCTTTAAACTCTCCTCAGGACTAAAGTCTACAGCAAAACTGTATCCGCAGAGCTACAGCCCTATGGTACTCCTATAGCTGTGAAAGAGCTTAACGTCAAACCCTTGCGCTATGTCTACGCTAGGAGCGAGGGGTGTGATTCTCCTGCTCATGTACACAAACTCGTGCTAGCTTTCATCAAGCTGCCGCAAGTATAAATAGTGACGTAGCCACGGTACCACAGGCAGTGGCAGTGGAGGCATGGCAAAGCCATGCCGAGTATATACCTACTGGTTTCAGGCAGACTGGTACCCTGCATTATTCAGCCATATATCTCCACTGCTGCTACCCTGATTTTTATACTCACAGTAGCTTGATGAAAGCTAGTATAAGTATGTGTATACAGCGTAGAGGAATCGCACCCCAGGTCATAATGTACATGTAGCCTCATAGGAGCTTCAAAGCTACAGCAACCTGCTATAAATGGGGAGGTCTGTCAAGTCAGGATACAAATAAGTCAGAATTCTTCTGTAGTTTTTCACTTCAAGACTTAGGTATAGCTTTTATTGTACAAATTCTATGTGTAGTTGCAGTCATCCAGATAGACTTTGAGAGGAAAAGTAGGGACAGATCAGTCTTATCTCACGCTGTTTTGTTTATTACAGCACTCTTAACACAGCATGATACAATATAACTGTAGCACCTGGACAGAAGATCAGGGCTCCCATCCACGTAGTGCACAGCAGTCTGCATCTAAGTACTACTGCAAGATCACTGGATTCTGATGCACTGGTGTGGCAGACTGGAAATTTTGCAAAACATATCGCAGACTCAGCAAGAACATACTACTTCAGCATGCATTGAAACCCAAGTTTCCGGTATCCTTCTTCACAGCCATTAAACACAATTTAAACAACAATAAAATTATATTATGGGACATAATTATCCATCAAGTGGTGGATTCCACAGCAAATGTAATCAATGCAGAATCACAGAATATACATACTCCAGGTAGTGGGTGTCACCCTTGTTATTCACCATTCAAGAACAATAAAAATAATATATATAAATATCAGTAGTATTGTCATAAAAAAAAAAAAAGAGGCAAAAGATTTCAGACCAAGATTTTAAAGACTGATGAGGGATTTTGGGTGGTTCACCTTAACACTGAAATGGGCCTAATTTTAAAAAAACTGCTGATCACACACCATCCGAAAACAAGGTCCCTTTAAAGCATCACCGGTTGAAAACCGAAAAGCTGATGCAACCAAAATCAGTCACTTCTTTAATATCTTTTCCATCCATAGTACTTATATGCCCCTCCGTATTGGAGTGCCTCTCAATCTTTAATGGATTTATCCTATGAGATAAGGAAGTACTATTATCTCCATTTTACAGACTGGAACTGAGGCACAGAGAAAGTAAGTGACTTGCCCAGGGTCACATAGAAAGTCTATGGTGGAGCAGGGAATTGAACCTAGGTCTCCCCCATCCCAGGACAGTACCCTAATCACTAGGCCACCCTTCCTCTCTGGCCTTATATGTTGGTCTTTATGCCCAGACTGATACTGTCCTTAACTTTGCTCTTATGCGAGATTTAATCAGTGGGGTTTTTTTTTTTATCTCTACATAGGCATCCAAAACAAGTAAATGCTTTTCCCCATATTAAAAAAACTAAATGTTTACCATCTGGCAAAAAACAAGTTCACTCTTAAGCAGAAATCTTGAATGTCATGTTTCACCACAGACCATATTTGTATAGTCATTGTAAATCCGTGATAAAGGTTGCCAGCATCTTTCGCCCCATTTAAAATGGAGTTGCACAAATGACACTGCCTACATAAACAGAAAGTTTCACTTTGTGTCTTCTAGACACTCTTGTAGTTTATCTTTGCAATGCTTGTTGCCTACAGAATGAATCAGTAGAAACCACTGTTGACAATTCATTATACAGCTACAGCTGCCCTGAGATGTAATACTTCACTAATTGTGCGTAAAACTTACTATTTCTAAATAAACCCATACCTCATCTGTTTTAGAGCTGAACAGATTACTTACCAACAGAATATTTTTCCAGTCAGAAAATATCAATTCATCAAAAATCAGTCTTCTGCGGGAAGGTGTTGATTTGAACAGGCTTATCTAAACAAGACATTACCGCACAGCAAGCCAAAGCGTGAACCCTCAGTGCACTAGTTTGACGCGCAGTAACTGGATGCTGCTACAGCACCCAGAAAGTTCCAGAGCAGTAACATCCTGTGTAGATAAGCCAACTGAAATTTAGAACCAACATCCCTGGTTTACTGCCAGGTCACCCACCTTCCTCCCCAGTTCCTAGGCAGCGTACCTAGCAAGCTATTAGGGAACATGGGCACAACTGGCTGCCCGGTCTCATGGCAGTCCTCCTTGGAAGACAGGCAGCAGATCAAAAAAATTCCATTCTCCCACACCAGAATCTTTTCCCTCTGGCAAAAAAAAGTTTCACCATTTTCTTTTCTTTTTTAACCCTTTTTCCCCGATTCAGGATGTTGGGGGGGAGGAGGGGAATGGGGCGCGGCGGAAGGGGAGACACAACATTTCCAAGTTTTTCACAGGAGGGAAAGACCGTTTTCTGGTCATCTCTAATCTGTTTGCGTTGCCTTGCAATAAAAGGCAAACAGTAATCTTCCACCGTATCTATTCTGCCCCCTGCTTACACAGAAGTTGGGAAGCCCACCAACTGGTAAGTCTATGGATCCTTGCTGAGAGTAACCAAGTAATCTACAAGAGTAACAAGCTCTGCGCATATAGTTCTATACAGACTCCGGGTGGAAGATTCTTCATTGCTGAATTATTTAAAGTTTCCTCTCATGTCTCAAAGAATTCTAGAAGATTACTAATGGCAGCAGAGCTCACTGCAAAACCATTGCCAAAAGGCAGTAAAGAGGTAGGCAGGTCTTGAAGGAATTCAGCTGGATATCCACTGTATTATCAACAAGGGTCCTCAAGAAACTGAGGAGAGAGCCCTTTAAGCTATTTCATCACCATAATAATATGCAGTTTAGCTGCTGGAGTTCCTTGAAAAGCTTTAGGATGCCAAGGTAAGGAAGGACAGGTCGAAAAAAGAAACCTTTGATTTTTTTAGTTTTGAAAATAGATATTTAAAGAACATTTATTTAGAACCAGCCTTGTATAGTTAAGCATTGCTTAAATCATGTGTTTTGGGAATGGAAGTCAGCTCTTCAATGTCACACATGTACAATACCAGACAATATAATCCTAAAATAACCAATATTTCAAAAGGTCAAGCAACTATATACAGACAAGGACATACACATTATGCCCATTTTAAAAACTAAGCATGCCAAGAAATCATTGCTTTGGACTAAAAGTGGCTTAGATGAGCTAAAAAGTTTCCTTTTTTTTTTTCCTCCTTTAAATGAATACCAGTACAGCAAGAAAGATACCTAATAGTTATTTGCCAGTGGCAGTTGATCAGATTCCACATAACCAGGATGACCACCACATAACATCTTCGTTCCCACCAGAATTCTACTATTAGCAAAAAAAAAAAAGGGGGGGGGGCTTAATTCCTTGAGCTTGCAATGAATGTAGTAACATTCCAGTGATGAAAACAAAGCATATTTGATGTTTCAGTATAATAAGAAGGCTGGGGAAGGTGGGGCCTTGGCTAGAGCTGGTGAGAGGTCAGGGACTGCCTGAAATTACTGTGGACACCTGCAGTCAAGAGGGGCAAAAGTACTTTTCACAGAACCTTGCAGGAGATCTGTGGAGGACCCTTGCTGCTGAGGAGTGATAGAACTGCTGTGAACTCTGATACCCAGGAAACGAGTATGAATGTGCAGGCCTCCTACTAGAGCCTGTGAAAGACTGAGGATGAGACACAGAGAGGAATGGGTTTGTGGTTCAAGTACTGAAGTACATATATTGGTAAACCAAACCCCAGAAGGGGAGGTTTTATATTGGAACTCTAGTCATATGATTTATCCCAGAGGCACAGAGAGGGGGAAATTGAATCATGGCCTCACACCTGCAGAGAGACAGGTTGAGGCAACCCTGCAAAAGTGGGAAATGTCAAGGAAGGAATCGGAAGCAGAGGAAGGGAACTGGAGCAGCAGGGTAAGAATTTGGGGGGTGGTCTTCAAACTGTTAACATGAGCACTGGCGGGATAGCCAAGTTGAGATCTGCGCAGGAGGATGCATACTGCCAACAGGGGTTAAGGTTAGGGAAGAGTGGAGATGCAAAGCGCAGCCTGCCACATTGCTCTGTGGCCTCCCTTCTCCACAGCCGTAATGAAGACTTAACCTCAAGCAACTACACACGAAATAGCTACAAACCTTTATACTGTACATGGTAGCCATTTTACAAGAAAAACTGTGTATTGTTTTAGCCTATGCTATCTTATAACATTACAAGAAAAGTGCTGCAAAACTTGATCATGTCGTGATTAGTTCTTCCACTATTTCTTAAAGCACACCAGTCGCTCCTTGGGACATTCCCCTTTGCTACAGGACATGGCATTTATGCTGGGAATTGTAAACTGTGTTCCCAGGGGATGGTATACTTGCGTGGCTTTACTATGCTGTTGTGTTTGGCTGCAGAGAACTGCAAATGAAGGATTGCTAGTGTGGACACTAACATTTCCAAGAATACAGACCAATTCTAACATTTTAACTATACAAACAAGGTCCAAGTGTACAGAATTCCTTTGATGCTTACTTCTGGGTGAATTCTGACCCAAAACATTACAAATTCTGTGCACAATATTTTAAAATTCAGCATATTTTATTTCTCAAAATAAAACAATATAATCACACCAGTTTCAATTATTTTGGTAATTTATTTCAAAATACCTGTCAGCAACTAGGTCTGTAACAATACAGGCAACAAAAAAGATTCAGGAAATGTTATTTGACAAACAGATTCCTTACTAGGCATATTAATAAAGAACTATGAGTAATAATTCATTTAAACTACAATACAGAAACATATTTCCTGCACCTTTCAGAATCAGTGCGTAAGTTTCTGGGAGTCAGGGGTAATGAAGGATCTAAGGGAGATGGAAGTAATGGCTAAGGAGCAGCCTGGGCGTGAATTTGGAGGGTTGTGTGTGGATGGTAGACACATAGAAGAAGTTAGGATTTTAGGGGGTGGGGGTCAAGGGAGGGGGATTGTTACGGAGTTGGGAGCCTCCCCCATGGAGACCCTGGGTGACGCCTAGCCTCTCCCATTCAGTCAGGCACATCTGCCCCCATCCCCATGTCCCTGCATCCCCATTCAGCCACACCTTTGTCCCCATTTGGGCCTGCACCCTGCCAGGTCCAGCCCCTTGTGACCCTTCACCCCCACTCACATTCAGACCATAGCTCAATGCTGTCACCCACTAGCTCCTATACCCTCACTAGCCCTTCTGAACCCCAGTCCATGTGACCCCCCCCAGCAGCCCCATGTGCACCGCTCTGTCTGTCCCCCCCATATCCCTCCTTACTTGGCCCCACTGGCAGGGTGCTATGGAAAGGCAGCCGCTGCTCTGGCCCTGAAACGGCTGCCCTCTCTGCTGGTGCCACAGCACCCCCTGGTGGATGAAAGGTGTAACTGCAACGACTCCCCAGCAGAATCTATTTTCTGCGGGGGAGGAGGGAGATCTGTGGGGGACATGAATTCTGCACATGTGCAGTGGCACAGAATTCTCCCAGGAGTAGATTCTGAGCAGTTCCTGACATTCCACGAAAAACATTAATTGAAATTAAAGGGATTACTATATATCAATCAAACAAATGCCTGACCAAGACTTGCATGGAATCATTCCAGAATTAAGTCACTGATACCACTTTTGACATAATCACAATGAAATGCCAGATCATCATAGCACAATTCTTTTATGGCTGTCTGCAATTCTGTAGTAAAACATCTCTTCCCTTTATCCCCCAGTTGCATGGAAGATGGCACAGGATAACAGCAGCTCTGGTCCATTCAGTGTGGCCAACTCAACTTACCAGATATCAGGAACTGTGATTTGCCTTGGTGACAAGAATTAAGGTCATATTGACATAGCCAACAGAAGGAAAAAAGGCAGCAGCTTTACCTGGTTTGTCAACTTTTGACACAAGCACAGGATGTTGTGGAGTTGGATGGAAATGGAAAATTTGGGTTTGTAGATGAGATGTTGGCTCTAAAAAAACCCCGAGAATTGGAGGAGGCAGTCCTTGTTTCACTATGCACCTGAAGAAATATAGGACGTTGGACATTCTACCAAAATGCTCTGACTGAAGTCACTAATCTGCTGACAGTACTGTAGCCCAAAGCAAAATACAGAACACATTGTCACTGGCTAACTAAATACTGGATGAAAGTATACCTGCCTGGTTTTAAGAACACTATCATACATGTTTAAGACAGCTGGCCATGACACGCATAAAACCTGACCTTGAAGGTAGACTGTACAAGTAAGCTGTGTAGAAGAGCACCAAGAAAGATCCAAACAGACCTTAGGGAAAGACAGTCAACTTAGACAAAGGAATGGAATTGTTAGGCAAAAAGCATCAGAAATTTAAGCAGGATTATCTCCTACTCAAAATATCACAGTCTAAAGGGCAGTGTAAAAACAAAATCAAATATGCACCACAGCCCCCTAACTACAACCATGAGGGATGATTTAAATACCTAGATAAACAGGAATCACCCAAGCAATACAAAATGCAGAAGGGTGTAGAGGTGCATAGACACATACTGAAAGGGGTGGGGGGAGTTACAGCATGCCCTATCTTTGGTAAATTACTGAAAACTAGTCATTTAGGGTTCAACCCTGTGAGCTAGGCATCCTCACCTCCTATTACTGAAGCCAAGGAGAGTTATGGATGATCTGCACCTAGCGAGACTGGAACCTTATTCATTTTGCCACCTGTTGTAGATCCAAGCACTGGAGTGAGAGCAAAGTGTTGTCCTTAGACAAGGTACATATTGGGCAAGAAGAAACAAGCTCTGATTTCACACATTTTCTCAAGAGCACAAAACTCTCTCTCTGCTGTAACATTTCTACTAACCTCAGGACCGTCCTGACAGATTCAAATGCCAGTACTGACAAAATAGATCAAGTGCATTATCTGGATTGGCTTCAACAATACACAGCTGAAGATATTTTTAAATTATATATTTTATACATATGAATATAGATTCTATGCACAGTACTCACAATTAAAAATTAAGCATGCAGTGCAAGTGGCAAGGCAGTCAAGCCAAAGAAAAGTCAAGCAATGCAAAAGAAAATACCATCTAAACACATCTGAAAATAAAAGTTTGATAACTTTTTTAAAAATAAAGATTTGTTTTCATAAACAGTAAATGTAGATTCGATAAGTGTCTGTTCCAAGAAACTTCTTCACTCAATATGAACAAGCAACAATGGATGGAAAACTTTAAATGGAAACATTAAAAGTGTGTTTTAGCCGGAATGTTTGTCATTATTTAGGTAGAAATAGAACATAAAAATACTCATCATTGTACTGGAACTTAGGTTAATTATATGGAATTACATTAAAAGTTCTACATGGTGAGAACCATGTGTTTACTTATTTTTAAAGTGTTTAGCAAATTTTTGGGTGCTTAAAAATTACTCAGTTAACACTTTATGGCATTTATGAAATGGAAAAAAAAGGGAGAACAGACAGCCTGGACTCCAGTGGTTGTGCCTTCGCCATATCCTTTTAAGTTCCCTCCACCATTTCCACAACAATCTCCAGGCAACCATCTTATTTACAGCACCAACAGTGCTTTTTTGTCCTCTGCCCAGGATCTATGGGGAACAGAGATGTCCCCTCCCTTGAGGCCTCCATGTAACTGAGCTCAACTAGCCCTGGTCCCCTCTCTTTTCTCTCTCCACGGGACTTCCTTCCTGCCTCCTTATTAGCCTTGGGCTAATTGGCTCCTTAACCCAGCCAGCCAGATTGTCTAATTACCTCCATCAGCTTTCTGAAGGGAAACTAACTAACATCTGCGTGTTCAAAGTGCACGCTCACCTGGGTAAGCATGGTGGATATTCTGTATCTGAGTTCCATAGCCCAGAGTCTGGTCTAAGACTGGGCAAACTACATGCTTCCACCTCAGAAGAGGTCAAGGCAGGAGGCCTGACACTTAAGGGGGTGCATTCAGAGACCATGAAGGGGACAGAGGCGCAGCCGGCCCTGCAACTGTGACATATTGCTCCATCTGGGTAAGCTGTATAAAGCCACCAGCAACCTTTGAGACTTATCAGGGGCTCATATTCCCTACAAGTGCCTTGAATCCCCTTTGAGCCTTAGGAAATTCAACAGCCCCCTTGGGATGCCCTTAGATGTTTTTTTAAAAAAGGCTCTCTTTTCTCTTGACAAGCCTCTCTAGTGTTCATGTTACATTTTAAGGTCTATCTCTGCCAAAAAGGGAGCCAAAGATTTCTTTTTTCTAAATGAAAGCTAACGTCTCCAGCAGTCATTTGACACACTATACTAAATGCACATTTTCTAACATTACTAAAGTGGTAATCATTTTTACAGTTTCACATTAAACTAAATTTTGATCCTGAACACCAACTAGTTTGCAGATTTTTTCCTACAAAGTGGGGACAAAAGTTAGAAGAATTTTGGAACTTGTATGTTTAACCAATCTATTTTTACAGGTACCTAAGTCAGAGCTATTAAGAGACAAGGTTTGTGATATTAGCTCGTGTCTTATATCGCTTCAAATTTTATAGAGGACTTCTACCTCTACCCAAATAAAACTTGTCAGTTCTGAGGTAGTTATGACTATGTGTCAATTACAGAGTGCGAACCAAAACCAGGCTTAAAAATGGAACCTCAAGAGCCACTGCCGTTGTTCCATAATGCAATTAATTGTTCCCATTAAGAAAACAATAACAGGAGCCAATAATCAAACAGCTCTGTTCTTCATAGCGGCAATAGATAGTTGAGCTCTGACTCAGAGGTTGAATGAGGACTCAGGGAGAGAAGACAGATCCACAAAGAACATTTGGTTCAATCTTCCCTATGTCTTCATTACATCAGGAATGAGTACTGAGACACAGTCTTGCTGTGCTAGACAGCAACGTGGGGAAAGTCCTGAACATTTCAAGATGGCTAGGTCAAAGGTAGAAGTACAGCTGAGTGGAAAAGTAAAACTTTACTGAACAAACAAGCTATATATTACAAGGCAAAAAATAAGGAAAAACAGGAAGCACCCTCAGGTTATGAAATAACCATACAAGCCAGGAGCATATGACTACTTATTCAATTTAGGTTATGACTATGACCTCACAAAAGAAGTCCCCTCAAGTTATTATACTGAAACATCAAATATGCAAGCTTCAAAAAAAAGTAAAACTTCAACATGTGTTCAGCACTATACAAGTTAATTCCTGATCAGAGTTGCTCACACATGTCATGCACAAACAATCCAAAGCAAACACTAAATGCACTGGGAAACCCAGAGGGAGATTTTATTTTAGAGTTTTAAAAAAAATGATGAAGTGAGAGGGGACCATTAAAGCTGACTTCAGTTAGCCTTTGAACCCAAGGAAATGGGCTTTCAAACTGTTAAAATATACACTGTTTATAAGTTAGAAAATCTTGTGGCCCTGTTTCATTTCTACCTTCCCTCCTTTCCCCTTCTTACAGGTGAGCAAACCTCTTTGCTGCTGAACTGTAATAATATATTATAGGTTTCAGAGTGGTAGCCGTGATAGTCTGTAGCAGCAAAAAGAACAAGGAGTACTTGTGGCACCTTAGACACTAACAAATTTATTTGAGCATAAGCTTTCGTGGGCTAAAGCCCACTTCATCAGATGCATGCAGTGGAAAGTACAGTAGGAAGACACACATACACACACACACACACCCCCAAACATGGGAAAAAATGGGGGTTGCCATACCAACTCTAACGAGACTAATCAATTAAGGTAGGCTATTACCAGCAGGAGAAAAAACAAACAACTTTTGTAGTGATAAGCAGGATGGCCAATTTCAAACAGTTGACAAGAAGGTGTGAGTAACAGTAGGGGGAAAATTAGCATGGGGAAATAGCTTTTAGTTTGTGTAATGACTCATCCACTCCTAGTAATATATTAGTTCCTGCTCTTTGCTGTAATATATTAGTTTATATTGCAGTTCAAATCTGAATTTGGGGAGAGGACGAGGATTTTGCCAATAAGCAAATGGAAACAGGGCAATGGAAAAAACAAAGAAAATCTATATATTACATGATGAGGAGAAAAGCTTCTTTTACCTGAAATAGAGGGTGGGAAGAAGGGGAGGTAACAGGACTGAAGGAGGAAGGAGGGAAGAGAGGACTTAGGTTCAGGGTTCAATATTTTATTTGCACCTCTCCTAAGAAATCTGATGGCCCCACTTTGTTTGATTTTTTTATTTTTTTTAGTGCCATCAAACGTTTAAAAAAATTAATCACACTGTTAAACAACAGAATACCATTTATTTGAATACCTTAATTAATTTTAAATATTTTTGGATATTTTCTACATTTTCAAATATACTGATTTCAATTACAACATATAACACAAAGCGTACAGTGCTCACTTTATATTAATTTTTAATACAAATATTTGTGCTATAAAAACAAAATAGTATTTTTCAATTCACCTCATACAAGTACTGTAATACAATCTCTTCATCATGAAATCTGAACTTACAAATGTAGAATTATGCACAAAAAAAAAACTGAATTCAAAAATAAAATGTAAAACTTTAGAGCCTACAAGTCTACTCTGTCCTACTTCTTGTTCAGTCACTCAGACAAACAAGTTTGTTTACATTTGCAGGAGATAATGCTGCCCGCTTCTTGTTTACAATGTCACCTGAAAGTGAGAAAAGGTGTTCACATGCACTGTTGTCGCAGGCGTTGCAATATATTTACATGCCAGATGCATTAAAGAGACATGTCCCTTCATGCTTCAACTACCATTCCAAAGGACATGCATCCATGCTAATGAGGGGTTCTGCTTGATAACGATCAAAAGCAAAGCAGACCAGTGCATGTTCACTTTCCTCATTTGAGTCAGATGCCACCAGCAGAAGGTTGATTTTCTTTTTAGTGGTTCGGGTTCTGTAGTTTCCACATCAGAGTGTTCCTCTTTTAAGACTTCTGAAAGCATGCTCCACACCTCATCCCTCTCAGATTTTGGAAGGCACTTCAGATTCTTAAACCTTGGGATGAGTGCTGTAGCTATCTTTAGAAATCTTACATTAGTATCTTCTTTGCATTTTGTCAAATCTGCCGTGAAAGTGTTCTTAAAATGAACAACATGTGCTGGGTCATCGTCCATGACTGCTATAACATGAAATATACGGCAGAATGCGGGCAAAACAGAGCAGTAGACATACTATTCTCCCCCAAGGAGTTCTGTCAATTTAATTAATCCTTTTTTTTTTTTAAACGAGCGTCATGAGCATGGAAGCATGTCCTCTGGAATGGTGGCAAAAGCATGAAGGGGCATACGAATGTTTAGTATATCTGGTACATAAATACCTTGCAATGATGGCTACAAAAGTGCCATGTGAATGCCTCTACTCACTTTCAGGTGACATTGTAAATAGGAAGCCGGCAGCATTACCTCCTGTAAATTTAAACAAACTTGCTTGTCTTAGCGATTGGCTGAACAACAAGTAGGACTGAGTGGACTTGTAGGCTCTAAAGTTTTACATTGTTTTGTTTTTGAGTACAGTTACGTAATTAAAAAAAATCTACATTTGTAAGTTTCAGAATAAAGAGACTGCATTATGGTATTGTATTGAAAAATACTATTTCTTTTCTTTATCATTTTCACAGTGCAAATATTTGTAATAAAAATAATATAAAGTGAGCACTGTACACTTTGTATTCTGTTCTGTAATTTGAAAATGTAGAAAAACATCCAAAAATATTTAATACATTTCAACTGGCATTCTATTGTTTAACAGTGCGATTAAAACTGCTATTAATCACGATTTTTTTTTTTTTTTTTTTTTAGTTAATTGCGTGAGTTAACTGTGATTACTTGACAGCCATGGGCTCTTTTTTTTTTTTTTGGTTAAGGTCCAGAAGGAGGTAAGAAGGCAGACGAGTTAAAACTCGCTGGGTGAAGTTAAAAGGGGAGGGAGAACAAAACAAATCAGGGGTGATATCACGGAATGAATCTACTGTAGACCACCAAATCAGGTGGAGGAAGATTTTAGAACAAATAGCCAAAACACAGCACAGGGTAGTAATGGGGGATTAACTACCAAGACAGCTGTTGGAAAAGCAAACTGACAAAACGTCCAATAACATCTTGTTTCAGAAAGTGGAGGAAGTTAACCTAAAAGGGAGGAATTGGTTGCAAATCTAAAGGTTGAACTCAATTCGATGGAAGTGATTATGTAACGATAGATTTCATGATTTTAAAGAAAAGAAGGAGTGAGAGGAGCAGAATAAGGACATGGGACTTCAAAAAAGTAGAATTTAACAACCACAGAGAACTGATAAGTAAGGGACCAAGGGAAGAAAACCTGAGGGGAAAAGGCATTCAGGAGAGCTGGCTGCTTCTTAAAAAGACAGTATTAAAGGCATAACAGCAACCATCTCGATGCAAAGGAAAGACAGAAAGAACAGTAAGAGGCCAATATGGCTCCATCAGGAGTTCGTTAATGACCTGAAAATCAAAAAGGAATCCTACAAAAATTGGAAACAATCACAAATTGCTAAGGATGAGTACAAAAGAATAGCACAAACATATAGGGCCAAAATCAGAAAGGCTAAGGCACAAAATGAGATACACCTAGCAAGGCACATAAAAGATAAAAAGAGGTTTTTTTAAAACATTAGGAGCATGAAAGAAATTGTAGATCCACTACTTAGCAGCAAAGGAAAGCTAATATCAAGAAGGCTGAGGTGCTTAATGCCTATTTTCCCTCAGTCTTCACTAAAAAAGCTAACGGTGAACAGATACTCAACACAATTAATATTAACAACAAATAGGAAGGAACAAAAGCCAAAATAGAGTAAGAACAGTTAATGTATTCACATCAGCAGGGCCTGATGAAATTCATCCTAGGGCACGCAAGGACCTTGCTGAGGCAATCTCTCAGTCATTAGTGATTATCTTCAAGAACTCATGGAGGACTGGCTGGGTCCTAGAGGACTGAAGGGCAAACACAGTACCTACTTTTAAAAAGTGGAACAAAGGGACCTGGAATCGAAGTTAGGCTGACATCTAGAAAAGTGCTGGAACAAACAAACAAACAATTTGTAAGTAGAGAGGATACTAGGGTAAATAATGAACAGACAGCATGGATTTGTCAAGAACAAATTGTGCAAAAACCAACCTAATTTCCTTCTTTGACAGGATTACTGATCTAGTGGATTGGAAGGGGGTGGGGGGGCCTACAGACATGATACCTTGATTTTAATAAGGCTTTTCAGGTCACACAGCCCCACATGACATTCTTGCAGGCAAACTAGGGAAATGTGGTCCAGATGAAATTACTATAAAGTGGACACATAGCTGGTTGAAAGACCATACTCAAAGAACAGTTAACAAGAGTTTGCTGTCAAACTGTGAAGATGTCTCTAGTGGGGTTACCCAGGGGTCCATCCTGCGCCCAGTACTATTCAATAAGTTCATTAATGGCTTGAATAATGGAGAGGAGAGTGTGGTTGTAAAGTTTGCAGAGGACACCAAGCTGGGAGGGGTTGCAAGAACTCTGGAGGACAGGATTAGAATTCACAATAACCCTGATAAACTGGGGAATTGGTCTAAAATCTACAAAATGAAATTCAATAAAGACAAGTCCAAAGTACTATACTTTGGAAGGAAAAAATCAAACGCATAGCTATAAAATAGGGAATAACTGGCTAGGCAGTCATACTGCAGAAAAGTATCTGGGAGTTACAGTGAATCACAAATGGAATACAAGTCAACAATGTGTTGCAGCTGTGAAAAACACTAATATTCTGGGGTGTATTAACCCCAAAAAGTCCTATCTAAGATATGGAAAATAATTGTCCTGCTCTATTAGCACTGGTGAGGCCTCAGCTGGAGTACTGTGTCCTGTTCTAGGCACCACGCTAAAGAAAAGATATGGAAAAATTGGAGACAGTCCAGAAAAATGCAAGAAAAATAATAAAAGGCTTAGAAAAAAACCTGTGGGGAAAGATTAAAATAACTGGGCATGTTTAGTCTTGAAACAAGAAGGCTGAGGAAGGACTTGATAAACAGTCTTCAAATATATTAAGGGCAGTTATAAAGAGGGTGGCGATAAATTGTTCTCCATGTCCACTGAAGGCACAACAAGACGTAACCAGTTTAATCTGCAGCAAGGGAGATTTAGGTTAGATATTAGGAAAAACTTTCCAAGTATAAGTTGGGTGACCAGACAGCAACTGTGAAAAAAAAAAAGGGGGGGGGAGGGGAGGGAAGAGAAGAGTCGCCCATATAAGAAAAAGTTCCAAAAAAACTGGATTGTCCCTATAAAAACGGGACATCTGGTCACCCTAAGTAAAAGGATAGCTAATTTCTGGACTAGGCTGCCAAGAGAGGCTGTGGAATCCCCATCAGAGGTTTTTAATAAAAGATTAGATGAACATCTGTCAGGATTGGTCTAGGTTTACTTGATCCTGCCTCAGCACAGGAGGCTGAACTAAATGACCTCTGGAGGTCCCTTCCAGCCCTATAGTTCTAGGATGATATTGTTTCTTCCTCTGCCATGAAAAGTTTAAAGGCTACTTCTACTGAAGGAAGTGAAGCTAAATCATCATCTTTGTTGCTGATTAATTCCAATTACAGGAACAAATCAGTGCAGATTCAAGTAGCCAAAGTAGAAAGGTCTGTATATTCACAATATGGTTAGAGAATAACAGTTTAGTGTTTATACAAGTGCCTATAGTCTGACTGGCTAGTAAAAGACATCATCTAATTGCACGTAGTTCATTATAGTGTTATATGAATATTAAGAAACAGACATGAAATAATTATGCAAGTCAGACAAAAATAAGAGTGTACTGAATTGCAAAACTACAAAAAACTGTACAGTTATGCATCAAACTGTATAGCATTCACTGCACTCTGACTGATAAACCCCATTTCAGTGTACCATATATCAGCAATAATCAGATCAACAGGTCACAGTAGTCCGCTTGTACCACGTGTATTTTGCACCAAAATATATGCAGGAAAGTTTTGAAGTTACAGTAAAAAGGGGTTCATTCTTGTATTAAGATGCTCCTCCTAAATGTACGCCATTTCTACTCATTCAAGGAGGAAAAGAATAGTGTTCAAACTACACAAGCAGACAAAATACAAGTAGTAGGGTGTCAAGGTTCCTCCCCCACTCTGAACTCTAGGGTACAGATGTGGGGACCTGCATGAAAAACCTCCTAAGCTTATCCTTACCAGCTTAGGTTAAAACTTCCCCAAGGTACAAAATATTACCCCCGTTATCCTTGGAATGGCCGCTACCACCACCAAACTAATACTGGTTACTGGGGAAGAGCTGTTTGGACGCGTCCTTCCCCCCAAAATACTTCCCAAAACCTTGCACCCCACTTCCTGGACAAGGTTTGGTAAAAAGCCTCACCAATTTGCCTAGGTGACTACAGACCCAGACCCTTGGATCTTAAGAACAATGAACAATCCTCCCAACACTTGCACTCCCCCTTTCCTGGGAAATGTTGGATAAAAAGCCTCACCAATTTGCATAGGTGACCACAGACCCAAACCCTTGGATCTGAGAACAATGAAAAAGCATTCAGTGTTTTACAAGAAGACTTTTAATAAAAAATAGAAGTAAATAGAAATAAAGAAATCCCCCCTGTAAAATCAGGATGGTATATATCTTACAGGGTAATTAGATTCAAAAACATAGAGAACCCCTCTAGGCAAAACCTTAAGTTACAAAAAAGATACACAGACAGAAATAGTTATTCTATTCAGCACAATTCTTTTCTCAGCCATTTAAAGAAATCATAATCTAACACATACCTAGCTAGATTACTTACTAAAAGTTCTAAGACTCCATTCCTGTTCTGTCCCCGGCCAAGACGACTACAGACAGACACACAAACCCTTTGTTTCTCTCCCTCCTCCCAGCTTTTGAAAGTATCTTGTCTCCTCATTGGTCATTTTGGTCAGGTGCCAGCGAGGTTACCTTTAGCTTCTTAACCCTTTACAGGTGAGAGGAGCTTTCCCCTGGCCAGGAGGGATTTCAAAGGGGTTTACCCTTCCCTTTATATTTATGACACGCCCCCCAAATCTCAGCTAGGGTGAAACACTGGCTGGGATTTCTTCCTGGAGCTCTAGGAAAACAGAGTTAATAAGACACATGCATCTCTAAATATACTACCAAGTACATAAAGACTAACAATATTTTCCACATCTCAAGGACGATTTTAACCAGTTGATTCTGGGAAACTTTCACGGGAGAGTGCATCAGCCACTTTGTTAGAAGCTCCTGAGATGTGTTGGATGTCGAAATCAAAATCTTGGAGAGCTAAACTCCACTGAAGAAGTTTTCTGTTAGTTTCTTTGACGGTGTGAAGCCACTTTAGTGCAGCATGGTCGGTTTGCAGGTGGAAACGCCGTCCCCAAACATATGGGCGTAGCTTTTCCAGAGCGTAGACAATGGCATAACATTCTTTTTCAGTGACTGACCAGTTGCTTTCCCTCTCAGACAGTTTTTTGCTGAGAAACACTACAGGGTGGAATTCTTGATCAGGTCCTTTCTGCATTAAAACTGCTCCCACACCACGCTCGGATGCATCTGTGGTTACTAGGAACGGTTTGTCAAAGTCTGGGGCCCTTAGTACAGGGTCAGACATGAGTGTCGCTTTAAGCTTGTTAAAGGCCTTCTGACACTTTCCGGTCCACTGAACAGCATTTGGCTGTTTCTTTTTGGTTAGGTCTGTCAGTGGGGCAGCGATTTGGCTGTAGTGCGGTACAAATCGTCTGTAATAACCGGCCAAGCCTAAGAAGGATTGAACCTGTTTCTTTGACTTTGGGACAGGCCACTTTTGGATAGCATCCACTTTGGCCTGTAGGGGGCTGATAGTTCCTTGACCCACCTGGTGTCCAAGGTAAGTCACTCTGTTTAGGCCTATTTGACACTTCTTAGCCTTAACAGTTAGTCCTGCCTCCCTTATGCGCTCAAGGACTTTTTGTAGATGTTCCAGGTGGTCTGCCCAGGAATCCGAAAATATGGCCACATCGTCAAGGTAGGCGACTGCATATTCTCCTAATCCCGCTAGGAGACCATCTACAAGTCTTTGGAAAGTGGCGGGTGCATTTCGCAGCCCGAAAGGGAGTACATTAAATTCATACAGCCCGAGATGTGTGATGAAGGCTGACCTTTCCTTGGCAGATTCATCTAGCGGTACCTGCCAGTACCCCTTGGTTAAGTCCAAGGTAGAGATGAACTGGGCCCTTCCCAGTTTCTCTAATAGTTCATCTGTGCGTGGCATGGGATAGTTGTCTGGGCGAGTTACAGCATTTAGCTTACGGTAGTCCACGCAAAAACGTATTTCCCCATGAGGTTTGGGAACTAGAACCACTGGAGATGCCCATGCACTTTCAGAGGGGCGGATTACACCCATCTGTAACATATCCTGGATCTCCCGTTCTATAGCAGTTTTAGCTTGAGGAGACACCCGGTAAGGTTGGACCCTAATTGGGTGAGCATTACCTGTGTCAATGGAGTGGTATGCCCGTTCAGTCAGTCCTGGGGTGGCTGAGAACGTTGGCGCGTAGCTAGTGCACAGCTCCTGGATCTGCTGTCGCTGCATACGCCCAAGGGTCATGGAGAGGTTCACCTCTTCCACACCACCAGCACATTTCCCTTCGTAATAGACACCTTCAGGCCACTCAGCGTCGTCTCCTCCCTGGGCTGTAAACTGACAAACCTTTAATTCTCTGGAATAAAAGGGCTTTAGAGAATTAATATGATACACCTTAGGCTTTCGGTTGGAGGTGGGGAATGCTATGAGATAATTAACAGCTCCCAGGCGCTCCTGGACCACGAATGGCCCTTCCCACGATGCTTCCATTTTATGGGCCTGGAGCGCCTTTAAGACCATGACCTGGTCTCCTACTTTGAAGGAACGCTCTCTGGCATGTTTATCATACCAGGCTTTTTGCTCTTTTTGAGCATCCTGTAAGTTTTCTCTAGCAAGGGCTAAAGAGGTTCGGAGGGTGTTTTGTAGGTTGGTTACAAAGTCCAGAATGTTAGTTCCTGGAGAAGGTGTAAATCCCTCCCATTGCTGCTTCACCAACTGCAATGGCCCCTTAACCTCACGGCCATATACAAGTTCAAATGGGGAAAACCCTAAACTGGGATGTGGTACAGCTCTGTAGGCAAAGAGCAACTGCTGCAATACTAGGTCCCAATCATTGGAGTGCTCATTTACGAATTTACGTATCATGGCCCCCAAAGTTCCATTAAACTTCTCCACCATGCCATTTGTTTGATGATGGTAAGGAGTGGCAACCAAGTGATTTACCCCATGAGCTTCCCAAAGGTTTTTCATAGTTCCTGCCAGGAAATTAGTCCCTGCATCTGTGAGGATGTCGGAGGGCCAACCTACCCTGGCAAAAATGTCTGCTAGTGCCTGGCACACACTTTTAGCCCTGGTGTTGCTTAGAGCTACTGCTTCCGGCCATCGGGTGGCAAAATCCATGAAAGTCAGTATGTACTGCTTTCCTCTGGGTGTCTTTTTCGGAAAAGGACCCAGAATATCCACAGCTACTCGCTGAAATGGAACTTCAATGATGGGGAGTGGCTGGAGAGGAGCTTTGACCTGGTCTTGGGGTTTTCCCACTCTTTGGCACACCTCACAAGACTGGACATAGGTAGAAACATCCTTGCCCATTCCCTCCCAGTGGAATGACCCCCCCAAACGGTCTTTGGTCCTGTTCACCCCAGCATGGCCACTAGGGTGATCATGGGCTAAGCTCAAGAGCTTGGCCCGGTATTTAGTTGGAACTACCAACTGTCTCTGAGGATGCCAGTCTTCCTGGTGTCCCCCAGAAAGAGTTTCCTTGTATAAAAGTCCTCTTTCTACAACAACCTGGATCGATTAGAAGAGCTGAGAGGCGGTGGGTTGCTCCGTGCCGCCGTCCAAGCTCTCTGGAGGCTTTCATCTGCTTCCTGTTCGGTCTGGAACTGTTCCCTTGATGCTGGAGACATCAGTTCCTCATGGGATTGTGGACCTAGGCTTGGTCCCTCTGGAAGCGATATAGGGGATGGAGCTGTTTCTGTTGACTGTGAACCGCTCTCCGCTGGTGCACTATGTTGGGATTCAGGCTCCGGCTGAGCCTCTTGTGTAGGGTTATCGGCTGCTGCCAGTTCAGGTTCGGTGGGGCCCTCTGGTGTTGAGGTTGCAAGTACTGGATTCAGTGCTGACACGGGGTCTGGTGTTGGTTGTTTGGCTGGTTCCGGTTCTGGGACTGGTTCCGTCTGGGTCTCTGGGACTGGATCCACTACTGCTGTTGCAGACATTGGCCTGGGGTCCAGGTCCATCACCTCTGACTGGGTCCTGATAGAAGTTTCCGGAACAGAGCTAGGCCTCACGGCTTGTTTAGCCTGGTTGCGGGTGACCATTCCCACCCTCTTGGCCTGCTTCACATGATTGGCCAAGTCTTCCCCCAACAGCATGGGGATGGGATAATCATCATAGACTGCAAAAGTCCACATTCCTGACCAGCCCTTGTACTGGACAGGCAACTTGGCTGTAGGCAAATTGAAAGAGTTGGACTTGAAGGGTTGAATCGTCACTTGGATCTCTGGGTTGATTAAATTGGGGTCCACTAAGGAAGCATGGATAGCTGACACTTGTGCTCCGGTGTCCCTCCACGCGGTGACCTTCTTCCCACCCACACTCACAGTTTCCCTCCGCTCCAAGGGTATCTGGGAGGTATCTGGGCCTGTGGACCTCTGGTGTGATTCCGGTGCAATGAACTGTAATCTGTTGGGGTTCTTGGGGCAGTTGGCCTTTACATGCCCCAGCTCGTTACACTTAAAACATCGTCCAGCTGACGGGTCACTGGGGCGAGGAGGGTTGCTGGAGAACGGGGTGGTGGGACGATAAGGGGTCTGGAGGGTTCTTTGGGAGGTAGGTGGGGCTTTGGGCGGCCCCCGGTAATAGGGTGTGGTCTGGGGTGGTCCCTTCTGGTCTCCGCTCCAACTGCGACCAGTTTTCTTCTTCTCTGCCACCTCCACCCATCTGGCTCCAATCTCTCCTGCCTCAATTACAGTTTTGGGTTTCCCATCTAGGATGTATCTTTCTATTTCCTCAGGAACACCCTCTAAGAATTGTTCCATTTGCATTAGGAAGGGCAAATTTACTGGAGATTCAACACTTGCTCCTGATATCCAGGCATCCCAATGTTTTACAATGTGGTAGGCATGTCGGGTAAATGACATGTCTGGTTTCCACCTTAGGGCTCTGAACCTCCGACGAGACTGCTCGGGTGTTATCCCCATTCTGACTCTCGCCTTGGATTTAAACAGTTCATACTTGTTCATGTGTTCTTTAGGCATTTCAGCTGCCACCTCAGCTAAGGGTCCACTGAGCTGCGGCCTCAGCTCTACCATGTATTGGTCAGTAGAGATGTTGTACCCAAGGCAGGCCCTTTCGAAGTTTTCTAAGAAGGCCTCAGTATCATCACCTGCCTTGTAGGTGGGGAACTTTCTGGGATGGGAAGTGGTACCTGGAGAAGGATTGCTAGGGTTTGTTGGTATATTCTGCTGGGCCTTTATCCTCTCCATCTCCTCCACATGCTTCCTCTCTTTTTCCCTCTCCTCCTCCACATGCTTCCTTGCCTCCATTTCCCTCTTGTGGGCAGCCTCTTGGTGTTGTTCTGCCTCCCTTTCTTGTTCCTTCTTCAGCTGCATGAGTTCTATCTGTCTTTCATGTTCCCTTTGTTTTTCCTCAGCCTGAAATTTGGCTAATTCCAGCTGTAGTCGAGCTGAGGATTTGGCCATTCTAACCTCTCTGTTTTTAACTAACTTTACACCCGAGGTTTAGAAATAAACAAACAAAACTTGGCTGTAAAATTTTGCTGTGCTGGAATAGAATACCTATTCTCTGATAGTGATTGTCAGCCTACAGAAAAAGACAATTCCCTTGTCTCTGCTCTGGGCCCAAATTAAAGCAAAAAACCTCCAACTACTTGGAAACCTGCTTACCCAGCCCAAAGAAGAAAAAAATTTCTTTTCAAACCTGTGCTCCTTGTAAAACAAAAAAAAATCAAAATCCTAAAAAAAAAACCCTGCCACTTTTGTCTCCAG
Organism: Lepidochelys olivacea; assembly: GCF_965140295.1. NCBI lineage: Eukaryota > Metazoa > Chordata > Testudines > Cheloniidae > Lepidochelys > Lepidochelys olivacea. Next base: position 53,479,895 of record NC_140421.1, on the reverse strand, counting down.
GCAAATGGGTAGAGCACACACCCCCTATTTACTTTTAGGAAGAAAAAAAAAAAAACCTCTGGGTTGGAAGACTGTGAATTTCCCTGCAGGAGTTAAGTACCGTGCCTCCAGGCAAAGAAAACCTGCAATTCACAAGATAATCCCCTTTTGTCTCTGCTTGGCCACAAAGCAGAGAGAAACCAAGCTGCTTTCAGTTTCAAAGCTGCCTTCTGGACTTCCTAAAAATTCCTTTTTAAAATCTGTATTTCTAGTTCAAAAAATCTCAACTGGATCTCAAAATGATTTCAGGTTAATCCCACCACTGTGCCACCATGTCAAGGTTCCTCCCCCACTCTGAACTCTAGGGTACAGATGTGGGGACCTGCATGAAAAACCTCCTAAGCTTATCCTTACCAGCTTAGGTTAAAACTTCCCCAAGGTACAAAATATTACCCCCGTTATCCTTGGAATGGCCGCTACCACCACCAAACTAATACTGGTTACTGGGGAAGAGCTGTTTGGACGCGTCCTTCCCCCCAAAATACTTCCCAAAACCTTGCACCCCACTTCCTGGACAAGGTTTGGTAAAAAGCCTCACCAATTTGCCTAGGTGACTACAGACCCAGACCCTTGGATCTTAAGAACAATGAACAATCCTCCCAACACTTGCACTCCCCCTTTCCTGGGAAATGTTGGATAAAAAGCCTCACCAATTTGCATAGGTGACCACAGACCCAAACCCTTGGATCTGAGAACAATGAAAAAGCATTCAGTGTTTTACAAGAAGACTTTTAATAAAAAATAGAAGTAAATAGAAATAAAGAAATCCCCCCTGTAAAATCAGGATGGTATATATCTTACAGGGTAATTAGATTCAAAAACATAGAGAACCCCTCTAGGCAAAACCTTAAGTTACAAAAAAGATACACAGACAGAAATAGTTATTCTATTCAGCACAATTCTTTTCTCAGCCATTTAAAGAAATCATAATCTAACACATACCTAGCTAGATTACTTACTAAAAGTTCTAAGACTCCATTCCTGTTCTGTCCCCGGCCAAGACGACTACAGACAGACACACAAACCCTTTGTTTCTCTCCCTCCTCCCAGCTTTTGAAAGTATCTTGTCTCCTCATTGGTCATTTTGGTCAGGTGCCAGCGAGGTTACCTTTAGCTTCTTAACCCTTTACAGGTGAGAGGAGCTTTCCCCTGGCCAGGAGGGATTTCAAAGGGGTTTACCCTTCCCTTTATATTTATGACATAGAGGTTGAAGTGATTTTGACTCCTCAACAGATCTGTGAATGAGTAGACAGGGTAGAGGGACACAGGGAAGCCTTGATCAAAGCAGCATGCAATAAATGTGGCTCCAGATTTAGCACTTGGCCCCCAAATGCCACTTAAATGATGCACCTGGATGACAGACTTTGAAAGACTGGAGTACTCAGAGTTGAATCCTTTCCTGTTAGGAAAAGTAGGCCAAGATCAGGCCCTGCTGATAAAACTCCCACAAGCACAAATACACCAGGCCCCCTTGTCAATCATTTCCCACTTCCCCTTAACATTTCTGGATTTTAAACACGAGAAAAAGCCCACCCTGTCCAGGAATGAGGTTCAGTTTCGTATGCAAACACATACTCAACCAAGTCTTTGTTATCCAGTGAACCGCTAATGGCATATACCATTTGTAGTCATGCCAGAATATAAGAGGAAGTTACTGTTAGAGCTGGATGAACAATTCACAATAATGTATTTAGGGAATGAAGCTGCCTCCCCCACAAATTACCCACAGACAGATTGTGACTTTTATGAATTAGTTCACTGTTTGAAGGTGTTCAATAAATGTTGTGTGAACAAACTTTAGTCTGAGTTGTTCACAAACTTGACTGGAACCTCCAAGTACTCAGTATTAGTGATCAGATATTCAAGCTATGTGACTGGCCAACTAAATTACATCTTCTGTTTACTGATTGGCTAGCCTAACCTTTAAATTTTTGCCCCTTAAAACAAAGGTTAGTTTCATCATGAAATTCATTTGGTTGATTAAAAGAATCTCAAGTTTGGAGTTTGCTTTCTGTAAACATCTGTACCGGCAGAACGCTGCTCAGATGTTTGAAAAAATGTGAATAAAAAGGGATGTAAACTTATTGGATGCAAAATTTTCTTTAAAAGTTGCCAAAAATATTTACCAACAATTAGAGCTTTTAAGTGAGAAAAGAAATGCAGAATCATACCTCACTCCAACCATTTCCAGGCACAATTAAACTGAGTTTCTCATTTTCAATCAACACATGCACTTTACCCAGTGAGCCCCAGAACCACTCAACACAAGATTACTGCAAAATCCTAGAGTAATTATTAGAACATTTGGCCTAACTCCAATTAAACTAGCCTTTATGCTTATTTTTATAGGCACAGTCTCCAGCTTTGCACTCTGGAATGCAACCCAACACCCGACTCCATTAAACTTTGTAAAAAAAAGGAAAAAAAAACTTATGAAAATGTACAACATGTAACCAATTCAGTAGCCAGTGCTCTATTATGAGCACTCTTCTTTCCTCCTGTGAGCCCAAGAACATGCTGTTTTTGAAACACTGAATTGTCTCCTATTTTTTTCTCTAACAACTTAGATACCAAAATACAAATTTTCATTTCTATGCTTAAAGAGGGACTCACTTGTATGCAAACACTGAATATGTGAATTTGCCAAGATGTGTTTTAAGAGAAGAAAGAAAAACGGGGATACAGTCATTTCTCCCTTCCCAACTCCTGAATTTTTGTAACAATCCTGTACATTTACACTTCCTACTTTGGAAGTAAACATTCTACATGCACTCAGACCTAAATCCTGACTCAGCCCAGAGGCACATAACCATGGAAGTTCCAACTTATTGAAGGCAACACAGTGCCTACAAAGGGGATGGTATACACCCAATGTCCTGCAGAGTTGAGCTCTTAGCAGATACCATTTGTAGTAGTGATGAGATGGAATTTCAGAGACGTGGAAGGAGACAGCCATTGGATCGGCAACAACTCACATCCACCAACCAAACATCTGAGGGGAAAGGGCTTTGAAGGGGAGAAGAGTATTCTATTTCTCCCTCCCACCCCAGAAAGAACCCTGTAAAAATTCTATTTACTTTGTCCTTTAGCACTGGATTGGTTAATTACGAGCTTTAAATTATGAGCTTACCTAAAAAGACCAGCTAACGCGTCTATGTAGCAGACTCTGCTCTCTGCAAAAATTAACTTTAAAAAATAAATACATAGTCCATGTTAGAGAGTCTATTCTCCACAGGCCAATCCCTTTGAGAGTTATAACAGGATTTTTTAACAGGGTTGTAAAACTGTAACAAATAGGACGTTCAGACACAAACCATATATGTTACTTTACTAAAAACTGTTTAAAAACTGATGTTGACAAAGCCTTAGTTAACTGCTGTGTAGGCATAAAAGACAGTAGAATGGACAATGCTGTTTGGTTGGTTTTGTAACCCCTACAGTTGAACACTGAAATGAGGGAGGAACTTGAATCTACAAATTAATCAGGAAAGAAGACATCCATTCCTATTGCCCTGTGAATGGACCCTGCAGGGCCAGGTTCATGCAACAGGCATGAACTGAAGTCTGCAGGCTTTGTTCAACTCTAAGAGTAGCTCTTCAGTAGTCTCATTTTGCTCACCATGATAGCATGCAAAACGTGAGGTCCTATATGTTAAAACATACATTACTTCCAGCTGTAACAAGGGATTCATTGTGTTCAAGCTTAAGTCTAAAAAAAGAAGTGAAAAAATGTATTTCATGGGCTTCAGATTTTGTGATGGGAGGGGAGAAGTGGGGGCTGGTTTTTTGCTGTTTAAAAAATAAACAGGAAATGCAGTAATAAACAAAACTCTGTCCACATGCAATTTTAAAAAGCGTCAGGAAACAAAATTGTGGGGGTGAAATTTACATAGCTGCAAAATACAATTGATCTGGACCTGAAATAACATTCCTTGAATTGCTTAATACATAAAATTATTAAATATCACAAACCAGATAACCAGTCTACTCAACAGTACATTACTTGGCACTTCCTTGAAACAGCTATTGCTTTTATTGGCTATGAATTAAATATTTTAATATAGTAAATGCTCTGCTTTCATCTAAACGGTTCCATCTTTAATAGGTGGATTAGTAAACTGAGTTTTTTAAGACCAAACAATAAAGTGATAAGTAAAGTCAAATAAAAAGTAAAGTAAAGTAAAGGTTGAAATATCATTTATCCTTCCTATCCAGCCTACAAAAACAGGAGTTGAACTACCTGTTTGAAAGGTCTTTTTGCTTGGCAGCAAACTTTTCAGCAAAATGTATTTAAGTGTCAGGATTTTCCACCTGGAATGTAAATGTTCCCATACTACTGAAGAAAATGACACCTTCCTTTATTTGCCAAAGCAAATAATACAATTAATTACTCTGCACTAATACTTTATCACCTTAGCCAACAGAATTAGAATTTTGAGAAGCTAAATCTCTTGATGTAACTGCCTCAAAGAGTGCATTTTTGAAGTGACTGAAAACGGTACATAATTCAGGTAGTTTTTATTCTATACATTTTTTAAAAAAATTAAATTAGACATTTGGTATACAAGTCTGACTTATCTCCAGAAAAAATGTCCAATCTCCCAAAGTTGAGTAAAAATACACAAACTTTTTCTATTCTATATTCCCTAAAATTGAGGTGCTTCAACAATCCACTCCCTAATGGCAAGCAAGCATCTTTCCTAAGTGAACATCTGCGGCAGAATCTAGGGTTTCTTCACAGAATAAGTTTCTAGCCCTTATAGTTAAGAAAACAACCTTCCAAACATGAACCGAGGATAAACCAGCACTGTACTATGTTCTTAAGTCTGCACACAAACAGTGACAGCACCTCTTCTGCTCTTCATGTTTTCACTTTGCTCTAACAGAGTGAAAACTGATCAGGCTAGTTAGTTTTCACCCTACTGTTGGGAATCCATGGTCAACGCTGAAACTGACAAGAATCAGGTCAATTACACGGTGCTACATCTTGAGAAAGCTGTGAGCAGCAGCAGGGTACTACTAGCCAGGATGGGCAGGGAAGCACTAGACGTGCTATTCACTGGGGAGGACCACCCAGAAAAAGGCTAGGAGAACGGCAGATTATCAGAGTCCCTCTCACCCACCCTCCTCCATCTGGGGATGGAAGGGAGAGAGGGGAAAAAATACATCCTTCTTCAAGGAGCCAAAGGAAGCTTCATATTTTAGTTTTTTAATGCCTGATTATCAGAGACTACAAATAACAGAGCTCCCTTAAGGAGAGAATTCCTCACACAGCACCTTGAAAGGAATCCTTCTCCTCTCCCTGCATCTGGGGGATCACCTTGGCTCCTCCTCTCAACACTACCTGTAACAATGCGAACTACTTACCTTACTTGAGTCCTTAGCTATCAGGTGACTAGTCAATTCTTCAAGCCCTACATGTGAAAAGAGTGGATGGATATGGCTAAGCGAGCAGATGTGGGCAACAGCATGTGCGTGGATATGGGTGGGAGAAGAAAGTGAAAGAGTGATTTTGGAGGAGAGAGAAGCAGTAAAGAATATATAGTGGAGCAGGGAGAACACATAACATAGGGGAATAAAGAGACACACAAAGGGAGTGGAAAGAGAGGAAATAAATACAGAAAGCAATGCAGATAAACCACTATCTGTTATAGGATAGAAAGGAGAAAGTGGAATGAAGTCATGGAAGGACTGAATGCATAACAATCAAGAAACATACTATAAGTAACATTTTGAACAATTAAATAGAAAGTGGATTGAGGATAAACTAAAATTAAATATGGTACACAACTCTTTTATTCCATTAAGTTGCAGGTGCTATGGCTTAGAGAGCTTGGCTCCACTTCGGCTCATAGCTTTCATCTTCTATCTATTAAGTACATTTTTCAAGCACTGCCTTTCATTCAGTGATCTAAAAGCTCTTGAACCACATTACACACACATTGCCCCAGTGACATAGGTATACTATATACATTTTAAAAAGGAAGGAACTAAGACACAGAAGTAATGCATCTTTATAAGCCCACTCAAAGAACCAGTCGTAGAACTGGGCTCAGGACAGGAGTCCTATTTTCAATCCCTGATGTAACCATTAGAACATACTTCTGCTTCCTAATTTATCACCTCTCAAAGATAAATACACATGAAGATTTTGATTAATCCCACACATATCCAAGTTTACAAACCACTTTTCCAGCTGCAAGCAGAACCACAGATGCTTGTGTACATGCTTTGTTTGCAAGCGACAACATTTCATGTTTCAGCTAATCCCTATAGAGTAATTCCATTAAGAAAAGGAGTACTTGTGGCACCTTAGAGACTAACCAATTTATTTGAGCATAAGCTTTCGTGAACTAGAGCTCACTTCACTTCATGCTCAAATAAATTGGTTAGTCTCTAAGGTGCCACAAGTACTCCTTTTCTTTTTGCGAATACAGATTAACACGGCTGTTCCTCTGAAACCAGTAATTCCATTAACACTCTAAATTTTTACGGTTTATATACCATATCAATGATACTCATCCTGTGGATCATGAAAAGAGATGCCAGACTACTTATATCCTACCTTCCATAGAAGCAGATTTGCTTGAAAATGTGTCTTCTTGATACAACTGAGGATCAAACTATTTACATTGTTAATTCCCAAAGCGTCTTCTTTTAAAAGTGATGGGATCCAAATCCCATCTTAAAACAACATGTGACCTGTGCAAAGGATTCTGAAACACCTCTGAGGAAGAAGAGAAGCAAGTGACTGAATACAGGAGGGCCTAGGTCACAATTTAAAAAAAAAAAAAAGAAGTGTTAAGTACCTCCAGCTAACGTAATTTATACATACCATGGTGTGCAGTAGACATGCACGCCCTACACAACATAATTCTAAACACTTTTTTTAAAAGGAGGATTAAATAGCCCCCCAACAAGATATTTGTGCAGCATATACTTACATATATTTCACTGTGGTCAAAGCGCTTTTTTAGGTTGTTAATGAATGAATCTTCACTGAGAGGTTCTAAAAGGACCATATCTCCCACTCCAATCATGTTGTCTAGAAGTGACGTCTTCACCTCCATTTTGGCCATTTTCCTCTATTGGGAGAGGAAAAACAATTTGAGCACCACTAATTTGAAAGGGTCTATTTATTCACATTTATAGGAGCCATCCAGGAGTTTGGCTGAACATCATGCAGGAACATAAATACATCGAGTGTCATTTCTATTCAATGTTTTTCAAAATGTTATATTTTTAAATCTAGAAAGGTCAGAATTCACAACAATTCAAAGCAATGTGGACATAAAACAAAGGCACCCAAAACAGCCCACAAAGTCCTATGACGCAGCCCTTGTTTGCTATATATCAGATATTGAGAGGCAATTCAAGCTAAAGATTCCAACAGGTCAGATCCCAAGATTCCTTTATTTGTTTTCATGAAAGATGAGCTAGAAAGTAAATGTTTTGATTTGCAGTTAATTCATATGGATATATTTCAAATTTAGGTCCCAATCCTGAAGTTCCTATGCAAGCAGATTTTCCAGAGACTTAATGAAGAGTTCCCACTTTTAAGTCAATTGTTTTTAAAACTGAAAATCAAGAACTGAATTGCAACTTATGCATACAATCCAGACTTTTTGATTACAATAAATATGTTCAAGTGTACGCAAACCCAACTTTCTACTGACTTTTTAGAATGCCCAGATATTCATAAAAAGTCACTGCTTTTTATGGGCTTACTCTCCGTATTCTAATTTGATTCAACTTTTCCCATCTTTACCTTCCCTCCACTACTCCAAACAATCTTTTAGATTCTTAAAAGTAAAACCACTTATTTGACTTAAGTCGGACAAGAAAGCTATTCTAAACTATACATTGCATTTCCCATGTTTTTGGCTTTATCAATAGAATCTTTCCTTAGTATTCACAACATAATAGTCTGGATTGTCTACCACCCAATCACTGTAGAACTATAGCTTTACTGTTCTTTGTCAAATAATTAATTTTCTTAACAACTCCTTTCAACTGGAGTGCAGACATTCAATAATTTTCTTCCAACTTCATTTGCTGAAACCATAGATAATTTCCTGAACAGATCTTTTCAATTCAAATAGAAAATAAACGGCTCCAAAACTACGGGCATGTCTACAAAAAAAGAAAAACCCACAACTGGCCCATGCCAGCCGACTCAGACTCACAGGGCTTGGGATGCGGGACTGTTTCACTGCCATGTAGACTTCAGCTACAGCCTGAGCTGTGGGACCCTTCTACCCTGTAGTCCGAGCCCCACAAGTCCAAGTCCGCTGGCAGAGGACAGCTACAGGTTTTTCTTTGCTATGTAGATATACTCTAAACTTCCCTTAGTAGGGACAGGAGAAAATTGAGGAACAGGGTCAAGCTGAGGAATTCATCTTCACATGTAAACGTTTTTACAACAAAATTAAATAATTTATCATAGACTGCATTGTAAATGTTGAGCTCCAGATAGGTGAACAGCCTTGTGACATCACAAACTCAAGTAAGTTTTGAGATAATTGTACAGCCATGCAAATTTATAACAGTAGAATGAATAGTCATACTAATGAGCAGTGACCAGTCAGTAATAAGTATCTGGACTGTCATCTTCTATCGATTCCTCCACAACGAATTATAGTTTTGTGTTATTTTTTCTTGTTTTCTTATGAAAGAAAGTTTAAATAAAGTTTCTGCAGGAGATTAGTAGTTTATACGGTCAGTGGTAAGCAAACTGTTTGCATATTTACTACTATCACATTTACATGATTTCCCATAAAAAATAATCTGAAACTATTCAGTCCAGACTATCCCTTTACCTCCTATTTGCATCTATGACCACCGCATAATTATGCACTATTTGATTTTTGAGTTGTAGTTCAGATATCACTCAAATCATCAACCCAGACTCAAGGCATGTTTGATGTTATTCTAAGTTCAACCAAGAAAACTTGCAGCTCCACCGGAAGTTAACAGAAGTAATAGATACAAGACTCCCAACCTTAACCAAACCTGTGAATCTTCGAAATTCACATGGATATGTGAAAGCTGTCTCATATTCATGCTAGACTGTGGTAGACAACTGTTGGTAGGTCAGTCTTGCTAAACAAACAAGAGAGCATTTCCTTGCATATTGGAGAAAGCCATTTCATCAAAATCTTGGTTTAGTCCTAAAAAAACCTTAGTTCCTGAATTAGTGTAAAAAGTATATTAAAATGCCCCCCAAAAAGTCATGCCATAGATATGACTTAGATTTGTAAATCTTTTCCACTCATCCCCATCAAACTACTTTTTAGAAACCACTGATCTGACTTTAAATTGTATATTTACTCTCCATGGAATTTTTCTCTGCAACTAATGTTCAACTATTTTGTATGAGCTGTTATTAAAAAAAAAAAGTCCTTTCGAATATGTAATTTATTAAATATTGAGTCAGTACCAAAAAAAAGTTCAGCTAGCACAAAACCCTACTATGGTCAACTGTAACCTAAAATTTAAGTCTAGCCAGTAGATCTCATTTACCACTCTGAAATTACAAACCACCGACCATGCTAAACGCATCATTGCTATGGAATTTCAAGACCAGGAGTACACAAGCCATTAAGCCTATTCATATACTGCTCACTTACAAGAGGCACTTACAAAAGGAGGGTACCAAGTCACCAGTCCCAGTATTCAAAGCAAGAACAGTGCATGACTTACAGAGATCAGTCCACTGATAGTATTTGAGAAAGAAGTGAATAAACCTTGTGAACTCCTAAGACTTTTTTGCAGTAATCTAGCATCATAGTATCATTGGTCATTTCTATCAGCTTTAGAACAGGAAGATATTACTGACCTAGATAGTAAAACTGAGACAATATGCTGGCTACACAGTGTGATTCAACAATTTTTTTCTAAATCAATCTCAGTAATTTAAAGGACATGTTTGAACGCCAAACGCTTGCCTTACATTGAAAGTGATATGATCCAAAAATATTCTACAATCCAAATGGTTTAAGCCACCATTTTCAGATCCTATCGGCAATCCTTACTCTGGCACAGTTGTCACAATAGAGGATTTAAGCAAGCTTGCAGGATGGATTTAGTTTAGAAAGAGGACAGAGAAGCAGCAACTGGAAAAGGATTTTCAGTATACAGATATTGTTAAGAAGAACCAACAATAATGCAAAACACACATTAAACAATTAGACTTATGCTAACAGAATAGAATGGTGGGGAAGAGGCATTAAAACAGAATCATTAAGGTTTGTAAAGCAGTTTGAAAGCGCATGGTGCACTGTAAATGCCAAGTATTATTGCTAAAGAAAGAGGACTTTGGAGAAATACTAAGAGCCAACGCTATATATCAGTAGAAAACTAGAAGTCCTCTGTTGCACTGGTAAGGGAATAAGTTTCAGCCAAGACACTCATAAATGGATCTGTAAACTTTGGAGCTCAAATCCATGTTAGGCATCTAATTAAATTGCCTCGTTTTTAAAGGTGCTGAGCACCCAGCAGCTCCCATCAACCTGAAACAGAGCTAATGTGTTCTCAAAGTCACCCAACTTCCTAAATAGAGACTTATTTTTGAAAGTCTTTGCCCTTCAACTATAAAGCAATGGTACCCTTCTTGAATGGATTAGGTAAAGCTAATGTTGCCAAGCTTAAAAACAAAACCTCACTGCCACTAGCCAGCATTAGCCAGTGCTGTGGGTGGCACTTATAAAAACAAAACAGGCAAGTTGGTTAAACGTCAGATGTGTTAAAATTATGTTTTGCTTTTGTATATAAACACAAGAATGACTTTTGCTTTGATTATTTCTCTACGCAAATTACTGACCTGAGAAAGATTCATAGAGGTACTGAAATTGTGTAGTATTAAGATGGTAGAAAAGCTTAATAAATATAACCTAAATAGAAATGGCAAACCCCAGATTTACCTAACCCATTTACAGCTGTATCAAGCTTGTTTGGATACACTGTATGAAACAGAGTTGTGTAAAGTTTACAGTTGTAAATTATTAAGTTTTAGTACAACAAGAAGTTGGCTCAGAACAAAACGCTTACACTCTGCTAATCAGATTTTTCCCCAAATATTTTCTGAACTCTCCCACGCCCACTTGCTAGTTCCCTCCCCTATTAATCTTCCTCATCATCCCCAGAGTATACTCCATCTCCATCCCACAATACCATCCCTGTTCTCTTCCTATTCACTGGCAGCTTCCTCCTTCCTCACTCTTCCTCCTGGCCCTGTTCCCACTTAACTTGCATAGATTTCAATGAATTTTACATTACAAAAGAGCATGTTCAATTGTCTAGAATCTTGTCTATATTAGATAAAAACATGCTGCAACAAGCCAAGGAAAACCTTGGGCTTGCAATACTAGTTCAGTGTTTTGTGTCCACACGCTGTTGTGATGCAAGGTGTTTTCCACCCACTGCTTTTATCTAGTCATTACAATGCCTGGGATAACTTTATTCATGTCTAGCTGGAACACTGCAGTCAACAATGATTCTCTCCTGTCCCCACGCAGTCTAGGAAAGAAGCCATAAAGCTTTGCAGTCTAGCATTGGCTTCTAGTGCCCCTATCCAATGACTCCTCGTCTATGTTCAACTTACTCTCTACTCCCTTTATGCTCCTGTTCTTCTCTCACAGACCGCTCTTATTAGATCAGAGTCTTCCCTTCCATTGCAATAAATTCTATTTGCTTGGTCAATACAGACATATTTGTTCCCTGAACCCTAATTTGAGTGTTAGCACAGATTTTCGCTTAAAAATAAAAAAAAAAAGAACGGCCATACTGGGTCAGACCAAAAGTCCATCTAGCCCAGTACTCTGTCTTCCAACAGTAGCCAATGCCAGGTGCCACAGAGGGAATGAACAGAACAGGTAATCATCAAGTGATCCATTCCCTATCGCCCATTCCCAACTTCTGGCATACAGGGGCTAGGGACACCATCCCTGCCCATCCTGGCTAATAGCCATTGATGGGCCTATCCTCCATGAACTTACCTAGTTATTTTTATAATACTGTTATAGTCTTGGCCTTCACAACATCCTCTGGCAAAGAGTTCCACAGACTAACTGTGCGTTGTGTGAAGAAATATTTCGTTTTGTTTTAAACCTGCTGCCTATTCATTTCATTTGGTGATCCCTAGTTCTTGGGTATGAGGAGTAAATAACACGTCCTTATTTACTTTTGCCACAGACATGCTTTTATGGACCTCTATCATATCCCCAATTAGTCATCTCTTTTTCAAGCCGAAAAGTCCCAGTCTTACTAATCTCTCCTCATATGGAAGCTGTTCCATACTCATCATTTTTGTTGCCCTTTTCTGTACCTTTTCCAATTCCAATATATCTTTTCTGAGATGGGGCAACCAGATCTGCATGCAGTATTCAAGATGTGGGTGTACCACTTCAGAATAGGAATCTTGTCAAACTTTACCTTCCAACCAGCTCACAGTAACAGAACTGGCAGATAACTGAGGAACAGCATGAAACTTACATGTATGATCAAATCCTGCATTCTAGTTTTCGTGTTACTGTGCTGCGCAGCCAGGAAATGGAACTGAAACGGTTTTGTTCTGCATTCTGAAGCTTAATTTATATTTTTTAACATTGAGGAAGGGGGCATTTTAAAACCCAAAAAAATATTTTTCCTATTTTTGAAAGTAAGATGGGTGAGGCCCAAAATCACCCACCCATAAGGGTGTCAATTCATAAAAATTGTGATGACATTACCATAATTTTGCATATTTAGACAACCACCAATAATCAATTAATACAAATTCCTTATCAAAACAAAGACTATTTTATAATCTAGACAACATTGTGCATTAAGACTTCAAGTGCAAAATTTAAGATCGGATACACTTCACAAGACTTACAGTAAGTTTACACATAGATGAACAGTCTTAAAATACTTAAAATAATAAATGATAGACCATTTCACAAGCATTTTTAGGAACCAACTAAAGGAACTGCAGCAGAACTGAACATTTTAATGAGCACCAAATAATACTGTAAAAAGAAGCCCAACACAACAAAAGAGGCTAAAGCCAAGCAAAACGTGTACAGTTAAAGTCACTCACCCCTCTTCAAAGGAGGAAGTATAATACTATTTGTATTAAGGACTCCCATACATAATGACACTGCCAGAGCTTTCCTATGCCATCCACACACCCCAAAATATGATGTAATAATCAAGCATTGCACATCTACAGGAAGCTGGTGACAATTAATATACCTCTTCACTTATTGCTAGGGCCCTACCAAATTCACAGTCCATTTTGGTCAATTTCACTGCTGGGGAAGGAGGGTGGTTAAAATTAGTCAATTTCATGTTTTCAGACATTTACATGCGAAATTTCAGTGTTGTTACCCTAGGGGTCCCAAAGGCAGTCAGGGTCACAAGGCTATTGCAGGGGAGTCTGGGGACTGCCACCCTCATTTCTGCCCTGCTGCTGGCAGGGACTGTTGCCTTCAGAGCTGGGCAGCCAAAGAGGAAGGTTGCTGGCTGAGCACCCAGCTCTAAAGCCAGCACCACCACCAGCAGCACAGAAGTGAGGGTATGTGGAGGTGGGTTACCATATGTCTGGTTTACCCAGCAGTCTCCCACCTGACAGCTGGAGCCACAGCCACCTCATGGGGGGGTGGGGGGGAATAGCTGGAGCCACAGCTGCCCCTGTGAGGGGTGGGGAGAAGAGCACACATAACAGCTGAAGCCGCAGAGCTTCCTGCAGCTGGGAGATATCCTGGAGGTGTGTCTGACCCGGCCCTGCAGGGGAAAAGGAAGTCTTGTTCCTCCTCACCCTTGCAGACTAGCAGCAGGAGCCCTGTGCAGGGTAAGAGCACCTGGCTGGATGCCAGATTTCATTAGGGAGATTAGATTTCACAGTCCGGGACACATTTTTCACACCTGTGAATTTGGTAGGGCCCTACCTATTGCACAGCAGCTATTATTGGCAGGGTATATCAGTTAATTGTTTTCCTCCTCAACTGCTGCTGCAGTGAAAGAGGACATTGTAGTGCCTCAGTACCCAAAGCTCTCCTGACAGCGTATGTAGCGCTGGACTCAAGCACACCTGCAGTTTCAGGATGGTTAAAAAAAGTAGTCCTTGCCATCTAGTCTACTCTCTATAGAAAACATTTGTGAAATTAAAGGCCAAGTTATCAGCGACACCAACAACTTGAAATCTAGGAGGAGTCAGAAGTAGCTTTAGGTACCATACCTGGCCCTCAGCATCCCTGTCAGTTTTTGTGATTTTGCAATCCCACTTACATATGTTTCATTTCCCTATCACTGCATAATAGACCCACACAAATAAAGTAAACTTTCTGACCACATTCAGGAAACAGTGAAAATGACTAGATACACAATGCTGCCAAATGGACACAAGTGAAACTGAGAAATGGGGAAAATGCTAATCTTTTTTTGTCAGAGTAATTTTGTGGCACATCTGACAAAAGCAGGCAAAAAAAAAATTCAGAAAGAAATAGGATTTGGAAGTTAATGATGTTCCTTTATACAAAAAAACCACATGCCACTGCCCTCAAGCTGATGCACAGAATACATATATACAGGAAATAGAGCATGCTGACAGGGAAACAGCCCCTGTTGGGCACAGTGACGACAATCTAGATTCGTGGCACACTCACTGACTAAGAAAACTATGGTGCTCTGTTCACCCAACATCAGAGCACTCAGCATCCAGCATGTAACAAACTGCTGATTCTAACCCAGGAAAACATTAGCAAGGGTTGTTGACTCCCCAACTCTTCAGTCTTTGGGACAGAGCAGGGCACAGTGGAGCAGCAGCATTGTGGATGTAACCTTTCTGTTGCCTGGAACTCTTCTTCAGGGAGAGAGCCTATAGCCTCCTGCTTCTCCCAAGATTGTTCAAAGATGCTGAGATGTGGCAATGAAAGGACTGAGAAAAAGAGCAGGGCAGGGATGACAACTGCCAAACAGCAAGAGGACTTTGGAGCCCAATGACTTCCTGCTCGAAGGAGAGTAGGTTCAAAACTCTCTGACAGGTATGTTGTAGACCAGGGATCAGCAACCTCTGGCACGCGGCCCACCAGGGTAAGTCCCCTGGCGGGCCAGGCCAGTTTGTTTACCTGCCCCGTCCGCGGGTTCGGCCGATCACGGCTCCCACTGGCCGTGGTTCGCCGCTCCAGGCCAATGCAGGCTGCAGGAAGCAGGGGCCAGCACATCCCTCGGCCCATGCCGCTTCCTGCAACCCCCATTGGCCGCAGTTCACCACTCCAGGCCAATGGGGGCTGCAGGAAGCGGCATGGGCCGAGGGATGTGCTGGCCCCTGCTTCCTGCAGCCCTCATTGGCATGGAGCGGCGAACCACGGCCAGTGGGAGCCGCGATCGGCCGAACCTGTGGACGCGGCAGGTAAACAAACTGGCTGGGCCTGCCAGGGGGCTTACCCTGATGGGCCGCATGCCAAAGGTTGCCAATCCCTGTTGTAGACCAAGGATATTATACAAGTTAAAACACTTCCTTTGATCCTGTACACGACCTTAAGCTTTGGCCAACAGATGACCATTTTATGAACACCTTTTTCCCCATCAGGCAATAGTTTACTGCAGTTACACTCTGAACCAGTCAATATTTACCATTTTAAAGAAGTTTGCAATTTTGGCTTTGTTTTAAAATTAAACAATGCTTGTTATGTCTTATCTAGAATTGAAAAAACACTTCTAAAACTTTGCTCAATGTTTTGTTAGTTTTCAGTAAGCGTCAAACATTCAGAGGACTTCACAGATTCCTCAACTAGTTAACCACAAACGGGTTCAGTGAATTATGAAAGCTAAACAAGAGATAGTGAGGTATATTTATTTATATTAAGAGTGAGGGAATGTTTTTATTAAGAGTCAATTAAACAGCAACAATTTCTAATGCTTAGCAATGTTTGTGTCAGCATAAAGACAAAACACTCACCCCACTCATCCAAAAATATTGCCACAACAGAAAAGGCAACAACAGCTGTTGGCTGGTACTATGAGATTCTCCACGTTTCTCAAGTGGTAGAAAAGTTATGCAATATTATATTGAGGAAGTATGTTTTAATTTGTGTATGCATTAAAATGAAGTCATGAAAGGGGACAGAGAACAATTGCACAGGGAAACAATCTCAATTCCCAGCTACTGAGAATCCAATGTCACAACATTAGTGGTCAGTTGCCATAAGAATTCTATAGCAAAAGACACACTAAATTGGGTTAGTGTTCTGTTATTTTCTTTGTTAGGCCTGTCCTGTAGTAGGTGACTTCTGGGAACTCTTCTGGCTCTATCAATCTGTTTCTTCACTTCCGCAGGTGGGTACTGTAGTTGTAAGAATGCTTGATAGAGATCTTGTAGGTGTTTGTCTCTATGTCTGAGGGGTTGGAACAAATGCGGTTGTATCGCAGAGCTTGGCTGTAGACAATGGATCGTGTGGTGTGGTGTGGTAAGGGTGAAAGCTGGAGGCATGTAGGTGGGAATAGCGGTCAGTAGGTTTCCGGTATAGGGTGGTGTTTATGTGACCATCGTTTATTAGCACTGTAGTGTCCAGGAAGTGGATCAAAGAAAATAACAGAACGCCACTAGCCATCACCTTCAGCCCCCAACTAAAACCCCTCCAACGCATTATTAAGGATCTACAACCTATCCTGAAGGATGACCCAACACTCTCACAAATCTTGGGAGACAGGCCAGTCCTTGCCTACAGACAGCCCCCCAACCTGAAGCAAATACTCACCAGCAACCACATACCACACAACAGAACCACTAACCCAGGAACCTATCCTTGCAACAAAGCCCGTTGCCAACTGTGCCCACATATCTATTCAGGGGACACCATCACAGGGCCTAATAACATCAGCCACACTATCAGAGGCTCGTTCACCTGCACATCCACCAATGTGATATATGCCATCATGTGCCAGCAATGCCCCTCTGCCATGTACATTGGTCAAACTGGACAGTCTCTACGTAAAAGAATAAATGGACACAAATCAGATGTCAAGAATTATAACATTCATAAACCAGTCGGAGAACACTTCAATCTCTCTGGTCACGCGATTACAGACATGAAAGTTGCGATATTACAACAAGAAAACTTCAAAACCAGACTCCAGCAAGAGACTGTTGAATTGGAATTCACTTGCAAATTGGATAAAATTAACTTAGGCTTGAATAGAGACTGGGAGTAGCTAAGTCATTATGCAAGGTAACCTATTTCCCCTTGTTTTTTCCTACCCGCCCCCCCCCCACACACGTTCTTGTTAAACCCTGGATTTGTGCTGTAAATGGCCCACCTTGATTATCATACACATTGTAAGGAGAGTGATCACTTTAGATAAGCTATTACCAGCAGGAGAGTGGGGTGGGGCGACAGAAAACCTTTTGTAGTGGTAAACACCCATTTTTTCATGCTTTGTGTGTGTATAAAAAGATCTTCTATACTTTCCACAGTATGCATCCAATGAAGTGAGCTGTAGCTCACAAAAGCTTATGCTCAAATAAATTGGTTAGTCTCTAAGGTGCCACAAGTACTCCTTTTCTTTTTGCGAATACAGAATAACACGGCTATTACTCTAAAACCTATATTTTTCAAGATATTTAAGACCTATTCACTTGCAAACAATTGATAGTAGCTCAGGTAAATTCCATAACTAGAAGTATTTAACTAAACTCTCTTAAAGTTCACTATCCTATGTGCTTGAAGTACCCTGCAACCCCTCTTCTGTCCACCTTCGGGGTTTCAAAGCTCTCAAGGTGCACCAGAAATGGGCTGCCTCCTGCACATCTTACAAATACACAGAAGCCCAATTTAAAGTAGTCCCCTGCACATTTTGGAAGGTAAATGAAAGAGGAGTAACAGCTGTACTATGTAAGTTATGGACTCACTATGTGCAAAACACAATTTATCATCATTTGAAGAACGCTTTACAAGAATAATGAAAGAACAATGCAAAATGTATGGACGGTATGCATTTTTCAGAGGCTCATAACTTGCTCTAATCAAAACTAGTTTTCTTCTCAGTGCAAGTAATTTCCACGTCAAACTTCAACTTTTAATTGATTTTAATCACATTTTAATCACAGAGCTGTTCAAAATTGCATACGTTTTTCTGAGCGAAAAATATACTTTCTATTCATAGCAGAACTATTGTATTCTAAGTAAATGAAAAGAGGAGATTAGACTGAAAACTGCTATGCAACCTTGACTATAATCAGTGATGGCTACTTATACTACAATTCTTTCAGAGCCACAGAGAAAATTACTCTGCAGACCATTAAAGATTCACAGCAGCCCTTTAACTGAAAAACAAATCTCTATAGCCTGAAAAAAATTATATGGCACTGATTAAGTAATTTGCAGGCTTACATGTGCTTGTGGTTTGTCATATACATGAGAGGCCAATTAAAATATATATTACTGACCACAGGTCTGCAATTATGAGGAGTAATATTACCTTCCCAGTTGCTAAGGAACTGAATCATCGTTTTAAGTAGTTTAAATTTTATAGGGACTGAACATATTTGGGAGTTTAGAAAAACTAGACTTCAGAGAGAAGTGTATTGGTTATTTTACTGAAAATGTATGTCACTCATTGACTTTAATGAGGATTAAAACTTAACATCTTTGAGGTGATTCAGGTTATCGTAATTTTTTATTTAGAATTTTAAATTACATTGGATAAATAACTCCTACTCCATTTAACTTGTGATGGCAGACTCCCCAAGAGAGTTGTATGTTCTCAGGGATTGCCCCTGGGTGCTTTATTGATATCTTTTTGTGATATAAACATGTTGAGAAAAATGACAAGATGTTTTTTATTTAACCACAAAAGGCAAAGGCCATGAGAGTTATATGTACTAAACAAAGGTTTTTTTCCCTCCTGCTCTTAACTGACTGAATATTAATTGAGTGCTTAAGGGTAAACAATGCTATTTACATTTGTCCTATGCTTCTTTCTGATATCTGTTATATAGATTAATATTAAAATGGATACTCCTTAGAATAAGATTACTTTTTTGGTCTAGATAAAACACTTTCATTTTATTCTCCTGTATGTGTAATTTTTCAAATTACTTGCATATTTATTATATGTACACAATATCTAGTTACCACCAGTTACTATATTAGGTTGTTGGTCCGTTTCCTAATTCAGTGGTTTGTATCTTTACTTTAAAAGAGATCTCTGCTGGTTACTCTGGCTTGGGAGGCTTTGAGGAGGCTCCTTGCTACTGAAATATCAGCCTGACAGCCCTTTTTCAGCACCTATTAAAAGGTATTCTTAAAATATCAAAGATGTTTTAGGCTCTGCTTACATGCTGGGTAAATTCCATTTAAGTTTTGAATTATACCAATAGATTTAAAAGATTGTAGGTGTGGTGTAACCTTTTTTTGCAGCAGCTTATTCTGAACCCTGAATATAGTTTTTCTATTTTAAGTTACCCCAAAAAGCAAACGTGAGTGCATTGGTTACTTTCCCTCTCCCCCTTCCCATTTTCTGTATAGCTGGGAACAGCTCCCTAGTAATGGGCTCAATCCTGCTCCATGGACCATGGCAAAATTCCCACTGACTTCTTTAGGAGCAGAAGCCATTCCACAGAGAATATTTACTTTTAAACTTTCTTTAGCCATATTTTAACTGAAGAATTTTGTAAACATTCTAATCTCCAGTAAATAAACTTGACATCAATTTAAAAAAAAAAAAGTGTGTGCATTTTTAATCCTACATTGTTAGAAGCAACACCTCAGACTGGAAAAACATTAAAAGAATATTTCTCTTTTTTTAATGATAGTTTGTTTTCTTTGTACACTTAAATGCATTTTTAAAAAATAGAACCACTTCACAGTAGTCTCAGTCAATTTGTTTATGTGGGTCTCTCCACTTAGAAAAAGTCAAAAATAAATCCTTTTAGAGAATAGCAAAATGAGATTGTAAAACTACATTAGGGACAGATGTCAAACCTAAAACTAACTTTAAAATATGTGTTTTTTTAAAATTACAGACTAGATATTTGGTTGACAGTGCCATTTGAACTACGCAATTTTTTTAGGCCAGACAGGTATTTAGTATAGAACATTAAACACCTGGAAGACAGTCAGTTAAGAAAATACAAATACTAGTTTTTACTACTATTGGTTGTATAGCTGAATTTCAGTACAGAGGGGATGCCCTTTTAACTAGTTACCTTAATCTTTCAAACTGCTCTTAAATTTAGTGCTAATTTTTTATGTCATGCCTGATTCAAAGGTTATGTTTGCATAACTGTTGAAGAACAGAGCCACATACACCAAGCTAGGAAACCTTTGTTTATTTTAGGTGTCATAACTTTGGCCTGCTAGCAGGCCAGAGTTCATGTTCAAAGACCCACCAACAGCAGATCCTGGCACATTATTATATATTAATGGCCAGTCTTCACCACACACAGTCAACACATTTTTTCCAAGTGAGGCCTCCCTCCTTTGGGAGACATATTACATTCAACATGAAGCCATATGCTTCACTTACACTCCTACAATAATAAAAATTAATACTTTTACTTCCTTTTACACACACATAGAGAGCAAATCATTCCTTTATCCATTCAGTGCTAACCGCACACCTCTGTGCAACACGGGATAGCTGGAATTAGAAGTTTCTATTTGCCATAGAACAACAGTGACAGGTCACTCAAGGTAGGTCCTTATATGATAAAAGTGTATTACAGTCATTGGCAATCTTGCTGTCAAATCCATGAATGTTGTTTTGAAACATTTACTCTTCTGTCAAGCGCTAAGTAGATGACAACAGTCAAAGACATCTGAGGAATGTGAATGAAGATGACAAAAAAAAAAAAAGACAGGCCACAGCTGTAATAAACATCCAAACACTGAAGCCATCTGGGGATGGGAGGGAAGGATACCACACGCATAAACCTCACGCTGCTTAATACCTTCAGTGTACCAATAGATCAAGCTTTTCTCCCCATTGGACACCAAGCTAACCAAATTACTGATCCTTCAGAAAATCCATATCCCATGGAAAGATATTGATCCCTCTCTGAGCACGATCCAATCCCTCTCACCACCAGTCCTTGAATGGTGAGCTCTGATCTCAATCCGTCCCAGCTATATGAGGGATTGGACGCAACATGTCCCTCATCTCCATTTAACTATACACTTGTGCAAGAACTAATTGTCCAAAGTAAAGCCAGGAACTTACACAGACACAAGTACCTTCTGACAGTAGCTTTTCAATTGTTCATTTCCACATTTGGTATGTATAACGTAAGAGGACAGACAACCACCAATATCCTGACACAGCTCCCCACCAAAGATCGTTAACAGACCTCACATTCATGCAATCCAATCTATCAATCCTGAAACACACCCACTCCCTGGCAACCCAGCCCACCAGCTCTAGTGGGTACCTGCAGTGCCATCCATCTTCGAGAGGGCAGGTGGGACAGATGAACTGTGGAGTAGGATGCAAGAGGCTAATTCACTGCTTCAAAACAGTTCAAACGGCTTCGCTAGCTGCAAGGAGAGCCAAATGGGGAATCTGCCACTAAAAGGAGCACACTGATTGGCCCTTCGCTCCCTCCTCCCAACCCTCAAGAACCCAGAACTCTTTTCAGCTCTTTCCCATGGACAACATTGGTTATAAGAGACAAGAAGGGTTACAGGGGTGGGGAAGGAAGTGGTTCCCTCTCCATGGCCTGAGCAAGTCAGGTGCTCTGCATAAAACCAGGATATTACTGTCAAAGAAAGACCGCAAACGTCTATGACAAAAAAATTCTATTAATCTATTAATATATTTTGACACCTGGACAAAATTGGTCCCTTTGTGAAAAAGCCAATGGTTGAACAGGCATTGGTTATAAGCACATCACCCTAGTAGATAGGTGACTTCAGAAACATTACAGTTCAGACATTAGTTTTAAAAGCTATTACAGATCTGTTTCCCTGCCATACTTTTCCATGACTGTTTGTGCTGCACACTGATTTCTGTTCCATGGAGGTTGGCAGTCTTGTGACTACACTACCAGTTATGTCAGTATAACTTATGGACTGGAAAATAAAGACATTCCTCCAACTCCCCCGCAACACCGCACACACACCAGACAGGAACGACAGACTCCCAGCTGACCCCTCCAGCCTCACCCAGCACCAGGAAAAGAAGCAGAAGTCAATGTAAGACAGAGCAATAGGGTGGGGAGCACCAGCAGCATCTGAAAACAGCATTACTATCTATATTATCAAAAAGAAAAGGAGTACTTGTGGCACCTTAGAGACTAACTAATTTATTTGAGCATAAGCTTTCGTGAGCTACAGCTCACTTCATCCGATGACGTGAGCTGTAGCTCACAAAAGCTTATGCTCAAATAAATTGGTTAGTCTCTAAGGTGCCCCAAGAACTCCTTTTCTTTTTGCGAATACAGACTAACACAGCTGTTACTCTGAAACCTATCTATATTATGTTTAGCTATCAAACAACTTTCTATTCAACTGGTCTTTTAAAAACATCAGTTACCTCTTGTATCTTCTTTCCTTCCCTGCCTTCCATCTACTTTTCTCTTTCTTGCATTGTTTACAATGTCTATTTCCTCTTTTCATTCTCTCTCTCTCCATCCTCTTAGATAAGAGGATAATTATCCTCCAAAAAATCTCACCCCCAAATACATACTTCTCTGTTGTAACGTCTCAATTACCCCCGTGCACCCACATGCATCCACTCATCCCCTCACACATCAGTTGCTGAGGGTCTGGTAAAATTTTGTGGACTATCTGGCTAAACCTACTAGCCAGGTCATAATCTAAAGAGACTCTTCTCTCTATCCCTACCCCCTTCTTCCCTCCCTCCATTGTCTAGAGGCAACCTCCCCACACAGTTCCATTGCTGGAAAAGAGTTGCTGGGATTCCTAGCAGGATGCTAGGCTCAGGTGCATCAGTAGGCATCTGGTAAACATGAATCCACTGCCCAATCTCTCAAGCAGCTAGAAGGAGCATTCCTGTCCTATTTTTGCTCCCCACCCTAAACCAAAAGACTTCTGGTAGCTTCCTTGGAGAGTGGGAGATCTTCACTACATTCCTAAGCCTGGTAGCTGTAGTAATGGGAGAAGAGGGTGTCTCAAGCAGCCTCTTCATCCCCTAGCCTCAGTGATTATGTTGGATCATATTAAACAAGTTCTGTATTACAATCACAAATGAGTTTGATTCCCCATAGTTTAAATTCCAGGGTATTACTAATTAAGAGGTCTCTTGGTTTTTGGTACTGTTTCTCTCCCTCTATGTGTGAAACTTGCAAGCTGCTAATTGTGTTAGTACGTTCTAAGACAGAGCCTGTTCTCAAAGCAATTCACAGAGAGAGAGACTCAAAGCAATACTCTAACAGAAACAGCACCCAGAGACTCCCCGCCCTTTTGTTGTATTAACAATTGTGATTAAAATAGAGATAGAGGATGTATGTGGATGGATGCTCGGTGTGGATAATAAGTGAATGATCAGGGAGGTACCAGCCTAAGAATCCAGTGTCCATCGGCTGAAGAAGGCGTCAAGTGGAAATAACCAGAGGACCCCCCCGGAGGGCAGACTGGAATCCACCCAACAGCCTCAAGAATGGGAGAACCAAAGAACAAGATAACATCTTGGAGCCGTCAGGAATGTGCTATCTGCGATTGATTCAGCAACAGCATGATGAAGCAATTCCCATAGACTGGCATAGGAAGAAATTCCTATAAAAATAGACTCTAAAAAGTGAGAACTTTGGGGTCTGATTCTGCAAACCAACTTCCAGGAGCATCAGATGAGCATCTGACAAGGCCCTGCTCCCTCCTCATGTCCAGGCCACCTGGCCAGTGGCTTGGCATGAGCAACTCTAAGGCTGGTAACTATGATAACAACCTTGCAGAACCTGTGTGTGTGTGTTTGTATGAATGAATGTGTGAATAAATATGAGATTGAATGGAATGTTATAGCTATAACTAACTGCTTACTATGATTCTTTCTGTATTCACAATAAATGTGGTATTTTGCCTTTTTCCCTTTAATAAGATCCTGCTGGTTTTTATTTTATTGGTACAACATTTATTGCTTTGCAAAGCTACAGAAGAGGGAAATTGACCAGATTATTGTCAATTTCACAGCAGGACAAGATTTACCTAACAGCAGCAATACTAACTTTCTCTAATTGTGGCATCCAGCCAACCCCTTATTCAATGATCTACTAGAGGCCATATTAGGCTCTAACTCTAGGAAGTGGTTTCAACACAGGTGAATTAAAGTACTGAATCAATTCCTTCTACTTTGCTCATAAGTTTTTCAGAAGCCTTTGTGCAAAAAGTATCACACACAGGTGTCTACAGTTGTTTTTTAAGTTTCAGGTTAATAATTTGCAGGATCATCTAAATGACAGATCATCTCAGTACAGTATCAGCATAATATATCCTCTCCATTTCCTGTGTTCACTGGAAACCTTACGGCTGCTGCTTTTTAAAAATATAAACAGTAACCTGTACTTATGTTCACATGCTAGGGGAGGGGAAAACATTTTAAGGACTCCAACCAAGAAAGAAAAAATTGGCCAGGTTTTGGGTCTATGAACCTTAATCTCTTACTATTTATTTGATACAAGTTTTTCATTCTTATAGTCATTACTTCAGTTTAATCTTTCCTGTTAATAATTCTTAGTGCCACTGTAGAAGGTGCAAGTGGTAGAGAGGATGAGTAAAGGGATAGAAATAAGGAGAGGCGAAGGAGGACAACAGAGAGTTTCCAAAGCAGATCTGTGGGCTGGGGTAGGGAAGCTTGTATTTTTCCAGACCATGCTGTAGATTAACACAGTCCAGTGCAGTTAATCTGGCACCTTTCACAAGCAATTAAAAACAACAGCTTTCTGCTGATGGTAGTAAAAAAATAAGCACCTCTCGGTTTTCCATTGTTTGAATATTGAGAAATTTTCACTGAATTGTTTCAATACTATTGTACCCACTATCGCACCCTTCTGCTGAGCTTCTCTAATTGTCACCTTCCCGTTCTGTCTCCCACCACACACACCCTTGTCCCTTTATCACACCCACTCTTTCCCTATATCCGGTCATCTTGCCCAATGGCATAGGAATGCTACTTATGTCCACTCCAGCAACATTCCCTCTTCCAGGGAGAGGGCAAGGCAGAGATTATGAAGATGTTTAGGACTGAAACGAGCAGTACACCTACACCAAAGCAGTCAGAGGCAGCATAGTATAAATAAAGGAGCACTCTGCTCCCACCCCCCACCTCCAAATCTCAAAAAGCCTTTGACATGCTAAACATTTCTTGCCTTCACTGTTGGCAAATTCCGGATATATGGGCTCCCTATCTTCATCCTTCAGTTTGTTTACTGAATTTTCTGTCTGCTTACCTAGATTTAAACCCCATATGTTGATTGCTTTCAATCCAAAGTGTGGAATTGTTCATTTCCTTCCAAGTTTTTCATTAGGACAGAGAGGATCCCATCCTTTCCTCTTGTCCACACTATTCCCAAGTGAGTCATTCCTGCTATTCTGTCTAGACCAGGCTTATATTTTAGGTTTTTCGCTTTAGAATTACCTCTGTCAGAAGTTGCCAAGTGTATCCATCCTTTGACAAAAACAACAAGGAGTCCGGTGGCACCTTAAAGACTAATAGATTTATTTGAGCAAAAGCTTTCGTGGGTAAAAACTCCACTTCTTCAGATGCATGGAGTGAAAATTACAGATGCAGACATAAATATACTGGCATATGAAGAGAAGGGAATTACCTCACAAGTGGAGAACCAGTGCTGACAGGGCCAATTCGATCAGGATGGATGTAGTCCACTCCCAATAATAGATTTGGAGGTGTCAATTCCAGGAGAGGCAAAGCTGCTTTTGTAATGAGCCAGCCACTCCCAGTCCCTATTCAAGCCCAAATTAATGGTGCTAAATTTGCAAATGAATTTTAGTTCTGCTGTTTCTCTTTGAAGTCTGTTTCTAAAGTTTTTTTGTTCAAGTATAGCTACTTTCAAATCTGTTATCGAATGTCGAGGAAGATTTAAGTGTTCTCCTACTGGCTTCTGTATATTACCATTCCTGATGTCCGATTTCTGTCTGTTTATTCTTTTATACAGGGACTGTCCGGTTGGGCCAATGTACATAGCAGAGGCACACTGCTTGCACATGATGGCATATATAACATTAGTAGACATGCAGGTGAATGAGCCTCTAATGGTGTGGCTGATGTGGCTGGGTCCTCTGATGGTGTCGCGAGAGTAGATATAGGGACAGAGTAGGCAACGAGGTTTGCTACAGGGATTGGTTCCTGGGTCAGTGTTTCTGTGGTGTTGTGTGCAGTTGCTGGTGAGTATTTGCTTCAGGTTGTTCGTCTCTGTCTGAGGGATTGGAGCAAATTCGGTTGTATCTCAGGGCTTGCCTGTACACAATGGATCGTGTGATGTGTCCTTGATGGAAGCCGGAAGCATGTAGGTAAGTATAGCGGTCAGTAGATTTCCGGTATAGGGTGGTGTTTATGTGACCACCACTTATTTGCACTGTAGCGTCCAGGAAGTGGATATCTTGTGTGGACTGGTCCAGGCTGAGGTTGATGGTGGAGTGGAAACTGTTGAAATCCAGGTGGAGTTCTACAAGGGCCTCCTTCCTGTGGGTCCTTATGATGAAGATGTCATCAGTGTAGCGCAAGTAGAGGAGGGGCACTGGGGACAAAGCAGAGGAAGCATTGTTGTAAGTCATCCATAAAAACGTTGGCATACTGTGGGGCCATGCAGGTACCCATAGCAGTGCCACTGACTTGAACGTATAAGTTATCCCCAAATCTGAAATGGTTGTGGGTGAGGACAAAGTAACAAAGCTCAGCCATCAGGTGTGCCATGGCCTCAACATGGATACTGTTCTTGACAGCTTGTAGTCCATCCTTATGTGGAATATTGGTATAAAGAACTTCTACATCCATGGTGGCCAGGATGGTGTTTTCAGGAAGATCACCAATTCATTGTAGTTTCCTCAGAAAGTCAGTGATGTCTCGAAGATAGCTAGCAGTGCTGGTAGCATAGGGTCTGAGGAGAGAATCCAAATAGCCAGACAATCCTGCTGTAAGAGTGCCGATGCCTGAGATGATGGGGTGTCCAGGGTTTCCAGGTTTATGGATCTTGGGTAGCAGATAGAATACCCCTGGTCGGGGCTCTGACGGTGTGCCCGTGTAGATTTGTTCCCATGCTATAGCAGGGAGTTTCTTGAGCAGATGATGTAGTTTCTTTTGGTACTCCTCAGTGGGGTCAGAGGATAGTGGCCTGTAGAATGTGGTGTTGGAGAGTTGCCTGGCAGCCTCGTGTTCATAATCCAACCTGTTCATTATGACTACAGCACCTCCTTTGTCAGCCCCTTTGATTATAATGTCACAGTTGTTTCTGAGGCTGTGGATGGCATTACATTCCATAGGGTTGAGGTTATGGGGGAAGTGATGCTGCTTGTTCACAATTTCAGCCTGTGCACGTCTGCAGAAGCACTCTATGTAGAAGTCCAATCTGTCATTTCGACCGTCAGGAGGAGTCCACGCAAAATTCTTCTTCTTGTAGTGTTGGTAGGAGGGTTCCTGTGGGTGAGTGCACTGTTCAGTGTTGAAAATATTCCGTAAATTGGAGACGACGAAAGAAGGCTTCCAGATCACAGCAGAACCGTACCATGTTCGTGGGAGTGGTGGGAAAGAAACAGACTAACACTGCTACCCCCTGATACTTGACATCCTTTGACAGACTGTTAGAATGAAACAATGCTTTTCATCACCACTACAAGGTTACTAGCATGATCAGAACATACCATGAAATAACCACAAGTTTAGACACAACACAGATCACAAACTTTCCCTGATGAGAAGGGAAGACACAGGTTACCAGTTTCTGCAGGATTTATGCATTCATCAAAAAGAAAATTACGTTTCTTGTCCTCGTGGGAGAAAAAATTAGATCTGAGGCACATCTGGATGGGTAACTGGTATAACAATTGTCTTCTTGAATCTTCAGACAATTCCATGCAATAACTGAGTTGAACTAGTCAGCTTTACAGCTGCTCTTCAAAGCTTGAGGACAACCATGAAAGTGGCAAGAATCATGTAAATTTTGCTCTGCTTCTTGGGAAACTAAGTAGAAGCAAAATCTGGATCTATTCAAGGAAGAGCTCCGCTTTCAAAGGCTGGGCTGGCCTTTTAAAAGGAGCTGGGCTCAGCCCCATCTGTTATGGAGTTATCTGCCTGCTAGTGATGGGTGTGGGTTAGCGGTTGGCTCAGGTGATCAAGCATCATGTGCTAACAGCCTGCATATGGTGTTTCCTCTAAGGGTATGTCTACACTACGGAATAAGGTCGAATTTATAGAAGTCGGTTTTTTTAGAAATCGGTTTTATATATTCGAGTGTGTGTGTCCCCACAGAAAATGCTCTAAGTGCATTAAGTGCATTAACTCGGCAGAGTGCTTCCACAGTACCGAGGCAAGCATCAACTTCCGGAGTGTTGCACAGCGGGTAGCTATCCCACAGTTCCTGCAGTCTCCGCTGCCCACTGGAATTCTGGGTTGAGATCCCAATGCCTGATGGGGCTAAAACATTGTCGCGAGTGGTTCTGGGTACATATCGTCAGGCCCCGTTCCCTCCCTCCCTCCGTGAAAGCAAGGGCAGACAATCGTTTCACGCCTTTTTTCCTGAGTTACCTGTGCAGACGCCATACTACAGCAAGCATGGAGCCTGCTCAGGTAACCGTCACCCTATGTCTCCTGGGTGCTGGCAGACGCGGTACTGCATTGCTACACAGTAGCAGCAACCCATTGCCTTCTGGCAGCAGACGGTGCAATAGGACTGGTAGCCGTCATCGTCATGTCCAAGGTGCTCCTGGCCACATCAGCCAGGAGCGCCTAGGCAGACATGGGCGCAGGGACTAAATTTGGAGTGACTTGGCCAGGTCATTCTCTTTAGTCCTGCAGTCAGTCCTATTGAACCGTCTTATGGTGAGCAGGCAGGCGATACGGCTTGCTAGCAGTCGTACTGTACCATCTTCTGCCAGGCAGGCAAGAGATGAGGATGGATAGCAGTCATATTGCACCATCTTCTGCCGGGCAGGCAAGAGATGAGGATGGCTAGCAGTCGTATTGCACCATCTTCTGCCGAGCAGCCATGAGATGTGGATGGCATGCAGTCCTTCTACACCGTCTGCTGCCAGCCAAAGATGTAAAAGATAGATAGAGTGGATCAAAACAAGAAATAGACCAGATTTGTTTTGTACTCATTTTCTTACCCCCCACCCCCACCCCGTCTAGGGGACTCATTCCTCTAGGTCACACTTCAGTCACTCACAGAGAAGGTGCAGCAAGGTAAATCTAGCCATGTATCAATCAGAGGCCAGACTAACCTCCTTGTTCCAATAAGAACAATAACTTAGGTGCACCATTTCTTATTGGAACCCTCCGTGAAGTCCTGCCTGAAACACTCCTTGATGTAAAGCCACCCCCTTTGTTGATTTTAGCTCCCTGAAGCCAACCCTGTAAGCAGTGTCGTCAGTCGCCCCTCCCTCCGTCAGAGCAACGGCAGACAATCGTTCCGCACCTTTTTTCTGTGCGGACGCCATACCAAGGCGAGCATGGAGGCCGCTCAGCTCACTTTGGCAATTAGGAGCACATTAAACACCACACGCATTATCCAGCAGTATATGCAGCACCAGAAACTGACAGAGCGATACCGGGCGAGGAGGCGATGTCAGCGCGGTCACGTGAGTGATCAGGACATGGACACAGATTTCTCTGAAGGCATGGGCCCTGCCAATGCATGCATCATGGTGCTAATGAGGCAGGTTCATGCTGTGGAACACCGATTCTGGGCTCGGGAAACAAGCACAGACTGGTGGGACCGTATAGTGATGCGGGTCTGGGACGATTCCCAGTGGCTGCAAAACTTTCACATGCATAAGGGCACTTTCATGGAACTTTGTGACTTGCTTTCCCCTGCCCTGAAGCGCATGAATACCAAAATGAGAGCAGCCCTCACAGTTGAGGAGCGAGTGGTGATAGCCCTTCTGGAAGCTTGCAACACCAGACAGCTACCGGTCAGTTGGGAATCAATTTGGAGTGGGCAAGTCTACTGTTGGGGCTGCTGTGATGCAAGTAGTCCACGCAATCAAAGATCTGCTGATATCAAGGGTAGTGACCCTGGGAAATGTGCAGGTCATAGTGGATGGCTTTGCTGCAATGGGATTCCCTAACTGTGGTGGGGCCATAGACGGAACCCATATCCCTATCTTGGCACCGGAGCACCAAGCCCGCGAGTACATAAACCGCAAGGGATACTTTTCAATAGTGCTGCAAGCTCTGGAGGATCACAAGGGATGTTTCACCAACATCAACGTGGGATGGCCGGGAAAGGTACATGACGCTCGCATCTTCAGGAACTCTGGTCTGTTTCAAAAGCTGCAGGAAGGGACTTTATTCCCAGACCAGAAAATAACTGTTGGGGACGTTGAAATGCCTATATGTATCCTTGGGGACCCAGCCTACCCCTTAATGCCATGGCTCATGAAGCCGTACACAGGCAGCCTGGACAGTAGTCAGGAGCTGTTCAACTACAGGCTGAGCAAGTGCAGAATGGTGGTAGAATGTGCATTTGGACGTTTAAAGGCACGCTGGCGCAGTTTACTGACTTGCTTAGACCTCAGCAAAACCAATATTCCCACTGTTATTACTGCTTGCTGTGTGCTCCACAATATCTGTGAGAGTAAGGGGGAGACGTTTATGGCGGGGTGGGAGGTTGAGGCAAATCGCCTGGCTGCTGGTTACGCGCAGCCAGACACCAGGGCGGTTAGAAGAGCACAGGAGGGCGCGGTACACATCAGAGAAGCTTTGAAAACCAGTTTCATGACTGGCCAGGCTACGGTGTGAAAGTTCTCTTTGTTTCTCCTTGATGAAACCCCCCACCCCTTGGTTCACTCTACTTCCCTGCAAGCTAACCACCCTCCCCTCCTCCCTTTAATCATTGCTTACAGAGGCAAGAAAGTCATTGTTGCTTCACATTCATGCATTCTTTATTCATTCATCACACAAATAGGAGGATGACTACCAAGGTAGCCCAGGAGGGGTGGTGGAGGAAGGAAGGAAAATGCCACACAGCACTTAAAAAGTTTACAACTTTAAAATTTATTGAATGTCAGCCTTCTTTTTTTGGGGCAATCCTCTGTGGCGGAGTGGCTGGTTGGCCGGTGGCCCCCCCACCGCGTTCTTGGGCGTCTGGGTGTGGAGGCTATGGAACTTGGGGAGGAGGGCGGTTGGTTACACAGGGGCTGTAGTGGCAGTCTGTGCTCCAGCTGCCTTTGCTGCAGCTCAGCCATACACTGGAGCATACTGGTTTGGTCCTGCAGCAGCCTCAGCATTGAATCCTGCCTCCTCTCATCACGCCGCCGCCACATTTGAGCTTCAGCCCTGTCTTCAGCCCGCCACTTACTCTCTTCAGCCCGCCACCTCTCCTCCCGGTCATTTTGTGCTTTCCTGCACTCTGACATTATTTGCCTCCACGCATTCGTCTGTGCTCTGTCAGTGTGGGAGGACAGCATGACCTCAGAGAACATTTCATCACGAGTGCGTTTTTTTTTTTCTTTCTAATCTTCACTAGCCTCTGGGAAGGAGAAGATCCTGTGATCATTGAAACACATGCAGCTGGTGAAGGAAAAAAAGGGACCGCGGTATTTAAAAAGACATTTTATAAAACAGTGGCTACACTCTTTCAGGGTAAACCTTGCTGTTAACATTACATACATAGCACATGTGCTTTCGTTACAAGGTCACATTTTGCCTCCCCCCACCGCGTGGCTACCCCCTCAACCCTCCCCCCTCCCCGTGGCTAACAGCGGAGAACATTTCTGTTCAGCCACAGGCAAACAGCTCAGCAGGAACGGGCTCCTCTGAATGTCCCCTGAAGAAAAGCACCCTATTTCAACCAGGAGACCATGAATGATATCTCACTCTCCTGAGGATAACAGAGAGAGATAAAGAACGGATGTTGTTTGAATGCCAGCAAACATACACTGCAATGCTTTGTTGTACAATGATTCCTGAGTACGTGTTACTGGCCTGGAGTGGTAAAGTGTCCTATCATGAAGGACGCAGTAAGGCTGCCCTCCCCAGAAACCTTTTGCAAAGGCTTTGGGAGTACATCCAGGAGAGCCGCGAATGCCAGGGCAAATTAATCCTTTCACATGCTTGCTTTTAAACCATGTATAGTATTTTAAAAGGTCCCTTCTCCGCCTGCCGGGTCCAGGAGGCAGCCTTGGGTGGGTTCGGGGGGTACCGGCTCCAGGTCCGGGGTGAGAAACAGTTCCTGGCTGTCGGGAAAACCGGTTTCTCCGCTTGCTTGCTGTGAGCTATCTACAACCTCATCATCATCTTCTTCGTCCCCAAAACCTGTTTCCATGTTGCCTCCATCTCCATTGAAGGGAGTCAAACAACACATCTGGGGTAGTGGTGGCTGAACCCCCTAAAATGGCATGCAGCTCATCATAGAAGCGGCATGTTCGGGGCTCTGACCCGGAGCGGCTGCTCGCCCCATTGGTTTTCTGGTAGGCTTGCCTCAGCTCCTTAAGTTTCACACGGCACTGCTTCGGATCCCTGTTATGGCCTCTGTCCTTCATGCCCTGGGAGATTTTGACAAAGGTTTTGGCATTTCGAAAACTGGAATGGAGTTCTGATAGCACGGATTCCTCTCCCCATACAGTGATCAGATCCCGTACCTCCCGTTCAGTCCATGCTGGAGCTCTTTTGCAATTCTGGAACTCCATCATGGTCACCTCTGCTGATGAGCTCTGCATAGTCACCTGCAGCTTGCCACGCTGGCCAAACAGGCAATGAGATTCAAAAGTTCGCAGTTCTTTTCCTGTCTATCTGGCCAGTGCATCTGAGTTGAGAGTGCTGTCCAGAGCGGTCACAATGGAGCACTCTGGGATAGCTCCCGGAGGCCAATACCATTGAATTGTGTCCACAGTACCCCAAATTCGACCCGGCAAGGCCGATTTAAGTGCTAATCCACTTGTCAGGGGTGGAGTACGGAAATTGATTTTAAGAGCCCTTTAAGTCGAACTAGAGGGCTTCATCATGTGGACGGGTGCAGGTTTACATCGATTTAACGCTGCTAAATTCAACCTAAAGTCCTAGTGTAGACCAGGGCTAAGGGTATGTCTACCCTGCAACACCTGCAGCTGGCCCATGCAAGCGGACTCCAGCTCAGGGGCTCCACCTAAGCGTGTTTAATTGCAGTGTAGAATTCCAGGCTCTGTCCACAGCCTGAGCTCTGGGATCCTCCCACCTCATAGGGTCCTAGAGCCCAGAACTCTACACTGCAATTAAACAGCCACTTAGCCTGAGCCCAAGTCAGCAGACATGGGCCAGCCACGGGTTTTTAATCACAGTTCAGATATACATACCTTAAGAGGCAGCCTGCTGAGTTGGTTAGAGGACAGGCAGACCTACAGGGGATCCAAAGTCAGAGAGGACTGGAAAGGGGCTCCACACTAGCCGAAGCTCCCTGCAGAGAGGGCAGGAACAAAAGCACGAAGGCGCGGGGGACCCTTAAATGGGAATTAGGGGGCCTGTAGTAGTAACCCAGATGAGGTAGTGCAGACAGGTATTGATGGGAGTTAACACACTTGTTTAAGGTTCAAGCTAGGAATTCCAGTGGGAGGGGGGTGTTAAGTTCCCCTTCTATTGCCCTGCAGTCATAGGGTACAATGGTGAGCGCAGCAGAGGTGCCCCTAATCAAAAAGGGAAGGATTACTAGACAGCTGTTTAGATGAACTGCATTCTTTTAATAAATAAGATTGCAGAAATGGTGTTGGACTTGCACAAGTATCTCACACAATTGTGAGAATCCTAAGAATGGGGGAATGGAGGCAGGAGCCTATGGCAGCTGAGAGAAGACCCGGTTACACCCACCACAAGAAAACCTGGAGGATCCACAGGAATAGAAGAGCATAGCTTCCCCCACCCCCATCCCTGCAAAAAAATACACACACATCTGCCTACAAACAATAAGGCGTTTGGGAGATGGGTTTAATATTGAACATACATACACCCTGTGGTGGGAAAAGAAAACAAAAGTTCCAATCCAGCATCCAGAAGCCGGATCTAGGTGCTTCACATTTATCGAATACCGAAACCTGAAGCAAAAGATGGGAGCTCCAAACAGAATTCAGAGACGGCCCCCTGGCAGGAATCCCAACGCTCTCCATAACACCTGTGGATTTGGACTGTGGTGATGACCTATATAGCTTGTTCCAATTAGCATCAGTACAAAAGAAAAATCTGCACTTCTGACCATCTGATTCTGGAAACTTAAGCACAAATTAATAGGACTGTCAATTAATCGCAGTGAACTCACACAATTAACTTAAAAAAATTAATCGCGATTAATTGCAATTTTAATGGCACTGTTAAACAGAATACCAATTGAAATTTATTAAACATTTTCGGATGTTTTTCTACATTTTCCAATATATTGATTTAAACACCACAGAATGCAAAGTGTACAGTGCCCATTTTATATTATTTTATTACAAATATTTGCACTGTAAAAACAACAAAATAAATAGTATTTTTCAATTCACCTCATACAAGTACTATAACGCAATCTCTTTATGATTAAAGTGCAATTTAAAAATGTAGATTTTTTTGTTACATAACTGCACTTAAAAATAAAACAATGCAAAACTTTAGAGCCTACAAGTCCACTCAGTCCTACTTCTTGTTCAGCCAATCGCTAAGATAAACAAGTTTGTTTACATTTACGGGAGATAATGTGGCCACCTTCTTATTTACAATGTCACCTGAAAGTGAGAACAGGTGTTCGCATGGGACTTTTGTCGCCAGCATTGCAAGATATTTACATGCCAGATATGTTAAACATTTGTTTGCCCCTTCATGCTTACCATGCATACCATCATTCCAGAAGACATGCTTCCATGCTGACGACACTCGTTATAAAAATGATGTGTTAATTAATTTTTGACTGAACTTCCTGGGGGAGAATAGTAGGTCTTCTGCTCTGTTTTACCCACATTCTGCCATATATTTCACGTTATAGCAGTCTTGGATGATGATCCAGCACATGTTCGCTTTAAGAACACTTTCACATCAGATTTGACAAAACGCAAAGAAGGTACCAATGAGAGATTTCTAAAAAAAGCTACTGCACTTGACCCAAGGTTTAAGAATCTGAAGTGCTGTCCAAAATCTGAGAGGGACGAGGTATGGCGCATGCTTTCAGAGGTCTTAAAAGAGCAACACTCCAATGTGGAAACTACAGAACCCGAACCACCAAAAAAGAAAATCAACCTTCTGCTGGTGGCATCTGACTCAGATGATGAAAGTGAACTTGCATCTGTCTGCACTGTTTTGGATCGTTATCGAGCAGAACCCGTCATCAGCATGGATGCATGTCCTCTGGAATGGTGGTTGAAGTATGAAGGGACATATGAATCTTTAGCACATCTCGTACGTAAATATCTTGCGACGCCAGCTACAACAGTGGCATGCGAAGACCTGTTTTCACTTTCAGGTGACGTTGCAAACAAGAAGCAGGCAGCATTATCTCCTGCAAAAACATAGGACTGAGTGGACTTGTAGGCGCTAAAGTTTTACATTGTTTTATTTTTGAATGCAGTTATTTTTTGTACATAATTCTACATTTGTAAGTTCAACTTTCACAATAAAGAGATTGCACTCCAGTACTTGTAGGAGGTGAATTGAAAAATACTATTTCTTTTGGTTTTTTACAGCACAAATATTTGTAATCAAAAATAAATATAAAGTGAGCACTGTACTCTGTGTTCTGTGTTGTAATTGAAATCAATATTTTTGAAAATGTAGAAAACATCCAAATATATTTAATTAAATAGTATTCTATTTTTTTAATCACTTGACAGCCCTACAAATTAACCATTGTTGCCCTTTACTGCTGCTTTGTGATAAAGTGTCTTGAAGTTTTTAAGAAAATGTTTTCTGTCTGAGCTTTACATTAGAAATATCAGGTCTTCATTTCTAAGGATGTAAGCAGAGCTGTTACTCCCTTTCTCCTCCCCTTCCCCCTCCCTGTTTGCGGAGGGGGAGCTGCAGATCAGGTTACAGCTTTCTGGGCTGGGACATCACCATTTTGGTCCTCCTAAAATAGTGCCACTGTCCCCCAGCAAAGTGGGGAAAAGACTCATGTAGCTGATATTTTAAAAGGTAAAAAGGTGGAGGGAAATAGTGAGTCTGCATATTCATAAAGAAGCAGTAAAGCTTTTGCTTTTCCTGTCATCTTTTAGAAATCAGAACATTCCCCACCTCTTGAAACATAAGTCACTAAAATGTTGTTTTTCATTTCAATTTGGTCTTTGTTAACTTAAAAAAAAAGGATTAATGAAATATAAGGTAAGATTTATGGGACAATTTCACATTTGAGCTGCCATAAATATGATCAGTGCTCTACTGCCAGACTGTTTAATGTTCCCCAGTGTGTAAGCATTTGTCCAGTTTCTGACCACATGTAGTGTGAAATCAAGAGGTAGATGTGCTATACCAACCAGCTCATTCTACGGTTACAAAAAACTATCCTGCAGACTGTTCCACTTTACCTTTCTTCCACTTTCCTCACTGATTCCCAAGCTACTCCACTTCTGCTATTACTGCTGTTGGGGAAAGATGAGATCAGAAACCAGCATGGAGAACTTCTGTTCCCACAGAGCTGAGAAATTTGATGATCTCAGAGGATTGTGTGAAAGAAGACCCCTGACATCTTCTGTACATTGCCAGCAGCCCTTTATGAGTATGCAGTGGGAAAAGTTAATGGCTTTGCTGAGGTTTCCAGTGTCTCTCCCCCACTTCCTCTTCTCATTTGCCTGCCTCTCTTCTCCCATCCTCCTACAGAAGCACAAGGCCCAGAGATGTACACTTGCTCTCCTAAATTTAATGTAAAGCAAAATCATTTTAACAGGGCTAATGTAATTCTCTAGCTACACTCAACCACCTTAAATCCATGTTCTGTCATCTCTTCTCTGGTCCCTATTTCCTCCTCATAGATGTGATCTGAAGTGGGGCTCTTACATCAGAAAACATTACAGGCTTTAAACCAGTGAGTCCCTGTGCTTCCTCTTGAAGATATTTTAAGAGTTCCTTCATCTTCTGCTTAATCCTGTGAAAAAGCCATAATCCTGTTCATAGTATCCATATAGAGAAGAAGCTATTAAAATATCCAATACACACCAACAATTAACATGTAGTTACCAGCAACATCTTCTATTCTAAGTATGGGGGGGGGGAAATGTGGTTCTCTAAGATACCGTGGTGTGGTAACTGTTGGAAAATTCTGACTTGAATTTTGACCACCGTATATTGCTATGGGAATAACTGTGATGGTACAAAATAGTAAGTTTTACCACAGAATCAAGCCAGAAACAGTATGCTTCATAGAAGACTATTATAAAGTCACATTTATAATCAGAAGGAAGACTGGAGATAGCTGGAAATAAAATAAAATAAACAGAGGAATTTTATTATGTTTTAATACACTTCAAAGTGGCCTACTTTTGAAGTCCAATTTAACAAATGTGTCAGATTATTTTTACCTCCTGGCAAAACTTGGAGAAAACCTTGCCTTTGATACAGGACTTGACAAAGTGATGATTCACCCAGGGAAGGATGGGCAGCCTGATGCCACCCTTAATTCACAATTAACAATAGGATAGCAGGATATGGTAAAATCATGACTCAACACTAAAACTGAAAAGTCAGCCACTTTATTGGACCTATGATGTTTGCCAGTAGTAATTTCTAACCTAGACTTATTTCAAACAACCATTTCTTTCCAATACACAGGCTAACAGCTCTTGAAGTATATTTTATTTAATATTCCATTAGCTCTTTGAGCCAATGACCATGCCTTATCAACACAGTGGTGTACCAAGCATGCTGTCAGCGAAGAGTGAGTGCATATGTGTACACAACTAATATACCAATGATTATTTTAAGTGTAAGGAATAAGTGCAAGGAACCCCTAAATGCTGTATCTGTGC
The DNA here is from genome assembly GCF_965140295.1 of Lepidochelys olivacea. Taxonomy (NCBI): domain Eukaryota; kingdom Metazoa; phylum Chordata; order Testudines; family Cheloniidae; genus Lepidochelys; species Lepidochelys olivacea. The sequence goes on along the minus strand of NC_140421.1, from coordinate 53,441,796 downwards.
CTTTACAGCAGTGTTTGCCTCATTATAAGAAGATCCTGCTAAGGGTAGCCATTGTTTCTGAGGGAGTAATCCTATTCACTTAGGAAGGAGCACTATGCCCTCCTTAAAAGCCACAAGCATAACAGATGTATAATAGTGCATCCTGGTATATCACAACTTAATATGCACAGGCAATTTTTATCATGACCAACCTGCCCTTTAAAATTCATGTCATACCTAAATTACAGTCTGTACATTTGGGATATTTCCACAACCGTGCAGGTCTGGAAAGCCCTTCCCAAATAATAGTGTGCTCTCCTAAAGATTATCTGCTCTTGGAATTTTAAATTCCATTCTAAGATAATGACAATCTCCTCCTGCAATTCTCCCTCATAGATGTATCTGTATAAAAATTAGTCTAAGCCTAATTATTCTCATTGGAATTAAATGAAGCTTTCCACACGAGGTAGCTGCTTTAAAAAAACAAAAAGCAGATGTAATGATCTCTCCAGAAAAGCAATACACACTGATTTTGGATTTGTTTTTAAAATCTGGACCATCTTTATGCTTATGGACACCAAAGCTCATGCTTAAATTGGGCTTCCTAGAGGTCTATAACCATCCACTACTTGCTAACGAAAGCCATAACACATCTATATCATTTCAAACAAAATACTTTTATTTGAAGGAGTCATCTCTGGAAGAGATTTCCAATGAAACGTTACATATTGTGATTCATGCATTTAGCAATCTAGTGTTCTTTTAGGGGTTTTTCCCAGACATTCCTTAGAGTGGGTTTTTCGCTCTAGTGTCACAGTTGAAGTTAACCCTATGGACACAGTTTTGTAACAGCTGCCTCTATCCGTCTAGCCCAAGTCGCCACAAATATATTTGCCTCTTCCCTTCCTTTTAAGAATACAGAGCCTGCAAAGCACTCTGCTATGTGAGTACCAGGTGGGTTTGATCTCAGCAGCCACAGCCGGACCGAGTGGCACATTAACAACATAGCAACGATTAGGTAACTTGTTGCAACAGTAAATATTCAGCCACATTCTTCACAAAGGAGCAAAGACCCAAGGGCGCTGAAAACACACAGCCCTTTTAACAGACGACTCGTTACAACTCACAACCCCACCTCCCCCGCGCACACATCCACACCACGCACCCCAGGGTCCGGAGAACTCTGATGCACGTCTCCTCTGGTTCTCAATCTGGTTTCAATCCCAGCTGAATCCATCCCATCTCCGCGGGGAAACAAGAGCCGGGACACACACAATCCCTTTCACCGAGGCTAAACAAAGAGGGCAGGCGGGAGATGGGGGGGTGGCAGCTCCACGCAGAGGGAGCTCCCAGCTCCCAGACACACACAACACATCGCTTCACCTGGAAGAGTCCCGCCTGCCCAGCTCCCCTCCCCTCCGGGAGCTTTGTCCTCCCAAGCTCGGCAAAAGTGTCTGTGCGGGGTGCCCTGTGCTCATGGGCATGGAAAGCCAGGTCGGGGCAACGGAGGGATCCCCCAACCAGCGCCGGCATTGCTGGCTCCGTAACCTCTGACCCCGTCGCCCAAACCCTAAAACCATCTTTTCCCCTTGTTCCCTTCTCGGCCCCGGCCCCAGCCCGGCCCCGGCCGCGTTTCCCGCGCAGCAGCCCCAGGGCAGCGGGGCCGGGGTCGCCCCCAGCCGGCCGGCGGGGCACGGCGCGAGGGGGACGCACTGTACCTCTCCCCTCAGCGGCGTCTTCCGTCCCTCCCGCAGCCCGGCGCGCGGCAGCCGCTCTCCGGCTCTGCCCCTGCGAGTGAACGGGGCGCCGGCCACGCCCCTCCCCCTCTCCACCCCGGCGCAGGGCGGAGGCAGCCGGCGGCCGAGATTGGGAAGGGGCTGGGGCGCTCCCAGCACCTCCGGCCGCCGCCCAGCCGGGCCGCGGCTCGCAGCGCCCCCCGGCGGCCTGACCGCGACGCTCACCCGCGCTCCAGCCCCACACGCTGGGCGGCCGGGAGCCCGCGCCGGGAGCCCGCGGGGCAGCTGCGCCCCGCTGTGAGGCGGGATGAGGGACGTAGCTGACGCGTCTCCCTGCCGCGGAAACCCCGCTCCCCTCCGTCCCAGGGGCGAGGCGGGGGGCCAAGGTTTCCAGCGGGGGCGCCCCCCGTTCGGCACCTGCCGTCCAGCCGGGGGGATGCTCAGAAGCTGGGAAATAAGTTAGTCTAGGGAGCTTCCCCTGCCCCCCCGCAGGGGCTGAGGGACACTGGTCACATGTCCAAAATAGAAATAAGGACAAGTCGCCATGAGGTTTGCCCCGGTGCCCCCCTCATCGGGACTAACTGTAGAAAGGAGCAAACATTGGGAAAGTGTAAAAAGGGGGAATTTCCCTCTTGCCTTCCCCTCCGGCTCCAAAGTGATAAGACCTGCTCTGGACAAGGGCGCCCTGCTGCCTGCCAGCGTGTGGCGGAGACTCAGGGCCCGTGGGTCTCTCACTGCCGCTAGGTGCAATACAGGGCATCACCGCAGGGTTGGGTTCAACTCTAGTGACTATTTGTCAGACAACAATGAAATACCAGACACTTCCACCTCAAGGAGGAGGGAAACGCAGTCACAGCTTCAGATTCTTTTATACCAGCAGTTCTCAAACTGTGGGTCAGGACCCCAAAGGGGGTCACCACCCTGTTTTAATGGGGGTACCAGAGCTGGTGTTAGACTGGCTGGGGCCTAGGGTCAAAGCCTGGGGTTGGACTGGCTGGGGCTGGGTGTGGTAGGGCTCAGGCTTTGGCTTCAGCCGTAGGTGGCAGGGCTCAGGCTACAAGCCACCCATCCACCCGGAGCTGAAGGCTTTAGGCTTCAGCTTAACCCATCCACACCCAAGGCAGCGGGCTTCAACTTTGCCCCCAACTCCCCGCCACCCACAGTAGCGGAGGTTGGGCGGGCTCAGGCTTTGGTCATGTAGTAATTTTTGTTGTCAGAAGAGGGTCACAGTGCAATGAAGTGTGAGAACCCCTGTTTTATACTAACCTAGCAGAGATGACAGGTTTCTAAAAGATAAGGACCGAAGCTTGCACCCATTGAAGACAGTAGCAAAATTCCCCTTAACTTCACACAGAGCAGGAACAGGTCCCACTGCTTGGTAGAAGAAATCATTTATGCCAAAACACGGCTTGATTCCTTCAGTCTTTTACCCAGGGAAAACATTCACTGAACTCACCTGAGCTCAATTCCAGTTTATTCTGATATCGTAACACCTCAATTGTGACTCAGATAAACACATTACCAAAAAAACAAAACCACTGCCCCGCAGGAAGAGAAAACAGGTTATGCAGTTGGAGAAGTATTTAGGCCTAAGTATTGCATTCAGACTGCCTGACAGAATTCCCCAAAACAAAGTTTCACATCAGATGCTCTTTCATAAAGAATGGTTAATAGATTAGCCCTGGATTCTTACTATATGAACACAGTTTGGCTTTTTAAGTCTACCCAAATAATATGCAAAATAAAGGGAAAATGCTGAACAGGTGTATAAAAGAATTGTAAGGTCAAAACCTCAAAGAAGGAAGTGAATGGGTTGTGGGACTCATTCTCTACTAATTTCCACTAGTATAAGCCTGAAGTAATTCATTTACTTCAGTGAAATAGTAGTGGTATAAAAATACAGTGAAAGGCAAATTATACTGTATTTTCTAGTTAAATCTAGAACATGCCACCTCCATCTGAGGTGACTGAAAAGAGTTGAACTATTCAGTTCTGTCCTGGCTGGGGCAGTTTTTAAACAGGCCAGATTCAGTTTTACGGTGACCCAGGCTCAGTTAGATATGGCAAAGATAGAGTAGATTACAAACACATGGAAGTAAAGCATAAGCTTCTGGTAAGCATGATATAGAAATCCTGTCTCAAACCTCATTGGAAAGATGTTACCTTAGCTGTGGTTTCAACACCCTCAGAATCACATAGTAAAGAGAGGAACGAATAAAAACAAAGAGGAGTCCCTGTGGCCTATTCGTGTTAGAACAGTGGTTCTCAAATGGAGGGTTGGGACCACTCAGGGGGGTCGCAAGGTTCTTACATGGGGGGGTTGCGAGCTGTCAGCCTCCACCCCAAACCCCACTTTGCCTCCAGCTTCTATAATGGTGTTAAAAATATTTTAAAAGCATTTTTAATTGGGCGGGGGGTATCACACTCAGAAGCTTGCTATGTGAAAAGGGTCACCAGTAAAAAAGTTTGAGAATTACTGTGTTAGAATACCTTTCATCTCCTACATTCAGGGCCAGATTAACTCTCCTGTAGGCCTGGGGCAATTAGATTTTTGGGGCACCTGTCTACAAGTCTTTTTCCTGGGATGGAGTTTGGTGCAGGAGGGGGCAAGGGAGTGGGGTGCAGGGTCTGGGAGGGAGTTTGGGTGCAGGAGGGGGATTCTAATCTGGGGCAGGGGGTTGGGGTAGATGAGGGGGTGCGAGGTACAGGCTCCAACCAGGGGCACTTACCACAGGCAATTCCCGGCCCGTTGCGCAGCAGGGCTCAGGCAGGCTGCGTGTCTGCCAGCCAAAGTCCCATGCCCGGGAAGTGGCTTGCTACTAGCACATCTCTGCGGCCCCTCAGAGAGGGAGACAGCATGTCTCCATCTGCTGCCCGCACCCGAAGTGCCGTCCCCATGGCTCCCATTAGCCAGAAGCTGCGGGGATGGTGCAGGGAGCGAGGGCAGTGCGCGGAGCTGCCTCCCTCTCTCCCCCACCCACCAGGGGCCACAGAGACGTGCTAGCAGCCAGCCGCTTCCAGGAGTGTCGTGTGGCCACGGCATGCAGAGGAGCCTGCCTGAGTGCCCCGCTGCACTACAAGACTTTTAGCGGCCTGGAGTTGGAGACTGCTGCCTGTGATTTATTTTTGCGGGGCCCCCTTTGAGCTGGGGTGCTGGGCTGCAGCCCCTGCCGTAATCCGGACCTGCCTACACTACCCTTGACACAATGCACTTTTTAAACTTAAAAAGAAATATGTTGAATGTTCTAAGCTGTGTGAGAGGTTCCCATGTAGTCCTTCCATTTGCCTTTTGTCTAGATAGACTGTAGGTTAAAAAATATAATGAGAACAAGTCTTTCAACTGTAGAAGTATGCAAATGCTAGAGCACACATCACTTCCAGCTAGCCTGCAGGTACTGGTCCAAAAAATCTCTTAATTCTTCCAGTATCAGTCTGACAGTTTCATAATTTTATTCTCCCTTTTACTGTCTGCAGATTTTCAGTACAGATGCTTGGTTCCCAAGATCTACTTTGCCCCTAGGCTCATGTCTGTAAAAAGCACTAAGGCCTATTATTAGAGTTAATCACCAATATTTCAATGAAACTTTTTTCCAGCAAAAAACACCATTTTGTTAAAACTTAAGTGGTTCCTGGAAACATGTAGGTGTCATCAAAAATTCTCAGAGACACCTGCTACAGAATAGTCAATAGCACAGTAGTGATGTGGGAAACACAAGTTTATGTCCCTGTTCTGTCTAATTTGGAGCAGGGACTTTATCCTGTGTCTCCTACTGCCTAGACAAATGACATAGCTACTGGCTGTTCTGAAACAGGGATCTCTCCCAGCATGACTACTATGTTTTTCCATGAACATTTGTGAAAGGTTGTTTTTGTTCTGAATCAAAATGAAAAATTTTGAAACCCTGAAATTTTTCATGAAACAGAATTGTTTTCCAGTCAACCCTAGTCATTATGAATGTACATAACACTATATGCAAGCATCATGGGTACATCACAAGATGAAGTCAGCTAAGTAAACCCTTACAAACATTTCAGAAAGAAAAAAGCTTTCCAGTTTAGATATTTAAATAATTGAATCTAGATATTTAAGAACTAGACAGACTTCTTTCAGAGCTTGCTACCTCTTATCTTAAATCAGTACTGCTGCCCTAAATAATGTTCTATTTTCATAATCTTCAAGGTGGTACCAATCTATAGATTTAGGCCTAGTTTACACTACACAGTTAGGTCGATATAAGGCAGCTTATGTCATCCTATGTCAGTGTACACACTACAGCTTTGTCCCACCAATGTAAGTGCTCTACTATACCAACAGGTTTCAGAGTAGCAGCCGTGTTAGTCTGTATTCGCAAAAAGAAAAGGAGTTCAATGCATCCAATGAAGTGAGCTGTAGCTCACGAAAGCTTATGCTCAAATAAAGTGGTTAGTCTCTAAGGTGCCACTAGTACTCCTTTTCTTTTTACTATACCAACATAACCCTACTTCTATGAGCGGCGTAACGCTTATGTCGGTGTAGTTAGGGTGATGCTCTGTGGTGTAGACCCTTACATGGATTATTGGCTGTCTTGTCAATTTCACAGCTCCAGGATGGAAACTGACAAGAAAGCTGGGCAGCTAGAGCTCAGCTGCCCCCTGCTGGCACTCCCAGCCCAACTGCTGCCTGGAGGCTTCCTGCTCCCAGAAGTCCAGGCAGTTGCCCACCCCACCCCCATTCCCAGCCAGAATGGGGAGCTGCCTGGCTCCTGGGAGGAAGCTACATGGAGCTGAGAGCCCTGGCTCTCAGCCACCCACACTATCCCTCTTCAGTCAATGGAAGTATTCCTGGTAAGGACACATGCCACCGACAGAAAGAGGGTAGGTAATGTGGACATCAATTAGTGCCATGGCTGTAATTACTACAGTGGCTGTAAGTCAACTAATAGGTTGACTTAGTCTGCTTTTATCTCTAAGGGCATGTCCAGACTACAGCCCTTAGAGATAAAAGCAGACTAAGTCTACTCTAACAAGATATAGTTCCTACAGCCTAAGCACCTTATACTGTTGATTTGATCCAGGTGAGTACATGGATGAGAATCCAGCATGGAATGAGTAGGTATTGAACTTCTGAAGAGGAGCTGGTGATCCAAAAAGCAGCAAACTTACCTCTAAGTCAGTACTGAGCCAGTCCTCCAGCATGGTGCTAAGCAGCAGTGCTGCTGGGAATGCCTTTTTTTCTCTCATGAAAATCAAATTAAAAGCTCTGCCCACTTGTACTCATTAAGAATCTCATGGCATTTTCTGAGTGTCCTGGCCAAATTCCAACTCTGGTGTTTACATTCTGCCCAAATAAACAGCTACTGAGTGACACCACAGAGGTAGGTACATTTCATGAGTGAATGACATGAGACCCACATAGTGTTTGCATATCAGATTTTTTAAGCTGTTCAAGCAGTAGGGAATCCTTTTAAAAACCACAAAAATATGATGGAACAATTCAGCCTTATCATAAACAACAACTTCCATTGAATTCACAGATCCAAAAATCCAAGCTGAGACTGCTTCTCTGAAAAGATTAGCACCAGATCTGCTGTTGGTGTACCTTAGCATCTCTGCATTGACTTGACACAGCTCCTTTGGAGTGGCACCAATTTACACCATCAGAGAATAAACTCATGTGCACTAGAGAAATCTTAAATGGAGTCTCTTGGGAGGTAGGGAAGAGAAAAATTTGTGACTGGTGACATTTTCTTAATCCAAGTACAGCATCATAATTCTGTTATAAATACTATGAAATAATTCTCTCCCTTTGGCTCTTCAGGTCACATCCTTATGACAAAAAGCTGATTAAGAAATTCACAAAATACTCAAATAAGTTTTATAAGCATTTGAGAGTTGCAGATTGCAGAATTAATCCATCAATGCCCTTGGATAATTAGAAGAGCTGGCCTTGAAATGTGGTCTCATGGACCTCCAACCCCAGCTTTGATCCTGGGTCACTGGAGTCAATGGGAGCATTGCTTCCTATATGCAGGATTTAAAGCCTGTTGGGTGGTAACAGCTTGGAGAATATTGTACATATAGGAGGGGAAGGGAGGAATGAGATTGGGATGGTGGCTAGGGGGTTCTTAATGCTATAAGTCATCTGCAGCATATGTTTTAAGTAGTTTTGTTTCTACTGTGTATTTCTTGTGCTTTGTTCTCACCTGTTTTTGTTTTGATTGCTGAAGACTCTGCTCTTGCAACCCAAGCAAACTATTAGAGATAAACACCAAGCATATTTGGATCTCATTTCTTCTTCTGCTAGCCTAGTCCCATCTATCCGGGATCAGCTCTTCTAGTCCTCCATTCCAGTGTGTCTTGAAGAAGTTCCTTTGACACTCCACAGCTAATCAAATCCTTTTGCATGACATCCATCTCTCTAGTTTTGGGTCTTCCAACCCTTCCCTTAGCCCTCCACTTCAAATCAACACCCTGTTTCCTATATATTCTTCCAGTCTTCTTTTCACATGCCCAAACCATTTAAGCCTGGCTTCCCTCGCCTTTTCTATCATTGGTACCAACTTCACACTTCCTCTGATTCATACATTCTGAGCCTGTTCCATCCTCCTAACATTTTCATTTCTACTTTATGCAATAACTGCTCCAGTCTTTTCCTCAGTGCCCAGCATTCAGAGCCATATAAAAGTACAGGCCTATGTACTGTCCTGTAGATCTTAATTTTCAATTTGATAGGCATTCTCCTAGAGCAGATCATTCTGTTTGTTTCTCTCCATTTAGTCCATGCCTTTCCTGTTTTGCTTATAAGTTTGCCATTAATCATCATCCTGTACTATCAAACATACATACTTGAACCAGATTTAATGTCCTATGGTCTTCCTGCACACTACCATGGAATCTACAGACTATATAGTCTGTTTTCTATCTGCTTATTTTCATGACATTTCTTTCAAAGACACACCTACATCTCTCAAAATTTTCTTCCACTTCCTCTTTGCTCTCCCTCACCAGCACTACTACATCACCTGCAAAAAGAGTGCACCACAGTGCCACTCTCTGGATGTTTTCTGTAAGTGCATGTGTTCACATTGGTGCTCAAAAGCAGCCTTATGTACCCTGAGTCTCCATGTAGCCTTCTATTTGTGTCTTTGGGTATTTCTTTCATTCTCATACACCATCAGATGACTTCTCTCTGAACATGGTCATAAGCTTTCTCAAGATAGATGAAGAATATGTGTAGGGTTTCCCCTCTTCTCTATTTTTCTCCCACAAGTAATTTTAATGCAAAGATTGGGTCAGTTGTTGACTTGCCTGACACAAATAAAACCTGATCATCACTGACCTTTGTCTTTGTAGTCTCTTATCAATAATTTTCTCCCTGATTTTCCTTGTGTTGCTCATGAGTTAAATGCCGTGGTAGTTACCACAGCCCTGGTCTACACTAGAAAATTAGGTTGGTTTAACTATATCTATCAGAGGTATGAAAAATCCACAGTCTTGAGCGGCGTTAGGCCAACCTAAGTCCCTGCATGGACACTGCTAGGTCAATGGAAGAATTCATCCATCAACCTGACTACCGCTTCTCCGGGACGTGGATTACCTACGCCATTGGTAGGTAGTGTCTACACTGAAGTGCTGCAGTGGTGTAGTTGTAGCATTTGAGTGTAGGCAGGCCCATAGTCTTGTGTGTCTCCTTTTATCTTAAATACTGGTACTCGTGCTTTTCCTCAGGCATCTTCTCAGTCCTCATGATGCAGTATGTTCAAAACTACTTGCCCCAGGCAATTGCATACTTCTGCTTGTATGCTGAGAGCTTTTATTTTTCATGCCACTCAGTGCTTCTGCAACTTCTTCTGGGACTGGTGCCACCAGACCTTGGCTTGGATCTTTCTATTAAGAGTCACTATTGCTTATGGAAAACGATAAATTGTCTGCACTGGAGACTAAAGTCCTCTGTTTATCCACAGATCTGGTACACCATGAGCAGCAGCACAGACTTCCCCACGCTATCCCATCAGTATGCCTCAATCAGGTTAATGAGGGACCACTTGTGGGCTTTAAGGATAGTTCAGATTCCATGCCCACCTGATGACTGGTCTCTTTATTAAAAGGAGTACTGGTGGTTAGCACACTCACCCGGGATGTGGGAGACCCAAGTTCAAGTCCTATTCTGTCAGATTCAAATGCATTAATAAGGATGCCAGTAGTAATTGTAGTAGTAGCTGTTGTTATGCAGATGTCTATTTAAGGTCCTTTTAGGGTGCTGGTCACCATAGTATCTAGATGCCAGTTCTGTCCTATAGAAAGCAAATGGAGGCTGTCTTCTCATAGCCACTAACAACTTTCAGCCTCCACTACATTCAAACCATTGTGAGAAAAAGCTTTCCATTATCAATCCTCATAGCTGAGCATTTCTACATTATTCCTCTGTCACTTTCTCTCCATTTATAAATAGGAATCAGCACTCATTCATTTTATCTACTCTTCTTTGACATGGCTTAATTTATTGCCATTCAGCCCCCCTTCATCCCACCCTAAAGCAAGTTATCATAGTTTAAAGATATCACAACTCCAAGTGTATTTTTTATTCTGTCAACTGAAATACCGCAAGAACTGCTTCCACATCCTTCAGTAAATAAAAAGTTTTAAATAATCCCTAAGAGAAGCCTCAGATATAGCAGCAGGAAATTGGAAATTATGTTAATTGGGAAGCAAGAAAAAGGTCACAAAACAGACTCAAAGGTTTTAAAGCAAAATGGTAGGCCTTTGTCCATAGGCATATACAAACCAGAGGATAATTCTTGCTCATTACGTGTCCCAGTCTCTTGAGAATGCCAAGCATATCCAAAAGAATATTTCTTAAGGGGAATCCATGGATGCATTGAATGTTAGATATCCTATGTCTTTAAGAAATGCTTGTCATTGTAAAAGTGGCTAGAAACAAAATATCTAGATTTTAGATTTGTGTCTAGCCGTGCTCTGGACTGTTTGGGAGCTAAACTAAGATGAGGGGCTAATCTGGCTGTGTGTCTGTTTTGTGGCTCCAAAATTATGGAGCTGACCAGGGTCAGGAGCAGACCTCATCATAAATTAGAGCAGTCCAAAGAGGCTGTTCTAGGAGCTGGAAACAGCCAGAATGCATAGATGCTCCAGCCATGCCCAGTTTCCCCCAGCCACACACACTATGCCAAGAGCTGGGAAACAGATCACGAAGAATGACAGGTTTCAGAGTAGCAGTCTGAAATTAGTCTCAAATAAATTTGTTAGTCTCTAAGGTGCCACAGGTACTCCTTTTCTTTTTGCAGATCATGTAGAGCAACTAGTCAGCTCTATATCACCTTTCACCAGGGGAATTCCCAAGCAGCAGGATAAGCTGGCTCCCAGAGCAGAGAAAAGCAGCTGGACTGAGGGGCCAGAATCTGACCCATAACGTGTAATATACTCAATTTTAAAATATAGTTTGATATGTAAACAAACATACCCTATTGATTACAATCATTCTTGAAAAGCAATGTTATAAAGTAATGAGTCAGGATAAGAAATTCCCAAATTCCCTGTACATAAGGAAGTTAAAGTTAAGCATGACCTTGTATGGTCCTGAACTGGTGCTTAGAGTTTATAGGTCCACAAGCCAGACCAGTCAAATACAAACAACTATAAATATAGCTGTTGCAGGTACTGTAATTACAATACTGTGGAGAACTGTGGCCCTTCCTTATGATTTTATAGTTACACCCAACAAATGTTAGACATTAACATTCCTCAGACTTGCCTCTGACAGTATTAGTATACTTCCAGTTGGCCTAATTAATAGACTAAGAAATATAACTTAGCCAGCCTTACTGAAAAGGGAGAAGAGGATTGGCTGAATCAAGCACTTTATACAACAGAAACAGAACTACCATGAATTATATCATCATACTGCAGGTCTGTCTGTATAATGGAGAAGCATATTAGCATATCAGCCCACTTTGAAGCCTGTCCAAAGTTCTGGAATAACTAACTAGAAATGCATAGACAACACTGAGAGCTTATATAGTGTAGTACTTTATGTTTTGGAAGTGTTTTAGAAATACTTCCAAATTAAACAACTTAACAAATCAAATCAATATTTCTAAACTCCAGATATTTCTGTTATTTGTAACTGAAGTTACTACAGTAATAGAGAGACTGTTCGAGTTAAGGAAGAGCCTGAGAATAAGTCAAACCTCTTGTGTCTCAAGGCTTTATCTCAAGGATGAGAGAGAGAGTTATTGATTGCCTTATTTATAATTAAAATGTTTTCCCTTTTATAGAGATGTGCTTTCCAAGTGTTACTGAATTTAGCCTTACATTAACCTACCAAGTAATATTCCTGTTTTATAGATGGGGAAACTGAGGCAGCAGCAGGTAAGTGATGTGTCCAAAGTAACAGTGAGGCTTTGGTGGAGCTGGAAATAGAACTTAAGTGTCCTTACTTCCAATCCCATGTGTTAGCTATAAGACCAAGTTTACTCTATTTTCCAGCATTTGTACAGGAAATTCTGCACGCTCATGAAATGTTGCAGGCAAATATATATTCTAAGTTAGAAGGGCTGAGTGTGTACCAGAGAATTATGGAAATACAGTATTAATTAAAAAAACAGTATGTATAAGAAGCCTTCAGGAAATCTTGATCTAAGATTAAACACCAGCATTTAAGTGTTAAGAATCTCCAGCTTTTTCTTCATGGAAAAATTGTAAGGTGTTCACATCTGGGCTGCATTTGCACACAGCTGTGCAATTCTCCACAAACCTGATGGTGGTCCAGCCGCTAAGTCATGGAAAGCTGATGGGAGCAGGGAGCTCATGTTAATACAGGTCCTCATCTTATGCTCACCTGTAGAGCATTAAGCCTTATTCAGATCAGAAGGAACAAAACAGTGGTTTCATGCAGGCAAAACCTAGGATTTTTCTTAAAGAGTTTTGTACTGTATCAGCTAATTCAGCACTGAGCTAGGATTATCTGCCTCCTCCAATAGGGGATTTTACAGAAAGTTTGTGTTCCGACCTGTCAAAACACTGCAAAGTTTCCATTTTCCAAAAATGTCTCCCTTTTTGGCCAAATAGGGTCTTTGTCTGAGAGCAAAAATATGTCTTTAATTAACCTGTGATTTTTTCCTCTGCCGGTGTTCAAGGCCTGGATAAGGTAGCTTGGGCATCTAGGCCCAGAGAGAAAGAAATAAAAGTCACTTAAGGGGAAATTCATCCCTGCACTGGTCTTAAGGGTGGTACAGGAATTGAGAGGAGGCATCTTTCTCCTCCTCTGTTCAGGGGCTGCCAAAAGCTTAACTTTTGTACGTTCCATCCCCAGTCAGACCCCATATGGGACCTGTGGTAGCAAGGAATCACCAGGGTGTAGGGATGCCTAGCCACACCCCCTATCACCACACTTATCTGGTCCTGTGGAATGCCCCAAACATGCACCGAGCACTTAGGCCTCTTTGAAGCTCCGGTTGAAAAGGCCCCATGTGCCAGTGCTATTCTTGGTGTGGATCCTTATGCTGGCATAAAGAAACCACAGAACAATTAACCCCTTAGATCTTCCAAACAAGGCATATAGAAGCTATTTCAGAACCACAATTGGTGATAAAGGTGCTTTTCCAAATACGGACAGAAAAAGTGGGTGAAGGAATATCTTTTATTGGACCAACTGCTGTTGGAGAGACAGACAAGCTTTCAAGCTACACAGAGCTCTTCTTCAGATCTGGAACAGATACTCAGTGTGTCACGGCTAAATACAAGGTAGAACAGTTTATTTAGCATAAATAGTTAACACATATTCTAAGAGAATATTCAAGGTGATGTGGCCCGTTAATACCTGTGAAGTGATGGGATCAACAAAAAAAAAAAGGGGGGGGAGGGGGGAGGTTTAGTGGGTTACAGATTGTTGTAATAAGCCATAAATCTAGTGTCTTTAAGAACATGAATTTTAGTGTCTAGCAAAGTGATGACTTTAAGCTCCCAGACTCATCTTTTGAAGGATTTTGCAGGTTTCTTTTGAGGATGAGGACTGAGAGGTCACCTATGGAGTGGTAATTTTGTGAAACGTATTCGCCCACAGGCAATACGGAGCTTTTAATCATTTTGCTGAGTGAGTTTATTCAAGAGTGTAGTGATTGTCTGAGTTCAGCCACATAGCTGTTATTGGGGCATTTAGTGCACTTGAGGCACTAAATCTCATGGAGGCACCAGGGATCTCAAAAGGTGAGTTGCGGGAGGTATGGATCATCATAACAGTGCAGATAGGCCTGGAGGTTTTGCATCTGATGTTATGGCAGGGTCTGGTATTGCTTTGAGTTGGTGGGACCTAGTCTGTCGGGAGCTTACTTCTGATGATGAAGAGCTTGGTGATGGTTAGGGGGTTATTTGAAGGCCTGAAGAGGAAAGGTCCTCAGGAAAGGTCTCTTTCAGGTTGTGGTCCCCATTGAGTTTTGGTTGTAATTGTTTAAAGATATCTCATATGGGTTCCAGAGTGGAGTGGTAGGTGACAACTAGGGTGCATGTGGTCGGAAGGGGGTTTCCTTTCTGTATTGAAGCAGGTTCTCTTGAGGTATTTGGATGGCCCGTTCTATAATGTGATCTACTTCTCTAGTGGAGTGTCCTTGTTTGGTGAAAAGAGTTTTAAGTGTGTTGAGGTGTGTATCCTGTACTTTCTCCTCAGAGCATATTCTGTGGTATCTGAGTGCCTGGCTAGATACCAGTTTTGATGTGTTTGGGGTGGTTACTTGATTTATGAAGGCAGGTGTGGTGAAGCGTGTGTCTCTTGTATACAAATGTATGTAGGGTTCCATTGTTGAAGCTGATTATGGTGCCCAGGAAATTGATGCTGGTACAGGAGTTTTCTAGGGAAAGTTTGATGGATGGGAGACAGTTGTTGAAGTTGTGATGCAATTCTTAGGAAGGTTAATTTATCTCTCCAGAAGATGACAATATGATCAGTCTCAGGTATATCATTAGTTTTGTGGTGCATTTATCCAGAAATTCATCCTCAAAGTGATCCATAAAGAGGCTGGCATATTGGGGAACCATCCTAGTACCCATGGCTGTTCCCATGGTTTAGACAAAATGTTTGTTGTTGAAAGTAAATTTTTTATGGGGTGATGATGAAATGGATGAGTTTGGTGATGTGTTTGGGGGTGTATATCTGAGTGTTGTCCTTGTCATGTAGATATTTGAGGCAGGCAGTCATTCCATCACTGTGAGGGATGTAGGTATAGAAGGAAGTGACATCCATGCTGGCAAGGATGGTGTTCTGAGAGAGGTTGTTAATGTTGCAGAGTTTCTGAAGGAACTCGGTTGTGTCCTGGAGGAATCTGGCCCTTTGTGCGGTTTTTGAGTCCTCATATTCCTTCAGTCAGACTGCCATGGCCAGATATAACGGGTCTGCCTGGGTTCCTTTGTTTGTATATCTTAGGAAGCATATAGAGGGTCATGGGATGAGTTTGTGGAGGATGAGATTATAGAGTTTCTCTTGGAGTAGTTTGGGGAAGGATTTGAGGATATCCTTAAATTCCTGGGTGAATTATGATGTGGGGTCTTCTTTGAGTTCTTTATAATAGGTGGTTGTCAGTTGGCCTCATTGACATAATCATCAGGGTTGAGAGTTATGACAGCACCCACTTTATCTGATGGTTTGGCCACTAGGAACTGTATAAGCTATCCTCTCAACAGTGCAGAAATTTTGGAGGAAGTTGTGTTTGTTAATGATTTCACAGCCATTTTTTCCCCTGAAGTAATCAATGTAATGATCAAGTATTTGGTTTTGTCCACTGTGGGTGTCCAGTCAGATGATTCACATCCTCACTGACAGTTATTAGACAAAAAAGAGTTGTGTGTGGTGCCATCATAGTTGTGAAAGAATTCTTCTGGTTCTCCACCTGTTAGTATGGTATCAGATTCTGTGGTAGGGCAACAGTTCAGTCCCATAGAGAGAGTACCGATTATCAAGACTACCCCTACCTCAGCTGAATTAATTGATGATGTTGGAATGTCATGTAATAGGTCCTGATGGCATGGTTTCTCCAAGAGGTGGTGTTCTGTGGGTTGTGGAGTTGTTTAGTTGACTCCACTTCCTGGTTTTGTGTTGGATGCTTGTCATCAGGCTTTTTTGATAGCTGTTTTGGGTTTCTTGCATGATCTCGAGGTAGGTTTCCTGAATTTTTTTCCTTTCCAGTGTGTAGGAGTATGTGTCGATTTCTTGTTGGAGGTGGTCCTTTCTGGAGTGTGTGATATACAAAAGATGGTTCCTCAGTTTCTATGAGGTCCTTCTGCAAAGTATTCCGTACAGCTTGAGCTGTATTTGGTGGCCAGAGGGTTGTAAATGGTGAGTTCTCTGTGGATGACGTTTTGTTTCTGGCCTTTGCTGAGGAAGTAGGTGCCACTGGTAAGTTTTTCTTCCTTTTTCTTCATGTTGTGGAGTTTCCATTTCAGATGGGAAAATTCAATCTCTTCCATTGTTTGTACTGTTGTTGTAGCCCGATTGGTCCCGGGATATTAAAGAAACAAGGTGGATGAGGTAATATCTTTTATTGGACCAACTTCTGCTGGACAAGGAAACAAGCTTTCCTTTCTTTTTGTCTTGTACACTGAGTTCCACAGTGTCTTTCATGTGGAAGTCTGTTTGGTAAGGGCCCAAATATATATATATCTATAGGACCAGATCACATCTCTATGCATCTGTGTAGGGGCCAGGAAGTTCTATTAGGCTTTACTTGCGGGGTTTCCTGTGAGTTCTTCTGTCTTCTTTCCCTGAAGGCTGCCAGCCATCTTTCACTAAGGGTTTTGTTTGTTTGTTTTTTAAACAGCTGCCATCCCACAATGCATGGATGACCTGTTTTTAAAATGCATCTTGGAAGGCTGATTGCCCACCTGTTGTATATTAATTTGATTATTTTCTAAGTGCTCTTTACAAGCAAGTGGGATGTTGTACAGTTTTTAAGAGAGAAATGAGAAACCTGGATTCTTCAGAGGATTGGTTATTATAACACATAGCACCGCATAAACAAAAACAGTGAGCCAAGAAACTAGAAATCCCTAAATAGATTTTTTCCCCTATATTTTTTATGAAACTTCATAGAACTCTATGACTTTCTACTAACAAACTATCTATGAGACTTTCCAAGATAGAAGTGTCAAACTAACCAGATCTCTCTTACTCTTCACTTCAGGAGTAGTGCATCCACTAGGTATTAGAAAAATAAACCCCCCAAACAAGTTATGCGAATATTTTGAGTTAGCCTCCCCACAGTTCCACAAAGTGGCACATTTTGCAGGAGACTTAATCATATAGTAGGATAAGTTTTGTCAGAGGCAACACATGTAATTCCAAACTCCATAATTAATCTCTCTCTCTCTCTCTCTCTGGAAGGACTATGTAGGTGATGCTATGGGATGGAAGAGGGGCCAATTTCTCTACTAAAATGAAGCTAATCTTTCCTTCATCTAAAAGAAAAACTCTTTGGAGACATATTGGGATATGTTTCTTTATGGATACCCTTGACCAAATCTTAAAGGGCATAACTTAGGTGGGGAGAAGGCACCTTGTTTCATGAGATTCAAAGTTCACATCAGGTAAACTCTCTAGAGTACGTGGTGTGGGGGGGAACAAATCCACAGTTTATATCATGAGACGTAGTTGGGGAAAATGAAAATAAGAAAAAGGACAAAGCAAACATTGCAAAGCAGTCTCTGTTGCTCTGGACTAAAAACAGCAAGACAAACAATACATCCTTTGCAAAATATTTGCATTGCAAATTCTTTGCATACAATGATGTACAGCCTGAAAAAGTTTTTCAGTTCGGTAGTCTTTTCTTTTTCTGCAGTTTTTAAAAACAAAAACATTGCCTTGTCTTGTATCTGCTTTGCATATAATAATGTGATGCAATAATGATAGACCTGCACCTACAAATGTTTCTGGTTATAATCAGAGGGTGGTGTTGGGCAACATTCTGTTTATTAATAAAGTTAAGGGCAGGCTTGCTGTGTGCCTCATGTTGAGCTTCTATTCAAAGAAGCATGTTAGGAGATCCACCATCTTCACCAGTTCGATGCGTTTCCCTGACTATTATGAGTACACCCACCCCTAACCATCGAAAGAACAGTGGTTAGCAGCAGTTTTGTGAAGCTGCCTGTATTTCAATTAGTCCGTCCGATTTTTTTAGGCTTAGATAGAATGAACGGATTGAGTGGCTGAATGAATGCACACAATGAATTCTCCAGGACTGATATTTTAAAAGACTGGCTAAACAGAGGACTTATATCTTTAAGGCTACCATTTTGGAGCCTCCATCAACTACTATGGGGATGACAATGTATTAAAAATACACAGTCAGATAAGACAGGCTTCTAGCAAAAGGAAATTATTTGGTTGCAGAATATGAATTAAGAGGCAGCCTGTGCCATGTTTCATAGGGCCAGGTCTTGCCCTCACCTCCAGCTGTTTCACTAAACTAGGAGTCATGGACATCCCCGGAGGACAGTTTGCATATACATAGCTGTTTGCAGGATCAAGCTTTAAGTGTAATTCAACTTGTTTGTAGGGAAAAAATGAATACATTATTTATTATATTATTAAATTTTGCAGCCAGCAGTTTGAAGCTTTTAAATACTAATGCAGAACCAAAACAGTCATTCCTATCTGCTAGTATGAAAAAGCACATTTGATACCGTATCTTCTGGGTTATCACTAGGGTTGCCAACTTTCTAATTGGACAAAACCGAGCACCTTTGCCCCCCCCCCCCGTCCCTCCTCTTCTCCGAGACCCTGCCCCCTGCTCACTCCATCCCCTCTCCATCTGTCGCTCGCTCTCCCCCATCCTCACTCACACATTTTCACTGGGCTAGGGGCAGAAATGACGGGTTCAGGGTGCAGGAGGGGGCTCCAAGCTGGGGCCAAGGGGTTCAGGGTGCAGGCTCTGGGTGGTGCTTACCTCAGGTGGCTCCTGGAAGCGATGACGTGTCCCTCCAGCTCCTAGGCTCAGGGGAGGCAAGGGGGCTCCATGCACTGCCCCTGCCTGCAGGTGCTGCTCCCACAGTTCCCATTGGCCGTATTCCTGGCCAATGGAAGCTGCGGAGCCACTGCTCAGTACAGGGGCAGCACATGAAGCCCCTGTGGCTGCCCCTAGGCCTAGGAGCTGGAGGGACTACCAGCTGCTTCCCAGAAGCCGCGGAGCCAGGTAGGGAGCCTGCCAGCCCTGGCCAACCAAACTTTTAAAAGCCTGGTCAGCATGCAGTCAGAGTCCCTTTTTAACTAGGTGTTCCGGTCGAAAACTGGACACCTGGTAACCTTAGTTACCATCTTGATGTGTGTCAAAAGCAGACTATAGGCGTTCTGAATCCTCTTCTTCAAGCCATTCCTTCTGTCCATCCCTGCTAGCATACGATCCCACCAGATTGTTTGTTTCCAGTTACTGTAAAGGATGCATTTAGTACCACTCTACTGAAGACTGATACAGTAGAACCTCAGTTACAAACACCTTGGGAATGGAAGTTGTTTGGAACTCTGAAAGGTTCATAACGCTGAACAAAATTTTATAGTTGTTCTTTCAAAAGTTTATAACTGAACATTGACTTAATACAGCTTTGAAACTTTACTATGCAGAAGAAAAATGCTGCTTTTAACCATCTTAATTTAGACAAAAGAGGTACAGAAAGTTTTCTTACCCTGTCAATTTTTTTAAAAATTTCCCTTTATTTTTTAGTAGTTTACAGTTAACACAGTACCGTGCTGTATAGTATGTGCTTTTGGGGGTAGGGTTCTCTGCTGGTGCTGCCTGATTACATACTTCCGGTTCCAAATGAGTTGTGCGGTCGATGACTTTGTAACTCTGGTGTTTGTAACTCTGAAGTTCTACTGTAAATGCATATAAAAAGATAGACCCAACAATAATTATGGAGTGTAAATCATTTCTGAAACAAACAGTTAAGTTAATTTATCTTTCATAGTCAACATTCTCATGCATCAAACTTTTTCTAAAGAAATGTTTTCTGCACTGCAGACGCTGTTCAGAGGAGATATATGGAGGCTCATCAGAGAAGTGGTTAGATTCCCTAATCTTATTCATTCCCATTGATTTTTTAAAATATTTTCTATCCCTCCTGATGCCTTGTCATGGAAGTTAAAGGAGACAAAATTAATTTAATTTCTCTCATCCTAGTTTATAAATACCTTATAGATAAAACAGATTCAGCACTGCACTGTAAAGCTCAGGGGTTAGATTGCTCAATAATATCAACCACCCTCAATAACTAAACAACAAGTGGAGGGAAGAAAAACTTTATATGATGAAAACCAAATTAGAATATGGAAATATCTTAGTATCCAGTGAAGTGCATAACCTTCCAAACATGGACTAGTGGGTCACAATCAAGGAAATATGACTGATCTAAGGCTAAAACTGGTTAGGTTTGTTATATATTAACAGGTTGTGTTGCTTTATCCATTTTTACACAGTACTGTGAGAAATATTTAAGCATTTGTACTTTTTTCCCTTTTCCACTTAAAAAAAAAAGTCTCCCTTCAAGAAATCAACCCATACAGATGAGGCGTTAGAACCCAGTCCTGCACATTCAAGTCAACAGGAGTTTCAAACTGAGCAGGAATGGCTCCTTCATGAGAGAGTATGCAGTCCTACTAAGGATGTGATGCATGGGCATCATATGCAACAGGGCTGAACACTGTAAGAGGCATAGAAAACCATTTTTCTATCTGTCTCTTCCTTCCTCTTCACCTCAGAGTGCACCAGTTTCTTTTTGAATGATGTAATATTCTCTCACCATCACTCTTTGAAGAAGAGGTTAAACATGATCTGATTATGTAAGACTCAGTCTCAAAACCTTTTTGATCTTGAAGCAAGAGCACAGGCAGATGGAAAACTCCATCATCCTCTTTGATGGCTATTTGCCATTCTGTGAACGATGGCAACAATGAGAGCAGCATAAATAATTAAAAGAATTGCAGAATGGGAAAAATAGTAGCTGAAGCGCTCAGAAAGAACACATTTTCAGAAGCTTTGTCCTAAATATTCTGCAAACAGGAGAGTTCTTACACTCATCCCGATCCCTAAAGGGACAAAAAGGCATAAGCAGTATGAGTACAATTTTCTCCACATGTACTTCCTACTTCCATGCAGGAAAATACTGCAGATGGTAATCCAGTTATGATGGATATGACTACAAGCACCAGGCAGATGTGCAGCTTTGGGGTTCTCCACGCGTCTCCTAAGCTTTATCCCAATATGTTGTTAACAACCCCCTTGGAATAATGAGTGTTTTATATGCAGAGTAGTTGTCATTTTTATTCTCCAACTTCATTATGACAGTGAACTTTTTCCAAAGCAGCAGCAAATTAACATCAATGCCTCCTTGTTTCCATTTATAAATGAATTTTGTGTCACAAGCACCTTTCTGACACAAGGAACCCGAATTCAATGTCATCTGCATCAGAATAAATCAGAAGTAGCTCTTTTGAAGTCAATGGGGCTATACCAATATGAGATCTAAATCATGCCCAAACTCTATTTATCCACAAAACAGGAACAGCATCAGTGCAATTGTTTTCACACTGCTCCGCAAATGTACTTCAACTCCAGTTGCCATGGAAATCCGCTTGTCTGCATCCACCAACTCTTTTCACTTAACATCGACAGACCATAGGTGCTGGGAGCGCTACTGCACCCCCTGCCTTGAGGTGGTTTCCATCATGTGATGAGTGCCCCCCCCCCTTCGGATGCCACCTGATGTGCTGAGATACCACTGAGCCTGCCTGTTATGCCAGCCTGGGCACCCTTTTTTACCTGTCTTGCTGAGCTAGGGTATTAAGCCTCTGCCAGCAAACACACAGGTAGGGCCACACCCAACTGCAGAACGAAACAGACATGGAGATCAGTTCTGGGTAGGCTCAGCTTAAGGGATTTGCCCCAGCACTCAGGTGTCTACTTCCCTTGGAGTGCAGACCCAAAGTTATGTTATGAAATCTGCCTCCTCCCTCAATGTGGAGGAAGGTACACACAGGCTCTTATCCCCCCCAATTATGAATTGCATAAACTGGGTTATATTATAAACAAGAAATAAGTTTATTAATTACAAAAGGTGGATTTTAAGTGGTTAAAGAGATAGTAATCTGCTTTGTTCTGTTTGCTAAGCAAATAAAACCAAACATGCAAACTAAGCTAGTTTCACTAAAGAAATTGGTTACAAATAGTAATTTCTCACCCTAGATATTGTTAAAGGCAGATTACAGAAAGTCTTGAAAGGTAGCTTCACTGGTCTGCAGCTTGAGACCTCAGATATTATTACTCACAAGCTAGATGTCCTTCCAGCTTGGCTCAACCCTTCTCCACCCAGTTCAGTTCTTGCTTCCAGGTGTTTTTCAGTGTCCCTTTGGGTGGGGAGGCAGAGGAGAACCACAGCGAAACTCCCCTGCCTTATATAGCTCTTGTGTACGATGGGAACCCTTTGTCTCCCAGTGGAAGAACACTGGCATACCTAGGGGTGGGTCCAGTACCAGGTGACTCAGACCCATGTCTCTGCAGGGCTGTGGCAGCCATTACCCGTTGGCTGTCTGGGGCGTCCACAGGAAGACTAAGCTCTTGCACAGTCCATTGTCTTTGCTAATGGGCCATTCGCCCTGTCTGGCTTTTCCATTGTTGTACCTGAAGGGCTGGTAGGGGTTGACACCCAAAGTAACATTTGAAATACAGATACATATAGTCAATATTCCTAACTTCAGATACAGAAATGATACAGGCATACAAACTGGATAATCACATTCAGTAAATCATAACCTTTCCAATGATATCTCATAAGCCATCTTGCATAAGGTATATCATAAGTATATTTTCATAAAGAATATGGAGTGAAACATCACACATCATATACAGGGGTTACAGTTTGTTCAATGGCTCTCAGCACCCGCACTGTACAAATTGTTCCAGCCCCCATCTCAGACTGATCTACAAGATATCCATTGATATATATTTTACACAAAAATCATTTACATTTATGATCACACTGAGGTGTCTGGTATTGAGATTTGAATACATTGTTGTAATGATCCTACAATTCTGGTAATAAGGAAGTGTAAATATTAAAAATAAAGTTGTACACAGAGCAAGACGCAGAGCAAATACACATCAGTGTTTATGGAAATGTACTTACGGTCATCTATCATATGCTTTCCCAGAGCTTGTTAGTAGATGGTAGATTCCATGTTCCCTCCAAAACACGTGGCTTGTTACGTTGGAGTTCCTCTTACCCCACAACAGTAGCAGGTTCCTTGAAGAGTACTGGAGGTAGGGTAGATTTAACAGACTGCCGACTTCCAAAGCAACACTGCTTCAGGTTCTGATTCAGCAAACCACTTAAGCCCATTTTCAACTTTAAGTACCATTCATATGCTTAAAGTTCGGAATGTGTTTGTACCTTGCTAAATTAGGGCATCGGTCATTAAAATGCTCCTTTTAAAAATGTGTAAATGGTTACTCAACAGAAGTGGCCATTGGAATCCACCAGGTAAATATGCATTTACAAAACACTTCATACTGGGTGTGGTGCTTGTTGCCTCAGAGTAGCAAAAAAGGCAACTACTTAATTTAGCAAGCTCTATTCCACATGGCAAGTATTTATAGGATCAGGAGGACTCACATTAGTTTGAGCATTTCAGAACACACCATTAATCAACAGACCATAACAGTTCTCAAAGTCAGATTAAACATACACAAATTCACATAAGGGATTCAGCCAAAAATAATACTTTTTAAAAATGCTGACTATTTTAGCCAGACCCTAAATAGGTATTAAACAAGCTTGTCTGTAGATGCTGCTCGGTCTTATCTGAAGTAACTAAAGATGTGGGAGTTACCTTGGGACTAAATTGGCTGATGGAGTGCCTTTAAAAATAGAACAGGTGCCTAAATGAAGTGAACTGTCTTACCCTATTAGTATAATGTGACGGTGGAGGATGCCAGCAGGTGATGCTCTGGTTTCTGTGAGGATTCCCTTAGGGAAATACTATCAGAAAAGGGAAGAGAGAAAGAAAATAGCCATAAAACAGCTCCATCTTATCAGTGGTAGGTGCCTAGTTTGTCTGTGAGCTCTGCAGGCTCTCCTACTGAAGGGCCAGGTTGCTCCCTGTGGCATGGAGGATAGTTCAGAAGAGAGGGCACAAAGAACCATTTGGTCTCCCACACTACCCACCTCACACTGGGGTGGGGGGTGGTCAGTGAATGTTGTAATCCTTGTACTTAGGAGTGTAGAGAGTCTGCTCTATCCAGGCCTCCCAAAAGGGGCAGGGGGTGGCAGAGGTGTATAAAAAAAGGGTTCTGTCTTTCCCTCCACACCACCCAAATGTAGATGTGACTAATGTGCTTCCCCTGCAAGGCAGAGAATTAGGGGAAGGAATAGTCTCCCGAGGTATAGCCCTTTACCAAGTTCCTCCAGAACAGGGTGTCTCTGCTCATCCACCTGATAAAGTTGTGACTAAATGCCACAGTATAGCCCTCTATGTGGAAACTCTCTCTGACCTCATTTGTTCTGCTACTTTTGGCCACTGCAAGGAGAATGAAAGGAGTCAGAACTGGTCTTAGGGCCAAGTCTGTTTCCTTGGTATGTGGCTTTTTCTATGGAACAGTTACATAAACAGAGGCAATGACAGTAACAGGTTATGTAAGGGATGCATGCTCTGAGTTATTGCACCATTTGGAAACAGGAGTGAGCATGCTGCCCAGGACACAGCAAGTGTTAAACAAAGTGGCCAATGAGCAATGTGAGGCCTAAAGGGCAACACAGGTATTGTTGGCCTGCTCCACAGCTCATTCAAATCAATGGAAGGATTCCCAGTGGCTTGAATTAGGCCCAAAATGCATTCACAGAGAGGTCAGGATGCCACAAGCAGGTTTTTAAGGATACTGGTGTTAATGAACAACCTCGACTTATTTGAACAACCAGAGTGGGATTTGGGTAATTACCCTGTTTCCAAGTTTATTGGTTTGGATTTGATGGTGGTGGTTTCAAACAAAAACAAAAAACAAAAACACACACCACACCACACGAAAAGCCTGTGGTTTTTATTTGCTAAGTGTTGGCCAGGCAGGGATGAGGGGGTGTCAGCCTGAGCCTGGGGCATTGAATCCAGACGGCACAGCGTTAGGGTTCTGCTGCCCTTTTGCTTGACTACATTTGTAAGCAGGGAAATGGGGCCAACACTGTAAACACAAAGCCTACTGGGAATTGGACTGGTTTAAGGAAGAGTGACAGGAAAGCCAAGGGACAACTTGTGACCATATAGAAGACTATTGTTACTGTTGGTTTAGTTTTGTAAATAAATGTTAAAAAGCCGAGAGCTGAATCTTTGTAGCAAGAAAGATTGATGTGCTAGGACTGACCACAGCTTTGGTTATTTTGTGTCTGTGTTAAGGGAACACTGTCCGATTAAAAAGCATATATTTAAAGAGTCAGAATGGGTCTCCTTATCGGGTTTAATATGAACACTTCTGAGCTGAAAGAATCTTATTTTCCTGTGTCTCTTCTAGAGACAGGTGCCATCCCAGGGCTACAGGTGCTAGAACAGCTTGAAGTAGTAACAACAACCCAAATACATGGTTTCTGCCTTCCGCATCCCCATTATAAAACCTGTCCCAACACCACTGCCCAGAGAACCCCCTCATGGTTTGCAATGGCCCTGCAGGCAGCCTGCCCTCCATTCCCTCTCACATTCTTTGCAATACTTGATTCGAAGACCAGAATCCTTACAAGAAGATTCCCGTTTTTGCGATCTCAGTTATTCAGTCATTTACCAGCTACAGATCCTTTGCCCCTACTAGGTCTTCGGCTCATTGGCTAAGGAGTCCCACAGCCCTCCTTCCTACAGCCCCGTAGCTTTCAGCTCAGTGCCTCCTGGGTTCCTTTGAGTTGCCCTCTAGTGAAGAGCAGCTTCCAGGGCTTGCTTCCTTCTCTCTCCCGCCAGTCAGGGCTCTCCATTATTTGCCCCATGTGATTGGATCATGTGACCCATTCCCTCCCTCCCCCCCACAACTAGCTGAAGGGGGAGGTGAGTTAACTATGACACAGGTAGGAGCTGAAACCCATCCCCCCTTAAAGGGCCAGCCACCCTGTAACACCATTTATAAGGTGTACTTTCTACACTTCAATCAACTTGGACAATTAAAAATTAATTAATTTCACTTTGTGATCCTCATCCGTTAGTACAAAGCTGCAATGTTTGCTTTCAAAGACAAGGGAATGTTTACATTCAAACAAAAAAACCCTGTTCATTCTAATAACAAAAAAGTAAAATGTTTCTTTTAGTATTAGGTTTCATACAAGCTTTTTTGGTGGGGAGAGGGCTTATCCGTAACCTAAGTGTTTGGCCTAAACAACCTGACAATATCCTTTTAATAAACTGCATTTGATACCCCATATTCCTGACTTCTGAGATTTAGGGCTGTCCAATAATGCGATTCAACTTCAACCCCACACAGAATGCGAAGTATTTATTTTCAGAATGTTCAATAAGAGTGAACAGTGTACTCCTAGGGGAATCTTGTCATGCTTTAGATGTATTAACATGTGAAACATGAGCTAGTCCTGAATATACAGAGACATTCCAGGAGGTATGATATTAAAATAGCCCTGTGTAATTAAGAACAGAATAAAATAGGGTTCTGAAACTGCATTTTTATCAGTCTACTCAAGGTATTGTTACACAAATAGAATTAAATTCCTCCTTGTTAACCGCAGATAATTAAATAAAATGTGGATATATTACCCCACAAATTGCTTAAAATGTATCATTAAGGTATTTATCACAGGGCAAGCTTATGTGGCCACCATACTCCGTGCCTGCATACCTGCAGCTTGTAATAATTCTGCAGCTGTACATGTTTTAGCTTTGTTTTTCCTCAGAAAAGCTAAATCAAAAAGCAACGTATGCTGTGGTATAGCGAATACTCACGGTCTCTGGAGGTCAGAGTCAACTAAACTGGAGGGGGATTTCCACCAGGGTTCTGTAGGAGCACTCCCAGCTGAGGCTGCTGAAAGGATGCATTGAATCAGTGCCATCCTGGCCTGTGCTACCCACTTAACTTCCTGTGCCCTCTCTGACCCCAGCAGAAAGAAGTTTGTGGCTGCCTCCTATTGCTGTAGCTTCCTATGCTTGTTCACTTTCTACCACCAGAGACAACCTCCATGACCCTGAGGGGAATTTAGCCCAGTTAGCATTCAACAAATGAGTGTTTTGGTTAGATCATGCTCATCTTGTGTTTGGTGACCCAGTATACTCTTAGGGTTGGAGCTTTTCTTAGCGATGTCTCAGTTCTGCACAGATGCACGTCCTCTGCAAATCTAGGGCAAGGCAGGATTGGCACCTCATAGTTTGATCCTGCAGTTGAATTAATTTTCCTTAATTTAAAATTCTTCTAATGCCCCTCATTAGCCATCTCTCCAAACACACAGTGTGTCACCTATTTTTAAATAAAGTGTTGGCCATCTAGGTGTCAACATGGCCGCCCTTTAGGTGCTGTTTACACCTTGCTGGCTCCAACATGGCTGTTCCTACCAACCATTTCCATGCCTATTGGGAGGCTGAACGAAGGTACCATATTTCCCACAACCTAGATAATAAAATAAGGAGCAGCTATTAGAAACTTTGTACATGTAACAAACTGACCAAAAAAAACAAAAAAACCCCAGATATGGTTAGGAAGAATGCTGTATGTGTAAGTCCCTTTGATGCTCTTCGGGTAAAGTTCACACACCATGCCTTCTACTTACTGAGAGACCTACGTGGGTTCAGACCATGCCGCATACAGGTGGACATTCACCCCTGTGCTGATGGCCACCAGCACAAGGTCAATACACCTCTCTATTCCCTCTTACATCCCCCTGAATTTCACCCTTGCAAGACCTATCCCTTGGCCTTCCTCAAAATTATCTTCCCCTCCAAAAAGTGCCAATAAAGATACAGCCTAAGGAGTGGAGGAGAGGGGAAGTACTGAGGCCTACTGATCATTTAAAATCATAGCATCTAGCTACTACAGCAACAGGTGCATTAGAGTTAGATCTGTTGGATCTAGAGCTAGTCCGCTGAGCATGTGCACCTCTTTTTTAATATTGGAATATTTTTAATTGGGTAGCAAGTGTTTATCTAGTCATCCGATTCAGCTTTCCAAATTAAAAAAAAAAATGTAATAATACATTCAGCTCAACCCCATCATCTCCCAAATGGCACTCCAAAAAGGTTAAAATAAAAAGGATTTTAAAAAGAGGGAAATTCTGCTACCCTGTTTGTCATTCCACTCACTGTACTAAGGGTTCTTCAACTGAACATTACACTGATGGCACCGCAAAACAGTTCACAATATCCTATTTCAAACATAGCTGTTATCTATAACAACTTATTTTATGCTCACAAGGGATATGTGAGGTGCCTCACTTCACACACAGTGCTAGAATATGTAATGTTCTCCTCTTTTACAGAAAGAGAACATTACATATTCCAGCTCCACAGGAGGGGGACAGCTTACATATCTTCTGTGCACATAAATCACCCTGTATAACTTGTACATAAAAGAAGAAAATATAACATTAAAGAAATCAGCCACTACACAGCTAGAAACAGTAACTGAAAAGCTTAATAAACACCAAAGTGACACTTCTGCACTGGGTATATCTACACATTTTCTGCTGTCATTATTAAAGCAAGCAGATTTTTTGGGGGGGAGAATTTGTATACCAAATTTCTCTCCCCTCCCCCCACTCCATGCTTTGATAGCTAGAGATGAGAGCCAGCAGTCACTCAGCATTAACACTGTATCATGTGTCTCTTGATTGAATGTCTGACATCCAACAAAATCAGAAGCTAACAGCCTGAGAGACTCACTTTGGCAGGACTAGAATCACAAAGAGCGACCAAACACACCACTGCTGGCATCCATGCATGGAAATTTGAAGCCAGCTAAATCATAGTTTGCTTCAGCATAATTAAGGCAGACATTCAAAGGAGGCATTGCCAGGCTAATTTAAGAAATTATAAGAAACATGTTTTAGCAATCAAAAATGTCTTCAAAGACCAAGGAAGAGGAGGAAATGGCATTTTCTATATTTTGAAATGAAATAAGGAAAATTAAAAAGAGTTATGCATATATTGCTGTGATTAAATGTTGGCTCTTCGTGGAGGCAGTTGTTTCAAACTGAAGTGTTTGGTGGTAAAACTTTCATTCCTACAGCCTTGAGCCTTTGGAAGCCATGTGCCAGCTGTACAGCTGTCAGCAAGAGGGGTTGGCTGCTGCTCCAGTGACTTTATTCATAGCATTTTGCTGCCCTGGCACCAAACCCAAGAAGATGGCAGTGTACACTGGGCACAATCAAAGATGGCTGCAGATGGTTTCATTTGCTGTTTACCTTGGGCCTCATTTTCACAATTCTGAGTATTCACAATTCTGACAAAAGCCAGTCGGAGCTGTGACCCCCCCCCCCCAAAGTATCTGAAAACATAACAATAAGGCTCTTTGTGAATCTCCGCTTCTTGCTAAGTATCCAAACATCTGCTTGCTGCTCTATACTCAGGCTAGGTCACTGATATGAGGAAAGGCAGCTGCTTTTTCTCAAAAGTTTGGGTTTTTTTAATTTTTACTGCTGAATTTCATTTAAGAAAGCAGGTCTCACGGGACCCTTCCCCCAACCCTCTTCAGGATTCCTTGCCTCTTTGCCTATAACTAGCCTGCTCTGTGAACAAGTACCTATGCATAAGGTCCACTTCTATCTGATCAGTCAACTGGGGCAGGGTGGCATGGATCAGCACTCACGTCCCACTCAGTCAGTACCCGGCCTGGGCTGGGGAAGCTAATGATCCAACCAGCAGACCAAATTCAGCGATGAATCTTGGTCATGTGCCACCTGAGGCACATTTCACATACACTAAGAAGTCAAACAGGGACAATGGTGCGAAGCAATAACCTGAACAGCCTCCGATGTAGGGGATATATTACTGGTTAGGTTAGGAGAGCAGAGGAGACTTGTTTATCATTTAGGGATTTACACAAAATCTTTGTAAAACTCATGGCACTTTACAGAATTGGAAACTGTGGTCCTGACCCTGTACACACTTGAGCACATACATAACTATACAAAAAGAACAAAAAATCAATAGCATTGGTCCATTACCAGACAGAAATGGTGGAATTATCAATAATAATGCAGAAAAGGCAAAAGCGTTTATAAGTATTTCTGTTCTGTATGTGGCAGGGGGGTAGAAACAGATGTAGTGGGATCATAGGTTAACACTATTTTGCTAGTATCTCAGAAGAACATTAAACAGCAGCTATTGAAGTTAAATGTTTTAAAATCAGCAGATCTGGATAACTTGCATCTAAGACTTTTAGAGGTGCTGGCTGAAGAGCTCACTGACCTGGAAGAAAGCGAATGCTGTGCCGATATATAAAAAAGATAAACAGAATGACCTGGGAAATTATAGGCCTGTCATTCTGATATCTGGGCAAAATAATGGAGAGGTTGATAGGGGATTGGATTAATAGAAGAATTAAAACAGGGTATTATAATTAATGCCAATCAACATGGGTTTATGGAAACTAGATCCTAGCAAACTTGCTCTCTTTTTGATAGGATTACAAGTTTGATGAACAGATGAAGTACTAAACGGCTTTACTGACAAACTTCCAATGTTCTGCCTGCATATTGAATTTAGCATCCTGCTGTTATAATATTGCTATAAACTCGGTGAAACTTTGTGATGGATTGAGTTAAAACTTATTTGAGATTGATGGGTGTGAACTCATCCTTCAGTTTAGACAAGGATAAGCCCCCTCCTAAGACAAAAGAAGTATGTGAACCCCCCCTCCCCCCCGGAGCTTTGCTAAATACTGTTTTAGATGGGGGTGTGGCAGGGCCGTCCCTATGCATATGGGTAGGGACGGCCCTGCCACACCCCCATCTAAAACAGTATTTAGCAAATTTCCTGGTGCCCTAGGCAGCTGCTCCAGCCCCTGCTCCCCCTCTTTCCCATTGCCCCCGCTCCGCCCCAGCCCTGCCTCTTCCACCCCTGCCCTGCCCTGCCCCCACTCCACCCCTTCCCCAAAGCCCCTGGCCAGCTCTGCTCCACCCCCTTCCTGCCCCAACCCCGCCCCCACTCCTCCAAGCAGTGTTGCAGGGTCGGGCCTGCACTCACCAGTAGTGGCAAGTGCAGTGACCCGCCACACTGCAGGTGCGTGCTGGGGGGCAGTTCCCTCCTGCCCCCCAAGCCAGCCTCCCTCCCCACAGAGGCCAGGGGCCAATCACCCACCCCCGTGGGGGGGCTGTATAGCACCCCAGAATGGCTAGGGATGGTCCTGGGGTGTAGGGAAGGGGAAGGGGCAGAAAATACAATAGCCAGGAAAGAGACAAACCGCCTGAAGGAGCAGCTGAAAGCATGCGATCTGACCCTTGAAGAAACCTAGGGAGAGGTTTTTGGGTCAGGGGTGCAAGCTGAAAAAGCGTATTCTTGATGCTCTTAGCAAAAGAAGCTGTTTGCTATTTGATTCCTTCTGTGCTCAGAGACACAGACCATCAGTGGCTATTGGTGAAAATAGTCAGGGATGCAACCCCATGTTCCGGTGTCCCTAAACCTCCAACTGCCAGAAGCTGGATTGGATGAGAGGAGATCAATCACTCAAAATTACCCTGTTCTGTTCATTCCCTCTGAAGCATCTAGCATTGGCCACTGTCTGAAGAAAGTCTACCGGGCTAGATAGACCACTAGTCTAACCCAGTTTGTCTGTTCATATGTTCTTACAACTTCGTAAATAAACAAAACTGCATCAAAAGAAATACCTATCATCAATTTCTTGTCCTAACTGGAACATTCACTAGACCCCACATTTTTGATTAGCCCCTTGAATCAAAAAGGGTAATAATATTCATATAGCTTAGAGTTGCAAAGTCATCTAGTCCAGCTCTCTGCCAGTGAGGATAGTCCCCTATTGTACATTTACTAGTAGTTTTTCCAGTACGTTTTAAATTTGCTATGTGATGGAGCTTCCAATACTTCCCTTGGAAGATTATTTCCTAGACTAATAGGTTTCTTCCATGACCTGAATATATCTACTTTGTCTTCCTACATCCTGAATTTTGAATATTCCCACACTTGTTTTATTGTAATAATTTATTTCTTCTTATAATTGCATGTATTTGCAAATATCCCTTAATTTCTTTTTATGTTAAATAATGATGAAAAACGAACCTGAAGAGGATTTGTGTGACTGCTATATCGGATGTAAAATGAATCTCTGCAACGGAAACCAATTTTTCAGAGACAGAGGAATACTTGGCCTTTCGACCCAAATTAAAGCTTTGGCATAGGAGGGATTCTGTATGTGTCAGATGGATTCTGAAAGGCTGTAAGTGGGTATTTTCTGTGAAATATAAACATGGTGGTGAAAGAGACTAACGCTTTATTTGCAATTGTTATTGTTTCATTTATTTTTTCACTGACCATTGATCAAATGTAATTTTTCCATGTGTAAAAAAGAAACAGTACATAGCATACATTCCCACTAGCGACTCCAACAGCCTGGCAGTTAATGAGGATCTATAGTTGAATCGTGATTCAACTATGAGTCATAAACACAGAAATCAATCTAAACACTTTCATTAATCCTTGTTGCTTTTATTAGATACAAAATCCATGTAGCTTAAATGCTGAATTATATGATAAGCTTTCCAGCTTCTGCCATGACTCCCTCTTGAGTCTCATTGGCTCAAGGAAGTTCAACCATATCCTCTACTTTCTTAGTCAATAGAAGATTGAGAAACTAGCTTGGGCAAGATATTTTGTAAGACATTACCACTGAGTCTGAATCAACAAAAAGCACATTGAAGGGCTCAGGTAACTGCCTCTTTCTGTGGGTGATGAACCATATGCCTTTACCTTATAAAATCCATGTTATGCAACTCATCTATGGACCAGCATCCCCACTGGTTAACACAGGCAATTCTAAGAAACCGTAAAATAATAAGAGAAAATAGGGAAATCACAATTTCATGTGCTAAAACCAATGATACGTTCAAGACTGGAATGTTTTCTTGTCATTCACAGATATTCAGCCATAATTTATACAAGTATTATCTTTAGTGCATTATTTAAAGCACAATTTTTTTTTTACTTTAAAACCAGTTTTTTGTGGTAACAAGTAAGAGCTGGTTGAATAGTAAAAATTAAAACAAAAAAGGGCGCTTAGACTAGCTACTTATGATACATAGAGGTCAGTTGTTAGTCAGAAACATTTGGATGATAGGTTTGTGAATTCCAAAATCATGTATTACTATTGGCCTAGAAAAATTCATTAGAAAGTTGTATTATGCATAATTCATTGTTCTTTTAAAAAAAAAACGTTGTTATCCATTCAGGGAGCAGAAACAATACCATATCATATCACCCACCATGAAAACCAAATACTTGACATGACCAGTTTGCACAAACCAAGAAGCTAAAAATTATTTGTTGAAACTAGTGAATACATATACTGTAGCGAATAGAGCTATTCATCAAAGTCAAGATTGGACAGCAAACAATTTGTTAACCAAAATGGGATAAAATTAATAACAAATATTTCAACCAGTTCTAGCGTTATTGGTTGATTCCTGTGATGTAGTCAAACCTTATCTTCATGGATATGATTCATGTCTCACTTATAATTGTGTGAATAAGGAGAACTCCATGAAGTGAACGTAAAACCAGTGTAAATGAATCAGGGCCACCATTTGAAAAAGGCTGTTGGGATTTATATATCACAAATAGCTTTTGATCTTGTCCTGATACTTTGGTATTGTTAGGAGTGTTATTTTGAAGTTAGAATTAAAATAAAATGTACAAAAGTCTCTAGTGTGTTCCTATATGTGGTAAAAGAACTACTGCAAAAACCCAAGAGGGTTGATTATAATGCCATTACATCTCACTCCTTTTCAGCCTTGGCTCTTGTTCAGATCTAGAATGCTCTTGTTCAGATCTGGATAGGCTTCTTTGTGAGCCAATCCCATCTCCAGTTTAGTATGTGTGACCACATAGACATGGATCAGACAGTAATTCAGGCTGACATGACCAAAGTGGGGAGGAGGTACAGTTTGGGGAACCTCGGTGTTAGCAAACAGGCTTTGGGAAGTATAATTAAACACTAACACTTCATTAGAACAAGGTTTTCCCTTTATAGAAGGCTAAAAACCAACGTGCAAACTCAGGCTGCAGACTGGCTGTTACAAAGGTGAAAGGCTGGCTACCAGAGGGGTAGGGTAGATATTTCCTTGTTCTAGTAGTAATTGTTGGAATGCAAGGGCAGGCAATCCACTGCCAACGGGGGCCATTCCCCCCATTGGGCCTATGTTTGCCTTTGTCACTAGTATTATGGTAAATATAGTTAAGGGATAGATTCTACTCTTTATATTTGCACAAAGTTCTCACCCATGTCAACGAGTTGCACATGCAGAACAAGGGTAGAGTACAAGGCTAAGGGACCTTGAGTTGAGGTATCAATTCTGCACTCCTTACCTCATTGAAAAGCAGCCAGCTCCAGCATGCCCCCAGCTGCCCCAGAGGTGCTTCTATAACACTAGGAAATGGAACTGGATTTTCCCATAAACATAGTACCAAAAACCAAAAAAAGAGAACATTTGATTTTTATAAAGTCACTTTCAAAAAAAAAAAAAAAAAAGGGGGTGGGAGTAGGGGAGGGGGGCCAAGATGCACATAATCCGTGTGCCTCCAAAACTCCATGTGTGTCACTTGCCTTTGTGGTACACAATGAAATGCAGCTGAATTAATTAGAAAATTGCAAAGAGATATGATTCGCAGAACTGGCTTTCAGTACTGCAGCCAAGAGCCATTCCCAGACTGGATTGGGCATGCTCTTGAAATGCTTGTGGCTCTCCCTAATTAATGGTGATAATTTCAACAGTATTTGTACCTATTCAAGGCAGGGGCCGTGGCTTTGTATGCATTTGTACAGGGGCTCTAGCTGCTACAGTAATGCAACTATTATATAGTAATAATTATCAGTGCCTTTTGTGACCATCTGTGTAGCGCTGGAGAGAGCTGAAAAGAAACGAGTTACAAGATTCAAGGAAGGGGCAGACCAAGAAGTGGGAGAGTTTGGCACTTGGAGCAGGTTGGTCAGTTACCGATGGGGATGATGCAGAGAGCTTGCAGCAGTGAGCGGGGGGAGTCAGAGCCACTTTCCAGCAGGGTGGGAGCAGGGCCAGCCTTAGTGAAAATGGTGCCCTGGGAGAACTTGTATTTTGGCATCCTTTGAGTCTGGATACATTGGGGGGGGGGCAGTTAACCATACAGTGACCTCTTCTCCCCCCATGGCTGGGGAGCAACGGGAGCAGGAAGTGGAGTAGGGAGCTTCCTGCAGCCAGGGGAGGTTCTCGGAGGTGGGTCTGACCCAGCCCCAGGAATGGCCCGTGCAGGGGAAGAGGATGTCCCATTCCTTCCCAGTCCAGTCACGACTAGCAGCTGGAGCCCCCAGCCATGCCCCTCCCTGGCTCTGTGCCCAGGCTGTGGGCCAGGGGGGTTGACAACAGTGCCCCCCTCCACATCACCCACCCATAAGGCCAGCCCTCGGTTGGAGGACCCAGGAGTGTTTAACAGCTGGGAGTGTGCTGGAGCAGGCTGCTTGGCACTGTAGGGGGGAGTGCTGACAGGTTTAGAAAAGGGCCGCACCAATCTTAAGACCATCTCTTATTATTGGCGTTTGCCACATACTTTTCCCAGTTTGAGAATCATTTAAGAAACGTTAACATGTATTAATTGGCAACTTGAGGAATTGAGAGAGAGACTGACTCTCTCTAGAAAGGAAGTTAAGAGCAAAGCCAAGGAGAGCAGTACATTAAAGCAAAGAGCTGAGAAATCACCCTCTGGAATACATGTAATTAGGTGAATAAATAACCCTAAAACAATGGCCTGGCTTTATCCATAGGCAGCTACAGTACATTCTCACACTATGGCAGAGTGAAGTCTCCCCACCCCGCAGCATTGTGCTTTCTGTCATAGTGACAGGTTGGCTAGGAACCAGGAACATTGTTACGTTGAACTAATACAGGTTATAGCAAAGGCACAACCTTTCTTAACAAGTCAAACCCTTTCTGTAGCAGGCGTATTTTCTAATAAAGTTTACCACTGCTAACACTAGTTAAGGTCCATTGCCACAAGCCCTGTTGCCAGTCAGTGCAGGTGGTTTGCCAGCTCTCGCACTTTAGCACCTTATTGAGTAGGCCTATTCCAAGAAATTACATGGTAGTTTTTAAACACACTGGATGTTGAAACTTTAACACTGAAATAGTTTCTCCAAAATGTTCATTAGTCACCTGTTAACAGAAAGACAAAATGTTAATCTGTTCTGTTGAAGTCAATGGGAGTTTTGCCATTGACTTCAAGGGGGCCAGGATTTCATCCAAAGAATTTTAAACCATCTGACTTTAAACCGTCTTCCCATCTCAGGCTATGGCTTCAGTGCCAAAAAGATGGGTTTCTAAAGCAAGATAGAATGCAAGTTAGGATTTTTACAGCAGGATAGCTAATGGACTGGAGACAAGGCATAGGTCAGTGGTTCTCAGCTCTGGTCCACCACTTGTTCAGGGAAAGCCCCTGGCAGGCCAGGCTCGTTTGTTTACCTGCCGTGTCTGCAGGTTCAGCTGATCGCGGCTCCCACTAGCCACAGTTAGTCGCTCCAGGCCAATGGAGGCTGTGGGAAGGGCGGTCAGCACATCCCTTGGCCCACGCCACCTCCTGCAGCCCCTATTGGCCTGGAGCAGCGAACCGTGGCCAGTGGGAGCCGCGATCGGCCGAACCTGCGGATGTAGCAGGTAAACAACCCGGCCCGGCCTGCCAGGGGCTTTTCCTGAACAAGCAGTGGACCAGAGTTGAGAACCACTGGCACAGGTAGTTTTTACCTGAATGTAGCTAGTTGAGATCAAAGACTATATCCCCTCACTGGAGGTTACCTCCACTAGCAACACGGAGGTACAAACTATCCAGGCCTTGTCTCCACTAGGATTTTGCAGTAAGATAGCAAACTCAAGTTATGTCTTGCTGCAAAAATACCCCATTTTTGGCAGCAAAAGCATTCAGCTGCTCAGCTTTCACTCTTGTTATGTCATTGTTGTTACCAGCATCCAAAAATGCAGTCACCTTGTTAAACTTTTAAAATTTGACTACAGCAACTTTAAATGGATTGGACCATCACCAAGGACAATGCCCCCCCCCCAAAAAAGTGTAACAGATCAAGTTTGCAAACGAAAAGGTTACTTGTTTGTAAACTGCCTTGAGCCTCATTTCAGTCTCCAACCAACTTTAGCTCTTCCAACAGACAAAGCACTTTTCAAGTCTGCCAGCCACACAAAATATTCCAGAGACTTTAAAGGTGCAGTAAACACACAGTCACAACCGTTTTTGCAGCTCTATATACCACAATAATTTTAGTAGTGTCCAGTGACAGTCTTTTAGGGTAGATAACGCATTAATCTAGCATTTAAAAAACAAAGCGTGCAAAGTAACTTCTTGTCCACTTTATGCAGTATATAAAATAAAAAGCGCCAGCACAAACCCTATTTTTCTCCCCTTTGCAGGCCAACTTCAAATTAACCAGTATGCTGTAGAAAAGAAGTTGGAATATTCAGCCTCCTTCCCAAGCTCTTCTACTATTAAAACATAATGATATTCTCAGACTTTGGTTGTCCGTTAAGCACCACGGTTGATTTTTAAAATACAAAATTTTCTGCTGTCTGACTGTCTATAGATTTGCATTCTAGATGAAAAGTCTTGAGATTGGCAGGCTGAATTTATAGTTCATCCCAGTGCTGTAGCTCACCGGCTGGCAGCGCAGTGTAGGCATGGACGTGTTAAAAAGTGCATCTTTGAAATGCTCGTTGGAATTGATAGATCAATAGAAGGTGACACACTGAATTCCACACTCTTACGACTGTGACCCCTGCATCACATCAAAAATAATGTTAGTAGTAACAAATAAAATGACTTTATAGGACTGATGGCAGATGAAGAGGACCTTACATACTGAGGCAATCTCAAAAGACAAGAGAAGCTAAGGCTATCAACTCAAGGATGTTGAGAGTTGGTATAATACTTTACAGGCAAACACTCAGACCTTTTCTGTGTTTAAAACACTTTTTAAATTAAGTTCAGAAAGTATCCTGTCGGTGATATGAGATGACTTAACTGGGCCTGTTTTTAAAGGGGTACAGGCATAAAAGGTGCTAAGAATTTATTTTCAAACAGGCCAAATGATTCTTTTATTCTGATGGTACATTTTGCATGGCATAACAGAGGGCAGAATGTGGCCCAGACAGTTTAGCATGGCCACACAGGTCCAACTAATTGAAATAATCTGATGATTTATCAATGTTGAGAGAGGTGATACAAAATTACCAGTTAAGCCTATGAAGTCAGCATAGCCAGAGTTGTATTTGGGGAAATATCTAATGTACTTAACAGGGATAGTTTAGGGTTTGAGACACAAATAGTAGGTGCATTATTCTTCACAATGATATCAGCTTGTGCTTTTATGAAAATATTTTTACAGGATATCCCAGTAAAGCTAGACAGCTTGTTTACAATGGGGTCTTGTCCAAGGGCAGCTCAAAGCTATTATACAGTACATACAGCAGGACAATACAGTTACAGTATAAGCTACCAGCATGCAGTAAATCATGTCAAACTTCATGTTACACCTGATTAACCAGCTGGCTCCAATACTACAAAATGATCCAAGACTGTTTGCTTTAAAATAGGTAAGCATGGTTGGACAATTAATGTCATCTGAAAGTGTTATATAAGATAATGTCTGTATCATTAGAGGAGCATTACTGGGACTGTGTTTGAAGAAGATGCGGATCATACCCCCAGTATTCTCTGGTGCGTTTTCTTCTAAAGTAGATTCCATTTAGGTGCTTCATTTACTGGAGCAAATTCACATAACCTTTGTGTCTGTACTGCATCACTTAAACTTTTATTACAACTACTGCTGAATTCTACTTCACCAAACACTTGCAAAACATTATCATAGAGTCAAATAAGACCTGAAAATGGTCTGTGCCAGTTGACTCCATTTGCTTAGCATGTTTTTGTGCTTCTACTTAATGCTTTAAAGCAAACATATCCCCTTAAAATCGAGATAGAGCACATACCTCCTGCAAAATATAAGGCCCTACAGGTGGGCCAAATACCCAAATTTGTGCATGGACAAATTGCAGACAATGGGAGCTTTGTCTGTGTGAGACTATCAAGATGTGCTCATTAGCAGTATATATATACACACATATATGTACACACATGCATATATATATAGATATATATATACACACACACACACACACACGTACACATACACACTCTATTATTACTGCTGTAGCACATAAATCCATCTATAAAACAGGCAAATTCCAAAAACATGTTAGATTTTCATACAATGCAGCAAAGAAAATGAGTCTAAAATCTGATATACAATGTAATAGACCAGCCAAACTGTAGACTCAGTTACATTACAGCCTCGGAAAATAATGTGACAGCAGAAGGGCTGGTCACATTATCAATAATTTAATGTAGGACTGCTTATATGATTTTTATTTGTCTAGTTGTCAGTTGAAAAGCCTCATGTCTACTGAACTGATTGGTACATGTCACACCCTAATCAAAAGCTTAGGTGTTGTAGATCAAGTTCTTTTAGTCCTTAAACCAATCAATTGGTGGTAACAGAGCATATGGGCACTGTTTCTTTAAATCCATAGCAGGAAGCAGCTTTGGAAAGTTTTAGCAGCAGCTTTACGGTGGAGCAGACAAGGAAAGGTTCAGCTTTATGGGCAATACTGGTTTTATGCTAATAAAACTCCTTTTGTGAAACCCCAACTGCCAGACAGACTCATATGTATTCTTCCTTACAGATACTGAAGTCACATCCATTCCTCCACACTCTATGGGCTTCTGCATCCTTTCCAAACAGCACCCCTGTTTGCATATAACATTCCGATTTGATATGAAATGCTCACCACACTTTATTTTTTTTTTAAGTGCAACATCTCATAATTATCAAGCTCCATGCTCAATAAAGGCAAGTGATTTATAAATAGTTCAGCTTTATTCCTTGTTGCTTACATTAATGAGCCAACATGCACTTCACCACTCTCTGTATTAAGTTAATTGTAGCTTGATTTGGTGAAATGCTCCTTCCACTCAGCCCATTTGTTGGCTTTATCAAATTCAAAGCCTTACAGAGAGCTTAACATTAGCATGTTTTCCTTTGTTTATTCAGGATGAGTCAACTTCTGACTTGTCACTTACAATAACTATGGTGAAGAAACACAGAGAGTCACTTTATTCTAACACCAAAGAAGGAAGTTTATTAGAATAAGGAGAACAGGATTATTTCTAAAGCTATTGGCAGAATGGCCAGGCCACATGGATTTTCTTACCTGGAAAGCCATGTGTTTAATTCTTCACTTTCCTGCATGTGTTTCTCCATGGCAAAGCTACAAATGGCACAGCAACTGGAGTTCCCTTTATTCCATCTCCTTGTTTTGGTAGAAACACGTGGAATGTGATTATCTTTCCATTACAATGCAATAGGAGTGACAACTGTAAAAATAAGTGCTGAGGAAATGGGATGATATGACAACAAGAACATGCAAACTCTGTAACAGTCTGGACACTGACACGTCGGTCATCTGTAAGCCAGTGACCTGCAAAGATGAGGTGGGGGTAGGGGAGAGGAGAAAACAGCATCTGGGGGAGACAGTGCACTGGTGATCATGGACAAGGAATTGTTATAACAGACCATCAGTGAACGCAAAGTCCTGTGGTGAGACAGTTCAGTAGTGTTCACAGGTAAGCCACCAAAACGGGTTCAGAACCCTCATGGCATAAAGAATAGACTCTGAGCTCATCCTGAAAGCGCTGATGATTTGACCAGGATAATGATATCTTCACCAGGATACCAAGGGATAGCTCAGTGGTTTGAGCATTGTTGTGTTAAACCCAAGGTTGTGAGTTCAATCCTTGAGGGGGCCATTTAGGGATCTGTGGCAAAAATTGGGGATTGGTCCTGCTTTTTGAGCAGGGGGTTTGACTAGATGACCTCCTGAGGTCCCTTCCAATCCTGATAGTCATATGATTCTATGAATCCTGCATGGCTGCAAAGGATTGTGAGGTGGGTGTCATGGTAAGAAACCAGAGTATTTTCTTGAGTAGAGGGAGGCTAGTGGGCTTATTGCTGGGAGACAAACTCACTGGGCATTAGAGTGGGGATACTGGCTGCCAGGTGAGGGGTGGGGACTGGAGGTGCTAGAAGGGCTGTTTGTGGGTAGAACCACTGATGCTTTCTGAGGAAGATACTTCTCTTCTTGGTCCCCAAACTGCATAGTGCTCAGCTCTGGAGACTGCACTGCTTTGCTTGAAGAGGTGGTAAATCTGTTTCCCCAGCCCCTAATAGTGCCAGCTTTCCTGCCCCACAGCAAAGCACTGAACAGGTGAAGGGAAGAGGGAGAGGTCCACCCTAATGGCATTTGGCAGTAGGAGTGATCAGAGGGTCAGCAGGGCTGGGTGGGATCAGGGGATTGCGCTGATTTTACAGTTAGTGGTT
Source organism: Lepidochelys olivacea (assembly GCF_965140295.1). Classification (NCBI taxonomy): domain Eukaryota; kingdom Metazoa; phylum Chordata; order Testudines; family Cheloniidae; genus Lepidochelys; species Lepidochelys olivacea. Next base: position 53,400,455 of record NC_140421.1, on the reverse strand, counting down.
GGGGTATGACCTAGCAGCTGTGCCCTCATAACATGCTCAGGGATACAACCTACCTGTTAATACTGCACAGAACTGCAGAAGTTACTTCCTCTTGTGCTATGGAGCCAACCCTTGTGGCCAGAAGTTATACTGGCAGCTCAGAAAAGGAGCTGTCTCAGCTACTGACAGAACTAGACCTGACTGGGAGACTGCTGGTTGTCACAGCCCTAGTGCCATTGGTAGCAGCTTGAGCAGCATTAACCCCTACAGATGTGATCTAGTGTCTTTCTAAAAGTAAAAGGAGCCACAGTCATGTTTTTTCCAGCCCTAGCTATGAGGAAACTGTGAATGAATGCCTTGACGTCTTTTGGGCACAGGCGGGGGGTGGGTGGGAGGGAATTCTTTAAAAAAAATAAATCAGACTACTTTTCAGTCTGCAATCAATCACATTTTCAAGACCATCTTCGAATGGAAAAGGACTAGGAACATAGGAGGCTTTGTTTTTAAAACAGATTCTGCTTTAGATTTCCTTATCCTCCTATGGGATGTATTGGTGCTGTAAATATGAGCTTCGCAGGATCTCACAGACTGGCTTTTAACCACACGATTCAAATTCAGCCAGTGCTGGATGGAACAGAGCAGATGCTGAACAGTACACAAAAGAGTCAGAGGGGTTTGGCACAGTGAAGGAGCAGGTCACATCAAACTGATGCTGCAGGCGAAATTTAAACAGGAAGAAAAACAGTTCAAGTAAATCGGAGTATCCCTGTAAAGCCATTTGACTGGAAGTCCAGCTACAAGGCCCAGGCATGTGACATACATTTTCCTTTCAACTAGCACCAAAATGCCCTACTCTGCTAACTGACGTGTTCAGTCTTGATGACAGTGGATAGAGCAAGGTTTTTAAAAAAAAAAAAAGTGTGGGGGGAACCCAAGACTGTGTCTGCATGAGTTCATTACAAGGTTCTTTACTCACCACTAGTGCGCCTCCTTGTGGCTACAGCTGGGGATTAGCTTCATACAGTCTGATATACCCCTTTTCTACCACTTGTTCACACTGAGGCTCTCTTGTGCTCCAGGAGTTACAGTGCTCCCTCTTCATGGTTTGGCTCTCTGGCCAGGACACTACAGTTTCCCCCTTCCAGGGTATCAAAGGATCACTGGACTGGTTGACCCAATATTGTTCCTGGCAGCCCTTCAATGCAAGGCTATGCCACTTCCAAGGTGGCTGGTAGGGGAGCCTGAGCCCACCCACTACTCCAAGTTGTAGCTCAGGTATCCTTGAATTAGCAACCAAGGTCTGCAAGATCCCAAACCTTCCTGCCATTTCCCTGAGCCTTTTCCTATTCCACAACTATTGGGCTTCTGGTCCAGCACCCTTCTGGGTAAACCCTTCCTCCAGGGCTAGGATCCCAGGACTTTGATTTCTGCTCTCCCCCTAGCTCTCCTCCTTTCCCCCACCTAAGCCCAGAGAGCAACTGAAAGGTTCTACACTACAGCCCCTTCTGTCCTCACTTGGCCTTGTACCAGCCCCATCTGCTCAGCTGGGCTCCATCAGGAAGGGATTGTCTGTCAAGCCTAACTCTCCCTCAGGTGTGGCCTATCAGGTTACGTAGCCCAGAAAGGGTTAATGTGGCTCAGAAGGGGCTAGTGTGGGATGAACACCCCACCATAGGGATTTAGGGTGAAGGCTTCCTGTCAAAGAGGAAGAAGAGGGAACCTTGTGACCTACTCCAGACAGGGGCGAAATTATGATTCTTCAGTGTGTTTAAGTGTGTTCAGCGGAACTCTCATTTAGCATGCAACAACACCTTTTGTTGCACATTACCTGGCTCTGGAGCATGTACTATAAACATCTTGCTGCTGGTGGGGTGGGCCCCCTTGACCTGGGCCTGCCTAGAGCTGGAGATTTGGCAGCCTGCCTGAACTCACATGGGGTAGGAAGAATGTAATCACCTGTGTTGAAATCTTACCAGGCCATTAGGACTAAAACACAAAGTAGTGCTGTCTTATCACCACAAGTGGTCACAACCTTAGATACCAAGTATCAGTGCTTAGGAACAAGGTGACCGTTACATTATAAATGTCAGAGATGAGGTTAGAGCTGTCTAGATTAAATAGAACCTCAGTTTTAAATCATAGCCAGAAAATAAAATAGTGCCTCAAGCATCCCAAAAATGAGAAGTCCTTGTGGCACCTTAGAGACTAAAAAATGTATTTGGGCATAAGCTTTTGTGGGCTAGAACCCACTTCATCAGATGCACGGAGTGGAAAATACAGTAGAGGGTATAAATACACAGCACATGAAAGGATGGGAGTTGCCTTACCAAGTGGGAGGTCAGTCTAATGAGCCAGTTTAATTAACAGTAGGATATCAGTCCACCTCAGCAGCATGCTGGAGATTTGTTTAGTACAGATTCATGAAGGATACTCACTAATGGCAGCACTAAACACTAGTCTGCAAGCTTTGGCGGCATCATTCAATAGGGTGAGACCTATTAATCTGTTTTAGGAATTTATAATTTTATTTAAATTGCTATCACACCTTACAGCCCAATCACACTATTATTTTTCCATCTGGATAGAATATATTAACTTGCATATAGAAAAAAAAAGGGAAAAACAGGAGCAGAGTGGGGGCAGGAAAGACATTGCAGAATTAATGAACATCTGATTCAGCAAAGACCTTTCAGTCTGCTCGGCTCTGAAAAATCTGTAAATCTCCTCAACAGTACAACATCATTCTTCAGCAACCAGTCTTGATGAGCCTCTGACTTTCATTATCATCCAACGTCAACTTTAAGGTGTTTGGCACTTTGACATTTCAGCTCTCTCTCAAATATTTTTGACCCAAACAAGCTGTACTCTTTGCCTTGACAAGGCATTTGTAAAAATCCATAAATGGAAGCAGAGGTATGTGCCTATCCTGATGTTGTCAGACTCAATGACTAAGCAGAAATATTACTTACAGGTGATTTTTTTCTGGGCTCTGTGGCTTTGCCCAGAGCATAAAATACCAAGTTGATGAGGCATTAAAACCACCTTTTCCTGTTAAGATGTGCTGTACCATTCCACAACATGTTTCCAAGAATTTCACATAGTACTTGTTTGTAGTGATTCACTCTGCATAGGAATTCCTAAGATAAAATTGAACAGAAACTGCTGTAGTTCTTTCAAATATATCTCTACACTTTTTAAACTGACTTTCAAAATTATTAGCGTAGACCAAACTAAAAGTGACAAGGATTTTTGCCTGAGGCAGTTGTATACATTGTATAGTATATTAGTACTATAGCATTAGTTGATTTTTTTAGAGCCATTTCAAAAAGAAGCAGCAGACATTCCCTAAATAACAAAACCCAGAGGTTGAGCAGGTTCGCTACTCTTCTTCAGCCATATATATTTCTGGCTGAAAAATTTTTGAATGTAAAAGTGATCCTCATGCTTGAGCTTCCCTGTTTTTAAAAAGTCTCCATTTAAAAGATCAATAGTGTACATGAGACATGCCCATTTTACTGTAGTAAAGCGGTAAATACTCTCTCCTTCAGAGGTCCATTCCTATTGTTAGACCCCAGTCTGTATCCATTGCTGGTCAAAGCCGTGGTCCTAATTTACAAAGCCCCAGCTACATCTCAATCTACAACCCAACAAGACAGCAGCACTCCTCTAGGACAAGATAATTTAAAGATCCCAGAACAAAGTGTGGGAGACTGGAGATAGACTAAAACAAATAGTACAGAGTGAGAAATCCCCCCTCGGCCTTCTCTCCTTAACCCCCAGCCATGGCCCCTACACCTGCAGCAGAGATATGAAGTGGGATAGGAGCTGTTGTGTTGGCTCTGCACTACCAGAGGATCTCCATATGTTAGGAGAATCATCCTTTGCTCGGGGCCACTTCATACAGGTGATGCAGCAAAAAGCAGCCACAGCATAGGTCCTGAATGTATCATTTTAAAATGTCAGGTGAGGAGTACAATATATGGAACTTTAAGACCTCTGCTGACAATGTGGGGTTACTGTGCCTTTGGTCTGTTAAAGTTCGGATGGCAGAGTTCCTAACAGCTTCCAGCTGGAGTTGGCTGTAGAACTAACAGGATCTGTGGGTTATTTACTTATTTCCCTTGTAAACAAGGAGAGTTCTCACTATGCAAACTTGATTGTTTTGTTGTTGTTTCTTGTTGCCATTATTCTGATACCATTAGAGTCACCACAGTAAAATGAACACACTTGATTGGATTTGAGAAACAAGAGTAGTCTCCTTTTTCAAAGCTGTACAGCTGATGAGGGTTTTTTTGCAAAATCACCTTCCTGTAAGAAGATCCGTGCCCATTCCTGTGCCATACAGCAAGATAGCAAGAGTTCAGGGACTGGGTTTTCCTTTTTCTTTTCTTTTTTAAATTATCATCCCATTGGGCAGGAGCAATTTGTGCTGACAAAGAAGATACAGTGGGGTGATAGAATTCAGCATGTCTTGAAGTAACAAGGTTAAGCATCTGGGCTTAACCCTGACTGACTATTCAGCTCTGTGTCAAAAGAGCCCAAAAGAGCAGACTTTCCCAAACTTTTTTGGCCACGGAACACCTGGTATATATTTACAGAACACTTATAATATTATTTTGTAGTCGTTTGCATTATTTATGCTCAAATATATTTTATTTTATAAAACAAAGCAAAAATACAAATTTAAAATAACTTGAACTAACAATTTCTAACTGGAAAGCACATATAAAGTAGTACAAAAATCAAGTGCAAGACCCTTTTTTTTTTTTAATTACGATTTTTTCATGGAAGACCGAGTCATATCGTGCGGAACACAGTTTGGGAAACGCTGCAATGGAGGAACACCCACAAGAAAGTTTTATACCAATTGTGGGAGCTCAGGGATCCTAAAAATCAGGATTGAGCTCTTTTATGTTAAATTAAAAGATGATTATAATTACTGCAAAATTCAAGTTAAGTGATACTATGGCAAGTTTAAGCATGTGTTTGTGAATGGAATGTTACTACTTCTGTATAACCAACATGATGACATTGCAGTCATTATTTCTGACTACATTACCCTGCCACTAACGCCATACCTACAGTATTTTCAGCATTACAACAGTTTTTTAAAGAAAACAGTTATGCAATTGCAAAAATCCTACATCACACCCAATCAAATAAAGCATAGGACTCTTCTACAAGTGACTCTTGTTCAATGCAGACTAATAGATTTACACCACACCCTTTTTGTCATAAAAGTGTTTGATGCCTAATCATACACAGATCTGGCATCTATGTCTAACACCATGAATTACTAAACTGAAAGCAAATATGTTTCAACATTATTTTTTTTACAGGTCATGGAGGCTGGTTGACAAAGTGAAATAATTTAATTATACAATTCTACATCATGTGTCATCACTACCTCAATATGTGAAAGGTATCTAATTAAGCAATAAGAGACAGTGATTCCTACTTATTAGCGCACCTAGGGTGTGTTGAGAATGCTAAGTGAAGGCTTAATTCTTCCAGAGCACCCGTCACATATACAAATTAGTATTGTAAAATGTTGTGACGTGTCCTCTTGCCATTATGATGGCCCCAATTCAGCAACGTGTATAAACATGTGCCTAACTTGAAGCACTTAGTCATCCCATGACTTTAACTGGACTACTCACACCCTTAAAACTAAGCATGTGCTTAGGGACCCGGATGAACTGTGGGCAGTATGGCATTCTGAAAACAGATGTGGCCTAAAATTATAGAGATTAGAGATTAGTTTAATCTCATAAACTAGATATGGGAAAGGTCATTATCTCATCTTCTGCATATCCCTGCCAGGGCAGTCTTGTTCCCTACAGAGCACTGCTTCTCAATGAGAAATTACTACTGTCATACTCTGTGTGCAGGTCAGAAGGAAGAGGACAAAGTAGGAGAAAAAATAAAAATAAGGAACAGCAGATGAAGCGAATGATAGAGAACAGAAGAGTCTATTTTTATGCAACTCAGTTTTGCCTCTGGTGCTTAGAAAATGAAAGGCACACCAGAAATACTTAAGGTAGATATAATCAATCTGAGTGGTTTGTAATACATAAAGATGGGCCCAAGCTCTAAAACTGGGTTTTGGATTTTGAGGGTGCTTGGGTTTTAAGGTTTGATGTCTTGGAAGCCACCAGAGGTTGAAGGAGATGTTAGGTACTACAGTGATTGGCCCCTTGTGACTATGACGATACATAAAGTTGGGAAACTCTCCTTTCCAGTGGTAAAGTAGAGCTTCCTAAACAATTAATAGTATTTCTGGTATTAAGGTGCCCAGAACTGTACATACTATCAACTGTAGTAGGTGTGGTCTGACCACTGGGCTCCCTAATCTGTAATATGATACCTCTTCACACCAACTCCAAAAGAAACGTCGGCTGGTTTTTGGTGCGATGTAGCACTGGAAACTCATGTAATTTGCTGTCCACTGTTACCACTAGGGAGATGTCATCCTAAACAGAGATTAGTAAGAGAACACATGAGAGGTTAGATAAAGTTCCTTAACTGGTGTTTGGTGAGTTGATCTATATAGTTTGTTCTGGTTGTGATCAGATCATTTACTTGGAAAAAATAGTACAGTGGTCAGTGGCATAGTGCTAATTACATGCCTGGGTTAGCAATAATAATACGTATACTCTTACCTAGCATCTTTTATACAATAACTGCAAGATCTTTACAACCATTAATAAAGAAGCACAACAACCTTACAAGATAAGGACGAATAGTCTCATTTTACAGATGGAAAACTGAGGCACAGAGATGCTAAAAGAGTTGCCCAAAGTTGAAGTTAGACAGCGTCAGGGCCCTGAAGAGAATCCAGAAATCCTAAATGGGCAGGCAGCTTGTGTGCTATGACCGTTGCCAGGGCCGTCCCTAGCTATTCTGGGGCCCTACGCAGCCCCCCAGGGGGTGAGTATGTGTGGGGCTCCAGGCCTTGGGGGGGGTGGGGGAGCTAGCTTGGAGGTCAAGGAGGAACCACCCCCCAGCCCTCCCCAGCTGCGCGGCTGGGGCTGGGTAGCTGCACTTCCTGCTGACGGCGAGTGCAGGCCAGCCCTGCTGCAGTCCTCAGGGGCGGGAAGGGGCGGGGCTGGAGCAGCACACAGCTGCGCAGGTCACCAGGAAATTTGGTGCCCCAAATTTCCTGGTGCCCTACGCACCTGCGTACTTTGCATATGGGTAGGGACGGCCCTGACCATTGCTTATCACCTCATTGGTACATTTTGTTTTCCTCCTCTGTTGGCTGTATCCATCTCATCTCATCCTTGGATCGTAAGCAATTTGAGGAAAGAACTCTCTTTGGTATGTTTGTACAGTGTCTAGCACAGCAGGCCTGGGGCATTTAGGGACTACCACAACACAAATAATAAATGGTAATAATAATCCTGACTTCAAATCAGTGGCAGATTTAGAGTTAGTGGGGCCCTGTGCTCAGCTTCATTTTGGGGGGCTCCCCACAGGACCCAGCCAAGAAAAAGAACAATCTCCCTCATCCCAGTTTTTCATTCTTTTTCCCCCTTCATTCTCCTCCTATAAGTAATAGGAAGTAAATGAAAATAAACTTTTTTTTTTCCCCACAGACCACTTGAAAATTGCTCAGGGTAGAGGCAGACCACTTAATGATCTTTCCAAATATTGTTTGTACCATTAGCTAGCTATTGTAAAGTGCTTTGGATAAGAGCGCTTTATTATTAAAAGTAAAAAAAAAGTTAGGGAGTGGGATCTGGCCAGGAGTGAGGATATGGGAGGGGGCATGGGAGAGAGTTAGGGTGCAGGAGTCAGGGCTGGGGGATGGGCCAGGTGTGGGGGGGGCACCCCAGCCCGCTGCCCTGAGCGGCTCAGGGCGGGGGGAGGAAGTGTGTATAGGGGGAGTCCCAGTCGGGGCTGCTGGGTTACCTTATCTGGCTGGTTGGTGGATGCATCCCTGCCCTGCCGCTGCTCCGGTTCACTGCCAAAGGGAGCTGTAGCAGCAGCAGCACGTGAGAGCTGAGACCCCCTGGCCTGCCGCTCCCTTTCCCTGGCTTTTTTCCAGGGGCTGCCTGCTGCAGGGCATGCCAGGGACTGCACCTGCGCTGCCCAGAGGAGCGGGGCAGCAGGACAAGCGCGGGCGGGCACCCCACCAGGGGAACGCGCCTGACTCCCCACCAGTAAGAGTCCCGGGAGCCAGCAGGAGCCCAGCTCTTAAACGGCTCCCTCCCTGCCCTCCCTCACAGCTTGTGCCCCCACAGAGGCTACAACCTCCTCCCCGCAGGGGGTGCTGGGCTGCCAGGCCCACCCTGTAGTTGTGGGGCCCGGTGCCAGGCACTGTGTGTTTCATTGTAAATCTGCCTCTGCTTCAAGTCATGGGCTATAATCACTAGATGCTGTATGGGAGGGAATAATTGCAATACAGAACTCATTGTCCATTATGTATTAATTAGGTAGAAGATTTGCTTGTCTAAGCCCTGCTCTACACTACGAGTTTAGGTTGAATTTAGCAGTGTTAGGTCGATTTAACCCTGCACCCGTCCACATGACGAAGCTATTTTTGTCAACTTAAAGGGCTCTTAAAATCGATTTTGGTACTCCTCCCCAACAAGGGGATTAGCGCTAAAATCAACATCACTGGGTCGAATTTGGGGTAGTGTGGATGCAATTCAATGGTATTGGCCTCCGGGAGCTATCCCAGGGTGCTCCATTGTGACCACTCTGGACAGCACTTTCAACTCAGATTCACTAGTCAGGTACACAGGAAAAGCCCCGGGAGCTTTTGAATTTCATTTCCTGTTTAGCCAGCATGGCGAGATCATCAGCACAGGTGACCATGCAGTCTCCGAAAGCGGGGGGAACTGGATCTGATCGTTGTATGGGGAAACAAATCCGTGCTATCAGTACTCCGTTCCAAAAGTCGTAATGCCAATATATATGCCAAAATTTCCAAGGCCAAAGGTGAGGTGTTTACAATGCTCACAACTGCAGCGGTGAGCGGAACGGGCTCCCGCTTGCAGTGGCATGGCGTATGTGTGGGCAATCCAGGAAAAAGGGCAAGAAATGATTGCCTACCGTTGCTTTCACGGAGGGAGGGAGCGAGGGAATGGTCACTGACGACACTACCCAAAACCACTGGTGGTTTCCTTGTGTTATGTCAATTTTTTTAAATTAATAAAGAATGCATGGTTTAAAACAATAGTTACTTGATTTTGAAGGGGGGAGGGTGGTTGGCTTACAGGGAATTAAAATCAACAAAGGGGGCGGGTTTGCATCAAGGAGAAACACGCACAACTGTCACACCGTAGGCTGGCCAGTCATGAAACTAGTTTTCAAAGTCTCTTGTGATATGCAGTGTGCCTTGCTGTGCTCTTCTAATCAGTGTCTGGCTGCTCAAAATTGGACGCTAGGCAATTTGCCTCAACCTCCCACCCTGCCATAAACGTCCCCCCCTTACTCTCACAGATATTATGGAGCACACAGCAAGCAGCAATAACAATGGGAATGTTGGTTGCGCTGGGGTCTAACCAACAACGCCAGCGAGCTTTTAAACGTCCAAAGGCCATTCTGCTCTTGCTCAGCCTATAGTTGAACTGCTCCTTACTACTGTCCAGGCTTCATGAGCCATGGGAGCAAGGGGTAGGCTGGGGTAGGTGAAACTGCACGGTGCTGCCGGCTGGGAGAGCAACCTGAGGCAGAAGCCTCCAGCTTGCAGGAGATCAGGATAGTAGAGGCAGCGGAAGCGGTGGAGAGAGCAAAACACCATTGATAAGGACAGCTAGCAGTCCTACTGCACCATCTGCTGCAGAGTTGCAGCGGAAGCAGTGGAGCCGTTCACCATTGATGCGAAGGCACCCAGAAGCTGCTGCTGTGTGCCCAAGGCAAAAGAGCAGGAGCCCTGGAGCTGTTTCATGTGGAATGTGCGCCTGAAAGACTTCTTCACCAGTGACAAAGGACAGGACTATGATGCACCTAAAATCTAAAAAGGCCTGCACATTTCCCAGAGTCACTATCCTTGATAACAGAATGTCAATGACTGCATTGGCTACTTGGATCACAGCAGCCCTCACAGTAGACTTGCCCACAACAGTAGTGGTGACGGTGAGCTGAGTGGGCTCCTGCTTGCAGTGCTATGGAGTCTGTGCGGTTAACCCAGGAAAAAAAGCCACGAAACGATTGTCTGCCGTTGCTTTCATGGAGAGAAGGAGAGGCGACTGACAACATGTACCCAAAACCACCCACAACAATGTTTTTGCCCCATCAGGCATTGGGAGCTCAACCCAGAATTCCAATGGGCAATGAAGACTGCGGGAACTGTGGGATAGCTACCCACAGTGCACTGCTCCGAAAGTCTATGCTAGCCACGGTACTGTGGACGCACTCTGCCAACTTAATGCACTTATTGGGGACGCACGCAATCGACTGTATAAAACCGCTTCTGAAAAATCAACTTCTATAAAATCGACCTAATTTCATAGTGTAGACATGCCCTAATAGACCTATGAATCCCACTTACTATAAAGAATCTCTGTGGTAGAACCTCTTGTCCAGGACAAGCAAGTATTCCCATCTGTGATTAAAATGAACAAGACTTAAAAAACAAACCAACCAACAAACTGTGTGTGTGTGTCCGGTTGGTATCTACAGAGTTCCCTCCAGCAAACAGCATGGCAAATGAAACTTCTCTCACTTTAGCCTTTATTACAAGGAAGAAACACTGCTTATTACTATTATCAGTCAGACATAATGTCATACACAAATCTGAACCCTGATGCAAGAGCCAATAATCTAGCACATTTAGAAACTGAACTTTGCTCCTGCAGTCCTTAGGGTGGTTACTGAGCATTTGATGAATAACAGGAGAATTATTCTTCCTTGCCTGATATTTATAGGCTAAGGGAATTATGTGCAATGCTTCCTGCTGAATCTCACAGGGGAAAATCGTGCTCTCAGATCTTAGTGGTAGAGGCCACCTTGGATAGTCTAATGTGTGTGTTTGTGTAGAATTCCTATTGATGCCAATGGGTGTCACACAGACTAAAAATTTTTGCCTGCAGTTTGTAAAGTAATACATACGTTGATAGCAGATCTAATCAAAGGTGTGCATTTTCAGACTGGAGATAAACTGGATTTGTATTTGGTTACCATATTATTTGTTCAGCCCTCTTTTAAAAAGGTACTTAACATGTTTTCCACTGGAATATTATTTACATAACCTAAGAGATGGATCCAAACCAGAAACTTCAGATCTGGCTTCAAATTTCCCCAATATTTCCAAATCTGGAGTTTTGGCTTGAACCTGTCTCTATATAATTTGTTTAAGAAAAACTGTATATGGGCATATAAACTTTAATATATGGCTAATACTTATTGACAGATCTCCCTAAATGTTATGCACTGATGCAACAGCAAGAAATCTGTTGGCATTAACATTTTTTAATCTCATGCACCTTGTCAGAAGCATGGTATTAAGTGCCCTCTGCTGGCAGTTTGTCCTCATAACAACCTGAAGCTGGGTGTGTTTTCAAAAAGAAAACACAACACACAATCTCTGTGGACCCGATTCTCCACTGCTTTGCACCTTGTGTAGTCACTAACACCTATCCAAAATGGCTGTAAAAATATCACCAGATCAGAATTTCCCACTTAGACATACCAGTTTATATTCACTTCGCATAGAGAAAAAGGCTTGATCCTATGCCCATCGAAGTCAATGTGTTATGGCTATAATGCTCTGGCACTGCAAAGGGACCATAAAGTCTTCAGATACAGCCCCCAAAGAATTCCCCCAGACCAGACATAAAGGGGTGCAGGTATGTAGGAGTCTGGCTGGAGAGCTGCAGCACTCTGGCTATTCCCAACTGCTGAAAGCCCTCTTGGGAACGGGAGCAAGCCCAAGGCTGTTCTAAGTGTTGGTTGCCAAACTGGCCCCTGACCATTCCAAGAACAGGGGAAATGGAGACATTATTATTTGGTTTTTTCCCCTCACGTTCCTTTTCTGAGCCAATAATAGCTCAGCTGGAGCAAAGAATCAGCCCCACTGAGTTACAATTTGACTATCTGCATTCTTTTTTCACATGGCATTTGAAAAGCAATGGGCTGAGATTATAATTGAATCTAGAGATTTGAAAGCCATTCTAATGCTTCTGTGATAAACGGTGTATACCCCTTATGCCACCACAGTAAGCATGAATGGGGCAGTTGTCTGTGAGATGTTGCATGGCTTGTACCTCACTAGTGTCACAATTTGGTGATTCTTATATTTCCCATTTGTGGAGGAGATACCCACACCTTCCATGTGCTGGCTGAACAAGGTTGAGTGCAGACCACTGCCTATGGGAAAGATTGAATAGTCAACAAAAGAAGTCCTGAGATTCTATCAGGTCTTTGTCTGAGCTGTCCACGATTCAAGCCAGAGAGCGCTGACATCCTTTCCATTGGCCTGTAGTGTTGACAAGCATATCCAGAAAGGTTTCCTGGGTTTGAGTCAGGAGAATGGCCGTGAACTGAGGTCTTGGTGTATTGGCAGGTCTGATGCAGCCAGGATCTTGTACTCCTGAACCACAGCAGCATCTCACCTGATGTTGGCTGGCGCAACACCTGCCAAAACTGAAAGCCAAGATATTGCCTTTGTTTTGAGAGAACTGCTTAAAATTAACGTGTGTCAACAAGATTGGTGTGGGAGCTGTTGCACCAAACTGGGGCACGATACTCAGCCATTGGCAAGACCATGGCTTGTTCAAAGCATGCGTGCATCATATCCCAAGGACATACCAGGGAGCTTCTGGATGATGTTAACCCTTATCTTTTTTGGTGTTGTCAAGGTGTTGGAGATGGCAATAGCTGAATGTCTGATTGAGGCCATTACCAACACCAAAAGATGATAAAGACTATTTGCATGAATAAGTCAAGTGGGATTTGGGACCAAACACTCCTCTGGACTTCAGTAAACACAGATGCAGGCTCTTGGTCCCTTTTATGCATAATATTTGTTTGTGGCATGCTAAGCAAATGTGGCTTTGCAATGGACTGCACCCGGTCTTCAGAGAAGTAATAGAATATGGAGAAAATCCTGAGGTACATAAGTTTAGCAGCACTTGAAAAAATATTACCAAGTAATCACAAAAATCCACACTGAAGTGCACAATTCTATACATTGGAATTTTGCAGTGTTTGTGTTAATGATCTGGGCTCACAAACACGTTTAAGAGAAAATTAAACCTTTGCCCACAATCGTAAAAATTTGCAATGCTGACATCGAACATGTTTAACCATGAAGAAAAGGAGTACTTGTGGCACCTTAGAGACTAACCAATTTATTTGAGCATAAGCTTTCGTGAGCTACACCTCACTTCATCGGATGCATACTGTGGAAAGTTTAGAAGATCTTATTATATACACACAAAGCATGAAAAGATACCTCCTCCCACCCCACTCTCCTGCTGGTAATAGCTTATCTAAAGTGATCACTCTCCTTACAATGTGTATGATAATCAAGGTGGGCCATTTCCAGCACAAATCCAGGGTTTAACAAGAAAGTCGGGGTGGGGGGGTAGGAAAAAACAAGGGGAAATAGTAGCTGTAGCTCACAAAAGCTTATGCTCAAATAAATTGGTTAGTCTCTAAGGTGCCACAAGTACTCCTTTTCTTTTTGCGAATACAGACTAACACGGCTGTTACTCTGAAACATGTTTAACCATGGTTACCAAAATGGTGATGACCACAGTTTGTCCTAGTTAACACTTGATATTTAGCACTGGTTCAGCTGTACCCACACTTGACACCTGTTGTAGCATTACAGTTTCCTAAATGTTATCGTATGCAATCTTCATACTTCAGAATTTCTCAGCTCTCCTTGCTCCTCTCCTAACAATGACATTCTCCCTCCACCCTCTGGAAAATATCATTGCATTTCAGCAGCCATACCCACCTTTGCTATGACTACAGCTCCAATGTCTGGATGCTTTCATTTGTGAATGGATTGCCACTGGAATGTCCCTTCATGGGAAGAATGGAACACACTATGCCAGCTATAGTAAGTTTGTGAAGCCCAAGGATTCCTCTTTGTCAGTTTCAGTACAAAGATTGCTATTCAGTGCAATTGTAAATCACAGGTGAGCGAGTGTTATAAATGTTTCCCAGTGCTGATCCAATGCTTTTCCCAGTGTTTCCCAGTGCTGAAGGCATGAATTGTTATAGCCTCTGGCTACGGTGACCAAACAACAAGTGTGAAAAATCAGGACAGGGTGGGGCGGTAATAGGCTTCTATATAAGATAAAGCCTCAAATATCGGGGCATCTACCTCCCTTCCTCCCTGCCTCCGGCTGCAGAGTCCTTAGCTCTGTAGCAGCTCAGGCTTTTAGCTCTGGATGGTCCCATTTCAATCTCTGTGTCAGCCAACAGGGTAGCTATCACATAGGACTATCTCAGTGGTTCCCAAACTTGTTCTGCCGCTTGTGCATGGAAAGCTCCTGGTGGGCCGGGCTGGTTTGTTTACCTGTCGCGTCCGCAGGTTCAGCCGATCGCAGCTCCCAGTGGCCACCATTCACTGCTCCAGGCCAATGGGAGCTGCTGGAAGTGGCGGCCAGTATGTCCCTCGGTCCACGCCGCTTCCAGCGGCTCCCATGGGCCTGGAGCAGCGAACCGCAGCCACTCAGAGCCACGATCGGCCGAACCTGCGGACGCGGCAGGTAAACAAACCGCCTTGGCCCACCAGGGGCTTTTCCTACACAAGCAGCGGAACAAGTTTGGGAACCACTGGAGTATCTCATACTCCATGCTTGGAATAAGTGCCTAGGACAATGGAGTCCCCATCTTGATTGGGGCCTTCAGGGGTATGTCTATACTGCAGCTGGGAGCGCAGGTAGACAGACACACTAGCATGAGCAGAGCTAACACACTAAAAATAGCGTTGATTTCCCATGGCATGGATGGCAGCATGGGCTAGCCACTTGCATACAAGCCTGCCTGACTCTCTGGGGCTGTACTCAGGTGGTTAGCCTGAGCTGCTGCCAGTGAAAAGTCTGCCATACTGCAATTTTTAGCTCACTAGCTCAAATGGAGCTATCATGTGTCTGTCCACTCAGTCCGGGAGGCACACTTCTAGCTGCAGTATAGAGATGTCCTAAGTGTTACTATAATACAGAGAGTAATAAAATAAAGGAATATATCATAAATCAAAAAAATCCTTGGAATCCCCATTAGGGCATGTCATAAATATAAAGGGAAGGGTAACCACCTTTCTGTATACAGAACTATAAGATCCCTCCTGACCAAAGGCAAAACCCTTTCACCTGTAAAGGGTTAAGAAGCTAAGATAACCTCGCTGGCACCTGACTAAAATGACCAATGAGGAGACAAGATACTTTCCAAGCAGGGGAGGGGGGGAACAAAGGGTCTGTCTGTCTGTGTGATGCTTTTGCCGGGAACAGAACAGGAATGGAGTATTAGAACTTGTTAGTAAGTAATCTAGCTAGAAATGCGTTTGATTTTCTTTTGTTTAAATGGCTGGTACATAAGCTGTGCTGAATGGAATGTATATTCCTGTTTTTGTGTCTTTTTGTAACTTAAGGTTTTGCCTAGAAGGATTCTCTATGTTTTGAATCTGATTACCCTGTAAGGTATTTACCATCCTGATTTTACAGAGGTGATTCTTTTACTTTTTCTTTAATTAAAATTCTTCTTTTAAGATCCTGATTGCTTTTTCATTGTTCTTAAGATCCAAGGGTTTGGGTCTGTGTTCACCTATGCAAATTGGTGAGGATTTTTATCAAGCCTTCCCCAGGAAAGGAGGTGTAGGGCTTGGGGGGGAAGATGTCTCCAAGTGGGCTCTTTCCCTGTTCTCTGTTTAACATGCTTGGTGGTGGCAGCATAGGGTTCAAGAACAAGGCAAAGTTTGTACCTTGAGGAAGTTTTTAACCTAAGCTGGTAAGAATAAGCTTAGGAGGTCTTTCATGCAGGTCCCCACATCTCTACCCTAGAGTTCAGAGTGGGGAAGGAACGTTGACAGGGCAGCATTCCAGCTGCTTTGCACTGCCTCAGGCCTAGGATCCTGATTCGTCACTGCCTTGATCTTTGTCTAACTCTAGTCATTTCCACACAAGGGCAAAATTGATGTAAAATGTTATTCTGATTTGGTAGCATTTTATATCCATGTTGGACAGGTGTAAACAAACCTTGCCACATGTGATGTTGGAGAATCAGACCAAAATTCTTCTCAACATATAACTTTTAGATATCAGAGCATTGTGCTAGCAGTGGGACTGCTGACTGAAGAGCCACTCTTTTCCATCCAGAGCTTATTCAGAAAAAAAAATTATTTGAGATACTTCTGTATTGCACCCACTCCCCTAAGTTCTGACTGTTCATACGTCTGACCTTAAAACTGTCCACTCCTTAAATTGTGCCCTCTTTCCAAACAAAATATTTAGTAGCACATCTAGGGCAATATCAGAAAACACAATGACAATCACTGCCTCTAAAGTTCCATACATCAAAAATTGACATTTTCACAGCTCCAGCACTATCTGCTGCACAGCTTCTTCACAAGTGTTCCTGGCCTTTTAAACTCGTATTAACCATGTATTTACTTTACGAAAGTTGGACAAAACATTGTGAAAACTTAAGACATTGGCTGCTCAACCTCTGGGCTGGCAAAAACTATACCGACTCACTGAAAAGCAAGAGAATCTTAGCAGGACATATGGTCACTCTATACACTAGTAAGAGGATAAGCATATTACAGGTTTCGGAGGGCTCTACTCAGCAGTAACAGGGCTATAAGAAAGCCTGTCAACATTTTTTGTTTCTCTGATGAAAACTGGCCCACTCGCTCCAAACCAAACTTGTCACAAATAACTGTCAACAGCTTAATTTTCCACTTTTGGAAAATACATATAGAAACTGGATTCAGGATTGTTAGCAAGCATTTTTGGCACACAAAGTTGTTAATGACAATCTAACATGATTTTGATAAAGGTATTTTAAAATGTCACAGAGACTCTGGCAAAAAAGGGAAAACTAGTCCATTTTGAACCCTGCAACACATAAGGTTGAAAAAAAATGTAAAGAGAAAATAATACCGTAATAAGAAAAATATAGCTCAGAGAATAATGTTCCGTTGCCAACATCATGCTCAAAGCTTCATCAGTGGGAACACTGGGGGCAAGGCGATGCTTGGCCAAATCACCCCTTGCTGGGGCCAACAGCTGCAGTAGGTAGATCGGTAGGAAAGCAGGACTCCAAAATCCACCTCTTGGGGTGCAGCGTGGGAACAGCAGCACTGAAACCCTCGGGTCACGCAGTGGCCTGGAGCCTGGCCAGCCCCCGCCCCGCCCCTTGGGGATGGTTCGCCCAGTGCAATTCCAGCCCCCAGCCCATGCTCGGTTCGCCACTGCGCAGGGTCTCGTCTCCTCGGGGGACACGCCGGGGGCGGGCTGCGGCGTCCCTAGTGGCGGGACGGGGTCTCCGGGGCGGGACGGGGACGGGGACGGGGACCGGGACTCCCCGCTGACGCACAGGAAAGCCGGGAGGCAGCGCGCAGAATAAAGCGCGCGGCAGGCGGGGGCCGGCAGCCAGCCGCCCGGCGGAGCTCAGCCTGCGCGCCTCGCCACCCGCGGAGCCTGCCTGGGGGCGCCCCTCGGACAGGCAAGTGGGAGGAGAGCGGAGGGCACCGGGGGAGGGGCGCGAGGGCAGCCGGGCTCCAGGCTCTGCTGGGGCTCCGCTCTGGCTTCCCCGGGCAGCCCTGGCCCCGCGCGAGCTGCCGGCCTGGCCCAGGTGGGGCCCCGCACGGAGAGCGGGGCGGGCGCAGGAGCTGCGGCTCTGGGCGCCCGTCGAGCTGTCGCAGCAGCTGGCGCCGGGTGGGTGGGTGGTTGGGTCTCCCAGCAAAAGCGGGGACAGGCGGCCCCCGGGGGGAGCTTGGCCTTCAGGGGAGCCAGCGGGCCTCCAGGCAAGGCCAGCGGCTGCCTCGGGCAGGGCCCCCCGCGGCTCGGCGCCCGCTCGCAGCGCTCCCTGGAGTGGGGGCGGGTGAGGCCACCCATCTTGAAGCACGTGCCCCGGGGGCTGCGGCGCGAAGGGCTGCGTGCAGCTCAGCCCCGGCCGCTAGCTCTGCCCCCGCGGCCGGCAGCTCCAGGGCCGAACCGGGGGGGGCAGCGAGCCCCACAACCGCGGGCGTGGAAGGGCAAGTTTCTTGAGTGGGCACCTGCAGAGAAGAGCTGACGGAACGGAGGAGCGAGGCCAGCCGAGGAAACAGGGGACAGAGACTAGCTCGTTGGCCCCCTTCGCC
This sequence comes from Lepidochelys olivacea, assembly GCF_965140295.1. Taxonomy (NCBI): domain Eukaryota; kingdom Metazoa; phylum Chordata; order Testudines; family Cheloniidae; genus Lepidochelys; species Lepidochelys olivacea. The sequence goes on along the minus strand of NC_140421.1, from coordinate 53,382,208 downwards.
TCCCCCCCCCGTACGCATAGCCCTGATTCCTCAGGGCTCTGCAGAGCAGCTTTGAAGGCGGTTCCTTGCCATTGTGCCCCGTTAAAGATGGGCCTGGGCCTGGGCCTGGGCGAGGGGGTGGGGGGGAGCCTTCCCCAGGTAAGCTCTGCGGTTAGAAGTTCAGAAAGAAGTCATTTTCAGGAAGCGTATTCTGAAACCCAAAATTTGCACGGAAACCCTGCTAGAGCATAGTGCGAAGACAGCCTTAAGAGATCATCTTCTTTTACCAGAAGGGTACAGGCCATTTGTGTTTTGAAAACAAATTAATCTAACTCCTGAAAGAAACCGAATAGAAGTAGATGCTATGGCACTGTTTTATAAGATTCCCACTTATGCACAATAATGGCCCTCTTAACAGCACAGAGCTTTGAGAATTAAACAGATACATTTAGACATAGGTCGTGGAACTAGGGGTGCTACTGCACCCCCCTGGCTTGAAGTCATTTCAGTGTTTACAGTTTGGTTCAATGGCTCTCAGCACCCCTACTATACAAATTGTTCCAGCACCCCTGCATTTACCTTCCATTTGTGAATTTGATAGTTTCAGAAGATACACATTTTGAAGCCCTGATGCTTTCCTAACATACCATTGAATTTAACTGTCCTAGAATGTATTTATAAGTTATAGAAACAGATCATCCAAACTGTATAGCACACACACTATTTTGACACCATAAATGAAATATGAAAGTTACATTGCAGCATTAAGAAATAGTCTGTTGCATTACATTGCAATATCAGCTCTGTGTACTGCACTAGATGCTTTAGAATAAGAATCTAAACTAAACTATGTATGTTTTCAGTTTTTTTAACTTTAATTTTTCCTGGAAAAAGGAAAGTACTTTTTGGTATGAATTTGAATAAAGTCTGTGCTTCACGTTGTCTTACAGTTTGTTTCACCACAAGAGAAAAGTAAATACATTTGCCATGTTCATGCCCTGTGACTAAAAGCGAAATGGAAAGCCTGCCACAATGTGTATTGTTTGTGTTTGAGCTGGATATGCTTTAAAAAAAAAAAAGTCTCCCATTTACAAAACAGGCCCCAATCGTACAAAGGGTCATGCAGGCAAGTGACTGTGAGCATAAAAGAAACCTTAAAGTTTACACTACAGACAAAATCCTGTAGTCCTTACTTAGGGCCTTATTAGGTGTTCCTAGCACATCCAAAACTCCAGGATTCTCAAAAGCCATTTAATTCTATTAAAGTTTTGCACTCAAAACTCCTACTGAAGTGTGTCTAAGGCCAGAAGGGACCCTTGTGATCATCTAGTCCAGGGGTGGCCAATGTGCGGCTCTTCAGAAGTTAATATGCGGCTCCTTGTATAGGCACCAACTCCAGGGCTGGAGCTACAGTCGCTAACTTTCCAATGTGCCGGGGGGGGGGGGGGTGCTCACTGCTCAACCCCTGGCTCTGCCACAGGCCCTGCCCCCACTCCACCCCTTCCCGCCCCCTCCCCTGAGCTTGCTATGCCCTCGCTCCTCCCCCTCCAGAGCCTCCTGCATGCCAAGAAACAGCTGAGCGGGAGGTGCAGGGAGAGAGAGAGAGAGAGGTGCTGTTCAGCAGAGCTGCCTGTGGGCAGGAGGCTCTGGAAGCCAGGGGAGAGGGTGTGGTGTTGGGGAACTGATGCGGGGGGCTGCTGACTTATTACTGTGGCTCTTTGGCAGTGTACGTTGGTAAATTCTGGCTCCTTTTCAGGCTCACTTTGGCCACTCCTGCTCTAGTCTGAGCTCCTCTATAGCTCAGGCCACAGAAGTTGCACAAGATGGATGGATTGTGTGTGTGAGAAAAATCACCAGTCTTTATATATGCAAAAGACACAGTCATCAGTATGGAAGGAACACATGCATTTCCCTCTTCATATACATCATTGATCAGTTATGCAAACTGTGTAAAGTTATCAATACAGCTGCAGAAAGGGAATGAAATGCTTTCATACCCAATTACCAGAAAACAAAAGTAAATAGTTGGTTACATTTTCTCTTCCACTAAATAGAAGAAATGTAAAAAGGAGGCGGCTTGAAAGTGATGTTGCAGGGAGTTTTTATAAATTGTAATAATGTAATCCTGGAGAAATGAATGCTGAATAAGATCTGCATATCATTATCAATGCATAAATATTCACAAGCTTCTTTTTGGAGAGAATTGCCATATATTCATAACAATATCTGGAGGGGGGATAAATCAGTAATTATATAAAGACCTCAAGATTTGGCTGTTAATCAGTTTTTAAACTTAGGTGCTCTTATTGACTTAATGTACAGCACTCAGTAACACATATCACAAGACTAAGTTATGCAGTACTTATTACGGAAAGACTCTCATTGACCTCCCTTAATGTTGCCTGATTAAGGCCACAGGACTCAGTTATACCCATAAAGTACTTCAGCTTCTTCAGGGTTTTCCTTTGGGTCAATGAAAACTAAAAATGGAAGTTCATAATGTTTTAGTGTTTGGTTTGAGATTCTTATTCAAAAAACTATTATTTTCCCTTTAATTAAAAATTTTAAGCATCTATGAAGTTATTTTTAATTCATTTGGAGGACATGGAACCATTTCATTTCAATGAGACAGAACACTTTTGACTTTGTAGTTTTGATGAATGTAGACATTAACATTAATATTTTAGTATCACAATTATATTAAATACCCTAAATGATGTTACCTTATCTAAACAAAGTAAACTGTTCAGTCTTGAGAATTAACATTTTGGGATTTGGATTCTATGGAAAATTGATTTTTCAGATTCAGAACTAGAGTTGTTTTTTGTTTGTTTTTAAAACATCAGGATTTTCTACAGAATGGAAATTCTGCTTTATGAATAACGCATCACAACAAAATGGGACAACAAATTGAAATATCAACAAGTCACCCAAAAATAAAGTTCTACAAAATTGTTATATTTTCAATCAAAACAAAATGCTTTTTTTTTTAAAAGTTAGCTAGACAAGGTGGGTGGGGTAATAGCTTTTATTGGACCAACTTCTGTTGGGGGGAGGGGGGGGGTGTCTTTTGAGCTACCCAGAGCTCTTCCTCAGGTCTGGGAAAGGTACTCGGTGCAGTTTAGACACCCATGCCTGGGCTATGCCAGTGGAGTTGGACTCTCAGTGCTTGAGCTAAGGGGCTGTTTAGTTTTAATGTTTGGGCTCAGGCTGAAGTCTAAACTGCAATTAAACAGCCCCTTAACCCAAGCCTCTGAGCTAAAGTCACCTGGCACAGGTGCACCACAGGTGTTTAATTGCAATGTAGACATATCTAGAGTGTAACAGCTAAATACAAGGTCAAAGAGATGCAATGTGCTAACTACTAATGCTAAACTAAGGGGCCATTCTAGGTGAAGTGGCCCATTAACACCCTGTAGTCATAGGACAAAAAAAGGGGGTTAGAAGGTTACAGATTGTTGTAATAATGAAGACACTGAATATATGGCTTAAGACCATGTTTGACGTTATGAAACAACTCAAAATAAAATGCTTCATTTTGAATTTTCACATTGAAAAACTGTTAATCTATATTTGTCTCAAAAGACTGACAGTTCCATAGTCTTTTTTCTCTCAAAACCACTTCAACAAGCTGTAATTTTTGTGTAGCACCTAGCACAATGGGGCCCTGTAAGCAGTTCCACTCACCACAGTACCATCCCCAACATCCAGGATGGCGTATTGGAGGGATTGTCACCTCTAGAACCTCCCTGCTCCTCCCCTCTTTGGCCCTGTGCCTGACCAATGGTACAGAAAGCCCAAAACAGCAACTCACACAAACAAAAGGGTCTTTCACACTGCTTGGGCTCATCTTTAGCCCACCCTCCAGACTCAGCTCCCTATCCCTTGTGGGTTACCTTTAAGTCACTCTGGCTCCTTTCCTAGAATCCCCTTTCAAATTCATTCCCTCTTCCACCCCCTATTTAAGGACCTACAAGAACCCAACCTACTCCCTGTGATTCATCTTCCAAACTGAGTTTTCTCAGCCCTTTTGTGAGGCTCAGGTGTCTCATACTGTCACCTGACCACAATTAGCCCTACCCCGTCTAGCTAAGATGGGGCTAATTACAGCACAGGGTTGGCTGCCCGAGGCCTCCTGGCCCTAAAAAGAGAAACCCACCCTGTTACAGTCAATCAAGCAGAGATTGGGGCTTTTAGGTAATATCATCAAATAATAATAGTAATAATAATAATAAAGGCGTTACAGGCCATTGTAGCAACATTTTTGTTGTTTGGGTGTTTTCCCCTTATCTGTTTTACTCTGAAATATGCAAAATATCTGCAGCATTGATTGGTAATAACTTTTTACAACATAAAAATGTAAATTAAAAAAATAAATATGGTCTAAATTCTCAGGTTTCAGAGTAGCAGCCATGTTAGTCTGTATTCGTAAAAAGAAAAGGAGTACTTGTGGCACCTTAGAGACTAACAAATTTATTTGAGCATAAGTTTTCGTGAGCTACAGCTCACTTCGTCGGCTCACTCTCTACCTCTTTTGTACCACTGAGACCATGCTAGGGATACTGAGCTGATATAGCTTGCTCCTTTGTCACTCCCTCTTTGCAGCCCCCAGCATAGGAAGTATGTCAGGGGTGGGGAGGAATGGAGAGGGTTTGGCAGGAGCACTGGCTGGAACATGATTCCAACAGGTGCTCTTTAGAGCAGCCTCTGAGCTACTCTAATGTGTGCTCAGGATTAAGGCAGAGAATCAGGAAGGTATAACCAGCTTCCTGATGGCCACCCCTCCCACTCTAGTCTGCCCAGGAGAAGTTGGATGCAGCATGAGAATCTGGCCCAATATTTACAACCTTGAAAGATTGTTGCAATCCCACACTCAAGTTACTGAAGTTAATGTTGGTTTTGCCTGAGTATGGAGTGACGATGCAGGTCTAATGTCTGTCCCTTATCCCCATGCAAGCTCATCACATGGTGGCCTATTCCTTGTATCTGCCTTTCTTCCCAGTACTAAGTTTACCAAAAACATACAACTACAATCTTAAGCAACCCCAAGGTACAATCCTTCTAGGTGAGATAGATATAGAGGTGCTTAGTCTAGATATGAATTTCAGAGTGGGGCAGTAGATGCCCTGATCATGCCTACATTTTCATCTCTTTTATTTCTTATGTGGCCTTCCCACTCCTGGGTTTGGACCCAAAGTGCACACAGGTTTATTGCAGTTAAAGATGTACTAGAGCAATAACTCAATGTGCTAGGGCAGGATATTGCACCTCAATAGAGAAGAGGATGGAGTTCTAGAACCAGCTGAAGTTGATGAAATACAATGATAAGTGGAATATAAAATCAGAGTAGTGTGAATTAATCAAACCAACAAGGGCACCTTCCTGCCAGCTTACTGGTCTTGTAAGTGATGATATCTGGCTTTGTAAACTACTTTTCTGAAAAGGGAAATACTGTTAAAAGAAAAGTCACTGTTCTGCCTGATATTTTTATGATCTACTTTTATGAGTCTTTCACACAGCAACCAGGGAGAGAAAATCATTTACAATAAAAAGGAAAAGGTGGTGTGAAACCACAGAAATCCGCAGGGTACCCAGATCAGTCTTACACCTGAAACTACTGTTTACTCTTTTTTTTTTAACTGAATAATTCACTGTTTCAGGTGGACAGTGTACCTTTGAAAGCAGAAAAAATGAAGGGTAGGAGGACTATAAAATTGTATGACAAAGGATGAACATATGCTGAAAACAAATGATACACATGCCATGGAGTGCTTGTGTAGTATCAAAGATTATACATTAAATATTAAACCAATTTCACCATTTCTTTTATAGTATGTCTCAGTGGAGTCAAGTCCAGCAGTTGGAAATAAAGTTTTTGGAGCAGGTAGACCAGTTCTATGATGATAACTTTCCCATGGAAGTCCGACATCTACTAGCACAGTGGATAGAAAGCCAAGATTGGTAGGATTAAATGTTCTTCTATCTACTAAGGTTTGATTTGTGGAAACTTTATGGTTTATTCAGGCAGATTTCTAGCATGTTTGCTTGTGAACTGTGAAGGAACATGCTTTGCAAGAAAAGTGTACCTTTAGTTATGTATTAAAGGCCATCTTATTCACATAGCATGTTGCCCTTTATTTATCTGAGAGATTCAGAGGGAAACATTAAAAGTGCCAATGTTTTCACGACATTAATTTACCAATTACAGATTTCCATTGCATATATTTTACTTGTCGAGGCAGATTTATAATAAAAACACTAATTAGTGTTTAGGGATCTCTTTCTTGCTTTGATTTTTAATAAATCAAATACCACATTTTTATTTAAAAATAATTCTTTAAAGAAGTAAGCTGAATGAAATTTTCTTTATCACACATTTATTGAAATATGGCTTCATCTATCTTTAATGAAGAGAAACAATATTAAAGCTTAATATAATCAGATAATACATAGTCATTCGAGCTGTCCTATAACTTTTAAACCTCAAATTTCTCTCTTTCAACCTCAAATTTCAGGTGTGATTGAATAGATTTTTGTTTGGACTCATCTCTATACAAAATATTTTATTTGTTTTTAGAATATTAACATTACAGTTTTTTGCATGAAAAAATGTCAGTTAGTTTTAGGTTTGTTTTTTTTGTTTGTTTGTATTTTGTAGTGTGAAACGGTTTCATCTACTCTTTTCTCCAGACTGCATGCAAGAAGCAAACTATCTTTTAAAAAAGTCTTTACTTGTTTCCTTTAATTCTGAATTTTTCACCAAGATGCAGATTATAACTTACTTAGCAAATAACTTGACATATATCATGACATTTTTGTTCATTCACATGCATATTTCATGTTAAGAATTTTGTGTTGCATAGGGAGGTCGCTTCCAACAATGAACCAATGGCAACAATCCTCTTACAGAACTTGTTAATACAATTGGATGAACAGTTAGACCGTGTTTCTCAAGAAAAGAACCTCCTGTTGATACACAACCTGAAAAGAATCAGGAAACTTCTTCAGGTAAGATTATTACCTCAGATTGCCCTTAAATAAATGTGTACCTTCTTTCTGGTTTCTAAGGCAAAATCCAACTACCACTGAAGTCAGTTCAGTTCTGTTTATGTTCTTAAACTGTGCTCATCACTGTAGTATCTAAGCAACTATGGGAAGATCAGACCCTACTATCTCCAGGCAAAATTAAGTTGACACTTATGGTCAAATTCTGTTCTCAGTTACACTTATGGAGTAACACATATGATTTCAGTGGAGATTGCACAAGTGTAACAGCAGAAACTGGAACCAAGGGGCTTGATATGCAGACAGATCTCAGTTTTTGCAAGTGAAGTTTTTCAACCTTGTCTAATTATAGGTGCGATGTTAGTAAAATGACTAATTACCTGATCTGTAGGCACAAAAGTAGATATTTAACTACGAATAGTTGTGTACACATACTCCTGGGGGAATTCTGCGCCAAAAAATTGAAAATTCTGCACATAATATTTTAAAATTCTGCAAATGTTATTTGTCTAAATAACACTATATAATCATGCCAGTTTCAATTATTTTGGTCATTGATTTCAAAATACCTGTCAGCAAGTATGTCTATAGCAATACAGACACACACAAAAATTCCCCTAGAGTAGAGAATTAAAGAAACCCATATGACAACCCAGTTTCTGTTTCTCTGCCCCCCCACAGCCCAGATACCCTCCCCCGAAGCCCAGAGCCCAGCCGTGGTCCCCCCAGCCCAGACATCCTCCCCTCCCAGAGCCCATCTGTTGCCCCCCCAGCCCAGATACCCATCCCCCTCTCTCCCAGAGCCCAGATGTTCCCCCAGCCCAGACACCCTCCCCGTCCCTTCCAGAGCCCAATCATGGCCTCCCCAGCCAGATACCCGTCCCCCTCACCCACAGAGCCCAGCCGTGGCCTCCCCAGCCCAGACACCCGTCCCTCTAATGCCCAGGGTTCCAGAAGGAGAAACAGCCTGGTGCTGGGTCCCAGCCAGGCTTGTGTGGAGTTTCCTGCATGCCACCGTCTCGTTCCTTCAGGGCATGCAGGAAGCTGCAGCTGCTGGGAACCCTCTACTCTCCTCCCCAGCGCTAACCTGCAGTGTCTTCTATGTACGAGTTGGGCTCGGCCAGGTCCAGCAGCCCCTAGTGGCGGCCAACAGCACTGCAGCCCATTTCTCTCGGGGAAAGGAAATTATGTGCAAAAACCATTAATTGCTGCAAAATTCTGCATTGCGCAGTGGCACAGAATTCCCCCAGGAGTAGTATACAATTCATTGCAGACACAAAAATGCAGGCACAGTTATTTACAGGTGAAAAACTGCAGCCAGCACTGGATATGAGGCTCTATAGCTGTGGTTTTAAACTTTTTTCATTTGCAGACCCCTAAAAAAATTCAAAGGGAGGTGCGGACCCCTTTGGTTGTCTTTGACATAATCTGCAGACCACAGGTTGAAAGCCACAGCTCTATAGCATATAGACCTTCAGTTTGATGCAGATTGAAGGTTGTCTTTTGACAAGCTTAAAGGTTTTTCCATCAAGCTTTTGCACATAGTGATATTTTCTTTTATTGGTTGACGTTAGTAAAACACAGTCTAATAAATGTTTGTTTATGGTAAGAATTCTGGGAAAACGATAGCATTTAGTTAATGATTTACTTCCTGTTATAATTGTGCCTTCTGCACAAAGCAGATACATATCTCCGTTTTATGAAAGGTTTCTTTCCCTTCTTTGATGGTGGCATGTTTCCTACTTGGACTGCAATGACTGTTATAGTTCTTGCAAAGGGTTATCTTTATTATATGTACTGCAATGGAAAATCTTAACATGACACTGCCAATCATTTTGTTCCCTTTATTCATTTATTGGTGATGGCCTCAGAAACTTGACAATATTTCCATTCCTACCAGTTTTTCCTCTTGCATTATTGAAACACTAATTTTTCTTATGTGATTTTCATGCAACTTGAAATTAAGGTCACTTTTCATTTCCTTCCTTGTTTGTATATCAACATCATCCATAATTTCAAAACAGTTAAAACAACAAGTTTATTAACTGCTTCTGCAGGACAAGCAGAGAGGCCCAGCGTATTTGTTTTTGTCCTAGGACACACAGCCATAGTGTGGTGGAAGTATTGCTGCATCACCCTACCAGAGGCATTCTCTCTGCAGGATCATACGTACAGAAAGAATGCCTCCAATGGCATTGAGATGAACAGTCCTGACCATCTTTTGAAGGCTGAACAGATACGCATTTTACACAGTCACCCGCACCAGATGCTTGAGTATAGGGATTTCTCTGTATTTTTATTCAGACTTTGTTTTGTTGTTTGGTTTCGCTCTTTAAATGTCCCCCTCTTCCCTTTGCTACGTATTTGACAAAAAGAGTATTATCAAATGCTAGAAACGCAACCAGCTCTAAACAAATGTGCACTCTAGATAACCTATAGAATGTAGGACAGATTGAGACGAGCACTCAGGTCTTCAATGTACTTTTGTATACATGTATGTGTATGTTTAGATAATAGCCGTGTGTGTGTGTGTGTAGAAGAAAGAACAAATGTCCTTAGGTCCTGACACACCTGCTGGGAGAGATACTGTGCTGTGCTTCTTAGGAGCTGCAATGCCATAGATGCGTACTAGTAGGCAGAGGCAAAGGTGGCTGTGAGCCATCTTTTGTGCCACCTGGATTCTGATCTGGCCAGGTTCTGAAGTGGTAACCGGAATATATGAGAACAATCCCAGGAGTCTTGTGTTCCTCTTCTGGGTTGTATTCTCCCCCAGCCTCTTGTGGCTTCACTGCAGCCTCTGCATGCTACTAGAACCGCATGTAGGGGCCAGAGCAGGAGGTAGGGCCCAGAGTCTGCCTTTTCCTGCCCCACAGACCTAAGCAGATAAAGACTGCATAGAGGCTGGCAACCACTGCTCAGCCCACTCCATGGCTGGCTTTCTCAAAAGAAATGCAACACAAGTGGGGGCATATACTGAATAGTTCTCTGTATCCCTATGCAGGATTGGGTATTAAGATCCCAGTCCTGCAAGCTGCTCCAGGCAGAAAGGTCCTTGTATGGAGCTCCATTGACTTCAGGAGCTTGGGGTCTAAAGGTTTACAGATTTTCTCAACAAGTCACTGTTCTGCCTATTAAAAGTGATATCAGTCCTGACCTTTGTGGTAAAATATTTCCATCTGAGAAAAAGAGCAATAGTTCTCTCTATTAGTAGCAGTGCTGGCCTTTCTCAGTTGTATCACGACAGCAAAGAACTGACTTTTTTAGATAACAAGTGACTGGTATGTTTTCAGAATAGAAATGTCAACCATCAGACATCTAATAGCACTTTCACTATTAGATCTTTTTCCTGATTTTTCTTTTCCGACCTTTAATAGTAAAACCCGCAGTCTAGCCTGATTTCCACAATAACTGCTACTGGCAGGGGCAGAGCGGATTTTTTGAAATGTTCCGTACTGTAGATAAAGCAAATAGCTTGTGGTGCTTTTAAAAAAAATAAATAAGCTGTAACAAACACATATTTCATTTAAAGTACTACATGTCTGGCCTTGAAATTGGTATAATATAATTTCTGCTTACGTCTTTAACCTAAATAAGTGCTACATGGCAGAATTCCAAAGGTCCAGATGTATTGATACAGATCCTGGATCTTCAGTTGTCAAAACTAATCCCACTCAGTTTAGTTCTCTTGGGCAGGTAGAAAAACCACAACCAGCACCCTCATTGTTCTCATTTTATTATTTGTCAAGCGCTGAAAATGTACTGAAAGCTGTACAGGACACCCAATACAAGATAAGCCCTACTCCAAAGATATTAAAGTATACAAATCGCATGTGGGAGAGCAAATTTGGCATCTTTTCTCAAACCTATTTGTGCTCTAGGCTGGGCCTAGATCCTTGGTTGGGCCAGAGTTCTGCTTAGCACGCCTGAAGAAGGGTGGCAGGGCACTTCCCTGATCCCTGGCACAAGTAAGAACATACACAGCACCCCTTTAACTTATACCAACTTGCAACAGCCCCCTACAGCTGTTATTCCAGCAATCCCTTCTGGTGTTGCAGCACACGCTGGCTGTGCCACCTCCTGTCCCAACACACCACCAGTGCCAGGGGAAAACAGGTGATTGGGAGGATGGGGTATAGAAGTAGGGAGACTTTCTATTGGCTTAAATGGGAGATGGGTTGGACTCTTAATGCGAGAGGAAAAATATATTTGTAATTCATCTTCTACTTTTTGGTGTCTGTGTGAACAGTGTTAGTCTATTTATCTCTGAAGGTTATAGCCCACCTGACTTACTCTTGGCTCTCTAGTGCAACATTTCTTTGAAATTTCTCAGTTCACTCCTCTTCCTTCCCCTCTACACCACACACACACACACACACGAAGCTACCCAACCTCAACCCATGATCTGAAAGTGTAGTTTATATATTATTTTAAGCACAGTTCTGTTATAACTTTAAAGAACACTTTGTCAAGCTTGACAGATCTGGAAGCTATAATTTGTCTTCAAGTACAAAGGCTGAAGCAGTCTGCCTGTAGTATTCACCACTATGTTCCTGAGTAGAGTTAATTGGAAAAAGGACTAGTGGCACCGAAGTTGCAATGAAAAACAAAAAATGTTATGGGATTTTTTTCCTCCCTGTTCTCCTACTAGATCTACTCCTGAGTAACCTCTACAGCAGACTTTGCTCACTGGTTAATGTAGTGGGTGTCCAGCATGCATCTCACTTGTATACCAAAACATTCATCTGCTCTGTTTTTTGGAATGGGCAGTATGCTATTGAAATTTACAAAACTCCTGCTCGGATCATTCAGCAAATAGGAGTCTTACACATACATTTCAATATGCACTAGTGCCTTCTATCAACAAATGAAACATACATACCCAAGAGCCAAGACACAGCTGTGAAAGGCATCCCCAACCCCCAGAACCATACAGGAGAACCTGTTCACAGAGACTCAGAGGGAAGAGAGCAGAGCAATCCACTGCATTTACCAATCTGGTATTGAAGCGCCCTATCTACTAGAGATGCTATTTTCCAATGACGCTTAAAACACATTTTGATATATCTTTAATTATCACAAGTTATAATGTCATTCGGGTGAACCAGCCTTTACAAAGGGACACAACACACACATTATCAGTGCCTTGCACAACCATTTTCTAGGTGGCAATGGAATATTTGGAGTCGGGATTGTTTGGTTGCTGTAATGATCTTGGGGTTCATTAAATAACAAACCAGTGAATGAGACAGGAATAAAACTTGAGTAAAACAAACTGGAAAGTGTCTCTGATGAACAGCTGCACGCAGCCATACAGAGTTCCCAACCCCCACTGTCAGGGCACATCTCTAAATTCCTTTGACATAATGTTGTCCCTGATGAGGGAGCATCTCTAAATTATAATCTTCTACAAACCTATCTCTACAGTTATGTTCCTGGCTCTGGAGGGGAGTTGTGTCTAATGGTTACAGATATCTCAGCCAAACACATAGATCTGGCACATTTAGTGGCTATCAATGCGACTGCGTCTCCCATACTCGACACAGATTTCTATTCACAGCTCTTCCTGCAGTGTCTTTGTGCAGCTTCTCAGTTGTCCAATCATTAAATAGGTGGGAGATGCCTGCCTCCTAAGTTAGAGGTATGAGACCTTGCTCAGTAATAAAAGTTGTGAAGTGCACTGAATTATTAAAACCAGTTAGTAGAAGAGCTGACGCTAGACCTCATGGTCTCCTTCGAGCCCAGCCCTCCTTCCCTGGCCAAAGCAATGCTGCTGCTGCATCCAATCTGGACCTCAGGTTTTGAGTATGCTCAGTGCAGATGGCAGGAAAGCGGAGTGGGGGAACATGCTCAATTTCGCTGGATGGCAAGTGGGGCTGGAGGAGGCACAGTGCAGATGGAACATTCAGAGATTGCAAACCTTTAACAAGCGCTGCTGAGAAAGCGTAAATAATTATTTTCAGACCTGATGGATTTTCATGGAAACAGCAAAAGACATCTGTGTACCTTTAGGACAGTTCGCACCTTCAATCAAACTTCAAGTTCCTGCTCTAAACCATGAAGATATTAGACTTCAAAGAAACAGCTGAAAAAGCATTTCATTTATTATTTATTTCAAGTTAAATACTAAAAACAATTCCTATGCAAGGCTCTAGGCACCCTAATCTTGTAACATTAGCAAAACTACCAATTTTTAATTAACTTCATTCTCAGAAATAGCCAATTTAGCAGAAAGTATTAAAATTAAAAAAAAAAAAAGCAGCTTGAGGCAGAGAGCAAGTACGGGAAACTTATGTCTGAATGGTTAAAATCTGGCCAAGTTACAAGCCACTGAAAACTGTGTGATAATGGAAAGTGCTGGTCAAACTTAAAGTTGCTACCAGCTCCTTCGTAATACATGTGTCTATTGTTTACTCCTCTATCCACTCCTTGGCTGAAATACCATTTCTAGGTATTAATCTGATATAAATCAGTCTATAAATTGCTTGAGGATTTCTCTACATGACTGGCACGATGTACATCAAAGTTTTAGGCTAAAACACTGGACATTGTTTATTTTGGTTTTGTTTTTTATTTCTGTATTCGGTAAATTAGATTCAAGAAAATGAAAGCTATAGAGATGAGGTTAACCTGTCATTGCTATGATCTTGGGTGGACGCTATTACAGCAGGTTTACTTATGAAAGGTCTTATTTTCCTTATATCTGTCCATAGAACTCCTATTCACATGAATAGGAGTACTATGAACCGATGAAGTGGAGGAAGGGGGAAAAAAAATAGAAGTATACAGCTACAGTACTTGCTCATGCTTAAAGAAATCAGGTGGAGGGAAGCAAACCAGATTAGTCACAAATACAATTTTTGTTGTTGCTATGACAACAGTGTGATGGTGAGGTGTTGAGCCTAGACGTAAGTAACCAGATAAAATGAGAAGACTGTAGGTAGGAGAAGAGTCTGCTATCATTTCTAAGAGTTAGTTCCAAGATGAAACACAGCAGACATAACCTTAGACCGTGACCAATTATATTTTGTTTTTAAACATATTTTGAAATGGCTTAGGTAGGATTTTTATAAAATGAGAATCAAAGGCAAAATGAGTCACATTCCTTTTATCCTTCAACTTTAAACTCGCAACATATTTTCAAATATATTATTTCCCCTCCCCATAATGTGTGGGTGAATTTGGTGCACAAGAAAATGAACAGAGACTGACACATTATATGGTAGGTTTACGATATACACAAATGAAGAATAGGCAGAAATCATTCCTACTTGTAACTGAAGCCAAACTTTACCCTCTGATATTGAGATACCTGCTCCTTAATTAGAACAGTTTGCTTTTGGCATTTAAAAACACGGGGTCACATTAGGTCATTGATTCTTAAGCAAATCTTACCATTGAAATCACTGGAGGAACTCTGCTTAAGTCAGTGGCACAGTGTAACCCACAAAAAAAAAAAAGATATTTAGTGGGGAAGTGAAGGACGTGCAGTTATAACATAACATCTCAAGAAGTTGAAGACAAATGGGAAGGAGAGCTCCTCCACCTATTTAGCATTCAAGCTTTGGGTTATTGTGTAGCAGTTCATACTATTGGACAAAATCTGGATTTCCCACCTAATGCAAAACTCTGATTGAATGTAAAGGAAGTATATGCACTAGCCAACTGGGGCAGGGTGAGGGGGGCGGGGAGAGTAGGGAATGGGAGCTTTTCCTGAGTAAGGATCTAAGTGTGCAGGGCTGGCCCTAACCCAAATGGCGACCCAGGTGAGGTGCATCTTTGACACCCACCCATTTGTTAACCTTTCAAATATTTTATTTTTTATTGCAATTGTAGCCCATTTCTTGACTTTGATCCACGATTTGCATGCATGATTTATCCCTGTCATAAGACAATAAATTTGCATGCTATGATCTGTAACTCTGTATTTATTCATGCCATATGTAAGCAAATAAACATATCCTTTTCTCTGCGCTTATAGAAACTTTAATTTGAAGAATAACTGAAATGTACTAACATCAAGCAATTGAACTGTGCACCAACATTGCGTGGACCAGTATTAAACAGTGTTGCAGTAGGTGATAGTCTTAGAATGTCAACCCTAGTCCTTTAGTTCAGGAGGTTGTTTTTCCTCGCTTTTGCCCTCGTGAACTGAAGCACAGCATCAGAGAGATCAAAAGACTGGTCAATGGCATTTTCAAGTGCCATCATCAATCAAAGATATGTTTTAATGATCCTGAGCTTTAAAAAAAACAAAAAAAACTGTGCTCACCACTCTTGACTGTGACCAGTAGCATGAGCAGAATCCTCAAAGCTATCCACACATTAAGAAAAATGCCTGTCTGCTGTGCCTCATGAATGAATTGGAAAACTTGGAGTGGAGAGTATGCTTCCCATGTTGCAAAATGTGATGGATGTTGTCCAGTTTGGCAGAGGTCTTTATCATTGATGTCTGAACATTATCCAGGTGTCGGCATCCGGTAAAGGTCCGTACAATTGTTCAAGAGTGTTTTCCTGTCCGCTGGCAGCTTACTAAGGTCATGCAAAAAGCCCAGGTCTTTTTGTGGTGCTTCATTTTTCTAAACCCTTCTATGATGGACATTCAAACAGTATCAACGAATGAACAAAACAATTCCCTTTTGAATTTTTCTTCTGAGCTTCCCGTCACCTCATCTCTGCCCTCATAACTAAACTGTCTCTTCTTGCAATGAATATGAGTTTCCTTGAAGACAGGCTTAACACTGGAGCTTTTTGCTATTTCTTTGGCAGCAGTGAGGCATATTCAAATCTGTTGTCTCTGTAGGCCACAACAAAATCAAGGAAGCTTTTCATCAAAGTAGTCGCAGTCGCGATGTCCATCGACTGAGTTTGTTGTAATGCCTTGCTTACAACGTTTACTTGGAACAGGATATCATGCCAAACCACAATTGATACCAGAAGTCAGTGATCTGGTTTGCCAGGCTTTGTCCTCATTTCTGATTCCAGCCACAGCTTTACTCAGCTGCGCCAGTTCCATCAGGGCATCATAAACCTCAGTCACTTGGTACCTCACTGGCCTTATGCTGTCAGTGCAGCTCTCCCAGTAAGTGTCACTTAGAGGCTTCATGGTCAGATTTGTAACATTGTACATGAGGATCTTATACCTGATAGTTAATGCTGAAAACATATCCTTTGCAGTACTCCAAAGAAAGATATGGAATCTAAAGATGATGATGCTGCATTTGACACAACCAGTTTGAGGGAATGGCAGCCACAAGGCACAAAGAAAGCTCTTGGATTCAGCACAAGGATCCTTGCCTGGACGCCACTGTTTCTTCCCTTCATATTTGCACCATTGTTGTAGCCTTGGCCACAGCAATCCTGAAGCTTTATTTTATTCTCATTCAAAACATTCATAAGCAGTTTTGTCAGGCCTTTTCCAGTAGAGTCATCCACAGAGCGGAAACAGATAAAGTGTACCTTTACTTGGATATAGCCATCCTTGTCATCAGCGTATCTTACTGTAAATGACAACTTTTCACTGTGATTAATATTAGGACTGCAGTCCATTATTATGGCGTAATAATCAATATGTATCAAGCACCTTCCTTGCCATAAGGTCAATCAATTTGTTTCCAACTGTTTTGCTGCAGTAATGATCCATAGCTTCTTTATGAACTACTTGACTCACACATAACATGGTCGTATTTCCCAAGGAGCTCTACCAAATCGAGAAAATTACTGTTATGTTAAATGAACAACTTATCTGATGATCCCTGGAAGGCCAAATTATTCTTTGCAAGGAAGAAGGTAATTGAGATCAGATGCTTGAGCACGTTCCTCCAACGCTGGGTGACTTTTCATGTTACTTCAGAGCATCAGCTAAGTTATGCCAATAATTGTACCTGGAAAGTGCAAGCAATGATTTGGCATTCTTGTCAAATATTTTGCAACAAAACCAGGGCACTTTGTCAGTTGATTTTGAGAAAACTAGCCAATGCCAATTCAGTTTCTCACCATTCTCGAGCCCTTTTTCAGAGTGTGACTTTGAGCAGTGTTGCTTCTGCTCATTTACTGGAAACGTCACATCCTTGATTTTGCTTGGCCCGTTCAAAATTGTACGATCAATATCAGCAGAGTTTAGGATCGCCAGCCATAAAGCAGGATCTGGTATATCGATATGTGGTGTCAGTTTTTCTCACTGCCATTTCTGTCATCATGCAAGGCTGATTCTTCTTTATAGTTTCTCTCTTTTTCATGTAAACCAGATTTTTCTTTGTCATTACTCTCCTTTTCATGTGAGCCACATTCTTTTTTATCACCAGTCGCCTTTACGCTGCCAGGAAAACTGGATGATTCTCCATCACTTGCCTCACATTTCCATTCTTTACCATCGGGTAAATCTGCTAATTCCGTAGTAATAGGACTTCTATCATTTACGCTTTGCTCAATTTCTTCTGCACTGGGACAATCGTTACTGCCGAAGCCCGATCTATGTTGTTCTGATTCAGATATTTTCCCATCAGATTTGCCCCTGGCTGCAAACTAGATTGCAACTGAGGCACTCAGCTTTGAGCCTCTGCTTTGGAGGGCTCATATCTCTTAGGGGTAGGTAGGCTTTTGTGTGTGTTGGTCAAAATTTTTTAATTTTGTTTTATATATTTACTTTTGGTTGGTAGGGGTTAGGGAAAGAAACAGGTGTCAATGTTGCAAGTATCATTCTTATGTGGAAAGACTTGATATAGAATTGCTGCACTGTAACTTTTCTCCTCAACCACAACGTCGCTTTCTCATGGGTTTATGATGTGGGCTAAGTTAAACCTAAGTGTCGGCCAAATCCTGCCTTTCGTTGCCCAGTTGCACTAGAAGGAGAAAAGGGCTTAGGGAGCCTCTTCTCCACTCTCCAGTCCCCTTTAGCAGCTGGGAAGGAATCTAACTTGATGCTCTAGGGAAGGAGAATGGCTAATGTGCCAGCTGTGTAATCTTAGTCCCAAGGGAGCATGGTCTCTCAAGGGAACATTGTCAAAACCCCTCTTCCCTGCCAAACTGGTTAGTGCAGATTGTTCATCTGCAGTATGTGCTAAATCTCACATTTTTCCTTTGCAGCCTCCCATCTTGGGCCCTATCCTAGCAGGATGACTCGGGTAATGAGCAGCCAACGTCCCACCTTTCACCTCCAGCATGACTCCTATGAGTCTAGATGTCTTCTAAATGTCTAGCCCTTTGCTAATATAGTTGTTTTTAAGGATGTCCCATCTTTGTATGGCTAAACTATTTCTTTTTAGACTTTGCTTTTTTGCACATAAATTGTTTTTTGATCAGATAGTACCTGTGAGAGTGATGAATGCAATAATACTGGTGATCAGATTGAACCTTCTAGGTGCTACTGTAATGCAAATAATAAATAATAATAACTCTGCTTTACATGCACAGTAAGTCATTTGACAGTTTGTCACTGATATTATATCAGTGTTTCACGCATATGACAATATCAGTCCCTACCTGTAAATAACCACCCTCCCACCAACAATTAGTCTGTGGCGGGGGGGTGAGAGAGAGACTAAATTTCTTATTTCAAAATGGTTACAGAAGTCACTTCCCCAGTAAGAAAAAATGTGACAGATGTTTCCTAAAATTGTTTTGTTTCACAGCAACAAAGGAAAGTGACAAAAACAGCGTATGCTGTGAAATAGGAGATTCCAACTGGCATTTTAACAAATATTTCTAACAAACACGGTACTGAGAAGCAGCTGCAGAGGATGGAAACAATAGCCATTGAAGTGTGAGCTGCAGTTTCCTGTTAAAGATTATAACAGGGTGAGAATGGAACATAGAAAGAAATACTCAGAACAAGATAGAGTGTTGTCTTTTAATGCCCACTGTAGTGCCATATTGCCTCACTTGAAATATCATTCCTTTTATACAATATATTTATTTTAATGCTCAGTGTTAAAATGTTACCTTTGATGCCCAAGAGCAGAATTTTTTTAAAATCTTTTCATGTAGATTTAGTACTCATGAACAATACCAGATTAACAACCCAGCAGACTGAATTCCACTATTTATCCACAAGCCAGATGCCGGTCAAGACGGAGGTGTGAAAACTTCCCCTTACTGCAACTCAATCCTAATGCTGACATCAGCAGTGTGAATTAATACCAGTGGGGGCTCTTATCTCTGTAAAGTGAATGGAGGTCAAATAAGCCATTAGCTGCTAAAAACTTTTGGTTGCTAGTGACCTGTGCTAGATTTGATCCTGTGACCTATGAAGGACAAGCTCTAGATCTCATTACCGAGCACCCCTTGGGCCTACCATCATCCTTTCTCTGTCTCCTTCAGTCCCCTGTGTGAGAATTTGGCCTACAACAATGCATTAAATCCGAGTGGGTAAATAACAAATAGGAAAGGTATATTTAATGTGTTCTGCTGTATAAGACTGATTAACTATTAGTTTTCATGATTAACATCCTGCTCCAATGGGTAACATACTTTAACCACCAGCACGCCCCACTAAAAATCTTGGCCTGGAGAAGGCATAATCCCATGACTTTTGCATTATAGACCATTCTAGCCAACTGAGCTAGCCAGCCTGCCACCAGTACATTAGCTAGGGTGGGGGATTTTCTTTATTTAATTGATTCCCCCACCCAAAATAAGGAACTGGGAAAAAAAAAGGCAGAAGAACAAAAAGGTAGTACATTGGAAAAGGGAGGGGAAGGAAAGAAGGGAGGCAGAGAGGAGAAAGGAGCTGGACATTTGTTTCTGTTCCCTAGGAATTAATCAAAGGTATCTAAAAAGTCACACAAAAGCTTTTCAAGTTTATCTAAGGTCCCTGTTCTCTGAAATGTTACCCGCTTGTTAGCTACCAGGACAGTCCAGTTGCTGTGCTAAACTTCTGTCCCTCAAGGCAGTCCACTTTTCTATCTAAGCAATATGAGTCATTTAGCTAGAAGCACTGCTCAAGACAACCAAGCTTTCCATGAGCGTTTCCAAGGTGATGGGATAGATCTCAAAACACACTTCTGAGAATTAACGTTAAAGAAGGTAACCATTATCATATTAATCCTCCTGCCTGCTTCTAGCCAAAAGGCTTGTATCCTGGGACAGTCCCAACCTATGTGAGCCATTGAGGCTCTGGGATACCCACATCACCAAAAGCAATCTGTTTTGGAAAGGCCCATGCATTGTAACCTATGCAGGGACCAGTGTGAATGAAACAGTTTTCGTTGGGTCAGCCTTAACCGTAGATCAGTAGTAGAGTTTTTAATGTTTTGCAAGGTGCTTCCCTCTTAGCTAGGGTTTAAGGATAGACACAAATCTTAGTTCCACCAGAAGGAGGAAGCTGGACAGGCAGGTGCTCTGTGACTGGGGGGCCTATTTCCAGTCTGTTATCCAAACACACCTCCAGGCGGAGTTCATCTGGGCAGTATCCACTGACTCCCTAGACACCTTTGAGGAGCAGTGGGTGCTATCAGGGGATCTCTACTCATTGCCCCCCCGCCCACCGGATCCCTGATTTTTCAACCTTTGACCTCATTTCCATTCCTGTTTCTTTTGTTGTCCACAGTAATCAGCTGTAGCCTGGGCTTAGAAGTTCCTCCCCCTTAAGTAAGGGGGCGGACCTTCAGTTATGGACAGGGTTAGGCTGGTTTGTCCCAGTGCTTCAGACGGTACAAATCTTTGTTCCAGTCCCAGTGCAGGCAATCTAAACTAGGGAGGGTCTTTGCAGCCAGGGAGTACTAAAAAGCTACAGCTGGTTGGGTGAAACTGTGGAGCTTTCTGGTGGTGGGGAATTTTTAAAGAGAACTGTTCTAATTCAGACAAGATGTAAGAATGGAAATTGTGTTACTAGAGTGGAAACGCATATTCTATTGGCAGGCCAATTCCTAATTATTGCTTGTTTAACTCAACGCTAACACTTCGTGTACATGTTTACTGGTGTTTATAGGACTTACAAATGTAAATTGGCTCATAGATGGGAGCGAGAAACTCTTATAGTCTGTGCTCAGTCCTGATCTACTGGGGCCTGACGGTGAAGTTCTGAAGCAAGTATCATCTTGGGAGGTTGTTACTAATGCTCTAGTATAGAATGACTGTAGGAGAAAAATAAATCGGTCAATCCTCTTCCTTTGCCACCATCTCCCCCCCATCGCAATGAGGTTATGGGTTTGACTAACCTTTGCTGTATAATGCATTGTGAAAGTAGAAGTGTATATTTAATTTTCTACCTTAAATAGGCTTGCTCTTCAGCATCCTCGCATTGAATGACCCATAATAACCAAAGACTCCAATCGGGATATGAGGCAGAAATTGGTCTCACACAGATTTTAAGTAATCACAGAAGATTCTTTCAAAGTTAAATTATTTGTATAATCAAAATAGAATACACATCCTGGTTAATGTCAGTAACTGTGTGAAATTACAAAATGACTTGAAGTCAGTCTGACATGCAATTTACCAGAATGTGTTCTCTCTCACCAAATAGCATTGATCAACAAATATTACTGGTAAATTAGGGAAAACACTTTGATATTACAAATGGAGTGGAAAGGAAAGTTCATCTCCTGCAAATTCCAGTGGGCCCCAGATCTCTTCTGCTGTGTGGGGATGCTTAGTAGCAAATTCTATACATTTCATTGCATTAAATTTTCTGGGTTTCCCTCCTCCCACAGCTCTGTGTTTCTCTATGGGAGATGGTGACCTGGCCTGCACTAATTAAACTCTGCTGTTTATCTGCCCACAAATTATTAAAGTTTAGTTCTGTGTGTCCTAAGGAATTTAATGAGATCCTGGAAATTACACAGTTTACAGTAGGCGGGCATTGATGAAGAGGGGAAATACAGAATTGTATATGTACATTCTAGGACTTCCCCATATCATGAGAATTGCCTAAAAGAAGGAGGTTGCCTTTGAGTTCTCTTCTTTCATGCATCCTGAGGATGATGGGGGAGGGGAATCTAAAATATAAGTCTAAGATAAGTACAGTAAATAGATACTCACACAGGTACTTCCTCTTTGACCTAGATAAAACAGAAGCATAATGGCTGTCTGAATGTCCTTTTAATAATAATACTCCAGACTTGAAAAGTTTCCTTTAGAGAATTCTCAAGCACTTTATAAACAAAGAATCATAACACCTATGAGAGAGGTACAGTAAGTATTATCATACCTACTTAATGGATGGGTAAACGGAGGCAGACTGAATTGGGAAAGAATCCTGTGCCCTTTGAAGGGTTTGCTAGCCTTTTAAAGGTGGAATGAAAAAAATGCAAAGGAAAACAAGGGTGGGTTGTGCTTTTTGTTCTTCTTTATGAGGCATAAAGAAGGTCTGGAGTTTTTTTCTAAAAACAAAATGAAACAAAAAACAAAAACAGTTTTTTCCTGCCTTTAAAAAAGAAATTGGAAATTGAAGATCTGTACAGCCTGGAAGACTGTATGGGGGTGACTGGAGATCTAGTAAAGTGAGGCTATTACAAGAATCAGGAGAGTGAAAAATGAGCAATTGGGAAGGGAAAGGATTTTTGTCAAACTGTTTAAACACCCTGTCTTTTAAACCCCTGTTTAACTTCAATAAAAAATTAACAGTTTGGGGAATGAAAACTTTTGTAAAAGATTCAGCAACAACACCCCTCCAACCAACATCTTCTGAGCCATCCAGTAGGCCCTCTAACAAAACCTGGGAAGACCAGAGTTGACATCCCTGATACTCCTACTTTTTTAAAAAAAGCAGGGAAAAATCCCCCAAACCTAAAAACATTTTTGTAAAGAATCAAAAAGGACACAAGCCCAGTTAAAAAAATAAAGAGAGTCCTTTGCAGGTGAGTGACTTTCTCAAGATCACACAACAGGTCAGTGTATGTCAAAAGTAGAACCCAACAGTCCTAACTTCCAGTCCCCTGCTTTAGTCACTGTCCACACAGTCATTCAGATTCTCAGCTGGTGCATACCAGAGTCACTTCCATTGAAGTATATCCACTATTAGTGACCTGCAGAGCCTGTACTTGTGGTCTGTGTAAAGCTGGGGGTAGCTTGTAAAAATCTGATCAGGTCTTAGTACAGTTTGAAGTACACGGTGCTGGCTGTTCCTCTTTGTTTTCAGCTGGTATATCACCTGAAGCAAAGCTAAGAATTAAATACTTATATTAATTTACCATATAAGCAATTGCTGTAGTTGCTATAGGACTGTTATGAGATCATGATTTGTTGATGAACTGTGTGAAAGAGGTGACCCACATGATCACAGATGAGAGAGGAGGTGTCCACAAGACAGTCGGTCAATTAAGTTGTGGTCCACACTATAAAAAATGTTGAGAACTCTCTGGTCTAGGTGACTTGTTTCACATTAAGCAATAAAACAGTTGCCAACTCTAGCATAAAATCACAAATGATACTGACCCCGTTGTGAAGCACTTTGAGGTTTGCTGATGAAAAGCACTAAAGAGGAGCTAGATACTGTAGTATTGTTATAGCAAGTCTTGGTGTTTTTTAGTTTTCCATGATCTTACAACTGCTGGCATCAAACTTATGAATTTTCCCATATTCAAAATGGCCACCCTCTCATTACTTTCAATGGAGATGAAGCAAGCTGTTTTCAGTTAAGATGGCCAAAGTTTCCCAGCAGTCTTTGAATTCTGCAGTGAGGTTGCCTCTAGTAAAGATGGCTGCTTACTTTCACCATTTTCAGTCCAACTGAAGCTTGCCTGGGAAGATGGCTGTGAGCTCTATGATTAGGGGTCTGGGCAGGAAACTATAAGAAGATAAGAGACTGTAGGGAGCAAGAAAGGAACTGAAGAGGTATAAGAGACTGAGGGGGTGCAGGAAAATTCTGGATTTACCTGAGCAAAACTCCACATTTGCACATAGAAAGGAGTTTCTAGGCACCAAATAATAATTACAGTCTAAAACTAGTTAAATATGCAGTCCCCCATTTAGCCTGCACAAATGCCTTTCCGCATCCGCACATGCAAGATTTTGTATTTATTAATATGGGACATACTTCTACAAGCTGTTTGAAAACTTGGCCAAAAATATCTATCTCGAAAGGTTATTGTGAATTAACTGTTTTAGCAGTAATCAGTTTCTCTTTTTCTTCATGATCTATTAAGATATTTGTACCTCATCAGTTGTCTTATATGGAGTGCAGAATCTATATGCTCTCTGGGAAATGTATGGGGGTTTTTTCTTAGTAAATGTCATCAGCATTCAGAGAATATTTTCACCTGTTCAGAATGAAAGCATTTTCCACTAACTGTTCGCTTCATTTAACAGTGTCCTGGTAGTTACTGAGAAAAAACCCTGTCCAAATATTAATTAGTTATTTATTGTAGATCACTATGTAAATGTTAGGAAAGGAAATACTTTTATATTTAGGAAACAAAGGAAAGGAGCAGGAAAATATTTTTGACATTTAACAATAAAAACAAAACTTTCAGATGCAAAGTTCACCCCAGCTCTCTTCTCTGTTGGCCTTCCTTTAGGCTATGTTAGGTATTAATAAGCCCATCAACACTTATAAGAAAAACCCAGAGGCTTGAAATCAAGTTATAGGAAATAACTGAAGGAAGCAAAGATTTCCCACTGTCTCGGTTTAAAACTTATTCACAATAGAAAACTGCTGTAAGAGTAAAGTGTTTATCAAGATACTTGATGGTTTTTTATGTAAACAAACAAATAAAATACTGCCTAATTGTGGAATCTGTACTCTCCTTTGGTGGCTGGCAGGATGGCATGGTACATTATATCACAATCTAGGATTTGATTGGATTCCCTGACTTCAGGCTCTTTTCTCAATTTTCCCCATCTTCTTCTACCCCCACCATCTTTTTTTGACCCTCCAGTTTTGGGAGATCATTTTCTGCTTCTCACTCAATGGCTAAATTCATGCTTAGCCAAATTCTCTTCAACTACATTGGTTAACTAAGGGCAAAATTGAACCAGGATGGGAGTTTTTGTGGAGAATTTAAACTGATATTGAAGAAAACTGGGTGGTTATCTGCATACTTTTTTCAGCAGCAAATACAATAATCATCGAGAGTTGTATAAAACAGGTTGGGACATTAAGTATTAAGTCTTTAAAGATGTTCTTCTGTATAGCAGAGACAAGGTGGGTGATGGAATCTAGCTTATAAATGAGCTTTCATTGATCTTGTTATTTTTAAGACACTATCTACGTTCTGTTAGGATGAAATTCACCCACTGGTGTTGATGCCAAAGCAGCTTCCAGTGCAGCAGCACTATGTTTGGTCCTGCTGCTGAGCGATGGCAAAGTGGGACACCAGAGACTTTCTACTCCCGGGAAGCTATGGAGCTGAGCTCCATGCCAGCTCCCCATAGTCCAGAACAGGGTTTTTTAGGGTGTGTAGCAAAAAGGGGGCTGGGCTTACTTTGCCCCTGTGTCTAGAAACATCTATGTAGCAGGTCCAACCAATCACAGCCTCTGCCTCACATAGGCTGCAGAGGTGATCTGCACTCCTGTGGCGAGCGAGGAGTGAGAGAATTCTCTCCCCATTACACACAAAACTTATTTACTTGAGCTTTGTGGAGCTGAGAGGGAAGGGAGTTAATTCCCCCTTAATCACTTTGGTCTTTTAAACAGCTAAGTCATTAATTTTTTTCATTGTGAAAAAAAAAAAGAGACAAGAAAAAAGTTTTGTGTACAACTGGTATCTGTAGAAATGCTGGGAAAGTCCCTGTTACCTGGTGATCGTATGGCGGGGGATTTTAAATCATCCCACTGACAAGAGTTTCTTTTGAAACGCCTTTTCTATGTAAATACATTTCCTGACTCCAACACAGAATTTCATTTTTTGTTGACTTTGTTAAAACAGCTTTTGTTTGAATCCTGTCTCTTTCACTTGGCAATGACAAAAAACTAGAGTCTGAGGGATTTAGTTTTTGCCCTCTTTTGGTTCTTTGGGATGGCCACTCCTCAGCCATCTTGATGCGGACCCCTCTGACCTCAGTTGATCGCCATCCCCCCAATCCAAGGCTTAAAATGGGCTCAAAGGCTCAGCCTAAACTGAAAGAGAGATCTCTGAGATGGGTCTGTCACTGCATGTTATGATCGCCTTCTGCAATCCATGTCGGCAGACCCTTATGTCCTGGGGCTCTTTATGGGTATAAGGGTCTGCCCATGACAATCTGACAGCAAGATCAGGTCTGTGGTGTATTAAACATGCTGCCAAAACCCTAAGATTTTGTTACAGGGTAGTGGGATTCTGTTGCTGGGCAGTGCCTAACCCAGACTCCCCACTCCTCAGGCTGTCCACTTGCAGATTGCCTGTAGAGACACCATGACACAGCAAAGACTCCTTCCAGCCAGCCATCTCCAGGACAGAACACTCAAATGTAGGAGATAGGGCAGTAAAGAATATCAGCAAACAAAACCTATAAGAATTAGAAAGAACTAGCTAAGCAATGGACAAACATTAACCGATTAATCATCAGGGCTCGTTCCTCAGCTGGTATAAATTAGCTATTGATTTCAATGGAAGTTATGCTAATTTACACCAGTTGAGGATTTGGCCAACCCTTAATCTTGTCCCTTTCCTCATGAAACACCACTCTAGTCAAACAGGATGAGGCTTCAGTCCTCTGCAGGAATATCCTCAAATCCCAGCCCTGATCACATATGATGTCCCATGTTCCCCTCATCTCCTTTCATGTATGTTGAAAGTGGGAGCAAAGTTTCATTCAGAATTTACTGAGGGCTAGATTGACAAGATGCCCATACAAGGGAGTAAGAAGCCTCCTTGTACTACTGCATGGGCTACACCCTTGTGTCCACATGAGCAGTGATAAGCAAGCATTGTGCACCTGTTTGCTCTCCTTCATTCCTTCAGAGCCAGTGGGTGGGAAGTAGGCAGAGAGAATTGAGGAATGTGCAGAAGTTTGGCTCTGCTCCTGTAACACGCTGGCCAGCACAGCTGAGCTGGTGCAAGAAAGGGTTTGTATAGATCAGTAAATGACCACCAACAACCTTACCCACACACCTTCCCCTTATCTTCACCCACAGCAAGGAGGAGGCAGGATGGGAATTGTGCCTTAGAGGGGTGTCTGACGTGCAGTGCCTCCTGGAATAGTGCTGGTTATTCACCACTACCTTGCTCAGGGCTGTGCCTAAAATCAACAATCTAGCCCTTGCCCTTCATTCCCCAAAGCAAATGATACAGATTACTGCTATAGTAGAACATTCTTTCTTTTTAGGTTATGTACATAGTGAATTTGAGTCCATGGTGATGTTAGAGTCTTCACTGGTGATTGGAAGCACAACTCCTTGAACTTGTCACAATCTTTTCAGCACACTTCAAAGGGATATTAGGAGATACAGCACATGTGGCAGCTGTGGGAAGTTTATTTTACCCCATATAGCAGGTACATTACTTAGCATTCAGCTGATTAACTCTGAAGCCTTGTTTCAACACTGAGGGCTGGACTACCCTTGCGCTTAAGTCGATGTAACTTACTGCATTCCCGGGTGTGAAAAAGACACCCCCTGAGCGACATAAGTTACGTCGACCTAAGCCCTGTCCACACTGGCGCTATATCAGTGGGAGATGCTCTCCCGCCGACACAGCTTCCGCCTCTCACGGAGGTAGAGTTATTAAGCTGATGGGAGAGCGCTCTCCAGTCGGCATAGCGCATCTTCACCAGATGTGCTACAGCAATGCAGCTGCGCCGGTGTAGCGCTTGAGTGTAGACTTGCCCAGTGTGATGAAAGCCAAAAGCTTCTCTGCTAAGGGTAAGGTAACCCTTCACTCCCCGTTCAATTGACTGCAAAAGTCCTGTGCCTTTTACATCAGTACAATTTCTCTCTGGAAACACAACACTAGGGGAAGCACAACGTTTAATAACAAGCAGCCAGTCCCACTGATTAAAATGATTTGTATTTCTCTTGAAAGTCCGTCTTTCTCTCATACTATGCTGCCTTGCAACTGCAGACAGCGTAAGCAATGAAAAACACCCTCCAGCTATCCATGCCTCATCCAAAAACACCAAGGGATTTTTTTGTACATTTTTTGTTTTTTATATGTAGTACTACCGCTAAGAATTCAGCTGTGCAGTCACGCGGATGTGACAAGAGACGACGAGTCTCTGCACTCTTCCATCACGCATCCTCATCCTGTTGACAGACAATGGAACAACTGGTTTAAGAACTAATGAGATGTTTTAAGAATTGTGAAGCTGATTGTGCCAGGCAAAGAAAAAGCAAGGATAGGAAAAATACTTAATAGAAACAAAGCCAGAGGAGAGTGAAAACTAAATTAGAAAGCTGGAGAAGGGGAAACACTGCAAAAGAGACGAAGTATTTGGTTCAGGAAAAGCGTGAGAAATTGTACTGTACTAATGATAATAAAAATATGAAGAAACACTAAGGTAAACAAATATTACAGAAAAAAAGGCAAAAGCACAAAAGAATATTATTGGGAAAGGCACTGCTTCAGGGAAGTGGTACAAGCTTTCCAGTTTGCCAAAGACAGCATAAACTTTATTAATATTTGGTCCCCTTTGGCCTGATTCTCATCTCACAATAGTTCTAAACCAGTATAACTCCATTAAAGATAGTGATTCTGCCCCTGGTTTACATTAGTGTGAATAAGAGGAAAATTGGGCTCCTTGTCTTGGGATGAAAGCTGCTTCTTCCATGTGTTATTGGAATAAAAATTGTTCAAAGAGATTGGCTAAAATGAGAACAGATTTAAGTCTGTTGGTATATACTGTACGGGGGAAGGCTTTTCTGCTTACATAGTTACTATGCTGTTATGTGATATATAGTTTTCTTGCTCAAATGCATGCTACATGCTGGATTGAAAATGGAAAACCTGATTTAAAAAAAAATGCATCAAAAATATGCTGACAAGAAAACCATCTCAAACCAGATATGTTTTCATTTGAAGGTCAAATTGTTCCATTGCTACATATAAGTCATGGCTATATTTAATGGCACTAATGGATGCTGCATTGCATCATAAATCTACATGCAGTAATATGTTTTATCGGATTCTTGTAATCAATGCAATCATATTTGTTTTTAAAGAGGGTGAAAAATCTACTACTACTGTAGAAGCCTCCATATTATCTAGACATACAAATAAGTTACTTAAGACGCCTTTTGATTTATACTGTAATCTTTGTCCTCCCACCCCATTTGCTCCTACCTTCTCATTAAACTTACTTGTGTGACTGGCCTGTTGTAAGACTGTAAGCTCTTTGGAGCAGGGACTGCATCATGCTCTGTGTGTTTGTATAGCACTTAACACAGCGGGACTCTGATAGGGGCCTTTAGGTGCTGCTGTGATGTGAATAAATGATAATAAATACCATATAAATGTATGCAGTCCGTCTCTTTAAAGAAGTCATGCAATTGCATCAAGCTGGCTTATTCTCAAAAAACTCCAGCCATTGTTAACACCTTGTCAGCTGTATCAGCATTAGCATCATTGGGAGCCCTAACATGCATGGCTCACTGTGTACCAGCACTGTGTCATCTAACCTAGCTCAGAAAAAGTCTAAATGACACGGTGCTGAAAATGGTGTCGCCAGCAGGCAGGCTATCTACATAAGGGCTCCCATTGTGGTTAACGCTGGTTTATAGCTGAATCAGTGTTAACAATGGTGGGAAATATGAGCGAAATCCCCTAAACCTGTACAAGGCCAGTCAGTGGACAATGAAATCAAGATTTTTATTATTTACATAGGGAAGACCCTAGATTTCTTTTAATTTTAACATTTACAATTTATTTATGTTTGCAGGGAAAATATCATGGTAATCCTATGCACATAGCAGTTATTATTTCAAACTGCTTAAGAGAAGAGAGAAGGATATTGGCTGCAGCCAGCATGCCTGTACAGGTAACGTATTACATTTTATTAATCTGCTTTGGCCAGGTTGATCACTTGTACTGAGGACCAAATTCAGTTCTCTTATGATGAAACCAACAGGAACAGGGAGGACAAGATCTGGACTTCTGTCTCCAAATCATGTAAACAGCATGTGCACGTTTGTGTGTGCAGAATCAGGACCTTACACATGAATTTAAGTAACTTCAGTATGTTACTGTTAATCTTAAGAAACTATAGGAATGCCTTGGGAGAGAAGACATTATTTCTGATCACAGGCCCTGACTTTCCAAAGTGCTGGGGGGTGTTTGACCCCTGCTCTGCCCCAGGCCCTGCCCCTCTCCACCCCTTTCCCCAAGGCCCCGCCATGCCTCTTCCCACCGCACATCTTCCCACCCACGCTCTACCCCCACCCTTGAGTGTGCCGCATCCTCGCTCCTCCCCCCTCCATCCCAGCCTCCTGCAAAATGCAAAACAGCTGTTTGTGGGAGGCGCTGATCCGCAGGGCCTGCCAGTGGGAGGGAGGCACTTGGGGGGGGGGAATGGGGAGAGCTAATGGGGGGCTGGCTACTGGTGGGTGCTCAGCACCCACCATTTTTTCCCCATGGGTGCCCTAGCCCCAGAGCACCCATGGAGTCGGCGCCTGTGTTTCTGAAGCATGGAGCAGTTTTTGACTCGTGTTGTAAGAGACAAGTTTCATTGTTAAGTTTTATCTTGTATTTATTATATAATATTTATGCTAATGATCATAGACTTTAAGGACAGAAGGGACCATTGTGATAATCTAGTTTGGCTTCCTGCACATTGCAGGCCACAGAACTTTACCGACACCTGAAATAGACCCCTAACCTCTGGCTGAGTTATTGAAGTCCTCAGATCATGTTTTAAAGACTTCAAGTTACAGAGAATTCACCATTGATACTAGTTTAAACCTGCAAGTGACCCATGCCCAGTGCTGCAGAGGAAGGTGAAAACCCCCCCAGGTCTCGGCCAAACTGACCCAGGGGGAAATTCCTTCCCAACCCCAAATATGGCAATCAGTTAGACCCTGAGCATGTGGGCAAGACCCACCAGGCAAACATCTGGGAAAGAATTCTCCGTAGTAATTCAGAGCCCTCCCCATCTAGTGTCCTGTCTCCAGCAGTTCGGGATTTTTGCCACTGGGAGTCGCCGATGGACTACATGCCATCATAGGCAGTCCCATTATACCATCCCCTCCATAAACTTATTAAAAGAAGTTAATATATTTTTAAAAACCACACAAGAAAATCCCAAACTGTACAATATGCATTTTGTGAAAACTGTTATATTGATGGAAAAATTCAGACAGATTCATTTAAGTTATGTTAATAAGTGAATAGAATGTATGTGCTTACTGGGGTATTAAAATATTTTTTTCAGCAATATAACAATCTTCCTACAATATATTTTCATTTTGGATTTTCTTGTTTGTTAAACATATATTAAATTTTAAAATGTTTGCAACACTACCTTTATCCGTTCTGATCTCAAGATACAGTGGGTGTTGTTTATCAGTCTGTGGAACGACAGTGATTTACACCAGCTGAAGATCTAGCCCTAAATTCCGTCTTCTGTGCTAGATGTTGGAGTGGAGTTATTTGTATGGAATGTTCTATGTAAGGCGAAATAGCTTTGCTGTTCAAGAGATCATAGATGGTCTACATATGACATATTTAATTTGTTCTAGGGACCACTGGAAAAACAATTGCAGAATTCCATAGTTTCAGAAAGACAAAGAAGTGTGGAGCACAAAGTGTCAGCCATTAAGAACAGTGCCCAGGTATGTTGTGTCTGTTACAGTCTGGGACAGTGTGCTAGGTTCTAGGACTCCGCACAGAGATACAGATTTATTACTGCAGATTCAGTGACACAGCCTGTTCAGCTGGGGCCTACTACTGTATCGCAGAAATCTCTCTCTACAGTAGAGGGAACTAAGGACAGAGAAAGAGGTCCTGCAGGGATAATACTAGAAACAACTTAGCTCAAGAAGAAGTTTGGCTTGAGGATTTGTTTTCTTGTTCTTTATATAAGAACAAAGGAAAAAAACAGAAAAGGGGAGAATTTGGGTGTCAAACCCAGGGAACGGGGCACTGGATCAGCACCTATATATTTAGGGTCCAGATAGCGTCACAGAGGAGAAGCAGCCTGCTCATAATGTTGGTTTGCATTGATCCTCTTCTGCAAACTCCTGCATAGAATCTGTTGCTGGGGCTTTTTGTGGGGAAGGTGAATTTCACTGAAAAGGAAAGGGTAAAGAAGAATAATGTATGCTTGAGTTGTGCATGAAAAACAGCCAAATGTGCATTCAACTGCACACCTTGCATTTTCATTTCCAAAGTTTAGTCCCCAACATAGGAAAAAAAAACAAAACCCAGATGTGGCGGTCTGTGCACACATCTAGATTTGGAGACTGGATTTGTATAATCTTCTAAACATTTACTATGGTTTCCAGGTGTCCAATTTTCAACCAGAAAGTCTGGACACCAAAAGTCTGGTTACTGTAGGCAGGTGGGAGTGGGAAGGTGGGGGGGAAGATGCCAGGTCATCAACCCGTGCCAGCCCCTGCTCAGCCGGGGCCACCTCCTACTTGCATGGGCTGCAGCTTCCATCCCAGCCCCGGAGCAGAGGGAGCCAAGCTGCGGTTGGGGTGGGGAGGGGAGGGAGGTGGAGAGCATCGAGTGATGGAGGGAGAGGAGCGAGTGTGAGGGGTGTGGCCTTAAGGGAAGGGAGGGGGTGTCTTAGGGGAAGAGCATGTTCATAAATCATCTTTTATGATGGATTACTTGGAGAAGTCTTTCCAAACCCTTTTAAATATTAAAGCATGAAAGTGAAACTCTGTGCAAAGCAGAGAAACTGAATGACTGCTTTGGCCTTTTTCAAAGTTCATAAAGGTGTCTTTATCTAAAAATGAAGTCTGTGGCTACAGACCTGCAGAACTTATGTCATTCTGCTGGCCAGAACTTTTTCTGGAAATCTCCACTCCCTTCTTGTAGGCCCTGATCCAGCTCCCAGGGCAGTCAATGCAAAGTCTTCAATTGACTTAAATGGTGTGGGATCAGGCCTTCAGAGTAGTATGGCCCTGTTCTGAGATATTCATCTGTCACAGGAGAAGGTCTTTTGCACAAAGTATGACTCAGCTTGTTTCACCTTAGAGAAGTGGAGAATAACTTTAAATCTCCAAATAGGCCAAAGAATTATAAAAACAAATGAAAAATTGGAGCTTTCAGTTAAAAAAGGGAAATTATCCTGCTGTGGCAATACTCTGCAAACAGGTGTTTTTGTGTGCGCACCAAGATGGTAGAAGTAAGTGTTTTGTTTAGGGGTTTTTTTTAAATTAGTTCTTGGGATTATACTTTTAAAGATAAATTCTTTTCTTGGATATCCACATTAAAAATCCCCATGCCATACTTTGAGTAGCTGTGTGTTCAAATCCACAAGCATAATTTAATTAATAATTTTCATAGTTAGTGTGAGTAATCACCTATTCTTCAAAGAATGACAATTTACAGTGCCAAACTACTAGATTTTAAAATGTGGGTGGGGGAGGGGCATCCTTGATTTGTTTAAGTGTCAAAGGGCAATTACTCTAATAGTTTACATAAATGTGTTTTAGTTAGGTTTATATTATTGATAAGCCGTCTTAACTAATTTTAGTCATTTCTACTTTCAAACAAATAAGGATTTGAATTATTATTTGGGGAGACTGGTTTAGATGAAAATAAATTATGTGGCCAGATACAGACAGGGTCTTGTTCTGCAGGCAAAACTTGAATCAATGTGGTTTTGCTACAGCAGAGTTCATGATTGGGCTGATTGTATCAATAAGAATATCAGTGTGTGAAAGAAGAGAATATATGACTTTCCTGGGATGCAATGAAGGGAACCCCTCTCTCCTTCTATAATATTATGGTCTGCAGCTGCACACAAAATTATCATTTTTTTGGGAGATTAGTGAGTAGGAGATAAACAGTCCTGTCAAGTCTTTGACAGGGAAGGGAAATATTGAAATAAGTCAACTGCAGTCTAGTTTCAAAATATTGAAATAAGTCAACTACAGGCTAGTTACAAAATAAAATAATGTTAATTAGGAACTGTCGGATATGGTGAACCCTCAAGTGCTATACTGAATCTTTTTTTTTCTTCTTAATTTATAAAAAGATGACAGAACAAGATGTCAAATACTTAGAAGATTTGCAAGAGGAGTTTGACTTCAGGTATAAAACAATACAGAGCCTAGGTAAGCTTTTTCATAATTATTTTAAGATGCTGTGAGAAAGTGTTGATTATAGGGCTAGATTCCAGTCACAGATATGTTTTGTGTATTACCTTCAAAGCATACGTAAGCACAAAAGCTGATATTTTGAGATATAAGCATGATGTGTATGCAAAACTGCTGTCTGTGCCATAATGCACACTTCTGGGGTTAAAAAAAGTAATAATATCCTCAGTGTACAGATGCAGTTATTTTCTGTAAATGAGCTATGAAGCAGTGTGATCAAGTCTTGGGAATTATGGTCTCCATAGTTTAGAGGATACTTTTTTCAAAACAATTTTTTCATGTTTAACATGGCCCTTCCTCTTACAGAGTGGAATGTATAGGTCCCCATGCTTACCCCCATAGTGGAGTTTTCTAAAACCAATTTATTAGCCACTAACTTGGCCTTCCAGTCTTTCTGACCAGAGCGGTGATGATCATCTGGTAAGCATTCCAAATGCAAGCTTGAGCAGCCTGCAGTGGTTCTGGGATCTGCAATCTGTCACACTGCAACAACTTCTTCATCACCCTTCTTCAGAAATGAAACTGGCACCCAGCTATGTCTGCACTGAGACCTTAATGGCACCTCCCTTTGAACATGTAGAGAAATCTGGGCCCCTAGGTGTCCCAAGTTCTTCAGCATGCCAGTCATATGAGACTGAGATTTAAGGTGTCAGAGCACAAATTTCTATGGAAGGCACATGCCAGGGCCCAGCACAGATATAGATGGCATTAAGTTCTTCTTTGAAAGTAGTTGGAGATGTAGAGAAACTGAGGGGTATAGAGCTGCAGAGGAAAAGGGAGTGGGTCACACTAGGAAGACGTGAAGCCAGTGGACGACCAGTAGCAGGAAAGATCACGTCAAGATGAAAACACCTAGTGACCAGTACTCACAACTTCCAAAATTCTCATGGTTACGAGCACCATAAAATCCCCCATCCCAAATACCAAACCTTCTTGCACCTATCCCCCACCTGCAAATATTTCCTCAACCGGATACATCGTTCACACTAAGATTCCAAAGAACTTTGCTATGATTACTGACAGCATCGGACACAATTTTATAATGGCTCATCACAGTTCAGTACTTGAATCCCATCCAAACCAGAATGATATAATAATGAAATAAGAGTATACACAGACATAAGAATCTAATAATTTCTATGTTACTAGTACTCATTTCTTCCCTATACTCCTCCTGTTCCACACAAGAAAAAAAAATCAAAATACCCAGCTCCTATAATAATTCTTAAATTCATATCAGAGTCAGTCTATGCAATTGAAATTATATTATATAAATTTTAATTACAAACATTCGTAGATTTCTTTACTAGCTACCAGGATATAATCTGTTGAGGGCTTCCCACCTCCTACCCCCATTATAAACACATACACTTACACGGAGGTTACCAGATGATTTTTTTTCTCTTCCCCCTGTAGAGCAGGGTGACAAAAACAGCGTCCTGATGAAACAGGAAATGATGATGTTGCAGGAAATGCTCAATACCTTAGACTACAAAAGAAAGGTTGGTAACATGTTTTGTCATTTGTGGTTCATTTGCTTTCTCCCCCTGCTCCCACACTGAATAATCACATTTAAGGAGGCATTTGCACAAACTCTCCCATCCAAAGGAGCAGGTAAACATAATTTTGTGTTACAAATACCAGGGGGATGATGGGGGAGTTTACTAGCAATTAAATAACTGGCAATTCTAAAGAGTACAACTATGGGCTTGAGCCTGTTAGTTGGCAGGTGAGGATTAACCATCAGCTCACAGGAACTGTTCTGGATTCATCCTCTTCGTTTGCAAGTTACTGCATTTAAAGTCAGGAAAAAAACCGCTCCGGATCAATGTAATCACATAACCATAAAACCAGACATCACACTATTGAGTGCAATTGCATGCCAACGGATGGTGGGGAAAGAACTTCTTCTATGTCTGTTTTTTTGCTGTTCACCTTGGAATAGCTTAAAAACTTCCATATAATTTCCACATATTCTTTTCATCATTAAAGAAAAGTCTATGTGGGGATACAGTCCAAGATCACAGAAAGGAGCTTGTGACCTTAACGGTGCTTCTACATGGCAAGATCCTGGAGGTGTCATGCCATAATAAATTCACTAAAAAAAGTTGTGTAGAAAGAATTCATTAATATTCAGGACTATTTTTAGTACAATGGCCAGAGAATCCAGTCACCTGAACCCAAGCAGTAGTGGTATAAGTATGGTCACTTTCTCAGAAATAAAAATTAATCCATAAGCATGAGAACATTATATATTTAAAGCCTTAAGTAATTTGAATATGGTGTTTCAAAGAGAAATGCTTAAAAACAAGGTGAATCCAAAACACTTAATTGCACATTAACATGTTGCACATTTTTCCTAACTCTAAGAATTTAAAATTTATGGCCAGCATAATAATTGGTTTTCATTTGCGAGCTTTATTGGTGTTCCCTGTGATCAGTTGGTGACACTTTTCCTATTCCTTGCAGGAAGTCCTTAGCAAAATGGCACAAGTAATAAATGAAAGTGATGTCTTGATGAACAACATGCTGCTTGAAGAGCTTCTAGATTGGAAGAGGCGCCAGCAAATTGCCTGCATTGGAGGTCCTCTACATAGTGGGCTTGATCAGCTCCAGAACTGGTAAACTTACCATTTACTTTAATTTTCCAGTGAAAACCACAGGAAGTCTGCTGCCTCATAGTAGCCCAACACATGTAAAAAGATAGAAGCTCTGATGGGACCCTGTCATATGTATGAATTAATTGAGTTTGCTGCTGATATGGTACTTAAGGAAGTAAGTAACTGAAATGCCATGGGCTTTGATAGGTGTAATCTGCTGTTAGAATGAATACAAAACAACAAGCTCTACATGGAGACTCATCACTTGCAGATTATTAAACAAAACAACAGCGAGAAGCCTCCCATATATCACATATACTTCCTCAAAGGAGTTTTGCTAAAAAGAAATAAATAGCTTGATTAAAACCACACATAAGTGTACAGATCTAGTCAAAAACCCACAGAGAAACAACGCTCTTATCTCATGGAGTCTGACTTCTCTGTGCGTATTAGAGTGGCACACTGAGCTCACTAAACTCGTCACTTGAGGACAGTGGGAGTTTTATCGGGTAAAGACTTCCTGCTTTGACTCATTCAGTGCATCACTTCACCAGATTTGAAACGATAGGTCATTGCAACAAGTAGGAGTTTAATGAGAGATCATAGCCTGTATTTGAGAGTACCACAAGGCTCAAAAGGAGGTGGTCATGTCTAGATTCAAAGTTCAAATTGAAACATAAACATAATTAAATTTGACAGTTGTAATGGAGCCAGAGAACATTCTTGTTCCGTTCAGTGCCTTCCCAACAATTTTTTTATGTCCCGTGAAGCTTTTGTCCCCCGTCTGCTGGAAGAGGCATAGTGAGGTCAGCAAGGAAAAAGGGAAAGAATGGTTGCAGGGGGGAACAAGCAAAAACAAAACCATTTTTCATTGTTGAAAACGTTTCAGTTTTTCATCAGAAAACCAATATCAAAATGAAAATTTGTATTTTGGTTGAAAAGCTTTTTTTTTTTTTTTTTTTTTGGTTACCAAAATATTTTTTCAATAAAAATTTTTTCAACCAGCTCTACCTGATCTTTTTGTAAGGACCTATGTGAATTTGTGACAAAGATATAACAGGACAAATCTTGAAGTCCCTGCGATTTTTTATCCACTCCTCACACAGTTATGGGAAGGGAGACTTTTATAAAAGTCCAATATGGGATTTTAGCCACATGAATCCCATTAAAGTAAACTGTTAGCCAAGTGTGCTTGGATTGGATTTTCACAGTCATCTCCTCACCTCTCAGGGATATAAATGTTCTTCTCTTAAAGAGCATGTTTTGCAAAAATACTACTGAGCTTTGGCATTATTGTCCTGTAGTAGTGGTTGCATATATATTTCTCTTTAGCAAGTCACAGGCAGCTTCAAGTCAGTGTTCATGAGGTCTTTGGGAAAGGGCTAATTTCTAAAATGATAAAGGAAAAATTTGGCCAGTGGTTCACATGTATTCATTTAACTGGCTCGGGTTAGCTTGTATAAGGCTAGTAAATGCCAATCAATTCTAATTCTATGATTTTTCTGACAAGAACTTCAGTAACTTTTATGTTCTAATAAGCGATTTATATGAGAGAATTGTAACTTAATCATTTGTTCTGCAATAGTTTTACACTGCTGGCAGAGAGCCTATTTCAAGTAAGAAGGCAACTGGAAAAATTGGATGAGCTGTTGACTAAACTGACTTATGACGGAGATCCTATTCTACTGCAAAGGCCTCACCTGTTGGAAAGAGTCAACTTCTTGCTCTACCATCTTTTCCGAAGGTACGTGAGCTGTTATACGTTTGTGTGTCATTTAAGATGCAGGAATCTAAACCAAACACAATTTATCATCGAAAAGAAAAAAACCTGAACACGTCTTGGTATTTAAGAGAGTATTTAACAGAGCTTGGTATTTAAAGGTGATGAGCCCCTATAACACTAACAGATGTTGGTAGGAACCTGGGGATAGGAGCTTCACAAATCAGGC
This sequence comes from Lepidochelys olivacea, assembly GCF_965140295.1. Taxonomy (NCBI): domain Eukaryota; kingdom Metazoa; phylum Chordata; order Testudines; family Cheloniidae; genus Lepidochelys; species Lepidochelys olivacea. The sequence continues at coordinate 53,343,560 of NC_140421.1, read as the reverse complement.
CCTTAAAGTTTTGTGGTCAAGTTCTGCCTTTGGATAGACATGCATAACTCCCATTGATTTCAACAGGAATCATTCATGTGCCTCTGAACAATGCCTTGGGATGCCAATTTCTTCCATGCCTCTCATTCCCCACCATGAGTGCCACACTCACGCATCCCTTTTAGTTTCTTCCTTTTAAGTAAACCATATGTTGTTACTGTTCCATCCCTGGTGTTCTGCCTTTGCTGTGGATGTACCACGCGACTGCACTGCTAGTACATACGTAGGACTGGCTCTGTCGGAGAGCAAAATTTGGCCATTTGTCTTCAAAATATGACGGAAATGTGAAATGATTGTTGTATTTCATGTTTTAGACATTTTATTGGAATCAGTTTTGTAGCATGTTTTCCTTCCTCATTTGTGGTGTATCTTTCCTGTATCTTTTAGTGGAATAGGATACCTGTGTGCTATGTTGTGTTCTTCTATTATATTCACCTAGGCTATTTTTTAATGGGAATAACTTGCAAGAAATCTCTAGAAAGTGAGGTGTTGGACTGGGATGTACACCTGCCACTCCAATATGCATAGAAAAGTCACCCTCCATGATGTGAAAGCCTTTTGACTAGTTCTGTACATTTATGCGTGCTTTTAATCAAGCTGTTTCTTTTCCAACTAGTTCATTTGTGATTGAAAGGCAGCCCTGCATGCCCACCCATCCCCAGAGGCCAATGGTACTTAAAACCTTAATACAGTTCACTGTTAAACTAAGGTAAGTAAAGGAAAACTAGTGTTAATTCCTTTATTTCCATATTACATTATATCCTGGGAGAGCCAACATTTAACTCATTGGGCCAAATCCTGCTGACTATACTCAAGCAGAGATCCTATTGCCTTCAATGAGAATTTTCTTGAGTAAGGACATACATACACTGGTCCGAATTCTGCCACCTACAACTATACATGGAGTAAGATCGTGCTCCACGTGAGTGAAGGTGCCAGCTTCTCACTGTGAGTAAAGACCTCAGATGTTTTCCTGGTCACATTTTTAAAAAAATCCTGTATTGGATTCTTGCTTTAATGACATTACAGACAAAATAAGGCACAAAAATGAAGTCAATAATAATAACATATCACATCACACAAGCCAGCTCTGCAGTAGTTTCAAGGCTACTCTTGCACATAAGCAAGGCAAATTACTGCATTTTTGGAGGCTTGAGTCTTCAACAACTCAGAGCCTGAATTTGCTCCCCACTGGTTCCTTGCCTTCTCTGAAAATAGGACTGGATGGTGGAACTCGCAGCTGAATCCCATCCACCAGCAGTAAGAATAGAGGGAACAGGAGCATTCTTGTGGGGGGACAATGGTATAGGAACCCCCATACTTACTATCCTCTTGATGTCTCTCAAAACAGCTGCAGGTCTTATGCATTCACATTTTATCTGTGCCATCCTAACTTTTGTCACATGCCAGCACTTATGATGAGGGAATGAGGGAGATAAGGTGGCAAGTCCCTCCCTCTTCAGCTTAAGCTTGGGACCCTGTAAATCATGATGCAGCTCTGGATACTTGGTCTGGTTTTCTTTAAAATGGGATTTTAGAGACCTTTGACTAGGGAACTACCGGCCTTTATTCTATAGTGACAAATAGCTTTACTATATAAAAGGGACAAGTCCTAGTTCTGATTATTCAGTTTTACACTTTTTATTTCCCAGGCTGCTAATTAAATTGCCAGAGCTGAACTACCAGATCAGAGTGAAAGCAACTATTGACAAGTAAGTGACTACATTATACCCCTAGGGCTCAAAGTCTGTGTTGCTGCTTTATGTGGTTTGAAAGTTGTTGTGTTTTTAAAATACAAGACCTATTCGAATATTAAGGAGGTTTATTATAGTCAATAACTGGTGAAAGATTTTATTTTATATTCAAAAAAAATCTCTCTTTATATCGGATATTTTAAAATTCGAGTCAGCAGTTCCAATGAAGATTTGTAACAGGAGCTGTGTGAAACACAGTGCTTTTGGCTGGCAGCAGCAGCAGCATATTCATTCAAACCATTTTTCAGCTTTGAGTCCTGTGGGATTGTGCCCCTTGAGTTCTGCATTTACACAGATCAAAAAAGTTAAAGGGAATGCCGACCAGTTTTGCTGAGTTTTGGGTGGAAAGCATATGTTAGCCCAAGTTCACTAAAAGGTTGTCATACCCAAGTGAACCTGGGTCGAGCTTTGGCTTTCATAACACATCTGTCTTTGCAATGCCCCTATGCTTTTGACGAAATCAGGCTGCATTAATTTGTAATCACAAAACAAATAACTGCTAAGATCCGGATCCTCGAAGAGAATGGGAGTTTCAGGTTTCTCACTGGCTGTTCTCAGCAGAACCTTAGGGGCTAGCCACATTTCAACTTCTAATTGAATGATTCTAACTTGTAACTAGTTAATAGCATAGCTAGCTCTAAAAGCTAATTTATGTCAGAACACCACACAGGCCCAGATCCTGCTAACATTTACATACCTGCTTAACTTCATTTCTGTGAATAGTTCCATTGATTTCAGTTGGACTACTCAGGGTAGTAAAGTTAAGCATGTTCTTGGAGGACTGGTGCTATAGTTAATAACTATGGAAGCTTAGAGTGTTCCACCCCTGCCAGAGACTGAGCGTGGCACATGGCTGTCTTCCTGTAAGTGGTTCCTCTGAGCCCCCCCCCCCCTTTTCTTTTTACAGTGTGATTTGGTTAGTCCTCCTTCTTCCCAGGTGTCTGGGCAGGAGGACATCTCAGAGTGCACTGCCCTACATATTGATGCTTTGTGCACGTCCTCCAGTCATTCTGTGCCCTGCTGTACAGATGCCTCTATTTTCCCAGAATGCATTGATGCAAACATAGTTAGGCAGAGTGGTAGCTTTGGATATGCACATCTAGCTCTGATGGCTGAAAAAAGGCTGTGGAGGCACAAAGTGAATCATATTACCTTTTGCGAATACAGACTAACACGGCTGTTACTCTGAAACCTGTCATATTACTTATAACTAGCTATGTGCCTGCCTGATTACAGAGCAAAAGTCACAGCTGCATTGATAATATGAATGGACCTTTAGAGGCCAAGGCATAATTTAATCTGCTCTTTTTTAAAAAGGCGCTATTTAGTTTGAGTGCATACTATATATATATATATATACACACACACACACTGGGTTACAGGATATATTTTCTCTTTCTTTTTTTTAAGGAATGTGTCAACTGTAAGGTAAGGCTATAAAAGTTTGAGACTTCTTAACTTATCCCACATTATTTTATCTGCCATTGTGTACATTGTTGTAATGTGTTTTCTAGTAATCGCAGATTTGTTCTATGTGGCACTCATGTCAAAGCTATGAATATGGATGAATCTGCAAATGGAAGTCTGTCTGTAGAATTTAGACATTTGGTAAGTTTGCAAGGTACTGTTCTTGTCATGTGACATTGGTAGAGCAATCACAGAATTTTTTTTTTAACCTGAACAAGGAAAACTATATCATTCTTACAGCTGTCTTTCTTTCTCTCTGCTTCACTATAGAGCTTCTACCTAGAACCTTTCACAGCCCCATCATGCCCTGCTTTTTGCTGGAGTTTTAAAGAAACAGCACACATAGCCTCATAGTACTTGCTTTTACTCTCTTTATCAAATATATGCTATACAATGTTCACTGTTAATACTCCACACAAGATTAGGTACCATGTACTTTCTGCTCTACAAACCAATCTCCTTCCCGTTCCCTCTGTGTCCAGTGGCTCTAGATTTTTAATCTGACTTCATATGATTTGTAGCGTTTGAGTTTCCATATTTGCTACTGATAATTATTTTGGATATTTTCTTGAATGAACAAATGAACTGACCAAGTAGATGAAAATTAAATAAAGGAAAAGGGGTGTTTAAAATACTTGGAATGAAAAATTTTCCTATCAAAAATGGAGTTTTGTCAAAATCAACATTAATGCTGGGTCTTTCATGTCCCCATTCTCCTGATTGGTCCTGCTGCCTGACGGGACTACATCTCCAGTGATGTGCTGTGGTCTCTTTCTGTGGCTGAACCACTGTGGGGTATCATAGAAGTCCTGCAGGAATGGAGTCTGCAATTAGAATGCAGTCTGCAATTAGAATGCAAGTCTTCACTTTTTGCATTCTTGTTTAGTTATTTTATTATGAACTTAGCTTTATTGAAATATTATGAGTTAATTGTGTATTTAAAAAACTTTTCTTTAAAATAATCACTGAATAGATTTATGAAGAAACACAATCAGAGCCTGAACTATAGATGTTGAATGTAAATCGTGTACTTATCACAGGATTATCCAGTGCCATTAGTTTATGTAAAGACAAATTTTGATTCCACCGGCCATTTAGTGTCATGGAACAATTACTTACTATTTTGAGATCCCTGAAGAAATCATATGTTAGTTTCTGAAGGATGCACAGCACAAATAGACCATCACTATACAACCATAGTAGTAGAACCACTGTAGCGAATACGGCTGCTAAATATTTCTGTCTATAAACTTCCTGAATATAAATCTTAATTTCCATTTTACAGCAACCCAAAGAAATGAAATCAAGTGCTGGAAGCAAAGGAAATGAGGTATAAAGTTTTTTAGTTTTGTAATGTGTTTTTTTTTTATGACTTTCAAATAAAAAGTATTTTAGAATGGATTTCCGCGAATCTCATTTGTAGGCATGTTAGCTTTTGAAATAAACACAGTCATGATAAACTGAACAGTAGACAGTTGTAATATAATAAAAATACACGAGAACTTTTCAGAAATAAATTTCTTAGAAGTTTGAATGAAAAAGCCTCAGTTTTATACAACAAAAACGGTTGTGTTAGACAGCAGGATATATGTATCCAAATGCATGTGTTTCTTCTTAAGGAGTATTCTTTTAAATTGGGCCCAACATTTATATTTTGTAAAAACAAAGTTTTATGAAACCCAGAACAAGAGAAATGTTTCCACAAACTTTTTTTTTTTAATCCAGTAAGAACAGTTCATTAAACAAGTAAACTGAGGGCCAAATTCACAAGTGGAATAAGAGTGTAATTGTATTGAAGTCAATGGGGTTGTGCCTTCTTCAGTCAGCATTGAATTTGGTCCTACTTTGGTAATATTTATCAGTAGCTGGTCTTAGTGTGCCCCCTTGTGGTTAGATTATAATATAAAACTTCAGATTTACAGAATAACTAACACACACTGGACTATCCATGCCCTCTGACGGTTGGGAGACTTATGTACACTTCTGCTTTGTAAAGTGAACAGATGTTGTGAGTGATTGCATCCTAGAATGGTCTAAAAGTATAATTCTCCCATATACCCCAAAGAAAAATTTACATAACCTCAAAATAGGCATTTTCTTGCTCTCTAAAAAACAGACCTTTAAACAAATACCATTAATATCGGTATAGGGACATCAGTATGAATTAGTATTTCGAGTAAGTTTGCTATTTTTCCCTCTGGTTTTTGTTTAATATAAGATTGAAACAAAAATTAGAATTCTACACATGAATGTTCGTACAGCTTTAAGTGTACCAGTATAGTTAAAGTGGTATAACCCTCTAGTGTGGATGCAGCTATTCCAGTATAAACATAGTATGGAGTATTCCTGTCCAGGAAGAGGAAAAGCTGTACTGGTCTACAGTACCCTTCTACCAGTTTAACTGCATCCGCATTAGGGGTTATACTAATATATCTTTAAAAAACCCCACATTCCTAAAAGACACAATTATAAGAGTACAAAAACTGCGTATAGACCAGGCCTTAGTCATAGAGTTTATGTGCAAAACAAGAAAAAGATCAGCATGGATGGTTTAAACAAAAACGAAAAACCCATCACAACCTAAAACCAAGCAGGACACATTTTTGCACACACATCTGTATTCTTGACTGGAACAATTCACCAGTTGATTAGTAAAACTGAAACTCAGGGTCCGATTCTCTGGTGCTCCGTGCCTTGTGAAGTGAATTTGCACTAGGGTAAATGAGTGCAAAGTGGGTGTAAAATGCTACTGCCCTGCCCTTAGTTTGTGCACCTCCTATTAAGTTTGGATTTAGTCACAGATGCTGTGGTCTTATCCAAGGGTTTGGCTACACTTACATTTTATAGCGCTCTAACTTGCTGGCTCGGGGGTGTGAAAAAGCAGAAGGTTTGAGCGCTTTAAAGAGCTTGTGTGGACAGGCTCCAAGCGCAGGGAGCCACTCTCCCAGCGCTCAGAGCTAATCCCCTCGTGGAGGTGGATTACCAGGAGCCCTGGGAGAGCTCTCTCCCAGCACCGGCACTTGACCACACTCACACTCCCGCAGCAGGGCTTTGAACTTTCTAGTGTAGACATAGTGTAAATGCTCCCCTCCCTTTATGCAACCCTGTGGGAAGCAAAAGAGCACGGATGGCATGAAGAAAAGTTGAGGCCTATGCAGATGGGACAGGTAGTGAGAGAATATATTCCTCCAACAGATCACATCCTCCCCCTGAGAATTCTTGGTGCCAAGTGTCCACTCAAAACTACTATCAGGACTCCCAAGTGTTCAAAATATATGCATCAGGCCCCCAAAGGATGCTATGAGATCTTTTAAAGTCTCCTGATTTTTAAATAATTAGCGTTTGGGGTTTTTTATTTGCCTTCTAGTTTGTTAGCCTTTTAGGTTTACGTTTTCAAAATTCTCTCTATACCCAGGAAGGTTAGCAACATTCATTTAAAGAAAACCCACAAAAAGTAAGGGGAGATTCTCACATAACCACAGGTCTCCAGGAATTGGGACTTGACATTAAAAAAAAAAAAGACAAGATTCACAATAAAATTATAAGTGTTGGCACCAGGGTGAGGGAGATGGGCTGGATGGAAGAGCGGGGCCGGGAAAAGGCTGTACTTTGTGTACCATTCTGTTTGGTAAATGGTATAATATCCCGAATGCAGTTACAGCAGCTCTCAGCAGCTACAGATCCTCTGATCATCCTCCACCATCAGAGGGAGTCACAGCCATGCTGCCAGCCTGTGGGGAACCTAGTGGCAGCAAGACAGCTAGTGCCTATTGTGCTGGGGGAGGACAGGAAACAGCACAGAGACAGAGTGATTCCATGTGAAGATCCTTGTGATTTGGCCAGTCTGTTACTTTTGTTCTCCTGTGTGTGGCTCATCTGGCCATGCCACAGATTTGCCAGCTTTCTCAGTATTGCTGCCGGCCCCCACTTTCTGAGGTGATAGTGCAAACATATGGGTGGCTACTTCTTGTCCTCAAATCTTTTCTGCTGGCTACTTCCATCTGCTGCAGGCAAGAGGAGACTATGACTTTCAGTAGGATTATTGGAGCTATATAGCTAGTTTGGAGTGTTTAAGTAAAACTGCTGGTGGATCGCTGCATGCGGTGACAGATGCCAAACTTCTACCAGCTTCTGCCTTTTTATAAGCACAGACTTGCTCTCCAAGTATGTCTGTGGTTACGGTTTGCAGATGTGCTCTTCAAAACACATACGGTCAGTGTTCTAGTCCTGGATGGGGAAGTTGAGTTAATCATTTTTAGTTAACAGATGGAGACAATTGTCAATGTTCCATGCTGCAACTGCAATTGGGAAAAAATATACTGAGGCTCTAGAAATGGATTCATAAATGAGATAGCACAAGTATCCTGCTTGGTTATTATAGCTGTGTTATTTGTGCCACACTGCTGCTGGTCCCAGGTTCTGAAAAAAGGAGAAGGCAAAGGAGTGTAGTAGCTAGAATAGGCAAATGAAATCTCTCCTGAGAGAGGTCAGGTACTTTTGAAAATCCCACTGGGCAGCCATCTGCATCTTTAGGTGCCTAAATACCTTAAAAATCTGGCCCAGACAGTTTTTAATTCTTTGATTGGTTAGTTCTTTCATTCCAGGTAAGTGTTCGTGAAAGCCTATTGATCAGAAGGTTCTGCAGCTGTGGTTTGTGCCACATTGGGGGGGGGGGGGGACGACACGACTTTTTATTCAAAGCTTACCTTAAAAGGTGAACTGCAAAGCCAGTGAAATTGTGCCTTCCATGGCTTTGGATGATGCATAAAGTTGACATCATACATTTGGGTTTGTGTCTCACTTTTGGTTGTAAAAAACTGGCTTTTCCCCATTGAACATTATACTAGGAATGGCAGGATTGGGTAGTTTCAGGAGGGGAACTTTGACCTGATAGGAGGTGGAAACCTGATATACAGCTCCCGGCTGTTATTTGCCCTTGCAGGCATGCGCAAGGGGAAGGGGAGTCATGGAAGGAGACCTTCCTCCTGCGGCCTATGCAAAGACAGAGAATTATAAATACTCTCTGTAAGCAGGGATTTGACTTAACCCCGCCATGGAGCAAATCAGCTGGAAAGGGTTGAAAAGGAAGTGGAGCTCTAGCACACTCGAGAGCAAGATACACCACCCCTTTGGATGGTACAGAGCAGGGCATGCACCCCCACCCCCCCTGAGCTCTGAGCAGCCCTGGGAGAGTTTGTGCCTGAGGCCCAGTCTCTCCCTGTGCTGCAACTGGTGCAGGAGGGCCTCCATGCAGCTCTTTGTGCAAGTTGCACAATCTAGCCCAATGTATGGAGGAGCTGTCGGGCAGCAGGAAAGCTAAGTGAGCGGCTGCTCAAGTTTATCCCTTCTGGGATGTTGCATTCCCAGTCCTCCAAAGATAGACAGAGTCCGCTGGGAAATCGGAATCTGTTTTACATTGAAATTGTCAGTCACGAAAGAAGCTTTTTAAAAAGAAAAAACAACATTTGAGGCCATCTCTATAACTTGCAAAAAGCATAGTTCCTTTTGTTCATTTTTCACTTCAATCCTTAAAAGTGCAACAATCCCTTTAACAATGTTTTCTTAGCTTCTTCAGAAAACAGCAGAAGTTTTAGGCAGAGTTTAAGGTCGGGGCACTGCTGCTTTTTTTTTTTTTTTTTTTTTAATAAAATACCCACGATTTTCCACTGGCTCTGCTTATACAGTATATTCAACTGACATATTTTCTTTTAGTGTTGTGTTCTCTGTACGGTTTGGTTGTAGTCAGGCTCCCAAAACCAGTTTTAAGTGCCAGCTTTGTTCACAGTTTTATAATGTGTTTGCTTCCTCAGGGCCCTCAGATGGTAACTGAAGAGCTGCACTCCATCAGCTTTGAAACACAGGTCTCCCTGTATGGTCTGACTATGGATTTGGAGGTGAATGTTTTCACTGTTTTTGTGTGGGGAAGAATAAGCAATTATTTGTCCTCAAGCCAAATCAATACCTGTTACTTACAAGAGTTTGAGAATTCTTGGATAAAGATGCACAGTACATAGATTTACAGCAACTTTTGAGCTAACTCTAATTGGCTATGCGTGCTTCACTTTGATACAGTATAAATATGATGTTCTGCAGAGCATTTCGTGCACAGTCCTGCCCCCAGTGAAGTCAGTGGCAAAATTCCCATTGAGTTCAATAAAAGCAGGATTGGGATGCCGCGTGGAGCAGCACGGCATGCTGCTTTGAGAATGATATGATATGGCAAGAGAAAGTTTTAGGGGCCCATGATACACATGACTGCAGGTCTTCCTGGTTCACCACTTGTGCGCATCATAGTGTGGCTGACATGAGCCCTCCAACAGTGCAGGGGATACCATAGATCCCCTCCCTGCCAGACAGATGACTGGCTGTTGGCAGCTATACTTCGTGCAGCCCTTTCATACAGCTGATAAGGCAGCCCCTAGGCACAGCTACAGCCGGCCATCTGGGTCTCTGTGGAGTCCAGCACATATAGCTGAGCTCTGAGACTAACATTCACTGAACATCTGGGGGCCCATCCCCAGACCAACAGTTAGCCAGCAACAGCACCCCAGGAGATCTCTGCCCCAAGGAATATGCCAAAAGACAAAGAGGCGATATTGAGACTATTGCAGTTTCCAGTACTACAAAACTATTATGCTAATTTAAAAAACAACAACATGCTGGTAGACTAATACATTCCCCAATGAATGCCTTGTATGCAACACTCTGTAACATTCACATACTCTGTCTTCTTCACCAGACAAGCTCTTTGCCTGTAGTGATGATTTCCAATGTCAGTCAGTTACCTAATGCTTGGGCTTCTATTATTTGGTACAACTTGTTGTCAAAGGATTCTCAGGTAGGTCTTCAAATCCCAAATATTAATTTTCTGTATATTTCAGGTTTCTAGTTATCCACTTGTCAAGCAGAAAAAGATTTTTTCCCAGATCTGATACTTCTAGGAAATCTGGCCTTTTTTCCTGTACATACACTCTATACTACAAATTAGCTGTAATCACATTTATAATAATATGATTAACATTATGTAGAGGATTGAATGGGCCTTTGGATCCAGACATGGTGCCTTTTTTACCTCCAGATTAACAGTTCAAATGTAAGATAGGTCAGTATTGACTGAAAACTGTTACTATTTGACTCCTGGTTTTTGGTCTGTGTGAAATGACTTATTGGAAGTTTCCAGTCTATTTATTATTGATTTGTATTATCATAGTACCTAGGAGCTCCTGGCGTGGACCCGGACCCCACTCTGCTAGGCACCATACACAGTTCTTAGTGGACAAATCTCAATATCACAGAGCAAACATTCTCAAATGACATGTTGGTAGTCCTGGTAAAAAGACCAATGATAGAATGGGCTTGTAGATTTAATTACCCTTTCACTCTCTTGATGTGGTTTCTCTGCAACAGGACTGGGGAAAATTGAAGGGGTGTACTTAGAAGTCTTGTACTCCTGCTTCTTGCACTGTTCCTAATTTGTGAGTATATGGAACACCTTAGAAGATTGCCTTGTACTAAATGCTGCAAACCTATATCATTCACAAACACTAACTTCACTGAAAAAAATGATCCACGCCTGTGATTAATATATACTTACATGTTATACGTAAAAGAGCTTTCATTATTCAGATTAATTCTTTGCAATATGTAACTCATAGCTTGAGCATCAGTCTGTCAAATTGGATACATAAGAGTTTCTGTACTGTATTAAATACAGTTTTCCTCACTTATTTCACAGGAGTTAGTGCTTTTATTAAATTAGAGCATAAGTAAGTGGACTGACACCACCTGCTAGTAGCTCCAACTTCAGGGGAAAGATTGTTGCTTCCCAGTCTGCGGTAGGTTGAGAACAGACTGCTAAGTTAGTCACACCAATTACCTTTACCAGCATTACTGCTACCATATCGTGGAATAGCTATAATAGTAGCTGTACATGAGAAGCTCCTCTAGTTTTTCAGTCGGGGATTGGTGGTTGCCTGTAGATGTTGCGGGGACAGAGAATGCAGGAAAGGATGTGTCAGAATGCCACCAAGAATTGGCAGACCAAATGACAATCCATCTAGATATCAATTTTAACCCAAACAAAACTCTTAACCTAAGTCTTTGGAGCACAGTCATTAGTCTGTTCTAGATTAAAGGATTCAAATAGAAAAAAAAAATCCATCAGCCAGGCCATAAAAAGAATTTAACAACATATTTCCATACAGGGTGTCTTAAAGGATTAGTTAATAGACTTGGCACACTGAAGTTGTGTTTGCTCCAGATGGAAATTGTCTTCTGAGAACACCTGCTCTTATCGGGCAGCTTTTGTTTGTTAGCATTGTTAGCAGCACTTCCTTCTGGGACTATCAAAACTAAGGTGCACCTGACTTCCTCTTTGCAGTTTGAAATGTCTAATGTTTTTCAGAGTGGCTACCAATGTATAAACAAAGCATGAATTCTATTGCAGAACCTGGCTTTCTTTAACAATCCCCCCACTGCCACTCTGAGTCAACTCTTAGAAGTACTGAGCTGGCAGTTTTCATCTTATGTTGGTCGTGGACTCAATTCTGAGCAGCTCAATATGCTGGCAGAGAAACTTATGGGTAAGAACCATAAAACTACGATAGCTGTTCAATTTCTATTTACTTCTAAATATTACACATGACAAGCCACACTCTGCCCACTTGCAGGTTAGAAGTCAAAATTTATGCCCAAAATCCCCTCTTCCACCACCCCCCTTCTTCCCCCACATTGTTCACTAGTTCTCAACCAATTTGTAAATACAGTTTGCCTTCTTCCCCTTTGTGCTCTCATGTGCTATTGCTACGGGTGACATCACTTTTCAGTAACACCAACTACCTCCACCACTCCGCTCAGCGTTGCCAATTGTTCGTTAATACTTTTAAAGTAAAAAAGGTACGTTTCACCTTATTTTTGGCAAAAAGTGCCTTAGCTTGTGAACTTCCAGACGATTAGGCTAAGCAAAAGGGTGTCATAGTTGCAACAAACTATGGTAAGCGTTGTTAAAGAACTGTGAACCTATTATGAAATGAAAGGGCAGTCTTGGTCTGTTAAAATAAATACACACACACACACACACCCTACCTTTTATCTTCTGGGTCACTTGTCTCCTGAAGGCAAAGAGGGATCACTCCTGCTCTGCTGATGAAGGAGAAGGGAGCTCCTCTATGGGCAGGAAGTGTAATAGTTAAGTCATAGTAAGCTTTCTAGTAGCAGGATGGACACTTGAAGGTTTCAGCTACCTGTCCTCCAGAAGGGGGATTCAAGCTTTGGAGGAGGCTGGTAGATTTATCTGTGGTTAAAAGGTGGAGAGGCTGTTCCTTCTAATGTCAGTCAGGTGGATATTGATTGGACTGATTGCCCTTTTTGTTGGAGGGAGGGAAGAAAAGATGTTGACAGACCACAGGGGGCTCCTTAGCTAGATTTTAGTTTTGGTAGAGACTGAGGTGGGGAGGATACTTCTGAGGTGCAGCAAAAGGGGATTAAGGCAGCTGCTATTGGTTTGGGGAAGGCTGCTGCAGGAGGATTGGGAGGGGAAGGCAATTTGCCTAGAGGAATGAAACCACTTTTTTTAGTGGCTTGTTGTACAGGAGGAGGGAACATCCAGATTAGAGCCACTTCCTGCAGTGAAGTGATGGTGGTGCAGGTTGAAGAGAGGTGCAGTTGCGTATGTCCAGTGTGCTCATGGTCAACCTCTTCTGGGGCTGGGATCCAGAGCTGCAACCACATTAATAAAATTTGAGGGACGAGACCAGGAGTGAGAATGCAAAAGACCTGCAGCCACAACAAGGGGAACCCTAAGTACAATAGAAAAAAAAAACTGAGGGAAGGACATGTTTGCATTCTCCCAGGCATTGTGCCTGTATCTCAATCCTCCTGCAAGATGGTCAGGCTGAAGGATCTCCCCTCCCAGCTCCCACTCCTGCCCCAAACACTTCAAGTGTTTGAGCCCGTTACTGGATGAATGTCTGGGACCTGTTGCAATTTCCGGGTGCCATTCCCTGTCTAAACACAATCTCCCTCCTCTGTTATCTCAGTAACTAGGGAAAAAATAGGGTAAGGTTGGTTATATTTCACAGGAGAATTAAGCCATTCAAGATTTGAAACAACATGACGAATAACTACATTTTAAGCAATGTTACTCTAAAGGTCCTATATTTATCTCTGCTAGCATTTACAGAAGAGTACATTGGTGGGGCCGTCTGTATCATAAAAGATTTTCTTATTAGAACTTCGAACAGAAGAACCTCAGATAAAGTGAAGCCCATGAGCAGCAAACTCAGATAAAAAGTGGAACTCTGTGTTTAAGATGATATAGAACAGAAGTCCCCAGTTGCTTCAGGGCATTGCTGTAATGTTTAAATTGCAGGTCCACCTATAGAGAAACTTTGCTTGTAATCATGTTGTTCAGGTAAATGTCATGTACAATGTAAATGCTTTAATATTCAAGTATCACAAATTAACCTTTTTCAGGAACTTCAGACAAAGGGACTGATATATTTCTTTTTAAATTTTAGGGCAACAGATTAGTTACAATGATTATCAACTGTCCTGGGCAAAGTTCTGCAAGGTAGGATTGTAAAAAAAAAAAAAATTAAAGTATTCTTCTTTTTCCTTTGAGTGCCTGCATGCAGGCTTAATTCTGCCCCATTGACATCACTGACAAACCTCCCACTTGACATGTCTCAGATCAGGATTGGTCCCATTCTGAGCTGCCCTGTGTCAGGATTTCCAGGCGTAGCACACACAAATTAAATTCTAAAATGCTACTTAATGGAAAGAAGCAACAAGGACCCTAATGGTTAAATCTGACTGGGAGGAGTTCATGCCCTAAACCACAGTTGGTCACCATTTACTCCAGAAAATGACCTGTCTTAAAGTTGTTGAAATGGAACTATTTTTTAATAAAAGACATTTTAATGGCGATGCAGTTTAAATTGGCACATACAGGCCATCTCTAGAAAATGAATGGCTTGACCGTTAGTCAGTAGTTTTATTTGAATCTTCTTTGACCATTCCAGTTAGCTTACAACTGACTTAAGAAACCATAATCACTGATGGGAGCCAGACCCTAACATTGTTTTAAAAAGTTAAATTACTCTACATGCTCATTTGTGAACTAAAACAAAGATACTTCAAGAACTGATTGGCTGTAAATCAATACATCTAAATACTTTTGTCAGAATCAGACAAAAATACTGAGTATGGAAAGTAAATCCAATACATTCATATTAAAGATGCATTATTTAAAATATATTTGTAATATTTGAAGATTCTTGGAAGGAAATAGCTGTGCTCTCAAGCTATAGTTTCATAGTGAGGGAGAAATGATATAGACATTAATTATTCTAAATAAAGAGTGTAAAGTGAAGCACTTCCTCTAAAAATCTTGAAAAGCAAATCATATAGATATTTTGTTTTTACACAAGATAGTAAGATTTGAATTGCTGCTTTGAATAAATTTCTCTATCATTCTCAGATAAGTAGAAACTAGAACTATTCCTGTGAAAATGACAGAGACATGCAGCATTGATACTGTGTTAAAGATGTGGTTGAAATTGTCTTTTTATTTGTTTGTTTATTTTACCAATAGGAACATTTATCTGGAAAGTCATTTACCTTTTGGGTATGGCTCGAAGCAATACTGGACCTAATTAAAAAACACATTCTTCCTCTTTGGATTGACGGGTGAGCAATATACTGGCAACTGTCCATTGACGTAACATGCTTACCTCATTTGTCCCTTCTCTTTATTTAAGTCTACATTCAGCATTACAGAAAAGAATTTTCAAAGGCCTAAAAATCTCCAAGTATGCCATATTGTTTGCAATTATTTTTAGTCTGAAGAAAACTCTACTGAAACTATTTGAAGTGGATTTTAGATTTCTCCTTTATGGACTTAGTTAGTTTACAGGCAAGTAATATGATAAATTTTCTCATGCTCCACACTGTGATGGGGGCCCATGCTGTGTTCCTGTGCAGATAAAACTCCCACTAACTTCATGTTGAGCCTTTGTGAGGTCTATAGCAGTGGGCCTATAAAACCAGCCTTTTACTTTGTTTGGCGCTTATCTGGCATTGCAATATAAAAGTTGGGAAATGAATGCCACAGAATGGATGCTGTAGTTACTCTGTAAGTAAAGCCATGATTTTCTTATACTTGCAGGTATATAATGGGATTTGTGAGCAAGGAGAAGGAACGAGTTTTGCTCAGGGACAAAATGCCTGGAACATTTTTATTAAGGTTTAGTGAAAGCAATCTGGGAGGAATTACCTTTACCTGGGTGGACCAGTCAGAAAATGGTGAGTGCAGCTTAAAAGTGTAAAATTCAAGGCAACCTAAACTATAAATGACAGGTGAAATGTGTAGCTAATTATGACTGTTGACCTCTTTACCTATTCACCATTATATTGCCTTTGTGTCTTTACAGGAGAAGTAAGGTTCCATTCAGTGGAACCCTATAATAAAGGTCGTTTAACTGCGCTGCCATTTGCTGACATTTTGCGAGATTACAAAGTTATTTTGGCAGACAATGTTCCTG
Organism: Lepidochelys olivacea; assembly: GCF_965140295.1. NCBI lineage: Eukaryota > Metazoa > Chordata > Testudines > Cheloniidae > Lepidochelys > Lepidochelys olivacea. The sequence goes on along the minus strand of NC_140421.1, from coordinate 53,327,758 downwards.
AAAATCCACTGAAATATCTGTATCCAGATATTCCCAAAGATAAAGCCTTTGGCAAATACTACAGCTGTCAGCCAAATGAAGGTTGGGCTCTATAGTCTATACTTATCCTTTTTGGAAAGTAACATTAAATTCAGATGATATGCAAATTAACTTTTTTTCTTAGGAAAACAAATGTTTACTTGTGGAAACAGTACCTCGTTTTATGGAATGCCTTTATAAAAACTGTGCTTGTTTTTTCATGCACCCCCTGTCTGCCTATTGTTTCCACCTGTTGTCTCTTGTCGTATACTTAGATTGTAAGCTCTTTGGGGCAGAGGCTGTGTTTTTGTTGGGTATTTGTACAGAACCGAGCATAATTGGACCCTACTCTATGAATTGTAGGTAATACAATAATAAATAACAATGACACTTAGATATGCACAAGCTAAGAAACATCTCTGTGAAAGCAGTCATATTATAGGAAGTTATTCAATTCATTATTTACAGAAATACATTTATTTTCAACTTACATTTCTTTGCCCATGTTTCAGATATTTATTTCTATTTACAAGACCACTTGCTTGTCTGCTTCCAGAATTATGTAGCAGTGTCACTTGCTGTTTCTTCAGTTCCAAGAACCTCTCACTTGAGGTTCAGGGGACTTAGTAATGGCAAACAGCTCATGAGAGTAACTTATAATTCCAGAGAGACAAACAAGCAGCAGATCCCGTGCGATATATATTGACTAAAATTGCCAGTGTAGTCAGAATTACTTATGAATGAACACAATCCTATTTTGTCCCCTCATGAAAGGTTTCAGTTAAAGGCAGCTAAAGGTTTCAGTTAAACATTTGTTTGCAGGATTGGCATCTAAAGGCTCAGACCTGCAAAGACTAGAGCACATACCTATAATACATTTAAGTACTCCTCATGACTTCAAAGGAACTTCTTAAGTGAGTCCAGTTACTTATGTGTGTAAGTCTGTGCAGGTTCAAGCCCTGTCTTGTTGCCCATGTTCTTGTTGCTCGTTCCTGATTAAACAAATACTTATGTTTCCCTTTCAATACATTATGCTCTACAGCTTTTAAAATATTTGTATTAAATCTCAGGAAATAATAAGCGTAGAAACTTTAGGGCATTTTTGAAAATTTCCCTAACGTTGATTCTTTTTTAGTCTCAAGACCTACAGAAGGAGGGGTCAAAGGTTATGTGCCTGCTGTATTTATCCCAATCTCCAAAATGTGAGTAATCTAAGAGCTGTTTTACACTTTGGATGTTATTCATTAAGTCTGTGTACCTCCCTTCATCCCGCAGTTTCTTTGATTCCATCTTTTTCCCATGGAAATACCTAGTGAGAGCAACACAGAGATATGGGTCCCAATTCTCTGGCCTGGCAAAGGAGTGCTCAATGAAAGGCTGGGGGAATAAGTAAAGAAGGCTTTAAAACCACCTCTTCTTCCCCAGTCCTGATGCTGTCTATGCATCAGGAATGTATGCAAAATAAATTAGAGCAGCCTTTAGGCTCCTCTAATGTGTTCCAACTTTTAATGTCCCCTAGAATCTTGGGTACGGCAGCTGGGTTTCACCTTTCTTTCCCTGACTACAGCTCCTGCATCAAGTGGCCAGAAAGTGGTATAGGAGCGCCTCTGCAGTTCCTGATCACAGGAAGATCCCCCTACGCAGACAGAATTAACAGATTAAACAAGGTTTAGGGCACCTTTGTGCTCCTGGAGTAGCACAAAGTGTACAGTATGGTTTTGTGTGTGTTCCTGCAGCTATATCTTTTCAAGGTATTCTCATTGATGTTGTGGGCTAATAGGACATTAGCATGCAGTTGGCTCTTTCACAGGCTACTTGCTGCTACATCCGTGTTACCCAAACACCGATCTACCATGGAATGATTACATTCATGTCCCTTATTGATGCATTAAGTTGCAAAGGGGTTTCTTCCCATTATTTCCTAATCATCTTTAAGGTTATTTATTTTATTTGTGTTTCTTTTAAGCCTGTATGATTCCACAGATCCACATTCTCCATCAGATCTTCTTCCCATGTCTCCAAGTGTTTATGCTGTGCTGAGAGAACACCTGAGTCCCACAGTGATTGAAACTGCTGTATGTTGCAAGTTTTTTCATTCATAATTTACTACTAAGCAAATGGGGTCTACTTTGTGGAGAGAAAGAGTTACCAGTGGAGAGAAAGGCTTCTTTTGCAGTGCAAAAGGGTGAGAGTACAGTTGTAACCATTAAAAAGTCAGCACTTGCCTTCAGTTCCCATACAGAGCTATGGGAGATAACGCAGTTCTTTCCTATTCTAAATGCAGTTGAATTCTTCAGTATGGTAGGAAATGTCTTTTTCATGGTGACCATTGTACTATGAACTTTGTATCTTAGCACTTCGCAATGCAAGGATCTCAAAAGTCCATGCAAGGATCTCAAAATTCTGTACACACATTAATTAAGCTTCAACACCCAGAACTGTATGTAAGTATTATACCGATTTTACAGATAACACAGGGGGCTTGATTCACCCATTGCCATGCATTTTATGTAGTTGCCATTTCTGTTGTGGTAGCATTTTACAGACACTTTGCACTAATGAAAATGACTACTCCAGCTGCATGGTGTCGATGGGTCTGTCTCAGAGATGTTAAAGGTGAACTGAAATGTCTTAACTAAACAAATACAAAACATTCATTAAAAGTTCATGGAGAGACTTAAAAGTTACATTACAAATGTATTTATTTATTTTAAAATCATTTTCTATTTTACTTGCCTGCTAAGAACGGCATTCAGAGCTCTCTGCAGAGCATGAGGAGGCTCAGCCTCACAAGTTGCACCCAAAGCAGGACAGGTTCTTGCATTTCTTCCCGGGTTTAAATATCTGGGGACCGAAGCTGGGCTGGTGTGATTTGAAGCTCTCCTGTCACCAGCAGCATAGAGCATCTTCACCAAAGCGCTACAGCGGCGCAGCTGCGGCACTGTACGTGAAGACAAACACTCAGTATGTGGCAAGAGGGAACTTTTAGTGGACAGCAGCAGAGTCCAGGTGGCGAGTTAGTGCACAGCAAGTTAGTGTGCTGTCTATCCACTTCTCAGCTTGCCACATGCAAAGTCCCCAGGTAAACAAGCCCCTAATTTCCCCAGAGTGTGAGTGGGGGTGTGCGTGGGGCATCTCCCTCTGTATAGTTCTAGGGTCTAAACCTAAACTACCAGACAGTGCCTCTTTAAGAGGCCAGGGCGTGGAACCATTACATAAGTCAGGGCTTAGTTTGCACTGTGATTGTGTGTTTGTCACTGGAAATAATTTGAGCAAACTGTGGCTTGTTTAGTTTTGTTTTTCAATATGCAGCAGTAATTGCCTTAAAGCTGATGTTTTCATTCCTCTCTTCTAGCTGAGTTCTCCATATTCAGCTGACTGAAATTCAGACACCATGAAGAGCAACAAAGCAGCCAAAATACTTTATAAAATGAAAGTTAAAAAAAAAGAAGTTGTTTCTGCAGCTTTGTAAATAAGGGTTTCCTGGAAGCCAATGCCATGTTCTTCTTGGGCCTATGTGTACTTTCAAATGCATGGAAATCAGAAGCCTCCCAAGGGAAGTCACTGGAGTTACAAACATCTGGCATCATTTGGGGCCTGCCACTGAAGTCCTCACTCAAGGCAATATTACCTCTTAACTCAATGGGCCAAATCCTTCCCTGGTGTGCAACTCCATTGACTTCCGTGGCGTTACACTAGGTATGAATTTAGCCCAGTGGGCCTGCTTATGGAAATAAGGACTGCAGTATTGCTGTAAAACAAGACTTACTGTAGGATGGAGATGTTCTGTTCATGGAACATTTTGAAAGCAAGACCTTAGAATAACTACAGGGATTTAAGATGTGTTCAGAAAATCAGGATTTATGCTGTACATTTCGTGTTCTGTTTTTATAAAGTCTGTTTCTTTGCTTTTATTTTAAATTAAAGGTTCTCATCCATCCCTTCATTACACTGACCGTAGGTGCCAGGAGTCAGCTTTTCCTGCCATGAACTGCTTTCAGTACAAAGGGACAGATTTTATCTTCCTCCAGTAAAATCCATGGAAGGGAAGAGGGAGGAGAAGGGGATCATGGAAATAGAAGAGTTCTCTAGAAACTTTAGAGCAAGGGTGGGTAGTAAATTAGTTTTTGCTATGGTATAAATTTCTCGGTCAAGGTCCAGACTCCAGAGAAAATAATAAAAATAATAGCAATAATAAGTAAATAAAAAGATTTCGGGGTCCGTTTAAAAGTATCTGGCGGTCTGGATTTGGCCCGCGGGCCACCTGTTGGTTACCCCTGCTTTAGAGGCACTACACTTCAAAAGTCACTAAATTTCTGTGCCTCCATTCCGCATCTGTAACAGGGTTAATAAAATCTCTGTGTCTTGCAGGACAGTTGTGAGGGTACATTTATTCATGGTTGTGAGGCACTGTGATGAGTACTTCAGAAAAGCCCATAAAGAAACAGTCCTTATTCAATGCAGGGTTTAGATGGTGTGCCATAATCGAGGCCTTAGGGACACACTGAATGATAAAACGGAGACCAAAGAGCTGCTTCATTTGCTGAGTACCGTCAAACATGCACCTCGTCATAGTGCAAAGTTACAAAGAGCTAAATTGCCTCAGGTACAGATGTAAATAAGCAGAATAACTGGTTCTTAACATAAAAGGTCATTTGCCTTTTTAAAGCAGCCATGTTACTGTTAGTCATGACAGTCTGTCTTTTCTCAGAATTACCCATGACAAATTAACTGTTTTAGAATAACAAACACTGACAATTTACAAAAGATAGATATCCAAGTTCTGCCTGGGAAGTATGCAGTCTGGAGCATACTTAATTGTGCAAGCAAAATATGCATTTGTACAAGCAAAGGGTGAGGTACAACATCGGTCTGGTCTATACTAGAAATTAGATCAGTTTAACTATGTCGGTCAGGAGTATGAAAAATCCACAAACCAAGTGGCGTTGTTAAGCCAACCTAAGTCCTCATGTAGGCAGCACTAGATCAATGGAAGAATTCTTCTGTTAACCTAACTACTGCCTCTCAAGAAGGTGGATTACCTATGCCCATAGGAGAACCCCTTTCATGAGTGTAGGTAGTGTCTACAGTGAAGCGCTACAACTGCACAGAGAACAGGAGTACTTGTGGCACCTTAGAGACTAACCAATTTATTTGAGCATAAGCTTTCGTGAGCTACAGCTCACTTCATCGGATGCATACTGTGGAAAGTGTAGAAGATCTTTTTATACACACAAAGCATGAAAAAATACCTCCCCCCACCCCACTCTCCTGCTGGTAATAGTTTATCTAAAGTGATCACTCTCCTTACAATGTGTATGATAATCAAGTTGGGCCATTTCCAGCATAAATCCAGGGTTTAACAAGAACATCTGGGGGGGGGTATAGGAAAAAACAAGGGGAAATAGGTTACCTTGCATAATGACTTAGCCATTCCCAGTCTCTATTCAAGCCTAAGTTAATTGTATCCAATTTGCAAATTAATTCCAATTCAGCAGTCTCTCGTTGGAGTCTGTTTTCGAAGTTTTTTTGTTGAAGGATAGTCACTTTGAGATCAGAAATCGAGTGACCAGAGAGATTGAAGTGTTCTCCGACTGGTTTATGAATGTTATAATTCTTGACATCTGATTTGTGTCCATTTATTCTTTTACGTAGAGACTGTCCAGTTTGACCAATGTACATGGCAGAGAGGCATTGCTGGCACATGATGGCATATATCACATTGGTGGATGTGCAGGTGAACGAGCCTCTGATAGTGTGGCTGATGTTATTAGGCCCTGTGATGATGTCCCCTGAATAGATATGTGGGCACAGTTGGCAACGGGCTTTGCTGCAAGGATAAGTTCCTGGGTTAGTGGTTCTGTTGTGTGGTGTGTGGTTGCTGGTGAGTATTTGCTTCAGGTTGGGGGGGCTGTCTGTAGACTGGCCTGTCTCCCAAGATTTGTGAGAGTGATGGGTCGTCCTTCAGGATAGGTTGTAGATCCTTGATGATGCGTTGGAGAGGTTTTAGTTGGGGGCTGAAGGTGACGGCTAGTGGCGTTCTGTTGTTTTCTTTGTTGGGCCTGCCCTGTAGTAGGTGACTTCTGGGAACTCTTCTGGCTCTGTCAGTCTGTTTCTTCCCTTCCGCAGGTGGGGACTCTAGTTGGACAGCTGTGCCACTGAAGCATGTTAAGTGTAGGCAAGCCCTTAAGCACCTGAGATGAAATCCGGGCCCCACAGAAGATAATGAGGTTCGTTATTGACTTCAGTGAGGCCAGGATTTCATGCCTACTCCCCCCAACTCCCACCTACTCCCCCCAACCCCCACTCAACATTTACCGTACCATTTTGTTAGGCACCTCCAAAGGTATCTTACTAAGGCCTTTTGTGGGCCATCCCTGGAGGCTCTCACATTTAAATTGATAATGTATCTGGGACCTGAAAGTAAAACAATACCAATGTATTACCTTTGGTGGGCCTGTTTTAGCTCTTATCCTAGTGGCTTGGCTGATAGCTGATAGTACTATTAAATTGAAAAGTTCTAGAGAAGTTCTAGAACAATCTTAGGATTCTTGCTCCTCTGGTCATGAGAAGTAAGGGTCAGTGCACACAACCACTATGAGCACCTCCAAGTAGCAACACAGGGAAAAATCCACTGGGGCAGGGATATAAGATCAGAGTAGATGGTTAGAAGCAGAATAAGCAGTAGGGAGTCCAGATCTTCCCCACTAGTATTGTCCTCAATTGTAAACTGTTGGGAAAGCAAAGGGAGGGAGAGCCCCAATGATCTGATTCAACTGGCATCTCTTTGCTGTGCAAATGGAGTATGTTTAAAATAAATGAATACATTTTTTTCTGCTGTCTAGTCTGAATGATTTGTACATAGTCAGGGGGATGTAGTCAAACTTTGAAAAACCAATGACCGTAAGTAATTCTCCAGAAACATAATAGCACAGAACTGATATTAAACCGTGTATATAGTTTGATAATCTCTGTAATTTATATGACTAATAGAAATAAAAATAGATTTTGTTTTGCTGTTGGATACTTGTGGGACTTTTAAAGATAAGACAACAGTGGGAGGACTCAGTAGCCTTGGTTGTTCTTGAGTCTGAATCACCAGTGTGAACTGAGACATTTAAAGAGGCAAGCATCAAATTCATCCAGCATAAGAACAGCCCTACTGGGTCAGACCAAAGGTCCATCCAGCCCAGTATCCTGTCTGCTGACAGTGGCCAATGCCAGGTGCCCCAGAAGGAGTGAACCTAACAGGTAATGATCTTGTGATCTCTCTCCTGCCATCCATCTCCACCCTCTGACAAACAGAGGCTAGGGACACCATTCCTTACCCATCCTGACTCATAGCCATTAATGGACTTAACCTCCATGAATTTATCCGGTTCTCTTTTAAACCCTGTTATAGTCCAAGCCTTCACAACCTCCTCAGGCAAGGAGTTCCACAGGTTGACTGTGTGCTGAGTGAAGAAGAACTTCCTTTTATTTGTTTTAAATCTGCTACCCATTAATTTCACTTGGTGTCCCTTAGTTCTTATACTATGGGAACAAGTAAATAACTTTTCCTTATTCACTTTCTCCACACCACAGCATGTTCATAGATATTAGATATTTAGGTCAGAAGGGACCATTATGATCATCTAGTCTGACCTCCTGCACAACGCAGGCCACAGAATTTCACCCATCACACAGTTTGTTTAACCTATAATGCTCCTGTGACCGGGGTCCTAGTGGGGAGCCAGCTGTGGTCATTCAATTAGGCTGAACTGCAAAGAATGGGGCAGACAATCCCCATAAAGCTGGTGGATATTCCAATACTTAGGTTCACCAAGACAGCATAAAGCAGTTTCTTTATTACCTTACTGACAGGTTTCAGAGTAGCAGCCGTGTTAGTCTGTATTCGCAAAAAGAAAAGGAGGACTTGTGGCACCTTAGAGACTAACCAATTTATTAGAGCATAAGCTTTCGTGAGCTACAGCTCACTTCCTCAGATGCATATCGTGGAAACTGCAGCAGGCTTTATATATACACAGAGAATATGAAACAATACCTATTCCCACCCCACTGTCCTGCTGGTAATAGCTTATCTAAAGTGATTTCCAGCACAAATCCAGGTTTTCTCACCCTCCACCCCCCCACACAAATTCACTCTCCTGCTGGTGATAGCCCATCCAAAGTGACAACTCTTTACACAATGTGCATGACAATCAAGCTGGGCTATTTCCTGCATAAATCCAGGTTCTCACATCCCCCCACCCCCATACACACAGAAAAGTAGGAGAGTGAGTAGGGGATGTGAGAACCTGGATTTATGCAGGAAATAGCCCAGCTTGATTGTCATGCACATTGTGTAAAGAGTTGTCACTTTGGATGGGCTATCACCAGCAGGAGAGTGAATTTGTGTGGGGGGGTGGAGGGTGAGAAAACCTGGATTTGTGCTGGAAATCACTTTAGATAAGCTATTACCAGCAGGACAGTGGGGTGGGAATAGGTATTGTTTCATATTCTCTGTGTATATATAAAGCCTGCTGCAGTTTCCACGATATGCATCTGAGGAAGTGAGCTGTAGCTCATGAAAGCTTATGCTCTAATAAATTGGTTAGTCTCTAAGGTGCCACAAGTCCTCCTTTTCTTATTACCTTACTGGTTACTCAGAAGTCCAAACAACACAGTTCCCTTAAAGTGATCTAGCCTCAGGCCTCCATCCAGATACCCACATCAAATATGATGAAAATTTCTGTAAATCTTATTTCATCATATAAAAGAACAGGTTCTACCAATCCCAAAGGATCAGACTACAACCTCCCAAATACACACTACAGTCAAGTCTTATCAACTAAACTAAAATTTATTAAAAAACAAAAGAGAGCAAGTATAGTTAAAAGATCAATATACATACAGATATGAGTTCAATCCATTGAGGTTCAGATTCATATCACAGATGGTGAGCTTTGTAGTTGCAAGAGTTCCTTTAGAATTCAGTTCATAGGTCATAGTCCAATGTCCAAATTTCATATTCAGGGCGTACCAGCATAAATGGGATCTCTGTCTTGCGAATCAAATTTCCCCTGATGACGCCTAAGCAGATCTGAGAAGACAGAATCAGGACCCAAGGATCTTTTGGTCAATTGCATGTCTTTTGACAAGTTGGAGTTCCTCAGGGAACAAAAAGTAATTAGGATGACTTTGAAGGAGGTCCATCACCGGTACTTAGCTATACAAATTAACATAAAGCCGTTTTCTTGTTCCTCTACCATTCACCATTTCAAAGAGAGATGAATACCGAGATAGCCCATGTTTACAATTCATTTAAATAATAGGATGTTCTTTAGATCTCTGAATTATCAGAATACAGCATAGACAGGGACTGTTGATTACGTTGTTGACCCTACTCATACATATGTAAATACACAAAACACAAACATTATCTCTCCCCCTCCACATATCTTTTGAGGGTTATTTTGCAGGATGTTTAACCTTTTCTAGCCATGCGTCACAGCTTCTAAAATCAAAAAACAAACAAAAAAACCCAACACTGCATACAGAATATTCTTGACCTTATAAACCACCTAGAAGACTGTGTTAATCGCTGTGGTGTCCCATATTTTAGCTCTGCTCTGGCCAGTTGGAAACAAAAGGCTAATGGTCAAAAAAATCAGATTTGAAAGAATAAGACCCTTGGGAACACAGATTCTTCTTCTTCAAGTGCTTGCTCATATCCATTCCATATTAGGTGTGCGCTCGCCACATGCACTGATGCTGCAAGTTTTTCCCTCAGCAGTATCTGTAGGGGAACCAGCTCTGGAGTAGCGCCCACATGGTGTGGTATAAGGGGCACCACTGGCTCCCCCCACCCTCAGTTCCTTCTTGCCAACAGTGACGGTGCTGGAATGTCTGCTGCTTTGGCTAGCATTGATTCCTTCTCTGTTCTTGTGAACTTTGAAATCCTGTAAAGTACTTATACATAGTAGTTTTCTTAGTTACCCTTAGTAGTCTCAAACTCTTTGTTAGTCCCGAAGTTCGTTAGTCAGGGCATGCCCCGGTCCCCAAGCTTTAAGCCCTGCAATTGCTGCAAATGGCCTATGCCCATCAGCGATCCACATACCAGCTGCCTAAGGTACATAAATGACAAGTGCCATGTCTGTAAGTCCTTTAAACCTAGGACGAAGGAGGAGTGTGATATCAGTCTGAAAGTGCTCCTAATGGAGTCGGCACTCACTCCGGCACCGGAGCAGCGGTCTGACTGCACCATGCGCAGTGCTCTGCTGGCAGTGTCCACAAGCTGGTCTCCCTCCATGGCTCCGGTCAAGAAGCTGAAAAAGACTGTGAGGGGAGGATCTCCTACCTCCCACAAGCGAAAGGAGAGGGCAGGGGGTGAGCCAAGGCCTGTGTCGGTCAGCTCAACATCCCCCTTGGGAAGTCGGGCCCCAGCTCAAGTCGAGCAGTGCAGCCCATCCCATCCCATGCCTTGCCTGCAACTCCAGATAGTGGTGTAGGCCACAGCCAACTTCAGGTGCCGTTGATGCCTGAAGCCCTTCAAACAGCTCAGGAGATCCTGACGCTCCTGGTGCCACCCACACCAGCTCCCTGCGGTACCCCGGTCTCGGGGAAAAGCTGCGTTGGGACCGATATGTGTGTTCCCGCCTCAGCGGCACCGTTCCCCATTGAGAGGGACGTCCCGCCAGCGTTCGCCCGCCCACAGCCGTCATGCCTCAGGACAGGAGAGGCAGGCTCACCAGAGCCCCCTTTGGTCCCCGCACTGGGGGCACTGATCGAGGGACTCGAGGCGTACCTTGCCAGTAGATTGGCGCAGACCCTCTGAGGCACGTGCCACCCAGCAAGAACTCCGGGACCAGCCCTAACCATCTTCAAGGGCCCAGTACCGACTGGGCATCAAACACCACCAATTGCCGGCCTGTCAATCAGCCGTGTCCAAAAGGAAGGTTGCCCTACTCAGGACAATCCTCCTGGCAATCAGCTCATAGCAACAATGGCGGGGGACGGTCTATTCCCAGTCCCGAAACTCCCTGGAAAAGATCGTTACCATTCCCCAGGCGATACTTACCTCACTGCAATGGTGGACTGACCACAGGACAGTCCTAGAGGGGGTTCCGTTCAACAAGTCCCCCACTCCATCGAATTGGTGTTGGATGCCTCGGACCTCGGCTGGGGTGCGCATCTCAGTGACCTCAACACCAGGGATGTGATCCCTGGAGGAGTCAAAAGTTGCACATAAACGTCAAAGAGTTCTGAGTAGTCCAGCTGGCATGTGGAGTCTTCCTGCCCCACCTGTCGTGCAAGGTGGTACGAGTCCTGATGGACAACACAGCCTCGATGTTCTACATCGACAGGCAACGGGGAGCACACTCGTTGACTCTCTGTCAAGAGGCACTCCGTCTTTGGGAAGCTCATCACCTTCCTGGTGTCAAGAATAAGGTGGTGGACCAGCTCAGCAGGGACACAGCAGCTGATAACTGCACTTTCACTTTCTGTGTACTTCGCAGCTGCAAAGTCAAAAATTGTCTAGAGATCACAAGACAACAAATATGCTGAATTTAGAGTTTTGCCAGATCACCACCATGCAACGAATTAAACAGAAACATGAAAATTTCAGTTGCCAACTGGTTCTTCTACTTAAAAAGACAATACCTATAACCAGACCTCAGCAGGATTACAATCCACAAGATTTACCATATGCACTTTGCATCTGGATTTTGTTCCCTGACAATGACATTTTGAAAATTGTTTCATTAGCACAATATCTATAGACAGATCCCAAAGTAAAACAGGAAAGGAGGCGTACGTATTGGAGGCCTGTTCCAAAGCCCAAACTTTTATTCTTCCATTGTTTTGCCAATCTTTTTTTCCTGTTCAGGCGGAACAACATATGCCCCTATTTCTGTGAATATCAGTTAATACAAGGCTCCAAAGAAAATCATAAAGGAAAGATAACATGAAACAAAAATAAACTATCAGAAAATCCAGTGAGGGAATGACGTTAATTGTCAGGGAAGATAATAAGGAACGTTCTTTTGCTTTCTGGCTGTAGTTGTTCAGCAGTCAAAAACTACTGTATCTTACATGGAAATCTTAGTTATAAATTTAGAAATGGGAAAGGCCAACTATATTTGTATGTCCTATTTTTAACCCTTTGCATCTTATTTCTTCCCACTGTATAATACAGAATCTGGTGAAGTTTGCCTCCATCCACATACAGTTAACCTGTAATTAATTTTAAACAGTTTAAGCAGTTCAGAATCAAATTATGTCTAGCTTCCACAATATACATGTCAACAAATGCCAGCGTAGCATGTGTTTAACTGGTGGTTGACAAACTATGAGATGTTTTATTCCAAATGTAAAAAGTGGGTCATTTTTCACAGTGTCTTATTTGACAGCTCTTTATCGTAGAGTTTTTAAACTCTAAGAAAAAAAAACTTCTACGTGTGAGGAAACCCGAAAATATTCAGAGCAATAAGCTCATTCCTTACTAAAAATTAGGGGAAATAATGACGGTATAAGAAGATTTGGAAAGAAAGTATAGCTGCAAACCTAACCATGGCATGGCAACCAGTGATTCTATAACTTAAACCCCCCTCGTGAAAGGTCGCTTCTTCCACAAGTACCCAGAAAAAATGAGTCAATAAGTCATCACACACACAAAACCATCATGATTATTTCCTCCTCTGTACTTCCCAGTGCATCCTGTCTGCTTTGAATCCATCTTGTCTAGATTTGGCGTGAGTGTCTGTATTGTGTGTATAGTAGTGTCAAGCACATTGTCAGTGCTTAATAAAATCCACAATAGCTCATTTCCACCCCAATTTTCTATTAACACATATGTAACACCTCTAGTTTTATTACCAACAGAAGAATTGCAAAATCATGTTGCAACAACAAAGGAGATATTATGGTTGTATTTTTACGATGGATCAAAATTGCTTTTGCTGTTTTCAAAATACTGGTCCTGTGTCTCTGCCCTTTTAATCAGTGTCTTGGTGACAAACACTGTCTATAAACAAAAACTATGTTACTTCTCTTCCACCAGCATCCTGACATGTGTTGGCAACTACCTGACACCCATCTTCCAACCCAGAGGTGGCTGCAGTTCAGTGACGCTTGTACGTGCACCACGCCATACCAAGGAGGAAGCAATGGGGGTGTTCTGCTTAAAAACTGATGGCACTCCATGGGTCATTGGTGTAAACTTGCTTTGGAATCCTTTGCATTGAAAGGGCTCGAGGCTGCCAGGAGGATGCGGATATATTCAGCTGGCCACGTTCCTTGCAGGCGGTGCCTCTGTATTATTCCAGCACACCTTGAAGGAGCAGCATCAGGCTGAAAAGTCAAGCATTCAAATGACAGCAAAGGCCGGAAGCACAGCAACCGGCTAAAAATGCACCAGGCAGTCAAGCGGCCTGGCAGATTTTCAGGCAGAGCATTTGTTAAATGATTCAAACACCCTATTTTGCTAGCTGGTCAAGCACCGAGCTAACAGAATGCAGTAGGGAAGGGGGGAAATCAGCTCGTTCCCCAGCGAGGGCACAGGGCCAGGGACACAGCTGCTCAAGGTAACCTCCATTTCCCCGCCTCAGGCTGCTTTAACTTTCGCTTTCCTCTCAATCACTGCCTTCTAGTTCCAGGAGTCCTTTCTCAGAAACCACGTGGCTCAGCTGTTCCCGGTTTCGCTCACCCCTCCTGCCTCCCTGGCCCCGTCAGCCAATCGGCCAGAGGCCAGCCAGTGTTTCCAGGCCCTCGGTGCCTGCCAAGATGCGATCAGGCTGTGCAGCCTGCTGCGGGTTGTAAAGCTTGTGCTTCTGGACAAGTGCTTCAGATCCTAGGACTGGAAGAAACTTTGAGGTCATGGAGTCCAGTCCCCCTGCACGCAGGGCAGGATTAAGTTCTAGACCAGTGGTGGGCAACCTGCGGCCCGCATGCAGCCCATCAGGGTAATCTGATTGCGGGCTGAGAGACATTTTGCTGACGTTGACCATCCACAGGCTCGGTCCCCTGCAGCTCCCAGTGGCCACGGTTTGCAGTTCCCTGCCAATGGGAGCTGTGGGAAGCAGAGCCAGCATGGTCACTGGGAGCTGCGGGGGCCGTGCCTGCGGACAGTCAACGAAAGCAAAATGTCTCGCAGCCCGCAATCAGATCCGCAGGTTGCCCACCACTGTTCTAGACCATCCCGGACAAGTGTTTGTCTAACCCGCTCTTAAAAATCTCCAATGATAGAGATTCCACAACCTCCCTAGGCAATTTATTCCAGTGCTTAACCACCCCAAAAGGAAGTGTTTCCCAATGTCCAACCTAAACTGCCCTTGCTGCAATTCAAGCCCATTGCTTCTTGTCCTATCCTCAGAGGTTAAAGAGAGAACAATTTTTCTCCCTCTTCCTTGTAACAACCTTTAACTAAAAGCTAATCTTCAATTCCTGGAGCGGCCAGGACAATCCTGGAGGGTTGCCAACCCTAGCAGACAAGTCATCTGGGAAAAGGCCTGCAGAAGAGCTCTGTGGGGCTTGAAAGCTTGTCGCCAACAGAAGTTGGCCCAATAAAAGATATTCCCTCACTCATCTTGTCTCTCTAGTATCCTGGGACACACACTGCTCCAACAATACTGTAAACAATGCTTTAGCTCAGAGGTGGGCAAACTATGGCCCTAAGGCCACATCAGGCCTGCTGGACCGTCCTGCCTGGCCCTTGAGCCCCCAGTCCCTCCCCCACTGTTCCCCTTCCCCCGCAGCCTCAGCACACTGCACCGCCAGCGCTCTGGCCCGACACTCCTGCTGGGCAGCGAGGCGGCGTAGCTGGTATGGTCAGGGGATGGGGAGTGAGGGGTCCCAGGGGGCAGTCAGGGGTCAGGGAACAGGGGGTGGTTGGATGGGGTGGAGGTGCTGGGGGGGTAGTCAGGGGACGGGGAGCAGGGGCAGTTGGATAGGGGGTGGAGTCCCCAGGGGGCAGTTAGGGGCGGGGGTGTGGATAGGGGTCATGGCAGTCAGGGGACAGGGAGTGGCGGGGGGTGGGGTGCTGGGGGGCGGTTGGGGCGGGGGGTCCTGGGAGGGGGTGGTCAGAGGTCAAGGAGCAGGGTGGGGTTGGATGGGTCGGGGGTTGGGAGGTGGGCAGGAAGTGGAAGGGGGTGGATAGGAGGCAGGAGCCAGGCTGTTTGGGGAGACACAGCCTTCCCTACCTGGCCCTCCATACAGTTGTGCAACTCCGATGTGGCCCTCGGGCCAAAAAGTTTGCCCACCCCTGCTTTAGCCAATGCACTATAACAGTGATCTTAAAAAAACAGGACAGCTGTAACATGGGTAAACTGAGGGGCAATGCTGAGAAAGGGGTCCCACAGTACTCCATAGGAGTACAAAGCTATATACTTTTGTCATATGTACCTTTGTACTTATAATTGGTTCATGGTCACTGGCCACAAATCTGTGATTGACAAGTCATGGTTTGGTTCTTATAACAGCAAAAATCACAGGGCTATATTCTCAATTAGGTGGACAGGGATTAAGCTTTATAACTGCCATTAGTGTCTATGGGAGCTGGGTGACTAAAACCATAGTGCAATGAGTTAAGACTAACTACTTAGTTGGGCATTGGTCCTGGTTCTTACTTTATTTTTATTATTGTTTAACATGTGGTGGTAGCACCCACAGGCCCCCTGTTAGGATCCCATTGTGCTAGCTAGGCATTTCCCACAAAGAATATCATCTCTATTCTTAATAGTGCTTAACATGAATTATTTGTAAGATTCAAATACAAACCCATCTTCAAATAAAATTAAGATTGTGATTAAAATACAACACAATAAAGGAAATGGAAAGTTAAAGCTAATGCACATATAACAGGCCCTGTTCTGCATTAACGTATCCGATGAAACCCCACTGGAGGAATACTGCTTTCCAACCCATGAAGTGGGCTCCATAGATGCAGAGGCTGACCCACACAGAGCACATTGTAGGATTGGGGCCTTTATTAGCAAATTGGGTCAAACAGTGCACTGGTTTCCACCCTTTTCAATCTGTTATTCCATTATAAATCAAAGTAGAATTTCCCCATTACGTGTGCACAGTGCCCAGAGACATAATTTTGGCAACACAACCCTTATTTTAATTGGGTTGTCCCAAGAACACGTGCACAGAATTCAAAACCTTCTAATACATTTTGCAAAAAGAAAAGGAGGACTTGTGGCACCTTAGAGACTAACCAATTTATTAGAGCATAAGCTTTCGTGAGCTACAGCTCACTTCCTCAGATGCATATCGTGGAAACTGCAGCAGGCTTTATATATACACAGAGAATATGAAACAATACCTATTCCCACCCCACTGTCCTGCTGGTAATAGCTTATCTAAAGTGATTTCCAGCACAAATCCAGGTTTTCTCACCCTCCACCCCCCCACACAAATTCACTCTCCTGCTGGTGATAGCCCATCCAAAGTGACAACTCTTTACACAATGTGCATGACAATCAAGCTGGGCTATTTCCTGCATAAATCCAGGTTCTCACATCCCCCCACCCCCATACACACAGAAACTCACTCTCCTGCTGGTAATAGCTCATCCAAACTGACCACTCTTCAAGTTAAAATCCAAGTTAAACCAGAACATCTGGGGGGGGGGGGGTAGGAAAAAACAAGAGGAAACAGGCTACCTTGCATAATGACTTAGCCACTCCAAGTCTCTATTTAAGCCTAAATTAATAGTATCCAATTTGCAAATGAATTCCAATTCAGCAGTTTCTCGCTGGAGTCTGGATTTGAAGTTTTTTTGTTTTAAGATAGCGACCTTCATGTCTGTGATCGCGTGACCAGAGAGATTGAAGTGTTCTCCGACTGGTTTATGAATGTTACAATTCTTGACATCTGATTTGTGTCCATTTATTCTTTTACGTAGAGACTGTCCAGTTTGACCAATGTACATGGCAGAGGGGCATTGCTGGCACATGATGGCATATATCACATTGGTGGATGTGCAGGTGAACGAGCCTCTGATAGTGTGGCTGATGTTATTAGGCCCTGTGATGGTGTCCCCTGAATAGATATGTGGGCACAGTTGGCAACGGGCTTTGTTGCAAGGATAAGTTCCTGGGTTAGTGGTTCTGTTGTGTGGTATGTGGTTGTTGGTGAGTATTTGCTTCAGGTTGCGGGGCTGTCTGTAGGCAAGGACTGGCCTGTCTCCCAAGATTTGTGAGAGTGTTGGGTCATCCTTTAGGATAGGTTGTAGATCCTTAATAATGCGTTGGAGGGGTTTTAGTTGGGGGCTGAAGGTGACGGCTAGTGGCGTTCTGTTATTTTCTTTGTTAGGCCTGTCCTGTAGTAGGTAACTTCTGGGAACTCTTCTGGCTCTATCAATCTGTTTCTTTACTTCTGCAGGTGGGTATTGTAGTTGTAAGAAAGCTTGACAGAGATCTTGTAGGTGTTTGTCTCTGTCTGAGGGGTTGGAGCAAATGCGGTTGTATCGCAGAGCTTGGCTGTAGACGATGGATCGTGTGGTGTGGTCAGGGTGAAAGCTGGAGGCATGCAGGTAGGAATAGCGGTCAGTAGGTTTCCGGTATAGGGTGGTGTTTATGTGACCATTGTTTATTAGCACTGTAGTGTCCAGGAAGTGGATCTCTTGTGTGGACTGGACCAGGCTGAGGTTGGTGGTGGGATGGAAATTGTTGAAATCATGGTGGAATTCCTCAAGGGCTTCTTTTCCATGGGTCCAGATGATGAAGATGTCATCAATATAGCGCAAGTAGAGTAGGGGCTTTAGGGGACGAGAGCTGAGGAAGCGTTGTTCTAAATCAGCCATAAAAATGTTGGCATACTGTGGGGCCATGCGGGTACCCATAGCAGTGCCGCTGATCTGAAGGTATACATTGTCCCCAAATGTGAAGTAGTTATGGGTAAGGACAAAGTCACAAAGTTCAGCCACCAGGTTAGCCGTGACATTATCGGGGATAGTGTTCTTGACGGCTTGTAGTCCATCTTTGTGTGGAATGTTGGTGTAGAGGGCTTCTACATCCATAGTGGCCAGGATGGTGTTATCAGGAAGATCACCGATGGATTGTAGTTTCCTCAGGAAGTCAGTGGTGTCTCGAAGGTAGCTGGGAGTGCTGGTAGCGTAGGGCCTGAGGAGGGAGTCTACATAGCCAGACAATCCTGCTGTCAGGGTGCCAATGCCTGAGATGATGGGGCGCCCAGGATTTCCAGGTTTATGGATCTTGGGTAGTAGATAGAATATCCCAGGTCGGGGTTCCAGGGGTGTGTCTGTGCGGATTTGCAGGTAGGAATAGCGGTCAGTAGGTTTCCGGTATAGGGTGGTGTTTATGTGACCATTGTTTATTAGCACTGTAGTGTCCAGGAAGTGGATCTCTTGTGTGGACTGGATGTGAGAACCTGGATTTATGCAGGAAATAGCCCAGCTTGATTGTCATGCACATTGTGTAAAGAGTTGTCACTTTGGATGGGCTATCACCAGCAGGAGAGTGAATTTGTGTGGGGGGGTGGAGGGTGAGAAAACCTGGATTTGTGCTGGAAATCACTTTAGATAAGCTATTACCAGCAGGACAGTGGGGTGGGAATAGGTATTGTTTCATATTCTCTGTGTATATATAAAGCCTGCTGCAGTTTCCACGATATGCATCTGAGGAAGTGAGCTGTAGCTCACGAAAGCTTATGCTCTAATAAATTGGTTAGTCTCTAAGGTGCCACAAGTCCTCCTTTTCTTTTTGCAAATACAGACTAACACGGCTGCTACTCTGAAACCTAATACATTTTGTGGCTAATGCAAATATCATGATGTCAACTTTATGAGTTTTTCCCAGAACATACTGTTTTAAAAGTGGGAACTGTAAGTCCTCTGCTGAAAAAATATCATATTTGGATCATCTACTAGACCAGTGGTTCCCAAACTTGTTCTGCCGCTTGTGCAGGGAAAGCCCTTGGCGGGCCGGGCCGGTTTGTTTACCTGCCGCGTCTGCAGGTTTGGCAGATCGCAGCTCCCAGTGGCTGCGGTTCGCTGCTCCAGGCCAATGGGAGCTGCTGGAAGCGGCGCAGGCCGAGGGACGTGCTGGCCACCACTTCCAGCAGCTCCTATTGGCCTGGAGCAGCGAACTGTGGCCACTGGGAGCCGCGATCGGCCGAACCTGAGGACATGGCATGTAAACAAACTGGCCCGGCCCGCCAGGGGCTTTCCCTGCACAAACAGCGGAACAAGTTTGGGAACCACTGTACTTGACAAAGCAAAAGAACTACATTCAGCTTGTCTTCTATGGGAATTCTTATTACAGATTTATATTGGCGAAAACAAAGCTGACAATCAGAGTTGTTCAACAGATTCAAAAACAAATAAAAATGCTGATGACAAACGGAAACTACTTTAAATAATTTCCCCTCCCAGTCTCCAAGCAGAATTAAGAGGCTTCATGAAAAGTATGGGCCTCAAGCCAACTGTCAAAAATCCTCCATTAGTACCTTGGAGAAGTGTCTCTCTGTGGTATGTACTTTGACCTGACACATGCCTCTCTGAAGACAATATGAGTTTTGCTATTGACTTCAATGGCAGCAAGACTGAGCGGTCAGTGAGGCAAGCCCTAAAATAGTCATGCTAAAATACTCTAGTCTTTTTCTCTTGAAAGACAGAAACCTTCCTCTTGTGACTTAAGCAGGAGTTGGGGGCACACAGCAATTTGCAATATGGGCCCTTAATTTCTCTGTCTAAATGTCAAGGTTAGGTTTCACTATCGGGTTTCTTAAAGCTATGGCACCAGCACTGTGCAGCAAAACTAGTGCAGCTTTTTACTGAATGCCTTTTTAAAAAACCAATATATCAAAAAACTTCATGGGGCACTGGAAGGGAAAGGTTTATTTTATTTTAAATCAAAATGCAACAGTGAAACCGAAGTTTGCAAGAGGTGCAACACAAGCAAGTTGTCATACAATGCACCACTAAAATTCAAAGCTAGTGAGGAGAACTTGCATTGAAATGATTTTTCCCATGGAATTTGGTGGTTTATTGATTTACTGTCATCTTTTTGCTACAATTCTCAAACATGAAGGTTGTAAGTGCTGTAAACATGCTCATGAATGGGTTTCTTTTTAGCACATGCAGCAGTTAAAATGTTCTTGACCCCTTTTTGAGGAATTAATAGTGACAAATAAAAACGTTTCGAACTCCCTGTAAATCTCTTAAGTAGACATGGCACAAGGCGAGGCTGTACTCAAAGGTCAATCTATGGCTGCCAACTGAACTAGGTAGTTTCTGAAAGTTGATTGCAACACATCTGAATAAGCAGAATGTGGTGAGTGGAAATTGCTGCTTGGTAGTTAGCCCTATTGAACAGGACAGTGGGGACGGTTGTGGGGGTTAGCCCTGTGGAGTGGGACGGGAGGCAGGGGGCTCTGTAGGGCGGGGGTTAGCCCCATGGAGCAGTGTGGAGAGGAAGAGGCTCTGTGGCGTGAGGGTTAGCCCTGTGGAGCGGAGGAGGGGGTTCTGTGTGGTGGGGGGCTTAGCCCTGTGGAGTGTGGGGGGGCTCTGTGGAGCCGGGCGGGGAGAAGGGGCTCTGTGGAGCCGGGCGGGGAGAAGGGGCTCTGTGGAGTGGGGCTTAGCGCTGTGGAGTGGGCTCTGTGGAACCCATCAGGGGCGCACTGTGGGGTGGGGATTAGCTCTGTGGAGCGGGGGCGGGGGGTGAAGGAGTTCTGTGGGGTGCGGGTTAGCGCTGTGGAGCAGGACAGTGGGGGGGGGCTCTGTGGGGTGGGAGTTAGCCCTGTGGAGCCGGGGGGGTATGTGTGAAGGGGCTCTGCGGGGTGGGGGTTAGCCCCGTGGAGCAGGGGGGGTATGTGTGAAGGGGCTCTGCGGGGTGCGGGTTAGCCCCGTGGAGCCGGGGGGGGGTATGTGTGAAGGGGCTCTGCGGGGTGGGGTTAGCCCCGTGGAGCGGGGAGGGGGGAGGGTGCAGGGGCTCTGCGGGGGGGGGGGTTAGCCCCGTGGAGCACGGGGGGGAGGGTGAAGGGGCTCTGCGGGGTGGGGGTTAGCCCCGTGGAGCGGGGGGGGAGGGTGCAGGGGCTCTGCGGGGCGGGGGTTAGCCCCGTGGAGCAGGGGGGGAGGGTGCAGGGGCTCTGCGGGGGGGGTTAGCCCCATGGAGCGCGGGGGGAGGGATGAAGGGGCTCTGCGGGGTGGGGGTTAGCCCTGTGGAGCCGGGGGGGTATGTGTGAAGGGGCTCTGCGGGGTGGGGGTTAGCCCTGTGGAGCCGGGGGGGGGTATGTGTGAAGGGGCTCTGCGGGGTGGGGGTTAGCCCCGTGGAGCAGGGGGGGAGGGTGCAGGGGCTCTGCGGGGTGGGGGTTAGCCCTGTGGAGCCGGGGAGGGAGGGTGAAGGGGCTCTGCGGGGTGGGGGTTAGCCCCGTGGAGCAGGGGGGGAGGATGCAGGGGCTCTGCGGGGGGGGTTAGCCCCGTGGAGCACGGGGGGGAGGGTGAAGGGGCTCTGCGGGGTGGGGGTTAGCCCTGTGGAGCCGGGGGGGGTATGTGTCAAGGGGCTCTGCGGGGTGGGGGTTAGCCCTGTGGAGCCAGGGGGGTATGTGTGAAGGGGCTTTGCGGGGGGGGGGTTAGCCCTGTGGAGCCGGGGGGGTATGTGTGAAGGGGCTCTGCGGGGTGGGGGTTAGCCCTGTGGAGCCGGGGGGGGGGTATGTGTGAAGGGGCTCTGCGGGGTGGGGGTTAGCCCTGTGGAGCAGGGGGGGAGGGTGCAGGGGCTCTGCGGGGTGGGGGTTAGCCCCGTGGAGCAGGGGGGGAGGGTGCAGGGGCTCTGCGGGGGGGGTTAGCCCCGTGGAGCACGGGGGGGAGGGTGAAGGGGCTCTGCGGGGTGGGGGTTAGCCCTGTGGAGCTGGCGGGGGGTATGTGTCAAGGGGCTCTGCGGGGTGGGGGTTAGCCCTGTGGAGCCGGGGGGGTATGTGTGAAGGGGCTTTGCGGGGGGGGTTAGCCCTGTGGAGCTGGGGGGGGATGTGTGAAGGGGCTCTGCGGGGTGGGGGTTAGCCCTGTGGAGCCGGGGGGGTATGTGTGAAGGGGCTTTGCGGGGTGGGGGTTAGCCCTGTGGAGCCGGGGGGGAGGGTGAAGGGGCTCTGCGGGGTGGGGGTTAGCCCCGTGGAGCAGGGGGGGAGGGTGAAGGGGCTCTGCGGGGGGGGGTTAGCCCCGTGGAGCACGGGGGGGAGGGTGAAGGGGCTCTGCGGGGTGGGGGTTAGCCCCGTGGAGCAGGGAGGGAGGGTGCAGGGGCTCTGCGGGGGGGGGTTAGCCCCGTGGAGCGCGGGGGGGAGGGTGAAGGGGCTCTGCGGGGGGGGGGGGGTTAGCCCTGTGGAGCCGGGGGGGGTATGTGTGAAGGGGCTCTGCGGGGTGGGGGTTAGCCCCGTGGAGCAGGGGGGGAGGGTGCAGGGGCTCTGCGGGGGGGGTTAGCCCTGTGGAGCCGGGGGGGGATGTGTGAAGGGGCTCTGCGGGGTGGGGGTTAGCCCTGTGGAGCCGGGGGGGGATGTGTGAAGGGGCTCTGCGGGGGGTGGGGTTAGCCCCGTGGAGCGGCGGGGAGGGTGCAGGGGCTCTGCGGGGGCGGTTAGCCCCGTGGAGCGGCGGGGAGGGTGCAGGGGCTCTGCGGGGGCGGTTAGCCCCGTGGAGCCGGGGGGGGGATGTGTGAAGGGGCTCTGCGGGGGGAGGGGGTTAGCCCCGTGGAGCCGGGGGGGGGGATGTGTGAAGGGGCTCTGCGGGGGGAGGGGGTTAGCCCCGTGGAGCCGGGGGGGGTATGTGTGAAGGGGCTCTGCGGGGGCGGTTCGCCCCGTGGAGCGGCGGGGAGGGTGCAGGGGCTCTGCGGGGGCAGGGGGGCTGTGGAGGAGCGCGGTGAAGCGGGGAGGGGAGGACGCTTTCGGGAACGGCCGGGTCTCCGGCCGCCGGAGCCAGCGGATTGGCTGGGGCTCGGGATTGGGCCGGGCGCTGCCCGCGTGGCTCTCGCTTTGTTGCTGTTTCCCGGCTCGGTTTCGTTTTGCCGGCGCAGCAGCGGAGCGGTGACAGCGGGGTCCGGAGCCCTCCTCTCGGGAGCCGGGTGAGTGTCCCCGCGGACCCGGCCGCCGCCAGCCCCGGGGCGGAGTGCGCGCGATGCCCGCCTGCCCGGCCCCGCACGCCGAGCTGGGGTCCGCGCCGGCTGCCGGGCACGGAGGCGCCCACGGGCTGTTTGCCCGCCCTGCTGCCGGGGCCCTTAGCGCCGGGCGGAAGCCGCCGCGGGCTCCGAGCTCAGCCCTGCCGGGAGCCGGGGCGGCCCGGGGACTGAAGTGGCCCGAGACAAGCCCGGGGAGCAAAGGAGGGATGGGCGCTCCCGGGGCTGCAGCGAGCCTCGCGGGACCCGCCCTCTGTTCCCCGGGTTTGGCACAAGGTTCCTTCCTCAGCCCAGTCCCCTCAGCGATGGGTGCCCCAGGGCCGGCAAGGGGGTAACGCTGCTCCCCGCCATCAGAGGCAGCGGTACGCGGGGGGACACTCCGTTCCTGGAGCAGCAACACGAGTCCCACCGGGCGGGAGAGCAGCAGCGTGCAAAGTCGGATTGAATACAGGCCTTGCTCGACCCCCCTGAAACTTCCAGCTTGCAGTTTAAAGGGGGGCACTACCACGGTGAAGATCACACTTCAGCTTGAAATTTTGTTTACCTGTTATAACTGAGAAAGGTTGGGGGGCAGGGGAAGCTTGTTGTTTACTTTGGCATTTGACAGCACATAGAATGAGTTGTTCTCTGGCGGTGCGTTCTGTACTGCATTAGGCAACAGCCAGATGTTTGTAACAAAAAAGGAAAATGTGTTTGTCGAACCAGAAGGAAAAAAGGGGCAGTTGCAATGACTGAAATTACTTTAAATTCCCCTTTTTTAAGTGAACCGGCTTCAGACTTTTTTGAAAGTTTTATCTACAACGTAGCTCTGAACACCCAGGGACTTAAGTTAAACAGCAAAACAAACCTATGCCTGGAATCATAGACGTTCTTATTTTTCAGTATCATAGAATATCAGGGTTGGAAGGGACCTCAGGAGGTTATCTAGTCCAACCCCCTGCTCAAAGCAGGACCCATCCCCCCAATTTTTGCCCCATCCCTAAATGGCCCCCTCAAGGATTGAGCTCACAAGCCTGGGTTTAGCAGGCCAATGCTCAAACCACTGAGTTATGCCTCCCCCCAATCAGTTGTACAGAAATTTCTGTACAAAAATCAGCGAAAGTATCTGTCAGTTTATGGGCAAATAACAAAACTCGCTCACGAAGTGGTCCAGAACAGTAAAGCTACCAGGAGTTTATGTTGTTTTTCATGTAAAAAAGAGGAAGAGTAAGTTTGATGCTGGGTACCAATTGCTCCTTAGAGATCAGGGCTTATTATTCAAATTATGTTTTGTTTAAAAAAATAAAAGTCTTTGACCCTTTTCACTAGGGTTTGAAATTATGTAAGAATGACTTTAGAAATGCAGATCTGAGCTCTGGGTGGGTTGAACTTGGCATGACTGAGGGAAGAGAAAAGGCACAGAAGTGACTGTATGCGACATTGACAGCCACCTGGGGCCGTGTATATAGTCCCAGCTATAGTTAGCGGGGGAGTAGACAAGCAGGAGTGTTGAGTTGTGGAAATGTAAGTAAATTTCAGGGGTTATAGACTCTGCAACTCAATTGATTTTGGGTTGTGGGATTGTTTTAACTCTTAAAATGAATCAATCAAAATTAAAGGTTTAAGATTAACTTCTCTCTCTCTCTCTCTCTTTTAATAAAGTGAAAAATTGCCAGTATGCATCCTTCAGGAAGCCTGAATTAACTTATTTAAAAAGAAAGGAATGAAGTGAGGTTAAGCCCATCCTTTGCACAAACCCTGAGAAGTGGAACTTCATGCTGGGAATAAAATTCATTCCTCACATGCACCCTACCGGTGGGCAGGCTCTGACCAAGTCACAATGACTGCTACTTGATCCTATCCAGTGGTGAGCTGGAGTCGGTTAGCGTGAACCGGTTGTTAAATTTTGAAGCCGGTTTAGAACCGGATGTTAAAGGGGTGGGCAAACTGTGGCCCGCGGGACCGTCCTTTCCGTCCCGCCTGAGCTCTCGGCTGGGGAAGCTCCCCTGAGAATTTTTACTCACCAGCAGCACTCTGGGCCTTCAGCGGCACTTCGGCGGCAGGTCTTTCACACGCTCCGGGCCTTTGGCGGCACTTCGGCGGCAGGTCCTTCAGTGCTGCCAAAGACCCGGAGCGACTGAAGGCCATGTCACCGAAGTGCTGCCGAAGACCCAGAGCGACTGAAGGAACCGGTTCTTCAGCTCAACACTGATCCTATCCTATTATACTGACCACAGCCCCCCTGCATCAGCATCACAAAGTATTCCAGTGACTGGATTCAGTGTCACAGATTCAGTGATCCTTCCTATGACCCCAAACCTCTCCTTGAGTCAGTGGAAAAACCCTGGCCCTAGTACATGCTAATCCTCTTCCTTTGCCCGGCAAGGTAGTGAAAGCAAGAGCCACAGAAGAGCTTACCTCTATGGTATTCTCCCCTACAGTGGGTGCAGATGTCTTGGCTAAAGAGTTTAAGAACAGGTAGGGAGATTTCAGACATGTAAGGTGACTTGTAAATGGCAGCGTCCTTCAGGAACTATGCTGCCTTGGGGCAGTGCCACAACAAAACACAAAAAAGCCACTCCTTTATAGAACTGGACCTTCCCATCTCTTCAGATTTTCCAGATATGTAGGGTTGGGAACCTACATCACCTGCTTCCTCCGAGATCCGAGGTTTTTTTAGTACCATATCCCTTTCCTAAATAAATACACACAGAGGGGTACAACTTGGTCCCAAGATTTTAGGAGGGCATAATGAAGGAACATTGGATTAAGAACATAGTATTATGAAAAATGAAATGTAAAGATCTTGGATACTTGCATACCTTTTCAGAGAGAACATGCACAATTAGAGAAATAACTTTCAGAGGGACTTAGGAGCCTAAGTGACTTTAAAATCTAAGTCAGAAGGGACCATTATGATCGTTGACCTGGGTAACATAGGCCATAGAGTTTTGCTAAGCGATTCTTGCAATGACCCCTTAATTTCTGGCTGAACTAGAGCAGTTGACTGAGGCTCATGAGCACAAGTGGCTCTTTAATGTGTATCCTGTGGCTCTTCGCAGCACAGGATATTAAAACACTGATTTAATTATTAGCCAATCAGGATGCTTTTACTATGTTATTAAACATAGGTTAGACAAACACCTGTCAGAGATCACCGTGATTGATCAGTCCATCAGCCCTCACAGAGAGAGTGCCGATCACTAGTCAGTCCTTGAGCCGCCCGCTGGCCAGGCTGTCAGTGGCACCAGTCACCCAATTGGCATAGCGCACCAGCCCAGAATCCCTGAGCAATCCGCCAACCTCAGCCTCTCAAGTAGCTAGGCAGGCACACACCACCATGCCCAATCCTGTCAGAGATAGTAGTCCTGCCTTGAGTGCAGGGGCCTGGACTAGAAGATCTCTTAAGATTCCTTCTAGTTCTAGGATTCTGTTAACCCAGTGTTTCCCAAACTTACAGTAGTTTTTCCCAAACTTACAGCGTACCCCTTTTGAGACATGTGTCTTACCAGCATAGCCCTTCTCCGGTGAAGATAATTCGAGGGGGGGGGGATGATAGCCACATAACACACTCCTAATTAGTTTCATTCTGGATTAAATGTTTATTAGAAATAAATACAAAATTATATTACATACAGTTGAAACAAATTTTAATAGAAATAATAGTTACATATAGAAATAGTACTAAAATAATTAAAATAATAAAAGTGAATCAACAGTCTGGCAGAACAGCATATTATATATATGGTGAATTTGTATAATTCTGAAATTAAAATATGCTGGTTTGGTTAGGTTACTGAAGAAAGCACTAGTTTTAATACTTACGATTTCGGTATTGAAAAATTTTCAGTACAAACCAAACTATTCAGTGCGAGGGATGGAACTGCTTTTGACCAGACACTATCGTGGGGATATCTGGCTTGATGTTTGTGATCTTAAGATGAAGATGGGGCTCCACGTCAATAAGACGATTTCATTTTTTTGTTTTGATGTCAGCTAGCGCAGAGAATCCGATCTCGCACAAATACAAGATGGGAAAAGGCGGAAGATACTTGACAGCTTTGTCCAATAGAGCTGGATATTCAGAGCTAACCCCCAATCAAAATGACGTCAGTGTATTTTGCTCAAATTTTGTTTTCAGGAAGCTATCTGAAGCCAGCTACAAGAGCTGTTCTTCTGAAGCAGAGAGGTTATTTGGCAAAGTTTTATCATGAATGTTCAAAGGGTTCCTTATCCATTCAAAGGTGCCATCCAGTTCAGGGAAATACTTACGCAGATCTTTCTGTAAGCTTTCCAAATGCTGCTTCGTGGTTTGCAACACATCACTATCAAGTTCATTAGTAGAGTTTACTACTAAATCATGAAGAGATGGAAAGGAATCCAGTTCACGATGACTAAGACGTTTATGCCACACTTTCAATTCTGCGACCATGGCACTCACTTTGTCTTGGACATGGAATATGGATATGAGTTTCTCTTGCAAGGATAGATTGAGATTGTTTAAATGAGCAAAGATATCTGCAATATATGCTAGTTTGCATAGCTGTTTCCAGTTGTGTATATCGTCTTGCAGGTTAAAGGTTTCATCTAAAAAAACTTGCAGTTCTCACAGCTCAAACAGGTGATTCAGAACTTTTCCACATGAAAGCTAACGCACTTCAGTGTGAAATAGGAGGTGTGTGTAATCACTGCCCATCTCATCACAAAGCTGAGATAACAGCCGGGCGTTCAGAGGGTGGCCTTTCACAAAATTGATTATTTTCACAGCTTCATCCAGTACTTGCTTTAGATCTGCCTGTGTGTTCTGGGAATGCAACGAGTCAATTTTGCTTCTGGCGCAACAGCTTGAATATGTGCAACAGCTCCTTTCTTCGAACCAATTGTGGCTCTGGCACCATCCGTGCTTATTCCAACACAATGACTCCAATCCAAGTCTTTGTTTTTGATAAAGTCATCAATAACTTTTAAAAATAGCTTCTCCAGTTGTATGTGTTGGCATAGGTTGGCAGAACAAAATATCATCGTGGACTTCATTATTCAGGTCGTATCTGACAAACAACAAAAGATTAGCTAAGTTCACAATATCAGTGGATTCATCTGCTTGCAGTGCATAGTAGCAACTCTTTTGTACTCTTGACAATAATTGCTGCTTTCCGTTTTCGGCCATATCTGTGATTCTATGATGAACAGTGTTGTTTGAGAGGGGGACACAATCTATAGCTTTGCTAGCCTTGTCTCCAATCATCACTTGTACCATTACTTTGGCTGCAGGTTTTACTAATGTCTCGCCAATCACTTCAGCAGCTCCAGACTTTGCAAGTAAGTATGCTACACTATATGAAGCTTCCAAAGCTTTCATATTTTCACCTCCTGTCACATTACGAATTGTTTTCTGGGACTTTTGGAGATCTTTGCACCTATTTTCACAGAATTCTACAGGTTTTCCCTATTCTTTCATTGTTATTGAAATGGCATTTTAGGTTGGATGGTTTCATACTTTCATTTGTGAGAGTCTCATAACAAATCACACATAGTGGAACAGGGTCCACCTCGTCGCCAGTCCGCAAAAATCCCAGTTTAAGATATTCAACATATTTGCGATCTTTTTTCGTTTTCTT
This sequence comes from Lepidochelys olivacea, assembly GCF_965140295.1. Lineage (NCBI taxonomy): Eukaryota > Metazoa > Chordata > Testudines > Cheloniidae > Lepidochelys > Lepidochelys olivacea. The sequence goes on along the minus strand of NC_140421.1, from coordinate 53,299,044 downwards.
TGCAGCTGATACGTTCAATAAACTTACAGATGGTTCACACGGTTCACTAATTTTGTTGTCACAATTGTCTGATGTAGCCATATCACTGCATTTTTTGGCATAATTATCACTAGCATTCGTATTTCCTTCACAATTTTCTTTTGTACATTTCAAACTTCCTGTTTTTAGCCAGTGATCCATTGTAAATGGGTTTAACAAAAACAAAGAGAAATTTTGTATATTAATACATGCCAAGTATGTACTTGCTACGATCTTTAGATTACTACGAGTAGTTATTCACTTCTATCTTTTATCCGTCAGTCTGACTTCTGCGCATGCCACAAAGGCACATGTATTGCCCAAGCCACGGTAACACACACGCGTGGTTTGTGTCAGCTCTGCTGTGCTATTAGATGTTACTGAATGCGTTATCATATTAGTTACAATGTAAACCTGGATTTCTACTGTACAAGTGTACACCATTCTTATATATTAAATTTTAGTGAATTGTTTTCTGCTGCTAAAAAAATGATAAAGTAAAATAAAAAATTCTGCCGCGTACCCCTTGAAATCCTTTCACCGCCAGGGGTACGTGTACCACACTTTGGGAAATACTGTATTAACCAGTTGTAGTTGATAAGTTAATCTCACAGCAAAATGACCAGTTATTTTATTATATATTTCCCATCATACTGTTTAAATATGAATATATAGTAAGTGAAACAATGAATTCGCCCTACTGTGGCTCTTTTGGGCAATGTTGATTGCTAATTTGGCTCCTGAACCACTGAAGTCATGAGTATCACTGAGCTAGAGCATCTTTTTAAAAGACTCAGTTATGGAGAATCCACTACATCTGTAGGTAACTTCTTCCAGTGATTAACAACTCTCACTGTTGAAAATTTTCACCATATTTCAAGCCTGAATTAGTCTCTCTTCAGCTTACAGACCTGGTTATGCTTTTTGTCTGCTAAATTAAAGAGCTTTCTAATATGAGAAATCTTTTCCCTGAGTAGGTACTTCTAGAGGTGATCTTCAATAAGATAAACAAATTGAGCTTCCTTAGGCTGTCACGGAGGCAGGCTTTTCGGACCTCAGATCATTCTTACGATCTTTCTGAACCTTTTCCAATGTGTCAACTTCTTTTAAATTCTGGACATGAGAATTGGACGCAGTACTCCAATAGTCTCACTAATTTCCTAGACAGAGGCGAGACCAGTTCCCTACTGCTTCTCAAGATGCCCCTTCTTAAAACTGGGCCACAATATCACATTTGCTGCCTTAGCCATTGGATTGCCCTGCAAGCTCATGTTCAGCTGATTATCTACCAAGACCCCTCTGACTTAAATACTTCTGAAAATGGACTTTGAAAATGCTATCCAACATCTGAACAAGCCAACCACTAATTTTATACACTCTAATATAATCTCCCTTTGGTGCCTCCCCCCAACTATACAGGTCTTCACTTTTTGCTTCTCTATTGTTAGGGCTTGTCTTCGCTGCAAAGATAACTCGAGTTATAACTCAAAGTATTGCCCTAACTCTAGTCCCTTCTACACATGAAACCTTTTAACCAGTAGGCTACTGTTCAAGTTAGCACAACTCATCAGGGCTACTAACACAACCCTCTCTGCTACTAATTAGAGCTGGGAGGGCAGCGGTCTTATTCCACAAACATTTGAAATAAAAAAAATCCTTTTCTGCATCGGGATGAAACTGAGACCTTTTGAAAATTTTCCATGAAAAACCAATGGGAGAGACCCACCAGAGAGGGGGATACTGACCCACTTCAGAACAGCCAACAGCCTGATGCTTAGGGTCCATCACATTCCAGGTGAGTGCCCTACACTAGGCTATAGAGTTAGTGGGTCTCTCTCTCTCTCTCTCTCTGTGTCCTGTTGGAGCTGTTCCCCTTTGTATAAATGAGTTAAATGTTCATTGGGTCAGAGAAAAAGACTGGCTCTATGACCTGCTAGTTAGGTCACTTATCTGGGACATGCGAGTCCTTGCTCCAGATCAGGCAAAGCAAGGACTTGAAGCCCTAACCACTGGGCTACTGGCTTTTCTGGGGTAAGTCTGTCTCTTACCGACACTTTTGTGCAAAGTGTTTGGCTACGATCAGTCGGCATTTTCTGACATAAAAGTTATCAAATTCTTGACCAGCTCTACTGCTAACCCAGTCACTCTGCATAGTAATGCAATTGCTCTGTGGCTCAAGTGTTATTTCGTACTGTGGCCACTCTCACTCAAGGTAGGCTAACTGAGGAGTTAGCTCCAATCTAGGTAACTCAGATTAACTGCAGTGAAGCCAAAGCCTGAGTAGTCATGATGTGGGGCAGGGGAGGAAGCAGGTAGAGTTTCTTTATATTTTTCCATTTAAAGAGATCCTATCCAGTTTTCAGTATTGAGTTAAATGTAGTTTCAGGTACTATGCCTTCACTTGAGTTCCCTGACCATTTTTATGGGTTTGCAGTCACATTTTTAGGTCTCTTAAGTTCTTCATTCTCCTATTGATGGATTAAAAATTCATCCACGCAGAAGGGGAACTGAATGAGAGACCTCAGTCCTGCAATATACAATATGCAGACAGCCTGCTGCTCCTGCACAGAGCCCCATTGCAAGGTCTAGGACTGCATTGGGAAAACACTGAAACTGTCTCTATGCAAAGTGCTGTCAAATGTACAAAATTAACAGATTGGACAGGGATCACTGTTATAGCAATCTTAAACGTTAATTATAAAAAAAATAGGTAAGAGTTTTCAAAGAGAAGTGTGATTTCTTTTTTAAGTTGACTCTCCATTAAATAAAGATGTAAATTTTACAATTCTTCTTTGCATCATACCCTTAATCAGAGCTGGCTGGGAAAGGATGTTTATTTCCATGCAAATAAAATTGTCAAAATTTTCTTGACATTTTTGGGAATTTCTGAAAACCCGAGAACCAAACATTTCCTGGGGTCTTTTTTTTTTGGACAAAAACCTGAAAATTTTCTGTGAACAGAATTTCCCCCCAAAATTTAGTTTAGTTAGAAAAACATTTTCCATCAAAAAATATGTTTAGATAGTAGAGCTGAACATTTCTTCTTAAATACCTTGTACTGGGATGTAGGTATGAAAAAGATTTGTGTAATTTTATTAAACTTTATTCATCTTGATTCCACAGGATGACTCAGTGGTATCAGTTGCAGCAACTTGATTCCAAATTCTTGGAACAAGTACACCAGCTGTATGATGACAGCTTTCCCATGGAAATCAGACAGTATCTGGCACAATGGCTGGAAAATCAAGACTGGTGAGAGCAACGTGCTGTAATGTATATAGGAATTTGCCATTATATTAGTTGACTGGTGATGCCTTTGAAATATATGGTGGCAGGTTCTGGCCTTGTGTGCCGATGGCTCTCATGGATAACCATGCATGCACGTCTAAGAACAAGGTCACCTCTGTTGTACAGTGAGAGCAAGCAGCCACTTAGGGCAGTAAAATACAAGGGCAGCAAACTGTTCAGTAAATTTTTGTGAGAGTGACCATTAGGCGATGGGGACAGACATTTAGTAGTTGCCTATGTGGCTGCTAGTCACTGTTTCCCATGGACTTCCTTCCAGCACTTAATCTGGTCTGGGCCTCTTGGGTAGTGCAGGTGTTGGCTGCTCAGGGGTACACAGCAGTTTCCCTGTTTGGCTTGTCCACCAGAGAGAGATGGGCAATTATTATTAAAGGGATATATGAGCCAGGTGTTTAGCTTCATCTCCACTAGCAAACTGAAGTATTGTTAAAATCTCTAGAGAATATCTTTTTATAGAGCTTCATTAACATGCAAATGACTACATCCCACTTCCAGCTCCTCAGTATAGTAGAGATTAAGGAAAAATACATGTGCAAATACACAATGTTGAAGAGTAACCCTAAGAAAAAAGCAAAGAAAGTAGTATTCATTTGAGATGATAATGAAGGAATAAAATGGTTACAGAGAGTGGAATTGAGTGAAATCTACAGATGCCTATTCAATGCTTTTAAAAACTAATACCAGAATCTGAAAAAAATGCATTCACTTACCGTATTTTTCTAAAATATCAGTTTAACGGTTGCATTTAATATTAAAGATGCCTTAAATATTCTAGGGAACATGCTGCCAACAACGTTTCATTTGCTACAGTATTGTTCCATGACCTCCTGTCACAGCTAGACGATCAGTTCAGTCGGTTTTTAATAGAAAACAACTTTTTGTTGCAACACAACATCAGGAAAAGCAAACGTAATCTTCAGGTATGTGTGTAACTTGTTTTGATTCACACAGGCATACTACTGTCATTTTATTAGGGTCTTATTTTATTCAAGAGAATATTCTTCTAACTTAAACACAATCAAGTTAAAGGTCATACCCCCTCTGAGGTTTTTTCTTAAAACTTCTGAATGGTACATGTAACTCCTGAGTACTATAACAGTTTAAAGAAATGATTTTTTTCCAGTTTGTTTACTATGTTTATTTGGTAGCCCTTTGTGTAAGTTCTTTACTTTTTCCTATTTATTCAGTTTCCCAGGAGTTTGTGTGGGGGTGTTATGCTGTAATCTGGGAAAGAAAAAATTTTTCAAAGAAGTTTTGGAGCCACAAAAAACTTAGCAGAGGGACTTTGGTTAAAAGAAATTTCACCCATCCATTTCTTTTATTACTTGATTTCAGTAATAAATTAATCAACTTGAAAATAGGGAAGGTGGATTTATAGGTGTTTTCCAGATTCTTTTTAAACGAGATTCCAGCAAACATTTTAAAATACAGTTCTCATACCTATTAAAAACAAAATAGTCTGAAAACTATCCAGAAGCAAGAGAATTTGCCTGTGAAACAACATTGTAGAATCTGTACCAAGAAACAGATTCTAGTGAAGAATCTCAGTGAAAAGATCAAGCGTTCCCTGCATGTGTTCTGCAGCTCCAGGCTCTGTAGGATTATACCAAAGAAACAAAAGTGGTTTATGTTATGGCAAGGATTAGATAACATGTTAGTCTCCAGTAAAGTCAGTAGAGGCAGTAACAGTTTCAGTAATTTGGTTGACAGTGGCAAGTTATAAAGAGTAAAATCCACAATACTAATGACAATATCGTACTGTGGGCAGAGAAACATGATACTGAACTAAAGAGGAAAGGGAATACAGCATTTGGGGATTAATATATTGTAGGACACTGCAGAATGTGGACCTGGTGGATTTTATTAGTTAGTGGATTCACTGGGCACAATGCTGCCTCCCCACCCCCGAAACACATTATTCCACAAGGTTGCAGCTATTGCAGAACAGTGCTCCCTAATGCAAAGAGGGTAGGGAGTCCTACCGATAGCTGAACCTCCTCGGTCTTTCTTCTGTTCAGCCAAGCTTAGGATAGTGCAGCTACCTGTTTTGTCTTGCTGTCTCGCAGTTGGCCCCGTACAAGCACTCTGTACACATCTCAAATGATAGGGTTAGATTTGTGCCAAGCACTAACTGGGTTCATATGGAGCAAGGAGCCTTCCCCTGAGCAGAGCAGGACCCAGTAGGTGCAAGAACCCTGCAAAACCAGCACCTACAGCAGTACTAGACTTCCTGAAAGTGGGTGGGGAGTGGCCCTTGGGGTAGACAAGAGGATATTGGATTCTGCACTCTTGGAAAGGGTGACACAGCATTCATGCTTCCTGTAGTTCTAGGGGACACTGTGCCTGACCTGATAGCTCCTACTGAGGCAGTGCATCTCCACACCACATCTTGGCTCACATATATCCACCACCTGCTAAGCTTTTTGCCTGTTGGTTTCATCAAAGACATGAGAACTGGAGTGGTTGGTGTGTACTAATAATGGACTATTCTAATGCTGTGCAACCAGGATCATTTTCAAGAAGACCCAATACAAATGGCAATGACAATCTTCAACTGTCTGAAGGAAGAAAGGAAAATATTGAGCAGTGCCCAGTCGTCAGACCAGGTAATTCCTTCTCTCTCGCTGCTGCAGTTACAGCCACCCAAACAGAGTGACAGATTGAAAGCAGAACCATATGTGCTTTCTCCTTTTGCCCATCACCTTCTGTTTTAAAAGAGGAAGCTTGATTGGGTGTATCACAAACATCCACCGCACAAGATGTGGTTTATTTTAAATTGTTTGCTTGTCTAGGCATAGTTTAAAGAAAAAGGAAGTTAACTTTCTCCCTGTGCGGGAATTCAAGGCCTCAGCTGCCTTTGTAGTCCAGAGCTAGATGATACTTACAAAAAGAAGCCAGTTTGATTTTCTAAACTGGATTTTATTGTGGTGTTTTACTTTTGATAATGGACTCAAAGTGGCCTAGCCTGCTCATATTTACTTTTGATTAGTTAAATGTAAGAATAATATATAGTTTTACCATTGCTGTAGTAAGGAGAATATTTAAACAACCTTATTAGGTTTTTTTATGACTCAGCTGTAAGACTTGCCTTTGCCCTTCCAGCGTTTCCAACATCAGTGGGATTCTAGCCGGCTTCCTTTCTGCAGTGTACCTCTCTACCTGCCCTGTGGTGACCACCTGATCCTTCCTAGTTTTCTGTAGCTTCTGTCTGTGATCTTGATGCAACAGTCTCTCATTTTTTCATTTGCTCTCTAAATATTTCTTTACCATCTTGTGTTTTCCATGGAACCCTTCTCTGCCCACTAAATTAATAGGTAAAAAATGTAAAGGACCCAGGGTGTTCCCTTCTTCACCTGTTAGAGTAAATCTTCTTGTTTTTTCCTTTTTTATTCCCCCCCGGGACCAGTCACATTTTTTGGTAATAAAGATTGTAAAAAACCCACACTCACACATTTGGTGCAGACAAAAGTTCATATTGCAAAATGTAGCACCTCAGGTATTAGATAGTAATAGATGACTCATTTGTGATGAATCAGTACTTTGGTGTTACAATCCAAAATTGGCCCATTCCAGTATACTGTAAGTTAGTAGGTGAAGGAAGCCATTGTGATAACACACAAAGAGCTCTGTGTCATAAAGCCAAACTGTAAACATTCCAAGCACACAGGAAAGTCCCTTACAGCAGTGTTCTCAAATTAGGGCAGCCGCTTGTTCAGGGAAAGCCCCTGGCGGGCTGGGCCGGTTTGTTTACCTGCCACGTCTGCAGGTTGGGCCGATCGCGGCTCCCATTGGCCGTGGTTCACTGCTCCAGGCCAATGGGGGCTGCGGGAAGGGCGGCCAGCACATCTCTCGGCCCACACCGCTTCCCGCAGACACGGCAGGTAAACAAACTGGCCCAGCCCGCCAGGGGCTTTTGCTGAACAAGTGGTGCTCCTAGTTTGAGAGCCACTGATATAAAGTACGTGTCACCCAAAAGGCAAAGTTTATATATTTTCACACACACCCCAGTCCCTTTCCTTATTATAGCCTTCCTCTATTTCCAGTTATTTAAACCTAATTCTTTGACCATGATGTATATAACAATTGCTCATTAACTATCAGAACAAAGTGTGCTTTGTTAGAGGCGTCATTATGGCACCAAATACACTGTAGCTTGTGTTAATCAAAACCAAAAAACCCAATATTTTTCTTTGATTTTGTTCTCTCTACTGCAGATGCAGGTAGGGAACATACAGAATACTGTAATGCTGGACAAACAGAAGGAGCTTGATATGAAAGTCAGGAGTGTGAAGAACAACGTTGTGGTAAGTGAAAGTGGGACTGTAGGCTTTGCTTGGAGATCTACATTTATTTTTCTAATAACAGGAAAATATTTTTAGTGTCTAAGTTGTGAAAGGGAAATCATGAATTCAGCAGTAGGGTTGTTTTTTTTTCCAGCTTTTTACCACCAGTAAAATGTTTTAAAATCTTTACCTAATCACTATTCAATGGTACTGAGATGCAGGATGTCCACAATGCCTGTCACACTGTGGCTGGAATCAGATTTTTAGTTTAGTCTTGGCTATACCAGATTTCCCAAATTTCAAACACAGCAGGAGAAAGTTTTAAAATGGGATGGATGGATGGATAGATAAAGATTAGATTGTCAGATATCTATCTATTTTAAGCAATACCGTAGAAGAAAGGAGGTAGTTTGAGAAATTATATATAGTTCATTCATAAAAATTATCAGAAGCCAGATCGTCCGCTTGTATAAGTCAGACCTGCTTCTATGGCTTTGCCCTGCACATTTTTTTTTAAAATAACTTCATCTTGATTGATAATCTTCTGTAGGACAAATCCTGTAGTGCTTACTCTGACTTTCATGAGAGTTTTCCTGAGTGAGGGCTGAAGGATTTGTCCCAACATCGTTAAATGCCATTCACTGGCCAAATTCTGCCTCATGTCGTGCACAAATTCTCCTCACCTCATTAAAGTTGTGTGGGACTATGCAAGGTCAGAATTTAGCCCCATTTTATTACAAGTGAACTTTCCGTTGGCAGAGAAGGCAGTGGTTAGTTTGGGGATTTTTCTTACTACCTTCTTTTTGCTTTGAGCAGGGGGATGGACTAGATGACCTCCTGAGGTTTCTTCCAATCCTAGTCTTTTATGGCCTCCAAGTAGCTGGTATCACATGATTGCCAATCAGTAAAAGTCTCATATGACCAAGTCTATTTGACTAACTGTGTTTTACGATGTTGATGCTTTGTAGGAAGTAGAACAAGACATCAAGACTCTAGAGGATGTGCAAGATGAATATGACTTTAAATGCAAAACCTTACAGAACAGAGGTGAGATTCATCCATAAGAAATCTCAAGTACAGTACAGAAATTTGTTCTTATTAGATTGTACCAGTAATCAGGATTTAGAGACAGCCAAATTCAGAGATGTGCCAATTGTTGGGTTTAATTTTACTTGTTCTGCCTACTTATGCTATGAAAATTCATCCCTAAAATATTTCACCTCACAATGCCCACCGTTATGTAAAGTTGGAAAGCCTTTTTAATACCAATCTAAATGTTCTTTTGTCCTTTGCATCGTTACTAGAAACCCCAACTCCAAAACCCCATGAATTTTGAGACAGTACAGCCCTAGATCTTATCTCTGGAGCTTGGGCTTCTCCCTGCTCTTGTGTATTCGTTGCATACATAAGTAATTTTATTATGAAATTTTATAACTTTAAATAGAGATGCACTTGTACACCTCTAAAATATACATATAAATTGATTGCATATTAATTATATAGATCCTTGTTTTCAGTCAGTTACTAGTTTTGAGATAAAAATTCTTTATGGGCTGAAACTTGACTTACTTTGTCTCTGCTAAGGAGTTTCTCCCCAATGTCTAAAAGTTTGGAGAAAGTATGAATTTCTGTTCTTGAGTTAGAGGAGCTCTCTCTTCTCTCCCCTTCTGCCTCCGCAAAAGGCCTTGATCCTGCACCATTTAAGTTAATAGGAGTTTTGCCACTAACTTCAGTAGAATTGGGACCGGAGTGATTAAAGTTGGTTGGTTCTGTTCTTGGAACATTCTACAAAGGCTTCATTTTTCAAAACCAAAGTTGGAAAGTGACTAGCCATTAATGAGGATTTGTCATCTTGCATGTTTTGAAAACTGGGCTATTTGTTCAAAAGGAGAACTGAGGAGTTTTTGAACATCTTTCTAAGCATTAAACAGCATAGTATAATCTGGACACTGCCAGTTGAGTAATTTTGGTGATGCCCTGGTCTAAATCCCTCGTGAAACCTGGGTGTGAATGTAATTGAGAACTACTGAGCTTTTAAATTAAATTAATATTTTCAAGCAGAAGAAAGGATGTGGTTTTCCCCTTCTTGAAATCTTTCAGCAACCAACAGGAAAGAGCCAAACAGGAAGAGACAATGCCAGGATTTTCTCTCCAGCCACTTGGCTCCTCAGCACTTTGTACGGACTCTGCTGCCATCAGCTTTTGCAGACTTCCTAATGTCTAACTGAAAGTAGAAACAATTTCCCCCACCCTCCCCCACACAAAATATTTCTTATTCTATTGTTTGATTTTATTTTCTAGAAAATGAACCCAATGGAGTGGCACAGGATGAATATAAGAAAGAACAGCTTCTCCTCCAGAAGATGTTTCTAACACTTGACCTTAAGCGAAAGGTGATGCTCCAGAATACTTTAGTTTGAAAATATGCACTTTTGTTCTCTTTTGGCTTGGCTTATCATAGGATATAAAAGAACCATGGTTTTAAACAAAGAAGCAGCTTGATTGTTAACACCAGTTTAAATGTTCTTGTGCCCTTTGCATTGTTATTGGGAGTCCAAACCTCTTAAAGCAATTGTACTGCTTCTATTTTAGGATTTTTCTTACTAAACCAGCCTTTTCATTTTGAACACTTATTTAACCAGCTAAAGCTGGTGCAATCATGGGAAAGGAAATGTGTCATATCTCATTGGTGATGCTAGAAAGTGCTGTTTTTTTTGTTTGTTTAAACCCTTCTTAAATAGTCATACATGTCTTGTAATACTGTAAGCCCCAATTCTGCAATGAGTCTGTATGGGCACCAGGGTCCGCTTGCATAGAGGTCATTGCAGAATTGGGGAATCTAAGGTTAGTCACTTGGGAGAAGTCAGCGGGGTTAGCAGTCTTTGTCTCTTCTCTTTGTGTAGCAAATACTGTGCTGGTTGAGGAAAAAGAGCAGCTCTCCAAGTTCATGTTAGCAGAGTAGATTTTCTATTATTCAGAGCTCCTTGCAAAGTTTTGTGAGATGCAGCATTAATTGATAAAGCAAATAATTAAATGTACTTAAAATATAATTAAACAGAGGAATCTGATATTCTCTTTAGGAAGTGGTGACCAAAATAATAAACCTGTTGAATATATCAGAGCACACACAAAGTGCTTTGATTAATGAAGAGCTTGTTGAATGGAAGCATAGACAACAAATTGCTTGTATTGGTGGTCCACCCAATGCTTGCCTCGACCAGCTACAAAATTGGTAAGTCTCTACATCGCAATTCAACTGACCCCAGGGGTTTTGAAACATACCACGAAGGAAAGTCTGATAAGCAAATATATTTGAAAATGGGCATGCTTAGAGTATTTTGGCCCACAGTCAATTTACTGTTATTAAAATTGTAATTTTTTTTACCCACAAGAGAACCAACAAGCATATTTCACTGTGCTCCTGAAAGTTATATAATGTTGTATTGTATTCATTCTTTTCGAGGAAGTCTGAAGAAAACATTGTCTGCCTTTCTTGTATAACTTTCTGTACGTGAAGTACAATTTGCCTTTTTATGTTCCAGAGGCCGAATTGAGCCTTGGTGTTAAGGTTGAAGTCCTCTAGGAAGTATTTGTGCCGATTAAATGTTGTAAATTGACACATGAAGGAGAAACTAAGGACAAGTTACAGCAGAACCCCATTTATCTGATCTAATTGAGACAGGGGCCAGATCTGATAATCCAGAGAATGGGAAGGTATAAGGCTGCAGTGCCATCTAGTGGCAGCAGGAGAGATTGCTTGCTTCTGGACCTGTGTGCCTTGGTTGTTTAATGGGGAGAGCTGGATAATAGAGGATTGGATAAATGGGGTTCTACTGTAATTTCTGGTGTAAGATGATGCAAGTCCCACTGAATTTGCCATTATCAGAATGCATCCCTAGAGAATGAGGGCTCTAATTGGGGGAGAAATATAGTTTTCCTTATTAAATATCATATAAACTACCTTATATGTCATAAAAAGAAAAAGGAGTACTTGTGGCACTTTAAAGACTGTATGTCATGTTAGCCCTAAGATTGCTTAAATGTAATTTCCTGTGCTGCAGAGCTAATGCACTGTAGAGAGGATAGAAATCTCCATTATGGCACCAAATGCAGTACAGCAATTTATTTAAGCAGCCTTACAATGCATGCATTGTCTCCAGTACCCAAAACATATCCTCCAAAAAACAGATGCTAGTAACTCGAGGAAATGCTTCCATTCCTTATTACTTTAAATAGGTCACAGTACTTACATGGGAAGGAGAGGCAAAGAGGGCAGATTCTGGAGATTTAAATGTTTACCTGCACTAACAACAGATCCTTGCCAAACCTACATCATCATCATCGTCTTTTTTCCACTGAGACAAGCTCACAAGTTCCTGAGGACCGTGTGACTCTTAGAAACATACTAATTGGAGACAGAGCTGGGTGGTGTCTGGGCACTACTGTAATACCAGTGTTTGGTAACAATAATCAATAAGATGTGTTTTTTTGCAGGTTCACCATTGTTGCTGAGAGTCTTCAGCAAGTTCGTCAGCAGCTTAAAAAGCTTGAGGAATTGGAGCAGAAATTTACATATGAGCCAGATCCCATTACAAAAAACAAACAAGTCCTGCAAGACCGCACGTGCAATCTTTTCAAACAACTCATTCAGAGGTAATGGATGCATATGTGTGTTTGGTCTGTGTGAATGGATGGTAGACTCCCCCCACTTAACATGTCACATACATGGGTTAGTGCCCCACCTGCTATTTTCTTTTATTCTTCACAAAAAACAAAAACTGGGCTGTCTGTTACTAGGATTTTCCCTGTAAACTCTCCTGTTTAAGCCCCTGATTCTGCACCTTTAAGTCAATGGGAGTTTTGCCACTGTCTTCAGTTCACACAGAATCAAGCTTTGGACCCTTAGTCCATTTCTGATTTTAGGCTCTAGTCCTGCAAGCTGCTCCATGTGTGCGCAGCTGGGGTCTACCCACAGAGATACATGCAGGATGAATACCTTAGAAACTGTCCACCTCTTATTTCCTTGGGTGGGAGTTGGGATGAGTCAGATTAGCCCTGCATCTCCAGGCAATTATTTACATTCCAGTAGTAATTAGAGGCCCCATCCAAGATCAGGGTCCCACTGTACAAATACGTAACATAGGATTCCTGCCCTGAAATAGTTACAGTCTAAACAGATAAGACGGATGAGATGTGGGAGGGGAAGAGGTCCAAAGGGGTAAAGTGATTTGTCCAAGATCCCACAACAGTCTGAGCTGAGAACAGAAGCCCCAGTTCCTGAGTCCCACTCAAGCGCCCTAGCTAACCCACAGGTGAAAAAGACAGAAATCTGCTCCTGCTCCATTAGGAACAGTGCAAATTGAGAAGATATAAAGGCCTAAATCTTGCCATTTTCCTTAGTTATATGCATAGTGTGCTTGCGCGAGTAGGATGAGAAATACCATCCTAGAGCCTGACATCCAGTCACAGTATGAACACTTTAAGAATTTAGTAATCCATAGTGCTGTAGATAGGTGAGATGGATCATTCTGTTAGTTTACACTCTGATTGTACCAGTTCTGTCCTTTATTATTTACATGCCGTTTGATTTTTAAAGTTGTGTGAAGTAGCTTTTTTTCTTCAAACTTAATTTTATTTTTAGTGCTTTTTTTTTTAAAAAAGCCCTGATGAAATAAAAGTTTATATTTTTAGAGTTCCATCCAACTTAAAAACATATCACTTTAGTAAGAATAGAGTCCAAAGATTTAGTACCTGAATAAATAGGAACTGAACGTGCACACAGTACCAATTTATTGTGGATATTTGTTAAAAATACTGTAGTAAATAAATTAGACTAATCTGTTTTGTGCTGAAAGTGTCATCACTTTTTAACAGTATTGTACTAATGTAGCTAAAAATGTCCATGGTTTTGTTCCCCCTGCAGTTCTTTTGTGGTGGAGAGGCAGCCGTGCATGCCAACTCATCCTCAGAGGCCATTGGTCCTGAAAACTGGAGTGCAGTTCACAGTAAAACTGAGGTAATTTTTTCTTTGTGGTAAGCCTATTCCCTCATTGGACTTCCTGTAGCTGAAAGGGCTGCAAAACCTTCCATCTGGCTAAGTGACCAGAAACAAAATATAGTGAGCGCTCTGTGACAGAGAAAGTGTTCTGGCAGGATTTCCCTAGGCCCTACCTTTCTTCCTCCCTCTTCCCACTCACTGCTCCACTTCCTTCTGGCTGAGAACTGACCAAGATTCTGTTTGGAACCGTCTGACTTCACTCCTTTGGTCAGGGCCCTGGTATTGAGTGACAGTCCTGCCTCCGTAGCCAGAAGGGAGTTGAAGGCATTCAGTCTAAACCATTCAGACCACTTCGATGTGAGGAGGGATGAACCACCATTAGCAGACTAGCCAGGGAGCACTAAGCTGTATTCATGATCGCTCAGGTGCGGTGTCTTGGGGAGTTAACCCCCCCCCCCCAACCTGTCCTCTTCCCTTGAGCAATAGCGAAGGCCCTACCAAATTCCTGGTCCATTTTCGTCAATTTCACGGTAATAGGATTTTAAAAAATTGTAAGCTTCATGATTTCAGCTCTTTAAATCTGAAATTTCACAGTGTTGTAATTGTAGGGATCCTGACCCAAAAAGAAGTTGTGGGAGGTCACAAGGTTATTGTAGGAGGGGGTGTTGCGGTTCTGCTACCCTTCCTTCTGTGCTGCTGCTGGCGGCGGTGCTGCCTTCAGAGCTGGGCAGCTGGAGAGCGGCGGCTGCTGGCCGGGATCCCAGCTCTGAAGGCAGAGCCATTGCCAGCAGCAGCGCAGAGGTAAGGATGGTGTGGTATGGTATTGCCTCCTTTACTTCTGCACGGCTGCCTGCAGAGCTGGGCCCTCAGTCAACACCTGCCACTCTCTGGCCGCCAGCTCTGAAGGCAGCGGTGCAGAAGTAAGAGTGGCATGGTATGGCACAGCCATGCTTAATTCTGCGCTGCTGCTGGCAGGGCGCTGCCTTCAGAGCTGGGCGCCTTGCCAACAGCCGCCGCTCTCTGGTTGCCCAGCTCTGAAGGCAGTGCAGAAATAAGGGTGGCAATACCGTGACACCCCCCCAGACCCCCAAATAACCTTGAGACCCTCCTGCAACTCCCTTTTGGGTCAGGACCCCCAATTTGAGAAACACTGGTCTCCACTGTGAAATCTGTGTAATATAGGGTAAAAGCGCACAAAAGACCAGATTTCATGGGGGGAGACCAGATTTCACGGTCCGTGACGCATTTTTCATGGCCGTGAATTTGGTAGGGCTCTAGCACTAGCCATTTTATACCATATTTAATGACACTTCCTTGATTAGAACTACAGTTAGTTTGCCAATATCTCCTTGCCTTTCAGAAGCTCCTTTAGTTTGCATAGGTGTCAGCTAATAATACACTTACTTTCTTTGCTTATACTTAGAATAATTCTTTGCATATAAAAGTGGTTAGGAATGGTCTTTCCATGATGGCTAACAGTCAGTTCCCTTCCAGGCCTCGCCTTCAAAGTTCCTGTCTTTTGCATAGTTCTGTAGTTCTCAATAATACTAGTCTCCTTGTAAGACACTGCTACAGTTCTGAGTTAGCATGGGAACTCACACTAGATCCCCCTTGATTATAATAGAGAGGGGCTGGATGGTAGAGTGTTCTCCATCAGTGCCATGGACTCTTGATTGTACCCCTATCCCTGGTCTGAAATAGAGTCGAATTGCCTCTCCAGGGCATTCTACAGGGACCACTTGTTTCACTGTTACCTTTGAAAAGCATTCAGTGAATTGAGGTGTAGGTCAGTGTCTGGTGCGTTAGCATTTAATTAGGAGCTGGAGCTCCAGAAAAATGGGGTGAGCTAAACTGCACTGCATTATTTGGTTTTGTAATTACAAATAAATGGTAGGGCGCTCAGAGCTTGTGTACAGGCACTGTTTATTATTCAAAATGGAAAGAAAAAATAAATATATCAAAGATGACTTATCAGTGGGCAGTATCCAGTCAGTCAAAAGGGACTAGTCACACTCCCAGTGAAGTCTGTAGCAAAATGTCTGTTGATTTAAATGCAGGATGGAAATTTCATGCTGACTCATTGATTTTTAAAAGGAACTGGCAAATCAAGAAGCCATTTTGTTCATCACCAAAATAAAAGAGGAGCCATGTTTCTGAGAGAAGTAAAGCCTTTGCAGTTGCAGTCATCTGTACTGATTTCTCTTTCCAGATTGCTGGTGAAGCTACAAGAACTGAATTATAATTTAAAAGTGAAAGTCTTATTTGATAAGTATGTTTCATCTTTTTCATATCCTGTATATAGTTATGATGATCTGCCCCAGTAAAAGATAGACACTTAATGACAGAGTAGACCTTGGGCCCCATTGTATCAGTTACCACAGGAGCCATTTCCCCTATTTTCACTATAATTCTGCTTCTTTGCTAGGTGCAAGAGAACAGTTCCCCATCCTCTTCCATTTCTAGTATATACCTTTGCACCACAGGGAAAGATATAGACCCAGCCCTGCAGTGAGTTCCACATAGGTCCCACCCATGCAGAGCTCATTGTAGTACTGGAGCCTTATTTCCTAAGGAAAGTCACTCACTGTGTGGGTAAATTGTGTGTGCGCGCATGCAATTCCCATTAATTCTATCTGAGAGCAGAATTTGACCCTATACTGCTATTTTCATTCACGTACAGCTTTAATTATCAACTAGTCTCTCTCAAAGTTAGCAGAATAGGCATTCCACATTGGGGACTATACAGATGACAAGATTAAACTTTTAAGACAAAACCATTTTTGAGTTGTCCACATGCAAAAAAGAGCCCCCTAAGATAAAAATTTGAGAAATGTCTTAACTATAAAAAAACCAAACCCCTCTGCTTATTCACATTCAAATCAGAAAACTCCAAACAGACTGTTACCAAACCTTCTAAACAAAATTCACCTGTCAGCCAACAATGTGCTTGAGATAATTCAACACTGTTGCCAACACCAGGCATCCAAAATCAGCCTTCAGAAATCATGATTGGCTGAAAAATGATGATTTTAAAAAAAAACAAATACATAATTTATTTTTTTATTTAAATTCTATTATTTAGTGTGCAGTGAGGCTTTTCTCCACAAACACTACAAGGGTTGGAAACTTACTTGAACAAAACAAAACAAGCAGATTCTCGCATAGTTATCTGACTCCAGGATCTGGGACTTAACATCTAATATCACGAGGTTTATGATAAAAATCATGAGTATTGGGCAACACTGTTTCAAGTTAAATGGTAGCTTTTTGTGCTTGAAATTAGGGGTTTAGAATGAAAGTAGTTTATGAACTCTTATCTTTTACAATGGAGTACCAAAGTTATAAACAGTGTAGTAAAGTGAAGGGCTGTCTTTGATTATAAAGGCACCTTGGAGAAATCTAAACTTTGGGGGAAAATATACAGTGTGATGTGAAATACATTTAATCCAGTAAACATTTTGCTTTCTTGATTACTGGAGCTGATCAAAGAGTTTTGAAATTTCATTGATTTTTTTTTTTGGCAAAAAAATTCATTGTTTTCCACAAGTATTTTTACCAGTTTTCAACCAGCTCTATCAATTACAAATATAAGAGAAAATAATCCTGTTTTTTCCCCTCTATGTGTGCGGTTTACTTTTGGAACTTACAAAGATCTGAATCTCCTTTGCAGGGATGTGAATGAGAAGAACACAGTAAAAGGGTATGTTGCACCTGCACTCTTCCCATTTTTTTTTTTTTGCCATGTTGGGTATTTTTAAAATGAATTAAAGTCGGATAACTCCCCCCCTCTCTTTGTGTAGGTTCAGAAAATTTAACATTCTGGGAACAAATACAAAAGTAATGAACATGGAGGAATCCACTAATGGAAGCCTAGCAGCAGAGTTCAGGCATCTGGTGGGGTACACTTTTCTTGCCTTCCCACTTTTAGATCACTGTCTAATATGTCTCAAGTCCCTGTTTGCAGAAAGCATTCCTTTAAGTACTGACTCTCTACTGCTTTAAAGTGCCGCTGCTTTCTACCCTAGTGGTACCAAATAGCCAAATGTCCCCTACATAAGGAGTTATGCCACTGACTTGAGTGAAAGTAAGATTGGGTCCTAGGAGAGCTGGAGGCCACGCTCTTTGTAATCTGTTCCTACACTGGAAAGTAGTTACTGCCCTGTGGCCTGAAACAAACATTTGCTAATAAATTGTAGCGAGGGCATCAGTTTCTGTGAGGAAAAGAGAGGAAACCTGCAGCAGTGGAGGTGCTGGGGCAGTAGGGAGAGTGTTTCTGGAAAGGATTCTGCAGCATGCCACGAGTAGGGAGGTTTTAGATGTGTTGGGAAAGAAAGGTTAGAGCTGAATTGTCTAGGGAAGGGGCTTTTAGACAACAGCCCACAAATTTAGTGGACTAAATAATCTCACTGCCATGCTGATTTAGGAAGGGTAGCGAGTATCCATCCTATCTGGAGAGGAATCAAATGCAAATGGAGGATTCAGATGCCGGATTCTTCTCTCCTATTTGCGTAGACCTATATATAGGGCACTAACAATGGTACAGAGTCGGCCGACATTCTCCTAGACCGATTTAGGGTGGATGCTCATTGATGATAATCCATTATTTAGTCTATCCCACGCTCATCAATAACTGTTGCTGTGCCTCTAAGAAAGGCCTTTTCTACACAATCATTGCAGCATGATAAAAAGATATTAAGTCAGGTTGCAATATCTGTTTTCACAGCAGAATGCTTTTATAAAGGGATAGCAGTTATCTACTGTATCTACAGTCAAATCCCCTGGTTCCCATGTTTGGGAGCTAAAGAGGATCAGAGACTAATGCAGCAGGTTCATGACCAGTTATGCAGAAGGGACTGTGCAAATGCTGCTTTATTTATGTAAATACATCTTTCATTTGTAACAGTCACTTTTTCAGTTGGGACTGTCATGTATTTTGGTTTGTTCTTTTTGTCTGCAGCAATTAAAGGAACAAAAAAATACAGGAAGCAGAACTAATGAGGTAAGCAGCACTGACTTTTTCTCCCCCCTCTTTTGGTCCAGTTTTTTTAATAATATTAAGGACTGTTAAATGCCTGATAGTGGGCCAAACTGCCCATCCCATGGAAAAATCCTCAAGGGGAAAATGGGCAGAGCAGGGTAGGAACTTAAAACCTCAGGGAAAGCAAGCCCTGGAATCACAGACATAGGCACCATACTATGTATATAAGATCCCAGCTTGGTGCTTTTCCTTTGTGCCTTCCTCCCCCTGGCGGCATGGCTCTAACAAGAATTTTTGCCAATGGCAGAATTCCCTGGGATTGATCAGTAGCAGACATGGAGGGGACCAGGAAGTTCCTGCTGAAATGTCCATGTGCGCTCTAGGGGAAGTGCGACATCCAGTGCCCTTGCTATTACCCCTTGCAAGCCTAAGGGCAGGAGCATCTAGAAGTTTCCAGGAGAGGTGAAGGCTCCCGCCTCCCGGATAGGGTGAGATTTGCCATGGAGGGTGCCCTCCATAAACCTATGCAGAGGGCGCTCTTCACCCCAATGTTTGGCCATTGGAACAGATTCAAAGTTTTAGATAACAGGGCACAAATTAGCATTTTGGTTTTCCATAGAGTCCAAAGCTGTATGACATTACGCAGAGTTATCCTGTGGTATTACCTACAAACTGCCCTTTGTGCTCAATTTTACTGGCATTTCTAAAATATACAATCTTCTAAACAAGTTAGGAAGAAAAGGAAATCATGGGGGGGGGGGGGTGAGGGATGACGACTCATTCTGTCTAAGCCAGGAGACCATCAAACTGCTCCCTTCCCTGCCTAATGACACTTCTTCTAATCCCTAGAACCACTTAATTGGAATATTTGAAAAATGGCTTATAGGGGTCTTGCTTTTACATTAACCAATGAATACTAAATGTCATTATTTGGACTGACAGTAACTTCATAGCTTATACACTGCTGGGGATGTAAGAGGTACCTTACTAAATGGGTTCCCATACAATATTTAACATATCAAGCCTAACAGCCTAAAATGTCTTATTTCCAGTGTTTTAAGGATTTGAGCTTAATCATTTAATTCCCTATGATTGTTTTTTAAAGGGTCCCCTCATTGTAACAGAAGAACTTCATTCCCTCAGCTTTGAAACTCAGCTGTGCCAGCCTGGGCTGGTGGTAGATCTAGAGGTAAGGTTACTACGTAGATTAGATAGGGGTGAAATTAATTCTGAGTAATTTTATTCAGAGATTGTTATTTAAGTACAGTAGAAACCCCTCTTCTATGAAATAATTGGGGCCTGAGTTCAATTTTTAGGAATGTCTCAGAATTACAGAAGTTATGGTGCACCATGGTGCATTGTATCGCTTTCTTGTCCTTCAAGCCAGTGCAAAGGAATTGTCAATGCATTGAAGACATGCTTGTTCTTCATCATCATCACTTTTGTTGTGATTTTTATTATCCTCTTGGGGAAAAAAACGAGTTTGTAAGAGTGGTATTCATAAAATTAAGGTTCTAGTGTATTAGAATTTTCAGCATTTTTTCTGCCTCTATTGTTGTTTTCAAATCCATTGATAATACTTAGTGTCACCGCATATAGCGATAGGGCCTTTGTATTTTGATTCTTTCAAATCTCAGCACCTAAGTAAGGCTGGGTCTGGTTTATAAAACCTCCCAAAGAATACTCTATGTTGCAGAATTGGTACCTGCAGTTCTTTGGGTAGCACTCTTCCCTTCAGGTCAGACCTGAACCAGTGCCCCAGGCTAGCATTAGAAGTGCTGCTGGAGGTACCAGCTTTTGAATGAGATGTAAACCTGACTTCTTGGTTGAAGGGATGTCCACCAATTCCAACACATTCCCCCAGTCCCAAAAAAACCTCAACTCTCCCTCCCCCCACAATTTGCTAACATAGAAAACATCAATCCAAAAGGTTTGGTAAGTTATAATCATGTGAAAATAGGGAACTGTTTTGTAAACTTCATAATAGCAGTCTCTACCAGCATTTACTACATTCCTTCACTAGTGAGTCTTGGATGTGTTTTGTGTGTTTCCCATTATATGACAGGATTTCTAAGGATGCCACTGCTTTTTTAGCATGACCTTTATGAGGTCTAAATGCCGTTGTTAACCTTAAGTATGTCACATTGCCCCTGTCTGGTGTGTACCTGCTGCAGGCCATGTCAGCAATAGTGGATCCACATGCATATAGACACTAGTAATTCAGCAGTTTTTCATAAAACCACTTCACAATATTGATCAGAATTAATTAGTTATACAGACATAGCCCATGTTCATCACAAATTGATAATGTATTTATTGTATATGAAAGATGATAGTATATATACCTAAATCAATTTATGTGTAAAAGTATCTACAGTAGTAGAACTGTATCCCAAATAATTCCAAAAACCTCTCTTTTATAGACCACATCCCTTCCCATTGTTGTGATCTCAAATGTGAGCCAACTTCCAAGTGGATGGGCTTCCATTCTGTGGTACAACATGCTGACTACTGAACCCAAGGTATTTACAGAATACTTACTTCTAAGTGTTGTTGACATGAAAGATAGATAGAATGTTAAAAGTGTAAGTCAGTATCCTGAAACTACTGTGTAATTTACAAGGGAGATGTGGATTGTCTTTCCATGTTAATTCATAATATTTGACATAATTCATTCTTTCATCTTTATTCTGAAGTTCAGTTCTTACTGGATCTAGGATTTTTTTTTGGGGGGGGGGAGAGAGGGTCGGTCAATCAGGGTTTGTTTCTTGTGTGTGCTTTTTTTAAAACCAAGCAAACTGTTAGGTGTATAAAACATGATAAAGGATACTACAATTTTCAGATGTTTATTTGGCTTCTCCCAGTGTAAATATTCAGTAATTTAATTCACTGCTCTTCAGTAACATGGAATGGTTTGTTGGGTTAGATTAAACCCAGAGAGGTTTCTTTTTTCTTGGAGAACAAGAGTCAATCAGTATTGTTAATTGCTTCTCCATAGTCAGCTGGACCTTCCATCTATGTAGAAGTCCTCATTTATCGTCAAACGTCAGCATATTTTATGTAAACTCCGTGTTACTTTTTTGACCACACACTTGTGCTCATGCTAAATTTCATGTGTGTTTAAGATTGTGGACATGATGTTTTCTCTCTAGAACTTGTCCTTCTTTCTGAACCCACCTTGTGCAAGATGGTCTCAGCTTTCTGAAGTGCTAAGTTGGCAGTTCTCTTCTGTAACTAAAAGGGGACTTCATGCAGATCAGTTGAGCATGCTGGGGGAGAAACTTCTTGGTATGATCCTATAACAAATTTTACTATATCTACAAGCCCTTTTATTATGTTCCTTCCTCTTGGTTATATTAAGTAAGTAGATGGCTTGTTTGACTGCTAGGGAAAAGTGACTTATTGCTAGATAAAAATGGATTGAACTTTTCCATAGGAAAAAAATGAAAAGCTTATTTTCCCCTGCCTTTTTTTAAGTCAAACTTTGAAATTTTTTTGACCAGCTGTAGTTACTACCATGTTGGACTGTTATTTTTTTTTTGTTGCAATTATCTACTATGGTTACTTTACGTTTGGAGAAACTTTTATTTTGTAGGTTTTTTTATAGGTATACTCTGTAGCTCAATTTTAAACTATTAATATTCAGTGTTCTGTAATACAGATAGAGTTGTATTGTGATCACCCACTTAGTGTTGAAGCCATTTTCCATTTCTCTACATGCTGAATAGTTAGTATACTGTAAGGGTTAGATCCTGCCGATCTCTCTCTCTCTCTCACTCACACTCACACACATACTTCTGCTGAGTAAGGGTTTACAGGATTGGGACCAAATCTACTTCTGAGAGGGCACTGAAATATTCCTTGAAGAAATGGGTCATTTAGTCCAGTAACTGTAATTTTTGTCTCAGGTTTTTATGTTACACTTGCCCATAAACCAGGACCGGCTATATACAGTCTTGACTCAGTGCATAAAAGACAGGGCTGGACCAAGAGACCTGTGACAGCGTTAAAGGAATGTGTCAAGCTAAAAAAAATCTCCTGCTCTTCCCACCTACATGTCCTTAGCTAAACTCTAATTCAATGTTCAATTTTTGTGTATTCCCACTTGAACAACGAAAAGGTGTCAGTTTCCTGTCTGGTTCTCAGAGACACTGACTAATTTAATTCTGTAGTGTTTGGATAAGAGGAAGGATAGACTTAATTTAAAAAACAAAACTTTGTTATTAATTCCCAGAAGCATTGCCATTAGCCTTAAATTTTATAAAGGGTTATATTTTAAAAAAAAAAATCTAAATTGGAAATCCCAGCTGTCCAGTTTATAAAGCATTTTTTCTAGCTCTATCAAGAGCTCAAATATCAAATTTTTAAAAGGTTTGGCAGCCTTTTGTAACATAATTTACCATTGTTTAGATCACTTTTCTATGTGTTTTAAAATTCTGTAATAATTAACAAAGGCAGAATATATTCATCATAAAAAAAATACAGGTTTCCTACTGTTAGATAGAGAGATATTGATTATTGACATCTCTCTGTTGGTTTAGTATTTTACAACTTGGTAAATTCCCAAACTGTGATAACCTCCACTTAAGTTTGTAAACAGATATCCTTCATCCTATCATTACATTAGAGTTATAAAACTCAATCTTAGCGCTGGAGAGATTGATTGGAGAATCCTTACTAGCTGCAATAAATTCAAGACTTCCTTCTGTGCTGTATGTAGTTCACTAGTATATGGAGTTTGGCTGTCTGATGATAAAGCCTGTATCCATTCTTTCAGATGTGAGGGTGTGAATAGTCTGTGCTGTGATACTATCAATGGTATTGGGAACCGAGACTCATTCTAGATGGACATAGGGGGAAAAAAGAAAAAAAAAATAGATTTCTCCCTTGTGCCTGGAGCTAGTCTGATTGATTGATATTGGGAGTAGGAGTAGGATACTAGACAGAGTCAGAGTTGGAAAGGCTTGCAGTTGACAGGCCAGTATGTATAGTTTCCCCTGAGATTTTGGGGGGTCCCATGCCTCATAGTTGAAAATCCAGTTGTGAATGTAGTGGGAATACTTAATAGTAATAAGTAACCGAATCTTCGTCCTCTGTGAGCGTAGCTACAACTATACACTACTACCCTAGTTCTGTGGTGTGCCTAGGGGGATTTTGAACATGTTGATGTAGCTGTGGCAACTGGGCCACAGTTTCCTTTAAAGGAATGTCTGTGGCTTTTCCCTTAAATCAAAACACGTACGTACGCTACAGGATTTTAATGGGAAAGAAAAGGATCCTGTGGTTAAGAGTAGGCTTGGAAGTCTGGATATGAGGTTTATTCCTCGCTATGATACAAGCTTTCTGTGGGACCTTTGGCAAGTCACCTAAAGCTGAAATGGGAATAATACTTGATCTCACAGGATGTTGCGATGATCGATGAGTTAATGGGCCAAATCTCTCTCTCAACTCACATGGATAGTCCTAATTTCAGTGTGATGGCTTCTGCCAATAAATGGAGAATGATTGGACCACATTTCTAGAATTATTTTGAAGATGAAAATGTCTTGGTATATAACAATTTTAGATTATCTCTGTATTTGGATTAGTTCCTACCCTACTTCATTAATATGAAATCTGTAGCAGAGCTCTCGATTGCTCTTCCTGGTGCCTGTCAAAACATCGGTTTGTCATTTGCGTACATTCTGCTTCTCCAGAACACTGCCTAGAGGGGCTACTCTGCAAAACTGGCTTGCTAGCTCTGCACCAGCTATTCGAACAGTTAAATCAACAGCTTCTCTTCCTTCTTTTTTACACCCCTAACTGAAACTAAACAAATGCTTAGAATTTAATATGTAAATACAGATCGGTTTCACCTACATTAAGTCTTGAGCCTAATTGATATTTCAAATAAACACGTCTGAAACCAGTCTGTTGGTTTGTTGTGTAGGTCCAACAGGCGGAGGCTCTCTTGATGGCCTTATTCCTTGGACAAGATTCTGCAAGGTAGGAACTGTCTATTTAACAGGTTAGATAATGAAGACAAAGCTTCGATTCCTCTTGTTTTTCACTAGGCTTTTGGGAAGGCAAGGGGGGGTGTGTGTGAATATTTTGATTCAGTTATGGTTGGTTCATGTAAGTTATATGGGGGTGAGGTTAGACTGCTGATTTGTGTGCATCTTTTCAGGGACTAAATCTTAATTTCTGTAAAAGTCACCTAGAGCACTTTATGTTCTATTATATTGAAATACATAAATCCATAGATACAACAACCTGCTGTTCCTGGCTTTTATTCCTACACTTTTATTTCATCTGTTAATCATCAAGTGAAGGATCTTCATTGCTCTTAAATAAAGAGGGTAGTTGTCCAGTGGACCGCAGCTGGGTTAGGGGCAACACCCAAGGAAGAGCACAAGTTAACTCTGCAACGAAGACATACCCTAATATACATGCCTGTGGTGGCAGCAGGTCACATGTAAGGTCCTGCAGGCCCAGGTATCCCCTTGCCAGCCCAAGCTTCTCTTCCCTGTACCTGTGCCACACAGACCAGTTTAGGATGGTACCAATGGATGCACCTCATCTCAACACAGCATCTTTTATCTTAGGGAGTGGAGGAACTAGAGCTATTACAGAGGGAAGAGAGGAGACAACAAAAAATAAATAAATGAAATAAAAAGAGCAGCAAAAAGGAACAAAGAAAGAGGAGAAGTGTTAAGAAAAATAGGGGGTGAAGAGGAGAGGAAGGAGAGACACTGCAGCTTTTTCAGGACATTGTTATAAATTGAGTCCATTGTACTCAGATTTCTTTTTGTAACAGTTATTTGTGTCTTCCTCCCCATGTACTGTAATTTCAGGAAAACATAAATGATAAAAATTTTCCCTTCTGGCTGTGGATTGAGGGCATCCTTGAACTCATTAAAAAACACCTCTTATGTCTCTGGAATGACGGGTAAGAATCTTGTATGTTGCTAATGAAGATGAATAGCTGATGGCTCACACCTTTAGCTCTGTTAAAATGACAGTTGTGATCAGAAATAAAATATGAGTGCTAATAGGGCAAATGAGGTTTGTTCTAGGTCTTCATTGGAAGGAGCCAGACGGATCCTTTGCATGTTAGCTGAAGCAGTGGTAAAAAGACTATGAATTTGGGGAATAAACCCATTGCACTGCCTTTTAATGCCAAAGGTCAAAGTTCAGATTAGTTTCAGGTTAAGTGAGATGAATCACCAGCTCTCAACCTACAGTACAGTGAGCTTTCACCACATCTCAAGGCAGAACTGAGTTAGCTCACAAGAACAGGAGTTTAGCAGGCTGAGAAGACTGTTTAGAAGTCTGAGGTGCTGTAGGGGGAATCTTGTACAAGGTTCACCCTTGTTTAAAAAAGTGCATTTGTGAGCCTCCTGTTGGCAACAGCTGGATTGACTGAATCCTTTGATACCAATGATGGAGTCCAGCTACAGCAGCTAATCTTTGCTGATCAAATGTTAAAGAATTAAAATGTTAATAGTAAAGCTCTTTTCCCGATTAGCAAAGGAGCTGATTTTTCAATGTTTAGAAACCTTGGGTTTCAGTGTTGCTGATATCACATAGCCCATTATTAAAGGGACTATGACTTCTGCCAGAAATAGGCTCAAAATGGGGTTTTAATCCTGCTTTTTAGTTGTCAGTTCAGATTTGACCTTTTTACAATCCTGTTAACAGCTCATATATGATGAAAGGTGCTTCCGATTCTGTGAACCTTCAGTGACTTACTGTAAAAATGGCTATGTATTAAAATTGCTTTAATTAGTTATTGATTGCCAATGACAAACTTTCTTACTATTTTAATGACCGTTTTAGGGTGTTTATGCTGGTAAGATAACACTCATATCCAGGACTAACAAACATAGACCAGGAAAGTTATGGATATAGCCTTTGATTGAACAAGGTACTTGTGCATGTGAACAACAGAAGTTCTCATGTGCTTCAAAATAGGCAAATGCTTAAGTGCCTTGCTGAATTGGGCCCACAGATTTGGCTGAGTTAACAGGGAAGTTACTATACTAAAGTGTGCTGTGTTCTCACCCTAATTTTCTGCTTAGCTACTACAGATATCTCTGCACTGACTTCTGCCCTCAAAGCTTCCTGTTCAGATGCCCCCAACAAACTTGTCACCTCCACTTCTGACCTCCACCCCACATAAACTCCTCTTTTTCTATATATAATCTCTGCTCCTCTTTGAAAATCTTTGCCCTAATCTTTGCAAACTGATCAGCACCCATTGAGGGGTCCAGATTTGGCTTAACAGTGGGAGCAACTGGCTGCTGAGCATTTTTGAAGATCCAGCCAGAAGACTTAACTCTCTCACACCCACACCCATAAGAGATTTTTGCCACTGACTTCAGTGGCGCCAGGATTTCACCCCTGGTATCCAGGGCTCTCTCTGTATAATTATACCATTAATACCATCTACAAGATCATCTTACAGATATACAGAATTGTAAAAAACAAATTTCCTCCCTGTTGTGAGCAGTTCTCTGTTTGTTAGCGGAAGAACAGAGACAGAAATAAAAGGTACAAACAAACCTTTCTTTTCAACTAAACCTAGAGGATTTGCAGGCAGGTAACACAATAAAATGATCCCTAGGAACAAAGATAAACAGGTTTGTGACATCAGCCACAGGCTTTAAAACATTTATTGGGTTTTTTTAGGAAAGCCAAATAGCTGAGAGTTAATTAATAGGGGCTAATAACCCACTGGAACCGCAAGAGGCCCTGAATCAGACAGACTGCCAACCAGTCTGATTGTTTTTTGTACAATATGAACACCTGTTGCATATACGTGGCATCATAATTGCCCCCAGATTGCCTTTTTCATATATCAAGCTGAAGATTGCCAAACAAAGGATTGGGATATATAGTCCTCAAAGGATCCTTTGTAGCTGTTACCCACAATATCTGAAATGTTCTTTTTTTAAAAATCTCTAAATATATAAAATTTACCTTGTAGATTTCTGCTGTTCTCTTTTGGGTAGATAGTGTATTTCCTAATTTACTGTGCTTGCCAAGATACATATTTACCTAGAGTAATGGTGGTTTAATTACATAAATGAGTGTTTGCATAAAGAAAGAACAATGGTTCAGAGGACTTTTGAACTCCTAGATAAATAAAATTGAGTTTAAACGTTAATTTAAAGCAAAAAAAAAAAATCTCTTGCCTCTCCCTCAAACTCTGATCTACTGGAGAAAACCTGGACAGTATTGCTAAGTGACTGACTGCATCAGAGCTACCTCATCCCCAAGCATGAAAACACAGATATTGCTTATGGATAGAGGTCATTGTCTTGAGAGCAGTTTCTTCCTTCATGTCCCTGTTTGAGACTCTCGTGTCATCTTGATGTTCAGACATCATCCACCTTTTAAGGTCTTCACCATCATGCCCATATAATAGATGTTACCCTGGGATACCACACTGGCCCACTCTGCCCTGTGCAGGTAAATTCAGGCATCACAAGCAGATTAGACACAGCCCTATATGCTCTCCTTAGAGCTCCTTTCCTTCAAGGCCACAAAAGTCACCCCAGATCACTCTGAAGCATTGTCCGACAAAAGATAAACCTTTCCAGAGGGACAAAACATCATAGTACCCTGCATCTGGTAATCATGGTACAAGGAGGGTGAGAAAGTTAAAGTGAGCTACTATCAGAGTGTTTCCAAGCATAAGAGAACATGGCTTAACACACAATGTAATACTGGGGTTGAAATAACCTTGACTGTCAATATCTGATCTGGCAGAGATACACATACTGTCTGGGAAGTGAGCACAAAACCAAAGAATACTGAGAAATCCAAACAATTGTCTGCGATTCCTACAGGAGCATGGGATACTAAAGCAAACACAGGATGTCAAAAAGGAACGCAGTGACAGTTTTCGTTAATACCCACTTAATGCTCTCTTTAAGTTAAAACTGCCGTCTAGGCCCTGGTCTTGCAAACACACATGTGAGTAAGTTGAGTAATTTTATCCATTGAATTGAGACACTGGTTTTGGATAACAAACCAATTTCTGATTTTAGAAAGTGTTGAGACAACAACATTTTATAGCATGTTACACATAGCAAGAGAGAAAAGGCTGAATAGCCACTCTCTGGATAGCTGCTGCTCAAGGACTACTGCACCCAGGAGTGAGAGTGCACATTTTAATTTGTGCATTGATGGTGGTGTTATAGCTGCATGGGATGTTATAAACCAGTTGGAAAAATTCTGCTTTTAGTTACATGAGGTAGCCTAATAATAGGCTTTGGATGTACTTAGAAGTAAATTGTACAATTTTTCTTTTAATATTACAGTTGTATCATGGGTTTTATCAGCAAGGAGAGAGAACGTGCTTTGTTAAAGGACCAAAGGCCAGGGACCTTTTTACTGAGATTTAGTGAAAGTAGCCGAGAAGGAGCCATCACTTTTACCTGGGTAGAGGGATCCCAAAATGGTAAGTAAATACAGAGAATAACTTGGGTTTCTACCTACATTTTAAAACCAAAGTTAAAAATCCTTGGAGCCCTCTGTCTCCCTTACACAGACTGGCAATAACATGAAATTAACAATCCTCCCCACTAAGAGCCAGAGTACTACCACTAGTACAATATTCCAACAGCAGTCTGGTAGGCTGCTTCAGTTACTTCCGTGGGGACAGGGGCATTTCCAGGGGAGTCAGTTTGGCCTATAAAGTTGTGGAGGACAAATCCCCAAGGTTCCCCCAGTATCATTCCCCCCTACAGGTCTCCTCCATCCCAACATGTCCCAGTACATATCCTTCATGCCCACCCCCACCCCAAGGTGCCCCCAGCTCTCACCTGCATCTGCCCCAAGTTCCTCCATCCCCAAGGTGCTGCAGCTGCTGCCCTTCCCCCCCGAGCCAGAGATCCCTCTTTTGACCCTGTAACTCCCCCTCCACCTGCTCTCAGCAGCTCCCCTGCACCTGTCTCCAGAGAGGGGGAGAGAAGACTCTGTGGGGGATGGGCAGCTGGAACTCCTCTGCAGTCAGCTCAGCTCCCTGCCTGGCCAGCTTCTTCCTGCTAGGCTCAGACCCAGGCTGGCTGGGGAGGGGCCTGGGCGGGGCAGGGACTGCACTGACTGCGAAGGAGAGGCTCCCTGCATCTTCCAGCTTATGCTGTAAGGAGATAGATCGCCCCTAGCTGGCAGGAGGCTGCAGCTGCTGATGGAGCCCAGCTACTAAACAGCCTAGGAGAATCTGCTGCTGCTGAAAGCTGCTGCCTCACCCATTGTCTTTCCTTCTCTGCAGCCTTCCTGCTCCTGCCTTTGCCAGTCAGAGGCTGAGGGGGAGACAGACAGTGTTGTCCCGAATCCAAACTTTCAGCTTGCAGGGGGACCATACCTTGCTCACCCCCATAATAAAACAGCCATGGTTGTTTGGGTCAAATCAGGTAGCAGGTGATGTGATCTGAATTTTATCAGAAGAGGCTGAAAAGG
Source organism: Lepidochelys olivacea (assembly GCF_965140295.1). NCBI lineage: Eukaryota > Metazoa > Chordata > Testudines > Cheloniidae > Lepidochelys > Lepidochelys olivacea. The sequence goes on along the minus strand of NC_140421.1, from coordinate 53,269,013 downwards.
GCCAGTCTTGTAAATTTCAGCATGTTTTAATTTAAATATATGATTACAGCCCGTTTCCAGAGGTGAACACAAGTCACCCCAGTCACTCTGAATAAAATATGTGAAAAGAACTGTTCTCACATATATTAGGTCATACTTTCCTCTGCATGGAGCAGTATTTGCTTTGGAAATAAAAACTAAATTGTGACAGTGCAAATTAGATTTCATTCTGTAAGTCCCTTCCTTCACTTGATCCTCTCTGAATACGTAAGCTCAGCTGTGTTTTTCTGTATACTTTTAACCAGGCTTTTGGCACCATCTCTAGGATTCATGTCCTTCTTTATTCACTAGAACCTCAGTTCCATTCGGTAGAACCTTACACCAAGAAGGAGCTCTCGGCTGTTACTTTCCCTGATATTATTCGCAACTACAAAGTGATGGCGGCCGAAAATATTCCTGAAAATCCACTGAGCTATCTGTACCCAAATATTCCCAAAGACAATGCCTTTGGGAAATACTACTCCAGACCCAAGGAGAGTAAGTGCTACCAGCATTTCATTTGCAGAAGTATTTTGAGGTATTTGTTTGTCATTGAAATGTTGGACTACCAGATAATAGCTATGATATACAATTAAATGACGGTAGTTGAACCAGACCTGCTGAATTCTTCCCATCTAAAATGTGAGCAGTTGTATCTGAACTGTTCAACGGGTGAAAAAGAAGTGAGGTAGTAGAGGGGCTGTCAGTGGGAAATCTGATCAAATTGAAAAATGTGTACGTGGCAGTTTCAGGCCATACAACTGCCCCAGAGTCTGCCTGCCATATTTTGTGGTTTTACAACCTTATGTCCCCACTAGCAATTAGATCCACGTAACTGGACGCTGGCACTTGTGTGGCGCTGCATTGACTTCAGGGGGTAGAAGCTGCTGCGTGAATGGATCAGGGCCATATTTTCCTTTTTTTCCCCCCTCCGTCATGCTATGTGGGAAAAGTCACACAAGCCGGGGGAACTGACTTGACACAGTCTTCTTTAATGCACAATGGAAACCAAGTGGAAATACAGCCTTAGTTGTTGTAACAGTAGCCGGTAAAACGTTTTCAGGAAGAAATGCAGTTTTTGACACTGCTCCTTTAATTCATATAAAAGATTTTTCTCAAAGTAAACATTTGCTAAGCATTGGTGTATTTTATTTTTAGCCTCTGAGCCTATGGATTTAGATGGCCCCAAAGGGAATGGATACATCAAGACTGAATTAATCTCTGTATCTGAAGTGTAAGTTTGCCCAGAACAGCTGGATTTCTAAAAATGGGATAGTATTTGAAGCTACTAAAAATGTTGTGTATTTTAGGAGTGTTAAAGATGTATATGGTTTGGCATTAGATCTCTCCCCTGCTTTGCTAAGCCCACTGGGTAGGAAGACACCACAATACACATAATAGAACAGAAAAAAGGCTACTATATTAAAGTACAAAATGTAGACATATTTGGGCAATTTACAGCTGTTTCCCATACTTGATTTTTCATAAAAATTAGCTACCTCCATTTTCTTTGGCCAAACATGACCTATCCTGGCTTGACTGTAGCAGATCAGTGCGTCTTCCCACCCACCCACCTCTGATTTCAGTTATTAAAACCACTCTGGCATTGCAGAGTGTGAAACCTCGTGTCTCAGCGATGCAGTTCAGAACTGGCCGGGCTTTCTAAGTAGAACACTCTAGCTTGTGGGACATCCTGCTGCTGGTGACCTACTACAGTCAGAGTGGTTGATCTTGCAGGGTATGGCTACACAGGGATAAAAGATCCATGGCACGGCTGTGGCTGGCCCAGGTCAGCTGACTTTGGCTCACAGGACTAAAAATTGCTGGATTCTTGTAGATTCTTGGGCTTGGGCTGGAACCTGAGCTCTGGACCCTGCATCCTTGCAGGATCTACACAGCAATTTTTCAGCCTCGCAGCCTGAGTCAACTGACCTAGACCAGCCCTGGGTTTTTTATCCCTGTGTAGATGTAGCGGTAATAGGATCCATGGGCATAGGGGTTTGCACCCATCCCGAGACTTCAGGTACTGCGTATGGGGCCCAGGAGCTCCCTGTAATGGGTTCTCTTGCTGAAGACAGTATCTTCCCCACAGCTCACATTTGTTCAGACTGCGTAAGTAACATTACTGCAGAATGAGTAAGATGTAACTTTGATGAGTCACCCATCTCAGTGACATCTACCTACTTGTTGCCTTTTAAACTGAATGAGAGGCAGCCAGATGCCATGGTGAGGGGCACATGCTACTAAAAATCAAATAGAGTGAAAAGAGTTTGAAATGGGAAATGAATTGACTTCAAGGGTGCTGTTTTTTCATTGGAATTAATGTTAATACGCTGAAGGTTTGTCCCTTCTCTTCTCCCCATGTCAGCCACCCTTCCAGACTCCAGACCACAGAAAACCTCTTACCCATGTCTCCTGAAGATTTTGATGAGGTGTCTCGAATGGTGAGCCCTGCAGAAATTGACACTGTGGTATGGTGTTTTTTTGGGGTTTTTTTTGGCCAGGGTGGGGGAGGTGAAGGGGAAGAGAGCGGGGGTGGACATGGAATTTGCTTTTAAAAGGCTTTTATCCTGCCATTGAATATTTCATATTTTAAAAATACTGTGATTTGAACACAAACTGGCTTTCCAGAACAACTTACCACCTTTAGTTAGAAATGCAAATGCATTTCCTTTGCGGGCTGGAGCTACTTTGCTTCATTTTAACCTATTTCTCCCCTCTTTGGACTCCAGGACAGTGGCTCTCTTTATATGCTATGTCCTGGAGGAAGGCTAGGTAAGACTGTGGAGGAAACACAATAGGAAAAGTTACTATACAAACAGCAGTAAGGTGATTCATCTAGCTATGAATAGATTTGGCCAGTTAGCACTGTCATATTATCTGGCTTAACAGTGGAACAAAGTTGGCAAAATACAATTTTCTTGTTCTCACAGTAAGTTGAATTGAGAGATCTGAATTTGCCTGTGGCAATCTGAAAAGATGACATAGTCTTGGTTGGTTTAGCAAATAGCACTGGGTTCTGAAAACCCTGGGTAACACTTTTTGAATATTACTTAATAATTCTGCTGTCAGAGTTCAAGCCCCCATTAATAATAGATAGCAGCACATCAGTCTCAGTGCCTTTACTGTGTAACCCCCTGAAAAATACTACTACAATGCATGGTAAAATGTAAGTGTAAAAGAGTATTTTAGTATAATTCTTTGCTGTGGTTTGTTTTAGGATAGATTTTAATCAACATGTGCTCTTTCTTTACAGATGTGTTCAGCCTATCCGACTTAAGTGTTATTGGTCTCTCTGCTATACTGTTTGCACATGTCCATCCTTAAGTAGCTTGCATTTTTCTGCTTCCGAGCCTGCAGAGGTATGCATCAAGGCTGTGTGTAGTCTGTGGCAAGCTTTCCCTACATTCTGAAGAAAGCCCTTGGATGGTGTGGCACACCAATGCATCAGACTGGACCTTCAGTTAAATTAAGGAATTGAGGTTCTTAATGAATTCAGTGTGAAAATCATAATACCCAGAGTAACCTGTATGTTACTGATTGTGATATGACATTCGTTTAATTGTAATTTTCAATGAGCTAGAGAATTTTCTGTCACCACTGTGAAACTCCAGCACAGAAGGTGGAGGGGAAAAGCTGGAAATCTTAGCAACAGCGTGGGGGAACAGTGAGGGCTTTTGGCTGGGACAGCAGCGTGGGATTATGGGAGAAGCCCGTGTTTCTACTAAATTTATCTTAAATGAAATAGTTATGTTGACATTTACAATGTTGTCTTTAGGTTTTAAAGTAAGTCACCTCTGAGATTGGTTCCAGGCTGCCTGCATACACAGGCAGACAATACAGCTTCAGTTTGCACTTTGCTCACATTTGGCTTTCTTCTGCAATGAGGAGGCCTGGAATATTTTCTTTTAAATGAAAGCTTAGATACTTTCTCAAAGGATACAGCCACAAACTGCACTGACCTGTGTTTACTTCTGCTCTGCTAAATCAGTGGCATATGCTTCATTGTAAAAATAAACTAGCATGTTATTATGGTAAGAGTGAAATCCAAAACTGTGACTGTAGCGCTCATTGAGAAAAGAAACACCAATTGAATAGGATGTTTCACAAAATCTTTCATGGAGAAAATTCCCAAAGGTATCATGTCACCCCAGAGAACAGTGTTTGAGCACGCGCTGCATATTCTGCTTTCTGTTATGGCATAAAGGAATTGAAAGCTAGACACTGTAGAATTACACCCAGTCCCTTCCTGAAGTACAGTTCAATAAAATCTGTGTGAGGCAGCAGAGAGATGTTTTCTCAGAGGATCCTTAATACAAGCACTGCCCTCCATCCAACCATCCTTGTAAGCTGACTGCAAAGTCACCATAGACTACCCCTTGACCGGTAGTTACTTGTGGAGGTGGAAGTGCTTTGACACTGTCAGAGTTATTAATCATTGTCTACCATGAAAATATATGTATCCACAAAGCACATAAAAGTTTAATTTTAAGTAACCAAAACTAAAATAAATTAAGAGTAGGGCTCCTTCATTGTGACACACCTGCCATCCAAACAAAGAGAAAATATTCTAACCTTGCTACTGGCAAGGGGCTTAAGCCTGAAAAGTAAGTTGAGAATTGAGGGGGAAAAAAAGAAAAAATCCTCAAGAAATGCAAACTTGCCAAACCGATAGATGGCATCTCTTGGCCTGTCAGATTGCAGCTATTTTTATAGTTCACAGTTTAGCCAGGAACTGTTGGAATGGAGAAGTCCACGTTGTCCACTGAGGGCTTGATCTTGCACCATTCATGTCAATGGGAGTTTTCTATTGACTTGAATGGGAGTAGGCTCAAGCCCATCCAGAGCATAACTGTGTCTTGCTTTCCTCTTTGTAGCAGCAAACAGAAGCATTCCTAGCACGTCACTCCACTAGTGAAAGTAGCACGGTTACCTTAGTTGAAAAATAAACTAGTTTTAGGCCTCCAAGGGTGTGGCTTTGCTACACTAAGAAACCTGAGTATCTGCAGTGCAATTCAGCAGTCCCTTAGCCCAGGCCTGCTACAGGTTTTTAATTGCAGCATCGACATATCCTAAGGGGCTTGACTGCAGCACAGCCCCACTGAAGTCAGTGGAGCTATGCGGATATGCACTAGCTGCAGGCCTTGCTGCTTTACACGTTTGTACTGCCCGCACTAATTTTGACTGTAATCTCTTTGGGGGGACACTTTTCCTGTAGCATAGCACTATTAACTAAGTCACATTTTAGAAGACTTCTCATTTTTACTATTGCTTATTTGAAAGAGGGCATAGTCTCTGCATAGACACACAGCTTCATTAATAGCAGTAGGATAAAGAAAGATGAATTACAATCGACTCTGTGTTAAGTCAGTGCTTACAGCCCACGGAAGCATTGGTACTTGGAGGAAAGAGGCAGTCTGCTAATAGCAGAGGAGCAGATTTGTTCTCAATACACTGGAGGCTAATTAAGCCACAGTTCCCTAATGAGGGTGGCCTCTTGAAATTCAATGAATTCTGTGCAAGTCTCACCATGAACTCATAACTCCTCATGAAACTGAAAATCACTAATTCTCTTGCCTCAGTGTTCCAACAGCCGCAGTGCTTTGGCTCTCAGCAGCTTGCGAGTTTAGCGTTTTGCTAGTTAGTTTATAAGGGATGGGGAAGTTACATTTCCACCATTCAGATAGGTTAAAAAACAATCAGCTGCTTGAGCCTGCTTCATGAAAAGGAAGTGGTAAATCCATTTAGTACATTGTGCCTGTAAAGACTAGCATGTTGCCTGCAAGGAGGACCCTTGCAGTCCTATGATTCCATGCCAGTGTTGAATGGATCTGAGAGTATTTGCTTAGGTAGCAAAATAGTGCCAGTTTGCCTTATTTTTATATCGCTAACAAAAAAAATCAATGACCACAAATGCAAAATATATCAACAGGTTAATTTTATTACCGTTCTCATTAGAGTAGCTATGTGCACATATATATTTATCAAGTGAAATGAAGTGGGTGTTCCTAAGAATTGTGATGTGTTAATCTGTAGATGGTGCTTATAATACCTTCCCTTCTGAATTCAAGTTACATCTGAAAGTCAAATTTTCTCATGAGTCCAGTAGATGTACAGTAGCTAGCTTCATGTAATTTTTGCATGGATGATAGTTATAAAAAGAAGTTTTACAATACCAGAACTATTCTTTTCCAGGTTAAAAAATTGAAGCGTCACTTAGCAATTGTTTTATGGTTACTAATGAGATCATGTTTCTCTGAGACTGGTGAGATTTAATTGAATTTTTGACATAACAGAGGCCTCAATTTGATTGTAAGCCCACTGGGGCAGTTTCATCTCTATATGGTTGTCAGTTATTTCTATGGCTAGAGAATTAGCCATATGTTCTAATAGGCTCTGGGCAAACAAGTAATCTAGCAAAGTGGCAGTCTGGCTAGTCAAGGCATTATTTGTTGCTAATTATTTCACAGTGCCATCAGTGTGCTATGCTGCTGCTCCTCACAGTACAGAACAAGTGACATTGTCCTTGCCCCAAGTCACTTACAAGCTTATATAAACTTGACACAACAAGGAGTAAAATAATGCGGTGGGGGGAGGGAGGGAGACAGACAGAGGCAACCCCTTAAGAATGTGGATAGCCCAGCTGGGGCTCATGGTTCATACATGGCATGGTCACGTAAGAAAAGGTTTTTTTAGGGCTGTCAAGCACTCCATAAGGCCATCTACAACATGTTGAAACCATGAAATCAGCAACAATGTATGTCTCCACTCCTGGCTGCAATATGAGACCTATTTAGTATAGGGCTGGGTGATGTTGATTTTCAGTAGAATCCCTTAATTGCTTCCACAATTTTCTGTTGCCGTCTGAGGCTGGAATTTGTGAGGAACCTTCAGGAGCAAAATGATGCATGTATATCCCTATTTCACCCTCTGTGGTACTCAACTATTTCAATAGCCAGACCATCCCAACTAATTCCTAACTCAACAGATTCAGAGACCTTTACTTCCCCATCCCAGCGACAGCCTCTATTCCTAAAGAATAGATGTTGGAGACCTCCAGCACTTCAAAAAGATATGAACACTAGGGTCGTCTTCTTGTTAGAATGCCCACAGCAGGTTGGGTATTCCGTTGTAGCATCATTTCTCCATCACCAACTGGACACCTGTATTGGGTGAGGGAAAGCCAATGAGCTCCTGTTTGCTATATCAAGCTTTTAGATTTAAAACTACAGTATTCACTGGCCACGAGATGGAGCCTCCTGATGATTTGATGCTACAATTAAAGCTTGTCACAAGGCCTTCCCAATGCAAAAGTAGCCTCGAGACTGGAGGATATCAAAGCAGCCTAAATTGGAGGGCTCCACAAAGTCCACTCTCTTTGGCTACTTCAGTTGGGATGGTATTAGAGGTGGGTAAACGATGTAGCTAACCAATAAAAGAACCCCTCAAACATCTGTTTTTTGGTATTCCTGTTTAATTGTGCTGTAAAAAGCAACAATACCTGGATTTTATTCATTAAAATAAATCTCTTTCATTTTCAGAACCAGTACAGCTCAAGTATTTTTAAATTTAGATTTACTTACGGGAAATTGCTGAAAGCAAATACATTCATCACTGTCTATTCCCCACAGTAAGGAATCTATAATGTCACACCAATCTGTCACAATTGCTGATCCTACAGCATCAATAAAAACACTCATTGACATTCTAGCTCAGTAGCTAAAAAGTTATCAGCCCAGTACATCACATTTTTCACAAAAAGATGGGATAATTAACACTAAGACCAGCACAATATTTCTGTGTATAAAGCATTAAGTTAGCATAACCATTTCTAGCTGCTGTGATACATAAGAAACACATATATGACAGAACACAGAAAACTCTTTGGAGCATAAGGATGTCAGCATTTGATAACACAACAAAAGCCATTTAAATTAGAATCTACATGTCAGTGCCAGCAATGAGCAGCCAAACCAGTGAACTACATATATCTATAAATAAATTGCATATATAAATAAATGCACTGCTTCCACTGGGCACAAATCTTTGCAAAATAATATCTCCTGGTACAATGAGAAAATGCTAAAACTATCCTGGCGAAAATGCGTTTGTGCCTAAATTCTAGCTAAAAGCTCTTAATAGGGTGGAGGAAAACGTTAGGTGCAGGGACAGCCATAATCTCTAAACTATTTAATTAAAATGCCTTTATCTTCTCAATACATGTACCTGCCTTTTGGAAATGTTAGTGTTTGAGCAAAGTAAACCTGATTGATTTCAATTACATCAAAATAAATCACTGACATTTTTTCTGAGACAGCAGAGGATACATTTTCTTAGCAAACCAGAGAGCTATACATAGAAATCTGATCAGTTAACAAACAGAATGGGTCTCATAGTCTGGGACTAATCAGTACCCCCAGAGCCCAACCTGAGAAATTTGACTCCCATAGGATCAATTTGGTAGGTCTAAGAATACTATAGAAGAAGACATGGGATTTAGTTTGCCTGGTTTTATCCTCTGTAGGAGTGCAGCAGAGCCAGGGCCTTGTGCTCTCAACAGTGACCCATCTGGCCAAGAAGGGTTCAAAGGGAATCCCATCCAGTTTTTGGTTAAGGAGGAGGGTGGCTGTGACACAAGGCATGAAAGGAGAGGGTTAAAAAAGCATGAGGCCTTCGGGTGAATAACTGACTTGAGGCAAAAAACCAGCTTGAGAGCAGTAATATCAGATCGGGGGGGGGGGGGGGGGGGGAGGAGGAGAGAGAGATGGATGCCAGGCAAGAATTTTTACCAATCAGATTTCAGGGGTTTAGGCTTTCAAACTACTACAAGACAGCATCTTTATTATGAGATAGGCCACTGCTTGTGCTGAATATCAAGTGCCTCCATTTGATTTCTCTTTCTTAGGGGAGGCGATGTGCATGGTGGCTAGAGCACTGGAGAGGGATGCAGGAGACAAGGGTTCCATACCTTGACTCTGCCACTGACTTGCTGGGTGACTTCTCCATGCTTCAGTTTCACCATCTGTAAAGTGGGCATCTGGAGATCTAGGGATGAATTATTATTACTGGCATATCTTTGAGATGTGTGCAGTTCCCACAAATGGTCTCATTTCCCATCCACTGTCTGAGTCTTGACTATCACCTACTTCCAACAAATGTGAAATGGATACTCCTACAGAAGATTTTTTTTTTTTTAAAGGTGACTTCATTCATACTGTAGTGTCAGGAATCAGACATATTGTTGCATTGGGCAAGAAGCTGATGTAGTGTAAAGGTCCCCAAAATAGAACAAATATTTGGATTTAGATTTCTAACAACTGGCGTATGTAGGGCACAGACTACCATGTGAAGAGTGCAAATGCGACAGTTCACACACAAATGAACTGCTTGATTTGTGGTCCTGTTTCTGATTTCTTACTTGTTTTACACCAGTGTAACTTCAGAAGCTTCAACAAAACTATTTGAGGATTTATGCCAGCATAAGAAGAGAGTTAGACCCACAGTTTGGCATATCCACAACCTTGCTCATGCTTTGATTAGCTTTATGCTTCTCTAAGCTGTTTCATGCCATCAGTGTTTTTTATTGTGAGCCTAACTCATTTCAAACATTTGGTTTAGTATTTTGCCTTTCATATACTTACATCCCCCGAAAAGGTTTTTGGTGCAGTTGCAGCTAAAGACAAAACATAAGACTGAGATGAATTATTTTGCAGCCTACAAGTCCCCCCATGATGCACGTATGCCTGTCAGGAACAAATGCATTCTGTGGAAGCACCTGCTTTTCCCAACTAAGGGAAAAGCACTTCAGCAGCTGAATATGGAAGAGAGAGGCTAGACAAAGGGCATTTGAAAGAAACAGCTCAAAAAAACCATCAAACAAGTGATATTCCTCTATGCCATTTGGTCATCAAACCAACCTTAAAACAGATTCCCTGAAAAAATCATCTCTAAGAACAATTAGCTCAGACCATTGACAAATGTCACCAATATATTATTTTGAGATTTATACTATGTAAACAACCGGTCAAGATGGCGCACGCCTTAATCCTAGCTACATGGGAGGCTGAAGCTGGTGGATCGCTTGAGCTCAGGGGTTCTGGGCTGCGGTGTGCTATGCTCATCGGGCGTCTGGTGCTACTGACAAACCTGGCCAACAGGTGGCTGAAGGACTGACCAGAACAATATGAACAATGCGTTGCGATCGGCAACCGATCGATGTAGGTGACAAGGTGATGATGTAAATAAGGTTGCATGGGAAATTATTTAGGGGGAAAAAAAGGTAAGTGCAGATCCTTGTTCAACGCACCCATGCTAAATCTACACCAGCATCCTCAACTCCTGAAATCTAGCAAAACCACAGTGACACTTGCACATGGCAACAGCATGGTTCCACTTAACCACACTGTAAGAGATTTGTTTAAAAATGCAAATTCAGCAGAAAAATTCCTGACCACGGTTTGAAGATATACATAGAACACAAAAATAAATTAAGTAGTGCACAGTCAAGCCATAAACAGCTAATACTTCTTTTACATCAATTATACGCAACACAAGGTAATATTGCTCACATTACAGAGGGAGACTCTCGGGGGGGGCAGGGGGTTGTTTGGGGTTTGTTTGTTTTTTGGAGCGATTAGGTTTGTCTGCTGCGTATCATGAAGAAAACTCCTGTAACACTGAAATAAATGAAATATTCTGTAAAATATACACCACTGTCAGACACAAATACACACGCTCTTCATACTCATTTTCCACAAAAGCATAGGTAAGTGAGTTGACTCTTGGGATCTAGCTGAAGATGGTTAGAGTAAGCCATCTAGATTTTTATGAACTGTTTGATTTTCCTTTCCATTGCTGGAATCCTCTGGAGGTGTGTACTGGATCTGGAATTCTTGAAGAATTTTAAATACATCATGGTGTCCAAAATGTAAAGCTTCATCCATAGGAGTGTTATTCCATCTGAAACAGGGAGCACAATATTTCCAAAATCAGTAAGCAAGTAAATCCACCACTATGAATTCCATTATACTTTGATGTTTGAGACAACAATTGCCCGTACAGTATCTACTAAGCTCAGGGAGTACGTAAGTACCTTCAGTGAATTGGACTGTGGGTCACAACCTTTTTTGACAACAGATGTTTTCACAACTTTTTACCCCTTCAGTATCAAAATAACTAATGGAGAATGAATGGGATTCCATTCCTTCTTATGCTTCAGTATAATTGTTTAATAAAGTTCAGCTCAACCAGTCACATATCCGTGTAACACCACTGTCTTCAGTGTGAATTCACAGGTGTCACCAAGGACAAAATCTGGCATGAAGAACTTTTATTACCAGGGATTCAGAGTCCAAGGTCAGAAGGGACCACTGTAACCTTCTATACAACACAGGCCATAAAACTTCCCCAACATAATTCCTAGATGATCTCTTCTAGAAAAACATCCAATCTTAATTTAAAAAATGGTCAGTGATGTAGAATCCACCATGACCATTGGTAATACATAAAGGAAGAACCCAACTTGATCTTCAGCCCACAGGCTGATTGTGCACGGTTAGTCACTGGAAACAAAATCTTTTTTACTTGAAAGTGTGAAAACTGAACACATTTGATATGGAAATCACTAAAAGACGATAAAAACTGATTTTTTTCAGTCATTTTTCACATCAGAACTGCACTTTAATGGATAGCGTCAGACTAAACAAAACATAGCTAAACACACATACAAGTGTAACTGCTGCTATTTTCACATCATCCACACTAAACCCTCTCAAATGTAACAACAATATGCAAAGGCTATTGCATACAATTGTATATTTTCCCCTCTTAAACAGGAGAGTAAGAGATATCTAAATATAGTATTTCAACAAAGCCAATGTAAAGTATTTATTTTTTGCCTTCCTTTCACCAAGTAAATCAACCCCAGAAACGTGCCTCAGATTATTGGTACTGAAGTGTTTTCCTAGTGTTGATCTTTGACGTCCTTTTAGTACAGGACAAACTCTTCCCCTGAGGGGTTTTAATGGAAAAGCTGGTAGTTAGAGCAGGTGTAAACACAATGCAGATTTCCCACCAAACTTGGTTACATTTTAATTGTGGTGTATGAACTCTGTAGCACTGTGAGTTCCTTTTGAAAAGGACAGTATCAAAAAGTAAAAATCTCACCTTAACAGGAAAGCTTCAAAAAATCACAGGTAATGATAAATGACTCAAAACGCTCTGCCTTTCTGACACTCCTATAAGTGCCGTAAGGAGGACATTGTGCACATAATACAAGACATTAGCAGACTTATATTAGTCTGTACAGCATCACATGAAATAAACTATCAAATTAAAGCTAATTCTATGCTTTACTGTTAAATAGCAAAATCACTGTTCTGCGGAGGGAAGCATTGAAAGGTACACGCACACTGAAGGAAGCAGAGACAACGACACAAATGTACTTGATTAAGAGAGCTAGAGAGAGTGGGCGAGCGTGGTTTCATTACTGATGTCGGGCCTTGTTTTCTTTTGGTGAGGGACCTTGCACGGACCTATTTTTTTCTGGTTTCCAATGCCACACTCTGAGTTACAATAATAAAACTGGAGGTGAAATTAAAAACAAAGTTAATGATTATACATAACAAACCATGTGAACTGCACCTCTCTCAGGACACCAGAACAGTAAAACAGCCTTTTTTAATGGGGTCAAGTTCACACTGAAGTTTGTGAATAGTTTTAGTTACTTTGGACAGGAACACACAGAGACACCTCTTACACCCACATCCGCGTGCGTGTTCCGCATGTATGTTCACACACACACACACACACACACACACCAAACTACAAATTCCTTTTTCTTGCTTTGATGCCTATTTTGAAAGAAAATTCTCTAGCCAGTGATTTATTTTCTCAGTCTTCCCTACTGAGGTCTGGAATTCCTGCTTCTTTAAGGGAGGAATTAGTGTTGCTAGATCAAATGAGCAGAAACAGCTCCAGGGAGCTCTAGCACCAGCTGCAAGTTAGCTGGGTAGATCAGATGGTCCCAATTGTCACTAGTTTCAGCATCCAATGAGATTTCAGAGGAAACAAGGACTCCGGTCAATTGACCGCACTAGAGTTGGATTCACCAATCTAATTAGTTACTGGAGCTCCCCTCCTTCATACAACAGTGCAACTACTCACCTGTCTTTGGGGAAAGGATTCACTTTGCAGGCTTCCAGCAAAAATTTAATTACTTCCACATGACCTATAAAATAAAAGAAGGATTTAATATACTTTTTAAATTAAGCCCACTAAATTAATAGATAATATTTTATTTGTCAAGAGTCATTACCTTCTGCAGCTGCTACGTGCAATGCTGTTCGTGAATCATAATCTCTTTGCTCCATATCCATACCCGACAAAGCAAATCTGAAAAGCCAAATTCAGAAAGACAATCTTAGAAAGAATTACAAAAATACAGAAGTGATCATACTTCTACTGTAAAACAATGAAATGCCCTCTGACAGGATTTAAGTGGTATCTGTGACACTGTACCCCATATTGTTCATAGTGATGTTATGATAGGATTATGACAGTTATGTATTTTATGCAAGATAGATCAGTGAGGTGTCTTTGGAAAGGTTATGATCTGCTGAATAGGATTATCCTACTTGTATGCATGTATCATTTTTGTATCTGAAGTTAGGAATATTGACTATGTACCTGTACGTATTGACTATGTATCTGTGGCAATTCTTCAACAAAAAAATCTTCAAAAACAGACTTCAACGAGAAACTGTAGAATTGGAATTAATTTGCAAACTGGACACCATCAAATTAGGCCTGAATAAAGACTGGGAGTGGCTGGGTCACTACAAAAAAGTAATTTTCCCTCTGCTGAATGAGCTACGTCCACCTTGATTGCATTGGCCTCGTTAGCACTACAAAAGTACTTTTCCCTCTCTTGATATTCACCCCTTCTTGCCAATTGTTGAGAATAGGCATCTTCCACCTTAACTGAATTGGCCTCATTAGCACTGACCGCCACTTGGTAAGGCAACTCCCATCTTTTCATGTGCTGTAATATTTATACTGCTTACTGTATTTTTCACTCCGTGCATCTGATGAATTGGGTTTTAGCCCACGAAAGCTTATGCCAAATAAATTTGTTAGTCTCTAAGGTGCCACAAGGACTCCTTGTTGTTTTTGCTGATACAGACTAACACGGCTACCACTCTGAAACCTGTATTACAAATGTGTTTACACCTGCGGAATACCCACTAGACAAGATGCTTTCATTCTAAAAAGTTGGGTGGGGAAGGGCCATTAGAGAAAACAATAGGCATTAGAAGATGCTTATCTCCCACCTGGGGGCCTTCCTGAGGATGCTGCACACTGCCTCTGAGTCATGGCTGCTGTGACACTACAGCGACATGTCACCAGGTCACCTGGTGCTGGATTCCATCTTGGGATGTCAATATACTTCCACTGACTGGTGTGGGAACTAAGCTTGGAAACAAAGGGTTTCTGCCATATGCAAAAGCTATATAAGGCAAGGGAGCAACATTATCTTGGTTCTTCACTGACTCCCCACCCAAAGAGACTCCTAGAAACACCTAAGGAACAAATATTGAACTGACGGAACTGCTGGACTTTTAGCCTGTGAATGGAATACCCGGGGATTCCAAGCTGAAAGCAAGTGCAGCTTGCCCTTTAAGAATCTGCAGCCTGCTTGTATCATCACTTAGATCAGATATGAATACCAAATTCTCATCCTATGTAGTACATATTAAGCTTAGTTTGCATTTTTTATTTGCTAGGTAATCTGCTTTGATCTGTTTGCTAGCCCTTATAATCACTTAAAATCTATCTTTTATAGTTAATAAACTGGTTTCTGATTTATCTAAAACCAGTATGTGGAAGTCAGAATTTGGGGCAGAAAGCTGTTGTATATTCCTCTCTACATTGAGGGACGGGGCCAATTTCATAAGCTTACCCTGTGCAGTCCCTGTGCAATGCAAGATGGTATAGTTTTGGGTTTACACCCCAAAGGGGGTGCGTGCCTGAGTAGCTGGGAAGCTCCCTAGTTGGAGTCAAACCATGCAAGGCTGAGCACAGCGTCTGCATGCAACTGCAGCTGGGTGTTTCCCTACCTGTATGTGTGCTGGTGGAAGTGCAGTCTGGTCACAGCAGTACAGTGTAAAGGGAGCCCAGGCTGGTGGGTCAGGGGCTCAGGGGTACCCCAGGTCCAGATGGCACCCCCGGGGGGAACCCGTCACAGTATCAAAAGTACATTATATTTTCATCTGAGATTTAATAAAAGAGGCACCAAAGTGACCTGGCTTTAAGATTAGACTAGAGATTTGGCTTCCTTCCTGGCATCTTCATCTGTGGTTCCAGTCAGAAAAATCACTCTTAAAATGCCACTATGGAGCATACTTATGTGCATACATACCTCTCTCAGTCCAGCCAAAACCCTAGTTCCAGGCAGATTCTCTGACTGGGTGAGATCACTTTGGGATGTGAAGTACAAACAGAACTTACATCAGCTGGAGAAATTTCATGGAAAATCCCCCCCGTGTCGGAAGAATCTCTAACCAGTATAAAGCTACTACAGCAGCTCCACTGCTAGCTTTGTCCCAGCTTTGCAAAGGTACAGTGAAGAATTAAGCCTTCCACATTTATCTGCTCTCTCAGGGACTTTGTGTGAAATCTGCTTAGTGTAAAATGCAAAAGGATTTTTAAATACTGCCAGCCCTACAAAAAACAAACAAAACAAAACAAAAACCATACGTGGGATCTGAAAATCAAGCTGGGTTCCATCTGGCTCCTACCTCACTAGCAATAAACATTCCTCAATTTGAGCTTTGCTCACAGTTCTGGAATTGGTTCACAAGGCAGACTAGAACCCAGCTTGCTCTTCCATTGCTGTAAAAATTTGTGAGGAAGATAACATGACTGAGACACAAACTGATTTTTCCATTTATATCAAAGCAGCGTGGTGCCATTTTATATGGTTATACCTCTGACTATAACCTGATGTACACATTATTTTTCATATTATCCACATGAAGTTTTGATATGCAGAACAAAGGACTGATTGTGTAATAAGCTTAACTCCTTGTTCTGTTGGGATCTGAAGACTAGACATTAAAAGCAGTGCTAGATCCAATAGAGCACATTCTTTTAACACCTCGTGTGTTTAAATGGCCCTGCTACCTTGGCGTATTAAAGCAGCTCTAACGTCTCCTAACATGGTCATGTGTTCAGAAACAAAGTATAATAGTAGTCGAAACAAGTGATGTCCTTTCCCCAACACCATATTGGTTTTACCTTCGGAGTGCAGATACATCCCCAGTGTAGGCAGCAAACAAGAGATTTATCACAGACTTCACCTGCAAAGTGGGAAGGAAAAAAGTTTTTTTTTTCTCTTGAGGTGACTTGTGGGAAGAAAGCTAAGATATAGTAGGGTCACTGTTGGCAAACATGTCAACTATGTAACAATTTCTCTAGGTACATTTGCAGTACAATCTGAAAACGTTGTCAGATCGAATTCCAAACAGCTTCACCACAGGTAATTTATTGGTCCAACTCTGAATGCATAGAAACACTAGAAAGTAGAACATCACCAATTTGTATTTTACTATGACAAAAATCTCGAAATATTTTCCTTTGTTGGCCAAATTGTATTTCTCTTTTAAATGTAACACTATATACTACTCACTCTCTAACCCACTGCATGATTTGCATAATTCATCATGACTGATCGTTTACGCTGAATAGAGACTTGAAGAGTAGGGGATGTTACCAGTCAGCACGAAGGATTCCAAGGAAAAGCTGTCTGAGGACATCTGCATACAGCACCTGTTTCAATACACTGTTGTTGCTCATACTTTCCATCACTTTAGCTGATATACTATGGAGGCTTTTTACAGACTACATCCCAGAATGCTTCACAGTGTTAAATAATAAAAAGAAAAACTAATAAGCATAAGCAAGACAGAAAAGGCACATTTCAAAAAGGCTGCTCTAGATAATAAGGGCCAAATACACATTTCACACAGTTGGTTTCATCAGCATTTATGGCCAGGTAGAGATACCAAGTCTTATCCTTTTACAATGAGATTTGCAACATTGCACTGCCCTCCAACACCAAGGTTCCCAAGCTTAAACTCTTCCACTCAGTTTGGTTTGAGCTCTGCCTCCTTTATAGACTATCATTGTAACAGACCAATACAGAATCACCATTCTTCTTGGTGCACCAGAAAGGAAGGAATTCTCTACACCCGCCCACCCAAACCTCTCCACCTGTTCCCCGAACAGCGTGGACGTGGTCCTGGGGCACTGGGAGCAGGTTAAGGGGTGCTGTGTCATCATCTGTGCCTTTCATAAGCCAGAATCGAGGAATCATTTCACATTACCAAGTACCAAATGAAGGTATTTGTTATAAAGCAGCACAGTAACCTATATGGAAAGAAGAGAAGGGCATAAACAAGTCACTTCTTTACAGCATATGCTGTGACCTCAAAACCTGTAACACAAAGACGAAGGCAGGCACAGCCAGTGTCTTTAGTCCAGCAGTATATGAACACTAGTGGGGTTACCTTGAATCAATATTAGCAGACTCACTGGCGTACTGTCCTCCTGCCTTGCCCCCTTGTGTGGACACTGACACAAGGTCTCTGGGCTTTAGCACTCTGACAACTTTCTTGGGCTACCCTGGAGTCATAGGTGCACTGGGTCAAGTCACCTTTTGCCCTTTTGTGAAGAAAATGACAAAATCCAAAGTCTATTAACTTAGGGCCTAGACTTACAAGGTGCTGAGGGCCTGTGACTCCCAATGACTTCAGTGGGAGGTGAGGACACCTGCCAATTTGCAGGGTGGGCCCCAAGAACGCGCTCTTGTTATCATTCGTTTCATGCTCTCTGCTATTAGCCAAGCTACTTGCTATATTTTGTTGTTCTTGTGGTGTGCTTGACTGCAACTGTCACGCACAGATAGACCTGTATCATTAACATGGTCAGGCAGGGCAAAGCATGGAGCTCTGGAGCTCAAGCTGGTTACTTATGTTTACTTGGCTACCACGATAAAAAATAATGTCAGACTGTCACTCCAGGAGTTTTAAAACCTCCCCTTTTTCTCCAAGAGATCAATTAAATAGAGGGGAAAGGCTGCATATGCTGTCAAGTTACTCCTGGGTTTCAGTCCACTATTTATTATATACAGCTTATAGAAAAGGTTTTGTAATTAATTAACTGCCTCATTGCAATGTATTATACCCATTTTCTAGTCTATATGCTGTTTTGGTTTTTTTCTTTTAGCACACGCACAAACAATGCCAGACTGAGAGGAAAGACTGTCCAATAGTTAGAGCACTAGCCAAAGACTTGGGAGGTCTGGGTTTAATTCTTTGCTGCCTGAGACTTCCTGGGTGACATGGGGCAAGTCACTGAACCTCTCTTTGCCTCAGTTCTCCATCTGTAAAATGGGGAGACTAGCCCTGCTCTGCCTCACAGGGGTGTTGAGAATAAAGACATTCAGGATTGTAAGGTGCCTTACAATACTGTGGAGATGTGAGTACTTAAGACAGGTAGATTGAATTAATCTATTTATCAGGAGAAACAGCAGCAACTTCCTCACACTATCCTGCTAATGTGTCCCTGCCTTGTTATTGGAGGGGTCGCTCCCCCGAATGAAAATGTAGTTCAACTTCCATGACCATCCAATTCCTGACCTCTTTACTGAGACGACCAATGAAAGTGCCGAACAGCGGGATGGTTCTAGCTTTGTGATGTGGACATGTACTCTGCGGGTCATGCTGAGACCACCAAACCCATTTCAGATAAGCTACTGGACAGCTACTAGATGGTAACATGGCCACTACTGACATGAGCTGGAGCTCTACAGTTCTGTACCCCATTGCTGACCCCTTTAAGTACAGTTGATGACACTGTACTTTTCCAGGTATCGGTCTGAAGTCTGTGTTTAGAAATATAGGCAACAAATGGAAATTAGCTTAACTACCTTTTAATTTTATCTGAATGCAATTCAGGAAGTGGCTCTCCCCAGAGATGAGTGAAAACTGCTACACTGCTTGCAAGAACCCCCCACCTACTCTTTAGGTTGCTGACAGTATAAAATTTAAGAATTATGGGCTCAAAACTGTGAGCTGCTGAGCACCCTCAATTCCCAATTCAGCATGAGTTGAGGGCATTCTGCACCTTGTAATATAGGTGCAGAGAAAATTAAACTCTTGATTTGAGCTAGGCTAATTTGCATTTCCCAGAAGTATTTTTAAGGTCCTCTTTAAACAGTTTTCCTCCTCCTGCTTTGCTATTAAACTGGAAAATCCAGAATGTAACTTTCTAAGCAAAGATGAAGCCAAAGGATTGTGAGTGGCTACAGATCCAGTTAAAAACTTTGTATTCATAAGTTATTTATTTTCCTGCATTTCTGTGAGCAACAGATAATTTTGACTCTACATCTTCTAAAAGTCTTGACCATACTATATCAATTTAGGAGAAAACGTTCTGTTCATAAGACAAAGCAATGAGAGGTCTGAGATACAGGCACAACAGTGGTCTCATGCTCACAAGTCTTTTACTGAATTCAGCCTTCAGTAAATCACACACATCACTAAACAAAATCTACGCCACTCCTCACTACTGTACGCAATGTTGGTGGGGACGCAGATATTTGGCCTCCTTCTACAAACCTTTGCAGAAGACATTCCTTACCCTTCTCTCTGGAGTTTCTGGGCTCTGTAGGAGAGAGAGGCTCCTTCCTTTTCTGAGTGCTTGTCAGCATCTCTCACCCCTACGTCTCACCATGAGTGTGTGACTCACAAAACAAGAGTAAGGGAGTGGACTTTTCCATGGGAATTATTCAAAAGGTAGCAGCTGAAAACCACACATATGGGCATATAAATGGATCCAACTACTAAACCTCAAGGAACACCGAAAATCCTCTCAACAAATACCAGACATTGCTTGAATTCCAGATGAGACTTTCCACAGCCCTTTCAGAAGGTTCCAGAAAGGAACTGTTTCTGTGAATTTTGGTTATATCCAAATATTGTAATAATCTAACTAATGTTAACACACCATATATCAGTCTGATAAACGCAATTAAATTCAGCAAAAATGTATTGTGAAAAGTAACTAAAAAGAGCCAGATGTTGGAGGATTTGTATTTATGGAAGTTAACTCAGAAGATATCAAAGCAGTTTTGTATTCTAAAAATTAAAAATGAACAGCCGGCACTCTCTGAAATTGTTAGCCTGAAACAATGGCATCTACTGCAAAAGTGAAAACTTTGATATAGAAGGTAGCCAAATAGTTTACGTTGTTCTTGGGAGCAGGCAAGGAAATATGAGGAGCAAGATTGTGTTGCAACACAAAATAAATGAGAGCAAAAACTCCAGTATGTTGTGGGAGATAAGTAGAATGGGTTCATAAACTGATAGTCAATTGCTTAGGGAAACATTTTATGCCAGTGAAACCAGCCAATCTGATTAGAAGCAATCGCCACCACTCTAGCCACACAAACGATAAGGAATGGTATGTCTGATGTTCAGAAGTTGACTGTTTATGCTACTCAAATTGGTAGAAACATTTTTCTCTTCATCTTCAAAAACAAGAATAGGAAATTCACCTTATGCCTGATCCAAGCCGACTGAAGTCTAGGCGAGTCTTTCCACCAACTGCAGTAGGCTTTGGAGCAAGCCCCTACTATATACTCTCTGTAGCCAAGGAGATTTAAGCAGCTGAAGGACAAGTAGAAGGGAGTGATTGTTAAATGTATGTTTTGGATTAAATACCAGCACACGGCTCCGGTGCAGAATCCAAAATGGAACAGTTATATCTTATAGTGGACCAACTTCTGTTTGTCAAAAACAGAAAAAAGTTAGTCCAATAAAAGATATTACCTTACCCAGCTTGTCTCTCTAAAATCCTGGGACCAACATGGCTACAACAACACTACAGACTGTTACATTTAACATTCTAACGTGAGTTCTGACACACAGTAAGTGATGAGAAATGTAAAGTAAACTGGCTCTTAGTGCTTGCATCGATTTCCTTTCAGAGTGCTGGAAAACAAAATATGGGTATTACGCCGCTGCTGCTGCCAACTCAGGTTTGTACCAACTTAGTTTTTCTGATTTTATTTTTGTATTCTAATTCTGACATGAATTAAGGGGGTTTGTTACCGTTTTTTTGGGAGGGGGGAGTCTGTCAGAGGAAGTTCCAGGCAGAAAATATGAACTATCCTGTGCTCCAAAAATCAGCTAAAAGTGGCCAACATGAAAAAATATTCTGGCCATAGTTAACACCGGCTTTTCAAAAGTGTTATGCTGTTGGATGTATTATTGTAAAAACTCTTTGCCACCATGAACACAACCCCACTTGTGTAGGAGGTATTATCCTAATTTTGAAATTGAGGGAGAGGGGTTAAATGTCTTCCCCAAGAACACAGCATCTGTCATTCCTAGCTCTGAGACCTGAAACTAGTTCAACCCCTTGCCATTTTCTGCTTTACAGCCATGTATCCTTATTAAAGCCATTTAAACCAACTTAAATCTCTTAAAATGTATGACCAGAGTCAACTATTTAAGAAGGCAGCTTGCTATTTAAGCATAAACTAGTTGGCAGTCCTCTGGGTTCACTCATCGTCCACTTCATGTGGCAAACAAGGCATTTTGAGCAATGTTCCATCTCAGTAGTGATTGGTATGATATGACAGCCTCACTGTCCTAAGTAGGAAGTTCTGTGCTCACAATACAGTTTCTAGTAGACAGCTGTCCATCACCACAAAAATCACTGCAACTGGCACCCATGCTGGCAGTCTTAGAAGCACTAAGGATTGCATGGGCATGGAGACTGAACAGCATTTTCTCATCGCTAGACGTGGTTCCCCCAGAGGAAACAGACAGGGAAATTGTGCACTACTCCTACTGTGGGGAAAGGGACTTTAATTTTTAGAGTTATCAGTCTAGCCCCACTGACAAGCACTGATCTCATATGGGTAAATGTATACAAGGCTGCAAAGGTAGTAGTTGTAAAAAGCATCTCTTTGTTTTGTCCTTTCCCCACTGCACTAACTTGGTGTGGTATATTGTTACTGGCATTTAAATAAAGACAATAAGGGTTATTAAAGAATCCCCATTCCAGATTTGAAAACAAAAATCCAAGCCTGCCACATTAGAAAGATTTCTCAATAGTGTAAAAGTTTCCAACCCCAAGTCAAAGACATGAGCATGGTTGGAAACAGCTAACAATGAACGGTCCTATCCACGCCACTAGAATAACTGTGTGTGCATCTGATGAAGTGAGCTGTAGCTCACGAAAGCTGACGCTCAAATAAACTGGTTAGTCTCTAAGGTGCCACAAGTACTCCTTTTCTTTTTGCGAATACAGACTAACACGGCTGCTACTCTGAAACCTGTGTTGTAACCATGTTTGGAGTAAGGGGGACTTCCTGTATTATCAAAGTAGCTGGTTTTGCTGTTTTCACTGTGTAAACAGGACCTCAAAGTTTCATGAGATATCTCAAAGCAAACAAATATATTTGCACATAAGTGATATGATGGGAATCATTTACCACCAGTTAGCACAGAAATGTAACAAACGTTTACTTTATATAAATAATTCTCTTACACATGATCAGGTATGGCTGTGATGATCATCATTCAAGCTAACCTCTTCCCTGAGTTACATGATGCAGAGCTCTATTCATTAGAAAAGATCCAGGCCCTGCCAGGTCGTGGATCATGTTCAATTCAGCAAGATATTGTCTGGGTCGCCCAATCAATTATTTCTGTCTTGTGGAAGTGCCAGCCAAGGAATAAGGGTGTTTGCTTAATTTAACTGTCTCTCTTCAATCCCTTAACAGTTTTGCACATGATATAGGAGAGAGAAATGTCGCTGCTGCGCATGCAGGAAAAAAAACCTGTTTGGAAAAAATTAATTTAGCTCAAAACTGGATTAACTCCATCAGAAGCTCTTGGCTGAGCAGGGTCACTGAATCCAGATTATAATCTATTACTGTGTGTCCTGCTTTTCCGAGAGTCCTCCCACGCTCTTTAGAAAGCATTACAGCCTCTTCACCCATTTTTCATTAAATAATATTATTACTGGCTTTAATATTTTCCAGGTGATCATCCTGTGGGATGCCATCAACCATGACAGCCCTCTGCCCTGGGTTACTGCTTGTGGATTTGCTGATACCACACCCTGATCGTGACCAGTGTTATTTAATAAATATTGTATCATGGCAAAATCCTTATATGTCTCGTTCAGGGACTCGCTGCCTGTGTTCAATCCACATGAAGATTTTTTTTAGCCAATTAGCAGCAATCCACTCAGCAGGTCACGTAGAAAACATCTATAAGGTACAAATGAATGTACCTTTTCTGGTGGTCTATCACTAAGGCACCCAAACCTGGAAATTTCCATATATTGCCTGTTGCTCTGAAAAATGGTGTTCGTACATCTGCAGAAGTAACGTGTTTGAGGTAGACACGTTGTTGTGTTGCCCAGGAAGAAGGGTACCAACTACAAAACCAATTGTCATCATCACCATACTCTTAAGCTGGCCAAGTAGCAACTTCCCACAGAAAGGGTGACCTATTGTGACAATGGCCAATATTATGTAGTAACAGTCAAAAGTTTCATCCTGGTCAATCAGAGCACAAGGTCATAACTAAAAAATTTTGTTTTGATCCAAAGGTGCACATATTAACTGGGCTCGTGGAAATTTGTCCCGTACCTGTTTTTGAAAATGAAACCGTTATCACCACTAATCCAGAATACCAGGATCTAGTCCAGCAAAGAACACACCAATGTTCCAGCTTCATATTCCCCCACTAGATTTAAAACTGAAGCAATTAATAGAGAGTAAATATTCACACTTAATAACATCTAGTGATGAAGTAACCAAGGCAGGACAAATGTTCACAAGGTTAATGGACGGAAGTGATGAGGTGCTAGCTAAATGGAGACTGGAATAAAGGGAAGGATTTTGTGCAAGATATTGCAGTCGAAATAATCGTTGTTGTATTGTGTTGTATGCATTGTAAAATCAGGGGTCCATGCAAAGGATATCAAACACCTTCTGTGGGAAGTCAACCCCAAGTTATCTCCACTCAGAATTCTATTACCTTTCAGGAGGTGACCAATCAACCTCAAGTAACCCAATCTGAGAAGCCATGTGTGTCCATGCAACCAGCACCAATATACCAGGTACCTGAATATCCCTATGCACCTATTCATCCACAACAGCCACTAACAGGATGTCCAGTTCCTAAGCCTCCATATGGAGATATTGTAAGACCCTAAATAGTTCCGTTCACTAGTAATCACCCCATCAAAGGGGGGACAGGCGACGATTTGCAGCCAGCTATGTTGCTATAGATACATGGGCATATTAAGGTATAGGTACAGATTAAGGCAATAATATAAAAGCCTATAAGTCTCAAACCCATAAAGCAACAGGTTAACCAAACTAACAGAGGCCTAAGGCCTAAAACCTTGACATAAGTAACTAATCGCATAAATGACCCACTGTCACAAGATCACAAGACAGAGTTTTGTCATAAGCAACTGTTGCTAAATTGCTGACAGGTAACCACAAAATGCCAGAGGAACTTTAGATATTTTAAGGTAAGAATATCAGCAGATGTCCCACCAAAAGAATATCATGGTGACTAAATGATATATATGCTAATAAACTTGAAACAAAAGACCTAGTAATCTATGGGAGAAGGGCACCCCAATATTAGTAAGGTGAGGAAATACAGAAAAGGTAAAGGCGTTGAAACACCTACTGAATATGCATTAAGCATAGTACATGTTAGTGTAATCTATGATAAAAGATGGCATCTCAGCCCATGCACTCCTGAGAGATTTCCTGGAACCAGTCAGGCCAAGGACCACTCTTGGGTCATCTTACCTACTACGGTGCTCCCCAACAAAGGATAGTGTGAGCATGCATGAGGAAGTTACTCACCTTGTGAAGTAACTGAGGTTCTTTGAGATGTGTCCCCCCTCAGGGGTGCTCCACTCTAGGTGTGCCTGTGTCCCTGCCGCTAGGGTCAGAGATTTTTGATAGCAGTGCCTGTTTGGGCCACACATACGTTATCCCTGTCTCACGCCGTACTTGGCCGTTATACAGTGCTGTGCAGCCAAACTGCCCTCAATTCCTTCTCTACCACAGAGTCTATATATAAGAACTCAGAAGTAGAGGGACGGAGGACAGGTAGTGGAGCACCCATAGGGGGACACATCTCAAAAGAACCTCAGTTACTGCTCAAGGTGAGTAACCTCCTCTTCGAGTAGCATCCATATGCGTGCTCCACTCTAAGTGGTTGTAAAGCAGTGCCCCTATTGGATTTCTTGTTGATGATGAAACAGTCAATTCAAACAGTGCATCAGATGCAGAGTCATGAGTGATAGCAGAATGATCTGTAAATGTGTGAACGGACACCCAGGTCGCTGCTCTATAAATGTCTGTGATCAGAACATCATTCAAGAAAGCTATGGAGGTGGAATGCCATCTTGTAGAGTGCGTGCAAGTCCCCGGTGGGGGTTGCAAGTAGTGCTGACAAGAGCAATAGTTGACACCATCAGATATCCATTTCAAGAATTTTTGCTTAGATATCGAGGCTCCTTTAGATCTATCTGCTACGGAAAGGAACGGTCTTGGAAATTTTCTGAAAGGCTTGGTTCTTTCTAAATAGAAGGCTAATGCTCTCCTAACATCCAGTGTGTGCAATATTGCCTCCTTTTTAGCCCCGTGAGGATTGGGGAAGAACGATGGGAGGTGGATAGGCTGATTCAAGTCAAAGGATGAAGGCACACGAGGTAGGAACTTTGAGTGCAGTTGAAAAGTGACCTAATCCTTGAAGAAAACGGTAAAGAGAGGGTATGCCATGAGAGCCCCTCTCTCCTCCCATTCTAGGGGCGGACATGATGGCCACTAGAAATGCCGTTTTCATAGAGAGGTGTAGGAGTGAGCAAATGGCCATAGGTTCAAAAGGGGGGGACCTATGAGGCAGCATAGAAATAAATTAAGGTCCCGTGCAATCTCAAATTTGAAGATAAAGGTTCTGCATACCTTTAAGAAACATCTTTTTGTTGTGGAATAAGCAAATACTGAGTGCCCTTCTATTTGGCGTTGGAAGGTTGTAATGGCTGCGAGATGTACTCTCAGTGAATTTAACAATAGTCCTGATTTTTTTTAGTTCCAGGATATAGCCTAGCACCAGAGACAAAGGAAAGAATATAGTGGTAACTTGTCTAGTGTAACACCATATTTGGAATCTCTTCCATTTCTGAATGTGTGTGTGGTGAGTGGTTGTTTTCCTGATACTTATCAGAACTTTATTGTGTCCTCCATTTAGGAGCCACACTTTCAGGCAGAGAATTCCCAGATTCGGGTGGTGGATCTGGCCCACATCCTGAGAAAGGAGTTGTGAAATGGGGTGAAGAGCGATTGGAGGGTCATCTGTAAAAAGTAAGGAAATTGTGTCTGTCTGCGCCCTGCTGGAGCTATCAAAATAACTTTGGCCTTTTCTTCCTTTATTTTGTGTATTACTTTAGGTCAGGGTGGCCAACCTGTGGCTCCGGAGCCGCATGTGGCTCTTCAGGAGTTAAGATGCGGCTCCTCGTATAGGCACCGACTTCGGGGCTGGAGCTGCAGGTGCCAACTTTCCAGTGTGCTGGGGGGTGCTCACTGCTCATCCCATGGCTCTGCCTCTACTCCACCCCTTCCGGCCCCCTCCCCTGAGCCTGCAGTACCCTCGCTTCTTCCCCATCCCCCCCTCAGAGCCTCCTGCACACCACAAAACAGCTGATTGGGAGGTGCGGGGAGGGAGGGGGAGGTGTTGATCGGCGGGGCTGCTGGTGGGTGGGAGATGCTAGAAGTGGAGGGGAAGGAGCTGATGGGGGATTGCTGACATATTATTGTGGCTCTTTGGCAATGTACATTGGTAAATTCTGGCTTCTTCTCAGGCTCAGATTGGCCACCCCTGCTTTAGGTATTAATTGAATGGGAGGAACCACATGTAAGAGATGTCTGTTCCACTTGAGAAGGACGGCATCCACAAGAGATCAACGACCTGACCTGCTCTTGAGCAGAATTGTGGGCATTTGCTGTTCTCGGCTGTGGCAAAGAGGTCTATTCACAGGAGTTCCCTGGGTATGAATATTCTGTGTAGAATGGTGGTATCTATTTCCCACTTGTGTTCTTGGGAGAACTTCCTGCTGAGTGTGTCTGCTGTGATGTTCTGAAGTCCTGGCAGGTAAGCAGCTGAGGTATGGATCCTGTGCTGGATACAACAATTCCATAATTTCACTGCTTCAGCACAAGGGAAGGTGATCTTTCTTCCCCTTCATGGTTATGTAAAACATGCAAGTGACGTTGTCTGTCATTATCTTTGGGTGTTTGTTCTTGATTATTGGTAAAAAGTGTGAGCAGGCATTTCTTACTGCTCTGAGCTCTAGCAGGTTGATGTGTAATGTTGACTCCGAAGGGGACCACTTGCCCTGCTCTGTATACTCATCCAAGTGGGCTCCCCATCTTAATAAGGATGCATTTGTAATCAGTATTAGTGAAGGAGGTAGTTAGATGAAGAGAACTCTGGCACACACATTGTGGAGATCCGTCTACCAGTTGAGTAAGTTTTTGTCTGTAGAGGGCATTGAGATAAGCTTGTTTAAATTGGATCTGTTGGGTAGTTTTTGAGCCACTCCTGGAGACAACGCATGTGGAGTCTGGCATGTGTTATGAGAAAGATGCTCACCGCCATGTGCTCCAGTAGTTGTAGGCAGGTTTTGGCTGATACCTATGGACTGGTCTGAACTGTTGAGACCAAGCTAACTAAGGTGCTGAATCTATGCACTGGAAGGAAGGCTTTGGCCTCCACTACCTCAAGATAGGCCCCTATGAACTAAAAGTTGTCAGTGCTGATTTCTGAGTATTTATTTGAAAGCCTATTTGTAAGAAAAGGTCCAGGGCCGATTGCATAGCTATTAATGCCTTGTCTAGAAAAGGAACTTTGAGCAAACAATCGTCCAAATATGGAAATATAATAATTCTTTGTTTCTGGAAGTGTGCAGCTACAACAGCGAGGACCTTGGAGAACACCCTGGGTGCAGATGACAGGTTGAACGGGAGCACTTTATATTGGAAGTGATCCTGTCCCAGGGTGAACCTGAGGAATCTCCTGTGTGATCAATTAATGGTAATATGAAAATAGGCATCTTGGAGATCAAGGGCTGAGAACCAATCCCTCTGGTCCAGTGATGAGATTATTGCTACGAAAGTAACCATCTTGAACTGTTGTACTTTCATGAACTTGTTGAGTGCCCTTGAGTCTAGAATGGGTCTCCACCCACCACTCTTTTTCTGTATCAGAAAATACTTGGAATAGAAACCCTTCCCCTTTGTGTTGGATTGAAACTAGTTCTATTGCACCTAGTTGTAGGAGTTTTTTCATTTCCTCGTGTAAAAGGTGCTCACGAGAGAGGTCCCTGAAGAGGGAGGGTGGTAAAGTGGATTGAGTATACATGGTGATAATTTCTAAGACCCACTTCTCTGTGGTGATATTCTGCCACATTTGAGAGAAGAGGGTAAGGCTGTTGCCAAACTGATGGAAATGCTTAGGCTGTTGCAGCAAGTGACTTTAGGGGTGGTAACGTGGGGCTTTGATCAAAATTATTGCTTTGATGTAGATGGCTGAGACACTGATATTTGTGATGGGGCA
Source organism: Lepidochelys olivacea (assembly GCF_965140295.1). Classification (NCBI taxonomy): domain Eukaryota; kingdom Metazoa; phylum Chordata; order Testudines; family Cheloniidae; genus Lepidochelys; species Lepidochelys olivacea. Next base: position 53,240,268 of record NC_140421.1, on the reverse strand, counting down.
GTCTATGTTTTGCAGCCCTCTGTCTCTTTCTCTTTGTGGGTCATAGTGTCTTTGAGGAGGGAGAAACTGAGTCTCTGTGCACTGTGGTATTTACCAGATCTTCCTTCTCTTTTATATAGGGATCTAAATACCTCAAGACCATAGAGTTGCCCTCAAATCTTTAAAGGAGTGGAAGGATTCGTCTGTCCTATTTGCAAATAAATTTGACCCCTCAAAGAGGAGATCCTCCACGGTGGCTTGAACCTCCCTCGAGAACCCTAAGAGATGAAGCCATGATGCCCTTCGCATGACCACTGCTGTCGATATCGAGCTACTAGCTGTGTCATACGCATCCAAGGAAGCTTGTAATGCAATCCTCATGTTGCCAGCACCCAGTGCCGAGAGGCAAAACAACAGCAGGGGTTCGTTACCTGGTGTGCTTCACTCAGTAATCACAATGGGGTGGAGAAGCAGAAAAGTTTATTTGCAGCTGCAAACAAGGTACAGGGAGAATAGAATCTCAAATCCTGCACACCAGAGCAGGTTATTACACACACTTTTATATTCCTTAATGCTACTGCACTACACATCAGCCAATTAAAACTTTGCACAAATACTCTGCCTTCCAACAATATTTATTTCCTGTAACCTCTAACAAGCATTCCTAGCAACTTAAACAACCAGCACATTCTGTCTGGCCTTGTAGCTCTCTCTCCTATTATCTTTAACATGGTGTCAGCAAACCTTACACTATAAGGCATTATCTGCGGCTGCAACATTGTTTTAAGAGCAAAAGAGCTTACTTAAACCAGCCAGGCCTGAATTCTATTAAGGGAGGTTGAGAAGAAGCCCTTAGGCCTTCAGCAGGGAGACTTCCTCGACCCTTATGGCGTTCCATCCCCTCGACTTAACTAGTGGCCATGCCCTGGGGTCTCCAACACTCACCAGGAATCAGAGTAACAGCCGTGTTAGTCTGTATTCGCAAAAAGAAAAGGAGTACTTGTGGCACCTTAGAGACCAACCAATTTATTTGAGCATGAGCTTTCGTGAGCTACAGCTCACTTCATCGGATGCATACTGTGGACACTACAGAAGACATTATATACACAGAGACCATGAAACAATATCTCCTCCCACCCCACTCTCCTGCTGGTAATAGCTTATCTAAAGTGATCATCAAGTTGGGCCATTTCCAGCACAAATCCAGGTTTTCTCACCCCCCCCCCCCCACAAACTCACTCTCCTGCTCGTGATAGCCCATCCAAAGTGACCACTCTCTTTAAAATGTGTATGATAATCAAGGTGGGCCATTTCCAGCACAAATCCAGGTTTTCTCACCCCCTCACCCCCCTCCAAAAACCACACACACAAACTCACTCTCCTGCTGGCAATAGCTCATCCAAACTGACCACTCTCCTTACAATGAGCATGATAATCAAGGTGGGCCATTTCCAGCATGAATCCAAGTTTAACCAGAACGTTGGGGCGAGGGGTGGAAAAAAACAAGGGGAAATAGGCTACCTTGCATAATGACTTAGCCACTCCCAGTCTCTATTTAAGCCTAAATTAATAGTATCCAATTTGCAAATGAATTCCAATTCAGCAGTTTCTCGCTGGAGTCTGGATTTGAAGTTTTTTTGTTGTAAGATAGCGACCTTCATGTCTGTGATTGCGTGACCAGAGAGATTGAAGTGTTCTCCGACTGGTTTATGAATGTTATAATTCTTGACATCTGATTTGTGTCCCTTTGTTCTTTTACGTAGAGACTGTCCAGTTTGACCAATGTACATGGCCAGCAATGCCGCTCAGCAATGCCACTCATCCAGACTCTAGCGAGAAACTGCTGAATTGGAATTCATTTGCAAATTGGATACTATTAATTTAGGCTTAAATAGAGACTGGGAGTGGCTAAGTCATTATGCAAGGTAGCCTATTTCCCCTTGTTCCCCCCCCCCCCCCCCGACATTCTGGTTAAACTTGGATTTATGCTGGAAATGGCCCACCTTGATTATCATGCACATTGTAAGGAGAGTGGTCAGTTTGGATGAGCTATTGCCAGCAGGAGAGTGAGTTTGTGTGTATGTGTGTGGGGAGGAGGGGGCTGAGAAAACCTGGATTTGTGCTGGAAATGGCCCACCTTGATTATCATGCACATTGTAGGGAGAGTGGTCGCTTTGGATGAGCTATTACCAGCAGGAGAGTGAGTTTGTATGTGTGGTTTTTGGAGGGGGGTGAGGGGGTGAGAAAACCTGGATTTGTGCTGGAAATGGCCCACCTTGATTATCATACACATTTTAAAGAGAGTGGTCACTTTGGATGGGCTATCACGAGCAGGAGAGTGAGTTTGTGTGGGGGGGCGGGGGCGGAGGGTGAGAAAACCTGGATTTGTGCTGGAAATGGCCCACCTGATGATCACTTTAGATAAGCTATTACCAGCAGGAGAGTGGGGTGGGAGGAGGTATTGTTTCATGGTCTCTGTGTACATAATGTCTTCTGTAGTTTCCACAGTATGCATCTGATGAAGTGAGCTGTAGCTCACGAAAGCTCATGCTCAAATAAATTGGTTAGTCTCTAAGGTGCCACAAGTAATCCTTTTCTTTTTACTCACCAGGAAATGACCCTCAGCCATGATTGCTTGAAATTGTTCTTTTTTATCAGCTGGAATATAATGAATAAACTCACTCAATTTTGAATAATTAGTATGACTGCATTTTCCCATAAGGGCTTCATAGCTGTCAATTCTAAACTGCAGTGTTGCTGATGAAGATGCTTTGTGATCAAATAAATCTAAAAGCTTCTAGGCTTTATCATATGGAGTGATTTTAGTGTGGTACTGTCTGCCATGTTCATTCACAGCATCGAAAACAAATTAATTCAGCAGGGGATGAGAAAATAAAAAGTCCATGCCTTTAGAGGGTACATAATACTTTTTCTCTGCCCTCTTGCAAGTGTGGGGGATTGTGGCCGGTGTCCACCAGATAGCTTTAGCTGGGTCCATCAGTGCCTCATTAATGAGAGGTGCAATTTTCACTGATGCCGATGTCTGGAGGATAGCAAGCAACTTCTGCTGAAATTCTTTAACCTCTTCAATGGGGATTTGTAGAGAATAATTTTCTCTTTGAAGAACTCCTGAAAATGCTTGAAATCATCTGCTGCTATTGGGGGGGAGAGAAGGCATGACAGCCTCATCAAGAGAAGATGAAGAAATATTGGTTGCAGGTGTGGCTTCTTTTTCTGGTCTCTTCTCCTGTTCCTCAAAGGTTTCCTCTTGAGGATCGGGAGGCTGTCTATCAAGGCTGATGGAGAATGTCTCACTCTCTCTTTGTGAGTACTGTAGGGTCTGGAAAACTGCTGCCCGTATACAGTCCATGGGTCCCAGGAAGGCAACTGCGATGGAAAGTGCATGGGTGGGGACATCCATGGGTGTTCATATCAACCCTGTGGATCATGTCTGGTGTGGTGGCTTAGGCGCCAACTCCGTGGGTGCAAGGCAGGGGTGGAGTCGGGGCGGGGCCAGGGATAGAGGGGGATCGAGCATCCACCAGCGCCAGCAGAAGTCAATGCCTATGTGTGGTGGTAGCTTATCTGAATATAGGGGTCAGTTCTGGTAGCTCCCTGTTGTGGTGAGGAGCCCCGTGCTGATACCGAATAAATGCCTTCCTCCTCCTCATTGTCATCAGCACTAGAGGAGGAGGAACAGTCCTGGGCGGTGGAGTAGAGTGCACGTCTGAGGATGAGATGTGTACCGCAAACACATCGGTACCCAAAAGCGGAGACTCAGGCATCTCCGATACTAGGCAGTCCTTTGGACACACAAATTCCCTGTAATACCGTAATGGCTATAGGTACCGTGGCAGCACGTGCTGTCACTGCTGCTACAGTTTAAATGGTGGTTTGGTGCCGTGGCCACTCTGGGCTTTGTTGAGTGTCCAGTAGGCGGCACTGTAATTTTTTGCAGAGCCGATCTACTTGGTGCCGCATGTCTGAGCAGTTCTGTTGGTGCTATCTTAAGAAGAGGCTGGGCCTATCGCTTCCGCTCGTTTCTCCCAACAGGGATGTCTGTCTGAGCCTGCCCTATTAGAGTCCTTCGGCTTAACGGCAGCGACAGTACCCGAGGCTCCAACTGCCTTAAAGGTACTCAGCCGTGCACTGGTCAGTACTGAAGTCACTGACCGTACTGGGGATCTCTTGTTTGGGCAGTTTGGCCGCACAGCGCTATACAATGGCAGAGTACGGCGCGAGACAGGGAGGGCACATATGCAACCCAAATGGGCATGGCTACCAAAAATCTCTGATTCTAGGCACAGGGACAGAGACACATCTAGAGTAGAGCACCTATTGGATCACCACTCAAAGTAGTAGCTCTGTATGCTTGTACTACCTCATCTGCTTTGTAGTGTTTGTAATACTGCTGATTGTACAAATAAAAACTATTGCAAATTCAAAAGGTCTTCCCTGAAAGAAAGTGTCTCTCCTGCATGCACTGGGATCCTTGCTCCCAAACTAACTGTAATAATGTGGCTGATCTTGGGGCAAATGAACCCTGCCGACCCACAGAGTGTTACATTGGAAAGGCTAAATAATACCTAACCAACAGATGAGGCAACATGCTGATAGGATTACATTAGCGTAGGAGATCTGTTCTCTACATAATCTCTTCACATGACACTTGAAAAAAAAAAACCTTAGTGGTTACAATCTTTTGCAGGATATTCAAAAAGTGACAGAAAAAGCAAATGTTCTTTAAATGTGCCTGTCACTCAGCATCTTGACAGTGTCTGAACTTCAGTGTGATGTAAACGTAATTCATTTACTAGCCAGCCTTCAAGTATAACTGAAATTATTGCAGTTCCTTACTCTTAATTTTCTGGCCCACGGTAGAGGCCCTGAACCATTGTGGGTGGAACATACCCCCTCCTATGCCCACTGAAAGAAGCTGATCACACAGATGACATATTAAGGATGTGATGGAACATGTTCTAAAAGAATGCTTGCTAAGCATCAGAAATGGGAAGGTTTTCTCTGGACCAGTGGGGGAAAATAGCTCTGGGGCTCCTTCTGTCCCCCACCCTTGTGGGAGTTCAGTTTCCTTGTGGGCTTGAGCAGGGGAAGGGTAGCAAGGGAAAAGGTGGTTCTTACCTGATGGGCTGGATTAAAGGGTGCAGCCAAAGCAAACTAGATCCCATGCACCCAAGGGGAAGGTTTATAAATCCTTCCCCCTGCCCAGGAGGCTCTTCTGCACCCATGAACCAGAGCTCTCACCCTTTGCGATTAAAACAGGATGGGGTTTTGGGCCTGCCGGTATCATGCTGGTCACTTCAGGGCTGGGAAGGAAATTTTCCCCACACCACTAAATTGGCCTGGGCAAAGTGGGATTTTTCCACCTTCTTCTCAGCAGCCCAGAGACACAGTGGTTGTAAAATTCATGTTGTTGCAACTTGGCAAGTGTCCAGTGAAGCTACTTTTTCAAAAGGGGATCCAAGTTCCTTGATAAACTGAACTGCAAGCAGGATAAGGGGACAGCATCCCCTACAGAAAGTGAGGAAAGTGGTTGGAGCTCCTAATGTCAGGTAGTACAGCAAGTAGCCAACCCCTTTCCCCCATACCATCATCCCTCCTACAAGGGGAGTGGAATGGGGTCTGAGCATTGGTGCTGGGTTAAAAGGCTGGACGGCTGACAGATCTCCCAGATAGCACAGACTATAGAAGGAAGGATGACCAGCACTGAAAGAGTTATTGAGGGATAGCTTTCCAAACACATTAATAAAGTAGCAGCCTAGTTAAACAGTCACATCTGTCTTCTTGCAGTATTGGAACAACAGTGGTGGGCTTTTAGAGGATGACATTGCCACGGCAACCTCGGTTTCCTCCACACATTTGTGTTAAAGGTCTGCTAAAAGTTATTTCAAGGCTACAGGTCATGGTAGAGATGCCACATTCTGCTTCTGTTTATTGTCTGACTATGGCAAAGCACTAAGTGATCTCTCTTCTGTGCTCCTACTCTTGGCTCATACTCTGGCCTGTTGAAAGTCATTTTTGGTTAGCAGCTCTGCCATAATCAAATTGACATATTAAACAATGTGCAAGTGTACAGGCTGCAAAATGACCGTGCGTGTGCATCAATACTTTGTATTAAGGGCAAGTTTCCAAGACAGGAATGTTGCAACAGCCGTTGGACTTCCTGAGCTTTTGCACTTATTGTTAACAGGATATGCCATCATTAATCTATCTCTGAGCTGGATTAACTCTGAAACTCAAAAAATAGATTCTGAGCTGTTGAAGGTGAGTGTGTCTAGTGAACCTGGATTAATGTGTCACACTGAGGGGAGAAGTTTACTGCTACAAGGTTTCCCTACATTCTCAGCTCTCAGTGGGATCTGTTTAATAGCTGGTCTGTGGAAGTGGTCAAATTGCTGCTGAAGAAAGTTCAAATCAGCCCTAGAGAGGGGACTGTCTCAATACAAAAGTACCAAATTCCAAATGTAGCAAGATCTAAATCACACCGCTTTGCTACTTTGTTTTTCTGCATATTAATTAAATGTCTTTTCATAGGGATTAATTTTTATTTTTAAAATAAATCACCCAAGTTAAATCACCTGTTACCCTGTTTTGAAAAATAAATAAATAAATAAATAAATAAAATGCACCATGTTTAAACCTGATACTTCAGCAGTGCACACATTCTAAATCCCAGGATGTGCTGATGTCAGATCTCAACCAGGTGCAGTGATCTATACTAAAACAGAAAAAACTACGTTGAAGTTCTAAACCCAAACTGAATATGGATTTAGGAGCCTAACGTTAGCTTCCTATTTTTGAAAGTTTTGGCCTAACCTTCTGATTATGATAAATCTGAATATAATCTATCAGTGAAATGTTTCCAGTGCCTGAAGTTTTAAGAGTCAGAATACAGAAAACATCTTTGAATTACAAAGTAATCAGATTCTAGGTTTTTTTTTTTACTTTGTCTTAGTTCTAGAAATTTGGATTGATAAAATAGGCAGAAAAGGACAAAAACATCAGAAATGCCACCAGAAAGGGGAATAAAGTCTTCAGCCCCCAACACAGGATAACACCAACTTATTTTAGAAACAAGAGATAGTTTTACATCATGTATATTGCACTGGAATGTGCCTCTATAGTCCACTAAATATATTCACATTGGGAACCATTGTCTGTGTATGATTACAATTTTCAATGTAAATTAAACTAATTTTTGGGAGAATCTTCTCCACCAGACACAGCCTACTGACTGTTGGACAGACGTACTATGCTTTCACCAAAAGTCGATAAAAAAATCCTGTATGTACCCTGAGTTCACATTCTTTTGGCAGTGTCTGTTGGGCTACACCTGTGCCTTGTCTCCCCCCCAGAGGGTAGAGTTTATCGGAACAGTGTTTTCATTTTATTTTAATTTTTAAAATATAATAAAGGCCTGGGAGCCAGAAAATGGGAATGTGAGTGGCCGCCATTCCCCCGGAACCCAATACCTGGAGGAGCTATGAAGCAGGTTGGAGCTGGAACAAAACACACCCCTCGTAATAGATGCCTCTGGTCCTAGAGCAGTAGTCCCCAAACTGTAGGGCGCAGCCCCGTACAATGGTGCAGAGGAACATTCAGGGGGCATGGAGGGGCCCGGGCCATCCCGCACAGGGGGCAGGGTGGAGGCGCCACCCAGCCCCACCTCCAGCTGCCTCCCCCCTCCTGACCCTGGCTCCAGCCCAGGCCATAGCTCCGTTCCTATTATGGCCCTGGCCACAGTGGCAGCTCTGGCCCACCCCACAGCCTCCGGCTCTGCCTGTGTCTCCCAGCACCAACTCCCAGAGGCGTGCAGGCTGGGCAAAGGGGGCGGGGGGCACAACCAAAAAAGTTTGGGGACCACTGTCCTAGAGGGACTATGAAGTAAACATTCTTTTAAAGCTATTCAAGATAAAGTAACTAACTAAACAGGTTTTAAAAATCTGCTTTAACAAGTACATCCCTGCCATCCATAAAAACTCTCAGTCTTAGAGAAAAGTTTAACAAAAAAATTTCCCTAATGTGTCAGAAGATAAAGCTTTTACAATGCTTAAAGTTAGGAGTTTAAAAATTGGAGAAGGCCAGATTTCCTGATTAGGTTTTAAAATGCTTAGTGCCAGGAAGGCAGACGGCAGGAGCACGCACTTCAATGAGCCAAAAATAAACCCAGAAAAAAAAAAAACCCATACAAATTAGTTGTGGCTCAAGGTCAGGATTAGGAGTCAAGAGAACTAAGTTCTAGCTCATTCAGCCACTGAATCACTGCTTGGGTAAGTGACTAAAACTCCTCTTTCCAGTCTGTAAATGAGGACTGAGACTCTCAGTCTCATATAAAGCATTTTGATTATAAAAAATATATATATATATATTATATATATATAAAAAGGACTATATGCCACTTGTGAAGCTGATTTGTCCAAGCTCTCCAATGAAACCACACAAGTATAAAAACAAGTCTGCTGTTTGGTACTTCATTTTTAGGTTCTGCCTGAATGTTTCAAAGATGGCTGAAGGCATACTGATGCCATGACTGAACTAGTACTAGTGACCTCAGTGTTCCCCTAGAATTTTTTAGTAAGTGCAGGCCTTTGTCTGTTTTACTATTAAACAAAATGCAACTTTGTTGCAACTCTCTCATTGTTTGCTCTTCTTTTGATACTCCAGATGGCTGTAGTCAAGAGGACCTCCTCGCAGCAATGGAGTGGCCAGAGATCTTACTGCTGTGTCCAAAATGTTGAGAGCAGCCTGGAAAGAAATATGTATCATAAGCTGAGCCTCAGACAAGAGAATTATATTCCTCCCTGCTGTCATGAGGGAGTTTGTCCATGAATTTAGGTACACTATCCCAATTTAGAACATTTTGCCAATGCAGCCTGATAATTGAGAATTCTCACCTGCAGACTAGCTGAAGAATAATTTTTGCAGCCAAATAAGGTCAAGTCTCAGGCTGCTTCTCTGAACATGAATTTTGGTGATCCCAGTTGTCTAGTCATCCTATGGACCACAGCCCCTACTAGCAACCTGGAACAGATTGTATGCAGAAATGTTCAAATCCTAACACGGAGACTTGATATCACTGATCAACCTGTATCTACTTGAGGAGTTTGGCTTGCCCCATAAGGCCCTTGTTTATTGGCATCACAATCCATGCAAAGATGATTGTAAGATTCCTAGGAGTCTATGGGATTTCTCCTGGACAACTGCCCCAGAAATTTTGAGCATGTCTAACATAAGGCATAATAAATGTTGAAATGTTTTATTATCAGGCTTTGTGCATGATGACAAAGGTACCACCACTGTCTCAACAGGTGAAGAAGAGGGAACGGGTGCTGGTATGATCTGTTCACCAGCCTGCAGATCCTCTTCTGCACAGTCTGTTCCTGCAGCTGTTTAGGGGAATTGGTCTTTGAGCAATTCCTGCTGTTTTGTGGAAGGAGTCCTAACCCCAGGTGGGGCTGCAGAAACTGGCATTCTGGCTGGCTCCAAGCCTCGTGGTGCCCAACAGCGACAAGGCTGATGGTAGGGGTATGAGGCAGAGCAACCTGGGGAGTGCTCTCTTTCAGAATTCTTAGTTCTAGAGTAATAGTGTGCCCTAGATTCCGTCGCAAAGTCACAAAGAATCAAAATGATCAGGACTTCTAGAGTGTTTTGGTGATGCCTCTTTGCTATGCTCCAAGGAGGAAGAGGAGACAGACTCCCTCTTCCAGAGGTGCAGCAGTCTTAATTGGAGTCAGAGGTAAAACCAGACCGGAAGAGGTTATCTTCCCCGTAGTTGAAAGGAGTGGTGACCCACATAGCGCTGAGACAGCCAGATGGCTCAGTACTATAAAACCTGTCAGCACTGAAAAAGGCTGTATGGCAGACAGAATCTATCAAAAGTGTTGGGTATCAGTGTTGTTGGTACCAGGCAATACTTGAAGCTCAGAGTCAGTCCATACAGAGGCACGGTGACCGGTGCCTGACAGGGTGCCAGTTGGAGTCATCTTGGACCTTGAATTACCCTTAAAAGAGGCAGACCAAGGGGATCTCTGCCTTTTTTTGGTGTTTGTTGGTTAGGAACCAGCAAGGGAGACAGAGATCTGCACCCCTTGCTGGAGAAGTGGATCTTCCTCCCCTGGACCACAGATGTTTTACTGGTCTTAGAAGATGGCCTCTTCTAGACTTAAGTCCCTGAGCTCTGAGCAGATCCCAAGTTCACAGGAACACTTTCTGAAAAGGTTTGCTTAAGCTTTTGAGCATCCAACACTCGAGATTCTGCAGAGGGGCCCATAATACCCCAACAAAGAGAACACAAAAGGCAAGACAGTCTTCCCTAAAACTCTCTTAGAGAATGACCTGTAAGTGCCACATTTGTCAGCAATATGCCCCTCTCCAAGGCTCAACAGGTACATTGCTTATGACCATCACATCACCAGATGAACCATTCTTAAATCCAGGAGACTTCAGCTCTGCTGTAAGGGCTGGACCCAGTGCCACAGAATTCTGAGAAATCATGGGGGGAAAAAAGCAGTGGTTTGTTTTGTTTTTTTTCAAAAAAAACCCCTAATTTCTCACACTACAAAAGGATTAATATCACAGTGAGTGAGAGACTCGGACACTGCTAGGGTTTCCGACTTAGCCAGAGGCGTTAAGAAGGAACTGAAGGACAGTTGAGGTTGCCCCACCCTTTATGCCCTTATGTGGGTCATACAAAGGAATCTGGGGGGCAGGTGTGGCCCAACAGACACTGCCAAAAGAACGTGAACTCAGGCACATGAGCACAAAAAGAGTGGAAAACAGATAGACAAGCACTCACACAAGAGCTTACGTTTCTGTTTAAGTCTAGAGACATAAATTGTACACATGAAACTAGTAAAAAATTTGATTTTTCCCTTCTCTACCAAATTTAGGAATATTAAACCTATTGATTTTAAATTAAATAATTTATCTCACTCAGAATAGTAAATGTCATCTTCAAACACTTACGGGTTCAGTTAGGCAAGTTCTAATCTTTTGAAAAATAAGTTCTTAAAAATAGAAATACTGACAAGCAGAAACAAGGATTATGAACAGCCTTATAGAATTTATGCTGACCATGCACATTAATGTATTGATACAGAAAAGCAGGCCAATATGTTCTACATATTTTAACCAAAACCAAGTCTACAAGTGGCTAAAAGACCTAAAATAAATACTTCTGACGCTGTGTGAGTAATCGTGCATATAGAAGTTGTCTACTACTTCAAGGAAAATTTTTTTGACTAGCTAATCACATCAACAGGAAGCAAGCACGATTACCTCTTCTAATTGCTCAGCACCGTGTTCTTAGCTCACATCGTTTTGTTAATAATTACTCAAATGACGAGGGCTTCCACGTGGTCCTTGATCTAATCTTTCCCTTAGCAAGTAATGTATTTCCAGATCAGAGGCACATACATTTCCAGTTGATATTTTCATTCACCACCCAAATATTTTAATAGAAAATGTAATTAAAAAAAAAGATCATGTCCTTTTATTCACAATAACATCTCCAAAATTTTTCAGAAATCCAATTTAGGGTCAAATGGAAATACAACAAATTATTTGCAGGAAAGAAATCATGCTTCAGTGCAATGGTGGTTAAAGGTGGCCCTCAACCCAGAAGTGCAACTTTTAGCGGCAACAGATCTCAGCATGCAGTGCTCCATATTGAACCAACAGGCCAGAGTGCGGGGGTTCCATATGTCTGGCCATATGCCATGTCTCCAGATTGCTTTATTTAATGCAAATGACGTGTGACCCTTTGGTGCCCTGCAAGGCAAAGTGTGGGAACATCCTGCTGAACAGGTTGACTTACCTGAACTAAGAAAATATATTGTATAAAGATGGAAAGCCAGGTGAATGCTTGCATACAAAGTGCACACAGTTTACCTGGGGTACCACTAATAATTTTAACTGTTAAAGACTTATACATCACTATAAATCTACATCCAGGAAGGGAAAAATAAAGCAATCTCTTGTCAATTCTTATACACCAGTAAATATATAGATTTCAATGTGCAGAGAAAGTTCTAGATGACTTACAAGGTCACTTCTGCCACTATGAAAATTATAACACATACAACAAAAACCGAATCAATTCCAAGTGACTCTACTGAACTCTGGGAGCCAAATAGACTAAGAAAAATGCAGAAAATTCAGCTCTCAGTAGTATGCAGTGTGTCAAAAACTGGTAAGCTTTAACACAGTTCAATTCACCTAAGGGAGACTGAATGGTGGTATCTTAACATTTACGTGGAGGAATAGTTTACCTTCCTAGATTGAGGAAAACCAGGTAATTAAAGTTAATATATAGCCAGGTCTTCACAGAGGAAGTACTGGCAAACACCTCCCAATAATTTACAGCTAGCACTGTTTATAGCTTGAGAAACTTCCTGTAGATGATCAGAGAAGGGAATTAGAAGAAGACTGAAGAGAATATGTGCAAGAAGTACCACAGAATGACGTTTCAAGGTAATGAAGATACAGGGAAACACAATATTCTTGAAAAAAGAAAAGGAGTACTTGTGGCACTTTAGAGACTAACAAGGCACTATATTCTTGAATACTTGGTGTCACGTAGCTCAAGAATACAAAAAAGAGAAGAAAAAGACCTTAAAAAAGCAGATACTATTACCATAGAACCGACAAGTTTTTCTCCACCTGCATAAAAAACCCCCAGTGATTTCAAAGCTAATAATAAAAAAGACTTAATTATAGAGGGGCCCAAATGCTCACATTCATGCCTCTCTTCCATTTTATAAAGGTAACTGCAAAGCAAGCAACAGAAAGGGACTGTCAGAAGGATGCAACCAAATTGAACTTCTAATTTAGTGTCTCCAACAGCACACTCACTCAATTCTCAAAGTTTGGCTCGAACCAGAAACGCTAACTAGTGACACATCTCATACTGCTGGCCAATAGCTTTTATACTATCATACAAAACACCTTCATAATTATTTACAGTTGTGACTGATGGGAGTGACTGTTTGTTGCTAATTCTAGGTAAATTTATCTGTGTTAAGTAGATTTTGACAATTTTGAAGTGAAGAAAAGAATTGTGCAATTCCTCCCCCCTCATCCCTTTTCCTGACCAGTTCAGGTATTAAAAGTTCTTAACTCTGGATTCCTCCCCCCACACGCACAATTATCTCTGCCTCCCATGAATCTGTGTGGTCCATTTAATACACACATCTATTTTAGGGCCTTCCTACACACAAGTTGCACTGGTTTAACAATTGGTTAAAAACCAATTTAGTTAATCGGTGAAAAATTCTGCACTGACACAATTATGTATATTTAAACCTGGTTCATATTAGTTTAGTTTGAACCTATAATTTAAAGCGTATCCATTAATTCCATAAGACCTTACTCACACACAAAGATACACAGATTTAACTAATATTTTAAATAGATATGGTTAAAATGGTGCAACTGTGTGTGCAGATCAGGCCAGACAAAAATAGACTTCTTGGTTGAAAAGATTCAAATGAGCTATAAAACTATTTTGCATCAAGGAATGAAAATTTTAGCAATGATGGAGTAAGTTTTCATTTAACTAAAAATGGAAAGTCATAATAGGATATTCGGATTTTGAATGAGAATACCTAGACTGAGCAAAATATAAATCACAATCTGTATTTAGGTTCTAACAAACCAAGAAGGTTATTATTTAGATTACACAAGCCCCCACAATATGCTTGGTGCTTTCTGGACACATAGGACATACTCCTGGCCCTGAAGAGATCACGATCTGTACATTATAAATCCCCTATTCATGTAACATTGCACATATCAGTTAATGTATTTTAATTAACTGCTGTTAATCAGGGACAGTATCTTTAGCATGAGACTAGATATATTTGAGGAACGGAATGCTGATTCTAAAATTGAGACTGCTGATTTTAAAATGAGACTGTCTATAGATTCTGCCTTAGAGTGCATTCGAAACACCCTTTTTCTTATTTTAGTGTAGTTATAGCATTTCTTCTCTTCCTATATTCCTCTCCTTCGCTGGTACATATCCCCCTGTATATAATCCAAGATGGCAGAGTCCAAGTCACTGGTTTTCTAATCCACCCATCCTGTGATACAGCCATGCCAGTCAGTGACAGCCATACCTGATGCCTATTATATGCAAGGGTCAGAGCCACATGCCGGCATGCTGCTTCATCTGTAAATCTTTCTCTCAGAGCACACAAGAGCACGGACGCAAAGCTGAAGCTCTTTCTCCTTGAGAGATCAATGCAGGCAGCCTCTGTTCTGGGCAGACCCTCTGAGAAACCATCAGTAGCAGGCACCTCCAGTGCTTAGATTAGCCTCGACACCAGTCTGAGCTCCTGGAGTGCACCACATAAGCCCTCCACATTGGCCACACCGGTGATGGAGAACCTCTAAGATTTTTGTCAAGTCTTAAAATGGAGTCCCATACAGAACCTTCAGCAACAAAGTCAAAGTTGGGACCCATAGTCACATTCAAATACAAGGAGTGCACTCCCACTTTGGCATTGCCTACATCAGCACCAAGCACCATGGCTTCAGCCAGGATGGTCCTGTGTACCACTGTACCACAGCCTTCAGCACCGGTCACATCTTTGGCACTGGCCCCCATATGGCATTGATGGATCCTATTGCCAGACCAGTACCCAATCACAGTTATGATTGGCTCTGGGTAGTCTCCCTTTAGTACTGAATTTAAGGCAGAGCACACCAGAGAGAGGGGCTCTTAAGCTGCAGGAAAATTACTCTTCTCCCGCTCCCTCTCAAGTCCATAGTAGAGGCTCCTCCCCTAGGCACCTTCTTTTTTTTTTTTTTAACTGTACGTACTCACAAGTGTTGGGCATGTTATAAGAACAATGATTTAAGGTAAAACTGGTAAACTGGGATACACTGCTCCTTAGGGAGCAGAGGATCTGGGATTTCTGAGAGTGGCCAGTATCGGGCTGGATATCACAGGGGAACAATTCAAAGGGACTCCAGCACGAAGAGGCTCCCCTTGTTAACCTGCAAAGTGAAGACAAGGTTGGCATAACCCAGAGGAGAGGGCTTGAGTGGCTAAAAGGCTGGTGGTGTTAGGGAGTTAATACCCAGCCGCTCCAGGTAAGACTACTTCTCACTAGAGGCAGGGGGCAACAAGGTGACTGAGCCCTTGAGATCCTGAGAACTATCACAGCATATTATACCCTAGCCAACAAAGACCCACCCTGACACATTAGAGATAATTCTACCTGTGCCTAGGTGGCTTCTGTGGCCTGCCTTGCACATCTCCCCATTTCTGAAATACTCAAGAGCTTCTAAATGAAGTTCAGACCACACCATTATCTCCTCTTATTCCCTGCCGCAAGCCTATAGGTTAGATGCAAGCTTCAGCAGGGCGGTCCTACAAGCACTCTTCAAGTAGGCCTTTGTTCACTTGCCTCGTAGCTTTCAGATGACTGCTTGCTAATTACGAACAGCGGAATCTGTGTCCTCAATCACTCAAAGAAATTACGATTCCTTTACAGTAACTGTAGTTCAAGACATGTTGTGCACACAAATTCTGCATCCAGCCTTCTCTTCCCACTCGCTGGAGGCCCAATCTCAGGAATCTTATTGGTGAAGGAATTGAGCGTGGGCTGCCGCCCCCTCACCCCTCTGCTATAGGCACCAAGAAGGCATGGAGGGGCACAGGCATGGCTTCATGGACGCGGCTATTCCAAAAAAAAAAAAAAAAATCCGATCTCATGCACATATGACGCATGTGCACCAAAAGTGAAATATGTATAGACAACACATTTCAAAGAGCTACAGTTACTGTAAGAAGAAAAGGAGGACTTGTGGCACCTTAGAGACTAACAAATGTATTTGAGCATAAGCTGTCATGAAGGCTGTAGCTCACGAAAGCTTATGCTCAAATAAATGTGTTAGTCTCTAAGGTGCCACAAGTACTCCTTTTCTTTTTGCGAATACAGACTAACACGGCTGCGACTCTGAAACCAGTTACTGTAAGGTGACTTTAAATTACCAGATTTCTACCTGATTTCCAGCCTCATCAACACATCTGAAGGTATGTTATTTCATCTTTTATTGCAAGACTCTTGGGGCAAAGATGTCTTTTTTGTTTTGTAAAGCAGCTAGCAAGCTTTAGGCCAGGGGTCTCAAACATGCAGCCTGCGGGCTGCATGCAGCTCGCGTTTCGCATGGCCTGCCAAGTGCCCCTCCCCTCCTGCCCGGCCCCCTGCCGCTCCCTGAAGCGGCCGGATCCATGTCCTGTGGCCCCGGAGGGTGGGGGGGACAGATGGCTCCATGCATTGCTCTCGCTTCCAGGCACCGCCCCCCGCAGCTCCCATTGGCTGGGAATGGGGAATCGCGGCCAATGGGAGCTTCGGGGGAGGTACCTGAAGGAGCAGCAAGAGCAGCACACAGAGCCCTGTGGCCCCACCCGCGACATGGCTCCAGCTGCTTCCTGGAGCGGAGCAGAGCAGCCTGGGGCCAGGGCAGACAGGCGGCGAGCCTGCCGTGGCCCCGCTGCACACCACTGCCACCCCGGAGCGGTTCTAGGTAAGCGGCACCGGGCCGGAGCCCATACCCCGAACCGCTCCTGCGCCCCGCACCCCAACTCCCTGCCTGCCTCCTGCCGCACCCACACACCCCTGCACTCCAACTCCCTGCCCTGAGCCCCCTGCCGCACCCTGCACTCCTCCTGCACCTCAACTCCCTGCCCTGAGCCCCCTGCCGTACCCTGCACTCCTCCTGCACCCCAACTCCCTGCCCTGAGCCCCCTGCCGCACCCTGCACTCCTCCTGCACCTCAACTCCCTGCCCTGAGCCCCCTGCCGTACCCTGCACTCCTCCTGCACCTCAACTCCCTGCCCTGAGCCCCCTGCCGTACCCTGCACTCCTCCTGCACCTCAACTCCCTGCCCTGAGCCCCCTGCCATACCCTGCACTCCTCCTGCACCTCAACTCCCTGCCCTGAGCCCGCCACACCCCCCACCCCCTGCAACCCCTGGGGGGTTGGGGTGGGGACTTCGGGGAAGGAGTTGGGAAAGGGTGGGGCAGGGCCTCATGGAAGGGGTGGAGTGGGGGTGGGGCTGGGGCAGCAAGAAGGGGGTGTCAGTGATGCAGCCCTCGGGCCAATGTACTAGTCCTCATGTGGCCCTCATGGTTATTCGAATTTGAGACCCCTGCTTTAGGCACTGCATAATCACCACTGCGAGGCCCACAGAGTTATACAGCCTCTTGCCATTGTAACAACTCGCATAAATGTGGAATGTCGCATGTGATATCTGGATCCCTAAACAAAGCAACAGAACAAAACATGTACTGAAAATACAATTCACTATGCATGTTAAATCGTTCCAATAATAAACTCAAGTATAATTACAAAAAAACAGCTCTCTCTGATGAACATTAACATTTTTAAATAGTGGATTCAACTTTTCAACGAAAGAAAGATGAAACTTTGCACTGTTTTGCCCAATGTAAACCAAATTAAAAAAAAACTACAGCATTCCAGATACTAATGAGAAACAGGCAGAACACTATAATTTAAATAAAGCTCATTCTTGAAGTACCATGCTATGCATTAATAATCAATGACATGTATGTATCAAGACCTGAAATAATGTGAGCAATAATATTTTACAGTGCAGATGAGTAAATACTTGGGTGATTTAGCCGTTTTCACTCTTCTATTGGCTTTTCCACTATTCCCTTTTTTCCAGCTTCCACTTTACAATACCCAGTCCTTTTGTCCATCAAAAATTATCTTTAGTAGATAAAAAGGCACATATTAAAAAAAACCACCCAAAACACAAGGGGCACATACAAAGTAAGTTATTGTATTTGTAAACTCCTTCACCTGCCCCACAGCTACTCCCCTTCTTTAACTTTCCTCATCTTGCTGATTGAAGACAACTAAACTCTTCTGATCAGGGATTTATTTTGTCTATATTTTGAAAAAGTCCAGCACACTTCTATTCACTGTATTATAAAAATATTTTTCAAAGCATGTTATAAGTAATTACACTTTATAAATTCATTTGGAATAAAACTAAATCCTGTTTCAAAACCATCCACATTAAGGATCTCTATTTAATATCCTGCACTCTGAGTGCACTTCCATTGACATCAACACTAATTTTGTTACAAAGCATGCAGAATATACCAAAACCATAGGGCTCTTTCAAAAGCCAGCTATTGCCCCAAAAAGCTGCAACAATCACTACCAACCTGTTTAAACCCCAAATCCACCTTACCTTTAAGATGTTAAAATGCAGCATGGATAGGATTGCCGGGTGTCCAGTTTTTGACCAGAAGGTCCGGTCGAAAAGGGACCCTGGTAGCTCCAGATAGTACTGCTGACTGGGCCAATAAAAGTCCGGTTGGTGGCATAGTGGGACTAAGGCAGGCTCCCTGCCTGCCCTGGCTCCGCTCAGCTCCTGGAAACTGTCAGCATGTCCCTGCGGCCCCTAGCAGCAGGGGTGATCAGGGAAGTGCTGCATGCTGCCCCCCACGCTGGCTCCACAGCTCCCATTGGCCGGGAACTGCCACCAATGGGAGCTGTGGGGGCGGTGCCTGTGGGCATGGGCAGCACCCAGAGCCACTGGCCATGCCTCCTCCTAGGGGCTGGACATGCCAGACGTTTACGGGAGCAGTGCGGAGCCAGGGCAGGCAGAGAGCCTGCCTTCGCCCTGCTGTACCACCGACTGGGAGCCACCTGAGGTGAGCGCTTCCCGGCTAGAGCCCACACCCCGAACCCTCTACTGTGCCCCAACCCCCTGCCCCAGATCGGAACCCACTCCCGCACCCTAACTCCCTCACAGACCCCCCACCCCAACCCACTGCCTCAGGGTGGAACCCCCTCCTGCACCCCAACCACCTGCCCCAGCCCTGTGCTCCCTCCCAGAAGCCACACCCCAACCCTCAGCAGTCAAACTCCCTCCTGGAGGCCGCACTCTGAACCTCCTCCCACACCCCAGACCCAGCCTGAGCCTCCTCCCTCACTGCAAACCCCTCGGCCCCAGCCCGGAGCCCCCTCCTGTACCCAAAAACCCTCATCCCTAGCCCCACCCCTGAGCCCGCACCCCCTCCCGCACCCCAACCACCTGCCCCAGCCTGGAGCCCCCTCCCGCACCCTGAATCCCTCATTTCTTGCCCTATCCCAGAGTCTGCAGCCCCAGCTGGAGCCTCACCCCCTCCCACAATCAACCCCTGCCCCAGCCCAGTGAAAGTGAGTGCAGGCTGGGGAGAGCGAGCGACCTGGGAGGGGTGGGGGAGGTTTGGCGTGAGTGGGGGCAGGGCCTCAGAAGGGGTGGGGCCTTGGGGAAGGGGGAAGGGCAAGCATGCTGGGTTTTGTGCAATTAGAAAGTTGGCAACCTTAAGTGTGGAATGTTTTCTACATTATAAATAAGATTTAACAGAAGTTATACTTTGCTAATTTAAAAAAATGATTATTGATAGCCACAGTTATTAGTTTGGCACCAAAACCAACATGCTTACTTCCCCAATTATTTTGCCAGACCAAATATTGAACTTAAATTCTATCCTCAGCCATGTAGTTCCAAAATGATATCAATGATGCTAATGTTTAAGCAAAAGTAAAAACACTATCATATTAGTTTCTGCTTTGTAGAAAAGTGTGGGAAGTTGAAAAGAACCATGACAAATATTTTTTTTGCAAGCTTCTAAGATGGTATTTCTAACAAAAAGAAAAAAGAATGATTTCACAAAACATAGTCGAGAGATTCTTTAAAGTGTTTTCAATTACTGTTTTAACTAACTTGCATCATCCACCATACCTATTTTAAACCAGGATGACGTTTCTGGAATATATTCACTATCTTATTTAGTCTCAGAAAATGTGCTTGAATGGAAGTT
This sequence comes from Lepidochelys olivacea, assembly GCF_965140295.1. Lineage (NCBI taxonomy): Eukaryota > Metazoa > Chordata > Testudines > Cheloniidae > Lepidochelys > Lepidochelys olivacea. The sequence goes on along the minus strand of NC_140421.1, from coordinate 53,220,416 downwards.
ATCCTTCACCGATAAAAAAAAATACAATAAAATTGGCTTAAAATAAATTTATTACACAATACAAAAATAAGCCTGAGCAACATACATAAACACATACAATGTGAAAGAAAAATGGAAAACAAGACAAGTAACTTAAAGAACTGAGCCAAAAGGTATAACACAAATGCTAAAATGAAGTTTACAAAAGTATTTACATTTCCAATGAAATGCTGATGCTGACAAAAGAAAAAAAACAGCTCAAATGCTTGAATATCAAGAACTGGTATTGCCATAACACAGATGAATACTAAATCCTTTATATACTCAGAAAGATCTTCAATAAAAACATTTAATAATTAGGCCCACCACAACATTCTTTAGGACCCTAGTCACAAAACATACAAGTAAGCGTACAGGAATTGCAATAGTGGATCAGGCCATGATCCAACTAGTTGTGTAACCTATCACCAACAGCCGCCAGTAACAGAAGCTTTTGAGGAGGAGCAAGAAACTGTGGAGATGGCAGGTTATGGGATAAACTGGCCCAAAGGAAAGTTTCCAACTTATCCACAATAGTTAGAGGTTGGCTTATATCCCTTCCAAAACTTAAAAACACAAAAACACTCTGGACATTCTTGTTATCCATATAAATGTCCAATCACTTTTTGAATCCTGTACGTTTTGAATCCTGCCACATTTACCACCTATGACTTGCCTCCTCTTCTCAAAACTCCGTGTATAATTTACATACCTAAAAGAAAAGGAGTACTTGTGGCACCTTAGAGACTAACCAATTTATTTGAGCATGAGCTTTCGTGAGCTACAGCTCACTTCATCGGATGCAAGTGAGCTGTAGCTCACGAAAGCTCATGCTCAAATAAATTGGTTAGTCTCTAAGGTGCCACAAGTACTCCTTTTCTTTTTGCAAAAACAGACTAACACGGCTGTTACTCTGAAACCTTACATACCTAAATACTTAAAGCTTTGTGGGTTACTATTTTAAGATCTGAATCCAGCAGAAACAATTTCTCCAACTTCAGCTAGTTTTAAAATTAGTTCCAAATAATGTGAAATCAGCAAAGAATGCACTGAGAGCTATATTACGTAAACCCTGCCCCACACAGGTACACTTTCTTTTTAAAAAATATTCAGCAACGTTGAGTTCTTTTCACTAGAGGTCACAGATGCTTAGCCCTGGTCTACACTGGGTGGGGATCAATCTAAGTTACACAACTTCAGCGATATGAATAACATAGCTGAAGTTGACGTACTTAGACCTACTCACCGTGGTGTTTTCACTACGGTAAGTCAACTGCTGCCGCTCCCCCATCAACTCTGCCTGTGCCTCTCGCGGTGGTGGAGTACAGGAGTTGACGGGAGAGCGCTTGGGGGTCAATTTATCACATCTAGACTAGACGCGATAAAATCGACCCCTGCTGGATCGATCGCTGCCCACCAATCCAGCAGGTAGTGTAGATATACCCTTAGGCTCCATCCTGCAATCCCTCTGAATGTTCAATACAACTTAACCAAATACAGCAGTTGAGCACATCTCAGGTGTGCACACGCAGAGTTTTGCTTGCAGTATCGCAGTGACTACTGTTTTACCGTAACTTTCTTATTCATGTAAAACTGTTGATTTTAAGGACATTTAAAGACCTTAACTAACCTTCCCTTACTCTTACTTTACTGTAACCCTGGAAAAAATGTAAGCAAAACAACTTGGATAAAATTATATGCTGAATTTTCATTCAGTAATTTATGCCATTTTTCTGAAGTGCACTTAACAGTACCTGCTGCATTATTTTACTAGGATTTCAAAGTCCACTGTATGTTAATTTTCTGAAAAGGTTTGCCTAAGCAATTTATAATCGTATGCTTCAAATGCAAATAGCCCCAATAACAGAACTATAAAAAATATAATGTATTGCTACAAGAAGATCACTTGGATTCACTTGCAACCATACTTGTTTATAGAACATCTTAAACAGTACTTCTACATTTTTGTGAGACAGGTCCTTGTTAGCTATAATCATTCCTTAAATGGTATAGTCAGGATAGGTTTCCTCATCACCATTCACGGCACGTCTTGCTTTAAGCATTTTCTTGTTTTATAAGATCCCAAGTTGTTTCAGAGCGCATCCCTTCCTTTTAACGGTTCAGGCTATGTCTACACTACACACCACTTCCAGCAGTATACAGAGCATCTGTTGTAGCTAAACGCCACAGTAAAAAGTAGGCTGTGCCCACACTGTGGTGTGTAGCTACACATCTCAGTGACAGGCTCTGCCAGGAGTGGGACAGCAAAAGCTTCAGAAGTTCCCCATTGCCAGAGCCTTTCACTAGGTAGAGGAAAATGCTCTGGCAAGGGGAAAGCTGGGAAAGGCTCAGCTCTTCCCCACTGCTAAAAGTATTTCCTTGTGGCAGAAGCAAGCTCCAGCAGCCGGGCGCTGGCAGAGCCTTTCCATATGGTATGGAAAAGCTCTACAGCGGGGAACTGCCCAAGCCTTCCCCACTCTCTCCTCCCTGCCACAGTCTGCCCTAATGTGGGAGTCTTTTCCTGCAGAGGGGAAACGCTTCGGCATCAAGGAGGCAGCAGGACTCTACATTGCTAAAAATATCAGTGTAGACAGGGGGGCACAGCTTGGGCAAGTAGAGTATGTACTCACATACCCATACCCTTCACCCTGTCTTTCCTCTACTAGTCTAAGCTAGGACTCACCAGCTACACTATTATTTTGTACCCATGCTAGGGGGCCTACGTGAGCACGCGCGCTACATGTCTCAGAGCGGTGTTTAATACAGAGAGTGTGTGTGTGTGTGTGAGTGAGTGTGTGTGTGTGTGAGAGAGAGAGAGAAAGAGAGATACACACACACACCTACACATACTTTTCTGTCCAAAAGAAAATTACATATGTAGTTTGAGACCTTTATGTAAACGCTAAACCAGTAGCTCTTAGAAAGAGATCTGATCTGAAGTTATTTGGGCAGATTTTTGGAATTAACAATAAATTAGGTCTTTGTATGGTGGTTAAGTGGAAGGGGGCGTGGAACAAAGCATAATCAGCTAGAGACAAGGGCAACGGGGGTCAACTATATAGGGAGTGAAGAATTTTACAAGAAAAATCAGCATCAATAGAAACACATAAAATGGCTATGCATTTGGCCTCTAGAATTCAGAAAATATGGCTTCCCTGTATATCACCACCTACATAGTCTGAACTACTACATAGGACTGTCAATTAATTGCAGTTAACTCAAGTGATTGATTCAAAACAAATTAATTCAATTAAAAAATAATCGCAATATGCATTTAAATTTATTATAAATATTTTTGGATTTTTTTTACATTTTCTAATATACTAATTTCAATTATGCTAAACACTCATATACCCCTTCATGCTTCGGCCACCATTCCAGAAGACGTGTTTCCATGCTGATGAAGCACGAAGAGGCATACGAATGTTTAGCATATCTGGCACATAAGTACCTTGCAATGCTGGCTACAACAGTGCAATGCGAATACCTATTCTCACTTTCAAGTGATGACATAAATAAGAAGCAGGCAGCATCATTTCCTGTAAATATAAACAAACTTATTTGTCTTAGCAGTTGGCTGAATGAGAAGTAGGACTGAGTGGACTTGTAGGCTCTAAAGTTTTACACTGCTTTGTTTTTGAGTGTAGTTATGTAACAAAAATAATTCTACATTTGTAAGTTGCACTTTCATGATAAAGAAATTGCACTGCAGTACTTGTATGAAGGGAATTGAAAAATACTATTTATCTTTTTTACCATGGAAAAGTTTGTAATAAAATATAAAGCAAGCACTGTACACTTTGTATTGTGTAGTAATTGAAATAAATATATTCGAAAAAGTAGAAAACATCCCAAATAAATGGGATTCATCCCAAAATATTCAAATAAATGGGATTCAATGAGATTGAAACGGTGATTATCGCAATTTTTTAAAAATCTCACTATTAATTTTTTTCTAAATTGTTTGACAGCCCTACTTTTAAGATTTATGGTGACCATTTCATACCAGATCAAACTGTTCCACAGTATGAACAGTGCATTATTTGAGACTAACATGCTCATAATTTGCGGTAAAAGATAGAAATTTTGTTACTAGGGAAGGACTACACAGAGGTGCAAAGTAGATAAACAAAAAACGAAGAAAAGAGGGGGAAACTATTTCTATTAACTTATAAAATTATATTACGCGTATGTGTGTGGGTACATATATAATAGAGGTAAAAGATATTATAACTGCTAAAATTAATTCAGAGCAAGACAAGGTGGGTGATGTATTATCTTTTATTGGACCAGCATCTGTTGGTGGAAAGAACAAGCTTTCAAACTTCACAGAGCTCTTTGCAGGGCTGGCAGAAGAAAAAGAGCTCTATGTCGCTCAAAAGCTTGTTCTTTCCACCAACAGATGTTGGTCCAATAAAAGATACTACTTCACCACCTTGTGTCTCTCATATCCTTGGACCAACACAGCCAGAACAACTGAAGTACTTTCATTTGCATTCAGTAAGACTTAAAACTGTTTAAAAAGTAATAAACATTTCTAATTTTTCTTTGAATATATTTTCTCTTCACCTATCCCTCTAAAACTAAGATTGCTTACATTCTTTAAAATAAAAGTGGAGTGTAGTATTATTAGTAAGGCAGACTTATGAGTCATACCTGGCAGGACAGCTCCTAGAGGATCACTCACAATACTTCAGTAAGAAATCCTTCTCTTCCTAACTTAGCTAACTAAGCAATTAGAGCAGCTTTGCAAGCTAAAAAGCCTCTTGCTCTTCTATTAATCGAATATTAACATGCTTAATTTAAAATGATTTGATTAAAAAAGAATATGATTTGGTAATTTACTTTGCTTACGTTTGCTAACATGGTGTATCAGAGGGATGCTATTTATGCTTTTGTAAGTGTATGTGAAACAGAAGATACGGGTGCTAATGTCAAGATTCACAAACCATTTCTCTTTCAGGTATACCTATTTAGGGATTCGTCATCTTACTGTATTCTGGTGTACTGTTTTACTTTATGTTCCAGATATACAATACTTGCACTACTCTATGTTCCAGATCTGGTAAGAGGACACATCACAAAATCTTCTCAGAGCTCCATAAAGTCCTCCTCTAATTAATGTATAAATTCTCAAATATATCAAAGGAGTTATCTTTTAAAACATTTAGATTTTTCTGTTTAAAGTAAATTTACTTTAAGGAACCATGAAAGCTGGTTGACAGATTTTTTAAAAATGTCAATATTCTATTTTTGGTATAGCATATACAGTATTCACACAATATTAAAAGAAAAAAGTTTATATATAAACCAAAAATATCAAGGAAAACAACACAACTGAAGTTGTTTAATCTAGAGATGCTTGAGGGCTTTTAAAATGAAGAAATTTATGAAACTATAACCCATTCCTTTAGTTTTGCTCTCCCCGACCTTCCATTCTATACACTATGGTTCTGGAGATGTCCTCGTTTGACTCAGGTGACACTTTTTTCCACACTGTGCCTTTCAAAGCAAGTTCTTTCTGGAGACTTTCATAGTCCAATGGTCCAAAGGAATGCTAGTTGTTCAAGCAACATACATTATTTATTAGTGTACTTGAAGAAAGCAAATCTGCGTGTTACTGATATTTGCAATCAATGCCAAAAGCCTGAACTTCCACCCATCTCCACCTCTTGACATGTTGTTACAAATAGTTATGGTCTGTTTTCCAGCTATACATAAAGTTCAAATTCCATATCAGATAGTTATAAAGAGAAATGTACATGCAAATAAAAACAAACATCTTTCATATTACTGTATCTTCCCTTTGGGAGACCTCCATATCCCTGTAAAATCCTTAAGGAAAACCTTTCACTATTTGCCTTCTACCCTCAAGCACCCATAACACTTCTACTATCCTTTAGTACAAAAGAAATGAAGTGATTCTCTTCAGAGCCTGAAAACAGTACTCCTCAATAAGGGGCACTAATATAGCCTCATTTTACTCTATCTTCCCAGCCACACATAAGTGCTGAGTGCACTGCCTCTACAACTCTCTGCGGGTATGTCTACACTTGGAGCTGGAGATGTAAACAGCAGCTCCAGCAGACCTTCCCACACTAGCTCTGATTGAGGTAGTGTACTGAAAATGGAGAGCAGCTGCGGCAGCATGAGCAGCAGGAGGGGCTAGCTGCCCTGAGTTTGACCCCACTTGAGACAGCAGGCACTAGCCCCTCCCACCACCACGGCTACGTTTCCATTTTTAGCACTCTAGCTTGGTAAGTGCTAGCATGGGTATGTCTCCTCGAGCCGGATTTTACATCTCTGATTTCAGTGAGATCAATGTGAAAAATAGTGACCCCAGATCTCATGCACAGCAGTGCAGAACAAAAAGACTAAGCTACCAGTTGGCCAAATTTTTATTAAAAAGTAAGCAGAATAGTGAAATTCATCCTGAATATTAAAATACCATACACCCACTCTAGCTGGGGAGAAGAAAAAAGGCTGAAGTCTTTAGCAATTATGAATCTTACACAAAATCTTGTAACTGTTTAAGCCTCATCACAGATATGACAGTCTTTGTCACAAATAAACTCTGCTCTGGTGAAACTAGACTGATAAGCTTAACTTATCTTTAATTCTTGATGCAATACATGTCATTGAGCAGTTTTATGTTTACAGATGAACCTTATATTTTCCAGCTGACAACTATACAAAGTAGTCATTAAAAGAACTTTAGCTTACCCGCTGATCGCCGCCTTCTCTGCGAGGATCAAGCTTCTTTGCAAAGTGCCTCAAGTTATCATAATTATGGAAATTGCACAAAGAAACCAGATCCTGAAAACAGTCAAAAATAAACTACATCATCCTTTGTATACTGCATAGTTTATTAATTTTCTCAACTGAGGTTGATAATGCACACACTTTAAATATTTTTGCTTCACAACAAATATGACTTACTTGGCTAAGTTCCTGACTTACAAAAAAAGCCTCTTGTTACTCTCTTCATAAAATGTCCTTCCATACATTGGTAATAAAGACATGTTTTCAGGTTGTAATACTGAATTATTGCTGGTATTTTGAAAGAAAGCTAACTTACACCAATATTTCATGGTACAGGTATGATAGCATTTGGTTTTGTAATGTACACTTCACAAACACTTGCAAGGTGCTATATATCACAGTAACACAAAACCTGTGATAGGGAGCTGAACAAGGAAGATTCACTGCAACATTTGATTTTAATTAAACTAGAATCACTGTAGGGAAAGCCAATCACAAGTATTATGGCAAGTAGCTTTTCCATGCTGTTGCAGGTTAAAGAACAAATTTATTTATATATAATATATATACACATTTATAGCTATTTATTTTGCAGCAATGTGAAGGTTGCCAAATCATCAGTGATTAGGTCTTCCTTTATTAAAAAGAGTTGTTTTTAAAAACAGTTTGATTTTAATTGGAAAGTATTGTTTAATATAGGACTTAAAGGCAAACATAGTAAAAATAGTAAGAGACACAATGTACCGGCACGCACACACCAGAATGAGGTGCAAACTTGGATTGTTATGCATCTGATACAGAAGTCACGTGAATGAAGTACTCTAAATGTTGCACAATGCTTTAAATATTGTAGTATCCTCTGTTGAGGTCTTTGATTGTCTGAGTACCGCTTAATTTGCACTGCCACCAGCTGTAGAGAGAAGAGAAAGAGGCAGAAGGCATCCCTGCCATGTTCTTCTCTCTGTTTGGAAGGCCAGTGATGTGTCACCATTCATTACTACTGTGGAAATGAAGTATTGTACAAGATCTCTACCAATTAAAGAGGCTGGCCAGAGTCCAAATATTCTTAACACTGGCACCAAACAGGGCCCTTCAATTTTTTAAAGGTCATATTTGCAGCAAAAGACAAAGCTAAGGATGCTTGTCTGACAGTTCTCTTTGCGGAGACTTTCAACCCATCTTCTTTCTTCCCAAACATACAAGTATGATATTGGCCAAAATATAAGAAACACCATTCCCATTTTATTATTAGCCGCCAAAGGCCCCAGTAAGCAGTGCTAAGTAAATGAAATTATTGTTATTCTAACATATTGGAGCGAAGTGGAGTTTGTTAGTGTCTTTCTGTGAATAACACATACAAAATGTCTCTATACAGAAGACAACTGTCAGACAAGCCACCCTTAGCTTTGTCTTTGCTACAGACTGGACCTTTGAAAAACTCACGTCCCTGTTTGATGCCAGCGTTAAGAACATTTGGACTTTAGCAAGCCTCTTTAAGGTGGAAGAGATCTTGTGTTCTAATATATCAAAGAAATCAGTGCCATTCTCATGTCACAAGACACTATTCCTTTAAATTTTTTCATGAACATTTTTTCCAAGATTGGTTTCACCATGTTTTCTAAAGGTTTGCATAGTCCAATAATAAATCTAATTTGAATTACAGCCACGAAAGTCAGAAAACAAGACTGCTTTTCAATCTCAGGTCAGGTCAGACTGGAATTATGTACATGAACAAATTTAAGGATTTCATTTAAGTTCAGTTAGGCCTTAGCCATGCTAACCAATTAGGTAAATGTTGGTTGCAAAAGACAAATTATTGAAAGTTAGAGGAAGCCTTCCTTACATGACAGAAGTGAATCCCTTTAACGCTGTTGCCCATTTTGTCCAAAGGAGGTGACCAGCACATCAGACCCATAACATTAGGAACAACCAGAAGAATGCCACCAGCAACTCCAGATTTTGCAGGAAGACCAACCTACAGGAAGTTAAAGACTTAGTATACTATGTTAACATTCTAGTCTGTTGTGTTATTTGTAACACTTAGCACACAAAAAATTATTATATAGCACTTTAGCTGATCATTCCCAGAATATTTTCTAAGTTGGGTAAGCATTATTATCCTTGACAGATAAGGCACACGGAGAGACAGAGCAGCAATCACATTGCTCGCCTAAGGTCAGACAGCATATTAGTGGTTCAGCAAGAACTATACCCCAGGCCTGATAATCTCAGCAGAGAAGTGAAACATACACACAGATGTCCAACAAGTCATTGATAATTTGCAACAATGACAGTGCTACAAAATAGTATGAGCGTAAAGATCCCTTTTGTTTAACCGTGACAGCTTAACACGACTTGGGTGTGCCTGCGCGCATGCAATATTTTACCACCTAATTTAGGATTTCACCAGTTGTAACATTTGTTTGGATAAAAACTAAATTGAATAAGCAATGTAGATATTGCTCTTGTAAGAGATGAGTTATATCTTTGAAGCCCAACTTATGTTTTAGGCTGAAAACAGTACTTGTCTGAAATACCTTGAAGTGCTTAATTTCACGATGCTGTAAGTAACAGATTTTCAAAAAAATGTTGTTTTCAACTTCTGATTAATTCACATAACAGCTTAAGTATAAAAAGGTCAATCCTGAAATGTTTGTTTAAAAGCCAGTCTAGATTAGTTTCATTTGCCAGATACAATTAGCATCCAACAGTTACTCACATGGAAGGCAAACTGTCCTGAGAAGTCATACATGCCACAGGAATGCATTAGACTCAAGGTATTCCGGACTGATTCAGGGCTCAGTACTCTTTCACCAGTAATTGGACAAAAGCCACCATTAGCCAGAGTTGCTGCCATCACACTAGCCGATTCACAGGTCACTTCAATAGAACACAGCTAATGGAAGGGAAAAATAATTCTTATTTGTATGTATAATCTCTATGTACATACAATATGCTAAAGAACAACTGGAGGTCTACATACTAGCGTCATTACATGAGTTGATCTGTATCACTGAATAATGATTATTTTTTCGTCTCAGTCAAAATGGTTGGGCTGTTTTCTGATAACAAGTTTTGGGGAAAATGTTGTTTTGCTCATTTTAAAAAATTCTAGTGAGCTTTTCTTTGAAAAGCTCTAGCATCCCCACACTTTACGGCAGCTATTTAAAATTTGGCAACGGATGGCTTTTTTCAGAAATGTGTCTTGTGCAAGCTGCATGAAAATCTATCCAAATTTGGCCAAATTATAAGCCTTTGTAAAAATGCAGATTGTACATGCTCAGTAGGAAATTATTAGATTTTAGCAGCGTAATTCCGAGAAATTCTATCTGTGTTAACCATGCTCTAGGTGGCAGATGAACCGGACTTTCCCTGAAACTGCAGCTCTGGGCAGCGGGCAACGTTAGGTCAGGTCACCTGAGCTGAGAGCAGAGAACCTGTCTCTCCAGTGCTCCCAATGACCAGCTCCTGAACACAGGCAGCACTGAAAAGGAAACTGCCTGATTCACATGCAGAGGGGGTAAGAACCAGAACTGTTTGTGTGTATTTCGGGTGAGGGAGAACAGACTGAAAAAGAACCTAAGGAGGGATGGAGAAGACACCACAATGACATGACAGATTGGATAAGTAGGTGGTGCCAGGGGGAATGACAACTAGGACAGGCTTGGCAAAGAGATGAGAACCAATGGGGTCATGGGAAGGAGGTGAGGGGAAAGGGAAGATACATGCAGCAAGGAGTTAGGGTGCAGGGAAAGAACTGGGTCAGGCTGGACAAAGAAACTGAGATAAACTGCAGTGGATGAGGCTGGGGAGTAGACAAACACTGAGACTGGATGAGGAACTGGAGAGATTAGGAGCCACTGGGGTTGGGAATGTGGGCAGGGAGGTGGTATGTGAAAGGAGGCCAGAGGAGGGGACAGATCAGATGAACAGAGGGCTGGGGAGAGGGCTGGGCAAAGAGACTGGGATGAGAAGCCTGAGAAGCGGAGACTGTAACCAGCTAGCTGAAGACAACAGCTGAGACAAGAAGCTAGCAGTGAGACAGAGACAGGACTGGGACAAGAACAGGTTGGAGTGCACAGGGCAGAAGGAGGTCACACACTTGGTGGGAAACGATCAAAAGATTCTGTGTCCATTAAAGCACGCTTCCTCTAGAGCCTACAATGGAATCCAAGATTCCTGAGTCTCACCATTCTTCTGCTATCAGCAAGTATCTGTGAAACCCACTGGCAAAAGTGTCCCATATTCCCTCTAGAGCTAGTCTACAGAGAATGACAAACTAGTATTACTCTGTTAGCTTAAGTGGCAGGAGGTTTGAGTAGTAGTTCTAGAGGTTCCAACCCTACTTATAAACTGTGTGGAAGTAAATATGTCACATGATGGAATTTGTTATTTCAGTTTGCTTTAAAAAAAAAAGCTAGGAAATTACACTGAAAACTATGTTAGATGTTAAGGTTATCAAATCAATCATTCAAAATAGACAGGAAATGACAAAATTAAGACTGCTTGTGTAAACATAATTTACCTTCCTTATATGCATTATACTACAGTCTTTAATTACTTGATAGCTTACTATTTTCTCCACAGTACCAGATTTATTCACTGCACAGGATGGATCTGCTCTGAGGATGAAACAGGGTTGTGTAGTGAAAGAGGCTGTTGTCTGCAGGACCGTGGCCTCATTTGTTGCACAAACTGGAAGGGAGTGTAGTGAATACACTATGTAGTTTGTAAGACGACAAAGGATGGTCTCACGGCTAACACAGATGAATACTGAAGTAGAAAACTGGATTCTATCCCTATGTATGGCACAGAGTTCTTATGGGATGCTGGGCAAGTCACACCAAACTTTTCACATGCGGTCACTAATGATGTGTTCCTCATTTTCTGGAGGCCTGAACTGAAACCATAAGGTCTGATTTGCAGAGTGCTGAGCACTCACAGCTGCAACAGAAGTCAATGTGAGCTGTGCTTGAATATATCAATTGCTATATAATGCTAAGTACACTTTGAGATGCCTAGGACCGGATTTTTCAAATTGGGCACCTAAAATTAGTGGATACTTTTGACCTTAATCTCTTGGTGCCTTGATTCCCCATTTGTAAAATGAGGTAATACCTTCTCATCTCACAGGGATGTTGTGAAAATAAATTAATGTCTGTGAAGCACTCAGACGCTACGATGAGCATCACAGAAAAGCCCATGATGAAATAAAAAATTCTACATTCAGAGCAGGTTTTGAATAGAGTACAGTAAACAAGGTATGGGACCACATACTGAACAATGAGAAAACAAAATATGGAATTAGCTGTTCACCAAGGGAGGACAGTCCATTTCGTGCACTGAATGAGACTTAGGTCCTGTAAGAAAAAACCTGTATGTGATATTAGAATGTATCAAAATATATAATAAATACTACAGCTCTTAAATGCTAGCGCAATCCAGAACATGTTACCACAATTCTGCACTCACTTTTACTGTTTACTAACAACAATTCTTTGACCTGAATATTAGTTTGGCCTTGTCTAGTTGAGGTAATAAAGGCAAACACTAAATTGGCCTCACAGTGCTGATGCAGCTTATCATAGATAAATGAAATAGTCAATAGGTCAAGAATCTACAGGAGTCACTTCCCCACCCATGAATGTTAAGATAAAGCTAATGTTTAGAAATACTCTGCTCAGAGTTAAGCAGATAAGAGGGAGTAATATGAACCAGAAACGTGCTCCTTTTCAAAACATTGTTCTTGACTTGTTAGTGCTTCAAATTTGACAGGGACGAAATGACAGAAAGGCAAAATCTAGTCAGTCTGTGGACAGTTTACAGCATGCACAGCGTGAATGGTCAGTGGATTATCTGTGGAAAACCCCCGCTTGCCAAGTTTTTGTGTCGTGACAAGTGCAATTATTTTAGATAAAAGCAAAGCAAAAAATGGGCTATTTGACTATTTACACAATATAGTTTCTTGTTTGGCTCATAAGAATTAATTAAACAAGAGAGAGAAGGGGTGCAAAAGTGTTGCCTCACTTTGAATACTACCCTCAAACTTGAAATTAAAAATTTGTATACATATTATTCTCCCACAGCAGAAACTTGCTAATTCACATAACCAACGGAGACCCAAAAGTTAGTTTTAATTTAGTTTACAAGTTTAATACATCAAATGTTCTCTGTTCATTCAAAAAAATTAGGTATTAATGGGCTCCTTTATATCTATGATTAATTCAGTTTGTGCTGCTTACACTTTCAAAACTTTATTTCAATTCCATTATAAATACTCAAGATTAAATAAGAATCAGTCACCTGAAAGTAGAAATCTAATACAGCAACCATGTCTGTGCCTTCTGGAAAACACTGGGGAAAGAAGTAAAAGTAATCTTTTAAACATGTTGATTATATCAAGACAGTAAATCAATTTTAAACTAAAGAGATTTAAAAAATAAATAAATTCCAGCCAGTGTTTAAAACATTAGTTTTAATTTTAAAATCTAGCCAACACTTATACAAATGTTTAAAGAGAAAACTTTAACGTTAAGGAAAATTAAATGACATTCTGTTTAAAGAGCTGCAACTGTTAGATAGCTTAATACTCTCTAGCTACTAAAACACCTTTATGTACGACTTGAAGCATAGAATCTTTAACTATATATGGCAACACCTAAAAACACCTAATGCATTTTTATTTTTTAATTTTTTTAAAAAGAGTCACTTGTACTGAATCTTTAAAAAAGTTATAGGACATGACTTTAGAATCAATAATCTAATACGCAGAAATGAGATTTGGGCTGTTCTGTAAGATTACCTAAATATATGTCTACATTCTCTCCAAATTGTATAAAACAAACATACTTGCAAACTCTTGTACGAAACACACACAGTATTCTAAACCATGTAAATAAAACCCAGATTATAAGATATAATGCCAAAAATTCAGAGGTCAATATTATGAGCAGTAGAAGTCTTGCAAAACCAACAAACAAAAGATAGATAAACCTTCTTTTCTTTCAGGTAGTAGCCAATTGCAAAATTTCGATCTCCACTCTCTCTTTCAGACTGGAACCTGAAAAGAAAAAAGTTTTCAAATACTTGGACTGTAGCGAAGCACAATGGTGAGAGGGTTTTTTTTGTTTGTTTGTTTGTTTGTTTTTAAACTTATGTGCAAAGGCAGATGTCAACAAAAAAGAAACCGGCAGAGAGCAATGAAAAGCACAATTTTGTATTTGTTAAAAATCAAGCATTAAAAAAGGTATAAGAATACTGGACTCACCAAGTTGTGCACTAGCTAGTCTATGTAAATCACACCATCTCAACACTGTTACCCTCGTCCTGTCCTACTGCTCCAAACTTACCCCCACTGAAGCCAATGGTAAAATTCCTAATGAGTTAAAGAATTCAGGAACAGACCCACTGTTCGTTAAACCCATTCAAGTCAAGTCTTGTCTTGAAATTAGACTATGCTGCTCAGAAAGGAGTGTGTTTTATGTTTATACAGCACATTAGACAACAATGCACCTGCAGCTCCCCCTCTGGGCCCAAATTTTAGTTAGGGGTATATAGTAGAAGTCATGGACAGGTCACAGGCCGTGAATTTTTGTTTACTGCCTGTGACCCATCCATGGCTTTTACTAAAAATACCCGTGACTAAAACAGTCTTAATTATCAACAGTAAAAATGACCAGTGTTGTTTGTTTCATTCACTCTACTACTGTTTAGCAAAACTCGAGCAACAACACAGGCACCTTCTCTCTGCAGATTTGGAAAGGTGCTGCATTAATTTATACTTGGTTCACACATGGAGGTTACCCTGGCAACCACAGAACTTTAAGTGTCATTTTTTAAAATATAAGATTAAATTCTGAAGAAATTGACAATATAGTGTGAATAGATTTTAAGTCCTAATTAAAGTTTACTCTAATTCAATAACATTTTCTCTCTGGTAGAAGAGTAAATAACTATGCTTTTATCAGTGCAAAATCTAACACAATAAGGCTCAGAACTGAACTTTAAACAGTTGAACAGTATCTACTTTTACTGGTTACCAATAAAATATACATAGTATATATAAGATGATTTATAGGTAGGCCAGTAAATTTTGAAACAAAAGCACAAGACCCTTTTCTTAAAAGTAATACTGAAAGAGGCAAGACAGTAAAAGGAAAGAAAAGGAAGGACATATGACAGTGAAATACAATGAATATACACCTCCTTGTGATTTATGCAAGTACAATCAAGAGGGATTTGACAGTTAGAAAAAGGGAATCAGGTTGAGGCTCAAGTCAACAGGTAGGCAGCTGCCTAGGGGTGCATGTAACTGAAGTGGTGGTTTGAGTGTCTGAACAGGGTGCAGGGACAGAGAGGGTCTGGGTGAACACGTGGACAATCTCACATTTGCAATGAGACTCTTCTCCCATTAAATTTATGTTCATAGTTAAAGAAGTCTTAATGAAAGCTATCAGCTGCCACAGTAAGCATTCCTGCATCAACTATACTCAGGTAAATTACAATCACCTCTCTTCTACCCAAACCAATCAGCATCCAAAATTCCCCAAGACTATGGAGCACACTTATGGTTTCCATAGGAGTGTTGCCTCACACAGCCCTCAGAATGGTGGAAATCCTGCAGTTGTAATAGAAAAGCCTAGTTTTCCTGCAGGAACCCTACATTCTAAGAGTTCCATAAGGGGAGTTTCCCCATCATAAAAAAATTATATAAATAAATAAATAACCCAAGGAATAACAACTGTGTAAAAGAATGATTTATAATCCTTTTGGTACAACTAATGTTAAAGTGGGCAGTTTCATTTTTGGTATGAATGCCAGGCTTACACAGTTTTGATCTGTAGTTCCCACATAAACAGCACTCAAAGGGAGAAGACTCTCAACACCTAAGAGGGAACCACTTGTACATAAGATTTAATCAAAACTATTATCAAAGAGACTGTCGTACATTAAGTACCACAAAAATGAACATATATTTAAATCAGAAAAATGTAAATCATATTAGGACTGAAGTAAGATCTTAAATATAAAGGGTGAAATCCTGTCTCCACTGAAGTCAACTGAAGCCTTACCACTGACTTAAAGGGGGCCACGCTTTCACCCTAGATATTTTACCACCAAACCTCAAACAAAAACAAAAAATACTCACGTGGCATTATTGAATCCAACATACTCATTACCAGCCATATTATTCATAAACTGCATCATCTATAAAAAAAAAAAGCATCCCAAAATCTTCAGATCTGATAACATCATAACTCAGACCAAATTTTTAACCTGGCCTTAACTGAGACTGTTTTGGGGCATACAGTGAAAGTCATTAGGATGTCTAAATACCAAACTGCACCTACAAATCAGATAGCTGTTCAAACAACTCAAGTGTCACCTGCAATTTGAAGGCAAAAATTCCATGAGGACAATGTGAGCCCCTGTATCATCAACTCTAAATATGATAAATAGCACCAGAATTTTTTAATATTCACTTACATAGTCAAATTTTTCTGCATTATTTGCTCCTTGCTGAAAGGAAAGAAAAAATATTTACAAGAATTGTTAACATACAAAAAACTGTAGTCAGAAGTTCACTTAATATAATTAGGTTTTTTTACTTGTATATAACTAATAAAGATGTAAATGTACAAAGATATTTAAATATAAATTACTACGATCATTTTGTATATTAATATAATTACAATAAAAAATTAAAAAGTTAGGAGAGTAAATAGCTCAGATAACATTCATACAAAGAATGCTACAAGATGTTTTTATCAAATACCTTGTATATCGGGGATGGATTTAATCAGAAAGAAAGGTATGCTTTATTTTAAGCGCTCTCTATTCAACACAACATATTGACAAAGAATAGTATATAGTAATATACGTGACACATACAAATTCATTGTGATCAATGTTCCTATAATGAACATAACACAGGATTACAAGCATAAGAGGTTAAAGATCTTGTCTTAATTTATATTAGCGCTGAGCACAGAAACTTTATAGGCTGGAGTCTGAATTTGTTTCCTATGGTTAGTGTTCATGCTAAAAATTTAATTCAGATGGACGACTTAAAATAAAGTGTTACCTTTACTATAAAAATAACTTCACTTAATTTCAGATTTAAGGTAAGTAGCCTACCTATATAAAGAAACTGATTATTTGGGTTAGCAAAATACGGTATTATTAAAAAGCTACAATTTTAGAATCTTAAAACCTCAAGTGACAAAACACTAAAACTACATCAACATTTTGCTAGCAATGTTTTTGTTAAAATTAGTTCTTAGGCAATTTTTTTAAAGGATTTTTTCTTAAATTTGGTAAATGCCAGTGAAAGATGTATTGGCCCTTATCTCAATTTCTGATAACTGGCCTGCCATAAATTCTTACGGGGGGGGCCAAAAAATAAAAAAAAGCTCATGCATTTTAGTTTGTTTTGAAAACAGCCAAGCAGCTTCATTTTAATTTAAGAGAAAGTTCACAAACAATGGATTAAAAATCTGAAATCGTATCAGTTGGCATCGTATAAACTAATAGACAATACATCAGAGGTTTGTTTTATAAACCACTTCAGTATTGAAGATATTCTATTTAGATAAATATTTTTGGCTAGCGTATTACCTCAGACAAATCAAGAAACATTACTCACACTATGTTTAGTATAGGGAAAACAAAAAAACGGAAGCTTTGCATGTACCAGCATTTTACTTAATGAAATGCATAAAGCCAGTTTCATTTCCCACTCTACAAGTGGATTAAGGTGTTGCACATAACCTGTGAAGCCCTACGCATCAACTCATCTACAAGAGAATGTGCAGTCACACGTGTACGATTCCTAGCTGAAAGGAATACCACGCTGCTGTGCCAAAATGATGTGCCAATGGTCCCTTACGCTTATAAAATAAAAGCTAATCAATAATCTTACTCTTAGAGCCAATAATCTCTAGCTAGACAATATCTAACAAACAGGTATGCTAAAAAAAATTCACAATACATTTCATCAAAATGTCTTGTATAATATACCAGAATACAAGCCTTAAAAATGTAATGCCAAATCTGTTCAATGAAAAATAATTAAAAAAAGAAATTACCAACTTCATTGAACTGTTGCAGTTGTCAAAATATTCCATAGATCCTAATGCTGTAAAATATGTAACAACATTTAAACCACAAAAACCTTTTCAACCTTTTAAATGCACAATGAACATCTTTTTGGGAAATCGGGTCAGCATTAGTTATGGGATGCTGCATCAATAATCATAGGGTTAGACATTTAAAATAAAATGAAATAAGTTATGCTTTTGTTAAAAAAAGGGAGGAGAAAGATCATGCTTTGTGAAAAAACAAAAATACATAGTATTTCGGTTCTTTCTTGCCCAAGTGAAAAAATCCTTTACACTTTATTAAACTGATTTTACTAACAAAATATAAACATGATGGGCAAAAGTCAGATGTACGATTAATATATGAGTACTAACTATTTTCGTTCAGCATTTAAAAAATTCAGTGTTTTCTTTTTCTTTTTGTAAGCACCATCTGAGTTCACACTGGGGGAAGATAAACACTTTTACACAGCATCTTCTGTATACAGGTACTAACAAGCATGTTGACCAGCTGATGTACACTTAGGCCGTGATCTTGTACACATGCTTTCTTAAGTTTAAACATACAAGTAGCCCCACTGAAGTCAATGAGGCTACTTATATGCTTAAAGTACATGCATAAGTGACTGCATGATCGGAGCCTATATATACACAATATAATTCAGAAAAAGAACAAAAAGTTTTATTTCCATTATGTGTTGATAACTACAGTAGTGTCCCTTTTTATTTCTACAGACGAAGGAAGCATACCACCCACCTTCTAAATCAACAGGACACAGAGACAACACATTTTAGACTGAAGTTCAAATATAGATACTAAAATTTAACTTTGACTTTCTATGGAAATATTGAAGATATTTTTGCTAATTTAAAGAACTAAAGCCAGGGCAGCTTTTGGCCTCTAAAGTTTTATTTGACTTAGCCTGGTTTTCCAGTTTGTGGCTTTAATTAATTGATATTTTTAAAAGCTTCATAAGCAATCCATCTATCTAGAATGCTAATGAAAGGAAATATTCCATGCAACGTCTTCAGAAACACTAATATTACATATATTAAAATATATATACATATACACACTTATTGTAGACATGCTTGTGTGTATATTTTTGTATATGCAGTTGTGTATATACACACATGAATGAACAAACATTTATAAATGAACACAATAGTTTAAAATGCTAAGACAAACAATCTGATGAGAGATAGGAAATTCAAAAGTTGTGACATGCAGCTCTTAAAACTCATATGCATTTTTATTTAAACATAATGAAAAAGTTATGGCTGGCAATCCTAACTTTGAATTTCTTTGTCAATTTATGTTAGGACCTTAGTGGTTTCTAAATAGGCTGAGGTTTTTTAGGTTGGAGGGGGGGTATTATTTTTTCTTTCTAAAAGCAATTAAATTATTCTGTGGAAGTTTGTTCTTATTTTAAGATAAACTTTCTCCGACTTGGTATAATTGAATAAGACGGTAGCATTTTGTTCCCATAATATGTAGAGCATATGAATACAAGTGCATATGTATTTGACATAGCAAAACAGAGTGCTGTAAATACTTGTCAAGGAATGCAATAATAAACCCATGTAAAACTGACTTAATGAAAAGCAACTTTTCATTAACATTTGAGTTGTAGTTGACTAGACCATAATGTAATCAAAATAATTTCTTAATTAGAAAGCAACCCAATGCGGTAAAAATATAGCAAGATGCTTAAACATACCTAACAATTTTATTTAGATCTTCAAAAAATGCACCCTTGAGTGAAGACTTTGACAAATTTCAGTGAAGCGGAATGCTAGGATTACGTTTTATAAAGCCCCCAGAAAACGCAAATACTGACATTATTTTAATTACCGCAGCAAAATTTTTGCATTTGAATACATCAATTTATCTCTTAATGGCTTTATTCTAGCTTTCTGTACTTACACCCTTTTTTTTGGTTAATCTGTGCATGCTCTGTGAAAACTGGTGTCTTGGCTGCTTAGCATAACATTTTCACCTCTGAAATACTTGGGGGCACAATGTCAGACAGTATTTGATCCACCAAGAACAATACTGACATTCTTAAAATTATATATGTTTATATATAAACTATTTTTCTTGTGTCCTGAATGTAAGTATTGACTACTGTGTGAGATTATAAATTCTTTACATAATTTGGGACACTGTGCACTACAGAACAGACTCTATGCCAGCTAGTGTAACATTAAGTGAAATTTACTCCAGTTGTAATAGGTCATAATAAAAAACAGACAAAAGAATGTGAATATTTACTAATCACTGAATCAGATAATATAAAGAACTGAGAAATAAGAAAAATCCTACAAGTTTGAGTAACAGACGAGAGGTAAAATAGCATGAACCAACACCCAAGTAAAAGAGGAAATAAAAACCTTGGGCATTTCTATAATCACGCTGGTACGTTTTCAAATTCATATGCATACACCTATTTAAGTGTCAGACAACCAGAAGATAAATTAAGAAAAAAGATGGCATGTGCTTATGTAATTATACTATTAGATATACTGGATGAAAAGCAGGGACTTTTCCTATCAAGTGGTATGAAGATGGAGTATGAAAACCATCTTTAAACTTCTATGAACCTAAAGGTTGTGTAGTGGCACTCAACAGGACCATGGCACTGTCAGCCACATTTCTCTTTACTCGCAATCTCATTTAATTTTGTGAGTCACAGCACTTCATGACAAAGGTAATGTCAGAATACTAGGAAGGATGTAAAACTGCTGGAGGACACTAATTTATATGCTTAGTTTAAAAAAGTGTCTGAAGCAGCTTAATTGCACACCTTATCTTTCTGCAAGGTTATTTAAGTTTAGCTGAGGATGTGCATGCACCACTTCTATCCTGATCTTTATTTTTTACCCCTATGCTGATAATCCTTTGCAACTCCCCCCCCCACCCCAAGGACTTTTGATAGCACTCATTACTGTAGTATCTAAATGCTTCCCATTTCAACTGGAAGAGAGAACTGCACTTCATGGAGCATCCAACTCTTCTCCTTTCCTTAACTGCGGAACCTTCTACTAAAGATGTCTTTGTTTTTACATTTTGTGCATTTAAGTCCTTCCCATTATGGCAGGAAAGCTTTATCAATACAGAGGGGGTCTTGCAACATGCCCTGTGGTACAGTTGCCAACTTTCGAATCACAGAAAACTTAACTCTCTTGCCCTGTCCCTGCCCTGGGCTTCGCCCTGTCTACGAGGCCCCACCCTTTCTGTGAGGCCCTGCCCCCATTCACTCCATCGCTCCCCCTCCCCCACCCTCACTCACTTGCTACGGGCTACGGCAGGGGCTTGGGTGTGGGAAGGAGTGAGGGCTCCAGCTAGGGGTGTGGGCTCTGGGGTGGAGCGAGGGTGCACAAGGGGGCTCTGGGATGGGGGTGGGGTGGGGCTGAGGAGTTCGGAGTGTGCAAGAGGGCCCAGGAGGGGGTGAGGGGTGCAGGCTCCGAGCAGCGCTTACCTAAGGCAGCTACCAGGAAGCAGTGACATATCCCTCCAGCTCCTAGGCATAGGTTCATCCAGGGGGCTCTATGTGCTGCCCCTGTCCGTAGGCACCGTCTCCACAGCTCCTATTGGCCACGGTTCCTGGACAATGGGAAATGCGGAGCCAGTACTTGCAGCAGGGACAGCACATGGAGCCCCCATGGCCGGCCTATGCCTCGGAGCCAGAGGGACATACTAGCTGCTTCCTGGGAGCTGAGAGAAGCTGGGACAGGGAGCCTGTCAGCCACAACCCAACTGGACTTTCAACTGCCCAGTCAGCGGTGCTGACCAGAATTGCCAGGGTCCCTTTTCAACAGGGTGTTCCGGTCAAAAACTGGACACCTGGCAATCCTACTCTGTGGTCAGATTCTGAATCAATTTCTTCTCCTCTGGCAATTCCTTCCACAGCTATCCTGTCCTCCCACTCCCTTAGTGAAAGATCCATTCTTCCTCTCAAGCTCTCATGAGGTTTGTCCTGGGTGCCATGTGTTGTTTTCCTAAAGAAGTACAGCTGTCTTGGTACGTTACAAAAGGAGATGCAGTCACTGATATAGATAAATGCTTACAAATTAGGAGCTTTGACAATCAGGGTCAAGGCCTCAGATGGCAACAGCAGATCAAATAACTGACAGGGTCACCTATACTAGATAAATATATATCTCCCCAACAATGCACCATTGGTAGTTTGCAAAAAACTGGCTGGTTACATGGTGCTGTATCTCCATGTTTCAAAGTGTTGTATTTCACTGAAGACAGCTAAAATGATAATAAATACTTTCCTAAAATTTCTTTTCCATGTGAACAATTGCTGTAATTACCACAATAATGTTATATTATTGTGCATGTAAGGGAAAGTGGCTGCCTAATCATAAATGAGAGGGGAAATGGTCTAAAAGCCTTTTTATTAAGATCCAGTCAGCAGCAGGAAAGATTCAGAACCCCAAAACTAAAGCACTTTTACATGGTTTAAATCTCTGAAATAGTTATGTGGGGTGTAAGTACAGTTAGAATAGAGCCTGAAATTAAGGCACCAAATTTTAAATACACCAGTATATTACTGGTGTTGTGCAAGCTTTTAAAAAGTACATTACGTAGTTATGCTTAGTAAGAAAAACCAATATGAAAGTTAACAGTAAATAAGTAATAATATGTAATTGGGTTTTGCAATTAATTTAAGTTCGTATTCTTTTCCAAGATATGTATAACTCCAACTGTAGTCAGAGTGCTGTGTGTGATCCCAAGGGCAGAAATTTTCCCCTTAAAAGTGTTAAGATACTTATGTCAGCAACAACTTTTGTCCAGTGAAAAATTCACCGTGAGATACTTTCTCCGCGCCACGAGTACCCATACTACCATAGGTATTAAATGATAATTTGCACAAGAATTTTGAGGCAACACTCAACTTTTTTTTTTTAAACTAATACATCCAGCGTACTGTATTTTATTTATATTTAGAATACCTTTAATTTAATTGTTCAGAAAATTAACAGATCAAATCAAGGAGCTCTTAAGTGTAACTGAAGTAATAGTTTCACCAAAAAGGTAAAATCTGGTCAGAATTTTAAAATATAGCAATAGTCTCTCCATACTTCTTGACATGCTGTCATTTGATAAAACTATGTTATAAGATTCATATATTTGATCACATTTAAGATAATGTAAAAGACATTTAACTGCTGGATTCCCAAGGCTATGCATGGTCCTCTATAAATATGAGCAATTCCCATGGATCCCAATGATAGTGAATGCATGTGAACTGAGGGCACCATATGGTTTTAATCTAGCAGTGTGTAAGAAAATAATGATAAATCTGTATATATAGATTATATCCAAACTTAAGTTCGCCAGTGGTCTATCCAAATTTTCTACACAATTCATATGTAAGAGAGCTAAATTGCAGACTATAGGTTATCTGCACAAAATATAACTAGTTAATGTTTTGTACCTGTTTATCCCGAATATACCGGTAGTTTTCCGCAAGTAACACTTATTATTAGTTATTCAAATGTTAAATACCATTTTAGAGGAAGCAGTACATGAAAGGATCTAGATATTGTCACTCTGAAAACAAATAATGAAGCGATAGTATGGTATGTGTCTATCAGATGTGCAGTTACTACAGCCAAACATGTCAGTTCAATGCAATTTGGTCTATAAAAATGTCACAGCACTTTTAAAACAAATATCACAGTTACATGCACTAATATTAAGATTTGTTGTATCAATTTAACTACACCATTTATCAAGAACTCTACACGGGTGTCTTCCAAATAGTCTCACACTGTGCTTTTGTCAGAGAGCAATGGCCAGTAAGTGACACTATAGTAGGAGTGACATTTTGACAGCTTAGACAAATGCAGATTTTAAAACTCACTATTACCAACGTGAATTTCAATGCTCAACCTTTAGAAAAACAAATCATGACATTTACCTGTCTTACTTATGGCCATTTTCTTTCACCTATAGCTATTAAAGATAAAGGTCTTTAAGCAGGAATTTTTACACCTTATTTCATATAAAACAGAAATTCATTATGGAAAAATAAGAAAGAACCTTTCATAACTAACACTTCGCAGGCAGGAGCTAGGAAATACACCAGAGGCTAAATGAGTTTCCAGATGTAATGAACACAATATAAACAGAAATTAAGAAGTCATGCTTGGAAAAATTACATAATCTAGTTTTAAATTTTCCACATCAAAACTATGGAGGACTGAAATATTCACTAAAAGTCAGTAACTTCTAGATAGCAATTCACCATTGCAAAACTAGATTTTCATTCTAAGTATTGCAGCAATGGTATGATTAACACTGGGGCTCCATCTGCAGTACAGCACTTACAGCAGCGCAGATGTACCGCTTTAGGGCTGCTAGTGCAGACGCTCTAAGTCGATGGGAAAGAGCTCTCCCTTCAACTTAATTACTCTAGCCCTGAAGAGCACCGGTAGCTACGTTGGCAGGAGAAGCTCTCCACTCACATAGCGGTGTCTACACCGGTGCTTAGGTCGGTATAACTTACGTCACTCCGAGGGTGGCTTATTCATGTCCCTGAGCGACAAAAGTTATACGGATATAAGGTCTAGTGTAGACAAGATCTGAGTAAGTCAGCATACAATCTACATTTACAACTTTAACAATACACCTGCACACCCATACTAAGGGCAAAATCCTGCCTTTCAAAAACAAACATGCATTTATGCAGGATCATGGCCTAACAGGGCAATATTTGCTATGTAATCTAATGTTTACTCATGGAAACATGCATAGCTGTTAGTTTCCAACCACTTATTTGAGAAAGTGGACATTTTATGTCCAAAGTAATAATAAATACAAAGTAATTACTAAATAAATGATTTAGCTACACAGAAGGTTAATTATGGGCAAGTTTAATATAAGAGCATGGAATTTAGTTGTGCAGCTCCTATAAATGACAGCTAAATTGTAAAGCACTCTAATTTTACCTCAGAAGGAAAAAAAACCTATTTTACTTTTATGCAAGATAGGAGACTAAGTCCAGGAGCACACTTGTGACTCTCTCTCATTCGGCAAGAGAAGATTTAGTGCATTTCTGAGGATGTACTCAGCTTCTGACGACAACTAAATGACATTTCTCATAACAAAATTGCACTAAACAATCTCTCTGTGAGATGGTACCAATCTTATCTATTTGTCTGCTTCACTCAGCATACAAGAGGCTAACTAGATAGGTAAAGTAGTAAAAATAAAATTCTAAACAGAAGAAGCAGTAAACAGTGTTTCAACCGAATGACTCTGGGTCAGATCATGGTCTCTTCCAGAAATCTCATTAATGGAAGTTTTAGTACTACCGTTGTTTTGAAGTGCGTACTTTGCAAGTTATACGGCTTGTTTGCATGCTTCTGTACACTAGTTACTAAATTCCAATTAGACTGCTTATCTATACACACACAAATGTACAACACTACTGACTGCTAAGCTAATTTTCCGCATTCAAATGCAATACTCAAAACAAAACTAAGTGTGAACGTTTTACCTTGATTAAGGAAGTGATCACAATTGCTCCAGCATTCACCATAGGATTGTGAGGCCTGTCTGTGAAATAAGAAAATTTCAATTATATATACATCCTTAGGGCTGAAGTTCACACTTGTTTTAAACAAAATAAAAAAATAAAATAAAAAAAAATCAGTCAGCCAACACATATTTGAGTAAAAATTATACACAAGTTTCTTGAAGCTATGGCTGTTTGATTGTAATAATAAATTACAATACTATAATCCAACTTTATATACTTGAGCAATATGTAGTGCATTTTTTTTGTATTTACAAATGCATCACTCTAGAACCTATAGCATATTTCCGTCCATGAAGCGAGACACATCACTAGCTGACTTTACAACACTGCAGCCTCTACATTCTGAATTTGTAATTTTCAGTTGTTACGATTCTACTACATACAGTGCTCTGAAACAGTTATGTGAAAAGGTTATTCCTAACTTGTCCTGAATTATATTTATAGTCTTAACTGAATAATGAATCCATTATCCGTACATTAACTATTATATTAGGAAACAACAGGTGGATGAACAACACATTAATTCATGTATGAACCCAAAGTCTCCAAAGCAAATGTCAAACCCAAGTGGTGTACATGCATGGTCGATTTTACTAGTGAATCTCTTAGTTAGCTGTAAGAGAACTAAAATCCTTAACAGGCAGATGCAGTTAGCTTCCTACTATTTATAAACCCACTAACCATGCAGGGAAGGCTCATATAAATTTATTCTAACTAGCACATTTCATGAGAGAAATTATGTACTACTGATACTAGTTTCTAAAGTGAGTATGTTAATACCCTGGACAGAACAAAAGCCTATTTTTTTTAATTTTTAAATCCGAGTGTCATACAGACTAAGTTGACATAACATACGTAGGCTTCTGACGTGAATTAGACAAATACTAAGCCATTCTAATAAAAATTAACACTAAACAAAACCAGTGGAGCCCATACTAAAAATGGATTAAAAAAATGGTTCTCAAAAAGTAGTTGTAAGGCAGTGGTTTTCAACCAGGAGTACACGTACCCCTGGGGGTATTGTACAACAGGCTACATAAAAAGCACTAGCGAAGTCAGTACAAACTAAAATTTCATTAGTGGCTTGTTTTATATTATGTTTCAGCATAAAGTGCTTTATAAAGTATAAAGTACAATATTTACATTCCAGCATATAAGAAGCATGTTTCTTTCCCTCAATCCATGATGGATTCTCTTTTCTCTAGCATGGTCGTGCAGATCAAATATCTCCATCCCAAAGGGAAAATAAGTAGTCCATAGGAGAAGAGTCATTTGTTTATTGGAGGAATGTGTATTTACAATGGAGCCTCAGTGAGAACCATATTGTACAACAGTGAAGTTATTATTCTAATGGTTCATTACTGTTGCATTGCTGGAATAACTGCTCAAGCCTACATCCATACAATTACTCCATATGCAACACAGACCTTTCCCCTAGTAAACTCAAATTACACCATCTCTTCTCTGCCAGTTTTCCCAGTTGCTTTTCCTCTGCTGACCTTCTGCCCTTTTTGTGTTGACTCCCTAGCTATTTGGCTTGCAAACTCCAAGTAGAGAAAGAAAAAGGTCAACCCTTGCACAGACTATAAATATATGTACATTTGAAAAGATCATAGCTCAGGTCAAATACATGTCACACTTCCCAAAACATAAAAGGCATGCTATGCCTTTGGGCAGGTGCACAAGGGAAGAGACAGGAAGAAGAGTGCAGAGAGTCCTACAGACAGTCCTTTCACTCAGGAAGCAAGAGGACCCATGTAAGCATTTAGTGCTAGACTCTCAAGGATCAAGCCAGGCCTTTACTTTCAGCCTTCAAAAGAAGCTTTCCATAAAGTCCACAACATGTGTTTAACCAAGTACAAACAGGTGTAACTGACAGATAAGTATGGCTCCTGTTAAGCAAGGGCTTGTCTTCATACCAGGATAAGTCGACCTAAGTTACGGTACTCCAGCTATGTGAATAACTTCTTCACTGCGCTGCACTGACAGGAGATATTCTCTGGCTGGGTGGATTTGATGTAAATCACTAGTCAGAAAGACTCTAATCATGGTTTTCTACATAAAAGTGCATTCTTGTTGGCTGTTATAACCTTAATACATATTCTTTACAACTCAGAAAGAGATTTCATTTTTAGAAGGTACACACTATAAATTTTTAAACAGTGATTTATTTTGAAAACTTTTCAGATTAGTTTTACAGCTATATCAGAAAATAAATGACAGATTTGTTATTTCATTTACCAAAGGTAATTGAAGCAGATATTTATGAAGTCATTGGGAGGTGAACTATCTCCAATTCAACAGGTTAATCATTAATATTTGGAGGAATTTCTTGCCACGCTGTATTAGAAGACCACCACCAGACAGACATTTAAACTGTTTTATTTAACTAAAACAACAATGTTAAGTATTCTGGATGTTTTTCTTCAACAGCAAACATAATACATTTTAATAAAACGAGCACATGTCCCTTGCTTCTCACATTTAACTCCAGACTTCTTCTCCTTGTCCAGATCTATTCCGCCCCCAACAATCTTCTATTCACTGAACCTTCTGAAACTTTGTAGTTTTAGAGAGGTAAGGGATTGACTCTATTTACACAAATTTGCAGAGGGACAATACAGTTGAGGTCTGTTATTTCTCACCTCTATATATTATTTATTTAAAAGCATTTTTGCTGTTAACAAGCATGTTACCTCTGGAGACACAAATCCCCAGTTTGAGAACTCCAAAACTAAGCATCTCTGATGGTATCTTCTAGACTGAGCACTGAGTCCCATTGGGTAGATAGAAAGATTACCCTAAATAATCTATACAGAAGCCCCTGGAACCCCGTAAGATTGGGTCCCTAATCCATGAACTATTGAAACTCATTTACAAAACTTTTCTTAAACATTACATGAATATATTGTCTCATACTACAGAATTATAATTTATAATCCCTATTCCATGATGAGATATCTTTGAGCTATAATGTAGCTTAATTAAAACTATCTTTAGATAGGTTTTTTCCTCTCAAAAAGCATTTTATCAAAAATCCAATTGAAATAAAAAAAATTGAATTTTTAATATTTTTTTAAATCACTGATTTTTATCCACCCTGTTCTCTGGTCAACTTATCTTCACCTTTCCGAGAAGAGTGACTACCAGGGTCGACTGGAGAGCACTCTGCCGTCAATATAGTGGATCTTCACTACACCTTCTAAATCGACACCAGCTGCATCAATTGCAGCAGCGTCAATCTCCCTGGTAGTGAAGACAAGCCTTAAGTTATAAATATACATCCCAATGTGCACGTATGTAGCACCAGGGCATTAAGAAACCAAAACACTAATCTTAGCTAATACAAAGATTTATAGTATCTTGGAAAAACTTCACTCATCCTCCCTGTGCAATAATTTGCTCATTTGTAAATTAGGGATAATACACACTTTTGTAAAGCAATTTAAGATACTTAAATGAAAGGTACTCTATTAATGCAAAGAATTATGAGCAGAACACACCAAAATATTTTTGAAGACGCAAACTGTGCAAATAGGAAGCCCAAATAAGTCATCTAATTGCCACTGTTTGGAGAAGAAATGAAAAAAATGTATATTCCACAGACTTGATTTAAGGAGTTTTTTGGCTTTTTATTGTTAGAGTGCTACTTACAATGTCTTCTCTTATATAAGCGTTCTCACATCATTATGGACAGGATTTTTTAAAGAGTGGATTAACATAGAACACCACATTAACAACAGTTGTTGTGATATAAATGACAAAATGGAGAAAATTCAATACTGAACTATTGAAAATTCAGCTACCTTCACTACTGTGTGAATCACTATCTCTGTGTACTTCATAGCCATTGTCAGATCCATACAGATTATATTATATTTAAATAAAGATCATATTGATGCTTCAGGTTACTTATGATTATCAGATTAGCATTAAATATCCCAACTTGTTTTATACAGACTTCTACTCCCATAGAACTTAACATGGTTCCCTGTAGTGTACAATTTTCAGTATGATAAGGAATACTGCCTGCCTATTAAAAGTATATGCATATTATGCCATATAAATATTGAGCTGGTGTACTATTGTAATTTTTAGACCTAACAGCTGAATCGTTTTGCCTTTGGCTCAGACTACAGACACTTACATACTTGGAACAATACCAAGGATATGACACTATATTAGTTCTTATGTAGTAATGAGATGAGTAAACATGATGAAGAAATCTTAATTCTAAAATTTAAGATAAAACCCTACAAACACTATGTACATGAGTAACGTTATACACATGCATAAATTAAAGATTGCATGGCTGCATCCCAAGTTAGCAGAGAAAAATATAACACTATTAGATATGAAACTATGGATGATCATGTCTAACTGGCAAACCTCTGTCTTAGAGGTCACTTGAAAATGTCTCAACCAAAGGAAAAATAAGCCAACTGTTACATCTAAAATTACCATGGGATTCCCTACCTCAGTGAAATTTCTGCACGCAAGCAAAACCATGTTAAGAAGTGTTAAGGAGCAGAGGAGCTTACAGATAAAAAAAATCTAGTTTAGAGAACACTAACATGGCAATCCACAAGATCCAGCAAACAGAGCTGTAAACAGGGGAGTTTGAGTGGGAGTACTGTTGGAGGAGGCAGGATGAGGCAAGCCCCTGGTACTTAGAGGGCAGTGAACTTTAGGTGGGAAGGCGATGACAGACACAGAAACAACAGTGGCTGTGACCCAAGCACTGGAAGAGACAATGAAGATGCCCAGATGTGGAAGTTGCTGAATGTACATCCTGGAGCAGTTACCTGAGAAGAGCTTCATTAAGTGCTGCCTGATAGAGCTGATGGAAGAGAAGATCTGAGGTTTGGAAATGCAGGTGAAAACTATGGTTGAGTTTCTAAGAGGATTCAAGCTGATGATGGAGGATTGGTCTTGGGACCAATCTTATTTAACATTTTTATTACTGACCTTGGCACAGAAAGTGGGAGTGTGCTAATAAAATTTGCAGTGACACAAAGTTCGGAGGTATTGCCAATACAGACGAGGACCAGAAAATCATACAACATAATCTGGACAACCTTGTAAACTAGAGTAACAGAAATGGGATGAAATTTAATAGTGCAAAGTCATGCACTTAGTGACTAACAACAAGAATTTTTTCAATAAGCTGGGGGCATTTGAGTTGGAAGTGACAGAGGAGGAGAAAGACTGGGGTGTACTGATTGATTACAGGATGACTATGAGACATCAATGTGATGCACCTATGAAAAAGGTTTCAGAGTAACAGCTGTGTTAGTCTGTATTCGCAAAAAGAAAAGGAGTACTTGTGGCACCTTAGAGACAAACCAATTTATTTGAGCATAAGCTTTCGTGAGCTACAGCTCACTTCATCGGATGCATAACGAAAGCTTATGCTCAAATAAATTGGTTAGTCTCTAAGGTGCCACAAGTCCTCCTGTTCTATGAAAAAGGCTAATGCAATCCTAGGATGCATCAGGCAACATACTTCCAGTAGAGACAGGGAAGTGTTAGTACCATTATACAAGCCACTGGTGAGACCTCATCTGGAATACCATGTGCAATTCTGGTCTCCCATGTTTAAGAAAGAGGAATTCGAACTAGAACAGGTGCAAAGAAGGGCTACTAGGATGACTCCAGGAACAGAAAACCCTACCTTATGACAGGAGACTCAAAGAGCCTGGCTTGTTTAGCCTAACCAAGTGAAGGCTGAGGGGAGATATGATTGTTCTCTATAAATACATCAGAGGGAGAAATACCATGAAGGAAGTAGAGTTATTTAAGTGATGCGCCAATGCAGACACAAGAACAAATGGATATAAACTGGCCATCAACAAGTTTAGGCTTGAAATCAGACAAAGGTTTCTAGCCATCAGAGGAGTGAAGTTCTGGAACAACCTTTCAAGGGGAGCAGTGGGGGCAAAGAAAAAAAAAGTCTAACTGGCTTCAAGACTGAGCTTGACAAGTTTATGGAGGGGATGTTATGATGAGACTGCCTACAATAGCATATAGCTGATCTGCAACTTCAAGCAACAAATATCTCCAATGGCTGATGATGGGATACTAGATGGGAGGGCTCTGCATTACTACAGAGAATTCTTTCCCAAGTGTCTGGCTGGTGGGTCTTGCTCACATGCTCAGGGTCTAACTGATCACCATATTTGGGATCAGGAAGGAATTTTCTGCCAGGTCAGATTGGCAGAGACACGGGCGGGGGTGAGGGAGGATTTGTTTCACCTTCCTCTGCAGCAAAAGGCTCAAGTCACTTGCTGATTTAAACTAGAATAAATGGTGGATTCTCTGTAACTTGAAGTCTTTAAATCACGATTTGAGGACTTCAGTAACTCAGCCAGAGGTTATGGATCTATTACAGGAGTGGGTGGTGAGGTTCTGTGGCCAGCAAAGTGCAGCATTTCATACTAGATGATCATGATGGTCCCTTCTGACCTTAAAGTCTATGAGTCTAATGCAAAGCACTGAATTCCAACCAATTTCATGTACTGACCTGCTATAATGATTAATAAAGGATGTCAAAGTATCCAGCACAATTCAACACTTAGCTAAGGACATCCCCTCTGCAAGTATAAAGGTAAGCCAGTTCTCGCCATTCTCTTGCACAGTTAAGGCACATTAATGTACGAACAAGTCATACAAAATTCTACCAAGAATTAGTCACTTTTATATTGGCAAAGGACGTGTATAATTAAAGACTGAACTGTGCCAGGAGTCTTGCCTACATAGGTACATATCATACACACCCATATACTCGGTGACAAGTGACAAAGTTGCAGAGCCATTCAGTAGTCCCTTAAAAACATCTCACCTACAGTCAGCCCATTAATATGTAGTCCAGAGACACATTCTAACACTTGAAATTCCTGATTTGCTTCAAGCAACTAGATTACTTGTTTGTTTAAAAACAAAAAACCACACGTGCGCGTCATGGAAATGTGCCCCCCCACCCCAAAAAAACAAACTACAGTGGTCTGAGATGCAGGATGGACAGTCAGTTCTGGATTCATTCCTGTGGTTTAGGAGAAGGCTTGTGGGATATTTCACAATGCTGCAGAGCTAAAAATGAGAAATTTCTATTTCTGAAAAAAGGATATTGCCCGTTTTCCAAAGGGGACACAGCCAAGCCTGATGCCCTTGAAGTTTCTAAGATACCTTAACATTTAATGGTGACATTTTTATCCTTAGAAAAATTTGTTCAATTCATTTTTAAGAGAGTTTTTGTTTGTTTTTGTTTTTTTCCAGTTTTACTTACAATCTTCCCTGTCCCTTTTTTAAGCGGGATTCTTAATACTAGCATTATAGGTGGAGAAATATAAAACTCCCCAGTCCTTAAGGATACAACGTATAACTTCTGTTTACAAACCTGCTCATTTAAGATGAATACATGTGTTCAAGAAAGCTCAAATGTGTGCCAGGTGCTCTGCTGCACCCAGACGACACATATGGGTTAATTTATAGCTAAACATTATATACGAAAAAAATATTCCTTCTTTCTATGCAGCTACACTGTCTGCCTAGCTCCTGATTTTCAGGATCTGTTCTATGGATTTGCATTTCAATTATGACAGACAAACTTCTGTAATTTACTGTTATTTTGTCTCTGTCCTTAGCTTTATGTCAGCCAGCAGAAAAATAACATTGTAATATATATACCATACATTTTCAGTTAATTTGATGCAGTAGAGTATTTTAAAAAAAAACAGATTCTCTTATTCTATAATTCTTTTTGCTCGTTTGTTTAAACTATTTATATCAATATGAACTGACTAGTAATTAATTTCCTTATTTAACTGCATTTTTTTTGTTCTAAACCTGTATTAAAAGAAAAAAAAAGTAACTTCTATGCCTTTCCTCATTACAGCAATAGGAACTATGTTAAATTGATGATACAACATAAAGCTGGCTGATTTTCAGTAACATCCCTACTTTTTAGATTGGGAGTTTTTCCAAGGCAGAGACCGCTCCTCCTCCTTTATGTTTGTACAGCACCTCAGCATTTGTGGACACTATCAAACAAAACAAAAAAAACCAAACACTATGCACAATGGAACAAAATGCTAATTTCCACATCTCAGTAATAGAAAATTCATGTTCATCTTTTGGTATGACAAATGTAAGAATTAAATATATTCGTCAACACAAAGACTATGTTCTTAAAAGGGTTACATCTTTCATCATCAAATTCTATTAAATATTAATTGCAGTACCATGGCAACAAGAAATTTTGTCTGACCTCTTACTGAGCAAGATCCACTAGAAATATTTGTTTCAGAGACAAAAATCCAGTGTTTCCTCCAAGGTTAAATGAGTCATCCTTCCAAAATTTTAGCACTGTTTTTAAAAAACAGCACTTTTATGGTTATGTATTATTATATGCAGCAGCAGTCTAGATAAAATATTATACAGAATCATTTTAGATAAAACACTCTTGTGAAACAAAAAAAAACACTATTTCAAACAACGTTTGTTTTGAATCAGAAGCAGAACACTTTTTCAGTGTTACAGAATCTGTGGGGAGCCAGTCCCATCTTCTGCTTCTATTATCTGGACGTCAACCAGCATTTGTATCTGGCACTAGCACCAAATTCTCTGAGAATGGAGAGGATGACTCATAATCACATTTCTTTCAATCAATTTAACACATCATTCTATGATCAAGAAACCATTTTGCAGAGGGCAAGACTAGCTACCCAGCTCCACCTACTCAATGAAATAAAGAGTCGAATTCCATAATATTTTTTTAAAAACATACATTATGAAAGGTACTTTACAATAATCTCCATAACTAATGTTTACAAAATTGTACATAGGCAATTAAAAAACCCAATGAAGTTTACTATGCCAAGTCTGGAAGTGAGACAAAACTGGTAACTGTTATAATCAAAGGGTGAAACAATTCCAGGGGGAAAAGTATTTTGGGGGCACTGAACCTAATAATCGGCTTGGTGAGAGGATACAAATCTGATGTACTGAAAAAAAACAAAAAACAAACAAACATAGCATCTTCCTTTATGATATTCTGATCTCAAACAAGAAGTAGAAGATTCTCATTATTAAATATTTAATTCTTACCATCTTCATTCAGGAACAGTTTGTTGAATCTTAATCCACTAGGCTCTTTACCAACATATCTGTGCACATACTCTGTGCCAAGGTCATTAACAGCAACAGCATATTTCAAAGGCTTTACACAGGACTGAAGACAAAAGGGGACTTTGGTATCTCCAACAGAATGCCTAGCAGAGAAACAGATAAAATTATTTAATATTTTTCCTTTTTTGATCACTGTGCCAAGATTAATTGCTCCACTAATTCTTCAGACTATTATTTATTGCACTACCAATATTGTTAAATTAGATTTTAAAAGAACAGAAGTCTCTGATCAATTCAACATATTTTGTTTTTCAACATCTGTAAAGGCAACAGTGAAGTCAAACACTGGCAATCACCATATAAATAAGAAAACCGAAATAAATGAGCTGCTGAAATCTAGAGAGCGGCATCTGTGTCAGAGCTAAAACTCAGGAGTTCCTGAATCCCAGTCCTGTGCTCAAGTCACTAAGCTACAACCTGCATCCAGAATGGATACACCTGTTCGTGTCTAGATAATTAAAGCAATCCAACTTGGATCTGAGCTTCCAGACCTGCGTTCAAGCATTAAGATTTACATTTCAAAAGGGTCTCAGTGCAAACATCTGCTCTGTAATGAGATTATGAAAGACAAAATTCGATAAAATGTATTGCTTAGTAGGTTTTAACAACTAATGCAGAATGTTTGTAAAAGCAAGGATGGATTAGCAAAAGTAGTCTGAATCTGCCTAAAATATGGGTCTCCAAACCTATCAAGTCCTTGTCTGTCAGCTGAGTTTTAAGAGTACACTTTTTTGTTATATTTGCAAAAAAGAGATTCTTTTAAGAAGCCTTTAATGGAGCTCACAGAACCCCTTTGATGGCATTAACAATATATTTGATGGTCTTTCATTAATATATTTTGTAATATTCCTAACAAAGCAAAATCCTAACCTTAGGAGCATGACAAACAGGAATATCTTGAGTCAACATTTTAAAACTAATCTGCAAAGAACAAACAAAATATAATTCATGTACCAGTGAAGGAAGCTTCTGAACTGGAACATTGGTAAATCACTTTTACAAAAAATTGTGTAGTATTTTCATTTCAATGCTTGCCAGTTTGACTGAACTGGATCCCGAAATTCTCTAGCCACAGAAAACACACTATTACAGCTGCCTCTGTGGTGTGCCTCAACACTGTTCCAGAGGGTTCACCCTTTTGGAGTGCAAGGGACAGCTGGCTGGATGGGGCACTTAGACATGCAATTCATTTTTCTTATTTGCTGCAATTAAGTCAAAACACATTTTGGCCCCATACGCAATATGTATTTTTTAAATAAAGTTAAAGCTTTAGAGTTTACATTTCAGAGGCTGCATGAATACACACTAAATTAATAAATATTCTGAATTGCCATATTCTCATCAGAACATATTTGTTGTGTGATTAGTTTGAATTAATATATTTATTTTGTTAAAATAAGAATAACTGCACAACTGAAAGACGAAGCTGTTTATAATGCAGTGCTGTGTTCCTATCTTTGGTTCAATAAGTATAGGTGAGGCTGCAAACTGAATTTCTCTTGGTCTGGAGATTTTATTTTTACCACTCCTGCTTCAAGGAAATAACTAGACTTAGAGAGCACAAGAGCTTTCCAGCTTTACCGTTTTCCCCCTTCATATGTATGTAAATATTTTAAAATGATAAAAATACCTAAGTTGATATTGAAATGACCATAAATCAACATTCTTGGCCAGCTGCCACGAGGCACAGCTCTAATGATGCTACAGTCAATTATTCCGTTCTTTCGGACATTCAAGCATCCCTGAATGGTGGTATTCAACCATTTTGTTACTGGAGAAAAGGACAGTCCAAATCAATGAGGATCACCCAGGCAACAGTTATATCCAGACCAGTATATGCTCTTGAGAGAAACTTTCATTTAATAAATGTGAAACATAGGTCTTGTTAATTTAGGTCAGTCTCTGCGTATTCATTTCCTTTCAAAAGACAGATATGAAAAATCTCCATGGATTCTATGAGCATGACTTAAAGCTATTAGGCTGTACTACAGAGCCAATGCTGGCACAGCCCCTTAGCATGGACATACAGAGTACACTAACAAAAGGAGTTTTTCTCCCGATAAAGGAACACCACCTCCCTGAATGACATTAATTATGCACTCTTCTGTTGGCATACCTCCCAGTGTAGATGCAGTTTTGTCAGCATATGCCTCTAGGAAATGTGTTTTTTCACACCCCTAACTGACATAGCTATGATGCTGTAAGTTTTAAATGCAGGTGAGGCCTAACAGAGCCTTAGCGTACACAGCACTAGAAGGAGTTTCAACAGTTCTGAGGCCAGAGAACACTTAAGATAAGCCTCCCATGATTTTCAGCTTAACAGTGGCCAAGTGGCGTCAAGCCCCATCCTCATATCCTCCAGTAAGGATCAATTGTGAAATTCCCCAATTATATCTACTGTCGTCTTCTTCACAGTAAGCTCTCCAAGCATTAGGACAATCCCAAACTTCAGATCTAAATAAGAGCTGATCCAAAAGCTTGGGGGGGGGGGAGATGGGATGGGGTTGGGCACAGACTGAGCAAGAGTTTGTGATTTTTCCCTTTGTTTTCCAAACATCTACTATACACACAGTATGCCTTAAGAAAATAGTTATTTGATTACTATGGATGAGAGAGAAGAGAATAACATATTACACATCAAAATTGGCATACTAACTCACGGGAAGGCCAGACCTTTTGTCATAATACATATATTCTGATTTCAGAAGTGGAGAGGGTTTCTCAAAAGATAGCTCCTATCAAAGATTGCCTCCAAAATAAGTCCCCTTTACAGCCAATCTTCACTGTGTAGCTACGAAGAACAGAAGTCATCTACTGCAGCTGAAAAGTCATTGGGCTATTACTGAAGTTCATTCATAAGATCACTACTGAATGCTACGGCCACGGATGCTGTACTGCCAAATATCAAAAGACAAGATCAGGTGGCTACTGCTCCAAATAAAATGAAGTGGTTTCTACTGTACGGGCAATACCAATAAAACTTAACTGAGCAATATAACATCACAATTAGTTGTGTTGCTGTAGTTCAAGTTACACCAATAGTGAAAATCTTCAACATGCTAAAAATATACCTCTGTCCATCCACTGTGCAAAGTGACACTCCCCACAAATCAGGGCTGAACTTGGCCAGTTGTGGAATATAGTCAGCAACCTACCCAAAAATATGAAAAGAAATTATACAGTTCATTATATTGTTAAAATGTTTATTTTCATTATTAAGCAACATACTGTAACAGGCATAAATGTGTGTGGATATTATGCCGTGGAATACAGCATATTCCATTTCTCTGAATAGCTTGGGGGACACAGATTTTATTCAGATAATCAGGAGTTAAGATAAGCAAGAAGACAGTCTCTTGCACCAATCCCCACCAGCGCTCTCCCTTATAGTCAGAAATAGCTGTACAGGGAATAGACTTTACCATTATTACTACGTGTATGCAGTAAC
This sequence comes from Lepidochelys olivacea, assembly GCF_965140295.1. Lineage (NCBI taxonomy): Eukaryota > Metazoa > Chordata > Testudines > Cheloniidae > Lepidochelys > Lepidochelys olivacea. The sequence continues at coordinate 53,182,344 of NC_140421.1, read as the reverse complement.
AATAAGGTAGCAGACTCTTGCACCCAGGCTTACTGCAGCTGCTCGGTGCATGCACGACCCAGCACTAGGTCCTGCGGGCCGCCCAGGAAGCAGCATGGAGGCTGGGGACCTCGGTGCTGCATCATCCAGGGCCACAGCTATGACACCAACCAGCTGAAGAGCAACTCCACAGCGGAGGTGTGGGGAGGAGTTGAGGAGGTAGGGATATGCATTACCAGCAGCAGTGCATGGGTGCCAGTTGGTTCCACCAGACGGTTGCAAGCATGCTGATGTTTTGGGGAGGGGACAAGGAAGGGATTCAGATAACTGAGAGGTTCAGATAATAGGGTTTTGGATAAACAGAAGCATACTGTATGTGAGATATGCTGAGAATGACTAAATTAACATGCCAATCATCACAGATCAAATCCAAAACCTTACTGCAAGTTTACAGAAAAGTATTTTCCAGTGACCTACAACAACCTTCAGCTTAGTCTAGGAGTAATTAACATCCAAACTTTCATGCATTCAGGAACTTCCAATTATAAGGATAATTAATTTGAAACAGAGTTTTAAAAAAATCTTGTAAACAAAATTAGTGAAAGCAATGGATTAATTGCAGTACGCTAACAGAAGTACAGTATTGATAAATATACAATTTCCCCCACACAGGTATGCCAGAGTGTCTCAGATGCTGTCCTTAAACGATTTATTATCTAAGGCTTAGAGCTCTCTTGCAGGTAAGTTGAATCATGCCAAACATATGGCAGTTCTGTTATTTATACAAATAAGCATGAGGAAACAACACTAATTTTTCACTTGTTAGTCCAACACAGAATTTGAACTCAGATCGCAAGACGTAAAAACCCCTACTGGCATACAAACCCCTACCACTACCTCACTAAATGGAAGTCTTTTTAAACATATACTATCTAATTATTTTTATATGGTCACAGACATGAGTTAGCTCAGAACCCATCAGTTGCAAGACAGTATTTCCATGGCTTTATTAAATTATTAGGAAATCTCTCCAATTAGAAGAAAACCCAGAGTTTGCTTAATTTCCAAAAATCATTAGAAGCTTGGCAATGCTTTCAGATGAAGGCATGTAAAGCATGAGACTATACTACATTTAATGCAGTTTAGGTTAATTTAAACCAAAAGTATAAAAATATTACTAGGTTGCAAGAACTCAAAAAATGTCTGTAATGGATTCTAATCTCCTCCCACCCCTAAAACAGTCTTCTTAAAATATATAATATAAAATCCATTGGCTCCACTTTTAACAAACTGTGGCTCTCTTTTAGGCTGAGCTGTTTGAAGGGAAAAACAAAAAAAATAAAACGCCCCCTTACAAAGAAATTACCTGTCCTCCAGATTGTTTTTTAGCACTTTCATACAGCTCATCAATGTGTGAAGTAAACGACATAAAATCTGGAATGACGAACTTTCGTCTGAAGGCCTGAGTAAGCAACACAATATTGCTTTGTACACACCTGCGGAATGTAAGAAAAATGTTAAGTAAATACTCCAGCTGCCTTTTATTTCTCTCAAAAGACTATAAAAGGGCCAATCCAGCCCTTGCTTATGTGTAATTCACTGAAGTAAACAGCATTATGTGCATGAGTAAGGACTGGGTGACTGGGCCCTTAATTATTCTTACAGGCATAAGATATTCTTTATTAGAAAGAAGCTTCCATTGCACAAAGGTATTAGGAAATTTTTAATTGATTGTTTACAGCAGTTGAATACTGATCCATTTTATTCTTTAATTATTTTAGTTTCTTATTTAAGGTTTCAACTGCAGGGGTGCACTGCATTTCTAATTGTACGTGATCACAAGTTTCATTCAGTCTGACACATACTCAGAGTCGCCGAGCTCCACAGGGCTGGCTCTCTCCCTCAGCCCCACTTCTAAGGGATCCTCTCTATGAGTTTGGTGATTGAACTGCAAAAAGTGTCAGGAAGTAGGATAAAGTGAGGAAATGGCTATACTCTAGCCCAGAGGTGGGCAAACTACAGCCCGCAGGACCATCCTGCCCGGCCCCGGAGCTCCTGGCCAGGGAGGCTCTCCCCAGCCCCATCCCCTGCTGTCCCCTCTCCCCTGCAGCCTGACCTCACTGCACCACCAGCACTCTGGCCTGCCGCTCCTGTCGGGCAGCGCGGCGGCATGGCTGGCTCCGGCATAGTAAGGGGGCGGGGAGGGGTTGGATGAGGGGCAGTCAGGGGACAGGGGGAGTTGGATAGGGGGTGGGGTCCCAGGAGGCAGTTAGGGGCAGGGGTGTGGATAGGTGTCATGGCAGACAGGGGACAGAGAGCAAGAGGGGAGGGGGGTTGGCTAAGGGGTGGGGTCCCAGGGGGTCCTGGGTGGGTGCGGTCAGGGGTCAAGGAGTTGGATGGGTCGGGAGTTCTGAGGGGGGTGGGAAGTGGGAGGGGGTGGATGGGGGGCCAGGCTGTTTCGGGAGGCACAGCGTTCCGGACCCGGCCCTCCACACAGTTGCGCAACCCCAATGTGGCCCTCGGGCCAAAAAGTTTGCCCACCCCTGCTCTAGCCCAAACTGTATAAGTGCTCCATAAATGCTGAAACTGGGGGACAGCAAGCAGCTGGATGCTTCTTTAAAGCCACCTACACATCTTCCCTTCAAGCTGCCACCAACCCACCCAGAGTACACCTCTCTACTCCCTTGTTCCCACAACAGCCAACAGATCCTTCCCCACTCCTCCCCCAGCACCACCCCCTCTGGTAAATCTGAGAGCCAGGAATGCATGGGGCCAGGGAAATTGTGGAAATTAGGTGCAAGAAGATGAAAGCAAAAATGGGGGAAGCTGGAAGAAAGGGAAGATGACAGAACAGAGAAAGGTAACTGAGAAATGCTGCAAGAAGGAAAAAACAAGAGTATGCAAGAAAACAGACAAGAACAAGACAACAGATATGTAAGTGAAACAAATATGTCAGACATATCATGAGGGGACATATGGAGGAACGGGGCAGGAACAGTTCTATTCCAATGAGGAGTGGGTCCAACACAAAAAAGGTTGGAAACTACTGCAACACTGATACAGAATCAGCACACTTTCTATCAGTCTGTTTAAGCCTCTAAAACTGTAGCACACACTAAAAATTTAACACACAAAATCAAGTTAAGAGCTGCAAGAATTTTGTTGAAAAGAGACTGCATTCTTCCTACAATTGATATCATTTAGTGATATTTCTTCAGAAAAATTAAGACTAAATTATGGTTCAAAATTATAACATTTTAACTGGTGATATTTCCAGAAACATGTTGTTCTGGGCCAAGGTGTTCGAAGCATCACAGGCCGGCAGAGGTACTCTGGAAAACGAGACCCACACGCAGCTAAGCGAGTTATTGGCTTTACTGAAGGTTAGCGACACATCCACAACAGGGACTCCCAGCGTTGCCGTCACGGAGGCGGAGAATCCAGCACACCGGAGCTTCGCCTGGGACGGAGTCCGACGAAGGAGTGACCAGCGAGCCCTAATATGCAGTACACACAAACAGCTCATGAATATAGAATTAGGTGCTTTCCTACAGGGGGCTTTCCGCAAACTGGCAAAGGGCCATACAGGGCAGACAGAACCAACCTAAAGCTGGTTAGAGTTGGTTCTCCATGTCCTACAGTAACCGGGTGGCCTCGAGAAAGTGGAAGTTCCCTAGCTAGGCCATAACGAAGTCTTCTGCAATCCCTTACATATGTCATTTAATTACAAACAATGAAGAACAAAAAAAGGATATTCCCAAATATTCTGTACTATAGCATCACTAACAGCTCAAAATAAGGTTGTATGCAGGTTATTGAATAAATCTATTCTCCCCTTAAATCTGTGACACATTCTTTTTCTGTGAAGCCCCAGTTCAGGTTTAAGTCATGTTGACCCTTCACACTTTGTGAAATTCACCCTAAATTCATCTGACAAGATTGCTCCAAATAGTAGAAGGTACCTCTCTCCAACAGTGAAGGAGAAAGACTAGAAAAGAATAGAACCAGCCCTCTCTGAAGGATACGTAAAATAGTGGTTTTTATTGGTTGCAACCTGCCAAATTTGTATAGGGGACCTACTTTGTTACCCTGTCAATTTGCGCATACTTCTGACATAGTTTGTAATGACAATCTATCCCTTTTTGGTAGATACTCATGTAGTTTTCATAGACCTATTTCACCTCTATGACCAATCACCCTTAGAGGTTGTTACCTATATCAAGGGGATCCCTGCCCTTTTGGAAGCAATTAAGTAACAACAGTTAAGACAACTGGGCACTCAGAAGAAATATATGCACACTCAATGGGTTCAATTCTCAGATGCACTGTGACTGGTTTGCACTATCACGATGATGAGAGGTACCAGGAAGTCTCCCAAGGCTTCAAGGTGCTCCTGAACCAGGGGTCGGCAACCTGCGGCACGCGTGCCAAAGGTGGCACGTGCGCCGATTTTTACTGGCATGCTGCTGCCAGCCGGGTTCTATCTGCCAGCCCCGCTCAGCCTGCCGCCAGTCTGGGGTTCTGTTCGCCGGCCCCGCTCAGCCCGCCACTGGTCTGGGGTTCTGTCCGCCGGCCCTGCTCAGCCCGCCACTGGTCTGGGGTTCTGTCCGCCGGCCCTGCTCAGCCCGCCACTGGTCTGGGGTTCTGGCCACCGGCCCCTTGCCAGCTGGGGTCCCGGCCATCAGCCCCGGGATACCAACCGCTGGCCCCGCTCACCTCGCTGCTGGTCTGGGGTTCCAGCTGCCCAGCCCCCTACCTGCCGGGGTCCGGGCCTCCGGCCCTGCTCAGCCCTCCTGCCGGCTTGGGGTACCTGCACCCAGCCCAGGGCTCTGCTCCTGGCCTAGGCCCAAAGCTCTGCAGCCCTTATCAAAAATTACCCTATAATTTTGAACACTTAAAAACTTTGTATATTACAGTAATGGTTAAAAAAATGTATAAGGTTAACAAACACATAGGTTTGATGAAACCAAGTAGTTGTACTTATGTGCCTGTTCTTAATTTGGGTTTTCGATGATTTACCTTCTAAAAAAACCCAAAAAACTCTCATATTTCACATCCCCAGAAAGGGCATCTCACACCCCCAGGGGGTGTGTGCATCCCAGGTTAAAAACCACCGCACTAAACTGATAAGATCTGCATTTTAATTTAATTTTAAATGAAGCTTCTTAAACATTTTAAAAACCATGTTTACTTTACATACAACACTAGTTTAGTCATAATATCTACTTATAGAGACCTTCTAAAAATGTTAAAATGTATTACTGGCACACAAAACCTTAAATTAGAGTGAAGAAATGAAGACTTGGCACACCCCTTCTGAAAGGCTGCCGACCCCTGTCCTGAACAAACAATCCCAAGGCAGAATGCAGAAAACATGGAGCTCTGTATTCCACATGGTGTTTCTGTCTCTGTAATAGGGAAGTTTGGTTCATACCAGGGGTGCCCAATCTACAGCTCCCCAGAATATTTCATAAGGCCCATGCTGGGACTCCTGCTGTTAGCTGAAACCTTCTTAAAATATGTAGAATGTGTCTGGCCCACACACATCTGTGCTTAGGTTTATGTGTCCCTCTTGCGTAATAAGGTTGGGCACCACTGGTTTATACAACAGGTTGTGTACTCACCCCCTCAGAGACTTACACCAGTCCTAGTGTGCTTACTCAGAATAATTCAGCCATTTCTCAGGGGCATATGTTAGGCTTAGATTGCTGTAACTAACACCTCTCTCACAAATCACATATGATTTATGCCCCAGATCCTCCTATCATAGAGGAACGCAGCTTGAAAGGGATCTGCAGTATGAGCCATGTTTGGGGCTCAGAGATGACAGTCACAGGGGCCACAGAGGGAGAGACAGATGAATAGAAGCAAGTGTTTAGGAGGAGAGTGGCTGATGGAGAATGCCGCAACCTGCAAGGCACATGAAATCGTGTGGGAGGATAACTGGTCAGCTATTCCCCACAGTCAACAATTGTAAAAACACTGCAGCCTCCATTATCTCCTACTCCCATTAATTGCCCTATGAAAGAGGTAAATTCTTCCCTTTTTAAAAATTCTTCCAGTGACCAAGGCTATGCAATCTCATTCTAAAAGATCCTCTCGAACCAACAGTCAATCCCCTTTTCCCCTCATATCAACATTTGTCCTTTTCAACTTTCTAAGGATGCATCCAATGCATTGGAGAAATATTTCATGCCCATTACTATATGGGCCATTTTCATGCTGCTGCACATATGCACAATAGTTCAGGATCAAGCAAGATGGAGAAGATGTGGTTATGGCCCACAAGTGGATCTGAACCACGCTTCACCTTAGGCTATTTCTTTTCATGTCACTGTAAGACAAGTGCATGTGGAACCCAGGATCAGGAGTGCATAACTCAAAGGGAGTGGTAGCTCTATACCATACCAAGTAACTTGCTTATGGCAACAGAAACAGCACACCCAAAGTCTGAGTCCAGTGAGTTCTAATCAGAGGAATAAATTATTTCCTAGCTGTCAGCTAGGTAAGAAATTGTAAAGAATATGTGAAGCCTGAAATAACTCCTCCCTCCAGCCCCCGAGCTCTAAAGATAAAGAATGAGTGGAAATCAGGCAGATTTTGGTAAGCAAAAATACTGATCAACAATCAGGTGTACGGTAAAGAGAAAAGGGAGAGGTCACCTCAGAGCCACCCCTAAACTCAGTAACTGGAGCACCATCATCCATTTTCTATTTTTTGAGAGATTATAAAATAATTATTTTTATTCTGTTGTATGAACTTCTAGACAGACACTCTGGCATACATATGCACATAACTCAGGAAGGTAAGAAGACTATACAGAATTTACAATACCAATCACCCCTGATAATCAGGACAAAGCTTGACCTCAAAAGAAAGAATCAGGGGAAACCATGTCTCTTTATATAGACAAGCAGCCTTTAATTCCATGTTTTTAATAGAGGCTCACGGATTCAGCACATTCAGTTTTTATTTAAAATGTTTTAAGAGATTATAAGTAATTTAGGCTTTAACATTTTTGTATTAAGTTCAGATTTCATCTTAAACAGATTTTTAAAAATGTAAACAAATTAAAAAATCTGATTTAAATCAAAATTTTCCCCCCCTCCAAAAAAATGAATTTTTATCCAACCTGTAAGAAACAGGATCCCCCTTGAGTTCCCCAAACTTCCACCATATGGCTGCAAATGGCATTTCACCACCCATAGTACAATCCAGGAGTAGAGTTTTGGGAAGGCAGAATACTGGGGTGCATAAGTCAGGGTTATTTTTCATCCTCCCTACTATATTCCTTATCTTCACAATTCTTCCAAGGTGTTTTTCTTCTCTACCTTTTTGAGTTTGCAAAGCCTGTTTGTCAGTCTTTCTACTGGGAAAGTATTCAAAATATGGTCCTGATCCTGCTACAGTTACAAACCTGAACTAACACCAATTTCAACAAGATTTGGGGGTATTTGTCTATGCCAGTACATGTAAGTAGTAGTACTTCTTCTAGTAAAGTTTTTAAAAGAGAGTGGAGACATCTGAAAGCCTGGCCAACAAATCACCTCAGGAAAACAAATGCAAATTTAATAATTTGTGGTAAATGAAATACTTTTATGTTAATATGAACATTCCAAACACTCCAATGCACCTTCTGTCACAAAAGCTTTCAGACCATCCAAATGAATAAAAACATTTGTAACTTGAGGATTTAAGGGTAAGTATGACTAAGCCTAGAATGGAATATTTCACAGGAATTTGCTATCTTGATTTACATAACAGGAAGATCAGTTTCATTAAAAAAAAGAAAAAAGAAAAAAGACCACTGGAGGCCAGACTGCAGATTGTTAGATTTACATTTACAATAGAATATACCCAAATTGCTGCTTTCTACCAGCAGATCAGAGGAGATCAGGCTGAAAAGAGTGTCACTCAGGGTCAATAAAAGTGGGACAAAGTGCCTTGTGACAAAGACAAAACTTCTTTCATATGAAGGTTAAATATCCAAGTCACCTACTCTGAAAGAGAATTAGTGTCTAAATTCAGATATAGCAATATTATAGCTGTTGCTCAGCAGCTGCTACTATAATTAAGGGAAAAAACACTTTCCATAATCTCATTTTGAGTCCCTCACAGCTTTCCAGAATTGTTTTAGCTGAAATTTTCCATGTTCCTTTCACCCTAGAATCAATTTTGTTTTTCAAAATACCTAGTTTTGTTGAGTCATGAGACATATGGGAAAAGCAACATTTCCTATATTCCATGAAACCTCCTCTCCCCCCATGCCCCCAACCACCACCAAACCAGGGACTCAAAAATAGCTAAACTTAGTATATTTACAAGAGTCGTTCCTGGGCTATGTTTAAATTCCCTTCATCCTTTTTCACTAGTAATCCATGATGTTAAAAGTTAACAGCAAGGAAAATTTTCAGACAGAATTTGACTTTTAAGCTGGAGAGTTACAGGTTACATGAAATCAGAAATATAGATATTGTTTCAATAATACCATTTATTACATTTGTGCAGTGGGGAAGTCAGCATGTCAGCTGGACCCTAACTTTTGCATTTCCTGTTTCATGAGAGTTAAGTGTGCAAGCTTAATATTGTATTAATTTTGACATTTTTACACGAAATAGCTCATCACCCCCTAAAACAGTGTTGCGTGGCAAATACAGGGGGTATAGACAACCTGTAACAGAAATTGATTTTAGTTATAAAAATTTATCAACTCCTACAGTTTTCCATAAAATTATTTTAGTGTTGAAAATCTAGTGTTTTTTCCAATCTTCAGCATAGTCAGTCTTATGCACAGAAGAGCAATCAAGCCAGCTTTCCCCAAGTTATGTTGCCAACGTGCATTATCTTAACATGGAGGAGCAAACCCAAGAGATTATTCAGTCTCCATGCTCAATCTTCAGCCTTTGAATGAGTTACCTAAAAGTGCCCCAACAGATATCATTTGATTTTGACACGGAGATCTTGTCTTTGCTAGAAAAGGTTTGCCACTATGGCTATACAGACAAACCCTTCTAGCGTAGGAGCAGATTATACTGGCATGAGTTCTTTTGTCAATAACTTATACCAGTTCCCAGAAAGAAATAAGCTATATCAGCAAAAGCACTTTTTATCCAGTATAACTTCCCTACACTAGGGTTTCTGCCCGGAGAGAAATGTTGTCAACAAATCTCACACCCTTACCTAATATATGATTACTATACCTGCAAACGGTTCCAGTGGACACCTGGTCTTGAACATACACGCATTAGTAACTGGACAAAGCTACTGATTTTTCTCATCCATTCACATGGTAGGTTTTAACTGCCTAATGATCCATCCCATATTCAACAGAGTGATCTAGAAGTGAAATGCTTTGTTGTTCTGACATAACCTGATCAAAATCACTCATTTTCCAATTCTTCCCATTCTCAAAAAAAAACCAAAACAAAAAACAAAACAAAAAAACCTTCTAAGTAAACATTTCACTTATTTTAACTAGCGAAGCTAGGGGGAAAGGAAGGAGGAGGAATTATCGCTGCTAATAACATTACTGTTCCCCAGCCTGCTCTGTTATAGACCCCAATGACATTTCACAAATGCAAGGAGTATCCCACCCAGCACAAAGAGAAGCAGGAAATACACAACACTGACAGAATAGTTGAATTTCAAGAGTATATTTTAAAAACTTCTACATCCGATCTAGTTTTGCTTGCAGAATCACCATGCCACAGAATAAAAATGAAAAGAAGTTACACTCTACTCTTAACACAAGCCTAGAATCTCATTTCAAGATTTAAGAATTCCCAAGACTGAAAAACTAAATAGAAACTAGTTTACATTCCTTTTTAAACATCCAAAATAAACTGAAAATAGGGGAAAGGAGAGCGCTTGGCATGAACTGAACTTTGTAAACGGCACGGATATTGTTTAGCTAACTTGCTGCAGATATTTTATAACTCTTACACTGTGTACTATTGTATAAAGCTTTTCCGTAACTAAGTCTAGAAAATATGCATGTACACTTAATTGAACCAAATCATTTAGCAGGCCTTGTATCATACAAAGGTATTTAAAAAACCTATCCAATGACTGCATGTCACAGAGGTTAGTTTTTAGTGCAGGAATAGGCACACAAGTTTCATTTATAAATGTAGATTCACACTTAATTCTTTGCTGCATCTTACTGCACATTTAACAATACTATAACTGTTTCCGGTGGGTTTTTTCCTCAAAAATAAGCTGAGTTTCTGCATCACTAATTAGTGCACAGAAAGTAGCTGATTTTAAGAACAACAGCTTTTTTTCATTTTGTGAACAATTAGGTAAGAGAGATGCAGGATTTTATTCCTTGAGTAACAACATGAACCTAGCCTGCTGTATTTCATGAGATAGTGAAACATTCTCAAACACTATTTTAATGTAAGTTAAATTAAATATGGGTGTCTCACTCCTTTTTCATTTTAACTACATATTAGATTTATACACAGTATATATATTCCATGACAGAATGTGACTTAAATAAGGCGTATGATCTTAGTACTGTATAATATAGCAACCACATCACAATATTATCAGAAATATTTTACTTTTTAAACAAATCTTTGTCCAGCATGACGCCATCTGAGGTCGTTTGAAGAGTTAGTCTTAACATATCCATGCACTCTTTCAACCGTGGATCAGATGTACGCAATCCTGTAGATTTGAGTGCCTATTACAATAAAGGAGAAGTCAGAATTACTACAAATATGAAAAATACACCTTTACTGAAATAATATTAAATTCTCTAGTGCTTAACCCTATTTGCTCTCCTCTTCCAACTGAAACATAAATCAGCCTACCAAAATTTCACTGAATTATACACGGGCTCAAAACCCCAATCTCTTGCCACGCCACCCTTACTACTGGCTTCAAAAGACCGCCACAGATTTAACAAGATCAGTGAATTGATTAAATGGGCCATAACTTGGAGAGAAGATAACACATTCTTGGGGAATTTGAGTGTACAAAAAGACTATTCCCAAGAAAATAGTATTTATTCTTAAATGACAGACACAAAGAATCCTCCAAGTGAATCCTTTCAAGTTGTGTGCAGTCTAATGACTATGAAAAGCCTCACCCTGTTTGTAGTGCCTTCAGTGATAAGTCTGTAAAAGTCTGTGATAAGTCTGTAAAAGCAAGGAATGTCACACGAAGTTGTTGCCCACCATGTAACAGAGAAGTTAAATTAATACTCCTGACTGCTGCTTGCTAAAGCATAAAATGTATTATCAGAATACCAACTAGCTTTTATACAGAACTTGGGAAGTAGAAAACGCACCAAGATGGATTTAAATCACCAATCTCAATCATGATTTAAATCAGAAAGAAAACCTTGATTTAATCAACTTTAATCTTGGTGCATTTATACTTAAGTAATTTTCCTAAAGAAAGGCTGATATAATTTGGTACTTCTTTTTACTAACCAGGAGGATACAGCATATCTATATACATTTTATCAAAAAAAACACCCATGAGGAGTCTTTGTGGCAACTTAGAAACCAACAAATTTATTTGGGCATAGGCTTCCGTGGGCTATAACCCACTTCATCAGATGCATGTAGTGAAAACACAGTAGGCAGGTATAAATATACAGCTCATGAAAAGATGCGAGTTACCTTACCAAGTGGTGGGTCAGTGCTAATGAGGCCAATTTAATCAAGGTGGATGTGGTCCATTCCCAACAGTTAACAAGAATGGGAGAGTATCAGAAGGAAAATTTCTTTTTGCAATGACCCAGCCAATCCCAGTCTTTATTCAGGCCTAATTTGATGGTGTCAAGTTCGCAAATTAATTCCAGAACTGTCACATTCAAAATCAGTAGCAGAGCACTTCAATCTCCCTGGACACTCAGTAAGACTTAAAAGTGGCCATTTTGCAACAAAAAAACTTCAAAAACAGACTTGAATGAGCAACTGCAGAACTGGAATTAATTTGCAAGCTTGACACCATCAAATTAGGCCTCAATAAAGACTGGGAGTGGCTGCGTAACTACAAAAAGTAATTTTCCTTCTGTTGATATTCACCCTTTCTGTCAACTGCTGGAAATAGGCCACATCCACCTTGATTGAGTTGGCCTCATTAGCACTTGGTAAGGCAACTCACATCTTTTCATGTGCTGTATATTTATACCTCCATGCATCTGATGAAGAGGGTTCTAGCCCATGAAAGTTTATGTCCAAATAAATTTGTTAGTCTCTAAGGTGCCACAAGGACTCCTCATTGTTTTTGCTGATACAGACTAACACGGCTACCCCTCTGAAACCTATACACATTTATGTAAGTAATTATATAGCTTCACGTATATTTATTTAGATTCTTAATTTTCATGGTTTTTATTATGTTAGAAAATGGTGATTTAAAAAAATCTAATAAATAAATGTGTCAAACTCATGATCTGTATCAAGCTGCAGTCAAACGGAATTTCGAATTCACTTAAAAAGGCACAAAGACAGCACTTCAAAATTGTTTTTGCTAGTTAAATAACTACCTTAAATGTGCTGGATACATTAGAAAAAAGTTTATCAAAACATGTTTGTACACTGAAAACTGATTTACTGAACAAATCAAGTATTAATACCAGTTAATGAACTGAACTGACTGTTTCTGATCACCATGTCCTTTAACACTTTAGAACTAGTAGAGCTCATCCTTTCACACCTCATTTTTATTCACAGACTGGAAGAGAACAAGCTTTCCTATTTTTTCAACTCCCAATTATTTCTGAACTTTGAATGAACTAGCTGAATAGTTACATAAAATGGAAATGAACAAACAGAAATGAAGAAAATATTCTCTGCACCTGCAGAAAAAGCTACTTGCTATCAAAAGGACTTCAACATACTCTGGCTTCAGGTGCTTAGCCAGTGACCTCCACCAGTTCAATGGTTTGACTTTCTTTAGAAAGTCAGTATACTTGTACTGCTTGATTTTGTTGTTGTTGTTATTTATATGATCTTACTACAATACGTTTTGGCCTTAACACAAGCTGTCATAATTACAAATGTAATTAAAATTTTTTTTTTTTTAAAGGAAGATGAATTCAAATTTAAAAAATCTGGGTGTTGTGTATGTCATATTTTTATCCACTCTGAAACTTACAGTAATGAATTTATGAACTGGAATTTTTTCTTGCCCTTCTGCAATAGTATAGAACAGCAAATCTTCCAAGCTAGGCAAGAGACCTTGCTTCATCTTACTAGGAATAAAAAGAAAGTCACAGAAGAGTTAGTACACATGCATTATTTACAATGTATCCACGTAAAAAAAGCAATGTAGACCAATTCTGCTACTAGAGAACTTGGGAACATTTGCAGGACGGTTATTTCAAAATTTTAATTCCACTTTCACCAAAAAACTGATAGTTAAAAAAAGCACCATGTATGTTTAATTTTATTTTTTTTTAAACTGTAGTTAAGATGTACGATAGTTTGCATTAGTGGTATTACAATCAGTTTTGTATATGGCAATAAACTAAAAAATGAAAGAAGAGATACAAATATTTATTCTAATATCACTTTGTGAAACTGCTACATCACATCTTACTGTTCATGAGATTCTGTAGGATGAGAATGCATATGGACAAAAAGGTTGCATCACTTGACAAAAAGGTCAAGTTAAAGCCCAATATATCAGGGAAACAAAGGGGAGGAAGAAGCATAAATTTTGTTTTGTTCACAAGGCTTAACTCCACACCTGAAATCATAAGCAGCCTTCTCACTGACTTCAGCGAGAGTTACACATGCAGAAGGGCAGAATTTGTCTAGAGATCATAAAGACCTACCTACCTAACTGTAAAGAAGATACTGGTTTTCACGAGAACAAATATGTGCATTACATTTTCATAACCTACGCTCTTTTCTTCACCTCACACTTTCCCTGAACACATACATCAAGATGAATCTGAAGTTTAAAATATTTACACTGCATGAGATATGAAAACAACAAAAAGTAACTGCTAGACAGTTTTCACAACCTCAGAAATTAGCATACTGGTTGGGACCAGCAATCTATCTAACCCACTCTCTCCAATAGTGGCCTAGTGCCAGAAGTTTCAGGGGAAGATGCAAAATTCCTGTGGTAGGATAACTGCTCCTGAGAGGATTCTGCGAGACTGCGGACCTGCAGAAAACCCTCCCCCACAGAGAAAACAGCAGGGAAGCAAAGGGAAGCCATACACGGGGCGGGCGGGGAAAAGAGAACCATGGGTAAAGTCTTTGGGGGACTGCCCCCTACCCAAACAGAGGTGAGGCATGGGGGGGGACACATGGGGTTACATGCCAGTGCCCCCCGCATCCCATTCTGCAAGCACAGAGCTGCCCAGCTGATTAAGGCTGTCTCTCGGCTTGGCTGACTCTGAAGCTGAATGCCGCCTCCCGCGTTCTAGCCCCACTCGTGCTCCCCTTCTGTGTGCTGGGAGCCTTCCTGTTTTCTATTCTGTGCAACACTTAGTGCCCGCAGTGAGGCTGGGTAAGGCGTGGGAGGAAATGAGGGAAGCAGGGGTGAGGGGTAAGAGGCAGTGGGGAAGAGAAGCGGGGATGAAATAGGGCAAGGTGAGGAGACTGTGGGAGTGAGGGGCGGGGGATGGAGAAAAAGCGGAAAGGGGAATTGCAGGGGGAAGCAAGAGCCCGGCATCCCCACGGCAGCAGCTGGAGCTCCCCTGTTTAGGAAGCCCATTGAACCCTCACCCTGACAAGCCCTACCCCCTATACCTGGAAAGCTCCAACGAGCCCCCAACCCCCAGACCCCCACCCCACTGATCCCCAACCAGCTGCACTTGGACCCGCCACCCCATCAAGCCCGCTCGCCCAGCCCCCGGATCCCCACACTGAGCCCCATCTCCCCACACCGAGCCCCCCACTCCCCAACCACCTTCACCTGGATCCCCTGCAGAGTCCCATTGCCCCTGCACCCCTAATGAGCCTCTGTGCACCCAGATGGCCTCACACAGAAACCTCTCACTCCACATCTGGATTTCCCACACTAAGCCTCTCCACACTTGGATCCTGCTGGGCTGAGCCTCCCCACCCACACCTGGTGCACCTGGCACAGAGTCCTGAGGTGTTTCTGATACAGGCCCAGCCCTTGCACTGTCTCGGGGTCAGATGCAACCTCACTGCAGAGTCCCTATACTGAAGGAGGTGGGAGCTTCAGGGTGATCTCCCACTTCAATGCAGCCAGTGGCCTGTACTCCCCACTGCCTTGCTGTAGCCTATTTATTTATGGACAAATAAAATTTGCAGAATTTTAAAATACTGTGCGCATAACTTTTAGGTGCCAAATTCCCTCAGGAGTAGATAATTATAAAGTAACTTGTCTCTATGGAAGTTTATTCCCTGCCCCATCGGCTAGGAGTTGGCTCATGCCTGTAAGCACAAGTTTATATACTTTTTTTTCTTTTTTTAATTATACCGCCTAGGCATGATATCCTAATATAGCTAGGGATGCTTTCATTATTCATATACACATCTAAGCAGTTTTTCAATCTGAATCAGTTCTTGCCATCAATTACATGTTGTGAAAAGTTAGTTAGAGAAGAAACTTTTTGTTTTTTTTTTAAGCACAATGCTTTATAAGTTTTAAATCTGTGGCTTTTAAATTTTATTCAATGTCCTCTTATTTTTATATTATATGAGGGTGTAAATCGAAGAGCCAGATTCACCTTCTCTAAATAACTCATTTTGCACACCTCTTATCCTGTTCTCCTTGCCTCTCTAAACTGGTATTTCTCTCTGATGTTCCACCCTTAATGCAATGCTGCAGGATCAGTTCTAAAACAGAAACAGGTAGCACGACAAAACTGGTTTCCCTCCCAGCTCCTCCCCAAATTAGATGACGATTAAATACCAGAACCAACAGTCTTTTCTTGAAGGTTCACAATGTCACCTCCAAAAGCATGCCAGGAATTTCAGGTTTAGAGTCAGCTTTCTATACTCTGCTCTCTGGACTGGCACGGTAATAGATTGTGGACGTTCTACCTGACGGACCTACATCTCGGAACTATTAGGAACAAAGTTACAATGGGCTTCAAATCATTTTCCTTCCTCCCCCCCCCCCCCAATAGGTTGTCTTGTATGTGCTTCACTTTTCTTTTAGACTTCGTGTCAACTTAAAATCAATGCTCTTTGGTATTTGACAAATTTAGTACAAGGTAACAGAGCATTACTACTGGGAGTCTGTAAATAAAGATAACTGCCACCTACAAAAAGGGATGGTAAGTAGTCTTATTGTTTTAAATTTACCCATTAAAAATAATAAGTGCATAAACTGTAATTTGAAAATGATCTTCGAATTAGTTACTATATGTCACCTCTGCAAGTCATATTCTTTCCTGGAAATGAAAGCCTTCAGACAAAACAAATATATAAACAAGCAAAAATTTGAAAAATTGTTGCCTGGCTATAAAAGCTCTCTTTCACAAGATTACCAAGAATTCTCCGAGTTATATTTAAAGATGACTTGCAGGACCCCACCCTAAGACTGCAATAATAATTGTTGCTGGTAGTCACGTAAACCATGTCGACCAGTAAAATTCTGCAGATCCACACTTAAATTCAGTATTAGCTTAAACTATTTCAATGGTAGTTCAGCTTACTCATTAAAGATTAATAATGAATCAATGACCTAAATGTATTTAATCCTATCCTTAATGTTAATGATGGGCCTCATACCGTATTAAATTCTCCTTCCCTCTACCCAAACCAGTGGTAAATATCAGACTTCCTATTAAATAAATCAGAGAAAAACACTGTACTTATTCATGCACTAAGAAAAGACGAGGACTTGTAAACGAACAGAACTTTTACTGTTCTTTTCACTTCAGAAAATTAACATTATTTTAAATGATGCAATGCTGGCTAGTGTACAGACAGGCTGGCAACTCAACAAAGACAAATATGTGCAACTACACCAAGAAAGTTAGAGAACTTTATTCCATGCCACATTTTGCATTTTTATAAAAGCCAAGCACTTAGCTTCTGAAAAGACTATTTCTAGACTTCAAAATGTTATACATTGTTAAAGCTGTAATTCTACATTTCAATAACCCAAAAGTACGCAATTTTTATTTCATATATTTTAGGAGTTACAATACTATATACATTCGAAAGTCCAGTGTTATCGACTTTTGACCTTTTTACAGAGTTTCAAACTTTACAGAGTTTCAGTAAATTTCCCAATAAACTTTCTGAATTATATACAATGTTTCCCTTAACAAAAAAAAATTTGATTTCTGGAAATTTGAAATTGAGATTTCAATCTTTGCTGTCACTTGGGCAATGGATATACTTACAAATATTTTATAGCGTGCAAAAAGAGCTGAAATCCATGAATCTGCTCTATCACAAGCTTTATAATTATGTCCCAGGAAAACTGCACCTGTCCTATTTATAGCAATGCAGATTTATGCCCTTAAACATTGAAATATTTGACAGTAAGTTTCTTACCCCTACCTTTTGTAACATTTACACTTATTTCACAACTGAAGATTTTTTTTTAAATTCCCATCATATCTTTCACATCCATTGCTGTTAAATCAAGCTGACTGACACAATATTTAACAATAAATTTGCACCAGCTGCCAAAGCAAATGAGGCTACTATTCAATATTTACAGAAAATGCTTTGTCAAATAGACTACCCTTCAATAAAGTTTATCAGTTAAAAGTGTAGAATAAGATGTTGCCCTTTTTATCAGTTCAATATTGTTAGTACATAACATTTGCTTAACCTAAAAGCAATATTTTAGCACGGTAACTAACACACTTAGCAAGAAAGTGTTATTCAGCATATGTTGCATAGAGCTAATATACCGAAGTGGAGGGAACATGCTATTGCCATAGTTAGCTTAAAGTGGAATATCCAATTTATTCCCTGCTTTATGGTTTATACCATATTCTGAAAAACAAGGAAAAGAGTAGGTGTAAATTAATTTTAGGCAAGAAAGACTGAAGTAGATTTCACAAATATTGTTCTAGTCGATGGGCTGGAATAATGGAGGTTGCCCCACACTACCACTTAACATAAAGGTTCTAGAACATACAGACCATGTGAGCAAGGATCCAGCCACCTCAACCTTGCCCTTATTCCCCTCTACCCCAGCATGGAGCCAACCTACAGAACTGCAGGGCTGTTCACAAGAGTCAATCTCACACAAAATTAATAGATTGTTTTTTTAAATAGAAAACTGAAGTGTCAAATGCGCTGTTGATTTTTGTCCTAGAGGGTATGTCTACACTGCAGTTAGACAACCGTGGCTCACCTGTGTCAGCTGACTTGGGCTAAAGGGTTTGGGCTAAGGGGCTATTTAACTTAGGTGTATAAGTTTGGGTTTGGGCTGCAGTCTGAGCTCCGGGACCCTCCAATCGCTCAGGGTCCTAGAGCCCAGGCTCCAGCCCGAGCCTGAACATCTACACAGCAATTAAACTGTGCCATGGCCAAGGTGAAGTCAGCTGCCACAGGCCAACTGTAGGTTTTTAATTGCAGTGTAGACATACCCATAGACACCTACCCAGTAGGAAACTGACTGAGACCATCAATTCATTTCACATTGGATGCTCAACCACCTTAATCTGGTGTTAACTTTCTTGTCATTACCACTACCTACCAGACGAACAATTATTAGAGCTATGAAGAAACTTCCTTATGAAAAACTGGTACTGTTTACTTTGGAGGGGGAATGGATAACAGGGGACAAAACAGTTTATAAAATAACCAATAATGTAAATAAATTGGTATGAATTGATCACTTCTATTCACCTTCGCATAATCCAAGAATAAGGAGCTCACAGCAACTGAAAGGTGGCAAATTTTAAATTGATACACACATCTCTTCCACGCCAAGTAAAATTAGCCTGTGAAACTTGTAGCCTCATCATATTATAGATGCTAAGAGATTAGCTGGATTCAAGAGGACTAAATATGTATATACATCCAGAGAGATGTAGTAGTAAAGACATTATTAAAAAACCACACACCAAAAACCAGAGTTTTGGGAGGGTTCAAAAGTTGCTATTTGAGGGCATGAGCCAGTTTCTAACGGACAGGGATTAGGAAAAAGGCTTTCCTATACACCTGCATAATTGGGTTTCTTGAACCTTCAGTACTGACCACTGTCAGATACTGGATCAAATGAACCACTGGTCTGTTCTTGTATGGCACTTTCTATGTAACCTGGGCTGGATTTGAAAATAAATTAACTAGGTAAGGATACACTATATTATTAGAGTCTAATCTCACCCTTTAAAACCATCCACATCACTTGTAAACCAGCCTTGAAAGTTATAAAAGCACCATTAATAGAGAACCTAAGTAACTGTTTTACTGTATTTCAGAATCATAAACCAGTGTCCTGGGTCAGGGCTATTGTGATCTACCTATGACTTTAAGTCAGCTCTGCTCACAGTGTTTTGGTATTTTTAAAATAAAGAACCTAGATAACTTATGCATAAAGTGGTTGTGGCACAGAGCCAGTGACGGTTGGGCAACCAGCAGGCTAAGTGACCCAAAATCAACTTTTAAGGACATATTAAAGAGGTACTGAAATGGTAAATGGGGCCATTCCTTGTAGATAGTTACCAAAGCCATGTTAAACAGATGAGAGGTCTGTATTGTTAGAGAATTAGACTAATTGTATTTGTCTGTGTTTACCTACATCTGTTAGAAATTTAACAATGTGATTTAATTATCTTGTAGATGTTAAACTTCTGTTCTTATGATAGTTCATCACTATATTATATTGAGCCAGAGATCAAAAGGGGATATTAACATTTAAATGAAACTTGTGGTGTAATATCATTGTCCTTATTTCTCTTTGACGTTTGTAGTAAACTACTTATGAACCGTTTGAATGTTAACTGCCTTATGCTAATCAATGCAACTAGTTATCAGTGTATGCCTAGGAAATAGAGATTTCCTTCAAAGCAACAGTGTATATTACCCATTCTTCCAACTGTCCTGCTATGACAAGAGGCTTCTCAGCCTGCTTGGGAATTGAAAAGAAGGTCTCGGGCCTAATCCTTTTTTATCTAAGATCCGCTTAAACGTTGTCAGGGGAAGTTCCAGTCACAAGACTGAGATCTCCAGGTGTGCCCTGGACTACCCCGACAAATTCTCATAGAAAAATTTGAACAAACTCTACACGTGGACTGCCTATTGGACTATAACCTAATTGAACTGATTCTGGAAGGAGTTTTACAAATCAGCAGCATGTCATCTCGCTATGAAACTTACCCAAGGCTTTTATTCTTATCTGTATGTATAACATTCTTTTCTTTCTTAAATAAATCTTAGATTAGTTAACAAGACTTGGCTGTATGTGTGTATTTGGGCAAGATCTGAAATATTAATTGACCTGGTGGGTAATGTGTCTGATTTCTTGGGGCTAGTAGACTATCATATATGGTGAATAAGATTTTAAGTAATGCTCGCTACGTTAGACTTGGCTGTCTGGGTGGGAGCCAAAAGCTAGATTGCTTAAGAGGAGCTGTATTTTAGCTTCTTGAGAATCAGTAAGGTATTACAGAATCTGTTTCATCCCTGGGTTGGTAAAATCTAAT
This sequence comes from Lepidochelys olivacea, assembly GCF_965140295.1. Classification (NCBI taxonomy): domain Eukaryota; kingdom Metazoa; phylum Chordata; order Testudines; family Cheloniidae; genus Lepidochelys; species Lepidochelys olivacea. The sequence goes on along the minus strand of NC_140421.1, from coordinate 53,161,796 downwards.
TATAGAACAAACCACCAGTTTTGCAGATCATCTGCCCTAGTCTTTGCAGCTTGCCCTGAGTATTCTCAGTGTGGCCCCTCTAGCGACCAGGGCCACAGTGGTCTCACGTCAATAAAAGATTTTCTTTCCCCTGCTCTAAAATACAAGAGGTAGGAAGAATCATGTGCATTATGCTGAAAATAGAATTCAAGGAAACATCTCAGTACATTCAGGCTAGACACAGCCAAGTACAGAAGTTCTGGAAATACTGCTTTTGGCCCATGACGTAGACTGAATGACTAAAACAGCCATGACAACTTCTGCAGATTCTTGTACCCTAAAAATATGACATTTTAAAAAAATTATTTTACAGCTGTTTCATATGCAGCCCAGTTGTCTCAAATCTACACTTCTCCCACAAATATTTTTTCTGATTTTATAAATAGGAATTTACACAAAATCCTAAAAAGAAGTATCACTCAGTCTATCACAGGAAAAAAATTACAAATTAACAAGCAGAGAAACTATGTATGTTTCTAACATGACAGAACTTCTCTATTTCTGAAAGAAGTACCCCCCATTTCTGGTGTACAAAGATATTTGATTGAAAATTATACAAATATTATACACAAAAAACTACATTTCAAAGTTATTAAGATTGCAAAGTCAACTACTCTAAAGTTACAATACGTCAAATTTACAGTTGTTCAACCTTAATTTTGCCCCCTTGTGCATCCATCCTGTGAACTGAATGAGACAAGGATCGTGTGGAAAACAAATAATATGATCGAGTAATCAGACTACCATAACATACATACATATATATATATATATATATATATATATATATATATGCACAAAAGGGAAGAATTAAAGTTGAGCAGGTGCTTATAAATTTGGCATTTTTTAAACTTTCAAGTGCTTGGCCTAAATAAAAAAAAAAATCATGAAAAGAAAGGTTAATATGTAATTTCATACATAGGCTTCATACATACTTATTCTAAACCTTCAGCACTGCACCACAAACTTTTCCCACTTGAGCTACAGAACTAACTAGCTGACAGGAGCAGAAGGCTGTGCATTTCAAAATCATGAGCAGCAGTAAAGGCAGACCCTGGAGCCATTCAGTAAAACAAAGTTCTATACTGGATCAGATAATTGGTCCACCTCGTCCAGCGTCCTGCCTCCTACAGTGGGTACTACTATTTGTTTTAAATAGCTACTATAACAACTCTGGATTTTCTCGTTATCCATGTAGGCACCTAATCTCTTTCTGAACCCCACTAAGTTATTCACCTCCGTTACTGTACAGCAGTGAGTGCCACAAGCTGTGTTGTATGAAAAAACACATCTCTTTATGTTTTTGATTTGTCATCTTTAGTTTCATTAAATGTCCCCTTGATCTTATTTTATGAGGAAAGAAAAAGAAAAGTTTGCTATCTTTTCAGTAACAGGCAGATAACTTAAAAAAGACTGGTGGGATCCACAGACTAGCAGTACCTCAGCCCACATCCTCAAAACAACCAAGGCAGCATGTAAGAGAATCAGAGCAGGAGACAATTGTTTGTATTATACACACACAAAAATTTTCTATATTGCACTTTACACAGAGCTACATTCTATATAAACATTACCTAAAACCTTGTTCGTCTCTAAGATGCCACAAATACTTCTTTTCTTTTTGCGAATACAGACTAACACGGCTGCTACTCTGAAACTTTACATATGTTGGGGCTCAACAAATTTTTATGGAACAGTTAACCCCCTTTTTTTTTTTTTTAATTTCTCATTCTTTGCTTATTTATATATAGAAATATTTAAAGCCGAGCTTGGTATGCCTGTGATGTTTGTGCAATAGATCAATCTTCTGAAATCATGCATTAAGAAATTCCCAACTAGAAGCATCCAGCACTGAGCAGTTTGGCTGAAAAGTTGTGATAATTCCAGCACTGCCTGCTCAGCTGGAAAAAGAGTATTTGGAAACTGGTTATTTATTTATAAATCACTGCGTAATTGTCTTGAATTCTGGCCATTCTAAGAAACTACTCTCTGTGCATTAAGCACTAAAGCTTGAAGTAAGTACTGACTATTAGATACATCCATGCTTCAAAGAACACAATGAGAATGATTTTTAAAATGTGGCTTGTGATTTTTTAGCCCCACGTGTGATCAAACAGGTTTTTTTTTTTAAGTCATATCAAAGTGATTAGACATTTTATTATTTACAATTTGCACTAGTAAATTGCACTGCATTGATATAGGTTATACAGGTGAAGTCTGTAAAATAATATAACTACTTTGGAATTAATCTACCAACAAGAATGAATAAGAATTCAAATTAGGGAGTTAGGATGCTGCCCTTTCTGCATCCGTAACCATACAGCGTACGTTTCTCTCACTGAAATATGAAATATTATCTTGACATTAAAGTTCAATAATTCTATGAACTGCATTTAGAACCACCATGGAAATTAATGACAGGTTTCAGAGTAGCAGCCGTGTTTGTCTGTATTCGCAAAAAGAAAAGGGGTACTTGTGGCACCTTAGAGACTAACAAATTTATCTGAGCATAAGCTTTCGTGAGCTACACCTCACTTCATCGGATGCATCCGATGAAGAGAGCTGTAGCTCACGAAAGCTTATGCTCAAATAAATTTGTTAGTCTCTAAGGTGCCACAAGTACCCCTTTTCTTTTCATGGAAATTAATGTTACATTATTAATTTATATTTACAATCATTCATGAAACTATACCCAAATAGCAAACTTTGCCTGTGCACAAAATATACTATGCATACACATTGTGTGCATAAGAATAATAGGAGTTTAATTTAGCACAAATTTCATACACCCAGTACTGGGGATGACCTGCCCTCACATAAGCTAAAGCCTGAGGAGAAAGAGAGAAGCAACACACAGAGCCTTACCCGGTGCTCTTGGCAGTGCGGCTGTAGCGCCGCCAGCCACCAGTGCTCCAGGCAGCACGATAAGGGGGCAGGGGGGCTTGGATAGAGTGCGGGGGAATTGGGGTGGTGGTCAGGGGTGTGGATAGGGATCTGGCGGTCCGAGGGCAGGGAACAGGGGGGTTGAATGGGGGCAAGGGTCCGGGGGTGGGGGGTTGGATGGGACGGCGGGGGGCAGTCAGGGGTGGAGGGTCCGGGGGTGGTGGATGGGGCAGAAGTCCCAGGGGGCCATCAGGGTGGGAAGCAGAAGGGGTCGGATAGGAGGCGGGGGCCGGGCCACACCTGGCTGTGTGGGGAGACACAGCCTCCCCTAACCAGCCCTCCATACAGTTTTGGAAATCCGATTTGGCCCCCAGGCCAAAACGTTTGCCCACCCCTGAGCTAAAGGCCGATATGAAAGATGGAGTCCTTCAGATAGACATTTTAGCATCTTTTCTTTTCCCAGCAGTCAGAGCATTTGTGAGGTGCTCAAGTTTTTAAATGAATGTGTTGTTCCCTAGACCTTAATAATGAAAGTCCCACTCCCCTTTGTGGTTTGAACCCTTTCCTAGCTAATAAGTTTAGCTCAGTGAGCGATAAATGTTAAGCCCTCTCAGATATGAGAATGAGTTTAATGAAATCAGCTTTTGGCTGCTCTCTGTCGTTTTCAACTCCCCACCCTCATAGGACCATGAGACCAACACACACATTCCAATCAATCCACCTACCTACTCCTCTAGCCATACACCATGGGAATCAATGTAAACATCTATAATCAACATTCACATTAATTCTACCTCTATTAATTATAGGTTGGAGATCAGATAATCTAATGGTTAACTGCTAAAAATCACCCAATATAGCAGTGTAATTGAGAACACCATTAGAGAACTGACCATACTGTACTTGACAGTACTGAGGTTACCTTTAATAATTAGCACAAGAGGTACATAACTTTACTTCTAGTACTTTTGTTCACACAAAATACCATTCTAACAAAAAAGCATTACTACTATGGTCTTATCTGAACTGAAATGTAGGTATTTCCTGCTCAACAGCACTACAGTGCTTTTTACAGAAAAATATCCAACTGTCTTCAAGCAGGCAATATGTTCAAGACTATCACTGGTCTCCAGTTTATAGCAGCAACTATTTCCCCCAGACTAGGGATTCTGACATTCCCCCCATTCGGATTACAGCAGATAATTTATAGGCCATTAAAAATGGCATGTTCATAATCTGCTGAATCCTGATGAAATTTGCTGATGCAATCCACTGCACTTCAGTACAGAAAGATCCATTAAAAATATCTTATTTTAATACTAGAATTAAATAAATTTACACCAGACATTCAGAATAGAAGCCTGTACCAGCACTATTTTGAGATTTTTTTCCTTGATATTGATGGACACTGCAAGATTTCTTTCGGCGTGTCTGCAGCATTTATCTGCTTCCGCCCTTGAGGGAGAGAGAGAGATGCGCACAGGAGTCAATACACAAAGAAGATGGTAAAAAAGTGTTTAAGTGAATGTTGTTTCATTCTCTGCCGGGCCCGCGAGCGGTGACCCCGCTCTGCTCCGCGCCCAAGACGGGGCCCGCCGCCCAGCGCAGGCACGGCCCGCCGCCAGCGGCATCTCCCCGCGTGGCCAGCGCCCCGGCCCGGCGCCGCCCGCCAGCCCCCGCCTCCCGCCCCAGAGACTCACTTGTCCCCGCCGCCTCCCGCGAGCTCCTGGCCGCCGTTGTGGTTGTTGTTGTTGCCGGTGTCGGCGGGCGGCGCCCTGGCGGAGAGCGGCGGCCCCTTGCCCGGCTCCTGCAGGGCCCCCTCCGAGCGGGTGCAGACGCTGCGGGCGGGGGGCGGCGGCGGCGGCAGCCGCCCGGGGCTGGGGAGCGAGCCGGCGCCCCAGGCGGCCGCAGCGAAAGGGGCTGGCGGTCGCCTGATCGCGGAGCCTCCGGCCCCACCGGGCTGGCTGAGCCGCAGCAGCTCCCGGAACAGCGCAGAGCTCCAGAGCCGCATCCTCCCGCCTCGCTTGCCTCCGCCGAGTGCTACGCTCCGGCCGCCCGCGAGCCCGCTCGGAGGCGCCCGCGCTCGCCCCGCCCCGCGCCTGTTGGCTCCCGCCGCCTAGCTGTCAGGCGCTTTGCCAGCCCATTGGCCGCTGGAGACGCCACTCACAATCCGCCCCGCCCCCTCAGAGAGCGGACGCGAAGCTGTGGCGCACTTGGTGTCTGAGGTTGCTCCGTTGAAGTCAACGGCGGAGCCTGCGGGGGGGGGGCGGGGAGCGGCCGGGCCCGGCTGGGGAGTAGGAAGAGGGGTGTGGCAGGAGCCTCCCTCAGAGCGCGGAGGGTGGCGGGCGGGGGCCGCCGGCTGCGGGGAGGGTAGCGCCGCGGGGGCAGCGTGGGGACGGGCCCTACCGAGCCCCGCCGCTCCTGTTCACAGCCGCCCTTGCCCCCTCGTGAGCGCTACAGCGCAGTCCATTCCCCCCCCGGGAGGGAGATGGGCCTTCACAGACAGCTGAAGGGTGAAACGGGTGGGAGAGCTGAGCGCCTCTCCTCTGCACAAATACCCATAAAAACTCAGGCCTTGAGACCTTTCTTGGAGGGGCAGAGCTGGAACGATAGCTGCTGCAGCACCAGGGAGAGCAGAGCTACAGAAAGCTTCTATAGCAAAAACTTTACCACCTAAATCAGCCTTCTTCCTTTCCACCCCCAAAGAGCTCAGCGTAGGAAAGTTTACAGTAAGAGAGGGGGAAGGTTTCCATTGTAAACCGAAGAGGAAATAAAAAGAGTTAATGGCTTTCTGCTAACATTGGTTGCAGCACTTTCTATTCCGGTTTCTTTTACGACGTGTTAGAAATGGATACGACGCTTGATCTTAGCCAAGGCCAAGCAAGAAGCTTCTCTCCGCTAGAAGTAGCAGGGAGTTATGTAATGTCACATGGAAGTTACCATGGGTACAAATGACAGGTTTCAGAGTAGCAGCCCTGTTAGTCTGTATTTGCAAAAAGAAAAGGAGGACTTGTGGCACCTTAGAGACTAACCAATTTATTTGAGCATAAGCTTTCGTGAGCTACAGCTCACTTGATTTGATGCATTCAGTGGAAAATATAGTGGGGAGATTTATATACATAGAGAACATGAAACAGTGGGTGTTACCATACACACTGTAAGGAGAGTGATCACTTAAGATGAGCTAATACCAGCGGGGGGGGGAGTTGGTCAAACTGGACAGTCTCTACGTAAAAGAATAAATGGACACAAATCAGACGTCAAGAATTATAACATTCAGAAACCAGTCGGAGAACACTTCAATCTCTCTGGTCACTCGGTTAGAGACCTAAAAGTAACAGTTCTTCAACAAAAAGGCTTCAAAAACAGACTCCAACGAGAGACTCCTGAATTGGAATGAATTTGCAAACTGGATACAATTAGCTTAGGCTTGAATAGAGACTGGGAGTGGATGGGTCATTACACAAAGTAAAACTATTTCCCTATGTTTATTCCCCCCCACCCCCACCCCCCCACTGTTCCTCAGACGTTCTTGTCAACCGCTGGAAATGGCCCACCTTGATTTTCACTGCAAAAGGTTTTCTCACCCCCCACCCTCCTGCTGGTATTAGCTCATCTTAAGTGATCACTCTCCTTACAGTCTGTATGGTAACACCCATTGTTTCATGTTCTCTGTGTATATAAATCTCCCCACTGTATTTTCCACTGAATGCATCCGATGAAGTGAGCTGTAGCTCACGAAAGCTTATGCTCAAATAAATTGGTTAGTCTCTAAGGTGCCACAAGTACTCCTTTTCTTCATGGATACAAATGACTTCCATGAAATATCAACTGTACTGCCCCCTAATGGAGGAGAGAAGACAAAATAGTTGGCAAATAGATTGACATGGATTACAGACTCACCATGGTACCAGAACAACATACTGAGTGCCTTTGGACTAATTTTTTGTCAACGACCTAATTTAATTATTCAATTAGGTTTCAGTGCTTTTCAGTAAGCCTTTTTCTAGATACTTACTGTGATCATATACATAATACAGGAATTTCTATGAAAATATTAAGATTGATTAAAAGGAAAACAGTAGTACAGGAAGTGGTTAATAATCCAGTTATAGTAGCTACAGACTCAGTGGTAAAGTTCTTTGCATCTCTACAGGCATATGTTTGGTCTGTCATCCTTAAAATCTATTCTATTTGAAGCACAACTTTTATCCTCCTGCATGCTAAACCAGCTCTGAATTTATTTTTAATAGTAAATGGGTTATAATAGGAGTTATACTTTTTCTAAATTTATGGACATAAAAATCCAGATTCAGACCTGGTATAAGCAGGTGTAATTACACAGAAGTCACCAGGTGTGTATATAAACCAGGGGTGGGCAAACTTTTTGGCCTGAGGGCCACATCGGGTTTCCAAAATTGTATGGAGGGCTGGTTAAGGGAGGCTGTGCCTCCCCAAACAGCTAGGTATGGCCCAGCCCCTGACCCCTATCCAACCCCACCTGCTTCTCGCCCCCGATGGCCCCCCGGGACTCCTACGCCATCCAACCCCCCATGCTCCCTGTCCCCTGATGGCCCCCTCCACGACTCCTGCCCCATCCACCGCCTCCTGCTCCCTGTCCCCCTCTGGACCGCCTGCCCCTGACTGCCCCCTGCCACCCCATCCAACCCCTCCTCTCATTCCTGACTGCCCCCCCCGGAATCCATGCACCCATTCAACCCCCCTGTTCCCCACTGTCTGACCGCCCCGCCCCCTGCCCACAGCCCCTCAAATTCCCCTACCCTCTATCCAACCCCCCCTGCCCCCCGACTGTGCTGCCTGGAGCACCGGTGGCTGGCAGCGCTACGGCTGCGCCACCCGGCAGGAGCCAGCCCCGCCACTGTGCAGCACACAGCACCGGGTCAGGCCGGGCTCTGCAGTTGCGCCGCCCACACCATTGCACCGGCAGCGCAGTGAGCTGAGGTGCAGAGGGGAGGGGGAGACAGCGGGGGAGGGGCCAGGTGCTAGCTGAGCTCAGGGGCCGGGCAGGAGGGTCCCGCGGGCCATAGTTTGCCCGCCTCTGATATAAACCCAAATGGCTAAATATACCAGACACTGCATTGTGGAAGTATCAGTAAATAGCAATACAAAAATAGCATGTAGACACTGTACTTAGTTAAGTTTGTTGTGCAGGCCAAGACCATAACAGGGTTCAAAAAAGAATTAGATAAATTCATGGAGGATAGGTCCATCCATGGCTATTAGCCAGGATGGGCAGGGATGGTGTCCCTAGCCTCTGTTTGCCAGAAGCTGGGAAAGGGTGACGGGATGGATCACTTGATGATTACTGTGATGGGTTGGATCACAGAAACGCCTTGGGAACTGCCAGCTGATGTGCTGAGACTACCTCTAAGCCCATTTTCCCTGGCAGCTTGGGGCTTCAGTGCCCTGCCTGGTTTGAGCCAGACACGCTCACCTCCTACAAACACAGCCCCAGGTCTGAACCATGTCTCCCAAAAGCTGCAGGCTAAACTGAAAACAGCTTAAGAAATGTTCCTGTTTCCAGTACTCAGATACCCAACTCCCACTGGGGTCCAAACCCCAAATAAATCCCTTTTACCCTGTATAAAGCTTATACAGGGTAAACGCATAAATTTTTCGCCCTCTATAACACTGATAGAGAGATATGCACAGCTGTTTGCCGCCACCCCAGGTATTAATACACACTCTGGGTTAGTTAATAAGTAAAAAGTGATTTTATTAAATACAAAAAGTAGGATTTAAGTGGTTCCAAGTAATAACAGATAGAACAAAGTGAATTACCAGCAAAATAAAATAAAACATGCAAATCTAAGCTTAATACAGTAAGAAAGTGATTACAGATGAAATCTCACCCTCAGAGATGTTCCAGTAAGCTTCTTTTATAGACTAGCCTCCTTCTAGTCTGGGTCCAGCAATCACTCACACCTCTGCGGTTATTGTCCTTTGTTCCAGTTTCTTTCAGGTATCTTTTGGAGGTGGAGAGGCTACCTCTTGAGCCAGCTGAAGACAAAATGGAGGGGTCTCCCAAGGCTTTATATAGTTTATCCTTGTGGGTCTAAACCCCTCCCTCCCCCTGTGTAGAATCCCCTCTACAAGATGGAGTTTTGGAGTCACATAGGCAAGTCAAAAGAAAAGGAGTACTTGTGGCACCTTAGAGACTAACCAATTTATTTGAGCATGAGCTTTCGTGAGCTACAGCTCACTTCATCGGATGCATACTGTGGAAACTGCAGAAGACATTATATACACAGAAACCATGAAACAATACCTCCTCCCACCCCACTCTCCTGCTGGTAAGAGCTTATCTAAAGTGATCATCAGGTTGGGCCATTTCCAGCACAAATCCAGGTTTTCTCACCCTCCGCCCCCCCACACACAAACTCACTCTCCTGCTGGTAATAACCCATCCAAAGTGACCACTCTCTTTAAAATTTGTATAATAATCAAGGTGGGCCATTTCCAGCACAAATCCAGGTTTTCTCACCCCCCCACCCCCTCCAAAAACCACACACACAAACTCACTCTCCTGCTGGTAATAGCTTATCCAAAGTGACCACTCTCCTCACAATGTGTATGAAAATCAAGATGGGCCATTTCCAGCACAAACACAGATTTTCTCACCCCCCCCACCCCCCTTTTTTTTTTTTTCAAAAAAACACACACACAAAAACTCACTCTCCTGCTGGTAATAGCTTATCCAAAGTGACCACTATTCCTACAATGTGCATGATAATCAAGGTGGGCCATTTCCAGAACAAATCCAGGTTTTCTCACCCCCCTCACCCCCATACACACACAAACTCACTCTCCTGCTGGTAATAGCTCATCCAAAGTGACCACTGTCCCTACAATGTGCATGATAATCAAGGTGGGCCATTTCCAGCACAAATCCAGGTTTTCTCACCCCCCCCCCCCCACACACAAACTCACTCTCCTGCTGGCAATAGCTCATCCAAACTGACCACTCTCCTTACAATGTGCATGATAATCAAGGTGGGCCATTTCCAGCATAAATCCAAGTTTAACCAGAACGTCCACACGTTCGGGGAACGGGGGGGTGGGGGGGTAGAAAAAAACAAGGGGAAATAGGCTACCTTGCATAATGACTTAGCCACTCCCAGTCTCTATTTAAGCCTAAATTAATAGTATCCAATTTGCAAATGAATTCCAATTCAGCAGTTTCTCGCTGGAGTCTGGATTTGAAGTTTTTTTGTTGTAAGATAGCGACCTTCATGTCTGTGATTGCGTGACCAGAGAGATTGAAGTGTTCTCCGACTGGTTTATGAATGTTATAATTCTTGACATCTGATTTGTGTCCATTTATTCTTTTACGTAGAGACTGTCCAGTTTGACCAATGTACATGGCAGAGGGGCACTGCTGGCACATGATGGCATATATCACATTGGTGGATGTGCAGATGAACGAGCCTCTGATAGTGTGGCTGATGTTATTAGGCCCTGTGATGGTGTCCCCTGAATAGATATGTGGGCACAGTTGGCAACGGGCTTTGTTGCAAGGATAGGTTCCTGGGTTAGTGGTTCTGTTGTGTGGTATGTGGTTGTTGGTGAGTATTTGCTTCAGGTTGGGGGTCTGTCTGTAGGCAAGGACTGGCCTGTCTCCCAAGATTTGTGAGAGTGTTGGTTCATCCTTCAGGATAGGTTGTAGATCCTTAATAATGCGTTGGAGGGGTTTAGGTTGGGGGCTGAAGGTGACGGCTAGTGGCGTTCTGTTATTTTCTTCGTTAGGCCTGTCCTGTAGTAGGTGACTTCTGGGAACTCTTCTGGCTCTGTCAATCTGTTTCTTCACTTCCGCAGGTGGGTATTGTAGTTGTAAGAATGCTTGATAGAGATCTTGTAGGTGTTTGTCTCTGTCTGAGGGGTTGGAGCAAATGCGGTTGTATCGCAGAGCTTGGCTGTAGACGATGGATCGTGTGGTGTGGTCAGGGTGAAAGCTGGAGGCATGTAGGTAGGAATAGCGGTCAGTAGGTTTCCAGTATAGGGTGGTGTTTATGTGACCATTGTTTATTAGCACTGTAGTGTCCAGGAAGTGGATCTCTTGTGTGGACTGGACCAGGCTGAGGTTGATGGTGGGATGGAAATTGTTGAAATCATGGTGAAATAGGCAAGTCACACGTCCATGAATGACTTAGTTCTTTACAGGAACATTCCCAGGAAAGCTCAGATGTGGACTGGCGTCTTATCAAGATCCATTGTTCGCCAATTACTTCCATTTACTTGAATAACCCCCTCACACTATGTTGATCAAATTTGGCTTAGGTGCTTTCTACAGCACACACTTTAAATACAAGCACAGAGCCAATGCTCATAACTTCAGATATAAAAATGATACATGCATATGAATAGGATGAATACATGCAGTAGAACATAACCTTTGCAAAGATATGTTACATGGCATATGTAGCATAAAACATATTCCAGTTATGTCCAGTTATTTACATTCATAAGCATATTTCTATAAATCATTATGGGGTGCAACATCACAATTACCTGGTCTGTTCATTTCCTCTGAAGCTCCTGGCATTGGCCACTGTCAGAAGACAGGATACTGCGCTAGATGGACTTTGGTCTGACCCAGTATGGCTGTTCTTATGTTCTGATATTCTTAAGTACAGTATTTTGTTTATATTGAATCTATGAAATTAGAGTCCAGGATTACTCTGTATGGGAATCTGAAGCCTGTTATGTCTGAAGAGATGGAAACAGCTAACCACTGGTTGTGGGCTCTTTATGTTCAGGATATCACCAGGTTCAATCATCATTGGGAGTTGCAGTCTGTTACCATCCAATTTCTTAAACTGTCAGCCATTTTCAGCTTCTTCCTTTTTTAAACTCAGATGCCTTTATGAAATACTCAAGCAACAGCATGGGCTTTCAACTACAAATGAATATGTATTTTTCAGAAACTACTGACTGAGAGAAGAATAAAAATTCCCAATGTCTGTCGATTTCAAATAAAAATTCAAGACAAAGCAATCTGGAGTTTGTGACAGGACTGTTGTTCAGAGGCCTATATGCTAAGTTGTCCAAGGTATCAAAAGTCCAGCTCAGACTATTATATAGAATTGTTTAGGAAAAGGTACAAAAGGGAGACAGACTGAATTAAAGCTAACAAAAAGGTCTAGTGATAATGCCCAAGGACTGTGTTGATATGATGAATGGTAAACAAAAGGAGAAAATAATGGGAAATTAATGGTGGGTCAGAAATTAGGTCTAATTAATAGGCAAAATAATCACAGGATGTACTATTCTATCTATCACCCCCTTTTGGGGGTCCTTAAAAGACTCTTTGGAAGGGAAACAAAGCACCGGAGGACATGTGAATTTAAAGAATCCCAAGAAGCCCATCATGGCTGAAACACCACAATCCACCTTGACAGCAGTAGACCTTCAGTATCCTGGCCAGCCCTGAGACAGGGTCAGAGAACAGATGACATCACCACCTCCACTGGCTTCAGCTAAGTATTGCACAATACCTGAAATGTAAGAATTGCATTCCTTTTGTCATCCCCTCCCTGATGTGTCCTTTCCCTTCCCCATCTTACTATTTATCTTTCTCATTTTGCCTTTTGTTTAATAAGAGTCTGGCTCAGCTAGCCATGACTGCATGTTTTCTAAGAGTGCTGTGAGCTATGACCAGAGAGGCAGATAAAAAGCAGTGGCCTAAACAGCCCAATGCTTGAACAAGTTTGTCAGGTCTTGGAGTGGCTAATCAGACCACGTGCTGTACCTGTGTTTCTCTTGCAGTGAGGTTGCAAGTAGTCAGCCCCAGAAAGAGATGCTGCATGTGCTATGTTTGCTATTCTTTTTTCTCTTTTTTTTGTGTTTGTCTTGAAGATAATGGGATTGGACAAACAACATTTAAGCCTATCACACCTAACTTCTTTTTGGGGGAAAAGAGAAGACAATTACCACCTAGACTAGACAGCTCTGTGTTGATGGCCCATTAAAAACACTTCACTCTAACAAAGGTCCATAGAAGAAACTCATCCTGCCCAGATAGTTCTCTCTCAGCGTGCCTGAGACACTGAGGGGCCAATGGCCAACCCCTGTAAGTCAGCAAACCATGTAAGGACATGTGATATGCTCATATGACCCTGGACTCCATCTTGGGCCAGTAATTTTCCATAAACGGGTTATGGGCTTTGTTTCGCACAGTAAAATTCCAAGCACATGGCAGAGGATATATAAAGACATCTCTAGTTTGTCTTCATTTCCTGCTTCATTTCTGTGGACTGGACTTCTAACAAGGAAGTTCTAAACAAGGAGTGATGACCCCCAATCTGTTTGGTGATTCCAGAGAGAATTTTGTAAGCTACCAGTGTATTCTATTACAGCTGTAATCCTGATCTATGAACAGTGAAAATAATTTGTATGTATATGATCATTTAATGATTCAATAACTCCCTTTTATTTCTTTATTATATTTTTTAAACCTTTAGTTTTTAGCTACTAATGGATTGGCATCAGCATGGTTATTGGGTAAGATCTGAATTATATATTCACCTGGCTAATTAGCTGATCCCTTAGTATTGGAAGGACACTATCTCTGATTAAATTGGTTTTCAGTAACCACTCACCATAAAGTCCAGTGTTGGAATGTTGAAGGAGACTGCATTTTTGACTTCTTGTTAACCAGGGTGGTGATACAAAAGTTCACTTTTGTCACTGGCTTGGTATAATCTAATGATAAAATAACTAGAGAGACAGTTTGGGGTGAGTCTACCCTATTTCTCATCAGTCTGTCCTGACTTGGGCATGCTCAGCTGTCCCACTGAGTCGGGGTGGAGGAGAAGGGGGTAGTTCTGGGTTAAGGTGACCTTTCTAGGAACAAAAAGAAAAGGAGTACTTGTGGCACCTTAGCTACAGCTCACGAAAGCTCATGCTCAAATAAATTGGTTAGTCTCTAAGGTGCCACAAGTACTCCTTTTCTTTTTGCGAATACAGACTAACACGGCTGTTACTCTGAAACCTTTCTAGGAACATTTCTTACAAATGCCTTATTATAAGGTATTGATATTTTATTCTTCCCCTTTCAAATGGGAGTTTTACTTGCCTTGTTATAGCAAAGTGCACCCATAGGACTACATAAAACAAATTGTTTGTGTATATGCCTAAAGTTTTAGATGATCAAAGCACACAAAACAACAGAACAATCTTTGCTCATTGCTTACAACTCTCACTCACATCAACACCAGTTACTCTGCAAATAAAATATAAGTTTTTTGGAAGCAAATTTAAACTTGTTTTAGCCTGACAAACTGTGCCTATAAAATAGGCCTCTGTGGTCTCACCCATTACTAGACAGACACACTTAAAATATCACTAGAGATGTATAATGTAGCCCTAAGGTTAGTTCATATAAAACAATGCAAAGCAGTTTCAATTCTAATGTTTTTATTAAAATTACCCAGTATACTCCCTGTAACCAATTATTGAGTCCCACTCTCTGTGATGTTTGGTAGGCAAGAAACAGTTTCAGCGTTTCAAAGATACCCAATGAGTATATTAGTTTCAAGGTTAGGGTAAATTCTTCAGTCTCTGGCAAACTCCAGGGCCATTTCAGTTCCATTAGGCCAAGAAAGCCAGAGCCAGATTCTGATTTTGGTTACATCAGTATAAACCCAGAGTCCTGTAACTGGCTTCAGTGGAGCAGCTCTGGATTTTCTCTGCTCTAACAGAGCAGAATCTGACCCTCAAATTCTCACTTCTGGACAGGCCATTGCTTCTTCTGGTATATTGTTCTTTTTCTTTTACACTTTTCTATAGTGGAAAGTTTGAACTTTCTAGATTATCTTAACCATCTCTATCACCCCTCAGCAGCAGCTCAAGCTCCTGACCAAGGCCTCACCTGCTCTTTATCTTCTCCCCAGTCAACTGGCATTTCAACTGCTATGAAATTCTCCTGTCCATTGTTATTCTGCTCCCGAAAGGAGCATCAAAAAGCTTTCCGTTGTTTAAACCATTCTAACTATAGGCAAGACATATCTCAGAAAGAGAGGCATTATACCCTTTTGCATTCTCTCCACAGGATCGCCCACTTCAAGGTCGCAGTAATGGATAACATTTCCAGTATGTGCATTTGATCATTAAGGGTATGTCTACACTACCCGCCAGATCAGCGGGCAGCGATCAATCCAGCAGGGATCGATTTATCGTGTCTAGTCTAGTAATCGACCCCCTCCCCCTCCCGCCCAAGCACTCTCCTGTCGACTCCTGTATGCCAGCTCCACAAGAGGCGCAGGCGGAGTCGACAGGGGAGCGGCAGCAGTCGACTCACCGCCGTGAAGACACCACGGTAAGTCGATCTAAGTAGGTCGACTTCAGCTATGTTATTCACGTAGCTGAAGTTGCATAACTTAGCTCAATCCCACCTCTAGTGTAGACCAGGGCTAAACGTGTATACGGTCCTATAGACACTGACAAAATTCCCCATTGATTTCTATTGTCAAGGTGACGTCTCTTTGTGGCAGCTGCACTCTTTTGCAAACCAGCTGCTGAACAGCAAATGAGGTTGAAAGACTTGTCTACATCATCACTTCCTTTACTATATGTGTGAAAGAAAGTGAGATGTTGCAGTATATAATAGTTTGGAATAGGTTCTCCCAGAAACATTTAATCATTCCTCTGAATATTGTTTTCTGTTCAGATCAGAGCCCTGGTCTACACTAGGACTTTAGGTCGAATTTAGGAGCGTTAAATCGATGTAAACCTGCACCCGTCCACATGATGAAGCCCTTTATTTCGACTTAAAGGGCTCTTAAAATCGATTTCCTTACTCCACCCCTGACAAGTGGATTAGCGCTTAAATCGACGTTGCCGGCTCAAATTTGGGGTACTGTGGACACAATTCGATGGTATTGGCCTCTGGGAGCTATCCCAGAGTGCTCCATTATGACCGCTCTGGACAGCACTCTCAACTCAGATGCACTGGCCAGGTAGACAGGAAAAGAACCGCGAACTTTTGAATCTCATTTCCTGTTTGGCCAGCGTGGCAAGCTGCAGGTGACCATGCAGAGCTCATCAGCACAGGTGACCATGATGGAGTCCCAGAATCGCAAAAGAGCTCCAGCATGGACCGAACGGGAGGTACGGGATCTGATCGCTGTTTGGGGAGAGGAATCCGTGCTATCAGAACTCCGTTCCAGTTTTCAAAATGCCAAAACCTTTGTCAAAATCTCCCAGGACATGAAGGACAGAGGCCATAACAGGGACCCGAAGCAGTGCCGCGTGAAACTGAAGGAGCTGAGGCAAGCCTACCAGAAAACCAGAGAGGCGAACAGCCGCTCTGGGTCAGAGCCCCAAACATGCCGCTTCTATGATGAGCTGCATGCCATTTTAGGGGGTTCAGCCACCACTACCCCAGCCGTGTTGTTTGACTCCTTCAATGGAGATGGAGGCAATACGGAAGCAGGTTTTGGGGACGAAGAAGATGATGATGAGGAGGAGGTTGTAGATAGCTCACAGCAAGCAAGCGGAGAAACCGGTTTTCCCGACAGCCAGGAACTGTTTCTCACCCTAGACCTGGAGCCAGTACCCCCCGAACCCACCCAAGGCTGCCTCCTGGACCCAGCAGGTGGAGAAGGGACCTCTGGTGAGTGTACCTTTTAAAATACTATACATGGTTTAAAAGCAAGCATGTGAAAGGATTACTTTGCCCTGGCATTTGCGGTTCTCCTAGATGTAGTCCTAAAGCCTTTGCAAAAGGTTTCTGGGGAGGGCAGCCTTATTGCGTCCTTCATGGGAGGACACTTCACCACTCCAGGCCAGTAACACGTACTCGGGAATCATTGTAGAACAAAGCATTGCAGTGTATGTTTGCTGGCATTCAAACAACATCTGTTCTTTATCTCTCTGTGTTATCCTGAGGAGAGTGAGATATAATTCATGGTCACCTGGTTGAAATAGAGTGCTTTTCTTCAGGGGACACTCAGAGGAGCCCATTCCTGCTGGGCTGTTTGCCTGAGGCTAAACAGAAATGTTCCCCACTTTTAGCCACAGGGAGGGGGGAAGGTTGAGGGGGTAGTCACGCGGTGGGAGGAGGCAAAATGCGACCTTGTAACGAAAGCACATGTGCTATGTATGTGTAACCCTTCTGCCCGTCAGAGTTGGCAGCAACAAGGGCCGGGTTCAATATCTAGGGGTTCCATTCCAATAACACAATGCAAACCGGCTCGAGCCCCCACCCAGTGACCTGGGACAAATATATACCACCCCCGCTGGGCGCCTCCAAGAGGCAATACTTCCCCTCTCGCAAGCACATAGTCTGAGTGTAGCAAAAGTCTTTTAATAACAGAGAGAAACAATGTGGCATTATGTTGGGGAAACACCACCAACAGGATTCATAACACAACCCATGAGCAAAAAAAACCCACCCCAGGCAAATTGGGGCATGCCCTTTTCCCTTTGGTTCTTGAGTCCAGCAACCCCAAATCACCCAAAGTCCCAAAAGTCCAATGCCCCAAAAGTCTCTGTCCCTGGTCAGGGCAGCCCCAGAGTTCGAAAGTTTATCTGCGGAGCTTTACCTCCCAACCTGGGTGGAAATGGGACAGGGGTAAGAGGCACCTTACGTGATCTGAAGCTGACCGTCCCATAGCTCCATAGCGGCGCTCCACTCCGCCAGCCGCCCCACAAACTCCTTCGCTCAGCTGCGCTCCGCTCCGCCAGCCGCCCCACGAACTCTTTCGCTCAGCTGCGCTCCGCTCCGCTCCACCAGCCGCCCCACGAACTCCTTCACTCAGCTCCACGGCCCACAAGCAGCTCCTGCCATCCACACACTGCGCCGCGTCGAACTGCTTCACCAGCCGTCCCGCAAACTGCTCCACAATATATCTTCAGGCTCCCCCACTACTTAACACAACACTCAGTGATTTCAGCTCTTAAGTGAATTCAGCTTATAATAGGGGAGCCCCAGTGCTGGTGCACTGTCAGCCCAAAGTGAGCTCAGCAGCCTATAACTAGACTTCTAATGAAATCAAAATTAGCTCTGATATTCCACAGTGGAGGGAGGAGGAAGTGCAATTAGCATGTAAGGCCCTCACCAAAGGGCCCATGCCACCAAGTATTAATACTTGTCCCCAGCCTCTCTCCATTCACACAGTTTTGGAACCCATGACCCTTGCCTAGCGAGTGCTACTTAGTTGATGGTGAATCCCTCCATCATAACAAAAGGCCACGTACAGTTCCAAGCACAGTTCCCATAATCAGGGTAATAACAATTTATTCTTCCTGCCCCAATAACAGAGACACTGGGGATCCCACAGCAGCCAAAGTGACCATTTGGGTAGCTATGGTCTCATTCTAGGCGTGGTGGGTGTGCCTATGCAAATGAGATCGGCCCCTGAAGTTCTTTTCCACAACTTGCCACACCTCACCACCAGATGTCAGGGTGGAGCTCATCCTGACACTGCTTACATCTGTAATGTTAACAGCAAGGTTTACCCTGAAAGAGTGTAGCCACTGTTTTATAAAATGTGTCTTTTTAAATACCGCTGTCCCTTTTTTTTTCTCCACCAGCTGCATGTGTTTCAATGATCACAGGATCTTCTCCTTCCCAGAGGCTAGTGAAGCTTAGAAAGAAAAAAAAACGCACTCGCGATGAAATGTTCTCCGAGCTCATGCTGTCCTCCCACACTGACAGAGCACAGACGAATGCGTGGAGGCAAATAATGTCAGAGTGCAGGAAAGCACAAAATGACCGGGAGGAGAGGTGGCGGGCTGAAGAGAGTAAGTGGTGGGCTGAAGAGAGTAAGTGGCGGGCTGAAGACAGGGCTGAAGCTCAAATGTGGCGGCAGCGTGATGAGAGGAGGCAGGATTCAATGCTGAGGCTGCTGCAGGACCAAACCAGTATGCTCCAGTGTATGGTTGAGCTGCAGCAAAGGCAGCTGGAGCACAGACTGCCACTGCAGCCCCTCTGTAACCAACCGCCCTCCTCCCCAAGTTCCATAGCCTCCACAACCAGACGCCCAAGAACACGGTGGGGGGGCCTCCGGCCAACCAGCCACTCCACCACAGAGGATTGCCCAAAAAAAAGAAGGCTGTCATTCAATAAATTTTAAAGTTGTAAACTTTTAAAGTGCTGTGCTTAAAGTGCTGTGTGGCATTTTCCTTCCTTCCTCCACCACCCCTCCTGGGCTACCTTGGTAGTCATCCCCCTATTTGTGTGATGAATGAATAAAGAATGCATGAATGTGAAGCAACAATGACTTTATTGCCTCTGCAAGCGGTGATCAAAGGGAGGAGGGGAGGGTGGTTAGCTTACAGGGAAGTAGAGTGAACCAAGGGGCGGGGGGTTTCATCAAGGAGAAACAAACAGAACTGTCACACCGTAGCCTGGCCAGTCATGAAACTGGTTTTCAAAGCTTCTCTGATGCGTACTGCGCCCTCCTGTGCTCTTCTAACCGCCCTGGTGTCTGGCTGCGCGTAACCAGCAGCCAGGCGATTTGCCTCAATCTCCCACCCCGCCATAAACGTCTCCCCCTGACTCTCACAGATATTGTGGAGCACACAGCAAGCAGTAATAACAGTGGGAATATTGATTTCGCTGAGGTCTAAGCAAGTCAGTAAACTGCGCCAGCGCGCCTTTAAACATCCAAATGCACATTCTACCACCATTCTGCACTTGCTCAGCCTGTAGTTGAACAGCTCCTGACTACTGTCCAGGCTGCCTGTGTACGGCTTCATGAGCCATGGCATTAAGGGGTAGGCTGGGTCCACAAGGATACATATAGGCATTTCAACATCCCCAACAGTTATTTTCTGGTCTGGGAATAAAGTCCCTTCCTGCAGCTTTTGAAACAGACCAGAGTTCCTGAAGATGCGAGCATCATGCACCTTTCCCGGCAATCCCACGTTGATGTTGGTGAAACGTCCCTTGTGATCCACCAGAGCTTGCAGCACTATTGAAAAGTATCCCTTGCGGTTTATGTACTCGGCGGCTTGGTGCTCCGGTGCCAAGATAGGGATATGGGTTCCGTCTATAGCCCCACCACAGTTAGGGAATCCCATTGCAGCAAAGTCATCCACTATGACCTGCACATTTCCCAGGGTCACTACCCTTGATATCAGCAGATCTTTGATTGCATGGGCTACTTGTATCACAGCAGCCCCCACAGTAGATTTGCCCACTCCAAATTGATTCCCAACTGACCGGTAGCTGTCTGGCGTTGCAAGCTTCCACAGGGTTATCGCCACTCGCTTCTCAACTGTGAGGCTCTGCTCTCATCTTGGTATTCATGCGCCTCAGGGCAGGGGAAAGCAAGTCACAAAGTTCCATGAAAGTGCCCTTACGCATGCGAAAGTTTCGCAGCCACTGGGAATCGTCCCAGACCTGCAACACTATGCGGTCCCACAGTCTGTGCTTGTTTCCCGAGCCCAGAATCGGCGTTCCACAGCATGAACCTGCCCCATTAGCACCATGATGCATGCATTGGCAGGGCCCATGCTTTCCGAGAAATCTGTGTCCATGTCCTGATCACTCACGTGACCGCGCTGACGTCGCCTCCTCGCCCGGTATCGTTTTGCCAGGTTCTGGTGCTGCATATACTGCTGGATAATGCGCGTGGTGTTTAATGTGCTCCTAATTGCCAAAGTGAGCTGAGCGGCCTCCATGCTTGCCTTGGTATGGCGTCCGCACAGAAAAAAGGCGCGGAACGATTGTCTGCCGTTGCTCTGACGGAGGGAGGGGCGACTGACGACACGGCTTACAGAGTTGGCTTCAGGGAGCTAAAATCAACAAAGGGGGTGTCTTTACATCAAGGAGTATTTCAGGCAGGACTTCAGGGAGGGTTCCAATAAGAAATGGTGCACCTAAGTTATCGTTCTTATTGGAACAAGGAAGTTAGCCTGGCCTCTGATTGATACATGGCTAGATTTACCTCGCTGCACCTTCTCTGTGAGTGACTGCAGTGTGACCTAGAGGAATGAGTCCCCTAGACAGGGGAGGAGGCAAATGAGTACAAAACAAATCTGGTCTATTTCTTGTTTTGACCCACTCCATCTATCTTTTACATCTTTGGCTGGCAGCAGACGGTGCAGAAGGACTGCATGCCATCCACATCTCATGGCTGCTCGGCAGAAGATGGTACAGTACGACTGCTAGCCATCCTCATCTCTTGCCTGCCTGGCAGAAGATGGTACAATACGACTACTAGCAATCCTCATCTCTTGCCTGCCTGGCAGAAGATGGTACAGTACGACTGCTAGCAGTCCGTATTGCCTGCCCGCTCACCATAAGACGGTTCAATAGGACTGACTGCAGGACTAAAGAGAATGACCTGGTCAAGTCACTCCAAATTTAGTCCCTGTGCCCATGTCTGCCCAGGCGCTCCCAGCCAATGTGGCCAGGAGCACCTCGGACATGACGAGGACGACTACCAGTCGTATTGCACCGTCTGCTGCCAGAAGGCAATGGGTTGCTGCTACTGTTTAGCAATGCCGTACCGCGTCTGCCAGCATCCAGGAGACATAGGGTGACGGTTACCTGAGCGGGCTCCATGCTTGCCGTGGTATGGCGTCTGCACAGGTAACTCAGGAAAAAAGGCGCGAAATGATTGTCTGCCCTTGCTTTCACGGAGGGAGGGAGGGAACAGGGGCCTGACGATACGTACCCAGAACCACCCGCGACAATGTTTTAGCCCCATCAGAGTGCTCCATTGTGACTGCTCTGGACAGCACTCTCAGATGCCCGATTGTTTGCCGTTGCTCTGACGCCGGGAGGGGTGACTGAGGACACGGCTTACAGGGTTGGCTTCAGGGAGCTAAAATCAACAAAGGGGGTGTCTTTACATCAAGGAGTATTTCAGGCAGGACTTCACGGAGGGTTCCAATAAGAAATGGTGCACCTAAGTTATCGTTCTTATCGGAACAAGAAGGTTAGCCTGGCCTCTGATTGATACATGGCTAGATTTACCTCCCTGCACCTTCTCTGTGAGTGACTGCATTGTGACCTAGAAGAATGAGTCCCCTAGACAGGGGAGGGGAGGGAAGCAAATGAGTACAAAACAAATCTGGTCTATTTCTTGTTTTGATCCACTCCATTTATCTTTTACATCTTTGGCTGGCAGCAGACGGTGCAGAAGGACTGTATGCCATCCACATCTCATGGCTGCTCGGCAGAAGATGGTGCAATAGGACTGCTAGCAGTCCGTATCGCCTGCCCGCTCACCACAAGACGGTTCAATAGGACTGACTGCAGGACTAAAGAGAATGACCCGGTCAAGTCACTCCAAATTTAGTCCCTGCGCCCATGTCTGCCCAGGCGCTCCTGATCGACCTCACAGAGGCGACCAGGAGCACCTCGGACATGACGATGACGGCTACCAGTCGTACTGTACCGTCTGCTACCACAAGGCAAGGGGTTGCTGCTACTGTGTAGCAATGCCGTACCACGTCTGCCAGCACCCAGGAGACATAGGGTGACGGTTACCTGAGCGGGCTCCATGCTTGCAGTGGTATGGCGTCTGCACAGGTAACTCAGGAAAAAAGGTGCGAAATGATTGTCTGCCCTTGCTTTCACGGAGGGAGGGAGGGAACGGGGGCCTGACGATATTTACCCAGAACCACCCGCGACAATGTTTTAGCCCCATCAGGCATTGGGATCTCAACCCAGAATTCCAATGGGCAGCG
Organism: Lepidochelys olivacea; assembly: GCF_965140295.1. Classification (NCBI taxonomy): domain Eukaryota; kingdom Metazoa; phylum Chordata; order Testudines; family Cheloniidae; genus Lepidochelys; species Lepidochelys olivacea. Next base: position 53,139,209 of record NC_140421.1, on the reverse strand, counting down.
GAGACTGCGGGAACTGTGGGATAGCTACCCACAGTGCAACGCTCCGGAAGTCGACTCTAGCCTCGGTACTGTGGAAGCGCTCCGCCGAGTTAATGCACTTAATGCACTTAGAGCATTTTCTGTGGGGACACACACACTCGAATATATAAAACCGATTTCTAAAAAACCGACTTCTATAAATTCGACCTTATTCCGTAGTGTAGACATACCCTTATTAGAGTCTGAAGATTGTGGGAAGGAAACATACCATACAACAGCTATACTAAAGGTCAAGGTATTCTCACCTCATCTACATTATAAAGTCTTGCACATAATCTTGCCCCCTTATCTCTGCTTTCATTTCCCCCTAGTCTTCCTACTACTACTTATGCTCTTCCCAATCCTCTCACCTTACTCCTCTCCTTATCTCCTTCTACTATCAGCTTTGTGCCCTTCCTCTACGTCATATACTGGGAACAGTCCTCCTACCTCATCTACCAATTATCCTCTATTTTCACCATCAGATCTCTTAAGATTCACTTGAAGAAATCCCTGCTCCCTTTCTTTTCAGCATTAAAAATCCCCCTGACCTCTTCTTTCTCTGTGTTTTCCTGTATTTGTCTTGAGTCTAAGCTCATGAGAGCAGAGAATGCAAGTTCCTCTGTGTTTGTAAACATACAGCGTAAATGTACAGATCAGTAACAATACACTTAATAAAATTTCAGGTTTCAGATTCACATAGCACCAGGCAGTAGTGACTCCCTTCCCACTCTGAGTGCCTTACCCCAGACTACATACTTCTCTTCAGGCCATCACTACTTGCTCTCACTATATTAAGCACAAGAGGGTTCACACACAGTCATGGATACACTAAAGGCCCTTAGTCTGAAATTTTAAGAGGTATATTTCACAGGGACCATCAGAAGTATCGCAAGATCACCAGCAAGAATATGAAGGTTTGCATGTAAAATCTCTAGAATGAAACTGGTTTCTTACTCAGATTTTGTTTTTTCTCTTGTCTTGTCAAGCACAACAGGTGCTAGCACAGTGTAAATGGGAAACCACCATTTACTAATATTTTAAATAAAAACCCAACACACGTAACTCTAGGCCACGGCCATGAAAAGCATGGTATAAGATGGCTTTTAGAAATAGCAAAAGATGATGATCATAGGATCATAAAAATGTAGGGCTGGAAGAGACCTTAAAAGGTCATCTAGTCGAGCCCCCTGCACTGAGGCAGGACCATAGCTAGACGATCCCTGACATGTTTGTTTAACCTGTTACTAAAAAAAAGAGGGTTCACACACAAATCTCCAGTGAGGGGTTCCACAACCTCCCTTGGAAGCCTATAGCCCTTATAGTTAGAATTTTTCTCTTATATCTAACTTAAATCTCCCTTGCTGCAGATTACGTAGATTATTTCTTGTCTTATCTTCAGTGGACACGGAGAACAATTGATCACAGTCCTCTTTGTAATAGCCCTTAACATATCACTGTGACGTTCCCTTCTGGTGTTGTCTGGACCAGTGATCTGCTAGGTCACTCCAATCCTTGAGTCTGGGAATCAGCCTTACCCTGCTCTGCTGTGAGAACCCCCACTCCTGGGCTGTTCACGCACAGCCTCTGGCATGTAAGCTGCTCCCAGCTACTTACAACCGAATGACACTAGCCAATATCTTCAGTCCCAGACACAACTCTGGGAACCTCCATCTTGCAGTGTCCAGTTGTGCCCGCTGGACACTGCAAGGTTATACGCATTCGTCAATTTAACAAAGAAATTGATATGTACCAGGCTTATTATGCCAAGGGGCGTCTCTGACACACTTCAAACCAAACATACTGCTTCAAGTAGAATAAACAAACAGATTTATTAACTACAAAGATAAATTTTAAGTGATTATAAGTGAAAGCATAACAAGTCAGATTTGGTCAAATGAAATAAAAGCAAAACGCATTCTAAGCTGATTTTATCTTTTTCGATGCCCTTACAAACTTAGATGCTTCTCATCACAGGCTGGCTAGTTGCTCTTCAGCCAGGCTCTCTCTTCCCTTTGATCAGCGTTTCAGTCGCTTGGTGTGGTGTCAGTAGATGTAGGTAGAAGAGAGAGAGAGCTTGGCAAACGTCTCTCCCTTTTATCATGTCCTTTCTTCCCTGTTGGCTTTGCTCCCCCACCCCCTTCAGAGTCAGGTGAACATTACCTCATCACAGTCCCAAACGGACCAAAGAAAGGGGGGGTGTGACTCACTCGAGAGTCTAACAGATCTTTTTGTTGCTAACAGATCCTTTTGTAGCTGCCTAGGCCAGCGTCCTTTGTTCCTGTGAGGCTGGGCAGGGTTTGTCCCATACGTGCCCTGATGAGGTGTGAACTGCCTCTCTGCTCTTGGAGAGTTTTTGCTTGGGCTTATTTTAAGCCATGAGGATACATTTTCAGCCTCATAACTACATACATGAAATTATAACCTATAACATTACTATAACATTACTGGTTTCAGAGTAGCAGCCGTGTTAGTCTGTATTCGCAGAAAGAAAAGGAGTACTTGTGGCACCTTAGAGACTAACCAATTTATTTGAGCATAAGCTTTCGTGAGCTACAGCTCACTTCATTGGATGCATAAAGTGGAAAATGCAGTGAGGATATTTTATACACACAGACCATGAAAAAATGGCTGTTTATCGCTGCAAAAGGTTTTCTCTCCCCCCACCCCACTCTCCTGCTGGTAATAGCTTATCTAAAGTGATCACTCTCCTTGCAATGTGTATGATAATCAAGGTGGGCCATTTCCAGCACAAATCCAGAGTTTAACAAGAACGTCTGAGGAACGGAGGGGGGACGAGGGGGGTAGGAAAAAACAAGGGGAAAGAGGTTACCTTGCATAATGACTTAACCACTCCCAGTCTCTATTCAAGCCTAAGTTAATTGTATCCAATTTGCAAATGAATTCCAATTCAGCAGTCCCTCGCTGGAGTCTGGTTTTGAAGTTTTTCTGTTGTAATATCGCAACTTTCATGTCTGTAATCGCGTGACCAGAGAGATTGAAGTGTTCTCCGACTGGTTTATGAATGTTATAATTCTTGACATCTGATTTGTGTCCATTTATTCTTTTACGTAGAGACTGTCCAGTTTGACCAATGTACATGGCAGAGGGGCATTGCTGGCACATGATGGCATATATCACATTGGTAGATGTGCAGGTGAACGAGCCTCTGATAGTGTGGCTGATGTTATTAGGCCCTGTGATGGTGTCCCTTGAATAGATATGTGATTATCATACACATTGTAAGGAGAGTGATCACTTTAGATAAGCTATTACCAGCAGGAGAGCGGGGTGGGGGGAGAGAAAACTTTTTGAAGTGATAAACACCCATTTTTTCATGGTCTGTGTGTACAAAACATCCTCACTGCATTTTCCACTTTATGCATCCAATGAAGTGAGCTGTAGCTCACGAAAGCTTATGCTCTAATAAATTGGTTAGTCTCTAAGGTGCCACAAGTACTCCTTTTCTTTTTGTGAATACAGACTAACACGGCTGCTACTCTGAAACCTGTCATTATGCAAGGCACTGCATTTAGCCGTATGGAGTGGAAATCTATCAACTGCGTGAAAAAACTTGTACAGATACAGACAGACATCACCTTCCTCTCCAAATGCAAACAGATGGACATCGTACCAAAAGGACTGAAGGTAAAAAATCCATTACAATCTACATACCACACAGACTATGCTGACAGCTTGTGCCACACGCTCTCAAAGAAACTGCGGAACCACCTGATCAACATCCTCTACAGCAAACAGGGAAAGATTAAGAATGAGCTCTCAAAACTGGATACTCTCATAAAAAAACAACCTTCCACATAAACTTCCTCGTGGCTGGACTTTACTAAAACTAGACAAGCCATTTACAACACACACTTTGCTTCTCTACAAAAGAAAAAGGACACTAAACTTTCTAAACTACTACACGCCACAAGGGGCCACAGCAATGGTTCCCTCAACCCACCCAGCAATATTGTTAATCTATCCAACTATATTCTTAGCCCAGCAGAAGAAGCTGTCCTATCTCGGGACCTCTCCTTCTGCTCCTCCACCCCCACGAACACGATACAGTTCTGTGGTGACCTAGAATCCTATTTTCTACATCTCCGACTCAAGGAATATTTCCAACACTCCTCTGAACAACATACTAATCCACAGAGACCTCCCTACCAAAAGACGGATTCTAGGTGGACTCCTCCTGAAGGCCGAGACAGCAGACTGGACTTCTACATAGAGTGCTTCTGCCGATGTGCACAGGCTGAAATTGTGGAAAAGCAGCATCACTTGCCCCACAACCTCAGCCGTGCAGAACACAATGCCATCCACAGCCTCAGAAACAACTCTGACATCATAATCAAAAAGGCTGACAAAGGAGGTGCTGTTGTCATCATGAATAGGTCGGAATATGAACAAGAGGCTGCTCGGCAGCTCTCCAACACCACTTTCTACAAGCCATTACCCTCTGATCCCACTCAGGGTTACCAAAAGAAACTACAGAATTTGCTCAAGAAACTCCCTGAAAAAGCACAAGGTCAAATCCGCACAGACATACCCCTGGAACACCAACCTGGGATATTCTATCTACTACCCAAGATCCATAAACCTGGAAATCCTGGCCGTCCCATCATCTCAGGCATTGGCACCCTGAAAGCAGGATTGTCTGGCTATGTAGACTCTCTCCTCTGGCCCTACACTACCAGCACTCCCAGCTATCTTCGAGACACCACTGACTTCCTGAGGAAACTACAATCCATCGGTGATCTTCCTGAAAATACCATCCTGGCCACTATGGATGTAGAAGCCCTCTACACCAACATTCCACACAAAGATGGACTACAAGCCGTCAGGAACACTATCCCCGATAATGTCACGGCAAACCTGGTGGCTGAACTTTATGACTTTGTCCTCACCCATAACTATTTCACATTTGGGGACAATGTATACCTTCAGATCAGCGGCACTGCTATGGGTACCCGCATGGCCCCACAGTATGCCAACGTTTTTATGGCTGACTTAGACAACGCTTCCTCAGCTCTCGTCCCCTAATGCCCCTACTCTACTTGCGCTATATTGATGACATCTTCATCATCTGGACCCATAAAAAAGAAGCCCTTGAGGAATTCCACCATGATTTCAACAATTTCCATCCCACCATCAACCTCAGCCTGGACCAGTCCACACAAGAGATCCACTTCCTGGACACTACGGTGCTTATAAGCGATGGTCACATAAACACCACCCTATACTGGAAACCTACTGACCGCTATTCCTACCTACGTGCCTCCAGCTTTCACCCTGACCACACCACACGGTCCATCGTCTACAGCCAAGCTCTACGATACAACCGCATTTGCTCCAACCCCTCAGACAGAGACAAACACCTACAAGATCTCTATCAAGCATTCTTACAACTACAATACCCACCTGCTGTAGGGAAGAAACAGATTGACAGAGCCAGAAGAGTACCCAGAAGTCACTTACTACAGGACAGGCCTAACAAAGAAAATAACAGAACGCCACTAGCCGTCACCTTCAGCCCCCAACTAAAACCTCTCCAACACATCATCAAGAATCTACAACCTATCCTGAAGGACGCCCATCACTCACAAATCTTGGGAGACAGGCCAGTCCTTGCCTACAGACAGCCCCCCAAAACCTGAAGCAAATACTCATCAGCAATCACACACCACACAACAGAACCACTAACCCAGGAACCTATCCTTGCAACAAAGCCCATTGCCAACTGTGCCCACATATCTATTCAGAGGACACCATCACAGGGCCCAATAACATAAGCCACGCTATCAGAGGCTCGTTCACCTGCACATCTACCAATGTGATATATACCATCATGTGCAAGCAATGCCCCTCTGCCATGTACATTGGTCAAACTGGACAGTCTCTACGTAAAAGAACAAATGGACACAAATCAGTTGTCAAGAATTATAACATTCATAAACCAGTCGGAGAACACTTCAATCTCTCTGGTCACGCGATTACAGACATGAAAGTTGCGATATTACAACAGAAAAACTTCAAAACCAGACTCCAGCGAGAGACTGCTGAATTGGAATTCATTTGCAAATTGGATACAATTAACTTAGGCTTGAATAGAGACTGGGAGTGGTTAAGTCATTATGCAAGGTAACCTATTTCCCCTTGTTTTTTCCTACCCCCCCCCACCTCCTCTCCGTTCCTCAGATGTTCTTGTTAAACCCTGGATTTGTGCTGGAAATGGCCCACCTTGATTATCATACACATTGCAAGGAGAGTGATCACTTTAGATAAGCTATTACCAGCAGGAGAGTGGGGTGGGGGGAGAGAAAACCTTTTGCAGTGACAAACACCCATTTTTTCATGGTCTGTGTGTATAAAACATCCTCACTGCATTTTCCACTTTATGCATCCGATGAAGTGAGCTGTAGCTCACAAAAGCTTATGCTCAAATAAATTGGTTAGTCTCTAAGGTGCCACAAGTACTCCTTTTCTTATGACATTACTGTAACAGCAATGCTCAGTGCATCATGAGCCTTCCAAAGACACCTGACATGACAAACTTTGCATTGGATACCATACAATCATTTTAAAAGGATGAATATGGGGACCCTGGGTGTTCCCCTGAGGTATAGAGCGTCACAATCAGGTTTCTCCTCAGTCTTCTTTTCTCAACTCTACACACACACAATGTGTTTTTGTTAACCTTTCCTCATAGGTCAGGTTTGCTAAACTTTTTTCCTTTTTGTTGCTCTCCTCTTGACTCTCTCCAAATTTGTCCACATCCTTCCTAAAGTGTGATGCCCAGAACTGAACACAGTACTCCAGCTGAGGCCTCACAACTGCTGAGTAAAGCAGGACAGTTACCTCCCATGTCTTACACACCGCACTCCCATTAATACACCCCAGAATTATATTAGCCTCTTTCACAGCTGCAACACATAGTTGACACATTTATGATCCACTATCACCACCAGATCCTTTTCAGCAGTACTGCTGCCTCGCCAGTTGTTCCCCATTTTGTAGTTGTGCATTTGATTTTTCCTCCTTAAGTGTAGGCTTTACACTTACTTGTCTTTACTGAATTTCACCTTATTGATTTCAAACCAATTCTCCAATTTGTCAAACTTGTTTTGAACTTTCCTCCTCACCTCCAAAGCGCGTGCAATCCCTCCCACCTTGGTGTCCTCCACAAATTTTATAAGCATAATCTTCACTCCATTTTCCAAGTCATTAATGAAAATATTGACTAGTACCGGACCCAGGACAGATCCCTATGGGACGCCACTAGATAAGTCTCCCCAGTTTGACAGCGAATTATTGGTAACTACTCTTGAGCATTGTCCTTCAGCCACTTTTGCACCCAATGTGATCCTAAGAATTCACCAGTGCCAACTGGCAAAGGGTTCACTGTTCCGTCAGCAGCTCCTATGAGGCCCAACAAACTCACTACACCAAACACATTGCTGTCAGCATTTATCTATAAAGAATGTCATGTGAGATATCAAATGAAAGCTGGTGACACACTGGTCAGTAACATCATTGTGAAGTGCATGTATTAACACTATATAAGGAATGATGTATACCTACTAATATTAGACTTTAAATCTGTAACCAAACAAAAGGAGAAACAGATTTCTTCCAGACCAGAAGGAATCTATCGCATATAGATTAAGCAGTGTGAAACAAGAACAATGGGAGCTACATTTGCATGTAAAATTGAAACAGGTTGATGGGGGGATGGGAACTCAACATGGTGCCAACACAGCGGGAACAAAACAACAGGAATGCATTTCAAAGGACAAGGAAATCACCCCATTATCCATTTCACTGAGGAACAACGTTGGTGGAAAGGAGTGATTCATGAAAGAATGGATCCTGCAGCTCTGCAGAAAGACTTTGATGGAAAGAAACTGCTTTAGACAAGGGTTGTAATCTAATAAATCTTAGTCTCTAGAAAGAAAAGGAGTACTTGTGGCACCTTAGAGACTAACCAATTTATTTGAGCATAAGCTTTCGTGAGCTACAGTTCAGCTGTAGCTCACGAAAGCTTATGCTCAAATAAATTGGTTAGTCTCTAAGGTGCCACAAGTACTCCTTTTCCTTTTGCGAATACAGACTAACACCGCTGTTACTCTGAAACCAGTCTCTAGAAAGCGCATTATACTTTTGTTTTGTGGGTAACCATTTCTGTTTCCGTTATTCTCACTCAATACTCACTTGAATCTGTTCTTTGTTAATAAACTCATATTTGTTTTCACTATAAATAGATTACAGTACTGTACTGATATATTTCAGAGTAACAGCCGTGTTACTCTGTATTCGCAAAAAGAAAAGGAGTACTTGTGGCACCTTAGAGACTAACCAATTTATTTGAGAAAACCTGGATTTGTGCTGGAAATGGCCCAACTTGATGATCACTTTAGATAAGCTATTACCAGCAGGAGAGTGGGGTGGGAGGAGGTATTGTTTCATGGTCTCTGTGTATATAATGTCTTCTGCAGTTTCCACAGTATGCATCCGATGAAGTGAGCTGTAGCTCACGAAAGCTCATGCTCAAATAAATTGGTTAGTCTCTAAGGTGCCACAAGTACTCTTTTTCTTTGTACTGATATAGAGGACCTGAAACCTGAGCTGTAACCCTCCATCTGTGTGTATATTGTCTCTTTGAGAGGCAACTTACCTGGTAAAATCTGTGAGTGTCCAGTGACAGGGACTGTATGCTACAGGGGAACGCTCTTCTAACAGGATCCAGGGATTGAATTGCACCTACTGTTAACCTGCAAAGCAAAACAGAACTGTCAGAGTCCTGAGAAGAGTGTACGAGAGCTACCAATAGACTCCTTCATGCTGGAGCTGTGGGGAGGGGGAAACATGACAAATTGAACCACAATCTGGGTGCCTGGAGGAAGCCTCACACCCACTTTATAGTAATCTGATCTAGACCACATTTCCCTAGTTTGCTTATAAGAATGTCATGTGGAACTGTCAAAAGCCTTACTAAAATCAAGATATCTCATCTACTGCTCCTCCCGTCCACTATGCTGAGGCCATCTGCTATACTATTATGAGTTTAGCATAATATCCCAAGGGAAACATAAGCAAGTGAGCCACTAAAATGGTTTGCAGCAAAGTGCAAAAGAATATGAAATTAAAATTCATTGTGGTTTTTATTTTCAGAGACAGTTGCCTAAGCAGTTGATGGTAAACCTGAGCAAAATTATTATTAATTTCCATTATAATTCGTATTACAGTAGCAGCCCTGTTGTGCTAGGCTCTGTGGAAATATAGGAAGTCACAGTCTCTGCGTCAAAAACCAACTGCAGATATTTTAAGTGGATCTCATTTGACGTATTTGTATCACTTTTTATTATTTGACTCACTAGCCTGTATTTTACTGGAAAAAATAGTATCAAATTGTATAGGATACTTCCTTGCAAATAATATGTATTTCAGAGATTGTCTTCCCTTTTTACAAGGGGTGTGTGCTCTCTGCTAAACCCACAGGAAAAACAAGGTTTTCCCAGTTCAAGCACAACCATAACAGCTTTACGGAAGGGCTAAAACCTCCCATCAGATCTGCAGGGCAGATCTCAGATAAGCAGCTGAAATGAAGGATTATCTTGACTATGACATGGAAATGTTTACTTTGATAATTTAAATGTCTGTGTTGGCTTCACATTATTTGTCATTGTGCACACGACTCTCCAGAAGGGGATTAAGGATGTGATACAGAAATACTTACTCCCAGGAGAAATCCGTATTCGCTCAAGTAATTCTATTGACTACAGTAGCACTATTTGCACAAGTAAGATTTACTCATGTGAGTAAAGTTTGGAGAATCAGGAACGTAGTGTTACCCAAAAGGAATGTTTTTAGGTCAACACGCTACAAATTTGGATTATGTTCGGTCATTAAAACAAAAGGCCAATGGCATTCCCGTCTTTAGGTGGAATATATGATACACAATAGATTCGTTCATGGATAGAAATATAAGCATCAAATGTGTCATTTAACCTAGAATAATGCAGGTTAAAATATTTTAACATAGTAGTCTGAAAGCCCAGGAGGAAGGAATTATTGGAAAGCAGTAATTCAGAGAAGGAGACAGAGACCTGAAATAATAGCAAAGTAGAGATTTTATAATGGCAGAAAGGAAATGGCAAAAAAATGCCAATGCCACGTTATGATTCATATGCAGGGATTATCTACACTTTCCCCCCAACTACAGTGAAATTTGGTGCTTATTTTGGAACAGGTTAGGAATGTCATTAATTGTCAGACCTATTTGCCATCAGCTCAGTGCAGTATGTTCTTTGCTCCTCAGTCTCTGAGTGTCCTTTAGTGAGGCAGTACGCTCACTCTTCACGCAAAATGCTGCCTATAAAACTTGGAATGTTATTCTCATGTGAAATTCCTTACATGCCAGAACCCTCACCTCATGAAATAACTAACCCACCTAATCAGAAGTCTTTCTTGATGCATCAAATACCATCCACATTATCTGCTCTAAACCAGGGGTCTCAAGCACAGAGCCCGCGGGCCGCATGCGGCCCGTGGAGTTATTTCCTGCGGCCTGCCATAGGTGCCGACTCCGTGGTTGCTCTGGGGAAAAATTGATGGGTGCTCTGCACCCACCGGCAACCAAGCTCCCCTCCTCCTCCCCCTCCCCCCTTGAGTGTGCTGCATCCCCACTCCTCCGCCTACCACCCAGTGCTTCCCGCCGCCAAACAGGTGTTTGGTAGCGCTTAGGACTTTCCAGGAGTGGGGATGCTATACTCAGGAGAGGAGGCGGAGAAGAGGTGGAGATTTGGGGAAGGGGTTGGAATGGGGGGCAGGGAAGAGGTGGGGCCTCATGGAAGGGGTGGAGTGGGGACAGGGCCAGGGGCAGTTGGGGGTCATTTATCCTCTCATTATAACAGGAGAAGGCGCTTGTTTGACAGAAGAGTTGGGTGAACTATTCAGTCATTATAGCCTTCTTCCTGTTTGTGAGTTGTCTGCAAACATACTAAGATTTTTTATTAATTGAACTTAAATTTATGCATTGACTTAACTTCAGCATCTTAAATAAGATACGTTCAAATTCAGGTACTCTATTGTACATACTTAAATAGAAATCCTATAGGCTATAAAGGTCTTCCAATTGTTGTTTTATTCAGTTTTTTTTAAAATACTGACCATATAGCAAATCCTGAGATTCAGAATTTTAAAAAAAGATTCATGAGTTTTAAAAAAGTTAATACATTGACTTTTAATAGCATACTATTCTTCATTTTTTACTCATTACTCTTCATTTTTTTCTCATTCATTACTCTTCATTTTTTTTCATTTTTGACTATACTTTTGTATTGTTGTACGAAAAGGTTTCAGTGATGCAGCCCTCGGGCCAATGTACTAGTCCTCATCGGGCCCTCGTGGTGATTTGAGCTTGAGATCCCTGCTCTAAAACATATTTCTAAAATGTAGTATTACAAACATCACACAGTCTAGCCACAAATATTTTCTATGTGTCAAACATCAAATATAGCCTTTTATAAGCCCATTCAGCATATTTTTAAAAAATAGCATCTGTTCATGATACTATAGTTTTGCTTTACATTAAAAAATACTTATTGCTAACTTATCACATTGTACTAGGTACCATACAAACACAGAATAAAGTATAAGATACACCCAGAATTGCTTATGTTCTATTTAAGACAAGATGGAATAAACACGTAAAAGATCCATTTTGTTGAGGAGGAGACATATCCAGACTGACACAGTGATCAGCCACTGAACACAGGGTAGGCCTCATCTTGATTAGATCATCTCTAGGCCTGACAGATACACAAGGGGTCTGTGGTTGTTACACTTTGGCAGCACTTGTATGGTTTGTCATGACAGTCAGGCCTCAGGCCTGGAGGCGGCAGGACTACTCCCACAGAGACCTTTTCTAGGGTCGTCTTGATCACCCACACCAGGGTCAGACATAATCCAATGCTACATCTTTATTGTTTTCAAATGACTGAAAAATTCATTCCTCTTTTTCTCATTTTTCCATGGATACAGGATGACTCAGCCTAAAGATCTGGCCCCAAGCAAGTTTGGCGAAATCCAGGTTTAGGAGCAGGAGGTGGCTGGACTGTCTCTCCATGGGGGGATGCGGGGGGGAGCACCTTCTAGGGTAGCCTCTGAACAGGGTAAGCCATAAATCCCTTTAGCTAGAATGCCAGCAGCCTGCACAAGGACATTCAAGTCTGTGGTTTCCAAGAGGAAGAATTGTTGAAGTGCAGAGTATAGCACCAATACCAATAAAAAAAATTGTCCCTAAATGGCGGACTAACGTGACCTGGTGAAACTGGGGGAAAAAATTTATGCCGTTATAGTTGGAAGCTGTAGCTCTGATGATAAATTAAAGCCAGTTGTTCTAGCAAAGATTGGAACTGTGTTTCCTCCTCCATATATTTTTATGTTGTATTGCTGAAGGAGGAAGAATTGATGCTGGTTAGCTGATTAAGGATTCCATCCTCCCATCGCAGATTTGGTGAAACTCCTATTGACTTCACAGGAGCAAGCCCATAAAGACTAAATAGAACAATGTCTTTTTAACAGAACAGTGCTGTAATCCTGAGTCGGGAAAAATTTTGTTCTCTTTATCTGTTTATCTCTTAAGAATATCTGTATCTTTTTAGAGAGATAAAATAAAATAATCTGAAAAACAAACAAAAACTCACATAACAAACCCATGGGAGCATTTAACCTTATCTTTCCGGTGACTGAGGACAGGCTACAAGCATCATCAAATACAGTGACATGCAATGTTCCCTTATAACCCAAGGTTACTTACTATTTGAACAAGATTATCATCTTTGAACACTTCCAAAACATTGATAATTTCTAATGGGGATTAAACATTTATGACACTGAGTTAAGATACAAGAAGAAGAAATAATCGGGTGGCAACCCAGCACTGATTGCTGACAATAACTCGTGAATATTTTATTGCTAATGATGTAAACATGTCAAACCCAGCCACTGGGCATGCACTCTAAGCGTGTCTATATAGACCTAGCTGTATGCTCATAATTTAAGATTGCACAAGTATGACTCTTGTCCAAAGGGGAGTTCTGGCATAGAACTGTGTGTTCTCAGTTAGGGAGGTGTGTTTAATTATACCACCTTTTCAAACACTTATTGTAGTGAAGCAACTTGCACTGGAGTCAATGGATTTGAGCACTTCAGATCTTATGCAAAAACACAAGACAGAGTACCAACCTTTTAATTTAACATTACTCTGGCTCTTGCTCATGTTGATGTTTCCTCTCCCAATAATATAATATGGTTTCCAGTTATATGGGTTAGTAAATTGCCTGATTTCAGATTTTGTTACCAACTTGAAACTCAGCTCACATTGGCAAATCTTTTCTGAAAACGGGGCCTACTTTGGAGAGAAAAAGGCTCAGGTTCTGTGTTTAATCCACCTCTGCACAGGATCTTGCCCCTTCTCATAGAATCATAGAATATCAGGGTTGGAAGGGACCCCAGAAGGTCATCTAGTCCAACCCCCTGCTCGAAGCAGGACCAATTCCCAGTTAAATCATCCCAGCCAGGGCTTTGTCAAGCCTGACCTTAAAAACCTCTAAGGAAGGAGATTCTACCACCTCCCTAGGTAATGCATTCCAGTGTTTCACCACCCTCATAGTGAAAAAGTTTTTCCTAATATCCAATCTAAACCTCCCCCACTGCAACTTGAGACCATTACTCCTCGTTCTGTCATCTGCTACCATTGAGAACAGTCTAGAGCCATCCTCTTTGGAACCCCCTTTCAGGTAGTTGAAAGCAGCTATCAAATCCCCCCTCATTCTTCTCTTCTGCAGACTAAACAATCCCAGCTCCCTCAGCCTCTCCTCATAAGTCATGTGTTCTAGACCCCTACTCATTTTTGTTGCCCTTCGCTGGACTCTCCCCAATTTATCCACATCCTTCTTGTAGTGTGGGGCCCAAAACTGGACACAGTACTCCAGATGAGGCCTCACCAATGTCGAATACAGGGGAACGATCATGTCCCTCGATCTGCTCGCTATGCCCCTACTTATACATCCCAAAATGCCATTGGCCTTCTTGGCAACAAGGGCACACTGCTGACTCATATCCAGCTTCTCGTCCACTGTCACCCCTAGGTCCTTTTCCGCAGAACTGCTGCCTAGCCATTCAGCCCCTAGTCTGTAGTGGTGCATTGGATTCTTCCATCCTAAGTGCAGGACCCTGCACTTATCCTTATTGAACCTCATCAGATTTCTTTTGGCCCAATCCTCCAATTTGTCTAGGTCCTTCTGTATCCTATCCCTCCCCTCCAGCGTATCTACCACTCCTCCCAGTTTAGTATCATCCGCAAATTTGCTGAGAGTGCAATGTACACCATCCTCCAGATCATTTATGAAGATATTGAACAAAACCGGCCCCAGGACCGACCCCTGGGGCACTCCACTTGACACCGGCTGCCAACTAGACATGGAGCCATTGATCACTACCCGTTGAGCCCGACAATCTAGCCAGCTTTCTACCCACCTTATAGTGCATTCATCCAGCCCATACTTCCTTAACTTGCTGACAAGAATACTGTGGGAGACCGTGTCAAAAGCTTTGCTAAAGTCAAGAAACAATACATCCACTGCTTTCCCTTCATCCACAGAACCAGTAATCTCATCATAAAAGGCGATTAGATTAGTCAGGCATGACCTTCCCTTGGTGAATCCATGCTGGCTGTTCCTGATCACTTTCCTCTCATGCAAGTGCTTCAGGATTGATTCTTTGAGGACCTGCTCCATGATTTTTCCAGGGACTGAGGTGAGGCCGACTGGCCTGTAGTTCCCAGGATCCTCCTTCTTCCCTTTTTTAAAGATTGGCACTACATTAGCCTTTTTCCAGGCATCCGGGACTTCCCCCGTTCGCCACGAGTTTTCAAAGATAATGGCCAATGGCTCTGCAATCACAGCTGCCAATTCCTTCAGCACTCTCGGATGCAACTCGTCCGGCCCCATGGACTTGTGCACGTCCAGCTTTTCTAAATAGTCCCTAACCACCTCTATCTCCACAGAGGGCTGGCCATCTCTTCCCCATTTTGTGATGCCCAGCGCAGCAGTCTGGGAGCTGACCTTGTTAGTGAAGACAGAGGCAAAAAAAGCATTGAGTACATTAGCTTTTTCCACATCCTCTGTCACTAGGTTGCCTCCCTCATTCAGTAAGGGGCCCACACTTTCCTTGGCTTTCTTCTTGTTGCCAACATACCTGAAGAAATTGTTACTCTTGACATCTCTTGCTAGCTGCAGCTCCAGGTGCGATTTGGCCCTCCTGATATCATTCCTACATGCCCGAGCAATATTTTTATACTCTTCCCTGGTCATATGTCCAACCTTCCACTTCTTGTAAGCTTCTTTTTTATGTTTAAGATCCGCTAGGATTTCACCATTAAGCCAAGCTGGTCGCCTGCCATATTTACTATTCTTTCGACTCATCGGGATGGTTTGTCCTTGTAACCTCAACAGGGATTCCTTGAAATACAGCCAGCTCTCCTGGACTCCTTTCCCCTTCATGTTAGTCCCCCAGGGGATCCTGGCCATCCGTTCCCTGAGGGAGTCGAAGTCTGCTTTCCTGAAGTCCAGGGTCCGTATCCTGCTGCTTACCTTTCTTCCCTGCGTCAGGATCCTGAACTCAACCAACTCATGGTCACTGCCTCCCAGATTCCCATCCACTTTTGCTTCTCCCACTAATTCTACCCGGTTTGTGAGCAGCAGGTCAAGAAAAGCGCCCCCCCTAGTTGGCTCCTCTAGCACTTGTGCCAGGAAATTGTCCCCTACGCTTTCCAAAAACTTCCTGGATTGTCTATGCACTGCTGTATTGCTCTCCCAGCAGATATCAGGAAAATTAAAGTCACCCATGAGAATCAGGGCATGCGATCTAGTAGCTTCCGTGAGCTGCCGGAAGAAAGCCTCATCTACCTCATCCCCCTGGTCCGGTGGTCTATAGCAGACTCCCACCACTACATCACTCTTGTTGCACACACTTCTAAACTTAATCCAGAAACACTCAGGTTTTTCTACAGTTTCGTACCGGAGCTCTGAGCAGTCATACTGCTCCCTTACATACAGTGCTACTCCCCCACCTTTTCTGCCCTGCCTGTCCTTCCTGAACAGTTTATAACCATCCATGACAGTACTCCAGTCATGTGAGTTATCCCACCAAGTCTCTGTTATTCCAATCACGTCATAATTCCTTGACATCACCAGGACCTCCAGTTCTCCCTGCTTGTTTCCAAGGCTTTGTGCATTCGTATATAAGCACTTGAGATAACCTGTTGATCACCCCTCATTCCCAGTATGAGGCAGGAGCCCTCCCCTCACAGGCATTCCTGCCTGTGCTTCCTCCCGGTATCCCGCTTTCCCACTTACCTCAGGGCTTTGGTCTCCTTCCCCCGGTGAACCTAGTTCAAAGCCCTCCTCACTAGGTTAGCCAGCCTGCTGGCAAAGATGCTCTTCCCTCTCTTCGTAAGACAGAGCCTGTCTCTGCCCAGCACTCCTCCTTCATGGAACACCATCCCATGGTCAAAGAATCCAAAGCCTTCTCTCCGACACCACCTGTGTAGCCATTCGTTGACTTCGACGATTCGACGGTCCCTACCCAGAGCTTTTCCTTCCACGGGAAGGATGGACGAGAACACCACTTGCGCCTCCAACTCCTTTATCCTTCTTCCCAGAGCCACGTAGTCCGCAGTGATCCGCTCAAGGTCATTCTTGGCAGTATCATTGGTGCCCACGTGGAGAAGCAGGAAGGGGTAGAGCTCCAATCCATTTTCCTACTTTGGGGCTGGAATCTGGGCACAGTTACCATCCCTCCTCACATCTGGTGTCTACAGGGGCAGACAGCTGATCCCGTCTCACCTTATAAGATCTTCAAGCAGTGTCAAGCTCCCCCTGCTTCTCTATCTTTTGTGTATTTTAAAGGGAACAGGTTGCCTGCCTTCTAACCCCCATTCAGCACCAATGGGACCCAAAAGGCTCTATTGGTTTCTGCTCTTCTTGCTGCAATAGCTATTTGCCACATGCTAGGGCCTGATATATCCCAGATTGCACCACTCTATGGACTCCCCAAAACAGCTGTTTCTGCCACTGTACTTTTTAAAAACATTTTGTATAATAGAATTAAAATGGAAGTGGTTATCCAGTTAATATTAATTCTTTTCCCAGAGGAAGGATGTATTGTATGCAAGATGGCTCTGAATTGTAGAGGTATTTAGGATGGTTCGGAGGAACAATAGGAACAAGGGTTCTCAATAAGTTTGTTTCTATTTGTAAACTTGGTACTGTACTAGAGGGAGGGGAGATTATGAAGTCTGATCTCTTGGCACTTTTCATCAATAACCTTAAAATGATGGGCAAAAGTGGAAGGGGATTTTGAATTTTTGGACATAGTTTCATTTAGTAGCTCTATAAAGTCACTTCAGCAACCATTGCTTTAGGCAATTAAGTCTCTTGTGACAAAATTAAAGCCTTTCTGTGTGGATAAAATAATTTACAAGATAAATTTTAAGGAGAAATATAAACAATTTCTGATATTAGTAGTACTTTCTTCTGTCACTTAAAGAAAAAGCTTACCGCACCCCACAGTCATCATCTTAGACATGATGGGCTGAATATAGCAGCAGGTTTAGTAAAGTCTATCAGGAGTCTAATGGCTGTAACTTACACCTTCTTCCAGACTGCTCAACATACAGGCTACTGTAACTTCAACTCTCCATTGACATACTAAGTTTTGATTCTGTTAACACTGAAGTCAGTAGAGTTATTCTGGTGTTAAACCTGAGTAACTGAGCTCAGAATCAGGGCCCTTTATGGAGGATATTTTGCTCTGATTTTAGTGGGTTAAGAGAAAACATATATGAAAAATGAATTGTGGACCATATTTTGGATCAAGAGGTGTATAAATAAGAGGTACCTGCATATCACTATGCATCCTTATTTTGATCATCATCCATCCATCCTCCAAATTTCTCACCTATTGTTTTTAGCTCTTACTTGTTCCAACGTGTCTGTCATTAGATTATAAACAGACTAGGACAGGGGTAGTTTTCAACAGAGGCTATAAACACTCTTCGGGGCCTAGAGATAAAGGATGGAAAAACCGGTCAGAGAAGAATCACACCCTATTTATTTATTTATTTTCAACTCCATAAGATCAACACGTTTTTACAAATTGCACACATCTCCAACAATTCTAGGGCCTTGTTTTAACCTCGGTTACACAAGGTATAAATCAGGACAAAAATCCAGAAAATTCAATAGAGTTATCCTGATGTAAGTGAAATCAGAATCAGGTTCCTGTAGAATATCATCATTCACTAAAGGTTGACAGAGAAACTATTAGGAATCTTTTTAGGATATAATATTTTTGGAATCTATATTGGATGCTACATTTGAAATTCTGGTGACAATTAACAAGTACTTTGGGATCCCAAATAAGGTTAAAAAATTCTTTTTCAGATGCATTTTTCGTTAAATCTGAAGTATCTGCAAGGGGACATTAGCTTAGTTTAGCTATTGTATGGAGGCAAGGCTATAAATATAAAGCCCGATTCTTAAGTAAGAACTGTGCACATGGAATGTCATGGGCAGTTTCCCACCAAAGTCAACAGAACTGCATTTATGAGCAAGAGTCTGTGCTTGCTAATCAAGTTGCAAGATTGGGCCCTTAATTTATAGGAAGCAACTACTCTTCTACCGACAGAGGAGGAACAATATAGTTTTGGACTTAACACAGGTAACTACATTGTAGATGAAAGTCATGTGATTTTCTTTTTTAAACAAATCCTTTTTTGTCGGAGGTGACAGTTGGCATAATACAGAGATATAAACCATAGTAGTCACAGCATTTGTAATATTTATTATGCTAGGCTGTGGTATTGTATTAAAAGACAACAATATTTGGTCTTATGAAGCTAAAGATTCTAGATAATTATAAACACAAATAAAGAAAAAGGATTATGTTTGGAAAAATACTGAGGATTAAGATGACAAAGAAGAAAAATCAGCTACAATTGAATTCTTAAGCAATTGTTTGTTTAATAATCAAGAAAAGTTGTTTTACTTCCTTGACCTTTGTCATGTGTGCACGTATGTACTCATTTAAATATCACTTGTCCTTTTAGGACCTAGTAACTTAACTTTTATATATCTGCATGTTTAACCTTTGATCATCTGTCTTCTAATTTTTATTACAGCTTCTGACTGATAGTCTTTATTGGGGAAAAGTGTAGATCTTAAATGGATCACCATTTGTGATAGTGATTCATTTTTTTCAACTTTAGATGTCACTTATTTTGATTGGTATATCAACATTTTCCAGTGTGGGAAAAGCATGAGCAATTTAATGTACTACTCTGATATACAATAATATCTTTGCAAGAGATAAGCAGTCTCAGTAGTCATTACCTTTAACTTACCTTGAAGTAAAGCCACTCTTTGAAATAAAAACACCATAATAAAAATAACAAGCAGTAATATAAGTACAACCAGAACTGGAAACAATCAATAGAAAACACAGATGCTAGTGATTATCAGTCTTACACTCAATCTCTGAGCTAATTCTACAAACGTGCTGAGAACAGAGATAATGCCCTTTATTTTGGCAACTGAGAAATATTTATTTACACATAAATATTTACATAACAAGCAATTAGCTTCTAAAGTTAATGAACTGATATATCCTCAGGATCAATCGAACTACTGAAAGTATTTCAGCAAAAACAGAAGAGTGATATGTGTTACAGAAATTACTGAATTTCTGCTGAAATTCAGTTGAATTGAAATAAAACAAACTTGTTGCTGAAAACAATCTTGCCATTTAGGGCTCAGTTTTGCATTATTTGTGGACCCCAAACTCTCATTGGATCAAATTTTGCTTTCAGTTACACCAACATCAAATTTAGTAATTCATTTTTGAATGAGAAAATAACCAAGAGTAGGTTCACCCGTCTATCAGAAGTCCTTATTAAGAGAAATTGTACAGTATAATTTAAAACCCTCCACTCAAACTGAGCACTTAAACATTAACAGGAGTAGAGAAATAGTATATCCTTTAGTGTTGATTTGTTATAGAAGTGAGATATTTATTTTGTTGTATTTTCTCTTCCCTGTGCATTTTTATTGCTTTTGACATTGTTTATGGGCATACTGAGATTTTAAAAAACAAAACAAAACAGGCATTGAACACATCAGATCAACTAGACCCATTGTACCTAACAGATGGCTGTAACTGCCTAGGCAGTCATGAACTGAATTCCAAGTTCACTACTAGACTTTAGTAACAATCAGTCCTCTTAATTTTATGACGCCAGGCACTGATCCAAAATGAATTACATCTCTTTGGATTGGCTGGAGCTTCTAGCAGGACTAAGCTAGTTTCTCTGTACCTTTGTTGCCTAATGTTTTTCTGTTCAAGGACGTGGGTAATATACAGCCGTGCCAAAGGAGCTGAAGATGTAACCTTGGAGTGCATACTTTAGAGTTCATTTATAAAGTCAGCCTGCCTATGACAGCTGGGACAGCTTAACTTTCAACTGTTAGAGTGTTTCAGTTCTGATCTGCAAATAAAGGTTGTGGATAAATTATTTTTAAACAATTTAGCAGCCTGTTCTATATTATCTCATCAGAGTGGGCAGATGGATAGTAAGAAGCTCTGTCCTCTAAATTACATAACAACTGATATTCTAGAAAACAGCAGATATGTTGCTTATGTGCAAAGGCTGGTGCAAATCTTTCAAAGGGGAAAAGCAATGCATGAAGAGGGATGCTGCTTACCGAAGGGCCTGATCCTATGAAAGGTGCTGAGCACTCTCAACTCCCATTGAAGTCAGTAGGAGTTCAGGATGAGCAACACTTTTCAGGATTAGGCCCCACAAGAGCAAGTTGTATTTATACTTCTGTATGTTTCACTCTCTCACCACGCTCCAAGCGTTAGACAGTAGGCAGATGTCACCACCACCACTTAGTGGTATGACGACTATGGGAATAATTTAGAGATGCAGACAGTTGGTCATGATAGCCACAGAATATGTAACATTTATTAACACCGTTAACTAGACTTGTTCTTATGCACTGAAAACAGTATTCCTAGTCTGTGCTGATTATAAATTATGCTTTGGTTTCATTCTTACACAGGTGAATGGTGTCCTTTTCCTAAAGAGCAGTCTCCAAAGTCTAAGTGTGGTTTTACTTAAAAGAGTGACTATTTTAAAATGATGTCATCTTATTCAACAGATTTGCCTCCGATGTATTCAGAATCATGACTCTGCTTATTGTAGATGACAAAAATAATGTTTTTTGTACTTTTTAGTCTTAATAGTATAGCAGATCCTACACAGCTATGATTTTACACATCCTTATGCATCTTTAACAGAATTGTTAGTAAGCAGATAAATTCCCATTGTATTGCCAATCTGCTGTACCAGTCTCTCACATGGCAAAAGTGTAACCGAAGGTATAATATGAAGACAATGAGTGTGGCACAGGTATGACAGAGAAGAGATTCTCCAGGCTAAATTCTACTACTGGTGATTGTGTGGGAGAAGGAAATAATCTATCTTGACTTTCATAGCCCAGGATGAGTTTGGAGGGCAAACAATTAGGAAAATATCCCTTTACTTGTATGCTGAGCAAATTGGATATAGAATTCATTGAGACAACAAACCTGGAAACTAATATGCCATTTTTACAATCACCTTTCCGAGCTAACCCGATTTGAAGCAACTGTTCTGATGTTCAGAACAATCAGACCCTTATATTGAAGGAAACCCAGCTATCATGAAACCTGAAGGAGCAGGTTTCACTGGAATTTCTCTCTTTGGATTGGTTCTAAAACTTCACTGACACAAAAACTGACTGTCCCCAGTCAAATCAATCCTTGAAAGAAATGGCCATCAATGTCCAGGAGCTGAAAACTATTGAAGGCAGCTGTTTGCTAAAATCCCCTGGATTTCCCTGGTCCCTAGATTTATCTGTTATGGCTCTTTGCTCTTAGTTTTTCTTCAAATTCACTTGATACTCTGAATGTACAGTCACACTAAAACTGGCTGCCAGCCTCTTTGCCAGCCTGCAAATCTTCAGCGGCGAGCAGGAATTACCCTGGGAGACCCCCAGCAGTTTAAATCCCACTTGGTAGTATGAAAGCAGTAGTTACGGTGCGTTTGGATTATCATGCAGCAGGGTCCATTTGATCACGCAGCAAAGGAAAGGATTTCTGAGCTCATCCCTTGACAGCATTGCAGGTAGTTGCGCAAAGTGAGGACACAGCAATAAACAGAAACACAGCAGCTTGGCTGGTTGTACAACAAAACTGTCTTATTGCTGTTCAGGGAACAACTCTTCGTGACCTCTTCCCAACCTCCTGAGCAGTCTGTCTCATAAGCAACAGCCTCTCTGTAGGCAGGCGCGGCACGCTGATGCGATGCAGAGATGCTCCCAGCTAGCTGGTGTGAGGCTTCTCCCCAATCCACAGGTTGGTGCGCTCCAGTCAATATCTACTCACTCAGGGTATGTCTACATGACGAAACTAGGTTGAATGAATAGAAGTCGATTTTTAGAAAGCGATTTTATACAGTTCCCCACTAAGCGCAGTAAGTCGGCGGAGTGCGTCCACAGTACCAAGGCTAGGGTCGACTTTCGGAGCGTTGCACTGTGAGTAGCTATCCCGCAGTTCCCGCAGTCTCCGCCGCCCATTGGAATTCTGGGTTGAGCTCCCAATGCCTGATGAGGCAAAAACATTGTCGCAGGTGGTTTTGGGTACATGTCGTCAGTCTCCCCTCCCTCCGTGAAAGCAACGGCAGACAATCATTTCACGCCTTTTTTCTGTGCGGGCGCCATACTGCTTTCAGCAGACGGTGCAGTAGGACTGCTAACCATTGTCATCGAACCACCGCTTCCGCTGCCACTCTGCTCTCCTGCTCTTGTCTCGATAGCAAATTTCTCCATGTTGTCTCTCATGGGCTCCCGCTTTACCTCTGCTCTCCTGCTCTCATGAATCCACCTTGCAGGTCGTCAGCCACCACTTCCGCTGCCACCCTGCTCTCCTGGTGGTCTCGCAGGGCCGCTTCCGCTGCCGCTCTGCTCAGCTGCTCTTGTCTCACCATACCACGGCAAGCGTGCAGCCCGCTCAGCTGTTGTGTCCTGGCAGCAGATGGTGCAGTAGTTCTGCAAACCATCATCATCGAATGACTGCTTCCGCTGCCACTCTGCTCTCCTGCAGACGCCGTACCACGACAAGCATGGAGCCCGCTCAGATCACCGCAGCAGTTATGAGCATTGTAAACACCTCATGCATTATCATGCAGTATATGCAGAACCAGAACCTGCAAAAGCAGGCGAGGAGGCGATGGAGAGACGAGAGTGATGAGGACATGGACACAGACTTCTCTCAAAGCACGGGCCCCAGCAATTTGGCCATCCTGGTGGCAACGGGGCAGGCTCATGCCGTGGAATGCCAATTCTGGGCCCATGATACAAGCACAGACTGGTGGGACCGCATAGTGTTGCGGGTCTGGGATGATTCACATGCATAAGGGCACTTTCATGGAACTTTGTGACTTGCTTTCCCCTGCCCTGAAGCGCATGAATACCAAGATGAGAGCAGCCCTCACAGTTCACAAGCGAGTGGCAATAACCCTCTGGAAGCTTGCAACGCCAACAGCTACCGGTCAGTCGGGAAATAATTTGGAGTGGGCAAATCTACTGTGGGGGCTGCTGTGATCCATGCATGCAATCACTGAGCTGTTGCTATCAAGGGTAGTGACTCTGGGAAATGTACAGGTCATAGTGGATGGTTTTGCTGCAATGGGATTCCTTAATTGTGATGGGGCAATAGACGGAATGCATATCCCTATCTTGTGATCGGACCACCAAAGCAGCCAGTACATAAACCGCAAGGGGCACTTTTCAATGGTGTTGCAAGCACTGGTGGATCACAAGGGACGTTTCACCAACATCGACGTGGGATGGCCGGAAAAGATACATGATGCTCGCATCTTCAGGAACTCTGGACTGCATGAACAGCTGCAGCAAGGGACTTACTTTCCAGACCAGAAAATAACTGTTGGGGATGTTGAAATGCCTGTAGTTATCTTGGGGACCCAGCTTACCCCTTAATGCCACGGCTCATGAAGCCGTACACAGGCACCCTGGACAGTAGTCAGGAACTGTTCAACCTTAGGCTGAGCAAGTGCAGAATGGTGGTAGAATGTGCATTTGGACGTTTAAAAGTGTGCTGGTGCAGTTTACTGACTCGGTTAGACCTCAGCGAAACCAATATTCCCATTGTTATTAATGCTTGCTGTGTGCTCCACAATATTGTGAGAGTAAGGGAGAAGACGTTTATGGCGAGGTGGAAAGTTGAGGCAAATCCCCTGGCCACTGATTACGTGCAGCCAGACACCAGGGCGGTTAGAAGAGCACACCAGGGCGTGCTGCGCATCAGAGAAGCTTTGAAAACCAGTTTCATGGCTGACCAGGCTGTGGTGTGACAGTACTGTTTGTTTCTCCTTGATGAAGACCCGCCCCCTTGGTTCACTCTACTTCCCTGTAAGCCAACCGCCCTCCCCTCCCGCCTTCGATCACCGCTTGCAGAGGCAATAAAGTCATTGTTGTTTCAAATTCATGCATTCTTTATTAATTCATCACACAAATAGGGGGATAACTGCCAAGGTAGCCTGGGAGGGGTGGGAGAGGAGGAAAGTACCAGGTGGGGTTGGGGAGGAGGGAAGGACAAGGCCACACTGCACTTCAAAACTTATTGAATGACACCCTTCTGTTAGTTGGGCAGTCCTCTGGGGCGGAGTGGCTGGGTGCCCGGAGTGCACCCCCACGTTCTTGGGCGTCTGGGTGAGGAGGCTATGGAACTTGGGGAGGAGGGTGATTGATTACACAGGGGCTGCAGTGGCAGTCTGTGCCTTTCCTGCACCTCAACCATATGCTGGAGCATATCAGTTTGATCCTCCAGTAGCCTCAGCATTGCATCTTGCCTCCTTTCATCATGCTGCCGCAACCTCTCCTGTTGCTCTAGTGATCTGTCCTCACGTTCATTTTGTGCTTTCCTGGACTCTGCCATTGTCTGCCTCCAAACATTCTGCTGGGCTCTTTCAGTTTGGGTGGACTGCATGAGCTCAGAGAACATTTCATCACGAGTGCGTTTTTTCACCTTCTTATCTGCGCTAGCCTCTGGGACGGAGATGCTAGTTGCACCGTTGAAACATTTGCAGCTGTGGGAGGCAAAAAAGGGAGATTAAAATTGAAAAAGACACACTGGCCATTTAAAAGGAGGGGCTGATGTTTTCGGGTTAACGTGCAGCACAAACCCAACTAACCCCCTATACACCCAATTCTCTGGGGCCTGGCGCAGAGTGAGCCGGGGAAATTTTCCCTGTGAGTGCTCCAGCCCCGGAGCACCCACGGAGTCGGTGCCTAAAGCACCACTTTTGATGTGATCAGTGGGTGTGACTGCTGATCCCCCCCCCAGCTATGCTACCCCACCCCTTGGAGCCAGAGGGACCTGCCAGATGCTTCCTGGGAGCTGTCCCAGGTAAGCAATGCCGGGACTCCCCACCTTGCCCCCAGGCAGGTCCCTCTGGTTCTTAGGGGTGGGGTGGCACCCACTCCTGCCCGGTTCTGGGAGCAGTCAGGGGACAGGGGAGGAGGGTGGATGGGGCAGAGGTTCCGGGGTGGGGGGAGGCAGGCCACAACCCCCTTGTGGGGTGAGGAGGGAACTGGTTGTTAAGATTTTGGCAGCTCATCACTGCGTACAGGGGTGGGGCAGTGGTAGAGGCACCCCCTAGAATTGCATGCAGCTCATCATAGAAGTGGCATGTCTGGGGCTCTGACCCTGAGCAGGCGTTTGCCTCTTGGGTTTTTTGGTAGGCTTGCCTAAGCTCCTTAAGTTTCACATGGCACTGCTGAGGGTCCCTGTGATAGCCTCTGTCCTTCATGCCCTTGGAGATTTTTTCAAATATTTTGGCATTTCGTCGTTTGGAACGGAGTTCTGATAGCATGGATTCATCTCCCCATACAATGATCAGATCTAGTACCTCCCTTTCAGTCCATGCTGGAGCTCTTTTGTGATTCTAGGACTCCATGGTCACCTCTGCTGATGAGATCTGCACGGTCACCTGTGCTGATCAGCTTGCCACGCTGGCCAAACAGGAAATTAAATTCAAAAGTTCACAGGGCTTTTCCTGTCAAACTGCCCAGTACATCCGAGTTCAGAGTGCTGTCCAGAGCGGTCACAATGGAGCACTGTGGGATAGCTCCTGGAGGCCAATACAGTCGAATTGCATCCACACTAACCCAAATTCGACCCGGTGATGTTGATTTCAGCGCAAATCCCCTCATCAGGGAGGAGTACAGAAATCGATTTTAAGAGCCCATTAAGTCAACAAAAATGGCTTTGTTGTGTGGACGGGTGCAGGGTTAAATTGCTATAACACTGCTAAATTTGACCTAAACTCGTAGTGTAGACCAGGGCTTAGCCTATGCACATCATAAAAAGGTGCAGGATACACTCAGTTCTTTCAACATTCTTGTCACGCTGCCTGGTATGGGACATAGCTAAGAGTGCCAATCTTAGATCAGACTGCCAGAAAGCAGGAAATGTACCCCAAACTGGAGGTATATTCTATCATAAGACTTTACCAAGCCAGTAACAAATGTGTGCTTCCAAAAATACTATACTATTTATTATGAAGCTACAAACAATCCCCTTCAGGCACTCTAGCCCCTTTATGTACCACCCAGGCAAAGCAGACTTCTGTGATAAATGATTATTAAAACCCAAGAGTCAGATATATTAGGTTCTTCCAGTTCCAAAGAACCAGACACATGCCCCAGGTCAAATACAATTCAGATTGTATTAAAAAATCATGCCAATAGCCAATCCTTTAGTAACTAAGAACAACAGATTTATTAATATAAGAAAAAAGAAGAGAGTTATTAAGAAGTTAAAATGAATCATATACAGTTGATTTCAGAATTTGTAGATCAAGATAATAGCAGTGATATTAAATCTACCAGTCTGTAATAAGTCTCCCTGGGTCACCCAAAAAGATTGGGGGTCATCAGTTCTTTGTTCAAAGCTTCTCTTTGTTAGAAATCATAGTCCAGAGATGTAGAGCAGGAATGAAGATCATGAATGATGTCACAGTCCACAATTTATTGCTCTTATTCCAGGTGCATGAAAAGTTACGGATACAAGCATAGAGTCCTGGGTCACATGTGCCTTGTTGAGTCATTTATTGCCTACCTACTGCCTGAAGAGACCCTGCAGTCCCTGGAAGAACTGATTGTCCTTAATGGGCCATCAAGCAGGCTGGCTAGCCTTGATGTAAATCTGTCTTGGGGGCATAACCCAGAAACACAACAGGTTTGAGCTACAAACACACAGAGTTGAATAACTTCATATATAAGGATGATACATGAAACAGGATAATAATATTACCTTTTCCAATGATACCTTACACAACCTACTTCGTGCAAGATTTATCACAATTGTGCAACAGTGGCAATATATCAGTGATGATACATTAATGTAAACTTGGTCACCTTTCTTTTAGATAATGTCACAATTGTTATGTTCCCACTTACTCAGCAGGCAACTGCTATGTTCTGGCCATTGGCTGACTGCCATCTTCACTCTCACAGCATTAAAGATCAACGAGTCCTGCGAGAGTCCAGAAAGCATGTTAGAAAATTTGCAGTAAGATGACTGGCGTCACTCACCAGCTGCATATTTAGGAAGTAACAGCACTTTCTATTACAGTATAGCTTCCTTCTCGCCATGGTGGAGGGGATAGCTATATGAGTGCAATAAATCACCCTCAAGATATTCAGAGAGCCAGCAATGGGAAAGAACTTTTTCTTTATGCACACTATATGTATTTGGGGCTGGAGGAGAGAAAACATAGCAGTCACAGCATTTGAGCATTGCTGATATAGGAGGCTGACAATTTCTGGCATGGAGTGGGGTCACTTCAGCCATAATCCATAAATAGGTGCTCTATGACAGTAACAGAGAGGGCAGATGTTGTCTTTTGCAATCAAATCAGTGCATTCCAACTAATGTTTGGAAACTGGCTCTAGGACATAGCTCAATAGGACATATAGCTCACATATTGCCAGGGCTGGCCTTACCATGAGGTGAACTGAAGTGGCCCCCTCAGGTGCCAGACTGGGAGGGTGGGGGGCGCCGCTAGGACCCAGAGTGTAGAAAATTGTGTCTGCTGCTGATGCATATGTATTCTCTCTGCTCTAGATGCACAGAGATGGTGGAGTGCTGTGTTGGAGGAAGGAGGGCACAAAAGATATAACAGGCAGGCAGGAGAAAAGGTGAGAGGGAATAAGAGAAAGCAGCAGGAGCTGCAGGAAGAGAGAGGAGGAGGAGCCTCTTATGTACCTCTCTAGCACCCCCAGGAACCTGGACTGATTAATACCAGCTTCTCAGGGAGCTTCCTGTTTCCTGCTGCTTCCTTGAACCCACTTGAGGAGAACAGGCAGTCAACTGAAGTAGTAGGAGCCAGTTAGGCCTTTAACATGCTGATATCTTCCCTCATTCAGGCCCTGCTATCATCCTGCTTATTTGTCCCCTTCAACTGAGTGTGGAGAGCCACTGTAGCTGGCACAGAACAGCAGTCATGAGTGAAAGAAGAAAACGCCCTTCTGGGGCAGCATTCAGAAAAAGAAAGAAAACAAAGGAAGCTTTTCTATCTAAGCAGGAAGGAGCTCTCCTGAGATACATAGACACAAATGTTCATCGTGAGCCTTCCGGCCCCAGTGAGGATGAGAGCGGTGAGGAGATGCCTGACCTTCCAGTTAGTCAGAGTGCACGTGACCTGGCAGCTACTGCAGCATCCATATCTCCATCTCAAATGGATGTAACCATGCACATTCCTGAAGAAAAGTGTAGATCAGAGAAGAGTGGAGACGCAAGAAACAGCTGCTGCTGAGTGATGATCCAGGACTGTGGACCCACTTGAGCAGTAGCCTGAGGGACTTCCTTGTACTGCATGGGCCACAGCAAGTGAAAAACTTCATGTTCCCCAAAGACAATGAAAATAGAAGTTTCCATCCAACACATTACTGGCGCGAAATCCCCAATGGTGACAAAGTGGAGAGGCCATGGCTTATGCACTCAGAAACCCAGAATGCTGCATACTGTTTTTGTTGCAAACTCTTCCAGTCTAATGTTCCAGCCACATTGGGTTCTACAGGAACAAAGAACTGGAAAAATCTGGCTAGAAATCTGGCATGTCATGAGAAGGCAGCAAATCACCAGAGAGCATTTCATAGGTGGAAAGAGCTTGAGATGAGACTCAGGGTACGTCTACACTACCCAGCGGATCGGCAGGTAGTGATCGCTCTATCGGGGATCAATTTATCGTGTCTAGTGTAGATGCAATAAATCAATCCCCGATCGCTCTGCTGTCAACTCCTGTACTCCATCGCAGCAAGAGGCGGAAGCGGAGTCGACGGGGGAGCGGCGGCAGTCAACCCCGCGCTGTGAGGATGTGAGGTAAGTCGACCGAAGATAGGTCGACTTTAGCTACGCTACTCTCGTAGCTGAAGTTGCGTATCTTAGGTCAATCCCCCCCAGTGTAGACCAGGGCTAAGGGTATGTTTACACTATGAAATTAGGTTGATTTTATAGAAGTTGATTTTTCGGAAGCAATTTTATACAGTTGATTGTGTGTGTCCCCACTAAGCACATTAAGTCGGCAGAGTGTGTCCACAGTACTGTGGCTAGCGTCAACTTTCGAAGCCGTGCACTGTGGGTAGCTATCCCACAGTCTCTGCTGCCCATTGGAATTCTGGGTTGAGCTCCCAATGCCTTATGGGGCAAAAAGATTGTCGCGGGTGATTTTGGGTACATGTCGTCAGTTGCCCCTCCCTCCCTCTGTGAAAGCAACGGCAGGCAATCGTTTCACAGCTTTTTCCCTGGGTTAACCGCACAGACGCCATAGCACTGCTAGCCGTCCTCATCAATGGCGTTTTGCTCGCTCCACTGCTTCCGCTGCAACTCTGCTATCCTGATCTCCTGCGAGCTGGAGGCTTCTGCCTCAGGCTGCTCTCCCAGCCGGCAGCACCACACGGTGGCACCTACCCCAGCCTACCGCTTGCTCCCATGGTTCATGAAGCCTGGACAATAGTAAGGAGCAGTTCAACTATAGTCTGAGCAAGTGCAGAACGGTGGCAGAATGTGCCAAACACACGATTGTGACGTGACGATTCAGGCAGACCTATTGCAAATGCTCAACATGACTCTCTCCCTTGCTCCTCCACTGAACCTGAGTTCACACTGCAAAACATACAGTCAAGTCAACATGGTAAACTAATTGAAAGACTGTATTAGGGCTTGCCATGCACTACTCTCTAGGACAGCATCATGAATATACACTTTGCAACGGTATCCGAGAGGAGACACCTATGGCAGAACACAGCCTAAAGCTGCCCAGAAAGGTCACATCAATAACCACATCAGCTAATTGTGTGTGTATACAAGTTAGAGACCGAGAGACTGTTTGAACATTGGCACAAACTAAAGCTACAGTGATTCGCATACAGTATTAAAGGCTCAACCTCATCAGGCAACATGGTGTGCATCCCATGGCAATGGCCTATTATAATATATCCACGTTATCAGATTCCTTTCTCTAAGCACAGGAGGCCTGATTTACATAGTTATGGCATTAGCACATCACTGAGCCCCAATATCAAACAGGTATTCATGCAGAATAATTACAATCATAAAGTGACAGTTCCACGCTATGAGTCTGAGTTCTATTATTTCTTGAGTTGGCAGATATTGTGTTTGAGATCATGGTCAGCAGCAGCAACCCCTAGGCCAACTGAAGCCAGCAGGGAATTCCATCACTGGAGTGTAGTACATAAAGATGATAGAGACCACATAGATCATAGATAGATATAGGCAGAAATCTCAGGGCAGTAGTTCTGGTGGCGGGAAAAAGAGCAGAAATGCTCCTGGACAAGAAAATGCCGGTGAAACGTCCAACAAAGTAACTGAAATTGCCCAGGTAGAGGTGGAGATCATAGCAGAAAATCAAAAATCAGTGCTGCGGGTCCAGAAAAACTGACTATATCCTAAAAATGACTGTGAAAGAAAGATAAATCTCAGTGCTAATACACTCTGTGTCTGTAACTAAAACATGGGGGAGATGGACAAAAAAAAAAAAGTCAAGGAATAGGATGCTGGTCATAGTAGCAAAGTGGGAGAGTATCACCAGAAGTGAATCCTTCCCTATCCAACCTGTTGGTGCTGATTAGCCTGGGGGAAAAATTGGCCTCACTGACAGAAGGAAAGATGTCTCAATGAAGGCCAATGAGTGCACCATTTGTAAGTGTAACCACTACATAAAAGTTATGTTGATAAATGGCAAGTAGTCCACTGTAAACAGAAAGCCATCGATAATATGCAATGAGTCCCCTCGCCAAGCTAGACAGGTGAAGTCACATTACATTTAAACAGCCAGGAAGCCAGTGCATTACACTATATATTCTTAAGATAGTCTTGAGACCGCTACTCCAAACACCTGTGAGTAAAACGCAGAACAACTTCTTCATTCTGCTACTCTGTCTGATTTCCCCACTAGTGAAGGTATAGCTACACCCCAAAACTACATACTCCAAAATGTGCAGTCTCCAGTTGTCTGGCCCTTGCATGATACTGCTTGCGTGTGTGTGTGTGTGTGTGAGAGAGAGAGATCCTATGCACTCACTCTAGGGTTAGGGGACATTACTTGTCTCCTTCAATGGGTACTGGCACTGTATCATTAGTACTTGAATTTGCAAAATACCCATCACCAAAACCTGTGATATGATCACTCTGAAGACTTTTTTGTTTTGTTTTCTACAACCCCAGGCCATGGCATGGTCAGCCTGAAGATTCACCACCAACATGGGCTTCAAAAGTTCTCTTTTTTCAACCAGGGTAATGCAATGTAATATATTGTCAATGAATACATACAATCTTCTAACCTTAAAAGCCCTTAATTCTGGATGATGAACTGCAGAATGAGCAAGATTGTTATGCTCCAGCACAATGTACATGTAGGTTATGGATGGTACAAGTACAAGCTAGGCATGGTCCTTGCCACTGAGTGGATGTAAATCTCAAGCAGTCTACATGCCTGCTCCCTTACGCTTGAGAGTTTAAAAGGGCATGGCATTGCTGTAATAGGGGCATGCCTGAAAAGATACAAACTCCTGCATGATCATCATGATGCTAATGAGACATTTAGCTTCAGACTCCCTTCTCAGGCCATTCTCCTGATTCTAGGCCAGAGTAACTTGGCAGGCACATAGTATCAGGTATCAGATGAGGATCCACTGCTAAATGAAAGAGGTCATGACGTCAAAGGTCTGTGAGCCCCACTTGAATAACAGTCAGGATGCCACTTGCCTTTATTAATCATCTATTATTTATTTCCAGTTGTGTCCACAATGTGCTTAGCACTGTACAAAACACAGAAGGAAACATAGAACCATAGAATATCAGGGTTGGAAGAGACCTCGGGAGGTCATCTAGTCCAACCCCCTGCTCAAAGCAGGACCAATCCCCAATTCTTGCCCCAGATCCCTAAATGGCCCCCTCAAGGATTGAACTCACAACCCTGGGTTTAGCAGGCCAAATGCTCAAACCACTGAGCTATCCCTCCCCATAGCCACTGCCTCAAAGAACCTACGCTCCAAAAAGGCTGAGTAAGGTTAGATGAAGGGGAGCAATATACAAGTGATCGGCCATATCCTTATGATGATGGTCTATAATAATAAATATAATAATAAAATAGTAATAATAATAATAATAAATCTCCAGCTACCCTCCAATCTCTCCATAATCTGCTCGTCAGTTTAATATAATTGTCATATTAGGGGTGAGTCTTTAGGAGGAACTTGAATCTGGAAAGCACAGTAGTCTTGCATCCCAGCCTAGGAAGGGTGTTCCATGTAGGACATAGCATGGCATGTTTACCCTGTTGAAGCTGCCATGTGTCAAAGCACAAAATGGGTGTGCTACCAAACATACAGCAGGAAAGCCCACCTAAAGGGCAGTGCATTGTACCACTGGTGACCGTAGGTGTTTGTGACCTATGTGGTCACTTAGCACCTTGCTGTTCTAGGAACTCTGTGCACATCTGACACCATCCAGCTCAACTTTTAAACCTGTCAGTATGTGGCTGAAGCAATCAAAATGTGTGACAAGTGACCAGAACATGGAATACCTATATTTTGTTGCATGTAATACCATCAATGATAGATTATAATGGCTTTTAACGATAATACCTGCTTTAAGTACTTTACTCGGTGCATTAATTAAGTTACCATTAAAAAAGGAAAACTGGAAACCAATTCCATCATGCAACTGTAAGAAACTCTCCAATGGATCAAACCTGGGACCTCAAGATCTCTATACAGACTGCCAATATTTGAGCAAAAGGAGTAGTGTTATTTCCTTGGGAGAACCAACCATGAAAGGAGCTTGCAACATATTTTGCCAGTAGGATATGTAACAATTTGCTAGACAGCAGCAGGCTGTTGGAGATCAAGTCTCCTGAGTGTTGTTTCGGACTCTGGGAATGGAGGGTGGTTTCATGGTTAGAACAGTGGCCAGACATAGATTTGGCACCATGCAGTCTGAAAGAAGTTGAGGATGAGACAAATTCTATTCCCAGCTCTGCCTCGTGAGACAGCCTGCAAGGTCTCGCTTTACTTTTTAATAAAATGGGAATGAAGGCTATTTGATTGCCTTCCATCTGAACAGTCTGAGGCCTTGCTCAATAATGAGGGCTATGGAGTACACAGAAACAAACTAGAGTCAAAGTTGGGACCAGAACTCATAGTTTCCTGGCACCCAGCAAAGTTCACTTTCCCCTGTGCTAAAAGGTTTCTCTCCCTGCCTTTTTCCCCTTCCCTCGTGTGTGTCTGCAGAACACTGCCTGACTTGGTGGAGCAAAGCATGGATTAGCTGAAACACAAAGTCCTGCAAAATCCACTACGCCAGCTTGATTGTCTGCTTGTGCAACTCTGGCATCAAAAGGCTGGCACAACCATAACATTCCTTACTGCCTGCCAAAACGCTTTCCCCTGCTCTTCATGTGGCAAAATGCATTGAAGTTCTGCCTCTTGGCTTGCCTTCCAGACAGTGTATTTATCCAGAAGTTTTTGCACTTATTCCTGTCAAGTGCAGACATCACACAAAGCTGCTGGGGCATGCAAGCTGATCAGCTGGCATGGCAGGAGCTTCTCTTTCATGCCAGGGCATTACACAAGGGGTGTAGTCTTCTGGCACTCCAGGAGACAGTACTTCTGCCAGATGAAGGAAGTGAGCCAACTGCAGTAGATGGCAGAGTGATGCTCTATTGCTGTCAGAGAGAGGACCAGCAAGTTAATTGTTTCATCACCATGTTGAATTCAGACAAACATCAAAATCCAGCTGCCTTGCCTGCCTGCTTTTGTCCCCACTGACTCTCTCCCAATCACCCCCCATGAATGGCTAAGACAATAGTCACTGTTCCCCCCTCCCGTAACAAAAACATTTTTGATACAGCCCTCGCCTCATTGCCAAGAGACTAGGTTGTTGCTACCTGAACCGTAGGTCATAAACCTTCACCACACACAGAGTATCTGATGTCAGTTGTCTTACCTGAGCGACACCATGCCTATTCTGAAAAATAAATGGAGTTTTTTCTGACAATGGAGCCTTGCCAAAAGGCTGGAAGAGTTGAGGGAAGAGCCACTGCCTGGGCAGCCAGCCTTGGGAGTGGGGTTCATGTAGAGGTGGAGGGACCCATTCTCCAGAGAGGAGAGCATGAGATGGGGCCTCATGCCTTTTACTTCACATAAGACCTATTGCCAGTTAGCATGGTATCCATGAGTAATTGCACATGAGATGTGGGATAGATGCCAGCCAAGACAACACATACACATGCAGTATTGCCAACTCCAATAATTTAAAAAAAAAAAATCAATGAGATTGGCCAAAAAAAAAAAAGACTAACTGTTCTTGAGCTGTCTTCTGGTTTTTGAAATTCCCCTGCTCCCCTGTGTGAGAAAATTAGTATTCTGGTACATGAATATCTCATGTCTACTGAGAAGAACTTGTGTAGGAAAGGGCAAATGATGGATTTTTGGTTCACTGGCAATGCCTTTTTAAAAAAAATTTGGCTTCCTGTTGAACCAAAAATGAAATTTTTTGAAATTTTCAGTGAAAAAGCTGAAAAAGATATTAGTTTCAGGTCAAACAAAACCTTTTCTTTCAACAAAATCAAAACCTCTCATTTCAATTCTGCCCTTTTTTAATGTGTAATTTTATTTTTAAAATCCCAATAAAAAGAAACTTTGAAACTAAAGTCATTTCAAACCAAGAGAGTCAAAATGTTTAGTCTAGAAAATGTCAAAACAAAGCATTTTGACTTTTTTTTTGGCATTTCTTTCCTCCACAACAGAAAAAAACTGGCAAAAATTGACTCAAAATTTGCAAAACATGTAGGTGTTGCCGAACCTGCTTTTTTCGTCAAAAACGTTTTGCACAAAATATTTCATCCAGCTCTGCTCTTGGAATGTTGGGAGTGTATCATCCATCCTGCGCAGCATTAATCCCACCGCAAGGTTCCATGCAAGTCGCTGTGATGGAAGAAGTTTTAGATACACAGGGCGTGTATGGAGATTTGCAGACTATCACATGGATTACACAGACATAATCAAACCCTCATGCTACAGAGCTGTGGTCACATCGGATACAGTTCCTTCGCAAGCTATTGAGAAACAGGTGTTACGTGTTCCTAATTTATGTGTCGTATATTGATTGTCAATATCAGAGGGGGGGTTGTG
This sequence comes from Lepidochelys olivacea, assembly GCF_965140295.1. NCBI lineage: Eukaryota > Metazoa > Chordata > Testudines > Cheloniidae > Lepidochelys > Lepidochelys olivacea. The sequence continues at coordinate 53,103,285 of NC_140421.1, read as the reverse complement.
GAAATGTAACCTTAGTTAATACTTCTTTGCAACTTCTGTTGCTAAGATCACCCTATTACTCTACACCTGTAACTCCGTTGCTTAGAGCAGATGAGGAAATGCAGGCCATATGCCTTGCTTGCTTTTGATGCTAGATAAATAATTTATACAGGATGCCAGCTGCAATGGTGCTGTTATAACAAAGATCTCAGTTATAGCTCCAGGCCTTTCTGTGATATAAAGCTAGTACCAGATCCATGACAGCCCAAAAACTACAGCTGGGTTTTTGATGTCTGTTATTTATTTGCAGTAGCACCCACTATGTGTTAGGGGCTTTCTAAATGGAAAAGGACAGTCCCTCCTCCAATCTAATGGACGTGTTCCTGTTGTGGCAAACAAGTTTGTGCAATCTAGATACAGTCACATGGGCTATTGCTGGCACATGTTACTGTGATCAGGATCTAGGCGTTGCAATCAATTTGTACTGGAGCCATGCTATGGCTATGTTGGGGATTGCTTATGAAAATAATTGGTGTCCTTGATGGTATATTATCACTTACATGAGGGCTGTAGTTATGCTGATCTCACACACAGCAGGAGCAATGGGAACAGCATACAACTGACGTGCCAGTACCCGTCTTTGAAAACAGGTTGCAGATAACAGTCTACATTATAATACTATCACACTCCAGAGAATAGCATAGCTTTCCAGGTGTCTAACACAGCTTAGGGCTTGAGTGAATGCTAGCCCACTGAGAATGAGCCCAGACAAAACTGTAAATCAATAGTTTGTCCCATACTTGCAATTTGGTTAGCTGTTTTGTATTTGTATAGTTCCTTTAATTTCAAAGCACTTTACAAACTAGATTATACAATATAGATACAATTTCTTGGGGAAGAAAGGTGAAAACTAAATGGCATATATAGAGTGGAAACATTTTGCTCAAGGATACTGGGATAAACCTCTGTTCTCTTTTAAAGAATCACAGGATCTTGAAATGGTCCAAGTGAACAGGTTAATGTCTTAAGCAAAAGGCAATGAATACACAGCCTGCCTAGTTTATGTTCTAATCTCACCTGTTTGTCAAATCCATATTTTAGACTAATCTAAGATTTAATCTCTTCTGAGCAGGGATTTATTTTAGTTATTTTCACTGAAGTACTTAGCATACTGGAAAGGGATATAAATGATTAACTTCAGCCAGAAGTTGCAGGGTGCAAGTTAAATCCTTTTGAGGGACACTTTTCATCTTTCTAGATTTGACAGGTCCTGTTTTGGGCCAGTTGTATTCATTTAGTTGGAATAAAGAGGCCCCAAAAGTCAAAGGTGTTAACAAGACCCTAACACTGTCCAACATTCAAAAATTTAAACAAGGTTCAGGTTTTGGTATGCAGATATGTGTTAAGGAAACATTAGCGTGTCCTACCAGGTGTAATTAGTAGCATTTGTGTGTGTGTTCTACCAGGTATAATTCGCAGCAGTTGTGCGCATGTCCTCTCAGGTATAATTCGTAACATATGTCAGCCTGCTTAGTACCATGGCATATACACCATTACAAATCCTTTTAACCTTTTAATAAAGATACAGAAAAGAAGGAAAAACAGTTAATACTTTACATTTGAAATGTTTTAAGTATGACTTTCATTTTAACAACATCCTATGTTTCGTTTCCCTTTAGCTGGAGGGAGTTTTTGAAGAAAAACCCCGTATTTGTCTTTTAGATGGCACCAATGACACCTGTCTTTTTTTGGGAAAAAAGAAGTTAGCTGCGACGGGCTGGAGCTGCTGTTATTCCCAGTGTTGTTAAAGACTGATCCCATTTCCTAAGACAAGAAAGCAAGATAAACACACACAAAAAAGAACAGCAAAGACAGAAAATGACTCTTCTGTCTCTGGTGTTGCCTCTTGAAACTGCACTGCTGGAAAAAAACACAAGCATAGCACAAGTCTTATCAGTCGCTTTGAGCCCTGGCAAACTTGTAACACTGTCGGGCTGTTTAGGGCATTGCTTTAATTTGCCTTTTTCTGGTCACAGGCTTACAGCAGTGTTACAAAATATACAGTCTTGGCCAGCTAAGCCAGACTCTTACTCGACAGAAAGAAAAAGGAGAGGGATAGGAAAGAGAAGACGTAAGGTTGGGAATGAGAAGAACACACAAAAAGGGATGGGGAGAAATGTGTGTCTGACAAGGTCTCACATCACAGGTGGTATTTGGGATTTAGATGGAGCTGGTAGAGGTGATGATGTCATTTGGTTCTCTCTTTCTAACCCAGTTTGGTCAGGACATCTCTCTGCATCAGGAGATGGTGGGGGTGGCAGCCATGATGGTGAAGCTCACTCCAGTGGCTAATTTTTCTCCCCAGTCTTTTTCTTGAGGACCCCAAAAGGGAGTGGTGGCTGGAATAGCCCATCCTCCCTTTGTCCACCAATTAAGTTTAATTTCTGACACAGCAATTTTGGTTCATTGATTTTTTTGGTCTCACACGGTCTTGTTTACCAAGCATGATGTTAACACAGTCCTTGAGTTACATCACTAGGATGTTCTTTGTTTGGACTAATTCAGTCTCTCTGTCTCCCTCTTTTGCAACTTTTCCCATCAATATTTGCTGTTATAGGTTATTGTGACACTTTGTGAGCTCAACTGTGAAAACTGAGTAAAATTGTAGGCTCAGTTATTACAACAGGCCCTATTCAAATAGGAGTGGTTGATGTTCTGAAATAAAGCCAATCAGAAGACAGGATTAAATGTTCAGGAAAAAAATTAAATTATTAATGGAAGATTTTGCACTGAAAGCAGCAAAAATTAAGTTTTATGGAAACTAATGCTATAGAAAAAGGATAATGAAGGTTAAGGTTAAGATCTCATGTGAAGGAACACAAGGTTTAATATTTTATACTACTGTATAATAGGTAACATTTTAGTCCCAAATCCTGCAGACTTACTTCCATGCTTTAACTTTACACATTAAAGTCAGTGGGACTACTCACAGAGTGTAAAAATAAGCACATCTGAGTCTTCCCAAGATCAGGGTCTTAGTTTGGAAAAGACTTATTTTTGCACAGTTCTGTGCATAATTTTTCACAGTTCTGTGATTATCTTTGTTATTTTAGTATTTTGTATTGTTTTCAACTGTTATTGTTGATATCTGAAGATGAGTGTTTCACAGCTGAAATGAAAAGACAGGATTTTGGATTTTCTCTTTTGTAGAGCTTGCCTACACAATACTATGTCATTATGTGGCTCAGTAAAGTGTTTTTTTTTTTTTATTTATAACATATTTGTCACTTCAAGATCATCCCATATCCACTCTATTTTGCTGAGAGCATATGATGATGCCATCTGCCATTGTTAAACAACTTCTCATTTTGGAAGTGGTCACAGGAAGATTAACGCATAAATTGTACTTTGCTTGAAAAACAGTGCATTCTCTGAAGGGGGTGAAGTGCTTCTTTTAATAATGACAGCAACTTGACATGATTGTCCAGGGATTCTCAAACTTGGGGTCATGACCCCTCAGGGGGTCACAAGGTTATTAGGTGAGGGGTTGCGAGCTGTCAGCCTCCACCCCCAAACCCGTTTCACCTCGAGGATTTATAATAGTGTTAAATATTTTAAAATGTGTTTTTAATTTATAAGGGGGGGTTGCAGTGCCTTGCTGTGTGAAAAGTTTGAGAACCACTGCCATTGCCCCTTTAAAAAAATTATTAACTGTTCTACTGCCTATAGATGTATGACAAATGGCTAGCACCTGTATATGCTCCTATGAACATATTCTGACCTGAACCTGTTCCTTCTGAAACGAGGAGCAAAGTTCCAACTCACAAAAAGGGAGATAACCTTGCACTGCATGACAAATCAGAGGTAAATGTATTAGGAAGGATACCATCTGAAAACAAAATCTAGCCTTTTCCTCCCAAACAGTGGGACTGACTCGAGTCCATTGCACAAAAGGACATTACACAGCAGGAAACACTAGAAATATATATACACCGATACAATAAGGCAAGCAAACAAGTGCTTGTATCAATAAATAATTGAAATTTGCCACAAACTAACCTCCAAAGAAAGAGTCTAACCTAATTTTATCAACTGTCAGCTAATTTTAAAAGGATATACTGCAATACTTGGAACGGATAACACCTTTTTTGAATGTCTGGAATTAAAAAAAAAAAAAAAGCACACAGTCAGTTTCTCAACTGAATGGAGGAACTGCCATATGGATGAGTTAACTTGTAAGTCCTTCATCTGTCTGCCAGTAGGTTTTTCTTGGTTTGCAATCACAGCATCTGAGGGTGTATATTAAATCCCCGGTTGGGAACACTGCCATAATTTTGTGCTTTCGGAACACTGCCTTATCCCATACACAGAGGGCCATATTCTCTTATGCCTGAGGGTCAATTTGATTAAATTTTGACTCACTGAATGCTCCAAAAACCACAACCACACAATTGAAACACAGAAGTCCAGCAAAGTCACGTGAATATTAACAGATCCATTTATATTAATTTACACTTCAAACAAATTCATTCACATCTATGGTTTATAACATTACATGTAATGTATACTTTGGTATTTTATACAAGATTTACCATACAGATCACAATGTGGTTGTGTGTGCAGTAAGCTTGGATTTATTTCAGTAGTGACCTGGTTAATAATCTGGATGGTTAATAACCTGAGCTCACAACATTGGACTTTAGTCATCTTGGGTGGGTGACGTTCCCCTTTCATAATTACTTCCATCTTTAGCTCCAAAACATGTCACATTATTTGCTGAATTTCACAGCAGCGTTACTAAAACTGTTTACTTTAATGTCGTACACTGACCTTTCCTGACGTCAAGTTCATGAACAGGCTCCAGGAATCTGCAAAGTTGATGAATATTCTGAGTTATGGTTCTTGTGCATTTCCCACTGCGATCAGTTCCTTCGTAGTGGCACATTTCTAATAAAAGAAATAGCATTGCATCACCACGGTTCATTTTGAAACTTTTCGTTCAGTGGAGACAGTTTTTCAGATTGCTGGAACTTGTGCCGTTTATTAGAAAGAAGAAACTTAAGTGAGAATGCAAACTTGGTCCTTTTAAAAAGTACAAATTTAACAGCAAGTGCTAGACTGAAAATATTTTACTGCTATTTTCACAAATGCGCCTGATTTATCCCATACTCTCCAGAAAGTGGCTTTTGTCCATTTGCCCCAGTGCTGAATTACCTTATTAGGAAGTTCTCCTTGGTATACTCCTGGATCATATTCTTTTCCAACTGTAGCCCCCTTACAAAAACCTGAGTGACTAAGTGGACTTAAACTTCTCTTGCAGCAGAAATGAATGCAAAGCTGGTGCAATTGAGACTGTGGCCCAAAGGAGTCTGTGGGCACAATGCAGAGCAATTTTACAAATTAATGGTCTCTGCAAATATTTTTTTTTAAACTTTAAAAATGCCCTCAGTTAACCTACTAACAACTGCTTCCTCCCCTTCCCATGCAACTCATGCTACTATAAACGATAAAACCAAACCAGAAACAGTTCAATAGCAAAACTGTTAGCGATAATTCTACATATTTTGCCTATGTATAGTGTATAGGAATCAGGTAATGTACTTTTAAATAGTTTGGGATCCCTCTAGTCAGCCGCTTTGTCTTTTATTGCCAAAGCCCACAGATCCTAACAGAACAATAGCATATATAAGTAGCTAGGCTTTTGTAGGTTTGAATGTTTGTATATAGTTAGCAAGCAATTATTTGGAACCCATTGGAATCCATGTGGTTTTCTCATAGTACTAACACTTTGTATAGACAATAAAGACACAACATTATGCTTAATGAAAGTAAGTATCTTTGCCTGCCTTTGTATGGTTGCACATTCCCGCTAGGCATGATCCTATACCGTACTGAAATAGGGCCCCTCACACAGTCCACTTCCAGAAGAACCATCCCTGCTTTGGCTCTCTGTACCTAGTGCATACTGTACTTTTCCATTGCTAGCCATCAAACATATAGGCCAGACTCTGGCCTCAGTTGGCAGCATTGCTGACCTTACAGATAATTGCTGAGGAAATGCAGGTATTGCTTAGGGGATGCCAATTTCTTCAGTTCCCTGCCGACATCCGGCAAAACTCTTGTCATTCTCACGACCTCCATCTTCTTTCTCTTAAACAAACCATTATTTTACTGCGGCTAAACCAATACTTCAGTTGCAGAAGAGATACTAGATGTAAGTGCACTGTTTGCACATCCTTAGTAGATCCGTTTTTCAGTCTTTCCAAAGTGGCAAACTACCACGTGCCATTGGCAATAGCTACAGGATGCCTGTGGTGTATTGAAGACTGCATTGGAATTACAAACTATCACTTGAAGAGTGGGAGGATGGGCTTCCTTGGTCCTGCTTGCAAGCTAAGGGGCTCTGTCGTGAAGCATGCAATCTGGGAGCAGCAGTCAGTCTGGAAAAACCCAGCCCAGAACAAAGTGGGGTGATTTGTTCCTCCCTGGTTTATCACTTTCTGGTTTTGGTTATTGCGTATTATCTTCTGGATTCTAAGAATAAGGGCTTGTCCCCCCGGTGTGTTAGTGTGCACCAGCTGAGCAGTAAATTCTAGCCTGCACCAATGTGTGGCAGACTAACCATCCATGTGGACCCTACTTGTGCTCACTAAAAGCTCCCTAGTGCACACTGATGTAGTCCTGTTTGGACAGTGTCAACACACGCTAAAGAAAACTTTTAGTGCATGCCGGCAGGGTCCACAAGGACTTTTAGTGCACACCAGCATGCCACACACTAGAAATTGCACCACGCTGCCATGCACTAATGCACCACAAAGATGAGCCCTAAAGTAGTGTTACATTGTAACCTTCCAGAAAGAGTATTCTATGTTTTTATCTAACTTCTCTGTTGGCTGCCATGAACACGCCCTCCAGCATAAATGTCCTATAACTGCATGCTAGATATGTCAACACGTATGAATACTCATACAAAAACCAGTGTCCCATAGCAGGCCTCAGAACAATCACTATCCAAGCAGATAAAGCAGCAGTCAGTTACATACATCACAGGAGCTGAAAGCATGTGGAAAAGCTTGTGGAAATCCCATATAACAATGGTCCAGACCAGCACACGACCCAAGAGCCTAGCGCACAACAGCACCAATCTCGTGGGTATGGAAAGAATTGGAGTTCATAGATTTTATAGCCAGAAGGGACCAGTCTGCCCCGCCACATAGCACAGGCCTTAGAACCTCACATGGCAGTTCTGACAGGAAGTGTACCATCATCTTGTACCTTCACTGGGATTAAACCCAGGATCTCTGTTCCCATCTACCAGAAATAAACCCCTGCACCACTGAGCCATGGCACACTGTGCACCTCGTCTCATCTCTCCCTGCCTGCCTGCCTCCAGCTCTATGCTAGACACTAATTTCAAACACATATATCACCCCCAGGGCTCCTTTTATATCACACTGCAAGTTATGGCTGCTCAGAGTTAACCCCAACTTGAAACGCTTTGTCCTGTATTTTTCAGTCAGTTTGCATTTATGCGACCCCTTTCCTTCAAGGAATACAAAGCACTTTACAAACATTAACAAATTACACCTCAACCTTACCACACCCCCCTAGGAGGGCAGTATTACTATCCCAAACGATGCTCCTTCCCACTGTAGTCCACACCACACCACAGTTAAGCAGTGTGTTGTTACTGTGTGGCTATAATTATTATTATACACGGCTGCCTTTTGAGGTTGAATGCTTGTGGCATTCACATCCTTACTGGAGTTTTACTGCTCCCTTTTAGGTTACCTTTAAACATGCTTCTCCTGTCTGCTGCATACCAGAAGGAAGCACATGACCTCAGGATAGTTACTGCAACAGAGATTACAAAGTGAAAGCCCTACAGAGGGATTTGCGAGATTACGTGGGTTGCCAAAAAAATAGAGGTTATGACATAACCTCCTGCATTTTCCCGCAGAAAAGATTCTTACGGAAGAACTGCACTTTTCAGCGGTTACCACACATGGTAAAGCTCTGTGCACAGCACTGCTTAGCAATTCCCACACTCCTTATTCTCTTTTATGAAAATAGACCTACACTATAGCATCTCCAGTAACAGAGTCAAAATGGAAACAAGAGAAACATGTTCTGTTAAATAACCATTTACCTCAACAATTGATGAGAACTAGCATATAAAATAATGATGTGGAAAATGCAATGTAAATTTTTTAGGAGTACAGGATGCTTTAATGCTTGTACCATCAATTCTGCACAGCAGCAATATCTTGTAAACTCTTTAGACCAGGGACTCTCTCTCTAACACGTTTGTTCAGGCCTAGCACAATGGGGCCCTGACCCAGGCCTGTGATCTCTAGGCACTACTGTAATAATTTACTTGTGGGGGAATTCTGCACCACTGTGCAATGCAGAATTTTGTAGAAATTAATGTTGGACATGCAGAATTCCGCGCCCCCCCCCTCCAATAGAAATGAACTGCAGAGATGTTGGCCACCACCATGGGCCATTGGACCCGGCAGAGCCCAGTTTGCAAATAGAAGACAAGGCCTGGGGGAATGGGAGGGAACTGAGGGTTCCCAGTAGTTGCAGTTCCCCACAAGCCCTGAAGTAAGGAGGCAGCGGCAAGCAGGAAACTCCATGCAAGCCCGGGACCCAGCATCAGGGTGTTTCTCCCTCTGGAACCCTGGGCTGTAGGAAAGCAGGGTCTGTAAGTGTCTGGGCTGAGAGAAGGCGCAGCTGGGCACTATGGGGTGAGAGTGTCTGGGCTGGGGGGGACCCATAGCTGGGCTCTGGGGGTAGGGGGTGTGTCTGGGCTGGGGGGGCAGGAAGTGTAAGTGTCTGGCCCCCTGGCTGGGCTGGGGAAGGAGGAGGAAGGAGGGAAGGGAGGGGAGAGAGGGCAGAGAAGCAAGAACTGGGCCTTCATAGGGTTTTCTTTAACTCTATTCCTGGGTCTTTTTGAAATAAATTACCAAAATAATTTAGGTTTCAGAGTAGCAGCCGTGTTAGTCTGTATCCGTAAAAAGAAAACGAGTACTTGTGGCACCTTAGAGACTAACAAATTTATTAGAGCACTCTAATAAATTTGTTAGTCTCTAAGGTGCCACAGGTACTCCTTTTCTTTTTACAAAATAATTTAAACTGGCATGATTATATAGTGTTATTTTGACAGATAAAATTCGTAGAATTTTGCAGAATTTTAAAATATTGTGTGCAGATTTTTTTTTTTTGGTGCAGAATTCCCCCAAGAGTATATAATAAAAATAATAAAAATATGGAAAATATTTTAATCCCTGCAAATCAATTCCATGTAATTTAGTGGCAGCTTTGAAAAGACATCTAGACTAAAGAAACAAATTGCTTGTATCACTTCAGCAAACTCCGGTGTCAGCACTAAAATAAAGTGAAGTTCACACATAATTCCACAGGGAATTTGAAATGAAGAAAAGGGGAAAAATAAATCCCAACCCAGTGGCTGCACTCAGCATTCCCATTTGATCAGATTATTCTAGGAAATTTGCTATGATCAATGCAAGAAAAGGTAAAGGTCTGTGCAGAGCTTGGGATATGTTACACACCAATCTAAGCACAGTACCTAGTATCTTAACACACACAGTGCACCATCACAAGTGTTCAAGGAACAGAGGGTGCTGATGCAAAGGATACTGAAATATTGGGCCTAGGTCTTTTCTTTCACCAGCCTTTAAAATGTTATTTCAGATTTACACTCATATAAAACAGTAGTATCAGGGCCAACTCCTTTCTCAACTGCAACTTCAGGGAAATTTTGGCATCTGGAAATTAACTACAATGATCCAGATGGTGTACAGTAATAATTAAGGAAGAGAAAAACAAGGAAAGGGTTAGTTTTAAGCAGGGGATGATGATGAGTGGCTAATTCCTTGCTGGCAGAGAGGTTCCAGAAGGCTGTATTGGGAAAGGGGCCCAGGTAGGGCTGATCTTAGGGAAAATGGCACCCTGGGCGAACTTGCATTTTGGTGCCCCCAGCCCCCATGGGCTCCCCAGGCTCCCCTCCCTCCCTTTGCCCCAAAGACATGGTCCCCCTCCTGTGCCCCTAATCCCTGCACCCCCTTCACTCCTAACCCCTGCATCCCCTTCCTGCACTCACAAGGGGAAACTGACCGGGATTCACAAAGCAGCTGGCATTCCTGCTCACTCCCCCCCGGACTGCAGCTCCTCTGCCTCGCACACCCCTCTGGAGCTGGTGGGTGGGGGGCAGGAGCGAGGAGCAACATCAGGGCTCCTTGCATCCAGGTCACTTTCCCGCCCAGGCTGTGTAAGGAGAGGGCAGGAGAGCAGCAGCTCCTGATGCCTCACAGCCCAGCCAAGGTGGGGAAAGTGACCTGGATACAGGAAGCCCTGGTGGGTGTGGCGGGGGGAGGGGACTGTGTGAGGGAGACTTTGTGTGTGAGTGTGTATGTGTGAGTAACAACAGCTAACAAACACCAAAGCTGGCCAAAACACCAGCCATGTGCTGCTCCCACTAAAAGGGAACCATCACACTATCTCATCCTTCACATTTCTCACATGAAGTACCAGGGCTTAAATTAAATTTTTGTATGAAATTGAGGTGAATTTAAAAATTGTTTAAAACGTTTTAGAAATAAAAAATATGGAAAACTTTAATACATTTTATTTACAGCGTCATTATTCATACTAGCCTTGCTAATCCTTCCCCCCAGGCAGAGAGGCACAGAGACTAGGATCAGGACCAGCTGTGCCCCCAAAAGTCCAGGCCAACCCTCCAAATCAGACCGAACCCGCATCCCTCCCCAGACCAAACTGGACCCAACCCACATCCTTCCCCAGACCGAACTGGACCCGACCCCCTGAACTGGACCTGAGCCGCATCCCTCCCCAGACCGAACCGGACCGGACCCGCATCCCTCCCCAGACCAGGGGCACTGGTGGGGGGATGGGGCAGGGGGCACTGGGTCTTCCCCAGGGGTGCTTGGGGTGGAGGCCAAAGGACTCCAGTTGCCCTGTGGGGCCCAGGCCAAGGGGGCTTACCCGGAGCAAGGAGCACCCACTGGCCAGGGTGTCCATCCACTGGGTTTTGGTGCTGCCTCCTGCCCAGCATGGTCCAGGTCCCCCACGCTCCCCGAGCTCTGCATCTGAATAATGGTGGGGCCATGGTGGGCACACGGGGTGGGAGGAAGCTGCATGCTTAGCACTCTCCCACCAGCGCTGCCCCAGGCCCGGCAGGAGCCCAAGAGCCCCACAGGGAGGAGACAGGGCCCACGCACGGGGGAGCCCAGCTGTCCACAACACGCAGCAGCCAGAAACCCACGGACCTGCCACCGAGCCTCCCTCTTCCCCTCTGCTCACTCCACCAAGTGGTACGAGCCTTTGGGGGGAGGTGGTGGGGCCGGAGCAGAGCTGCAGCAGCAGCCGGGCCAGTGCACGGCACCCTCTTTAGTGGGCCGCCCTGGGCAGCCACCCTGGCTGCCCACCCCAAAGGCCAGCCCTGATTGCTTTTCTGCTTACATCAGAGGGAGAAATACCGGCGAGGAAGTAGTTATTTAAGTGAAGCGTCAATGTGGACAACAACAACAAATGGATATAAACTGGCCATCAACAAGTTTACGCTTGAAATTCGACAAGGATTTCTAACCATTATGGGAGTGAAATTCTGGAACAGCCTTCCAGGGGGAGCAGTGGGGGCAAAAAGCCTAACTGGCTTCAAGACTGAGCTTGATAAGTTTATGGAAGGGATGGGATGATAAGACAGCGGACAATGGCATGTAGCCAGTCTGTGAGTGCTAGTAGCTAATATCCCCAATGGCCGGTGATGGGACACTAGATGGAGAAGGCTCTGATTTTCTACAGAGAATTCTTTCCTGAGTGTCTGGCTGGTGGGTCTTGCCCACATTACTTCTGGGGGAACTCTGTGCCACTGGGCAATGCAGAATTTTGTAGAAATTAATGTTGGGCGCACAGAATTTCCTCCCCCACGCCACAGAAATGGGCTGCAGAGATGTTGGCCAGTGGGAGGGAACTGGAGGGTTCCCAGCAGCTGCAATTCCCAGCATGCCTTGAAGGAAGGAAGTAGCGGTGCACAGGAAACTCTGTGCAAGCCCAGGATCCAGCATCAGGCTGGATCTCCCTCTGGATCCCTGGGCTCTAGGAAGGTAGGGTCTGTGAGTGTCTGGGCTCGGGGGGTGACCCTGCAGCTGGTCTGTGTGGATGGAGGGGGTATGAGTGTGAGTGTCAGGGCCAGGGAAGGCCCCCCCAGCTGGCCTCTGGGGAGGAGAGGATGAGAGTGTTTGGCCCCCCCAGCTGGGCTCTGTGGGGATAGAGGGAAGAGAAGCTGGAAGTGGGTTATCGTAGGGGCTTCTTTAACTCTCTACTCCTGGGGGAATTTTTGTGTGTGTTTATATTGTTACAGACAAACTTGCTGACAGGTATTTTGAAATAAATTACCAAAATAATTGAAATTCTTGTGATCATAGTGTTACTTTGACAAATAAAATTTACAGAATTTTGCAGAATTTTTAATTTTTTGGTGCAGAATTCCCCCAGGAGTACCGTATGCTCAGGGTCCAACTGGTTGCCATATTTGGGGTCAGGATTCTCCTGGGTCAGATTGGCAGAGACCATGGGGTTTTTTTTGCTTCCTCTGCAGTCACAGGTCACTTGCAGGTTTAAAACTAGTGCAAATGGTAGAGTCTCTGTAACTTGAAGTCTTTAAATCATGATTTGAGGACTTCAGTAACTCAGCCAGACGTTATGGCTCTATTACAGCAGTGGATGGGTGAGGTTCTGTGACCTACAATGTGCAGGAGGTCAGATTAGATAATCACAGTGGTCCCTTCTGGCCTTAAAGTCTATCAAACTATGAGCAACAGCTGGGAGAATAGCAAATAATATCCCTTCCAGCAATCTCCTTCCCCTACCAAAATTAATAATGGAAGTGCTTAACATAACAGCTCTATTATTTGTTTCCCTTCCTCTGTGCAGCTGCTTACCTTGTAAATGCCTCACAGCAAGGACCTACTTTCCATGTCTGAAGTGCCTAGTCCACTGTTGGCATTAAAATAATAATAAAATATACACAAAAGTGTGTGTCTGTGTGAATTACTATTGCACGTTTATGATTCTTACTTGGCTATTTTGCTGAAGCTGCCTTTACCACATATTCCAAATTAATTGTCACCACTATAGTGTTATACAAAGTTAGAGGTATGTTATCAACAAAAGGATGTAAATTAAACTTGTCAGACATATTACAAAAAGTAAATAAAATTGTAACAAGAGGAAGAAAATTCTAGCAAGAAGACTAGGAGCATCTGAGCTAGAAAACCTGTCCACAGGCACAATCTAGTGGTAGATAGAGATATTGCAATGCAAGTACTGGTGCTTAAAGAGCATGTTCATTTGTAACTCTATATGCTTTAAAGGAATAACCTTTATATTTTTTAGGGAGGCAGCACAGACTAAGGAATAGGACACTAGAAAAGAAATCTATTTCCAGCTCTGCCAATGACTTGCTGTGTGAATGGGAGCAAATCACTTCATCTTTCCATGCCTCTTCTCTTTTTACCTTTTGTTTGTATTGTCTCTTTAGATTATAACCTTGGTGGGTCAGTGACTGTCTTTATGTCTTTGTACAGCGCCTAACACGATAGGGTCCCCCAAACTTGGTTTAGGCCTCTACGAGCTACCATAACATCAATAATAGTAATTAATACCATTAATAAATAACACCGCTCCCCAAAGACGACCTGTGCTTGCCAATAGTGGAGGGGGGGAACAGAGTGAGGGAAGCTGGCCTCAGCAGTGTTTCTGAGCATGCTCAGTACAAGCCAAGCAGCAAATCAGGTGGCGGGGACTGTGATCCCACATGTCTCACCTCACGCGTCGCTTCTGCTGCTCCCTGTGTGAAATGAAGAAGAAATAATAATGGTGCCTGTGAGGTGGTGGATAGCATCCGAGGGAAATCATGCACGATATAGATTAAGATTAGAGAAAAACATATGAGTGAGAAACATGATAAATGAAATAGGAGCTGCCTTCTAACATGCAAGACCAATACAGCCAATAACTCTCTAGGAGGAGAAGCCTCTATACATGCAGAAACACTTCTTGAATCAAGGGCAAAGACACTTATCTCACCCCAGACCTATGCTATGTAAATAGATGCCATTATACCCAAATTATGTATGCACAAAGTTCCTGGGTTTACTCTGAAGTGATGTGTCTTAAGTTACAGGAGATGAAAAGCTCTTTGCTCAGGAAAGTGGAGTCCTCTTCATTACTAAATAAAATTGGGACATATTCTCTTCCCAGTATATTGGCTTCAAAGTGCATTGTATCATCTATGCCAGTTTAGCAGTCACCAAGTAATGGTGTTCATACCTAGACTTCAAAGGAAATGAAATTGTATAGGAGACAGACCCTTAGAAAAGGGGATTGGTCCAGAGTCTAGCTGACAGTTATGACCTCAAGCACCAGGATATTGAGATAAAGGCAGAACCCATGATAGATGGAGAGACAGACACAGAATGCTAGAAATGTAATCTCTCATTTACTAGTACTGTAACTATAAGATTTAACCTACCTCGCTTGGCTGTTGCCTACTCTCTATGTTAGGTATGATGTTATTCCATTTACGTGGACCATTCTTGAAGGCAAATGTCTGACCTCATGCAAGATATAAAAGGAGGTTAAGAGGTAACTGACATGCAGGTTCACACCAAGGCAAAGTTGTGTAGACAGACTGACAGCAGTTAGCAAGGAGCATGGGGGAAGGCTAGTGATCAAGAGTAGCAGGGAAGTGAAAGTTACATTGATGTGTATATTAATCACGATTTTTACCTTAGAACATTTGGATCCTTTTCCTGGCAGAGTAAACTGTGCAATATCATCATGACTTCAAGTGGTCAGGAAAATTTGTTGTTTGGGGAAAAATCAATGAGAATAAACAAAAACTAGACTACAAATATGTACACTGTTAAACAGGGATAATAAATGGCACAAGCAAAATGTAGCTTAACTCCAAGATGTAGCAGAATTTCCAAAGAGCTCCAGCTAATAGATTTGTATTCAGGCCAACCGCTATTCTGATTCTCTCCTCTCTCTCAAATTCTGTTCCAATAGTCTCTAGCAGTGAAAGATCCCCATCCAAACCTCAGACACATTGGTTGCTTTGCAACACAAAATGAAGCCCATCTGATTTCAGGTATCAATGACCCTCCCTCCTGATACAAGGGCTCAAGGACCTACATTTTCAGAGTAACTAGTAATTTGGGTTCTCTCAATTCTGACACCTTAAAAGGGGCCTGATTTTCATGGGTACACAGCCATTTCTGAAAATCAGGCATCCAAACGATGTCTCAAACTGGCCACCCAAAAATCACTCGTTACTTTTGAAACCAAAGAGCTCAACAAGTCTGAAGAGGAATCCTTCTCATTCAGTTAACTCAGTTTGTTACTAAAGTCTTGTCTACCCTGGGAAATTGTCTGGATTAGCTATTGCAGAATCAACTATTATGGAATAGCTCCCCGTGTGCACACACTATTCCAGAATAAAAGGGGGTAAATTTGTAGTGGTTTTTAATGCTGCTGAGGTGAGGCATGGGGACATGTCCTATTTTTCAGAATTCATTATTTTCACATCTCAACCAGTTTAACTAGAACACAATTAATTGTTTCCCATGTATAATTAAAGTCTCATGGTCATACAGGTAACGGATTTTCAGAAAGGACTGCGGTTTGGCTTAAGTCTGACGCCAGTAGACTCAATGATAAAACTCCCATTGACTTTAACAAGAGCAGAGAGTTAGGGTAACTCTCAGCTCAGCACTTTTGAAAATACCTGATTATTACCCAGTGACTTCTGTCTGTTATCAAGGTTTTGTCAAGGGAAAGAATAAAAAAGAGAAATACATATGAAAAAAAATAGTTAATATGGAAGCCATGAAAAAGGTAGGGTGATTTCCATCTTATGTCAATACATAAAGGTATAATGACTTCTGTATTCGCAAAAAGAAAAGGAGTACTTGTGGCACCTTAGAGACTAACCAATTTATTTGAGCATAAGCTTTCGTGAGCTATAGCTCACTTCATCGGATGCATACTGTGGAAAGTGTAGAAGATCTTTTTATATACACACAAAGCATGTGTATAATACCTCCTCCCACCCCACTCTCCTGCTGCTAATAGCTTATCTAAAGTGATCAATCTCCTTACAATGTGTATGATAATCAAGTTGGGCCATTTTCAGCACAGATTCAGGTTTTCTCAACACCACCCCCCCCCCCACACACACACACAAACCCACTCTCCTGCTGGTAACAGCTTATCTAAAGTGACCACTCTCCTTACAATGTGTATGATAATCAAGGTGGGCCATTTCCAGCACAAATCCAGGGTTTAACAAGAACGTCTGGGGGGGGGGGTAGGAAAAAACAAGGGGAAATAGGTTACCTTGCATAATGACTTAGCCACTCCCAGTCTCTATTCAAGCCTAAGTTAATTGTATCAAATTTGCAAATGAATTCCAATTCAACAGTTTCTCGCTGGAGTCTGGATTTGAAGTTTTTTTGTTGTAATATCACAACTTTCATGTCTGTAATCGCATGACCAGTTAGATTGAAGTGTTCTCCGACTGGTTTATGAATGTTATAATTCTTGACATCTGATTTGTGTCCATTTATTCTTTTACGTAGAGACTGTCCAGTTTGACCAATGTACATGGCAGAGGGGCACTGCTGGCACATGATGGCATATATCACATTGGTAGATGTGCAGGTGAACGAGCCTCTGATAGTGTTACCAGCAGGAGAGTGGGTTTGTGTGTGGGGGTGGGGAGGTGAGAAAACCTGGATCTGTGCTGGAAATGGCCCAACTTGATTATCATACACATTGTAAGGAGAGTGATCACTTTAGATAAGCTATTAGCAGCAGGAGAGTGGGGTGGTAGGAGGTATTTTTTCATGATTTGTGTGTATATAAAAAGATCTTCTACACTTTCCACAGTATGCATCCGATGAAGTGAGCTGTAGCTCACGAAAGCTTATGCTCAGATAAATTGGTTAGTCTCTAAGGTGCCACAAGTACTCCTTTTCTTTTTGCGAATACAGACTAACACGGCTGTTACTCTGAAACCTACTTTTGTATTATCACTAAAATACCAGCAGGCTGTGCTTGTGCACCAGTTTTCTAGCTCATACATAACTAATCTTAACTTTCATTTTAAGTGATGCCAATTGTGCTTTGTCATTGAAATTGTTTTTACAAAAAAAAATACGCAGCCAACTAGTCTCATTCATAACCTCTGCTGCTCACATACTCCCCAACTCTCTAAAGTATTAATAATGAAGAGAATGCTACAGCCTAACAAGATAAAAATAAGCCGTATGTGGAGAGACTGGAACAGCCTCTGTTTTTCTAATAAACGTAAAATGAGGTTAAATTTCAGTTAAAAATGATCAGGGACTAGGAGGATTGGCTTGACAGACTTGACCACAGTGATCTACAGAACTGTAACTTCAGTCCTATGTAGGGGAGTAAAGTTTTGAAGCCAGACTCTGTAGGAACTCCAGCAGTTACAGAATGCAGATGCCTGCCTGCCTGCTGGACCAATAAAGAACACTTCATTCTGGTACACCAATAAATTCATTGGCTACTCCTCAAATATCAGATATAGGGTAGAGTCCTGGTTCTGATCTTCAGGCTGTTTTACCTCTTGATACCTCATAAGCCAACCATAGACCACCAGTAAAACTCAGTTTCTTCAGCGGGATAGGAGATAAAATGAACAGTAGCATAGCTCTCAAAGGAGCACACACAGAGAGTCTTTCTTACAAGCTGCCATCTCGTCGAGCCCTAGGTTCAGTAACTGACCAGTTTTGAACTTTGACATTTAATAGGTGCTACTGTAGCACAGAAAAAGTCACCACCAATTCACAAAGCCACTGTACTGACACCACAAGAGTGTTCAGTGGACCGTCTCAGAACCTACCTCTCCCCTCTGCAGCCGAGACAGTCCACAACAGCAATGATCCTTCAGAAAAATGGCGCTCTCAAAAGCAAGAGATAGACTACTGGCAGCTGGAGAAAGCATCTTTTCAGCCTGTGGCCAAACTTCCTGTAGAATGTTCCTTCCACAAGAGTTAAGAATGCCTATAACATGGCCATC
Organism: Lepidochelys olivacea; assembly: GCF_965140295.1. Classification (NCBI taxonomy): domain Eukaryota; kingdom Metazoa; phylum Chordata; order Testudines; family Cheloniidae; genus Lepidochelys; species Lepidochelys olivacea. The sequence continues at coordinate 53,085,146 of NC_140421.1, read as the reverse complement.
TTCTGACTCTTATCTGCACCATTGCTTTTCCATAATAATCTATGAAAGAGAAAAAGACACTCTCATCGTACTCCTAGCAAAGGGGAAAAGAAGAGACTTATGTCAACTTATAAACAATTTGTTCATTCGCCACATGGATGGTGTACACCAGAACTGAGAAAATGATCCATTCAAAAGACATGAGAGACTGGTAGTTTAGATTTGGAACAGCTTGGTGTTGCTAAAAAGGGGATATCTGGCTTGCCTGTGTAATGATTTTAGTTGTCAATGTGCTTCTCTGAAGCATTGTACGTTACAGTAGCCTTTATGTTGTCCTGTAAATGCACCTCCACTGACCCAAAAGAAATACAGCTGGCAATAAATCAATTTTTGACATTAATGGGAAAAAAAAGTGGATTTTTCTCCTCTCAAACTGTCCTGGATGATCACTTACTGCCATCTGCTCTTTGAAGCTGAAATGCCATCAATTCATAAAATGGGGCCAAGATTTTCAAAAATAGTAAGTCTACACTTAGACTCCTAAATCCATCTTTAGGCATTTACCTGATCTTCAAAAGCACTGGGTACCCATCGGCTCCAGCTGACCTCGCCTTTCAGTGAAGTTGAGGATATTAAGAACCTAGCTACCTTACAAAATCTCCTTTTAGGGTGCAAATTTTCAAAAGTATCTAGTGATTCTGGATTCCTTGGGTATAAAACTCAAGACTCAGCACCATCCTCCAGAAAAAAAAAAAAGTCAAGCTCCATTAGGCTGTCCAACTGGGCACCCAAAATTTAAGGGACCCAAAAATCACTAATCATTTTTGGAAATTTGGGGCAGTGCCTACATTTAGCCTCCTGCTTTTGAAAACCCTGGCCTGGAATTTTAATTTCTTCTTTATGAACATATCTAAAGAGAAACCTAATTTCTGAGTGTTGCAGCATTGAAAATAGTTTTTATAAAGTATCAGAACTCTTTACACAGTTTTAGAGGGGTGCATATGGTCCATCACATTACATTAAAGACTTTAAATAGCATCCACGAATCTCTCTTACAGCACCTTATTGAAACATAACATTCGTTTTAACTTCAAGTGGATACGAAAAACACATTCTACTATCAACTGTGTATGTAGCAAATATGTCCGTGAAGACATTTTTTTGCCCTAGTGGAGATTTGTGTTGATATAATACACTAGTTATAAAATATAAAAACCTGAAAAGTATACAAGATGTTTTCACTGTATTAGTGACTATCATTTTGATGTGAAACCCACTTTAATGACTACCTGTCAAAGAAACCTTTTAAAAGGAATGATTTTCCTTGACATGAATGCATTCAACGACTGTTTGTTGAGTGATATCTTCTTAAGCAGCTAGCAAAAGAACACAGTATCACTGTATATCAGTGGATCATCACCCTTGCAGCACTGAGGATTGTAATGGCAACCTGTCAGCAGCCTGAGGGCGGCACTTAAGTTGCAAATAAATTTACATAAACAGATATATATGTATATAGGATGTTGTTTATATTGTTTTTACCTATGTCTATATTAAAAGTGCTTTAACATTGCAAAATGACAACATATGCCTTGAGAGCTTCACGGCTTTGATTCAGTCAAAGCAGGGTCCCAAACATCCAGCTCCTATTGAGATGGTCACACATTCTATGGAATGAAGTTCTGAGACTGTTAAGCGATTGCAATGTTTGGATTTGTTCAGAGGTCTGTTCACAAATATATAAATATCTCCAAGATCCTGTACCAATAGCAGCCCTCATACCAAACTCTAGATTATCTCTCCCTTGACAGACCTTTATACATATTCAGCACATTTCATTCATAAAATGCGGACTGAGGTGGACGTAAGCATCATGAGCCAGATCCCAAGCTGACATGAAGGGGCACAGTTCCATTGAGTTACGCCATCCTCCAACCCAGCCCCGGAATCAATAATTCCTGCTGAACTTCAGCTCCACTTCTTCAGACTGAGCTGAAAACCAGGGTGCAGACAAGCTGAACAGGGCTGTGACTCATATTGCTTGAGCTTTGGTTGGCAAATCAGGCAGAAGTCCATTTTTCTGAAGCTGCTCAGAATAACATACTACTGCAAGGACAGGCCTCTACTTCACTGGCAGCTGCAGACAATGGTACCAATTCCCTTGGGCTCCCAAGGCAGAAAGCACCAACCCCCTCCAGCCCACTAGCATAGGACCTTCAAGCAAAGGCCTCTCTGCAACTTCTGCTCTCCCAGCAAAGGTCCCAACTAATCCAAAACTTCCTCTTTTCAAACACCTAAAACTAGTATTTTGGCAGAGGCGGGAAGCCAAGAAGCAGATTCAGACTTGCAGGGAGCAGAGTGCTCCCTTAGCCTTGCAGAGAATAGCAAACTCTACTGCAGAGAGAGCCTTCTACGAGCTACCCTGGCTGGCTGCTAGCAAGCTTCCAGAATCTAACACACAGAGATATGGCACTTAAGTATCATATTTATATTTTAAATAGGACTTTGCACTCTCTACTCTAATATTAAAACTATAAATGTCTGATTTATGTCCATATAGATCTTGGACAGTTTTATTTTTTTATATATAGCTGTCAGTAAATATGAGTATTGAAATTATCTTGTAACTTTAATGGAAGCTATTTCAGGTAGAAACCCTTTTCTTATCACTTCAGACCTGATCCTGAATTCCTTGCACACCCCAAACTCCCATCAACACCTACAGAAGTTTAGAGTGCACAAGGACTACAAAATCAAGCCTTATCATAATGTAACAATATTGCCTAAAATAAATGATTGAAAGATCTAAATAATGACTGGTACCTCGACAAAATAGTGATTGGCTCAACAGAAACACATACAGTAAAACCTCAGAATTATGAACACCAGAGTTACTAACTGACAGGTCAACCACACACCTCATTTGGAACCGGAAGTACGCAATCAGGCAGCAGCAGAGAGGAAAAAAAGCAAATACAGTACAATACTGTGTTAAACATAAACTGCTAAAAAATAAAGGGCAAGTTTTAAAAAAAAGATTTGACGGGGTAGGGAAATTGTTTTTGTGCCTGTTTCGTTTAAATTAAGATAGCTAAAAGCAGCATTTTTCTTCTTCAAAGTAAAGTTTCAAAGCTGTATTAAGTCAATACTCAGTTGTAAACTTTTGAAAGAACAACCATAATGTTTTTTTCGGAGTTATGAACATTTCAGAGTTACAAACCACCGCCATTCCTGAGGTGTTTGTAACTCTGAGGTTCGACTGTAACTGGCTAATATTAGTGTATATTGAAGGGTTTATTATTTGAACATGACACTTTCACATTTGAAGGTACTCAAATTTACAACATAAGTGACCCTTTTCAAGTTGTGAATTAGCTCTTTATGCAACAGCAGATCAACATACAGTAGACTAGAATTTTTAGCCTCATCCTCTTTGCAGTTAATGACATCCATGCAATTTCTATATTAAAGAGATCTTTCAACAACAGCTTTTAGTTAATGGGAATCCCTGGGGCTAAAATCTGTGTTGACTCATACCCCACCCAACACCATGGACTTTGGCCGTATACATTAATTCAGAATCTAATCTGCTTTGATAGGTTCCAGTGACCAGATCTTAATTGTTTTTTTTAAAAAATGTGTTGCAAACAGCTTGTGCTGTATAATTAACAATAGCCTGCAAATTGCTGGAGAGACATATGCTGATAAGGAGGAAGGATGGTCCTGTGATTCAGGTACAAGAGTGGGAGTCACCAGATCTGGGTTCTTTCCCTAGCTCTGTCAGCCTCTTCCTGTGTGACCTTCAGCAAGACAAAGCCTCTTGGTGCCTAAGTCTCCTCATCTGTAAGAAGGGGGTAATAATACTTCCCAATCCCAAAGGAGTGATGTGATGTGATTCACTAATGTTTGTAAGACTGATTTCCTTGGACAGAAGAAACTATACATTTATGAAACAGAGCCCCATTGAAGGTTCACGACTGTCTCAGCAACTCTTGAGAGACCTGACACACTATAGCTAACACTGTTGGCATGATATGTATCCAGAAGGTAGCATGTAATATATCACTAGAAAATGTATAACTCACTGATCATTAATATTCTTGTATGATGTATGCTCAGAGTGTGTACAGACAGTTATAAATTTGTGCTAGAATTATGTTCTTAAAACGTGTTTGTCAAGCAATGCATAATCCCACTCTGCCCAGACAAAGCAATGTATACTTGCTTGTCTGACTGTGACATTGCACTCTGTATGATTTTATGAAAGTATGCTGATGTGTGTGAATATAATGTAACTAAAATATGCTTCATGCAAAAGGTCTCTTGTAAGGTATCATTACAAAGCTTATAATCTACTGAGTGTGGTCATCCTATTTGTATAAATGTATCACTCTTGTATCAGAAACTAGAAATATGAAATATAACTCTGAGGTCCTATTGTAGTTATGCAAAGTGTGGGCCATTAATGGTGGTTTGGAATCTTAATGACTCCCATTAACCAGGACAACTGACTGTAGATGGCTCTGTTTTACTAGTAAGTTTTCCTGTATACCTGTATCCTGGCAAGTGGGTAATGAGGTCTTACAGTGATATGTGATCATGTCACCTGAACTGGAATCCATCTTTAACCTGGTGCTTTTCCATTGAGAAGAAGGTGGGGAACCCAGAGGGACAAAGGATTCCTGCCTTATGCAAAAGATATATAAGTGGGTTGAAGAGAACAAAGGGCGCGGCCATCATGAAAAATCCCCTAGCTACCACCTGAGCTGGAATGACAGCTGTACCAGGGGAAAGGATTGTGCCCAGACTAGGGAGGCGTCCAGTCTGTGAAAGAAACTTATTGAAACATCTTTGAGGGTGAGATTTTATCTGTATTCAATTACTGTACTAGACTTAGACTTGCGTGTTTTATTTTATTTTGCTTGGTAATTCACTTTGTTCTGTCTGTTACTACTTGGAACCACTTAAATCCTACTTTCTGTATTTAATAAAACCACTTTTTACTTATTAATTAACCCAGAGTATGTATTAATACCGGGGGGGGGGCAAACAGCTGTGCACATCTCTCTAACAGTGTTATAGAGGGTGAACAATTTATGAGTTTACCCTGTATAAGCTTTATACAGGATAAAACAGATTTATTTGGGGTTTAGACCCCATTGGGAGTTGGGCATCTGAGTGCTAAAGACAGGAACACTTCTTAAATTGCTTTCAGTTAAGTCTGCAGCTTTGGGGCACGTGGTTCAGACCCTGGGTCTGTGTTGGAGCAGACGGGTGTGTCTGGCTCAGCAAGACAGGCTGTTGGAGTCCCAAGCTGGCAGGGAAAGCAGGGGTAGAAGTAGTCTTGGTACATCAGGTGGCAGTTCCCAAGGGGGCTTCAGTGATCCAGCCCATCACACTGGCCATCTAGGTTGTCAGGCAGAGACAGTGAAGGTACATTTATATAAAAGGCAAACAAGCGATCAACCTAGCAAGTTGGGGAGATAGCCTCAACTGTCATGATGGGGGGCGGGGAAAGGAGACTACAAAAATCAGCATGGCTTCAGCTCCCTCGTGTCAAGCATCAGAGGAGTAGCCATGTTAGTCTGGATCTGGAAAAGCGGCAAGGAGTCCTGTGCACCTTACAGACTAACAGGTGGCACAGGACTCTTTGCAGCTCCCTGGTGGACACAGCAAGCTGAGCCCCCAGGAAGGCTTCCTAAAGCAAGGTCACAGAACTTCAGAAGCCCAGAAAGCCATTTTGGCATCTTTCACTTGAGTGGCTAAAGGGGTCAGAGCTCTTGAAATCACAGAAAGTTGGATCCTTCAACACCAGTGGTTAAAGTCTCTAGGAACTGACTATAGGTGAGAAACCTGCTTAGGCAAAAGGTTGGAACCTGCTGAAATTAAGTTTTAGTCCTTAGAAGTGTATTTTTACTTTGGTTTGTTTGTAACTATTTCTATCACTTAAACCTATGATTTTCTGTTCAATAAACTTGTTTTGCTTTTAGTATAAATCAATTCAATGCTTTGATTGAAATAGAAGTATTTATCAAACCCCGAATAATGAGTTGCCATTTACTGTCTCTTTAAAGGAGCAGCAAACAATAGCTTTGAGAGTGCTCCAGAAGAGGGATGTACACTACTGGGAGAGGTCTCTGGGGAAATTAGGGACTGGCATGGTGTTTAGATCACCCTGCATACTGTAACTGAGCAGTGGAAGCCAGGGTGTGACCTGCATGCTTGTAAGGCTGGCTGGTGGTGTCAGGGCTGTGAGCCACAGCAGCATAGCACTGAAGGCATCCAGTGCTGTAGGGCAGGCTGTGACACCTTCCCCTCAGTCTGGTTGAACCCCAAAGCATCACAGAATTATGTATGGATAATTATCAGACCATATGCTCCCATTTAACATGGGCACACACTGCCTCTTTAAAACATCCCATCAGCCTGGAAGTGGGGCAGAGCCAGCATTTTAACTTGTTAACATTTTAATTAGACCCAGACATTGACTGCTACTGTTGATAAAGACTGAGGTTCTGTTGAATCATCCTGAGCATTGCTATATCAGTAACAAGCACCTTTCAGGTCTTGAAGTTGCTTCAGACTTTATGCATTTGTTTCAGCCATGCAGGACCGGCTCTGGGCACCAGCAAAGCAAGCATGTGCTTGGGATGGCACATTTCCAGGGGCTGCATTCCAGCCACCCCTTTTTTTTCGGGGAAGTTGCGCTCTCGGAGCTGCGCCACTTAGATGGGGCGAGGGTGCCGCGCCCCCAGCCGCAGCAGGAAGGGGAAGCCCCGGCCCCAGGATGCTGAGCTACCAGGGCCCAGCCGCTACCTGGGGAGGAGAGGGCGAGTCCTGCCGGGGAGCCAGGCCTGCGCCGCCTCATCTGCACACGGGCTGCTGCGCTGCCTTGTGCCACCCCTTATCTCGGGGCTTCTCTGTGCGGCCGGGCGGGGGTGGGGGTGTTGGGAACACTGGGGCATGGCCACTAGGTAACTCGAGGGGATGGAAGACCACGAGTGTCGATGAAGCCCCCTCGCACTACGCCCCTGTGTCCTTGCCCCCCCCCCTCCTGCCTGGAGGCACTCACAGCAGCTCTGCGTGCTAGGCCCAAGTGTCCTTGGCCCCCCCGCCTGGAGGCGCACACAGCAGTTATGCTGAGAATCTGCAACAGTATGTTGCAGAGTCAGACTGCCTAAAACTAAGCAAGGCCAAACAGGGAAGATATGAAAAAACAATGCTAAATAAAGCAGCTTTATGTATAGTTTAACAAATGATACAGAAAATCAGGGAACTAGCTGGAAACTGGATTGGCTGGATTACTTGGAGCAGCTTGCTATTGAATAAGTATGCTGAGAAAAAGGATGTATAAAAGCCTGTGTAACTTCCTGCTCTGTTGTGCAGGATTTGAGATTTTATTCTCCCTGTACCTTTTTGCAGCTGCAAATAAACTTTTCTGCTTCTCCACCCCGTTGTGATTATTGGGTATAGCACACCGGGTAACGAACCACTCAAGCTGTTGTTCAGCCTCTCGGCACTGGGTGCCGGCAACAGCTTTTGGCGTCCCTGGGTGGGCGACGAGGCTGCAATTTAGCCTTGCCCGGACCCCTCCTGGAGGTCAAGGATTGCGGCCAGAACCGACGCCCAGCGCGCACCGGTGAGTTCATCGGGGGCCTTGGAGGAGACGCGATTTGATCGACCCCAGAGGGCACAACGGTGCAACGCACTCATGTAGTGGAGAAGCTGTTGTGGACGGCGGTGAAGAACCGGTCCCTTAGACGTGGGGGAGGAGCAGCTGCAGGGCCACGGTGAAGAACCGGTCCCTTGGATCAGGTAGGATCCTTTTAAAATCCGGATTATATGCTCTGTTGGAACCTGGGGACGCCCAGAGTTACCCTGTAGGTATGGGACAGGGACAGAGCTCAGAGGTTAGGGCACGGTGTATGCCCCTAGAGTGCATTCTAGCAAACTGGAAGGTATTTGGTGCGGATCCGATGACTAAGAGCCGATTAAAACGATTCTGTACAGTTGACTGGCCTCAATATCAACTAGAGGACCAGGAGTGGTGGCCACCAGGAGGGTCAATTAATTACAACACGATCCTCCAATTAGTTTTGTTTTGTCAGTGAATGGGTAAATGGAATGAACATATGTATGCGCATTTGTTTCTGACTTTATGTACTTGACCAGGTATTTTACAGCACTGTAATCTGACTCCAACTGGTTCGGTAGCAGCTAATGTTAGTCCCCAGACCCCAACCCCCACTGTAATGGCAGAGCCGGTGTCCCCTTCGGCCCCCACACCCCCACCGTATAAGGGTAGGATGCCTCGGGTTACAGAGATTGCCCCCTCGGTGGTACTCTATCCTTTGCTTACCGAGACTGTTGTGGCTCGTCCAGGGGCAGATGGACGTCAGGCTACCACTATGCAAGTTTACACCCATGTGCCATTCAATCCAATAGACTTAGCAGCTTTTAAAACACAGGCTGGGGAATTCTCAACGAACGCAAGCAGGTTTATTTCAGTCTTTAAGGGGTGCCTCAATAGTCACAAGCCGATTGAGACGACTGTAATATCCTCCTGAGAACCCTGTGGTCTGAGGTGGAGAGGGATCAGGTTACAGCTAAGGCAAGGGGAGCGTCAGCGTTCAAGCGAAAAAAAAGAAAGGAATCTATCTGTCAAGTTCCTCTCCAAATAATTGTAAGCGGCTCAGGGCATTTCTGGGTATGGCAGGCTTTTGCAGGATATGGATCCCAGAGTTTGGACTGTGGGCTAAACCCCTGTACGACTGTGTAAAAGGAGCAGATCATGACCCCTTCTATTGGACCCCAGAGGCTGACAGGGCATTTAAAATCCTGAAAAAAAAATTAATGGAAGCCCCAGCTCTGGGCCTGCCAGATCTCTCTAAGCTGTTTCAGTTGTATGTACATGAACGAAGGGGGGTGGCGCTAGGAGTGCTTACACAGCTGTTAGGAGCATGGAAGCGTCCTGTGGCTTATTTTTCTAAGCAATTGGATCAGGTTGCAAAGGGTTGGCCGGCATGTTTACGGGCGGTCGCAGCTACTGCCCTATTGCTTGAGGAAGCCGAGAAGCTAACATTGGGAGGGGTTATGCAAATCTATACTCCCCATATGGTCCGAGCCTTATTGGATGCAAAGGGAGGGCTTTGGCTCACCCAGGCTCGGACTGCTCGGTACCAGGCTAAGCTGTTAGAGAACTCTGAAGTCACCCTACAGCCTTGCCCCTCCCTTAACCCAGCCACTCTCTTGCCAGAAACAGAGGAACAGAAACATGACTGTTTAGAGATCATAGATGTCCAGTACTCCAGCCGTCCGGATTTAAAGGATGTACCTCTCCCAAATGCAGATTATGAGTGGTACACTGATGGTAGCAGTACTGTAATAGATGGGCAAAGGAGGGCGGGTTATGCTGTTGTGACCCTCCATGACACTGTGGAAGCTGAAGGTTTGCCTGCTGGGACCTCTGCCCAGCTTGCCGAACTAATAGCCCTGACCCGTGCACTTGAACTGTCAAAAGGAAAGTGGGTCAACATTTTTACTGATTCAAAGTATGCTTTTGGTGTGCTGCATGCTCATGCTGGCCTGTGGAAGCAAAGGGGAATGCTGACAGCCCAAGGCTCCCCAGTCAAGTACGGGCCCCAAATCCTCCGGCTCCTAGAAGCTGTACAACTTCCCTCGGAAGTGGCAGTGGTACACTGTAAAGCCCATCAAAGGGAGGATCAAGATGTGGCCAGAGGTAACGCCCGGGCAGATAGAGAGGCTAAGCATGCTGCCACCCTGCCATCCCCTCAGGCTGAGAACGCCCATATGCACGCCCTTATCCCATCAGTAGGGGAGCTTCCAACCCCTCAGTACTCTGGGGAGGAGAGACAGCTAACTGACAAACTCAGTCTCCGGGAAAAGGAGGGATGGCTCCATTCCCCAGAAGGGAAGGTCCTCTTACCAAAGGGCCTAATCCGGCCAGTGCTGCAGAAACTACATCAAACCACTCATGCTGGCAGGGAAGCACTTATCCAGCTAATGGGAAAATACTTTATCACTTCCGGACTCCGACCCCTGGCTGCCCAGGTACAAGCTTAGTCTGCCAAAAGAATAACCCCCGACCGGGACATCCTGTGCCACCAGCTGCCCTAGAACCCACTCCGGGCCCCGGACAAGGGTGGCAAATAGACTTTACTGAGTTTCCCCGGACCCAAGGGTTCAAATATCTCCTTGTTATAGTGGATCGGTTCAGCGGATGGCCAGAAGCCTTCCCATGCCGTAACTGCACTGCCAGAACAGTGGCCCTCAAGTTTGTTAAGGAGCTCATTCCTCGCTTTGGACTCCCCCTGTGGATGGAATCTGACAACGGGACACACTTCACGTCAAAAATCATTCAAAGCATCTCACATGCCTTACAAATCCCCTGGAAACTCCATACGCCCTGGAGACCGCAAGCCAGTGGTGTAGTGGAGCGTACCAATCAGACCCTTAAACGGCATCTCTCAAAAGTGTGCCAAGAAGCCTCACTGCGATGGCCTGATGCTTTGCCCCTCGTCCTACTCCATATCCGCGTTCTCCCAAAGGGTAGATTAGGGCTCAGTCCCTTTGAAATTATGTTTGGAAGGGCATGGCCCATGAATGGCACCCCGGTTCTGTCAGGGGAATGGGAGTGGGTAATGTTTTTTTGTCACAGTATATGTGTTCCCTGTCTGCTGTTCTCTTGTCTCTTCACAGGTATACCAAGGATTCCCAGCCTCTCCCCTTGGACTCTCCCGTTCACTCCTTACAGCCCGGTGACTCTGTGCTTGTTCGCACCTGGAAAGACGAGCCTCTCCAGGAAAAGTGAAAAGGACCCTATACCGTCCTGCTGATCTCCCATACAGCGGCAAAGATCGAGGGACACAAGAACTGGATCCATCACTCTCGTCTGAAGGCAGTACCTGCCCCCTCGTCAGCAGAACAGTGGACCGTCCAACCTGCTGACTCCTCATCTAGTGACGATCTCGGGCTAAAGCTACTGTTTAAAAGACACAAATAGCGGGCACCTTAATGCTAAAATAGGCCCACCCAGGTACTGGAGACCCTGGGTTGGGAACACTCTGGTAATAATTAATTGGGTAACATTGTTATTCTTTGTATTGGTATTTCCAAATTGTGCATATTGGGAGCATAACTCCTTTGTTTTGCTTGCGCACCATGTTGCTACTTTAACAAACCAGACTGATTGCTGGGTGTGTGCTCCAACTCCACTATCCCCCAAAACGGGAATGCCCCTTGACATGCTGCCCTTGACCCTAGCAGAATTAGCCACCACCAAAGAGCAGGAAAGAACGGACTCACCGTTCTGGAACAAGATCTCTTTACAGCAGGCCACCTATCAGGACCAGAAGTATTCAGTTGCAGTACTCACTGAGGGAGTGTTATGTTTTACCCAAAACCAATCTGATCCCTATGGGCATCCTGTGGGAAAGAGCTCCTGTGTTATTACACAGTGGGCTGATGGGTATTGGATAAAGACCAACAGGGGAGGCCAACAGTGTGGGTGTAATGGTTCCTCCCCTTTTAGGGAAACACTTACAAATAATCTTACCACAAAAAAGGGGTTTGGAAATGTAACTTGCCGTCCAGTTAATATCTCCAATGTAGCAAGCCCAAGTGAGAAAACTCAGAGCCAAGGCTGTTGAGTGTTCTCAAAGGGGGGAGTTGTTGGGAACACTGGGGCATGGCCACTAGGTAACTAGAGGGGATGGAAGACCACGAGTGTCGATGAAGCCCCCTCGCACTACGCCCCTGTGTCCTTGCCCCCCCTCTCCTGCCTGGAGGCACTCACAGCAGCTCTGCGTGCTAGGCCCAAGTGTCCTTGGCCCCCCCGCCTGGAGGCGCACACAGCAGTTATGCTGAGAATCTGCAACAGTATGTTGCAGAGTCAGACTGCCTAAAACTAAGCAAGGCCAAACAGGGAAGATATGAAAAAACAATGCTAAATAAAGCAGCTTTATGTATAGTTTAACAAATGATACAGAAAATCAGGGAACTAGCTGGAAACTGGATTGGCTGGCTATATGGATACTTGGAGCAGCTTGCTATTGAATAAGTATGCTGAGAAAAAGGATGTATAAAAGCCTGTGTAACTTCCTGCTCTGTTGTGCAGGATTTGAGATTTTATTCTCCCTGTACCTTTTTGCAGCTGCAAATAAACTTTTCTGCTTCTCCACCCCGTTGTGATTATTGGGTGTAGCACACCGGGTAACGAACCACTCAAGCTGTTGTTCAGTCTCTCGGCACTGGGTGCCGGCAACAGGGGGAAAGCCCCTGCAGGCGCTGGGAGAAGGTGACATCACTCCCTCTGCTTCCAGCACCACCTGTGAGCCCCAGCCCCACCTGAGCTTGGGGTGGCAAAAACCTAGAGGCAGCACCGCAGCCGTGCCCTGGGAGAAATGGGTATGTGTAATGGAGTGCAGTGTTGTGTCTTTTAAAGACTCAGTAGAGCCTGTTTTTTGTTCAATTCCTTGAAATAAAAATGTTGGGTTGAAATGCTTCACAGTAGCACACCAAGCAATTCTGCACTTGGAAGGGAAGCTCCCATCCACGGACAACATTCCCATGTACAGCTGTGTGTATGTACCTGTGGCTGCCTGCACACCAAAATGCAGAATTCGTCTTGTACCTACATGTAAATAACCCTTAGAAAAATAAATATCACTAGTTCAAAAAAGTTTGGGCTATTTATTTCTTCTGCCAAACTAAGCCAGGGTAGAGATGAGACCAGGATTTAAAACAAACACACGCCACCGCACAAAAGCATTTGCGTGAAGTTTCCTGCTGAAATTAGATTAATTGACAGAGCTTTAAAACAAACACAAAAAACCAGGACAACCCTAATTGCTTATTACAGCTGATGGAGATGGGAAAGGATGATGAAAGGAAATTTAAGTGACTAACACTACTTCTTAGTCATATATTTACACCGTTATTTTTGTTTCACAATTTCAGTTCGACACTATTAACACAACCTTGAATTTCCTGGCTTTGTTGTTAAGTGCATTGTGTCCCCTCCTGTATTACTTTGCAGCAGAGGATCAGGAAACCAAGAGCCACTGCTCCCCCACAAGCAGCATGGCAGTTTCTTTCCATCATGCAAATACAGCACTAGAATAGAGAACCAGCCAGCCTCCAACCATGTGCTACTTCCCCCAGGGGACATGATCTGTGGGTTGGGAGTGTGTGGCACCTCCATTAACTATCGTGTGTGCTGCTGTCAGTAAGAAGAACTGGCTGAGATGTGCACTTCACAATGAGCCCCGCACAATCCTACTTGTGGGCCCCTGTATTTGATCTGATTCAGCAAGGTACTGAAAGTAAAGTTAATTGGAAGGAAAAGAAAGGAAGATGAGGGGGAAATAACAGTGGCATCAGTAATAAAGGCTCTCTTATTCAACTGTCTGAATGGGCACTGAACTGCTACTAATGTTCAGCTGAAAAGGAGATCAACATTGAATCTGTCATTTACACTGTATTTTGACATGTTTTTACGATTGCACATTATAGCATGATGTTTTACTGAGAGCAATAACATTTGAGACGTTATCGAATTTATGCATTGTGCAGAGCCAGATGCTCCTCTCCACTTAAGCTAATAGAGAGAGACAAACCAAAGAAAGTGGGTGCAGGGCATGAAAGGGGGCAGCAGAAGCTCTGTGGAAATGTAGGCCTCCTGCCACCACCTTTGAAAACTTTAACAGGGCGAGAGGCTGTTGGGGCCAGGACCTGTCACTGCCAGGATATTGGACTAGATTGGCCACGGCTCTGATGTTGTCTGGCAATTCCTATGTACGTCTGAAAATAGTGCCACTGGGGAGAATAGAGGGTGTGTTTTACTCTCATCCTAGCTCCCCATCTCTCTTGCAGAGAGGCCAAATGCAGATGCACAAGAACACTGCTTCCTCAGCATGACTGAGAGACTCCTTTACCGACCAAAACCACTAAGTGCCCAATTTAGCCCTCGCTGCTTAATTAAAAATTGCTTAACATATCATCCTACTCTTTTCCTCCCTAAAGATGCTTATCTGCCCTATCGGAAAACATTAACAGAAGAAAGACACATTTTTGTAAACCTTTAAAACAAGTAGTAGGAAAAATCCTGCATTATCCTCATGGTCTTAGTATTATGCAAGTGTCACTGCTTCTCTCTCTGACGCAGGATGTGAACTGCTAGGAATTTAAGAAACTGAGCTAGTCACTCCTTCCCAGCTTGGTCTAGAAAACAAGCTGCCTCCCATATTTCCTAGGACCCTGATGAAAATAATTTATGCACGTGCTTAACTCAGAGCACAAGCAGGCCCATGAACTCCTTCAGTGGAACTATTCACATGTTTCAATTCAGCACGCACTTTGCTGAAGTGAAGTTTAATTGCTTCAATAAATCAGGCCTACGTGAGTATTTATTATCAGACTGTATGAATGTGATGTCTTGGCCTCAGATTTGCAAGCGTGGTGTATTAATCATCACACTTTTCTCCTTGTTCATGTCAGCATTGCTGTTGAATTACAGGTGTTGCAGACAGAACAAACATATTGATTCCTCTACCCCAACCTCACTAGAGGTTAATTTACAGGTACATCCCAAAATATAGGTGGCAGTATTGTACCGTAGAAGCGTGCCCATGCACTGTCTCTCTGCAGAAGCACGGAAGGGAGAGGAATCACTGATGTGCCATTATTCCTCCCTCCTTGTACAGCCTGCACAAGTGTGGTTTGTGGATTCATTTGAGCACTTAACCGGACAGTGCAGAGGAAATAAGTGGGAGACACCTTGATCTGGAAAAGATGAGATGTTTCAATCTGTACTAAGTAGCCGCTGCCCATAATGATTTTAAAAATAAAACAAAAATAAATGAAATATATCAACAATTAATATTGTCATATTATGTCACTAGTCGTGCATAATATAATGTGTACTGCTACTACTGACAAGTCATGAAATATTGTAAAAATAATACAACTACTAAAATGACATAAAATCATATTTGAAACAACGTTTTGAAATTCTGAAAGCAATCCAAAATGAAGTTTTTTTTTCAAAACTGGAAATAATTTTTTTTTTAAATTTCAAATATCCTCTCCCTGGAAATTTAATCAGAATCAACATGATTTCACAAAAACATCGAGGTTAGTCAAAACAGAATTTTCCAGTGGAAAACTGTTTCAATGAAAATTTTCCTAACTACAGCTCGAATTCCAACATATCAGGGGCTACCTCGGAACATCTTGGCTATCAGTAAGTTACATGTGGTGGCAGCTCATAACTCTACGATGACAGCAAAACAAATTCATTTCCTCCTGCTCCAGAAGCACAGGCCTCTCTCAAATATCCATGAGCTGTTAGCAGAATGGGGTTCTAGGACACAAATGAGCAGTTCTGATTCCATCCAGTGACAGTGATGCACAATCAAAATTTTTTTCAAGAGTGATTAATGCCTTTCATCCAGAAAGATAAAAGTATATGAACTACATACAGGCCAGGCAATGTTCAAATGCAGCCACCTCTAGGGTGGGGATTGATACCCAACTGCTTGACATCACTGCACAATTGAACATTTAGTTAAAAATGCTTGCCCTGAAAGCTTTAGGTCAATAAACACCACTAAACAACCATCTCCTTTGGAAAGATGAGTTGAACCTGCTAAGGCTTGGATTTATCATGGTTATAAGGAGCCCAGGGCATTCAAAGGCCCCTGAGATTCCCTCTGATTGTGCAGCATGCAATATGGGTGGGAGGGGAATAACAGTCAGCTAGAAAAAATACTATACCTTTCAAACATCCAGGGTGATTAACAGAAACAATGCAAAAATATTTTTTTAAATTCTGAAATACACCACAAGAGTCCTTCTAAAAAGCGAGCAGCAGCAGAACGGCAGACAGCAGTGTGTAAGGGCACTCAGGAAGGGGGATGACTCATTGTGACCAAGCAGGGCGAGGGCTGTGAGTAGGACTGGCTGAGAGTAAATGGACGTGGGTGGTTATGACTGAGTATCACCATGGAGGAGCAAATTAGCGAGACTTCATTCCAGTGACTGTTGGAGGGGGAGTCATACAGCAGCAATTTCATCCTTTAAATCTTTTAGAAATAAATACACTTTCTTCAATCAGAAAAACAATAAAAATAAAGCTGATTTTATACAAAGATACAAACCAGAATACTCTAATCATTAAAAACCTGGGGTTATATCATGTGGTCCTTACTCAGGTACTGATCTATGGAAATCTTGGGTATGCCTTCACTGCAGAGTTACCCCGGTTTTTTTAGCTGGGTTTCAGCCCTAACTCCCCTACTGTTCACACACAAAAATCTTTTACCAGGGTGCTTTGAAACCAGGCGGATTTATCCCATGGGGAGTAGAGGTTAGAGGTTTCACTTTAACATGAGCTCCTACCTATCTACTTAGCAGTGTACAGGCCGTAGCCTGGTTTACAGAACTTAGGTGCTGATAGTCCTCCAATGTCCTCCCACTCTCCTCTGTGGGCTGGGTTTCCCTGCTGTTTTATCTAGTGCATTGTTTAGAACCATGAGATAGGCCGCTCCTACTGCCTAACCTGAGTTACTGCAGTGTCTACGTGGGTGTGACTTGAGTGTTGTCTAGCAGGGTGGAAGGTCACACCTGGGTTTTGCTTATCCGGGTGCCCAGATCTAGGTAAACTCTGCAATTAAGACATACCCTTTGCTTGAGTAAAACAGTACAGCAGATGCCACAGTGAGGGGAGATACAAATCCCGAAAGCCTTTCAAGAACAATTCAAAGCCTGTCATCAGAATTTACTGCTATTAACAGCCTTGAGAGATGACTGGATTTCAATTTTGCAAAAGCCCTAGACACAAAACTTTCCACAGAGAAATCATCTGAGCAAAAAAGGGTTGGAAACACACAGCCTTCATGGCACTGTAAATAGCTTTCCAGATTGAGCGATCATTATAATTAAAATGGAGCCAAGTGTCATGGAAGAGCAGTAGCTAAATTACAGGTCTGAGAGTTGGGGAGAAGAGCATATCTGACTGCATGACACTCAAAAATAGTAAATTAAATTTTGAGGTCCAATACACTGTAATCATATCCAAAAGAGAAACAAGGATGAAATGTGAACATGCATCTAAAAATCTTGTCAACTTAAAGTCTATTTGTAAAAAATTTTGAATTATAATCAGGGAGCAATACCTGTATACACCAAGATTTCTCCAAAGCATATAGCAGAAATAAAAACCAGACGCTCCCACAGACCTTCATGGAAACAACAAGGACAGAAGTCAGATTCTCCTGATCCAAAAACCACAGGTTTGCTTTCATTTGCGCTAAAGGATAAGCTTAATTAGCTGCCAGCAGTACGTCACTTGTCCCTATGATACATTTGAGCAGTTCTGATCTTCTTCAGTAGAGGGCAGGATAGCACGTTTGTTGTAATTAAGTGGGTAGACTGTAGTATATTGGAGAAGCACTTACACATTGTACAATTAATTTTTTTTAAGTCACCTACATGCTGCTTCAAGATATTTTCAAAATCAACACCTTTCTCTGTTTGCAAAAGCGTGCTGAGTTTGTTAATCCACATCTGGAATAATCCAAATCAGAGCTGTCACTTTGGATGGGCTATCACCAGCAGGAGAGTGAATTTGTGTGGGGGGGTGGAGAGTGAGAAAACCTGGATTTGTGCTGGAAATGGCCCAACTTGATGATCACTTTAGATAAGCTATTACCAGCAGGACAGTGGGGTGGGAGGAGGTATTGTTTCATATTCTCTGTGTGTATATAAAGTCTGCTGCAGTTTCCACGGTATGCATCCGATAAAGTGAGCTGTAGCTCACGAAAGCTCATGCTCAAATAAATTGGTTAGTCTCTAAGGTGCCACAAGTACTCCTTTCCTTTTTGCATTGAACTTCTCTAAGAAAAATACTACATTAGAAAATCCATTCCCTTCACAAACTAGCCTCCTGCTGAAAGGCAGGAAAAGATGCAGGTGCACCAATCTGAGCAGGACAAGCTGGGCCTGGGAGACATTTTGCCAAGTGACATGCTGGAAGAAATTAACGGAAGACCTTTGTTAAAATTCCAACAGCAAATTGAAGGGAAGGCTGAATTGATTGTCTTGCCTGGAGGAGCTCACTCCCTCTCTGGAATCTGGTAATTCACCCCTGGTGCTTCTAACATCACTACTGAAGAACAATTTTATTTTACAATTGGAATTTTCCAAGTGTCAAATATTTTAAAAATAATTTTCAGGGGCATGATAACCACAGACCTCTCTCCAAGGTCCTTACCCACATAACCCATTTGAAAATAGCACAGCATGGTGCTGAGCATATGTATCGGAACTCTTCAAGAACAAAAGTATAAAAGTAAAAAAGTATAAAAACCGTATGTCCAGCAAGTGCACTTAAGGGAAGTTTTGTTTGCCACAGGTTGTTGCATTCCCTTCAAATGAGATAATCACAGTGGCCCCTTCTGTCTTTATAATCTCTGAATCAGGGATAATGTGGGGGAGGGGAAAGAATGAATAGGATTCCCCATCTCACTGTTCCCCTCTTCCAGCACACTTTCATGTGTTCAACAGTGGGTATTATGAACTGGGAAAGGAGGGGGACTTCACTGGAACCACCTGTTAAAATTTGCCAGGATGTCATTGATTTGGTTCTTTGGTTGCCTAAAATATTTATCCACAGATCTTTGATCCTAGGAGCTGGTTTGATGCCATGCACTTTGCTACCATTGACACATAGAACCATGGGCAGAAACTACCTAGTTCCAACAGCAGATGATCAGGAAGAACCCTAGCACATCAGATGCATAGAAAATATAATTTTGAATCATTATAAAAAAATAGGTAAGACAGACATTGGGATAAAAGTGAGGACGTCAGCAGAAAGTTTCTTCCCCTCCACCCCAACAATTTTTCAGAATGGACCATTAGGGATATGATTTCCCGCCCCCCCTCAAATCACTAAACACGAATTTAAATAGAATAAAATAAATGTGATGTTACCAATTACATCTGCTCCACTGCCACATTTAAACAAAATTAAGCAAAGTACAGTCAGTAAGATCGTATGCAACTACAGTGATAAAACCAGAATGAACAGGACACTTTATCCCAGACCAGCCTTCTTATGAAGAGGACAGGGGCAGAAGGAGTAAATTCTGCCTTCAGATTTGTATGCTAGAGTCATACTGAGGTTAGCTGGAGTTGCTCCTGCATATCTGAAGTCAACACTTGGCCTATAGTTGTTATGAATGTCTTTGTCAAAGAGAAAAGATTATGTCAATCCAAAGCAGGAATCTAATACTGCCTATTTCCTGCCTATGTTATGAAGGGAAGCTGGCTGGCAGGGCAGGTTTATAGCCACAACATTCCCATTTTGTTCAGTGCTTACTAGATCTGCTAGTTTTAAGAAATTATCCAGAGGACCAGAAAACTCTGTTTGGCCAAGTGTGAAGTTGCTACTATTTTTAAAAATTGCTAACTAAAGTGTCTCTACATTTCCCAAAGGTGCCATTAGAGGAACTTGACTATGGAAAGTATCGTGCAACAAGATGAAAAGGAGAAGCAAGCAGGAGTGACCCCCATCTCTCTCCATCCCTTGAACCCAGGATAACACAGGAGGGGAACTTCAACCCCTTCTGGGACTGATCACCCCAATCAGTGCACAGAAAGCTTGGCAATTTAAACCTAGGCAGTGCTTTTCACATGGATTCTTTTTAGGGAAGCCCTACAAGCCAGCAGGGCTCTTATGGTAATAAGCTGTGATGTGAATTTTGAGGATCTAGTCAGTGGACCTTGTGTTCAGCACAAGCTATAAAGGTACAATTCAAATGATACCATAATTACTGAAGAAGTGAAGGACAAACATCAAAGGAGCCAACTCTATTGGCATTAACTGTGACTAATAGCAAGTATTCTCCAGGTACTTTAAACAGGGAGATCTATCCTGAGTCAGCTAATTATGGGTTGAGTCCTATTCTCATGGAAGTCAGTGGAAAAAGTCCTATTGATTTCAGCAGGAAACAGATCCAGTTCCAGTGCTTAGATAGTCGGGTGATGAATGCTATCGGAAAACCTTAGTCCAATAGTTGCCTATGAACTCCGGCCATGATGCTGGTCCCATGAAAATGAATGGGAGTTTTGCAATTGACTCCAACGGAAGTAGGATCTGTTCCCATATCTTTGGCTCCTTATCCTTGCTGCTTCGCACGCCTCTCTTCCCTACTTCCTGGTTTTCTTTACCCAGAAACAGCCAGTGTGTATGTGTGCTTGCATGCATGCATGTGTGGAGGTCTCAAAGGGATCTTGCCTCATTGCTAAGCAGTGCCCCTCTTTGGCAGGCACATTAAGGTAGAGTTTAGTTTAAGTTATTTCTAGCCAATTTTAAGTAAGAAGCACATGGAGTAACCTCGTGTATAACAACTGGTAACTG
This sequence comes from Lepidochelys olivacea, assembly GCF_965140295.1. Taxonomy (NCBI): domain Eukaryota; kingdom Metazoa; phylum Chordata; order Testudines; family Cheloniidae; genus Lepidochelys; species Lepidochelys olivacea. Next base: position 53,064,724 of record NC_140421.1, on the reverse strand, counting down.
ACACCCTTAAGTAGAATTTCAAGTAGGAAATGTCTACTGTCTTCAGAGCTGTCTAAAAGGAGCTATTTTAAAGTGCTCCATTTGAAATCTGTGCTTTTAAATTCATTTTACTATTACAGTCATTTCACTAACTACTTAATTGTAGCCATCTATCTGCGTCTGTCTCACTCCGACACCCACAGATGCACCCACCCACACGTCCGCCCACGCAAGCCTACACTCTGACTCATGCTCAGAATGGTTGTCAAAAACCCCACTCCCTGCCTAACGCAAACACTCTTGTGCTGCTTCTTTGATCTATTTCCATGTATTTCTATGAGTCATCTGATCTGTCTCTGATCTAAACCCAGTAGACTAGAGCCTACATGTGTGATGTTTTGCATGCATTTGACTTGAAATTGAGAGCTGCTTGGGTGACCACACTATGGTAAGCAGGCATGCAAGATCAGAAAATTGCTGGCAACCTTTGCCATAAACTAATAGCTGATTTAGCCAAAATAAGAGCAATGACTTCCAGTTAGAAGTACTATTCATGCTCTAGAAACCACAGGGAAATATACCAGGGATATTATCATCCTTCAGAAATAAAAATCATAATAATGCTTATAGGCACTTTCCATCAAAGAATCCCCACATGGGTTATAACTGTTAATATATAGCTTCTTAACACCCTAAGTATTATCGTCCTCATTTTGCAATGGGGAAATGGAAGCACCATATGATTAAAAGCACACTTCAATGACGTAACAAGCTATTTTATTACTATTGACTTAAATGGTTTTAAGTCAAAGGCAATCCAGGCCACTTACCACCTCAGGATCAGGCCCTATAGAACTTATCCACAGTTGCCAAGAAAGTGTGTGGTAGCATCCAGTCTATAGCCCCGGCACCTAGGTCTGCCCCACAACAAGACCATCCTTCCTGCTATCCTCGGACAGATTTTCTGTCACTTGTTATCATCTGTCCTCATTTGGATAATCCATTGATTGCCATTCATGATAGGGCTTGGAATGTGCAGCGATTCCCCACGAACAGGGACATCCATGGCTGCATATGCAATATTCTGATTGTGTCTATGATCTGTCTGCAGACATGGATCATTTGTTGAGCCACCTTCCTGACAGAGCTCATGGGTTGTAACATGTTCATGATTCAGTATTCTATGAAATACCTCTGTCTTCATCCAGATGCAAATATAGGTGACGTGTATCACAAGATCCAATTTTGTTGTGTTCCTTCCCATAACCTGTACTTGCCTAACTGTTCTTTTACTATAAACATCTTGGGCAGAGAAGACCCTTCTTGAACGTTTGGAAGGCATCTAGCATGTCGTGAGTGCTTCCATAAGCTATGAATGCTTTGGTGCTCGACTTACGTGTTCAGAACAATTAAGTGTACATTTTAAAATACCTTTCATGGTGAGTTTGCACCTAGTGTTGTCAGGTACCAAGTGTATTGGGGAGTTTCTATTTGTACACTGTGTAGATGCATCTTAGAATTTAAAAATAAAAAGGAGCCAGCAGGGGTTATCAAAAGATTATTGTGAGTCATGCCGAGGATACTAAATATGATGAGAACCAGTAATAACAACCACTACCACAAAAAATAGAGACTTGAAAGCCTTGCAATTCTAGGGCCTACTCCTGCTCTCACCGAAGGCAATGGCAAAACTCCCACTGGTTTCTCTGCAAGCAAGGTCAGGCCTGAGATTCTGTGCTTCAGGCATATCAGTGGAGAAGGGCCACACAGGGCCAGATTCTCCTTTCAGTTACACATGTTTAAAACTAGAATAACTCCTTTTTATTTAGTGGACTTTTACTAATGTAACTAGGGTGACCAGATAGCAAGTGTGAATAATGAGGACAGAGGGTAGAGGGTAACAGGCGCCTATATGAGACAAAGCCCCAAATATCAGGACTGTCCCTATAAAAATTGGGACATCTGGTCACCCTAACTGTAACTGAAAGCAGAATCCTGCTACGGGGTTCCAAGCTTCCTAGGTGCTCTGGCACAATCGGCTTTTTATTCCCATTTGTGTAATGGGTCCCATCATTATCATGTTCAGCAACAGCTGAAAGATGTCAGTGAGCAGGGAGAAATGATGCACATTGCTCTCCTACTACCAAGCAGAGCATAAATGTACAAGAGTAGAGAGCCTTTGGGAGGTGGCTGTTTGTTTAAACCATGCCACCAATTCAAAGTGTTACATTTGATTTCACATAACTTAAGTCTTATTCCTAGCACGTGAAAGGGGCAATATTGTTAGCTGCAGAGACACTAGCCCTTAAAAAGCAAGGCTGTTTCTGCACGGCAGGGAACTTCACTATGCGTCATGGCAAAGATTCTGTCTGGGTGGAGTGGGCTGATTATTATTTTAAACATCTTGTAGTAGTGAGACATGAACTTCCATCATATAATTTGCCGTTGCTTAATTTACAGAAACTAATTCCATTGCTGACTATCTTTGTAGTGACCAATCTTTACACTGAAAAACAGAGGCAATGATTACATTTAGATCTAGCTGCTACTTGGATAGCCACGTTAGTAACATCAAAGATAGACTGACAGATTAGAGGAGTAGTCATCACTACACGTTTTCAGTTCATGATCATGGTGAGGATAGCACGGCACTTGATATTCTGTTGAGAAAAGTATATATTTTTGTAACAAACAGTCCCTTCTCCCTATTTTCTTACTTGTTTAGGAGGATGGAGAGTGGGGACGGGAATGGAAAATTATTGCAGGCTGCATTTTCTGTTAGGTTACCTTTACCTCAAATTCATTGGGCCTGATCCCATTAGGCAGACCTAATAAAATCAAAAGGAGTTTTATGGTTTGCTTGCCTGAAGAATATAATTGGGCTCAATCCAACTTCCAGTTCAACCTGTGGGAGGCTTTCCACTACTTCCAGTGAGAGTTGGATAAGGTCCTTTGAAATCTACAGCTAAAAAGCACCCTGTTGCTTATGTAGTAATTTATGCAGGATCTGAATATTAAGGAATTAAAAAAAAAAAAGGATTCTCTGTGGCCGTACAAACCCTACCTCAAATATTTTCAAAGCATTGGATGCATCTCCATAGCACTGAGAATGAGGCACAACCTTCTGTCAAAAAGCAGAATAATCCTTCTTCCCCTTTTCAATAGAATTATAAGAATCTAGTGGAATAATCAGAGCTTGAGAGTGAAAATTTCCTCTGTGCAGATCTTAAACTCTTTTCAGTATTTTACTGGAATATAAATGCATTGTAAAAGCATCTAGAAATTGCCCAATTTCCCTTTTCATTCCTATTACTGTTGGTTTTTAATGGGGTATCCTTAAGTAGTTGAAGTGAAGTTAAAATATTTCTGTTTATTCCAATATTTCTGTAAGTGTTTAACTGATAACAGCTATAAAGACAAATACTATCTATAACCTGCACACAGTTATATCTGATACATGTGTGCTCCTGATATTCAGTCATTTCTCACCCCCAGGGCTGCTTCATGCAAGAAGCGGAACAAACGTGACAGCCGTGTGTGTGGGTGAGTACATGGCTGTGAGCGTAGGCAGGTGTGTGGGTGTGTGTTTGTGCCTCTGCCTGTTTGCGTGTGGGAGCAGAGGACTGGTGTGAGCAAGAATACATGTTAAAAATCAGAGCCTTGCTCAAGGTCTTGCACAACAATTTTGTTTGCATTTCTTTAATTGATTGATTGTTTTGCAATCAAGCCCTCAGGGCTGGACATCTAACACCATGACTATTCTACTGAACCTACAACTAGAAGAGTTTGGGATATATGTTTAACTTCAGGGAAAGCTCCCACAGCTTTTGGGGTCTCTGAATACCTATTTTAAGACTTCTCTGGGTGCAATACCTGCTGTCTCTTGGCACTTGACCACTCTCCACCATGAGCCCTCTTCTTCCTTTTCAAATCACTAATAAAGTACCCAAATGCTCATGGGTGTTGAATGTGTTTGGAACAGGGAATGTTTTTGTTTCCACTTTGCAGTTATCACATCTACTACACATGGATTGTGCTATATGTCATACAGTAATGTAGATACAACACGCACAAATAAATAGACTATATATATACACACACACACACAATACTATATATACACATTAAAAACAAGTACAGCTGGCAAATCTCAGTTTAGGAATTAACAGAATTCTAAGGAGTGAAAATATAGTGGCATACTATAGAACCTGTCTATAGTATACATTTTACAGGGCACCCACCACACAGTATCTAGGGCTCAGAACGCTATAGGCTTTTTTCAGTTTCCAGAATATAAGAAATAAAAGCTGCTGCTATTTTAAAAACAGGCAGGCTGCCAAGGCAGTGGCCTTGTTAACCATAGCACTGCACAGCATAGGCAGTGAATTGGATAGCAGCCACCCCATAGACAGAGGACTTGGCTTCAGTTTTAGCTTCCATGCTCAGCTACAGGTACTACTGTTTAGCATTCACCCAAATTTATTGCAGCTCAAGCTTCATACAGCATTTGAAAAATATGTGTCTGAACATTACGAAGAATACCCTATAGGACATAACCTACAGTAACTTGATCTAATGTGCTACCAATACATGGACTTAGGCTTTGTCTACACACGTACTTGCACCAGTTTATTTAAAGCCCTCTGTAGACACTTATTTCAGTTTCGATTAAACCTGTTCCTAGTCAATTTATGTCAAACTGAAATAAGCCTGGTTTAAACCAAAATAAGAGAGTGTCTTTTGAACCAGTCCAACTCAGTCTGTTTTTTAAAAAAAAAATCACGCCTAAGTTAAATCAGTGTCAATCTGCATGCAGACAAGCCCATAGCTCACATATTAATGGAAATACACCATTTGAGGGGCTAGTGCTCCTCTAATTGCAGCTGGTGCCATCTAATCCTGTCGAGAGTAAGACTAACCAACACAGTGCTAAGAACATTGGTGGCAGCTGGTGGTAGTCAATCCTGGTGTTCCCAATTTTACTAACCCCGAAGGACCTAAATGATAGAGAAAGCCTATAATGATCCGGGCACTATATTTTCTGATTCCTCTGATTTCTAAGGGTTAGCTCGCTGGCAAGTAAAACCTGTTTTTATTATACTCCTAAAAGTACTCAGGTACTTGTATGGCCTCTATCATCCTAGCATTGAGCACCTCAGATCTTTAATCTTTTTATCCTCACAACACACTCATGGAGGTAGGGAAAATATGTAGTAAAGTCTATGGGCTGAATTCAGTTCTGGTGCAGGTAGATGCAGCTGCCCTGACTTTGGGGGAACTGCATCCTCTAAACAAAGGCTCAGGCTTGCTCCCATTGGGAGAACTGGACCCTATGTTCTAGATGTTATTTAAATTCAAAATTTCCCACAGATCGAGCTTTGCCAGCCCTAAGCAGTCACAGGTAAGGATAACATCATAAACTACGTATTTTATTCCAGGATAGGCCATGCATGGGGATTCCTGATCAGTCAGTAACAAAGGTTTTGCATCAGGCGTATTAGGCTGGAAACCCTCCAGAGAAATCTATGTCCTCATCAGAAAGCACTGAAGAACTAGCTCTCTTACTATAGCCTACTTGTACATGGAGTGAATTAACTTGCTATTAAAAGGAAAGTTAACCTTAATGGAGTCATTAAGCTTTGCTCATACCATAATCAGTAATCACGTGATCTTATGACTTTGACACTCCTCCTTCCTTACTCCACATCTGTATTGTTTGTTACCCTCAGTTGGTGCATCATGCCTAATTTTAGACAGTCTGCTCTCTGGAGCAGGGACTATGCCTAGCTCTTTCTGTAAGTCACCTAATGCACTTCCAAGTCGTGGCGGTCATCACAATATTCATCTGGTATCTAATGGCTTCAGACATGGTTAATCATGAAATACTGTACCAATCTAGTTAAAGACACCTGGCATACTAAGATTTTTCTCCCCTCCCCTTCTCAGTACAGTCATTCAGACTTTAATCCTTGTGATTTCCTGTCTCCACTGGTAAACAGAAGTGTTAAAGTCAGGCTTTGGCTGCCCGCTAATGAAAAACCCACACTAGAAAGGAAAGCAAACATGCAAGGGAGTCCTCCACCCACTGGAGGATTTTCTGTTCAATTTGAAGTTATGCCAACAATCAAATGCCAGGATAGACTTTAATAGGCAGAAAAGTTTGCCCTGGCAACCTTCCTGCAGTGGAATAGTGTGAGTTTACTAGCGCTAGCTCACAGATCTGTTGGTGTTTCTATTGTGAACCCCTCTTTTCAAGAATAAAAATTAACTGGGCCACAAAAATTAGCTACCAAGAAACGAGCTGAAGCTTCAAGGGCTGCAGACCATGGGGAGGTGTGTCTGTCTGTGTGCTGGGGGAGAGGGAGGGTCACTCATTGTTTAATCTCATTATAAATATATGGGAAACATCCGTATATATTTGTACAGTGCCTGTCACAGTGGGGCCCAATCTTGGTTGGCCACTAGCAATACAGTAATAAACATGATTATTAAGTACTTATAGGGCTCTCATCACTGTAGCATTAAACACCCCGCAACCATTAAAGGATTTTTTCCTCACAACACCCTTGTGAAGTAGGGAAGTGCTGCCCCTATTTTACTGATGGGGAATTGAGATACAGGGCAGATTAAGTGATTTGCCTAAGGTATGGCTGAGCTAGTGCATAAACCCAGATCTCAAGTCCAGTCCAGTGTTCTATCCACTAGACCATCCTTTCTGTCTACATGGAAAGTTAAAATCCAAATTCAAATGTGAATTGCCCAGTGCATGCGCGTGTTCAGATCCAGGGCTGTAGCTCCACCCATTATATCTGGTAAGTCAGGATGGACACAGTGCCTGGCATCTGTTCACAACCTTCAGGCTGAAAACCCAGGAAATAGGAGTAAACTGCAGTGATGCAAATTCTGACTTTGCCCATCTAAACTAGGGGTTTGCACTGGAGCAGCTATATTGGGGGTTGGTCACTGATGGCTGAAACCCACAGTGCAATTATCCCCAATTTACAGAAGACAAAGCTGAGAAACAAAAAGCGATGAAGTGATTTACCCAAGCAAGCCAGTAGCAGAGTCAGGATTAGAACTCAGGTTTCCCCATTTTCACTCCCATGCTCTAGCCATCAAGCCAAGCTGCATGAGCATCCACAAGGTGGAGTTTGGCCCTCACATTTTTAAATATGTGAATAAAAAAGACTGTTTGATGAGCAGTGTTGTAAAGGTTTTATTTACATGAGCTCAGTATTACCCTCAAAAGTGGGGCAGCACCCTGCACAATCACAGTCTGTTCATGCCACATCTGTTCATCTTTGCAGTACTTTCCCCTCTGCATTTTCTCTTTTGAAGTGGAGAAGTTATGATACCATTGCTAGAGTTAGATCTTAGTGATAATTTCTAGAAAAGCAGTATCAATCCAGTCGCTACACTGATTCTGCAGACACTTACACACACGAGTAAATGTGCACATTTGTAGGATCAGACCTTTGGTTTGCACTTCATCCTAAACACCGGTAAAATATAAGGAGACTGTCAGGTCACATGTGGCTTAACATTTAAGCTTTGTAAAAATAAAACTACCACAGAACTTACGTCCAGGAGAATGGTGGGGGAGGAGGGCTGTTGTTTTTTTTTTAAGTGTATATATTTATTGAGCATGAGAAGAAATAAGGTAATTCCAATGGAAACAGGGTTTAACCCCGCCTCCCCAAAAAGGCCCCCTCCCCCCATTCTTCTTTCATGTTTGCAACCCATTCCTAGGGGTCCTATGTATAAGGGCAGACAGTGAAAATTTAAGTAACTGTTAACAACAGCAAAATTAACGAGTCTAGTTTCTCTGTCCAAGCTCAGAGACTTGAAAACTGTTTAAAGAGGAAATGGAAAGTTGAAAAATGCACCCCTCTCAGATGCCTGGGCCAGATCTGTCTTGCTGTATTCCTGGAAGTAGCCCCACTGAAATGAACAGGGCTACATGCAAGGTGTCTTTTTAAAAAAAATTGGGGCAGATGTCAAAGTGTAAGCATAGAGAACATTCTATTATAATCCTGCAAAGACAGGGGGAGGAGGAACCACAAATAATAAGAAGAGAATATTAACCTATGAAAAGTCCATGGGGCAAACCAAAGTTGAGGGCACTATGCCCCTTGCCCCATAGCAAATGATACTCCTGGCTACCTAATTTAGGTAGGATTTATCCCTGTGTTGAGTTATTCTTTACTTTGTCAAGTTTTTTCTTTTTCACTCTAGCCTTAATATTCAGGGACTACTGTACACTCATTAATTCCTATTTTGAGCAATGTGGTGGATGCAGATGCGTTTAGGCATGCAGTTCAAAGCAGTGGTATGACCCAACTCTCTCAATTGTTGCACCTCTTTCTCCCCCCTCCTCCATCTACTACCACTCACCACCATCAGCAGTGGTTAAGTGGGGGACTATGGCCACCAGCTAACTATGCTTGCCCACAATTTAAGCACTGACTTCAGGACGCCCACCCTCGTTTTTTCTTAGTTGTGTCAGCTTCCAGAAGCATTACAGGCTTCCAGCTATGAAAGGTTGTGTAAGCAAGGCAGAGCGCCTCTAATATGTGGAGATGCATATCTTTTGGCACGCTCACTGCTTAAACATCTTATTGATTAATACCCAAGGACTGCCATTACAGATTTGCTTGAATGGATGGTGAATTACTCTAGTTATGGGATAAAGTTCATACATAAAGATTAATCAGCCATGAACAGAAGTAACAAGCGAAGATTGCATGCTATAGTTATTTGCTATTTATTTCTTTGGATTTCTACAACAACAAAGAGGTGCCCATCCAAAAGCTCTGGGCACGCTGCCATTATTTAAAGACACACGCACAGCATCAGCCAAATTCCAGGCAGCCTCACCCCCTACAGAATACAGCTGCAACCAAATTATCAACAAGCAACCCAGGGCCTCGGACCCTGCCCCTCAGAAGTCACACTCTTCTTAACTGCTCAGAAAAACAGGTGAGCTTTGCACAATGACTTGAAGGTCAATACATCTGGGCTATTTTGGACCAAGCCAGGACATTTTGATGGTGGTGTGGGGTAGGCAAATTAATCATATTCCAGACTGGAAGGGAGAAGATCATGCCAGCAGCCCCTCTCTGCAGTATATCAAGGGGACCGCTAGCTTGAGTGCCTCTGCTGACTGCAGTTGTAGGATTATTGCATGGAACAGAGGGCATCTCTCTCTCTTCTCAGACACACTAATTTTTCTTTTCTTCATAGGCCAAAATTCTGCCCCTTTGAACATGGGGCACTCTCAACTGGAGAGCAGACTCCTAGTAGCTGAGTGGAGGATTCAGGAGGCCTTCTACCCTAGCAGGCTGGCTCAGGGAGCCAGCGAAAATAGGACGCATTGTTCTAGCAGCACACATGCAGGGATACTTTGGGGCTAGCCAAACCGCCAGCAGAGTCACTGGACACAACAGCCTAATGCTGAGAGAGTTCTAATTCCATATCGTGCCCTCTTCCTGTGTGGTTGTGCTCGGGGTGAAGAGGGCTCTGCTGTCTCTTCTCTCCTGCCCCCAGTCCACCTTCCCAAGACAGGCTGGAATTCCCCACCCCTCCACCCAGATAGTACTGTGGTTTATGTTTTGCTGTGGACCTTAGTTACATCAGTTGTCACAAAGGTCGTTGGCTCTGAAGGCAGAAAGAACATCAGTAAAAGAACATTCAAAGCACCAGCTGTTCTAAAGCTGTAGGGACTGGGCTCAAGCAGAGGCTGAGCATACCCCAATGTCACAGTAGCTCAGCAATGAGGGATTTGACTACTCAAGTGCTAAACAATGACTTGTTTATTCCCATTATTATAGCTGTCTCCTAACAGTAATAAGGGAGGAAAGTCAGAGCTGGATATGGAGTAGTGGGCAGCCGAAGTACTTAGTAGCCTTACAAACACAGACTCTGGCCCTGCACGTCAAATGTCGGCTTCCAAATTCGGTTTCCAAGTTCTACCAATGGGTATACAGAGTGGGTAAACTCGCCCCATGCTAGGCGGAAAAGGGAGTGCTGTTCTTCCAAGCCAGGAAGATAAATGGGAGCTTATAAGAGATGTGTTTCCCCTCCTCCTATCCCCATTTACATACTGTACCTGCTAACTTTAGCCCCTGGCAGCCAAATACTCATTGTAGCTGCCAAATGCTCCTTTGAAATGTCTGTTGGAGTGATCGGATAAGCACCAAATAAGTGTTTAATTATCACTATAGTACCTAAAGCTAGGGCTGCTCAAAATTTTTGTTGAATCTCTCTCTCAAAGGAAAATTGGGTTTTTAATTAGATGTATTTGGGGTTATTTGTTTGTGATTCCCCCCCACCCGAAGAAAACTTTGACTTTTAGTTGAAAAACCAGAACATCTGAAAACTTTTTAGTTTCCAGCCAAACCCCCAAATATTTCAGTTCATATTTCAGTTCACAGTGCTTCAGGGGAGTTATAGTATGGGCATCTCCTGTTCTCCTTCTTCTTTATGGGCTGGCCTTGCCTGCCAGAGTTCTATCCTCCATGCTGTGGGTGGCTCAACAAGGAGAGACCATAGTGCATTATGGGAGGCTTAGAGTAGGGTGACCAGATGTCCCAATTTTATAGGGACAGTCCCGATTTTTGGGTCTTTTTCTTATATAGGCTCCTATTACCTCCCACCCCCTGTCCCGATTTCTCACGTTTGCTGTCTGGTCACCCTAACTTAGAGAGGAAAATAGGAGATGAAGCACCCAAACTACAACTCCCAATAGGCACTGCAGAATCATTTCTGAATCAAAATATTTCTGATTTTGATGGAAATATGTTGTTTTTGATTTTTCTCCAAGTTTTGCCAACCCAAGGTCTCTGCCAATCTGAATTGGGGGAAAAATTCCTTCCTGACCCAGAGCATGTTAGCAAAACCCACCAGCCAGACACCTGAGAAATAATTCTTTGTAGATGGGGAGGGCTCTGAGTTACTAGTGTCCCATCACCAGCCATTGCAGGTATTTGCTAACAGCAGAAGAGGATGGATAATAGGCCATTACAGGCAACCGCATCATCCCATCCCCTCCATAAACTTATCAAACTCAAACTCAGTCTTAAAACAAGTTAGGTTTTTTGCCCCCACTACTCTCCATAGAAGGCCATTCCAGAACTTCACTCCTCTGATGGTTAGAAATCTGTGTCTAATTTCAAGCCTAAACTTGTTGATGGCCAATTTACAGCCATTTGTTTTTGCGCCAGCATTGGCGCTTAACTCCTCTCCCTCCCTGGGGGTTATCCCTCTGATGTGTTTAGAGACAGCAATCATATCTCTCTTCAGCCTTCTTTTGGTTAGGCTAAACAAGTCAAGCTCTGAGTCGCCTCTCGTAAGGTAGGTGTTCCATTCCTCTAAGCATCCTACTAGCTCTTCTCTACACCTGTTCCAGTTTGAATTCATCTTTCTTAAACATGGGAGACCAGAATTGCACACAGTATTACAGATGAGATAACATCAGCCACACTATCAGAGGCTCGTTCGCCTGCACATCTACCAATGTGATATATGCCATCATGTGCCAGCAATGCCCCTCTGCCATGTACATTGGTCAAACTGGACAGTCTCTACGTAAAAGAATAAATGGACATAAATCAGATGTCAAGAATTATAACATTCATAAACCAGTCGGAGAACACTTCAATCTCTCTGGTCACATGATTACAGACATGAAAGTTGCGATATTACAACAGAAAAACTTCAAATCCAGACTCCAGCGAGAGACTGCTGAATTGGAATTCATTTGCAAATTGGATACAATTAACTTAGGCTTGAATAGAGATTGGGAGTGGCTAAGTCATTATGCAAGGTAACCTATTTCCCCTTGTTTTTTCCTAACTCCCCCCTCCCCCAGACGTTCTTGTTAAACCCTGGATTTGTGCTGGAAATGGCCCACCTTGATTATCATACACATTGTAAGGAGAGCTATCACTTTAGATAAGCTATTACCAGCAGGAGAGTGGGGTGGGGGAAGAGAAAACCTTTTGTAGTGGTAGGTTTCAGAGTAACAGCCGTGTTAGTCTGTATTCACAAAAAGAAAAGGAGTACTTGTGGCACCTTAGAGACTAACCAATTATGCTCAAATAAATTGGTTAGTCTCTACGGTGCCACAAGTACTCCTTTTCTTTTTGTAATGGTAAACACCCATTTTTTCATGGTTTGTATGTATAAGAACATCTTCTGTGTTTTCCACAGTATGCATCCGATGCTCACGAAAGCTTATGCTCAAATAAATTGTTTAGTCTCTAAGGTGCCACAAGTCCTCCTTTTTTTTTTGCGAATACAGACTAACACGGCTGTTACTCTGAAACCAGAGGAGATCTATTAAGGTTAACTGTAATAGGTACTGGAATTAATTTCCCTTAGTCACTCCCACCACCAGAAGATACTGAAACTGACCAAGATGTGTGTGCCCCTGTTAGGGCATAGAGAGATGTGTCTTTGGAAAAATTCAGTGATAGTGCAATTAACGTACCTGTGGTGAAGATGGGGCACTATACACCAAAAACTTGACAACTTTTTACAGGTTTGACAGTTTGTGTGTTTTCTATTAACACAGTCACAATGTTCCCTCCTTCCCCATTCATCTACATTAGAACTAGAGCCAAAGCAAAAGTAAATGGGCAGGGTGTATCTGTCCAAATCCCAGTGAATAACTCATCTAATATCAAGCAAAATATATTGCTGGAATCCTCAAGTAATAATTTGATAGTGGGAGAAAGGCTGAATACAGAGGGGTAGAAATACCTATAGGTCCTCTACTTCTTAATGTTCTGCTTGGATGATATAATGGATTGTGGCAGGGATAGCAGGACTGGGTTGTCCCTCTTGGGTTTTCTGGCAGAGAAAACATCTCCAGAAGTATCATACAAATGAATGTGGGGTCAATTTTTCAAAATGACTTAGGCTCTGAGGTGCCTAAGTCCCACTAACTTTCAATGAGTCACTAAGGGACCTTTTAAAATATTACCTGCAAACCACTTCTGCTAAAGCCCAAATTGCTTAGGGATCTATTGTCACTTGAGCTGGCTGAAAACTTTCCACCAGAATAGTTTTCCATCTGAAAATGCTGATGTTTAAGGAGAACATTTCAATGTCAAAAATTTTCAAACAGAAAATCAAAATGTTTGCTTTTATATACTAGAAAAAAATATTCATTATAAATTATGTAACATAACAAAAATCAAAGTGAAATATTTCAGAATACAGTTTTGCAAAACATTCAGAGACTTGAACTTTTCATCTCCATTTGGGATGAAGCCAAATTTCAAATCTCAACATTTCACGTGGGATGAAAATTGTGGGGTTTGGTCAGCTCTAATTGTCATACAAATGCAGAAAGTGTGTATATTGGGGGTATTCTCCATCATCTTCACATGGTTCACTGTGAGGAAACGGCACTGAATTCTCCTTCCAGGAGGGCTTAGTGGCAGCATAGAAAGGGCAAAGGGATGTGGATTTGTAGTTATTGGGAGCTCAAGGTTCAGTGCGAAATCCTGGACCTCATCCATAGATCATGGGGCATCAATTCAGCATGCCTGCTCCTTTGTGTGCCCTCCTGGCCCACACCCCTGAAATCAGTTTTGTTCTTATGTATCCCACATTAAAGTTACATATGTCATTTAAATGGAAGCCCTCACGCAACCCTGCAGCATATGTAAAGCACAACAGCTGTAAGCCAGAGTACCTTGGCATCATAACTAGTCTGGGTATTCATTTCTTAATTAACATTGTACCAGATAATAGCAAGGAGACTTCTTTAATTATTATAATAAAATTAAACCTAGTATTAAATAAGATTTAATTTAAATTAGTTCTTAGATTTTGTTCTCCTGTTGAATATTTAGTTCCAGTCTAGGGTCTGATTCTGCCCCCTCTCTTGCAGTCAATGGCAAAAATCCTGTTGATGGCACTGGGAACAGAATCGGGCACCAAAATTTACAGAATATGTTACTGGGTTATGAAGAGGGACTATATTTTGCACCAATTCTATTATTCACCTTTTGCTTAGGTACACTTCTAAAGGCCGCTATATAATGAACACTCTTACAGAGTAAAAGTCCTGAGCAGCTCCAACTTCAGAGCCTCTATTTGCATCCTGTACCTGTTTGCATTTTTAGATCTGTTCTTACGAATTAGAGCTAGGGCTCAAACCACAAAATTCAGATTTGAATGCAGATTTCCCAAAAGACAAGATTGGTCAAACGCAGAATTTTGGTCTAGCCCGCTATAGAGAAAAAGGGGATAATTCAGAACTGACATTTCAAGTTAGTCCATTAGAGAGAGAAAAGATGGTCGTGTAGTAAAGGCACTGGACTGGGAATCATGAGAGCTGGGTTCTGTTTCCAGAGCTGCCAGGCACCCTATGTGACCATAGGCAAATTTCTTAAACTATCACTCCCTGCTTTCCCCATCTATAAAATGGGAATAATAATGCTTCCCTTCTTCAGAGGTGTTTGGCTGTGGTAAGTGGTAAGCTCCATAGAAAAATCCTACCAATAAATAATATATACACTGAAAGTCTCACTTCTTTTCCCATAGTTTGGGGATGTTTACCTCCAACCTCTTCTCTATTAAAAATGGAACAGGTTACAATAGCAACGCTGTCCACAAAGGCTGATATTCATACTGTTATGCTGAAAGGTGCTAATGGCTGCCATCAAGGTGGTCTTGGATCCAAAGCCAAAAAGTGACCTCTAAAGTTAATGGGTGTGCCAAGCATTCCCTTTCAGGCTCAACAGAAGGAGCAATTTATGTAGTGAGAGAGCTGCAGACACGGGAGGCTACTGCCCAAGGTACTAAGCCTTATAGCCTGTCTGAGCAGAGCTAAGTCAGGTAGATTAGCAGGGGTCTTCTGGTTGTCCACTCAGTCTGTAACCAATATCACAGCTCCTGTGTTAGAGGCAGAAAGTGGGGTGAGCATGACCCTGAAAGGAAGCTAAGAGACAGAGATTCTTGGGAACAGAGCTCACTGAAATGGCATACTTGGGGATTTCTGAGCAGGGAAACTGCCTGCTAGTTGTTTCTACTGCGTCTTGGAAAATGGGATCTTCTGTACTTTTTTTTGTAAATAAGAAAAGATTACACCAAGACTATACCTAACTCGTGGCCCTGATCTCTCATCCAAACAGAAACAGCCCTGAAAGGGCCCAGATATTGACTAACCACTCAGGCGGGCAACATTGTGTGTATTCAGGTATTTGATCTAAAATTCAAATCTGAAAATTATTGTGAGTTTGGGAAATAGCGCACTTCCAAACCCCTTGTCTGACTCTTTGTCTTTAGAACCGCAATACAACTGGCTTGATTCACTGAGTCAGGCAACCCTGAAAATGAACTTCCTTGTCTTGCTGGGTTATCTTTATTAGTTGTAATAAAGAGGGGTAGTAGCTTCAGTGGATGCTTCTGAAATATTTGACACCAGCAAGGTTAACCTTGACTTTTTGCCTTCATCCCACTCCAATGTGCATTCGACACCCAGTAGCACAGACACAGACAAGGCACCCGGATAAGGTTTGTAAAATTTTGTAGATGTTTTTGAGTTGTGGTGGGTGTCTTATCCTTTTAAGGCAGTGAAGGCAATAATAAATAACTGAAATGCTGTTATTAGTCCTTAAATCAATTGACACTGACAGTTACAGCCTAGATATAGCATGAAAAGCAAGAGGTTTACCAAGAACACTAGGGAAATGTTTGTTAGCATTAATTCACACAGATTATCTTTCAGAAGTAAAATGGCTTGTCCAAAGTTTATTAGTCAGGCAGCCTCTTCCTCTGTGTAACCCAGATCAAGGCAAAATAGAAAAGAATATTCTTAAAAAGGCAGAAAATGTTAAGCAAACTCCAAAGCCCCAAGACAGACATTTTGGGGACAGTAGAGTTGCATCTGTTGCCCTTCTGCACTGATCAGTTTGCAAAGAGTTACAAATACAGCATAACCATTCTATCAAAAATACACACTTGGAGCTTGAAGATACTGGAGTTATTTAACTCCAACTGACACGTACATACAATGCTGCTGCTGCTGTCATTCCCTCCTTTCTCCCCCACCCCACCATGCCTTTATAGACCCAGAGCCTGAACACTCAGCACATCCTCACAGCCCGGGAGTCAGACTGAGATCTCCTGACATTGCTCAAACCATCATAACTGCCTCTTCACAGGCTAAATCCTGACAAGTTCTGAGCATCCTCAACTCCTATTGATTTCCTACTTACACTGTCCAGGACGGAGGCCTCTCTGCAATCATCTTACATGCAGAGAACCTGCTGGTAGCTAAAAGGACGATTGTAGACTCCAAAAAGTACAGCAAGAACTTATTCGTCAGCTGGACCGCTGTATTATTATAGAAAAGGTGCCAAGCCACAATGCAGAACACAGACGGTTAAGGAGAGATTATTGGGGAAGAGGAGAGTGTAGGAAGAATTCCTGGGGGGAAAATGGGCTATTAAACGAGGGATTTGAAGGAAGAAGAAAAGAGATGCACAGTCAAGAAATGGAGGTCTGCCACAGGTGTGAGGGATAGCACCATAAAAGGCTTGGGACTGAATGTGTGAAAAAGATGAAAGGAGTACAGGGAAAGGTCTGGGAAACAGCAAGAGAAGGAGGAAATGTAGTCAGAGATGTAGACAGTGCCATCTAGCAAGTATGTGACACAGCAAGAAAAGAATCCAGACTCCCAACTTCCAGTCCTATGCTTTAACCAGGAGACCATCATTTCTGTCCTATGGGGAAGGAGCCCTTGGGTCCAACTCTTTCCCCACAGAGAAAAAAACCAACAGTACTAAGCCTCAAAAATACCACATTCTATAGCGTTCCTGTTTCAACAGCTTCATGCAAGTGCAAACAGCACAGTGAGGAATGGGGATACAGTATGAACACAGAAAACTTTCACATTGGAGTATTGCAGTTAACTGCAGACCTAAATCTTGTCTGGTTTTATCCAGCACATGGGAGAGCAGAGTCTCACCTCTGTGTCTTGCCACACCAGTTCTGCCTCACTAGTGGCAGCCTGGTAGATGCTTTAGAAATCTAAAGGCATTGCACATAGAAAGAGCCACAAAAGTTATAAGTAAGATGGCCAAATATCTTCTGTTTAAATGGAGGGTTGAGGGAGGGGGTTGGAAAAGGGAAAATGGTTGGTGAAAATACATCCAGTGATGCTGAAAGTAGTCAGGTTTTGGGTCAAAAACTGGAAAAGTTTTGCTTTGGAAAATCATCTTCAAAATGCCGGGGGTTTGGTCACAATCTCATTGAAATGTAATTTTCACAGGGGAAAAGAATAATTTCCTCAACAGTTCTAGTCATAAGCGACATGCACAAGACAATTTTTCACAAATATTGAAAGTCAAACATCCCTGGAATGAGTGGTAATTATTCCAAAGTAATTATGTAGTGTTGGAAATGCCTTTAGGGCCTGGTCCTACAAATCCCACCATAAATAGCACTTAGTAAAATAAGTCCCAGTAGTAATAGTTGGCAGCTCCATGCCCTTATTCTACGTACACTGTGCTACATACACAGAAGATTAGCTACGTATATTCACTCTGTATATGTTTCACTGACCATAATGGAGGAAGGGGGAATATAAGCAAAGGAATGCATGCAGGTTTGTGTACCTGCTTGTTTACCACTGAAACTAACAACCAACCAAATATAAACAGTAACAGATGCACAAACACACCCTTGGACAAAGGTATTTTGGACTCCGATCGTTAGTCTCTCTCATAGTTACATGATTTTCCCCTTATTTTCTATACACCTATGACTTGCTGACAGTGCACCTATTTATAGTTTGTGAGAGAGAGAGACAGATCCAGAACTAGCCCTTTATTTTTCATACCTTACAAGAGTTACTTTTTTGGTTCCCACTTAACCTTTTTACATCAAATGTTGCATATTGATATTAATTCATTACCAAACAGAAAGCTGGCTTCACTCCTTTATAATTAGGATGATTGTGGAAACAAAAAATAAATTGCTAGATAAATGTTCTATTGACCTTACATAATGCTTGTGATGGTCTGTCACTATTTTAATAAGGCTCCGCCCCAATCCTTTGTACTGGTCCCGTTGCTCACAGACAGGAGAAAAGAGGGAATGGAAGCTCTAGTCTATTTTTTTTGTTGTTGTTTAAACAAAACTGCTATCTCATATGCACAAGAGGAGAGGCAGCACCACTTGGCAGCTTCGGATCAAGTGCATTGGCTGGAAATGCTTCTTTGTTCCTGACAAATATTTGGGGTTAAATGATGGCCCCACTGAAGTCAATGGGAAAGTTGGCATTGATTTCATCCACTGAGCATATTAGGAATACGGCAAATAGGGTAACCAGATGTCCCGATTTTACATGGGCGGTCCCAATATTCCAGGCTTTTTCTTATTTAGGCACCTATTACCTCCTACCCCCTGTCCCAATTTTTCACACTTTCTATCTGGTCACCCTAATGGCAAAGTGCTTCAGCTGTATAATTTACAATGTATTTGGCAAAGGGGAGTGAATATCCTGTAGTGCAAATCCACAGTGGTGAGAGGGACCATTCCTTCCAAGGATATTTAAAAAAAAAACCTGCCATTTGGTGCAATGCGATCCTGTCCAAGTACAAAATATTTGGGCCTCAGCTTCCAAAAGTGACTAGTGATTTGGAGTGCCTATCCCAAGACACAGTAGAGGGCCTCATTTTCAAAAAGTGTTGAGCACCCAAGCTTTGAAAACAAGGCCTGTTTTGGGTGTCTCAAGTTGGGCATCCAAAAATTGAAGAACCCAAAAATCACTAGCCTTTTTGAAAATGTAGGCTTCAGTCTTCAGAAGTGTCCAGAAGGGACCAGTGATAATCTCCAGCAGATACGATTTAGCAGTATCCAGACTGGGTGAGGGGAAGCTCCATCAGAGGAAGGGAAATCTCCCTAGGTCTCCCTTAATGTGATGGCAGAACCTCCCAGAAGCCTTCTCCAGCACATGGATGTGTGAGTGTTTCAGAGTGCTTACAAATATTAAGTTTCCTTCACAATATCTCTCTGAGATAAGCAATTATTTTATACCCACTTTACAAATGAGGAAACTGAGGCACACATACATGATTAAACCAAAAAAAAAAAAAAAATCACACGATGAGTCAATGGCAGAACCGCTAAGAGAACCTAGAGACCATTACTCTGCCTTTAACTACTAGATAACAAGCACATTTGTACCCTCTAATGGGTGCAAGAAAGAGTATCAGAGGTATCTTAAATTCTGAGTCCCCCCCAAAAAAATTATTTGTTTCATATCTAGTAAAAATAGTCAGACAAATTTCACATGAATACCTGAATCCAATGTTTCTAGATCTGCTTTTTATCCATTTGAAAGTGTTAAGCTGCATATGCCAATCATGAAGTGCTCACTAACACTTAATTTGCTGCTAGAATTTTAATACCAAATATTCAGGATTCCTTGTTTGCCCTGTAAAAAGTCTCTTTTCACACATCGGAAAATGAGAACAAAGCAAGTTCTATTTAGCCATAGGATTTAACCACCTATTGTAATCCTTTGTTGATTTAATCTTTTATTTTAATTAAAAGACTTATAGTTTGGTTTGCAGCTTTTTTTTCCGGCACGTAGCACAAGTTTTGCCATCTGTTGCGCAGGATTCTGCTCCGGAATGATGTAGCACATCATTCCTAATTCCTCAAACATGTAATTCCCTTCAAATATTTTTGATTTCCCCCAAAATGCATATGGAAGGCTACAGGAACGTGTGCGCCAAAACCTCCGCATGGTTTAAGGAGAGCCATATGAAACACGGTCATGAAAGCCAAGAAGATAGGTACAACATTATGGTACACTTCTGACAGGGGCGCGGTTAGTAGAAAATTTTTTGTGCTATGTTTGCAACAAATCAGCTCAATCCGTTCATAGCAGTTATGTGCATACATAGGTTTGCATTAATTCCCAGGCACTTCATGGGAACAGATCACCAAAGGGATGTGGTAAATTCTCCACCCTTTCAAATCTTTAAATGGAGACTGAACAGCTTTCAGATAAAAGTTGTTCAGTTAAATGCAAGAAATACTAAGTGAAAGTCTATGGCCTGTCTTACGCAGGAAGTCAGATGAGACAATCATAATGCTCCCTTCTGACCTTAAGATCTATTACTGTACGTTCTAAGCAAGACAATACAGTTTATCTGGGGACAAATTCTGCCTACCATGTACATGGATGGGGTCCTATCTAGATAGTAGGAGTCATACATGGGCTCACATGAGCACAGAATTAACTTGAGTTTTTCTTGTACTGTCAGGCATATACTTTCACGTAGTTCAGAGGATACTTATGTAACTTGAGAGTTGCCCGCTATTATGTCTGGTGTACTAAGCCTTTGTGCATGTGGAGAGCTCAGTCTGGTCAGCATAATGCACACAGTAAAATTCCTATGGAAAGGCTTCATAAAATCCAGATAACTACTATACAAATTAAACTGGCCTAAACCATATAGGACCTGAATGACCATACCTATATCACATGCCACAAACCCACTGGTTCTTGATTCTGATGCCCTTAGAAGATAATCAGATGCATCACTTAATGCCACTGGTCAGTCCATTTACAATCCTAGAATCTAGGCCATTGTCATATCTACCCATCCCACTTTATTGCTCCAGTTTTCATCTCTATGTAACTGAGGCTGAATTTACTTAAATGTCTCCTAGCTTTCCAGTGGACTCTAATGAAGAGTAGGTCCACTTTCTCCAGGTGTCTAGACCGCCTATGATTGGTTATCATCACTTCCAGACCCAATAGTAGGAAACTGGTCATTCCTATAAGAACTTTTTCGAGATGGAACAATAAAATCAGTCGCCTCCTCCTATCTGCAGCTTCCTGGATTAATTCTCATTGGTCTTACATAAATCTCAACAATTACTACAACCAGCTACATCTTCTGCTCTCTAGCCCACCACATTCTTATACCAGCAACTTTGACTTTCTCCTACCGGTGGCATAAATTAGAGTCTCTTTTAGACCATCTCAATTACTCCCCCACCTACACTTATGGGGCAACCTGATGTGTAGCATTTGCATTCAGTATTACACATCCTTCCCCATGGTATCATAATGCTGAATAATATTACACACATATTGTATGTTTATACCACATAGATGGCTATGCAAGCCAACCACATAAACAGACGTGTGTCAAAATCCTGGTATAAAGTTATATGAACCGACTTTATATTATACTTTAAGAGGTTGCTAAATTCCTCCCACAACCTAATTTCAATAGCTAATAGCTAACTCAGTAAAAGTTATATTAAGGATCTTCTGCAATTGATGCTCGCCTCAAAATGGCCACTGAGCTATTACCCAAGATTTTCAGGTCCATCTTCCCCCCTCCTTTTTCCTACCCTTTAAATAAAAAAAAAAAAAAAAAAAATCAATCACTTTCTACCAGACAACGGAATGTTGTTAGCCCTGAATCACCTGAAAGGGAGAAAAAGCAAAGACAATTATAAAAATATGATAAAAAAAAAGAGAGAGAAAACATTGCAACACACATAAACATAAGCCAAATGTGATGGTGTGGTATACTTTAAAGCTTTTATTGCAAGTTTGGAAAGACTTCAGTATTCATTCAGGGCTCTGTGACTCAGCAATCATCCGAAATTCTTGGTAGTAAGATCTATAATTCTCCCCCCCCATCTTTTATCTATTTCTATGAAGTAACAATTCATTGTTTTTTAAGTAAAGAAAACATTTTAAAAGCTTTTTAAAGTCTTGTGCAAACTACAGCAATAGGCAACTTTTTAAAAGGGCAAATGCCTCATATAACTAAAGAATTTGCGGTGTGAAAACCTGAGCATTTGCACTATTCAAAACATTTTCTATTGTAGATCTAGGAATATACAAGGGCATCCTGCATATACTGAGGAATTTTGCATATAAGCAGCCCTGGTCTACACTACAAACTTGTGTCGGTATAGCTACGGTAATTTAGGAGTGTGCATTTTCCACACCCTTGAGCAAAGAGTTATACATTAAGTCCCAGTGTAGACAGCGCTATATTGATGGGAGGGCTTCTCCCATCAACATAGTCACCACCTCTCAGGAAGTTGAAGTACCTACGCTGATGGGAGAAGCTCTGCGATCAGCATAGGTAGCATCTTCACAAAGCAGCAGAGGTGCAGTTGCCCTACTGCAAGTCTAGACAAGCCCTAAGCATAGCAACCTGCATGGAGCTAGGAGGGAGGAGCACAGGTTGCAAAAGGGTAGAGTTTGGAGGAGGCACCAGGAAGCCAGGCTTTGTGCCTAGGGTTAGAATGGCAACCGCACCACCTCTGTAAATATTCTCTGAATAAAGAGTCCATTTGGTTTCAGGAACATGGAATACTCATGTTATTTCCCAGCACATGGCACATGAAACATTGAGTTACCCTTCTCTAGTTGTCTTAAGTTAAACTAGCATTTTTTTCCCCAAAGACCACTACGGTATACCAGTAGCTCTCAACCTTTCCAGACTACTGTACCCCTTTTCAGGAGTCTGATTTGTCTTGCATACCCCAAGTTTCACCTCACTTAAAAACTACTTGCTTACAAAATCAGACATAAAAATACAAGTATCACAACACAGTATTACTGAAAAATTGCTTACTTGCTCATTTTACTGTGTAATTATAAAAGAAATCAATTGGAATATAAACATCGTACTTACATTTCAGTGTATAGTATATAGAGCAGTGTAAACCAGTCGTTGTCTGGATGAAATTTTAGTTGATACTGACTTTGTTAGTGCTTCTTATGTAGAGTGTTGTAAAACTAAGCAAATATCTAGATGCGGGGATGTACCCCCTGGAAGACCCCAGTGCATCCCCAGAGGTACACATCCCCTGGTAGGGTTGCCAACTTTCTAATTGCACAAAACTGAAAACCCTTGCCCCGCCCCATCCCCAAGGCCCTGACCCACCTCTTCTCTGAGGCTTCACACCCCACTCACTCCATCCCCCCTCCCACAGTAGCTTGCTCTCCTCCACCCTCACTCACTCATTTTCACCCGGCTGGGGCAGGGTCACTGGAGGGGGTGAGGGTGTCGGCTGGGGGGTGCGGACTCTGGGGTGGGGCCACGGATGAGGAGGTTAGGGTGTAGGAGAGGGCTCCAGGCTGGGGCCGAGGGGTTTGGAGTGTGGTAGGGGGTTCTGAGCTGGGGCAGGGGTGCAGGAGGAGGTTTGAGGTGCAGGCTCCGGGAAGGAGTTTGGGAGCAGGGGGGGCTCAGGGCTGAGGCAGGGGTGTGGGAGGGAGTTTGAGAGTGAGAGGGGGCTCAGGGCTGCAGCAAGGGGTTTTGGAGTGCAGGCTCCAGGCAGCGCTCACCTCGGGCCGCTCCCCAGAAGCAGCAACATGTCCCTCAGTTCCTAGGCAGAGGCGCGGCCAGGCAGCTCTGCACACTGCCTCCACCCGCAGGTGCTACCTCCACAGTGCCCAGTGGCATCGGATCTCAATGGGAGCTGTGGAGCTGGCACTCAGGGTGGGGTGGGGGGCAGAACGCAGAGCCCCCATGGCTGTCCCTCCGCTTATGAGACAAGGGACATGTTGCCGCTTCCAGGAAGCTGACCAGAGCTGCCAGGGTCCCTTTTTGACCAGGTGTTTCTGTCGAAAACTGTTGGCACCTGGCAACCCTAACAACTGCCGTATGCAATAACTGGGTCAGAAGAGCAAGAACATACTGCAGATAAAAATGTCACTAAGCTTCATAGACAAAAGAAATGAATAGAAGAACAAGCAGGGCATGACTTGCTTAATATCAGTTATATTAAAAGTTGAGACAACCACAGTTAACATCATGATTCAAAGCATTTTACTCACTCCTCCCAGAATTCAAGAAGGATTTACCACCTAAAAATATAAAAAATAAAAAGTTGTTTTAGCCATACACTAAAAAAAATATTCTCCAATACATAAACATGTTACAATCACATTCATACACCATGGTGAGTATCTGTACTTCTGGGCTTCTGGAGGAACCTGGCTGCTCCTCTTGCCTCACAATGCATCCGAGGCCTGTCAGTATCTGTCACAACATGCAGCGTGTCGTGTCTCACTGCTTAATCAAGCAACAAGCAAAAATGAAAAAGATTTGGATCTAATATGTGAGTGGGCTGATGTGTGCAAAAGAAATGAATATGAAGTAAAACATACTGGATGCTAAAGTAATAACCATATATATTCAAAAAAAGACTGGAACTGATCCAGGAAGGGGAGATACTAAGAATGATTCAATACAACTTTAATAAAAACAATGTAAAAGTTCCTAGCATTCCAGAATTTGTAAACAGCATAAGAAACAGCCAGCTTCTGATCTTGGTAATACTGGTATAAGTCCAGCACATGCCCACTGAAATCAATTAAATTACTTCAGGGTGGTTGTTTTTTCCTTTTTTTTTTTTTTTTTTAATATAAACACCCATGTAACAGAGAATTTTAGCCATGGATCTTATGTTCTTGGGAAACTTCATGTAAGCGAGGGAAAGGTCCCACTATTGTGGGGAACTTTCCTGGCTTATACACTACCCCAGTGGATATGGCTAGTGAAAGGATCTAAGTCCTCGCTCCCATTCCCTTTACCCAGAGGCCTGCCTGACCTCTAGGACTCCCCTTCCACTCTCCTGTGTGGCTAAATCCTTGTAACCCTACAAGGCTGGGGCCCAGGATTCCTGGGGCTCAACCCCCAAACTTGTTGTGGTCACTTAGGACAGAGGCTAGTACGTCCCCACTCCAGGGTACTCTCTCTGCTCTGCACGCTTCCCTGACGCACTAATCATTACGTACAAAGCAAATACAATTTATTAAACAACAACTAATTTTAAAAAATAAGGAAAAAATGGGAAAGGTTACAGGAAAACATTTAGCCCTGCTCTGTGGCCCGGGAAGATCACAACCAGCGTCTCTGGAATGTAAGGGAACTTCAGTCTGCTCCTCACAAGTCCCAGGCCTCCTGCTCAGGCCCTGGCTGTACTGCAGGCGTGCAGCAGGTCGGCCACTTGCTCTGGCGGTGGCCACACGCCCTCAGGAGCTAGGTGGCAGGACCCTTCTTCCCAGCATCACCCCCCTCTCACGTCAGGATTATGATCCCCCTCCAAGTCCAGCCTGCAAGGCGTCTCCCTGCACTGGTCCCTCCGCCCAGGGTCCCCCTCACTCTCCCCAGCTGCTCACCGCACCCAACTCCAGCTCCCGCCTCAGCTCCAGGGCTGCTGCTGCTCTGCCTCCAGCACAGCTCCCTGTGTTGCTCCTCTGGCCCCTCGGCCTGCTGCTGTGGCTCTGCTCCCAGCACAGCCCTGCTCCCCTGCCTCTGCTCCCAACATGGCGCTGGCCCCTGAGCTGCTTCTCTGGCTGGCTCTGCTCTCTCCTTAGTTCAACCCCTCTGGCCAGGCAGCTCCTGATTCCCTCATTAGCCTGCCTGCCTTGTCAATCAGACTCATCTGGAGCACTGACCTCTCCCCACTGGCCCTGGGAACTGTCAGTCTCAGGATCTTGATTTCCCATCAGCCCTTCCCCCTTTCTTTTGGTACTGAGAGATGGCCAACTAAAACCCCCCTACTAAGTTTAAGTAAGGGGCCAACAGTAGCCTTACATTCATTTTGAATACAGTGATCAGGTCTGGTTTCTTATTTTTAAGATGATTTCTAACTCGGCTTTTGGGTCATGGTGAAATGAGTTGGGAAAGCACAGACATGCCTCCTTGGAATTCCTGATGGATGCTGCCTGCTATGGCACACAGCTTTGAGTTCTAACAGGAGCACTGGTAGGCTAGACATAGTTGGAGGCCCAGAAAGATGAAAATTGCAGGGCAAGCTATCTAGGGGAGAAAACAACTCTTCAAAACACACACTTTTCACATTACATTTTTTAACCCACTACAGCAGACAGCTGCTTTCAAAGGAAATGGACCATGAGAATGACAAACATGACCTGGGAAAAATAAATGAGAGACTTGCAGAAGACAAATAAAAAACCTATGCACACCAACAAACTGAGCTTTTGTTTCTTATTGCAGCCATCTACATTGGCTGTGGAAGCAAAATGGTGTGGAAGAAACCAAACTCAGTAACATGTCTGCTCAGGTTACTAATTTAGGCCCTGATCCTGTAGCTAACTCAGCCAGGGCATAAGGGTCAGCCCACACAGGGCCAATTTCAGGATCAGGACCTTAGGGCCCAAATGCATTATATTTACTTATGTGAGTAAGGCCTCCTGACATGAGTAAGGACTGCATGAACAACCCGATAGTAAACCCAATGACTCTTCATAAGAATGTGAGATCAGCCATACTGGGTCATACCAATGATCCATCTAGCACATTATATTGTTTTCCAAAAGTGGCCAACGCCAAGTATTTCAGAAGGAATGAACAAAACAGGCAGTCATTGAATGATACAACCCATTGTCCACTCCCAGCTTCCGGCAATCAGAGGCTAGGGACATCCAGAGCATGGGGTTACATCCCAGGCCATCTTGGCTAATAAGTTCATGGAAGATAGTCATTTATAGACATATCTACAAGAATTCATTTTTGAACTCTGTTAGTTTTGGCCTTCACAGCTTTGGCAATAAGTTCCACAAGTTGACTGGGAGTTGAAATCTGTTCTAGAAAGATTAGAGCTGATGCAATTTAAATTAATGTCCAATCTCAAGAAAAAGGACCTAACTTCTAAGATTTAGATAAGCCACAATACTAACAAAAAAGGTCAATTTTGTGGAAAGATAACTGGAACTGGTAGAAATCCAAGTAAGGTAGAGGAGTACAGGAATGTTACGAGAATCAGCAAATAAGGGACTGCTGAATCCCCGTTCCACTGTGTAGCTGAGGACAAAACTTGTCTCCTTCCTAACTATTTGAGAATGCCTATAATATTCTGTGTGGATTTCATGAAAGCAGTTTAATTTTATTTGCTTTTCAGTGGTTGAGACATTTTGTACATCCTCCCCTTTGCAGATACACTATGTGCCTAACAACTCTCTGGTTATACAGTAACAATGATCAGTAATTTTAAAAACACCTTGAACACCTAAGAGAATCCCCCCCCCCCACATTAATATTTTGTAATGGGGGTTCATGTCTATGCATCTTTTTCAAGGGCAACTGTATTCAACCCACAAGCTCTCTCAATAGCCATTTTGTGTCTCTTGTAAAACATCCATCCCAAACGCAGGGAATGATGAGATTCCACCTACGTACTCACCACTGAGTATCATCCTACGTACTCATGCCTGAGTGACCTATCTGTCAGTGCATACAACAGTAATAGGAGAAAGGCCTAGCTTGCTTAGGATTCTGTGGGTGTTTAACATGGCACTTTTTAAGCAGCTAAACACAAATTTATGATGTGTAAACTTTTAATGGCATATAGATGAGTCATTACAGGGTTTCAAAATGCGTAACTATGATGCACATTCTAATTCAGCTCATCACCAGTGGCTTCCTGCTAATTTGTTTGGTTTACCAGGCTGTGCACAAACCTTGGAAATCCCTGCCATGTCCTATGATGAAAAATATTCCTTGCCTTTGCATTCTTGATATGGTTTGTGAAGAGTCAGGATTTTCCTATTCTTTTTGGCAGTGATTTTTCACTGACAACTTGTGATTTTTATGATCCAATAGTGCTGTATTCTTGCAGCATTTGGTTACAGTTGAAAAATAAGAAACAAAAGCTCAGTCTGATTGTCTGCATAGGTTTTTCCAAGGTGCTTATTTATAATTTTTCTAAATAGCATAGAGAACAAAGCCATCCAGAATCCCTGAGGTAATCAGAAATTAACTGTCTATGCATAGGTTTTAAAGCTACAGTAGGAATTCATAATTGCTCATAAGTAGATACTAAATATTTAGGAAAGCAAACATGATAATTAAATAAGAGCTGGCGACAATGATTTAAATTAAATTGGTCTAGGCTAAGATACAAGAGGCCAGTGTTTACCTTCACTTACATGTGTGTCTTCTGATTGGCTGCTGTGGGGCTATACAATCATGTATGTCACCCAGTGTACTATGTACCACATCATATTGTAGTAGATGATAGACTTCACAAACTCATATTTTGAAGACCCTGGAATTGTCTTTTTAAGAGAAGCAAAAACATCAAATATTTTGGTATCAAAGCATCAGCTCCTGGGAAAGCAGTATCCTTCACACAGGACATGTTTGATGGGGTAACTATACAAAAACCAAAAAGCCAGTACAGATATGGGAGGTTTTGTTAGTTTGTCTGTCTACAAACTAGATGGCTCAAGGTTTTGGCAATAGTCTAGGTTAAGGGTTCTCAAGCTCCGGAGCATGGACCACATCTTACTAGAGAGATTGTCCCATGGGCCACCGGCAATTTGCAAGCACACAACACTCCCATGGAAGCTGACACAGTTGCTTACCAACTCTAATGACCACTGGTTGAGATCCGCAGGTCTAAGTCACTGCTTGCTTCACTTGGTTCAAATACAACCTAGCGTAGGAACTAGTGGAAGTTTTTGCCATATTATGAGTCTTTGATGGCTTTCATGAGCAAGAGTAGGGGACACAGTATTGCTCCAAGCAGATAGGAGGACACCTCCCAAAAAACACAGCAAAAAGATGCTAATAGTTTCAGGAGACAAAACAAAGATTGAAGGGACACAGAAAGTACACTGACTTCCAGTAGCAACTTCCACCAGGTCAGGATTAAGACTCATAAACAGGGCTGCACAGGAAAGCTTCCCTTGGAGAATACTCATTCTACTCCTTAACTATTCATTTGCTTTTTTTCTGCATTGGTTAGGTTAGGGATCCCTGAGAGCATACCTTATGAAGGAAACAATTAGGAATCTACATTCTTTCCCCTCCAAAAGGACTTGACAATAGTCATCTTTAATATTCTTTTCCTTCTCTGCCCACAGAGTTCTTTTTCATGGTGGTGTGTAGGTGTATGTGAAGATTTTATCCTTTCCCCACTGAATCACCACAGCATGCCATCTTTTCAATCCTTCTGCAGAGCAGAATGGAAGCAAACATTATTTCTCTTTATTTTCCTGGTAAGAAAATAGACAGATCAGCAGTGCAGTCTAGCTGGAGCCTAGCTAATGATGGAGAAAAGACTAGTACTGTATCTCCCAATCAATGTAAGGAGTGTTGCCTAAAGGAAGAATTAAAGGTTAGTCCTTCTCTATAGCTTAAGCCATCAAGTGAACCTACCAGCTTCTTTCTGCTTATTGGCTACATTAAGCTCCAGTCAACCCTTCTGTGCCTAGTTTAAGAAATGCACAGGTGCTGCAAGACCCAATCAGCTGATGCAATACAGGTCTTCCTGCTTTATCAAAGCCCTGCTGCAGTAGCCATCCCAACCTAATTCTCGATCAGACCTTGTGAGTGTCTCTTAGGTTTAACCCTCATATAAGGAACAGGAAACATTTGTATCTCAGGGATTCCATTCCATGCATGTCAGTCCCACCCTTCCTATAAGCATTTTTAAAAAGCATTATCATGCCATGCAGCTGATAACAATGAGTAAAAGAAAGAATTGCTTCTATAGTCACAGTGGCACCTTTTATTCTGATTTTAGCTGAATGCTGAAATATCCCATAATAGCCAGCTATGAAGAAAGGGCCAGATTCCAAAACCAATCTCCAGTTTAGTAACCTTACTCCATGAGCAGTCCCACTGAGCTCAGTGAAACTACTCATGGAGTAAAATACTATTCAGTGTGAGTAAGGGTAGCAGAATGTAGCCAAAATGCTTACTAATTCCCAGATCATTATGTTAACAAACATGTGGCTTTTAACCCTGGGTCACCAGAAAACTTCTCAGCACTGGGAACTATTTCTGGAGCAGCTGCTCTATTACGAGCTTTCTTTATTTTTAAAAGGTGACGGAAATGAGGCTTTGCAGTTAAAAGTTTATAGTCATTATGAATAAAATTGTGTTTGGATCCTCTTCCCTCAAGCCACATAAATTGCCTATTCAGAACCTCAGTGATAAGGAAACAGCACTTTAAGCAGGTGGCCAATAACCAAAGTTTACATTACAATGACTTTGTTGCCTGCACCAGGATAGTCACATCCTGGAATGTATGTTGATTGTTAAATAAACACCAGCAGCTAGGCTACAGTGGTAGGTGGTTGGTTTTGTTTTGTTTTTTAAACATTTTATTGTTTTCAAATGTAGTACCTTCCAGTTGCGGGTCTTGAAGCACTTTTATAAACAATGTTAAGTTTCTCAACACTTCTGAGATGCTTTAGATATATTAACCCCATTACCAACAGAGGAACAAGAGGTTAAGGACCTACCCAAGGTCACACCTGCAGTTCACGAGAGAAGAGGAAATATAATCTAGATTTCCTGACTTTCAGATCTGAGCTTTAGCTACTAGGCCAGGCTTCTTAGCAAGGGGAAAAGAGTACATCTAATGACTGGTGTGCGCATTAAAAATAACCAAACACCATGAATAAACTGCCTGGTTAACTTCTCAGTCCCACTGTCCTCCTCATTCATAACAACCTCCCACTTGTTTGTATGTTGTCTAGATTGTGAGCTTCTGGAGGTAGCACTTGCCTTCCTCTGTCTGTAATGAGCCTAGCAGTACTAAATTAATGGTGAAGCATGTGCTCCTTCCAAGCTTTCCACATTCATGGATAAGGATAGGGTGGAAGAATATTATATTTAGTCCTTGGCAGTCATTCTCCTCCTCCTCCTTATTTTCTCCATTCTCAGGGCCATTGTTTTGTTTTGTTTAGTGGGAGGAGGTGAAGGAGGGTGTTTTCCTCCCTGAATCCATCTGACCAGTTCTGTTTTGAAATGCTCCTCTCTGCTCTGACTTGCACCTGATTTCTTGTTCTATACCAGTGGTTTTCAACCTTTTTTTCATTTGCAGACCCCTTTGGAAATCTTAGACTGTCTGCAGACCACTAGGGATCTACAGGCCAGGGGTGCCGGAACAGGGAGGGCCAAAGGCTCATGACCCTCCCACTTTTGAAAGTGGATGGGCCTGGCCCCCCTGCTTTTTTTCTGCCCGAGGCCCCATCCCCCCCGCCAGGCCCAGGTAAGAACAAGCCCAGGGAGCTCAGACAGCTGTGGGGAGCCACGGACTTTCCATCTGTCTGGGGTAAGGGTGGGTCCCAAGTGCAGCCCCCAGCCCATGTCCCCATCCCCCAGGCTCTCCACCCAGGATAGATGGAGGGTCTGCGGCTCCCACCATGGTCTGGCTGTGGCTCTTAAACCTCCAAGGCCCTGCCCCCAGGCCAGACTGGAAGCCGGTTCTGGGTAAGAGCCTCGCAGGCAGCTTGGACCCTCCACCTGTCCTGGGGGATGGGGACATAGACCAAGAGCTCCTCCCCTACCCCCAGGGCAGGTGGAGAGGCAGAACCGGGGCATTGTGGCCCTGCACTTTTAAGAAGAATCTGTCACCCCTGCCAGACCACAGGCTGAAAACTCTCAGCTGTGGTGCCTTTCTGTTTTTATATTTCTATGCTTTAGTCTTCTACCTAGCTTGTTCCTCTTCTCTCAGTCCTCCTATCCCTGAACCTACTCCCCCTTTCCTGTGTCAACCCTATATCTCACCCAACCTCCCACTTAGTCTCTTCCCAGAAACAGGCTTCTTTTCAGAAAGTGAGGTGAAGTGTGGCTGCTGACCCAGGCACCTGCGGACAGTGGCAGAATGGCTGAGTGGGATAAAGACTTACCACTTGAAGTGCTAGCCAAGGCCACAGTCCCTACTTCCACGTGGCTCTAGTCTAACAACAGATGGGACAGCTGGCTTGAGATCTCTCTCAGAGTTGTGTGTGCATGGAGGGAGAGGAGAGAAGGACAGGGTGGCCACATAGGGCAGACTGTGTTGCAAGACCCCTGTGCCACACATGCATGCAGCTGGCCTGTTGGCAATTTGACTTGCCCAGGTGACTGAGGCCTGCGGAGTTTACAGCAAATGAAAGAACTCTATTCTAAAGACATCCAGGGCATTCCCTGTTTTCGGAGTCACGGTGCCAACCTTTAAAGAGGATTAAAGTACATGAGCAGAACTACACAGGGGAGAGGCTTCTGCCAGCAACTGTGGCACTTGAAGCGTCTCCTTCTCCCTCACTGCAGGTTTCTGGACGACTCCTCTTCCAGGAAAAGTAACCCCTCGTTTTGGAAAAAAAGGAAAATAGGAAGAAAAACAAGAGGGGGAGGGGGGGGAGAAAGTTGTCCTGGTGAAATTTATTTTTAAGCAACTAACAAGTGCATAAGAACAGGCATCATTTGCCAGGCTGGACTTTGGTCAAAAAGTACCCTGGGGGGAGCCAGAATCCATCAATTCCCCACAGCCAGTAGGCTGAGTAAACCTTCCCCTATACCTGCAATGGTGCCTCTTCTTCATCAGCAGCCCAATAGGGTACCCACTCATAAGCCCAGCCCATCTCTCCTCAGAGGGGACTGCTGTCAGCCAAGACTCCCTGCCTTGGAAAAAATGAGTGATAGACTATTTGCCATTATCAAGTGTATGAGGGATCTGGGAACATCTTAAATAGTTTTGTACCCAGGAAGTTAAAACTATTACACAGCTGCACACTGAACATGATAAAAAGTGCCTCATGTATTGGGAATGACATGGTCCATTGGATTATAAACCAAAATACCATCCTAGAGCTAACCCACTGATGACAACTTAATCATACTGTATTTACAAACTCAAAATAAAAATATCTATTATATACTTTAATTTTAGTAAATTTAATACATTAGTGTTTACAAAATAAATGTTGTATTCTAATGAAACCATGATGAATGAAATGAGCTATTTTGCCCTCCACCTGCTGTAAACCAGACCAGTAAACTCTTAATATATTTAAGAGCTTCATGTGGTCCAGCAGAGATTTTGGTCATGTTAGATGTTGACAAAACAAAACAAAAACCAGAAGGAAGTTTCCTGAATCTTTAAAAACTTGTTGCTTGTTAAATTCTATTACTAAACTTGTACAATTCAAGGCTTTACAAGCTTCCAAACTGTAATACTGTACACGAAACTACCCAGATACAAACCAGTGCCATGACTAACATAACGAACGGAAGAAACATACTCACTACCCATTCTATTATCTCTCAACATAAAGGAGCAAATATAACACCACATTCAACCTCTTATTTCTAGCAATGAAGTTGCAAATTCCACTCAAAGTAAGTTTCTTCAGTAGTGAGACAGTACAATACAATTCAAGAAACATTTAAAAAACTCAAACGTTTTAATAGTATAAAAAGTTGTTTACTGGTGTTTCTACTATAAAGCTTTGTTCCACAAATCAAAAGTGATAAAATAATTAAACATGTTTACAGTGATCAGAGACTGCAGTGTAGACATTCCAGCTCACATTTTGTTGACAATTTCAGTACAACGTACATTATGATTGAATAATCATTACATATCTAGGACACAGCAAAAGTGCACACCTCACTGCGGAAGTTTATCCATTACTCGGTGACTTACTTCCCCGCCTCAGAGAGCACTGTGGGTAAAAATTATATTCAAAACTAAGGTGTATAGCTATTTTGACTGCAGAGATGCAACTATACAATAGGAGTTACACTGACATTATGGATGTCTACACACACACACACCCCACATTAAATACCAAAATCCCTAAGTTATAAGCTAATTCCTTGTCTTTAGACAAAATGGCATCTGCAAAAATGAAAAACATACAAAAAAAAAGAGTCAAATAAATAACGAATACAGATGTTAATTAACATATACAAAGGAACATATTGGCATACTGTCTGCAGTATATGGTATACTCATAGAATCACGTGGGTTGGGAAGCACCTCATAATGGGTCATTTACAAGTAACGTATCCCCTTCCCCCTATTCTCTGTTATTTTATTGTTCCTGGATATTGAATATAACCTTTTGAATACTGATGCATGAATCCTGCATTTTCCATCTTTGCCACACTTGTGATGCATTTTGTCTTTAACATCCACAGAGAACTTCAAAATATTCTAAGTGTCTGAAGCACAACTTTTGCCATCCTGTCCATAATGTCTAGTGTTCTGAGTTCCCTCCCATATGAGAGCATAGGAGCCCTGGCTTAGCTACACAGTGTCTGAAATGATTGTTCTGTCTAATGAAATTGGAGCCAATAAGTAGGATGCTCCCATATTCTGGCTAATATTTGCCTATTCACCATTCCCATGTAGTGGATAGGTATATACTGTAAATGTATTACACATAGGCTGCTGAAACCATTAAAATAACATTAATAAGTGTCAAATGTGTCTGCTATAATACAGGATCAGCTTTATCAAATGCTATATCCACATAACATTTTAAACCATGAAATATTTTATGCATTTGCTATTTTTTCCTACAAATACCATTGCAAACTTGCTGTTAGTTGTGTCACTCTAGGTTTTCTTACACTTTCTCCAAGGATTTTTAACTCAAATGTATAACAATCATATCTATGCTAGATACATGTAAAGTAGACATTGAAATTTCAAGTAAAATGAACTGTAGCCACATCTACTGGACTCCATACGTGTCCCAACATCTAGATTTACTTTGATAAGTTATACAAATACATAATACATTCTTAAATAAAGGAGGCTCACAATATTAATTTGTGAACCTTTCCACATTATAAAACCACTTTAAAGGAACATGTATCCACCTGTATTACTGTTTTGGATTGCAAAGTCTCTTGTTTTTCAGTCTCCACAGACTGCTGTACCAGTTCTTAGGCTTTGGCTATGAAATCTCTTATTTGAATGAGGCAACACTGGTTATTAAGGCTTGTTTGTTCTCTTCTAAAGATTTATTCTTTATTCTGATGCCATTTTCCAGAGTAGGATGACTATCTTGTATCTTCAGGTTCTGTTTTTATGACCTTCCTTTCTATGTTGTTAAAAGCTGAGTGAGGAAAGTCTTTTAAAATACCAAGGCCTTCTGCAAACAAAAAAAAAAAAAAAGGGGGGGGGGGAGGGGGAGAAGAAGAGGAGCTGTTAAATACTGTGTCGAAATAAATGTCTTCTGTTTTTGCCCACTGAACTACATGGGTGCTGATGACATATCAACATTCACAGAAGACAAGATTCTGCCCCACCCTCCTCCCAAGGCATATGAGCCCTGAACTATGTCAGAACCACCACAGTTCCACAATCACTTCTCTGTAACCCCCCATTCAACAGGAAGCAGAGCTCAGCAATACTGCTCTCTGCATGAGCATGTGGAATATTCCTGGATGTGGGAAGACCATGGACTAGAAGGTTCTCCAACCACACAGACCCTTGTTACAGGCAGCAGGTTGCAATAGGGAGGGGTTAGGATAGGCATGGATAGGATACACACAGCATTCTGCCAAGTGCTCAGACAGCACAATAGTCTCAAGAGGAACCGCTACCATACACCCACCCTTGAGACATCTCATTATTATTCCTCAACCTTGAGGAAGAAGAGTCTCAAGACTGCTCTTAATATTATGCCAATGCACCAGTTTTATATGTAAAATGCTTTGCCAAAAAACACAGGCATCCAATTCAGACTTCATAGTGGAAGAAATATTCTTAATAGCATTTGAGATTTTTCTCTGTATGCCTGCGTTAAACCACAGGAGAAACAGTGACCATAAGTCACTGCATAGAAAGGCTAGCAGAAGCACTTAAAAGCCAAGTCTACAGAGTCAAAACAACAGAAACTCTGCTGTGGCTGAACCAGGTTCTAAAATGGTTTGGTCCAACCCAGATAGATGGGGCTAAATCTTTATAAACAGAGCTGAAGGCACCTTTTCAAAAAGTCTGTTTGTAATATCATTTGGTCCCACTCACACAGACTGAGCCAGATCATGTTACAACCATGTTCCGCCACAAGAGAGCTCAACAGCAGTTGTTCTGCTGGGCTGTTTTGTCTGTGTAGATGGGTCCCAAGACTCCTGCCTTATGTGTGAATAGTTATTGCATCTCCTGCCCAAAGCATAACTGAAAACATGGCAATACTTAAATCTCTCATCAAATGTTCAGTATGTTTCTAGATTAACAAGTCATTCAGAGGTTTCAGTTGCAGCTTGGTTTCAAGGTATCAATCTGCAGACGGTGTCTAGGAACTAAATTCTTCTTTGAAAGGGATAAGTAGGTGTGTGGCTCCCCACAAACTTTCTGAAAGCCACCTGTCAAAGGATGTTACGGGGCAGCTTGAGGTGCTTTACAATGGATAACACTTACCTGAGGGCAGAGACTTTGCCTCCCCACTGGAGTAAAGTCGGATCAGGTCACTGCACAGAGGCTTTCCTACGTGCTGCTCTCCGTCTAGCGAAATGTGTTGCAACTGTCTATTTTGCAGATTTGACATTCGGAGATTCAGGGGCCTCTCACCTGAAAGAGGTCAATACTGAAATATTCAGTATTGAGTATGAATCAAAGCAATGCTAGAAATCAAAATTAAGGCTAAAAAAAGGACACCACCATTTGATCAGTGAAAAACATTCTAGATTTCAACCATGCAGGAGAGATTTCTAGTATGTAAAATGCTGATTTGCAGATGACCTTTCTTCCTCTCCAGGCTGCTAGTGCTGCTACAGATTGGTATGGCTGAGCATCAATCCCTCATTTTCCTCAAACACACGTCAAGATCCAACTTCCCCTTCCATGCTGAGCTTTGTTAGTCACAGAATTTAAGGCCACAAGGTACCACCAACTCATCTAATCTGACCTCCTGCATACCACAGGCCAACACCACACTAAAGCTAACAATCAAAGTTAGACCAAAGTATTACAGCCCACAGGTGGCTTGACTATCATGTGCCACAGCAGAAAATAGGAGAGACCAAAGTGCCCAATGCCCAAGGCTCCTGCAGCGGCCGGGAAACAATTGAGACACACCCAGATGGCAAGTGACCCTCACCCACATGCTACAGAGGAACTGAAAACCCCCAAGAAGGCCACTGCTAATCTGAGGGGGGAAATTACTTCCCAACCCCACATATGGCACTTGGTCACACCCTTAGCATGTGAGCAAGAAACAGCCAGTCAAGAACCTGAGGGAAACCACATGAGGGTTCAACAAGCCTGCTACGTTGTGACTCTGTTTAAATCTTCACAGCTGTACTCTCTTTACATGGCATTCTTCTGAAAATTATTGGTCCAAAACTCACAAAAAAGCTGTGTAATCTGTAATGTCACTTAAGAAATAGTTCCTTCACTTCCCCTTCTACTCTCTCTCTTTTTTTAATCCTTACCTCCTTAAATATTATGTTCTTGTTCTAAAAAGAAAAAGACCTTTTTATATATTATATTTTGCTACATTACTAATATTTAATTTCATTTCACAGTAAAAACATCATTTAAAGCAAAACAAACCCTCTCACGTTCTAAACGTAACACAGACACAAGAATCCAATCTAATCCTCCTTCCAACAAAAAGCCTCTGGACACGCTATGGGGATTACCATGGGACCCTTTTAGAACACTAAAGACTGTCAGCTGTAATTAAAATGTTCTTAATTCTTGGGGATTGATGTAACCAGCTCCCCATCTTTTGGTCAACTATTGTGAACAGAGATAGTTAGCTGGAAGTGATACCCACCAAGTCACCAGCTTTACCTTCTAGGTTAGTAAGCAAAAGAGTAAAAGTCTTCTTCCTGGGAAAGGGCCTTCTGTATCTCTGCCAGAGACCCAGAGGATCCCTTCCCTCTCCCATACACTACTTCTCTGAAAACATCATAGCTCAAGCAGAGTACTAGGATTCCTTGTGAATGCTATGCCCCTCCTTAAAAATCAGCTGGAGTAGTCACTGTGAGATGCCCCTGCAGCACCCCCTGGATGAGGTGCAAGAGACTGATGAGGTGAGATGAGGTGCAAGGTGCATGAGGGAACAAGACTGCAGTACAGCTCTCCTGCATGGCAGTACACTGAACCACAGTTTCTTGCCTACTTGTAAAGTTTTAAATAGAGGTAATCCAAGGGCCAAATTCTGGCCCCGGTTACAAAAGTCTACATACAGAACATCTCCACTGAAGTCAATGGGGTTTCCCCAGAGTTACTGAGCAGAATCTGGCTCTATCTCTGGTTGTATCATTTAAACCAGTGGTTCTCAAACTTTCCAGACTACTGTACCCCTTCCAGGAGCCTAATTTGTCTTGTGTACCCCCAAGTTTCACTTCACTTAAAAACTATTTGCCTACAAAATGAGACCTAAAAATACAAAGAAGTGTCGCAGCACACTATTACTGAAAATTGCTTACTCTCTCATTTTTACCATATAATTATAAAATAAACTGATTGGAATATACATTTTGTACCTACACTTTTGTGTGATACTTGAGCCTGTTTTTCACTTGTGAGCCTCGTCTGAAGCTGGAGTCCTGGGGGTGGCAGGGCTGAAGCTGAAACCCAAGCCCTGCTGCCGAAGCATGTAACTTAGCTTTGCAGGGCCCCCTATGGCATAGGGCCTCGGGCAACTGCCCTGCTTGCCACCCCCTAAGACCAGCCCTGAACTTGTGATCCCTCAAAACCTATCCCATGACCCTCCTGGGAGTCGCAACCCCCAGGTTGAGAAACACTGATCTAGATGAGTTGACTACCCCCTGCAATACCCCT
The DNA here is from genome assembly GCF_965140295.1 of Lepidochelys olivacea. NCBI lineage: Eukaryota > Metazoa > Chordata > Testudines > Cheloniidae > Lepidochelys > Lepidochelys olivacea. Next base: position 53,026,183 of record NC_140421.1, on the reverse strand, counting down.
GCATACCCCCATGCACCTGTACTTGAGAAACACTGATTGTGACTGTAAGTTCTTCCAGGCAGGGATCTTGTCTTTACTTACCTGCTTAGCATCCTCCACACTGCTGAAGCTATATGAATAACATCAGTACTAACAATGTTTGCATAACACCAGACAAATTGGATGGCAGCAATATCATGCCTGGAAGCTACTATACCTTGTCCATCCACATTATCTAACGTCACGCCATTGGGGCTGTGCTCTTCTGAGCTTTGTCTGTAGTACCCTGTGGAAAGGCGTCTCTCTGAGTGTTGCAGTCTCTCTAACCCTGCTTGGTTACAAAGAAACTCCATCTGTTTGGCCATCACCTTTTCAGACTGCAAATAAAGCAAGAATATATATGGATGTCGCTCTACAGGAAAAAAATAATACCAGCAGGTAATCAAGCAAGCAGTCTAGATATAGTTCTTTGTTGGCTCATATGTACACTTGTGCTTTACAGCAACCTCAAAACTATCAAGCAAACAAAATATTTCTGCAGCCACTAAAGCTATGGAAGACAGTGTCATTCAAAGTGCATAAAAACATGTGTTCTGTTTTAGCCAGTCAACGTGATATTTCTTAGTTCTTACCTGAGGAGAACAAACTTTCTGTACTTTAGGACTGCAGTCTATACTTACAGAAATTCCCAAATGCAAGATCTGTCTCTTACTTATCAAATTTAGCCCTATTGGAATAAATGGCTCTACAAAATATTCCAAGAGCAATGGCAACATCTGCTAAAAACTTATGCCAAGATTTTACCAGACATCTTGGAGTCTTTATTTTAGGAAACAACAGTACACAAGTTTAAAAATCTGCCATTGTGAAAGTGTAGGATGACAGTATGTTTGTGGGGGATAAAGGTGTGAAATGTCTGTCTAGAAGATGAAGAAGACCTATACACCTCTAGAGAGTGAAATTAAACAATGTGGAGCAAAGTGGGAGGGAATGATGTATAAATGTTTGTCATCAACTTTAGTGCCAAGAGAATTTTAACTTTCAAAATGATCATGTTCCCAAGGCTATGACTAAACTTCGTATGAAAATAAAAATAAAAAAAAAAAAATCACCAGTTAAAAAAATGTCCATTTCAAAGAGCCACACAGAAGCATACAAATAGAAAGGGAAGCAAAAATATGTAGAATTAGCATCCATGGATGCTAGCAAACTGTGAAGTTCATTGATTTCTCTTTGTATTTTATAAGTGTCACCATTACTACTTGTCTCTATTAAAAAAGAAAGAGCTGATTCTTGCAAGGGGCTGAGCGTCTCTTGGGAGATGTGAAGTGACCTCAACTCCCACTGACATCTGTGTGCTCAGAAGATAACACAACAAATTAGCTGACAGTGTAAAAGAGAAGACCACGTCCTAGGTTCTCCAGGAAACTGATGACATTTAGAGCAGGGAAGGAACCTGTTCTGTGTTTCTCCTATAGAACAGGATGACCTCTAAAGTGGTCTGAGTAAATATAGAACCTTGACTTTAGGTCTCGGCACATAGGTAAAGGGAGAAACAATTTTTTAACAGTTTACTTTCAAGTGTATTTTAATCGATGGTCTACCTGGGGATTCTGTTAATATTTTACAAACAGAAACATTACTTTTACTTTTAAAAGGGTTTCACTTCTATGCGGCACGTACTGTAATGTCAGTATCGCGTTCGTTCCCAACAGTAGATGGTGCATTCGTTCTCTTGTCTCAAGCCTAGAAGGTGAGATCCTTACTTCCTTGCAATGAATGAAGACAAAACTATAGAGTGTCATAACAGCTCAAGAGTTAAACCCATATTAGCAGTGGTATTATCTCAGCTAGCCCAGGTGATCTTTGAGAAATGAAGGTAATGATTTTAGTCATCAAAATATTATACAAAAATCAGCCTAGAAAGCAACTGTTACTATTCTGGACAGCATCTCAGTAGAAACCTGATAGTTTCATGTGGTTTGTTTACCTGGGAATTAAGAGCTGCCAAATCTTCACTTTTGCCTTTCGCCAAGGCAAGTGGTACTTTCTCGTGTTGATAAAGTGTTTGGACTGTGTCCTGGAAATCAGGAAAACCATCCTGTTGAGCAAAAACAAACAGGGCATATGATTTTGTTTTGCTTTTAAAGAAAAAGCAATGTATCATGTGACTTAAAAGAGAATATTCTTTAACTCCGGTGAAAAACCTGAACTGGGATTTAAGACCCTGAAACAAGTTAACCAAACTATGCTTCAGCAGTGCAAGATACTGCAGCAAATACGATCTGGCTCATACCACTTGCAGATCAGAGGCTTGTGCCACGCCTAACACATCCAGGTATAAATCCAGAGTAATGCCATTGACTTCAATGGAGTTATTCTGGAGCTGAGACAGTATAACAGAGCAGAATTAGGCCCAGTATTTTGTGGTTTTCTTTTGGATTTAGCAGCTTGGGTTTTTTGGATTTTTTAAAGAAATCAATGTTATAAATGCAGACTGTTGCTCTAACTTTGACCATTTGCATCTGTAGCATCCATGAGGCTTGCCGTACATGCAGACTAAGACCTTGAGACTGATCTTAGATACACAGTAGTAGAATTTAGTAACTTAGAAAACTGGGCAAACCACCACAAAATTCAACATGCTGCAAAGACACACAAACTATACTGGTCTCACTGTAAAATGGTAGTGGCTTATCTTTACAAGTTCTCTGCATGGCAAGCTGCCCACTGAAAAGCAAAGTAGCATGGACTTTGTATGCGGCAGGGAACAGTTCTGCTCTGCCAGGTGCATGGATGCTAAGCCCCCAAAATTATTTATCCATCTCTAACTTTTATGACTTGCAAGTCTCCCAAGTCTCTTCTGCATGGGAAAATTGCAAGTTGCCTTACAGTCACTTGCTGTATGTAGCAAGGTTCAAGATTAAATATTCATGCAGTTTAGTGCTTTACAAGCAAAACTCATGTAAAGCAATGGAGATGCATTATTATTCACAAGAAAATGCAGCAGGGAAGAGAGCTAAATCAAGGGAGGAAGCTGGAGAAAGAAGTAGCATCTAAAAACAATGAAATTCATAACTAGGAGATCATAGGCCTCTTGTCCCAAAGTAACATTTTTAGGAGGATTACAGGCAGTGCCTATAGCGGGGGTCGGCAGCCGACGGCACGCGAGCCCATTTTTAACGGCATGCAGCAGCAGTGTGCCATTAAAAATCATATCCTGCCCTGCCCGGCCCACTCTTCTCTGCCCCCCGCCCCCTCCCGCAGGGGCAGGGGGCAGAAGCTTGGTCCTGCCGGCTCCCCTGCCTCTTCCCGCAGTGTGCTGGGTTCCTGCCTCTCCTCCTCCTCTTCGTCCCTCCCTGCCTGCCAATCAGCTGATGGCCCTTGCGAGGGGGTGGGGGAGGAGCGGGGTCAGCTGCTCCTGGTGGAGGCAGAGAAACAGCGGGGGCAGGGCCTTGGAGAAGGGTGGGCGGGCATGTGTTTCTGAGAGAGAGAAACAGGGCATATCCCCTCCAGTCCTCTGCCGTGAGCACCCCACGACCCCAGCCCACACCCCCAGCCCTCTGCCCTGAGCCCCCTTCATACACATCCAGCCCTCTGCCCTGAGCCCTGCAGCCCCGCACACCTCCCAGGCCCCTGCCCTGAGCCCTGTACCCCCCTAACACACACCCAGCCCTCTGCTTGACTCCTTCACCCCCCTGCACAACCCCAGCCCTGACTCTGGCACCCCCACACATACCCAGGCCCCTCACACTCCATGCCCTGACACCTGCACCCCCCTCACAGGCCTCCAGCCCTCTGCCCTGACTCCTGTACCCCCCCACATACCCAGCCCCCCTACATCCCATGCACCCCCCACATCCTGACTCTTGCACCCCCCACATCCCCACCCCCACCCTGAGCACCAAACGGGAGCTCCTGTACCCCTCCCACCAAATGGGAGCTGACCAGGTAAGCTCTCCACACCCAAACCTCCTGCCCCAACCCTGAGCCCCCTCCCTCATTCTAGCTCCTAGCCAGACCCTACACCCCAACCCCAAGCCTGCTTCTTCACCCCCAGCCCTGTGCTCAGTGCACTCCCACCCTCAGCTCAGCGCAGAGAGAGAGGAAGAGAAGGGGCCAGAACCAGGGAGAAGGCAGATACCCACTGTATGTGGGCAGGGCCAGGACCCCAGACCGGCAGTGGGCTGAGCAGGTCCAGCAGCCGGGATCCCAGCTGGCAGGAGCCAGCGGATGGAACCCCTGAGCAGCAGCGGGCTGAGCCGCTCAGCCCACTGCCGGTCTGAGGTCCTGGCCGCCAGCCCCACACAGCCCGCTGCCGGTCTGCGGTTCTGGCTGCCGGCCCCTTGCCGGCCGGGGTCCTGGCTGCAGGCCCCACTCAGCCCACTGCTGGCCTAGGTGAACGGAACCCCAGACCAGCAGTGGGCTGAGCGGGCCGGCGGCCTAAGAGCAACATTTTAATTTAATTTTAAATGAAGCTTCTTAAACATTTTGAAAACCTTGTTTATTTTACAGTACAACAATAGTTTAGTTATATATTATATGGACTTTTATAGAGAGAGAGACCTTCTAAAAAACATTAAAATGTATTAGTGGCATGTGAAACCTTAAAGTGAATAAATGAAGACTCGGCACACCACTTCTGAAAGGTTGCCAACCCCTGGCCTATAGCACGCTAGGTACTCACACACAGGAAAATAGTGCCTGCCCAAAGAGTTTATAATCTAAGAAAGGGAAAGGTAGCATTCCCAGAAGAAAAAACTGCAGAATGATACACTACCTCTGACTAATAAAGAAAAGGGAAAAAAGACAGAAATACCTAGTGAACAATGAGGCCTATGCAGTCAGTGGCCTATGCAACAGTGATCAGACACAAGTGTAAAAAGAAAAGGAGGACTTGTGGCACCTTAGAGACTAACCAATTTATTTGAGCATAAGCTTTCGTGAGCTACAGCTCGCTGCATCCGATGAAGTGAGCTGTAGCTCATGAAAGCTTATGCTCAAATAAATTGGTTAGTCTCTAAGGTGCCACTTTTCTTTTTGCAAATACAGACGAACACGGCTGCTACTCTGAGACACATCTGTGTCACTTTAAATGCCGTCAGGAGGTCTGCTTCCCCCTCACAGTGCAACTCCATTCACTTCAGTGAGGTTACTCTCGCTCCTTGAGAGGAGAATCAGGCCCAGCGTGTTTTATGCAGCTCTTCCCCACGCCAATTTCCCCAACGGAAAAATACAATCCAGTAAGTATTTACCACTTTAGAACAGTGTAAATTCTCCATAAAACCTCACCTGGAAACAGAAAGATGCTGGAAGTCCACTAGAAAACACTAGCTACTTTTACACGTAGACCTCAGTTTATTGTGCAGTGGGAGTTTTGTTTTGTTTTTTAACAAGAGGCCTGTGAATGCCTTACGTTCATATGTACATGTAGCTGAAATTTTGAATATGGACGTACAACAGCACCAATGATGTAATTTAGTGCCATAAAATGTGCTTGCATATATTTACACCAGCATTTGTATGCCAGTGTAAAATTGAAGTCCGTTTTTCAAAAGCAGTCCCACTGAGTATGAATGGTTTCTGCTGCTTTGTGTTATCCTCACATACATTTCTTCAATAGGCAATTGGATTCTGGATCACCATTCCTGAGAAGTGCCCCTACCGCACTGTTCTTTTGTTCACAAAGACTTATGATATAGGAATGGATGACTAAGAAAGAGGTAGCAGAAGGTTAGGCAATTCAGCATGACATCCGTCCATGGCCTACTCCTAGCTAAGCATGCCTCTCCCCATTCCTCCTCCCTACTGCATACTAGGAGTCTGCAACACACAGCACATGTGTTTCTTCAATGCTGCTGCATTGTTTTTAAAGTGGTTTCTTATAGCAGATATTCTCAGTCTCACATGTGTACTTTCTTTCCCCGCCAATAACACTTTTCTTACATGAACGCAGATTTTAATGCTTCTGTTCTTTTGATCGGGAGAGAAACAGAAATCCCACACCTCTGATCTTGGTTCTCTTTTCAACCTGCCTGGCAATGGTGTAGGTGGGCATCTGCCTTCCCTCTTTTCTCTCCAGAGCCGGCACTGACTGCAGATGTTTCCTCACAGCTTCCTCTTTAGTCTCGCATTCCCCTCTGGGTCTCTTACTCTCACTGAGCTTTTTGAACTTGGCTGTCTCAGGCTCTCCCACTCCCCCGCCTCTGTTTTAACATTGCAACTCACTTGAAGATTCCTTTGTTATTACCAGCACAGGGAAGAGCAAGAACTTTATAATTCTCCTCTACTTTCCCCTCCTGGCCATCAATACTATATGTGGAAAGCGAACCTCTTCACACACAATTTAAAAAGGCAGAAATGAGGAGAATGAGTAGCCATTCTCTCTATGCCATTTGCGCAATATACCTGTGACTTGTTTTGTTTTCTGAATTGCTGCCACAGCAGCTCATTGCTTTGCGCAGCATTACCAGTGACTCATCAAAGATGACAAAATAAGGGTCCCCCCCAGCCATACTCGTCACAGAAGGAGATGGCTGCTTCGTGGGAGAACGGAATGCTGTTTGCATCTTTGCTCTTCCCTACTGTAGTTTATGCAGAAGAAATTTAAGAGCCACAGCACTTTCTTTTTATTCACTCCCAACTCCCATCCCAAGTAATTCCAGTCCTTCTCTCACTCCCTCTATTCCTTTAGCCTGCTATTTTCCTAGAATCTCTCTCTTTTCTCTACACTCAACTCCCACAGCCTCGCTGCCCACTCTATCAACAAAAAGGGAAAGGCACACGGAGGAAGAGAAAGGCTCTTACAGGTAATCTGATGTAATTCGTGGTATTTTGTTTCTTTGTAATGCTTGTGTGAATTTAGTGCTCATGAAGAGGAAGGATTTGCAAGAGTGGCTGGAAGCAGGCAATGTGTAACTTTGCCCACACAGCCCTGCTGGTACACCTACATCAAGCCTAACCTGCAAAATCCCAGTTTTTTTTTTGTTTTTTTTTGAAAAGGTCACTTTGCCTGTTTCCGAAAGCACTCATTTACATCCATGCAATGTGAGGTACGAAACACTTCTAAATTGGCATATTGGCCTTTCACACTGCACTTTGTAGAGGCATGACTACCTAATTGGCAAGGCAATGGCAAATCATGCTCCAATGTTCCAATCCTGCCTCATGCAATAAGTGAAATTACCTTTTAAAAAGAAAAGCCAAGGTCAGGCCTGATGTCTCCACAAGTGAAAAGCCAGAACACTAACCCACTGTACTTCCTCACTCTCTGTATTCAGAGACAGAAGATGCAGCAGTACACCTTTCAAAAGCATGGATGGACACTATTTCCATCCAGTCTGGAGAGAGCGAATTCTGCAACATTTGCTACAATATTTTCTCATATTCTACCTTTTGTTAGAAAAATACTGCTAACAAAAAATAAAAAGTCAACAATGAGATATGTTTCCCCAAGAAAATAACCCTGTAAAGGAAATGTGTAGTGAAACAATATAACTCTATATTTTTGAAAAATTAATATAACCTGCAATGTAAATTAGAGCCACAACTCATTAACACAAGTGAAATAACTGTCCTGCCACATAAATGCTATCTACAATAATACAGAACTCCCAAACATACAGAAAAACGTGGTGGTAAAGTTGGGCGTGTCACCACTTTGTCAGTCATTCTGTATAGTCGGGATTATGTCCTCTTTAATGAAACAATGTTTTGCTTTAGTACATCTGTGCAGCGCACAGCAGTAACAGGAAGATAGAGAAGAACATCGTTTTGTAGACTGAGGACATTCAGTTCTTCAAGGAAAAATATCACATAATTGAACTACTAGTCTTTTAAAATAAGTAGAAAGAGTGTGAACATATTTCTTCTGAACTATAGTGCTGAAACAGTGAACAAAAAGCCTGAAGGTTCACAACTCTGTAAATACGAGAATACTTTCTCCAGTGGTGTATAAGTCTCCTCTCCAAAACAACAGCTTCCCAAACAACAGGCTAAAGCAGGGGTGAGCAAACTTTTTGGCCCGAGGGCCACATCTGGGTTTGAAAATTGTATGGCGGGCCATGAATGCTCACAAAATTGGGGGTTGGGGTGTGGGCTCTGGGGTGGGGCTGGAGGTAAGGGGTTGAGGGTGCAGGAGGGTGCTTTGGGCTGGGACCGAGGGGTTTGGAGGATGGGAGGAGCATCCAGGCTAGGGCAGGGCACTTGGGTGCAGGAGGGGGTCAGGGGTGCAGGCTCCAGGAGGCGCTTACCTCAAGCGGCTCCCAGAATCAGCAGCATGTTCACCCTACAGCTCCTACGTGGTGGTGCGGCCAGGTGGCTCTGCGTGCTGCCCTGTCCACAGGCACCGCCCCTGCAGCTCCCATTGGCCGTGGCTCCCGGCCAATGGGAGCTGTGGGGGCAGCGCTTAGGACGGGGACAGCGTGCGGAGCCCCTTGGCTGCCCCTACATGTAGGAGCTGGAGGGGGGACATGCCACTGCTTCCGGAAGCCGTGTGAAACAAGGCAAGCCCCCCAACCCCGCTCCCTGGCCAGATGTGGCCCCCGAGCCGTAGTTTGCCCACCCCGGCCTGAAGTCTCAGCTTAAATCTACTATGTTTTTCCATGTTTCCATGGTTCCCCATAAAAAAAAATCCTATAAAAAAAAAAATCAATCACCCACCCATGGCTTGTCATTTCAGTTGCTTAACCATTGTTAACTGCTACTGAGCAAAGGAAAAAAATTCCTAATGGTGAGATCTCAGTCTAGCAAGAGAAGCAGTGGAAGCACCACTGCTTGAGCCATTTAAAACTAGACTGGGCAAAAAACACTGGAGAATATCTATAGGGAACTACGGTACTGTATATTGGCCAAGGGTAGCGATGGTGTAGAGATGGAGTAGATGACTTAATCGGGCTTTTCCTAGCTCTAAATTCTAGGTTTATAATACAAAAAAGCCAAGACAGGTCAAATCCCAACACAAACACACAGAATTACTGGCATGGGAGCTGTGAGTAAACCTTCAGAGCACACATTTACACAATTCAAATTATATATTTGTAAGTGCTGTCCAGTGCTGTAATCCATGCGTTGCACAACAAAATGACCAGAGTGCAAAATGACTAACTTTAAAAAACGCTTTTATTTATACCTGGTTTTTCAAACTAAACTTCTCATTTTCAAGGGGAAAAAATGCACCTTGCTGAGTATTTGCCACAGGAGACTGGCCTTTGCATAGATAACAAATGTAAATACTTGCACTACTTTGAAATAGTAGAATTGACATATGACATATCATTCCTCACTGAAGGAATGAAATATGAAAAAAGTGCTATTCCAATGTATTGCAAACCCTTACATTACGGTTACATGATGAAGAACATAGCATGTAACTTGGAGGTATGTGGTATTATAATGCAGACCCCATACTTAGCACATCGTAATATACTATACCATTTATTTTAGTAGATGATATAAGGAGAATTGTAGCTGCATCAGATGGATACCCAAGCATGAGTGAAAAGGCTAATCAGTTAAAAAAATCATAAAGGAAAATGAGCCAGTCATATTGGATACTTATGTATATCTATGTAATGACCTATTTAAAATGGACTGAATTTACTTTTCAGCAGCAGAAACTTAAGATATTAAGTAATACTTAAGGTATTGCACATGCTCTCAGTCTGACCTTGAGAAGATTTCCTCTTAACAAGGAACTGCCAAAAGAACTTATGTTTAATTAAAGTTGTGCGTAGATGTGAATTTTTATATTTTATGAGTGTGTGTGATATATATACATGCAGACAGATATAAGTACACACACTTTTTATGTGTATGTGCGTATATGTGCTGATAGATACATTTTCATTTGCAATTAATTTCTCACTTATTGACAGTTTTGGTGATTTACTTATAGGCACATATGGCCCATATCCTGCCATCAATTCCTATGCAAAACTCTCAATTAAGTCAATAGAAAGTTCTACATTTTAGATCTGATCCAAAGCCCAATGAAGGCAACAGAAAGACTCCCACTGACTTCAGTGCAATTGGGCCCTATAGGAAATAAAGCTGATGGGAAGATATTGCCTAGAGCTTGCAGTACATTTTCCAATGGGAAGAGTCCCACTCAAACATGGAAAGCAGAATACTTGGACTGGACATTCCGCAGGGCAGAATTCTGGCCTATGTTTTCATAATCTAAAGAAAACCAAAGTCTGATGCTCTTTCTATACATTTAACTTTTTATTTTTTAATTAAAAATAGGATACAGAAAGTAACGGAGTCATCTATTCGGTGTTTATTTTTCCTAAATTAATATTAATACTGTGACAGAGGTGCCTAATTAAAAGTAAAAATTATTTTCTCTAAGTTTACAGAACTATGTCAGAGCCTTATAAGAATTTCCCTGAGCCACAGAAAAACAAAATAAAAACATACAAGACAATCAAGTTCAATGGAAAGAAATCTCCATGAGGAACCTCTGATAGCTTCCCCCACACTGGTGTCTCAGGGGTGGACAGGATTTGTCTCCCAATCTCATGGCCCAAGTCAGAGAGACTGCAGGAAACGCCTGAAGATCCCTTGGGATCTGCAGCAAGCCCACTGCACAGTGGTGGCCATACATCTATGTCAGTTCTGCCCCAATAGTGCAATTCCCCAGTCCCGCTTCCCCTAATCCTCCTAGTATCTTCCCCCACTTCACACACAGATCCCTGGACAAAAAAGGAAGAATGTTATCACAAACAAAATGGATACTGCTATACAAAATTGTAAGCCATCAGCATATCAGGTGCTCTCTAAATTATTTCTTTTAACAGGTTCTCTAATTTAGGGGCAAATCAATTTTTTGCATGTAAAACTTGGCATGTAGGAGTCACAATATCATACCTCTAGCTTAATTCTCTTCGGTGATAGTTCATCTCTATCTCCACATTTAGATCTAGAAGAAAAACCACACACAGTGTTGATAAACAATATAAATATCCTGTCTTTACATAAAAAAATAAGGAGACAAACTTATCTCTGCTATAACTCACTAGATTTAACACCATTGAAATCAAGGGTGAATATGGCCCACTTAGTGTGGGGGAAACATAAATGTAGGGTCCCATCCTGCAACTCTTAACCACCCAACTGATACAGTGGAAATCATTGGGAGTACTCGGCAAGCAAGGATTTGCAGTATTGGGCACTTAGACAGGAAAGCAGTTGAAACTCAACTAAGGGCAAGAAAGTTTGGTCAACACGATGAGGTGACGGAGCTGAAAAGTCTACTGTTTGTGCTGATCAGCTGTTAGGTAGAAAGGGCATTATTGGGGAAAAACAAGGGGAATGGAATCAGGGCAAAACCAGACAAGATCATGCAGTGGGACTAAAAAAGGCCCCCCAATAAAATTAATCTAAATTAGGGTGAAATTCAGTCCTGTGCAGGAGTAGCACAAGGCCCATGCACCACTTAAGTCCTCAATAAAGCAGTACATAGGCCTATTGCTGGTGTTTTGAACAGAGATGATTTTCACCTTAAAACTGAAAGTTCCAGCATAATCTTTATGACAAAATGCCCTTTGGCCTCTGTTACCCAGGATGGGAGAAGACGCTAGCGCAGCCAGGCATGTGCATTAGACAATATTCTTAAAAAATTCCTGAAAACATATGAAAAATATATTTTCAGCACCATGTATAATATCCGAGAGATATCAACTTTTGATAGTAATATATAGACTATACTGAAAAATATTAGTCATATCTATGGACGTGTTTTGTAAAATGCATGTATTCTATAATACACAGATGATATCCTGTTTTCCACTGCTTGATATGATAACTATTTTAAAAAGGGACACTGTACATTTAAATTTGGTCCCAAATTATTATTTTTTAAAACAGGTGTTTATAAACCACCCTCAACTACCGTTGTCTTTCATACATGCTCTGGCTATGCTGTTTAAGCCCTGCCGATTTATATTAGCCTTGAAATAACAAATGACTCAAAATTTAAAATACTTGCTTCTTAGAGATGGTACATGGAAGGAAATATTCTGTTTTTGAATCTGGAGAACCAAAAGGTAGGTGAAAGAATTAAAATAGCTACATGCCAATAAAAGTGATTGTAACAATATGAAAGATTCCACAGGTTACACAGTATTACTGATGATTTCTATTTTCCATATGTATGTGCTCCCTCTGCCTAATGTAAACATTTTGCTAGCTGCAGAGGCGGAAGAATGGAAAGAGATTTCTAATGCTTCATAAGAAATTCTGTTAAACGGATTACTTAATTGAAAATAAAGTTCCCCTGAGTTTATTAAAAGCTTACTTGGTGGTCCTGTAAGTGTACTTGTATGTAACTTCTCTAGAGATCTGCCGAGCCAGCGCAAAGAGTTCATCTCTCCTGGTTAACAATGCATTATCTTTTACACACAGCTGAGCGGCTGCTTCATTAACTGTTAGCTGGAAGTTAAGCACAAAAAAATATTCTTGACTTCCTCAAAACATAACCTATTGACCCTTGTAAAAGTATCCAATTGTGTGAAATGATGACAGATTTCAGCACTGAGTCACATTACTTATTTTATATTGAATCCAGAGGATTTCCTCAAATTGTGAATACTCATCCTTTCCCAGATACTTGCCTCAGTTATGAAGAGACATAAATACGGTAGATACATTTAGTATTCTTTAAAGTGTTTATTATAATACTCTCTGATGTAAGCTACCTTTTCCTCACCCCAATGTTAACTAAACCCCAATATGAAACAGCACCTCCTAATGTTCAAAGCATTTGGCTCCCAAAGATTTTTTTTTTTTTTTATAAATGCCAGTGCAGAAGAACATGCACAAGGCTTGAAAAATCTACTTGACAGGGTGCGTAGGAAGATTTCCCTGATGAATGACATGTAAGCCATCAGTTTCTGCAGAACGTAAACTGTCTTATAAAAAAGCATGTTTCTCACCCTTATTTACTTGTGAAGATTATATCTGAACACTAATCAAATCTAAATCAACGCAGTAATGTCTTCCTGAGCCTGCTGGGACACCGTCCTGGTGTGTCTGAGGCTGCCCACAGCTTTAAAAAGCAGCAAAACGAAATTAACAAGACTCAAGTCAGTTTCACTACTGCTATGCAATCCTGTAGGGCAGTGGTTCTCAACCTACTTACCATTTTGGGCCACAGAGGAGGCCCACAATGTGTTATATGGTCCGCACCCAATACTACCTGTCTGACCCTGAGGATGTCACATGGGCCGCAACTGTGTGCTGACCGGGCCACAAGCTGCCCACGGGCCACGGGTTTAGAACCACTGCTGTAGGGATTGGTGAAACTGTTAAGAACTATAACAGTTTCATGATGTTGCTATTTGAGAAACCCAGCAGCAGCAGCGAAGACACACACTGAAGTTACTAATGGAGGCAGACAACCCAGAACACAGACACTGGAGAAGTTGTAGATCCTCCCTCCTGTCACAGCAGCGAAGAGAGTGACGAGCACTTTGTATTTATCAGATGCATACCAGCCAAAGGCTGATATGACAGATATATCCTCCAAGAAAGGTCCAGGAACAACGCCTATTAGAAGTCTCACCACCCCTCTGCTTTCCAAGAGCTGGATTTTTAGGGTGATGGGCTTCTCACTGGAGCATTCTCCCTAGGCCTCATAGATATCTATTAATCAGGCTACTGGATACCTGCAGCAAATATGTTTTTCAAATGCAGTCAGCATGTTCCTTATGAATCAAGTTCTGCTGTTCTCCAATTGTCATACATACCCTTGTGGGAGTATGACGTTCTAAGGGCAACAGACCAATTGCAGTTCACTGCACACGGACATGGCTGGCCACACACGCGCACACACACACACACCAGCACAATACTTAGCAGCTTCCTGCAGCAGCACAGAGGTGGAAGAGTCTGGGAGCAGGACAGTAGGCTTGCAATTACACTGAAGCATTGGCAAAAACTATGAACAACTTGTCCCCCACTCCCTCGCAACGGTGCTTTATACCTTGGTACCTGGGAAACCATCCCCACATCTCTTATGAAGATCCCCTTGTAAGCAGACCTTTTAAAAAAATTTGCCTTAAAGGATGAAACTGGTCATGCAAACTTTTTATTCATCGGACAAGTTTACTGGCTTGAGCTGGAAGTTCTTTGGAAATATAACTTAAAAATTATCTTCAGTTCAATTAGAGTCTGTGACGTGGCCTGTTTTATGGATTTAAAGAATATTAAGAAGCTGAGATGAAGGGGCATTGCTGAGACTGTCAGGTCTAGCAGATCTCAGAAGTAACTACTGTTCATAATGACATTTCTTAAGTATATTTCATGTACTCAATGTGATTTTACACTAAACTACACTATTTACAATATAGACCTGAAGACTCAGGAAAGGCATTCTGGCCTAGCAGCCACTGCACTACATACATTTAATAGATGAACTACATGTATTGTTTGATCCTACAGTCACTGAAAGACCAAACCGCTTACTGAAGTCAGATGCACTAGAGTGACAGGATTAGATCCATTTTATAATGCAGTTACTATATATTGTTAACACAGACTGTACTAAAATCATGACTAAGACAGTTACCTAGCAGACCAGAAAACTCAAGGGGTGATTTAAAACAAAAACAAAAACAAAAAACACCCTATATATTCTTTTACAGAAAGAATACAGCAAAACAAATAAATGCAAAGGCAAGAGATTTATGAATACAACACTCATATAAAAGAATTGGTATTCAAGTGTTAACGTCTGTACATTACTTTTCATTTACTATGTTTTAGATATCCTTTGAGGATCATTCTTCACACACAATGCTTGCTACTTCAGCGTCAGTATGATATTCATAGTGTACACTTGCATAACAATATGCATTATTTCGTAACTGGATATAGTCTTAGAAGGTTACAATAATAAAAAAAAGATTGCAAACATTTGTTTACGCCTGGCAAGTGCTCTATCATAATACTCAAGGATAGCCAATTATTTTGTTTGGGAGGGGGAGGGGAGTTTGTTTTTCTTTCTTCTCTTAGCCATTTTCTCATGATCACTGCAAACCCAGCCTTATTGAGCCAGAAGTACATGTTATGTTATGGCTTCTTCCCTTTTAATCGGCAGCAGTCTGTAGATAGCAGGTAGAAAAATTCAGTGCTGGTGCCACAAAATAAGAATCCCTTCCTGGGAATCCTAATTGTAAAAAGCAGGGATTCTAGCAACAATTACAATTAAGTATACATTTCCATCAACAGAGTTAGATGATTTTCCTGCCACACACAGACACAGAGAAAACTGAATACAAAGTCTCTCCCCCAGCTCCTTTAAGTCAACAAAAGTAAATAACCTAAGTAAAGTCAGACCACATTTATTACTCATGTTTGCTATTCCTGTGTCTTTTTCACCCCATGATTTTCTTGTGTTTTACATGTAGTCATACAAACAGCAAAAAATACCCCAAAGTTACATTTGTAAAACGGAGCTGAATCAAACACGTATGAGTCACCAAGTTCAAGGGTATGGCCAAAACAATCTTCCTTTAATCCAATCCATTGTGTCTCAGTCTCACAGCATAAGAACGCCCCATATTTGGAAACCTGTGCAATACTAAGACAATGGGATAGATTAAAGACAGCGTTTTAATATTAACTCAGAACTTCCTTGTTCTGAAGGTTGTGTGTCAGACCTTAACATTAAGTCAATGATGGTTTTAGTTTTTTTTCTTTTTTCCTTTGTTGATACTCATGATAAAAACCCACAATAAGCCTAGTTTTTGAAGAATTCCTAGCACCCACACTTTTCTCTGGCTTCTACTGACTGCTCAGCACTTTTGACAGTTGGGGTATTTATGTGCACCTGACATGGTAACAAATGGGAGGTCTGAAGAGGAGTTCTGTGTAAGCTTGAAAGCTTCTCTCTCTGACCAACAGAAGTTGGTCCAATAAAAGATATTGCACCTTACCCACCTGGTCTCCCTATTATTACATATTAGCAGAAAGGAGTGAATCCTGCCTCTCCCACAGATCTTCAGCATTCTGTTTAGCTTGCAGTGTCAACATGCAACCACATCATTCATTGTAGCAGCTCCTTCAGAGCCATGCACTAACAAGACAACTTAATGTTCAGTAAGGGACAAATCCTCTCCCCAACATTCAACCCAAGAAACTCAGCTGGACACTGGGAAATTCTCCACGGGAAGAATTCCCTTCCCAGGCTTCAGCACCTCTCTGCAGCTGCTACTCCAGACAGAAGGCTAGAGTAGAGTCTGCAAGCCGTGCATGCCTCCATTCTATGAGAGGGAAGAGAAGGAAGGATCACTGAGGATTCACCCCGCCCCAAATCCTGACTGTGCAGCAATGTACACAGATCTCCCAGAGCCGGCAGGGATTGCACATGCCCAGCAAGGACTCTTCAAATTCTGCCTCCATCGCCTGTGCACTGAGACTGCACTTGGCCTGCAGTCATAGAGTAACAGGACAGGATTTGCATCGGTATGTTGAATGACCTCATAACACTGAGCTACGCATTTTCAACGTAGTGCACAAGCAGGAATTGCACTGCTAAATGGGTGTGTTAGTCACATGGCCAAATCGCCACAAGTTCCATCAAAAATGTATCATCAATATGTAGTAAAAATCCCTATGAGACGTAATTACTGGGAATGTGCAATTGCCTCTTAGAAGTAAATAGTAATTTTAACTGAGCTTGGTGTTTTTTCAAAAACACCAAGAGGGTCTAGTTTACATTATGGATGACACACCTATAAAAACTTATTTTTAAATTGTCATTTTAAGTTACAGAAATGAAAACAAGTGTAAAACCAGTAAGCTTCTTTGGCACGCCTGTAATATGAAGATAACCCTTCCTTTAGGGAAGTACACCTCATGACAAATCTCAGATCGGATTGAAATGTTGCAATCACTTAACTGACAAGTGGTGATGCAGCATTCATTATATCAACACTTATCTGGCACTGCTGTAGTTTATGTTTATTCTTCTGTAGTATCCTACTTCAGCACTAAAACACCAATTCCCAACAAAGACAACCCTACTGCATTACAACATATACAGTTACTAGCTTCAAGAAAGAAGGCTAGAATGAAAGAGTACGTGTGTATGTATGTTCAAAGCAAGGTATGTAAGCAACTCTGCCATTCTTCAGGCATCCAAGGACAAGCCCTCAGGTCAGAGCCTACTCTGCACTGGGGCTATCCTCCACCCCTGCAAATGACATTAACACATACTTTTTACAGCCCAGGTAATCACCCTAGATTACCTGTACTGTGCCCAAGGAAATGTAAAGGTTTTACAACTAATCTCGAACCCAATCCAGATAATAACTAGGTCTTGTGGGCCCTTGTCTTCAGAATTCCCTCTGCCTTACACCAGCTACACAGCGAGGCCTAGAGCAGGGGGAAGGCAGTTGAGCTGTATTAATCAAGTCAGGTAACAAGGTCACCTGAAACAAGCAGTTTCAAATATATACAGAGGAGACTTGTTTACTCTCTAAAAGTGGAAAGAGGTACAGAAAGGCAGGACTAGTCTGGAGAGAGGCCCAGTGTTTAGAAGCCTTTGTATAACAACAATTTGCTGTTTAAAGGGTTGATCTGTTCATTTCTATTTGTTCAGGTCATCTATTTCAGAGAGACTTAGAACTCAAAAGATGTGCATTTTAAATCACTAGTGCAAACACATACAAACACAGGAAAGGGTTCCTATTTCATCCCGTAACTCTGTGGCAGTGCTGACTTGCACAGACACACACACTCTTCTCATTATATAATAGGAAGTGAAACAATGTCCATAAGAAAACTGCATCCTACCATCTAAAAAGGGGGATGGTAACAGAGAAAGCTCATTCCAGACTGAGTTATTTTTACCTCGTGGAGCGTGAGATGTTTGCCATCCTTTCTTTTTGAGTCAAATCTGCCATATATTGCACTGTATTTCCTAATCTCCTCCTCTTTGCGAGGGTCCTCATCACTCATCTCAAAGATGTGACCAATCATCTTTGCCAGCTTCTTGTTCGTTTTCAGTAACTCCTTTACTTCATTGAAGTCACTTTTGGGCAGGGAGGGAACCATGCGTTCCACGCATTCGGCAACTGACAGAGCAGCCGCAGCATCTAGGGTCTCAGTGTTTTCCTTTGGTGAAGCTGGAGAGCCAAGGTCAGCAGGGGAAAGGCTGTGTTCGCTCTCTGTAGTGTGGTGACCTTGCCAGAGTCTTGGTTCACTGCTGCTCTGCAGCGGTAAGTTTCCTACCACATCAGATTTGCCTGCACCCACGCTTTGCACGCACGTGGTGGCAGCACATTTTGGAATCTTCAAGTGAGGCTCCCTGGTATTACTATTCCTTTCATAACTAGGGCAGGATATTCCCAGCCAAGCAGGGGACCCTTCTGGTAATTTATAGATTGGAATGCTACTGACTGGTAAGGAAGTGAGAGGCTGATTAAAAAGACCAGGGTTTGTGACCCAGTCCCTCAAAGCCTTTTGCAGTCTTCGGACATGAAGAGGCTTGCTAGCCATGCCTACAAGAGCCATTATCTCCAAGAATTCCTCTTCACCTGCTTCACATAGCTGCTGCACATCATCACCTCCCTGCTGAATGAAGGCATCAAAGTAGAATAAGAGATTTGCTTTTTGTAATATTCGATAGAGTTGCAACTCTCCAAGGGTTCTGGGTAAAGCGGACGCCATCACAGATGATAGAACCTGCAAAGAGTAAGAATGTTAATTACAAAATAGTCTTTAAACTATAAAATCTTACTCATATTCCTAAACCTAGGATGTTAGACAGACAAGGTGGGTGAGGTAATAGCTTTTATTGGACCAACTTCTGTTGGTGAGAGAGAAGCTTTCAAGCTTACATAGAGTTCTTCTTCAGGTCTGGGCAAAGAAGAGCTCTGTGTAAGCTCGAAAGCTTGCCTCTCTCACCAACAGAAGTTGGTGCAACAAGATAATATCTCACCCACCTCGTGTCTCTAATATCCTAGGACCAACACAGCTATAACACTGCACAGACTTCGGACTATTAACTCAGAGGAGAGCGTATTTTTCCTCGTTATAAGATCTTTTACAGCTACAAAGGAAGGTGTTGCATTTTCCCCTTTGACCAATAGGCATGCTATTGGACAAGGCATAAAGATTAGGGACGAAAGTCCATGGTTGAAACATTTCTGAATAAAGCTCAATGGATCCCATGCTGAAATTTCAATGAAGCTGTGAAGGAAAAAAGGTAACTCAAGGATAGACTTAGCTTATTTTCAGTTTCCCCCTTCAGATTTGTTCCTAAGAATACACCACCATATTTCTTTTGCTGCTGCTTAGTGGAGCTCTTTGCGACTATTTCAATTCAAAATATAACCAACTACCTCAATGGTAACATAATACTTGCAGACACAATAAAGGAAACAGCCCCCCCATCTCTGACTTCTCTTACCCCTGGACTCATCCTGTCCCCAAATGCCAGGATTAGAGCTGGAAAAATAACCTTTCAGGCATCCTGTAAAACCTAACAAATCTGTGCTCTGGTGGACTGTGATGGGAAGGTGCTGAAGTATCAAGAGTTCCTCAGACTTCTTGAGAAGACCCTCCCATTTTCAAACAGAGGGGGACCTAGTACCCGATTCTTATCTCAATTTTGGCAATATCACACAAAGGGACAGAGAGAGAGAGAGAGAGAGACTGATACTCTCTCTCGGTTCGCAAAGTACTGAAGAATTCAGAGGTTTTACAGCTTAAATCCGCATCTTGAACTCTGCCTGGTATCTAATAGGCAGCCCATGCATATTATACTGATTGATGTTCATACCCTTGACATGAAGCCCCACTCAGTAAGAGGGCTACTGCATTCTGAATAGTCCCAATATGCAGCCCCACCTAGAGCACAGTGCTGCAGTCCACGCTCCATGGAAGAAGTGGTCTACTTTCATATCTGCAGACGAGTATTTGTATTCATTTCAATAAAGGGAAAAGGGCATCAAAGCCCCTTGTTACCCATAAATCCTGTGAATGTTACTGCTGATAACCAGCAAATTTCTATTTTTTTAAAATTATAAATATCAACTCAAAGGTTAGTTTTACAGATTCAGTGGGGTAACTTCCAGTATTATTGTTTTACGCTAAATCATTGGTCATGAAAGGCTGCATAATTTATAGTCTGCTACAGAAGTACTGGGACTACAACATGCAACAGGACAGCTAATATTCTTCCTGATCGCCTCTCACTCAACACTGTAAAATGGACAGATTAGAAGCCTACAGGGAAAGTTTGACAAAATGTGATGCATTCTACAAATTACTGGTCAGTGCTATAACTTTCAAAAACACTTTAATACCAGAATGGATAACTGTGTGTGTTCAGGCACATTGCTAGTAAAAAATTAAGCAGAAATTATTTTTACATTTATATGACCTTTTGCCATCATTAACAGCCCTTAAACATCCCAAGAAAATTGCAGGAACTAATAATGTTAGAGCTGAACTTTTGGTAACAAAGGTTTAGTTTTTAGATGCCTATTAAAAAAGCTTTGATTTGATTAAATACTACCGATGAAACTGAAAATTGAGAGAGCTATATAAACTTCACAAACTAGATATGGTAGTGACAGGATGTATGCGAACATTCAGGTAAGAAAAGGACTTGCACAAGTAGTATTAAATTTTGTCCACTGGTGTGTCTGAATCACAATTGACAGCATTAACTGTTTTGAGAAGCCACCTTAAGTGTCACAACTGGTTAGACCAGAACCTAAAAGTATAACCTATGAAATGCAATAATGAAATTGTATAGATTTATAAACATTAAATATTGCTGCAAAATAGTTTAACTTACTGCAGATATCAATACAGATCATCATCATCCTCACAAGAAAAGTTATGCATGTGACATATTTCATTAAAAGCTACATAATTCAACAATTTATGAACTCTCATTAACAGAATGACAATACACTAAATGGACTTCATTCAAATTTTGGGAAAGCAGCAGTGGAATTACATCCAGCCCGTAAGCCCTAGGCAAGGTATGGAGCTGCCTTTCCAGTCTATAGGCTGGAAGAATGGCCACAGCCCAGCAGCCCTTACCCAGAGGTTCTAACCAACACATCTCTTCATGACAGATAAAACTGGATTCATATATACTATGAAGGCATCAGTAATGAGTCCACGGTACTATCTGTGCTGGATTTGCATTTAGAACAAGACTAAAATCCCTCTGTCTTGCATTTTAAAAACTGAATTTAGTCTTCAGTTTTAGCATTGCAACTCTTCAGAGGAAGAGTGAATTTTCTATATAATTTTTTACGTAAGGTAATTACTAACATTTGCAGAGGAGACATTTACAAATGCTCCTTTTTGAGACATTGCCCTCTTTCCCCCCTCACATTTAATTGGGTTCTTCTAGTTCAACTCACACACACTAATATCATGTCAGACATGGGCCACCTGTGGACTTTTAAAATTAAACAGAAACTGTCATTCCCCTTGCTCAAGTATAACCTTATGCGGTTAAATACTGCCGTTTTCTGATGCTGCCTGCCTCCCTGACTTACCAGCTCCATTCAGCCCACACACACTAAAGCCCAGAAGTAGGCAGGCTGGTCAGGAGGAGCATGGGGGAAAGAGATGGTGCTTGAGCAGGAAGGAAGCTTACAGGAAGGAGGACTGTGAGGAATGCTGTGAAGGGAACTGGAGTCTCTATCGGAGCCCATATTAGATCTAAGCTCACAGCTTGGACTCCCAGATGCATTGTTGCCTGGTATGCTGAAGGAGTCAGGCAGCACTGTCAAGGCGTCAGTGCATCCATCCAGGGCTCCTCATGGCAGTGCTGCTTGCCATGCCAGGGAACTTGAGGCAGCATGTCAAGACGAGACATATATCGTCAGTACTTCAGCACTGCTGCCACAGCTTCCTGGTACAGCAAGCAGCAGTGCTGAGGAGACCAGAGAAGCAACTATATAAAGAAATGCAATAGTGAGACCTCTATGCACACCTATCCAGGACCCTAATTTATGCTCCCCTGAGGGGAAAGAGTTGGCGATTTTACCAAAGGAGGCATGGGGCCTATATATGTGCCCTCCCTCATACCCTTCTTGGGAGATCTCAGCCTCCCAATCTCTAGTCCCGGTGTGATGGCTGGCTTGGGTCTGGTAGATTCATACTCTCCTCTGGCAACACACAGGAATGTGTCCAGAAAAAGCTGACACTGCAGGAGGCAGCCAATAGCTCTGTCTGTCAGACACTTCCAACTGCAAGTCTCTGCCCTCTGTTATGCTATGAGAATGAGATGTGAACTCCCCACACACTAGCATTACAGCTGGGGAACGTGAAGATCTCTCCATAGAGAGTCTGTGGGGAGCATGGTTTCCTCCTCCCGCATCCTTGCTAACCCTTCCGTGCCAGCTTCAAGCCACATTCTTTCTGTCGACTCCCTTTCGGGGAAGAGGCAGGGAAGAGTATAAGGGGAGCAGGTACGTGTGCATAATTAAAGAGCAACCCAGACTGGGCATGGAGGACCATGGGACTCTACAGAGGGCATATGGGGAAGAAATGTGTAGAAAGCCAGAACAGAGAGCAGGGTGGGGACACAATGAGAAGAATCCAAATTAACATTCATGTGAATAGGTACAAATAACACTGATGCAGACTTTTTTAAACATACAAAACACCCAACCTAGGAAATTCCCCAAAACAAGAACACTTTAAAATACATTTAAGGTTACATATATCAACAATACAGCCACTAGTTAAATCTTCACCCATCCTTTGCAACCCACAGCCTTGCATTCTTTTTCTGACATCTCCTCACTCCCATTCCCAACCCACCATGTGTGTTCTCCCTCTGAACACCACGTCATCTTAACTCTGACCACAAATATTAAATACTGAAAAAACAAAACACAGCATTATTACAGACTTTCAGCAATAACTTCCCAGAATGCTAAAGCTTTATTACAAGCAATTCCCTCCATTAACACACAAATGTATCAGACGTCTACGCTACACATAATCATTTACTTCAATGCCACACCAACATCCTGGACAATCAGAAAGCAACCATTTCTAGCAATTCCAGCTGGTAGG
This sequence comes from Lepidochelys olivacea, assembly GCF_965140295.1. Classification (NCBI taxonomy): domain Eukaryota; kingdom Metazoa; phylum Chordata; order Testudines; family Cheloniidae; genus Lepidochelys; species Lepidochelys olivacea. The sequence continues at coordinate 53,003,143 of NC_140421.1, read as the reverse complement.
AGTAAAGGATGCACGTTTTGTGTGGACGTACAGGGAGGAGGCATACTAGCTGTACGCGATGGATGTGGGGAGGTAATGCAGAGAAGAACTCAGGGTTGTGGGCTGCAAGTGATTTTCCAGCTTTTTTATGGTTGTGCATAATTGCAGCTGAGCAATTTTAACAGTGTTTTTAGTAGAAGTTTTTGTTTAGGAGGGATAGTATTTCAATTAAGCTGTCACTAATTAAAATAGGAGTTGGCATAAGAAACCATCTTTAAGGTTAAATTTATTATAGCCAAAGCATGTTAGCACTACAGTACTTCTGCATCACTGCAACGTAAGACAAGCAATTTTGTTTTTGTTACCAGCTTGTATTTTTGAAGAATTTTGAACTGTGACATCAAATTCATTCTGTCCTGAAATGGAACAAAAGGCTTAAACTTAAGAGCGCGTTTAGAAGGAAACTAGTAAGGTTAGCAGGTCCAAATTTGGAAAATCTTTTCAAGTGTTTGAGCAGAATGTACTAATTTACTGATTTCCCCACCACTGCTATGCCACATTCTCAGCTCACACGCATTGAAAATTAGGTGCTACGAGTTGGATGTCAGTGCCAATCTTCAATGAACCACTGTGTGCATATGTTGGGAGGTTCAATAAGAGTTAATGATTACAATGAATCTTCACTGCATCTTTTAGATTTCAAATATAATCTAAACTGCTTAAGTCTCTCTAAAAGGAGACAAAAATAAGGTACCAGTGCTCTGATTCCGCAAGCTGCTCTGCACAGGTGGACACCTCTTCCTACATGGAGCTCCACTGACATCAATAAAGCTTCACATGGGCACAGGGGTCTGCTGTGCAGAGCATGTCACAGGATGTATTCGTGTCAGGTTCCTACGTCACAATCCTTCTTACTGTGGTAGCTGGGCTCCAGGCTCAAGTTATTACAACAGTACCCATAAGTAAGTCCTGCATATAAAAAAGTGATTATTCCATAATATATTCTGATCACTGTTGGTGTTTTGAAAAGTCTCTAAAGACTAACTACATTCAGATCTGAGAGTTAGCTGCTATGCATATTCGTTATATTTTTGTAGTCTTTCTAAAAGACTTTTAACTATGGAAACAAGTTGCAGTAACCAAACTTAAAAAGTGATAAGAGGTAGACAAGATTATTGTACCAAAATAAAAAAAAATTCTAAGGTGATTCTCAAGTGTAGTCTATTAAATATAAATTTCATAGTCATATACAACAAGATGTGTATCTACATGATAAATATTTTGAAACTGTAAGACAACTAGGTACTGGAAAAAATGACACCACTGAACCTAAATATTTATTTACCAACTACAAAATATTCACTACAGATGCTCCATTTTTAGTTAACCTTGCTATGCCAAGGTAATCTATCAAGTTTTGTTTATGGCTGCCAAGATATTAGTTACAACCAAATTCACAGATCAGATGTCCACTCTTTCACACAACTAAGGTGCAACTTGGATCATAACAGAATTGGCTTGAAAGGAAAAACAAAACCAGATACCAGAAAAATATTTTTCAATTTTACATTTAAATTTGTATTTTAAAAAATCTCTTTACAATCCCTGAATTTGGGAGAAACAAGACACCTAGAATCAGAAAACTAACAGTTTCACCTAGGTTTTGGGAGACCCCCTACAAAGGCACATGACCTTTGTAAATCCATTTATTAAGGTGGTTTTGATTTTCTATTAATGATGTGGGTACACAAGCATGCACTATTACTGCACATGTGGGTGTGTGTACTGGATATGAAGTAAAACAGATACCCAAGCACAAAAGAATTGCACTTATTTTTTCCTAATCTGTGTTTCTACAGATCAGATTATTTTCAAGACACAATGCCTAGAGAGATTTTTAGTGTTTCTTTTAGCAATGAGATACAACAAACCCAAACGAGACAAAACTAACGAAGCAATAAATTAACATTTACAACACTTTTTATGAAGTAAAATCATTAACAATTTGTGCAATTGCAAAATCCTTCTACTACCCGGAGCTCTGGGGCACCGAGCCCACAACCTCACACCCAATGCCGTAACTGGTACAGTTGGGATTGCACTCCCTCCCCCAACTCCGAAGGAAGAGACAATGCAAGGATGTTTCTGTACTTTCCGCCTACTCCCTTATCCCTTTTGCACTGGATTTCTCTGGGAATCACCCACACACACACACATGAATCCGCCCTCTCCTTCCGGCAATCTGCAGCAGCAGGAATAAACTCCTCAGCAGCAGCAACGAAAACACCCCACAGGGCAGAAAAACAACATTTTTTTCTTTTTTACAGTCCATTTTATCCTTCTCTTCCCCCTCCCACCCATCCTTCTCGCCCTTAATGCATCGACAACTACAGTACACGGCCCCTCATCCGCAGCAGCATCCGAGCACCTAAGCAAGGCTGAACAATAACTTTTCCCTTCCCTTGCAATAGCTCACACAGACCCTTTGCTGTAGCAGACATTTATAAACACATACACGCAAGCGCCTATTTTCACACACTTTCCAGAAGATAAAGCGCACTTTGCGAGAGGAGCCACACTCCCGCGCGGCACGCTCCACGCGCTTTACAAAAAACGCAGGTACACATCGCGGCGACACGCGACCCGCAACAGGGTAACGCGGCGGGTTAACACGCGCGCTCTGCAACAGGCTGTCGGCACGCGCCCCCCCGGCCAGACTCTGCAGCGGATCCCGAGTTGTGCAGCAGGCAGCGCGCACGCTGGCGGGGCACTAGCCGTCTCCATGCACACTCGCCGCGCAGGAGGGGACGGACATACATACTTCGCAGGAGGAGGAGGATGCTGCTGCTACTGCCGCCGCCGCCGGCGGCCTGGGGGTTTCTTCCGTCCTGCCCCGCCGCTGCAGACTCAGCCCCGAAGTTACTGCCAAGGACCCCCCCTGCCTGCGCGCTGCCGGCCCAGACTCCTCCTCTCCCATGGGTGGGGCGGGTGGGCGAGCCGGGCCCCTCCACCTCTTCCCTGGCCGGGGCTCGGCCGGCGGGTGGGCGGGCGCGCGCGCGGAGAGGGCGGGACGGAGGGAGCCGCCTCCCGCCCCCGCCGCCCCCTCCCGCGCGGTCACATGGGGAGATTCCGCTCTTGCTCCATGCGCCGCGCTCCGGCGTCCTCCCACGCGCGGCTGCGTGACGCAGGTCCTGGCGTGGGCCGCGGAGGGGTGGGGGCGGCTGCGGGCTCGGCGGGCGCGGGCCGGGCCCGGCCCGGCCCGGCCCGGCCCGGGGTGGGGGAAGCGGAGCCGCTTCAGGCGGGGAGTTCCGTCCTGCGCTGCTGCCCCGACTCCCGCAGGCAGACCGCTGCTGGCGGTGACAGGAACCCGCCCCGCGGCCCGGGTGCAGCCCCTCAGGGCGCCCCGCCGGGCCGAGCGGAGAGAGCCTCGCTTGAAGCCGGCTCCGGGCGCTGACGGTCGCGTCCCGCAGAGCTCTCGGTGTCCCCCCTCAGCCCTGATCCGCCGACCCGCGACCGTGGAGGGAGGTAACCGGCTTCTCCCGGGCGGGTTTGCTGGCATCCTCTTCAAAGCCGCCCTGCTCGCCCACCGGCTTGTGAAGAACCGTCTTTAGTCCCTGCCCTCCTCTGTCAGCCGCCACAGGTTTCCCATCTACCTCAGCCAGCAACTTTCACATCACTGCTGCAAGAGCCAAGAATTCAGGGGGTTCTGCCCTAGAGACAGCAGCTCTGGTTAGCGTCCAGATTCTTTTGCCTCTTTCACGTTTGTTTTCTTGGTGAATTCTTCTAACCCAAGGACGAGGCAGGTAGTTGAAAAAGACGTTATTCTGGGCTCTTCTTAAAATTCCCTGTGAGGCAGGTTGGGTATCCTTGATAGAGCTTCCTCGCCCCGGTTAACAGGGGAAGGTGGAAGGGTTCTGCCACTGGTGTCTCTGAACTGGGCTTTGTTGTAAATTTAGCCAATGTGCAAGTGGCAGCGATGGAAGATGCAGAGGTGGAATTGATAGTAGCGGAATTGAAAAACTGTCTGTGTGCAGGTGCATGGTTGAAAATCGGGAGTGAAGAGCAAAAGCTTCTAAGTGAAAATAGTGCTGATGAGAAGTGCCAATGTGATAGTCTTTGGGAATGAAATTCTGTATCCATAACATAGTTAAAGGCTTTCCTACATCAATTCTCAACACTAACCCGGAAGAACCACATCTAGGGATGAAAAACCAATTCATTTGACTTGGCCCTCCGGTTCCTGCCCTCTTATCTGAGACTGCCAACAAAGATACAGATTATTATAACTCTTTTATCATTGATGATTGACAGTGGTGATGGTGGCATACTAAGAACCAGACCACTTATACATAGGCCTTCAAATGCTAACAACTTTCAGTCACTTACCAACATGAGCTGCATTCAAAGTGGGGACCTAAAAGGGAAAAACTCTGCCTCTTGAGCCAACTGACACCCAGTATGTTCTCATATTTAGCCATAATTCTTTAGTCTAGATCTGAAAGCAAGTGAACAGTAAACCACTGTGTCCTCTTACATGTCAATGACTGTAATATACAAACCTTTATTATAAACTAGTAATCAGTGGAACCAGTAATAAAAAGTGAAACTTATAAAAGTAAAGGAAGTATTTGTAGATTTAATTAAATAATATGTTAATCTTAAAATTATTGTACTGATAATAGTGAAATTATGCTTTATATGACATTGTTCTTTCCATTTCTTATTAGACAGCTCTTTAAGGGGAATGCAGTCTGTTATTTACAGAGACTTACTGATTGGGGTCAAGAATCAAACTGGTAATTTAGGTAAAGTTTCCTTGAAGTACTGATAAATGTAGTCATGACACAAACTATAAATTAATGTAGACTACTAATTGTTGCATATATTAACTGTGCAATGAATCAAAATAATATTCCCAATGGAACCAGAAAAATAGTGAGCTGTGTACAGAATAATACAAACTCCCCTTTTTTGTGTACCGAAATCTTCCAGCAAGGGTATTTCTTACTGTCTCCTTGATTTTAATAATGCCATCTAATGATGACAGCGGCAGTGCTATTTCAGGGAATAGTTACTAGCCTCTTTGTGTAACGGTTTGATTAGAATATGGTGAATTAATTCCCCTTTTTGTAGATGCTGCTTTTCTGTGAAAACTTGACAAAAAACCTCAAAACAAAAAAAACAACAACAAAAAAGGATTTATTTATGTTCAATATCAAGATGAGGCATTGTGTCCTGGCTCACCAATTATGTGATTCTAGGCTTGACCGAATTACAATTCTAATTTTGTTCTCCTCCCTTACTGCTTCATTAGAAGTTCATTTTAATTTTATGGATTTTTAAAACACAAAATATCCTCAGACCAAGTAAACTGAGAGAAAGCTATATAGTACACAATATTTAGCCAATATTCAAAAAGCAAGGCCAAGCAATTGATTAAAGGATCATTTGAGAATCTGAAACAATTTAAATCCTGCTTAGTGTGTAAGAGGGGAAAAAGGACAAAGTGTAAAGAATGAAAAAACAAAACAGGGAAAATCTAAAAATGTAATAAAACAGGTTTAATTAGCGTTAGGTGCTCACCTCAAATACAGATTCCTTTCTTGCCAATTTTAGACTGCATATGATTTTTTTTAAATAGGAGAAACTTAGCTTTTTTCTTTTTAGAGGGCATTTTCCATTGCCTTAAAATTATCAGTATGATACTAAAATTCATACTTGTTCGTTTGCATATGTGCTTGCCTGCTAGGAGGCTGAGTCATGTGCTAACCCTTTGATAACCACATTTAAACAAAACTGAGTTTGTTTTTCAATTTTTCAACTATTATGTCAGACAGCTTTTAAAACGATTTATTCAGGAAATCTTTGGTAGATCATCCACCATATGTACTTAAGGGCATCTGAAAACCAATATGTGATCTAAACAAGTTTGTAGAAAGTAAAACGTACATTTTAAATGGCTTTAGGGCTAAATTCAGCCCTCAGTGACTCTCACACAACCTCAGTGAAGTCAGTGAATTTGCACTGGTATAACAAGGCAGAAGTTGGCCTGCTGCCTTTATTATGTTTTCTTACAGTAAACCTGCTTTTTGTCCATGCTAGTTGCCCATTTCAGAAATCTTAGCAAAATAAGAAATACTGTCATAAGGGAGTAGGGTGAAACCTTGTTAAAGCTGGTGAACAAAACACCCTTCATGTAGGATAAAGCAGTTAGGCTTCTTTTTGGAGTAAGATAGCTGAAACATTATAAGCCACTGCTCAAAATGGGAGGCCACATGCAATGCTGATCAGAAGCTGAGCTATGTGGGTAGAGGAGTTTTTCTGGGGACTGAATGCAAATAGGGAGCTGGGAAGAGGTTGTTTGGTTAAGGTGTGTCTGTAAGTCAAAGCAACCAGAGAAAGAGGCGGAGAGAAGTAGAAAGCCAGCAAACAGCAAAAGAAGCACTTGTAGCATGATTCTGAGGAAAAAAAAAAACACTAGAGAGCTTTTTGGGCAGAGTGCTGGCTGGGAAGAGATTTGGAACTGTGAGCAAAGAAACTTTCTGAACATAGTAGGAAAGAAACAGGAGGCAAACAGAACTTTGTGTACTTCTTTCTTTTGTATAATTCTTTGTAAATAAACAGAATTGCATCAAAGAAATACCTGAATCTGTCATCAATTTCTCCTCTTAACAGAAACAGCCCAAGACCTCTGAATGTTGGCTAACCATCCAGGTCAAAAGGGGTAACAATATCGTTGCCCTGGCAAAGGGTGAAAAGGTGGTTTTCATGGTGAGCCTCCTTGTATCTAAGTGGTAGTCTTCCTCACCCAGAGGCTGCTCTAAAAGTGTTTCCATCCCTTTTTTCTGAAGGTAACTTTTCCTTCTTCAACTGGACTGGAGATTGAAGTATTCTAAGCCTCCGAAATAATTTTCAGCAAAAGCAAGACTAATTAACTGCCTCATTTTTATTTTGTGATACAGTCACAACGCCCTGTGTTTGTCTTTTTTCATTATAACTCTTTGAAACTAATTGTGTTAACCACATATATATTGGCTTGCATAAAGCCTGTTTACATTGCTATAAAGGTTTCTATGGCAAATTCTGCCTGAATGTTTATGCCAGAAATGCTACACAAGAGCCCTCTGTTTTTCTCATTGTCTCTCCCACGCATAATATGGATGGGTAGGAGTTTAGAAGGAGTGCATGCTCCACTTGCTTTGTGTACTGAGATCAAGGAATAGGCAGGTTACTGTAGAGGTTGCTGTTTTCTGTCTAACAAACTGATGCCACAAATCAGCAGTTCAATTCTGAACTCATTCCTAAGGCAAAACTGCCACTGACTTCGAAGGCAGTTTTGCCTAAGGAATAACATCAAGCTTAGGCCCTAGGTGCATGTACAGAAATGGAATAGTCGCTATTTAGGACTGCTGCAGGGGATGGAAGTAGAGATAGACAAACTCTTACTTAACACAGAGATGACTATTGATATCTTTACCTTTGGGTCTGAGCCATGAGTCTACTAATGGACTAGCCACAGAGGTGCATGCAGCTTTTCTGTCTGGCATACTGCATGGTTCCCACGAGAAAACACGATTGTGCATTGCCCTGCAAAACCACAAAAATGTTCACAGTGCTACCTTCTCTCCTCCCACTCAAAATGGTTTTGCATATGCCCTTAGGCACTACAATAATAATAATTAAAGCTGTAAAATATTATCATCACACTTCGGTAGCACTTTCATCCCAAATGCTTTAAACACTATACACACAGTACAACAGATGCAGCCACCTCTGGGGACAAGGGGCAGCGACATTGCACAACAGCGTGGGGCATGAAATTTTTATCAGAGACACTGCAATAAACCTTTACTCTTACAAAGAGTTCCAAGAGCTCTTTATGGTGCAAACATACAAAGAATTCCTGCAAAACGTTGTCCACACATCAAACTGTAGGGAACTCAATTTATCTACTCTGTAAGGAAGAAGGGCTATATTAATTCCTCTAGAGCACTTGAACCCAGGGATCACAATGTTTTATTTTTTCAATCTGGTGCTTAGAATACTTAGCCTCACCTCTGGCTTCTGATGGGTGCCACTGAAGCTGGCGTAAAATCACAGCCTTCTCCTGGGTTGCCCTAGATAACAAGTCTGGGAGGGAAGGATGAGGTACACTTTTCTTACATGCCTTCCCATATGATTAAATTTTGGGGTGGAAGGGAGAAAGCCTCAGCAGGTGATGTGACAGCCATAGCGCTCCCCAACAGAAAGCAGGGTAGAAGTGCCTTTTGCAATGCTTTAAGGGAGAAGCTCATATTGTGCCCTGATCATATCTCATGCAACGACACAGCATGGAAGCTGGTGCAAAACCTACCAAAGGATTTTTTGATCTTTGGGACTTAAGTGCCCTGGATCTGTTTACAGTCCCCCGACCTTTGGGAAACTATTCTCCAAGGCTTTTTCTGGGGCCAGGACAGGGTGGTGGGATTGGCTGGCAGGGGCTGAGGAATGGAAGGAATCTGATTTAGGATTGGGATTTTGGGACTCTTCCTTAGGAGACTGGGGCTGGGATTTTGGGACTCTTCATCTGGAGAGCTGTTCTTTTTTGGTCGATTATCTATGTTTTACATTTTGCGTTTTAACTGGTTGTAATATGCCTAAGGCATAGGATAGGTGCAACAGGGAAAATGTAAAAAAAAACAAAACAAAACAAAATCAGTGGGATCCAGTGCCCTGTGCACTACAAGCTCAGTACAAAGGGTACCACATCTTCATAGGAGCATCTCACATCTATTTCAGACCTTCCTTCCTGAAGTGTTTACAAGCTGTGGGCTAATTTTCATAGATTTTAAGGCCAGAAGGGACAATTCTGATCATCTAGTCTGACCTCCTGCGTAACCCAGGCCATAGAATTTTACCCAGTAATTCCTGCATACAGCCCAACAGTTTGTGGTTGAAATTCAGAAACGATGCATAAAAGGGTGTAAGTTAGAGTCACTTACATGCAAAAGACCTACTTGAACCTACTTACACCTGCTCTACTGTTGCATAAGGGTGTCAGAGTAGGTGTAATTTACATGCTGAAGAGCTGGAAGAAGATGCAAGTTATTCCATTAGGTGGCTGGGTTCCTCGCATCCCTCAAAGACTGAAACATAGATTCACTTCCAAAACCCACAGAAACCCTTGGATTGTTGCGAAGGTTTAGTGCCACTTTGCAACCAAGAGCCCTCGATCCCCAGCTATAGCTGTTCCAGGGATCCCAGCCACAAAGGGGCCAGGAAAGGGAATATAGCCCAAATGTGAGCTCTGCATGGATTGCAGGGTGCGTATGTGGGTGTGTGGAATGGGAGGTCTGTGCCCCCCTAATTATATCCCCAACCTACACTGGCCCTCCTACCTGCCCAGCCAGCCCAGTTCCTCCCTCTTCCCCGTGCATGGATTCCAACCCTACAGGGTGCTCTCTTGGGACACCTAAGAAGATAACAGGTAATATTTCTGCTGAGGTGGCTTCCCCTTCCTTCCCAATTTACTGCACAGATCTAGAGAGCATGATCTGTGTTTTTCATTTTATTTCTGATTTCTTAAAACAGATTAAATACACACAGGGTATGGAGGTAGCATATAATATACACAAGAATATGTATGGGATTGATTCCTTTTATTATAACTCTTCCCTCCCCCCCCCCCAAATGTTAGAGTTTATCATGGGTCTGTATAAGATCTGAGTCTCAGATTGATAACCGTATATGTTCCATAGAATCAAAGAAAAAATCAACAGCAAGCAATTATATTCAGGAAGACAAGACAGCAAAACTGCAAGGCTGCCAACACAGCAGCTGGTATAGCTCCCTTAAGAGTTTCAAGCAGAATGTCTCCCACGGTTTGGTTCCCAGCTTCCCTGACTGCCACCAGAAGAGATGAAGTGGGGAGGAGGAGAAGGAAGGGCACAATGTGAGGGCGTATGTGGCATTTCACCTCCTCATTACAGTCTGTTTAATTCTGCTAGGTCACAACTACTAGTGGTCATAACACAATTATTATTTCAAATGTATGTTTTAAACATATTTCTTAGGGATGCTATTAATGTGTGTGAAGAAAACACTCAAACTGTTTGCTTTTAATTATGAAGACTGAAAATTAATTGCATATGCATCTATGTTTTTATTATCTATCATTTATATTGCGCCAAGTGTCCATAACACTGTGCAATGAGTGGGATGTGCCAAACAGATGACAGTGCCTGTTAAAAGTCCATGCCCCAGAGATTTTACGTCTAAAGGCACCACATAGGTATAAGCTAGTGTAACATACTGCAGAGCAAACACAAACACAGAACAGGGTGTAGCTTTGATAGCTGGAACTCCTCTCTGTACAGGGGAGTAACAAAAAGGTTTATGAAGGAGGGTGCATAATGAATATTAAGCAACAGACTGTTCCAATGAGAGGGGGCAAGATGAAAGTGAAAAGTATAAGGAGTGGGCGAAGTACACAAAAGGAGCAATCATGAGAGAAGCTTGGGTGGAGACTAGGGAATGGAGTGGTGTGTAGGAGTTGATGAGGGCAAAGATGTAGGTAGGGCAGAGCTGTGCAGAGAGTTAAAATGAAGAGAAGTTTTAACCTGTTGGGAGGGTGGAAGCCAGGGAGATATGGTCAGAATGGAAGGAGAGGAAGCAGTCTCAGCAGCAATGTAGTGTGAAGCTTCCTACTGATTCTCAAGATACAGATTGATTGAGTATAAAGCCAGAAGAGACAGATACAATCATAGAATGTGATCTCCTGTATAAACACAGGCCAAAGAATTTCACCCAATAATCTAGTTACTTAGTCCTTTGTCAATAAAATGGCATAATAAAATAAAATAATAATAATAATTATTATTATTACTAGAAAGTTTGGATTAATCCCTTAAAGGAATTCTCAGTCTTTGCCAGACTTCAGACATTTGAGTCATTTCAGTCCTTTTAGGGAAACAAACTGAGAACTCTGCAAGCACATGATTAATAAAAAATAATAATACTTTTCCCTTGTATGGCACTGTTCACCTGAGGATCTCACAGGACTTCACTAACATTAGTTATGTAATGATCTTCAACACCATTCCATTTGCAAAGCTCTGCATATGTGTTACTTAATAATGACCATTAAAGTCAATAGAAACTGTTGAGCAAAAACTTTACTTATCACTTTGGAAATGGAGGTCTTTATGGTCTTCTCCCATGGGGCATGGCAGGTAGTCAAAGCAACTTAGCTTGTACTAATGGGGTCAGAAGGTGATTCATGAAGAGGAAAGGCAGCTAACACCATATTGCTGATGGCACCTGCTTTGTACAAGTTAAGTATCAGAGTCATTCTGAATCGTGCAGAAGGGGCCTAGCAGAAGTGGGAAGGAGTAAGGAATAGCTGCTCTCCATGACAGGTTCCCTTCCTTAAACTGCATAGGCTCTAGAAATAGAACCCAAATGTCAGTGGCACTATGAGCAACTTCCACATGTTCTGTGACCCCCAGTGGCCACAGTCACATGATCTCCTCCACCACTGAGACTAACAGAAAAACTGCACAGGGGCCAGTGGTGTTTTCACCGCTGAGAGTATGGGAGGTATATGGAGGTAGGAAGGACTCATATGAACAGGCCTAGATCCATAAGGTTTGCACTGCCATCAGCTGTGAATCACAGACATAAATGTGAATTCCTGCCCAGTCCACACCCCTGCCTGCCACATGATAGCAACAGGAGGATGCACCAGTGCTGATCCCTGGCTGTCACTCAGGAAGTACTCCAGGTGTGTTCTCCTGAGCTGGGTAATTTAATGCAGTCTCATTAAGAGGAAAGAATGTTCACATCTGCTAGGTAAAATATACCCTAATGAATAACAAAAAGGTGAGTGAGTTTAATACACATGGACTGAGGGACAAATAGGACTAGTCAGAACTACACAAAATGCCGTAAGGAACTGTGCAAAATTCCCCTATGCAACTCTACCAATTTGGATCAATTCGGAATTATAACAACCTTGCAATAACTATCCTGAGTCTCTCCTTCATAGAAATAGATGGTAGTTCAATGGGTTTAGGATACTGACAAATGAAGATCAGGATGGGACCACCAAAAAGTTAATTCCTTAAACAAAGCCAATATGTGAACTCCTGTTTCAAGAGGCGCAAGGCAAGTTAATTGCACTAACACCACCATCTAAAACCCCATGCATGTTGCTTAATAACTTTTTTCAGTGCTAAGAATATATTTTATTTAATTCTTTGGTCTGTAAAAATAGTGGCGGGGGGGAGAGGAGGGAGGAGAGAAAACCTGGTTTGAGTGACAGCAAGTGTGGCTTTACACTCCAGGAGTGGGTGTTTGGCTTAGCATCCAGTCACTTAGATCTCGTCAATACCCTGAGGTGGTTTTTAGTTTGTAACTTTAATCTTTTAATCTTTCTCTCTCCCTGTGTGTGGGAGAGCAGCTCGTTGGTGGGTAAATTCTATAGCCTCTCTCTCTCTCTTTGCTTCGTGCATGTATGTAGTGTGAGTTCTGTATGCCTTACCTAATTTTGATACCATGGATAAAAACTGAGACCACAAGCAAACAATGAGTGGTGTGATCATTCCCAGTGGAAGAGCTTTCATAAGGATAGGTATGGAGACAAAACACCTAAAGTTCCTTAAAGACAAGGCATGTCAGGGCCAGCAGCACAGGTCTTCATTGTAGGAAGGTGATTGCCCAGGGAAATGAGCAACAACTAATAAAAACTCTAACCTAGTAATAAAAAAACTTTACTACACACAATTTTGTATACTTGCATTTGAGAATAATAGAGCTGCTGCAAATGCAGCGTCTATGCAGTGTCTTTGACAGGGTCATCTAAAGATTAGAGCAAAGAGTGAGAAGTCAGGATTCCTCGTTATTAAACCAAGATGATTGGCTTGTTGTGTGACCTTAGACAAGTCACTCAGACCAAACTTTTCAAACTTGAGTGCCTAAAAATGGGGGTGAAATCCTGGCTTCTTTGAAGGAGTGGCAAAACTCCTATTGACTTCAGTGGGAACAGGATTTTACCCAAAGTAGCAAGTCATCTAAATCCGTATTTAGACACTTTAAAAAACAGTCTGGTTTTCAGTTGTGCTGAAGACTCTCAACTCCCATTCCCCCACTGTCTTTTAGATGGATTTAGGCGCCTAACTTTAGGCACATATGCTTGAATATTTTGATTTGAACCACCTCGTACTTCAGTTTACCCATCTGTCAAATGAGGATAATACATATCTACTTCACAGGGATTTTGCAAAATCAAATGTTTGTAAGGAACCTTCAATCCCCAGGTGAAAGGAGCTATAGATTTGCAAAGTATAATTATGAACACATTACAGGTCCTTTCTTGGAGTAAGGAGAAGGCTTCTACACTCTCCAGCATCTTGCCCCTTGGCAATGATTTAAGTGTAGGCAGTGGTCATAATCAGGAAGTGCCTCCTCCAATTTACAGCTGGTGATACCACCTGTGCCTGTCTAATTCCAGCCAAAACACACCTCCTCAAGCCCACTTGCGAGGAAGGGCAGAGGATCCAACAATGACAATTCAGAGTCAGAGGGGATAGTGAAAGTAGTGGTTCTGGTTTAAGCACTGACTTATTTCTGGAGGTTTGTTGCTTTTTTAACGGTGGGATATTTTCTCTTTCTTTGTAAATACAACAGCACTGCTCAGTGAGAGAAATAGACTCTGTAGTACATTGACTGACGGGTGCACTTAGCAGCAAGGGCAGCATCTTAGGCCAGGTCTACACTATAAATTTACATTGGTATAACTACATTGCTCAGGGACGTGAAAAATTCATAGTCACTCCGACCTAACCTCCAGTGTAGACAACACTATGTTGATGGGAGGGCTTCTCCCATCGCCATAGCTACTGCCTCTTGATGATTACCTGTTCTGTTCATTCCTTCTGGGGCACCTGGCACTGGTCACTGTCGGAAGACAGGATACTGGGCTAGATGGACCTTTGGTCTGACCCAGTAGGGCCGTTCTTATGTTCTCTTGTGGAGGTGGATTAACTATGCCAACAGCAAAAGTTCTCCCATCAGAGTAGTAGCATCTTCACTAGAAATGCTATAGTGGTGTAGCTGCAGTGTTGTAAGTGTAGACCTGCCATTAGTTATTGCCTAGGGGTTGGGGATATGACCTGGTTGGACACTAGATTATCATTAATAAAGGGCTTTATCAACCAGGATTGAATTTAAAGGTACTGGGCACTAGGGAGACCACAGTGGTGGGTACACTAGTTCGTAAGGCAACTACTCTTTCCTTCAGTTCCCTCAAGAGGGGAGAGTTTACTACAAGGCCGACAAGAAATTATCCAATTAATAATGTAATAATGATAAGGCTAAAAGTCAGCTTAGGAGAGCTCATACATGTGTGTGTGTATAAATTGGTTGTATATTTTATCTCTCTCTCCTACCCTTAGTTTGTTGCTCATCTTCTCGGAGTATAAGCTCTTTGGCGCAGAGATTGTGTCTTATTAGTTGCATTGACAGTGCCTAGCACATTGTGGGTGCTACTGTAATACAAATAAATTATAACAATAGAAGTCTTGACTAGAACTGGGCGAAAACTTTTTGCGGAAACCTTTTTCAGCAAAAAAATGCTGATTCAGCAACACCAAAATAATTCATTAATTTGTGATGCTTTTGCTGAATTGTTCTTTGGGGGAGGGGGGAATTCAGAAAAAGTCAAAATGTTTCAGTTTGACATTTTTTAAATGAAACTTTTTGATTTTTCAATTCAAATTGCCTTTTCCTTTTGAAAATTCCTTCCATTTTATAGGGGAAATAACCCCCTAAAAATCCCACTCAAAATCGAAACAAAACATTTAGGTTAGGTTGACCCAAAATTTATTCTTTAAAACTTTTTGAGTCACTGAAGAATTAAAAAAAATTCAATTTTGAGTAACTCCAAAATGACTTTTTGTTTTTGATTATTCAATACTTGCCAGCAAATTGAAAAAATAAGGTATTCAACCAGGTCTAGGCTTGATTACTTATCATAATTAAATAGCCTGTGGCACTTTTCACAAGACTAGGAGTATTGGACCCCATGTCCTAGACATTGCAATTTGAGGTCACTGCCTTCTGCCTACCTAAATCCTCTATAGTTTTAATTGGATATGGCAATCTTATTGACTGCTTCCTAGTGTGCAGTATTGCTGTGCACTGTTAAACAGCTACTGCAGTCAACTCTAGACCTGCACTTCAGTGCTAGTTGAAATGATTCCTGGAACCTCTAGGATGACTTTTTATTTATTTTATTTATTTATTTAATATTTTAATATATCTCCTGGCTCTGTACAGGATACTGTAACCTAATCTCACTTGGGGAACCAGAAACTCAAGATAATGTGTTCTTTAGAAAGAATCATACATGAGTTCTTCTGGGGAAACCAATACTAACAAGGAAAGTCTAGCTCCTGACTTGTTATGTATTTAGCAAGGACCTTCCAAGAATTCCAAAGTGAGATAGTCCAGACAGAATGAACAGAGAAGAACATTTTTAAAAGTGCTAATTAATTCTGACTTAATTAATTCTGTTCCAGGTATTCAAGCTGAGACGCATACATTAGGGTCCAAATTCTGCTCCAAGTGACATCAGTGATAAAAATCCCATTGATTTCAGTGGTGCTGGATCTGTCACTTAAGGTCTGATTTTCAGATTTACTGACTACCTGCACCTTCTACTGACTTCATCAGGAGTTGTGGGTACTCAGCTCCTCTGAATGATCAGACTTCAGATGCGTAGGCTGGACACCCAAAAAATTAGTGCATACCTTCTATAATTTTGGCCATAAGAGCATAGGAATTGCCAGACTGGATCACAGCTGAGGTCCACCTAGCCCAGTATCCTGTTTCTGCCAATGGCTACTACCAAATGTGTCAGAGGAAGATGTAAAAACCTCATCATAGGCAGATGGAGAGTAAATCTCCCCTTCCCCTCCATCTTGGTCTCTAATTGTTAGATATTGGTTTAAACCCTGATGCATGAGTTTTAATGTTCCTTCCAGAATATTGTTATCATTAATTAAAACTTTGGATATTCTTGATAAATGTCCAATCCCTTTTGAATCTTGCTAAATTCTTGCCTCAATGCCATCCGGTGACAGTGAGTTCTACAGTCTAATTATATGTTGTGTGGAAAAGTATTTCCTTTTATCACTTTTGAATTTCCCACTTTTTATTTCTTTGAATGTGCTATGAGATGGGGGAACAGAAGCTCCAGATCTACTTCTCTAAATCATTCATTATTTTATCATGTCCCTTTTTGTCTTTTTAAGGTAAACAATCCCAATCTTTTCAATCTCTCTTCACAGCAGAGTTGTTTCAGGCCCTTCATCAGTCTCATTACCCTTCTCTAAACCTCCTCTAGTTCTGCAATATCTTTTTTGAGAGGGGGTGACCAGTACTGCCCATGGTATTCCAGATAAGACTGCCCCATTGATTTATATAAAGATTTATATTCTTTATGCATCCTAACAATTTGTTAGCTTTGTTGACCGCAGCTGCAAACCGAGCAGAGATTTTCACTGAGTTATCTACAGTGATGCCTAGCTCCCTTTGTGGAGGAGATACAGCTAATTTAGAATCATAATATTTATAATGTGCATAATTTAGCCAAAATGTGCTCACTTATATCAGCTATGCAAAGGTGGCACTTGGGGAGCAGACATCAATCTAGAGCTGTAGGATCTGAGACACCTTCAGAAACTAAGTTATAAGGAAATATGATAAATGAGGTGGTGCAAGACCTTGAATTACTGATCGTAAATAAGGATAAAAAATTATTCTGCACTGACAGACTGGGAGACAGAGTAAGGCCATGTCTCAGGAGCCCTATGACCAGGCAATTTACTTGTGGCCAGGAATCTGATTGATGCATTTAGGATCTTGTTTATGTGGGGGGAAATGGTCCTGAATTTAGAGATAGGTGGGAAAATGACCAAGTGGTTCACCAATAACAGACTGGGTCAGGTGAATGCTTTGGAGAGAATTCTAGGAGGAAGTGAATCAGAAAAAGAAAGGAAAGAGAGGGCTGTGGCTGTAATTTGTCTACTGTGGGTTCAGTGAGGCTTTTGATAAGATATTGCATAGAAAGTTAGTTAAAGTCAAAAGTTCGTGCATCAACTCTTGAACCTGGAATGAAAGTTTGTTGGCCGAAAAAGGAGCCAGAGTGGCTAGAAAACCCTCAAACCTCAGAAGAGTTAGAAGCCTGGCCAGCCAGAGACCCTTACCACAGGCTGATCTGTGTTTTGCATTTGCAATTCCAAGAGGCCAACAACAGGTCCCACGAGTGACCCCTTCCCCTCCAGTTCATTTACCAACTGGACCTTTATCTTTAAATCCCCACCTGCCAGACAGTGTCTCGGGACAGATATCAAATTCATCACTGAACAGGTCTGACAGTTGTTATGAAACAAAAACCTATTCAATCCTATCAGAATTCAAATTCAGATCAACCCAAACCTCAAAACAACCACTGTTGTTACAAATACAATTTCAGCCTCTCCTAGTACCATGAGAAGGGCAATACCTACTGTGACAATTGATATGCAGCTAGAATCTTGTAATTGCAATTATGGTCCCACTTGAAAGTATTTTAACTAGTTATTTTCATTCTAAAAAACATACATGGGGAGAGGACAAAAGGATTAGAATAAAAAACAAAAACACTTTCTGACACTGGATAAAGCAATCTGCTTCATCAGTGTTTCCCCCTTTTTAATGCCTGTCTGCTATTTCATTTCCCACACCCAGTATAACCTCAAAGCTGTTTCTTGGATAACCTTTATTCTTTTTGCCATGGATTTTGCTGAACTGGCCCATTTGGCTACAGCAAGCATTTACTAGTCTCTGTTTGAAAAAGTACATTCCTGTTGTCTGATCCTATAATTATCTGGGTATGAATTTGTAGTGGGCAGGTTCTCATCTTCCAATTCAGATTTTTTTTTAAATAAACAAAGAAAAGAAGAAACTGTTCAGCCTCACGAATCTATAAACTTTTTGATCTTTAGTGTTTGGGGTTTTTTTTCAGTTGAATGCAGTAGTGACAAACAAGCATATGAGTGACTGACAAGCCAGCATACAAAGACTGACAAACACGCATATCTAAAATTCCAAAGAGACACTCAACATTTTTTCCCACCTCACATGGGAAAATCTCTCTGTCAAAATTTGTAAAGCTGCCACCCTCTTTTCTTTCAAATCCTTCTGTAAAACCTACCTCTGCGATGATGCCTGCAGATCATTCCCATCTGGCACTGGTTAGGCAAGTGACAAGTTGTGACTCTGCTTTTCTGTTCAACTCTGTTTGTTTTATTGCTGTTGCATCCTTCCAACCTATTTCAACCCGATTTGTCTGTTAAATCCACCTACAGTGTCCTGTCTGACCAAACAGATTCTAAGTTATATGGGGCAGGAGCTTTGTTACTTAACTGTGCAGCAGCTAGGACAATGGGGTCCTGTCCTTGATTGGGGTCCCTAGGCACTACAGTAATACTAGACATTAATAACAACAACACTTTTCTTGCTGCATCGCCAAAATTCAGCCACTCTTTCTCCTGTGGCTTCATATCCTAGTGTCATAATGCCTGTTCCTGAGGCACCTGAAATGAGACACCAGTTCCATCAGCAACTCAAAAGACTCCTGGCAATTTTACCCACTGTCTTGTCTTCTTCTCTCGAGGATTTAGAATAGAGGCCTCCGCTTTCTCTCCACCCTACCTGGCTTCTTGGAGCAGGGGTCAATTTGTTGTCCTGTCTTGTCATCCCCTTTGTTGAGACCTCAGATGGAATAAATGAGGCTGGGATAGGCAGTACCCTTGTGGTTTCATAAAAACATCCAGCTGGTAACTCACCTTGAGGTTGCAACCATCTGTTGTTGTGCAATGAGACTCCTATAACACACTTTCTTAGGAGCGGCCAAGCTAGGCAAAGGGGCTGAGTGACACTGGAATAGAAGGAAAAGAGAGATCTGAACCATGTCTCAGCTATACTTTAATTTGATACAGATTTAGGGGTATACTTCATCTCAGTTTCTAGTGCATGCAAACTTCCACCAGGCCCTCCACTGTCCCCGCTTCCCTTTTTAACTTTTACTCAGTGTGCAGCCTCGAACATACAGAATGTAAACAGTTTCTAGAGCTGACAGCTATAACGTAACAGTGTTTGACTTGTCTGACTACAGGCCTGATTCTGCAAGCATAGAGCTCCCACAACTCAGCAGCGGCAGAACAGTTACTTCAGATTTTCAAAAATATTTATGCATCTAACTCCCATTGATTTAGGCGCCTAAATTCCTTTGAAGATCTGGGCCACAGACCCCAATTCAGCAAAATAATTAAGCATATGTGTAATTTATATGAATATTGCTA
This sequence comes from Lepidochelys olivacea, assembly GCF_965140295.1. Classification (NCBI taxonomy): domain Eukaryota; kingdom Metazoa; phylum Chordata; order Testudines; family Cheloniidae; genus Lepidochelys; species Lepidochelys olivacea. The sequence goes on along the minus strand of NC_140421.1, from coordinate 52,983,779 downwards.
CTGACATGTGTAAGTACCTTACTGAATCAGGACCTTACCCTGTAAGCACTTTCAGGCAAGGAATATGTTTTGGCCTATGTTTGTAAAGCACCATGCAAGTTTATGGTACAGAACATTATTATTATTATTACAGTAGAGCCTCAGAACCCCCATCAAGGATGTTGGACCCATTGTGCCGTGCTGTACAGACAAATAACAAAGAAGACAGTCCCTGCCCCAGATAGTCACAACCAACATTCCAGACAAAAGGCAACAGGTGGGCAATACAGACAAATGAGGCTCAGCGTGGGTTGAGGGAAAGGGGGATGAGGTTACAATAAAAAAAACAGAAATTAGCAAAAAAGCAAAAGTCTCAGCTGACCACTTCCCTACATGTGATTTTTTTTTTATCAGAGTGAAAGTTCACAAGCAGGTCGATAGCTATAAATAAAATACACCTAAAACCTACTCAAAGGGCTTCTTCAAAGAACAGGGAAATCTGTACATAATCACAACTGCACCATGATCCCCTTCATGCCTCTTCAGGTAGTCTCATGTATTATTCCATTGCTCCTTACACAATGTCCTTTTGTTCTGGAAATTAGTAGCCAGCTTTCTAAAGACCACAAAACATTTGAACTTCTTAAGGTACTTGATGCTTGGATTTCAAGCAGATGGTGAGGTCAGGGTTCTAAGTCCTGCACCAGCACCCCCTTTGGGTGTTGTTGGGGTTGCATACTCACTCTGGGTCAGGTCGCTTGAGTGAGGGCGCTCCATAGCACTCTGAAGGGGCCAGAGTCTCTGGTATCAGCCCTCCAGTCGAGTCCCTCTGGATGCTCACCCCTTCTGGGTTCCCAGGGGTAGATAACTTAGGAGCAAGAAAATAAACGAAGGGAAAGGAAATATACAGTCAGTCCCAGCCAGGCTGCTGGCATCTCTTTCTTCTGAAGGGCCTTGGATAGGCCACAGTCCAGCTCAAAATCTGGTGCTTTGCCGGCAGAGCAAAATGGTACAGTCCTGTCATGTTCCTCTGTACCAGATAAGGAGTGGTTACAGAGCTTGCTTATGCATACCAAATGTGTTCAGTACAAGATCCTTTAATGTACTGCTAGGTATGGCTGAGGTACATTTAAATAAGGTATTTTACACACAGTGCCACTGTATACACTGAATAGTATCATACGGTTTTGCATTCCATTACATCTCCCTCTAAGTTCTACTTTCCTGCCATTTACAATATTTACACTATCATGCTGTCTTCGAAGTTCAGTACAGATCAGTCTGTTAAGTGTCTCTAAATTGTACTGGTTTTCAAATTACACGACCCAAACGTGTAACAACTTGATCATCTGGCTGCCCATTAGTTGCAGTAACTGGCTGTGGTTTGGAATCTTTGAGTCTTCTTTGTGTTCTTCATGGGCCATCTGTAGAGTTTGCTTTGTTGATTGTTCTTTCTGAGGAACACAAGACATAGACGGTTTCTGTTGAACTGTCCACTGTTGGTCTTGATCATATATAATCGGGGCGCTGAATTTTTTTTCTTCATGACTGCTGGAGCTGTCCATCCTTTTTCTCCATCCAATTTGACATAAACATGGCCACCAGGTTCTAGACCCGACAGTTCTCTGCGTGATGTCTGTTGTAAAAATGTTCATAAGCTCTTTTAGTCTTTTTATCTGATTTAGCTACTCTCTTCATGTTTGGCTACTCTGGAGACAGGTTCTTTTCCGAAGCTGGAACAGTAGTTCTGAGTTGTCTTCCCATCAGGAGTTGTGCTGGACTATATCCAGGAGCTGCTATTGGTGTTGATCTGTATCTCAGTAGAGCAAGGAATGGATCTTCCTGCTGTAGGATTGTCTTGGCTGTCTTACAGCTCTCAGCCTCTCTATTCTCTTGTGGGTAATGTGGGCTACTAATAATATGATCAAAATATATTTCATTTGAAATGACTTAAATTCTGCTGCAGTGAATTGTGGTCTGTTGTCTATCCGTAATTGTTCTGGAATACTAAAGTGAGGAAAAGTGCACTTCAGTTTCTCGATAACACTGCAAATGTTATGTCTTTTAAGTAATTATTTCTATATACCTGGAAAAATAGTCAACGACAACCAGATAATGATATCCTCTGAATTTGCATAAATCTGCAGCTAGGCTTCTCCAAGGTCTGTCTGGTAGAGGTTTTGTTGTTAAAAGTTCTTTGTGTTATCTTGGTCTGTTAGTTCTGCAGTGTCCACATGCAGAGACTTTATTCTTTATGTCCTTGCTGCTGCCCAGCCACCACACTGACCGGTTGGCCCATTCACAACATTTAGTTAATCCTTGATGTCCTTCATGGATGAGGTTTAGGTTTTCTCCTCCTATTTTGTTTGGAATTATGATGTAATTACCTTTCATCATAAGTCCTTTGACTCACTTACTTGTCCAAGCACTGCAAAGTAGTATCTTGTAACTTCCTTAGTGTCCTTTATTAGATACTGGAGCTAGCATCCCTTATGTAACTTAGAGCTTCCTGAAGTTGCGTGTTTGTCAAGGTTGCTTTTTGTAGCTGGAATAGTCTCTTTTCTCACACTGGTTGTATGTGTCCACAGCATCCACATATGCCTTTATGTCATCTTCGAGCTCACAAATAGTTGAGTGTGATGCTGGACTCCATGACACCGTGTTTGCTACTACCAGATTTTTCCCAGGAACATATCTAGCAATGTGTTTAAATTGCATTAACTTTAGCAACAGACATTGGCATCTCAATGGCTCTTGATTGTCAGTAATAGAGTCAATTTCCTGAGTGCTTTGGTGTCACAAACAGCTGCAAAATGTCCATATTTCTTGCATTTATTACACAGCATGCTTCTGGACGTGCGTCATATCTTGGAATATGACTTTTTTCACACCTTGTGCACATAAGCTGGAATTTGTCCCTCTTAGCCTGGCAGTTCTCTCTTCTTGCCTCAGGGGTTTTATGATAATGACTTTTAACACTCAAATGTCTGTTTACAGTTTCTAAGCTTGTTTCAGCGTTTTCAAGTTTGTCAGATTGCTCTAGATTTTGCTGTTTCACCAGCCCAGACTGCTTTGCTTTCTGTGTAGCTGTGGCTAAGGTTAAATCTCTCTTCCATTGTAGCTGCTGTAAAGGCTGTTATCTATTCACCCAATGGCCAGCCTGTCTCTGGTATCTTCATGTTTTACAGTCCCAAAATTGCAGTTTTCAGCCAATGTATGCAGAGCTCTTATAAAACATTCAGTATTCTCCCCTGCTTCTTGTATTTTCAAATGAAAACATGTTCTTTCATAAACCACATTTCTCTGAGGTATGCATCAAACATAGCCAGAATGCTTTCATAGTCATCTTTGTGACGGTTACCAGTAAAGTCAACAGATTTAAATATATGATCCACTTGCTTCCCCGTAGCATAAACTAAAGAAGATACCTGTATATCTCCAGTTTCTTTGTGGAGTTTGTTTGAAGTTCACAATCTTATAAAATACTGCTTCTAGTCCATCCATTGTGAAGATTTGCCAAAGTTTAAGTTCTCTGGGGCATTGAAAAGTGGCATGTGGATGAGATCCTGCAACTTTTGTTGCTGTTTCCTTTCAGTTTCTGCTTTTAGTTTACTCCTGACACTATGTATCAGATATGAACAAAGCTTGCTTATACATACCAGATGTGTTCAGCATAAGATCCTTTAATGCACTGTCACGTATTGGTGAGGTTTATTTAAATAAAGTATTTTACACACAGTGCCACTAGTGACTGAACGGTATAATACAGTTTAGCATTCCATTACAGCCCTCTTTGCCACAGGGAGCTTGGACCTTCTTTTAGTTTTGCTCTGCCAAGCCTCTCTCTGGGAGCTGGGAAGCTCCCCTCCCAGAGCTGCCCACTATTGAGCTGAGCTTCCCCCCAGCCCTTGACCTCTTCTCCATTCTTGACATGATTTGCAAGTGCAGTAGTATGGAGCCACTCCATCCCAGAGCAATTCCTTAACACCTTCCTGCCTGGTGCAGGATTTATACCATGTCACAGGTGATTACTGTAGACAGGGTAAGGTTGCCACCTGTGAGGTACAAAAGTCCAGGACATTGAGGATGATCCTGAGCCCAGAAAACTGGAAAGCTGGAAGTGTGTACTGAGCACCCTTGCAGATTTCCCTGGAAAGCTCCCACAAAAGAGGGATGATCCTGAGAAAATCTGGATAGGTGGCAATCCTATGGCAGGGCAGAAATTTCATTTGGGCTGAAATTTTACATGGTGGAGGTAAAAATTCTAGCTAAAATGGGTCACCATTTCCAAGAACAAGACTAGGGAAAATATGTTGTGTTGCCTAAATTGAAAAATTATGGCTACCTCTTCTTAGAGAAACATTAGTACCCCAGACTTTGGAGCAGGTGCTTGTAATTTGGCCAGGGAGTGGCCTTTGTGTCAAGGATGTACTTTTTGCTAGCCCTGTGACAATCCACCCACATTTGGCCAAGTTACAAGACTTTGAAAAATCACAAGTCACATATGCTCAGTATTCAGAGTAGCAGCCATGTTAGTCTGTATCTGCAAAAAGAAAAGGAGTGCTTGTGGCACCTTAGAGACTAACAAATTTATTTGAGCATAAGCTTTTGTGAGACTTGTTAAAGCGTTGCAGTTTAATTCCCCAGAGATTCCATCTTCACTGAGCATGCTCCAGCTTGGAACTGAGCATGACTTTCCTTACAATTGCAGTCAGGGCTGCTGCAGGCTGGGACCAAGTCCTGGTCTTCGTCTGGGTGCAGGTAGCCTGTTTCCTGTGCTTCCAATGCCCCCGTGCTGGGCGCAGGCAGAGTGAAGGAGGAAACTGTCTGATCTGAATGCAGAAGGGACAAGAACCTAGGAGATGTAGGGGGACAGACTGGAATGAGGAACCTGGCAGGTGGGAAAGGGAAACCTGTCTCACCTCCCATGGTTGCTGTGAAAATAAATGAATTAATGTTTGTGAAGCACTCATGCTATAGTGATGAGTGCCACAGAAAAGCCCTTAAAGAAATTAATAATGTGTGTTCAGAGCAGGGTTGAATAGTGTGCAGTAAATAGGGCCTGGGGTCACCCACTGAACAGCAAGGAAAGAACAAAATATAGAATAGCGGCTCAAAGTGAGCACCATCCATCCTGTACACTAAATGAGGCAAGGTCCTGTGGAAAAATAGTATGGGATCATGTAATTAAAGACTGTATCATAATGCATACACACAAAGGGACAAATTGAGGATGGATGGACAACCTTAAATCAGGCATTTCCTAGCTTTTGAGTTCTTGACTTTGCAACCTTAATGTTCTCATAATGTAGCATGTTTGTATATAATATGACTGCTGTAGGCATAGCCACCCCACAGCACACTCTTCTGCTCAAGTATGGTACTGTCAGCACCCCTGCCTCAGTTTCCTTCTCCAAGATGGGTTTCCTCAGCTTTGCACACACAGATCAGTTCTGGAAATGTGGCTTGGCCCTCCTGCCAAGTCCTAACAACCACAAAGGCCCTTCCACTCTGCATGGGCTTCTCTTCAGCCTACCCTCCGGACCCTATTCTCATCCCCTTTCTGGACTAACTTTGAGCTTTTCCTCTGTTCTAGAATCAAGCTTGTACTAGCCTAGTCAAAAATTTCACACCCCAGAGTGATCTTTCTTATTGCTTTTATGAGGCTCAGGTGTCCATTAAGACCCCCTTACTCCCAACCCCTCAGGCTGGGAAGCAGCTAATTAATTAAGGCCCAGGTGAAGCTGGCCCCATTTCCCTTACAGGGGTTTTGTCATCCTGAAACAGTAACACAGAAGTTGAATCATTTGGGCTTTCTGATCCTCTACCCTAAGTGGAAAACCTTTTTAATTTCAGAAACTTCCCTGTGAACTTTTCAATATTTGTCAGTACCCATTTGCAAAAGTCTCAAAATGGGTGCACTTACCTGATGAGATATTGCAATCTGCAACCCTTCCTTGCATCCCCTGCACTCTTGAGCTGAATAAGGAGAACTGGTTTTCCTACAAGAAAGTGGGAGCTGGGAAATGTGATGCAGAAGACTGATCATCTCTTCTCTGCCTATAAATGAAAACTCTTTGGGGGCATCTATATATTTTTTTGCCCCACGTCCTCCTTTAAATCCTAAATACATTATTATTTAAATCTTAAATACACAGTTATGTTTGGCATTGGAAGACCCAGCTCATTAAGTTGGTCAGATGTGAGTGATATTTTTAGATTCACTAGTATCCTGGTTCATTATAATGGATATCCAGTGTATGAAACTGTGCAACTATCGTAGAGTGGAATGTATTTAATTTTACATTTGAGGGGGTGTTGTACACCTTTCAAATGTACTAATCAATAAGGGCCAGATTGCAGACCCCCTCATATGTCCACATCTTGGTGGAGAAGCAAGACAGAAGCCCAAGGTCCCATCAGAATAGCTACCAAGTTGCTCCCCCACATGGAAGTAGGACAAAGAATAGGCAGAGCTCTGGCTCAACCCCCACTGCTCACCACACAGTGGAGCTAGCCACCATGTGCAGCATGAGTATGCTATACCACTTGGAGTGGCATCACATAATACTTTCTCTCCCCAGTAACCAGGCAGCAGAATTCTTTCCAGTGCTCCTCTGAGACAGTATAGCTCCTGGCTCCACACTGCCCCAGCCCAGGCCTGTGGCAAAATGCCACAATTTAATAAAATAGATAACGCTGTGTGCCACTATGCAATATTTACCAAGATTTTAATTGAATGATTTCCAGTTTTCTGGGAGAAGGGGGGGAATTATAGAGAAGATAGAAAAATGTGTAAAAAGGGAAATACAGAAAAAATGTCAATGATGAATAATTAAAAACTGCATTTAACAGTTTAAAATTGTCTGAGAAACATAAACATCCCTCTCTGTTCAACAAGAGAAGTTCATAGTCCCCACTGCTTTCCCATAGCTAGCAAACCTCTGGTAAGCAAAGGTTACATAGATATAGATATGTAGTGTCTGGAGCATTTGGGCAATGACAGACAATCCTTTCCTCTGATTTTTCTAATGTTTCATAGTGTCTGATTGTAAATTCTTCATCTAATATTTCACTCATTTCTATTTCTGCTGAAAGTCAGCACTGAGCTCCAGTGTATATCCAAAAAGCTAAAACTACGGTTTGACAGAGCACTGAAGTTATCAAGTTTCAGAGTAGCAGCTGTGTTAGTCTGTATTTGCAAAAAGAAAAGGAGTACTTGTGGCACCTTAGAGACTAACAAATTTATTTGAGTATAAGCTCAATGAAGTGAGCTGTAGCTCACGAAAGCTTATGCTCAAATAAATTTGTTAGTCTCTAAGGTGCCACAAGTACTCTTTTTCTTTTTTTGAAGTTATCAAGTGACTTTTGCTCTTTGATGAATTATTTTGAGTATATTCAGGCGGGAGTATGCAAGAGGCAGGATTTTCACAATTACAATGGAATAAGAAATAAATATGAAACAAAAGATTAGTGTCCAGCTGTTCTACTAGGAGTCAGGGGAGAATGTAGGGGAACAGTGGTGGTGGACAGGCCTAATAATAGCAGTAAGAATCACCAGAGACTTAAACAAGTGCTCAATTTGAAAACAGTTAGAGGGAGCTAGACTTGTAGCCCACAGGATTACTTTGCTAGCTATTATATCCTACTAATCCAGCCAGCAGTATAAATTAATATGTTTCTTTTTCTGAAATTAATCCATTTTATTCTTATATTTTATCAGTATTAATTCCTTGGAATTTAGGATGTGTTGAGGCATGTATTTCCTAATAATAAGTTTTGCTGAAATGCAAGAAGCCTACCAGCCATTAAGATCCGGTAAGATCTGCTATATAGCAAAAAGTATAATCAGTTATAAATATACCATCATAAATGTTGGCAACCTTTGGCACAGATAAGAATGGTCCCTGAACTTTGGGGAACCAAAAGGAGGAACTATCCACAACACATCACAGGTTTATTCGGCTTCTACAACCAGTTGGTAACCGCACGGTACATCACAACTTGGGGTCATCAAGAGAGCTTAGGTTGGCAGTTTTGGAATGAGATAATTCTTATTAATATATTATAAAGCAAGTGTCATAATCCACTAACCTATAGGAGAAGGGTACCCATAAATTTCTTAGGGTAAGATTTGTGTATAGTAGGTTGGGCCTGAATTACATAGGTCAGGATACTATAAAATACCCTGTAAGAGAGATTCAAGGGTCAGTCTTTAGGGATAGCTTTAGGGATAAGTTCAGCTCTTCTAAGTTCTAAACTCTAGCTATCTATTCGATCTTCTATCACGCTATCAGCTCAACTTATGCAGTATAGTATAACTACTCAACATTCCTAACCATTGGAGAAGACAGCACCATCGCATTATCGGGCATGCCAGGAGTGAGGCTGGTCCTTCACCTCCTATTACCAGGTCCTCAAGGAAAGGTGTGAGTATGTTAGGTTAAGGTACTTATAATAGAGATGGTACCACCAGGAGTTTTGGAATTCTTTTACTGTTTTGCAGTTATAAGTTTCATTGCATTTCTTATTTTTTTGTTAATTTCAATAAGGGTTTTATCAATTTGGTATTGTCCTCAGTGTACTTGTTCTTGCCAAGCACCCTGAGAATCCTCTCCCAATATAGAACTCTCTGAGTTCTTAAACTCTGTAGTCTGAATTGGATAAGACCTATAAATCTTCTGGTCAGATGCGATCAGTGGCGAGCCATAATAACTAACCCATCATATTCAGGTCAACAGACTCAACCAATCCACCCCACCCCAATATTTGACCTGGATGAATTTTAGATCCATTGCCTCTTCCTACATAACTGAAAGAGGAGCAGACCTCAATAAAGCACCTATTGCCTTAACTGAAATCAACAAATTGTTTATACGAAATCACCAACTCATTTCTCTTAACAACATATTTGGCTCAGCTGTTGAAGCCAAAGTTCAATACATTATTCACTCAAATATCTAATACCCATCATTACTTTAACAACAACAACAACTAAAACATAAAAAATAAAATAAAAAAGTTTGTACTGGATATATAGAAATGCACAGAGATTTTATTCAGTATATGGTATGCAATAGTCTGCTTTAGCTTCAAACATCATCTGGACCAGATTTCAAAACCGGCCTCTGATTTTGCATATAAAAAATTGTACACCCACCATTTGAATGCACAATTATCACACTTGCCTGTATAAATCAGGTAGCTGGGCCTGTAATGAATTGATTTTTAAATGTAAATCCTCTATTGAACTTGCAGCTACAGGGCAAGATTGTAAGAAACTTGCCCTTGTTTCCCACACAGTGGAATAAAGGGATATAAAGAATAAAGAATGGAATAAAGGGACATAAACGGGCTACCCAGATCACTTTCTGTGCATAGGGATAGCTGTCCATGAGGCACTATCTACCCCCATGCATACGTGCCCATTTTGGTGGGAGAAGGAGGTGTGAGTGGGCAGAGGTTGGGGTCCACCCTCCCCTAACACAGCAACCTGTAGATCTGAGCTGGAATGGGGTGAAGAAGTTAACTATGCTTGGTAAAGGAGAAACAGAACATCCTTTCCTTCCTCACCGCCTGGAGCCATTGGAAAACCCGGAAAAGAATAGTGCCTGTCTGAGAGATGTAGCTACATGCCACTCCCTACTGCGGGTGAACTATAAAGTCTCATGCTTACCCATTGTAATTGTGCACACAGAATTAGAGGCTAGATTGAGGCCGGGTGAAAATTAGACTGTCGACCCACCATGCGACATTCTTTATCCATGATTGAATATGCCTTTTGCTAGTCCTAATTTCTATGATCCTATGCAAGAAAAATGTGAGTCATTGTTACTGTGCAATACTGTGTCTATAAAATGGCTTATTTTTTGGACTTCATGACTGGATGGAAGAGAGGGGCATATCTGGATACCAAATAGTGGACCAGATCCTGGGCTTCAGTAAGGAAGCTTTTGTGCTCGCTAAACTATGGTTTTGCTCCTGGAAACCTGGCAGACATCTAACTGGTTTGGACCCACAAAAGTTTCCACATGCAAGTTTGGTTTCTTATGTGCACACATAAATACATGCACAACATGCAGGCAACTTTAACTGTAGGGCCAGGTTTTCAATGCACAATAAATATCTGCTGTTCTGCATTTACTCAACCCACAAGAAGTATTATCTGACACTTGTGTGTATGGTTACTCTGCTTTCCCACTTAGACTCTGTTGGCTAGGTTCTCAGCTGGCATAAATCAGTGTAGTTCCATTATGAGTCTGCTATCAAGAGATCTACCACTATATTCACTTTTAGCAACTGACTACCTTACGGCATTTTTGCACATATGTGTTTGAGGATGGTGGTGTTGGTGCTTTTTCTCACTTCCTTGCATCTTTAGTACTCATATCAAAATGATATATAATTTGCGGTGATTTCCACAGGGAGGGGCAGGCTAAGCATAATTGCAAGCTTCTAAGTAATTTGTGCCTTTCAAGCTAGTTTTTGTAATACAGATGCTCCATCTAAATGTTACTGAATGTTCGTAGGTTCCTAGGCACTTTGGTTTCTTTTCATGCCATATTACAATATAGCCCTTTGAAGCACTGTATCTGCAGCCCACCCCCACTCCTTTACCTTCTTTCCCTCCATCTCTGTTTGGTCACAAGAATGTCTAGTTAGCTCTCTGTAGCTTTCAGATGACTGTGTTGTTTACTGCATAGCCAGCCCCATACAGGGATTCAACAGCTTTCTCTCTTCTTATGAAGAAAAGGAGTACTTGTGGCACCTTAGAGACTAACCAATTTATTTGAGCATAAGCTTTCGTGAGCTACAGTTCACTTCATCGGATGCTTATGCTCAAATAAATTGGTTAGTCGCTAAGGTGCCACAAATACTCCTTTTCTTTTTGCGAATACAGACTAACACGGCTGCTACTCTGAAACCTCTCTTCTTATGATCTTCCACCCAAAGGATGCTCACTGGAAAATGTTCTTAACCATAGCTAAAAAACGATACCCCACAATGCCACCTCTCCAAAGCAGCAGATGGAATACTGAAGGTGATGGAGCATAATAGAAAAAAAAACTGCTAGGGAAACTTGAACTAATGTATTATATTTGGCAGTTTGGGATATCCAAAAATCCTGACCTTTCCCATTTTGGAGTAGATGTATAGATAGATATATATTACTCAGAACAAAAATATAAAGGGTTTCAGAACACTTTTTGTTTCTGAATCTCGTTCAACTGGATAGACTATCATGACTCAGTTCTGTTTTAGAAGGGCTGGGAAAACTTGTCACAGTTAAGAATGAAATCATTAGGCTGACATGGCATTTAATATCTGAACTGCCATCAAACAGAAAACTGCACTGTCACTTTAAAAAAACCCAATGGGATCATTTATATTATGGGCCAAATTCATCTCCAGTGCAATCCGGTCATACAATGGATGAATCTGCCCCTGTATTCCTCTGATATTAAAGTGTGGTTCTCCTCTGAAAACAGCCTGTAAAAATGGCACTTTCAGACTCAGCTGAACAGTCCCTTGTGTGTATTCAGTGACATAACTGCTTCCCTCAGTAGCTAACGCAACTTTTTACTCTATTTACTCCTGTCAGCAGTGCAGGCCCAATACAGCTCCAGGAAAGTAAGCAAGATTCAGTTCTGGCTCACGTATCATCAAGAGGGTTGTTAATTAAGTTTGACTGTGGAAACTTTATTGATGGTGATATGTCAGTTAGAAAGAACTCAGCTTAGCTATTGGAGCATTTGCAGGGCTGGCAGATAGAATAACAATCATTTTATGTGTAAATGGAACAGAGTTGACCTGGAAATCGTTGAGAAACAATAAACATGGGAACTCCACCCCCCCTTTTTTTTTCTGAAGCTACTGTTACATATCTTTAACCATAAGCCTAGCATAATGAGGTTTTTTGCTTTGGAATTTAATTCGGCATTTGTAAGTATTTTTTTAAATTATTGCTCTGTGACAGGATTCCATAAAGGGTTAATAAGGCCTGCACTTGGTTACGCGGGGCTAAGTATGTTAAGGAAAATTCCATGTAATAACTAAGGGCAACACTGAGATTTTAGGCTCAGTCCTGAGTTCTAAGTTTGCACACAGCTGCAGGGGAAGCACCAGGAAAAAACTATACCTTAGAGGCACCCCTGTGAGTTTCTGTTCCTTCATAGTCCTGGGGTATGTGTGCGGAATATGCTCTATCAACCGTTACACAATGTAGCATACTCCTTGCTTTGCCTCAGTTAGCTCCACTGGCCTGCAGGCAGGGGCAGAACTAGTGCCAGATTAAACAATTTTGACGCTCTGTGCACTATGGCAATTGGGGGGGCCCCCATCTTCCCTGCCCCCCCCAAGGAGGAGGAGACCCGAGGGGAGGGGCCACACCCTGCTCCTGGGCAGCTGGAGGCCCAGGGTGGAGCTGTAAATTATTGATGCAAATGGTGAGCCAAAATTTGTGTTCTTGTGAATTGTTTCAGTTACAAGGGAAAAAAACTGATATTGAAGTCACATATTTCTTTGATGCAACCCTATTTATTTACAAAGAATGTATGAAGTCTGGTATCCCTGAACACACTAAGAACTAACCAGCAGGAGACAATTTCTTGCTCACAGTTCCAAGCCTCTTTTTAGCCAGTACTTTACCCCAAAGCAGCTTTTTTTCAAGGTCACACTGCAAGTCTTTCTCTGGCTATCCTTGGCTTTCTGTTGCCTTTTGTCTGAATCTCTCTCTCTCTCTCACCCCCCCCCCCTCCCTGCAACCCTACTCCAGCCTTGCATGTGGCTTATATATTGGGTATTAGTTCTTATTGTTTCAGCTTGATTGCTTTTTTACACGTATTCTGAAGGAAGGGCTGCTGTTACACCCACCAGCTGCAAGGATGATTCACCAACCCCAGCATAACATTATTAACCTACAAGACTCTCCTAATCAAACACGTCCTCATCAAAACCAGCAGAGGGAAAAACCAGTGAGTCCAATTCTAAGTCTAGCTCAAATTATTTGAGAAACAAACCACATAAAAACTAAGTAACTTTCCAAAAGAAAAAAGAAAATCACCTCATTTTTTAAACTCACTTATCTATGAAATGCCTCCTCCAGTTTGCCTCAAACTTTCAACAACAAAAAACCGCACCCTGGCTTCAAATCAAACATAGAAAACTGTAGATCGACTGATTTACTTTTGGCAAAGTTAGATATGTGGGTAGGGGTCAAAATTGGATTTATACTGGAAAAATAGCTCCACATTTCTCTAGAGAAAGGCTATTATTTCTCCATAGTAAGATGACAGGCTTTTGAGAGAATTTCTGTTATGTTAAGCAGAAAAGCTTTCCTCACTAAAACCCAAGAACTCCTCTTCCTTCAAACACTGAGAACTATGCATTGTATAAAATGTCTTTGAAAAGCAATGTGCACATACAGTATAGTCTGACATTATCCCAGTGGCACTGGGAACTTGTTGAACAGAATCACCCCTCATGGAACTGGTCTTACAACAGCAAACACACACACACAAAAGCTTTCCCTACAAAACTGTAAAACATTTATGCTCTCAACACAAATCCAATTTAGCAGCCAGGATTTGATTTACTAACTGAAACTACAGTAGTTGTTATTGTCTCTATTGCATGAACTGTATCAGCATTAAGGCAGAGATCATGGGTACACTTGCTATAAACAGTCATCCTCCGGACACTCAGAGTATGGCAGCAGCAGAAAATGAAATTCAGTGTTTCCTTGACTTTGGACTAGGAGACAGCAGAATAAACTATGCCAGAATGCTTACTGATGCCAGCACCACTCCTACTCGTACAAAGAAATCCAAATCCAGGCTTGCTTTTCTTTGTTATAAGCATCATCTTATTCAGTTTATGAAAGCTGATGTTCCTATAATTACAGACAGAACCAAGCAACAGCAAAGATCAAAAAACATCATTCCTGTGGGGGTGTACATGATAACTGTCGCAATACCAAGAGGTTCATGTTCAGAGTATGACTACCACAGAGCAAAAGGTTGCAACTGAATAATTCTTCAATATGAAATGATGGGGTACTGCATCAATTCAAACTCATTCACAGTGTATTTAGTTTCCCTACAGTTCACAAGGAGGTGTTAGAAACTTGTGATTAGTATTAATGACTACACATGGTCTTTTCACATAAATAAGTGAAGCCAATATGAACTTAGGGCCTGATTCTGATCTGACTGTACACTGGTGTACATCAGGAGTAAGTCCACTGAAGTCATTGGGTTTACCTTAGTGCAAGTGAAAGGACGATCAGGATTCTCTGGGGTACAGGTTGAAAACGCAGAGGTCCTAGTGCAACTTATTCAGCCTAGAGCTGAAAATATACATATGTCAACCCTGGGAAAGACTGTTATAAAACAAACAGATAACGAGACTCATGCTGTGTTTGCACTGAAGAGAACACAATGTGTTGGAACAAGAGGGGGGAGCATGATGCTCCCTGCACGAACACGCCTCGTGCACCATTAAACACTGCATTGCAAGGCTTGCACCCACCTAGCTGTAGGTGATCCTGAAAATGAACACTACTACCATGAACAACAAAAGCCTGTTATTCATAATGCCACCACTCTGCTTCTTGACAAGCCTCTGCACGAACAATTAAAATAAAATCACAAAAAGTAAGTAAATAAAATTGAAGCATTGCAAAACCAGTCAAATATTTCACATAAGCGACAGAAGATTCTACTTAGAATACTTACAACACTCAATACATACTCAGAGAGGAGTGCTGGTCTGGGGTGGATTCCCATTGGGAGCATGTTCCAACGCAGCTTGGGTTAGGTAGTAATCAAAGGTGCAGTGGTGGACACCCTAAAAGGAAGGTGGTGACAGAGTGCAAATACCTGTCACTTTAACTGTTCATATTCCTTTTCTGAGCATCTTCATTGCAAGTTGGCCATTTGCCCAGGAAACAGACTGTGAAAGCTTTCTTGCCTCATAAATACTCATGATATGCAACTCACCTCCAGGCTATTCTAATTGTTCTTGACAGATCCAGTCTGTGGGTCTGATCTGTGACTCTGCTGAGGCAGGTACAGGAGCAACCTCCACAACAACCCCATGTCAATCCCCTGGCTACTCTTCTCCTCAGAAGTTCACACTGCTTTTTGTGGATTCATGCATCTTACCTTAAACAGGCATAATAGTCACCTTAGTTTGCCCAAGAAGAGTGGGTATCAGGGTGACAGAGATTTCAGTAAGGAAGACTCTGGAGAGCTATGAACACCATAGTGCTGGCACCCTTCATCCTACTTTCCCGCAGCAAGGGGAAGCTCGACACTTTCTATCCCACTGGATGTGAGTTTCAGTTTTCAGATGCATCTCTCCTTCCTGATCCAATTCTACCTCTTCATTTTCTCCCTAACTGAAGAACCAAAGGCATGCAGATTCTCAAAGATTGTCCCTCCCAGGTTCTCTGGCCTGTGTTGTATCTGCAGTTGTAAAAACCAAATGATTCTGTAAGTTGAAAGGTTTGTTTATCCCTTTATAGATTTTCTCCTTGCATATGACTGAAATCCCTCATGCTACTCTCATTTCCTCTCAGATGCTTCTATCCTCCATTTTCTGTAGACCTGACTATGGTTCCTCTCAGAGTTGTTGTTCTGTGACTCATGGTGGAAGGAACTAATGTAACTCCGTGTTGAAACCAAATAGTAAGTTGGTAGCCATAATAACACTACACAGAATGGCAGAAGAATAAAGGAAAATGTATGTCTCTATGAGAGTGACTAGTAATCCTGAGCACCTCTAGTTTGGGTTTAAATGTAACACTTTCAAAGTGCCTGATTTTCGGAAAGAGCCAAGAACCCACCCTCTGAAGCTCAGGTTTCTTTAAGATATCTCACAATGGACATCCAGAATCACTAATTCCTTTGGAAAATTTAGGCCATTGAGACTGGAAGTTATCACTGACTGGGGAGCAAGGTGGGTGAGAAAGTAGAAGCAGGGATCAGTGCTGCAGGGAGTTGGGCACCTGTTTAGAAGACCTGCACTAGGGAGCAAGGGAAGTACCTGCTCCTGAGCAGATCCTGGCCTGATGCCGGAAGTCATCTTCACCTACCAGCATGACCACGAGATGCTCTTCTTCCTGTTCTTCCTACAGCCAGAAGATTGGCGCTCCTGCTTGGTTCTCTTCACACTAGGGGCACTGTCATAAATATAAAGGGAAGGGTAAACACCTTTAAATCCCTCCTGGCCAGAGGAAAAACCCTTTCACCTGTAAAGGGTTAAGAAGCTAAGACAACCTCACTGGCACCTAACCAAAATGACCAATGAGGAGACAAGATACTTTCAAAGTTGGAGTGGGGGGCAAACAAAGGGTTCTCTCTGTCTGTGTTGTCTTTTGCCGGGACCAGAGCAGAAATGTAGGTCAGAACTCCTGTAAAGAGTTAATAAGCAATCTAGTTAGATATGCGTTAGATTCTGTTTTGTTTAAATGGCTGATAAAATAAGTTGTGCTGAATGGAATGTATATTCCTGGTTTTGTGTCTTTTTGTAACTTAAGGTTTTGCCTAGAGGGATTCTCTATGTTTTGAATCTGATTACTCTGTAAGGTATTTACCATCCTGATTTTACAGAGGTGATTCTTTTACTTTTTCTTTAATTAAAATTCTTCTTTTAAGAACCTGATTGCTTTTTCATTGTTCTTAAGATCCAAGGGTTTGGGTCCGTGGTCACCTATGCAAACTGGTGAGGATTTTTATCAAGCCTTCCCCAGGAAAGGGAGTGTAGGGCTTGGGGGGATTTTGGGGGGAAAGATGTTTCCAAGTGGGCTTTTTCCCTATTATATTTGTTAGACTCTTGGTGGTGGCAGCAATAAGGCCCAGGGACAAAAGGTAAAATAGTTTGTACCTTGGGGAAGTTTTAACCTAAGCTGGTAAAAATAAGCTTAGGGGGTTTTTCATGCAGGTCCCCGCATCTGTACCCTAGAGTTCAGAGTGGGGAAGGAACCTTGACAGGCACAAAGACAGATGTAGGAGAAAACATAGAAATTGAAATTCTACTATCTTTACAGAATAAGCAGCTATTCCATCAAGGAACTTAGAAGATTACTGAATTTCTTTCAGCGTCTAAGCTGCCTGAGCCACATCTGTCCGGCTTAAATATTTTACAAACACTGCTACAGCATTTGCAGAGCTTCTGAACACTTGGAGCAACAACTATTAGGCTCATAGTTTCCAACTATTGCCAGGTGTCTGTATGGAGCTGTTTGGCTTATGGAGCTGACAAGGTCCTCCACTTCTAAGATCTTTGAAGCAGAGAATTTCCTTTGGAAGCTTAAAAGCTCTGTAGGGTGTCTGCACAGTTTGTAAGCTCCCTCAGGGGAATCACGAAGTATGGAAAGTGCAGATCACTTGGCTAATCACTCCTGAAATTGGCACCGTACTTTTGGAAAAATCATCCTATGCACTAGAAATTAGGGCATAATAAAAAAATCAACACATGAAATTTCTACGCCATGTCACTTTTAAGATTTCACTTAACAAACATTAAGAGCCTCTTTAAAAAATGATAAGACATCATGTTCAAAGTCCCATATGTCAGAAACTCGTCATCTGGTTAACATGAAAATTTTGACAACAAAAAAACAATACATACACAGATAAAATCTGCCTTAGTACTAAGATCAACACAAGCCAAAATACATGAAGAGAGGAGTTGAGGAGAAAATTTAGATGGAGTTTAAAAATCAGGTTTATAATGCAAAGAGGTACAGCTTTAATTATAGAGTCATTACTGTTCTCCACCATCTAACTATACCTTATGCATTTTATATGCAATAAGTGAATACATGATCTGGCAAGCTGGACCCCTAAGGCCAAAATGTCCAATAATTATGCCTTTAAAGAACTGTGGATCCCAGCTGCTTGTGATGCTGACTTCAGTAGGTTGCCCATCAGAGATTTAGCCCATAGTCAGGAAGGGTGAAATTTTCAAAGTGCTCCGCATTGACCTAACTCTGCTCTCATTTCAGCAACAGTAAAAACACTGACATCAACAGAAGCAGAGTTAGGTAGGTGCTGAGCACTTTTGAAAATCCCACCCACATCTGTGTAATATGCTCAAGACAAAGGACAAATTGTGTGGCTGGGGATGTGGCTGCCCATTGTTTGTTGCACATGGGGACATCTCTAAAAAGTGAAAATTTTAGAAAATTTTAATTTATAGAAAATAACCCATCCCTGACCACTGTACTTTATTCTTTCTGGTCTCCATGGGATACATGCCAGAATTGAAAAGACCCACTTTTGCCTGGTATGAAAGAAATGCAGGGACATCAGCAGTTGTACACTGCTGCACTCAGACTCCTGAAAATCCTCAGTTGTAATTACATTATCTTATTAAGCCAGTTAAAGCTAATGTTGATAATATAAAAGGCTTGAATAACTGCAAACGGTTATAAAAGCCTATGTGAGGCATGTCCTGCATACCTCAAGCAACTGCAAGAACTGCAATTATCAGCAAAATGGACAAAATGACTGTACATCCTGGCTCTCCATAACTCTATACTTGATGCATGTACAAATATTCATATTTTATTTATCTGTGTTTTACATGGTGGTCCCTTTAAGCAAATTACCTTATTTCAGAGACAGGCACTGGAAAGATTCCAACATAATGTGTGGCTGATTAAACCCATCAATTACTTTATGGGTTCTAACAGCCATTCACACATCTATACCACTACTACAAGTTATTCATAGTATTAGTTTCTCAGAGTCTCACCCAGGTGTACATTTAGTTACAGAAAAATGCAGCAGTGAAAACATTCAGAATAGGCTAGGAAAGAAATATTTGAGTATAGCTACAACCTTTAGAAAGAATCTGCTTGATAGCATGGAAGACAATAAGCCCATTATTTTAAAACACTTGAAGAAAATGAACTGTACCTTTCACAGATACTTATGCACTAATTGTTAAGGGATATATGATGGCTATAAACTTGCTAATTAACCATAAAGTGTCTGTCACAACAAGAAAGGCGGAAATTCTATCATCTCAAAACATCCATGACTTTTGAGTCCCACACTGGCATACTGCACAAGTATGAATGGGAAAGGAGTGAGTGAAAATCGGTACAAACTTTATTAGAAGTCTTAAGAGAACAGCCAAGGGCTAGGAATAGGCAGCAACACTACACAGACTGCGGATAGATTACTGGTGGATTAGTAACATGAAGTCACAAGCACATGCAGGTTTAAAAAAAAAAGTTTCAGAAAAGCCCCCACAAACTGTAAGGGCCAGAATATAGCAGAAAGTCACAGGTCTCCTGTGGGTTGAGGCAGAGCTGTACTACTCCAGGAGTTGTTGTAGGATGCACAACTCCTACTAGATCTCCTCAGTGCAAGAACCATCCCTTATAATGATATAATTTTCTCCCCCACATCTCTCCCACCATCTGCTTGGCTAAATCCAATGGCTGCTTTCTCGGGCAGAGGCCATGGCCCATCACCTCAAGGAGTGTTCATGTCCATGAAATTCCTCCCAGCACTCCCTTGAATGCAGGGCCTGTGATTATACCCAGTGCTTGACTAGGATGTGCTGGGGGGTACACGAGAGCTTCTTGTCTCTCTTCCCCTCCTGAACAACTATGCAAGCACAGGGTACAATCCAGCCCTAAGATTTCTATGAGAATATTTTTAAAAACCTTAGACCTTCAAGCAGGACTGCATAAAACAGGAAAGATCAGTAATTAAGTACCCAGGAGAGAATAAGATGTCCCTAGAACCTTTAACATACAGGCCAGACCCTGGTAGAAATTGTTGTAGTCCTGGGGGTGTGGGGAAGGGTTCACAGAGTCTTGGTTGGATAAAAAGTGCTTTGGTGTCTGCCAAACACATTCATGGCTTTCCAGAACTTTTGCTGTGGTTTCCATGATTTATGACATGGTTACCATTACTCCTTCATGACTTTTCCAAAAATGTATCTTAATCAACCAACACAACCCCAATGATAATTATAATGTATTATTTCAAAATAAGAGATGCTCTTTTCAAGAACCTCTTTACTTCAAAACAACCTCCTTTGATCTAAAAATATCTGACAGCCTTCTTTGATAATGCAAAGATTAATCATTAATGTAGTCTAACATACTTGAGCTAAAATATAATCCCAGGAAATAAGGGATATTTGAAAGACACTACAAATGCTCCCCAGGTTACGCAAGACCCGACTTATGCAAATTCGCACTTACGGAAAAAGTTCCATCAGCCAGAAATAGGATTTTCGAGTTGCGGAAATTTTTGTGTAATGTACAAGTATACGTTTTCAACTTACGCAAAATTTGTGTTACGTAAGGCTTTCCAGAATGGAACAATTGCATAAGTCAGGGGGCGTCTGTAATTCTTTTCACATTTTTAAATATTGTTAGCAAATCATTTTTCCAAGCATGTAATGTCAGGCTCCAGAATAATTAATAAAAGCTACTACAGTAGAACCTCAGAGTTACGAACACCAGAGTTATGAACTGACCAGTCAACCACACACCTCATTTGGAACCGGAAATACACAATCACGCAGTAGCAGAGACAAGGCAAAAAAAAAAGCAAATATCGTACAGTTCTGTGTTAAACGTAAACGACTAAAAAAAAATTAAGGGAAAGTAGCGTTTTTCTTCTGCATAGTAAAGTTTCAAAGCTATATTAAGTCAATTTCAGCTGTAAACTTTTGAAAGAACCATAACATTTTGTTCACAGTTACGAACATTTCAGAGTTACGAACAACCTCCATTCCCAAGGTGTTTGTAACTCTGAGGTTCTACTATATATTGATATAATAATAAGCAAATCAGTTTATATGAATGCAAATCTGAAAATGCAAGGCAGCAAGCCATACAAATACGTCCATAAACAAGACAAACATTGTTCCTATTGTCTCTTAACAAAGCCAGACTATGTGTGATGTGAATTCTAATGGAAGCCAGGGTGGGTTTAGTTTTTCTGTTAGGTCTTTGTTCTTGTTTTAGACAATGTTTAAAAATAAACATCCTGTGAATGTAGTGCTCCTGAAAGCTGTTTGATTGACAGGTCTGGAGATGAAATCCTCTGTTTATTCCCAGAACAGACACAGCATGATCAGTGGCCCTGCAAGCCATTGCCTAGCCTTTTTAACTCAATCATAAACAAGAGGGAACACCTCTAAGGGTGAAGGCCTTCAATTCCCATTTCTATTCAAGTGTTGGCCACTCTTCTGAGACTGCCAACAAGGGTGCCAACCAGGGTGGTGGAGTGTGATGTGGTTACTTATCAGCTAAAGCACCAATTCACACAGACCATCAAAAACCATCAGATAGTAACGGATTTTAGTAACTACTGGTTTGGCCTGGATTGAAACCATTAGCCTTGGGGTGAAAGGCTATATAATAGCACACTGACAATTCTCTGAGTCATCTTGTCTCATCTTGTGTCAATTTATAGCATCCCCATGCATTAGCCCAGTTTGTCTCCCATGAAGTTGAGGGTCACTCCATATACGGATCTCTCTTCTCCATTATACTCCTGCATGGAAGGGGGATCACTCATATCCATGATACAATCTTCTTCTCCTATACCCTGCAGAAACCTCTCCATGGGACAATGCGCACCCCAAGGCAAAAAAGTTGGGATTGGGACACATAGACATCCTCCTCCTCTGGGCTTATGAAGCTTAAAGAGAAAAGATAACACAACATACGCTATATTTGAGAAGTACCTATGTGGAATGGATCCATGCAAGGTATATGTATCCAGCACATGAGTGCAATACAATCTGACTATAGCTTCAGTATCAAATGGATCACTTACCAGGAAATATCCCAGAGGTTCATTCTGGCGGTTGCAGTATGTGACATTAAGGAAGGAGGATATCAATGTGAGGACTTCTTCATTAGCTCTCTGAAGGATCATAGCCTCTGTTGAGATCCAATCCACTTTCTGACCAATACTGCTCTCACTTACACCCTGCTCCTAATTTAACTTATGAAATTATATTCAAAAATGACAAAATATTTGAAATACAAAGAAAGTATTACAGTCTTAAAATCTCTGCTGTAACTGTTCCTGAAAAAAATATGCAGCCCTGCATGCTTGAGGGACCACTTCTCCCACAATGTCCATCCAAAGTAACTGAGGTTTCCAAGTTGTCCTTACTCTTCATCTTGAGGGTTCAGGAACCCTGTCTCTGGAGGAAACTCCCTGGAGTCCTAGTTGTTTTCAAGGCCCAGTGCAAAACTTCTCTATTCAGATAGATTCTTCTGACCATTCTGATCTCCTTGTATTCAGCAGCTCTTCCTTTTTGCACTGTTTCCTTTGCCTTGTTTTATTGGCGGGAATGATTTTTTTTTCTAGGTACTGAGCCAAGTTCTTGTTTAACTCTGTGTAGAGATTGCACAGTGCCTCAGATAAAGTGGATGGGTTGGGCACTTCATAAATCAATCCATTCAAAGTGCAGAGAAAGAAATTAGTTATCTTATGTGCACTCTTGTTAAAAGAGACTTTGAAGGACTTTCAGACATTTTTTCCAAGTGTTTGTTTACCGTTTAAAATGTCCTGTATTAATAGAGCTGACCTATTAATCATCAGGTCAGTGCACTTCCGCCACTTTGTCTTGTGTGGGCACATATTGGAAGTGGATACCAAACTGTGAAAGAATATTTTTTTGAGAGGTAATCAATGAATTTCCAGGGTATTATGTCTGAATGATCTGCAACTGCCTTGAGGGCTCTCATGTAAAGTGGCTGATGGACTTTCATGGCTGTCTTGTCTCCTTAGGTAGTATTCTTTGAAGGAGAAACAGGCTCTCTTACCTTTTGATGGGGACCTCAAGAAACTCACTTGGGTCCCGTTAGGGCTTCCCTATAATGACTTTGATAGAATGAAGACTCTGATATTTTCATCAGTGAAAGATGAACATGGTAAATAGTAGCGTTCTGGGTCAAAACATTCTGCCTCAGATCTACATCTGAAGCAGAGATGGAATCCAGTAAGATTTAGAATACTGCTTGCATGTCACAGAAAAAGCTAAATTTGACGTACTAAGAATAAACTAGATATATTTTAATGGCCCACTACTAATAAGATGCTTTAGAAAACATTGGCCTAATTCTGACCTTAATCATTACTATTTAAATCAGGAATAATTCCAATTAAGTTACAGGAGAATATATAATGAGATCAGAATCAGACTCAGCATGTTCCCAGCATGAGCATGAGCATATCCACCTGCAGAATATTTTTACACCATAGGCCTGATCCTGTATTGCTTATGACCCAAACTTCCCACTGAGGTCAATAAAAAATGTGGGTGTTCTATGAATGTGGGATCAGGTCTCAGGGATCTACAAAAATCAGAAGCCAAGCAAAATAAAAGGGGCCATATTATCCACACCAGCCTACTTAAAGAAACTTCAGATTGCTTCCCCCTTTCACTTGGATACATGCTAAGAGATGACAACCAAACACTCCTCACCTCATACCTATGATATAATTAGAAACCAGACATTTTGACACATCGTTTTTCAAATGTGCAGTTGGCCTGAACATAAGTATTTGGCACTTAGGTTAAATATGCAAAGAGTTAAGAAAAAAACCACAGGGCATAAGAGAGTGCAAAGAACATGATCCATTTGCCTAATCAGTAAAAAGCGACACTTTACTAGCCTTTCAAAAATCATTTCTATTGTTCAGTTCCAAACTGAACCACACCATGCATTATGAAAGATATCTAGAGTACTTACATTTTTGAAGTAGTAAATATTCCTAACAATGCAGAATCTGGCCCTGTATCTATTAAATGTCAAGCATAGAAATTAGCATAAAACTACTATAACAAGTAGCTCTACCTATTTTCTTGTAGATCATTTTTTCTCCCACAAAAAAACCCACCATTTTTTGTCTGAAAAATATTTCAAACTAATGCACTTCTGAAAAGGCAGTTAGAGATTAACAAAATACTGTGAAATGGCTCTTCTGCCTATTTTCAACTCTGAGAACTCATTTAGATCAAATATAAAAAGACACCATAGTGTACTTGGTTATAAACTGTATTATGTGCAAGGGCACTTACCAAGCGTGAATGATTTGTATTGTCAGAATAAACATTCAACAGAATACACCAAAGCATGTGATGCTGTTGAAAGGGAAATAAAGTAGCTCTCAATTCCAAATTAATAAAGGCAAAGACAAAAGTGTGCTTAAGCACATACAGATACTGTGCTATTTTGATTACATGGGGCAAGCTAAAAGAGAAAGGCTGTCTGTTTTGCCATTTTCTCTTGCTTTTCTACAAAGCCAAATATTAAGTACTTGGGTTACAAATCTCCTCTCACAGTCAATCCCACTTCCTTTGACATTCACCTCCTACGAATGACACACAATCCAACACCCACCTGCCAGCCCTGAGAAAAAAAGAATAGCTGTAGATCTAACAAACCTGCACAACTGGCTCCAGCCAAAAAGATAAAACATTCTGTAAATGCAAACAAATTATATCATTCACTGATGTCAAAAGAGAAAAGGTGGAGGAAAGTGAAAAAAAGAGGAAATGACCAAAGAGCCCTTAGTCATCTTGACTTCGTGTAGAGATTTCAACTGAGTGTTGAGATTAGAATCCTCTACTAGCTTTTAAGAGCTATGCAATAGGCTATATTTTAACAAATCATGGCATCATAGTAGTTGGGAATGGACAGATTTATCGAATCCACCCTGCAAAGGCAGTTTATACTCGTCATCAGCCCCACAACAGAGAACGTTTCAGATTTTAAAATTTTATTAAAGCTTATATTAAAATTATCTAAAACACGGATTAATGAAAAAGTTTCTATTCATCTGGGTATAACGCTTAAATTATCCAAAAGTAGCAAGTTTCATTTTAAAAGTCATAAAATGCATATAGTTCATAATCTCCAATATCCCAAATTAAGGATCTTAACCGAAAGGTCAAGAAGAAGAGACGCTGGCGGAATGGCTGGGGTCTTTGAGGAAGAGTTAAAAGGGAATTCAGTGTTATACCAAAAATTGTATTAATTTTTCAAACAGGGAGTTTCAATATTGGGTGGTGTAACACAGCATTATGGAAGTTTCAGATGGGAAGAAAAAACCTCATTGTGTCCAACTGCTGCAGGTCCCTGATAGAGGATGAACCAGACACTAAAACTGATGCTACATTTTATTGGGTACGTGCCCGCTGTTTGTTACTTGAGTTTCCCAACAGGGATTATTGTGGGATCCCCAGTTGCTTCAGAGGATCATATAACAGCAGTGTGTCCAGGGTAACTTAATCTTATCTTCATCTGGTCCAGAGGATTCTGAAAAGCAACAGTGAAAACTAAAAAGAAAAGGAGTACTTGTAGAGACTAACCAATTTATTTGAGCATAAGCTTTCGTGAGCTACAGCTCTCTTCATCGGATGCATAAAGTGGAAAGTACAGTGAGGAGATTTTATATACACACAGACCATGAAAAAAGATACATGGTAAGGAGAGTGATCACTTAAGATGAGCTATTACCAGCAGGAGAGTGGGGTGGGGGGAGAGAAAACCTTTTGAAGTGATAATTAAGGTGGGCCATTTCCAGCACATTTCCAGGAGTTAACAAGAACGTCTGTGGAACAGTGGGGGGGAGGAATAAACAAGGAATAAACAAGCTCATGCTCAAATAAATTGGTTAGTCTCTAAGGTGCCACAAGTACTCCTTTTCTTTCTTCAAGGTGAAATAGTTTCACTTAGTATAATGACTCAACCACTCCCAGTCTCTATTCAAGCCTAAGTTAATTGTATCCAATTTGCAAATTAATTCCAATTCAGCAGTCTCTCGTTGGAGTCTGTTTTCGAAGTTTTTTTGTTGAACGATAGTCACTTTGAGATCAGAAATCGAGTGACCAGAGAGATTGAAGTGTTCTCCGACTGGTTTATGAATGTTATAATTCTTGACATCTGATTTGTGTCCATTTATTCTTTTACGTAGAGACTGTCTAGTTTGACCAATGTACATGGCAGAGGGGCATTGCTGGCACATGATGGCATCTATCACATAGGTAGATGTGCAGGTGAACGAGCCTCTGATAGTGTGGCTGATGTGATTAGGCCCTATGATGGTGTCCCCTGAATAGATATGTGGGCACAGTTGGCAATGGGCTTTGTTGCAAGGATAGGTTCCTAGGTTAGTGGTTCTGTTGTGTGGTGTGTGATTGCTGGTGAGTATTTGCTTCAGGTTTGGGGGCTGTCTGTAGGCAAGGACTGGCCTGTCTCCCAAGATTTGTGAGAGTGATGGGTCGTCCTTCAGGATAGGTTGTAGATCCTTGATAATGCATTGGAAAGGTTTTAGTTGGGGGCTGAAGGTGACGGCTAGTGGCGTTCTGTTATTTTCTTTGTTGGGCCTGTCCTGTAGTAGGTGACTTCTGGGCACTCTTCTGGCTCTGTCAATCTGTTTCTTCACTTCAGCAGGTGAATATTGTAGTTGTAAGAATGCTTGATAGAGATCTTGTACGTGTTTGTCTCTGTCTGAGGGGTTGGAGCAAATGCGGTTGTATTGTAGAGCTTGGCTGTAGACAATGGATTGTGTGGTTTCTGGGGAGTTTTCACCCTGCTGCAGCTTGGGAAAGCCATGAGAAGCAACCACGACTCAGGAGACATCATGGGACAGCACTGCACTGGTTTATATTTGGTTCCCAGTTGGAAGGTTCTCTTTGTCAACCATAAGAGATAAAACTCACTTTTTTCATAATAAAAGCTTAGATGCTGAAGAAGTTGATGGTTCTCACCTTGGAAATCTTCCAACTCACCATGGCATCTTAGGTTTTTTATGCCACACCTTAGGATCCTCTCTACCCACCACTGAAGGGCAGTCTTCTGCTACTATTTAACAGCACACCGCACACAGTTAAGGACTGGAAGTGTATCTAACTAGAATTGTATAGGGAGTGTATTGAATCACAACAGAATGGTCCAAATTGGAATGTGTCCAAGATACCAGTGTTAACAATACTGCAAAATGTACCACAGAAATTTTAGTCACCACAGATAGTCTAACTTTCTAGTTTCTTTTACCATGCCTATCACTGTGGTATCTGAGCCCCTGATGCCACAGCCTTGACTTTAATTTTATATCTCATCAAAAAGAGAGCACAAGGTCTTCCTACACTGATGCAGTATTTGGCTCAGTACTGGCCAAGAGTCTACCGAATCATTAACATCATTGCCTGCAACATACAGATTTTCTCTAGCTGTATCCCAACCAAATACTAATCCTGCTCAGTCCTACTTACCTTATATGGTATGGTGAGGGAACATCTTCAGCTAGTATGGCTGAAACCAGTAAATAATTTCCCCCCTTTTTTTCATATCATATTTGTAAATAAATGAGGGCTGCATATGGGTGGGGAAATTGTATGCAGGGCCATGAATGTAGGGCTGGGGCAGGGGGTTGGGTTGCGGGAGGGAGTGCAGGGTGTGGGAGGGGATGCGGTGTGCAGAAGGGGCTCAGGGCAAGGAGTTGGGGTGCAGGAGGGGTGCGGAGTGGGGGATGGGGCTCAGGGCAGGGGGCTGGGGTGTGAAAGGGGGTGCAAAGGAGGCGGTTAGGGGGCTCAGGGCTGGAGTTCGGGGCACGGGCTCTGGCCTGGTGCTGCTTACCTCGAGCGGCTCCGGGGTGGCAGTGGTGCACAGAGGGGCTAAGGCAGGCTCCCTGCCCTGCTCTGGCCCCATGCTGCTCCCGGAAGCGGCCAGCATGTCCGGTAGTGGCTCCTGTGGGTGGGGTGGGACAGACAGCTCCACCGCGCGCTGTCCTCGCCTGTGGGGACCACCCCAGAAGCTCCCATTGGCCCTGGTTCCCCGTTCCTGGCCAATGGGAGCTGCGGGAGGCGGTGACTGCCAGCGAGGGTAGCGCATGGAGCCCTCTGCCCCCACTCCCCAAGGGGCCGCAGGGACGTGGTGCCGGGTGCTTCCGGGAGTGGCGCGGGGCCAGATCAGGCAGGGAGCCTGCCTTAGCCCGCTGTGCCATGGGGCTGGCAATCCCGCAGGCCAGACTGAAAGCCCTGATGGGCTGGATCCGGCCCGCAGGCTGTAGTTTGCCCTCCCCTGAGCTACGGCAACATTACAACTGAGGTCAAACACCCTGAAAATAAGAGTTGGAAATAGTGACATCCTTAACTGTAACAACACTAGCAGGCACCACCATAACAACAGAAATTATAACCTCTTTTATCAAGGAATACTTAGTGTGGTAGAACACTGTCTAATAGATATTGTACCTTGCTTGATTGAATATGTTCTCCTTGGAAAGGTTTCTAATAGTTTCAAACAGAGTGTGGTCCCCTAAAGCTACATTTTACTTCCGTTTCATACTGACTGACTGTAACCCTAAGGCAGTTATTGAAAGAGAACTAGCAGTGAAGTGTAAAGAGCTCTAGGAATGAACATGCAAAGGCAGAAAATTGAACACAGATCAAAAAGAAAAAAAAAAAGTCTAAAAGGTTAACATAGAATATCTCAGATAAAAAATCTGAGAATGATTCCTTTAATAAATGTTGCTATTAACAAACCAGTTCTGTTAATAAATATAACTGAGAGGTGACATATTTATAGGAACTGATTCATTACATGAATAAACATAACTAACATGTCCAACATTTCAGCCATGACTTCAGTTGCAACAGAGAGGCTGGTAAAGGCAATCTTACAAGTATCCAAATTGGATAAAGACCACTGAAGAAACAAAATTGTTGGTGGCTCCTTTCTTTACAGTCTGAAGTTCATGCTTAGTAAATCAAAGATATTGCACATTGTATCTAATGTAAAATATTTTGGGCCATATTCACCACTGCCTTGCAGCTTGCAAGGTATAATCCACATTTATATCTGTGCTGAGTGAGTGCAAAGTGGGTGTAAAAGGCTACCAAATCAGAATGACAGTGCTTAGCCACCCACTTGGCACAGGTGTAAATGACTAGACAAGGTGCAAGGCAGTGGGCAGGCCTTGTACATGTTAAAAAAAGCCAAGATGAAAAACAATATTGTCCATGAAGGAAAAGGGTTCGCTATTCAAGGGTCGGATCCAATTCTTATTGAATGCAATGGACTTCCCACAGTGACTCCACTGGGAATTGGATCAGGCGCTAAATAATCTAGATTTAAAAAAAAAAGATGACCATCTGGCACACATATTAATTGTGCAGTGACAAAAAAGAGTATGAAGCCTGACAAAGCAGAATGTAAAGGACAAATAAAGGATCGGCTATAAAATTAGACATTAGTAATGCCAAAAAGTCTTGACATATTCATACTTATTGATTTTCACAGTATATGATAAAAGAAAACACTTTACAGACACATAAATAAATCCTCAAACATCCTTCTTGTTCTCCAACCACATCCTCACAGCTTGCCCTTATTTGCGGATGACTTGCAAAGCAAGAGAGAAGACTAGCACACTTGTGGTGGAGAACTCAGGCTGCATCTGACCTAGCAAAGGTTTTGATAAGTCAGACTAAACATTTTTTAGAAGTCCCTGGAGTCCAGTCAGGTGAGAGAATGGTCCCCCTTTGTCTCCCAAGACATCCACACACTTCCCTGTTCTAGCACTCTGAACCATCTCTGTTCTCTCTATCTCACTACCCCAATTAAAATCCTATAAGGAGAAACAGCAGACTTTGAACATGGGAAATCTGAGGTAAAGGTGTCTAAGGGGTGTGGGCCAGAAGGGGTAGGCAGGGCTGGGGATAACCCTGGCAACCTAGAAACATGCCAGGCTTTTTTAGTGGTATTTACTAGTTGTATTCAGAGAAGCTCTGTGTTAATTTTGCTTTGTAATTTACCAATCGAGCCTTTAGTATCGTAAGAGTAAATTAACAATGGGGGACAAAACTCTTTTTTTTTTTCTTTGCTGTATAATACTTTAAATTGAAGAGAATCCCATATAGGTTAGAAGGAAGTGTGAAGTTTCATTTCTTGGGTACAGATATACATTTATTTTCTTTTTTTCCCCCCTTTTCTTTGTTAGTCTTAAAAATGGTAATAGAACATTCAGGGGTGTTTGCAGTATCATAATCCGAGGAGTCCTTTAAGATTATGTAATATGAATATACTGTTATGAAGCTATTCAATTGATCAAGTTATCGTGGGGGCTGGAACAGGCCAATTCCTACAGACTACCCATATAGTTAATTGGTGTTTGGTTCTTGTATCACACCCACGACCATTTGAAGTGCCCTACAAATCTCTTAAAAGGAGCACAAGATCCGTGTCTGTGTGAATTTCTAGGTCACTTTTATTTATTGAGTAAGCTTTTATTTGTCATGGTGCATAGATGTTTTATTTGAATCCTGTCAGGTCAATTTTGCATTGTTGTGATCCCATAGTTTACAATTTGTGAATTCAGAAACTGAGCAACGCCATTGCTGTACAAAAGAGTACATTAAATACAAAAGAAAAGAAAAGCGTATTGGAGGCAAAATCCAAAAGGCTAAGGCACTGAATGAGTAAGGGAAAATAAGGCAAGAAGAGGCTGTATAAATATATTAGGAGGAAAAGGAAAGCCTAGATCCATTTACTTAATGGGGAAGGAGAGGAAATAATGAATGACACACAGAATGCTGAGTTGTTCAGTGTGTTTTTTTGAGGCTTCAGTCTTCACTGAAAATCTTGATTGTGACCAGATACTTAACAATGTGGGAAGGATCTCAGATCAAAATAGGGAAAGAACAAGTTTAAAGAATATTTAGATAAGTTAAATGTATGTAAATTGACAGAGCCAGATGAAATTCACCTTTGAGTACTTAAGAAACTAGCCAAAGCAATCTCTGTACTTTTAGCAATTGTCTTTGGGAGTGAATGGAGGAAGGGTGAGGTACTAGAGGGCCAGAGAACGGCAAACATAGTAGCTAACTTCAAAAAGGGGGAAAACCAGAGCTGGGTAATTATAGACACATCAGCTTAACTTTGATACCCAGAAAGATACTGGGACAATCAGTTTATTGTAACCTAAAGGGTAATAAGGAGATGAGTAGTAGTCAACATGGATTTATCAAGAACAAATAATGTCAAACCAAACTTATTTTCTTCTTTGATAAATTAACTGACCTAGTGGATAGAGAGGAAGCAATAAATAGGACAAATACAGTCTTTAGTAAGGCATTTGACCCTGTCCCATATGACAGTCTCATAAACAAATTAGGAAATGAAATTTAGATGGAAATATTATAAGATAGGTGCATAACTGGTTCAAAGGCTATTTCCAAAGAGTAGATATCAATGGCTTTCTGTCAAACTGGGGGATATATGTTTCTCTTGGGTCCACACTGTTCAGTATTTTCATTAACGACTTTGATAGAGTGGAGAGTATGCTTATGAATCTGTTGTTGTGATGTTTAAACCATTTCTTTGCCTGAAATGTTACAAATTAGTAATTGGTGTGTAGTTCATGACAAGATGACACGGTGCTGCTAATCAAACTATTATGTAAGAACACAGGCTATCAGATCTCGGTGTGTTAATCTCTAATAACAAACACGTGTTATCTCATTGCTGTATATGTTGGTACCACTCACCATTCCAGGGGGAATTCTGCACCACTGCGCACGTGCATAATTAATGAGCCAGACATTTTTAATTTTTTGCGTAGAAAAAAAGCTTCGGCCGGAAAGTTGCTTCAGTCCTGCCTTTTGCCCACCAGAGAGTGCTATGGTGCTAGAACAGGGGGAAGGGGGTTTGAGCATTGGCCTGCTAAACCCAGGGTTATGAGTTCAATCCTTGAAGGGGCCATATAGGGATCTGGGGCAAAAATTGGGGATTGGTCCTGCTTTGAGCAGGGGGTTAGACTAGATGACCTCCTGAGGTCCCTTCCAACCCTGATATTCTATGATTCTGCTGTGGCTGTGAAGGAGGCAAAGAAAAGTTTCTTTGTCTACACCATAGCATCTGCGAAATCTCACATAGGAGATTGCTTCTGGGGGACAGAGGGCCTGTTTAATCTGTGCTGTCTCAGTTTGTTCCTTTCCAAAGAGAGTTGTGTGGAACCAGACCAAACTTTTGCGTCTGGAGAGGAAAGGAGAGAGTGTGCAGAGTAACAGATTGAGAAGACAAATACTAAATCCTCTATGCTTGAGTTTTGGCTAGTTTCTCAATCTGAGGTGCTAAAATGGTGGAAGCACCTCATGCCAGCTCCTGTGCTTTGGACCCAAGCCTAATCCTATTTTGGCTCTTGAAGACCAATTGAGAAGAACTGAGTCCACTGTTGGTGAAGATTGTCAACATTTCTTTGGGGAGGACAGAGTGGTGGTGACGTGCCTCCAGGAAGCTTTTGTATTTGACATTGACCATGTGGTCCATTATTACCCAATATGTGATCTGTTTTTAACATGAGTAATGTTAAGAATTTGCAGAATCAGGCTCTAAGAAGACCAAACACAGATGAGGGGAGGGAAATAGAACATAACATAGAAGCAAATGACCCAATCCTGTAAATACTTACACACTTTAATGGGAGCTAACATGTGAACTCTTCACAACTTCAAGGGGATTACTCATGAGAGTAGTTAAGCATGAGTGCAGGGTCTTACAGTGTAAAACCTTTGGTACAAATTCTTTGATTCTTTCGTATACGTTTTAAAAGCACCTAATGAAACAGATAGCTGAATAGGGCTTTTTGGTACTAATACATTATCAATGATAAATAATGAATACCCCATATTTCTTTTTTTAAAAATGCATTTAACACATAGGGAAACTGAGATACAGAGATAGAACCAAATCCTGTTGATGCCCTGTCCTGTGCTTTAACTACAGGATCATGTATGCACCTGATTCTGCTCCACTAAAGTAGGGTTGCCAGGTGTCCGTTTTTTGACCAGAACACCTGGTCAAAAAGGGACCCTGGTGGCTCCGGTCAGCACTGCAGACCAGGCCATTAAAAGTCCAGTGAGCAGCGCTGTAGAGCTAAGGCAGGCTAGTCCCTACCTGTCCTGGCACAGTGATGCGCTCCAGGAAGCGACCAGCAGGTCCGGCTCCTAGGCGGGGGGGAAGGGGGGGGAGGAGGGGTTGCACGGGGCTCCGCATGCTGCCCGAACCCCCCCAAACCCGAAGCCCGCTCCTCCACCCCAAACCCCTCATCCCCAGCCCCACCCCAGAGCCCGCACCCCCAGCCCAGAGTCGGTACCCCCTCCTTCACCCCAATCCTGTGCCTCAACCTGCAGCCCCCTCCCACACTTTGAATCCCTCGGCCCTACCCCCCAGCTTGGAGCCCCCTCCTGCTTCCTAAACCCCTCACCCCCAACCCCATCCCAGAGCCTGCACCCCCAGCAGGAGCCCTCACCCCCTCCAGCACCCCAACTCCCTGCCCCAGCCTGGAACCCCCCCCACACCCTGAACCCCTCATTTCTGGCCCCACCCCAGATCCCACAGACACAGTTAGAGCCCTCACCCGCTCCTGCACCCTACCCCCTTCCCCAGCCCAGTGAAAGTGAGTGAAGGTGGGGAAGAGCGAGCCACCGAGGGAGGCGGAATGTAGTGAGTGGGGGCCAGGGCCTCAGGGAAGGGGCAGGTCTAGGGTGTTCGGCTTTGTGTGATTAGAAAGTTGGCAACCCTACACTAAAGTCAAAACGAGTTTTGCCATTGGCTTCACTGGGAGCAGCATCAGGCCCTATCTGAAGACTAGCCAGCAGGTAGAGAAGACTCCTGAGAAATAGCTATTCTATTTGTTCATGCAAGTGTCGCTATCTTGAAAAAAAAAAAAGAGGAAGAAATTCAAACTATGACATAGAAAACAGAATAGCCCCTAAACAGAATGTTTTTCAAAGTTTTCCCTAAAGTATCATCTGCTCTTTAACCTCCTTATTACTACATTGTCTAAAGTTTAAAATACATTTAGCGAGATACTTCTTGCAAATTATTCCAATTCAAATCCAACTGTTTCCCAATGTATCAAAACAAAGTTAAATAACAAAACTAGAGTTAAATAACAAACAGTGGGACAGAAATATTAAAAGATTAAGACAAGAAAAGATATGTAATTGGGTGAGACTGAAGTAAACGGACAGTTGAGGAGACAAAGCCTGTTCCAGACGATAATAGCTGCAAAGAAAGTGGGTCTCATTTCAACAGTGATGAGACTCTCTCAAAAAAGACAAAGAGGAAGCCAGTGCTAAAACTGTGGAAAAAGGGAAGAAGATAGACAAGGTCCATGTGTTGCTATAGCACCATAGCATAGACACTTCCGACATTGATGGAAGGGGTTTGTCCATTGTTGCAGTTAATCGACCGCTCCACGAGGTGGTAACTAGGTTGACCGAAGAATTCTCCCACTGACCTAGCCCAGTCTACACCAGGAGTTAGGTCAACCTAACTATGGCAGACGGGGCACAACATCTTATACAGCCTGAGCAATGTAACTAGGTCCATCTAATTTCTGAGTGTAGCCCAGGTTGAGAAAGGCAGGAGCAACTTGTTAGATGATTTTAAACATAAGGAAGGAATTTTAAACTAGATCCTGAAATAAATAGGAAGCTGTGGACTGGAGCAAACCAGGAAATTCAGCAGACACATATAGATCTTCTGTTGAACAAAGTTGAGATGGATCAAACCCAGAACATCACATTCAACCCCTTCCAACTCCAGGGTATTGGGATCTGTTTTGAACACAGATCTAGGGTCGTCAGCCCTTCAGAACTGTCCTGGAGTCTCCAGGAATTAAAGATTAATTTTTAATTAAAGACTGTCATGGGATGAAACCTCCAGGAATACATCCAACCAAAAATGGCAACCCCAGCCAGATCCAAAGCCAACAGGGCCCTATTTTCTCCCTCGGCTGTGACCAAAACCTCAGGTGAGCAGCAGGGGAGAATTCAGCCCGGCCACATGATTCACACCCTCGCCCCAGTCTGCGCCTGCTCTGGAGGGACCTCAAACAGCGTCTGGGCCACTACTGTGAGGCGCAAAGCTTTAAACGTTTCCCACCCGCAGCAGCTGCAGACACCTCTCCCCTCAGAGGCGCCCCGGGCACGCTGGGTCCCCGCGCGCCGAACAGGGGAGCGCAATCTGGGGAGGGGGAGTCCCAGCAGCCGCCCGACTCCTCCCCCCCCCTCGCCCTGCCCCAGAGGCGGGGCCGCCCCCTCCAGACCCAGCCAGCCGATCGCCTCGGCCCGGCCTTCCGCTGCCGCCATTCTCCGCAGCCAGACGGAGAGTCAGGCCCCGCGGCGCCGGCCCATCCATCGGCCCGGGCTCGTGGCGTCTCGGCTGCCGGCTCCAGTTCCGACGCGCCCCTTCAAACGATGCAGCCCGCGGGCTCCCCGCTGCGGCTCCTCCTCCTCCTCTCGCTGGCCAAGGCAAGCGGGGCGGCGGCGGGAACAGGTAACGCCTGGGGCGGCCGCCCCGTGGCCGTGCGGGGTGTCTTCAGGCTTTCCCGCGGAGCCGCCCCTGGGCCGATGTGGCCCCTCTCCAGGGCGCGCGATCCGCCTGGCGCGCGAACCCGGGAGCAGCGCCGCGGAGCTGGCTGAGGCGGCCAGAAGGCGGCAGCTGGTCGTTTGGCCGCTTTATGTTATTTCCTGAGCCGTGGAGCAGGGGTACTGGGCATCCACGGGGTTTGAGCTCAGGGATTCTGCAAAGGTGGCTGGGACGTACCCAAGGACAAAAGCTGCGAGAGAAACTTTTAGTTTCTGTATACAGATGTCTGTGAAGCAGGGTTTTGGCGATTTCCCCCTCTTTTTTTTTCAGTCCACAAGAGTTTTATGAAACGAAACACAACCCGCGCTCCCTGAGTCACTTAGTCAATATAGGTTTCAGAGTAGCAGCCCTGTTAGTCTGTATTCGCAAAAAGAAAAGGAGGACTTGTGGCACTTTAGAGATTAACCAATTTATTTGAGCATAAGCTTTCGTGAGCTACAGCTCACTTCGTGGGGTAGTCATTCTTCAAAGGTAAAAAGACATGCATTGTTGGAAAGGAAAAATGGGCAGTTCTGTAAATAAAATGTAATAATGGAGTCTCCTCTCCACTCTTAGCTCTTTGAGCATTACACTTTTTTTTAATCTGCCCTTAGATGTACCCTAGCCAACTGATTTCCATTTTCACCACTGAACCAATTACACAGTTTTGACCAAACCAGTCTAACTGTAAAAAGACACACGGACTCAGTTGGGCAGGAGTCCTGGCCTTTGACTCATTAAAGGCCCCAGGAGAATTGTCTGTCTTCTAACTTCTGCAGACTTTCCACTTGTTTGTTCTTGATCTCTCCCACCTATTTTCACAAAGTGACCCAAGATTTATTCAGCCTTTTAGCGACGGATATTGTCATTGTCACAGAGCCTTTTGGTTTACAGGTTTCAGAGTGGTAGCCGTGTTACTCTGTATCGGGGGAAAAAACCAAACAAAAACCCGAGGAGTACTTGTGGCACCTCAGAGACTAACAAATTTATTTGGGCATAAGCTTTCGTGGGCCAAAACCCACTTCATCAGATGCATGCAGTGGAAAATACAGTAGCAAGATATATATACACAGAGAACATGAAAAAATTGTAAGGAGACTAATCAATTAAGGTGAGCTATTATCAGCAGGAGAAAAAAAAACCTTTTGTAGCGATAATCAGGATGGCCCATTTCAAACAGGTTTCAGAGTAGCAGCCATGTTAGTCTGTATCTGCAAAAAGAATAGGAGTACTTGTGGCACCTTAGAGACTAACAAGAAGGTGTGAGTAACAGTAGGGGAAAAACTAGCATGGGGAAATAGTTTTTACTTTGTGTAATGACCCGTCCACTCCCAGTCTTTATTCAAGTCTAATTTAATGGTATCCATTGGCCAAAGCGGACAATCTCTATGCAAAAGAATAAATGGACACAAATCAGACGTCAGGAATTATAACATTCAAAAACCAGTTGGAGAACACTTCAACCTCCCTGGTCACTCAATTTCAGACCTAAAAGTTGCAATTCTCCAACAAAAAAATTTCAAAAACAGACTCCAACGAGAAACTGCAGAATTGGAATTAATTTTCAAACTGGACACCATTAAAGCTGGAAGTTGAAGCTAGACAAATTCAAACTGAAAATAAGGCATACATTTTTGACAATGAAAGTACTTAACCACTGGAACCATTTCCCAAGGGTTGTGGTGGATTCTCCATCATTGACCATTTTAAAATCAAGATTGGGTGTTTTACTATAAGATCTGCGTAGGAATTATTTGGGGGAAGTTTTCTGGCTTGTGTTGTACAGGAGGTCAGGTTAGATGATCACAGTGGTGCCTTCTGGCCTGGGAATCTCTGAATCTATTTGATTCTGCCTAGGTGAGCTCCATGGTACACTGCCACTCTTCATACAATAGCTCCCATACAATGGGTGCTGATAGTGGCAGCATTTAAAGAAACAGGAAAATGCAGTACTTCCTTACTTGACTCATTCCTGGCTCCTCCTTTCTGAACAGTCAGTTTGCTAT
Organism: Lepidochelys olivacea; assembly: GCF_965140295.1. Taxonomy (NCBI): domain Eukaryota; kingdom Metazoa; phylum Chordata; order Testudines; family Cheloniidae; genus Lepidochelys; species Lepidochelys olivacea. Next base: position 52,946,375 of record NC_140421.1, on the reverse strand, counting down.
ACACAAGACACTTGTTGCGCTGCATCTGAGAGTGCTAAAGGAGATGGCAGATGTGATAGCAGAGCCATTGGCCATTATCTTTGAAAACTCATGGAGATTGGGGGAGGTCCTGAACGACTAGAAAGGCTAATGTAGTGCCCATCTTTTAAAAAGGGAAGGAGGAGGATCCGGGGAACTTCAGGCCAGTCAGCCTCACCTCAGTCTCTCGAAAAATCATGGAGCAGGCCCTCAAGGAATCAATTCTGAAGCACTTAGAGGAGAGGAAAGTGATCAGGAACAGTCAGCATGGATTCACCAAGGGCAAGTCATGCCTGACTAATCTGTTGCCTTCTATGATGAGATAACTGGCTCTGTGGATGAGGGGAAAGCAGTGGACATGTTATTCCTTGACTTTAGCAAAGCTGCTGATACGGTCTCCCACAGTATTCTTGCCAGCAAGTTAAAGAAGTACGGGTTGGATGAATGGACTATAAGGTGGATAGAAAGCTGGCTAGATCGTTGGGCTCAGCGGGTAGTGATCAATGGCTCCATGTCTAGTTGGCAGCCGGTATCAAGCGGAGTGCCCCAAGGGTCGATCCTGGGGCCGGTTTTGTTCAATATCTTCATTAATGATCTGGAGAATGGTGTGGACTGCACCCTCAGCAAGTTTGCAGATGACATTAAACTGGGAGGAGTGGTAGATACGCTGGAGGGTAGGGATAGGATACAGAGGGACCTAGACAAATTAGAGGACTGGGCCAAAAGAAATCTGATGAGGTTCAACAAGGACAAGTGCAGAGTCCTGCACTTAGGACGGAAGAATCCCATGCACTGCTACAGCCTAGGGACTGAATGGCTAGGCAGCAGTTCTGCAGCAAAGGACCTAGGGGTTACAGTGGACGAGAAGCTGGATTTGAGTCAACAGTGTGCCCTTGTTGCCAAGAAGGCTAACAGCATTTTGGACTGTATAAGTAGGGGCATTGCCAGCAGATCGAGGGACATTATCGTTCCCCTCTATTCGACATTGGTGAGGCCTCATCTGGAGTACTGTGTCCAGTTTTGGGCCCCACACTACAAGAAGGATGTGAAAAATCGGAAAGCATCCAGTGGAGGGCAACAAAAATGATTAGTTTCAGAGTAGCAGCCGTGTTAGTTTGTATTTGGAAAAAGAAAAGGAGTACTTGTGGCATCTTAGAGACTAACAAATTTATTTGAACATAAGCTTTTGTGAACTACAGCTCACTTCATTAGATGCATTCAGTCCACTTTTTAAAAATGATTAGGGGACTGGAACACATGACTTATGAGGAGAGGCTGAGGGAACTGGGATTGTTTAGTCTGCGGAAGAGAAGACTGAGGGGGGATTTGATAGCTGCTTTCAACTCCCTGAAAGGGGATTCCAAAGAGGATGGATCTAGACTGCTCTCAGTGGTAGCAGACGACAGAACAAGGAGTAATGGTCTCAAGTTGCAGTGGAGGCAGTTTAGGTTGGATATTAGGAAAAACTTTTTCACTAGGAGGTGGTGAAGCACTGGAATGCGTTACGTAGGGAGGTGATGGAATCTCCTTCCTTTGAGGTTTTTAAGGTCATGCTTGACAATGGGATGGGATGATTTAGTTGGGGATTGGTCCTGCTTTGAGCAGGGGGTTGGACTAGATGATCTCCTGAGGTCCCTTCCAAACCTGATATTCTATGATTCTATGACACTGGAACTTTTTGGAACCTGTAGTGAACAAATCAAAGAGCCTATTATTCCTGAGACAGGATTTCAAGGGAAACTGTCTACTTGAAATCTAGCCAATTAAAAAAAAGAGTTAAAACAGTTGCCGGTACCACACCTGTCCCAGAGTTCCATGTCTATTTTTGTGATTTTGCAATCACACTTTCCTATATTTAATAATACTTTCGCTCCCTTGTTGCTGTGTGCGCCCACTTAAACGCAATGGGCAGCTGACTATTAACTGATGGAACAGGGAAAACCATGAAAATTCCTGTAAATAAAGTGCTGTCAAATGCACAAGGTAAACACCCTGGAAAAAAGAAAAATATTTGCCCCCTCCTCATCTTTTTACAGTTACAATAATCCAAGGTCTTTCTTGTAATAGTAGATAAAACCAGTTTACACAGAAGTGTGATTTTTAAGGTGATGTCCTTCCGTTCTCCCTGTTGTCTGGTTCATGATAGCTGAGGCAGAGTGTATCTTTCATCAAAGAGGACTATGATAGTGAGAGGGACTATTGAGATTCCAGTTGCAGCACAGATGTATAGTTCAAGAGGCGTTTTACCAGCTTGTTTCCTTATTTCTTGCACTGAAGGTCTCTGCCCTTGGTTCTGTTTTAGGTTTCTACAGTTGATCCTGATTCTCTCCACAGATCGTAATCTCTCACATTTGGACAGTTCCATTCCCTTCCTTGCCTCAGGTTCAGTCCTCTTTCTCCTAATGGTGAAGTCACTTGTTCAAAGGGATCTTCCTCTTGGAACTCAGTTGGTTTATAGTTACCCCAGATGTCACTCTCATGGAGTTGAGGGCATACTCAAAGTGGAAGATGGCTTGGTAAGGTGGTTTTCTTCAGAGAGAACATGGATATTGATATGTTAATGCTTAGGGTGGCACTGATAAGAAAACATCTACTAGCTCTCTGGGAATAACTAGCAGGGAAACCAGTTCTAATCTGAATAGAAAGTTTATTGTAATCACTTAACAAATAGGGCAGCACCCTCAGCTCTTGCTTCTGGAAGGAATCCAAACTACCTTTTTGCCTGGGCAGGCAGAAATCTCCCTGCCCTAAGAACCTGTTACCTGGCAGGGAAGATAAATTACCTGCAGACAGTCTAAGGAGAGAATGGAGTTCCCTTACTACTGGGTTCACCTCACTTTTAGCCAGTGGTGGTGCCCATTCATGAATCTGTTTTTGACACCAGCAAGTAACAAATTCCGCAGAAAATATAGCAAGTACCAGGATCCTCTGCTGAGCCAGTTGGATTCCTTTGTGATTCCCTTTTCCACTGTTGTCCTTTATTCGTCCATCCCCCCTCGTGCTTCATAAAATAGTTCAAATGTTCTGGCCCGACTAAAGAGCCATATTCACTCTTCAATGATCCAGGAGGGTTTGGTTTACGGGTTTGTATATGGACAGTTAGTGACCATTCTCTCCAGACCCCAAATCTGTTACCAGCTTTGCCCATTACTTTGGGGTATGCTCATTTATTAGGGTTACTCTTCTGGGGTGCGGGAGGATTCTGTACTTCTATCTATGTACTGCTTGTGTCACTTGTGTTCTCATACAGAGCTCTGCTTCTCCCTACTGAAAGTTCCCTCCCAGTGGAGTTATCCTGCAGGACCTAGGTTCCCCAAATGGGTTTTTCCAGCCCCAGAATTAGATAAACACACACAGAGCGCATCTGAGAGGACCGGGTTAATCAGTACTTCCAAGCTGCCACCCTCATATGTCCCAGGTTCAGCACATCTGTCATAACCGTACAGCTAAGGGTAGCCTATATTCCCATGCTGCTGGGGGAAGACTTGGCCAACCATGTGAAGCTAGCCAAGAGGGTGGGAATGGTTACCCGCAGCCAGGCTAAGCGAGCTGTCACACCTAGTTCTGTTCCTGAGCCTTCAACAAGGGCCTAGTCTGTGTTACCAGAGACCCAGACTGAGGTGGTGGAACCGGACACCATGCCAACGTCTGCGACAGCAGTAGTGGATCCAGTCGCAGAGACCCAGCCAGAGCCAGTCCCAAAACTGGAAGTGGTGGAGCAACCAGTACCAGAACCATTGCCAGCACTGAGTTCAGCGTTTGCAACCCCATCTACAGCTCCAATACCAGAGGACACCACTGAGCCTGCACTGGCAGCAGCAGCAGCAGATAACCCTACACAAGAGGCTCAGCCAGAGCCTGAAATACCACATAGTTCACCAGTGGAGAGCGGTTCACAGTCAACGGAAACAGCCCCATCACCTTCATCGCTTCCAGAGGGACCAAGCCCAGGTCCACAATCCAGTGAGGAACTGATGTCTCCAGCATCAAGGGAAGAGTTCCAGGCCAAACAGGAAGCAGATGAAAGCCTCCAGGGAGCTTGGACAGCGGCACAAAGCAACCCACCGCCTCTCAGCTCTTCTAATTGATCCCAGTTTGTTGTAGAAAGAGGACTTTTATACAAGGAACCTCTTTTTGGTGGGCACCAGTAAGATCGGCATCCTCAGAGACAGTTGGTAGTTCCAACTAAGTACCGGGGAAAGCTCTTGAGCTTAGCCCACCATCTTCCCTGGGGCCATGCTGGGGTGAACCGGACCAAAGACCGTTTGGGGAGGTCCTTCCACTGGGAGGGAATGGGCAAGGGTGTTTCTACTTATGTCCAGTCTTGTGAGGTGTACCAAAGAGTGGGAAAACCCCAAGACCGGGTCAAAGCCCCTCTCCAGCCACTCCTCATAATTGAGGTCCCATTTCAGCGAGTAGCTGTGGATATTCTGGGTCCTTTTCCGAAAAAGACACCCAGAGGAAAGCAGTACATACTGACTTTCATGGATTTTGCCACCCGATGGCCAGAAGCAGTAGCTCTAAGCAACACCAGGGCTAAAAGTGAGTGCCAGGCATTAACAGAAATTTTTGCGAGGATAGGTTGGACCTCTGACATCCTTACAGATTCGGGAACTAATTTCCTGGCAGGAACCATGAAAAGCCTTTGGGAAGCTCATGGGGTGAACCATTTGGTTGCCACCCCTTACCATCATCAAACAAATGGCCTGGTGAAGTTTAATGGAACTTTGAGAGCCATGATAGGTAAATTCGTAAACAATTGGGACCTAGTGTTGCAGCAGTTGCTCTTTGCCTACAGGGCTGTACCATATCCCAGTTTAGGGTTTTCACCATTTGAACTTTTGCATGGCCATGAGGTTAAGAGGCCATTACAGTTGGTGAAACAGCAATGGGAGGGATTTACACCTTCTCCAGAAACTAACATTCTGGACTTTGTAAACACCCTCCAAAACACCCTCTGAACCTCTTTATCCCTTGCTAGAGAAAACCTAAAAGATGCTCAGGAAGAGCAAAAGGCCTAGTATTATAAACATGCCAGAGAACGTTCCTTTAAAGTAGGGGTCTTGGTCATGGTCTTGCAGGTGCTCCAGGCCCATAAAATGGAAGTGCCTTGGGAAGGGCCATTTATGGTCCAGGAGCACCTGGGAGCTGTTAACTATCTCATAGCATCCCCCACCTCAAACCTAAAGTCTACAGTGTACCATGTTAATTCTCTAAAGCCCTTTTATTCCAGAGAATTAAAGGTTTGTCAGTTTACAGCCCAGGAAACAGATGACACTGAGTGGCCTGAAGGTATCTACTACGAAGGAAAAAGTGACAGTGAACCTCTCAATGACCCTTGGACGTATGCAGCACCAGCAGATCAAGGAGCTGTGCACTAGCTTCGCGCCGATGTTCTCAGCCACCCCAGGATGGACCGAACGGGCATGCCACTCACTCCATTGACACAGGTAATGCTCACCCAATTAGAGCCCAACCGTACCGGGTGTCTCCTCAAGCCAAAACTGCTATAGAACGGGAGATCCAGGACATGCTACAGATGGGTGTAATCCGCCCCTCTAACAGAGCATGGGCATCTCCAGTGGTTCTAGTTCCCAAACCAGATGGGGAGATACGCTTTTTCGTGGACTACATAAGCTAAATGCTGTAACTCGCCCAGACAACTATCCAATACCACACACAGATGCGCTATTGGAGAAACTGGGACGTGCCCAGTTCATCTCTACCTTAGACTTAACCAAGGGGTACTGGCAAGTACCACTGGATGAATCCACTGAGAAAAGCTCGGCCTTCATCACACATGTGGGGCTGTATGAATTTAATGTTCTCCTTTTCGGGCTGCGAAATGCACCCACCACTTTCCAAAAACTTGTAGATAGTCTCCGAGCAGGATTGGCAGAATCTGCAGTCGCCTACCTTGATGATGTGGCCATCTTTTCTGATTCATGGGAGAACACCTGGAGCATCTGCAAAAAGTCTTCGAGCGCATAATGGCGGCAGGGCTAACTTAAGGTTAAAAAGTGTCAAATGGGCCTAAGCAGAGTGACTTACCTTGGACACCGGGTGGGTCAAGGAACTATCAACCTCCTACAGGCCAAAGTGAATGCTATCCAAAAGTGGCCTGTCCCACAGTCAAAGAAGCAGGTCCAATCCTTCTTAGGCTTGGCCGGATATTACAGGCGATTTGTACTGCACTTCAGACAAATTGCCGCCCCACTGACAAACCTAATCAAAAAGAAACAGCCAAATGCAGTTCAGTGGACTGAAGAGTGTCAGAAGGCTTTTAATCAGCTTAAAGCGACACGCTGTCTGACCCTGTGCTAAGTGCCCCAGACTTTGACAAACCGTTCCTAGTAACCACAGATGCGTCTGAGCGTGGTGTGGGAGCAGTTTTAATGCAGGAAGGACCGGATTAAGAATTCCATCCTGTAGTGTTTCTCAGCAAGAAGCTGTCTGAGAGGGAAAGCAACTGGTCAGTCAGTGAAAAAGAATGTTACGCCATTGTGCACGCTCTGGAAAAGCTACGCCCATACGTTTGGGGATGGTGTTTCCACCTGCAAACAGACCATGCTGCAAAGAAGTAGCTTCATACCATCAAGAACAATAACAAAAATCTTCTTCGGTGGAGTTTAGCTCTCCAAGATTTTGATTTTGAAATACAACACATTTCAGGAGCTTCTAACAAAGTGACTGATGCACTCTCCCGTGAAGGTTTCCCAGAATCAACTGGTTAAAATAGTCCTTGAAATGTGGAAAATATTGTTCATCTTTATATAATCAGTAGTATATCTAGAGGTGCATGTGTCTTATTAACTTTGTTTTCTCCTAGAGCTCCAGGAAGAAATCACATCCAGTGTGGTACAGGCTGTCCAGCACCATCTGTGATTTGGGGAGTGTCAAGGTTCCTTTCCCACTCTGAACTCAAGGGTACAGGCTTGGGGACATGCATGAAAACCTCCTAAGCTTACTTTTACCAGCTTAGGTTAAAATTTCCCCAAGGTACAAACTATTTTACCTTTTGCCCTTGGATTTTCGCTGCCACCACCATAACCGGGTTTATTATTGGGAAAGAGTTGTTTGGAAACGTCTTTCCCCGCAAAATCCTCATCAAAACCTTGCACCCCCCTTCCTGGGGAAGGTTTGATAAAAATCCTCACCAATTTGCATAGGTGACCACAGACCCAAACCCTTGGATCTTAAGAACAATGAAAAAAAAGCGTTCAGTTTCTTACAAGAAGAATTTTAATAGAAGAAAAAGAATCACCTCTGTAAAATCAGGATGGTAAGTACCTTACAGGGTAATTAGATTCAAAACACAGAGAATCCCTCTAGGCAAAACCTTAAGTTACAAAAAGACACAAAGACAGGAATATCCATTCTATTCAGCACAGTTTATTTTCTCAGCCATTTAAAGAAATCATAATCTAACGCATATCTAGCTAGATTACTTACTAAGTTCTAAGACTCCATTCCTGTTCTGTCCCCGGCAAAAGCATCACACAGACAGACTGAGACCCTTTGTTTCTCCCTCCCCTCAGCTTTTGAAAGTATCTTGTCGTCTCATTGGTCATTTTGGTCAGGTGCCAGCGAGGTAATCCTAGCTCCTTAACCCTCTACAGGTGAAAGGGTTTTTCCTCTGGCCAGGAGGGATTTTAAAGGTGTTCTTCCCCTTCCCTTTATAGTTATGACAGGGGGCGTGTCATAACCACACAGCTAAGGGTAGCCTGGAATTCCTCCTTACCTGTAAGGGGTTAAGAAGCTCAAATAACCTGGTTGGCATCTGACCAAAAGGACCAATGGGGAAGATACTTTAAAATATTGTGGGGGGGAAGGCTTTGTTTTTGTGTGTTCTCTTGGGAAGCAGAGAAGCATCAGGTCAGAAAACTCCTCCTATAAACCATCCTAAAAGTCTCTCATATTACAAAAATTGTAAGTAAAAGCCATGCAAGGCGTGTTAGATTATCTTTTGTTTTGCTTGTGAATTTTTCCTTTGCTGGAGGGAAGTTTATTCCTGTTTTTTGTAACTTTGAAACTAAGCCAAGAGGAAGTTCTGCTGTGTTTTTGAATCTTTTGTTACCCTGTAAAGTTATTTTCCATCTTGATTTTACAGCGGTGATTTTTACCTTTTTTTAAAATAAAATCCTTCTTTTAAGAACCTGACTGATTTCTCTGTTGTCCTAAGACCCAGGGGTTTGGGTTTGTGATCACTTTGTAACCAACTGGTTAGGATATTATTCTCAAGGCTCCCCAGGAAAGGGGGTGTAAGGGCTTGGGGGGGCTATTTTGGGGAATAGGAACTCCAAGGGGTCCTTTCCCTGATTCTTTGTTAAATCACTTGGTGATGGCAGCGTACCCTCCAGGGGCAAAGAATTTGTGCCTTGGGGAAGTTTTAACCTAAGCTGGTAGAAATAAGCTTAGGGCGTCTTTCATGCGGGTCCCCACATTTGTACCCTAGAGTTCAGAGTGGGGAGGGAACCCTGGCAATGTCTCTCTCCACACTTTCACATTACAGTTGTTCTTGTAGTAACCTACTTGATGAGCAAACCCCACAGGATTTTTGGGCGCTGCAGGGATCTTTTAGCTTAGGTACGAGGAGCGTTGCTGCAGAGCGAATGAGGGAACCAAAAAACACCCACAGGGGGGTAGGGGTGGGGGTGGAAGGGAAGAGAGAGAGAGAGAAGCAACCAGCTTAATCATGAAAGTTAGTTATTGCCAGGTAATAACCATAGGGGAGCTAAACAAACAAAACAGTTATAATATTAAATCTAACTTAAACTTGATTATAAAAGTCAGGTTTAGAAAACTATAACTGATCACACAAGTCAGGGTCAGAAGGCTATACATAGAGAGAGACAGAGCTGGGTTCTCACCATTCTATGAAGCTTGAATTGATCAGGGGTCCCAGGTGGTGGTGGTAGCTGAGGGCCTGGAGTGCTGGAGACAAGCAGAGCCCCCAGCATGATCAGTCAGGAGAAGATGAAGTCCCAATGGAACTGATGCAGATTTTGGCTCCAGGCATCAGAACGCTTACTTGAGCATGGACAGGGGTTTTTGAAGAGAAAAAACAATAGTTCAAGGGAGGACACTAGATTTGTTTATGTATAAACAAGGGAGAATACCAAAGTTGTTTTATTCAGGCTAGACATGGGAGCTGATCATTCCTGGCTTTGGGCAGTGTTCCTTGGAGGGAGCTCACAATGCATCTAGGGAGCTTCACTATTTTGCATACCAATAAAGGATTTATTACTAGAATTGGTCTGAAAACTACTGAGCTAGGTGTGTGCATGTGTGGGTTCATTAACATCTGGAGCAGAGATCTCCCATTATGCAGTGCTCCCCTGTTTTTCTGGTCCCAGAGTTCTGTGCGGTTCTTGCCTTGGAATCTCTGTTCTCCATTCTGTATGCTAATGGAGATTCCTCCTTGTCCCATCTTCAATGCAAATGAGGCTAGGGGAGTTTCCTTAATTCTGTCTTCCTTATCCCAAGGTATGTCTCCCACTGCCTTTTCATTGCTTTTTGTAAGTCTTTCTTCTGTTGCAGATTTGGTTCAAGCAGAGGCTGGGGTAGAGGGGGTGTCTTTCATGTACTGTGCCCTGGTTCCCCAAGAACACAAAGCTGCTAGATAACAAGTCCCCTCGTTGATGGGATGCTTGCGACAAGCGAGTATCCCCATCACATTCTTTCTCCATGGTACCGGAACTACCCAGTCTGGGGGACCTTGCTCAATCAAGTAATGTCCAGCTAAAGTCCATTTCAGAGGTTCCCAGTTTATGAGGAACTGTGTGATAGTCTTGCCTGCTGGCGTGATCGGAGACAGCTGCAGTTCATCTCTGGGTAACGGAGGTGTCTGGGTTCTGATGACGATGACGTCATGAAGGGGCATGGTTGCTACCCAAACAGCGGAGGAAACCGGGACTATCCGCCACCTGGGAGGCTGTTACTGGTTGCATCTGATGGTGTACATCCCTTTTGAGACCATAATGGCTTACAGAAGAATGGGACGGAGTCTGGCGTGGTCTTAGTTTCATAACAAAACTTGAGTGACTCCCCGGGGCACTCTGTGTGCAATTAGCAACACTTGCCCAGGGGCAACCCGAGGAGTTGCTGACAGCGTAGAACTGGTAGCGATGCTGCAGGGCCAGGGGGTTGCTTGCATTCCCATAGAATCCATGCATGTGGCACAGCAATTTTACTTCCTGGGCTCCAGCTGGCAATCACCTCCAGAAATTCAGAGGGATCACAGGTTCAGTATAGAGCCTTGACAGCATCAGACTCCAGACACTTATGAACAGCAGAGTGCTGGTGAAAGGGATAGATAATAAGACAGAAAATATCATATTGCCTCTATATAAATCCATGGTACACCCACATCTTGAATACTGCATGCAGATGTGGTCGTCCCATCTCAAAAAAGATATATTGGAATTAGAAAAGGTTCAGAAAAAGGCAACAAAAATGATTAGCTGATGAACAGCTTCCATATGAGGAGAGATTAATAAAACTGGAATTTTTCAGCTTGGAAAAGAGATGACCAAGGGTGGATATGATACAGGTCTATAAAATCATGACGGGTGTGGAGAAAGAAAATAAGTGTTATTTACTCCTTCTCGTAACACAAGAACTAGGGGTCACCAAATGAAATTAATAGGCAGCAGGTTTAAAACAAACAAAAGGAAGTATTTTTTCACACAACGCACAGTCAACCTGTGGAACTCCTTGCCAGAGAATGTTGTGCAGGCCAAGACTATAACAGGGTTCAAAAAGAACTAGATAAATTCATGGAGGATAGGTTCATCAATGGCTATTATCCAGGATGGGCAGGGATGATGTTTCTAGCCTCTATTGGGTCACTTGATGATTACCTGTTCTGTTCATTCCCTCTGGGCACCTGGCATTGGCTACTGTTGGAAGACAGGATACTGGGCTAGATGGACCTTTGGTCTTACCCAGTATGGCTGTTCTTCTGTGCTGAAGGAGTACATTTCAATCTGTTGGTGCTGATAGCTTGATGAGTGAGGCGTGAAGATGTTGTACTCAAGGATTGGGATTGCCAGTTAATCCACAGACTATATTCAGTCCTGGTCTGCAAGTTTCCCACTTCTGTTGGCTTCAATGTGGGTGAGAGATAACTAGTCAAAGGGCTTGCCTGCAGAAGAAAGTTTCACCAGTTTAATGTAAAGTGTGAATTTAAACCGATTTAGTTAAACCAGTGCAAACCCTTGGGTGGACAGTCTTAGTTAGGTTTTAGAGTGGCTTATTAAACTGAGATAAGTGTGTCCAGACAGGGATTTGCATCATTTTAACTAAATCAATTTAAAACAGAATTAAAATTAAACTGGTGCAAGTTTCTCATATAGAAAAAGATCGATTTTTACCTACAAACAGCATTTCTTTGAGTTGACTAAATCTAGTCTGCACAGGAGCTCCTTTTGCTATCCTCAGTGTTTGACAATATTCTGTCCTGTATTATTCAGATAGTTGTTACATTCACACCTAGTTTTCTCTTCAGTGGACCAAATTCTTTCCTGAGTTAACAGCTGTATAATGTTTCTTTATTCTGCTCTTTAATTATGTTACCGGAATCTTGAGGTGATACACTGTAGGGCAGTTTTTGTGTGTGTGCAGGTTTGCATGTACACTCTTGAAAATTCACCCCACAAATCAGTTAGGGATATTTATACTGTGAGATTTGTATCTAATCCTGAAAGCAATAGGGAGTATCTAAAATTTCCATGAAGCAAGACAATGGAAATGATTGATTAGACAAGTTGCCAATGCCATTAGGAGTGCTAGAGACAGCTAATTACCCTCACCAGAAGGTGTTATCACTGAAAATTATGTTAACATTCAGAACAAGTAGGAGAAATAATTTGATTACATATTTTAATATACTACTTAAAAATAACAAAATTACACTATTTCTCCACTTCAAATTGGTTCTGATGTTAAAACTTCTTCAATTGGCAGCAATATCATGTGGTAAATGACTATTTTAACATGAAAAGCCTGTTTTCCTCATTAGACGTCTACAGTCAAATTCACCATTGGTTTAAGCACTGGAGTTACACCCACTTATGCCAAGAGTGAATTTGGCCCATGGGCCTTATCCAAATGCTATCAAAATACTAGCACAAAAGTCATTTTTTTCTAAATGTAGTAAAAAGCCAAAACGGGCTAGAGACAGAATGTTCCAAAGTGCCAAAGTGATGTAGGCACCTAAATCCCATTGAAAATCATTGGGACTTAAGCTTCTAAGTGCCTAAGTCATGTCTGAATTTTCAGCTTGGGCTCCTAAGTCACTTCTGAGCTTCTGAAAATATTAACCTGGAGCAGGGTTTTGTGTCAGACTTTCTGCAAATTGCTTCTGGCCCCCGGAATATCAAACCTACAATTCAACAAAAGCATGAATGGAGGAAGTGCACATATGCCCACACTTTGAAATCCACTTCATTTAGTGTTCTTCTTTCTTTAGATAAAAACTGTAGCCATTTGAAGGAAATGGACATCATCCAAAAACCAGATGCAGATTGTTACTGTTTTATGCAAAATGGAACAAAGCACTTAAAATATGTTTGGTCAGCTCTTCAGGTAAGTCTCTGTGTTTGGAGCTTGCTTCAGATTTTTAATATGTTACATGTTTTCCCAGCAACCAATCTGATCAAGATATGAGATCACAGGTGCATCTCAGTATGAAATCAGTCCGAGGGTTGCGTAGGCGGAGCCTAGAAAGAAGCATCTTTTAGTGTCATGCTGCTTTCACTTCTAGCGTGGCTGACTTGGGAGTTTGATGTCTCTTATTTGTTGCACAGATGCGGGGCCTTATTTCTTTGCTGAGAGGACAAAGAAATGTCAACTCAACTGTGTTGTGTGTACTGGATGTTATATGGTGACTTTTTGACAGCAAAAACAAGAACAAGGCTACATAATATCAGATGTATATTTCCCATGCTGACAGGAGTGGCAGGGGTGCACCTTTTAAGATATGCACCTTGGGCCTGGGCTGCAAAGTACTAAGTCTCAACTACCATTGAAAGCACCAGAAGCTTAGAGCACCTCTTTAACCCCTGTGCTAAGGAGCAAGTTCAGGATCTTCTCCTTGGCTCTTCTTCTGAGGAGTTGACTCCCTGGGTGGGGAAAGAAACAGTTTCACCTCACCTCTGCTGTAGGAAGGGGCTCCCAGGTATAAGGAACTGGAGATTCCTCTTCATCTCTGCCCAGAACATTTTTCTCCAGGCAGATACAATGTGTATGGTCATCTTTATGAGCGGTGGCAAACTTTAGGCAGTGATCACATCCAGCAACTGGGAAAGTTTCTTAACGTAAATGCTTAAAAGTAGGCAGCTAAGATTTTCCCCAGCAGATCACTCTCTTCTTGCATTTCAATAAAGAAGCCTATCTTATTAGATGAGATAATGCTTCTCCTTGTCATTGGGCATCCATTATTTCAGATGCCCAGGTTCATTAGCTCACAATTTAAGCATCAGGAGGACTTTTCCTGTTCAGAAGGTAGAGAAGATCAGTGTTACAGCTCAGTCCTTCTTGAAGAGAAGAGGGCTGGATTTTTTATTCCGGTTTTTGTTGCGCTCTCTTCTGCTTTCTGACAACTTCCATTTTTGTTCTCCCATAACATCTAATGTGCAGTTAGCATCCTTATCTACAAGAAGATTCAGGAACAGTGGGTTCATAGCTTATGAGGAAAGTGAGCCTGGGTGTCTGCCAAAGAAATTGTGGGCAGTCAATGTTAGTAGTGTGTCAAACATCTGTAGCATCACAGTGCTCATGATGGAATTGTAACCTTAGGATCTGGTTCTTCAAATGGATCCATGCACCCACATGGGGGCCCACTGACTTCAGTGAGGCTGTATGTGAATCATTAAGTACAGTAGGACTAGGTACCTGATTTAAGGGACTGCAGTGGGATTATTATTCCTTAGGCTTCTGCTCTGTTATTTCTCCCTATGTTATGTTCAAATACTGGGTGTGTTTTTGAAAGATACCTATTGATCTGAGTTCCTACTATGTATGTTTTGTTTTGCTCTGTTTACAGGTGAAAATTAACAGCACAGAAATGTTCAAGTTTGTGCCTATCTCAGCTGAAAGCAATTGTCATAATTCAGAAACTGTTTTTGCATTTTTCAAGTGTGTTGTTCAAATCATTTGGCAATCAGAGGTATCTAAAGAAATGGTCATAAACATAAACCAATATGGAGAGAATATGTGTTTCAGAGTCCAACCGTACAAGAAGGTACCCTACACTGTGAGTGTACAACGAAACAGTAAGTAGGGTGATGCTTTCCATTCATCCAATGAATGGGCTGGGATAATATTGCAAACATTATCTGAATAGTGCATTCTGAGTTGTAAGTTACCTTAATGGAACAGCTGAGACTTGTCTGATAATGTTGGTACAATTAAAACCACCCAGATGAATTAGCCTAAAATCTCGTTTTTTGCATTTTCAGTGGTGGATAGGAAACTCGTCCTTTTGTTTATAGCTGGTGTTTTTCTGTTCCATTTTGCAAATGCCTTGAGTAGGTAAGTATTAGCCCCTTTATCTTGGTATTCTTTCCAGAGTCATTGCATTCTTGGTGTGTTCCTATTCATGTATTGTCTTCTCTGTTTATTTGTATAGCTCAATGATCCCAAGCAACTGTTTGTTTTTTAAGAAATGAAATAAGAAAAAATGTATGTAAACTATCATAATAATGTAGCCATGCAGAGGAGAGATGTGATGTAAAGATTTTTCACTTGTGTGGCTGTGGTAGGGCTTCCAAGATCATGGCTTCTAGCACTTGTAGGTGTACAAGGACTGCACCTGGGATTCTCCCCATGAGCAAGTGGGCAAGGAGTATGCAGAGCCATCACCTCCCTTCCAATGAAGCCTGGGGGATGCTGCATAAAAGGAGGTTGCAAATTTCCCATTCCCAGAGTGTGGGAATCTTAGGGAGGAACTGTGTGTAAAATGAGGTCATCTGGGCCTCACTGCCTCCTCCCTCCACCTCACCCCATACTCATGGCTGCACATTAAAGAGCACAAGCTAGTCCTCATATTTTGTGTAGTGTAGAAGGAAAGATTTTTGCAGTCACTTTGTTTCATGCTGGAGTTTGGCATTGTACAGTGAGTTAATTTGTGACTCATCTCAAAAGTTCTGTTCCACTTCAAAATTTGCAAATCACCAAATTTTAAACAGTATTAGGTCAAATTTTATCAAACCTTTGGATTTTGTAAAAATAAGTTTACAAAAACGAGTTTCTAAATTTTCTTATTTCCATCAAAACGTTTTTTAAAAAGTAAAATAAAAATATTCTTGCAATCCAAAAATTACAGCATTGTGGACAAGGAAATGAAATTGACTAGAAACATGATAAACAAAAGTGAAACTGAGGAGATGTTTTCGCTGTTGAGATTTTGAGACATGGAAAAGTAAATAAAAGCTGAAATAAGGAAAAGGCAATGAGATTATTTTTAATTCTCACAACTCTAGTAATCTAATGCTCTTTGTTTTTTAAAAAGTACTAGATCCTCAGCTCCCTTGAGTTCACACTCAGCCCAGCATAGGAGCTGGCAGGGGCCTAATGTGACCCTTGTGTAATTTCAGAGGAGCTCTAAGTTCTGCCAGCTCCCCTATCCCACAAGGTCATCTGGGCACCATTCAGGGACCAGCTGGAATGCCATGCACTGCCCCCCACCCAACCTCTTTCCGCCCCAACACAGGGGTTGGAGACGAGCAGGCAACCTACAGCCATCTGTGCCACCCAGAGATTCCTCTCTGTCAGGGAATTCTCAGCTGCCTCTTTATGGGAGTTTTCTGGCTGCCTCTTTCTGCCTCCACAGTGCAAAGCAGATGAAGCCAGAGCTGAAAATCTGTATTCAGTGTCTGATTAAGTACAGCATTACACTTTTTGGTACTTCCAAACCAGTTGCAACTCAGTAAAAGGTTTTTACAGTGTCCCCAACCTTGCTGTTCCCTAACAGGAGTGCTATGTTCTATTACTCTGCTGGAGTGGCACTGGGTGTTCTTGCTACGCTAGTCTTTCTCCTGTTGACACTTAAAAGATTTATTCCAAAGGTAGGTGTACCATGTGGAAAACAAAATAGCAAATAGCAAGTCTAGGGCCAGATTCTGATCTCTCATTGGTTTTATGACAGAGTAACTTCATTGACTTTGATGGGGGTTTACTTCAGTGTAAAACCAATGTACCTAAGATCAGAATCAGGCCCTAGATAGATGGCCCTCCAAAGTCTGAAATAAACAGTTACGTTTGCTGATGTACAATGACGAGCATTTATTCTGAAACCATAATTACAGGGATGTGATTTTAGTCTCTCAACTCAATTTGCTTATGTTGTGAGACAACAAATCAGTTGAAATGAAACAATTTTTGTGGCAGTTGTAACCTTGACTTTATTTTTCATATCCAGTAGCAAAATTATCTCACACAGGCAGGGCTGAATCTTATGCCACCCCTTTCCCCCAAAAAATGCTTTGGTCTCTATAAAACATGTCGGAGTTAAGTATTAATTATTATTATTGTAATACCAAGACATGATACAGCTTCAAGAAGTTTGGTCAAAAATCCCATGCAGTGGCCCCACTTCATCTCACTTATCTTGAGACTTCAGAGCATGATACAGCAGGGTTAACGAGTGAATCAGCTCAAAAGTTCTTCAGAACAGATAGTGCCTATGTTTGTGAAATCCCTAGCCCACTGTGGCCCAATCCTGATTGGGACCTGTGGATGCTACCATCATATAAATAATAAATCATAACCGAGCTGGTTCACTAACTGTTTTGTTTTTTTTTTACTCCCAGCACAGCACCTTCGGGATTTTAATGAGTGGCTGCTGGATGTCCTCTCTCTACTTTATTTACTGTTTGAAAGGGGAAATGAAGTGGCTGTGGTCTGAATATAGAAACTACTTACTGGGTAAGAGAATGAGTAGAAATGTACAGCAGACAGGTTTTTGTTAAGAGGTCAGAACGAACAGTTTGTAAGAATTGCATCTGATTAATATTTTTCTCCCATGAATGTGAGGTGTGGGAGGATTCTGAAGGCTCCTAATCCATTCAAATGAGAATTTATTCTCGTTAGATTCTTAAATAGGGAGTTTGATGTTGGTTTGTAGAGGCATGAAGAAGAGGGAACGTTTTGCCCATCTTTGGTTTCCATCATTTCACACCTACCGTGGAAGCAAAGAGGGAGGTGGTGGTGGGAGAAGACAGCTACAATCTCTTCTCTGGCTGGAGCCTGGAGTGGGGGTTGTGCTTTCTGGAAAGGGGGAGTGGCCAAGGGGGCTGGGGAACCTATTGCTTCAGCACATTTCCTCGGCATCCTCCTTTGTCAAAACCACTGTGCAGCCTCTATTATCACCTAAAGCCATCCTCCCTGGAGTTAGCCCTATCCGACAGTGGTAATGGTGGAAACAGTGCTATCTTCCCTGAGCAGAGCAGGCATCTCTGGCACCGGGAGGTTCAGCTGGGGTGCACTTACTGTTAAAGCATTTACTAATATAGGAATCATAAGGAATTCCCGTGCTCCCTGCTGGCCTAGGGGGAGAGAGATTGGGATACAGGCTTGTAACTTGGTTTTCCCCACTTGCTGCAGCAGCACAGAGCGCTGTTCTTAGGCCACTATGCCAGCCCCTTATGCTCTGTGCCTGTTAATAGTCACGAACTGCTTTCGACCCAGTTGAATAAGATATTGGGGTTTTTTTTTGTTTTGTTTTATGTTCACTCACCTTTGCTTTGGTGGCACCCCAAAGCACACAGAGAAAAGTACAGAGAGAAAACTTGTTCTTGCAGAATTGCCAGGATAGCTGAAACCAAAAAGTACAGTGCTGAATAAGCATGGACTCCTTTGGATGCTTATCCAAACCGAAGCTCCAAACCTTTCAGCATTCACTCTTCACCAGTTAGGAGGGGAAGCATGGCTTGACCATGTGCTTTTAGCATGAGTGAGATTAATGTGATACACATACTGTATCTGCATGCCTATCAGCTTCATTTACAATATTTTATTTGAAAATAAATACTGACTTATTGTTAGTACAGAGCCTAATCCATGCATACGTTTACACAAGTATTGAGGTATAATTAGGACCTTTCAACAATGCAGCTGGACACCATTCTTGCAATTGCACATACAGATAATTAAACTGATCATTTTAATGGCAATTAAATTCTGACATGTAATTGTATTGCTAATGGCGTTTTAGAATGCCTACCACCTTGGATAAGCATTTTAAGTTACGATTTAAATCTAAATAAATAAATATACAGGATATTTCCGCACACAGATAGCCAGTTATGCCTTTAACTTGCCATCTGCACATGCAACTACACAGTTTGCATATGCAGTCATCGTAATTACATATGCAAGTCTAGTGTGTCACTGCATGCATTTTTTTGCATATGTATTTTAAATATCAGGCCCTTCATATTCCCAAAATACATGGCAGACAGCATGAAGAGCAGAAGTGGGATTTGCTGCGTGGCAGTTTTAAGCTTTCAGTCTACCATTAAAGTTAATCCTTTGTGTCATTATATATATGGCATTTTTTTCTGCTTTCACAGGCTATCTTCTGACTGTTGGATTTATCAGCTTTGTGGTTTGTTACAAGCATGGACCACTTACCAATGAGCGAAGCATAACCCTCTTAACGTGGACATTACAATTAATAGCCTTTGTCTTGATTTATTTTGGTGTCACCATTCCACAGGTTGCATATGCAGTAATAGCTATCATCCTCTGTTCAAGAGGCCTGTGCTATCCCCTTGGCATGGTCTGTTTCGTGGGCAGGTTGGTATCCATTTTCTGAACATGTAAGTCACTGTATCATAAGGTAATATTAAGAGGTTCATAATAAAACCCACATAAAATGACAATTATCTGTCAGTTACTAATCCTAGTACATATTCTTACCTAATGAATACTTACATTAGAGACAAGGCTTGAAATCCCAAGGCATAAGAATTTAATAATTCTCAATGCAGGAGTTTTAAGCATGGATCTTGCTGTATAGAGAACTGTGACTATAACCTTCATAAATACAAACTGAACAGCTTTTCTGCAGCATCCGGTAACTAATGGCTTTTCATTTGATTGATTGGTTAGACTGCAGTGACTACATCATGGTTTCATAGGTGTGACAGGAATTTGATTTTTAACAAGAGTTACCTGCAGATTCCTATAGGACAAAACACTTACCACAAGATGACGTGAGATATTGACATTAGGATACTCCGATAAAACTAGGTTAGCTGGTCATCACTGTCAAGGGTAGAGTTCAGGGGTGAACTCCTACCCCATTAAAGTCGATGGGAGTTTGCTAGTGACTTCAATAGATCCAGGTTTTCACCCCAGATGTCCTTATTTACTCTTACCAGGCCCCAACACTACACTGACCTCAATAGGGGGAGAAACCTGGACCTGCATGGATCCCACTCTATAGAAGTGTGGCTGTGTGCTGGAGCTGGGGTCCACCCATATGGAGCTGCTTGCAGGATGGAGACAGTAGTTTGGAACACTTTTCAATCCTGATTTTGGCTTTCCTGTATATGGTGTGTAGCCACATGGGAACAAGCTTCTGTTTGCTATCATCCTGTGAATTTAAAATGTGTTTTATCATGTCAGCAGTAACATACAAATGACTTTAAAGGCAGTCCCAACCTGTTACACTGAACTAAGGAGCCTACAGGAAGTCAAAGGCTGAAGCTGGCTTTACAACAAACAGCAGCAACTTTTAAAATTATTACTTATATTTTCTATGCTTTACCACCACTCAGTTTTTAAAAACCATTTTAATATTTCTTTACCTTCCCCTAGATAAGTGCTGGGTTTTGGGGATTTTAGCACAACTTGTCATTTGACAAACACTGATTTTTCCACCCCAGCTGAAAAGAACAAACTACTTTAAACAGCATCATGTAAGAACAACATTTATCTGATGTAAGCAGTGCTCAGCTCCCTCTGAAGTCAATGGGAGAAGCACCAGTTTAAGCCAGTGCTGAATGTAACCAGAATATACCTTACCATAAGTATATACTCTGACATGTCAAAGTGTCTTTGTTTCTGTACTGACCCCGGCATGAATTCAGTTTTTGTTTTGACTGCTCCTGCAGAGCCAAGAGAGTTGTAGGACATACAATATAATATGAAAAATCTCTTTCAGAAAGGAAGTTTTTGATTTTACAAACAGTACATTTTAAAGTTATTTGTTTGTTACTTAATTCTACAGAACAAACCCAAACCTTGAGGGTTTGATAAAAATGATCACAGAGGATGCATAATGCAGTTTAGTAGGCATCTGTAATACTGCTGATAATCTGATCTCCTAGTAAGCTCTAGAACCTGGTCCCATTGAGCCCACTGGGAGCTTTGTCACTGACTTCAGTGGCATCAGGATTTGACCCTTACCACACAAACAATGACAAACAAGAGCCTCGATCCATTTTCCATTGTCTCGAGGGGAGAGGGAGTAAGTCAAACACAGCTGGCTAATGCAGGTACATTTATATAGAGTTTAACTCTGTTTATGGGCATCCAGCCCTCACTTGTCTTAACTCCAAAGTTACCACACCAACAAAAATTGAAAGCAGTCAATAGACGGGAACATATAGCTACAGATTATAAATATTTTTGTCTCAAACAACTCAACTGTGTAAGGTTAAGGTGCAAGTAAACAACATGAACAATTTGCAACAGATTTTAAGAGCACAGTTTAGCTACAAAGTTCCAAGGGCACACGGGGCCTGATTTTCAGCGCCATCGTCCCGGTGTGCCTATTTTGCATGTGCAAATCCCTGTTGCACCTGCAAATGGCTAGATAAGCGTCCGTTTATTAGTTTCCCTCAGGCTTCTCTGTGCATATAAAGGACCTTTTGAAAGTCAGTGGGACTTTGCACTGACTTCAGTGGCTTTGGACCCGAACGAAGCAGGCAAATGCACATGGGCCTTGGGAATGAAAATCAGGCTTATTAGGTTGGACTTCTAAAGTAGCTACTTGCCTCTCCCTCATGCCAAGGCAGGATGCTGTTCCCTTAATAGTAGATGCCAGAAAGAAAGAAAAGGTCAATGTATTTGTAACGTATGTGAATTCCATGTGCGATAGATTTGGAAATATGAATTGTGTTTCTTTTTGTTTTAGAAAAATCAAGAATTCTTTAAAATCAAAAAAACGAGTGTTTCGGCTCCTTACTGAAGAGGAATACAGGGAGCAGCAGGAAACAGAGACTGTGAAAGCCTTGGAGGAGCTACGCTCATTCTGTAGGAGTCCAGATTTCTCATCATGGTTAGCTGTGTCCAAACTCCAGTCCCCTAAAAAGTAAGAAAGACTCTCATCTCTTAAAATTGAATGTATTTTATAGGCACTGTTACATAGAAGAGCCAAATACTCCTTAAAGCAGCATAATTTATAGGCCTAATCCTGCCAACACTCAATCAAACATGTAACTTTGTTCATGTGAATAGTCCTGGGCACAGATCTTGCAGCTTAAATGGCTAAGGTGGCTTGAAGGGATGCAAGGGTCCTCTCAGCTAACTTAGACAGACCTGGGAGCCTCTCTAAATGATGGCAGCCAGAATCTCTGCAGTGATGCCTGCAGCCCTGTCCCTGATAGTTCCCTCCCATTGCTGCTCCTGGTATGCCTCCTACACTGGGGCTTGCAAAGGGGTCCTCAGAAAGCAGCCAGATGGCTGTCCCCACAGTGCCTGCTTTGGTTGGAATCATCCCCTGGTTGGGTATGGAGCTCTTAGGACCCTTCTACACTGCTTCCCAGTCTTGTACATGGTGTAAAGGGGGCAGGGTGGGAGTGAGGATCTCACCCCAAATGCTGGCAGGATCTGGCCCTATAATCATAAGGTTCTGCATTACCAAACATAAACCCATTGGAGTGTCAGTCCATGTATCTTTTTCCATAGGCTGAGCACTGATCTAACGCAACAGTTAGGTCGACATAAGGCAGCTTATGTCGACCTCTGTCAGTGTACACACTACAGCCTTGCTCCTGCCGATGTAAGTGCCCTACTACACCAATATAACAACTCCACCTCCACGAGAGGCATAGGACGGCTTATGTCGGTGTAGTTAGGGTGATGCAGTGTCCATGTAGACACTGTGTAACTTGCATTGGCTGTTGGCTGTCATTCTCTGGGCTCCCTGCTCGGAGCTGATCTGCCCCAGGGCTCCTGGCTGGGAGCCTGGCTGTTCCGAGGCTTCCAGCTCCATGCTGGGAACCCGTGCAGCTGCCCTATTCCCAGCGTGGAGCCGAGAGTAGGAGCCCGGGGGGGCCACCAGGCTTCTAGCGAGGAGCAGGTAGCGGGGCTGTGGGGGCAGCTGGGCTCCCAGCAGTGAGCAGGGAATGGAGAGCGGGGAGGGAGCTGGCAGGGAGCAGGAGCCTGTGGGGCAGCTGGGCTCCTGGAGGGGAGCAGCAAGTGGAGCTGAGAGACCAGGCTTTCAGCTCCCCACACTGCCCCTCTTAGGTCAGTGGAAGCACTCCTGGTGAGGATGCACACCACAGACTGAAGGAGGGTTGTGTGGACATGAACCACCACAGTAATGACTGCAGTGGCTATAAAGGGGGCAGAGTAGGAGTGAGGATCTAATATAGTATTTAGTGTAGACATGCCCTGAAATAGGACTAGGAGTGCCATGAAAATAGCATGCTCTGCCCCTGGGAATCTGAGTGGATGGAGAGACTGTCTGGAACAGTTCAACAGAGACACCGCTGGCAAAGAAGAAGAATGATGGTGGGCTAGAAAGGAAAGGCCATATAAAATGGGGGCTGGCAGCCAGAAGTGTTAGGGACATAAGAATCATCAGAATTTCAACATGCTTATCTGAAAACCGAAATAATAACCATAAAATGTTAGCAGTAGGGCTCCAGCTATTATGCAGCCACAGAACTCACCCTCGCCCCTGAATTGTTCTTGAGAATTTAAAGCGCCCTCACCTTGGAATCTGTTATCAAAACTGAGTTCAAGGGAGTTTCGGGAATGGGAACTGCACCTGCACTTGTCCTCCTATGACACTTTCTGTAGTCAGGTATTTGTAGTTTTCAAAAATAATCTGTCTCACTTGTTACCATGGAAAAACTCATACCAAGCAGAGGGAAACTAACTGGTTATATGCAACATGCTGCCAAATGCACAAAGTAAACAAAGTGAGAAGAGAGATTTTTTTCTCCAATCACTTTTAGTTATTCTCAGGAATTATTTGTAACAATAGTATGTAAAAAAAAGAGTCTGGCAGAAGTCTGATTCTTAAGTTGACCATGTCTCTAAGCTTTCATTAAAGAATAATTATATTTCTTCCCCTTACGATACCAAAGAAAACCTACCAAATGAAACCAAAGCAATGATGTCTGCCTGAGTCTGAAGTACATTTCTAAGAAGAATGAACAGCCCTGTTCAGCTCAGTGAAGTTTTAGCTCAGAAACTAATGACAATAGTATGAATATTAACCTTAACTGTTTACTGGTGATCACTGTAACAGAGCTGTTTCTTGAATGTGCTTTTCTTACAACCCCTCACTACCATTCATACCGTTCAGGCACCAAAAGCACCAAATGTCCCCCCACGTTCCAAAAAAACTCCAGCCGCCCCTCTAACTTCTGCACTGCAGCTGTCCTTTGTCAAAGTAAGATTGGCAGCATGTCAAAATGCCTGGGCCAGTGTCAAATAAATGGAGTATCAGCTCTCAAGTAGTACACAGAATATTACTGTACTATTTGTTTTCATGTTTTATTCAATGAATCCTCCATTTTGGAGTTTACCTGGAGCTGCTGCAGAAATTCCAGCCTGTCACACATGAGCGCCATAGAGAGCAGGGATCCTGCTGCGGAGTTTAGGCCCAGTTGCTGCAGAGTATTCGATGCTGTAGTGCAGGAACTCATGGGTGTTGAGCTCTTGCCCTTGTTTCTCTCAGGAATAGAGTATCAGCACTTCTTGACTTCAAATAACGCCTGTAACTTACATAGCCCTTTATCTCTCAAGTTCTCCACAGACATTAATGAATCCTCATAATATTCTTGGGAAAAAGTATTATCATCCCCACTTTGCTAATTGAGAAACTGAAGCTGGGAGAAGGCAAGTGACCTACTTAGGCCTACACCGCGAGCAGTAAGAGCTGGAAACACAAGTCAGATGTGCCTGGCTCAGTCACTATGCCCTCCTTGTTCTCTAAGGAACCAAAATTACTTAATTAAAGCATGAAGCAAAGACTGAAAACATTTGAAAGGAGGATGATGAAGGAAAACAGCTAACTGAGGTGACAAAGTTCAGTAGACAAAGTTCAGATACTCCCCTAGATGATTTTCCCTCTTGTGTGTGTGAATCCTTAGCTCAGGCTTAAACTCCAGCTGCCTTGGGGGCATGATTCCTGCTCTGAATGCTGTCTATACATGCAGGTCTCTCCTCCAAGTCAGGTTTAATTGGCAGCATTCTGTGCATTTGGTTTTCTTCCTGCTTGATCTTTTCCCTTTTTTAAATCCGGCAGATTTGCAAACTTTATTTTGGGATCTCCCCACGTGTCACCTGCAGAAGTGAATGCATATGATGAGCAATATGGCATTGGAGGCTCCTTCTTGGAACAGCAGCTCTTTAGCCCAGAGCCAGAGCCGAACCTACTAGCTAATTCCATTCAGGAGGATGATTATGATGATGATGAAATGCAGGAACAAAACGAAAGTGAAAATGTTTCACACTCCAACAATATTGGATTATTCTGAACCCTTTGGAAAATCCCCTGTACGGGAAGAAAATTAAATCAAGTTGGAAAGGAAGGCTACCTTGGCTGAGTGCGTGCTGTCTCGGAGAGCCCTACTTCCGACTTGGCTGTAGAGGGCAACCAAGATTCATTGAAGGATTTATTCCTGCTTCACTGTTCAAAACAGTAGTAAGTTGCTGGGTTTCTTAAGTGAATGTTATGTTCATGTAGTTGGTATTTTGTTACCTCACCTGTTTATTTACAGGGCAGGTACCAGGCAGCAGCAGTGCAAACTTGCTCCACCACTGTGCCTCAACTCCCTTGAAGAGACTGCCTCTACAGAGGTGTGATCTCTCTCCATGCCTTCAGTGCTGGGAGTGCCAGATGAAGAGGAAGTCATTTATGATGCACTTTTACTAAGTGCTCTATCTGCTAATAAATTCCTTTGAACTCCTTTCCTAAGGTGCCTTGCTTACCCCTCTGATCCCTCCATGGGATCTGACCTTCCACATCAGTTTTAAGTTCCTCACTCTCTCTCTGAGAGTCCTGCACAACTGTGTGCCTCTGCTTTCATTGCTCTTCCCTTAGCCTTTCTATCCTAGCCAAGCCACACACCTAGCCACCACCATCTTTGTTTCCACTCCCACCCATCTCTGCCCTCTTCACTGTGGCCCCCTGTGCCGAGGGCCCTCCACCTGATCCAGTTCTCCATCTCCTCCTCCAAATGTATCCTTCTCTGGGAATGTGTTTTCCCCAGTGTATTCTTCTTCTTCTTTTCAGCCTCAATCTTCCCCCACAACTAACAAAACCCCAAACCAAAACAAAAATACAAAACCCCACCATTCCAGCCCCACAAGTGTGCTCAGTAAAGGCCATGTAGCCTGGAACTGTATTAGCTGCTCCAAGGAATCTCTGTTGGTGCGGGTACCTGGTGTAAGGATAGCCAGGGAGAAGCTGAAGCTATCCAGCACAGAGCACCCATAAGTGGCCCTAGTGTCCTGGGAATCCACCGGGTTTGGCAGTAGTGGGTCCTGCAGCTCATTTCATGACTGGGAAGAAACCTGGCCTCCAGGACCACAAGCAGGGAGGAAGTGCTGGATGGATCCTCCTGGAGATCTCCTGACAGTGTGGCGTTCTCCAGGGTTTACCTCAGGAGGTGGGGATCTGACCGTGGCAAGAAAATAATTACAGTCAGCTGTCAACATCCATACGAGAATAGGAGATTCCTTCTATGGGTATCTATCTTCCTCTTTCCCCTGTACAAATGGGATCTCCCTCTCTCTTGTCCTTCAGACTGTGTCCCTTACTCCTCACTTTTGTACACACTCTGCTTCCCATTAACCCCACTAAGTATCTCCTTGTAGGAGAGCAGAGGCCAGTAATTTCTCCCCCCCAACTTCTACTCCAAACCCTCCAGGAACTGTTCCATTCCAACATTCACCTCTTTCTAAAAGGTGTCGCTCTGAAGAACAGGCTGCACTGTGTTTGAAGCCAGGCTGACTCAGTGGGTGCACTCAAAAGGAAAGTTCCCCTTTGCTGGTGAACATGCTTGGAGATTTCTCAGTTGCTAGTCTCCAGGGGGGAAACCCAAATAGCATAGAACAGTGCTAAAAAGAAACAGCTTACCATATGCACAGCTGCCACCTTACACTGAAAAGTCATCAGAGCTTGCCTTTAAATCAGCACTTCCCAGACAGAATTATAGGGAGACTCCAGGAGGCTCTAGAGTGTAAATTAAATTTTAAAATGAGAATGTTTCTGTTTTTCAATAAAGAGAAGCCTAACACCTAATTAAATACCATTAGGCCATCTTGCTCATTCAGGAAGACAAACTCATCCTAGAGAGAGAGAAGATGAGCCATGCCTATTAAACTTATAAACCAAACTGGGACCAGGATTATGTTAGCACTAAGAGGGCTCTACTGAGCAAGTCTCTAATTGTCACCAATAAAATACAGGGGGAGGATTCTGCTAGATTCCCAGCCACATCTCTCCATCTCAGTCCCAGCCTCATATTGGGCTTGCTTTGGTGCTTTTTGCTACTAGCAAGATAAACCCAACACATTAGTAGATACATTCACAAAACAGTGGTCAGAGCCACGGGAGAGGTGGATAAAGTCCAAGGTCTTTGGCTGCCTTGTAGAGGGGTGGATCTCCCCTTTAGCACAATGGACTTACATGGCTGGAGGAGGTTTATGTTACACCTGCATAGTTGAAGCTAAGTACTTGAAATGTATCGTTGTAAATATCTAGACCATCAAGGAAAGGCAACATAGTATGACACATTTCAGGCTCTCTGCACCATACTGAAGCAAGTAGAGGATTTTCAGCCACAGTGCTCAGGTAGCTGAAGGTTCACAATCTCGCTCTCTCTTTTTTTTTTTTTTTTTTTTTTTTAATTAAAGGGACATATCTTGTCGCAACTTAAACCCATGTAACCCTCTTGGGCTTTATGAAACAAAGCAGCTAATAGATTGGTGATGATGCCCCACACGTGAGTAGATTATCCTTGTGAAGGAATGTACTACTCCTTTAAGGGACAGCCTGGGGTGTAATCAAGGAGACCCTGCTCCACCCTATGGCTGGGCTATATAAACAGAAAAACTGAGCAAGAGAGAGGGAAGTAGAAACTGTGCAGATGATAGCAGGTGTTTGTTTTCTCCTCTCAGGCACGTCAGTGTCCTGGAACCTAACTAAAGGCTTTGTTTATGGATTTAAGTTTAGGAGCTGAAGCAGGTTCTGAGGTGAGGACCTTATGGGCAGGTTTTAATTGAATTACTCCCATCCTGAAGCCTTGATAAAAGAACTTTTTTTTGTTAGTGTGTGTTAGCTCCCCTCTGGGTGTTAAAACAAACCTATTGACTCCCCCCCCCGCCAATCAGGGGAAATTAAGGGGGGCACTGCTGCAGTGCCAAACTGAGCCACAAGGTGATGTACAGGGACTGCCTGCACCTCCACAATGATATAGTCACATAGCTCACTGTGAACATTAATACGTTCACTGCGGGAAAAACATACAATTCAGTACAGTTGAATTTTTCCTGCACTTTACCTGTTTTCTTGATATTTTTCAGTAGATCAAGTAGGGTGGCTGCTTCAAACACCTCCCCCTGCACCCCCAGGAGAGAAGAGCAACAACATCCTGAGATACACATGAATGTTTTAATGACTAGCTCAAAAAGAACATTAAAACAAACCTTTAAAGCCTCCAAATATCGCTAAGATCATGAACTTGAGAATTTATGAATGTTTATCTAGGTACTTATAACCCCCATTAGCCACTTGGTTTCTGAGCACTTTACAAAACACTGGAATTTATCCTCATGGCTCTCCTGTGAGATAGGTCAGTACTATCCCCATTTTAGAGGAGCACTGTGACGGAGTTGAAAGGGACATCTCAAGGTCACACACTCAGTCTTTGTGAGAGCTGGGAGTAGAACCCAGATCTCCTAAGCCCCAGGCCTGTGCTTTGCTACTAGAGCATCCTTCCTCCCTTAACAAAGGCTTGTATACTATTTTATCCTCTGTTTCATTTATTTTTTTCAACAATTTCAGGTTTTGGAAATATATGAATTTCGTGTACAGTGCACTCGACATACTATGCTGTGCCAAGCTTTTAAATAAAAATATTTTTCAGCTAGCAATGTTTGTTTGGTTCATTTTAACCACTTTATGAAAACAGTACATGTCACAAAAAAACAGACAGGTGGGTGCACCTGTTCTTCAGGGGGAGGTTGAGGTCCTTTGGTCTAAAGGGTGCAGTTCCCCACTATTATTACCAAGCTGCTTCAAAGAGGTGTTCTTCTCTTTCCCCCCAACCTCTAGAGAAGTGTTTGCATAGAGTGAAATCTTCCCAGCCCTCTCCATGCCCACAGAAGAGCCAAACCTCAGCAGAACCACAGTGTGGTGATAGTAAGATAAATACGGTTGAAGAGGAGGAACATAAGAACGGCCTTACCGGGTCAGACCAATGGTCCATCTAGCCTAATACCCTGACTTCTGACAGCAGCCAATGCCATGTGCTTCAGAGGGAATATACAGAACAGGGCAATCATTGAGTGATCCATCCCGTCATCCACTCCCAGCTTCTGGTTGAGGTTTGCAGGAGGTTTCCCCTTAATGAGTATGGAAGAGCTATAGATTCCCAAGGTCTTCCCCTTCTGCTGCTCCCACATGCCCCAAAAATTAAGCAATCAGAAGAAAAAAGCGAATTAAATTTGTCCTGCCAAGATAAACTTCACTGTGCCAACACACACTGCTACTGGACACACTGGCTCAAATATATTCATTAGTTAGGAATTCGCAGTTAAAAGGACTAGAACCAGACTTTGAAGATACCCCCAATAAACCCATTTAAGCAGCCAAGATACAAATATTCAGAAAGTTATGAAAATGTGGTTACTAGTGGCAGCAGAGTAACTTTTTACTTTATCTCTTGGCCTGCAGTGAGAACTTGCATAACTCAAACCTCACCCCTCCATCTATACTGGGCTGTTTGGGATGCACTGACCCCTTATAGATCATCCCACTATTAGCTCTTCATTATTATAAGACTTGGGTGATTTGCTCCTACATTCTGCTCCCTCTCACAAACAGATTTTGATTTGAGACACTGCTTTCTTTACCTTTCACCTCATATACATTAGGGCAACACAAAATCTTTCATGGGAGAACCTTGCCAAAGCTGTTTAGGACTGATTTTTTTAACTCAGATTATCATCAGGTATGTGGCCAATGTGTGATTACACAAAATGGGAAATTTAATAAAAAATTCAGACAGGTTACTTTAAACACATTATAGATATTTTATATTTTTCTTACTGCACTTTTACAATTTTCACAAATATCAAAACCCATGTGCACAAGTTCATTTTGCAACAGGGAACGAATGTACAGTTCCAAAAGAGCAGGCATTTCAGAAAAACAATTTGGAAGTGTAAACACAATATGTAAGATCTCCACCTCATGATGGAGGTGCTGTTCAATACAAGTTGAGGTAACACCATATTGCATTAACTCTCCGTATAAATGTTTTCGCTTAGCTGAGAAGATTTAACACCTTTAGCCTGTCACCCGTTCAGTTCTCTATTCCCAAAATGTTATACAAACATACAATAAATAGATTTCTGATTTTAAAGGACACTTCAACGAGTCATGAGAATTTACAATACAGTACATTTAAGTTCAAGTGCAAAACGTAACTAGTGGCTAGTTATTAACATTTATTTGTATCTCTTTGTGGTGCTGGTCCCAGGCACCAATGCGTGCGCTCTCCCTCAGCCGCATACGCCTTGCTAAGGGATATGCGAGGATAGCAGGGAAGGCCTCAGTTCATCCAACTGGGGATCCAAGGGTCTGGAATTTCCACCCACCGCTTCATTCTAAACCATCATTCTCCTCTTCCTCCCTCACACCCAGCTGTCTCATGCCACAGGCTGTGCACTGAAGTCAAGTGAGGCAGCATCCACCTTCTACAAGGAAGCCTGCTGAGCATGTGTCAGATTCCACGACAGGCTGAACATCGGCAGTTCCTAGTCACGTCAATGGAAGCTACATGGGCTCAGCTCCTCTCAGGATCAGTTCACTGACATGAGACACTGGGCCAAACACTATCCTGACTTATACCCCATGCCAGCCCATTGATTTCAACCTTGAACCCAAGTTTTCCTCTCAGCAGCAATCTGTGTTATGAACCAGCCACTGGGCTGGCTACAGTTAACATTGAAAAGCGTGACTAGACATAACTCAAAATCTTCCAGTGTCTGACACTGCCTGTGTAAAACAAGTCTCTAAAGATATGGTCATTTAATCATGTTTCTTTATTTTGGAGGGTTTTGCTCATTGAAACTCCTGTGAACAGTATCTCCCCCCCTACACCCAATCATTATGATTTATATGCAGTTCCCTCCTCAGGCACTTGAAGCTCTTATCTTCTATACATAACCATAGTAGGAATACTTAGTTCAACAATATTTAATGTGATGAAATTAAAAAAAATAAAAAGATGTTTCCAGTGGACACTCTCAATCAATCTCAAACTGCCCAATCTTGATCGAGGTCTGTGGACTTGGGCATAATATCAAACCTAAAATTACACACACATGCTCTTAGCAAACACCCTGTTTAGTGAAGGGCTGTAAGCATACTGAGTTGATTTAACCTCACCTCCATTTGCTTCTTTCTAAAATGCCCTTTTCAAAAGTTTATGCCTTGCTAAACTAAACCTACCTCTCAGAAGAGCGTTAATGGCAGCTTCACTATTCAAAGATTCCGCTCTGGGTCAGTTAATCCATCACCACATTATAAAAACATTCTTGCTGAAGCTATTCAAGGTTTTTGAGAAGTCTTTGCAAAAGACTAAGCTGCACCTTTATGTATTTACTTTGTCTAGTGTCTCTTAGTTGTTTAACTTCTTTAGGGAAATGCAATTTTTCTCCTAAAAAGAAAGACAGTAGTGTTTTCTTCTCCAGTTTAGTTTCTCTGTGGTAAAAAATTAAATTTAAACTAATTGATTAAATAGGGGAAATCACATCAAGTGACCCAGTGTTTTTTCTTCGCATTACACAACTATCAGTATAAGCTCCCCTTTCTCTACAGATTGCAAAGAATTTCATAACATTTGACCAAACTTTAGCAAAGCAACTGAGAATTTCTAAGGCAGCGAGATTCAGTCCCATTTCCTCTGCCAAGCCTTCCAGACCTTTAGCTTCCCCTGCAATGTTGCTACTGTATATTGTCACATGAATGGTCTTAAATATTTAAAAGCTTGTGCAGCATCATGTGACGTGCCTGATTTCAAGATGTGCTGAGCGCCTGTAGTTCCTAGTCACTTAAGGTGAAGGGCTCTTTTGAGCTCTTGTTCCACCATTTCCCAGCAGAGCAGCACGATTTCATGCAGTGGATTTGATAAGATGAAGTCATCTTTGTGCCCTGCAGCAGCAGATAGAGCATTACTGACCAAGAGAAGCTGATCCAACACTAGGGGGCTCTGGGTCAGTTTGGGAGTTGAGTGTCGCTGCAGGTATTGAACAATCTCTGGATTCATCAGTGTTTCTCAGATTTGGGGGCTGTTCTGTTGGACTGGCTGCTGGAGCACTCTGATTCTCACTGGCTTTCTAAAGAGAGAGAAAACACATGCAAATGTAAGTGTATACTCTCAATACACTGCCCTAGGGGAAAATGCATTCAGACACATTCAGAAAGTGTTCTTACACTGAATGCATGCAACACAGCAAGTGAACATAAAGCAGGAAAGCAATAAAATAGTAATGTTATCTGCATATGAATGTAACAAGCAGAAAACAACTTACCTTCCATTTCTTTTCCTAACTGCACTTCCACAAGAAGCATGCAAAAAACAAACTTGCTATGTTTTAAGACAAAAACTATCAATAGAATTCTACTGTATACAGACAACAATCATCATCATGACTGCACTGTTTACTAAAACATACTTCATGCTCCCTTCTGCAAATCCACCTATATTTCCTTAACATTTTTTCTAAGATATTTCTCAGTCCCACTGAGTGGCAGCACTTTTGCAGTAAAAGCACACAAATTTCATCCAATTTACTTAGCAATAGGCTTTTTCTTAGTAATAATAGCTAGGTCAGCGATTCAAGCAGGCAATTCTCTGGTTCAAGCAAGAAGAAAATAGTTGAGAACAATTTTCTGAAAGGCTCAGTGCAAATTTTTAAAAGCTGTTTCCCAGATTATGTGATCTTATTTTAAAGACATATGCTAGCTGCATTCCCTGAGGGCCAAAGACAAAACAAGTCTTGTACAATATTAGTACTACAACATCTTCTAACCTCACGATTTATCTTGGAAGATTTGTTTTGTATCAAGTAATTAGAATGGTGAGCATGCTCCTTTCCCTGAAGGATTACTATAAGCAAGCAGTAATGTGAAATGAGGAGGCACCAAAGTTTTTCTGTCGTTAATCCCCTCTTCTATGCTCTTAAAGTTTCTCCTCCAAATGACCAAGTTTCATGTGAATTCTTTTAGGAATGCTATTTAAAATGTTTAACAAGATAGCTAGGCAGCCTTTTCTGGGTTTAGTGTTTTGTTAAATTCAGGCTAAAAGAACAAGGTGAAATAAAGCAACAGCAATGCATAGGGAGTTCATTTTTTAATTTTTAGAATTAAAATGTGGGTGTGTTCTGCAAAAGCAGGCAATTTCTCCAAGGAGCTGAAATGATTAAATATATCTCTAGCTTTATGGAACTGAGATGCACCACGTGTGCATCTTCAAATGGAGGGTGTGGAATACTGCTTCATTCTGGTTAGTTTAAAAACATTAGTTTTTAAATACCAAATTTTTACATACAAATGCAGTGGGGAAAGAAGCTATGCTTTCTTGTTGTGGTAGGGTTGAATGCTCATTGGCCAGATGCAGAACAGCAGACTGCCTTGATAAAAGTGCAACCAGCCAGGGAGGGAGGAAACATTAAGAGTCATATTTAGCCTAACTTTAAAATCTGGGATTTGGTTGAGCAGAAATAGGGTTTTTGATGTTTGACCCTAAAAACACAGGCCTTAATGAAAGACAGAGGGGCATTGCATGGATGCAAAGATATACCAGTGCAGATCCAACTGCAGGATTGGGGCCTTAATAAAACTACCCCATGGAACCAATTTTCGTTGTTCCCATAAATACTAAGAATCCTATCTACTAAGGAATGGTTCTCAATTCTATCAGTCACGTGTGGAATAGATAATGCAATGCCCAAAATTCAATAGTATTAATAAAAAGGCTCCATGAATGGCTGCATGAAGTTATGAGAAAGGGAAAGAGGTTATTAAGAGAACATGTTTCTGAAGATGGCAGAGAGTTATCGGAGGCAATAAAAGACTTGAGAGCACTTCATAATTGCCCAAGTCATTTACTGAGACTATCTCCAACACTATGAACATTTGTTGATTCTCTCTCCTAGAGCTTACCATGAACTATAAACCAGCTTTCTTGCCCTGGGAGGTATGGCAGATTGTGTGTGACTGCCATTCTCCAATTTATGCCAACAACAGGGCTGGGCTTATATTGATAATTGCTTAAGAGAAGACTGATGGAAAACTGCTTGGGAGAGTGGTATGTGTAGAGAGTGTAACACGACAGCATTGTGTCAATGAGGATTTCATGGTCATTCAAAAGGAGACATTTGATTTTTCCGAGATGTGTGTGTCTGAAATTCTTCTTGTATAAACAGACATTCAAGAGTCATTTCAATATGGTTGCTCACTCTCCCTGAGGCATGCAAGTTAGTCTCATTAAAGCTAATGGAAACTCAGCATGCATATTGAGAAGGGAACATATGCGTAGGGATATTTACAAGAATATAGACCAATGGGGGAGGAGGGAGACAGCTGGTGAAGTTGGGATTTCTTCAAATGCTGCTTTGCCACATCTGCAAAGTCATGTCCAAAATCATCACCTTCCAGAAGTAGGACTGGTAGAAATGATATTTGGGTGCATATGGTATGGCAAATATGTAAGGGGGAAGCTGCACCACTCCTCCCCGAGGCAGACAGGAGAAACAGGAAGTTTATTACCCACACTGTTTGAAAAACCAGCATTGACCGCAGCAGCCCAAGTTTCCCTACATTGCCTCACCAACCACCACTGGGCTCCAACCTCGTTCTGGAGGGAGCACCCCAAAAGATCGGATGATAGTCCAGTCTCTGAGTTCGTCCAATCCTTGGCCCCTCTGCCAAGATTCCTAATAAGGGTGCTGGGGGATTCTGTAATGTGAACACTGGAAAACAACAACTCATTTCACACAGGCCACAGAACAGCTCTCAAGTTGTAGTCACTTTCAGTCACCACAAGCCCAGGCCAACCTCCAGGGGGTGAACGGCTTCATATTCCATTATTAATTTGCTGGGGTGCCCATTTCCACCATATTTTGGATGTTTGGCAATTCGCATTCCCCCTACGCCGCCAGGCTAATCTCTAAAAGGAAACATTTAATTAAAACGGAAAAAAAAAAAAAAAGATAGACAGGCACGTTACACCTTAATAATTATGCAACTTTGTTAATGCTCACCCTCAAGCCACAAAAGTTCTGTAAGTACACAAATGTATTCAAACTAATATGAAAACACTGTCAGTTTAGAGGCAATTACAGTAGATCCCAGCTTGTCATGACAAAGCGGAAGAGGAGAAAGTGGAAATTAGACTATAAGAAGCAGAAAGATCTGCTCAAATGATTTACTGAGCACTCCCCCCTGTACCAAAAACATGCAGCAACTGTATTTGTTACTATCGTTCAACTACTGCTTTACACAACTCCAAGTTTCTGATCACTGATGGAGAATGCTTGCCAGATATTAACAATTTTATGGTGCTGTAGATTACATTTGGTCTTAAAACCTTCAGCAGTACATTTTTAGGTTAACATTAATGGTGATATGAATGTTGCATATTAAGAGCGGGTTACCTGCAAAGGCTGGTTTTCAGGCATCAGATTGCTTTTAGACAGCTCTACCATCTCCTTTATTTGATAGACAGCGTAAGCCAGAGTAACCCAGGGAGAAGAACTGATCCCCCACGCGGGCTTGTTCACGTCTTCCTGTTCTTCTTGATGCTTCGTTTTCTTGGGAGGAAGTCTGGGCTCAGTTCGAGGCATGATATCTTCTGACTGTTGGTGTATGAGGTCGATGGTTGCTATAGGAACAGGGCTGGAAGGCACTGGGATCCTTTCTGCCAGCATTGTCTTCTCTAAAGTGTAGGGCAACATAATCATCAATGAAGTCAATGATCATTACAAGGAAATGGAGAATCAAAGCACTGAATATGAACATACACAAACATGCTTTGCAATAAACTAAGAATTGCTCTGTTCCCTCACTGTGATTCAAGGACCTCTTGATGCCAACTGGCAGTGGGTACAGGGATTCCTCTGGGCTCACCAAAACAATGTCATGTAAGGTCTCTAATGAAAGCCCAGGTCACACTGGTCATTAAGTAATCATTGTGAGATGTATGTATGGAAAATATGTGGAGTTATGCATATACACTGAAAATTATGTTCTTTAGGTGTGCGAGTTAAGACAGACCACCAAAAGGTAATCCACATAATCCTGGCAGGCAGAGGGGAAGAGATGCTTATCTCACTCTGGCCTGTCATAGGCAATCGGACTATTGTATCTTTCACAATAAACACCTGTTTGCAGTCTGAGCAAAATGCTAATCAATAGATCACACGGGCTGGAGGAAAAAACAAACAGCAGGAGTTATCCTGTTTAGGGGTAAGACAAGGCAATTCCTTGTTAGTTAAGTTCAATGTCTACAAGGCATGTTATGATTTTATTTTAGATGTAACCATTTGTTTTCAATATGCTTACTCACTGTCACTTGAATCTCTGTTCTTTGATAACACACGTATTTGTGTGTTCACTATGTAGCTATCCCTAAGTGCTGAGGTGTTAAGCAAAGTGGAGATCCTGGGTTGAATTTTACAAGCTGGAGCATATTGTTCCTTTGGGAATAGAGGATCTACAAGTCCAGAGAGTGCTCAGTGGAACAGGGGCTGCACCCTCCACAGGGAGGATTCGGGCATTGGTGGGCACTTATCTCTAACAGGTACAGAGGCAGCGAGGCCTGCGGAGCCTGGAAGCGAGAGCTTGCGTTGCCAGAGGCTGGTGGCTTCAGGGAGCTGAGCCCCAGCCAGCACAGGCAAAGCTCCCTCATGCTAAGGGCAGGTGGTGGTGAGGTGCCTCATAGCCTTGGCAGTAAGGATTGTGCTGTTCCCCCCTTGCACACGCTTCTATTGTATGTACACAGTTAAGACTGTGGCTCTATCACAGTTTTACTTTTGATTTGAAAAGGACTGTTTTCAATCGAGCCGTCAGAAAGACAGAAGAGCCGCACCTGTAACCTCAGTGACAAGTATCAGGTGGCTAGGCGAGCACTGCAAATGCCTAAGTGAGACACCTTTCTTTAGATGGGTTTTTTGAAGCTTATAAAGGCAGGATTAATATCAACGACGAGCGGCTAAACCATCTCAGGTTCCCAGATGATATAGTGCTGATAGCCGAAAATACCGCCCAGCTTGAGAGAATGCTTAAAGAACTGAACGTGAAAAGTAGTCAAGTTGGATTAAAAATGAACCAGTCGAAAATGAAATACATGAGATCAGATGTTCTGCCAAGAACCCAAATAACTCTTGGAGGAGAGCAGATCCAAAAGGTTGATAAATACGTTTATCTGGGCCAAGAAGTCAACATGCGCCACCATCAGAAAGGCGAACTGTCGCACAGAAAAAAAGCTGGATGGTGCGCATTCAATGACATCAAGGACAGATTAGCAGAACAACTCGTGCGAATCTTTTTAACTTGACCGTGCTTCCAGTGATGTTATATGGCAGCGAAACATGGTCGCTGACAAAGATCGAAGAACATGAACTGTCTGTCACACAGAGGGCGATGGAACGAACATTTTTGGGCATTTCGCTTGGCGATCACATCCCCAATGAAATAATTATGCAGCAGTCTGGAGTGCGAGACGTTGTTGAAAGCAGGCTCAGCAAAATGTGGTGTGTGGGACATGTGGCCCGACTCAGCGACAACAGATGGACCACAGCTACATCCGAGTGGTATCCATGAGAACCGAAATGACCATGCGGTCGGCCTCCAAAGAGGTGGGATGATTTCTTAACAAGGAGATATGGACAAGCATGGCAAAGGATGGCCAGAGCGAGAGAAGATTGAAAGACGTGTTGTGATCGGCTCAGTCTCAACTGATGAAGGACCGACAGCTTACGCAGAAATATCTGATCAATGCAGTGATTTATTGCCTAACACACTGTGCCCTAAAGATTCTGGATTGCTGCAGGACATTTCTATATATAAACAAGTATTAAAATAAGTGGGCTAGATTTTTTGAGCAATAGCTCTGTGCCATGTAAAACAGTCTAGAGGTAAAATATACTATTTTTTCCTCAGACATTTTCAAAAGAAAGCTTAAATAAAATACTAACAAGTAAAATACTTCAGGGACTGAAATGGCAAACCATTAAGCACATGCTTAGCTAAACTCATGTGATTACTCATGTGAGTAATCCCATTTAAATCAATGAGACTATTACAATGCTTAAAATTAGGCTTATGTTTAAGTGGATGCAAGATTTATGTTTAAGATTTTCAAACAAGTACACAGATGCAGAAGGAAATACAATAACTGGAATATTAAATTCTAGAGAACTATGGCCCAAGAGAAAAATATGAATCCATTTGGGAGGCTCACACATGTACTCCATATGCAATAGAAACAGCGATTATCCCGTCCAAGTTTCTCTTTTGTGCCATAATTTCTTCCACCTGTGTTCAAGTGATAAAGGCAAAACAAATATTTGAACATTCTTAAACACAGGCAACTCAAGAACTACTAAAGGACAACCCTTGTATTTTTAGGATAAAGAAAAATGAACTTCAGATCTACCTGGGTTTTAGTATGGAATAAAAATAACATTTGGGTAAAAGACACTAAATGTTTGCTTATTATTTTTCATCTCTATGAAACAGGTTTATTTTTGGTCTGTAAAAATAATAATATATAGGGTTAATGAAAAAAATAATGTCACAGCTCCTGGGGAATGATTCTGGGCTAGTTTGCCTGTATTATGACCACATATCTCAAATGTCACACACTGATAACTCGAGTTATCATCAGAACACAGGAACAGTCTTGGTCTCGTTGACCTGACTATTTACCTTCTTTTTCATCAGGAACAGCTAGCCACTGGATTAATGCAAAGAGTAGTAGGATCACTAAACAGGCCATTCCTATCCCCCTGAATGTTGCTGCAGCCCCTGTAATGAGAATTATTTTTAGAGCATTTGTTTAGGTAATACAGGAAAAGACAGATATTTGTGATGACTTCATTCACTGCTTAATATCCCATGTAAACTCTCTTTCTTTTTATATGGCATCTCCATTGCTGGAGGTTTGCAACCATGGCAGCCCATTCTCTATGATCTTCTGCCAATCTCTTTGTGGATGAACAGTCCTCTTGATCTACTCAGGATACCACATCAGAGTCCACCCAAGATCAAACTCTCATTAGGTTATTTACTCACTCCACTCACTTTCAGCAGCACTTTCAGCAGCAGGTTATTTTACACAGACTCTAAACAAATTATGCTTTCACTTCTCAATTGAGTGTGCAGAGGTTGCATGACAACCACAGAGTAGTGAACAGTCACTGGTCATCTGATGAAGGATTCATCCTGCTGTCTAGCTGAGGACAGGGCAGTGCTTAGGAGTGGATTTGCTCACATAGTACTAAAAATTCAAGGCATAACATTACAAACACATACACATATAATCAGTGTACAACATCTACATGTGTCTAAATAGATTTTTATGTGATTGAGAGTAACAAATATGGCATCATTAGCAATACATTAAGTGTACATGTGCTTTTAGTCCAGTTTTGCTGCACTACTAAGAAACTGCAATCACACTTAAATAAAATGTTTGCTTACCAAGATAGTTGACCAAAACCCCACCGATCATAGCCCCACAGCCTCTGCCCAGACCTAAGTGGAGACCTTGTAGAATCCCCTGAGCTGAAGTTCTTAATTCTGGAGGCACTGCAGCACTAAGATATGAAATACAAGCTGCCCATATGGCTGCATGGGTTACACCTATGGAGAGGAAACATTTTAGAAAGCACTAAGGATGCTATCATGATCTGTTTTCATTTATTAGTTGACAGCAGCAGTTAAATGTCCTGGGAAGGAAGTGTTTATTAAAGTACTAAAGTCAACCATGTTCCTCTAAAGTATAAATCAGTCTTTCATAAAATAACACAGCTTTCCATTTTTTCTGTGATGCCCAACCTGCCTAGAGATGCAACAACTAGGGCTGTCAATCTCAGTTAACTCACACGATTAATTCAAAAAAATTAATAGCGTTTTTTAAAAATCATGATTAATCGCACTGTTAAATAAGAGTACCAATTGAAATTTATTAATTTTTGATGTTTTTCTACATTTTCAAATAGATTGATTTTTATTACAACACAGAATACAAGTGTACAGTGCTCACTTTATATTTTTATTACAAATAATTGCACTGTAAAAATGATAAAAGAATTTTTCAATTCACCTCATACAAGTACTGTTGTGCAATCTCATTATCGTGAAAGTGTAACTTATAAATGTAGATTTTTTTTTTGGTTACATAACTGCACTCAAAACAATGCAAAACTTTAGAGCCTACAAGTCCACTCAGACCTACTTCTTGTTCAGCCAATCATTCAGACAAACAAATTTGGTTACAATTTGCAGGAGATAATGCTTCTCGCTTCTTGTTCACGTCACCTGAAAGTGAGAACAGGCGTTCGTATGGCAGTTTTGTAGCTGGCATTGCAAAGTATTTACATGCCAGATGTGCTAAACATTCATATGTACCTTTATGCTTTGGCCACCATTCTTATACTACTTAAAAAATAATGCGTTAATTAAATTTGTGACTGAACTCCTTGGGGGAGAACTGTATGTCTCTTGTTCTGTTTTATCTGCATTCTGCCATATATTTCACTTCATTTGGGTTCAGGGATTTGGCTGAAAGGAGGTGAGCAAGGTGGGGGAGGGAAGAGCAGAGGGAGACAGTGGGGAGAGGGCAAGGGCTGGGTGGAGTGAGGCGGGGTCTGGGGCAGAACAGTGGTAGAGTATGGTGGGGCCACAGGCAGAAGAGGTGGGCTGGGGAGCTAGCCTGCCCAAGGAGCAGCTTCACCCACCACCCATGACAGCAGATAAGAGCGGGTCGGCTCCAATGCGCACTACAGTCTCCTTAGGCAAAGGCCGTCTTCACTGAACCGAATGTGCCGGCACCATGCATTCTGCATGAGGGAGAGGGTAAAGGGGTCTCTGAAGGGAACGGTGACTCTCCATCACCGTGAGGCAGGCTGGGCAGCTCTGTATCCTTTGCTGCCTTGTCCCTCCCCGCCCAGGCTGTGGTCAGGCATAGGGGCACCAGTTTAATAATACTGCGTAGGACCCCATAAATCCTAAGGACAGGCTTGCGACACTGGCTATAACAGTGCCGTGCAAATGCCTGTTCTCACTTTCAGGTGACATTGTAAACAAGAAGCGGGCAGCATTATCTCCTGCAAATTGTAACCAAACTTGTTTGTCTGAGCGATTAGCTGAACAAGAAGTAGGACCGAGTGGACTTGTAGACTCTAAAGTTTTACATAGTTTTGTTTTCGAGTGCAGTTATTTTTTGTACATAATTCCACATTTGTAAGTTCAGCTCTCATGATAAAGGGACTGCAGTACAGTACTTGTATTAGGTGAACTGAAAAATACTATTTATTTTCTTTTTTACAGTGCAAACATTTGTAATTAAAAAATAAATATAAAGTGAGCACTGTACACTTTGGATTCTATGTTGTAATATCCAAAATATTTAAATAAATGGTATTCTATTATTGTTTAACAGTGTGATTAATCACAATTAATTTTTTCAATCGCTTGACAGTCCTAGCAACAACCCATTTTCTGTCAATAGCTCCTCCTCCTCATGAGAGTAGCTGGGGGCTTCACAAACCCTAAGACTGGCTCATTGTCAATGTTTCTTAGGCTAGGTTTGCAATACTGAGCCTGTGCTGGCCTAGCTATAGCTGCCAGCACAGCCTTGTAGTTTAGGCACAGTGTACGCCTACAGTACAAGGAGTTCTGCTAGGGTCGGAACACCAACTCCCTAAACAACGATAGCTATGCCAGCAGAAGCACTCTTCTGCTGGCACAGCTGCATCTACACCAGTGGTGTTGTCAGTCTAGCCCTTCTCTTAGGGAGTGTGGTTTTTTCACACCTCATGACTGACACAGTTATGGTGATATATGTTTTAAATGTAGAAAGACCTTAACATTACTGCCGCATTTGAAGGAGTTCAAAGACTAATCCTTACATCTACACAGACATACCACTATGGAAATCAAACTGTTTAAAAAAATAAAATAAAAGCATATTCTAAGAACCACCTCAAAATCAATTCTTTCCAAACTCTT
Source organism: Lepidochelys olivacea (assembly GCF_965140295.1). Taxonomy (NCBI): domain Eukaryota; kingdom Metazoa; phylum Chordata; order Testudines; family Cheloniidae; genus Lepidochelys; species Lepidochelys olivacea. Next base: position 52,904,635 of record NC_140421.1, on the reverse strand, counting down.
GGCACTACTCACTTTGCATTTGCACTTGGCTTTGGGAGATCTTGGCTGACAGACCACAGAGGTTCCTCAGGGTTTGGCAAGGTACACTAAGCTTTGCTTATGCTGTTTTGAATCGGACACAACAGGATTTCTTCCACTGTTGTAAGTCTGCTCTCACTAAGTGTGCCATGACAAATCATTTTTTCCCACCAGCAGTCAGACATCACCAGTTTCCATTGCTAACAGTGGTAGAGGTCCTTTCATATCTAAATAATGCATATGCATTTGAGGCACTCTTGGCTAATCAAATTATAATACATTTTGGTTGCCTTTATTATTTTTTTTTTCTTACCATGGAAAATCAGAAGATGCAGAGACAATTTTGCCTAAGGCAGAACATAGTGGTCAGATGTCATGGAGCAAAGAAAAAAACAAAAAAACCCCACCAATTATCAGCAGGCAGGGAGAGGGGAAGGTTGCTATCTGCAGCCTCAATTTGAAATCCTGAATTTGGGGCAGGAGGCAAGAATAAAATGGCAATTTTGTAGAGAGATACATGGTGAACACACCTGAAGCTATTTTAATGTGGTTCTGCTTTAAAAAAAACAAACAACCCTCATGGGTTGGCTGTTGATATTTTTTCAAGGTTGGGTGGATTTAAATATAGTCACAGCTCATCCCTTGACTAGCCATTGCTAGCATTTGCCCAATTGCTAGCTTAGAAAAATGGTTTGGACAATGGATGATTTAACCAACAGGGATCAGTCCTATGTACCTGATTTATTAACCAGCATCAGGGAGAGACAGTCTGGTTCTGCAACTGCTGATCAGCACAGACTGAACAGCCACATAAACTAAATTAAATAAGATAAGGGTAATAAATCTGTAGGTGGCATACTGACATACAAGATTACATAGTATTCATTTAATGAATGGCAATATACTGGAACTGATCTTCTGGTTAGGAGCCTATTTGATGGCTAGAAAGTTCTATGCTTATTTTTCACTCTCTGCAAAAAGTCTGATTTAGATAAGTTACAACAAAAATATGTGGGAGCTTCAGGAAATTTAGTAACAGAGGATTAGTCAGCAGATTACAGAACACACCATGATTAAGTACATATCTAGAAATAATTTTTCAATTGTGAGTCTGTCCTTACTTATAACGCATCAAGCTTATTGAAAGACAACTTATGCCAGACATGCTGAATGATTTTCAGACTACTTTATACAGTATATATGGGTCCAAAAATTTAAAAAGTAATAATTTTGAAAAACCTACTGGGTACATACTGATGAGATTCCCGACTGATTTCATTTTAAGTAGAAAGTAACTATCATCTTCTTGATCCCCAATTTAAAGGCGTAAACAAACAAGGATGATTCAGTTTTTCAAAAACTATGTCATATGCTGATTAAGGAAATCACTTAAAAGCTTATGTAATGCACTCAGACTGTCAATTACAAAAGAGAATAAAATATTAATCATCAAGTTAAAACGTGGCAAATCCAAAACATTTCTGGTGTACTTTTAATAATTTGAGTACCATGCTCATCTATTTGGTAAGGAAAACAAAGGCTACAATATTAAACACACCCCCCCCCCACAAGTCTAGAACAATAGGGTCCAGAGAAGTGTCTGGAGTTTTTAATTCCCTTCAAAATGAACTTAATCCCTTTAGAGCCAAATAGGAAGAAGTTTGCTTTTTATTTTGTGTGTGTTACTAAGTCATTTGTTTTTTATGATGGGCATCTATATAGGATTAGAACGAGTTAAATGTTTCAAGAGAGACTGTCCATGTGAAATATAAATCAAAAATCAAATACACTGTCTTGCTTTAGCCACTGGCATCTCTTTGGACACAAGATCTACAGTAACAATTTACATTGAAGTTTTCTACTCATGCTAACCTCTAGCAAACTAAGTTTTAGAGCATGGATATTTTATGGGATGTAATTCATCCAAACAAAAAAGGAAAAATATTTTATTAATTACCCACATACCCCTCTCTCCCTTAGGGATTCAGATACATATACTCTGCCTCTCCTACCTAGCTGTTTAAAATAGCCACAAATTGATTCTGGGACCCCATTCCACTGTTACACAATCCTGACATACAAAGGAAGCTCTACAGCAGAAGGCAAATGAAGCAGGCAAGAAGAGACCTGTTCTGTCTTGGCTGGTCTTTGTGAGGACTGTACCATTTTATGTCCGTTAACTATTCTATTGGGACAAATCTGGCATTGTTTCTCAGATCGTAACTGTCCATTGCTCCTCCTTGAAGAGTCACAATCAAATTATAACCTTTATATAACCAGATGGTCAGCGCCTATATAAAGAGCTTTCAAACTAATTCTGATAGCGTAAAAGGAAAAGATTTTAATATCATAGCCTGTCTAATCGAACTGTGGTGAATAAACCATCCCTCCCTCTCCAACATTATTTACTCCACAGAAGTAACCATCTTTGCTAACTTAAACTGGAGCTTCACGTGCAAAAGGAAAGCAAGACTGGTCCTGGTACTCATTTCTGGAGCTTTTTAGCCAGTTGCCACTTTGTAACAGCTCCATATCTTTAAAATTGATATTTTCAGGTCATTAGTCTCATCACCCAGCTGGTCAATTTAGAATGGCTGCTATTAGACAGATGAGGAAATTTTATACTGGGAAAAATTCTTTCCCAGAATAGAGTTCAGCCCATTGTTTTGAAAACGACATGGCCTGAGTATTTTAGTGTTAAAACTACAGTCACTGTATTGAGACAGAAAAGTGATTGATGGGGCTTTTAAGCTTCTTTATATCTATTAAATGCAAAAAGTCAACACGTTTGAAAGACAACAGTTAAGGGGGGGGTGGATTTATGCTTGTTTTAACCTTTTTTTTTTTTTTTTTAAATGCTCTAGCCACCAAGGAAAATGTTCTGGAACATCCTTTCTTTGTTATATTTTTCAATGACTTTCTGAATTTATAATTTAAGCTACTGAATGCTCTACTGTAACCTGACAAGAATTGGAGACAGATTACATTAATTCATGTCTTTGCATGATTGGAGAATGAAAACATGCAGCATTGTATTTACACCCCACAGACACTCATTTGGCAGGCAGCCTTGAAACTTCTAGCAATCCAAGTTAATCCAACCCCTTATTTTCATATAACCATGCATTTGTGAACAAACAAGGCTTATGGTTTCCAAACTCTTTCATTAGGAAATAAGTGTAAAATAAACTCCTCTCATTTTCTGTCTTAAGATGCTGTGCTTGAGCAGCTCTCACGAACTTGAAATACACTGAGAACAACAAAACTGCTGCATGGTTAAAATTACAAATCAATAGATGCAGTTTGCACAGTCTCTTCTAGAAATCTCTCCATGCCCTGTGGTGGCCTTGAATTCTTATCTAGAAATTCAATTGTACATTTCTAATTTTATGATAATTAAACATTTAATCTTCTTTAAAATTAACTTATCCACCATTACATACAAGTATTTCATTTACTTTGATTTGACAATCAGAGACCAATAAATGAAACAGTTTTACGTAGAGAACTTCAGGAATCACAAATTCCAAATCCCACCCTAGGTAATAAACAGCACAAGTTTGCCATATTTTACTCTATCAGTTCTGCTAAATATGTAATTCTACAGAAAAGTCATTAGGCATTGGAAACACTGTTAGAGCATATTGTGATAAGACACTTACCAAATCAAAAATTTTGAATTACTACATTAAAATGCACTCATGTGATGTATATAATTAGAAAAAAAACTTTTGGAAACCAGAAGCACTAGATCAAAACAGAAGGCTCATTAATACCACAACTTGTAGTGACTCATCGGATGTTGCTCACTTTGAATGGGAGAGTCAAGTAATCTAGATCTCAGATTAGAACCACCTCAAAAATGGTAATATGGTGAGGTGTGATCTTTTTTTGAACGGTGTTGCATGCTACAGTAAATTAAGAGTATAAATGGTAGAAAGTAAATCTATATAGAAAGTAAATCTGAATTACAGTAATCTAATATGCTTTTAGTAACACAGCTAAGGTCTTTTTAAAAAATATGATTTTTCATCTGACAGCAAGACTCAAAATGATGCTTCTGCACAGACCACATATATCATTAATATCTCTAATTTAAAATAATGGCCCTGTAAGTAATTGATTTGAATAAAAAGTAAAACTAAAAGGCTTGCCTGGTCTTGCAAGCACATACAGAGCTTTGTTGAAACCTAAGTTCCTGTCAGGTTACAATAGCTTAAGCTATAAATCACAGAACACCACTGAAAAACAATTGCAGAAAAACTGAACAGACAGGATGTTCCAGAACATTTTCTTTGGTGGCTAGGGCATTTAAAAAAAAAAAAAGGTTAGCACAAACATAAATCCATTCTTTTTAACTGTTGTCTTTCAATCATGTTGATTTTTTGCATGTAATAGATATAAAGAAGCTTAAGGACTCCAGGAACCAAACAGCACATGCAGGTGTGCATTCAGCTCATGCTCCTGTCTCTTTGTTTAGTTATAGGGCGTGTTGATCTCAAACAGATCTGTTTGGATCAACAAACAGAACAGTGTGCAGATCAACCGCAGAACCAACCTCCTGACGTCAAATCTTTTCCATGACGACCACTGTCAAAATTTATGAAACCATAAAGTGTTTTGGGATATTTATAGTCAGAAGCAAAGAGCTACTGGACTTTCTCTTAATCACAGCTCAGATGGCAACATGAATAATTTAAGTGGCTCGCTTTATACTATAAGATCATAACTGCATCATCTTACCTTGAAGTACTTCCATAGGGAGAACAGTCCAGGCATTTTCCAGATAGGAGATATAAATGTAGCGAGCTGTATTACAGGCAAGGCCAATATAGAGCACTCTAAAGGGAGGAAGGAAGAAACACAGTTGTAGAGGTTTGCAGCTGCCATGTCTTGTATAGTACCATAAATATACTGGATTGCTTTCTAAATCCTAATAAGAATGCGAAATGCAGCACAAGGAAGTGTGTGCTCACATGTAACAATTTCTTACTCAAAAATCTTCCTTTACAAAGATCCCACACCTAAACGCAACCTCTTCCCACTCTGCAGGCCTGCAGTTAACCTTCTTCCAAGTTGAAAATAAAAATGTGATTGATTAAATTTAAACAAAACCCCAGGAGAATTCTTTTCAAACCACTAATGGAAAACAAATTAATCCTAAGTAGAGGGATGTTTCTGTCTAGGGTTAATAGACCCTCTGAGCTTCTGACTAGGTAATGTCTATTCTCATTTTATGTACTGTCCTACTGCATTATATTTTAGAGAGAATATGGTTTCCATCAAACCTCACACCAGCCTTTTTAAATGCCTCAACGATTCAGACATCATCATGTCCTATAATTAGTAACAGAGCTGTACAGTTTAAGATGAGTATAGGTCCATATTATTATAGGAATTTATTTCATCCATGCTGATGTAAAGTTAGCATTCCAGAAGTTGCATCCAGTTCACTACTTCTCTGAAATATGTACTCTTCCACAAAAAACAATACATACTCCATGTAGTGACAATGCTACTGTTGTCACTTGTCTAGTTTTCAACAGGACAATCCAGTTTGGAAGCAAGAGGTTACGAGTCAGGTTTTAAAATAACTGGTGACCAGAAAGCTCAAGTCCAGTTTTCCCAGTTCATTTTCTCATCATACTATTTAACCAAACATCCCCTCTCCTTTCCTGACTTCAGGCTTCAACCCAATTGCTTCTTCCTCACCAAGCTAAACTAGCATTCCTAGAAGCAGCCTTTGTTATGCATCGTATCTTTCCTGTGGCTCTAAAAAGGAAACATTCTAGTAGGAGGAGATAAATCATCTCTTTTCCAGGACCAGGGAAAGAGGTAGATTTGGATAACAGACTAAATTAGTTTAAATTAGCGACAAGTCACTTTCCCTTGTTGTCCATTACTGCCAGGAAATGCAAGCTGTAAAATCAGAAAGGAAGAGGAACGTGACTAAACCCCCCTTACCATCCGTCCATACATAGAGGGGCAACATTAACTTCCTCCCTGGTTTGCATTTGACACGTACCAGGTTCACCTAACTTTACAATAACTTTTCTGATTTTTTTTTTTAAAGGTTATTTCTGGCTCTTTATTTCAACCTCTCTTTTAGCACTCTGCTTATTATACCTCCCTACAGGGCAAAGATGAGACTGCAGTATTTACTGATCTGCACTCAGGTGTTTTGTAAAAGATCTTGTTATTCAACTTGCAGGTTTCTAGTGGACCTGTTCCAAGTGGGAGCAACTGTAGAACGTTCAAGGTGACCCACAGATATTTTAAAAAAACCCTAATCTTAGAATGATGCACTGCATCTCTTAAATAACCAAGGTATGAGGGCTACTCAGGATTGAAACACAGGAAAATTAAAAAGGAAAAGTTGGTCTGGAGGTTAAGGCACAGGCCTGAGTCTCTGAATATCAGGGCTTTATTTTTTCCACAACCTCAAGCTCACTATGCACTCTTAGCAAAGCCATTTAATTGCTTCGTGCCTCAATTTACCATGTGTAAAACTGGGCTAATGATTTCCTATTTCACTCAAGTATTGTGAAGCTTAAATCAATGTTAAGAAACTTTGAAAAATCTAAGATGGAAAGTGCGAATACAAATGCAGTATTTTTAAAATTTTTTTTAAAGAGGTCCCATGATGTTCAGTCTTACTGGCTTCCACTCAGACAAAGGCCACTTTGCTCATGATATCACTACTCAAACGTAACTACACTGGAGTCAGCCTACTGGGATCAGGTAAGCCTGTGCTTTCTGCAATAATGCCCAGATTTGCAAAGTTCTTAATATTTTATACCTTACAATAATTCATGTATTGTTGCAGAAAGTCTTACCAGACACCCCAACAAGCTGGCTCCGGACTCTATGCTTCCACAGGTATGGCATGGCGTTAGAGGGGGTCGATAGCTGATGTGTGTCGCCAGGATAGTAACACTGGAGCATCACTTAGAGCAGAAAATGGGGAGCAATGGCAAGGCTGGACATCAACAGGCAAAGTAGGGTAGGGAGATTAAATCTGTACGAGATTTACGGGAACGAGAGCTACAACGAATTTGTTCCTTTCATCCATTCATCTCTACCATCTTTCTGTCCAACAACTTCACCTATTTTTCTTGATTGACTCCAGTGCAATCAATTTCTTGCCAACTTCCTCCCAAAGAGAAAAATGGCCCTATGCAGTAAGCACACTTTTCATGTCCCTTCTCACCAGTTTCACTTCCTTTCTGCCAGCCTCCATTAGCTCAGAAGCAAAAAATCAAGTAAGGAATACGGACAGAGTTCTCCTGTTTACTTGTCTTTCAGAACGTTCAGCTAGATATTTATAAATCGAACCCAAAATGGCCAAGATGATCACATTTGAGTGTCAAAAGTTTAAGCACCCAATTAAAAGTAGCCTGCTTTTAGAAGGGCTGAGCCATTGAATTCAGGAGCTAGTAAGTACTTGGGGAGCCCTCATCATAATCTCTGAGCAACTGCTTGTTTAATTTTTCTCATCTTTCCATGATCTTTCATATCTTAGGACACAGCTGTTTAGCAGAGCCGGGCGAATAACTGATTTTTCTGTTCATTGACAGTTATGAAAAAATAATCCAAGAAGGTTCAGGTTCACCAAAATTGAAAAATTTCAACAAATTGAAAAAAATCCATTTTGGGCACTTGTAAGGGGCTAGATTTACAAAAAACACATGGAGAAACCACTGCCCTCCTTATAAAACTTTCAGTCCAGTGGTTAGGGCACTCATCTGGAATGTGGGAGATCCACGTTCAATTGCTCTCTCTGCCTGATGTGGAGCAGGGGCTTGATTTGGGTCCTCCCACATCCTAGGTGAGGACCCTAATCACCAGTCTATAGAGTCATTCTCATGCTTTTTCCCTGACCCAATGACTATTCATTGTCATTCACAGTGACAATTCATAGTACACCACCACCACCACCTCCTCCTGCCATTTTGTGAATGGTATCTAAGGCCTGGAAAACAAAATGGGGATCAAAACTATTTGGCAAATTTGTGTCAAATTTACTAATAGTTTCTGATCAACTAAAATTTCATTTTTCAATACACTATACACATGAATTTTTTTGCCCAGCTCTAGTCATCACCCAACTGTTCCCCAGGAGAACAATGGGTGCTAAACAATTTTGACAGTCTTTCCACTTAATTTAGGTGCCTAAATGAGAGCTATTTTGAAAATCTGGCCCTGATGCTTTAAACTTCCTACCCTCCATATGACATGCAGACAAAATAGCTAAGTGCCAGCATATAAAAACTAGGAAGCAACTGGAAGAGTAGGCTTATGCCCAGAATAGAGCAGTGGTATTCAGAACTGTCTGAGTTAGCAACCAAAGAAAAGTGCTCACTGCCAGAGAGCAATTATCTCAATTTGAAGAAATTTGGACCCCTTTTCTAGATACATCTGGACATAAAATATTGAGACGGTTCAAAGAATGCCATACCTTCATTCCACCTAACCTCTTTTTCCCTGCCCCTTCCTCTCTCTATTCATGTACATCTTCTCCTAGTTTATTACTGCTAACCCCACCCTGTCAGGCAGGAGGGATAGTGAAGGAACTAGTGCTAAGCTATCAGAAAAATTACAGCAAGAGCTTCTATTCTTTAGAATGGAAGGAAGAATACGTAGACATCAGTGTACTTCTTTGCTGGTAGTAGGGGTTAAAGGAAGATAGAACAACTTCAGCTGTGACCTTTCTACACCATAATAGAAAAGTCATAGGCATCTCCCTCACAACAGACCTAGGAAGTCTTCAGGGCTGGGTGTGTAGTGGGAGGAACCTTTCCCCTCCCACTATTATATGAGACCTTAGAGCACAGTTTCTGAGGACACTTAACCCTCTATGTTCATATTCTGTTTTGGGCCATTAAAAAAGGATACAGCTGTACAACATACAACGCTGGTCTCATCTGGTTATCTCTGTTTTCCATAAGATACATTAAACATCCCTAATGCATTAGTGTAGTTTAAAGCTAATGCTACTCATTTTATTAGTAAGTGGAGTAACCTTAAAATAAAGTAAAATAAAATAAAGCAGTCATACCAGTCAATGTGTTTAAAGCAATGCAAAGGGGATCACATACAGCAGTGGTTCTCAAACTTTTGTATTGGTGACCCCTTTCACATAGCAAGCCTCTGAGCGCGACTCCCACCCTTATAAATTAAAAACACATTTTTATATATTTAACACCATTATAAACGCTGGAGGTGAAGCGGGGTTTGGGGTGGAGGCTGACAGTTTGCAACCCCCCATACAATAACCTCGTGATCCCCTGAGGCGTCCCGACCCCCAGTTTGAGAACCCCTGACATACAGGATCATTAACTCCTCACCGTTGCCAGTTAGTTTTCACTTTTTGGGAGGAGGGGCTTTAATGCAGTGGACCAAGAGTCTACGTTATTTTGCAAAGTTCAAAGAGCTAGTGGAGAAAGATAGCATCTGGGGCGGACAGTTTGCAAGTTGCTATGACTAAAATATAAATAAGTATTAGATAATACTAAAATATGAAAAGAATAGGACAAACAGTTAATATACATTCATTGTTCTGGCTGTGGTTATAAAGGGACGTGTGTTAAACTGACTCTAGCTACTGTTAGTATCTAAGCAATTTAGGTCAAGTGAAGCAATACACTCTGCCCAATATCTATCAAAGTTTAGAAGAGATGGAATTTCTTTTTAAAAAGAAATCCTTAATATGGAAAATGTAGAGAAAAAGCAGCAAGGTCTACACCCCATTCTTGTCTATTTTACTCTCTTACTTCCACAGTCCTGCCATTTCTCTTTCCTACTTAAACCACACATGAAAGAAAACGGGCTAAACCTAAGTTTTTGTACTATAATCAAGTACATTTTGAAAACACCAGGAAATGGAAGTATCTTGATGTAGCCCTATGACTGACTGCCCTGACCACTTTGCTTGTATATTTTAACTCCTCCACTCCGTACATGTTTCTAGAGGCTTTAAGGTTCTTAGGGCAGGGAATTTCTTCCTATATATGTGCGTACAATATCTAGCACATTGTGGGTTCTACTGCAGTATAAAGAAAAATATTAAGAGGGGAAATTAGGTTTCACATTAAGAGTTGACCTTAACTCCCAAGGTTGAACAGGAGCATTATACTACAAAGCTTTACAATTGGTGTTGTGTAAACTAACGCCTATTGATATCAAGATTAGGAACATCAAAGGTTAATGAAAAAAAGCAGTATTTAAAGGTACTCTAAGCAGCCAGGAGCTATGGAACTGTAGATTCCAAAGAATTTTGGATGTAGGAGATATACTTCAAAACTGGCAGTCTCCTGTTCAGCAAAACATCGATTGCTTCATACCCAGATTTAAAACCATTTTGACTATGATTTGCTAATGACTGTTCTTTCCATGAGTATTATACATTTCTCAATGTCACTGTGCCCTAAAAGAAAATTATGCATTTAACATGAGCAAGTCCCAGGTCCAGATTATCTCCATAATTACATTGCATACAAACAGACAAGATATAATAATTATCTCTTGTTCATTTATACACCTTTAAAGTCAATATACACATGTAAATTCCAGGGCTTCAGCTCCATCAAGGGGTACTTTCTGGCGACATCGGGTGGCACGTACGTATCTCTTACCTGGGCCATGTCATTACCAAAACCTCCAATATATAGAATTTAGCCGTGGACTGTCAAATAAATAATCCTTAAATCTAATCTTTTACTTAAAAAGGAAGCTTTCCCTTCCATGATCACTCCTTCCACTTCCCTTTTCCATCCAAATGCATCTAGATCTAGAGTAATGAAAGTACTACATCCACACATCTGGCACAAGACCTCTTGTCAAAACACAATGCCTCATAACTCCACCAGTTTATTTATGTTTCTTTTTCAACAGACACTTTAAATGCCAGAGGAGAAATACGTATCTTTTTAGACGGCAATCCATCTACTGCCTGTCACATAACATAAGGCTAATATTCAATACACTGCATATGAGAGGAGGAAAGCAAATTTAACATGCCAAAAACAAAACATTTTCATGCTGCAGGTGTAGAGACCATCTCAAGGTTTCAGCATGGTCTATGAGCTGAAAATGAAAAGTATCTTTTGCTATTAAATTACACTCTTCTTTTTTCCTTTGCCTGCGAAGTGCCAGTAAATTTTGTTAACTAATTATGTGTAAAATTTAAAGTTATGAAAGCTATTTACCCTTATTATGCAATCCACTTCCATGGAAGGAAGATATGAAAATATGACAACTCCTGCTTCACCAATAAAAACAAGTGAAGGGAAGGGAGAGAACATCTTGTGATCAGCACAGAAAAATGTATACTGGTTTGCTTAAAATAATGGATCTAGATTAATTAAAAGCCTAAAGACTCTACTTGGTATAAAATTTGATGTCCCAAGTGCCAGGCACAGTAACTTGAGAGATCACTTGAAACATACCTTTGGCTGAGGTCAAGAGAGACAACAGTGGGATCAACTCACTGAAAACAAACAGGACATGCAGAAAAAACTGCACGACCCATATGGTTGAAAATGCACTGACATCTAGATAACGGATCCTCAGGTGTATTGGGAGAGGGTATGGGAACAAGACTATATATACAGTTTTGTGAAAATATGCTTTGCCTCTGTTTAGGGGACCACCGTAAGTTGTGACAATATTACACACTTCAAGATAAACAAGCCCAGAATAGATTGTTGTTCAAACAAATCATGGAGTTTTGAAGCAAAATCATTGGGGATACACTTTAAAGTAATCCTTTCAAGGTTACACTGCCAAATATCACTGAAGTGCTGAGAAAACATTTTGGGTGTTATGAGTAAGTTACATCATATACATGTTTAAAATGGACATTTCTTTCATCAGGCAGTCACGTATCTGACTGTACGCAGGTCAGGCAGAGATCTTTAAAACAAGGGGCAAGAGTGGTTTTGGAGAAGTGTTGCCTCACTGTTTAAATCCACAGTAAACAGAGTTCTCCAATTTAGAGACTGTAACCTAGTCCCATTGTCTAGAGAATGTATTCACGGTATTTATATACATTTTTGTAATATAAAGTTATAGCACTGGAATATATTTCAAATTCACTGTGCCACATTAGGAATTTGACAGAAATTGGGGGAAAGGATCATATTAAAAATAAGGCTTGCTAGAAAAAAATTCATAATAAACTTTCACCAGTTTCTAGCTTTTTTTTTCTTTTTTAAATATTGGGTAAATGCTACAGGGATCTTTATGTTACCTCTTCTGTTTCTATTGCACTGGACTCCTACCTTGCCTGGTATATCAGAGAGACTACACTATTTCTGGATGTTCAGTGTTCTAGCACCAACACAATATCACTCCCTGAAATACTTCTAGGGATGGTGCTGGCAAATACTGATATCTTCACCGATGGTGCTCTCCAACAATGAAGAGATAAGTGAGGTTGTTCATCTCCAGGCAGAACCATTCTTGGTCCAGCTCAGCCAAGAAGAGCATAACTTAAAAGAAGTCACATTTATAAGCAGCACAAATATAGTAAAAAAAAACAAAAACAAACAGATTCACAGGAGGAGACGATTTAAAACAGAGAAACACGAGGCTAACTCAACTTAATACTCTAGACACGTAGCTCCAATAACATGTGCACAGTTCTTTAGTGATTGTCATTTGCTTACCTGATGTGACCGATCAGTTCAATCAACTTGTGGCTAAAGAAGTAGGCAGTCAGCTCAGACACGTGGCTCAAGACAGAACAGACTCCAAAGAGGGTGGTAGTACCATTCAGGTCTTCCAAGTGCCAGTAGAGAAAGGTGAACACAAACCCATACCCAAACCCCATAAACCAAGCCACGAACAGCACAGACCCATACTGTATGCTGCAAAGGAGCTTCATCAGGTCCCAAAAACTGAATGACTGAGACTGGCTTATGCTGCTGGGGGTGTCATCAGAGGATTCAGTGGAGGCATTTCCATCCACCTGTGGGATCTCTACTTCCTTCCTCTTGTTTTCATCTTCTTTGTAGTGGTTATAATGGAATCTGAACTGGGTGGCCACAATAAGTGCCACTGACATCAGTACACCAAAGACTATGAAAACAATCCTGTAATTCTTGTACTCAGGAGCTTTACACCCCAGACCTTCGATGATCACTTCTATTCGGGTATAGTCTATACCAATTCCCACCGACAGCATGGCCAGTCCCCAGCCCAGAGAGCCCCACATTCGCTGCAAGCCATAGCGGTCCCTGTGTTTGCCAAGATATTGGAGAGTCACGGTGTCCACAATGGTAACAGATGAGGCACTGAAAAACTCTCCTATAATGACAACCAAGAGAATGAGTAGAAAGATAGCTTCTACTTCTTGATGATCATAAACCAGCATGACATGGTCAAAAGATACTGGCTTCGTGGTGACAACAGGTGGTGGCGTAGGGTGGGTCATATTTTCTGGCAGTCCTGGGTTAGTGGTGGTATTCTTTGAAATAAAATTTGTATTGTTGTTATCCAAGGCAAGGTCTCCATTTCTGGTCTGAGCAGAAAATGGAAACAATTCCAAAGTTGGGGGACTGTTAGCTAACAGTCCCCGCTTCCCACGACCCTTCTGTAATGTAGCACTAGCTGTAGTTAGTAGAGAAGAAATCGTGGCATTTTGGGGCAGCGAAGTTAAAAGGTGGCTGGCATTGGAAGGATGTGGTGGTGGAGGGACCTTTGGTACACATCTTAAGGTAGCTGGTCTAACAAATCCAATCCCCAGGTTAAATAAAATCCAACATAAAAGCGAAAAGAGAAGGACAACTTTCCCTTTTTTAAAGCGATCTGCCACCACTCCCCAGAAAGGAGCACTGCAGAACTCAATAAAGTACCTAATGCCCACCAGAAGTCCACTCTGACTGGGCGACATGCCCAGCTGCTTATAATACACAGGAAGCAATGGGTAAAGGGAGCCATATGCAGAATAAAAGAAAAAATAAAAGACCTTGGAGATCAGAAGATCATTGTTTATTTTGACACAGTGCCTTTCTAACCAGTCTAGCTCCTCATCTGGGACAGTGGTGGTCTCCGTTGAAGGGGTTTCATTTTGGGGCTGGAGATCTTGTTCCTTGGAAATTCCATTGAAAGGATCAGCAAGCACATACTTTCTCTTCTGCTCTTCTTCATCATCAGTTAAAATGGCAACTTTATCATCAGCCGCCATAGCTCACCACAAGCATCCGATACTCAACACACTCTCCACAATGACTGCAGCTATCCTGTAGGGCAAATAAAATAGACTACAGTTAAAGCACAACAGAGAGAAGGAAGGGTGCAATCATGGAAGGTCAGGCACTGAGGAATAAAAGAAAGAGAGCCTCTTTTTATTACTTACATGCCCTGCCCATAAATATCTCAGGAGCTGAGGAAAGAAAAACATCGTATTCAACGGTTAATTCACTTTGATAATGCCAGACAATACTGGCAATCATGAAAAAGTGGATTTAGTGACTGCCACTGCCACTACTATAGCAATTTATCTTCCAGCAGCAGTTCTGTAGCTCTTTGCAATAATCATTCTTTACATTTATTACAGGAGAGATTTTCAAAGGCACAAATAGGAGCTAGGCAACTAACTGAAATTTGTGCCTTTGAAATCTCCCCCTACAAGTCATCTACTTTCCTAAGAATCTAACTCCAGTATTTACAGTTTTGCTTAAATAACCGAAGGACAGAAAATGAGGTGACTCAGGGCACAAGTCATGAGATATGAAGCTCTTCTTCACCAGTCATATCCATTACACCTAAAGGCCTATGAAAAATTATTTGATCTCCAACTGGAGTCCAATTTTGAGAAATGCTGAGCATCTGCAACTTCAGTTGAAGTCAGTGGGACTGTGGTTGCTCAGCATCTCTGGGAAAAAGAAAAGTAAGGCCCCCTAGTTCCTAGAGGGCAGGTACCTACATCATAAAAATCATCCTCACAATTAGGTTGGAAGCCTCAGTAGCAGGGGGCAAGGATCGAACAGACATGGGATTCAACTGATCTTTTATCCCTTCCAAGGTTCAGAAATACAAGAGGGACTGAGGAGAAAACATATTGCCACTGCAGGCCCCGTACTTATTCTGTGGAGAAACAGTGGATTTTAGGAAGGTCAGTCCTGTACCTTTTTACAAATAATAATGAATTTAAAAACCAATTTTAAAAGCCACCAGGATTTAGATTTTGCTTTTAAGAGCATCTTTCATACTTAAGGTGCTCATAAAAGATCTTAATAATAGTGTTAGCCATTAGTATTTTCCTTACGGGGAACAAAACATCGGTCTCCCACACAGAAGTGCAGTCCATTAGTTCTTGGCTACCAGATTGGAGACATATTGCATTAATTTGAGATTTTGTGGCATTAATATTTGTAAACTCAACCTGGAAAAAAAATTAGATTCACAAACTATATAATGTAAATAGGTTTCACTCTAAATAAATATTTCAGTGCATGTTTCTGGATAAGTCAAGAGATGCCACAAAACAATTTAACTTAAATATTTAATAGATACTCTCTTGCCTGAAGCAATATATTTGTGTTTTTCCCTCTGGATCAACTTACGTTCCGAAGCAGAATTTTTTAAGGTCTAAGTTTTAATTATAGTGGTTTCAAACTCTTTTGGATTGCTGATAAACTGTTCCACTTAAATTTATTAATGTCATAATATTTAAATTGTGAAATACAGAACATGTTTCTCCAGTGAGTCCTTTAAGATTCTATAAGGAACTTAACTTCCTAGTCTCAAAAAGCTGAGAAGCCCTCATAAGATTCCAATTTCTAATATTTTAGAATCAGATTGGAAGCTTAGTTTTGCCTTTTTACTAATTCATTGTTGATTGAGATAGGCAGAGATTATCCTTTTAAATAATCTGATTATAGTTCAGAATTTTTTCCCAAACATTAAGGGCACTGACCAGGGATGTAAGTTTAAAAGATTTCTTTCCAATCTAATAGTATTCACAGGTATTATTCTATTTCAGTGATGTTTATTAAGTTCTGTTCCATATTAAACCAATGTGCATTAGGTAGTTGTACTTAATTTAAAAAAAAAACAAACAAAAAAAACCATCAGAAGTAGGAAGCCTGCCAAACAAATTAGTGGGGCCACCAGACGATCGAGGTGCTAAAGGAGCACTCTAGGAAGATAAGGCCATTATGGAGAAACTAAATTAATTCTTTGCATCAGTCTTCATTGAAAAGGACGAAAGGAAGATTCCCATGCCCGAGCCATTCTTTTTAGGTGACAAATCTGAGGAACTGTCCCAAATCGAAATGTCATTAGAGGCGCTTTTGGAACAAATAAATTAAACAGTAATAAGTCACCAGGACCACATGGTATTCACCAAAGAATTCCGAAGGAACTAAAATATGAAATAGCACTACTAAATGTGGTATGTAATCCATCATTTGAATCAGCTTCTGTATCAGGTGACTGGAGGATAGCTAATATGCCGCCAATTTTTTTAAAAGGCTCAAGAGGTGATCCTGGCAATTAAAGGCTGGTAAGCCTAACTTTAGTACTAGGCAAATTGGCATTATTTCCCTTTACAAACGCCATGTTGACTCTTCCCCAATAAATCATGTTCATTTATGTGCCTGATAATTCTGTTCTTTACTATAGTTTCAACCAATCTATTAGAATTCTTTGAGGGGGTCATTAAACATGTGAATAAGGGTGACCCAGCAGATATAATGTACTTGTATTTTCAGAAAGCTTTTGACAAGGAGCCTCACCAAAGGCTTTTAAGCAAAGTAAGCGGTCATAGATAAGAGGGAAGGTCCTCTCATGGATCAGTAACTGGATAAAAAGACAGGAAACAAAGGGTAGAAATAAATGGTCTGTTTTAAGAATGGTGAGAGGTAAACTGCAGTGTCCCCCAGGGGTCTGTATTGGGACCAGTGTTTTTTCAACATAGCCATAAATCTGGAAAAAGTGTTAAACTGTGAGGTGGCAAAATTTGCAGATGCCACAAAATTACTCAAGATAGTTAAGTCCAAAGCAGACTGTGAAGAGTCACAAAGGGAATCTCACAAAACTGGATGACTGGGCAACAAAATGGGAGATCAAAGTCAATGTTGATAAATGCAAAGTAATACACATTGGAAAACACAATCCCAACTATACATATAAAATGATGGGGTTTAAATTAGCTGCGATCACTCACAAGAGAAATATTTGAGTCATTGTGGATAGTTCTCTGAAAACATCTGCTCAATGTATAGCAGCAGTCAAAAATGCTAAAAGAATGTTAGGCACCATTGGGAAAAGGACAGATAAGACTACAGTAAATATAAAACCACTATCTACATCCACAGTATGCCCATACCTTGAGTATGTATATTAGAAATAGAAATGGTACAGAGAAGGGCAGCAAAAATGATTAAGGGTATGGAACAGCCTCCATATGAAGAGAGATTAAGACAACTGGGACTTTTCAGCTTGGAAAAGAGATGACTAAGGAAGGATATGGTAGAGGTCTGTAAAATATTGACTGGTGTGGAGAAAGTGAATAAGGAAATGTTATTTACTTCTTCACATAACACAAAAACCAGGGGTCACCCAATGAAATTAACAGGCAGCATGTTTAAAACAAAGGAAATACTTCTTCACACAACATACACTCAATGGAGGGGACTCATTGCCATGGGATGTTGGTGGGAGGGATAGCTCAGTGGTTGGAGCATTGGCCTGCTAAACACAGGGTTGTGAGTTCAATCCTTGAGGGGGCCATTTAGGGCTCTGGGGCAAAATTGGGGATTGGTCCTGCTTTGAGCAGGGGGTTGGACTAGATGACCTCCTGAGGTGCCTTCCAACCCTGATATTCTATGATTCTATGTTGTGAATGCCAAAAGTATAACAGAGTTCAAAAAAGAATTAGGTAAGTTCATGGAGGATAGGGCCATCAACAGCTATTAGCCAAGATAGTCAGGAGTGCAACCCCATGCTCTGGGTGTCCCTAACCCGCTGACTGCCAGATGCTGGGACTGGACAACAGGGGATGGATCACTTGTGAATTGCCCTGCTCATTCCCTCTGAAGCAGGTGGCATTGGCTGCTGTTGGAAGACAGATACTGGGCTAGATGAAGCATTGGTCTGACCCCGTATGCCATTCTTATGTTCTTAATGTTTGTGGAATGAGCTGCAGTGGCCCAGTAATGTAATCTAAATTTTAGTCTGGAAAGCTCATCTCCTTCTCTAGACTCCAGCATTGTGATTGATTTTATCTGCAGGCATTTTTTATTACAAAATCGTCTGTGAGAATTTGAAATCTTTAAACAAGTTCAGTGTTGCCAATTCTGGGATTTTACCATGAATGTTGCAATACTTGGTGTTTTTCTCACCAACCCCAGCTGATGAATAATATTACCTGAGAACCTCTTCTTTCATTTCAGAAAAAGGTTCTAGCCCTCATAGTTGAAAAGGTTGAAAACAAGAATCCTAAAGGCTCTAAAACCAGAAGACAAATAAAAAAAAAGTGACTTTTTGTTCTTAAGACTCATGATTTTTAAATCAATGTCATAATTTTGGGGGCCTGAAACTTGATTTTTAAATGTTTGGAGTTGGCAGTACTGCAAATTGAAGAAGCTTTCTAAATAACTGATGCACACTGTTGCCAAATTTGAAAATCATTTTTCTTGCTCTTATTCACTAATATCACAAGATAATCTCTTAAAACCAGTTTTTGAAGTATACATTAGGTCTGGTATGTTAAATACTATTACTAATCAATTTAATTAGACTGGTGGAATCACTGAGACAAGTTCTTTTGCACATTTACAGTGGACTTTTTCTATTATTGTTCATTTTTGGTTGAAAAACACACAAAACAAATTCTACTAATTACCACGTTAGATTTGCCCTTGAGTTCTTCACTTTTTCTTTTAGGCCTGCCTTGGTTCTGCAACTGGTGGGTGGGCAGCCCCCTATACATGGGTGGAACCCCGCTGACTTTAATAGGAGTCAATTGAAGGACCATGGCCTTACTCTCTACCCTCATATTAACCTTATGAACCTATAAAAGTATCTCCACGCTAATTCTAGCTGCTAAGAGTTAATGTGTCAGAGTTTGGTTTCTCTCGATTATAGACAAGTTCTCTCTTACATTGCAAGATCAAGTGGCACAATGTCGTGCAGTTTGACATCAGCTCTTCTTAGGTCAAGAGAAGCCACAATAATCTTGATTAAAAACAAAAACAAATACACTATATTCCTAATCCTATGCATATGGATTCAAAACTATCTGATTTAGCACCAAAAATACGTGGGTGGCAATGTACAAAGAATTTTTAAACACAACAAACATGATTCTTAATTTGTCTTTTTATTTTCAGTTTCCTTTCCAATTGGAATAGGTTTCAGATTTATGTTTCCTTGAGTATGTTAATTTTATTAGGTTTATTGATAACTAATATTTTACAATTGCTTATTATTGTTGGGGTTTAAAAATATTAAGCTATTGGATCTTTTCCTCATATGTTTTTACATCTGCTCTTGTATCCATTTTCTTCTAAATTTGTTATATATGTGTAATGTGATAGAAACACCTGTATTTTCACTGTATTTTGTCCATAAACTTCTTAGTAAAATGTTATAGAAAAATATTTCATCAAACAAACATTTTAAAGTAAATATTTCATTGACTTCCATTAGTAATACACTATATACCCTTCAGTAATCGGACACAGTAGCAGCATTAGCAGAAATTTCACAGGATTACTTTTCAGATTTTGAGCAGAGTCAATTTTTTATATGTGGTGTTAATTAAAGAAAAGGTGGGGGGAGTAGTGGAAATGAACAAACTAACAAATAGATTCTTTGGAATTTCTTACAATGGTTCCAACGATGGCTTTCCAACTTATAACAAAAAGGCAGCACAGCTTGGACATTAGGCAGCTCTACAGTGAAATCAAACTAAGCAGCAGCAAAAATATTTATAAAGTTATGTATAATTTGAAATGAGAGGAATAGCCTATAACTTCCCCAATCCAAGGTTAGTTTAACTACAACATCACTGCTGAAATTTTATGAACGTTACTGCTTTGTAAAAACATTTTCCATATCTACAAAATTGTAGTCCTAAGGGACAGTGTGTGGACTATAGTTCTAAGGATCAGCTTGGGCAAACTACAAACATTTGTAGCCAGGAACAAACATGTTGAGAGTGTCCAGACTAGATCCCTTACCAATGTATTAACTATCTGGAGTTAACTGGCATTCTACAGGAGCCAAAAAAAAAAACTCTAGTGAAGACAAGGCCTTAGAAGAACATGGTGATGGAGCGTGGAGTTTTGGCCATGGGCTACTGAACACTGAGTTCTGACCTCATCATAGAAATCACGAACATACGTTCTGAAGGCACTTTTTACCAATTTACCTAAGTGACAAGGTTAAACTGAAGAGTAGCCACTAGCAAATATCATGCATGCTCCGATTTAGTTGCATTGATTAAAGTGTTGCCTGTGAGAGATTTTGAACAGCCTAATAAACCATTTGCAAAGAGGTGAGGTGTAGCATGTTGCACAAATCCGCCTGTGTGATACTACCAAGAGGGATCTTGTCCCCCAATATGCAGCGCAAATAAACAAACTTCCCAGAAGTTAAAGTGCCCAAATCACTCACACAGACATAAGGGAGAACTATGTATGTAGGTCCCCAATATCTGAACACCTCCCCGACATGAAGTTCATAACACTTCCTCTCCGTTATGAGGTATTATTCTTCCCATATTACAGATGCAGAGAGAGGAAGCCACCTGCCCAGAATCACACAGGAAGTCTGTGGCTGTTCCAAGTATAGATGCATAGACTCAGTTTATGAGACCACCCTTCCTCTAAGACTACTTACATAAACTTACACTGGCTTCCTTTTAACTACAAGCCTATCCTTCCTCTCTCTTTTGTGAGTGTGTATCGTTCCTTATCCACAACTAAAAAGAAATCAGCTATATGCAAGAAAAACTCTGAAAAATAAAAGGAGTAATTGTGGCACCTTAGAGACTAACAAATTTATTTGAGCATAAGCTTTCGTGAGCTACAGCTCACTTCATCGGATATATATTACAGATGCAGAGAGAGGAAGCCACCTGCACTGCTGCATCTGATGAAGTGAGCTGTAGCTCACGAAAGCATATGCTCAAATAAATTTGTTAGTCTCTAGGGTGTCACAAGTACTCCTTTTCTTTTTGAGAATACAGACTAACACAGCTGCTGCTCTGAAATCTGAAAAATAAGTAATTCCTTCTGTTGTAAGTCAGTGTTCCTGTTCTTTCACCTCTGCTGTATTTAGTTAGGTTTTACTTCAAACATTCAAATCTACACCATTTTACTCATTTTGTGGCTGATTTTTTGCCAAGATATCATCAAAAGGATCATCTAGCTTTAATAATGATCTTCCACAGTAACTGTTAAATGCAGGGAGAAAAGGGAGGCAACCCTTTACTCTGAGAAACGAATACAGCTGAAGTGGGTGTCTCATGCTAGCTTTAATATCTAATATTACCCTCAAGAGAAAACCCCAGTGACTTCTTATAGTCAATTGGCTGGCCGGAGCCAGCTGTCACAATATTTCCCACTATATGTTAACCAGACATCTTATGTAGATTATTTTAATACTTAACATTAAAGAATGAATTTTAGAAAATCAAATGAAGATAAATTTATAAAAATCTTTACAAGAGAAAAAAACAATCTGATTTGTTCCTAAAGCAGGTAGAAAAATCATAGAAATTATGTGTGTTTTTTGAGGCACCCCACTGTCTTGAGACAATTTAATTTTTCTGTTGCATATAGTGACATACAACACATACAAGCCTGAAACAGGCAGAATCTTTTGGAGAGGCCAAGCAGAGAATAGCAGGCTTTTAAACTCAAAGTAATATAAAGAAGGTTGCACACAAAGTAATTTCTCTTCACATTATTACATTAAAGTATCTCATTAAAACACTTATTTCTATTTATTTTTAATTTCACAAAAGGTAATTATTCACACTGACTCTAGGCATTCTCATAGTTAAAAGAACACAATCATACAAGGAATTGGAAAACACAGAGGCAATCTATTCCAGGCAGCCCAACCTGGCACTACAAATCAATCCCTATAATCAAAGGAAAGGATCAAGTACGTCAAAGCTCAGTTCTCCCCCTGCACTTACCCTTCCCAAAAGTCTGAGAAAATATGTGTACTTTGTAGCTTGCTGTGAAGTCAACAAATCTGATAGGGGAATGAATGCCAGAATGGAGGGGCCCCCCTTCATAGGAAGCGTCCTATCATTAGCCCCATCTCCTTTAAATCAAGGAGTACACAACTCAACTGCCTCCATGCAGCAAGTGCAGCAGTACAGCAGGGACACAGCAGCAGCCTCCCAGGGAGGCAGATCCCAGGCCACTTGGGATATGTCTACACTGCAATTAAATACTTGCAGCTAGCCCACGTCAGCTGGCCCGTGTCAACTGGCTCAGGCTTGTGGCTATAAAATTGCAGCGTAGATGGTTCGGCTCAGGTTGGAGCCCAGGTTCTGGGACCCTTCCCACCTTGTACGGTTCCTAGAGTTCGGGCTCCAGCCCAAGTCCAAGTGTCTACACTGCAATTTTACAGTACTGTGAGCCCGAGTCAGCTGATACAGGCCAGCTGACCTGAGCTATTTGCCAGCCATGGGTGCTTAATTGCAGTGTAGACATACACGTAGGGCTTTATAGGCCAAAACCAGCACCTTAAATTCCATCTAGAAACCAACAGGCAATTAGGTTTGATACCCTTAGGGGGAACTGCTAATACTTAAATATATAGCATAAATATTTGATTTTAAACAAGAAATTGAGCATAGTTAAGAATCAAAAAGCAATATAAAGTTAGAGAGCCTCAAAAAATGAGCATATTAAGTGCAAAAGCCATAATTTGTTATACACATAGTGTAGACACTTACAGAAGGACTTTGATGAGTTAAGTATCTTCAACAATATGTGCACAAAATTATATTTACATTTCACAGAAAACAAATACATCAGAGAGCATCCAAAACAGGAAGCATTAACGAAAGCCTTCAAATCCATAGCTGTATCAAAAAAAGCAGATTGGATTGTAGTCTGCATGGCATTGATAAATCAGATGCGAGTTTATCAGTGAGGCCTTCCATGTCAACATACCGATATGGTATCAAGTTCCTGTTTAACCCTCTCAGATTTTCGTTAAACTTGGCCAGTAGAGCAGGTTTGCAATAAACAAGAGAAATTTCACAAGAAAATTTCTATTAGCAGATTTTCAAGTGTTCAGCCACTCATTCCTCTAAAATAATACTTCACAAAATTTACTTGATATCTTGCTAATCACTGTTTAATTTAGAAATACCCCTGTGCTACAGTTGAAGATGTTTCTGTGTCAATGCTTACAAGTTGTGCACTTCTTTTTACATTCGTTGCTAGCCATCAGAGCCAATAAACAGCGCATGAACTTATGTAAGGCATCGGAAGTGGTGTTTCTGTTTCTAGTGTTGAGCTATAGAGGTAACAGAGCTAACTTTCCTCCACAAACATCCTGACAAGACAATCTGTTTCAAAGAATGGGTGAATAGAAGAATATTAGAAAATGCAGAATTATTGGATAAATGGGGTTTCTACTAAAGCCATTGCATATTTTGCCATTGAAACACCAGCAGAACAGGGCTGAATCTGCAGCAACTAACAAGCAGTCCCATATTGACTACAATGGGACTACCCCCTTTAACAAAATTACATATGCGAGTCTTCATAAGATTGTGCTCTATATCTGTATTATGCTTTGTTGTTTTAACACTACAAACAAAAACAGGATGTGCAGGACCTTTCATATAGCCTTTTAGGAGTATACCCATCAGAACCTGATTGCTTTGGCATCAGTTTTCATTCCAAAAGCACTGCTATAGAGTACAGAGTCAGGCCCACAGTACTGTACTATCAGAACTTCAAAAGTCATCACTTTATCCTCCTTTATATCCATTTTAAAAGGTCCTTTGGTGTGATGCCTACAAATCACTACCATTGGTTACACTGGTGACCACCTGAAACTTCCAACACCTCTATGACTACTTACTTATGCAAACACCCAAATCTCTGCTCTTGTCTTATCCTCCCTCTTCTCCATCTCTGTTGATTCACCTGTTTAGTATTTAGAGAATGTGATTGTTAGCCCTCTGGATCAGGGGCTGGCTCTGTTATTTGTTCAAATCCTCTAATCCCTTTGTAGGGATTAAGGCAATACAACAAAGAAATAACAGTAAATTCTCCACTGCCTAGCACTTTGTGTATTTATTTACACCTAAACGAAATGGATGTAAATGCTACCCTTCTGGTTTGGTAACATTTTACACCCACTTTGCCCATGTAAATGACAATACAAGATGCAAGATAGTGGGCAGTCAGACCCTGCATTTATTATATGTATAGACCAGCGGTTCTCAAACTGTGAGTCATGAACCCGTATTAATGGGGTCACCAGAGCTGATGACAGACTTACTGGGGCCCAGGGCCAAAGCCCAAACCCCATCGCCCAGCACTGAAGCCCGAGCCCCACTCCCTGGATGGTGGAGCTCAGGTTACAGGTCCCACCCCCACGTGAGGATGAAGACTTTGTGTTTCGGCTTTCCTCCACTCACCCCTGGGACAGTAGGGCTCGGGTGGGCTCAGGCTTCAGTCCCCCCCTCCTGGGGTCATGTAGTAATTTTTGTTGTCAGAAAGGGGTTGCTGTGCAATGAAGTTTGAGAACCCCTAGTACAGACTAGACTCAGTTCAGGAGAGGCTGGTATTTCCAACAGACACAGCCTTTATCAGCTCCTCTGGAACACGACATTTATTTACACTATCTGCTTAATTAGGAAATATTTATTTATCCTTATTTCAAAGTACTGCAGAAAAATATTTGCCAAACGACATTATAGTTTATTCAGCTATAATATGATTTTTTACTGCTAGAATTTTCTCCACTCACTTACTTAAGAGTATTGTTTTGACACAACTGAGAATGGAAGGGTTTTTACTAAGCAGTTTATATCCAAGATTGAACCAATCTTTAATAGGTTATAATCTGATAGTGAAAATCAGATGGATTTTAAATATGTAGTTTTTATTTTAAAACTATCAGTAGCTACATCTTATGAGATGCTAACACAAAACTAAGTCTTCAACTCTATACATGGCAGCAAACACTATTCACAGATAAATATTAAACTTCTGCTGGATTTGTGAGGTAAGCTCATATACTACATATGCCAATAGCTATGCTGATAAACGAAGCATGCAAGAGTATGAACAAAGTAGTAAATAAAAAGTTCCTACTGAGAATGTGGTTAGTTCACTAAGATCTTAATTTTTTTTAAATATACATTGAATATCTGCCCGAGGGAGTGTCATGTGTAGGCACCCCCAGCACAAGATAAAAAGTGACCATGCTCCTGAAGATGTTTTAGAGAAAACTTGGCATTTGATCAGCGCCTCCAGTGAAATGTGAACTATTAACACAGTATATTCCATCAAAACCTGGATGTTCAACTGGGAAGCACTGGTTAATTTGGAATGGAATGACTCAATTACAGAGAATTAGGCCTCACCCACAACACTGAATACTATGTTGCTACAATTTCTAGAGAACGAGGTTAGCGTCCTATGGAGGTTATAGTCTAACCACAGCACATGCCAAAGATTTGAACTGAGAGGAAAGATTGGATGTGACCAGTTTCCTCAAAAAACAGCATGTGCGCCGATCCACCCAAACACTCATGTTCTTATAAAGGACCTGGGAAAATCGGCTAAACAGAAACCTGTTTGTCAATCAGAAAGGTCACACATATTTGAAGAATAGATCTCAGAGATACCAGGAAAGTGCTATGAGAAAGGATTCAACCTGAGGAGAATACCAACTACAGTGTAAGGCAGTGGTTCCCAAACTGGGGTTTGTGAACCCCTGGGGTTTCACAAAATGTTACAGGGGGTTCTCGGGAAAAAATTCCCTAATGGTGGACAGAGCTGTCCCTAGGGACTCTGGGCAGCATGGAGCCAGCAGCCTGGAGCCCCTGGACTTCCAAGAGCTAAGTAGATCAGAGCAAGCATATCTATCACACTGAGAAGATTTAAACTTCAAGACTCTTTATAATAAATAGAAAGGGAGGTGGATATTTTTTGCTGTTTTTAAAATTAAATAGGCAGCTACTATTGTTTTTAAAATGATTATGAAGACCAAGTTTAAGCTTTGTTGTAACGTGTGTTGTTTGCCTGGACTGCTCAAGACCTGAATTCTTGTGTAGGAGGAACTCTTTGAGTTGACTTTTTAAATACCTTCATGCTGTTTCATATCTGATACTCCTTGATGAAACGGAAGAGCCTTGTCTTATAACAGGCTTATTCAAAGTGATACAAGCTACAAAAGTGAGATCTTGGAAGAGTGTTGCCGTTTTCATAATATAAAAAAATACTGTAATATAAATAATAATTAGTAATAAATAGCATGTAATAAGCATGTCATAAAAACAAATTTTATATTTCCACAATCACTGCTTTTATCATTTATACTCAGGTAAAGGAGAAAAATCCCTGGAAATATTAATTTTTAGGAGGGGGTTCGCGAGACTTGACATTTCAGTGAAAGGGGTTCACAGGTTGTTAAGTTTGGGAACCACTGGTGTAAGGGAAGGGAGCAAATACTTGGAGTAACAGGGGTGGCAGATATAGATAGTCTTCAAAGTAGATGGGAGGCACTGCAGGTTATGGGGAGGGGGAGAAGAGAGGGCTGCACTAGCTAGGAGAGAAGCTTGTCTAGTATGATGATTATCACCCTCTTAATACTTTTAGACAGAAAGAAAATCTGACTGGTCCCCACATGCAGGAAGAGCAGGCTGGAAGACTGGTGTGTGTTCAGAAAAAGGAAGCAAAGCAAGTCCCCATTATCACAGTGAGAAACACTCTCAAGGCAATCCCTGTAACTACTAAATCCTCCTGTACAATTAAAAAGAATTTGCACACACACACCGCTGAAAAACACTTCAACTGAACCCCCAAATTACCCAATCCCTATATGGAAATACCCTATCACCCCTCTTAATTTCCAAACCCTGTTCCTTCCATCCAAGAGCCCTGAGCCATCTTCCTGACATCAAAAATCTTTCATCCCACCACTGCGGCCCTCAGAGAAGAGAAATGGAATGGAGTTTAAGAAACTGGACTAGTTCTCAGGAAAGAGGGGTTTGTTCCTAGCTCAGCCACAGACATCCTGAGTGACCTTGGGCAAGACCCTTATTCTCTCTCAAGGCCTTACCTCCCTACCTCACAGGGTGTGAGGATATATATACACACACTAATGTTTGTGATGTACTACTCAGATACTACAGTAGCCCAGCACCACAGAAAAGCCTGCTAACAAAAACATTTAGTCCTAGCAGTTATGCCTGCTCCTCCCCTTCTTCCAGTTTACCCACTTGAAGGGCCACACCTTCATTTCTGGTTATTTGAAAGGCCTCCTCCTTGTGATAAAGGCTTTTCACTATACTCCAAAGAGACATGTAAATCTCACTCCATTTTGCTAGGTAATTCATTCAGTTTGGGGTATCGCTCATTCAAACGGACCCAGCTTGGCAGTGGTGCAGAGATGACTTCTGTCGATGTACAAAGACAAGAGCTGGCTGACTGGGCAGGGGGCTTTCATGCCGAGGGGCAGGTGCAGGTCGGGGGAACGATGGCTCCTCCGCACGCCGCCCCCGGGCACCCTGCTCCGCAGCGCCTTTGTTTGCAAGGGCAGTTACGTTTGCGGAAGTCCATGCCCGGGCGGTGCGGCAGCTTCCACATTACAAAACAAATACGAACCGGGTTACTCCGTCTCACCTCCCCGAGCTGTGGCTCCAATGGTGGACCGGGCAGCACGCAAAGCCCCGTGTCCGCCACAGCCAGGGCGGGGAGAGAAAGGGATGGGGTCAAACGCACGTAAACGAACCATCCTCTGGAATAAGGCAACAGCAGCTGCCGGCACGAGTCTGGGAACCAACGGAGTCACACCAGAAACAAGTCACTGCCAGCCCCCCCCCGGGCACCCCCCGCCAGCCCCCCGGGCACCCCCCGCCAGCCCCCCCCCCCGGGCACCCCACCCAGCCTGCCCAGGGCCTCCAGTTCTCAGCCAGCGGCAGGCGCAGCAAGCCGGGGCAGATTTCCCTGCTTTCCCCCGAGTGCGTGTGAAGGCGACGGGCAATGACTCACCTCGTGCGGGGGGGGGGGGTCCCTCACAGCCTCTTCCCTCGCGCTGCTGCTGCTGCTGCAGGGGGCCGCGCACCATGCACCATCCCCCGCCGCCGCCGCCAGCTCCTCTGCGCACGAGCGCTGCGGAGCTCAGCAGCCGACCCGACCTCCAGCGGCTGCTGCTGCACGGTGCCGGCTGGAGCCACAGCGCGGAGGGCAGGGCCCGACCCAGAGTCAGCCGGGACTCCGCCCTCCCGGCGCTCCGCGCCCCGCACGCCAGGGGGCAGGCCTGGCACAGCGTGGAGCGCCCTCCCGCGGCGTGGGCCGGGGCACGGAGCAGCGAGCTGGGCACATCTGCCCTGTAACAGCCTGCCCGGGGGCCGCCTTAACCCTGCCCCGGTCCGGCCAGGCGCGGGGGTATAGGTGAAAGCCTCGGATCTCCGCCTTCATCACCCCCTACCGACACCCCTTGGGGTATCCACCCTCATCACCCCCTACCGACACCTCCTGTGGTGTCTGCCCTCACCATCTGGTACTGACACCCCCTGTGATATCTGTCCCTCCTCATCCCCGACCAGCACCCCCTGTGGTATCCACCCTCATCATCCCCTACCCCCAGCACCCTCTGTGGTATCCACCCTCATCATCCCCTACCCCCAGCACCCCCTGTGGTATCCACCCTCATCATCTGGTACCGACATCCCTTGTAGTATCCATCCTCATCATTTGGTACTGACAGCCCCTGTGGTATCCGTCATCATCTGGTACCGACAGCCCCTGTAGTGTCCGCCCCTCATCATCTGGTACCAACACCCCCTGTGGTATCTGCCCCTCATCACCCCCTACCGACACCCCCTGTGGTATCCACCCTCATCATCTGGTACCGACATCCCTTGTAGTATCCATCCTCATCATTTGGTACTGACAGCCCCTGTGGTGTTCAACCGACACCCCCTGTGGTATCCATCCTCATCATCTGGTACCGACACCCCCTGTGGTATCCGTCATCATCTGGTACCAACAGCCCCTGTAGTGTCCGCCCCTCATCATCTGGTACCAACACCCCCTGTGGTATCTGCCCCTCATCACCCCCTACCGACACCCCCTGTGGTATCCACTCTCATCATCTGGTACCGACAGCCCCTGTGGTGTCTGCCCCTCATCACCTCCTACCAACATACCCTGTGGTTTCTGCCCCTCATCATTGCTACCGACATTCCCTGTGGTATATGCCCTTCATCACTACCTACCAACACCCCCTGTGTATCCACTCTCATCACCCCATATCAACACCCTGAGTGATCTCCACCCCGATCATTCAATACTGACACCCCCATGTGATATCCACCCTTGATCACCCAGAACTGACAGGCACTGTAATATCTGCCCCCATCCCTCAGTACTGACACTCGGGGGATATCTGCCTATATCAGACAGTGCCAACTCCCTATATGATATCTAACTAGGATTATCCAGTACCAACATACCATGCATGGATCACCCCATACCATTACTCCACGTGATATCTGCCCCAATCACCTAGTACCAATACCCCGCTTGATATCCACCCTTAATCACCTTGTACTAATACCCCAGGTGATATCTGCCAGTGTCACTGATCATCCAATACCAACAATTCATGTAAGGTGACCAGATAAGTGTGAAAAATTGGGACACTTTTTCTGCCTGTGAAAGACATCAGGTCACCCTAAACCAATGTGATATCAGCCATTGACAGGGGTGAAAGTAAGTCAAGTGACTTACCCGTACACTGGGGCCAGCTCCGGCCCCTGGAAGGGGCGGGGCCTAGGGCGGAAAGGGTGGGTCTGAGGGGGTCAGAGCCAGCCCCTGCCCACCCTGTAAGGTAAGTGACCCCCGTCCTTTTCCTTCTCTTCCTCCCCCACCGGGGTAGCAGCAGCAGCCTGGGGACCCGGGGGCTATTTAAAGGGCCCGGGGCTCCCCTGCTTCTACTGCCCTGGTCCTTTAAATAGCCGCCAGAGCCCTGGGAAAGCGACGGGGCTTCAGCGGCTATTTAAAGGACTGGGGCGGCAGTGGCAGCTGGAGCCCCAGGCCCTTTAAATTGCCCCCTGGGGAAGCCGGGCTGCCCCAGTACGGTGCACCGGCTCTTGCTGGTACGCCGTACCAGGGCGTACCAGCTTACTTTCACCTCTGGCCACTGCTCATCCAGTACCAACACCCTGTGTGATCTTCTCCACGTATTAACTAGTACTGATGCCTGTGTGATACCCTCCACAGATTAGCCAGTACCAGGACCCCATGCAATCCGTAGTGGTTGAACTAATCAGCTAGTTCCCCGCACATTATGTAATATTTAGGGGTGTCCAGCGATTAAAAAAATTAATCATGCTTAATCACACGATTAATTTTTTTAATCGTGTTTAATCATGTGATTAATCGCACTGTTAATAATAGAATACCATTTATTTAAGTATTTTGGATGTTTTCTACATTTTCAAATATATTTATTTTAATTACAAAATAGAATACAAAGTGTACAATGCTCACTTTATATTTATTTTTGATTACAAGTATTTGCACTGTAAAGAAACAAAAGAAATAATATTTTTCAATTCACCTAATACAAGTACCCTAGTGCAATCTCTTTATCATGAAAGTTGAACTTACAAATGTAGAATTATGTACAAAAAAACTGCATTCAAAAATAAAACAATGTAAAATTTTAGAGCCTGCAAGTCCACTCAGTTCTACTTCTTGTTCAGCCAATCGCTCAGACAGACAAGTTTGTTTACATTTACAGGAGATAATGCTGCCCACTTCTTGTTTACAATGTCACCTGAAAGTGAGGACAGGTGTTCTCATGGCACTGTTGTAGATGGCATTGCAAGATATTTACATGCCAGATACGCTAAACATTCATATGTCCCTTCATGCTTCAACCACCATTCCAGAGGACATGCTTCCACACTGATGACGGATTCTGCTTGATAACAATCCAAAGTGGTATGGACCGATGCATGTTCATTTTCACTATCTGAGTCAGATGCCACCAGCAGAAGATTGATTTTCTTTTTTGGTGGTTTGGGTTCTGTAGTTCCGCATTGGAGTGTTGCTCTTGTAAGACTTCTGAAAGCATGCTCCACACCTCATCCCTCTCAGATTTTGGAAGGCACTTCAGATTCTTAAACCTTGGGTTGAGTGCTGCAGCTATTTTTAGAAATCTCACATTGGTATCTTCTTTGTGTTTTGTCAAATCTGCAATGAAAGTGTTCTTAAAACAAACAACATGTACTGGGTCATCATCCAAGACTGCTATAACATGAAATATATGGCAGAATGCAGGTAAAACAGAGCAGGGGACATAAAATTCTCCCCCAAGGAGTTCTACCCCAGTCACAAATTTAATTAACACGTTATTTTTTTAACGAGTGTCATCAGCATGGAAGCATGTCCTCTGGAATGGTGGCCGAAGCATGAAGAAGCATACAAATGTTTAGCATATCTGGCATGTAAATACCTTGCAATGCCAGCTAAAAAAGTGCCATGCAAATGCCTGTTCTCACTTTCTGGTGACATTTTAAATAAGAAGAGAGCAGCATTATCTGCTGTAAATGTAAACAAACTTGTTTGTCTTAGCAATTGACAGAACAAGAAGTAGGACCGAGTGGACTGGTAGGCTCTGAAGTTTTACATTGTTTTGTTTTTGAGTTAATCCCGTGAGTTAACTGTGATTAATTGACAGCCCTAGTAATATCCAACCACTAATCAACGAGTAGCAGCATCTGTCCAAAATCTGCCACAAATCAGTACTGGGAACGCCATAATATCCTCCACAAATCAGTCAATAGTGACATCCAGATAGCATTTCATCACTAATTAGCCATTACTGGCACTCACACACATTTTCTACCACAAATCATTCAGGACTGCCAGTATGCCATGTTCAGCAAAAATTGACCAGAGTTGGCACCTATATTGTGCTATTTTGACAGTAAAGGAAATAAGAGCTTCAAAATAAATGTTTACTCTCACTATCATTTATGCTTAAATTAAGCATCTTTTAGTCTTGGCCATATCTTTTAGATTGCAAGTGTTATCCTGACTCTCCAGCTTCCATGATGTGTGTCTCCAGATACTCTGTCTTCAGGATTTTGGTTCTATCTGTACCTGATACAACCTGTGCTAGCTAGTCTTGGCTACAGGTCTGACCGAATAAAATAATTAGCTCTGCCCAGAGGCTGCTGCTTTCTGCCAGTAGGCATACAAATAAGAAAACAATAAAATGCTATGGAGTTCTAAGAAAAGTGCTGGACGCAGTCAGGATCAGGAAATACTAGGGCAGTACTTTTTAAGGAGCAACAATATGCATTGCTGCTGCACCACTTTAACTGTCAGAAGGGGAAGAGCTTTTGGCAAAAGTTCAATCTGATCTTACCTGAGTTATTCTGGCATATCACAGTTCATCACCATGGTAGCAATTGGGCTGTCACAAACAGTTGATTATATCATAGCATGAATCAACCAAACTTGGATGGCGTGGCTGAATAGAAAAGGCAAATTTTCCATGCACAAAACTTATAGTAATCAGAAATTACAGGAAAATAAATGCAGTGTGTGTGTGTGTATACTTTTTTCTGGAATATGGCAGTATGCAGAATTAAATTGATTTGGAGTCCAATCTTGCAGTCCATTTTCAAGAAAAATTCCACTGAAGCCAATGGGAAATTTCCCTCCACAAGGATTGTCATTTTGAGCCTTTTAGGTTTAAAGAAATGCTCTTGGAATGCTTCGGAAAGCCCAAGACAGCCCAAAGCCTCAGACCTCTCTCACTTTTACAGCATTTCCTGCTGTTTGGAAGTAAGTACTATCAACTACATGCTACAATGTGTAATTTTGCTTTAATTAGTATTGTTACAGACATACATAAAAGCAGAGACAAAAGAGTTAAGAAACATGGGAAGGGAAGAAACACTCAGTTTTTAGACGAGATCTGAAAATAGTACAAAAGTCAATGCGGCAAAGAGATATCAGAATCCTGGCAAGACCTACAAAGGAGACGGCTCTTGGCTCCAACAGTGGCAAGTCTGTCTGAAATGCTAGAAAGGTGATCAGTGCTAGATGAAAGGAAAGAAACAATCAGGAGAAGATAAGATTTCATGTAGTAGGCAGGACTGAGGGAGAACATCCTGAATGGAACAGGAAGTTAATGAAACTAAGGGTATGACTATACTGGCAAGTTTCTGTGCCACAAGTTATACCACTTTTATTAAAACGCTGAAATTAAACCACTGTTGCATCTCCACTGTCCTCCTTGATCAGTTGCCAAGAGAAAACAGGACAAATGTCCACTTTTGCCAAAAAGTGGGGTGCAGAGGAACGTGCAGGGGGACAGCAGTGATGCTAGCCCCGCAAGGCGGGGCAGGGCTCTGGTAGGGGGCAGGCAGGGCTTGAGCGAGCAGTGATGCTAGTCCCAGCTCCACATGGGGGACAGGCAGGACTTGGGAGAGCTGTGATGCCAGCCCCAGTCTTTTGGAAATATGGTCACCCTATCTTGTATGTGCATTGCTGCTCATTTGAGCCCTGCCTGCCCCGTGGGAGGGAACGGGGGCTCTGACGAGTGGCTCAGTCCAGCCCTGTAGTGTGGGGGAGGGCTCGGGCCCGCCCCATGCAGTGTCCCTTTTTCCCTTTGGGAAATATGGTCACCCTATTAAGGAAGGAAGTTGAGAGAAAGCTACACATTTACAGAGTCAAAGTAGACAGAGAGGGTGGAATCATTTAAAGTTTTAACACCATATGTGCACTAGAGTATCCTCACTGTAAAGATGATAACTAGGGTTATCGGTAAAAATAATAAATTGGAGAGAGAACAAAGAGTATGTCTTTACTGCAGTTAGCCAGACGATTGGCACCAGGGGTTAGCTTTGCCCCGTGTGAGCAATCACACTGCAAAATCCTACCCGAGTTATGGTGCACTCACTGACTGCATCCTCAGGGCTTCTGTGGGCACAGCCAAAGGTTCTTAATGTAAGGGGATGGTTGCCCTTTACTAAAACTTAGTGGGGGGTTTTGGTTGGCCATTTCCCAGTACCAAAGAAAGCGGAAGGGTCAATGGGAAACCAGGACCCTGAGACTGACAGTCCCCAGGGGCAATGGGGAGAAGCCAACATTCCAGGTCAGCCTGACTGACAGGGCAGGCAGGCTACTGAGGGAGTCAGGAAGCCAGGGTCCTGTCCTCCCTGTGAGGTGAAGCTGCCTTACCAGAGTGGGGCCGAGCTAAGGAGAGAGCCGGAGCCTGAGCTGCGCCAGGGAGCTGAGCTGCGCTGAACAGAGCCTGAGTGAACCAGAGAAGCAGCCCGAGCTGAGCTGAGCTGAGCAGAGGAGCAGCAGGCTGTGGGGCCAGAGAAGCAGCCCAGAGAGCTGTTCTGAGAGCAGAGCTGCAGCAACCAGAACCAGAAGGACCAGAGAAGCAGCCCAGGGAGCTGCACTGGAGGCTGAGGAGCAGCAGGAGAGCTGAGGCAGAGTTGAACAGGGGCCGGAGCTGTCTGGAACCAGGTGCAGTGAGTGGCTGGGAAGCATGGGGGGAACCCTGGGCAGTGGGCCCAGCACAGGGAGATGCCTCCAGCCAAGAGGCCTTTCAAGCCTGACAGGGAGGGAGATGATGCTGGGAAGAAGAGTCCTGCCACCTAGAGCCTGAAAGCATGTGGCCACTGCCAGAGCAAGTGTCTGACCTGCGGCATCCCTGACTTGGCACATGTGAGGAACAGTCTATGAATGTCCCTTACATTCCAGTGACAGCTATTTATGATGTCCCCATGCCACAGAGCAGGGTTACATGTTTCCCTTTAACCTTTCCCATTTTTTCCTTATTTTTTTTCAATTGATTGCTGTTTAATAAATTGTATTTGCTTGAACAATATGCAATGATCAGAGGGTCAGGGAAGCGTCCAGAGCAGAGCGAGTACCCCAGAATGGGGACAATGTAGCTCTGTCATAAAGGACCACAACAACATAGGGGATCAAGCCCCCCAAGAATCCTAAGCCCACCCTTTTCAGGGTCATGAGGACTCTGCCACACAGGAGGGTGGAAGGGGAGTCCTCAAGGTCAGGCAGGCCACTGTGTAAAGGGAGTCGGAGTAGGACTCAGATCCTTTCACTAGCCCATTCCACCAGGGTAGCGTATAAGCCAGGAAATTCCCAACAATTTCCCTGCTTACATTTGTGCTGCAGTAAGCTGAGCCACTTGATGATTCTTTTCCAGTGAAATGTGGGAGAACCTGTCTATCCTTTCGCACACAGGGTGGAACTGTGTGAACACACTGGAGGACTATCAAAGCTTGAGTGATTTAGTCTGAGTGCTGACTGCAAAGTGGGTGGGTTACCAGCCTGAAAGAAAGCAGAACGTGGGCTCTACCCCGCAGCTGGGCCGGCTAGCCTGGGCTGAGTTGCAAGCACTACTAAACTCAAGTGAGAGATTTTTGTGTGTGAACAGGCGGGGTTTAGGGGCAACGTCAGGTAAGAGTCCTGGCTACCTCTGCAGTGAAGACATACCCTAAAGAGCAAAGGGCCAAAACCTGAACTCCAGAAAGGAGATGTCTTAACACAGTGAAGGACTCACCTAACATTTGTCAATGGCAGTGATTCTCAACCCGCAGCCCAGTCAGCACACAGCTGCAGCCCATGTGACATCCTCAGGGCCATACAGGTAGCATGTATATATATTGTGTGGATGAGCCCCACATAACACACAGGGTGCTGCATATGTGGCCCACAATGGTAAATAGGTTGAGAACTGCTCAGTGGCACTGGAACATTTTTAATAGTGGGGGTGCTGAAAGCCAGCCCCCTTGCCCCTGTCCATGCCCCCGCTGAGGCAAGCAGCCGGGATCCCGGGCACAAGCTGGCAACCGAGACCATGGGCACGGGGCTGGCAGTTGGGAGCCGGGGGGTGCTGCAGCACCCCCCGCACGCCTTATTCCCACGCCTATGAAACTGCTGGTCTATGTGGAATATTTTCAAATGTCCAAATGGAGTTGGGCACTCCTCTTTTTGCCTTTCAAAATCTCCCTCCCCTGTCCATTTCAACTCCTCAGATACGGACACAGGAATTATATAAGATGAGAGCAGGAGCATGGGGCTCCTACGGCCTCACAGGCTTCACAGGACAATTATAAACTCTGACATTAACATTCAACAGCAAAAAAAAAGACTGAAAATTATTTTAATAATGGAAACGCCGTACATTTTAAAATGCTCTGTCTTACAGTCTGCCAGCGCTGGATACATGTGTCAGACTATACTAACGTTTTCAGGGCCAGTAAGCATTTGTAGTCAGTGGTCGTGGGTCACAAAGAAAAATTTGATCTTTGCCGTCTCAGACTCCATTGGCTGAAGCTGTCGGACCAAGCTGTCACTGTAGTTCAATTAGCTCAGTACTGCAAACGCAGGAAGTCCCACCGAGGGTGGAAATAGAATGCTGACATGCTGCCTCGCCTGGCAGACCCAGCTACGCCATTCCTCAGAGCTGTGGTTTTGAATAGATGGGCTTAACCATCCCTCTCTTTTATGGCTTTCTTTTGACATCCCTGGAATATTTCTTAAAGGATATATTCTCCACTCTGTGAATGGAGGAATTTTGGCAAACTATATAACTAGATAAGCTATTACCAGCAGGACAGTGGGGTGGGAATAGGTATTGTTTCATATTCTCTGTGTATATATAAAGCCTGCTGCAGTCTCCACGATATGCATCTGAGGAAGTGAGCTGTAGCTCACGAAAGCTTATGCTCTAATAAATTGGTTAGTCTCTAAGGTGCCACAAGTCCTCCTTTTCTTTGTATGACATCTGTTAGCCAGAGTGAATATAGAGGTTTGCTACAGCTTGTGATGGGAATGTGGAATTACAGCTGAAGAATACTGAGTGTTGATGTTGATCAGCAGGTAGTAATTTATATTGATTTATTTTCCTGTATATAAAAGAATGGTTCTTAGTAAATCTACATAGCATCCATGAGGACCTGGACCAGTACTGACTGAATTTGGCAAAGATTTCCATTGACTTCAATGACAGTTAGATTGAGCCCTGATAGAGTCATCCTGTTGACTTCAGCCAGTAAGGACTACTTACATAAGCAAAGGTAGCAGGATTCGGCAATATTACAAATAAGTATCTGGATCACGGCCCATGTCTGAAAATCCTCACCCTCCTTGAGAGTGCAGATCCCTCCATTCTTTCAGACATGGAACTGAGGATTAGCAATGCCAGGAAAGCTATGTACTTACAGTCAAATAAAAGCTCTAAAAAGAGAGAATATGGTTACAATTATTCCATTTGCAGTATTTTTAAGGAAAACTCTAAGACAATATAAAAGATATTCTCATCACTGTTCCTGAAATGGGTACGGGTTTGATCCAAAGCACATTGAAATCAGTGGCACATTGACTTCAATGGGCTTTGGATCAGGCACTAAATCACTACAAAATTTAGTATCTGAAATATAATAAACAAAAAACAACAACCCAAGAGGAAGACCCTGTTTTGTCAATGAGTATGTGGAGTAAGACTGAGAAGCTCCCACTTGAAGCCAATGGAAATCAGGGCATTTCAAAGTAGCTGTAAAGTTCTTACATATATAAATGTTTGATTAATTTTAGCAGTGCTTGAACGAATTGTGACATTAACCATTTTTTATTTATAAAAATGTCTAGTGCTTAAAACAACTTTGACATTTTTGTAGCATTCATGCAAGGTTCATGCACTTGGCAACTTTCAGGGCACACCCGGAGTGTTGTGGAGGAGCAGTGCACACACGGCTCCTCTCAAGGGCATGAATCTTGGAAACTCGCCCAGATGACATGAACCGTGGGAAGCCTCCCAGGACTAGGCTCAAGGCCCAAGAGCAAGGAATGCAGTAGATAGAAATTGGTAAATAAGAATATTAAACAAAGCCAGTGTATTCCTTTTATCTGTTGGAGTATGTAATGCGCAGGAGGAGGGAGAGAAATAAAAGAGAGGGTGGAAAGCTGACAGGCAGACCAGCCCGTTGGCAGACCAGCCTACTTGCTTGCTTAAAGCCTTGTTCTGTCTTGTATTTGAACCGCAACACATTTTCATTGCTATAAATTGGGAACTGAATACTTTCAGTCCTGCTGCACATCAAGGGCTGGACATCCTGCTGAGAAATACAATGCCGTATTATTATAATTGTAGTGTTAGTCTTCACGGATGGTGGACTTATTAATCAGAATTTTAGGGAATGGCAATACTACATTTTGAGTGATTGCTGGAGATATGCCCATCTTGACTTACAGAGATTTAAATTATCCTACTATTTTCCCAGCTATATCACTAAGTAAAATATTGTAGAAAGAACATTAGCTGTGTTCAACATCTTTAAGTTACCCAGTAGCCTATAAATAGCTACATATCCCTCACTGTTTAAAAATCCTCAATACACTGTAACCAAATGCAGATATTAAAATAGTGATAGGTATTTGAAAAAACTGTTATTGCTCTGGCAGTATGTGCCTGCCTAGAACACCCCACTGTGCTAAAAGATGTGGCTCCTGCTGGGAAAGAGCTCAGTGGAGTCTGCTGCCCCATCTAGCTAGAATAGAAGTTGGAGAAAAATTTGAACATAAACCATAAGTCATTTAGTGGAATACGAGCAACATTTGCTCTGGAAAGAAATATTGGGCATTATATACATGATATGCACTTTTTATACTTTGCCTTTGCGATTATTTTTCAAGAGAGCTGAGAGACACCTAGTGGCAGGATTCTTAGTTAAACAGCTTAATTTCCCTTACATCCACCTTATCTGACAGTGCTTCCACATTGTAAGATTGTACTTTGAAGGCAAAAATTCTCAGCTGATACAATATAGTCTATTTTCATATAGTGGCTTCAGTACTCTGAGTCACCAGAGCCCTTACTACATCAGTCAAATAGGAAAGAAAAGTTCAAGGAGAGATTTGTGCCATTATGGCCTGCTCCAAAAAATACGGTCATCAAAGGAAAGACTCCTGTTTCAGTCCGGCCCTGAGTATGTTCCACAGAAAACTTAGATAACTGTATCACTAGTTTGAGTAACTCCTATGTGACTTGTTCTGACTATATACATAAAGGATTCTGCAAACTGACAATATCAAGAAGGCTGAGGAGTTTACTGCATATTGTGTTTGTCTTCATTAAGAAACTTAATAGTGACCAGATCCTCAACACAATTAATATTATCAACAAGGGGGAAGAAGAGCAAAGCAAAACAGGGAAAGAACAGATTAAAGAATATTGAGATAAGTTAGATGTATTCAAATCAGCAGAGTCCAGTGAAATTCATCCTAGGGTACTTAGGGAACTAGCTGAAAGAATCTCAGAACTGTTGCAATTATCTTTGAGAACTCATGGAGGATGGATGAGGTCCCAGAGGACTACAGAAGGGCAAACATAGTACCTATATTTAAAAAGGGGAACAAAGAGAACCTGAGGAATTATACACCAGTCACACTAATTTTGATACCTTGAAAGATACTGGAATAAATGATTAAACTATCAATTTGTAAGGACTTAGAAGATAATAGGGTTTTAAAGAATAGCCAGCATGGATTTATCATGAATAAATCATGCCAAACCAACCTAATTTTCTTCTTTGACAGAGTTACTGGCCTAGTAAGCTGGGGGGGAGGAGCAGCAGATGTGATATTTTGATTTTAGTAAGGCTTTTGACAGTCCCACATGATATTCTTATAAACAAACCAGGGCAATGTGGTCTAGATGAAATGACTTCGAAGTGGGGCAAAACAGGTTGAAGGATAGCAGGTGTAGTTCAAAGAGTGGTTGTTAATTGGTCATTGTTAAATTTAAAGGGACTTATGTAGTGGGATTCCACAGGGTCAGTCCTGTGTCCGGTTCTATTCAGTATTTTTATTAATGACTTGGATAATGTAGTGGAGAATATACTTATACAATTTGCAGGTGACACCAACATAGGAGGAATTGCAAGCACTTTAGAGGACAGGCTTTAAATTCAAAAGAACCTTGACAAATCGGAAAATTGGTCTGAAATTGACAAGATGAAATTGAATATAGACAAGTGCAAAGTACTTCACTTAGGAAGGAAAAATTAAATGCACAACTACAAATTGGGGGGAAATGGCTAGGTGGTAGTACTGCTGAAGAGGATTTGGCTGTGAGAGTGAACAACAAATTAAATATGAGTCAACAATGTAATGCAGCTGCGAAAAATCACCCCCAGAATTATATTGGATTGACAGAAGTGTTGAATGTAAGATATGGGAGATAATTGTCCTGGTCTACTCATCACTGGTAAGACTTCAGCTGGAGTACTGTGTCCAGTTCTGGATGTCAGACTTTAGGAAAGAGGGGAACAAATTGGAGAGAGTCTAGAGGAGAGCAACAACATTGATAAAAGGTTTAGAAAACCTGATTTATGAAAAAAGATTTTAAAAATTTGAGCATATTTAGTCTTGAGAAAAGAAGACTGAGGAGAGACATGTTAATACAGTTTTCAAATATGTTAAGGGCTGTTATAAAGAGAGAAGAGTATGTACAATTGTTATCCATGTCCACTAGAGGTAGGACAAGAAGCAATGGGCTTAATCTGCTGCAAAGGAGATTAAAGTTAAATATTAGAAAAAAAATGCTAAAATCCTCATCACTGGAGGTTTAAAGAACAAGTTGGACAAATGTCTGCCAGGGATAGTCTAGGTCAATGGTTTTCAACCTGCGGTCTGTGGGCCCCTGGGGATCCACAGACTATGTCTAAGATGTCCAAAGGGATCTGCACCTCCATTCAAAATTTTTTAGGGGTTTGCAAATGAAAAAAGGTTGAAAAGCACTGGTCTAGGTTTATTTGGTCCTGCCTCAGCACAGGGGTCTTGATGACTTCCTGAGGTTCCTTCCAGCTCTACATTTTTATGATTCTACGAAACATGGCTTATCTCTTGATGTATGAAGCAGCATAAACAGGGCTCTCATACCTCATGTTCAAAGAGTGTTCTACACAGCACACAAAACTTGCATAGTTTCCAGTGTTAATCTGGAGGGCATTCAAGACATTGAAAGAAATAAGGAAAAAATGGCTGTCAGGAACTGGAAGAGAGTTTCTTATTAATATAGCAACATAAATGAAAAAAGCAACCCCTAATTAGGTGAAGAGGAGAAGGGTATGAAGTCAGAGGATAGGAGTGCAAGGGCTGATGCTTATTACACGAATCATAGTCCTCTCACTGTTTCTTTGTGCTTCCTGTCTATCTGTTGCATCCAACTGTTGTCTTTTGCTGTATACTTTGATTGTACGCTCTTCAGGGCAGGGCTCTTCCATTATGTGCGTATTCAGTAGTTAGCCACAAAGGGTTTTGATTCCTGTTTGGGGCCAATACAATGCAAAACAAGTATTAAAAAAAATAGAATAAGAGTATATCACATACTTAGCATGACAATGAATTATTAATTTAAAAATAAACTCATTGGACAGGAGAAAGTAAATTTTATTGAGGAAAATATTACTGTATTGCTACAAATTTACTGTACGTGTCTTTTGTACAAATTGGAAGTGTGTGGATATAATAAATACACAGATGTGCAGTATGTACTATAAGCATTGGCCCAGATTTTCGAACATGTCAGAAATGTAAATGCATGCCTACTTTAGGCACACAAATCAGATAATTGTGTATATAAATTTTGCATGTGCAGTTACTCCTCTGATCATTTGACAGTGTGGTCCATAATGCAATTACTATGTTTCCAAGAGCGAAACAAAGACATTGATACCAATAAGAGAAAAATCCTGGCCGAGAACTGAAAAAGAGTCATATGATGAATAAGCAGGTTTCTGCTGTTTACATCCTCATGGGTGAATAACAGAGGAGTCAAAAACAATGTCAAATGCAGCTCAGTGGAGTGACAATTATTATTCCCTACTGATAAGGCAATCAGATAACCCTACAATGCCACTACCCTTGATGTGACTATTCTGTGGAGAAGCAGGCTTTTAATCTGGCACCTTTACAAGAATTAAATTCATTTGGTAAAGGGAAAGAAAAGCAATGTGTAAAAACAAATACTAACTACAGGATATATGCCTTTCATTTTTACATATGCACTTTTATGTATCACTGGGTGAACACTAAGACAGGAGCTACTGTTTGTTTGTAAAAGCATTAAGGCCCTGAACCTGCAATGAGCTTCATGAAGGCAGACTCTGACTTCAGTGGAGCTCCACGTGGGTACAAGTCTCTGCCCATAAAGAATTCATTGCAGGATAAGGGCCTAAGATGACGTTTTCTATTATTTGTGCTTTAGGGGTGAAATTCACTGTAGCACTGGGTCTATTATTTGTGTTTTTGTTAATGGGAAATGTACTTTAAGTCCAGAGTGGGCACTTGATTGTAAAGTATCAGGGGGTAGCCGTGTTAGTCTGTATCCACAAAAACAACAAGGAGTCCGGTGGCACCTTAAAGACTAACAGATTTATTTGGGCATAAGCTTTCATGGGTAAAAAACCACTTCTTCAGATGTAGTAGTTCTTCACTTAATAAATTTATTTTTCAAGAAAACAAACATTCTTGAAGAGGTAATGTAGTAAGAATGATATATTTCACATTAAATAGTTTTTTGGTGCATCTCTTTAGTTCATTATTTTTTGTTTTTGTCTGTACCATTCAGGATATGTTTGATAGCTGTTCATATCTCAGGACTGGCGTGTGAGGGTTGGGCATGACTGAAGAGTAAGGGAAGGAAGCCACTGTGCCAGGCGCTTGGCCCCTTCAACTCCCATTAACTTCAGGGGCAGGTGAGGGAACTAGTCATCTTGCAGGAGGCACTCAGCACCTCTTACATATGCCCCAGAAGTGATCTGTCCCCTCACAAAGTCATGCCCCATCATTGTTAGTCATTTTGGCTTTGTAAAGCAAGATCTGTTGTGTGTAGATATTGCAAGATATTTTGGAACCAACTCCTCCTCTATTTTCCTCTGTTCAACAGACAAGGTGAAAGAGTCACAGCCAATGTGTCTGATATTGCTCCCACTACGAATCAATGGAAGTTTTATTAATCGGGTCTTTAAAGCAAGAACTATGTGATTAGAATGCAGTGAAATCTGTATGAGACCATGCATATTAGGCAACCTCTGGTCTTAAAGGGTTACCTCAAAGCATTCTCATGTGTACTATGGGCTATTCAGCTTTCCCTTTATTAGTAGGCCACCTCTACTGAGCAACTGGTTTGGGGGCAAGTTTCACTACAGCTGTGTATCATACAGAGATCTGGTTTTGCCTTAGAAGCTACATAGGCAATTATTCATAAAACTAAATTTAATTCATTCTTTAAAACAAATGAAATAAGAAAAAGTCCTCTACCATCTACAGTAGGTTGATTTGCCATTTATGGTAACACATTGATCAAACAGAGGTTTTTAATCAGAAGACTTAAAGCTTTCCAAATGTTTCTCAGATCTGTAAGCTGCAACCCCACCTTTATTGGCTCATTTTTCTGTTTCAGGGGCCCCTTAAACTTCTACATTATATAGTAAATGTGGCACATCATGCACTATTTGTTGTCTTCTCATTAAGCATTCTTTCAAGTCTACTTTTCCCTCCTCCTAAGGATCTCAGCATGGCATGCAGGGCATAGCAGTTCCACTTGAACGTGGAATCTTCTGAAATGAGGTAAATATCAATAAAACCTTGTATAACTCAAAGGCTTTTGTAACCAGTTGCATGTTGAGACCATGGGTGAAATCCTTTTCCCAGGGAAAACGCCCATTGACTTCAGTGGGGCCAGCATTTCACCCTATAATTTTAATTTCTAAGATTTATTCTGATGGGACCAATCTTGGGTCTCTTCCTCGAGAATTTAGGCAAACAGTTCTTTTTGAGCCACACACTAGTACAGCTCTATAAATGGGTGATAAAACCATGGAATATGGAAAAGCATCATTTTACCTCTCTGCCCCAGAAGCCGGTATATATCTCTTCTACATTGTACCAAGTACTCCTGAGCCAAGAAGAGAGAGATTCAAGGTTACTCTCACACCCAAGCTTCCATGCTCCAATACACAGCATTACTGCCAAGCTAATGGATCAAATGCCTTGACATCCACAGCCATTCTAACAACACAGAGAGAAGTATTATCTTTGTATATGTTTTGTTTAATAAACTCCATTTGACTTAAAGAGAACAGTGGCACTAGTGAGTAGCAAAATTTTTAACCTCTATGGAATTTACATGGGGTCAAATCCTGCTGAATTCACTCAGTGCTTGGTTCTGGTATCACTTATTCTTGTGCAGGAATAACTCAACTGAAATCAAGTGAGTTAAACCACTGTAAAACTGATGGAAGATCAGAATCAGACCATCAGTTTTCTCATACTAACTTCCTATTGACTGCACTAGGATTTTTTGCTAGCGTGAGGACTGAATAAGCATTGAGCACATGTTTACTTCATAAATATAAAAGCATATTTTGTGTTTTAGGCTATACTTAACTGAAATTTGTGTGT
Source organism: Lepidochelys olivacea (assembly GCF_965140295.1). Lineage (NCBI taxonomy): Eukaryota > Metazoa > Chordata > Testudines > Cheloniidae > Lepidochelys > Lepidochelys olivacea. Next base: position 52,859,921 of record NC_140421.1, on the reverse strand, counting down.
TATGAACTGTAAATGCAAGACGAATAAAAACTAACACAAAAATATTTCTCCTTTTCACCTGAATGTCCTTGGATCTTGTGCTGCAAATAGTTGATTGATGACTAACATCAAAGGCATCTCAGTTTGTATGTCATATGCTCCAGTTAAAATAGTTACACACTGAAGCCCAGATGGGAAAACTCCTTGATTTGGCTAGATATCTGTAGAACCTTTTATTTACTGGGAAGTGGAATCTAAAAATGGAATAATTTTATAACAATTAAAGACACAATTAGAATCATGATTAAGTATATATACAAAGGGTCTGCATCAGTAGTGAATACACTGACTTCTGGCCCCAAGGATGGAAAGTCCAGCTGGAAGAATGCTGCAGTGGCATGAGGTGGCCTCCTGCAACCACTGCCCCACTGTTGGCATGGTGACAGCCAGTGGATCCTCAAAAAGGAGTGGTACTGGCCAACGATGGGGCATGGCTAGAACTGGGTTCTCACAACAAATTTTTTGGCAGCCTCAGTGTGGCCACCAACTCTGGCTGGTGGCCGCTCTGACAATTGTTTCCCTAAAATACTTAATTAACTTTAGAAAAACTCAATAGTAAAAATAACGTACAGTTATATTTTGGTGCCCCGACCTCCACTACCTCCCCGGGCCCCATTGCTTCTCCCCCATTGCCTCGGGCTCCCTTCCATGGCCTCGGACCCCAGGCTCACCCCACTTCTTGCTTCTGGACCACAGCGCCTGGTAAAACTGGCCTTGCAGAAGCCCAGAGCCAGAGCCCCATGGCTGGAGCCAGGGGTGGGCTGAAGCCCCAAGCCCACAGGCAGAGCCCTGCTACTATGTGGGGACTGAAACCCAAAGCCCTGAAAGTGGGTGGTGGTGGGGGGGGGGGCTGAGGCCCACCTCAGGAGGCCCACAGCTGAAGCCCTGTGCCAGAGTCCTGCGGCTGCAGCCAGGTGATGGGGGGACTATAGCCGCCTCTGGCTGAACTGGGCGGGGGAGGCTGAAGCCCACCCCTGAGTGCTGCAGGGAGGGGCCACTGCTTTGCCCCCTCCCCCATCTCTACACAAGAGGCTGTTGTGGCTGCAGGAAAATCCCTTGGTGGCCGCATGTGGCCACAGAGGCCACATTTGAGAAACACTGGGCTAGAGCATCCAGGATATGTGCTGTTTGGGGCATCCTCTGCTGCTGAAAACTTCTATGGAGTCCCAGATAGAAATTAAAGCTATCCTTCCCTGGGTGAGTCCCCTGGGAGATTAGTGGTGTCACCATTGCCTACTCTCACAGGGGGTGAATCCCCCTGAGGCACAGTGGCTCCCATTGGCACAATGGTATAGGTTCAATTATACCTGTAGTAACAAAAGGGGTGAATCTAGTCATACATTGGGGCACAAGGGTAATAGAAGGTTTTTATCAACTAAATAGGAAAAAGGCTGGCGTGTCCAGTGTATACCAATTATTTACACAGGAAAAAATTGATTGTGTTCATGGTGATACAGTATACTAGCAAGGGTACAAATTCCTCAGTTATATTTGTTCTTCCCTTTTGTTACCCTACCTATAGTATCCACCCAGATACCCATAATATCTTGTGGAATATTTATCTCCTTTACTGTATCCAGTGGGTCTGTAAATGCAACATCCTAATGAACTACTTCAGCTAGTAACTTTGATGCTAGAATGTTACCAGCAAGAACTTTACTAAGAAACTATGCAGTTTTCTCTCATTGAGCAAACTGTAACTTCCATCTTTTCTTCAAAAAACTAACATAAAAGGAGACTGTTTACAGAATTTCTGTCACCAGAGGAAAACTTATAAAACAATGCTTCTCAGAAATCATTTTTTAACAATGCTAGATTCTTCTTTCTGCTTCTTTACTTTCAATACTAATTAGATTTCCCTCCCCTGTCCACTTCACAAACTCAATTTCACTGACAGTTGGATATGCAAGGTATGGAAGATCATGTCCCCGATTAACATGCATACCATGGAGACCCTCGGTAAGAAAGGAGTCTAAATCCTAGATTCCTTACTCAGGCAAAATGCCACTGAAATCACCGTAAAAAAATAAATAAAAGATTGAGTTATTTGGTTTAAACAATAGGTTACTGTGCATGTAAGTGCATATTTCTTACAAGATAGTACTTTTCATTAGTCCAGAATTACATATTTACACAATTTAACATCTGTTGTCAGAGGATAAATAAATACAGTTTTATTCAATATTGAAAAGAAATTCGACAACACCAAAGTGAAAGAAAAAGAATGACCAATATTTGCAAATTAGAAAGTCTAACGTTAGGCACCAAATACTTAAAAGTGTTGCTTGATTTTCAAGTAGCTCTCCCTGAAGTCATTCAGAGCTTCTAAGAACTCAGCACTTTTGAAAGTCAGGCCAGTTTCTTACATGACTAAATATGGAGTTTGGAACTTAACTTTAGACTCCTACTTTTGAAAATCTTGGTCCCAGCCATTTTTTTAGAGTGATTTCCATAGGAATTCACTGAACTCTGTGACTTGAATAAGAGTTGCAGGTGTTCAGCATCTTTGAAAGTCAGGCCATTTAGGTGCCCAAACATGGATTTAGGTGCTTACGTATACGCACTGAAATTTTTCATTTTTTGGCCATGCCCCCCTTACACCAGGGCTGAATTTGCCCCATTATACATGACAGCATGCAGTGATGTTAGGACCCTATAATTCCTCAACACAGAAAAGTGAGTCAGATAGTGTAAGTCAGAGCTTTAACAGTTAGCCCTGAGTTTATTTGCTTTTATTTTGCAGCGAGCATCTTAACCTTAATGTAATCTATATTTTGTGTGTGTTAATATTTTAGAATCTGGACAACGCTAGAAGTTGAATTCAGTTTTCATTTTAGTATTAAAATAATAGGCAAGTCATTGATGCGCTGATGAAACACATTCTCATGAGGGCATGCCTAGACTACCCCATGCTCTGTATTAGGAAATACTGTCTTGATCCTACACCATTATAGTCAATAGGAGCATTGCCATTAATTTCAATCAGCATAGAATCAGGCCCAAATACACCATGTTATTCTTCAAGTTTTAAAGAAACATCCCAGGTAAAGATGTAAGGACAGATTGCGATGCTTATATAACCTTTGAAGATGGATAGAAACATTAGTATTTAATTATTCTCATTAAAGATTTCTATACACTTAGAATGTATAGACTATCATATGCCAGTCATAACAAGAGTTGATAATGTGAAAGTCTATGTATAATTGATATAAATACTACAATATACGTTTACCATACTATTTTTGTCTCTACTCACATTTTCAGCTGGAAATTAAATTCACTAATAATAGATGATAAACCTGAGATACTTGCTTTTTAGTGCTATCAGTCCAATCTGAGATCAATTATTCATGTGTGCAGCATTTCTAAAGCAATTTTGTATCACTGACATTCCTGTTTCCTAAAATATACCATGTTCACAAGGTATTTGTAATGGGACTTAACATATTGTAGTATTTACAGTGGAAAGCTTCAAAACATCTGTTTGTTTCAGAGTGTCAAGATGAGGATCAAAATAACACAGGAATAAAGTTACAAGAAGAAGATAATAATAACCCCATACTTACCCAGCTCATTAGTGAATTCATTGGATTCCTCCCCAGCAATGTTTTTTTCCAAACCTGGAAACTAAATTGAGTGTGAAGAAAAACAACATATGTTTAGTTTTGAACAAAATTTTAATTTAGCTTTGAAGGGCCCAATTCTGCAAAGTGCTAAATGTCCTCAACTTCTATTGAAGCCCGTGGGAACTGAGAACACAGAGCACCTTAGAAGACCAGGTCCAAAACTAATAATGTAGTACTGTACTCTGCAGAAATTCAGAGATTCATGGTTTATACTGTACTTGCTTCTCATGGCTCCCAAGACAAAGAACCATGGGACCAAAATGAATCAGGAAGCAAAGTAACCACTTTTTTTTCTGCCACAGAACTTTCTTCTCCAGACTTTGCCAACAAAGCATAAACTTGGTTGGTGATTAGTCATATCAGAGAATTAGTTTCTTGTCCTAGGAATGATAACAGTTTAAAATCCAAAGTCCACTGAAATCAGTGGAAGTCTTGGCATTGACTTCAACGGGCTTTGAATCAGGCTGATAGTCATACACACCTGTCAACTATTCAGAGAGAAGATGTAGGTGATTAATAACATCTAAGAGCAGAACCCAGAGAGGGTGTTCCCTCCATTTTCCCCCTCTCTTCTGGTTTTGTCTGTTTACCAGACCGTCCAGTTCCATTCATCCTGATAGTCACTGCAGTGGAACTGGAGGTCCAGGAGATAAGAGCAATGCTGAATAATCTAAACCAGCAGTTCTCAACCTTTCTGGGCTCAGGATCCATTTGAAAATATTTATGGCCTGTCGTGACCCAGTAAATAGTCTGGGGTTGGAAGCCCTGGGGTTGTTTTGGTCTGAACCTGAACCTGCCCCACTCCTTCCTCGAAGGAGTTGGGTCCTGCCCAGCACACGTAGTGCTGGGCAGCCACAATGGCAGCTCCTGCAACTCCTGTGCTGTGGGGCTCGCTGCACTGACCTCTCAGGTCTGGCTGGGCATTGCAACCTCCAGGACTGTAGCACCGCTGAAGTTTGGCCCCACCCTCCTGACTGGACAAATTTGTGAGAGTGGAGTTGTGGCCTGGCTCATGGGATTGCAGTGCTACTCACTCAAGTCTGGCTTACTCGGACTCCCATCATCATGACGGCTGGGCCAAACTGAGTGGCACTGGGACTCCACAGGTTGCATTGCCTGGAGCAGGCAGGTAAGCCCAACCAGCCCTGTGAGACAGGAGCTACGGAGCTGCCACATGATCCTTTGAAACATTCTCGTGACCCAACAGTGTTATGTACATGTTTGTTTTGTAATTATTTATATACTAGGTTTGGTCAAACTATTTCCCCAGTGTATCACAGTATAGTGTAAAGGTCTACATCATGTGGTTTTTACACCTTCTCTGGAACCCAACATCCAACCACGTCTAAAAAAACTATGTTAAAAGTGAAGCACTTAAAAGTTAGAAAATGCCAGAATTAAGGTTCCTTGGACTTCTCATTCAGTCTCAGTTTCCTCATTTTTTCTGGCTCCTTGTCCCAGTCTCTTTGTCCAGCTAGTCCGCATCCAAGTCTACACCCCCGTGCCAGACTTGAGTCCCAGTCTCCACCTCCCAGGCTTCTTGGCCCAGTCAACTCCCAGGCCTCCACCACGATGCCTAGGTCTGGCACTTGTCCCCTCTGCATTTTAATCGGATGACTTCCTCCTCCACGCTGCCTGGGTGCCGTTGTGGATTTGGGAGGAGAGAGAGAGAAAGGGAGGGTGTCACTGACGGCACAGGTGAGACAGGCTCCCTGTTCTCAGTTCTAGTGTCTGACCTTACCCCGCCTTGGAGCAGTCATTACAGGAAAAAAGACAGCTTCATCCTTGTAGCCTGTGCTGGTGTATGCTCCATTGCTCTGTGGGGATAGCATACATGCAGTTCTGTCACACATAGGAGTTTTGATGGGATGGAGCATGTTCAAAATGTCTGCTCAGCACAAGGAGCTCTGACACTCGAGCATGCTCAGTGAGGATGGAATCTTTGGAGATTTTAGCTGCTAGAATGTCCAGCAAGTCTCTACTGAGCATGTACAAACTGTGACTTTTCAGAGGCTCGTAATTTAACCAAATCTGGGCAGATGTTCATAGGGACAGCAAAAGGCACATCCTTGACATAAACACCAACTTCCTACCAAATTTCAAGTCCCGGCACCAAAGTATGGGAGCACACGAGCTTTCAAAAAAAAAAAAAATTGACAGAATTCTTTTTTTTTTACATTGAAAAACAATGTATTTCCCCTTAGCCTTATTCTAAGAAATGACTGAACTGTTTTGGTTGAAATTGCAAAAAAACAGCTCAGCCTGAGGCAGATACCTATCATGGAAATTTCATCCCAAACTATTAGTTTGGCAGTTATAAAAACTGAAAACAGTCTTATAATGGGAAATGTTAGGCAACCTTAATAATAGATGGGGTTACCAGTCACACCTGTAAAGAAACTATCTACTGAAATAGACATTTTCTTTGTGTCCATTGTGAACGTACGTGTTATAACAATACTTCACTTTTTAGTTCAATAATAAATATGGTACCTACTTTGCATGATGAAATTGACAACTGGAACCACTTACATAGCACATTACACTTTCAACCAATGCTTATTAATTCTTACAACACCCCTGTTATGTAGATAGAAATCCTTCTCCCCATATCGTAAACGTGGAAACTAAAGACAGGGGTAAAGTGACATTCCTATGCACAGGCAGTGAATGGCCAGCAGAGCTGATCTTAGAACACAGGTGTTCATAACTCTCAGACGTGTGTTCCTTCCTCTATTTGTTTATTATTTGTCTCTTCAATGGCTCCCAAGTCTGTCCTCCCTGAATAGTATATACAACAGAAACTCTCAAAGCTGTCCTCCTCCTATTAGTTTGATTGTAGGAAGTTATGATTTGGTCTATAGGGGTTGTGTTGCTTAAACAGAATGCTTTTTCCTCTGTAACAAAATTCATTAAATATCCTTTCCGTAAGGTTACTAGTTACATGTTACACATAGTTGTGGACAGTTGGTAAATGGAGTGGTTGCCATTAAAAAGTCAACATTTGTCTACTTTTACCACACAGCTGAGATGACTACAGTTGATCCCTATGCTTACAACAGAAGATATCTGTGATAAAGGATGGTAAAGATTTACTTTCTAATGGCTTCTACTGTGCTATTTATTCTGCTGACCTATTTTCTTCATCATTTTTAAATTCTTCAATTTGTTCTGCCCTACCCTTTGCATCATTTGTGGCATTTAGCAAGATATTTCCCCTTAAGCAACATTCTTTGAAGAAACAGTTCCAGTTGTACTCTAAAATTGAAAAAAGCAAAGCAAAGAGACTTTGAAAAAGATCCAAACACTGACTCCTGTTTAATCCAAATGGAAATATTTTAAGTGACATTAGTACCTGTGTAATGTGCCAAATTTATAATGCCTATTTTGAACATATATAGAAAATTTCTCTTTACAAGGTTAATTGCCAAATTTAGCCAAACTGCCATGCCATATCTAGAAGGACCATCTCTTGGGCTGAGAGGATTGTTCCATTTCTATGTTAATTACATCCTTGACCTGTTGAAACCATCAAAAAGGATACTAATTACTGCCAGTACTTTTGTGATCAGTTCATTAGGAACTAGACTGAGAACACCCACTAATTTCACCGACGAACAACCATCAAATTGAAAAAGCTTTCAGGTAATAATAATCTAGGGCCAAATCTTTTAACACCTGGGTGCATGGAACTCCAATTGAAGTAAAAACATCAGCATGGAGCCACAAAGGGACTTAGATATTGCAATACTCAGGGTCGCAATGCCTAACTTCCAGGTGCCTAGAAAAATAATTGGGCTCCACAAACCCTCATTTAGATGCCTAGATTTCCTATACAATCCATGGGGAGAGATAGACATCTAAGAATATGATCTGCAAAAAAAGACATCATGCTAGACAGGGAGCCCCTTAAGCTAGCCCATGGGAGATGCTGAGGAGAGGGATGTGTCCTAAGTGTCCCCTCTCACTGTTAGGTTCCACAGGCTTGGTCTCACTACAGAGTTAGGTTGACATAAGGTAGCTTACATCAACCTAACTCTGTAAGTATCTACATTACAACATTGCTCCCGCCGGTGTAAGTCGCCCACTACACTGACCTAATAACTCCACCTCTATGGAGGTTGATGTAGTTAGGGCAACATAGTGTCAGCATAGACACTGCTTTTCTTATATTGCCTGTTGCTGTGAGCTTTGTGTGGGGCTGGCAGCTCGGGCTTTCAGCCCCAGGTCGGAGGCGGTTCGGGGACTCTAGCTGTCAGTGCCCCACAATGCCCAACACAGTTAAGTCGATGGAAGAGCTCCTAGTGGGGATGCGCACTGCCAGCAGAGGGGGCGTAGTGTTTATATGAACCACTGCAGTAATTACTGCCATGGCTGTATGTCGACCTAACTTAGGTCAACTTAATTTTGTAGTGTAGGCAAGGCCTAAGTCCAGGCTGCAGGGAGGTACTTAGCTCGGCTTGCAATCCACAGCTGGAAACCTTCTGGAGTCACGCACCTTAGGCATCTAAGGGTATGTCTATACAGCAAAGAAAAACACATGGCTGGTTCATGCCAGCTGACTTGGGCTTGCGGAGCTCATTATATATCCCCAGAGCCATCCAATCCTGTCCTGGTTCATTTTATATGAAGAAAAGTTCAGAATGACAGTAGTTGGCAAGAGAAGGCTATATTGTAAGATTAATTTTAGCTTGAAAATTCTGTATGTAAAGATTGCCATGAACAACACCTTTAAAATGAATTAATCCAGTGGTAAATGTGGTATGGAATTACAAGTAAGACCTTTAATACTGCAGAAAAACAACTGACAAAGGGAAATATCTGCAATAGTCTAAAGGAAGTCAGTCAACTTACATGTGTTTAACATTAGGAATATTTCTCTTTCCTCAGTGTGGGCCTGTAACTCCAGCAGATTATAATTATGAGTTACATGTGAATTAATGGATAGTTATAAGAGGCATATATTTAAAATATTAAACACTAAAATCATTCAAAAGATTTTTTTTAAGTCTTAAGGCAATTAGTTTCTTTTCAGATCTTGTTTCTACTTTCTTTGTTTAACTTTTGCTAATGGAATCCCATCCATTGATACTTCTGCTGCATTATACGCAAACATGTTAATTAGATTTATACATCATTTCCTTTGTTTCTGGGCTAGTCAATGGAAGGAATTAATCACAGATAAGCATTATGAGGATTCTGCTCCAAATCTCTCATTCTTCCCATTCCTCCTTTAAGACGATTCACGTTAATATAGGCAGACAGTGGTAAAGCAGGGTCAGATATTGCTCCTATTGAAGTTAATGAACATGATTCTCCACTGCCTTTAAGACCTGTGCAAAGTGGATATAAAATACTACTATTGTGGGTGTAAACCACTGCAATTTGGTAGCATTTAAAACCCACTTTCCACTAATTTTTCCATCTTCATAAATCACTGCACAAAGTACAAGGCAATGGAGAATAAAGCTTAACAAGATTTTTAATCATTAGATTTTGTATGCTTTATCAGAGCCAAATGCCCCAGAACTCAATATTTGCCTGTTATGTTACTTTTGGTGTTTGCTCCAAATAAGCACTGTTCCTAAAATGTTGTTAATGCAATGTCTTAAACTGAGATGACAAAATAATTTGAAAGTATGCAAACAATATAAATATTGATTGAATTCTGGGTTCAGAGGGATGCACTGAACTCAGTAATTTGAGGTGCACCAAATTCAAGGCATTATTGTAAATTTATATTATAAAATTTTGTAGATTGCCATATATCCCATATAGATAAAATTAAATTGCGCCTGATTCTGCAAGCTGGTGTGCACCATCAGATCTCACAGAAGATGCTCAGTGTCTTGCATAAGGCACTCAGCACCTTCCAGAACGGAGCCCTTTGTTAGAAAATAAGGTATACAAAAGGTATTCTGTGATGTTCATGGATCAGCAAATCATTTATAATTCATAAGCATCCATGTCTGAAAGCTTGTGTATTATCAATTATTTGCTGCTTCATGAAAACCTAGATAACATTCTCTGCTTTGCACACATTTTTCTCATGGATCACAATGGCTGCAAACACTTTTTGTACAAAAATTTGAATTGCCAGCCCTATAGTCTAAATCATACAAAACTAAGTTGTGGGATATATCCTGAAGAGTGCTTGGTGCAGCACAAGAGTGGAGGATGCAAAAGAGGGGTTTTAAGACAGCTTTACATTCCTTATTCTAGAGCCATGTTAGTACTGGTGCGGTCCCCAGGGTAAATTAAAGCAATCTGAAGACAACTCTATTGTATGCTGGTTGCCAAAAGCACCAAGAAGCCATTATGGCAGTCACAAATCAGCAGGGCATAAGAGAGCCGTGGCCATCCCTTCTTGTAATGAGTTGCTGTGAGCTCAATCAGTCCCACCCTGGTTCACCTGCATGTGCTGTCAGGCTTGGAGGGAATGGTTAAAAGAAAAGGTCCATCTCAGTGAGGAGGAAGAGAAGTTCTCTAGTGCTAGCCTCCTCAAGGATAGCCTGGTTGGGGTTGCGGTACAACCAGTACTGCTAGATGCCAGAGCCACCCTGAAGGAAAGTAGGTCTGGCCTACCACTATTGTGTTTACTTTGTTACCCCGGGCTATTGTGGTCCATTTTTGACCCAGGGTTATTGTGTTTACTGTTCTATCTAGAACCTGCTTCTGGTCTGACTGGGACTGCTGCAGGCAATGACTCCCCTGAAGGGGATGAACACACTTAATAAACCTGTTGCCTTGCCCCCTACTGTGTCTCTTTAATATTTTCTGACAGCTCCTAAAGTGATATGGTCACATTCCATTGGCCAAGAAGAGATGGCACAGGAGCTATTACAGAGTCTTTATGCCACCTAAAGATTCCTCTAGCATTGAGGAATCTTCCAATAGCTGGCTACACTGGCTTTAAGGTATTTTTGTGCTGTTTACATAGCTTTCATATCATTTTATTATTATATAGTATTTGTATTCATGTAGAGCTTGGGAGCTCGAGTAATGGGCCAGGACTCCATGTTCTATAAACAGCAAACAAAAGACAGTCCCTGCCCCAAAGAGTTTACAATCCAAGACTAAAACAACAAATAGATTCAGACAGACTGATATGGAAGTATTAAAAAACAATGAGACTATACTGGTCAGCATGACAGGCAATGGTCTCAGCACACTAGCAGCCTAACCATTGTCAAGTTATTTGTCAGCATCATGGAAAATGAGAATTTTAAGGAGGGTTTTGTAGGAGGATTTAACTATATTGGTTTAGAAAACAATATAATTTAAGCAGCACAACCCCCTTAGTCTGGATGCAGCTATGCCGTGTAAATGTTCCTTATCGGTATAGTTTATTTCTATAAATATGCAGAAATAAACTATACTAATAAAGTAACCTTTATTCCAGTATAATCACATCCACACTATCGGTTCTACTGCTTTAAATATATCAGTTTCTAAAAGCATTCTTTTTTGTATCAGTCTTTTAAGAACAAAAACTATAATAAGTGATAAAAATAATATAATCTTTTAAAGGTATTTCTTCAGAGTAAAATAGTGCCTTACATTTTTCACAATTTGGTACAAACTTTAATCTAAGATTTAAAAAAATGTATTTCTATTTAACTGCTCAGTGTTAAGCTAAACATTTGCTGAACTTAGCAGGATTAACTATGTACTTATGCTGTTCTATACACTCTAATACTTTTTATAAAGTCTCGAGGACCCAGAAGGTGCAGAGGACCTAATCCAAAATTCATTAAAGTCAACTCCCTTTGTCTTCAGTGGGTTTGGATCAGGACCTAACTGAGCTCACACATATTCCAACATCTGGGATATTTTAAAAGATCTAGTCTAGTCTACCTCAGACTATTTCCCCTTTGACTTTGAAGTGCTATCTGTGAAGTGGTGAAGGTCTTGTGATATTACTTCACAGCATGAATCTGGTTGTTAGTTTTACAGATTCTACTTGCACATACCAATACTGCATAAACATTTCCATCCTAGGGAAAACAACAACAACAAAATCTTGGGCAACAGCCTATGTAAAGCTGATGACTGGATTTCCACCTCTCATATGCCAGTGTAAATCAGCAGTAAATCTGAAGCCAGTGGAGTTACATAAGTGTAAAGTGGGCATACGTGAAGGAGAATGTCAGGACTGATATTCTGTAATATAAATAACCAATCCACAATATATCAAAAACAAGCAACCTTCTCCCCTTCCATATGCACATATGGAGATCACCCTGAATCTCACACAGTGACAACGGATCACATGAAGGGATACATAAAGGTGACATAAAGGGATACATTTTGTCTCACCCAGACTCTCCAAAATAAACTCAGTATTTTTCTATCTAGATTCCTGAAGGCCCCTCTTAAGGATAAGCTTCTCTAAGGGCTAGTCTATTGAAGCAGTACAGTGGCGGAGCTGCGCAACTGTAGCATGTCTGGTGAAGAGGCTCTATGCTCTCCCATTGGCATAATACAACCACCTCCGTGAGAAGCGGTAGCTATGTCAGTGGGAGAAGCTCTCCTGTCCACACTGGTGCTTAGGTCCTTGATCGGGGAGTGGCTTATTCACACCTCTGAATGTTATACCAACATAAGTGGTCATGCATACAAACCTAAGTGATAGCTGCTGGGCTGCCAAAGTGCCCCACTAGAGCTATGAGGGGAAAAGCAATATAATCATGTCATCCATATAGAGCTACTCACTTACCTGAGGACACACAAAATAACAAGAGGACAGGACGTTCCCTTCAGAAATACCAAAAATAAGCCTCATTAGTGACTAAGAAAGTTCATTCCCCTCAAGCTCCCCCTCAACCCCTTACAGCTATTTTCACCCACACTTCAGCTCTTTCTTGCTGTGGTTAAAGAATAGAAAGGGTGAGAAGGATTGCTGCTGGTGCTCTTCCTCCAGCGGGTGGCTTAGATGGTCAGCCTGCTGCAGCATTGCTCACTGCTAAGGTTGAGTTGGAGGCTGGGGGTGGGGTGGAGTGTTGGAGTGGAATCCTTTAGCAAGGGAAGACATCAGGGCAAACACCGCCCACCCCACATGCACATGCACTCATCCGCACAAAGCTATTGCACTGCACACACATCTGCCCAACCTATTCTCCTAGGGCCTGATCCTTCACGGTGCTGAACAGTCAACTCCCACTGAAACCAACTTCAGGAGCTACGCAGCACTTTGCAGGATCCAGCCTCTGGCCAGATCTCTTGGGAAAGGTCATTTGCCTGCTGCTTAAGAGGGAAGATGTGCTATGGAAGGTGCTGCTTATCCCAATATATAGATGAGAGAGAGAGATGGTGGAGAAGGCGACAAGGGAGATGCTACTACCCCTACCCCCTAGGTGATGTGGGAGAAAGTTTGATGAGGATGTCATCTAACCTAGGGAATAATGGAGAGATTGGTACAATGGGGGCTATTGCTGCCTGTAACACCAGAGTGGTGGGAGGAAGCATGTGCAGTGATGGATGTTACTGGGCCGAGATCCTTGCTGCTGGGCCTCCATCCCAGCAGAATCATAATAGCAGCTGCAGCCGCTGCAGAATGCAGCCGCCCCCTCATTTCCCGAGGCTTCCTCTGAGGCCCTACAATGGAAACAGCTTCACTAGAAACAGTTTCATAATGCCTTTGCTTCCATCCTTCCCCACTAACAGGATGAAGATTACATTTGGAGAAACACACTTATTTCTCTCTCATGCATTCTTGCTGCGGGACAGAAGTCACTGCTTCCTCATTGCTGCAGGCCATACCCCAAAACAGAATAAAGCAACTATGACTTCAAAATTGAAGTGAATTTAACATTTGTGAAAGGTGTTAGACTAAAAGCTCTGGAGACTGCAGTTCCCTGGCCACAGGATTACTAAAGTACAGGCAAAGGCTTCCCCCTACCATACTAGTCTCCCAATGTCCCTTAACTCTTCCCTGGGTGAGGGTCACTTTTAGGGAATGTAATAGTTCAGTTTTCACAGTCCACTTAGGACCTGTTCCTGCTCCCACTGAAGTCAGTGGGCGATTTGCCATTGACTTCAGTGGAGCAGAATTGGGCCTTTAGTCCTTGGCCTCTCTGTTGAGGTTACCAAGTAGGATTGCCAGGAGTTCAGCTTTCAACTGGAACACCCAGTCGAAAACGGATCTTGGTGGCTCCGGTCAGCACTGCTAGTAAAATATAGGTGTATGTTATATATAGGTAATATATAGGGATATATAGGTAATATATAGGTGTATGTTATTAATCATTAGTATGTAGGTGACATACCAGAAATCCAGCTGCTGCTGGAGCCCTCCTGCTAAATCCCGGGAGTTATATTTAGCTGCTGGAACTGTATTCTTCTCTGCAGAAAAACAGTTACACATGAGTCCTCCCAGAATTGCATTTTCTCCCAAACTTTGAGAACCCTGATGAGATTCTCAGAACCCTCATCTCAGTGGGATAAATACAGCTTGCCCTTCCTTCTGGTTGCCATGGCTCTCCCCCTGACCAAATATCCACCCACTGTAAATACCTGACCTGGCTACTAGGGGTACTCTTCCTCCTCAGCAGTCCTTTTTCCCAGTTGCTAAGGCTCTCCCACACCCCTTCCACTGACAGTATCACCTGGCCCATAAATTCAGAGGTGAAAGGGTTACAGTACAATGTATTCCTTCTTGTACAACTCCATCCTCCCCATTGTATTTTTTCCTATTTCTGCTTGTAGGAGTCAGTGGACCCGGCTCTGTAAAGTATTTTCTCTCTGACATTCCTCTCTGCAAAGTGTTTTTGGAGGAAGACTACTGGAACAATTATATGTGTTTAGAGATGGGCTGAAGCCAGTATTGGTATAACACATTTTTTTGAGAAAATGTAAGAACAGCCTCACAAAGACCAGCTTCTTCAGTCACTCTGCCCTCACAGAGGCTTTCCTTGCACACACACACACCTGTCCCCTTGATGGTGTTGCTGTCTCCACCTTCTTCCTATGTAAAAACAAGAAAAACATGCTGCATATTCTCTGCTCCAAGTCCCAGCATCTCAGACACAGAGTCATAGAACTGGAAGGGACCTCGAGAGGTCATCTAGTCCAGTCCCCTGCACTCAAGGCAGGACTAAGTATTATCTAAACCAGTGGTCTCCAAACTTTTTGGCTCAGGCACCCCCAGGGTGAAGACCGGAAGACCTGCCGCAGATGTGCCACCGACGGAAGAAGACCGGAAGACCTGCTGCAGATGCGCCGCCGGAGAGGAACACCAACTGTGGACGTGCAGAGCTGCCACCGAAGAAAAAAAAACGGCGGAGTGCCGTCCGATGGCGCTCCTGCTGCCACACACCCCCTGGGATCATCTCGCGCACCCCTGGGGTGCGCGCACCCCAGTTTGGAGACCACTGATCTAGACCATCCCTGACAAGTGTTTGTTCAACCTGCTCTTAAAAATCCCCAATGATGGAGATTCCACAACCTCCCTAGGCAATTTATTCCAGTGCTTAACCACCCTGACAGCTAGGAAGTTTTTCCTAATGTCCAACCTACACCACACTTGCTGCAATTTAAGCCCATTGCTTCTTGTCCTATCCTCAGAGGTTAAGAAGAACAATTTTTCTCCCTCCTCCTTGAAACAACCTTTTATGTGCTTGAAAATTGTTATCATGTCCCCTCTTCACGTCTTCTCGTCTCCGGACTAAACAAACCCAATTTTTTCAATCTTCCCTCATAAGTCAGGTTTTCTAAACCTTTAATCATTTTTGTTGCTCTTCACTGGACTTTCTCCAATTTGTCCACATCTTTTCTGAAATGCGGCGCCCAGAAATGGACACAATACTCCCGTTGAGGCCTAATCATCGCGGAGTAGAGCGGAAGAATTACTTCTCATGATTGCTTACATTATTCCTGCTAATACATCCCAGAATGATGTTTGCTTTTTTTGCAACTGCGTTACACTGTGAACTCATATTTAGCTTGTGATCCACTCTGACCCCCAGATCCCTTTCCGTAGTACTCCTTCCTAGGAAGTCATTTCCCATTTTGTATGTGTGCCACTGATTGTTCCTTCCTAAGTGGAGTACTTTGCATTTGTCCTTATTGAATTGCATTATATTTACTTCGGACCATTTCTCCAGATCATTTTGAATTTTAATCCTATCCTCCAAAGCACTTGCAACCCCTCCCAGCTTGGTATCATCTGCAAACTTCATAAGTGTACTCTCTATGCCGTTATCTAAATCATTGATGAAGATATTGAAGTGAACTGGACCCAGAACCAATCCCTACGGGGCCCCACTATTTATACCCTTCCAGCATGACTGTGAACCACTGATAACTACTCTCTGGGAACGATTTTCCAACCAGTTATGCACCCACCTTATAGTAGCTCCATCTAGGTTGTATTTCCCTATTTTAGTTATGAGAAGGTCATGTGAGACAGTATCAAAAGCCTTACTAAAGTCAAGATATACCACATCTATCACTTCCCCACATCTACAAGGCTTGTTAACTTGTCAAAGAAAGCTATCAGGTTGGTTTGACATGATTTGTTCTTGACAAATCCATGCTGACTGTTATTTATCACCTTATTATCTTCTTGGTCAGTGGTTCCCAGACTTGTTCCGCCACTTGTGCAGGGAAAGTCCCTGCCAGACCAGGCCAGTTTGTTTACCTGCCGTGTCCGTAGGTTCGGCCAATCGCGGGTCCCACTGGCCGCGGTTCGCTGCTCCAGGCCAATGGGAGCTGCTGGAAGTGGTGGCCAGCACGTCCCTCGGCCTGCGCCGCTTCCAGCAGCTCCCATCAGCCCGGAGCAGTGAACTGCAGCCACTAGGAGCCGCAATCGGCCAAACCTGTGGACATGCAGGTAAACAAACTGGCTTGGCCCAGGAGGGGCTTTCCCTGCACAAGCGGCAGAACAAGTTTGGGAACCACTGTTCTTGGTGTTTGCAAATTGATTGCTTAACTATTTGCTTCATTATCTTTCCAGGTACAGAAGTTAAGCTGACTGGTCTGCAATTCCCCGGGTTGTTCTTATTTCCCCTTTTATATATGGGCACTATATTTGCCCTTTTCCAGTCTTCTGGAATGTCTCCTGTCTTCCATGACTCTTCAAAGATAATTGCTAATGGCTCAGATATCTCCTCAGTCAACTTTTTGAGTATTCTAGGATGCATTTCATCAGGTCCTGGTGATTTGAAGACATCTAACTTGTCTAAAAAGAAAAGGGGGAGAGAAAACCTTTTGTAGTGATAAACACCCATTTTTTCATGGTCTGTGTGTATAAAAACATCCTCACTGTATTTTCCACTTTATGCATCCGATGAAGTGAGCTGTAGCTCACGAAAGCTTATGCTCAAATAAATTGGTTAATCTCTAAGGCGCCACAAGTACTCCTTTTCTTTTTGCGAATACAGACTAACACAGCTGTTACTCTGAAACCTAACTTGTCTAAGTAATTTTTGACTTGTTCTTTCTGTATTTTAGACTCTGATCCTACCTCATTTTCACTGTCATTCACTATGTTCGATGTCCAATTGCCACCAACTTTCTTGGTGAAAACCGAAACAAAGAAGTCATTAAGCACCTTTGCCCTTTCCACATTTTCTGCTATTGTCTTTCCCCCGTCATTGAGTAATGGGCCTACTCTGTCCTTGGTCTTCCTCTTGTTTCCAATGTATTTGTAGAATGTTTTCTTGTTTCCTTTTATGTCCCTAGCTAGTTTGATCTCATTTTGTGTCTTGGCTTTTCTAATTTTGTCCCTACATACTTGTGTTATTTGTTTATAGTCATCCTTGTAATTTGACCAAGTTTCCACTTTTTGTAGGTCTCTTTTTTGAGTTTTAGATCATTGAAGACCTCCTGGTTAAGCCAGGGTGGTCTCTTGCCATACTTCCTATCTTTCCTATGCAGTGGGATAGTTTGCTCTTGTGCCCTTAATAATGTCTCTTTGAAAAACTGCCAACTGTCGTCAATTGTTTTTCCCCTTGGACTTGCTTCCCATGGGATTTTACCTACATGGAATGTAATGGAAACCATGCATAAGAAAATGCTTTGTGGAACCTCACTGTTTGCATAGCCTACCACCCAGTCTGGTTCAAGGTGCAAAATTCCAATGTGGAGCTGTGAGCAGTTCACAGGATTAGGAGATAGGAGACCAGGGGCTCAAAATCCCATAATTTACACTAGTATTAATCTCAACTGTACTGAAGCCAATCGGGTCACACTAGTGTAAAAATCAGTGTAAGTTAGAAAAGAATCAGATCCTGGGCTTCTACTCCTGGATCTAACAGAGACATCCTGCGTGACCTTGTATTGAACACAATCCTCCCCTTTGCTTTAATAATGGGCTTCCGAGAGCTCCCAAAAGTCCCCTCCAGCACATTTCTATAATTTTGAGGCAATCTCTGAGTCTGTATTTCCTCAGTTGTACAATGGGAATAACAACAGATAGCATTTACCTATCTCAAAGAGATATTGTAAGGCTAAATACATGTCTGTAAATTATACAGAGTCTCAGATGGAAGGTGTCATATAAGTGCAAAATATTACCTGGATATCAAACTCCTCATAATTCAGGTATATTTCAATTTGAGGTTTAAGTTTGGTCCATTTACAGAGAAGTCATTTTTAAAGCATGGATGGAGATCTGGGTTCAGATCTCGAACTCCTCCAAACTTTGGGGGCATTCAGTTATGGTGTTTTGATTTGGGCCTATTTCTAATTGTACTGTATTGAGAGGCAGAATATTGATGTCTTATACATCAAAATAGATTAACAGGCTGCATTTTTAATAATAATATAATTTATGGCCAAATCTAGACCCTGATATCTTGCAAATGATTCCATGTGGGCAGTACCCTTGGTGCCTGCAAAATGAAAATGGGGTTCCATGTTGGTGCAGTGGTCTGTCTTTGCATAACAAGTTGCAGGAGTGGGGCCCTAGTTTGTTAACCGTCCGTATTACAGAAATTTACTTCATCCTCTTATGTCAAGTTTTAGTCAATTTTTTACAATTGAATTTAAAACATACAGAGAAATAAATTGCAACAGAAATGCTATTATAGATGGTGCTACTGCAAGTAGGGACTGACATTTTCAGAAACGAAAAGCAAGTCTGCCATCTAGAGTCTTTTAGTTTAGTCTCTAAGGTGCCACAAGTACTCCTTTCCTTTTTGTGAATACAGACTAACATGGCTGTTACTCTGAAACCTTAGTGTTTTTGAGGTGGATTTTTATCCAGGAAAACAAATCTTATTGTAAGTTTTTAAAATGAAGTTGGATCAAGACAACAAGGTTAGCAAGATGCTACACCAAGATATGTTGATATGTCCCCACGTCATGAACTGCAGTTTCACCTACCCCGCAATCTTTCTCACACACTTTTAAACTCTAATACTAATATTCTCACTCAAAGTGTTAACATAACGTTGGTATATATCCTTCACACTTATATGTTAGAGAACAGCACTGAGGAGACCTCAAAGTGATTACTAAATTATTTTTACTATATTATTGTAACCAATACATGGACACCTAGGACTTCACAGCTCTTTTTACACAGGACTGTATGGCTATTTGGAACTTTGTAGTGGCAGTGGGATAAAACAGTGCATTTTCCTCCACTGGAAGCACAGGCCCATATTATTTGAGTTAAAGTAGAATCTTTGTTAGCTGTTGGCAGGGTAAGGCCTGTGAACCCATTTATACAGTTCTGATTCCATCCTGTAGAGAGCAAAGATATAAATCACCCCCAAAGTTTTCCTTAAACTTTATTTTTTTTTCTATTTTAAGGTGAGTGGTGGCACACCAGGGATAAATCCAGTCCTGCAGTGATCTCCATATGGGCAATCAATGGGAATCTACTGGACAGCAGAGATCCACCTATATGGACCTCATTGCAGAATCATCACCCAAGTTCCTAATCTCACCAAAGATGTAACCATGTTTGAAAATCATTTTAAAACTCTGCTCAAATAGATTCCCATCCCCAAACATGTTAAAACATTTGCAGCTGGCTTTTCTAGACAGGGCAGTACTATGTTCAAAACCACTTTAAAAAAACCTGTACTCACTATTAGCCTCTACCATGTCTCTCATATGATTTTGGAAACTGGTACAGCCCTATTCACGCTCAAAGCCAGTTCAGAGAGATCCCCGTTTGAATTGTGTTTTGAGATAATGTTCAAACACAGTAATGCTGAATAAAAGCAGTAAAAACACTTTTGCTTTTGACTTCATGCAAAGAACTGCATCGTGCTAACAAGCTGTACATGAGAAGCCGTTTGCAGAGCACAAGTTCTGCATACTCTTGAGCACCATCTTCTTTTAACTATTTACATAACAGTAGTAGCATTCATTATTTGTATGACTGCAGCAGCCTGTCACAGAGCAGGACCACATTATGCTAGGTCCTGTACAAACATAGAATGAAAAAGATAGTCCCCAGCTCAAAAAGCTTACAATCTAAGTAGAAGACAAGACATACTCTATACCTCTTTTAGAGACAACTCCTATGACAGTGAGGATGGGGCTGTGTTTGTGCTCTTAGTAAATGCAGACTTCAGTGCATTCAAACTCCCCCTTGAGCTGTGACAGTGATGACAATGGTATAGTTAGGTAGCTAAAACTTCTTCAATTAAGTCTATTTTCAGTGACCGTGAGCCTGTATACCAACACTTAGCTAACATTCATCATGTGCTCAAATTGAATTGCAACCAATTTGAAGGGCTTCTTCAAGACTTCTCTACTGAGGTGGGAGACATACCAGGCCCGGCCCTTTGTAGTCCTGTTTGCCATTAGGAAAACCAGGGCTGGCTGTCTACTGTTTCCCCATAATATATTCTCCACACAGGAGAGCAGATCTACCTATTATTCCCCAGCTGTTCAGTAGCAGCAGGAATCAGGACCTATTAATGTTGCTCAGTGAGGAACCCTCTAACCTTACCCTTAAAGCCTGTTCTTAACAAGTCATGGGGGAAGGCACTGGATTCTCGCACAGTTGCAAATATTCCTATTCCTCATGGGGAAGTGCTAAAGGTGATTGATAGGGAAACATCACCTGCAGAGTGGGTTGTGTGATAAGGGATATTGATCAGTATAATCTGGCAGAGATAGGAAAAGAAAGGAAGTGGATGTGAAGCAGAGGGTTGATAGAAGGAATTTGGTCCCTTTACATTAGATGCCTATGCTAGGTCAGGGTGAGCTTTAGAAAATGTTTCAAAACTTAATGGGGAGCACTGAAGCAGGTAATGGGACATACCAGAAGGAGATCAGGGTATATGTGTGTGTGGGTCAGCAGGGCTGGGTGTAAGAATGTGCACAGGAGCAGCATAGAGTGTGCTGCTGGAGGGAGGGAGGAAACACCACTGGTGTGAAAATGTGTGGGTGAGCAGTGGACAGTGTGAGTGCAGATGAAGTACCAGCACTAGGTATGGGTGGGTAGTTAGGTGAGGTATCTGTGTGGGAGCAGCACTGGCTCTGAGAACTGGGGTGTATGTTGGGAATATCACTCATTCTGAGTGCAGGGGGACTAGGGCTGGGTGTTGTTGGAGTATGTGGGGGGAGGAGAGTAAATTTGGGTGTTGAGGGGTCTGGGGGTGAGTAAGGTTGGGAATTGGAAGCAACAGGGTTGAGCATGGCACTGGCAGAAGCAGGGCTCGGTCGGGGTGAGGTATTGGTGGGAGCAGGACTGGGTGTGGCTGGGTCAGGGTGTTGAAGGGAGCAGGGCTTGGTTGGGGTGGGGTGTTGGGGCAGCGGGACTGAGTCAGAGTGTTGGGAGCAAGACTGGCTGTGGCTGGGTCAGGGTCCTGGGGGCAGAGGGGCTGAATCAGAGTGTTGGTGGGAAGAGAGCTGGGTGTGGCTGGGTCAGGGTGTTGGGGGGCTGGGTGTGGCTGGGTCAGGGTGCTGGTGGGAGCAGGGCTTGGTTGGGCTGGGTCAGGGTGTTGGTGGGGGGGATGACACCAGGACTGGGCGTGGCTGGGTTTGGGGTGTTGGGGGGGATGGCACACTAGGGCTGGGTCAGTGTGTTGTGGGGGGGGACACTAGGGCTGGGCGTGGCTGGGTTGGGGTGTTGGTGAGGGATGACACCAGGGCTGGGCGTGGCTGGGTCAGGGTTCTGGGGGGGGGACACTAGGGCTGGGTGTGGCTAGCTCAGCGTGTTGGTGGGGGACGGCACAATAGGGCTGGGTCAGTGTGTTGGTGGAGGGGGACGACATTAGGGCTGGGCGTGGCTGGGTCGGGGTGTTGGGGGACGACACACACCAGGGCTGGGCGTGGCTGGGTCGGGGTGTTGGGGGACGACACACACCAGGGCTGGGCGTGTCTGGGTCAGGGTGTTGTGGGGGATGGACACGACACACCAGGGCTGGGCGTGGCTGGGTCAGGGTGTTGTGGGGGATGGACACGACACACCAGGGCTGGGTGTGGCTGGGTCGAGGTGTTGGAGTGGGGACACGAGGGCTGGGCGTGGCTGGGTGGGGTGTTGGGGAGGACACCAGAGCTGGGCGAGGCTGGGTCGGGGTGTTGGGGGAATGGCACACTAGGGCTGGGTTGGGGTGTTGGGGGGAACACTAGGGCTGGGCGTGGCTGGGTCAGGGTGTTGGGGGAATGGCACACTAGGGCTGGGTTGGGGTGTTGGGGGGAACACTAGGGCTGGGTGTGGCTGGGTCGGGGTGTTGGGGGGCACACTAGGGCTGGGGGGCTGGGTCGCGGTGTTGGGGTGGACACTACGGTTGGGTCGGGGTGTTGGGGGAGGGACACACCAGGGCTGGGCGTGGCTGGGTCGGGGTGTTGGGGGAATGGCACACTAGGGCTGGGTTGGGGTGTTGGGGGGCACACTAGGGCTGGGGGGCTGGGTCGCGGTGTTGGGGTGGACACTACGGTTGGGTCAGGGTGTTGGGGGAGGGACACACCAGGGCTGGGCGTGGCTGGGTCGGGGTGTTGGGGGGCACACTAGGTCTGGGGGGCTGGGTCGTGGTGTTGGGGTGGACACCACGGTTGGGTCGGGGTGTTGGGGGAGGGACACACCAGGGCTGGGCGTGGCTGGGTCGGGGTGTTGGGAGAATGGCACACTAGGGCTGGGTTGGGGTGTTGGGGGGCACACTAGGGCTGGGTGTGGCTGGGTCAGGGTGCTGGGGGCACACTAGGGCTGGGGGGCTGGGTCGCGGTGTTGGGGTGGACACTACGGCTGGGTCGGGGTGTTGGGGGAGGGACACAGCAGGGCTGGGCGTGGCTGGGTCGGGGTGTTGGGGGAATGGCACACTAGGGCTGGGTTGGGGTGTTGGGGGGAACACTAGGGCTGGGGGGCTGGGTCGCGGTGTTGGGGTGGACACTACGGTTGGGTCGGGGTGTTGGGGGAGGGACACACCAGGGCTGGGCGAGGCTGGGTCGGGGTGTTGGGGGAGGGGCACACTACGGCTGGGTCGGGGTGTTGGGGGAGGGACACACCAGGGCTGGGCGTGGCTGGGTCGGGGTGTTGGGGGAATGGCACACTAGGGCTGGGTTGGGCTGTTGGGGGGAACACTACGGCTGGGTCGCGGTGTTGGGGGAATGGCACACTACGGCTGGGTCGGGGTGTTGGGGGAGGGACACACCAGGGCTGGGCGAGGCTGGGTCGGGGTGTTGGGGGAATGGCACACTAGGGCTGGGTCGGGGTGTTGGGGGAGGGACACACCAGGGCTGGGCGAGGCTGGGTCGGGGTGTTGGGGGAATGGCACACTAGGGCTGGGTCAGGGTGTTGGGGTGGACACTAGGGCTGGGCGAGGCTGGGTCGGGGTGTTGGGGGAATGGCACACTAGGGCTGCGTTGGGGTGTTGGGGGGAACACTAGGACTGGGGGGCTGGGTCGCGGTGTTGGGGTGGACACGACGGTTGGGTCGGGGTGTTGGGGGAGGGACACACCAGGGCTGGCCGTGGCTGGGTCGGGGTGTTGGGGGGCACACTAGGGCTGGGTGGCTGGGTCGTGGTGTTGGGGTGGACACTACGGTTGGGTCGGGGTGTTGGGGGAGGGACACACCAGGGCTGGGCGTGGCTGGGTCGGGGTGTTGGGGGAATGGCACACTAGGGCTGGGTTGGGGTGTTGGGGGGAACACTAGGGCTGGGGGCTGGGTCGCGGTGTTGGGGGAATGGCACACTACGGCTGGGTCGGGGTGTTGGGGGAGGGACACACCAGGGCTGGGTGAGGGTGGGTCGGGGTGTTGGGGGAATGGCACACTACGGCTGGGTCGGGGTGTTGGGGGAGGGACACACCAGGGCTGGGCGTGACTGGGTCGGGGTGTTGGGGGAATGGCACACTAGGGCTGGGTTGGGGTGTTGGGGGGAACACTAGGGCTGGGTCGCGGTGTTGGGGTGGACACTACGGTTGGGTCGGGGTGTTGGGGGAGGGACACACGAGGGCTGGGCGTGGCTGGGTCGGGGTGTTGGGGTGGACACTACAGTTGGGTCGGGGTGTTGGGGGAGGGACACACCAGGGCTGGGCGTGGCTGGGTCGGGGTGTTGGGGGGCACACTAGGGCTGGGGGGCTGGGTCGCAGTGTTGGGGTGGACACTACGGCTGGGTCGGGGTGTTGGGGGAATGGCACACTAGGGCTGGGTTGGGCTGTTGGGGGGAACACTAGGGCTGGGGGCTGGGTCGCGGTGTTGGGGGAATGGCACACTACGGCTGGGTCGGGGTGTTGGGGGAGGGACACACCAGGGCTGGGTGAGGGTGGGTCGGGGTGTTGGGGGAATGGCACACTACGGCTGGGTCGGGGTGTTGGGGGAGGGACACACCAGGGCTGGGCGTGGCTGGGTCGGGGTGTTGGGGGAATGGCACACTAGGGCTGGGTTGGGGTGTTGGGGGGAACACTAGGGCTGGGGGCTGGGTCGCGGTGTTGGGGGAATGGCACACTACGGTTGGGTCGGGGTGTTGGGGGAGGGACACACCAGGGCTGGGTGAGGGTGGGTCGGGGTGTTGGGGGAATGGCACACTACGGCTGGGTCGGGGTGTTGGGGGAGGGACACACCAGGGCTGGGCGTGACTGGGTCGGGGTGTTGGGGGAATGGCACACTAGGGCTGGGTTGGGGTGTTGGGGGGAACACTAGGGCTGGGTCGCGGTGTTGGGGTGGACACTACGGTTGGGTCGGGGTGTTGGGGGAGGGACACACGAGGGCTGGGCGTGGCTGGGTCGGGGTGTTGGGGTGGACACTACAGTTGGGTCGGGGTGTTGGGGGAGGGACACACCAGGGCTGGGCGTGGCTGGGTCGGGGTGTTGGGGGGCACACTAGGGCTGGGGGGCTGGGTCGCAGTGTTGGGGTGGACACTACGGCTGGGTCGGGGTGTTGGGGGAATGGCACACTAGGGCTGGGTTGGGCTGTTGGGGGGAACACTACGGCTGGGTCGGGGTGTTGGGGGAGGGACACACCAGGGCTGGGCGAGGCTGGGTCGGGGTGTTGGGGGAGGGGCACACTACGGCTGGGCGTGGCTAGGTCGGGGTGGTGGGCGGAGCAGAGCTGGCTGCGGGATCACGTGGATGCCCAGGGCGGATAGCGGGCAGCAGCGGTAGGGGGCGCACTCCCCTCCGCCGATACGTGTCCAGGCCATGCTAATGTCACAAGCCCGTACGTCACTTCCGCTTTCTGTGGCTTCCGCGGAGGGTGGTGATTTCTTGTTTCCGGTCTGTGCCGCGGTGGCGCGGCTGGGTGACGCCCGTTGGCTGCGCCGTCCTGGCCGGCGTGTGGCGTGCGCGGGGAGGTCGCGGTTTCTCACCGCCTACTGGGGATGGGGCCGCACTGGGGTCTGGTGGTGAGGCAGCTCCCCAGGTAAAGCGAGCGGGAAACGGACAGGGAGGGGCGCGGGAGTGGTCAGCCGTTCTGGCCCGGCCCGGGGGCTGGGTGTGTCACGGTCACGCCGCCCCCCAGCTCCCTTGGGTGCCTGGCCCTGGTCATGTGAGGGTCACCCATGGGCCCTAGATAAGTGGGTGCAGAGCGCCCCTTTCGTCCCGTTGTCACTGACCCGCCCCGGGACCAGAGCGGGAGGTGGCCTCCTAGAGCTGCCCAGAGAGCCCTCCCGCCCCTGCCCAGTCCGAGGCACTGCCCCCTGGTGAGTCCCCGCCTCCTCCCTAGGGCAAGGAGAGGACACCTGTGGGTCAGGCTCCTTCAGGGATGAAGCCACCCTGCACAGTCTGACATGGAAAAGTGTTGCCAGTTTATGTCAGTGCCAGGGCACATAATCTTACAGTTGGCCCTTAGCAGTCGCTCTTGTTTTAGGGAAGTGCTATTTAAAAGCATCAGCCACAAAAGATCTTCCCACTACTTAATAATGAGGAGTTCGTAGAAGATGACTTTTCTTTTTATGCTGTGCAAATTTTGGTCAGTTACAATTAGGTGTTGTAGGCCACACCTTTGAGTTCTTGCAGTATTCCTGGAGAATGGCAAACATAGCACCTCTCTTTAAAAAATGGTTAACAAAGGACCCAGGGAATAATAGGCCATGTAACTTCAATACCTGGAAAGAGAATAGGAAAAAACTTATTAAGCAATCAGTTTGTAAGTACATGGAGGGTAATTAGTAATAGCCAACAAAGATTTGTCAAGAACAATCATGTTGAAACAATTTAATTTGCTGCTTTGACAGGTTTCAGAGTAGCAGCCGTGTTAGTCTGTATTCGCAAAAAGAAAAGGAGGACTTGTGGCACCTGCCTCCGATGAAGTGAGCTGTAGCTCACGAAAGCTTCTGCTCAAATAAATTGGTTAGTCTCTAAGGTGCCACAAGTCGTCCTTTTCTTTCTTTGACAGCGTAATTGGCCCAGTGGATATGAGAAGCAGTAGAGGTGATCTCTTGACTTTGTCACACAGGACTGTGTCAAAAACGTTAATCTCATAAGCAAACTAGGGAAATGCGGTCTAGATTAAATTACTATATGAGTGCATAACTAGTTGCAACACTGTAGTCATAATAATGAATAGTTTGCTGTCAAACTGGATGGACATAGCACGTGGATTCCCTGGGTCTAGTTCTATTCAATATTTTCACAATGATTTGGATTACAGAGTAGAGCTGTACTTTTAACATTTGTAAATGTTACCATCTTGAGAGGTGTTGTAAGCACTTTGTAGGACAGGATTAGAATTTAAAATGTTGATAAATTGGAGAATTGGTCTGCAATCAACAAGATCAAATACAATAGAGATAAGTGCAGAGTATTTTGCTTAAGAAGGGGGAAAAAATCCAATACACAAATACAAAATGGAGAATAACTGGCTAGGCAGTGGTACTGCAAAAGAGGACTTGGAGGTTATAATGGATCATAAATTGAAGGAGAGTGTCAGCAATGTTATGCTGTAGCTAAATCGGTAAATGTCATTCTGGGAACTATTAACAGGTTATCGCATGCAACACATAGGAGGTAGTTGTATTGTTCTGCTCTACTTGGCGCTGGTGAGGCTTCAAAGGTGGAGTATTCTGTCCATTTTGGGGCACCACACTTTAAGAAAGATGTGGGTAAGTTCTGGAGAGTCCACTGTAGAGCAACAAACAAATGGCTTGGAAAACATGCGCTCTGAGGAAAAGTTGAAAGAATTGAGCATGTTTAATCTAAGAAAAAAGACTGAAGGGGAAACTTAAGTCTTCAAACATGGAAAAGGTTGCTATAAAGAGGACATTGATCAATTGTTTTCCATGTTCACTGAGCATAAGACATGTAGTAACTGGCTTAGTTTGCAACAAGGGAGATTTAGGTTGGATATTAGGAAAAACTTACTATAAGTATAGTTAAGCACTGGAACAGGCTACTTTGGGAGGATGGGGAATCCTTGTCTAAAGTAGTAAAACCCCAGTCAGGGATGGTCTAGGTATACTTAATCCCTCCTCAGTTTTGACAGATGGACTAGATGACTTCGTAAGGTCACTTTTAGTCCTACATATCTATGATTAAAATTATCCTGGGGTGGGGGCAGCAACCTGCAGCATTTAATTTTAAAACTCAACCTGCAGTTTGGGACACTTGCCAATTATTTCATGGCAGAAATTAATACCCTTAAAATAGACAACATTAAAATAAAAATTTTGAAGTGGGGATCTGATAAAGTGAAAAAATCTCCATCTATGGGGCTGTTTCTCACCTGGGGCTGTTGTCTGAAGAATTATAGGGGCAAGATCAGAAAAAGCAATTAATGGAGGAGTTAATTAGAGAATTAACCAAGCCCCTGGAGGTCAAAAAGAAATCTATATGGAAATAGGACCCATGTGGCAGGGAAAATATGTATAGTCCCTACTCATTGAGACTGTGATATTTGGTGATTATATATTCATGTCTTCAATGTGCAATTCTAGGGTCATTCTAGTTTTGGTGGGGTACTGTCCCTGAGAGTGAGATTTGTTCACAAGAGGATCAAGCATTTGATTAAAATCCCCAGGAAACGGAGTAGAGAGATAGAGTTCTCTATATATTTTAGAGAAAGACCTATAGAAGATTGCATATAAGCAATGATTAGTTCAGATCCATTTATGGTGTTTTACAGATTAAAAATCTGCCCTGATCTAGTGAAAGTGACTCAGACTGTTACTGACATTACTTTATGGAAGTGTATGGATTCTCCTCTGGATTTGAATGAGAAACATCAAGGCATTGCACTCATTCTAATCAGTGTCAATGTTATACCAATAAAATAAAAACCAGCAGGATCTTATTAAAGGGGAAAAGGCAAAATGCCACATTTATTGTGAATACAGAAAGAATCATAGTAAGCAGTTAGTTACAGCTATAACATTACAGTTGGGGGGGAGGGATAGCTCAGTGGTTTGAGCATTGGCCTGCTAAACCCAGGGTTGTGAGTTCAATCCTTGAGGGGGCCATTTAGGGATCTGGGGCAACAATTGGGGATTGGTCCTGCTTTGAGCAGGGGGTTGGACTAGATGACCTCCTGAGGTCCCTTCCAACCCTGATATTCTATGATTCTATGATTCCATTAAATTTCATATTTATTCACACATTCATTTATACACACACACAGGTTCTGCAGGGTTGTTGTTATAGTTACCAACCTTAGAGTTGCTCATGCCAAGCCACTGGCCAGGTGGTCTGGACATGAGGAGGGAGCAGGGCCTTGTCAGATGCTCATCTGATGCTCTTGGAAGTTGGTTTACAGAATCAGACTCCAAAGTTCTCACTTTCTAGAGTCCATTTTTATAGGAATTTCTTCCTATGCCAGTCTATGGGAATTGCTTCGTCATGCTGTTGCTGAATCAGTCAGCAGATGGCACATTCCTGATGCCTGAGTGCTGCCAGATGTTATCTTGTTCTTTGGTTCTCCCATTCTTGAGGCTGTTGGGTGGATTCCAGTCTGCCCTCCGGGGGTCCTCTGGTTATTTCCACTTGATGCCTTCTTCAGCCGATGGACACTGGATTCTTAGGCTGGCACCTCCCTGATCATTCAGTTATTATCCACACCAAGCATCCATCCACATACATCCTCTATCTCTATTTTAATCACAATTGTTAACAAAGCGAAATGAATATAACAAAAGGGCGGGGAGTCTCTGGGTACTGTTCCTGTTGTTACAGAGTATTGCTTTGAGTCTCTCTCTGTGTGAGTAGTTGTTGTTACAAAGAATTGCTTTGAGAACAGACTCTGTCTTAGAACATTATCTTAATAAAATTATTATATCTGTACTAACACAATTAGCAGCTTGCGAGTTCCACACATAGAGGGAGAGAAACAGTACCAAAAACCAAGAGACCTCTTAATTAATAATACCCTGGAATTTAAACTATGGGGAATCAAACTCATCTGTGATTTTAATACAGGACTTTTTTAATATCCAACATCAAGTGTCTCTTCTGCAGCAAAAACACCACATATCTACCTTTGCTTTCTTTAATAATGAGTATACTTTCTTTTAATTGGCGTGTTGAGTTCCTTTACATTCTAGGAAATAAAACTGAGCTGGAGGACCATTTGGTGATGTTAATTATTTTTGTCACATGTGGCCTTACAAACAAGGATGACAGTGCTTGTGTCATGTGCTCTACTGCACTTCAACCTATGCCCTACACAGAATTCCATGAGGTGGGAGAGTCTACAGATGAAATGCCTCAGACGCTTGTTCCACAGATTTTTGGATTACCTTGCCAGATGCTTCAGGGAATAGGGTAGATACATCAGCATTAGTTGCAACCGTCTCCAGAGGCTTGATGCAAGTCAGTCATGTAGGGTGTAATTTTCCTGCATGTTTCTGGTCAAGAGAGAGGTGGGAAGAGTAGCGGTAGTAAGGGGATCTGAGAGGCTTAGGAGAGGGAAGAACACAGCCAGGTTAAAGCAAAAATATAAAACCACATAACATATATAACTTGGCCTATTATCAACTGTGACCGGTTGTCTTAGATATTAGTATAGGGCAGTGGTTCTCAAACTTTCGTACTGGTGACCCCTTTCACGTAGTAAGCCTTTGAGTGCGACCTCCCCTGCCCCTTATAAATTTAACACACTTTTTAATATATTTAACATCATTATAAATGCTGGATGAAAAGTGTGGTTTGGGGTGGAGGCTGACAGCTTGTGATCCGACCCCCCATGTAATAAACTTGCGACCACCTGAGGCGTCCCCGACCCCCAGTTTGAGAACCTCTGGTATAGGGCATCGCAGTCCCACTCTGTCCTGAGTGGTATCTCTCCATTCACCACTTAAAAAGCAAATCACAGTGAAAAAGCAGCCATTGTGAAACACTTAACACTATAAACTAAACTAACCCAAGTAGTCAGTTCTGGAGAGGGTAGGCCAGGGAGATGCCATCCAGGCCCGGAGCTCTACTGATAGCCACTATTTAAACTATATTTTTAACAGGCACTCTATATTTCCTATAATACAAGGTAGTAACCACATTATAAGGCGATAGAAAGGGAGTATGCACTCTGCCAACATGATATTTCTTAACTGGTATGTCAAGGTTATTCCTGTGTATTAATCTCTTAACTATAATCTTTTCAGTTTGCCAAAGTAAACACCAGGGTATTGGTAATATAGTGTGGTGTTCTGAGTGAGATGCTCTGGTGATTATTTTCCCCACGCTGCATGCCCCTGTTCCTTTGGTTTACAACCAAACATTCGGTTTCCCTTCCTCATATTAAATGAGCATAACTGACAGGGGACAAGTCTGACTGATCCTGCTGATTGCAAGTGTCTTTACCAAAGGGCATAGCTATCAGATTAAGCTCATGATTCTTCTATATAAGTCTATGTTCATGTACTCAGGGCCTGATATTGTAGAACGTGTTAGGATGTGGGAAGAAATGGAGAAGTGGAAGAGGAAGGGAGCAGGGGCTGGAGGTGGGGAAAGGGACAGGGTGAGAGGGAGGAAGTAGGTGGTGATAGGGAAGGCAGAAATTACTGGTTGATGTAGCTCCACAATCAGCGTTTGTTGTCTTTTCTGTTGCGTTTGCCTATAAGGGGTGAAGCTATATCCCTCAGGTCCTGTGTGCCTTTGCCTGATGCCTTGCAGGGAGGAGAGCCATCTTTCACCGATGATGTCAAGCTGCTAGGCTTTGAGGATCCCCAGCAGTAGGGTGTGGCAATGCACCAGTGTCTCCCATTGGCAACTATTTTAAAAGATGGAATGGGAGCCCTCAAGTTCCTGCTGAGCAACAGGGATCTGCACTACCCCCTGGTCATCTCTTTGATGTACTTCACTGCTGAGCTTACACACACACTTTGTATAATCACAAACAAATAGTATGTATTGATTTGTCAGGGGTATGTGTACCTCTGGTGATATGTAGAGGTCTTCCAGGGGGTATATCAATGCATCTAGATATTTGCCTAGTTTTTCAACAGGCCACATAAAAAGCACTAGTGAAGTCAGTAAAAACTAAAATTTCATACAGACAGTGATTTGTTTATACTGCTTTATACACTGAAATGTAAATACAATCTTTATATTCCAATTGATTTATTTTAAAATTATATGGTAAAAATGAGAAAGCAAGTAATTTTTCAGTAATAGTGTGCAGTGACACTTTTGTATTTATGTCTGATTTTGTAAGCAGGTAGTTTAAGTGAGGTGAAACTTGGGGTACACAAGACAAATCAGACTCCTGAAAGGGGGACAGTAGTCTGGAAAGGTTGAGAGCCACTGTTTTAAATAATCTGCAGTGAACTTTCTGCTTCTTATGGCTTTGGGAACAGAGGCACTTTTTCAATGTCTTGACATGGAACTGAGTGGGAAACTTCATAAAATATTTGAAACTTCATTACTTGGCAAGTTCCCTAGCTCTTCTAAAGTCCGGTCTCTTCAGCCACATCTTTTGCAAAATCATTTTCTTGGTATCCCTCAAACTGTCGTCCTCCCCTTTGAGCTAGCTGCATTTTTCCCTCTTTTACAGTATGTATTAGAAGTTTGATTACCAGTACATGAGATTTGGCATTTGAGGCTGGCTTTAAGAATTAGGGAACTGCGTGCTCTAAGTCAAATTTAAAATAATCCATTAGGTTGAGCACTTCTGAAAGTATGCTCAACCTAATGCTCAACTCTTCTGAAAAGAGCCTGGGAACAAATTCTAGGGGGTTTCACTTTCTGCTATTTCAGGTACTCCTTTAATTCTCAAAGTATTGTGGTGACCTTCCATTGGTCTGCCACTTTAGATTTAAGAGAAGATAAGTCTGTTCGGCTTCTCTGCACCTGGGTAGAGACCCCTTGTACCTGATCTTCCAGAGTTGATATTCTTGCTTCTCCTTCATTCACCTATCCTGTCAGCCCTTGCAGAGAGAGTAAAATGAGAGAAGTCAGGAGATATCAAGGCCACAATACAATTGTATCTGCAGCAACTTTCTCCAGCAGGGCCAACACAGACACAGCGCCCTAATTAACCATTTTGTCCAAGGGGCTAGAGTCTCTGTTCTCTTTGTCTTTTAGCTAGTTGTAGAGCCCACAACAGACAAATATATGACTGCTGATTTTCAAGAGATTTGGGGGTACCTTTTCCTTTACTAAGGCTGGGGGTGTTGGTCAGGGGCTCTGTACTACAGATGGAAATAGATATTAGCGGATGGCTCTGGAGCTCAAGGTATCTGTTCCTCCAGGCCATGCAGCACCTCCTGCAGCTCGTTCATGTTAGGTTTTGTACATTCCCACTTGTTGCAAAATGTAATTCAGGCCTAAAAGTAGTTGGCAGCATGCTTTTAAATATATTCTGTTAATGAACTTCAGGTATGGAAAAGCCAACAATAGGATAATATTGGGAATAAAATGAGGAAAGTGATATAAACTAGGACACTGATAATGTGGTTGATTGCACACTGGCAATTCATGTACATGTATAAAAGTTATATAAGACATCTTTTATAGTCAAACTGCCATAGGTCTTGATAAACTGAAAAAAATCTGGTCTCATAGAACTCTGGCAAGCATCATTCAGTCTGCTCCCAAGAATGGGGCAGGATAGCAAAGAGGAAGTAACTATGCAATATTCTCAAAACAAAATAGTTTATAGATCCAACAAAGTAGGACTATATGCCAAAATCTGCTCTCAGATACATTGATGTAAATTGTGCATAACTCATTAGATTTCATTTGAGTTATTCTCAATGCGCACCAGATAAACTAGAGCACATTTTGTCCCCAAATAACTAATTTATATAATTGTCTCTAGAGGTTATAGAATCATAGAATCATAGAATATCAGGGTTGGAAGGGACCCCAGAAGGTCATCTAGTCCAACCCCCTGCTCAAAGCAGGACCAATTCCCAGTTAAATCATCCCAGCCAGGGCTTTGTCAAGCCTGACCTTAAAAACCTGTAAGGAAGGAGATTCTACCACCTCTCTAGGTAACGCATTCCAGTGTTTCACCACCCTCTTAGTGAAAAAGTTTTTCCTAATATCCAATCTAAACCTCCCCCACTGCAACTTGAGACCATTACTCCTCGTTCTGTCATCTGCTATCATTGAGAACAGTCTAGAGCCATCCTCTTTGGAACCCCCTTTCAGGTAGTTGAAAGCAGCTATCAAATCCCCCCTCATTCTTCTCTTCTGCAGGCTAAACAATCCCAGCTCCCTCAGCCTCTCCTCATAAGTCATGTGTTCCAGTCCCCTAATCATTTTTGTTGCCCTTCGCTGGACTCTCTCCAAAATAGGCGAAAACTATGATAGGGGAAACTGAAAAAAATAGCAGAAATGCCAGGGCTAGAAAATATTCCTGAAGCACTGAAACATGCACTGATATTTTTGTAATATGCCTACTAAATATTGGACATTGAGCCAAGCTGCTGATTATAGTCAGGACTTCCTTCTGTATGTGTGCAAACTTCCTTTGAAACTTCTAGGCACTTCAGAACTGGCAGTGGTTTGTACGTGTTGACAAATGCTATTTATTTGTTCTTTTTTTCCTGTTCCTTTAAAACCAACAACTATTTACAATGCTAGAAACACACGTAAAAAAACCCATTTTAGTGATTTACGACAAGTCTGTTGTTTATGACTTTACAGGGTGATTGCTTGTACACTATTCGTACTAACCATAATTTAGAAGTTGAATTGTGCAAAGTTGTATATGTTAAGAAAACCTGCCACTGACTTGACATGTACAGCGAGAAACTTCTATCAAAGCTTAGTGCAACTCACTCAGAGCATTTAATTTTTGAAATGCTTTAGCTACCATTGAACTTGGCTTTCTTGTTTCAGATTGAAGCCATTCAACAGATTACAAATAATACTACAGCACTTGGTAAGTATAGGGTTCTATCTGGTAGTGTTAAAAGCCGATTTTGTAACTTCTCCCCCTTGTGTGATAGAGAATAAGTGTATAGTTCTTTAGTTTATCCAATCATGGCAGTATTATACTGTAAATTCAGCTTTTTAATGTTTAGGTCTAATGTTTCCAGTTACACTTCAGCTGGAGTTTACTACAAATTCCTTTTACAATAATAATATAGATTTATTAGTTTTTGGCACCCCACATATTTTGAGTGATTATTCTGTTTTTCTCAGTAGATTCAAACACAATGTTTTCCAGTATGCTAAATTGTCTTCTGTATATTTTAGTTTGCTGACTTTACATTTTAGTTTTGAGTTTTAAATTGAGTTTGCTTATGAATCATTTGAGTAACTTTTTTGTATAATATTGTCAAACATGATCAGACAAGGCCATTTGCCATGATCCCATGTGTACTGTGTTAGATGGTGAGTAGGAGAATAGTCTTGTACATCTATCATCATAACTGATGCAAGTGTTTTCAACGTGGTAGTCTCAGTGAAACAAGATCACAACCATATGTCCTAAATAAAGACATTGAGGAACATAATGTATTTCAGAATGTACAACACAAAATATTTCCAAATATTCCTGCAAATTAATAAGCGCAAAGCTAGTATAATATATTTAG
The DNA here is from genome assembly GCF_965140295.1 of Lepidochelys olivacea. Classification (NCBI taxonomy): domain Eukaryota; kingdom Metazoa; phylum Chordata; order Testudines; family Cheloniidae; genus Lepidochelys; species Lepidochelys olivacea. The sequence continues at coordinate 52,824,937 of NC_140421.1, read as the reverse complement.
TATGGCTTTCGGAGCATTATTAAAGAGTAGCTGAAATAAATCAATTTTTAAATAATTTGAGAGTTGTGTTGGAAAATGTTAGTCTAGAATTCTGTCAAAATACTCACAATGACCTGAATCACAGTTACGGTGAGTTTTGAGAATGTTTATGGAATTATACTCTATACCGTATGGTTATTCAACATGAAAATACATTGTTTTACTTAGTCTCCCTATTTTTGCATGTACAGAATATGTCCAAACACACAGATTCTGCAGCTGAAGTGTTATTGGAAAAGAAAGGATGTGCTGGAGTCATAACTATGAATAGACCAAAGGCTCTAAATGCATTAAATCTTTCCATGATTCGACAGATTTATCCACAGTTAAAGGTTAGTGGCTTTATTTTAACTCAGCCTAAATTCATACATCTACTGGCAGTTTTAAATATAAAGCTGCCACTTCTTTGTTCTTTCTAATCAATCTGTAACTTCTTGTATGGAGTCACTGACCCAATCATTAAGACCCTGCTTCAACCGGTACTTAAACTTGCACCTAACTAAACGTGTGAGTAGATCCATTGAATTCAGTGAGACTACTCACAGTTTTAAAGTAAGGCATGTCCTTAAATACCATCCTGACCTACAGATTAGGTTGAAGAATCCACATTTGCATGGTAGTTTGGTTCCCCAACTAACTTCCTACATTTAAGTGAAATGCTGAACAGTGTTGCATATGTAGTGATATGGGTTCCTTTCTCCAGAGGTTATGTAAGCCGGGCTGGGGGTGGGGAGTACTTGAACTACTCCAAATCCTCAATTGTAGAAATCATACCACTTTAACTATACTGGCATAAAGTGGTTCAACTCCCTTCTTTAGTGCAGATGCAGTTATATTGGTATAAATGTTTATATTGATATAGCTTATTACCATATGGGAAAGGGATTAAAATAGATGAATATAATGCACTTTTAAAAACTGCATCAACACTGGGAGGCTGTTCGACTATAATTATTTCAGTTAAAAACAAAAACATGCTACACTGATGTAGTTATACCGGTACAACACGCTGTGCGTAGACCAGGCTTTAGTCAATTCATTTGGCTGAAATCCATTAGTGCTACAAGTCATGTACTTCCTGCCCAGTCTGTTTGGGCCTTTAACACCCTGGTCTCCTACTGGCTGAACTTTGAGCCCCAGTTAATACCATCTCAATCACAGAATCTTCTGTGGGTAGTACTGGTAGGAGCTCCTCGCAGGCTGACTGCTCTAGGGTGTAGCAACTCCTACCAGGAATGAGGACAATAGTCCTCACAGGGCACATACTTCTAATAGCAGCAAGTGCTTCCCAGCTGCTTCCCGTTTCTCTTCTGATGGTATTGACACTGAAGCTGTCTGTTGGAAGATTCAGGAAGACCTATCTACATCAATTAACCTTCCAAGCATGAACTAAATGTTTCTTCAAGGGATACAAACTTGTTTTTTTAAGAGTGAAATAATAGATTCGGCAGAGGTTGATGGCACTGACCCAGGAGAAATTTCTACTCAGCTGCATTTGTGGATTTTCAAAGTCCTGCTTTTTGTATGTTTTTAGGGCTCAGTTGAAGTTTAAGGAGGATATGGCTCATTTTCTGGAAGGAGTAAGAAGAATGACCAAAGACAGCATTTGGGAAAAGTGGTTTTAAATGAATTTTTATATATTGGGGAATAATATTTCTTTTGTCCTTCCTCTTAGACATGGGAGAAAGACCCTGAAACTTTTCTAATAATTATAAAGGGAACTGGAGGAAAGGCTTTCTGTGCAGGGGGTGATATCAGAGGTAAGGACTTGAGAATGTGCTGAATTCACCCTGGTCACTGTTTTACAATTGTGACATACAACTTTCAGTGATCAGTTACTTCAATATTCATATCCCCCATTCTAAGTACAGGGCATATGTGAATTAGTGAGATAGAGGTAAATAGATACTGTTGTGCAAGAATCATCAAGGTTTTAATGTGGCCACTGCAAAACATTTATGTATCTTAAATGAGTTCCTTTTCAGTGTAAGTAGATAATACAGAGATAAAGCAAAACTGTATTTGCCCTAGGACAGCTAAATTTTGTTATAATGGTTGAAAAATAACTCTTTATGAGTAGCTGGCTAAAACTTAAAATAGGCGTGACTGAAGTGAATGTGGTAGGAAGAGGGAAGCACTTTGAAGAACTTGCCTTCTCAAAAATATCCCTTGCTACTGAGGGCATCTGTCCTTGCAGTCTGGTGGCCCTGTTAGACAACCCACTGATATTAAAGACCCAAATAGTCATGGCAGCAAAAAACACCTGCTTATATTTATGACTTGCTATAAAGATTGTACCCTATTAGACAGATCTGACCACAGTGATCAATGCATTTGTGTACTCCCTACTAGATTACTTTAGCTAATTTAAGAACAAACTATATACCCTGAAAATGCTCCAGAGGCTGAAAATGCAACAGCCTGTCTGCTCATTGTAAACTAGTGTCCTCTCAGCACTGGGTCCTCATTTTCCAATATTCAATCTTTCATAGGAATGTTTTTAGCTATCTGGGAAATTGGCTTTCCCTCTGTGATCATGACCTCCTGTGATCATTCCAGTGAAACCAAACTGTGAAGCTGCCAACCAGTAGGAAAGGCTCATGAATGCTGCAGGCATAATTTATGAGAGCTGGACGTAGATTATCAGATATATTATGACAAGAAATTAGTGGGGAAAAATATGCATGATAATGAAAATAACTCAAGGAAGATTATACTGATTGTATTTAAGTAATTACAATACATTTTTAAGTCTACTGGTAATTGTCACACTTCCATTTGCTGCACTGGAGTGCTGCAGGAAACAGGGGCCCCTCCTATAGAATTTAAGTCCATTTTGCAGAGTACACAAGACCTTGCTTATTGTCAATATTTAATATTACAAGGTCATTTTTGTTGTGCTGGTTAAATTTGACCAAATTTTTAAAGCAATTTTTAGTTTTAATTTTGTCTTATTTTACTAGCTATCACAGATGCAGGAAAAGTTGGAGATAGGCTAGCACAAGATTTCTTCAGAGAAGAATACATCCTGAACAATGCTGTTGGTATGTGTGTACAAAGCAATTTCCAAATCTAAAATACCTGTAGAATATTTGTGGTTTTGATTTTTCACAGTGGTGGCTCTAAAGCATAAATTCAACATTTAATTTTATAGAACTGGTAACACAGGCAAAGATTAAATCCGAAGGTATTAATTTCTGACTAAATGCCAGTTTTCGTAACCCATCACTAATTTGGCAGTGGGGAATCCCTTATAGTTTTAGGGGTGCGGCTAAGTATGGTATTCATTTCCCATTTTAAACTGTTAAACAGCTTCTCCATTTCATCTTGGGGGTTGTCAGTAACTATATTTCAGTGATGGGGAAAGTGATTCCTAGATTTGCAGATGAAGTATTTTAGATAATTGTGAAGTATTATTTGTTTAGTTTAGAGAAGACACAAAGAAGATGTGACAAGATACATAAAATGGGCACTCCTATATTTACTGTCTAATAATGTAAGAATGTGGCAGCACTCAATGAAATTAGAAGGCAATACTGCTTTACTCATTGCATAACAATTTGTAGCAGGAGTTCCACTGATTATTACTGTGGCAAGGAGCTTAGTCGGAGTCAGAAAAAGATTGGACCTTTATGTGAATAATCTATTTACAGCCAGAGACACAAGATACTGACTAGAGGGACCATTGTTTTGATGCTGTATGGCAATTCAGGTGTAGCTAAAAGATGTTTTCAGATTAAAAATTCATATTTCTGAAAAGTTAGTGTGTTATCGTACAACACCCTTAGATTATTAAAACAGGCCTGTTCTACACTAAAGAAATAGGTTGACTTGTCATGTCACTCATGGTTGTGAAAAATCCACACCTCTGCGGGGTGTGGTTAAGCTGACCTAACCTTGCCTATAGACAATGCTAGGTCAATGGAAGAATTCTTCATTGACCTACCTACCGCCTCTGGGTATCTATGCCAATGGGAGAACTTTTGTTGGCATAGATAGTGCCTACACCAGTGTTTCCCAAACTTGGGATGCCACTGTTCAGGGAAAGCCCCTGATGGGCCGGGCCGGTTTGTTTACCTGCCGTGTCCGCAGGTTTGGCCGATCGCGGCTCCCACTGGCCGCAGTTCGCTGTGCCTGGCCAATGGGGGCTGTGGGAAGTGGAGGCCAGAAAGTCCCTTGGCCCGCACCACTTCCCGCAGCCCCCATTGGCTGGGCACAGCACACTGCTGCCCGTGGGAGCCGATCGGCCGAACCTGTGGATGCTGCAGGTAAACAAACTGGTCTGGCCCACCAGGGGCTTTCCCTGAACAAGCGGCATCCCAAGTTTGGGAAACACTGGTCTACACTGATGTGTTACAGTGGCACCTCTCTAGCATTTCAAGTGTAAGAAGTCCTGAGAATATAACATCCAACTTATGTTGTTCTCGAATCTAACTTCTGTTATCTCACCTTTGATTATAAAAGGTGGACAAGTCAGTTTTATCATTTTACTTTCTTGTTCTCATGCTTTTGCAGAATCCTACAATGTTTGTGCAGTAAGAACACACAGGACTTTATGTAAACCTTTACCATTGCCTTTAAAGCACATACAAGTTTTTCTATTGATCATGGCTTCATTAAAGCATATATAAAGCAAATGTATATTTTTGCCAAATTTGATCTGATAGCATTCCTATGAGTGAGATTTTGTATTATGTATTGAAAGCATCTCTAGTGGGTATCTAAAGTTGTCAGCAAATAATGCATCTTATTTATGCAGTCAAAGTAGACATGTAGTACAAAAATTGGTTTAGCAATCCAGGTAGTAATATTGCATTTTCATCTGGGGTGATGGGGTTAAAGTGCACGTCCTTTGTTATATTTGCTAAATACTATTTCCCACTACTCAGCGTGGGGATCTTGTAGTGAAAGACCCTCTTATATATACACATATACAGAAAGAGAGAGTTAAAATTGATGTGGGAACTATAACTCCACATTTTCTTGCATTTTGTGTGCTAGTTGCTATAACGGCATGAGTTGGGATTTTGCAGTTTCTTAGATTTAATTTAAAATACTGATTAAAAAGCATAGCTTCATTCAAAAAAAAAAAAAAAGCTGTCCTCATAGAATATCAGGGTTGGAAGGGACCCCAGAAGGTCATCTAGTCCAACCCCCTGCTCGAAGCAGGACCAATTCCCAGTTAAATCATCCCAGCCAGGGCTTTGTCAAGCCTAACCTTAAAAACCTCTAAGGAAGGAGATTCTACCACCTCCCTAGGTAACGCATTCCAGTGTTTCACCACCCTCTTAGTGAAAAAGATTTTCCTAATATCCAATCTAAACCTCCCCCACTGCAACTTGAGACCATTACTCCTCGTTCTGTCATCTGCTATCATTGAGAACAGTCTAGAGCCATCCTCTTTGGAACCCCCTTTCAGGTAGTTGAAAGCAGCTATCAAAACCCCCCTCATTCTTCTCTTCTGCAGGCTAAACAATCCCAGCTCCCTCAGCCTCTCCTCATAAGTCATGTGTTCCAGTCCCCTAATCATTTTTGGTGCCCTTCGCTGGACTCTCTCCAATTTATCCACATCCTTCTTGTAGAGTGGGGCCCAAAACTGGACACAGTACTCCAGATGAGGCCTCACCAATGTCGAATAGAGCTGGGACCTTGGTTTTGCTCCTCCTAAGTTAGCCTGGATGTTTAGGTATTGACACACTTACAGTCTTAAAAATAATGTAGGTTTGTTTACTGGTTGCTTTTTAAATGCATTCTTAAGGATGGTAGAAGTGTTTCTAGAACTTGCCCCCTAGAGAATTAACTGACAAATCATACTGAAGTTTATTTATATAATTTATGAACTACTTCAAGTACCTGTATTGTTGGGTGGTGACATAAAATAACTTTATTCATTATGAATTTAACATTTTATCCTTTTATCTCTTTATTGTATAAAGTAATTTGTTAAAACTACAGCCAGTTAAGTGAAATATCTGTGTGTCAGAGGTATTTTCTTCTAGGCTGGGGTTAAGTGTATAAAAATATATTACATATGCCTAATTGTTACATTTCTGTTAGGTACCTGCCAGAAGCCGTACGTGGCACTTATTGATGGGATTACAATGGGAGGTGTAAGTAAAATATCTTTATAAGTGAGACAGTTGAGATGGCTTGTCTATGTTAATGTAATATTTGATTAAAAACATTGCGTGAAGCAAAATTGACAGCAGTATGTACTGTAACGCCTCGCTTAACGTTGTAGTTATGTTCCTGAAAAAATGCTACTTTAAGCTAAGCGATGTTAAGTGAATCTAGTTTCCCTATAAGAATTAATGTAAATGGGAGGGGGTTATGTTCCAGCGAATTTTTTTTGCCAGACAAAAGACCATATATATGTACACACACACAAATACACAGTATAAGTTTTAAACAAACAGTTTAATACTGTACACAGCTATGATGATTGTGAAGCTTGGTTGAGGTGGTGGAGTCAGAGGGTGGGATATTTTCCAGGGAATGCCTTGCTGCTAAATGATGAACTAACACTTGGCCGAGCACTCAAGGGTTAACACGTTGTTAATGTAGCCTCACACTCTACAGGACAGCAGGAATGGAGGGAGGAGACACAATAGATGCATGGCAATGGCTGCAAACATTCCCTGTGGGAACTGAATGTGATGATGAACCCACGCTATCCCACTGAAGTGCACCACTCCCTTCCACTTTCCAAAATGCTGATGGGGGGGGGGTGCATGTGTGAGAGAGAGACAGACACACACACACACCGTGTATGTGAGAGAGAGACGCGCATTGCCCCTTTAAGTACGCTGACTCCACTCTAAGTACACTGCCTTTTTAAGTAGATCAGCAAGTTGAGACAACAGCTGCTGGCAGCAAGCTCCCTCCATCCTGAGCCCTGTCCTGTCCTCCCCTGCTCTGTGGAGATCGGGTGCAGGGCAGAGGGATACCCAGACATCAGCACCCCTGTCCTCCCCACCACCTCGGCACAGCAAGTAGGAGGCTCCCAGGAGCAGCTCCAAGGCAGAGGGCGGGAGCAGCACACAGCAGTGGAGGGAGGGACCCTTGAACTGCCCAGCAATTGATAGCCTGCTGGGTGGCTGCCACACAGGGAACTTAGGGGGGCTACCAGTCCACCCTGGTTCCAAGCCCCAGCAGCTAGCTCCAATGGGCTACTCTTCCTGCAAGCAGTGGACAAAGCAGGTGGCTGCCAAACAACGTTATAAGGGAGGATTGTGCAACTTTAAATGAGCATGTTCCCTAATTGATCAGCGACATAACAATGAAACAACATTAACCGGGACGATGTTAAGTGAGGAGTTACAGTATAATAGTCATTTAACATAAGTCATTTTCAGATATTATTGGGTGATGCTTGGCCCAAATCATTTAGAAAGTAGTTAATTTTCAAATGTAACGTCTCTCTTTGACATAACCCATTAATATACTGAAGAGGTAATGCAGCTTTTTGTGCAGCTTTTTGTTCCTATCTCTCAAGTGACCATTGCAGAAAATAGAAAAAAACTGATGTGACTCCATATATAATGAACATTAACTCTGGAACTTGCTTTTCATCTGTAAAATACCATCCAAACCTATGGCATGCTCATGACAACTCCAAGAATCTAGTTCTTGATACATTGCAGCCCCAAAATGAATTTAAGAGATGGTTTTACTGTTTTGCTAAAACTAAGCAATAAGTTGTATATTCTAAAAGTTATATGGTTAAGACTAGTTGACATTTATTTTCTGATTGGAATTATATGCACATATTGTTAATGAGCTGCTCTTTCACATGGAACAGGAGGGAAAAATACTTCTAACTAGGCAAAGTGAATGGGCTAAAGGGAAATTGTATGCATCAGTGACTCAGAATAACTTCATGGGCCAAATATTCACTGCAAATTCTTTGAAGGTGTGTTTACCTTATCCTCTTTATAGCATTCACATTTGGTAGGTGTAATCAGAGGGAAGGAGATATCATCATATATAAGAGAGTTCTGCCACAGCAGAGCAGACTGCTATATTTAATGATTCTGTTACTGTTAATGATAAACCTGTGCTTTTCTCTGAGGATTTGGTAGTAGCTTTGAAGGCAGCAGAGGACCTTGCAGTTTATTAAGGAGGCTGAAATTTTGGTATAAGAACCGTGAAAGAGTGGGGACACTAGCATGCAGAATCTGCAGAAATTTCTTCCAGCTCTGGTCAGTTTGTTGTTATTTGACACTAACCATAGTTAACTTACTTTCTTAAAGGTTAGAAGTCTGAAATATAAATATCAGTTATAACTGATTAGCTACCATTGGCTGCACACGTTAGTTCCATTTTGTTTCTTAATGATACCATATTATATGCAATACCATGAACAGAGTACTCTAAGAAAGATATATTGTGGTCATTTCTCTTTAAATTTGGCTTTTTAGATTTCACTGATAATTCAAATCCTAGCAGAGCACATCACATGATAGAAAATAAAGTTTGTATATTTGTGGTATAAAATCTGGAAATGGTTAGACCTGGGTCTTTGAGTGATTTGTTTGGTAGTGGAGTGTGTCTGTATGGGCTGAGTTTTCATTTTTAGGTAAGAATATCTGTGTGATCACTGGAAGATCTTTGTTTTCAACCCAGTGATAAAGCATCTTAAAACTATCCGTGGAGATAGCATTGCCTTAAACAATTTTACTGGTGGTGTTTGAGTGAACAGCAACACTGACAGAAGTAGTACCAACAGTAAAAGTCGTGTCTGACTACAGCAAGCTGTGGAAATAAGCCGTGGGAAGGCAGTAACTGACTGAATTGACTATCAATTTCTTAGTTTTGCATATATATATAAAAATCTGCTAGCAGCCGAAAGAGGATAGCATTTGTTGCTTGGCAGATGATAGGGCTAATAGAGTCCCTGGATGAAAGCAAGTTTTTTTTGTTTGTTCCTTGCTTGACTAGTTTTATCTACCTTCTTCTTTTCATCCCTTCTAATATACACAGCTTACTATACCAGTGCCTACCAGTATGTAGGTAGTTTTTCCAGAGTTAAGTTAAACTAAAAAAAGGGAAACTTTCCATTTACAAACCCTCACATCTAACTAAACACAAATACATGGTATCTCGTTGAGGGAGATAAGCTCATGTTGTGGTTATACAGTTGTCCTGAGCTCTTTTCACCCCTTTCATTTACTGTTTCTGTTACCAGCCTTGCTCTCCCTGCCCTCCAGGCTCCTTTCCTTCCCACCTGTAACAGGGCACACCCTGCCGTCAGGTCACTTCTCAGTTTATTCCCCATCCAGGGGGGAAGAAAAAGTACAGACAAAGTCTAGTAATTTTTATACCGGGCCTTTGGCCCCCGTTTTGGACTCATCTGTCTGATTCTAGGGTTTGAGGCTTGTAGCCTTCTACTGTGCAGATAAGGGAAACTAGCCATATCCTCTCCTTTGGGTTCCAGCCCAGGGGCCCTGTGTTGGGCAACTAACAACCACACCTTCTAATCCCTTGTTGTTTCCCTAGGCTGCTCCTACCTTTTCCCTGTTTGTCAGCATCCCTCACAGGAACATGGACTCCGCTAGTCCCATTCTGGAGTTTTCTCCTTGTGTGGCTTCTTCCCAGACAGCTACTGAGTGCGTTCTCAAGGTCCTTCTTAGTCTTCTTGGGTTATACTGGAGGCAGTCTCTCTTTCCTTAAGACAGGAGTTCCCTGCCAGTCTCTTCCTAGATTTGGGGTTATATTTCAAGCAATCTCTCTGGTCTTCCTCCTTAAGGCAGGAGTCCCCATAACCGCCCTCATCTTGGAGCTGGGATTATGGTTCAGGTAGTCAGTAATGCCTTCCTTAAGACAGGATTTTTCACAGCTCTCCTCATTAGATCTGTGATTGTGATTTAGGCCAACTGTAGGGCCTTAGCTAGCTTTTCCTTCAGCTGGCCCCTTTTTTCCCCAATTAGTCCTCCAACTTGGAGAGCTCAGCAAGCCAGACTTCTCCTGTTAGTGCCTCCTCTGCTATGAGGCAGGAGGCAGCATATATGCTGGGCTTCCTTCCTGAAGTTCATCCCAATTGGCTGGGCAAGAGGGGAGCCTTGCCCTCCCCGCTCTGCAAGGCTCCTAGTCCCAGGTCCTTAAGGAAACAGTAACAGGTTTTCCCCACTCAAGCACTACATTTTCTTGGGGCTACTTCCTATCTACCAGTATTTCGTATTTCTTTTGGTCTTTGTATACATCAGACCTCCCAAACTCCTAAGGGGCCATGCCATGGTGTGCTGTCCCCTAACCACTACTACCTCTAAAGGGACAGATTAACCCTCCCACCCTTTAGATACCTTGTGTCCCTTTCTACTTTTTCTTATTCCCCTGTTTTTGTTAACCCATGCACTCTCATCCTATCCCCTATTTTTAGATATTAAATTCAAAATGTGACAATTAACGTGATATTTACCAAACATTAGGCCAAATTCAACAAACTGTTACAGGGAGGTTTAAAGTACTTTTAAAAAAAATTGTGCTAAAACAGAGGTTTACCCCTTTACAGAGCAGTTTAAATTCTTGCATTTTTTCCTGTCCTGCAAAATGATAAATCTTTCAGATTAGCTGGTGTGTCTAACAATGTGGTTGGTGCTTTCTGGTATTAATAATATAAACAACTAAAAGACTCATGGTGTCAAACCCCTCTCCTTATAACAGAGCCTGGAGCAATGCAAAGCAAGTAAAGTGCTCAAGATTTATGTTCAGATCACCATATTGCCTGTTTCATTTGACTATCAGCTGTTCTCCAACACACCAACTATTGTTTAATACTCAGATACTGGTGGAACCCAAAGTCCTGAATCTGGATTAGGGCCTTCTTTGTGCTCAGTTCTGACAAGCTGATGATCGAAGTAGACTAGACAGAATAAAGTGAGTTAAAGATGATTGGTCAGCCATTGCCTTGATCACTTTGCTTGTATGTTGCACCCCTTTCCCAACTTCTTCCTACATCTTTTGTCTTGTCTGTTTGGATTGTAAAATCTTCAGCGAGTTCAGGTGATTACTCATAAAGTATGGTAAGTATTTCTTTCTACTGAAGTATAGTGATATTTAGAATCAATTTTTTCATATAGGTTAAGGTAGAAACACTGAAGGAAATCTAGTTTTGGTGCATTCTAGGTTCATTCCGAAGTGTCCTGCCTATATTTTACAATAGGGAGGAACTTTGCAAAGAATAAGAAATTGAGTGGTTTCCTCAAACATGCCAACTTTCCTTTCAGCTAATCAAACCTTCTGCCTTGCATTATCAATCTACTCATACTCTTGTTTAAAGTGGAGGGGATGGAAAGAAACAGTGTCAATATTTATCAAGCAAATGTTACACTTGAGAATTTCATATTAAAATATTGAAAATACCTGTAAAAATGGTAACATTCAAATAGTATTTTGTGTGGCTAGAAATAATACATAGCAAAGATAAAAACTTGATGGAGTTTAAAAACGTGTATGTCTTCTCTTCCTCCTCTCCTCCAGGAAAAATATAGCCTACCCAATTAATATGGTATAGTCTGATGTCACCCCTTCATTGGCAGTATAAAGTAGCATATTAAAAGAAAAAGAAATAGGACCATATCTTGCAGACACTTAGACAAGTGTTGGGGTACCTCCAGACCTCTTCCACTTGGGTCCCCAAGAACTCAGTTCAACTCCAGTCTCATCACTCAGGTTCCTTTATTTGGCATACAATAAAGCTATGTTGAGTTGATCAAACTGAGGCATAGGAGGTGCGTGTAGGGTGTACAACACATCCAGAGTTACACAGTAAACCTCTTACTTTATATACCTTTACACATTACACTGCATTTACTATACATTGCATCATATGTTTTGGGATTGGCTTGGTCACTTTGTAGGAACCAATCCCTGTACAGCCCACACTGTCCATGTACAACTTACCCTTTACCTCATCTTACATTCCAGGACTATCTTATCCATTGTTATGTTGTTCATTGTAAATGTTTCTCTGGGTGTTCTCCCTTATCTTAGTTAGTACAGACATTCTGTTTCCAGCCTGCTGATTCATTTAGCACCTTAATTCTGTCTCCCAAGACATGAGGCCTCACCCAGGTCCAGTTACTCATCTCAAACCAGGCCTCCATTCCACTGCTTTTGGTTTTGTTTTTTTTAATATATTAGCGTTTGTTTTATTTGTATTTTATTTTGAGGGTTTTTTGTGGTTTCTGTTTTAAATTTACTATCCAGCAGTACATTTCCAAGACCGCAATAGTTGTAATTATTTGAATCATCATTAATATTAGGCTTAAAATATGAACTAGGAGGTGCAAGCTCACTTTGTTTGGTATATCCCACTGGGATGTAATTTTACATTATTTGCTTGCTGTGCCTTTAAAGCATTTTTTTTTTTTTGGTAATTTTGCTTTTACTATATTATAAAAAACTGATTCATTCTCTCTCTCTCTCTTTCTCTCTCTCACTAGCTAGCATGGGAAATTTAGGTGTGAAAGAGAACATAGGCCAATTAAAATAATATTCCCTAGGTCCTTACCAGAAGTGGTGCTTTTTAGCCACCACACAATTCTTATTACCAGCACAACCAGTTTTTACTTTACCAATGTTCCAGCATCTCAGCTGTACTGTGCAATTTGGAGTCTGTTCTCCCACAGTGAACCCACATGCTGGCAACTCTGCCTGGAAGACATTACACATGCATATGTAAGGATCTCCCAGGTCAAACAGCAGTACAAGTCTGGGGCTTTCCAGACCTTCCATTGTCTTGTAACAGTATTTCTATGGCGATAAAAAAGAGCAAGCTGTTTGGCTCCATATTACGTACCACTGGTTTTACTGTGTATGATATACTAATCCTGTCTCCCAGAAATGAAGCCTCACCCGTGTCCAATTACTCATGTCAAGCCTGACCTACAGTAAGCAGGCCGATCGATGTAGTGAGGTTACTTTTATGGGGAGATTGCTTGTGCAAAAGTTTGTTCAGTATAGCAGGGGTTCTCAAACTTTTTTTTTCTGAGGCTCCCACAACATGCTATTAAAAACTCCATGGCTCAGCTGAGACACAACAACTGTTTTCTGCATATAAAAGCCAGAGTCAGCATTAGGGGGTAGCAAGCAGGGTAATTTTCTGGGGCCCACACCACAGAGGGCACCATAAAGCGAAGTTGTTCAGGTGTTGGTGTTAGCCCTGGGTTGCAGTTCCGTGTGGTGGGGCTTCGACTTTCTGCTCTGGGCTCTAGTGAGTCTAACGTGGGCCATGCTTGGCGGAGCCCCTGAGACCTGCTTGCGGCCCCTGGTTGAGAACCGCTGCAATACAGTATATTACATCTGCTGTTTGGTAGCTATCAGAGTTTGCCTTTCCTTTACTTTTCACATTGAGTGGTTAGGGTGCAAGGACACATGTTCAATGAAACTTTTAAAATATGAGTTGAAAACTTGTAGGGATGTTTAAAATATTAAACATTGCCTAGAATCAGCGCCACATACTTTTAAGATGTAGTCATGTGGGTTGAATGGAATTGTTTTTACTGACAGGATCTAGTGTATTCTATATTCCAGCATGTATAATGTGCACAGGAAACCTGTCAGATGCTGCAGGGAAGCAGAGCTCCACGGTTAATACAAAATCTTAAAATAGCCCTACAGACCAAGACCAATCTGGCTATTAACTAATTAGTAGTCCCGTTTATTCATTTTAAATGGTATCTTCTTCATTTCAGTATCATTTAGTTCTTGCCACAAAGATACTTTGAATTTAAGGAAGTTTGTGTAAGTGTTGGCGCTTCTGCTGCCTTTGAAAGCTTACCCGAGCAGTAATGAATACAAATGTTTGCAGATTTTTACAAGTTTAATGAATGCTATGATTTTGCTTAAGATAAGTTATTGCATTTGTAAATGGCCTGTACAATTACTGTAACTTTTTAATGCTTGTACTCTCTCACAATGCTGGACAAAAAACAGAATTTAGATGAAGGCTACGATACAATAATTTATTTAACTAGGTACTGTGGCAAGTTGCTGGCATTTCTTTGATGGGTCTCTCACTCTCTTCTTGGGGAGGGTTCAGGGCACTGTTTCTCGCCCCTGAACTGGGGGATTAACTGCCCAACTAGTGTCCTAGAGGAGGGGAGTGGAGAGGGAGGGACCCGGGCCCGCCCTCTACTCCAGATCCCAGCCCAGGGGCCCTAGAGATAGCGGTAAACCGCTTGAACTAGCAGTTCCTTCCCCTGGTCTACTTCTCTCTCCTGCCCTTCAGCTTGTGCAGTTTCCTGTCCTCCCTCTGCACAAACCAGGTGTCCCTTTACCTAGGGTCTTGGTCTTCTTAGCCCACCGCAGCAATCTTCCAAACTGCTCTCTGCTCCAACACCAATCCACTCTGCTTCAACTCCTTCCCCTGTCTGAATGGAGCAGGGGGGTTTTATCGGGTGACTGGCTTCTGGTGCTTTAATTAATCTGTAGCAAACTTTCTTCTCTCTACAGGGAATAAGGCTTCCTTCTAACACTCTCCTGCTGCCCTCTGGCCATGCTGTATCACAGTACTTAATCCTTACCAAAACATTTATCACAGATTGTTGCTAATTCCAAGAAGCTGATGTTTAAGTGTTTCAAGTCTCTAAAGTACATCATGGAACATTAGATGATTGAATCTTCTTTTCCCTGCTTATCGAATCAGTCCTGCGGATGGTTTTTTGATGTTTTTAAAACCTTCTGTATTTATAGTTGCGGTTGACAACATTTGCCAGACCAATAACAGATCAGGGAAGAGGCAAGCATCTGTCAAGATAAAATATGGTTAGGTAGAAAAAGGAATGAAAACAGACCGTGTTAATAATACATTTCAACTTAAGTGTAGCAGCATGAGACCACAGCTTGAACCTTTTACCCACACGCTACTGATTGCTAACTCTAATTTTATTTGAGTTAAAGTATACAGGATGTTATGGACAGGTTTAAATAAGAAGTTTTTGGAATGTTAGCCTAATATGTCTTTTTGCATATATACTGAGTAAACAGTTGTCATCAGGCTACCTTTCTTAAATTTCATATAGCTAGAATGTCCAAAAAAAGTAGCAATGTGTGTTTATATCTTGACCTTAGTAAGGCTTTTGATACTGTCTCGCATGACCTTCTCATAAACAAACTAGGGAAATACAACCTAGATGGAGCTACTATAAGGTGGGTGCATAACTGGTTGGAAAATCGTTCCCAGAGAGTAGTTATCAGTGGTTCACAGTCATGCTGGAAGGGCATAACGAGTGGGGCCCCGCAGGGATTTGTTCTGGGTCCGGTTTTGTTCAATATCTTCATCAATGATTTAGATAACGGCATAGAGAGTACACTTATGAAGTTTGCAGATGATACCAAGCTGGGAGGGGTTGCAAGTGCTTTGGAGGATAGGATTAAAATTCAAAATGATCTGGACAAACTGGAGAAATGTTCTGAAGCAAATATTCTGTAATTCAATAAGGACAAATGCAAAGTACTCCACTTAGGAAGGAACAATCAGTGGCACACATACAAAATGAGAAATGACTTCCTAGGAAGGAGTACTACGGAAAGGGATCTGGGGGTCAGAGTGGATCACAAGCTAAATATGAGTTCACAGTGTAACGCAGTTGCAAAAAAAGCAAAAATCATTCTGGGATGTATTAGCAGGAGTATTGTAAGCAAGACACGAGAAGTAATTCTTCTGCTCTACTCTGTGCTGATTAGGCCTCAACGGGAGTATTGTGTCCATTTCTGGGCGCCACATTTCAGGAAAGATGTGGACAAATTGGAGAAAGTCCAGAGAAGAGCAACAAAAATGATTAAAGGTTTAGAAAACCTGACTTATGAGGGAAGATTGAAAAAATTGGGTTTGTTTAGTCCGGAGACGAGAAGACGTGAAGAGGGGACATGATAACAATTTTCAAGCACATAAAAGGTTGTTTCAAGGAGGAGGGAGAAAAATTGTTCTTCTTAACCTCTGAGGATAGGACAAGAAGCAATGCGCTTAAATTGCAGCAAGGGCAGTTTAGGTTGGACATTAGGAAAAACTTCCTAACTGTCAAGAGTGATTAAGCACTGGAATAAATTGCCTAGGGAGGTTGTGGAATCTCCATCATTGGGGATTTTTAAGAGCAGGTTGGACAAACATCTGTCAGGGATGGTCTAGAACTAGATAATACTTAGTCCTGCCTTGAGTGCAGGGGACTGGACTAGATGATCTCTTGAGGTCCCTTCCAGTTCTATGATTCTATAATCACATCTTTGCCAGCAAAATGCCATTTTAAATTAAATACTTAGAAGATGTATGATTTGCAGTCTTGGCTAGAAGGGAACTCCCCCTGTGAGTCCTCTAATGGCGGTTATTGAGAAACAAAAATATCATGTAAAACCCTTGAGTCTAGCATCCTCAATAGTGGCTACTGAAATTAATCTCAAATACTCTAAAGCTGTTCCGTAGGTTACTCTAGATTTTTTGCTTATTTACATGCTAACCACTGTCCTTGTGCTTAACATCAGCTTAAAACTGAATTAAGTTAGATATTGATAGCCATGAAGCATTGCTAAACACGGCATGTTATATGGGGTAACGTTCTATGTGTAGAGCATTTGTAATGATGCTCAGTGAATCCTGTCTTAAGGAACCACTGAAGAGACTTAAAAAAAAAATATTGCTTAGCAGTGGCGGTCTCCTAATAAAAAAGGGGCAGAATTGTGCTAAGTGCACGTGTCAATAGTTGCCTTATAGGGCAGAGAAAAAAGTGGCCTTGTAAATAAGGGAAGGTTCTTGTGCCTATTTCACTTCACGATTGTATTCTCAGTCATCGTTTCCTGTATGAAAAAATACAGTTCAGATATAGATTTTTGCCTTGCATAATTAAGTGTGATGATTAATTTTTTAAACTTTGTTAGATGATAAACTTTGTCTGTTCTGTTATAACTTTGTTTAAACAGCAACCAAAAATGAGATAGCTGCTTTACAGAGCAAAACATAGTTCCTGATTGAAGAGTTTACAGGGTAATTTTATGTGAAAATAGCAACATTGTATCAAATGTCCACAATTGAGGCATAGCAGAAAGTTGGGGGAAGAGAGGGAGCTTTGCCAATATTCTACCCTCCCCACAGTTAGAGCTCTGTGGGAAAATTCTGTTATAGCCTTGATTCTGCAACTTCGCCAAGCTCAAATTGCCAGTAATTTTAACAATGGTTCTCACAGTGAGCTACAGCAAGATAGGGACATAGGAGCTCTGGGTTTACAGGGATCTTCACCCGGATTACCTCAGCATAGTCGTGAACAAGCTCCAAAAATTTACTTTCCAGAAAGAACTTAGTTTTCGTTCTTTAAAGAACATCTTTTCTTTCCCAGACGAATACCCAGATAAGCAATATATGGAGTAAGGCTGACATTCTGTCTCACGCAGAACTCAGATTTCTTCATTTGGTTCACTTGCTTTTAAAGCATATTTGTCAGTAATATTAATGGTGTCAGTTTTGGCATGTTGCAGTAGGAGAGTATGGGCTTAATCCTGCAATTGTTTTATGTGCAGAATTTAAACTGAATTCAAAAGCAGTTTTGAGTGCAAATTATTAGTTTGATCAGGCAGAGAGGGGTTGGAAGTGTTGTAAGAAAAGCCATAATTTGAGTTCAAAAATTCTTTTTGGGAGTACAAAAACCTCTTTAGAGCCAAATAACTTTGAAAATCCTGGCTTAAATTCTGGAAAGTGACTCGTAATTTTGGGTGCTTCAGTTTAAGTGTGTCCGACTTGACACACCTTTGAAAGGGGGCTCATTTTCAGAAAGCATGTGCTCAGCATTTGTGAAAATCAGATTTCAAGTTGGGCAAAGTCATTAGCACCTTCTGAAAATTTAGGCCTTCTGATTTTATTAGGAAAGGTGTGCGTCATTTGCAAAAAGTCATTTTTAGTGCAATGGAAACTTCAGTAGGGTTTAGGCGATTTTTCAAACTCTAAATTTTTGCCTTTTTAAACAGTCATGTAAATCTGTTGAGGAAAAGATTAGTATGCAGGTATTTTCTAGTGTCCACATAAACCAAAACAGATAAATATGATTTAGTAAACAAATGTTGCCTCCACTTTTAAAATAATATGAAGCTTTTTAGAAGAATATTTGTGCCATGCAATTTACCACACTTGCAAACTGTATTTTACGGAGAAGTTGCACAGTATGCTGAGCTATAAACTGAATCTATATGGCATAATTAGATTACAGTATAAAGTATCATGTAATTAGAAAGGGTCATACGTTGTCATTGACCTGTGTTTGAAACTTCTATTGATGTCAAGGGAAGTTTTATGTACAGATAAATGGCAGAATACGGCCCAGCATTGTTAGTTGTTCTTTTGCTAGAGCAAAAATACCATAAACTGTTTTTATGTAGTTCATCTTAAATAATGATATTTAGGGCTTGTATCTAGTCAGCAAATAACGGGTCTGTGTGCTCTGTGGCAAACTGGACCTAACCGTTATGGCCATCTCTCTGGATTCTGTAGCTGTTTGGTGCAATAGACTAGAAATTGTGCATGTTCAATTTACAGTTTTTAAAAAGCTTTTAATAAATTCAGTACAGAAATGGATACAATTATCAAAGTAACCCCTGTTTATTTTGATAGTAAATTTATTTTATTTTATGTTGCCACACATTTGGTTTTGTATTTGGGGCACTCAAATCTAGGACACTTGTCCACATCCCATGTAACCTCCACTCTGGGTCTGAACAAGCTGGAGTCTGACCTTTCACTTATGCTACAAGGTCTGTCTGTTTTCTAGGGAGTCATAACCTGTAAGTCATAACCTGAAGGTCAATAGGAGCTAAAAGAGCTTGCAACTTACGAAAAACAAGCCACTTACTTAGCTGTTTGAAGATGGATGTAAGAACTTAACGTTAGGCATCTAAATATGAAAAATTTGGTCTTAGGCTATTGAAGACATTGTAAAGAGAAGAAGTTGGAAATTTTGGTCCATCTAGTAAGGAGAGTTGGAGAGGAATTAAAGTCATTGGTTAATTTTATAAGTTTTGAATTTGGTGTTTATACTGTAAATTCACCTAAACTTTAGAGCTTCGGCTCGGCATATTTTATAAATCAAAAATGATAAATGTTGGGAACATTCTTTTTGCATACTGTGATTTATATTTTTATTAATTTTTGACCACTTATCAATATATAAAAATGTGAGTAAACAGATTTTGGGTTACTTGAAGTCACAGAATGTAGAAATATGAATGTTGCTTGAAGGTACATTGAGGTACTCTTTATCTTTTACAGTACTACACATATAAAAGAGTGCCAAATCTGACTCTTAATTGGTTTTTCTTTAAAATTAGACAAACACCTGATTCAGATCACTTTCCCGTTTCTGACACGTATAAGCAGATGACAGTGGAAATGGCAGGGAAATATATTAATCTATAGGTATATTTTTATTCTTTGTGACAATTCAATTTGGAACTGGGTACACAGTGAATGATAACTATCTATAAATCTTGAATTGCTGTCAACATTTGTAATGGATGTGTTTTTCTGTAAGAACTTTAAATGAGCCAGTAGGTGGGGTTGTAGAGCTTATTAATTTTCTTAAGCTTACCGTGTACTCTTCTGGAATTGTAATTTTTTGTGCCACGTAAAGTTGCTTGTTTTTTATTATCTTCATGCATGTGTAAGGGCTTCAGAATAACCTGCTCAACTGACAGAAGTGTGGCTAATAACAATAAGATGAAAATAGAACAAAAACTGGAGTGAATTTGACAAGAAACCTTATACTGAAAATCAGTAGGACAAGTTCTGGGTGCAAGGCACACACTGGGCCTGTAGAAAATTAGTTTGGCTTATGGTAATATGACAGCTACTCAAATGGTTATTTCATTTGTTGACTTCTGCCCAGCCAAAATCCAGACGTTTTATTTTAAAGGAACGCAAGAGGCAAATGGGCAAGAGTGCTGTGTACAGAACACCAGAGATAATATGCACAAGGTGTAATACTGATATGCAGGGTGGGGTTTTTTTTGTTAACAATAGGGTGAGTTAAAGATGTAGGGATGGCTTAAATTTGGAATTTTCTAGAACAAAAGAAATCCCTTTCCCCTGCTTTAACCCTGATATCGGGGCAGTTGAATGGAGGTGTTGCTTCAAGAGCTTTGCTCTCTCCGCAGCACCTGTACTTCCAATTGGGCCTTGCTGCAACAGGAACTTAATTATGTTGGTCAGTCCAGTTACTGGTCCTGCCTTCATAAGGTCAGAACTTCCAGTCTAATTAGGATTGTATTTCATATGCACTGTAATACCGGTTCTCAACAGTGAGAGTTAAATACTACCAAGGCATAGCAAAGAGTAATTGCACAGAACTTTGAGTAATTATAAGGTATAACCCAAAACTTGTACTTTTAAAATCTCATAATTTTGAGTAATCTTGAATAAATCCATTTGCCACTCTCTCTCCATATTTTTTCCCTTTGAAGCAGACAAAGATCTTGAGATATCATCAGAACACTTCTTGTGAATTTCAGAAACACCCTGTCATAAATATAAAGGGAAGGGTAAACCCCTTTGAAATCCCTCCTGGCCAGGGGAAAGCTCATCTCACCTGTAAAGGGTTAAGAAGCTAAAGGTAACCTCGCTGGCACCTGACCAAAATGACCAATGAGGAGACAAGATACTTTCAAAAGCTGTCAGACCAGGAATGGAGTCTTAGAACTTTTAGTAAGTAATCTAGCTAGGTATGTGTTAGATTATGATTTCTTTAAATGGCTGAGAAAAGAATTGTGCTGAATAGAGTAACTATTTCTGTCTGTGTATCTTTTTTGTAACTTAAGGTTTTGCCTAGAGCGGTTCTCTATGTTTTTGAATCTAATTACCCTGTAAGATATCTACCATCCTGATTTTACAGGGGGGATTTCTTTATTTCTATTTACTTCTATTTTTTATTAAAAGTCTTCTTGTAAAAAACTGAATGCTTTTTCATTGTTCTCAGATCCAAGGGTTTGGGTCTGTGGTCACCTATGCAAATTGGTGAGGCTTTTTATCCAACATTTCCCAGGAAAGGGGGGGTGCAAGTGTGGGGAGGATTGTTCATTGTTCTTAAGATCCAAGGGTCTGGGTCTGTAGTCACCTAGGCAAATTGGTGAGGCTTTTTACCAAACCTTGTCCAGGAAGTGGGGTGCAGGGTTTTGGGAAGTATTTTGGGGGGAAAGACGCGTCCAAACAGCTCTTCCCCAGTAACCAGTATTAGTTTGGTGGTGGTAGCGGCCAGTCCAAGGACAACGGGGGGAATATTTTGTACCTTGGGGAAGTTTTGACCTGAGCTGGTAAAGATAAGCTTAGGAGGTTTTTTCATGCAGGTCCCCACATCTGTACCCTAGAGTTCAGAGTTGGGGAGGAACCTTGACACACCCTATTAATTGAGTTTGGCTTAATTGACTCTGTTTTCATTTATTTTCTCATTAAATGACTTGTATACTATTTTTTGAAGTGTGAATACTCAAGATGGATTATGACCTCAGGTGTAATTGTTGTGGTAGAAAAAGACAGCACTCTTTTTTAATAATGAGTTAACCAGTATTAAAATGTCAGCAACACCTCTGGCTTTCAACAAAAGAGTATAATGGCCTATTTTGGGGCAGGAGTCATTCTTTCCATTTTCATTATAAATCAGATATCTTTCTAAAACACAGATCATATTAGCAGACACTAGCTCAGTCGTAGTCCCTGTGATAAACTTTGCTCAAGAATTATTCTGTTATTGAGTCATTCAAAGTCCTTTTTACATAGTGAAGAGTTTAGACTGATTTTTGGGAAGAATGAGAAAATAAGTATGCTAAGCCCTTTCAGCAATATGTTGAACACTTCTAATCTGTTTTGGGGTTTTCTATGTAAGCAATACAGACTTGTCAAAGTTTTCACATTAAATTTCAAATTAAAATATATTCCAGAATACTCTCCAACTTTTTCATGCCAGGCCCATTCTTACTTTCCCATCATCATATACAGAAGGATTTTCATAGATGATAAAAGTCTGCTAAGCAGTGCTTTGCATATTTTTCCTGACATAGTCTTAACAACCAGCTCTAAATTAAATGCTGTTAAGAGTTCAGTTATTTTTATCCATAGCAGAGCACTTGAGCTGAAGAGATAATATCTGACAGCCAATTTTTTTCATTCATTTCACTAAGTGTCAGAATTTTTTTTTATTTTCTACCCTATAAAATAGAAAACTGTTCAGAGGAAAAAACAACCAGAAAATCATTAATATTTTAGATGAAAACAATGTCCAATGTTTATACCCACTGTCAGGCACCTTGCTGTTCGTTGGTGAGTTTCACTTGCCAACAAAGTGTTCTTGCATTTCACACCAAACAGGAGCTGGCAATCACTGGAAGCCTGTATGGAGAAGAAAAAAAAAAGAGAGAGAGAAAAAAGGTTAGCATACTTTTCAAGTGGCCAAGGTTCAAGACTGGGATAAACACCCAAAAACCAGACATACAATTTGTGCTACAAGTTTGAAATAAGAATTCCTTTTGCATAAACCATATTTCATGATTCCATATTTCTGACAGAAATCTACAAGAGAAGTGAGAAGAAATGTGTGTAATGAAGGCAATCTCTTATAAGGAGACGGTTTAGAGAGATGAAATCAAAGTTTAGAAAAGTGCAAAAATTATTGCCCACTTTGCTTTGTTTGGGGCATATATATAACTTAAGTTGTATAATTTTTCTGTTGCTTATTGAAAAGAACCACACCAAGCTGAGAAATATTTGCCAGTGCCATGCCCAAAATATCAGTCCTATTATACATTTAACTGATCTGCTTAAACTGAGAATTTGAGGCAGTTGATTATTGATGGGTATTATCATTCAAAGTCAGGAAGATAGAAGAGTCTTTGTTAGCATATTGTCCCATTCCATGGATATTAGACTTTAACTGAAAAAAATCCTCTTGCCTCATGTCAAATGTAGTACCATCATATCTAGTAGCTGCTAAATAGGATAGAAACCATAACAGCACATAGATATAAAATGTGTGTATGTATATTTTAAGTCTTCTTTCATCTCAAATCTTTGGTTTAATAAAATCAAAGATTTGAGATGGAAGAAGGCTTTTAATATTAACAAATCAGCAGTGCTCTTGTGACATCTTGGAACTATAAAAAAAAGAAAACACCATGGTTTTTTTAAACAGATGATTCTTGCCATTAATTATATTTTACTCCAGCTACCTGTCCATTGTAATTATTATTCTATGGCACTTTACATGAAGCTATGAATGTTGTTGTTTAGCTCTCTGGTGCTAAAAAGTTCTTTTTCTAGTAATTACATCCCTTGTATAAAAATGATGGTTATGCTAGCTAGAAATAAGTACGTTATTTGTACAAGCTGCACAAAGGATGTGTCTGTCATCCTGCTTCCAAGGGCACTTCTACAGTGGGGTAATGCCAACGACAGGGGTGTGATTTCTAAAGCACACCAACGTGTTGCACATTAATTAGTCTGTATAGAACCTGTTGGTGTCTAAAATTCCCTAATATGCTTAAATGTAGTACTGTTTCAGACTTTTAGTGCACACCCACAGGACCCACACAGACCCAATTAAAGTGCAACAGATTAGTCTGCTTCAGAAATCAGATCCCTGTAGCATGCATTACCCCACCATGTAGACAGTCCCCTAGAATTCTAACCAGGCAATGGAGGAAGCTCTCAGATTTGGCTTATATTTTAGGCTATAAAACTGCAGCATTTAGTTTTGAAAGCTAGGAGTTGTACTCAGAAAATTGACATTGTGGTTGAAATTGACATTGACATGTTCATTCTGTCATCCATAGTAAAATTGTTCAATTTACAAGTCAATATGACTCTTGTAGTTCCTAGCACGACACAGTCTGCCAGAGTTGTGAAAGTCAAATGGGCTTTTGTCTCTTGCATCTTCACCAGTGTTATCAGAATTTAACTGCCTTTTTTTGTGTTTTGTTTTGTGAATCTGGGAGTCTGAACAGATTCCACTCCCTCTCCCATTGCTTTATTGGGTCTGAAGTATTAATGGTATTTACCTGGTTTTTGTCACTAAAGTAAGTGAATATGACTCAAATATACACTGGACAAATACGGTTAATTAAAGATGCTATTTGTTTGGTCACTCTTCGGTATTCCAGTTCTCTTTTCCATTCTTTAACTGCATCAAGGAAAAAATTGTTAGTCTTTAAGGTCCAGAGTTTTCAGACTTAATCAGGTGGTTGTACATACACAGTCAATTTCGGTCACTTCAGGGTGCAGTTGCAATAATTGTACTTATAAATTAGGTGTGCAATAGAGCACCTACTCTGAAAAATTGGCCTTAAAGTCTTAGCCTGGTACCTGTTAACAAAATAAAACTAACAAATCCATATATCTTATAATTTAGAGGTAATGATATTAACAGTTATACATTAGAGC
This sequence comes from Lepidochelys olivacea, assembly GCF_965140295.1. Taxonomy (NCBI): domain Eukaryota; kingdom Metazoa; phylum Chordata; order Testudines; family Cheloniidae; genus Lepidochelys; species Lepidochelys olivacea. The sequence continues at coordinate 52,800,498 of NC_140421.1, read as the reverse complement.
TATAGTGATGTAACTCTTCCTTTTTCTGCTCTGAAATGTTTTATCAAGCTATGAGGACAGTGTCTCCATTTTGGGCAGTTAGTTGCCAAAATGTTTAAAAACATGAATATAATAATCTCCCTATACAATAGTAAGTCATCTATATGTAATTGATACTTTTCATATTTCTCTATCTGACTAGGGACAAGTTCTCTATGCGAATGGCTGAAAGTATTTATTACTGCACAGGTAATCTGACAATAAGAAAGATCTAGTCCATGGATTAATTCATTCTATATCCATAAAACAAACAAACAACATAATCTAGAAATGTTTTCTCACTTGAAACTGTACCATCAATTACTCACACTATGCGTAACTCCAAACCATCTTTAAGATCTCATAATTTTTCAGTGTAATTGACTCTTATCAAATTAATATTGGAGTAATCAGTTGATCAAAAGTCAGCTTGTCTAGTAGGAACCATAAAACTTATAGTGCATCATCAATAAATCGGTGACAAAGTGAACTCTTTAAATTTTCCCTGTGTTGCCAATCTCTTACTCTTTGAACAGAGTAAATATCAGTACTTTGTTTAAAAATAAAAAAAGGCCCAAAGCTGGAGAAGAATATGTACAAAATACTAATAGAAAAAAGCTTCCAGGTGAGCCTTTAATACTGAATATCTAAGTTTCTGTTAAGAGCTTGAAAGTGAGTTCATAGAATGAACATAAGAACGGCCATACTGTGTCAGATCAAAAGTCCATCTAGCCCAGTATCCTGTCTTCTGACAATGCCAGGTGCCCCAGAGGGAATGAACAGAATAGGTAATCATCAAGTGATCCATATCCTGTCACCCATTCCCAGCTTCTGGCAAACAGAAGCTAGGGACACAATCCCTACCCATCCTGGCTAATAGCCATTGATGGATCTATCCTCCATGAATTTATCTAGTTCCTTTTTGAACCCTGTTATAGTCTTGGCCTTCACAACATCCTCTGGCAAAGAGTTACACAGATTGCAGTAACCAAAAAAGTAGAGTCCTTCCTTTGTGATATAAAAGTTAAAATTTGCAATATGGAGTTACATACTCAAAAGGAATAATTTGGTAACAGATGTAACAAACAGATGCTTGACTCTGCAAATTTAAGTCTTAACATTTTGTGTTTAATATACATTAGGTTATGCAATTTTCCCTTTCTTAGAGAGAACATATATTAGGCCAGTCTCACATTCAGTTATAGAAAATAAATTTCAAATGGCCACGTTTGATAAGCATCTTTAAAATTGGTGTTTAGAATTGACAGAATCCTGGCAGTAGCAAAACTACTGGACACTAGTGGAATTCAGAATTGAATGTGATCATCAAGGTCAAAATAAGATGTAGGAAAGGGTCAGAATTTGTGCAGATTACTAGTATACCAAAATTTCCTTCAATATAAAGCTTCTTAAAGGTTTTGTAATGGAAAAAAACAAACCAAAAACCAGACCTCAATTTCTGTATTGCTTTCTTTTTTCTATATAGCCTTACAGTTTTGTGCATATTTTTGTGCTTCTCAATTTGATTTAGAGAGTCACAGTTCACCTTATGTGGTGTTTTACAGGTCCTTTACTTCCAGTAGATGTAGTTATTTTCTCTATATGCTTTTTAAACAACTTGATTCTGTGCTAAATATAACCATTATCTACTGCTGACTCATTGTCACAAGAGAACTGAGTGTTCTGTATGTGCAGTGCAAATATAAGAACACATTGTATTATGTGGAAGTTATTTGCCTTTGTTTCTGTAGTCAGTGTAACTCTAACAGTGAGCAAATTACAGAAAATAGTTGCTGTTGAGTGTCAGTGGTTGAGTGTGTGATGTTACACTCCATATGATTTTATGAAAATGCGCTAAGGAGTGTGAATATAATGTAACTGGAATATGCTTCATGACAAAGGTCTCTTGTAAGGTATCATTACAAAGCTTATAATCTACCAAGTTTGTTCATCCTGTTTGTACGAATGTATCATTCTTGTATCTGAAACTAGGAATTTAAAATATAACTCTGAGGTCCTATTGTAGTTATGCAAAGGGTGGGCCATTAATGGTGGTTTAAAATCTTGATGGCTCTCATCAAGTAGGACAATTGACTGTAGATGGCTCTGTTTACTTGCAAGCCTTCTTGTGAGTCAGGTCAGGAAGAATGGAGGGTTGGGGTCTCACAGGACATGTAACCATGTCACTTGGTACTGGAATCCATCTTAAACCTGGGGCTTTTCCATTTAGAAGGAGGGGTGGGGACCCAAAGAGAAAAAAAATTCCCGCCTTGTGCCAAAGCTATATAAAGGGGTGGAACAAAACAAAGGAGGCTCCACTCATAAGAAATCCCCTAGCTACTACCTGAGCTGGAACAAGGACTCTACTGGGGAACGGATTGGGCCCAGACTAGAAAGGAGTCTAATCTGTGAAAGAAGCTTATTGGAACATCTCTGACGGTGAGATTTACCTGCATTTAGTTTCCTACTGTATTTGGCTTAGACTTGCGTGTTTTTGTTTTATTTTGCTTGGTAATTTACTTTGTTCTGCCTGTTATTACTTGGAACCACTTAAATCCTAATTTTATATTAAATAAAATCACTTTTTGCTTATTAATTAACCCAGAGCAAGTATTAATACCTGGGGGAGCAAACAGCTGTGTATATCTTTCTATCAGTGTTATAGAGAGCAGACAATTTATGTGTATAAGCTTTATACAGACTAAAACAGATTTATTTGGGGTTTGGATCCCATTGGGAACTGGGTATCTGGGTGCTAGAGATAGGAGCACTTCTTAAGCCATTTTCAGTTAAGCCTGCAGCTTGGGGGACGTGGTTCAGACCTGAGTCTGTGTTTGCAGCAGGCTAGTGGTCTGGCTCAACAAGACAGGGTACTGAAGTCTCAAGCTGCCAGGGAAAACGAGCTCAGAGATAGTCTTAGTACATCAGGTGGCAGTCCCAAGGGGGTTTCTGTGACCCCAACCTGTCACAGAATATTAGGTGATATTACTCACTAGTGGTTGAGATTCATCATAACTAGCATGGAAATTTTATCAATACAGTTATAGACATGTTGCTTAGCAAAATTTGATCAGCAGTTCTGTTATACTGTGTTAATGGATGTAGCAAAATTCCTGTCAGGTAGTAGTCGTATTACTAGGAGGATGTATTGCTCAGAAGTGATATCATTCATAGGCATGAAATACAATCAGTTAAAAGTGTGAAATATTATGAAGTAACTTGTAGCAAATAGAATTTCATTATGCAAAGGAACTTAAAATAATTTGAGTGATAGCTGCATTTATTGTGATGTTCTCTTCCTACTTATTCAACATTGTGTGGATGTCACTCTGTGAAACTTCTCTTGTTGCTCTTAGCAGGTGCTTAACTGTTTTGACATCAAATGGTAAGTCTAAAGTTTTCCTTGTTTTTCCTCCAACAGGTGTTTATAAAAATCAGAGGGGTTAATTTGAATGACTACTTTTGTTGTTTTTGTAAAAATGAATTTGTTTCTTGATGGGCTCATCCTCTCTGGACTGCAAGGATGTCCAGTGGGAGGGGCACTTCCCTCACTGTTTGAAGTGAAACATTGCCTGTACCCATGCTGCAGGGTTTAGCCCCACCACTAACTCTTTGAGCCACGGTTTGAGTTGGACTGCTGACAGGGAAAGAAGGAAATAGAGGGGAAAAAAAACCAGGAGAGACGAAAGAGGAAGGTCTGCCACCAATACCCCAGGGTCCACAGACTAAATCCACCTTCACCCATAAACTGTTCACCGGCAACACTATGGCGCATAAGCAGCAGACCTGGAGCCTCTGATACCATTTCTTGATTTATATGGCAGAAGCAGAGGATTCTATCCAATAGCTGTTTCTGTGGCATGGCATTAGTGGGTGTGGTTAATCCAACAGTCTTTCCTAGTCTAGATGGCTCTTCTGTTATGAGAAAACAGCCTTGCAGTAAATTCAGATTGTCTATATGCATTCTCTGCAGACTAATGATTTACCTTCCGATATATATGTGCAACTTAACATTTGATTGCTGTTTTATGTTTAAAAAAATCTGAATGAAAGTTGTGTGCATCTATTTTTATTTAAAACAAAGACTAAAGAATTGTAAGTGACTTTAAGTAATGGGATTATAGTATGTAAACAAGTTTAGGTAAAATGACTGAAGAGTAAAGGAAGGAAGCAAGGAGGAAAAGGTTAAGGATGATTGGCTACTTTACCTCTCTCATTTTGGTAATCATCTGTTTATAAGCAATCAGCAGAAGTAGGAGGCTGGAAATATAGTTACAGTGTAGGTAGTATGTAACACTTATTTTTCAATTAGGAATTTTGTGATGGTCCTCAAATACATAAAGTTCCGTATGGGAAAATCATGAGTGAAGCACCCATACCTATCTCAGCATTGTGATAACAGCTGACCACTATCTTTGTTTTTGCAATATATCAATCTGCTTGTCTATTTACAGTGTGTGTATAGACAGACACATTACATACAAAAATTAATATTCTTTTAATTAAGGCTACAAAGTCAAGCACTCAGAAATTTAGAAGTATTAGTATAAACATTGCATTTTAGAGCTTTGTTTAGACCCCTTGTGTTTACGCATTATAATATGGCCTTTAATTACATCATCACATGCTATTTTTCCACAGGACCTCCTGCCTCATGGAGTGCACAGAATGGATGTTGCTCACAGAATGAGCAGCTATTCAATATTTCATTTTCTCCTCTTTGGTTCAGTGTATGGCCCCAGGCCTTATTTACTGCACACTACTCAAACCCTGCTCTGAATACAAAATTATTAATTTCTTCCTGGATTTTTCTCTGGAATTCATTGCTATAGTATCCAAGTGCTTCCACAAACCTAAATTTATTTTCACAAAACCCCTCTGACAGTGGGGTGGTATTATTCCCTTTTTACAGACGGGGAGCTGAGACACAGACATTAGTGTCAAAAATATCCACTAATTTTGGTTGTCCAATTTGAAATGCCTCTGGCCTGCGTTTTTTCAGCATTTTATAGCACTTTATTTGTTCAGAGAATGATTTTCACTGATGTCAGTTGCAGCTGTGAATGCTCCGTTCTTCTGCAAATCAGTCTTCAGGTGTTTCAAGTTTTGTTTTGTATATTTAACTATTTCTCTTTCCACTTAGTCAGTAAGGATGATATCTCTTAAATCTTTACCCTTTGATAATCAACACTGTAAATGTATCGCAGTACTGTGATGTTAGAGGACTTGATCCTGAGTTGTACCAGTCAACCTATGTGTACACTGTTCCTTCGGGGACAGCCCAGTAACAGGGGCTAGATACTGCAGGAAGCACTCATAACTCTTGGGGGTTGGTGTATGCCTATCGCTACCCTGCACAGAGAGGGTGAATGCTGCACAGACTGGCAAGTCACTGGTTGCATGGCCAGAAATGGATTGTCTCAGGGAGCTGTGCCAGAGCACGCGCAGACAAGACTGCTTCACACTAAGGGAAGGTTGTGGTGAGGTGCCTCACAATCCAGAGTACCCCTGGAGAATGTCACGTATCTGCTCTGAAAATCTGCCATAAGGCAAAAGTTATTGCCATCCTAAAGCTAGATAAGCTGCTTTCTGACCCCTCCCTCTCTTTCCCTCCACAAACACATGTGCACACATACAAAATAGAAGCTTCTTGCCTAATCTACTGCATTCATGCATTCACAACTGAAGGTATTTATTATTGTGAAATATGCAGAATAGTTTGCAGATACTTATCTCCTATACTGAGTCATAAGTCCATAGGAGATCGACTTGGGTACTGAGTAGCACTAGTAATATAGAATATTGAAAGCAATGTAGAAGCAAGACTAAAAAAAGATTGTTTGCTGATCTTGCACTATATTTACCATCTGGCATGTTGGCGTGACGGCTAAGCTCCTGCTCATGATCCTAAAGACAAATGGTACAGTTCATTCTGTAGTTAATCTCTGACTAGAATATCAGCAGCTCTTGAGTTTTTTTTTTTTTTAAAGCTATTGAGTGTTCTAGGATTTATGCTAGCATATGCAGTACTTTCAGGGAAGAACTCATGACAACTCACTTTATTAAAAAAATATGACCTGATTACTAACGGTACTTGGTGGATTAAAAAACAACAAAATTACTGACTTCACTAGTGCACAATATGAAAGAATTGTTAGCGCCATTTTCCACTTAGATAAAAGGAAAAAAAAAAAGAGCTTTCTTGAACACTGATAATACAAATACCAGACCTGAAAAAGAGCTCTCTGTAAGGTTGTCTCTCTCTCACCAACAGTAGGTCCAATAAAAGATATTACCTCACTCACCTTGTTTCTCTGATACAAATATCTGTTTATTTTAACGTGATGTAGCACTTCAAATATTAGGATTCCAAAATGTGAGAAACATTATTTCCATTTCAGTCCTGGGGTTATTGCTACATAAAGAGGCCAAAGTAACATTGCAAGTTAGTGTCTGCTTTGTGAGTAGAGGGCCCATCTCATGCTGTAGTTTGCTTTTTTTTTTTTTTTTAAGTTAAACTTTGGTGTACTGAAAAGTTTGTTTTGGTTTTTGCTTATCATATGAAGCTGCAGTACTCCTGCGCTGTTGTGCACCATTGGAGGCAGTCCAGAGATCTTGCACACTTCCTCTTTTATACATTTGTTCCTCCTTCCTTAACTCCACCATCTTCCTTGCTAAACACCTTTGCCTCTTTCTCTCTAATTGAATCTATGCCTAAACCCCGATGAATGATCTCTACCTTTCATTTGCTTATCAGACTCTCTCTCCCTCTACTTCTCTTTTAGCTCAGGATCTCCTCAGTTTTTAAGGAGGAAAGTGATACTGTCTGAAGGGGATGGAATCCCCTGCTTGCCTGCCACCTTTCTGTGTCCCTGTGACCCTCCCATCCACACCTGTATCTTGATTTATCTTGTTCCCAGCATTATTCCCTTGTTCTTATTCTCACTGTTCCTTGCTTATCTGACCCCTCCCCATTTATTTTTTCCTTTAAAAAAAATACAAGGAACACAAACTCCTCAATTAATTCCTTGTTCACCAAGTAACTGTGGCCCCAATGCAGCAAGATACCTAGTCACATGCCTAACTTTAAGCATGTACGTATTTCTGTTAACTTTAATGGGATGATTCACAAGCTTAAAGTTAAATACGTGTTGCTGTACCTTGCTGCACTGGGGCCGCTAGCTCTGTGCTTGCATTTGTTTCAGAGGGGTTGAGGTGGAAAGATGTGCAGACATGGTGCCTACAGGAGCCAGAATGCTACGTGCGGGGGTGGGGCTCAGAGGATCACAATGCTGGAGCTAACCACCCAAGCGATTTGAGTTTACTTTTTCTCCTGATCCTTGGTATCTGTCTGGGTTTTAATGGCTGTCCAGCTGCCATCTTATAGACTTCTAAACTATTTCTATGGCCACTAGGGAGCAGTATGGAGGAAACTGATTTGCTGGTGTTTACTGGACCTTTCGTAGCATCAGATGCTGCAGAAAACCCTATAAACAAACTGAATGAATCCAGACTTTTTAAATCAGAAATCAGTAGAGCACTACTTATACACCATTTCATTACCATTGTTAAACACAGACAATTATTTTAAGTCCACAGATGTTTCATTTAAAATAAACATTAGCCGAAGAGTAGCCCTGAATAGAGATGAAGAAATTTGCCCTACTATTGATCCCTTATATTGTCAGTATCCTGACCATGCTCGAAGACTGCTGGAAGAAAATATAAATGTCATGTACTATGTCTTCCTTAACATTCGTGGAGTGTTGGGTAAGCATAGAGAAAAAAGAATGGGTGAATTTAGCATTTGACATCAGTGTAGGGTGACCAGATGTCCCAATTTTATAGGGACAGTCCCGATTTTTGGGTCTTTTTCTTATATAGGTTCCTATTACCTCCCTACCCCCTGTCCTGATTTTTCACACTTGCTGTCTGGCTACCCTAGATCAGTGTCACCAGCTAGTGTAGAAACACAAAAAAAAGTTTTTTCAGACCAGATCTAAGTCTTTTCCTGCCATATAGGGTCTACTTTCTGTGGCATTGGAAGTCTCAAATCTTCTGTTTCCCCCAGTGTCTTGGAAGACTCTTTGATAAAAGAAATATCTGAATGCTGATGCCATGAAGCTTTGTAGGCTTGGTGGAGATAAGAGGTAGAAAGTGACATACAACATTGAAGCTGCAGCAAGAAAAAATCTCTTACCCTTACTACTAAAAATAAGAAATTGCAGAATAATTCTAATTGAATAATCAAATGTTAATCTTGTCAGTCTATTACCTAAAAAATAAAAATACTGCCAAGTTTTGTGTTAAGGCAATACATATATTGCCAGCTAGCTTCACTATATCAATGGATTTCTAATTCAGTTTTAAACTGTATTATATATAGTTGTACCTATAAATTAGATTAAAGTTAAATTAATATACACACACTATATCGGATACATGAATAATATATTACAATTAAATTATACATTATAGTTATAGATTGTGCTCAATCCGATCTAACTGATTACAGGGGGTTTGGTGGGACCAAATTTGTTTAAATATCTAGGACTATATTGGAAGAGAATCTACACATAAAAAGCCAGGCTGGTAGTTCATCAGATAAGAAGATTCAAATACTGGAATTTTGCTAAGTAGGGCGTGGATTTTGGCCATAGATAAAACACAATACAAGTAAGCAGTAAAAAATAAAATGAGACACTTGGACTTGATGGCTTTTGGCAATGAACTGGAGCACAAAGAATCAGAGTGTGTCCAAAAAATGCCAGCATCAGGCATGGCACAAACTTTGTCTTTTGAAGTTAGAAACAGGGTTTGAAGAAAGAAAACATTTAAAACTGAAAAGTGGGTCATCAGCAGCGGCATGGATTAAAAAAATAGATTAAAAAACATTTTTTATTTAAATTGAAATTCTTGGCTTTTAAGTACAGGTTTATTTTTAAAAATAAACATTTAAAATTAAAAGCCTATGTGACATTCTAAGCTACTTATAATCTATTAAAATAATTTTAATTAAATAAAAAAATTTAATATTAAGGCGTAAGTGTTTGCTGCCAAGTTTTAAAAGAAAGTCAAACAACCAAACTGGTGGACATCACTTGCTAAGCAGCTAGAACCAGAGTTTGCTGAAGTGCTAACCAGCTTTTCACAGCAGTAGAATCTTCTGCAGGTTCAAAAAGAATATTTTCTTCATTTCAGTTTAGTTAGCTTGTTCAGTTCAATGACCAGTTCATTCAAAGTTAAGACATTGACTGGGAGTTGAAAAAGCAGGAAGGTTTGTTTTCCTCTTCCAGCTCAAGAATAAAAACTAGGTGTGAGAGGATGAGATTCACTGGTTCTAAAAATCTTGAACAGGGTGAGCAGAAACAATCAGTTCATTTAACTACGGATAATACTTCCTTAGTTTTATATTTAAAACATGTTTTGAGAGACTCTTACGTATCCACTGTATTTAAGGTAGTCTTACTTAATACAAGTTAAAATGCTGTTTTTGTGCATTAAGTTAAGATAATAAAAAGGTATATAATCATGATTTAAATCAACAAGCAGGAAACCTTGATTTAAATTGATTTTAATCATGTTTTGCAGTTGTACTTTTTACTGGTTTTTCAAAAAGGTCCTTCTCATTGGTGGTATCCATTAAAATATGCTGATTTGCAACTATTTATAGCCTTTGCTCTAAATTTGGCACTTTTTGGCTAACTAGGAGGATACATATGTCTGTACCACCAATGAGAATGAACTTTGAAAAAAAAATCAGTAAAAAGTACAAATTTAAATCAATTTAAATCAAGGTTTCTTGCTTGATGTAAACCGTGATTAAAATTGGTGATTTAAATCACTGGTTTAAAATCAGTCCACTCTCAGTATTATCATAAATAGCGTATACTAACTTGATCAGGTATTTCTCAGCAACATATCTACAACAATTAAATCCCAGCAGCTATAAATCATAACTAGTGTAATTAAGTCCGTAGGACACCCCACAATCCTCCTTTATAGTCGCTTTCTTTTTAAATGTAAAATTTGTGTTCCATTAAGCAGTCCAAGTTTATACGAAGGCTCTTGCCAAACTAGCAGAAATTGCTTGTTTCAATAAGTGTTTTGAGCTTTGAATGGACTTAGTTTATTGTCTCTGGTCATTCAGCACGATAGTCTTAGCTCAGTTTACTTTATTATGCCGTATTGATCTTGCAAACCAATCCATCCGGTCTTTTAGTAACTGCATACTCTGAAACCAGATAAAACTGAGTTATGCTCTTTGGGCTGGTCCATAACATTATGAATGATTAATTGTTCTGCATTTTATGCGGACAAATTAGTTTTGATACATCTTAAATTAAGACTCACTATTGTCTGAAAGCCTGGGTAATGCTCTTAGGCCATTGACAAAGTTATTGATCTAATGTAATTGTAAATCTCTGCGTTCTGAAGCTTTTTGGAGTAATTCCACTCATTTGCTTTCACCACTAACACCTCTGAAAATCTGTCAGCTGGAAAAGATTGTTCTGTGTTGCTTTTAATGCATCTGTATTTAATGATTATACTATTTCGTGTCCAGTCTGCGTTCATCACTACATTACCTTTGGGCTTTGAGCCTAGCTTTTCAAGATCGGAATGGCATCATTTAAGTACATTTTTCTGATTGCTGGAGGAAAACCCCCGGAAAGGAACACTCAATGCAGAGAATTTTAATAGTTATATTGTCAGATTTTTTATTTGATCAGTTAAAATCACATCCACTGGTACGAATGTGAGTTGAGATTAGAATTAGGTTTCTCTTTGCTATGCTACATTACTGCAGTCACTCTTTCTATAGCACTGCATCCCTGAAAACTCTTTTTTCCTTCTACTTGATGTGGTATGCATTAACAAACTGAATTTCCCATGAAATCTTGATTCTGATTGCTTAGTAAACAGAGGATAGTATTTTACAGTTTTGTAGTGAGACAGACATTTTATGCTTGTAAACTAAATATGTACAAGGGTATTAATTCAGCTAAGGAATCCGCTCCACTTGATACTAAGTGCCATTTTTTATACACAATCAGAACAGAATATGGTGAATATCAACAGTCATTCAGCATCTTTGTCATTTTGATTATCACCATTCTTAGTATTCCTAACTGCTGCACTGCTCAATCCACGCTCAATTTGTAAACATCTTCTTTTGGATGTTACAGGTTCTCAGATTTGCTAATATCATACGGGCCATGCTACAGTGTAACCTTTGATGGAGAGTGTAGCTGTATGATTTTTTTCCTCTATATAACAATAACAATTTACTCAGTTTCTTCCCATAGAGAAGCCTAAGGCTCTACAGCCATCATGAGGTCGGGTGTAGGGAATTGAGACTGGAAATTAATTACATTCACTACACAAAAATTGTACAAGGTGGTATTTCTTAGGAAGTCTTGTATGTAATTTACAAAGTTCAGCTAGTTCTCTGGGCTTCTAGAGTTAGCTTATACAATCACGTAGAGAAAGCATTGGCTTTGGAATTGGGAAATTTTGTTTCTTCATGGTACAAGACTGATATTATATTTTTCTGCACTTAAGTGTTTTTAAACAATTTGAAATAGAAGTCCTTAGTGTACAAGATAGGTGCAGTACTGCTGTGTTGCAGGATATTGCTTAATTTTGGGGGGAGGGAGGGCAAGAATCAGTACCATTAACCATGTGTGCAAAAAGCTACATTTATTCTGTTATACTAATTCATTCTCTGACCTCAGCTGTAAAATACTGATTGCCTAATTAGTCAGTTACATGAGGGTTCCTTTTTTGTTTTAAAAAAAAATAAAAATCTATTCTATGTCGCCTGACTGCCTTCTCCTTTTTATGCGTGGGAGTGGGGGGGAGAACCACATGCCCCACTTCCATATGATGAGGAAGCTTTCCTGGGCGAATGCTTTCAGCTTCAGCAGAATCTACACTTGCATTCTCAAATAAAAATTTCCAGCCTTACTGCTGATCACAGCCTGACACTCCATTGCCGCAGGATGGTGAAACCAAATTTCACACTTTAAAAATGTAAGACCCCCCCTCTGTCAGCCTAAAATATAATATAAATGCTAAATACCGTGATGGGTGGGCATGTGTGTATGCGCACATGTACCCTACTCCCTTCTCAGGCCAGAATCAGAACAGCTCAGGTGTGTAACACAGGCACTATGCTAAGAGGAAGATAGAACCTTCTTCAACTCAAGTGGTCTGTGTGAGGAATGGAGTGCTAATCCTCACTAACCCTCTGAAGTTCTGATGACATTGTGCTACAACCATAGCCAGCAGAAGTGTTAGGTGGCCACTGAAGTGTTAAAATATTTTATGTTCACTCTTTAAATTATGCTTGAGCCAACAATCAAGCCATTGTCCACTAGTTTGTCATTTTGTACCTTAAATATGAGATAATGTGAATTACGGATGTTGCAGAATGTAGCTGTACTCTTTGCAGTCCCTAATCTTTATATCCAATCCTAAATTGTTTGAGTTGTCTTTTTGTCCTTGTACACACTTGTGATGAAATCTGCAAGAAAGTTCCGCATTTCAAAATTTGGTTTTGTTCCAAATCAGAATGAAATAATTTTTTTCCCCTAAAAAGTTCTTGCAAACTAGAAATTCCAAGAAAAAAATTTGTTTTGGAAACACCAACACAGATGTTTGCAAATCGAAATTTGCACCCAGTGGACAGGCAGTAGCAGAATGAAACTGACCTAGGAAATTTTCCAACCACTCAGTTCTAGTAATTTCCTGTTAGAGACCCATATAATTTTTATTTATTTATTTTTTTAAAAAAGAAGAGAGTTCAAGAATTTGAGTGAAGGCAGAACTAAGATGGATGAAAATTGTTTTCAGTTTGTAAAAATAAATAACCACCAAAACCAGAATGTACTGGTGCTGTTACAGCTAGTAGTCTTATCCAGAATAAGTTTGGTTCCCCCCAGAGACCATCATCATCAGGGAACTATCTGAGCAAATAAATTAACCTTACATTGTATTTTGAAGGTCATTCTCTTGATCTAACAGGAGGGGCCGGAGTTCTAGATGAAAGGGTATTCCATTGAGAACATTTTGCCTCCAGTCCCAGATGTTTGAATATTGGGACTGTTCAAGCACAGCACTCTGGCGTGCAGCTGTTCTGATGCGGCAGAGGGAGAGAAGCAGCCTTCTAGGTAGCCAGGACTAACTATACAGGACTTTATAGATCCACCTGCAAGGTGAGAGAGTTTCAGAACTCAGGCTGCAGCCTGAACCCAGAAGTCTACACTGTAATTCAACAGCCCTGCAGCCTGAGGCCCACAAGCCCGAGACACCCATGGGTTTTTAAGTGCAGTGTAAACATAGAGAGCGCTCTGAATTGCATTCAGAAGCAGAGATGGAGGTGGTGCAAGACTTTTGGATAGCGTACTGAGTGTTCCCTAAATAAGCATGCAGCTAGTTTTCTGCACTAGTGGGAGATTCAGAAGTTTCTTCAGGGGTAACCTCCTATAGAGTGCATTGCAGTAATTAATTTGGGAGGGAAGTAATCCTACAAAAAACTAGGCTGGTTGTCAGTTTAGCACTTTTAGCCTTTTGCCTATGCTAAAATTAGTCACTCATTGCTCTTCTGATTCTTCTATCATTTTATTTTAATGTTGGATTATTTAAAAGTGATCTGCAGAGGAAAAGAAAAAATGGGTTTGTGCCTTTAAAAATAAAACAAAAAACCCCACCACACTTTAAAATTAGGCTTTTGTCTATACGGGAAAACTTGAAGGATATCTAGAAAGCTTGTCTTATTGACATCGGAAGTACTAAGAAAGGGAAATCTAAAATGTAAGGAGGTGTGATAGTCATTAAGACTGTTTAAAAGTCTGGTTATGGTTTTAAACACCTTTTTAAAAACACTTGGGAGAAAAGTTCTAAGAATTCAACACTCCATTGCTGACGACTTCACAAAAATGCTGAAAATTTGAGTTTGAATTGCCAATTAGTTCTTCATAGGAAAACTAGAAAAAAAGACTCAACATTTCTGATTTGAGATTAAAAAAAAAAAATCTATATATACACACACACGACACTATACAGAAGCAAATGAGGCACAAACATATTTTTTTCCTTTGCAAGTCATTTAAAAAAATATGGTTTTCCATAAAAGGACTGTATTTTAGTGGTTTAAAAGCAGGAGAATGAGGGCTTCTCTAAATGGACACTTGCATCACAGTAAGCTTAGGTGTGATCTACCCCACTGTGCATTAAGTGTCTGCGCAGAGCCTGCTACTGCACACTGAGTTCCCTAGTGAGCTTTAATCTACTCCTGTTTCAAAGCGGGGTAGATCTACCATGCACTAAAAGTTCCTCAGTGTGATCTGAAGGGTCCACAAAAGCTAGTGTGGGGCAGATTTACATCCCTGATTGTACACTTAGTCTGTGGCATTTAGGCAAGTCCCGAGTGTCTAGATTCCTGGCTTTTATTTCTACCTATTCTGCCACGAAACTGAGCAAGTCATTTAACCTCTGTATGAGTCATCTTAAGCAACTAGTAATACTTTTCCTGAGTCCCAAATTTGTTATGATGATTGCCTAATGTTTGTGCTATCAACTATTTTGGGATACTATGTTGAAAGTCTATGCATAAGTGTAAGTGTTATAGTATTTATACAAATAGAAGTAGTTCAATGACATTGTTTAGTAAGAAATATACTTTAAGTGGAGCTGTATGTGTTGGTTTTAAACATTACAGTTTCTGTATTTAATACTTTTCTTGATAGGGTGTTGGTCTGTCAGTCCATGGACACTTTCGAGTGGCTACTGAGAAGACACTTTTTGCAATGCCAGAGACAGCAATAGGTAAAGATTGAATACAATGTCATCTTTTAATGTGTTTCAAATGATACTAAGTTTGTTCATGTAACTAAGAGAAAGTGTACTTGATTGAAAGTAGAGAAACCCATGAAAGAAAATTTCAAAAGGGACTAGATGTAACATTAAAAGTATTTTCTATTAAATAGACAGACTAATGGTAATAGATTTCAGAGTAACAGCCGTGTTAGTCTGTATTCGCAAAAAGAAAAGGAGTACTTGTGGCACCTTAGAGACTAACCAATTTATTTGAGCATAAGCTTTCGTGAGCTACAGCTCACTTCATCGGATGCATACCGTGGAAACTGCAGCAGACTTTATACATACACAGAGAATATGAAACAATACCTCCTCCCACCCCACTGTCCTGCTGGTAATAGCTTATCTAAAGTGATCATCAGGTGGGCCATTTCCAGCACAAAGAAGTTACCTACTACAGGACAGGCCTAACAAAGAAAATAACAGAACGCCACTAGCCGTCACCTTCAGCCCCCAACTAAAACCCCTCCAACGCATCATTAAGGATCTACAACCTATCCTAAAGGATGACCCAGCACTCTCACAAATCTTGGGAGACAGGCCAGTCCTTGCCTACAGACAGCCCCGCAACCTGAAGCAAATATTCACCAACAACCACATACCACACAACAGAACCACTAACCCAGGAACTTATCCTTGCAACAAAGCCCGTTGCCAACTGTGTCTACATATCTATTCAGGGGACACCATCACAGGGCCTAATAACATCAGCCACACTATCAGAGGCCCGTTCACCTGCACATCCACCAATGTGATATATGCCATCATGTGCCAGCAATGCCCCTCTGCCATGTACATTGGTCAAACTGGACAGTCTCTACGTAAAAGAATAAATGGACACAAATCAGATGTCAAGAATTATAACACTTCAATCTCTCTGGTCACGTAATCACAGACATGAAGGTCGCTATCTTAAAACAAAAAAACTTCAAATCCAGACTCCAGCGAGAAACTGCTGAATTGGAATTCATTTGCAAATTGGATACTATTAATTTAGGCTTAAATAGAGACTGGGAGTGGCTAAGTCATTATGCAAGGTAGCCTGTGTTCTCTTGTTTTATCCTACCCCCCCCCCCCCCCCCCCAGATGTTCTGGTTTAACTTGGATTTAAACTTGGAGAGTGGTCAGTTTGGATGAGCTATTACCAGTAGGAGAGTGAGTTTGTGTGTGTATGGGGGTGGGGGGGATGTGAGAAAACCTGGATTTGTGCAGGAAATAGCCCAACTTGATTGTCATGCACATTTTGTAAAGAGTTGTCACTTTGGATGGGCTATCACCAGCAGGAGAGTGAATTTGTGTGGGGGGGTGGAGGGTGAGAAAACCTGGATTTGTGCTGGAAATGGCCCACCTGATGATCACTTTAGATAAGCTATTACCAGCAGGACAGTGGGGTGGGAGGAGGTAGTGTTTCATATTCTCTGTGTATATATAAAGTCTGCTGCAGTTTCCACGGTATGCATCCGATGAAGTGAGCTGTAGCTCACGAAAGCTCATGCTCAAATAAATTGGTTAGTCTCTAAGGTGCCACAAGTCCTCCTTTTCTTTTTACTAATGGTAATGATACTCAAACCAGCACCTACTCTCTATATTGATCAAAATAAAAGATTGGGATAAAATATTTTTGATAATTGAAGTGAGGGACTGATAGCATTGGCTATCGCAGCAGGGACTACAGAAGACTTCCAATCTAATTGTGCCAGTGCATTTCCATTCTCTGTTGCTGTTCTAAACAAGAATTAACTGGGCTAAATGATCTGAGGCTTTTATGATGATCTGCAAACCAACGCTAGAAACACAGGTTGTCATAAATATAAAGGGAAGGGTAAACCCCTTTGAAATCCCTCCTGACCAGGGGAAAGCTCCTCTCACCTGTAAAGGGTTAAGAAGCTAAAGGTAACCTCGCTGGCACCTGACCAAAATGACCAATGAGGAGACAAGATACTTTCAAAAGCTGGGAGGAGGGAGAGAAACAAAGGGTCTGTGTCTGTCTGTAGTCGTCTTGGCCGGGGATAGACCAGGAATGGAGTCTTAGAACTTTAGTAAGTAATCTAGCTAGGTATGTGTTAGATTATGCTTTCTTTAAATGGCTGAGAAAAGAATTGTGCTGAATAGAATAACTATTTCTGTCTGTGTATCTTTTTTGTAACTTAAGGTTTTGCCTAGAGGGGTTCTCTATGTTTTTGAATCTAATTACCCTGTAAGATATCTACCATCCTGATTTTACAGGGGGGATTTCTTTATTTCTATTTACTTCTATTTTTTATTAAAAGTCTTCTTGTAAAACACTGAATGCTTTTTCATTGTTCTCAGATCCAAGGGTTTGGGTCTGTGGTCACCTATGCAAATTGGTGAGGCTTTTTATCCAACATTTCCCAGGAAAGGGGGGGTGCAAGTGTTGGGAGGATTGTTCATTGTTCTTGAGATCCAAGGGTCTGGGTCTGTAGTCACCTAGGCAAATTGGTGAGGCTTTTTACCAAACCTTGTCCAGGAAGTGGGGTGCAGGGTTTTGGGAAGTATTTTGGGGGGAAAGTCGCGTCCAAACAGCTCTTCCCCAGTAACCAGTATTAGTTTGGTGGTGGTAGCGGCCAGTCCAAGGATAACGGGTGTAATATTTTGTACCTTGGGGAAGTTTTGACCTAAGCTGGTAAAGATAAGCTTAGGAGGTTTTTCATGCAGGTCCCCACATCTGTACCCTAGAGTTCAGAGTGGGGGAGGAACCTTGACACAGGTCTAAGGAGAACTTAACCCACTGCAGTGCCTAAATCTGTCATTGGGATAGATTCAGATCTTGAGCAAGCAGGTGTAATTCCATTAATATTAGTTAGATTGCACTTGCTTATATTAGCTCTGAATTTGTCCCAGTTCATTTTGCTAAGTATTTATTCAGTGAAGATAAGTAAATATTTCAATTGGAACGCTATCATTTTTTTTTAAATAAAAAAAAAATTCCTTTAGCCTGTGTGCCTTATTGGCAACTAAAAATCATAACATGGAAAACATGCTACCAGTTTTTTAATGGTCAAAACAAAAAAAGTCAGTGGAAGGAATTTGGGAGTGTTTACATGCATACTGTGACACCAAGGAAAAAATCTGAAAAATATAAACTTTATTAAAGACAGTTATTTTAAAGCTAATAGCTTATTCAAACTGAAGGAAATAATTAATCAGGGCCCAATCCTTCAAGATGCTGAAGGCCTTCAATTCCAATTGATTCCAAAAGGTAATTAAGGATACTTAACTTGCAGGATAAAAGAAAGACAAATTAGAGTTCATATTTTCCACTGGCAATTATCAGCCATTTTTGCTTATTGCCAGGACAATTGCAGAATTCATAATGAAATTATTAGACTTTATAAATGGAACTTTAATATGAAGACTTTATAAAGGGTTAACTGATAGTTTTAATTGTTTAACAATTTAAACTAACTAATAGCTCGATCTGGTGGACTAACAGGTTGCTTATAAACAGTGGCTTATTAACCTTCTACTGATGTGGTTAGGTGTATACTTTCTATTTGTGTCTATATCACTTGTTACCCTTTTGTAAACCATTTATAAAAAGCATGGCCAAAAAACAAACAACAACTGTTAGAGGACAAGTTATGTTTAATCTTTTAAAAATAAAAATCACAAAAATAGCTTGGTAATTTGAATTGTCTTAGTATTTACTCAGGTATAAGTTGCCTATTCTTCTGAAAAGTTGGTGCTTTGAAATTAAGTGCCTTGATTACAATAAGGGTTGCACAGATCCCATTTCTTTGTGAACTTTAATTGGGCAGGGGCTTTCTTTAAATGAAAAATGTGCAATTTCCACTGCAGCCCTTTTCTTGCATTTAATTCCCCACCATCTTACCTCCTTGCACAGCCTTTTATAAAACATTCTAGCAGTTTTTCCTTTCATAAATAGGATCTTTTAAAAAAAAATAGACATTGTAAGGGTAGCTATTTATTAATGGGGCATCCCATTGTGCCATTAACAGAGAAAATCTGAACTGGTTTGCAGAATTATTGCAATAATCTTGATTGGGGTACTATAGAGGGTGCTTAGTACTGTCCTGTGTGGTTAAGGTACAGAAAAATTTGCCATAACCCACATTTGTGGATACTTTCTAGAACAGTGCTCTCTTATTGAGATTTTTCATGTTTGGTCTCTCCCTGAAGTTTGTTTGTTTTTAGTTTGAGCAAAGTTCTCTTTGCCTCATTGCAATTCTTTAAACCAACCTCTCCAACCAAGGAAATTAAATGCAAGACAAAAATAAAAGCCTACTATTAATGAAACATTAAAATTGTGAAATCAAATAAGTAAAAAGATTCACAATTTTGTTTGAGTTCAAGTTCTGGCAGTGATGTTTCTACCACATTGCACTTACGTAGAATGTTTCATCCTTCCTTCTATTTTCAAATGGAAACCTTAATACATTCCTCTGTATTAAGAATGTAGACTAGAAAACTCCATTCCCTACTCTGGGGGAATTCTGTGCCAAAATAATTAAAAATTCTGCACACAATATTTTAATATTCTGCAAAATTCTGTATTTTATTTGTCAAAACAATAGCATCACACCAGTTTCAATTATTTTTGGTCATTTTATTTCCAAATACCTGTCAGCAAGTATGTCTAATAATACAGATGACAAAAAAGATTCGGGAAATGAACAGAACTCTGAGTAATTTATTTAAACTACAATATAGACCCGTATTTCCTGCACCTCTCAGAAGCAGTGCAAAGGTTTGGGGGAGTCAGGGGTAACAGAGGAGCTGAGGGTGCTAGTTCACAACAGTAACTTGTGTAATACTTTGCTTCATCTTTTTACTTCTGAGACTGATTAGTATATCTGCCAGTCTGGAGCTGGAGACAGATGACAAACTCAGATCTTCATCCTGAGTAAGAAAGTAGTTTGAGCACAGTATTAAAATCCTAAAGGTCAGGATTTCTAATCCCAATTCTGATCTTTGTCTTAAACAAACCACTTAATATTTCTGCATCTGTTTTACCATTTCTAAAATAAAATCTTTATGTAATCTACCTACCTTGCAGCGGTGTTACAATGTTTGACAAGTATTTGGAAAATGCAGTAATGTAGTTGCTAAGTAGTAGTGTTAGAAGCAGAGCACTTGAATACTCTTCCCATTTTTTGGGCAGTTTTTTATATCTGCATCCGTCGCAGCTCAGGGTACCAGGTTCTGTCAAGCTTCCTTTTGTACCATAATTGTGCTGTGTTCACTCTGAAGTCAAGAAGGGACACAGGTGTTTGGCCATAGATCAATGGTTCTTAACTGGTTTTGGTTGCAGTTGTCCTGTAATGACTGGGTACTACTTCACTGTCAAGTCCTCTTCTGCCATGCCCTGATGCAGCTACTACTGTCTCCTTTATTCTGTTGGTTTTTCTTCTTGTTCTCTTTTCTTTCATCTTGTTGCTTCCACAGCCAGCTGGACAAGAAACTACCTTGAGATCATGAATAGAAAATAAGTCAGCAGCTCAGCTTACACCACTGACTTCTCTCTATAGCCTCTGGCATTGCCTTCAATTGGACAGTACTTGTGGTGCTGTAAATCTCCTTTACTCCCCACAGAGAGCCAATTGGATATAGGGGACCAGCCCAGGATATCACAAGCTTCCTTTGTTTATATCTTCATTGTAGACCCTGTGATGGTGTTAGTCACATCTTGCAATTATTGCAATTTCCTCTTGAGCAGTCTAAGCTGCCTCCTCTCCATCTCAATTGGATTGGGAACCCCTACTGTAGTGTTTATTTTGGGCTTGATTAACAGTCTGTTATGTTTGATACTATATCACTGTTACCAGATTTGTTAGGTACCATTAGTGACTTTTTAGTATCCAGTGGTTACCACATGTGAATCTCATTTCCGAGGCCACTATGAAGGGAGATTTCTGGAGCCAAGGATGGGATGGAAGAAGCACTCAAGAGGGGCTGGAGGGAGGAAGGGAGAGAGAGAGCTGAGCCAGTATGAGGATAGTGAGATGAGTGACATTAAGGAGAAAGCAGCTGAGGAACTTATCTCAGGGTTGGCTAGGCTGTAGATGTTGGCAGTAGAAGGGAGGTAGATGAAACTGAACTCTTATTTAAAATGGCCTGTGCTATGTAGTTTCTGGGAGTGTTAAATATCCCGTTTTCAGATCTGGTTTAAATCTGTTTTTGGTAATGTGGGAGTTGGTCTACATAGGCATTTATAAGATGCCAGTTGGTGAGAGATCTTCACACACAGGCATAAGCAGGGAAGAGGGTATCAAGGGAGATTTGAGGTCAGAACATTCCAAGTTGGGAATTCAAAGGTCTCTCCAACCTGAGGTTACTCAACTAAAGATGAATAAAAAGGTTATATGAGTGAAATAGTATCTTTTAGGTATTTATGTGTCAAAACCAATACCTTAAATTCTATACAGAAGACAATAAGCAGCCAGTGCATCTCACCAAGCACCAGCATTGTGTGTTCATAGTGGGATTCTCCACTTAAATAAGCTACTCCATACTACGCTTGCTTCAATGTGGATTTAAGGTACCATAGTCCATTCTAGAGGTGACAATAGTATGAATGCTGGTGGCAAGGTCCACATTTGAGGGGAGAGGATGCATTCTTCTGGCCAGATACCGATGGAAGAAAAAAAAAAAAGCTGTCTTGGTCAGTGTTCATATGTGATCTAAAAGCAGCTGGGAATCTAACCAGACATCCCCAACTAGTGACCCTACCTGTTTATTTTATAGAAAATATAAAATATTTGTGATCATAATCCTTACACTCTATGCTTTCTAGCCATACCATCTTTTTTATGGAACAATGTGGAAAACTAGACCTATAGCAGGGTACTGTGTGGAAGCAGTTGTTTAATTGTGGGTATAGATTGAATGGGAAGAGACATGTCCATATATTAAAATTGGTTTTATTTATTTTGTGTACTAGTCATTCTACTTATGCGACGCAGTAAACTTTATAAACAAAGTTTACAGAGTCAGAATATTGTAAATGTCAATGCCATTACAAGGCAGAGACTTCCCCCCCTCCCTACAATGTTATGCAGTGTTATTGTGACAGTTGACACCCTAAAATAGCAACATTTGATCAGTATTGTATATGTTTATAGTTTGCAGGGAAACTGGGAGACTATTCATACAAATAAAATATTTGGTCATCTGAATTTTTTTCACCTGCAAATAATACTGTTCACATTTACTGAATTTTAGTGTCTTGATAACTGGGGAAATTGCAGAATTTCTACGGTGTTAGTAATTGTTTTATTGGATAATACTTACAACCCATTTTGCAATAGAGTTTTAAAAAGAGTTTGATTCTATATATCACTTGCAATTATAAGAGGTTATTTATTGAGCCATAGATAGAAAATAAAAATCTAGTCTTACCTTTCTTCCCCCCATTCATCATTGTACAAAAAGTTCTTAGTTATTAGAATTCAGTTGTGCTTGATAGAAGAGGTACAGTATACAAATCCAGAAAGTGTTACTGCTAAGAGTTTGGTAGTCCCTCAAAGGCCCAAAAATCCAAAGTTAAGGCTTCTTCATGCGATATTTAAGTCACACTATGGTGCTCCAGTACAGCAGAAGAAGGTATGTTATAGTAAATGCTCTTCTGCCTATGCATTCTGTGGGCTGGAGAGCAGCATGCGTAAGTTGACTAAGAAGTCACAATTGATGTGGGTAGGTGTGCACACACCCCCAGTCCACAACATGCCAAGTAGTGTGTCTAAGCAGATTTTAATAGCCAATCTGCACATCTTTGAAAAGAAGGGTATTCCAACCATCCTCTAATAGGAGGTTATCCAAAACCAAGCTAGTGGGCACCCCATTCACATTAAATGAAAATTCCATGACTTGAGCCAATCAAGGGGAATCATTTTTTAGAGATTTTAAGAGCTTCTGCCTATCGTCTGTAACATGGAGTTCTTATTAATATACCCTATTACACTGTGAAGTCATTATGAAAAGGATGATCTTATCAGAGACCTTATTCCCCCTCCCCCCCCATGGCAGCTGTAAAATTATGTTCCAAAATGGGAGCAAATCCTCTCCATTATTGCTCTCCTTGCCTAAAGAAGAATGCAGTAGCTTGTGGACTTTAACAGTGGGTTATTGGTAGGAAACTTTGCAGTGCCATTGGGTTTGTGTTGGTGATGTTGGCTAATGAGCAGAAAAATTATTGTGAATATTTCCAGCTGCAATTTTGTCTCAATTGCCATTGGAAATTGATTTTGTAAAAAAGTAAAAGTAAAAAAAATTAAAAATCAAAAGTAAAATTCTTTGTGAATATAATTTTTGAAGTAAAGTAACACATTATAGGATAGAAAAATCAAATATTTGACCATTATATTAGTGTAAATATGTAATGGGAAATGTAAAAAAAATTAAGGGTTGTTTTTGGGGACCACAAAACTTATATATTTGCCTTTGACAAGCCCAAGGATCTGTCCTTTTGGAACTCTTTAATATTAATGTGATTCTTGGACTTTCATTGTTTACTTTTTAAATAAATAAGTTTCTACCCATTGCCTTTGAACTTACAAAACTTTCAAAATGTACTAATCATGAAGGCTGAGATTCCCCCCTCCCCTCCCACCTCCAAATGCAGGTTAGTTGTGGTCTTCTCTAAAGGTGCCCAGGACTAGTCTTTGGGGTCTCAAAGCTGATGGGTCCTAAAATTTTAGAGAGGTCTCAAAACATTCATGACTTTTCCTTAAAAAGAATATTATTTGCTATGTGGGAGTTTATTATATATTTTAATAGATTCAATGAACTATGAAGTTGGAGAGAAAGATTAGCTTCCACTTTTGATTTGCAACAAATTACTATCTTTTTCTTTGTGCTAATTCGGCAACATGATGCTAAGTGTTTTACAGATATATATAAAGAGAAAGTTCTTCTCATGAAAAGCTTGGGAATGAGCACTGATATCTGGCTTATCTGTTGTGAATACTTGCTAGAGGGAGGACTAGAATTTGAGGGCATTGTGGAAGAAGTGCACTTTAGGGAGAGGCTTGGATAAGAAGGTAGAGGTCTGGCAGACCAAGTCAAAGAGGGCTGGTACAGGCTAACGGGCTATGTAGAAACATGGAGGTGAGAGTGGGAGGAAGGCTGAAAGTGTGCAGTGAGTGTGTTAAATGGCTGTTATGATAGTAAATTCTTTTCGACCTTTCCTTCACATTTCTTGTTTTCTTCAATTACAGGCCTTTTTCCTGATGTAGGTGGAGGCTACTTCTTGCCAAGACTTTCAGGAAAGATTGGCTATTACCTTGCTCTTACAGGATTTAGACTGAAAGGAAGAGATTTGCAAAAAGCAGGAATTGCTACACATTTTGTAGAATCAGAAAAGGTAAATCTGTCAATCACTACCTTTGATAATAGGTCAAAGTGTTAGATTTACTTGAAGTTGAATTTCTTCTTTGTGCAGATATCACAGATTAAACTGATTTTTAATTATGTAATTAAATTTAGCCTCTCAAGAGCATCAACCCCATTGATGCAATATGAGTATTACACTTTCTCAGGGTGTCCAGGACCATGAACCACCATTTTACCCTCCTGCCTCCAGTGAGATGGAGTCTTGCCTGCGGTAACTGTACTCCTCTCTAACTCAGGCAGATCTCATGGTCCAGAAACATACTCAACTCAAGCAGCCTGGCTCACAGGAGGCACTGAGCATTGCCAGCTCCCAATGAAGCCAGTGGTAATTGGGTGCTCAGCATGTATTAGGCACCTGTTCTTATTTACAAAACATTAAATTGATATTTTGCTACTGAAAGTAACAGTTATGTTCAGCACTGGATTGTGGTAGCCAGTTGTGAAAACTTCAGTTTACTAGAATCATCTATTGAAAGAATCTACTAATGCTTGCAAATGGGCAGCCGATCAAAAACTAGTCCAAGCCCACGCCTGAGTCCTCATGAGAGCCAAGTATGAGTCTAGGTGATAGCAGTTAAGGCAGCCACTGACTCCAGATTCCACTTGAAGATGAGCTGCTAGGTGGTCAAAACACAGGGAAGAAATCAAGTCACAGTCAAAACTGCATCTTTAGCTCTCTTTCCCAGTAACATATGTAGGTCTAGATCCCACAGACACTTTACATGCTGATTATCTTCTCACACATTAACAATTTCAGTGAAGCCAATGGAAATTACTAATGTGCAAGTTAGATTCCTGAGTGTTTACAGGATGGGGGCCTTAAAAAATTGGCTGGGGAGAAATCTAAATCATCAACTCATTTGGTAAAGTCATAGCATGAGATTGTGCCTATCCCTTGCATGGATGGGTTAAGTGGGCAAGAGAAAATAACCAGCTTTCCCTGTACTCTCTTCCTCTCCACCTCTGCACAGTGACACTCTTTGCACTCAGGAAGAAGGACCCCATAAGGCTAGTTCAGCTACTGACAGTATCTTTTCTGAAGCGTATCAGGAGGGTGCAAGGCCTTGACTCCACCTTCTCATTTGCGTTAGAGTTAACTAGGTGCCTAGGCTATGAAACGCTACACTATCTTTGAAGTGTAGCACAGCACCAGGACTCCCAGTACCCTCTCAAGCTCTGTGAGTTATTGTTTGCCTGCTTCATCCACAGGTCTCAGTGTATAAAAGATTATGCCTCAAGGTCACCCCATGAGGTGGAGGTGGACACCTCCCTTACCTTATATGTTGTTCTGTGAGCAACAGCAGTCGTGTGGTCTGAAATATAGTCCTCCAACGGTACATCATAGCAAGTGCACCTCCTTCCAGGGGGTTGTAAAATAGTCCATACAGAGAAGAAAATAGCTTTTAGACTCTCCAGGTAGGAGACCCTCTTCTTCATGAAGAGGAGGGGAAGCAGACTTTCAGGCTTCACAGAAAATCTCAGTTCCCATCCTCCTATGCAGCTAAAAGTCAAGAGTTAGAACTGGGAGTTTCAACAACAAAACCAGCTCATCTTCTTTTCTCAGTGGTCTCAGGATGGTAGTGCTCTGTTCTTTAACACATAGCCTAGAACTCTGGTCTGAGAACTCTAAATCTGATTGTTTCAGAGCACCACCCCCAGCTGGCCTGAGTTCTTCCCTTTTAAGGGCTCATCCCCAGGCCTGAGAAGCTGCACAGATGCAGCAGTTTGGGGCTGATTGTGACCACAGCAGTTCTTTAACTCTTTCATGATAAGTAGGGGTATGGGTGGCTCTCTGCCCCACCACACAGAGGTTCTGCTTAGGAAGAGGCCCTCTGTACTGATCTCCAAAGGTGTCATTCAGTCCAGACTGCTCAGTTTTCAGAAGTGCTGAGCATCTGCTGCTCCCATTGTCTGCTTATCACCTCTTTAAATCAGGTCAAGAGTCTTTAATCCATAACTGTTAAAATAATCTAGCTGGAAATACATTTTATTCCCCTATTATTTTAATTTGCCTTTTTTTTTTTTTTTTTGGTAGCTGCCTGCACTAGAGGAAGATTTGATAGCACTAAAATCTCCTTCTAAAGAAAATGTTGCCGATGTACTGAACTCATATCACATGAAGGTAATCTGCTGGCTAGCTACAATCTCAAACTTTATTAAAGGGGCAACTTTAAAGTTAAATAATCTTATTTACATAACACTCATTTGCTGTATGTTTGTATAGCACTCTACAGAATGGATTCCCAGTCTCTACACACTACTGCAAATTGTTAATAATTTATATATTAACATTAAATAAGTGATTAAAATTGAAAGAATTTTAAAAATCTAATTTACTTTTCACTACTTTTTGCATTTCTTTCGATTTGGACAATGAAGTTAGACTAGTCAGTTTTATTTGGTGGTTCTCATCCACTGGCACAGTGGTGCTGAACATGTAAATTTCTAAGTAAGTGCTAGCTATTACTATTCATTGTTTTTCAGTTTTGATGTTCAGCGCCTGGGGACAGCCACTGACAGAATGAGACTAGCACTGAGGGAGGCACTGGGTGCAGGGGAAGTGGCCACGCAATCTGGAATTATGTGGATTCAGTGGCTCTGACATCCCACCACGTGACACCGAAACTGCTATTACAGCCTAAAGACCAAACTAGGAATTGTGAGGGACTCCCATTCATTTTATTGCCATGACATATCCCTCAGTTTGGGGTGGGTTTTGCCTTCCCACCTGTGCCATTCCCACTTTACCTGCATGAAACCATTTTACTCTGGCTTAATGTGAATTTCATCCTTATTTCCTTTAAAGTCATCGGCAGAGTCTAAATTTTGAGCCCAGACTTCAGCGATTAATGATGTCCCTTTAACTTTTGAGGCCCAATTTGGCAAATACTACCAAGCATAGTGTATGTTAACAGGATCAGGCTCTAGATAGGCTCTAGTGAAATGCATTTGGAACGTTAAAGCAATGCTTTAAATTAAAGTAACTAATTATTTCTAGTTTTACATTTTCAGAGAAAGATTACTTATTTTCCAAAGCGCAAATCCATAATTCTCTCTGTGAATTCATAATTCTTTGGCAGTGAATTTAACTTCATATCAAACAGGTAGAAAATGTCAGATTTCCTTGTAACACGTTGCATGCATGTATCAAAAGGTTTTAGATAATTTGCACTCAGTTTGTACAATAGGAATGTAGCCACTCTAGTAAGCTTCACAGTACTTATTCCAAAAGAAAAAAGCCCTGGTGCTAACAGAGGCTTAATTTTGTTCCTTCATCCCATGTATGCCTCCGAGATTGTTTGGTTTTAGAATGAGATTCGTATCCACTATTTCCCAGTTAGAATTATTAGGTTCTTGTATAAGCACTGAGTGGAAAAATAATTGGAATAAATTAATGTATCTAACGCCACTGAATATCTTTGATAAAATGGAAACTATAAGCCTAGAGATAGAATATGTTGCTATAAAGTACAGTGCAAGCTGAGAGTTAAAGGATTGGAAGCTGCACTTTGGCAGTCATTGGAATAGAAGGGACAAGGAACCTGTTTGAGCTGCAGCTAGTGTCAGTGAAACATCAGTTTGTATCCTAAGCCCCCTAGTGCTAGCAGGTCTAAAACCTTTGTCATGAGCTCCAGTTCTAACACACCCCATCATGCAGTCCCAGCTGCTGGCAGTCAGTCAATACCAGCAGTTAATGTGAACCAATTAACCAGAATTGTTATGTCTTCTAATTGTGTCTGTGGAAACATTTTATAAATATAAACAAAAAGGACTAGAAAGAGGCCCTGGTACTTCGATGAAGATTGGATGGGTTATAAATAATTTTATTGTTGCTGGTAAGGTGTTATCTTCATAGAAGATTGTATATTTATTGATGCAAGCATACCTGATTATCTTACAAGTTCAGAAGATGTCCCAACATTAATACTGTAAACCAAAACAACGAAGCAAGCACAAAAGAGGAGAAAAGTTTTATTCTTATAAGACTTAAAGAGAAAATAAAATTAATTGGGATCAGCCAATAAATTCCATCATACTAAGTTTCTTTAAAAAAAAATCACCCAAAAAACTCAGCAGCTAACAGCTGCTACTGCTTCCCTCCTCCTCCCCGCTTATAAATGGATATATATTAAAAGAAAATCTGTACATACCTTCCAGTTAGATATGGATCTCTAATATTAAAATGGAAATAACCATTGTACAAAAATGTTTACGAAAACTACACATCTCTCATATTACAGCTTTACTTCCCTTTCCTTACTGTTCCCCAGAGAACTCTGAAAGTGTATCTAAATCATCTCTCTCTGTATCTGTTACTGACAAATATTGACAAAACATCTTTGAGCTATCTGATAGCTCGTAACTAACTGCATCATGAGATAAAAACATTAAAGTATTCAATACACAATGACAAGTTTGTATGTACTGTAAAATACTGTTTGATTAAACATGGCAATCAGCATTAACTGAGCTATCTGCGTAAGCTTTTCTGTAGTGCAAATCAATATAGTATTTCAGTACCAGTGATGGGCTTTTAAAGTTTTCAAATAGGCTGAGACAGAACCAAGTGAAAGATGTATTTTCTTTTAAATAGTGCAAAATTGATCAAGAGAAGCAGTTCGTACTTGATGAACATATGGACAAGATTAACAGGTACGCAATCATTCTTTCCTCTTACCTCTTTTGTGTGGAAGATTTGCATTAATATTAATGTTTACTGGATTTAACAGGTTGTGTAATAGAAAAGGCTAGAGCCTGGTCTGAACGTCTGTTTTTGTAGGGTTCTTGACCTTGTAGACTTATTACTTACCCATGGTCTTCTACATATTACAGGTGTTCTTGGCTGATTCAGTGATAAAAGTAACTTCTGATGAACGTTGCTATAGTCATTAAGTCCCTTGTTTGTCAGCTTGTCACTCTTGTACATAACTGCCCTATAACACACTAAAAACAAAGACACTTGAAAATTGGAATTTAGGGTTTTGGGGGGCAAGGGACAGAATATGTATGTAATTCTTCATTGAGATGAAGCTACATCTGTGACCGGTTTTGTGCAGCTGGGTACCAGAAAGAGGTTGATGGATGGAAATCAGGGAACACCACTAACAAAAAACTAAGCCTTGTAGGATAGATTTGAGGAGAAGCTGAAATAATAATATATGGATATCTTGAATAACTGAGATGATATAGTTCTTTACAGATATTTTATGAGTGCAAACAGCAGTCAGAATGAAATTGATACCATAGGATTATAAATACATACATAAAACAAAAGTAGAAGTTTTAGAATTAATATCAGTATTCCCAACTGAGGTTTATTTGAATGTGAAATAGTCTTGAAAGGGAAATGGAGGAAACCTCATCAGTATATTTAAAAGTAGTTTGAACAAAGCAGGAGAGAATATTTTGTTGTTTATTATTTGTACTACCATGGCACCTAGGAGCCCCATTCATGGACCACGGCCCCACTGCACTAGGTATGACACAAACACAGAATAAAAAAGGGAGTCCCTGCCCGAAAGAGCTTACAATCTAAGTATAAGAGAAGAGACAACAGATGGTTACGGAGAGACTGATGGGGGAGCACAAGGAAACAGTGAACCAGCATTGGTCAGCATGATAGCAGTTGTCAAGTTTTTTGTAGGCTTCACAAAAAAGGAGAGTTTTAAGGAGGGTTTTGAAGGAAGATAATTACAGTAGAACCTCAGAGTGATGAACTGACCAGTCAACCACACACCTCATTTGGAACCGGAAGTACACGATCAGTTAGTGGAGACAAAAAAAACCTCAAGTATTGTACAGAACCATACTGTGTTAAACGTAAACTACTAAAAAAATAAAGAGAAAGTTTAAAAAAAGATTTGACAGGATAAAGAAACTGTTTGTGTGCTTGTTTCATTTAAATTAAGATGGTTAAAAGCAGCATTTTTCTCCTGCATAGTAAAGTTTCAAAGCTGTATTAAGTCAATATTCAGTTTTAAACTTTTGAAAAAAACCACCATAACATTTTGTTCGGAGTTATGAACATTTCAGAGTTACGAACCACCTCCATTCCCAAGATGTTTGTAACTCTGAGGTGCTACTGTAGTTAGTTTTGTGGATGTTTACAGGTAGCTTCTCCCAAGTGTGAAGTGGAGCACAGAAGAAAGCACAAAGGTGCTTATTTGAATATTTTACAAGTGGGTGATTAGAGGCGGGAGCTGTCCTTTCAGCACTGAATGAGAGATGATGGATCATAAAGGGCCTTGAAAATGAAGACAAGTAACTTATATTTGTTATGATAAAGTGAGGGAGCCCGTGGAGGGATGCAAAGAGAGGGTGACATGGTCAAAATGATGCCCCAAGAAAATGACCGTTGCTGCTGCATTCTGAATGGATATGAGAAGAGCAAAATTTTATTTGTCAAGGCCAGGGAAAAGGATGTTGCAGTAATTAAGATGAGATAGTGTAGAGAATCAGGCTGATGGTCTAGTTAAGCTGTTCTGTTTTTAATGTCTGTGAGTTCTCATTACTTTCCAGGCAGGAAGGAGGGTGGAATCAGATAACACATTTAGTCATATGAGGCTTTTCTTGTTTTTTTTAGTCTGTTTTCAGCAAGCTGCATGGAGGAAATCATTCAAAATTTGAAGCAGGATGGTTCTCCTTTTGCTCTTGAGCAGCTAGAGGTAATGTTTAGTTATACATTTTTACCTTAATAATTAAGTCTTAAGGATTGATTCTGGTCTCAATGAAACTTGTGTAAGTCTGGAGCAACTGCATTAAGGTCAGTGGAGTTACACTGGTGTAAAGTTGGTGCGATAGCAGGCTCAGGCCCTTCAGATCCAATCCTTAGTCCTTTAGGATTTAGTCAGTAGGACTACACACACTCGTAACTGTAAGATCAGAACCTAAGTCTTCATATTTATTGTAAAACAGTCTTACGCCGCACAAATTTTACTTCATATCTACTCCTGACCACACACATACACACCTCCTCTCCCGTCATAATCAAAGGTTTGGTGGTAATGGAGGTTCTCTTTGTACTTTAGTTGCTCTGAAATGATATGTAAAAATTGTGCCAAACTCAGTGTTTTCCAAATTAATTCAGTGGCACATTTCAGACTCCAGTACTCAGAAAAAAGTAATGTCTCTTCATGTATTTAGTCATATGGAATCTTTGAATTTTCTGTCTTTTTATTAGTCTCAAGTAGATTTACTTTGCTGACCTGTGAAAAATTTTCCCTGGGTCTATTAAAACATTGCTTAATATTGGGTTGAATTCATGCATTTCTCAAGGAAAGCTTTGATACTAATGCAGGATTATAGCTACGGGAAGAAATGCTGCTCTTGTACAAATGTATAACATGTATTCTTCTCACCCTCCCGTGAACTTACAGTATAAGACATAACAGTATCATTAACTTTCCTAGGCAGACTGGAAATAAATGTCTTAAAATTATCAAAGAATGTACCTGAGGTAACACAGATGTAATTATCTGTAATCACTGAGGTCAGACTAGAAGATCACAATGGTCCCTTCTGGCCTTGGAATCTATAAATTATATTTTAGCAGCCTCACAGGTTGTAACCAATAAGCATTTGGCCAATCTAGGGTTTTTGTGGACAGTCAAAATGTTGACCATGGTAATATTTTTGCATTCTCACAGATTATATTGACAATCTTCTTCACAAAGAAATGTGAATTAAGATAAACATATCTCTAAAAAAAGGGAATTTTAGAAGCCACCTGCATAGCAAGCATTATGCTCAGTATTTAAAAGAAAAAGTTTGTTTAATGTTGTGTAGTAAAATAGATCAATCAGGTATGTTGTAAGGATAAATACAATAAAGATTACGAGGCGCTTAGATACTATAGTGGTGGGGCCATATAAGATAGATACCTAAAATAGATCAACCCACTCAGTTGTATTTATAATCTGCTGAACTGCAATGGGATATTGTAAACCCCTTTTACAATATCATTGTAGAACTATGTTTAACCTCACGCTGATGATAAAATTAACTTTTGTGGAGGCTGACAGACCATCGAAGATTATTATTATTAACTATGGCTTTTTCTAAGTGTATAGTTATGGCACTATAAAAATAATGAAATCTAGTGGAATTGTTTGACAGAGAAGATAGTGTATAAAGGACGTTACAATGTTTTGTGCGTTCAGAATGCATCCGATGAAGTGAGCTGTAGCTCACGAAAGCTCATGCTCAAATAAATTGGTTAATCTCTAAGGTGCCACAAGTACTCCTTTTCTTTTTGCGAATACAGACTAACACGGCTGTTACTCTGAAACCTGTCAAAATACAGTTCACATTATAAAGACTAGAAGTGCTTTCTTATTGGTTTATAGTCACTATCCAGGCCCTGTATATTCCACGATCCCATAACTACCAGATTTGCTGCAGAATTCACCCCCTTGCTGCAGAATCTGACCTATTTAAAGCCAAAATTTAAGTTCTCAGTCCTTATGGTTGTGGAGATTACATTTGTTTCACATCTTTTAGGTTAACTGATGCAGTATCATCTGTGTCTTCAAGAAGAGCCTATGTATGAGTAAGCAAAGGCCCTGTGCCTTTAAAAAGAATTTTTTCCCCATCTGTTTCTTCCATTCGTTTGTGCATTTAATAGCACTTGGTATGTAGTAGATGATACTGTTTCCCCTCTATGGTTGGTTAATGGGTGATTCTTGTTCCTCAGGCTTGATACAGTAGTTACTAGGTGATGGTCTATAGCCTGTGTTATACAGCAGTTCAGAATAGGTGATTATGATGGTCCCTTCTGGCCTTGGAACCTATGAATCCTGCAAATACTTTATAAGATTTAGTGTTTATTACTGTGAATAATCCCTTTATTTCAATTGAATTACAGTAGAAGCCTTGTGCCCACTAGTAAGTGTCCAGAGGATCAGGGCCTTTGTTTCCCTTTTTGCTTTTGTCAGTCTTTCACACAGCCACAGGAACAAGAAACATTTTTAACAACTGGAAAATGGTAAGACCACAAACATTCCCTAGGGGAAACTAGGGGACCCATATTCTACCTGAAACTACTTTTAACCTTTTTTTTTTTTTAAATTGACTAGAATTCCAATTGTGGTGTCACTAACTGCAAAATTCAAAGATGTAACAGAATTATAGTATAAATATTTGTTGCAAAAGGAAGAGTGATGAGATGATTCACAGATAAAACATTAATTTGATACTTTTGAAAAACATTCCTGATATTTAGAAATTCCTGGCTGTAGATTGAATCCAGGGTAAATTATCTGGACCCACTTTAAAATCAACTAACTAGTGGGCTGCTTAGAGGTTTAAGGAGGCATCCCATGCAATCTGCCATTTATTTTTCACTGCAATGAGTTTACAGATATAGTTACCCATTCTCTTGGATTAAAAAGTTTAAAAAAAAAAAAAAAAGACTGAAGTATGTGGTCTCCACTGTTTTAGAGTAACTCCAGTGTGAAAGCCTCTTGTTAACATGACTGGCTTTGGGGCTTCTGAGGTTACAGGCAGTGAGATTCCAGTGTCACGCCTGGGTCAGAAATAGAGATTTTGAAAGACTGAATAGCTCGGGGAATTGGTAATAAAATATAGAGTCATTCAAATCCAGCCCAGGAAAATTATGACCAAAAGTCGTTAACATCTGATGGCTGTTTGGTGGCCTGTGTGAAATGAGTCAATTTCTAAGTATTATAGACATCTTAAAGTACCATTGCTGCTGCCATTAACTGGTACGTTGACTGGCAGACGCAGCTCAGAGGCCAAGGATTGAACATGCATATGATCATTTTTTCCTCAAGGAGGGTGATATCTCCAGGTCAGAATGGTGGCACAGTGGTGATGCATTGTGGGGAAAATTACGTTGCCACTACCATGTTGTTGAAGAATAGAAAGCTTGTCTACAGGGTAGAGGGATGAGAGGTTTTAGAGTGAAATTGTCACCAACAGCAATAGCCAGAGTGATAGATGCCTGTAGTTTACCTGATGCATTAATTACTTTTGGCAAACTGAATCCTATTTGTATGTAATATTTTTACCCTGGTGCCCCCTCTTGGCTGCTTGTTAATGAGTTCTGTAGAAACTTTAAAATTTCAATAGTTGTTGCTTTCCTTCCTCCTTTAAAATATTGGAAATGGGACAGGGAGAAACCATACTTTAAAAACAAAAACTAAGACAGCAGTCACATCTCAATATACATTCACAGCAATTCAGCCAGAGTTACCTGGTAACCAGTGAAAGGCAGGTTAGAAAGGTAAGAAGAGCCAAACAAAAGGAAGAAACAATGGACATGTCAGCTGCTGGGACAGTGGTTGGAAAGCTGGTGCAATGATGCCCTCTCCTGAGCTGGCATCTCAAAATTCCCACTTCATTTCTAGTCTGCAAAAATGACTCAAAGTCCCTTATAAAAACATTTCAGATATTTTAGAAGATGTTCATTTACATTTTGCTTGTTAAAAGCACACATACTTCAAAAATACCAAGCAATATCATAACCCCCGTATTCTGGCCAGATTCCAGTTTGAGTAATTAGTTCTGCATAGCTCTGATTGCCCTTTTAGTATCATTTGGATATGTTACTCTTCTTCATTTCCTGATCTAAACTCTTATGTCTACTGTTGTGAACTGATAACCAGTGTAGTCTCACTTCACCCTATACAT
Source organism: Lepidochelys olivacea (assembly GCF_965140295.1). Lineage (NCBI taxonomy): Eukaryota > Metazoa > Chordata > Testudines > Cheloniidae > Lepidochelys > Lepidochelys olivacea. Next base: position 52,765,578 of record NC_140421.1, on the reverse strand, counting down.
GATGGCATTTCATTCTCCCATATGTCGCTTTGGACAGATGATATAAAATAGAGCCGTGTGTTGCAAGCACTTATGCGCACAAGTAACTTTACTTGTATTAAGTGTTTGCAGAACTGCTACCTGTGGAAGGGTGGAATCGCTGCTGGTGTGCTCCCCTCCTGGCTGAATGTGGTGTAGCTGCTCTTTCTGCTGTGGCATGGTGTGTCTACTGCCGATGTTCAGTCTGGTCCTGTGCGGGTCTCTTTTCTCATGACTTGGCCGTCCAGCCAGGTCACATTTTAGGTCCACCCCTTCCAGAGTAACAAAAGTCCAACAACCTTACATCAGATTTTCAGCCCTTGACTCTGGGTCCCAGGGTCCTTAAATCTTCTTGTCCCCAGGTCCTTACATCCTCTTATCCACAGGGCTTTCACGAGTTCTCATCCCCTTATTCGAGGGGGAAGTTCACTCCACCTTCTCTGGTGACTGGTAGGGGAACTTAGGTCCTCCCACTTCTCTGGGTATTAGCCCAGGGACCCTATAGTGAAAAGATAAAGTTTGTCTATTCAGACCCACCTTGTGCTACCTTCTCTGCACTTTTTCCTACCTCAGCCTGTCAACAGGCCTTTCTGATGGCTCCTTCTTGGGCCTGCTGTGTACCTGTCTTTTTCTCAGACTCTCAGGGTATGTCTATACTGTAATTAGACACCCATGGCTGGCCTGTGCCAGCTGACTCGGGCTCACAGGGCTTCGACAGCAGCGTTGTTTAATTGCAGTGTAGACTTCCAGGCTCAAGCCGGAGCCCAGGCTCTAGGACCTGGGGTTGCGGGGGGGGGGGGTCCCAGAGCTCAGACTGCAGCCTGAGCCCAGAAGTCTATACTGCAGTTAAACATCCCTGCTTCAGTCTGAGCTCAAGTCAGCTGGCATGGATCAGCCCTGGTCTAATTGCAGTGCAGATGTACCCTGAGAGTCTCAGAAAAATACAGGTACACAGTGGGCCCAGGAAGGAGCTGTAGAAAAGGCCTGTTGACAGGCTGAGGTAGCCACGGGTGTCTAATTGCAGTTAGACATACCCTCAGAGGTTTCATACTTCATAACTTTTACAGGATTCTTCCATGGAGATCTCCAACAAGTCCCAAACCAAAAGTACAAACTTAAACCACTTCCACCTTACCCAGGCTCGAACGTGAGTTCTTCTGGAGGCTTCCCAGATACTTTGCTTCTTACTTCTATCAAACCATTCCCACAGTGCAAGAACTCTCAGCCTCATCTTTTCTGAGTCTGTCTCTAGCTGAGCATTCTGTCTTTTTAAGGAAACTTGACTCCTTTCCAGGTGACCCTTCGAACCAACCTTTCTAACATCTGTTCAGGTGCCAACAGGTAGATTAGTGGAGTTCTGAAGCTCTCATTAACCTTAATCTTAGTGCCAATGTGAGATATGCACCCTATCACAGTACCGTAGTTTGTAAAATGCTTTGGGATTCTCTAGATGAAAGGACTATATAAATGTCAGTCATGGTCATCTTCGCTATTAAGAAATTTTGACTATATAGAGTATATGGTTTTGTCAAATACTACACAACAGCATAGGTATTTAATTGAAAATATGTGCCTAAAAGACATTTAATCATTATGACTTATGCTTACTGGATCTAAACTGGTAGCTCAATAAACTTCTCTCTTTTGGGCTAGGAATTGACTCAAGTGGTCTTCAAAAACAGTTGAAAAAGCTGAAACCTTATATTCAGGATATGAACACAGGGCAACATCTAGTGAGACAAGGCAGTGTGTTCCTGGTACAAAGAGCAATATAGTTTATAAGAGCTGTATAATATTTCATAATTTAATAATGTAATTGTTGACTTAAATTCCAAAACTATGTATTTTTAAAAAGCTGCAAAACCAGGTTTGAATTTTTTTTAAGTGAAAAAATCTGTATTAAGTTTACCAGATATTTCTGTGCTTGAATTGTGTAATTAATGTTTTTACTAAACTCAGCTGAAGACAGCAGACAAGACAGGAAAACATAGCTGGATATAGTTACTTGTATGGGAAAAATCAGTCTTTTTTTAAACCATAGCTCATCCAGACTGGATCAGAAATGTTGAAATAGTTCACAGTATGTACAAATGTATAGACCAAAAACCTGCTCGACATTAACTTACAGGGGAGTTTACATATTCTAAATAAGTTTTATTGGCCTGAACTTGGGATGGCTACATTACTTATGAGTGAATTATGAAGGTCATCCCAAATGACTGTTGATGAAACCTTTACATCACCCTACCTCATCATATTAAGTATTCTGTATGTGCTACATGTTATAGGAAAAATATTTTTAAAGTGTTTTAGGCAATTATAAACGTATCTGTTGACACTGCTTTTTGTACAACTCCACCTGTATGTCTACATGCCTTAATTGCCATGGGCCAGATCCTGCACCCAGCAGAAGCTTCCATTGACTTCAGTGGGTATTGGATTAGGCCCCAAGTGACTAGTTGTACAAGGTACAGAAGGAGCCATAAAAATCTCCTAACCCAGAATAGCATTTTTAAATATTAGAAGCAGAAAAGTGAATCTGACACTAGGCCTGGGGGGGCAGATGTTTGGCCCCTTGTCTGGTAGTTTTGCCCAGCTGGCAAAGGGTCATTCCAGTTCCCTGGGTGCATTTCTGTTGCCCTGGCTTTGCCATCTTTTTCAGTGGAACCAGGATTTCACCGTTGGTGTCTAGATAGCTTAGATAAACTTTAATTTGTTCAGTGTATACAGGAATAAATACAAATGTTGTGTGTGAGTTGTTTGTATATTGGTAAATTAAAATGGTAAATAAGAAAGAGGACAGATCAGCGCTACAGAGTAATCTGGATCACTTTAAGCTGGAGACAAGCCAATAATATGCATTTTAATACAGCCAAATGTAAATGTACTTCTAGGAGCAAAGAATGTCGGCCATACTTTCAGGATGGGGGACTCTATCCTGGGAAGCAATGACTCTGAAAAAGATTTGGGGGTCATGGTGGATAGTCAGCTGAATGTGACCTCCCAGTGCAACGTTATGGCCAAAAGGCTAATTCGATCCTTGGGTGCATAAACAGGAAAATCTCAAGTAGGACTAAAGGTTATTTTACCTTTGTATTGGGCACTGCTGGAATACTCTGTCCAGTGCTGGTGTCCACAATTCAAGAAAGATATTGAAAAATTGGAGAGGGTTCAGAGAAGAGCCAAGAGAATGATTAAAGGATTAGAAAACCTGCCTTACAGAGATAGGCTGAGTTCCTTGAGTCTATTAGCGCAATAAAGAGAAGATTAAAGGGTGACTTGATCAAAGTCTGTAAGTACCTCCCAGGAGAACAAATATTTGATAATGGTGTCTTTAATCTGGCAAACATATAATTAAACTTATTCAAACATCAAAGGCCGTAGAACTCCCCCCACATTTTTAATAGTGAGAGTAATAACCATTGGAACAATAAGGGTTGTGGTGGATTCTCCATCAATGACCATTTTAAAAATCAAGATTGGATGTTTTTCTAAGAGAGATGCTCTCGGAATAATTTTGGGTGAGTTCTAAAGCCTGTATTATATGACAGGTCAGATTACGTGATCACAGTGGTCCCTTCTGGCCTCAGAATCTATTAATGTGTAGCTATTATGGTGTATCGTGGGCAGGGTATGGTTATTCCATAGGCATTACTGAAAGTCAAATGCAGAATATATTATTCTGGAAGTATTAGGCCTTTGATATGCGAGTTGTTTTAGTGTTAATAAAGTGGAACGAATAGCACTGGCTGTGATCCAGGTATACTGCAGGCAGTTGCTCTGCTGGCTATCCAGCTCTTGCCAGTGCAGTCCTGACATACAATACCGCTGCTTTCCTGAATCAGAATATGGTCGAATGGGCACTCTTAATGAGGCCACTATGCAACTGAGCTACAATATCAAGAAGTGATGACAAAACCTGAAAACTGTCAGAGCGGTCATTTGATTGTAGCCAATTGATATTTTTTAAAATGTCCTTCAGGACAAACTTACCTCAGCATCATGAGAGAGTGGTGTTGTGTTGTCATGACGTTCATAAAGTGGTATTGCACTGTAGCAACACCTCACGACCAACATTGCTCCCTCTAAAAGATGTTTTGAAACACTTTAGTGTCCTATAAACTTGTCTTACAGGCTATGGGGACCCCTTGTCAAAATTAGGGTGATTGCTTTTTTTAAAAAAGTCAAGTTAGGAGACAAACACCAACTTGTGAAAGTTCAAATACTTAGATGTGTGAGAGGGATAAAGGAGGCACAACGCTCTGGATTCAGGAATTCCCTCCATTAATGTATGGATCTGTGAAGGCTGGACTCTGTTGGTGCACCCTTTCATGTCCTCTATAGTACCCTCTGCTCATGCTGGCTACGGCATGCCAGTGGTCTGACTCTTCTTGTGACTCAGCCCTCTGGACAAATCATGCTTTAGTCTTACCCTTTACAGGGTGACAAAGTGCATCAAAGGAATTCAGCCTGACTTGGGGCCCAGGGACCCCACACATTTCTCTCAGGTTTTCAGTTGTCCATATTCCCTTCTCATGAGTGGCCTCCCACCACCAACTCCACTGGCAGCTGGTTGGGGTACCCAGGTCCACCCGCTACACAGGGTTCCAGTCCAGGGACCCTATAATTAGAAGCCAAGGGCTGCTTCGTCATACTTCTTTCTACTACCTCCCTGGACTTCTTTCTCTTGTTGTCTCTTTTTAGGCCTTTTCCTCACACCCTCTCTAGGGTCACCCTTTTTTTCAGGGCGAGAACTCACAGGGCTCTACTCTGGAATTCCCCAATAAAATCCTAAACTAATAGTACAAACATAACCCACTTCTCCCCTCCTCAGACTTGACCTTTGATCCATCTCCATTCCTCAGCTGAGCACCATCCAAGGCTTTCTTCTTGGAAGTCCAGGTCCTGCCCCCTTATCAGGGTTCACCACCTGAGCTTGCTCCACCCCACTGGCTTCTCTGTATCTCTGCTGTCTCTTGTCAGCCTTTGTTACTCAGCAGAGGATTCCAGAGCTAACTCTCCCCCTAAACTTCATCTGTGACCCACCCAGTCTCTCACACCAAACAAGGAACTGAAGTATGCTTTCCCACTCTCCCTGCAGCCTCCTTCTCATCTGTGCTTCCTTTCTATATAGTCATCACCCAGTGCCTGACCCACCCTGCAGGTGCAGCCAGATGAGTTAATTGGCCTTTCAGACCCACATTAACCCTTTCAGAGCCAGGATTGAGATATACCACATCACGAGATCCTATTGGATTACAGTAACAAGCTAATAATAAAAGCAGAAAAGAAAACACACACAGCCCTCCCCAAAACTTGAAGCTTCTTGCACCCAAATTACCAGAGGTCCCGTCAGAATTTCAGAAGAGCAATTCCTGATGGGCCAACAGAAAATTGTAGCCATACAGTTCCCTTTAAATTGTTTTCCTTTACTCTGCTGGATAGTGCAGCATTTTCCTTTTGTTTTGTTTTTTTTCCTTATCATTCTTAGTTCAACCAAAAGAAACCTTATGAGTTCATCTCAGATTAATAGAGTTGACTGGTCTCTCTTTTAGCAAGCCAGTAATGAGTGTCTCCTCTCTATTCTAAGGAGAAGTGCCACATTAGACACCAGTACTTTCCTTTTTAGGCTTAGAAACCCAGCAAAGATTATGTTTTCCTGATACAGCAGTATGGCGTTTACTTGGGGGTAGAAAGAGCTTGGAAAAAGTTGAATAGTTTGAAGAAAGAAAGTGCTACATATTACTCATTCATACAGGGGAGAGTAGCCTTGATTCCTTGAGCTCAATTAAACTTAAAATGAGTTAACACGGGAAACCTCAGATTAATCAAACACTCTGGGTGGGATCCACAAAGGTACTTAGGCCCTATTTATTTATACCCAGATCTAGGTGCCTAAGTATCAGGTTTAGGCACCTTAATCCCAGTGGCTCCACTGTGATCCAAAACTCCTGCCAAGCCCTGTAGGTGCCTAAACTCGGTGCCTACGTTTTTCAGAATAAAAGTTCCCTCCATGCCCATGTTTCTGCCGCTGAGCACATGCACTGTTGCCCCCTTAGGTATCTGGACACCTATCTCCTGCCTAAGCCCAGAGTGAGTCACAAACCAGGAGAAGACAGGCATTCAGCAGCTGAGTTGCCTGTAGAGCCCATCTTGTGGGGGGCTCTGCACGTGCCTACTAGAGCAGGTCCATTCAGAATTGATGTGTGGGAGCGTGCTCTCCCACAACTTTTAGCCAAGTGGTTAGAGCACTCGCCTGGGAAGTAAGAGACCCAGGTTCAATTTCCCCCTCTGCCAGAGGAGGCTAAAAATTATAAGGTGGCAGCAGCAGCTGCTCCACCACCTCCTCTGGTTGTTTTATGTGTAGGGAGGCAGGCGCCTAATTCTCTTGCTCAAACACAGCTTAGGTGCCTGATTCCAGACAGCCGGTTCCCATTTGTGGATCGCTAAGATGACATAGGCACCTCCCTGGAGCCTGGACTGCAGCAGCCCTCTGACATAGGGGCGGGGCTGAGCACACACTCTTCTCGTTGGCATTTCGTTGGCTAGCTTAGGCAGAGCCTCACCTAGTGTGCTGGCTTTGTGGAGTGCATTCTAAGGTGCCCGTCTCTCCCCATTCATTGTCTAGGGAGCCTAAGCGCCTAATTTGGCCGTGTGGATTTCAGTGTTATTCCTGTGACTTCCTAGGCACTGTGACCCTCAGTGTTGCAATACCTAAGTTCCTTTCTGGATCCCAGCTTTGTCACCTGTTTCTCTTAATATAGTAAGGTTTTTCACTCCCAATTCTCCCTGCAGGACATAATTAACTCTTCATCTCTGTAAATAACCCTTTTGTTTCTTCCTCCCTTACAGTTGAGGGGAAAGGGCTACTTCTGTCACTCTTCTCAAACAAACAAACAAACAACCCTCTTCTTCCCAGAAACTGGATGCTATGGTGCATATGAGAAACTTTCTTAGCAACCTATATTGTGTGACTGAAAGGGAGCAATGCTGCTATTCCAGTTGTTATTTTTGGGAGGACTCCATTCCTTACCCTTAGTTCCCTCACCGTACGATGATAAAGTCCTGATGTTTAATGGTGTTGCAAATCCAACTTGCAGTATGCAGGACTCCTACACTGAAATAAAGATGATCCTTAAAAAATGGAATGAGTGGCAACACCCTTCCTTATCTGCCTCTCTTATTTCTCCCTCATAATGCAACTTGTTCCTCTTTGATCTTGTTCCCTAGACATGATCTTCCTCTTATACTATCAGTTCATTTATAGATATATTGGTGACTCCTTTTTTCTGCATTACACTCACCTTTTGTGCTTCTTTTTCTTTCCCTTTCCTTGATTCCCTGCACGATTTATAGCAATGCTCTCTCCACCTCCAGCCTCTTTGGCAGCCTCTGTGTGCATTAGCTTAGTAAACTGCTGTTTTCAAATCTTTCCTGCTTCAGTACTCCCCTTGATCAGTGGTGCCCCACGGTGCACTGTGCATATTTCACCCAGGGAAGCTCATAGGTGCCCAGAATTTTGAATATAACATCTGGTCTGGTCCCAGCAAAGATTTCCAGATCACACAAGAGTTTGCCACTGAGCAAAGGGGTAAAGGGCCCTATGTGGAAATGGCGCCAGGAAGAGAAAAGGAAATTAAGGGGAAAAAGGGAAATTAAGGCGGCTTTATTAGGAATCGCTGAACAGGTCTGAAGAGCAGCAAATTGCAGTCGGGGTGGGTGAGGGAGGGAGGTAGAGGAGCTAAAGTACAAAAAAGCAGCTATGGGTCTGTGATAATTAATGGAATTATGAAAGTTATCAGTTCAAGCCAGGATGTATTTTTTCCAAACTATTTCCCCGAGCTCTATTTTCAAACCAGCTGATGGATACATGCAAAACTGTGATAAAACTTGAATCACTAGTTACAATTATAGGATCTACTGCTTGCACAGCAGTTGAGTTCATAGACATAAGTAAACAGGCAAACAAGGTTATTACTCTCTAGGGGCTGTCATCTGGAGGGAGAGAGAATGAGAAATCAGAGCAGTGAGGAGCAGAAAATTCCTTGGTGTTAATGACTGGAAATCTGCTATTTCAGTCTGTGGGTTAAGAGTTTAATATCCTCATTGATAATATGAATAGGTAAATCTTACCATCTGCCACTTCCCATTGTAGTAATAAACAATCTTTTGTAAATCAGAGAACACTATTGTGGTATGAATGGTGTGGATCATTTATTCATGCTTACATAAAATCCTTCAGTTTTAAGATTTAAAAAAATACAGTCAACCTGTGGAACTCTTTGCCAGAGGAAGTTGTGAAGGCCAAGATTATAACAGGGTTCAAAAAAGAACTAGATAAATTAATGGAGGATAGGTCCATCAATGGTTATTAGCCAGGATGGTGTCGCTAGCCTCTGTTTGTCAGAAGCTGGGAATGGGCAACAGGGGATGGATCGCTTGATGATGACCTGTTCTGTTCATTCCCTCTGAAGCTCCTGGCATTGGCCGCTGTTGGAAGACAGAATACTGGGCTAGATGGACCATTGGTCTGACCCAGAATGGCCGTTCTTATGTTCTTATTAATCACCTATTTGTCATAATTAAAAAATAGAATTCTTGTTTACATTCCTTTCTCTAAGGAAATTTTTGGAGCTCAGTTCTAATTCCTTAACTATGTTTTTTCATCCATCTGGCACGTGGTCTGTTTTTAATTGAAAGGTTTCAGAGTAGCAGCTGTGTTAGTCTGTATTCGCAAAAAGAAAAGGAGTACTTGTGGCACCTTAGACTAACAAATTTATTTGAGCATAAGCTTTCGTGAAGTGAGCTGTAGCTCACGAAAGCTTATGCTCAAATAAATTGGTTAGTCTCTAAGGTGCCACAAGTACTCCTTTTTTAATTGAAAGTTATTCATGAGTGATAGGCTTCTGGCAATTATTTTTTATTTAAATTAAAAAGACACTATCTTTTTTTTTAGTGGCAGTAGTGCATACCAATTATCTGGTCTTTACAAATAAGTATAAGGAGAAATGCATGTTTTTAAACTCAAATGTTGGGCCAACTCACATATTCCCAAATTATTCTGATCATTGCACTAAACGAAACTTAAATACTGTATCCATAGCTTACCTGCAAGATCTCTTGTAGCTGTAGATGATGCAAATAATGATCAGAATTTTAGAAGTTTTTTTAACTTGTGCCTGTAATTCTTAAATGTGTAATAGTTCATACTGAACTGATATAAAAGGCCAAATTCTGCTCTAATTTACCCTTGTATGAATCAAGAAGTCCACTGACAAATCAAATTAGTCGAGATTTGAGCCCCAGTCCTGCAAACTACTCCTTGGGGGTGGAATATGTGCCTGCATAGAACTCAGATAACAATGAGCGTCTGCCTGGGCACAGGGGTCCTTGTGTGGAGTAGGTTGCTGGTTTAGTGCCTGAGCCCTGTCTTCACAGGATAGACTTCTGTTCTCCATTGAAAGAGGGGCTGTAGTACTGAGAAACAATGCACAAGAGAAAAATAAAAGATTAAGAAACAGCAGGGGCAATTTTGAGGCCACTTGGAAGCCTGCTAGAGATCAATGGGATTTCAGTGCTATTTTTATATGCCATAGATAAGAGCTTAGGGAAGGGGGAATAACAGAGATTTTTGGGCAAATTAACATGATTTCATAACACAGCATGGCAGAGGTGGGTTACGTAGAGGTGGAGAGGATCGGGCAGTTAAGCTTAGGAGGATGGAAGTGCTAGACTATTGCCAAGTGTTGTTTTATATTGTTACACCTGTAATAAAATAACCTTTTGTCTTCATTTTTGAAAACCATTTAACCAAAAATCTAATAGAGAAAAAATGAAGTTTAATGTCTTCCACAGACAATTAATAAAATGTCACCTACGTCCTTAAAAATGACTTTGAGACAGCTTAGAGAAGGCGCTTCCATGAACTTGCAAGATGTATTAACTATGGAATACAGACTGAGCCAGGCATGCATGGTAAGAAAAAAATATGGTACATTTGCCCCTTCCAGACATAATAAGCTGGTTGCCCACTTTTGCAATTCCATACTAATTATATCAACAAATATAGCTGACAAATATATAACTGTCAGTATCTTAGTGGTGTCTTTGTTCAAAATGACAGTTGCCATTTGTATGCCTGCTTGTGCAACTGGAAGGAAAGGTAGCCAGCAAAACAAGGTTATAGGCGGGACAGTGGTTTACGAAGAAACATATGGTGAAGCTACAACCTGGAGAATTAAACAATAAGTCGCGTTCAGTACGTAGCTTGGTGAAGTAGTTCTGGCGCAGCAGCCTAGTTGTCTGACTGAAACCCTGTAAGATTCCTGACCGGAAGCCTGCTTTGTTCATTTAGTCACTTTTTGTCATATAAAATATTAAATGACATAAAAATATTATTTTTGAATGGATAGTTTTGTTTAAGATAGACCTTGGAAATGTGTGGCATGCCTCATTCATACTGAAAATATTGTTACTCCTTTCCTCAAATGAGTACTGTCACTCCATTTCTAATAAAATGTGATCAAGATTTGATAGAACATAATTATTTAACTGAAAAGTGTGATAAGCATGCATAGTACATCAAAAACCAATGAAGACAAGGGCTCTGCCTTGAGGAGTTTACAGTCTAAAGACCAATCCTGTAAGCCCCCATTGTGTGGAACTCCCATACAATGGAAAATCAATGAGATGTGCCTTGGGAGGATGATGTGACCATAATTCAGTCAGCCACAGTGCATAGGACAGCAGTTCAAATGTTAGAGGAGGTTTGGAGCTAAGGTAGTAAGATGGATCAGTATAGGAAGATTTTGGATGGGAGGAGAGCACTTGGTGGATTGACTCAGAAGGTTGTTCCAAACATAGAGTGTAGCATGAAAGAAGGTGCAAAAGCCAGAATTAAGGAAAGAGAGAAGGGAGCAGTTAGGTGAGAACATCCAGAGCAGTGTAATAAGAGTAAGAGAAAAAGACGAGTGCAGTGGAAGGGAAGTTGGGTAGAGGCTTGGGTAGCATGGACTTGATGCAAAAGCAAGGAGCCCCCAATGAAAAGGGGTGAAATGGAATGTATTGTTTTACATGTTTCTTTGTCTTTCAGAGTGGCCATGACTTCTATGAAGGTGTTCGAGCAGGTAAGCATGCACACCAGAAAGATCACTTAAAGTTAATAGTGGGTAAAACACATTGCTTTATTGCTCATTTGTAGATATAAGTAAACGTGCAGCAGTTTGTTTTTACAGTAATATCCAGTATCATCATCTTAGAGAATATGGTCAGTACATTAATTTATCCTGCTCATTGTATTCCCTCCATGCAGGCATAGATTGCCAACTGGCCTGTTGTCATTCTGTAACACGATAGAAAAAGGCTTTCTTGTTAATGTAAAGTATTTTCAGTGTTTTGTAGACATGTTCCCCTTGCACCATTAACTGCTAGTACAGCACCATGAAAACATGTGCACCAGGTCATCTGAAAGAAACAAGATATATCCAGTGTGGGCAATAATAAGCAATGACGATGTGACGCATGATCTACCATCTCTCATGCATTCAGTTCGGTTCTGGTGTCAGCCAGAGTGCTAGGCAGTCAGACAGCTCTAAAGTGATTCACAAAATCAAAAGGTAAAGTTAGTAACACATACGTTGGTTGTTTCAGGGTGGAAGCACATTCATTAGCACAGGAACTATTTTTGGCAAATGTCTCATATATTATCATTACCTATATCTTACCATGGAAAACATTCCTGGGTACTGTGGCAAAGTTCCTCCTCTACCTTGGTGGGTCTTGTGCTTATTGGCGGATTTGCTCGCCTTGGAGATTCACAGCAGCCCTCAGTTTGGCCGTTTTCGTGAACCCACCGTCCAGGTCTGACCAGGAGTTGGGAGGATTTGGGGGGAACCCGGGCCCGCCCTCTACTCCGGGTTCTAGCCCAGGGTCCTGTGGAATGTAGCTGTCTAGAGTGCCTCCTGGAACAGCTGTGCGACAGCTACAACTCCCTGGGCTACTTCCCCATGGCCTCCTCCCAACACCTTCTTTATCCTCACCACAGGATCTTCCTCCTGGTGTCTGATAATGCTTATACTCCTCAGTTCTCCAGCAGTCCGCGTTCTCACTCTCAGCTCCTAGCGCCTCTTGCTCCCAGCTCCTCACACGCGCACCACAAATCGAAGTGAGCTCCTTTTTAAACCCAGGTGCCCTGATTAGCCTGCCTTAATTGATTCTTGCAGCTTCTTGATTGGCTGCAGGTGTTCTAATCAGCCTGTCTTAATTGTTTCCAGAAGGTTCCTGATTGTTCTAGAAACTTCCCTGTCACATTACCCAGGGGAAAGGGACCTGCTTAACCTGGGGCTAATATATCTGTTTTCTATGACTATCCTGTAGCCATCTGGCCCGACCCTGTCACAGTACATAAACTTTTGAATTTTTTAAACCATTTCTCAGTATTAGGTAGGCAGGAAAGGAAGTGGCAGCAAACAGCAGGGCTTTTGTCTATTGGATTGATCTGGGAGTCAGACTAAGGTTCTCTCCCCAGCTCTACCATTGAGTCACTATGTGACCTTGTGCAAGCCTCTCAATTTCCCCATCTGTAAAATGGGACTCGGTGGTTATTTAAGAGCTGATGCACTTAGCACAGCATGAGACACTGATGGAGATGGTTTCCTAAAGAGATTACAGTGTAAGACAGCAGATCTAGTTAAGACTGAGAGACCCAGATGAGATTTTAATTCAGAATTTATTTAATTCATTTAAATATTATTTCCTTTTCTCTAATAATCCTTATCTACCTTTGTAAAGCAAATTTAAGCTCTGTGGATTAAGGGTGTGAAGTATTAAGTATTAATAAAGAAACCTCAGGCCATATCTATCAAAGAACAGGTATGGCATCATTGTGCTAGCAAACAAGAGAAGGAAACATGCACAATTTAAAAGATGCAGTTCCTAGAATATGTTCTAAATCTACGGGAAAATATGCACAATCACTGAGATATATCTGTATGGAAAATGGCAGTCCTCACTCAAAGGCCACGAGAGAGAGAGTCAAGCAGCAGATGTGATTCTCATTTGTAATGCACAAGGTCATTAAAATCATCTGGGAAGTGGGCAGAGGACAGAGACAGATTGCTTGCCATACTGTTCAAGATAATCAAACAGACCACTGATTAAGAAACAAGCATCAAGAGGCAACAGCTGGGAAACTTCCATTGGCTGCATAGTATTTCTTTCTTGTGTGTGTTATAGCACGATTATATGATTAGAATAGGCCTACAGGTAATAGAAAATATTCAAATTTCATTGTGCAATATATAATTGGCAATTTTATCAGTTGTTCTTGAATCATTTTTGACCCCAAGCTGCCCCCTACTCGCACTGATTAGTACCTTACTCTGTGAATAATCTCCCTGAAATCACTAAGACCACTTGTCAGATAAGGTGCTTATTTAATGTGAGAAAGGGTGGCAGAAACTGGCCCTTAAAGATGAACGGTAATATTTTATTTTTTTCATATATATGCACACTCACCCAAATCATTGACAGTTTGATCTTTCAAGGTGCTGAGCACCCTCAACTCCCATGAAGATGCTCAGCACCTCACAGGATCAAGCCCTACTTTAATAATATGTGGATTTAAAAATTAGAACAATATTTAAGTGGTTGCCATTAAAAGACAGCATTTGCCAAGTTATCACAGAGGGGTATCATAGATAACAAAGCTTTGCCCTATATGGGAAAAAAAAATTCGAAGGCATCGGGTGGCAAATGTGATTAGTTGCAATAGCACAGGTAGCTAGGCAGAAATGTATGTCTGCAATTTTCAAAGCAATGTTTAGGTCTGGCTTTTACTGGTTTCACATCTCCGCCACTGCAAATGGTTGCAGTGCTGCTACTTTCCATCCTGGAGAACAGACATTCTTCTAACATAAGGCTCCTCCTGAGAAGTGCTGAGCAGATGTGCAAATCCCATTAAAGCCAATGCAAGTTTCAAGTGCTAATCACCTCTTAACAGCAGTCTGTAATCAAATGCATGAGAGTCGGAAGAACTTGGTCTTTGGAGGTCAGATATTTACTAGTATTAAAAGTGGAGTTCATGTTAAATCAATGTTAACTTAATAACAAGTCATGAACTTGCCTTAAATCAACTGCGGAAGTCTCCCAACTTTCTCATCTGTTCATGTTTGACAACAACACTTCCCTCCCCATATCAAGCCAGATGAAAACATTCTGTTTCTTGAGTCATTTTAATGGATACTATTTGAGAACATTTTAACAACCCAGATTCTGTGATTATGGAATGTTTGGCTTCCATTGAAGAAGGCAAACTGTGGCTACTTGGACAAAGATTTAGAAAGGCAAAGCCCTGGGGTCAAAGGTCTTTCAGAAATCTGGCCTATGAAACAACGCAGCATATTGCTAACTGGCAATCAGCTGCATCAACAAGCAAGGGAAGAAAAAAGTATGTTTAGGATGAACAGGGTCAGTTGTGATATGTCAGGCAGTCCTCAGGGTTTTGAAACTATCCTGAAAAGGAAAGTGCTAGTTTTAAGCATAAGAAAAGGAGCTTCCTGCTAGTTTTTGTCTCCTGTTTACTGGATGAAACCTAGCTTGTGCATATAGCCTCCATTATCTCCAAGGGCAGAGGCTGTAGGGAAACAAGTTCTGCGACCCTAACTCCTTAGCCGGCCAAGTCATATTTGGTTTCAGCTGTGCTTGAAGATGTCGATAAGTAACCCTGTTAAAATTCCAGCCACGTTAAGTGTGGTCACTGAACCTATCACATTCCTTTCGGGTCTAATTTAACCTGCCTCCTAAAGGACAAGAGAGTGAACATATTTGCTACAGCGGCAGATCTAGGGTCTCTGGGGGTGGCACTAGCCCTCCCCTCTTCAATAAATATATGACTAGATGCTCAAAGTGTATAATACTTATTAAGCTACATGTCCTGAGACTTCATGGATTGAGGTCCAGGCAGGACCGTTATGATTATGTATTTTGATCTCCAATATAACACAGGCCATAGATGTAAATAAGGAGAATGGTTTAACTGCACAGTTATGTAAAGGACGGGAAGTTTTCTGTGCAACACACAGAACAGGTTGTTGTGAGTCTGGCTTGAATGTTCTAGAGGCAGGAGGTGGAAACTGAACCAGCACACACTTTGAATTTTAACAGCAGAATGATTGATTTGTCTTTCTCCCCTAGAAACAGCAGCATAGCTCCTTCATTCAAACCCATACAGTAGATTACCCTCTTATGCAAATTAAAATTCCGGTAGCCATAATATTGACCTTTGAGGAACAAGGGTCAAAGGCTTTCTGCCCACTATCTAATGCGTTCATGACTGGTGCTTAAAATAAAGAAAGCCCAAGTCAATATGATCAGAGTAAAACTAAAGAACATCTTTTCTTTTCATCTGAATACATTTTTTAAATTTAAATGTGGAGGGCTTTTATTTTTCACTAATATATTTAGTCAAATCATTGAGCTACATAATCAGACCTTTAAGAGTTCCCTGAAATTGTATACAGAGGCATCAAAGAACCTTCTTGAAATTCCATTCAGATTTTTTTCCACACCATATAATACTGTTTATTGTTCCTTTCTGATGGGGGCAGTCTCTTGCTGGTCATGTAAAAGTCTCTTCTACTGACATATCAATTAGCTCATCTCCAGCTACATGTAAGAGATCCACATGGAATTTAAGTTTATTATTTTGCCTTCTCTTTTTTCCTAACTAAGATCCATTTCTTCTCCTGGTCTGTTGGGAATGGATCTCTGCATCATATTTTCTTGTGTTATATTTTTGCATATAGCCCATTCATTACTGACTTTTAAATACAGCATTGGGGGTATATTCCAGTATTGTGCAGAATATACATATTACAATGGTAATTCTTCAGAGAAATTTTATGTCTCTCTCTCTCTCTCTCTTCAGAGAAATTATATGTCTTCTCTCTCTCTCTTTCTCAATAGCTGTATATAGCTACTGTTGATTTTCCTATGAGGATATCCTGCCATATTGTTTTCCCCATTATTATTATATTAGTTTATATGACATTCCCATAGGAATCTGAATGTCTACCCTCTACAGTCTTCAAAATTGAGATTCTACATGAGGATTTAATCATTCTTTTTTTAACTGAAGCATCCTACATAGAGCCCTATACCTACATCCAACCTCCAGGAGGTGAGCTGTATATGTTAGGATTGAGCAACAGGTCTACAATAAATGACTGGTTAGAGGCTTGCTTGATAATAGTATCGGTCATCACTCATAGTTTGTGAATGCTATATTGGATGGGGTCATTATGGGGATTTCTGGAGCAATAAAATATTCTCAGTGCCATGCAACTCAAGGGTGTGACTGTTCAGTGAACATTCATAAAAGGGTAAAAAGTTAAGCCGTTACTGAAGCCAAATACACTGTACTGCAAATACACTGTACTGCATATTGATTTTACTCCTAATATATACTAAATATAGCAACAGTATAATCTACTGTCTTGATGTGATCTGAAGACCTCTTGATTGAGAAAATTCACTAATAACTTCACCTTTTTCTACTTTACCTGATAGTGCTGATTGACAAAGACCAAGTTCCAAAGTGGAAGCCAGCTACCTTAGAAGAAGTAACAGATGAATTTGTGGAAAATTGCTTTAAGTCACTGGGAAACAGCGATCTCAAATTATAATGATGGTGTACAAGCCTATCAAGGTTGTATTCATCTGTATAATTCTAGGATAGAAAAATTAATAATGATGCAGAGACTTTGATGAAGGAGGTATGGTAACACTCTTGTGTCTAATCTGCTTGAGATGCACAGTCCGTAGCTTTTACTGCGTCTGTAGTACCATAAGGAGAAAACTGAATCAGGGGAATAAACTACTTTAAGAAAAAGCCTTTTAGTAATTGCTATTATGTAATAAAGAACATTTTGATTTTGGAGACATCTGTTAGTTTAGTGGGGCGATGCTGAGGCGGCGGCCTGGTTCAGTGAATAATGTATTGGTCTGGGAGTCAGGAGATCTGGGTATTCCAAGGTCTACCACTGATCCACTACATTGGTTCTGTGCCTCAGTTTCTCCTTTATAAAGTATAGATAAAAATATTTAACTTCATAAAGCACTCAGAGCTACAGCTGAAAATGCTGTGTATGTATACACACACACACTCTAAGTGCTTGGTAGTGGGTAGTATTTTCAATAATATCAAAGTAAACAGACAATTCTAATAACTTCTTGGGTTGACAACAAGAAGTTGCTATGCTACTGATTTAGCATCAGGTCAGTATTATGACCTAGTATTTGATAGAACTTCATTGTCTGGAATGGCAAGCCAGTTTTACAGATGAAATTGCCAGCCAACCTAGCGTATGAGTAGTATTTTACAGAGCTGACCAGTTTTAACTGTATTTTTAATACAACTGCCATTTACCACACTTTAGGTTATTTTTACAGTTTAATCTCTATAAAGATAACTCTGCATAACAAGGAATTTACCTTAACTTGATAAATCACTAGTGAACTTTCCCTGGTTTTGTGATGACAGTTGAATTCAGTGGTGGAATAATTGCCTCTAAGTGTGGTGAACATTGAGGGCCAAATTCACTGTGTCAGCAGCTGCAGCTCTGTTAACTTTAGTCATGCACAGATGAACTTGACAATGCATGTCTGCAGTTTAGCTGTACTGACCAATAAGCAATAAATCTGTCACTACTTCACAGGTGTAGAAGGGTCACATGCAGCCTAACAAGGAAGATCTATTGCATGGGGGCAAGGGCAGGATTTGTGGAGGCAATGAAGGGGGTGCACACCCCTAAATGGTGCATGCTTAGAGCATGTGAGCAGAGGGACTGGAGAATACATTGCTACAAGGATCCTCAAGTCCAGTGGTTTTCAACCTTTTTTCATTTACAGACCCCTACAAAATTTCAAATGGAGGTGTGGAGCCCTTTGGAAAACTTAGACATAGTCTGCAGACCCCCAGGGGTCATGGACCACAAGTTGAAAACCACTGACCTAGTCCATTCCCTCAACTAGTGGATGTGGGGAATGTATGGGTAGGCTTAGAAGCCTATTCCAGTCCTTAGCCTGAAGTATCAGCTGTAGAATGGCTCTGCTCCTGTTGCACATACAGGTTCTACTGAGTTCTCCCCTGCTTAGCCCAGTTTCCAGGGCTGGATGCAAAGGAAATGATACAATGTAAACTAAGTGGCAGGAAAACCAAGTCTGCTGGCCAGGCCCAGTGGCTAGTGCACTTCTTGTCTGCAACAGCCACTGGAAAAAAAGCTGAAAGTAAAAATTGGAAAGACTCTAACCAAACCATTATTAAAAATGACTGAGAACTGCTGTCTGGCTGCAACATTCATGCTCCAGAGCTCATATGTAATTTTCACTTTCTTAACAAAAAGTAAAACGGGAGTTTAAGTTTCCCATATTTAAGAGCTTGATTAGAAAGCCCCTGTCAGTGCTGCTAAAGCTGCAGCTAGTTTGACTATTTCAACTTGATAATAGAAAATGGGTGCAGAGGAGAAGGAAGGGGGAAAAAGGACCAGGAAACTTTTTTTAAACCATCTAATAAAAAAACCCTCCTCAAATGTGCATTAAAGACAGCTGTTCCATCTCAGGCTTCTGCTCATGTTAATAATGCCCTGAAGTTCCACAAATAACAAAAGCCAATGGATGTAATTATATCCTTATTATGTACAGTTAACATTTCCACGATTCTGTAGGTCGTACATGGCCACTGGTCTATGTTCTGTTTGTTCAAAATGGAGACTGCTTTTTCTAGTTAGTTTGACAGGTTAAACTTCAGCGACTCTTTTTCCAGTTATTTCGATGGCAATAGAAGAGGTCATCACAAATGTAAGTTTTTGACTCCTCTGAAGACTCTAGTCAAGAGGAGGAAAATGAGCTGAAAGGGGAAGAGCTTTTATTCAAACAAATGTGTTCAGTAATTGGCACCGCCAAAATAAAATAGAATGACGAAGCAGAAAGAGACCGCAGAATTGTTTACAAGGTGCTCAAAGGCGTGCAGCAATTAGCCCTACACGGTACGTAATTTAGGCAGCTAGTTGACCTGTAATCTCTTGGTGCAAATAATTAAGGGAGAGAAAGAGAAAAGCACTGGTGTCTTGACTGTTCACTAATAGCTCCTCTACTCAGTGGTCTCGCCTTTAACGTGCAGTGGTAAAATTTCAGTCCAGCTGCCAGTTATTAATGGTAAAATTTTCAAAAGTGCATGAGTACCAAGACACTTTTGAAGCTTTTATTCTTAAACAAAAAAACTTTAAAAATGATTATAAGCTCTGAAGTAACGAGGTAAGTTCTCATTTACTCAGCAAAATTCTGTTTGTTCCATTATTCTTGTGCAAAATGTAATAGTCATCCATTATGTGTTTAATAAACGAGGCCAAGAGTTTGAGTTCCTTGAGGCAGGAATCTTGCCTTCTCTGCTTGCAAAGTACATAGCACACTGCTGGCATTGCAAGATTTTATGTGTGTAAATTAATATACTAAGAACG
Organism: Lepidochelys olivacea; assembly: GCF_965140295.1. Lineage (NCBI taxonomy): Eukaryota > Metazoa > Chordata > Testudines > Cheloniidae > Lepidochelys > Lepidochelys olivacea. The sequence continues at coordinate 52,746,046 of NC_140421.1, read as the reverse complement.
GGATGTAATGTGTATTTTAATCAAATAAAAACCTTACAAGCAATTAATTACAACTTAATTTTATTCAGTTAAGAAAATGTTTTCACAAAAATATTGTAAAAATATATGGTCATATTAGAGTTTAGATCCAGCTCTGTCATGCTGCTGAAATGTCAGTTTTACAAAGTTGTGCTGTAGTTAGGTTTTGAACCAAAAGTAGAGCATCAAGCAAGGCAGATAACATGCATTAGCGAGATACAACTGTCACTGTTTTATGGGCAGTCTCATGGACATTGTATAAAGTATAGTATAACTAATTAAAAAGAATCCATAAATGTTTTTCCAAAACATGCGTGCCTGTCATGTGAGTCCTTCAGTATACAATCTCAAATGAAAAAGCTAGTTGCAACTTTTGTTGTAGAGCCACTGTTGCATCTCTATCATAAAAATTATACTACCATTAAAAACAAACTAATATTGAGTGGGTATTGTGTAGTTTCATTTAAGATATGATTTAGGTAAAGTCCTGTAGCAATATCCTTACCAAAAATACTGCAAAATTCTGGGAGGTTACTTTAGAATACTGTCCTGTGGTCTTAAGGATACAGGCATCATTTGCAAAGGTCAGCGTCCTAGAAAACTTAAATGGATAAAAAGTCAAATGGTTTTCCTGCTATGCAGCTGTGTACACGGCTGTCCTTAGTGCTCCTGAGCCTATTTTCCAACTGCTCTGTGCTTGCCTGAAGTGATAATGTCTTAGGCCTGGTCTGCCCGGGGTGGGGGGGTGGGGTGTCGATCTAAGTTACGCAACTTCTGCTACGTGAACAACATAGCTGAAGTCGACATACTTAGATCTACTCACTGCGTGAGTCAATGGCTGCTGCTTCCCTGTTGACTCTGCCTGCGCGCCTCGCGGCGGCCAAGTACAGGAGTCGATGGGAGAGTGCTCGGGGGGTCGATCAATCACGTCTAGTGATAAATCGACCCCAGCTGGATCAATTGCTGCACACTGATCCAGCTGGTAGTATAGACAAACCCTTAGAAAGTGGTGTTCCTGTCAGACACTGCTAGAGTAGCACTCTGGGTTATATGAGAGCGCTGTGAATTGTCAGGAAGTAGTGGGGGAGAACAGGTTTGGAAATCACAGGAGGAGATTCAGATATGGAAAGGATTAGCAGTAGGAGACAATTTTAGTAGGGGGCCTATTGTAAGTGGTATGTGTAGGTAGAGTGTAGTTCACAGCATCTGTAAAGTTAAGTATTCCACTAGCTCTGTGTCATACACTGTTTACCTTCAGCTGGGTAATTTTCTCCTTTGGTTCTTGTGCATTTAACATGGTTTCTGATGGACGGGTGTGGGTGCTGTGATTCAGCTACAAGTCGAATGCCTGGGTGTCTTGTGCAGGGAAAGGTGCAATTCAGCAACTAACCAAACTAAACCACCCTCCTGGCAGACAAGCTGCTTATCTGCTATCCCAGCGCTGGTAAGTGCCAGACCCCAAGCCAGTACAGAAAAGGAAGGAGGCAGGAAGAGGTGTTCTTCTTGCCCACGCTTCCCTGCTCCCTTTTAGCAGTGCCTTCAGCAGTGGGAGTGCATTGGCAACTTACTCTGTTGTGCCTACTGGTGCCTCATCTCCCAGCCTTTCAAAACAAAACAAAAAACCCCTTTCTCACTGAAGCCTGTTCATAGTTACCAAGAATCAGGTGGACCCAACTGGGTGGAGACAGAATAGCCCATGAGCTACTCCTTCCATCACCTCTCTCCTTAAGCCATTTGGCCTTTCCAGTTATGGGTGTAGACATAATTTATCTGTTTTCATAGATCAGCTTATTGATTAAGGAGCCCAGTAAAACAGCTGAGCATTCAAGTGCCTGGAACTCTCTCTTTGTGGCTTATAGCATGCAGTCAGGCTGCTAGGCAGAAGCATGAAAGTAGTCTCCTTCCCCCTTGTTGGCACACAGAGCAGTAGGGGGCCACCGGAAGAAGAGAAATAACGAATATATACTAATTTGTAAATGAGGACATCATTAACTAGAGCATTTTAGTAACAGATAGTGCAGCTACTTGAGCAGGAAATGAAAAGAATGTACTTAACTACAGATCTGTATAGGCAGCCTTTCCAAACTTTGTTAAACTGACACTTTATTGCCAACATCTCTGCAAAAAAGGGAACAGCACTGCAAATGGGATTCAGTTTAATATCTAAAGTAGCTCATTCCTTGGCATTTCATAACCAATGCTTAACATGCGGCTAATGGTGTTAAGAGGTTTCTTTTGACATAGGAATAAGCTTTTACTACAACACAAGCTTCATCTAGTCCTCCTGAATTGGATTTGAAGTGTAATATGAAACACAGCCTCCTACTCCTTAAACTGTAGTGCTGTTAATTTCAGATTACAGCTAAGTGTATTTTAAAAATAAATCACGAGGAAATGTCATTGGAATAGCAGATGCACAGAAGCAATGTCTATGCCATTCAGTTAATAGTGATTTAAAAAAAAAATCACTGTCTTCAGCAATGGGACAAGTTATTTTCCTGCTGTACCATACCACACATGATCTGATGCTAGGTGAGGGAGAGATTTGTTTTCCTACCTTTTCTCTTTCTTACATTGGAAGAGATTCACTTTTTAGACCGATTAACAAAACAGTAAATTAAGACAGGATTCATTTTTTTCTGGCTGATTATTCCATTTCTTTTTTAAATTCACTTCATGTTTGGAATCACCTTTTTTAGTGAGGGCACCTGTAGAGCATGGCTGAATGTACTGTACTCACTATAACTTCAGGGAGATTCAGTTAGATTTAGGTTGGACGTGGTGTATTACAGACTGTCTATTAACACAATGACCCATTTTAAAATACAGAGATGGAGAAGACGATAGTATTCAATAGAGTGGATCCAAATTGTTTTTCCTTTTCTTCAAGGGCTTGGGAAAATATTCTAAATAGCAGCACAGTGTGATCTATGGAATTAACTTCAGTGTGAATAAGATACCTTTATTTCAAGTCAGTCTTGGGCTGCGTTATTGGAAATACTCTTCCTTTATAAAATTTACTCCTGGTAAATTGTCATTTACCTGTATACACTAACCCAAAATAACTTGACTCCTTTTTCAGTTTGCTTCATAAATGTCCATATTTTCTCTGTCTCTCTCCTACATGGACAGATTGTGGCTCAATCTTAGCAGCAGCAAGAGAACTGCAGCAAGAGATGACCATTCTAATTCCCAAAAATATTACTCAAACTATCATTTTTTGTATTATTTAATAAAATTTTCAAAAATGCCTTTAACTTGCCTGGAAAAGCTGTTTTCTATTTAAAAAGTTGCAAACCCATTATCTGCCTGTTAAATTACAAGTGGAATGAATGGAAATATGCACCTACTTTACTGACTGCCTTATCTAGGCATTTTTATTATTGACAATGGATTTTGATGGAGGAGGAAACAAATGCAAAGAAACCAAACTCCTAAGAGGCATGCAGCTGGATATAGTGTTTGAGTGCAAAACTATGCTCATTGGCTTTAGGTAACATATTGCAATCGCCCATCCTCAAAATCCATTCTTGCAGCTCTTGCTTAACCTACAAGACCCCAGCTGTGTCTTGGACGGGCCAGACTACAAATCCTGTTGAAGAAGGGCACTTTCTTAATGAAGAATGTTCCCTTAATGCTTTAGCCCCTTTGGCTCTAATATAGTTTGGACCCATGGCATTTAATCATCATTTAGTCAGACTCACTATTCAATTAACAGAAAAAAGAGATGGCCCCTCACAGTAGCATGAGAAAGGCCTGCTACTCCAAATGGCATCCTGTCAGTGGTATTTCAGTACAATGCAGCATAATATTTAGATGAGATGTTCTCAGCCATTCACAGTTATACTGATTAATAAAATGAATCTTCACAGGCATATTTATTTTCCCTCACCTTTCTGGCTAAACTAAGTATCTTTGGTCTGAGTATAGTAATCATGTAACTGATTGCTACAGCAATGAATGTTGTTAACAACTTTAATTTATGCTTTTAGGGATTAGTCAATACCCTTCACCTAGTTTGCAGAGGCCAAGGCATCAGTTAAATGGTTTCATCAGGATAATTAGATTATTGGTGCCTTTAATGCGTTTCCTAGTGATGCGTTTAAGAAGGGCAGATTTAATGGCAGCATAATCCAAATGGTTGGTTTGCTACTTTTCACTGTTACAAAGCACATTGCCTTGGCTTAACAGTCAATTAGCAGTTCACACATTTAGTCAGGTCACCCTAAAAGATCAAAGGTAAATTTATGACTGAACCCCTTCCAGTTATCTATGCTATAGCTCTATAATCCTGATTCCCATTTAACAGAAGTTAGAGCATTTTATCATACGTGCAATTTCTCACGTAAGATCACAGGCAGATGCAAGGCTTACACGTTTATAAAGTAATCCATTGTCACAATAGCTTTTATGCAGCACATTAAAAAAAAAAGGCAATTTGTACCTTATCCTTAAGAATCTTTGGTGCTGATGTTGCTGCAACCATTGGGGGGTGGTTACAGTTGCAGCAGTTTTGCACATCCATTTTCCTGACATTCATTACGACCAGACTCAGCACATTACAAAGCAGATAGAACACACACAACCTATGGCAGATCACAACTGATGCTGGATTAATGGATTCTGTAGTGGTCCAGTTGCTCGTGAATAAAAGGACATTTTATGCTCCCTGACCTTCCAGACACAGTACTGTAGTTGGAGTTATGCTTAAATCACAACTGCTTTTGCTTGAACTTATTTATTTGCAATAGCACCAAACGTGAATTGTTTAACAGACAAATGGAGGCTTATTGAGAAGATAATCCTTGGAATTCAGGGCACATCACTTTCGATGAAAGGAATGTCACTATATTTGCTTTCAGTCACTGCCCATTGTTTCACAGCCTGATCAAGAATTTCACGAGAGAGACGGTGAGCATAATCCAGCACTATGGTACTTGATGAGCCTCTCTCATCCAGCTTCACTGTAATCAGTGAAGATTTCTCCCCAATGCATCCCTCACCACCTTCCCTGCTCCTCTCATCCAGGATAGTGTTTGAGCCTGGAAAAGCGTTCTTGGACTTGATGCATCCCATGGTACGTCTAAAAACGTAGCTGCAAAGGTTAGTTTAGCAGCATGTTCTGAACAATTGAAATCGTTTTCTTGATTGACGCAGAGCTTTTATTTCTTCCTGCAAGTAGTTCCAGCAACTTCGAAAGAATAAACTGTCCCTTTTGTGCCTCCTCACATCTATAGAGATCTGTCAAAATAATGTTTTGTATAATTTCAGTTTAAGAAATTACATCATTCTTAATATTGAACAACAGAGCTACAATTGGAAGCTTAATTCACCATAGCAGGTTATAAGAGAAACATTTTGCACATACTAGCACAGAGATTTATATTTGTTTTCATTTGTAAGGTCCATCGATTACAGTTAATACAACTGGGTTTTTTTTTGGACTTTTATCAAGCAGGCCTTGAAAAGTTCAATTGCCAGTTGTGAGAAGTGAATTGTAGGCTGCCTGGTGCCTGCAGAGCTTTGTTTTGTGTTTTTATATTGATTTCCCAGCCCTGATGCCTTACAGAGGTAGCCTGGCAAACACAAATGGATGTGGTGCTCTTTTCCTGATTCTGTAAATAAATACAAGTTACCTGCAGTGGCCCTGCTGCTGCTCAGGAAAGCTAACAAGACCCTAGTTTTCACTGCTGCTCTTCAGAGCCCATTGGACAGGAGGGACACTGACAATATCAGTGTCACTTTGCTGTTGCTCAAGAAAACTATGTAGAGAGGCGATCACTGGGAGGTATTCCTGGGGAAGGAAGGCCATTGTAAAATTTAAAAGCTTTGGGAAATAGAGAAGCAGCACCCAGCAGGCTGGCATAGGACGAGCGGAGACTTCTGTCCTCAACAGGCAGGACAACGCTGGAGATACAGAAAGGGAAGTGAGGAAGGAAGTGGTTGCTCTTCTTTCCGACTATCCAGAAGAGGGCTGTAAATCTATCAAACACCTCCCACACCAGCATTACCCAGTGTGGGACAGAGAATGTTCAAGGGCTACAAGCTGGATAGATGCAAACGCATGGTGGGGGCTGCTCAGCTTTCAAAAGAGGAAGTGCTGTACTAGGCAAAAGTTAATACAGCCACAAGCAAGGTTCATGGAGAGCACTCTGGCAGAAATCCCAGCACCTCTCTCGAAAGCAGGCTGGGGTGGGGGGGAAGGAAGGGGAGATGCGCTTCTCACTACAGCATTGCCCCTCTATCTGACTCGTTAGTGGGTGTCTGCCCCTGGCTTTGAAAGCACCAATACCAAGACTCAGGAGAACTTCAGAGAATTCTCGTGTATGCCGATAAGTTTACTAAGATGTGAAACAATTTCTCAGGCCATTTCCTCTGCTTTGCCTGTGCATAATCTTACGCATGTGCCTGATTTCAGTTGGCATGAACTTACTGATTGTCAGGACAGATATAATTGCCAACAAGAATAAAGAGTGCCCAACATAGAAACCAGCTGTCCCTGCAGCTTATCCCAGTGACTAGGGCCAGCCAAAGTTCAACATTTTTCTGTAATTAGTCTTAAAAGAAAACCACATGTAATCATGGCAGTGGCTTATAAAAAGCCCTGTTCATTTGTCTTATCCAGCACAGAGGAAATAGAGCAGTGTTTCCCAAACTTGGGACGCCGCTTGTTCAGGGAAAGCCCTTGGTGGACCGGGCCGGTTTGTTCACCTGCCATGTCCGCAGGTTCGGCCAATCGCGGCTCCCATTGGCCGCGGTTCACTGTGCCCGGCCAATGAGGGCTGTGGGAAGCACCAGCCAGTACGTCCCTCAGCCCACGCCACTTCCTGCAGCCCCATTGGCCGGGCACAGCGAACCGCAGCCAGTGGGAGCCGCAGTCGGCCGAACCTGTGGACGTGGCAGGTAAACAAACCAGCCGGGCCCGCCAGGGGCTTTCCCTGAACAAGCGGCATCCCAAGTTTGGAAAATACTGGAATAGAGGATCCAGTCCTGCCACTTGATCCTTGTAGGAAGATCCTTACAGCCAGAGTCCCATTTCTAAGTCATTAGGGCTCTCTCTGGGCATAAGAGTTCACTCACATGGATCAGATTACAGGACTGGAGCTCTGGTGAGATACTTTTATGATGGAAATAGGAAAAGGAGAGAAGAGTTGTCTACTCTAGTAAGAATTACACATAAAAGTTTCTTCAAGGTTTACCAGACAGGCCAGCCATTCCTTGCAGACATTGTTTTTATAGCCTATTCCATACAGGCATTTTAACAATAATTCAAGCAATTGAATTTCTGGAAAGACACATGTTGTTGGCAGCATATTTTAGAATTAGAAACTAGTCACTAAGCCTATAAACTTAAATCGTACCATCATAAAGTTTGTAATTTTACTAAACTCAGAAAAGAGCTATGAATCTCCAAAACACACTGATTACCAGAGCTTATTCATTATTAGGAAACCAAAAAGGACAAGTTGATCCCTTGGTTTCACAAGAAGAAACCATACAACCCTAAATAGGTCTATACAATTGCCACTTATACCCGTTTCCCTCATCTACACGCACTGAACAAACAGAAAATGCTTACACAGCCTACCTAGTAGCTATAAGCAAAGCAGCTTTCATACACAAGATTTACTGGGGCTACTGTTTTCAGAAAGTCATTCAAACACTTGGATAATATTAATTTTGCCTCGGAAAGAATATCTTGTACCCATCAAATTCTAATATCTACCATACAATAAAAAATACCCAATATTATGATTTCATCTGCAACTGTTTTTCTGAAGCTGAACCATGATAGAGAAAAAGAGAATTAGGTAATATTTAACTATCCAGTGTCATTGGTCACATAACATGTGAACAAGGGTGATCCAGTGGATATAGTTAAGGCTAAGTTTTTGTCACGGATATTTTTAGTAAAAGTCAACAGGTCACAAGCAATAATGAAAAATTCACGGAAGCCCGTGACCTGTCCTTGACTAAAAATAACCATGACAAAATGGGTAGCCTGGGTGGCTGGGGAGGGAAGGCGGCTGGGAGCTCCAGGGTGCCCCCTGCTGTGCCTGGGAGCTACCAAGGCCCACGTTGCATGGGAGGAGCGGGGACTGACCCAAACAGTGGGTCCCCCCCTGCCACCCTCAGCGGCTGTGAGCAGCGGGGATTCCCTCTGCCACTCCTGGTGGCCGGGGGCAGCAGGGGAGCTCTGGGGCAGGGACCCTGCAGCTTGCAGCTGACACTGGCTGAAGTCAGAGCGGTCTTTGGAAGTCACAGATTCCGTGACTTCTGTGACTAAATTGCAGCCTTAGCTACAGTATATTGGGACTTTCCAAAAGCCTTTGACAAGCTCCCTCACCACAGGTTTCAGAGTAGCAGCCGTGTTAGTCTGTATCCACAAAAAGAAAAGGAGTACTAGTGGCACCTTAGAGACTAACCAATCTATTTGAGCATGAGCTTTCGTGAGCTTATGCTCAAATAAATTGGTTAGTCTCTAAGATGCTACTAGTACTCCTTTTCCCTCACCACAGGCTCTTATCCCATGAATGCTTACTTTGCTTAAGAGGGAAGGTCCTCTCATGGATACGTAACTGGTTGGAATAAATGGCCAGTTTTCACAGTGGAGAGAAGTAAATAGTGGGGTTCCCCAAGGATCTGAACTGGAACCAGGTCTGTTCAATGTAGTCATAAATGATCTGGAAAAATGGGTAACAGGGAAGTGGCAAAGTTTGCAGATGATACAAAAATTACTCAAGATAGGCAAGTCCAAAGCTGACTGCAAAGAGTTACAAAGGGATCTCAGAAAACTGAGTGACTAGGCAACAGAATGGCAGATGAAATTCAATGCTGATAAACGCAAAGTAATGCCCATTGGAAAACATAATCCCAACCACACACATAAAATGATGGGGTCTAAATTAGCTGTTACCATTAAAAAAAAAAGAAAAGATCTTCAAGTAATTGTGGATAGTTCTCTGAACACATCCATTCAATGTTCAGAAGCAGTCAAAAAAGTTAATGTTAGGAACCATTAAGAAAGTGATTGATAATAAGACAAGTTCTCATAATGCCACTATAAATCCATGGTATGCCCACACCTTGAATGCTGCATACAGTTCTGATCACCCCATCTCAAAAAAATATATGGTCAAACTGGAAAAAGTACAGAGAAGGGCAACAACAAGGATTAGGGGTATGGAACAGCTTCCATATAAGGAGAGATTAAAAAGACTGGGTACTGTTCATCTTAGAAAAGAGAAAATGAAGGGGGGGGGGTTGATAGAGGTCTATAGAATCATGAATGGCATGGAGAAAGTGAATAAGGAAGTGTTCTTTTTGCCTTCACGTGACGCACGAACCCGGGTCACCCAATGAAATTAACAGGAGCAGGTTTAAAACAAACATAAAGAAGTACTGCTTTACACAAAACATAGTCAACTTGTTGAACTTGTGGCTAGGGGATGCTGTGAAAGCCAAAACTATAAAGGGGTTGAAAAAAGAACTAGATAAGTTCATGGAAGATAGGTCCATCAATGGCTATTAGCCAAGACAGTCAGGGCTGCAACCACAGGCTCTGGGTGTCCCTAAACCTCTGTCAGAAGCTGGGAGTGGACGACAGGAGATGGATCACTCAATTGTCCTGTTCTATTCATTCCCACTGAAGCAGCTGGCATTGGCCACTGTCGGAAGACAAGATACTGGGCTAGATGGACCACTGGCCATTCTGGGTCAGACCATTCTTACGTTCTTATAAATTTGGGGTCAGGAACTTGATAGTTTGCAAGCTATATCCAAGCCAGCTTGATATACAAAGTCATCACGATGAGCAGTGTCCCCACGTGCAACACCCCATCCCCTGCCATGTCACTTCCAGTTGTGATTTAATGTATTACAAGACCATGCATGACAATCTTTAGACTTGGCCAAGAGGGTGAATGTTAGCGATGTAAAGGAAACAAGTGGCTGGTTGGTGGGAGATCTGGTGGGAATACCACTGGAATATTTTGCACACTGTCAAAATGCAGTAAACTGCAGATGATGAAATAAATGTTTTAGGACAGAAAAGCCAATCTGTTTATCTAGAATTCTGTCCTAGTGTAATTTGTCAGAAGCAAGAAAAGTTAAAATATCAACTCACTACAAGCCACCCGTCTTTCTATTTCTTAAACACAAACCTCCATCAACACTGTAAAAGCATAAAACCAAAGCTGGTTATCGCCCTCTCCTACTTAGAAACACTAAGCTCCTCAGTATAATCAGGTCTCTCCACACTTAAATACACATGCTATTATGCCCCAATATCTAAAGCCAGATATGTGTGTGCTTACTGTAATGTTATGGCATATTTTATAGAAAACAATTAGAATTAGGCATACTAGCAATGAGTTTCCATTATGATTCATCCTCAGCTTTTTCCTTTCTTCCATGTGTAGGTCTTTCCTTCCCTCCATCTCTACCTTCCTTCCTCATATTTCTCACTCCCCCAATGGCCCCACGATCACTGTTCTCTGCCACCAGCCTCTGATCACCAACAAGCTGAGCCACTTCCAGGCCACACTCTTCAGAGGGCAGAAAGAAGAGATAGCAGGTGCCTCTGTTTTCTAGCTCCCTTTCTAGCTTCATTCTCTCTCTGTTCCCTTGAGTTGGTTGGTCCAGTGTGTTAGCCAGGAGTTGCTCTATCGCCAAACATCTCCGAGTACCTATCGGGGCATGCTGGTGCTTCCTGAATGGTCAGATCAGTTTTTGCAATGCTCTTTGCTCTCCCTAAGTCGGGAGTACAACTGGCTGGAAAATGTTAATAATTTTTTGTCAGAAAAAGCTGTTTCAATTAAACTGAAGTTGTGTGAAGTCATACTGATTTTGATGAAGGTTCCAATAGGGAAAATATTTAAAAAAAAAACCCTTCATTCTGGAAAATTGTGCGTTGGATTTTTTAAATGTTTTTTATAAAAATATAAAAAACGAAGAAAAGTTTTTCCAGTTAATGATATGTCAGTAGTAGCAGTGCATAATGTAGCAGTCACTACACTGTGGACATGCCATGAAATATAAAAATACATTTTGTAAGTTTTCCAGGAATTCCAAAAATATTCACTTTTGTTCCAATGTAGAGTGAAAACAATACCTCTCAGTTTCCTAGGAAACAGAAATGCTGAGTTTGAATCAAGAGTCACAAGCACTGTGCTCCACTCTGCACCAAAAAGGGTCAGCCATGAATTTATAAGCACAGCTGTGGTCCTCTAGAGAGTGCAAAGAAATTTTCCCAATTGGTTTAATTTACACAGAATAGAGATCTGCAATCCTGCTACAAGGTTAGGTTCTTGCAGCTCCTGAACCATGAGTTTCCAACCTTTGCCCTAACAATTAATTAAACTAACAAAATTCAGAGAAGGGGAGGAACTAGTTTCTAATCTGCAGGATTAGAACTCAGTCCTCAACACCCCCATCAAGGCCAACATCCAAAAACATGTCTTGCATCAAAGAAAGAGACTGGAATGCAGCTGAGGTTTAATCACTGGGGATTCAAGATCTTCATTCTGTGTTTGTACAGCACCTAGCACCGCACAGTCCTGGTCCATGACTAGGGCTCCTAGGCACTACTGTCATACAAACAAACAAACCCAGGCCTAGTCCTGAGGAAGCTAAGGAACAGTGAGTACAATTTTTAAAAACACCTAAGTAATTGAGGAGCCTAAGTCCCATTTTCAGAAGTGATTCAGGTGCTTTTAAAAAAATGTATCCAATACCTTTGTGTAAAGTATATTTATAAAAAAGCCTAGGCCATAATGTAGTTGAACTCAGCACAATGGGCCACATGGTTAGTAAGAAATCTTAGGGCTTGTGCTCACCGGAAAGTTTTATTAGTTGTAACAGTATTTAATTATACTGAGATATGGGTATAAATCCAGGGTGGACATTCTTATTCCAATTGACAAGTGGTTTTTTTTTCCAATTTAACTTAACTCCCTTTCCAAGCAATATCAACTACACTGAAAGAGACTACTCATACCAGAATTAGGGGAGTCCACACAGGAGGGATGATAAGTGGCTTAATTAGATTGGTTTAGATTCACTCCTTAGTTTATACCAGTATAATTTTGCTGTTTAGACAAGCCCTTAACCTTGGCCCCAGAATTTCAAGAGACTGTTTCCTAGTGAAGTGGTGAAGCATTGCTTAAATTAAGGCCAAAGCACTTTCACATGCCCTCCAGGTACTGTTGAAAGGATTGGGCTTTCTTCCCTGACTGAGAGATTACCATTGGCGATATTGAAATGCCAGTAGTGATTCTGGCAGACGCAGCCTACCCCTTACTCCCCTGGCTCATGAAGACATGCACCAGCCTCCTCAACTGCACCAAGGCTCAGCAGGTGCAGTATGACAATCAAATGTGTTTTTGGTAGATTGAAAGGGTGATGGTGTTGTTTACTCATAAGATTTACTCCAGGGGGCACAGAATTCGTATGGCCCGCTTATTTCTGTGTCCCTCTGTGCAGAAAAATACAAAAGAAATCTGCAGGAGGATACATGCCTCTTCCCTGGCAGTGCGTCTATTCCAGTGTTCCTGGAGAGCCTGAGGCCTGGTCTACACTAAAAAGTTAGGTTGAAGGAAGCCGCCTTAAGTCGACCTGTTAATTTAATGTATGTGTCTGCACTACCGGGTCCTTTACGCCGATCTAAGTCGCCTCTAATGTCGAGTTCTGTAATCCACCTCTGCGAGAGGCATAGCACTTAATTTGATTTTCATGGATCAACCGTGAGGTAGTGCAGAAGCAGCGCTGTGTAATTCAATTTAATTGGCCTGCAGGTGGTGTCCCACACTGCTCATCTGTGACCGCTCTGGAGATGATTCTCAACTCTTCTGCACTTCAGCCAGGTACACAGGAAACAGCCCCTCCTCTGCTAAAGCCCCAGGAATTTTTGATTTCCCATTTCCTGTTTGATCAACATTGGGAGCATGCCAGCTTGACCACAGCTGATCATGGAGACTACACGCCCCAAATGCGCTCCAGCCTGGTCTGCACGGGAGGTGGTGGATCGCATCGCTGTGTGGGGAGTAGAGTCTTTGCAGGCAGAGCTCTGATCCAGCAGAAGAAAGGCTGACATCTATGCAAAGATCGCTCATGGAATGGGGGAGAAGGGCTACACGAGGGACACACAGCAGTGCCATGTGAAAATAAAAGAACTTAGCCAAGCATACCAGAAGGCAAGGGAGGCGAACAGTCATTCTGGTGCTGAACCCCACACATGCCGGTTATACAACGAGCTGCATACGATTCTCGGGAGGTGACTACCAGCACCTCCACAAGCAATGTGGACATCTCACAGGTGTGAGAGTCTAGGGAAAACAAGGACAATGATATAGTGGATGAGATAGAGGAGGAAGAGAATGGGAGACAAGCGAGCGGTGGATCCATTCTCCCCTAGAGCCAGGAAATATTGAGAACATGGAGGATTTCACTGTCCGAGAAGTTAGACATGGACATTGAGAGCAGGAAAGCTTCCAATGAGCAAGAGCGTGTGGTGCAGGATGAGATGCTTCTGATTATGAGGGACCAAACAGACACGTTGAGGCATCTGGTTGAACTGCAGGAACAGAAGCAGAAGTAGAGTCCCTCTGCAGACCCTGGTGGACAGCCAGCATTGCCTGGTGCAGAATCACCCTCCCCTAAGCGTTCCATGAGGCGTGGGTGAAAAGTCCATTATCCTTTTCTTTTAACTCAGGGGGTGGGTACAAGGAACCTTTGATGGTCTGGAATGCGGTGTTACATTACACAGCTGAAAATGTTTCTTCCGTTCCAACTTTACAACCCCTTTTCCTCAAGGTTACCTTTTTTTATATTTTTCCTGTTCTCCTTCTTTATTTATGTTTGTTAAAGTAAATGGATTTGAGAAATAAATGTTCTTTATTGAGTAGAAGCAGTGGGCTTGGGTGGAGGGTTGGCTTTACAGGGACAGTGATACAAGCCAGGTGAAGGTTTGGGAAAGCACAATACTGACAAGCAGCTCACATTACTGTAACTCATTATTGAAACAGCTTTTCAAAGCCTCGCGGATACGCGGCGCCCCTTGTTGTGCTCTTCTTATTGCTCAGGTGTCTGGCTGCTCAAAAATGGCTGCCATGCGATCTGTCTCAACTGCCCACCCCTGTGGAAAAATTTCCCCCTTTATTTCACAGATATTAGGGAGCACACAGCAGACAGCTATAACCAGGGGAGTCTAATGCCAAGATGGGGATATGCGTGCCATCTATCGCCCTACTGCAATTAGGGAACCCCATCACAGCAAAACCATCCACTATGTTTTGCACATTTCCCAGACTCTGCCCTTCGTAGCAGAAGTCGATTAATAGCCCTGTACACTTAGAGCACAGCAGCTCCCACAGTTGATTTACCTACTGCAAATTGATTCCCCGCTGACCAGTAACTGTCTGGTGTTGCAAGCTTCCAAATAGTGATCGCCACTCACTTCTCCACTGTCAGAGCAGATCTCACTTTTGTGTTGCTGAACTGCAGGGCAGGGGAAAGCTCTGAACAAAGTTCCTGGAAGGTGGCCTTCCTCATTCGAAAGTTCTGCAGCCACTGCTCATCATCCCATACCTGCAAAACGATGCGGTCCCACCAGTCAGTGCTTGTTTCACTGGACCAGAAATGGAACTCAACAGACTGCAGCTGCTCTGTGACTGCCAGCAGCAACCGTGGATTGTTTTTTCAATGGCTTGCAGCAGGACGGCTTCCAAGACATCCCTATGTTCCGCACGGCGGACCCTACTTTGGCTCTGGAAATACTGCAGGAGAAGGTGCGAGGTGGTTGAGATGCTCACAGCAAGAGTGCACAACTGAGCAGGCTCCATGCTTCTGGGGTTATGGTGTACGTACGGAGATTTTAAGGCGCGAAAAACCACTCGATTGCTTGCCGTTGATATCAGCGAGGGAGCACAGTGCATCATGGGATGCCGACGCAATGCTGCCATTCTCCCCTGCGACAATGTTTTGGTCCCATGAGGCATTGTACAAACTTCCCAAAACACACTGTGGCAAGTTGCACTTTGGGATAGCTACCCACGATGCACTACTTTGTGCATTGATGCAGGCACTGCTAGTGAGGATGTATTCCAACGAGACAATGAGTCTGGTGTGGCCACGCACAGCAGACTTAATTAATTTGGAGGCTTGAGATTGAATTAGATAAAGTCGACTTAATTTTGGAGTGTAGACAAGCCCTCAGAGATGCAAATCACTGCAGGGGGAGAGGGCCTGGGCATGCGTGCCTGCCAACAAGCGAAAGAGACTCTGTCCCTCTCACTTGCTACTGCAACTCGCCGGGGGTGTTGAGGGGTAGGTCTTTTTATTATGCATGAGGAAGGTTCTTTCCTGGAGGCAGAAATGTAGCAGCCTGCCTGCGAGTAACATTGTTAATGTTCCTATTGTTAGTTAACTGTTCACATTCTCAGTCAATTCCCCCAGGAGCATAAAGCCTGTAAAAGTTAAGGCCCCTACATTGTGAGAGTGATGTAAAGTCTTATAAATGACCGTAAGGGAGTCAGCTAGGAAGATCATCTTTGTGCTTTTTCACTTTTTTCCTGTGCCAAAGTGGCAAAATGGGGTTAGATTACAGCTCAGGATTTTACTTACCCATTAAAAAACAAAACAAAACAAAAACTTTGAGAGCAAATAAAACATCATCAAGTAGTCAATAAAATGTCAGGACAATCAGAATCAAGCACTTCCCAAAGTACCCAGCCAGGTCCACGACAATGATTAGCAAAACTGTATGACTTTCATGTGTGAAAGTCTGAGCAATTTAAAATGACATTCTACTTTTTTTTTTTGCACCGTTTGATGTTCTTAATTATCATTTGGATGAAGACCCAGGATTATAACTGGAATACAGGGTATTAGTTACCAAGTGTTTGTAACTTAACTTTCATGTGTGTAGGAAATGCTGAATAGTTATTGTGACTTTTTTCTGTATTGTAGTTTAAATAAATTACCAAAACAACTGAAGCTGGTGTGATTATATTGTATTATTTTGACAAAATACACAGAATTTTTAATTTTTTGGCACAGAATTTTTAGGTGCAGAATCCCCCCCCCCCCACACCAGGAGTAAAGATGGGATCTCAGTGAAGAAAACATCCCAATGGCTATAGCTGCCAACTGTGTCCTGCATAATGTCTGTGAAGCAAAGGAAGAAAAGTCGCCGCTGTGGTGGAGGACGGAGGTAGAGCGGCTGTTCGCGGAGTTGGAACAGCCAGACATGAGGGCTATTAGAAGAGCTCAACGCTCAGTGAGGCTTTGAAAGAGCAATTTGAAATGAGCTACAATAAGGCATTGGGGTATAGTGGGCTCTACCTGGCCCTGCAGTTTTGGGGCCTGTTGGGAACTGTGTGGTTCTTGGGGCACATCTGTGAGTACAACACTGTCAATGCACCGATTAATTTTGTGGTGCTTGCTGAACATTTATGATTACTGCACTGTTTTCTCTTCACTGGTTCTATGAATTGTGTCACACTGAACAAAGAAGAAGTGGGGCTTTTAGTACCGGTAGGCATTCTGCAGCATATGTTGGAACTAGTAAAGATGATTTTCCAAACAACAGAATTTTGTAACAAAAACACGGGACAAATACAAATCTGTGCAAGTTAAAAGCAAATATATTAAAAATTTAAGTTTCTGGAACAGAGCTTAAGAATGGGAGAGAGCATTCATGGCCAATTAGGTACATAAACACTGACCTGTGGGTGTACTTAATGTCCTCAGTGTGGAGTGGCTGGGATGCACCCCCTCGATGCCACATGGGCTATGGGAAGACGGGTATAGGGGGGTGTTCTAATGGAGTTCTCCATTAACTGCAAAGGGAGCCAAGCCTTTAACTTAACTTTAATGGAGTTCTCCATTAACTGCAAAGGGAGCCTTCACTTCCGCAGGTGGGTATTGTAGTTGTAAGAATGCTTGATAAAGCACAAGATCAAATCCGCACAGACACACCCCTGGAACCCCGACCTGGGATATTCTATCTACTACCTAAGATCCATAAACCTGGAAATCCTGGGCGCCCCATCATCTCAGGCATTGGCACCCTGACAGCAGGATTGTCTGGCTATGTAGACTCCCTCCTCAGGCCCTACGCTACCAGCACTCCCAGCTACCTTCGAGACACCACTGACTTCCTGAGGAAACTACAATCCATCGGTGATCTTCCTGATAACACCATCCTGGCCACTATGGATGTAGAAGCCCTCTACACCAACATTCCACACAAAGATGGATTACAAGCCATCAAGAACACTATCCCCGATAATGTCACGGCTAACCTGGTGGCTGAACTTTGTGACTTTGTCCTTACCCATAACTATTTTACATTTGGGGACAATGTATACCTTCAGATCAGCGGCACTGCTATGGGTACCCGCATGGCCCCACAGTATGCCAACATTTTTATGGCTGATTTAGAACAACGCTTCCTCAGCTCTCGTCCCCTAACGCCCCTACTCTACTTTTGCTATATTGGTGACATCTTCTTCATCTGGACCCATGGAAAAGAAGCCCTTGAAGAATTCCACCATGATTTCAACAATTTCCATCCCACCATCAACCTCAGCCTGGTCCAGTCCACACAAGAGATCCACTTCCTGGACACTACAGTGCTAATAAACAATGGTCACATAAACACGACCCTATACCGGAAACCTACTGACCGCTATTCCTACCTACATGCCTCCAGCTTTCACCCTGACCACACCACACGATCCATCGTCTACAGCCAAGCTCTGCGATACAACCGCATTTGCTCCAACCCCTCAGACAGAGACAAACACCTACAAGATCTCTGTCAAGCATTCTTACAACTACAATACCCACCTGCGGAAGTGAAGAAATAGATTGATAGAGCCAGAAGAGTGCCCAGAAGTCACCTACTACAGGACAGGCCTAACAAAGAAAATAACAGAACGCCACTAGCCGTCATCTTCAGCCCCCAACTAAAACCCCTCCAATGCATTATTAAGGATCTACAACCTATCCTGAAGGATGACCCAACACTCTCACAAATCTTGGGAGACAGGCCAGTCCTTGCCTACAGACAGACCCCCAACCTGAAGCAAATACTCACCAACAACCACATACCACACAACAGAACCACTAACCCAAGAACCTATCCTTGCAACAAAACCCGTTGCCAACTGTGCCCACATATCTATTCAGGGGACACCATTACAGGGCCTAATAACATCAGCCACACTATCAGAGGCTCGTTCATCTGTACATCCACCAATGTGATATATGCCATCATGTGCCAGCAATGCCCCTCTGCCATGTACATTGGTCAAACTGGACAGTCTCTACGTAAAAGAATAAATGGACACAAATCAGATGTCAAGAATTATAACATTCATAAACCAGTCGGAGAACACTTCAATCTCTCTGGTCACGCAATTACAGACATGAAGGTCGCTATCTTAAAACAAAAAAACTTCAAATCCAGACTCCAGCGAGAAACTGCTGAATTAGAATTCATTTGCAAATTGGATACTATTAATTTAGGCTTAAATAGAGACTGGGAGTGGCTAAGTCATTTTGCAAGGTAGCCTATTTCCCCTTGTTTTTTCCTACTCACCCCGCCCCCCCTCAGACGTTCTGGTTAAACTTGGATTTATGCTGGAAATGGCCCACCTTGATTATCATACGCATTGTAAGGAGAGTGGTCACTTTGGATGAGCTATTACCAGCAGGAGAGTGAGTTTGTGTGTGTGTGTGTTTTGGGGGTGGAGGGGTGAGAAAACCTGGATTTGTGCTGGAAATGGCCCACCTTGATTATCATAGACATTGTAAGGAGAGTGATCACTTTAGATAAGCTATTACCAGCAGGAGAGTGGGGTGGAAGGAGGTATTGTTTCATGCTCTCTGTGTATATAATGTCTTCTGCAGTTTCCACAGTATGCATCCGACGAAGTGAGCTGTAGCTCACGAAAGCTTATGCTCAAATAAATTGGTTAGTCTCTAAGGTGCCACAAGTACTCCTTTTCTTTTTGCGAATGCAGACTAACACGGCTGTTACTCTGAAACCTGTCAATATGAGAGAGTTTGTCATTTAAGAGTGAGAAATTATGGTAATTTGTTTTCTTCTAGAAAGAGACCTGGTTTGTAAAAAATGAAAGATAAATGCTATCTTGGCTAAGGCTCCATGGAGATAAGGATTTATTAGTTTTAAAAATATGGAGAATACAAAAGACAGTCACATGGTAAGGGAGTTCATATGAAGAGCCAAAAATGAATTAGAATACTGTCTAGTGAACTTCTGCCAGGGACTCTCAGTAGATACAGACACAGAATAAGGACAGCCACGTCTGTACCTTCTCATCTGTGTCGGGGAAGGAAATGTATCTATGTGTGTATATTATCCATACAAACACTTAGTCAGCATATATATTATTGTGCTTATGTTCTTTATGTATATTTTAAACAGAGTTACGGTATACAAATCCTAAAGGAATTAAATTTTCCCCCTTCAATTATAGTACTCCCTCCAATATTTATAAGGCTATCCCTTATAAATATACCCGGTGTACAGCAGCTAGACTGACTTCTCAGTACATTTGAGTTTTCAGCTCCTATCTAAAGTTCACCCAATACTTTGCAAGTTCTGCAAAGCATATGTAGTATTTACAATATGTTGTGTAGCCCTAGTATGTCTAGTAATACTCACTACTTAGTTTAGACTTAGTTTAATCATCGGGAAAGGAGGATTAAAATGTATGTATTTAGATTTATACTAAGAACAGTGCCAATCCCAGCATTTGGCTGCTCATGACAATTGTTGAAGATATAGATATTTCGACGGTAAGAAACATCAAAGTGTTTCTTCAGCCACAATTTAAGATGCTGAAGAACAAAAGGCACCTGTACTCTTGGCTCAGGATGTCAATTGTTTCATTGCTTAACACTGAATTGAGATAGAAGTGCTAGTTCTGAGGAGGTCAGATGTAGGAAACGTGAAGTATGACTGCTGCCCAGGACTAGTGGACTAATTTTGATTCACTACTCTCAAAACCTTGTCCACGCAACTGTAGATGCTTTTTTTCCAAAACAAAGACAGTTCTGAACTGGTGAATAAAGGGATATTTATTTTCTTAGTTATGGGTGTAGTTCAGTTCAAATGGCTGTTATCTGCTTTTCCAGGTGGAGTTCCATCCTGCCTATTAACAGCCCATATTGATGCAAATACATGACTTTTGGCTTCTTATACTTGTGCCAATGCATTAGGATGGCTCTGCCTTGTCTACAAGATGGTATTGCGGTACTTCACCTAGGTACAAGTGCCAAACAAAGATAGTTTTAGATAAGAGGTGGGCAAACTATGGCCCACAGGCCACATCCAGCCCGCGGGACCGTCCTGCCCAGCCCATGAACTCCTAGCCCGGGAGGGTCACCTCCGGCCCCTCCCCTGCTGTTCCCTCTCCCCCGCAGCCGTGCTGCCGCACGGCAGCAAGGCTGCGAGCTCCTGTCGCTCTGAGCAGCATGGTAGGGGGCGGCGGCGGCACATGTGGCAATGAGGGGGTTGGGTAGGGGGTCCCAGGGGGCAGTCAGGGGGTGGTTGGATGGGGCGGAGGTTCTGGGGAGGTCAGGGAACAGGGGGGGTTGGATAGGGTGTGGGATTCCGGGGGGGACCTGGCAGGGGTGTGGATAGGTCGGGGCAGTCAAGGAGAGTCCCGGGGGGGTGGGGGGAGTGGGTTGGATGGGTCGGGGAGTTGAGGAAGACAGTCAGGGGTGGGAAGTGGGGGGGGGGGCAAATAGGGAGTGGGGGCCAGGCTGTTGGGGGGGGCAGAGCCTTTCCTACCCGGCCCTCCATACAGTTTTGCACCCCGATGTGGCCCTCGGGCCAAGAAGTTTGCCCACCCCTGGTTTAGATAAACAGTTAATAATAATGAAAGTATTTTCCTTTATTAAGAGGCCTTCTATCAATGATGCCACTTGCTTCTTCATAATCCGAGTACTGTGACAATTTAGAATAGCTGAGAAGTGGTCAAAAGAAAAGAAAAGCAATATACTTGATGCTGATGAACAGTCATGTTTGATAGGAAAACCAATTATGAATATACAACATTATAAATCAGATATGATATGGCTGCTGGTGCTTTGTGCTGCCAGGGTAAGCCCTTGGAAGATGGGGCCCACGGAACTAACTCAAGCAGAATGGAATGAGGAAGATGGAATTCCAAGGATGTGTACATATGATCAACCTGAAAAATGGGCAGCCAGCCCACTTGATCCCTTACTATGTCACTTAAGGTTCTTGTACACAAGCCAATCACACAATGAGGCTTTAAGCTTACAGCTTCAACACAAGATCCATTGTACTCAGTATCCCACGCAAGAATGGGTAAAAATCCATAGGACCATGATTTTAAGCCACAATCATGTTCTGGAGAGAACTCTAGAAATTGACCTAGCAGAAAGAGCACAGTCCAACACACTGGGACACACTTGTTGGTAGAATCTTGACCAGGAGTACAGTACAAGTAATTGCTCAAGCATGGTAAGCAGATAGCTTCAGAGCTGTATTTGTTCTGTTGGCTCAAGGTAAATTTATCTGACTTCCAGGTATGCCAGTTTTCTATATGGAAAAACAGGAATTACAGCTTCATCTTCCTTCAGGAAGAAGGTGATGATAAAACCCAAGCAAGAAACCCAACTTCCCTGAATAAAAAGAGTGAAAAAATTTTGGTTCCTGACTCTGAATTAAACAGTAACAGTCAAGAAATAGAAACACAAAGTCTTCTCAGCTTCTATGGAAGAAATGTACCACAAGGTGCAATCCTGCATTTGCAGGGTGTGGATTGGATAACCTAGCAGGTCTTTTTCCAACTCTAGTTTCTATGAGCTCTGCATATTTTCTAAGTAAGGCTCTTAATAATTAGACTGAAATATGCTAACTACTGTATATAACCAAATACTTGTTTCCACATAATTTTAGCATGTTTATAACTTCAGCATGGGTTGATGTCATGGTCTTCTTTTTTAGTGGTAGTAATAGTAGTATTGAAACAGCATCTAAAGGACTCAACACCACATGCTAGGCTCTGTACAAATAAACAAAGAGACGCTCCTTGCCCCAAAGAATTTACCATCTTTAATTCTAACTTCCCCCTTACTAGGAGTATGAGTATTATTTAGTTGCCTTGCAACAATCCCCAGTCTCATCGTATGACAGATTTAAAATCTAAAAAATAACTTTTAAAGAAAATAATCGACAAAATATTGTGTTCAAAGAGATCAGTTTTGTTTTACTTTGAAGGTAGAGAATCTTTAAGAGATTATAGTACAAATCCCATTCTGCATTTTAAGAAATAATTATCTTGAGGAATTTAATTTGGACCCCCACTTTCTAAAACACCATGAACCAGGGTGGGTAAAAAAAAAAAAAGCAGTTACTTTTTAAAAATAAAAACAGACATTTAAATTTAATATATTTGTGTTTAAAAATAATTTTTTTAAATTCAATTTGAAATTACAACAACCTATGTTAAAATATTTTAAAATAAAATGATCTTCAAGCAGTTCATGTTTAATGCTTAAGTTTTCAGTGCAGTTAGACCACTGCGCTGCGGGAAGTCACTGGCTATGCCCCTGGACCTGGAGCCGTTGATGTGCTAAACCATATCAGTTGTTATAGCCTCTTCTGACTTTTTTCATTGCAATTTATTCAACTTTTGCACTTCAGTGACTAGTTCACTGAAAGGTGAGACAAGCAGAGTCTTGAAAAAGCAGGAAGCTTGTTTTCCCCTTCCAATCTAGGTGTGAGAGAGGAGATATACTAGTTCTAAAATCTTGGAGATGGTGATCACAAACAATAGGTTCAATTCATCTACTACAGATAATACTGCCTTTGTTTAATAAACCAGCTACTTTTAAATGCAAAACCATATTTTGATAAGTTTAAAGATTTTGTCTTACGTATCCAGCACATTTAAGTTTAATTTATTTTAAAAAACATTTTAAAATGCTGATTGTGCATTAACTGAATTCCAATTTCCATCCAAACGCAGCTTGATACAAGTCACAAATGAAAAATTAATCTAGTAAATAAGAAATGCATCATTCACCATTTTATAACATAATAAAATGTAAAAATTAAGAATCTGAATAACTGTGTTAAGCTACATAATTTCTTAAATAAACGTGTATAGGTATACTGGATCTTTCTAGTTAGCAAAAAGAGGTACCCAATTTTGTGTAAAGGCTACTTTTAGCTGCAAATCAGCAAGTTAAAATGGTTACCAATCCATGGAGGGGTAGGGGGGGCAAATCAAACAAAAAAACCACTACCATAAAATAAAATCAATTCAAATCATTATTTAAGTCAATGATTTAAAGCACTTTGATTTAAATCAGTCAATCGACCCCCTGCCATAAAGCTTATAAAAATGTTACTGTGATGGGTTCCCCGCAGGGTGCCACCTGGAACTGGGGTACCCCTGAGCCCCCTGACCCACCAGCCTGGCCTCCCTCTCACACTGTACTACTGTGACAAGCTGCAAAGCCCTCCAGCCTGCATTTTCACCAGCATACATACAGGTAGGGATCACACCAGCTGCAGTTCTATGCAGGGGCTAGTCAGAGAGCCTGCATGTAAGGCTACAGCTAAGGCACCTCCCAGCTCCTCAGGTACGCACCCTCTCCGGAGTATAAATCCAAAACTATACTGTCTTGTGCGGCACAGGAAACTGTACAGCATAAACTTATAAAATTCACCCCCTAATACTCAATGTGGAGGGAAATATGCAACACCCTTTGTCCCATACATTTCACTCCGCCCCATACACTTCACTCCAACTCTCTGGTTTAGAAAAAGCAAAACCAAGTTTATTAGCTACAAATGATAGACAGCAAACAGATCAAAGCAGATTACCTAGCAAATAAACAAAAAACGCAAACTAAGCTTAATATATTAAATGGATTGGATATGAACAACAGATTCCCACCCTAAGAGATGATACAAGCAGGCTGCAGATTCTTAAGGGGCAAGCTGAACTTGCTTTACAGCTTGGAATTCCCAGGTGTTTCACTCACAGGCTAAAAACCCCTTTAGACTGGGTCCAGCACTTCCCCCAGTTCAGTCTTTGTTCCTCACATGTTTCCAGGAGTCTTCTTGGGTGGGGAGTGAAGAGCACCAGATGATGTCACTCCCTGCCTTATATAGTTTATGTTCCCAAAGCTTGATTCCCAGACTAGTCTGTGGAAAAATACTGACATCCCAAGATGGAGTCTAGAGACATGTGGTTTCATCACATGTGCTTATAGAGTCATAGCAGCCATTATTTGGAGGCTGTTTGTAGCTTTGTAGGATGGCTCACCAGATGGGAGATAAGCGTCTCCTAAGGCCTATTGTTTTTCCTAATGGCCCACTGCCCAGAATAGGCCCTTCCCCACCCACCGTCTAGTGGGCGTTACACAGGTGTAACTACATTTGAAACACAGCTACAGAGTCAATATTCATAACTTCAGATCCAAAAATGATCCATGTATACAAATAGGATAATCATATTCAGCAAATCATAACTTTTCCAATTACACCTCACATGATTTATCTTGCATGAAATACATTATGCTATCAATAATATCACTGAAGAATATGGGGTGCAGTGTCACACTTACATTTTTTCAGTTTTAATTTATAGGATGGAAATTACTTTAACTTGCATATCTGGTAGTATTAACTAATGGGCATACATGTAAAAATATGCTAAATAAAGGATACAAACTTTTCTTTAACAGGTTTGTAATAAAGCAGTAAAAGATTTTTCAGAAATGAAGCGTTACAAGGCAACTTCACATAGACTTGGCCAGTGCATATGCTACCTTCAGTTTATTTCTCATGGAAGAAATGGTTTCGGGAAAATATCAACACATACCATTTAACCTCCTTTCACAAGGATCCACACACATGGATACAGTTGTAGGATCAGGCCCAAATCCCAGAGGACCCTGCTCTGAATTCAGTTCAACACTAGGGAATTAGTTTGTTTTAGGGGTGACGTGACTATACAAATTGAAAGAGATTTTTTTTAGTCACTCTAAAGATAATGTTTTGCTTAATTGGAATTGAAAGATTTTTTCAAACTGTGTTTTAAATATGAATCCAGTCAACTTTTTTTTTTTTAAGTCAGAAGCAGAATTAAAAAAAAAAAATCTAGTATTAGAAAACACCAAAGATTATTATAATAGAGAAAAAAAACTTATTTCTTCATTCCTCCAGTGTGATTACTTTGTGTATTTACCAGGATTTTGACGTAGAGAGTTTCTATGGAATTTTGTGGATATTTCATTTTTAAAAATCTGGGAAAATATAGTGAGAGAGAGAGAGACTGGGACTTAACTGGAACTAGATTTAACATTTAAAAAAAAATTCAGGAGGTTTAGCAAAACTCTACATTTATGGTGTTGCCAGTCCATTAGCCTGAAAATGAGTAATTATATGCCAATCACATTGGACCTCATTAATAAGTTAAAAAGGTGAGGAAGGAGGATTTCTAGATGTCTGCTCTGAAAACTCCACCTTAGAAGCTACAAGGAGTCTGGTGGCACCTTAAAGACTAACAGATTTATTTCGGCATAAGCTTTTGTGGGTAAATAACCCACTTCTTCATAGAATCATAGAATCATAGAATATCAGGGTTGGAAGGGACCCCAGAAGGTCATCTAGTCCAACCCCCTGCTCAAAGCAGGACCAATTCCCAGTTAAATCATCCCAGCCAGGGCTTTGTCAAGCCTGACCTTAAAAACCTCTAAGGAAGGAGATTCTACCACCTCCCTAGGTAACACATTCCAGTGTTTCACCACCCTCTTAGTGAAAAAGTTTTTCCTAATATCCAATCTAAACCTCCCCCACTGCAACTTGAAATGCAGATGCAGCCCAAATAAATCTGTTAGTCTTTAAGGTGCCACCGGACTCCTCGTTGTTTTTGTGGATACAGACTAACATGGCTACCCCTCTGATACCTTAGGAGCTGTGAATCTTTTCTTTTTGTTCATCATCAACTATAATAAAAGGTTCTTTAGGTCAACTTATGTCTTCAGCTACACCTGTGCAACCTCACCTGTGCTGAAGACATGGGGGGGGGGGGAGTCACTGACCCTGCCACTGGGGCTAGTAAACAGTTATATTAATAATGCACAAAAAGGAACAGAACCCATTTCACTCCTCATTAGCACAGTGCTAACAAAAAATAAAAACACAAAAATATCGCTGAACTTTGTCACCAGAGTAAAAAAGATAAGATTCTAGATCCATATAGGGAGCACATCTGATGAGCAAGGAAGTGCCATGTCTACAGGGGGGGTTTGTTTTGTTTTTTTAAAGGCATAAACCCTATTTTTCATTTGACTACTTGGGCCCTGATCCTGTAAACTGATCTGCATGGAAGGACACAGGTAGGCAGGGGTCCATCTGCACAAAGCAGCTTGCAGAATCAGGGCCTTATTTTGTAGCTCTTGTTCACAAAGTCATTCTCTGTAGCTGAATAGGAAGATTATATAAAAGGATATTTTTACATTAAAGCCTAAATATTTCCCCAAAGCCCTTTATACATGCAGCCCAGACACCACTGCATCATTAAGTCTATGTGCAAGGCCCTGTCAGACCTTCAGAACAAGGAAAACGTTTGAGCCAGGAGCCTGAGAAGCCTGTCCCAACTTGGGGAACATCACATTTTACTCACATCTCTAGATTCACCTCCTCCTCCCCACAACCCCCGTACATTGCTGAGGCCACAATCCTGCCAGCCCCTTTCCAGCACAAAGCAATGTCCTGAGGGGTCTGCAACGAACTGCGGCCGGCGTTTACTGCAGCCCCCAACCCGGGCTTGCCCGCCTGCCCGCACAGCCTGAGCCCTCTGCGCCACCTCACAGGCAGGGGGCTGCCTGGGCACCCGTCTAAGCAGCGGGTTTCCCCGTTCACAACACGCACTGCCAGACCCTCGACCACGTCTCCTCACACAACCCAACGGCCAGCGGGACATAACTGAGCCGAGGTGTGCGCCTCGGGGGGTGGGGGTGGGGTGCCAGTGACGGCCAACTCCTCCCAAAAGCGTGGGGCTCGGACTCAGCTCAGGGGTCATTTATAGGCGGCAGGAGACCAGCGTCTGCCCCACTGACTGAGCACCCGTTCACCAAGCCAGGCGCAGAGAGCCAGCGCCGCAAAACCCACCGAGAGCGGCAACTTGCCCGCGGCCGGGGGCGGGAGGCCGGCTCGAGGGACCCGCCGCTGCCGCGGGGTGGCACGAGGCCGGGGGAGCCGAGGTGTCTCTGCCGCGCACCCACAACTTTCTCGGTGGGCCGGGGGGAGAGGCGAGCGGAGACGCCGGGCGGGATCGTACAATGAGCCCGCCGCCGGTTAGCCGGACCCATCCCCGCCACCACAGCCGGCTCCCTCCCCGGCCCGGCTCAGACACTCACAGCGCTCGGGAGGGAGATCGCCTCTCGGGCCCCGCCTAAGGAGCAGCAGGACGGGGCAGAGCCAGCTGGGGCGCTTGCGGGCTGCCGTGCGAACTGCCCGGCTGGGAGGTTAGCGGCTTTGCCTGGTTCGCAGCTGGGCATCAGCTGCGCGGGTGGGCCCGGCCAAGCCTCGGGGGCCGATCGGCGGGGCCGTCTCTCGGGGAGGAGTCAATGGAAGGGAGCTGGAGGACAGGGCGTCCTTCCGCCCAAGCTACTCACTTCGCTCCTCGCTGCTGCTCCTGCCTCCGCTGCCTGCGGATTGGGGAGGGGGCTCTCATCTGCTAAAGGAAGCAGCATGGATCGGAATCACTTCAGCCCCCCCTCCCCGGGATTTCATGCACCCCCCGCTCTCCAGGTCCAGACAGACACGGAAAGTGCCGCTTGTTTGGGAAAAATCAACAACCACCGCCATGCAATTCTTCAGCTGGTCGTTTCACTTAACCTGGGTCGGTTATTAACCATCCCCAAACCCAGCCGCGCACACAGCTCGCTAGCGGCACCTGCTGGCCCAAGAGAAGAGCCCTCACAGCTAGCCCCGAGTGCCGGACGGGCAAGAACGCGAGACAGCAACACGTTTGTTAGAATAGCTGTAAACAAACCAGGTCGTGGATGTTATCTGACAAGAACAAGAGCTACTGCAATCTGCTTTCAAGAGATGCCCTTTCTAAACAGGATCTCTGTGTCTTTGTACACCAAATCTGATAGTAGGCGGTTTTAAAGAGAGTTAAATGGAAGGGATGAAATAGTCTAAAATGATACTATTAGGTTAAAATAATTTAGAAACCATACACTAAGGGCCTGACTTTTCTCCCATTGAATTCAGTAGGAGCAAGGGCAAGACCAAATTTCCTCATCTATGTTACAAACACCACCTTATTGTATTAAAACAAAATAAAGGAATACAAATTGTTCACTATCTGCTGTTCCTCTACCTTTTTACATTTCTTTTTACCCGGCTAATGAAAATGAAAAAGTCACATTTATTTGATTTACATATAGCCAGTTTCCTGTCAATTTTACTTAATGACTCTCATGGATTAGTTTTTAGAGTAGCAGCTGTGTTAGTCTGTATGCGCAAAAAGAAAAGGAGGACTTGTGGCACCTTAGAGACTAACAAATTTATTTGAGCATAAGCTTTCGTGAGCTACAGCTCACTTCATCGGATGCATTCAGTGGAAAATACAGTGGGGAGATTTATATACATAGAGAACATGAAACAATGGGTGTTACCATGCTCACTGTAAAGAGAGTGATCACTTAAGATGAGCTATTACCAGCAAGGGGGGGGGGGGAGGAAAAGAACCTTTTGTAGTGATAATCAAGGTGGGCCATTTTCAGCAGTTGACAAGAACGTCTGAGGAACAGTGGGGGATGGAGGGGGATAAACATGGGGAAATAGTTTTACTTTGTGTGATGACCCATCCACTCCCAGTCTCCATTCAAGCCTAAGTTAATTGTATCCAGTTTGCAAAGAGCTGTATGGAGTATAGAAGTTTATAGGAATAAAAACCTGTATTTTAGCATAAGTGTGACCTACTTTTAATACACTGTTATGATACCATTGAATATATATAATATATCATTAGACGTTGTTTAAAACAAAGGAAGAAAACTGTATGGGGGAAGGTTAACACTAAGGTTTGGAATGCAGTTCTCTTTGTAGGATGGGCACCTAAGAGAACATTAAATAGCATGCAATTAGCCTAGTACAGAAAAATTTAAGTTGTAATGCATTTTCTTAAAACATTAAAGCACACCTTCCCCAAAAGGTGACCTACTAGCTGCCCTAGGACTCTTCCTGCGTGAAAGGGCCTGAAATAATCATGCTGTTTTGATACACACAAAAATAACTAACAATAAAATGCTTCTCAAGGTCCTGGCTAGTGGAAATAGGCTCCCTCTGTCAAATGTTAACACCCTGCTAAATAGAGAAAGCTGATGATTATATTGTTGTATAATGTTTCCCTAAACAAAAGCTCACTGTTGTAATGATTATAATTTTGTCTTGGATATTTACATGTAATAATTTGTAAACCTATTAGAACTTCCTAAATAAATAAATAGATTTTTTTTAAAAAGCTTCTCAACAGTTAGAGATGGGAATTGAATTGAAATCCCAGTCCTGAAGAGATTCAAATTTCTGGCAGTTCTAAATCAAAAGTAAGATCAAATTCTGCACCTGGCCATGTATATGTTGTGGCTAGTCTTATCACTATCAAACATAAAATATAATTAAAGACAGTACCATCTGGTTCTGGGTGGACACACAGCTTGAATAATAGAATCATGCCATTGTTATGGAGTCACATCCGTTCCAATTGGAAAATAGCTTTCCAATATTTATAATGATTTTGTGTGCTCAGGGATGGGCTACCAGCACTTTAACTAAGGGCCCCAGAAAACTGTCATCTTTTGCCTGAGCAACCAATACTACTGAGATGCGTGCCAGGGAATGCGGGAGAAGGATGGGCCACTGGGAACAACAGATGAAGTGCAGAGGCAAAGAACCTCCATGTAGATGGCACAAGCCTACTGTGGATCAAAAGTATTCAACAGGTGAGCTTTTCCATCGGCAAGTAAACCATGCAAAGATTTCCTCCCCAAGAGTTCCCTCATGCAGGTTTTACTGCAGGAGAGGATGATCTCTCTGCAGATAGTGCAGCACAGTGTAAAACAAATGTGACGTCAGGTTATCTGTGTCTGTGCAGACTTGTAAGAGCCTCCATGGGAATTTTCATAAATATCTGCTAGTTGGTACATTTCAAATGCAAAGTATTTGCTCCTCAAAACAATATTAATGAATGCAGAGATATGTCTCAGAGGTGGCATAGCAGTTTCCAGAAATGGAGCTGACGCCCATTGGTGGTAGAGAAATCAGTCCAGCCTTCCCTTCAGTTTGGGTGTGGGATTGTTAACATGCAACTCCTGAGAGCCCCAAGAACCTTGTCTAGCACCTACAGTTAAAGGACTGTCAGCATTTCCATTATGTATCCCTATTAAAATGTTATAATACTTAGCAGGAAAGTTGGGTTTCCACTGAAGCCTGGCACACAAAATTTCTGCCTAATAACACCTTAAGTAAACAAACAAACAACTTGGCTGTTACAGACAAGTGCAGAAAGTTTACCAGATTCCAAAAGTTATTTAGTGTGATTATATCTTAAAAACAGCAGGAAATTTATAGTTTCCCCTTCTGCTGTTGATGGCAACCTTGAATACTCATTTGTGTGATTGTCCCATAAACATCTCCATGTTTTTTTCCCCATTTTAACCTATTATGCATGAAAACCCTTCCTGAATAAAGTCTCTAAACTCTCCTTCAAATTCTGACTCAACACCCACCTCTATAATGATGCCTACAAGAAATTAGCCAACCAGTGATGGATAGGTTGTACAATTATTTGGGGGACAGCTGATTAAATTTATGTATTTATTTATTTGAAATACATTACAATTTTTAGAATTCTCAAGCTGGAAACACAGGTAACCTATATTACAGCATTATCTTATTATCATTCCTCCATCCATTCTCATTCTTTGTCTTATGTGGTAAAATCGTGGATCAGTTTGCAAAATGAGGCCTTTACATGGTAAACTCTTTGGAGAAGGAAATGTCTCCATTTGTATTTGTACAGTGTTTGGCACATAGTGCTCAAAGGCATCCAATCAGGACACCATCACATAACTTGTATTATGTTCAATTTGTTATTAGGAGTTTGTCATTGATTTCAGAGGAAGCAGAATTGGGGCTCCATAAGGGGACCAATACTTTTATGTATCTATTTATTTCTTAATAAGAAATTAAATCAGTTGAGTAATGCAAGTTAGGACAAAGTTTTCTTTTCATAGCGTTCTAGTACACAAGCCTACACTGAGCCATGATTTAAATTCTTTGTATGTATTCAGCCACTACAATATATTGTATCAATAATCCTCAGAGTAGAAACTTTGTAAACTGATGATACAAGAAGAGTGTTTAACACGGACATCATTAAGCTCTAAATGGAAGCACCTAATAAATGTTTTTAAATAGTACTGTTCAAAGGAAACATTACACTTTTAATGGTAGACAGGATTTCAGTGGATAGAGTGTCGGTAGGGTGCAGCTTCCCATTCAGAGAGCTCTGATAAAGTACAGGCACCCTAGATGTGGTAGAGTCAGAGAACTGTATGCTGCAGAGAAAAAACAGAGTGTACATCAGTCTGGTCTACATGCCCATTCAAGTGTTGATGACAGAGTTTTGCATCATTGTTAAAAACAAAACAAACAAACAAACACACACACAAACTCTCCCCCAAGAAAGACAGACAGACCAGTTAAAACTGGAATACTGCTTTGAAACCTGTAAAAGCCAGAAAATTCATAGTTAATGTTTTTCATGCAATCCTTGTAGTTTCATGCCATCCTTGTAGTTAATCATTAATCAAGCTATTGCAAGGATATGACAACAGTATGTGATTTTATACCCCTTACTTAAAGACAATCCATCACAGCATAAATAAAGAAATACACATTTTACTAATTACTTCCTTCAGAGTCTAGGAAAAGCATTTAGCTGGCAGCTTGATATGTGCTGCATTTGCAGCAGAATTTCCAATAAATCTTAATGGGAGCGGCCTGCCTGCTACAGTCTGAACTAAGAATTACTGGCTAATGGTTCTGCAGTATCTAGGCATCATGAATGAAGTAAAGATAGGAAGTGAAATCCTGGCCCCATTGAAATCAATAGGGGTTTTGCCATTGACTTCAGTGCAGTCAGGAATTCACACAGAATGAAAATCTCAATTATAAACTTAGTTCCCAGTCCTGCAAACATTTATGCATGTGCTTAATTTTAATTACCATGAATAATCTCAGTAAAAGTTAAGCACATATAGAAGTGTTTGTAGGACTGGATTCTTAGAGCCTCATCCAAAGCTTATCGAAGTCTGACTCTAATAATTGACATCAATAGGCTTTGTATCTGGCCCTTAGGAATTTAAATCAGATCTTTTTGCTTATTTTAAGTTGCTACGAATGTGGAGAAGCAGGCCAGCTACACCTGTCATAGTACAGGAAATTAAATACTAAAGAGGACAGTACTGTTAAGGAGTGGTTACCTTGCCCTGAAGCAGTGATGTTACTTCACTAGAAAGTTTTCCAAATTTTAACTTTGAAACAATTTAAATTAAATTACAATTAATTATTTTACTTACATGCAGAAACAGTTTTTAGATAAATAGTACTTTGAACTGAAAATTAAGAAAATCTATTTAGTAACTTATAGCTACTGTATATTTGCTCAAGTCTGTCTGGATTAATTTCTAATGCAAGTTTCCACTTTTGACCTCCAGTCTTGAGGCAGTAAATGTGTAATTCACATGTCAGTAACTTGTAAGACCTGGTAGCCTTATTGTACAATTATTTCACAAGATGAGTTCCATAAGCTTCAACTGGAAACTGTATGCAGAACACTTGCAGGGTCAGACCTGGGTTTGCTTATCTATAATTAATCTAAAAAAATCTAACCTATTTTAAAATCATTTTCTGCATCACCTACTTATATCATGTCACAAGCCTATAATGAACTGTATTGTTCAAACAATCACAGAATCAGAGTGAATGGAGGAGTGCAGATGGACTTAAGGAGTGGGAGCTACCTATCCATCAAGCCATTATTTTTTCATGGATACCAGAACATTTTAAATATTTAAATTAATAATGGAACATGGGAAATAGCTTATTGTCTCTTGCAAAGCATCCAATTGTTTGTTCATTGATTTGAATCAAACATTTACTCCATCACATTTATTTTTATTTTAAACTGAGGGACATTATATTCAAAATGAATATCATTAGACATGATTAACTATGCTATGAAATGTTTAACTCATTAAGTGTGGAAATATTAGGGGCCCAGTTTTCAAGAGGACCTCAAAGCAGCCTCTAGAGTTTGCACATGCAAATATCTAGGTGCATAAATAAATGAATGGCAGTTTTTGAAAATCTCCTCTTACACTATCGAGGGATGCCATGAAGTTCTCATTAACTTATGAGTCACATGGGAAATCATTTGTAAATAAATGTAGTACCTGTAATCTACCATACTGTTAGTTTAAGACCCTGTCCACTATACCATTTTTATCTAGGTCCCAATCCTGCAAATACCGGGGTAAAGTTACAGACGTGCTTAGGTGTTTCAAAGATCAGGGCCCAGGTTTGTGACAAGCGGCTGACACAGTACACTCTAAGCATGTTTTGTGTCCATACACCACACGGTTAAAGCTAAATTACCGTTAAAGCTAAATTACCCTCACAGCTAAGTATTCCTCCCTGCCAGAGATCTAGCGTTGGACATTGGTTATGTTCATGTAGTCAGTATAACGTTGTTTTTCGCAGTGTGAACGGGACTCCCTATTCATACTTTTGAAATTAATTAACTGATTTTTCTAAGCTCTCTATGCTGTAAGACATCCCAGATGCTACTGCTCTGTGTGAATGTTTTTGCAGAACTCTAACCCCTGCTGAAGTAGTAGAGGATACCTGTCCAGATTTTCCTCAGAATGTACTGATACAAACACTTTTAGACAATAGGGCAGTTATATGTACAAACACACTTTTGATGGCAGAAAAAAATGCTGTATGAGCATAAATTGAACCAAGAAGGTTACCATGCTTCTACTAGGTTACAAAATCATGTTTGTAGTTGTTGTGTGGATAGGCCATAATTGTATACTATTCGTTGTAATGAACATTCTTAAGGAAAATAAAAATGGGATATCCTCAAGCCCCCACTTGATTTCCCATGACATCCTCTTTACAGAGGCACTATATTTCTGATCATTCTGTCTAAGTAAGCATAAAGGTTAAAAAAAAATGAAAAAAGTCATCTCTACTCAAACAGACAAACAAAAATTACAATTGCTGCGCACAGCCACCTACTAAAATCTATCTATTATATAGGCTGGAAAAGATAAGGCAAACTGAAGAGAATCAATACAGACACTAAAATGTTAAAAGAATAATAAGTTAAATCCCCCTAGTAATTGTAGGACCTGAAAGATCTTTGATTTAATATGAACTGATTGATTTGCAAAAAATATATTTCAATTGGCTTCAAAGTGAAAGCCATGGCTGACTGAAAAGTAGGCATACTTTAAAGTAAAAAGGAACTTTCAGTTCTCCATAAACTTGCCACTTTGAAAAGTGGTCTTTAAATATATGTATTATTTAAATAATCTATCCTACCAGGCAGACTTTATAAAGCCAGTTCTCTTTGCTATAGGTAAGAATGTTCTCTATCTTATCAGGGGTTTTTGGGGTTTTTTGGTATTCCTACTTCTTTTATTATGTATTGACCTATCTGCATGCAACTGGCATTTACTGAAGACTTTTCTTAAAGCCCATATTTTTTTAAAGTATTTTTCATGTTGGCTGTAATTGTGTAGATTAGAAATAAGGATGATTCAGGTTGGAATCTGTCAGAGCATAAGGCATAAAAGGAATGTAATGCTGCCCTACTTTTCAAGTGAGTTATGATAGCTAGCTACATTACAATGGCCACTGCACATTAGTTGCAAACCTTAGGGCACAAAATTGATCTGTAGATCAGTTATTTTTGGAACTTCCCTCTCTCCTGCCACTAAAACTGGTTTAACAATTTTTGCCTTTAAAATTTGAGACAGCTATAAAACAGATTTATACATTCTAATAAAATATGAACCACTCTGATAAAATCAGACTATGCATAGGTCCCAAAAGCCATAGCCAGGAGAGGAACCACAGGGCACAATGTTTAAATTAATTTCCTGGCTCCCACAAATCCTGTGTAGTTCACTCTTTGCAAGTATTCTATGTTCTGAACTGCATAAATACATTTCAGGAGATTAACTAGGGTCAGAGGGCGTGGCACTAGATAAAAATCTAATCTAGATAGCACACCATCTGATCCACTCATGTCTCCTTCTCCCCCACTTCTGCTTGGATTACTCATACTCCTGATAAAAGTAATTTATGTATTGTGGTATGGGTCTGTGTGGGCAGTCTGAGGTCTGCCAGAATATGGGTGCAAATTAACTCTGCCTTAGCTGCCAACCACAGGGAAGGTAGTAGAAAGACAGGGGGCTTAGTAGAGCAACATAACAGAGTTGCCAATCAGAGGCAAAGGAGATGGACCTACTGGATGTTACCCACACAAATGATGCCTCTGGGGAAGGGAGCGGAGCCAGAAGTAGTAAAACCACTGAGCACAGTTAAGGCTGAGGCTGAATCTCAGTTTGTTAATACTCTAATCAGAGATCTATGAGGCTCTTTGGGGAGATCAGTGTGAATGGCTTGATGTCAGACCTACCGGCTTAGTTTGGGTGTTCAGATGTCAATGAGTAGGGTGACCATATTTCCCTTTGCTGAAAACGGGACACCTGGTAAAATTATTTGTATTCAAGCAAGTTCAATGGCAATCAATCAGAACTATGCAGTACAAACATTCAAATTAACATCAAGTTGACTGAGCCCTGGTTAAAAAGAAATACTGTGTAGCTGAATTCTTTTTATTTACCTTCTTATTTTTAAGGCTTTAGGGTTCACACAGGGAGGGGTGACACACACACACACACTCCTGTAGACCTCTCCCACACGCTGGGGGTGGGTGATGGGGTGACCAACCAACCTGTCTCTCCCTGCCCAGTGCCACCCTTCATGCCTGGCTAGGCCCCCGAGACAGACCCACCTCTCCTGGTACCTGGCGCTGCGTCTTCCTGAGGCAACACATGGGGGAATGGGATGCAGGGTCACATGTCCCCATCCCCAGATTTCTGCCAGGGTTCACACCAGAATGTGGCCAGCAGCAGCATTTCAGTGCTGTGTGGGAGGGAAGGGATGTGTGCTGCTTCCAGATGCAGAGGAGGAGGAGGGAGGGAGGGAAGGGATGACCTGGCCCATGTCTCTGAAGAGCTCACCTCTTCTTCTCCTCCTCCCCCCTGCACCCAGTGTCTGGAAGCAGCTTGTCCCTTCCTACCCACACAGCGTCGAAAGGCAGTTAACACCACCAGTCTGCTAGGGGTCACAGGCATAACCCAGTCACCTCTGTCCCCCCATCTACAGTGCAGGCAGAAAGGGGGTAAGCCCTAAGGATGCATTGTGCATCATGGCCCAGGGAACTGGACTACAGGGGCTTCAGTGAACCCAGCCATGTGGCTCAGCAGGGGCAGATGGAGCATCCCTGTACTCCCTGGGGGCAGGACGCAGGTTGTGGGAGGATAGGGGGTGAAGATGGTGCTAAGCAGCCTGGGGAGCTGCTGTGGAGCCTGCAGGTTCAGGGCATGAAAAGGCTGTAACTTGCTGCCCACTCCAGAGCTGAGCTGAGGGACAGAGAGGCTTCCCCGTTCCAGCGCTGTGCAGAGCTTTGCAGCGCTGTGCAGGCTTCCTCCTGGCCAGCACCCCAGGCTTTCCCGGGGTGCCAGCCCAGCCAAAGGTGCGGGGGAAGGAACCTTCCAGCCAGGCTGTTTGAGAGCTGAGCGTGCCAACCAGGGGCTGGTTCTCTGCACAGGGCTGGGAGTGGGACGCGCCCTGCCAGTAGTGATATGGAGGGACAGCTATTG
Source organism: Lepidochelys olivacea (assembly GCF_965140295.1). Lineage (NCBI taxonomy): Eukaryota > Metazoa > Chordata > Testudines > Cheloniidae > Lepidochelys > Lepidochelys olivacea. The sequence goes on along the minus strand of NC_140421.1, from coordinate 52,708,969 downwards.
CTGCTGGACATGGATTGACATGATTTAAAAGGGAGAGTAAATCTGGCAAGATATGATTGCAGTCATATAGTTGAAAGGCAGTTATTTTTCTTAAAAGGTAAGCAATAGTTTAATTTATCAATAAAGCTAGAGAAGGCTTTGTAGTAAAATAAATTACAATTTGATTACTTGCTTCTGCAAAGAAAGAAGATTTTTTAAAAATTTTCTGCTAAGAGGGAGATTGCCTGTAAGATTTTTTACTAGGGCTGTCGATTAATCAGTTAACTCATGTGATTAACTCAAAAAAATTAATCACGATTAATCACAGTTTTAATTGCACTGTTAAACAACAGAATACCAATTGAAATTTATTAAATACTTTTGGATGTTTTTCAATTTTCAAATATATTGATTTCAATTACAGCACAGAATACAATGTGTACACTGCTCACTTTATTTTTATTACAAATATTTGCACTGTAAAAATGATAAAAGAAATCGTATTTTTCAGTTCACCTCACAAGTACAGTAGTGCAATCTCTTTATCATGAAAATGCAACTTACAAATGTAGATTTTTTTCTGTTACATAACTGCACTCAGAAACAAAACAATGCAAAACTTTAGCACCTACAAGTCCACTCAGTCCTACTTGTTCAGCCAATCACTAAGACAAACAAGTTTGTTTACATTTACTGGAGATAATGCTGCCCACTTCTTATTTGCAAGGTATATACATGCCAGATATGCTAAACATTCATATGCCCCTTCATGCTTTGGCCACCATTCCAGAGGACATGCTTCCATGCTGATGATGCTCCTTAAAAAAAATAATGCATTAATTAAATTTGTGACTGAATTCCTTGGGGGGAGAATTGTATGTCTCCGGCTCTGTTTTACCTGCATTCTGCCATATATTTCATGCTATAGTAGTCTCGGATGATGACTCAGCACATATTATTCATTTTAAGAACACTTTCGCTGCAGATCTGACAAAACGCAAAGAAGGTACCAATATGAGATTTCTAAAGATAGCTACAGCACTTGACCCAAGGTTTGAGAATCATAGAATCATAGAATATCAGGGTTGGAAGGGACCCCTGAAGGTCATCTAGTCCAACCCCCTGCTCGAAGCAGGACCAATTCCCAGTTAAATCATCCCAGCCAGGGCTTTGTCAAGCCTGACCTTAAAAACCTCGAAGGAAGGAGATTCTACCACCTCCCTAGGTAACGCGTTCCAGTGTTTCCACCACCCTCTTAGTGAAAAAGTTTTTCCTAATATCCAATCTAAACCTCCCCCACTGCAACTTGAGACCATTACTCCTCGTTCTGTCATCTACTACCATTGAGAACAGTCTAGAGCCATCCTCTTTGGAACCCCCTTTCAGGTAGTTGAAAGCAGCTATCAAATCCCCCCTCATTCTTCTCTTCTGCAGGCTAAACAATCCCAGCTCCCTCAGCCTCTCCTCATAACTCATGTGTTCTAGACCCCTAATCATTTTTGTTGCCCTTCGCTGGACTCTCTCCAATTTATCCACATCCTTCTTGTAGTGTGGGGCCCAAAACTGGACACAGTACTCCAGATGAGGCCTCACCAATGTTGAATAGAGGGGAACGATCACGTCCCTCGATCTGCTCACTATGCCCCTACTTATACATCCCAAAATGCCATTGGCCTTCTTGGCAACAAGGGCACACTGCTGACTCATATCCAGCTTCTCGTCCACTGTCACCCCTAGGTCCTTTTCCGCAGAACTGCTGCCTAGCCATTCGGTCCCTAGTCTGTAGCAGTGCATTGGATTCTTCCGTCCTAAGTGCAGGACTCTGCACTTATCCTTATTGAACCTCATCAGATTTCTTTTGGTCCAATCCTCCAATTTGTCTAGGTCCTTCTGTATCCTATCCCTCCCCTCCAGCATATCTACCACTCCTCCCAGTTTAGTATCATCCGCAAATTTGCTGAGAGTGCAATCCACACCATCCTCCAGATCATTTATGAAGATATTGAACAAAACCGGCCCCAGGACTGACCCTTGGGGCACTCCACTTGATACCGGCTGCCAACTAGACATGGAGCCATTGATCACTACCCGTTGAGCCCGACAATCTAGCCAGCTTTCTACCCACCTTATAGTGCATTCATCCAGCCCATACTTCCTTAACTTGCTGACAAGAATACTGTGGGAGACCGTGTCAAAAGCTTTGCTAAAGTCAAGAAACAATACATCCACTGCTTTCCCTTCATCCACAGAACCAGTAATCTCATTATAAAAGGCGATTAGATTAGTCAGGCATGACCTTCCCTTGGTGAATCCATGCTGGCTGTTCCTGATCACTTTCCTCTCATGCAAGTGCATCAGGATTGATTCTTTGAGGACCTGCTCCATGATTTTTCCAGGGACTGAGGTGAGGCTGACTGGCCTGTAGTTCCCAGGATCCTCCTTCTTCCCTTTTTTAAAGATTGGCACTACATTAACCTTTTTCCAGTCATCCGGGACTTCCCCCGTTCGCCACGAGTTTTCAAAGATAATGGCCAATGGCTCTGCAATCACAGCCGCCGATTCCTTCAGCACTCTCGGATGCAACTCGTCCGGCCCCATGGACTTGTGCACGTCCAGCTTTTCTAAATAGTCCCTAACCACCTCTATCTCCACAGAGGGCTGGCCATCTCTTCCCCATTTTGTGATGCCCAGCACAGCAGTCTGGGAGCTGACCTTGTTAGTGAAGACAGAGGCAAAAAAAGCATTGAGTACATTAGCTTTTTCCACATCCTCTGTCACTAGGTTGCCTCCCTCATTCAGTAAGGGGCCCACACTTTCCTTGGCTTTCTTCTTGTTGCCAACATACCTGAAGAAACCCTTCTTGTTACTCTTGACATCTCTTGCTAGCTGCAGCTCCAGGTGCGATTTGGCCCTCCTGATATCATTCCTACATGCCCGAGCAATATTTTTATACTCTTCCCTGGTCATATGTCCAACCTTACACTTCTTGTAAGCTTCTTTTTTATGTTTAAGATCCGCTAGGATTTCACCATTAAGCCAAGCTGGTCGCCTGCCATATTTACTATTCTTTCAACTCATTGGGATGGTTTGTCCCTGTAACCTCAACAGGGATTCCTTGTTGAGAATCCGAAGTGCCTTCCAAAATCTGAGAGGGATGAGGAGTGGAGCACGCTTTCAGAAGTCTTAAAAGAGCAAAAAGAAAAGGAGTACTTGTGGCACCTAAGAGACTAACCAATTTATTTGAGCGTAAGCTTTCGAAAGCTTACGCTCAAATAAACTGGTTAGTCTCTTAGGTGCCACAAGTACTCCTTTTCTTTTTGCAGATACAGACTAACATGGCTGCTACTCTGAAACCTGTTAAAAGAGCTACACTCTGATGTGGAAACTTCAGAACCTGAACCACCAGAAAAGAAAATCAACCTTCTGCTGGTGGTATGTGACTCAGATTATGAAAATGAACATGCATCAGTCCGCACTGCTTTGGACTGTTATCGAGCAGAACCCACCATCAGCATGAACGCATGTCCTCTGGAATGGTGAATGATGCATGAAAGGATATATGAATATTTAACACATCTAGTATGTAAATATCTTGCGATGCTGGCTACAACAGTGACATGCGAATGCCTGTTCTCACTTTCAAGTGACATTCTGAACAAGAAGCAGGCAGCATTATCTCCTGCAAATGTAAACAAACTTGTTTGTTTGTCTTAGTGATTGGCTGAACAAGAAACAGGACTGAGTGGACTTGTAGGCTCTAAAGTTTTACATTGTTTTGTTTTTGAATACAGTTATTTTTTGTACATAATTCTACATTTGTAAGTTCAACTTTCATGATAAAGAGATTGTACTACAGTACTTGTACGAGGTGAATTGAAAAAGACTATTTCTTTTATCTATCATTTTTACAGTGCAAATATTTGTAATAAAAATAAATATAAAGTGAGCACTATACACTTTGTATTCTATGTTGTAACTGAAATCAACATATTTGAAAATGTAGAAAACATCCAAAAATATTTAAATAAATGGTATTCTATTATTGTTTAACAGTGCAATTAATCGTGGTAAATTTTTTTAATCGTTTGACAGCCCTAGTAACCAGATTTAATGCCAGTACTATGATATATAATTACATTTTAATTTTTAAAATAAATGGAATGTTCAGCATTAGATAAGATAGAGATGGCAAAATTAGCAGCAAGACATGCACACATGAGGGACCCATGACAGCCTCTGGTTTTATGTTGTTATGTAATATGAGCAGTAAGTATGCATGCTAAAATATTACTATAGAAATTAGGGTTGTAAATTATTGGATTGGGTGGACTAGAAATGTATGAGGTGTGAGGAATGTTAGCTTTAATATTAGCTATACAATTTTTCTTGTGTCCACACTCACTGAGCATGTGGGCCTCTTTAATCTTGCACCAAACTCTGAATCATCATTAGGTAATTCCGAAATTAGATCTGATTAGAGGTAACAAAACAAAACTCAGTTCAGATAGTGAGAACTGTTGTTCCTCATTCTGTTAAGGGGTCTTAGAGGAAATTTGCAAAGGAAAAAGGAAACAAACCAAAACCGCAAAATACAAACAAAAACTTGGGCTGGGCCATTTCTTTTTTCTTGGTTTATTTATGATGTATAAAAAGGCCTGAAAAGTGGTGGTAGGTTTTTTGTTTCTGCATTTCAGCTAGAAGTAATATACCTGATCACCATAACACACACTTTGTGTGATGGTTTTCCATTGAACATTTTCCTAGGTATTCACATGTCTGTGTTTGCATATTATAAAGGTATTTTGTGCTTGTACAATAGATTTATCAGTAAACATTAGTAGGCTGAGTGAATAAAAGATTTATGGAAGTAGATTCTGTGTTTGCATCTCCTTTGAGATGTAGTGCAGAATGTAAAGATCAGGAGGAGTGAGGACAAAGGTGGTTTTATGATGGATTCTGAGCTGCTCTGGAGGGCTTACTGGCATCTAAGTTAAGGTCTAGTTAATAGCAGCCTTACCTGTGCTGCCAATGGGTTACTCTGCAGACCAGAATCATCGTATCACTGAATGATACAAGCAAATACCTTCCATACCCCATATTCTGGGGCCTACATTGGGGTAATGAATGGCTCTTTACATTCATAAATCTTATGCTGCACTGGTATCAAATGTTTCAGAGTAGCAGCTGTGTTAGTCTGTATCCACAAAAAGAAAAGGAGTACTTGTGACACCTTAGAGACTCTGGCCCACTGTGGACTGTGCATCCTGGCTCTTGAACATCTGACGATTGTCATATGTGGCTCAGAGGGTCACTAAGTTTGTCCACCCCAATATAGGGCTCAAGAAGGGACCATAATCTGGGCAAAGGGAATAATGGGGGGAAAAAATCTTATTAGGACTGAGGGAAGACAGCAGCCAACCAGCACATTAATTCTAAAAGAGAAAAATCATGGAATGAGCTGACATCTGGATTAGTAGATCCACACTAAATATAGATGTCTGTACAGTTAACATACTTCGTTATTTTTGTAGCCTGTTTTATATATAATGTCTGTCCTTGGGATGGAGTTTTAATTAAAAAAGTTAGCTATCAAGATAAAACAAAAAATTGTTTGGCATTTTGAGACTGTTTATGTATCTTGAGGCTGATAATAGATGGCTTCACCATACTGGATTCTTTTCAAGAACTTTTCAGAGTCAAAGATTTTTTCTCTATAAAAATCTAATCCCGTGACAGATAAAAAATAAAATGTTAAAATCACAACTTCAATCAGTTTTCTCGAAAAAAGATTCCATGGTGATATACTGGACTGTTCCGATTTGTAATGCTAACACGAGAAAGGAAAGCTAACAGAATCAAAAAGCCTTAAGGTCCTTTTTTTTTTTTTTTTTTTAAAAGACATGGCAAAAGATTTAAAATCCAACCACCTCTCATTCACCTCACAGAAATGCCCAGTTTGTAAACTAAACTTCATTTTTTTGGACATTTTAAAAGCTATTATATACAACCCCTCTGCATGTCAAACTTGGTATGGTCTCAGGGGTCCTTGGCTTTAGAGCCTAATACTGCAAGGTGCTGAGCATTCTCAACTTCCAATGACTTGCAAAGCAGAGGAAGGCTCTTAATAACATAACATTGGTTTGAAAGCAGGGGGGAGGAACCAGTATGGAAGATGGTATGACTACCTACTTCTCTGCTCTGATTCTGCCAAATAGACTTACGCAGAGCCTTGAAGGGAGGATGAGGTGCCTAGTGCTTTCAAACACATATACATGGCAGACTTTTGTTCAGTGAGAAGACTGTTGGACAACAAGCCTCTTGCTGTTCTTGATGGAGACAAACTCATGACCATATAATGTAAAACAAGTATGGAGGGACTTTAACAATTTGTGACTGAAGAACGTGGGAGTTTTCTGTATTAACTGTGTTACTTTTATCTGTAGGTTTGGTGGTTATTGTGTTACTGGCTAAATGGTTAAATCAGTCTTAGTTAACTGTGGTTTGCCGAACTAAACTTATGATTGCAGCCAGCCCCAAATTCTGGTACTCGGATGGACAATGTAGGTGTTAATTGCTTTGATGTTTACATCTAGCGATATGGAACCAGGACTCTGGTTTATCCCAAGGGGCAGACGTAAAGTCCCAGTCTGTGTCTTCAGAGGGATTAAGATGGGAATTATTAAACAAAGAGCTTGAAAGCAGTTAAAAGCTGAGCCTCTGACAAGACAGGAAACAGAGGGTCTGAAGAGAAGCAAGCTGTTACTTGGTCCCTAGGAGAATAGGAGTGGAGGTGGGTACCAAGGCTAAATTGGGCCTACTTAACTGCCTGAGGGAAATGCTAAGCTTAGGTAAAACAATGTGTTAGGATTTTCTTGTTTTAAGGTTTTTCCTCTCTGTTTGTTACATTCCTATGAAAAAAAAAGTGGTATTTTGTTTTGAACAAGTTGTTCTCTGTCACTGCCCTTTCAAACTGCTCACACCTTCCAGAGAGAAGTGTATAGGATGAACCAAAACTCAGCTGGCCCTGCTGAGGACTCATGGTTGGCGACCAGGGGTGCTGTGTGACCAGAGACCCTGTCTAAGGCTTTGATTACAGTATGGACCTTACAGCAGCACACTGCTGTAAGGTTTCCTGTATAGCCACCCTATGCTGGCAGAAGAGAGCTTTCCTGCTGGCATAATTAAACCACCCCCAACGAGTGGTGGTAGGTATGTCAGCAGGAGAGCAGCTCCTGCTGACGTAGCACTGTCCATATCGGCACTTTTGTTGGTGAAATTTATGTCAGTGGGGGTGTATTTTTTCCACACCCCTGACTGACAAAAGTTTTGCCGACAAAAGTGCTAGTGTAAACAAAATCTAAGAGTGAGCTGAATGCAGGATTCCACCCTAAGAGAAATATAGGCATGGGTTTAGCAGTTGGAAGGGGTGCCCAAGGAGAGTCTGAGTGGGGGGGGGGGGTCAAAGGTACCGCTCATCCTGGAACCTTCTTTGTAGGAGAAGCCAATACCATTTTTGGTCTTTCACTCTAAGGGATCAGTGTATTTGTGGTTATATGTAAGGAAATACTGGTTTGTCAGAATGATACTGCAGCTGGCTATCATATCTCTAGAAGGAAAAACTTAACAATGGCAACAAAGATATACCAGGAGGTTTGAGGAGGAAGGAGGATAGGACATATTCTTTGTCAATATATGGAATTGGACATTGGTTTTGGAAGCAGCCTCACACAGAAAGAATTCAGAGTAGCAGCCGTGTTAGTCTGTATCCGCAAAGAGAACAGGAGTACTTGTGGCACCCCACCAAGGGAAATAACAAAAAGCTTCTTTGATGGAGTTTAGCTCTCCAAGATTTTGATTTTGAAAAACAACACATTTCAAGAGCTTCTAACAAAGTGGAGGATGCACTCTCCCATGAAAGTTTCCCAGAATCAACCGGTTAAAATCATCCTTGAGATGTGGGAAATATGATTAGTTTTTATATAGTCAGTAGTATATCTAAAAGTACATGTGTCTTATTAGCTCTGTTTCTCCTAGAGCTCCAGGAAGAAATCACAGCCAACGTGGAACTGGCTGTCCAACCCTATCTGTGATTTGTGGGGCATGTCATAAATATAAAGGGAAGGGTAACCACCTTTCTGTATACAGTGCTATAAAATCCCTCCTGGCCAGAGGCAAAATCCTCTTACCTGTAAAGGGTTAAGAAGCTCAAGTAACCTGGCTGGCACCTGACCAAAATGACCAATAAGGGGACAAGATACTTTCAAGGCTTGGGGGGGATATTTTGGGGGAAGACATCTCCAAGTGGTCTCTTCCCTGATCCTTTGTTAAAATCGCTTGGTGGTGACAGCATACTGAATCCCACATACAGGGAATTTTGTGTCTTGGGGGAAAAAAAAGTTTTAACCTAAAGATGGTAGAAAATAAGCTTAGGGGGTCTTTCATGTGGGTCCCCACATCTGTACCCCAGAGTTCAGAGTGGGGAAGGAACCCTGACTGAAAGAAGTGATCCTATATGGTGGGAAAACATTTTGGCTGGAATTGTGGGTGGGGAGCACTGTTGTAAATCAAGCCCTTAGCCTTTCTGTGTCTCATTTTACACACCTGTAAAATGAAAATAATGCTCACCATAATTACTTCCCAAGTATGTTGTAATGATTAATTAGTTGTATTCACAGAACTTTGTATGCACAGCACATTTTTACTAATAAGACAGCACTCAAATCAGATAAATATTTTCTTTAAAATTACAAGAAATTCCTTCATTCACTTCTGTTTTCTCAAGCCTATACAACAATAAAAAGAAAATCCCCTGTAACCAAACAGAAAGCATTCTAAGCAGTGCTGGAGTTGCTCATTCTGGATGCACAACACTGGTCTGCAGAATAACTAAGGGATTAAGCAAACACAAGGCATTAAAATACTACAAAGAGGACCAGACAGACTTGTGACTGAAAAATCATGAACCAGAATTATAATCAGTTGAGAAGTCAAAAGGACATAAAGTAGGTAAATAATAAATCAGGGGCAAAGGAAAGCTGGGGTTATCAAAAACCTAGGAACCATATTAAAATACAAGAGTTATGTTTTTTCTTCAATTCATGCACTTAATTCTCAGTATCAATAATGGAGTAGCATGTATGTAGAAGATGGAGAATACACGTGAAGTGTAGAAATATGGCTGTGGTGGAGTGAATAGATCATTCCAGGCAACACAAATAATAATAATGCATTATATGTATATGTAAATATACATATAATTAATCTAAAGAGAGAGTGACACTGAAGGTCATGGTAGCCAGGTTCATAGCGCTCCTTCAACCTTCAAAGTTTGCTTGTTCTCAGTCTCCTGGAATCACACTGCCTCTGGTAACCTTGGAGAACAAAGGCTGTACTGCAATATGCTACACCAGGTTTGGCCACAACACAGGGCGGAAACTAGGGCTGTCTTTCTTCCCAACTAAAATGTAAATCTTTGTGGTTCCCAACAAATTATCTGACAAAAGAAGGAAAGTCACCATCCACATGGCCCATTGACATCCCCAGAACCAAAAGCCTTGGAGTACTCTGAGAGCAACAGCCAAAGGACTAAAATATGTCACTTGTCATACCAAGGAAAAACAACACATACTTCCAGAGTCCAGTCACACCCTAAAGTAAGCACCAATAGCAGTCTCAAGCCCAGCCCATCAGACTCCATTGGCTAGCACAGAGCATATAAAACAGATCCAATCCAAACTTTTGTATTCATACTGTAAGTGTTTGGATTGTATGGACCAGGACATTTTTTCAGTGTTTTTCAACTTATTTTTTCTCAAGTAAGGAAGAAAAAAGCCAGTACTTATATGTAATTAAAAACTTCTGTACATTAAGTCATTACTATCACTTACCTCTGGTGCTTAATAGGAAGAGCCTTTAGTGATGTCAAATGGGTTTAGCAGGGGTTAACTTCCTGATGGAGACATTTTCCCCATACATATTACCCTCCCCTCATGTGTTTGTCTGTTTTGAACAGCTTATATATAAGAATAACAACTTCCCCTCTATTTCCCAAAGGTAGTCAAGAAAAAAATCATTGTAAGAATAATAATTTAAAGTACACAACTCCAAAACAATACCTTCTCCGGTTTAAGAATCACTTCCAGGGCAGGCCACTGCAAAAATATATAAAAAAAAGAGATGCTAGACTTGCAATTCTTGGAGTCTGAAAAACATTTAAAAATACAAACAGATCTGACTGCAGGCAAAAATTGGGATAACTGTAGGATTGAATTACAAGGTTTGGTAGTGACTATAAATAGAAAAATTAAAACAGATTGTTTTATGGTTGTGTACATTCATGCATTTAGAACTAAGATAACATGTGTCTTAAAAAAAATACTGTACTCACCGTGTGTAGTCCAACAGCGTGAAAGTTTTCACAGTGAGATGTCAATGTCACTAAGAACAACCTGTAAACAGTATTAAAAAAATTACGGAGCCAGAGTTTTAAATAGTTTTTGATTATAAAAACAATTTTCACACATTTCCTGCTTCCCTCACAATCCCCCTCACACAGAATCCCCAAAACTAAATCAGCCTGCCTCAATTATCTTTGCCAGAGGATATTTTCTAGAAGTTTGTGGTTATTTGGATCAGGTACTTGTCAAGTCTGAAACTGTAGGTTTTCATTTTTCCTAAATTTCCCTAAAACATTTTGCAGCATCATATCTCAAAAACATTTTGGTCTGGAAATTGCACATTGGCTTATCCTATAATTCCTAAGGACTGACGCCTGTGTCTGTTTTCATAATTTTTTTTGTGTTAATATGTTACGTTGAGAGCACCATGATGTTTACAACTGTGCACCTCCCTTTGGTAGTTTAAGAAATTCTGAACAGAACGAGGAGGGTACATGAGAGTTTGAAGACTTAAATCCTTTACATAACTTAATCCCCAATAACCTTATTGTCTGTGGCAGGCTTCAAGTCCATATCCTCAGCCACAAATATCAATCCCTCCCAAACCTATATTCCTACAGCATTTTTACAACTTACCCTCTATATAGTCACCAAACACGCACCACTATCTACCACTGCTCTAAAGAAGAGCAAATCCAAAACATCCAAGTCAGAACAAAATTAAATATACCCCTTCACTCTTTTTTATGTAAAGTTTATTTTTAAAAAACATATTTTCTCTGTTTGATTCAGTGACCCAAAAACCCGAGAACTTCATTCTATAAAGCAGACTTCTCAGGTTAGTAGTTAGGTTTTTACCATGCCAATTTCATGTAGCGGTCTAAGGGGAGTTAATGTGTATATAAAGTATAACAATATTATTGTTAATTATCCCAAGGGTGTAAATGGTTGTTGTATTTATCACACACACTAAGAGTACATCATATGTATAGTAGCTAACATGGCATTGCTATGGCAATAGAGTTTTGATTGTAGAAACTTAATTTTGAATTTTCAGGTTTTCAAATATTTCCCCCCCCAAAACTTTAATCTTAACATTTCTGGGCTATCAACATTTGTGCTGGTTTATATTTTAGGAAGTTGACAAATCTAATCAGAGGTTTTTCTGAAGTAACTGAAAAGTCTTTATAGGCTAACAACATTTTTGTCTGACAATTTTGTTTTGTTTTTAATTAGGAACAGCTTTGTGAAGCCTGATTTTGGAGGTGGCCATCCTGTGAAAACTGATGTTATTAGTGCCAATAACACCTGGTTTGAGGATAGTTCTGGGGTTTAGGCATGAGATAGGCATCCAGGTGCCCCCCGGAGGCAGCAGTGCACACGTCCAGAAGCAGACACGTCGATGACTGGGGTACTTTCACAGTGACAATCTAGGCACAGAGTGAGTTTAGGCACCAATAGGTATAGGTGGCAGCACAGCAGGGATTTTTTAGATTGCATTAGCCCCTAAATCTGGGATTTAGACACATAAGTCTCTTAGTCAATATGAGCCTCAGAGAACTGTTCACATCAGCTATCTATGCTGGTTGACTGGTCACCTAAGTCACAAGGGATTGTTTCTGATCCCTGATTGAGTTACTGATACCTTTTAACAAAAGGATAATGAAGAGCAAGGAGTGAATGTTCTTGGTCACTCATCAGCATAGGTATTCATATAGACAAGTACTTTTTCCTAAACTTAAACAAAACAAACACCCAGTTGCAAAAATGTTCACAAAGAGCAAATAAGAAGGGACATAAAACTGAATCTTTTGTATTGAACGAGACAATATCTGTATCTTGGTCAGCAATAACTGTGTTAGGTAGAGTCAGAGGTGAAAGTCAGTCGATACAGGTGGTACAGAGTACCGGTAAGAGAGTGGCCACCGGTACACAGCTGATGTTAAAGTGCTGTCGCAGCAGTGCTTGAAGGACCGTACCAGCAGGACCGCCAACGTGGAGGGTGGGGGGGGGGAAGAGGAGGGGCAGCTGCCCCGGGGCTTGGCCATTTAAAAGGGCATGGGGCTCCCAGATGCTGTCGCTGCTACTATGGCAGTGGCTGGAGCCTTGGGCCCTTTAAATCGGTGCAGGCCGGGCAGCACTGAAGGGCTGGCTGGGGGGAGCCTGGCCCCCCAGGCCCACCCATAGGCATGGAAAGTAGGGGTGTGGGGGTTGCTGCAGCACCTCCAGGCTTTGCACCCAGTATGGTCCTGTGCTGGGGTCCCGGCCGCCCACTTGCGCCTGGGGCCCCCGCTGCCACCCAGGGTCCCGGCTGCTGGCCACCCACCCAGGGGCTCCACTGCAGGCCCAGGGTCCTGGCTGCCAGCTCCTTACCCAGGGTCATGGCCGCCAGCCCCTCTGCTGCCGGCTGTAGGGTCTCAACCGCTGGCCCTGGGGGCTCTGCTGCCACCCAGGGTCCTGGCCACTGGCCCCAGGGCTCTGCTCCTGGCCCCAGCCCGGGGTTCCACAGCCGCCCCCAGCTGTGGTCCCAGCCTGGGCGGTGAGGGGTGCAGACAGGGGCAAAGGGGTGGAGGTGCAGCTCAGCACCCCCACCCTAAAAATTGTTCCAATGCCACTGGCCCCACACCTTCCGCCTGAGGCCCTGCCTCTTCTGGAGGACCGCAGCCAGCCACCCTCTCCCCCCCCACCACCTTGCCCAGGGGCCCGGCAGCCCTGCATACCGATAAGAGATTTAAGTTACTTTCACCCCTGGGTATACTCCATCCTGCAGAGGATCTTGATCAGTTCTTGCTTTATGTTTTACAGCTCTGAGTCCATAGTCAACAGCCAGAGAGGAACATATTAGGACTTCTTACTTATACCAAAACATATACCAGTTTCACATTTTTGTTATATGCTGTATTTTAAATATGTTAAGTACTAGTATCCTCTGAAGATTCCACTATGCTCATTGCTATTGGTGTCGTAGTTTATATTTTTATTCCTACACTTAGAACTTATTGGATAAGAACTATTTTAAAAACAAAACCAACCAACCATCCATTTCCATCATCCAGAGTGGTATTAATGTAACTTTCTCAGTCACCTATGGTGATGTTGTTAATTGACATTCAGTGCAAGGCTCACAAAACTCCACTACATCAGAATATATCCCTGACTATGAAAATCTCTCCAGGATCCTAGCAGTAGATGACTTCCCCCTACATGCTTTTTGTACCACTCACTGTTCAGTAAGTTCTCTAGTTTCATGGTTATTCCATAACTGGAACAAACTGTATTTTTCTGATCTCATGATATGCTGCAGTAACTCTGCCAGGCTCCAAGTATCAGAGGGGTAGCCATGTTAGTCTGTATCCACATAAACAATGAGGAGTCCAGTGGCACCTTAAAGGCTAACAGATTTATTTGGGCATAAGCTTTCGTGAGTAAAAGAACAAGTGGGTTTTTTACCCACGAAAGCTTATGCCCAAATAAATCTGTTAGTCTTTAAGGTGCCACTGGACTCCTTGTAGTTTTTCTGCCAGGCTCATTACACCCAATTTTACCTAAGACCTCTCAATTTTTTAACCTGACAAAATAACTAAGTAATTCCTTGAAAATCTGTTTTCTAGTTACAAAATCCTTACCTACATCATCAATGAAATATTTTTCATGATTTCTCACAATCACCATCTATTAAATCAAGGATGCCAGAATGCACTGTATGGCTCAAGGAACTGGGATATATAGAAGATAAGATTCTGTGTAAATCCAGAGTAGCTCCCTAAAGTCAGTGGAGTTACTCAGGATTTATAATTGTGTCTGCATCACAGAAACCACCATCATGTTGGTATTAAATTGATGACGTTGTCGGCAGTCGCAGCAGAGAAGCTTAAAAAAAATAGATGATGATTGGAAAACCCCTCTCATTCTTAAAAGTAATCTCTCCAGATCAGGGTAGAAGCTAGAGAGATCAGTTGTTTGTTATTTTAAGGGATGCCCCTTTCCTAGTGCCAAATGTCCTGTATCATGACAATTTAGGATATTGCTAAAATATCAGACTATCATCACACAAAGGATCATATACTATTATAAAATGTACGATTTTATTCTATGAATAAGATATTCTTAATGACTATTCCCTAAAAATAAATGCTGTCTAGCATTTTTCATACCGTTGTCAGTTGATTCCTTGCAATGTGATGTATTTGTGCTTTTATTATTCTATAATGTGCTGTGATATGGTAAAATCTGATGTAATCTCCAAAACACAAATGGATCACATAAGATTAACAGCACAGTTGACCTATGACAGGCAATTAGGCAGTGGCCCCCAGTCTACAAGCAACAGTCGTCCAGATCAAGTGTTGCAACTTGAATATAATTCTTTATTCTCTTTTTTGGATTTGTTACTTTTTTCCCTTTTCGGTGTTAGAAGTTTCTTGTCTGAAACAATGAATTAGCCGTTGTTTTCTTCATTTAGATAAAAGGTTCAAAATATGACATATGCTGTTTCACATCTTACTAAGTGGAACAAAATTAGTCATATGCAAATACCCTGGGCACAGGCCAAGCACTTGGATGCAGCTTCCACAATTGAACTTGTACCATTTAGCTCCAAAAACACAAGCCTCTACTCAATTAACTCAGCAGCAGTTCCACCAGTGCAGCCAGGAGAAGGACTCTTATGCATATGAATAAGTCTGACATATTCGTTTCAGTAAAGGTCAATAGTACACAAACACACAAGCCAGTCTGTCATATACTCTCCCCCAATTAAAGCAAAGCACATCCTCAAACTGCAACTATTTAGGGTTCACAATATTTCAATCCCACAGTTCAGCACTGATTTTAGTGAGGGTTATTGTGCAACTATCAAGCATTCCGTACAGCACTTTTATTACTTAAAGTTTCAGTTCTGTTGGGTTGAGGGAGGTTTATTTTGTTTACTCTTTTGGCAGATTTGATATTATTTATTAAGGATAGGTATAAATAGGTTCAGGCAAATAATAATAATTAACATTTGTATAATGCTTTTCATCTTTCTGGCTACCTTATCTATTCTATTCTATGGCACTTAATACATACTACCCATCATTTAATAAATACCAGCCTGAACAGATACCTGAACTAAATCAAACCATTTCCTATCTGTCTACCCTACCTATTGGTATGGCTCTCGTCACCAAAATTATATCTGAGCACATTCTGAATTTTATCCTCACAAAATCCTGTGAGGTAGAGAAGTATAATCTCCATTTTAATGATGGGAAAGTGAGGCATGGGGTAAACTAAATTATTTGGGAGACCGAGGTTCGATTCCCAGCTCCACCACAGACTTCCTTTGAGACCTTAAGCAAGACACTTAGCATCTTTGTGCCTCAGTTCCCTGTCTATAAAAAGGGGAATAAAAATTCCCTACCTCAGAGGAGTGTTGTAAGGATAAATACATTGAAGACTGTGAAATGCTTTGAGATCTACTGATGAAAAGCCCTATATAAGAACTACCTATTACTATTATTGTATAAGGTCACTGTTGTATTAATTTAGATGGAACGTATGGGCCAAAGGTGTTTAACATTACCCACTTACTGTCCAGCATTAAACAATGTTAAACAAGATTCAGGATTTGGTATACAGAGACCTCAGCCTGCTTAGTACCATGGCAACATGCAATTAAAAGCATTTTATCCTTTTATTAAAGATAAAGAAAGGAAGGGAAAATTTTCATTTTAACAACAACCCTTGCTCCCTTTCCCTTTAGCTGATGAGAGATGGGCTGGGCCTATTGTTATTGCTGTTTTTCTTAAAGTCCGATTCCCATTTTATCCCAGGTGGTGTTTGGGATTTAGATGGAGCTAGTAGAGGTGGTGATTTAATCTTTGGGCCAGAAAGAGGGACAGTCTGGTCAGGACATCTCTCAGGATCAGGACAACAAAGGCCTGGGGTCCCAGGAGATGGTGAGGGTGTCAGCCATGATGGTGATGCTCACTCTGGTAAGTCAATTTTTCTCCCCAAAGTCTGTCTGTAAGGACCTCAGAACAATTAGGCCTAGTTTCCAACAAACCAATTTTGGTCCGAAAGATCTTGATACAGTTCTTGAGTTACAGCAATAGGCCTTTTTGTTTGGACTAATTCATTTTCTCTTTCGTACCTTTCCACATCAACATTTGTCATCATAGGTTATTGTGACATCTTATGAATGTATACTCATGTTTTACAGTTGAACTAACAATTAGGGTACATTTTTAGGCTCAATCACCACAACATCACAGAGGGTGTCAACTCTGATGGATGGCAAAGCATAAACACCACAGTATTTTTCACTTGTGTAACTCCTTCCACTGAAAGAACCTCAAAGAGCTCTACGAATGAGCAAAGTGCTTTACTTAATAATTAACCCTCCCACTACCCATACAATAAGGTAAGTAAATATCATTCTCTATTTTACAGGTAGGGGCATAGAACAGTAAAGTAGTTTGCCCAATGTTACACAAGAGATCAAAGACAGAAGTGGGAATATAACTCAGACTACTAACTCTCCATTGTGCTCTATAATCTTGACAACATATCTACTTTCTCATACGACACTCACACATAACATAGTGATGAGACCAATACCTAGTTTAGGATAGATACCATGGGTTGAGATTTTCTAAACTGTCTAGGGGGTTAGGATGCACATTAATTTGAATGAGTATTGGGCATCCAAATCCCCTCAGTAGCTTGGAAAAAATCAAGGCTCATTAATACAAGAAATTATTCTCACAGGGTGAAATCCATTCCAATGGATCTCTGTTATAAGCTCCAACCAGTCCCTTGTCACTGACCCCACAATTTGCCCGCCTGGTTTTGACCTGCCCTGTCCCCAGTGGTCCCTGTTGAACAGGTTCTGGACTGGGCAAGGTCTCTGTGCAGCCAACCAGTATCGCTGAGGCCTTCATGACAGCCCTTTGTGCAACTGCGGCGCAACACAGATGATGACACACGTTGTCGATGAACACCTGCTGACAAGGTTCAGCAGTGGCCTAGAAGAACTACATCATGCAACTGAAGATGCCATCGCTTGGCTAGATAACTATGCACGTGCTAAATAAATACAGAGTGAAATCCTGGGCCCATAGACATCAATGTGTTAGGGTTTCACCCATTGCATTTCTGACTTGTCTGAAGTTAGGTAACACTGGAATTGCCACAGGAGAGCCTATTCTCACAAGATTTGCAAACCAAATATGTTGAATAACTTTTAGCAAGCAGCTAAACCAAACCTTTGAGTTTTGGCAATCACATTTGTTTATGGAGGAAAAAATGTTCCAGATCTCTGCAGATTGTTTTATATAGTTCACTATAAAAGGCTTTAATTAAGGCTGTGCTTGGTAAACTTGCAAACATTTGGATGGGTCTGATTTAAGGTAAAGGCCAGAGGCCAGATTCAGACCTGGCATAAGTGAATCAATGAAGTAGGTAGAACCTGGTGAATTTACCTTCATGATTCTATGCATATTTTCCCTTCAGTAATCTATTTAAAACATTTTCATGACAGCTTCCATTATTTTATTCATAGGTACAAAACAATGTTACTATCACTCTCCCATACAAACAGGTGAAGAGAAGTTCACTGGCTAATGCCTATTGGAAAAAGTAACTGTACCGTAAATCCAGGACTCTGAATCTAAATGTAAAGAAGCTGTAATAACTTCTTTTGGGGTAGTTCCATGACAGCTGATTTATTTCTCACCACTGCTGAGCTCAGGCAACCAACCACTGACTGTCATCTCCTAGCTAGGATTAGTTGCTAGGCAGGATAAAATTCTTAGGTAAGACATGCTCATGAATGCATTATGACACAATGGCAGGCATTAGGACATTACTTGAATGCAGAGGCCTCCCATTTGACTTTTCATTACAGTATATACTATTTCATGACTATAGCATTTTTCTCAAGCCCAGATAGCACCGATATACAGTATACTGTCATGGAAGTTGTTACTCAGAAATGTGCTTGTATTATGGTAAGGAAAATGAGAAACCTCTGTCACTTTATGTAGAAATGCTCTTCCGGAAATAATTTTGGTTCAATATTCCTATCAATAGGAGTAATATCAATTTGTCTGTAATCTATAGCTGAAATAAACCAGATAATGAAGCATGCCAGTCATTTTAGATCCAAATTCACAACCATTTTATGGAATGTGAAGTTAGCTCACTAATTGTTACCAGAGGTTGTCAATTTTATATGTGGTTCTTCAACTAATTTAGGATAAAATTTTCATGTCAAATTGGGCCTTTGAATCCAATGGGAATTCTCTTAGAAGAAGGTACTACTTGAAGTGTAAATAGCAGAGGCCTTTAGTGTTTAAGCTCTAAGGGTCAAGGGGATTAAGGCTAGATCCAAAGTCTTTTGAAGTCAGTGTGGTTCTTTACATTGACTTCAATAGCTTTTGGATCATGCCCTTGTTGTATATTGACATAGCTCCATTGACTTCAATGGTGCTCATCAGCATAAAGCCATACAGGCTTACATATCCGTACTTACAGTACTATCTAAAAAACATATGAATAAAAGATCCAACTATACTTGATTAAGAGTTGAATTGCACATCATTTCAGGCTTCCTCATCTGCTTTTGTGTCCTTGAGCTTTTATTACACATTTAAAATCCAGTGTCGTAAGTCTGGATCTTGGAGGGTGGTAAGCTGCTCACTAGTGCATATTTTACTGAGTGTTATTTTGATCCGAATAAAGAATGATCAAAATAGAAATACTTAACTGTTTGTGTGTTGGTGCTGTTCATTTATCCTCCCTAGGTGTGGGCTAGCAGAAGGTTTGTTTGTTTGTCTGTGGACTTTTTTGGTCCTGTGAGACAGTGCATAGGTCTTTTGGTGATTCTAAAGTCTTGTTGCTAACCCAGTGGTATTTCAGAGAAAACCACTCCATTGACGAGGGGAGGACAGGATACTGGACTAGATGGACCTCAGGTCTGATTCAGTATGGCAATTCCTGTTTCCAAATGTTTTTATTAAAAAAAAATTAGTTCTAAAGTGTCATAAAAATAAAGGGAAGGGTAACCACCTTTCTGTATACAGTGCTATAAAATCCCTCCTGACCAGAGGCAAAACCCTTTCACCTGTAAAGGGTTAAGAAGCTAAGATAACCTTGCTGGCACCTGACCAAAATGAGCAATGAGGAGACAAGATACTTTCAAAGCTGGAGCGGGGGAAACAAAGGGTCTGTCTGTGTGATGCTTTTGCTGGGAACAGATCAGGAATGCAGTCTCAGAAACTCTGTTAAGTTAGTAAGTAATCTAGCTAGAAATGCATTAGATTTCCTTTTGTTTAATGGCTGTTAAAATAAGCTGTGCTGAATGGGATGTGTATTCCTGTTTTTGTGTCTTTTTGTAAGTTAAGGTTTTGCCTAGAGGGACTCTGTATGTTTTGAATCTGATTCCCTGTACGGTATTGACCATCCTGATTTTAGAGAGGTGATTCTTTTACCTTTTCTTTAATTAAAATTCTTCTTTTAAGAACCTGATTAATTTTTCATTGTTCTTAAGATCCAAGGGTTTGGGTCTGTGTTCACCTGTACAAATTGGTGAGGATTTTTATCAAGCCTTCCCCAGGAAAGGGGGTGTTGGGCTTGGGGGGATATTTTGGGGGAGGACGTCTCCAAGTGGGCTCTTTCCCTGTTCTTTGTTTTACATGCTTGGTGGTGGCAGCATACGGTTCAAGGACAAGGCAGAATTTGTACCTTGGGGAAGTTTTTAACCTAACTGGTAAGAATAAGCTTAGGGGGTCTTTCATGCAGGTCCCCACATCTGTACACTACAGTTCAGAAAGGGGAAGGAAACTTGACAAAGGTGTTTTAACTAATAATCTCATAATATCCAAATGAATAAGTGTGAAAGGGTTTGTGACATTGGGAGAGTAACCTCTGATGTCACAATCTCAAACATTATGTAACAAAAGAGAGATGAGGAATAGGAACTACTTTAAAGGCATAGTTCCATCACCCAATGCAATGAGATTTTCATAGAACAACAGAAAGGGATGAGGTGGAGAATGGAGAAGAGGGAAAAAATGGACAGAAAAGACAGGGGTTGGGAGAAAAGCAGCAGAGAGCATGGGTCAAACGCCGCACATTTTACTCATGTGTCTATTCCTTGACTTCAGTGGGAGTACTCACACAAGAAAACTATCCAATATCTGGCTCCAGGTCCATGCTGGAACTAGGTACTGAGTGCATTGAAACATGGAAATTAACTGAAAATCGACTGTTCTGTATGATGATTAACCGAGTTCTCTGATGTCATAATTCCATGAACCAGCAATGAGGTTTTCAATAGGGATCAGCAATATGCCCTTCCAAAGGAGGATCAGGTGGAGCAGCTCTGATCATTATGGGCTGACTGCCAACTAGTATGAAAACAAACTTAATAAATTGGGCCTGACTGATCTTGCTTGCATGAATGCAAAAAAAAAAAACAAAACCCAACCAACCCTGGGGTGAGATTTGACTCTGTCCCTTTGCCTTTAGGCCACAGTTTCTCAAACTGTGGTCCATGGACCACCAGTGGTCCATGAGCTCCATTCAGGTGGTCCGTGGATAGTTCCCTTTAAGGTGCGCGCCTGGGCGGCTGCACACAGAGGAATGAAGGGCCACCCACCTAATTAGTGGAGCCGTGCAGGCGTGGCTCCACTAATTAGGTGCCTGGCCCCTGAGAAGACACACATGTAAGGTGAGGTGGTGGCCTTGGGGGGAACAGGGTGAAGGTGGGAAGGGGCAGTGGGGTGAGAAGAGGCGGTGGGAGGAATCTGGGACATGCAGGGCTGCGGCGGCCAGAGAAAGAGGCGACTTTCCCCAGCTCCAGGACTGTGGCTGCTGGGGAGAGACCCCATTCCCTCCCAGCCCCAGCTCGGGGGCTGCTGTGGCAGGGAAGTGAGGGCACATCCATCGCATTAGAAAGGCAAGACGACGGATATTAAAATATGACTTGTGTGCTTTTATTTGTAGATCAAAGTTTATTATTAAGTTTATTTTCATATAGTGCTTTTATCCAAAGTACTTTACAATAGTTAGCTAACAATACAAACAACATTTGGAAAGATCCTTAGGTGGTCCATGAACAAAAAAAATTTGAGAACCACTGCTCTAGGCAATTCCATTGCACTATGACTTTGACTGTGATCTATTTCTCTGATGTTTATAGGTTAATTTTTTTCTTGTCATGAGTTGATTTAAAATTATCCCTGTGTGATTTATTTTCTATGTTTATGGTGCACTAATTTCAAATACAAACTCTCAGATATTCATGACCATTATATCAAGCTAGATGCTATTCTTGCTCACTACTTGTTAATGAGATTTGTGTGTTCATTACTTTGGCCCACTGCTAAGACAAAAGTTCTACTGAGGTAATTTTTACAAAATGAATAATCTCTGTCAAAACAGGTCACCAAAAATGAACAAACAAACCCCAAGTCCCTTGATTTACAGTGATAGTACTGAAGTCTGTGAAGAGCAATGCTGGCTTCAAAGTGTTAACTAATACTACAGATTAGTTAACTATTTAAAATACATTTTCTGTGAGGGTGAACCAGTTCAGAAAAAATAAAAAACAACTTGCTCCTTTAGCCATTCCTCACACACAGACCCGAGTCTTTTGTGATTGACAAAAATATGACATTACCATAATGAACACAAAACCTGCTTTGTTTGATCACCTTTTTATGCGTCAGAAGTTCCAGGCAGTATTTCCAACCTGGCCAAAAACTAGGAAGTGCTGGAATGCGATGAGCACAATTGTTCAGGTTATATTTCAGACTGGCTTTTCTGCTGCAATTCTGCAGCCTCCAGTTTTTGGGAAGCACTGCAAGAAAAAAGGTTGCTCCCCAAGGTGGTCATCAAACATCATGTTTGTTTGAAAAAGGCTTCCTTTTTATTGTCCGAGAAGCAGCAGAGCAAGTAGGGAGGTATGGTCTGGTACGTCATACCAGCAAGATATTTATAGCTGGTACGGCGTACTGGAAAGAGGAGCAGCAGAACATGGGGCCACTGGGCAGCCCCACGCTGGCAGCTCCTCTGCCCCCAGCCCTTCCATGCAGGGCTCCCAGCAGCAGCCCCAACGGAGGACAGGGCTGGGGGTGGTACAGCTGCCAGAGGAGTTGCTGGCATTCTGCTTCTTTCCCCACTGCCCCTTCTAGCGGGGAAAGGAGCAGAACCCCAGCCCCGCCCCCCTGCCCTTCCACAAGAGCTGTGTCTTTTCCAGCTCCCAGCAGCAGCCCCACCGGAGGACACGGCTGGGGTGGGGTGGGGTGGGGTGGAACAGCCACCGGAGGAGCTGCTGGCCTTCTACTCCTTTCCCTGCTGTGGTTCCCGGGAGAGCCCTGAACTGCAGGGTTTTCCCGGGAACTGCAGCAGGGAAAGGAGCAGAACGTGGGGCCACCAGGCAGCCCCATGCTGGCAGCTCCTCCGGCACGGCTGCTATACTGCCCCCAGCCCTGTCCTCTGGCAGGGCTGCTGCTGTACAGATAGAGGAGACCCTGCGTGGAAGGGCTGGGGCAGTAGAGCCGCGCCGGAGGAGATGCCGGTGTGAGGCCACCCAGCAGCCCCACGTTCTGCTCCTTTCACCTCTGCTGTTCCGAAGGCAAAGCAGGAGGAGGACAGAGCCCCCCCAATCCCAGGTAAGGGGGGTGGATCATGGGGAGGGGACAGGGAGAGTGTGGGGGCCCCAGGCTGGAGGCAGGGTGGGGAGAAGTCACATAGATGGTCACGTGAGGAGGTTGCGTGTCTGCCATGGCTCCCCCGCACTTACCAGTAAGAAATGGATTCCATTTGCACCACTGCTGAGCATGGCCAGACAGCTATAACATAAATAATGGAAATAAAATAATCTGGGCCAGTTTCTCATCTAGTGAAGGATGGTGCTATGCTGATTTACACACGCTGAGGATCTAGTCCTGGGAGCAGATCAGTTTCAGTGCTCCACTATAGTAGTTGCAGTTTATGAGGCCAGCAGACCTCAGAACTTCACTTCTCCCTTTCTTCCCTACTGTAATACAGGATGTGGCAGAGCTCCAACTTTGTTCCCGTGGGTCCCAGGCTTCCAGGAGGTTTATGCTAGCTTCAGAGGCTCACTACAACCTTCCACGTAACCCTTCTCTCTCTAGGGCCAGGGATATAGTCTATTGAGCCCTTTTCATCATAAGCCAGCAAGGAGGTTGGAGAGAGAATTCCCACAGTCTCTGTTGCTCCTACGGCCTTATACCAAAACAGTTTAGCCTCCTGTCTGGACAGGGGCCTGTTTTCCCCTCCCAGGAAGTGTTTCTGTAGTGGTAGGTTGGGGGGAACCTGGGCCCGCCCTCTACTCTGGGTTCCAGCCCAGGGACCCTAATGGTAGTAGCTGTTGGCAGCCAATCTTTCACTGCCAGAGTTGCTACATTTCCCTGGGCCACTTCCCCACAGCTCTCCTGCTTCTCCCTTCTTCACCCTTACCTTAGGGCTCCCTTACCAATGACTTGAGGGTGTCTTCATTAACCAGCCACACTTGCTCTCCTCTGCCTGTCAGGAGTGAGCCCTTTTATAGTATCAGAGGGGCCTTATTTAGAGTCAGGAGGTCACACTAGCTTAATGGCCTCACTTGACTCTTTGCAGGTTAATTGGAGTCAGGTGTTCTTATTACCTTGGAGCAGCCCCTGCTCTGGTCAGTCAGGGAACAGAAAACTGTTAATCCAGTGGCCAGTATATCTGCCTTTGCTACTCTGCTGTAAAGGAAACATCTATACACGCTCATGCTCCACTCCCTTCACGTCCTCACCCTCATGTCCCGCCCTGACACAAAGTGGCGGGACCTCCTGCCACCTCTAGAGGGTGGGGAGCCCCGGTGGGCCAGCCTCTATTCCACCTTAGTCCCGAGGCCCACCGGGGATATCAGTTGGCGGCTCCTTCACAGGGCTGTGAGCATGGGCGTGTACTTGGCGTGGTTCACCCCAATACCGGAAACCTGCCCCTTTTGCGGCGTGAGGGAAACCCTGGCGCACGTCTATCTGGAGTGTGCCAGGTTGCAGCCCCTATTCCGGCTCCTCACGAATATTTTGTTAAGGTTTTGGCTGCACTTTTCTCCTCACCTCCTTATCTATGCACTCCCTGTCCGTGGCCCCACTAAGTCGCGGGACCTCCTGGTCAACCTCCTCCTGGCCCTGGCTAAAGTGGCCACCTATAAAACCAGGGTGAGGAGGTTGGCCGATGGAGTTTCCTGCGACTGCGGGGCCTATTTCCGATCCTCTGTCTGTTCATGCCTTTGGGCAGAGTTCCTCTGGGCGGCGTCCACTGACTCCCTTGACGCCTTTGAGGAGCGGTGGGCGCTGTCCGGGGTTCTCTGCTCGGTGTCCCTGTCCAGTTCCCTTCGTTTGACCCTTTGACCACACTCCCATCCCTGTTGTTCATTAGTTGTCCCCCGTAATTATTTGGTTTCCCAGGTCCTGTGGATCTCCCCCTTAGGCTGAGGGGGGATCCTTTAGCAGTGGGCGAGCGAAGCAGTGGGTGGGATCCCAATAAGGCTACTCTGCTGTAAAGGAAACATCTATACACGCTCGTGCTCCACACCCTTCACATCCTCACCCTCGTGTCCCGCCCTGACACAAAGTGGCGGGACCTCCTGCCACCTCTAGAGGGTGAGGAGCCCCGGTAGGCCAGCCTCTATTCCACCTTAGTCCCAAGGCCCGCCGGGGATATCAGTTGGCGGCTCCTTCACGGGGCTCTGAGAACGGGCGTGTACTTGGCGCGGTTCACCCCAAACCCGGACACCTGCCCCTTTTGCGGCGTGAGGGAAACCCTGGTGCACGTCTATCTGGAGTGCGCCAGGTTGCAGCCCCTATTCCGGCTCCTCAAAAATATTTGTTAAGGTTTTGGCTGCACTTTTCTCCTCACCTCCTTATCTATGCACTCCCTGTCCATGGCCCCACTAAGTCGCAGGACCTTCTGGTCAACCTCCTCTTGGCCCTGGCTAAAGTGGCTATCTATAAACCAGGGTGAGGAGGTTGGCTGATGGAGTCTCCTGAGACTGCGGGGCCTATTTCCGATCCTCTGTCCGTTCACGCCTCCGGGCAGAGTTCCTCTGGGCGATGTCCACTGACTCCCTTGATGCCTTTGAGGAGTGGTGGGCGCTGTCCGGGGTTCTCTGCTCAGTGTCCCCGTCCAGTTCCCTTCGTTTGACCCTTTGACCGCACTCCTGTCCCTGTTGTTCATTAGTTGTCCCCCGTAATTATTTGATTTCCCAGGTCCTGTGGATCCCCCCCTTAGGCTTGCGGGGGATCCTTTAGCAGTGGGCGGGCTTTGCCCACCTACTTCCTGGATCCCAATAAGGCTACTCTGCTGTAAAGGAAACATCTATACACGCTCGTGCTCCACACCCTTCATGTCCTCACCCTCGTGTCCCGCCCTGACACAAAGTGGAGGGACCTCCTGCCACCTCTAGAGGGTGAGGAGCCCCGGTGGGCCAGCCTCTATTCCACCTTAGTCCCGAGGCCCGCCGGGGATATCAGTTGGCAGCTCCCTCACGGGGCCGTGAGCACGGGCTTGTACTTGGCGCAGTTCACCCCAATCCCGGACACCTGCCCCTTTTGCGGCGTGAGGGAAACCCTGGCGCACATCTACCTGGAGTGCGCCAGGCTGCAGCCCCTATTCCGGCTCCTCAAAAATATTTTGTTAAGATTTTGGTTGCACTTTTCCCCTCACCTCCTTATCTATGCACTCCCTGTCCATGGCCCCACTAAGTCACGGGACCTCCTGGTCAACCTCCTCCTGGCCCTGGCTAAAGTGGCCATCTATAAAACCAGGGTGAGGAGGTTGGCCAATGGAGTCTCCTGCGACTGTGGGGCCTACTTCCGATCCTCTGTCCGTTCACGCCTCTGGGCAGAGTTCCTCTGGGCGGCGTCCACTGACTCCCTTGACGTCTTTGAGGAGCAGTGGGCGCTGTCCAGGGTTCTCTGCTCGGTGTCCCCATCAGGTTCCCTTCATTTAACCCTTTGACCGCACTCCTGTCCCTGTTGTTCATTAGTTGTCCCCCGTAATTACTTGGTTTTCCAGGTCCTGTGGACCCGCCAACCCTTTAGGCTGGGGGGGATCCTTTAGCAGTGGGCGAGCGAAGCAGTGGGCGGGATCCCAATAAGGCTACTCTGCTGTACCCAACTTACCTGGGTCTATCACAAGGGCATTTATATTTTAAGTTACTCTGCTGTTTATTTTTCTACATTCTTACCATAATCATTGTGAGAGCTCAGTGAGGAACTCAGTATTAGGAACTCAAAGGACAAAAAGTGTCCCCATTCCATGACAGTAATCCACATAGTAAGCCTCTTCTATTGCTAATTTTTGTCTCTGGATTGAAAAAGAGAAGCCTGGCCAACTTCCCTCATTTGGGATTAATTTTAAATCAGTTGTTTCTCCTACTTGTGATGGTAGATTCTGCAGCATGTTTCTAATGTGACTGCCCTTTCTTCCAACACAAGTGTTCCATTCTGATACCAGTGTCGCCCCTCTGCGGAGCATTTGCAGAGTTCAGGGCCTTGCAGGTCAGCTTCCCAGTGGAGGAGAAATCAGTGATGAGGAGTCTCAGTACAGTCATCGTATAACTTATTTAATTTACACACATGCTTCAGTCCGGAAAGAGAGGTGCTCAAATAGTATGCAGGGCATCTCTTCTGTCAGGAACTGCAGACAAACCCAATTCCTGGTTTCTGGGAGTGACTCTGCCTCAAGAATTGACTCTCATCAGAGACCAAGGTAGACATTAAACTTCTCTGCTGCTCACACTGGTCACTCTCCAAGGACTACCGCTTCCACTCAGAACCTTGCATAGCAAAAAACAACACAGTATGCCTTCCTAAGACTGACCATTTGTTCACACCCTAAGAAAAATAACTTGGAAAACTATGGTTAGCAGTGCCACCTACTTGGGCACCCTGAAAAATAGGGAGCTATAGGAGGCATAATCTTCTTAAACAAAAGTAAGCAGAGATACCCTTTAATAAAGAGTAAAACTGCACATACGGCTTATGGTTCTAATGAAAAAATTAGGATTTGTTGAAGCTGATGCACGAACAAGTCCTCCATTTAAGACAGCTATCAGAGCGTAGTAGTTATACATGTATGTACAGACACTTGGGACGTGTCTACACTGGCACAGACATAATCACATGGGGTCTCATTGAGTTAGCGCATTAAAGAGAGTATGTAGCTGCGGTAGCATAGGCAGCAGTGGCACAGCCTAGCTTCCCCAAGCACAAACCGGCCTGGACCCCATGGGTATGTACTTGGGGTGGCTAGCCCATGCTGCCACTTGCCACTGCCTATTCTGCTGTGGACACACTACTATTTTTAGTATGAAGTATGTCTACAAAGGCTGAGAATTACGGCTCTCGCTCCAAATGTAGACATGGCCCAAGTGTTATGGGACTGGGCCATCTACGCCTCTCTTATCTGAAAAACCTACTTCCTACATAGTTGTAAGGAAAGATATTTGGAGGCGGAGAATGACTGTTTCTAGCAACTGAGGCTGACACCACTACCCTAATCAAAAAATGTTTGCCTGCTTCTTGCTAGAACATAAAAAATGAAAGCTCTTTGCCAGGTATATACAGTTATTCCAATTATAATGCGTATCCACCATCATGTACTTGTAATATGTTGTCCTGTTTCATCTTGTATTGTATTGCAGCCATTCAAATAGCTCTTTGACACAGAGTACATATTCGTTGTTTGGCATGGCTCCCCAACAATACAGTGCTGTGTACACACTAGGAGCTATGCACATAATGTACTATTGAAGTCAGAGTGACTATTTGTATGTGTACAGTACTATGCACAGTTAGCAGAGGTTGTAAAGTTGGATGCTATGTTTTTGATTTCCACCCTCTTTATGGCACTGTAATAGTGCTCAATGTTTGAAAGATAAAAGTAAATCTAACCCGACATACTAGAATTTCAGGTAATTAGTTTTCATCTTTCAGTTAATAAATAATCAATAGTTCAAGTTATCTGCTTACTCACAATAATATTACCAACTGACACTGTAGATCTTTAGCCGGCTTCAGACAATCAAAATGCAAAGAGTTACTTGTGCCAGTTAAAAATTGGCATCTGTAAACGTGGCATTCTTTCTACACATAATACATCTGTGTATTTTGTGAAGCTCATGCACTGGATAGGGCTTTGTAATAGTAGTCCTTTATACTTAGTTTATTAGATATTATTACCTATTAGAAAAGTGCATATTTTGTTGCGCATTATAATTTTGAAAAGTATATATTACATTTATTATTTCTTTAGTGCCATTATAGTCTTCTGGGTTAATACATATATGGCAGAATGCCTATTTTAAAAACATATATTGATTTCCTTTACTAGATAAATACAAATATAAGTAGTTTTCAAAAAATGGACTTTAGATGCCATTAGAGCCATTATGATTTAATAAGTTATTGATCATTTATTTCAATTTACCAAGATACTTTCCCGGAGTTATTGTTATATCTCAGTAGACTTCACTAATTAAACTTGGTTGGAAATAGTGAAGTAAACCAACTGCACACTTTTATTCAGTGGCTTTTAGAAAGCAAATGTGTATTAAAAGTAGAATATAGCTAGGCAAAATGTATATAACTTTTCTTCACATGAAGTTACTTTGATGGTTTGTAGGAATTATAACCAATTATAAATGTAATAAGCTATACTCCTGTTTTTGTATTACATTCTTAAATCTGTTTTCTTTATAGCTTGAAATCAGTGTTATGAAGGCTTCAGCCTCCAGTTAAATATTATATAAAATTTAATTGATTAAATACAAATGGAAACATTTCTTACCACTAAAATCTGCAGAAATTGAGTTTCAAGAGCTTCTTGTATGAAGTTCCTCATATTTATGAGCTCAGAATAGCCTGGTACAAAGTTCATGTGACATAAAACAAACTGTGTAATCTGTCACAGAGTTAGCAACTATCAAATAAGTTCATATCCAGTAAACTGGAAATCTTAGTAATTTTTTTTGTTACTTTTTCTTCTTCCATATCTACAACTTAAAGTAACCTCTTTTGTCTCTGCTTCTGGGTATGACCATGCCTGTCTTTGGCTAACACTATATCAGAATGACTTAAAAACAAATCAGCATTTAACTCTGAATTTTAACAATGCCCACTGTAACACTACAATTCAAGTCTTTGGATTGTATTTTTTGTGCACTGTACTCTTTTTTAATTATTTGAATACACATTATGAAGTATGGGAGAGATATTTGTATTCTTTTTTATTAATATGATATGAACCTGTCCATATGATTACTTTTTATTGGACTAACTTCTGTTGGTGAGAGAGACAAGCTTTCAAGTCAGACAGGTCTGGGAAAGGAACTCCCAGCTTGCAGCAAAATGCAAGGTGGAACAGATTGTTTAGCATAATTAGCGCATATTGTAAGAGACTATTCAAGGTAGAGTGGCCCATTAAAACTTCTGCAGCCAAAGACATAGTGGGTTAGTTGGTTACAGATTGTTGTAATAAACCACAAATCCAGTGTTCCTGTTTAGTCTGTGATTTTCAGGACTGGTCTACACTGCATGGATAGGTCGTATAATGGTCCCTCGCTCTCCCATGGGGAGGGAGGCCACTCAGTCCGGTCCTGTCTGGCTAAAACCAGAGTCCGCAGGATTGTCAGGAGCCCACAATAGGGCTGGACGACCAATAGTCACCATCAGGCTTTAGCCTGGGTTTGGGCGGCTCAAGCTGCCAGCCCTTAAACAGAGTCTACAACGGAGCTAGGGGCCAGGGCTTGAGGAGGCTCAGGCAGCCAGCAACCAAACAGTCTACAGGTGAGCTGAGGCCTGGGCTTGAGAAGGCTCAGGCTGCCAGCAAGTGAAACAGTCTCAGGGCTGGTTTTAGCCTGGGTGGGACCCAGGCAGTCAGCAAACAAACAGTCTATAAGGGAGCTGGTAAGGGAGGCTCCTTCTTCAGGGCTAGAGCTTCCCTGCACAGTATAGGGTGTCAGCCACCCCGGGGTGGGATGGCAGGGGGACACGGGCCCACCCTACTCCACTGTGTCCCAGCCCAGGGCCCTGGCAGGGGCAGGATTGGCTGCCTCTGCAGGTATCCAGCTGCAACACACCAACTGAGCCACACCTGGCTCTGAAGCTGGCTGTTCCGTGGCTGCCCCTGGGTCATTTCTCGCCTCCCCGGGGTTCGGTACCTGTGGCCTCCAGGCCTCTTCCAGTTCCTCGGGGTACACAGCGGCAGCACTCTGGGCCAGTCCTTGTCGGCATCTGGGGATTGGGAACAGCCAGGCGTAGGTTCCCCTCTGGGATGCAGCAGAACCGGCGAAGCATCCTGCTCTCTTCCAACTGTGCTGCACGCCCTGCCTTTTATACTTCCAGCCATGCCCCGGTACTTCTGGTGAGGGGGGCGGGGTGATCCAGGCTCCACCCCCCAAGGGGAGTGTAATGGTCCCTTGCTCTCCTGCTTGGAGGGAGGCCACTCGGCCTCACTACAGGCCGATATAAACTGCCTTGTGTCGACCTACCTGTGGAAGTGTCCCCTCTTAAATTTGGCTCCCACCAATAGAAGTGCCTCTCTATGCCAATTTAGGCCAGGTCTACACTACAGACCTATATCAGTATAACTACGTTGCTCAGAGGTGTGAAAAATCCACACCCCAGAGCAACGCTGCTATACTGACCTAAACCCCCACGTAGACAGTGCTATGTCAATATAACTCCACCTCCCAGGGAGGTGTATTTAACTATGTTGATGGAAGAAGCACTCCCATCAGCATAGGAGCATCTTAACATAAGCGCTACAGTGCAATGCAGCTGTGCCGATGCAGCATTTTAAGTGTAGACCTCCCCTAAGTAACACCACCACCCCAAGTGGCATAGAGTCACGGCTGATGTAATTAGGTCAACACAGTGACAGTGTAGACACTTCCTTGCTTACACCAACTGTTACTTGCTTTCAGGAGCTGTCCCAGAATGCCCCACATTACAATACAATCAATACAAGTGCTCCCGGTAAGGACACGCACTGCCAGCACAAGGAACCAAGCATGCACACACAAAAACGATTTAATAACTGCGGTGAATGTATGCCAATGTCAGTTAGGTCAACCTAATTTTGTAGTGCAGACATGACCTTAGCATCTAGCAGAGTAATGAATTTAAGATCCCTGGCTCATCTTTTGAAAATGTGCAGGTTTCCTTTAAGGATGAGAACTGATATGTCAGTGATCTGGTAATTCTGTTTTTTACTATAGTTTCAACCAATTTGCCAAACAGAAGCAACTAAGATGTTTGTACACCAACGCAAGGAGCCTGAGTAACAAAATGAAGGAACTAGAACTACTGGTGCAGGAAGTGAACCCAGATATTAGAGGGATAACGGAAACATGGTGGAATAGTAGTCACGACAGATTACAGGTATTGAAGGTATGCGCTGTTTAGGAAAGACAGAAATAAAGATAAGCGTGGTAGAGTAGCATTGTATATTAATGATGAGGTAGACTAGAGAAATTAGAAGTGATGGAATGGATAAAACAGAGTCTGTTTGGGTCAAAATTGCTTTGGGGAAGAAAGCTACTAGAGGTTCCTCTGGAATAGTGCTTGGGGTATGCTACAGAACCCCAGGATCTGATCTGGATAGAGACCTCTTTAATGGTTTTAATTAAATAAATACTACTGGGAATTGTGTGATTATGGGAGACTTTAACTTCCCAGATATAGATTGGAGGATAAGTGCAACTAATAATAATATGGCCAATATTTTCCTGGATGCGATAGCTGACACATTTCTTCACCAAATAATCATGGAATCAACAACAGATGATGCCACTTTAGATTTGGTATTAGTGAGTAGTGAGGATCTCATACAACTGGTTCTAAGGGACAACCCCTTGGTCTGAGTGATCATGAGCTTATTCAGTTTAAACTAAATGGAGCGTTAAACAAAAATGGATCTGCAGTTAGGGTCCTTGATTTCAAAAAGGCAAACTTTAAAAAAATAAGGGAATTAAGTGGACAGAAGAACTGGGCAGAAGAACTCAAGGATTTGAATGTGGAGGAGGCCTGGAATTACTTTAAGTCAATGTTGCAGAAACCATCTGATGTAATGATAAGGCCGTTTCCTGTAGCCATATTGTAAGGCCTCAGGCCTTTGTCTGCAGTCATATTAGGAGAGCAGCAGCTGTTAGCTAAGAATCAGGAAGTGTCATCCTCACATTCTATCTAAATTACATTAAAACAATATCGGGCTGTTAAGGAGATCCTGTCCTAATAGCACCCACTATCACCAGATAAAGAAACAGCTCTTAAGATGGTTAAAGAAAACTTAGTTTGATAGCATTCTGTCTGGCAAGAAATCACTTATCAATAGTTGTGGTTGTGAAATCTTCATTTCTTTATTGTTTTCTCATTATGGTCCTTACTTCTCTATTTATCTGTATAATCTCTGTCTAGTTCTTTGATTGTTTCTGTTGGTTACATAATTAATTTTGCTTGGTGTAAATTAAGGTGGTGGGGTATGATTGGTTAGAGAATTTTGTTACAATATGTTAGGGATTGGTTAGTAAAACGATTGGTTAGGGCAGTGGTTCCCAAACTTGTTCCGCCGCTTGTGCAGGGAAATCCCCTGCCGGGCTGGGCCAGTTTGTTCACCTGCCGCATCCACAGGTTCGGCCAATTGCGGCTCCCAGTGGCCGTGGTTCGCTGCTCCAGGCCAATGGGAGCTGCTGGAAGTGGCGCGGGGCGAGGGATGTATTGGCCGCTGCTTCCAGCAGCCCCCATTGGCCTGGAGCAGCGAATTGCGGCCAGTGGGAGGTAAACAAACCGGCCCAGCCCAGCAGGGGCTTTCCCTGCACAAGCGGTGGAACAAGTTTGAGAACCACTGGGTTAAAGTATAGCTAAGCAGGACTCAAGTTTCACTATATAAACTGGGGTCCAAAACAAAATTCTTAGGAACCAACTCCAGGACACAGCCCCAACATCAGAGCTGCCAGACCTCAACACTCTACCAATGACACCGTGCAGAAACTGGAGTCCCCCGACCAAGAAAAGTTCACCTGCCTCACTGGGACTGGGAGTGGTGAGCATTGTATGTTTAGCGTGTGCATTTTTTTTTTTTTTTGGTAATTGTTAATAAACAGAGGTTAAGTAGAACATTACTGTGTAAGGCTCTCTCACTAGTAAAAGACCCCACAAACCCGCAGAGTGTAAGATTACGCTCGGAGCCCACAGCAAGGTAAGGGTGGGTGCCTAAATTAAGAGGGTTATGCCTGAGCCCTAGGAACAGGGTAAGGGTGGGTGCCCCTAGGGTATGCAAGTAACAGAGAATTTTGTGCATGTAACACTGAAGCCTGCATCCCAAGCAAGGGTAAAAAATCATAGGGAAGGGTTGCAGACCAAGCTGGAGGAGCAAGCATCTCAAACAGATTATTCAGAGAAAGAAGAAATCCTACAGGGAATGGAAGAAGGGATGGATGAGCGTGGAAAGCTACTTGAAGGTCAGAAAGTGGAGGGATAAAGTGAGACCTGCCAAGAGCCAAGCAGAGTTGGACCTTGCAAAGGAAATTAAAACCAATAATAAAAGGCTCTACATAGCCATATAAATAAAAAGAAAACAAGGAAAGAAGTGGGACCGCTAAGCACTGAGGAGGGGGTAGAGATTTAAAGACAATCTAGGCACGGCTCAATACCTAAACAAATACTTCCCCTCAGTTTTTAATAAGAGTAATGAAAAGCTTGGGGTAGTGGCAAGATGGCGAATGGGAATGAGGATATGGAAGTAGAAATTACCACATCCGAGGTGGAGTCAAACTCCAACAGCTTAATGGGCCTAAATCGGAGGGCCCGGATAATCTCCATCCAGCAAATATTAAAGGAACTGGCACATGAAATCATAAGCCCAATAGCAAGGGTCCCTTTTCGACCGGGCGTTCCGGTTAAAAACCAGACATCTGCCATCTACAGGAAGTCAGACTAGATGATCAGGGTGGTCCCTTCTGGCCTTAAAATCTATGAGGCCAGTCAGACAGGCCTGCACTGGCAGCCAATGCCGGTTGTCATGGGTACAGGTGCTCAGCAATACTGTGCACTGCAAGCTGGGCCAAACTGGGGTGAACTCTCTTGGAATGCACTTTCCGATTCACGTCTAATAACATGGAAAGATCCATTTAAAAGAGTCTTCCCAGAATTTAAACTCTCCTACTCTCAAAAGTTAGACCTGAACAGGAGCCTATTGAAGCATATAGAGTGGACAGACTGTCAGTCCTGAAGCTTCAAAAAAGTAAAACTACACTGAAATCCTTGTGCAGCATTATTTTGGGTATTTAAACTTTTAAAAAATATTTCAGATCAGCTAATTTAGGGCCAAATTGTGCCCAGCCCATATGTGGTACAAGAGGCTTCTCTTTCATAACATCCATAGAAAGAGCTAAAAACTGCAGTCTTTGTGCTACCCTATGCAGAAGGGGAATTAGCTACTGTAGATTCCCCAAAAGGAGAAGAGGGATGGGGGAAGGACAACTTCTTGCTCTCCCTCTAAACTGTCCAACATAACTAGCCACATGAAAAGGAAGGGTACACCGAATCCCCCTAATATATATAGCAGTGAGTACCTTTCCCACCCCACACTCCATGGTTCATTGTGTACTTTTAGCATAGGACAATGCTGAGTGCTTTTGAAGATATCCCTTACAGGCACAATTGGACTCCTACTTGATAAAGCGTCATTAGACACAATGACGACTACCTTTGGGCATTGTGCATTTTTTTCAACCAATGTGATACCGCCACACCCACCTTTAGGAATCCAGTACTGAAGACACCTACAATTAAATTTTAACAAAAATTATATTTTAGTCCCAACAATTCATTCTGACTAGTCCTGTTGTAACACACCAGCATGTATCATTCTGTGATGTCACAATTATCAACAATTACAATGGACAACTGAGCTAGTTCATGGGGCAGAGGGATGGGACCCCACAACTAAATGTCTTTTTAATAGGAGGCAATATTTTTTCAATATGTCTTCTAAAATATTATTATAGAACAATAAAATAAACATGTTAAACTATCCCATATACTAAAAACCACCACTTAGTGGAGTTCCTATATGTTGATCATTATTTTAGGAGTGGAGTCAGGAAACTGTTGTGGATCAAATAAAACTAAGCTTACTGGTGCATCAAATGACTGTGGAGCTAGTCAGAAATTATGGGAACATAAAAATGTCAAAATAGTTTCATATTTAGTTATTTAGGTGCTGACTTAGCCTAATCTAAATACAGTGCTGAATCAGGTCTTCCCAGCCTGCTTGGTGGGGTCATTTAGGATACACAATACTGTTGATCCAATGTAATTTCCAGAGTTTAAATATGAGGCACCAATATACAGTAATTTTAAAATGTCATCTTGTCCATCTAACAACTATCTGTTGTAATGTAAATACAAAAACCTCTTCAGTAGAACATCTAAACTAAATGGAACAAAAGGGAAACCAAGATAGAAATAAAAAATAAAGTGAGGAATCATATTTTGATTAGAGGATCTTTCTTAGATATTTTTTGGGCTAAAGTGTACCATGTAACTTCAGCCTGAAGTAAAAGGTGATTTCAGGTGCAGGGGAGCAATCAGAGGCATTGCTGTAGAGCCACAATTCCTCTGAGCATCTTTGGTTGCGCAGAAGGTGTGAGTGGGGAATTTGTGACACCCCTTTATGGCATGCAACTTATTACTCTACAGGCTCCCATGGTGGGGAGAAGAGGAGGAGCAGAACCATGCCTGCAACTGCTACCTAACTCTACCTGCCGATTTGCATTCAGGAGTAACACCAGGTGTTCAACTACTGCTATCACCTGAAGGCAAGACCGGGGTAGCCTTGCAAGTGAGGGGAATCTCTACTCACTCCTACTGTCTTGGGCAGTCATAGCTAGAGCTAAGCACAATTTAGCCCTTTGAAAGCAAAAAGGTGTTATTAATGGTGTATGCAATATTTTCTCTGCAGAATATTTCTGAAGAAGGTTTCATTGTCAAACTCATGCTACTAGGTTTTCTCCACCATTTTCAGTGGATTTCTTTTTTGGTTAAAACTAAAATCCCAGAAATGTAAGTATTGTTTAGAAGCAACTAAAAATCATAGCTCCCCCACAGAGTGGACAGTTCTAAAAAGTAGCCCATGAACAATAAGTTGTGGGTTTTGGGGCTAATAATACTTTTGGAATATTCATGGCATTTTAATGCACACATTGACACACACAGTTCACACACATAAGGTTAACATTGATAATATATGAGAAAAATGATACACCACGTGAGTCAGGTGACAATTAGCCGGGTGTGAGTGTTCAGGGAGTCAGCTGCTATCCATTCAACTTCCTGTTGAATTGTAAACTATTTACAAGACATTTTTTACAACAATAGTACATATCATTGGTCTTCTCCCCCACTCTCTTCTGAGTTCCAGTTGCAGGAAGGAAGGTTACCAGTTATTGGAGTTCACTGACTATACTGTGTTTGCAGAAGCACACCATTGGAGTTGTATGTTAAGCTTCACAATCCCAGAATCATTCTTATTTTAACTTTTAGGGTGCACGCACATGCACTGACTCAGAATCCAAAATTCTAATAGCAGCTATACAAGGCCCCACACCACAACCACTCTAAATAAAATTATAATACTCAGAAGAAGTGGGAAAGAATAGAAGGCTATTCCTATAATTAAATATTTGCATAGCACCATAGCTTTACAGAGCTTTACAAAGATGTTAATAGATATTATCTCTGGCCCCTGTGTTCCAGGTTCTGTAGGGTGTCGTTACCACATACAGTCAAGGCTTTATACACAGCCTAGACAAAAGAGAGAAACCAGGAATGAGGAGAATACAGATGGCAGGGAGTATAATGAGGGAGTGGTGGGAAATGAATAGCCAAATTCATCCCAGCTATAATTCCATTTAGGTCAAAAGAGTTATCATTAGAATTAATTCAGCCCATTTTGTTGGTGGGGCAGAGTGAGAACAAGTTGCAGTCTACAAATCAGCATTTGCTAACTTTTGTCTGAATTCTGAACAGTGTTAAATTTGACCATCTCATTTACAGTGGAGCATAAAAATCAGTAAAAATCATACTGCTTACAGAAATATATTAGATACAGATTCTCTAATTCACAAACCAGTGTAGTTCCAAAATGATCCAGCAGGGGACAGGATGTACATATTAAATCATTTAACTCAAAAGTTTTATTTTTGTAAAAATGCTTCATGTAAATTTTATATTGTTAGAAAAATACAAATACACAGATTGTTATTCTTAAACAATCCTTTAAATATTCTTTAGTTCTTTTTAAAAAAAATTCAAATAGTTTTATATTTGCAAGTAATGATACTTTGCCAATAAAGTTCTAGTTAGATAAAATAATAGCTTTGTAGGGGAATTCAGGGTTGTTCACCAATGATATAAAGGTTGAATAGATTATTAAAGATCATGGAATGAGCCGTTAATGCTAACATAATTCTTTAAATTAAATATCCACTCTGAAATTTTCTGGTTTTTTGGCTATGGAATTCTGGGGAGCTTTGTACTCACAGGATGGTATCTGTTTTTAAAGATTTACCTTATATCTGCACCTAGGACGGTTGCTAATGAGGGAAACTAGATGGACAAGGCTCTGAGATTTTGCAAAAGGGGCTGCTTTGTGACATCCACTTATAAAACCCATTTCTCCCCTTTCCTCCTGAGTCAGCTGCAGCTCAGAACTGTTTTTTCAGTTATTGTAAAATATATTGAAACAAGGTTTCAGGAGTTCTGGGCACAAATGCAGGAAACCAGGAAATATTAACCTAATGAAAGGTTGTATAGAATATAAAAGGGTTAGAACCAATAGGATTGCATAGAAATCACTATAATAAGATCAGTCATCAGATACCACAGTGATGGATGCAGTATAAGAACCTGAATAGAACTCTACAAGCCCATAGAATATAATAAAATTGAATTTTCTTTTCATATATTTTCAAGAATATTATGGATTTCTATAGCAAGAATATCCTTTTCTATTCAGTTCTATAGTGCTGTTTGATAAGAGTAAATAAGGGCAAATACTGCAAGTACTGGAATGAACCGGAGAAACAAGACGGCTGGGCCAGGTCTCCTCACCAAGGGTGAGATTCTGTGACATGCCTAAAAGTTACAGCACAAAGCTTACAGCAGAAGTCCTTAGCATAACTCAGGGCTTGTCTACACGGGGAATACACTAGTGCAGAATAGTTATTCCATATTAGTTCCTCATGTGGACACTCTCATTCTGCATGGAGTGCTTTGTGCAGTTTAGGTTAATCCACTTTGAAAGCGGATTAACCTAAACCACAAAAAGGAAGTCTCTTAAAGCTTGACAACCTGAATACTTAGTTCACAGCAAACTGGGGTGTAAATCTACCCTGCATTAACTGCCATATGGACCCTGTCTGCTGCTGTGCACTAAAAGTTCCCTTTTCGATCTAACAAACAGTAGGGAACTTTTAGCGCTCAGCAGGGTCCATATGCACACTTAGTGCAGGGCAGGCTAGTGCATGGCAGATTTACACCTCAGCTTGCCATGAACTAAGTATTCAGATAAGTCCTTACTGCAGAATAAGTGTGTCCACAAGGGGAGTTAGTGAAGAATACCTGTTACACTTTAAATTCACATCCTACTTTTTCACACTAACTTCCCGTGATTTTTTTGTGTAGACAAGCCCTTGTACAGAGCAGGGAGCCTGTCTAAGTTATGGTAGCCTCCGTTGGGCTCCCCTATGGGATTCAATGCAGCCCAAAATGTCCAATGCTCCTTGCTGGAGCCCTGCACCTACACAACTCTCCTGTCCCACCCCTAGCATGCCGCTGTGCCAGGGCTTGAAAAAAGATCCTCAGGAGCTAGCATATGGCTGTCCTCCATAATGCCTGTGCCAGGGGAATCATCACCTAGCCAGTAATGAGGTTTTTAAGGTGCTCTGGTCCTTTTATCCAGTGAAAAGGGGAAGAGTAGGTGTGAGACTCTCACCCGATGTATCTTTTTCCTGAATTTCTGTATTTTTCCATTGGGGGCTGGCAGCCATGCAACCGAACAGCGACTAAAGCAGATGGTGTTTTGCCATTTCCTGTGTTTGTGCAATGATAGATTACGATGGTCATTTAGCATCTCTGGGCAAGTCAAGATGTTTTCCCTGTTAAGTGTAGCTCCTAAGTGTAGTCGTTGCTAAGCAGCTGGGCCCTCACTGTCCTTCAGAGCCCACTCATCATGCAAGGGCCAAGTAGTGCATGCAAGTCCACCTGTACCACAGTAAGATGTGCTAATGATTGATTTATAGACAAACACGGCAGGATGGCCTCATTGGATAGTGCTGAAACAGGCAAATTACTAAAGCCAATCAACAGATTTTTAATATTCTTGATCTTGTTTGTTCTTGTCATTATATGAAAAGGAAATTATTTCCCCACAAATGAAATTCAAACCTGATGAATACAAACATAACCTCTCTCTTATTGGGTAAATGAAAGCAATTAAAAAAAATCACCAAAATGTTGCTGATTTCCAGTAGCTGACAATGTAGCACAATGTTTAGCAGACATATAAGAATAATTTTTTCTAACAAAAAATTACAGTAGAAAACAGACAGATTAGTTTCTTTGCCTTTTTCTAGAATTCTGAGATGTTAACTAATGATTAGTTAACTCATGTTTCGGTCTACTGGAAGTACTTTTCATTCAGCATATGGTTAGCAATCATATTACAGTATTTGCATGTTCATTGTGAATGTTTCTATATGCTGTAAATCTAGCCATCTTTTCATAGACTGTTATTATTGCGACAATTCCTTGTGTAAGACTTGAGGTCAGAGTCTTATCGCAGTTATTCGAGTATAAATCAAGAGTAACTCTATTGTAATTTACTGATTTACATTGGTGTAACTGAGATCAGAATGGGCTCTGAGATTTTAATTCTCTACCACATTGCTAGTATTTTGTGAAGTGATGCTGGTTCATACACAAAAAACAAAGAGATTGCTCCAGTGTTGTTTCTGTGCTATCTGTAAGGCACATAAACCAATAAAGAGGGAGTAGACATAATTCAGCAAATTATAGAGTAGCTTTACCATTTCCACTATTTGATAATTTCAGAGCTATTGTAAGCAGTCTTCTTTAAATATTTTGCAGATGGTCAGTTCAAAAGGGAGGCATCAGTGTTGAATTTGTTTCTACTCAGAGGAACAAACAGTTCAAAATTTTAAAAACATATATTGAATGGAGATCCTTTACAATTTCTCTTTCAACTCACCACTACTTAGGGTGACCAGATACCAAAGGTGAAAAATCGGGATGGAGTGAGCGGTAATAGGCACCAATAGAAGACAAAACGCTGAATATTGGGGCTGTCCCTATAAAATCAGAATATCTGATCACCCTAGCACTACCCTGTGTGTGTGTGTTCTTACAAACTATCTATATAAACACCACTTAATTCTGAATTGGAAGTCTATCAAATGGGGAATATTATACATTTCAAATCCTGAACCATCTATAAAAATAAACTAATTTAAAATATTGCATGCAGAAAACC
This sequence comes from Lepidochelys olivacea, assembly GCF_965140295.1. Lineage (NCBI taxonomy): Eukaryota > Metazoa > Chordata > Testudines > Cheloniidae > Lepidochelys > Lepidochelys olivacea. Next base: position 52,667,990 of record NC_140421.1, on the reverse strand, counting down.
CTTAGGAAGACAAACATAAAACTAGATTACTAAAGTGTATACTTATATATGAAAACATTCTTGGTGTGAACCTGATCTCACTTACTCTGGATTTTTATTGGTGTAACCAAACTGACTTAACTGAGGTTTCTTCTGATTTACACCATTATAAGTGAGAGATGAATCAGGTCCAAACTATTTGAAATGGAATCTGCTGTCAACTGAAATATTCTTAGCTGGCCTAGAAGCAGCTTTGTGGGATGGATCTAGGGTGACCAGATGTCCCGTTTTTATAGGCATTTTTTGGGACTTTTTTTTATATAGGCGCCTATTATCCTCCACCCCGTCCCGTTTTTTCACAGTTGCTATCTGGTCACTCTAGATGGATCTGTGCTGGCAAACAGGAGACCTAGGGTGAAATCCTTGCTGCACTGACTCACTATGGTCAAATTTGACCACTAGTTTCAAGGGCTACCTCAGAATTCTTAAAATTCAGGTTGGTGAAGTCAGGATGTTGAAAGAAGCTGGCAGGGTTCTGAAAGAAGGTTGAAACCTGGTGTGGCCAACTCTCATGATTTCATGAGCCTTGCAATACCGGGTGTTTTTCTTAAAGTTTTAGCTCCTGAAGTGAAGTGTGAGAATCCCAGTTTATTATTTTTTTTAAAGTAAGTTTCTAGTCCTCATGGTTGCAAAGTTTGAAAACATGAATCCTAAAGGCTCAAAAACTAGAAGGAAAATAAGAAGAACTTATGATTTTTAAAATCTCATGATTTTGGGGGCCTGACTCATGAGCTGGCACCCTCAGCTGTTTTATAGAATGGCAAAAACTGTCCCAGTGAGAACCACACATCCCTGCTTCTCATTTAGCAGGAAAATTCAACACAGAATGGCATTAGTGCCATTTTACCCAGAGACAATTTTAAAACACCCTTAGAATTCAGCAAGGTGTGTTTTTCAAAAATATATATTTCAATTCCTTTATTCATTTTCTAAGACCCACCTTGGATCAGTGTTTGATCTGTGTTCTCTATGCAACATTATCTATGCATTGGCCGCAGACCAACTTTTATCTTTGTATCAAACACTTTTTTCGGTGCTTAAGAAAATGAACCAAATCAGCAGCAAAGATTCACACTTCCTTTGCTTCTAGAAATCAGTTTGTTCAATAAATCATGACATCAATGCATCAGCTCAAATTCTTTTGGTTACACTATTGCAGCCCCATTGATAAAAAGGAATGGATAGAAAGATGCCCTTTCATGGGGCAGCCAGAATCAGGGTGGGGAGTGTAAGCCCCGCATTAAGACAATGTCTACACTACAGTGAGCACAGCTGCAGCAGTGTCGTAGTGCAGACACTTGTTACAGTGACAGAAGAGATTGTTCCATAACTGTAGTAAATCCATCCCTTCAAGAGGTGTTAGTTAGGTTGGTTAGGTTAGGCCTTCCATTTACCGAGCTGCATCTACAGTAGGGGTTAGGTCAATCCAGCTACATTGCACAGGGCGCAAACATTTTCATTGCCATGAGCAACATAGCTCTGCTGACCTAAGGTTTAAATGTAGACCAGGCCTAAGATCATAGAATATTAGGGTTGGAAGGGACCTCAGGGGGTCATCTAGTCCAGCCCCCTGCTCAAAAGCAGGACCGATCCCCAATTTTTGTCCTGGATCCCTAAATGGCCCCCTCAAGGATTGAACTCACAACCTTGGGTTTAGCAGGCCAAAGCTCAAACCACTGAGCTATCCCTCCCCCCACCACTGAGCTAACCCTCTAGCACAAGATAGTGCTAGACTTACCAAAAGGGAAAGGGAAAGTGAAGTGAAAGAGTGGCCATGGCATCATTCTTTTCCCCACAGGCCAGCAGAGCACAGCCAACTAGCACTGAGGGTTGTACATGGAACTTGTTCAAAGGGGGCTTGAGTTCCCACCCTGCTAGAGCTTCAGAGGCAGTCCTGCTCTGTACAGCTCATTCGTACCCCCTGCCAGCACAACCAGTGGAATCTGTCTCAGCATTTTATTAGTGCGATGCTAATGGATGTGTCATTATTTCCACTGTGAATCCTGTTTTTCAAGGGTTTATAATTCTTATAAAAATGTGCTTCACTCTGAAACTTGGCACATGCAAGGTCTCTGCCTAGGAGCAAATTCTGATTTACACAAAATTTTGCTGACATCACTCTGATTATTTTAAAGTTACAGGAATTTGGAAAAAAAAAGTTTCAGGATTTCAGTCCCTTTCAGCATTCCTGTAGTTTAAAAAAGGAAGTGAAAGGCTAAGTCACTGGAGTTTGAAATGAGGCTAGTGCTTTTCAAAAGGATTTTTACTATAAAGATGTATTTCCAGCACATGTTGTGCTGTACTGGCTTCTTTAGATAATATAGTAGGCTGAAAATCTATGTTTAAAACAATACATATTTGTAGCCTCCATCATAGTAAATGCATATTGGGCCACATTCTATCCTGACAGAACTCCAATGAAGTATGGTCTTGCTTACACTAGTCTAAATCATGAGTAACTCTACTGATGCCAATGGAATTAAACTCACGTAAATGAGATCACAATCATGTCTGAGGAGTATAGTCAAGTCAGAATGTGGTCAACTGACTTACATGTGGGGTTTTGACTACATAGGAACTACAGAATCTGGTCCCAAATCTACAGACTTGGATTTAGTGAGCCTGATTTACTTTTCATTTATATTTCAACTTTCACTGTCAACTGTCAGTAATGAATCTGCATATTTTGAAGAAGATATAAAATGGATACACAGACTGTTAAAGAACACTTTGGATCTCATTTTCTAACATATCAATCTGTGTATGAAAGAGATAAGGTGGGTGAAGTAATATCTTTTATTGGACCAACTTCTTTTTGTTGGTGAAAGAGAGAAGCCCAGACCTGAAGAAGAGCTCTGTGTAAATTCAAAAGCTTGTCTCTCTCCTCAACAGAAGTTGGTCCAATAAAAGATATTACCTCACCTACCTTGTCTCGCTAATATCCTGGGACCAACATGGCCACAACAACACTGCATACAATCTGTGTATTAACATTTTCCTTAAATAAACACATGCAAAAAAACCTGTTTGTGTAATGCTTTAGGTTGGATACAAAGTAGAAGAAGCAAGGAATCTCAAAGGTGGTGCTGACAATCCATTCTTAAACTCACTTTGATAACCCACATATTGCATATATCTTGCTAAATTGTATGGTTTGTATGTGCTATAATGGTGTGAATTAAGAAAAGACTGTCCAAATTTACTGTGAATGCCTTACTTTTTGCTAGTGTACACCAGCTGGTTACATGGCAGTAAGCTTTTATGAGCAGTGTGGCATATGTACATAAGGTATATCATCATATTTAGAGGTACATTTCTTTATAGTGACTCTTATGCAGATATACATCTCACTTATGCTTAAAGGTTTTAAGAAAAAATCTATGGTGTCTAAGCATACTGAAGACTGTTTTTTGTAAGATCTAGGCACATGCCTTTTCAGTATGGAGAGAGCCAATAGCTTTGTAAGTATTTACAAGTACAATGTAGAAACACAGAAAGATACCAGCTGGGATATCATAATTAAGAGAATTTTTTGAACAGAAAGGATAATGTTAGTTAAGCTCTAGTAGAGATATAAAAGATGGAATAAGTTTTCATCCATGATGGATCCATAGTAGGCTTCAGAAACATTAAAATACTGTAGGTCTTTCAGCAGCTGGCAATGGCAATCCAAAAAAGCATATAATATTGGTATAATATTAACCAGTTAATGCCATGCCTAGAGCAATATCTAACCATGATATTTTTGAAACATGATTTTATATTAAGCATCTCTCAGTATTTTACTTATTGCACAGGATCCTGCTTAATGAAAAGTTAGTGTTAAGAAAAGGCAAATTATTAAACATTTTACATAATACAAGTCACAGTACTTACAATACAGTAAACTAAGTATGCTGATTTTGATATGTACTGATAGGATAACTGAACAGGCAGCCATGCATATTCCTTTTAATCATACATGGTTGAAATATTTCTTACAAATATTACTTTTGAATTTTTAATTTGCTTTCCCCCCACTAATGTTTAGCAAAGCTACACAGAAATATATAAATAATGTTCAATATATTGAAGTTATTCATCAATATAAATCTGCTGAAAAATGTACCTAATATATTTAGGAAGTAATATTTTTCATATATGGTAGTAATAATCTTTGTATTTTTAAGAATATGATCTTTCTTCAAGAAAAAATATTGACTGGAGTTTTTAACAGTTTCAGGGACATATGGATTGATTCATAATAAAAGAAAGTTGCTGCTTATTTAAGAATGGCAATGCTATGCTTCAGTACTGCTGCCCATAATCACTGGAAATATATCCTCTTCAGTATGTGAGGAGATATCCTCTACAGAGTGGTCAGATAAATCAGTTCACCCTGGGCTGTAACAAAATGCTGTCTAGTGACTTGTGACAGACAGGGCTTTAACCTCTGACAGCTAGATTCATTGTTGGTACAACAGCCAATCATCGGTTTTGACGACACGAGTCTAACCAAAGTTGGAGTATAAAAGCCCTCTTGGAAAATATATGATTCACCAGTGTGGCAAGTTGTTTCTCGGATTATACTTGCCTTTAGGGATCTGTTTAGTACTGAAAGAAAAAAATAAGAAAGCAAGGAAGGGAAAAGACTGCACTGAATGTGAGATCATGCAAAAGCTACAAATCTGTGTTTATATTTACCTGTTCATGCTGATTATACTTGGTCCAGTGGCTCTTAATGACAGTAGTCAGCCAAAAGAGAATGGAGAAAAAGATGAACTATGCATTGCATGTACATGGAGGCAAAATACAAAATCTTCCAGAATAGAAGCCATAAAAATTCAAATCCTCAGCAAACTTCGTCTGGAACAAGCTCCTAATATTAGCAGGGATACTATAAAACAGCTTTTACCCAAAGCTCCTCCATTGCAAGAACTGATTGATCAGTATGACGTCCAGAGAGATGACAGCAGTGATGGTTCTTTGGAAGATGATGATTATCATGCTACAACTGAGACTATTATTACAATGCCTACAGAGTGTAAGTAGTCCTGCTACTTTAATATCACACTATTCTACTGATAAACAGTTGTCCTAGTGCTTAAGAGCAACAAATCTTGTCTCAGTCTCTTCTAACAGGCTGCTGCTGGCAGAAGTATGTAAGAGGGAGGGAGAAGAACATATTTTTAAATAATTTGAATCATCATCCAATGACCTCACTGTGATCTTTTATTTTATTGTATTATTTTCCTGCTCCCTTATAACATACACAGGAATAGTCCTTAGTATCTTGCCAATTGCCTAAGATACTAAATAAGATTTGCAGTTTGCTGACCTCGGTATTTGCAGTATTCAAGGTATTTCCTACAGTAAATATAGGGAAGTACAAAGAAATCAGTGCAAATAATGAGGTAATTATAACTCTTAACAAGGATTTTATGAGCCACCACTTTTTAAACATTGCACTAGAAACTGACAAAAAAATGTCACTTAGAACATTACAACCACTTAACTATAATACACTATAACAAATGCAAATAAAGGTTTAAATACTTGTTTCCTCTGCTGATCTCAGAAGCTAGTACCGCACAGCCCAGCTAACAGTAAACAGTGAATGTAAACTATATATTTAAAGTAAGCAGAAGAATGATAGATTTTAGATGTTGAAATGTCCATGTATATCTATCAACTCCAGTAGTTGTGTCAGGGAAGAATGAAGGCATTTACTGAATGAGCAGATTCTTAGTTATCTTCTGAGTGCTAAACATCTGCCATGACTCCTATCAAGTATCTTTTGCACAGCTAATACTATAGTATCTTATGTTCTTAATCAGCTGAAGTATTTGGCTATGGCAGCTGTTTTTCAAAATAACACTTATGAATATGATGACAAAAGTTGAAAACAAGACAGGGCATATAAGGCATAGATATATTACCAGCAACAGAGATATGTAGTACACAAACCTAACAGAATATCAGCTGCTGTTGCTAACTACAAAATGTACACATTTATAGAAGTTAATTGACTATAAAATATATAGGTTAAATTAACAGTGTAGGATACTATATAGCAATACTGAATGAATGTATTACAGTAGCTTGATCATGATGATGTAGGTAAAGGCCAATTAACCAACATTTATAATCAAGCCTACTATTACCTAATTCTTCTTTGCTGATTGAAGAAAGGTGATCTATGCTCTGTTTATTTGTCACTTCACAATTCACTCCACTCTTTTCATAGACAGCCTAAAGAAAACAAATCACCATTTTTAGTATATTAGAAAAGCAGATATCTGAAGAGATGAGGTTATGAATATTGGAGCTCTGCACCACGAGGGATTACTACTTCGCCCTCCTACCCCTTAACATGGACAGTTTCATCTGGGTCTAATAGATTTTGCACCTGTACTGTATACCAAGGGTAGTTAGATTACTACAATGAAAACACTTTACCATAATATAATTTAAGCCAAAAGAAATAAAGATCCATAGGTTAAAACTAATTTATTAACAGATAGATTGATCATAAAACAAAGGAGGGGAATGTAGGTGTTACTGTAGCTTGAACACAGCTACCTCTTTTTATATAATATGCTAGCAAAAATGATAATGTTTGATACATTAGAAACATCTATAACATCACAGAAGTGTCTAGTTAAAAAGTATAGATTTGCTGTTCAATGTGTTTTTGTAAAGATACTGCAGGAGTTGAATGCCAGAAAGGTGTTAGTAGTTAGTCATTCTTAAGCAGAGTAGTCTGTACACTGTGTTCAGCCTGCAGGTAATTTTTGGCTGGAGGAAGTGTTTCTGTCCCAGACTGACTGGTACAGCTGCTCAGTTAGTATAAGTATTCAGATTCCCAGAGAATTCTAAGGAAATGTTCCCCTACAGCCTTTTTCTATCTCAATATTCCCCATCATTTTTTAATTTCAGCATGTGCTCACCCCTTAGCTAAAGAAATCAAAGTGAACAGCTTACATAGCATAAAGATCCTACTCGATTTAGTTGGAAAATAGTAAATCTAGCTTAAAACATGGTTGTTCAGAAAATGACCGTCAATTCCTTGTGATAATATGTAGTAGAACCTCAGAGTTACAAACACCTCGGGAATGGAAGTTGTTTGTAACTCTGACAAAACGTTATTTATGGTCGTTCTTTCAAAAGTTTACAACTGAACATTGACTTAATGCAGCTTTGAAACTTGACTATGCAGAAGAAAAATGCTGCTTTTAACCAAAACAAGCACAGAAACAGTTCCTTTACCTTGTCAAATCTTTTTTTTTTTAAAACTTTCCCTTAATTTTTTTAGGAGTTTACATTTAACACAGTACTATACTATATTTGCCTTTTTTTTGGGGGGGGTGTCTCCGCTGTCTGATTGTATACTTCCAGTTCCAAATGAGGTGTGTGGTTGACCGGTCAGTTCATAACTCTGGTATTCTTAACTCTGAGGTTTTACTGTATTACTTCTAGATGGCTTAAAAATTTGAGGCACAATGATTCTGTTAATTTCAGTTAAATAATGCCATACAGTACAAAACCCACAAAATCCAGAGTTGAGAGTTTATTTTATAGTGAATTAAGTACATGCCACTTTTGCAGTCAATATTCCACTGATAACATATCTTACCAAGCTATACTATATAGGCTGGATATTTTTTCTGATTTGTTTATGCAAGTTCCTTTCTGCTCCAAGGTCAGTAATCTATTCTTTCCATTCATTTATAGCTGATTTTCTTGTGCAAATGGAGGGGAAACCAAAATGTTGCTTCTTTAAATTTAGCTCTAAAATACAATATAACAAAGTAGTAAAGGCCCAGTTGTGGATTTACTTGAGGCAAGTCCAGAAACCTACAACAGTATTCGTGCAGATCCTGAGACTCATCAGACCCATGAAAGACGGTACAAGATATACTGGAATTCGATCTTTGAAACTTGACATGAACCCAGGCACTGGTATTTGGCAGAGTATTGATGTGAAGACAGTGTTACAAAATTGGCTCAAACAACCTGAATCCAACTTAGGCATTGAAATCAAAGCTTTTGATGAGAATGGACGAGATCTTGCTGTAACTTTCCCAGGACCAGGTGAAGATGGACTGGTAAGTTCTACTGGAAAAATTCCACAGAGATTTTTCTTATTGTATAGACCTTTTTACAATAAGAAAAGGAAATTGGAATTGGAAAGCATGTTTTATGTTGTATTTCGAGGAGAGGAAGTGGAATCTTTGCCTAGGGGTTAAAATATAGGAGTGAGGGTTAAGAGAAGGGTTCTGTATGCCCAGTTCTGCAACAAACTTGCTCTCTGATCTTGCACTTAATCTCCCTGTGCCTCAGTTTCCCCATCTGTAAAATGGAGGTAATATTACTTTACCGAATTCAAAGGGATGCTGGGAGACTTTTTTACCTTGTTTGTAGAGGGCTTTGATATTCAATGGAAGATCCTAGAAAAGTGCAAAATATTTGTTATGAAATCCAGGAGTAAAGAAAAGATATTAAAATGCTACTTAATGAAAAGTTATTTTTAACGTATAGCAAAAAAATGAGGGCTCCTGGATTCCTGCACTTGAGAATAAGCTGCCTCAAATCTTGTACTGCTGACCAAGTTCTTGCATTCAAAATAAGAGAGGGAGCTTCTTCTCTCTCTGAATACATGTATTTGCTGTTAACTATAATGGAAATTTTGCATGCACAGAAAGGAGACAAAAGACCACCTCACAATGGGTCTTGAATTAAGGACATCTTTATGTAATGCTGGAACATATCATGCCATCAAGAGATTCTGCTTAAACATGAATGGCACAATTTGCTTTATGTTTATGACAAAGTATAAAACTAATTGACAATACTGTATTTTATTATACAACTCACTCTTTAAATATTACAGTTCTGAAAATGCAGTACTTTTTATACCATATTATTTTCAAAATTATGTCAAAGCAGTCAAGGACCCAAAATAGGCACCTTTTTTCTTTTTATTGGAAATTTAATTGAATAAAATAAATTTGAAAGTGTTGCAGTTAAACAAAAATGGTAAGGAATTTCCTTCAGTGTTAACAATCTTTGAAAAGCAATAATTGCCTACAATCTACGCAAGTATATTTTTGAACCTATTATCTACATCAATAAAGCAATACTTATACTTGAATCCTACCAAATTCACAGCTGTGAAAAATGAGTCATTGACCGTGAAATCTGATCTCCCCGGTGAAATCTGGCTATTGTAGGGGGTTCGTGGTATTGCCAGTCTTCTGCACTTCCTTCAGAACTAGGTGGCCAGAGAGCAGTGGCTGCTGGCTGGGAGCACAGCTCTGAGGACAGCACTGTTGCAAGCGGTTCCGCAGGAGTGAGGGTGGCATGGCATGGTACTATCACCCTTCTGCGCCGCCGCCACCAGCAGCAGCAGTGGAGAAGGGTGGCAACACCACACCATGCCGCTCTCACTTCTGTGCTGTTGCTGTGGTGGCTCTGCTTTCAGAGCTGGGCTCTCAGCCAGCAGCCACCACTTTCCAGACACCCAGAAGTAAGGGTGGTACTACTGTGACCCCCCACAATAGCCTTGCGACCCCTTTTTGCGTTGTGATCCCCAGTTTGAGAAATGCTGACTTAAGGGCTTTACATGTTTATATTTTAAAATACATAATCATGATTTGTGACAACACAGTGAAATTCAAGATTTAAATATCCGTGAGCATGAAATTCAAGATTTTTTAAATGGCATGACCATGAAATTTACCAAAATGAACTGTGAATTTGGTAGAGTCCTACTTACCAGTAAATTTATACTTTTAAACAAAATCCTGAGAGAATATAATTTCCCTCTTTCACTATAATGCATAATGTGCTTGGATAAATCTAAATACTTTATAAATTTGATTTTTATATATTTTCTTAGCAATGTAATACAGTCATATTAGCTTAAAGACAAAATGTATTGTGAAAGTTTGATTAAAAATCCAACAGAAAAAAATATTCCTATATTCCTACTCAGTTGGAATAGGCCAGTTGTCTCCTCTAGTGCTTCAAACACAATCATGCATACAAATATCAAGTACTGACTATATCAACAATGCATGAAATCATCCCCTTCTGCAGAGATTCACAGAGGTAGAAAAAAAGCTCTCAGTTTCTTTCCACTCACGATTATGTTGCAGCCATCTTCTTTCCTCAGCAGAGGTGTTTGGTCTGCATGCCTTGGATAAAAGAGGTGGCCTTGATAACTATGGAGCCCCAGGGTCTGCATGGAATTCCTTTCCCAAAAGTGTGGATCATGGGTCATCCGCACATGTGATGGCCCTCTGTGCCACTCTGAGCTTCCTTGGCTGTATGACTCTCTCAGGAGCCACAATATTAGCTTCTCTTGCAAAACCTGTGCATAGTTTCTGAGAGAGGTGAAAGGTATAGAGTAGAAATACAGGAGTAGGATTGCTAGAAGCAGCATTTATTTTCCCCCATCATTTCCAATAGTATTTTCACCAGTTAGGCAGGGTAACATCAACTGCTTCAACTTCTTCCCTCCTCTGGCTAAATAGGAGGCCCTTCTCAATGCCTGCCGAGCTTCAGATGCACACTTTATGTGCAGGGACATCTGCAAACTCTTCAGGAAGAGGGGACTGGAATGTTAGCCTACATGTTTTCCCTTCTGCAATTTTTGGAGCTGCCTTTTTGTGTGTGTTTTGCTCTCTTCTATATCATGTAGATGGAGGGAGCTTTTGGCCCAAAGTCCATAACACTGATCAAAGCCCCTCCTATCAGCTATTTGGGATGCTCAGGAATGGTAGCTATTGCATAGTGAATAGTGGGGAAATTCAGTTTCTTAGTATGAAATAGTGGGATAAATCTTGAAAGTGGATGAAGTGTAGCCAGGGACACCTAGAAGAGGACATAGTTACCTTAACAGAAAACAACACACCACTGTCACAGGATTAGAGCATTCCAGAAACTTTTACAAATATGATTTGAAAATATTAGTTTAAAACAATCTGCACGTCTGAGACGTTGCATATTTTTTCACGTCTCCATCCGTCCCTTTAAATGTTAAATAGTTCATGTATTAATAATATTTCCAATTCTTTTCCTTTCCCACACAGAATCCATTTTTAGAGGTCAGGGTTACAGACACACCAAAAAGATCCCGCAGGGATTTTGGCCTTGACTGTGATGAACACTCAACAGAATCCCGATGCTGTCGTTACCCACTGACTGTGGATTTTGAAGCTTTTGGATGGGACTGGATTATTGCACCCAAGAGATACAAAGCCAATTACTGCTCTGGAGAATGTGAATTTGTATTTTTACAGAAATATCCACACACTCATCTTGTCCACCAAGCAAACCCTAGAGGTTCAGCAGGCCCCTGCTGCACACCTACCAAGATGTCCCCAATAAATATGCTGTATTTCAATGGAAAGGAACAAATAATATATGGAAAGATACCAGCCATGGTAGTAGATCGTTGTGGGTGCTCATGAGCTCTTTGCTAGATCCATTACTTCATAAAACATGGAATCTACCAAAAAAAGTTCTGTCCCCTCTGCAGTTTTTCAAACTGTGAATTTATGTACAATAGGCTATAGCCTACATCCAACAGGCTGTACAAAAGGGTACTGTACGGTACATATTCAGTACAACACAAGCTACAGAATGTGAACTAAAAGACAATATATGCAATGGCTGGTTTTTAACCAGTGAAAAAGATAAGCTACAATCAAAATCACCGGATTTCTCAATGAATTTCTTATTCTAGAAGGGAATCAGTTTTCAGTTATTCAGATACCAAATTCATATACAGGTTTCAACATATACAAGTAGACAAAAGCAACCTCCTTATCCTCAAAAGAATGAATTTCATCACAGCTTCATTTAGTATTGTATTTAAAAAACATATACTGGTACATTTAGGATTGTCACAATACTACCATCTGAATTGTCCTTAAACACTTGAATTTTTAATGCAGAAACACAAAACTGATAAGGCGAAATTCCACAAAAACAGATAAATTCAGAAATTTGGGATGGCATAGTGTGTGCATAATGTTTCCATTCCTTTTATGATTAGTCTGTTAGTAATCAATATCAATGGTGCTATCACAGCAGGTGGAATAAAAATAAAAGCAGTTATCAAGCTGAAAGAACAGTACAATAATGAATTCCCCCTCTCCTCAGGTACAGTAATATTCCACATTCATATGAAATAGGTGTTTTTTAAATTTAAAGGTGAATCATTTTCTTGACCTACTGATATCCTCAGAGAGACTGCACTGCAGTAAGACAAAAGGCAGTGGAGGAAAAAAAATAGGAATATCATAATCCCAAATTATAACCTGCCTTTGCAACATTACAGTTTGCACTTTGGTGAACCAATGCAAATAATTGGTTGCTACTAATATTGTAAAAATATATACATAGACTTTGATATAATAGTATTTGTGTAATATGTATACATCATTATTTTGTAAATAAATGTTTCTTTTTTATTTACTGTTGGTATATGTTTATGGTAAGAAAGATTCAAGTTAACCTGTACTTTAGTGTATACAAATACATATTTTAGCAATAAAAGCAATTTTGGATATGAGTGAAAATAAATAGTAGATAAAATAATGGACATAGCAACAAAGTAATCCATAGGGTGGTTATGCTAATTTTTTTATATTGTGGATAAATGATGGCTGTTTACAAAATTTTTATGGGTTACTGTTATCATTTTGATCAACCACTGATTTTCCATACTTTTAATGTTGTACCCATTTATGATGATAGTACCAAAACCTCCTATTTCATTAAAAGCATTTTTTGTAAATGTAAAAAAATTTACAACAAAATATTACCTTTATTTTATAATGATATGCAAACTGATTTCCACACATTATTGTAGCAAAATATACAGTAATCAAAATTAGAAATCAACCTATTTTCTAGAAAGTGAATTTAGTTTCAAATGTGAAAAATGAATAATACAGGCATTGTTAAAAACAACATAATTTCTGTTAAAATATTTTCATTTTTTGTATGATGCAAAAGGTTGCGGGTTTTATTCGTTATTCTGGCTTTCAACTTACATTTTTCTCTGTGTGAATTTACAGTAAAATATTAAGTTGTTTGTCTTTTTTCCCTTCCCCTTTACATTTATATCTCTGTAAAAGTCTAGGTAAATGTTTTGTAACACTATTTTCTATTTAAGGAAAGAATTTAAAGTTTGTTTACTAAGATTTAGGTCTTGAAATACCTATCTTCTAGTGCTACTGAACGAAATTCATTATTGAACTACTGGGCATATTACTAAAATTGTTGCCACAGATATGCATCTCTGTTCAATTTCTGTCTAACTTGATGACCATATTAGAATCCTAGGGCTTTAATTTTATCTTCAAATTAGTTTACCAAAACCAAAATTGCAGAGAATACTATACAACTTTAAAAGCATCCATGGGTTTAGAATCTGAAGTATTGCTGAAAGCAGGCAGAAAACTAAAAATTAACTGTGAAATCCTAGACTCATTGAACTCAGTGGCAAAACTCCCACTGATTTCGGTGGGGCCAGGATTTCACCCTCAGGCTTCAATCCTGTAAACACAAAGTATGTGCAACTTTACCCATGTGAATAATCCCATTGAGATCCATGGGACTACTCATAATGTGTGTCTGCACGATCAGCGTTAAATTATATGAAAAGACATTTGAACTCTTTGAGCCAGATCTTTAATTTGATGGCAGTTTTGCTACTGACATCAGTGAGAAGAGCATCAAGCCTTTAAAAAAAACAACAGAAAATTCATATTGTGAGTTTTCCTCTTAATATGCATGTCAGAACCCCTACAGAGGTCTACTCTAGCTGGTCCTGTGCCTTGAAATTCAGCTAACTTTATTAGATTGAAATTACATACACCTGGTATAGTTCATTTTTGCCAAACATGACCAAGAATACATTATTATAAGGCAGTACTGATTTGCATATTGTTTACACAATGACCTTATGTAAGTGGCAGCATTTGAACTGTGCACCGTGTATATCTTGTAGGGTCCTTTAGTGCTTGTCACTACACTCTTCCAATCTCCCTCAATGCAACAGTAAGCTTTTCCAAATTTTCCACTACACTGTAGAACAATATAAATCTACAATCACACACAAAAACTACATTAAAATAACATTATTAGGGTTGCAAAGTCAAGCACTCAAAAATTAGGAAATGCCAGAATTAACCTTAAATTGACCCCCATGTGAGGATGCATTGTTAGTCTTTAATTACATGTTCATATGCTGTTTTTTCCACAGGATGCCTGCTTCATTCAGTGCACAGAATGGACTGTGCTCACTTAATGATCAGCTATTCCATATTTTGTTTTCTCCTTGTTGTTCAAAGTGTGGCCATAAGATCTATTTACTGCACTATTCAAACCCTACTCAAGACAGAATTATTAATTTCCTTATGGGCTTTTCTATGGCACCCATCACTATATCAACTGAATACTTCACAAATATTAATGACTTTATTTTCACAACAGCCTTGTGAGGTGAGGAAGGTGGAAATATCCCCTTTTTACAGATGGGGAACGGAGGAGCAGAGAAATTGAGGACAAAAGTATCCACCTACTTTTGGGTGACCAATCTGAGACAACTATGACCTGATTTTTCAGAGTACTTAGCATCAGAGAACACTTTATATGTTCAACACACAGATCCCATGGGTTTCCACTGCAGAAGTAAATGCTCAACACTTTTGCAAATCATACCAAACAATGAGGCGCGCACAATTTTTGGTTTGGTTTCAGTAACCTGCCCAGCATCACATAGAAACTCTGTGGAAGAGACAGGGGTAGAATCCAGTCATCCAGGGCAGGATTCAGCTGATTTAATTCTGAGAGCATTCTTTCTCCTTTAGCAATGTCCTGCTTCCTTCACTATACAGGAGCAACTTCCTGTTCCTGCTGCTGGTGGTGTTGAAGCTGCCTGGTTATTACCACTGGGGATGGAAGGAGGGGAGTGGAATGGAGCCCTTCCTCCACTCCACCATTCCCCTACCAGTCATGATTGCCACCTGAGTGCCTAACTCTACCCACCTTGGGGCTGCAATGGTATTACTGCCTTCAATGCAATCCCTCCCCACTCAATCACTGGGCTGGTGGGCCTCCTCCTCCCTCTGCTTGCCCACCAGCCCCCCCCCCCCCCCGCCCCACGCCCACACCTTGTAGTTCACTGCCCTGTCTTGCATGGTCTCCTGTGTGATATCCTCTCTGTCCCCACATCTACTGCCAACACCTCTCCTGGTGTCATCAGCATCCCCACCAGGGCAGTGGCAAAAAGCACAAGCAGGGAGTCCATTGCCAAAACTATCACCACCACCAATAGGGCGCTCTCAGTCAGCAAGATGACCCTGGCAAGAAAAAGGGCAAGGGTCCAGACTGGAAGGCTCCTTCCATGGCAGCAGCTGCTTCTAGTACAGCCCTACCAGTGGCCGTGGCTTTCCCTTCATCTGCCATCCCTTTCACCAGATCTGGGGGCATCTGCCTTTCAGTTCACAGAGCATATGCCCAGGTAGCCGCAGCCCCCGCAATTATCCCCAGACCTACAGCTTGAGGTATTGGGAGTTGCCAAGATTTTGCAGGTCACCTGCTGCACCTCTGGGTCCATGTGGAGGGGCTGATCCTCAACCTTGTCAACATCTAAGCTCTCATACCGGACGTCTGCCTTCCTTGGGACCTGGGATCCCAGTAAGTGCCTGGACCTATGAGGGGATTTTAACATCTCCTAGGATGTTTGGGACTGCCTCAGAATAGAGAATGCCAGGCTGTCGCACACATCCTCAGGGATTGTCAACCTTCCTCGTGGACATCTGACATGACCACCACCTGGACCACTCCAACACCTTCACTTATGTTTAGGTGGAGGACACTTGATTGTACCACTCCTGATTAGACAACACTTACATTTCTCTATTTCACACCTTGCGGGCCCACTCCCCCACCATCAGGCCTGCCCCGTTCTCAGACCACCATCTTGTGGTCGAAACAGCCTTTTTGACACCTGAGCTGCTGTAAAAAAGTGTCGGGTGGCAGCCCCTCTTCCAGAACTTCTTACTGAAATTCTGGCTTCACTTTCCCCCCACACCTCCTGATTCTTGTACACCCCATCTGTGCCCCCACAAAGTTGCAGGACCTCCTTGTCATCCTCCTCCTGGCCCCAGCCAAAATGACCACCCATCACTTCAGGAGAAGAAAACTGGATGGGGGGCTACTATGTGACTTTGAGGCCCATTTCTGGTCCCTTGTCAACTCATGTTTCTGGGCAGAGTTCCTCTGGGCAGCATTTACTTACCCCCTGGACACCTCTGAGAAGTTCTAGGTGCTGTCCAGGGTTCTCTGCTTGGAGTCCCCTTCTGGTTCCCTGATTTTCAAATCTTTAACCTCACTCTAGGCAACCTATGGCATGCATGCCAAAGGCGGCACACAAGCTGATTTTCAGTGGCACTCACACTGCCCAAGTCCTGGCCACCGGTCTGGGGGGGTTCTGCATTTTAATTTAATTTTAAATGAAGCTTCTTAAACATTTTAAAAACCACCCTCCTCCCCAAGTTCCATAGCCTCCTCACCCAGATGCCCAAGAACGTGGTGGGGAGGAAAGGGGGAGGGCACTCCAGGCACCCTACCACTCCACCCCAGAGGACTGCCCAAGCAACAGAAAGCTGGCATTCAATAAGTATTGAAGTGCAGTGTGGCCTTGTCCTTTCCTCCTCTCCCCCTCCCCCACCCCACCAAGTGTTTTCCTCATCCCGCACCCCTCTCAAGCTACCTTGGCAGTTATCCCACTATTTGTGTGGAAAATTAATAAAGAATGCATGAATTTGAAACAACAATGACTTTATTGCCTCTGCAAGTGGTGATCGAAGAGGGGAGGAGAGGGCGGTTGCCTTACAGGGAAGTAGAGTGAACCAAGGGGGTGGGTTTTCATCAAGGAGAGACAAACAGAACTGTCACACCATAGCCTGGTCAGCCATGAAACTGGTTTTCAAAGCTTTTCTGATGCGCAGCATGCCCTGCTGTGCTCTTCTAACTGCCCTGGTGTCTGGCTGCACTTAATCAGTGGCCAGGTGATTTGCCTCAACTTCCCACCCTGCCATAAATGTCTCCCCCTTCCTCTCACAGATATTGTGGAGCACACAGCAAGCAGTAATAACAATGGGAATATTGGTTTCGCTGAGGTCTAACCGAGTCAGTAAACTGCACCAGCGTGCTTTTAAACGTCCAAATGCTCATTCTACCACCATTCTGCACTTGCTCAGCCTCAGGTTGAACAGTTCCTGACTACTGTCCAGGGTGCCTGTGTATGGCTTCATGAGCCATGCAATTAAGGGGTAAGCTGGGTCCCCAAAGATAACTATAGGCATTTCAACATCCCCAACAGTTATTTTCTGGTCTGGGAATAAAGTCCCTTCCTGCAGCTTTTGAACAGACCAGAGTTCCTGAAGATGCGAGCGTCATGTACCTTTCCCGGCCATCCCACGTTGATGTTGGTGAAACGTCCCTTGTGACCCACCAGTGTTTGCAGCAGCATTGAAAAGTACCCCTTGCGGTTTATGTACTGGCTGCCTTGATGCTCCGGTCTCAAGATAGGGATATGCGTTCCGTCTATCGCCCCACCACAGTTCGTGGATGGCTTTGCTGCAATGGGATTCCCTATGACCTGCACATTTCCCAGAGTCACTACCCTTGATAGCAGCAGCTCAGTGATTGAATTGGCTACTTGGATCACAGCAGCCCCCACAGTAGATTTGCCCTCTCCAAATTGATTTCCGACTGACCGGTAGCTATCTGGCGTTGCAAGCTTTCAGAGGGCTATCACCACTCGCTTGTGAACTGTAAGAGCTGCTCTCATCTTGGTATTCTTGTGCTTCAGGGCAGGGGAAAGCAAGTCACAAAGTTCCATGAAAGTGCCCTTATGCATGTGAAAGTTTCACAGCTCCTGGGAATCATCACAGACCTGCAACACTATGCAGTCCCACCAGTCTGTGCTTGTTTCCTGGGCCCAGAATTGGCATTCCACAGCATGAGCCTGCCCCATTGCCACCAGGATGGCCAAATTGCCAGGGCCCGTACTTTGAGAGAAGTCTGTGTCCTCATCACTCTCGTCACCGTGCTGCCATCACATCCTCGCCTGCTTTCGCAGGTTCTGGTTCTGCATATTCTGTATGATAACGTGTGAGGTGTTTACAATGCTCATACCTGCTGCGGTGATCTGAGCAGGCTCCATGCTTGCCGTGGTATGGCGTCTGCAGGACAGCAGAGTTGCAGGGGAAGCGGTGGTTGGATGACCAGTTTTGCAGACCTACTGCACCGTCTGCTGCCAGGACACAACAGCTGAGTGGGCTGCATGCTTGCTGTGATATAGCGAGACAAGAGCAGCCGAGCAGAGTTGCAGCGGAAGTGGCCCTGCGAGACCACCAGGAAAGCAGAGTGGCAGCGGAAGTGGTGGATGATGACAGTCATATGGAGGACCTGCAAGATGGATTCATAGCATAAGGAGAGCAGTGTGACAGCAGAAGCGGTCATTCTATGATGACGGTTAGCAGTCCTAGTGCACCGTCTGCTGAAAGCAGTATGGCACCCGCACAGAAAAAAGGCACAAAACGATTGTCTGCTGTTGCTTTCACGGAGGGAGGGGCGACTGATGACATGTACCCAAAACCACCCTTGACAATGTTTTTGCCCCATCAGGCATTGGGAGCTTAACCCAGAATTCCAATGGGTGGCGGAGACTGTGGGAACTGTGGGATAGCTACCCACAGTGCAACTCTCCGAAAGTTGACGCTAGCCTCGGTACTGTTGACGCACTCCGCCGACTTAATGCACTTAGTGGGAACACACACAATCAACTGTATAAAATAACTTTCTATAAAATCGACATCTATAAATTCGACCTAATTTCATAGTGTAGACATACCCTATATGAATTCTATGATTTCACTGAGATCAGCAGAATATCCTTTTTGTTCTGAAAACTTCCTTTCAAAGGCCAAGCTGCTAGATTTAACTTGTTTCGATTCTGGTGAAAAATTTCACCCTGGGCTAACAAATTGGACCTCAGACTCAGGAACAGGAGGCTTCACTGATATATTCAGGAGGTTGGGAAACCAAGATCTCCTGGGCCAATGGGGCGGCGGCCACTAAAATCACTTCCACTGCCTTCTTTCTGATTTTCTGTATTATCCTGGTGATGAGGGACATTGGGAGAAAAAACAAAGTAAGCCCTTAGGCCACTTGAATGATGGGGCATCTATGCCCTGGCTCCTGGCTCCCTTTTATCTTGCAAAGTATTGGTGAACTTTCCAGTTTGCCTTGGATGCAAAAAGATCCAGAATCAGAACTCAGAAATTTTTGATGACCAATCAGAAGGATTCATTGTGAAGACTCCATTTCACCTGAACAATTTTCTTTCTGCTCAGCCAATCAGCCTTCACATTGCTGGTTCCCTTGATATGCAAGGCTCTGATAGTCCAAAGATAGGCCTTCACCCACTGCATCAATGATGCTGCTTACTTTTGTAGATCCCTTGACCTCACACACACCCCTGATGGTTTACATATGCCATAGCCAACATATTGTCCATCATTACCAGAATGACCATTCTGCAAAACTAGGGTCAGTTGTTGAACAGCTTACTTTATTTTCCTCAGCTCTAGCATATTTATACTAATCTTTCACTCCAAGAAGGACCATGTCCCTTGAGCCACCTACTTCTTGGATGTCCCTTGAGCCATCTGTTTTTATGGTAGACCTCTCTGTCTCTCCTGTGCCCATCCTCCATGAAATCTCTTTGGACTCATCCAGCATTCCAGGGATTTCAACTCAACTGATGGAATGTTCACTTTCTGAGATGGAAAAAAATCAGCAATTGGCAGGGAAGGAACAGCAGGAAACTCTGGAGAATTTTCATATGCTTTCTTGCCCAAGGCACTACCCCTAGGCACGATATGATAATCTATAGAACACTTATTAGGCTGCCTAACAATGTCCTCAGGCACCTCCTCAGGAGGGTAATTGCTGATCTGATCTTTTCATGGCTTTTGGCTGACAAAAAGATTTTGTGGGCCTCTGTGTCCAACACTCCAAGATGAACTAGGAGTTGAGATGCTTGATGATGACTCATTCCAAAAATTACTATAAATCCATGCTGTTGCAATCAGGGCCATCCTTAGGGGTGTGCAGGGCCCAGGGTGGAAGTGACGAATCCGTCAATTCTGGGACTGACCACACATGCCAATCAGACTGGCCTATGGGGCCCCCCAAACATGGGGCTCGGGGCAGTCGCCCCGATTCGCTGTACCCCAGGGATGGCTCTGGTGGCAATGTTTAGATTACTGAGTCACTCAAATGGACCTCTTCTTGGATGTGGATCTGATTAGAATGACATCCAGAAAAGGGTATACCCGAATCCCCTTCTGCCTGAGAAAAGCCACCAGAAGGAGAACTAGACACAAATAATTTTAATCTCTTTTTATGATACTTTTCCTTTCCATGCATGAAAACCTTGTAAGCAGAGCTTTCTGCTCCGGTGCCCTTTGTGATGAGTCAGAGGACCGCTATACCCAGAACAGGAGAGGAGGTGGAGATTGGAAACCCGAGTCTCATGAGGAGTCCTGAAAACCTTTTCTGCTAACATGCATCTCTTTAGCTTTGCCCTTTGGAGAGTGGATAGAAAACCTGTAAGGGAACACTAGCAGTTGCTGCCTGGGGTTCACAAGATGACAGCCTCTGAGGTAAAGGCACTTTTTGCACCAAATCCAAGAGCTCCCTAGACAAAGAGGGGATTTTTTCCTGAGTGGAAGAGTCCCTTCTTCTCCCCTCTGTGCAGAATTCCCAACTTTCCCTGGGACCAAGGAAAGGAGACCAAATTGGCAGATGAGACTAGGGGAGAGTGAGGGCAAGGAGATGATCATGAGACCTGTGCTTGGGAGGGTGCATGCCTGAAATGGTCTTACCAGTCAGTCCTTGCTCTGTTTATGGTGGATTCAGCTGGTCCCGCTTATGGTTTCCCCAGGCTGGCCCACTGTCCTTTGATATAACCGCCTCTGGTGGGTCAAGGGTTTTCTTCATTTTTCTGCCATGCTTCAAAACATTTGTCAGACTCCCTGCTTGTGGGGAACTCATAGACTGATAGATATTAAGGTCACAAGGGACCATTATGACCATCTAGTCTGACCTCCTGCACAATGCAGGCCACAGAATCTCACCCACCCGCTCCTGCAACAAACCTCTCACCTATGTCTGAGCTACTGAAGTCCTCAAATCGTGGTTTAAAGACTTCAAGGTGGAGAAAATCCTCCAGCAAGTGACCCGTGCCCCACGCTACAGAGGAAGGCGAAAAACCCCAAGGGCCTCTTCCAATCTGCCCTGGAGGAAAATTCCTTCCCTACCCCAAATATGGCGATCAGCTGAACCCTGAGCATGTGGGCAAGATTCACCAGCCAGATATCCAAGAAAGAATTCTCTGCAGTAACTCAGATCCCACCCCATCTAACATTCCATCACAGGCCATTGGGCCTATTTACCATAAACAGTTAAAGATCAATTAATTGCCAAAATCATGTTATCCCATCATACCATCTCCTCCATTAACGTATCGAGTTTAATCTTGAAGCCAGATAGGTCTTTTGCCCCCACTGCTTCCCTTGGAAGGCTGTTCCAGAACTTCACTCCTCTGGTGGTTAGAAACCTTTGTCTAATTTCAAGTCTAAACTTCTTGATGGCCAGTTTATATCCATTTGTTCTTGTGTCCACATTGGTACTAAGCTTAAATAATTCCTCTCCCTCTCCGGTATTTATCCCTCTGATATATTCATAAAGAGCAACCATATCTCCCCTCAGCCTTCTTTTGGTTAGGCTAAACAAGCCAAGCTCCTTGAGTCCTTTTCATAAGACAGGTTTTCCATTCCTCAAATCATCCTAGTAGCCCTTCTCTGTACCTGTTCCAGTTTGAATTCATCCTTCTTAAACATGGGAGACCAGAACTGCACACAGTGTTCCAGGTGAGGTCTCACCAGTGCCTTGTATAACGATACTAACACTTCCTTATCTCTACTGGCAATGCCTCGCCTGGTGCATCCCAAGACCGCATTAGCTTTTTTCATGGCCATATCACATTGGCGGCTCATAGTCATCCTGTGGTCAACCAATACTCCAAGGTCCTTCTCCTCCTCCATTACTTCTAATTGATGCGTCCCCAGCTTATAACTAAAATTCTTGTTAATAATCCCTAAATGCATAACCTTACCCTTCTCACTATTAAATTTCATCCTATTACTATTACTCCAGTTTACAAGGTCATCCAGATCCTCCTGTATGATATCCTGGTCCTTCTCTAAATTGGCAATATCTCCCAGCTGTGTATCATCCGCAAACTTTATTAGCACACTCCTACTTTTTGTGCCGAGGTCAGTAAAAAAAAGATTAAATAAGATTGGTCCCAAAACTGATCCCTTAGGAACTCCACTGATAACCTCCCTCCAGCCTGAGAGTTCACCTTTCAGTATGACCCACTGTAGTCTCCCCTTTAACCAATTCCTTATCCACATTTCAATTTTCATATTGATCCCCATCTTTGCCAATTTAACTAAATATTCCCCACGTGGCACCGTATCAAACGCCTTACTGAAATCTAGGTAAATTAGATCCACTGCGTTTCCTTCGTCTAAAAAATCTGTTACTTTCTCAAAGAAGGAGATCAGGTTGGTTTGGCACGATCTACCTTTTGTAAAACCATGTTGTATTTTGTCCCATTTACCATTGACCTCAATGTCCTTAACTACTTTCTCCTTCAGAATTTTTTCCAAGACCTTGCATACTACAGATGTCAAACTACAGGCCTGTAGTTACCTGGATCACTTTCTTTCCCCTTTCTT
Organism: Lepidochelys olivacea; assembly: GCF_965140295.1. Lineage (NCBI taxonomy): Eukaryota > Metazoa > Chordata > Testudines > Cheloniidae > Lepidochelys > Lepidochelys olivacea. The sequence continues at coordinate 52,645,071 of NC_140421.1, read as the reverse complement.
AAAAATAGGAACTATATTAGCAATTCTCCAGTCATATGGTACAACCCCTGAGTTTACAGATTCATTAAAAATTCTTGCTAATGGGCTTGCAATTTCATGTGCCAATTCCTTTAATATTCTTGGATGAAGATTATCTAGGCCCCCCGATTTAATCCCATTAAACTGTTCGAGTTTCGCTTCTACCTCGGATCTGGTAATATCTACCTCCATACCCTCATTCCCATTTGTCATCCTACCATTTTCCCTAAGCTCCTCATTAGGCTTGTTAAAGACTGAGGCAAAGTATTTGTTTAGATATTGGGCCATGCCTAGATTATCTTTAACCGCCACTCCATCCTCAGTGTTTAGCGGTCCCACATCTTCTTTCTTTGTTTTCTTCTTAACTCCTAGGGAATGAACTCTTGGGTCAGGGTAATGCAGCCAAAGTGAAACCTTTCTGACTTGGCAGATGAGACAACTGGAGTGCAAAAGGCACAAGCATGTCCTTCTGCACTCTCTGGCACGGATAGAGAACAGGAGGCACATAGCTTTTGTCCCCTGTTCGGACCTTTCTCCACCATCCTCCTAGCCCATCACCTAAGCAGTGTGGGAGGGAGAGGTAGTAGTAATTTCAGGCAGGAGACAAACCACCTCTTCAGCATTGAGGGGCTTGGGGGGTTGTTTTTTATTCTCTCTTGCAGTAGATGCGGGACTCCACCACCCTGACAATAATTACAGGAGGCAGAATCAAACTGAGGGAGTCTCCAGAAGGTGGAGGCCAGTCCCTCATCAGCCATCCCATCAGCTTTGATTCAGCTCCCTACAGCTACAAACCCATGCTGAGGAATTGGATCTGTGGACCTAACCCTGACAGAGAATTTGAGTTCTCCTTTCCATGAGACATGTCCCAAAACTATTTATATGCTAGAGATGGTAAAATTAAAGCCTAATTTAGTTTCTGTTCGGAATAAGAATGACTTAACTTCGTATCTTTACTAAACAATAAAAAAGTGCTTCCACAAATTTCTTTTGATTCTGATTACAAAAGAGGTTTAGTCAGCACAAAATTTATTTATGCCTTTTTCACCATGCAGCATTCATAAGGCTTCTCCAAATCCACTCCCATAGGCCCTAATTCTGATTCAGAAGCCAAATATTTTTGGCACTATTCCTGTGGAACTCAAAGATTTGGCAACACCTCCCTCATCTAGAATAAAACAATCTCTCATGCCTCCAATATACCCACATAAAGAAAGAATTCCCTACACCAATGTTATTAGGCTTATGTTTCAAGGTCCATAAACAGAGGAGCAAATCCAAAATGGCAGCTACCAATAGCATGGCAGAACTGCAGTTTCTATAATGCAGAGTCCCTTAAGAGAGGTGAGCCAATCTTAAAGTGGGCTATGGTTCCTGGGTTTCTGTGCCTGTCCAAAACAGTAGAGCTTCAAGTTGAACTTTGAGTACTGCTATTTGCCGCCTGGGGTGTCCAGTTACGCTAAGATGCCATGGTGTGTTCATCCCCACTTTTAAGAGAAAGAAAGCATCCTCACAGTATTTAAACTACCTGTACAAGCCTTAAAATGTAGTTATGACAGGTCTACCCCAGTTTTAAAGTGATGTTAATTGTCAAACTCTTGATCAGAAAAGGAAGCAGTTAGTGGGCCTAAGGTGGTGCAACCAGCTCTGTCTGTCATACACAATTTGGATTACGTGTGAGTTAAGGTCGGTCTATACAAAAACATACCTAACACAAAGCCACGACATTAAAAGGCAAAGCACCTAAGAGCACATACCCTTTTCTCCTCTGCCCAGGGGGACGCATCACAGACAACACACCACAGAATTAATACTGCTGCAGTAAGGATGCCAGCCTTCTAGCACCCTCTTCCTGAAACTCACCACCACCACAAACAAGCCACACCAGATTTCCTTTAGACTTCTGCCCTACTATCCTTTTTGCACAGTTAATTTTGTGTAACTATAAACAGCCAGCACGCAGCTCAAATAACCAGGACATACAGGGAGACCTGGGGAGGTGTTGGACTCCCCTGCAAGTTGCTCTGGGGTTGTTACTGCAGTGTAGAGGCTACAGAAGCCCCAACAACTCCTATGTCATCCCTCTGCAGAGATGCAATGACTGATGGACCCAGCTAGTTTTCAGACCACCCAATCTCCAAAACCCATCTTACATTTCTTCATGGCATCAAGTTAGAATGATAAAAAGTTTGCTCAAAGTTAGAAGCCTTTCTTTTCTTTCTTTATACAGAAATGAATTAGGTTTGGTTACTGTGAGAAAATTTAAGGCCCAGAAAAAGCTAAAACAAAATTTAATGTATGTATTGCTTAGAAGAAAAACATTGTTTTCAACATGCTACAAAAAGTAATGACAGATTGTAAAGAACATTTGTAAAAAAGAAATACAAATGAATGTTATAACCTAATTATATTCATGGCATTACCTGTTGAGAAGAGTCAATACTGGGACAGTTCAACAATTAGGATGTTGCGGGACACTGAAAATATTTGGGGAGGAGCAGGAACAGAAGAGACTTGTCTGTCTGTATTCTTGTGTAATGGTTTTGCAGAAAAAGCTTTCCATTCCATACACAATCATTTTAAATGCCAAAGGAAATCTGTATTTTGAGTCAGATTCAACTGCAGGACAATATTTTCCATCTTCAGTCTAAATTGATTTTTCCTATGTGGTGAGGATTTAGTGCTGTCCATGTCAATAGCCAAAAGGAAAATAAACTACCCAACAAAAAATTAACTCAAAATTTTGATTACTAATTCTTTGCTTTTAGTGTTCCTGACATTTCTGGGTTGTTTCTTGCAAACTGGAAGAAACAAATTAGCAGCAGCCAGAACTGCTTGAAGCCAGTGAAATGATTTAAATCTGTTTGTTTTAAAATATTGTTTTAGGTGCATTTAATCAGATCAGAAGTGCCAAAAAATCAAAATATGGGTTAAATGGGCAAATTAAAATGGAAACAGTTACATTCATAGGAAACTTTCAGGAATAGTTAAGACAAAAAGAACAAGCACAAAGTCCTCAGATTTAGACTGGTTGCCACAAGTCAATACAACTTATTGTATGATGCCAATAAAGATCCAACGTCTTTACTCAGTGAAAACTCCTGTTGCCATAAGTCTTACATTGTTACACAAGGTGACCTACAAAAAAGCCAATTACCATCATCAGCCCCTTGATCTCACATTTTAATAGTAATAATAAATACGTATTGAAAGGGACAGTAATAATAGTGAGGGGCCATCATTGTTTCTTGAGGCACTAATATTTAGATGTCTAATACTGAGATGACAGTTGTTAGCCAGTTGTTCAGGTATGGGACCAAATTTTCTTCTCTTGAAAATGATATAGTTGTTACAAACACCACCTTCATGAAGACTTGCAGAGAACTGGCTAAGTCAAAGTACAAGGTAGTGTAGCATCAGTTTGGAAATGGAAGGTGTTCACCAAAGATGCAAATACTTTTGATCACTGCTGAAAATGTTGTCATGGAAATTTGTATAATTCAGATCAGTGGAAGCTATGGTTCTACTGCTTCTCTCATTTACTCTGAATACCTTGATTTTGAACTTCTTGTGCCCAATAAATTTGTTGACCCATACTATGCTCTGTACTGGACAGAAATATGTGAACAGAAAGTGTTGAATCATTTCCAGGAGAACCTTCTCCTCTTCTGGGTTCTTGAGGAATGGAGAAGCAACAAGTTGAGGACAGGATTCAATGCAATAGCTGCATGAAATAACTGATCTCCCATTCTGACCTGAAGTTATTTACTTCCCACTTCTGCCAAAATGGGCAATTCTCTCTTAGGATGAACTTCCTTTTGGAGACTACATAAATCATTAAAGTTTCCTTTAGGGTCCTAAGAAGCTGATGTGGTCTTGGAACAGGGTCTTTGGAAATTCTTCTGGTATTGTTATTCTCCCTCTTTGGCACCAGTATCATTTTGTAAGTGGATATGTTCTTTCCAGAATTCTCTCTATTGCCAGCCAAAGGGTTGGAAATCTCATGCTTTCTCTTTCTTTGAAGCTGAAAGATGGACTGGTTCTCAGCTATATCCTGATGGATGTTGTTAAAAAGATACCTCGGTTTTGTCTTTAGAGTGCAGAGTCAAAGCGGAACTTTGTATGTGCTGCAACAGGATCCACATGACCTATTAGTACATGACAGGCTACAGCGATGATTCACACCAGAGCTTGCTGCACACTTAATCACTGTGTAGACAAGCCCTTTGATAAATTTCTCGCCTAGGGGCCTGAGCAAAAAGTCTGTGGTTGGCTGGAAAATCGTGTTATGTTAAAAACCATTGCTTGTAATTATCCTGGAAAATGTTTTGAGGAATTCAATAGCTGCCTCATAGGAAAAAAAAGAACAGAAAATGAAGGAGTGATATATTTTTAAAATATTCCTAAGATTTCAACTCAGAGGAGAGCTCCTTAACCTAGATTAGCAATGAGCTCAGGATATCGGACACTGAGACACCTATGCAGAGAATTATCCATTTTTGTCTGCATTGTCTAACAAGGGGATGTTGCCCTCATGAGAGAAAGAAGATTTCTTTAGGCAGTAAAAAACTGAGATAAGAGCTTGGAAGCCCCAGCTCTCAAGTTTCTTGGCTGCCCAGATTCCCTGGATCCCCAGCTTCAGGGCAACCTGCCACACAGACTGCCCTGGAACTGGGGCTCTCAGGACTGCCAGGCCCCATCCCTGGCAGGCTGTCGGGGGCCCAAGAAGCTTGAGGAGCCTAGGAAACATTTTGTAAAAACAAAAGAAAAAAATTCAGTGCTGCATAAAAATATAGGGAGTGAAGTTACCATAAAAAAGAATAATGCATTCATTGACGACAGTCTTCTCTATGTGTGTATGTTGAAGCCTAATCGCTACTGCCAACATTAACAAACAGATATATTGGATTATCCCAACCCTACCACACTATTTCTCTCCCACAACTCCTCAAACACAGATTCAAAAACATTTGAGGGAAAGAATGACATACCAGTTCATGATTCAGAAATCACTGAGGAAGACTCATATGTATTGATACCACCAACTTTTAGTGATCTCTTCCTGTAAAAGAAATATTGCATCAGGGCTAGTCCTGCAAGATGATGAACGTCCTCAACTCCCACTGACTCCAGTGGGGATGTAAGGTGCATTACATTGCAAGAGCAGGCCCTTTGAAAGCTCAGATCCAAATCTAGATGGGTTTCCATCCTTAGGTAAGGGACACTGTAGCTTCTTTGTTAATGTAAACAAATGTGTTCTATCTGAAATTGTGTAATACAGTGCTGTAGCATAGCAGATTCTGAAGGACTCTACTGCACTTCACACTCTTCTTAGGTCCAGGAAATTGAGGTTTACCGACTTTCAAGAGCACAGTATAAGAAAAATCCTAACAGACAAGAATTTGCAGGACATGATTTTCTTACGGTAGGTGAGGTGCAAAGGGAAGGGACCTATTTGTGCTGTTGGGCAATTTAATGTGATCATTGCTGTTAGTGCATGTCTAGCATCCAGGTGTCATAGTAAATGATCCATAAGAAATCATTAATAGAATTTCAAATTACCAAAAATGAGATTCAATTTTATCTTTATCTTTTATTGGGGCCAATGTATTAGACACATTTGGCAGTTTATTCCCTAAGTGGAACAACTAGGAAGACTTAATGTTGTTACTATGAAAGGATCACAGAATGCTTATCTCTCTTATCTGTGCTAAACTGTCAAACCCAAGTAGTCATACTTAAAGCAAACAGTAAAACACTGAGGCTTTACCATTTAAGTGGCAGCTTAGACCTGGACCTTGAATAGAGTTAAATTCAGATGACTTAATTGTAAATTGATTTACCGTTGTTATATTATTTCACAAGTCAAGTCTCAGTTCCAGATTTTGTTTGCACTGGAAATACTTAAATAGTGTTTGTTACATGTATATTGAAAATTTGAGAAGATATTCCTATGCTGGTGGTTTGCTTTATGGAGACTACTGAGGGTAAATGTACCCCATTCTCAGGAATTTAGGACAGCTGGTGAAACTGATTGAGCTACAAGGACAATTAGATACTAACAAACAAACAAACAAACAAACAAACATTTGACCTGATACTAACTGCTGCTGTTTGGAAATAAAATTTGCTGACCTTGCTAGAAAAGTGGTATTGTATGTTGGTCAGGGTCCTGGATCTTGCTTTGTTTCTTTATATCTATGTTCCTACATGGACCTCGGAGAATCTGAGCACATCCCATGAGTAAAAATGACAATCACCTCTCAGAAAAGCCTGGGTGAAGAAGTGGGTTTTGCATTTCGCTTTGAGTATGGCACTATTACTGAAATAATAATGAGGACTAAGTTTCATAGCCTTGGTCCAGCTCTTGAAAAAGTTGTCTCCTACAGTCATGAGCATTCCTCTAGTGGTCAACGGTTTCAATGTTCTAATGTAACATAGCTGTCATGGGAGAACAGGATTGCACGAAGAGAAAGAGAGAGAGAGAGACTCCTGCAAGCAGTTAGGACCAATTTTGTGCAGAATTTTGAAAAACCAGAGAAGTGACCATTGATCAGTTAAACTGGAGGGGTTGTGCAGTGGGGAGCCTGGAAGACAGCAGTGAAAGGGTGATATGTTTCCACTAACTTACGTTGCTGGACAGGCAGGCTGCTGTAAATCCTAACCAGCTAGAATTTTCTCAGGATATGGCACATCATTCTTTTATGACAGAAAAGTGAAGGAGGAGGAGAAGGATGGTATGTGAATAAAAAAAATAGTAAATTGGTTAAATATCTCTAAAGCTTATCAAAGAACTGACTGTGATTTATATTCAAACTGTATTTAAATATAGTTCTCTAACAGTCTGTAATACTACTTTGTTTTTCAGTGGACCATGCATATAATCCTATTCTGTAATCCTTAATCAAATAAACCTTTCCTTGATGTCTATGGAAATTCTCTCAGCAAATACACCGTAGAACATGCTAGTTCCACTGGTTCAGGATTTGCTCTAGAAAATGCCAGGATGATCACACCATGTGTCAGCATCTCTCTGAACAGGAATATAAAGATACCAAGGCATATACTTTTCTTACAATATTTATTTCATTTGATAAAATAAGAAGGCATACTTGTCACTGATGACTGACATTTATTCTTAAAAATATACAGCACCGTAAGGTACATTTACTAATCATAAATATAAATAGTTACATATTTCAGGGATATATTTTCCTCTCAACGTGAGCACATAACATCTATGAACCCTAATTGGAGTTACACATGCACGCTGACAGGAGATACACCCCTTTTCCTTTTAGGTCGCTATCCGAAAACATTAGAGTATCACCAGCTGCCACAAGGATCACACTGCATTTTTTGGGCTAATAGTGGCGGAGCTATATCAAGTACTGTATATAGAAATGAAGTAGTCATTTAAAACATGTTTTTAACAGAACATTTCAAAGACAAACAGCTTAATGTATAGCTGGCAAAGAGAGAGCAAATATTCTTGGCAATTGTTTTAGATGGTTATTTTAAAAATGTTAGTAACATTGGAAATATAATTATTGCTAGAATATTATTTTCTAAAAAGTTTTTAGTTAGCATAGAGAAAAAAATTATAGATTAACTCATTTACAATTCCATCCCTTTCAAGTTTTTAGCATATGTATATTTAGCATTAATCATAATATGGGCAATATTATATTAAATAAAAAAGAAACATCAGAAAAATGTTTTAAGAAGTTTTGTAAATGTTAACAGAAAAAAAAAACAGCGATCTAAAGTATTACCCAAAAAATACTGCAAAGAAAAAGAAATGATTAACGGCTATTCCATTTGTTTTAGTGAAGTTTTGCCATCAAGTGAGAAAGTATCTGGAAGATAAAGAATCCAGTTACATCAGATTATTTATAACAGAGCTAACTAATAACTATGACTCTTCATCTGAAAATATTTAAAAGCAGCTCATAAAATATGAATTGCTTTAAAAAGACATATCATATTATGCTTCTACCAGAAAAACAACCATGACATCATGGTCTGTATTTGTGCAACACTTACCACAGCAGAGTCCCTCACTAGGGCTACGGATTATAGTGAAAGAAAGAAAGAAAGAAAGAAAGAAAGAAAGAAAGAAAGAAAGAAAGAAAGAAAGAAAGAAAGAAAGAAAGAAAGAAAGAAAGAAAGAAAGAAAGAAAGAAAGAAAGAAAGAAAGATGCTGTTTATAAAAATGTATAAAGCACTATAAATAATTCTCAGCAAGTAACAATCCTGCTAAAATATATCAAGTGAAGTATAGCAACTTGGTTTGCATTTTTATTTTTAATGAAGATTGAAATATTGCAAAATAATTTGTTTAATAAAAGACAGTATTTCAGACATTAAGATAAAATTTTATGTCACCCTAAACTGCATAAATGATGAGCTGAGAGAAAAAGGCTTAAGTACAAGATTATCTGGAATTTCAATGACTGGAGATTTCCCAATGAAATTGTAATGAGTCTTGAGAGACAAGGTGGGTGAAGTAGAATCTTTTATTGGACCAACTTCTGTTGGTGAGAAAGAGAAGCTTTAAAGCTTACACAGAGCAATTCCAGATCTGAAGGGCCCTCTGTAAGCTCGAAAGCTCCTCTTTCTCTCACCAACAGAAGGTGGTCTAATAAAAGATATTACCTCATCCACCTTCTCTCTCTAAATCCTGGGCCCAATAGGGCTACAACAACAATACTGCATACATGTAATGACTTTGGATCTCATCTCAATGGCCTAGTCCCTGAAATACCCTTTGTCAAGATTTTCCATTCCTTTTTACTAGGCAGCCATTCCTGGAATGTTGAAATCTGGAAACTTACCTCTCTCTGTAGTAGCTATTCTTGACCAAGTCAATAGTGTCAAGAAATTAAACTCTAGTCCTTTGTCTTTAGCATACTTTACAATTTAACTCCTAGTTAAATAATACAATATAATTGCAGGGAAAAAATAGAACAGGAGTACTTGTGGCACCTTAGAGACTAACCAAGTACTCCTTTTCTTTTTGCGAATACAGACTAACACGGCTGTTACTTTGAAACCAGGGAAAAAATCTATTTTAAATAGATATATTTACAAATATTCAAAAATATATCTATAGACTATTCCCCTGAAGCAAGATTAATGGCCAGCTTGTGAATGGAATTTTTTTGAGGCATCTGTAACACTGTAGGAAACACAAGCAGCTTCTCATCTTGCTGAAATTTCTGCAGATGCACTCAGTACATTACTATATCTCCACTTGTTTTGTGACAGGCTTGTAATTACTCTTAAAACTAGAAAGAGTATTCAGACTCTTGAAGTACATAGAAGATCTCTTTTAATCTTAACAAAACGTATATATATTCTTGTTGGCAAAACATATATTATATCACCTCTGTCATTTTTAGTAAGTATAAGAATCAAAATTTTGTAAAGATGGCTCATATTATTGCTCACAAACAATAAACTAAACAGTATGAATGAAATACAAACATTAGCAAGAATCCACATCTTCAAGACAAGGGAGAACAGGCAGCAAAACTGAAATCTCCTGGCCCTAAAGATCTACATAAAAACGTTGGTATGACAAAAATACATGTGGCATGTACTGTGTTACAGCACTGTTCGACATAAGAATTGCAGAGAAAGTCTGAGTTGTAGAATATAGCACAGTGACCAACTGAAAAATGTAGGGACATAGAGATCAGGTCTATTATTAAATTATGAGCAGAACTTCAGAACAATAAGACTGGACACCGTTTGATTAAGTGAATTTGTCTATATCCCAACTTCTGAAGTGCATTATATAATATGTTTAAATTACATCAATTTAGACTGCATCTAGATTAATTGAGTAATTTACGATCTCATAAAGATCAAGATCAAGAGAAGATCAAGAATGAACTCTCAAAACTAGAAGAACCACCTGAGTAATTTAGGCTCTCCTCTAAATTTGCATCCTGATGTTGAGATTGGTAGCAAAGACATCTGTAGGAATTACACCATATATCATCAACTGAATTTACTACCATGAGTGATCACTCATGCTGACCCAGGTTTGTTGGTGTGCATGTTTTTTACACTATCTAATGCATCAATAATGGAAATACTATATTTAGTTTGGGATGCACCATTCCAGAAGATGAGAGGCCTCCTAGAATAGTGGAAAACTGAGGCTGTTTCTATACTGACGTTATTCAGCAATGTAGCAACACTGTTGTACCTAAATGGGTGCAAACCTCAGTTTAATTGCAATACACCAGTGTAAAATGGGGTTTGCATTTGTACCAGTGCATCATAGCCCAATTTCAAACTGGGATAAGTGATACCGGTGCACTCCCAGTTTTACATAAAAGCAAGTTATTTATACTGGGGACACAAGTGAGAAAATCCTGCAGAGACAGGGCCTGAAACTCCCTTTGTGATTTAGATGATAAAATGCCACAGTGTTTACTCTGAGACTCTGGATCAGTTTGCCTCTGATCAGACAAAGGAGTGTTCATGAGAGAATGCCAAAAGATTTATTTACAACCTAGCCTTCCCTGTTTTCCTGAGGCTGTTGGTCACCAACTGGTGTGGATGCGCTCCCTAACCTAAACTGAAATTATCTGTGATGAAAGCAATATTGGACAATATAGAAATGATACCTTTGAGGATACTGTTCTAGTAGGACTATCAGTAGCCGAGACTTAGGTCTTGTTTAGACAGGGAAATTGACCCAAATAGCTATTTCGGAATAGATCCTCATATGGACACACAATTACTGAATAAAAGTCACTTTATTCTGGAATAATTACTCTGCTCGGTCCCAATATACTGAAAAGGGAAGAAGCTGTCTTGTGACTTTTCGCTTTGCAAATTGTGAAGACAAACATTCAAAATATCAGGAGCCCAGAACAAATCCTAAGAATTTAAAGAGAGGATGATACTATCAACAAACACTACAAAACTTGATCTTTCTAAATTGTTTGTTCATTTTTCAGAGGTCTAGGTCATTTTTCAGAGGTACATGCTCCCTTTTTTCAAACAGGAAACTAACTACTAGTAATAAAATTTCTCTCCAGAAAGGTCTTTGGTACCTGTTCCATAGCACCTCTCAACAATATGATGTGTTAATTATACCTTTTGAAAAGTACCCCCGAAAATGGATGGAAAAGTAGAATTAAGTTTTGGAATGGATTCAAAGTGGATAGTATAACTCTTTTGATGTCTTGGTCCAAGTAGTCAAATTCCACATTAGAAGAAAAATAGAACAAATGGCTCCCAGTTGGTAGAGAAAGGGGAAGTCAGGACTGATGTGAGGTTTCCTTCTCAAATTCTTCTAAAACTGCTGTTTTTAAATATAATATATTGTGGATGAAAGATCAGAAGCAAAAAGATCTATGATGCCTATGACCACGATGGTATGGCATTTCCCAGATGTCTATATCTTCCCTTCTAATGAAAATAGAAGCCTGATGGGAAAGAATACGAGAGTCATCTGTAGCAGTGTAGTGCTGCCTCATTTGCTTGTTAGATAATTTAGCCCTCCAGCTAACCCCAAACTCCTTCTTCTTAGATAATAAAAGTTCATATAAAAGTCCAAAATCTTCACCTAGTCTTCATCCCTGAATAACACCCCTCCCTCCAGTGTCAATTTAAACCTTCAGCTCTTCTTCCCTCTCTGAGGTATGAGAGCAATGCCCCTTGTAGTTCTCTCAGTGTCAGAGAGCAGCTCAAATCCTCTTAACTCCAGTCTTGGGGCCTTTGACAGTGCAGGAAGCATCAGGTCAGATCACCAACTCGCCTTGTTTCTCCTTCTCCAGAACTACTTCCTGAACTCTCTCTCCTTGGAGTATTCCAGAAACCCTCCTGTTGCTAACTCTTGTCTGCACAGCAGCTGGAAAGGTGTTTCCCAGCACTGGCAGACAGACATGTGTTAACTCTACTGCAGTTAGCATTATAAAAATAGCTGCATGGATACGACAGCATTGGTGGTAGTTTAGACTAGCTGTCTGAGTACCTACCCAGGGGATTGGGCAGCACTGTACTAGGGCGGCTAGCCTGAGCTGCTGTCTGTGCCACAGTGGCCACACCAATATTTTTAGTGCATTAGCTTGAATCAAGCTAGCATGTCTGTCTAACGGTCCTAGGAAGCACCCTCCCAGCTGCTATGTAGACATACCCTGGGCCTTTGTCCTATGATCCTTTCACAATATCCTTCTCAAAGCGCTTTTTACAGGAAGGCCAAAAGCTCCTGCCCTTTCTGGTTTCCATCCTCCCTAGAGAAAGCCAAAGGACATGAAGAGAAGAAATTCTTTAAATTGGCTATGCCCCAGTGCGAGAAGCCTGGATAACAAACAAGAAGAATTGGCTTTGCTCATTTAGGAGCATAAATGAGATCTAGTTGGTACTATTGAAACCTGGTGGGATAATTCACATAATAACCATTTATTTTTAACATGGCAATCTATTTAGGAAGTAGTGAGTGGGCAGAAGGATGGGGCCACTCTGTCAAAATTGGCATTACCTGTTTCTAAGTTACTGACAAGTCAGAAGAAAATTATCTTGAATGCTCATGGATCAATGCCCTAACAAATAAAGCACAAGGTGGGGTATTAGTTTGGTGTCTACAACCAAATCACACTAGGGAACAGGATGACTATCTCCTTAAACACCTGTAATGTGTAGTAAAAAAAAGCTGTGTGATCATGGGAGAACATCAATTTGTGTAATAAATGCAGGAGGTGTCAAGCTGCCAGTACTAAACATTCTCAGAATTTCTAATTATTATTGATGACAATTTCCTAACTCAAAGTGTTGAATCCAACACAGGGGATTCTATATAAGATCTTGTCTTGACAAAGAAGAATTGATCACAGAACTAAAAATTAGTGGCAATTTGTAATGTGCAAACTGGTAATATTTGGTGCTTTAAAAGAGCTACTATCAGAAAGCTGAAAACTATCATGAGCCAAATCATAGAATCATAGGACTGGAAGGAACCTCAAGAAGTCATCTAGTCCAGTCCCCTGCACTCATGGCAATATTATCTAGACCATCCCTGAGAGGTGTTTGTCTAACCTGCTCTTAAAAATCATCAGTGATGGAGATTCTACAACCTCCCTAGGTAATTTATTCCAGTGCTTAACCACCCTGACAGTTAGGAAGTTTTTCCTAATGTCCAACCTAAACCATCCTTGCTGCAATTTAAGCCCATTGCTTTTTGTCCTATTCTCAGCTGTTACGGAGAACAATTTGTCTCTGCCTCCTTGTAACAACCTCGTATGTACTTGAAAATTGTGATGTCCCCTCTCAGTCATCTCTTCTCCAGACTAAACAAATTCAATTTTTTCATTCTTTCCTCATAGCTAATATTTTTTAGACTTCTAATAATTTTTGTTGCTCTTCTCTGGACTGTCTCTTATTTGTCCACATCTTTCTGAAATGTGGCACTCAGAACTGGACACAACACTCCCTCATCTGATAAGCAGAATTTAAACAGAAAAATGTGAACAATAATTGGGAATTATTTAAGAACACTTACAGATGCCCCAAAATCCAAAATCAAGAAAGAAGGCCATACTGGTTAAAAAAATTAACCTGGCTTAGAGGGGAAGTGAAGGCAGAAATAAAAATAAAAAAAACCCCAATATGTTACAAAAGGAAGAAAGGGGAAGTTTATAGTAATGAATAGAAATCATAAGTTAGGACTTGTGGAAAACTGATAAGGGAAGCAAAGGAACACAATGAGAAATATATGGCAAGCAGAGTTAGGGAAATAAAGAGTTTTTAAAGTGTATTAGGAACAAAGAGAACACTAAATTATATTGATCCATTACTAGATAGAAATGGTAGAATTAGCAGAAATAATGCAGAAGCATTCAAAAATGTTTCTGTGTTGTAGTTGGGAAAAAAAGATGTAGTCAAATCATATGATGATGGCATTTTTCATTCCAAAAGTAACTCCAGAGGATGTTAAACAGAAGTTACTAAAGTTAGAAATTTTTAAATTAGCAGGCTTGGTTAACTTGCATCAGGGCATTTTAAATGAGCTTGCTGAAGAGCTCACTGGGCTATTAGTGTTGCTTTTCAATAAATCTTGAAACACTGGGAAAGTTCCAGAAGACTGGAAGAAAGCTGATGATGTGCCAATATTTTAAAAGGGCAAGGGGGATGACCAGCAAATTATAGGCTTATCAGTCTGACATCGATCTCAGGCAAGATAATGGAGGAGCTGATAAGAGACTCAAGAATTAAAGGAGGGTAATGTAATTAATGCCAATCAACAAGGGTTTATAGAAAATACATCCTGTCAAACTAACTTGATATCTTTTTTTAATTATATTACAGTTTTGGCTGATAAAGGTAATAGTGTTGATGTAATATACTTAGACTTTTGTAAGGCATTTGACTTGGTACCAGACAACATGTTGATTAAAAAACTAGAACAATACAAAATTAACATGACACACATTAAATAGATTTAAAACTGGCTAACTTATATGACTCAAAATGTAACTCTGAATGGGGAATCATCACAGATCAGGCATGTTTCTAATGGGGCCCCAATTAGTTCTTGGTGATATTCTATTTAACATTTTTATCAATGACCTGGAAGAAAACAAAATCATCCCTGACAAAGTTTGCAGCATACACAAAGATTGGGGAAGTTGTAAATATTGAAGAAGACAGGTCACTGATAACAGAAAGATTTTGATCACTTGGAAGGCTGGGTGCAAGTGAACAATATGCATTTTAATAGGGCTAAATGTAAATGTATATATCTTGGAACAAATAACATAGGTCATATTAAAAAGATACAGGAGTCTATCTTGTGAAGCAGTGACTCTGGGGGAAAAAAAAGCTGAACATGAGCTCCCAATGTGACACTGTGGCCAAAGAGCTAATGCAATCCTTGGATGCATAAATTGGGAAGATGGAGTAGGAATAAAATAGTTATTTTACCTCTGTATTTGGCATTGATGCAACTGCTACTGGAATACACTTTCAGTCCTGGTGTCCACAATTCAGGAAGGATAATGATAAAATGGAGAGGGTTCAGAGAAGAGCCACAAGAATGATTTAAGGATTAGAAAACATGCCAGACAGTAATAGACTCAAGGAGCTCAATCTATTTAGCTTAAAGAGAAAGTTGATGGGTGAATTGATTACAGGCTATAAGTACCTACCTGGGGAACAAAAAATTGGGCTCTTTAATCTAGCAAACATATATAGCTGGAAATTGAAACAAGACAAATTCAGAGTGGAGATAAGGTGTAAATTTTTAACAGGGTAATTAACCATTGGAACAATTTGCTAAGAGTCATGGTGGATTCTCCATCACTGGCAATTTTTAAATCAAGATTGGATCATTGTAGTTCAAAAGGAATTATTTGGGTGGATATTGAATGGCCTGTGTTAAACATGATGCCACTAGATGATCACAACAGTCCCCTCTGGCCTTGGAATTTATGTATAAACTTACTTCTTCCCAAACACTCTTTTGGTCGCTCCACCATAGCTTGTTGCTTCCCAGGATCTCCTCAATAGAAATATCCTTGCTCCTTTCCTGCTCTCTCGGGACTATAACCCCCAGAAAATTCCTTTGTCCTGAGAACTAACCAAACATAGAATTTAGATGGACCTGGAACCTCCTTTGAATGGCCAGCATGTTTTGTATTACATTCTAAGACACATAAGCTAATGTCACTGAAGGCCAAACTATTCCACAGAATGATCAGCTTGCCATGGATAGCTCCAAAACAATCCCCGATCACCTTCATTTTGATGTCAGCATGTCCACATTTCTCAGCATGGACAGGGAAAAGAACTCATGAAAAAGAATTCCCTCCTACACTCCACAGCTCAAAATTTGCAGGATCATCAGTGGTTCTGAGAAGTATACCTGAGTTATTGCACCTCTAGAGACGATATAATGCCTTTGTATGAACACATGGTGGGCACTGGGAATGGCATTGAATGGACAGCTCTGGAATTGGATTGGTTTCTTCAACAAAGAAATTACTTGAAAAGTACCATGGTTGAAGGCGAGATTCACATGGCTCTAGTAGCAGTCCTTACTGACTAAACAACAGAAGCAATAGAGAAGAGTAGAGAAGAATCACGGACTTTTACAATCCCCTTTGGGGGAAAAATGGTACTAAAATTACTTTGTAAAAAGAGATTAATTATGATTTTATCAGATAAAATGTAGTATGAGTGTCTTAATTATTTTTTAAATTAAGATATTGGAGGAAACAACAGTTTTGCCTTATCCACAGAGGGAACTGGTTCCACATTGTTTTTGTAGTAGTAAGGAAGGGGCTAAAAAGTTGTAAAAAGAGGATGGAAAGCAATGGGGAAGAGAGATTTCTGAAACCCTGAGGATGTCCATTGTTGATGTTTATCACTTGGAATCCTGTTTTTGCCATGTAAACTGTTGCCAGCAAAACTAGACACCTGTCATTCCAGAGCTTATAGGTCCCCAGTGAGCCAGGAATAATCTAATTTACTTAAGTAGTGTTTTGTTTCCTTCTGCATCCAGGAGTAATGCAATTTAAAAGACAACATCAATTTTGAAGGTAATAAACTATATCTGTTTTTAAACATAAAATTGTGGGCACGTTACTTTTCATAAAAGTGTCTAAAATCTGTGTCCTATCTGGCTAACTGGCCAAAAAGAAAATTGTATCCTGTTTTTTCAATACACAGGTTATGTTATTCAAGCTGAAATATCACTTGACAACAATGCAAAATAATGTGCTGTATATATAAGCTATAATTCATTGTTTTTTTTTTTTTACATGTTCATGTTTTTATTTCTTGAATTAAAAAAATTAAAACAGCTTGGAAAAAAACATTACTGGAAAGAGGAAATATATTTTATATTACAAAAATGTACTGGCAGGTCCAATATACTGGAAAATTAATACATTTCCAAAGTTCGTAACTTAACTAAAGAATATTCATTATGAACCATATTTTCTACTGCATACTTTCTAAATTTAAATGATAAGATAAGCAGCTAGAGCATGTTGAGCTACATTTGGTGTCCAGTATTTTCAGGTCATTGTCTCCACTAAATCAATCTAATTTGACTTATTTTGGGTGACATATACTTAACTTATGCCTGACTACAAATTTTGATCATCATAATATTACACACAAAAAGCTATTAAAAGAACATGATTAAGGTTGAAAATTCAAGGATTCAAAAATGGTTAGGTTTAAGTGATTTGCTTAGCATCACATAGAAACATTGTCACACAGGCAATTCGTCAGTGAAGGATTCAGTTGCCTTACCCATGAGACTGTCCTTTCTCTTCCTGCAATCCCATTCGCTACACACCTTCAAAATTTTGCAAGAAATGAAAGAGGTTCCTACTGTCCAGTGGTTCCCAACTCTTTACTAGGGCAACCCAACAACTGCATTTTGTCTTTTTGGGGGACCCACCATTACCTCCAGCCTGCCACTCCTCCCCCTGTGACTTGGCCATGATTGTTATCAGGCTGCTGACCGTCCACTTGCTTGCTCTGGCTGCTTCCTCTGCACTGCCACTGCCTGGGCCCAGCGGAAGTGAGATCATGGGGGAAAGGCAGAAAGTGCTGCCCACCCATGGCATTCCCTGTGCGCAGGGCAGGTAGTGACATGGGTGGGCAGTGACAGGCCTTTCCCATGACCCACTGGTGGGTTGGGAACCCAACATTTAGGAAACACTGCTACAGACAGATAACAGCCTCCTTTTACTGTGAATCACTGAGTCGATTCCCAGAGTGGGTCCAATCTGTGCACTGAAGAAGGCATGTGTGTTGTGAAAAAAAATAGGATGTGATCATGTAAGTAAACCATTATACATAGACACAAGGAAGCTGAATTAAGGTAGCACAACCTGAATTCTCACATTTCTGGCTTCTGAGTGCTTGACTTTGCAACATTAACATTCTTTTACTGTAGTTTTGTGTGTGTAATTTCTAGATTTTTTTAAAAAGCAAAGAAAAAGATACCATAATGTGGCATCGTATTGACAACCACATAGGTCATCAATAGGGTTGCTACCTTGAGATCCAGCATACAGACCTCTGCAACTTGTGCTAACAGAGTAACTGATAGCAACAGTAGGTTGTCATCCTGGACATGGACCAGCACTAGAAGAGGATGAGAGACACACTTCACCAGTAGGTTTCACAGGCAGTTGCTGGCAGCAGAGGCATGCTGAGACTCAGTAATGCTGGGCTCCGTTCCAAGTTCTGGATGGCGAGTGTTTTCTATTGGGCACAGCTTTCTGCCTATTTCCCCCAAGCTTGATTTCTTCTGCCCTGTCCTGTCTCTTCTCCACATCTGTTACCTTGTTTTTGTTCCTTTTTCCTTGCCTACCCAGACTCAGACTCCATTCCTCAGGCTTCATATCCCAGTCCCATTTTCCTTCCCCAGCCAGGTTTACAGTTTGAGTCCCGTCTCTTTCCCTACTCCCAGTCTCTCCCCCTCCCCATATGCAGTCTGGGTCTCCTTGTCCAGTTAATACCAAATCCCCCCACACACTGGCTCCCAGTCCCAGTCTCCCCCCCTCCAGTCTCAGTCTCCTTCCACACATACCAGGAATCCTTGTCCCAGTCTCTTTTCCCAACTAGAGATAGGCTCCCTGTTCTCAATTCCAGTGCCTGGCCCCACCTCAGAACAGCCATTACAAGGAAAGTCCAGCTCTGCTCCTGTTGTTCGGGGCTGGAGCATGCTCAGTCACTCTGTGAGGTTGACACATGTGCAGAGTCTGTGGGAATGGTGCCTATATAGTCTGATCAGCACTAGGATCTGTAAGAATCTCAGGAATGCCTAGTGAGGGCAGAATCTTTGAAGATTTTAGTAGCTCGGCTCTAGCAAGTCTCTACCGATAATGTGCAAAGTATGATTTTTCAAAGGCTTATTACTCGGACAAATTTGGACAGATTTTCACAGGGACAGCAAAAGATCCATGCCTGATACAAAGGCAAACCCATACCAAATTTCAAGACCCTAGTCCAAAGAATGGGGCACTAGAGCATTTCAAAGAAAAGGTCTCAAGACTTAAAGGAAAAAAATAAGATTTCAGTCCAAATGGTTAAACTCTGGCAAAAGCATAAGCAATTGAAAACAGGATCACATCGGGCAACCTTAATAATAGGTGAGCTTACCAGCCTCATGTATTATCTAACAAATTAAAGTAGAGCTTCAAAGGTTTTATAGGTCTATTTCACTCCTTAATTTGGCTATAATAATTATAGATAAAATCTTACCATATTGACTAATTACTTATACAAACTTGTTCACACATGATCAAATCAGCTTTACCTAAAAGTTTTAAAAACTCATTAGATCTCATTAATTCATTTCATTCAATCTTCAAGTTTGGAATGTTTAATCCTTTTTCTAAATGATAAGAGGCTTTTCAATCCGTTCACGTGAGAGAAAGTGTGTTTGTACGAATTTACCTACAAAAGAAAATTTTTCATTTGGGCAGAGGAGCAGAGTTAGGTGGGGGTTATTTGGTGTAATAAGTAGTACACTTAAATATCAGTTTTTGCCATCATATTAATAATCATCCCCAACTGTTTCATCTTTGAATGCCAAGTGGGTCAACAAATTCAAGCTCATCCAGGAGGCTGTTTGACTAAAGGCTAGCTCAGTACCTATTTTAAATTAAAACATGGTATAAATCCCCACCAGACCATGAGCTCTAGAGAACAATATAGTGAGCCTGTCTATACTTTATTATTCTACATAATTCCAATTTTGCACCCAATTCCTCTATTTTAAAACAAATTACTACTGTATGGTTTTTTTTATTTGGAAAAGTGGAAAACCAAAGATCAAATTAAAAATTTTAAAAATCTTAAAATCAAACAGGAGACAAACACGATCTGATTTCAAACTGTATTAACAGGCAGCAACACTTATATTCCTTGTCTCCTGTACACTGTGCTTACATGGATCTATGGCTGAATTTGGAGTCTAATGCTTTAAACGATTGGAGGGTACTTACAGAATGGAGCACTGTGTTATAATACTCTTATATCTATGTAATACATTCAGGGTGGTGGAACAATTTTTATAGTGGGGGTGCTGACAGCCATAGAACCAAACTGTAAACCCTGTATATAATGGAAACCACTTCAAGCCAGAGGGTACAGCAGCACCCCCAACACCCTTAGTTCCAGCACCTATTGATATATTTCAATCTAAAGTAATCTTAATGTGCTTTAAAAACTAAGCACAGAGATCATTTCATCAGCCACTGAAACACAGCTACCTCGGGAATGAAATGCAACAACTGTTTCACAGTATACAGCACAGGACAGGAAACGAAGAAGAATGCCATATCTAATTCAAATTGCAGGGGGAATTTAGTTAGGAAGAATGTAATTATCCAGTTTGGAATTTGGCCAGGCCATTAGGGTTAACATCTTATACTTATAGAGTCCCATGGGAATTTTAACAACCACATGTGTTCAGGACCTTGGTTTCACATCTCAACCTCCAGGAGCACAGGGTTCTATAACACATGCTGGGCCACTGGTTTAGTATGGAATTAAAGGGAAGGGTGCCATCTGCTGAATTACCATCACTAGTTCTCATAAGAACTAGTTGTTCCTTAAAGGTCTTCTATCCAAGTAACTATCCAAGTTAATATTGCTTAGTTTGTGACATCTGATGGAAACTTAGTAAGTGATAGCATGATTGCAAGCTGCACAATATACAGTACATCAAGACAATCTCAACTGTTTTTTTAAAGGCAGGCAGAAAATGAAAAAGATCAAGAACACATAAAAGACCAAGACCTAGTCCATCATTTCAATTTCATATAAATACTAAGAATTATTATAAATGAAAAAGTGCAGGGGTCTACAATTATCTCAGCAGTTAGGTGAAACCACTGAATTAACAATCTTCTAAGTAACAAACTGAGCTCAAATATCTGTGTTAATGTAAATATACATCAACCAACAAAACACAACTCAGATAACCTTATTAGCAATAACTCTTTAATATTCAGCAATCCAATATAGACTATTTACCAAGTTCAAGGAGCTCTGAGAAACATCAGAAGACCAAAACAACATCGCCCTTTTCCTTGTTTGTTTAGGTAGTAAACCAATACATATTGGTTGAGGTGTAGCAAATGGAATTGCACAAGGGCCAGAATTTGTTGCTTGGAGCTCTAGCTGGTTTATTTTCTAATAGATTACAGTGTTTACCATACTCCCTGGTTTAAGTGTGGCCCTAGATACATACCTCAGCATATGACACTGTGATTAATTTTTTCCTTAATAGTACTAGGAATAGAAACACCTGCTCCACTATTCACAAAGCTAATGAGGAGAGTACCTCAGTACAATTTTCACCAGTCTCATAGCTGAATCTCAGTACCACTTCTATCTTTTTTATGCATGATTTCCTTCCGAAAGAAATACTCTTCATTTGGGAAAATAACTTCTTTCATGTGGGATGCCAGTACTGCATCCTGAGAGCCATAACATGTTATTTATCTATTTTTGATGTTCCTTTTGGAATAAATAGAATTTTCAGCACCAGCTCTTAAACCATCTAAACTCATTAGATTGTACCCATCCTCCCTTTATTACAGTTGCTAATGTAACACTTAGTCCTTTGAGCCTAGGAAAAAGTGGGTCGATTCTCCCCTGTAGTGCAGCCACTTTCCACAATAGTATGGTATACACTGGCCCTAAAGTCAGCATTACTAGCCCAGGGAAAATCACCCTAATGAAAAAGGAATCTTATATCCCTCTGCCACACTGATTTCTGGTTGCATTTCAAGCCTCTTGGAGCGGTTTGTAGCCCATGTAATGCTATGTCTACACCGCACTTTTGTCAGTCAGGGGTGTGAAAAAACCATACCCCTGACCGACAAAAAAGTTTTAACAAAAAGCACTGGTGTGAACAAAGCTGGTGTCAACAAAGCTACCGCTCCCTCATTGGGAGTGGTTTTATTTTGTTGGCAGGGGAGCTCTCTCCTGCCGACAAAGAGCAGCTACACTGCAAACTGTGCAGTGTAGACATAGCCTAAGTTACAGTAGTCCTTAGATTGTTGTAACCTAGTACAGAGTGACTGGCCAGACCAGGTTCAGCACCAACATTAGGGCACTGCAACATACCTCAAAATGCTTTATTAGGATCACCAATTGAGAGTCTTGTGAACAGGACAAAACCTTTAATATTAATATGCAACATACTTATTGAGCCAAGAAGCACACACCAGCAAACAAGACTAAAGTAACACTACTACAAAAATGCCAGTTACCTCCATTGCAAATGAAAGAGTATATTAGATGTTGAAGGGAAAGTGGCTGGCACCCTGCCATGATAATAACCATGCTATCTGCACCAACGTTGTACACCACAACTCATAAGGGACAGTTCTACAGAAGGAACTAAAGATATGTAAATAAAATCAAGGATGACACTGGATCTCTGTTTCTGAAGGTCATCCAGAATGCTGTTCACAGACAGAAGTAATACATGCCTACCAGGAGGAGTAAACACAGGCTCCAGATAGTGGATAACTCTCAGCACTGCACAGGCCACCACAGAAGGAGCTATTCTGAAAACAAAAAAGTGGCTCTGCAATTATGAAGCCATGGAGCTTCCAAGACAGTAGTCTTTGCCTGATGTCCAACAAGAGGTCTTTCATCTGTCAGGAGGTTCAGGTTGTCTCTTCTGACCTTTATCCTTGGCATCTCAATTTATGTTTTTTATTGATCAGTTGCATTCATTTCTAATTATTTTTGGTTGGTATTCTATTTAACATCCTTTCTTTAAAAAAAAATTAAAAAGGAAGACAATATTAATCACTGAAGTCAATGGATACTGATCCTTGTTTAAGCAACAGCGGTATTAACTTTTATAACCCTGATCAATGGCTGGTGACTACACAAGGAAATAAAAATAATTAATCTCTCATCAGCTTTCCTGTTTGTCAAATTTTTAAACACAGACTGCACAATTTTTTGCTCAGTTTGTTTCCCATCTATGACTTTAGAATGAGCAACAGTCAAATTGATATTCTGAGTGGCCTATTTCCTTGGCTCTATCGTAACAAGAATATCATCCAGATATTCTGTGGCTATATCTAATTAATATCAAGATTTTTTAGATTACAGTAATAAAAAACCTTTATGAAGATCTAGACATGATGCCAAGCTGAATGGAAAGGAAGGTTACCTACTTTGTATGATAACTGGAGTTCTTTGAGATGTGTGGTTCCTATCTGTATTCCACTTGAGGTGCACATGCTCCATGTCCCTAAAATCAGAGGATTTTTCACTACATATGGCCATTGGTCTGCACCTGAGCCCTTCTCCTCCTAGTGCTTTGAACTGACAGCATAAGGGGTGGTGCAGACAAACCACCTCTTCAGTTTCCTTTATACTTCGAATAGCCCTAGGATAAGACTCCACAGCAGAGGGATAGAAGGGCAGGTAGTGAAATACAGATAGAGATCACATATCTCAAAGAATTCCAGTTACTGTAACAAGGTAAGTAATCTTCATTTCTTCTTCAAGTGATGGTCACTATATACATGGGGGTAGGGGTGTGAAGAACCTTGCTTCACCAGTGATTATAGGACTGCTCTGCCGAGAGATGCAACTGCTGTAGAAGCCTGTACCAAGGCATAATGTCTCACAAAGATATGAACAGAGCCCCACATTACTGCTCTGCAGATCTCTATGAGAGGGATGTTTCATAGCAAGGTCACTGATGTAGCCTGGACTCTAGTCAAGTGTGCCCTTACACCTTGACAGAGAGGGGTCACAGTCAGCTCACAACAAAGCAGGTTGCAGCCTGAAATCCATTTGGACAGTCTCTGTGAGGAGATGGCTAGCTTCCCCTCTCATATGATAGGCAAGCAAACAATGAGTCCGGGAAATTTTCTGAAGACTGCATCCTCTACAGGTAGGCTAAAGCTCTACAGACATCCAGAGGGTAGAACTTCCTGTCCTCTATGGTGGCATGGTGCTTCAGATAGAAGACAGGTAAGTGGATGACCAGGTTCAGGTTGAATTCCAAGATTACTTTAGGAGTGAACTTAGGGTGTAAGCTCAAGGAAACTTTATCCTTACGGAAGACTGTATAGGAAGTGATAGCCATAAGGGCACCCAGCTTACCTACTCTTCTGGCTGTGGTGACTGCAAGCAGAGATGCAACCTTCATAGAGAGATGTGTGAATGAACATGAAACTAAAGGTTTAAATGGGGTATCGATCAATGCTGATAGGACAAGATTCAGATCCCACATCAGGGTAGGTTTCAGCACATATTGGATCAGTCCCTTCAGAAACCTTATTGTAGCAGGATGAACAAAGATTGAATGGCTCTCCATTGGAGGGTGAAACGTGCTAACGGCTTTCAAGTGTACTCAGAATGAGCTGATGGATAGCCCTGACATTTGCAGAGGGAGGTGGTGGTCTAGAATAGTAGGGATCTCAGAACCTTCCAAAGTTATGTGACAATGCAGGTTACAGGTAGAAAAGCTTTTCCATTTTGCTGTGTAGTATATTTTCATGGAATCTTTTCCAGTATTGTTAAAGATGGATTGTACCACCTCTGAGCATGACTTTTCTAGGTCCATCATTTATCCAAATATCATGCGCTTAGATGCTGGGTTGGGATGTTTGCTCTCCAATGGTCCATGCAGTTCTGGTTCCTGAGCATTCTTCAGATGTCCTTGTGACCACGCATGCATATTTGGCTCTTCTCAGACCTACTGACTCAGGACAGAAGCAATCTTGTCTGATCTTCCTTAGGCATCAAGGTAAAAGAGAGATGAGCAGAAATCTGTACATCAGCTGTTCTGACCATTGAACTAGAAATGCATCCCCTCTGGAGTTGTGGAGCCACTGGTTGGGTATTTCTTGACCTCCAGAGATGGAAAGAGATCCCACAATGGTAATCTCCACTGCTTAAGGATGTTCTATATCATCAAGTTGTGTAGTTCTCACTCTTGAATTCTGAAGAACTGTGTGACAAAGTGTATGCATCTGCTTTGCACCAAGATGCACTGCTGAATTGAACCAATTCCAGCGATTGACAGCTTCTATGAAGAGAAGAGTAGACTTTGCTCTTCCTTTTTTGTTGATATAATAAACTGTTGTCATGTTGTCTGACTTAACCTGAAAGTGCAAGGTTTGAATAAATGGTTGGAATTGTTTTCCAGGCTTCATGTACTGCACACAACTCCAGAAGGCTTATGTGCAACTGCAGTTCTTGGTGGGTCCAATTTTATGTGTTTGTCAAAGTGGGTTCCACACCCTAGCAGGGAGGCATCTGTAATCATTCTTTCTCTGGGTGGTGGAGGGACGATGGAAGCCCCCATGCACACAGTTACCCTGTTTCCCCACCAGGAGAGTGAAGTAAGAACTCCATGGTGGAGCAAGAACAGTTTGTCTTTACTGTGCTTCCTTTGCACATAGACTGTCTGTGACAAAGCCTGTAGACAACAAAAAATGAAGTCTTGTAAAGGGAGTCACATAAGTACATGAGCCTATGTGTCCCAGAAGGGTGAGACAAGTTCAAACGGTTGTCCGTAGGCTCAGCCAAACTGAACAATGAGGTCTTTCATAGCCTGGAATCTGTCCTGAGGTAGGTATGCTTTGGCTCTGATTGAATCTAGGGTTATTCCAAGGAAGTCTATAGTCTGTATGTTTATACGGAGCCCTACAGAGTGAAGAACGGTAAGGACAGGATTGTCATCCATACTTTGTGATATGATTTCCCTGCGAGCAACCAATCATTGAGATAGGGAACATTGACAAACCCTGACAATGCAGATGACCTGTCACTATTAACATTGCCTTTGTGAATACTACTGGTGCTGCCAAGAGGCCCAAGGGGAGCACTCTGTATTGGCATTTGTTTAGGCCTCCGGTGAAGCATAGGAATCTCCTATGTGGAGGGTAGATGTCTTTGTGGAAACAAGCATCCTTTAAATCTACAGCTGTGATCCAATTGCCTTAGTTTAGTGAAGGGATTACAGAGGCCAGAATAATCATTCTGAACCCCAGACAGCTATCTCAGAGCTACTATGTTCCTCCAGCCTCCCTTATTCTGGAGGATGAGGAAATACCTTGAATAAAATCCTGTTCCTCTGCACTGAAGATGTACTAGTTGTATGGCTCCCAGATGGAGCCGGAAGTCTATTTCTTGTCTGAGAGTCCTCTAATGTGAGGGGTCCCCACAGAGGAACGGGAAAAGGGATTGTAGGGATAATGAGGCAGTCCCCACAGAGAAGGGGGTCCAAAGTTGGGCAGTCCACTCTATGGGAGAGGAAAGGTACCCATGAAGTCTTGGAACCTCTGTTGGGGCTGACCATCTTGATAGTGATGGTGAAGCTCTCCTGCTGATTCTGGATTCATCAGAGGAGAAAGATGACTCTGTATCGATGGGCAGTGCTGTCAGTACTGGAATTCTTCTTATGCCTGGTCGATGGTACCAGTGAATGGCAAATTGATGGTTTAGGGACCTCCCTAGTTGGTACTGGATCCAAATAAATCAGTGATTCTCAACCTATTTACCATTGTGGGATGCATATGCACCTATCTATGTTATGTGGGCCACAGCCACACTATATATTACCTGTATGGCCCTGAGAATGTCACATGGACTGCAGCTGTGTGCTGATTGGCCCTCAAGCAGCCCGCAGGTTGAGAACCACTGGTATAGATAGTAAGATCTTCTGGATCAGTGTGTCTAGCCCCTCCTGTTGGAGAGCAGGCTGGGCTTCTGTCTTCTGGCAGTAATGGCTTCAGATAGGCAGTGGTTTTTGGTAACGTCAACTCTGCCTCTCTCAGCGTCAGTAGTGTCAATGTAGGAGGTATCTTCTCCTTTCTTTCCTTTGCTAGTGCTAAGGATGCCCGCCCCCCCCCCCACCATGGCTCTGGCTAGTTTGGGGGCACTTCTGACTCCCAGCGCCAAGGTGGGATGAAGCATGCTTCTTGTGAGCTCCTGACACTCTGATCTTGGGGCACAGAGTCTCAACTGACTTTGAGAGTGTCAGAGAGGGGGTCTTCTTTTTTGTATGAGGACTTGGGAGGGAAATTTCTCATATTTCTTTTGAGTCTGTGTGCTTTTCCAATTTTTCTACACAACTTCAGGTGTGCAGCAGGGATGCATTCTTGTCCTGGCACTATTCTGTTCAACTATTGATTGGTTTAGAACATGCTGCTCCACACATTGGACTCAAGGTTGGTCAAGAAGTGTTCACTGACCAAGACTATGCTGACAATGTTACCTTGCTTGTGGAGAAGTTGGAGACCTTGGAGGGCTTAAATTCTCGAAGACACTACTTGAACTATGCTGAACATCTCCTGGCAGAAGACCTAGGTTCAGAACCTTGGAACTGGGCCACCAGAATCCCAAGAGTAGGTGGGGTCAGGTACCAAGAAGCATGTTGACAAGTTCCTCTTACCAGGTTGCAAGCAGAGTTCCAACATCTGCAGCAAACTAGACGTTCTTTGATGACTAGGTCTTGTCACCTCCTGCACGAATTCTGTGTCTCACTTACTGATGCAAAAAGTCTGTGTGTTGAGACAAGATTCAGAATCTATCAAACCAATGTACTGCCTGTATTGCTATATGGGTCAGAAACCCAGATCTTTTTCAAGGCAGACTTGGAGTGACCAAAGGCATTCCATATGCACTGTCAGCACCAAATCCTGAACATAAAGTGGTGTGAAATGTCACTCTCACAGAGATCTGGTCTTCCTTCAAGCACCCATTATATTCAAAAAAAGCATTGCATGCTCTTTGGCCATGTCACCAGGATGGACACCCCAGCATGCCATCCGTCAAACGCTCCATCACTGTGCGAAGGGGTGCATGCCCTGATCCTACCCTGGCCCTGCCCATAGGACTGCCCCAGCGATTTGTGGATTCGCAGGATAGAGCCAGATCTGGGAACTTTACTATACAATGTCTGGTGAGACACCATCAACTATGGTCACTCTGACTGGTGCAACGGTCCTCTGTAGACTATACCTGTTTGATGATGATAATCCTCTTACCCTCCTCATGTCTCTCTTTGGAAGAGACTTTAGCCCAGCTCTGATTAGTCTGGGAGCTGGAAACCACCATGCTTCTCAGTGCCTCTCACCGAAATACAGGGGAAGGGGAGTGACAGGCCAGGAGTAGGACTCGTAACGGTATGTCTACACTGGCGGTGGGAGCAAGTCTCCTAGTCCAAGTAGGCAGACTCAGGCTAGTTCTCCTTGAGCAAGCATCCTTAAAATAGGAGTGTAGATAGAGTGGCTCAGGTTGCAGCTTGGGCTCAGACCGGGGGTCAGCTGGATTTGACAGCCAAGCTGCTGCCCAAAATGCAACATCCACACTGCTATTTTTAGTGTGTTAGCTTGAGTGGAGCTAAGAGAGGTTAGTCTATCCAGGCTGAGAGGCATGCTCCCAGCCACACTGTGGATATACCCACTGAGTGGTCCGTTAGAAATCTTTTAACATTGAACACATGGTATTGATGCATTTGGCAAGGGAAGGACCAACATATATGGCACTTTGAATGGATATGAGCTTCCTTGAGGCACTAAAGGCAAGTTCTGTGGTCGTCACTGACCAGGGGCAGGCAACACAGATCTTGAATCACAGGATCTTGGGCATAACTGGCACCCAATAAGGGGCTGGGGGAAATAGTAGGGCTACTCCCAGAGCCTACAAACTGTTCTGTCTTAAAACAGATTTAATAAACTAGCTACAATTATCTACTATTTTAGAACATAGAATCCCAGCTAAAGCTGAGGACACTGAAGAAGGTCTGTCTCAGAATACAGGCAGTCTGCACCACCTCATATGCCACCGGTTCTGAGATCAAGGAGGGGAAGGGTACAGGCATGGACTAACAGACACTACTATTGAAAAAAGCTTCCGGTCTCAGGTGCATGGAGTGCATAAGCATCTCAAGTAGAATACATATACAGCAATAGGGACCATCTCTCAGAGAAGAAACATACTTAAAATGTTAAACGAAAGGAATCTCAGTAGTCATCACCTTATCAGGATGCAAAGCCACAGCATTTACCTGTATACCTAAAGGGAAATGGAGACCTTTGCTCTTGAATCTCTCCTAGGACAGCCCTATGAAACAGACTTAAGGTTTTAAAATGAATTTTCCTTGTCAAATCATTTAATTTACTACAGGATTGCAGCACCTTCTTCTCTCAGAAGCAAAGCAGAAAGCAACCTTGCTTGATCTTGTGGCAATGAAAATTTAGTATTACAGGTGCTTTTAAGGATCTTTTTCAGGCATATAAAATATAATCTTTAAAGGCTTCTTTGATGTGCTCTTGTTATCTAATGATGGATGCATTCAGAGTGTACTGTGTATGTTTATCTACTTTTTTTTAAATAGAAAGTGATAAGATAAAGGTAAAGTATTTTTAAAAGTGGAGCTATTTAGCTTTTTAAATCAACTATGAAATTAAATTCCCTTTAGATAAATGATCACACTCATTAACTTTTTTCCTATTTCAGATCTTGTTTTCATTTATATTGGAATGAGCTGGCTCCCAAACAAAATACCAGTAGGCTACAAAAGAATCTGCTAAGGCACAGAACCTGAAGGACATCTCTTTATTGCAGCCAGGTGGATTGTTATACCTTCTTCAAACTACTTTAGTCTCCTGTTGTGCAGAAGAGAGCTATCAAGGATATTTGCGGTGCCTGACTGAAATACCGAGGTACAACTGATTAGGAGAGTTTGCTACTAATTCTGTCCAGTTGGAGAGGCTTTCTGACCTGCCGAACTATAATCCAACTACATAAGAGCAAGCATAGCCTATTTCAAGAATGGGTGTCTCTTTGATGGGATTAAATTGACTGACCAAAGCTTTTTCATTTGCGGGATCAGCACTTTTGTTCTATTTTGGGGAAGGAACACTAAGGAGATACTAAAGATCTCCTTTTTACAAGCTACATAACATGACCTGTGCTTATGCTGTATCCTGTATTAACAACAATTATATGCTATGACATGTTTACCTAAATATTTTCTGTTTCATCCACAGTTATACTATATTTATGATCAAAACATCATTCTGAAAATGGACTTAATAAAAAGATTAAAAAATGTCCAATTGGTTAAAAGTGAACAAATGTGGCCATGTATCTTAACACCTGGAAAAACTCAGAGCATGCCCAGCTGGCTGCTAGCTGGTCACACATTCCTAAGTTTACAATTACTACCAGTGTTCTCAAACCAGGCTCATTGACAAACAGTTGCAGATGGCTAAAATGCTCATGTTTGGAAATAGCTTTACTCAGCAAAATCTTAGAAAAATAGTGCATCAATAGAAGCATTTGTATATGGAAATATCAGCATATGAGTACAGTTTTCCAGTGTTGTCACATATGACCTGCGTGATGGCTGCAGCATATAAAATGAAAACATATTTTGTGTCATATCATGTACAAGACTAGGGGGCTAACAAAAAAATGCAGGTTAAATCCACTTACATGAAAATACAGAAGTGGGAAATACTAGTAATGAGACAGGGACAAGAGCATGAGCATGAAAACCTTCCCAACTTTTAGTAACAGTACCATATAGCACACTTCTTAGAATGCTTGCAGTGACTGTTTACCTCACAGTTTTCTTTTAAATTGCACTATTCCAGCTATAATTTCTTAAAGGCAGTGTCCCTGAAGGCAGTGTGAGGTGGTTCTCTTCTTACGGTACTTGGTCTTCAACGATTGATGGAGGTTGGTACTAGGAATTTCCCCCCCTGTGTTAGAGGATACAGCACGCTGGCTTTAATGGTTAGAGCAGGGAAATAGCAGTCAGGACTCCTGCATTCTGTTCCCAACTCAGCCACTAACTTGCTATGTGAATGTTTACTTCTCTGTGCCTCAAAGCTTGTTTACATGGGGAATTCTTGGGAAAGTTAGTGTGAAATAACTAGGGTGTGAATTTAAAGCACTATGGCTATTCTGCACTAACTGCTCTTGTGGACACACACATTCCATACTAAGTGCCTTTTTGCAGTTTAGATTAATCCATTTTGGATTCAGCAATAGCTGTTCCACAGTAACTATTCTGGGCTTCCCCCCTTGTAAACAAGCTTCAGTTTAACCACTTGTCAAATGAGTGTAATATTACTTACCTAGCTCATACAGGTTTGTGAAGCTTAATTAATGTTTTAAAAACTACTTTGAGATGCATGGATGGAAAATTCTAGATACCATAACAGAAAAGTATTATCATTGTATACTCTGTGTAACTAATTTGAGAGTAGTGTAACATAGTGTTTTCTTCCCTGTTCAGTAAATAATTTGAAAAGCTGAATAAAAAAAGAAATCAGTTGTTTGGGAAAAAAAACAAAAACAAAGAACTATGTTGTGCATACTGTAGTAATTGGAAAGTTCACACAATGCAAAATTATTCTGTTCTCACTATTTACAGAAATGATAATATGCAAAACAGAAGTTTCAAAAATTGCATTTGACATTTCTCATCCATCTGCAGGTGGGAGCCATCTTACTAAAAAAGTGACACTATTTGTGACTCTGGCGTTGTGGGAACACTTATGAAAAGTGGTATATTACATGTTATCAAGTTTAAATACTGTGACAAAAATAAAAACATAATAATAAACATAAAAGCAAGAAGAATTTTACTTTGAATTATCACACTTCTGACCATTAAGTGTAAAGCATGCTAGTAACTGATTTGACAGAAATTATTACATATCACTTTTCAGCAAGATGGCTATAACTAGCAATTACAACAGAAACATCTACTGAAAAAACCCAGATTTCTAAATATCTAGACCACTTAATGTTCTGATAAGAAAACAATCTGACTATTCTTTCTTCCATAATAGAACACGAAATTCACACTAAGTTAGATCATTAAAAGTCAATTATACAATTTCCTAAGTAAAGAAATTATAGGAGAGCAAATAAAGCAAATAAAAGTATTCTGCTGTCTTCGGCACAAGAATCACACCAGAATGATTAGTACAGATTAACAGGTGATCATCTTCATACATGAACAACATGATCAACAAGACCAAAGGTCACCATGGTTTTAATTTACCATATGCTACAAAATTCATATCTTAAACTGACTTAACATACATTTTTCAGATATTATGCATGCCTTGGAGTCAGCAAATCACAAGTCAGATTACACATCAGTCACTGTAAACTCCTGTTAATATTCTGACCCAACACAACATGTAGTATAGAGGAGCTCCCTAGAACTTTAAGCCTTCCGTTTACTTGGGCCTGATCTTGCACTCCTTTACACTGGCAAGCTCTCAGTGGAGATGATGGGAATTTTGTCAGGGTAAGGAAGACAAGATCAGCCCCATTATTCATGACTGTACTGATAATTCACTCTATACTGCTTATTACCACTATTTTGTGCCCAATATTTTAACTTCAATTATAAAACATTGGCTTCATTCTGGTAAAGGAACTGATAAATTCTATGCTTGATGCTTTAGCTTGTTTAACCCTCTTTCAAGAAGCTTCAAACATATTTCATGAATATTACATGACAAATTTAAACATCTAGTTCCCTGTTTTTCTAGTATTACTTTATTCAGCCTGCAACTCCATAGGCCAATGCTGATTCTAAATAAGTCTGATGAACTCTAAATGACTTCTATGTATATAAATAGAACATAACAAGCTATTAAATCTTCCTTACAACAAATTGTGCTATGCCAAAATAGTTGCTCTGGATTTTTGATCAGCAATTGAAAGATCTGTGTTGATAACCGACCAGCAACCTGGTAAAATAATTATGGTTGCAATATTTTTTTTCAAATTAATCTTTCCTTAAATAATACATTTAATTGTATTCTATTTTTTTCCTTCTACATTCCACTCAGGTAAAAAAGAATAACATTTATTAGTACCCTAAAACTTTCACTAGTGTATATTATGTCACAAGTTTGGGATTTCAATACAGGAGTGCCTTACTTTTGATACATATGCACATAGAAATCTAAAATGAAATGGTAAGGCTTGGTATATAAAGAACAAAATAACTAAAAAGTATACAACATTTAAAGAACTAAGGTGTTGTAAAAAGAAACTATATATTTTTAATATCTAGAGAAAAGGTCATAATTGGGAAAGAAAATAGTGCATCTGAAATT
This sequence comes from Lepidochelys olivacea, assembly GCF_965140295.1. Lineage (NCBI taxonomy): Eukaryota > Metazoa > Chordata > Testudines > Cheloniidae > Lepidochelys > Lepidochelys olivacea. The sequence continues at coordinate 52,611,919 of NC_140421.1, read as the reverse complement.
TACAGTAGTTATCATGTGTCTGTCTAGTGGTTAAAGCAGAGTACTGGGTGACTGGAGGCCAGTCCCCTCACCCCACCACTCTGCATTTGACTGGATGTGTCACTCAAGGAAAGTCTCTTATTTACTCTGTTTTTCAGTTTTCGTATCCGAAAAATAAAAATAATGATCAAATCTTGATAGTAGTTCAGATATCACTATGTCAAATTTTGAATACTATTTGTAAGCAGAGGCAAATATGTGATTCATGTGGTTTTGTTGTATTGAGCAGTATGCTACAAATGAATGTTGAAGGTGTACAATGTTCAATAGGGCTATAGTTATCCAAATAATGATTTAAACAAGCAAGGTATGTGTGAATGATTGTAAGATAGATATAAGAAAAATGGCTGCAGATGCATGGTAGTATAAAAGGTTTACAGCCTAAAACCCTAACTGTAAATATTATTTGAGCATTTTAAGAGTAAAGATATCTTACCAGTGATATCTCCATCTAGCTCTAAGTATCTTCAAAAATTGTCTGTCCAAACACAGCATTATTGAGTTGCTGCACTGTTTTACTGCTGGATGCAAATCATTATGAGATTACCATATAAAGCATTTTGATGTGAATTGTAAACATGCATTGGTGTCTTCAGTAGAACTAATTAAATAATTAAAGTTATGGGGCTAGGTTGCCTCTTCAACCCAGTGACCAAGTTTTGAGGTGCAAAGGGGCTGCTCAGCAGAAACTCCTGAAGGCATTGTGGCTGAGGCAAGGAAAATGTGTCCAAGAGTGCTTGGAGTGCACATAGTAGTAGGATTTGCTACACACATTAGCAGGGCACAGCATGCATTCCCCTACAACAGCCAAGCTCTTCTAGTTAGGAAAGAACTGCCAGCAACCTTCAAATCAACAGTCATTTGTCAGTTTCTTGAGTAAAGATCTTGGGACATTGATAATCTTGCCAATTATTGTCTTGAACTTTTCTTTTGTGGAGAGGCGGTTGTTACCAAACAATTTGGGCATCGTCTGAAATTTTAAGACGTCTTTGACCACTTTCAGTCTGGTTTTCAGCTTGACTGTGGTGAAAAGCGTATTGGTCTCACTGGGTCATTCTCTTCTGCTTGAGATGGACAATGATGAGGCACAGGTGCTGGAACAAGGTGTGGATTCCATCATATATAGGGTTTACAGTTTGGTTCAGTGGCTTTCAGCTCCCCCCTATACAAATTGTTCAAGCACCCCTGTGATCAGGTGCCCATGAAGATTCTTTTAAATCTATCAGCAGTTTTTAATAAATTGACAATGGGGTTTTCTTCACTTGCTTGTGGACCAACTCCTATTCTGAATTTAACATCTCAATCTTATCACCATTTAATACAATTCAATAAATGATTATTTCTAAATGTAGAATTTATATTATGTTGTGAAATTATGTAATCTAAACCTATATCTTTAATGATCAATCCTGACAATATTAGAGAGAGGATCATGAGGACATGTTCTTTTGAAACTGTCTTCTATTCATCTTTCCTCAGTAATACCCAGATTAGTTTCAGATGATCCAGTATACAGAGCATTCAGGTTAAAAAAAATAGTGAATGTCCCCTTCTCTCTCTCACTCTCTTTTTAATGTCACAAACAGGTAATTTTGTGTTACTTGGCCAGAATCCCTCATAATGAGTTTTCTAGGGCATTAAAATCCATAAAAATCTTCTCGTAAGTCCAGGTTTTTTTTTAACCTTTATGGTCTTCATTAACACTATGATTATTTCACAACAGAAGAATAAACCCATATATATTTAATACAATATACTGTACTCAGAATAATGCATGCACCTTATACAAAACCCTTTAATACATATTTTTAATTTAAATGGTGAAGCATGAAAGATTTAGGATCTGAAGAATGTTTTAAAAATGCAGTGATTCAATTAATGCCCAGTTTCTGCATGCATGAATGAACAATTTGACCTGGGTTTGAGCACAATATTTTAATAATGCAGCTGCCATATTCATTGGTCTCTACATTTCCTGGAAGCTAATCTGCTAAACAATTTACAGTATTAATATGCTGTGTTTCCGTTCTCTGAGTGCTGATTTGGTAATGCTCCACAGTTGCATGACATTTCATTAAATCTCTACTCTTATTTAAAAAATGTTGAAAACACCTACAAATCCTCCAAAGTTAAGTGAATAAAAGTGTCTTTACAGATAACATGTTTCCAGTTGAAAGCAGACTAATGTCTGAGATGCAGCTGATTATAATGAAGCTCCAGTCCCATTTGATTTGTACTATAATTTCTAAAACATTATACAGTACAGCCCATGCAGTTTTTAAAAGGCAGGCATCACAGTTTGATGATGTTTCTTTTCCAAGAGACTGACCTGATCACAGCATAGTCAAAATAAAGGAACTGTGTATTTCAGCACATCAGTAATAGAATCTTTATAATGAACCATATACAAAAATTAGATGAACTATTATACTGAGATTAGATAAATTAACATTGCACAGAATTACCTATTAGATATAAGTAATCCAAGACACACACACACACTTATTTGTACTGACATAATGGCCCATTCTACATTTAGTATTATTTCCATATAATCAAAGATAATCATGACTTGAATTTTTGAGCCTAATCCAGCCTGTTCTGGAGAAGTTTTATGGAGGATGGCCATTGACTTTAAAAGGCATTTGAGAATAGATTTACAGGCTTAGATCCTAAAAGTGTAATTATTTTTTCTCAGAAGTTTAGATTTGTTTCACAAAAGAGTAAATTTGAAAGTATATAGATATAAACCCAAATTCAGGATCTGATCCTTCAAACATTTACACACATGAGCAATTTGGTAATTTCACTCATATGAGTAATCCAAGCCAATTGAGTCATGAACAAAGTTATTCATATGTGTAAGTAATACAGGACTGGGCCCTCACAGTGTAAAACACTAAAATAACTTTGGATAAACATTTTAGAACTTCAAATATATTCATATTCAGAAAAGAGAAATTAACTAAGAAATTCTATAATTGTAAATGAGAGCAGCAATACAGTGAATATTTCATCATATATTGTGAGAATGTTCAGTAGTGGAAGATAGGATTAACATATTACTTTAAAACATTCCATTACTTTCTGCATCTGTTTACTGATAATAAAAGAAACAGCTGTTCTAAACATAACATACTAACAGGTGTAAACTGTTCATTTGAGATTTTAAACAGGAATTATATTCCATTTCCCCTTTAGCTATTTTGAAATTATATTCTAAATACTACTCCCATAATTTTAAACCATTAACTTATATTTGCTTAACTTCTGGTCATTGATTAAAAAAAATACACATATGGAGTTAGCTTACTTCTAGTTTTGTGCAAAAGAGTCTGTTCTTATACAGTACACATCCTGAACTAATTATGCCAGATGTTTTCCATAAAATGTTTGGTCACACAATTAAGCAGCTTTGCTTTAGCAACTGTTCTATATCAAATTTACTGCAGAAAAGCATCATAATTATGAAGTAACACTGTATCAGATTCACAGTACTAATATCTCACCATGTTTAGTTAAGCTATGAATGATAATGGAGCTTGAAATTGTGTATTTACCTTAAGTAAGTCCTCCAAATCATCTGTAACCATGTTGTGCTTAATTCCAAGCCATTAACAAAAGATTTAATATTTTCATAAACTCCCAATAATTTTAGATAGGATACACATAGCACTTAAACATAACAAAAAGCCACATCTGATCGCTTTCCTTCTACAAAACAGGGTATGCACTGCAACTTTGTTACAACCCAGTCAGTAACCCCATCTTATCAATGCTTGAATATAAATTAAACAAACAAATCCTTTGTATTTTTATATTAAATATTGCAATATGCTTGGACATTTATTTCAGAATTGTATATTTATAAACAAGCTTCACTTATAAAAAATGCATCAACTATCAAGGGTCAGATTTGTAACCCTGCCTCATATCAGTGAGCACTTACACAAGTAGTAGCAACGTGTGTACTTAGAAGCCAAGCGTGAAATGAGACTACACTTGTAAGTGGTCACACTAAGGTGAGGCTGCTTATGTAAATCCTAGCCAATATGCAAAAAAAGATGTACAATCAAGTGCTAAATAGTTAAACCCCTGAAAATACAACTAAAAACCCAGTTCTACAAATACTTATCACATAGGGCTTATTGCTACCAGTGATTTGGCATTGCTCATTGAAATAAGCAATACACCTGTTTACGTTTACTGTACAGTACTACTCTGGAAATGTTCCTCCCTTTGTTCACCACATTTAAAAAAGGAACAACCCCAAAGAAGTCTGAAGTATTCCACTCACTTCTTCTTTTCCTAAAATAACATTTCTCAAATTAACTTTCAGAAGTTTCCTTTCACAAACATGCTAATTATATAAATCAGTAAACATTACCTTGACAGCTTCACATTTACACACACAGGGACAAGAACGACCTCTCTCTTCTTTCTCTCAATAAGATCCTTCTGTAGTTAAAAATAATTTTTTTAGTATTTTTGTATTAAAATACTTTCTAAACTTGAGCTAGGCTGATGCTTGATCTGGAACTACTTCACAGAAGTTGCCATACTCGACCAGATAGTGGTACATCTAGTCCAGCAATGGCTGGTACCAGACACTTCAGAACGTTCAAGGTTTCTTGAAAGCAAAAACTGTTTTCTAAATGATCATGCTGTTGACCATTCTGGGCATATTTTGGGAGAAATTCCTGGAAGTATCATCAGTGATACCATATTTATGTGACTGAAGATGAGAAAAGAAAGATTAGTTAGGATGAAAGATACTTTGGCTCACCCATTGCCAAACTCAGATTATATTCTGTGCATTTATCCATTCTAATTGTAAATAAATAAAACAGCCAGCAGAGGGCAATGCAAATACTAGCAGTCTAGTCTTAAATGTCCAGCACTCTACAGATGTGATGGAAATTACTCTGTGGATGATGGTGAATAATGCATACCAGTTTAACAACTGTAAAAAGACAGTGCACTTGCAATCTACAATATTCATTTCAATCATTATCTCATTGCACTGACAATGTTAAGAACTCTGAAAGAAGAGTTAGGCAACAAATATTACTCAAGTATAACACGATACTAATATCGGAAAGTAAATTAGTATAAGGTGAAATGGTTTAAAACAGTGGTTCTCACCCAGGGGTATGTGGACCCCGTGGTACGCAGAGGTCTTCCAGCATTTTTACACCAAGCTAAGTAAAAAAGCACTAGCGAAGTCAGTACAAACTAAAATTTCATACAGACAATTACTTATTTATACTGCTCTATATACTATACACTGAAATGTAAGTACAATATTTATATTCCAATTGATTTATTTTATAATTATTTGGCAAAAATGAGAAAATAAGCCATTTTTCAGTAAGTGCGCTGTGACACTTTTTTATTTTCATGTCTGATTTTGTAAGCAAGTAGCTTTTAAGTGAGGTGAAACTTGGGGGCAGGCAAGACAAATCAGACTCCTGAGAAGGGTATAGTAGTCTGGAAAGGTTGAGAGACACTGTTTTAAAATATTAGTAATCATTTTATAAATAAGCAGCAATGCTGTACAAAAATTATAATGCCTTTGCAGTAATAGAATCTGTTCATAGAAGAATCTCTTACAGGAAGTAGTGGAAGACATGTGACTTCGGACTATTAGAAACAGATTGTAAGGGAACCACAAAATGTAGTGTAAAGAACTATATTGTACTGGTCAACACGTGTACTAGAAGACCTAATAGTTTTTTTCTCTCTGTTTTTATAATTCATGTTAATACCATACACCAGGAATGGCCAGCCTGAGCCTGAGAAGGAGCCAGAATTTACCAATGTACATTGCCAAAGAGCCACAGTAATACGTCAGCAGCCCCCCCATCAGCTCCTTCCCACCCACCGGCAGCCCCACCGATCGGCACCTCCCACTCCCTCCCCACACCTCCTGATGAGCTGTTTTGCTGCATGCAGGAGGCTCTGGGGGGCGGGAGGGGAAGGAATGAGGGCACAGCAGGCTCAGGGGAGGGGACAGGAAGGGGTGGAGTGGGGGCAGGGCCTGTGGCAGAGCCAGGGGTTGAGCCATGAGCACCACCCGGCATATTGGAAAGTTAGCGCCTGTAGCTCCAGCCCCGGAGTCGGTGCCTGTACAAGGAGCCGCATATTAACTTCTGAAGAGCCACAGGTTGGCCACCCCTGCTACACATAGTTGACATTATTGGTCTCCTAGATCTCAAATAGCTACTAAGCACCCCTGAGGGAAATCCCCATTCTTCAGTCATCTGACAGCACCAGCTAGTGAAAGAACCTACATTTACTGCAGGATAGCAGTCCCTGACACAATACATTAATGAAAAAAGATAAAATAATTCCCAGATCCTTGGCCAACATCAGCATGCCAGGTTCTTCTTGTTCATCTTGGAGCCATAAGAATGACATTAATCTTGCTTTATGTGACTTTTTTCACAACTTTGTGCCGGAATGGAACTAGCTAAAGGTATAGGTTTGATGAAAGCACCAGAGAATAGGTAGAGCATCCATTACAACTCTTCCTTATGTATACCTATTGGAGAAAGAAGTCAAATTCCTGCACTCTCTTCTGAAGAGCTTGTCTCTTTTTGGCCAGCTTCACTTGTGAACTAGAAAGTGAAATAAGGTGTTTATGCAAAAGCCACTCTCCTGAGTGGACCTACCAATGCGTCAGTCAGTCTTCTACATAGAAAACCTGCCTTCAAAAATGTGTATTTTTACTTTGCTCAGATTAAAGAACACCAATCTTCATACCACAGTGATTCACTCCATATCTGTCACAGGGCACTCTACCCATTGCTGGGTGGCACCCCCTTTGGGCGATTCTGGGGATTATCTCTGCACAGTTCAGCACCCCCTTCTGTCCCTTCCACCATCTGTAGCTCTCCTCTCTCTCAGAGTCACAGCATGGCTGCTTCACGACTCAGCCTTCTGACCAGGTCACATTGTGATTCTCCCTCTGGAGGGGATGGGACAATTCTTCAAAGTCTTTCTGCTGAAGTAGCATCAGGCACTCCTCATGCCTGGTACCCTGACCCTGTCACTTCTGCAGTGATCAAACAATCTTCTTGGTCACTGCCCCGAGTAGTACTACGCTGCAGTGGTTGGTAGGGGAACCCAGGCCCACCTTCTACTCTGAGTTCCAGTCCAAAGCCCTGTAGCAAGCAAGTAAGGCCTGTGGCTACACTCACTGCTCTAGGCCCTGGATTATTTCCTACCATGTTTCTCCAGTTTGCCTAGTCAGGCCCCTCTCAGGCCTATTAGGTCTCCAGGGTTCCTATCCCTCCTTCCTTCTGTCTTACTCCAGGAAGTAAGACTACACACTTTTCCCTCCTATACTATCACCAGCTTCCTGGCTTTATAGAATTCCCTACCTGTTCCCTCACAGGTGAGCTTCTTTCTAATTAAGCCTCTCCACACACCCTAAATCTCTCTTATTTGCTGCTTAGTTGGCTGATTGGGCCCACCAGGCCTAATTCAGCTCTGCCAGGGTCAGTGTGGGAATGCACTCCATCATGCCATCTTTTCTGTGCTTCTTCAGGTAGATGACAAGTTAAGTGTTGTGTAAATAAACCATTACAATAAAATAGCAAGCACTTTCCCAGAGACCCATAAAAACCAACCGTTTTAGGATGCTTGTATCAAGAGCTGCATCTGTGGACAATTGCTTTTGTTGTACAATTATGGAGGCAAACTGGGTTATCCAAATAAGGAAGCTTGTTGTATCTTTGATTATCATTATATATTAAGATGCTCAGAAATGTACCCTTGACATTTTTCTTTGCAGCCTCCCTTAATAGTAAGGATGCCTTCAGAGGGAAAATTGTGAGCAAAACCTGTTTATGACCTAATGTTCTCTGCTTTTTAAGAAACTCTGCTTTGAGGACCAGCCAGATACCTAACAAGACTTGCAGGATTATGGAGGTGAAAACTAATATAGTGCTCTCCATTCTAAAGTTATTTTTTATTGTTTGTAATGTGGTACTGCCTGAATGGACCCAATCAGAATCAAGGCCTTGTTGTGCTAGGCACTGTATAAGCAGATTTTATTAAAAAAACAAACAAACAAACAAACCCAGACCCTGCCCTGAAAAGCGGACAAAGAAAAAAAAGCTGATCATAATGGTGTCTGTGACACAATAACACATTATTTTGTTTTAAATGTAAGAATAATACATGGATAAATGGTGGCTTTTAAATGGCAACCACCACACACGATTGAGACTAGCTGACAAGACATATAGCTGACAACATATAATACTTCCTAAGAGGCTATCTGTTGAGGAAATTTGAGTGACATAACACTATACAAAGGTTTGAGTTACTTCTTAGTGCAAGTGATCACCAACAGACCCAACTTTGGTTTGTGCCTCATGCCATTATTGCAGTTTCTGAGAGGGAACCAGTATGTTGTACTTTGTTTAGACTTTTGTGTAGCAAAACCTGGAGTTGGGAGAATAGTAGTGTTTAGAAGAAAGGGCCTTTAAAAGTAGGGTAAGTCATCTGGGCCTTTTTAGCCTTTACCTCAGGAAAAGCAAACAAAACCACTTTCCCAACTCAGTATCATTGAAAGTCAAATGGAAATTATCTTAAGTACTTATATAGCTCCTATCATTAGCATCACAATGCCTCACAATCTTTAATGTATTTATCTTCATAATAGCTCTGTGAGGTACTATTGTATGGCTGCCAAGCATAGCCTGCAGGGCAATGCTTTCATAGTGTATGGATTATATTCTCCTAACTACTGTGTGTACATTAAATGTCTTGATGTTAGACATAAGCATGTACACAAAAAAATAATGGTATCTATGTATGTTTGTTGTAAGGATGTGAAAAATCTTTGAATGGGATTCAAATCATTTATTAATCCATTCCAATTACAAGTATCTGAATTCCTCAGTCCTTAATCCACAAGACTATGTGCCAATCCTTATTCAATATATATTATAAAAATACAAGTATCTTTAACTGTAATTTGTATTGTTTTATATCTTGAAAAGGAAACAACAGTTCAGTAATCAGCATACTTCATGTTATACAGGTTACAAGAAGTAGCTGAATAAAGCTGGTAAATATATTTGTCTAAACTGTATCCAAACTCCAGAAATCTGTACCCTGGTTCAAATGGCAGGGAGAAGTCTCCCTTTCCCAGTTTGCATCTGGTTTTCTTGTTCCTTCCCTTATCCCTGGGGACTGCTATTCATAGCCTAGCAGTCTGTACTCAGGGAAAAGTACAAACAAAGCTATAATTTTTCCTCTTTCCTGTGCACAGAAACACCTGTGCTCTCCACCCTTCTGCCATTTACAATGAGGTCTGCCAACTCTCTCCCGAGTCCGCATATTCCCACCTCATCTTCATTCTAAAGAGTCACGTCTCCTGGGTCCAGTGATATTTATGGTCAATGTATTTGTGTATATTTTCTAAATAACTTTCTTTTCTTACCCCTGGGCCTCTATCACTCAGATAAAGTTTACTTTTCTAAGTTCTCTCTCTCTCTCTAACATCTCCCACTTTCACCAAACCTCTACCTTAGGGTCCCGTCCCCCCACCCTTCATGCCTCATCCCCCTGGCAACTCCACGCTGTTTCCCCTCTCCTGGGTCTTCTTCCTCTTCTTCCCATACAACCCATCTCCTTCCCTTAGCTCTCTGTGCCTCTCTCCTGGGTCCTCTCCCCACCCCTTGTGGCTTAAATCTCTCACATCCAGCCCCTCCTCTTCCCCCTAGGAAGCCTCCCTTTTTAGGCATCTCCAGGCCCACTTCCCAGGGTCTTTCCACTCTCACTTCTCCCCCAGGCTTTCTGCCCCACAACCTGCACTCATGGCTCTCCAGCTTCACCCAGCATCTTGAGTGCACCAGCACCTTTACCTTCCACCAGCCACTCAGCTCTATCCAGCCCCGGCAGCCATTTATCCCCTGCCAGTATAGCGCCTGTCTGTGCCCCTTAGCTGCTGCCTCACACACCTGGGTCGGAGGAGTGGTGTTCTCCTGAGTGCTTCACCCCCACGGGCCTCTGAAAGGAGACAGGCGGAGCTGAGGAGCAGGCAGCAGGAAGTGCTCTGGCAGCAGCCTCTCATAGCACTCCCCCTCCCCCGCACAGCAAGGAGCCTGGGCACCCAGAGGAGAGCCCTTGTTGAGTGGAATAGAGGGGAGCAAGTTCCTTTGTCAGGCAGAACAGGATGATGACAACTGTCCTGACAGCTCTGCCTGGGGGGAAGTACGGTGGGGCTGGGCCAGGAGAGGGCAGAGCTAGGGCAGAACTGACCTGACCTTGTGCCAGTCAGAAAGGGGAATCACCCTGCTGGCCACTGCATTAGAGATTTAAAATTAAAAAGGTAACAGCTGGAGCCCCAGGTGCCTGGCCTCTTATAAAAGCCTGCGGGTGGGGTAGGGGAGAGAGACTGGCAAAAGAAACACCTGCAGCAGGCCCTGCTCCCACTGACAGGCCTCACAGCTGCAGGGCCCTCAAAGGCCAGGACCCATCCAGGAAGTTCTCTCACCCCCTGCATCAGTCCTAATGCCTCCAGTGAGTGAGAGTCCCGGGCCGAGGTGGGGGTGGGCTGCGACGCATCCATGAGCAGCAGCCATCTGTCAGCAGCTTCTTGGGGCAGGTTCTGTGGCAGTTGGTGGAGGGTTAGTGAGGACGCAGCAGTTTGAGGAGTTGAAGGGAGCATGGCAGTGGAAGGAAGGTGTGTTGAGAGCGACGTGTGGGGAGCTATAACCACTGGCCTTGTGTTTGGACACTGAAGCCCGCATCTTCTGCAGTTCTTTAACGAGACCTTCAGTAAGGCAGTTGTTTACTGATGAACCTCTCTCAGTGTTAAAGGCGATAGCTGCTTTAATAAGGCAGCCCCTTCCTCCCATCCCTCCTCTTTCACTCCTAATGCTCTTCCACAACAGCTTCTCCACTTGAATCCCTTTACACTCGCTCCCATTCCCATACCTCCAGTGCTACGTCCTGATGTTCGCCATGCACAGGTGTTAGACAACAGGCAGCATGTTTATGTATGTGGGAAAGTGAGAGGGCAGCAGAGGAATCAGCTAACAGCTCCTACCCCTTTGCAGTTGCTAAAATCTCACATACCAGATATTAGCCAATGGAAAGGGAAGATGAGACAGGGAGACCTAATCATCTGTCTCATCCCTTTACCCTACCCAATTACTCTTCAATTGATGAAGCAATATTTGTTCACATTTACCACTGTACCCTCCGTGCCTGGGTTTCCTTCTGCTTAAAGGGGAATGTCTAATATGCAGTTCAACCCAATAGCAAAAACATCTCTTAGCCCCCCTCAGATTCACTATCAAGGTGCACCACCTGGAAACGATTGTGATTTAGATGGAATATTGCACGCATCTCAAAGACATAGGCCACACTTTTGTAGTTAATATGGGCCAGGCCGAGAGCTGCTCTATTCTGTGCTAATTTAGAACCATGCGCAAGCTCCTGCCAAATTGATGTCAAAGACTTCAAATGGGCAAAGACTGGGAATCTTGGCTTTAAATTATTGACAGCAGCAATGCTGAAACAGGAAGCTGAGGGTATGTGAAACTTTATACAAGGGAAATATTTAATCCCCCCTCCTGCTGAGATTCTCTGTCTTTGTGAGGCATTTACTACTTTGGTGGTTGTCATTTGCACATACTGAAGTCCAGTGTTATATGTTTAGGTTGAAAACTGTACACATATGGCATGAACTGTCAGCATAAGATGCTGAAGTAGTATGGTTCACTACCCAAAGGAAAAATGAGGGCCCACACTCCAAGTACAGTGCAACTTGGATCCCGAGCAGTACAGAGAAATTTGAAGAAAAGAATTTGGAGCCAAATTTGCACGTATAGGTGTGTTTGCATTGTGACTCCACAATGCAAATATATATGTATAGTTTCAGCCTCTGTTTCAAAATCTGACCGTCGGTGGGAATCACGTGTAACGATAAATAAGTTAAGAGAAATTTACAGTAAATTTTTCTCTCTCATCTTAATCAGACAAATTCATGCAACTCCACTGAAGTCAGTGGAGAGCAGGTCTGAAGCTGGCCCATTGTGTTTCTTTTATATTTTTTTATTGTTTAGAGCAGGGGTGGACAAACTATGGGCCAGATCCAGCCTGTCAGGACTTTGGATCTGGCCCACGGGATTGCCAGCCCCGTGGCGCAGCGGGGCTAAGGCAGGCTCCCTGCCTACCCTGGCCCCACACTGCTCCCGGAAGCAGCCAGAACCACATCCCTGCAGCCCCTGGGGGTGGGGCAGAGAGCTCCAGGCACTGTCCTCATCTGCAGGCACCACCCCCCACAGATCCCATTGGCTGGGAACGGAAACCTCAAGGTAAGCAGCGCCAGGCTGGAGCCTGCCCCCTGAGCCCCCTCCTGCACCCTGCCCTGAGCCCCCTCCCACACTCCACACGCCCTCCTGCACCCTAATCCCCTTCCCTGAGCCTCCTCCTACACCCCTTGCCCTGAGCCCCTTCCTGTATACCGCACCCCCTCCTACACCCCAACCCTCTGCCCCAGCCCTACATTCATGGCCCTGCATGTAATTTCCCCACCCAGATGTGGCCCTCGGGCCAAAAAGTTTGCCCACCCCTGGTTTAGAGACTCAAGGTGGATGAGGTAATATCGTTTATTAGGCCAGCTTCTATTGATAAAAGATACAAGCTTTTGAGCTTCACAGAACTCTTCTTCAGATCTGGGAAAGATAATCAGAATGTCTATTACTTAGATCAGATTCAGAGGAATATATAAAGCAGTGTAAGTTAACCCTCAGTAAGAGGTATACGCTTAAGTAAGTAAGGCTAAAGGGGTCTAGAGGTTGTTAGGCACACGTTCTACAGGTAAAACTATGTAACATGCACTGAAAAAACACCATGATAGTTGCAAACATTTATTAACTAAATTCTTAATGGGAAAAAAATAGCAATGAGTTGTTGCAAATAAGTTTCTGTACGTTATTCACAGTTTACAAACAGTAGCTGAACTTTAAAAAACAAAAGACATTGAACTTAAGACAGTGAAAAGTTGCTGTATAAAAATTTTGTAGAAAACGGGCTGACAATACAGAGTACAGGTCAAAATTAAGGAGAAGAAATACAAATCCAAACAAAATGTTCTACTTTACTGAATAACTTCCTTGGATTTGTGCTTGTTACTTAAATTCTGGAATATCTGTTAAGTGATGAAAAAATGGACGACCATGAACACAGCCTTTATTTTCATTTCCAAGCTGTTGCTTCATCCTGTAAATTGTGTCCTCTACATCCTCTTTTGACATATACAAGGGTAGCTGCCGAGACATACGCACTGCTTCTCCCTGTGGAGAGGAAACCCCCCCCATAAATTTTTTAGTGCTACCTTGTATCAGATTAACATGTGGCTTCAATAAACTCAACAGGCAGTAGTAGTATATTCCATTTTTCTCTTTCCTAGTGGTAAATTCTATTTCTTATTACCAGTATATTCAACCCCAGCATCCAAACTACAACTCTAAGCAAAAGTCTTACATGACATTTCAAGGTACTAAGCAAGGTATCAGGTCAAATCACAATGAGAAAGAATAGCATCAAATTAACTTGTTTCAGAGTAGCAGCCGTGTTAGTCTGTATCTGCAAAAAGAAAAGGAGTACTTGTGGCACCTTAGAGATTAACAAATTTATTTGAGCATAAGCTTTTGTGAGCTACAGCTCACTTCATCGGCTGCCAATGAAGTGAGCTGTAGCTCACGAAAGCTTATGCTCAAATAAATTTGTTAATCTCTAAGGTGCCACAAGTACTCCTTTTCTTTTTGGAAATTAACTTGTATTGCCAATCTGTTGGTCATGTTTGTACTCTCTTTTAGGGTCCAGTCTTCCAAGATGCTGGGCACCTTTTGATCTTTTTAGTTCCCTTAATTTATTGATTTCATTGAAAGCTGACAAAATACAAAACCTTAAGGTCTCTTTAAAGTGGCATTTCTGACTTGGTATTTTAATCATATTACTTAGCCAGTATTCCTCACCACTTGCCTGCTGCCTTCCTTCACAATGTACAAAACTGAACATGAGTTCAGGAATTTTTAAGCTTGAGCTACTTCATTCCCTCCCACAGTCCAGGGATGCCGTCCCTTTTTCTCCCAGCCTGAAAGGTTCTGCATCATTGTGGATTTCCCTCCAGCCAGGAGGTCTGAATGTAACTCCTTCTGGAACTAGTAGTCAATACTGCCCCTTGGAGCTGCCAAACGAGGATCACTGGAGAGAAAGGCAAAGAGCGTCCTGCTCAAATGTACAGTTCAAAGACAAAGCTTGAACTGCCTACTTGACAGTGTACTGCCATTATGCCATCAAGCTGGAGAGAAAGGCAAAGAGCATCCTGCTCAAATGTAGAGTTCAAAGACAAAGCTTGAACTGCATATTTGGCAGTGTACTGCAATTAGGCCACCAAGCTGGCCTCAAGCCCACATCAATTTTTTTCAATTGATTTTTTAAAATTATTGCAGGCCTTATGTCTCCCGTTTAGTCTCTCTACGTGCCTACTGCTGTTATTGCTGTGAAATATCTTTCCTTGTAACAGAAATGTTCACAGGCCCAACAAATGCCCTTATCTGCTCTCCTCCGTTTCAGATAGATAATCTCTTGATGAATCTGTTCATCAAGACTTGTCTTAAAAAACTAGTCATACAGGCCCAAATCCAGCATAAAAACAGAAGGTTACTTACTCTGTGCAGTAACTGAGGTTCTTCAAGTGGTGTCCCTGTGGGTGCTCCACTTCAGGTGTTGGTGCGTCCTGGCGCCGTTGATGGGAGATCTTCTGTAGCAGTGCCCAGTTAGGACGAGTGTGCGCAGTTGGTGTCTCATGGAGGCACTGGAGTCTGCTTGGCACGTGCGCATTCCGACTCCCTCAGTACCTTCTCCACCATGGAGTCCTTTAAGACTAACTCCAAAGAAGAGGGGAGGGGCGGTGGGTAGTGGAGCACGCACAGGGACACACATCTCAAAGAACCTCAATTACTGCATAGGGTGAGTAACCTTCTCTTCTTCAAGTGGTGTCCGTGTGGGTGATCCACTTCAGGTGAATGTACAGCAGTACCTACTATAGTTGGGGGGACTTTGGAGTTGTGGGTTTGGCAGTGGCAGCCAGTACTGTATGACCTATGACAGTGTCTGCTCTGGCAACTTGTATGCTGCCGTAGTGTTTGGCAAACGTATGGTCTGATGACCATGCAGCGGCTTTGCATATGTAAATAATGGGTATGTTGTGTAGGAACGCTACCGATGTTGACATAGCTCGAGTGGAATGAGTTCTGATGCCATCAGGATGTTCAATGTCGTGGATCTGGTAGCAGAACCTAATACAGTCAGAGATCCACTTGAAGAGCTGCTGTTTCGAAATAGCAGCTCCTTTAGAGCATTCTGCAGTAGATATGAAGAGTCTAGGTGATTTATGAAATGATTTTGTTCTGTCCAAGTAGAAGGCAATCGCCTTTCTACATCAAGGGTATGAAGTGCCGCTTTCTGTGGAGTTTTGGGGTAAAAAGTGGGGAGGTGTATTGTCTGGTTAAGGTGGAAAGAGGACACCACCTTTGGCAGAAATTTAGGGTGGGGTTGCATCGTGATCTTGTGCTTAAAGAAATTGTAAGCACCTCATGTGTAGCCTGGCGTGTTTCACCACGAACGTGGCAGCTGCCATGTAGCCCAGAAATTGCAGACACATTCTGGCTTCGACCCCTGGACAGATGGACACCGTGTGTATGAGGTGTCTGATAGTGAGGAACTTGGCCTGCAGGAGGAAGGCTCTGGCGAGGGTTGAGTCCAGGTAAGCCCCAATGAATTCTATTTGCTGTGTAGGCATCACAGCTTATTTGCAGTCCGAGCCTTTGGAAAAGAGCCATTTGCGCAGGTGGGCTGCTACCACCGTGAGTGTCTTGGAAAACACCCGCGGTGTGGTGGAGAGACCAAATGGGAGTACTCTGTATTGGAAGTGATCGTGTCCCACTATGAACTATTGCAATCGTCTGTGTGTTGGGTGTATTGAGATATGGAAGTATGCATCTTTTAAGTCGGGAGCTGAGAACCAGTCCCCTTGTTCCAGCACTGGTATTATCGTGCCCAACGTGACCATTCTGAATTTTTGGGAGCGGACGAATTTGTTGGGTCATCGCAGGTCTAGAATGGGTGACCATCTTCTGCTTTAATTCTGGGTCAAGAAATGGTGGGAGTAAAACCCCTTCCCTATGTGTTGTATTGGAACTTGTTCCATTGCACCTAAGAGGAGTAGTTGAGTTCTTCCTGAAGTAGGTATTCATGAGAGGGGTCCCTGAAGAGGGACGGAAAGGGTAGGGAGGCACGAAATAAAGGGATGGAATAGCTTGACTGCACTATTTCCAGGACCCAGCGATCCTGTGTGATGTTTCGCCAAGTGCGGTGGAAGCGTTGGAGGCAATGGCCAAAAGGGTAAGTAGGCGCTGGTGGTAAGGACTGGTTGCTCAGACCCTCAACCAAGACTTCAAAATTGCGGTTTGTTACTCGACTGGTGGGACATAGGTTGTTTAGACTGGGTTGTTCGACCTCTGTTAGGCCTGCCGAGGGACCTCCCTATGTCATATTACTTGGACTGCGAGCAGCTGTATTGCTCTGGTAAGGCTGGTATCTCTTTCTCTTGGAAGGAGGGGTGTAGATCCCTAGTGTTCGGAGGGTAGCCCTGGAATCTTTCATCATGTGAAGGACTTCATCCGTTTTTCAGGAAAAAAGTTTGTCGAACGGTAAATCCTCCACTTTGGTCTGTAGCTCTTTAGGGATGTCAGATGAGGAGAAACAAGAGGCTCTATGCATCACCACCACAGTAGCTGTGGTGCAAGCTGCCATATCAGCCATGTCCAGAGATGCTTGAAGCGCCTTTCCAGATACTAGCTGTCCCTCTACCAGGACCAATTTAAAATCTGCTCTTCGGTTCTCTGGGATGTGGGAGGTGAATTCAAAAAGTTGGCTGTAATGATCAAAGTCATAGCTAGCGAGAAGAGCAGTGTAGTTGGCAATTCTAAACTGGAGAGTAGAGGATGTGTAAACCTTGCGACCTAAGAGGTCAAAGTGTTTGAAGTCTTTTTCTTGGGGTATGGACCAGTAATGAGGTTGTTTAGCCCTATGGTTAGCCAATTCAACCACAAAGGAGTTGGGCTGTGGGTGTGAGAATAAAAGGTCCACACCCTTAGCTGGGACATAATATTTCTAGTCAGCCTTTTTACATGTTGGCGGGACAGAGGCTGGTGTCTGCCAGATAGTGTCAGCCGGTTCTACTTTGGCATCGTTTATGGGGAGTGCAATCTTTGAGGATCTTCAAGAGCTTATGTTGATTCTCCTGTACCTCCTCCACTGGAACGTCCTGGCTGATTGCAACCCTCTTCAATAATTCCTGAAATTGCTTGAAGTCATCTGCCGTAGTTGGTGGGGGTGGCATGATGGCTTCATTAGGTAAAGAAGAGGAGCGGTGTTTGGGCAACTCCATGTCAGGTCCGGGCTCTTCACACGGATGGCATTGGGGATCCAGATGGAGAGCGGATCTGCGCTCTATGGGGTGAGGAGGTGCAGGAATAGTGGGCCTTATAGGGTGCCCATGCGTCCAAAGTGCCCATTGCATGGGGCATAGTAGTTGAGGTCCCATCCTTGGTGGAGCAAACCATGGGAAGTGGGGTTGGTCGTTGTGATGCACGTTCCTGTGAGGCAGTCTTAGTTGTGGTGGAGGAAAGTCGGGTGGAGGAAAAACTGTGTCTCCGTGGTCATTGCCATCACTGTCTGTGAAGACGGAGCGTTCAGTAGGAGAGGGTGGCTGGATCAAGGGTGAGCCCTCGGTACTGAGTAGAGGAGAATCCACTGAGATGTCTTGATGCGTTAGAAATTGTGTCTGTCCTGGAGTGTGCAGCACCAAGGATTTAGAGTCAGAAGCCATTGGTTTAAGCAGTTTGTCTTTGGTCTTGGCTGGTGCCGGTGGCCCCATGGCGGCACCAGATAGTGTGTCAGTACTGGTGGAGTTGCTGGTGCCTATGGCATTGTCCGTTCTGGGGCTATGTGTGTGGACAGTGCTGACTCCAGCACAGGTATCGGCACCTTTGGTGCCAAGGAGGAGACCTGGCCATGACGTAGCCTTGACTCCTTACGTTTCTACACTACATACCCGGTGCCGGAGGTGCCGAGAACGTCACAGGTGCTGACCCTTGAGGCAGTTGGCACTGCTGGCAAGGACCTCGCTGGGGACCATTTCTTTGTGCCCAATTCCCTGTTTGTGGAGGTCGAGGCTCTCTTTTACTTCTCGTGAGATGGTAGAGCCATGCTCTTGTCAGTTCTGACCTGGTCGGAGAGCACCTAGGAGAGGGTTTTGTTCTGCCTGTCTCCAAATTGGGTTGGAGGGATTTCTCCATCAGAATAATCTTTAAACGCAGGTCTTGGTCATGGCGAGCTCTGGTTTTTAGATTATTGCAGTGGACGCACTAGTTGCACGTGTGTCTCACCGACACATTTGACAAATTGGGAATGTCCATCCAAGCATGGTATGGGATCCTTGCAAGAGTCGCATTTTTTAAAACCAGGAGACCCCAGCATCTTTAATGTGGCCCACTGAAGAAGGTCTAAGAATGAGACGTTAGCAAGGTTCACTCCCAAAGGGGGAAGAGGGGTTAAGAAAAACTTGGTTTGGTTTTGTTTTTTAATGAGCTCTATGCAACTGTCTAAAGGTAGAGTAGTAACTGGGGAGGTTTTATCTAACTAAAACTAATTTTCTCTCAAAATAGAGGAAGAGGTTCAGCACTGCCCCAAGTTCCATCTTCAGCCAAGGATGGCTGAGAATGAACTGAGGGGGTTGGAATGCGTGTGCGCCAAAAAGATTTCAACGAAGCTGTGAGACACCAACTGCACATGCACATTCTGACTGGGCACTGCTACTGAAGATCTCCAATCAACGGTACCAGTATGCACCGACACCTGAAGTGGAGCACCCACAGGACACCACTTGATGAAGAAAGTAGGCTGGTTGCTTATGGGCCATTTGGCAGATTTGAAAGATGACAAAGAATAATGGAAGACAGGCTTGTCCACTTCCCCATCCGTTCCTGTCAGTTCTCCAAAACCCTGAACTGAAATGGGAAATGGCTTATCCAAGTACAAAACCACAGCCATTAGGCTAGTCATTCAAAGGAAAGTGACCTTTTAACGTCAGTGCTTGTGCGTGCACTTACTTCCTATCCCCCTCATTCATGGCTCTTAGCAATATGTTTAATACACAAATAGGTAGTTACTGCCCTTTGGATGGACAACTTTCAGCATGAACAATTTCATATACAAACAATATATAGAATATTAGATAATTTGAAATATATAACAATATACTGTTCCCCTCAGTGTTATGTCACTTTTCTTGCCTCTCCATAATGTGTTGATTGAAGATTTGCTATCTTAGGCCCCTATATAGGAAAACACTTGAAGTATATACTTAAGTCCACCCCTATTTAAGTACATACTAAAGTGCTTTCTTGAATACAGATGCTTTGTCAACTTGGGGTTTGAGAAAGAGAGAGAATGAGAGAGAGAGAGAGAGAGTGTGTGTGTATATACACACAGCTAATGATTAAATACTGTGGGACAAATCCTGCCTTGTTTATCTGGAGGTGGAAAGGGTCCACTGGCAGGTCTGCTGTCCATAGGAAGGCACACAAGGGTGAGCAACCATGGGAAAAGCATACAGAGGAAAAGTGGGTTAAGAAGCAGTGTGGCATGAGTATGCCACAGTCTGAGGGGAAGAAACCTTCTTTCCTTTGCCCTGAAGCTAACAAAACAAAATTTTAAAAAATAAGACTATTATCCCTGAATTTATGCCACTAAAACTTGTATAATTCAATTTAGTGGCTAGAAATAAAGTTCTTTTTCCTAATTATTATTTTATCTACCTCTATTGTATCTCTACTCTCTCAACTTTCTCTTTGCATGAATTGTAGAAATTTTATTTATTTTTGTATGAAAGCCGTGCACTTTCAGATTGTTTGGAAACTGTGTGCATCTCACTGTGGTTTATTTAAACTTTAGATGTAGGTCTACTTTCCCTAAATTGATCCCTTAAATCATTTCATGATTACCAGATTAGTTATGGTGGAGCTATGACACTGGCAGTCCCGGTGCCAGCTCATGCCGAGGCCCCTAGGCCTCACTGAACAATGATAAATGCATAGCTGGAAATCAGTCTGTCTCACCTGTGTGTTACTATTGTTAAAATAGGAATTAGATTTATAGAGAAGTGTTTATTGTTGGACTTTATGAAATTCTCGTGAGTTGCTGCATACATTAATTTCATTATAATATCTGTATCCTGTGTTATAAGGTAATATTTAAGTGTTTGCTTTGTAACTATAAAAGTGCATGCTATGAAATTGGAAACCCCCACATTCAGGAGAGAAGCATTATCAAGTGTGAAAAATTAGTTTACCATAAGTAGTGTCATCTCCTGCCCAACAAAAGAAGGCCCATAGACACCAGACAAACCATTGTGGAACATCAGCAGATAAAAGACTTTGTTGATTGCTCCCACATACACCCACCCATGAAGAGGGGACATGCACAAACTTTCCTTCCACCACAGTTTGAACTCTGGGGGGGGAAGGGAATAAAAATTGCCTACCAGAAGAATCTGTATCACTATGCTGCTTGGCATTTGGAGAGGGCAATATTTCTAAGTATAAGCAAGGGATCCCCAAGATGCTTAGCTTGGGTTAGCCCTAAAGGACATATAGAGCTTGTGCATTACAGCAGCTTCTATTACAGTCTTAGGTTTCAAAAAGTAACTCATTTGTGTGTGTATGTTCACCTGCTTTAACCTTGTAAATAGCTCTAATTTCTTTTTCCTAGTTAATAAACCATTAGTTATTTTATTACAGGATTGGCTACAAGTGTTGTCTTTGGTGAGAGATCTAAGGTACAATTGACCTGGGGTATGTGACTGGTCATTTGGGACTAAGAGTAACCTGCTTATTGTGATTTTTGGTGTAAGGCATTATCTATCTATTGCCTGGGTGCCCAAGGGGACTGTCTGTGACT
Source organism: Lepidochelys olivacea (assembly GCF_965140295.1). Classification (NCBI taxonomy): domain Eukaryota; kingdom Metazoa; phylum Chordata; order Testudines; family Cheloniidae; genus Lepidochelys; species Lepidochelys olivacea. The sequence continues at coordinate 52,590,823 of NC_140421.1, read as the reverse complement.
CCATATTAAGGCTGTTATAATGCTTCAGGAATCCACACTTGATACTTGGTTGGGAAAGGCTAATTATGGAACACAGAACCAATTTGGGGTTTGAGCTGTGGTTTGTAACAATCTGCCCTGAGGTTGGTATCCATTTTCGAGCCATTCCAGACAGCTTGACAGGAGTTAAGAATTTGTGGCTGTGACACATAAAAAAGAACCAACCACTTTCTGGAAACTGTAAACAATTTTATGATGGGACTGCACTGTAACCTGGAAAACTGCCTCTTTATAGTGTTTTTATATACTGTCTTATCAGGTCACAGTTCATTTATTCAAACCGCATTTCTTCTTTGAAAACTGCCAACATAAAAAGAGTACCTTCTTACTGAAATATGCTTCCTGAGCGTATTCAGAGTCATATCTGATGACTGAAGTGACAAACATGTTCTTACTCCTTTTAGCCAATTCAACTGAGAGACAGTATATTGGATTTTATTGTTTCTTGTTCATCATCATGAGTCTCTCATCAGAATAGAACTGCATTTAATTAATGCTGAAAGCTAGAGAGGTATTGGTCACTACCTGACCAATACCTGAAAGCAAACCAGCTATTTCTTACCTCCAAGTAGTTTATCACTTTGAGAGGTCTACACTCATATACTTCCTTTGCATTTTTGTTTATCACGGCATTCAGAATTTCTTTTAAATCTGATATACCATAGTATGGCAGACAATTAGCCATTCCTTCTATTTCCAGCTGGTTTTCTGTAGCTGAATATCCTGGCAATAAGAAAAGAAAATAATTAGTATTCCTGATATCAATAAACAACATCTATGTTACACACTGTTTTGATTTATATCCCAGAATAAGCCAAATGAAAATAAAACTGATGTAAAAACACTTAGTAAACTAGTCATTAGAATTCAATACAGTTAAGACAATTAATTTTGCCTTCATTGGAATGAACAGCATGACCTCCTCCTGGGTTTCATATTAATCATGTGTCATGAGTGCCTTTTCACACCACATATGCCACAGTTTACTTTAGTTCAAATCCCAGTTAGAACTGTTTAAATGCTTACACCACTTTACAGTATTTCCTCTTTGGGCAGGCATTGTAATCCCATAGCTTTTATTAAAACAAATGAAATTAAAGGTGAATATGTAATGATTTCAGCTTCTACGATTTGTTTTTATGAACAGTGTGTTGATGCTAGTTGCTATGCAAATGGTTTAAACATCCGTCCAACTCAAACTCAATTATTTGGGACAGATGCAATTCCCGTTGAAATCAAAAGCAGTCTTTCCATTGAATTCCACTACCACAGAGACTGAAGAACCCAAGTCCTCACAACTGAACCATTCCACAGGGCCCTCCACATCCATCAAGGGGTTGCCACCACTTCAACTGAACACCTGAATAGGGACCTCCAGGGCATGATGCAAAGACCATCTTATTAATGTAACCACCTACACCCCAGCAAAAAAACTCAACTCCCTACACCATGGGAATCCAAACCTTTAAACAAATCCAGACACCCACCCTACTATTAAATTAACCCCACCCAAGCACCCTCCTTCCATCCCAACATAAACTTCTCTTTTCTTTAGGCTCAGCCTCTGCTCACCTAATTTCCCACTCAATAAATCCCCTATAAATGGCATAAACCTTACTCTTGCTAGTATCTGTCTCAGACCCACAAAGGAATAGTGTTCATGACAATCTCAGTCCATTCCCCTGTGCCAGATCTCTGTCATGCCAACTCCAATTAAGGGAGTTAGATTGGAACTCCCTAGAGAAACCTGCACCTGATTGGCAAAGGGGAAACAGCTGCCAGCCTAATTAGCCCGAGGTTGCACAGAAGCGTCAGGGGAAGGAAGCCAAAGGGGGAAGCCAGAGAATGGAAGGAGAGGGGTAGCTCTTCCCTCCTGGCTACAGAGATCGAGAAGTCCTTAAGGCTCAAACCCCCAAGCTGTAGATGGTGAGAAGGTGGTGGGATTGCACTCTGGAAATAAACTGCACCGGTGAATGCTGAGCCAGGTCTTTTTGTGTGTTTTGGAGCAGAGGCAGGACCAAGGGGGGCCCTACTATGCCCTGTTACAGCTAGCTACCGCCTATTGGGGAGGTGGATTAAATATAACAAGGGGAGACCCCCCCTCCCATCACTGTAGTGTCTACACTGAAGCACCACAGTAGTGCAGCCTAAGTTAAAAGAACAGTGAAGAGGGGTCACAAGTTAATAACAACAACAAATTGAAAGATTCTATACGTGGGAGGAAATGTTTACAGCTGAAATCACAGAAATGTGTTTTAGTGGATTAATATTAATCAAATGAGGTTGCCATCCCTTTTTTGCACATTATTTACCTGGTGGTCACTAAATGGTAGTGAGAAGTTTGTGCATGCTGACAGGAACAAGCTTAACTATCATCGCTGGCACCTCCACAGTCTCCTGAGACCGCAGGATCCACCATGACATCCTTGGACCTTCATCATCCTGATCCTGAGAGATGTCGTGCCCAATTGAGCCAGAGAGAGAGAACCAATGACATTCTCACCTTCACTGGCTAAATCCAGACCATCACTTTGAATGTGAGACTTATATTTTTTTCTTCCCTAGCTCCTTTTGTCTTCTGTCTCAAGAGAGTCTGGCTTAGACAGCCAAGACAATTCCATCTTTTGCAACATTGTTATGCGTCTGATCAGAGAGGCAGCCTGACACTGGTACAAGTTTGCCAGCTCTTATAGTGGCTGACAAGACAATGTGCACTGTGCTCGTGTTTCTCCAGCAGGGAAGCTGGAAGTGAGAGTCAGCACAGAAGACTGAAGCTGCATTTTCTACCTTTACTATTCTTTTCTTTCCCCTTTTGTGTGTTTGTTTAGTCTTACTGTAAACAGGATCAGACTTCAACAACAACAGCTCCAGCCCACTTCAACTAACTTTCTCTTTTGCCCGAAAAAGGACACAATCCATCAAAGGGGGGGTTCCCTATAAAGTAGTTTTCAGGCAAAAGGGAGCAATGGAATATTGTAAAATTGAAAGCCTTATTTAATACTTTACATTTCAAATGCTATAGCTGTTTTTCCTTTCTGTACCCTTGATGAAAGGTTACAAAGATTTTGAATGGTAGTCGTTACAATAAGAGTAAGCCAAAGATAAAGTAACATAAAACTCCCGACCACTCATTAATTTTGTAACAATAAACAAAAGTTTCATTAACATCTTAGCCCTTGTGGTCCCGAGACACCCCCTTTCATAACACAATATCACCCTCCTATGCAAGCATATCATTTTTGCTACTAGGTGAGAGATACCCAATCCCTTGCCACAGACTCTGGCTAGACATATAACTAAAACTGCCTGAATGGTTCCTTTGAATACCAACTATCTAATCATGAGACTTAAACTAGATGTTTAGTGGCACATATGAACAGGATGCCAATGGCATCCCATAGCTACCTGATACTCATATTTTTCTTGTGTATATTATCCAAGTAATTCCAAATGTTTTCACCTTCTATGTATTTGTAAGTGTGGATTTTAGTATGTCTATCTTCAACATGGCTGTACGTCCTATAAATAAGTTTCAATAAGCAAACTGTTGAACTTTGCTGTAAAAGTAGTTTTGCAATAGTAAGAAACTATTTCGACTTTTGAATGTAAGCTCCAAGTGCTCAAATCTCTCTGTGAAAATTATCAACTGTAACATCCCTACATCCACATTTGGGTTCGAGTTCACCAGACAGTGTATTCCTCTTAAAGCTCGAGCTAAGGCTGAGAAGTATGACTTCCATGAGCTACAGATACAGCAGAGGCAGAAAAGAACACCCACTCTGAGTGTGGTTATATTCTGTAGACTGAAAAGTGGAATACTGTATACTGATTCAAATATTTTCATCTGTAAATCTTTGCAAGAACAATTTGGCAACCTCTGAGGAAGTGAGAAGACACTTAAACCTCACTGTACATGTAAGCTTTTGACAAAGTATAAAGACATTCTGGAGTATTCAAATATCGACTCTTTAGTTTCCGCAAGTGATTTCTGTGAAATAATGTGCAATGTCCAAGGAAAATATTGCCAAGTGAACAAATGACTAATTTTCAACTGGCCAAAAATGTGGATTTCTCATTGCTGCCAGTGTTCCTCTTCCCTTTTCAAACAAAGCCCTCGTGGTGAACTTTGGAGCATTTTCTCTCACTGGCCATGAAAATCTGCTTCCTTTCAGCTGCCCCACCTACAAAGTTGTCTTTTTTCCACTCAACATCAAATATACCAAGCGTCAAAAAAGAAGAAACTTAGTTATTTAGTGGGCAGTGGGAACAGAGTTCACCATGGGAGTTCTGATCACAAACAAAATGAGAGCTAGAAAGCTGCATCACAGCTTGTAAACTCTGGCTAGTAAGGCTTATGAGACAGCTAGTTTGCAATCTGAATGAACAGAGGGGTGGGAAATATTTTTTTTTACTATGTATGTGTATATCTTTCTGATGTGACAGGATATCTATGAGGGGTGGGGGAGAGGGAGGAATGAGAGATAAATTAACTATATTTTTGTTCCCGGAAATATTTGGACTTAGTGTGTAAATGCTTTCAGCAATCTTCTAATATCCAGTTTATAATATAGAGCTTTCTGATTTAATAACTGTATATACTCCAGTCATATTTGCTGAATTAGCCACACCTTTCTCAGGCAAACACTTTCAAAGCTGAGAGAACAATTGCTGCTATCTGAGGCTCAGACCGAAGAAAAGATGGACCACCAGCTATTGTGCAAATGCTATTGTTGTGACACTTAACTCAGTTTGATATGGCATCCTGCCCTAAAATAAAGAAATACAAGGACCATCTCATGCTAAACAAACCAAATATGTAAAATAACACATTCAACTTACATTAAAAAAGGACATTATGGCTGCAAAGTCAAACCCTCACAAGCTAGGAAAAATGCCAGAACTGAGGCTGCCTGTGCTACCTTAATCTGGCTTCCTTCTATGTATGCATTTTGACACAGGCTTTAATTACATGAGCACATCCTATTTTTTCCACAGGACCCCTGCCTCATTCAGTGCATAGACTGGAACTTCTCTGGGGATGAATAAGAGCTGTGTAGTGAAGGAGGCTGTTGGCTGTAGGAAAAAGAATGAAAATGAATATTTCCCTCGCTTGATTCTTGGAACCAACTAAACCATTTTAACTGACCATTTTCCAAAACAATTCAGCCTGAGTCAGACATCTGGTATGGAAAATTTCAGCTTGCATATATTCCAAAGCCAGAAAGGTAATGAAGGCCATAGGATTACCCCCAAAATAATTCTGAGAACATTTCTTTTTAGAAAAATACCCATTCTTGATTTTAAAATAGTCACTGATGGAGAATCTCCCACAACCCTTAAGTAAATTGGTCTAATGGTTAATTATTTTTAGAATTAAAAATATATGCTTTATTTCCGGTCTGAATTTGTTTACCTTCAACTTCCATCCACTGGATAGTGTTATACCTTTCTCTGCTAGATTAAGAGCCCATTATTAAATACTTGTTCCCTATGTAGATACTTACAAACTGTAATCAAGTCACCCATTAACTGTCTCTTTGTTAAGCTAAATAGATTGAGCTCCTTGAGTCTGTCACTATAGGGCATGTTTTCTAATCTTTTAGTCATTCTCACGGCTCATCTCTGAACCCTCTCCAATTTATCAACATTCTTCTTTTGAATTGTGGACACCAGAACTGGACATAGTCCAGCAGGAATTGCTCCAGTGCCAAATATAGAGATAAAATAACCTCTGTTCCTGCTTGAGATTCCCCCATTTCTGCATCCCAGGATTGCATTATCTATTTTGTCCCCAGTGTCACACTAGGAACTCATGCTCCTTTGTCAATTTTCTACCATTACAAACTTTTGATTTATATTAATTATCATCAACTTCCCTTTTCTTCCATTATTTTTTTTACAGCTGCCTTCACTTTCCCTCTAAACCAGGCTGTTTTTTTAACCAGTTGGGCCTTCTTCTTTGATTGTGGCTTTCTGGGTATCCAGTAAAGTATTCTTAAACGATCCCCAATTATCATTCACATTTTTTCTGATTAAGTGTTGGATGGCTAAAGTTTGGCAAAGTTATAAGCAACTGAAAACAGGGTCTTATAATGGGAAGTTTCAGGGGAAACAAATTGATTGTTTAGAGTTCTCACTATTCCAAGATGGACTAGTCTAGGGTTGGTCTGCAGGTAATTTTATCTAGAGAATAAAAAATATCTATGTCTATAAATAAAATAATCCCAACTCACTACCTTGCAGCTGAAGTGAGTCATGAGAAAGGTGAACTAGAGAGTGTCCGTAATTAAGATGACACCAAGCTTGCATGCATATCTGAAGAGCTTACAACAGAAATGGACCCTGGCAAACTTCAAGGAGCCCCTAATAAGCACTCTGTATCTGGGAAGTAAGCACAAACAACTATGAAAAAGGAGCAAATGAGGAACTGGCCCCTTCTGCAGGAAGAAGCCACTAGGTTGGGATCCGCTAAAGAATGTCCTGGATTAAATTCCATGTACTTGTTGTTATTGACTTATTGCCTATTGATAACCAGTTTGCCAGCATCCTCTGTTCAGGCTATATGTGGCCCAGAAGGAAGAATAGCTTTCTCCTGAAAGAACAGTTTGGCCTTTCACTAATGACTTGCTCCAGCATCTTTTTTGGACCTGTCCTTGAAGGTTTCCATATGTTACAATACATCTGTCATCACTCTGCATATGCATGATGTGGTAACATATGAAGCTACAGCATTCCCAACAGCTCTTACAGTGAATCTCTGCCCTGGATCAAGTGAATTGCCATCTAGGCACTGCACCCCAAGAAACTAGCCTCCGTGGGCACTGTGATAGAGGAAATGTCTGCAATTGATTTGCCTCTGCGAAGCCTGTCTTTGGATTTCCACTGATGGCAGGATGGCTGTAAATCATCTAGTGTAAAAGTATACCCACTCTTTACTTCTGGGCTATTAAGGTAATAAATGAGAAAGAATCTATATCATACCACTAATCTTTTGGAGAGTAGACTGATGGGGGTTCTAAAACAGCCCTGCTATTGACCCCAAACTAAGTGCTAGCAAAAATTATGATGATGATCCTGATGCAAAGGCAGACCAGTATTCAAATCTTAAAACTGCCTTGCTGGGCCTCCAGAGCGTCGCCGATCCATTGCACAGCAAAGCAAGAGACATCCTGAACTCTGGAGGTGTTGGCGGTGGGAGTGGTAAGCACTAGGAAAGGCTGTTGAGCTTGAGGAAGACCCACCAAAACACTGACTTCCATTCCAGAAGACCAAAGAACGGTGACTTCCATTCCAGAAGACCAAAGAACAGTGAGGCAGGAAAAAGGCATGGATTCTGGGGCCTTCCTTCAGCTGCTGAGATGCTGAGGATACAAATAGCCCACCACAGATATTTCCTTTATTTTTTTTCTTATGCAAAAATTTAAAGGTTTTCCACTTGTTTCCTGTGGCAAAGAACCGCTTGCAAAAGACTCTTTCACAACATCTGATCCAGCTCCCATTGAAGTCATTGATGCCAGTGGGATATAGATCAGGCCTACAGAGAACAGAAGAGAAACCATTCCTGCCTTCCAAAGGCCTGGTTAGTTTAGCAAGTGTGCCAATAAGGAAAGCTTCACATTTCAAAGAAAACAAAAAGAACTCTGTCCTTATTCAGCTGCATTGCACAGGGATATCCATGAATTATGACTCCAGTCTACGACAGTGGCTTCAATACAGGAAAGACTTTTATGAAAATAAATCTGAAGTGTTATGATGTGGGTCAATGTCACCAAGGCAGATCATGGGTCTAACAAAGTCCTCTGCAAAACATATAATGAGTGCTTCCCATATCACAAGTGATAGATTTGTCAACATCAGTTGCAGCTTGGGGCAGTGGTCAGAGCATAGGACTGAGAATTAGGAGACCTGGGTTTTATTCCTGACAAAATGTTTGTTTGAAGTTCTGCTCTACTGCCTCACTAACCAGCCATCATTTTCTATTTCCCAATGCACTGAGTGACAGAGATGATGCTTTTAGCCACATAAGAATACCTTTGAATGCTGAGGAACTGAGGGTACAGATGGTTTGATTGGTGAGGAGATATAGATTTGCAATATATCATATATGGAGTCATTTCAAATGTGAAAGAAAAAAGTTTCAGAGTCAAAATAAATACAAAACTACATCATACCTGGTATTAGTTTTATCCTAAAACCATTTGCTATAAGCCTTGGATCCGACAAGTAAATTGATCCATTTAATTTTTGGCAATCCTTTGGCATATTGTAGAGAGAATCCATATAATGAGATCCGCTGAACAAACTGAAAAACAAACAAACAAACAATTTTACAAGGCTTAAAATAAAAAAAACTATAATAAACAGAGAGACGGAGTGAACAATAATATATTTACTACCAGCATGACAATTCCATGACAAGTCTGTTAACCAAGTAGTATAATCTATTAGACATTTTTAAAATTACATGTACATTTGAAAAAAATCCAGGGATAAATGGATTCTTATTGTAAAAGGGCAACATTAGATTTTTTGGAAAACAGAAGTAACATAAAAACTCCAGGTCAAATAAACTTGAAAAAGACAGACTTGAGTCTGACAATTTTTTTTTTATATTCCAAAGACCTGTGTTTTATTTTTTGTAACTGATACTGCTAAAAATAAATTACCTAAATCAAAAGTATATTCCTATTATTCCAAGAAAAAAGCATCATGATTTAAAATTAAAATTGTTAGATAATAAAGCTGTTATAAAAACTAGATGGCAAGAAGGATCCAATTAAATAAAATCAAAAAATTATAATGCATAGAAACTGTTAAGGTAAGCAGATAAGGATACGAATTCTCTTACATTCTATATAGAACCCCAAAATCTAGATTGTTAGAAATTAACATTAGACTGCACCTGCTCCACAGTCAGTAAAAGTTGGTGAGGAGCTGTGGAAATAGGGAATATTTAGCAAAGCTCTGGGTGATGAATAAAATAATTTATTTTAAGAAGTATTTTGCCCTCACTTTACAACCCTAAAATCAATGACAAAATTCCTAGTAACTTCAATACAAGCAGGACTAGGTCTCTTTCTAATTTTAAAACATGGTGTAAAATGTAAAAGTAATATTTCCCTGTAGATTTAAAAAGAAATGTTACTTACCTTACAGTAGCTGGAGTTTTGAGTTGCGTGGTCCGTATCTACCTTATGACAGAGCCAGTGGTGCTGATTAAGGTCAGGTGATGAATATGGGTATCACCAAATCCCCTTTTTGATGAGGGATGGTACTGTTGGTGTGGGCAGCATCGTTCCCTTCTTTTGCTTACTGGTATTAGAGGTGGTCCCACCCCTTCAGGGGTCAGCGATTTCAAAGCACTTTTGGCTCCCTATACTACGAGCCAGACCTGTGCTCCCCTTGAGATCCTGACACAACTGTAACAGGATGCAGAGTCTGACCAGATTGGGAGGGTGCAGGGGAAGAAGTCCTCTTCTTAGATGAGGACTTGGGAGGGGATTTCTCCTTTTTATGAGTGTGTTTGCTCCTACTCTCCTCCCATCTACTGCGCCTGCTCAGGTCCTTAGCTCTGTCCTCTCATGATCCAGAACAGGGGAGTACTGCATTCAGAGGGGCACTTCTCAGCATCTACAACCAATGATGACTCAGGGTTGGCCTGGGGGATTGAGCAATCCAGCAGGAATCTTCAGAGCTGGAACTCTCAAGATTGCCAGGTTCAGAGGGGAAAGGAATGCCAAATATTGCAACTTGGAGGGGATGTTGATCTCCCCAGGCAATAGAAACAAGTGTCATGGAAGTCACTAACTGGGAAGATCTGGGGACAGGCCACATAGCTCTTGAAGCCAGGGATCTTAGACATACCAAGTACTCCAAATAGTGGGAACACTGGGGTGGAGGAATTCCCCCAAAACCTCTACTAACACTAGCTAACTAAACACTACCACTAACTAACTAGATAAAGGCAAAAACTTTTTACAGAAATATTTGAAATTGAAGCAGGAATGCTAGTAAAGCTGTGGACACTGGAGGGATTCCGTCACAGACCATGGATGGTACAAAGGAACCGAAGAGGCAGGAAATCTGCACCACTCCCTATGCCCTCAGTTTGGAGCACAAGGAGACGCAGGCACAGACCAACGGACACCGCTAATAAGTCTTCTGGTCTCAGGTGCATGGAGCTCTTGAGTGAGGGACCATCACTTAAAGAAAAATTTGTGCCTCAGTGTTTACAGTAGATAATTCCTAGATGATACGTAGTAAAACAAAACCAACCACAAAAAAACCAAACCAAAACCAAAACCCTCAAACCCCCACGACAACACCCTTGCTCCACACTACTATACCTGTCAGTTAATACAATTGGCTTGTCCAGTTTCTCCACAGGAAGTTTGTGTTGCTCCAGTAGTTTTTTATAAAGTAGGGCTTCTTCCACTCTATACGGATTTAGCAACATGATTTTTTTTTCAGAAGCAGTTATCCACGCATCAGGAAAACTCAGGTGACAGATCAGGCAAGACTCGTCTTTATCAAAATTTCTCTTCTCAAGCCTTTGAAGTTGACGTTTGAAAGAACTCATAGAAAAGGGCACCTGTACAATTTTCATAGCTTGGTTATGGCTGTGTTTCTTTTCAATTTGAGACTGAAAAAGTTTGTCAAGTTTCTGCTGGTCAGAGAGAGAAGTCTTCAGTTTGGGCTTGTATCTTTTTTCTGTCTCTTTTGTTGATCTCTGTATTCTCTGCTCCACAGCTTTCTTGGTTTGGTGGTTGTATCGTTCCAGGTCTTTCATGGCTTTTTCTTCATACCTAAACAGAGAGTGGGGCAGAGTATGGGAGAGAAATCACAAATGTAACAAACTAAAGGCCAGATTGTGACACACATTCTAATGCAGTCATGCACCTCCACTCCCTTTCACAGCCACATTAGCTTTCTCTACATCCTGACCCACGTACTCAGATCCCTGTACTCTACCCCATTGATCAAGTGGGAAAGAAGTGTCTGAACACTGGATGGAGCCTTGCCTCTACCACAGTGTGACAGCCAGAGGAGCTGAGCTGTTACTTATAGATTCATAGATATTTAGGTCAGAAGGGACCATTATGATCATCTAGTCTGACCCCCTGCAGAACGCAGGCCACAGAATTTCACCCACCACTCCTGCGAAAAACCTCTCACCTATGTCTGAGCTATTGAAGTCCTCAAATCGTAGTTTAAAGACTTCAAGGAGCAGAGAATCCTCCAACAAGTGACCCGTGCCCCATGCTACAGAGGAAGGCGAAAAACCTCCAGGGCCTCTTCCAATCTGCCCTGGAGGAATACCTCTGCTTTACACCTAAAGGCTCACTCTAACCTTAAATTTATAACCAGAAATACTGTTTCAGAAGTACATGTTCAGTTTATAGGCACTTAACTTGTATTGCAGAGTAGTGCCTCTTGGCATTTTGACTTCAAATGGTTTTAAATTCTTTGACTGCAAAAGGTATAAAAAACTGACACTGATACCTACATTCATAATTTTGGGGGACTACTTGTAATAGCCATATCAATCAACTTATCAGAGAAGCACAGGCATTTGGTAGCAAACTGCTTCGGATTACTGCTTGCCAGGCCCCATGGCTAAATTATAAGAGCCCCAGGAAAAGACTTTCTTCAAGCAGGATTTCAGGAAGAGCCTAGTCTACGAAGATCAGTTTGAATAACTTTATAAAGAAATAAAATTACACTGATGTAGTTTATTGTAGGGATTCTTTAAGCACGTTTAAACTATACAAACATAAAATAATGCTATGGATCATAGAATCATAGAATATCAGGGTTGGAAGGGACCCCTGAAGGTCATCTAGTCCAACCCCCTGCTCGAAGCAGGACCAATTCCCAGTTAAATCATCCCAGCCAGGGCTTTGTCAAGCCTGACCTTAAAAACCTCTAAGGAAGGAGATTCTACCACCTCCCTAGGTAACGCATTCCAGTGTTTCACCACCCTCTTAGTGAAAAAGTTTTTCCTAATATCCAATCTAAACCTCCCCCACTGCAACTTGAGACCATTACTCCTCGTTCTGTCATCTGCTACCATTGAGAACAGTCTAGAGCCATCCTCTTTGGAACCCCCTTTCAGGTAGTTGAAAGCAGCTATCAAAACCCCCCTCATTCTTCTCTTCTGCAGGCTAAACAATCCCAGCTCCCTCAGCCTCTCCTCATAAGTCATGTGTTCTAGACCCCTAATCATTTTTGTTGCCCTTCGCTGGACCCTCTCCAATTCATCCACATCCTTCTTGTAGTGTGGGGCCCAAAACTGGACACAGTACTCCAGATGAAGCCTCACAAATGTCGAATAGAGGGGAACGATCACGTCCCTCGATCTGCTCGCTATGCCCCTACTTATACATCCCAAAATGCCATTGGCCTTCTTGGCAACAAGGGCACACTGCTGACTCATATCCAGCTTCTCGTCCACTGTCACCCCTAGGTCCTTTTCCGCAGAACTGCTGCCTAGCCATTCGGCCCCTAGTCTGTAGCGGTGCATTGGATTCTTCCGTCCTAAGTGCAGGACCCTGCACTTATCCTTATTGAACCTCATCAGATTTCTTTTGGCCCAATCCTCCAATTTGTCTAGGTCCTTCTGTATCCTATCCCTCCCCTCCAGCGTATCTACCACTCCTCCCAGTTTAGTATCATCCGCAAATTTGCTGAGAGTGCAATCCACACCATCCTCCAGATCATTTATGAAGATATTGAACAAAACCAGCCCCAGGACTGACCCTTGGGGCACTCCACTTGATACCGGCTGCCAACTAGACATTGAGCCATTGATCACTACCCGTTGAGCCCGACAATCTAGCCAGCTTTCTACCCACCTTCTAGTGCATTCATCCAGCCCATACTTCCTTAACTTGCTTTGCTAAAGTCAAGAAACAATACATCCACTGCTTTCCCTTCATCCACAGAACCAGTAATCTCATCATAAAAGGTGATTAGATTAGTCAGGCATGACCTTCCCTTGGTGAATCCATGCTGGCTGTTCCTGATCACTTTCCTCTCATGCAAGTGCTTCAGGATTGATTCTTTGAGGACCTGCTCCATGATTTTTCCAGGGACTGAGGTGAGGCTGACTGGCCTGTAGTTCCCAGGATCCTCCTTCTTCCCTTTTTTAAAGATTGGCACTACATTAGCCTTTTTCCAGTCATCCGGGACTTCCCCGGTTCGCCACGAGTTTTCAAAGATAATGGCCAATGGCTCTGCAATCACAGCTGCCAATTCCTTCAGCACTCTCGGATGCAACTCGTCCGGCCCCATGGACTTGTGCACGTCCAGCTTTTCTAAATAGTCCCTAATCACCTCTATCTCCACAGAGGGCTGGCCATCTCTTCCCCATTTTGTGATGCCCATCGCAGCAGTCTGGGAGCTGACCTTGTTAGTGAAAACAGAGGCAAAAAAAGCATTGAGTACATTAGCTTTTTCCACATCCTCTGTCACTAGGTTGCCTCCCACATTCAGTAAGGGGCCCACACTTTCCTTGGCTTTCTTCTTGTTGCCAACATACCTGAAAAAACCCTTCTTGTTACTCTTGACATCTCTTGCTAGCTGCAGCTCCAGGTGCGATTTGGCCCTCCTGATTTCATTCCTACATGCCCGAGCAATATTTTTATACTCTTCCCTGGTCATATGTCCAACCTTCCACTTCTTGTAAGCTTCTTTTTTATGTTTAAGATCCGCTAGGATTTCACCATTAAGCCAAGCTGGTCGCCTGCCATATTTACTATTCTTTCGACTCATTGGGATGGTTTGTCCCTGTAACCTCAACAGGGATTCCTTGAAATACAGCCAGCTCTCCTGGACTCCTTTCCCCTTTAAGTTAGTCCCCCAGGGGATCCTGGCCATCCGTTCCCTGAGGGAGTCGAAGTCTGCTTTCCTGAAGTCCAGGGTCCGTATCCTGCTGCTTACCTTTCTTCCCTGCGTCAGGATCCTGAACTCAACCAACTCATGGTCACTGCCTCCCAGATTCCCATCCACTTTTGCTTCCCCCACTAATTCTAGATCAGACCATCTCTAGAAAGACTTTAGTTTGAGGAGAATTTGAAAAGACAGGTTGCCAGGTATTCTAAACTAAACAAACACCTAAATTATGACTGATGCAGAGAAGGTAAGTAAGGATCTCCTATTTACTCCCTTTTATAATATAAAAGCAAAGGGATACTAAATGAAATTGAAAGCAAAAATTTTAAAAATGATTAACTTGTTACCCAATGTATATATTATTATCCTGTGGAATTCATTGTCACAACAGATCATTGAGTCCAAGTGCATAGCAGGATTCAGAAAACCATGATTCATTTATATGAATAATGAGATGATCCACAGTTACATTAGATAGAATAAAAATAATACAGAATTAAATTATTTTGCTTAAGCCAACCACTAACTGAGGTTAAGGAAGAAACTTTCTTATAAGCAGGCTATTCTTTAACTGTTCTCTGGGATTTCTGAAACCTTCCCTCAAAGCGTCTAGTTCTAACCACTGTAAGAAACAAGATACTGAACTACACTGACTACTAGTCATTGCTATGGCAATTCCTTTGTTCCTCTGTGGCTGTACATACAGGGTAACACTCAGACCCTTAAAGTGAAGACCTCTTTTATATCAGTGCTTAAGTATAAAGGGGATTGAGATCATGCATCTAACTGTGCAACACTTGCATTTGCTGTTGGTGAGTACTTAAGTGAGTAATCGTATTGACTTCATGGGAGTAAGCAGGAGTGAATGCTGAACAACAGGGATGGGTATAGCACAGTCAGGCTCTATGACACTTAAAATTGCTATAAGCTTTTTTGTGGGTACGACTAAGATAATAGTCTTAACGTTATATTAGGTTATATAAAGGCAGGGAATTTACACTACTGACCTATAGGGCTGGTTGCCTCCCAGATACAAATTTTAATATTTAAAGACCTTAGCAGCAATTTGCTCATTTCTCCTTTCCTACCCCCATTCAATATCCTGGATTCTGTCTAGTAATACAACTGATTTCCAGTAAGAAGCAGTATTATCCTATATCAGTATTGGAGGTAAGTATTTTAACTGGTCTTATGTTAATTTATTCACTGATACTTGCTGGAACAGTCAGATTCAATTATCTGCACGTATGGTGGAAAATAAGGTCAACAGAAGGGTTACCATTTGTAATTAATTATAATGTGCTAACATTCACATATGGTACTAATATTTAGTTAACTAAAGCAGTCATCTTGGGAAGAGCAACAAATCATGTCCAAGGAAAATATGGAGTAAAGGTTAAGATAAAAAACATCTGCTACTCGTAAAATTAGTGGGTGAAATCACTTAAGTTTTTCTGTTCAATCCTGAATTTTGGGTTATAACTTTGACCTGATCCATACTCTTTCTGCTTTCAATGCCAGTTTGTTACAAAGGTGAACATTTAATTATGTGGCTATTGGGTTTACAATGACATATTAAAACTTTAAAAACCCATACATTTAAGGAACACTTGTTATTATAAGTTTAATTCAGGAGGAACTCCAGCCCTGCAAGTGTTGAGTCTGAGGGATTTGTAAGTATCTGACAGCGTTCAGTCTAGATTCAGAAAGTAAACAGTAGGGTCACTAACAGTGAAAGCTACCCATTTCCCTTTTCAAGAAAGATCTTTCAGCATAGGCAGGTGTGATCCAGAGGGACCAGGAGAAATACAGGTAGTTGCCTCCTGGCTAGTTAGAGCTGTCTTAGGAAGTCTGATTAAAGATGATGCTGGAATTCTCAATTCAAAAAGCAGCTTTGCTCAAGGACGAAAAATAAGGCTTCCTCCCATGTGACTTACCCGACATTGGGCTATTTCTGACTTGTACTTTAAGCCCAGATGCAAAGATTTAGCAAAGCAGTGAGAAATCCAGGAGATGGGAATTCTGAGACTGTTATAGAGAGGAAACAAGTAGGATAATTTGAATAGGGCAACTTTCGGCAAAATTTGACTCGAAAGAGCCCCAAATACCCCAAACTAAAATAAAGAGGACATCCTTTTCCAATGTCAGCTCATCCAGATAATGCAAATCAATTATTTCAAACTCTACTGTATTTGATAAGTATCACATTCTAGGGCTGCTTTTGAGAAAATATACCTCTTCTCTGACAATAGCTTTTGTCTCTTGACTTTTATTGGCACCTTGTAAAAGTGTATGGACTGTGGATGACAATCTGTATTTTCTTAGACTATCCTTTTAAATACACAATCCCCTTGTTACTATAGGTCAGTGGTTCTCAACCAGGGGCCCAGGACCCCCTGAAGGGGCCACGAGCAGGTTTCAGGGGGTCCGCCAAGAATGGCCAGCATTAAACTCACTAGGGGCTAAGGCAGAAAGCTGAAGCCCCATTGTGCAGGACTACAGCCCGGAGCCCTGAGCCAATACCTGGGGTTGAATACCCGTGGTGCCCTGGGCATCTGCACTGCTTGCCACCCCTTAACATTGGCTCTGGCTTTTATATGGAGAAAAACAGTTGTGGCACAGGTGGGCTGTGGAGTTTTTATAGAATGTTGGGTTGGCCTCAAAAAGAAAAAGGTTGAGAACCCCTGCTATCAGTGACCTAATTTATCCAGACTGTACCTGCTGGACCGAATTAGTAGAGAATTACATTTTTTATTAAACATTGAACAAATCTTCAAAATTGCTACCTTTGAGAAGACAACTATAGATCTTTCTGCTTTGTTAGCTTCTCTTAGATCTTTGATCTCTTGGATTGTTGCTTGCCTTAGCCAATACTTAAGCACTGAACCAGAAAACTTAGCTGTTATATCCATCTGAAGGAGGGAAATCTGTAAAACCCCAGACAATAGGTCTGATGAAAATAAAGAAAACATTAGGGCACTGATCTTTGATAATAGGTAATTTTTTGCAAATGGGAAATGTCTATAATAAATGCTAACTGGATATACCTTATATTCTGGGAATTTCTCTCTATCTAATATATCTTTTGGATGGAGTTATATTAAATGTTGCTTTGCTGGCAGAAGATGACAAGTGTTACCTCTGGTGTCTAGCACAGACTATTGTTCAAAGGTATTATTAATTTAATTAAATTATATGGAAATCAGCTTCAACAGATATTCCATATATAGTGTATATTCACTTTCTATCCAAGAGCAATCCAATTTTTGTTTAAAAATAAATGCTAGTAGAATATTAAAACTGAGATTTTAATTGCAGAAAAGTTAAGAAAAAAATAGAGTTGAGGTTCCCAGAACAACGTGTCTGGCTTGGGTAACCTGCCAGGAGTTAAAACTCCTATTGGCACAGCTCAGAGGGTTATTGGTGCACACAAGCCTTTCCAATGCATCAAGGTTCAGTTTGCAGGGAAGGCCATATAATGCAAGCAAGCAACATTTTTAAGGTCTTGAAATGTTTGAAAATTTTGTAAAATCAGGTTAAAAAAAATGTGGTGTCAATATGAATTACATACCTAGAGATCTTCATTTTAGGTAATATGGAGATTCCAGTATTCGGGATTTGGTAACTCATCTGTAAATTCATTAGAGGTGACATTTATAGTGGAAAAAGGGCAAACTGGACATAAGTTTCAATGATTTTATGACCAAAAGTGACAGTTACAACTACGCAAGTTGATAAGTGTAATTGAGTTGCATGCTTCATAGTACAAAATGATTACCTATGAGTCAAGAAGGAACTGTCCTTCCCCTGCTCCCATTGAATAGGACATTGCACTACATACTTGACTAGGTGCATTAAGGACTGTTTTTTTCCCTCAGCGTCTGATACTGGCTACTACCAGAATCGGGATGTTAGAGATAATGGAAGAGTTTGAATTAGTATGGCAAATCCCATATTCCTAACACTGTTTTAGCTTTTAAAAGCAGCTTCTCAGTGGCAAGCTTCATAAGTGACCATCACATCCCACACAGGAAACAGTCTCTCATTCTTTTTGCTCCTAGCAGCAGTTCAGAGCTTAGTTCTTCTCCCACTAAAGTCAATGGCAAAACTTCCACTAACTTCAGTGGGTAGCGAATCGGATGATTAAAGAAAAATATGAGCAAGGGACTGTTTAGAGATATGGTTAATTTAATTCTTCCTTACAAGACACAGAGCCTCTCTGTGGCTGGTGCTCAAGACAATCTACTTTGTCTTGATTGGATGCTGGGGAGTGCTGAGATCTCTGAATTGGTGGGGATTTGGCTAGCATGAAATACTTCTCAGAATTCATTATCTGATGCAGTTTTTTATGCATAGTTATGGGGGTTGGGATACCTTCTGGACTTAAGGGGCTTTGGGATTTTTTTTAAAATTGTATTTAAAAAAACAGAACAACCTGTTCAAATTCCTAGAGTCTGGGAAAAGTTCTTTTTGTGTAGAGCAATGAAAAAAAAAAAATAAAATAGTGGATGGAAGAGAGAAGGATTGGGGAACTACATGGTGGTGGAGCCTCAGCTGCTAACCAACTCCTCCCACAACACACCCAGAATGACAGCCTCTTGGTAAGTCCCTGTAAAAGTGGGCTTCATGCAATTCAGGCGCTGTACACCTCCTGCCTGATTATCCTAAAAACTGGACTTAGCCAGCAGAACTGTGATAGTTCAAGAACGTGGGGGGACCCCAACAAATGCATAGATGAGGCCAGGATTTTGCCTCTAAAAACACATGAGAATGACAAGATAGTAATATTTTATTGAAAGTAATGGAAAGTAATTGTTAAAAAAAAATGCAGTGACGTTCTGTGCGATCCTATACATCTGTGCAATCCCACTGACCACAACCCAGCTGAATGGGATATAAGTCAGCACAGTGAATCTACCAGCCCTTGGAAAAAAAGTTGCTCAAAATGTGCCTTGGTATTGGGCAAAAGAAGGTTGGTGATAGTAACTATCCTGAGATGTCTATAATGGCACAGAGAGAACACACAACATGTGCCAAGTGTTTAAAGAATAAATCAATAATCTACTGAAGTAAGATGGCAATTATACAGGGTCATTATCTTTGTCTACAAGAAAATATAATTTTAATAAGTTGCAAAAATTGAAGTATTTTACGAAAGACAGCAACGTATTTAAATTGAAAAACAGAATGGAAAAATTAGTAATATCAAAATGAGTAAATCAGAAAGCAGTACATATCTCCGCACAGTAAACATCATAATTAGCAATACAAACTTTAGCCAGGATAGTGTTCTTGGCAAGCCAAAAATCATTTTCCATCCTGTTTTTTATAAATGATGTGGATGTAATTTTTCATTTTTTGGACCCAATGAGTCACCCAGAATGGAAACTACATGGCTTAGAGGTCAGGTGCAAACTCTGGAAACTTACTTCTTTCTCTCCTCTCTGCTCAGTTTCTCCCATAGTCCTTCAATTTTCAGCATCAAGTCCTCCATGTTGGCCTTTGGATTATCAGTTAATAATCTAGAACGATATTCTTGGTTGAACAGGGCAACTGCTGACATGGGTTTCCGGATTATTTGATTACTAATTAAATCATAGGCCATGATCTGTCCTGCTTTATCATTAATTACATTCGGTTTTTTTATACTTTGATTTGCACTCTGCTGATCATGATCTTGTTCACCAGTATTTTCATTTGCCTTATGATTTGTTATTCCTCCTACTTCAGGTATCAAAATCTTTACAGGTTCCAGGTTCTCTCCTCTAGGATTTTTAAGTGCATTCCCCTTGCTCCAATTATCAGCAGAGATTTCAGATACATACTCAGGGACTGTATTTGCCTCATTTTTTTCCATTTCATTAGTGTGACCGGCTCTTAAAGGATGCTCACTTCTGTTTTCAGATTGAGTGTCCATGTGAGTACTGCCATCTAGGGTTAATGTTACACTATATCCATTCTGGCTGTCCTCACATGATAAATTATTTATGGATCTGTCTTGAGATATATCACTCACAGTCACGTCAGTGCCAGAAATTTCTTTTCTATTGAGGAGACCATGAGTATTATCACTAGAAAATCTTTGATGATTTAAGCAGACCTCGGTGTTTTTTCCTGCTTGCCCATTTTGCACTTCATTACTGAATGAAAAGGATGAAGTATGTGCATGTGGATCACTATTCCCAAATGGTTCCATTTTATTAACAAGCACATCTGTTTGTTCTGTTTCATTAACAACCATGTCCACTGGGGTAACATCTGTTTTATTAGTTTCACAAGAAACTGTTCCAGGTAGTAGCCCATACAGTGATGTCAATACATTTTCAACAGCGGATAAGACAGATTCCTGAAAAGAAAACTCATAAGCATTAGGACAAATTGTTAATGAAAATGTACTTGACAGTTGTTGACACAACACAGTAGCAATACAAAACAATTCTATTCACTGTATTTTGTGAGTAAATTTAGATTGATTGTATTATGAAGCATTAATAGTTCATACGTTCGCATTAAAATACTCCAAACATTCACTAATCAGTGAAATCCTTTAGCCTTAAATCTTTCCCTATAAATACTTTTGCTCCACTGATAAATTTTAATACCACAAAACAGATGTACTACTTTCTTTATGATCTAGTACTCATATGTTGTTTCTTTAGAACAGTATTAACGTATCTATTCTCACTCAGTATTTGCTAATTGGAGTTAGAAACAGACTATCAGGGTGTAATGGATGAACAACCAAGTCAAGTTAGCATCATGATTTTAGTGAGAGTGTTCATTCACAGAATGGTTCAAAGACTGTTTTTACATAAATGGTAGAAAATTCTAAAAACAAACAAAAAGAAAGAAAACTTCCTTAGAGTAAAAGGAGAGTTTTAATTAAACTTAAACGTGAAAATAACCTGCTTATGTTTATTTTCACACAAATTATATTGAAATATCATTTAGCCTGTGATTCTAACCCACAAAACCAAGAAAATGCACTGTTAAGAGAGGTGGCAACATATCAGTCTAGATTGTGCCACCCTTAGGGCTTGCTCCTGTAATCCACGCTATGGGGGTATGATTTCCAAGGCATACTAACGTGCTGTGCATTAATTGGGCTGTTTCAAACTGCACTACATTAAAGCGTGCTAGAGAACCTTTAATGTGAATCTAGTACTATGCAAAACAGTGCACTTTAGAAATCATACCACTGTAATGTGTATTATCTCATTGTGCAGAGAAGCCCTTATTTACCTTGAGCAGTCTAAGCAAACCTACTGATTTCCATGGTACTACTTATGGTCTAAGGTGCTATTCAGTGATAATAAGTGTATCACAATCTGTCTCTATGCGATCTCTAATACAAGATTCAGTGGGCCAAGTTTCAATCTCCATCATGAATATTAAATCCTGTAGCCTCCATCATGTCAAAGGGCATGCCACGCACACACAATGGCAAAATTTGGCCCTAAAACAGAAACAACTCAAGTTTTTAATATTAATATTTAAATATTAACCCCCCACTTAATGTAAGTAACTATAAAATTATTAATAGAATTGTGTAAAAAGGACATAAATCATATTTCTGTTAACAGACTAGTCAGTCATTATAAAGCCATTTGAAGATGAAAAGTGCTAGTGTGATTTCAGCACCTCTGTGAAGACAAAAATGAATGTATGACTTAAAATAATTGATGTTATAAAGAGTATAGCAATATATCCGATGTTATAAAGGGTATAGCAGTAGGAATATACTACCAACACATGACCAGGATGGATTAGAAGGGATACAGAAGCAGAAAACAATAATAATAGGGGATTACAACTATTCTCATATTGACTGGGTATATGAGGAAAGGATGCACTCCTGAGGAAAGGATGCACTAACAACATTTCTAGACACCATAAATGACTGCTTCTTGTAGCAGCTTGACCTGAAACCCACAAGAGGAGAGGCAATTCTTGATTTAGTCCCAAGTGGAACACAGGATTTGGTCAAAGAGGTGAATATAACTGAATTCTTTCAGTAATAACAACCATAATGTAATTAAACTGCATGAAGACTAGTTAAAAACACCATAATAGAGGCTCAAACTAAATGTATACTCAATATAAACAAGCAAGCAAACAAACAAGAGGATAAAAAAAATGCTACCATAGCTAACTAGCAGAGTAAGAGATGTGGTTAGAGGTAAAAAAGCAACCTTTAAAAATGGAAGTCAAATCCTAGTGAGGAAAAATAGAAAGGAACATAAGCTCTGGCAAGTCAAGTGTAAAAATATAATAAGGCAGGACAAGGAAGAATTTGAAGAGCAACTAGCTAACCATAAAAAGAGGACAGAAAAAAAAAATTAAGTACATCAGAAGCAGGAAGCCTATGAAGCAGTCAGAGGCGTCACTGGATGATCAAGATGCCATAAAGGAGCATTCAAGGAAGATAAGGCTGTTGCAGAGAAGCCAAATGAATTCTTTATATCAGTCTTCACTGCAAAGGATATGGGGGAGATCCCCACACTCAAGACATTTTTTTAGGCATCAAATCTGAGGAACTGTCCCAGACTGAGGTGTCAATAGAGAAGGTTTTGGAACAAACTGATAAGTTAAAGAGTAATAAATCAACAGGACCAGATGGTATTCACCCAAGGGTTCTGCAGGAACTCAAATATGAAACTGCAGAACTATCAACTGTGGTATGTAACCTATCACTTAAATCAGCCTCTCTACCAGATGACTGAAGGATAGCTAATGTAATGCCTATTTTTAAAAACTTTCTACAGGCAATCTTGCAATTACAGGCCAATAGGTCTAACTTCAGTACAGTGCAAACTGGTTGAGACTATAGTAAATAACAAAATTATCAGACCCATAGATGAACATGATATATTGGGGAAGAGTAAACAAGGCTTTTATAAAGGGATATCATGCCTCACCAAACTATCAGAATTCTTTGAGGGAGTCAGCATACACGTAGACAAGGATCCAGTCAATTCAGCGTAGTAGAATTTTCAGAAAGCTTTTGACAAGGTCACCCATCCAAGACTCTTACACAAACTAAGCAGTCATGGGATAAGAGGGAAGGCCCCCACGGTCAAAATATACAAAATGTCAGTAAACAGGGGTCAGAAAAAGTAAACAGTGAGGTGGCAAAATTTGCAGATGATTCAAAACTTCTCAAGATAGTTACGTCCCAGGCAGAGTGCGAAGAGCTACAAAAGGTTCTCTCAAAACTGGATGACTGGGCAACAAAATGGTAGATGAAATTCAATGTTGATACATTCAAAGTAATGCACATTGGAAAACATAATCCCAACTATACATATAAAATGATGGGGTTTAAATTAGCTGTTATCACTCAAGAAAGAGATCTTGGAGTTACTGTGGATAGTTTTCTGAAAACATCTGCTCAATGTGCAGCTGCAATCAAAAAAGCTTACAGAACATTAGGAACCATTAGGAAAGGGATAGATAATAAAGCAGAAAATATCACAATGCTACTATATAAAGCCATGGTACACCCACACATCCAATTTTGTGTGTAGTTCTGGTTGCCACATCTCAAAAAAGGTGTATTAGAATTGGAAAAGATACAGAGAAAGGCAACAAAAATGATTAGGGGTATGGAATAGCTTCTATATGGGGAGAGATTAAAAAAATCTGGGACTGTTCAGGTTAGAAAAGGAGATGATTAAAGGGGGATGTGATAGAGGTCTATAAAATCATGAATAGTATAAAGAAAACGAATAGGGAAGTATTATTTATCCCTTCACACAACGCAAGTATAAGGAGGTCACACAATGAAATTAATAGGCAGCAGGTTTAAAAAACAAACATAAGGAAGTACATCTTCACACAACACATAGTCAACCTGTGGAACTCTTTGCCAGGGGATGTTGTGAAGGCCAGTAGTATAACTAAGTTAAAAAAGAATTAGATAAGTTCATGGAGGATAGGTCCATCAATGGTTATCAGAAAAGATGGTCAGGGATAAAACCCCATGCTTTGGGCGTCCCAAAATCTCCAACTGCCAGAACCTTGGACTGAATGGCAGGAGACAGATCACTCTGTTAATTTCCTCTGAAGCATTTTGGACTGGACACTGTCCGAGATAGGATACTGGGCTAGATGGTCCATGGTCTAACTCAGTATAGATGTTCTCAGGATGTTGGGCTCTGAAAGGAGCATGGCTGAGACAGGGGCTAGTACGACAGTACACAAATGATCTTTAAAATCAAATAAATGGTTACTCATTTGATTCAATAATTTTCAAATAGTCATGTTACAAGGGCAGTCTATCATATATGAACTACTATAGCCTCAATCCTGTAAAGGTTAATGCACGTGCTTAATTTCAAGTACCTGATTAGTCACAATGAAGCCAATGAGCTATGCATGAGCCTAAAATTAAACGTGGTAAGTCTTTTAAGATCAGGGCCTAAGTAAGCAAATACCAATTTAAAAATAAATTAAAATATAAATTACCTTATTATGAAGTAAAACTTGAGTTTTATCAGGTGTTAAATTAACATCCACAGCGGAGGCAGGTACAGTAATATGAATAAAGAAAACAGGGTACGAACGAGAAGAATCTTTATGTGACTTCAGATTATAGTACTGTCGAACCAGCTACAGATAAATGCAACAAAGGAAAGTCAGTAAAAGTAATAAAATAGACCCAAAAGGTACAGAAGCAAAATACTACACTATACAAACAGTTTTTAAATTGTATTTTGTCAATTAAAGAAGATACTAAAACAATTAAGTTAAAAATGTCCTTTTGGGGAGATCTGCGCACCAGGAAAATCCTCAGTAGGGCATTTGCACATGGTTTCCACTGCCTTTGTGCTATGTAAATCCCAGAAAATCTGCTCCAAAGTATAAACTGTGGCTCCATGAACTTTTTGAAATAATATATGTAGCCCACTTGATACATTTGGAGAAAAAGGTCCTATACAGTTCTATTCAGTGCCCAAAGTGGACAGGAGATCCAGCACTTTTTTCTAGGGCAACTGAACACCATTATCTCAGAATTTAAAAAAAATGAAAATATATGTATATGTTGTAATATTTTGAAATAAATATTGTTTTCTTTGAGAAAAGAAAAAGAATGAGAAGGTGGAACCCTGGCTGTGCCTAAGATTTTCTCCAGGTCTCTCTCCCTGTTTGGGATATAGGAGGGAGAGGACTTGTCTGACTTGACTCTTAGAGGTTATGAACCTGATTTCAGGTTGTGTTGAAGAAAGTTTCACATAACTTTGGGCCCCAAGTGAGAATTATTTGATTTCTTCCATCACAAAAAAAGGGGCTTTGCCGTAGTCTTTAATTTTGTTCCCACAATCAATTGTAGCGCAAATAATAGTGTTTAGATGCCTAAAGCACCCAATTTGTGTATGCATTTAGACTTTCAAAAGCTAATGTTTGCATCTTCAATTAATTTACACCAGCTATCGATTGTGGGCAGAAAGTTAGAAACCTCTCTTTATTCTATTGAATTAGAAGCTGGGGTATCGTACCTTTAATATTTCCTTTTGATGTACTGGCCGACTGTTTATATAGATGAAACTCCTTTCTGAACTTGAAAGACTTGTCAAAGAATTGTCTGATTCAGGTTTTGGAAGAAATCCAGACAGAAATACCTATAATTGTAAAACGAGTACAATGATCAATAAGAGAAGTCTCCCCACACATTTTATTTGTAAAGAAAACAGATAAATTAATTAGCGCAAGATTCAAATGACCCAAACATTCATTATCAAAATTATCAAAGAGAAATCAAGAAAATAATTCTTTAAAAAGAGCTGAAACAGTTTATGTTTTGCCTGTATTCCTGTTGAATTTATTGGGAAATCCTAGGCCCAGATCCTCTGCTACACCACAGCATCACTCAGTGCAGTGTAGGCGGTGTTGATTGGGGCCTAGAGAAGTGGCTTTACGCCATCTTTGCTCTCTCCCTTTCTAATCCTTGGAGCAGTCTCAAGGGCTATTCTGCAACAAGGAACTGTCAGAGCATGATGCCACCTTTGTGTTCGTCTGATACCTATGGTTGCCAGTTTGACCCCTGTACATTTTAGAGGCATCATTACAATGACTGTTCCATAGGCGGGAATTGCTCCAGACACACCCACCCTCTCCTGCTCTTGTCCATCCTCTACAATGGAAGAAACCAGGGCAACTGTAACATAAAGCAGACTGTATCAGTTCTCTGCTGGCCAGGGATTCCCCCACATTAGGACACCCTGAAATGGTTTTGTGCGGCCAGCAGCACAAAGCAGCTTTAAAAAGGCCAGCATCTGGTCCCCCAGGTCAGTCGTACAAACAGATGAATATTCAATTCACTTTGCTGCATACTTTTTAAGTGATGTCAAATTTACGACATCTAAACAAGAAACCCCTGAGGCATTCTGATGCCCGTCTGAGGCATACTGATGTGTTCTTTTATACAGATACTAGGGTAGTCTCATTTCAAGATGCCAGCACATTCCTTGTGATCTACCTGGTAAAGCTAATGTTTGATAAAACACAGAACTCAGAGGATTGATAAATGATTAGCAATGGAATATGGGGCCCTTTGCCCCTATCATCTCTAAGTCATCAGTTCAAATTCAAGACAGACTCAACACACATTAATGTTACTACCATGATGCCTATACCGTAGCCTGTGTGAAACTGGTCTCCAGTCCAGTTCCAAATAGACATCATCCACATTGTAAAATTTTCTGCAACAACTGGCATGCTAGTTGGCAGGTTCAGCAGGGAAGCCAGGGAATGAATGGAATGGGGATTAAGCCACTAGCTCACTTCCTTGGTTTAGGGCTGAGGCACACTTGCAAGCAGAGTGGGGAAACTTGTTCTGCAATTGCCTCTCCTGTACGTGTTCTACCTGTAACATGGGTGAAATTGTCAAACATGGATGTCTAAAGCTAGGCACCTAAAATCAAAGTGGCCTGATTTCAAAGATGCTGAGCACCCATGACTCTCACTGACTTCAATGAGAGCTTTGTCAGCATACTGGTATTGAACCAAAGCCCACTGGTTCCCTAGGCAGCACACCTAGCCTCTGTGCCACAAGGGTGTGCTGAACCATCACCCCAAGTCAACACTAGTCACTGTCAGGATGCCAGTATTGAACTCAAGCCCATCACGCCCTTAGGCAGCATCTCTAGAAGCTGCACCACAACAGTGCACTGTATTGCTGCCCCTGACCAATAGCCTTAGTCCTAAAGGCCTGCAACCATGCCCAAGGCCCCTGACTGGCTGGATAGAGAGCATTCTCTTTAGGTACCTGGACTATATAAAGTCCTCAGGAGGAAGTGGAAGATGCCTGAGCAACGGGCCATTGCCTGTGAGTTGCTGCCTTGCCTGACGCTGCCTTGCTACCTGACCCAACTTTGCCTACAGATCCCGCCAACCCACATCCTTGGATTGGATCTCCCAGCTCCTCACCCCTGCGAGAAATCCAGCCATTGCCCAGGACTCCCTTTAATACTTATAGACTTCCTGGCTAGCATGTCACCCACACATCACTTGAACACAGAGCTCTGGTCTGCCTTTAGCCCACTTCAGCCACTGGGCACTACAAGCTGTGAGTGCTCAGCACTTTTGAAAAATCAGGCCAGTTTGATTTAGGTGCCTAACTTTTGGAACCAAGACTGAAAATTTTGTCACAGCCTTTTTTATTAACTTAAATCAAAGCTAACAAACATTTGAAACAGAACAGATAATCAATCCTTTGGCTTCAGTGTAACCCTTTGTGATTCCTGGTTAGCTACTTCACTTCAGCAAGCTATTCATTCCCCTAGCCCTGCAATGAACATTCTGTGCCAAAGCTGGAGTGTTCTGGTCAGCAACAATTATACACATAACTAAATGCCACTGGTCAAATTAAAAAGGTGTCAACTGTCTGTTGGATCATTATCAGGAAAAACAACTAGCTGCTCTCTTACATTATATTCTGCAACTCTTTCACATCCAATCTAAATGTCACTTTGTTTTATGTTTTAGCTTCTTTTTTAAATTTTAAATACTAGACACAAGTTAAGTCACTTCAAACAATAACTTTGTGAAACAAATGGACAATATTAAAACACTACTGGAAGGCTCTAAAATCAGGCAGTTAATAAGTTGCCATATTCAGACTTAGTTGACTGTTACTAACTGTTTAAAACTGTCATAAATATAAAGGGAAGGGTAACCACCTTTCTGTATACAGAACTATAAAATCCCCCCTGGCCAGAGGCAAAACCCTTTCACCTGTAAAGGGTTAAGAAGCTAAGATAACCTCACTGGCACCTGACCAAAATGACCAACGAGGAGACAAGATACTTTCCAAGCTGCGGGGGGTGGGGTGGGGGAACAAAGGGTCTGTCTGTCTGTGTGATGCTTTTGCTGGGAACAGATCAGGAATGCTCTTCAGAACTCCTGTAAAAAGTCAGTAAGCAATCTAGCTACAAATGCGTTAGATTTTCTTTTGTTTAAATGGCTGGTAAATAAGCTGTGCTGAATGGAATGTATATTCATGTTTTTGTGTCTTTTTGTAACCTAAGGTTTTGCCTAGAGGGATTCTCTATGTTTTGAATCTGATTACCCTGTAAAGTATTTACCATCCTGATTTTACAGAGGTGATTCTTTCACTTTTTCTTTAATTAAAATTCTTCTTCTAAGATCCTGATTGGTTTTTCATTGTTCTTAAGATCCAAGGGTTTGGGTCTGTGTTCACCTATGCAAATTGGGGAGGATTTTTATCAAGCCTTCCCCAGGAAAGGGGACGTAGGGCTTGGGGGGATATTTCGGGGGGAAGACGTCTCCAAGTGGGCTCTTTCCCTGCTTTTTGTTTAACACACTTGGTGGTGGCAGCATAGGGTTCGAGGACAAGGCAAAGTTTGTACCTTGAGGAAGTTTTTAACCTAAGCTGGTAAGAATAAGCTTAGGGGGTCTTTCATGCAGGTCTCCACCTCTGTACCCTAGAGTTCAGAGTGGGGAAGGAACCTTGACAAAAACTATTTGGGAAGTCAGCATGCACCATAACAGAGTTAATGAGTGAAGATTTCTAAAACTGGATTGCTCTGGTAAAATTGTCACCTATTAAATATGATAGGAGGTATGTCATACATATGTATGATAATACAAAGTTTTAGAAAAAATAGATAAGCAAGGAATCTTGATTTTAAGTTAAGCCAGTTGTTTAAAGTGACACGATTATTTTATTATATTATTATAGGTGGGGTTTGTAGCCCCACTTCCCATTATATGACCCTTATTTCAAGTTTCAGAGTAACAGCCGTGTTAGTCTGTATTCGCAGGAGAGTGAGTTTGTGTGTGTATAGGGGTGGGGGTGGGTGAGAGAACCTGTATTTGTGCTGGAAATGGCCCACCTCGATTATCATGCACATTGTAGGGAGAGTGGTCAGTTTGGATGAGCTATTACCAGCAGGAGAGTGAGTTTGGGGTGGCGGGGGCGGAGGGTGAGAAAACCTGGATTTGTGCTGGAAATGGCCCAACTTGATGAACACTTTAGATAAGCTATTACCAGCAGGAGAGTGGGGTGGGAGGAGGTATTGTTTCATGGTCTCTGTGCATATAATGTCTTCTGCAGTTTCCACAGTATGCATCCGATGAAGTGAGCTGTAGCTCACGAAAGCTCATGCTCAAATAAATTGGTTAGTCTCTAAAGTGCCACAAGTAGTCCTTTTCCTTATTTCAAGTTGCTTACAACTTTGCAAAACTTTAGCTGTTTGGGTTGCATCTGACTTTTTGGGGAACATTTCACCTAATATGGTTCAGCTCATTCAGAGAAGAGAGGTAGGGAAAAACATATTTTAAAAAAATTATGGTGAGCTCTTTTTTTAAG
The DNA here is from genome assembly GCF_965140295.1 of Lepidochelys olivacea. Lineage (NCBI taxonomy): Eukaryota > Metazoa > Chordata > Testudines > Cheloniidae > Lepidochelys > Lepidochelys olivacea. The sequence goes on along the minus strand of NC_140421.1, from coordinate 52,561,059 downwards.
AAGTTCTAGCCAACCCATGCTTTGGGACCTTAGATTTGATGGGTGGGTCTTTGAGTCAGGGATGTGCCTTTTGCAACCCCCATGAAAATTCACCCAAATTTGGTCAAGTTAGAAGACTATGGAAAAAAATCAGTTTGCACATGCTCAGTAGAGACTTTCTAGATCACAGCTTAATTCCTCAAAGATTCTGTCCACACTGGGCATCCTCCAGGTATGGGCTGAGGACGACTTTCCTTGCAATTGCAGTTCCCAACTGTTCTGGGCCATGCTGGGTCCAGGTCCAGACCCAGAGCTCGACTGAGAGCAGGGAGCCTGCCTCTCCTGTGCTCTTAATGCCCTGCTGACATCCAGGCAGCCACTGAAGTGGAGGGTGCCCGATGCAAAGGCAGAGGACACAAGAGCTGGACCTGGTGCGGGAGGGAAAGGAGTAGAATGGGGCAAGGAACCTGGTGAGGGGAGACTGAGGCTGGTGGGGGAAAGGGAAACTGGGAGTTGATGGGGGAGACTGGGAACTAGTAAGGTGGGGAGGAGGTGATAGGAATAAGGGAGAATGAGAGATCACAAGAAGCCAGGATGCAGAAGAAGAACTGGGGCAGGCTGGCAAAGAGATTGGAACAAAGAGCTTGGTGGAATATTGAGACTGGACAGGAGGCCCAGTGAGGGAGAGTGGGACTGGGAGCCCATGGGGAATGTGAGCATGGGGATGCCTGGATTCGGGGTAGGCTGCACAGATCAGATGAGGAAATGGGAGAGGGGAACTAGGAATGGCTGGGCAAGGAGACTAGGACTGGGAGTCCAGAAGAGGGGACTGGGAGTCCAGAAGAGGGACTAGGACTTGCTGGCAATGAGACAGACTGGGATGAGAAACCTCAGAGTGGAGACAACAGGTTGATAAGGAGAATGTAAATGGGACAAGGAGATGGAGCAAGGCAAGACAAGACTGGGACACGTTGGAATGAAAGGCAGAAGAATCTGTGCCTACTAGAGCGTACTTCCCTCCAGAGTCTGAAATGGAACCCAAGATTCCTGAGTCTCATAATTCCTCTAACGTAAGTAAACATATGTAAAACTCTCGGGCAAAGCTTATCATCCCCCTTTAGTGCTGGTCCATAGAGGATCACAACCTACTACTACTATCAGTTACTCTCTTAGCTCAAGTGGGAGGGAATGGTGAAGTGGATCCAAAGGTTCCAACCCTGCTGATGACTAATGTGGCTCTCAATATGATGCCACATGATAGAATCATAGAAATGTAGGGCTGGAAGGCACCTTGACAAGTCATCAGGTCAGTCCCCTGTACTGAGGCAGGACCATGTAAACCTAGATCATCCCTGTCAGGTGTTTGTCCAAGCTGTTCTTAAAACTTCCAATGATGGGCATTTCACAATCTCACTTGGAAGGCTATTCCAGAACTTAACTACCCTTATAATTAGAAAGTTTTTCCTAATATCTAACCTAAAGCTCCCTTGCTGCAAATTAAGCTCATTACTTCTTGTCTTACCTTCAGTGAACATAGAGAATAATTGATCAACATCCTCTTTATAACAGCCCTTTACATATACAAAGACTTATCAGGTCCCCCCTGAGTCTTCTTTTCTCAAGACTAAATGTGCCCAGTTTTTTTAATCTTTTCTCACAGTCACATTTTCTAAATCTTTTATCATTTTGGTTGCTCTCTACTGGACTCTCTCCAAGTTGTCCACATCTTTCCTAAAACTTAGTGCCCAGAACTGGGCACAGTGTTGCAGTTGAGGCCTCATCAGTGCTGAATACAGGACAATTACCTCTCATGTCTTACATACAACGCTCCTGTTAATACACCCCAGAAAGATATTCGCCTTTTTTGCAACTGCATCACACTGTTGACTCATTCAATTTTTGATCCTATTATAACCCGCAGATCCTTTTCGGCAATACTACCACCTAGCCAGTTATTCCAAATTTTGTAGCTGTACATTTGATTTGTCCTTTTTAGGTGTAATATTTTGCACTTGTCTTTATTGAATTTCATCTTGTTGAATTCAGACCAATTCTCCAGTTTCTTAGATTTGTTTTGAATTCTAATCCTAACCTCCCAACTGCTTTCAACTCCTCCCAGACTGGTGTCATATTCAAATTTTATAAGCATACTCTCCATTCCATTATCTAAGTCATTAATGAAAATACTGAATAGTGTCAGACCCAGGACAGACCTTTGCAAGACCCTCCCAGTTGATGAGTACTCTTTGAGTCTGGTCTTTCAACCAGGCATGCACCTACCTTATAATAATTTTATCTCTAGACCATATTTCCCTAGTTTGTTTATGAGAATGTCCTGTGGAATGGTCTCAAAAGTCTTACTAAAATCAAGATATTTATCACTTTTACTGCTTCCCCCTTATTCACTAGGCCAGCAACCCTGTCAAAAAAGGAAATCTGTTCTTGACAAATTCATGCTGGCTATTCCTCACAACCTTATTATTCAGCAGGTGTTCACAAACTGATTGTTTAATAATTTGTTCCAGTACCTTTCCAAGTATCAAAGTTAGGCTGATTGGTCTATAATTTCCCGGGTCCTCTTTGTTTCTCTTTTTAAAGACAGGTACTATGTTTGCCCTTCTTCAGTCTACTAGGACTTCATCCATTCTCCAGGAGTTCTCAGAGATAATTGCTAACAGTTCCAAGATTGCTTCAGCCGTTCCTTAAGTACTCTAGAATGAATTTCATCAGGCCCTACTGACTTGAATACATCTAACTTATCTAAATATTCTTTAACCTGTTCTTTCCCTATCTTGGCTTGCATTCCTTCATGGAGAATCTTTTTTTTCATTTTGATTGTTTAAACAATCTAGGAAATTATACACCCACATTCACACAGTTAAAAGAATGTTAAGTTTGCAAAGTGAAACACTCAAAAGTTAGGAAATGCCAGAATGAAGGTTAGCTGTGCAACCTTAATCCTGTTTCTGTGTGCGTGTGTGTATTATGGTACAGTCTTCAATTACATGATGAAATGATATTTTTCCAAAAAGATGCTTGCCTCATTCAGTGCTCAGGTCAGATGAATCAGGATGGGGATGAATCAGAGTTGTATAATAAAGGAGCCTTGTCTGTAGGGATCCTGCTTCATTTATTTCAAAAGTTGGGAGGTGTGTACTGAATGAGGCACGTAACTGCAGGAAGAGAAAGGACAGTCTCAGAGATAAGGCAGCTGAATTCTGCCCAGCAGAACTAGATTCTATCCCTGCCTCTGCTACAGAGTCCCTGTGTGATGTTAGGCAAGTCACTTAAACCAAATTTAGCAAAGGTGGTCGCTAATTGTGTGTTCCTCATTTGCTGGGTGCCTCAATTAAGACCCTGAGGTATGATCTGTAGAAGTTCTGAGCAGTCATGGAAGACGGGAGATGTTCCAGAAGACTGGAAAAGGGCAAATATGATGCCCATCTATAAAAACGGAAATAAGGACAACCTGGGGAATTACAGACCAGTCAGCTTAACTTCTGTACCTGGAAAGATAATGGAGCAAATAATTAAGCAATCAATTTGCAAACACTTAGAAGATAATAAGGTGATAAATAACAGTCAGCATGGATTTGTCAAGAACAAATCATGTCAAACCAACCTGATAGCTTTCTTTGACAGGGTAACAAGCCTTGTGGATGGGGGGAAGCAGTAGATGTGGTATATCTTGACTTTAGTAAGGCTTTTGATACTGTCTCGCATGACCTTCTCATAAACCAATTAGGGAAATACAACCTAGATGGAGCTACTATAATGTGAGTGCATAACTGGTTGGAAAATTGTTCCCAGAGAGTAGTTATCAGTGGTTCACGTTCATGCTGGAAGGGCATAATGAGTGGGGTCCCGCATGGATCGGTTCTGTTCAATATCTTCATCAGTGATTTAGATAATGGCATAGAGAGTTTCTAAAGTTTGTGGACAATGCCAAGCTGGGAGGGGTTGCAAGTGCTTTGGCGCATAGGATTAAAATTCAAAATGGTCTGGACAAACTGGAGAAATGGTCTGAAGCAAATAGGACGTAATCCAATAAAGACAAATGCAAAGTATTCCACTTAGGAAGGAACAATCAGTTGCACACATAGAAAATGGGAAATCACTGCCTAGGAAGGAGTACTGTGGAAAGGGATCTGGAGGTCATAGTGGATCACAAGCTAAATATGAGTCAACAGTGTAATGCTGTTGCAAAAAAAGCGAACATCATTCTGGGATGTATTAGCAGGAGTATTGTAAGCAAGACACGAGAAGTAATTCTTCCGCTCTACTCCGCACCGATTGGGCCTTAACTGGAGTACTGTGTCCAGTTCTGGGCACCACATTTCAGGACAGATGTGGACAAATTGGAGAAAGTCCAGAGAAAAGCAACAAAAATTATTAAAGGTCTACAAAACATGACCTATGAGGGAATATTGAACAAATTGGGTTTGTTTAGTCTTTCGGAGAGAAGACTGAGGGGGGACGTGATCACAGTTTTCAAGTACATAACAGGTTGTTATAAGGAGGAGGGAGAAAAATTATTCTTCTTAACCTCTGAGGATAGGACAAAAAGCAATGGGCTTAAATTGCAGCAAGGGCGGTTTAGGTTGGACATTAGGAAAAACTTCCTAACTGTCAGAGTGGTTAAGCACTGGAATAAATTGCCGAGGGAGGTGGTGGAATCTCCATCATTGGTGATTTTTAAGAACAGGTTGGACAAACACCTGTCAGGGATGGTCTAGATCAGGGGTGGGCAAACTTTCTGGCCCGAGGGCCACATCGGGGAATAGAAATTGTATGGAGGGCCATGAATGCTCACAAAAGTGGGGTTGGAGTGCGGGAGGGGGCTCTGGGGTGGGGCTGGGGATGAGGAGTTTGAGGTGTAGGTGGGTGCTCTGGGCTGGGACGGAGGGGTTCGGAGGGTGGGAGCAGGGGTGAGGGAAGGGGACTGGGTTCTGGCTGGGGATGCGGGCTCTGAGGCGGAGCTGGGGATGAGAGGTTTGGATGCAGGAGGGTGCTGTGGGCTAGGATTGAGGGGTTTGGAGAGTAGGAGGGGGATCAGGGCTGGGGTTGGGGCATGGGGAGAGGCTCAGGGGTGTGGCCCCCGACCCAGCACCCCAGCCGGAGCATCAGAGCGGGGCTGAGCAGCATGGTGCAGCTCCCGACCCAGCTCCCCGGCTGGAGAGGGCCCGAGCCACTTGATGCAGCTCAGGGGCCAGCTTAAAATGGCCGTAGTTTGCCCACCCCTGGTTTAGATAATACTTAGTCCTACCTTGAATGCAGGGGACTGGACTAGATGACCTCTCGAGATCCCTTCCAGTTCTATGACTCTATGATTCATAGATGCAATGGAAGCTGTGCTTTGAACACACAATGTACTTTGTAATGCTAAATATTCTGGAAAATCAGATCCTGAGTGTTTCAAATTGGGCACCCAAAATTAGTGGATACTTTTGACCTCAATGTCTCTATGCCTCAGTTCCCCATTTGTAAAATGAGAATAATAATATCCCCAAACCTCATGGGGTGTTGCAAAAATAAATTAATTAATATTCCTGAAGCATTCAAATACTATAGTGATGAACATCACAAAAAGCCAATGAGGAAATTAACAATTCAGCCTTTAGACTAGGGTTTGAATAGCATAAAATATAAAAGACATAGGGTCACCCATTGAACAATAAGGAGAAAACAAAATATTGAATAGCTGTTCCTTAAATAAGCATCATCCATTCTGTGCACTGAATGAGGCAGCGGTCTTGTGGAAAAGACAGCATGTGATCATGTAATTAAAGCCTATATTAAAATGCACATGCACAAGGGAACTGAATTAAAGTTGCACAGGCAACCTTAATTCTGGCATTTCCTAACCTCTAGGAAGCCTGAGCTTGGGCTCTCCTCCTCCTCCAAGTTCTAACCAAGGCATATGTAATACCTCACTGATCTACCAGCTAGTGGTTTGACGATTTGTCTGCTCAGGTGAACTCACATAGCTTCCACTTTCCTCTTCCTTCCATTCCCTACTTATTGCCTCAGAGTCCTCCCACATAAATGCTGAATACCCACCACATACCACAAATACTGCGTTTGCCCATTGGAGTGGTTTCTTTATAGTCCTGTTCCTATGCCACCTGTCAGAGGAGAGCACAAAATCTAAAGCAGTTTCACCATCCTACTTCAGTATATATGAGGGTTCACATAAGATTAGTTTAAGAGTGACATCTGAATGAACAAATTAATAAAACAATATTCTTATGGACATGCTAAACAACCATTTTCACTAGATAGATTATGCTTCAATACTCTTTATGCTAGTCTGGTCAGCCTTTATAGCTGCAAGATAAAGAACAAAATTAACCTTTACTAGACAAGAGAGGAGCGAGTCATTCGATTAAGTGATATCTACAACCAAATAGAGGCTTTCTGAGTTAAAATATACCTCCGAAAATATTAGTAAGGTATCTCCTGCAAAGGAAGCAGCAATTGCAAAGCTCTCATTAATATCAATAGGAGCACAGTAAGATCTACGCAGAGCATTTCTGGAAATTGTACCCGTTAACTCCTTTAAATTTAGATTTAGGGGAAATTTTGCACATCTTCCTTTAAAAATATTTGTTGTTGTTTTTGTACAGATACCTCTACGCTCTGTATTGTAAGATCCTGAGATGCCATGGTGATGATAATGATATGAAAGTATAGATAACTAAACAGGCCACCCACCTGCACATAGGCCATGTATCCTACACTAGAGAGTACACAGTAATCAGTAATTCTGCATTTGTCACAACTATTTTTGCTGCCATCTGGTCACTGCCACGTGAGTCTTGATTTGATGATTCTTGGAGAGCACTTTCAATCATCAAACCAATTAATTTTAGGGACAGAGCAGAAAAGGAATTCAATCAATTTTAGAAGCCTTTTCCTTTTAAATGCTGGGTTTTGTTCTTTGTTGGTGGGTTTTTCATGGGGGCTGGGAGAAGAATGTTTAAAAATTTACCTCAGGATCTTCACAGCGATGTTGAAAAGGTACCATGCTGCCCATAACGGCAGTTCCCAGAACTGACATAAAGGACATTTTGTGATCTGACACCCTGGTCTTTTGCCAAATAACTGCCTGAAACAAAATGGCACAGAGTCAAATTTTTGACATTATATTTAAGTTTGTTGAACTCAAGTCATCTGCAACATTACATGACTGAAAACATATACACAACTGCACACTTATATAGGATATGTAACATTCTATTCTTTGATCCTCTTGCATTCATAGCTTTAGAATGAACATACATGTGACAGTACTTTATGATATATCATCTCATAAAATCTTTCTCCTAGTTTAAATAAAGAACAAGAAAATGAAGGAATCTGTTCCCACATATATATATTAATCATGGATGTAACTTTAACTTACAAGGATTTCTGCAAGAATTGAAATTCGTGCAATTGCTGAGAAGTAATCAGCAAATAATTTATTATGGATCCACTCTGCCCTCACATGCATTCATGTAGTCAGTGGGTTTGTATGGCTGTAACTGTATCAGATTGGGGTCCTAAAAATGCATCTTGCATATTCTTCATACCGGCTGGCATCATAATATAGAAGTTGTGATGCTTATAGTACCATGGCCAAAGTATAAATCACTGGCCTGGGAATCATTAGGTTAGGTTTCTGTTCCTAGACTCAGTGTCTAACTGCCACTCTCTCTGCCTTAGCTTCTTTATTTGTGTAAAGAAGGAAATTGTGCTTGCTTACTCACACCTTTGTAAAGTGCTTTGAGAAGAATAAAAAAAGGCTACATAATTAATTATACACCTTGCTATGCTGGTGTAAGCCCCTAGATAGATAAGTTACACTGGATTTCAGATCCCAGAGAAGACAAGGCCCAAGACAGAAGTACAGTCTTAGCTTTGAACCTCTTAGCTTTTGTCATTTTGTGCCAATGTTAACATAGAAACTTGCATTTTAGTTAATCCCCTATTTTTGGGCAAATTAGAAGAAGAAATGGATGGTACGTATTACGTGCTTTTATTTTTTTTTTTAAATTGCTCCTAGATAGCTATGAGTTAATACGAAAAACGCTAAGGACTGCTGCTCCTGTTACCATCTATCCTGATCAGAGACATATTCAGGAGTTTAAGATACAGGTATGTCTACAAGAATTTAGTTTTTGGCATCCTGGGATGTAAATCTACCCCACACTAGCCCACCATACACTAGCCATGTGGACCATGCTATGGCACAGTTCCCTAGTGTGTTTTAATCTACTCCCATTTCAAAGTGGGAGAGATCAAAGCACACTAGAGAACTTTTAGTGCACAGCAGCAGGATCTATACAGACACTTAGCATGCAGCAAGCTACTGACAGGTAGATTTACATCCCAGCTTGCCACAAACTAAGTGTTTGTGTAAACAAATCCACAGATGAATGACTTGACAAACTACAATAGCTTGAGCTCCCTCAGAACCATTAGTCTCTCAGCAAATATCTGTTACAGACATTATTGACATACCTTAGTTGAGGTTTTCAAAGTAAACTAGAGGATTTAGCCACACAACTCAGGTTGAAATTAATGGGAATGGTCTGACTAATCCCCCCTCCTAGTAAGCACTAAACATCTTTATAATTATACATAGACTTTAACCAGTGTTTCATGTTGACTACAGTCATCAAATAGCTGCATCTAAGTGTGTTTTAGTGTGCAACATTCCCCAAGTGCTTCAGCACCTAAGCACAACAAGATAAATTAAGATAAAAAGATGTTAGATTTAACCTGAAATTCCTTTGCGTTACAATGCTGAATTTAAAGTGTCCTAATATGTGCAAGGAATCCAAGAAATACAAAGTGAGTTCATAGTATTCAAGTACCGGATAGGATTTAAAAATATGGTAAGTGAGCAACAAATATACCTACAACCTCAAGAAATAAATACAGAACCTTAAAATCCCACCTGAACTCCAAGGTATTTCCTTGCCTTGCAGGGTGCATTCCATTGAAGAACACTAAATTCCTGTAAAAGTGATACTTGCTTTCTGCACAACAGATGGAATGTTCAGGCTGCAGGACTGCAGATATAGGAGACTACAATTGCTCCCCAGTCTTTATTTCTTCTAATTACACATCAAACACATTGAGCACCATTTGTACTGCTGGACTTGCTACTTGAGTCCAACTCACTTAAGAGTATAAGAATATAGTCATAAGGGGCACTGTGACCATCACCTTCTCCTTCCACTGCAAGCTTGAAAAGCCCTGAATTTAGTGGCTCTGGTTCACTGGTGGTGGACAGCGGGATAAGAGCCACATTTCTAGGAATTCCATAGGAGCTCCACTGAGGTTTCCACTGTGCTACTGAATGGTGAGCACAGTAGACAGAGGGACAACGGCTGCCTTGCGGATTTAGCAGCAGCTCTGAAGTGGTATTGCTGATGCTTCATAGAGTGAGTAGTGGAGGAGGGAAATTCTTACTCCCTGCCCCATAAACATCCTCAAAGCAGTGATGAAAGAATTTTCCCTTTAGAGTTCCTCTTTAAAAATACATATTTGTTACTGCTTCTATTTTGAGTTATATCTACATTTTAAGTGATCAAAAGTGCCAAGCAATTTATCTTTACTAGATATTATATTTTAAATGTGTGTGACCAAACTGAGAAAGATGCTCGTGACACAACTAATATAAATGTCACACTGTTTATTTTAGCTTGTATTAACGTGATGCCACAGGTACAGATATAAATCCTAGCTGCTGATTAATGCAAGGATGTCATTACACTGCCTGACCTGCTGAATTGCTGAAAAAAGCTCATTTCAATAAACTGCCTTAAGAAAGGTATGGAACATAAAAACTTACTAAATGCTAACTCTGTAAAAGAGGAAACTGCTAATAATTTGGGGGCACATTTTTACTGATCAATTTTTTCTTAAATATCAGGATTAAAAGCTGTAGGCAAAACTCCTAAATCTAGTTACTAGAACACGTTAGCTCAAAGTTCTCACATTGCAGAGGTCAGTCAACTAGTTAAACGTGCATATCGGATAACCACACAACAGATTGGTTTAGATTCATTTTCAGAACTGGCTGCACACTATGAAACAACACGGCATGATACTTTAAAAATAACTGGTAATCTAAAGAATACATTATAAATGAACTGACTTCACCAACAGGTTTTGAAAAAGAAGAATCAAAGCTGTTAAGAAGCAATGCTACTTATATTTATTTATTTTTGAAAGTGTCAGTACTCCCCAGTGAGTTTCCTGCAACAGTTGATTTTTATAACCTTGGTTATACGCTGAAATTGTGCTAAAAATATATACACACACACCCCCTTATATTTTCTAGGTCACATAAGCCTGGTGTCTGTGATGAGCCAAGTAAGAATCTGACTCTAGTCAGTATGATGACACTGCAAAAACACCCTAATTAAAGATATATTATTACATACAGACCATCTTAGGTTTTGTTGGAGCTCACCAAATATATCCTGCCTCCCTCCCCATTTCATTGAGGGGCACTGCATGAATTAGAAGGCATAAAAAGCCAAATGCATATAAATATCTATTTCACGGGCATAGATTAGTGTATTGACACATTCGGTATTTGTGTATACAGTACGTACATTTTCTTTAATTATACCCCCTCTCACACACACACTTCATTCAGACCATACATCTCTGTTGCTAAATTTTAGAGCACATACATATAGGCCAAGATTATTCCTGGTCTTTTGAACAGGTGCATAATAAGTGGGGGAAGAGTCCCTCATTTGCATCCCGCAGCAGAAGCTGGGAACAATGCTTTTATGCTCATGAAGAACATGAGTTCTTCAGAGTCATCCTTTCCAAAGACAGTAGGGAATGTCATAGGGCCAGACCCCGCTCCTCAACCAGCCTTGTTTTTTAATACTCTGACCAGCAACCATGTTAATACTTTTACCAGCATAATTGGTTGCTGGTTTACCAACAAAAGAGAAAGCTAAATCTAATAGTCAAAACAGAGAACTGGAGGTCAGGGGAACCGGATTCTATTTCTGTCACTGACTCACAGTGTAACTTTCAGTGAGTCACTTAACCTGCCTGAACCACAGTTTACCTAGCTGACAAATGGGAGTAATTAATGTTTCCTGCCATTGTAAAGCACATTGAGATCCTTAGCTGAAAGGTGATACATCCATAAAGGTTATGTCTTCACTGCCAAAAAAAAAAAAAAAAAAAAAAGGTGCTCATTTACCAGGGGATAACTAACCCGTGCTAGCTATCATGCTGTAAAATCCTAGTGGAGACAAGTTTGCAATCTTTACCGTAAAGTAGCTAGGTGAGGGAAACATAATGCGGTAAAAACAAGAGTGCCTTGTCTCCACTGGCATTTTACAGCACAATAGCTAATGCATATTACACGTGGTCCTGAATAAGAATGGATTTAAGTGCATGCTTAAGTGTTTCTTGAATCAGGCCATAAATCTTTTTTTGAAAAGTGGAAAGAGGCTGCTGGCTTTTGTGGGGGTTTTACAGGATGTGTATATAGACACTGCAAATTTCCCAAATTTTCCTATAAAACTCCAAATTAGCTGGTTTATTGAAACAGAAAAGTGACAAGCTGGTGACAGCACTCAGCAAGTGTTACGTAAAGTCATGACTAACCACTGAAAGATAAATATTATAGCCTGTCTACTAGGAGATATGGAAAATGAAAATAAACTGGCAGGAGAAGTGGTTGGAGCCGTAGGGAAGGTAAAGAAACAATTACACCACCTTCTTATGGTGAATCAATAATCATTAGTACATTTTTATGGGGAAGAAACTATAGTTGAGAGTCTTGTCAAGGTAAACCTAAGGGCATCTAAATTAAACTTACATTACCAAACTTTCTTCTGCTTAGCAGGCATACACATGCATGTTGGATTATCTCCCTGTTCTTGTCAGCATTAGTGTATTTATATGTTTAACAATCTGCCTTGCTCCCAAGAACAGGGCAGACAGAGCAGAGACTGAGAAGCCTGGTCCAGCAATCTGGGTTTGTTGGCGGTAAACTGCCAAGAAGAATTGGTATTTTACCTGTGTGGCAGGCATAACTCACAGATTTTTCTTCAAGTTCAGTAGATTTCTTTTTAATTTTAATTTAGGGTACATGACCTCTTGAGCCTTTCAAACAGATTTAAACTATTTTTAAAAATATCCTCAACAAGAATGTGCTTGTATGTTAAATTTCAGCTCAAAGGAAAGGCCCACTCAAAAACACAAACGTATTCCCACAACTAAAACCAACACTGTTTAGTTTAAAAAAATATATTGACAACAGCAGCAAACCAAAACAGAATCTAGAGTTTGCATTTATAGGAAGGAAAACATAACAAAAAGAAGAGGTCTCCAAAAACTTGCAATATGTGTAAATTCTTTGTTTATAGTGCACAGACACCTAGCTGCAAGAGCAGGCATATTTTTTTAGGGAGGAAGAACAGCTGTCAACTAAATTCAAAAAGACAGGAAGATAAAATAATCTTAATAACCATTTTCTTTAAAAAAAAATTCAGTTTTAAAAATTGTCAAGGTTATTTTATTTACACCAAGCTAAAACTGGAGCATTGTTTTTAAATAAATGGTAAATTCTCTCTCTTATGGAAAGAGATCTTTTGCATAATCATCTTTTGGAATTAAGTTTAATAGCAAGTGCAATTTTTAATAGTAACTTAAAACGGGGGAGGAATCTCTCCCCCAACCCTCAACTCTTTCAAATATTTTAAGGATTCCCTAAGGATTAAGGACCAATTGTCCTATCCATTCTAAAGGTGGAAGGCATCCAAAAAGGTGTGGAATGGAAGACTGCCACCTTCATGGCATTAGCTTCTCCTTTTCCACATACATCTCCCCCTGACCCCCAACACAAACACATGCCTCAGTAGGTATCAGACACTGCAGAAAGGAAGGGGTGGGCTACCGGCAAGTTTGGGGGATAGTAATTTTCCACAGCATTATCCTCCCCCAACCCCACAACAAACCCAAGGGATTTCCTGAGTAAATTAATGCTGACTCCTTGAGCACTCACTTACTTACTCAGGTGTCCCCTTAGCGATGTGAGCACACCCTCCCAAGGAGGGAGACATTTCAGAGAAGCAGGTGGTGGAGAAGCTCTTGGCAGCACGATGCCTATAAGAATCATGCTTGCTAAAGAACTGGAAGGCGTCAAGAGGAACTGGAAAGCACTGCAGGGTCACAAGGCCTCCCTGTGGATAGCCCTGGCCTCCAACAAAGCCCCCAAAATCCACACAGATTTTAGAGGGAGCTGATCAACCCACTCTGCCAGTTCCATAGGGAAGGGATAGAGAAACTCTGCTCCCATGCATCACAGAATAAGGAGGCGATTTAGCAAGTAAAACTTGCAGTGTCCAGTTGTCATATCTCACCAGGGGTGGTGGTGGTGGTAATGTTTTAGCATTAAAACAGTCATGTGTATGAATTCCTAAACTGTAGGGGAAAGCTCATACATCCATGTTGTTTCTGCAGCAGGTTGATCAAATAAAAACTCCTCTGGGGCTTTGTCAACACAAGAGTTTTTTTTTGTTTTGTTTTTTTGGCAGGAGAAGTAGATAGTTCGAATCAGTGAGATTACACAAATTGCAGTGGGAGACTGAGAACTGAATCCCATTTTTAAAAGCATTTAAAAGCCTTTTTAGTATTTATTATTAGTCAACAAAAGCACCACAGGACATAGCACTGTAACAAAACACAGTGGCAAGCTTATAAAAAGGCACACCTCCAAGAAATTATTATAAATAATTTCCTCACGGCTTCCTCTCCTAACCCTCCCCTGCATATACAAAGTAAAGCAGTCTGAATGCCCGCAAGAGCTGAAGACACGTATTAGGTATTGCAGTACATACTGTAAACTTGAACCAGTCATTGTTATGAGATTTCTCATATATACTGTGCTGTCACTTGAAAAGTATGATGGATGGGAAACTGGATGGCTCAAGGAATTAGTAATAGGATACAGAGCATTTCACCTCCAGGTCACCAGTTCGGAATTCAGTCCAGGTTGGTAGTGACCAAAGGTTGTTACCATCTGACAGCTGTTTGGCGGCTGATGTAAAATGAGTTGATGGTCTCTGTACAGTTCCTAGTAGACAGGTGCTCACATCACAAAAAAACCACACCATAATTAGCACCCTGTTTGGCTTCCTCGGCAAAGAGGCTGTAGAGTGACTGGACATAAAGACTAAATTACTTTCCAGGTTAGGGCTGAGGCACATTGGCAGGGCAGCTGGGAAGCCTACACCACTAGCATACAGGCTATATCGCTTCTGTGGGTATGCAGTTTGCAATGTTGCCAATCCAGCACCTTTCACAAAACCCAAAGTCCTTTTCAATTAAAAAATAAATAGGTTGGAGGCTCATGACAAAACAAAGTTTGCAGTGCCCTGACTGCACCCACCATGAGGTAGCCACCATTTTAGATTCCTGCACACTCATATACTTTAAGATTTAAGATTATTATAGTTTTAATGTGCTTCTTTGAGGATTGCATGTATGAAGATTACAAACCTTCAAACACAGCTGCAGAAGACTTGCTCCTTGGAGGAAAAATTCCAAACCAAAGGGCCTGATTCTCCATTGGTTGCACCTCATTTGGGTCTAATCCAAAGCCCACTGAAATCAATGAAAAGACTCCTTTGATTTCAATGGTCTTTGAATCAAATCAATAGTCCTATAAAATACACTTTAACTCTAGAAAGTGCAAGGCACTGGAGGAGCAGCCCCCACCCTGTGATGTAAGCTGTTTTGGGGCTCCTGAGTCCTGCACAGTATTTAAATGACACTGTTAAACAAAAGCAGTTAATAATGAAGTAGTAAACTGGAAAATTTTGAAGACTAAAACCACAGCTAGTCAGCTGTAACTACACAAATAGGAATTCAAAGTGCCTGACCTGATTCACTACAGCATTACACTAGATCAGCAGTTCTCAAACTGTGGGTCGGGGCCCCAAAGTGGGTCACAACCTTGTTTTAATGGGGTCGCCAGGGCTGGCTTAGACTTGCTGGGGCCTGGGATGGAAACCGAAGCCTGAGCCCCACCGCCTGGGGCCAAAGCTGAAGCCCGAGAGCTTCAGGACCGGACAACAGAGCTCAGGTTAAAGGCCCCCTCCCTGGGACTGAAGCCCTTGGGCTCTGGCTTTGTCCCCCCTCCCCGCCCCAGGCAACAGGGCCTATGTGGGCTCAGGCTTCGGTCCCCCCCTCCGGTGTCGTGTAGTAATTTTTGTTGTCAGAAGGATGGTTGCGATGCAATGTAGTTTGAGAACCTCTGCTCTAGATTTATGACAGAACTCTATTGATAACAATTCTAATTTTCCCTTCTGAGAAAATATTACATTTTAAATATCCAAAGCACCCAAACCTACTAAGTTATGAGCCAATTCTCAACCACAATTCCCGTGTATTCTTTACAGCTTCTAGTTTAGAGGCCTAATTTACTACTCTTATGCTCCAATTTTACATCACCACCACAAACTGGCATCTAAATTAATCTTATCAATTGAGGAAAAGGACTTGAGCATTACTGTGGATTGCTCAATGAAGATCTCTGCTCAGTGTGCAGCTGCAATCAAAAAGCAAACAAAATTAGAAGATGCATAAGGAAATGTATGGAGAATAATACTGAATATATAATACAACAGAACCCCCCATTTATCCGACCCTCCCTTAACCAGTTCTCCACATTTACCAAACAACCAGGACTCTAGGGCCAGAAGTGGGTGATCTCTCTTGTGTCCGTTAGATGGTGCTACAGCATCACATTATCCCATTCTCTGGTTTATCTGGAGTTTTGATTATCTGATCTGGCCCTGGTAATTAGACCGGATAAATGGGGCTCTACTGTATCATTATATAAATAATGGTTCATCCCCATCTCAAAAGAGATATTGCAGAATTAGAGGGTGCTAATGAGACAAGCAACAAAATAATAAGAAGCACTGACAAATTCTTATATTAAGAGAGACTTAAAAAGTTGGGATTATTCACTTTAGAAAGGAGAAAAGAAGGGACATGATGAAAATATACAAAATAATGAATGGTATAGAGAAGGTACATGCGTAACTTTTAGTCATGAAATTTTATGATACAAGAAATAAGGGACATTCCATGAAATTGAAAATAGCAAATTCAGAACTGATAAAAAGAAATACTTTTTCCCCCACACAGAACATAATTTGACTGTGGAACTCATTGCCACATGATGTCACTGAGGCCAAGAACTCACCAAGATTCAAAAAGGAACTGGACACTGATATGGATAACAAGAATATCCAGAATTATAATAGTTAATATGTTTTAATAAATGTTTTGGAAAGGAGACAAAAATGCTTCCAAGTTTAAGACAATCTAACTACTACAGTTTAGGACTACACTTTCATGAGGGGCAGATTATTCCACATCTGCCTACTGTGAGGTTTCTTGCACCATCCCCTGAAGTATCTGATACTGACCATGGTCAGAAACAAGACACTGGACGAGATAGGAACTGTCATACTGGATTAGGCCTATGACAGATCTTTTTATAGCTGAATGTGGAACTACAAATTGTAGTGGGGTGCACGTCCCCGAAACGGGTGCAAATTTTAACGTTTGGAGGGGAAAAAAGCCAACAGATCCTTAATTTGTGAATTTTCCCATACCATAAATGATATTTATCCCTGGGCAAAGGGGCCAGCACAAGACTTATCCAACATGTAAGCCCTATTTTGTGCACTGACGTGGGAGTTTCAAGTGGTCCATGGGCTGGCCATCTGCCACGGTGTGAATTTCACTCCACTAGAACGTATGACAAACATATTGAGCTGGTTCAGTTTGTACGAAGATAAAATTAGTTTCTGGGTTCCACTATCATTTTTGCCTTCTCTAAACAAGTTTTTTTCCCTTCGGCAGAAAATAACACTAGATTTATATAGTGTGTTTGGGGGGTAAATCTTAGAGAATTTGACCTGAGCAATGCATTTTGCTTCAATATCAATTTGAATTCCATTTTATTAAAAGGTTCAAATTGTGTTTTACAGTTCTCAGTTACCACATTGCTCATCTTTTAGGGGGGCAAAGACGCTGGATGTGCTAACCAAGTTAACTTCACACAATCTAACTCATTTAACATATAAGGGAAAGTATTCTTATCTACGATTATTTTATCTAGCCCCCTGCCAAGAGCTGAACAAGTAAGTGGGTTTTATCCCAAGAAAGCTTACGCCCAAAGAAATTTGTTAGTCTCTACGGTGCCACAAGTACTCCTGCTTTTTTCTGCTGATACAGACTAACACAGCTACCAGTCTGAAACAAGATTCTGTGTAACTTAAGCAAGACTCATATACAGGAATATCCAGCTACACAGCTTTAAGATATGCCAAGATATGTTTCCTATTGATTGGGTTATTTGATATTTATTTTTTACCCAACAAAAATACAAAGTTTGAAACAATTAAAATAAAGCTTGAAACAATTTAAGATGGCTGAAATGTTTGTATCATCCTAGCTCTCTGACTCAGACTTGGAAATCAAGCTTTAGTTAAGGTTTTGTTTCAAACAGGATACACATTTGGTAATAATGGAGAAATACAATCAGCCTTAAATAACTTATATAGAAAAGAGCAAAGAAATAAGAATGACAGAAATAGTGGACATATTTGCTTTGCAAAAATGTAACTGTGCCACTCAATTCATTTAAGTTTACTTATCAACTCACATTTTTGTCCATATACTTACTATCACGTACAGTACTGCACTAACTTCCTACGTGCAGAAAAAATGAAAGAAGGGACTATCAGGATAGACAGTAAAAAATTAAGACAACTTTTGGTCAACAATATTTGTGTCAAAGTATCATAGAGCCCACAGCCAAACAAAGATGTATCACCACACATGTTCCAGAAAAGACACATTCCAAAATAGGCTAGGCTTGAAACTGTTGGGGGAAAAGCTTTTGAATACTGCATATTAAAGATACGGAGCTCAACTGTCCCCCATACTGGTTTTTCTCACACAGAGAATGGGAAAGTCTGTTGCCCCAATCTCAGGTATGGCCAATCTGTGCTTGATGTAGGACTTGGGAGTGGACAGGTCTAGAATGACACAGATGGTAATATCCTAGCTTCGAGCTCCCCCAACACTAGGGGTTGCAAAGTGATAGTTCAGCCCTGATTCAAATTAAAGCAACCGTAAGTCTTCTCTATTGTACAATGGCAGTAAATAGGATTTTACATCAGCAGAGAACCACAGTGCAGTGCATTCAAACCACACTTTTTCCCTTCCCTGACATGCCCCTGATGCTAGCTGGGGGGTCCAGCAGGGAGTGTTGTCGATGTCTGAAATGGCGTACAGCTAACTATGCCAATGCAGCTTTGTGATCTTTAAGGATCATATTGGGAATTTCATCCCACCTATCTTAAGTATCTTAGAAATACCTATCATGCTGGTATTACTTGTGGAGTTTCCATCTGATTATTCCCTTAAAAGGGGTTTAATCCTGAAACCCACTGATCTACCAAGATCTGCTGGGGTCTAAAACCATCTGTTTGGAATCCCTTTATCCCTGAATTATCTTCTAGTCCCATGGAGGCAGCTGCAACTGCCACCCTGGTTTCTGCCTCCAACCCCTCTTTGGAGGGCAGTGGTTCATTGCAGGACCTGTGAGAAATGATAGCTCATAATCACTCCAAGATGCTGTATCTGAAATTGTTAGTACTTCCACAGTAACTTTTGCAAACTAAAACACATCTCTACCATTTGTGGACTGATATAGATGGCTGGAATGGAACTATTCATTGTGACCCACATGGAAATTTTATGTATCGTCTTTCTTTCCATATGTTAAGGAATTTCACAAACAGTAGATCGAAGTGCATGCAAATGCTCACCACATTTACTAGTGATTTAGCTAGTGGCTACAGACTTTAAACAGCAAAGGACTTCGAGTTGTCGTAGCTGCTGTGGCAATGAGAAAGTTCCAATTCCAGGGGACAACCATCTTTATAGTGCAAAATATACCAGGAGTTTACAGGTGGCTGCAATATGGCAAATTGGACTGAAAAGTCTGACGCTGTTTAAACAAGAGTAGCTAACTCTGGAATGTGCCTGGTTCTCCATCAGGTAATGTCAACTTTAAACTCTCAGAATACTCTTGTAAATTATTTCTATTTGGCTGTCTCATTATTCAATACGCTCTCAAGGAACCCGGTGATGAAAGAAGAAAAAATACCTCTTTCTAACATACCCATACTGGCAAGAGGATCAACATTATCAGTATTCAAAGAATGTCTTGGCAGGATAAACCTTCATAAAAAGAAGGAGCACTAGCTGTTCCAAGCTGTCAAAACAGCAACCGTACTTCAAGGATTGATTTGCAAAGTGATTCAATATTTACGGCTAATGCAAACAAAACATTTTTAGCAGACACAAAAGCAGCCAAGCATTTCCTATTTCAGAAATTCATTGATAAATATACTCAGTGAGAGTGAAAAAACAAAGTGTATTTTTCTAGAAATTAATCCAAAAAGCATGAAGAGCTGTTGGTTCTTCATACAGAATTTTAAATTCTCTTTTTTCATATAACAAATGGCTGTGACAAGCAAGTGGATTGCATAACAGTAAGACAAATTTCTAGAAACTTCAATCGGAAGGAGCATGACACCCACTGTTTAGTAAATCAAGTGACAGAAATGGAGCAGGATACAGTATGTTCTGAAGCTCATGGCCAAATGTTTTAAACTTAAGGACCAAAAGACATAAAATCTTTAGATAGGCAACTGAATAAGAGTCCTGATTTTCAGAGATGCTGAGCACTTGGTAGATCCTATTAACTTCACGGGGCTCAATGGATTTAAATGCCTAACCTCAGACTTGCACATGTGAAAAACTTGGCCTACGAATGAGCTCTTTGCACAGGTACAGTACATCCTTTCCCAGGTAAAAGTTGTGTTTTTTCACTCTCCTTTCATTCCTAGCTTTTGGCCAAAGGCTCCCCTTCATCTGCACAGTTTTTGCCACTTAGGGCTTGTCTACACAATGTGTTAATCTGCACACCACAGGGATGTAAATTTTACAGGACACCAATGTGTTGTGCACTGACTGCTCTATGTGGATCCTGCTGGCACACTCTAAAAGTTCCTTAGTGCATGGTTAACGTGGTAGTGTTTGAGGGGTGAACACTTACCCTTGGGAAAGGATGGGAAACCAAAATTTACACCCCTTTGATGCAGATTAATGCACCATGTAGACTAGCCCTCATTGTCAAGCTCCCTGTTATGCAATATATTAAACTATCCTGACTGCATTCCCAACTGTTAACCTTTTCTGCTTCTCTTTCTCCCCCATTCCTTCAAATTCTGTTCAGTCTCTTCTTTTAAGAAAGCAACAAAAATAAGCCTCTGAAAGAGCCCAATCCTCAGAGCTGATTTGGCTGCTCTTTGTGCTCAACAGACAGTCACAGGTGCCTCAAGCCACCCATCCACGCATGCAAATGAACATGCAAACCACCATAAAGGATCCCCCAAAAGACTATGGCTCTTTCTGCTTTGGAACCTGAGCTCATTCCTGACGTCTGTTGTCTTCCACAGCAGCGCAAGGTATTGGCACAGCCCCACAATGCAGGATTCTAGCAACTCCTTTGAATGATTATATATAACCACTTATTTATTTAACAGGTGGTCTTAGTCATAAATCCATGTACTCCATGAGAAATGTTGTTATCCCAAGCTTACCACAAAATACTTGGAAAATACTACGATAGAGCACATTTCCAGCACACAGTAGGATCAGAATGAGATAGACTGATCTGTTGGTCTGGATTACTACGGCTTTGCGATAATAGTGTTCTTCAGCTTCTGAAGAAAGAAGCCAAATAAGGTACTATTTAACAGTGCTATTGCTGTTAAAGGGTAAGTATGTAGAATTGATGAAAGAAATTACAAGTTAGAATTTAAGTAAAGAATGTTGAAGTACTTATAAAAACTAGAAAGCAATTAAATCTATTTATCAAACTATTGAAGTTTATATCTTCAAACAGATCTTAACAGTAATAAAAACTGAGCAACGAAAATGAATCCATACCCAGACCATTTTAACACATTAATAGTTTTAAAACAATCCGAGAACTCACTGGTTTGTGCCAAACCTTAGTTGGCTTATGGTTTTCCCAGCTCAGCTATAGCTAATGAGTGACCTCTTGTGTTAGAAAATCTCTGGGTTGCTTGATTTTTCTTTATTTTTATATTAATCAAGTGCTTGTGAAGATGAACAGCCCTAAAAAACAATGTCCTATCTTTAGCCTCAAAGCAAATACAGCATGTAAGTAGGAGCAATACTAGGTTATTGTTCTATATTGCCCCGAATACTGTGCTTGACTCCTGTTATGGAGTAATTACCTCTGAAGATGAGAAAATAATTCATTCTTCATGAGAGGCCAAGATAATTCAGTGTTGGTATCTTTCCCAAAACTGCCAGAATGGTTGATATCTTGATAGAGAAACTTGCTCACATGGAAATGGACTGAGATTTCCATTTGAAATAAGCACCAAGCGCCCGGAGTCCCCTCCCACATTCCAACTGCCTTGGCCCCACCCCCCCCACCCCTCCTGTAGCCGAAACCCCACAACCCTGGCCCCACCCGAGATCCTGCACCTCCCGGCCGGCGTCCTCACCCCTTCCTACACCCCAACCCCTGCTCCAGCCTGGTGAAAATGAGCAAGTGAGAGAGGGTAGGGGAGAGCGAGCAACGGAGGGAGGGGGGATGGAGTGAGATGGGGCGTGGCCTCATAGAAGGGGCTGGACACAGGGCATAGCCTCAGGGAAGGGGCGGGTCAGGGGCCGGTCAAGGATGTTCAGTTTTCTGCAAATATAAAGTTGGCAACCCTACCTGGGTATAAGTTTGAGATTTTATACTACCTGCAATCCATAGCAGAACTATCACTGATCACAATGAAAGATTTACACTAAATTGCATTTATGGAATACCTATACTTTTAGTTATTATTTATTCAGTATTTTATTGTCAAATACGTAAGATCACTTGTCATTTCCACTGACCAGTGTGAACATGAAAGATTTTTTAAAAAATATTCTAAGTGATAGAAATAAAAAATTGAAATAAATGGTGCAATGAATTGAAATAATGTTTTAACTTTCAGATTGCAAGATAAGAAATTATTCAACCACCATAGAGAGAAATTTTTTTAAAAAATGGAAAAAGAATCGCTTTAGTGGAACCTTTTTGGCCATTAGGTGTCACTCTTCACTTTCTGTGGCAGCATGGAAATTTATGGGCCTAATTTTCCTCTCACTTATGCCAGTGTAAATCAGTAGCAGTTCCAATAAAGTCTGTGGAGTTAAACTAGTATAACTGAGAGGAGAATCAGGTCCAAAATACCATTTCTGCAGATTTGTAGTTAATACTTCTGTTAGACTTCCCATGATTAATAAAAACTTATTCATATAATATTAAGGTCCAAGTAGCTTTTGAATTTGTGCCGTCAAGTCTGGGCATAAAATGAGCACTAGCTTAGTCATATTTGGGCCTGATTTTGCTTTCCTTAAATTGATGTAAATCAGACTTAAACGTATTATAGTCAATGCAATTACACAGGTACCTGTCTGGCCTGATAGGCCATATTTCAAGTCTCTCCTGCAGTGATCTGTTATAATTCAGCCCTCGGAGACAAAACAGTACACGCAAGTAGCACTGCCTACATGGCCTGTTTCAATGCCCAGTAAATTCAGTGGGAGCCTCTCCTCTGACTTCAACTAGCAACCGATCAGACCATTAGAGAAAGGTGGAGGTATGGCTCTGCCTCTTTGTTCTGTACAATAACACGCGTGTTATCAGTGCCCAATAAATCATAGCATTGTCTAACCTATATATACCAAATTAGGTTTTTGTGGGAGCACAGACTTCTTTGAAAGATTGGCACTGCCTATCTAAAACTTGATCCATCATAAGCTAATAAACTCAGATGCAATGATGTAGGGGGGGTCTGAACCAACCTGCAATTATAGCAAATTCCTAAAAATCAAACATCTGATGACAAAATGCAGTCACAGTAACGAAAGTCTTGATGAACTGAACAAAATTATCATAGTCTTTATTTTCTTTCATTTTGAATTTGAGATAGTTGGCACAAGAAAAGTCACTTTTACCTTGTTATGTGTAAAGATTATCCGTAGTTCTGGCTTTATGATGCCATACGCCATCAAAAGATCTTGGATTTTTTTTAATTCCTCCTTACATTTTTTAACTGTTGAGTAAAACTGTTTTCTTACAGGAAGATTCTTAAACAGCTTCAGTGCAGCTACAGTTGTACCTGCAAGTGGGAAATAAAAGACTGTAAAGCTAACATGAAAAGTGCAGGACTGGTTGAGTGTAAAGGAAAATAACCCCGCACTTGTGCTGAAAGAGGCTATTCTTCCATATAGGTGCATGCACATCGTTCTTATTAACATTAATTAGAATCATACGTGCATGAAGAGAAGGACATACTGCTACATTAGCATTCTCCTCCACAGCAAGCTGACTGCTAGATTTCACAGCTGTGCAAGCTAATCATGTCCTTCAACTGGAGCTATGCTCAAGCTACTTGACAC
This sequence comes from Lepidochelys olivacea, assembly GCF_965140295.1. Lineage (NCBI taxonomy): Eukaryota > Metazoa > Chordata > Testudines > Cheloniidae > Lepidochelys > Lepidochelys olivacea. The sequence continues at coordinate 52,537,476 of NC_140421.1, read as the reverse complement.
CTAGATTACACATTTTTTCCATTTCTGGCGAGCCATGAGGATTTACTGAATTAATCTTACTTTACGTTTTGATTTTTCTAGTTTCATCCATATCTCTTTCTCCGGTATTAGTTGACACCAATAAACTGAAGTTAAAATTTCTTCTACAGTACATCTGCTCCAGTGCAGACCTACTAAACTCTCGCCATATGTCTAATCATAGCCTCTTCTAATACTGTAGCAAACTTTTCTACATCTTTCCCTAGCATCTGCCTATAATATACCTAAAATGAAAAGCAATCCCACAGATTTTTTTCTTGAAGCGAAAACCCATCTTCTGAAAATCAGCAATTAAATATACAAGTTAATAGTAAAGTTCATCTGAATAAGAAAAAAAAAATCTTACTAATTAACTATAAACAAAAGGAAAAATGCAGCACTGCATTTCATTAAAGTTCTAAAGGAAAGCCTGCTTCAGAAAGTGCCGATTATATTTGCCACTGAATTAAGAGTAATACCTATGAAATCACCAGTATAAAATCCAGATTAAAAAAACAGTCAGTTTATAAAGAGGCAAATTTGTCATATTATTTAATTATGAGGATATTTATATATCAACATCAGGTCATGATAATTATCTCTCATGTTTAATAGGATGCCACAAGGAAGACTTTTTATACCTGAACCAAATACAGAATTAAAAACGTACTAAAATTAAGAGGTATTAAAAATCCCCGTCTTTGAAAAACGGCAAACAATTTAAAATATTAACAGGCAAACTGAAGGAGGCACTATCATATTTTACAAGAAAATTCTTAAGATTTAACTGTGCTGCTCTCTCAATTTAGCACACTCTATTTAAGCCCTGACTAAATTCCAGTCCTGCAATATGCTTCCTGGTATATTTTATACCAACTTAAAGAGTCAGCCATTTAGAGCTGTAATATAAAAAGATGTGGTTTTGATTGTGGTGTGATGACATTTTCTTTCTTATAAACTGATTATAGCACAGATCAGGTCTTAAATCAAACTAAAGGCTCATTCAACATGTGGTCAATTTAACTTGTATTTCTGAGCTACACAGACCAGAACATTCCACTTTATGTGTCTACAAGGGTAGGGGAAAGGGTTGTAACCCCATTATAACACTTTAATGTAAGTATTATTCTCTGTTACCAGGTAAATTTACTCAAGTACCACTATTTTTTTAACCGCATGCTAATAATTTTTATTTGTATTGAGGTAATGCCTAGATGCCAGGACACTACTAAGAGATGGTGCCTGCTTACATAGTTTATGTACAGTGTATATTAACTGACAAGGAGGGCTATTGGCCTACCCAATCCAATCAAGTATAATTTAAAAAATTAGCCTGTAAGAGGTATATAATTTTATCTTACATTAAAAATGTACTTAAATGAAGACTGAAGTACTCATATTTCAGCAGCAGTCAATCATTCAACAGCTCTGGTAAATATAAAGGCCAAGACAAACAGCTCTTATCTAAAGTTTGACTTCAGTGGGCTTTAGATCATAGATTATAAGGCCCAAAGGCACCACTGTGATCATGTAGTCTGGCCTCCTACATAATACAGGCCACAGAATTCCCTGAATTGATTCCAGTTTAAACTAGAGCATATTTTTTAGAAAAACATTCAATCTTGATTGAAAAATTGCCAATGATAGAGACTCCACCATAATCCTTGGTGAATTGATTCAAGGTGAACTACCCTCTCTGTTAAAATTTATATTTTATTTCAGTCTGATTTTGTCTAGTTTCAGCTTCTAGCCAGATCTTGTTATACCTCTGTCTGCTAGATTTAAGAGCCCATTATCAAATTTTTGTAACAAACGGTTTGCTCATGCCCAGCTTACCAGGTGATCCAGATCACTATCAATAACCTGTCCCCTTCAGTATTTATAATTCCCCCAATCTTTGGGTCATCTGCAAACTTTATCATAATGATTTTAGGTTTTTCTGCAGGTCACTGATAAAAATGTTAAATAATGTAGGGCCAAGAACCAAACCCTGCTGGATGCCACTAGAAACACACCTGCTCATTGATGATTCCCTATTTACAAGTACATTTTGAGACCTGTCAGCTAGCCAGTTTTCAATCTATTTAATGTGTGCCATGTTAATTTTGTATTGTTCTAGTTTTATAAACAATTTTGCAGTAACAAGTCAAACGCCCTACTGAAATCTAAGTATATTACATCAAACATTATTAGCTCATCAAAACCCAATACTGCTACTTTGGCAGGATCTATTTTTCCATAAACCCTGGTTGATTGGCATTAATTACATTACCCTATTTTAATTCTTTATTACTCAAGTCTCTTATCAGCTGCTTCATTATCTTGCCTGGGATCAGTGTCAGACTGACAGCTCTGTAATTACCTGGGTTGTCCCATTTACTCTTTTTAAGTACTGGCACAACACTTTGCGGAACTTGCAGAGCAGGCGTGGCTCCACTAATTAAGTGCCTGGACCCTGGAGAAAACGCACATGTAAGGTGAGGTGGTTGGGGGGAATAAGGAGTAGGTGGAAGGGGGCAGTGGTGTGAGAAGAGCGGGTGAGGGGAATTTGGGACGTGCAGGGCTGTGGTGGCCAGAGAAAGAGGTAACTTTCCCCAGCTCCAGGTCTGTGGCTGCTGGGGAGAGTCAGCCCTCCTTCTCAGTCTCAGCTCTGTGGCTGCTGCAGCGGGGGAAGAGAGGGAGAGACACCCCCCTTCAGCCCCAGCTTGGGAGAGAGGGAGAAATTCTCCCTCCTTCCCAGCCCCAGCTCGGGGGCTACTGCAGCAGGGGAGGGCACATCCATCAAATCACAAAGGTAAGACTACTGATATTAAAATATGAGTTGTGTGCTTTTATTTGTATACCAAAAAAACCATTAATTATTAAGGGATTTTTTATACAGCGCTTTTACTCAAAGTGCTTTACACCAGTTAGCTAATGGTACAAGCAACATTTGGAAAGATCATTAAGTGGTCCACCGAGACCCTCAGCAATTTTCAAGTGGTCCACGAAAAAAGAAGTTTGAGAACCACTGAACTACATGATTAACAACATCATTCAACCCTCTTCTCCTCTACTTTCTCTCTCCAACTCTACTCAGGTGCAAATTCCACTCTCCCATATTACGGGTGAGATGGGTGGCTGGAAAATGGATCCCAGCAGATCCCACACTGCATGACTGGTTGTGCTCAACAGTCCCCATTATTTACACACCAGGTACATCAGGCAATATTAGGACCGTTCTTGTAATTGATGTGATGGTGGTTTTGCTTGAGTCCAGACAGATTAGGTCAATAAGATAGGTAGAATCCACAAGTACTGCATAAAAGTCCCTGAAGAGCTACATGTGGCTTGAAAGCCATAAACTAAGTATCTTAAGGCTAGAGAATTTCTTTTCACTCCCTCCCTCCCTCCTTCAACCATATCTTATTATGATAATTTATATTACAGTGACACCTGGAAGCTCCCACCATATAAAAGATGCCCCAAACACCCTGCAATCTGATTTAGAGAAGGTGCAACAAGTGCGTGTAATAAACAAAAAACAGAGGGCATGAGGAAGGAGAAAAGGAGAATAGTAACAAGAATGTGTGTTTACAGAGGGCAAATAAATAAGATAAATGTCAGCATTCTATAATGGCCCCATACCTAATCATTACATGTTGGTAATTTCCTCTAAAGGCATCACAGTAGAAGTAGGTCTTGAGGAGACAAGAGTAGTTAGAGAACATTCTTCCCCAGTCACCTTAAGGCATGAAACAAAGACTGAAAATACTGTTGGAGAAGCAGACAGAAAGAGTGGTGGAGGCTGGTACTGTTGATGGAGGGCAGGAGGCAAAATGATAAGATACAAGTTGTGGTGGGCTTCCAAGGCAAGAATCACAAGCTCGTATTTTGACGCAGTAGAGAAAGGGATGTCAATGGAGGAACTTCAAATTGCGGGAGAAGACTAAGAATGACAGGCAGTAAAATAATCTTAACAGAAGTGTTCTGAATGGACTTGAGGGGAGAGAGGGAGGAAGATCAGGGCAGAAGAATCTACAATAGTCAAGTCAGGAGACAATACACTGGACAGACATGGGAGTTCATTTGAAAAACTGAAGATGTGAAATGTGGGAGTCAAAGCTAGGGGGTCAAAATTCACATGGGAACTAAGAACAGCACTTCTATGTGCCCAAAAATTGAAAAGTGGACACAAAATATACATTTACTGCTCGAAAAGTTACCTGTTTGCCTTGCTCCTCCCAAGTTCTCTATCATCCCCCTGGTTTTTTAAATGCAAAACATGTTTGTGATTTAAAAGGCCCAAATCCAGCACCACTAGAGTCAATGGAAGTTTTGCCATTGACTTAATTGGGAACAGGATCAGACTAATGCAGGAAAACAGAAAGTGATGTGGAACGTTTTTATTTGAAGAGAGGTGCAAAAGAAGTCTCGACTAGCACATTTTTATTAGGTTTCAGTAGTAAGCCCTATCCTGTCTGATTTCTCTGGGACGCCAGTTTAGTCATCCAGTTTAGCCTTGAGCTGCTTGCATTTGCTTTTCTTACAAAGGCCCCTAGAGTTTTCTGCACAGACATTCCAACATTAATAAAATTAAAATGCAATAACTTCTGTAGTGTCTTTGCAATGTGGGATTTGGAACTCATACCATATAAATGCAGACATCCTGTTGTGCTATATCAAGTGTACCTGTAAAGCAACAATCCTTTATGATATCAACCAATCTCTTGTGCCTCCTTAATACAACACAATTGTTTTCTCATTACAAGGGTAGTAGAATTCTAGGACTTTCCAGGAACTCCAGCTTGACCACCCAACCTTTCTTTTGATAATTAGCTTTACTGAAAAGTTGGTGTACAGTATGTGAGAGATAAAACATGAAGTACAGATAATAAGAACATAAGCACCAGAGAAAGATACCCTTTAGCACTAAAGAACTTTGTAAATATTTAAAATGTTTTGCTTAAAACTGCATTACACAGTGCAATAAAATTATCCTTGTCTGACTATCAATAAGATGATAGGTTATTGAACTTTATTACAAGACAACAAAGGGAAGAAGTTGTACACAGTCTGTGTCTCTGTGTAATTCATTGATAGACATTTGCAGAGTTGACTTGTTTGAAGCAAGGGGAAATAAACTCTCCATTTACCTTTTGTTATTGGAGTTGATCCTCCAAACCAAAAGCAGATAGGAGTAGTAAACAGCAAACATCTTTCTGCTGGAGCAAAATATAGTTTACGCTGGAACTGATGTGAAAGATAATCTACATATTCTGTACAAAACAAGGACAAAGGTCTACTGTGAAAAAGAAGGGAGAAGGAGGTGGCAAGTGGAAGGGTGCTGTCAATGCATCAGATAATTCATGTTTGTGTGTGTTTTACTACTCCTCAAGAAGAAAGAAAATCATGGCTCTTGTACTACTGAATGCACCTTTTCTGTATTCAGACAATTTATAACTCATTCACTGGTCTCAATCTCAGCCACGTATGAGCACCTGTGTATGGCTAAGAGGAGATCAGAAGTTCTCCAGTGCCCTGAGAACTTCCAAAACTTTGGAATTTGGAAAATAACTGTGATTATGCTACCTGTGAGTATGTTATCTAGCTTTTCAAATCAAACAATTTAGCACAGCATACACAGGAAAGACATGGGCTAGACGTTCAGCTGAACTGAACTGCTTAACAATGCAGAGAGTTTCTGTGATAACTTCTTGGCTCAGTAAAAGACCTCTTTTCTCTTCCAGGTGCAACTGGATTTTTTTCCTGCTAGAGATGGGGGAAAATCCCTTGTTCACTTCTCATCAGAGTCTGGAGAGATTAGTTTGTTTGTTCCTTGTGTGGGGCTGTGAGAGACTTTTCTGTTCTCATTACTGGAGGCCTCAGAGGTTTGTCTGCTTGTTTATACGCTGAGGCTGTAGGACACTCATTGATTTGATTCTTGCAGGACTTCTGTGAGATTTACTAGTTTGCCTGCTCTCCTTTTGAGAATTACATATGTTCTGAGGTTGTGAGAGATTTTTCTCTCCCTATATAATAATACTTTCCACATATATAGCACTTTTCATTCTTAGATCTCAAGGCTTTTTACAAAAGGTGGATATTATTACATATTTTACAGGTCGGGAAAGCTTAAGGTACAAAATGTCCATGCTTTTGAGAATTTATCTCAAGTCACCTAGGGCCTGATTTCCAGAGGTTCGGAGAAGCAGCTGCTCCACACTGACTTCAGTTGTAGTTGTGGATGCTCAGCTATTCTGACAAGCAGGCCCACGTTGTTTCAAACAGGGTGACCACATGTCCTGATTTTATAGGGACAGTCCAGATTTTTGGGTCTTTTTCTTATATAGGCTCCTATTACCCCCCATCCTGTCCTGATTTTTCACATTTGCTGTCTGGTCACCCTAGTTTCAAAATAGACACCCAGAGTTCTAGACACCTAAAATTACAGAACTTTTAAAAAATTGTTGACCTAAGCGACTGAAGTCACTCTGATCTTCTGACTCACAACCCTGTGTTTGTTCCACAACTTTCCACTGCTGGAATAGTGGGACAGACTCTCGCTTGCTGCTGCACCACCCAGACCATTAAAAGCTTTTTAAAAAAGAACAGTTTAGCCATGGCAGAGAAGAGACTTGTAGGAATTCTGCTTTGTGCCCAGTAGTATCATCTGCCAGAGACCCTTCACAGGATTACCTTTAACAAAATTTCCCAAATACAGTGTTAATGGCTATTCATCTTGTAAAAGAGAGATCTGAAGTTCAAAGCTTTCGTCCCATATGTTTAAAAAATAGTTACAAGGCTAGGAAATAAAGGAAATCTTTGGTTCATGCATGCACAATACATTGTGAACTAACAACACAGCATGTCTTCACAAGACTGAACATTTCCCAACACACGAAGAAAAAGCACTTGGAAGACCAGGAATATGCAACAGCACCACTTGCTGACAACTGCCATAACAACAGGAATATAAGAAGGAACCTGGAAAGTTAAAGATGGTAACTGGTGTTTGAGATCTCACTGAGTCACTTCTTAAAACCAAGGACCAGACTCAAATCTCTGTGACTGTTTTACACCAGCATAACAGAGATCAGAATCTGACCTTACATCTGAGTCATTATCACACATAGATACAGTTGCTCGCATCTCAGCCAGGTACTCTCGCCCCAGCAGGAATAACAATGAAGAATTAAAAGAAAGCTGTGTGTAGACGCTGTGGTGGTTGGAGAGACAACTGTGCGAGAAATCAGAGTTTGCTCTCTGCCTGGGTCTCTGATTAGAATCAGTTCTTGAGGCAGAATTGCTCTCTCTGAGCCGGTCATTTGTTGTTGGGCTAAGGTTCCTGAAATAAGGATTTCCCTGCATAGTATTTGACCACTTCTGCTCCCAGGGGTGCATGTGCATAAATAAAACTAGTTACACTTAGCATATAGTCAGATTCCATGTCACAGATTTCCCACCACCACCACCACTAGGATGCCAACTTGCAAGGCCCTGGACATCTGATATTGCTTGGTAGACTGGCAGTGCTGGTGTCAGAACAGGGCACTGGTGTTGGAGGAAGGGACAATACTACTCTTCTATGACTTATACTTCTTAATGATGATCCTTAGTCTGAAATTCTCACTGCAAAACAGCATATTTTTAAATGGAGATTTATGAATTACTGACTCAGTTCTTGTGGACATCTCAGAAATTAGTGCCAAATGTTACCTCTTATTGAATGCCATCTGTTCCCCTCTGCTATATGGCAGAAAACATGTTACTGGTGTGGAAATGAGACCACAAAGCTGTGTAGAGAGGGAAAGCAGCTATGCAGCATGCTCTCCCCCCTCCTCCATTGCATGGCTGGCAACCACTCTATGCTGAAAACATCCCATTTGAACACCCCAAGAAAATCAGAGCACAGAGTCGTATCAGCCGCTCTGCACAGTATGGTAACAGGGAAAAACGTGTAATGTTCATAACAAATCTATAGGCAAATTAATATTGAGTATGTCAACATTATCTCTCACTGTGCAACACAACACTGAAGAGACCACCTCCCAGTGCTTAATTTGTAACGAATGAGGTGACGGGGCTCAAGCAATTTTTCTACTTTCATAACTGACATGTCAAGTCTGAAGTGCCAGGGCTATGAACTGCCAAACCTAGAGGTGCCTGGGCTCAGCCCTGGCAAGCCCCAGCACGAATTAAGCATTGCCACCTCCATATCATGGCTGTGTTGAAAGCCACTGGCAACACAGAATATGAGCCTACCAATTTACCAGTGACTGGGGGTGCTGGGACATCTACAGAAGGATTTTACTGGTCTGTGTGGACAATTAAGGCCTTGCACTCTCTGTTCACTGTGGTATCTAAGTGCTCCTATCCTCTTTTTAACAGATTTAATAATTTTATTAAGATGATGTAAAAATAAAAAATGTAGAAGTTTCTGTGTAGAAGTTTCTGGTTATCAGGGAATAAGGTACAGATTATCAAGGGATACAAAATTCGGTTTAGGATCGGATGGCATAAGGAATACATAATCTGCAATATCCCCGATTGGGGGTAAAAGGTTAATGGGTCAAAGTACAGACACTGAGATATGAGGGTACGTTGTTCATATAATGGCTATGTTCAGGTGTCGAGTATAATGAGTGGATACGATGATGAAGATGGATTTACCCTCATTTGGTGAGATTTAATGTTCAGTGAGTTTATGGTTCCAGTTCATATGGTCCAATGGAAAAAGTCTCTCGGTCCCTTTCTCATAGTTGATGCACGATGTCGTTCCAGCTCACACTTCCTGGTACTGTCGGTGGCCAGTGATGTGTTCGATGTAGATGTCCCTGGACCATTGGATGGTGTCTGAGACCGTGAGGCACCGCATGAGCCGTGCATAGCTTCTACAACCCTCCAGCCTCACTGATTTGCTTTTCAGCTCACAGAACCCTATAGATCGTCTCAAGTCCCCTTCTTGGGTTTCCCCTTCTATTGGTTTTTGCACAGAAAGTGGCGATATGGCTCCTGGAGATTATCATATAGGAGTGAGGCACCTGTAAGTATTTTACTTTGGTTTCTCTTCAGCACAACTGCTCAATTTGGATGTGCATGGGTGGGTATCAGAGTAGGATATATAGGCTAAAAACCTCCAAATCTCACCAATTGTTCTTATAAGGAGAAACACAAAACATCACAATAAGCATACCTTACCTTGCCCAAGATGAGAAGGCTTCTGAGAAGTTACATGCCCACTGCTATCCAAGATGTACTGGGTGCTAAAATCATCAGCAGCTGTCTTTGTTGTGATCAAAACCTGGAAATAAAGAACCTCAAGTCAATCAAAGATTTCAAAAGTTCAAAATGGTCTGAAGACATTAGGTATGTTCTGAGATGATTCTCAGCATCAAGTTACTTTAACAAAAAAGAACAAAAATAATTTTATAAAAAAGTCTGTTTTTTCTTCCATGAACATCATCCTAATGACAAAAATACTTCACAACACACTGATTTTCTAACCCATGATTAAAAACTGCAGATTTCTACTTCTTTTTCCTAGGTGCCAGTATACGACATGAAGAATACCTTTTTTAACAATGTCTATAATAATATACTTTTCTAAACTGACTTTTTGAGCTTAAATTTATTTAAACAAGACTTTAAAAAATTCTGTTCTTCGTGAGAGAAAACATAAGGTGTATCACAAGTGTTCTTTTAGAACAACTGTTTCTTCATAAGTAATTCCAAAATGCAATAATCACCATTATCATTATTTTCTGCCCTGATAATTTCTTTCAGTAGTAAAGTGAATGGTTTGGGTGATACCCAAAGCCCCTCTTCCAAAATCAAGAGTACCTCAACAGTCCAATAACATATGAAATAATTGCTTTCAGATATTAATAAACTGAATTATAATGCAACTTCAAGTTTTTAAATGATCTGCATGGACAGTATCAAGGTTATCAGAAGTAACCTAGAGACCTTTATTAAAAAAAAAATTACATTAACTTTATATAGGAATAATTCTGAATGCAGCTACACCTCTTGAGTGAAAAACAGCTACTTGTTTAACAGCATACAGCAATAATACACATCAGTTTAGGTCAGGAAGTGAAGAACCTTAGAAATGTATGGCGGCAAGGGAATTAAGGAAGTCATTTAGTCCATTCCCCCCCATACTGAGGCAGAATTAAATATACCTAGACTGTCCCTGACAGATGTTTGTCTAATCTGTTCTTTAAAAGCTCCAAGGACAGTGATTCCACAACTTCCTTAGGTATAACTGAACTCCATGAAGGTGCAGTGACTGGGGTGTCCATGTGAAAAACAGACCTTCCCAGCCATTAGTGGTCATGGTCAGCCCCTGGCCATTGTTTCCTAGTCCTCTCAGCAGGGAGACTATGGGTAGCCCCAGGATTCTGGGCTGGGCTTGAACCTAAGTTGTCCAGGTTTCCCTGTCCAGCCAGGCCAGGATCCCTGAAACTTTCCAAGACCTTTCAAGGGTGGCTGGTTCACACCCAAAGTTTGGCCACTCTGATGCTAATCCCCCCTGCTCGGCCTCCCCTCTGACCCTCAAGCTGCTTCACCCTAGGTGCCCTTGATGCAGCCTCAGAAGCCATATAATTCTTCATCAGCTGAACTGTCCTGTGAGCGTCTTGTGTCAGTGCTTCAGTATGCCATCTCTTCCTGCAACTGGGAGTATCTGCACAAACTATTCTACCAGTATACGTTCAGTGATCTGAATGCTGGTCCAGGTTTCCAGCTTCAGCCACCTCCAGCATAGCTCCCTCAATTTCTGGGCAATCACACAGGGTCACGCTCTTGGGAGATACTTTTCCTCCCAGAACTACAGGTCGGCTGCTCTCCTCCACGGCTCTGTGAACCACCATTGCCACCCATTTGAAGGTCATAGAATCATAGAATATCAGGGTTGGAAGGGACCTCAGGAGGTCATCTAGTCCAACCCCCTGCTCAAAGCAGGACCGATCTCCAATTAAATCATCCCAGCCAGGGCTTTGTCAAGCCTGACCTTAAAAACTTCTAAGGAAGAAGATTCCACCACCTCCCTAGGTAACGCATTCCAGTGTTTCACCACCCTCCTAGTGAAAAAGTTTTTCCTAATATCCAACCTAAATCTCCCCAACTGCAACTTGAGACCATTACTCCTTGTCCTGTCATACGCTACCACTGAGAATAGTCTAGATCCATCTTCTTTGGAACCACCTTTCAGGTAGTTGAAAGCAGCTATCAAATCCCCCCTCATTCACCCTTTCTGGCTTAGTGAGGGGCTGGTGTACCCAACCACAATTACATACGACACTCCTGGTCATACATCCCACAAGGACATCTGCCTTTTTCACAACTGTTGGCTCATGTTCAATTTGTCATTCATTATACACTCCCCCCAAATCCTTTTCGGCAGTACTACTGCCAAGCACATATTCCCCTTTTCGTAGTTGTGCATTTGCTTTTTCCTCCTAAGTGTAGTGCTTTGCACATAAATTTCATTTCGTTGTTTTCAAGACCAATTCTCCAATGTATAGAGGTAATTTTGAATTCTAATCCTGTCCTCCAAAGATCTTGCAACCCCGCTCAGTGTCATCCACAAATTTTATAAACATACTCTCCATCATCCAACTCATTAGTGAAAATTCTGAATACAATCATACAAAGGACAGATGTCTATGGGACCCCTCTTGATATGTCCTCCCAGCTTAATAGTGAATCATCGATAACTACTCTTTGAGTAGTCTTTCAACCAGTTATGCACCCACTTTATAGTCATTTAATCTCAACTATATTTACCTTATTTGTTTATGAGAATGTCATGTGGGACTATGTCCAAAGCCTTACCAAAGTCTAGATATATCACATCTCCTCTTTCCCCCCATCCATTAGGTTGGTTACCCTGTCAAAGGAGGAAATTAGATTGGTCTGACATGATCTGTTCTGGAAAAATCCATGCTGGCTATGATTTATCACCTTCTAGGTTTAATAATTTGTTCCAGTATCTTTCTGAGTATCGAAGTTAGGCTGACTGGCCTATATTCCTGGATGCTCCTTTTTCCCCTTAGGTTTGCCTTTCTTCAGTTCTCTGGGACCTCACAAGTCCTCCAAGAGTTCTCAAAAATAATTGATAATGGTTAACTACAGGCAGCAAATTAGGTAGGCAGACTGCAATTACAAACACCACTAGTATTTAAGTAATGTAATTACTGATGCTGAGACCAGTACTTAAGACATTAGTGTCAACTCTGCTCTCTTTTGAAATGTACAATGGGGCTTTTTAATGTCCACAGAAGATGACATCTTGGTTTGACATCTCATCTGAAAGACAGCACCTACAGCAGCATAGTGCCCCGCATCACCAGGCTAGGTCATTGGTTCAGTGTCTTCTCAGAAGGAGACCAAAATCCAGCCAAACAGCAGCACTTTCTGAAGCACCTGGGCTTTCTTTGGGAATTTTCCATACAAATTCTGGACCTAACTCTGCCTAGTTTCTAGTATGATCAAGGCCAAAGCTTCATGGATGCATACACTCCCACACTAAAACCTCACTCTTGTAGTCCATTGTTTCAGTGAAAAGTAACTGTCATGGGAGGTCATGATTGTCCTGTGGCTAGTTTGGGCCTATCCCAGAGACTTTTGAAGGTAGAGATGGAAAACTTGAACTTGAATCAGTATTCAGGTGGGAAGAAAGTGCACAGAAAAGCAATGGGACGATGTGCTCTCAATGCTTTGTACTGCTTAGTAGACTGTTGTATTTTGAAAACAGAGCTTTTTTGCAGTAAGCAGTTTCATTCCTAGATAGTAGTGCACTGCAGTGCTCAGCTGTAATGGTCATAAATACATGGATCACTGTGACCAGGTGAGAGTGTAGGCTCCTGGTTACTCAAAGGCGAAACAAGGTGTTTTTGCAGCCATAGATATTTGAATAGCCAGGAACAATGAGGAGTCCAACCAGATCTCACGACTGCAGATCACATTGATAATTTAAAGGCAATTGATGTAAGAACAACAAGATTGAATGATGAATGAGAGAATTCCGGAGTGCCTCCGTACATTGGACTCAAAGGAAAGGATCAGGGCACAGTGCAAATAGTTGCCTCCCCAATTGAGGCAAGAAAGTGAAACACAACCAACTACCAAACTGATCTGATAAAGGAGCCAATGACTGATCCCAAAGTGAATTCAAAATGAGCAAGCTTTGCAGCTTTGTGGCTTCACTGTAGCAGAAGAACCAGCAGAGAGATAGGAAACTCTCCAAATTCTACATTTAAAAATAAAAGCCAGCATTCTACTGTGAGGTTGTGAGCACAACCTAAAGTCCTCACATTTATATTTTGTAATTGTTTAAGAGAGCAAGAAAGTCTGACACATCTCACCTCAGATATGCAGCAAATTGATCCCAAGGCTTCACCACGAAAGCCATAGGTTGTCAAGCTTTCAAGATCCTCCGGACAGCTTATTTTTGAGGTATAATGCTTAACTGCCATAACTGGAACATCAGCAGCTTTGATGCCATCACCATTGTCTCGCACCTCTATTTTATCAAACCCATAATTCTCCTAAAAAGAGTAATAATATCATCAATCACAAAAATACATCTCAAATGAAAAATTAGATACTATATACAATGGTTAATCCACATGTATTTAAGTAGTTAAGGGTCCAGTCCTTTAGTCCTTAAAATAGGCAAAATTCTGACATTTCCATGTGGAGAGACTGCAGCACATATGTGCACATAACTTATCTATACAAACTTGTACAGAGCAAAAATGAAACAGTTAAGTAATTTTATGCTGTTCCAAAACAAGTAATATATTAAACTATGTAGTTCTACTATTACAGTATGGGCTAACACACTAAAAGTATTTAAAAATCTAGCTCATGACTTTATAAAATATAAACTGAGAAAAAGATCAGTAACTGAAATGTTAAAGATGGTTCATTCTTGTTCCATCCTCCCTCCCTTTTACAAAGGGAAATGCATGTTTTGTTAATGTATTCCACTTTATCTAATCATCACAGGCTAGATTCTGCACACATTAAAGGAACTGGGACCTATCTTACCAAATCTATAAGAAGGACCTACAAGGATTTTTTAAAATGACATCTGTGTACTTTTTTGCTTCTTTATGGGATATAGAGAAGGTCTGGATGTTGGGGAGGGGAGGGGAAGGCAAAGGTTACATTTTTGTTTTGCTCATCTCTTCACCTTAGAGACATCAAGAATATGAAGTCAGCTCTCCCTCTGCTTTTAATGGGGGACCTATGAGAGGTATCTGTGATATTTACTATAACCTCTGGCAACTTTAATTGAAAGGGGCAAGGATGTTGAATCTTGAACAAAAGCTTGCTTTATTCAAAACATTAATCATGGGATTTAAATTGGTGTTAATAAAAACAAAACACTAACAATCTGACTACAAATCCATACTCCTCTCATTGTTCAACATTCACACTTTGCTTTTATGAGATTACCATTTCACTAGTTCTCCTGTCATCACAGAGTAGTCCATCTTACACCAAACCTGGTGTTCTGCGTAAGTGGCCAGAGGAGCGGCAGTGGGGACTTAAAGTTTCAGGCTTTCTTTATAGATCAGAAAGAAACAAACTTTTTTTTTCCGTTTGTAGGTTGTCTTTAATGAAAAAAAAATTTTTAAAAAGAATGAGCAGTGGATCGTGCTGTACAATTTTTTGTCAAAATGATGCCTTAAATACACTCAAATAAGTCCAATGTGATAGATTCAGAAGACTTGTTAAATATCCCTCTAAATGGCAGATGGCCCTTCAAACAAACAGGACTGAACATATATATAGTTTTCTTGCTGGGAGAAGTTTTTCCACTATTTTAATTTTGAGATGACAAATATTAACATCTAACAAAAAAATAATATTAAAAAGATGCAGGTCTAAAATCATAAATAACTAAACCAAGATGGCTAAATTAAAGAAGGAGCTTAAATGAGAGGAACCACATGACTCAGGGGCGTTGTAACAAAGTTTTGCTGTTTGCTGTACTGTAATTTGGATATAACAAAACAAATGTTATAATGCAGGCACAAGCAAGGAGATTCACAGTCAAAGAACAGGATCTCTAACTCAACCTGTTTCTCCCATTTATTGAATGGCTCTCTGAACAGATTATGATCTAATATACAAGAGTACACAGCAAAACAGGGTGAGTTAAAACTAGTGTGATAATTTTAAAAGAAATCAGCACTGATAAACTACAATATCTTGGATCAGCACTTCCCATACTAGTTCATAGACCATGTGGTCCACACAACAATTGCCTGTGGTCTACGAAAGCTCACTGGCTGAATAGTACTGACTTTTTCCCTTGTTTCGAGCTGGTAAAATGCACTGAAGACATTTCTAGCACTACTTTTCCATGTAAACAATTGCCATAAGTGCCACAGGGATGTTATGCAATCCTAAAATGGGAGGGAAGGTATCCAAAAACAATCTCTTTATTGAGATATTGTCTGCACTAAGGAACAATTTAAGAACCCCTGAATTAGAATTATTATATAATTATATCTATAAAAACAAATGGGCACATCAGGTTTTAGAATCCCTGTTTCCTTAGGGTGAATGGTACTGGTGCTTTCTCCCAGTGAGAACGGATATTTTTGCCAATAATTCAGTTAGTCTGGATCTCCTACTACAAAGCTAACTGACAGGTTTCAGAGTAGCAGTCATGTTAGTATGTATCCGCAAAAAGAAAAGGAGGACTTGTGGCACCTTAGAGACTAACAAATTTATTTGAGCATAAGCTTTCATGAGCTACAACTCACTTCATCGGATGCATGCAGAGGAAAATACAGTGGGGAGATTTTATATACACAGAGAACATGAAACAATGGGTGTTACCATACACGCTGTAACAAGAGTGATCAGGTAAGGTGAGCTATTACCAGCAGGAGAGCGGGGGGTGGGTGGCTTTTTGTAGTGATAATCAAGGTGGGCCATTCTCAGCAGTTGACAAGAACGTCTGAGGAACAGTGGGGGTGGCGGAGGGAAGAGATAAACATGGGGAAATAGGTTTACTTTGTGTAATGACACATCCACTCCCAGTCTTTATTCAAGCCAAAGTTAATTGTATCCAGTTTGCAAAATTAATTCCAATTCAGCAGTCTCTCCTTGGAGTCTGTTTTTGAATTGCCACTTTTAGGTCTGTAATCGAGTGACCAAAGAGACTGAAGTATTCTCCAACTGGTTTTTGAATATTATAATTCTTGACGTCTGATTTGTGTCCATTTATTCTTTTACCTAGAGACTGTCCAGTTTGGCCAACGTACATGGCAGAGGGGGATTGCTGGCACATTATTAGTATCATTAGTAATATCATTAGTATTAGTAATTAATTAATTAGTAACTAGATATTAGTAATATCATTAGTAAGACAGCCATTACCTTATTAATTCCATATCATTCCCATGCTTCCCCATTGTGAGCAACATTATCTGATTTATATTAATTCTTTTTTGTTATATCTGACACACTGTAACCTGTTCATCTTGGTTTCCATTTCTTTGTAATTAGAATAATATAACACTATTACTTTATAGAACCTTCATTAAAAGACAGCAAAGAGCTGAACAAGCATTAATTAGTTAAATCTCCTCCTGACGTAGCTACTTTTTAATACTACCACTTTATAGATGGAGAAATTGAAGCAAGGAGAGGCCTCAGTGATTTGTCCAAGGTCATTCAACAAATCAGTAGCAGAGCTGCAAATAACAGCCACATCTCCTAAGTCTCATCTCCAGGCTCTAGTCACAAGAACGTTTTCTTCATCTTTTATTTTACATTACAGTTTTATTTTAATGATAGTGTTTTCCTTTGTGGATTTAAGTCAGACTTCCATCATTATTGCAAAATTGTTTCTTTTTTTTCATTTTTAAGATGTTATTCAAAAAGGTGACATACAGACAGCTCTGAAAACTAAGGCCATGTGTACAATAGTGAGCTTACAATGGCATGGCTGTAAAGATGCAGCTGCGCTGCTGTAAGATCGCTCATGTAGCCACTCTATGCCAATGGGAAAGCTCTCTCGTTGACAAAATAAAACCACCTCCACGAGCAGCAGTAGCTATGTTGGCGGTAGAAGCTTCTGCTGACATAGCGCTGCCCACACTGGCGCTTCTGTGGTGTAAATTATGTTGCTCAGGGGGTATTTTTTTCACACCCCTGAGCGACGTAAGTTATACTGACAAAATTGGTATTGTAGATATGGCCTACGTCTTCTCTTTATTCAGAGGTATAGCACATGCAGTGGCAATGTAACACTGCCCCATCAATGAACTAACATGCTTCAGACCTGACCTGGAGCAAACAAACCAAGAGGGTAGCAGAGACTGAATCTTGGGCTAGCTGCTGAGACAGTGATAGCCAACAAGAAAGCCAACTCTGATGTATGCACTTGTCCATTAGGAACTGGACTGATACCATCAACTCATTGTGTGTCAATAAATAGAAATCAGGTGTCAACTTTCAGAAATTCCCTTGGTTGAATTCCAGACAGTGACCTAGCAATGAAATATAGACACAAACCAGATTATGCAAATTGCTCTGGGAATTTATGCAGAACTCCAGTGTGAGCAGATGCCTTTCCCAACCTTCTGTAAAAGAAGGTCTGAACACACTGTAGTCAAAAACTAATCCCCCACTCCCTGGGGCTTAGCTTTTTTAAACAAGAAACTAACAATAAAATAACAGTTGCTTAAGCTTTCTTGGTTGCGCTAAAGATTCTTATATCAGGACTGTTTAATCCACACCCTAGAGGGGTTCTCAGAACAAAATTTTTGGTGGCCTCAGAATGCAGCCACCAACTCTTGCTGGTGGCCACTCTGACAAATTTTCCTAAAATACTTCATTAACTTTAGGAAAAACAAATAAATATGCACATATACATGTCCAAATCATAATTTATTTATGTAGGAGTTTTTTTTTGCAGACTCAATAATAATGTACAGTTGTAAGTTGGTTCCCCTGGTCCTGGTGCCTTTCCCTGTCTTCCTCAGATCCCCCTGATCCCTGCTGTCTTCACCCACTCCCCTAGTCTCCCCATCACCTTCACAG
Source organism: Lepidochelys olivacea (assembly GCF_965140295.1). NCBI lineage: Eukaryota > Metazoa > Chordata > Testudines > Cheloniidae > Lepidochelys > Lepidochelys olivacea. The sequence goes on along the minus strand of NC_140421.1, from coordinate 52,519,401 downwards.
GCCCCCCTACTTCCTCCCCACATTGCCCTGAGCTCAATTCCATGGCCTCACATCCCAGGCTCACCCTACTCCTTGCCTCTCGACCATGACGCCTAGTAAGACTGGCCCTGCTGAAGCTCCGCCCCCCTGGGCTGAAGCCCAGTACCAGACCCCCATGGCTGAAGCTGGCGGGAGAGGGAGCTGAAGTCCATCCCCGGAGTCCCTTGGCTTTGCCCCTCTCCCATCTCTAGCCAGGAGGCTATCATGGCTGCAGGAAAAACCCCTGGTGGCGGCATTTGAGAAACGCTGCCTTAGACACTATCTATCCAAAGAGCCACTCCCGCCTCCATTGTATCTGGCTGGACTAACAAGCCACCTATTTCAGTGAGTCTGATGAACCCACCCCCAGCTTTCCCTGTTAACAGGGTGGTATGTTTCAGGCAAACACCATCAGTGTAGGACATGGAATTTCAGAAAAGCCAGAGCTTGTAAAAAAACAAATTTCAGGACATTTCCAAATTTTGGATAATCAGAGTTAAACTGTATCTGTCACCTGAGCCACCTAGTCCACCTTACACTGGAATCCTTACTCACACAAAGTAGTTTCCTTGAAACAAGTAAAGATTACTCCTGTGAACAAGGTTTGCAGTACTACGCCATTAATTTTCTTCAGAGGCGAGGGTAAGACTCTTCTTGTAAGGATTACTCCTATAAATGAGAAATTGGGCCCTTAATATTCTTTGGAAGAGGCAAGGTTTGAACAGTAATTTTGTAAAAGTTTCATGTTCTCTGCTGCACTCTGGAACCTATGCAGAGTTAGCGTAATTGTGGGCATGCATTATGTTTTCAATCTTATTTAAATTATGGCCAATAAAAATAGTATGTTAATATAAAGTATTCTTATTTCACAAAAAAAAAAAAAAACCCAAAATAATGAGAATCCATGGTGTTATAGTGTGTGACTGTACAAAGAGCCTCCAGTGCCTCCATAAAATCTTGATCAGAAACTTTGTTTCGAGTTATTAAAATCCAGATTAATCTAGGGCATCTCCACTGGATTGCTGATTCAAATACTTCCTGTTGTAAAGAAACTTCTAGGTATTTTGCAGTACAATTTCTTTGAATTTGGGCTGAGCTCTCTGCATCTATGGTAGCAGAACGATATCTTGAGGTGACAAAGTTAGGTTTTTTTCTGTTTAAGTTTTGGCCCATATGACTCACTGAGATACTGGGGTAATGGGTGAACTACAAACCACAACCTGATATTCAGACCCATGTTGCCAGTGGCTAGTGAGAAACAGCATGTGATGGTCGGGAGGAAGGAGAGGTGTACTGGGTCAATTGCTGGTGGAAACTGCCAATGTCTACAGATTGTTTATTAAGCAAAAGTTATGCACACGATTCCTAAAAATCAGATGTCAGCCTGTCATCCCCTCAAGATGATGTTGGCAATTTAGCTCACTATCAAGAAGTTTTGAATCTTCCTCTTTTGATTAAGATCAGTATTAAGTAGGATGTGGCAAGGGAACTCACACAGTATCTAGACATATCACATCTCCTTGAACCTTGTCACACTAGTTACAGATGTGGGTATGACACAGAAACAGCCCTTGTTGCTTTATTTTATCTCCTTCTTGCAATTGGTAATGATGATAATACCAGTATGGATGTTTGATATCTATCAACTGCCTTCAACATCGTGGATCATGAGCTTAGATGCAGAAGTGGCTGGGTTTGTTCTTGAGTGGGTCTATTCTTTCCTAGCTGAGAGATCCAGAAGGCTCTTTCTTATTATTGCTGGGGGTTCCTCATTTTCACTCCTCTTGTTAGAAGTACGCTTGATTTCACTACGAGAGATGGGGTCATACACAATAACCACTGAAAATTTCTACTGACTTTCTGTGGGCTTCCACAAGTTTTGAAAAGGTCCAGATTCTGATACCCTTACTCACAAGTGAAATACTATTGTACTCCATGAGCATTCCCAATGGAGTAAGATACTACTAAACATGAGTAGTTAGGAGGCATGAATGATGACAGTACCTTTAATAAACCGATCATAAGAAAATACTGTGTCTCCATCTCAGCTGATGCAGACAGTGCAAATGAGCACCTTGTTCAGTGTTTGAGAGAGGCTGGAGCACAGATAGGAGATGCTTGAAATCCCATTCAGATAACACGGTGATATTTGTAGCTTAGGGGAAGCAATCCAAGAAATTGGTGGAAATTATATTGGCCCCCCATGTCTGCCACTCGGTATTTGAGTTTGCAATTTGGGAATAACTCAAATATCTACTATACTTTCTAAGAAAGGACATTGGGATTTCTACATGGTGAACAAACTAGTTCTTACAACATGCATCAGTGACATTTTGTACTTAGCAACGAAATAATGTTATTTTTCATTCGCTGAAATATTTAAAGAATAGAAAATTTTCTGCATCAAGAGAAACTGATCTATTTGCCAAGTTTTTTTTTTATCTGGGAAAGAAAGCATTGTTTTCTTCTGGCTTCAGCCAATATTTTTTGGTAACATGCTAACTTTTAAAATATCCTGTTAAAAAAATATTATAAAAGGTACTGTTCTGATTAGTACCATCTGAAGACTTTGAAAAAATAAAAAGTTAAATGTTCTAGTTACAAAAGCCTGAAAAACAGCCTCTGACATGGTCAATGACAACATTTTTCATACTTGTTTTTCTGCTGCATGCCAAGATTGCATCCTATTAATCAAATGTGAAATGTGACAACTATGTAAAATTCCATTGACTTCAGTGAGGCTCTAAATGGGCATGGAGGTCCACTAGGTGGTTTTCTTTGCAAGAACGGGGTTTAGGTGTTCGCACATTTGTGCCCGTAAGTGCGAAAACTAAACTAATATGGCCAACAATCTCTAAACCAACCACTGTTCAGGCAGTGTCATTTCTGGTGTTTTTATAAAGACAGATATGTTAAAGCAAGTTTACAATGATTCATTAGGTCTGCTCATTGGCCCAAATTATGTCCTCAGTTACACCCCTACATGCTCAGTGACTTTAAGAGGAATGCCTAGATGTAACTCCTAGCAGAATTTTGCCCATTAACTTTAGCATTAAAATATACATATTTATAATTGATGTATATTTTTAAAAGGAGACTTTTACACCCTTACATAACAGGAGAAATTTCCCCAGTATACTACCATCCAGTTTTCCATCTTAAGTCTAACTTAATACCAGAGAAGACTTACCAGTTTAACATCAATGCTTGTGGCATTGGCATCCAAGGAATTCTCTATCAGCTCCTTCACTACACTAACAACTGATGTGATCACTTGAGAACTTGAAAGGAGCCGGACAGTTTCAGCTGGCAACTGCTTCATCCCTGGGCTTTTAGAATCAGAGGAGCTGGATGGAAAGAGATAATAGAACAAGAATTTAAAGAGTGTATTACAAACATGATGACATTTTTATTCAATCACTTTTCAATTATCAAAAATGCATTACATTTAGTTAGGTGAATCATGCAATTAGGGAAACAGTAAGAACTATACATTCACAAGGAGAGATCTTGTGTAGGGTCAGGCCCTATATCAGAAAAACACTAGTATGACAGTAGAGAACTTCTACATTAGACAATGCAAGGATTCAGAGTAATATTGAGCAACGGACAAAACAGTACATAGTCCCATGGTTATTTTTTCAGGTACATTTGTTTTCTGTTCAATACCAATGAGAGCACTTACATGTTCCTTGATTAAATGATTACAGTATATGGTCCTGATCCTAAATCATATCTGTATAGGTGGACCCCTCTTGACCATGAGGAGCCCAGGATTGGTGCCAAAATCTGAAAGTCACAAACCCCTCTTTTTTCTAACCCTTCTGACATCAGGCTTTTTAAAGTCTACCTAAAATTACTGAGCTATTACTCAGATATGTTGTGAGGCTGTAACGCATATTGACTTAACTGGAGTTATGTGCAATCTAAGAGCAGAATATGGCCCACAGAGGGCTGGGTTTTGGTCTGTTAGAAATGGTCATATTCAGTGATAGTGTGGACTAGGGCAGAAGCATGAGAATAGAAGCCAAGGACTCCAAAACTCTAATCCTGACTCTTCTATAGACTCACCATGTGCCTTAAGCAGGTCATAAATTTCTGAATGTATCCGATGAAGTGAGCTGTAACTCACGAAAGCTTATGCTCAAATAAATTTGTTAGTCTCTAAGGTTCCACAAGTACTCCTTTTCTTTTTGCAAACACAGACTAACATGGCTGCTACTCTGAAACCTGTTATTAATTTCTGTTTCTATATATCCCTTATCAGTAAAATGGGAATAATACTTACCATACCTGCCACAAAGGGGTTCTATTATTACTTATAAAACACTTACATACTGCCATAAAACATACACAGTGCTTTACAAATAAAGATAAAGACATATTCCCTGCACTGAACTGTTCACAATCTAACATCCTGATCCTGCAAATGCTTATGCATATCTTACCTTTACATACCTTGAACCTAATTATACTCACATGTAAAGTACACGCATAATGGCAGAATTGGGGCAATAAGGTGGATATTAGTTAATGTTTATACAGCTCTTTGAAGATTTAAATTGTTATATACATGCCAACTATAATATTATTAGCTTTGTCTTTAAAAAGGACAGTGACAGAGAATTTCAATAAGCATTTCAAATAATTTTTAAACTACTGATTTTACAGTGTCCTCTCAGACACTTGAGCATTTCCTCTGCAAAGTTTACCCTTAATCAGTTGGTAAATATTGATATTTCCCCACTGTGTTTTAAATTGAAATTAGCATGACTGATTGTGTAAAAACAAAACAAAAAACTCCAACTTCAGCTTGCTGAATGTTTTTATTTGACCATAAGTATCACTGACACTAAGTTCTGGGGATAGTCTACGTTGACAGACGCAAGCAGTGGACCTATAGAAGGGATCTCAGCAACAGCTATTCATGCACAACAGCCCCACATCTTTCCCCCTTCCTCTGTGAGAGCAGACAACTCTATATAAAGGACACTCCATAGGATAGTGGTAAAACTCACAATCTAACATAGGGTGCACACTGCTTGCCCACTATGGAGTCCAGCTCCACATGGCCTACCTGAAGCAACTATTCAGGGAACAGGGGATCTGTCAACAAACAGGATCAGAGGCCACTGACTTCAGAGGAAGGGGGGCAGCTACATAGACTGCTCCATAAGGACATGGGAGCAGTTCTGTTACCACTGTGAGCCCCTAGATGGAGGGTTTCTTTCCTCCACACCAATGCCTTTATAGAGAAAAGGGCATTTGGACTGGGCTGTGGAAAGAGGACTGGTCTCTATATATTAGTCACAGAGACCTCCCTTCAACCTGGGCATCCTTCTGCCTGTTCATTAAGAATAGTCAGTCTTTAAATAAAAAGAGACAAGATTATTTCTCTCACAGGACAAGGGCAAAGATCAAAAGGTGGCAGAGCTGGACTCTCTGGTGGTTAAACCATACACACTGCAACCAAAGCAGGGCATATGTGGAAACTGGTTGAATTACAATTGTTGTTGTGAGGGTCATAAATTTGAATCTCTGGATATCTGTGCATGGAAAATCTCAACCATAACTTTAACAGTGTGCGTATGGGGAAGGGGAAAGGAGTTGTTACCCCATTAGCTGATAATACAGTGTATATCCACTTCTAAGATAATCGCTACAGCAGTGAGAACTTCATGCTCTGGAAAAACTGTTGCAAAAACTAACCATACACACAAGCCTCTTTCAAGTCCCTAGCCTATTTTATTCTATATAGATTATTATACCACACCCATCACCATAGTGTCTGAGTGCCTTCAAGTAGTGTGTTGGGTTTGTTTGTTTTTTTAATATAGATGCTGCTATGTGTTTGTTAGAGAAGGCAGGTCAAAGAAGTGCACCTATTATGTGGAGAAAAAGTTGGTGAAGGTTTGTGATGGTCCTGAGTTCTTGGGGGCGTTCATCCCCATGGTCTGAGACTGACCCTGAAAAAGCCTCTGTTTACTGCACTGTCTACTCCCTCCCCACTTTTAAACCCACATTTACCTGCTTATCTCACACTTTAGTATCATTTCACCTGTACTGCTTTACCTTATTCACATCAAAGAGCGGAACTACACACATGAAGTGACAGCAAATACCAGTGAAGCTAACAATCCAATGATAGGTTTCAGAGTAGCAGCGGTGTTAGTCTGTATTCGCAAAAAGAAAAGGAGGACTTGTGGCACCTCAGAGACTAACAAATTTGTTTGAGCATAAGCTTGCGCGAGCTTTTGTGAGCTGCATCCGATGAAGTGAGCTGTAGCTCACGAAAGCTCATGCTCAAATAAATGTTAGTCTCTAAGGTGCCACAAGTCCTCCTGTTCTTTTAACAATCCAATGTTATTTTAAACTCCCTGCACTAGCAATTGAAACCTGCCCCCCTCAGCCTGTGCTCCCCTCTCCACCTCCTGGGCCTTGCTGAGGCTGAGGGATGAGACAGTTGTCCACCTCCGGCCTCGTTCCCAGAGGAGCTGAGGGAGCACCCACGACTCCCGCTACACTCGGCAGAGGCTGCTCGGCGTTTCTCACCATCAGGCTCCTCCTCGCCGCCGGCCTTTCCCTCGGGGCCCGGCCGAGGCACTTGTCTCTTCCCTTCCCGCTGTTACCTGTGGCCTATGGCGGAGGCAAACAGGGACTCCCCGCTACACGTGTTGCGCTAGAGCCGCCTTCCGCCCCAAAGATCAACCCAGTGCCGCCTGCTTCCGGGCCATCGGCGCCTGCAGGTGAGCGTAGCGCCATTACCTGCCGCTCCCGCCGAGTCTAGCTCCCGCGTCCCGGCTCTGCGGCGCGCAGGGCCCCGGCGGAGGGGGGATCGCTGGCCCCGCCTCGCTGCTGGCCCCGCCCCCCCCGCCGCCTGCACCACTAGGCGGCTGGCGCGTACGGCAGCAGCGCCGCGCTCCGCAGCGGGCAACCCGCCCGAGAGCAGGTTGGGAGCGGCGAGCTCGGCAGCGGGGCGATCGGTTCGGCTCGGCGCCGCGGAGGGGAGGCGAGCCCAGGCGGTAGGTCCCCTTCCCCCCTTGCTGTGGGTCGGATGGAGCAGCGGGGAGGAGGGTTGTGCCCAGGGGAAAAGGGGGCTGCCGTAGTTGTGCGAGGTGGTTTGTGTACAACCCAGATCCAAAGGGCCCCACAAAGAGGGCTGCACTCCTCCGGTAACAAAGCAGCAGCAGGCCCCTGCACACACACAATCTCTTGCGCTGCGGCTTGGATAGGGGCCTACCCGTTTTTCTATAAAGGGTCCTATCTTTCAGTGCATGGGATCTCTGCCCTGCAGCAAATGGATCTAGTTTGCTGGCGGGCTTTGACGTCTGCCTTTGCCCTGATTGTATGGCAGATTGGCCCCGATGGAGCAGAAAATGAAACGAAGGGAAGTTTTCAAATTCACACTGAATGCAGGTAGCTAGAATCAGGATCTAGAGTGGCTATTGTCTGAGTGAAGCTGCTTTGTAGCGAGAGTGTGTGTAGTCTCCCATGCTGCAATCTGCAAAATAGCGAAGATGCATGATGGGGGGGAGTAAAGGTTTTACCCCTATCTGCCTCTCAGCTGGGATATAGAGTAGCTGGCCTCTTGCTTTAATAGGGAACTCATTGCTAGTATATGATAGAAGGATAGTTATTCCTCTTTTCAACGATTGGCACCTGCCTTAAAAACTCTGTATTCAAGTGGTCGAGAACTAAAGCATTTTACAGGCCTGGGGACACTCACTGTCTTCTGAAACGTTTTAAAATTTCGTGGGCCAGATTCTAATCTCTATTACCCTGAAGACTATATCTGGAGTTAATTCCATTGGCTTCACTGGGCTTGCTCTGCATTTGGGCGGGTGTGACATCAGAATCTGATCTCTCTTTGGTAAATTGTGTGTGACGATGAAGCTAGAAGGGGCAAAAACAATTGACGAACACTTAACTTGATAAATGGCTTTTCAAACAGATTAACTGTAGCAGTGGCCACTATATGTGTAACATATATTGCAACAAAGCCCGTTGCCAATTGTGCCCACATATCTATTCTGGGGACACCATCACAGGGCCTAATAACATCAGCCACACTATCAGAGGCTTGTATACCTGCACATCCACCAATGTGATATATGCCATCATGTGCCAGCAATGCCCCTCTGCCATGTACATTGGTCAAACTGGACAGTCTCTACGTAAAAGAATAAATGGACACAAATCAGATGTCAAGAATTATAACATTCATAAACCAGTCGGAGAACACTTCAATCTCTCTGGTCACGCAATCACAGACATGAAGGTCGCTATCTTAAAACAAAAAAACTTCAAATCCAGACTCCAGCGAGAAACTGCTGAATTGGAATTCATTTGCAAATTGGATACTATTAATTTAGGCTTAAATAGAGACTGGGAGTGGCTAAGTCATTATGCAAGGTAGCCTATTTCCTCTTGTTTTTTCCTACCCCCCCCCCCCCGATGTTCTGGTTTAACTTAGATTTAAACTTGGAGAGTGGTCAGTTTGGATGAGGTATTACCAGCAGGAGAGTGAGTTTGTGTGTGTGGTTTTTGGGAGGGGGGTGAGGGGGTGAGAGAACCTGGATTTGTGCAGGAAATGGCCCAACTTTATTATCATGCACATTGTGTAAAGAGTTGTCACTTTGGATGGGCTATCACCAGCAGGAGAGTGCATTTGTGTGGGGGGGTGGAGGGTGAGAGAACCTGGATTTGTGCTGGAAATGGCCCACCTGATGATCACTTTAGATAAGCTATTACCAGCAGGACAGTGGGGTGGGAGGAGGTATTTTTTCATATTCTCTGTGTATAAATAAAGCCTGCTGCAGTTTCCACGGCATGCATCCGATGAAGTGAGCTGTAGCTCACGAAAGCTCATGCTCAAATAAATTGGTTAGTCTCTAAGGTGCCACAAGTACTCCTTTTCTTTTCACTATATGTGTGTATGCATATGTGAGGAGAACATAAGAATGGCTATACTGGGTCAGACCAAAGGTCCATTTAGCCCAGTATCATGTCTTCTGACAGTGGCCAGTGCCAGGTGCCCCAGAGGGAGTGAACAGAACAGGTCATCATCAAGTGATGCATCCTTTGTTGCCCGTTCCCAGCTTCTGGCAAACAGAGGCTAGGGACACCATCCCTGCCCATCCTGGCTAATAGCCATTGATGGACTTATTCTCCATGAATTTATCTAGTTCTTTTGTGAACCCTGTTATAGTCTTGACCTTCACAGCATCCTCTGGCAAGGAGTTCCACAGGTTGACTGTGTTGTGTGAAAAAATACTTCCTTTGTTTGTTTTAAACATGCTGCCTATTAATTTCATTTGGTGGCCCCTAGGTCTTATGTTATGAGAAGGAGTAAATAACACTTCCTTATTTACTTTCTCCACATCAGTCATGATTTTATAGACCTCTATCATATCCCCCCTTAGTCGTCTCTTTTCCAAGCTGAAAAGTCCCAGTCTTATTAATCTTTCCTCATATGGCAGCCATTCCACACCCCTAATAATTTTTGTTGCCCTTTTCTGAACCTTTTCCAAGTCTATCCAGTATTCAAGATGTGGGCATACCATAGATTTATATAGAGGCAATATGATATTTTCTGTCTTATTATCTATCCCTTTCTTAAGGAGGGTGGGAATTGTTTTGCTTTTAAACTTTCTGTAACTGGTTTTTCATTAATCAGACCTTAATGTGAAGTTTCTGTCTTACAGTTGTGCTGTACTGTTCTCTTAAGGGTCTAGCTGGCTTGGAAAAGCCCTTATTGCAGCATGGTAGCAAAAGGGGTTAAAAAAAGAAGTCAGTAGCACTAAATCACTTCTGCCCCATTTATCCCTGCCCAGCCTCAGCACCCTACATGGAAGAGGCAGCATCAGCGTGTGGGCTAGAAACACAATTTACCTTAAATATAGGCTGAAAATAGAGCTAACAATTAGAGTTTGACCAGGAGGTCTCTTGGTCAGGGGCCATCTGTAAAGAAAAGGAACTACAGTCCTACTTGTCAGACTGAGGGGATGCACCTAGAGCCCCTGAAATCAGAGGACCAGCTAATTCCTTTTTCCTTCTGAGACAATAAACTGCATGGAATTCAAGTTTACTGTATATGCCTTTCAGCTGACACCTTAGAACTGAGCTCTCACCAGCTTACATTGACAATGAAAAACATCTGAGGGTTTTCATAAGAGTACAGATTGCACTATTCTCACTGCTTAATATATCCTATTTCCCCTCAGTTCCCAAACAACGGTCACCTCTCATATGCACATCTCACATACACCTTTTTCTGAAATGTGCTGAATGCCATTTGGGTGCTGTCTTCCGCTCTAGAGGTGGCTGCCTTTCTGTGGTCTAGCATGTAGAACTTTAAAGTGCATTGAGATGAAAAGTTATATAATGTTATATGCATTCATAGTTTGTAAAGAATAGTTCATCCATTGTGTTTCATTCCTCTTAAAAAGTTTCAGTATGCCAAAAAATGGCTTGGATTCTGGCCAGAACCAGAGCTCATCTTTGTGGTTGAGAGAGAGAGTCAATCATAGAATATCGGGGTTGGAAGGGACCTCAGAAGGGCATCTAGTCCAACCCCCTGCTCAAAGCAGGACCAATCCCCAATTTTTGCCCCAGATCTCTAAATGGCCCCCTCAAGGATTGAACTCACAACCCTGGGTTTAGCAGGCCAATGCTCAAACCACTGAGCTATCCCTTCGCCCCCTCTTTTATTAAGCTGATTAAATTAGAAGACATTGCAGAGGCCAAGGCTTGGGTGATTTCTACAATTTATATACAGTACTAGAACAATTTGGATTCTCCCCTTAAACTGTTTTGTTGATGGTGGGAACCACTACCACATTTGAAGGCAGAGAGTGTTTCTGATTTGAGCGTTGTAATTCATCCTTTTATGTGCAGATTTGGAAATAGGTTTGTGCAAGAACTCACTGCAAACAGCATCACCCCAGATGAATCTGTGGTTTGCAGATTGATCTGTCTATCTAATCTTGCTAGGCTGATAACTTCAGTTGGCCTGTTTTAGGCGGCGAGAAATATATTTTTCTAGAAAATGAGTAGAAGTAGTTCTAGCCTTACAAGCCATGACACCATGAATGAGGCACCATTTTTTAACAAGTGATGGATAAAAATGGAAGATGGCATTTTAGAACCCAGGACCAAAAGGGTGGGGCAGAGGAGGACCGGGACTTCTCCACCTCAGGTGCCTCACAGGCAAATAAATTATTGTGAAGCACTTTTCACTTAGAGATCTCAAAGCCCTTTGCAAACATTAAGCCAAACAAAACCCTATCAGGTAGGAAAACTGAGGTACAGAATGCTTGAGTTATTCTAGTAGCTGAATCGTTGGGTGTGTTTTGTTTTTGTTTATTAAGTAACAAATTGCAAATCCCAGTGGTGATTGAACCTGGTGATGGCTACAAGCATGGTTGAGAGGTCTATTTGTTGAGACTATTTCCATCACTTCACACTGATTCAACTTACATTATAGTCTTCAGACTGATGTTTGGGGGTGTGGTGTGCATGATTGTGTTGATTTGTGTGTGGGTTATATTGCACTGGAAAAGTTGTATGGATTTGTGTGAGTAGAAAATGAGGGGTTTGTGCTGCATGTGTCAGGTGATTGTGTTTGTGTCTAGGAGGTGGTGCTGGAAGATATGTGTTGATTTGTATGGGTGGCAGTTGGACGCACAGGTGTTACAGTTCGGACAAATAGTCCACCATGCATGCATTCTCCCTCACGCAACCTAATAAAATTGCCACATGCAAATTTGCTGTACAGTAAGGATGGTGACTGGCTGAATTACCTATGTTGTAACAATGGTCTCTAGGGTACTTGGCATAACATATATACAGATCATACTAACAGGTTTCAGAGTAACAGCCATGTTAGTCTGTATTTGCAAAAAGAAAAGGAGTACTTGTGGCACCTTAGAGACTAACCAATTTATTTGAGCATAAGCTTTCGTGAAGTGAGCTGTAGCTCACGAAAGCTTATGCTCAAATAAATTGGTTAGTCTCTAAGGTGCCACAAGTACTCTTTTTCTTTTTACAGATCATACTGTAGCTGTACACCACATAGGTATAATTTGTAAAGTTAAAATGGGTGAGAACTTAAAAATTGGACAGTAACAGACCATGAGTCCCAGTGATGACTCAACCTCGGGATATTATGAACTTCAACCATGGCTGTAACTGTTTCCATCACTACATACTGACTCTTTGGATATTCTAGGTTTCAGAATGGCAATCCTCTAATCTTGTTGTACAGATATTCAAGATCAAACTATGAGTCAATGTCAGAAGACAGAACTTTTGACTTCAAAGTCCTGTGTTCTACCCAATACACATGCTCTTTCTAGCTGTGTTACCCCATTAGAGATTATTTATAATAATAGTCTCTCTCCTGGTCTTAACATTATATGTGAGATATACTGACTATCTCTAATATATGAATCCTGTGATATCAGTCTTCATACAATTTTATTTTTATAGAGCAAAATGAACGTAGGAGTTGCCCATAGCGAGGTAAATCCAAACACCAGGGTGATGAACAGCCGTGGAATGTGGCTGACCTACGCACTTGGAGTTGGTATGCTTCATATTGTCTTGCTCAGCATTCCCTTCTTCAGTGTTCCTGTTGCATGGACCTTAACAAATGTGATTCACAATCTGGTGAGTATAGTACTCTGTCTTGTAACAGACATTAAGAAATTAGCTGGCACTTATGTATATATGTTTGTGTGATGTAGAAGAGGAGAAAGATACAAAGGACTCTAGGTTGTGTAGACAATGAAATCCTAAATGGCCAAACAAACTGTCTTATCTTCTGCAGTGAGCTTACTCACAAGCCAGAGTATTAGGCATTTTACAATGGAAATTTACTGTTTTTAACAAGGGCAAAAAAACAGAGAAGGTAAAAGATGCGGTTATTGATTTTAGTGTTCAGCCAAAGATTTTTGAATTGGGGAAATGGTTTAAAATGTTTTTAAAAGTTCTTAGAAAACTAAACCAGAATGTTACAAATCATAAATGCCAATTGATTGCTAATAACTATGCACTCTGTCCTATTTGTAAGGAGATGAGCCTTAAATATTAGTGGGAGTAGCACACATATTGAGGAGAACATACTCTGTGTAACCCCCTTGTATTAGCTATTAATCTACCTGAAGAACTCTGAGGCAACCCAAAAAAAAAAAAGTTACAGCATTTTACACAATCCTAGGATGGAAACATCTACTGGGCTTTATGCTTCTTGTTTACACTTTGGAAGAAGGGATTATATTAGCTCTGCATGATATAAAAAAGAACCCCCTATGTTCACACAGGGCCTGATCCAGCCCTCACTGAAGGCAATAGAAAGATAACTGACTTCAGTGGACTCTCGTTCAGGACTATAATTAAAATCTTTGCCCCAGATCCTGAAAACACTTATGCAGTAATTCAGTGGTACTACTGATTTGTATAAAATTACTCACGTGCATAAGTGTTTGTCCACTCAGAGCCTTGAAAAATAATTCTCGTGGAATCATAGAATTTAAAGCTGGAAGATGATCTAGTAGTCCCAAGTCTGACCTCCTATATGTCACAGACCACCAACACCATCCAGCATCTATGTGCTAAACCAACAACCAAAATTAGACCAAAGTACGACAGCCCACAGGAGACTAGACTATTGTGTGCCACAAGCAGAGAGTGGGAGGGACCGAGGTGCACCAGTGCTCAAGGCCCCCACAATGGCAGGGAAATTATTAAGTGAGATATACCCAGATAATCTGGGCAACTGACTCTCACCCATATGCTGCAGAGGAAGGCAAATAAACCCAGTCATTGCCAATCTGACCTGAAAAAAAATGCCTTCTCTTTTTGCTCAAACTGCCTTTTCTGCCTTAGGATGTTATAATTTTACAGTGATCATTTAAAATGTTATAGATGTGAGTATAAATGTTATGTCAAGGTTAGAGAACCAGGGGCACAGTTCATCAGTTTGTGCCATAATTGAGATTCATTTATCTAGCATCCTGAGACCACCAACAACCCAGGATCAACAATAACGGCATGTCTACACATACAGCGCTCCTGTTGGCATAATAAAACAACCTTAGCGAGCAGTGATAGCTGTGTCAGCGGGAGTTGGTGTAACTTACGTCGCTCATGGAGGTGATTTATTCACACCATTGAGCGACATAAATTATGCCAACATAAGCCGTAGTGTAGACATAGCCTAAGACTTTACATGATCTGCCACTATCTAGGGAAAAGATTGCTATCTTAAGAAAGGATGCTATCCTAAAAATGCAGTGTAAACATAGTTCTATTCAAGGGCTCTTGTTTTACTAACTAGACTAAAAGTTACCGAAGGGGCTTCATCACATTCTCTTCATCACTACAGGTTTCAGAGTAGCAGCCGTGTTAGTCTGTATCTGCAAAAAGAAAAGGAGTACTTGTAGCACCTTAGAGACTAACAAATTTATTTGAGCGCTTTAATATTGTGTTTTATGACTACTGATTAGCAGCTCTGAACTTGTTAGAGCTCTTATTTACAGTCTGTTCCACCATATAATCTTTGCTATGTAATCTAGTGAATAGGGCATGAGATTGGGAACCAGGAAACTTTGGTTTTAATCCTGGCTTTGCAATTGACCTGCTGACCTTGAGCAAGTCACTTCACTTCTTTGTGTGTCTTTCTCCTTCCACCCTCATGCCCTCTTCTCCCTGTTTCTATACTTTCTGTCCAGGTTGCAAGAGGTTCATAGCAGGAACTCTCTTACTATGTGCCTATACCTGTGCCTAGCACGATATAGCTCTGATCTCTGTTGGGGCCCTGAAGAGGCTACAGTAATACAAAACATTAAATAATAATAATTAATAATGCTACTTTTTACAAAAATTTCTTTCCCCAGGGAATGTATGTATTCTTACATGCGGTAAAGGGAACTCCTTTTGAAACACCTGACCAGGGGAAAGCCAGGCTGCTAACACACTGGGAGCAACTGGACTATGGAGTACAATTTACATCCTCACGAAAATTCTTCACAATCTCTCCAATAATTCTGTGAGTTCTGAACTGTTAGAATGATTCTATCTTGTGTGTGTACTTGAAATTTAATATAATATATATATATTTGGAATAAAAACCTTGAATTAATCAATTAGTAATACTTTACATCTGTTAAATCTTTTTTTCCTCATTTATTTTTGTCTCTATTTGATAGGTTTACAGAGCATGTGTTTGGAGATTAAATTAGTTTACAATCATTCTTTTCCAAGCAGATTTGAACCCCGTTATTGAAATAGAGGCTCAATTTTGCAAATATTAACAACCAAAAGGGTCTGTAGAATTAGGCTCTTTATGAAGCTTAACAGAACACTTTCCTCATAAAGTACCGTGTGTATGCTGAAAACAGTAACTCGATTCTCAGTATTTGTGATTTCAACTTCTGTAAGCATCAAAAGTGCCTATCTCACATTTTCTGTGATCTTCGCCATACTTCTTATTGAGTCTGATCCATAGCACTTCATGTCAGTTTTGCATTTTGCTAGTAGGATTGTTTCTATTTACGCAAGTTATGTAACAATGTAAATACAATTGATCAAAAACTTCACACACACCCCAGCCAGTGTTGACGGAATTGTAACGGCAACAACTATGCAAATAAAAGGAAAGTCAGTTAAGTACTAAGGGACCAATCCTACAAAGTGCTAAGCGTCACCTGCAGGATCATGTCCTACACCGCATTTGAAAAACTTACCAGACACCTAGTAGCCAAAGGACTGAATCTACTAGTAAGCAGCCAGATTTAGTGATAGGTAGCCATCAGCAAGATCCAAGGACAGCGTGCTGATGAAAGACCTATCCTTGTCCCCATCTGCTGAGAAGCAAGGAGCATGCCAGAATTCCTAGCTGCTCAGGGTCTCCAGAGGCTTGTATGGAAGATGGCTAGTTTGTTTTTTGATCAAACTTGAAGCTTCCTTCTGCTTTTCTGGCTCTGGGGGGGGAAAAAGTCCTTTCTTGCTATTCTCCACCTTAGAGCCTCCTGGGGGATAGGATGCACACTACCGTTTTCCTCCCTAGCCTTCTAGCTACTTCAGGGGAATGAGATCTGTGCCACTCTGCCCCATCCCAGACTCTTTTTTTCTGCCCCCTCCACCCAACCTCAAATTAGTCCAATACCTGCCTCTGGTGTTTGTTCACAGACTTTCTAAGCATCAGCTGAATGAAATTGACCTGATTCTATTCTCAGGATGCTAAATTGCAGCAATAAAACA
This sequence comes from Lepidochelys olivacea, assembly GCF_965140295.1. Lineage (NCBI taxonomy): Eukaryota > Metazoa > Chordata > Testudines > Cheloniidae > Lepidochelys > Lepidochelys olivacea. Next base: position 52,503,120 of record NC_140421.1, on the reverse strand, counting down.
TCTCAGAGTCTTGCTATAGTTGTCCTCTTCTACAGCTTGTAAAAAGTGTTAGCAACAGCAGCACTGAGCTGTCTACAGACTTGGAAGAAGAACCCTAAATTGGTTCATACTTAGAAGGCTATTTCAAAATCATACTGGCAAGAAACTTCTTAAATTTTTAACACTACTACACAGAAACGGATGTCATTGTCTTCTCCATTTTTTCAGGGAAAGCCTCCCATTGCAAGATGTGGCAAGAATGCAAGAGCATTTTTCAAGCCCTGGCTTACACAATATGTAAAAACATCCCATTACGCCACTTTAAACAAAGAATAGTCCCTCGCCAAAAAAACCCAAGGAAATTCACAATTATCGCTTTGTTTTGTGGCTCTTTTTAGCAAAGAAGTAGACTGTAACAGCAGGAAAAAGGGTGAGATAGCTGGAATCTATGGTATGTTCTCTAACTTTTCCAGTTGAACTGGTTGTCAACTAGCTAAATTACAATAGCAAACTTGCAGTGGAAACATCAAAAGGGTTGCAGGCTTTTTTTTAATACTTTGCTGACTGATCACAGGTCACTCAACTTCAGTGTCCTCTTTGCTTTAGAGGACTTCAAATTCCTTGTCACAGAGTTTATTAAACTAATTAATATTTATGATTTATTTAGGTTAAAATATAAAACTAATAACACCTTGTGCCATTTAAAACCTGAGTTCTCAGCTGGCCTTGTAACTTTTGAGTATGAGGACCTAAGGTTGAAAGGGTGGGGGAGGGAAAATCTAGCTTTTGTTTTTCAGAACCCTGACCCTAGGGTTGTGGGAGAAAGATACTCAGGCCATAATTTGCCGAAACTATAAAAGCATCTTAAAGCAGGAGAAATATTTCTGTTCTGTCCTCCGCCCCACCCCCCAAATCCCTTGAATCCTTTCTTAGTCCCCTGATGACTTTACAGTTGTTTTTTTAAATTCTCTTCATTTAACAAAAAACAAGATTTGTCAGTTGTCTTTACTCCCTTTGTTTCTGCAGGTATTTCTTGGCAAGCTTCTATACCAAGTATGATCCAGCACACTTCATCCTGAACACAGCTTCTCTCTTGAGTGTGCTCATCCCCAAGTTGCCACAGCTTCATGGTGTAAGAATCTTTGGCATCAACAAATACTAATCAGAAGATGTGAAACTGAAGTGTTCTGACCAAAACCTGCCATGGCTACTGCTTTTTCTCAGGTGAAGGAATGGGTAGTCTGCTGTGCCATTTATCTAGTAACATACAATGAGATACTTTCACACCTGAGATCTAATTGCTACTACTTTGGATGCTGTTTGGAAGGCAAGTAGACTTTTACAGGAAGATGCTTCTCAGTATTTAATGTGAATGGTAAATCTTTCAGAGAGAGGTTTTCCATGAGGAACTGGGCAGGCCCAGCTCTAAAACGTAATCAGCACTAAGAGAATACATATGCCCAGGTGACACAAGTGACTTGCAAAGAAGGTGTGAATAACTTAGTTGAAACGTAGGGGCAATTTTCACAAATCAGCCAGATAGCCGTAGTAAAAGCAAAGCAAGTTAATATGTAAACCCGGAATCCTCTGTTGAAGAACTGGTGAGGCCTCATGCTTAGATTATGTAAAAGTAGCCAGTTACTGCTTTTGGATTATAAATGGTTCACTTTTATAGTTTAAGGGTTGTCTGGCAACACCTAAAGGTAGACAATGTAGTTGTTTGTTTTTTTTAACCTGGTTACTGCTGTGATTTAATGGTGTACTTATATCTGTTCCTGAGACCTTAGTTACAAAGACATCTCCAGTCCTATGTGTCAATTCAGGGGATTTCTACATCAGCTTGCTAGCCCACTTTTCATATACTAATGAAATACGTCAACATTGTTTTAACTTTCCAGACAGGGCTGTTTTGAGAAACTAAAGCACAGAATTTCTAAAAACAGAAAACTTCTTATGGTGTAGATTTGGGCAGTCTTCTTTATTTGATTGCTAGGCCATGTTTTAGTGGTTAAGAGGTCTATAATGGCCTTTTTTTTTTTCTTTTTCTTTTTAAGAGGAGAGGCAGTCCAGTTTTGCAGGTTGCTGGAATATCCAGCAGAAACCACTTTCTCTAGCTAGTAAAATCACAAAGTAAAAGCCCAAACTGGTGGTGGGTGAACAACCAAGCTATAGATGTTAACTGTATGGTCCAGCAGAAGAAAATGTAGATGTTTGCATTTCTTGGAACACCTTGACAAGAAGTTCAAGAAACATGCAAGAATCTAAATTTCAGGGGTGACTCCACTACTGTATAGTACTGTACTACCCTTGTGGATAATCAGCTCTGTAATTAGAGTGATGGATGTATATGCTGGGGCCTCACCATTTAGTTTTGTGTCTTGAAAAAGAGAGAGGATCCTGTAAGATATGCAGAGTAACTGCCAAGTGAAAGCAGCTTAGCACATTTTGAACTGGCTTGGATTTGGGGTGGAGAGAGAGGGGAGACAGGAACTTCCTTAGGTTATCATAAGAACTGTGGCCTTTAGGAGCATGGCCCTAGTTTAAGCCTTGGCTACAGGGATTACAAGAATGTTCATGCAGCAAAACCAACACCTATATAAAGATTTGCCTTGCAAAATTCAATCAAGTTTTTAGCCACTGGTGGGCGTATTTGTCTCCCTTAGCAGGAGAATTTTTCTGGCTACTTTGGCTGATGGAAGATTGGCTGTAGTTTATCAGCAGTGCGCTATGAAACTTCATAGTAACTGAACGGCTCGTATGAACAGATGAATCTTCAAGTTAAACTAATAATTATGAATATAAAGTGATAACTGGCTACTTTAAAAAAAATCAAGTTTGCTTCATAGGGCTATGCTAGCTCTCTGAAAGTGTCTTGTTTTTGAAAATATTGTTTTATATAAAGGATAAATGATAATGACTGAGACTAGGAATCAGTATTGTACTTTGTACTTTTGTTCATTTTAGCAAAAAATTTACAGCTGGTGATGTGCTTTTGTAAATAGATTGTTGATAGTAACATAGGATTAGTGTTTGAAACACTATGTAAAACTTGTCTAAAATTGAATAGGAAAATCTTTTCAATAATTGTACAACACATCACTGTACTAGGCTTTTTCCTTTTCTCCTCAGATACTTTTTTCCCAATGGCTTATGTGGTTTACAGCATTTAAAATAATTTCCCTATGATGGTTTTATTTCTTTGTAGTATAAAACAAGTTGTTCAAAATACACATCTGGCTTTATTCTTTCCTCTGTAAGAACAAAACACTATATTACATGGTACATTTTACTCCAGCCAACTATTCAATTTAATGAGGAAACGTACACACACCCACCCACCTATGTAATTTCTACAGATAGCAGTTAAGGGTTTTGTCTCTTTACATCACATACATTGTAGGGTACAACTGAATGTTTTATTTTCTTCATGTACTATTTGATCATATAAGCACTGAGTCTGCTTCCAAATTATTAAACACACTTTAATGGGACAGAGTTGTCAAGGATTAAAAAGCTTACTTGGGAGCCTGCTTTAATTCTTCAAGTGTCATCTCAACTCTCAGTAAGTCTGTCCATATCTATGCAAAAAACCAAACAAACGTGAAAATAAGGGACAAGTATAATATTGATTACATGGATGGAAGTCATCTGGAAGCTTTTGGCGTATCAATATACAATAGGGAGAGCTAGTAGCAATACCTCTAGGTTACCTAGCACTCTGTTATAAGAGTCTTACTGTAGGTATCGTCTTTCCTTTATAAAACCTTGCATTTCAGCCTGAATGGTTGAAGCTTGACAACTTCTGCAACAAGTGAGGCAGGCCTCTATGGAAAATAGCCTCATTCACTATTCTTACATGATTCTTTGTACACTCTCCATCCTGTGCACTGAATGAGGCAGGGACCTTGTGGGGAAAAATAGTATGTGGTGATGTACTGAGGTCTGTTGCATAGTGGATATGCATAAGGGGGCAAAACTAAGGTTGCACATGAAACTTTAACTCTATTTCCTAACTTCTGAGTGCTTGACTTTGCAACTTTAACTTTCTTTTAATGTTTTTTTAAAATACAATAAATCCATAAGTACAGACTATGTGCACTAATCTAACTAATGTAAGTTCTCACAGCCTTTGTAAACTCAGTTTCTTCAGTTGCCTTCTCTATGCAAAATCCTCCTTTGCTCATTTCAGCCATAAAGCCCCTGCCTAATACTAGAACAGTCACCTAACAAATTTTAAGTCTACATAAAAAGCTATACTTGAAACCGTAATCTTGGTCACACAGTACACAATATTCTATATCTTGTTTAAAGTGCAAGTTCTTGAGGCAAGGACTATATCTTCCTTTGTGTTAAGTATAACATCCAGAAAATAAATCTGAAACCAAGACCCAGCACAACCAGTAGGTATAAGGGATTGTAGATATTTTGGAATGAGACATATTAATATTCAAAAGAACCTAAAGGACAGCCAGCTTTGAGCTATCAGCTAAATATCATTGCTTTCAACTACTTGCTACTGCTATGCAGTTTGGAGCGGTGCACATGATAAATCTGGACTATCTCTGATGTGCCCTTTGGATGGTTTGAGGCAGGTAGCCTGTGCTCACTTAGGCTGTGAGGTGGTGTTCTGCTAGGGGGCTGCGGACGAAGAGCCCAACTGCAGAAGTGGCACTGAAAGCTACAATGAATGGCGTCAGCCTCTGGAAAAGCAGAGGATGACTATGCGGTTGGGCCAAGTCTAACTGAACCAGGGCCGCTCTCTGGTGCGGTGGTGAGCAGCACTAAATAGGCCCAGCAGAGCCAGCACTCGCTATGAGCAGCCTAAGCAATGGCTTAAGGCCTCAAGCAGCTCGAGGGAGCCCAGTATTAATGGGGGGAGATAGTCCTCCTTAGGACCCCCACGGTATGGCACTGGGGCCCAGAGGCGCTTTGGGCTTTAGCCTGCCTGGCTCGCTGAGTCCTGTGCCGGCCCTATCGCCCCCTGCACCACGGAGCGCAGGTCGCAGGCGGCGGTGCCAGTATGGCCGGTGGGGAAGGCTGAGTCCCCAACTCCCGCCCGTCCCGCCCCGGGCCTTGCATCTGTCTCTGTCCCGGCCGGTGCGTCCCAGGCGCTCCTCCGGCAGCCCAGCGGGGTCTCCCACGGCCCCGCCCTGCCCCGGCCATCGCTAGGGGCGGGGTCACCTCGGTGCGCCCGCCCCGTTGTAACGCGCCGGTTGATGCCCGGGGATGAACAAAGATGGCGCCCGAGGCTACTTGCTCCTGGTCTTCCCTTCCAGGTGCCTGGACCAAAGATGGCGCCAGCCAGTAGTTCCCTGCCTCTCCCCCAGCGTAGGTTTCTCCTTTCCATTGGCCCAGCTTTGCCACGTGACCAGGCCTTGTTCAGTCAGGGCCGCGACAGCGAGTCGGGTTGCTCTTATGAGGAGGCCGCTTTTAACCCTTGCGGGACAGAAGCCGCTGTCGCCGGTGAACCTTGTCGCAGGGGCGGGGCGGGGCCAGAAGCAAAAAGTAAGGAAGGGGGGGAGGGGATGCAGATGGATGAAGCCCGGTCCCAGGGAGGCGGAACCTTTATGTAGCCCGAGACTGACGGGGGCGTCTCTGGCGCGGGGGGAGGGGTGTGTCAGCCCACCCCCACCCCCCGGGTCTCGGTTGCTGGAGGGGGAGAGGCCGGGGTGTCGGGCTCGCCTGAGGAAGATTCCTGCAGCGGCCTCTCCCTCTGGCGCTGGGTGACTTCGCTCCATCTCCGCTCCGTGGGGTCCGCAGGACAGCCCCTGCTCTTCTCTTCGAGGCAGGAGGGAAAGTCCTGTCCCCCTCTCGTTGCATCCTCACTGTAGGAGGTTATGTGACTTGCCCGCCCTTTATAGTCGGTTCTCCCTAAGGAGCATCTCATTGAAATAGTTGGTGAAGTAACCATAGCATTGCACCTGCTCCGACTGCTGTGCCACTCTTCTCTCTACCAGGTTATGACTTGCAGACAAACTCCTTTGTCCATTCATGCTCTCAGGGATGCAGCCACGAAACAGTCCCATGTCTCACGCCAGTTACACCAACCTGCCTCTTCTGGTGCCCCAGTCAAGGTTTGATTTAAATAATTTGCAGAACAGAGGAGATATATCACTTGTAGGCCTTTGTTTTCTCCTTCTGTTATAAAAGTATGCCATTTAATTCATCCTAGCCCCCTCCAATGGCAAAACAGATTTCCTTTCAAAAATATTTGTGAGCCACATTATCCCTGTCAGGCAATAGCCAGAAAGGGACTGAGATAGAAAAAAAGCCCTACAGCTCTGCATTCTTAATTCAAAACTAACCCACCATCCAGTCATTATTTCATTTGGGGAGTTTAAACAGTCAAGGGTGTAGAAAGAACCATGAAACTTGTTTACATGCAGGCTGGTTCTGTTGCCCAACTCTGTGTAATACCTTCTAAATATAAACATGCCATTGCACACAATATGATTGCTACCATGGTAGGTGCACTTAGGCATAGAACTCTAGGAATGTTAAAAGAGCTAATAAACAAAACTCCTCCCATACAGTACATCATTAGAAATGTGCTCCCAGCAAAGGAGGATCATTCTCCAGGTATGTCTGTCTACAACCTGTGTTAGTAGTAACATTGGCTATCAGTTCCCCAAACCTATTTGTTACCTAAATAGATTAGGGGAAGGCAGGGACATGTTTTATCAGTAGCCCCATACTAAAAAATGTTGTACAGCCACTAACTCCAGGTTAATAGCCTAACTACCAGAGCAGAAAAGATCTGTTATTGAAGATAGTTAAGATACAATTTAACCCTGAAGCAAAAATTAAATAAGCAACCACTTTCAATCCCAGAATAGCCCTGTTCATTGAAATTAAAGATGGAACAGGACTGAAATACTAGTCCCAACCAGTTACCAATAAAATAGATATAGATTTTCAACACACTTCTTATCTAGTAGTGGAAAGGTTATGTATTCATATTTAGTGACATTACGCAAAACAACTGCTTGATGTTGCACCAAGTATTTTCTCAGCAGTAGCAATTTCCATAACATGAATAAGAAAAAACACAGAAATACACCTTGTAGTAGAGAAGTGGGAGGGGATCAAAAACTCTTCCTTTTGTTCAGCCTTCAGTTCCCCCTCTAGCCTTCATTCTGGACTTTAACCACAAGGTGTAACATGTTGAGAAAATTACTTTTAAGATATCCAGAGATAATTAACAGGATGTGTGCATCACATTAAGCATATATCTCGTGATATTTTCCTGTTGTAACTCATATCCTTCCATACTGATTTCCTCCTCCCCTTGTTTGTTAGTCATATCTTGTTGCATTAAATCTAATTGTAAGCTCTTCAGGACAGGGATATGTCATTTTATTTGTCTGTAAAGTACCAGGGTCAGATATGGTGTTACATAAATGAGACATGATAATAAGAGCAACTTAGCATGTTCTCTTCTTTTCTGCTGTTTATCCTCATGAGATGTCTTAAGGTGGGTTTTCTCTATGTAGTTATCTAACCAAGGCCCTCATGCAGATAGTCTGGAGGATCCCCACTCTGTTATTTAATAGGAAGCAGTGTGATCCAGTAGCTAGGGGAGGGGATTGAGACTTGAGAAATCTGGGTTTTGTTTCTGTTTGTGCCATGACTGGGCAAGTCACTTAATATCTTTCTCTCTCAGTTTTTCCATCTATAAAATAAAGATAATAAGTGAAGTACTTCAAGATCTGTGGATGAAAATATACTATTGATTATTTTGGTACAGCTATCTTAACTCACTTGCTTCCCTTTTCTTTTTACTGTTATGCTTCATTTTCTCTGCCTGGGTGCTTGACATATGCCTGGGTGCTTGACTATAAAAATAGTATCCTTGCATAGTTAGTGGATGCTCTTGAAAGTAGCACAGATAATTATGTTATCAGGGGTCACTGTCCTGTTTTTTAAAACGCTCAGGATCTAATCAGATTAGGTTGGATTTAAATTAGTATCCACAAGGGCATTTCTCACAGCATGTGTAACAAGAGTTGGACTGATTAAAAATATTGGCTGGAGCGGTGTGTAGGAAAAAATGTGTATTTTAGAAGGAATGTTTTTACATTGTGAGGTGCTGTAACAAACTCGCTTTGATCCTGGTCATTGGGTGTTTTCCCGTTGATATCAGTGATAGCAGGACCACAGGGAATTACACAGGAACCAGTTCTGTGAGGGTGTGTGGGGGAGGAGGGACGATTCCCTCTTTCTCAGCCTCTCCCCCCCATTAATGGACAGAGTGGAGGAAAGCACCACAGCCACTATTCCAGCTCTGTGACGGGAGAAGGAGCCACGGCACCTTTGAACCCTCTGTGGATTCATGGCCTCTGACTCCATGTATTCACAGATGCCGTGGCCACATATTCCCTAATTTACAAAACAAGTATTTATAAATTATAAACAAGTTATACTATTGTTTTTTTTAATGTTTATGGTGAGACTACTTTAAATAAATAAAACAAATACATTCTCCCAATACCTTGTTCCTCTTCTAGTAACTGGCTTGCTAGTGTGATGTTGCTCAGTTATTTGATTCTTTGTTGTCTGGAGTAATACCTTTCTGAAAGCTTGAATACTTTTTACAGTGAAAGTGACTTATGGTAAGTCTTGTTCCTTCTAATAATGGAGTATTCAGGCATATAAACTGTAAGGTATTACTTATACAATTTAGAATTTAGGAGTGTAACCAAGCACATCTGCCTGTCTATACATAATGTCTACGGATTGCAGAGTTTTGTGAGATTTACTGTGTGTTCTGTGTCTCTCTCACAGAAAAGTGTAAAACATGATACCAACAGTTGGAAACACTGAACAAAATCTGTTTTGAAACATGTTTTGGGTGCAGGTAACCACAGACCTCCTAACCTTTCTCAAAATGTTAAGTATTAAGAAAACATTTCCTTTTCTTTTTCTTATTTCTTAGGAAACACGTTTTAGCTCAATAGTTTGTAATAGTAAAAAAGTAAGGGATACACTATTCAGGTCACTTTCTTGAGCTCTAAAATTATAACCGTTTTAGAAAATTAAAGGTACATTGTTGTATTTGTTTGACCTGAAATTTGATCTGCTTCATTTCTTGCCATTTTCTTAAGTCCATGTAATTCTGTGTGCAGTAGAATAATAAGAAAGCACTCTGGAGCAATCATCCAATAATAAACCAATATGCATGCGCAAAGGAGAAGCAAAACTGGGAAAGGGAACAGGTATCACTTTCAAGCTTCCAAGGGGTTATTTTATAAAGAGTGAAGAAAAGAAATAATTTTTTAAATTGCTAAAAATATTTTGGCACTGACTCTTTTTTCCCCCACCCCCTCATTAACTTTTCATATATATATAGAGGGAGAGTGATTTCAGTTCACTTTAAGAAATATCCATTTGGTTAGTCACTTACTGTAATCTACTGTACAAACCATGTGTGTTTTGTAATGTAACTCAAATTAGGTTGTTAAAGCACAGGTATTGTACCTCCATATGGTAGATAGTGTTCATCTCACAAATTTGCCAAAATGGGACCATGTCTTAATACTGAGAAAATAGACAGGAGAGCATTTTAGAAGCATATTAAATGCAAAAACATTTTTTCCTTACCTTAGGTGGTTAGGTCTTCCCCTATTGTTTCTACCTCTTCCTGAGGCCTGAGTTGGAGGACAATGCTTTTTGTCTATGTGATCCCTCTAATGGGATACGTTTTATAAAATTCCTTTCATTTTCTCTAACTTCCTCTTTCTCTCCCTCCCCCCCCCCTTTCCTTCCGTACTAGGAAGTCCCCCCATGTCCTCCACTCCAAAGTATTTCTAGTGTTTGATTCAGCAGCAGTTCTATGCTCTATTACTAAAAATACCATGAGCACTGGGCACTTAATGCTACTGGCGCTGATATTGATGGTTGTTGAAATACTACACCATGATCAGCAACTGTCCTAGTACTGGGGGGGAAAAAATTGAGTCAGAGGAGGACTGTGGCCCGGATCCTAAAAGGTGTTTAGGAGCTGTATTCCTATTGAAGACAATGTGTATTAAGCTCTGAAATACCTTGGAGGATCTGGGCCTGGTACCTAAGGCATGCTCCAAAATATACTTTTGATAGAGCACTGCCTAAAATTAAGGTGGCACAGGGATTTTCATCCTAAAGGGTCATTTTCAGAGGCCTATCAAAATATATCTTTAGGGCTGAAATTTGGCACATTTGTTCTAAGCTCAATAGTGAATATTTTGGGAAAGTCTGTGCAAAAAGAAGCTCAGCTGGTTTGAATTAGGAAGATTGTGTAGGAAAAAAATTGAGCGGTGTAAAAAGTGTTTTGCTACTAGCATGCAGGATCTAGCCCAACATGTTGCTATGTATCCCGCTATAGATATATGCAAAAGGAGAGAGAGAATATATGTAATGGTTTATAGGGCACGATTAAGTTTTTATTGCCACAAATATACGTTCTTATTGCTCATGAATGGTGGACCTCACTGGAGGGAGTAGGAGACTGGGTCTGCTTTTCCTCAGGATTTATACCAGTGTAAATCATGAGTCAATAGAAATACACTGGGGTAAAACCTGGGTGAGAAGAGAATTAGGCCCTATATATGATGTCTAATTGTTAGAGCTCATCGTAAGAACCTCTGCTTAATATAAGGGAAAAGATATTCTGGAATCAGCTAAGCGTGTTCACTCAGACTTCTAGTGGGTATAATAAACAATGAAATAACATCATTTTTAGTCTCTTCCCATTTTCCTAAACACGAACCCATTAGATTCAAGTCATTATTGGTGTAACTGCATTAACTTTGAAGTGACAGTTTGCATGAATTTGACCGCTGCTTTTAAAATTACTTGTTACTAATATGACTTGGCCTGGCTAAATTACTGTTGTGGAATTTGAATTCTGAGGATGGTATCTGTACAGTTCTTTTCTAGGCATGCCTCTGTGCAGAAGATTTTAGCAATGAGCAGTGTAACCAGACGCACTTCAAAATCAGTTGAACGTGGCTGGTCTGTGTGTTTAAGAAGCACTTTCTTTAACTCTGTCAAATACTATCCCACTAAATTAGTTCTGGGAATTGAAACTAGTTGTGATGATACAGCAGCTGCTGTGGTTGATGATACTGGCAAAATCTTAGGAGAAGCTCTACATTCTCAAAATGAAGTCCATTTAAAGTAAGTAGACATTACAATGGGTGCTTTATTTCTAACTTCACTTGTAGTTTAATATGACTACTAATGCTATTGTCATTTATACTTGTTATATTCCATCAAGGGGCAGGTTCTTAAGTCTTAAGAAATATGAATTGGTTCTGATTATCAAATCTGGTAAAATTTCCCACAACCACCAATCCTGAAGAGTATGATATTTACCTGTCTCCAATTCTGGACAAAGATAAATTAGAATATGGACATTCCTTGCTGTATTCCTGATGACAGAGGAGTTGCAGAGTACTGACTCCTAAAAATTGTCTTGGCACAGCCTAGGGCTAAAATCAAATGGGACATAAACCAAGCAAGAGCAAGTTGAATCTTTGTATGGCCTTCCAGTGGAAGTGATGGTAATTTTCACTGCAGGGGGCATTTTAAATATGACTAGACAAAGCATTTGAGAATATACTGTAGGAAACAGTCATGATATGGCAGAACTACCAAGTATTTTCCATCTCTCATTTCTATGATTCTGTCTCTGTCATAAAATAGGGACACTTCATTATTCTTTGTTTCTAACTAGAACAGGTGGGATTATTCCTCCAGTGGCACAGCAACTTCACAGAGAAAATATTGAGCGAATAGTGAAAGAAACACTCTGCGTCAGTGGAATCTCTCTCGATGAACTCTCTGCTGTTGCAACTACTGTAAAGCCAGGACTCGCTTTAAGTCTTGGAGTGGGATTAGAATATAGTTTAAAATTGGTGGACAAATATAAAAAACCTTTCATCCCCATCCATCACATGGAGGCACATGCACTTACAATTAGGCTAATAAACCAAGTGGAATTTCCTTTCTTAGTTCTTTTAATCTCTGGAGGCCACTGTATCCTGGTAGTAGCACAAGGAGTTTCAGATTTCCTTCTGCTTGGACAGACAGTGGATATAGCACCAGGAGACATTCTTGACAAGGTAATATTTCAGTAGGGATTCATTTATGCATTTTATACAAGTACTTACATTTGTTGTATTATTTACATCATGGTTTGTCTGTTTTTTACAGTAGCAAAAGTCGAGGTATGTATTCTTTAGGAAACTGGGATTCTGGCATTATCTTGGGTGAGAATTTGTGTAAGCTTTAGAGCAGCTAGTGTTTTTTTCCAGCAGTGGAATCTAGTAACAGGTAAGGTTAATCACTTGTGTAGAGCAGTCCCACTCCCTATATTTTATTAGCAAATTTTTATATTTGTGCCCTGACCCTAGATGGATACCTTAAATAAATCTGAATAAATTAATTTTTAAATATTTCCTGCTTATTAAATGGGCATTGTTAAAGGAAGGATCTGATTTGGCAGGTGTATTTTTAAACTCTGTGAATTTTCATTGTAACCACAGAGGTTGAAACAAGTTAGCCAGTATGCTTTCTAGAATATCACCTACAGTCAACATAAATAAAACAGTACAATACACTATAAACTTTAGTTTTTTCCTCCAATTTGAAATACTAGAGATTTCATGGGCTCAGAGGCTACTAAAATCTATTAATTATATTTCTTTAGTTGGCATGAGTTGTTTTCAGCAGGCAGCTAGCCATAACCTGGATGGCCAGCCTACAGTGAGGCTGGACATAGAAAGTTCAACAATATATGCAGTACAAATGAATCTGACTAACAGTGATATTTAAAAGGATGCTGTTGTTTAAAATCATGTTTGATATTTTTAAATGTCCTTACTTATGTTACTAATTGTGCCTGAGAGAGTTTGAAAAGTCTAGTCTATGTTTCACAAGTTATATTGTGTTGGTCACTGAATAAATAAACTTAAGATGGCTAGTTTCTGTTTCTTATTCTCAAGCACTAGCACAGGTTTGCAAGGAAATTTTTAAAACAAAACAAAATTTTTTTAAAATGTGAAATCCTTTCTATCAGTGTTAACTTGGCGGGCTAATATACCTGTGAGTGTCCATTTCAAAAGAAGAAGAATTAGATTTCTCATGTTTCTTGCAAAGTTGGAGGATCCTCATATTCACCCAATTTACTATAAAATTGGATTTGATGTTAAAAGCCCTCTAACGTTAGCCTTGGCATCTATCATTGATCTTTTCCTCATAGTACCTAGTTCACAATATATAATCTCTGAGCCAAATTCATCCTTAATGTAACTCCATTGACTGGAGTTATAGTGGAGCAGTGCAGTTACATCAGGGATTAATTTGGCCCTATTTTTCCCCAATTCTTCTTTCCCAGTCTATTGTTAGCATAATTAGATTATTTTCTATTTTTCTAGGTAGCAAGAAGACTGTCTCTAACAAAGCACCCAGAGTGCTGCAGAATGAGTGGTGGGAAAGCTATAGAGCACTTGGCCCAACAGGGAAATAGGCTGCATTATGAACTCAGAGCTCCCATGCGACATCATCCTAACTGCAATTTTTCCTTTTCTGGACTTCACTCCAATGCCACTAGAATAATTATGCAAAAAGAAAAGGAAGAAGGTATTTTTCAAAGTAAGATATATACAAATTGTACACCTGACTTGTGGTTATATTTGCAAAAAACCCTTTGCTCACAATTTCTGCAGGTATACAGGAGGGACACCTCCTGTCCTGTGTTACAGACATTGCTGCTGCAGTACAGCATGCAGTAGCACTTCATATTGCCCAGCGAACACACCGGGCTATTCTGTTCTGCATAAAAAGCGGCATCCTATCACAAACAAATGCAACTTTGGTAAGTACATATAACTTTACTATGTATGTCAAGGGGTACATGCCATCATACATTTGAATACATGTAACAGCACCAGGAGAAAGTGCAGCAAGGCATCAGCACCCTCCTTGACATTTCCACTGATAATGCTGCTCCAGGATTAAAATAAATGTATGTGGTACATTTAGTTGAATATATAAAATAAATCCTGCTGCAACAGAGTATTGTAAAGTGGTGCATTGTTAAAGGTAAAGTAATTTTAAAGTTTTCTTACATGTCTGTATTTTTCTTGTATATATTTAGATGTATTGGGAACATCTATCCACAACTTTAACATCTTTTACTCCAAGCAATCTCAATCATTGTATAAAGTTAAACTGATACAAAAACTACATGTAGGATAGCATCACCCTCCACTGAAGCCATCTCTGGGTGAAACACATAATTTGTTTCAGCTGTACAGCGCAATACTAGAAAGCAGTTTAGGAGAGGAAGTGAGAATAATATATCAAGCCAAAATTACAAGGGGAATTTATAGGTAAACAGAATATGATTTAATCACGTTTAAATTTGGCCAGGACACTAGGATTAACCCCTCATCTTGTAAAAAGTACCATGAGATTTTTAATTACCAAAAGTGGTCATGACCATAGTTCTCTGTCTCATCCAAGAGAGTACCTCCAGCAGAACAGTACCCTTTCTCCCCTCCCACAGTTCTATGCTGGGACATTGTAATTTTTCAATGATGATTAAAGCTTTATGAAATACAGTGAAAAAATTGTAAAGATTTTTGTGAACATGTGAAAATGTCTGTTAATGAACTTAATTTTATAACTTGTAACTGGGTTCAAATTTTTTCGTATTATTCAGTTTCACTAACCTCTCTTCAATAAGATAACTAGAGCTTGTTAGAAAATAGGACACTCTTTCATGAAAGTTCTCCTCTGCCCACCCCCGCCCCCCAAATTGGCCTTTTTATTGAAATAGTCAAAAAATTTCAAGTTTTTGAAATATCTCTAAAGGTAAAAAGTATAGTTGCTATAAAACCCTGGAGATTACTTACCTTTTTACCTTTCCATGTGTTATAGCAACTTAATTGTAAGTGAAAAATTTCTAAATTAAGCATAAAAATGGTTATATGCCAAATTCAATAAAACTTCCATTAATATTCTCCACCATACAAGGACATACATGTCCCAGAAAGCAGAGTTTTCCAGGACTTTTACTATTGGATGCATAAAAAGATGACAACTTTCAATTGACTCTGGATCTGTGATGACAGAATTATGTGAATTTTTTTTTTTTTTAAAAGAATGGTGTCTTTGCGTGGTACATAGGACCAGAAAGTCATCTAGCATTGCAACAGCTAGCATTTTTACAAGACACTTAAAATATATATTTAAAACATTAAATAATTTCATAGACTCATTTGAATTAGATTCTCAGCACACACGAGCACTGATCCTGATTGAGAGCTCTATGCGCTATTTAATACAAATAATCATTGCATGTAAATAAGCTAATCCATTCCAAAATCATCCCTAATACATGGGTATAAAGTCTAGCTTTGAATATATAGTGATGATTACATGGCTTGCTATTCTTACCTTTTAGCATTTTCTCTAATAGCTAAAATGTGCCATGCTACAATTTACACCCATTACTTTTGTTCTGTCCTACTTGAATAATGAGATTAAGGCCAACTGGGATCATTGTGATTATCTAGTCTGACCTCCTGCATAATAGAGGCCCTAGAATTTCACCCAGTAATGCCGGATATTTGATAACTGCCCTACTTACACATGCCTTTACATGCTCTTTTTGTAGATAGTAATATCTGTTCAGTAATCTTTTAGGCCTGGTCTATACTGCTGCTTGTAAGTCACCCCCCGGAGTGATGTAGTTTACATCGACCTAATGTGGTATCTACACTGTGCTATGTCAGCGGGAGATGCTTTCCCACAGCTTAGCTTCCGCCTCTCGGGGAGGTGGAGCACTGAAGTCAACAGGAGTGCATTCTGCCATCAACTTATCACATCTTCACCAGATCCAATAAAGTGATGCCACTGCATCAATCGCGGTGGCGCCAATTTAGCCTGCCAGTGGAGACAAGCCCTTAGGAAGAATACAGACACACAATTCTCTTATCCTCTTCTATTCTATTAGGTCTTAATTTCCCTATTTATTATAATTGGTTGCTGTCTTTGAAATTAGGGGTATGGAACAGCTTCCATATGAGGAGAGATTAATAAAACTAGGACATTTCACCTTCGAAAAGAGACGACTAAGGGGGGATATGATAGAGGTCTTAATTGGTGTGGAGAAAGTGAATAAGGAAATGTTATTTACTTTTTCACTTAACACAAGAACAGGGACCACCCACTGAAATTAATAGGCAGCAGGTTTAAAATGAACAAAAAGAAGTACACTACACACAACGCACAGTCAACCTGTGGAACTCTTTGCCAGGGGATGTTGTGAACGCTACAGCCATAACAGGGTTTTAAAAAAAAAAAAAACCTAGATAAATTCATGGAGGATAGGTCCATCAGTGGTTATTAGCCAGTATGGGCAGGGATGCAACCACATGCTCTGGGTGTCCCTAGCCTCTGACTGCCAGAAGCTGGGAGTAGATGACAAGGGATGGATCACTTGATGATTACCTGTTCTGTTCATTCCCTCTGCAGCACCTGACATTGGCCACTGTCCGAAGATAGGATACTGGGCTAGATGGATCATTGGTCTGACCCAGTATGGCCTTTCTTATGAACTTTCTTCAATATCTTCATCAAGCTTTTTGTTGAACTAGTGCACTGTCAGCTATTCCTTATTTGTTTACCTTTTGAATGACTTTTGCCTGTCTTTTAAAAATTGTTGTCAGGTTGTATCAGGAGGAGTTGCAAGTAACCAGTATATCCGAAGAGCTCTGAAAATTGTAACAGATGCAACTAACTTCAATTTGCTTTGTCCTCCTCCCAGACTCTGTACTGACAATGGTGTTATGATTGCATGGTGAGCAAAGACTGTGTTTCTATATTTTTGTTTTTTAAATGTTCTATAAAGCAGTGGTACAACATGTGAAAAACCAGTTGATGTAATTGTGTAAGAATTTCTGCTTATTGTGATTAAGCCATGTGTCATGCAGACAAAAAGACATTTGTATGGTAAATAGGAACTGCATTTTACGTTTATGTTCTCCATTTAGGAATGGCATTGAAAGGATGCGTGCAGGCTTAGGTGTGTTACATAGCACAGATGGCATACGCTATGAACCAAAGTAAGTGGCACAGCTCCTACCAATCCATTTTCTCATATGGTCACATTGCACTTTAACTTCCTTCAGTCATTTTAATTTAAGCCTCCTTCAGTTATACCATCAGATTTTATTATGTGAAATTTCTTGTGATGTAGTTGTGCTTTTTAAATATCAGTAACTTTTCACTCTAATTTTATATAAGTACTTAACACTTATTTACCCCTTTTGGGGCATAGATCTCAAAGCACTTTATGAAGTTGGATAAATATCATTATTCCGATTGTTATATGGGGAACTGAGACATGAAGAGGTTAAGCAACTTGCTTTTATGGTCATTCAATTAATTGGTGGCAGAGCCAGGAATAGAACTAGAACTCAGATATTCTATCTCTGAGCTCACAGTCCTATGCACTGAACCCTGCTGCCTATTCATGATCAGCCATCCAGTGCTACATTCAGACTTGGTTTACATTCCTGAGATGGAATATCTGTTGGTGGAGGCTGCAGTGGCACACGGCAGTCCCAACCTATTTTGCTCTAAGGAGCTAGAGACAGGTTAGCACTTTTCCAAAATTGGACACCAGGCATGTGAAGGATATGCTGACCTCTCAGCTGCCTCTTCCAGTGGGGATGCTGACAATCCCTAGCCATTTAAAAAAAAAAAAAAAAAAGCAGGCTACTCCTCAGCATCCTGTTGGGAACCCTGAGGGATGGCAGCAGTAGACACCCTCTCAGCAAAGCCACACTGAGCATCAGTCTGGCCCCAGGTCTTTAGACAAAGCTAAAATACTGCTTTATAACCAGAATACCTTCAATAAAATATTTGATGTAGAAAAGTCTGATAATATAAAATACTTCTACTGCACTTTACAGACATTAGTATCCATGGTTTTATAAGGTTACGTAGGTTTTGGAAGGAATGGAAGTGGGGTTGAATTGAAGCAATCAGCTGGTTTGCGGCGTTCAAGAGGCAGGGGAGGGAAGGGGAGCCTGTGTGCCGAGTCCTCACTCCTCCCCCTCCCTCCTGAACATCACAAGCTAGCTGATTGCCGCGGGCAGGAGGCAGGGGGGAGAAGGAACTGATCCGCAGGGTCTGCCGGCGGGCGGGAGGTGCTGGGGGGGAGGGGCAGGGGCGTAGGGGAGCTGATAGGGCGGCTGCCAGCTGTGGACAAAGCAGGCAGCCAAACGACATTAGAGTAAAGCATTGCACAACTTTAAATGGAGCATGTTCTGTTACTGAGCAGGGACGTAAGATTGAAACAGTGTTAAGCGAGAGGACGTTAAGTGGGGAGTTACAGTATTCACAATTCCTCACCTCAGTTAGAGGAGATACCCTTGGGAGGGAAGCTGAGAAAATATTTCTCCTGTAGAAAGAATTTGCTTTTCTCCCCCATTCGGAGTACATTGGGGCCACTTCAGCAGTTAGAGATACTCAGGGTACAAGGAAAGCCCATGTTCCTTTTTTCCTGTGCTGGCTGCAGGAAGGAGTTGGTAGAGGAACTTTTATGCCAGCTCTACACAACTGAGGGATCCCTCTACCCTGGGGTAGTCCTCCCGTGACTGGACAGGACAGCTTTATTATTTGCAGAACATATGTGGGTTAATTCTGTGCCCATAGATGTCTGTGGAAGTTCTGCCATTGTCTTCATTGGGACCAGGATTTCACCCCTGATGTCTCACTTACCCCTGACATAACCAGAGACAATTCTCATTGACTTCAGTAACAGTGCTGCCCTTTTAATTTCACTTGGGCTGAGGTTTGGTTTATTTTGCTAACAGACTGACTTTTGAAAGGACTCTCATTTTATGTTTCAAAGATGAGTTGACAGATAAAAGCCTAAGTGCATATGCATAGAGATCACATTTCTGGGTAGAGATAACATGTTTCTTGTTCTGGGCAGATCATTTGTGTCGAGACACTTAGTAGACAGTACTGAGCTATTAATATGGAAGGAAAGAACCTGCAATACTTTACTCACTGTCACTGGTGAAGGGGAATGCTATAAAAACATTATGGGTTAGGTGAAACTCATGTACATCATCATGTTATGAACAAGGAAACTTTCATAAACGGGAAGTTGGACAAAATAAAATAAAGAAGGTGCTGTATAGATATATGTACAAATCTTCATTGCCTGTATAAAGCTCACAGGAGTCAAGCACCGAATACTCTCTCATAATGCTAAATACTTTAAATAGGTAGCTTCGTAGTTGAGTAGATGTGTAACTTTATTGCCATAATTATAAAAAATTGTTTGTTAAAAAATAAATAATACAGTGCTTGTTATATTATAGAGCTTCTCTTGGAATTGATATCTCAGAACAAGTCGGAGAAGTTGCCATCAAGGTACCAAGTCTAGAAGTCTCCCTAAATGAACTTGAAACTATCAACTTATAACACATCCAGTTTGGGAATTATTGTTCATGGCTATTATTAAAATGTTTACGTTTCTTAGTCTCCTCTTACTAAGATGTATCTGACTGATATAAGCACCCTTAAGGACAGCTGTGCTATTTAGTAGTTAGAACAGGGAGCTGGAAGTCTGGAGATTTATTCTAGTCTGATATACCACTGACTCCTTGCATGACCTTAGACTTATATGCCTTATTTTTCCCATGTGTAAAATAGGAATAATTTAATAGTGCAATAATTACCTTTGGAAAGCACTCAGTTAAAGATCTCAAGATAAGTGAAAAGTATCAGCCTTAATTATTATTAACTATATACTCAAATATCCTTTTGTAACACAGAACAACATTTTATAGCAGGGCTTTGGAGCTCTGCTCCAGCTTCAGGCAAAAACCTGCAGCTCCACTGCTCTGGAGCTGCTCTGCGCTCCAGCTCCGGGCTCCGCTCCAAAGCCCTATTTTATAGAGGCAAATTTTCATAGCACTTCAACATTTTGGCTACATGAATCCATTGATTTTAAAACTCTGCACAACATTTTAAAAATTTACCCATAAGAGTGGATATAGATTAGTCTGAGAGTGCTTATCTGAAGATAGAAGATGCAAGTATGTGTAGCAGCTATTTTGCAGCTCTTGTATCTAGTAACAGAAGGCATTGTATGATTAGAAATAGAAGCTTAAATTCACCCAAATATAAAACAACCTGCACACAATAGCCTTAATTGATGCCTGTGATGATTTTGAAATGTATTTTCCAATGCATTTATTCTTTACTACTGCAGCAAATTTAATTCTTCACAGACAGACCGCCTCCTTCCATCCCACACACAACTCTCTTTTGAAAAGAGTTCAGGTTTCCAAAATTAGGCATCTGTGTATTAGCAACAGACATCATGAAATTCTGTTTTGAAAGACTATTCCCAAACCTACAGGATGTTGCATGGATACAAATACTTATCTGCTACCTTGTTGGCACTGGACTGAAGCTTTCTTTCCTGGTGAATTAAGCTGGAGCTTGCTGACATTAAAAATTCTGGGTCTAGAAACTTTTGTGATGTCTGAAGTTGCATGTGCAAATGAATGAAGTCCCATGGTCCGGCTATGGGGTTTGTCTGTAGTTCTGAGTTTTCCCATTAAGTGAGCTGATGTAGGCATTAAAAGAAGAGAGTCCTTTGGATGAAATTTAGCTTTCAATTGTCTTCTACCACTACTACTACTTTGTGATCTCTCTGCAAAATAAAAACAGTGTAATTTGTTTTACATTTATATCATCACAGAATATTGAGTGAATGTCCTTGAATATTGTGACCTAGCATATTTGTGGCTTTTTAAAAAAGAGAAGACCACAAAGTTAAGTTGAGGCCACCTATGACAAACAGTAACTATTTTACATTTGTAACGGAAACTCTAAGGTGCCACAAGTACTCTTTTTCTTTTTATAGATATAGACTAACACGGCTGCTACTCAGAAACTTTTATAGGTTCCTTACATTTACCAATACTAACTAATTAGCTAAATTAAAAAAATTGAGAATTCTAACTAAAGTCATCTGCCCACAGTTTCAAAGTTAGGAAATGGCATACAGTACATGTAGCTTCATTATGGAGGTAATTTCTAAAATAAGTTAAATGTATGACTACGAATAAAATTAATTGTCTTTTGCAGAGTGTTTCTGCAGATCCCTGTTCTTGGGATGTGTTGACAGCTAATTAATTAATTCATCTGTGAACTTCAAAGTAAGTTAAATACATTATATACCTTTAGTATAGGTTGGAACTGCAGGTGGTCCTCCATTTATCTCCAAACTATAAATAAAATATTAACAATTTAGGAATTCATGATCATTAAAGCACTTCGGTTTTTCCTTGGACTAATAACATGAAGGCCCTGGGTATTTTTTTTTTAAATATATTTTCAGCATTTCTTATGAATTCACAAAAATCAAACTCATTTGAGTTCTAACTAATATGCATTGATAAATATATTAGATTTTTGGCCTGTAAACACATATATGATTAGCTTTAAGCACATGAGTAGCTTCTTTGAAGTTAATATCTTTATATCTAGGCATATAAACATTTTTAAAATCCCAGTATCAGAAAAAGTTACAAATACTTCTTAATTACTAATTTAGTACCTCAGTTTGTCTATAAAAGTCAATATTATAATAATCTCGCAGAGATGTTGAAAGACTTAACTACTGTTTGCGAAGTAGTTTGAGATTCTCTAACTAAAGCTGCTTATTAACTGTTGTGAGAATTTAAAAAAAAAATTAAACTCAAAGGATAATTAAGAGGGTGCTCGTTAGACTCCTAGGTGGACGTGCTGATATCTATATGAATTCTCAATGCTTCTGGCCCATGTCACTTACTGAAAGAAATATGATTCAGTATCCTTTTTTACATCTTTGTAAATTTAACAAAAAAATAAAATCAAGGAAGTATATCAATAAAACTAAACTCCCATCAATATTACTAAAATAAACTAAGCAATACTGTTATCAAATCAAGATCAAATAAATAAATTAGTAATATTGGATTAAAATCAAATTATCAGATTAGTTAAATCATTAGATTGATACAACTACTAATCAAACCTCATAAGTCCTAAGAAGTATTCTAAGGAGGTTAGCTGTCTGTTTAGTTATAAACCCCCAACTAAAGAGTTATACCAGAGGTAATGAAATATGAATTTAGACTTGGATGAATATTTTATACTGAAACCAAGTGATTAATGTATACACCACAATCTCAAACCCAATTAAAATTTATATTTCAATTCTTATGTGGTGGATAACCCCTTCCTTCCCCCCTCCAACACAGATAATAACAGGCCTTAATAGAACATTCTGATAAATAGGAGTTGTCAAACTTCTGATTAACAGTTTACAACCGGCAATTTTAAGATTCTTAGTACACAGAATACAGAACACAAGTATTTCTATGAGGCAGAGTTTAGAGTTGTTTAAACCTGATGAGCTTTTTTTCTTGTGCCTTCTCTGTGTGGATTTTACAGATGCTCATGTACACAACCACAGTGCCACTTCCTAAAATTAAAAAAATAAAAGGATGGGATGTTTCCCAGCAAATAAAAACAAAAGGGGAAAAATTAGATACTTAAGAGAATGGGGTATGTGAACTCTTAAGATCTCACAATCTTCTGAATTTTTCTGACATAGAAACTAGAATTGCAGATGAGAAGCCAGAGGATAATGTTGCTGAGACAGTACCAGCAGACTTTCAGGTACAGGAAGACTTGTCAAAGGCTGGTATAGCCTGTTATTTGGTGATGTGATTTCCTTCCTCAGAGGTGAAATCTTGGAGTTCTGGAACATCAGTCTTCCTTCAGATAGCATGTTGACCTAAAAGGAGCAAAGGCCCCTTGGCCTTATAGTTGATTTTTCTGGTTTGCAATTTTTACTTACCCCACCTTACAGCACCTTCCTTGGAGGTCTGCAGGCAAATCGGGTATAAAATACACCTTGGATTCTGACAGCATGGTCTAATCAGGTCAGAGTTAGGTAATATTTAGGCTAATGTCAGTTTGAAAAGGTCCTACTTAACCAAGCAGTTTAAAAAATATATATATTAGTTGTGGTGTACCACTTGCACTGTGAATCCATGATACTCTAAAATACATATATAAAAAAAGAGATTCAAGACCATTTCAGAGGATGTTAACGTTCCGCTGCTGAAAAGGTCTTATGCTGGCATCAACATACAGAAAATGGGCCTTACAGATAACTTATTGCAAAGAGCCTAGCAAACACGGAAGCCACTCAGCATGTATCCATCAGCATTCAACAACATTAAAAATAAATGTGGACTTCTTATGACCAGATGCCCTTTTTTTATTTTTGCAAACAAGACAATTTAGCAATCTTTATCTACTGGGTTATAAGTCATACAGAAAAGATTACTTTAAAGCTTACCAGATGGAACTGATTTACAATAAAAAATAAAGCTTAAACAAGGTTTGCATTCTCTTACTCTTTCAAAATATGACACTATGGGTGTTAGAGTTTTATGGCCACTTTTAAAGAAAGATTTGTATGGTTCACCTACAGTTCTACCACTCACTAATAACATCTAAAACTTACATACATGCACTTTATAGCACCACCACCACAAATATATGTGTAAGGTGGCAAAAGTCCCGTTGACATCAATGGGAGGAGAATTAGGCCAGTAATGAGCTATTTTTAAAAAATCCCAGCCATTCTTTTTATATCTTAAAATACACACACATTTCAAAAATCATAGTTTTTAATAAAAGAAAGGATTGTGGCTTACCCATATCACTCTCTAGTTCACTACTTTTGGTCATGGAACTAAGACGTGTGACATCAGTCTAGAATTTGGTTAATAAATCCTTGTTACAGGTGCTTCATGTGTGAATTAGAGAGCATAATGGTCAGTCCTTTATTGCAACATTATTACAATTCTGAAGGAGAGGTGAGATGATCAGCATAAATTCACAAAGGATACCACATTCAGAGAATTACAATTACAGGCAAGAATCCTGTGTGTATACATTACTTTCTTTAGGGTCCAATCCTGCAGTTTATCTGCATACAAAGCTCACTGAGTTCAGTGGGAGTTCTGCATACAAAGCAACTGAAGGATTGGGCTCTCTGAGATTAAAGGGGAAATCCTGCTCCAAGTGAACAGTTGAAGTAAGTGGAAGAATCAGGAAAGAGAAACCTGTTTCATTGGCAGAGTACAGAACCTTTCCACAATTGCCCCAGTTCTTCCAGTGGCTATAGTACCTCACTCTGCATCGGGAGGTTGCCTGGCAGTCCAGAGTTGTTGCAGATCCACAAGGCATACCACTGCCACCAAAACCTTCTCCATACTGAGGTTGAGGAAACCCCTGCAGAGCTGTTCTCTGCAAGGTATAGGGGCTGCAGACTTCCATTGCTGGCTTTCTACATCAACGTCCCAAACTTCTGCGTTGGAACTATACTGATACCAGTATGTTCAAGGCCGTACTCTGCTCCTACCTGGACCAGAGAATTTATCTCTAAAAGACTAAACAATTACTCTCTGTAATGTTACAAAACTATATGTAGAAGACTTACTCATTTATCCTATCTTGGTTTAGATTTTGCAGGAGTAAGCAGGCAAAAAAATGCTTAAGGCTTGCAGACTTTTTAGGTGGCAATGCAAAGCATTTGGAACAATGCACCAATAGCCCTCTCTAGTCCTTTAAACATGTCAGTGTTATTTGGGACTCCTTAAAATCTTTTTTAAAATTGTACTGTGCACAGAATACTGGATGTGCTTTATAAAAATATGAACAAATAACACTGCTAAGAGATGCTCAAAGATGAAAAGCGACAGGGGAGTTACAGTGAAACTACCTCAGCATACACAAATCCTAGACTGACAAGAAAAGGAAATATCTACATGTGATCCCACTTAACACAGAACGTAAGTGAAAAAGGACTTCATACATATTGGGTCAGTTCCATATGATCTCATCACTAAGTTAAGTATCCTTCATGTCTTGCTTTGAGAGAGATTCCAGAGAAGCAATAGACAGCTACTCTCCCTCTTTGAAGCTGCGGGTTCGCCAGCGTTTAGTGGGAGCATAGGAGACTGTCTGACCTGTGCTATTCTTTGGCTATTCAGTTCCCTCTTTCTCTTCCCCCCTCCCCCACATCAATGTTTGAGTTTTTGCTCCACCTTAATGATTGTTGAAGATTGAGTCTAATGGTTGAGAAAACCTTTTGTCACTGCAATTTATTTTAATAAAAGTGGATCAATTACATTTAAATGTGGCTACTAACACTGTTTTATCTGTGTGGCCGGATAGAGGCAGCTGACGTACCTGAGGAAATATGGATGCTCTTACTTAATGATAAAGAATTTCCCTTAGAGAGGAGGTCAATTTCCCTGTAGTAAATAGCCTACAGGAGGTTTTGAGCAATGTTGAAGGGAAGACCAATTTTTCTGGCTTAAAACAAAATCATCCCAGAAAAACAGCTTCAAAATAAAAGTTTGAGTTTTTTGCAGTAGCCAAACAGGCAAAACGTGCAAAGTTGACAACTTGAGCTATCTGTGAGAATATCATGTTTCAAATATGTCAGGTGTTTATTGCTTTGGTATTTCTACAATTCACAGACTTGAAGGCCAGAAAGGACCATTAGATCATGTATCTCACCTGTGATAGTGTAAGACAAATACACTCTGCCTACCTAAAATTCCTTTGTAGATTTAATACTGCAGGTAGCTGCATTTCAGTGTTCGGTGCAGTGACTCCTGCCTGATTTATAAAGTTAATTGAGCACATTCCAATTGAGATAAAATATTCTGAAGAATGCAGGCTTTCATGTGTTCTTGATGAGAAGATATTTAGGATTGACCTCCCCAGTTCACATGGAGCCTGGACTTGTAAGGACATCAAGGGTTCTTTTAGGTCTGCTCTCCAGCTCATCTGCATCAGTTGTAAACATAGTTGAAGGCTGAGGAGCTTGAAACTCATGCTTTTAAACAGGTTATATTACTATTGTCTCAGAGAGAGTCTGGAAAAATTCTGAAAAGAACTTGAGCAAAAGTGCCCATGCAAAAATACCCATTGTGTGCAAGTCACAGATTTCTGCTTACACATATCTTTGCATGCTTGCAAACTCAACTTGCATATACACTATATGTATTGCATGTATATCATGGTGCACACAAAAGCATGCATGTTTGTTTTAAGATCTGTGCCTGTGTCATCTGGATACATTTCTGGAATTTGTGTAGTCCAAGATCTTTGAAATGTCAGGGTTTTTTTGAGAATAAAGATAAATTATTGTATATACTACTATGCTCAAAGGTATATCTTGGAGCTGTAAAATCTATGGCTCACTATTAACCCCCATTTCATCACCGTACCTCTAAATGAAACTTTCAGGCTCTGTTTTATCCTCCTGGCTAAAGTCATTCTTTCCTATACCTGTGTAGATGAAAAGCAGGTCTGGCCAATTTCACTTCAACTGGTGTGCAGAAATTACATGTAAACTGGAATAATATATTGGGAACCTTAAACACACATTAATATACTGACTTTGTGGCTACTTTAGATGCAGGGATATGCTGGAAGAAAATTCAATAACTATTCAAGGATGTTAAAACTATAATAGGTGATTTATGGAGAAGAAATTTTGTAGAGTACTTCTGGAGCTGCAGGGAGAGAGGAGGAGGGGCCTTTTATGTACCTCTCTAGCACCCCGAGGAGCTTGGACTGATTAACACCAGCTTCTCAGGAAGCTTCCTCTTTCCTGCTGCTTCCCTGAACCCACTTGAGGAGAACAGGCAGTCAACTGAAGTAGTAGGAGCCAGTTAACACGCTGATATCTTCCCTCACTCAGGCCCTACTACCAGCCTGCTTATTTGTCCCCTTCAATTGAGTGTTGAGAGCCACTATAGCTGGCACAGAACAGCAGTCATGACTGAAAGAGGAAAACACCCCTCTGGGGCAGCATTCAGAAAAAGCAAGCAAGCAAAGGAAGCTTTTCTATCTAAGCAGGAAGGAGCAGCCCTGAGATACATAGACACAAATGTTCACGGTGAGACTTCCGGCCCCAGTGAGGAGGAGAGTGGTGAGGAGATGCATGATCTTCCGGTTAGTCAGAGTGGACGAGACCTGGCAGCTACTGCAGCATCCATATTTCCATCTCAAATGGATGTAACCATGCACATTCCTGAAAACAGTGTAGATAAGAGAAGAGTGTGGTGGAGTCGCAAGGAACAGCTGCTGCTGAGTTTAGTTCCTTAAGTCTAGACGATCCAGGACTGTGGACCCACTTGAGCAGTAGCCTGAGGGACTTCCTTGTACTGCATGGGCCACAGCAAGTGAAAAACTTCATGTTCCCCAAAGACAATGAAAATAGAAGTTTCCATCCAACACATTACTGGCGTGAAATCCCCAATGGTGACAAAGTGGAGAGGCCATGGCTCATGTACTCAAAAACCCAGAATGCTGCATACTGTTTTTGTTGCAAATTCTTCCAGTCTGATTTTCCAGCCACATTGGGTTCTACCGGAACAAAGGACTAGAAAAATCTGACTAGAAATCTGGTATGCCATGAGAAGGCAGAAAATCACCAGAGAGCATTCCATAGGTGGAAAGAGCTTGAGATGAGACTAAGGTTAAAGGCCACCATAGATGATCAGCATCAAGAGAAGACTGCATTAGAATCTCTTTACTGGCAAAATGTTCTGAAAAGGCTCATTGCCATGGTGAGAATGCTTGCTACCCAAAACCTAGCACTGCGTGGCACTTCAGATCAGCTGTATGTGCCAAAAAGTGGAAACTTTCTTAAAATTGTGGAGCTGATGTCAGAGTTTGACGCTGTACTCCAGGAGCATCTAAGAAGAGTCACCACCCAAGAAATGTACTGTGGCAAATTGCTGGCACTACTTTGATGGGTCTCATGCTTTCTCTTCTTGGGGAGGGTTCAGGGCACCGTTTCTCACCCCTGAACTGCCTCACTAGTGTCCTAGAGGAGGGGAGTGGAGAGGGAGGGACCTGGGCCCACCCTCTACTCCGGGTCCCAGCCCAGGGGCCCTAGGGATAGCGGTAAACCTCTTGAACTAGCAGTTCCTTCCCCTGGACTACTTCCCTCTCCTGTCCTTCAGCTTGTGGGGTTTCCTGCCCTCCCTCTGCACAAACCAGGCATCCCTTTACCTAGGGTCTTGGTCTTCTTAGCCCCCCCACAGCACTTCTCCAAATTCTCCTCTGCTTCCCTCCAAACTGCTCTCTGCTCCAACACCAATCCACTGAGTGCCACGTGATGGGAAAGTCAATTGGAGGCGATAAAGCCTATCAGACACCAAATTGGGAAGATAGATGATGCCATAGTTGCCATTATGGAGGATAATGCTATGACAGGAACTGTTCATGGGAGAACAGTGGCAGAGGGAAATGGAATCACCAGAAACATACATAACTTCAAATTTCTGTGTGGCTTAGTGTTGTGGCATGACATACTGTTTGAAATAAATGTTGTAAGCAAGAGACTCAAAGATGTTGACCTTGATATATCTGGAGCAATGAAACAATTGGACAAAGCAAAGTCATACCTACAGGCTTACCGGTCAGATGAGGGATTTCAGAATGTTCTGAAGAGTGCAGAGGAACTTCACACTGAAGGTATTTTCCCACCCATTCAAGAATGTCACCGAAGATGACATTTTGATTATGAGGCAAGGGATAATCCCATAAGAGACCCCAAACAACAATTCAAAGTTGAATTCTTTAACCAAGTGCTAGATTGTGCAATACAGTCAGTTGAAGAACGTTTCATGCAGCTCAAGGAACACAGCAGTATATTTGGGATGTTGTATGATATTCCAAAACTCCTCACTACATCTGAAGAAGACCTACACCAGCAATGCAGGGCACTAGAGACAGTGTTGACACATGATTACATGCACGATATTGATGCGAGTGATTTAGGTGATGAACTGAAAGCCCTTTCAAGATACATTTCAACTCCAAAGGCTGTTCTGGAATGTATGTGCACAAATAAGATAACCACCCTTTTTCCAAATGCTTTTGTTGTTCTGTGCATACTTCTAACACTTCCTGTAACAGTTGCTAGTGGAGAACGCAGCTTTTCCAAGCTGAAGTTAATAAAAACACATCTACACTCCACAATGACACAGGAGAGGCTGGTTGGCCTTGTAACCATCTCAGAGCAAGAGCTGGCCCAGACTGTGGACCTTCAGGAAGCAGTTCAAATCTTTGCAACCAAGAAGGAATGGAAAGCACCACTTTGATTATTCAAACAGATAAAAATGCCAGTGTTTACTATGCAGACAAGAAAAGTTACATTTGCTGTTCAGGTGTTTGAAAGTTGTGTTACTTAAAATTTTTGAATAAGGCATTTTAAGTTGTTAGTTCTCCTTTATTGGGGTAGGTAGCAGAGCAGTACCATGAGAGGAGTAGGACAGGAAGAAGGCAGAATTGAGACCTTTCAAAGTTTTGGCCCAAGCGAGGGGGCAGGAGGGCATCATTTGAGCTCCCCGTCTTAGGTGCCAAAATGTTGTGGGCCAGCCCTGGGCAAAGCCTTGGCTCTGCACACCCAAATCTGTCAGCCACCCAGCACAGCAGAGCTAGCACAGACCAGGGTATATACTGTACAAACAAAAGTGCTGATGCAAATTAATTCTCCCGTGGGGGAAAGGGGGAGCCTGCTCTCCAAGTAATAGTCTGCACCCGGATCCACAAATAGACTTAGATATTGCATTGGTCTGCACTGGAAAACATAACTAGACTCCATAAACCCTGGATTAGTTGCCTAGGCTATACAATACCGGTAGAAAGGTGCCAGAGAACGGGATCCACAAAAGCCAGCATGGTAGGTAGAGAGCCACCTAAGATAGCCCATGGAAAATGCCAACAAAAGGTATGTGTCCCTAAATCCTGTCCTTCTCCTGGAGTTAGGTGCCTCAGTCTGCGCTGCAGGAAGGCATCTCTCTCTGCTTGCAATCCACAGCTGGGAACCCCTCTCCTCGAGTCAGGCACCTAAGCCGTTTCTTCCGAGATAGGGAGCAGCAAACACTTAAGTCCACACAAAACCATCAGGGGAAGGAGGAGTACTCCCTTAAAATGTTTAGCCCAGTGGGAGATCATGATTCAGTTCCCCCTCTCTGCCTGATGAGAAGGGATTTGAATAGGATTTCCCACCTCTCAGGTAAGTGCCTTAAGCACTGCACTATAGAGCCATTCACTCACTCTTTGATCGAATTAATATCTAATTCTACAAAGTGGAAGTGCTTCAATAAAGAGATTGAGGAGAAGTATTCTGAGGTAGATCTCTCTCAACAGGCAAAGGGGGGAATTAAACTGAAATTAAACTAAAATTAAACCCACTTCCAGGTGACTTTCCCAACCGCTGGTCTAAACATTATAAGGGAGGCCTCCTCACCCCATCCCACCCATCCCCACCTATTTTATGCGGAATGATCAGAGCAAGGCCTATTAGACTGAGCCCCACAGGCCAGATAAGCAGGGCAATACCTGTCTTCACCTGCTTTGATGTTTGCGCTGTGGCTTATGAGATAGATGCCTGAGTGCCTGTCTGAAGCAACAGTGCACATGCCCAGCCTCTTAGATGCCCAGGAAGCTTTTACAGCCAAAATTTAGGCACTGAGTGAGGTTAGGCACCTACGGAGTTAGGTAGCAGCTGAGCTAGGGTTTTATGGATTGCAGTGGCACCTAAATCTGGGGTTTAGGTGCCTAAGTCCCTTCGTTGATCTGGGTCCCCATTCCTGCTTTGCTCCTGGGGCAGTGCAACTACACACTGTCTCTTTCTCAGGCCAGATTGTACAGTTACAATCCAGCCCACAGTGGTTGTGCCACTTTATCACCTTAAGTGTTATACACAACACACAAAATAATTTTACCAATTCCTCATTAGATAAATAGAATGCTGAAGGCAATTTTTCCCCACTTGTTCTTAAGGTCCCAATCCTTCAAAATACAGAAGGCATTGAGAACCTCATAGCATCAGGCCTCTAACTCTGTTTGGCAGCTATTAATCTAAGTCTCTTTAGAC
Source organism: Lepidochelys olivacea (assembly GCF_965140295.1). Taxonomy (NCBI): domain Eukaryota; kingdom Metazoa; phylum Chordata; order Testudines; family Cheloniidae; genus Lepidochelys; species Lepidochelys olivacea. Next base: position 52,472,087 of record NC_140421.1, on the reverse strand, counting down.
ACAGATCATTATATTAAACCATTTACATTAAAAACAAAAGTCAGTGTGATAACAAGTCATCACATTTAGTATTAGAAACATACAAAATTGACACTAATTACAGAACGCTTAGCTAGTTTGACTATCTTAACTTTGAATTTCAAGACTTTCAGAATTTGGTGTTTCTTGTAAATTTAATCTTAAAAATTTCTTTTTTTTTTAATTTAAAAAAATCTTGAAATTCAAAATATTGATATATGGCTGAAACCTCATCACCACCACATAGGAGGGTTTTGTGTGGGAATAATATATTTAATTTATATTTGTTACATGTTAGTTTAAAGCAGTGTTTCCCAAACTTGGGACGCCACTTGTTAAGGGAAAGCCCCTGGCGGGCCCGGTCGGTTTGTTTACCCGCCGCGTCTGCAGGTTTGGCCGATCTTGGTTCCCATTGGCTGCGGTTCGCTGCCCCCTGGCCAATGGGGGCTGCGGGAGTGGTGGCCAGTACATCCCTCAGCCCGCGCCACTTCCCACAGCCCCCATTGGCCAGGCACAGCAAACCAGGAAAGGAGGGGGATTCTATCAGAATCTTAGTTGAAGTCATCTACAAATTGTTTCCATGTATGTTGTCTTATAAGTCTAATGTTAGAGTCTCATTCAATCCATTTTCCATTTATGTCACAGTCTGTTCTTGAACAAAGGATGGTATTTTCTGATTCCAGTCTGGAAGCATGCTTTTATTTTATTTATTGAGACATAAATTTAAGCACTGCACTCTTTTACTCAAATGTTCCTTTTAGCTTTAAAGTATCACTTAGAACTCAAAATGAAATTGTAAGGAATTAAGTTACATGGATGTTTTAACATCAGGCAAATCACACTGTTTAGGTTTAAGTATGAAAGCGTAACAGCTGTTAGAAACGTAAAAATTACATGGAAGATTATCACCATACATTCTAGGAATTGAGTGATTTATGTAATTCTGGGAAAGAATTCTAAAAGAAATATAATCAATGACAAGATTGAAAGGAAGCATCACTGTACAGAAGAGACAGTGTATTTATCAGCATTCCAAACCCTATTACTGATTCTGTTTCCTTTAGAATTCTCTCTTTATTAGCCTGAATGTAGTTATGATATTATAGTTCCTAATCATTCATGCAAGAGTTTGACTATGAAAAGCATTTCTAAAACTCTTTGTAACCATGGATATAGTTTGTCAGATATATTTTCTTTATTCCTATTATGTCCTAGGTTTATTCGCTAGAATAAACTGATGTACAGTCCCATACCATACCTTCCATGAGAACTGTTTTATTGGATTGCCAGTTTTTATTTCCATAACTGGCTATAATTTATAGTAGTTTAGAATACAGCAAAAGCAAATCACTTCTGTAACATTAGTAGTGAATACAATCACAGAAGTTCTGTTTCAGCAGTGTTCCCTGAATATGCTTACTGCAACTTCTAGCATGGCTGGCTTGCATAGGTCTTCTGACACATGAGGGCCTGGCCATCGCTTCCTGTTACTCTGTGTAAATACACCTTGTAGAGGTGCACGATAACTAGGCAGCATTGTGGTGCTGAAAGTTAACGAGCCTGCATTTAAACTTTGATTCCTGTTTACAGCAACATTTGTTAAAACATTCTCTCTCTTCTCATTTTTATCATTGAGGGAAAGGAGTTGTAGGGACTCTCTCATATCCACAACCCATCCCATATCCAGAGTTGGCGTAAGGGGGGCCGGGGATAGTCTCCCATTGCAACCCCATGTTGTAGAGGTGGGAGATAGGTTCCACCCTCACAACTGGAGGATAGGAGTGTGCAGCTAGTAGCTGCTGTCAACTACTGGTTTACTGAAACTACAGGGGAGTTCTGTTCTAGCAACAGTCTTCTTTTCTGCACTGTTCCCAAAGGGCTATGGTTGAGAGAAGTCTAACTCTTAACATGTTCTTGTGGTGGATTATTACGGAGCCAAATTTATCTTTAACTATATCTTTAACCATTTAATCTGAACTGTCAAAGATCATCCATTGGTCCTCTTCTCCCACAACCATCTGTACACTTTCTTCTATACCCCTTTATATATCCGGGGAGAAGAGGGGGACCTGTCATAATCTGCAGAGCCACCACCTTGTCCTCCAACTACCTCCATCATAAAAAGCTTAAAAAAGCAATACCAGCTGCATATAGCTAGGCAGATTACAGACTAAACTCACTACCTACTATGCAAAATATGCTTATTTTACTATTATCTTGTCCTCCCACTCTCTTCCTGCCCATCCGTTTGTTTCGTCTGGCTCTTAAACCTAGATTGTGAGCTTTTTGGGACAGGGACCATCATCTTTTTGTTACAGTCATACAGAGCCTAGGACAATGGGGACCTTACCTTTGACTGAGTCTCAATATGCTACTGTAATACCAACAGTAAACTGAGTTCATTTGATTTCTAAATAAGTTATATTTTTAAGTTTTCATTTCAGTATGAATGTCTTTTCTTAATTATAAATTTTGTTTTGGTTTTTTATATGGGATTGGAGATGCCCATAATTTACTAAATTCTACCATTAATTTTTTGTAGTAGCTCTGTGTATTGATTGAATTTTTATAAATATAAATAATAAAACAGAGCATTTAAATTTGATGTACAGCTTTTTGACAAGGAGCTAAATTTTGCCTCCATGAATGGCCCCACAATGAACACAACCCAATATGTATGCTAAAAAAACAACATTAAAATACACCCATTTTGGCCAGGAATGAATTCTGTCAGGAGATTGCCCAATTTGTGGAGAGTGAAGGGGGCCAGTGTCGAGTCAGTTGCATCTATTCAAAAATATTTGTAAATCATGCTCCAGAACAAACCACCACTATTTCTGTCATAGAGGACCTGTGGGTTTTGGGGAAGCATGTTAGGGATGTAAAACTTCTGCTTTGCACTCCCTGTGCCGAGCACAGTATTCTGATTCATGCTAATGCACAGGGTCCTGCCAGAACTTGCCCAAGCTTATGACTTTGGATTTTGTCCAATTGACTATTTTGCCTAAGATATTTGCAAATGATATTGTTACATTAATATTTTGAGAGTGGTGTTACTGGTTCCTAGTATATCACCTAGATTTTCACATGAGAAAAAAGAAACCATCTTCTAAAGCAGAGATAAAGTGTATATATATTTGAAATATATATACACAGAACATGAGATTATGCTTGATGAGAAGTAAGGAAATATTTGTGCACAAGAAAGGATACATTTTCTTAAAGTTGAGGCCAACTTTCACACATACATGTACCCACTTTTGCCAAAGCAAATTGACTAACTGTGCCCACAAAAGGCACTTGCATGAGCAAATATCTTTTTGCATGCACCAGTGGCTTAGTTGTATGCACGTGCATTTTTTGCATACAAACCTCTGCTTCCATATTTGGAAAATTTATCCTTAAATATAAAATCATATAATTATTTCTATTTCATTTTTTAACTTCAGTAAACACACACCCATATAAATGTACAGCATATGGTACCTTAAAGAAGGCAGCCCCACTTGTCTTTGCCTTTGGAATTCTTTTACAAAGTCCTGGCTTATTTTTGCATCCCTGCTGAGGTTATTCATTAGACGTGTGAACTGCTTGGGTTTGTTCCTGCATTCCACTAATAGATGGCGATAAGCAGTGCGGTTAAATGTTAAGTATCCAAGAGCACCAGCTGAGGCTATACGAACCTAGAAGAAACAGAAATGTCCCTGATACTGGTTTGAGGCTGATTCTAATTCTGATTTCAAAGATGTATTCTTCACATTAAATAAAGCAACTATATTATCAAAACGAGCAAGGATGCATGCTCACAGCTCTCAACCTGACAAAGAAGATAAATTTGGGTCTACCACTGGTAGCCTGACTTAAGCCAGCAGTTTATTCCATCACTGCTACAAGCCTGAACCAAGAACTTTGCATTGATTGTTATGTATTTGATTCCTTTAACCAATTTTAACTCTCACCTTTCTTTCTTTCTTTCTTTGTTTCTATGAATAAACCTTTAGATTTTAGGGATTGGCATCAGCATGCTTTTTGGGTAATATGTACATTATATATTGACCTGGTTGTGTGGCTGGTCCTTTGGGATCAAAAGAACCTTTTAGTTGATGAGAATAGTTGTAAAGAACCACTCACCTTTAAATCGAGTGTTTTCAGTGGTAATACAAGGACTGGAATGCCAGAGGAAACTGCTTTTATGACTTCTTGTTAGCCAAAAGAAACAGAAGTTTACTTTTGTTGCTGGTTTGGTATATCATAAGGGGAATAGCAACCAGTCTTGGGGTGTGTCTGCCCTATTTCTCAGCAGTTCATCCTGAATTTGGCATCCTCAGTTGTGACCCACTGAGGCACGGTTACAATTATCTACAACTGATAGCCTGACTATTAAGAGAGAAGCCTTAGCTGTGCCAAGTGATCTTCGAAAGCAATTAGAACTCTTCTCCAGGCAAGATTCAACACTAAAGGGCTGCTCCTCCATCTGGGCTAGGTTTAGCTCGTGGTGTGAAGAACATAAAAAAAAATCCCAAGGATCCTGGTATCTCAGATATCCTGGACTTTCTTCAGGAAGGGGTAAACTATGGAATTCAGCCCAGCTCCACACCACGCCAGGTGTCAGCAATAAGTAACCTCCTATTTTCTGGATCCTCTGGTTCCTTAACAGAGAACCCTCAAGAATCCAGGTTTCTTAGAGCAATCAGACTGGCTAAACTTGTGGTTAAACTATTTGTTCCCAAATGGGGACCTCCCCTAGGATTAAAAGTCCTAACCCCACACCCTTTTGAGCCATTGACATCAATATCTCTATTCTACCTATCCATCAAAATCTGTTTTTTTGGTCACCATCACGTCTGCTAGATGAGGTTTTGAACTGGCAGCTCTATTCACATAGGAATTCCACTGCATGTTCTATGATGACAAGCTGGTGTGAAGAATACTGGAATTGTTCTTGCCTAAGGTGAATTCATTTTTCCATTCCTCACAGGAGATACTCTTCCCTTCATTCTGTCCAAAGCCACAGCATCTGAGAAAAAAGCTCTGGCACACTTTAGATGTTCAAAAAGCATTAAAGAGCTCCAAATCAACAAGAAGCTAGGGCTCCTTTTTTATATCCTTTCATCCAAAGAACCAAAGGCTTAGGGTATCCAAGCTATTAGTAACTATATGGATCAAGCTAGGCATCATAGAAGTATGCAAGACACCAGGTGATCCAGCATTAAGGCACGTGCCACAAGAGCTATGATGACTGTATAGGCAAAAAGTACTTATGCTTTTACTCTAGAAAACTGCAGGGCTGCAAAGTGGTCATAAGTTAACACCTTTATTAGATCCTATAAAATGGACTTTCTGTCCTTCACAGAGGCCTCCTGTGGCAGGGATGCTACAAGCAGTGATCTAGTAATAGCATTGCCATTTTGGGCAATTAAGTTGGGGGAGGGGGATGTCTTCCTTATCTCAATCTTTTTTCTTAATTCTCCTGACTTCTGTTCACTGCTGTCTACCTCACATACATCTCAGAATAGTGGTAGATACTGCTAGCAGAAAGGAAATTATCAGGTAAGAAATTTACCATTCACGATCAGGATTTAAGTATTTAACAAACATACACTGAAACCTTTGCGGGAAATCCTGGCCACCTGAAGTCAGTGGAAGTTTTGCCATTGATTTCAATGGGGCCAGGAACTTTGTCTTACACAGTTATCTTATTTTTAATATGTTTTTGGTTGTTTAAGAGAGGTTTTATAAAATATTTCTACTAGTACATATAAAGCTAACATTCATTAGCTAATTGTGCAAACAGATTTAATTAATAAAGAAGAAAAATAAATTTAAAAACCACAACATGAACATTTTATTTTGGGGAGATGGGAGAAATTTTACCTCTTCTTTATCTGAGTACAAATGATAACAAAGATGTTGGATAGTTCCTAGTTCAGTAATTGCTTCTGGAATACCTGCTCTTGTATGAGCCAGGCTAGCCAATAATTTCCCTACAAATTAATTAGACACTAGAATTACACATTATATAACGTCAAACATATTATCAGTTTGTTCACTTCTAGTCTCCTGCATAATCTTAATGAAATGCTTTGTTTTTTCAAAATGTGTTTAAATATTATCAGTGAAGTTGTCATACCCACAATCTTTTGCCTTCTGTCATTATTTCAACTGTGATAGTCTCAATATGTTTTTTATAACTATTGCATCTAAAATGTTGGATTTCTGCCTCCAAGAAATTTGCTTTTGTAAGAGGAATAATTTTAAAACACTGTAGCAGTATTTTATTAAATACATCTCCTTTATCATCTTTGGGCAAAATCTTGAAATCCTTCCTTAGTTTTTACTCATTCATTACCTAAGCAAAAGTCTCATTGATGTCTATACGAATTTTGCCTGAGCAAGAATTGCATAAAAATGGAGGGCCAGATTATAAATCTACAGAAACAGATGAAGGACTGCATTGTGTCTCAGAGTCACAATTCAGTCCCCGGGTCCCACCTTTTTAGAGGGGGAAAGTAATCTGCTAAAGCTTTTTTCTGAATGTGGATTACTTCTCCCGCTACACTAGTTTAAGTATGCTAGGCAGACCATAGGGTGGCATGGGAGTGGGAGTAGAAGCCCTGCAGAGGCTGCTCCTCCCTTCCCCAGCAGTAACTTAAGACGTGGGTAGCCATTGCAGCAGACCAAAAGATGCCTTATGTCCTCTTACTCCTTTGTGCAGGCATTTTGGAAGAGCCAGTCTCCTGACCTGAGTCTGCCATCTAATACTACACAGTAAGTTTCAATATCTCATTTTGGAGAAACAACAGTATTTTAAGGACATGCTTAACTTTATATTACTATGAGTTTTTGCTCATCTTCTATAATTCTTACCAGTTAGAACAAGAGTAGCGGTCTTTTCAGAATTTAGTAGTTCAACTAAAATAGTAACCCCTCTTGCAGACAAAGTAACTTGGTCCACATCCACTATGACTTTGGCTAAAACAACAATCTGAAATCAAAAGCAGACCGTTTTTAAAAGATATGGATTGTTTAAGTAGATTTCTTCCATTTCCTTTTTTCTTCACGTATTAATAAGAAAATCACTTATTGTGTATAGTGTTGTACGTTTACATGACACTTTCAACCCTACCACTTGCAATTTGGACCTTTGCCTATTGGCAGAAAAAGGCACAACCTTAGTATAGACATGTCAGTGCAATACAAGCAATTTTATCCATATAACTCATACATCTTCAGGTGTTACAGTCTTTTCCACTACTCTATACATCTGTTGGTTTGTTAAAATTATCTTGATACAATAGTTATTCTTTTCTTATGCTAAAATAAAAACACGTAGGGAAAAAAACATGCATTCCTTAATCAGACAGAATTCCCATTGATTTTTGTCTGAGTAAAGATACAGGATCAAGTCTATAGCCAACATTTTCTTCTACCATGAAAAACAGTCCCAAGTTCTGATTATTTTTGAAATAGTTCATGACTGGAGGCTTGCAGAGAAGATGAGGATCTTCAAAATCTGTAATGTAATTTACACATTTTATAAGTGTTACTATATTCGGCCATTTAAGCTCTTTGAAAAGGACTTTATATTAATATTTTTGTGTAAAAATCAGTTCTAATAACCATAACATTACACATAATACATCTTAAACTGGTAATGGGCCTATATGTTTTGTGTGTTATGTGTAAAAGCCCTGTTCCTATACCTGAAACGCAGCCATTGCTTTATCTGTCTCAATTTCTGATTGCAGAAAAGGTTCAAATGTAGACATCGTAATTGCGCCGGTCTCCAGTATCAGGAACTGTTGGACAGGATTGTTGTATGCAAAAAGGGCTAAAGCATATCCAGCTCGTAAACAAATATCCTTAAACAAAAAAACAAATACAAAACCCCACAGAAACATGCGAGCTCTGAAGTTTTCATACTATCTAAAAATTAAAAAATAAAATACTGTATTCTTTGATATGTTAAAATAGTTACCAACCCCATCCTCATATTTTTGTCTTTGTTTTTATTGATTTTCATATAAATACTGCAGGCCAAATCCTCAGAGACTAGATAACGATAAGAATGACGCTCACCACACTGACACTTCTCTTTAACCAAAGAACCCCAATCAAGAACACACAAAAAATCCCTCCTGAAACAAACAGACAGAACAAAAAAGGAAATAAATACAATTGAAAAAAACAAACCCTATCCCGGCAGATTTTTATCCCAAAAAAGAAGAAGTGTCAGAGACTCCATACAGTCCACTAAGGACTTCACTATTGCTACTGAATTTACATGGAAGTATTTCAGACACTATAGTGAGGGGCAGCAGTATAAAACATAAGGTAGATGTTGTACAACACAAAGCTGTGTGATTCAGCTAGACTCTACAGCTGCAGATGTCTGTCTGTCCCCGAAGTGAGAAAGAACACATGCAGAGGCACCCATATAGCTGTCTAGCTTCCCTCACCGCAACTACCAGAAGCTGGAAGATGCTGTTGGTAAGGTACTGAGCATGTGCTAAGCCTCCCCAAATCCACTTCAGAACACATTTCTGTGGCTGACAGCTGAGAAGACTGGATGGATGGAGCAATGGAGCCCAACAGTGATCTTGCAGCTCACTGCTTTGAAATGGAAGTGAGAGTCTTGGAGCAAAGTAAAGGACCCTCAGCCTGAAGAAATCCCTCTCTCTCTGGTGATAGGGGCAAGAGGAACATGCACATACCCTGAAACCTGCTAACTCCCAACCAGTATAATTAACCTTGCTTTTTGTCCTGTGTTAATGTTATGGACCTGTTCCTGATCTCCCTCTGCCCCCTGCAGTAACAATAGTAAAAAGTTTACTGATACCTGAATTGACATCCACAACTCCAATGAAGGGGAAAAGGAGAGTCAAGATCCATAAAGGGCAGCTTTGGGGGAAGGGCTCAGAGCTCAATGGCATGAGCTCTCTTCCCACCTTCTATTCACGGAGTGGGTGCAGATCCCCTCCAACATCCTTTCACACCAGGCACAATTGTCCTCAGGAATTATTAGCACTTCCAGAGGATGCGTGCATGATGTAAAGGACTTCCAAGTCACTTACACATATTCTGGGTTTAAGGTTTGACCCTGTTTCCAGTAGTCAGTAGCTTCTTCCTAAATTGAGGATCTTGTGGTCCTGAATTTAGTGTGTGCCTTGATTCTGAACAATAGTCTTGAATTAGTCTTGAAATTGTGATAGCATTTATACCATTAACCCTGCTGCAACTGTACTTAAGCTTTATACAGGGTAAAACAGATTTATTTAGGGTTTGGACCTCACTGGGAGCTGGGCATCTGAGTGTTGGAGACAGGAACATTTCTTAAGCTGTTTTCAGTTTATCCTGCAGCTTTTGAGGGATGTGGTTCAGACCTGGGGCTGTGTTTGTAGCAGGCTAGCGTGTCTGGCTCAAACAAGGCAGGGTTCTGAAGTCCCAAGCTGCCAGGGAAAACGGGTTCAGAGGTAGTCTCAGCACACCAGTTGGCAGTCCCAAAGGGGTTTCTGTGATCCAACCTGTCACAGTCTTCTCTCTAGGATTCTCTCAGGGACACACACTGTGCTGGACCAGGCTATGTCTGCAGCTTCCTTCTTCATATGCCTTTGTTTTGGGTGGGGACTGCTATAAATGAGCTTAACTGTTTCTTACAGCTGTCAAATTAAGAACAGCTGTTACACCCACCAGCTTCAATAAGGTTTAACCCAACCCATAAGAGTATTAAAAAAATAGTTATATTAAAAGGACATACTTTTGATATTTGTGTCTGACATGTGAAGTTGGATCTACTGTATAGTAAATTTGGTATGCCATATTTGGCTTATGGTGACACTATGACATTAATATAGATGTAAGCAGAGACAGGGTGGGCTCCACCCTGACATCTGGTGGTGAGGTGTGGCAAGTTGTGGAAAAGAACTTCAGGAGCTGATCTCATTTGCATAGGCACACCCACCCCGCCTAGAATGAGGCCATAACTGCCCAAATCGTCACTTTGGCTGCTGTGGGATCCCCAGTGTCTCTGTTATTGGGGCGGGAAGAATAAATTGTTAGTACCCTGATTATGGGAACTGTGCTTGGAACTGTACTTGGCCTTTTTGTTATGATGGAGGACTCACCATCAACTGAGTAGCGCTCACTAGGCAAGGGACATGGGTTCCAAAACTCTGTGAATTGAGAGAGACTTGAGACAGGTATTAGTGCCTGGTGGTGTAGGCCCCTTTGTGAGGGTCTGAAGCACCAATTGCACCTCTGTCTCTCTCCACTGTGGAATGTCAGAGCTAATTTTGGGTCTATTAAGAGTTTTGTTACAGGTACTGTGCTGAATTCACTTCAGCCTTATAGTGCACCAGCACTAAGGCTACCACTACTATGAGCTGAAATCACTGAGAGCTGAAATCACTGAGCACTGTGTCAAGTAGTGGGGAGCCGGAAGCTCTAGTGTGCAGTGGAGCCGGTCGTGAGACAGCGGTGTGTTCGTGAGACGGCGAGCTGAGCGGAGCCGGTCGTGAGACGGTGAGCTGTGCAGAGCGGAGCCGGTCGTGGTGGAGCGGAGCAGAGCCCTGTGGGGCAGTCAGCTTCAGGACACGTAAGGTGCCCCTTACCTCTTTCCCCCACACCCAGGCACATTTTAGCCAGATTGGGGAGTAACACTCTGCAGGTGAACTTTTGAACTCCGGGGCTGGACTTTTTTTGGACTTTGGATGATTTGTGGATTGCTGGACTCAAGAGACGTTTGGGTTCTGGGACTCAAGAGCCTGAGGGAAAGGATGTGGCCCAATTTTTCTGGGGTGGGTCAGTGTTCATGGTTTGGTTAATGAACACTAGTTGTGGTGTTTCCCCAATTTAATGCTGATGTTGTTTGCCTCATGTTATTAAAGATTCTCTACTACACCAAGACTCTGTGCTTGCGAGAGGGGAAGTATTGCCTCCTTGAGGCGCCCAGGGGGTGTGTAAGATTTTCCCAGGTCACTGGGTGGGGGCTCGAGCCAGTTTTGCATTTGCTTAATGAGAGGGAACCCCTGTATACTGAACCCGGCCCTTGCTGCTATCAACTTGGCCTGGCAGAAGGGTTACATAGAATATTTTTTCCTAAATTAATACTGCTACTTTATCAAGTACAGTACCTTATCAGGTGCATTAAGAAGTTCAAGAACATCACTATAAACGAAACCTTCCTCCTCTTGTAACACAGTCTGTAAATTACTGTTCCTTAAAACAATGCAAGCCAAGGAATATGCAACTTCAACCTAAATATATATTTTTAAGAAAAATACAGATATTATATACTTACTCTTTGCAGAACAAATTCATGGCATATTTTATTTAATAAGCAGAAAATCAATTTATACTAGAAAACTAAGTATGTAGGAAAACTCACTTCAACAAAATATAATTGAGGCCAAGACTTAGTAGGTCTCCAAAAAAAAAAAAGGATTCAATATTTATATGGATAATGGAAACATCCACAGTTACATTAGACAAAATTTACAAAATATATTATTTATAATATATAAATATATAATATATAAATATATTATTAAACCTTCATGGCATAAGCCAGCACTGAATTAAAGGTGTTAAGAAAAAACTTCCTGTATGGTCAGGTTACTTTTTAATTGCCCTCTTCAGAGGTTCTTGCATCTTCCTTTAAAGCATATTGGTCAGTGCTAGAGATTGGATACTGGACTAGATAGACCTCTGGTCTGAACCATGTTAGGATATAGATATTCAGGCCTGTCTGTAAAGGCCTATACTCTAAGAATTTAGGTGTATTCTTATCACTTGGCTAGTGATAGAGGTATAAAAGAAAGAATCAAAATCACTGTCTGCTGGTGTAAGGGCCTTCTCTTACTGTGACAGTCTGAGGCCCTGTTCTTAGGCTAAGGCCTTTGGCTAAGCAGCAGAGGCAGCCATAAGCTGGGAAGCGAATGGTCACATCCTCACATTCCAAACTAGTCACACTGAAATAAGGTGCTATTCGGCTGTTAGGAATACAATCCTGTCCTGATAGTTCCTATCACCTCCAGAGAAAGGGAAGTGCCTAGAAAATGTAAAAGGAAACTTAGTTTGATAGCATCCTGTCTGGCAAGAACTCACTTATCAATAGCTGGGATGTGAAATCCTCACTTCTGTATTGTCTTGTCATTATAGTTCCCACTTTGCTGTTGTTTGTCTGTATAATCTCTGTCTGGTTTTGTGATTGTTCCTGTCTGCTGTATAATTAATTTTGCTGGGTGTAAACTAATTAAGGTGGTGGGATATAATTGGTTACATAATCATGTTACAATATGTTAGGATTGGTTAGTTAAATTTCAGGAAAATGATTGGTTAAGGTATAGCTAAGCAGAACTCAAGTTTTACTATATAATCTGTAGTCAATGAGGAAGTGACTGGGTGTGGGTGGGCATGTGGGTGTGTGTGATGGGAACAGGGAATGGGGGTAAGAAAATTGGAATCATGTTTTGCTAAAGTGGGAGATGGGAACAGGGAATGGGGATAAGAAAATTGGAATCATGTTTTGCTAAAGGGGGAAATGGGAACAGGGAATGGGAGTAAGGAAGTTGGAATCATGTTTGGCTAAGGGTAGGAATGGGAACAGGGACACAGGTGTAAGGCTCTGTGGTGTCAGAGCTGGGAAGGAGGATACTAAGGAAGGAAACTGGAATCATGCTTGCTGGAAGTTCACCCCAATAAACATCGAATTGTTTGCACCTTTGGACTTCGGGTATTGTTGCTCTCTGTTCATGCGAGAAGGACCAGGGAAGTAAGTGGGTGAAGGAATAAGCCCCCTAACAAACCAGTATGTGAATTCCTGTGTTCCTGATCTCAGATCATAATCAGCTTGTGCCTTGAAGTAAGAACTGATTGCTCTTGTAATTTATATACCATAAGCAAATGGTATTTTGTCCATTACACTACAAGGTCTTTGGTTAATTGGTTTATTTATGTAGTTTAAATTATACCTATACTTCAGGATTAGAGAGACAAAATGACCCACTTGTAATTCTTGTTCTTTGAAGATAGCAGAAACACTCACATGCAGGGCCATGCTTCTGTATGACCAGATTCATATGTTTTTCAGCCAATCCTCACCGCAGATTTAATGTCTTAAAGGATAGCTTTAAAGCATTCTGAGCCTGGTCATTCAAAGCTTTGTCATATTCTAAGGAATGAAGACTCCAGAATTGTGGATATCTTATAATTCTACTTACTGCACCCTTAGAGAAGCAAAGTATTCATGTGCTCTCATAGGACCAGCATATAGCAGGTAGGTTTGGTCCCATATGCCTCACTGTGCACTGAAGATGTGCCAGCATATCAAACTGTCATATGTTACTCCCTGCATAAAAAACACACTCAAAAGGGACGTTATGAATTAGCACAGGGAAGTCCAATATTTATGAGCAGTTCATCTAGAAAAAACAACTTACTCAAGAGAAATCCACAAGGGAAAAACAGAATCCTTACAGCACATCTTTGAAGTTTTAAATTACTTTTGTGATTGCCTTCATACACTTAAAATAAGGGACAGTAGTATTTTAGGCATGGTTTGCAATTATTCCTCAGTAGCTGGCATTTGAAGTGTCTTGTTAAGGAGGGATATTATTTATTTAGTTTTGTTTTCTCATGCTCTAAGCTGCAAAATGAGATGGCAAGAAGTGTTCTCAGAAAGTTCAATTCTGAATATTTTTCAGCCACAGAACATGCGCACACATACACCCCTGCCCCCTCACAACACCATTATTCCACACCTTTATCTGAAGAGAATTATGATTTTTAAGCAGGTGAACCAGTATTGGTAAGGCCTGTTCCTCCACTATGTTTTCCTGGCTGACTGGATTATTTGTATGAGCCACACCTGTAAGAGTCCACATGTCAGATGTATCCCGTGTAAGACATTTGTGCAAGAGAAAAACAGAAAGCATAAAGAAAAATTGTCCACTTTATACCCAATTGTTGCAGATTATGTAATAACAAGAGTACTATATTCTTTTCACTTGAAATAACTAAGTATTAGAGCTGATCCAGGTGTTTCACATTTATGTACAAGGACCGTGTGTACATAAAGGTATGCCTGGCTTCTGTTGCTGACAGCTCCCTAGAAAAAGGTATATGGAGGAAAGGAAGGTGAGCATGGAGTAAATTCAAAGAAGCCCAGCAGATGGTGAATTTTCATTAATATGTTTCCAAACATTAAGTCTTGGAGACTGTAATAAGCACTAATTATCCCAAAGATTGGCTTCCTGAGGATATTTCTAGTTATAGAGAAACTGGAGAACCACTTTGCCAAAAAAGTCCATCCTACACTAAATAATAGTCCTGACTAAATCTAAGTAATGATTTCCAAATACATGCACAGACATTTAAAATTCCAGAGACTTGACTAAAAGTTGCCTTAGGTGTCACTTTTGCTCTTAGCGATTGAACATAAACATCTTCTAGAATGGGTACCTCTGCTTCCTTGTAATCGGGTACAATGCACTTGACTATTTCAGATTCACCATTTAGTATGGTTTATCCAGCTGATCTAGCCTCATATGTCAAGAAGAGACAGGACAGAGAGCTTATTTTAGGAGGACAAATACATTTTGCCAAACCTGAAGACTCATTTCAAATCTGTTCTAAAAACATGTTATTCTTGGGATGAATGTAGATTGGGGGAAAGGAAATTATCTGATCTGGTTTACATTAAATTTCAAGAAAATCATAGTAATGAATTTGGGATTTAAATACTGGACTACCTTATTTTTTATGAGACACCAAAAAGAGTTTAGACAAGAAGGTTTCGAGAGCTTGTTAACTTTCCTGCTGTACATGATGACAACAAAAATGTCCTCTTCAGCAGGGTTTGAAGTTGGGGAGGAATGCTGGTACTCTCCAAACAAGTAGTAGATGCAACATTCACACTTCCAGCATCTACCCCGTTAGTCACATCCACTTTCTCATGACTCTCTCATAGAAATAGTATTAGAATGTGAATCACGTGATTTTCTACGGTTGGCAGGTCAATCACCCAGCATGACAATTAAATTTGTAGACATATAATACATTGCTGTAAAAAACATTTTGCTTTAAAGGAAAACTGCCACACACAAAAACAAAACCCAAGTGCGGTTTTGTGCCTTTTTTTCTTCTTTATGATATACAAAAAAAGTCCTGAAAGGGAGGCAATTCCTGTGGAAAAAAAGTATTTTTCCCTTTTTGCTTTTTACTTAGAAATTCAGGTTTTGTGTACCTCAGAAACTTCTATGGATGTTTGAGAACTAGTAGGTTTTTACATCAGAGCAATTGTACAAGTAAAACTTGAGTAACTGAAATAGGAAGTGATTTTTATTTAAACTTTTTAAGGCACTGGTTTTTGGCTTGGGGCTTCTTTTTTTTTTTTTTTGTTAACACCAATTTAAATATGGAAGAAAATATGCCATTACTAAGGATTCAACACCTTCATTTACGGGCTGTGAAAGCACTCAATGCACATATTTAGGTCATCAAAGTCTTCCAACAAAAACAAGCATGACAAGACTTGACATTTCTGATATTTTGAGGATGAAAACAAGAAAAAAAACTTTCAGGTCTTTTTTATACACCATAAGGAAATAAGTTGGCATACAATTAATATTTTTTATTTTTAAAATACCCCCAAGTCAGATTGCAGTCCCAAAAGAGTTTACATTCTTAATTTTTAGATGTGGCACAACAAATAAGGGTAAGAAAAAACCAGCCAGCCAGGATATGACAAGAATTACAAAAACCTGATGATCCCCAGGATCCAGACAGCTGGCAGCAGCATGCTCATAAGAAGCTTCTTCTGAAACATACTGATAGAGAAGCCAATTATGGGATAATAACAATGCTAGAAAAGTAGCTGATGCTGACAAAATAACCACAGATTAAAACAATGGTTTGTGCAGGGAAATTTCTATAGTAAAGTGCCTACTGGAAACCTTTATCCCAGACAGTAGATCAGAAAGTACAACTAAGTAGTGGCACTGGGGGATTGGAGTGAGAAAATTATTTTCACTGTTGGGCTGCTGCACCAAAACTATTTGTCTACATTGGCACTGCAGTGGTGGAAATTGGTAAGGTGAAGGACCACATAGTGTTTAGCTGTGGCATTTTAATTACCATCACTGAAAGCAATTTGGTGTGTGACATTTCATAGGCATGCTAGGGGCTCCAAACAGTGGTTACCATGACAAAATTATGTAATTTACACAAAAGTTTAATGTCTGAATAAAGTAAGAATTTTGTTCTTGGCAAATTATTTTTCTTTATATTGAAAAGTTATATTTCAATTATACACTAATATTAATACTAAATAAAATATTTTCTTCTTTCATTGATATTGTTTCAAACTGGTTTGCATTTTTCCCATTCAAAACCACTTAAGATTTGTTTGTTTCTTTTTTAAAAAAACACCTTAAAACATAAGAAATTCTACAAACCAATACAAATGGTCCCCAGGGCTCTGATGACACTCAGGAGTGTGCCCTCTGCTATCTTTGCGCTTCTCAACAATCGAACCAAAGGGCCAATTCCATTCCCTTCACATATTTGATTTTGATGAAGTTTGCTATCTTTGCTAAGAGCTATGACTGCTTCACCTCCTTCCAAAACAAAGCAAAAATGTATGTTTAAAAATCTCCAATAAACTGTCCAATATTTTCCAAATTTATGCAAAACAAACAAACAAAATCTTACCAACATACTGCATTTTATCAGATGGTGACAAAAGCATATCAATAATAAAGTTGTACCCAATCTGTTCTGCCATTAACTTTTGCTGCTTCAGTGTTTGTCCTGCCAGTGCCCACAAAGTTATAGCACCTTGTTCCTTAACGGTCAAGTGAAATGCCTGAAAGTTTGAAAAAAGCAAAGTTTTTCCTTCACTAGCAGAATTTTAAGCCTTACACATTTAAAAAATGATTTATTCCATGATATTAAGGGGTTTCCAATTATTCCAAGTAATTCAGCCTATTTTACGCTTTTTTCTAATGAACAGATTGATTTAAGATTTGAGAAAAATAAAAATGCAAAATGAATTCTTGCCTTCAAGAGCTTTAAAAGATATTTTGTTGCTGATTTTGCCAGAAACTGTTTCTGTATACAAGAGTTGTTATCCGATAGTGCTTCTATAGCCATAGCACCTTTCACCTGCACACTGATTTTCCTTCCACGGAGAAGTTCAACCAGAGGACCAATTGCATCTGCATTTGCAATAGCATCCTGCATCTTCTCATTCCCCCGAGCAAGTTCTGCAAGAGCTGCTGAAGATACAGCCTGTAGTACATCTTTAAATACATAAAGTAGTAGTCAAACAGTGATAAGAATCAACAAAATTCTCTCTTTTTTCCTTAGAAGGTTTTATTTCAGACTAGTAGTAATTGTATTTCAGAGAGATGTTAGGGCTAATACACTTGTAGTTTACTGATACGGATAGCTAAAATGCTGACTAAACATTTAGCCATTTCGGACTTCTGGATATTCTTCAAATTTAAATCATAAGGCTATAGATGGCCAGATGCCCCAAAAATGTGATCCACACCACTAATGTGACCTTGCGAACTTTAATGTAGGCTAAACTAGGTGGTTGCACAAGGCAGTACTACTTGATTTCATGGAAACCTTGCAAGAAGAAAATATTTTTACAGGTCAAGAACATGGGAGAACACTTCTTATAAGCTTTTTGCAGATAAATTATTAACTTTAATGTTGCCTTAATATTGTATTATCACCCATGTCTAAACTGTACATATAGGAATTGTTCTCATATGCCTTGGGTTGTTATAAATGAAAACCAAAGTATGAAAAAGAAAAAAATAGTGAGCAAAATTCTACACCAATGCAACTCCACTCAAAACTGCGTACAGATGTGGTCCCCTCATCTCAAAAAAGATATACGGGCATTAGAAAAGGTTCAGAAAAGGGCAACTAAAATGATTAGGGGTTTGGAATGGGTCCCATATGAGGAAAAATTAAAGAGGCTAGGGCTTTTCAGCTTGGAAAAGAGAAAACTAAGGGGAATATGATAGAGGTATATAAAATCATGAGTGGTGTGGAGAAAGTGAATCAGGAAAAGTTATTTACTTGTCCCCATAATATAAGAACTAGGGGCCACCAAATGAAATTAATGGGTAGCAGGTTTAAAACAAATAAAAGGAAGTTCTTCTTCACTCAGCGCACAGTCAACCTGTGGAATTCCTTGCCTGAGGAGGTTGTGAAGGCTAGGACTATAATAGGGTTTAAAAGAGAACTGGATAAATTCATGGAGGTTAAGTCCATTAATGGCTATTAGCCAGGATGGGTAAGGAATGGTGTCCCTAGCCTCTGTTTGTCAGAGGGTGGAGATGGATGGCAGGAGAGAGATCACAAGATCATTACCTGTTAGGTTCACTCCTTCTGGGGCACCTGGCATCGGTAGACAGGATACTGGGCTGGATGGACCTTTGGTCTGACCCAGTATGGCCATTCTTATGTTCTTATGTTCTTAAATCAATTAAGTTGCACAGGGTAGAATTGAGCACAGAATTTTCCCTGCCAGTCTACCTTCCTGTGTCTTTTTATTTCAGAGTCTGCAAATTATTCTGTATTAAAGCCTGATTTGTAAACAAATTTACCAGTCTGAAGGCAATTTTAAAGTAACTTGCATAGAAATATTGTGAAAAAGTAGTTTAAGTAGCAAAACATTAACATGGGCAACAGGGGCCTGATTCAAAGCCCACTGAAGTCAACTGGATTTTTTCAACTGACTCCAGTGGCTTTGGATCAGGCCCTACACAATAAAGCAAAAACAGTTACTCCTGGGGGAATTCTGCACCACTGCGCACTTGCATAATTAATGAGTTGTGCATATTTTTATTTTTTGGAGCAGAAAAAAGCTTCTGCCAGAAAGTTGCTGCAGTTCCGCCTTTTGCCCACCAGAGGGCACTATGACACTAGAACAAAGCAGCCTCAGGAGAAAATAACTTTGGCTGGAAAGTTACTGCAGTTCTGCCTTTTGCCCACCTGAGGGTGCTGTGCCAATAGACCAGAGCAGCAGCTCTGGGCCAGCTAGGAAAGAGAAAGAGCCTGCCTTCTTCACAGTGCCTGGCCTTTCGGGCCAGGTCAGGAGACAAGGGCTATGGGGAGACAGACAGTATGGGGCTGCTGTGGGGTCAGATAGGGGCTGATAAGGGCTAGTGAGGGAGGACAGAGTGGGGCAGGGGCTGAATGGGAGTGGAGGCACAGGGGCATATGGTGACGGAGAAGGGAGTGGCAGGGCCACATGGGGATGGGAGGAGTGGGTGTCTGAGTGGAGATGGAAAGACACATGTGGACAGGGGGTGCAAGGACACATGGGGACGAGGACAGATGTGCCTAACTGAATGGGAGAGGCTAGGGTTAAGCCAGGGTCTGCATGGGGGAATCCCTAACAATCCCTCCCCACCCATCCCCAAAAAATCTGTTCCATACTTATCCCACCCATACCCAACAACCCTCCAAGTTCACATCCAGGCTCCTTCCCAGGAATTACTTCCCTCTCCCTCAGCTCCCCTGTTACCCCTGACTCCCACAAGGCTTTGCACTGCTTCTGAGAGGTGCGGGAAATACGGTTCTGCATTGTAGTTTAAATGAATTATTACTCAGAATTCTGTATTAATATGCCTACTAAGTAATCTATTTGTCAAAAAACATTTCCTGAATCTTTTTTGTTGTCTGTATTGTTACAGACATACTTGCTGACAGGTATTTTGAAATAAATGACCAATAATAACTGAAACTGGTGTGATTAGATTATGTTATTTTGACAAATAAAACATGCAGAATTTTGCAGAATTTGAAAATATTGTGTGCAGAATTTTTTGTTGCAGAATTCGCCCAGGAGTATATAATAATACTCAAACCATTACTAATATGGAGAGTTTCCTTTTTTTCAAATGTCTACAGTAAGAATATTAAATGAACATGTAAAACTAAAAGTTTACCTGATTGTGAAGTTAGAAACTCAACAAGTGCTGGAATACCCTGATGTTCCTCCACTGTGCTTTGATTGAGTTTGTTCTGAATGCATAACACCCGGATACAATTTATTACATTAACTAACAAATCCTGTAATTTAATTTTCAAAAGATTTACCAAAGGAGGGATTCCACCCTAAAGAAGGAAAATAGCATATGGTCGTAATATGGAACAATCCCAAAGAAAGAGCCATTGCAATTACATTCCATGTGCTTCACAGTATATATATATAAATGAATGGAACAAAAGATGTCAAATAGGTTTAATCAACTATGAAAATTACTTCATATTGGAAAAGCAAAGGATTTTTTAAAAAATTCAGTCCTTTAAGAAAAGTAAAAAACGTGAACATAACTAACAGTTCCTGAATTAGGCTCACCAGCTCAGTTATGACATTTTGATTATTGTCGAACTGGGCAATATCATATAGGATAACAGCACAGCGAGACTGCAGTTCAGGTTCACCAGAACCCAACAATTCAATTAATACTGAAATGCCTCCTGCTTCTACTAAAGCTTTGGAAATGGTGAAGTGCGGTGAAATGTTACTCAGCACCCCTGATGTTATACATGCCAGCTTGATCTGCTGGCCTTTCAACAGATTGATTAGAGCGGGGATAGCACCTGCAATAAATAAGAAAACAAAACCATTATTATAGTCAGTTTGACAACCATCCAATATCATATTTGCTTATTGTTAATTTTAAATTGAGTTTATGAGAATTACATGAAATATTTTCGTAATTTCAAAAATAAAAACAAATGACAGGGACACTTAACATGCCAAGGCCTAAAATTTAATCCACCTACAAATATTATAATCTAATGGAAACTCCATTCCAACTATCCAGACATACAATAAAAATACTACTTTTGCCAAATGAACAAGGACTAAGCCAATACAGAGGCATTTTTATTCTAGAGGCCCCAGCCAGACCCATATTTATGTCAGTTCTTACTACTTCTCCTCACTCTTGAAATCCTGTTTTAAAGCCTTCCTTCAGGTTGTTGAAACTATCCTTCATGTCAAGTATCTTTTTTACACTTGTGACCCATGTTAGGGTTTCATTTAATAAATATTTTAAACCTTCTGTTTTGAACTGAGCTGAAATTATCATAGTTTTGCTGAATGTAGCACCTTTGGAGACTCTGTTTATGCACTAGTATTGTTGATAATGAGTGATGACTTGACAGCACAATTAATTTTAGAAAAACTTATGGCTTTAAGATGTTAAAATAAAATCAAGTACACTTCCTATGCTATTTATATCACCTGCATCCAAAATGCATTTCCAGTAGAAATCTTTTGCTAAACAGAGAACTTCCAAGGATCTAACTGCCATTTCTGGCCTTGTAGTGTCTTCACACTGTAACATCTCTGTTGGGAATGTAAAACATTTTCAAAACATTTTCATTTCACAAAAACACAGCTGTCATTGAATGTGAACTTTAAAGATTATTTGACCTTAAAAAGAACACACTTTTTCAGTTGCCCTTTTTAGTAGCTTTTATCATAAGGATACGCCAATTCAGGGATAAAAATCCTGGCTCCATCAAATTTAACTGACTTCATTGGAGCCTGTATTTTACCCCACATATGTTTCCATGTGGGTCAGGAAAAACAATCCTTGTTGGAGCTCATAGTTTTAAAAAAACGTCTCCAGTTTACAGTGCTGTTCCACAGACTGGCAGCTAAGTACTACGATAGGAATGAGTATGTGTGTGCACATATACCAGCTTGTTACAATGAGATACACAATAAAGGAAAAATTCTCTTATTGGATAGGAGTGCTCTCATACCAAGGCCCTCCTAAGCAAAACTTCTATTATTGTCAATGGGAATTCTCTGCAACCCTCAAATGTTGTTACTCTGATTGCACTTGAAACAATATAAACAATCTGAATTTATCTTAAAATAAAACTTTCAGTTATGGCTTAAATTTCAAATAGCCAACCTGTACTTAACATTTAAGATGATTTCCAAGTCCTAATAACTGCCTTCTTCCCAGCAATTTTATATATATATCCATATTTACTTTTTAGTTTGGTGATCAATGGTCTATATTCTCAAAAATAACCACAGGATCAGGGAATCCAAACATTCCATTAATGTGTGTGCTACGTACTGGTTTTCTGTGTGTCTTTGCATATAGCAAGTAGTCCACTTTAGCAGTTTACTTTAAAAATTATACCATGGCAGCAGCCAGATTAAGTTTATGCGCTCTCTACATAAATAATCAAAGAAACAGTTTGTTGCTGACCTTTATTTATTTCAGTCTCCAAATCTAACAATATTTACCAAGAACATCTCTCATTTCAAAAATATTTTAAAAAAATATTTTAGAGGGTATGGGCAACTGTTTAAATTCTCTCTAGCACAAATTAAATGAAGAAAGGTTTGTGGAGAGGTAGGATAACGTGATAAGTGCTTCATTTTAACATTATGTTTCTATTACATTGCTTGCATTGCTTCTTCTGTAAGAAAATATATCCTCCCATCTTAATCCTCTTCCTAGTGTCCTCACCTAGTAAAATCATGAACTGCCCTTTGCAGAGTTTAAATTGAATGTCCCATATAATCTTCCTTTAATATTATTTCAGCTGTAGAGTATTTATTCTCTTTGCATATTACGATGTAAAGTTGACCTGCTTAGTTCTAAGCAAAGCTATTTAATTACATGTATAAGTACAAAGGGAAATTATTTAAATGAAATCACAATTTGAATAAATGCCCCAACTGGGAACAGTTTTGAATAGCAAGTAAGGCCTTGTTTGTCTTTTGTGCAACCCTTATTCACAGATGCCAGAAGCAGCAATTGAAACCATTACTATATAAGGAGATAACTTGATGGATACTCAACTCTTTCTTCATTATATTCCAGATTGGAGTTAATTGCCCTCATCTAGAGCAAAGCGAACCTAAATCAAGTAACTCTGGTCTCCCCTACATATAAGGATACTCAGGTAGTGTACAACCGTCAAAGCAGCTTTTATATCACTGCCTGCCAGTGCTGGGGCTGTGGTTAGGGACTGGAGGTCTGGCCTGTGATTCCCTGTATCTAGGAATCCCTGTTTGCCATAATGGCCCCATTGGTATCTGACACAGATTCAGGCAGTATTCAGCAGCTCCAGGATCAGGGGAGTATAAAGAGGGTCTTTGCTCTCCATATTCCTCAACTGTGCTCAGCGTACCTCAACTGCAGCTGAGGATCTGGCCCCATGAGATCATTACTAGGTGAAGGGCAATTCCCTTTACATTATAATTGAAGAAAACCATTTCTTTTATGGATCAGAATTTACAGTTTTAAAAGATAAGAGAGTCAGGGGCTGACATAGGCCCCAGTCCTGCAATTAATTTGCATGGGTAGAACACTGTGGTAATGTGGAGCCCTCCTGAAAACAGTGAGACTCCATGTGGACATAAGAATTCACTGTGTGCATCTCATTGGAAGATCAGGAATATAAAGTATGCTTAAAACCCAATGATAGCCAAAGAACTTTTTTATGCAAAAACAGGAAAGAGAAGGGGATTCATTTTCAAACATGGATGTAAAAGGTATACCTGCAAAATTCCTTCTCTGCATCCCAAGTGGAAAACTGCACACATAAGTAGTTACTTATTTATATGTACAGTTAGTGCAGATGTATTTATATGGATACACCAATGGTTTTGAAAAGGAAGCTGTAAAGTTGCAATTTGAAATAATAAATTTCTGGGTATGTTTCAGTAATGCAGAAGCTGGAGATATGTCTTTCTGAATTACATGCAAAGGTCCTGATACTACAAACACTTATATATGTGAATAATTTTAAACACTTGAGTAGTCCCATTGAGCTCAATATGATTACTCAAATGGATAAAATTAAGCATATGCTTAAGTGTTTCATAGAATATCAGGGTTAGAAGGGACCTCAGGAGGTCATCTAGTCCAACCCCCTGCTCAAAGCAGGACCAATCCCCAATTTTTGCCCCAGATTCCTAAATGGCCCCCCTCAAGGATTGAACTCACAACCCTGGGTTTAGCAGGTCAATGCTCAAACCACGGAACTATCCCTCCCCCAAAATTTAAAATTATGTGTTTGTTTTTATGGCACTAGGAACAAGCAGTTGTCATAGAATATCAGGGCTGGAAGGGACCTCAGGAGGTCATCTAGTCCAACCCCCTGCTCAAAGCAAGACCAATCCCCAATTTTTGCCCCAGATCCCCTAAATGGCCCCCTCAAGGATTGAACTCACAACCCTGGGTTTAGCCGGCCAATGCTCAAACCACTGAGCTATCCCTCCCCCGCCCCCCGAAAAAAGGATAAGGGCCGAAAACAGTAGGAGAAACAGGTGTCTGAAAAAATAAGCTACAGTGATCGCAATGGTAACTGAAATAGTATCAAAAGAAAGCTATTTTTTGATGCATGAAGAGTGCATACTAAAAATAGAAACTATATTATTTTCATCATATAACATCATATAACAATTAAGGACCAGATTGCCTTCAGTAACGCATCTGCAACTCCATTCAAATTAATGGACTTCGCAGGGAAAGATAGAGATACAATGTAGCCCCAAAACATTCAAAATTCTATTTTTCATTTTTTGTAGCTTGGCTTGGGAAGTACATTAACTATAGATATTTTCACCATTTTAGGGAAAAATACCACTGGTTAAAATGAATCATACAAATTTTTTTTTTATTTGAGAGAGAATATATGTGCTTACCTACAAGAGTATTCCAAACTGGAAGATCTGGATTATCTAGCTGTATTAGATGCTTGAGAATTTCTGTGTGAAAGTACAGGACTGCTAAATGAATGATATTGTTTCCTTCACTGTCAGTTTTCTTCCAGCTGGCACCAAGAGAAAACAAATATTGAAGCGTGTCTAATGCTCCAGAGGTGGCTGCAAGCAATAGTGGAGTAGAATGATATCTATGGAACACAGAAACATATTGTGGTATAAATTAATATGTAATAAAATATGAAGTATGTGAACAAGTTTATTTCACATAGTTATTTCAGCTGATTATAAACTATTATTTTTCAACAATGGAATCCATGAAGATGTGAATGCACAAGCTCTCTGTCCAGACACATCTGTCTTCGATTTGCAGTTTCTGCTTGTTTGATTTTTAATTGTTCATTTGATTTCTGACTTAGCTGAGGCTCCCTTGAGGTCATACCAAATTCTGCTAAGTCAGTGGTAGTTTTTTCACTGATTGCCACTGAGATTGCATTAGGTCCTTCTTTTCATATTTCTCAATGATAGATATCTGTGCAGTATCATGACAGAATGATGTTGAGAGTGCATCTTCAAGATTTCAGCAGGTCTCCTCTTCTTTTTCCCCACAAAACAATGATTTTATGCTATAGCCTAAATACGTCTCAGGACTCTGAGGGCCCAATTGTGACCTCATACAGAAATGTAACTTCTGTTGACCTGAGTGGTAGCTGCACAATCCTATTGGATGGCAAAATTAGGTCCTGCATTTCTATGGCTTATAACATTCCTTCACACACCCAGAGTATAGGAGCATCATGAGCAAAAGAAATTCACAATCATGAGTATAACAACACTGAAGTTGTACAGCCTCAAGACAATGGGGCCCCAATGCATATAACTCCCATTAAAGCCAAAGGAGTTGCTCCCATACAATTAAGGACATCTATATGAGCATATAAATACTGTTATTTTACTCCTCATTCTGGAAGAGCTAATTGGTTTTCCAATACGGGGCTATATTTGTATGGCAAGACAGAAATTTTAGGAGGGGGGCCATATTTGTGGTCTTTCAAGCACATTGTATTATATAAATGATAAAGCACCAATCGTCACGGTGATAAAAACTCTCGTGACTTACTCAGCTGTTGTTTCAGCCTCTAGCAGATCTGGGTCTTTCCTATAGAGAACCGTGATACAGGAAATGTTGTCATAGAATGCAGCAAAATGTATAGCCATCCATCCTCGATCATCAGGTAATTTATAATCTGCCTTACAGGCCAGAAGACAAGTAAGTGCTTCAATGGATCCACACTGAGCTGCCAGGTGTAAAGCAGTAGGACCTAAAGCTAATGGATATATATTAAAAAAAAAAGCTGATATAATGGACATAATTTTCAAAGTGATGCACCTAAACTGTGCCTGCAAAATAGGATGTAAAATCTCCACGTAACTATTTGCCAGTTTTATCAACACTGTTTTCATGCCATTCTAATCATGGAATAAGTTACTCTACAGTGTCTTGATTTAATATCATATTGAAGCTTTTGAGATAAAAGGAAAACATCTGAATGCATCAACGGATTTAAAACTAAAGATGTCTGAAGTTATAACTTCAGTGGTAATAATATAGTCTTTTATACTTTTGAAAACAAACAAACAAACATCCTGCCTTCCATCCCACGCAAATCATGGAAAAATCTTGATGCTCCTATGCTTCCAAAGCCTTGGACAGACTTAAGCAGCGTGGAAACACATTTTCTTAAAGTATGAACTCCTTAGTTTTAATAAAAATATTCCATTTCTCTGCTCCTTAGCTGTAATCTTTCAAGCTTCCACATGCTGCATAGGTAAAGATAATAAAGGTCATATTTGGATTTCCTTACCACTCACCAATTCTTTCCCCAGAGGTCTCCTTTTCTTGCAAATTTGATTTTCCTGAAAATCAACATATTAAACATAATCAGATACATTGGCACTACTCTGAAAGCCTGGCAGACACACGACTGTTACAGGTAGTATCACAGACCCATAGTCTCCAGTCTGTGCTATACAACCAGATCCCTATAGAAGCCTAGGTAACTTTAATAGGGATTCTGTGGCTGTGTGGAGCCTAATGAAGGATTGGGGTCATAGTATACCTTTTTCTAAAACTAATGCTGATCTGTGTTCCACCAAAGGCAAAGTCTATAGCACAGTTCATGAAAGCAGAGGCTGTAGCGAGGTGGTAGAGACAACTACATAGACTGTTTGTCCACTGGAGAATTCCCCACACCTGGAGACTCCTCAGTAAGGAAGTGGGGTTTAGAATTGAGGTTTCTGAATTATGCGGCAACTACAGTTCCACACACTAGGGGATATGTTCCACCAAAGCAGAGAAGGCATAGTCTCTTAATGCTCCTATCAGTTCCTTTGTCAAATAAAAAGGATTAAAAGATGTACTCAACTGGAGTTCAAACCACGTATATTATCTTTGAATTGGGAATGTATCAAGGAATAAATAACATGAACAGCAGTCAGAAAGTAGTCAGTTTCCGAAAGGAAAGGAGAGTGATCACTTTAGATAAGCTATTACCAACAGGAGAGTGGGTCTGTGTGGGGGGGTGAGGAGAAAACCTGGATTTGTGCTGGAAATGGCCCACCTTGATTATCATACACATTGTAAGGAGAGTGATCACTTTACATAAGCTATTACCAGCAGGAGAGTGGGGTGGGGGGAGAGAAAACCTTTTGTAGTGATAAACACCCATTTTTTCATGGTTTGTGTGTATAAAAACATCTTCTGTATTTTCCACAGTATGCATCCGATGAAGTGAGCTGTAGCTCACGAAAGCTTATGCTCAAATAAATTGGTTAGTCTCTAAGGTGCCACAAGTACTCCTTTTCAGTTTCCGAAAATAAGACCTATAAAAACAGAACTTATCCATTATTTAATTAATGGATCTCCAGTCTTGGCAGGATAAGTGTCTGTACTCCATCTCCTTTTTCTTAAAGAAAGGGAACATAAAGGGCTGTTCAGCCTCTTAACTTGCAAAACTCATTGAACTGGCTGAGATCACTTATATCAAGAAATTTCTCTGAAAAATTTAAAGAGCAGTCAGGCAACTGGATAGTTTAAAAGAAGGCTTCACTACCTCAGTAAAGATCACGTTGAATGCATTGGCTTTGGATTTCAAAGCAAAACAATTATTCATTTGGAACTGAAACACCAAGCTCTAGAGAAGAATTAACTATCTTCCATATATTCCTAAATACAGCAGATGACAAGTCAAAGAATTCTAAAATATGAAACCTATATCCTAGACTGAAGGTGAGGAAGATAGGAGCTGCTGAAAAATGAAATGTAGAATTTTCCAGTGCAGCTCCTATACCTTTCCTCTAATGTTTTCATGAAATCCCAGCGACAGTAATCATGAGACATCACATATTGGGACTGCCTTCTCATGGCTGGAACTTAGTTTACTACTGATGAAGGAATTACAGACACTTTTAAGTAGAACTCTGAACAAGTCTTCCAAGTTCCCATGCTACATGTGCTCATCCCCCACTCAGCTTCCCCTTCTTTTACATCAAAACCCTAATGTACTTAGTCAAAGTTCATGGCTTCAGTGGGAGTTTTGCTTCAGTAAAAGCTGAGTAGAGACAAGACTTGGCCAGTAGACTCTACATCCTAATTTTCATAAAAATGTCAAATCTTCCCTTTCTTGAGATGAACTCTTTTTTGCTTACACTGTATATTTATAACAACAAAATATACTAAAAGATCTGATAATATTTAATGTACTAATTACCAGCTCTGTCCCCCTTAGTCTCACTCTTCTGTGGACGTCTTCCTAAAACAAAAATGTATTTATGCTTGTTAGCTACAGTCTACATGTTTGTATAGTATCGTATATTGGATATACTCTAATTCTATACATTTCTAATGATATTTGTATGCATGTCATAAATCAGGCAAAATGGAATCTTAGAGGGCTACCTTATAGCAGTAATTTAAATAAACTGAAAAGCTGGATGGTGATGACTGTAAAAGCACAGGCTGAAATTCACAAAGAGAGATTGATACATTTATAAAATTAGTTGTAAAGCACATTTTGTCCTATACTGTACGTTGCAGAAAGAAAACAAAGAGTGGTCACAGAATAGATTTCTAATATTTCTAGGGAGGGAAACTTTACTGTTGCCCACAAATACTCTGGAGCCCATACTCCCCAACATGTTTTTTCCAGTGCAGAGGAATTTGTTTCCCCTTTCCTCCCCACCACAGAAGAGGTCAGGGGTTCAGTGATAAATTCATCATCACTTAGAGTCTTTAAATCTATATTGCATATCTTTCTTAAAAGTCCTCTGATTCAACCTCAGTTCATGAGCTTGATAGTGTTCACTGATGTAGTAGGAAAAAATAATGTCCTTCGCTGTAGGAATTACTACGTCAGTAGTTCTCCAACTTTTGAAATGGTGACCCCTTTCACATAGGAAGCCTCTTTATAAATTATCCCCCCTTTATAAATTAAAAACACTTTTTTATATACTTAACACCATTATAAATGCTGGATGCAAAGCAGGGTTTAGGGTGGAGCTCGCGACCCTCCATGTAATAACCTCACAACCTCCTGAGGGGTCCTGACCCCCAGTTTGAGAACCCCTGTACTAGGTGAAATGTATTATGCAAGAAATCAGACAATATGATCATAGTAGTCTTAAAAATCTGTGTATCTACAATCCCATGGATCTTGGAGATCTGCTAGATACAATGGCCACGCACATGAAAGATACTTTCCTCTATACTGCTACATGGCATCCCTGGCTCCTTCCAGTACCTAACGAAAGAAACAGTGCAGCCACATGGGTTCCCCCAACTGCCAGTGTCCAGAAATGCCCAAAGAAGGTGTAGATTTCATAGACCCGGAAGTTAATGGGAATTCAACCTGCAGTAATTTGCACTGCTCTACTCCAGGGTTTTTGAAAAGGAGAGAATGAGATATAGAATGAATGTCCTCCCCAGCCTCCTGCCTCTCACTTCACAGATCTGGATCTATGTGAAATTCCTGCAGAGAGGCTTTCATGGGATTTAGAAAGAAGAAACATTCTACTGTTCTGGTATTCCCTCCTTCCATGACTCCCCCTATCAGAGAGCTCCCCTCTGGTGATGGAAGTGACAGGAAACATGCAGCCCCACAATCATAGCTTCCCGACATATATATATACACATCATATCTTACCTTGGTTTAAGTGAACATTGCACCTCTGATTGATATTCAAATGAGATTTAATCAGCTGACAGATAATTGGCACACGGTTGTGTATGGAAGCATGATGGAGAAGAGCATAACCATATTCATCGACAACACTGAGACTGGAAGTAGATGTTTTACGACAAAAAGTATGGAAGATAGCAGATAGTCCTCTCTCAGCAGCAGACTTCATACCATAAGGTAAACTCTAAATCCATGTAAATAGAATAATAGACAGTATGTCAAAGAGAAATAAAACATTTACTGGAAAAGGAGACACTGGGAAGAGGCAACCTCCAATTCTTAAATTGTGGATCTATACTGAGGGCCAGATCTTTAGCAGATGTAAATCCACTTAACTCCCTTGACTTCAATAAATGTGTGTCAATTTACATCAGATGAAGATCTGGACCCTGAAAATGACTATTTAAAAATGGCAGCATACTACTCAACAGATCTGCCCCCCATATAGTCAGAATCGCATCTAGTTACTTGAGACTAAACAACAACATTTTACTCCTGTTTACACTGCAGCATCAGAGATGTATGATAGGAGAGTAAGTCGATTTCTATTCTGTTCTGTTGATAATGCATAAAGCAATCCATCGAGTTATAAGTGCATAGTAAAATTTTTGCCCTTTGTTATACTTGTTTAATTCCATTAAAGGGAATGGGGTTGTTCATGTATAAATGAGAAAAGAATGTGAGAATAGTGGGTTTACAAAGATGTTACTGAAGCCACAATTTTGCCTGCAGAATCATCACTGATGATGTGCATGAGCCTTAGAGAATACAGCTTCACTGTTAGATTCCAGGTGGAATCTGCAGCACTGGCAGTTATTAAAAAATCATTGTTTTTACTTGTAAACCGTGCAAACTTATTCTGGAATCATCGAGAGACATTCAACATAAAGCCATTTTTAGAGTCAGTTTCCAAAGTAGAAATGCACTTTCCGAAAAACAATTATACAGTAAGTAGGATACCTTGCATTTAATAGCTTTCTTATAACCAAATCTTTTCTTGAATTGCTCCAGTGACTGAATATCAGTTAATGGAAGCCTCTTAGGCTTGAGAGTGCTTATTATTTCATTTATGGCTCCCCACCATGGGGTCTTATATAGCTGCTGATAAAAAGTTTCCAATTCAATGGAGATCAGGTAGTAGCTGTAACAAAAACAAAACAAAGAAGCTTAAAGAGAAACATTTTAGCTCTTTTGTGTACTTTGTGCTGTTATATATAAAATTAAAAATACACAGCCAAGTCCTCAGCTGGTATAAGTTGTCAGAGTACCTTTAACGTCATTGGAGCTACACCACTTTACACCAAATGAAGACCCGGCTCTGTGTCTTTACATACAAAAATATTTTCAATGTACTGTCATTGACAGAAGACTAATAAAATATATAAACAAAAAATCATTATACTATACATGTCTGAATAATCAACAGTTTAAGAATTTTTCAATAGTTGTTATAGCTGTGAACACTTATTTCAAGTTTAACACATCTTAGTTGAAACTATTGAATATTTACATTAAAAAATTCTCTCCTACAGAACACTAATATTACAAAAATGTAACGACTATTTTAAAAACTAAACATTTGCCTCAGACTGTGCACTTTTACATTAATTTTTATAATACAGTTGTGTGAATTTGTTCAATTGCTGGGATTTAAAACATGCTTCTTTTCATATGGTCTTGGAACAATATTTCTGAGACAGATTACTAATTTTATATTATATTTCTACAGAATTTAAGAATATTTCATAATTTAAAGAAAACCTTAACCAACGTTTGCAAGCTTGAGTATGAGATTTGTAAAATTGTGTTTACACATAAATTTAATCAAGTAACTCAATTAGCTTTATTACTTTAATATATTAAACAGAACATTATTTAGACTACTAAAATTAAATTTTGATCAGATCACATTTTCTCAAAGACTACTCAGACTTGATGTTCTTGACAACTGTGATTTCTTTCATTTATATTCGGCAGGTTCAAGTAATCAATAATTGATTTGAAAACAGCAATAAACCAGATTATCACTTTGGCAATTTTTACATACTTTAAATATACAGTATGCAGCATGTTCCTTACCTCTTTCCATCAAATTCCATAGTTGGTATGGAGTAATGTTCTCTGTATGGTATATCCGGGTCTAACAACTGGGCTACATGGTTTGATGCACAATGCTGTATGTCATCAAAGGCGGCCTAGAACAAAATAATAGTTATATTAACCAACTGTAATGTTTACATTTATAAAGTGGTTGTCTGAATGGCTAAAAACTGATCAGAGCCATAGGGTCACTTAAATTTTGTCTGTTATGTCAAACGTACAAGCTGAAATCCATTCTGATCACTGTGCATCTACTCACAGAGACTGCTTTCAGAGACTGTTGACAGTTAAATCCACACCCAATGTGAAGTCTCACTGAGGGAATGGCCTTGATATTGGATGTGGATGCAGTGGCTGTGCCTAGCACACACACTCTTTAATACAGACAGGAAGTTTGATCCTTGTGAAATGAACGGATTTTGCTGGCCCTTTTAACTGCCATTTTCCCTCTCAGGGTGGCCATGATACAATACCATGCATTGTGTTGCACAGGGAGAAAACTGTCCCTTGCATTCTATGCATCCTTTAGGGCAATACTGCCTCTGTAACCAAGGATACCAATCACAGCAGGTAGAAACAGCAAACATTGTTCTGTGTATGTTCACTTCTGTCCTGTTAGACCCCTGAACTATAGTATTAATCATGTCTGTGAAGAACATTCAAGCTGAAAATGGCATGGGGACCTTGATGGGACTCTGGAGCAATCGGTTAATTCAGAACAAACTGAATTCCATTATCCAAAATCAGTAGATGTTTGACCTCATCAAACATTGGTGAGGCCTCATCTGGAGTACTGTGTCCAGTTTTGGGCCCCACACTTCAAGAAGGATGTGGATAAATTGGAGAGAGTCCAGCGAAGGGCAACAAAAATGATTAGGGGTCTGGAACACATGAGTTATGAGGAGAGGCTGAGGGAGCTGGGATTGTTTAGCCTGCAGAAGAGAAGAATGAGGGGGGATTTGATAGCTGCTTTCAACTACCTGAAAGGGGGTTCCAAAGAGGATGGCTCTAAACTGTTCTCAATGGTAGCAGAGGACAGAACGAGGAGTAATGGTCTCAAGTTGCAGTGGGGGAGGTTTAGATTGGATATTACGAAAAACTTTTTCACTAAGAGGGTGGTGAAACACTGGAATGCGTTACCTAGGGAGGTGGTAGAATCTCCTTCCTTAGAGGTTTTTAAGGTCAGGCTTGACAAAGCCCTGGCTGGGATGATTTAACTGGGAATTGGTCCTGCTTCGAGCAGGGGGTTGGACTAGATGACCTTCTGGGGTCCCTTCCAACCCTGATATTCTATGATTCTATGATTCTCACATCTGAAAGTCCAGTAGAGACTAATGATGAAATACTGGCTCCACAGAAGTCAATGACAAAAACACCTATTGACTTCAATGGAGCTAAGATTTCACATTACGGTGATAACTGAGGCTATCGGACAGAAGCCCTGTCCTTTCTATAGGATATAATTCTGGGGGATAATGCACTGACTCAGCCCATTTGCAAATCAGAAAGCTCCCAACTCCTGACAAACTGAAGATGCAGATGGGAGTATGCTGAAGACTGAGAACTGGAGCCAGAGCCACACTAAAGGAACTGGTGAAAGAGAAATGTGTGAATATGTATATATTTGGGGGGGGGGGGAAGCTGGAGAAATACTGTGTCATTCTCCCCCCTCATATGCAAACCTAACTTCCTGAAAATTCTTGCACTGTGCACTCTGTATAGTCAGCTGAAGTCAATATACAGAACAGTTGTGCTACAAACTAGTAAACTGATGACACTGAAGATTTACTATAAGGAAGTATTGCACTGTTACTTTAGCCTGGCTCTATTATATTTTCTCTTACCAATCTGCAGGATAACACCTTTTTCATGAACACATGATTTCCTTAGCTCTCACTGGTATTTTTAACAAAAGTAGACTATTACCTTATACTATATTAGCTGCAAGTACACACACATAAATCATAGAGAAGATACTGAATCAAAACCTTAATCTTTTCTGAAACATCCTCAACAGAAGGTGTACCAACATCAAATTCAATTCCTCCATGGACATGAAAATACTCATTCTTTATGTAATGAAAATGTTGGCATTTAAAATCTGGCCCAAGTACAAATGGAGGCAATTCTCGTTCAGTCTTAACTTTATCATCTACAAAAACAGAACATTTTTTAGAGCATTACAGAAGGTTAAAGTACTAAAATATAATTAATTTCTTAATACTGTCTAAAAATCTAAGGTGCTAAGCAGTTACATATTAGTGTGTTTCATTGAGAAATGATTGTGTAATACTATTTTAGAATAAATATTCCAGTCCAAATTCAATTGCACTGTAGCTTCACAGACTTCAACAGAGTTATATCAGGGATGAATTTGGCTTCCTGTACACAATGAGCATCCAAGTTATCTACCACAGTCTGAATTAAGTTATTTGCCATTGCTACTCTTAGAATGTACAAAATACTAGTTTCTCCACACTTAAAAGACATTCACTTTCTTATATAATTAAAATTTTATTAAACTTTTCAGAATACCTGGTCAAATAATTTTCAAAATACTGTAATTGAATATTATATGAACAATATACAATTTTAAAATAAAAACTTAAAATTATTCCCTGTCTTTTATAAGCTGCTTACCTGAATATGGTTGAAGAAGTTGATTGACATTTGGAATTTTCATCTTTCTTTTTAAGCCAAGTAAAAATGGAATCAGAAAGCTCATTATTTTTAGATATTCAATATCCTTGCGGATTTCTGTTTTTTTCTCTAAGTGCTTGTTCACGAGTTTTTGCTGAAGAATTAGCCTCTGCTGCAACCTTTGGTATGTTACTGTGTCAAGGTGATCCCCCGTATATCTTATCAAATTAGAAAGCCCATATGCTGCATCAAATTTACACACATTTTCATGCTGCTGAACTTGTATAGTACCAAATGTCAACTTAAGTAGTATATTGTCTGCATACTGCATAAAGAGACTTTTTTCTTGTGCACTGTTAGGGTCATAAGTTGGATCTTCATTCATGTTTTCATCATAGATTCCCTCAAAATCTGGTTCATTGGAAAGATCAACTAGACCTGCATCACACACACAAAAATCTAATAAAAAACCATATAACTACTGGATGTAAGTAAAATATATTTTAAAACACTAGTGCCTGTCAAAAATATTTTAATACAACTGTTTAATTCTGACAAGTATATTTTTATTTCCTATATTGCAGAATAATATGTACTTATCTTTATATTAACATAGTAAACATCACCTTGCTGTTATACAAAACCATATCAAATCCGACCACAGTTTAACTATGGAGGATGGGGGTGAGGAGAATTAGGGAATTTCCCAGAAAGAGCTGTTCCTTTCCCTCGGTGTTCTAGTGGATACACTGGGCATCCTGCTAGCACCATCTTTCAGATTATCTTTTTCTTGAGTAGTTTAGTGCTCATGAAAATGCCAAATAGACGGCCCTGGAAAAATGAAGCCCTCTACTTAGCTACACAATAGAGCTGTAGCTGCAGCACACTCCTCCCCCTACCCCCACTCCCTTGGCAGTGGCCTTGTTCTTGTTCTGATGGGACTACCAGTAGGGGAGAGAGAGTTCCTCTCTGCTGAGACTGCCAGTTATGACAGGATCTGATTCCCATTTAAGTCACTGGAAAGTCTCCCATTGATTTTAATAGGACTTGGATCACGTGATTATTGCCAACATTGGGCATGGTTTTGTAATATGTATACCTGTCACTAGGAACTTGATTAAGGACACCAACTAATTTCTCATAAGCCACCAAAGAGTAATGACATTAAATCAGTGGTTCTCAGCCAGGGGTACGTGGACCCCCGGGCGTAGGCCAGAGGTCTTCTAGGGCAGTGGTTCTCAAAGCCGGTCCACCACTTGTTCAGGGAAAGCCCCTGGCAGGCCGAACCAGTTTGTTTACCTGCCGCGTCCGCAGGTTCAGCGATCGCGGCTCCCACTGGCTGCAATTCGCCGCTCCAGGCCAACCGGGGGGCTGTGGAAAGCAGTGGGGGCTGTGGAAAGCAGTGCGGGCCAAGGGATGTGCTAGCTGCCCTTCCTGCAGCCCCTATTGGCCTGGAGCGGCGAACCACAGCCAGTGGGAGCCGCGATTGGCCGAACCTGCAGACGCAGCAGGTAAACAAACCGGTCCGGCCCACCAGGGGCTTTCCCTGAACAAGCAGCGGACCGGCTTTGAGAACCACTGTTCTAGGGGGTACACCAACTCATCTAGATATTTGCCTAGTTTTACAACAGGCTACATTAAAAGCACTAGCAAAGTCAATACAAACTAAAATTTCATACAGACAATGACTTGTTTATACTGCTCTATATTCTATAAGTTGAAATGTAAGTTTGATATTTATATTCCATTTGATTTATTTTATAATTATTTGGTAAAAATGATAATGCAAGCAATTTTTCAGTAATAGTGCACTGCGACACTTGTATTTTTATGTCTGATTTTGTAAGCATGTACTGTAGTTTTTAAGGGAGGTGAAACTTGGGGGTATGCAAGACAGATCAGACTCCGGAAAAGGGTACAGTAGTCTGGAAAGGTTGAGAGCCACATTAAATCAATACAAAACTGAGCTGGATTTTAACCAATGACCTGGTTCTATATTTCATTACCAATCTCTACCATCAGCTGTTCTTGAGATATATTTGTGAGAGCCACAGGATTTCTCTCAGGTGCTTTTTGTCTTTTGTTTAGAAGATTTTTTTTTTTTATTTTAGCCAAGCCTTATTTGTTATATATTAAAAGAGTAGCTAATTTTAAATCTTAATAATAAAGCCAAAGTTTATGATCTAAAAATCCTCTTTGTAAAAAAAATACATACAAACTTTTTTCCAAGTATTTAGGGCCACATTTTCAGAAGGGTTCAGCACCCTGCAGCTCTAACTTTCCTGAAAGGAAACTGCAGAGTGTTGACCACTTTTGAAAGTCTGGCCTCTTAATATAGGTTCCTCAGCATCATTTTGAAAAAATGATCTTTGAAGTGTTTCTCTTTTCATTTACAACTTGATGACTTTTCATATTGTCCAGCAATCTCCTGTTTTTTCAGATAATGACACCTAGATCTTAGGAATATGCTAAGTACTTATCACTTATAAGATTATTTTTCTTTAAATGGGTTATAACGGCTGAAAAGACCACCAGGAAATAACTTGTTTTTTACTCACCGGCTGAACAAAACTCTGAAAAAATATTTTTTTCTGTTTGAGGATTCCCATCCATATCAATATCCATTCCAGAGCGCCACAATTCAGAGAACCTGACACGTTTCTCTTTGGGCATATACACACCATGCCACAGTGCTTTTAACATGTAGTCAACACTTATCAAAATTTGTCCAATTCTGGTGTCAATGTAAGCTGGAGGAAGCTGACAAGAAGTGCTGCGATCGTAATTGGAATCTAAGCTGATGGAAGGAATTTGGTTTAAACAGTAAATTCCTACAGCCAATTCTCTCACAATCTGATGAACTTCTTTACAGTCCAAAGGTACATCTGGCATCACTGGTGTTAGCAAAATTGCAGTCGGGAAACTTATGTTTTTTAGCTGACCCATAAGTCCACTGGGAAGTTCTAATGGCTGGCATAGGTCATCTTTAGAAGCCAGCCAGCTACATGAGGTAGTGGTAAGTAATTCCTGTAACTCACTTCGGTCAAATTTGTCAAAGAAGGCACTGGCATTTCTCTGTACTGCTAAATTTGCTAAGTAGGTTGTCTCATCTCCTTGTTCATTTCTAGGTAATGTTTTTTTGCCAGACCTCAGCATTCTTCAATAGTTCCTTTCTGCAGTGTTTAAAATTAAATACTTAAAGAAAGATAAGACAAACAAGTATAATAGTTATGTAATTAGGTATTAATATTTGTAAGAAAAATGAGTTTCTTTAATAACAAGATTAAAATATACTACGGCATACATGAGGTGTTCCAAGCTATTTCAAGGCAACACATCTTTGAAAATGTTATTTTCCTTGAACCAAGAACTTCATTATGCCTAGGATATCCAAGAACTGGATTGGGCCAGCTTGCAATAACCAAGTGAACTTAAAAAAAAAAATGTATTCATGGAGCCAGGCATTTTGTGCTTTAGAATCTAAGATGTCATTTTAAAAAAACACTACGACCCTTATGGCTGGAAAAACAACCTTCAATTGTGAAAAAGTACAAATCAATGTATTGCTACTTACAGAAAGCCTGAAACAATAGCTGTGAGCGAGTGTGACTGCCCCATCACTCTGAAATGGTTGTTGAAGCTGAAGTCTAGTAATGATAATTTAAATGTCAACATTTTAAATTTCTTTCTTTCAGATTACCCTATAGGGCAGGGACTATGTCTTTACTTGTAATGCACGGGACACCTACAAATAAATTCTCAAATCGTCACACGATGTTTTCTAATACAGTGCAAACACTAAATATCATTTAGTACCCAAGGCATACATTATTATGTATCTCATAAACAGGACCACCAGGTTTGCATGATGTAAAAGAAATGTATCATTTCTCCTCTTCTTCCTACTCAGGGCTTGAATACTACAAGAAACCACTCATTCCCACATTGTCCTTTGAACTCTCACTTTCTACATGCTAATCCTTCTTCCTGTAGGGTATTGCTCACTCAAGCGGTTTATGGAATCATAACTCCCTGCATATTCAGGACATAAGTCCTGTCTTACACAGAACCCAGAATCACAGATAGACAGTCACTTGAGCATCCAAAAAGAGAAATCCTACACCCAGAAAACCTAGCAAGTGGTGAAATGTTAATTTTGGAAGTGCAGAAGCTCTAGAACCACCTACTGAAAAAATAAGAGATTATGTAGATCAAAATTAGAAAAGGAGTACTTGTGGCACGGTAGAGACTAACAAATTTATTTGAGCATAAGCTTTTGTGAGCTACAGCCCACTTCATCGTGAGCTGTAGCTCACGAAAGCTTATGTTCAAATACATTTGTTAGTCTCTAAGGTGCCACAAGTACTCCTTTTCTTTTTGCGAATACAGACTAACACAGCTGTTACTCTGAAACCTTAGATCCAAATAGGTACAGCAGTGTAATTCTAGCAGGGCCTTGGAGTGACAAAACTATCTTTAATAGTCTTCTAAAAATCGGGGGGGGGGGGCATGACTTCGAAAGAAAATCTGCTCTTGGGAAAAAAAATCGCATTTCAATTTATGATTCTGAATTTACTATTGTTGCAAGTAACCTCTAAAAATAAATACAGTAACAGAAAGATTAAAGAAAACATAAAGCATAGGATTTGCCACACTGGATCAGACCACTAATCCAATATACTGTCTCCAGCTGTGACCAGTACCACCTCCCTCAGAGGAAGGTGCAAGAAACTTTGGAGCAAACATCACGTGATAATCTGCTCCCAGGGAAATTTCCTTCTAACCCTCAACAGTTAGAAATTGGCTAATGTGTGGAAGCTTGGAGATTTATACACCTTCTAAAATGTGTTTATTGGTACTGTCCACTATTATAACTACAGCCACTGGTATCCACACAAACACTGAACTGTTGTTGGAATCCTGTTAAACTCTTGGTCGCCATCATCCTGTGGCAATGAGTTCCACAGGCCAGTGAGGCACTGGGTAAAAGAGCAACCAATTTGGAGGCATCTGGGTGCCTTAATGAGGTATCTGTTGGCAACCCCTGCCTCCAGGGACACAGACAGCACCGTCCCCAGCACAGAGCGGCGCTCCCGGGGTCCCACAGCCGGCTCCCGCCAGCGCTCTCCGGCTCACCTGCCTAGCGGCGAGGTGGGAGAAGCCGCCAAGTCCCTCCTTGCATAGGGGGCCGCCCGGGAGGTGGGGCTCCGCGCTGGCCGGTCGCGGCGGGGGCGTGTGAAGGGAGGAGGTTCCGCGGCCCAACCGGGAGAAGCGCGCGGCGCCTGGCCTAGCGGGGTCGTTAGCAACGCGGGACGCCGCCGCCGCTTCGCCGTGGCAACCCCCGCAGGGGGCGCCGTGCACGACGGGCTGGCCGCGCCCGCGCGCAGCTCGCGTGTTCCGGCGAGGGAGAGCGCGCGAGAGCCGGGGCTGCGCGCCAGGCCCAGCGCAGGGCTCCCTATTACAGCGGGGGCTGTGGCTAGTGCAGGCTTGTGCATTTCGTGCAGTGGGGCGGGGACATCACAGACACCCGGGAAGCTGCCAGTGCAAGCTCCTAAATCGGGGTACCACCTTCTGCCCGCTTCTGATTGAATCCGTACCCTGAGAACTGCCTCCGCCAGCGTCCCTCGGGGGGGGGGGGCGTTGGCCTTGTGACTAACAGAAACGTTAGGAATAATTTATTCCTGATCACACATCACCCCAATTAATCTCTGATGAAATTAAACAAGTGGCAGCAGGAATAACTGTGGCTCAGTGACTCACTGAATGCAGGGATCCTGTTAACTATAAGACCGGTAGCAGGACACGTAAACTGGAGTCACTACACTTAGCGCTCCCACAGCCCTGCCCACGAGCCCGCCCTGGTAGCTCGGCGTCGCCCAGCAGGC
Organism: Lepidochelys olivacea; assembly: GCF_965140295.1. Lineage (NCBI taxonomy): Eukaryota > Metazoa > Chordata > Testudines > Cheloniidae > Lepidochelys > Lepidochelys olivacea. The sequence goes on along the minus strand of NC_140421.1, from coordinate 52,431,471 downwards.
TCTCCTCATCTACTGCTTTTTGGCTCGCAGCTACTCCAGCACTGCGAGCATCCTCTCAGGACTCAAATCTCTGGCCCCCTCATCTTTAATCCCACTGATTCTAAGGTGACAGAGACCACCAATAACGGGCCCTGTCCTTATTCTGATCTTCTACCTTCAACTCTTCTCAGGACTTTAAAATCTTACCCCCTACACTGCAGCAGCGAGTCTCATTCACACCCTTCCCCAGCGGCTAGGAGGGGAACGAAAGCCCTCCCATTATATGGGGCTCCCGTCCAAGGATCCTATAACCAGCATTCTTCGGACTCCTTGCTGCTGCCTCCCTGGACTTCTTCCTACTATAGCCTGTCAGCAGGCCTCTCCACAACCTCTAACTTCAGCCTTTTTTCAGGGCTGGGATTCCTAGGACTCTTCATCCCCCAATAAAATCCTAAACCAACTTCTTCCATCTTAACCTTTCACGCCTCTAAATTTCCCTTGCTCTATTCCTCCACTGAATACTTCCCTAGACTCTTTCCCTTGAAGTCCTGATCCTGCCCATTTATTAGATCTCTCTCACCTGTTCCCAGACTTCCCAATCCCAAAATCAAAACTGCCCCTAGGTGTCTTCCTTAAGCCTCCCACTTTCCACTCCCCAGAGAGGAAATACACAGTTCCTTCCCTACAGTCCTTCTCATACTGTGTTTCATTTCTTTATAGTCATCCTTCCCCAGCTGGGCTGCACCTTTAATTAGGCCTGGTCCACCCTTCAGGTGCAGCCAGATGGTAACTGGCATCTTTCAGAGCCAGGATGGGGTATATACTCTATCACACAGCCTTAATTTATGTACAAAAAGAAAAGGAGTACTTGTGGCTCCTTTGAGACTAACATTTATTTGAGCATAAGCTTTCGTGAACTACAGCTCACTTCCATGAAAGCTTATGCTCAAATAAATTTGCTAGTCTCGAAGGTGCCACAAGTACTCCTTTTCTTTTTGCGAATACAGACTAACACGGCTGCTACTCTGAAACCTGTCATTAATTTATGTACAGTTCAGGGGACAGGGAGACACATTTAACACATGGTTTAAAAATTGTCACCCCTCTCTTCCCTTTTTGAATTTCAGGGCTTCCCTTTCCACAAGTATCTATGGTCACTTTCTCATTTCTGCTTGACATTCTATCCTAATCAGGATAGCTGTCACTGAAAAAAAAAAAAAAAAAAGTGACAATGGAAGAAACAATGAGGATTTGTATTATATACATTGTTAATATTACTTTCTTACCATCACACCACTGCTAAACAATAGTGATATAGACATTCATTTTATGAGTATCTTCCAGATCTCTAAAAGAAAAGGAGTACTTGTGGCACCTTAGAAACTAACCAATTTATTTGAGCATAAGCTTTTGTGAGCTACAGCTCACTTCATTGGATGCATACTGTGGAAACTGCAGAAGACACTATATACACAGAGACAATGAAACAATACCTCCTCCCACCCCACTCTCCTGCTGGTAATAGCTTATCTAAAGTGATCACTCTCCTTACAATGTGTATGATAATCAAGTTGGGCCATTTCCAGCACAAATCCAGGTTTTCTCACCCTCCCCCCCCCACACAAACTCACTCTCCTGCTGGTAATAGCTCATCCAAAGTGACCACTCTCCTTACAATAAGAAAAGGAGTACTTGTGGCACCTTAGAGACTAACCAATTTATTAGAGCATAAGCTACAGCTCACTTCATCAGATTCTTTTTGCGAATACAGACTAACACGGCTGTTACTCTAAAACCTCTCCTTACAATGTGTATGATAATCAAGGTGGGCTATTTCCAAAATGGCCCACCTTGATTATCATACACATTGTAGGGAGAGTGGTCACTTTGGATGAGCTATTACCAGCAGGAGAGAGTTTGTGTGTGTGGTTTTTGGAAAAAAAAAAGGGGGGGGGGTGAGAAAACCTGGATTTGTGCTGGAAATGGCCCACCTTGATTATCATGCACATTGTAGGGAGAGTGGTCACTTTGGATGGGCTATTACCAGCAGGAGAGTGAGTCTGTGGGGGGAGGGGGGGGCGCGGAGGGTGAGAAAACCTGGATTTGTGCTGGAAATGGCCCAACTTGATTATCATACACATTGTAAGGAGAGTGATCACTTTAGATAAGCTATTACCAGCAGGAGAGTGGGGTGGGAGGAGGTATTGTTTCATGGTCTCTGTGTATATAATGTCTTCTGCAGTTTCCACAGTATGCATCCGATGAAGTGAGCTGTAGCTCACGAAAGCTTATGCTCAAATAAATTGGTTAGTCTCTAAGGTGCCACAAGTACTCCTTTTCTTTGTGCGAATACAGACTAACACGGCTGTTACTCTGAAACCTTCAGATCTCTACATCTTATAAACTAGATGAGAATTATATTACTTGTTGTATTAAATCTTGAGTTTTCTCTAACAATCACTGTTCTGACATGGACGTTTTAGAATCCTAAACTAAGAATTTCTTATAAGAGTGAGTTTCATTTTTAAAATATATAATACTAACACAATTAAAATGTTAAATGTAGAGTACATTTCAAATGTACAATGCAATATTGGTAAAAGGGTAGAATGTATGTGATGTACAGTAGGTTTTCCTTCTTCAACTGTAAGTAAATGCACATGATAACCCTGAGAGATGGCATTTTTTGTTGAGTTAATGTTATATACTAGCTTCATACTGTTGTCAAGTGGGGTGGATTCAAAAGTATTTCCCTCGAGCCCTGTGAAAATTAGTTAAAAAAAAAAAATACAGCCTGAATCTGTTGTTTTTCTGTGAAGCCCCTGCCTCTGCTTCCACCCACGGCAGTTGTGCTCTGGTAGACCAGACTGAATAATACAGTAGTTCTTCATTAGGCCAAATACAAGGTGTAATTACAGATAAACTGATTAAAACCAGTAGATAAAACACAATTCTAAAATGTTGAAGATTTTATTGAATATCCACATAATAATATACAAAATTTTAAACCATAAGTTTCTCGTAAGATGTGCCATGAACAAACCTTCAATTGCAGCATCACAAGTTAGTCTACTGAAACTGACTGAAGTCTGCTGCATTTATCAGATGCCTTTTCGTTGCTGTTTTCCATTTTTGCAATCCGGGATCCAAACTGCATGGCCCTCTTTGGCAGAATAGTAGAGGCTGTGAGGCCAAGCTCCTTAGCTGCAAGGCGCAAAAGTAATTTCTCACCAATTCCTCGAGGCAGAGTCAAGTCTGCTTTTTCCGAAACAGGCAGAGAGTTAAGAAACGAAACAACATCTTCATCAAGGAAAGGAAATCTAAACAGAAAATACTATTATGAAAAACTGTTACCTTGACAGGGTTTAAACTCATAAACAAATGTGTAGTGTACGAGATAACTGCCCTTAGAATACTCAATTCACACTATTGTGATCTGTAGAAAATTTGGACTTTCAAGTCAATATCCATTCCTAGAAGGAGATGCAACATAAATCTTGATGCTAACATGTTGTGAGAAAAACAGAAGTGTTGTGGAGTCTTGAGGAAATGAAAGACTGAAACAGCAATAAACGTCCATAAGAAACTTCATTTAAACTTATCTGATTGGAAGTTTTAAAAGTCTTGCCCCAAAAAAATAATTTGTACTTAAATAGGAGCTGTCAAGGTTCCTCCCCGACTCTGAACTCTAGGGTACAGATGTGGGGACCTGCATGAAAAACCTCCTAAGCTTATCTTTACCAGCTTAGGTCAAAACTTCCCCAAGGTAACAAATATTACCCCCGTTATCCTTGGAATGGCCGCTACCACCACCAAACTAATACTGGTTACTGGGGAAGAGCTGTTTGGACGCGTCCTTCCCCCCAAAATACTTCCCAAAACCTTGCACCCCACTTCCTGGACAAGGTTTGGTAAAAAGCCTCACCAATTTGCCTAGGTGACTACAGACCCAGACCCTTGGATCTTAAGAACAATGAACAATCCTCCCAACACTTGCACTCCCCCTTTCCTGGGAAATGTTGGATAAAAAGCCTCACCAATTTGCATAGGTGACCACAGACCCAAACCCTTGGATCTGAGAACAATGAAAAAGCATTCAGTGTTTTACAAGAAGACTTTTAATAAAAAATAGAAGTAAATAGAAATAAAGAAATCCCCCCTGTAAAATCAGGATGGTATATATCTTACAGGGTAATTAGATTCAAAAACATAGAGAACCCCTCTAGGCAAAACCTTAAGTTACAAAAAAGATACACAGACAGAAATAGTTATTCTATTCAGCACAATTCTTTTCTCAGCCATTTAAAGAAATCATAATCTAACACATACCTAGCTAGATTACTTACTAAAAGTTCTAAGACTCCATTCCTGTTCTGTCCCCGGCCAAGACGACTACAGACAGACACACAAACCCTTTGTTTCTCTCCCTCCTCCCAGCTTTTGAAAGTATCTTGTCTCCTCATTGGTCATTTTGGTCAGGTGCCAGCGAGGTTACCTTTAGCTTCTTAACCCTTTACAGGTGAGAGGAGCTTTCCCCTGGCCAGGAGGGATTTCAAAGGGGTTTACCCTTCCCTTTATATTTATGACAGGAGCAAATGACAGAAATTCTGTTTTTGTGCATAGCTCCCTTAGTCACCACCAATAAAGATACTTGAAAGAGAGAAAACATAAATTATGTCGGTGCAGAACTGTTTATAAAATAGAATGTTTTTCAAGATCAGAGGATCTTTAAATGTTGAACTACTGTAAAACCTAACCTTAGTATACAGCTACACTCTGGTGCTGTGTCTAATTTTAACCTCTCAGACAAAACACATTTACACTGAAAATTCTGTTACACCATTCTAAAGGGAAAAACAAGTCACAAAAATTTAGATCGTTAATGCCTGCTGTCAGCTTTTACCTTGCTAAAAGGGCACTTCCTTCTTAAAGGTCCTTTCACATGTATCATAGATTTATAACTCTGTAGGTAACTCCCCCCCACCCCAAGATATTACACATTTTCTGCTAGTCACAAAATCACGATTGGTGCCCTAAGATCCATTTTTCAGTTTACTATACCGAAAGAAATTCTTCCCAGTGCAGAGTTAATATGCAAAAACCTCCACACTATCACTTAACTCCAATGGTGGGATCATGAGGTGGGACAAACAGGCATGAAAGGAGATGTTTTGTTTCTGGGTAAATTAAATTGGGGCTACTGGATCTAGGCTATACCAATCTAATGGTTAGGAACTCTAGTCGAGGGGTGTGGAAGGGCAGCAGCTACTGTTCCATAGTCAGGAATAATGGCTGCAAGGAACTGCATGTATTGCAATCCCACAGCCTAGGTGGTGGGTGAAGTGTATGGATTGCATTCTCTAAAGTCCCCATATGTAGTTCCCCATACAAAGCCAGCTTACGTAGGCTTTATGCAGAACAATGGCTGTTCCCCTATAAAGTGACAAAATCAACTAAATATAAGAAATATAAGGTTTCTATAAGAACACCTAACAGCATGTATGGATTAAAAAAAATTTTTGCTCCCTTCCTGAGGTTTAGAAGTCTTTTGGGCCAAGAACACTACCAAAAATGCTCAGGCCTCTCCTTCCTCCTTGTGGACATATCTGTCTGCTGCCTCTTCAGTTTAAACTTTGCTGCTGCTGTTTCTGTTATGCTAAACCTGGAGAAAAGAGTGTGTGACCATAAAAACTCCTGTCTGTAACAGTAACTCCCAACAGGCCACACAAACTCACTATACCTATCACACCACATTCATCATATTTATCCATAAATGATGTAATGTAGGATCTTAAATGAACGCCAGGATCACACTGGTCATTAATATAGTTGTGAAATGGGTACACACACGCGCGCGCTCTCTCTCTCTCTCTCTCATTCACTCACTGAAAATACATTCCAAAAATGTCTGAATCAAGGCAGTGTTGATAAACAGGTTTCTACTAGACAAAGGATGTTTAGTCACCCACCTGCCTTTGTAAGTCAACACAACGAAAGCCCGTTTTGCATTTGAAGTCAACAGAAGAATATGAAAGCAACATGAAGTCAGCACACCAAGCAATAAAACTCGGGGTAGGGAGAAGGTAGGGGTCATCCTGACTCTGGAAGCCAACAATTAATTTTGCTGATACAAGGAGAAGGCAAAAAGACACCACTTTATCCTGCATGTGAGGGAATAATTGGGCACATTCATGAAAATGGGATCCAAAACGGCCCTGCTTGGCAGCACTGTAAAGGACATTTAGGAGAGATAAGACTGCTTTTAGACAGATGGTTAGACTGTTAAAGTTAAGTTTAGTCTCTAGAAAGTGTGTACCGAGTTTAATGTTACCTTGCTGACTGGACTACCCTTACTCACTGTCTCTTACATTTTAGCCTTTGATAATAAATTTAAGTTTTCACTATAATATTGCAGTGCTGTGATGATATATATGAGCTGATCCTCAGTTGAATCACACAACCTCATATATACACTGTCCCCTGGGGGATAGCAAACATGATATTTCTGTGAGTAGCCAGTGAGAGGGGCAAGATATCAAAGGGAAAATCTTCAGAACGGTTTGGGGACCGGAGTGGACCTATTCTTAAAGCAAAGGGAGGGGCCGGGCTAGCATTGTCCGGAGGAGATTGTTTTGGTGGCTAACAGACTGGAGGTGTCAGGGAGCTGATAACACTGCAAAGGGTTAAGCAACAGCAAGTCTCTCTCTTGCTGGAGGCAAAGAGGTAACAAGGTGGCTCAAAGTCCTGGGTACCCCAAGAACCATCACAGTGTGCAGGTGAGGGCACCTCAAATGAGTGCTTGTGAGGGTAACGTCATCATACTAACATGAGACTGGAAGTAAAATTTTCAGGTGGAAGTGTGATTTTCAAGTTGCTATGTCTTCTTAAGGGGTACTCTAAGCACTTTAAATTAGTACAGGCCCAATGTCTGTGTACACACACCCACACCCTAAACAAATGTCCTCATGGAATTTTTAAAAATTAAGAAAAGACAATTTTGATTTAAAATTCCACTGCAGTGCTAGAAATGGAGTTCTGAGTTGAAACTGTTTGCTGCATGTTAAAACAGTGCTACCTTGCTTCTTTTCCATGATCTCCAATAATCCTGTCATCCCGGCCAAGATTTCTAGAAGAAATGCGAGCCAGCTCCATTCCTAGTTCCTTATTCAAACCCTCTAAACCGTATTTTTTGAAGCAAACACGATGTCGGGAATATCCTGCAAGCTGCTCATCTGCTCCAATTCCTGTAAGCACAACCTACAGAAGAGTATAAAAATGGTATTTTATTATTTATCTAGGAACTGTAAAGGGGGAAAACGTTATAGATTCCCCAAATATTCAACTATAAAAATCTGAAAATAAACCCAATAAATATATTCAAACACATTTAGATTAACATAATAAAATAAGCCTGCATTTATTCATTTTTATAGATCCTGATCTTGTTCTCACTGAAGTCACTGGGAACCCTGATTTAAATTGGAGCAGGATCAGACCTGAACAGTATACACTCATGCTTTAACTCATTAAAGAAAAACAAAAAACCTGGTCTTTTACAATAAACCATTTCAGTCTATTTGGGGGAAAAAATAATTTGAACTTTTTGAAGAATTGAGATAAACTGCTAAGTAAATCACGTCACCTGAAAGACAACTAAAATAAAACCAGTATTCACATCTTTAGGTGACCCACTCTGATGCATAAGCCATTATAGGTTGTAGCACAATCTGAAAATAAAGCAAAATCCATTCAACTGTGCACTAAATCCTCTATTATTTGACTCCAACCATTTTAAACATCCCCATTAACTGGCAGCAAATAGTATAAACCTCAAAGCAGATGCAGAAGTGAACTCCAAATATGCAGCATCATTTTAAAAAACATTCATCCTTTCTCCATGCTCACTACCAAAGACAAGTGGGAGGAAAAAGAGAATTCTTGAAGTAGCTATCAAATTACTACAAGAAGTTGCCCCCTTCAAAACGGCAAGAAAAATATCAGGTGGAAACAGAGGAAAAGTTGCTCTTTAAATGACTGTTTAAAATATGTCAGAAGCCTTCAAAAAACAATCCTCACCCCTCAATAATAATAGCATTTTGTTTTGTCACATACCAACCCAAATATTGATATTGTGGGAATTACTGGATGTGGGATACCAGCACAAAACAATGCTGATTAACTAAATTTTCTGCAGATTTAAATATTTCAGATCTGTTTAGACTAGATCTGATGGTACAATTCTTCTCTACTACATCAATTCAAAAATTGAATATTCCAGGCTGAAGACTATTGCCTTTCCCAGTTCTACTGCTGTATACTCAAGCTTACAGAATAGAATAATTCCATGCCAAGGAATTGAATGCAGGAGTCCTGCATTTTTGGAACTGCAGACAGTTACACACTTATTACAACTGCAAAATTTACTTATGCTTGCTACTTGTATTGCAGCGAGCTTGGATATTTATTAATTTTTTACTGACTACTGAAGCTAAACTGCACTACACTTATTTTTATTGACCAACTATAAAACAAAGAAGATCTTATACCTTTGCAGAACTTTTATATGGTTTTACATCTCCCTGGGTAGTAATAAAACCTTCTCCCCTGGAAGCAAACCAAACTGCACAACCAATGCTGTCATCCAGAACGGTATCCAATGGATAAACTAAGTGGCGTATGCGCTGTTGTCTCATTCTTTTCAGTTCCTCAAGTGTAACATTAATTTCCACAAAATTCCAAGTTCTTGAAGGATTAATAGTCTCTAGTTCTTCCAGTCCTGCTCTGCCAGTGATTCGGTCAGGCACATTGAAGCAAGAAAAGTTATCAACAATTGTAGTATCAAGTTTTTTACAGCATTCCTGACAAGAATGCAATTCATGTTGTTTTTTCTGCTTGCTTTGTATTGTCTGTTCTTTAATCATGAAGGCTACGTTAAGAAGATCAATTGGTTCCTCTGAAGGAATATGTCGATCAGCTAGGGTTGCAATAAGCATAGAATCAATACCACCAGAAAACAATATTGCAACATGTGCTTTCTTGGTAGGCATACTCGGAATTTCTCCTGTTAGCTGACCTGTATCTCTAAACAGATATAAAACACGTCTCTTTACTGCTTCACTTAAAACATCAATAAGCTGTTGGACCAATTTCTTCTTGTGCTCTTCTGCAAGAAATCGATGAAGATCTTCTACAGTAACTGTACTATTAGTAATATTACGGCAATGAGAGTCAACTGAAGTTTCAGGAACTGTCCTATTCAAAGGAACAACTGGTGTTATTAGAGAAAGGTTTAACTCACTCATCGTAAGAGACACATAGGCAGGTAAATCTTTTGAAATCTGATCCAAGCCACTGAGGAATGTTTCTTCTATTGCATTTTCTCTGGAATGGTATTTCCAGGGATAGAATGTTAAAACCAAAGACTCAGATATAGCACATGCCTTAAGATCAATTTTGTAAATTCCAGATGCTGGAACTTCCTGCCATTGGTTATCAGATTCAGAAAGAGCACTTACAGACGACAAACAGAGAGCCCTGTCTAGCTCTTTATTAAACTGCCACAACAAACTACGACGACCAAAATAATCCCTTCCAAACCACAAGTAGTGTCTCGATGCTTGATAATAAATAAAAGACCACGGACCCTGAACAGATGAGAAGAGTGACAAAATATCAGATTCACTACTACATGATGAAAGATGATGAAACATAACTTCAGTGTCATTCTCTGCTGTCCCTACGTGAATTCCATTGAAGACTTCTCCATTCCAAAGAAACACATTGTTATCAATGTCTGTCAGAGGCTGGGGAGTCATCAGTCCCCTCAGGTGAAGTATATGGCCAGAAAACAAACACTGGTAGGAGAGATCAGACACAGTCTTTATCAGATGCTGGCTGCTGTTAGGTCCTCTTCTTCTTAGGTTGCACAGCAGACCATCTTTGAAGAAGCCACCAATAGTGTGCTGAACAAACAAACTGACAACACAACAAATACCACACATTGCTATATAGAATTTAAAAGGTCTATTTTCTGATTTTGGTCTTCTCTGAATTTTCTATCTCCTGATGTGCCCTCTTCAGGTCATCTAATGTGTCTGCATAAAAGAAAAGAGGAAATAAATAATCACTTAAAATTCTTTTAATAAATTCGATAAATGTGGTAGAATAATAATGAATTAGAGGGATAAACAGCAAGCTCTTTAGGGCAGGGACTGTCTTTCTGTTCTATATTTGTACTGTGCCTAGCACAATAGGATCCTGGTCCATGAAGGCCTTAAAAGCCAGAGGCTAAGCGAGCAAGGGGAGCTAACGAACAGGGGACCGCAAACAGGGGAGTTTGAGATGGGGTTTGTGGGAGGGAGACTAAATAAAATCGCTATGGTTAGGAAGGGCCGCATCGCCAGTGCCAACGTTGCTCCTGTCTCCTCCACCTGCGCCTGTATCTAGGCAGACAACCTAACCATGGATGCCTCTATGCAGATCCTGGTGTGGATCTGCAGAGACTGTGGCCTGCATTTCCCACTCACAGAAAGCCAGGCTGGGGGGGACCATCCAGTGTGAAAGGTGCCTGATGGCGGAATCTCTCAGGAAGCAGGTGGGAGAGCTACAGGAGGTGGCTAGGCTGAGGCACATCCATGCCCAGTTCCTTGGGAGTATTCATAGGGAGACATCCAAGACTGAGGAAGCTATCCAGCTACAGAAGACTGCTGTCACACCACCGAGGGAGGAGGATATGGCTCTGTCACAGGGAGGACACTAGCTCCTGGTTAATTCTGGCAGCAGGCAGTGCTCCATCCCTACTCCCAACCCACCCACCATGGTGACTGAAAACCTTTATGCTGCCTGGGCAACAAGAGATGAGGAATCACCCCCAAAGGTGGAGGAGGAGAAGCCATGTACCCCCAAGGCTGGGAGGATCGCAGCCACCACTCCCAGGAGAAAATGTAGTGTAGTGGTGGTTGGTGACTCTTTTCTGAGGGGGTTGGAGGCACCCATCTGTCACCCTAACATGGCATCTGGGAGGTATGCTGCCTGTCAGGGGCCCATATCCGAGATGTTATGGAGAGATTGTCGAGGATCATCCCCATGCTCCCCCACTACCCCATGCTACTCATCCATGTGGGCACTAATGATACTGCGAGGTATGACCCTCAGCAGATCAGAAGTGACTACAGGGCTCTGGGAGTAAGGGTGAAGGAGTTGGGAGCGCAAGCAGTGTTCCCTTCGATCCTTCTGGTCAAGGATAGGGGCCCAGGCAGAGACAGATGCACCCTGGAGGTGAATGCCTGGCTGCGAAGATGGTGTCACCAGGAAGGCTTTGGCTTCCTTGACCATGGGATGCAGTTTTAGGAAGAAGGACTGCTAAGCAGAGATGGGGTCCACCTATCGAGGAAGGGGAAGAGCCTATTTGGATACAGACTAGCTAACCTAGTGAGGAGGGCTTTAAACTAGGTTTGAAGGGGGCAGTTGACCAAAGCCCACTGGTAAGTCAAAAACATGGAGACTGGAGAGAAGGGATTTGGGGGGAGCATGGCTTGTTATAGCAGGGATAAGGGAGAGACAAGACAGAACTGACGGTGGGGGAAATCAAATCAGTAGCTTAGATCTGTATACCAATGCGAGAAGTATGGCGAATAAACAGGAAGAGCTCAAAATGCTAGTAAATAAACACAACTATGACATAATTGGTATCACAGAGACTTGGTGGGATAATACGCATGACTGGAATATTGGTATCGAAGGATACAGTTTGCTCAGGAAGGACAGGCAGAGAAAAAAGGGAGGAGCTGTGCCTTATATATTAAAAATGTATACACTTGGACTAAGGTTGAGATGGAAATAGGAGACAGACTTGCTGAAAGTCTCTGGATAAGGATAAAAGGGGTAAAAAACAAGGGTGATGTCATGGTAGGGGTGTACTACAGACCACCTAACCAGGAAGAAGAGGTAGATGAGACTTTTTTTAAGCAACTAACAAAATCATCCAAGCACAGGACTCGGTGGTAATAGGGGACTTCAACTACCCAGACATCTGTTGGGAAAATAACACAGCAGGGCACAGATTATCGAACAAGTTCTTGGAATGTAGACAATGTCTTGGAGACAACTTTTTATTTCAGAAGGTGGAGAAAGGTACTGGGGAGAGGCTGTTCTAGATTTGATTTTAACCAATAGGGAAGAACTGGTTGAGATTTTGAAAGTGGAAGGCAGCTTGGGTGAAAGTGATCATGAAATGGTAGAGTTCATGATTTTAAGGAATGGTAGGAGAGAGAACAGCAAAATAAAGACAATGGATTTCAAGAAGGCAGACTTTAGTAAACTCAGGGAGTTGGTAGGTAAGATCCCAGTAGAAGCAAATCTAAGGGTAAAAACAATGGAAGACAGTTGGCAGTTTTTCAAGAGACATTATTAAAGGCACAAGAGCAAACTACCCCACTGCATAGGAAAGATAGGAAGTATGGCAAGAGACCACGCTGGCTTAACCAGGAGATCTTCAATGATCGGAAACTCAAAAAAGAATACTACAGAAAGTGGAAACTAGGTCAAATTACAAAGGATGAATATAAACAAATAACACAGGTATGTAGGGACAAAATTAGAAAGGCCAAGATACAAAACAAGATCAAACTAGCTAGAGACAAAGTGCAACAGGCAACGTTCTACAAATACATTAGAAGCAAGAGGAAGATCAAGGACAGGGTAGGCCCATTACTCAATGAGGGGGAAAAAACAATAACAGAAAATGTGCAAATGGCAGAGGTGCTTAATGACTTCTTTGTTTTGGTGTTCACCAAGAAGGTTGGTGGTGATTGGATATCTAACATAGCGAATGTCAGTGAAGATGAGGTAGGATCAGAGGCTAAAATGGGAAAGAACAAGTTAAAAATTACTTAGACAAGTTAGATGTCTTCAAGTCACCAGGGCCTGATGAAATGCATTCTAGAATACTCAAGTAACTGACTGAGGAGATATCTGAGCCATTAGCGATTACCTTTGGAAAGTCATGGAAGATGGGAGAGATTCCAGAAGACTGGAAAAGGGAAATAAGCACAACCTGGGGAATTACAGACCAGTTATCTTAACTTCTGTACCTGGAAAGAGATGGAGAAAATAATAAAGCAATCAATTTGCAAACGCCTGGAAAATAGTAAGGTGATAAGTAACAGTCAGCTTGGATATGTCAAGAACAAATCGTATCAAACCAACCTGATACCTTTCTTTGACAGGGAAACAAGCCTTGTGTATGGGAGGAAGCAGTAGACGTGATATAGCTTGACTTTAATAAAGCTTTTGATACTGTCTCGCATGACCTTCTTATAAACAACCTAGGGCAATGCAATCTAGATGGAGCTACTATAAGAAGGGTGCATAACTGGTTGAAAAACCATTCTCTGTTAAGTCGTTATCAGAGGTTCACAGTCATGCTGGAAGAGCATAATGCGTGGGGTCCCACAGGGATCAGTTCTGGGTCAAATTCTGTTCAGTATCTTCATCAGTGATTTAGATAATAGCATAGAGAGTACACTTATAAAGTTTGCAGACGATACCAAGCTGGGAGGGGTTGCAAATGCTTTGGAAGATAGGATTATAATTCAAAATGATCTGGACAAACTGGAGAAATGATCTAAAATGAACAGGATGAAATCCAATAAGGACAAATGCAAAATACTCCACTTAGGAAGTAACAATCAGTTGCACACATACAAAATGGGAAATGACTGCCTAGGAAGGAATACTTACTGTGGAAAGGGATCTGCAGATCATAGTGGACCACAAGCTAAATATGAGTCAACAGTGTAACACTGTTGCAAAAAAAGAAGGAAACATCATTCTGGGATATACTAGTAGGAATGTTGTAAGCAAAACACAAGAAGTAATTCTTCCTCTCTACTCTGCGCTGATTAGGCCTCAATTGGAGTATTGTGTCCAATTCTGGGCGCCACCTTTCAGGAAAGATGTGGACAAATTGGAGAAGCAAGAAAAATTATTAAAGGTCTAGAAAACATGACCTATGAGGGAAGATTGAACAAACTGGGTTTATTTAGTCTGGAAAAGAGAAGACTGAGATGGGACATGATAACAGTTTTCAAGTACATAAGAGGTTGTTACAAGGAGAAGGGAGAAAAATTGTTGTTCTTAACCTCTGAAGATAGGACAAGAAGCAATGGGCAAGGATGGTTTAGGTTGGACATTAGGAAAAATTTCCTAACTGTCAGGGTGGAATACATTCCCTAGGGAGGATGTGGAATCTTCATCCTTGGAGATTTTTAAGAGCAGGTTAGACAAACACCTGTCAGGGATGGTCTAGATAATACTGAGTCATGCCATGAGTGCAGGGGACTGGACTAGATGACCTCTTGAGGTTCCTTCCAGTCCTGTGATTGGGCGTCTTAGGCACTACGATAATACAAATAATAAATAGTAATAATAATGGTTCCTGATAAGTCAGTAATTATAGCCAACAGTCCAATCAACACAAAATTTAAAGACATATAACAAGAAAATATGAAAGTGTTATGCATCAGTACCATTGCACAAATCAGCCCATTGCAGCTTTTTCCCCTTTAAAGACATTCAAATTTAGATATATATTCTTATTGTTAATGCACATTTTTGTATACATGAACTTTAAAAATTGTATGTCGTTAAATTTGCATTGATTGGGCTATTAACTATAACTCCTGACTTATCAAGTACCAAAATTATTATTTGTATTATTGTAGTGCCTAAGACTAAGAGCTTCAGTCATGGACCAGGACCCTATTGTGCTGGGTACTGTACAGGTATAGAACAAAAAGACAGCCCCAAAGAGTTTACAATCTATCTCTCTAATCTAAGTCATTATTATTGTACTGCATTTTTATATATAAGACTTTTACCAATATCAGAAGCTGGTGAACTCCTAGCTACTGTCAATATAAGATTTGCACTTTACTGCATAAACTATCTTAACTAAAGCCTTCTCAGTGTAAACTGGCTAAAAACACTCTAAGAAACAAAGAGCAAGCACCATTTGTTCCATCCAGAAATTACTGAGTTCATTTACATCTTGGAATTCATTCCACACCTGACCCTAGATTTCTCATCTACTTGATGCTTCTTGGTCTTTATTTAACCAACAAGTCTCTCTCTCTCATTCTCCCTTATCTCCAGATGCTTCTATCCTAGATCCTCGACCCTCCACACCTCCATAATCCCAAAGTCCATTCCTCCAGCCCCCAAAGGTTTTCAGTTCAACTTCAGTTTTCTTTCTTCCTTAACCCATGTTACTTTCAGACAGGTTTATTCTTCCTATATGGGACCAAATGCTGCAAGATGCTGATTGCTTCCTGAAAGGAGTTGAGGGTGCTCAGCAATTCAGAGGACTGGGCACTAGGTCTACTATAATTTTTACTGGCATCCCGTCCTACATTTTTAGGACTGGAAGCTTTTCAGTTTAAGTACTTTATCACGCATATACATAATATTGTGATTACTTTAGTCTTCTGTCCTATACAGACAAATTAAACACAGCAATCATACAGCTTTGAATAAAGCTGTTCATTTTGATCTGCAGGAGAAATCCTACACAGTTACAAATACCACCTTTAAATATTGGTAGGCAATGTGTGTTAAGAACTTACTTTTGCATTCAGATAACATTTCTGTTCTGTCTACAAGAAAGAATATGTTGCTATTGGGTTGCTGTTTATAAACTTTCTGAAAAATAAGAGGAAATTGGGATAGGTTAGGGTTAATAACAAATCCACAGCAGAAGTCTAACATGTTATCATGACAACTGTTTTATCATCCACAGCATTGTTACCTACTGCTATTTTATATTCTTCTTCCCTCAAATATGATGAATCAAGTGCCACCATTTCAAATATAAACTAAATTGAAAGTAAACATATTTATGAATACTTAAAGTGTATGAATGGCTAACATGATATTGGCAAATATCAGGCCAAGTTAGACATTTTAATCAACAATTTAGATAAGACATTACTGAAAGTACTGACGCCAAAAGGACACACAAATTCTCATTGTTTTAAAAGGCAAGTGTCTATCAATTTACTACATTAAAAGGCATTGTACTAAAAGTACATGTACGTGATACAAATAATATAGGATAAAAGATAAAAATATTAAAAAGTTAATTCTTTGCAACACATATAATAGTTGTAAAATGTATAACAGAACGCGGTTATCATCTATACTGACAGAGTCCTGGAGTCCCTACTCACTCAAAGCTTCAGTGAGAGTTTAGAATAGATGGATTAAAAACTACAGGATTTGGCCCAACATAAATTGTATATACAGTAGAGCCTCTGTGTTACAACCTAATTGGAGACTGAGTGCAGAAAGTCAAAAAGTTCATAAAATTGAACATAAAAAAATTAGTCGGTACAGTGCCTGAGTTGCAGTATGATGCAACTGCATCATTTTCTTGTCTTTCAAACTGTAAAGCAATTTCAACACACTGAAGGCATCAGAATATAAAGGGATGATGATTCGTTCTTCATTGACATCTCTTTTGTTGTGACCCTTTGTCCCATCAAGAAAAATGGTTCATGTAACTGGTGGTTTGTAAAAACGAGGTTCTACTACACCATAAAGACAATTCTTTATCAAGTTGTATCCATGACATTCACAAAGTACACAAAGCCACAGTGAACTATTCAGTCATGGTGCTAGGGGACAAAACTTGTGGCACGAGCCTGTGATTTCATATCATACCTACTGTGCATTTAATCCTATCAGAACCGAACAGTTAACCAAAACATGAAATAGCAGTCTCAATTGGCATACTATATACACCACAAAAAAAAAAAAAGGGGGGGGGGGAATTTGTGTGTTTGTGAAACTTCAGATGGAGAGTCCTGGAGACTGAAGTCCTCTATCCACAGAACACTTGTACCAGAAGTGGCAGGTACATGCTTTCTTACACTGCCCCTCCAATGTGCCTCAGTATCCATCCTCCATCTCTTCCATACTCTCTGCTGAAACTGCCAATGAGTCAGCCAATGGTGCCAACTCTGATGTGAACATGTCCACTAATAAGCATACCAAGAAAAAAATTGATCTTATTTGACAAGGACCCATTATCAGTCCAGAGCTATCCAGGGCTCAAACTAATTCTGCTTTTGTCATGAATTGTTTACATGTTTCTGTATAATTTACCTGCACCTTGAATGATTTATTTTTAAGAACATGTAAGTCCATTTACACTGATTGTCAATTTTTCTGTGCACTGTTGAAATTAAATAGTTGGTAGGTAATGCATCAGATCTCTCTGAAAATACAGTGTGGTCATTTATGTATGTTTTGTAGATGACATTTGTATATAGTTAACTCTATCTTTATTTTTAAAAGGGTTTTAACTTGTGCATATAAGGTAGGATTTTCACACACGCTCAATATTGGCTTAACTCTGCTCCCCTCAAAATGAATGGTAAATCTCACTCTTATTTCAAAGGAAGCAGCTAGGCCAATGGTAAGGGCTTCTGAAAATCCCACACATCATGGACACGATTAACGACAAAACAAATTGTGCTGATCCAAAGATAAACTGAATTAATTTTTCTTTTACGAACTTTAGACACTGATTAATCAGACTGATAGCCATACAGAAAAACTGGTAAATATCAGAACACAATCATTTTGAAGTAGCCATTGAAAGCTGTTTTGCTTTTCTTAGGTATTAAAGCCGGAAGCAGATATTTCCCCTTCCATGTAGGATATACATCTTTATCTTGGAGTTTTAGCCAATATAAGTTATCCTTAGAGAAAAGGAAAGTATTTATTTGCTTATCAGTGCACATAACATCTGTTTTCTCATTTCTATCTACAGCCCTTCACCTACCAATTCTTGCATAATGGTCATAAAACTCAAGGGGTTCATAGAGGAGGACAACAGCAGAGAAGGTCTTCTTTGAATTTTTTTAAAGCAACTTTAAACAACTTTTGCCTTCAAAATCTGAGAAAATCTGTGACAAATATTATGAGTTTGACGCCAAATTTGGTATTTCCCCTGATAAAAAACAATTCCTGCACAGCTTAGTTCTGAATGTAATATGGAGAGTAATTCCCTCACCACTTAGAAAATGTACAGTAGGAATTGTCTTCTTTTTGGCTTGAAGCATTGAGAAGTGTTGGAAGGGGCACACAAGTGTTTTACTTTGATCTAGGATGCGCTACACTCCATCACTACCACAAAACTGGATATGATCACTTCCTGGAAAATAAATCTTCTTTGATAAGGTGCGTAAACTAAGTTAATAATATCAATATAACAACAACTAAATGCTGTCTTAAAAAATGTCACTCATAGTGGGCATCAGCTATTTTGAAGTGTTTGTATTTGTTTTCTCATGCTTTCCCACCTTCCTTTATCTAGAGAATAAACTGCAGCAACTGCAAACACTGTCGCATTCTATCAGGTTGGAAGTGAACACGTCAAAGACTAAGTGGATGCGGAATGAGCATTCGAAGCAGGAATCATCGCTGTGAAAGGGAAAGTAATTGAGGAGGTCAACAAATATATTTATCTAGGTCAGCAGCTGAACATTCAAAGGGGAATGCAGTAGCACGAAAAAGGCGGGGCGGGAAAGTTTCAACAAAATAAAGACAACTCTAATGGATGATAAACTGCCCATGAAGAAAAGGAAAGAACTGTTTAACTCCACTGCTCTGTTAGCAATGATATAGGGAGTGGAAAGCTGGTCAACAATGAAAGTGGAGGAAGAAAAATTCACTGTCACCCAGAGAGCAATGGAAAGGCGAATCTGCAAGATATCGCTCTGTGATCATCTACCAAATGAGGAGATCAGAAGGCATACGGAGGTGACCGATGTAGTGCAGGCGATGTACAACGCAAAGTGGAGATGGACGGGTCATGTAGTCCGCAGGTAAGACAATATGTGGACAACCCGAATCAGTGACTGGATCCCCAGAGACCACAAGCGACCACTGGGCAGACCGGAAATGCGTTAGGCTGATCCCAGAACAAAACTCTTGGCCAGAAATGGAAAGAACATGTTTGTAATAAAACAGAGTGGTGTGGCATTGACTTGCGTTTGTGAAGGGACGGACGAGGACAAGCTGGACAATGGCGATTTATCTAATGCAAAAAATGAATTGCTAAAAAACCACTTTGTAATCACTCACCCGGTTCTTCTTCAAGTTGGAAAGCTCATCAACTACAACTTTCTGCTCTTTAATCTGAAAAACATAACAGAACTCTAGATTTATAACAAATAAATCAGTATGTTATAACCATAGAATCATATAATATCAGGGTTGGAAGGGACCTCAGGAGGTCATCTAGTCCAACCCCCTGCTCAAAGCAGGACCAATCCCCAATTAAATCATCACCCTAGGTAACTCATTCCAGTGTTTCACCACCCTCCTAGTGAAAAAGTTTTTCCTAATATCCAACCTAAACCTCCCCCACTGCAACTTGAGACCATTACTCCTTGTTCTGTCATCAGCTACCACTGAGAAGAGTCTAGATCCATCCTCTTTGGAACCCCCTTTCAGGTAGAATCATAGAATATCAGGGCTGGAAGGGACAAACCCACTATTAACACTCCAACCCATGTTTTCAGATAGACAAACATTTGCATCTACCTTACTCTGAAGGTCCAGGAGAAATCAGATAGAAAAGTGATGGAGTAAAGAATGGAAAGTAAACTGACACATGAAAGATGTTTCCATAGCCAATATAAACATAACCAGTAAGATATCCTGGGGCATATGACTAATAGAAGCCGAAGTAAATTTTTCTGAAATTAATTTGATCTGAAAACTAGGTATCTGTAGAAGTCTGAGCCAGCAAACCAGGAGGGAGTAAATCATATTTTCAAATACCTGCTTTAGAAGGGAGGTAATTTGTACACGATCTGCATCTTTTTCTCCACAATTGCATGTGATCAGTACTGCACATCTAGGGCCTGATTCCAAAGCCTACTGAAATCAATGTGAGTCTTTCTATTGCTTTCAATGAGCTTTGCACCAGACCCTAATAAAACCTACTACTCTTGTAGATGGGGTTACTATGTAAGCAAATATGGTATGTTTTGTAAGCAACAGGCTAGGAACTAGATTCTGAATTATTCTGGTATAAATCAGAAGAATTTCACTGAGGTTAATGGAACAACAGCATATGAAAAATCTGTTTTGTGGGATCTCCTTCTTTCCAGGGGGGAAAAATGGGTCTCTTCAGGGTGACAAAGAAGTTAGAAAAATCCTGAAGCACACAACAATGCAAAGAACTGTGAAGCCAATTTTGTCAATTTCCTGGGAACATCTCAAGGGCAGGGGGAATCCTTGAAGTGCAGAGCTGCCCACACCTTCTTTCCCCGATATAGGGGTCACTGTTGGAAAAAAGACCAAAGAACCTCTACACTTCAGCTATTACAAGCTGCAAGAATGTCCCTTAGGGCCACAGGCAACTGGACATAAACTAGAACAGCACAGCATCTCCTCTATTTATGCCATGAACTGAACAGTACCTTAACTGGTTCCAGAATTTGGAAGTCACAAAGTTGGCATAAATCCACCTTTGATCCCATTCCAGTCTCTCAGGCGCTCAAACCAAAGCACACATTTTACACCAATATCCTCCACCGAGGACATGGAGAAGCAGCACATTTACAAAAGGAAAATGGAGGAGGTTCCTTGGGATTTACCAGACTTACAGACTGATGACACTACTGTCTCGACAGTAAATATTTAGTGTTTGTGAAGAATGCCAGAATGACAACTCCAGAGGCTAAAATATTTTATGTCTCCATGGAGCATATATGGGATAAGTAGCTGTAGCATAAGATAACCCACAATTCCCTGACCATTTATCTCAGGCTTGGAGTGATCAACACTAGGCATGACAAAGTAGTTCTACCAATATCTCCATTTAGCCCTGCCACTGCCAATATGGCCATTAATTAGGGCCAAATTATGGTGGAAGTTTCTCTACTGTGAAAATTAAAAAAGCCAAAAATCTCTGCTTTTTCATGGTACTGAATCTCTAATTTTTTTCTGGGGGGTAAAAATAAAGTCATCACCCTTATACTCCTGCCGCCCTGCACCCCCATTTTCACAGCAAGCGCTCAACGCCACACGATTTCCCAGAAAGTGTGTTCAGGGCCAATATAACATCCTGATTCGCTGTCGCGGCATTATGACGTTAGACCTTGCAGCGTGACATCACACCGCGAACGCTCTTGTAGTGATGACGCCAAATAAGCAGGAGGAGACCAGGCTGGTGCCCCCACTGGGCCGCGCTGCGCCCAGCCGGCAGGGGGCCCCCCTCCTCCTCCCGCACGGACCCCAACCGGAACTGGACCCGCATCTATTCTGCAGAGGCCGGAACCTCCGGTCTCGCGAGGGCCGTGTGCGGGAGTGAGATTCGCGCCCCGCCCCCACCTTTCGGGTCAGCTCGTCCTTCTGGGGCAGCTTCGCCCCCTCCTCCTCTCTCCGCGGCTCCCGGCCCGACATTCCCGTCCTTACGCGTCCCGTTGCCAGGGGTGACAAGCGCGGAAACTCACACACACTGGCTGGCGCTTCCCTAATCCCACCACGTGCGGTTGGGGCCGACTACTTCCTGCAAACGCCCCGAACTGCGCAGTCGCACTACACGCAAAGCCCCGAACTGCGCCCACCTAGCCGGGCCGGTGGAGCGACAGCGCATGCGCGAGCTTCTCCGGGCATGCTCAGTAACAAGTCACGCCTCTGTACGTTTGGCCACCGCTCTTGGTGTAACTGAGCATGCGCGAATTGTCTCGAGTTGGTTGAAAAATGGTACTTGGTTTTGAAGCGCCATCAAGTTTTAAAATCCCTGGAAGGGAGCTGCGATACGGTTAAGCTTGGGAACCCCACACCTTGAGAATCCAGATTTATCGGAAAAGCTGCCCTTAGGGAGCTGTAAACAGCTGCCTCCTAAAGCAGGGATGGGCAAACTTTTTGGTCCAAGAGCCACAGCTGAGTATGGAAATTGTATGGCGGGCCATGAATGCTCACGGACTTGGGGGTTGGCATGCAGGGCTCTGGGGTGCAGGCAGAAATGAGGAGTTCAGGGCGTGGCAAAGGGTTCTGGACTGGGGCAGGGAGTGCGGGGGGAGGACTCCAGCGGGGGGTGTGGGCTCTGGGGTGGGGTTGGGGGTGGACAGTGCTCTGGGCTTGGACCAAGAAGCTCATAGGGCAGCAGGGGTCCGGGTGGCGCTTACCTCAAGCAGCTCCTGGAAACAGCAACATGTCCCCTCTCCAGCTCTTACAGGGCAGTGCAGCCAGGCAGCTCTGCACACTGTCCTGTCCACAGGCGCCGCCCTTGCAGCTCCCATTGGCCAGCGTTTCTGTGAGCTGTGCAGGTGGCACTTGGGGAGGGGGCAGCATGCAGAGCCCCCTGGCTGCCCCAACGCATAGGAGCTGAAAGGCGGACATGCCGCTGCTTTCGGGAGCCGCGCAAGCCTCGGACGCTGCTCCCAGGAGAGAACTAAAGAGCTGGATTAAAATGTCTGAAGGGCCGGATGTGGCCCCTGGGCCGTAGTTTGCCCACCCCTGTCCTAGAGCCTAGGATATGTCTATACCACAATCAGAGGTGTAACTGCAGCATGTGCAGACATATCTGATCTAGCTTTAATTTAAGTATTATGAGTACCTAATGAAGGCTAAGCAGCACAGATTTCAGCATGGGCTGAATTACACAGTGGTTTCAGGTGGGCTTGTACAACCAAACTGAAGTCCATGCTGCCACATCTTCACTGACTTGCAGTGTGTGTCTACACAAACTGCAATCACTCCCCTGATTGCAGGGTAGTAATATCCTTACTTGCACACATGGTTAAGCCTTTGCAGACATGGTTTTGACATTTTGAATAAATCCCTGGTGTCCACCTAATATGTGAACATATAACTTGCCTACACTAGGGTTTAAAAAAATAACTTTTTTTCCTAGTATAAGCAAGAACAGAAAGAAAGAAATTGGTTAGAACTAGTGCTATAATTTGAGAAGATAGGCCTCAAAAGCTTGAGAATGAAAGAACCACAAATGTGTAAAAAGAAATTAAGGGAAAGATTCTAATTAGTGTTTAGAAAAAAACTGTGTTCATTTCATAGCCCTTTACCAGAAATGGACAGCAGAAATGAAGGAGTGAACCCTGCAGAAGGGTATTTGTTAAACAAGTTATATGAGTTCCTGGTTTTAAAAGCTTCCTTTTTCTTGGCTAAACCTATTATTTTAATAATTACTAATAGTAGTATATTGTTTTGCACTTCAGCGCCTTGCTTCATCTGAGTAGGTCAATGTTCTTTACAAACATCTAATTAGGTCTCACAACACAGATGGCTGAAGCAAGGCACAGAGAATTTAAATAACCCGATGGTAAGTCAGTGGCAAAGCCAGGAACAATAAGTCCTGGTTTCCTAGTTTAACCACTAGATGCCACCATCATAAATTGGTAACATGGAAACTGCTATCTGTAGGCCTTGGTGATCAAGTAACAACTAGAAGTGTGTGAACACCAACAATTTTCGTTTGTGTGTGGTTCATTCACCAAACCTTGCAAATGTAGTTTTTGGGTTGCTAGTGGTCCTAATCCCCTTGCATAAAAGCTCAACTTCAGCAACCTACAACCTCCCCAGGGAAGTCCAACAGCGCATCGCTGCTATCATTAGAGCTGGGTCACAGAAACAAAAATGGAATTGCCTGTTATGAATAGTCAGGGAAAGACAGGATTTCCCTTCCCAAAATACCAAGGCTCAGTGCTTACACAGGTTTCAGAGTAGCAGCCGTGTTAGTCTGTATTCGCAAAAAGAAAAGGAGTACTTGTGGCACCTTAGAGACTAACCATTTTATTTGAGCATAAGCTTTCGTGAGCTACAGCTCACTTGTATGCATCTGATGAAGTGAGCTGTAGCTCACGAAAGCTTATGCTCAAATAAATTGGTTAGTCTCTAAGGTGCCACAAGTAATCCTTTTCTTTTTGCTTACACAGGGTTGCCCAGGTGCTTAGTTCGTTTCTCTGCTAATTCACTTAAGAAGAAAATGAGGCTAGGAATGAAACACTGAAAAACAAGTTTAATGGGAAAAATGTAAAAGTGAAAAAGCAAGAAATCATTATCAGAGTTCATGTACCTTTTTGTTCCTCCATTAAGCATTGCAGAGGCCTGATATATCCAGCCAGTACTGTGTGTAAGCTGCTTGTGTCCTTGGTTACCAATCATCAGAAGACAGACATAGAAGGCAAAATCCTGTACTGTACTTGACTCATGTGTGGGGTCCGGTCAAGCAGGTGTGCTCAGAGGCTGCCTACTGGAATGGGTCTCTAAATACCATTGTGGATCAGGACCTGTGTGACTGGGTAAGGTTTATGGCCTAATTTCAGAGCATCCATAGCTACCACCGAAGACAATGGACATTAACTAATAGGTTATAATCCAAAACCCAGCGAAGCAAATGGGCTTTGGATCAGGCAAATAATGCACAACGCTTAGTGGGATTAATCCAATGCCAATTGAAACTGATTGAAAGTCCGTTGACTTTCATAGATACTGGATCATATTTTTACCAACAGGGAGGATCAACAGAAATCAGAGGGAAATTTGACAAAGCCCTGGCTGGATTTAGTTGGGGATTGGTCCTGCTTTGAGCAGGGGGTTGGACTAGATGACCTCCTGAGGTCCCTTCCAACCCTGATAGTCTATGATTCTATGATTTGGCAACATTTGCACAGAATTTTCTCACAAATCTGTGGGATTTTGTCAGAACTTTTAGCCAAAGTCAGTGAGATCACTGTGAGGATGTCCCCTTTACTTTTTGTCTCACCTTGTCCTTTCTCTCTATTTTAATAATAGATAACATTGTAAGACCCAAGGAGAGTCATTCCAAAATTAACATGAATTGCTGTAGCTAGGGCAAATTTATATAAACCCCATCAAACCGCACAAGTATCACAGCAGGAAACCCACAATTTGTAGCTGACTACATTGCAGACATTGGTTGTTTGAAAAGTGTGAATTGGGAGTGCTTTGTTCCAAATGAGTCTTGAGTGGGCCTGCCTGTTACAAAAAAGCCAGTTAGCTGCGAACCAGCTGAGCAGCGAACAACAAAGAGGCTAACAGAGGGAGTTTGCCTGGGATCTGTCTGAGAGGAGATACGCTAGGGGCTGCATTAGGGAGGCTGTGTTGGTGAGTATCTGAGTGTCTGTTGTGGGGACAGTTTGATCATGTGCTTGATTGGTTGTTTGAAAAGTGTGAATTGGGAGTGCTTTGTTCCAGGTGAGCCTTGAGTGGGCCTGCCTGTTATAAAAAGCCAGTGAGCTGTGAACCAGCTGAGCGGCGAACAGCAGAGAAGCTAACAGAGGGAGTTTGCCTGTGGAGAGCCCACTGAGGCTTACATCTTGCCGGCTTCTCTGGGTAGTTACTACAACTCCTAAGGAAGCTCATAGAAGGAAGGTAATATGGATGGGGAGTGTTCAGCTGTTGTCATCTGCATTGGATGTGCCATGTTTGTCTTTCTTCCCCAGGACAGAAGCGACTTTATCTGTACAAAGTGCAAGCTGGTCTCCATATTGAAAGAGAAGTTCAAGATCTGGAGAAACAAGTATCGACCCTGCGTTGCATAAGATAAACTGAAGATTTCCTGGACAGACATCAGAATATGCTTCTACGGACACAATGTTCTGAAGATTCAGAGCAGGCTGTGCAGCAGGGACAGAAGGATGGTGAAGAAATTTGGCAGCATGTGAATTCCAGAAGAAGAAAGGGGAGTGTTCATGTACCAGCAACGCAGATACCGGTAAGCAACCATTTTCATGTTCTCGCCACAGGTACTAATGCGGAGAGTAGACTAGATGATACATCTGAGGGAAGGGTACAGAAGGAGACTCCGCCGATTGGAAGGCATGAGACACACTGTCCTAGGGTTGCGGCTTCCATGACCACCGCTCCCAAGAGAAGGAGGTGGGTGGTGGTGGTTGGGGACTCTTTCCTCAGCAGGACTGAGTCATCTATCTGCTGCCCCAACTGGGAAAACCGAGAAGTCTGCTGCTTGCCAGGAGCTAGGATTCACGATGTGACGGAGAGACTGCTGAGACTCATCAAGCCCTCAGATCGCTACCCCTTCCTGCTTCTCCACATGGCACCAATGATACTGCCAAAAATGACTTTGAGTGGATCACTACAGACTACGTGGCTCTGGGAAGAAGGATAAAGGAGTTTGAGGTGCAAATGGTGTTCTCGTCCATCCTCCCCATGGAAGGAAAAGGCCTGGGTAGAGACCATCTAATCGTGGAAGTCAACGAATGGCTACGCAGGTGGTGTTGGAGAACAGGCTTTGGATTCTTTGACCATGCGGTGGTGTTCCAAGAAGGAGTGTTAGGCAGAGACAGGCTCCACCTAACGAAGAGAGGGAAGAGCATCTTTGCAAGCAGGCTGGCTAACCTAGTGAGGAGGGCTTTAAACTAGGTTCACCGGGGGAAGGAGACCAAAGCCCTGAGGTAAGTGGGGACGTGGGATACCAGGAGGAAGCACGAGCAGGAGAGCACAAGAGGGGAGGGCTCCTGCCTCATACTAAGAAAGCAGGACAAATAGCAAGTTATCTCAAGTGCCTATACACAAATGCAAGAAGCCTGGGAAACAAGCAGGGAGAACTGGAAGTCCTGGCAAAGTCAAGGAATTATGATGTGATTGGAATAACAGAGACTTAGTGGGATAACTCACATGACTGGAGTACTGTCACAGATGGATATAAACTGTTCAGGAAGGACAGGCAGGGCAGAAAAGTTGTGGGAGTTACATTGTACGTAAGAGAGCAGTATGACTGCTCAGAGCTCCGGTATGAAACTGCAGAAAAACCTGAGAGTCTCTGGATTAAGTTTAGAAGTGTGAGCAACAAGGGTGATGTTGTGGTGGGAGTCAGCTATAGACCACTGGACCAGGGGGATGAGGTGGACGAGGCTTTCTTCCGACAACTAACGGAAGTTACTAGATTGCAGGCCCTGGTTCTCATGAGAGACTTCAATCACCCTGATATCCGCTGGGAGAGCAATACAGCAGTGCACAGACAATCCAGGAAGTTTTTGGAAAGTGTAGGGGACAATTTCCTGGTGCAAGTGCTGGAGGAACCAACTAGGGGCAGAGCTCTTCTTGACCTGCTGCTCACAAACTGGGAAGAATTAGTGGGGGAAGCAAAAGTGGATAGGAACCTGGGAGGTAGTGACCATGAGATGGTCGAGTTCAGGATCCTGACACAAGGAAGAAAGGAGAGCAGCAGAATACGGACCCTGGACTTCAGAAAAGCAGACTTTGACAACCTCAGTGAACTGATGAGCAGGATCCCCTGGGAGAATAACATGAGGGGGAAAGGAGTCCAGGAGAGCTGGCTGTATTTTAAAGAATCCTTATTGAGGTTACAGGGACAAACCATCCCAATGTGTAGAAAGAATAGTAAATATGGCAGGCGACCAGCTTGGCTTAACAGTGAAATCCTTGCTGATCTTAAACACAAAAAAGAAGCTTACAAGAAGTGGACAAATGACCAGGGAAGAGTATAAATATATTGCTCGGGCATGCAGGAGTGAAATCAGGAAGGCCAAATCACACCTGGAGTTGCAACTAGCAAGAGATGTTAAGAGTAACAAGAAGGGTTTTTCAGGTATGTTAGCAACAAGAAGAAAGTCAAGAAAAGTGGGCCCCTTACTGAATGAGGGAGGCAACCTAGTGACAGAGGATGTGGAAAAAGCTAATGTACTCAATGCTTTTTTTGCCTCTGTTTTCATGAACAAGGTCAGTTCCCAGACTACTGCACTGGGCAGCGCAGCACGGGGAGGAGGTGACCAGCCCTGTGTGGAGAAAGGAGTGGTTCAGGACTATTTAGAAAAGCTGGATGAGCACAAGTCTATGGGGCCGGATGTACTGCATCCGAGAGTGCTAAAGGAGTTGGCGGATGTGATTGCAGAGCCATTGGCCATTATCTTTGAAAACTTTCATGGCGATTGGGGGAGGTCCCGATCTGGATGACTGGAAAAAGGCTAATGTAGTGCCCATCTTTAAAAAAGGGAAGAAGGAGGATCCGGGGAACTACAGGCCAGTCAGCCTCACCTCAGTCCCTGGAAAAATCATGGAGCAGGTCCTCAAGGAATCAATTCTGAAGCACTTGGAGGAGAGGAAGGTGATCAGGAACAGTCAGCATGGATTCACCAAGGGCAAGTCATGCCTGACTAATCTAATTGCCTTCTATGATGAGATAACTGGCTCTGTGGATGAGGGGAAAGCAGTGGACATGTTGTTCCTTGACTATAGCAAAGCTTTTGACACAGTCTCCCACAGTATTCTTGCCAGCAAATTAAAGAAGTATGGGCTGGATGAATGGACTATAAGGTGGATAGAAAGCTGGTTAGATCATCGGGCTCAAAGGGTAGTGATCAATGGCTCCATGTCTAGTTGGCAGCCGGTATCAAGTGGAGTGCCTCAAGAGTCGGTCCTCAGGCCGGTTTTGTTCAATATTTTCATTAATGATCTGGAAGATGGTGTGGATTGCACCCTCAGCAAGTTTGCCGATGACACTAAACTGAGAGGAGAGATAGATAAGCTGGAGGGTAGGGATAGGATACAGAGGGACCTAGATTTCTTTTGGCCCAATCCTCTAATTTGTTTGATGAGGTTCAACAAGGACAAGGGCAGAGTCCTGCACTTAGGACGGAAGAATCCAATGCACCGCTACAGACTAGGGACTAAATGGCTAGGCAGCAGTTCTGCAGAAAAGGACCTAGAGGTTACAGTGGACAAGAAGCTGGATATGAGTCAACAGTGTGCCGTTGTTGCCAAGAAGGCCAATGGTATTTTGGGATGTATAAGTAGGGGCATTGCCAGCAGATCGAAGGACGTGATCATTCCCTTCTGTTCGACATTGGTGAGGCCTCATCTGGAGTTCTGTGCCCAGTTTTGGGCCCCACACTACAAGAAGGATGTGGAAAAATTAGAAAACCTCCAGTGGAGGGCAACAAAAAATGATTAGGGGACTGGAACACATGACTTATGAGGAGAGGCTGAGGGAACTGGGATTGTTTAGTCTGCAGAAGAGAAGAATGAGGGGGGATTTGATAGCTGCTTTCAGCTACCTGAAAGGGGGTTCCAAAGAGGATGGATCTCGACTGTTCTCCGTGGTAGCAGATGACAGAATGAGGAGTAATGGTCTCAAGTTGCAGTGGGGGAGGTTTAGGTTGGATATTAGGAAAAACTTTTTCACTAGGAGGGTGGTAAAACACTGAATGCGTTACCTAGGGAGGTGGTGGAATCTCCTTCCTTAGAAGTTTTTAAGGTCAGGCTTGACAAAGCCCTGGCTGGAATGATTTAGTTGGGGATTGATCCTGCTTTGATCGGGGGTTGGACTAGATGACCTCCTGAGGTCCCTTCCAACCCCGATCGTCTATGACATCACTTTTGCTCTAATTTTTAAGGACATTTGGAATTAAATTATTTGAATAGTTGAAAGACTAATGTTGAGTCTGACGCTAAGTGTTACTGTTAATTAGTATGCTTCCATGCAGAATGCTTTTCAACAAACAGCTATTTGAGAAGTGTACTGGAATCCAACTGAGACATTTACATGTCCTGGCATGTGCCTGAATTCTTTTAGACGATACACTTCAATTCTGGACAATAATTCATACACTTCATTCTCTGATGCTGTTGCTATAGTTCACTACTTGTTTGCTCCGCAATGTAAGTGGTTTAATCTGAATGCTTGTGAACATTCTACTGCATCAGTGATTTATTTGCTATGATTGATATGTACAAACAGCAGAGGTTGACAATTGAGTAACTGAGTGGACAAAGTATAAGCTCCCCACTGATTATCCTTTTCATGTTCAGTTACAAACACAATTAAAGTTTATTAATGACTAATTCATCACAATATCCCTGTGTTTGAGTGTTTTGTTGATTAGCCTGTGAGAGGGCTAATAAAGGTTCCTGGTCCTGAAGAGTGGGTGTTTTCAACTTCTGTACTTACCTGAAATTATTGACATTTCCACTGTGAGTATTGAATGTGTGACTGACAAGTCTTCTTAAAGTAGATTTAATCATGCACTAGGAATGCATTTAACAGATCACCCCACCTTCACATCCAAGATAAGAGCACTTTTGCTATTTGTAACTGTTAAGTTTAAAAATCAACAAATGAAAAGAGTTGTATTGGGTATGCCAAAGTCTCTCACTGAGGGCTAGATTCTTCCTGGAGATTCAGCCCTGACGCTGAGTGAGAGGTGGCATATAACTGCTCTACCCCAGGAGAAGTCCTGGGACAGGTATGTTATTCACAGTGCCACCTGGTGGCTAAACATTATAATACAGTTTAACATTACATTCTAGGTACAATTTAGTCTTAAATGACTTCCTGACACTGTATGAAACATTTATAATTTGGGGATGGTACCTAAACAGGTCCAAGTTTGTTGCACAAATGAGGTTCCTGACTGAATATAGATTACTATGTGATGTCACTGGGCTTTTGAAAACTAGATTAAGGATACTTAGTTTTTTATTTTTAAATTATAATAAATTAAGTTAATTCCCTTACCTAGCCATTGATTTCAATGAAAAATAATGACTAGGACACTTGTTAAATTCAGCGTTGAGTGATAATATTTAAGGATCTTGTAAAGTGCCCTTCTCTTCAGCATCTGGGGTCTTTACAAAAATGTAAAAAGATACAAAATCAAACACAAATTACCCAACATAGGAAGCTTATAAACAGAATGGAGCGGCACGGCAGCTGGAGCCGCCCACTTTCATGCTCCAGGGATGCTCCAGGGCCCAGAGGAAGGGTGCCGGGAGGGGCAGCAGTCAGGGGCTGGGAGACACTCCAGGCAGGGCTAGGGGAGAGACCCTGAAATTCCTGGAGCCTGGGCATCACGGCCCCATATAACTCACCGCCCCTGCAGATTAGGGCCCTCCACTGGAAAAGCTCTGCTACCTGTCCTGGGGAGTTTGCTTGTAGGAACTGAGGCCAGGGGCATACCACCTGATCTTAGCTGATGTGACAAAATATAAGTTGCCAGGTGTTTAATAATATACCACTACCGGAAGCTGGTAAGCAAAGTCCTCAGGGCAAGCATCAACACAAGCAAATGTACCTGGCTAGAAAGATGAAAACAAAGTATCCCAAGGCTCAACA
The DNA here is from genome assembly GCF_965140295.1 of Lepidochelys olivacea. Taxonomy (NCBI): domain Eukaryota; kingdom Metazoa; phylum Chordata; order Testudines; family Cheloniidae; genus Lepidochelys; species Lepidochelys olivacea. The sequence goes on along the minus strand of NC_140421.1, from coordinate 52,400,336 downwards.
TGGGGACCAATCTTGTCAGAAACTGAATATGTGTCTAGAAAGTGGGACAAGTCTGCAGATAGCATCAAGACAGAAGGGGTGGTCGTTGCTAGGGAGGACAGAGTCAATCTGCAGCTGACTGAGGCAATTTAAGGAAATAGGAAACTGGTTGGGTATGTTTGCATGCACCAAAGACAACTACAAGGCAATGTAAACATTGGAATTTTGCTGGAAGAGCCAAAGAGACTTAGGTGTGTCAGAGACACAGGTGCCTAGCTGTAGTGAGGAAGTTTGGGTTTATAAACAAGGCAATGGTATACATATCTGAGGGGGGGAATGGCATCCATACAGAAGGCTAGCCTTCTGCATGCAGAAACCTGGATTGGGAAAGGATATGCATTTCACAGTTTCCTTCAACCACTTGTCTGTGATGTTGTTTTGAAAAGAAAGTTAGACTTAATGACAATATCTGATCTGTTCACAAAAGAAATGGAATACAGGAATAATGAAAAAAGCCTGTCCCCTCTCCCCACAATTCACTGCCTAATTGTGCCTCTGAGACTCATTTTAATTCACTTTGAATTACACTGGAATTTTTGTCAAGGCTCTGTATACTGTCTAGAGCCTCTAAAGCATGCACTCTGTTCAGTTTACATATGCTGTAAGCACCATTAAAAGTGTATGCTTACGACATAATATGAACCTCTCCCACAGTGCTTAGAATAGGAAATACCACGAACACTACAGTAAATTCCAGTACTGTGTATAATAAATGTCCAGTTTTTAATCATGCGCATGATATGGAATATTTTAAAATAATGAATGATCAGTAAATTTCTGTTGTCAGAATTCAGATTCTGAAGCATCACGGTTGTCATTTGTGTACTGAAAAATTGGAGTCCACTTAATTTCTAGTTGTGAATATGCTATGCAGCTTCATAAGTGGAAAGTGGCTTTCCCATAAACTATCTTCTTCAGATATTTATTGGGAGAAGCCTCTCAGAGCACTGGGGGATAGGCAGAATGCAAAACATGATTCTAGAGCCACCATTCCCTCCCCCACCCCAAGATAATCTCGTCTGAGTCCTCACTGGATGCTTCTGACATTACCACTCCATCAAATGATAAACTAGAGGATTCTACCTTCCCCACGAGACCAAGCACATTACTTGTGACAGACTGGCTCTTTACTATTTCAAGGAGTGTGTGGTCCAAACGTTGTAGGTTTAAACCAAACCCTCCATCAGGTTCATGGAACTGGATTTCAACATCAAGCCAACTGCTCCTCAAGTGATTGCCGCTAGAGAACAGCCATAGCCATGCAGGCTGCGCAGTGTTCCAGTGGTGGTCAAAGTCAGAATGAAGCCTGGGGGTTATAGCAGCTGGAGCTATCTGGGGAGACTGCAGAAGGGAAGGTTGGTAGGGGAAAGGACCGCAACAGTTAAATTAGGCATTTGCATTTATGTATTATTTAAAAAGAAAAGGAGGACTTGTGGCACCTTAGAGACTAACCAATTTATTTGAGCATAAGCTTTCATGAGCTTATGCTCAAATAAATTGGTTAGTCTCTAAGGTGCCACAAGTCCTCCTTTTCTTTTTGCGAATACAGACTAACACGGCTATTACTCTGAAACCTGTATTATTTAAAGAATTTAAATGGAACATTTTACTCTCCAACCCAGGGGTTATAATTTATTGGGGGTTCTTGTGAAATCAAAAGCCAGGAGAGTAAAGCTGGAAATAGAAATACAACCCCTACATTCATCTACCTGTTTCTTCATTCCATATTTTAAACAATTTAATTATTCACACCAGCTCAGTAACAGCTGGGGGCCAGATCCTCAGCAGGAGTAAATCGGTTTGTCTCCATATACTTCCCTTTATTAATCTGACTGGATGATTGAGATTTCAAAGGAGCTATATCAATTTACACCAGTTGACGCTCTGGCTCTGAATATCTAAGCTATGTAAACATAGGCTTCTATTTGTTTTCTTGGCTTCAAGGTTGATGAACAATTGCACACATACCAATTCCTCTACTTCATTCCCACACCTGATAATTAAATATAAAATCCACATTTATATGGGTTAATGAAAAAGATAAACATTTTTCAATCTCACCTCAAATGTAAAAGAAAAATGAAACAAAAAGACAGACAAATTTCACAAGCAGAGAACTGTAATTTTGACAAACAACAACAACAAAATGTTTTCTTTGTAAAACATTGACTTTTCTGCCAAGGTCAAATGTACACAACTCTTGATTTTTCCAACAGGGCAGAATTTCATCATTTTCTTGTGGAAGGCTGTTGAGCCACTGGTGAAAAATGGTTAAAATTTCACACAGGATCAAATCTGTGACTACTTCTGGCATCAGAAGTTTTATCTTCTTATTACTCCTTTTTATCAAGCAGCCCAGTTTCAGGTGTTTCCAAGACAGCCTTTCATTCTGCCAACATTCAGAAAAGAGCAAGTTTGTATTAAACAACTTTAGACGTAGTTAATACATCATTTCCTATGGGTATTTCTGCTGGAATTCAATCCAACACACCAACATTTAAAATGGCTTCCACACCTTCCCACTCCAAATGCACTTTAGCTAAAGGCACACTGGTTTTACAGCTTCCCAATGCCAGGAGCTCTACACTTTCTCCCTGCAGCCCGTCAGTCTTCCTGACCATGCCCTCTCTAACCAGAGAGATCTGGGCACCAATGTCTCTCCACTCTAGGCATTCTTTGCCATTCACTGTGACGACTTTAATAAACTCAGCAGCAACCTCCAAAGGGCCGGACCTTACAAAGTTTATCAGGAATGTTTCAGGCACCTCTGTGGGTCCTGTGTTTACAACAGCTGCATTAATCTGGGCTGTGGCTGGATGGTTGTAGGCTGAGATTCCCTTTGTTTAGGGCAATTGTCCCTCAGATGCTTGGTGGAATTACATGTGAAATACTTTCTGGGTCCGTCCTCCTATGACATAGATCTGCAAATGTGATTTCCAGGACGGCATCGGTTCTGTGGAGGTGAATGCCTGGGCTCAACCCTCCCACTTTCCTCCCTCTGCCCTTCACTTGGAGGCTTGTGCTCACTGGAATCTCTGTCTTGTGCATAGGAATCAGCCAGATCAGCAGCCTCTTGCACAGACATTAGCGATTTATCTCAAAGAGCAGCTCTGATTTCATCAGAGCATACATATACTTAGAAAATGCTCTTATGCAAAAAGTTCAAATAACTGGTCGTAATTCTCTGCCCCTTTTCCTTCTGCCCATTTCCTGATCAAATCATACATATATTCTCTACAACTCATATTAACATCCTTTTTGAGTTTCTGAATCTCACCCGGTACACTTCAAGGGTGATTTGAAACCTTTGCAATACAGCCTTTTCAAATTCATTGTATTTCAAACCTATTCAATTGGCATTTCATTAAATACAATCAATGCTTTATCCAAAAGCCTTTTCACCAGCGTGGGGAATTTCTTGTCTTCTGGGACCTTATGCAACACATAGAATCTTTCAAAAGTTGTAAGGTATTCCTCAATTCAATCTGATTTTTTGTATGCAGGGCATAGCTTGTCCCATCAGGCTATTCCTGAGGAAGAGAGAGTACTTGTGGGTTGTGTCCATATTTATCCATCATATCCAGGTTATACAGTCTCTCTCTCCCCCTTTCTTGGGCTTCTTTCTCTTTTTAGTTCCATGGTTCACTGGTGTGCTTCCTCCTGTTGTTGCTTTTCTGCCTCCCTCTCCTCGTCTCTCTGGTCTGCTTCTCTTACTTGGTTTTGTTTATCTTGCTGTTTGGCTTCCCATTTTTGGTGATCATGAGCTGCTTTTGCAGCTTCGCATTCTTTCTCTTTCTGATCGGCCTCCAATCTGTCTAGTTCTAACTTTGTGGTTATTTTGCTGCTGCTCATTTTAAAATGCCTTTTGTTCTAGTTCCTTGCCCAAAATAAACAAACAAAAAACAATTAATCTGTAAACTTTCTTTGACTCCACTCAGCCTTCTCACTTGAAAAATCGCTGAAAAATCTAGTAAATCAGTGGTTTGAGTCAGACATGCCAAACCCACGAAAAAAATTGCAGAAATTGGGCTTGTTTTTGGTTTAATTGGCTTGTGAGTTTCTTGTTGGCTAGTTTTTGGCTTGTTGCAGCTTGTTACTTCTTTTTTCTGATCCGCTCCGAGCAAGCAGAGACAAGGGGCAAGCAGGGGCAAGAGGGGGAAGAGAGTCAGGGGTGCACAGCAGGCCCACTACAGTCCCAGACTGTGGGGGGGGGGGGGAATCTAGTCACATAGAGTGCTGGGGTTCTTAGGGATTGGCTTGCTTTGGCCTTGTTTTGAAATGGTATTAGCTTGATTTTTGGCTTATTGTGAAAGTTGGGGTGCTTATTTACCACATGAAAGTTGGCAACTGTGGTTTGAGTGTGAGCCAAATAGCAAGTAGTAAACAGTAAATCCTGTTGGACTATGCCAATGTGACGCTTTGGGACTTCACCACTGCCTGCCCTGTAACCCAGAGTGCTTCTACGCTGTGCAGCTTTGGCTCAGAGCCCTGATGCAAGTAGCTTTCATCAGCATAATGGCCTCATCCTAGGTTCCCCCAGCCTGGTTACGCCTTGCAGGATGACACCAACAGCTCTTCCAGTCCTGAGTCTCCCCAAAACCATCTCCCTCTGCAGTTTCCAGTCCCTCTCACAGAAGTTATCAAGTTTTCTGCTGCCAAAGAGACAGAACATACACCAGCCTGTTAGTTTAGCTGAACACTTCACCCTTCCATTTAATACACAGCACTACTCCTGGGGGAATTCTGGGCCAAAAAATTAAAAATTCTGCAAAATTCTGCATATTTTATTTGTCAGAATAACACTATAGATTCACGTCAGTTTTAATTAGTTTGGTAATTTATTTCAAAATAACTGTCAGCAACTATATCTGTAACAATGCAGACACACAAAAAATTCCCCCAGGTGTAGAGAGTTAAAGAAACCCCTACAACAACCCAGTTCCTGTTTCTCTGCCCTCTCCCCTCCAGAGCCCAGCTGTGGAGTCAGACACCCACACCCCCTCCCCCAGAGCCCAACTGCATGGCGCTCCCAAGCCCAGACACCCCTACCTCCCAGAGCCCAGCTGCTGGGTCCCCGGCAGCCCAAACACCCACACCCCCTACCTGCTAGAGCTCAGGGATTCAGAGGGACAAACAGCCTGATGCTTGGTCCTGGGCTTGTGTGGAGTTTCCTGCTTGCCACCTCCTTCCTTCAGGGCATGCCAGGAGTTGCAACTGCCCAGAATCCTCCAGCTCTGTCCCCCTTCTCTTCACAGTGTCTTCTATTTTGGAGCTCGGCTCTGCCAAATCTAGTGGCAGCCAGCAGCTCAGCAGCCCATTTCTGTGGGGGGAAAAGGAAATTCTGCACAGAACATTAATTTCTGTGCAAACTCTGCATTGCGCAGAATTCCCCCAAGAGTAACAGCAATGAGATAGTTTTGCAGTCAAACAAGAATAAGTTTATTAACAAAGAACAGAGTATAAGAGATAATAAGAAAGAATAGAAGACATAGATATGGCTACAGGTAAAACAAAAACAATTACACTTTCTAGTGACTAAAACTTAACTTCAGCAAGTTACAACCTTTATCTAAGCAATTTTCTCACCTACAGTCAGTTCCAGCTACTCTTGGTTTTCAGGCTAGGAGGATTCATTTTTCATGAACTCAAAGGGTGTTGCTCTCCCTTTATCCCCTAGTGATGCATACCAAATGGCTTTCTGCTTCTGCTTATATTTCCCAAACTCTACTGTCTCTGTTTCAAAAGCCAGGAAGACTTCCTGGGAAGTGCAGACTCCATCCGCTGTCATGATAGTTAAATGGTCTTCCCTCCACGCTCAGCCCCGCTCATTTAGCTTGATGGCTTTGTTTCCCTTGTATGTAGATGTACTTTTCATTGTCCTGAGGTGTTACCTGGCTCAATTTACACTAGAGACACAGAAAAACAGATGAAACAATATTCCTTTGTCTAAGACAAGTTGGGGTTGTGCATTGCTTGCAAAACACCTTTTGAGAACATAGTTCCAGCAACACATCTAAAACCGTTTATACATCATCTTTATATACAGCATACAATAATATTACTGACCAGTGTGTTACTGGCTAGCAGATGATACCTTACACAGCACCTTTTGGATACAGATAATGGCAACAGTGTGTTGGGAAAATGAGTGTCAGGCCTGAAGTGAGTTACGGTATGATGTGCCCTCTGCCAGTTGGTATTGAGTGACTCCCTGGGTTGCAGATGAGTAAATAATATTATCTTCATTTTAAATAAGGGGAAACTGAGCCACAGAGTGGTTAAGTGACTTGGCTAAGATCCCACAGGCATTCATAGCTGAACTGAGAGTAGAACCCAAGTCTTCTGGCTCCCTGCCCATGCCCCATTCACTAGTCCACACTGACTTTAATGGATGAGACTTATTTTTGCTTTATTCATTTATGACCATCATCAGGAAACTACTGAGCCTGAATAAGTTCCCTTCACGAAACAGGAACAGCAAGATAAGCTGTTGCCCAACCAATGTTTTATCTAATTTTAGTTTTCACTCCCAATCTTTTTAAATGTCTAGTCAGCACTGAAGAGTCCGCCTGTTTTTCCCCTCATTCTTATCTCCTCCCTCACTTAGCTCATGGATCTTCTCCAAAATATTTTGATATGTAAGAAATATTAGTTCATTATTATGGCTATCAGTGCCTTGTAAATAATCAAGTCCTATGACCAGTGATGATGGTTCCAGCAGCAGTAAAGAAAATATTCAGAGTAAGCACTTGAGGGAGGACAGCAAGGGGTTCCACAGCAAGTAAGATGCTGAGTACAAGAGACCACACAGAGTGTGCACTGAGAGTTGGTCCAACACAGGATAAAAAATCTAGTATTTTTTGCCCTGTCATCAACCCAGCAAAATGGCAAAATTCATTATATTTTTCTCTATTCACTACTAAGTATTATCTTCTTGTTTTAAACCTATTCAGAAAGCCTTCACTGATTTCCAGTGCTGCCCTTTTGTGACACATTGTCAGTATGACTTGAAGTTCTAATCATACTTGGCCAACTTTTACTACAACTTTTGGAGCCAACTACACTGATTTAGAGTGACAGCTAAGGAGGAACATACTAGTAGAAATAATGGAAGGCTAAAAGCATTGTATATGATTTGGGTAGTATCCCTTTAAATAATCTGGGAGCCCTCTAATGAGCCTCTGCGTGACCTCTTCTATGGCAGAAGCCACTAGAACCTAACACAGCAGCAGTGTATAGAAGTAGCTGTGTTTTCTATGTTTTATACAGATAGCAAACATGGTTATTTGGAATCTAATTGTGTCACATACTTTCCACATATTCTTAATGTTGTGTAAAGAGCAAAGACAACACACACCCAGAAGGAAGAGAAATGGTTTATTATATAATTCCTATCATGTAATTTAGTACAGAGTTATTTAGCAAAACAGCTATGATCTCTGAGACAGAAAGGATGAAATTAGGAAATAGAAAACTTAATCTGAATAGAAGGGAGACTGGAAAAGGGCAAATATAGTGCCCATCTATAAAAAGGGAAATAAGGACAACCTGGGGAATTACAGACCAGTTATCTTAACTTTTGTACCCGGAAAGATAATGGAGCAAATAATTAAGCAATCAATTTGCAAACATCTAGAAGATAATAAGGTCATAAGTAACAGTCAGCATGGATTTGTCAAGAACAAATCATGTCAAACCCAGTTGATAGCTTTCTTTGACAGGGTCACAAGCTTTGTGGATAGCAGGAAAGCGATAGACGTGGTATATCTTGACTTTAGTAAAGCTTTTGATACGGTCTCCCATGACCTTTTCATAAACAAACTAGGGAAATGCAACCTAGACGGAACTAGGTGGGTGCATAACTGGTTGGAAAACCATTCCTAGAGAGCATGGGTGGCAGATATCAAAGGCCAGGGCAAGCTAAGCCTCCCCTGACCCAGGCTGTGGCCTTGCCCATGTTCCACCCCCAGGCCCCTCCTCCCTTCCCTGAAGCCAGTGGAGGCTCAGCTCCAGCCGGTTGCCTGGGGAGCTCAGGGAGGCCCGGTGAGGTGCTGCAGCTGGCCTGGGGGTTGGGCCAGAGTCTTGGACAGGCCTGGTGCTGGGGCTGGCTGGAGTGGGCCAACTGGCAGCTTAGGGTGGCTAGGGTGGGTGGGCCGGGGCTCCTCCATCCGTAGGGGAAGGGGGGAACCTCAGGGCTCGGGCAGAAGGGGCAGGGTCGGCGGGTTACCCTCCCCAAAGGGGGAGTTCATCCACCACCCATGCCGGAGAGTAGTTAACAGTGGTTCACTGTCAAGCTGGAAGGGCATAACGAGTGGGATCCTGCAGGGATCAGTTCTGGGTCCGGTTCTGTTCAATATCTTCATCAGTGATTTAGATAATGGCATAGAGAGTACACTTATAAAGTTTGTGGACGATACTGAGCTGGGAGGCATTGCAAGTACTTTGGAGGATACGATTATAATTCAAAACTATCTCAACAAACTGGAGAAATGGTCTGAAGTAAACAGGATGAAATTCAATAAGTACAAATGCAAAGTACTCCACTTAGGAAGTAACAATCAGTGGCACACATACAAAATGGGAAATGACTGCCTAGAAAGGAGTACTGTGGAAAGGGATCTGGGAGTCACAGTAGACCACAAGCGAAATATGAGCCAACAGTGTAACACTGTTGCAAAAAAAGCGAACATCATTCTGGGATGTATTAGCAGGAGAATTGTAAGCAAGACATGAGACGTAATTCTTCCGCTCTACTCCAGGCTGCTTAGGCCTCAGCTGGAGTATTGTGTCCAGTTCTGGGCATCACATTTCAGGAAAGATGTGGACAAATTGGAAAAAGTCCAGAGAAGAGCAACAAAAAATGATTAAAGGTCTAGAAAACATGACCTCTGAGGGAAGATTGAAAAAATTGGGTTTGTTTAGTCTGGAAAAGAGAAGACTGAGAAGGGACATGATAACATTTTTCAAATACATAAGAGGTTGTTACAAGGAGGAGGGAGAAAAATTGTTCTTCTTAACTGCTGAGGATAGGACTAGAAGCAATGGGCTTAAATTGCAGCAAGGGAGGTGTAGGTTGGACATTAGGAAACACTTCCTAAGTGTCAGAGTAGTTAAGCACTGGAATAAATTGCCTAGGGAGGTTGTGGAATCTCCATCCTTGGAGATTTTTAACAGCAGGTTGGACAAACACCTGTCAGGGACATGGTCCTGCCTTGAGTACAGGGGACTGGACTAGATGACCTTTCGAGGTCCCTTCCAGTCCTATGATTCTGTGATTCTTGACAGTGAGGTCCTTCAGAAGATTATTCCATATGCTATGTGAGTGATAGAGGCCTCATCACTTTGCAACATTCAAAATTAGACGGAACAGCAAACCACTTGTACATATTACTTTAATGAGAGCCCCTGTGTGCTCAGCACCTTTGAAAGTCAGGCCACTTATTTAGGTGCCTAAATAACAAAGATGCCTAAAATTAGGCTCCTATATGCTTAAAATCTCTCTTTGTACATATTATGAGCTTAATTAGGACAGTCAGGCCACACTTGTTGTTGTTTAAAGAGTACTAAGATATCCATATAACTTGGTTGATAGAGATATTTAGCAGCAGTGGCCTGATTCTCCCATTCTCCAGTGGAAGTAACACCACCTAAGTTACACTGTTATAAAGCTGTTCTAAGTAGAAGAAGAATCAATCTGACTATGCCACATTCTGTTCATGGTGCTGTAAAAATGAAATAATGCCAATGATTTCAATGGTGTTACTCTCCCAATTTACACCAGTGTCAATGAAAGAAGAATTTATCCAAGTACTAACCCAGCATGTAGAACTAAGCTACAGACTGTGACCTGCTGGTAAAACATAGAACAACTATTGTAGGGAGTTGAGAAACATGTGATGGAATTTGCTCTTCGCTGTACCAGCCCAGAGAACAGACATGGGAAACAAACTGTGATGGTGAGCAGAAATCTCTAGCATTATTCCATTTCAAAGGGGCACCAAGATCTCTCAAAAGAAGGCTGTGTTTATATTAAAAGTGCTTGCCATATATGGCAGCTGTGTTTCTGCACCTCTATATCAATATCTCTCAGCAAATTCTGTCATGAATTTCTCAGCTCTCTACAACAGCTGTTCTGTGGTTTACCACCAGAAGGTCACAGTCCATAGCTTCGTCCTACATGCTTGGTCATTACTGGGTGAAATTTTGCTTTTATTTACACTGGTGTAAGTTTGGAGTAACATCACTGAAATTATTCCATTTTGACAATCACTGATGTAAATGGGAGTTACTTTCAACACTTATTTGGGAAGCTGGGAGAGGTTTTTATTTGTCAAATGTGGCAGGATTTTCTAGTGTAGGTCACATTGTAGTAGTCCTAGAGCCTCCTTACACTTCCAACAAAAAGCAATCCATAATGGTGTTATCTCCATCATAAAACTATCTCAGTTAAATTTATAACTGAATTACCATACCATAAAATTCTGGTGACTCTAGTACACTTCACATGAAGAACAGAAATAAGTGTTCCTGTAACAGCAAACAAGAAGAATAAGCAAAATATTTTGTGTTTTTAAATGCTCAGGTATTTACCAAAATGTCTAAATATGACACGTGCTTTTTAACTTTGAAATCCCATTGGTTTCTTTAACAAGCTAGAGTGTTTTTTGTTTGTTTAGGTCATCATGTTGGCTACTGTTTTCCAGCTGCTGATAAAGAAGGAGGTGGGTGTGTACTTTTTTTCAGAGTGGAGAGTGCAAGTGTTGTTTGGAATCTGCCTTTGGAAGTTGTTTCATGATTGTTACAAGCAGACAAGATGCACAGGAGAGGTTTTTTCTCAGGCATAACTGTTGCTTTAGTTTTATCCAGGTACTCCTGAACAAGAAATGCTAGTGTTTAATTTTAACTTGGCCCTTCTTATTATCATTAATTTAGTATTGCTGCAATTCTGTAACCCCAAAACATGCCAGAAAGGAAGCCACACTTTCCACTCAATACTTCCCTCAAGAGTTCAGTTATGCTCTGTAAAAAAGGTTCTTTTTGGAGGAAGTTCACCACTAATATTAATAATATGTATAGCACATTATATCTTCAGAGCATGGAATAAACTTTAACTAATTAACTCTCAGAACACCCCTGAGAGGTATGTAATTTAGTACTGTCCCCATTTTATAGATGCTTAAACACAGACACAGAGTGGTTAACTGATTTGCACAAGGGCATATTGTTAATGCCAGAGCCAGGATTGGATATTGGCAGTTTCTAACTCCAAATCTAATGATCAGTCCACAAGACAATGCTGCTTCCCCTTCAAGAATGCTATATTCCCTGCTCAAACTTTGGGTGCTGTGGGTTGCAATACAGGACAAATAACCCTTCTTGATAGTTGCCAGCCGGGTGGCAACCATACATTTCAAACAATCCCTGGAAGTGGTGTGAAGGCAAATGAAGGGTAAGGTGAAGTTGGCATATTGACCCTGAACTTCAGTGAACTTCAGGCTCACTATCTGAAATGTCCAGTGATGTTTCAAATATCAGCTTCAGCCTCTGAGGATTCTCTAGCTATTTGTCCCAGACAAAAACAAACATACCCAAACTGCAAAAGAGCACAGTCACTGACTCAGGGGTTTATTGGTGAACAGAATTACAGTAAAAAATGTGTCATGCTCCTTCTTGAAGAAACTGAAGAGCATACAATAGGATTAATGGGAAAAATAACCACGTCTGACAAACAAATACCTCATGATATGTCTTGTGTTTGAAACAAACAGAAAGGACAAAAAAACCCCACAGCTATTGTTAACACAGCTATTAGTGAACAATTACTGCAGAAACTGCATAGAAGAGTATGATTTTAGAAATAAATATCTTAAACAGAGGGCTTAATGATCCTTTCAAACTTCAAGTGGTGATGATCATTAACAAGTGGATTTTTATTGCAACTCAATTCATTGATCTCCAAAGTATTTTAAGTATCACAATATTCCATAAGCATATATTTATATGTGGATCATCCACTACCGAAATGCATCCACTTCTGTGGTGGAGTGCAACAGCAATATTAAAAATAGTTTAGGATAAGAAGTGAAGAAGAATACTATATCCAATTTGTGCTGTATGTAACCTGTGCCTATTGACTTGTCTTGTGTAGGATACCTTTAAATGGAGTGAAATCCCCTGCCTTGCTGCAGAGTCATTTAGTGTATGTAGATGTAGTCTGCTAGACAAGAAACTCACACTGTGTATTCTCTCTTGGAGGTCTTACTTTTGTTCTTTTACTACAAAAGAAAAGGTAATATAAAAAGTGTATCTGTGTATGGTTGCTCTTTGTGTATGGAAAAAACATAACCTACTCGGGAGAATTTAGGAAGGCAGAATGTAATCTCCTGAATTGGTATTTGGCCAGAATACCAGGGTTAACACTCCTACACTTGCACAAAGAGTCATGGAAACTTTATTGACTACAACTGAAGAGGAGTTTGATTTTATGTCTTATCCACCCCCGAAATCCAATTACCACAATAATGTATTGTAAGTGATATTAGAATGATTTCAGCACTTCTCTGAGAGGATGTTTTGTCGTTAGGAACTTATCATTGTGATTTATAGAAAGAAGGGAAATATGGAGTGGCAGCTTTCACACAGGCAAGTGCTTATCCTGCATTCAAATATACAGAAACTTCAGAGGTGTCTAATCGTGATGTATAGGAGGTAAGGACTGCTAGGCAAATGAACATGAATTTGAGAGAAAGACACTACATACATGTATGATAGCTTGACACTGGAGTAATGATAATCCATTTCTGAAACTGGAATTAAAAAGTAAGGCCTAGGTAGGGCATGCTTTTCAAAAGTGTCTAGTAATTTTGGGTGCCTCATTTTTGGGTGTCCGAGTTGATACCCCTTAAAGTGGCTTGATTCTCAGTGGGTGGATGCTCAGTTCTTTCTGAAAAAATCAGTCCCTTTTAAGGGGTCTCAAGTTGGACACCCAAAAACGAGGTACTCAAAATTAGTAGGCACTTTTGCAAGTCTTCACTATCTGTATTCAGAAAAAACCCTTGGAAATGAAATTGGTCTGGATTATTTAGCTTCAGAGAGCAATTGACATAAAGTACAATATGTTATTATAAAGCAATTCAAATTTAAGAATTAACCTTTCAGACATCTTGAAACTTCAGTTTATGCCTAAGGAACCAGTATTCCATTTTCCTATGAGATTTTTCTTGGTGTTAACTATGGGCCAGATTTTGAGAACCCTTACTCATCTGAGTAGTCCCATTGACTTCAGCAGGTCTGTTGAATAAACAAAGGACAGCAGCTGTCTTTGCTGTTTTGCCAGGCAGGGCAGAAAAAGGTTTTCACGCTCCCGCCCCCATGAGCAACTGGGAGTGGGGGAAGGCTGGCCAATCAGCAGAGCAAAAATGGCCACCTGATCAGAGCAGTGCAACAAACAAACAAACTGAGAAGTGCAGCAATATGGCACCCCACAGAAGCGGGCACCCATGGCCACTGCCGTGCTCACCCATTCCTAAAATTGGCCCTGTGTAAGGGCTACTCACATGAATCAGAGTTTGCAGGATCATGCTCTAACTGAGAATCTAAATCACAGTTTGTGTTCATTAGTTCTTTGGAAGCTCTGAAGGGGAGTGGACAAAATTAGTTTCAATGGCTGATTTAGAACAGGAGAGAAACATCTGTCAGATTCATAAGAAACTTGCTGGCTGAGTTTGGAGTTGGCAGCAGACCCTCTGCAGTTTTGGTATATTAGTTCACAGTTAATAAAAGCTAAACACTTTAATGAACAACTGCACTTATTTTGCTCATACCAGAATTGTGAAAATTAAGACACTTCCCTGAATGTACTGAGAAATCAGTTTTATTTATCATTTGAAATCACATTTGGTATTTCTGAGCATAGTGGAAGCTGCTGCCTACTTGTAAATTAAGGTCATTTGCAAGGGTAGCAATACAGTACAAGAGCTCAGTGAGACCCTGGAAATCAATGTCCCATTTGCTTTGCTAATGATTAATAATCATCAGGGTCCAAATTCTGCTATCCTTACTCATGCCAGTAATCCCACTGAAGTGTCTTTGGTGACTACTGCTTACAAGAGCAAAGTGATTAAGATTTAGCTCTGAATTAACTTTTTGGTTTTAATGTATGATTTCCATAAGGATCATAGAGAGCCCCATCCTGCAAGCCTCATGCAGGCAGAACTCCTGATAGTTTCAACAGAATATAAGGGCAACTGTGGATCTCTGTTTTAGAACATAGTGCTGTATTCTACAGTAATTGTCCCAAACCCTGCAGTAATACTATTTGAAGCTGTAGCATTTTGGATCTTTGTTGTAGAATACAGTGGAGTGGGGGTTTTGTTTGTTATAGATTCAGGTGAGGAATCCACAGTTAAACTCTAAAGAAACAAGATCCATTTCCAGGTTAATATCACTCATACTAGTAAAGAGAAACACAGAGGAAGATAAATACCAGATATGTAGACTGCAGTGTTTTCTCAGTAGGTTGTTTTTCAATCTTTTTCACAAGGCATCAACTGTTGTTTAACCTTACAGGGAAGCAGAAAAACAGGAATGAATTAGGGCTGAGCTCTGGTTTAGATGTACTCATTTTCCTTTAATCACTTGGGTGTTCCACCCTATGAAATCATTAACAAACATCTAGCAGCAAGGACAACACAGAACACTGCACATTAAAGTGATGGAAGATAATGTGGGAGTTGTAAATTGTGCAATAAAATTATACATTAAGAAGAGCCCAGGAGAATCGTTAGGAACTAAAATATAGCTGATTATGTGATAGAGATACTGAGCTTGATTGTAGGGCAACATCTCTATTGTGACAAGTTCCTCCTCTGCCTTGGTGGGTCCTGCACTTATTGGCGGATTTTCTCACCTCAGAGGTTCACAACAGCCCTCAGTTTGGCCACATTCGTGGCTCAAATCTGCTGTTCACTCAGTTAGCCTCATCACTGGCCAGCATGGGGAAAGGAAGAAGAACAATCCCCACAGTCTCTGCTGATCCACCTAGTGGATTGGAGAACAGGCCAGAGACCTTCCCCTCTGGTGGAACCCACAGTCCAGTTCAACTCCTCCGGTATCAAGTAGGGAGTTGGGGGGATGCAGGGAACTCGGGCCCGCCCTGTACTCCGGGTTCCAGCCCAGGGGCCTGTGGATTGCAGCTGTCTACAGTGGCTCCTGTAACAGCTGCATGACAGCTACAACTCCCTGGACTACTTCCCCATGGCCTCCTCCCAACATCTTCTTTATTCTCACAACAGGACCTTCCTCCTGATGTCTGATAATGCTTGAACTTCACAGTCTTCCAGTAGCACGCCTTCTCAATCTCAGATTCTTGAGCCTCTGGCTCCCAGCTCCTCACACGCACACCACAAACTGAAGTGAGCTCCTTTTTAAACCCAGGTGCCCTGATTAGCCTGCCTTAATTGATTCTAGCAGCTTCTTGATTGGCTGCAGGTGTTCTAATCAGCCTGTCTTCCTTAATCGTTTCCAGAAAATTCCTGATTGTTCTGGAACCTTCCCTGTTATCTTACCCAGGAAAAAGGGACCTACTTAACCTGGGGCTAATTTATCTGACTTCGATCACTCTCCTCTAGCCATCTGGCCTGACCCTGCCACACTATTTACATAATATTTAGATTAAGGATGGACAAACCTGCTCAGATAAAAATCAGAACAGATTAGAATCTCTGTTTCAAACTCAACCCTATTCCAAACCTTTTGTGCTTTCAGTTAGGTCCTGATCCAGAGCAGTCAATAGAAATACACCTTCTGACTTGAATGTGCTGTGGTTCAAACCCTAACTAAATCTGTATTTGATATGAGGGTATTTTTACTTGAGTATGGAGATTCCTAACTATATTTAGCTACATTGTAAAATCTACCTTCCATATTGCCATGAGACCCACAAGTTTTCTGATGCACAGAAGAGCACTTTAAAAGAATCTTGTTTCATCGCCTGGGTGTGGTGGATTGAGAAGTTCTGACTCCTGGGTTTCAAGGAAATCTTTAAACAATGCTGTATTTTGTGCTAATAGCTTAATAAAGAGATTACTGCAAAAAGGTAGATGTTTTAAGCAATGTTATCAGCCCCAAAACATATGAGGAACCACGCCATGTGATAGCTTTGTTTCTCTTCCCATTCTCCCTGCAACACTGAAACAACATAAAGTAATGCAAGGCTGTGTACACTTTTGCATTAACAGTACAGTACATTGAAGTCATTGGGGTTCTGTCTATGTGATGCTCCTTGCAGTATCAGGTCCTAATGATAAGAAACCAAAGTTGTTAATAGTTGGTCTTCAGAGTGAAGAATCTAGAAGTTATTTATGAAATAAGCCTGAGGTTGGTATTTAGACCAATATTATATAAAATATTTAATAATGATTTAAAGGAGAAAAGTTGCAAAATCTGCAGATGATTCTATGGGTGCATCTACACCGCAGGTTTTTTTTTTGGCAGCACATATCATGCATACACAAATTGCCCCCCAGGATGGGTATAAGTAGCAGAGAAGATGGTGAGGCATGGATTAAAAATATATAAGCTAATTAATTTTATAAGCATTATCAACATTTTTTCATACTGTAGAGTAAAATAAGGGTAAAAGAATCTAATGCTTCATGATACAGTATAAGTTGATCAGCTGTGGGGGTCAAGAAGGAATTTTTTAGTACCCTGGTCCTCCCTCTGCACAGATACATGCATGTAAAAATATTGAATTTCACAGTTGGCACTAATAGAAGCTTCCGTCTGCTTCTGGAGCATCAGCTATTGATCAGTTCTGGAGCCTGGATGCCAGACTCTATGGACATGTGTTTTGATCCAGTATGACAAATCCTATGCTCCAGTAGCTAATGTTTCTTAAAAGGACAAAAAGTAAAGGAAACAGAAGGGGACAATCCTATATTGTGCCTTGTGGACTTGGGCTGGACCTACATACAGCTAATTCTTAAGTAAATACAATGACATTTTTTAATCACAGTTGTTTCTTTTCACATAAAAAGATTGGCACTTGTTGGCAACACTGTTTTAAATTCATAGTTAATTCTGAGGTTGTCAGTGCACTATACAGAGTGATTCAAAATAACTGGATTCAAATCAGTGTTCTTTTGCAATCCCATTTTGAGGTTAAAGAGTTTGCTTGTTTCTTTTCTTTTTTGTTACTGAAATATTTAATGTGCACTGTTTAGCAACAGAGATATTAAAAATGAAGCCTGGAGGAGTTTTAATCACTCACATTTCTAATGAATCCCTCACTTATTCATATTCAGAAATAAGATTCTATCATACTGTACACAATAGTTCAATTTTCAAATTAGCAATGGAGTGCAGTTTGCTACTTAATTTCTGGTGTTTGGAATAGCTATAAAGCTGGCTTGAAACGGCATTTACCTTATTTCATGCATGGAAAGGTGATCTGGAAAGAAAAGTGATTCACTGATATTTTATTCTATAATTCTTACATTTTTTCATCCAGACAGTAATTTTTTTGTTAATGAAATCATTGCTTACTCATCAGCCTGTATGGTAAATGAATGATTCCATGAGCCAGGTTCATCTTTAGTGTAACTCTATTGAAAATGGTTGAACTCAGTGGTTGAATTTAATTGGATGTTATAACAGGGTTGAATTTTGGTCTGTTGTATTAAAATTATTTTATATTATATTGCATTTTTAAAAATATTTTTCATATATTAAGCAGGCTTCTTATTTTTTGATATTGGAGTTACTGCTCTACATTATTAAGTTGTGAAATAAAACCTCACCCCAGAGAATTAAAAGGAAAATTTAATCTAGCACTGCATCTCTTATGTAGGAATCTTCATTTCCTGGCCTAAACTATTGTGTAGTATTGATGTGCACTGTTGAACAGCTGGTACATTCCATCCCAGAAAGGTTGCATTTTGCTCGTGGATGAAGTGATTCCTATATGCAGATAGATCTAAATTCTGTCCTGAGGTACACCGCCCTGGAGGAGAGGAAGGTGATCAGGAACAATCAACATGGATTCACCAAGGGCAAGTCATGCCTGACCAATCTGATTGCCTTCTATAAGGAGGGAGTGATGGTGGCCAAGAAAGATGTTCACATGCCTAAACACCCAGAGCTGGCAGACAAGAATGTGCTCAACCTCTATGTCATGAAAGCCAGGCAGTCACTGAAATCGCTTGGCTACGTGAAGGAGCAGTTTGCTTGGAGGGGCACTTTTACTGGTATCTGACCAATGAGGGTATCCAGTATTTGCGTGATTATCTTCATCTACCCCCTGAGATTGTGCCTGCCACCCTGCGCCATAGCCGCCCTGAGTCTGGCAGACTGTGGCCCAAAGGTCTGGAAGGTGAATGCCCTGCTTGTCTTACTCGGAGAGACGCTGACAGAGATACCTACAGACACAGTACCGCTCCACTTGGTGCTAACAAAAAGGCTGAGGCTGGTGCTGGAGCAGCTACTGAATTCCAGTTTAGAGTTTGATTCGGTTGTGGACGTGGTCAGCCTCTTCAGTAGAATTCTCTGGTCATGTTTTTGTGTATAATAAAATAGGTGAAAATCTCAAAAAAAAAAAAAAAGATGAGATAACTGGCTGTGTGGATATGGGGAAAGCGGTGGACGTGCTATAACTTGACTTTACTCAACGGGTAGTGATCAATGGCTCAATGTCTAGTTGGCAGCCGGTATCAAGCAGAGTGCCCCAAGGATCGGTCCTGGGGCTGGTTTTGTTCAACATCTACATTAATGATCTGGATGATGGGATGGATTGCACCCTCAGCAAGTTCAAAGATGACACTAAGCTGTGGGGGACAGGTAGATATGCTGGAGGGTAGGGATAGGATCCAGAGTGACCTGGATAAATTGGAGGATTGGGCTAAAAGAAATCTTATGGGGTTCAACAAGGACAAGTGCAGAGTCCTGACTTAGGACGGAAGAATCCCATGCACTGCTACAAGCTGGCGACTGAATGGTTAAGCGGCAGTTCTGCAGAAAAGGACCTGGGGATTACAGTGGACAAGAAGCTGGATGTGAGTCAACAGTGTGCCCTTGTTCCCAAGAAGGCTAATGGCATATTGGGCTGCATTAGTAGGAGCATTGCCAGCAGATCGAGGGAAGTGATTATTCCCCTGTATTTGGGACTGGTGAGGCCACATCTGGAGTACTGCGTCCAGTTTTGGGTCCCCCACTAGAGAAAGGATGTGGACAAACTGGAGAAAGTCCAGTGGAGGGCAACGAAAATGACTAGGGGGCTGAGGCACATGACTTATGAGGAGAGGCTGAAGGAACTGGGGTTATTTAGTCTGCAGAAGAGAAGAGTTAGGGGGGATTTGACAGCAACCTTCAACTACCTGAAGGGGAGGTTCAAAAGAGGATGGAGCTCGGCTGTTCTCAGTGGTGGCAGATGACAGAACAAGGAGCAATATTCTCAAGTTGCAATGAGGGATGTCTAGGTTGGATATTAGGAAAAACTATTTCACTAGGAGAGTGGTGAAACACTGGAATGGGTTACCTAGGGAAGTGGTGGAATCTCCATCCTTAGAGGTTTTTAAGGCCCAGCTTGACAAAGCCCTGGCTGGGATGATTTAATTGGTACTGCTTTGAGCAGGGAGTTGGACTAGATGACCTCCTGAGGTCTCTTCTAACCCTAATCTTCTGTGGGTATGTCTACACTACGAAATTAGGTCGAATTTATAGATGTCGATTTTTTAGAAAGCGATTTTATACAGTCAATTGTGTGTGTCCCCACTAAGCGCACTAAGTCGGCAGTGTGTGTCCATAGTACCATGGCTAGCATCGACTTTCAGAGCATTGCACTGTGGGTAGCTATCCCACAGTTCCTGCAGTCTCTGCCACCCATTGGAATTCTGGGTTAAACTCTCAAAGCCTGATGGGGCAAAAACATTGTTGCAGGTGGTTTTGGGTACATGTCGTCAGTCGCCCCTCCCTCCGTGAAAGCAACGGCAGACAATCATTTCACCCCTTTTTTCCATGTGGACGCCATACTGCTTTCAGCAGATGGTGCAGAAGGACTGCTAACCATTGTCATCGAACCACCGCTTCCGCTGCAACTTTGCTCTCCTGCTCTTGCCTTGATAGCGAATTTCTCCATGTTGGCTGTCATGGGCTCCCACTTCCGCTGCAACTCTGCTCTCATGAATCCACCTCGCAGGTCCTCTCGTTGTTCTCTATAAATATCTATTCTTGTGGTATCCGTCATCAGCCACTGCTTCCGCTGCAACTCTGCTCTCCTGCAGATGCCATACCACAGCAAGCATGGAGCCCGTTCAGATCACCGCAGCAGTTATGAGCATTGTAAACACCTCGTGTATTATCCTGCAGTACGTTCAGAACCAGAACCTGCAAAATCAGGCGAGGAGGCGACGGCAACGCGGTGACAAGAGTGATGAGGACATGGACACAGACTTCTCTCAAAGCACGGGCCCCGACAATTTGGACATCCTGGTAGCAATGGGGCAGGCTCACGCTGTGGAATGCTGATTCTGGGCCCGGGAAACAAGCACAGACTGGTGGGACCGCAGAGTGTTCCAGGTCTGGGATGAATCCCTGTGGCTACGAAACCTTTGCATGCATAAGGGCACTTTCATGGAACTTTGTGACTTGCTTTCCCCTGCCCTGAAGCGCAGGAATACCAAGATGAGAGCAGCCCTCACAGTTTACAACCGACTGGCGATAGCCCTCTGGGAACTTGCAATGCCAGACAGCTACCGGTCAGTTGGAAATCAATTTGGAGTGGGCAAATCTACTGTGGGGGCTGCTGTGATCCAAGTAGCCAATGCAATCACTGAGCTGCTGCTTTGAAGGGTAGTGACTTTGGGAAATGTGCACGTCATAGTGGATGGCTTTGCTGCAATGGGATTCCCTAACTGTGGTGGGGAGATAGACGGAATGCATATCCCTATCTTGGGACCGGAACACCAAGGCAGCAAGTACATAAACCGAAAGGGGCACTTTTCAATGGTGCTGCACAGACTGGTGGGACCGCAGAGTGTTCCAGGTCTGGGATGAATCCCTGTGGCTACGAAACCTTTGCATGCATAAGGGCACTTTCATGGAACTTTGTGACTTGCTTTCCCCTGCCCTGAAGCGCAGGAATACCAAGATGAGAGCAGCCCTCACAGTTTACAACCGACTGGCGATAGCCCTCTGGGAACTTGCAATGCCAGACAGCTACCGGTCAGTTGGAAATCAATTTGGAGTGGGCAAATCTACTGTGGGGGCTGCTGTGATCCAAGTAGCCAATGCAATCACTGAGCTGCTGCTTTGAAGGGTAGTGACTTTGGGAAATGTGCACGTCATAGTGGATGGCTTTGCTGCAATGGGATTCCCTAACTGTGGTGGGGAGATAGACGGAATGCATATCCCTATCTTGGGACCGGAACACCAAGGCAGCAAGTACATAAACCGAAAGGGGCACTTTTCAATGGTGCTGCAAGCACTGGTGGATCACAAGGGACGTTTCACCAACATCAGTGTGGGATAGCCGGGAAAAGTACATGATGCTCGCATCTTCAGGAACTCTGGTCTGTTTGAACAGTTGCAGGAAAGGTACTTTCCAGACCAGAAAATAACCATTGGGGATGTTGAAATGCCTATGGTTATCTTTGGGGACCCAGCCTACCCCTTAATGCCATGGCTCATGAAGCCATAGACAGGCAGCCTGGACAGTAGTCAAGAGCTGTTCAACTATAGGCTGAGCAAGTGCAGAATGGTGGTAGAATGTGCATTTGGACATTTAAAAGGACGCTGGCGCAGTTTACTGACTTGGTTAGACCTCAGCGAAACCAATATTCCTATTGTTATTACTGCTTGCTGTGTGCTCCATAATATCTGTGAGAGTAAGGGGGAGACGTTTATAGCGGGGTGGGAGGTTGAAGCAAATCGCCTGGCCACTGATTACACACAGCCAGACACCAGGGCAGTTAGAAGAGCACAGGAGGGCGTGCTGTGCATCAGAGAAGCTTTGAAAATCCGGTTTCATGACTGGCCAGGGTACAGTGTGACATTTCTGTTTGTTTCTCCTTGATGAAAACTTGGTTCACTCTACTTCCCTGTAAGCCATCCGACCTCCCCTCCCCCCTTCGATCACCACTTGCAGAGGCAATAAAGTCATTGTTGTTTCAAACTTATGCATTCTTTATTAATTCGTCACACAAATAGGGAGATAACTGCTAAGGTGGCCCAGGAGGGGTGGGGGAGGAGGGAAGCACCAGGTGGGGTGGTGGAGGAGGGGAGGACAAAGCCACACTGTACTTCAAAACTAACTGAATGCCAGCCTTCTGTTGCTTGGGCAGTCCTCTGGGGTGGAGTGGTTGGGTGCCCGGAGCTGCCACCCCGCCCTCCGCTGCCGCATTCTTAAACATCTGGGCGAGGAGGCTATAGAACTTGGGGAGGAGGGTGGTTGGTTACATAGGGGCTACAGTGGCGGTCTGTGCTCCTGCTGCCTTTCCTACAGCACAACCATACGCCGGAGCATATCAGTTTGATCCTTCAGTAGCCTCCGCATTGCATCCTGCCTTCTCTCATCACGCTGCCGCCACCTATCATCTTGATCCCGCCACCTCTCCTCTTGCTCTTGCCACCTCTCCTCTAGTGCCTCGTGTTCATTTTGTGCTTTCCTGGATTCTGACATTGCTTGCCTCCATGCATTCTGCTGAGCTCTTTCAGTGCAGGAGGACTGCATGACCTCAGAGAACATTTCATCATGAGTGCATTTTTTTCACCTTCTTATCTGTGCTAGCCTCTGGAACAGAGATGATAGGGGAAGCGTTGAAACATTTGCAGCTGTGGGAGGAAGAAAAGGGAGAGTAGTATTTAAAAAGACACATTTTAGAGAACAATGGGTAGACTCTTTCACAGTGAACCAAGCTGTTAACATTACATAACACATGTACTTTCGGTACAAGTTTGCGCCCCCCCCCCAATTCTCTGGGATGATCGCTTCACCCCTCCCCCCACTGTGTGGCTAACAGCGGGGATGATTTCAGCCACAGGCAAACAGCCCAGCAGGAATGGCCACCTCTGAATGTCCCCTGAATAAAATTCCCCGATTTCAACCAGGTGACCATGAATGATATCACTCTCCTGAGTATAATACAGAGAGATAAAGAACAGATGTTGCTTGAATGCCAGCAAACACTGGGACCATACGCTGCCATGCTTTCTTATGCAATGATTCCAGACTACGTGCTACTGGCCTGGCCTGGTAAAGTGTCCTACCATGGAGGATGGAATAAGGCTGCCCTCCCCAGAAACCTTTTGCAAAGGCTTTGGGAGTACCTCCAGGAGAGCTTAATTGAGATGTCCCTGGAGGATTTCCACTCCATCCCCAGGCACGTTAACAGACTTTTCCAATAGTTGTACTGGCTGCGAATGCATCCCAAGTCTTCAGGGCAAATTAATCATTAAACATGCTTGCTTTTAAACCATGTATTATATTTACAAAGGTACACTCACCAGAGGTGTCTTC
Organism: Lepidochelys olivacea; assembly: GCF_965140295.1. Classification (NCBI taxonomy): domain Eukaryota; kingdom Metazoa; phylum Chordata; order Testudines; family Cheloniidae; genus Lepidochelys; species Lepidochelys olivacea. Next base: position 52,376,785 of record NC_140421.1, on the reverse strand, counting down.
TCCACTTTCCAGGTCCGGGAGCCCACCTTGGGAGGGTTGGGAGGGTATTGGCTCCAGGGTGATAAACAGTTCCTGGCTGTCGGGGAGAACGGTTTCATCCTCCTCATCATCATCTTCCTCATCCCCCAAATCCTCATCCCTGTTGCGTGAGACCCCTCCCCACGTATAGGGGTGGGGTAGTGGTAGGGGCACAACCTAGAATTGCATGCAGCTCGTCATAGAAGCGGCATGTCTGGGGGTCTGACCCGGAGCGGCCGTTTGCCTCTTTTGATTTTTGGAAGGCTTGCCTGAGCTCCTTAAGTTTCACACGGCACTGCTGTGGGTCTCTGTTCTAGCCTCTGTCCTTCATGCCCTTGGAGATTTTTTCACATATTTTGGCATTTCATCTTTTGGAACAGAGTTCTGATAGCACAGATTCATCTCCCCATACAGCGATCAGATCCAGTACCTCCCATTCGGTCCATGCTGGAGCTCTTTTGCGATTCTGGGACTGCATGGTCACCTGTGCCCATGAGCTGTGCATGGTGACCTCTGCTGATGACCTCGCCACGTTGGCCAAACAGGAAATTAAATTCAAAAGTTCCCGGTACTTTCCTGTGTACCTGGCTAGTGCATCTGAATTGAAAGTGCTGTCCAGAGCGGTCACAATGGAGCACTCTGGGATAGCTCCTGGAGGCCAATACTGTCGAATTGCATCCACACTACTCCAAATTCGACCCAGCGATGTCGATTTCAGCACTAATCCCCTCGTCAGGGAGGAGTACAGAAATCGATTTTAAGAGCCCTTTAAGTTGACAAAAATGGCTTCGTCGTGTGGACAGGTGCAGGGTTAAATTGATCTAACACCGCTAAGTTTGACCTAAACTCATAGCCCTGGTCTACACTAGGACTTTAGGTCGAATTTAGCAGCGTTAAATCGATGTAAACCTGCACCCATCCACACGATGAAGCCCTTTTTTTCCACTTAAAGGGCTCTTAAAATCGATTTCCTTACTCCACCCCTGACAAGTGGATTAGCGCTTAAATGGGCCTTGCCGGGTCGAATTTGGGGTACTGTGGACACAATTCAACGGTATTGGCCTCCGGGAGCTATCCCAGAGTGCTCTATTGTGACCGCTCTGGACAGCACTCTCAACTCAGTTGCACTGACCAGGTAGACAGGAAAAGAACCGCGAACTGAATCTCATTTCCTGTTTGGCCAGCGTGGCAAACTGCAGGTGACCATGCAGAGCTCATCAGCAGAGGTGACCATGATGGAGGCCCAGAATCGCAAAACAGCTCCAGCATGGACTGAACGGGAGGTACGGGATCTGATCGCTGTATGGGGAGAGGAATCTGTGCTATCAGAACTCCGTTCCAGTTTTCGAAATGCCAAAACCTTTGTCAAAATCTCCCAGGGCATGAAGGACAGAGGTCATAACAGGGATCCGAAGCAGTGCCGCGTGAAACTTAAGGAGCTGAGGCAAGCCTACCAGAAAACCAGAGAGGCGAACGGCTGCTCCGGGTCAGAGCCCCAAACATGCCGCTTCTATGATGAGCTGCATGCCATTTTAGGGGGTTCAGCCACCACTACCCCAGCCGTGTTGTTTGACTCCTTCAATGGAGATGGAGGCAACACGGAAGCAGGTTTTGGGGACGAAGAAGATGATGATGATGATGAGGTTGTAGATAGCTCACAGCAAGCAAGCGGAGAAACCAGTTTTCCCGACAGCCAGGAACTGTTTCTCACCCTGGACCTGGAGCCAGTACCCCCTGAACCCACCCAAGGCTGCCTCCTGGACCCGCCAGGTGGAGAAGGGACCTCCGGTGAGTGTACCTTTTAAAATACTATACATGGTTTAAAAGCAAGCATGTGAAAGGATTAATTTGCCCTGGCATTCGCGGCTCTCCTGGATGTACTCCCAAAGCCTTTGCAAAAGGTTTCTGGGGAGGGCAGCCTTATTGCGTTCTTCATGGTAGGACACTTTACCACTCCAGGCCAGTAACACGTACTCGGGAATCATTGTACAACAAAGCATTGCAGTGTATGTTTGCTGGCGTTCAAACAACATCCGTTCTTTATCTCTCTGCGTTATCCTCAGGAGAGTGAGATATCATTCATGGTCACCTGATTGAAATAGGGTGCTTTTCTTCAGGGGACACTCAGAGGAGCCGTTCCTGCTGGGCTGTTCGCCTGTGGCTGAACAGAAATGTTCCCCGCTGTTAGCCACAGGGAGGAGGGAGGGTTGAGGGGTAGCCACGCGGTGGGGGGAGGCAAAATGCGACCTTGTAACGAAAGAACATGTGCTATGTATACAAGGTTAACAGCAAGGTTTACCCTGAAAAAGTGTAGCCACTGTTTTATAAAAGGTGTCTTTTTAAATACCACTGTCCCTTTTTTTTCTCCACCAGCTGCATGTGTTTCAATGATCACAGGATCTTCTCCTTCCCAGAGGCTAGTGAAGATTAGAAAGAAAAAAAAACGCACTCGTGATGAAATGTTCTCTGAGCTCATGCTGTCCTCCCACACTGACAGAGCACAGACGAATGCATGGAGGCAAATAATGTCAGAGTGCAGAAAAGCACAAAATGACCGGGAGGAGAGGTGGCAGGTTGAAGAGAGTAAGTGGCGGGCTGAAGAGAGTAAGTGGCAGGCTGAAGACAGGGCTGAAGCTCAAATGTGGCGGCAGCGTGATGAGAGGAGGCAGGATTCAATGCTGAGGCTGCTGGAGGATCAAACCAGTATGCTCCAGTGTATGGTTGAGCTGCAGCAAAGGCAGCTGGAGCACAGACTGCCACTACAGCCCCTGTGTAACCAACCGCCCTCCTCCCCAAGTTCCATAGCCTCCACACCCAGATGCCCAAGAACGCAGTGGGGGGGGGGGCACAGGCCAACCAGCCACTCCGCCACAGAGGACTGCCCAAAAAAAAGAAGGCTGGCATTCAACAAATTTTAAAGTTGTAAACTTTTAAAGTGCTGTGTGGCATTTTCCTTCCCTCCTCCACCACCCCTCCTGGGCTACTTGGTAATCATCCCCCTATTTGTGTGATGAATGAATAAAGAATGCATGAATGTGAAGCAACAATGACTTTATTGCCTCTGCAAGCGGTGATCGAAGGGAGGAGGGGAGGGTGGTTAGCTTACAGGGAAGTAGAGTGAACCAAGGGGCGGGGGGTTTCATCAAGGAGAAACAAACAGAACTTTCACACCGTAGCCTGGCCAGTCATGAAACTGGTCTTCAAAGCTTCTCTGATGCGCACCACGCCCTCCTGTGCTCTTCTAACCGCCCTGGTGTCTGGCTGCGCGTAACCAGCAGCCAGGCGATTTGCCTCAACCTCCCACCCTGCCATAAATGTCTCCCACTTACTCTCACAGATATTGTGGAGCACACAGCAAGCAGTAGTAACAGTGGGAATATTGGTTTCGCTGAGGTCTAAGCAAGTCAGTAAACTGCGCCAGCGCGCCTTTAAACGTCCAAATGCACATTCTACCACCATTCTGCACTTGCTCAGCCTGTAGTTGAACACCTCCTGACTACTGTCCAGGCTGCCTGTGTACGGCTTCATGAGCCATGGCATTAACGGGTAGGCTGGGTCCCCAAGGATAACTATAGGCATTTCAACATCCCCAACAGTTATTTTCTGGTCTGGGAATAAAGTCCCTTCCTGCAGCTTTTGAAACAAACCAGAGTTCCTGAAGACGCGAGCATCATGTACCTCTTCCAGCCATCCCACGTTGATGTTGGTGAAACGTCCCTTGTGATCCACCAGAGCTTACAGCACTATTGAAAAGTACCCCTTGTGGTTTATGTACTCACGGGCTTGGTGCTCCGGTGCCAAGATAGGGATATGGGTTCCATCTATGGCCCCACCACAGTTAGGGAATCCCATTGCAGCAAAGCCATCCACTATGACCTGCACATTTCCCAGGGTCATACCCTTGATATCAGCAGATTTTGGCTTGCGTGGGCTACTTGCATCACAGCAGCCCCCACAGTAGATTTGCCCACTCCAAATTGATTCCCAACTGACCGGTAGCTGTCTGGCGTTGCAAGCTTCCAGAAGGGCTATCGCCACTCGCTTCTCAACTGTGAGGGCTGCTCTCATCTTGGTATTCCTGCACTTCAGGGCAGGGGCAAGGAAGTCACAAAGTTCCATGAAAGTGCCATTACGCATGCAAAAGTTTCGCAGCCACTGGGAATCATCCCAGACCTGCCACACTATGCGGTCCCACCACTCTGTGCTTGTTTCCCGAGCCCAGAATCAGTGTTCCACAGCATGAACCTGCCCCATTAGCACCATGATGCATGCACTGCCAGGGCCCATGCTTTCAGAGAAATCTGTGTCCATGTTCTGATCACTCACGCAACTGCGCTGACGTCGCCTCCTCGCCCTGTATCGCTCTGCCAGGTTCTGGTGCTGCATATACTGCTGGATAATGCGTGTGGTGTTTAATGTGCTCCTAATTGCCAAAGTGAGCTGAGCAGCCTTCATGCTTGCCTTGGTATGGTGTCCGCACAGAAAAAAGGCGCGGAACGATTGTCTGCCGTTGCTCTGACGGAGGGAGGGGTGACTGATGACACGGCTTACAGGGTTGGCTTAAAGGGAATTAAAATCAACAAAGAGGGTGGCTTTACATCAAGGAGTATTTCAGGCAGGACTTCATGGAGGGTTCCAATAAGAAATGGTGCACCTAAGTAATTGTTCTTATTGGAACAAGCAGGTTGGTCTAGCCTCTGATTGATACATGGCTAGATTTATCTTGCTGCACCTTCTCTGTGAGTGACTGCAGTGTGACCTAGAGGAATGAGTCCCCTAGACGGCGGAGGGGGGAAGCAAATGAGTACAAAACAAATCTGGTCTATTTCTTGTTTTGATACACTCCATCTATCTTTTACATCTTTGGCTGGCAGCAGAGGGTGCAGAAGGACTGCATGCCATCCACATCTCATGGCTGCTCGGCAGAAGACGGTGCAGTAGGACTGCTAGCCATCCTCATCTCTTGCCTGCCTGGCAGAAGATGGTACAGTACGACTGCTAGCAATCCGTATCGCCTGCCTGCTCACCATAAGATGGTTCAATAGGACTGACTGCAGGACTAAAGAGAATGACCTGGTCAAGTCACTCCAAATTTAGTCTCTGCGCCCATGTCTGCCCAGGCGCTCCTGGCCGACGTGGCCAGGAGCAACTCGGACATGACGATGACGGCTACCAGTTGTATTGTACCGTCTGCTGCCACAAGGTAATGGGTTGCTGCTACTGTGTAGCAATGCAGTACCACGTCTGCCAGCACCCAGGAGACATACGGTGACGGTTACCTGAGCGGGCTCCATGCTTGCCATGGTATGGTGTCTGCACAGGTAACTCAGGAAAAAAGGCGCGAAATGATTGTCTGCCCTTGCTTTCACGGAGGGAGGGAGGGAACGGGGGCCTGACGATATGTACTCAGAACCACCCGCGACAATGTTTTAGCCCCATCAGAGTGCTCCATTGAGACTGCTCTGGACAGCATTCTCAACTCAGATGCACGATTGTTTGCCATTGCTCTGACGCAGGGAGGGGTGACTGACAACGCGGCTTACAGGGTTGGCTTCAGGGAGCTAAAATCAACAAAGGGGGTGGCTTTACATCAAGGAGTATTTCAGGCAGGACTTCACAGAGGGTTCCAATAAGAAATGGTGCACCTAAATTATTGTTCTTATTGGAACAAGGAGGTTAGTCTGGCCTCTGATTGATACATGGCTAGACTTACCTCGCTGCACCTTCTCTGTGAGTGACTGCATGTGACCTAGAGGAATGAGTCCCCTAGATGGGGTCGGGGGGGGAAAGCAAATGAGTACAAAACAAATCTGGTCTATTTCTTGTTTTGATACACGCCATCTATCTTTTACATCTTTGGCTGGCAGCAGAGGGTGCAGAAGGACTGCATGCCATCCACATCTCATGGCTGCTTGGCAGAAGACGGTGCAGTAGGACTGCTAGCTGTCCTCATCTCTTGCCTGCCCGGCAGAAGATGATGCAATAGGACTGCTAGCAATCCATATCGCCTGCCTGCTCACCATAAGATGGTTCAATAGGACTGACTGCAGGACTAAAGAGAATGACTTGATCAAGTCACTTCAAATTTAGTCCCTGCACCCATGTCTGCCCAGGCGCTCCTGGCCGACGTGGCCAGGAGCACCTCGGACATGACGATGACGGCTACCAGTCCTATTGCACCGTCTGCTGCCACAAGGCAATGGGTTGCTGCTACTGTGTAGCAATGCTGTACTGTGTCTGCCAGCACCCAGGAGACACACGGTGACAGTGAGCTGAGCGGGCTCCATGCTTGCCGTGGTATGGTGTCTGCACAGGTAACTCAGAAAAAAAGGCACGAAACGATTGTCTGCCCTTGCTTTCACGGAGGGAGGGAGGGAACGGGGGCCTGACGATATGTACCCAGAACCACCCGCGACAATGTTTTAGCCCCATCAGGCACTGGGATCTCAACCCAGAATTCCAATGGGCAGCGGAGACTGCGGGAACTGTGGGATAGCTACCCACAGTGCAATGCTCCAGAAGTCGACTGTAGCCTCGGTACTGTGGAAGCACTCCGCCGCGTTAATGCACTTAGAGCATTTTGTGTGGGGGGACACACACTCGAATATATAAAACCGATTTCTAAAAAACCGACTTCTATAAATTCGACCTAATTTCGTAGTGTGGACATACCCATAGTGTAGACCAGGGCTAAGATTCTATACCCATCCAATCACATACCTCTACAAAAGGTGCCCAAACAAGCCTAACTCCAAACAGCTCAGATGATTCAGTTGAGGAAATATTCTGGTTCAAAAAGCTAGATTTAGATCATTTGCTAAAATCTAAAGAGCTGTTGCTGTACAAAACTGTTTCACAGAATCAAGTGGCACTACTACCAATATGGGCCTGGTGAAGAGCCAGACCGCCTAATGCAAGAGAGTAGGCAAAGAAGAAAAGTCTATCATCAGTTGGCATAATATTGCACTTTTCTTGGCATTCTGGTTGTAAAGTATGATCTAATTTCCTGGGATTACTCTGGTCTGTTCCAACTGCATGGAGTTTGTTGGAGTATTTTTAATTCCATAGGCAAAACATGCTAGAAGATGCCTTCTCTTACAAGCTTATGCTCAAATAAATTGTTTAGTCTCTAAGGTGCCACAAGTACTCCTCGTTCTTTTTTCTCTTCCAAGTGTAAATTATGAAATTAAGCAACAATTAATTGATCTTGTGGTATAAGAGTAATCAAATTTCTGCTTAGTAAGATGATACTCCACCCTTATTCAAAGAAGTAGGATATGTTTATTTCAGGCTGTATCACTCACAGCATTATGCTCAATGAAGTGCAGGACTCCCCCCATGTGGTATCGCTACTCATATATGGGAGGACATAGCCATGGACGAGTTTGTCATTAGAAATTTTTTGTTATAAGATTTATGATCTTCTATCAATGGCTCTGTTATGAGTCAGTCTTTCTATGGTGATTCTGACAATTCAAAATATTTAGTCACATATTTTCTATTGATTTCCATAAAGCTGCAGTTTTCTTGAGCTAGTGCTTCTGTGTAACTTCAATATGCGTATGCCTTGAGTTAATAGAATAAGAGGATAGCAGAGGTAAGTCATTCCAAGAATGTTTGGCTTAATGAGGTTGGTCATATAGCTGGTTAAAATTTTTCAAAACAAAGTCTTTTTAATCTCCAAACCTGCATAAGGCAGTGGTCCTGTGGTCATATAATTAAAAAACTATCATAACGCATATGAAGAAAGGGACTGAATTATGGTTGCACAGGCAACCTGAATTCTGACTTTTCCTAACTTTTGAGTGCTTGATTTTGCAATCTTAATAATGTTTGTTTAGCGCAGTGGTTTTGGATATAATATATAATATTGTAGACAGGTGCATATGAAAAATAGGTGTATAGCATATAGTACATATTTATTAATTCTATTAGTTCTTTTACCTATGGTATTATGTTCTCTTTAGTATCCTAGTAGCTGTGAAATTATTGCCAAGAATAACTTAGATTGAAAGATCTTTCTTAGTAAACGTGGTCACATGGCAATCAGTATTAGCTGAAACACAATGTACTGTACATACTTTTAAGCCCTAAGTAATAAAAATTCTTGAAGGAGCCAACCAAAGTCCTTAAGATTGACTTCCATGCCCTGATATCAGCATCATTAAGTGTTGGTAAAACAGGACCATCCTTTTTCCTGCCTCTTTTGATGGAGTTGGAATTAGAGCACGGTAATTTCTTAAAAATGAAAAACAAACAACATTTCTATCAAAGTGTGTGTTTTCAGAGAATTCCTTTCAGTGGCCAGGCTTGCTACAGGAAAGGCTCCTTGTTTTCTGTTGTCCCCTCTGATTGAACAAATGAGGGTACCTACTGAATTTAAACATGATTTGGTGGGTTTTTCCTGAGCACAACTTCCTTGTGGTGGCTTCCACCTCAAGATAGGTGTGAAGGCAAGAAAGAAGGATGTGGACTGTCTGCCTTCAATACTCTTTTCTATTCACTGAAGGAGAACATATCTTGATGGCTGTCTTTGCTGAGTCCATCTACCTTCATACTATTTAAACCATTGGCAGAAGAGGGGGACAGCATGAATCTGCCTTTTTTGAACAGGACATACTCTGAAATTGCATTGAGAGCTCCTCTAAAATCAGTCATCCTCAGATCTAGTAATGCGGTATAATACAATGGTATGATATGATTATCATTCTCTTGCAGCTAATCTTACATTATAAAATGGTACCACAGCATTGCACCAAGATAGTATGTACCACTTCCAATATGTCCTGCTCAAGAGCTTGAAATCCTGGAAAAAGCAGTAAAAGTGAGTGTCACGGGGTCCACTCACCGCAGGTGGCACCTCCTCCTGGTCGGTCTGGGAATCAGCTCTCTTCAGTTCCAACGCCCCCTTCTGCTTCTTGCTGTATGCTTTATTGCCGCTCTCTCTCACAGCAACTCCATCTTCGTGCCTTGGCCCTCCAGCCAGGTCATTCTACATGCTTCCTCCATCTGGGGTATCAAAATCTTTCCTCACTATCAGTTTCTGGCCATCTTCCCATTTACTGCCCCCATGCCACTCCCTCAGTTGTTGGCAGGGGAACCCAGGCCCACCCTCTACTCCAGGTTTTAGCTCAGGGACCCTTTTGTCAGCAGCCAACATGTGTTCACTCCTTGACTTTACTACCTTTCCCTGAGCCCTTTCCTTACCTTCTAGCTCTCCCCCTACCTCTGGGTTTGCCAGCCTCACAACTCCCTCCTCCCAGGGAGTAATTGTAAGCTGGTGGTTCTCAACCAGTGGTATATGTAACCCTGGGAATATGCAGAGGTCTTCCAGGGGGGTACATCAGTTCATCTAGATATTAGCCTAGTTTTACAACAAGCTACATAAAAAGCATTAGCAAAGTCAGTACAAACTAAAATTTCATACAACGATTTGTTTATACTGCTCTATATACTATACACTGAAATGTAAGTACAATATTTATATTCCAATTGATTTATTTTATAATTATATGGTAAAATTGAGAAAAAAAGCAATTTTTCAGTAGTAGAGTGCTGTGACACTTTTGTATTTTTATGTCTGATTTTGTAAGCAAGTAGTTTTTAAGGGAGGTGAAACTTGGGGGTACGCAAGACAAATCAGACTCCTGAAAAGGTTGAGAGCCGCTGCCCTAAGCTATTTTTTCTGTAGCCCCAACCACACCTCCCTTCTCCCAGGGAGTGACTACAGCCTTTCTTCCAGCAGCTCTCAGCTACCAGGCTTTATATAGGCCCCCCTTCTGAATCCTGTCCATCTGAGCCTCATTTAATTTATCCCTGCTCTCTGGCTCCTCCTCCATGTGCACCCTGAGGAGTTAATTGGCTCAGCTAGCCACCTTAACCCCTTCAGGGCTTGTGTTGGGTGGATACCCCAACACAGTGAGCAATGGTGGCTGTACTAAATGTTTCCACAAAAGGGAAGATGGGGAGATTTAGGAGGAATGTGTTAGTGTTAAGGTCACCACTAAGTAAGTTGCTCGGTCTTTGTGTTCACCCTGTTGCATTACCTGCAAACAAACAGACCCTCAGTTAGTTAGTGAAAGGTCACAAATTTGAAATTGATAAAAATAAATATTTTAATGCAATGTGCAACTCACTGATACATAAGATTATGGAGGCTAATAACTCAAAAAGACTAGATGGTACTCAAGTCTGACCCATTATGGCACTCCTTTGTTTCCTGCACTGGGTCTTTTATATGTGCTGCTGTGAAGAGAACCAACACAGAGCACCATTTCTTTGCATGCAGGGGTGTAGAGTCCTCCATGAGGCTTTTCCATGGCCTGTCATCTTTTCCAACACAGCAGAACTGCTGTGTCTATATTGTGTAACCCTTCTGCCAGGCCGAGTTGATAGCAGCAAGGGCCGGGTTCAGTACACAGGGGTTCCCTCTCATCAAAGCAAATGCAAAACTGGCTCAAGCCCCCACCCAATGACCTGAGAAAATCTTACACACACCCCTGGGCACCTCAAAGAGGCAATACTTCCCCTCTCGCAAGCACAGAGTCTCGGTGTAGCAGAGAATCTTTAATTAAAGATGAGGTAAACAACATCAACATTAAATTGGGAGAACACCACAACTAGGGTTCATCAACCAAACCATGAGCAAAGCCCCACCCCAGCAAATTGGGCCATGTCCTTTCCCTCGGGTTCTTGGGTCCCACAACCCAAACGCCTCTTGAGTCCAGCGATCCAAAAATCACCCGAAGTCCAAAAAGTCCAACATCCCAAAAGTCCAGCCCCAGAGTTCAACAGTTTATCTGCAGAGTGTTACTCCCCAGTCTGGGTGAAAATGTATGTGTGTGGGGGGGGTTGGGGGGGAAGAGGTAAGGGGCACCTTACGTGATCTGAAGCTGACTGCCCCACAGCTCCATAGGGCTTCACTCTGCTCCGCTCCACCAGCCGCTCTGCTCCGCTCCACCAGCCGTCCCATGAACTGCTCCGCATCCCACAAGCAGCTCCCGCTGTCCCATGAACTGCTCCACCAGCCAGTCCACAAACTGCTCCACTCCGCTCTAGATCTTCAGGCTCCCCACTACTTAACACAGTGCTCAGCTCTTAGTAATTTTAGCTCTTTAGTGATTTCAGCTTGTAGTAGTGGGAGCCTCAGTGCTGGCGCACCATAAGGCCAAAGGGAATTCAGCTCAGCACCTGTAGCTAGACTCCTAATAGACCCAAAATTAGCTCTGATGTTCCACAGCGGAGAGAGACAGAGGTGCAGTTGATGTTTCAGGCCCTCACAAAGGGGCCCACACCACCAGGTACTAATACCTGTCTCCAGCCTCTCTCCAGTCACAGAGTTTTGGAACCCATATAGCTTGCCTAGCAAGTGCTACTTAGTTAATGGCAAGTCCCTCCATCATAACAAAAGGCCAAGTACAGTTCCACTGTCCTTGATTCCCATAATCAGGGTAATAACAATTTATTCTTCCTGCCCCAATAACAGAGACACTGGGGATCCCACAGAAGCCAAAGTGACCATTTGGGCAGCTATGGCCTCATTCTAGGTGGGGTGGGTGTGCCTATGCAAATAAGATCGGCCCATGAAGTTCTTTTCCACAACTTGCCACACCTCACCACCAAATGTCAGGGTGGAGCTCATCCTGACTCTGCTTACAACTTTACCTAAACCTTGCACATCTGGGCAAGGATATTAGCTTGGCAGGATTTCCCTCTCACTGTATAAGAACAGCACCTGCCATTACTAGTCTTTCTAGAAAACAAATGACAAAGTTTTTGATTCTACACAGTGCTGAGCATTCTGGCCACAATCGAGAAAATACTTGGGCAGTTTTTAACTTTAAGCATTTGAGTTATTTCATTAAAGGCTATGTAAATTATACTATGGGGAAAAGTTTGTCTACATTTAATTAAAATACACATGGTATAGTACCTTATAGTCCTTATATATTTTCCCAACTCTTTCCCCAGCTGCTGTTCCTGTTTTATTCAGTTTCTCCTGCTGCTCAGAAAGCAAAATGCATGACTGTAGGTGCGTTCGGCCAGGAGTCATCACTCTCCGGGGCAGCGGGGAACCAGACCACCTCACTATTTCTGTCAGGTATGTCAGGGAATTAGCCTGCCTGAGCAAAGAGTTCAATAGCAAGGCCCAGGCTCCTGGCTCCGAGCAGCCTGGGAGGGGGGAGACTGCCACCCGCGAGATGGGTGGCAGAGGGGACGCAGGCCCACCCACTCCGCTGCATCTCAGCCTGGGGCCCTAGCAGTGACAGAAGACCCACTGCTGTGTCAGTGGGGTTCCTGGCCTCAACACACTGACATTGGCTCTGGCAGTGTTGCAGCCTGACTAGGGCCAGCTGCCCCTGGGCTACTTCCTACCTCCCCCTCTAGAGGTACATGAGTCCGGCCAGCGTCCTCCAAGGGGTTACACACCATGGGCTCCTCGGGGTAACTGGCACTCGGTTGGCTTGGTGGCTCCTTGGGGTAACTGGCGAACGACAAGCTTGGCAGCATCTCTAGGCTCAGGCTAGCATCAGGCATTGGCTGGTCTGGCCAGTCCTCGGGTCGGCCGCCGATTGCCACAGTCTCCCATCTGGGAGCTCCGCCACATGCATCTGGCCTCTCTAATAGATGTGTTTCAACTGAGCCCTGGGGTCAGGCTTTTATTCTTCTGGTCCTGTGCCTTGACCTCTGAGGGGCGGGTGCAGGGTTCGCTGGCTCCGCCCACTTTGGCATCCAGAGAGGCTCCTCACTCTCTGGGGTGGCAGGGAATCTGAGCGCCTCGCTACAATGACATAAAAACCTAAGAATGGCCATACTAGGTCAGACCAATGGTCCATCTAGCCCAGTATCCTGTCTTCCAACAGTGACCAGTGCCAGGTGCTTCAGAGTGAATAAACATAACAGATAATCAAGTGATCCATCCCCTGTTGCACAATCCCAACTTCTGGCAACAGAGGCTAAGGACACTTCAGAGCATGGTTTTGCATCCCTGCCATCCTGGCTAATAGCCAATGATGGACCTATCCTCCATGAACTTATCTAGTTCTTTTTGAACCCTGTTATAGTCTTGGCCTTCACAACATCCTCTGGCAAAGAGTTCCACAGGTTAACTGTGTGAAGAAATACTTCCTTTGGTTTATTTTAAACCTGCTGCCTATTAATTTCATTTGGTGACCCCTAGTTCTTGTGTTATGAGGAATAATAACACTTCCTATTTACTTTTGCCACACAAGTCATAATTTTATAGACCTCTGTCAATCCCCCCTTAGTCGTCTCTTTTCCAAGCTGAAAAGTCCCAGTCTTATTAAGCTCTCCTCATATGGAAGCTGCTCCATACCCCTAATCATTTTTGTTGCCCTTTTCTGTACCCTTTCCAATATATCTTTTTTGAGATGGGGCGATCAGAATCTGCATGCAGTATTCAAGATGTGGGCATACCATGGATTTATAGAGAGGCAATATGATATTTGCTCGCATATTCCCTTTCTTAATGATCCCCAACATTCTGTTCACTTTTTTGACTGCCGCTGCCCACTGAGTGGATGTTTTCCGAGAGCTATCCACAATGACTCCAAGATCTCTTTCTTGAGTGGTAACAGTTAATTTAGATCCCACCATTTTATATATGTACTTGAGATTATGTTTTCCAATGTGCGTTACTTTACATAACCTCTTATTCCAGAGTTCCTGTTAATGCTTATTATTCTGGCAGGAATGCCCCCACAACTGCTTCCCCTTCTTCCATCAAATGGCCCTGGAGACCAAAGTACTGATTCTTTAAGGGGATCAGAATACTTTTGATTCCTACTAAGTGGAGTCGGGGGAGCTGAGGGTGATGAGCTCAACCCCCACCCAGGTGACTGGTAGTCAAGAAACCTAAAGAGTCATGTACACCACAGAAATGGTTTAGCTTTGTGGGACAGCAGTATCATATGCTATTGCTTTACAATTTCAAGAACAAAGGTTTTTAAAAGTCACTTTAAAATGGTGCTGCTTCATACTTTCATTTTGTTCTTATTATGTGTCACATTGCTATATCCCATACCATCTATCACATGCAGAATTTGAATACTCAGCCAATCTCAGCCAATTATAGCCCACTGACAGGACAGAAAAGCAAGCACAGGCTATAACATGACTGTGAGTGGGTGGAGGAGCAGACATTGCCACTGGCTTCCAAGTTAAAAAAATGATTACTCACCTTCTCATAACTGTTGTTCTTCGAGATGTGTTGTTCATATCCATTCCAATTAGGTGTGTGAGTGCCGCGTGCACAGTCATCAGAATGTTTTTCCCTTAGCAGCATCCATTAGGTCAGCTGTGGAGCCCCCTGGAGTGGCGCCTCCATGGCAGTGAATATAGGTACCTGCCAACCCGCTGCCTCCCCCAGTTCCTTCTTGCCAGCTACTCCAACAGAGGGGAAGGTGGGGATTTGGAATAGATATGAGTGACACATCTCGAAGAACAGCAGTTATGAGAAGGTGAGTAACCAGTTTTTCTTCTTTGAGTGTTTGCTCATATCGATTTCAGTTAGGTGACTCCCAAGCCCTACCCCAGAGGTGGGGTCGGAGTTATGGAATCGCTGACTGAAGCACCGCTCTGCCGAATGCTGCATCATCTCCAGCATGCTGAGTGATGGTGTAATGAGAGGTGAATGAATGAACCAAGGACCATGTCGCCGTCCTTCAGATCTCTTGAATACGGACCTAGGCAAGGAATGCTGCCAATGAGGCCTGCACCCTTGTGGAATGCACCGTTCGTGCCGGTGCTGGAACCTGGGCTAACTCGAAACAAGTCTGGATCCAGGCCCTCCTGTCCTTCCAGCTCTCTGGTGTCGTCCTGAGATCCTCTGTGATGAGGCCGGGAGTCCTTTCATCCAGTCTGCCACTGCTACGAACAGCTGGTTTGACTTCCAAAATGGTTTCGTGTGCTTGATGTAAAAAGCCAGCGCTCAATGAACATCCTGTGTGTGGAGCCTCTGTCCTAGGCTACTGTTGTGAGGCTTAGGATAGAATACTGGTAGAAAAATGTCCTGTGTGGTGTGGAATTGGGACACCACCTTTGGAAGAAAGGCCAGATGAGGTCTGAATTGCACCTTGTCCTTAAAGAAAACCATGTGGGGGGTGTCGGAGGTGAGGGCCTTTAGCTCAGACACCTTCCTTGCTGAGGTAATGGCAACCAGGAAATCTAACTTCCATGATAGGTAGAGGAGCAAACAAGTTGCCACAGGTTCAAATGGGGGCCCCATTAGTCTGGAGAGGAGCAGGTTAAGGTCCCATGCTGGAACCGGTTGTCTAACTTGCGGGTACAGACGTTCCAGACCCTTAAGGAGATGGCCGACCATGGGGTTGGCGAAGGAATGCCCAGCTGCTCCTGGGTGGAAGGCCAAAATGGCTGCCAGATGCATGTTGATGGATGACGGTGCTAGACCCTGCTATTTCAGGTGCTCCAGTATGAGCAGTATGGGCATCTGTATTGGGGGTGTGCGGCCCTGAGTACACCAGAATGTAAACCTCTTCCACTTAGCCAGGTAGGTAGCCCTAGTGGAGGGTTTTCTGCTACAAAGTAAGACCTCCCTCACTGACTCCAAGCACATGAGCTCTATGGGGTTTAGCCATGAAGCTTCCAGGCTGTGAGATGGAAGAACTGGAGGTTGGGGTGGTGAAGGCGATCAAGTCCGGGAACAGTGGCAATGTGATCAGGGCATCCACTGACAGGTCCAGGACCATGGTGTACCAGTGTTGGCGAGGCCGCACTGGTACCACCAGTATAGCGGCTGCCTTGTCTCTGCAAATCTTGAGCAGGACCTTGTGTATGAGTGGGAATGGTGGGAATGCATACAGAAGACATCCCATCCAGGGGAGGAGGAACGTGTCCGCAAATGAGCAAGGGTTGTGCTTCTGAAAGGAGCAGAATTACAGGCACTTTCTGTTGCCTCGTATGGTGAATAGATCAGCCTAGGGAGTTCCCCACCTCTGGAAAACATTGTGTATGATGTCCAGGCAGATAGACAATTCATGGTTGTGGAAGAATCTGCTGAGATAGTCCACTAGCTCGTTCTGGGCATCTGGGAGGTAGGATACTTCCAGGTGAATGGAGTGGGCAATGCAGAACTCCCACAACAGGAGGGCTTCCCAGCATAGGGGAGAGGAATGGGCACTACCCTGCTTGTTGATGTAAAACACTGCAGTTGTAGTGTCTGTCATAACTGCCACACACTGGCCTTGAAGCTGGGCCTGGAAGGTTTGGCACACTAATCGGACCGCCCTCAACTCTTTGATGTTGATATGAAGTGAGGGACTGTCCTGAGACGAGAGGCCTATATCTGAATGTCTCCCAGGTGTGAGCCCCATCCCAGCACTGATGCGTCCATTACCAGGGACAAAGAGTGCTGGGGTCAGTTGAAGGGGACTCCCTGGTACACCTTTTGAGGGTCGAGCCACCATCGGAGGAACTCGAGGACTTGCACCGGAATGGTGACCACAGAGTCTAGGATGTCGCACCTTGGATGGTAGACCAATGTAAGGCAAGCTTGGAGAGGTCTGAGCCTCAGTCTGGCATGCTGTACCACGTACATGCATGCTGCCATGTGACTGAGAAGAGTCAGGTACCCCCTTGTTGTAGTAGTAGGGTATTGTCTGAGGCCTTGTATGATGTCAGTCATTGCTGGAAGCGAGCTTCCAGCAGGAACGCCCCAGCCCAGATCAAGTCCAACACCGTACCGATAAACTTTATCCTTTGGGTCAGTAGCAGGGTTGACTTGTTCACATTGAGCAGGAGACCCAACCTGTTGAAGGTGGATCTGACGAAGGATAGCTAAGACTCCACCTCTTCCTTGGAATACCCCCTGAGCAGCCAGTCATACTTGCGCCTGCCATTCCTTCCCTGCTTTCTGTAGGAATCCTGGCTCAGATGAGGGGGACAGGAGCACTGTTGCAGCTGGGGCTTAAAATGTTTACGTTGGGTTGCCAGTGTGTGCATGCCCAATGACTTCATAGTAGCCCGGGAGTCTGTAAGGCTGTGCAGTCTGGAGTCCATTTGCTCCATGAAAAGGCCTGTAGTGTCAAACAGCAGGTCCCGTAGTGTCTGCTGCACTGCCGGGGGAAGCCCAGATGCCTGAAGCCATGAGCTTCTTCTCATAGTGATGCCTGAGGACAGGGTTTGCGCGGACTCAGTGAGGCCTATAAAGAGGTACATGCCACTGCCTTGCCCTCTTCCACTATTGCCACAAACTCTGCTCTCGAGTCCGGTGATACCAATTCTTTAAACTTCAGCATGGAGGTCCATGAATTGAAGTTGTACCTGCTGAGGATAGTTTGCTGGTTAGCTATCCTCAACTGCAGCCTCCCAATCGAATGGACCTTTTGGCCAAAAAGGTCCATCTTTTTCGACTCCTTAGACTTTGGAGTCAGTCTATGTTTCCCCGGTCTCTCCTTCTCGTTCACCACAGACACAACCAACGAGCAGGCCTGGTGCGAGAAGAGGTACTCGTACCCCTTTGAGGGTACAAAGTATTTCCTCCCCACCCCCTTGACTGTCGGGGGAATGGATGCAGAGGTTTACCACAGAGTTTTAATGTTATTTTTGATTGTATTTATGATGGGCAGAGCAGCCCTGGATGGCCCTTCTGGTGTCAAAATGTTGACCATGGGGTCCTCATACTCAACCACCTCCCCTGCCTCCAACCCCATGTTGTGGGCAATCCTGCATAGCAGGTCCTGATGGGCCCTGCTATCAATGGGGGGTGGTCCCAAGGCTGAAGCCCTTGCCAGTGCTTCATCTGGCGACGAAGCCGACGAAGCCAGAGGTGGCGCCGGGCCCTCCTGTCATTCCAGCTCTCTGGTGTCATCCTCTTTGGCACTGTGGCTCTCGGTGCCAATCCTCTTAGCAGGTGCTGGGGATGAGTGCTGTTCGGCCGGTGCTGGGGACCGGTGCCGCTGAGCCAGTGCTGGGAACCAGTGCTATCTATCTGTGCTGGGAACCAGTGTCTCGGTGCCAGTGATGGGGAGCAATGCCTAAATAGAACTGAGGAACCCCATCTGGAAACTGGTGCCGGAGAACAGTGCCACGATGGTGGTGTCAAACAGCAGTGCCATGGGGGGGTGGTGCTGTGTTGGTGAAGGTCACTGCCTCATCATGGCAGGTTTTCTTCTAGATGGTGCTGCTCACTGTGGCACCGGAGGCCTGTCTCTGCCAGCCAGAGACTGAGGAGCCGTCATGGCAATCAGATCCCTCATGGCCTCAAAAATATCTGGGGTGGAGAGGAGCTCCAATTCCTCCACCTGGCACTCCCAGTCAGGAGAGTCTATGGGCACCGGACTCCTTTGAGGGACCAAAGTCCACGGTGCCATCTCCTGTAACTCTGGCACCGGGTGCTCCTGCATTGGACGCACTCCGGTCACACCAGCTGGCACTGCTGTCTTTGGCACAGGGGAGCGGCCCCTGTCCGTCTTCCTGTGCCGCTTGTGCAGCACTGGGGAGTGGAAGCGGTGCCAAGTTGCCTCCATGGACTTTGGTGCTGGGGAGCATCGGTGTCGAGGGTCTCTTTGGCTATAGGCCTTCCTTGGCACTGTGTTACACATGGAGGCTGGAGCATTCCGCATGGATGTGCTCAGGGCCGGAGGCTGTCGGCCTGGGGCTGTCTGAGGATGAAGAGCTGCCTCCATCAGGTTCTGACTGAGCCTGAAGTCTTGCTCTTTCTTCATCGTTGGGTGGAACACCCTGCAAACTTTGCACCTCTCTGTCTGGTGCGCCTCTCCCAGACACTTAAGGCAAGAGTTGTGGGGGTTACCTGTTGGCATGGGCTTGTGGCAGATTCCACGGGACTTAAACCCGTGGGACTGAGGCATGCCCCGGAGCCCAGGGGAAGGGCATGGGGTCGGGGGTACACAACACTCCAAATATTCCTATCACTAACTAACTTAACTAACTACTTAACAACTATAAACTAAGAACTATGAGCTACAACAAGTAACAAGCTAAGGGAAGCACTTGTAAAGCAAGCAACCGCAGTTCCAACGACCGCCACTGGTGGTAAGAAGGAACTGAGGAGGTGGCAGGTCAGCAGGGACCTATATTCACCGCCATGGAGGCGCCACTCCAGGGGGCTCCACAGCTGACCCGATGGGTGCTGCTAAGGGAAAACTTTCCGACAACTCTGCACGAGGCACGCACACACCTAATTGGTATGGATATGAGCAAACACTTGAGGAAGAACACGCACTTATTTGCAGGTGAGACAGATGAAGAAACAGCATGGCTAATACTGCTCAGCGCTGCTCTTGACTGTGACCTTTCTGGAAGTTTAGTGTAGGGAAACTCACACACATCAAATATTAACACAACTGAGACCATTATACTTTTGTTTTGGTTGGCAGATGGAGATGATGGGGGTTGTTAGATGGGTCAGCTCTCAGGTTTTTTCTAGCACATTGGAAGGCTTGATTCTGCAAGGTTAAATGGGATTTGAGTGTACCCTGCGCCTCACAGGAGATGCTCAGAACCTGCTAGGATCTGGCCCAGAACTTCACCTGGCTGATTCACCTGAAACATAACTCTATGGGGTCCCTGGATTACCCCCTGCCTCCTGCAGGACTGCTCAATCCCCACAATGCCCTGTGGAATCTCTGCCCTACCTCCCACTCTGATCTGAATACTGTATGAATCACACTCCACCCACAGGATATGTCTTTATGTTTTCCAAATTTACCCAAGGATCTGTACAAAGTTAAATGTAGGGGTTTTTTTATGTGTTTCCATTACGTTTTACTCTTAGTGTTCTTGTGTGTTGCCCATTATTGAATCTAGCCTCCTATCACATCATTCCTTCCCACTCCAGTCTGATAATTATGCCATGAAACCTCGTTTGTCCGCTTCTCCCACAGTCATGGCCGTGCTTTTGTCCATGCTTTCCCCTCTGGATTGCTCTCTCTAAGTTGGTCTGCCTGGACCTTTTAAATTCAAACCTTTCCTTATTGCTCACACTTGTCTGTTAGAAATGAGTCAGTGACGACATTTCAATCTTTATTCATGCTAATCCTCCCCTCCTCCACACACACACTTTTTGTTTCCTGGTGATCCGCACTAATCTTTGCTGAGTAACCATGTAATCTTATTGTTTTCACTCTGTCCTTCCTCTTGCAACTCTTCCCTTCAGTTTTGTAATTCCCTATCTTGTGTCATGTCTGAAATAAGATTGCAGCAAGCTCCTTGGAGAACACACCATGACTCGTTTATACTGTGAGCTCTCTGGTGCTGAAAAATAATAAATAGCCATTAGAAATGTTGGTACTTAAATACCCAATATTAATAAATATTTCTGAACAGCTTAGGCTAAATATAGAGGGCTAGATATTCCACACCCAACCTAGATACTTTGTGCATAGGATAGCTCCCTGTTCTATGGGCAGTGTGTAAACAGCAATGTTAGTAGCTCTGCTCTATAAGGGACAAAGCATGAGAGTGTGCACCGGTTTAGATGGGGACTTCAAAAAGAGCTCAGCCTTTGCCTGACTCTGCTCCCATTGAAATCAACAGTAAAACTCCTTTTGACATAAATGGGGACAAAGTTAAGCCAACATTGAACACAAGAACGGCCATACTGGGTCAGACCAAAGGTCCATCTAGCCCAGTAGCCTGTCTTCCGATAGTGGCCAATGCCAGGTGCCCGAGAGGGAATGAACAGAACAGGTAATCATCAAGTGATCCATCCCATTGCCCATTCCCAGCTACTGGCAAACAGAAGCTAGGGACACCATCCCTGTCCAACATTGAGCACTTCAAAATTCTCAGGCTTAGCACACTCCATTTTTAAGCAGAACTGCCCATTGACCTGGATGGGGAATTCTCAAACAAACACAGGCAAACAAAGAGACAACAACCTTAACAACCTAATGGCACAATCTGCCTTTTAATTAGGAAAGGGTACCAAGTGACTGTATCTCTCGGAGCTTATGCTGAAAGTAAACATTTGAACTAGCCCAGAATCTAACCTCATTTTAACATCCCTGGTTTATAGTCACCGTTTACACAGTATTCTATGATGCAGAATTTCAACTGTTGATCTATTTGGTTATTACACTTGTGCCTGGTTATGATGCTGTTGTTCTAACATCTCTCACGGATACAATAACATCATTATTTTCCTTTTTCCTTCTGCTTTGTGGCCACCCTTTACAAATGAGCTTTATGTGACAGGCCTGTGATAAAATTAATCATAAATCATTCTCTGCATATTTATAGTGCCTGCCTTCCCAGGGTCTCAAAGCACTTTACAGACATTAATTAATCAAATCTCTGAAAAGCCCTGTAGTTACTCACAAGTAATTATTATTCCCATTTTACAGATGAGAACACTGAAATAAATATATGTAAGCAGAGTCAGGATGAGCTCTACCCTGACATCTGGTGACGAGTCATGGTGGGTTGTGGAAAAGAACTTCAGGGGCTGATCTCATTTGCATAGGCACACCGACCCTGCCTAGATGGTCACTTTGGCTGCTGTAGAAGCCCGAGTTTCTCTGTTATTGGGGCAGGAATAAACTGTTATTATCCTGATTATGTGAATCAAGGACAGTGGAACTGTATTTGGACTTTTGTTATGATGGAGGGACTCACCATCAACTAAGCAGCACTCGCTAGGCAAGGGTCATGGGTTCCAAAACCCAGTGAAGGGAGAGAGGCTGGGGACAGGTATTAATACATGGTGTTGTGGCCTTACATGCTAATTACACTTCCTCCTCTCTCCACTATGGAATATCAGAGCTAATTTTGATTCTATTAGGAATCTAGTTACAGACTGCTAAGCTGAATTCACTTTGGACCAATGGTGCATTAGTACTGAGGCTCCTCTACTACAAGCTGAAATCACAAAAGAGCTAAATTTACTAAGAGCTGACATCACTGAGTGTTGTGTTAAGTAGTGGGGGAGCTTGAAGATAGTTTGCAGGATGGCTGGCAGAGCAGAGTGGCTGGTGGAGCGGAGCAGTTTGTGAGATGCCTGGAGCAGCTCGTGGGGGCAGCTGGCAGAGCGGAGTGATTCGTGGGACGGCTGGTGGAGCGGAGCGGAGCAGAGCAGAGCCCCATGAAGAGGTGGGGCAATTGGCTTTGGACCATGTAAGGTGCCCCTTAGGCCCCCCATCTCCACCCAGGTTGGGAGGTAAAACTCTGCAGATAAACTTTTGAACTCTGGGGCTGCACTGACCAGGGACAGAGACTTTTGGGGTGTTTGACTTTTGGGACTTTGGGTGATTTTGGGGTTGCTGGACTCAAGAACCAAAGGGAAAGGAAACACCCCAATTTGCTTGGGGTGGGTTTTTTGCTCATGGATTGTGTTAGGAATCCTGTTGGTAGTGTTTCCCCAACATAATGCCACATTGTTTCTCTCTGTTATTAAAAGGCTTTGCCTCACGCAGACTCTGTGCTTGCGAGAGGGGAAGTATTGCCTCTTGGAGGTGCCCAGCAGGAGTGGTATATATTTGTCCCAGGTCACTGGGTGGGGGCTCGAGCCGGTTTTGCATTGTGTTATTGGAATGGAACCCTTAGATACTGAGCCTGGCACTTGTTGCTGCCAACTCTGACGGGCAGAAGGGTTACATATAAATAATACTAATGACTATAAAACGACAATAATACTGTGAACACACTTTACATGACACTTCTCACTTGCAGATTTTAAAAGGCATAAAAAGTCAATATCTGCCTGTTACAGAGAGAGAAACTGAGGCACACAGATTCAGTGACTTGCTCAAGATCACACAAAAATGTGCGGCAGAGCCAAAAATAGATTTCAGGTATCCAGATTTCCAGTCCAGCATGATCCAGTGAATCAAAGGTGCTTATGAAACACAGAAGGTAAAGTAACATAGGAGTGTCAGTGGCAGAACCAGGGGCAAAGCCCAGGACTCTTAAGTACCAAACTACTAAACTCTAAATCACCCTCCCTTTTGGCATCCATGAGGCAGAAAGAAAGAGGGAATTATCAGCAGCCACAATTCAAAATTCAAACCATGAAAACCAGCAAAATGTTATTTTATTTTGTCAAATATATAAAAATAAAACAGCAGTGCATAAACAGAGAAGGGTTTTTGTTTAAGAAAACAAGTTCTGAAAATTAAAATAATTTGCAATATGCCATCCTTTTGTAAGAACTGTGTACATTCTGTGCGAAGAAAAAATTACTCAGTTGTTTACTTCCTGGCTTGGAAATGGGCTCAATAAATCCAGGTATGCTTTCCGATTGGTCAGCCTCTTGGCCATATTTAATAATGCTCACCACAGGCCTCTTGGCTTGTAGAGACGGGCAAGCTGTTTTCTTTCAGAACAAAACAAATCTTGGTTCTTTGCATTCGCTAATATTTTTGGTCTTTAATTATGGCCATTCTAGATGCTATGATTCATAAAGTAGTGTTGTTTGTTTTCCCTTGAAATGAAAATTAATTAGATGGAGAGGCTAAAAGAAGCAGAAATTAGGCTAATTCTTTGAAGACTACTGTAGCATGTTGGATTATTAATAAATTCATAGGTGATATAGCTCACCAAATCAATTCCCTGCCATTTCAAAGGCTATGCGGGCACTGGTGCACCTCATTTGCTTCTATTCTCTGCTTGTGGCACACAATTGTTTAGTCTTCTGAGGGCTGTAATATTTTCATCTAATCTGGGTTACTGGGCTCAGTACAAGGATAACTGTGTGGGGTGTAGTGTCCTGTAATGTGCAGGAGGTGATCTTGTTGTCCCATCTGGACTTAAACTCTAAGATTCTGTGATTTTATGTATACAAGCATATTTTATTGACTATCAGAGCTTGTGAAATTATTAACCCTTTTTTCTCTTCGTCTACAAACAGTTCATAGCTTTTACAAACTTGTTTGCTATTCAGAGTTTTTTGCCAAGGGGATTGTGAACAAATTTTAGCCTACAGACAACTGTGAACTGCTTGCAGTGAGTACTGTATTTATTCAGCTATTCAGAATTATGGACTCGCTATCAAGTTGTATGATTGCTCAGTTATATGGGTAAATCCTGACATATCGAGAGGAGAATATGCTCTTACAATTAGTGGTCTTGTTAAACTGGGTGTAACCCAAGGCTGACGTCCTCTAGCTATCTATAGGACACAGATGGTGTAGCTAACTACACTATTTTGCCTTCCTGAATTACCTCCGCCTAGAATAGAAGCATCAGAAGAGAAGATAAGTAATTCCATACTAGTTCAACTCTGGCCTAATTCTAAGCAAGTAAACAACACTGCCATACTGTGCCACAATGCACGAGGCTTCTGATATGATCTAAAATAATAAATGCATAAGTACAAAAAATTATAAATAAAATAGTAATAATAATAATAATACTACTGCAGTACCACATAAAAGTCCCAGTCATTAAGCAGGACCTCACTTTACCGTGCAAACACAGAAGAAAAAGATGGTCCATGTCCCAAAGAGTTTACAACAAAATACATTTATATAGCACTTTCTTACTCATTCATTCACTCAATCACTCACTCATTATTATTCGTATTAGAGTAATGTGTAGAAGCTCCAACCAAGAGGAGGCTCCATTTTTTTAAGCTCTGTACAGACATACAGTAAACAATTATATCTTCTCCATAGAGTTTACCATCTTAGGTCTGATCATACAGACAGTTATGCATGTGATTAACTTTAAGCATATAAATAGTCTTATATACATAAGTATGAGCAGGATTGGGGCTTAGTTAAAGACAAGACAGGGAGGTGAAACACGGCAGTGGAGAAAAGGGATAATAGTAATAGGACCATGTTTTGACATAGATTAGTTGTGTGCACATTTTATAAGTATATAGTATTTATTGTTTGATGGACAGAAATAAGCAAATCTACTTGGCACCTGCCTAGACATTATCATGAAATTAGTCCATCTTCAAAGCACTTAGCAAATATTAATTAATATTTACAACACCCTATGAGATTGAGAAACTGAGGGAGAGAGATTAAATGATTTGCTCAAGGCTACACAGTGGTCAGTGACAGATCTAGCCTTAGAATTCAAGACTGCCTGACTCCCAGCTCTCTGCTAAGTCACTAAACCACACCTCTTTCTCAGAAGTGTTGTGGTGATTAGATGTTGCTTGTAATTATTAGAATTGGGAACACTGGCTGTTGGGTGTCTGAAAGGACAGGAAACAGGAAGGACGGGGGAAGAGTTGAAGAGGCTGAGGGAGAGCTACTGAGGGTATAGCAGCAGCTTGGAAAAGAGGTTTCCACTTTAAAAAATAAAGTCCTGTTGAAGTTTGTTAGTACCTTGCCTGGCTACTACAACAAGTGTCTTAACTTTCTCTTCTCCAACTCCCTCCTCATTTCCTTCCAATTCGATTTCTGCCTACTCCACGCTACTGAAATCGCCCTGGCAAAAACTTCTAATTGTATCTTCCTTCCCAGATGTAAAGGTCTTGTCTCCATGTTCATTCTCTGTTTTTCTACTGCCTTTGCGACCATAAACATTATCACTTCTCATTGAGACTGTATGTTCCTTGAGGGTTCTTGTGGCACCTTAGAGACTAACCAATTTATTAGAGCATAAGCTTATGCGCTAATAAATTGGTTAGTCTCTAAGGTGCCACAAGTCCTCCTTTTCTTTTTGCGAATACAGACTAACACGGCTGCTACTCTGAAACTTGAGGGTTCTGTGACTCTAACTTTGCTGATCGCTCCTTAAACATTTTCTTCCTTCTCCTCTTCCAGGTTTCTGCTCCCCATGGTTCTGTCCTTGGCCAGTGTATTTCAGTATTAGTAATAAATCAACTGTAATGCATTGTTTATGTTGCTATATCAGAGTATAATTAAATGATTTACTAATTAAACTGAAGTTCTTGACCAAACACACAGAAGACTGAATTCAACAACATGAATTAGTGAGTGAAACACTCAAAACACTTTCCTTTTTGAGATTCAGAGTGTTACACCAAGCAAACCAATTGTGAAACAACTGAATCCCTTTCAACCCAGACTTAGAATGTTTTGCACAGCCTCAAGTGCTCTTGGGCAAGTCACTTAATTCCTCTGAACCTCAATTTCCCCACCTGCAGCATAGGTATAATGCCTAGCTCAAAAGCGTGTTGTGAAGCTTAGAATACTAATGTTTGCAAAGTGCTCTGAGGTTCTTGGGTAATGGTGCTATAGAAACACAACCCTACATATTAAATATGTAGTGACATATAACAACTTTATCTGTAAAATATAAGAGATATTTCTTTAGCAGACTCTGTATGATTTGCAGCCACTAAGCAACATACTGAAAACATCATTTTGAAATCAGTGATAGGTAGTGGAGTAAACTAAATATTTCTTTCAAGACAGCAGGTACAGAATCCATCACTGATGGTAATAAACCTGATGGAACTGGAAGAGAAAGTGGGAATTGATGAATAATAAAGTTTCATTCCTCACAGTGGGTTTTAGTAGTCTTTAAATAGGAATTAAATTTAAGAGAATCAGTTGTGTAAATATTTTCCTTTATAATTATATGTTGCTTTGAACCTTTAGTTTGCTTGAGGTTAAATACCTCTCAACAATGCCTGTGACCTGTCTGACATATCTGGTTGCAATTTTATCTGATAAACATTCTGTACTTGTTTATCCTATATGTCACATTTTTTGGCTTTCCCACATCTATTCAGCATAGGCATAGACTCTGAGCCTGCAAACACTTGGGCACACACACATAATTTCAACACAAGACTATTCCCAATGTAAAATTATACATGTGCAAAAGTGTTTGCAGGATTAGAACCATAATTAGTAAACAGCCCATAGACGTAGAGGAGTCTTTATTTTAAAAACTCATTCAAAAAAGCAACAGAAATAAATTACACTTACAGCAAAGCAAGGTCCTGCTTCAGCCCCAATTAAAGTCAGTAGCAAAGCAACCATTGATTTTAATAAGAGCAGGGCTGGGTCTCAATGTAAAGTCCATTGACCTGATTCTGATCTTACACCAGGGTAGAACCATGGATGCATTCTGTAAGAATGTTGCTAATACACAGCTACTCATTCCAACTTGTGTGTGACACAGAACCCTTAGAATTTTAGATCATATGATTTTCCTCCTATATCATACTAGGCAAGACGTTACAAGTAAAAATGTTGCTGATATTTCCTCACACTGACAACATAGGATTCTCCAGAAATAAACAAACAAATGTAACTTGTCATCTGTATCTGGACTTTTGCCCAGATTTTTAAAGGTATTTATTGTGTTGCTTTGCTCAGCATTGCAACATTTATGTAATCTAGATGGCTAAATCCCGTTTTCAAAAGGTCTTCAGAATGGCCTAAATCTGATTGATTTATCCATCTCATTAAATGCTAAGTCTCTCAGAACACATTGTCATACTAGCTTGGGAAGTTTCACAAAAATCCAGGACCAAAGAAAAGAATTCAGGTATTCTGATTGACAAAACTAGCTATTTTAATCACTGGGCCATGTGCCAATTCAAAAATCCAGCTCACTGAGGAGTGAAAGTGGCCAGGCCATTTTTAAAGGATGGTCCAGGAAATATTCCAACCCTGATACTCTATGATGATCTATGGGTATGTTTACACTACAAAATTAGGTCAAATTTATAGAAGTCGGTTTTTTAGAAATCGTTTTTATATAGTTGATTGTGTGTCCCCACACAAAATGCTCTAAGTGCATTAACTCAGCGGAGTGCTTCCACAGTATCAAGGCTAGCATCAACTTCCAGAGTGTTGCACTGTGGGTAGCTATTCCACAGTTCTTGCAGTCTCCGCTGCCCATTGGAATTCTGGGTTGAGATCCCAATGCCTGATGGGGCAAAAAACATTGTCGCGGGTGGTTCTGGGTACATGTCATCAGGCCCTCCTTCCCTCCCTCTCTCTGTGAAAGCAATGGCAGACAATCGTTTCGCGCCTTTTTTCCTCAGTTACCTGTGCAGACGCCATACCACGGCAAGCATGGAGCTCGCTCAGCTCACTGTCACCGTATGTCTCCTGGGTGCTGGCAGACGTGGTACTGCATTGCTACACAGCAGCAGCAACCTATTGTCTTGTGGCAGCAGATGGTATAATAGGACTGGTAGCCATCATCGTCATGTCTGAGGTGCTCCTGGCCGCGTCGGTCAGGAGTGCCTGGGCAGACATGGGTGCAGGGACTAAATTAGGAGTGACTCGACCAGGTCATTCTCTTTAGTCCTTCAGGCAGTCCTATTGTACCATCTTATGGTGAGTAGGCAGGAAATATGGATGGCTAGCAGTCCTATTGTACCATCTTCTGCCACGCAGCCAAGAGATGTGGATGGCTTACAGTCCTTCTGCACTATCTGCTGGCAGCCAAAGATGTAAAAGATAGATGGAGTGGATCAAAACAAGGAATAGACCAGATTTGTTTTGTATTCATTTGCTCGCCCCTCCCTCCATGAAGTCCTGCCTGAAATATGAGAGGGAGGGTTAGCTTAGTGGGTTGAACATTGGCCTGCTAAACCCAGGGTTTTTAGTTCAATCCTTGAGGGGGCCATTCTGTGTGACAGTTGTTTTTGTTTCTCCTTGATGTAAAGCCACCCCCTTTGTTGATTTTAATTCCCTGTAAGCCAGCCATGTCGTCAGTCGCCGCCCCTCCATCAGAGCAACAGCAGACAATCGTTCTGCGCCTTTTTTCTGTGTAGACGCCACACCACAGCAAGCATGGAGCCCACTCAGATCACTTTGGCAATTAGGAGCACATTAAACACCACATGCATTATCCAGCAGTATATGCAGCACCACAACCTGGCAAAGCGAAACCAGGTGAGTAGGCGATGTCAGCGTGGTGACAAGAGTGATGAGGACATGGACACGGACTTCTCTCAAAGCATGGGTCCTGGCAATGCAGGCATCACGGTGCTAATGGGGCAGGTTCAAGCCATGGAACGCCGATTCTGGGCCTGGGAAGCAAGCACAGAGTGGTGGGACCACATAGTGTAGTGGGTCTGGGACGATTCCCAGTGGCTGCAAAACTTTCGCATGCATAAGGGCACTGTCATGGAACTTTGACTTGCTTGCCCCTGCCCTGAAGCGCAGGAATACCAAGATGAGAGCAGCCCTCACAGTTGAGAAGCGAGTGGCAATAGCCCTGTGGAAGCTTGCAATGCCAGACAGCTACCGGTCAGTCAGGAATCAATTTGGAGTGGGGAAATCTACTGTGTGGGCTGCTGTGATCCAAGTAGCCAACGCAATCAAAGATCTGCTGCTATCAAGGGTAGTGACCTTGGGAAATGTGCAGGTCATAGTGGATGGCTTTGCTGCAATGGGATTCCCTAACTGTGGTGGGGCCATAGACGGAACCCATATCCCTATCTTGGCACTGGAGCACCAAGCCAGCGAGTACATAAACAGCAAGGGGTACTTTTCAATAGTGCTGCAAGCACTGGTGGATCACAAGGGACGTTTCACCAACATCAACGTGGGATGGCTGGAAGAGGTACATGATGCTCGCGTCTTCAGGAACTCTGGTTTGTTTCAAAAGCTGCAGGAAGGGACTTTATTCCCTGACAAGAAATTAACCGTTGGGGATGTTGAAATGCCTATAGTTATCTTTGGGGACTCAGCCTACCCCTTAATGCCATGGCTCATGAAGCCATACACAGGCAGCCTGGACAGTAGTCAGGAGCTGTTCAAATATAGGCTGAGCAAGTGCAGAATGGTGGTAGAATGTGCATTTGGACGTTTAAAAGCACGCTGGCGCAGTTTACTGACTCGGTTAGACCACAGCAAAACCAATATTCCCACTGTTACTACTGCTTGCTGTGCGCTCCACAATATCTGTGAGAGGAAGGGGGAGACATTTATGGCTGGGTGGGAAGTTGAGGGAAATCGCCTCGCCACTGGTTACGCGCAGCCAGACACCAGGGCGGTTAGAAGAGCACAGGAGGGCGTGGTGCGCATCAGAGAAGCTTTGAAGACCAGTTTCATGACTGGCCAGGCTACGGTGTGAAAGTTCATAGAATCATAGAATATCAGGGTTGGAAGGGACCCCAGAAGGTCATCTAGTCCAACCCCCTGCTCAAAGCAGGACCAATTCCCAGTTAAATCATCCCAGCCAGGGCTTTGTCAAGCCTGACCTTAAAAACCTCTAAGGAAGGAGATTCTACCACCTCCCTAGGTAACGCATTCCAGTGTTTCACCACCCTCTTAGTGAAAAAGTTTTTCCTAATATCCAATCTAAACCTCCCCCACTGCAACTTGAGACCATTACTCCTCGTTCTGTCATCTGCTACCATTGAGAACAGTCTAGAGCCATCCTCTTTGGAACCCCCTTTCAGGTAGTTGAAAGCAGCTATCAAATCCCCCCTCATTCTTCTCTTCTGCAGGCTAAACAATCCCAGCTCCCTCAGCCTCTCCTCATAACTCATGTGTTCCAGTCCCCTAATCATTTTTGTTGCCCTTCGCTGGAGTCTCTCCAATTTATCCACATCCTTCTTGAAGTGTGGGGCCCAAAACTGGACACAGTACTCCAGATGAGGCCTCACCAATGTCGAATAGAGGGGAACGATCACGTCCCTCGATCTGCTCGCTATGCCCCTACTTATACATCCCAAAATGCCATTGTCCTTCTTGGCAACAAGGGCACACTGCTGACTCATATCCAGCTTCTCGTCCACTGTCACCCCTAGGTCCTTTTCTGCAGAACTGCTGCCTAGCCATTCGGTCCCTAGTCTGTAGCTGTGCATTGGGTTCTTCCGTCCTAAGTGCAGGACCCTGCACTTATCCTTATTGAACCTCATCAGATTCCTTTTGGCCCAATCTTCCAATTGGTCTAGGTCCTTCTGTATCCTATCTCTCCCCTCCAGCGTATCTACCACTCCTCCCAGTTTAGTATCATCCACAAATTTGCTGAGAGTGCAATCCACACCATCCTCCAGATCATTTATGAAGATATTGAATAAAACCGGCCCCAGGACCGACCCTTGGGGCACTCCACTTGATACCGGCTGCCAACTAGACATGGAGCCATTGATCACTACCCG
The DNA here is from genome assembly GCF_965140295.1 of Lepidochelys olivacea. Taxonomy (NCBI): domain Eukaryota; kingdom Metazoa; phylum Chordata; order Testudines; family Cheloniidae; genus Lepidochelys; species Lepidochelys olivacea. The sequence continues at coordinate 52,345,767 of NC_140421.1, read as the reverse complement.
TTGAGCCCGACAATTTAGCCAGCTTTCTACCCACCTTATAGTGCATTCATCCAGCCCATACTTCCTTAACTTGCTGACAAGAATACTATGGGAGACCGTGTCAAAAGCTTTGCTAAAGTCAAGAAACAATACATCCACTGCTTTCCCTTCATCCACAGAACCAGTAATCTCATCATAAAAGGCGATTAGATTAGTCAGGCATGACCTTCCCTTGGTGAATCCATGCTGGCTGTTCCTGATCACTTTCCTCTCATGCAAGTGCTTCAGGATTGATTCTTTGAGGACCTGCTCCATGATTTTTCCAGGGACTGAGGTGAGGCTGACTGGCCTGTAGTTCCCAGGATCTTCCTTCTTCCCTTTCTGTTTGTTTCTCCTTGATGAAACCCCCCGCTCCTTGGTTCACTCTACTTCCCTGTAAGCTAAGCATCCTTCCTTCGATCACCACTTGCAGAGGCAATAAAGTCATTGTTGTTTCAAATTCATGCATTCTTTATTAATTCATCACACAAATAGGGAGATAACTGCCAAGGTAGCCTGGGAGGGGTGGTGGAGGAGAGAAGCACTGGGAGGGGTGGTGGAGGAGGGAAGGACAAGGACACACAGCACTTTAAAAGTTTAAAACTTATTGAATGCCAGCTTTTTGTTGCTTGGGCAATCCTCTGGGGTGGAGTGGCTGGGAGGCCGGAGGACCCCCAATGCGTTCTTGGGCGTCTGGGTGAGGAGGCTATGGAAGTTGGGCAGGAGGGCAGTTGGTTACACAGGGGCTGTAGCGGCAGTCTGTGCTCCTGCTGCCTTTCCTGCAGCTCAACCATACACTGGAGCGCATAAGTTTGATCTTCCAGCAGCCTCAGCATTGAATCCTGCCTCCTTTCATCATGCTGCCGCCACCTTTCAGCTTCAGCCCTTTCTTCAGCCCGCCACTTACTCTCCTCAGCCCACCACCTCTCCTCCTGGTCATTTTGTGCTTTCTTCCACTCTGACATGGTCTGTCTCCATGCATTCGTCTGTGCTCTGTCAGTGTGAGAGGACAGCATGAGCTCAAAGAACATTTCATCACGAGTGTTTTTTTCGCCTTCTAATCTTCACTAGTCTCTGGGAAGGAGAAGATCCTATGATCCTTGAAACACATGCAGCTGGTGGAGGAAAAAAAAAAAAAGGAACAGTGGTATTTAAAAAGACACATTTTATAGAACAACGGGTACACTCTTTCACGGTAAACCTTGCTGTTAACATTACATACACAGCATATGTGCTTTCGTTCCAAGGTCACATTTTGCCTCCCCCCACCACATAGCTAGCCCCTCATCCCTCCGTGTGGCTAACAGCGGGGAACATTTCTGTTCAGCCACAGGCAAACAGCCCAGCAGGAATGGGCACCTCTGAATGTCCCCTTAAGAAAAGCACCCTATTTCATGACCATGAATGATATCACTCTCCTGAGGATAACACAGAGAGATAAAGAACAGATGATGTTTGAATGCCAGCAAACATACACTGCAATGCTTTGTTCTACAATGATTCCTGAGTACGTGCTACTGGCCTGGTGTGGTAAAGTGTCCTACCATGGGGGATGGAATAAGGCTGCCCTCCCCAGAAACCTTTTGCAAAGGCTTTGAGAGTACATCCAGGAGAGCCGCAAATTCCAGGGCAAATTAATCATTAAACATGCTTGCTTTTAAACCATGTATAGTATTTTAAAAAGGTACACTCACCAGAGGTCCCTTCTCCGCCTGGCGGGTCCAGGAGGCAGCCTTGGGTGGGTTCGGGGGGTACTGGCTCCAGGTCCAGGGTGAGAAACAGTTCCTGGCTGTCGGGAAAACCGGTTTCTCCGCTTGCTTGCTGTGAGCTCTCTACAACTTCATCATCATCATCTTCCTCGTCCCCAAAACCTGCTTCTGTGTTGCCTCCATCTCCATTGAAGGAGTCAAACAACACGGCTGGGGTAGTGGTGGCTGAACCCCCTAAAATGGCTCATCATAGAAGCGGCATGTTTGGGACTCTGACCTGGAGCGGCTGTTTGCCTCTCTGGTTTTCTGGTAGGCTTGCCTCAGCTCCTTAAGTTTCACGTGGCACTGCTTCGGTCCCTGTTATGGCCTCTGTCCTTCATGCCCTGAGAGGTTTTGACAAATGTTTTGGCATTTCGAAAACTGGAACGGAGTTCTGATAGCACAGATTCCTCTCCCCATACAGTGAGCAGATCCCATACCTCCCGTTCGGTCCATGCTGGAGCTCTTTTGCGATTCTGGGACTCCATCATGGTCACCTCTGCTGATGAGCTCTGGCCAGCATGGCAAGCTGCAGGTGACCATGCAAACAGGAAATTGAAATTCAAAAGTTTGCGGGCCTTTTCCTGTCTACCTGGTCAGTGCATCTGAGTTGAGAGTGCTGTCCAGAGCGGTCATAATAGAACACTCTGGGATAGCTCCCGGAGGCCAATACCGTCTAATTGCGTCCACAGTACCCCAAATTCGACCCAGCAAGGCCGATTTCAGGGATAATCCCCTTGTTGGGGGTGGAGTAAGGAAATCGATTTTAAGAGCCCTTTATGTGGAAAAAAAGGGCTTCATCGTGTGGACAGGTGCAGGGTTAAATCGATTTAACGCTGCTAAATTCAACCTCAACTCCTAGTGTAGACCAGGGCTAAGATATTAAATCAGCCTTGTCCTGATGTAGAGACTTGGAAGATGGACTAGATAATTTACTAGATTTTTTTTGCAAGACTATCTAGCCTATAACCATAAAACACTGCAAACAGGTGCTTTTTCATTGTATGGCCCTCTCCATGAAAGAATGATAATTATCATAGACCATTTCCTCTTCAAGGACCCCAATTCTTTACTGAGTGGCTCTCAAAACCATTTTGCAGCTCACCAGGAAGGGCTGGTCCCTAGACCACAGATTAAGAAAGATCCAGTGCTATAAATTACAAAGCTCTCACTGTCACCTCTTCTTTTGGAATCCTTGGTGGGTACTTGTGATTAAATGAAGTCTCTTTCTAAATGAATGATTAAACAGCATCACATACATTAATTATTCCATCAAAAGTTTTCTTGTTTAGCTATTCAGGTTAGGATCACAGCTCAGGCCTCCTATTTGCCTTTACCCTAATGACAGGGTGGATAAGTATTATGGCAAGGAAGCAGGAAGCCATTAGTCATATTTGTAGTTTCTTGGACTATAGCTAGTGCGTAGGTTTGTACATAATACATTGAATCACTGAAAACTATAAGCCAGATTCTCTATTTTGCAGAGCTGCGCTTGGCACAGTGCTGAAGGGGAAAGCAAATGTGGCGTTAGGCCACCTTTGCGACTCCCTGATTTTTAGCAAGCAAGGCTGATCTCCTGGTACAGAACGGAGCGGCTCAGAGGCGGGTCTAAATTATGGCAGCTGCCAAAAGACTCTAGAGGCCATTCTGGCAGCTGGAGATCACCAGCACACAGGGACACTCCAGCCAACTCCCCAGGATGCCTCTGCTATGCACTGCCTTTTAATATGGACTGTCTTCATGGCACTATCTAGGCCACAGATGTCACTAACTGACAAGTAATTAGAATGGGAAAGGAATGGCCATAGCTTCCCTCTTTACAGTAATTTTATTATTCTTTTTTTAGATTAATTGCAATAGTAACACAAAAGTATTAACTTGCATTCTTTTGTAGAAGAAGCTTATAAACAAAAGCTCCTTCCTAAATATACAACCTATTAGTTATCTTCCTAAATCTAATGAAAACAGCCTAAAGACAGACAACATATTTGATAGCAGCAGTATTGATCATTTCCATGGTATTTTTTATTTTTAAGAGTGAGAAATTCAAAGTCAGAGAGATAAAGACTAAAACAACAAATAGTCATTTATCATCTGCTAGCTTTAATGAAGTCAGCCACATTCAGAGCGGGAAGAGTGGCAGGCAGATACTGATATGCAAAACTGTAAAGTGCTCTTTGAAGACTCAGGCAGCTAAGTATGAGAACTGAGAACTCAGTAATATAGGGAAAGAGCTAATGAGTAGATTGACTATATTAGTGGAACCATCCCTGTCTTTAAAGGATAACAAATAATGATGCCCCAAGCGAAGGAAGGAGTGGAGTGTGGGGAGGGGGTTTGTTAATTCTTGAGATGACATGACTGACTAGACCCTAGTGTCAAGGTTCCTCCCCCACTCTGAACTCTAGGGTACAGATGTGGGGACCTGCATGAAAAACCTCCTAAGCTTATCTTTACCAGCTTAGGTCAAAACTTCCCCAAGGTACAAAATATTCCACCCGTTGTCCTTGGACTGGCCGCTACCACCACCAAACTAATACTGGTTACTGGGGAAGAGCTGTTTGGACGCGTCCTTCCCCCCAAAATACTTCCCAAAACCTTGCACCCCACTTCCTGGACAAGGTTTGGTAAAAAGCCTCACCAATTTGCCTAGGTGACTACAGACCCAGACCCTTGGATCTTAAGAACAATGAACAATCCTCCCAACACTTGCACCCCCCCCTTTCCTGGGAAATGTTGGATAAAAAGCCTCACCAATTTGCATAGGTGACCACAGACCCAAACCCTTGGATCTGAGAACAATGAAAAAGCATTCAGTTTTTTACAAGAAGACTTTTAATAAAAAATAGAAGTAAATAGAAATAAAGAAATCCCCCCTGTAAAATCAGGATGGTAGATATCTTACAGGGTAATTAGATTCAAAAACATAGAGAACCCCTCTAGGCAAAACCTTAAGTTACAAAAAGGATACACAGACAGAAATAGTTATTCTATTCAGCACAATTCTTTTCTCAGCCATTTAAAGAAATCATAATCTAACACATACCTAGCTAGATTACTTACTAAAAGTTCTAAGACTCCATTCCTGGTCTATCCCCGGTAAAGACCAGCATATAGACAGACACACAGACCCTTTGTTTCTCTCCCTCCTCCCAGCTTTTGAAAGTATCTTGTCTCCTCATTGGTCATTTTGGTCAGGTGCCAGCGAGGTTACCTTTAGCTTCTTAACCCTTTACAGGTGAGAGGAGCTTTCCTCTGGCCAGGAGGGATTTCAAAGGGGTTTACCCTTCCCTTTATATTTATGACACCTAGAAAAAAGCAAGCAGAGATAACATGACTGAGCAGACCTGAAGCAAGACTGACAGCCACAGCCCAGTCCAGAGGAAGATGAGAAGCTGTACAGTACAGATGATCACCAGGCACCATCAAATACAGAACATGGTCTGGTCTCTTACAAAGTCAGAGACTAGAAAGAGACTATTTCTGACACACTCACACACATAAACTAACATAACATCAAGCAGCTCCAGAACCTGCCTTGCTGAAGTTGTATACTGTGAAGACCTGAAGCCTTGATCTTGCAAGCTGCACTTCTGGGGAGCCCCATCACCTTCAGTGGGGCTCTGCATGAACACAAGGGTTCATCCACACTGAGCAGCTTGCAAAATCAGTGAAAATGGTACTAGCACTGAAGCTGCTGTTGTCGGATTCCTGTGAGAGAATCCTCCCAGCAAAATGAGGTTAACATTGTTACCTTCACAGGCACAGAAAGTGATTTCTTAGTTTAAATTAAGATGAATATTTGCTGACATATCATTGTTTCCTTTAGTAATTCTATACAAGCTTATTTACTTCTCTGCTGCTTTATGCTGTGCTTGAATCATTGGTGAAATGTTTTACTGCTCCTGATTAAACCTGTAAAAAGGGATGTGACTGGTTACCATGGAATGCAGGGTATGGAGCTGCTATTCAACCACAAACATTAATGATGGGTTATGTGTTGTCTCTCACTATTTAGCTAGTATTAAGAAAAAGGAACGTGGTTTACAAACAGCACTTGTGAAATCAAGTTCTTTTTCATAAAAGTGCACGAGTACAAATTGGCTTTAAACAGTAGCAGATTTAGAGTTAGTAGGGCCCTGTGTTCAGCTTCATTTCGGGGGCCCCTCCTTGGGACCCAGCGAAGAAAAAGAACATTCTTTTTTTTTCCTTCATCCTCCTCCTATAAGTAATAGGAAGTAAATAAATAAAGTGAGGTACCTTGATTGTTTTTGTAGTCTAACTTATTTTTTCACCGACCACTTGAAAATCACTGAGGGTTTCGGCAGACCACTTAATGATCTTTCCAAATATTGTTAGTACCGTTACCTAACTATTGTAAAGCGCTTTGGATAAGAGAGCTTTATTTAAAAAAATGTAAAAACACTTTGGAGTGCAGGGTCTGGCCAGGACTTAGGGTGTCAGAGGGGGCTCAGGGTTGGGGCAGGAGGTTGGGGTGTGGAGCGCTTACCTGGGACAGCTCCCATCTAGTGTGAGGGGTGCAGGTGGAGATGTGGGGGGGATGCAGGAGCTCCTATTTGGTGCTTAGGATGGGGATGAGGATGTGTGGGGGTGCAGGAGCCAGGGAGGGCTGGGTGTGTGTGTGGGGGGGTGCAGGAGTCAGGGCAGGGGACTGGGGGTGTGGGCTGGGGTCATGAGGGTGCTCCCAGCCCCACCCCGGCCCCCTGCCCTGAGTAGCTCACAGTAGGGGGTTGGGGGGATATGTGTAGGGGGAGTGCGGGGGTCCCGCCCTTGCTCCGCCCTTCCCCGATTCCACCCCCTTCCCTAAGGCCACACCCCTGCCTTTTCTCCGCCTCCTCCCCCGATTGCGTTGTGGCCTTGCTCCTCCCCCTCCCTCCTTCCTGGAGCAACCTGAGCACCGGCAAACAGCTGTTTGGAGGTGGGGGGAAGCGCTGGGAGGGAGGGGCAGGGGAGGGGGGAGCTTGGCTGCCAGTGGCTGTGGAGCTTGCAGCAGGAGCCCCAGGAGCTGGCAGGACCAAGCTTCTGCCCCCGCAGCTGCCTGGCCCTGGGGCCCCCTGTCATTGGGGGGGCCCCATGCCAGGGGAGCCTGTGTTTTACTGTAAATCTGCCTCTGGCTTTAAATGTAGCGAGACAGTCTTCTGAGAAATTCCTTTAAAATTTTATTTAATTTAAATTTATTGGACTTTTAGTCCCTAAATCAACCTTCTAGATAAAAAGCATGCCTTGAATTAGACCCAGAAACAAACTGATAGCCAGTGCGGTCTAAAGACTACAGCTGAATTATGCCCCAAACAGGAGCCAACTCTAAAGGCTAGATTTTACTCCATTGCTCCTGTTGAGTAATCCCTTACAGTACAAGAAGTTCCATTCAAACCAATGGGGCTAAGTACAGAGGCCCCAAATCAGCAGTCCATCTCTATTCAGAAAAACCCTTTAGCACGTGCTTAACTTCAGGCATGTGCCTAAGCCTCAATGAAGTCAGTGGGATTTATCATGAGCCTAAAGTTAAGAACATCCTTTAGTTTTTTCCTGAATCAAGGTAAGAGTAAGGTAATACTGGAGGTTAAGTGGGAACATCAGAATCTAGCTGAGTAAGCAGGGAGCCATGATCTGCACCAGTTTAAACTTCTGAGTGATCTTCAAGCATGTAGAATGCATTATTTGCAAGAAAGGCATTTTCCAAAAGCGATAAAAACCTTGTCTGGTTTGTACTTGTACTTGATGTTATCATTTGCAGTAAAACTCCCAAAGAACTGTTTAAGACACAAATGTAGAAAAAATTATTTTTGGAGGCAGGGGGAGGGGAGGGGAAGGGAAAATTGTGGGGAGAAAATGAGTGATAAATCCCAATCTTTTCTTTTTGCAGATCAAAATATAGCCAGCCAATAAAATCCTGATCATTAAACATTTTGCATTGCTTAGTCATAGAGAACAGTAATGTCCTGGAGGGGACAAATTGCTGTAAGCTGTAATGAGGAAAACTTTAAAAAATGAGCTTGAATTACAGCTAGTCTGTCATCAAATGCTCAAGAGAGATTTTAGTTGCTTCTTCCAGACATAGTGTTCCAATTCAAACAATCACTTCCAGACTCTGGAGAGTAAATGTTTACAGTGTGATGTGGAGCTGTTTACAGACATATCGTCGTTGTTTGTGTATGGCACGTCCACTCATTATTGTTAACAAAATGTGACATTTTACTTTCTTTGTAATCATTCGTTTACACTTGGTACAAGAGTCTTAAACTGCAGCTGTTTAATGCACAGTGTCTTCTTTTTTTATGACTGAATATATGGTCAGTAGTCAAATTGCAACCAAATACTTTTTCCTGCAATAATTTTATCCTCAGAGAAGCATCTCCATTGTCACACGCTGTCATGGACACAGATTTATGTCACTGATGCCACCATTTGTATATACCATTTTTTAATTTTGTGAAATTTCAAAGAAAAACCTTGTTCATTACATTATACTGTTCACACTAGTGTGTTCTTTTTATTCACAATGTGTATTTTAAAATTAATAAGCAGTATCTTATATGCTTTATATCATTCCAGAATATTCTGTACCTTCTATTTTTTTGTACCATCTGCTACTTCCGTCCCTTCTGTTATTTATTTCTTTTCATGGTTTCTAGAGCCTGTTGCCAGCACAACTAGTCACTTATTTACAACATTTTCAAACACATTAACTAAAGCTACTCATGGTGGTAGCATTCACATAAACCACTGCTTCAACAGTCAGAATAGTAGCAACCATATTTTAATGGAAAGGAAAATCAACCCAAAGCTATACCAGATAAATGCAACTTGCCTGATATTCAGAAGACTGCTAGCACTGTGCTCTGGCAGACTACCAAAGGGAGTGAATTCCAAGTCGAAGATTTTTAACTGAGAAAGCCCTGCTGGAGAAGCTGGAAGGTACAGTATCCGGAGCTGACAGCAAGAGCCTTCCAGCTGATACGAACAGCCACAAAGAGTATAGGGCTTAGAGACAGTCTCAGGTAATCAAATTTCACACTAATCTGAGTATTAAACACTTTTCACCCACCAACACCTTGAACTGCACACAGAAGCAAACAGGGAGCCAGTGCAGACACATGAGTACAGGTGCTTGGAGAGGTCTACTCAATTCAGGCAAACCATTGTATTTTGCACTGGTTGGAGCTTCTGAATGGTCTTCCTATTGAGTGTATCACAGTAATCTATCTTGGTGGTGATAAACTTGAATATGCCCATTATAAGGTCTGTTTTCATAGAATCATAGAATATCAGGGTTGGAAGGGACCCCAGAAGGTCATCTAGTCCAACCCCCTGCTTAAAGCAGGACCAATTCCCAGTTAAATCATCCCAGCCAGGGCTTTGTCAAGCCTGACCTTAAAAACCTCTAAGGAAGGAGATTCTACCACCTCCCTAGGTAACACATTCCAGTGTTTCACCACCCTCTTAGTGAAAAAGTTTTTCCTAATATCCAATCTAAACCTCCCCCACTGCAACTTGAGACCATTACTCCTCGTTCTGTCATCTGCTACCATTGAGAACAGTCTAGAGCCATCCTCTTTGGAACCCCCTTTCAGGTAGTTGAAAGCAGCTATCAAATCCCCCCTCATTCTTCTCTTCTGCAGGCTAAACAGAATTCCTGTCTAAATTCCTATTTAGACAGGAATAATTGCAGCCTACGATCTAACTATAAATGAAAGGTCCTATGGGTCATCACTGCCATCTAAGAATCCAGGAGGAGCAACAGATCCAGTAAGAACACACAGTTTTGACTAATTGTAGAAAAAGGTGGGAATATACCATGGGTGGCCAAACTTATTGACCCTCCGAGCCGCATATGATAATCTTCAGAAGTTCGAGGGCCGGGGCACAGCTGCCAGGGCTCAGGGCTTCTGACCCACAGGAGGCACTTGCTGGGGCTCGGGGCTTCTTCAGTCCCACTCCTAATGAAGCCCCAAGCTGTGGCAGAAACGCCTGGTGGGGATGAAGCCCTGAGAGCCCCTGTCCCTGCTGGGCAGAAGCCCCTGCCCCCACCTGCTGCAAGGGAACGGGGCCGGATGTGGGGGGTTCAGCAAGCCACACTTTAACTGTAAAATAACCGCATATGGCTCACAAGCCACAGTTTGGCCACCCCTGGAATATATGCTCAGCTGATGGTACAAGCATTACCTCTACTAATCTTATTCCTGGATTCTGTTTAATTCTGCAACTGAATCCATGTGAGTCTGTACCTGCACAGAGCCCCATTGATTTCAGTGGAGATTTGCACAGATTTAGGGGTCTACCCATGCCGTCAGCTGCAGGGTCAGAGTCTTGATGACACATAAGCAAAGTCTGGGGGGAAATGGATGCAAGAGAGAGTGAGTGAGCTGTGAATTTATCATGCATCTTGCTAGTTCCATGATTTTTTTGTTCAGAGTTTTGTTTCTTTGTTTTTCACTCAACCCCTGTTACCTCTATTGTTAACACTTCTTTGAGGAGGGTCCTAAGGTGTTTGGCAGAAGTGTGTTTCAAGGAGGAAAAGATAGAGACATAGTGACCTCAGTCAGAGATGGGGCTCCAGGGATAAGGGCTGAATGGAATAAAACCCATTGGTAAGATGGGGAGAAGGATATGAAGAAGGTAGATGGAGGGATGTGAGACATGAAAAGAGGTAAGAACAGACAGGTGTGCAGATTATGTTCTAGAGAGCAACAGTTTATAAGAAGAATGTGCCTAGCCTCTCAATAAGCACATTGGGCAGGAGGCTTAGTGAGCATGAGGAACTTTTCCACCCTTTGTTCCCCTGTACAGGGGCTAGGCATATTCTTGGTCCTCATGCTCCAGGTGTCAGTGGACTAGGAGACTTAGTGCTGATAGCTAAAATCCATAAAGTTTGACAAGGACAGAGCCATAGCACTACTGCCTCCGCACATGGGTCAGCACAGTAAGGAGTTTGATTGCTCCCCAGCACTACTAAGCTCTGTCTACACTCGTGTATTTCACAGAAAGGGCTCCCATTCTAATGTGAGTTTAATACAGAAAGGGTTCCAGCAGCCTCTGGTGCTTTTTACCATCATGTTAATTAAACTTACTAAAATCTTTAAGTAATCTGGATAGAGGATCTTATTCTATGTGAAGTCTCATGCTGACACCAGCACTTCTGAATCAGTGGTAGAACTGGTGGGAATTATTTTGTAAAATTTCCTAGCATAGATAGGGCTCTGGTTGCAGCATCTCTGCTACAGCCTCAGTGCCTCTAGATACTGCCACTGATGTGGGCAATGGCTTAAAGGCACATACTATCCCCAAATACTTTTTATGTCAGTATTTTTTCTGGAAATATATTTCAATATCCCTTTAATCCAGTTTATGTCACAATTACACACATACTAATAATTAAAACACTTCCTGCTGTTGCACCTTTGCAATGTTATTGTTACAACTGTCTCTGTTAGTCAGAGACAGTTTGGATATGCCACATTTTTCCTGTTTTATATCATCTGCTCTTTCTGGTCTGTCTCATTAAAGAAGTCCTTTCTATCTTGTGTGAACTGCAAATCGTTTTAGTTATTAATCTGTTATTTAAAAATCCAAAACCACTTCAACAGTTGTATTTCTTCTCCTAGGCTATAACTGAAAACTACTTTAACTAAAGAAAACAACTTTATCTGTTTGTTAAATAAAGCCTGAGAGCTTTTAGAACTGTTGATCCAATAAACAATTTGTCTAGGAAGATTATAATGTATCTACAGTGTATTTGTATTTATTCCTGTGCCTGTTCAGAGATAGCTTTGTAGAATTAAGAGAGCTTGAAAAACAAAGGACAGCATTTTAATTTTTCCCCTGCATAGTCTACATGTGGATATTAAGCAGAGACTCCAAAGGATTTTTTTTTTATGTGAAGAAATATCTACATGATGATATCGGTTTTGGTTTAATTAAAAAGAAAGGCCTTGATCAACCCTTCCTATGTGAAAACACACATGATGGAGTAAAGAGGAGGAAGTATCTGGATTATTATCTTGGAGGGTGGAGTTTGTCCATAAATATACATATCCCAGGTGATCTGTGGGAGGCCACGGCCATCTGCAAGGATGCCCCATATCTCTTCACTGGCTCTGGGCCCCAGGTAAATACATACACATGATCCAGGGCTCCTGCAGCCACTGTTTGCCTTCACTATGGAGGGTGTCCACAAATTCTATTGAAGTCTCTTTAATAGCTTTGAAAATCCCAGCTACTATTATTTAGGAGTCTAAATACAGGTTTAGAAGCCTAACTTTAAGCACCCAGACACAGTCAAAAGATGGGTCCTTGGATCCAAGAGGGCCTTCAAAATCTCCCTCTTTCTCAATGAAGGTGCAGGTTTTAGGGTCCCAGGCTCAGATTCAAAGCTATACCTTTAAGCTGCCTCTACTGCTGTAGCATCCCCAAAATTGTGTAAGTTATTACTGCAAGATTGCACAGCCTGGTCTAAGTCAAGTCGAACAGGGATCTCCTCTCATACAACTTCCAGCCATTAAGCTCTTCCAAAGATCCAGTTAAAACTTGTAAATATTGTGATGTAAAGATTCCAATGAACTAATGTTCCAGAATGAGACTCCATCCTTAGAAATATTCATGATGTCTTAGCAGCGCAATTCAGTTTAAAATTATTCATTGGCTGTATTGGATACCTTAATATTAATTATTTGAACTTATATAGTACCTTTTATACAAAGATCTTAAAGCACTTAAACTAATTTATTAGGACTCACAACAATCCTCTAAAGAAAATATTGTTATCCCATTTTAAAGACGAGGAAACTGAGACACAGAGTGGTTAATAAGTGTCTTGGCAAAGACCCTAAAATCAGTGGCAAAACCAGGAACAGAAACTAGTCTTTCGGAATCCAAATTTCATACTCTAACCACCACAAAATTGGGCAGAGGGGTCATTTGTGTAGTAAAGGTGCAGAAGAAACAATGAGGACATTGTTTTCAATCTTACAATATAATGTACCATTTGTAATGTGTATGGAGTCATTCCAGTTGTTATTTGTATTCTTTATATTGTATTTTGTATTTTTATTGTATTTGTGTTTTTGTATTTTAATTCATCCAGCTTTCATCATGGGAAGCTCAGAAAAGAAAAAGCATGACCAAAACTCTGGTTTAGTAGTGTTTTCCTGACATGGTTCGTTGGCATCAAATGTATTTGAAGGATCATAGCAATTTAATAGAAAACTATTTCCGGCCCAGTTCTGCTTCTCAAACACAGAAACATTGAAGTTGACATACTGGATCAGAACCACTCTCCTGTGAGGCCAGTATCCTCTCTCGGACAGTGGTCAGAACTAGAAGCTGCAGAGGAGGGAATGTTAGAAACCAGATGTGGGATAACCTGCCTTTCACACAGGTCTTACCTGGCGTCTTATAGCTAGAGATTGGTTTAAACACTGAAGCATAAGGTTTAAAATCCTTTGAGTAATGTCATACTCCACAGGTACTCCCCATGAAATCAATGGGACTACTCAAAGAGTAAAGTACTATTCTTTGTGAGTAAATGAAGCAGAATCAAGCCTTTAGTAAATAGGTCTAATAATCAACTAAATATTCGTTAAATTTATTTAATGTCATAATAGTAACTGTTTGCTACTAGGAAAAAGGTCAAGTGCTATACACAGAAATTTTACCTGCTGATGAAGTACAGTACAATGAAGGCACTTAGGCTTTGTAATATGGCCATTCCCAAAACTTCCTCTCCCTTTGATCCCAACCTGAGAGAAAGAACTGGTGCATTTTCTAGTTAATATACACTATGGAAAAACCACTAAACTAATTTCAGGATATACAATCTCCCCATAAAAATAGTAATTGTAGTCCTTTTTTATGTACAGGTGTATTACTTTTTCCAAGGGTAGGGTTCTTTTTATACAAAGAATAAACTGTGATTCATTGATAAAAAACATAGCCACCTCTTTAATGGAGAAATACTTTGAACAGGATCACAGGAGTGACCATACCAGAATGGATTACTGGACCATAGAGGTTGGTATCCTGCCTCCAGCAATGACCTATATACGTACTATTTCTGGGGAAGAAAATCCTCTCCCATAAATTCACCAGGCCAATTTTGCAATGCACAGGGGTTCTCAAACTTCATTGCACCACCACCCCATTCTGATGACAAAAATTACTACACATCCCCAGGATGGCGGACCAAAGCCTGAACCTGCCCGAACCCGCTGAGCCCTGCAGCTCAGGTGGGGGGGGGGGGAGACAAAGACAAAGCCTGAGCCCCTCCGCCAGCCCTGCTGCCCTGGGCAGGGGAAAGCCGAAGCCAAAGAGCGTCAGCGCCACGAGGGGCCTGAGCCCCGCCACCTAGGGCTCAAGCCCAAGCCTGAGCTCTGCTACCCAGGGCTAAAGACAAAGCTTGAGCCCACAGCCTAGTGGTGCTTGGGCTTCGGCCCTGGGCCCCAGCAAGTCTAACACAGCTCTGGCAACCCCAATAAAATGGGGTCGTGACCCACTTTGGGGTCCCAAACCATAGTTTGAGAACTGCTGCTCTACAATGGGAAGATAAGTCTCCCACATGGCGCCATCAGGAGCAATCATTGTGAACTGTGAAGCACAAGATTTGATATTCCTTAAAACATCTGCATGACATCCTAGCTAGAAAATCTGTATATTGGAAATGTTCATTTAAATATCTACCATTTAAAAATTCTACAGAATTATTTGTTTCTGTAATTTCTGCTCACAGTGAATGCTGCAGGTTACCCATATGGTGTGGAAAGAAGTATAGTGAAACCTGTAGTAGAGACCACCTTTACTGGGCTAGCTCAGATCTTAAAAGATCACCCTAAACCAGCATTTTTCAAAGTTGGGGTTGGGTTGTGGAATGTAAGACACTGGGTTGCTCTGGTCAGCATGGCTGACTGGGACGTTAAAAGTCCTGTCAGTGGTGCTGCTCAGCGAAGGCAGGCTACTGCCTACCTGCTCCAACACTGAGCTGCACCCCAGAAGTAGCCAGCAGCGGATCCGGCTTCTAGGCAGGGGGGCCAAAGGACTCTGCACTCCCATTGGCCAGTTCCCGGCCAATGGGAGCTGGGGAGGGGGGCGGTGCCTGCGGGCGAGAGCCGTGCAGAGCTGCTTGCGCACCTCCACCTAGGAGCTGTACCTGCTGCTGGCCGCTTCAGGCGCAGCACGGGCCGCAGTGCCAGGACAAGTGGGAAGCCTGCCTCTGCACCCCAGCTGTGCCGCTGACCAGGAGCCACCAGAGGTAAATCCGCACCCCAATTCCCTGCTGCAGCCCTGAGCCCCCCCAAACCCAGAGCCCCTCCTGCACTCCAAACCCCACATCCCTTGGCCCCACCCCAAAGCCTGCACCCCCATCCCAGAGCCCTGACCCCCTCCTGCACCCCAATCCCCTGCCACAGCCAAAAGCCCCCTCCCACACCCTGAAACCTTAATTCCCAGCACCACCCCATAGCTGTCACCCCTGTACCCCAATCCTCTGCCCCAGCTCCAAGTCCCTCCCACACCCCAAACCCCTCAGCCTCAGCTCCGTTGGGTCACGGGCATCAACAACTTTCTTCAACGGGGTCCCCAGAAAAAGTTTGAAAACCACTGCCCTGTGAATGTACTATTTATTAGGCAATTATGGCAACTCTGTTAAGCAACCAATTTTTTGTTGGTCCCTTGCTTCATACTCCAAAGGAGCTTTGACTATATATGCACTTTGAAAGCTATGACTCACACTACTGCCAACCCTTGTGATTTTAGCATGGCTCTTACATTTGGTGTTTTCTCTGAAGACTCAATTTCTTGAGTCATTTGATTAGGCAAGAATCTCAGCTTGATTTTTAAAGTAAATTTCTAGACCTCATGGTTCAGAAAAGCTTGAGAACCCTAAAGGCTTAAAACCCAAAAGGAAAATAGGAAGAACCCAACATTTATTTTTTTTAATCAATGATTTTTGTAAACCAATCTCATGATTGGGGTTGGCAATACTGGACTCATGAGATCTGACTTAATATGTTTCTATTTTCTTCTTGTCCTAGTGGATCATAAGATGACATATCTATCATCTATAGATATAGATAGATAGATGAAATACACACACACCCCAGTGTACTAGCAGAACGTTTTCCTTGTTCTCTTCCTTTCCCTTATTACTTAATATTAGAGTCCCCTCTTAATAAACGTGAGTTACAGCGAAGGCTTCCTAACCTCAAACGCCAGTGGGTTTTCCAGCGGGGGAATCCAGCAATCAATACATGAAACAGGTTGTTAAAGTACTGCCTGCTTACACCCTTCAGGAGTCGAGGCGAGGGACAGGGACAAAGCGTTCAGCCTGACCTGTTCTGAGACCCTGGTGCCACCTACTTCATTAACACGCTTCATGCTCAGGATGGGGTTTGACTTACTCTGCCACGGCGAAGCAGGGTTACAACGTTTTAAGACGTGAAGGTTTGCCCCTCGGGCGGGGACACAGAGCCAGGCGCCTACGGGGCGCGCCGCCCGCTCTCTACGCCTGGCCTGGCCTGGCCTGGCCTGCCCCTCCCCTCCTCTTCCATCCTGCGCGCGCCCCACCGCCGCCTCAACTGCCGTCCCTGCCGCGTCGCTCCTTTATCCCTCCGCGACCCCCACGCCATAGGCAGGGCGGGGCTGGGGGAGGCTTTCTTTCGCCCCTTGCTCAGACCCTGGCCTGCCCCCTCCGCCAATTTAACCCCTCTCAAAAAGGACCAGCAGAATCTTCCGCTCGTACGGGCAGGGTGAAGGGCAGTGGCTTCGGCAGCTGTTACTGAGCATGCTGAGTTCGTGGGCGTGTGCTAAATATAGGATATTCCCAGAGGGAATGCCTCCGGGAAATATGCAGATCAGCTGGACGCTGATAGGCCGCTCCTTCGGCCCAGCCAGGCTATAAAGGGCGGCGAGCCCCTTAGGCTGCCCGTAGGAGCGGCCGCGGGAGCTGGGCGCCTGGCTGGGACCCGCCGGCGGTGGAGCGCAGGCCCTCCAGCCGCTGCGCATAAGGCTATCGCTCCCCGACTTCAGCTACAGTGATAGCTAAGTTGGGGAAGACAAACATTCGGAGAAGCCGTGCCCCCTCCTCTCCCCGTGCGTCTCCCCCGCTGTGCCCGCGGCTGGGGTACGGGACTGGCAGCGCAGAAGAGCGAGCGGGAGTCGGGGCGCAAGCTGACATGGCTCGGGCAGCGGAGCAGACAGGCGGCGGAGGCTGCTGTGGTCAGTATCCTGCGGGGAGGACCAGGCTGCGCGGTGGGGCTGCTGGCCGAAGGCGGCTGCTAGAGAAGGGACGCAGCGCGTTTGTGGGGCGCGCTGCTTGGGCAGGAGTGCGAGTGGGTGCGGGGGTGGCACTTCACCCCATGCCGCTCACATGCGGGGGTCACAGGGGAAGGGGGCATGGCATTGTGCGGCTCAGCTGCAGTGGGTAATACAGAGATATTGAGGCCAGAAAGGTTCCTGTTGATCAGGTAGTGCAGCAGTTCTCAAGCTGTGGGTTGGGACCCCAAAGTGAGTTTGGACCCCATTTTAATGGGGTTGCCAGGGCTGGCTTAGACTTGTTGGCCCCTGTGACCAGAGCCCAATGGCTTCAGACCTGGGCATCGGGACTCAGGTGACAGGCCCCCTGCCTGAGGCTGAAGCCCTTGGGCTTTGGCTTTGGCCCCCTACCCACTGGGGGCTTGGGCAGGCTCAGGTTTCAGTCCTTCCCCCTCCTCCCCCCTGGGGTTGCATAGTAATTTTTATTGCCCAAAGGGGGTTGCGGTGCAACGAAGTTTGAGAACCCCTGGTGTAGTGTGAGCTCCTGCCCTACTTTTCTGTGATTCTGTAACACAGGCCATAGAATTACATTCTGTAATTCTTACATCAAGTCTAGTGACTTGAGGTTGAACTTCAGCCTAACATGTATGCGTGCTGTGTATAGAGTGCAGTGTGGAAAGGGTGCATACATAGGTGGTGTAGTGCAGTGTTTCTCAACCTTTTTGATACCAGGGACCAGCTTGCTGCCTTCCTAAACTCTGTGCCTTGCATAATGACGGGTTTCAGAGTAGCAACCGTGTTAGTCTGTATCCACAAAAAGAACAGGAGTACTTGTGGCACCTTAGAGACTAACAAATTTACTTGAGCATAAGCTTTTGTGGGCTACAGCTCACTTCATCGGATGCATGGAGTGGAAAATACAGTAGGATGATTTTATATACACGGGGAACATGAAACAATGGGTGTTACCATACGTTGCAAATAGTTCTTCCAGAATTAGTTCCATAGGTTACAGTCCAATATCAGAGTGATCCAGACTGGAGCTGAAGACCTCAGTCTTGAGATTCAAATTTCCCCTGATGAAACTTAAACTTGAACTATTTGCAACGTATGGTAATACCCATTGTTTCATGTTCTCTATGTATATAAAATCATCATACTGTATTTTCCACTCCATGCATCCAATGAAGTGGGCTGTAGCCCACAAAAGCTTATGCTCAAGTAAATTTGTTAGTCTCTAAGTTGCCACAAGTACTCCTGTTCTTTTTCCTACACTCTGTCAGAGAGATCTCAGGGATTGGTGTTGGTCTGCAGACTGGTCATTGAGAAACACTGGTATTGCATGTTGGATGGGGTGCAATCGGGTGGCACAATGTAAATACGCTCCAAACTTTGTGTATATTTAGCTAGTAAGACCTGTTGAAATATTCAGTGTTTCTTCATTTAGTATAATGGCTTTTTCTCTTGCACAATTGCTATGCTGTAGCTATTCCAGTGTGTGGAATTAAAACATGTATAGCAAACATCTTAGCTTATTTTTGCAATAAAAGACTTTTGCAGTGTAGAGATTGCTGACTTTAAAATGAATAAAACTTAGTAGCAACCAAGGAAGATGCCAAATAGGCAAATGCATCTGAATCCTCTTTAGCATTTATCTCTCACTTTATTTTTAGGATCCTGTGTCAGTTATTTTACATCTGCAAAGTTTCTTCTTTATCTTGGACATTCACTGTCCACTTGGGTAAGTGGAAAAAAATATTTAGTTACATCGCGCAGTGGAACCGCCTTAATCTGCTTTTGACTGATCTGCACTGCATGCTATAATTCATGTAGCAAAGGTGGTCTTTGGCAAAGACTTAATTGCAAAAGTGCTGTGGTGAGCTCTCACTAAGTCTTCATAATCTTCACATGATATGGTACAGTGTATTTGCTAATATTCTAATAAATAAAAGTGCAGTGCTCACAATTGTGTAAGGGCCTGATTCACTACCCTTACGCACACGGAGTAATACCTTACTCCTTGAGGAACGTCATTGAAACCAGTAAGGCTTGTTAAACAGTAAATACTACTCAAAGTGAGTGGAGGATAACAAAATTGAGCCCTATCAAAGTATATTTTGTACTGCTTTGTCCTTGATTTTTATAATTTGAAGGGTTTGTATACCTGTCCAGCAATGTAAATTACTGAATGTTGTACAATGGATTTCCTTGTCTCTGTGCTTATTAACAAACTTCTGTTTTTCTGAAACAGTAACATCCTTACCGGTAGCAAAGTGCCTATTTACTGAAACACTTTCTCCTGTATCTAAACCAACCTTCATTAGCAATTTACAGTGCTTCAAAGTGAACGAAGTAGATCTAGAAACTGATTTGGATGAAATGATCTCCCAGTTCATTAAAATACTATGGAGTGGCAAAATCTAGCCTGAGAAATGCTACATTGTTTAATATCATCTTAATCCAGTATCTTGCAAGTGAATGACAAGTATTAATTACGATGAGTAAAAGCACTTTTTTTTTTTTTTAAAGTAACTCATTCTTGTCTTTCTATGTCTGTTCTAATTTGTAAAATCTGAGGCAGGGACTGGCTTGGTATGTACTTTGTACAGCACTGAACACTCTGTTCTAGGACTACAAGGTTGTATGCCTCACTTTCATTAATGTAAACAATCGCAGTTGTGTTCCCCCTAAGAAGGCCTGGAGAGAGAATAAACTTTAGGTTTAAACAGGTGCTATATAGCAATGAATTATTTTAGTCCAACGACTTCGTTGGTGCTGCTGCTATGAGAAGTAGTGTGCGTTTTGTTGACTGAACATATCTTAACTAGCAGCACATTGAGCCTGATTCTGCTATTGCTACTAACATTGAGTGGCACCTTATGTGAATGGTCCCACTGAAATCCATCAATGGGGATACTGCAGATTAAGGTAAGGCATCATTCAACATGAATAAGAGTGACTGAATCAGAATTTAGGATAATAATCTGGACTACTGCAAACAGTTGAGTGAAAAAGATGTTTGTTTAACAAAAATGTCAGTTTTTAGAAATATTAAACACTAATACACCTTTATTGATTTCAAAAACCCAATTGAGGGTCTGAATCCGCTGTCCCAAATCAGGAAAACTCCTATTTCAGCAACAGAAGTTTAGTCTAACTTTTAAGGCTCAGTCCTGCACTTGTCTAGAAAGTTCTTTAACCCACAATAATTCGTCTTTGGAGCCTAAAATAAGACCTTCAATAATAGAGAGAGGGGGGAGGAGGAAAGAAGGGGAAAGTTATTTTTGGTTTTCGTTTGGTTTTTCTCTGCCCCTCAAGATGGAAACACCTCAACCCAGACCTTTGAAATGGCTTTTGTATAGTTTTCATTCTGAAATATCAGTGATCTGTATTCAAAATACATAATTTTATATAGATAAACCTCTCTTACTCTAGTTGGGGAAAATCTAATCAACTTAAGCACCTGTTCTTAAATACAGGAAGAAACTGTAACTGATTAAACATACTTGCCTCTTATCTCTACGATCCATCGGTCAGAGACCTGAAGGAGGCCCTGAATAAGGCTATTAAGCCCCAGTTAAGCACGCATTTAGGTGCTTTGCTAAAGTATGGCAGAAGCCAAGGACAAGCTACATGCTTTACTGAGCTGGTGCCTTAGGCCCAGTTCCACAGATATCTTCAAATCAGTGGAAGTTAGGAGCCTAAATACCTCTGGGGATCTGGGCCTTAAACCTTATTCTATCAACTATATACAGTACTAGTATAATACAGTGCTAAAATCATCGAACTGCTGTTAAGAGGAATGGTTAGGATAATAGTTTTCATTCATACAGAAATGCGGTTTAATATCCATGTTATGAATGATAAGAAAGATCTCAAGAATAGCAGGATTAAGCATGTTATGTAGTTCTGCCTTTTCATTCAGGCATAAGTCCTGGAACTAGAGCTGTGGGGTGTGCTGCAGCACTCCCGGACGTGCGGTGGTTTCCATTATAAATGCATAACTGGGTAGTTACTTTCTGTTTGTGCTGCTTACTTTTTAATTCACTGTTGTTCTGTGCCACTAATTGATGATCTCTGACTTCTTTTTTTTTTAAAGACCAGTGTGCTTCCCCTGTTGAAAACAGCTAGCTTTGGAGAAGTTGAGGCGATGTGGAATAGTATGAAAGTACTGTGGGTGAACACAATGGATGAAATTGTTCAGTTAATGAACTCCTCAACTGATTCTGTAGCAGTAGCTTTGAGCACTATCACAGTCTAAATAAGACAAAACTGCTTTTTAAAATTTTTTGCATTAATAAAAGCTAGAGTACTGTCCATGTTCATACAATGTAGTACAGGCATAGGGAACCAAGAGAAGGCTACACTTAATATGTATTTGGGTTCTTAGTCTCCAGTAGCAAGATCTTGGCCTGCAGATACTGAGGGAGAAATCTTGAGTGCATTTAAATCAATTGGAGTTTGCCATTGACTTCAGTGAGACCAGGATTTTACCTTGAGAGTAACAGCTGTCACAGTGCATCATTTTCCAATATTTAAAAAGGTGTATGCGGGCAGGGGTTCCATAAAGCTCCTTTTTTATTTAATCAATTTCAACAACTAAAACTTTGATGCAGGAATAGAAGTATATCAGGCCTGCATCATTATGAAAGTAGTGCTTTCTCCTGAATTAACTTTCTACCTGAATGAACAATCAAATAGGTTAGGCAGAATTTAGGGTTCAGTGACCACCTACATATATTTGTAAGTGAAAGTTGAATAAGTAGCTTGAATCATACTGAATTCTCTTGATTCAGAAAGACACTTAAGTTCCATTTATGAAAATTAAATTATGCATACTTTTACACCCCTCTCACAAATAAGGAATGTAAGCATAGCATGTTAGAGGGAAATTTTTTTTGTCCTTACACATGGAGAAGTCAAGTCAATTGTTGGGGGTCTGCCTGTCTGCATGGTCCCAAGCCTGTGGAATTTGAGTGAACGGTGTTGTGACCTGGTGCACCAGCACTGCTTATGTTTGTCCCAGCTGCATCCCCATTACGGTGGGGGTGGCCAGACCAAATTTGAGTGGTGGTGTGATTCTGTGCAAAAGGTTGCAATGCCAGGAGTGAGTGGGCCCAGGTCCCCAGGACAACATCTACCGCTACAATGTGAATGTGGGGTAGACTTGCTCTCCAACCCTCCCTCCACAGGGGCCTCAGTTTCAGATTTTGTCTTGAGCCCCAGTAATTCATGTGGCCCTGCTTCTGACAGCTATCACAGGCACTTGCATAAATGATAGCTTTTAAATTTGTGAGCGTTTGGAGCAACTCATCTCCAGAAGAGCCTCAGTGCGTGTATTCTAAAGAATCCCAAAAGCCAAATTCATCACTGGGGTATATCACTGCTACTCCCCTGGACTTTCAGCAACAATGAATTTGGTCCCAAATGAAGTGACACTTTGGAGGCCTTTTCCTTTATTGTCATCTTGTTCAACTTGTTACAGATTACTCAGTTTCTGGTCTTGCAACAAAAAAAAATTTTTTTAACAAACTTGGAACACTACATTTCAAAGTCCTTTGTACCGCACGGAAAATGATTACTGAGCCTTTGAAGAGGCAGATATCTGAAGAATGTATATTCTATAATAGATTAACATTAGGGACTCTCCTTAACCAAACTGTCTGCCATAGTACACAACTTCTGCAATGCATTTGTTGCAATATATTTCTAAAGTAAATTGGGCTAATGACCTAAATTATGTGGCCTAAATAAATAAAGTAAACATAAAATATTCAATGACCAGCTGTGGATATGTGTATTGCACAGCATTGTTAGTGAATCATAATAATGGAAACTTTTTTTAAAATTTAAGAATGGCTGCCTTTACATAGATCCTTGAATATCTTTAACACTTAGTTGTTTTTAAACTATTGCAATTGCTATCATAAGTTCTGCATCATCTTGTTGGTACTACAATACAGGAAGGATACATTATTTCTAAATACCACTCTTCTGTTGGAAACTTAAGGATGCTTAATTTGAAATCTAGTCAATTTCAAAAACTGAATTAAAATCTGGTTTCATATTCAACACCTGCCCCCTGTCTCCCTACTAATTTGTGGTTTTCCAGTCATGTTTTCCTAAGTAGAAGCTCTGTACAAATGCCAAAGGAATCTGACTCTTCACAGTGGAAACAATACCAAAAGAAATGGTAACTGACTACCTAGGAAATCAGCTTCTCTGCTCTCTTTCAGTTAGCAGTTACAACAGGGGCAGGCAAACTTTTCAGCCTGAGGGCCACATCAGGCTCCAGAAATTGTATGGAGGGCCGGTTAGGGGAGGCTGTGCCTCCCCAAACAGCCAGGCATGGTCCAGCCCCTGCACCAGATCTCTCTTCTCTTCTCCCCCCACCCCCTTGCTTCTTGCCTCCTGAGGCCATGCCCCTGGAACCCCGCCCCCTGACTGTCCCCCGTTCCCCCCACCACATCCAACCATCCCTTCTCCCTGTCCCCTGACTGCCTCCTGCCACCCCATCCAACCCCTCTTTTTTCCTTCCTGATTTCCCCCTTTGCCCCCTGACAGCCCCCGTGGGACCTGTTCCCCACCCTCTGACCACCCCGACCTCTGTCCATGCCTGCCCCCCCAAACTCCCCTGCCCTCTATCCAACTCCCTGCCCCCTTACTGCGCTGCCTGGAACACTGGTGGCTGGAGCCAGCTACGCACAGCGCAGCTCAGAGCACCTGGTCAGGCCAGGCTCTGCAACTGTGCTGCCCCAGGAGCTCGCCATCCTGAGCATTGTGCCAGCAGCGCAGCAAGGTGAGGCCGTGGGGGCGGGGGAACAGCAGGAGAGGGGCTGGGGGACAGCCTCCTGGGCTAGGAGCTCAGGGGCTGGGCAGGAGGGTCCTGTGGGCCAGATGTAGCCCGCAGGCAGTAGTTTGCCCACCTCTGTCTTAGAAGGTATTTTGTAGGTGAAATGTATTCAGACAGAAGTGCTGATTAAAGTTGGCAGTGTCCTTTTAAACTTTTACAGCTAGAATAGATGACAGAGTTGCTTAGTTCCACCCTTTGAAACTTTAGTTTCACATGGACAAAGTTACATTTTCTAAAAGAGCACTGATGATGGTAAGCTTAAACAAATACGTTTGTAGCTGTTGGAGACATCTGAGATGAAGAATCTTCATAAAAATTAGTCTTTCTCTGGCTTCTTGGTTGTAACTAAGGACAGAATTTTGGCTCGTAATACTACCATAGAAAGCCTTTGGTACTATGATGTATTGGGGATAACCAACATTAATTGGGGCCAATAATAATATTGATTTGGACCTCGGCTCCTGCTGACGTTGAAGGGTGCATCATGCACTGAATGGTAGATAGGGCTTATATTGGGAGCAGGAGGGATGGACAGGGAGGTAGTAACAAAGTTCTTAAATGCAATGTTCACATAGGTATTCTTTGTGGAGCTATTAAAACATGGAAATCAGCTACCATCTAGCAAAATGCAAATACTGATACAAATTTTTTTCTTATTTAAGGGAGATCGGATGTGGCACTTTGCAGTATCTGTCTTTCTGGTTGAACTTTATGGAAACAGCCTACTCTTGACTGCTGTCTATGGACTGGTTGTGGCAGGATCAGTTCTCCTTTTGGGAGCCATTATCGGAGATTGGGTGGACAAGAACCCAAGGCTTAAAGGTTAGCAACCTTAGTGGAAGCTATTACTTTATTATGGGGTGACTCAAGCTATTATGGGGTGACTCAAGCTATTATGGGGTGACTCAAGCTATTATGGGGTGACTCAAATTAGAGTTGGAAGAGGAAGCCATCTAAAGCAGCTATCCACATAATGGCATGCTAAAAAGATCAGCTGGTTAAATATGAAAACCAGGCTTAATTTACTAACCATCTAGAAATATGAAACTATTCAGAATAATAATGGACTAAACAATTCTGTATGGATAACATCAAAGATAAGAGAACACCAATTTTAGGCTCTGATCTATTCCTTATTCATGCAAAACTCTTAATTGTAGCTAGAGAGAGAGGGTGAAATCCATGTGAATTTTGCCTAAATAAGGATTGCAGAATCGGTTTCCTGGACTCCAGTAATCTGACAACATAATTTAACACTTCCTTGCTGACTTCCTTCTGTCTGGAAATATTCCACACTGTATATTAGAACTGCCTTTGTAATCTGTTGCTCTTGTATGTTCTCTTCAGTCACCTCTTATGTAGTTACATTAATTGAAAACCCTGTTCTGTAAAATGAAAATTAATTTTAAAGCATTTACACAATAGCACTCACTTTTTTTAAAAACAGTGTTTGGAAGTCTTGCTGAATGGAGGAAAATGCCTATTTTTCTCATTGTATTATACTACTAGGTCAGTGGAACTACACTAAGAATGAATTTGATTCTGTGTATAGACTGTAAAACGGTGGTTGATTCAAAGTTAAAATGAGATCCCTTCACACTATAAAAACAGCTTACCTTTATAAATAAACTTTAATTTTTAAAAGAGAAAATGGGGCGGGGGGAGGACTTGAAGAATATAGCTTGTATAGAAAAAAAATTATTAAATAATTCCAAACATGAAGATGGGGGAATATCCACAGATTCTATGTATATATTTTTTTTAACCTGAAACAGTGGCTCAGACTTCCTTGGTTGTACAGAATGCATCTGTCATCCTGTGTGGTATCATCCTGATGATTGTCTTCTTGTTTAAGACCCAACTTTTGACCTTATACTCTGGATGGCTTCTTGTAAGTACTCAAATTTAAGACTTCTTATGTGTCACTAGTAAAGGAAAGTAACTTGTTAGTTTGACACCAATTGAGCTCTTACAACTGAGGATCTGCCCCACTGAGTCTCTTCCTGTACTCATGGACATCAATGGAGGCTTTGTCATTGGCTTCAATGATGCAGGATCAGGCCATTAAATCCTACTTACTGTTTTTGGCTTTGTTGCAAAAAGGCACAGGGGAACATACCTCTTTGTTAATAAATAAAATAATTGTTTTTAAATCTTCATATTATCATTGTACTGTCTGAAAAGTAACATTTATATGAAATGGTTTAAAATACAGAACTATAATTTTCATTGTCTAAGAAAGTCTGTGTATTTTTAGTCATTAACTTTGTCCATCATTTTACTCATGTTTAACACTTCTTTCCTTTCCTTTTCCTCCAGACCATGTGCTATATCCTGGTTATCACAATAGCAAATATTGCAAATTTGGCCAGCACTGCCACAGCAATCACAATTCAGAGAGACTGGATTGTTGTGGTTGCAGGTGAAGACAGAAGCAAATTGGCAGGTGAAATACATTATTTCCACTATCTAAAAGTGTCTTAACATGTGGGCTTGATTTTTAACAGACTGCAGTTTTACCCTGAAGTCAGCACATTCTTCTCTCACAGCTCCCGGAACATAGAACAACAGTTTAAAAGGGCAGCTTTCCCCCTACCATATTCCTCACTATATCTACAAAGATTAGTAATGACTGTTGTAAAACTCTGATCACAGCATAGTTACCTAGCCATAAAACTATCTACTACTTGTTTTAATCCAACTCTAACACTATCAAGGGAGATCAGTTTTATTTCTGCAAACCAAATATAGAATTTCATCAAATCACCTGTTTAATTCTCAATAGTAAATACATTGACTAACAGGATTTGATTAAGATTTATCAACATCTATTACCATCAAGGGAATCCCATATTCTGAACATTAGAGAGATTAACCCTCTTATTAGGTAAAGTGCACAACTTGTAACCTTTTCTGATTTTTTAAAAATTTTTATTTATCACATTACAAACTCCCTCTTTGTCCCCTATTTTGACCTTGCAGTAGTTTCTTAGCAATTACCTTCTGTAGACCAGTAGTGTCTTAATTTTCTTCAAACACACACCAGTTGTTGATGGAAGTTCCCTTGCAGAGCCTTAATGTTAATGAAGTGAGCTGTAGCTCACGAAAGCTCATGCTCAAATAAATTGGTTAGTCTCTAAGGTGCCACAAGTACTCCTTTTCTTTTTAATGTTAATGGTTCTCATTAATCTTTCTTGTTTGTATTTAGCAAATCACATCCCATCTCTGCCTCAAACAAGAGGTGCAAACAAGAGGTGCACCTGACTTGGGAGAGCTATCATGACGGGGGAGAGCTATCATGTAATAGGTCTAATGTAATAGACAGTATTGCCTTTTTTTGTCCTTCCTCAATTCTGACAGATTAATGCAGCATCATATGGCCATTTCTGTTCTGTATGATTGAGGTATCTATTTCCCAGGCACACAGAAAACCTGTTCCATTTCATAGACTTCTCCCAAGGAGGTTTTTGTGTCTGGTGTGGGTTTTTTATTAGTTATAACAGTATCTAAAACAAAATGAGGATTATATTGTGAGGAATATCTGTAAAATATTTACCTTGATTGTGAAATATGCAGAATGACTAAAGGCCAAAAGAACCTATTTCTCTTCATACTCTTTTCACAAAGAAGGCACACTGCTATGTAATTTAGCAGAACAGGCAGATAAAAGCTACTGTGTTCTCTCCTCACTTATCCCAGATGGTTCTCTCCATCTACCTTGATTCCCATATGGCTTCCCTTCTAACTCATGGTGGGGGAGTAATGCTATTCTCCCAATCTCCTAGAATCATAGAATATCAGGGTTGGAAGGGACCTCAAGAGGTCATCTAGTCCAACCCCCTGCTCAAAGCAGGACCAATCCCCCACTAAATCATCCCCGCGAGGGCTTTGTCAAGCCTGACCTTAAAAACCTCAAAGGTTCTCTCTCAGTAGATCATGCAGGTCTTCATAACTCTGTCTTGTGTGCTTTGATCAGTAGTGAATTGGCTATTAATACTGACACTTAATTTATCTTTAGATTTCAGAGTTAATTCCTTGAAAGGAATTAGCAATTTCAGGCTCTCTGCAGACTCTGGGAAAATACCAGTATATTGGTTTACCCTTGGTTCATCTTTTTACAGAAAGCTTAGCCCAAGATTTTTCCAAAATAGGACTCATAAAATTAGACTCCTATATCTATATTTAAGCACCTACATGTGTGGCCTGTTGTGGGGGGGAGCTGAGCATACAGTGGCTTCTGTCGGCCACAACAGTCAGAAATGTAGGGCCGAAAGGGACCTCGAGAGGTCAAGTCTAGCCCCCTTCACTGGGGCAGGACCAAGTTCAATCTAGACCATCCCTGACAAGTTTGTCCAACCTGTTCTTAAAAGCCTCCAGTTATGGGGATTCCACTACCTCCCTTTTTAGTTAAAGATGGAAGCCTCTTCCAGAGCTTTTAGTTATAAAGTTATTCCTAATGGCACCAGTTCATTGCAAATAAAGGTTAGTCACTGCTATATGCACAGCAACTTGCTGGGAAAAGTAAGGCAAAAGTTTATAGGGTCGGGGGAAGGAAAAGGGAGGACTCTTTCCATTATTGGAATGGAACTATGAGCTATATATTAATGTCAAAACCCAAGGGGACCGCACCTAACTGTGCGTGACTGGAACAGAAGGGGGAGAGAGAACTTTGCTCTCTGAAACTGCAGAATGATTGATGACCACTGTGTGCCCCAGTAAGGCAATTTAGTTATATCAAAGGTCTGCTCTCCTAGATATTGAGGTCAAAAGGGACAATTATGATCTAGTTTGACCTGCATAATGCAGGCCACAATCTCACCTACCCACTCCTGCAATAAACCTCTCACCTATGTCTGAGCTATTGAAGTCCTCAAATCATGGTTTAAAGACTTCAAGGTGCAGAGAATCCTCCAGCAAGTGACCCATGCCCTACGCCGCAGACGAAGGTGAAAAACCCCAAGGGCCTCTTCCAATCTGCCTTGGAGGAAAATTCCTTCCCGACTCCAAATATGGCAATCAGCTGAACCCTGAGCATGTGGGCAAGAGTCACCAGCCAGATACCCAGGAAAGAATTCTCTGTAGTAACTCAGATCCTACCCCATCTAACATCCCATCATATGGTCATTTGTAATTAGAGGTGAACTGAGGAAGCCAATAAATAAATGTTTCAGTATTGTACAGATAGTTTAAGAAATGTCTGTCATCCATTACAGAAATATTTTTTTCATAGGTCATGATCCATTCTGTATTTGGCATTCCCACTAACTTCAAGAGAGTTGCTTCAGAATCAGGCCAGGAATGCATAGTGATCTTTGATGAAAGGGGAATCATTTGAGTATTATTCTGAAGACATTTGATAATTTGTTATCCCTCTTACTTTAATCCAAGTATGCTCAATCATGAACATCTCACTCAGACAAAACTCTGTGACCACAATGGGAGCTGAGTTTGATTAGCTCAATACAATTAAACAAATTTTCATCAGACACAGAAGTATTATACATAAGGGCTAAATCCTGGTCCCAGTGAAGTCAAGAGAAGGTTTGCTATTGGTTTTTGTAGGGACTGGGATTTGGCTCATGTATATGTAATATAACAGAAGATGTATTCATTTTAATCTTCTATAAGTTTTCATTAGTATTTTCCTTATCAAATTATAATAGATATGAATGCTACAGTACGAAGAATTGATCAGCTGACCAATATCTTGGCCCCAATGGCAGTTGGCCAAATAATGACCTTTGGCTCACCAGTGATTGGCTGTGGCTTCATTTCTGGCTGGAACCTGTTGTCTATGTGTCTGGAATATCTGCTGCTCTGGAAAGTCTACCAGAAAACCCCTGCTCTGGCTCTCAAAGCTACTTCAAAAATTGAGGAGTCAGAGCTGAAACAACTGAATGTACAGAAAGGTATCAATGATATCTTAAATATTTTATTATATACACTACATCAATCATACCAAAACTGGAAACCATTCATTTTTCCACTTTATTCTCCTATAGACCATTTTGGTTCTTTTGCTTAACAATACTTTTCAGGATTTTACTCTTTACTGTTAGAGCAACTTGTTTTAGTGTTGGGTGGTGGTACCAATGAACTTAGTTTTGAGTAACAATATTTGAGGTTGCAGATGGCTGGAATACCCCATAAACAGCAGCCAAAGAATGGACATTTTTGGTACACACTCTCTCCTTGAATTGGTCTCTTAACCTCACAAGTTAGAATCCTTCCAGAAACTAGCCAGTTTCACTTATAGAATGTATCCAAAATGTGGCACATGTTGGAATATGAAGTCTAAAGAATATTTTTCCCTTTGAAAAAGGGAGATGTCTAGCAGGGAAATACCACTCAACACACCTAGGAAACAGAGCTTCCAAACATCCTTACCAACGATATTGAATTTGTTGCGGTTGCTGGAAAAAGATACTCTAAACATGAGGTACCACTAAATGAGGACTGCCCTTTCGAATACTTAGGGTTTGATTAGGGCTCTTCAGGAGGGACCAGAGTAGTTCCTGGGGGATGTATGGGGGGGCCATTGTAAGACTAAATACATTCTTTGTAAATTCTAGGATGACTTATAATAGCCTCTTAGAGTAAAAAGATGTGAAGGATGAGGCCATCTTAGCAGTCTACTGCTAGTACTATTCATTACAGTTTAGGAGGTCCTAGTTAGTAACATTCACTGAGTGCTTTTCTTCCTGAGAACACATTTAGCCTCTATAGGGGAGAGTGCCCTGCAGTTAACCCTAGGGTTAATGCTGGAGCAGTGGTGATGTGCTCCAGAAAGAGCCATTGTCACCAATCTCTCGGCATAGGAGAGGTGATGGGGTGAAGTGAAGAGGCTAAAAGGTGAGTACAGCTCCTTGGCGGTCTGAATGGGGCTTCTTCAAGCTCCTTAAGACTAAAGACAAGTAGCAACTGGCAATGTTTAGAAAACCTGTCTCATTACCACTATTAATTTGACTTTGGTTTAAAACTAGACTTGTTAGGGCTGTAAATATGCCTCACACAGGCCTTCCAGTTTGCAGGGATTTGTGCAAAGCTTCATGTTCAAATAAACTCCAGAACACACACTGAATTTCAGTGATGGCTTCCACTCTAGCTGACAGGCCTTTTCAGTCTTTGCCAACTCTCTCCTGACTCTAGGTTTGCAAAAAAATGAGAACCTGGCATGGTGTGTGTGGTGGTGGGGGGGGGGGGATGTCTAGGATTGGAAATCAAGAATGACTGTATTAGAATCCCAGCTCTCACACAGACTCCCTAAGTGGCCTTCAGCAAGTCACTTTATTTCTCTATGTTGATTTACCCACCAATAAGATGGGGAATATTTGCTTACTACCCCTTGGGGTGTTGAGAACGTTTTTAATGTTTGTACAGTGCTTTGAACACTAAAAGCTCTATATAAGTGCCTAGTGGTGTCATTAAGCAAATTATTTTGCACAAGCCATTGCTTAGTGTTCACATCTCACAAGAAACCTAGTGTGAGAAGAACTGTCTCTTCACCAATGTAACACAACAAGCTGCTTTTTAAATCAATGAAAATTAATTTTATTTTTGGTTCCCCTATTCCTTTCTGGATTTAAGGGCATGGGTAGAATGTGAAATATAATAATTTTAACAAAGCTGTTTTTGTAACCTAATTAACCAGAATATAGTTAAAATGACAAACCTCCCTAAAAAGGAAGCACCTTTATTAAATACATACAGCATAATGAGTTATACTCCATAGTTCTTTTGCAGGAAAGCACTTAATAGTTATGTTTCTGTTTTACAGATAGCGAATTGAAGCCCACTGAAGGAGTCCAGTTAATTGAGAAAGATGTAACAGTGTCTGAGCCCCAGCAGGAGAAGGAAATCAGCTGTAGTGCCTGGATTGCTGAACCTTTCATCACATTTCGTGATGGATGGGTTGCATACTACAAGCAACCTGTGTTTCTTGCAGGTCTGGGTCTTGCGTTCCTCTATATGACTGTTCTGGGCTTTGATTGCATTACTACAGGTTATGCATACACTCAGGGTTTGAGTGGTTCTGTGCTAAGCCTTCTGATGGGGGCCTCGGCCATAACTGGAATCATGGGAACAGTAGCCTTTACCTGGCTCCGTCGCAAATGTGGCCTAGTTCGCACAGGCTTCATCTCTGGAATAGCCCAGTTTGCCTGCTTGGTCTCATGTGTGATTTCTGTGTTCATGCCTGGAAGTCCTTTGGATTTGACTGTTTCCCCATTTGCTGACATCCGTACCAGGTTATTGGAAGAACAACCATTGCCTACTGCACGTCCAACTGATATGTCTGAAATATCCTTTACAACTGGAACGCACAACTGGTTAAACAGATCTAGCTCTGTTAACAGTGACCTAGAGATGAGTTCTGACTCTGTGCCTTTAATCTCTGTTAGTCTTCTGTTTGCAGGAGTTATTACTGCTAGAGTTGGTAAGTAATGCCTGTCTATTAAAATCTCTAATATGTGATTATTTTTAATTCTGTTAGTTGTAGATCCTTTTTGTTAAACTCAGATTTTAATAAAGAACCCACAATTGACTGCATTACTCTTACTCATTACTCTTACGGGTAGTGATCAATGGCTCCGTGTCTAGTTGGCAGCTGGTGTCAAGTGAACTGGCCCCAGGACCGACCCCTGGGGCAATCATGTTCAGTATCTTCATAAATGATCTGGAGGGTGGTGTGGATTGCACTCTCAGCAAATTTGCGGATGATGATACTAAACTGGGAGGAGTGGTAGATATGCTGGAGGGCAGGGATAGGATACAGAGGGACCTAGACAAATTGGAGGATTGGGCCAAAAGAAATCTGATGAGGTTCAATAAGGATAAGTGCAGGGTCCTGCACTTAAGACGGAAGAACCCAATGCACAGCTACAGACCAGGGACCGAATGGCTAGGCAGCAATTCTGCGGAAAAGGACCTAGGGGTGACAGTGGACGAGAAGCTGGATATGAGTCAGCAGTGTGCCCTTGTTGCCAAGAAGGCCAGTGGCATTTTGGGATGTATAAGTAGGGGCATAGCGAGCAGATCGAAGGACGTGATCATCCCCTTCTATTCGACATTGGTGAGGCCTCATCTGGAGTACTGTGTCCAGTTTTGGGCCCCACACTACAAGAAGAATGTGGATAAATTGGAAAGAGTCCAGCGAAGGGCAACAAAAATGATTAGGGGTCTGGAACACATTACTTATGAGGAGAGGCTGAGGGAACTGGGATTGTTTAGTCTGCAGAAGAGAAGAATGAGGGGGGATTTGATAGCTGCTTTCAACTACCTGAGAGGTGGTTCCAGAGAGGAAGGTTCTAGACTATTCTCAGTGGTAGAAGAGGACAGGACAAAGAGTAATGGTCTCAAGTTGCAGTGGGGGAGGTTTAGATTGGATATTAGGAAAAACTTTTTCACTAGGAGGGTGGTGAAACACTGGAATGCGTTGCCTAGGGAGGTGGTAGAATCTCCTTCCTTGGAGGTTTTTAAGGTCAGGCTTGACAAAGCCCTGGCTGGGATGATTTAATTGGGGATTGGTCCTGCTTTTGAGCAGCGGGTTGGACTAGATGACCTCCTGAGGTCCCTTCCAACCCTGATATTCTATGATTCATAACAAGCCTAAAACTTGTGGTATTTGATCTTGCAGTAGTCTGGTCTATGTAGTTACTGTAGCCCTAGTTTCTTGTGTATAATATTGCACAATGCCTTCTTTAATTCATAATTTTCTTTACTCAGTACCATGTGTAAAAATATGTAGTATATTCTCTCATGAGAAGGAATTAAGTATTTGCAGATGTTTAATTAAAATTGCTATATATTTGACAATATTTAATTAAAGCTTTGAGGATTTGCTAGATAGCCTAGTATTAACATCTCAACAGAATCAAAGAGCATAACAGTTTAATTGCATGAATGAAACAATGTATAACTATCATTTTGTAGTTCTGCTCTTACTCTTATGGCTTCTCTATCATTTTGTTTTGGGAGGAGGAAGTACTTGGCTTGCATGCATTTAGGGTTACTTGCAAAGAAAATTTTAAATCCTAACTAAACAGATTAATCGGGCACAGGAGCTACTACAATGAGTTTCTTCTTGAAATCAAACTTTCCTGCAGTGTTTACAGTTGAAAACATGCACTCCCCCACCCCCCCCAACACAGTAATCTCTCCACAGGACAGAACTATTATTTATTAGTCACAAACCTTAAATGGAGATGACAACTGGAATGAAATTCTTTAAACAATAAGTAGACTTTAGTTATAGTCTACATGATGTGCTCTAAATTTCTTTAATTTTACATTGGAAAAAAATTAATTTTACTGTATCTGTACATTTTCTCTTTTGCACATGGAGAATTTAAACTAGTTAAAGAAATTTAATGTTTATTACAATATTTACCTTACTTAGTTTTAGTATGAGTGTCAGATAATCCAGATTTTTTCACAATCCTAGAGTATTTCCATTCTCTCATCAATAAGGATTGTTGTATAAAGCATTGTTTGACAGGCATACTTGGTTCAGTGTTGCACCAGTTCTCTCTTCATCAGAAATAGCAGCAAAGGGCCAAATTCTGCCCTTAGTTACACTGGTGGGAAATCTGCTCAAGTCAGATGAGAGCACAGCTTGACCCAGATGTTTGACTTCAAATCAATGCTCCTCATAATGAAGATTGGGTTGGTAAAGAAATAACTGTAGAATGAGATTCCTTTGGAAATCTAACCTTTCCATATAGATAATTAAGGTTTTTCCTCTTTGGTTTTTCCCAATAGGCCTCTGGTCCTTTGATTTGACTGTCACACAGTTGCTCCAAGAAAATGTGATAGAGTCTGAAAGAGGCATTATAAATGGTGTCCAGAACTCCATGAATTACCTTCTTGATCTGCTGCATTTCATCATGGTCATCCTGGCCCCCAACCCTGAAGCTTTCGGCTTACTGGTGCTTATTTCTGTGTCCTTTGTTGCAATGGGCCACATAATGTACTTCCGATTTGCTCAAAAAACCTTGGGGAATCAGCTCTTTGCTTGCTGTGGTCTTAAATCCAAAGCAGTCTCTAATGATTCGCCACCTTGTAATTCATCCACTGTTTAGGGGGTCTCAAACTATTGCCACCTCCTCTTTAATTATAAGACAAGTATGCAGTTAGAGGCTTCAAAGTAGCCATAAAGGGCAAAGTAAGGTGTTTCTCTACAGTTTAACACAGTCACTTCATACTCACTTCAGTAACACACTCATTTCAAGGGAGCCCTCCAAACCAGCTAAGAAACTTGGCCAAATTATCCATATGTTTCAAGTTTGGGTTAAAAGGAAATTACTCAGATGCTAAATTTAGGGTTTAAACTGAATCACCAAAATATGTATTATAGGAATGCAACAATATTTTATCATTTTAATTTTGAATATCTTCCCTTTTAACCATGATGAAGACTATGGCCTCACTGGCATAAATACATACTCTTTAGCTGATATACATGTGTAGTCTTCACCTGAACTCAGAGCAGTTATTTGCCCATTGAGTAATATAGTTCATGTTTATTAGCTTGAGTAAAACTTGTCTTATGTTTATATTTTATTGGGTTTTTCCCCTTTACATAAATGTTGTGGTTTCTGCCTGTATGCTGCTCCAGTTAAGAGAACTGGATTCTTTTTCTAAACTGTCTGAAATGTTATGCTGTTAACATGTGAAATGTTAAACAAGTTGTATGTACTGTGTATTTTTTAAGTTCTGATGTTTGTCTAAAATCTGACGTTTGTCCAAAATATATCTGTGCCTTTGTCTGTGTTTTTGATGAACTTTAGAGAAACACCTTTGCAGTTTTATCTTATACTATTCTAGTTCATGAATAAATAAGTACAAAATATTGTATTACATGTATGTAGCACTTCATAAAATTAAGTACAGTATAACCAAGTAAGCCGAAGCTATAAATGTAATGTAGCATTGTAAAGCAAAGCTTTTCTATTAAAGCACACCAAATGTGCTAAAGAAGGTTTGACAGAGCAGATCGTGTAAAGGATAATGAGTTTGGATATACAGAGATAGGCTAAGGGCTAAATCTACTGGTCACCTTTCTGAAAATTATCAGAATATGAGCAGCTTCAGTTTCATTTTAATCTAATGCCATTGCTTTAAGAAACCCCAACATCAGCCTGGTGTATTAGAAAATTATTACTAATCCAGGCTAAACTAAATGTAAAGGAAAACTTAAAATATTTTATAAACATTGATGCATCTTTTTTAATTCTCTTGTAAAACATTGTACACTTTTTAAATTACTAGAAACATGTATTTTTAAACATCTGTAAAACAAGCCTGTGACCGTTTGACCCTTTTTAAAGCAATTTTGGGAAGAACAGTGGACAGTGACCTTTTTTTTTTTTTTAAAGGAGAAGGTCATTTTTCAATGTGCAGGTATGGGCAGAGCTCTTTACATTAACCATTTATGCACTTTTGTGGAAACTGCAGTAATGTTGCTTTAGTATTCTGAGTTTCCTATGGTAGGACTTTTAAACAATGTTAGGAAGTCTTTGTAAAATGTTGCAAAAAATATTATTTTTTTCACTTTGACTTTTTTGTACTATCTTTCAAACAGCCTTGTGTTAGCCAACTTCAACCTTGGTGCAAGCAGGCACAGCTCCATTGAAACTATTGGTGTTTACACCATGGCTGAATCTGGGTCACTTTCCTCAACTGTGATAACTTCTATTTCTATTTAAAATAGAATGTAAAAAAATTTAGTATTTGTTTGACCAAGATTTTTTGAAAAAATCTGAAGTGAATGCATGAGGATCCCATATCAAATCTAAACTTTAAATGAAGTAGTAGCCCTCAAAATTCAGTAAGTGCTTGTAACAGTCCCTTTTTTCCTCTAAAGGATCAACGTTAATCATTGATTCTTTACCAAATGGCACTCAGGAACTTTCCTTAGATTTATAATTGTTTCTACTTTCCAACGAAGAATCTGGTTTTGCACTGTAATAATGTCACATGTATAAACACATTTTTTTAAACAAATTAGTGGTTCAATCCTGGGGCATAACTCCTGAAGGAAATTTGAGTTTTGCCATCAACAGAACTTTAAGTCAGGAAAGACATTAAATCAGGTTTTGTTTGTGTGGACTGTCTAATCATGTTTTATAGAATGGTTACCTATAATGTTAGACATTGAAGACTATGGAGTTATACTAAAGACTAATGTCCACTTGGGGCAGTGGACTAAACAATAAAATCTAGATCTCTGAATTGCTAAATGTGTTACTTTATTTCTGATTATCTGTAATCTCAGTTGAGACCACATTCTAATATTGAATGTGAATAAAGATTACTCACTCTACTAGTGCGCTCATTAAAGTCAATGGGACTATTTGTGGCATAAAATGTTACTCCTACATAAGAACTTAACTTTACTTTGTATCATTAGGGAGCCTGATATTTCATATTTTGCACACACCAAATGCCCACTGATTTGAATGAGAGTTTAGGGTATACAAGCAATGGGTGCAACTGGGTGCCAAGAGATAATCCTAAAGAATAACCCTTCTTACTCCCATTTATTTCATAAGACTAGAATGCTTTGGACCTAGCCTAAACATATCAGGAAACACACGTACTGTTTAAGTACATGTGTATGTGTGCCATTTGTGCTTTGAAGCACTGTGGGCCCTGAAGTAGGCTGTCTTTATGGGAGTTTTGCTGAGTAAGCACTTTAGGAAGAAGCCTGTTATCTTTTCTTTTAATTAAACATGCCCAAATTAGATGGGAGAGGGGAACCTCTTAATGTGCATAGTAAAACAAATATTACTATTCCTATGTTACACTTTTATGTAGGTTATAGTAGTTTCTCATAAATAAAACTTGTGAATAAATCTGGATGAGCAGCTTTAGTTCTATTTGGTTTTATTCTGTGTATATAGGTGGGTATATTTGATGGATCAGAATCTGCCACATTTTAGACTGTTTTATAATCGGAATACTTTGGCCTGTTCCTCAATTTAAAGCTTGATAGATACTATCGGGAAGTGCAAACAAATGGGGTAAAACAGGTAACAAAAGGT
Source organism: Lepidochelys olivacea (assembly GCF_965140295.1). Lineage (NCBI taxonomy): Eukaryota > Metazoa > Chordata > Testudines > Cheloniidae > Lepidochelys > Lepidochelys olivacea. The sequence continues at coordinate 52,307,842 of NC_140421.1, read as the reverse complement.
ACCAAGGTCTGTCTGGTGGAGTAACATCATGGTCCCATTGAAGTCATTGGCAAAACTCTCTACCTCAATGGGGCCAAAAATTCATCCCTGCATGGAGACCAAAAACATCTCCAGACTTCAGATATTTTTGTTTAGTGTGTGGTATTGCTTTGGAGCACTTATTCTTAAAACTACACAAATTTAATACAGAGCATGAATGTTTTATGCAAGGCCTCTTCTATTAAATGTTCTATTCATTTTAAAAAAATAGAAGGCCAGAAAGGACTACTGTGCTCAAGTCTGACTGCTGATATAACACAGGTTATAGGGCTTTTCTGAATTAATTCTTATTTGAGCTAGAGCATATATTTTAGAAAAATAGCCAATGGCTGGTCTTCCTAAGTTATGTCATGCTATGGTCTATAAGTCAATTATGCCACATGAGAATTGGAATACTATAAATTTAAAGTAGAGTTGTTGCACAATTAAAATATGAATAGAAGAAATCAACATCTATACCATAAAGAACAATCTAACAGACTCTTATTTAGGAATTAAATTTATATTACAAAGTCAAATTACATTTAGTTACTTCAATTCTTAGGTGGTGGTGGTGAAGATAATCTCACCTCTTAGAAAATACTGGAATACTAAATATGCTGTGCTTCACCTGTGCAGAGTACACATAATGTATACAATGTAAAATTATTTATATGTGGATTTTTTTCTTCACCTAAGTGATGATCATGAGGCCTAAGCTTGAGAGTTGTTGAGTTCCCTAAAATCCCTTGGAATTCAATACATATTGCTGTAGATCCTCTTAAGTGGCATCAAAATATATACTGATCCTGATAAAGCTAAGCAGCCCCTAAGCAATAAACTCTCCTGCAAGAATAATACCATATTCCATAGTTGATCATTTTGAGCATGGGAACTGTTTGATACATTTTCTTTTCAAAACTTAAAAATGAGTGTTTTCTACATGGGATCATTCTAATGTGGGTTTTAAAACTGAACTGTGGTAAAAAGCAAAGGACATAGCAAACTTGTTCCCTTCCTCTCCAGCTACTCTTTGCCTATGGTTCAAGGAAAATGTCTATTACTATTCAGAAATTTAAGAGTAAATAAAGCTGCTGGGTACAAGCTCACTTAACATCCTGTAACTGCAGCATTTTGTTCTATAGAATGTACAGTGTAATTCCCTGGTTTCTAAAAAGCACTTGTTTCAGTATTATTTTGGCCACATCCCCATCAGTACCTTCTGCATTCTCTCCCCTCTAAGCCCTAATCATCCCCAGTCACAGTATTCACCATTACATTCCCACCATGTGGAAGACTGGAGAGAACTCCTTTGAGACCAACACTTAGCCATTGTTGGACCAGCGTGAAGCCCTTCCACCTCACTGGGGGCAGAGTGTGCTCCAGGTACTAAGGAGCATTCACAGACCCTGCTGCTGTCTTCATCTTCAGCTATCGGTCACACCAAGCAAGTTACCTAAAGGCAAACAGAGTAATGGAAATAGGCAACTTGAGTGTTGCTTTTTCCTCTCGGGTGGTTCAAACAATTAGTGAATTTCAGTGCTTTTAAAACTGAAAGATTGATGGACATCATTGACTGGTAGCTGCCAGGAAGACTAGATCCTGCACAGTCCTGAAACAGTGCTTCACAGCTGCAAGCAAGTGAGGTTTATTTTATCCTATGCTTACTTGAGGCTAAGTTTCTGGTAGAGAAAAGTCAAACTAGCACAACCAACTTCTCTGTAATCTGTCCCCTGATTTCACTATGGGTGGATCATTCTGGATCTGTTCCTGTTCCCTTTAAATCAATGGGAGTTTTGACATTGACTTCAAATGGTAGTGTGATTGGACCCTCCGTTTCTACCTTAAATTAGGTAGACTTAGTGTTTAAAGTGTGGAGGACAGAAAACTGAACAAGTATGTTTACTTAAAGACATGCAAACTGTGAGGACAAAGTGCATGCTGTTCTGTAATGCTTTATACAAATACTTCAACCTGCCCTACATTTCATTGTAGTTAAACTTTTCCTTTATTGCATTTTGGCAGAAGAAAAGTACACAACAAAGTGCAGAGAGCAATCCTATTCCAAATACATGTAATAAAGTGGATATCCACAGTAAAGTGGATGTTACACATGCAAGCACAGAGTTCTAACTCTGTTACAAGGCAAGTATCTTTCTCTATGTTTATACTTAAAGGGCCTATTTCTGATCCCACAGCAGTTGAGGGGATGAGTGTGACATTGTAACAAACATTGCTATTTGCGGTTTATTGATCACTGTGCTGCACCAAACATCCCTCGGTCTGTCTGCAACATAAAAGAAAAAAGACATACTCAATAGAATTAACAAATAGCCAATTATGAGAGTTCTATGGAACCATAAATGAAATGTTTCAGTATATGCAGCTAGTAATACAGGTACAGCCAGTGTCTATTATTTCTAAGAGGGAAAGATGGATTATAGACTATTGCTACCATCTAGCCAACATATACTGTCACAGAGTCTGAAGAAAATTTGGTATATATAATAGATCTATAAAAAGCCTATAGTCTATTGCTAAAACTGCAAAGTGTAGCATAGTTTCATAGTCTGTTTAACCCAGTTTTATCCTGCACAACCCCTGTACAGCCTGTGATCCAATTCAGGTATTGACTTTTGATGCTTGGTAACCACCAGTCAATTATTTTCCAGGGTTCTGTCTAATAGACGGCTTGCCCTATTCATAGCTCCAATAAATGTAGCTTTTGTTTCTATTTAAGATCCTGAATTTAGCTGGCAGTCTATAGTCAGCCTGTGAAACTTGCTATTACAGGCTGTTCTGCATGGACATTAAAGATTTCAGGAAACACTTTATAAGAGTTGGGGTTTGCCTTGATATCCTTAGTCAAAGCCACCTCCCCATTGCAGTGTGCCTTGGTCAAATTTCCCACAGCAGGGATGCAGCAGACCCTTGTTCTAAAACACCAGGTAATAGCCACTGCCTCACTGTGCAAGTGAGCTGAGGTTAGAAAATAATGCATGATATAAAGGTCCTCATATGTAGGACCTTTAATGTATGTCAAGCCACTTCAGAGATTTTATCTTGAGCCCAAGGAATCAGAATGATGCCTTCTGACTAATGTCCTTATGTATACTTTTCATGGGAAACCTGCAAACATTCTCTAAATAAATGGGATCTGTCTCATTATTGCTTAGCATAAGGGCATACCTTTGTTAGCAGAGACACAAACATCATTGTCCTACATCTATTGACTGACCTTCAGAAAGTATTTCACAATATGCTTTGCTTTTAAGTGCCATAAATATCATTACAGAGGACCTTAGACTATGTATGTTATATGTCTACATACACAATATTTTAAGGTATCCTCTAGAGATGCTTCAGGCAAGGTACATCTTTGGTCTTAAGGAGATTATAAGTGTCCCTTTAACATACAAAAATAATACTTAGATTTTCGCCCTCTTATTACTGGCAGTTCATTTCCTGAAGCTGACCATGCTAGACATAAGCAGTGACTGAAAAAGGCAGGCAGAAGCAGGAAGGGGGCAATTTGCCAATGTTAGAAATATTTGTTCAGCTGTTCCTGGAGTGAGGCCAGTCAAAGTTACTGATTATAGTACAAAATGCCCTGCACTCCAGTTTTCCACAGAAGGGTAAAGTGGGGAAAAAACAAAACACTAAAATACAGAAATCATTGTTATGGTATAACTTTGACTAAAGATTCTAAGGGAGAAAACTGAGCAAATCCATACTGAGAAAATTGTTTTTAATTCACTGTGTATGCATGTTTTGTTTTATATATTAATATAAAATATATATATATATATATAGTGTGACCAAAAAAAAATAGGAGTCAAGTCAGCAGTAACTCTGCATTACCAGATGCAAACCTCCACTGCTAGAGCGTTGGAGGAGCTAGCAACATGGTCCACATGGCACCTAATTTCAGGTTGATTTGGGGAGGGAGCTAAATTAACGGAGCTTGGAAGAAGCCCTGTGGAAATCTTAGGATGCACCACAAATATGGGCATCAGCGGGTTGAGAGGATGGAATCTAATGCTAGTTCTGTGAGGAGTGGGAAACATCCCATCTTCATTATTAGGACAACCAGGAGGATCTCTGAGTGGAAACCCATAAAAAAAAAATCATGCTTGGAGTAGCATATGCCTAGGTCTCGAACTTAGGCCAGTATCCTGTCTTCTGATAGTGGCCAGTGCCAGGTACCCCAGAGGGAATGAACAAAACAGGTAATCATCAAGTAATCCATCCCCTGTCACCCGTTCCCATCTTCTGGCAAACAGAGGCTAGGGACACCATTCCTTCCCATCCTGCCTAATAGCTATTGATGGACCTATCATCCACGAATCTATCTAGTTCTTTTTTGAACCCTGTAACGGTCTTGGCCTTCACAACATCCTCCAGCAACGAGTTCCACCAGGTTGACTGTGCGTTGTGTGAAGAAATACTTCCTTTTATTTGTTTTAAACCTGCTGCCTATTAATTTCATTTGGTGACCTCTAGTTCTTGTGTTATGAAAAGTAGTAAACAACACTTCCTTATCTACTTTCTCTAATCCAGTCATGATTTTATAGACCTCAATCATATCTCCCTTTAGCCATCTCTTTTCCAAGCTGAAAAGTCCCAGTCTTATTAATCTCTCCCCATAAAGAAGCGGTTCCATACCCCTAATCATTTTTGTTTCCATTTTCTGAACGTTTTCCAATTCCAATATATCTTTTTTGAGATGGGGCGACCACATCTGCACACACTATTCACGATGTGGGTGTACCAAGAATTTATATAGAGGCAACATGATATTTTCTGTCCTATTATCTATCCCTTTCTTAATTATTCCCAGCGTTCTGTTCACTTTTTTGACCGCCGCTGCACATTGAGTGGATGTTTTCAGAGAACTATCCACAATGTCTCCAAAATCTCTTTCTTGAGTGGTAACAGCTAATTTAGACCCCATCATTTTATATGTATAGTTGGGATTATGCTTTCCAATGTGCATTACTTTGCATTTATCAACATTAATTTTCCTCTGCCATTTTGTTGCCCAGTCACCAAGTTTTGAGAGATCCTTTTGTAGCTCTTCACAGTCTGCCTGGGTCTTAACTATCTTTAGTAATTTTGTAACATCTGAAAATTTTGCCACCTCACTGTTTACCCCTTTTTCCAGATCATTTATGAATATGTTGAACAGGCCTGGTCCCAGAACAGACCCCTGGGGGACACCACTATTTACCTCTCTGCATTCTGAAAACTGATCATTTATACCTACCTTTTGTTTCCTATCTTTTAACCAGTTACCAGTCCATGAGAGCACCTTCCCTCTTATCCTGTGGAAGCTTACTTTGCGTAAGAGCCTTTGGTGAGGGACCTTGTGAAAGGCTTTCTGAAAATCTAAGTACACTAAATCCACTGGATCCCTTGGTCCATATGCTTGTTGACCCCCTCAAAGAATTCTAGTATATTGGTGAGGCATGATTTCCCTTTACTAAAACCATGTTGACTCTTTCTCAACAAATTACGTTCATCTACATGTCTGACAATATTGTTCTTTATTATAGTTTCAACCAGTTTGCCCAGTACTGAAGTCAGTACTCCTCTAATGATACCTCAATCTGGGACAGTTCCTCAGATCTGTCACCTAAAAAGAATGGCTCAGGTTTGGGAATCCCCCTCACATCCTCAGCCGTGAAGACCGATGCAAAGAATTCATTTAGTTTCTCTGCAATGGCCTTATCGTCCTTGAGTGCTCCTTTAGCACCTGGATCATCTAGTGGCCCCATTGGTTGTTTAGCAGGCTTCCTGCTTTAGAGGTACTTAAAAAAACGCTATTACTTTTGACTCTTTGGCTAACTGTTCCTCAAATTCTTTTTTGTCCTTCTTAATTGTATTTTTACACTTCATTTGCCAGTGTTTATGCTCCTTACTTTTTTCCTCACTAGGATTTAACTTCCACTTTTTAAAGGATGCCTTTTTGCCTCTTACTGCTTTTTTTACTTTGTTGTTTAGCCACGGTGGCTCCTTTTTGGTTCTCTTACTATGTTTTTTAATTTGGGGTATACATTTAAGTTGAGCCTCTATCATGGTGTCTTAAAAAGTTTCCACACAGTTTGCAGGGATTTCACTTTTGGCACTGTACCCTTTAATTTCTGTTTAACTAACCTCCTCATTTTGTGTAGTTCCCCTTTTTGAAATTAAATGCTACAATGTTGGGCTGCTGTGGTGTTTTTCCTGCCACAGGGATATGAAATTTAATTATATTATGGTCACTATTACCAAGCGGTCCAGCTATATTCACCTCTTGGACCAGATCCTGTGCTCCACTTAGGACTAAATCAAGAATTGCCTCACTTCTGGTGGGTTTCAGGACCAACTGCTCCAAGCAGCAGTCATTTAAGGTGTCTAGAAACTTTATCTCTGTATCCCGTCCTGAGGTGACATGTACCCAGTAATGCCTAAGGGCTCCTTTCGGGGAAGAGATATGTAGTTCTTTTGTACACAGAACCTCTAGAAGTTTTGCAACAAGCTTCCTTGCCCATTTGAAATATCTAACAAATGCATCTGTGTCATGAAGCTATTTTTTTAAACCATAACTTTTCTCTTCACTCCGTACAAGGCATTAATATGATAATTTATAAGCTATAAATGACCTTGTGCAAAAACAGCAGTCATTTTGTACATACAGAGTTTATGGAACTCTGTGCTGGACTAGTTATAGCATTTTTATTATTAATTATTTCCAGTAATACCTGGAAGCCCCAACTGAAATGAGAACCATATTGTGTTAAGTGCTATTTATACACATAATAAGAGACAGCCGCTACCCCAAAGAACGTAAAGTATCCCCTTAACCACATGCACAAAACCCAGGATGAGCTGCTGTGACAGTCTGTATCCTTAAGCTCACCCTTTTTGAAAAACTATAATGGATTTTTTATACAAGTATGCCTTGTGAGGGATCCTTTGAAAACTCATAATTTGCTGATAATTATTGTCCTGGTAAAACATGTGTGGCAACATTGTATGCAAAGTTATAAAATTTTACTGTATAACATTACTGAGACATGTTCAAAGTTTAAAAAAAAAGCAGGCACAAACCAGTTCCTTAGACAAAAGGCAAACTCATGAGACAAAAGGCAAACTCATGCCTCAGCCAAGTATCAACAAAATCAAATGGACTATCATCTGGTTAAGCAGCCATTCTTTGATAGGAAAAAGGATGTGAGCGAGAAATTTGGCAACTTCTTGGCAAACTTCTTGGCAAAAATCAGCTGGAGGTTCCCGTCTCCCAAGACTTTCTCTCTCCTGAACCCCAGCTGGAAAGGATTCTCAAAGAATAGGAAAAGGATCAAAATGAGGAACAGAGGCCCCAAATCATCTTTCCCTTCATGTCTACTCACGGCACCGACAACAGTTGAAGGACAAAAAAAGCATCATTGGACTGGTAAGAGATGCTGGCTGAAAGGATTACAGAGCGTGTGGTGAGAGAAACTTTTGCTTGAAATCACTTAGCTTGTTAAGTTAGGTTTAGTTTGTGGTTAACCTTTTATTTCTTTGTAACCAATTCTGATTTTTATGCCTCATTACTTGTAATCACTTAAAATCTATCTTTCTCTTAATAAACCTGTTTTATTGTTTTATCTAAACCAGTGTGTGTTTGGATTGAAGTGTTTGGAAAACTCCATTTGAGATAAGATTTGTGCATATAATTTTCTATTAATGAAATGACAGACTTCATATAAGATCTTGTTGTCCAGGAGGGCGCTGGGCAGTACAAGACAGACATTTCTGGGGGGAAAGTCTGGGAGTGGGAGTCTGCTAGTATTACCCTGCAATGTAATTCATAAGTGGCTGGCTAGAGCACTCATGCATATAGCTGGGAGTGATTTACATGCTGGAGGCTGTGTGTAAGCAGGCCGAGGAGTGGTTACTCTCACAGTGAAGCAGTGTAAAAGGCACCCCAGGTGAGAACTGAGGGGACACAGCTGACCCTCAGATTGTACCCTGGGGAATGCCACAGTTGTCATTTACTCCCCTCTTGCCCTTTGTTGAAAAAAATGCTTACACATGACTGTGCTTAAGTATTAGAGGTAAAGTGTCTGTTCACAAGAAGAACTGGCCATTTTATTAAGGCATAGCTGACAAATATGAATTTAGCTTTACAGTTTATATATTACTGTAAGTACAAGTGCAAGTCCCATGTTTTTCCAAGAAATTCCTTTTGTTAAGGCAAAGACAAAGTGATGCTGTATTGGTCTTATATCTGATCGTAGCTACAGTACTGACACTTGAAAGCAGAACAAAGGCAGACTTGAAATTCACATGTCCATGGGGCTTGGGGTAGGAGCCTGACAATAAAATCATATGTCTATTTATGCAGTGGTAAAGGTTTTTCCTTTTTCTTTTCCAAAACCTCAAATGTTTGTATTAGTGAGAGTACACTGGTGAATAGCACCAACCTCACAGCACTGGACCCTGAAGTCCTCTATATTTCTACAGAATAGCTCCAGATAAAACATTTGGTAACCTTTAGTTCTGTCCTTCGACTCAGTGTTACCAGGCTCAGGTCCAGCCAAAAGAAAAGAAAGGGATATTGTTCTTGTGCTGGATTTCTTTCCTTGAATGTGATGTTTTGTGAGCTTGTGGGGCTACAGTCATCCTGGATATAAGTATTGTGAAATCAGTGGAAGAATTTGGCCAGTGATGTCTGCCCTTTGGATTTACAAGAAAGAGCAGCCAGCCCAAACAAGAAGATGGAGTTTAATTGTAGAAACAAATGGAAGGGTCCCTAATTGTCCAGGCTGTGTCTGTCAGGCAGTGGCCACTCCAGTGAGGACAAATAGAACAAGAAGGAGTAGGCAGAAGAGTCAAAGGCCAACATCTGGGTGGTCAACAAAAACATATGCATTCTGTACTTTACACTGATTCTGCATCCCTTTCTCTCATGGTGTCTAATGTCCAGTTGATGTTTCCCCATTCAACCACAGAGGTTGTGTTTCAGAGCCACAAAGGGGGGAAGCAGTAGAAGATTATGCTAATTGTAAATCCCCTAGGTCTGAGGGAAGATATTGCAATAGATACCAGCTTTCTCCCAGCCAGAATCCTCCAGGCCAACAGAGCCCCAAACTCATGGAGGTAGCTTCTATGTAGTCAGGATGGATGATGCCATTAAGGATTAGCCACTCCAACCTCTGACAAAAATTGCTCCTTATTTGTAAGTTTTCTAAACATCTCCTATCCTGTGTGAGATTTTTATGCATTGTCCATTTTAATCCTTTGTCAGCTTTATTTTATGGTGATTCCCATTGTGTTCTCCAAAATGTGGGAAAGGGGGGCAGCTGCTTGTGTCTAGAAAGAGCATTGTTGCCATGGCGCCAGGGAGTTGGGAGGAGGCATTGCTCCCCCATGGAAATTCACTAGCCCTTTATGGATGACATCAGTGGGTTTGGTGGACTAATCCTTAGGGTGCAAACGTGAACTATTTCCTCCACCCACCCACCCCAACAAAATGATCCCATGTCAACTGCATGAGCTGAAACTTTCAGTTTCCTGGAGTTGTGTGTATGTGGCTTTACTGTGGAGGTGATTATTGACCCTGTGTGCATCCCTTTCATTATAAAAATTCTAATACAATGAACTCTGAAAAGCATGAAAAGCAACCATTTTTAGAAATCATTGATGTAGATGCTATATACACTAAAGAAACAGATTTCTTGGTGACCTTTTTGGTCTTTTGTCTTCAGTGTGAGACATAAATTCATTAAACAGCTTTTACATTTCTAATCCTCTTGGTAAAACAGTTTAAAAAAGGACAATCCTATGTTATCCTGGCTGCTATAATAATGGCTGAGTATATATTTAATTTTTTTAAATGTTGCCAAGAATGCACAAGAATACAAAGAAAAGTTTGCATGTCATGTACTTTTAAAAAATAAAACAGATGTGAACAATTCATTTGGCTACACTGTATTATAGAATTTGCTTTGGTTTCCACAATACACTTGCACATGACCAGCTTTGCTTAAGTGTTTGAAGGACATTGTTAAAAGAGGAAAAAGTTGTTATGCAAGTCAGGAAGTGATACAATGTATTATTGGCTGTAGCTAGAAGTGACTCAGCAATTCTCATTTTACAGGATCCAGCTAACTGATTATTACAACAAGCTTGGTTATCAGGGCTGGCTCTAGGCACCAGCTGAGGAAGCTGGGGGGTGTCAAATCAGAAGGGGCAGCACTGTGGCCATTCTGGGGCGGCACTCCTCCCTTGGCGGTCCTTCGGCAGCACCACTTTGGTTTATTTTTTCTTCTTTGGCTTTTTTTTTTTTTGCTTCACTGCTTGGGGTGGCCAAAAAGTTAGAGCCGGCCCTGTTGTTTATCACCACAAAAATGGTATGAGGAAGATGAACACAGTTGGCAAGCCTGTCATTTATAAAAAAATGTGCATTTTTAAAAAGCTGATGCTAAGATTATGAAGCTGAAAAGCAAACTGCCTGGTAGCTACAGTCACAGTAAATACTCCCTAAATGAAAGTTTATATTCAGGCTACAGCACATATATATTCTGTTCAGGTTCTTATCCTGCACTCATCACTGTAAATCAGCTAAATAAATAACCTGACAACTAAAAAGCTACATCCATGGTAACTTTGGATAGCTTCCTTTAACTTCTCAGTCTATGAAGTCTGTCTTTGTGTCTTGGCAAGAATTTTAAAGGAATATCTATTCAAGTAAACAGAACGCCAGGTTGTGTCTTATCTGTAGTGAACACCACTGTATCCTGATGTGTCCTCTGTCACTGGACAAGTATGAAGAAATGACATGGGAGGACACATCTGGGCTCACAGTAGAATGAGGAAAGCATAGAAACTTGTGTAATGATGCAGTGCCAAGCTGAACTATGGTAGTGTACAAGTGGCATTCCTTAGGGGTGAATTAAAAGCCAGAATCATGTGATCTGGGCTCCGTGGTCTGAGGACACCTAATACAGCAGTGAGGCACTGAAAAACCAAGAGTCTGTCTGGGGTTGGACAGCAAGATCAGGGAATCCAGGAATCAGTAATGGGAGAAGTTGGGGGAATAACCTGAAAGAAGAGGGCTAAGAGGAAAAATCCACTAAGGAGTTTTGGGACAAAGAGCTAAATACGGAGCCTGGGGAGTATATAAAAGCCAGGTTGTGGGAAGAAGTGCTAAAGTGTTCACCTGAATGGGGTCAAGGAGCTGGGGGTAAACCCAAGTGCAGAACACTAGTAAGTGCAATTCCACAATGGAAAAAGGATGGAGATGGGGATTTAGAGTGGTACAAAGCAGCTGCAACTTCCTCTACCTTGAAGGCCTACAGGAGGCAAGTGCTACCCAAACAGTGGACAACAGTGGCTGGGTAAGAGGCCAATACTGCTGGGGAATATGCTGATTCAGCACATCGCTTAAGCAAATTCCACATCAGACTCTAATTATAATTTCAAGCTGCCCTTCACTGGTGAAAAAGTTTACCAGTATTACTCTCTGCTCTCTCACAGAATGAACCCCCATCCTCTGGGGCAGAAGGAGCCAGGCTGGCCACACTTTTCAACTTGTGCTTTGATGAATCTAACTTTCAAAAATAGATTTTATCTGGAAGAAAAGTGACACTGATTGTATGTGAAACTATGTGTAAAATTCATACAACAGTGATGCCGGACACCTACAAATGGTTCTCATTGCAGGTACCCTTCCTACCCCCAAGTAATGTAAAGTGCTTAAGAAAGTTGTAAAGGTGTGGGTCATCTCTGCCCACCCATTTGTGGCCAGGTGTGGTATTTCAGGTGAGCCCCACCTTATTTTTCCCTGACTGGGCACAATAATATCACTTTAACAGATCCAGCCAAGGAGAAGTCAATACAAACTGACCAAATAGCATGTCCCCTTTAATAAGATTTCAGGAAATGTGCAATTACCACAAACAGTTGGTGAGGTCCTCACTTCAGGACCGTGGTTCTGGATCCAGAAAGACATCACCATCTCTTGTCATCTAGATGGCTTGTTGTCCCCTCTACTAGGTCTCTCTGGCTTTACAGGTTTTCTCAGGCCTGTTAGGGTTCACTGACCTTTTCAAAGGCCTCTGGAGCTTTACAGGCTTCCCCAGGGAACTCCTTTCCATCATACCTACTCCCCTCTAAGCTTCTTAATCCCTAAAGACAGCATGACCATATCCCCTCAGTAGTGTTTGACCAGTGCTGAGGGGGTAGGGAGGTAGTTGAGTCCAAAGTAATATTCCCTCCTTGGTCAAGCAGGGGGCCCAGCATCAGCCATTCTCACCCCCCCCCCAGGTTTTCCTCCCTGTGTTTTTCTGTCTCTTTTTAGGACACAACACTAGCAGTAATGGTGCTGCAATGTGCAGGATCAAGGCAATGGTGTATATCCCCAGAGAGAAGGTTTTTAATGCACATTTCAGCCCTTCTGTGCAATGGGAGGAAGTCAATGAGAGCTCTGCAGGCAGAGGGACTGCAGAATCAGTTTAGAAAATAAGACGAGCATGTAGCAGAGAGGGTGTACAGAATGGAACACGTTGTACCTGAACATGTTGTACCATGTCTACTTTTTATGGACTTTGCCAAGCTTTCATCTGCTCTACTGATAAATACAGAACTTCAGTCTCCATCTTCAGTAGAACACAAAGGTGTGGAGGGTAGAAGAAGAATACAGGAGGAGGTAATTAGGTGCCAAGAGTAACTCAAGAATCTCAGGTAACAGTTCTGGTCTCTCTTCTCCAGCCTTTTGGATCTCAGAATAGTTGGGAATGTTCCCAAATTGAAAACTGTTTAATTCTAGCTGTGAATGTGTTAGCTCAACTTTTTAAAATCTTACCCCCTTCTGCATGGCATCAGGCAGACCTATTGTCAAGACCTAAGGAGACTGCTTTCCCATCCGTCTCACTCAAATAATACCCATATTTTTCAGGACTTAAAAATATTACAGTGTGCATCGAGAACAATGACATTATACCAGGGATGAGTTTGGGCCAAAGTTACCACAGACATGGAGCCATGTACAGCAGTCATTGGGTCTGCACATATGAAAAGGCAAGCAGGATTTGCCATTAAATCAAGTACTGAAAATATTCTGAGTATTTTCTTACTTTTACCATTAAAAATCAACAAGATCACATAAAAGGGAATAAATCTAACCCTGCCAGGTCTCCATATTGTCCACTTTCCATCTTGAAAGTAGTAAAGTTCAGGGGAGGAGGGAAGGAGGGAGAAGGAAATCCTTTTTAATCAGCAACAGTTCAGCAGTCTTTAAATAGCATTCAGTTTCCAGCTATTAGTAATTAGAGCGAATAGCTTTTTTGCACTTGCCAGGTCAAACACGGTTTTCATTAAGAGCCTAAGTACATGACTCAGCAGTTTTCTTATCCAAACTTATCCTTGCCTCTGAGCATATGGTAAATTCATCAATTAGTGTGTCATTCATTAATAAACAACAGTAGGAGTATTAGATTACACAATACTGTCCTAATAACATTGCCTGCTAAATAAATAATTTATTGATGAGTCACCATTCCTGAATCTGTGCAGTGTACAACAGTGAGATGATGATATCCGTGTTGTGTCAGATAGAGGTGGTAAGATTGAGGTGAGCAGAGAAGCCACATCCAAAGAATTTCATACAATTTAACTACTTAAATCAGCAGGGTCATTCTTTGGCACAAGTAATCTAACCAGAAAGGGCCTCTGAATTTTTTGGTGCTCCTAAGCTGACTCAGCAACTCACAGGCTGTTGGTCCCTCCATTAGGCAACAGGACTGGAGGGTGAGGCATCTCACATCCTAAATTTCCCCTCCGCTGCTTCTGGCAATAGGGGGCTGATTCTGCTAGTCAGCATGCAGAAAAAAAGTGTTTAAAAAGAAGAGATTTTGAAAAAAGCTGTACTAAGACCAGTTTCATGTTCCAGGAAAAAACCCAGCTGCAGCAATATTAACCTGTATCTTAAAAGTAAAGCTTTTCTCTAGGCTCCCTGAGATTTTACATTTTCAGTAAGTACGGCCTGAATGAAAGCATTACAGATATTGAGACTCCTGAGCTACAGTGTAAAGCAAAGTTCAGCTCCATGTTTCTCTCTCTTCCACACACTCTTGATAGGTACCATGAGGTTTTTATCCCACCACAAATGGAATTTTGCCAAGTAGTCTATTTCAAATACTAAAAATACTGAAATTAGTCAAAGTACCAAACAACACATGAAACTGAGGTCTCTAATAAGAGATGAGCGCTTCAGTATATTGTGCAATTCTTTAAACAGAAATCAGTGACAATCCAGAGCATTGTCAAGGAAATGAGAGACAATTAAAAGAGTATAACAATATCTTGCTCTTACTCTTATTACCTTTTAGCTGAAGTACTCTGTTGACTTGGGGCTGATTTATACCAGCTGAAGATCTGGCCCAGCATCATTGAGCACTGAGGATTTGACCCTTTATATAGATTGGGATCACATATTCTCTACTGAAATGCATCCACCTCTGGATGCCTATGTAAATGTTATGATTTTATTACTGAGTACTTCACTAGAAATTTCTAGGAGTTTGCTGTCTATGCCCTCTTTTCCCCCTCCCCAAGTTCACATACAGTCTATTATGGACACACACTGTGCTTTCTCGTGGAGAGTTCACTTTCATTCTTCATTCTCCTTAATATAAAATAAAATATTCATCAGCAAGTGTGTGCAGTCTGCTCTTCGTATCTGGCAAAACATAAAACATCTTGCAAAATCAGGCCATGAAATCAGTTAACCTGAATAATATTGTTTAAGTTGAAACATTCACTGAGAGCAATCTGCATGTGATCTTTCCATAAGTTCAAAAGATGAAACAATTTTTCCTTCACCTAATGTTTTCTTTCTCAAGCTATGAAAATGGCTGTTAATAAAAGGAGAGTGACATAAACATAGTATAAAGGCTGGATCGTGCAACACTTATGAGACTAGCCTTATCTGTTCTGGGCCCAAACCTTCAAAGTTCTGAGCATACCCGGGATTTAGTTATTCTCCATTAACTTGATGTCAATTTCCATTTCAAACTTTTAAAATTAGCTGCAAACATTTCAGATAATTCAGAAACAGATTTAGCACTGTCTTATTAATGAAAAAAACCAGCAAATAAATCAGTTACTTTATGAGTAAGAGTTTTCATAATCACAAATACAATTCATTGTAGAAATACTGCAATTTTAACTTTCTACTTTTAAAGGCCATATGCTTCTTGATCCTTACTGCTGCCAATGGGAGTTCTGTTCTCAGGTCAAGGGATGTATTTAGTCCATTGTTAGTGCAGGTTCATGACTACATATTAGTTTTTAAAATCACATTCAACCACAAACCTTAGTTTTTATTGCAAATTTCCCAAAGTTGCTACATAAAACAATCACATAACCTTATGTAATATCTGAGGATTTTCCACTTTCAGCTCAAACAATACTAAACCAAAGTCTAGACTTTTTAAACTATTTTTACAAGTGGATGCTAATGTACATAATTTCTCAAATATAGAGCAGATATAAACAGCTTTTCAGTTCTCCAGGTTGCTTAATTAGTTTCCCTGGACTATTGATCAACCCCAACTAGTTTATTATGAAGCCACTCATATAATGTAACTATCCACAAAAGTGTTGAGGGGTGATGTTTCACATATCCTAGTTGTGGGACATGTTGCCACATCTTGAAACCTATTGCTAACAAGCACCATCACCAGCCCTTATTATTAATAAATATCAGTCTAAGTAAAAGGTTTTAACATGTATGAATCAGTGAAATAATTCACAGCTTCACATGCTTAATTACGCTCAAACACACTGAGTTATTTCACCCTTTGATTATTACATTAGATTATTAGGTTTCCCCCCCCCCCAACTCCTTGATTATTTAAATAGAATCTGAAAGAACTGTTTAGTTGCCTCCATTAAACTTTAAAAGGTGAGAAATTTGTAAATGTGTATAGAGCAAGGCATTTTTGAAAATTTAAGTGAGCTATGCCCAGATCCTCAAAATGCTTAACTCCCATTAACTTCACTGAGAGTTGGGCCCCTACATTTGAAGATCTGGACCTTAGGACCCTCTGTCCCATAGACTGTCAATGACACTTAGGAGCAGGCACTGCAAGGTTAATAGTAATGTAAGCTTCCCCATACCATCCCACCTATCTGAAATCAACAACCCATCTCACATAGGCATAGGCGCTGGAAACAGGGATCCCGGGGGTGCTGCTGCACCCCTTGGCTTGAAGTGGTTTTCATCATATACTGGGTTTACAGTTTGGTTCAACGGCTCTCTGCACTCCCACTATACAAATTGTCCGAGCACCACTGCACATAGGCCACAACTGCCATCAGATGATTATGACTTTTGCTTAATACTGACATGTCATAATAGACCAGCTAGTGTTCTATAGGGATGGAATTTCAGATCTGCTGAGCTCTCTGTGTGATCATGCCATTCTTGAGTCACTGATACACACTGAATATAAGTTCTAATAATATTCTTGCTTTGCACACGTTTTAAGGCCTTAAAGGTCTTGAGTTCTAAGCATACAGCCACAATGTGCAGTGTAGCTGACAACAGAAGTCTATATAACCAAGGAATCATTAAATTAGAAGAGACTCAAACAATGACCTAGAGGTAAATTGCTCTGTATCAATTCATTAATCCAACAAGTCATCCAGTCCACCTCAAAAGAACATTTTAGAGTTGAATATTGCTCCGATGATAGTCAATGGCAAAACTTCCGCTGGCTTCATTAGGAACAGCAGTGAGCTCTTAGTATAACAGAACACGGATAGTCATCAACTGAGTGAACATATTAATTTGGTTTGCAGCATGGCTACAGTGCATAGCATTTCTTCTATACGTATGTCAAGCTGGGTGAAGTGGCAGATTATTATGTTAAACCAGGCAAAGATAGATCACAATAAAACACAATATTTTCTGTATTCATTAGCCACTCCTCTTGTCTCTTCTACTTACATACGTGAAATGAGTTTGTTGTAATCAACATTTCTCTTGTAGAAAAATACTCTATTATTTTATTAAGGAAATGTATTAATATATGAAGCACAAAAGAAAATTGTGAAGGTTCTAGACATTCCACCAAGATTAATCTGAAATTTTCCAACAACATATACATTGGGACAAGACTGTGGAATATAAACTGGGGCCCATCTTAAAAGGGGTGTAAAGATTCAGTGACCAAGGCAAAATACCACTGGGGATGCTGGCTAAAACATTTCTTGTTGCATTCTTTTAAAAGGTGCAGCATGGACTCTCCTCCTTGCTGTCCCAGCTCAGCTGGACAATGTAGTGGGAGACACAGCCAAGGCCTGCCCTCACAGACCCTTCTTTAAACTGACTACCACTACTGTCAGTGCTAGCCAAACTGAGACCCTAATCCAATGAAGCACTAAAACTTGTGCGTAAGAACATGAATAGTCTTCTTGTTGAATCTGAAGTCAGAGTCAATGGGAGAACTTATGTACATAAAGTTATGCTTGTGCTTAAGTACTTTGCTGGATTCGTCGCCACAAGGTCTGATACAAAACCAGCTGAAGTCAATGTGAGTTTTTCATTGACTTCCGGGGGGAGTGGATCAGGTTCATAATCCTTTCATTTGGGAAGTTGAAGTTATAACTAGGCCTTGCTCCAGAGCACAAAGATGTTGGTGTGGAGTTTTTTTTAACCCTCTACCCACTTCTCATGTAGAAGCTATTTACATTCTAGCTTGTAATTACCTGAAGTGTCTCTTTGAGAATTTCAGTTTTTAAATAAAAACTCACGTTTCTTGGAACAGATATAATAACTATAATCACATGACAGGTTTCAGAGTAACAGCCATGTTAGTCTGTATTCGCAAAAAGAAAAGGAGTACTTGTGGCACCTTAGAGACTAACCAATTTATTTGAGCATGAGCTTTTGTGAGCTACAGCTCACTTCATCGGAGCTGGCTACAGCTCACTTCATCCGATGAAGTGAGCTGTAGCTCACGAAAGCTCATGCTCAAATAAATTGGTTAGTCTCTAAGGTGCCACAAGTACTCCTTTTCTTTTTATAATCACATGGATACTTGCAAACATGTAGTTTCATTTCCTTGAAGTTATTCCTTGTTTCTTCTATGCTTGAAAAAGCAGAAATGCAACTGAGAAGTTGAACATCAGAGACTGGTTTCCATAAGTTATTTATGAACAGTGGGCACGTTCTTCACATGATCTTTATTTTTTCCTTGAAAACATGTTGTTCACTTCCTTTGTCTTTTCTATGGCCTGGATTTAACTTTGGTAGGTTAAAGCTCAGAGAGAGATAAGTAACTTTTGGCAAATACAAATCTAAGAATCAATAATGAAACAAAATGAAACTTGAAACTGAAGTTGGATGTGTTTTGTGTTATTTTGCTGTGTGTAATTCTTCTGATCAATGTTTTAATTGGTCCTAACCTCGTGATCTACCCCATTGGATCCTGGAGCTGCTGGGGGAAACAGTGAAAAATCCCATCACGCCCTGGTCAATCTGGCAGAAAGGAAAAAATTCCCTTCTAGTTCCAAATGGATGATTAGTGCATTGCCCACAACAGATCACAAAACCCCAGCCTACTCTGATGCCATGGGTGAGAGCTGCTGATCTGGGAGTGAGAGTGCAGACAGTCAATGGCTTACCTGAGCCCTTTCGCCAGGTTCTAAATCAACTGATGCCTCCCTCCTCTTTGTCCTGCATCATTTTTCCCTTGAAGGAGGGGGAAATCCTTTCTTTGTATTTTACCAAAAAGCTCAGGTCTTTGAGGTTGTAGGGGTTGCAGTAGCTGAGAAATCTGGCCTTTTTTTGAAGACAGGGAAATGTAAGACATCCAAAGGTGATCAGACACCTTGGTAATGGGCACAGAATGAAAAATGCAAGTAGAATGGGATAGAACCATTAGAGTATTGATAGAAGAACATAAGAATGGTCATACTGGAGTAAACCAATGGTCCATCTAGCCCAGTATTCTGTCTTCTAACAGTGGCCAGTACTGGATGCTTCAGAGGGAATGTACAGAGCAGAGCAATTTCGAGTGATCCATCCCATGTTGTCCAGTCCCAGTGTCTGGCAGTTTGAGGTTAAAGGACACTCAGAGCATGGGGTTGCATCTCTGACCATATTGGCTAATAGATAAGTTTCATGGAGGATAGATCCATGAATGGCTAATTCTTTTTTGAACCCAGTTATACTTGTGGTCTTTACAACACCCATGGCAATAAGTTCCACTGGTTGAATGTACACGGTGTGAAGAAGTATTTCCTTTTGTTTGTTTTAAATCTGCTCCCTTTTGCTTTCATTGGCTGACCCCTAATTCTTGTGCTATATGAAGGGGTAAATAACACTTCACTATTCACTTTCTCCAAATATTTCATGATTTTATAGATCTCTATCATATCCCCACTTAGCCATCTTTTTTCTAAAATCAACAGTCCCAGTTTTTATAATCTCTCTTTGTATAGAAGCTATTGCATAACCCTAATCATTTTGGTGTCCTTCTCTGTACGTTTTCCAATTCTAATACATCTTTTTTGAAATGGGGTGACCAGAACTGCATAGAGTATTCAAAGTATGGTGTACCATGTGTTTATATAGTGGCATTATGATAATGCCTTACCTAATGGTTCCTAACTTTTTTGACTGCTGCTGCATATTGAGGAGATGTTTTCAGAGAACTAACCACAATGACACCAAACGTCTCTTTCTTGAGTGGTAACAGCTAATTTAGACCCCATCATATTGTATGTATAGTTGGGATTTTTTTTCCCCAATGTGCATTAGTTCGCACTTATCAACATTGAATTTCATCTGCCATTTTGTTGACCAGTCAGCCAGCTTAGTGAGATCCCTTTGTAACTCATTGCAATCAGATTTGGATTTAACTATTTTGAATAATTTTATATCATCTTCAAATTTTGCCACCTGACTGTTCACCAGATCATTTATGAATATGTTGAACAGAACAGACCCCAGTACAGATCCTTGGGGGACCCTGCTATTTACCTCTCTCCATTGGGAAAACTGACCATTTATTCTTACCCTTTATTTCTTATCTTTTAACCAATTACTGGTTCATGAGAGGACCTTCCCTATTGTCCCATGACAGCTTAGTTTGCTTAAGAGCCTTTGCTGAGGGACCTTGACAAAGGCTTTCTGAAAGTCCAACTACACTAAATCCATTGAATCATTCTTGTCCACATGCTTGTTGTCTCCCTCAAAGAATTCTAATAGATTGGTGAGACATTATTTCCCTTTACAAAAACTGTGTTGATTCTTTCTCAACAAATTGTGTTCTTCTGTGTGTCAGATAATTCTATTCTTTACTATCGTTACAACCAGTTCTCCTGGTAATGAAGTTAGACTTATCAGCCTGCAATTGCCAGGCTTGCCTCTGGAGCCTTTTTAAAAATTGGTATTACATTAGGTACCCTCCAATCATCTGTTACGAAGGCTGATTTAAGCAATATTTTATATATATGGAAGGAATGGGTTAGCCTGTTTATCTGCAAAGCTGTGATTAAGTGTATCTTTTTTTACCATCACCTGGAGAGCTTTGCACAGATCTTGTCCCCTCTTATTGGTGGATCATTTTTACTATTTATTATGGTTATTCAGTACATTGGAAGTGCAAATTCCTTACATTTTTGAAAATACTTTGGCTTCTACAAATGAAAAGGGTTGAGTCATCAAGCAGCTTTTTTACTTGTTTTCCACAGGTAAACTGTATAATCTGTTATTCTCTTGAATGTTTATTCAGTGGCAATTCATACCATTTGATCAGAAAACTGATCACCTGATTTTTGGCCTCCCATGATTCTGTCTCACCCTTTTAAATTAATATGGTTTTGTTGACTAATACTGTTCTTGGCTTGATCCTGCCTTCATATAAGCAGAACTTGTGTTAGGTACATCAGTTTTTTTAGTACATTATAATACTGTACCATATGCATGGTAAGATGGAGACTTTAGAGGGAAAATTTCTTTAAAGGATTAGCTCTGGTTATTGTATTTCAAAAGATCATTTCTGACTTTAGGGATTTGCTTCTGGAATAATAGCTACACACTGTGGTTTGTCACTGAAGGCAATAATTATCATTGTACACCAACATGCACAAATGCAGGAAATAATACCTACGATTACAGTTTGAAAGGCTATAATGTTTAATAGATATAGGAGTAGATTTCTATGCAGCTATATGGGTGCTGGGGATTCAGAAATTTGTGACTTCACTCCCTCTACAGACAAGACAGTTCCATCTTTAAAGCATCAAAACAGCTTGTGCTTCAGACAAGACTACTGTCTACTTCATATGACAGGTTTCAGAGTAACAGCCGTGTTAGTCTGTATTCGCAAAAAGAAAAGGAGTACTTGTGGCACCTTAGAGACTAACCAATTTATTTGAGCATGAGCTTTCGTGAGCTACAGCTCACTTCATCGGATAAAGTCACATGTGCTTTTAAATACAACCTAGGGTTCAAGGAGTATAAAAAGGCTGAAATATAGTTTAAAAATAATGCAGGTCAGTGTGATACATGTTTGCATTTCCAGAGTGCCTTCCATTTGAGGATCTCAATACACTTTACAAACATCAATTATTTTAATCTTTTGACAATAAAAAACAAAATTATTTTGCAATCTTTCGATGCAACACAGCTATCAATTAAATCTTTCATGGATTCAGAGATTTTACATGGAAAAGACCTATCCACATTCAGCCTGTGTCGGGTTTTTCCCTATAGTATATTCCTTACTAGTTCAGTTTTAAACAGCTGAGTGACATTTTCCTTTGTCATTTACCTCTAAATTACACTCATCTTCTTTACATTTATACTTTAATCATCAGTAGCCATGCCTTTATTATTTCTTATACACAACAGTGAAAACACAGGCTTGCTATCTTTTGCACTTGTACTAAATTGCCAGCTGTAAAAGTATGTTTAAATTCATTTCTTCCACAGAACATACTTCATGTGTAATTCTTGATTTAAATAGCTGAGTTTAAAAAGACATATATTGGAATATTAAGAACACCAGTATGAATTTATGTGTGTGTTTAATATTCCTAGTATATTGTCAAATTTAGAATAAAATATTTAAGTTACAAAAATTGAGCAATTCCTTTTATCTCAACATAAAGGAATAATTAAGTAATAATTAATAAAATATTACACAATCTTACTTTACTACTGCTGTACTGATTGGATAACAAAGCATTAAAGGCCCTGATTCCTTCAATGAAAAATTCTGGTTCTGTCAATCATGTGGAATTTCAGATTGTGAATATTTTCCTTTAAAAATTCACACTGTGTTGGATACGTGCATAAATCACGTGTATTGTTTCCGTTTCCTTAAAAGAAAGAAATGGTAACATTCACCAAATAATGTATTTATAATGAACTATCCACTAAAAAAAAGGTTATTAACCTTTCATAACTGTGGTTCTTCAAGGCGTGTTGCACACGTCCGTTCCACTCTTGGTGTGGTATTGTCAGGGCAGCTCAAGCACCCTCTGCTGCCGTGTGCCATTGGTGTCAGTTCTTTCTTTCCGGAAACTCTGGTGCAGAAGGATAGGAGAGCAGGTCGTGGAATAGATATGTGCAACCATCATGGGTGGTGAGAAGGAACTGAAGGGACTCGGGGTCAGCTGGGCCCCTTATACCAATGCCAAAAGCATGCGGCAACAGAGGGTGCACAAGCCACCCCAATAGGTAACACAGAGAAAAAAATTCCAGAGACTGTGCATAGGACGCGTGCACACCAAGAGTGGAATGCACATGTGCAATCACTCAAAGAAGAATTATACTTATTACTCTTATAGTTGTCTTAAGAAAACTTATAGCTACCTATTTCAATACTGATGTACTTATTGCAAGTTATTTCAGGTTACTCCAGTTACTCTCCAGCCCTTCATTACAAGATCTTCAGATTGTCTAAACATTTGGGTTTAGAGAGGGGGAGAAGAGGAAACTCCTGAACAGGTGCAATAGCAAAAGTAACTAAATACCATTTAAGACAAAATCTTACACTTTCCATGTGCCTAGTAATAAGAACATTGGAGTCAGGGGATGCTCCAAGTAGCTCTGGTAACAATAAGGAAAATAGCCCAGCTATATTGAAAATCAATGGAATTATCTTCAGGACTGAATGTTAACTTTTAAGAATAGTAAATTACTGATTCAAAAGGTCTCCATCCATTGGTCTCCATTGATTCGAAAGGACTCCTAGGAAGGATGTAACAGATTAACAATCTATCTTATTTGTCTATAGCTACTTGTTACATAGAGTCATTAAAGATTAATGGATATTGGTTCTAATATTTATGTCACATACAAGTGTAAACGTTTATGTTCTTTCAGCTTTACATATCATTGGTTGGTTGCTTCAGCAAAGTTTTTTTTGATAGACTCTGGGCCAATTTCAAAGTTGAGTCAGGGAAATCCAAGAAGTCTAGAGGGAGTCAAACTGGTGTAAATGATACTTTCTTCAAGTCTCCTCAATCACACTAACTTAGATTCCCTCTAAACTTTAGATTTTTTATTTGTTTAGATTCCCCTGAAGTTGAAGAGCCAAATGCAGGGTGAATATGTCAGTTACACTCCCTTGCATTAATATACTCTCTGCAAATCAGACTGCCTTGCACCTCAGAGTCCCATGCAGCTGTGTACACCCACTGTACCAATATATGAAGGATTCTAAACTGGTATAATTTATACCCTGAGGAACCAGGAAGAGATGTAAGTAAAAGTAGCCTCCATCCTAAAGGAGCATAAGAGAATCTAATTGAGAACAAGGGATCATGAGAAGTAAAACTCGCATATTATATCCCTGGATTTGACCTTCTGTCTCCCAAAACACATATGACTTTTCTGTCAAGATGGCTATGTAATTTATTGGGTTGCAGGAGTCGTGCTTTCCTTCCCACTTGTATAAATGCATTTTTAAATGGAAGGAAGTCTTTCTGCTAAATCAGCCAACCTGGGGGTGGGAAGGAAATCCTATTCCTGTGTATGCTAGTGCTGGAGATTCCTGCACTAATGTTAAGATTATACTAACCCTCTCTCTGCTCTCCAATACCCAGAAAACAGTTGTCTGTGTCGCTAGTCACTGAATGCCCTTTTATAAATGGAATCCAAAACACATTTCAAATTTCCACAGATCCACTTTTAAAGGAATCTGGTCACATCTTTCCCGTCAAGTCCTTCTAAGTTGACAAATCTAATATTGTTTTAGCTAACATTTGTCAATGAGTGTGGGACAGGGAATTAAGGAAATTCAAGACAGAAGATCTTACAGAATGCGACACACATTCCTTACTTTTTTGGTCCAGGAGATTTATATTTCTTTATCCTTTCCTTGTTTTCCTTTCTCTAAAGTAAAAGCCATCTAGACTGAAAGCGCACTCTGAGATAGTCAAGAAATGCTACTGCTAAACGTGATCAAGTTTTGGTGGCAGGACATGGTGTTTCAGTTGCTGGAGCTGCTTTATGTAATTTTTTTCTCTATTTGGTTTTCCCACTCTGAGATCTTTCTGCAGCAGCAAAAGTCTTTTGGGGAGTATATTCCAGTCAACATTGCAAAGACTGTAGCAACAATTATTCTCCCCCACATTTTATCTACTGGATGATTCACTCCTTTCCAGGATATTTTTTTTCATAAAAAGATAGCACAAAAGGATAGTAGAAAAGTTGAAAAACATTTTTTAAAATTGGAAATGATCACATTACTACAATAAAGGCAGTTTGTTACTCAATGCCTGTTCTATTTTTGTGGTTAGTAAGAATGTGTGTTCACTGGGAAGACTATGAGGATTGCTAAGCATGCCAGATCCCATTACATAACTGATTCAAGCTGCAGTATATTTGGTCTGTCAGCTCTTTCTTCTGTGTATGCTCTATTAGCAACTTAGAGGGGAAAAACACTGGAACTTGTGACTAGTTGAATGATCGGACATGTTGATTCGGAGATAACATTTAAGGAGAAAAAAATGGCACGTCAGTCATATGATTTTGGTTTTGAGCACATGCTCATAGGATAAGAACAGAAGTTCACTAGGTTTTTCAGGTGCAGTTTTTACAAAATAGTTTACATGGCAAAATATAACATGAAACCGAAATCATGTTCAAGGAACCAAAAAATGAAAAGTAATTCTTTTAATTAGGCCTTCTGCTTCCAGGCTTTGTGCATTCATTAATGTTATGGTGCCTGTGAAGTCAGCAATTTAAGTAGCTGTCAGTAATTGTGGATCCTGCTGTGAATCTTCATTCATGGGATTTATCTGTCCCTAAAATAGACCAATTTTTAAATGATTAAATATAAATGAGTATACACGTAGAATTTTAGAAAGTACAATCAACAAAAATCAGACATTCTCCACATATCATTATTTATCTTGCATACTAAGTGTTTAGCACTCAGGACATTTATTTTGTTTCCTAAATGGGAGCTGAGCTAAGATCTTTTGAAAATATGGCCCCTTAGCAGTGACCAGCTGGCGGAGCTGAGTTCCAGAAATACAGCATTGATAACAAACTATGTGTAAACTAACATCTAATCCCGTTTACTAGTTACTGTAGGTTGGTTTCCTTAGATTTTTGCACATTCAAATCTGCATTCCACTTACTGATTCCGTTTCTTTCATGTAGCTATGAATCTGGATTGTTCAAATTATAGCCAAGAAAATAGTTAAGGGAAATAAATTCTTTGCTATGAAGTGGTGACCTTCATCATATTTAAGAAGTTTTTTAAGGATCTCAGTCCAATGTATGAACTGCAATCTCAGTAGAAGTAACTCACAAATAATGGCTAATTTACTTTAAGTGTTTTGGCTGTAATGAGAATGTGTGTATGAAAGTTAAGGTAAATAAAGAATCTCCCAGTAATTCTACTGTAGTAAGATGTTTTTAAAATGGCTGACTTAAAACCTTGAATAGCCCACCCAGAACATGTTTTCTATTTTAAATGAGTGATCCTACTCAGTGTGGCAGTATGTACTGTTGACACAGCTTGACAAACTGGAAGTTCAGCAAAATCTGCTTATTCAGTGATATCAGACCTTCCCAGACTGACCAGTGTAACACCAGTAAATGAACCATCAGGGAAGGATATGGTAAGAAGTACTTGCTTTGTACTACAGAATATACCATTTGATTTTTAAAATTGTCTTAATGGTTTTAATTATTTAACAAATGTGTCAAATATGAAAAAAAGTATTTTTTTCTTTTAAAATTTTGCTACTGAACAAATCTATGGCCTGTGGGTATTTCTATTCCTTTTTAAATAATATCATTTTGTGTCATTATACATAATCCTGGGGTACCATTATCAATAATAGGTGCTGTATTTTCTCCCCAACTACTCTACTACCTCCACATTGTGCCTACATACCTATTACATATGTTATTGTTTTGGACTTGTCATGTACCTCCAAAGTGCATATACAATAACATTGTTAATAAAAATATACTCACACCTTCATTGTACATATCACTAGATTCATGGAAGTTAGAGATGAAAATGACCTATTTATATCATCTTATCCATTTCCCTCCCTGTGATGGCCTTGTTCCCCACAGTACATCTTCTCATGTTTTGTCCAGTCTAATTTTAAAAGTTCTAAGGGAGGGGGCATCCAATTTTCCACAGCCTAATACATC
This sequence comes from Lepidochelys olivacea, assembly GCF_965140295.1. NCBI lineage: Eukaryota > Metazoa > Chordata > Testudines > Cheloniidae > Lepidochelys > Lepidochelys olivacea. The sequence continues at coordinate 52,281,150 of NC_140421.1, read as the reverse complement.
TTGCTATCAAGAAAGTTTTTCCTAATAGTCAAGCTAAATTTTCCCTTTCTTACTTTAATTCCATTACTCCTAGCTGTATAAGTGTACTGCACTAAATTCTTTTTTTCCTTCCTGGGCACTCAAATACTATTGTAGTAAAAGATTACATGGACCAGAAGAAGTGAGCTGTAGCTCATGAAAGTTTATGCTCAAATAAATTTGTTAGTCTCGAAGGTGCCACAAGTATTCCTTTTCTTTTTGCGAATACAGACTAACACGGCTGCTACTCTGAAAAATGGACCAGATGGTTTGACATAGATCAAACGGACAAATATTACCAGCTTAGAAATATTTGACAGGTGTTATATTCCTCTTAAGCTGTTGCTTAGGCAACTTGTTGCTTTGTGACTTCAGGGAGCCAGGAAACCTGCTTAATTTAGCCCCAGAAACAGACAAACCTTGTTAAGTCATCTTGTCTATACCCCTGCCAGTGGAGGTTTGTTCTCTACAATTTATCTGAGAGTATGTTGTGCAGTCTATGTTTAAAAGACTCATGTACTCAAGTTTCCATTAAATACCTTTTTAAATAGAGGTGGTAAATAACATGGATAAACACCATCATGTCTTCACAGCCTATAACTGCAAATCAAAAATATTTTTTTCTATGTAAACACTGTCGACCTTCTTGCTTTGTTACCTGCTTCTGGCTTGTAATTTGTTTACTTTTGAAGCCATAAATACTAGCAGAGCCAAACTGCATTCCATTTACTAGGTCTGTTGTTTAAAAGCCCCAGTTTCTGCCCCATCAACCTCCTATGGATGTAGAAGACAATATATTCATTGGAACTTCTGCTGCAGCAGGATGAGGTAATAGCAGGCCTCAAAGAACTCCAGAGAAGTGGATGTGTCTCATTCCCACTCCCTGTCCAAGCACCCCCACCTAAAACTGTGGAGCCATAAACACACAAATTTCATGAGGAAGAGCTCTGATGTGGTAAAATGAAAATACTTTGTTGGCTCAACCCAATCTTTCCATCTGACAGAATTTTGGCCAATAGAGTATGTTTGCCATCCCTTTCAAATTAATCTGAGCCAAAAAATAGAGGGAATAATATGGCCCAAAGTCTTATGTTTCTGTGTAATATATCAATGGGAATACATATTTCTTTTCATGCAATGTTCTCCTGATAACATGTCCACGCCTTTTTAAAATTCCTAGCTTATTTTTGAGTTTCCTCACTGTTTTGCAATATCCTAATTTTTCTTTTTTAGATATTTGCTTTAATGCTGTGTTAAATTTTATGGTGCATATTTATAACATGCATTGGATTTCTAATTCCTTTGATAGTTTATATGAACAGCTAGGCAATTCAGGTTTAACCAAGATCTTACAAAAACAGTGGCAGACTGGGTTGATTTACAGAGTAACTACTTTCTGCTCAGTGTGATATTACTAATTAACATGTTCGTAGTCAAATTCAGTTTTGAAATAGATTTAGGACAAATTAAATGCATCTTTCTACTTCTATTTTTTAAAATAATTATTTAAATCCTACTGAATTTAACAAAAATGCTACCTTTTTACACAGCTTTATGACATCCTATAGAATTTAATAGAAAATTATGTCTTGCTATAAAATTCTATATTATTTTTCAAAAACAAACAACCCCCCCCAAATTTATGAAAAGATTAATTTCTAAAGGTTTTTTAGAATAATTTCTATAGAATTCCGTTGGTTTCACCCCAGCTAAATTCTGTAGGTCTTCTAGATGGCTTTTCAGCTTACAAATTTTACCAAGTTAAAAGAAAATGTCAATTAAAATGATTCTTTTAATGAAGTGTTAAGAAAATTCATCTGTGTATACCAGTTACCCTGTTGTTCCCTTCCCGCCAAAATTCCCCAAGGTAGGGGGTAGCTGGTGCCATTTTATTTCCCTAACAACAAGCTTACATAAATAGGAAATGCACAAACACACTTAAAAAACAACAACAAAACCTTACCATTCCTAACACAATTTGGGCTGGGGGGGGGGGTGTTTACCATGAGTATTAATCAATACAGACATATCATATTACTTCTAAGTTCTGGCCATAGAACAATTATGTGAGGAAAATTTAAATAATACTTCTCAGATATTGCCTATATTTGACTCCAGAGTCATTTTACTTCTCTCAAAAACTTTTTCATTTCCTTAGGATTATTACATATGTCATTTCTAGGATTATCAGTTAAAGAATTTTAGGCCTGGTATTTGTTTCCAGAAAATTTACTTAAGAATTATAGATCTCTTCCTGTTAAGTGCTGTTTTCTGGCTACAGTGAAAGGACAGGAAACACTGGATATGATTTAATGAGGCCACAACTTTATTATTACATGTCTGGGACTACCCAGCAGATAAAAGTGTACAGTGCTGGTAACTTCATGATCATTTCAATATCTACCCAGGGGCTTCTGCCACCCCCACCCTCTCTTTTCCATTCTGGTGCCCAGCCAACGCATTCCTGGGACCTTACCAACCTCCCCCTCAAACAAGGATTAAGGAGGGCTATAAGAAAGAGGGGGGTTGGCTCCCTGCCGTGCCAGTCATAGAAGTACAAGCTGTCCCCCTGCCCCGCATTCCGCTTCTCTAAGAAACACCTCCTTGAAGTCTTTTACCAAGCCATTTATCTGGTCACTGTGTCCCTTCCCTATGGAGTATTTGCACTGGACATCTGCCCCACACTTCTCTAATGAGTTGTGACATCATCACCTAACTGCATTCCCTACTCACCATATCAAAGCCTCCCCTGAACCTGCTGTGGGGAAGGCGAACTCCCCCCTTGCCCCGACACATACACACACATACTCCACCTTGGCTAGGGTGACCAGATGTCCCGATTTTATAGGGACAGTCCCAATATTTGGGGCTGTCTTATATAGGCGCCTATTACCCCCCACCCCTGTCCCAATTTTTCATACTTCCTGTCTAGTCACCCTAACCTTGGCCAATCTGGTGGTGAGGGAAAAATTCCTTCTCAGCCCCTCTACTAAGAAGAGGCTAGCATGATGACCACTGCAGGTCCTGACCAGGTCTGGTATTGTGCCACTTCCAAGGAGGGTGGATGCTGATCTGCCTGGTCTGGGGAAAAGGGGCTTCTCTTGCTAGGCTTGCCCCTTATTAACTCCCCAGCCCTTCTGGTCCCTGAGAGATGAGTCAGCATTGCCATACTGACTAACTCAACATTTGCAGCAGCTTCTGTTCGTCTCTCTCACTCCCCCTCCGTAAAGCACTATACCCCTTCCCCCGGCAAGCCAGACAACATGTCCTCCACCCCCACTTAAGGTGTGGTCATTTCTCTCATCATATCTGCCTACACTCCTATCTGATTATGTTTCCAGCCTGTTGATATCTTGTTGATTGTTTTCTAAATTGCCTTCTTCAGAATTCATTCCTAATTCACCTATCCCTTTATATTCTGCCTGACTAAATTCTCTTAGGAAGTGCGTAACATTATCCAATTTGTCATAAATTATTGTATAATGTTGCTGTGCACCGTCCGTTGTGGGTGAAGTGATCCCTACCTGTATAGAGTATAGCCAACACTCCATTTGTAAAGTTTTGGGATATTTCTAGTTAAAGGTCATTACAATACTGCGAATTACTATGTAACCCTTCTGCCAGTCAGAGTTGACAGCAACAAGGGCCGGGTTCAGTATCTAGGGGCTCTTTTTCAGCAGTAAAACACAAAATCACCTTAAGCCCCCACCCCGTGACCTGGGACAAATACACACCACTCCATAGCATCTGCAGAGTTCACTTCCCACCCTGGGTGGAGGTGGGGGGCAGGTTCTTACTCGCTCTGCTGCTCAGGCACTGACTTGCTGCCCCTCTATGTGGGGTTCTGCTCTGGCACCTCCACCAGCCACCCTGCTGGCTGCTCATCACACCTCTCCACCTGCTGCGCCAAGATGTCTTCAGGGCCCACCAACACAGCTCTCAGTGATTTTCGATGTTAGTGTGGGAGCTATCGGGCAGTCTCTTGCATCAGAGACACAGTCCCAAAGCAGGTCTAATATTTAGATCTAGGTATCAGCTCTCCAGTACGTAACAAGACTCTCAATTGAGTCTAACTTAGCTCTATTACTATGCAGTGGAGAGAGGAAGGGTTGATAGTGTCTAGGGGCCTTAGGCAAGTTCCACACCACCAGGTACAAAGACCTGTCCCTACCCTTTCTCCACTCACTAGGCATTGGAACCCATGTCCCCTGCCTAGTGAGTGCCATTTAGTTGAGGGTAAGTCCCCCAATTGGGGAATGCCAAGTACAGTTCTGCCGCCCTTGATTCACACAACAAGGATAACCACCCTTTATTACTCCTTCCCCAATAATAAGGAGACTGGGAATCCCACACCAGCCAAAAGTGACCTTTTAGGCAAGCAAGCCCATCATGTTGAGCACTGAGGCAGGGTGGGTATGCCCATGCAAATGAGATCAGCTCCTGAAGTCCTTTTCCACAGCTCACCACTAGATGTAAGGGAAGAGCTCATTCAGACTCCTCTTACAACTATAATACAAAAGACCACAAACTTCTAATAACACATTTCAGTTTCCTTTGATAAGGCGGAATATGTTATTCTTTCTAAATAAATGTAATTACTAAAAATAGGAACTGTGGGCTAGACTTAGATTGTGAGCTCTTTGGGGCAGGGATCACCTTTTTATCTTATTTGGATAGTGCCTTACTCACTGGTGTCCTGGTCCATGACTAGGGCTGCTAGGTATTATGATAATATAAATAATAATAATATTTTTCCATTGCTCTGTGGCTTCTTTAACCATTTACACCAGTGCACAGTGAATGCAGAGTAGGTGCATATCAATATCATTCTGATTTGGCACCATTTTACACTCACTGTGCATTGGTGTAAATGAGTGCAAAAGGTGCAGGGCAATGGAGAATCAGGCTCATTCTCTGCTACATTTCAGTGATCAGAAAATTGTTTTTCTTGCTTTTCATTTTAAAGTTTTCTGGTTCTGCTGTTTTCTCTTTTGTTTTTTGCAAATGCCCTTTAACCATTTCCTCTATCTCTGAAACAGCCTTCCACTGAGACATTTTGCATGCAGCCTGGAGGAGTAAGCTATTAGTGAGCATATGCAGAGAAATTCTTGATTAATAAGCAGTTCAGCTATACCCTATGTTCAAAATATATTTCCCTTCTCTTCCTGGTTCAGTGACATTCCTACAGTTTTGCAAAAATTGCAGCTATAGTTAGTCTCAAAAGCACTTTTTGCTTTAGGGCCTCAAACTTTTTGCACATAAGAGGGCCACAGATTTTAAAACTGTTCCTCTAAGGACCTTGCCTCCATTTTCTGATCTGGTCTCAGAAGCAGTGGTGCTTGTGAATGAGCTCTGCCTTTGCACAATAAACTAGTTACGATGGATTTATTTTACTTTGGATTCATATATGTTTTGCTGTTGCTGTAGCAAAGTTTTGTTTAGGGCACTTGATACTTTACAACAAAATTCTAAACGGGCCTGAGATATACAAATAGCAGAAAAGACTTCCTTCAGCCCTTCCCCACTCAGTAATAAATCGTTTTAGTAACAATGCATTGTTCAGAGCCCAATCAGTCCTGAACTTACACCAAACTGATTCACTGGAAGTCTGTTTTATGTCATTTTGAAGACCTATGATTTAATCAGTGTGGCCTGCTAGCTGCATCTGAACCACTTGATTATATTCTGCAAGCCATGTGGACTTCTTTCCCCTTCACTTTTCAAGCTACCAAGTAGATTCCACACAGGAACAGAAAGATTAACAGCCACTGGCGTAGACATGTAGCCCAGCAAGCATAAGATCCAAGGCTGCCAACAGGCTCTACAGTCCAGAAATAACATACTGTAGCAAATCAGGGAGGGAGTGCTGTACAAAATTTCCATTCACAGCACACTGGATAGTTACCCCAACCCCATCCTTCTTTTTCCACAATGCTGAATGGGAAAGGGCTCTTTTAATATGGGCAATTCCATTTCTTAAAAAGCTTTTTGGTACCAACATTGTGTGCTTTTCTTGCATTTGCTTGTAGATTTTACAAGCCTATACCCCACTGCACTCTATGATTTTGAAGTGACTTGTGGGAAACAGAGAAGCTTTCAATCTCTATCATTTTAAATGGAAAAAGAGAGAAAGGAAACCAGCAAAAATTGGGACTTTTTTTTATCTTGGCAATTTTGATCACAGCAATTATTTTGGCTCCAAGCCTGGCACAACAAATACTACAGGAGAAGACCAACCCATTCCTTAACTGGGTTCTTTAATTCCCAAATAAAATTAAGCTATTGATGGCATTTAGTTTTAAACTAGGACTGTGAAAAATTCAAATTGAAAAAAAAATCAAAAACCAGGAGAAACTTTCCTGCCTTTGAATTTCAATGGGAAGCACCTCTGAAATTCTCACAAACATACCTCTCAAATGTAACCTTTTCACTCAAACATCCTACTCCCAATTCTACTGGCTTTACACAAAAATTTGGTATTCTCTCATTTTTAGTAGCAAAATGATTTACATGACAAATAAAGAAACATGAAACTGAGGTTGTAGAAAGTGTTCTTTAAGAATTTACTCCTATAGCATTTTAAATTTCCTGCAGGAATAACTATTTTTGACCCTCATTCTTGAGGTTTGCCATATGCTACATACTGTATTGGGTCTTTGGCAGGCTGAGTGATATGCACACAAATCTTGGAGAAGATTCAGGCTGAATCAGGATTGTTTCCCCCTCCTCCACAAGTCCCACTTACCTTCAATTTTTTGTTGGAGCATGTGCCCTGCACTCCCTCCTCACCTGATGGCTCCTCCCTCAATCTTCCTGGGGTGGAGCTGGGGAGGAAACAGCCAGTAGAATGGCTGCTCCACCCTCCATAGGAAATGTTCTCAATGGAACTGGAGGTCTGCAGCCATTTAGCAGTTTGGGAATTAAGAAATGCTCTTCTAGTCCCACTGCTGCTCTTAATAAATGCATTAACCTGAGTTTGGGGCCTGGGCAGCCCAGCCTGCACCAAGGTAATGGAAGAGATTTCCAAGTTAGTATGGAAAAAATCAGTTAGGATATCTAGTCCCTCCCCCTGCTAATCCAGAATTGTTCTCTCCAACAAAGCATTAATATTACAATTACAGTCAGGAAAAAAATTATTTTAAAAATGGAACCTTGTTGCTTCCTTCAGCTGCTGCTTACTGTGCATGTCCTCTTGCTCACATCTGAAAAGCTGACTACCAAAACCAAGTTTTCTTACTTTATTAATTGCTTGTTGTGGTCAACTCCTTCACATAGCCAATGCAAACAGGGGAGGAGAAAGCTGTATTTTGACTGTTTCATGCACTGTTAACCAAACTGCCAGCTGAGTTCCAATTCCAAAATCTTTATTGCTGGCAATGATATAGCAAGCAGACAGAACACAGCTTTAATTTTCAGAGAGCAATAGATATTGCTCAGATTTGCTAAGAAAGCCATTAACAGAGAATAAACAGGAAGCACTTGGCTGTCATTTTGCTGACAACATCACAGTTCTGTTAGCCCTTTTGGGGTTTTAAGATAGTTTCTAGAAGCAGATTCTAATGACTTTTGTGCACAAATGTAAAGAGAAAACATGGACATAAATATTTTGGGGACAAATACTGTAATTAGTAAATTTGTCAGGAGGAACAGGAAAAGCTATTAAAAGCAAGGAACAGGAAATACTGGTTAAATACATAGTTGTGAATAAAAGTTAATTTTAGGCAGGTTTTATGTTCCATCAATTAGCAGTAAACCAAATTGTCATATCTGTCAAAAGAGTTACTAAAAAGTTCACAAAATCGCCTGTAGCTTCATTTTAATCTTAAGAAAACAAAAACCAAAAAGCACTAATGAGGACTAGAAAAAAACCCATATAGAGCTCAGAACTTTGTACTTCCTCTGCTCAAGGTGAAAGCTAAGCACAAGGAGAGATTCTGGGCTCTCTGAAATTCTAGCTGCTCAGGTAATGTGAAAAGGGCACTTTACAAAAACTATGTCACTGTTATAACCTAAACAAAATATCTATTTCAAAAATTTTCAAATGACCAGCTTTACAAGCATGTCAATTTGAAAATGTAAAAATCTCTTAGCTAAGAGCAGTTTATTATATATTGCTTCTGTTTTGTTTAGTTACTCAATCCTTTGTATTTATTAAGAAGCTAGTCAAGTGGCAGGAGAAGCCAAGTTTTCAATTGTGCAATTTATTGTTCGGTTTGGGGGAGAAATGAAAACTCTTGTGGTCTCCAGAGGAGCTTTTTAAAATCACAATCCAAATCTGCGGTCTCATGTATGCAATCAGGAATATAAAATAAAAAAAAATCTTCAGACATTTGTTTGCATTGCAATTTAAGATGCTGCATAAAATGTTAGAAATTGATAGTCCATTTTATGATATATATTTGACCTAAAGTAATTAAAGATTTACTGCTCTTTCGAAACAAAGTAAAAGCTAAGGGAAATATGAGAAAGTCATAAAAATAACTTATTTACTTCTTTTTCCTGGACCACCTCTCCTCTTCTGCCCTGGAACTATTCTCCTCTCCCCTAGAAATTAGACAAGTTTTATGGCTACAATGTCTGTTCCTGCTAGATAAGGCTAATTCCTGGCAACACACTATATGTATAAAGGTCAACAGAAAATGGAGGTCAGGGCTCCACTGGCAATACTTTTTATAAAACAATCCTTAATTCTTGGATGGGTTTCATTTAAGAATTTGAGAAAAGGTCAAAAGGCTACCCCACTATTAACCACTGTGACACAAGGAGAGAAGTTATGTATCATTCAAACAGAAAGTATTTTCTATCAATATATTTTACATTGCAACGTAGTACGGGGAATCCTTATTTATTATATTAAAAAGATGATTTTCTGCTGAGCATAAAAAGGGCTTTGAAAACATTTCCATTGTTATTGTTGCAGTGGGAGAGAGAGATTGATAATGCACACATTCCCAGAGCTGCAAGGGCCTCTCTTTGGACTACATGCTGTGCAGTGTGTATCGTCATGTAACAAAAAGAATAAGTTTAGTGAATGGATCCAAAATATTAAGAAAAACAATCTTAAGGCAACCAATATATACAGTAGCAAATTTTGCCAAGCCAGTTATACCAGACAGAAAATTGTTTTCAGGTTTGTTTTTAGACTTTGGTACACATCCAGACAACAAATAGAAAATTAACTTCTTTGTGATTAGAGTATGAATGTGAGATGTTAACACTATTGAAGTTAATGGGAGTTTTGTCATTGAATTTAATAGGGCCAGGATTTCACACTGAAGTCTTAACAGTAATGCAAAATTAATCAGTGCTGTACACTGAGAAATCTTAATCAGATGGTTCAAAGATACCCTGCTTTTGTGGGAAGCTACTCTCTCTTTTTCTCTGTTAATACATTGGTTAAAGCTCTGAGCTATGCAGAAATGTGACTTACATGCCTTTTGCAAGAACTAGAGGTGAGTAACTCTAGTGTCTTGGCTAAATTCCAATTTACATAATTACAATCTGCCTACCTAAATCCCCTCTACAATTTCAACTAGGTACAATACTCTACATCTTTTTTCCTTCTAATATGCAGTGTTGCTGAAGACAGCTAAACAACCACTATGTTCCATCCCAGAAATGACTACATTTCAGTAGGTGAAGCAATTTTTGTGTGTGCAAATAGTAATGCAGGTGTACATATACTGTGCAGAAGTTTGAAAAAAATAACAAATCATAAAATTTAGTTGGGGATTGGTCCTGCTTTGAGCAGGGGGTTGGACTAGATGACCTCCTGAGGTCCCTTCCAGCCCTGATATTCTATGATATATCTGCCATCACTGGACAAACTCCAATCCCATTGACAAACTCACAAGATCATAAGAAGAAAAGGAGTACTTGTGGCACCTTAGAGACTAACAAACTTATTTGAGCATAAGCTTTCGTGAGCTACAGCTCACTTCATCGAGCTGTAGCTCACAAAAGCTTATGCTCAAATAAATTTGTTAGTCTCTAAGGTGCCACAAGTCCTCCTTTTCTTTTTGCGAATACAGACTAACATGGCAGCTACTCTGAAAGATTGTAAGTACTCCTGTAACTGAAATTCTTCTCACAGCACTGCTAGGTACTCAGTACTTTTGAAGATCAGACCACTTATTTAACCATCTAACTCCAGATTTAGTAGCTTAACTTTAGGCACCCAGTTTTTAAAACCTTGGCCTAAAGTTACAGGAAACACACATTTTGAAAGGTTACATCATTGAAATTACATCATTTCAAGTAGCTCCCTCTTTTATTCATTGTTAATAATCATTTTGACTGTTACCCAGGTTTTAAAAGGCAAATCACATGTTTGGGTGTTGGCTGATTGAGATATATGAAGAGAGGGACTCCAGTGCAAAATAGCCAAATGATTGGCAGTCTGATATATACAATGCATAGTGCATCAAATATGAAGATCTAGAAGACAGAGAAAACATCTTGAGACATAAATTATGTCTCTTTCTTTCTCTTATGTAATATTTTAACTTTTTTCCCCCAGTCAAAAAAAACTAAAACACATTGGGGGGAAAGATAAAAGAAAAAGAGCTATTACAATATAGTCACTGCTATTTAATAATAGTTACAATTTACCCTCTTTGAAAGGTAAACAAATAGCTAAGTCTCTGGTAGGAAGGATTAGTAATCACAAAGTACAAGATTCTATTGGGAAAAAAATGTACATTAGACCCTGATGTTGCAGTTAAGCTGAGTGTAGGGAAATTCTCAATGGGGCTTTGCATAGGCACAGAGTCCACCTGCACAGAGCTGACTGTAGAATCGGAACCTCAGTCTATGGCAGGCATGGAATGCTTGTCACATATGGAATGTGTTTGATATTTGTCAACCATTTATTATGCAGTTGGTGCTGGATAGTTCTGGTTCTCTGGAGTGAACATTGATTCAGTGAGGCCTCAAGACTGAGAAAGTCTGTATAAGAAATCCATGTTCCATAAAACCTGATGTGTTGTCCCTGGAGAGAAACTGTCCCTGGTTTACATTTAGAACCAAACATGGCTCATCTATTTAAATCTTGTGTTGTGAGATTATCTTAATTTCTTTTAGATCACCAAATGCCTCTGTGTAAATGTGGAATCCACCAAGGGCTGACAGGGCTTGTAGAAGTAACCACCAGACTAGGGACAATGGAAAGTAGTTATCCTTAACATTTGTATTCTGACCACACAATGGATATGGTAAGGAGGGGAGAAGCTTGTGTTTGTGGGGTGGAAAATCCCCAAATGCAGGTCAAAGAAACCAAGGTGTAGATGCTAGGCTTTAAAAACCAGCAGATGGATGGGTTAGTGGAAGACTCCGAGAGCCACATAGGAAGTTTGGGGCAGGAGAGAGGAAAAGACTGCATGCTTTCAAAGCACAGGTACCTGGTTTAGCTGAGGACCAACCAAAGGCAAAACAAGAAGACCTGGGAGAAGAAAGAAAGAACGGCTCCATTATTAGGAAATCAAGCCATGAGTGGCAGGAGAAGGACCCTAGACTCCCTGAGAGGACATTGATCCTGGCCCAGAGAATGCTTGGGACTGGTGAGGAAACTAAGGCAGGGAAATGCATGTAGGTTATTATTATTTTTGGATAGATCTGTGTATTTCTCATGCAATTACAAAAAGAGCAATGGTGTTTTAGAATCCTGTGCAAAGTCTCTCTGTGTGTGTTATGTATTACATCTATCATGTGCCTTTGAAGAGTAAACCAGTGGATCCAGAATGCCTACATGACTGGAGTCCTGGGAGACGGTGTGGTTAAGCTTTTGGGGAATTTCAGGGGTAAGCACTGATAACAGGGGCCTGCCAGTTGGACTGTGGGGTTGCAGCACTCAGAAGGGGGTGCTAAGTAAAGGATTTGCACCCCAAAATGTGCCTAGGGACCCCAAGACAGGGGCAGTGGCTGGACTCGGTTCAGACTCTGGAGGGTTAAAGAACATGGATTCTCTCACAGCAGTCTGATGAATGGCCAAGAGGGAGCGTTCAACTAGACCTGTCACAAACACCTTCCTTGTTTCTTTCAATTATTTCTTTGTCCCATACCTAATAGTTTCAAGACTTGATATATGTACTTTCAGTTCTATGTACATCTCCAGGATAAATGTTGCTTATATCTAATAGTTTTATTTATAATTCAATCTTGCCTTTATCCTACAACAATGTAACTGTAATGCCTGTAGCGGATGAACATTGAGTCTTATCAAGTGACAGGGGTATTACCTTGATCCATACCACGTTCCTGGGGACAGGAAATAAAAATCAGTCTCCCATCTGTGTTCTTCTGTGGCGCTCGTATTACAAATACAAAAAGAAAAATAAAACATTTCCAAATTCTTTAGAAAAAAGAACCAGAGTTCAGGAAACACTTTGAATTCCTGTCTGCTACAGTTTTGTGTTCTCATAATTTTAATACTTTTAAAGAAAACATGATCAAGAAAGGTAGATAGGTACAAAGTTTGGTCAATAACACCTATAGATTTTCAAAGAAGTAAATTCATTTTCTGCTTAAACAGAACAGACAAGACTACAACGGTACTTCTTTCTCCATCACTCCCGTGAATTCAGGATAGCGTACATAGAGAACATATTTCAAAACAAAGATTAGAAAGTGGAATTCCAGTTGTGCTGTACTTTCTAGGAGAAAACCTCTAATATTGTGTTCTAAACCTACCTTATTTTTGGCAATGATTACACCACAACTAAGGGGGGCAGAATTTGTCTGGGCTTACCCAAAGAAGGGCAGCTCTGCTTTGTGGTTCGGAGGGTTGGGGGTTGGAGAGGAAGGAGGTCAGAAACTTCTGTGAAAGGTGCTCAGGGGTCAGCTTTGCAGCAATGACCCACCCCCCACCCCCAGGAATGTGCATAAATGTACGAAACCAGGGTGGGGCAAGTCTCTCTGTCCATGCAGCGTGGTAGGCCATATGTCGCAACTTATTTTGTAAGATTGGGTGGATGTTCAGTGCAGGTACTCCATAGGGAGGGCAGCCAGTGACCAGATAAATGGCCTGGTAAAGGACTTAAAAGGAGGTATTGGATAAAGGAACAAAATGGGGGAGGGGGTTCGGGGACTCCTATGATTGGTACAGCAGGGAGCCAACACCCCCCATTCTCATAGCCTTCCTTAACCTTCTTACAAGGCTGGTGGATGGTAAGATCCAAGCCATGGGTCGGCTCGGGGACCTGGATGGAAACAAAGGAGGGCTGGTGGAAGCCATGGAGAATTGATTTGAATAAGCATAGATTTGCCTGCACTGTATACTTTATCTGGCGGGTAGTCCCAGATATCTATATAATAAAGTTGGGGTCTGATTAAAACCCATTAACAAGTTTCCTGTTCTTCTTGTGGTGTACCCAGACAATAGAAAGCATATAAATCTTAAGGCCTCTCCGATTCAGGTGGCGTAATAGTACAAAGTGCGATCATATCTTTCTGAATGACTCTTACCTGTGACTTTTTCAGATGAAATACTCTGAGACCATAAAAGCATTTTGCTCCAGTATGTAGCTGCCAATTAGCCATTATTTCATTTTTAAATCACTTCATAACTGAGAAATTTTTAAAAATTTCCATAAATGTTGATATTTTTTCTCAAAGTTCTAAAACTAGAATTTATTAACATGCTGCTGTGCCAACAGCACCTACAATAATAGGCCCTGATCCAGCAAAGCACTTAAGAGTACATATAACATTATGTATGTGAGTAGTCCTATTCAACTCACATGCCTAAATATTGGTACGATATTGGAGCCTTGTGCTGGCTAAATTATTAAAATACAAAAAACACTGGGTGAGACAGAATATTTATTGTAAACTACAGTGTGTTGCAAAGAAAAGAAAGGAAAAAAACTACGAAGATTTTTCTGCAAAGAATTTTCTTCACAACCAACATCAAGGAAAATTATAAAATTTGTGTGTGTGTGTAGGAACTGCCTATACACATACTCACCATCATATATGTTGTCACTGTCTCCAAGTGATAAATTCCATTTATTTTACGTCTTTGATACTCACATCACCTACACTCTGTTCACTAATCCTTTTTTGGTGGAATTGTTTACATTCCAAGCCCCTGAGCAGCTTTCAAACAGCCATCCTTTTCTACTTAAAATCTACCATTTTTTTTCTTTTTACTCAAAATGAAGACTCCCCCCCTACCCCCCGAAACCTAAACTAAGGTTCAGGACATGCAATATTCAGTCCTAGATCAAGGATAATTTTAAGATCAGCTGTCTTATGAGCCACCAGGGTTAGAAGAACAAGCCACAGTCTTTGGAGAGTTGAGATTTCCCCTCTTCTAATGTTATAAAACTTGTGATTCTGTCCCTGGGAGTTTGTAACTAGCAGGACTTAAAATTACCTTATTATATAGACAAGCTAGTTTATATACCTTCTGGAGGTTTTAAAAGTGTTCTTTTTTCCCCAGTCACCCTGCGTATAGCCAAGGCTACAGGAATACAGCACATAAGACAGGTATAAACAAACAAACATAAAAACTCTAAAAGTGCCTAAAATAACTTTTCAAAATGTGGTGTAAACAAAGCCCATTCTTCTGCCTTTGTGCCTATCACGAAACTCCATCTGTAGCTATATATTATTTCCATAGTAAGAAGACTACCTCAAGTGGGGGAAGAAAAAAACCAAACAAAACAGCACCGCAGAGCCAAACAAACTTCCTAAATAACCAAACAAAATAAGAAAAACATACATGGGATACATAAAATCTGAGATAGCGTGACATATGCCACCAGTTTAAGAGGAGCTGCATAATTCCCTTGGTGCCAAGTATGGTCAACCCATCCCAAGTTTTCTGAATAATTAAAAATAATAAACTATGGTAAACAGCACCTTTCATTTCAAAGTATGCTTAAGGAAATGTGAATAATTTCCTTTGAAACTGGAATCATCTTGTCCATCATGTACTTCCTTTTGGGCATTCATTGTCAGTTTGAGTAAGTAAGTTACATAAACTCAAGGCTAAATTCTTCTCACAAACCATGTTTTCAAGGCTGTTGTACCCTCTATACATGTGAATACTCACTTCCCTAAATTTATGGAGTAGAAAATATTTTAGAAATGGTGCTGTTGTCTTTCTTAAAAATAGTATCTAGAACCATGTATTGTCCTATAGAGAGCAGATTAGTACTTAAGGGATTTATCAGGTGACTGACAGAGAACTTGGATCTCAGTCAGCATCTGTGGACATTTCATACTAATACCTGATGAATTTACTAAAAAGCTATGGACTCAAAGTTTTCACTTCAATAAGGAGGACTATGTAAAATCCACTATTTTTTTTTGCTTCTCAGGTACACACCTGAATGAAAAGAAAGTTTGTTTTCTGTCTCCATCTGCTGGTAGGAGGTCATATTATAAATATAACTGTTGGGATTGATCTAAAGATACTAGTTAGTTTTTCCATTACAATGAATGCCTGCCAATATTGGTGAAAATAAATTAAAGCAAGAATGGACATAGTTTAGCTTTTAGCAACAAACTTTTTTTTGCATTGGTGGTATTTAGTTTGTCCACACATTTATCCTATTATGTGACACTGTGTGCCAACTTCATTGCAGTCACTTCATGTATTAGATTTGAGGGGGTTAAATAGTTGCTTATATTTGGTGCTATTTTGTCCAGACATCCTACAATTGCACATAATAGTTTGTTTTTGAAACTTCTGCTGCATGAGAATTATAAAGTTGTGAAGAATGTAAGGGGAGGAACTTAATGATAATATATCAGGCTCATAACTGCCTTCATGGATCATGTAAGGGCAGGCTCATAGCTTGAATGCAATACTAAATGCAGTAGTGTGGAGTTAGACTCTGGGTGAGGGAATAACCACTGATCTCTTCCTGGAACTTGGTCATGTTTAGAGAGACACAGTAGGAACACAGGAAACTGGGTAATGCTTTACAGTGAATAGTATGATATTGGCCCTTGAATAGGGTTGCCAACTTTCCAATTTCTGGTCACTGGACACCCCTGCTCCACTCCCTCCCACAAGGACCCACCCCCTCCATTCACTCCTCCCCTCCATCCTGTGTCCAGGCCAGGGACCACCGCACTCTCCCCTCCCCACCCCACCAGTTACCTGAAGGGGGAAGTATCCTTCCGCTGCACCTGCTTCCCTTCCCCCCCACCAGCATGTTCAGCCCATCCCAAGCAGCTGGGCCTGGGTTAGGGGTAGCCTCCTGCCACCACCTCCCACAGCCAAGCTGTCTCTCAGGCAGCCCAGGCACTCTCGGACCCATTTCTGACTCACTCAGACTCTGACCCTAAGCAGCCGGGCCTGTGCAGGGAGCGGAATGGGCAGGATCACCCACTTCTCACACCAGCCGCTCCACTCGGGGTCGGCGTGAGAGCCCACCAGCTTCCCAGCCACTGTGGCGGCTGCCTGCGAAAGAGCACGAGCCTGGCTGCGGGGGTGGTGGATAGAGCCCCTCTCCCTGCCCTAGCAGGCGAATCTGGGGCACTTGCCCCCACATGCCCCCCCTAGATCCTGTAGGTGGCAACTGGACTTTTGGTGTCTAGTGTTTCTGACTGGACACTGTCAGGTGTCCTTTTTGATTGGACACCTGGCAACCCTACCCTTGAACAGTTACTGAGCCTGTATTCCTCGCTGATAAAATGTTGAAAGAATGAGGAGTACATGTGGCACCTTAGAGACTAACATTTGAGCATAAGCTTTTGTGGGCTAAAGCTCACTTCAACAGATGCATGCAGTGGAAAATACAGTAGGAATGAATATACAAAACAACAAACAAACAAAACCACACACACACACACACACACACAGAACATGAAAAAAATTGGGGTTACCATACCAATTTTAATGAGTGTAACTGATTAAGGCGGGCTATTATCAGCAGGAGAAAAAAAAACTTTTGTATTGATAATCAGAATGGCCCATTTCAAACAGTTGACAAGAAGTGAGAGTAAAAGTAGGGGGAAAATTAGCATTGGGAAATAGTTTTTAGGTTGTGTCATGACTCATCCACTCCCAGTCTCTATTCAAGCCTAATTTAATGGGGTCCAGTTTGCAAATTAATTCCAGTTCTGCGGTTTTTCATCGGAGTCTGTTTTTGAAGTTTTTTTGTTGAATAATTGTGACTTTTAGGTCTGTAATTGAGTGTCCAGGGAGGTTGAAATGTTCTCCGACTGGTTTTTGAATGTTATTTCTTGACGTCTGACTTGTGTCCATTTATTCTTTCGCAGAGACTGTCTGGTTTGGCCAATGTACATGGCAGAGGGGCATTGCTGGCGCATGATGGCATATATCACATTGGTAAATGTGCAGGTGAACGAGCCTCTGATAGCGTGGCTGATGTGATTAGGTCCTATGATGGTGTCGCTTGAATAGATATGTGGACAGAGTTGGCAACGGGCTTTGTTGCAAGGATAGGTTCCTGGGTTAGTGGTTCTGGTCTGTGGTTGCTGGTATTTGCTTCAGGTTGGGGGGCTGTCTGTAAGCAAGGACTGGCCTGTCACCCAAGATCTGGGAGAGCGAGGGATCGTCCTTCAGGATAGGTTGTAGATCCTTGATGATGCACTGGAGAGGTTTTAATTGATGGCTGAAGGTGACAGCTAGTGGCGTTCTGTTACTTTCTTTGTTGGGTCTGTCCTGTAGTAGGTGACTTCTGGGTACTTTTCTGGCTCTGTCAAACTGTTTCTTCACTTCAGCAGGGGGGTACTGCAGTTGTAAGAACACTTGACAGAGATCTTGTAGGCGTTTGTCTCTGAGGGGTTGGAGCAAATGCAGTTGTATCTTAGAGCTTGGCTGTAGACAATGGATTGTGTGGTGTGGTCTGGATGAAAGCTTGAGGCATTTAGGTAATTATAGCGGTCAGTAGGTTTCTGGTATAGGGTGGTGTTTATGTGACCATCGCTTATTAGTACTGTAGTATCCAGGAAGTGGATCTCTTGTGTGGACTTGTCCAGGCTGAGGTTGATGGTGGGATGGAAGTTGTTGAAATCATGGTGGAATTCCTCAAGGGCTTCTTTTCCAGATGATGAAGATGTCATCAATGTAGCGCAAGTACAGTAGGGGCATTAGGGGACGAAAGATGAGGATGTGTTGTTCTAAGTCAGCCATAAAAATATTGGCATACTGTGGGGCCATGCTGGTACCCATAGCAATGTTGTTCTTCAGAGACAAAGAAGCTAGAATTCCTTAGGCTACTGAATACCATATGGTTGACACCCTCTCCCCTAGAATAGCCATTCAGCAAATCCTTTCAGTATATACCATCATATGCTGTTTTAGTTACAGAACTGTTAAACAATGATGACATCGCAATTCCACCGATATCAAACTATTTATTGAAAAAACACACATAGTAAATAAGCTTGATGGGCAATTAAACCAGACCGACCGTATTATATTTCTCAACAATTGTTCTTTCCTTCAACTCTTGGGCAGTTTCTCAAGTTCAATAAGAATGAAGTGTCCTGTTAACTGTTTATCTGTAGTCCTTCTGTAGCATTACAGTACATACATTTTCTATTATGAGTGCGCAAAACTTTAATACACAAGAACTTCCATTCTATTTGTAACAATAGAGCAGAATAAACGATACCCTAAAAAAGCCATACCAAAGTATTGTGTGTTCTCTTCATTTTCTTACACAAAGATGGCAGAAAAGAGGAAGTCTCCAACACGCTGGTTCAGTCTTCCCATCTGTATAGAAGAGGGTTGGATGCTGCCTTGGCCACTGTCACCCTGCATGATGCTCTGGATACTTCTGGAACCCTCTGGAATTCCATTAGAGCTCCACATAGAAGATTTTTCCTTGACACTTTTATACATTGGACAGATCAGCAAAAAGTGCTGAGCAATTTTTTTCCCACTGATTATTTCAGAAGGCAAAGTTACCTCATTGCTTGATTTATGCTGACAAAGCTACTTAAGCACCATACTCTAGATAATCTTTGAGCATTTGTGGTTCCTGCTTTGAACTGTTCAAGGCTAAATTAACAGATCTGAGTGATTGATAAATTGCTAATAAAATTCAAAAGTCAACACAATAAATTCCCTATAAAACAAGAACAGTTGTGTTTTAGTGAAATGGTGGAAGTGATATGCCCAGCCAAATGGCTCTGGAGACCTTTGTTTAGCGTTCAAGAAAGGAAGCTTTTCAAAGAACCTTCCTACACCCTACATTGAAATAATTAAGGGCATGTTTATATTGGTGGGGGAGGAGGGATGAGGAAGCTAACACTGATTTTAACACTGGTGTTAAACAGTGGAAGTTGGGGGCTGAGCAACAGAATACCCATTATGTAAGTGGTTAAAAAGATTTGCCTGTACAGTTAAAGCTGTTATATTATTCTTTGCTTCATTTATGTACCAGAAGCCCATTAAAGGGTTCATTGTCCTTCCAGAACAGATGCTGTGTTTCTTTTCAAGTGGAGTGAAGTTCAGTCAATTTGAAATTTTGACATGTTACATTAGAAAGTATTGATGCACAAATACTTTCAACATCTGAAGCACCTGACATCCAAAGATCTCTCAGTGCTCAACAAATGTCAGTGAGGTATTTCAAACCTGTTAAGTATTAGGCTGCATTCACCCATGCTTGCAAAGGGAAGTGGTGGTGATGGGACAGGTAAGCTGCTATTTTGGGGGGATTAGGGCAGTCAGGGTTTGCACTGAACTCCCAGAGATTCTGCCTGTGGAGTGGCTGGCTGAGACTTCTGCTAAACTGTTAGTAACCTCCTTCTCCCACCCTGTTATGTTTTGTCCATCTGCCACATCCTGTCCACCACCCAGATTGTATGTTCTCTGCAACTGGAACGATCTTCTATGTTACTTGCCTTTACAGAGCCTATCACAACGGGACCCTGATCCTCAACTGGGGTTTCCAGGATCTACAATATAAATAGCAGCAGCTGCTATAAAGTGAGGTTGAGAGTCTACAGAAATCCTAGTTGGAAAAGCTGCCTGTCCCTTCATGATCAATACTTTTGGGCCCTCTGTAGGCCACCCACAACAGAGCAGTGGTTCTGGAATCCTTTCAGAGACTTTCTTGTGCCTTAGATATTTGTGGGCACCAGCCAATAAAATGCAGAACTGAATCAAGCCCCACATCTACATTTTACAGATTGGAGAATAAATGGACAGAGGTTAAGAGTTGTTTGAGGTAACAGTACATCTGAGACAGAGCTGGGGACAGAACCCTGACCCTGTGCTTTAGTGCCAAAACCAGCCTTCCTTTCTTAACGAAAATTAAAATTGCAAAATACTTGCTTTGAAATAATACCTTTTACATTAAATATTAGAATCCAATAAAAAAACATAAGACAAAGGCTTGGAAGAGAGCTTTTTGATAGAACACAGTATTTAATTCATTAATATTTAAGTTCATAAGAATATATAAAATGCAACATGTCTTGTTTCTAGAGAGCAGCTACCCAACTGTAGTCCATTCTTCTTATCTTTCGCAGTTGTTTTTCCTGAGATTTAGACAGTTTAGTTTGGGTAATTTCACCCAAAAACTCTGTAGGATTTATATCTTGTTCCATCTCCGTAAGCTCTAAATCCTCATCTGATTCATCCTCCGCTTTTTCACTGTCCATTTCAACTTCATCAACCGCTTCTCTGGCACTTTAAAGTAGGGGGACAGAGGAAAAGAGACTATCAGCATATTCCACCACAGGAAGGAATGAGAATATAGTTTCGATACTAAATCGTGATATGGAGCTAAATTGTCTGTGCAGGTGAATTTTATATACATTATATAACTTATTTATGTAGCACTGCAAGGTACTTTACTTACAAGGAAAAGATGTGCCCCAAAGAATTTACAATTTAAACAGATTACTCTCAGCATATGTAGCACGTATATACACAAACACACTACAAATATCTAGAATAAGGCCTAATATTTGGGTCTGATCCAATGTCCTTTGAAGTCGATAGAAAAATTCCCATTGGCTTTAATGGGCACTAGAACAATCCCTTAAACTGAACAGCTCAACTGCATGCATCACACACCTTTGCCCATCTCACCCACTCTCCACCCACTAATCCATTTCTCCTGGATTATAACAATCCAAACCCTTGAACACTTTCAAATACCTGCCATTTTATTTGAAATGAAACATATCTTTGACAATTTTATTTCTCCATATTATGTTAGTAATAAGGTACTGGATAGAATATATTCAGTCTTGCATCAGTAATAGGTATAATCTCATGATTTTACAGGACCAGAAATGCATGTTTTATACCATTGGAAGAATGGGTTTTCCACCCTCCCTACAGGCCACGATGTCGTCTTTAAGGCCTGGAGAATGCAGAGATATCAGACCTTAAAGTGCTGACATTTCTAAGTACAGAAAAAGCATTACAGTAACTTTTCAGAGAAACTTTAAAAAGTTATTGGTTATAGCGTCCTCTCTCCCGCTCACACTCCCTCAGTCTTGTGCAGAAGACCAAATTATATTAAGGTAGAATGGGTTTCAAAAAAGAGTCCCAATAAAAAAGGTTTAAAATAGTTACCTACAGAATACCTGCTGCTGCATGTTGTCTGAAAGTGTAACTGGAACTTGTCTGAGATGACCTGTATAACTCTCTGCTTGCGAGTAACATGGGTGTCCTATACTCATCACTGAATTAAGAAATCTCTACTGCACCCCCTATATATGTACACACACACTTTATGCATAAGCAAGTTATATACCATTGACAGGCAGATGTGGATACTGACATCAAGATAAAGTGCATAAATATTTGCATGTATATGTATTTATACAATTTTTACATATTTGAATGTCACTGTCTTTTTAGAGTCCAATCCTACAAGTTCTTACACTCATGTGTAACTTTACTTATTTGGCTAGACCCAGTAATCATAATAGGATTTCAGGTGAGTAATGTTACATATGTGTAAGTATTTATAGGATAAGCTGTTAGACTGTATGTGCAGAAATTCTAACCAGGATGACTGACAAACCCTCCTAATGTAGATACAGCTTATACCAGCTAAAAAGTGTTGTTGCCTGTATAGCTTAAGCTGATTTAGTGAGCGAAGCAAGTTCTACTGGCAAAAGCACTTTTATTCTGCTTTTGTATGCATCCGATGAAGTGAGCTGTAGCTCACGAAAGCTTATGCTCAAATAAATTGGTTAGTCTCTAAGGTGCCACAAGTCCTCCTTTTCTTTTTGCAAATACAGACTAACACGGCTGTTACTCTGAAACCTTTTATTCTGCTATAACTGCATCTACATGACAGCTTTTGCTGGTACAGAAAGGTTACAAAAAAACAAAACAGAAAACATGACCCCCCCTCGTACCAGCAAAGGTTTCTAGTGTCTGGTGTATGTCTTTGCAAGTGTTTGTGAAATGCCTAATGCACAGGGTACCCAATCCTGGTTTGAGCTCATTGGTACTACCGCAATATGAACAATAATTAAAAACAAACAAACAAACCAACCATGTTTCTCTGGAGATCTAATTCATTGTTTGGTACACACTTATGTATGAAAGGTTTTCAAGAATAGGGTGTCTAATGGTTAATCTTAGCATGCTAAGTATTTCACTGGTTTCAGTGTACTTAGCATACTAATAAATCTACTACAAAATTACTATCATAGGCCACCAATCTGTATGGATAATTTTTTTTTAATTAAACAAGAACATACATTTATCTCGCAAAGGAGTAATCTTCATAAATGAAGACACCTCAGACATACCAAACTGTTGCATATTACCGCTAAACCAGTTAATCCTGTTAACTTGCTATGCAATGCTATCAATAAATTAAATCCTAATTAAAAAAACCCTAGGAACTCCTGTGGGGGTCTCTCTCCCCCAATTTCAACTATTTAAATTTTGCCTTCATGATCTCCTTTACAGATAGAGTATTCACTTCCTGAGACAATGACACCTTAATTATAATCATTCTTATGAACTATGATAACAAATGGAATGAATAAAAAAAATAGGAAAAGTGCCACAACACTTAAGTAAGATCTAGTTGACAT
The DNA here is from genome assembly GCF_965140295.1 of Lepidochelys olivacea. NCBI lineage: Eukaryota > Metazoa > Chordata > Testudines > Cheloniidae > Lepidochelys > Lepidochelys olivacea. The sequence goes on along the minus strand of NC_140421.1, from coordinate 52,258,128 downwards.
ATGAAACTTATTTAAGCCACCTTGACTGGTTTTTTTTACCTTTTATTCTCCTTGGATATCAGCATTGAATTAATAAAAATGGAACACAAGAAAGAAGCAGATGGCAACACATGTGCAGGAGTGTGTAGGAGCTGAGGAGACAAGAAAACAGAGGTTTTACTGAAGTTCCATTTCTCATGCTTTTATATATACATTTATTACACACACATACACACACTCTCTCTCTCTCTCTCACCTCTTTGATTGCAGGTGAATCTTGGGCTAAGTGACTCTGGACAACTGCTGTGCCAAGATCTGCATTCTCTTTTGATTGTTGTTGATGCCTGTGCTTTCCCAATAGCAAATAAAAGGGGGTCATAGGGAGACTCTCCTCTACTGCCAGCTAAAAAGAACGAAGTAAAAAACAGAATAGGTAGTTTAAAAGGGGAAAGAGCCCTTCCTTTCTGAGAAGAAGAAAAGGACAATATTTCAGGGCCAAGAATCTGAATTCTCTCTCTCATACGAATGCCCTTGAATGAATTGCTGCTAATGTTCAGCAATAAGTGTTTAGAATTTTCCAACACACAGTTCAGATACAGCCTAATTCACTTGGATATTGTGAATATTCTTCTTTAAATTTTACATTTTAACACTCCACATTAAACTTTAATTCAGTTATAATCAGAAAAGTGACTTTAACAACAACAAAAAAAAGCACCTTTTTACTCAAAAGATCTGATTTCTGTGCACATTCTGAGTAAGATCTGATTACTTCAATTACTCAAGGGCATATTATCCCTCTGCATGCAGGGTGGATAAAAACTGATAAGGTCCAAACTTAGATTATACATCTATTAAAGTCATTTAAATCCAATACAAAAATATTAAGCAGTACATTTGCTGCCAAATATTAACGAAAGTCAAACCACTGGATTGGTTTGTCACTGATTATGCACCTGGAACCAGAATTTGTTGTAGTGCTAACCCAGTTTTTAACAGTAGCCTCTTCTGCAGGTGCAGGAAGAATATTTTCTTTATTTCTGTTTATTCCCCTAGTTCAGTTCAATGACTTGTTCATTCAAAGTTAAGAAACTAAATGGGAGTTGAAATGGTAGGAATACTTGTTTTCCTCTTCTAATCTATGAAGAACATCTAGGTGTGAGAGGATGAGATCTATTAGTTCTAAAATCTTGAAGGACATGACGACCAAAAAATCAGCTCAATTCACTAACTACAGATATTACCCTTGTTTAATAAATCGAGTTTTAAATATGAAAAATATTTTGCTCAACTCTTATGACAGGAAAAAAGTTTAGTATCCAGCACATTTCAGGTAGTTTTCTTTAAAAAAAAAATTCTGTTTTGGCAGATTTTTAATTGAATTTGAATTTCCACCCAAGTACAGCTTGGCGCAATGCAAGTAAAAAAAATTAATCTAGTAAATAACAAATGAATCATTCACCATTTTCTAACATAACTCTTATATTTTTTATTAATAAGCTATATAATTGTTTAAATCAGTGTGTATAGATTTAATGTATTTTCCTGGTTAGCAAAAAGAAGCACAAAATATAATGTAAAGGCTACATTTAGTTCCAATTCAACAACATGTTTTAATGGTTACCAACCCATGAGAAATCAACTTTTCTTTTGGAAAATAACTAAAAAGTACAAATGCAAACCATAATTAAAATCAAATTATTTAAATCAACGTTTGCTGCTTGCTGATTTACCTCAATTCACTATCTGCGTGAAGAGGGGACTGGCATCCAACGGCTCTTGGGCCCCGCAGACAGAATCACAGAACTGGAAGGGACCTTGAGAGCTCATCTAGTCCAGTCCCCTGCTCTCAAGGCAGGACTAAGTATTATCTAGACCATCCCTGACAGGTATTTGTCTAACCTGCTCTTAAAAATCCCCAGTGATGGAGATTCCACAACCTCCCTAGACAATTTATTTCAGTGCTTAACCACTCTGACAGGAAATTTTACCTAATGTCCAATCTAAACTGCCCTTCCTGCAATTTAAGCCCATTGCTTCTTGTCCTATCCTCAGAGGTTAACAGCCATTTTTCTCCCTCCTCCTTGTAACAATCTTTTATGTACTTGAAAACTGTTATGTCCCCTCTCGGTCTTCTCTTCTCCAGACTAAACAAACCCAATTTTTTTTCAATCTTCCCTCAGAGGTCATGTTTTCTAGACCTTTAATCATTTTTTGTTGCTCTTCTCTGCACTTTCTCCAATTTGTCCACACCTTTCCTGAAATGTGACGCCCAGAACTGGACACAATACTCCAGTTGAGGCCTAAGCAGCATGGAGTAGAGCGGAAGAATTACGTCTCATGTCTTGCTTACAATACTCTTGCTAATACATCGCAAAATGATGTTCGCTTTTTTTTTTTTTGCAACAGTGTTACACTGTTGGCTCATATTTAGCTTGTGGTCTACTATGACCCCCAGATCCCTTTCCACAGTACTCCTTCCTAGGCAGTCATTTCCCATTTTGTATGTGTGCCACTGATTGTTCCTTCCTAAGTGGAGTACTTTGCATTTGTCCTTATTGAATTACAGAATATTTGCTTCAGAACATTTCTCCAGTTTGTCCAGATCATTTTGAATTTTAATCCTATCCTCCAAAGCACTTGCAACCCCTCCCAGCTTGGTATCGTCCACAAACTTTATAAGTGTACTCTCTATGCCATTATCTAAATCACTGATGAAGATATTGAACAGAACCGATTCATGTGGGACCCCACTCGTTATGCCCTTCCAGCATGAATGTGAACCACTGAACTATGCTCTAGGAACAATTTTCCAATCAGTTATGCACCCTCCTTATAGTAGCTCCATCTAGGTTGTATTTCCCTATTGGTTTACTGTCTACATGCAAGACAGTATCAAAAGCCTTACTAAAATCAAGGTATACCACATCTACTGCTCCCCCCCCCCCACACAAGGCTTGTTACCCTGTCAAAGAAAGCTATCAGGTTGGTTTGACATGACTTGTTCTTGACAAATCCATGCTGACTGTTATTTGTCACCTTATCATCTTCTAGGTGTTTGCAAATTGATTGCTTAATTATTTGCTCTATTATCTTTCCAGGTACAGAAGTTAAGCTGACTGGTCTGCAATTCCCTGGGTTGTCCTTATTTCCCTTTTTATAGATGGGCACTATATTTGCCCTTTTCCAGTCTTCTGGAACGTCTCCCATCTTCGATGACTTTTCAAAGATAATTGCTAATGGCTCAGATGCGTCACTTTTGTGACTTCTTTCTCCTTTAACCCAAGCTCATGAATCGAGGATCACAGGGAGAAAGGGAGTTAGCTGTGGAGCTATCATTGTAACTCACCCACATTTCCTCTGCAATTTGGACCCCATCCTCAAGGGAGTAGGAGGTCTGGGAGCATGGGCTGAGTGGAGCCACTTGCATGGCTCCTGTAAACGCCAGTTTAACAAGGAACCTGAGAGGGGAAGTTGAGGAAGAGGGGCCACACAAATCCAGTGGAAACCCCCAAAATCTAAATCACATCTTCCTTACCCCTATATGGGAGCAGAGGTACAGCTCCAAGGAACTACAAAAGCCATTTAGATTCTATACTGGTTCATGCATCAAATTAACTTCTAACAATGTATCCTTTAATATACATGTTGATGCATGGAGCTAGAAAGAACCCATCTTGACTTTCAGATTCCAGGTGTATACACAGGGCTAGAAATTAGAATTACCTCCCCAACACTTTGTCAATTTAGCAGCCTGGATCTGGAGTCAGACACCCTATGGCAGCAATTTTACACAGTCACTTCTCAGACTAGTATCACTACCACTGAACTAAAGAGTACAGAATAAATGATGAATAGTTACTATTTTCTCAAACAACAGATGAATATAGTTTTAAGAAGTCTATTTTAAGTCTTAGTGATTTGTTTTAGATTGTGACTGTGAATAGTAGCTATCTGAACGTTGATATGCATGGCTTAATTGGGATTGATCGAATTAATCAAGTGGTACTGTTTTTGTTCTGATTCAATGAGTATGGAAGCACTCCTAAAGGTCTGAAAGAAGTTACAGCGACCTAAGCGTTGTCCACACTGGTGCTATGTCGGCAGGAGATGCTCTCCGATGCAGTTGTGCCAAAGTAGTGATTCTAGTATAGACCTGCCCCTAGTATGAAAGCTTTCTGTATATGAATTTTAAATTCACTCAATACTTGCTCATATAATTTTGAAATTCACTTAACACTAATGCTCGTGAAGATGAATCAAATTTCCACTTTCCATGAAACTCAAACAAAGGGCCATTAACAATATGACTACAGTAGAGCCTCACAGTTACGAACACCTCAGGAATGGAGGCTGTTCGTAACGGAACAAAACGTTATTGTTCTTTCAAAAATTTACAACTGAATACTGATATATTAAATACAGCTTTGAAGAAAAATGCTGTTTTTAAACCATCTTAATTTAAATGAAACAAGCACAAAAACAGTTTCCTTCGCTTGTCAAATTTGTTAAAAAACTTTCCTTTTTTTTTTTGGTTGTTTACGTTTAACACAGTACTGTACTTGCTTCCCCCCACCCCCCTCCAGTCTCTGCAGCTGCCTGACTGCATACTTCTGGTTCCAAATGAGGCATGTGACTGACCACTTAGTTCTTAACTCTCATGTTTATATCTTTGAGGTTCTACTGTATGTGTAATTTATAAAACACAAACTGACTTCTGCACAAAGTCAATTTTTTGCATTTTCCCAGCTCTACATTAAAAAGCATTTTCAGAAGTTACAGAACGCAGCATCTCCATTATTAAGTACACAAGAAAATAGTTAACACAGAAAACTAAAGATTTTAAACAGCTGCAGTGCCATGCCAATTGAGAAGTAATAGCACTTTAAAATACCAAGATACCTCTTTTAAGGTATGTGCTTTTTAGTACAGATGCAACACTTTTTTGCCAGGAGAAAGGACAGCCATTTGTTACTTCAGCTTTTAATAAGTCTTTATAAAAGGAGCAATACTGCTAAAAAATAAGCAAAAAATCAAATTAAATATGACTGCATCTTTAGATTAGCACCTCTCGTTCCATGTCAAGGTCATCTGAACACTTATGACAGAAGAGAATTTAGATCTGACAAATAAGTTTCCAACTGAATGAATTTTGAACTCCTTTGCACAGCCCGGCTATCAGAACAACTGTAAAAATACCTGTTTACTTGATGGTGTAAGCCTTTCTTCTGTGGACTTTGTGCTAAATGTCAGTAGATCCTAGAACATGCAGAATGATGCAGTCAGATTATGGAGTGGAACGACACTTCAATGTATTATTTACAAAATAGTTTCATGGTCCAAAAATTTGTCATTTGAGTGAAATAAAAGCAGACATACATTCCCCACAGCATATTTCATACAGAAACCACAACAAAACAATGAAGGGGAAAAGTCAGAGACCAAGAGATGGAGGGTGGAAAGGGGAAGAGCGGGAAGGAAAGACAAAGCTCTGGGGGCAACTAGTAGGTTTTGGATTTAATAATTTAACGATTTTAAAAAAATATTTGCATAAAGAGCAATAAATAGTTCATAAGGTAGTCTGATAAGTGTTAGGCAATAATGGCAATTTTCTTTATAGATCCCCAGATTATGTAGTGTTGCTCTTTCATCCGGTTGAGGCAGTGGAATCAAAACTAATCAAGGAAGAAGTTGGACTGTTTTGGAAACTGAAAACCAATGACCACATTATACCTTATACTGGTTAAAAGCAACAACAAATTCATAAATGGAAGCCCATTACACTGACTACCAGAGGCCTGGATTTTTATTGCTTGATCAGCAGTTAGCATGAAAGTTTTAAAGCAACAGTTCTCTTATTCCCCCTTCCCTGCCTGTCACTTCTTACCTGTGTTCCAGTCAGGAAGTAAAGTTGAGATCTGCTTAACCACTGGTGTTTTTCTGAGCCAATTGATTCAGGCACATCTCTTGGAATGAAGACAGCCCACTGGATTCTCTCTCTACAGACATTTCTCTGGATACAGAATGGCTTTGGCTCATTTGGCTTAAATACAAACACTGGCAAAACAATTTTTTTATTTTTAATAAACAAAAGCATTTTCTTCCCACCCTTCTTGGGCTAGACAAGGCCCCACATGTCATAGCTAAAGATGGCCGGATGGGACTCCCCTCAACTTCAGTGTGCAGTTATCCTTAATTGGATGGATAATGTGTGACTGAATGATAGGCGGCATCCATCCCCAAGAATGTACATTCTACCTTCATGGTATTCCCAGCCAGAGAGCAAAAACAGAAACTAAACCTCTCTGCAAAGCAAAAGAACTAAAAACGTTGCATTAAGGCTCTATCTACATTAGACATTATACACAGTGAAACAAATGCCCCCCTAAATTTAGGTAGTGTGGAAAGGACTAAGAATTAGGGATGTAAATACAGTTTAAAAAATTAACCGTTAAAAAGATTTACACATTTCGTTTAAACGGTTAACCAATTAAAGGGCCAGAAAACTGGCTGGCCCAGGGATTAACGGTTTAGGCAGGTTAATCGGTAAGACTAATGCTTACTGGTTAACATTTTACATCCCTACTAAGAACACCCCATGCAGAAAGAGTGACTGACCCATATTTGCATTGCCAAAGTAGCAACCAACTGTGTTCAGGGAAGGATGGGTGGCAGGGGAGCCCTACTTACCTGCTGGTATCAGACATGGCCCAGTTTCCTACACAGACAAAATTTAAGGAACTACAGTCTATTTTGTGACTTTAAAAAACACAACCCAACCAACCAACCAAAAAAACCCCAGGTCTTCAACAATAAAAATACAATCTTCTAGAAGCTATGTTTTCAGTGTTGCAGCTTTCACCCTCTCTTGCTAGCAAAGGAAACCTTTGTACTTACGGTCTGAACCTTCCAAGAGCCTTGAGACTGCAGCAATGTTTTCTGAAAGAGGGTCAGGTTGCAGCACCATGACGTTGAGCTGGGCACTCCATTCCACTAAAAAATAAACCACAAGACATGAAAGGAAGCTAGATGTTTTACTAAATAAGAAGCCAAATGTCGAACACACACCTGTAGCTATACCTCTGCCTGGAAGACTCAAACTTTAACATTCACAGGGGAGTCAAAACTGATATTTATATCAATCCTGCTATACCAGTATAAGAGAAAAAGGGTTGGATTATCTAGTCAGTTGGAGTTTGCTGTGCACACACACTCTGGACCTGAGGGTTTAAAAAAAAAAAAGGCTCTGATTTGCATAATCTAGTCATACTTGTACTGGATAGAAGGAAGCATACAATATTGTTTGGAATCCTGCTATCCCAAACCCGTTCATTACTCTTCTCCAAACGACTACGCAGTACAACCTGATTTAGTTTGTAGGTTATAAAAAGGAGATGGAAAATAACCCTTGCATATTGACAGGATATTTCTCTAGCCAGTAGAAAGCTGTTAACCTCATTCTCATATGTTGTACTCAGCCTCTGCCTGTGAACGTACCCAAAACTGCGGGTTTTAAAGCTTTTTAAAATTACTGATTTAAATGTTCAGTTGTGGGAAATTATGGGAGAGTAAGACAATTATCTGGTGACAACAGACATCAAGATTCAAAAAAGTTATCCTTATAACCGTTGTCAACATCACATGGCAAAATATACAAAGTAACTATCTTTAAAACAAATTAATAAGTTCTCAAGCAGAATTTTTCTCATTTTGCCTATCTACATTTCTATTATTATTATTGATGAGAACTTTGTCGGTTTGCATGTATGATGAAATCAACGTTTACTGACATTTACCAATACAAATTAATCATTCCAAGCCTAATCATACTCCAGCTCAGAAAATTTCCTCAATAGTCAAAATATAAGTGTAAACATTTCAGCCAGGAATGCTGCAGGCTTTACAATGGTGTAGTGTCAGTTAGTAAAGCAAACAGGGATTACAGCAGGGGTGGCCAACCTGAGCCTGAGAAGGAGCCAGAATTTACCAATGTACATTGCTAAAGAGCCACAGTAACACATCAGCAGCCCCGCATCAGCTCCCCTCCCCCCCCCCCGCCTGCTCCCAGCACCTCCCACCCACTGGCAGCCCTGCTGATCAGCATCCTCCCCTCCCCTCCCCAATCCGCTGGAGGCTCTGCAGGGGGTGGAGTGGGGGCAGGGCCTGTGGCAGAGCCAGGGGCTGAGTAGCGAGCGCGCGTGCACCCCCCCATTGGAAAGTTGGCGCCTGTATCTCCAGGCCCGGTGTCGGTGCCAATTCAAGGAGCAGCATATTATCTTCTGAAGAGCCACAGGTTAGCCACCCCTGGTCTACAGTGTTACATTGAACTGAAGTATGTAAAGTACCTCTATTATGCTTCCATAGGCTGTTAAGTGGCAGGTCAGTTTAGAATCAAAGCTCAAAGTATTCTGGGTCACACTGAAAATGTAAGTGCTAACTATTATCAGTACTGCCCTGGCAGGTAACATTCATTGATTTAACAAAATTGATCTTACATGCACAACTGAGCAGGTTCCAGCAACAAAGAAAGCCATTATCGGTGGTGCCAAGAAGGTATTTGGAACAACTTAGTCTCCCAAAACACAGGTTCCTAGGTGAATAAAAGCCAAAATAAAGTTAATAAGCCTTAGATCTTCTGTTTATCTTTGTAAATTACCATTACAATCACAAGCACGCTTTCCATTAAATCTTAAATCCTTTTAAATTAAGCCAAATTCTACTCAGTTAACTACTGTAACTGCAAAATTTAGTCCTCTAGATCCTTCTCTAGTGGCTCAAAAGCGCTATAATCTTTAAAAAAATCTCAGCAAAAAGCAGCTGTGTCTATGGACACTTACAACATTCTTTAACACCCTACTTTCAAAGAGATGCCATTATAAGCCTGATTCCATACTGGTCACAATAAGCTGTTAATCAATCATGGGTGTTAAAGAAGTGACAGTGTAATAAAAAAATCGTATATTTAAAGCATTCCTACCTGTGTTACTAAACAGTACTACAGATTTTCTCTCTCCTTTTCAGTTTTACTAGTCTAATTTACTTTTCACCATTAATACGGTTTCCTTAGTATATCTCCTCAGATTGGAGAGTAAAATTAGGCTGGTCTGTTTCTAATTTTAATTTCTGGTTCTCTTGCACTAGTACAATTAAGTAGCATCCTGATTTCTAGTACTTCAAGAGAAAATGTGTCTTTAAAAAGCCTTTGTGTGATGACATTTCTAATATTAATATCAGAAAGTAACCAAGTTTGTGTGTTTCAAAAGGATTAGTTATTCTAGGTCTAATGTAAATGATAATTCCCCTTTAATTACAGCATAGCTGTCCAATACATATAATTAAGGCCATCCAAATATTTAACCGTCTGCAGAAAATTTACCATTGCACCACTATGTAGACCATAAAGGTTCTATCATAGCTAACAAGAAAAAAATTCTCTGGGTTAATAGATTACAGACTTATCATTAACCTAAAAGCTGGTCAATTTTTTAAAAAGTGAGTTTAACATAGCTGTGGTTAATACACCTGTCCCTGAATTTTTCTGCCAGCTTCTGTCCTTTTACAGTCACAAATTGCTCAAATTTCTTTCCCCTATTGTGAGAGACCCATAGGAAATTGACTATTCAGAGGAAAACGTGAAACTGACCAACTATACAAAATGCTGACAAATTCACAGAACTACAGTTATAGTCCTAAAGTGTTCAATGAACACCAACAGGTCAAAAATATTGAGTTTTGCATTTTTAAGTTGACAGTGTCCTTTTAAGATGGCCATAACTCAGTATTTGTTTTCAGTCGTTTGTTGCAAATAGTTACACCTCAGCAGGCTAGGTACTTGATAGCAGTACTGTGTCACCATTCTCAGGAGCACCACCTGTGACAGGCAGTACTTCCAAGAAAAAATTTCACAGTATTAGCCAATCTTCTCAGAAATATATATTCCCATGTGACAGGAGGATAATGGATAAAAGGGTCAAAAGCTCTGAGAATAATGATGGGTCATACCCATTACTATGCCAAGGTAGCAAAAACTATTTTCTCAAGTTACAAGCACTTTTCCAAACCCGATCTGCTTGGTAAAAAACAAAAACAACCAAACACTTCCACAAATACTGCACTCTCAAAGACAGTATTATAATGAGAAGGGAGAATAAAGTGTGTATCTTAAAAGTTTATTCAATGGAGTGAATGCTTCAAGTGAATCTTTAGCATTTTTAAGACACCAGATTCAGACAAAGCAAATTTCCTGCAATTTTTTCAACCTGGCATCTTTATAACTAGATCAACCCAGGAACTATATTGAAGGAATGGTAAAGCAGAAATGTATATTCACACAAGTCCAGAAACTCAAAAGTGAGATTGTCCTAGTCTCCATTTCAACTCCTCTCATCCCCAGCAATGACGTATGGTTTTCTTCTGCATTATCCTGATCAAGAACTTGTGTGTATAGACATCAGGATGCCTTCTGTTGAGATCAAACAATACTGGACAATGGGACAACTTTCTCAGCAAATATTTTGCAATATGGGTTAACCAGGATCCAAAATGACAAAAGTTTCACACTAATAATAAATTCTCAGTTCACTTGTTTAATTTGGTATTAGTGATTTTTTAATTAAGCTGTTCTTTCATAATGCACATGTTTAAGTAGGAAAGTGATTGGGCTGGTGTGGAAAAGGGGGAGGGTGATCAGCTTTAACCCCTTGATCCTCAGCTCCGCCCTGCAGAATAATGGAAATAAAGGAGAGAGAAAGAGAGAGTCAGTAGTAACTGTGTCCTGAATATGTGAAGTAGGCATGGGTATATAGTGGAAGAAGGGAGTCACACAAGAGAGATGGAGGGGCAGATGAAACAGCAAAGGGAGCTGGGTGGACTGATCTTCATTTAGGAAAAGTTATTGAACAAGCCCAACTTTTAGCAAAACAGCTTTAAATAAATATTGTAACAAATATTTTAGTACCTACAACTCTAAAAGCTCATCATCAGAGGAGATTTATACAAATGTTAAATATTTCATCTCTGTATGAATACATACTAGTGCTCTTTGAATGCTATAGATGAAATTACCTTTTTAAGTAGTCTTAACTTGAAAGTAAAAAGCCAAATGATAAACAATGTTACATACTGTATTTTTCCAGGTGGATGACAGAAAGTGCATATAAGATCCCAGGTATCCGAGTTCCACACAGTGACTGTTTCTTCAAAGCTAACAGCAAGTAAAGAGCCATCTTCTGAGAAACAGCAGTTAGTAGCTGGATAGTTGTGATAGCTGCCCACAAAATCACAGCTCCATCCCATACTTTGTTCTGTTAGATTGAACCATTAATACATTTGTTAATTCTTTCTATATTAAGACTTCTAAATGAAATTGAGTAGCACTTCTGTTAAGATACTATTCAGATTCTCTAAGCAAAGCTATTTATATTTGAAAAAGTTGTACATTTTTGTAGGGTTTTTAAAAAAAATCTGACCCATGTCAGTACAGAAAACGCCTAGCAAGCGTTGCATTCTTTAGGTTCTGCACTTGAACCACTAATTTGACATATCATGGAATTTGCACACTGCCATGTTTTTGTTCAATATGCAAACTACATTAAATGTAACTTTAAAAAAAAGAGGTTGCTAGATCGATCTAATTTTAATTCCTGTCACTATACTGAAGGCAGGTCAATATTATCAATGAAAATGTACAGCCTTAAAAAGTATTGGACATTCCAGGCCAAAGACACTTGGGGTTATTTCTAAAAATGTAAGTGTCCTTTCCTATACTTGATTTTCACTGAACCAGATTAACACACAGGTAAATTTTAAGCTTCATGCACAATATAGTAACCTGTCAGCAAACTTCCTTGTTAACTGTCAACTTCTTCTGGATCTCTTTCCCATCATCATCAATTACCATAAAAACAAACAGGAATTATCTCTTTCCAAGCTGATTTATTCAATGATAAACAAGTAACTTGTTTGGAATTTCCCCAGTTGGTTCCACAGTAACAATATATTCTCTCAACTGATTTTGAAATAAACGGCTGGTGTGGTAAAATACAGAAAGTAGATTATTTAAAAAAAAAAAAGTATTATACTTTACACTATGCTTACAAGTTGCAGAAAAAGATATTCATTACATGTTCTTATTTCTCTTTTGCTTTTACATTGTTTCTCTAGAAGGCAAAGTACCAAGATATAAAGGGACAAGACACAAAAATCGGTTTTACTAAAAATGAAAATAAGCCAGTGGGATGTTCTACACATCAAAAAACAATACAGTGATTTATTTATTGTATCTACTGTTGCGGGGCAGCTCTTTCCTCTTCAGTTCCCAGGTATACAAGATCAAATACATAATGCAAATACAAAAGACAGAGCAGCTATATACTCCCATGCATGCCATGACACTGAACTCCATACAGCCTTTGTATGTATGGAGGATGCAAAAGCAAGAGGGACTTGTTTAGTGGATTCAAAACACTTTCATGGTGGGTGCAGGAAGAACCATTAAACCCCATCCACCTCTCCACTTCATACCCAGTTAGTACTGGCTGCAGCCTGGCTGTGCAGTTAGTTAGGAATTGAGACAAGTCAGGGCAGTGGGAACGCATTCCCTCCAACACAGTTTCTAAGAGCAAAGAGAGTTTACTCATGGAACTGGGATTTAGTTGAGGATTAAGGTTATTTAACCCTAGAAAACAAAGCATGTTGGTACTTAGATATGAGTGTAAGTTGCCAAAATGTCCTTTAATAGTTCACAATAGTAAGTAAATTCATCAACATGTGTAACAAGGGTTTCAGTACATAAACATATCTATGTAAGTGCTAGCAATAAGAATATGAATCTTTGTTTATATTCACCGTGGCATATTTAGGCATTGTACAAGAGCTAAATCCAATGGCTCAGAGAAATTCACTATGGCAAACAGAAAACTACCAAAAGATAAAAGGTAACCTGTGTAGTCTAATGGTATCAGAAAAAAATTCTATTTATTTATGAAGATTAAAACAAAATGAACATAACCAAACTGCAAGCGGATCACTGAAAGGCTGCTGTCAAAAACCATATTTGAGAACCTATGAAGACTGACACACCAATGTCAGGAAAGTTCGTCAAAATGAAGTGTGCCAGGAAGTGCATTAATGGGGAGCCCCTCATATCTGTGGGTTGGAAGGGTTATGGCACGTTACATACCCTTATGAAGTCCTTATCTTTTATTACTGTGTGTTACAATGAGTCTCAACATGATTTCTGGTGGGTGAAGGGTCTTCAATTATTTCTCATCTATACAATCCACAGAATTATGTTCTGTCTGCATTTAGAATGCAGTTTAATATCTGCATGCAAGAGCGGATAAGAATTTAACTACAAGATACTGTACTAGGACAGTATTTTCCATTATGTGGCAACAGATCAAGTCAATTAAACAAGGATACCACCTTTCCAAGTGTTGCTCTCATGAGCAACCTCTGAATAAGAGGACTTTGCCCAAAGAAAAAAACAAAACAAAACCTCCTTTCCAACAACAAAGTAAAGGTTGGGCTGTAATCACTCTCATGAGCAGTGGATGGAGGTCACTGTTCCCTTTGTGTAGGTGAGTGGTTCTCAACTTTTTCATACTACTGTACTCCTTTCAGGAGTCTGATTTGTCTTGTGGACCACCAAGTTTCACCTCACTTAAAAACTACTGCTTACAAAATCAGACAAAAAAATACAAAACTGTCATAGTGCACTATTACTGAAAAATTCCTCTCATTTTGTCCGTATGAAATTTTAGTTTGTACTGACTTGGCTAGTGCTTTTTATGTAGCCTGTTGTAAAATTAGGCAAATATCTAGATGAGTTGATGTACCCCCTGGAAGACCTCTGCATACCCCTGGTTGAGAACAACTAGTGCAGGGTTTAGGCTAGTGGGATCTGTGCATTCATGTCCCTACCACACCTCCAACTTGCCTACATTCCTAACTATGGGAAATGATGCAAAAGGGTGATGGAGCTCTGTACTAGGGTGCACAGAAGAGAATGCAGTACTTCTGTTTTGTTTCTGATCCTGTGCACTTGCATATGGATGGAGAAGAGCGGAGTCACAATTTTCACATGTTCAACAGGTGGTGAATAAGAGCAAATTACATATTGGCCATACTCACTCTCTGAGTCAGAGTCATCCACCAACACCCAGACTTTAAATCGACCATCCTTCCCAGCTGTTACCAAGGTAGGAGTTCCATCTTCCAATTCATCTGTGTCACGGAAACACAGAGCTGTTACATGATCCTCATGTGGCATATTTATTCTGGTGTTCAGAGTAAAGCTATAGGGGAGAAAAACCTAAATTCACTATTTTATGTCATTTTGAATTTGCAACAGGTTTGTGTTCTGCTTCTTTTTTGGGGGGTGGGGGGGAAGGAAGGAAGAGGATGGTGGTTTGGAAAAGGGAGAAGAAGTGGTTTGAAGACAGTTTTGTTACCAGCCAATACATAATCTCACATTTAGTTTACCAGGTCTGTTCTCCTGCATTCCCCCCACAAAATTATGATGTAATTTGGAGAACAGAATTCTGATTTATTTAGATTCCTAAGATATACCTACTAGAAGTGCTCCTCCTAAGCTCTGGGCACCCCTTCTAATAGCTAACACTTGATCAACATGGAAAATTATTATTACATAGAAACATTTAAATTTCACTTTTAAACTCCAATCCCATAACTATCGTGCCAAACAACTTTGTGTAACATCTATCCAGTCCCCTCCTAAATAAGCAAGAAAAAAAAGTGAACTTTATGTGTGTCCAGAAGATTAACAAATCCAGACCCTGGAAGACCAGGTGAGTATTAGCATTGGGGTGCTGTTTCAAGGTTTTACATATTTATCTATACAGTATATCTGGCCAGATGGTATAGTAGATTAGAATGACAAAACAGATTCAAAGAGGTGGTATTAACATGTAAAGAAACCTGATGGCTACTGAAGTATACAAGCTTGTTTAAACTGTTAATTTCAAGAACTACAATTCAAGTAAGCGTGACTGATAATTCATACACGAGAGTGCTATTTAAATGTAGACACTACAGTCATTTGCACAATATTTAAAAAGAAGTCAAATATTTTGTGGTTTACCCAGGGGCTGACTATAAACTATCAGTACCTTTGTGTTTGCTCATCATAGTTCCACAGTTTCATCTGTAATTCAAGTTCAGTTTCCTTTTCTTCTCGCTGTTCCACTGTTGCTAACCAGCTGCCTCGAGCACTAAATGCAGCCTTCACCAAGTCAACCTGGTTTAGACCTACTTGATGGATGTATTCCTGCTGCACGATATCGAGCTGGAGAGTCACAAGAGCAAAATTAATTTTAAAGGTCAAGAGAGAGTCTGGAGAAGTCAGTCATGGAAAAAGGACACCACAGAAGGAAAGATGTTCTGGAAATTATCAGGACCATTGAAAATTAAATGAAATACTGAATAGTGAAACTGATTGCCAATACATGGGCCTTAATACATGAGAAATGTCTGCAAAGGCCATGTAGATTCCACAATACAGAAGATGTGACAACACACCAAAATACACTTTGATTTCAATATTTAGCATATAAAGGCACCAATGACCATTCTGTAGGGCATTTTCTGTAGATTCTGACAGTCTTATTACATTCACTTCCAAGTTGTCCACCACCATAAGAATTGTGATTAGCATTTCAAGGCATAACTTTAAGGAATCAATTCAAATCTTCAAATCCTACTACGTTTATACAGTACAATAATTTGAACTTGTGTAATATCCTTGCCACAGTACAGCTCTGCAAGTCAAGGCACAGATAAGCGACTTTCTTAAGGTCACAGAGGAAGTCTCTTGCAAAGCTGAGACTAGAACACAGTTCTACTGATTCCAATCTTATGCTATAACCATTGAACTACTCTCTCTTACCTACATCATATTTCAAGTGTAATTCTGTCACATAAGTGTATAACTTACAGCACCAGTCTATCAACTTACATTGTACAACTGTTTGTCAGTTTGGAGACAATAGAACTGCAGATGACCAGGTTTTCCATTCAGAACCAAAGCTTTAGTTCTAGGATCAACCACCAAACCAGTCTTGACATCACTGCCTGCAGTGAAGAGCAATAGCAAATGATCCAAGTTAGAAAGGGATGTCTTTAGCCATCTAAGCAGAAGAAAAATTGTTTTACTGCACGTACCTTTGACTAATCCTTGAATTACAGCAGAAACTCTCAGGTTGCTATGTATGATTGTTATTTCTGAATATACAAATACATATACATTAGCAAGGCAAGGTAAAGGCTTCTGTGATGTAAAACAGCAACAGTTAGCTATATTCTACAACTGGAAAAATCAGGATATGCACCACCCAAAATTAATCTTTAAGAAGTCATTCTACTACTTAATGAGCTACAAATGCACCATATATATGTGCACTAAACATTAAATTGAAAATCACATGGAAAGTCAGCAGCACAAGAATGTTTGAAACAAGAAAGAAAAAGTACCAGCTTATCAGAATCTTTGGGACCAACTGCAATGATGGAAAAACTAAGTTACAAGCTCCCACAATTTGTAAACAAAGTCCAATGATTGCTAGCATAGGAAATAAAAGATCAAACATCTACTCTTTCAGATGAGATTTGAACTTGTGTACAATACCGAACAGTGAATCTTAAGTTCATATATTCTAATAAATCTATGGCTCATGAATTCCTTATGGAATGAATACTATTACAATAGGTTTGGGCTTACTGTTCTCTGTGTGAGAGGTACAATAGAAAGTTCCATCCGGTGAGGCTGAGATGTATTCAATAGTAGATCCCAAACGGGGCAGGAATTCCTTCTTACAATCTGATCCATCACGCCACTGAACCAGTACAGACTCAACCCCACCACTCAGCAGGCTGGTGCCTTACATGCAATAAAAAAACCACAGTAGGTAAAGGAACTATTCCAAACTGACATCTATATATTTCTACTGCGCTCGTCACTATGTTATCTAGAGACTAATTCTATATTTAAACTCTTTAAATTATGTCCCAAGCAAAAAATTACACATCACTGCTACACAACTGGTCAAATGGCTCAAATCTCTTAACATGCCCATCTGATCTCTCAGACTCAGTAAGACAAACACTGCTACTGCAAGCATCAAAATGTCACTTAATAAATACTATCTTGGGAACAGCCGATTTCATTCATTTCTTGGGGCAGTCAACTATTTTTTGTGTTACACCACCATAGAAACTCTATTTAATATTAAATACTGCAAAATGCTTCCTGCTTGGGGGAAAAGGCTTTGAAGCAAGACCAATACTCTGGGGATGAGTCATGTTCCCACTAAAGTTAACAAGAGCTTTTCCACTAAATTCAAAGGAAGTAAAGCGTGGGCCCAGATAAGATTTCTTTGGCTTGTTTTTTTAAATTTGGATTTGACTCCAACAAGAACTTAGGTTTCCCCATCTCCTCACAAGATGATTGTTGCATAATAAAGGTGACAGTTGGTTTAGGATTTACATTGCCAAAGAAGGAAAATCTTTGAAGTCATGTCTGCCAGCCAAAATAGTGGCACGAAACATGCTTACACATCTGATTTCCTTGCTTTTTTGTAAAAAGTATACAGCTGTGCACACAAAATAGCCACAACTGCTTCCATCTTTCCATTACTCCACCCAAAAAGTCCTCAAAAAACCTTTCCTGGAGACATAAATCCATTCCTAGAATTTAAATATTTGTTCATAGGTGGATGACTCCAAACTTCAGCAGTTTCTTTTTTCTTCCTGCACTTTAAGACATTTGCACTCACCCTCTACAGAGAAAGCTAGATCCATGACTACATCATGGTGCCAGTGCAGTGTGGAGAAAGTGTACTCTCTTTTGTGGTTAAAATTTCTCCTGTTAGGAAGAAAACATTTAATTTAGTAGCAGAATAGGTGTTGGAGAGAATGATCTGTAAGGAAACAAAAATGGGCATGCCAAATTGAATAACATGTAAAATAAATATACTAACATCTATCATAATCCTTCCAATGCGGCTTTCTTGTATGTTCAGGTGACGGAAAGGGAGAGGCACAGACTACACACTAGGCATAAGATCCCTAGGGAATTGCTGCCAGTTGGGGCAAGAATAACCCCTGATCTGGAGCACTGAAGCAGTGCTGTTACTGGCTGCTAGTTCTCAAATTCTCTTGTCCATTTCCCTTACACAACCACTCAGGAGAGAAGAGCTAGCCTCTCTGCTAGTCACTGACTGGCTTTGTCTGAATATGAACTCCCATCATGCTTTCACTGGGGTTCCCAAAACCTTGTACAGAAGTCTCTAACCTCCACCCACAGCACAGGCCCAATTCAAACACTTCAGTTTTAAAGTTGCAGGGTGCAGCTAAGGGCACATTTTCCATTTGTGATCATGTGCAAATTAGACAGCCTTGAGGTCAGTCATAATTTACAGCTTTGAGAGCCACTGGATGGCTATCCTCAATAGACCCTTACCTATAATCATTTCTACAGGAGCCACTTCTGACTATGGTAAGGGAGGGTGCTAGATCCAATCAGAGATCCAATTATGTCAATGGCTGAACACCACTGTGAAGCAGAAAGTCCTGTGCCTACTCTCTTGACTCGTTATGCTCAAGTTCTATTATTATAATATCAAATCAATGCTAGCTGGAGAGCTGCCAAGTTTAACATACCAGAGACGAATCTTGCCATCTTTATGTCCACTTGCTATACAGTCTTCCTTAGGGTGACAGGCTACACAAGTAAAATAGTTGTTTGTGCCTTTTCTACTTGTTGCACTTAAAGGAAACCTTCAAAAATTAAAGAGTCGTTTTAATTAGAGTTCAATGTTAGATGAAGCTTCTCAATAGTCTTCATATGTAGTCTACTTGCAGCTGGGGCTATGTCAAAAAGATCAGAGCAATCACTGTACAAATGCAAATTAAAAGATACTTCTGACTGCACATGGGATTCCAAGGAGCGAGCAACTGGTTGAGAGTATTCCTGAACTACAAGAAAGTTGACAAAATTTAGGTACACCCCTCCCAAGAAAAGGACAGACACCATCCCCACTTAGCTTGCTAGATTCTTCCCTCCAACAAAGCAGCAGCATCTACATCTCCTCAGGACCTTACACAAAACATCCTAATTTAAGTCCCTGTTTCAATTCAGCAATAGAAAAGTGATGACACTATCGCCTGGGCCTAGGCTAAGAGTTGCTTGGCATCCCACAAATCAATGATGGCACTGCAGCTCAAACTGCCTCCGTTTCCCCACAGCAGCCTCAGACACACATTGAACAAGGGGGGCTGCCAGAACAGAATTTTGAAGAATCTGCCGGTGGATGAGCAGTTACTCAACATCACTTGCTAGGATTTCAGAAATGAAAAAGAAGTCATTCATGAGGAATCCCATTTAGCCATGCAATGATCTGCAGTTGAATCAGTGGTATCAAAGGATGCTGATGGAGCTAAAATAATCTGCATACAGCTGACCTGTTAACATACAGATACATATTTATGAGGTTTCATAGCTGACAACATTTACAGCCGTTAGTCTTACCTATTAACCCTTTTCTTTTTGAAAAAACACACAAGGAGATGAAGGCCACGCACTGATGCCACATATTCACCCTGTTACAGCAATACAGCAAGTTAGGACTTTGTATTTGATATAGATTCATATTGAAACTGGAGCACAACAAATGGGCCTTTGATCATGTTTCTTAAGCAGGTCTGTATCAAGATGCCATTACCCTAATCGATGAGAGTTGCTTGCATGTAGTGAGATGTTACTGCTCCCCATTTTAATACAGCTAATATAAACTCATACAGCCTAAAAGATTTTTTAAAACTTGCTTTGTTTATAACACCCTCCAAGAAACTACTCAATATATCCCCCACTTCCTGGGACAAGCTTTGCATGGAGTTACAGTCATGCAATCCCAGAGAAGTATACATGGGTGAAATAATGTGTGGAATCTCTTGCTTTGTGCACATATGCAATTATTATAAGGTTGCATATGAATGGTTGTTTGGGATACTGGCACAAATTCCTTTTTCATATAGAAAAATAGTTTAGTACTATTTATTAAAAATCCAAGAGTTCCATTAATTTTATGCCAGAACCAGGAGCTCCTACTTAATTTTGTTCCAGAACAAACGCAGATGAAAACACAAATATTGAATTTGCAGTCATACTCCCTCCTATCTTTAGGTATAATAAAAGCAATACTCCTAAGCTTCTGTAGCTCCTGTCCTGCTCTATAAAAGCAAAGGATCCATTAGGGTACACAGGGTCTGAAACATGACTAAAACAGCATCTTCTTACACAACACATCTGGTCTGGGTGAATAGAGAGTACAGTAAAAGCCTATATCTGTCACTACTGCTGTTGACACTGAAGCTGATTCTATTCTATTCCACAGATGAAAAAAATCAGCTAAGTTTTAACTGTATAATATTTACTACCGGTGACAATACATAACCCAGGGGACCACCCCCATCCCCAAATAGCTTCTCTTTTATATTTCAGGCTCACCTTGTAAGTCAGCTGTTTGGGAACCTTCCCCCCGCCCTCCCCAAAAAACCTAAACAAAACAGTTTTTTAAAATGTAAATTTATATCTGAGCTGGGAGTAACAAACAGGGAACTCCACAATGTTATTTTTACAGTCTTTTTTTAGAGTGCAAACACACTGTTAGCTCATCTTTTTGTGCATCAGAGCTAAAAACATGAGAGCAAAAACCAACATTAATTCTTTTGATTTGTGTGGTCCCATTTTCCCCAGAGGACAGGTGTTCTTTTTGGTATATAGTTTAGATTTTTAAAGGAAGAGGGAAGGGATGTAGCTTACTGAATTCAGAGTTATTTCATTACCTGACTTTTGCTAGTGCTCTGAGACAAATAAAGTTGGTCATCTAATCAGAGCCTTTTGATCTTTAATATCTTAGTGTTTTTAAAAAAAAAGTAAGCGGGAAAGAGCCAAAATTTTGCAAACAGACAAGAAAAATATGTCAGATAATATTCTGGGTCCAACACGTTGAACACAATTTTCAATTAACATTTACCACCACAAAAAAGCCTTCAAGGCCAAAAGTGTATTGTATGCCTAGTACGAGAATTGTGACTCTTCTTTCTAAAGAAAGGGACATTTTACTGGATTAAGTGCTTGAAATTGTATAATTTTCCTTCATTTTTACCCTAATGAAATGAAGTTGTATTGTAGGACATACTTTTGCAACTCACCAGCAATCCTGGTTTTATTATACATTTATGAAATTATAAGAATAGATAGTGCTGGATGTCAAATTTGTTGAGGCAAGCTTTCCGAGATCAGTGGTTTGCAGTAAAGGGGAAAAGTCAGGATTCATACTAGGCTTGTATAGCAAAGACACATTACTTCTTTTAGTGATCAGATTATGTGGTTAATCACATTTTTTTGTATACCAGACTAAACAGTATGTGGTTAACATATTTTATATAAAAGAAAAACATTTAAAAAGGTAAATATACTTCTCTTCCAAACGCAGTACATTTGGGCGACTGGCCTATATCATCCAAAATCAAAGACAGTTCCTTAGCTTCAACTTCTTGGTCTGGTGTTTTTGGCAGTTTCACAGAAACAAGCTGGAACGAGTCTGGTCAAATAAAGACTTTGGTCAGTAAAATAATTTTGTGCATGATGTTATAGTACATATATGTGTTCAAAAGGCGAGTATGTGGGTGCACCTGTTGTCCTCAATATAAAATCCACACTAGCTCCTTCAGTGTTGTTTTGAATGCATGCTTAAAGATGCATACTTAAGGATGAAGTCCTAACACCTTTATGTTATATTTTTGTCTCAGATGTTTCTGTGCCAAACTCCAACACAGACAGATGAGCTCTAGATTTTTCCATAGTGGTTTCCTGTGTAACATAAAGCAGAAACCAAACCAAATTACATAGATTTGTTCTTCCTCTGAAGTGGCATTCATAGGAGTATCATACAAGTCAAGTCATATATCTATTTTCTCAGGCTTTGAATAGTTGAATTTATGCCAATACTAGAACTGGTCAGTTTTTTCCCCCCATCATCATGTTTTTTTCAATTGGAAAATGCTCATTTGTTGAAACTGAAACTTTTTGCAGAAACAGAGCAGAACCTGGGTCTTCCATATCCCAGGCGAGTTGCTACTGGCTATGCGGGCATGACAATTTTTGAAAAGTTTAGATTTTGTTCTGATGCAAAACGAAAACAAATACGGAAACTCTAAGTTTTCCACAAAACAAAGTTCTTGTTTTCCTGCCAGCCTCAACTGATACTGGTTATTGTAGTGATGTAGCTTTTAAATATGGTAACATGACCTCAGGATACACTTAGAAGTTTAAATATAGGTCAAGAGACTCAAATAATTATGTCTATAATATATAACATTAGGTATGTATAGCACAACTGTTTGGAAGTTAAGATTAAGCTTTGATACAATCAAAATCCAAAAAGTGAAAATACTAAATTGCACATTACCGTTTTGTATCTTGTTGAAACTATAGTAATTGTTAGATGTACAGCAATGGATATTTTACCTATTTAAAGGACACTTTCAAGATATCTTTACAAAAATCACTTTCCTACAATATGTGGTTTACTAATAAGGCTGTAGATTATTAAGAGTGAAAATGTACCCAGATTAATTCACTCTCCACCTTCTGTACTGTTGGTACACTTTTTACATTTCATTCAGCACAGACAGTAAAACCAAACCAGATAGGTTCTGGTCAAGTGCACCAACACAGTATTGTTGTGTTTGGGGTCCATGTTATATCAATGGAAGGCTTAAATAAAACTTCTCATTTCCATGGGTTAATCAGACTTTGTAAATCTTTCTTTTGTCCCCCCAGAACAAAAATTACAAAACAATTTGGGGCCTCAACTAAGTTATCAGAGTCCCTTTAAACATTCAAGCATACTTAATATCACACTGCAACAAAGTACAAACTGAAGTTAATTATACTGTACCTAATGAATCTTCATTTTTCTTTGGAATTATAGTGAACACTGAATCCTCAGAACCAGCAAGCGTATAGAACGCAAAAAGTTTGTATCCAACAACAAAAGTCTGAAGAAAAAACCAACGAAGTAGTTATGAAATGTGAACGTCAAATTAGCTGGACAATTGTCAATTATTCTGAAGTTCTCGTACAGTCAGATAGTGAACAGTTTACAACCTAATCAGAGATTCTTTTTATCCTGGGCCTTGTTGCTCTTTAAAAAAAATGTTTGCTAAAAGCTTGTAGTTGATCATTCTCAATTTGAAGTCAAAAGAAAAAAAAAGCATGATTTTGATTGGTAACCCTATTACAGAACAAAAGGCTTATGTCAGTCTTGTTTAGCAGTATTTGTATATTGTTGACTGGGAAGGCTAAAGCTAACATCCTACCCTCTGCTACATGGTGGGGTGGAACAAAGATACACAGGGAGCCTATTCTTCCTCCACCCTCCAAGGCAGGACTTCTCCTCAGCTCAGGAGCAATAGGATAGAGCTGGCCGCCACAGCAGCTCACAGACTACATCTCCAAGGGGACACACTCAGCATCTAGTCTGACATCAATAACTGCAACACATGTGCTAAATGCTACCTTAAACACTCATTGTTCCTGCTCAGATGAGAGGCAAAGTACATCTCAGCACCCATCCCACAATACACATCTGTCTGCATCTTTTAACAGTTGCCCTTAGTCAAGCTTTAGTCCCAAGGCAGTTTATATGCCGTGGAACAGCAGCCCTCAAACTGTCATCCTTGGACCAGAGGTAGCTTGTAAAGCCCTTCTTGGCTACCCTCACAAATAAATATTCTGAGAAGTAAGCTGTGTGGGAATTGGAATACTGTGAGGAGAGGTGATTCATGAGAGAAGCCATCCCATACGAAGGTCTATAAAATGAAAAAATATGGTATAACTTCAATTACCTGAAAGTCGTCGTTCTCCCCCCACCCCCCTAGGTGAGGCAGGGAAAGACATGCAAACTGTCTTGGAAGCCAGATAGTCGAAGATAGAGAGAGGAGCTGCCTGAGCCAATCAACTAGCTAAAATAAGGAAGGGAGAACAGAAGAGCTACACTGAGCACAAAAATCAGATATCTTTGTGCGTATAACTCTTCCTCCCTCCTTTCTTCAGCCTACCAATCTTGGGAAAAAGTTTGGACAGCTTCTCTCCTAGGTGTCATCTTCACACAACTGTGCAGTAAGTCTCAAGCAACACGGAGGACCTTCTGATAACCATGGTTTTAGTGTACTGAATATTTAAGAAGGGACTGCATGCTTCATTAGCTAAGGGTCATCAAAAATGTCATTGCAGGCCCTAGCTAGGGGGCAGCAAATTTCTCCTGCCTTCAGTGAGAGGCCTGCTCAGGAACAAAATACAAACCATATTAACAAACACTGCTTTTGAAGCCAGGGTTTATGTTCATCTCCACTAAAAGCTTCAGAGAGCCTGAATTTGGCCCTGTGTGTTTTGTTCAGCCCCAGTATTCATTTAACTGATGGTCAACAGTGAACAACAACTCTGGAATCCATGAACAACTATGACAAAAACAGGTTTTTTTTTTGTTTTTTTTTTTAAACATACTTTAATGAGAATTCCATCTGTGAAGTCCCAGAGTTTGATGGTGCCATCTAGAGAGCAAGAATACAGCTGGAAAGGAAAAATAAAATAAGTTATGAAAAGAACTCAAATAGCAAAGCAAAACACTAGGGTCAAGATTTTACACAAAATGAGATCCTCAAGTTGGGCTCTTAAATCCATACTTGGGCAACTAAGTGGCTGGATTTTTCAAAAGTGCTAAGCACCAAGTTCCAATTGACATCTAACAAAATACACATACTGCTATTCTACTTTGATGTACACACTTTTGAGATATGCAGTTTGAGACCACGTGTGTTCCTATTTCGTATCTGAACATCACATTAAAGTTACCTAGCATGTGAATGCTAATATACATTTACAGTGCATGTGCAAAGATAACAGACGCACAGACCTTTGGGAAATAGATTCAGTCCCCTTCTACAAGTCGGCCCAGACTTTATGCACAGCAACAGAAAAAGCCAAACAGAAGCAGCTCAGAACCACCTCAATTTTTCTTCTTCAAATACATATTCTAACTCAAAGTTAAAGCTGAAAATTTAAGTATTCCCCACTTGTTTCTCCCAACCCTCACAAGATAAAAATCTCATACTTAGAGGATGCACAGGCAAAACTTAATGATGCCATCAGCTGAATAACTGTGTACTCTCAAATTTATCATTTGATTGCTACAGATAGTATAGTAGGAAGGAAAGGTCAGAATTAGCTCAAATATTTAAGGTGTTGTTGCTAATGCAAATATATTCTTCCATGTTTTGAAAGAGATCATACACACTCAACAGCAATGGTTCCCAAACTTTAACAACCTGTGAACCCCTTTCACTAAAATGTCACGAACCCCCTTCTAAAAATGAATATTTCCAGGGATTTTCTCCTTTATCTGTGTATAAATTATAAAAGCAGTGATCTTCGAAATATAAAATTTGTTTTTATGACATGCTTATTACACACTATTTATTATTATTATTAATGATTACAGTATTATTACATTATGAAAACAGCAACACTGTCTCAAGATCTCATTTTCGTAGCTTGTATCACTTTGAATAAGCGTGAAATAAGACAAGGCTCCTATGTTTCATCAAGGAGTATCAGATGTGAAACAGCATAAAGGTATTTAAGAAGCCAGCTCACAGAGTTCCTCCTACACAAGAATTCAGGTTTGCCTGGACTGCTCAGGACAATGCACCTTACAACAAAGCTTAAACTTGTTCTTCATAATAGTTTTGAAACCAATACTAGCTGCCGATTTCATTTTAAAAACAGCAAAAAATATCCACCTCCCTTTCCATTTCTTACAAGGAGTCTTGAAGTTTAAATCTCCTCAGTGATAGATATACTTGCTTTGATTTGCTTAGCTCTTGGAAGTTCAGGGGCTCCGTGCTGCTGGCCCTGTGCTGCCTGGGGTCCCTAGGGACAGCTCTGTCCACCATTAGGGAATAACCTCCTCCCCAAGAATGCCTTGTAATGTTTCACAAACCCCAGTTTGGGAACCACTGCTCTACAGTTACAGTAGGTAGGTGTGTTCATATTGGGGAGAGGCATGTGTAATGAAGACAAAAGTTATTAGAGTTACCAATATTTATGCATAAGGGCATAATACAAACACTAGCTGAGATCAGGAATAAGTTTCTCCACAGTATAGCTGCACAGTTGGATTCACTGTAAGTGCTATGGGCCACTCATTCCTGTGCCAATGCAGAGCCTGACACTTGAGAGGTTGATTAGGAAATCCCTAAAGCCATGTACTGATTACCATACCCTCTGGGAAATGGCCGGGATTTAGCCATGCCTGCTCCTACTCCAGACATAACCCTGGCATGTCTCCTACACCAGGGTATCCCTTATAGCTGCTTTGTGACTCTTTTCCCCATATAGCTGGCACAGAGCGGGCCACAAGGCACTGAGCAATCAGGTCCTACATGTCCTACTGCTGAAAAGCCTAGTATTGGCAATTGTCAAAGACAGACAAATACTAGATTAAAGGAACCATTGTTGGATTGTTCCAGTATAGCATTTTTTAAAGTGACCTGAGACACAAAATCTGTCCACCTCTACTTTTAGAAAAGCTTCCCACTCCGTAAATTAGACTAATCTGATGGTTTACAGCAACAAATTCATAAACTAATATGGGTAATTGCTATTTCAGTCTAAGTAAATAGAAGCTAATTCAGTAGTCGTTATAAGAAATAATTATTTCCAGCCTTCTCTCACTTTCCAGCCACGCCAAAAAACACATGATTGTGTACTGCCAAAGTCAAGTACCATTTCCTTAACTAAATTAGGAAAGAACCAAATGCCTAGCTGGACAGGACTCACAATTACAAAGATTTAACCAACCTGCATGTGGTTTTGGGGGTTAAGTTGAATTCCTGTCACCAGGTTTGTGTGACCCTGCAGGACGTGTACACATTCTTCTGTAGCTGTGCTGTACACTTTCACATAGTCTCCTGAGGCACATAAAAGGTACCTGAAAAGATGATGAAACAAAAAGTTAATATAATAGGGCAACTGAGAATTCTGGATAAAGATTTACACTTAATTTTTGTCAAGAGTAACAACTACTTTGAATCTACAAAGTACTAAACATGAAAAATTTAGGCCATCACCAAAGAGAGTACTCCATATTTAGAACTTCGTTTTCTCTTTGTACTTACTTCACCATTAAATGTAATGGAAGAACAAACAAGTATATCAGATGTTAACATGCAGTTACAAAGGCAGGAAAACTACTCATATATATTTTAGTTCTTGTTAAAGGTGCTGCTGGCTTAATCACCTTGAAAAATAAAGGCCTGTACAGATCAGCAGAACAGATAAAACATGCATGATGCTACTTACACGGCTCCAAACTACATATAAAATATCTCCCCCTTTGATAACATCAGTATCTGCTACATTTATAGGACTGTGCCTGGAAATGCTTGCTCTCACTCTTGGCCAAACAATAAAGATCAGCTAATTTTTTCCAAAACTCAAGTTCCAAAGGCTATGTCTACACTACCGCGGCAAGTCGACCTACGCTATGCAACTACAGCTATGTGAATAACGTAGCTGGAGTCAATGTACCTTAGATCGAGTTACCGCAGGGGGGGGTCAACGGGAGAAACTCTCCAGTCGACTTACCTTACTCTTCTCTTCGGGGGTAGAGTACAGGGATCGACTGGAGAGTGATCTGTCATCGATTTGGCGGGTCTTCACTAGACCCGCTAAAACGACCGCCGGTGCATCGATCTCAGAGCGTCGATCTGGGCTGGAGTCTAGACCTGCCCTAAGACTCAAGCACTTTCTCAGCACTCCTATTTTATAGATTAAAAAATAAATAAATAAATAAAACCCCCAAAACAAAAATGAGAGTTTATGATAAGCATCGGAGGGAGGGCATCCTTAGGTTCCCTGTGAAACTTCAGCATACTGCAGCTAACCTACTCTCATGCTCCATGAATTTTCCTTTGACACTTCTCTGGTTCCTTAGTTATCTCCAGCTCCAATTCAAAATGGCTCTACTGTTGTTCAAAGCCATGCATGCCACTCTTCTGTTTATCTACTCTGTACACGCCTTCACGCCGCTCTTCACAGCTGCAGAAGACTATTTCACTTATGCTGTTCCATCCCTCACTTCTGAAACAATTCTCTTAAATCTCTCCTTAGCCCCCACAACCCTTTTTGGTTTTTTGCAGCCCAGAATATTAACAATTAAATGTTCACGTCACACAAAAAATAGTAAAATTAGCCAAACAGACAAGTTTAAAACAACATGTGCCTACATGTTTACGATTATGTTTTGATCTCCAGCCCTTGATTACTGGCAGCCAAAGGCAGCATACTCAACTAAGGAGGGTGGAGAGAAGAATGGTTCTGGAATGGAGTCCCACAACTACACTGCAAAATAGCTCTGCTTAAATATGGTTATGGACAAAACCTGTTATAACATGGTCTGTGTAGACACACAAAATAGGCTAGAGAACCCTGCTTTAGCATTTCCCTACCCCACAGTATATACCCTACTGTAGAAAAAATATAAAATTAAAAGTTAACTTTTAATCTGGTTAAGGAAATGTGCATGTTGTAAAGCAAGACTCTGACTAGCAAGTAGGACAGAAGGAATGGAGTATGGAGGATATCTGGTTTAAAGACTAAATTAATGAGATAAGGGAAAGTTTATAAAAAAAGCCCCTGATCAACAGGGGTGACAGCAAATGGTTTTAAATAGGACAGAAAGAATCTGTTTTACGAGGCAACATGGACCTCCACATACCAATGTTATCTTAAAAGTAAAGCCTATGTGAACCCAGGTGCAATGGAAAACCTGTTGGTCAGCAAGAAGGAGGGTAGAGATAGGGAGGATAGGCCTTGGGGATAAAAGGAAGTTGTAAATCTTATTTGGATTAAGGGAGAAGTATCTCAGATTGGTATTTAGCTGAAGTCAGTAATTGGCAATGACATCACTTGTTTGTCAAAGGGTATAAAAAGTATACTTTTAAAGGGTTCATTGCTAACACCTGCCTGACCACGTTGGAGCTGACTAATATGGACCTAAGCACCCTTGGGTTTAACCTGTTTGTCAGTATCTTGATCAAATACTTATAAACCAACTTCCACACAAACAAGAGGCTGCTCGGCAGCTCTCCAACACCACTTTCTACAAGCCATTACCCTCTGATTCCACTGAGAGTTACCAAAAGAAACTACAGCATTTGCTCAAGAAACTCCCTGAAAAAGCACAAGAACAAATCCGCACAGACACACCCCTGGAACCCTGACCTGGGGTATTCTATCTGCTACCCAAGATCCACAAACCTGGAAATCCTGGGCACCCCATCATCTTAGGCATTGGCACCCTGAGAGCAGGACTGTCTGGCTATGTAGACTCTCTCCTCTGGCCCTACACTCCCAGCTGTCTTCAAGACACCACTGACTTCCTGAGGAAACTACAATCCATCGGTGATCTTCCTTAAAACACCATCCTGGCCACTACGGATGTAGAAGCCCTCTACACCAACATTCCACACAAAGATGGACTACAAGCCGTCAGGAACACTATCCCCGATAATGTCACGGCAAACCTGGTGGCTGAACTTTGAGACTTTGTCCTCACCCACAACTATTTCACATTTGGGGACAATGTATACCTTCAAATCAGCAGCACTGCTATGGGTACCCGCATGGCCCCACAGTATGCCAACATTTTTATGGCTTCCTCAGCTCTCATCCCCTAATGCCCCTACTCTACTTGCGCTATATTGATGACATCATCATCATCTGGACCCATGGAAAAGAAGCCCTTGAGGAATTCCACCATGATTTCAACAATTTCCATTCCACCATCAACCTCAGCCTGGACCTGTCCACACAAGAAATCCACTTCCTGAACACTACAGTACTAATAAGCAATGGTCACATAACCACCACCCTATACGGGAAACCTACTAACCGCTATTCCTACCTACATGCCTCCAGCTTTCACCCAGACCACACCACACGATCCATTGTCTACAGCCAAGCTCTACGATACAACCGCATTTGCTACAACCCCTCAGACAGATAAACACCTACAAGATCTCTATCAAGCATTCTTACAACTACAATACCCACCTGCTGAAGTGAAGAAACAGACTGACAGAGCCAGAAGAGTACCCAGAAGTCACCTACTACAGGACAGGCCCAATAAAGAAAATAACAGAACGCCACTAGCCGTCACCTTCAACCCCCAACTAAAACCTCTCCAGCGCATTATCAAGGTTCTACAACCTATCCTGAAGGACGACCCATCACTCTCACAGATCCTGGGAGATATACCAGCCCTTGCCTACAGACAGCCCCCCAATCTGAAGCAAATACTCACCAGCAACCACACACCAGAACCACTAACCCAGGAACCTATCCTTGCAACAAAGCCTGTTGCCAACTGTGTCCACATATCTATTCAGGGGACACTATCATAGGGCCTAATCACATCAGCCACACTATCAGAGGCTCGTTCACCTGCACATCTACCAATGTGATATATGCCATCATGTGCCAGCAATGCCCTTCTGTCATGCACATTGGGCAAACTGGACAGTCTCTACGTAAAAGAATAAATGGACACAAATCAGATGTTAACATTCATAAACCAGTCGGAGAACATTTCAATCTCTCTGGTCACTCGATTTCTGATCTAAAAGTGACTATTCTTTAACAAAAAAACTTCAAAAACAGACTCCAACGAGAGACTGCTGAATTGGAATTAATTTGCAAATTGGATACAATTAACTTAGGCTTGAATAGACTGGGAGTGGTTGAGACATTATACAAAGTAAAACTATTTCCCCTTGTTTATTCCTCCCCCCCACTGTTCCTCAGACGTTCTTGTTAACTTCTGGAAATGGCCCACCTTGATTATCGCTTCAAAAGATTTTCTCTCCCCCCACCCCACTCTCCTGCTGGTAACAGCTCATCTCAAGTGATCACTCTCCTTACAATGTGTATGATAAACACCCATTTTTTCATGGTCTGTGTGTATATAAATCTCCTCACTGTATTTTCCACTTTATGCATCCGATGAAGTGAGCTGTAGCTCACGAAAGCTTATGCTGAAATAAATTTGTTAGTCTCTCAGGTGCCACAAGTACTCCTTTTCTTTTTGCGAATACAGACTAACACGGCTGCTACTCTGAAACCTGTAAAGGTTTTGTTACTGTTTGGATGTAGTAAATTGCTTATTATTTAGGATTTTGAAGCATGTTTAGAGCAACTGTATAAATATAACTCAGACTTTGGATTTAATAAAGGAATTTATGGTTAAGTTAGTATCATGACAACATCCTGCATAAATAATAATAATTTCAACACTTAGGTTAAAGCCTCATCTACACCATGGCTCATCTGCTCTGGAGAATTAACCTTTCGGTAATTCAAGCATCAATATTGACTGCAGGCAACTCACATGTTACAGCGTCCCCACATTCACTCCTATTTCACTTGCAGTTATCCTCACATCCAGATACAGAAATGCAAGTTAATTGCTCACTGTGGAAAAGTGGTGAGCGGAGTTGCTGAGGCACATGAGCTAGTCCATTACTGACTCTTGCCTACACAGCACTGCAGCCAGGTCTCAAAAGGCAAAAAGGTTGTTTTTCCATTTTGTTAGCTCAGCTGAGTTTGCTTAAAATGACTTAAAAATTCTGGAAAAATGCAGGCCAAAAACTATTAAAAGACACACACCCTTTCTACCCCTCAGGAGGGGTCTTGTGATAGGACAACCTAGCATGGGCTAAGAACAAATAGTATTTACAGTTGTTCACAGCATGGCTAAGAAATGGCATAAAGCATACCTCCAAAATGTCTGCATGATGTATGGCATGGTCGGGGCTAACAGCATTATTTAATACACCAAAATTCTTCCATGTAGATAAAGCCTACAACTAATTATGCCAACACACTACTGGCTAGAAAAGTGTCCAATTTATCACTTTTTTGTATTGTGGATGGGCCAACCTGGATATAGAACTAAGATTGCAAAACAATTCTCTATTGTGTGTCAAAAACATTGTCCTGGCCACAATATCAACAAAAGTTACATTAGAAAATAGGCACTTTTCGTTGTGCAACTGGTCTCAAATATGGCAATAATTTTCTTTAATGCCCAGGCAAGAATAACAATATGGTATACAATTATTTGCCCACAACCACGTTTAAACATTTTTTTGTACCACAGACTAGGCCTGACTGACTTCAAATAGAGATATATTTAGTCTCCTCCATTGGCGATAAGCTAGCTGCAACCACAAGAACCTTTTGGGGGATAGAATAAAAGGGAAAGCATCCTTAGTACTCAGATTCCATCCTTTGGGGGATTTAAAAAAACAACAAAGAGTATTAGGATAGCATGGTGGTGGTGACAGTCCAGGAGGAGGGGGGGATCAGGGAGAACGAGCATGTCAGACAGCATTCTCACATTCTCTGTGTGGAAGGCCTGGTCTACAACTAAAACGGAGGTCAATCTAGTTACATTGCTCAGGGCTGTGAACAACTGTGAAACATAATTAGGTCAACCTAACCCTCACTGTAGATGCAGCTAGGTCAAAAGAATTCTTCCACTGACCTAGTTACCCTTTTGGAGAGGTGGATTACCTAAGCTGATGGAAAAGCTCCTTCCATTAATGCAGGAAGCGCCTATGCTACAGCAGCACAGCTGCAGTGCTGGAGCTGTGCCACTGTAATGTAGACAGACCCTTTGTCAAACATGAGTTAAAAAACAGACACAGTAACTTCTCACTTAAAGTCATCCCGGTTAACGCTGTTTTGTTGCTGATCAATTAGAGAACATGCTTGTTTAAAGTTACATAATGCTCCCTTATAACTTTTGGCAAACGCCTGCTTTGTCCACTGCTTGCAGAAAGAGCAGCCCATTGGAGATAGCTAGTGGGGGCTTGGAACCAGGGTGGACCAGCAGCCCCCATATCAACCCCCCAAAGTTCCCTGTGAGGTAGCACAGCCCCGCTGGGCAGTTCAGATGTCCCTCCCGCCCCTGCTGTGTGCTGCTCCTGCCCTCTGCCTTGGTGCTGCTCCCGGGAGCTTCCTGCTTGCTTGAGGAGAAAAGAGGGGTGCTAATGTCACGGTGTTCCCCCTCCCCAATTCCTTTACCCCATTTCCAAGGGGGAGGGGGGAAAGGCAGGAGGGGAGGGACACAACAGGGCTGAGGGAACTTGCTGGCAGCAGATGCTGTCTCAACTTGTTTAGCTAGTTAAAAAGGCAATGTACTTAGAGTAGGGTCAGTCTACTTAAAGGGGCAATGCGCGTCTCTCTCTCTCTCTCTCACACACACACACACACACAAGGTGTTTCTCTCTGTTTCTCTCTGCCATGGTGTCTCCCCTCCCTCCATTCCTGCTACCTTGCAGAGTGTGAGGCCACATTAACAACCTCAGCCAAGTGCTAGTTCATCATTTAGCAGTAACGCATTCCCTGGGAAATATTCCATCCTCTTCCACCCTGTCTTCACCACCTCAACCAAGCTTCACAATCATCGTTGCTGTGTACAGTATTAAATTGTTTAAGAAACTTATACTGTGTGTGTGTGTGTGTTATATATATACACACATATATGTCTTGTCTGGTGAAAAAAAAATTTCCCTGGAACCTAACCCACCCGTTTACATTAATTCTTGTGGGGAAACTGGATTTGCTTAACATTGTTTCGCTTAAAGTAGCATATTTCAGGAACATAACTACAACGTTAAGCGAGGAGTTACTGTACATTCAAACATGTTTCAGAGAAGCAGCCGTGTTAGTCTGTATTCGCAAAAAGAAAAGGAGTACTTGTGGCACCTCAGAGACTAACAAATTTATTTGAGCATAAGCTTTCGTGAGCTACAGCTCACTTCATCGGATGCATTCAGTGGAAAATACAGCGGAGAGATTTATATACAAAGAGAACATGAAACAATGGGTGTTACCATACACACTGTAACCAGAGTGATCACTTAAGGTGAGCTATTATCAGCAGGAGAGCGGGAGGGAGGGGGGAGAACTTTTTGTAGTGATAATCAAGGTGGGCCATTTCCAGCAGTAAACAGGAATGTCTGAGGAACAGCGGGGGGGAGAACAAACATGGGGAAATAGTTTTACTTTGTGTAATGACCCATCCACTCCCAGTCTCTATTCAAGCCTAAGTTAATTGTATCCAATTTGCAAATTAATTCCAATTCGGCAGTCTCTCGTTGGAGTCTGTTTTTGAAGTTTTTTTGTTGAAGGATAGTCCCTTTGAGATCAGAAATCAAGTGACCAGAGAGATTGAAATGTTCTCCAACTGGTTTTTGAATGTTATAATTCTTGACATCTGATTTGTGTCCATTTATTCTTTTACGTAGAGACTGTCCAATCTGACCAATGTACATGGCAGAGGAGCATTACTGGCACACGATGGCATATATCACATTGGTGGATGTGCAGGAGAACGAGCCTCTGATAGTGTGGCTGATGTGATCAGGCCCTATGATGTGATCAGGCCCTGAATAGATATGTGGACACAGTTGGCAACAGACTTTGTTGCAAGGATAAGTTCCTGGGTTAGTGGTTCCGGTGTGTGGTTGCTGGTGAGTATTTGCTTCAGGTTGGGGGGCTGTCTGTCAGCAAGGACTGGCCTGTCTCCAAGAGCTGAGAGAGTGATGGGTCGTCCTTCTGCATAGGTTGTAGATCCTTGATGATGCGCTGGAGAAGTTTTAGTTGGCGGCTGAAGGCGATGGCTAGTGGTGTCATCAAGAATAGGTCGGAATATGAACAAGAGGTGCCACAAGTAATCCTTTTCTTTTTGTACTTTCAAAGTTATCCATGCACTATTTATGCACCAGTCATCCTAAGCCAAGTCAAGCCATGTACCAACAGACCACCTCCAGTTTTCCACCAGTGATGGAAGGATTTAATTACTTTTTACCCCCATCAGTCTAATGCTTTACCCTGATGTGCTATTTTGGAGTATCTTTCCCCACTACCTTTTACAAGTGCTTTGAAAGTCTCTGAATGCAGATACTAAACAAGAGCAAGTTACTGCTATATACCCCCTGCTATCCCTTCCCAGGGCCCCTATATTACTCCTACATCTCTTAGGCAGCCAAGCCATCTGCAGCCTTCCTAGTTCCTCCTCATCTTTCCCTTCCCACCACATGCGCTGAGGATAGAGAAGGTGACCAGCCGGTGGCTGAGTTGCCATCTGAGAAATTTCAGTATTTCAAAAATTGGCTTTATTCCCAACTAGTCTGAATCCCACGTTTTGGAAATTTCTCATGAATCAGAACTTGGCCCGCAAAACCCTGGCACGGCGGGTCTGCCCGGAGCTAAGGACCCCAGCCTGGCTCCCACCCCCGAGGCCCTGGGGTTTGGTGGCGGCTCCCCGGGCCCGACTCGCTGTCCCGAGTTGCAGGAAGCGGCGGCGCCTCCCTCGGGCCGGTCGGGTTGCGCCCGGGGCCGGTCCGCGGCAGCGCTGGGCTGACAGAGCAGCAGGCTTCGCGCCCACAGCGCTGGTACCGCCCCGCCTGCAGCCGTTACACGCGCGGCTCCGCAAGGCCAGCGGGGCTCACCAACGGCTCCTGGGCCGCGTCGCGCCCCGCGGAGCGGGCTCCGTTGACCGTGGCGAAGAAGCTCCACGTTCCCCCCCGATCCGCCCCACTCACTTAGCATCGGCGGAGAACGCCGCCCTGGCGCCGCTCAACGTGCTGCCTCCGCAGCGCACCACGCGGAGCGGCTGCTGCGCCACCATCTTCCCGCTGCGAGACCTTCCACCTTCGACCTCTCACCCTTGCCCCACCCCCAGCGAGCGCCGCCGCTCTGGCCGTGCACTCCCCGGAACTCTCTCGTAGACGTTGCTCCATTGGCTCCCTGCCATCCTATCTATGGGCAAGGAAGGCCATTACGCCCGTTCCTTTCAAGCGCATTGCATAGCGTTTAGGGCACTTCCGCCCTTAGTTTACATGGGAACAGGAAACTCTCAGTGATCTTCGTGAGGTCACAGAGGAGCGCCGTCGGCTGGAGCGCACCGCGCTTCGCTCCTCCCCTTCCTGAGGGAGAATGAGAGGGGCAAGAAACTGTAGTGAACGCATGCGCAGAGCCTTTCTTGCTGTTCCCGCTGTCATTCCAAGCCGGACTCGGCGTTTCCGAGTGACGTCACTAATGCGCGACAGAATCAGGCTGCAGAGGCGAGGGGCGGGGCCTGGAGGCGGGGAAGTGGGGTGAGCACGCAGCTCGCGTCGGGACGCTGTCAGGGCCGGCAGCGAGAGCTTTGGCTGGTGCCCCGGCACGCCTGTTGCTGCGGGTCACGCGGCTCCGTTCCTATGGCAACTATGTGGCAGGCACCCCTCAGCCACATAGTTATACTGACCTAAGGCCCGGTGTAGACGGCGCTAGGCCAGAGGGCGTCCGGTGGACATGGCTCCCCCTCTTGGGGACGGGGCGTACCTCCTGTGCCATGGGAGAAGCTCTCCCAGCGTGGGTCGCATCCTCACTCGTCCTCTTGTGGCGCGGCTCCCGCACTGTGAGTGTAGACAAGCCCCTGTGCAGGTCGCGTGTGTCTGCATTTCCTGTCCTTCGCCCAGGTGTTTGTGTTAACGGGGTGCTCGGAGAGGAATGCAGCCTTCCAACTGCGCTTGTGAATCTTAACATGATTGCAGCACATGACTGCTAGGCTGCAGGCCTTAATCAATTTTACCTTTTATCATGAAATACAAAAAAGAGGTCGTACAAAAACAACATGGCTAGGAAGGCATTGATTTAAAGAGCATTGCCTCTTACGCCCCCTCCCCGTCTCTTTTGAAGCTCTTCTTCAGCACAGCTAGCTTCTGTATTTTGATTAGGAAACAGAATTAAGAGCACTAGAAAAAGCTCTCCCTTCAGTTTTAAACAGTCTCCTCTTTAAAGAGAAGGGTAACGTGCTATGAAGTGTAATTCTCAGCCCATCCCAAGCCATTAAATTTCAAAGAGAGATGACACCTGATGTGGTTCCAGTGCATGTTTTGAGAGGTCTGGGTGACTGATCACAATGTGACTTTGAGTAATCCGTTCCAAAGCGGTATTATAATGTTAAAATAAATCTCAGCGATTGCAAAGTAATCTGCTTCCTTTACAGTTTCTACTCAAGCCTTAAAAAAAGTGTTCTTAGGTAGTTTAGTATCTGAAAAATACAGAATTTAAGTTGATGATGTTTAAAAACCTGTATACATTCTTGATGAGGCAACCAAGGACCAGAACAAAATTCTTTGTAATTGAAAGAGATTAAGTTGTAAAAAAGAAATATATATAAACACAAGACTAATGCAGCTGAGTATCTAAAACTTCATGAAATGCATAAACTTAATACAAAGAAGCCTTAAAGAGTATACTTATTCAAAAGCAAGCTGGTCGCAAAAAGTTACAAAATATTTTAGCCTTAATGCTAACAACATGGAAAGGCTAGTTTCTTAATTGACAGATGGATAATAAGTGTTTGGTCTCATGTTGTTTTCCCATAGAAATACCTTGCATTTATAAATAATTAATAATCCCTCTGACTTTAAAGGATTCTAATGTGCTTTATGAATATGGGAATGACAAAGAAATGCAGCCCTGTCTCAGGTAGTATCAGCTGCTGTCCAACTGCACACAGCAATGCTCAACAGTATCTTAGCATAGGAAGTGAAGAATAGTATTGTATCCACTTGAAATGCTCGGGAACCCTAGATAGGGGAACTCGAGATAGGATGGTTGAAATTATATTAGAATCCGATTAACTGTACCCACCCACTGGTTGGAGAGGCTTTCATCTTGGTTAAGCAGAATTGACAACAGCTGCACCTTTGGACTTCAGCAGTCAACAGCTGCACCTTTGGACTTCAGCATTGGGCTATACTTATATGGCTCTCATCCCCATTGGATGAGTGTCTCACAAAGATTAAT
Organism: Lepidochelys olivacea; assembly: GCF_965140295.1. Classification (NCBI taxonomy): domain Eukaryota; kingdom Metazoa; phylum Chordata; order Testudines; family Cheloniidae; genus Lepidochelys; species Lepidochelys olivacea. The sequence goes on along the minus strand of NC_140421.1, from coordinate 52,220,138 downwards.
GAATTTATCCTCACAACATCTCTGTTAGGAAAAAGTATTATTATCCACATGTTACAGATAGGGAGCTTAGGTACAGAGAAATTGAATGACTTGCCCATCATCACACAGGAAGTAGGTTGTGGAACCAACAATTGAAGTAAAATCTTCCGAGTTCCAATCCAGTGCCTTAAACAAGAGATAGCCTTGTCCTGTTTAAGCAGCAATGTCAGCGTCAACGGACTTAGTGCTTCCTAGAATATATTCTACAATTGTATCCTAATTGAAATTTAGCTTGAATGCTAAGCTAACACCTCTACTCTTGAGGAAAAATGTCATGGTATTTTATATTTCCACGTAGCGTTAGGACCTCAGAGAAACCAAACCAAAATACAGTGCTTCCATTTCTCTCAATGTTAGGTTAATACACTCGTCAAAATTTAGTGTAGAGTTAATAGAAAAAATGCTTATAATATTTGTTTTCTTAGACCATGTCTACTCTAGAAACTTACCAGTTTAGCAATATCAGTTAAGGGTGTAATGTGGTGGTTTTTTATGACATTTCTATACAGGCAAAAGCCCTAGTGTAAATGCAGTTATACCGACATAAAAGTGCCTTTGCTGGTATAGATTATTTTGCTTACCAAACAATATAAACTATATCTGTGAAAGTACTTTTTTGCCAGCATAATCTATGTGTACTCTAGCAGAGATTTGCCAGTATAGTAATACCAGCAAAACCTTTAAGTGTAGATGAGGCCTTAGGTCTCACATCAAAGTTTTAGCTGGGTTTGGACCAGCTTAGCTGAAGATCTGTAAAGACTGCTGTCCAACCTGGAAAAATGTTATATGTATATAAACTTTGTAGCTGAAAGACTTGATCTTTTTATTTACCAGCTGTTTTGGTCTGTATATTGAATAAAATAAAAATCATTTATTTTTTTCACAGAAGTTCAGAGACTGTTTAGAATCTTTTTAACTTTGTCTATTAAGCAGTCAGTTCTTTTAGATTCACTCAAGTCCGTCTACCTAAAGTATTTATCTGGACCCCATCTCCATAGTATCTGAGCACCTCACAATGCCAGTGAGGTAGGGAAGTACTATTATCCCCATTTTACATGTTGGAGAACTGAGGCACAGGGAGACTAAGTGACTTTCCCAGGGCCATACAGGAAGTCTTATAAAACTCCTATATATTCTATCCCCATATGATTTTGGTAGTTATTTCTGATATTCTGTACTATTTTAACTCCATACATGCAATTTTATTCTGATGTAGGTCACATTCCTCTAAGAAATTTGACCATAAAATGAAAATGGAGATTTAAGGTTTATATCTTTGGTGTACATTTTTTATATCTAATTTTGTTGTGCATGTAATTGGATTACATCAGAGATATTGTAGAACATTAAAAGAACAGTTTAAAAAATTTATATTAACCATTGCCAAAATAGCACATTTATTATTAGTCATGGCAGGATTCAGTTTAAATCATTAGTCATCATTGGTAAATGTCTATTTCACTGGGCACACTGAAATCGACGAAAAAAATATCCATAGGTAATAGTTAGCAAGCACAGCTTCCCAGGCTCTTTGCACCTGTAGGAATCCGGTATCTCCAGCTTTGCAAGGAGTCCTCTGCAGCCCTGCTGTCGTGGCTGTGTAGGGATCCCCCTGCAGCACTGCTGCGAAATGGTGAAAATTTATTTAAAGTTGGGGAGGGGCAGGAAGGTTAAAAATAAAATCCATACTGACCATTGAATTTACCACCCAAAAAAAAAAAAAATTGAATTCTGCCAAGCCTGTTTGATAATGTATCATACCCTCATTACACCATTGTTCGGTTTTGTGGTGGAAAAACCTTCATCTTTATTGGAAATGTAAAATTCACATGGTACAAAATCTCATTAAAATTGGAGGAACATTCACTACTTAGTTTGCATTTGTTTATGATATTGCCTCACTGTTCAGAAATACTAAGGGGTCTAACTCAGTCCTGATGCATGCAATTTGGTAAGTGATAGTAAGAGTTATATGCATCAAATAGATTATTGACTCGTAAAATCTTCTCTGCAATAATTGATTCCAGAGAGTGTTACTCAGTGAATGTTTGCGCCATATAAAATGAGACATCCACAGAAAGGTAAATTGTCTACATTTTTTTTGTAACTAGCTGCTTCATGCTCTTAACTCTCACTATGTTGTTGCTCAGTTTTCAGAAAAGATCCGAAAACAGCCATTAATGGACCTATTCTCCATGATCTTATCTAGTTATTTTTGAATGCTGTTATAGTCTTGGCCTTCACGACATCCTTTGGCAAGGAGTTCCACAGGTTGACTGTGTGTTGTGTGAAAAAATACTTCCTTTTGTTTGTTTTAAACCTGCTGCCTATTAATTTCATTTGGTGACCCCTAGTTCTTGTGTTATGAGAAGGAGTAAATAACACTTTATTTACTTTTTCCATACCAGTCGTGATTTTATAGTATCCTCTATCGTATCCCCCCTTAGCTGTTTCTTTTCCAAGCTGAAAAGCCCCAGCCTTATTAATTGCTCCTCATACGGAAGCCGTTCCATACCCCTAATAATTTTTGTTGCCCCTTTCTGAACCTTTTCCGATTCCAATATCTTTTTTCAGATGGGGCAACCACCTCTGCATGCAGTATTCAAGATGTGGGCGTACCATGGATACCGGGAGAATGCTCTGGTATATGGGAGGCAATGGGGAAAGACTCCAGTACCTCTCCACTGCTGTAACTTTTCCTTACCACAGGGAACTCCTGGAGTCTTTCCCTCCTGCAGTGAAAGATTGGCTGGGGGAGGCAGCAGGGAAAGGCTCTGGCAGCTCCCTGCTCCTGGAGCCTTTCCCTGCTGTAATGAAAGACTCTGCTGAGGGGAGGCAGTGACTGGGGAAAGGCTTTCACTGCCTCCCCCTTGCCAGAGTCTTTCCCTATGTGCACGCCCTGAGGTAGGCTGTGGTCTACCTTTTTGTTAGCATCATGGTGCCATCTGTTAGTCTACTTAAATGCTTTGGTCACTAACCCTAATGTCACCTCATGGGAGAAAGGTGAACCAACTGAAAGTTGAGTCTTTTGTATCAGAGGGGTAGCCGTGTTAGTCTGGATCTGTAAAAGTGGCAAAGAGTCCTGTGGCACCTTATAGACTAACAGACATATTGGAGAAAGCTTTCGTGGTGATTAGCCACTTCGTTGGATGCATTAGCTAGAATCTTCCAGAATAAACATCACATTATGTATATTCTTTTTTGTGTACAAGGCCATCGGTGTAAACGGTGGTTTACAGAGCTCATTAAACAAGACACAGTCCTTACTCCAAAGAGTTTACATTATAAACTGACCAGACAAACCTACAGAAATGAACTCAAACCGGAATGGGGGAGGGAGAAGAAGTCATTTAAACCACCTCCCACAACACACAGAGAAGACTGTTTCAAGAGTTGGCCTGCTGCCTACCTAGCATAAGTGCTCTTAAAAATTACCTTTTTCTTTCATAGTTGCTATGTGTTTGTTTTATTTAATTTATTTTTTTCTGCTATAATGGTTCAGTCTTGAATAATCATCACATTTAAATATTAACCTAATATTGCTAAACAAGGTAATAATTCTTTCATTTTTTCAGAGCTTTGTTTCATTGTTTTGTGTTTTTCTGAGTTAAAATAACTCAAGTAACTTGTGGAGTTTTTTTTTTTTTTTTTTTTTGTAATTAGGCATAAGTATCTAAGGCTATGCCTGCTGAAACCATGCTGTCTTACTTCAGTTACTCTTCTAATAAATTAGTGCTCTCAAATATTTGACCATTTTGGACATTATTTGACTGGTCAATTGAACAATTATTTTTGGACAGTTCAAATGCCCAAACCTGGGAGTGAGTCAGATTTCACCCTATCCATATTTTCTGAGATTATTTTCTTTTATTAACAAGCCAGACCAATTATAATAAAAATTAAAGGTCTGATTCTGCAAACCTACTCATGCAGTAATCTGAGTGAGTCTATCCTACATAGGCGAACAGAGGATTAACAAACATCTGAGATCTCCATTAGCCCATCTTGCTGCACCTAATTAGACTTCATTTATTAGACCCAGCTGGGGAGCTGGGCCTTCTTAATAAAAGAAGGATGTGAAAGCCATAGGGAAAGTCTAGGAGAGAGCCAAGACAGAGACCCAGGAGAGAGGAGGTAGATAGTTCCCTCCTTCTCTCTTGGAAGGGTTTGGGAGAAGACTGATTGAAGAAGGCCACAGGGATAAAATTAACACCTATAGTGGTGGCAAGGCACAGAGAGGCAGTCTTGAGGGGTTGGTATTCCAGCAGAGAAAGAAGAAGCTGGGAGGACGTAGGGATAAGATAGAAGTGAGGCTACAGGGAAGCGGCACAAGGGGCTAGGAGGTAGGAAGTGGCCCAGGGAAAAGCCATGCATCTGAAAGAGCAGACCTAGCTGCTTAATACAAGGTCTCTGGGCTGGAAACCAGAGCAGAGGGTGGGCCTGGGTTCCCTTAACAGCCCGAGGAAGGGGCTGTCAGGCTGTCTTGAGTGGCTCATGAGCGAGAATACGAACCTCAGGGCAAACTGTTAACAGCAGGGCACATACCCCCAAATGGTTATGAGTTCTCTATTTAGATTTCACCAACAAAGTAACAAGTGTAAACTCCTCAGTACACAGGCAGGGTGGGGTGTAAGATTGAGCTTAAAGAACAAGCCGAGGGAGCAAAAAAGATCTTTTGTGTTGGGACGTTTCTGGACTTTTTTTGTAAGCAGTGGAATTAAAATGTGACCTGATGGGAGGGCCAAGTTACGAGAAGAAAGTCTGCTGCAGGACCTCAGTAGCCATTGGCAAGGGGTGCAAGAGTGGGAAGAGTTGCTACACCATGAGTGGGGATGGCAGCAGTGAGACCACAGCAAGGTTTTGCAGAAGCAGGGCTGAATGCAGGGATCTACAGTCAGCTCTTTTGCGCAAGATTTTATTTTAAACATTAACTAAACTTTACATATTCTTGGCTGCAGAATTGTAATTGCAGTGAAATATGCTGTGTAGACAGGGTTTTTATCTGTCTTTAATTACTTGGAGCCAGAATCTGCCTTTTAGAAATAAAAATATTTAAGTGGAAAATTTTTATGGCTCTTCATGCATTATAAGGGCAGCTAACCTTACTGTGTACAGCTGTAGCCGTGGTTTAGAAATCCAGCCTTCAAAAACACATGGTCAGTATTCTATATGTAGCGTACCCTGTCTTTTGTTAGTTCAAGGTCTGGCTTTAAAACACCCAACAGCTTGGCAAGTCATGTCCTTACTTGAAAGTACATAGTCTTTCCTAATTGTCATTTATGAAAGTCATTTATGTTTGTGCAGTATGGTCTTGAGTTTGTTTCGTGGTGAGCCATCCAATGTTGTATTCATCCCAAACTGTCATTCATCATAAATATGGTAAGAAATGTAAAAGATTCTCTGGCAGTGCAACAGCAGAAGCAAAACAATGCTGTGTACATGGGGTTAAAATTAGGACCTTACCAAATTCACAGTCTATTTTAATCAATTTCATGGTCATAGGATGTTAAAAATCATCAATTTCACGGTTTCAGATATTTACATCTGAAATTTCATGGTGTTATAACCATGGGGGTCCCGACCCAAAAAAGGGTGTGTGTGTGTGGGTAACAAAGCTATTGTAGGGGGGGTCACAGTATTGCCACCCTTGTTGCTTCTGATGGAGGTGCTGCCTTCAGAGCTGGGCAACTGGAGAGCAGTGGGCAGCGCAGACAAGAGGTTTGCATGGTATGGGGGGGTTCACTTTTGGTGGGGGCAGGACTAGCCTTACAGGTGGGCGACTGCCCAGGATGCTGTGGTCAGGGGAACGCTGTAGTCCTCCCCAGCACAGTCAGCCCAAGGTCCCTTTAACCCTGGGGCGCTGGGCCTAGAGCCAGGGAGAGTTGGGCTGGGACGAGAGCACTGGAACCTTTGTAGAAGTGGGGAGCCACCAGTGCTGGAACTGAGGGGAAGGGGGCCATGCCCCCCACTTTTTAAATGGATGTAGTTTTAGAGAGCAGAGACAGCATTGCTTACCCAAACTGCAAGCCTCGGGCAGGCGCAGAGCTGTGCCGGGAGGGGCTGTGCTTCATGGCAGGGGACCTGTGACTTGCAATTTGGGGGAGCAATGTCACCCTCTGCCCCCCAAACAATGTCCATGTTAAAAAGTGTGGGGCATGACCAGATGGTCTCCCTGGTTCTGACACCATTGCATGGGGCGTCCCAGATGGGGGCTTCTACCATCAGCAGCTGCTCCCTGTACATCTGGGGAGGGATACGGGCAGGAAGTGGGGCAGGGGTGTGGCGCTTTCTGCAGCTGGGGAGAGGTTCCTGGAGATGGGTCTGACCCTGCTCCAGGAGTGGCCCCTGCAATGGCACCTGCAAGAGAAGAGGAAGTACCGTCCGCCCCCAACCCTGCCAAGACTTGGAGCTGGAGCCCGGCACATAGTAGGAGCCCTGGCTGGAGCGCCCCCAGCCCTGCCCCCCCTGGCAGATTTCACAGAGGAGACCAGATTTCATGGTCCATGATGTGTTTTTTTATGGCCGTGAATTTGGTAGGGCCCTACACATTTGAGAGTGTGACTTGGAATTAGGATATCATTTACAGTGACTGAATATTAGATACCTGCTGCATCCGCAGGTTCGGCTGATGGTGGCTCCCACGGGCTGCAGTTCGCTGCTCCAGGCCAATGGGGGCTGCGGGAAGGGCGGCCAGCACATCCCTTGGCCTGCGACACTTTCTGCAGCCCCCATTGGCCTGGAGCGGCAAACTGCTGCCAGTGGGAGCCACGATCAGCTGAACCTGCGGATGCAGCAGGTAAAGAAACCAGCCCAGCTGCCAGGGGCTTTCCCTGAACAAGCGGTGGACCAGAGTTGAGAACCACTGGTCTAGAGCTAAGGCTCTAGCACAGTTCAGCTATGTAGTTAGGATTCTGTGTATGCTACCAAAGTGGTCCCTTGACGTGCTTATAATTGCCATACAGAAAGGTTTGTAAACATGTAAAATAAGAGTTAATTTGGTTGCAACAAATCATATGTTATTTTCCCTCTAGAGAGAGATCCACGCAATTGCATGAAGTAGTTTGGAGAGGGGTTTGCAGTCACCCAACAGTCTCCCTACCCTGGTAGGTCCTCCTTGTGACTACTGCCTCACTGTACTTGTTCAGAGGATGAGTAGGCAGGAGCTGTAGTGGGAAAAGTGGCACATGGATTTGGGAGCATCAGGTGTGGAAGCGATTCTGGTGTGGGGGAGTATAATGAGAGCCTGGAATAGAATCTGGAAATCCTGACTCCCAATCTCACCTGCCCTGATAACTACATTTCCCTTCTATGTTTGGGTCCAGGGCCCAAGACTCCTGGCTGATTCCCAGTCCTCTGATCTAACTGCTACCTCATGCTGTCTGTCTTGCTGGTGAATGTTTTTATATTAATGAGGGGTATGGGGAATAACGTTTTGTGGGGTTGGTGACCTGACACCTGAGAAAACAGATTAGAAAGGAGGAACAATACCTTGGTTCTTCCATGATACTGGTGGTATCAGGGTAGGGCTACTGGCTTTTTATAAGCATAACACTGCCCCCTGGGCATCACTAGTGTCCAGGACAGGACTCTGGCCATTGCCTTTGTTCGGAGTAGAGCCTTGCTGGGCTTCTCTGTTGTCAAGTGTTGGGTTGTGATGTGTCTCCTGGTTGTTACCGTAGTCTGGGCCATTGTCAGGACCCTGACCTGCTTCCTCCTACCTGATTTTCTCTTTTTTTTTTTTTGAAAGAGATCATCTGTGGTGCTCTCTGCATCCAAGGATCTTTGTTCTCCATCAGTTCCTGAGCGCTGTCACTAGGAGTGGGCTAGTTTTGGCTCTCTCTGCACTCTCACTTCTGTGTCATTGTGTGTGTCCTGGCCTAAAAATCAATCTGCATGATTTCAGTGTAGTCATTGGGGTGGGGCTGTACTGACCACAGCAGCTCAAGGGCATTCGCTTTCACAAACACAAATATTTGGAAATTGAGAAATCTGTTGAGCAAGAGGAATGGCAGGAGGTATGCAGATGCATTGTGGGGGAGAAGGCTGGGGACTCAGCCAAGCCAGCCCTAGGGATGAGCCAATTGGATAGCTACACAGGAGCCTGTGTTTCTGGAGGGTTCTGCTTTTTAACCCCTCTCAGAAAGCGCCCAAGAGTTTGCTCACCCAGTGATCCGCTACACCCAACTCCCAGTGTGTGAAAATCCTCAAGGAACCCAGGACTGTGCATCATCTTGTTACCCCCTGCCTCTAATGAGAGAGAGCCTTGCCCCAGATGGCTGGGTGTTAGCTGCGAAACACCACCAGCCTGTTAATCTCTCAAGATCTCTCCTCTGAGCTATGCCATCCCTGTCTTCACCTTGCAGCCTAACAATAGATGCACCCCAGTGTCTGAGTCCCTTTGAAGCACTCCCTTGTGATATCCAGCCCCGACACTGGCTACTCTGAGTATCAGAAATCCCAGATCCTCTGTCCTGAGAGGAACAGTTTACTTTAAACCACACAGAACTTGTAAAACAAAAGAAGGCTTATTTAAGAAAGAGTAGAGATTCAACTAAAAACAAGAGAGAGTGATGGAAAGAAACAGTTACCGTATGAAACAATATAAAAAAATGTGAACTAGGTCCTACACTTATTAACATTACCTTTCCTATCTAATAAAGTAGGTTTTCCCCTCCAAAGTTCAGTCTGTTACAGAGCTGGTTGGCTTCACAGGAACCAGGATCTTAACTTGCATGGAAACGCCACTGCTCTACAAGATGTTTCGTTGGTGAATGGATAGAGAGTGCCTTTCCACACCTTCTGTTATACTGAAAAACTCTTTTGTCTTTATTTATAGACAGGGTGATTTTGTCGGTTGTAATGTTCCTTTTTTTAACCTGCAAGGGGTTTCAATTGCTTGCAATTGTCTCTGGTTTTCCAGTGATAGAGTTGAAATGGAGTAAGACTAGACAAATTGACCTTGCGTTACATCACCGGCTAACAAGCAAGGCCAACAGCTCCCTTCTACTTGGATGGACCATCACTGAGACATACTATCCCCTGGTGATTAACTTTTACTCCATAAAGCACACTTTCAATACAGTTACGTTATTCCTTAAATATTACCCGTACATGAATCTCACAATAATTGAGTCTTGATAGGTTATGAGCTTTCTATAGATACCTTACATGTGATCCCTTATGGATAAATACCCTGCAAGATACATGTTTGATATAAAGAGTTTATCAGGTCTGAGACAAGTTGTTTGCAAAGAACAGTGGACCCTTGGCCTAGGGGCCTGTATGTTACAGTTTGTCTTGAAAAGAATTTCTCAGGTGTAGTCCTTTCTTTGTCTGTCTTGGCCTGCTACACTGACTCTGGTGGAGGGCGTTGTATTTTGATTTGAATAGGCTCTGCAGACGTGGCCCATTTGTTTGCTTTGTCCTGCTGTGCTTCCATTTTGGGTCATTTTTGCCATTGGATGTGTATGTAGCTCCTGTTCAGTTTAGGGGGCAGAATTTGAGATCCTGTTGAGATTGGAAGGCAGAATGTGATCCTTGGTGTTTATTTAAGTGTTAGGTAAAGAAGAACAGTATATGTGCAATTGTCAGTTTAAAAAACTGAGTCTGAATTAGTTTCAGGTGCCACACCAGTCCCCCTAAATCGTCTGCTAATTTTGGTAGTTTAACAATGCAACTTCACTATCTTTTAATGTTGTTTCTCTGCCCATTGCTGTGTCAAAGGGCCACACAAACAAAACTGGAAACTGACTATATAGGGTAAACAATAAAGTTGACTAGACAACTTGAAAAAAATAGATTAGAGGAAAATCAGCTTATTCTCTTTCATGAACAGTAATCTAAAGTATTAATTGTAACAATAACAGATAAAATGTGTTCAGACTGAATCATGATATTTAAACTGATAGCTTCCTATTAACTATGGAACTAAGGAAAATCTGTGATTGATATTTTCAAGTAGGTGTGAATTACATATATGTCACAGGATGGCACTCGAGTTACATCTTGGTAATGTAAAATGCTCCTAAGAGATGCTATAAATGAGTCATTTTCCTATTTTGACCAAGAAACTAACAAACTAGGCCCAAATAACAAAAAAAAAAAAAAAAAAAAAGTGCTCTGTGTTTGAGGCCTCTTTTCAAATGTTCCATGTGGAAGACGTGTGACTCATGCTCTCAGTGTGTAAGTCACCTTTCCACTTCCTGCTGGCTGAGCAACTCCTGGAGGATTTGTTGTAATAAGATTTTTCTCTGAATTTTAAGGTATATGTTACAAGCCGTGGCTTAGATTTCTTTGCAGTTTATCTCTCTTCTTGTGCCTCCTTTCCGTTCTGTTATTTTTAACACTCCTATAGGTGTACAGACATTACAAAAATCATGAAACAGCTTTTTGTAGCTGAAGGAATAAGAGATGCTAGTGGCTTCCAATATGTAATACTGTATGGGATAAGGGGCTACACAGATTCCAGCTGTTGATCAAATGGTCTTTATTTGATTGAAGTGAGGGCTTTTTGATGCCTAGCTCTGATTACCTTGCTTAAATTTACACTTACGATATGTAAACTTAAACCACATGCCAATATACGACCACCAAGGAGGTTTCTTTGTATACAATTATTTTGGTTCCTATTTCAGGGCAGCCTGAACCACCCTAAGGGAACCAACCCTAACCCTAGACCAGAGAACCCGACTAGACCCAACTAATCCTAACTTAGGGATCCTTGCCACCCTCCATCCTAGCCTGGGGAGCCCTAATCTCAATAACCCTGACCTTGGCGCCAGAGGTCTTCCTGGGGTTGATGGAATCTATTCCCAATTTACATCTGAACAGAGTGGAAAATAATAATTTGGGTTAGAAGGGAGGAAGTATTGTTAAGGCACAGCAATGGGAGTCCAGAGACCTGGGTTCTGTTCCTTCTGCTGCCATAGAGTTCCTGTGTGTCCTTGGGCCAGTCAATCAGCATCTGGATGACGAGCAGTTGTGTAAGGCTAAATCCAAGCAAGACTAAGGTGATGCTGGTAGGAAAAAAGATGTGCCCCTCCCCAGATCTAGTTGGTTCTCAGTTTGGGGTCCTTTTAGACTCCTCAATGCCACTAGATACACCAAAACAATGGTGTCAAACTATCTGCTTCCATCTGTGTGAGTGTATCTGTATAAGATTAAGCTCCGACAATCATACACAGACTTAGGCACATGCATGCTTTTATGCATTCTAGACTGGATTATTGCCACCCTTGTATCTAAGAATGAAGTCACTGACCTCCAAAAGGTCTCTAGCTGGGGGTGTGGGCCCTGGTGTGGGGCTGGAGATGAGGGATTTTGGATGCAGGAGGGGGCTCTGGGCTGGGACCGAGGGGTTCGGAGGGCGGGACGGGGATCAGGGCTGGGGCAGGGGGTTGGGATGTGTGTGGGGGGATGTGAGGGCTCCAGCTGGGCGTGCAGACTCTGAGTTGGGGCTGGGGATGAAGGGTTTGGGGTGAGGGAGGGGGCTCTGGGCTGGGGCTGAGGGGTTTGGAGGGCAGGAGGGGGATCAGGGCTGGGGCAGGGGGTTGGGGCACAGGTGGGGAGGGTTGCAAGCTCCAGATGGCGCTTATCTCATCGGTGCTGCCCGGAGTGGCCAGGGTCCCTTTTTGACTGGTTGTTCCGACACCTGGCAACCCTAATTTTTAGAGTTCAGTAGATTACTTATTTTCTCAAAATAAAATATATTTTCTTTTTATTAGTCTTTCATCTTATACTAATCCCTAGTTATATTTTTATGACTGTATGCTGAAGGCTGTCCATCATAAATAATGGCTAATTCATGCAGTACAACATGCATGTTGATATAACAGTCAAAATTCAAGTTAGTTTATGTGTAGCTTGAGGATAGTTTATATACTACATTTCTTAATCATATCAGACAACATGGACATCACTTTTCTAGGTCAAGTATGAGACTTTAACATCAAAATCTGCTATTTGTAAACTCTAGTGATTGGGCCTAAATGTCCTTTAATTCTGTTAGAATAAACAGTAATTGTAGAATAAACAACCTATAAATGCCAAGTTTTCCATTTCAAATTTTCCAGTAGTGTGTGATTGGGGGAGAGGGGAGGAGACGAGGAAGAGTGCTGTAAAAATCTTTAGGACTTGCAGTCTGCATTAAATGAAATAAGAGACAAGAAGGGCTGCACATTTTAATAATCCCATCATTTAGGCAGTGATGTGACTGACACAGAATAATTGGCTAATGTATTGTAGGTGAATAATTCATTCATTATTTATTTTCTGTTTGAAAGAGCCAATAACTTACATTTTAATTTTCACCAATAGGAACACGTTTTTCAAAAGAAGATTATGTTTGGAAGGGAGAATGAGTTCTTTAGGGATTATCTGATCTTTAAGGGCTATTTCTTTTTTCAGGTAAATGAAAAGCAGTCCCTCATTCCCAGACTGAATGAGGAAGATTTAAAATGAGTCAGATTAATATTGAGCTTGCATCATTAGTCCCCTTCATAGGAACAGATATGTCAATGTAAGAAGATTCAACAATGGAGTATATCATTAGCCTTCTCTTTAAAGTGTGAAAGTACTTTTTCACAGAGAGTTGGATTATAATGGTATCACATTACTGCTATGTCTAAATAATAATTCAGAGCTGCAATGAACACTAGAGTGTGCTAAAAGAAAAGTTATGGTTTTAAGAACTGAACAGTATTAAAAGAATATAAATGGCCCGGGCCATGATATTCGATTTACCTTCCCCAGAGTTTGGGTGTTCAGGTCAACAGTTTTGATTCAGACCCATCATGATTTGCCATAAATGGCAGTTCTACTTTGTGCTACGGTACCTGCCAGAGTCAGAATAAATACAAAAATTGTAGTGATGTTGGCCTTCATATGTGAGGTGCTGAGCAACTTCAGGAGGCCCTGAAGTCAATCGGAGCTGTGGGCACTCAGTATCTCTCAGGATTGTTCTGCACATTGCAGGATAGGACCTCTCATGGTGCGGGGATGGTGGTGATAAGGTTCAAGGGCAAGTCTCTCTATAGGTAATGGCATCATGCACCCAATCACTGAGACAGTGACATCTCATCAAAGGTGAGCACCATAGGGAAGAATTATGCCTTAAGCAATTATTTTAATATTAGTAACTGCTAAATATTAAAGGTATTTTAACTAGTGATTTTTATTTAAACTATACAGTTTCATACGTTGGAAATAATGGTTTTACCTTTCCAAATTAGCTTTGTATTGAGACACTTAAATTAAGGAAAGACATGATATGTAAGAGAGGCATGATATGTAAGAGAGCTAGTGCAGCCCTGCTCACTTCAATAGAAATACACCCATCTACACCAGTGAGGATCTGATCCAGTATATTTAGGTCAGATATAGCTAATTTTGTACATATGAAGTAATAGACTATGTTTCTCTGATGATGGCATCACTATTTCTACTGGCTTGGAAAAGACGTTCTCCTGTATGTCGCATTTAAACCACTTCTCAGAAGCTAAATAATGTTGTAAATCTTGCTAAATATTGGTGTGACTGATGAACATCTCTAATTTAAAAGACTTAGTCTAGGATACAGTGTCCTGGTAAGAATAGAACAAATGCTGCCATAATATTACAGAATTCCAACTTGAGGCTTAGATTCTAACCAATGAGAGGTAAAACTGTAGTGTAATAACATAATTTGGTTTTAATAGGACTCTTTAATCTGAATAGCACATTACTTTTGTTGCATCCACACTTACCATACTGCCTTTTGTTTGTATCAGTGTATTTTGGGAAAATTTGGGCTGTAGTGGGGGGATAAAGTGCCTGGTAGACATGCAAAAGAGTGGTGCCATCAATGTATGCTGATTTTTCTCAGCTCTCTGTGCAGTCAAACAGTTTCAGCCCATCTGGTTACATAGGCAGTCACACTTAGGCTACATCTACACTGAAATAAAAAACCCATGGCACTGAGTCTCAGACCTCAGGTCAGTTGACTCAGGCTCGAGAGGTTTGTGTTGAGAACCACCCCCCTTCCTGGTTTCAGAGCCTGGGCTTCAGTCTGAGCCTAAACATCTACGCTGCAGTTTTTAGTCCTGGAGCCTGAGCCAGAGCCAGCTGACCCAGGCCAGTTGCGGCTGTGCCCTGGGTCTTTTATTGCAGTGTAGACATACCAAGGTGCTCCGTTCTACCCGGCAAAATAAATGTTATGACCTGGGTATAGATAAATTTTATGACCTGAGTATAGAAAGAAAACCATGTGTTGTCTAGACTACTGGCAAGGGCAACCCATGGTCAATTGCCATGATCATTAGCTAACTATTATTATTAATGCTGTGTGTAGACAGAGAGGGCCTGATTCTGATTTATACTAATGCCGCTTTACACCATTCTGGCAGTGTGAAGAGGCCTTAGGGTGAAGGAGAATAAGGCCCAAACTGTAGAGCCAGCCATGTCACTAACTGGGTTATAAATTACTGGGTAGACTAGGCCTAAGCTGCTCTTACTGGATAAGGCAACCTTAATATTTTTCCAGTCCAAGAAAATGAAAAACACAGAAGCCCTCACTTCCTGAATGCCTGTGGAATATTCCAAATGGCTCCAAGTAAGGAAAACTGAGTCTGCGTCTTTAGTTTTCTTCTGAAACAGCTATTTTAAGAGACTGCTATAACAGGAGACAGCACTGCTTTAAATATTATTTTGAGAAATTTTCTGTAAAACCTCTTTGCTGGTTGCAAGATCAGGTTATATTTGAACAGTTGCTGGGAGTAGCTAATGCTTAAGCACTAGTGCAGTGGGGATTGGATGAGCCTCTTGAGCATATTTACATTATTAATCATGCACAGCTGCTAAATCTATGGAGCCTCCTGAATTGCCCCCCTCCCTGGGAGAAGCTTTTGTATCTTGCACTGGTAAAACAGGCCCAGCTTGCCAAACTAAAGGGAAGGCTGAGGAGTACGACAGTTACAGCAACATTTTGCAGAGGGAAACTAGGCACATAAGCTTTTGGAAATTCTATGTTCATGTTTTAACAAATGTTCGTGACCTTTCCTCTGATACAAACCAGCTGTAGCCATGTATTAGATTCTGTAAACAGTGTTTCCTAGCTTTTAAAGTTGCCAGACACAAAGCAAGAGATTTTAAGCTTTACTGTTTCTTTTCTAATGTGTTCTCCTTTTTCCCTTATTAGTACAGTTACCAATAAATGTTGCATATTGTGGGCCTGATCCAGTTGCAAGTGAAGTTGGCAGAAACAGGCTTTGTAGTGGTAATTGCATGTGCCATGTGTATTTAGGAAGGAGTGGGCCAAAGTTCTTGCAGCTTTTCATCTTAATGCTGATTTTCATTTCTATATAAAAATAATAAGTTTAACAACACTGGTACTTGTGCAGAAAGCTGTTACTAAGCATTTGGATCCATTTTTTCTCTATCATCTTGGGATAATTCAGAAAGTAAGCGTAGGTCCTATCTTCACCAAGATATTTCTTTTCTGTATCTCATTATAATTTCTGTTTTTCAAATGCCTGTCAGGAATGGGGGACAAGTCTCATTTGGAAGAAAGAATAACTTTATTCTTTAAGAGGGCAGTACAAAGATACAGATAGAGAGTTCTGCATCAGAACTGATAGCCATAAGTGCACATCAGAATTTCCCCCCTTGATGTCGCAGGAAGTAATGTTCACCCACTTTTCCTATGACCCATTTATTTCTCATGAGAAAACTAATCATCTGCTTTCTTCATTTCTTCTGTGCTGACTTATTTTTCAAGTCAAGTCTCTTGTCCTATGATCCACTACTGCCGCGGTCTCTCTAACAAATATTTATCCCTCTGTTTTCCACGTGCCTCTTCTTTGAAATAAATGCTTCCAGTACAGTACAATTCTAGTTTATAACTTATTTAAACAACGGCTCAAACTCACTTTTCCATCTGAATTCCAGTGACTGCTGAAACCCATTCATAGGGTTAAGATTCATAAGTTTTGTCACAGCAGTTTTTCCGCAATGGCTGAAGGATAGATTTTCTGAGTAGCTGAATTGGCTGAGTTTCATAGCAGGGAAAACAGTCTCATTACCAAGAGATTTGTCACCAAGAGCTCCAGAGCAAGTCTGCAAAGGAGTACGCTGGGGGATAGAGAAGAGAGGAAAAAGCATAATTTGTCCAAATGTTTCGCTTATTGCAAAGCTGTTTCACATTCTGTAATCAGTGTGTGTCTTGATTTGTTCTGGGTAAACAGGACTTAGCCACCAGGAAAATCAACCCAAACTTAGCACGTTCAGTCAAATTTTTAGAACGTTTCTGAGCTGTCTAGGTACAAAAATAGCTTTCCATTTTAAAGTGTAATGGGACCATGAGTGACAGAAGCGCTCTAAAAGTAGGGAGGGCACGCCCAAACTGTGGCCCCGCCCCCTGCACCACCCCTTTCCTTAAGGCCCTCCCCCCATGTCACCCCTCCTTCCTGAGGCCCCACTCTCATGTTACCCCTTCCCCTGAGGCCCCGCCCCATGCCGCTCCTTCCCTCCCAAACCCCGCACCCCATTTGCTCCTCCCTGCCACTCCTTCCTGTTGCTCACCCTTTCAGGGCATAGCCCTCCCACTTTTAAAAGGGATGGGGCCATGGCCTCCTGGCCCCCCCCTGTTCTGGTGCCCATGAATGGGACTGACAAAGATGAACTAACATAAGAAAAAGTTTCTAATTACCCATGTGCACAGGTACACTAATAGATTGTTTTTAGTTACTGCACTAAGGTTGATTAAATATTGTGCCCTCCAGAGTTCCTCCTACCTAACCCAGCCAGAGCTGCCGAGGTGCATGTCCTGGCCCCACCGTTGCTTGAAGCAGGGTGTGTTGACTATATACCGAAGTTTTATGGTCATACAGTGTCACACAGGGAACTTGATAAAACTTTACAACTATGGGTAAAGTGCTCTAGAGTTGAACATAGTATTTGGGGCAGGGACTGACTCTATGTCGTGTGTTATGTTAGCACAACGGGGCTCTGGTCCATGACTGGGGCTCCCAGGCACTGCCACAATACCAATAATTGATAAATTATGGAAGAAAATAAATTGTTTTCATGATATAGGAGGAGGGCATTACTTCCATGTGCGTTAAGTTCATGCGGTCATATTTTTTGAGGGAGATGTGGTACCCTCTGAAGCATCTTCAAATGATGGCGCTGTCATGCTGTTTAAAGTGGTGCACCAACCTCAGAGGAGACTGTCAAAAGCAGGGCAGCTACTCCAAACTGGTGGTATCTTCTATAATTAGATTTCACCAACCCAGTAAAGAATATGATCTCCTGGATCACTGTAACAATCTTACCATGGAGTCACAGATAGTCCCCTTGGGATCTCCAGTCTATTTTGCCATCCAGACAAGCTGGACTTACTAATAAAGGTCACTTAACACCAAAAATCACAAAATATTCAAGTTGCTCCCAAGCCCCAGAGACCATTCACTTACCTCCGATCAATTTGTACCTTAGATCACACACCAAAGACAATTCTGGTAGCCAATCCTTTAGTAAACTAATTAAGGATTTATTAACTAGGGGAAAAATAAGTTATTTACTGGTCAAAGCAGGCACCATATATGCACAAATGAGTTCAGTCTATGGTTCCAAACGGTGACAGAGATGTAGTAATCTGTCAGGACTGAATGACTTTTCAGGGCTTAACCCAGGTTGGTCCTGGGGATCTCTTCTTTTTTGTTTCTTAGGTCCAGCTCTTGTAAGAGTCCAAATAGTAAACAGATGAAAAATCTTCATGTCAACTTTCTTTATTTCCCTCTTCCAGCAGTCAAACCTATGGGACAAGGCCTTCTGCATGTACTTCTCCAAGGGTGGATGAGGCAATCACCAAAGCTTTTGTCCTACAATGGCCGACTTAATTTTGATAGTCCTCTTGGATGTGCAGAGGAGAGGGGGAGAGAGCCACTCTTTTCCATCTGAGTCCACAAGTTCAGAGCAATTTACAATTATAAAACCAACTTATATTTTACCCTGTAGCATGGAATACAGACATTACAGGTAAGATTAATGCATGCAGCAGTTTACAAGCATTTTAAACAATGCTAGAGTCTAAACAATATAAAGTCTAAACAATAAACACATCCTTACAGGTCTAACACCCACTGTGAACCATGAGGTAACATATAGATGAGCTGGTCTTGTTTCCAGATATTAATTGGTCAGTGCTCAGCTGACACCTACAGACTTGTCAAGAGCTGGCACCTGGCTTACCAGCGTCACAGGAGGATCATCCATTTGAGACCTCAAAATGATCACTGTTCTTGGCATCATAATCTTGGAATGGAATCCCAGAAGGGAAACTTGGGCACAGAACAAGCTGCAATACTGTTCTCAGTGTCCTGAGACATACTTGGGGGCATCACAGAGGTTAATAGAAAGAGGAATTTACCCTTTATTAGATACAATGTATAATTAACTTACACAATGTGGGGAAAAAACTTGCCTGGCTGTGGAAGAAGTAACATCTACCTTGTAGATGTTAAAGTGAAACTTTGGGACAGTATTAAGACAGAAGGCTCACTTAAAGGGGCTGTCTTGCAAAGCATTCCTGAATAAATGTACAGAATCCTGTTTTGTTCTGTATTTATTAGAAAGGCCAGCTACATTAAGCAACGAATTTTTGGCAGTCCCTTGAGTGATCACTTCAGAGCTATTTCACTGAATTTATTGACAGTGTTCCAGTGACAATATTACCCCTGTAATTGGGGAAAAGTCAATGTCAGTCTGGGTTATGTTTCTTGCACACGTGCTGCTCATGGAAGTGAGACATGCCTGGGGCAATTCTGCCTGAGATTCCTGCCATTCTAAATCATTTTCATGTATGTTTTTGATCTCAGTTTGGAATTCTTTGCTCATTTATCTCAGTTTCCCTTCTTTATCCTTAATCTTCAATCCCTTCTCCCATTCCCAATTTGGTATCTGATGCATGTCTTGCTTTGTGTGAATAAATCAGTGCTCTGGAATGTCAGTTTAATATTTTACACAGAAGACCTGTCCTTTGTTCTTATTAATCCTTCAGTTTATACAGAATGTAAAATAAGTAATAGATTAATTAAATCCTTTCAGACCCATGGAAAATCCTGTTCCCATTGAGGTAAAAGGGGCCAAGATTTCACCCCAGTGTCTGATTAAACACTTTCCTGCTTTCAATATCTATCAAAATTTATTAGCATTCTTTAGATTTACCTCAAAAAACTAGAAATATGGGAAAACGTAGGGAAATCTAGTGACATCTAGGGAGGCAATATGGCCTTGTGGATAGAGCACTGGAGTGGGACTTGGGAAACTTGTATTCTACTCCTGGCTCTGCTACTGGTTTGATGGGTGACCTTTGGCAAATTGCTTCAGCTCCCTGCCTCAGTTTCCCCATCTATAAAGTGGCGATAATGAAATGTACTCCTTTGTAAAGCGCTTTGAGATTTCTGAGCAAAAGTGCTGTATAAGAGCTATGTATTATTAGTCTGGAAATGACTTTGGGCTAAATGCTGGTCCCACAAGCAAATACCAAACATAAAGAGTTTGTAATATTACTGGAAGTTACAAGATGGTGCTATTACTAGTCTTGCTAGCAGTGTTTAACTTATTGCATATATAGTTAGATCATGAGAGATGCTGCTTGTTGGTTGTGGTGCAATTCCTTTTAGAAGCTATGCATATCATCAGTCAAATCTCTTTACTCCCTTAGTGTGTCTGACCAAATTGTATCTCAGGTACAGAGCTGCTGCTGGCAGGATACACCCATGCAAGCCAGAGAAAACATTACATGGTTTCAAAAGTATCCAGGCTGTGGGGTAGGGCAGAGGGGTTCAGTGTGTGGGAGGAGGCTCTGGGATGGGGCAGGAGGTTGGAGTGCAGGAGGTGGTGAGGGCTCTGTCTGGGGGTGCAGGCTCGGGGGATAAGGGGTTTGGGGTGCAGGAGGGATCTCCGGGTTTGGGGGTGGCTCAGGGCTGGGGCAGGGGGTTTGGGGTTGGGACATGGGCTTACTCTGGCGGGGGGGTGCAGAGCCGGTGCTCAGGGCAGGGGCAGCGAGTGGAGCTCCATGGCTCCCCTGCCTAGGAGCCGGACCTGCTGGTTGCTTCTGGGGCGCAGCGTGGAGCCAGGACAGGTAGGGACTAGCTTGCCTTAGACCTGCAGCACCAATGACCGGACTTTTAATGGCCCGCTCTGCTGGAGCTGCCAGGGTCCCTTTTTGACCAGGTATTCTGGTAGAAAACCGGACACTTGGTCACCCTAGGGTTCACATCGTATCTCCCTGTCACGGAGAGGTTACATACACTCCCAGCTCACAATAATACATAACCTTTGCATTTAATACAATAGACTCCAAAGTTACTTAAACTTTATTTAATAAGTTTTTTCAAAGATACCGCAGGAAATCGCCATATCTGTCACAATAGGCTTTACACACAGGAATCACGCATGCACTGGGTAACTGGGAATTCTAGTGTCAGCTCACCCTTATTTTTCATGCAGCCTCCCCAGAGACTGGGAGTAATGTGGGTCTACTAGTGAATATAGCTGCTAATATTAATGTACTTGTTTTTATCTGTGATGCTTTATTATACTGTGATTCCAAAACAAACCCAATTAACTATTGTGGGGAATTAAGTTGTATTTCATAGTGATATTTATATACATATTTTTACCCCTTTAAGCTCTGCAGCCCTGAATTCGTCATTATTATTTCTGGCTGATGAGCACCAGACAGAACTTCCTTCAGAGCCATTAAGCACTGTTGAACAGTTTAAGGCACTCCCTTTCCCTCAAGACCTAGTATGCCGTTACTGCAGTACTTCCAGCCACTTCTAAATGAAAGAGCAACTGGCATCAGAAACTGAATTTCGGCCTTCTGTCTGGCTCTACAGAGAACTACTGTCAAACTACTTGGCTGGTACTGAAGATACTATGTAAAATGATTTACAGTTTGATGGTAACATGATGATGTCTAGAGAAAGAGCATTTTTAAAATGAGTTATAAAGATTGGTCAGAGGAGCAGGGTCACAGGAGAGCCAGTAATTTTTAATTAAAAAGAACAAGGAGTACTTGTGGCACCTTAGAGACTAAAAAATTTATTTGAGCATAAGCTTTCGTGGGCTAAAGCCCACTTCACCAGATGCATCCAGTGGAAAATACAGTAGGAAGATATATATATATATATATATATATATATATAACAGAGAACATGAAAAAACGGGGGTTGCCATACTAACTCTAGCAAGAGTAACTGATTAAAGTAAGTGATTATCAGCAGGAGAAAAAAAACTTTTGTAGAGATAATCAGAATGGCCCATTTCAAACAGTTGACAAGAAAGTGTGAGTAATAGTAGGGGAAACAATTAGCACTGCGAGCCGCGATCAGCCGAACCTGCGGACTTGGCAGGTAAACAAACTGGCCCAGGCCACCAGGGGCTTTCCCTGAACAAGCAGTGCCCCTAGTTTGGGAACCACTGTCTTACTCCATCAGCTTGCCAGAATGAAACTTGGTAAGAAAATGAGGCAAGCTGAACTTGATGGGCGTGCTATTTCCATTGGTAATCACAGGGACTCTGAAGTAAGCACACTTACTTACATTTTTTCATGCAATATCCGAAAGTCTTGCTTGAAAGCAGACTTCAGCATGTTAATACTGTCTTTCCCCATACACACTACTGTACAATGGATTGCCAAAATGTTTGACTATATCAAAGAATATGTTTCTAGATGCATCAAAATCCCCATTAGCTCATATTTAAATGGGATGTTTCTGTTTTCCAGTGATGTTAATTAAGAAGAGCCTACAGCCAAAGGCAGTGTAATACTGTTGTACTATATATAATCTATCCACCTAGCTTCTCCATACCTCCTGTCCCTCAGTATTTTCCCTGGATCTCTTACCCTCCATCTCTGGCTCAGGCCAGCATCTGCTACAGAGCAAGCTGGAGTTATTTTATATTGTTTATATACCTTAAACATTATTTGTATACACTTAACTTTTTATATCTTAGTAATTCCATGCACTAATCATCTCCAACAACCCTGTGCTTCTCCCCTCAAATAAAACAATACAAAAAAAGTACCTTTCTTCAGCAAGACTGACAAGCCAAGCCAAATATGAAGCTTGGAGGCCAAGCCATTTTGGAGAAAAGCCAAAACATAAAACATCAGGGAAATTTTGACACACTATTATTCTGAAATTCCCATTTGAATTTAACCAAACTTCTCCCAAAACCTCTACCTGGGCATGCGAAGTGGTGTGCAAAATACCAGCAGGGTCAGCTGCTTTGCAGGGAAGTTAGGTTCCCCCCACCCTAATCAGGCTTCTAATGTGCAGCTCACTAATACGCTGTACGGTACGTTGCAGGTTGGCTGTGCACCCCTCTGGTAACCAAAATAAAATATATAAACTTTGCTCATATACTTGGGAGATTATTTCATTGCATCTGTAGGTGCTTTCTAGTGCAGAACCTACTCTGCCCTGAGGAAGCCCAGATGACTAAAATACAGGCACCTGTAAATGAAATAAAATAAGCATGGAATAATCTCCCCAGGATTCAAGAAAAGCTTTATTTTTCTTATCAGTTCAGTAGTGCTGGCACAAGAATCTAAATCTGAAAGCGTACCTCTTACTAACATCAATCCTTCTTAGCAGTTTCACTTAGACTTGTATCAAAGTTTACCTTGGATGCCTAGAAGGCATGTTGATTCTGTATTACTGTACACAAGAAAAAAGCTCACATGCTTTGTCTTGCTAAGAAAAAAGCAAACCTGTTGTTGTATAAATTAATTTCCACTGAAGCTGCCAATAACAAAACCTTTCATCTTGCTCTTCAGATAATTGTATGAAACCTGGATTTGATGGCAGCCAAAGAAACTACTTGAAGGGAAAAAAAGAGGGATCCAGCTGGAACAGAGAGGTTGTGAAGAGACTTAAATGTTGGCAGCCCTTTCTCTTGGCAATGTGGAGAAGGCAAAAAGAGGCTAGCAGAATTTCACAATATGCAGAAGGGAATATGTATTGATGAGCTGACATAGTTCTCTGATGTTTTTTAAAAAAACCTTCCTCAGTAGAATGCTGTGTTCCATGCTGTCAAACGTAACACACTTTGAAATAAAATGATGAAGCACTTGGAAAAAGATGGGAAGAATAATGTGCAGAGCTGAAATTTTAAATCTATAACAATAGGTTAAAAAAAGCCAATAGTTCTGGGACTGGATGGTTAAGGGTACTGGTAATGGGAGACATGTTTTAACCTTTAGTAACAGGTTTGTTATGCCTGACAACTGTTGTCCTTTGTGAAAGGAGTTGAGATCACTTCCTGGTGGATAAGATAGCTACAAAAAACCTCAGTGCAGTTAGTAGTATTTTGTATAGCTGTTTGCAGTTTCAGCAGAAGGACCAAAGCCTGTAGAAGCATGGAGGCTGAATTACCATTCCACCCCTACTGGTGGTGGCTCACGGCCAGGGCTGAGGCATGTTTGCAGGATAGTAACAGGAGGCTTATGGTGTTACTCCCCTGTGCTGTTCTTTTTCTCTGGTCATATAGAAGACTCTAATTTCCACGGCTGCCTGGCACCTTTCATGAGTAATATATTCACTTTATGTAAAGAACTACATCAGTGGTTTTCAACCTTTTTCATATGCAAACCCTAAAAAATTCCATATGGAGGTGGGAAACTCTTTGGAAATCTTAGACGTAGTCTGTGGACCCCTAGGGGTCCATAGGCCCCCAGGTTGAAAACCACTGAACTTTTCAAGCAAGTGGGAGTGGCTTTCCTAGCATCCCTCACAGACATCATAAAATAATAAAAAACATTCATAACAGAAACTGTAAGCACCTTTTAAGGCAAGTTCTTTATAATATTGCTAACCATGAGCAAAACCTCATCTCACCAGAGAATCCAAAGCCCAAAAGGTTGTTTGCTACAGAGAATGGCCTGATCGTATTCTTCCTACTCTTGTCAACTTTGAATCCTTTCAAAGATAGTTGGTAGCAGTTTTAGCACAGCTGGGACCTAGTTATTTTAGGGTGATTCTGTCCCTCCTTCCCCTCTTTGCTCATACTGAATAACCGTACTCCGTGAGTTAGTCCCATGAAAAGCAGTATGGCTACTTATGGAGTAAGATACTGCTCAGCATGAAGTAAGGAACAGAATCTGTTCCTTGGGGATGACCTCTTCTTGTGATCTGTAATGCTAGCCCAAAGTGAAATTGTCTGGGGGTCAGTGATGAAAGGCCTTTACCTGTGGAAGAGTTTACAATCTCCTTTTAGACATGGAACAATGTGTATGTATAACAATCAATTAATAGTCGCACTGTAGCAAGGAAAGATGTAGTTTATTGGAATATGCTGCTTGCTAGTTTTTGTTCTGTTGAATGCATATTGTTGTAGAATAACTCTCCTTGTGGGAGACACAAGTGTTGAATGCAATAGGGAGAATAATGGCAGCATCTGTCAGTTGTTTTCATTTTTTAGCACATACATTAAGTTTGAAAGCTGTCTGGAAACTTTGACTACTCTGAAGCGTAAATGAAAAGCCTCTTCAGTGCAATTGTTGTATTGTCCAGATTTTCTCTGTACAGTGGTTTTAGACTTCAGACAAGGAAGCTTATTTTACATAAGATTGTTAAATATGGGCTAATAAAGTTATGGAACAAGTTTCCATAGTGTGAAGGGAAAACTATAACTTAATTCAACAATTACATCTTCCTTACAGGCATCAAATAGTGCCAAGACATTAATATTTTGAATCGTGTCTTAGTCAGCTTACATTACTTCAGGTGAAATTTATCCCTGGTGTAAGTCCACTGAAGTCAGTCCTGTTTCACTGGGAATAATTTTGCCTACCTTTGCTAAAGACTTATCTGGAAATAATTTTACTGTCTTATTGTATAGTGTCTTTGTCCTATACAAAACACAGTTCTGTGATGTTTTGTCAATTCGCTTTCTCTGCTGTGAAAACTTATGGACAATGCTAGTTCTAACAACCATCATAACACACACACATGAGCTACAGACCTACTGTAAAATAGGCCTCCTGGTTTGAAGAGATTTACATTCATTTTCAGTGGTACATTGGCCCAAATTTCAATCTGATGTCTACCCACATGGATATATAATATAAGAAACAAATTACTCCAGAAAGCTGCACAGCTCTACAAGGGTGGGCTGTTGGAGATGTACTCCATTTCACACTGGTGGCTACAACATCAGATGGCCACATTTGTCTGTGTGGAGATGCTGAGGGAAAAGGGGACATGACTTGGGGAAAATGGATACTTTATGCACACTGGCTTATCTGCAGTTGCTGACTCCGGAGTCTGGCAGAACTCCTATGTGCTTACTGCAAGTTTTACAGTTACACAACAGAATAAATCATTACAGAGAGGCAGGGCGCTGATGTCACAGTAGTGGGCACAGTATAAGAATCTAGACTGATGAGACTGCCCGTGTTTCCTCCTACTGCTAATCTGCTGACAAAGGGCCTGATCCACTGCCTATTAAGTCAATGGGAGTCTTTCCATGGATTTCATTCTGTGCTGGATTGGGGGATGGGGAAAGAGGAAGAGGTTAAGAGTTCTTCTGCTGGTCTCAGTTGTGGATCACAGAAACCAGAGAGGGAAGCCCATGGCAAATGGCAGGTCCTTTCTCCCTATGGTAGCAGTTGTCACACCCACTGTAACATAGTTTGTTGGCCATTCAAGCAGGCTAAACGAAAAACATGGCTGTATTCCTCGTTCAGCCCAGAACAGGGAAATTCTTGTAGTTCCAAGAGTGAATGAGAACTAGAGGAATGCTGGGAAGATGGATTAGCAAATGAACACCTATCTACAATGTGTTACTGCATGTACTTATAAAATTTGCAGATGGCACAAAGATTAGGGGAGTGGTAAATAATGAAGAGGACAGGTCACTGATACAGAGTGATCTAGATCATTTGGAAAGCTAGGCACAATCAAACAATATGTGTTTCAATATAGCCATATGTAAGGTCATACATCTGGAAACAAAGAATGTAGGCCATTCTTACAGGATGGGGAACTTTATCCTGGGAAGCAGTGGCTCTGAAAAAGACTTGAGGGTTGTGGTAGATTATCAGATGAACATGAGCTCCCAATGCGATGCTGTGGCTAAAAGGACTAATGTATAACTATATAGACAAGACCTACTACCTGAAAGTATAATATACCAGGACATACTCAAAGACTTTCACTGTGCTGTAGCAGTGTCCACACAGGGCATTACTGCATGGCAAGCTGGTGTGTTGTAGACTGACAGCCTGGCTTGCTGTGTAGGCAAGTCATTAGATGTATAAACAGGGGAATATTGATTATTGATTACCGCTGTATTTGGGGCTGGTGCAACTGCTGCAGAAATACTATGACCAGCAGGAGTGTGGCCCTAGACGTTTTGCTGAGGAAGGCTTTTGAAGAAGCTGGTGAACTGGCTTGCAATGAAACCTAAGAAAACAGTGAGAGATTTGAGTGAGAGACACACACACGCTCTTCAGGGTTCTTTTGGCTGAGAGACAGACACAAGTGCCTAAAGGGGAATTAAGAGACTGAAGTATTTAAATTCTGTGCAATTTATCTGTAAAAACCTGTATGGGCTTGTCAAGTGATAGAAGGTCAGTTTGGAGAAATGTAATCCTGCACTGATAAAATCAGTGCTGTGTGATTATCCAGTAGCTCCTATGTACTAGAAGGTGCAAGTTTTGAGGGCCTGATCCAAAACTCTTTGAAGTCAACAAGAGACTTTCCATTGACTTCTGTGGGTTTTGGATCCACCCCAGAAAAGAAGACTGCAGGCTAAACACATCATTTGCATACAGACGATTGTGGTAATTGGTGACAATATTATTTGACTTGCTGCTGTACCAACTAACTGTTCTCCAATTGAAAAATTGATATCTCTACTCAGTTTTGTTGCTTAGAGCTTTAGGGTATAATAAACGTGACGTTGTGCACTGAGCTTCTACAAGAATGGGTACTCCTCAGTGAATCTAAAGATGTAAACGTTCTACAAATTAGTAGTTTTCAAATGCATTAACCCGACCTTCTGAGATGCTCCACAGTTTCCCAATTTTAGTAGTTCGTTTCTTAAAGACTATGACTACCCCATGAAATCTGGTCTTTTGTATGCTTTTACCCTGTACTATATAGATTTTTATCGGGGAGACCAGCATTTCTCAAATTGGGGTCCTGACCCAAAAGGGAGTTGCGGGGGGCATCACAAGGTTATTTTAGGGGGGTTGCAGTACTGTTACCCTTACTTCTGTGCTGCCTCCTGAGCTGAGCAGCTGGAGAGTGGTGGCTGTTGGCCAGGCACCCAGCTCTGAAGGCAGTGCCCTGCGAGCAGCGGCACAGAAGTAAGGGTGGCAATACCATACCATGCCACTCTTACTTCTGAGCTGCTGCCTTCAGAGCTGGGCTGCTGAAGAGTGGTGGCTGCTGACTGAGGGCTCAGTTCTGTAGGCAGTAGCGTAGAAGTAAGGGTGGCAATGCCACACCATGCAAACCTTACTTCTGCACTGCTGCTGGCGGTGGCTCTGCCTTCAGAGCTGGGATCCCGGCCAGCAGCCGCCGCTCTCCAGCTGCCCAGCTCTGAAGGCAGCACCGCTGCCAGCAGCAGCACAGAAGGAAGGGTAGCAGGACTGCAACCCCCCTTACAATAATCTTGCAACCCCTACAGTTACAACACTGTAAAATTTCAGATTTAAAGAGCTGAAATCATGAAACTTATGATTTTTTAAAATCTCATAACTGTGAAATTGACCAAAATGGATCGTGAATTTGGTAGGGCCCTAGTAACTGGAAAGCAAAGTGAGAAGGAAAGGAATTATTTACAAATTCTTAGTCTTGTTTGGTTTTGATAAATTAGACTCTCATATCTTAAAGTATCTGTTTTTTAAGAATGTTCTTTCATCATGAAAATATTACTAATAGTGATGAATAGTAAGAATGTATTTTTCACAATAAACCAACTCCTTTTATGTTCTATGAAAGAGTTGTGGCTCCGAGCAGGCTGAATGTGTTGATGGAAATTAGCGTCTTGAATCTATAATGCAAAGTTCATTCCTGTCTTCTGGGTTTCCCTTCCTGGAAGCGTAACTAATCTTGCTCTAAAACATCAGACAAAATCAACGCTTAACTATTTGTAATGACTTTTATTATGGTTTAGCTCTGAGTGATTGCAGTTTTTTTAAAATCATTAACACACAGTTGTGCTGAGGACCAGAAAAGCAGGTGTGGCCAGCACTGCTGACCCAATGTACTCCTGCACCCCCTCTTCCTGGCTCCCCCACAAAAAACAGGGAGTGAAGTGTGAAATAGCAATGTAGCATTATGATTGCCTGGCTCACAGGAGAATGGGGCATACTTACCATGTTATCACTGTAGGATTTATCATGGCAGTACTTCCAAGAGTGAGAGGTCATTTAAAAAATGAATCTGTACATCTGTAATAATAATGTGGTAATAGCTTGGCTATTGTGTATATGGACCACTGCCTTTTGTTAATGGGGCCAAACTGCTCAGCTATGCATTAAGGCTCTAATAGCTGAAGTAACAAAGGGGCCTCTGTGGTGTGTGTTTTTTTTTTTATGCAGGCATGTCTGCATTTTCTCCATACTGTTTCCATGTGGGTGCATCGTGACAGGCAGTCATGAAGTCCAGAGTGACTGTGGATTTGTACCAATAGGTTGCATGTCTGTAGTCTGCCTGATCAACAGGCTGCTCTCAGGCTGAGATAGCAGAGCAGCAGTCCTGATTGTGTTGCTTAATGCAGCAGAACTGGCAAGGGTCCTTGTTGGAAAGAGAAGGGCAGGGTCAGTCTTGACCAGTGGTGGGCAACCTGCGACCCGCGGGCCACATGCGGCCCGTCAGGGTAATCTGCTGGAAGGCCGTGAGACAGTTTGTTTACATTGACTGTCCACAGGCACAGCTGTCCGCAGCTCCCAGTGGCCACGGTTTGCCATTCCCAGCCACTGGGAGCTATGGGAATTTAAACAAACTGTCTCACGGCCCGCTAGCGGGTTACCCTGACAGGCTGCAGGATGCCCACCACTGGTCTAGACTCTTCTGGTCTGGCTAAATAGGTATGTGGTCAGCCTCTTCTTTCTTCCTACATGCTCAGCACTGAGTTTCTGTTGTTCAGGTGTCTTCAGGAACAGTGTCCTGTATGGTATATAAATTTGCTACCCTGCGTGAAAGTGGTAAGGGATGGGCACCACAAATGTGCCAAGTCATGCATGTTGGAAAGAAAAGATTAAACTACTACTTATACTGAAAGTTACCCAGACTTCCCACCTCAGATGATTAGCATCCCTTGCTTATTAAAACAAACAAATAATCCCTTTAACTCCAGAGACAACTCAGCTATTCAGTATTGCGCATCATCACCACCACATCCCCATAATAGACATACCATTATGTATGTATCACAGGCTGGCTGGTCTTTTAAGGGGAGTTTGGCTTAGCCTTGCTTGTGACATACCTGTTATTCCCCAGCTGATTCTGATCTGGTGACATAATTACAACCATTTATCCCAATTGTGAAAGGGTCAGAGGACAACATAAGGATAGAGAAGAACTCAGTGGGGAGGAGACACAGGATGGGGAAGCAAGGGGAGTTCTCTCTTTCTAGGAAGGGCCTGATGGAGGCAGGCTGATGCTAAGTACTGGGAGCTGGTTAGGCTTCTGTGGGAGGACCTGAGATAGGGAATCAGGGCCTGTGAGAAGCAGGGAGGTTTAAAATGCATGCCAATGCTTTGTAGTATAGACAAAACCTCAGTAACAGATTTTCAAATGTATTTAGGATGCAGATGGTGCCTAGTGGGATTTTGAAAAGTGCCTAAATAGGTCAGACACCTAACTCCCATTGAAATAGATTGGAATTAGGCACCTAGCTTGCTTAAGAGCTTTTAAAAAGCCCACTAGGCTCCATCTGCATCTCTGGATGCCTAAGTACCTTTGAAAATCTGGCCCTTCCATACTATGGACTTTTATGGTAGGATTTTTAGAAAATACAAAAACATTCCAAGGACACTCTAACTGCTGTTTTAAATAGCAACTGGAAAGGGGGCAGGGATACCTGATGTACCAAGATTCATATGTAACAAACTGTATATTTTATTCATTACTCTTGTCTTTCCTTCCACCAGCTCTTTGCGTCTGCTGATTCTTTCTTCTTTTCAGTGTTCTTAGTAGTGATTTAGTTAGCTGCTACTTATAGCTATTTAGTTAAATGTTAAGTCTAGAATTCTTAGCAATCACTGCTTGATGTGGGTTTATTAGTACCACAAATTCTGTTTTTTATTAGAGAATGTATAAATTCTCCAAACTCACAAGTTTAACTTCCAGTTTTAAGCTCAATGATATTTGAAAGTTTGTGGCTTCTCTTCTGACTAGATCCATCAGATAAATCAGAAATTATTTGAACTTCTTCCATTGTTCGGCAACATTTCCTGTGAGCTTTACCTCTGAAGGAGCATTTAATTTTTTCACTTGAGTTTTAGTCCCAATCTGACACCATGTTTTGCTGTATTCAAGAAGCAGCCATGTTGGTTACACCTTTTATTGTATAATGTCTGAGTTATATAATGAAGTCAAATTATTACCAGGAGAGGGAATGATTGTACTAACATTGATAGAACATTGCTTTATGATGCATGTTACAAATTCATGAGTTTTTATTAAGTTTTAACAGATAGAGTAACACTGGAGGAGATAGGAAAAACTGGATGAAAAATGAGACCTGGATCTGAGAAATCTGATATCTCTATACTACTGCACAATGCAGATTCATACAGCTTTTCTGGAGTTTAAGTGTTTATAAATAATGAAATGTATTATATGGTTTAACCAGAAGCTTGTGAAAAGGGTGTTTGTTTATTTTTAATTACTTGTATTCTAGATCCTAATTAAACAGTGTGGTTAGTCTAGAAAGTAGATCATTAATAAGTTGGTCAGTATAATGTGAGCCTTATCACTCAGAGGTAGCATCTCATGAATCACTAGTGGAAAACAGAATTTCAAGTTGGTTATTTAAAATGGGATATATATTTTTAGGATAGTGAATCTGTTTTTTTATGAATGAATAATATTGTGTATGAATAGGCAGACTTAAGCACAAAGAAAAATCTTGATCAGTAGAAAGTTGCACTAGCTCAAATAAAGTTTCGATGAATATTTGATTTGAATAGCTTAATCTGAAAGAATATGTATTGATGATTTGTAGACTACCAAGGTAAAAGCTCTTCTGTAAACAGGAAATACCATCAAACTGTATAAAAGAGTAATCAGATCACAACAGTAAACATAAGATTAGGCTGAGATGAAACGGCTCTTTCATTTCACAGTGATGCGTACATAAGAAATGGAAGCACCTCACTCCAATTTTTATGTGATTTACAACTACTTCCAGTAATAGATATTAACTTAAAATGGAAAAAATCAATTTTCCCCGCTTTTATTTTAATTGAGGAAACTTGCAATCTTTATGCTAAATAATGGAAAAATGATGTTGCAGACACACACACACAGAATGAAAAATCCACAATGAGAAATTATGCATAGAGGAAGGTTTTTCATCTGGAGACACTGGAAGGAGTTTTATCCTTTTTTCGAACTGTTAAGAACAAAACAATTAGGACCAGATTATCTAAAGCTCATTTTGGGTATAACATCCAACCTGTGGCCACACAGCTTCTAGCCTACCTACCCAAAAGTCAGGAGTATGTAAAGAGGGATTTGAATATTGGGCTACTGAGCAACCTGATAGCTGGTAAGAATGTGGAAGAGATATGGGAAAAAACACTCCTTCTTTATTAAAGGGTAATAACCCTGCAGTTTGCAAAGCATTCAAATTTAAATAAGGAACAACTTCTTAAAACAAAAAATTAAAATAAGTTGTCGTGTTTTGCTTTTCTAGTGGTGTGTGTGTGTGTGTGTGTGTATGTTACACACACACACATCCCTACCTGATGTTGAGAGTACAAACATGACTGAAAAACTTTGGTCTTTGCTATCAGTAGATGAACATAATTGAAGAAATTTCAGAGAATTATCATTGTTCCTTTTAGGATGGGATATCCTACCCACAATACTTTTAACTAAAATTAATCCATTTATCTTATGTGGTACAACACACAGAAGGAAAAATTAGGAAATATACCTTTATAGAAAATGCGTAAAGATAACTCCATCACAAAACAAGTGCATAAAAATCATGAAATTTTTCATTTTTATATTTTGATAGTGTGAGCTAATAAATCTGTAATTGCCTTCTGGTTTCTGAGCCAATAGGGTGCACTTGGTTAAGTTTTGAGGCTTTCCTCTGCGACCATGAAGACTAGAAATCTTTCTTTTTTTAAAAAAATGAAAGCTGAGCGTCTCCTCTAATCTCATGCCTCCAGAGGTTCAGGGCTTTATGAAACACATCAAATATAACTAGACTCATGACAATCTTGAGTTTGCAACACTACTTTTACAGGGACAAAATGTACAGGGCCTTTTGAAATTGATTATGAGTTTTATAGTCTTTTCAGATCTTGTATATTTTTTGTAACTAATTAGATACTATGAAGGAAGCAGAAGCTTATCCTGTATATTATGCAGTATTAACTAACATCAACAAAATACTTGCATTAACCCTCAAATCCACTTGAACTGAGTCTTGGATTCATGTTTCAATGCATGCATAAACCGTAGCTCATCCTCAAAGAAAGTTTGTGATCATAGGTTGAGACTGCTCAGATGAGAGAATGGTGAACTCTTTCTGCCTAGCAAATCCTGGGGTCTGAGGTTTTATGGAAAACTTTAGAGACGATAATAGAAAATCATAGCTACTGTATACTTTTAAAACTAACCTATGGAAATTAATAGAGAATGATATATTGAAATCTAAAAGGATATCGTTCGTTA
Source organism: Lepidochelys olivacea (assembly GCF_965140295.1). Taxonomy (NCBI): domain Eukaryota; kingdom Metazoa; phylum Chordata; order Testudines; family Cheloniidae; genus Lepidochelys; species Lepidochelys olivacea. The sequence continues at coordinate 52,187,184 of NC_140421.1, read as the reverse complement.
TAGATTTTCCATAGGGAAGTTTAAAAGGAGATTCCAAGCCATGATAGTGGAGGCAAGGGGGAGGGGGAGGAACTGACTTTGGGAGGGATCCCTGCAATTAATGAGATCAACTGCTGAAGGATTTTTGGATATTTGAGTACTGTGGTTTGTTTCCAACTCCTCCAAATTAAACTGCAGGGTTCAATTTGTGAGCCTCTTTATGCAGCTCTAATTATTAAGCAGTTGTAGCATTCCTCAGTAAATAGATGCTATACAGTTAAGTCCATTTATAAGAAAGTTGGTGCAGTATGATATTACAATTGCATCTGTCTGGTTTGGTAACAGCTTAAGTACCAGAGTTGTGGGTGTTTCTTTTTTTTTAATGGGTTTGGTACAACTTCAGCAATGACATCAGTCTAAAGTAGCATTACATAGTCACTGGAAAATGCACGCATGGAACTGGCAAACTCAGAGAGATGGAGTAAAAATGTCAAAATCTGTACTGAGGAACAGGGAAGGGCCAAGTGAAATAACTTGAATAACAAGTTACCATGCTTTCTGGCTTGGAACCAAAGTTTGACTGTTACTTCTTTAACCCATTGCTTATAACATCATTCAAAGTCTTAAAATATTTTTGAAGGGCATTTTGTAATGTTTACTATATGTCTGAAGCGTTCTGAATCTCTGCTTTATTGATCTGACTTGGATTAGTCCTGCCACTGTAAACAGGAAGCAGTGATCCGGTTCTGAATTTCCTCATGCTTACACCAGTTATACACTGAATAACTTCATGGCAGTTATTCCTGTATCCAGTGAGAAGAAAATTCTGCCCACTGGTTTTAAGGCTTGGGAGTGAGAATGGAAGCAAAGGGATCCTGGAGCTAGTTTAGGGGCACAAAACCACTGTGCAAGGGAGCCTTGGCCTTCTGCAGATTTCTATAAGCTCTGGGATCAGAACAGCTGGCCATTCCACGGGGAGCAAATCCCACCCACCCCTCCTGCCAGATGTAGTGATATATGGACCATTGTCATGGGGTGGCTGATGTAGTCATATATGGACCATTGTAATGGTGTAGTCAGAACCCAAACTACCTGTGATGCGCTTCTTTCAGGAGAAAGAGCCCTTTTTGGCAGATAATTACTGCCAACCAGATGGCTGGTTGGCAATAAATTGATTAACAAGCACCTGGACCTGATAAAAGGCTACCTGAGCTCTGCTGAAGCAGATGGGTGTTACTAGAGAGAGAAGACTTGGAGGGTCAGGAGGTCCTAGAGCCACAGGAGGAGGGCTGTGTGACTGTTGAAGACTAGGAAGGCAAGTATACTAAATTATTACATGGGCCTAGGAGGAGGCTGGGACTCCTGAACTTAACACAGGAGGCTTGCCTCAGTTAGTAACCAGGCTCCTAGAACAAGGGCGGTCTTCAGGGCAGCTGGGAGCAAACAGTTGTTCTCCCTAAATGGTGAGCAGTATTCTACAGAAAGCTTTCTACATCAAAAGCTTGAGCAAGCGTTAACATAACATACAGTCAGATAAATTTGGGATATTCATAATTAGTATTTTAGAAATACTTCAATTCCTTATCTGCCCTTCAAATTAGGTTTGTCATAGGATTAATATTGTTTTATATTAAGTATCTTCAATTTAGCTTACAACTTTGTGCCAGTACAATAATCTTCTCTCAGCCGATGTTCTGGAAATATACAATAAATGAGCTGTACTTGTTTAACATATAGGGCAATTAGTCTCAGAATCTTTGTTTCCCAGAAACCAGTATAATTGTTCGCATACTGCAGGGTGCCTCCAATTAATTTAAATTACAGATAGATACATACCAGCTAAATGGTGACACTGAAATGAAACATACTGTGTCCATCTCTTCAATAAACTGTTTTAAATTATTCAGCCCGTCTGTTCTATTTCTCCATCTACACAGTTATAAACCTATCTTTTCAAATTAGTTAATTTACCTTATTACTGGCAACAATAGCTTTGCAATGAAGGACAGTTTTTTTTAATTTAACCAGTTTCAAAGCTGCTTCACAAATCACTAGGGCTGACTTCAAACACAGCAAGACAGAATTTGGAAAAGATTTATTGTGAGGGAATGGAAAGTTTCTTTCTAAGGGTGTCCATAAAACTACAGAAGGGGAGGATAAAATTGGATAACCACTACTTGTAGGTATTCCAGAGATTATATGCAACTGGGTTTGGTCCTAGAAAAAGAAACATAAGAACCATCATAAAGCTCCTTGAAGTCAAAGAAAAATACCTTGAAATTCAACATTTTCCTCTGATCTGCATTAAGCCCCTTATTTGTACTAGACAGCAATGCCTATATTACAGACTGCTGCTACGACACAGCTTCTTAGATGAACGCACATTTCTTTCAACTCATTTATTCTCCTTTTTGGTTACATACTTTTGAAAGGTGCATAAATGGAATAATCAAAGGCATGCCACGATCTCATTTCTGTAGCCTGCCCCACTTGTTTCCTCTGCTGCGCCTATTCTAGCCTGTGCTCTGCAGAGCCCCCCCGCTCCCTTCTTTCCCTTCCATTCAACATCCCTTATGAATATGTATTTCAAAATCTTTTGTTTACTGCTTTCAACCTTTACGCTGTCAACAGCTCCATAGTGATGCCTTCTGCTCCCATCCCTTCACACCTCTTCCTGTTAGCTGTCCCCTCTGTGGCATCTCCTTTGGCTGTAACTGCTTAGTCAAATAGCTTTGTCCATGACTTATACAGCGTGGCTGTGTAGTGGGATTTTCTAACATGCTCAATGTTGACCTAACTCTGCTTCCGTCAGTGTCAACAATAAAACTCCCATTAGCTTCAATGGGAGCAGAACTAGGCTTTTGAAAACCTCATTCTGTGGCAATAAGACATTTGGCCTGGAAAAGACCTCCTTGGTTATCAGGACTGTTCCCTTGCCAGAGTGATGTTTTCCAGAGTTTGTGTAACTTAATGTCAAACACATATAAAGAGAACAATCCTCAGAGAAAATGACATCTGTAACAAATCTGGCCATCTGGTCACGCTTCCCTTCCCCCCCTCCCCAACAAACTAACAATGCAACCTCAGCTTTTCTGGTGACAGGGTTGTCTTGTGGCAAAACCTGCATAGACACATTTGGAATTACATGTCTCTAACCATTGGAGTCATTTAGTAAATGTCTAACAGGAAATGGACGACTCAGACAGATGTAATATTTTCCCTTCTAAGATATTAACTGCCTGAGTTGAACAGAAGAATTGGTCCCCAGAGAAAAAACAGGGCTTTGAAATCTAAAGTGAGTTAAGCTTTCAAAGGCTTTTGCCACAAGATAACCCAGTAAAGCCAGGAATTAACATACTTTGGGGGAAAGCCAAGAGTGTCATATAAGAAAGTGACCCCCCCTTCTTGAAATACTAGTCAGGTTTTCTAGTATGTGAAGTCATTACATTGGCATTAGCTGAAGGTTTGCGATGATCACACCTTAAAGTGTTAGCCATTTGAAGAATTGTGATAGCTAGTAAAAGCTCCTGAAGATATTTTGAATACTAGATTTTTATGTACAAATATATAATATAGACAAGTCTTTACACCCAGTTGAAAAAAGGAACAATTTTTTTCTGTTTTGTGTTTTGAGACTTTTTGACCATCTGTAGAAGTAACTGCTTAACACTGAGGATGGAGTGGAGGTTAAGGATAATCTAGGCATGGCCCAATATCTAAACAAATACTTTGCCTCAGTCTTTAACGAGCCTAATGAGGAGCTTAGGGAAAATGGTAGGATGACAAATGGGAATGAGGATATGGAGGTAGATATTACCAGATCCGAGGTAGAAGCCAAACTCTAACATCTTAATGGGACTAAATCAGGGGGCCCGGATAATCTTCATCCAAGAATATTAAAGGAATTGGCACATGAAACTGCAAGCCTGTTAGCAAGAATTTTTAATCAATCTGTAAACTCAGGGGTTGTACAGTATGACTGGAGAATTGCTAACATAGTTCCTATTTTTAAGAAAGGTAAAAAAAGCGATCTGGGTAACTACAGGCCTGTAGTTTGACATCTGTAGTATGCAAGGTCTTGGAAAAAAAATTTGAAGGAGAAAGTGGTTAAGGACATTGAGGTCAATGGTAACTGGGACAAAATACAACATGGCTTTCTTTACAAAAGGTAGATCGTGTCAAACCAACCTGATCTCCTTCTTTGAGGAGGTAACAGATTTTTTAGACAAAGGGAATGCATGGATCTAATTTACCTCAGTTTCAGTAAGGCATTTGATACGGTTCCACATGGAGAATTATTAGCTAAATTGGAAAAGATGGGGGTCAATATGAAAACTGAAAGGTGGATAAGGAACTGGTTAAAGGGGAGACTACAGCAGGTCACACTGAAAGGTGAACTGTCAGGCTGGAAGGAGGTTACTAGTGGAGTTCCTCAGGGATCAGTTTTGGGACCAATCTTATTTAATCTTTTTATTACTGACCTTGGCACAAAAAGCGAGAATATGCTAATAAAGTTTGCAGATGACACAAAGCTGGGAGGTATTGCCAATACAGAGAAGGACCAGGATATCATACAGGAAGATCTGGATGACCTTGTAAACTGGAATAATAGTAATAAGATGAAATTTAATTGTAAAAAGTGCAAGGTCATGCATTTAGGGATTAATAACAAGAATTTCTGTTACAAACTGGGGATGCATTACTTGGAAGTAACAGAGGAGGAGAAAGAAAAGGAGTACTTGTGGCACCTTAGAGACTAACCAATTTATTTGAGCATAAGCTTTCGTGAGCTACAGCTCACTTCATCGGATGCATGAAGGACCTCGGAGTATTGGTTGATCACAGGATGACTATGAGTCGCCAATGTGATATGGTCGTGAAAAAAGCTAATGCGGTCTTGGGATGCATCAGGCAAAGTATTTCCAGTAGAGATAAGGAGGTGTTAGTACTGTTATACAAGGCACTGGTGAGACCTCATCTGGAATACTGCGTGCAGTTCTGGTCTCCCATGTTTAAGAAGGATGAATTCAAACTGGAACAGGTACAGAGAAGGGCTACTAGGATGATCCGAGGAATGGAAAACCTGTCTTATGAAAGGAGACTCAATAAGCTTGGCTTGTTCAGCCTAACTAAAAGAAGGCTGAGAGGAGATATGATTGCTATCTATAAATATATCAGAGGGATAAATACCATGGAGGGAGAAAAGTTATTTAAGCTCAGTACCAGTGTGGACACAAGAACAAATGGATATAAACTGGCCATCAGGAAGTTTAGACTTGAAATTAGACGAAGGTTTCTAACCATCAGAGGAGTGAAGTTCTGGAACAGCCTTCCAATGGAAGCAGTGGGGGCAAAAGACATATCTGGCTTCAAGAAAAAGCTTGATAAATTTAAGGAGGAGATGATATGATGGGATAGCCTAATTTTGGCAATTAATTGATCTTCGACGACTTGCGGTAGATATGCCCAATGGCCTGTGATGGGATGTTAGATGGAGTGGGATCTGAGTTACTACAGAGAATTCTTTCCTGGGTGTCTGGCTGGTGAGTCTTGCCCACATGCTCAGGGTTTAGCTGATCGCCATATCTGGGGTCGGGAAGGAATTTTCCCCTAGGGCAGTTTGGCAGAGGCCCTGGGGTTTTTTTTGCCTTCCTCTGCAGTGTGGGGCACGGGTCACTTGCTGGAGGATTCTCTGCATCTTGAAGTCTTTAAACCACAATTTGAGGACTTCAGTAGCTCAGACATAAGTTAGGGATTTGTTACAGGAGTTGGTGGGTGAGATTCTGTGACCTATGTTGTGCAGAAGGTCAGACTAGATTATCATAATGCTCCCTTCTGATCTTAAAGTCTATGATTCTATGATTCTAAGTAATGACTGAAAAACATTCTTTGAAACATATGCATTCATTGCACTTCACATGTCTCATATAGTTCACTGAAAAAGATGGAAAGGACTTGAATCTTTGGTGCAAAGAAGTAAACAAAAGAACTTGTACTTTATATAAATTCACCAGAACGCTGGGCCAATTTCTGCCCTTACATGTGCATGCCCGGTTCTCCGAGACTTTGAAGATCTCCATTTGAAAGACACTGCAGCACATGTTGATGTGACTGCAGTACTACCAGGTAGAGATTAGATATCGTTCAAGACAATTACTGGTGTTAGCTGATACTTAGGCAGGGGATATATACCCAGCATCAGTGAGCTGAGGGAAGAGGATTCGGACATTTAATTCACTAACGTGCTGCACTCTCTCCCAGTTTCAACAGTGAAGCTGATGGAAATCAAGAAGGCTACAGAAAAGGACATTGAACTGCACACAATCAAGACAGCGATACTAGCTGGGTAGCTAGAAGAGAGACAGCCAAGGAGCAGTAAGAGCAGAACCCTATTTTCAAATAAAAATGAGCTGAGTATGGAGATATTTTGAGGCCCAGAGAGCTGTTGTCCCTGCCTCATTACGTAAGGATTTATTTAAAAAATACATGCCTCATACCTGGGCATTGCCAGCTGTCTGATGGGCTTGTGTGTGTATTTACTGGCTGGGAATTAACACACAACTCTGCTCCTTGATAGAAGGGTGTGATACCTGCCAGTTGTGTAATAACTGCTGGCAGAAAGAGACTGTTACCACATGAGCTGCTCACCTGACCATGGGAAAGGATGAGAATGGACTTATTTATCTTTATTGAAAATCAGCACTTGATTACAGTGGATTACTATTCAAATTTTCAGGGGGTCGATGCCCTGCCTGAGACAAGAAGCAAGTCAGTGATTGGCAAATTGAAGGCCCACTTTCTGAGATACGGCATTTTGGAAACCACATTCACCAACACTGGACCCCAATTTATAGAATTTGCACAGAAATTACTCAGCATATAGACAGAGTAATGGTGTTAGCTGTTTTCACAGCTGATTCCACCTAAGTGACTGTTACACAAGGCTATTTCTTCCGGTTCAGATCCGCTGTTACTATTTTTGGTGGAGAGGAACATCCCATCACAAGGGTACCAAACAGTCCAGTGCAGGCACTGATTAGATGGAGGACCAAAACCCTGCTACTGATGAGAGGAGACTCGTTGTAGCCAGAAGAATGGTGATATTGCTGAGAGAGGGCCAACAATTGGAGAAAGCAGGCACCAGTCTATGACAGGTCAGCCAAGGGTGCTCATGTGAGGATCCAGCCATTAGAGAGAGACAAGAAGGAGTGGACTGAAGGAATCCTGAGCGGTGCAGTGGCATTGAGATCATAAGAGGTGACTATGCAAGAAAGACAAGTGATCTGAAGGAACAGAGACACTTATGAGCCAATAGACACAACACCAAGAGATCAGGTTTCAGAGTGGTAGCTGTGTTAGTCTGTATCAACAAAACCAATGAGGAGTTCTTGTGGCACCTTAGAGACTAACAAATTTATTTGGGCATAAGCTTTCATGGGCTAAAATCCACTTCATCTGATGCATGGAGTGGAAAATACTGTAGGCAGGTATAAATACACAGCACATGAAAAGATGGGAGTTGCCTTACCAAGTAGGGGTCAGTGCTAATGAGCCAATTCAATTAAGGTGGAAGTGGCCTATTCTCAACAGTTGAGAATAGAAGGGGTGAATACCAAGGGAGGGGAGAAAAATCATTTTTGTAGTGCTAATGAGGCCAATGCAATCAAGGTGGCCCATTTCAAACAGTTGACAAGAAGTTGTGAGTATCAGCAGAGGGAAATTAGTTTTTGTAGTGACCCATCCACTCCCAGTCTTTATTCAGGCCTAATTTGATGGTGTCCAGTTTGCAAATTAATTCCAGCTCTCCAGTTTCTCATTGGAGTCTATTTTTGAAGTTTTTTTGTTGAAGAATTGCCACTTTTAAGTCTGTTATTGAGTGTCCAGGGAGAGTGAAGTATTCTCCTACTGGTTTTTGAATGTTATAATTCTTGATGCCTGATTTGTGTCCATTTATTTTTTTTGCGTAGAGACTGTCTGGTTTGGCCAATGTACATGGCAGAAGGGCATTGCTGGCACATGATGGCATATATCACATTGGTAGTCCTTCACAGATACAGATCTCATCACAGAACAGAGAGACACAAAACCATCTGGAAACTAAATCCCACAGGAAGGGAGGAGCTCCACAGAGAGAGAGAGAGAGAGAGAGTTTGCTAGATTCAGACAAGTGACAGGGAGACAGAGAGGTCCATCCCAGTTTGGTGTCCTCAACATGTGACCACATTATCTCACACTATACTGAGTCTGTGGTAAAGACGAGACTCCAGCTGGGCTATGTGCTAGCAACCTTTGGCCAAATGGACATGGGGTGGGGGCCTGATCAATAATTTATTTTTAATGTTTTGTTTTAAAATGTTTGTAAAATAGGGAACATGGATCATAATTAGTGAAACTGGAGTCAGAAGACCCATGTTCCCTTGAGGATCTATTATTGGCTATCAATAGAACAAGGAATGTGGTGGAGTTAGGCTGGAAGCAATTCTCAGCCACATAGATGGAGACGTGCATAGGGTTTAATAAAGTTTCACTTGTTCAACTTAACCTGCATTGAGTATCGCTCATTGGGAATGAAACACTTTCTTAAATGGAAACCTTTCAGACATACAGATGATTGCTAATAAGTGAACTCTAAGAAGATCCTGTAATCATAGAAGATTGTGAATTTGTTCTTTGCACTTTGGATATCTCAGAACTGGAACATTTCGCAGTTAGACAAATAGTTAACCATCCAGCTGTGTCTGGCTGTTTAGCTCATAGGCTCAAGTCATAATGGAAGAAGAAAAACAAATGACTCTTATTTTCCCATCATTTATCTATTAGCTTGATTTAAAAAAAAGTCAGGAAGAAATAGAACAGTGGAAAATAAACTGAAGAGGGCAGTTTTGGCCAGGTCTCTATGTATTTCATTGCAATGTAACATAATTATTTAGGGTTATAAACTGCATGGTGAGGTTTCTGAACAGCTGTGGCTTTTCAGAGCCTGGTTTTTCCTGACCCAACAGCTTGCTACTGTGCATGTGTTGTTTTACTTCCCCTCTTCAGTCATTTCCATTTCATGTTTTCTTATGTACACAGAATGACAGATTCACACTCTTGCTGCTGTTCCCCAGTGTCAAAGCTAGAGGGACTTGGGGTAAAATTTTCAAAAGGGATTTAGTCAATATTTTTTCAGGCTTTTAAGTGCCTATTTTTGAAACTTAACAGTTACACATATTTTCACTGTAGTGGTTAATGATTGATTTCTAGGGATGGGCAGTGGTTCAATGGATGCAAATTCTATACAGTATCTTCTAAATCTTTACACCCGTCTCCAACTGTAAAAGCTGCTTTATTTTTTAAATGTTTTTAAAAGAACAGGTAACTCAAATGTAATGCTAACTAGTACAGGCAAGATTAAATTTGTAGAGCAGTTCAGAAAGAATATTAGAAAAGAACTTTGGGTGGATAACTCCTGGAAGTTGAAACAATGAGCTGTCTCTTTCTAAACTATCTTCGCCATGACAACCTAATTAAGTCTATTAAGAAAAGGTGCACTCCAGCTAAAGTTGACTGACTTTGTTTCATTCTGAAGTCAGTCAACTTTATAGTGGAACAAAGAAGAACTTCTAAGGTTCTTCCTGACAAGGTACTTGTAAACACAGGTGTGTGAAATTTGGTGGCCATTCACAAGTTTGTGCAAACATTTTCGTTAGTATTAATCCACTTGAAAATTCTCTGCCATCCTTTTCTTGCAGTTGAATGAACCCCAAATCTCCAAGTGAAACTCTATTGAAATCTCGGTTTTCCTGTCAAACATGAAGAACTACAAACTTTCTGAAAACTAGCCCATGTTTGCAATTTTTTAAAGAACGTGGTGTTGTTGTTTTTAAATTCAATATCAGGTAAAGGTTTTTTTGTGGTTATTGGAGGAAAATGTACAAAACTATTTCATAGAATGTTGCACCTACATATTAAACTCTATAGATCCTCAGCTGGTGTAAATCAGCATAACTCCATTGAAGTCAATGGAACTACACCAATGTATACCTAGCTGATGATCTGGCCTTGTCTTTTTTTTTCATATTCTAGAGCCTTGTGTCTTAAAAGAAATGTGGTCTTTCCTCTGGAGGTAAAAGGTCGCTTCATAGCCATGAGGGTCTCTGTATTTTTTAAAAAACTTTTTACACTCCCTTAGTTCAAAATTTTCCCTCTAATATAGACCCAGAGGTTGTTCTAGCTACAGGCAAACTGGGCAGCTGTGCCTGAGGGGGCAGCAGGCAGATTTCTGGGGAAGCGGTGCTGCAGTCTAGTTTATGGGGATGGGAATTGCAGCTTATTCCAACATGTAGTGCTCTAACTGGCCCATGTGGATCCTGATGGCTTTTATGTGCTGCCATATGAACTACTCTATGGTTTCATGTCACTAAAGCCTCATTGGAGTGACCTGGATGTGGGAATAAAGGGGAGCTATGTGTGTGCATGTATGGGGGGTGGGGAGAGCTGTGTGTGTAAAAATCAATTGAAATAATGGCACTAAATTCATTCAAAGACAAATGCCCTGGGCAGCTGGGGGCTCTGCCCAGGCTGGGGCATTTTTTCACTTGGCACCCCCAGGGGCTAGGTCTGCAGACAAATATTTTGTTTGAAAATAAAGCTTTTAATTCCTGGCTACTGCATTCCTAAACGCTGCATGAGACAGGGCCTGCCAGGCTGGGACCCCTCAGCCATCCCAGTTCCCCTCCAGTCTGCCCTCCCACTCCTTTCTCCCTGCAGCCTTCCATACCTCACTTCCCTTGCCCCTCTTCGGTCACCTCCATGGCTCCACCCTCTCCCTCCTCACCTTCCTCTCTACTTCCTATCACCCTGTGGCTGCTCCTCGCTCTCCCATTCATCCACTATACACCTCTCTCTTCCATGGCAGGGTTGCAATCACATTTGTTAATCTACAGTGGCCAGGGAGACTGCAGTGGCTGAGCTGCAGGGCTCAGGCAGGCAGTGTAGGAGGGACGTGGCATGCTGAAGTTTTGCCTAGGGTGTCTTGAGTGGCCTTTACATATCCTTTTCCATTAATGGAAGAGGAGGAGGGTGTCTGCAGCTCTCTCCAGAACTTGTCAATGCCTTTCCATTCTTCCGCCGGATGGGGTCACTAGAAAGTAACTCAAAGCGCGCGCCTCATACCGAGGCTGACAAAACTCCCTAGAAGGTGCAGCCAGCTCAAGATCAAGCTTGACTCCCATAAGTGCAGCTCCATTGAATCAGCCCTAAATGGGATTTTTTTAATTTGTAAATTTCTTAAGACATCCCCAGAAGCTCTCTGGATTTTTGGGTTTCAGATGGTCCAGACAAAGTGCAGTTGAGAAGGGAGAGAAATAAGAAACAGCTGGTAAGTTAGGATTCAGACTCTGTCTGCACTGGTCCAAAGATGTAATAATAAAGCTGATGATTATCCAAGTCTTTATTATTATTACAACAGTCTGCTGGCTGTAAAGCAACTTATGGGAATGGAACATGTTGTAAAGTATCTTGATGCCCAGAACAATTACACTTTGAAAACACTCCTTTGGCTAGTTGAATGTAGGAAAATCCAAATTGGCTTGTGATTGTGACCAGTTCATGAATCCTTCACAAAGGTGTTTGAACTAGCAATAGTTATTGTTAGGAAGAAAGTATAGTACAGTAAATGTTAGTCCCCACAGACAACCATTTGCTGCACCTTAGAAAGTGTGATGAGGTTGTGGAGGAAAAACACTAATATTCTGAGATGTATTGACAGGAGTGTTGTATGTAAGATACAGGAGGGTATTGTCCCACTCTACTCAGCACTGGTGAAACTTCAGCTAGAGTACTGTGTCCAGGTCTGGGCACCACACATTAGGAAAGACATGGACAAGTTGAAAGAGTTCAGAGGAAAGCATGATAAAAAGTTTAGAAAACCATTTAGTCTTGAAAGAAGACTGAGGAGGGACTTTAAAACAGTTTTCAATTATGTTCAGGGCTGTTATAAAGAGGTCTGTGATCAATTGTTCTCCATGTCTGCTGAAGGTAGGACAAGAAGTAATGGGCTTAATCTGCACCAGGAGATATTTAGGTTAGATATGAGGAAAAGCTTTCTAACTATAAGGGTAGTTAGGTTTCCAAGGGAGGTTGTGGAATTCCCATCATTGGAGGTTTTGAAGAACAGGTTGGACAAACACCAGTCAGGGATGGTCTAGCTCGGGGGCAGTCAATTATTTTTTGTCAAAGTCCAAATTTTTTGGGCAAGGTATAGTCAAGGTCCAGACTCCAGAGAAATACTTTTCACACTGCAAGTGCCCCGCTCAACAAACACAATGCTGTGCATTAGTAATATACCCCATCTCATACATTTTTAGTCCATTAAATGAAAAATAAAATCAAACCACTTTATAACCTACAAACAATCCCCAAGAAAATAATAGCTCAAATTAAGCAAGTAAGGAATTAAGGAGAACTAGTCAATCATTAATTCACAGTACAGTGTATTGGAGATTGCATTGTGAGAGAATGAAAGGGTAAAAATAATTAATAATGTAACCCTTCTGCCCATCAGTGTTGGCAGCAACAAGGGCCGGGTTCAGTATCTAGGGGTTCCGTTTCAGTAACATGATGCAAAACCAGCTCAAGCCCCCACCCAGTGACCTGGGACATTTACATACCACCCCCCCGAAGCCTCTAAGAGGCAATGCTTCCCCTCTTGCAAGCACAGAGTCTGAGTGTAGCAAAAACCTTTTAATAAAGGAGGGAAACAATGCAGCATTTTGTGGGGGAAACACCACAAACAGGATTCATAACACAAACCATGAGCAAAAGACCCAGCCCCAAGTAAGTTTGTCAGTGTCCTTTTCCCCTCAGGGTCTTAAGTCCAGCAATCCAACAGTCACCCCACCCACAGTTTCTGTCCTTGGTCAGTGCAGCCCCCAGAGTTCAGAAGTTCAGCTCCAGAGTTTACCTCCCAGCCTGGGTGAAAGTATGGGGGGCATCTTACATGGTCCCAGTGGTGAGCTGGAGCCGGTTCGCACCAGTTCGCTGGAACAGGTTGTTAAATTTAGAAGCCCTTTTAGAACCGGTTGTTTTGCGAGGGATAACTGGTTCTAAAAGCGCTTCTAAATTTAACAACCGACCAAAAGTGGCGCCTTAGGCGCCGACTCCATGGGTGCTCCACGGCTGGAGCACCCAAGGGGAAAATTTGGTGGGTGCAGAGCACCCACTGGCAGCTCCCCGCCCCGCCCGCGGCCCCAGCTCACTTCCACTCCACCTCCTACCCTGAATGTGCTGCCCCGCTCTGCCTCTCCGCCCCCCCCCCAGCTTCCCGCGAATCAGCTGTTTGCGCGGGAAGCCGGGGTGGGGGTGGAGGGCTGAGAAGCAAGTGGCGGCTTTGTGCTCAGGCCCAGGGAGGCGGAGGTGAGCTGGGGCAGGGGGGGCGAGGAGGGCCGCCCGCACCGCAGCAGGTAACCCGGGGGGCATGCAGGGGAACCGCTTCCCGCCCCAGCTCACCTCCGCCACCCTGGGCCCGAGTGCGAAGCCGCCGCCTGCTTCTCAGCCCTCCCAGGCTGTCCGTGCGAACAGCTGATTCGCAGGAAGGCTGGGGGGGGCCAGCACGTTCAGGGTAGGAGGTGGAGTGGAGGTGAGCTGGGGCCACACGGGGCATGTGCCTCCCGGCACGTTCAGGGGAGGAGGCAGAGCGGAGGTGAAGTGAGCTGGGGCCGGGTGCGGGGGGGGGGGAGCTGCCAGTGGGTGCTCTGCACCCAGCAAATTTTCCCCGTGGGTGCTCCAGCCCCAGAGCACCCACGGAGTAGGCGCCTAAGGCATCACTTTTGATGTGATCAGTGGGGGGAGCGGCCACTATGCTCCCCTGCCCCTAGGAGCCAGAGGGCCCTGCCGGCTGCTTCCTGGGAGCTGCCCCAGGTAAGCACCGCCGGCACTCCCCACCTCGCCCCCCGGCAGGTCCCTCTGGCTCTTAGGGGCGGGATGGGCACCCACTATGGTGGCCCACGAGACCCTCCTGCCCATTCTGGGGGCAGTCAGGGGACAGGGGAGGGGGGTGGATGGGGCAGTGGTGACAAGGAACGTGGGGGGTTGGATGGGGCAGGAGTCCCGGGGGGCGGGGGTGGGCAACGACCCCCTCATGGGGTGAGGAGGGAACCGGTTGTTAAGATTTTGGCAGCTCACTACTGCATGGTCCGCTGCTTGTGTCGATTGCCATGCCTCTCCGTGGGGTTCTGCTGCAATCTTCACCACCAGCTGCGCCTCTCCGCCAGCTGCCCTGCTGGCCGCTCCTCTCCACTAGCCGTCCTGCCGTCCACCAATATGTCTTCGGCTCCCCTCCCCCACTTAACACCGTGGTCAGTGATTTCAGCTGTTAGGAGGGGGGGCCCAGTGCTGGTGCACTCAGAACCACTAGCCCAAAGTAGGTCTAATGCTTAGACCTAGGAATCAGTGATTTCAGCTCTGCAGCATGTAACAAGACTCCTAATGGAGTCAAAATTAGCTCTGTTATTACATAGTGGAGAAAGGAGAGGTCAAAATGGTGTTTAGGGCCCTCAGAAGGGGCTCACACTACCAGGTACACATACCTGTCCCCAGCCTCTCTCAATTCACTGGGCTTTGGAACCCATGTCCCTTGCCTATTGACTATCCCTAGGCTAGGTTTATTTGGTCCAGCTCAGGAGGCTGGACTGGATGACGTCTTGAGGTCCTTTCCAGCCCTACATTTGTTATTCTATGATTAATGGAACTTATCCTTACGTGACTTGTATGAGATTGGGAAGCACTATCCAAATTTTACAGATGGAAATTGAGGCATAGGGTAGATTAAGTGATTTGCCTAAATTTATACAGGAAATCTGTGGCTGAACAAGGAATTTAACCCAAGTCTCTTCAGTCTTTATGCAGTGCTCTATCTTTGTGTACAGCTCAAGTTTGTGGAGGAAACATTATGTTATACTTCTGTATGAACAATATTCTACAAAAATAAAGTATATTGCAACTGAGACTGACCTAGCTAGGGACTCTCAGGCTAGGGAGATTCATAGGGTTAAGTAGCAATACCATTGTTACAAATGGTTGGAAACTTGGTTCACTTCTTTGGGTATGAAAATATTACTCTAGTACAGCTGAGGTCTGAACTCCATCAGATAGTTGAAAAGAAGATTTGATCAGTGTAAAGAATAGAGTTCTGTCCCAAAGTGAGGCTGTTAATATTTAATAGCTAATATTTATAGATAACTGGTCAGATCTTCAGATGCTGTAATCTGGTAATAACTCCATTGATTTAAGGGAGCTATGCTGGAGATCTGGTCTGGTATTAGTCTTACAACACTGTTGGTTCTATGCATGAAGCTGTAACCTTTTTGTTCAAATCCTGGTGCAGTTTTGGCTCACATGAGTCTTGGAAAGAGTTTGGGAGATGGTCCATATTAAAGTTAGAAGTGCATACCTAGGGGTGGTCCATGAATCCCCCATTTGAGGAGGCTAGCCTCCTGCCCCTCCCCTTCTGTCCTCCCCTTGCCTGTTGAAGCTGGAAGAGCCCTGGCTGAGCCACCCTGGCTCACCAGCTGGCCCGAGCCCACTCAGGTTCGGGGGAGAGGCAGAGTGTGGGCGGGAAGAGGAGCAGCATGGGTGGGGCCAAAGGGGAAGAGCAGGACATGGGAGCAGGGCCTTGGGGCAGAGCATGGGTGGGGCCATGGCCTGGGTGCCCTTTCTGCAGTGGCGCTCACTGTTTGGGGAGGCTTAGCTTACCCTGGCCTATTATACCCACTGCCCGTGTATGTACCAAACAATTGGATGACAAGGGAGTGTTTCTCCCAAGCAGCAAGTTCTATATCTTCAGACATGGAATCTGGCAAAAGACACATGGTTCCTGTTATCACAAAAGATGACCATCCCTTCTGAGCTGCAACATGTGCTATTCAAGGTACCATACCCAAGAACATCATTTTGGAAAAAAAGTACCATGAGGAAATCCTGTGTAAACTCTTGTTTTCTCCTTTCATTCCTTAAAATGTCCATTTCTTGCCAGTTTTACTGTCCCCCCCCCCACCCCTGTAGCCAATATCCCAAATACTCTGGTGCCAAATAAGAGGCACTGATTTGTCCTAGCAGAAAACTAGCGACTTTCAGTGAGCTGTGAAATTGAAGCATTGCCCCAACTGAAAATGGTTTTGCTGGCACCAGATGTCACTGTTGGTCCATACTAACAAACCTTAAATGGCATTTCTGTAACAGACTATATAGTAATTTCTGAACCCAGAACTGAGCACATGGGTAAAGGGTTCACAACTGCAAGCCTATGCATGCGTGTAGACCTTACCTAAGAGAAATCTATAGATGAAAAACGCAGTCTAAATACTAAACATTATTATTAGGAAACCAGGCTCTAGTACAGAAAACTCTGTCTTCTGGCTACATTGAACATGTGATTTTTAGAAGCAAAATGGACTGTTTTCTGTGCCATCTGCATACCACTACCCAGAATGCCTTTCAGACTTCCACCCAATTCATAACAGTTCTGAACTCTGGTAACAAATTAAGGGTTTGAATATGCACTGAGTTTTTTTTTTTAATTACTTGACCTGGCTGAAAAAATGTTGTTCATAGTTAACTAATTTATAATTTATAATTAGTCAACTTAATTTTTAATTTGGTGCACAAGACTATTAAAGAATAGGAAACTATGATTTAAAGAAGACCCTTAATGTCTCTCCACCTGCCTATATCATTCTAATAATTTTTCTTTAACATGGAATCTTGTTATCTCTACAGCAAATGTAAACACAAACATTTTAAACTTACTTTGGAAATATTATTTTTAAAACTATTTGAAATTTTTTATTTAATATACACCTTGCCTTGTTAATGCATCAACTACCCATGGAATCTTGAAGTTCTTAAAGGAAAACTCTGATAATTTGTTTTGCTTCTATGATCTGAGAGAACCTAAGGCAGGAAGTCTTCTCACAAACAATTACAATATATGATATTTGGCACAAAAATTCAAAATGGCATCTTTACTGTATGCCAAAACCCATGGTCCTTTAGGTTATTCTCATTTTAAGTGGTATTTACTTCTAAGCTCTGGGAGTCTCATGCCACACAGTCTTAAGAGGACTCTGTTAAGCATCTTTCATAATTTTAAAGTCCTTTATCCTCTCAGTTACTTGCCACAAAACAATGCATTATAATTCAAAACTGAAGTATTATAGTAAAATGTATGTTTGTATCCTGGTACTCAGACTGGTTTGGTTTTTTAGGGTTACTTATGAGTGCTGGGCTGTAGACACTGATCTATGATTGGATCTTCAGACAGCATAAACTGGTATAGTTTTCTTCAATTTATTATCCACTGTATATTTAACAAGGACACGTGGGGCCTGTCGACATACATTCAATGTGTAGCAGTTCAAAGTGGCGTATATATGTTTCAAATCCCATTTCTTCCTGGCATCCAATGTAGTGACTTCAATGGAGCTACGCTGTCTTACGTCACTTGAGGATGTGCCCAAAAAGCTTATCAAGGATGTCACAGAGACTCACAGATATGTGGCTGGTTGATATAATAATTCTATACTCACAAATCTGTGCCCTGTTTAGGCTTTTTCTTCTTGAATAGGAAGTGAGGACTTAAAGTATTGGCTGTGCTTTCTTAGAAATATGTTTAGGACCTCCCCCCAACCCCCACACTGAAATCAATGTCAAATATGCCCCTTTGGAAAGTTACCCTATGCTGGATGCCTTGCAGAAATGATATTTGTAACATATACCTCCCCCAGTGCACTCTAAGCTGCTACACATCCATTATATGCCAACAGGCCCCAAATGCCCACTTTTCAATACTCTCTGAATGTTACATGGCTCTTTAGGGATCGTTAACAAATATATGCTCTGACATTTAAAAAAAAATCATTATACTACAGCTTTCCTAAAGAGGATGGGCTTTCAGATTGATTGTAAAGTGCTGAATGAAATTCAGCTTGCCAAAATGAGTTAGGACACTTTAAAACCTCTGATTAAAAGAAAGATATGAACAAACCAAATGATATGAATTAAGACCTTGAACTATAATAAAACTATGTTAACACTTTCTCAGCATGATTATTTTTAATCTATCCTATCCCTTTCTCCAGGAGAGGAGGCCAGAATGTTCTTGTCAGCCCCACAAAGGGAGGATTTCTGTGGCCCCTGCCACCCACTCATGCCCTGACTGTATTGGATGGTTTGGATGTCCAAAAAGTGCTAAAAGTGGCCCTGATTGGCTCACATGGGTAGGCAAGCCCCTGTCTAAGGAAGGCTTTATGAACAGGGAACATCTGCCTCCCTGCAACTTCTTGGGTGACTGTACTGAAGCAGAAGTTATCCACAGATGTGGATGACAGTTGATCATATCGCTACTGTGTATTTGTGATGGATATTTCTTAGGCCTAATCCTGTAATCCGTACCAAGACAACTCAGTTAAGTATGTATTACTTATTGCAGGCAACGGCTGCAGAATTGTCATATGCCGGTTTGCTAAGGGGGTCAATCTTAAAAATGCCCTTGATCACTCACTTCAGAAAGCGAAGAGGCAACAGTATCACTGGATGTCAAGGAAGTAGCCTTTAGACATGGTAAGGTCTACGTACTGAGTACTTTTTAATACCAAGAGATGTAAAATTAGAGATGAACTAAATGTCTAAGGGTCTGATCCGGAGATGATTGATGTCAATGGGAGTCATGCATTGATTTCTGAAGGTTTTGAGTAACAGTCTGTGTCTTGAGGTCTAAATTCTGCATATCTTCTTGAAGAGTTAATGACTTCAGTAAACCTGTGATAGAGCAGAGAGCTGTATTCACTGTGCTACATATAGTGTTAGTGATGCCAACTCTTCCAGAAGAAATACAGATCTCTAGAGACAGATCTTGGCCGGTAAGTTAAGGGGGGAAATGACTCTAAAGCAGTGGTGGGCAACCTGCAGCCCATGGGTTGCATGCAGCCCATCAGAGTAAGATGATTGCGGGCCGCAAGACATTTTGAGAATGTTGATCATCCACAGGCATGGTCCCCCGCAGTTCCCAGTGGCTGCAGTTCGCTGTTCCCAGCCAATGGGAGCTGCAGGAAGTGGCAGGTTGCAGGGATGTGCTGGCCATCATTTCTCGCAGCTCCCATTGGCCGGGAAAGGCGAACCGCAGCCAATGGGAGCTGCAGAGGACCGTGCCTGGGTCTCACAGCCCGCAATCAGCTTACTCTGAGGTGGGCCGCAGGTTGCCCACCACTGCTCTAAAGTACATAGAATCAGAGAATTGTAGGACTGGAAGGGACCTTGAGAGGTCATCTAGTCCTGTCTCCTGCACTCATGGCAGGACTAAGTATTATCTAGACCAGTGGTTCTCAAAGCCGGTCCTCTGCTTGTTCAGGGAAAGCCCCTGGCGGGTCAGACCACTTTGTTTACTTGCCATGTCCGCAGGTTCGGCCGATCGTGGCTCGCACTGGCTGCAATTCGCCGCTCCAGGTCAATGGGGGCTGTGGGAAGTGGCGCGGGCCAAGGGACGTGCTGACTGCCCTTCCTGCAAACCAGTCCGGCCCACCAGGGGCGTTCCCTGAACAAGTGGTGGACCGGCTTTGAGAACCACTGATTTAGACCATCCCTGACAGGTGTTTTTCTAACCTGCTCTTAAAAATCTCCAATGATGGAGATTCCACAACCTCCCTAGGCAATTTATTCCAGTGCTCAACCACCCTGAGAGTTGGGACGTTTTTTCCTAATGTCCAACCTAAACTGCCCTTACTGCAATTTAAGCCCATTGCTTCTTGTCCTATCCTCAGAGGTCAAAGAGAACAATTTTTCTCCCTCCTTCTTGTAACAACCTTTTACATACTTGCAAACTGTTATCATGTCCCCTCTCAGTCTTCTCTTCCCCAGACTAAACAAACCCAATTTTTTCAATTTTCCTTCAGAGATCATGTTTTCTAGACTTTTAATCATTTTTGTTGCTGTTCTTTAGACTTTCTCCAATTTGTCCATATCTTTCCTGTAATGTGGCACCCAGCATTGGACACAATACTCCAGCTGAGGCCTAATCAGCGTGGAGTAGAGCAGAAGAATTATTTCTTGCGTCTTGCTTACAACACTCCTGCTAATACATCCCAGAATGATGTTTGCTTTACTTGCAACAGTGTTACGGCTGACTTGTATTTAGCTTGTGATCCACTATGACCCCCAGATTTCTTTCTTCAGTACTCCTTCCTAGGCAGTCATTTCCCATCTTATATGTGTGCAACTGATTGTTCCTTCCGAAGTGGAAAACTTTGCATTTGTCCTTATTGAATTTCATCCTATTTACTTCAGACCGTTTCTCCAATTTGTCAAGATCATTTTGAATTTTAATCCTGTCCCCCAAAGCACTTGCAACTCCTCCCACTTTGGTATCATCCACAAACTTTATAAGTGTACTATCTTTGCCATTATCTAAATCATTGATGAAGATATTGAACAGAATCGGACCCAGAACTGATCCCTGTGGGACCCATTTGATATGCCCTTCCAGCTTGGCTGTGAACCACTGATAACTATTCTATGGGAATGGTTTTCCAACCAGTTATGCACTCACTTTATATAGTAGCTCCTTCTAGGTTGTATTTCCCTAGTTTGTTTATGAGAAGGTCATCTGAGACAGTATCAAAAGCTTTACTAAAGTCAAGATATACCACATATAGTACTTCCCCACATCCAGAAGGCTTGTTACCTTGTCAAAGAAAGCTATTAAGTTGGTTTGACACGATTTGTTCTTGAGAAATCCATGCTGACTGTTATCACCATATTATCTTATAGGTGTTTGCAAATTGATTGCTAAACTATTTGCACTATGATCATTCTGGATACTGAAGTTAAGCTGACTAGTCTGTAATTTTCTGGGTTGCCATATTCCTTTTTATAGATCAGCACTATATTTGCTCTTTTCCAATCCTCTGGAATCTCTCCTGTTCTCCCTTACTTCTAGAAAATAATCGATAATGGCTCAGATATCCCCTCAGTCAGCTCCTTGAGTATTCTAGGATTATTTTATCAGGCCCTGGTGATTTGAAGACATCTAACTTTTCTAAATAATTTTTAACTGGTTCATTTTCCCTTTTGGGATAGTACTTAAATACATGATAAAGTTTTAACTTTTGCTTCTTTGTTTTAAATTTTCTCCACAAAAAGAGTAGCCATTCCCCTAGAACTTCACGTCTTCATTTATAACAAAGTACTAGAATATGGCAACATCTAGGAATACCTCTGAATCAGCTACTCTAAGCATGCTAAAATCTCAACCTTAGGAAACCCTAAGAGATTTTGTAGACATGTTGTACTAATTGTTCATTAGCAAGTTATTTTGGCAAGACACTCCTATAACTATTTACAATTATTCCTGTCTTTTGTTTTGTATAATCTTAGAACAAAATTGTTTTATTGAAGTATAATTTTCATATCCCAACAGAATGGTTTAAAAAAGGAATGATAACCTCAAATGTCTCTATCTACTCTTGGAAATTATTAAATGGAATTTTTTATAATGGGAATTGTGTAGCTAATTCCTAAGCAGCTATTTGAAAGTGTAGGGGGTAAAAAAAATGGATACACATGGTTTTCATCTAATTGAAGGAGGACATCCAAAGTATTACATAATTCTGTCAAACATGTTTGGATAGTTTCTTTCAGTTGTAGAGTTGTCAATATTTTGAGTTAAAGTCCTCTGTAGTAAACCACAAAATATTATCAAAGTCTAAACTAATTAAACTAGTGTAAGAAAAAACAGTTTTAAGAAAAAAAGAACTGACTAGCTCATGGTTGTGGTTGATTCCAGGCTGGTCCATTGGCTGAAATAGCTCCTGGCATGACATCCTTAGTCCAGGGGGCTACTCTAAATTATGGCAACCCGTCCTGGTTTTCTGTGGGAGGCGACACTGCCCTTAATGCCATCATGATGTGTGTTGTGGCCTAACTATGCCCTGCCCCATAGCTGATATTAGCGGGGGAGGCTTGCATACACAATAGGCAGATGGGGCCAGAGTGAGGGATGAAGGAATCCCCATCTTGGGGAGCTGTAGGCAGTTTGAGCCATTCTGGTGGCAAGAAGGGAGCACAAAGAGAACAAGAATGGGGTTGAGACTGGCCCTCTACATCTAGAATGTGTATATTTCTGACAGCAACATTGAAATCTTTACGCATTCAGAAATAAATTTCCTGTCTTGCCTTTTACAAGTGCCAGTTCATCATTCCATTAAAGTCTTGGATAATCACTGAGTTTATCTTTCAGCAAGTCCTTATACAATTGTGAAATCAATATATTCTTGGACAAATAATATAAGCGTAGAATCTACATATGAAAGAGATAAAGATAAGTTCTTTCAGCTGACCAGGTCAAACATGTCTTCTCTAAAAAATAAGCATAAAAACAGAATCTGGAAAATTGAATCATGACCTGTACATCATCAAAATTCCAGAGACCTAATTTGAGATATAAATTAGTAAACACCTTTAAGGCTCTTAAAGCTGGGTAGTTCAAATCAATAATACAAAATTGCTTGAATAACATCTGAATTATGTGCCAATAGAATGGAAGGAATTTGTTCAGCAGACTGATCTACCCTCTCTTCATTTATTGCCTCCCATAGCCAGATTGAGGTCCAGATGCTTGTCTATGGCCAATAAATATGCAACACAAGTTAGGAAGCTGGGTATGGTGGGTGTGCATAGGTGACTGAAAAACACTCTTTTGACTTTGCCTAATCTTGAGTCATCTGTGTGCCAAAAAAAATTCCCCATCACAATCTAGAGCAGCCTGAAAACTGCTCTAAGTAATATCAGATGCCAGTTGCCACAAGAGGTCATCAGGCCCTAGGAAAGCCCTAACTATTTTCCTTTTCCCACTGTCTGTGCTCCCCACATCAGCTGCTATTACATTGTTATATGGTTCACTTTTTTCTACAAGGAATGCAGCTGTGTTTGATCACTACACTGAGGGGTACAATGGGAATTGGCAGAAAAAGAGCTAAATGGCATTTAGAAAAAAATGATGGGAATGAAAATGAATATTTTGAATGATCAAAAATGAGCAAAATCAGGCAGTTGCGTACAATGGTAGTAATTCAGATTATGCCCCACTATAGTAGAGGGATTAAACATATGCAGACTTCTGCTCTGGATCACTGCAGCAGAATTTTGCTAGTGGAATAGTTTCCTTGAAAATATGCCCTTCAGCATACATATTATAAAATCAAATTAGTCATCTTCTCTTGAGAGAAATAAAGAGCCATGTCTCCATTCAAGTAGTTGGGCACTTAAATCAAACATAAAATAACACACACAATCTCTCAGCAATTTTCAGAAGTACACATTGTGGATGTATGTGGCTCTAAAAATTCTCAGCTCTCTGATGGAAAAAAGACAGATGTCTGAATTCCATAGCATTGCTCAAGTTTTCCAGGTTATCTTGCTAGAAGAATGGTGGTTTCCATTTACAGTATATCTCTGGGATTCCACTTCGACTAGATCAACATCTGGCATAATGGTTTTATGTGCTCCTGGGATTACCCCTTTAAATGTATGTAAAAGTTTTATAAAGGTTGTGACACACATTTATTCATAGAATGGAAAGCCATGGTTAGAGCTGAGATGGAGTTTTGAAGTCAAAAGAAAGACTTAGGTTTGGGTGGCGAGAGAGATCCAGCCTTAAGTTTGAATTTTTTTGGCCTTTGTCTGTGTGAGTCAGAACCTGGATCGACCAATGACAACTGAGAAAGTGGGCATCTTGGGGAAATTAATGACCAGATGGAAGAGCTGAAGGCCTAAAGTGCAACCATGGACCCTTAACCGAGGCTATCACTGGTTCAGCTTCACAGTTGTTAGCAACACTGAGGGAAGTAGTGTAGATGTCACTCTGTGTCACAAGCATTTTTAACATATAGGGAGAGGACATTTAGCAGGTCAGTTCTGTCCAAGACCTGCCTTCAGCAACAACCCTAAAACCCATTAAACTTCATTAACTTCAGAGGGGGTTACAAAGGAATACTGCTGGTAAAATTTGGCCCTGTTTATTTCTCTTTGGGCTATAACAGGATTGTAAGACTATTCTACCTCATAGAGTATTTTAACTATAAATAATTTAATATTTATCCAATGCTCTGAATATATACATTGCAAAGCATTATTACTAGGAAATGAATATTTCAGCATCATTCTAGTAGTTACTCTGCTGCTCTAGGGAGCCATCTTTTGGATGGAATTTAAAACTGAGGTCAGGTCACATGCAGTCATTAAAATTCCTTGTTTGAGCGTTTGCTCTGTTGTCCTTGCTTATTTCTAATTTGGTAAATGTGCTATACGTAGTGAAAATTCCTTGGTTATTTCAAATTGAAATTCTACACTGTAGTTTTACTTTGCGTTGCTTAAAGGATCCAGCCTTCACGCCAGAGATCTTTATTTCAGTGATGGGTTAATAGGATCCCTCTGTCTATAACTTGCTGAGTGCTCGGGTATCACTGTCTGAATGATTCTGTATAGCTATCTGGTGAAAAGAGTGATAGAACTTGTGGACAAGTAGAATTATGAGTTTTAAGTCTTATTCATAATAAATACATTGGCTAACGTTTAATATGTAAATTTCCCCCTTTTTTGATGGATTAATCTCTTCACATTTCATTAGGACACCATAGTGTCCCAGACTTTTAAGGGTAGACTTTCAGCATGGACATGTTCCTGGGAGCTGTGTGTGCAGATAAAGGGAAGAGCAAGTCTGGTACATTGGTAAATATCCACCAGTTTCTAAGAAACAGAGGTACATCTCCTCTCCCACCCCCCAGGGTTGCTAGGTGTCCATGCTGTTAGAAGTCCAGTTGGCAGTGCAGCAAGGGCAGGAACTGTGACCAATGGGAGCTGCAGAGGTGGCGATGGTGGGTGCAAGGGCAGCACATGGAGCCTCCCTGGCTGCCTATGCGTCTAGGGGCTGCAGGGACCTGGCGGCCGCTTCCTGGGGGCTGCAGTAAGCGAACCCTCTTCCACACCCCAAACCACTGTGCCAGCCCACAGTCCCCTCCCACACCCAAAATCCCCCCCGGAGCCTGCACCCCCCCAACACCCTGCCCCAACTCCCTCCTGTACCCCAAACCCCTCATCCCCAGCCTCATCCCAGAGTCCAAACCCCCAGTCGGAGCCCACACCCCCTCCCACACTCCGAACCCCTTAGCCCCCGGAGCTCCCTTCTGAACCCAAACCCCACATCCCTGGCCCCACACCAGAGCCTGCACCCCCAACCAGAGTTCACACTAGCTCCCCTGCACCACAGTCCTCTACCCCAGCCCAGAGCCCTCTCCCTGAACCCCTCATTTCTGGCCCCACCCACAGCCCACATCCCCAGCCTGAAGCCCTCTCCCACACCCCAAACCCTTCATCCCTGGCCCCACCCCAGAGCCTGCACCCCCAGCCAGAGCCCTCACACCCCTCCTACACCCAAACTTTGTGCCCCAGCCAGGTGAAAGTGAGTGAGAGTGGGGGAGAGCGAGCGACGGAGGGAGGGGGGATGGAGCGAGCGGGGGTTGGGTCT
This sequence comes from Lepidochelys olivacea, assembly GCF_965140295.1. Taxonomy (NCBI): domain Eukaryota; kingdom Metazoa; phylum Chordata; order Testudines; family Cheloniidae; genus Lepidochelys; species Lepidochelys olivacea. Next base: position 52,161,650 of record NC_140421.1, on the reverse strand, counting down.
GGGGAAAAGGGTGGGGTAGGGGTGTTCAGTTTTGTGCGATTAGAAAGTTGGCAACCCTAACCCACACCCACAATGGATTCTCAATAAACCCAGAAAGCTCCACTTCAATAGTCTGATCACAGAATAAACCCTGAAGCTTGTGGTAACTACAGAATCACAATTGCTTGTGAAGCCTGCCAAAGTAGCAGATGTTGTTGATGCTGGAAGAATGGACCTGCAGTACAGCATCTGCATCCCATGAGTCCTGTCCAAAGATAGGAAAAGAAGTATGAAATACCATAGCTGTTTTGCATACTAAGTTTGAGAATTATTTCTCCCAGTGACTGAGACAGATTAATTTACTTTTTTAAACTAGATTCTCCAGAGACCAACAGACAAAGAAAAATAGCCTGAGTTTAAACTAACTTATGGCCTTCTTCCTTTTCCAGCAAACAAATAGAACTTCTGGTCCACAGAGGGCCTCCGTCCTTAGGGAAGGATTGGAATGACTTAACCTAATGAGGCCTCAGGAGACTGGGTGCTTGATCTGAGCTGAAACTGTGAGGAACTTGTAACCACAAGGAGAAACCTAGAGTGGGGTGTTGAAAGACTTTTCCTGCCAGAGCCAGTGTTGGAGTTGGGAGGAACTCTGGGAAGCTTATTTGAATGGCTCTTTTATTGTTTTTAATATGTTTTTTCTGCAGTGTTTTTTCCTTAAGAATAAAGTAGGCTTGCATAGAAAGAACTGTGTGGTAACTTATATCTATAGCAATCACTTTGAAGAGAAAGTAAGCAGGCTGTCTTTGCTGGGAGATATGTGGTGAAGGCAGGGAACTGTTCATCATGGACATACCCTGGTCAGAAAGGAGTGAGATGTGGGTCTCCAACTATGAGAGGTAATGGCCAAGGAGCTGGAAGCTGAGATTGAGTGCGCATGCTGAACCATTGAAGCAAGATATAGCTGCAATCACCCTGAACTGTGGCATTCTCTTTTTCAGCTGCATTTTCACGTCACCTTGGTTTACAGATGACCTGTAACAAATAAAGTGAGAGGGAAGATGACAAAAGCATGAGTGGTGGAAGTCGTGTGCCAAGGCTGTTTAGCTGCAGTAAGAAGATTTAAAAAAAAAAACTTTTCTGCTGTGATCATGCAGGAGACAACTATGAAAGTTCTTTCCACCATAACGTCTGCAAAAACAGACTATCTCAGCTCAGTAGCTAGCTGGTATGAGTCACACTTGTTGTGAGGAAATAGCTTGCTATTTTGTGGACAAGACTGATCAGATTAGAGGAGGGCTGTCTGCTTCCATGGTGACAGAGCAAGATCTTCAGTGAACAAGGGCCTCATCTTCTCTGCTAGAGTTTCAACCAGTGACCCTACCTGAAATAGTGGAGGTACTTTGTCCCACAATCTATGCTTTGGATCCATGTCTTTCCTAATTGGTGAAGGCCAGAGGGGAAGTACTGGTCCTTTAATTGTGGACATGGTCAATGTCTCTTAGTTAGGGTAGGCTGCCTATTATATTTAAGGAAGCAATAGTGTGGCTTTTGCTTTGAAATCATGGCTGAATGCTGATTATCTTGCTAATTATTGATGAGTATCACATCTTCCATTCTTGGTTGTGCTTGTGGAGAGGTTTGTGATGAGAGAACTCTCACAGTATTTAGATGCTTTTGATCTTCTTGACCACAGTCAATCAATGTATAGACCTGGCTATGGCACAACGTCACCCAGTGCAATCAATGAAGTCTATCTCCTCCTGGTGAAGGATCAAGGCCAAGTGCCCATGCAGGTAGTATTAGATCTATCAGCTGTCTTTGACACTATTGATCATGAGGTGTTGCTGACTCCCTTGCAGACCTTGGCGGGTGTGAATATGGCTACTTTTCAGTGGCTTCATTCTTTTCTTGGAGGTATCTCAATGGGTAGTTGTTGACAGTTTTTCCTCTTCCTGAAAAATGCTCTGGTCCAAGGTGCCACAGGGTGTCTTTTTGTCACCTTTCCTTTTTCTCATGTATTTGAGGCCATTAGGAGAGTTAATAAGGAGCAATGAAGTGCGGAGTTTTCAGTATGCTGGTGACACCCTGCTCTGTGTCTCTATCTCATCCACCTCTGATTTTGTGATTAATGCCTCAGCCGATGTTTATTCAAGAGTGGGGCTTGCATGAGAGTGAGCTGGCTGAGGCTCAGCCATATAAGACTGAGGTGACGTGGATTGGGGAAGCAGCTCGAGGAGATGGTGGATATAACATCAACTTCTTTGACTGAAGAAATTTATTGGCCACTCATTTATAGTGTTCACAATCTATGGGTGATCTTGCTCCCCAGCTGCTGTCTGACAATCATATTACAGCAGTAACCCAAACACCATTTTATCATCTGTGTCTGGCAAGGAGGTTACAACTAGAGCTGGGCAGAGAAAGTTAATTTTGTTTTGTGGAGGATTTCAATATTTGATTCAAATTAGTTCAAATTCAGCATGAAACCCAACGTATTGAAATTTCCTGTGAAAGGGATGGAGCTTTGGCTCTGGGGCAATCTTCCTGGCAGGCTGCTCTAGTGCTAAGAACCCTGGGAGCCAGGACCCTGGCAAGCCTGCTGAGGAGCTATGAGCCTGGGAGCAATGTCTCTTAGGGCATCCAGGCTCTTGGCTCCCTGTCAACTTGCCAGGTGGCCTGTTGAGGAGCCAGGCAGGCAAGCTGCCAGGAAACTAGGCAGGTTTCTCATGGAGGCAGGAAGGGTTGTGTTGGAATTTTGTTAGGATTGAACAACCATCTCTACTAAACATTTCTGATTTTATCGAGTTGGTAAATTCTAGCCAAGAAATGTTTCATCAGAATTTTTCTGACCAGCTATAGTTGCAGCCTTTCTTTTGATGCAGACCTTGCCACTGTACCCAGACTTTAGTCTCCTCAGGATTAAACTATTGCAAAGAATGCTACCTGGGGCTATACCTTCAAACCATTTGGAGATGGAATGTGATGCAGAGCTCAGTGGCTCACTTTTTCAGTGCTGTATCATAGAATCATAGAATCATAGAATATCAGGGTTGGAAGGGACCCCAGAAGGTCATCTAGTCCAACCCCTGCTCGAAGCAGGACCAATTCCCAGTTAAATCATCCCAGCCAGGGCTTTGTCAAGCCTGACCTTAAAAACCTCTAAGGAAGGAGATTCTACCACCTCCCTAGGTAACGCATTCCAGTGTTTCACCACCCTCTTAGTGAAAAAGTTTTTCCTAATATCCAATCTAAACCTCCCCAACTGCAACTTGATACCATTACTCCTCGTTCTGTCATCTGCTACCATTGAGAACAGTCTAGAGCCATCCTCTTTGGAACCCCCTTTCAGGTAGTTGAAAGCAGCTATCAAATCCCCCCTCATTCTTCTCTTCTGCAGGCTAAACAATCCCAGCTCCCTCAGCCTCTCCTCATAACTCATGTGTTCCAGACCCCTAATCATTTTTGTTGCCTTTCGCTGGACTCTCTCCAATTTATCCACATCCTTCTTGAAGTGTGGGGCCCAAAACTGGACACAGTACTCCAGATGAGGCCTCACCAATGTCGAATAGAGGGGAACGATCATGTCCCTCGATCTGCTCGCTATGCCCCTACTTATACATCCCAAAATGCCATTGGCCTTCTTGGCAACAAGGGCACACTGCTGACTCATATCCAGCTTCTCGTCCACTGTGACCCCTAGTTCCTTTTCCGCAGAACTGCTGCCTAGCCATTCGGTCCCTAGTCTGTAGCTGTGCATTGGGTTCTTCCGTCCTAAGTGCAGGACCCTGCACTTATCCTTATTGAACCTCATCAGATTTCTTTTGGCCCAATCCTCCAATTTGTCTAGGTCCTTCTGTATCCTATCCCTCCCCCACAGTGTATCTACCACTCCTCCCAGTTTAGTATCATCCGCAAATTTGCTGAGAGTGCAATCCACACCATCCTCCAGATCATTTATGAAGATATTGAACAAAACCGGCCCCAGGACCGACCCTTGGGGCACTCCACTTGATACTGGCTGCCAACTAGACATGGAGCCATTGATCACTACCCGTTGAGCCCGACAATCTAGCCAGCTTTCTATCCACCTTGTAGTGCATTCATCCAGCCCATACTTCCTTAACTTGCTGACAAGAATACTGTGCCTTGCTGGGAGCACATGACACTGTTGCTCTGTGATCTACCTTGGCTGCCTGTTTGTTTTCAGGTGGAATTTAAGGTGTTTGCTATGACCTATAAACCCCTAAATGGCCTGGGACTGGACTACTTGAGGGATCACCTTTCTCCATGTGCCACATGACCATGGGTGAGGACAGCAGAGGTGCCTGACTTAAATCTCCCTCCTCATAAAAGAGAGGAGTGGGCAGTGGGCACAGCTTTCACTCTGAGGACTCTGAGTCTCTAGAACTTACTCCCCTTCTTGTCTGAAATAGCCTGAATTTGGTGACTTCTGGGCATGCTGCAAAAGACATCTGTATAATACAGCCTCTGGAGAAGGCTAAAGGTTTGTGTCCTAGATGACAGAGGAAGTAGGTGGCTAGCTGAGTTCCTGTGGAGCTCATTTTAAGGCTGCAGAGATCTAATTCAATTGTATTCAATGTATCACTAATTATGCTGGGATGCCTAGAGCCTGAGATGTCTTTATTATTTTAAATCTTAATGATTAAGATGGCAATGACTCTGGTAATTAAGCCAGTCCAGATTTGATTCAACATCTACAAAGGAAAGGGAGATTTATAATAATACTTAACACTTATGTACTACTACTGAATTGAAAGATTTTCTCATGTGTAGTCAAATACCATTATCCAGATTTTAATTTGGGGAAACTGAGATATAGAAGAATTAAGTGACTTGCCAATGTTACACAATGAGTTGGACAGATGGACATACCAAGGGCTTGTCTATACAGAAAGTAAGTGTGAGGCAAACTGGGGTGTAATCTACAGCACTCTAGGCTGCCGTGCATGAACTGGTTGTGTGGACACGACTACCACGCACTAAACATTTCATAGTGCACTTTGACCTACTGACTATGGAACTTTTAGTGTGTGGCAGCAGTGCTCACATGGCCAGTTGGTGAACTGCAGGCTAGAGCACTGTAGATTCACACCCTCGTTGTTGTGCACTAAACCTTTGTATAGACAGGCCTGCATGTCTAGTCTTACAGCCTGTCCATTGGAATCGGCTGCTTTCCAGTTATTAATCTGTTCAGCTATTCCCGTGCCTGTTACATTTTGGCTAGAAAATTCAGTCTTGTAACCTAATTGACACCACACTAATTTAAAGAATGATTAAAAGTTACCATTTCCTGAGTCTGAAGGTTGCATGAATATAGTTATGAACATAATCAGAATAGTTCTTCTTTGAGTGCTTGCTCATATCGATTCCATTGTAGGTTTGCACGTTCCCGTGTGTGGTCTTCAGAGACTTTTGCCTTAGCGGTGTCTGTAGGGCTGGCTGTGGTGCTCTCTAAAATGCCATGCTCATGCTGCGGTATATCAGGCGCCACCATCCGTACGCCCTCTCAGATCCTTCTTACTGCCCACGGTGGTTAGTTGGAGTGCCCCTGTCCCCTGCTTCACAAGCAGTCAGCATTTTTTTCCTCATATCTCAACCTTGTGCTTCTAGCTGTAAATAGTTTAATTGTTTGTTAAGTAGCTGTTAAGTGTTTAGTTAGATAGTGTCCCAGCGGAAACTTTGCTCCAGGCAGGGCATACCCTGGTCTCCGGATTTTAAGCCCTGTTCCATGTGTAACAGGCTTATGCCTAACCAATTTATTTGAGCATAAGCTTTCGTGAGCTACAGCTCACTTCATCGGATGCATACTGTGGAAACTGCAGAAGACATTATATACACAGAGACCATGAAACAATACCTCCTCCCACCCCACTCTCCTGCTGGTAATAGCTTATCTAAAGTGATCACTCTCCGTAAAGAGAGGAGGGGGAGGTGGGAGGAGGTAGTGTTTCATGGTCTCTGTGTATATAATGTCTTCTGCAGTTTCCACAGTATGCATCCGATGAAGTGAGCTGTAGCTCACGAAAGCTTATGCTCAAATAAATTGGTTAGTTTCTAAGGTGCCACAAGTACTCCTTTTCTTTTTGCGAATACAGACTAACACGGCTATTACTCTGAGGTTTATGCCTGTTAGTGACCCGCACGATAGCTGTCTAAACTGCCTTGGGGAATCCTATGTAAAAGAAAAGTGTCAAACCTGTAAGAACTTTTGTCCTAGGACACAGAGAGAATGTGACATATGTCTAAGGGCCCTCCTGATGCAGGCTGCCCTATCCCCAGCTTTGGAGCCGGCACGGCCTGACATGGCACCCAGCGCTTCAGTTTTGGTGTGTAGCGCACCCCTGGCACCAGGTTCCTTGCAGCACCGATCTCCATTGCCAGTGCCAAAAAAGAAGAAGACTGCACTGAGCAAGTCCGACCAAGGGGCTCTGGGCACCTACAGTGGAATGGACCTGAGCAAGAAAAACAACAGTTACGAAAAGATGGGTAACCGTTTTTTGCAAATTGTCTCCATGTCAGAGATAGTCCATCCTAACTAGGAATATCCATTACTCTTACAGTGTAGTGTGGGATTTGTAAAGCTGCCTAAAGGAATTTCAGAGAAGAACCACAAGAATGATTCAGGTATTCGAAAACATGCCTCATAGACTGAAGGAGGTCAATCTATTTAGATTAACAAAGAGAAAGTTAAGAGGTGACTTGATTACAGACTCTTATGACCTACATGTGGAACAAATATTTGATTATGGGCTCTTCAGTCTATCAGGGAGAGGTCTAACACAATCCAATGGCTGGAAGTTGAGACTAGACGAATTCAGACTGGAAATAATGCACAAATTTTTAACGATGAGGCTAATTAACCATTGGAACAATTTACCAAGGGTCAGGATGGATTCTCCATCACTTGCCATTTTAAAATCATGATTGGATGTTTTTCTAACACCTACTCTCTAGGAATTATTTTGGGGAAGTTCTATGGTCTGAGTTACATAGGAGGTCAGACTAGATGATCACAATGGTCCTTTCTGGCCTTGGAACCTATGAATTGGATGTCTGATTCCCATCTGAAAATCTCAGCCTTAAAACATAAGTATTAGACCAATACATCTAGAAATAATTTTATGCTTTTTAAAATATATTTGATTCTTGCAAAACAGCTCCATCATTGAGTCAACATTGTAAGCACAGCTTGCTTCTAGATCACTGCTAGCACTTGCAATCAAATGTTGTTCAGTAAAGAACTGCTTTACTACTGTTTTGCCAGTATTTCACTTATCTTTATGTATTCATCTTTGTAGCTGCAATCATGGCAAAAGCTCTTGTGTTGGGTTTCCCTCAAAGAGCCTCACACTGAAATTCTTGGAAAATAAGCCAATGAATATTTCAGCCCACGCTCTGAGTGGATGACTTCCAATCCCTTTAGATAGCTCTATAGTGAGTCATAAGTATTGTCCAACCCTGGCTTTCCTTCACGTTTTCCATTCACTGCAGGTTCCTCTGTGTTAGGTGCAGAATAATGATAGAGCATCAGGGAATTCTGTTTAAAAGAAATGAATTAACTACATTTAAATAAATTTCTGCTCCTTGTGGTGGTCTCTGTGTGGCAGTTAGATGACTTTTCCTTGTTATGAATTTCTGTTTGGCAAGCTTAGCACTTCAAGCAGGCAGCTAACAAATAGAGCTAAAAATTGCCTGGCTATCACTCATTAAAGCGTGTGCCAGACCATGTAATATGACCACTGTATGCATGGAAGTTGATCTCTTCCATGTTCCTCCTAATTTTATTTACCAGCATGCCCAAATTTTGCTGTGGAGAAGAAATTAGACCACCCTGATAAGTGGAGCCATTTAATCATAACATTTCTGATATTTATACAATGGATGTATTATCTGCACACAAAACGGGGCAGGGTATAACTAGCATCATATAGCAAGGGCATGAGCTTGGTTTTCAAAAGTCCTGCTGAAATCTCGTAAATCATGGAAAATATACAAGAGGTAATATTATAATGCCTAGCTCTTATAAAGCATTTTTCATCAATAGATCTCAAAGCACTTTGCAACTAAGGTCAGTATCACTATCCCCATTTTATATGGGGAAACTGAGGCACAGAGCAGTGAAGTGACTTGCTCCAGGTCACTCTGCAGGCCTGCGGCAGGTATGGGAGTAAAACTCAGGCCCCTTGAGTCCAAATTCAATGCTTTTATTTTTATAGCAAAATTGATATAAAATGATGCAAAATAGGTATAATATACTGAAAATTGTATATCTTTTAAAGTCCCCCACTATACTGCTTTGCATTACAAAATGATGGCAAAGGAACCAGAAGAAAATATCAATTATACTAAGATTTAGAGAGAGAGAGAAAGGGAGAGAGAGACCTGCAGGATTGGAAAGACAAAGACAGTATGCCAGAAAGGACAAGAACTTGTTCCCACTCCTTGTAGCCTGCAGAGTACCTACTGGAAGCAAGTCCTGCAAATGGATGAAACATCAGGTATGCAAAATGCAGTGAGCACATTATCCACATGCTCTGAGAGACATGTGGTCCATGGCAAAATATACAACCAGATCCAGTCAAAACAAAATTACTAAAATGTTATAAAGAATCCTCTTTATATCCCCTTTCTCTCTTCCTTTGAAGATTGCATGTTTATCCAGGATTTGACCCATCAGTTGATAAAGGTCAGATTTTTAAAGGTATTTAGATGCATAAAGCTGCAGAAAATGCCTAGCGGGATTTTCAAAAGCACCCTAGGTGCCTAATTCCCATTGATTTCAAAATTGAAACCCCACTAAGTGCTAATCTGTATCTTTAGGTGCCTAAATACCTTTAAAAAGAAAAGGGGTACTTGTGGCACTTTAGAGACTAACAAATTTATTTGAGCATAAGCATTTGTGTGCTCAAATAAATTTGCTAGTCTCTAAGGTGCCACAAGTACTCCTTTTTGCGAATACAGACTAACACGGCTGCTACTCTGAAACCTAAATACCTTTAAAAATCTATCCCTGAATCATGACACAAAGGTAGCAAGTTGAGGGTTTTAATTCAAACAAAGGCAAATCCTTAAAATCCCTCCCAGTCATGAGTGACGCTTTTCTAAAACTCTTTGAACTGAGAAACTTGCAAGATTTGAGTTTCTCACAAGATTTCCAAATGATTTTGATTCTTGTCTCTACCAGAAAATGAAATTTAAAACTGATAAAAAGAAACTTTTTCACACAATGCACCAGTAGCTTGTGGAACTTATTGGCACATGATAGAATTGAAGCAAAGAGCTTAGCAGAAGTCACAAAAAGGATTGGACATTTATATGGATAACAAGACTATCTGGTGTTATGATGATAAGGAACAAAATAAATATCCCTCTACCTTCCAAAAACCCAAGGGTTTGGGTTGGGATATAAATCCTCAAGCTTCAGGGCATCAAGCAACATCTAATTAATGGTAATTAGGAAGAAACTTCCCCTGGGCAAAGTAACTTGTTACCTAATGATTTTTTCCCCATTAATATACGTCTACTCCAGGGAGGTAATGGATTCCAATGTTATGCTTTTTAAACTAGTTACGTGTGCCACATGCAATATAACATTTCTGTCTGAAGATTTCTTGGGGAGTGCATGTGCGATAAAGTTTTAGAGTACTGCAGAGTTATAAAAGAGATCTAATTCTTGGTCTATCTGCTCAACATACGGACCCTGGACTTCAGGAAAGCAGACTTCGACTCCCTCAGGGAACGGATGGCCAGGATCCCCTGGGGGACTAACTTGAAGGGGAAAGGAGTCCAGGAGAGCTGGCTGTATTTCAAGGAATCCCTGTTGAGGTTACAGGGACAAACCATCCCGATGAGTCGAAAGAATAGTAAATATGGCAGGCGACCAGCTTGGCTTAATGGTGAAATCCTAGCGGATCTTAAACATAAAAAAGAAGCTTACAAGAAGTGGAAGGTTGGACATATGACCAGGGAAGAGTATAAAAATATTGCTCGGGCATGTAGGAATGATATCAGGAGGGCCAAATCGCACCTGGAGCTGCAGCTAGCCAGAGATGTCAAGAGTAACAAGAAGGGTTTCTTCAGGTATGTTGGCAACAAGAAGAAAGCCAAGGAATGTGTGGGCCCCTTACTGAATGTGGGAGGCAACCTAGTGACAGAGGATGTGGAAAAAGCTAATGTACTCAATGCTTTTTTTGCCTCTGTTTTCACTAACAAGGTCAGCTCCCAGACTGCTGCGCTGGGCATCACAAAATGGGGAAGAGATGGCCAGCCCTCTGTGGAGATAGAGGTGGTTAGGGACTATTTAGAAAAGCTGGACGTGCACAAGTCCATGGGGCCGGACGAGTTGCATCCGAGAGTGCTGAAGGAACTGGCGGCTGTGATTGCAGAGCCATTGGCCATTATCTTTGAAAACTCATGGTGAACCGGAGAAGTCCCGGATGACTGGAAAAAGGCTAATGTAGTGCCAATCTTTAAAAAAGGGAAGAAGGAGGATCCTGGGAACTACAGGCCAGTCAGCCTCACCTCAGTCCCTGGAAAAATCATGGAGCAGGTCCTCAAAGAATCAATCCTGAAGCACTTGCATGAGAGGAAAGGGATCAGGAACAGCCAGCATGGATTCACCAAGGGAAGGTCATGCCTGACTAATCTAATCGCCTTTTATGATGAGATTACTGGTTCTGTGGATGAAGGGAAAGCAGTGGATGTATTGTTTCTTGACTTTAGCAAAGCTTTTGACATGGTCTCCCACAGTATTCTTGTCAGCAAGTTAAGGAAGTATGGGCTGGATGAATGCACTATAAGGTGGGTAGAAAGCTGGCTAGATTGTCGGGCTCAACGGGTAGTGATCAATGGCTCCATGTCTAGTTGGCAGCCGGTATCAAGTGGAGTGCCCCAAGGGTCGGTCCTGGGGCCGGTTTTATTCAATATCTTCATAAATGATCTGGAGGATGGTGTGGATTGCACTCTCAGCAAATTTGCGGATGATACTAAACTGGGAGGAGTGGTAGATACGCTGGAGGGGAGGGATAGGATACAGAAGGACCTAGACAAATTGGAGGATTGGGCCAAAAGAAATCTGATGAGGTTCAATAAGGATAAGTGCAGGGTCCTGCACTTAGGACGGAAGAACCCAATGCACAGCTACAGACTAGGGACCGAATGGCTAGGCAGCAGTTCTGCGGAAAAGGACCTAGGGGTGACAGTGGACCGAGAAGCTGGATATGAGTCAGCAGTGTGCCCTTGTTGCCAAGAAGGCCAATGGCATTTTGGGATGTATAAGTAGGGGCATAGCGAGCAGATCGAGGGACGTGATCGTTCCCCTCTATTCGACATTGGTGAGGCCTCATCTGGAGTACTGTGTCCAGTTTTGGGCCCCACACTTCAAGAAGGATGTGGATAAATTGGAGAGAGTCCAGCGAAGGGCAACAAAAATGATTAGGGGTCTGGAACACATGAGTTATGAGGAGAGGCTGAGGGAGCTGGGATTGTTTAGCCTGCAGAAGAGAAGAATGAGGGGGGATTTGATAGCTGCTTTCAACTACCTGAAAGGGGGTTCCAAAGAGGATGGCTCTAGACTGTTCTCAATGGTAGCAGATGACAGAACGAGGAGTAATGGTCTCAAGTTGCAGTGGGGGAGGTTTAGATTGGATATTAGGAAAAACTTTTTCACTAAGAGGGTGGTGAAACACTGGAATGCGTTACCTAGGGAGGTGGTAGAATCTCCTTCCTTAGAGGTTTTTAAGGTCAGGCTTGACAAAGCCCTGGCTGGGATGATTTAACTGGGAATTGGTCCTGCTTCAAGCAGGGGGTTGGACTAGATGACCTTCTGGGGTCCCTTCCAACCCTGATATTCTATGATTCTATGATATGATCTCCATATGCAAACCACATTTGTGCTAACAGGGAAAATCATAAACTTGGATTTCCAGAGGCAAGATTAAAGTAAAAATTTGAATTTATATCCATAAAAATAGGGTCGGCAGCTGAGTTACATTTATCTTTGAGAATCTGTAAGAAGAGTAGCCAATTTGGTGATAAGAAAATTAGAAGTGATTCTTATTTCTGCTCAGGCCTAAATAGTTTACTGTGACTGCCTATACCATCATTCTTCAGGAAGTGAGCTTGTAGATTCCTTATTTGTTATAACTAATAGTAGTTTTTAGCAAAGGATGTGATTGCTTATAAAAAGTAAAACTGAACCTGGAGGGGTTTGAAAATTTGGGAAGTTTTATCTGTATCTTGTGTATTCTGTGGCACATAAGCCCTGCATACTTTAGCAGGGGCTAATAACTAGGGCTATGGGCCCAAGGGAGTTAGGGCCAGATTTTTAAATGTATTTAGGCATCTAAAGATACAGATAGGTGTCCAATGGGACTTTGAAAAGTAGATCAATGGAATTTGGATACCCAATCCTTCGGGCTCCTTTGAAAATCCCACTCACTTTTCTTCTTCTTGACTAGAAATGATTCAGAGGAAATTTTTAAAAATGGCTAAATGCAATAATCTTAATAGACAACGATTCTCTTAAAGAAATTGTAATATGAATTGCTAAGTGTTTGATGGACCTATTCTTGACCAATTGATTGAGGTTAATTTCTGTTAGGGTTTCAATAATGATACTGAGTACTTTGGACAGTTTTGTACTGTTTCAGAGGGTTTTATAAATGGACATCAGTTCTCATCATGTCTGTTTGAAGTAGGTGTTGGTGCATTGTAAATGTAGGAAATCTGAGGTAGTGTGGTTTGCCCAAGGCCACAGCGGGGTTCCCTGTCAAATATGGGAGTAGAATTTAGGTGTTTGTGATTCCTAGTCCTCTGCTCAGAGCACACCTCTTTCTACAGGGCTAACATATTTAGTTGTGGCCAAACCTCAGAAAGACTGGAGTTCTAGATAGGCTCAGAGAGCATGCAAGATTTGCATGTTTATTTGAACTCCAGGCCTGATCCTGCTGAGTGCAGTCAATGCCTCTTGACTTCAGTTTGAAATTACTTCAGTGGGAGCCTTAGAGTCGGGCTCTTTTTGAATTTGGTTTGTGAAACTGAAGTAGAAATCTCACCGATGGACCTGCTTTCAGTCAGGCCAGAAGTGCTATGAAAACAGTCTTTGTAGGGGCATTTCCATACTTGCGCTTCTGGTCCTGTATGAAAAATAAGAGGACAAAAGTTAATCAGAGCACCTCAGACCTCAAAGCGTTATCTCACACATACATAACCTATGTCACTTCCGCTCTTCTGTATTCCCTTACATATTTGACCTCCTCCTTTACTTCTTAGATAAGAAAATAAGTTGTATACAATTTTGTTCAGTTTTAATAAAACACTATAATAAGAAAAAAGTTGATGGTTCCAGACTACAGAGTGTTGCCTGCGTAACCACAGTGACAGGGTTATTCAGTGATGCAAATGCAGCAGGCCCCGTGGCAGTGAAAATTCTAACTGATTGTTATACATATGCAGACCCCAATCCTCCATGTTGGGCTGTGTGGGTGAACCCCTGCACCTGTCTATGCAGAACTTATTGCAGGACTGGGGCCTGAGCTGCTAGGAGATGAATTCTATAATTATTTTTATTAGACTGTTGCACATGACAAAATTAATTTTCTTTTGGTGAACGTAGTTTTGATAAGCCAGCTGAGCCAGAAATAACTATGGTATGGCAAAGTCTCTCTCTCTCTCTCTTTGATCTTTGCTTTGGAGCAGAAATCACATACAGTAAGTAAGGAAAATATTTAGCAATTCTAATTTATTTTAAAAACATTTTGATACATCATCAAAATGGGTAATAGTGTTCTATTTATGAAGCCACATCACTAATACTTAGTGCTGTCAGCTTCTGGGTGGCTATAATTGCATTTCTGTGGAGACTGGTCTTTCTTAACTTGTTAAAATTAGGTTGGAGTTTGGGGTTTTTTTCAGTATGAACTTGAATAAAATATTTTAACCAGGCTAACAATTTGTGCTACTCGAATAAACTATATACTTTTGGAATAGTAAATCAAAGAGACCAGTGCTTTGCTGTGGTTAGCGATACATCCTTTGTTCCTTTTAATTCCTGTGGGCTATACTAAGAAGAGTCACAGATCTGTGGCAACCATAAGCAAAAGCAACCCTTGAACACATCCCCGCCCCAAACCGAATACCCTTCCCCCCTCCCACAACTATTTTTTAAAAATTCTCTGGACATTGAGGAGAATTTAATATAAAGAGCTACATTTCATGACCAAAGTCTGGATTCGGTTACACATGTTCCATGAATAATATGGAGCTTGTATTGCTAAGGTCTCATCTGTCCTGTTGAAATTTGTTCCCTAAAATGCTGGATGAAGTGCTATCAGTTCTTATCCCAGCTGGAAGCGATAAAAGTTTAATGTGCCAGCTAACATGTAGTATATATATATATATATATATATATATATATAAGGCACTTCTGAGAACAAAAGACATTAAATAAAGGTTTTTAAAAAGAAGCAGTTCATTATGAACCCGATCTCTTTTTAAATTAATACAAAATGAAGCTGCACTTCTATAATTAAATTACATTTCTACAAGTGTTTTGAATAGTAGATGAAGATTGTGTACAGGATGAAGAAAAATATTTGTCATGTTAGCCTGGTAACGTAAAAGCATACCTGAGTTTTGGATGGCAGACATACTGGCCCCATTGTTTCAGAGTAGCAGCCGTGTTAGTCTGTATTCGCAAAAAGAAAAGGAGGACTTGTGGCACCTTAGAGACTAACCAATTTATTTGAGCATGAGCTTCCGTGAGCTACAGCTCACTTCATGCATCCAATGAAGTGGGCTGTAGCTCACGAAAGCTCATGCTCAAATAAATTGGTTAGTCTCTAAGGTGCCACAAGGCCTCCTTTTCTTTTTGGCCCCATTGTGTTACCCTCATTCATGCTGATGATACATTATTTGTACAGGTAGTCCCAATGACTTTAATGAATCACTGATGTTAGTTTAGTGTTTCATACTTGGACCGTTAATCCAAAAACCAGCAGAGGCTGAGTGGAGTTGAAGAGATGATCTTTCAGGCTATGAAGGAGCTCAATCACAATACCAGATGGCCAGTAAGGAATGGCAGATTTCTGAAGTGGAGTCCAGCCATCTCAGCTGGAGGCTGATTATCAGAAGAATAGGACTTTATATAGGACTTGAGGAAAGACATTGCATTAGGACAACAGTAAATAATTCTTGAGCGTGTAGCTTTGATATGGACTCCCAACTGTACAGGTCTTGAATTTCTTGATCTGCAAAGAGCATGTTGGAAGGGACAGAGTGTTATAGCTGCCAGAGTAGATTGGGTCAGTTTAAGAGAATCCAAACAATGATCCGTTTTTGCACAAGAGAGCTTCTAAACCAGATTCAATGCTTGCATACATTGTCTAATACTAAGAAAAAAAATACACACACAAATCAATCACCATTGTACAGCGGACAGTTGTGACAGAATAAGGTTCTGAAGGATGAGCCTTATGTGTGTATTATTTGTTTTATTTCAGGTAAGATGATTTTTACGTTTCTTGATATAAGGTTGGCAATAGCTCCTGCAAAAAGTGGCAAGACTTTTCACATCCAGTGGTCCAGAGATATATCAAAACCAAACCAAAAAGCAGCCCCTTTCTATATTTTTGCAATGTTCTTGGTCTTCTGTGTGATGAAATGGTTTGTAAAAACTTTTGGTAGTACTGCTGCTTAGAAACTTACAGCAATGCAGGTGTTGCTGCCATTGGCATAGATGTTATGACTGAAAACTTCTGGTCTGGGAAATAGGATCGGTCTGGAGTTGTGCTGAACCAACAAAAGCTATTGGAAAAGGGCAGCTCTCCAGGACTCTTGTTTGTGGAATGTTGAAGCTTATTTTTACAAAGTAGTTGTGCAAGTTTGGGGAAAATATGAGCTATGCTTTTGGAAAGTTATTCCAAGTTAGTTTTTTTTTTTAAAATGGGGAATATTAGAGTTCTCTGAAGTCAGTTTGAAAATGGAAAAAAGTATGAGAACTGAAGTCACAGCATTGACTTCAGCTGCTGCTATTCAGGAGAGAAAATTAGATGAGGAACTTGCAGAAATGCCCTGACAATACTAAATATTGACACCGCATTCTCTGTAGGATATGGTTCTATTGCATTCATGGAAGAATAAGAATACTTGAGGTGGCAAAGTAATTTCTTAAACGTATGTAGTGATTTGCATCTTAAAATGATCCCCAAATCCTTACAAATGGCTCCACCAATATGTTTAGACAAGACACAGAGGAAACAGCTGTGGGTGCTACTGTATTACAAATGGTCAATAACAATAAGGGTGAGATGGTAGCTCAGTCTTCATTCACTTTAGTCTCTGCTGAGGTTTGTCAACAGAGATGTCAGTTACTGCCAGCTGTGATGGTGGGTTTATGATTTGGACACATATTCAGCAAGCACTCAACTAGCAACCTGATTTCCTCACTTGGGGCCCAATCCAGTGAGGTGCTGAGAACCCCCTTCTACTGAAGATAATGGGAGTGAAGGGCTCTCAGCATCTTGCAGGATCAAGCCCTTGATGCTTGCGAAAGGTAGCTCTATATAAACCAATGAATAATGATTTCATGTAGGTCATTAACTATGAGAGGACCATTTATTTCAATATTTACCAACACTGACTAGTTCTTGAACTGGTGCCTACAAGGTGCTGCTTGCCATTAAAAAAATTCCTTGAGTAATATGCCTGTTTTAGAGATAACACATTGTGATATTGCTGAACTGTATTTTTCTGGTGCAATTTATTTTTCATGTAAAGTGTCCTGGATCATATTGTCATACCATTTTATATACAAATTTTGTAATTACAAAGGCATGGTTTATCATTTTATATGACCAGCATCTAAGAACTAAACTTTTTTTATTAATACTCAAAATAATAAATTTTGCACAAATTTGTTTGCATTAGCCTTTGACATCTGACTGTTTTCTCAACATCTAAAATTCTTCTGTGGCTGCTTGGCTTTGTGGCAAAGATACTCTCTTGAATGATAAAATAACTATAGTCACTAGAGATGGGCCAAACTGTTTCAAAGAAGGTTAGATTTTTGTATATGATCCTTAGGATCTCACCAAAAGTTTTCATTTGTAAATAAATATTAATAAATCCTGTCTGCAGGATCACCAATAAGCCAGTGACAATCTGTTCCGATCATGTAATGCTTGCAGCTTAGTGTGTCTGCTAGAGAGTTTTGTGAGTAGGACTAAGGAGGAACCAGTTCACCTGGGTTCTGTGGTGCTTAGAGGAAAACTCCAGCTTTCACGCTGATTGGAATTGATTTTTTTTCATAAATAGTTTTTTCTTGTACACATCTGGCTCTTATTAACAATTACCCAAAACACAGCATACCATTGAACTGTTATTTATTTATGTATATTCCCATAGTTAATAGGAGCCACAGTCATAGACCAGGATTCCATTGTGCTAGGCACTGTACAAACACAGAACAAAAGGATGGTCTCTGCTCCAAAGAGTTTATGCCCAGAGAAGGCATTTTCCTCTCTGTTCTGACTATTGCCAGGTCAGCAGTTTGGACTACTTGTCAATTCAGATCAACAGAACTCCAACTGCGGGGAAAATAAAGAGCAACCGAGTTTAAAGAATAATATATGAATAAAGAAGAACAGTGCAAATATTTAGAAAGGTCTTGATCCACTTAGAACCTTTTAAGTAGTTTTGCTATATTTATACATCGTAAATGCATCTCACCACCTAGCAGTGCCACCATTGATATAAGCACATTTTAGTGCCCTTTGTCCTAAAATAGTAAATATCCTTTATGGAAAAGTCATATAGAATGTAATGGGAATGAAACCCATAGGGTTCTGTGGAAATGTTGTAATAGGATTTTGTGGAAATTCCTTTAATGACCTAGATATTTGAATAGGGAATGATGAATTTTCTTTCGAATTTCTAAGACAACGGATAGAATTTCATAGCGAATTATGGGGGAGATTTTCAAACGCATGAATAGCACCTAAGTGCCCACCTCTGGTTGTATGTAAATAGTTCAGCACCTAATTCCTATTTTTGTCTTTGAAAATCTCCCCTATGCCCCTAAGTTCTTTGACAAAGGGACAGTGTCCCCATGTGTGTTTGTGTAGTGCCTAGCACAGTAAGGATCCAGTCCTGACTGGGGTTTCTGGATAGCAATAGAAATATTAAATAAAATAATGTCTAGAGAACCACATTGATTTAATCTGTAATGAATTTTATAGGACTTTTCTGCCAGGGATGGTAGAGACTTCTTAAGACAAGGGACACTGAAGTAATACTAAAATCATTATTCTATAGAATTTTAATAGGTATGAAACCAATACCGTTCTGTAGACATTATTCTCAAAAACTATAATATTTTTAAACCAATTCATATTATTATTTAATATTTATATTAGTAGCTTGTAGAGTCCAGAGTCTTCAATGTGGCCCCATTGGGCTAAGGACTTGAGTAATTAAGACATGGTTCCTGTTCCAGAGTTTGGGATACAATTGATGTGTTTAGGGTAAAGTTAAAGAGTCATGCTTGTCAATGTTTCTGCAGGATGTTTAGGGTTCTGACCTTACAGTGGGCAAGGCCATAACTACATGTTTACACATAAATTCATGGAGAGGTGGACTTTTCCCTAAGGATGGATTTACTTTTTAAATGCTAATATACTGAAAAATTATGGAAATTGGAAGGTTCAAGAAATATCCAACTTTTGTTGGAATGAAAGGATTTTCAAATGCTGAACTGTCCAACGTGGTGCCCACAAGTGAGTTAAACATAATTTTGTGAGTCATGAAGAAGCAATTCTAAAGAAAAAAATGGCATGTGGTAATCAGCTCGGAATTATATGTGGTGTGGTGAACAGGCATTTCAAGACTCCAGTGCTCATATTACAAACTTTACAGCCATCAGAAAATCTGATGTCACTTGTAAAACCAGTTCAGATTCTCCAGTTCCTTGTTCAGATCCCAACTCTTAGTAACTTAACCCTCAGTAGACAAAAGGAGGTGATGATTTCTCTGGATTTATTATGTATTTACTAGATAACGTCCTGACTGACTCACAAAGGCCATTGCATTTACATTGAAAATCCATTTAGCTTTTAAAGAATGTAATGTTTTTAGTTCAGTTTGAAAGTCTAGATCATGACTGATACCCTCACTTCTCTGTGTAGTACAGATTTACACTGCAGTTTCCAGAGCTCTCAGTGACATAGAAAGAGGTATATTTGTATTTCTTCCTTCAGGCATAGAAAACACAGGGAGTGCAATATACTCAACGATTAAACCATATGGCATATGCTCCAGGATTGATATGGTACATTTGTGTGGTTATTCTGTGGTACTGGGGACAAGAAGTATAGTCCAGTAATTGTCTACTAGCTTCTTGGAGTTGGGAAGAAAGTTCTACCGTAAGCAAGTTATTCTATAACTGTCCACTGTTTGGTGTCTTGCACCTTTGTCTGAAGCATTTGGTACTGGCCACTGTTAAAATACCAGACTAGTTGGACTGCTGGTCTGACTGGGCCTGGCATTTCTTATGTTCTTATTTCCCTAATTAAAGTACCAGGAAGTCAGACCTGGGTTGGCTTTGCCATAGACTTGTAGTGTGACCTTGAGGCAGTTATTTCAACTCTCTGTGCCCAGTTTTCCCTTTGTGTAAAATGGGAAGAATAAGAATACCTCCATGTTATGAGGCTTAATGGACTGATGTTTGTAGAGTGATAGGAAAGCTTTAGAATGTGCTGGAGAAGTGAAAAATATAAAGCTTCTCTGGTAGCCTGAAGCATCTAGACTATATTAAAAATGTGAGACATGCAAATCTGGGTGCAACAAATTTTTTGTTTGTGAATAGTATCAAATGATGAATTTGTCCTGGTCCATTTTCTTTTATATATGATAGTTGTTGAAATCACTGGGAGTTTTGGGCCTGTTCCAAAGCCCATTAAAGTCAATGGAAAGATTCAATGGACTTTGCATCAGGCCCTTTATAGAGACAAAATTAAAGCAGTAGCAATAATCTCTGTAGACCAAATCTCCGAATCCATTCAGCTCATTCCATCTGCAAGTTTTGATGAAGGCCTGAGGGCTGAAATAACAATCTGGTTGATCAGGGCCTGAATAAAATTGTAAATAAAGACAGTTCCTTTGATGTAACACATTAAAGTAGGAGTGGTTAGTAGTCATTTTAGATTGCTGTTTCGTTTAATGTGCACAGTTCATTGCTCTTGCTCAGATTACAAAATACACTCTGGAGATGAGAGACCAATTGGAACAGAACTGCATGTGGAAAGATTAATTGTCACTTCCCTCATATTAGGAAGAGGAGGAAGACTCACTTTGGTACGTTAAGCCAAAAGCAATCTTTATGTTTTTCAGAGGAAATTATACAAGGAAGGAAATTAATATTGTGAGTGTTCCTGTAACACCAACACTCAGCGCTAGTTTTATTATACTATTCTGTACATATCCCAGGCCCCTCCATGATAACGCTGACTGCTGTTATTTCAGGGTTCTTATGTTTCTTATGAGCTGTGTTGGAGGGATAATTTTAAGACCACCAGGAGACTCTAGAGTATCACTTTACACAAGAAGTAAGAAAATTCAATCCCTACTTCAGACACAGAAAGAGAGAGAAACCTAACCTTAACTGTAGATTCTGCCTCCTTGGCTATTTGCTCCTATTCTGCACGCAGTCCTGCTGAGTCTCTGGTGCCCTTCTGTGAGCCCTTCTGAGATGATGTAGCAAGTCTTTCCATTCTGCTTCAGTGACAACATCAGGAGCACTGCTGTTCCAGCTCAAAGCTAATGAATGCAGCCAAATTATGATCACCTCCCTCAAATCAGTAGTAAAGAATTTTGATTTCCTGGCCTGCCAGTAGTGTGTTGAGGTTTCAGATTCAAACATAGTTAGAAAAAGAGCAGAGAAAAGGAGGATACATTAATCCTCTAGTGTTCACAAAACACAAACTAAACAGTGGATTGCAAAACCAGTCAAGTAATAATATATGACTGCTTTAATGTTGTTTCAAAATGCCTGTACTAAAAGGAGCTTACCCATTACACAATGAGATGGTGATGAAATCATCTTTAGTGTGTTTCCCCTAACTTACTTAGCTTTCAAAAGCATGCAGCCATTCTGTCTGATGACCTACATGTGTCATGACTGGGAGCTTAGTTTATTTTCAACGGCTCCTTAATGGTAAAACTTGAACCTGTTACATCTGGGTTTTCTATAGAATTTGTGCAACCCATGGCTTGTCATTTATGAGAGGTGAAATTTTCATCTAAAGCTGCAACTAGGTGGAAAACATGCTAAATAGGATTTGCTTATATGACTGAACTATAAAAATAGCACAGTGTCTGGAAACAATTTGAAAAGGCTTTGCCACATGTACAGCACACCAGGAAAGACATTCTGGTCTTGAAACGGCCTAATAGTCCCATCAGGAAAATATGGTTTAACTTTCTGGAGTTTGCAGACATATGAATTATTATGGACGCTGGTGTCATTGAGGGATGACTTAACTTCACTCTCCATTTCCACCAGCGTAAATTATAAAGGAAGTGATATGGGGGCGTGACAATTAGTTAATTTGTATATAAACTTTAATGGGGCTTGCAGTTTAGAAGATGCCAGCATTTTAAGGGTTAGTTATGTGGCACACACTTCTGAATTATTGCTTTAAAAACACATGTACACGCACAAGAAAGCCAAGGTGCAGTTAAATAAATGGGCTTTTATGCAAGCTGAAAAGCTTAAAAATGATTATACACACGTGCAAATTTGCTGAACTATTGTTTCAGGAAAATAAATAAATAAAGAGCCAATATTTGAGTGGAAAAGATTGCCATTGTAAGAAGAAAAAAGTCCTCCTTATGTTATGGGACATTTTTGCCTTGGTTTTCCCTAGAAATATAAGGTAATTTTCATAGTCAGCAAAGTGAAACACTGCAGCCAAAAAGACAAATTGTTCTCTTGATAAAGTAGCAACATATTTCTGTCTAAACTGCAAGTTTGCAACTGATGTGAATTCACAAGAATTCAGAAAACCAAAGAAGACCACACAGTTGGATGGAGAAAGTGCTATTGTGTGCTTTCCCTATCTACTTCTACTTTAGTCAACAAAGACCCATAACTGGGGATGGGCTGAAATCAAAACAATAGATCCAAACCAATCCTTCCCAAACTCAGATCTGCATCCACAGGGGAATTAATTTACTGGCTCATTATTGGGCATTGTTTTATCTCCCCAGTTTAACATCCAGCTAATAGAGGGCTCTATAAACTCTCCAGCACAAGCAAGGGAAGTGCAACCTGAGGTCAGAGAGGACCACGTTCAGGAGAGAGCCAGGGGCTGCTTAGGAACAGGAGCAGCATGCCGGGGTAGCAGCCTGGTAGCAGGCTGCGGAGAAAAGGCTGATCAGCAAGCAGCCTGGAAACTGGGAGAGAGACTGAGAGCCTTGCAGAGAGACACCCCATGGCTGGCCAGGGGGGCAGCACTAGGCACAGGGGGAGGATTCAGGGCTGCAGGCAGGAGGACGGTATGGAAAGCACTGTTGCTATATCTTCAAATTTTATCATGACTCATGCAATAGTTGATATTTTACTTAAAGCCCCAGTGCCTGGATACAAGTGATTATGTAAGAATCTCAGCTTGCATTAAACATGAGAGAACATTTCTGGCCCTCAGAGCTGCAAAGCAAGCTTGATCGTGTGACTTGATAGTACCCTGAAGGCTTAAAAGCAAGAGGGCAAAGAAACACAACCTCAGATCTGTTATTTTTTAAAAAAAAATCTTCATGATTTTTAACCCAGTCTCATGATTTTGGGGGTCTGAATCATGGTTTTTGGGGTTGGTAATACTGAGAGCGGCTCCAGTGAGACTCTCACGGATACTCCTGTAGCTGGGGTAGTATAAAATGTGGATTTGAATATGCTTTTCTATCATGAAGTCATCATGAAGTCATTCTGGCCATATGTATTTCAAGTAATGTATGGCTGGTAACAATCTTCTATTTACATAACTCTGAGACACTTTGGGAAGGAAAGACGTTTAACTGGAAGATGTTCTTCCTGTTTAATCAGGGTGATCTAAAAGCCCTTAAATAGTTTGCCAATATCGGCCTATCATATTTTATCTTTTTTGATGCTGGATTATCATGGCTCAGTTTCTTATCCATTGTTGGTTATTGGTATCTGCAGCTGGCATTCTTTTGCATACTATGCCAGATTTTAATTTATCTGTCAAGAGGATGGCTCATTTTAAGCCACTGTAATTTTATAGTCATGTTTATTTTTTACCTTTTCATTACAGTCAGCCCTAATATTAAGGAAAGAGTCATACTACAATATTTTTCTTTCCAGAACATAGTGAAGAGGTTCATTGTGAGCATATGAACAAATTATTTGTGCTATAATATCTGAATTTCAACTGCCTTGTATCTTGTGTAGTCATTTGCACTTATACAGTTCAGAATGGTAGGGGTTTATGCACACATGGTACAGGAATAAATGACCACACAAGGTACAAGGCAGTGGAGAATCAGGCCCTAATTGTTTAGATATTAAACGATTAGCCATTATTAAAGGTCCTTCCCTCGCACTTTTCAAAAGACTAGGGTTGCTAATTCTAGTGCCCTGGCCAAATTCCAACTGGACTAATTCCATCTATTTAAATTCCCCCTAAAGTTGCAATTGGTTAAGTTCTGATTCCTAAATAAGGGCTCCATCCTTCAGACTTACTCATGTGCATAACTTTATCCCATTGACTTCAAATATGAGTCCAAGTGATCTGTCTACTATGATGCCATTGGAGCAACTTCAAATAGTTATATTTTCCAGTATGGGGCTGATTTTGATCCTTCTTAATTTCCTGAACATTTTCATATATTCTTTTTCTTCCAGAAGAAGGGTTGTTTTTTTCTGTTTGTTTGTTTTATTTTAAGGTTGAAGTGGATTGAGCCAACAATTTGAGATTATGCATCTTCAAACAATAGCAGATATTTTACATGTGGAAATTCTTTTTATTCTGTTTTAAAATCTCTGAGCACCAGCCTTTTTTGGAAACTTTAAATTGGTTGCATTCATTAGCCTTCATGGAGAACTAGTGTATGAGATTCTATTGAAGAGTGGTGGTTAGAGAAAAAATATTTGCTATAGAAAAAGCAAACTTCTGGGTGCCATGCAAAAACTTTCAGAACATTATGTATTTAATGAACATCCAACTCATCTAACATTCCATGGATGCCATCTTCAGTGTGTGTATACTCTGTGTCCACCAGCCCCATGCTTATAAAATCTGTTAGGAGAAGGGAGAGATTTGGAATTTAGATTCCTGCAGTTTGGAAGTACTGCAGATGTAGAGAGAGAGACAGGCTGAGTTCTTTAGAAGCGTCTAAATTCCTCATGACTCCAAATTGTGAGGACTGTATCCTCATTCTTTGTTGGTATTTTGTTTTGTTGTTTGTGTGTGGAAATTTTTAAAAAGTAGTTGAGACAAAGCGAGTTAAGATTGTAAATAAATCTTTACTTAAATAAAAATAACGGCGAGTGGCATGTTGTATTTGTAATTAAAACCAAATATTTGAAAGTGAAGAAATGTAGAATTGTTTCTATAATCAATATTAATTTTTGTCTTCTGTTTCACCCGCCCATCCTTGTGGTGTATATACTAGGGTTCTAATATATATATATTAGTAACTTGGAGGTCAAACTAGATTATCACAATGGTCCTTTCTTGCCTTTAAATGTATCAATCTATGAACTATTCATATTTTTTAAATTGCTAATAATTAAAATAATAAATTGTGGCACATATTTTCACCAAGTGTATGTATACATTTTAAGCCCTGGCACTGTGGTGTACAGCTGATACAATTTACCATAAAAATCCCCTTTTGGACACACCCATCCTATGCCACATTATCTACAAATCATTTTGGGAGAGTGAATAAAATAAGTGCAGTGGTGTATCTGCTCTCTCTAGAGAGGCTGGACTGTTTTTTTTTTTTATATTCTTTTTACAAGATGGTGGTAGTTGTGAATTATGAGTTGTGGACAAGATTTGAAAAAGTTGTGATCTGTTGCTTGGAATGGGAAGGTGGAATGGGAGAGTAAAAGATATTTTGTATGCATGAGTAGGGCTTGAAGTGCATTGTTGATACAGCTGCTTTGTAAATGGGAAGTGTATTGGAAAAGGACCTGTGGTTGGATTAATGGGTAGGTGTTTTGTGCATTAGTATGCAGGGCATAGGGGATTTATAGCTCAGATTATGTGGTTTGTATTGAAAATATAGAGGAGTTACAGGAGGTGAGTTTAAGAATATCAGACATAGGTGGAAGCTGATCAGGATAAAGGAAACAGAGTTTAAGCTGTTTGTAGAACTTCAGCTAAATTACCTTTTTGGTATTTTGGTTAAAGGTACTCTAATTAGCTTGTTTGAAATCAATAGAGATCCATTGACAGATTTTTTTTGTTTGGTATAATTTATATATGTCTGACTGTAAAATGAAGAGCACCTTCTGCAAATGGGAGAGAAGGGCACTTGCCATTTTCAAGATTGGATAAAACTTTGCACAGAAATTTGGGATCCTGGGGACTGAAAAACACTGTATGTTTAAAACTTGCCAGTTGGTTTAGAGAAATAAGTATTTGCAGTTGTCTTAATTTCTTATTGATGCCAAGATCTCATTCTGCCTGTATCCTTAGCTTTCAGCAGGGCTTTTGGTTGCAGTTTGAGCAATTTAAAATGTTTTGGAGCCAAAGCACAGCTCAGTGTTGTAATTTTTGGCTTGCCCTTACCATGAGCCAAATGGGACACTCCTTGGTGAGCAGACTTGGCAATCTTTTGTGAGTAGCTTACTGCAACTCTGCTGGAGACACACATATAATTGATAGATTTATCATTTACATTGCTAATACTTTGAAAGACTTAATGGGCCTGCATTATGCCCTTTTCATCTCATGCTCAGAAGCACTGTGTGGTTGAGGCGCCCTTGTTTTTGTAGAAAGAGATGTTAATACTTAAAGGTCAATGATTAATAGCACCTGGAATCTGCATTGAATACTAATTTTCCACATACATGAGTAATGTTAATTTTTATTTATTTAATTATTGATGATGAGTCAACAAATATTTTGGCAGCATGGGAAAATCTTGGTGTGACACTTTGTATCTTGGGGGAACACTCTGCACCCCCATGTTCATCCTTATAATATGATTGTGTGGTATCAAATGCAAAGTTAGACATGTCGGGTGTTTTCAGAAGGCTCATGATGCACTGAGCATTGTTGTTATAGTAATGTAATGTTATAGGTTGTAATTTTATGTATATAGTTATGAAGCTGAAAATGTGTCCTCATGGCTTAAAACAAGCCCAGGCAAAACTCTCCAGGAACAGAGGGGCAGTTCACACCTCATATGGGCATGTACGGGACAAACCCAGTCCAGCCTCACAGGAACAAAGGATACTGGCCTAGATAGCAACAAAGGATCTGTTGGACTCTTGAATGAGACACCCCCCTTCCCTTGGTCAGTTTGGGACTATGATGAGGTAATGCTCGCCTGACCCTGGAGGCTGGGGGTGGCAAAGCCAAGAGGGAAGAAAGACCATGATAAAAGGGAGAGACATTTGCCATGCTCTTCCTCTCTCTTCTACCTCCATCTACAGACACCACTGCCAAGTGACTGAAGCGCTGATCAAAGGGGAGAGCCTGGCTGAAGAGCAACCAGCCAGCCTGTGGTGAGAAGCATCTAAGTTTGTAAGGGCACTGAAAGTGTTAAGATCAGCTTAGAATGCATTTTGCTTTTATTTCATTTGACCAAATCTGACTTCTCGTGCTTAGATTTTAAGTGATTATAAGTCTATCTTTTGTAGTGAATAAATTTGTTTATTCTACCTGAAGCAGTGCATTTGGTTTGAAGCAAGTCAGAGACTCCCCTTGGTATAACAAGCTTGGTACATATCAATTTCTCTGTTAAATTGATGTACTCAGATAAGCTTGCAGTGTCCAGCGGGCATAACTGGACACTGCAAGATGGAGGTTCCTAGGGTTGTGTCTGGCACCGGAGATATTGGCTAGTGTCATTCAGTTGCACAATCCAAGCAGCGGCTGGCCAAAGTGCTCACTCACATAGCTGGGAGAACCTTACATGCCAGAGGCTGAGCATGAACAGCCCAGGAGTGGGGGTTCTCACAGCAGAGCAGGGTAAGGCTGGGTCCCAGAGTTAAGGCTTGGAGTGACCTAGCAGACCACTGGTCCAGATAACACCAGGGGAACGTCACACTTGGTTTAGTGTTGAATTCAACACTGATGAGGGAATAAGTAGAGTTCTTTTGTACTAATGTGTAGGAGAGATGTAATTGGACAAATGTATCAAGAGTTTGCTTTCTGTGAGCATGCAGTCCTTGTGCACTCAGAAAAAGGAAATGCCAGTAGTGGAGAAGATGGAGGAGGTGTGTAACTCACACACCTCCTGGGTGTGGTGTTCTGTCCCATCTAGTGACTCTGAGATCACTTAGAGAGAGAGATTAATGAGTATGCTCTACAGCCAGACGTCCCCAGTTCAATCCTGCCCACTGACAATCGGGGTCTGTTGGTGTTACAAGTGGGAGCTCCTCTGGGATTTCAGTTGGGAAGTCTCTGAAGCTTGGGACCTGCTTCCTCAGCTAGGGGAAGTATGGAACCCACCCACCTCCTGGGTGTAGTGTTCGGTCCCATGTAGTGGCACTGAGACTACTTACAGAGAGAGATTAATGAATCTGCTCTACAGCCTTAGCTAACAGCGAGTTGGCTTTTAGCTCATGCTGTAGAGGCTCATGCACTAAGCTCCAGAGGTTCCCGGTTCTATCCTGCCCACTGATGACCAGGGTCTGTCGGGGTTACAGGTGTAAGGCCTGTCTTCCCTGAGGGCACTGGGAGGAGTGGAGCCTCCACAGTAGGGCTTGGTATCGGTGGATGGGATTTGCAGCAAAAGCAGATTCCCTAAGGTATGTTTTTAAAAGGAGCTCTTGTAATTTATCCGTATGGAGTCTCTGCACTGCTTGTGTCTCATACTGAGCCCCATATGTACTCCCTAAACAGCCAGTGGGTATGTATCTCCATTTGTGTCCCTCAAGTCTCATCTTTTGTTTCTCTTCTCCTAAACTGGCTCCTTTGGACAGAGGAGGACACAGATAGGTAATGACCTTGTAAGTTTGCTAGCAGACTCTCTTCTCAGTTACAATATGATTGTGGACATTCTTGAACTATTAATCCTGCTAATTTTTCATTATTGTGGTCTAATCAGCAATCTATTTGTTGGAACTGTAGTTCCCACACACATGCATGTAAAGCAACTCAGAAAATACATAGTACATTACAAATCCAACTATAGGACTTCTTGACCACTTGAGAGCCATGTTGAGAAATTTACCGACTTTCAGGAGACCAGGATTTCACCCCTGGATTAGCAGCCAGTCCCTATA
Organism: Lepidochelys olivacea; assembly: GCF_965140295.1. Taxonomy (NCBI): domain Eukaryota; kingdom Metazoa; phylum Chordata; order Testudines; family Cheloniidae; genus Lepidochelys; species Lepidochelys olivacea. The sequence goes on along the minus strand of NC_140421.1, from coordinate 52,133,173 downwards.
GATTAGAACTCTGAAAGTGTCAGTATGAAATGAGAAGTCATTTCAGATTTATGTCAGAATCTATCGGGTGCACACAGAACAGGTAAATTCAAAATCACTTTCAATTAAGAATCAAGTCTGTGATAATTTACCTGCCCTGTGAGCTGCTGGCATTGTTCAACATTCAAATATGACTTCAAAATATGTGGTTGTAAAGAAGGATTAATACCATTGTATGAGAAATATGATTAAACAATAATCTTTTTGAAGTTTTTCACATTTGCCGTACCTATTTTTCATACACCTTTAGCTAGTCCCGAAGTTAAGCCATGAAATGGATTTTAACTAAGATATGTGTTTGCAAACTTGTAGTCAAAAGACTGCTCACATTTTATTTTGCTAGGGGAATGGAAAATAGAATCTACTGCAGACTAAAGAGGGACATACAGACGTTGATTCTCCTTTCTCTTATACCAGTATAAATCTGGTGTAAAACCAATGTGAGATCAGAATAATGCCTATAGTATTTGATAACAATTTAGTTAAAATTCCATGATAACCTAGGATTTGATTCCTTTCTGCTACACTGGTGCCAATCAGGACTAACTCTCCTTAAGTCAATGGAGTTACACCAATGTAATATGTGCATAAATGAGAGCAAAATCAGATCTCCTGTTCTCAATTTTTTTAATATAAATTGTATAATAATTAGAGATAGACTAACATCTGCATTTTGCTTTGTGAAAATTTAAAAGCAAAACTGACCAGTTTTAGTAAACTTTCATTAATTTTTGCACCAAAAAGTGAAAGTCTCCAATTTCTTGAAATGAAAGGATGGGTCATTTTATTATTGCAATTGTGAGCTTTGATGATATTTTTCAGCATTTTATCAGCCTTTGAAAAAATCATGATTTTTTTTGTAATGCACTAAAAGATCAGATGATTAGGATGAATGGTTTTTCCTGTGGGTGCTTGGTAATGCACCTGGGAGGAAGTAAGTAAACTGCATTGACACCCTTAAACTTAAACAACTTTGTGGGGAGGGGAGGAGAGTACAAGAGGTTATCCTCCAACTAGGTGTAATGGAGTGAAATTAAGAAAGGGAAAATGTATGGTGAATATCAGGTAAATCTTCTAACATTGAAATATATCATGCAGTGTGGAAAACTTCACATTTGGTACATTTAAAATTGGTTTTGGCAATACAGTAGGACACATACTGTAGAACACTGGCAGATGTGTACTGCAGGTATTGGCAGAGGGATTAACAAAATTGCCTTATACAAATCATGAGAATACCTTTGATTACTGGTACCTCTCCAGGAGTTTGCATCTGAAAATCTTCAATGCATATTTGAGAAATCAAAGAAAGGGTGGTGTTAGAAGTGGATTATAATTCCATTTTGAGGATGACTTCAGCCCAAGCCACAGCACAACTATAATTTCTAATGCAGATGTGGGGTTTTGTGGCTGCCAAGGCTGGGTAGCAATAGGTACACCCAGGGGAGCAGAATGCTGCAGCTGTTTATTTGGTATAGGCCATATACCAGTGGTACCTCACTACCATATATGACAGTTTGTACCCATGCAAAGTGAGTGCAAAATGTTACCACTTTTGTGAATGGTGAATTCTATTTTGGCAGCCTTTTACACCCACTTGTAGCATAAATGTGTGATAACTGAAGAGATGCTGTTAGGCTGGTTAGGCCCAAAACTGGGGGATATATTTTTTTTAACCACAGTGCTTTTGCAAACTTGATCAAGATAGATAAGGCTGGTAAATGCTATTGTTTACAGAATAGATAGCGCACACACAGTTTTGGATCAGCCTTCCAAGCCTCTCCACTCTGAGGTGGAGAGGCCACACTCAAGGTGTAAGAGCATATTTCAGCCTCTATGGCCCCTCTACTGAGACAGCCAGTTGTTAAGGTGATTTAGGTATTTAGAGATGCTGGTGCATTAGAAATTAGCCTGAAACCACTGCCTGATTTCACAAAAACCATTTAATAGTCATCCTACCATACTGATTTTTAGTCCCTGTTTGATTTTGGCTGGATTTGGACTGGCAACCTATCATGGAAATATTCATATTCTGTTGCTAATCTTCAGAATCGTCCGGTCTCTCCAAAGTTAGATTTTATTTTTTAAAAAATTGTTAGTTTCTTCATTCACACAATTGATATTTCCCTGTGACGTTGGAACCCTTAATGAAACAGTGTTCTGCGAGGTCATGAGAACTGGAAAGTCACACTGACTGTAAAAGGGAAAGTAAAACTGACGGGTCTAAGTTGGGTGAAGTGTAAGAAGTAAACAGCGCAAAATTCAAAAATATGAGATTTTAAAAATTCAATCAAGTTTAAATATGTGAATTGGTGTCACTGTTACAAGGTAAGAATAGCTGATTCACCACTTCCATTTTCAGAGGAGCTCCACTGACGTAAAACTGGAGTGGATCTTTACAATGGGTGAAACTCTCAGTTGCTTCTAGTACTTTTAAAACGTATTGGGCAGAATCACAAATTTTCCTTCTTCTGACTGGACAGAGTTATTTGTATATTACTGTATACAATGGAAAACTTAACTTGAGTCATCTGAAAAGAAAAGACTAGCCTTGTCTGGAATGGTATAACTGCTAGTTAGATGCATATTAATGGCAACAATTATCAAAAGCAATGTCAAAATTATAGTATTTGTACAATAAATAATTTCAGTATCTGAGTAAAAAGGATGCATTCTGAAAACAGTGCTCATATTTTTTAGCATCATTCCATTTTAGTTTTGTGCTAATAATCATTCTAGACATCTGCAATTACATTGCAGCTATTGAATATGGAGATGTCTGTAGAAAATACCATGTAAATTGCAGGGCAATAATTGTCTTTTCTCCCAGGCTTTCAAACCAGAGCATTATTTGGAGAGCTTAAAAATTGTAGGGTAAAGGGAAAACAATCTTTGGATTGCTTGGCAGTGGAAAGCAAACAGAGTTGCCTTCTGAACTGTAAGAACAGGTAGAAGTTGCTATAGACGAAATCCTTTCCTCTGCACAAAGCCAGGTCAAGTGGGATTCCAAAGGGGTTGATCCAGTAGGGAAGGAATGCCATGGAATGCCAGCTGCGCTGTTCTATGTCCACTATCTTCAAGGTTCTAGTAGCCTCCCTTGCTGCTGGAGACTCCAGTCCAATAGGATTTGCATAGGCATTGATCTGCTGTTTATATCCTGTCCCTTCCTGGACCTCAAAATACCCCCCTTCCTGCTGCTATGGTTGAAGCCCTGTGAAGTACAACTCTGCCACAAGAAAGAGGTAGCAGTCTCCACCTGTTGGGGATCTTTGTATCCTGTACCCTGAAGAACTGTTCATCCCGATGCAGTGTGTCCTCTAACAATTGGATCACATGGGGGGTGGCATTTCCCCTATCAATTTCAAATATATTTCTTCTGTAAATGCCATACAAATTGGTTATGTCATATTTGCCCTGGGAGTTTGCTTCTGTATGTGGATATGATAGGCTATGCCACAGTTTTGGATAGATTAATAATGTGCAAAGGTATGTGTTGACCCTATGTGCTATTTTAGAAAACTGCATTTTAAAATGTCCCAGTTCATATTCTTTTTGAACATTATTATTTGAGTCTGGAGGTAGATTGGCTATTATAATTTTAAAAAAGAACAAGCCTGATTTATAAGGTGCATGCTGATATGGCAGGAATCATAGGCGAAACAATTTTGTGTGGCTGTCAGGTTTGGAATGGGGGATTCATTGATTAGCACCACATAGAATATGATGGCTGCTCTTTGAGTAATGAATAAACACAGTATTTTGTTTTATGAATAAATAAAGGGGAACGTATAAAATTGTAAATGGCTGCAGAATATAGGAATTAAGCCCTTGGCAAGGTAAGATTAATGCCTGAGTTAAGAATGTTCTTGCTGTGTGCTTTGTGCATGTATTGAGTTCAAACAAGAAAATAAAGATTTGGGTTCCACTCCAATCCTAAATGAATGGATGACACATTCTGCTGAGTCACATCCTGCCTTTCTTCAAGGGGGCTAAGCATGACAGCATTTGGATTTTGTATCACCAATTGCAGGTTTAATGCATAGCACTTAGACCTAGAGGCGTGATTCTGTTCCTCATGCTGGTTTTGCAGAGTTGTAACTCCACCAATTTAAAGGGAAGGAATACTTGTGGCACCTTAGAGACTAACCAATTTATTTGAGCATAAGCTTTCGTGAGCTACAGCTCACTTCATTGGATGCATACTGTGGAAAATACAGAAGATGTTCTTATACACACAAACCATGAAAAAATGGGTGTTTACCACTACAAAAGGTTTTCTCTCCCCCCAGCCCCACTCTCCTGCTGGTAATAGCTTATCTAAAGTGATCACTCTCCTTACAATAAGAAAAGGAGTACTTGTGGCACCTTAGAGACTAACCAATTTATTTGAGCATAAGCTTTCGTGAGTTACAGCTCACTTCATCGGATGCATACTGTGGAAAATACAGAAGATGTTTTTATACAGCTGTAGCTCACGAAAGCTTATGCTCAGATAAATTGGTTAGTCTCTCAGGTGCCACAAGTACTCCTTTTCTTTTTGAGAATACAGACTAACACAGCTGTTACTCTGAAACCTGTCATTATGCAAGGCACTGCATTTAGCCGTATGGAGTGGAAATCTATCAACTGCATGAAAAAACTTGCACAGATACAGACAGACAGCATCTTCCTTTCCAAATGCAAAAGATGGACATCGTACCAAAAGGACTGAAGGTAAAAAATCCATTACAATCTACATACCACACAGACTATGCTGACAGCTTGTGCCATATGCTCTCAAAGAAACTGCGGAACCACCTGATCAACATCCTCTACAGCAAACAGGGAAAGATAAAGAATGAGCTCTCAAAAATGGATACGCTCATAAAAACGATGAAGTGAGCTGTAGCTCACAAAAGCTTATGCTCAAATAAATTGGTTAGTCTCTAAGGTGCCACAAGTACTCCTTTTCTTTTTGCGAATACAGACTAACACGGCTGTTACTCTGAAACCTCTCCTTACAATGTGTATGATAATCAAGTTGGGCCATTTCCAGCACAAATCCAGGTTTTCTCCCCCCCCCCCGCAACAAACCCACTCTCCTATTGGTAATAGCTTATCTAAAGTGATCACTCTCCTTACAATGTGTATGATAATCAAGGTGGGACATTTCCAGCACAAATCCAGGTTTTCTTCCCCCCCCTCCTTTTTTTTTCCACACAAACCCACTCTCCTGTTGGTAATAGCTTATCTAAAGTGATCACTCTCCTTACAACGTGTATGATAATCAAGGGGGACCATTTCCAGCACAAATCCAGGGTTTAACAAGAACGTCTGAGGAACGGGGCGGGGGGGCGGGGTAGGGAAAAACAAGGGGAAATAGGTTACCTGGCATAATGACTTAGCCACTCCCAGTCTCTATTCAAGCCTAAGTTAATTGTATCCAATTTGCAAATGAATTCCAATTCAGCAGTCTCTCGCTGGAGTCCGATTTTGAAGTTTTTCTGTTGTAATATCGCGACTTTCATGTCTGTAATCGCGTGACCAGAGAGATTGAAGTGTTCTCCGACTGGTTTATGAATGTTATAATTCTTGACATCTGATTTGTGTCCATTTATTCTTTTACATAGAGACTGTCCAGTTTGACCAATGTACATGGCAGAGGGGCATTGCTGGCACATGATGGCATATATCACATTGGTAGATGTGCAGGTGAATGAGCCTCTGATAGTGTGGCTGATGTTATTAGGCCCTGTGATGGTGTCCCCTGAATAGATATGTGGGCACAGTTGGCAACGGGCTTTGTTGCAAGGATAGGTTCCTGGGTTAGTGGTTCTGTTGTGTGGTATGTGGTTGCTGGTGAATATTCGCTTCAGGTTGGGGGGCTGTCTGTAGGCAAGGACTGGCCTGTCTCCCAAGATTTGTGAGAGTGTTGGGTCGTCCTTCAGGATAGGTTGTAGATCCTTAATAATGCATTGGAGGAGTTTTAGTTGGGGGGGGGGTGAAGGTGACGGCTAGTGGCGTTCTGTTATTTTCTTTGTTAGGCCTGTCCTGTAGTAGGTGACTTCTGGGAACTCTTCTGGTCTATCAATCAATCTATCAATCAAAACTTTTTGTAGTGGTAAACACCCATTTTTTCATGGTTTGTATGTATAAGAACATCTTCTGTATTTTCCACAGTATGCATCCGATGAAGTGAGCTGTAGCTCACGAAAGCTTATGCTCAAATAAATTGGTTAGTCTCTAAGGTGCCACAAGTACTCCTTTTCTTTTTGCGAATACAGACTAACACGGCTGTTACTCTGAAATTTAAAGGGAGTTATTCCCCATTTATGCTGGTGAAAGGGAGAACAGAATCAAGTCCTTAACCTTTCATTTTCTGTGTTTTTAATTCCAATCCGTGTGGGACAACAAGATTGTGGAAAAACAAGAATTTTCATTGTAAATTTAGGCCAAACTCATCTACAACTTTTTCCATGTGAACAACCAAGCTTTCTGTGGCAAGTGGACAAAGAGCTTGAATAAACTTTGAATGAATGAGTGAAAAAAAGGTTGCCATGAAGAGTCAAGGGACAGCAAACAGTTCCAATATCAGTTTATTCTGCTGTTGCTAGTGGTAGCTTTTGGGCACAAAATTGAAGCTTTTTCTTTTCCTCCCAGTAATAGTTGAGAAGCTCATTGCAGATGATTTTGCCATGTTCCCATTTAGTCCCAGCAGCTGGTATGGGATTCTGGTGACAAATTTAGAGATATAAAGAAGAAGAAAAACAAAACAATCACTATATATATTGCTCTATTGTTAATTACGCTTCTTTATTTAGTTCTTTGTCATGAGGCAGCTGTTCAAAGAGTCTAAGGTAATAATGCATATCTCTATCCTTAGGAAATGGACAGAGTAGATGAGAAGTCTGATTTGTTGTTAGGTGATTTTGAGTAAAGTTCATGAGTGGTTTCATGATTGCCTTTTAAATATTTGTTTCTATAGGACCTTTGAAAACTCAGGCCATATTTTCACCATTAGTGTTTATTTACATAGAGTACAGTATCAGGGGGTAGCTGTGTTAGTCTGTATCCACAAAAACAACAAGGAGTCCGGTGGCACCTTACAGTGATATTCAAATCCTAGGAGAATGCTTAGAGCTATGGTTCAAAGAGGAAATGCAAAATGGCTGGTGTAGTGCCAAACTGGACCACTAGGGGAGCTGCTCATTGTGGCTTCTGCCTGGCAGACCAGCAGAAATGGATGAAGGCTGGGAAAAGCAGATCTGTGAAGGAAAAATGAGGGGAATAAGATGTTCAGGGATAGGGAGGGTTATGGGTGATGACTGAGCCTTTTAGCACGCTGGGGGAAGTTCTCCTTTTATTGGGAAAACTGTTGGACAATCAGGAATCCCAATCTAAAAGGAGTGTGTGTAGGGCAAAGATTCAGCAAAGCCCTTTGTGGAAAGAAGGGCCGTGCATAGAGAAATTAAGGAGGCACTAGTGAAAGTGACTGTTTCAGTCTTACTGCGAGAAAGTTCTCTTCAGTGTCTCAAGCGACTGTTCTGACCCAAGATATAACTCTCAACCCTTCCTTCCAATCAGCATGCAACATAAATGTTGAGGGAGCCCAGCGGCAGAATGGGGTTTCTTGTGGCAGGAAAATTTTTGGTCACAGGGGTGTGAGGGGGTTTTATCGCCTCACTGAAGTAATTTCAAATTGCTTTTATAACTCTCTTTAGCAATGATGGTTGGGGCTATTCCCACATGGTTTAGATTGAAAACGAGGACTAAAACAAAACCATATTAACAAATAGCACCCACAAGCATGAGCTGTGGAAAATGAAGAAAGACTGACAGTGATAATAGTTTCTGACTCCTTGCACAGAGCTGAACATAGGGACTGCTATAGAGGTGTGAGTTAGCATATTGTTAATGCTGTCACCAACAGGCTCATTCTTAGTCAGACATGATAAAATGCAGTTAGTTCATATTGAAAGAAACAAAATGAGACGATGTACTAAATCAGTAGTTTAACCATATGTAACAATATTGAAATGAAAAAATGTTTAAAATTTCCCTCCCACCTTGGAAGAAACTTCCAAATGTTATGCTGCTTAAAAGGTCGGATGTAAAAAAGCTGAATCCAAACAAAGGCAAATAAAAATATAAAAATGCACAGTAAAGTACAGGATGATTTCAAGTTGATTTGTTGCCCTTACCTCACAAAGCAATATTTCTCTTTCTCCCTCCCGTCATTCTCTCCCAAAACACTCAGAAAACAAAATTACTAGTTTTAGAAAGATTTTTTTCCCCACCCTCTCAGCCCCCATTTTATGCTTCGGGGGCATGTCCAAGTGTTTTGAAACTCAAAATACATTTCTTCATTTCACATCTGTTTCTTCTTCAACTCCTTCACATGGAAATAGCTGTGGAGACGGATAACCACTATGAAATACCAGACTTGCTTGGTAAGAACATAAATGATGACAGATGCAACTATTTGTTGGGAATGAAAACTACTAATCCATGTTGTTGCAAAAACACATGGTTCTCAGATTAGAAATAGTGGAACTTTTTTATACTGTGATGAACATGTCCAACTGTTCAATTGAGGCTGGCTTGGATTTAACCCTGGAAGATAAGGGCTCTCCACACATCACAGGAAAGCCCAGTATTTCACAGAACCTGAGCCCTTAGCTCAACTGCGAAGTCAGTTTGTCATACATTGCTTAATAAATGTGCAACTAGAAAAATATTTCCTGAGGTGGAAAAATATCTTCCTTATGACAGAGAAGAATTAGTTTTAGACTAATTCTCTGAAATAAAAACAAGGTAGCACTATGTAAGTGATTTAAGATTATTTAGCAATTTTGAACACTGCATTGTTGATATTAAATTATTTTGTTTGGATGGAAGCATCAGACCAGGCAAATAGAAATAGTTAATTGGTATGTGTTAGTTACTATTCCTGATTTATTACATGGAGGCTTTTGGGGGGGGAGAGGGGGGCGCTAAAAACTTATGTTGAGGTATTGGTGAAATATTCAAAAATTTCACTTGATTTATTTTATACTTTACAGTTTACAGTTGACATAAGGTCATTCATAGCATCTTTTTTCCTAGCCATGAAATGTCAGATTGTTTTGCTTGCATTCCTAAACCACAATATTACATGGTTTAAATGGAGAATATATCAGACTTGCATTGTATCATGGAAAGTTCAAAAATTCCTGTTGCCTGAATTTGAATTTCTCAGACTGCTTCGTTTACCGGGGCAGATGTAAAACTATCAGAAATCATAAGGTTAAAGCCCATGTGGTTCTTAATAAGAATGATTAGTTACTTATAGGGTAGTGAACATTTAGTCAATGTTTGAAGTGGGGACATATATGTAAAAGGCTCCATAATCCTGTCACATTATGCCAGTCAGCTGCACAGGCACAGAGACCATTGGGGAAGTGGTGTCAATAAACTATTACTATTGTTTAAATGTTAATTAAATTATTATGAACTTGTTCCTCCGTGCAATGACTATCTTTCCTGTGGTCATAATATTAGGATATTCAATGACTTCAAGCCGCTGTCAGTGACATTTCTTATGGGCAAGATTGTCACAGCCCTTACGTGATTATGCAGGAAGTCCTTACTGCCCTGTTCAAATTTTGAAGTTGGCTGCAGTGGACTGGAGGGTCTATGTGTCTGATACTCCTCTCCCAAGTGATTGTGCAGTGGGTCTAAGAGCCCTGGTTCCACCCACATCCTTGCTTGTTGACCATAGTAGCTGGTCAAATGTATGGGGCTGGAGAAAGGAGTAAACTACTTCTTGAAAAGGGGTGATATAACTCACTCTGTGCCCAGAGCAAGGAAGTGAATCACAATTTGTTCACTCCTTTGTTCTGGGATGGTTCAGTTATGTGCCACCCCCATATGCACGTCAGATAGCAAAGTTACAGTCTAGCCCTATATAAGGTGCACCACACTCCAAGGCCAAGAAATAGCAAACCTGTGATGCAATAGTGGCAGATTCTAAGCACAAGACACATCATATTTCCAAAAGCATTCATAAGAACGGCCCTACTGGGTCAGACCAAAGGTCCATCTAGCCCAGTGTCCTGTCTTCCAATAGTGGCCAATGCCAGGTGCTTCTGAGGAAATAAATAGAATAGGTAATAATCAAGTGATCCATCCCCTGTTAACTATTTATTGTAGAATCAAAATATATCAAAGTAAAACAAATGGCTCTGGCTATTAAAATCCGACAATATCTTCATTCTCAGATCCCTGGCCCCAGAAAGTTAGGAATCAAACCTTTCTGCTATGATTGCCCAATCATCACTGGATTCCTAATTGTGGGTTCATCCTTTTTAAGAGCCTTTCCCAGCATGCTTTTCTGATGGCTGGCCCTTTAAATCTAGTGACAAACTCTGTTATCCCTTTTGCATCTGACTGCTGTAGGCTCTCTCCCTGACAGTAACAACTCCTATAATGTTTCCTCCTGGTTTCTCCTTTCTTTTATTGATAAGGAAATGGCACACACTCACAATTATCTACATTCATCAGGGTTATATTACTTTACTTTCAAAAATGGAGGCCTAAAGTTAGACTCCTAAATCCACATTGTGGAAGCATAATTTTGGCCCTCATCTCCAACAATTTAGCATGATATATAAGTATCTAGACAGACAGATCAGATCCTGGGTCAAGATAATGTTCTCTGTAAACGTGCAAATGCACTGCTGCATTACCTGGTCAGGGTTTAAAAAGGTAAGGCCAATTTCTTGAAATAAATAATGCACACAATAAAAATTGTTTTGTGGTATTAAAGGGGAAATATCATAAATCCTTTAGGATGCCAGATAATAATGTCTGTCTGTATTTTGTTTATCTATAGTCTAGAACAGTGGCTCTCAATCTTTCTAGACTACTGTATACCTTTCAGGAATCTGATTTGTCTTGCGTACCCCCAAGTTACACCTCACTTACAAACTACTTGCTTTTAAAATCACACATAAAAATACAAAAGTGTCACAGCACACTATTACTGAAAAATTGCTTGCTTTCTCATTTTTGCCATGTTATACAATAAATCAATTGGAATATAAATATTGTACTTTGCAGTGTATAGTATATAGAGCAGTATAAGTAAGTCATTCTCTGTGTGAAATTGTAGTTCATATTGATGTCACTAGTGCTTTTTATGTAGCCTGTTGTAAAGCTAGCCAAATATCTAGATGAGCTGATGTATCCTCTGTGTACCCCAGGGGTATACATACTCCTGTTGACAACCACTCGTCTAAAAAACCAAAACAATTTCTACTGACCTATTTTGGAAAGTAAACTAGCCAAAATTGTTTGTACTAAAACTGACAACAAAGATAGAGTTAATTCTGTGCTGATTTATGTCCCATCCACCATCTTTGACCTCTTTGGGACAGCATGGATTATAAGTGAACATAGAATTTAGCCAGTAAACCTTTGCTTATTTTTTCATACATAAAATAAATTGAGTTGTACTTAATCACCATTATTATGTATCTAACTAGTGAGTAGGGGTGTAGAAATGTATAGAGGAATGATATGACTTTATAATTAAAGTTATAGCAGATAGAAAAACTAAGTCCTTCCTAGCAATTATAATGTGGTCAACTGGCTATATGTTATGGCTGTGGCCCCATGGTTGTGAATTATGACTTTAATAATCGAAGAAATATAGAGAAACAACTTCTATATTATTACCTAAAGGATTGTGGGATGCAAATGAATTAAGATATGCTGATTGAAACCTTAACTCTTGCATTTCTTGGCATTTTGTGATTTTAATTGCTCAATCATAATGCACTGTTTTGTGTTTCAGAGTGGTAGTCTGTATCAGCAAAAAAACCCAAAGAGTACTTGTGGCACCTTAGAGACCCCCGAGCATGCCCAAATAAATTTGTTAGTCTCTAAGGTGCTACAAGTACTCCTTGTTGTTTTTGTGTTTAATTTTCTAGTTTTTTTCTAAAGGAAGAAAAACCCAGATCTATTTTGGCTTTGCTAGTAGAGCTTATCAGTTCCTTGAATCCACTATGTACAGTTATCTAACTATGCCTTCATACATAGTAAGCATGTTATTTTATCTTCAATCTGTTTGCACAGGTGTAACTTTTTGTAATGTAGTTAACAATTCTGGTGATGCTACACAAGAAGAAAGCATTCAGTTCTCTCCCGTATCTGTACTGGCTCTGTAGGGCTAGCTGAAATAAAAAAAAAAGAAGCAAAAAACAAATTTTTGCCCCTAAAATCAGCAGGTCTGACTTTGAATACACATAGGGAGCAGATCTGTTGAGTAAGAAGGTGGCATTTTTACATAAGTCACTTTTCAAAGTAGAACTGTACTTTTAAAGCATATTTAGAGCCTTATCAGTAAGTAACTGTACGTGTAACCTTCCTTTTCTGTATGTCTTTGTCCACTACAGATGCGTGGCAATGATAACTAGGATATTGTAAGATTTTTCTTAAGCACTGAGAGACAAAGGTTAAACTGGGATTTATTTTCTTAATTACAAATAAAATGAAACCTCCCAAATCGCTGCTTTCATTTAGAAATCCAAAAGGTTGAAATGAGAGTTTCTATCTTGTCTTCGGATATACTTTTTAATCCCTTTAAACACACCTAATAACTCTGTGAAGCTTCATAAAAATGCTTTGAAGTCAGCCCTGCAGCCTCCCTCCCTCCTTAAAACACGCACTAAAACCCATCCATGGTCTTCTGTCTTCATTTAGTTAATGGCTGGTTGGCTACAGCCTATGTACCTGCCTTGTTAGTTAAATACTCTTTCAGTTTGATTGGAAAGTTAAACATCACATGAAGTCAAAATAGGTGAGAATCCCTGAAAATGGAGACAATAAAGTTAATGTATAGATTCTCACACATATCAGCCTCCTCATTTTGTACTGTCTAAAAGGAAAGATAAAGGAAAGAAGATTACAAGCAAACTTGTAAATTAGTAGCTTGAATACTGAGCCTTGTTCTGTTGGAAGCAATGAACCACTGGAAATCTTAAATCTAAAACAAAACTGCTTTAGCTATTCAAACAGTAACTCTCATTTGATGATGCTAAGCAAAAAATATGACAATGGAGTAATCTTTACTAAAACTCTGGCATATAATGTAGTTGTTATTGAAAAATTACATCACCTGTGAGTTTTGTTCTCACCCTTTAATCATGTACCAAGGTGTGATGTTCTGGATATAAGGATATAGGAATAGGTATATCTGGAGTATCATCTTCATTACTGTAATAAACACAGTTACTCTTAGGCTTGGTATACACCAAAAAGTTATTTATACACAGTTATTTGTGAAAAAACCACAATCCCTGATTAACATAACTATGCTGACGAACCCTCCAGTGTAACTATGTAACAGTGTAACCCTCAGTAATGTAGCTAACATCTTTTGGGGAGGTGGTGTTCCTGCACCAACAGAAAAACTTCTGTCGGTGTAGGCTGCGACTATGTTGGGAGCTAGGCAAGCATAACTATGAGCTCTGTGATGTAGACCTATAGCATTAGTTCAGTGATTTTACATATGCAGATGAAGTGGATCAAAAATTGAAATTGTTTTCCATTAAAAACTTTGAACAAAATGAACAATTTTCTTTGTTTTTTAAAATCTTCCCAAAATTTCCTATTTTTGATTAATCAATCTGAAAAAAATATCAATTTGAATTGAATGGCATTGAAAAGAACTTTTGTTTAATTTTTCAGTTAGATTTGGGGAGAAAAAATAAACTGAAAATCTTTCACTGGATTTCAGTTGAAATACATTTTTTGTTTTGAACCATTTTGTTAAAAGATTGGAGAACTTCAAATGATATGTACATACTTGTATAATTTGAAAAGTCACTTTTCAATAAAAAAGGGTAAAATATTTTTGGCCAGCCCTAGCTAGAATGTGGATATTAAAAAATGCAAATGTGAAATAGGTGATTTTTTTCTGTTTCATACATATGATATATACGTAAAATTAACACAAAAAATGCTGTGCAAATTCTTTCTATGTAAACAACTCCTGTTGGCTTAGGTGAAAATCTGAGTGAACTCTTCAAGTGAACAGGAATATTTTATTCAAAAAATTGTCCCCTTTTTGTTTGGGAATTATCCATAAATAGACTTAAATTTTTGAAAATTAATTTGATAATCAAAATTATTCAACAAATGGTTTATGCAAATGCTCAATCCTTTCGATTACTTGTGAACTATTTGGCTTAATTATTCCTTTGAGTATTTGCTGTTCATATCTTCTCTACCTGTGCTTTGTGCATTTGTCTGCACATCTGTCTAGGTTCTCAATATATAGCCTCCATTCCAGTCATAACTGATCATCCAAGTATTTAAAAAGACATAAGCTGTCGCTCACGAAAGCTTATGCTCAAATAAGTTTGTTAGTCTCTAAGGTGCCACAAGTACTCCTTTTCTTATAACAATAACAGTCTATCTTCCTTCATTCTCAGCCTGTAGTAGAAATAGCTTGATTAGTTTATAGGGTTTTTGTTTTGTTTTGTTTATGTATAGTTGTGTAACTGAATAGTGCATATGTGAAGTAAGTGTGTTGTGCATATGTGAAGAACATTCAAGAGAGAATAAAGTCAAAGAAATGAGTTTTGCACTTAGTTCTGAAGGTGGTTAATTATGTTGTAATTTTCATCTTTTGAAGGAGTGAATTCAAGGTGTAGGTCCAGCTTCTGTAGCACGCACTCACGAGCATTCCATTACTGGTTGACAGCTTCATTGTTCCAGTAGAATATAGTTTCCTCTATGGTTACATTTCTAATCTTACTTCTTTTCCAGAGAAAATCAGGAAGGGTATAAGTGCAGAAGGATGTTTTTGTTTCTGTTTTTGAATAATGGTACCTGTTTGAATTTCAAATAGCTTCAGATTCAAATTAAGTTTTGGAAAATAATTTGGGATGTTCTCATTGTAGGCCTAGTCAACACTAGAAAAGGTTTATCAGTATAGCTATGGCAGCAAAACCTCCCGTGTAAACGCAGCTTATACCAGCAAAAGACTTTTTTTTTTGCCAGTATAGCTTAGGTTGGTTCACCAAATTAAACAAGCTAGTGTTTAAACAAAAAAAAGTCTTTGCATGACACAGACCAGCAAAAAAGTGGGTTTCCCCCCAATATAACTGCATCTACACTAGGGCTTTTGCTGCTATATAGAAATGTTGTTAAAAAGATCACACCCTTAACTAGTGTTACTATACCTATAAAAGTTTCTAGCTTAGACCTGGCCTTAGAAGGTAAATTCTTTAGGGGAGAGACTGTCTGTTACTATGTGACTGTACAGCACCTAGCACAACATGGGGCCCAAATCTGTTAGGACCTATAGGTGCCTCTAACACAAGTAGTTATTAGAGCTGCCTTGAAACCAGAATTTCCATCCTATGGGAAATTCCAAGTGTTCAAGGTTTTGTTTCATTCTGAATCGGAACAAAACGTATTAAACCTTGAAATTTCTTGCAAAGGACCCTCGTTTGGGAATATACTGGTGTCACCACTGCCCGAGTCTCCCTGTCCTCCAGAGCTGCTCCTTTCTCTTGTGTTGTGCTGTAATGATGTAAGAGGTGGATGGGAAGGAAGTGGGGGAGAAACCCCCGGGCTGATGATGGGAGGAGGACAGAGGGGATTTCCTGAGCTGATGACAGAAGGGAAAACAATCACCAGCACTCTTTCCATTGAAACATTTGTCAATCGCCATGTTCCCACAAAATATTTAGATTTTGTGAAACAGCATTTTCTGTCAGAAAACTTCCATGGGAAATTTTTCGAACTGTTCTAGTAATTATCCAGTTTGGTTCTCCTATCCTTTACTTTGATTCTCGCAGTAAGTAACCAAAGTGCAGTATGTCCTTCATAAAGTTCTCCCAACTACTTCTGCTGCATCTAGCAGCAGCTCAGCACCATCAAATGGACCCAGTCCTTTTTTTGTTTTGTTTCATGGAGAACCATTTTATGTAGATGGAAAAGTGATGAATGATTAGAGTGATGAAAGGCTGGCCAAAGGAAGTGGCACGGACTGCCTCTAATAAACACTTCATTTATAAAGTGAATGGCAAAGTGACAGAATTTGAGTCTTTAAAGAAATAGTTTTAGTGTTACCAAAGAAATAGCAGAGATTGTGTACATACAAGAGGATTCACAACACGGAATCATTCCAATTTAAACTTTGCAGGAGTATGAAATAGCACCTCAGTATTACAGTTAGTCACTCATTTATACATGCAGAAAGATTTGAAATAAACATTGAATTTTTCAGTTGCTAAAGAATTCTAGGTTCACAGAAAATATTTATTATATTTTTATTAATTTTATGTTTAATTCTATTTTTGTATTGTTTGATTTGCCTTTTAATACACAAAACTGAATGTTAAAATGTATATATTTATATAGATCCCCAATTTATATGAAATACCTTTTTCTTAACATTTCCTAAAAATTCAGCTATAAAATTACTGGTTTGGTATAAAAAATCTTTAATATGCTCTGAATGTGTAATCACTTAAACACAATCTTTGAACAATGCATCATGGTTAAAAAGTGCATAGACAAGTAGCTATGAGAAGAATATACGTTGAATGAGAAACTAGAGATCAAAGTGCTGTACAACTTTTAAAATAAAATAAGCAAGTGAAGTTAGTTTTGTTACAAGCCTGAAGTTTTAACCAGCTTACAGAAATGTTTGCTGTCGTTTCAAAACTATTCAGTGGAGATTCATAGATACTAAGGTCAGAAGGGACCATTATGATCATCTAGTCCGACCTCCTGCACAACGCAGGCCACAGAATCTCACCTACCCACTCCTGCGAAAAACCTCTCACCTATGTCTGAGCTATTGAAGTCCTCAAATCGTGGTTTAAAGACTTCAAGGAGCAGAGAATCCTCCAGCAAGTGACCCGTGCCCCATGCTACAGAGGAAGGCGAAAAACCTTCAGGGCCTCTTCCAATCTGCCCTGAGGGAAATTCCTTCCTGACCCCAAATATGGCGATCAGCTAAACCCTGAGCATATGGGCAAGATTCACCAGCCAGATACCCAGGAAAGAATTTTCTGTAGTAACTCAGATCCCACCCCATCTGAACAGAGGCCCTAGCTTAGTAACTGGGGCCAGATTCTCAACTAGTGTAAATCTCTATAGCTTCATTGATTTTAGTGCAGGTTTGCTGTTTTATAGAGCTGTTTGGGTATTTTTCCTTTGAATAATTTTTCAGTGGAAAATTCCCTTCCTGCAACATTGACATTTCCACAGAAAACTTTCAATTTTGTGAGAAAATTGAAGTTTTCTGTTGGAAAATCATTCCAGGCAGGTTGCCAAACAGCTGGGCTTCCAGGCTTCTGGGCCACCTGGAAGCCCTGGCTCACAGCTTGAAGGGCTGCGGTGGCTATGGGTAGGTTGGGATGCATCAAAAATTATTTTAAAAGATTAAAATGAACGATAATTTCATTTTATCTAAATGAAATTTTAGAATTTCTGTTCTTTGGGAAATGTTGAACTTCAATTTTTGTTCTGTTGTGGAATGATTTTTTTTTTTTTTATTTCGGAATTTCCATGGAACAAAAATTTCAGAGGTTTTGGCCATCTCGACAGGTTTATATATGTGGACGATCATAGCAGCTCAAATCTATCTCTATTCAATGGCGCAGACTTGAACACTAAATTATTATAATTATTTATTATTTGTATTACTGTAGTACCTACGAGCACTAGTCATGATCAGGGCCATATTGTGCTAGGCGCTATGCAAACACCAGTACAAAAATAAAAATGAGACATTCTTAACTTTTAGAATGTTTGATTCACAGCCTGACTCTTTATTTTTTAATCCTCAAGTATGGGAGTGTTTGGGTCTGAAGTTCTTGTTGTGGCCATTATAGTTATATAAACTCTGGATCTAGCCCTGAATTTTTGATTGCATACAGGATTTTCATTT
Organism: Lepidochelys olivacea; assembly: GCF_965140295.1. NCBI lineage: Eukaryota > Metazoa > Chordata > Testudines > Cheloniidae > Lepidochelys > Lepidochelys olivacea. Next base: position 52,115,202 of record NC_140421.1, on the reverse strand, counting down.
AGGTCTATCTCTGCAGCAAACAGGAATAAAATTATGAGCAAAAATAGTCTTATGATTGATTTATGGTTCTGGATGGAAATAGTGCGGAAACTGGGTGGCCTGGCATGCCTTTTACTTAAAACTAACTTCATGTTATTTATTAGAGCTATTTTAGGTATTTGGGGCCTGATCCCAAAGCTATTTAAGTCAATGGAAAGTCTTCCATTGATTTCAGGGGCTTTGGATCAGGTTCTTTTAGAGCTCCAATCTCTGCCATGGTTGCAACAGCCAACCCTGGCTATATGAGTTGAGTTGTGCTTTGAGTTTTGGGTTTGTTCTATTCCACAGCTCCAAGTGAATGTTGGAGCACAAACAGTAAACACTGAATTTCTCCCAGCTCCAATAGCGCTGCCCTCCCCAACTTGGTTCTTTGACAAACTAAATGGTGCTAAAATATCAAAAAGAATTAAAAATATTTTTAAAGCTTTTTGTGGTTCCTTGAGCGAAAATGAAACAAGGACTTTGTTATGAGAATGGCAACATATGAGTCTACGCTGAGTTGTCAAACACTGGGTTTCATTATTTAATCAAAATCTGAAACTTTATTGCACTTTATTTTCAGCCAGATTTTTTTATTTTTAACTAAGGAAAATATATAAACCTGTTTACATCTTAGGAGACTGCAGAGAATTTGTTTCTTTTCGTTTTGGCTTTTCTCTGAGGCAATGGCATTAATTCACCTTGTGTTATTAGGTCTTTTGGAATGGCAGACAGCCTCCAATGCCATAACATCTGCAATATGTTAGTTCAGGATACCCTGGCAGTTCTAAATGATTTCCTTTTATTGATTTGTGTCTGATTTTTAGAAGCTTACTACCTATGCTATACAGATTCCACTGAGCTGAAAGAAGTAGTTCGAGTTTGATATTTTAGTGAGTGATAGTCTGAGACTGGTAAATGCTGTTTGCTGCTTAGATGTCAGTGGAGGAATAATTAACACTAGTTTTCTGGAGACTTCCTGAAAGATGAGTGAAAATTATTTTTTAAGAATTTTCTGTCTACAGTGTGTTGGTATTAAAGGTACTATGCTGTATGGGAATTTCAAAGGCACCTTGGAAAGTTAGGTGCCCAACTCCTATTGGACCAGACTTCAAAGAGCAACTTCAGGACCAGACTTCAAAGAGAAACTGCTGAGCTTCCGTTTATTTGCAAATTTGACACCATCAGCTCAGGATTAAACAAAGACTGTGAATGGCTAGCCAACTACAAAAGCAGTTTCTCCTCCCTTGGTGTTCACATCTTAACTGCTAGAAGAGGGCCTCATCCTCCCTGATTGAACTAACCTCGTTATCCCTAGCCTGATTCTTGCTTGAATATTTATACCTGCCTCTGGAAATTTCCACTGCATGCACTTGAAGAAGCGGGTATTCACTCACAAAAACTTATGCTCCAATACATTTGTTAGTCTATAAGGTGACAGAGGGCTCTTTGCTGCTTTTACAGATCCAGACTAACACGGCTACCCCTCTGATACTCAACTCCTATTGAATGTCCAAAGGAATTGGGTGCCTAAGTCCTTTAAACCCCTTGCAAATCCTAACTTATAAAAATAATAATACCTAGCACTTAAATAGCACTATTAATCAGTAGATATCAACATGCTTTACACAAGTAGTGATCATCCTCATTTCATAAGTGGAAATACAAAGGCACAGAAGTTAAGTGGCTTGCCTAAGGTCACCACCCAGCAAGTCAGTAGCAGAGCCCAGAATAGAATCCCAGTCTTCTGAGTCTCACTCCAGTGGTCTGTGCTGGGCAGCATGATGAAACAGAGGTGCTTGAACTGTAAGTGGTCAAATGGAGCCATAACTGAGGATTCAAAAATCAGGATGCAAATCCAATTTTCTCAAAGTGTTCACTTTGGGCCCATTACAGAGAGAGACGTTTGAACTAAAAACTGTGATCCAAACCTATCTTCTGCTGCAAATTAGTGTAGCTTCATTGTGAACTCAACTCTTTTTTTGGTCCCTTGATGTGATCTATGAGATACATGTATTTTAGTTGAACCAGCCAAGGTATTCCTCAGCTGTGACAGCAGCAGTAGAAAATAGGGCTGTCAAGTGATTTAAAAGGTTAATTGTGATTAATTGTGCAATTAAAATAATTAATCACAATTAATCATGCTGTTAAACAATAATAGAATACCATTTATATAAAGATTTTTGGATGTTTTCCACATTTTCAAGTATATTTATTTCAATTACAACACAGAATACAAAGTGTACAGTGCTCACTTTATTTTTATTATAAATATTTGCACTGTAAAAATAAAATAGTATTTTTCAATTCACTTAATACAAGTACTGTAGTGCAATCTCTTTACCATGAAAGTTGAACTTACAAATGTGGAGTTATGTAAAAAAAAAACTGCATTCAAAAATAAAACAATGTAAAACTTTAGAGCCTACAAGTCCACTCAGTCCTACTCGTTGTTCAGCCAATTGCTAAGACAAACAAGTTTGTTTACATTTGCAGGAGATAATGCTGCCTGCTTCTTGTTTACAATGTCATCTGAAAGTGAGAACAGGCATTCATATGGCAGTGTTGTAGCCGTCATCCAAGATATTTTCGTGCCAGATGTGCTAAAGATTCATATGTCCCTTCATGCTTCAACCACCATTCCATGCTGATGACAGGTTCTGCTCGATAACAATCCAAAGCAGTGCAAACCAACGCATGTTCATTTTCATCACCTGAGTCAGATGTCACCAGCAGAAGGTTGATTTTTTCTTTTGGTGGTTCGGTTTCTGTAGTTTCCACATTGGAGTGTTGCTCTTTAAGACTTCTGAAAGCATGTTCCACACCTCATCCCTCTTAGATTTTGGAAGGCACTTCAGATTCTTCGACCTTGGGTCGAGTGCTGTAGCTATCCTTAGAAATCTCACATTGGTACCTTCTTAGCATTTTCTCTAATCTGCAGTGAAAGTGTTCTTAAAATGAACAACATGCTGGGTCATCATCCGAGACTGCTAAAACATGAAATATATACAGGGAGTCCTCAGACTTATGACGCCCTATTTACATCAGATGCCATTTATGACGCTTTTGAATTGATTGCCTCTTTTGGCCTTATGACGCTTGTTTCGCCCTTACAACACTCGATTTGCATAAAGTTTGTTTGAACTCACTTCCTGGTTGCGTTATACTGGTATGGAGCTGGAAGGGGTTGCTTCTGATTGGCTTTGAGGCAGTAGGGTAGCTTGTTGCTGGGTAGGGTTGCTACTTGTTTTTGATTGGCTCCCAACCCCAGGCTCAGCCAATCAGAGAGCTTGGACAGTGACTGGCTGAGGCTCAGCATGTGTGCCATTCTTCCTGGCTTTCTGAGCCTATGTTGTTAGCATTCTGAGAAGCATGTGTGAGTTTATACGTTTATTTGAATGCTGTTTATAAAGTACAGTGTACAGTAAATATATTGATGTTGAAACATTAGTCATCTATAATTCATTTAGTAAAATAATCTGGGTTATTGTGGTGAAAATAGTATACCAAGCCTTGGTTCAGGAACCAATCCCCCTTCATACTATTGATTCCTATGGGAAAAGCCGTTTCGACTTACAAGGTTTCGACTTACAATGCAATACTGAGGAATGAATTGTGTCATAAGTCCGAGGACTCCCTGTATTGCAAAATGCATGTAAAACACAGAGCAGGAGACATACAATTCTCCCCTAAGGAGTTCAGTCACAAATTTAATTAATGCATTATTTTTGTAATGAGTGTCATCAGCATGGAAGCATGTCCTCTAGTATGGTGGCCAAAGCATGAAGGGGCATATGAATGTTTGGCATATCTGGCACGTAAATACCTTGTAGTGCTGGCTACAAAGGGTATGAGAACATCTGTTCTCACTTTCATGTAACATTGTAAATAAGAACCGGGCAACATTATCTCCCTTAAATGTAAACAAACTTGTTTCTCTTAGCGATTCTCTGAATAGGACTGAGTGGACTTGTAGGCTCTGAAGTTTTACATTGTTTTATTTTTAAGTGCAGTTATGTAACAACAAAAAAATCTACATTTGTAAGTTGTGCCTTCATGATAAAGAGATTGCACTACAGTACTTGTATGAGGTGAATTGAAAAATACTATTTCTTTTATAATTTTTACAATGCAAATATTTGTAATAAAATAATATAAAATGAGCACTGTAACTTTGTATTCTGTGTTGTAATCGAAATCAATATATTTGAAAATGTAGAAAAAAATCCAAAATATTTAATAAATTTGAATTGGTATTCTGTCGTTTAACAGTGCGATTAAAACTGCAATTAATTACGATTAATTTTTTAATTATGATTAATTTTTTTGAGTTAATTGCGTGAATTAACTGTGATTAATCGACAGCCCTACTAGAAAATTTACAAGAAAAAAGTTGATGGAACTGAAATACCCAACGTCCAGACAGTATACACAGCTGGAGTCTAAACAGTTGAAAGTACTGCATAGAGTTAATGATGCATCATTTCTGATTCACTGAACTGTCTGGTTCTCATCTATTGTATGGTGTCCTGCATCTATCATAGCTGTACAATCAAAATTTTTGGCAAACCTTCCATGAGGAGGCATAGCAGTCAGTTATTACCTTTCCTGAACTGAAAATACAGCTGCCTCTCCAGAGGATGAAAGCAGACAGGTTTGCATTGGCCCCAAGCCATTTTTTATATGGTACAGTTTCAATCCCACAAATGCTTTTTCAATTGCACCAATCCAGGGTCCCAAAGGACTGGCCTGCAGTTGGGATGGAAACTAAATCACCTGATGATTTCTGCTCTTGCACTACGTGTCACATAGCTGTTTTCTTTCATTACACACGAGTGCAAACATGAAGAGGCATCTCTGCTACTAGTGTGGCTAAAGGAAGTTCCATCAGCTGATCACATTCCTCACTTATTTATATTACAGACAAAGTTCTTCCAAGATAATTTGATGCCATTTCCAATGGCTGCTGTACATAGGGTACTTCGGCTTTAAGGTCAATATCGTCAGACCTATGAAAAAAAGCCATGCAGGTTTCCAGATCACAAGTAGGGCAGATTGAGGTGATAGTCTGTTTGAGAAGCATTGCCATGTTTGCGAAGGATTGACAATATATTCAGGTAACATAAGCAGGAGACCTGATGGATAGTTTTCATAAAGTAATACTAAAAAGAGCTAAATCAATTTTACTAGTGTGATACATGGGGGGCAGGGAGGGGAGGGGAGGGGAGGAGTAGCTCCCTTTGATGGACACCCAGCCAGCCAGTTAGCTGTAAACATCCCTCTTGGTCTGTTCTCTCCTTTTCTTTTACCTGTGGGCTTGTTAATCCTTTACAGGTAAAGCAAGCGGAGAACAGACCAAGAGGATTTTACAGCTAACTGGATGGCTGGGTGTCCATCAAAGGGAGCTACTCCCCTCCCTCCCCGTTTTGTATCACAACTACAAATGTGTTTTAATCTATTTTATAGCATTTTTTAATATAACAGTATACAATAAAAGATTGTTCAACTGGGATATAGTAGCATTACGCGTATTTGCTACATGTATTATTTATGTGCTATGCATTTCTCAGTATCATTAACAGCAACTACTTTTGATTTTAGAAAGGGAAAGGAGAGACTCCGAATGAGGAAACTCTGTGCCATTGACACTGTTGCTTCATATCTCAGTACATTAGGGCCAAACTCCACATGTATGCACAAGTGGAGTCATTTGTGCATGTCAGATACATAACCTCAGACTTAGCAAATGCAGATTTTGTACATTGATGGGGGAGTGTGTACACATTTTGCACCCTCCTCAAACAGGCTGGCTGTGTTGCATCTTTTTGTATTATGGTTGTTCAGTTAATTTCACTATTTGCCAATTCATGCACTGTATCCCAGACTTTAAATAATCAGTGTTTATAATTAGGGAGGATAGTATCTCAAATTTTCAAGTAAATTGATTTTAAAAGGTTGGGTAGTGCTATGGAAAAGACGCCTGTCACATGACTGACTTTATCTGAGTCATACACTTCTGTTAAGAGCTGGATGAAAGGTTGTTATGGGTTAAGTTAAACCCTCATTGAGGTTGGATGTGAATGGACCCTTCAATTAACATAACTGCCTGGCTGAGTTAATCAGAAGCCCCCAACAAAAAAGGGGTTGTGAACCTCCTCAGGAGTTTAGACTTAGTGGGTGGGAAGGAGCAGCTGAAAAATGCTATCTGTCCCTGGAAGAAACCTGGGGAGAGGTTTTTGATTCGGGGTGAAGGCTGAAAAGAGTGTTCTTGGTGCTGTAAACAAAAGTAGCTGTTTCCTGCTATTTGATTCCTGCTGTGTTCAGAGAAACCAGACTTTGTACATTCCATGGAAACATCTCCAAAACCCTACACTTTGAGTAGCTGCTCAAGTTGAAAAGGGGCTGTCAGGGTTCCTTCCCCACTCTGAATTCTAGGGTACAGATGTGGGGACCCGCATGAAAGCCCCCTAAGTTTATTTCTGCCAGCTTAGGTTAAAACCTGGTACGCTGCCACCATCAAGTGATTTAACAAAGAATCAGGGAAGAGCCCACTTGGAGACGTCTTCCCCCAAAATATCCCCCCAAACCCTACACCCCCTTTCCTGGGAGGCTTGAGAATAATATCCTAACCAACTGGTTACAAAATGATCAAAGACCCAGACCCCTGGGTCTTGGAACAATGGAAAAATCAGTCAGGTTCTTAAAAGAAGGATTTTATTTAAAAAAAAAAAGAAAGGTAAAAATCATCTCTGTAAAATCAAGATGGAAAATACTTTACAGGGTATTCAGATTCAAAACACAGAGTATCCCGCTCTGGGCAAAACCTTAAAGTTACAGAAAACAGGAATAAACCTCCCTCTTAACACAGGGAAAATTCACATAAAACAAAAAATAAACTAATCCGCCTTGCCTGGTTTACCTATACTGGTTGCAATATTGGAGACTTGGATTAGGATGGGTTGGAGAAGATGGATTTCTGTCTGGCGTCTCTCAGTCCCAAGAGAGAACCACCACCTAAACAAAGAGCACAAACAAAAAGCCTTCCCCCCCAAGATTTGAAACTGTCCCCTTATTGGTCCTTTGGGTCAGGTGCCAGCCAGGTTACCTGAACTTCTTAACCTTTTACAGGTAACAGGATGTTGCCTCTGGCCAGGAGGGATTTTATAGTGTTGTATACAGGAAGGTGGTTATCCTTCCCTTTATATTTATGACAGGGGCAATGTTACCTTTGATGTTGATAATTGGACTACATGTGCCTATGTTTGTCTTTATCTCTGGAAAACCTTTTAATTCCAAAGCAGCTTTGGCTTTTGAAAAGAAATCTTCAGTGATGCTTGTTTTATAATTCAGTATCACCTGGACAAGCTGAGAAGAGTGCAATGTGATTAAGAACTCAAAGAGAAGAATAAAAACACTGAGGGAGAGCAAACTGTCGTTGGTCAACAAGATTAACAGATTATAAAGCAAGAAGGGACAACTGGGATTAGAGTGAATACATGAATTTTCAGTTTGCTGTCAGTTCTGAACAATCAGGAAAAAAGCCAGTTTGGCAAGTCAAATGTTGCCTTGGGTGAAATCCTGGTCCATTGAAATCAATAGGAGTCTTGCCATTGACTTCAACTGTGTATTAATCAATGCTTTGTTTGCATTTTTAGAGTTCATAAATAAAGGTTTCAGTGCTTATACAGTCTGTAGGGTCAACAGTGAGACTGTACAGCTCATCCTGAGCTGAGGCTGGATGCAGCAACCCAGGGAAGAGGGTCAGAGTTCCTTGCTTGGTTCATCTCACCGGTAACAAATTATTTACTTCTCCCAATCCCACCTCACCTGTTCTGACCAGAATCAAAGCTCCACTCACTCTCCACCTCTCCTGTTATACTACTGCTCACTGCCATGGGTGAGGGGATGTAATGCTCTCACAGAGACTCCTATTGCACAGGGCAGCAATGCAATAAAATGGGCAGGATGCAAAATTTATGCCCCCTTACTCTGTGGTGTTGTGAGGCTAGTCGCAATCTTGGCTGATGTGCAAATCACTTTTTAAACTTCGTTGGAACAGGAAAAACCTACTGGCATGAATTTGGGTGTTGTTTTTCCAAACCCCTCACTCATTGAGTTGGAACGGATGTGCACCATCTCTTAAAATATGAGTAAAAACCTATGGATAGTAGGGGAAAAATCCAGGGAGAAGAGAGCCCACCTGGTTTATAGTTTCTTCCAGCAACTGCACTTTTTGAATAGTTTGTGTATTTAGGCACCATGGTCTTGTTACTTTTTCTAGCTGACACATTGTGTCTTGAAGCATCCCCTGAGATTTTAGGCATCAGCAACTGCTGGTAAATCACTTACTGTGAAGTGACATGAGACATCCCCAAGTGACACTTACTTCAGGATACACAAAGAGACTTCTGAAATAAGAAGGCCCTGTAGATAGGTTCAGTCAATGGTTTTGCTGCCTAATTATTTTCATGGGTATTAGGAGATCCAATAGGAATTCGTGATCCGCCCCCAGGTCTGCAGTTAAATGGCATTTGCCAGTAAGTTATTTATTGCAGACTACCTGATATATATTCCTACAAAGAAGAAAACACTTTGTCTAAGTCCCCTTGTTAGTTCTTATTAAAAGCTGCTTCTCCCTTCAAGTTTCCTTCTTAAAGAAAAGGATCCACTGTTAGCAGAAGCTTAAAAAGACCAATTCTGAAATATAGTACAGAGCCATCTCTCTCTCTCTCTCCAACTTAAGATCTCTAATATAGCAACTCCCTCAAGTAAACATGGTAATTTAGATTCCCTTCTGGCTGATATTATATAAAATGATTTCACTTTCAGAAATCTATTGGTCATCCTTTCTTATGGTCTGTGTCAGATTTCTGCACATTGGGTGCACACAGTTTTCTCAGGCCTTCCTTGAAATCAAGAATACCTAGCCAATGAGTCAGAACCTCACCATATTTGGCTTTTAATCATTTTCCACTTTCAATGGCTTTCTCTGTGTTAGTCAAACGCCATACATGTAAAAAATTTTAATCAAGTGAAAACAGACTGAAATGTGACTCATCCCACTAGGCTAGGGATTGGTTTGATGATGTCATTTTAGTTTCTACAGCCAAAAACACTGAAAGAGTTATAATGAGTCTAAGATGATACTGTGTTTCTGTTCAGCTAACACAAATAGTTCTTAATGTCCTTTTAAAAAAAATAGGTAGGAACATTTTGATATATTAGTTGTGTTTCAGTCCTGTCATTTCACACAGACACCTTCCCCTCTCACTGCATGAGTTCTTCTGCCCCTTCACATTGTTCCCCGCACAGTTACTTTAAGGTAGGTCTACACAGCAGCTGGGAGATAGACAGACATGTGCTAGCTCTGCTCATGCTAGCCTGCTAAAAATAGCAGTGTGGCCACAGCTGCACAGCCAGAGAGTAGGGCTGGCAGCATAGGTGGCGGCTTGGTCTAGCTGCTTGAGTACAGTCATGCCCAACCCCCTGGATATGTACCTGAGCCTTTGCCTGCGCTGCTATGGCCACACTGCCATTCTGATCACGCTAGCTTGAACAGCGCTAGAGAGCGTACGTCTGCGCATTCTGGGAAGCACACTCCCAGCTGCAGTCTGTGTAGACATACCCTTAGCGTATGTAAGCACTACAGCATTTCCTGGGCCTTCATAATCTGTCAGCACTATTATGACCTGGGTCACACCTTGTTATCGGTTGAGTTACACCCTATTGAGATTGATAGATGTGGTCTCAGCCTCCAACTAGCATTAGAAGGAGTGTGTTTGGAATGTCAGGATAAAAGAGAGAGAAACTTCCCTCCTCCACTGCCCCTACAGATTGTCTGCAATAACAAGGAAAACTTTAAATAGAAATGTGGTAAAATCTTGATTAGATCTCTAGTCCATGTGAACAGCAGGTATCAACATGTAAAGGAAATAAAATATTCTGGTAGCCCTAATATTAATGGGAATGAACAACAGAAGTCAAAGTTCTTATGGCCACATCTTGCCCACAGATGGTGGAATAACGTTTCTACTGCAGCAGCAGGTCAGCAAGAGGTCCACGTGTATTTTAGAGTTGAACTTGAACATGAGGGAGAGTGTTTTTGGAGGGTTATGCTGAGCTTGTTTCTCACCACCTGAGAGCCCTACCACTGCTTTTTGTTCTTTACACATCCATGCAACCCTCCCTTTTAGCTACAGTGTCATTCTAGTGATATTGTCCAATAGTACAAAAATGCATCACTAACTAAAACCTGGAAACAGTCAACCACAGACAGTCCTCAGATAGACGTGTGTGGTGTCCAGTCACCTTAATGTAGTCAGGGGAACAGTTGTGACCAGTGCCCATATAATATGACAAACAAATGAAATTTTCAAATAAATTGCTAAAGGCATGGCAAGAAAGAATATGCTACTACAAAATCATTTATTCCATAAAAATAAAGACAGTACTCTGAATTCTGCATGTACTCTGTTCTTTCCTCTACATTGTAATTTGGGGTATCCTTTTTTCTAATTCAGATACTGTAGAATGCTCAGAATACAGCTGTGTTCTTGTTTGTACAAACTTAGCCTTGCCAAAGAAAACAGTCATCTGCTTCTCTATAATTCTGCCACCCTCACAAAGTTCTTCATGTAGTTATACAGGGTGTATTATATTCAGCTTGCTCTTCTGATTATCAGTTCTAGGATATATTTTTAAATGGAAGATTGTGGGGTTTTTTTTTAAGCTTTGCTTTAGGTTTAGAAATAAACACTGGAACAAGGCATTACAAGCCCATCATAATCATGAGGATTTTATTCCCTCAGTCTGTCTTATTTTTTTAATTCAGCACTTGACTTTCATTATTTCATTGTTGACACAAATTAGGTCTGCATTATTGAATCAGTACCTCAGCACCAATTATTTGCCTGGTTCCTGCCTGCCTCTAATTTTAGTTCCTGCCTGTACTACCATAGATATTATGGTAGCATGCATGCTTTGCCATCAGGAAAAAGGGATTCTTTTCTGAGAGCTGTGCTAGCCAAGCTGGTGTATAATGAGTTCTGTCTATCCTGTAATTCCCACCATATTGGAAATCTGATTTACAGCACCGTAGTGTCTCACCACAGTTAAAAACATACCGTGGTCTTTCAGGGGTAGTGGCAGCTACCAGCTTCTCAAGGGATGAGAGATATGAAGAAACCTCCCAAGGTCCTAGAGACACAACACTCTAAGGCACTGGAGACGCTGAAAAGATGCCCAAGTTACTTCAGGGGGTTGTGATTTTCTTCTCCTAATTCCCTCCCCCTCCACATACTTCCTAGTTACATAGTTGCTTGTTCAAGATACTTCAAATGAGGTTTATTTAAAGACTGTGGCAAGGTATAGAGTACTGACCAAATGTGAGACACTGACAAGCATAACAAAAACAAGGTGTTAAGAAAAGCTTGTGAGAAGCTGTCAAGCTTCTAAAGGATTGTCAGATGTCCTGGAGAACCATAGGATTTTTTACCTAGGCGCTGATGAGCTTTACAGAATTTACCAGAGCAGTGAGTTAGTTGGAGTGCTTTGATAACCCTAATAACACAGATTCCTACAAACTTTACCTTTAGCCTTCCCTCTCAAAGTCAGTGCTGGAGTCATCTCAGTGCCTCAAGCACCCAGTGCTGTGCTAACATACAGAGTGACCAGAGTACCTGGCCAAGGGTTTCAACTTCAGCAAGAAGGGTGGCCACCACTTGCAGACTGTGCTGTATTTGGAAATGTATGTACTGGAATATTGTAGCAGAGACATCAGCCAGAGTTCTGTAAAGTTTTTTAGCATTCTGCTGAATTGCCTAAGAGTCATCAGAGTTAGAGGGGAAATTGGTCCAAAAAAAGATATTACCTCACCCACCTTGTCTCTCCAGTATCCCGAGACTGACCCTACATTGCATACAGATTCTCCCATGACATTCTGGGATTCCTAATGTGGCACTCATTACTTTTCTAAATAAATACACTGCTCAAAATCTCAGTTTTGTTCCTGCATACCAACTCTCATCAAGTTTTTTTTAAACAAACAGCATTTGAAGTCTCTCAAGTTATGTAGCAAAAGGCCTGACAGAATAGGGCTAGGAAAAAACAAATAAATGAATGAGTGTTTGTCAAAGTTTGTACATTTTTTTGCGTCTCAGATATTTTTAAAACAATTTTAATAAGGAGCTTTGAGAGAACCCACTGTAACCTTTTGCCATATTGAAAACTGACTATTCCCACTCAATTCTTTCTGCCTCTAAAGGCTCCAATCTTGGAGTTGGATCTGTGTGGGGAGCTCTTTACAACTGAAGGGAGCCCTATTGACTGTAGTGGGGTTTTGTGAAAGTTCAAGAAGTCACTTGTGGGGGATGAGACCTTGATCATTTTCTAATCCATAATAGTATGTTACCACCAACTCTGACTGTTTAGTTTTGTCTTATGAGGGACTTTTGGCACAGACTTTTTGGAAGTTAAGGTAAATTATATTAAAGGTTTCTTTTCATCCACAACTAGGACAATAACTCTTGAAGCACCCATGTTTTGTGAAATGTTATTCTAGCTAAATGTTATTTGATGACATTGAGAATATTCAGAAAATACTTTCTCGTTTAATATTAAGACATGCTTTTGTATTTGTGGGATCTGTGTTTACAATATTGCCTATACAGATATGTGTAGCACTTATATATCATGGTGAGGGTATTAAAATTCAGTTATATTTCAGGGGTGGAATCCTGGGCCCACTGAAGTCAACGTCAACATGCCCATTAACTTCAGTGGGGCCAGGATTTTACCACATACACTCTACTCCTTCACATAGCAACTGGTTCAAAATTAGTTATATATGTTTTGTTTATAGGAGACCCAAATGACAAGTTTTTGTACAGGAAAAATTCCTCCACCTCCCTTGGTGCCATTTAAAGAACACATGAACTCCCATATGTAAGGAAAATGATACTGTTATCCTGTTCAAGTACACTTTTCTTAAATTATTTTAAAAAATGTCTGAAGCTTCTTTTCTGTTGTACAACACTGCAGAAAAGTTCAATCTTTTTATTGGTAAGCAGTAGAATCTATTCCATTCTGTTTATTAATTTTTTGCTCCATAATTTTGAACTTTACTTCCTATAGAAGGAGAATCATACTGAGAACACAATGTTAAACACTGAAACTCTATAGATCACTTTGCAGATGGGGCATAATCATCTATGTGATTTCCACCCATCTTGGACATTTATAATTTTCATTTTATAATTATATGTCAAATACATCATTACATTCCTGAAATCCTAAAATCTAAAGAACTCCAAACACTTCCTGTTTGAGGCACTTCTCTATAAATGTATCACAGGGAATATATTCAAGAGAATAGACCCCAGGCAGTCTCAGTAAATAAAAATGAAACTTAAGGCCATTAAGAAGTTGTATATGGTTTCTGGAGGATCAAAATGAGAAAATACTAAAAATAATTGCTTGGTTTTTAGTTATTTATTCTTAAGTAGTGATAGCTATTTTTCTTCTGGGCAAATGATGAAAAAAATATTCATACATTTTATAAATTCTTAAAATTCATATATAGTTGAGAATATATGCCCAGCTCTATAAGGAATTGATCCAAAGCTCACTGAAGTCAGTGAAAAGATTCTGATTTACTTCAGTGAGCTTTGGATCACATGCTAGGCTGGACAAGTAATGAAAAAAGGGGTGTCATGCAATGGATGCAAAAACTGGGCAAAATGTGCTGAATAAATTATTCAACTAATCTTATTCAGTGAGCTGTACTCTATATGCAGCCTCCAGAATATGAAAACTGAAGAGCCTCACTGAGAATTAATCTCTCTCATTGTTCCTCTGAAAAATAGCAGCACTTTATGGAATATTACTAAACAGTTTCACAATATTTTCTAAATCTAAAATGATACATATAATAAATATAAAATCTAAGCATAAATGATGTACATCAAATTGAATTTGGTAGATATAAGGAGGATTTATATTTGACTGTTTAGATTTAAAGTGATGGGTTAAGGGGGTCTTTACAGTTAGATTGTTATCTTTAGTTCTGGCTGTGTTTGCTCATGTGGGGCAGGAAGCTTTCTTGCTAGATTCAAGCACCTGGAGAGGGGTTTGATAGTCTATTGATAGCCCACTGACTTTAATTTAACTTTCTTTCCTTCCCCTTTTCTCTCTAGGCCATAATCCTAGAATGAGAACCTCACAGGCCCACCACTGCAGCATGGCTGAAATCAATAAGGCTGAGCATGGAGCCCCCTTGATTTCAGCAGTTCATGTGTGTGCCTATTTGTTTTTCAGTGCAGGACCAGGGCCTTATTCTTTATCACATTGCCTCTTTCTCCTTTATTCTCTGTTCTCCCCTTGTAGGGTTACCATATTTGAACATTCAAAAAAGAGGACACTCCTTGGGAGCTGCAGGGGGGGGGTATTTGCTCTCACCCCCGTTCCCCTGGTCCAGCCCCAACTCCACCCCTTCCCTGCCCCCATTCAAACCCCTTCCCAAAAGTCCCTACCCCAACTCCGCCCCCTCCTTGCCCCATTGGATCCCTTCCCCAAATCCCCGCCCCAGCCCCGCCTCCTCCCCTGAGTGCACCGCGTTCCCCCTCCTCCCCCTTCCCTCCCAGCCGCGTGAAACAGCTGTTTCCTGGCGCAAGCGCTGGGAGCTAGGAGGAAAAAGCGGGCATTCTCTCGCGTGATCAGCATTCACTTTCTTTCTCCAATGGTCAACATTCACTCTCTTTCTTGAATGATCAACTCTTATCTGGGGAAAAATAATAATGGCAAAATCCCAGACGTTTTTAGATATTTAAAAATTCTTCCCGGATGGCAATTTAAGAACCAAAAAACCGGACATGTCCATGAAAATACGGACGTATGTAACCCTATCCCCTTGCCTCTTTTCTTCAGGGAGATTGAGTTACAAATTGCACAAGGTCTCAGCATTCTCGTACAAATTTCAAGATATGTGATGGCTTGGAATTTCTAACATTTTCGTATAGGTTAGACCTGTAGAGGTTTTATAGAGTGGGTACATCCCAAAAGAATGGATTGTATTTATATGGTATATACAGGGTATTTGAAAGTGTTAAAAATGTTAACATCAGGGTCAAATCCTGACCCTGGCCTTCTCCACCACATACCTGCAGAAAGGCCCAAACATAACAAAAATACTCTTTTTTCACTAGGTGGGTGGCCAGGCTGTGGAAAGCCCAGGCAGGTGGACTTTATTCCTCCTATGTGCCATGGAACAGAGCTCTGTGTAGGGTCTTTTCACTGGAATCTACATATAAACAGGCTGGAGGCTTGGCCAGTGAGTCCATATATGTAACAGATCCACTGGTGTAAAAGCTCAAAGAGAGGGGGCCGGTAGCCTGTGCCACATCTCCTTATGGCCTATTAGCTGGCATTTGCTGAATGATTGGGGCATTTCTTGGTCTGCACTATTTTAGCACAGGACTGCCTGTTCATGGGTTTTACTCTGTGCAATACATCTATAGGTCCTTGATATGCGTGAACTGACACTAATATAAACAAGAGTTCTGTGTGAATTTTAAGAGCAGTATATGTGATTCAATTTAGTATTTTAAAGTGTTCAGTTATACCATAATTCCATTTCAGAGACGTGTTCTAACAAGATCTCCAAATCGTTCCCAGTTGTCCAAATGTTTGCTACTCCAGAAATGCAGAAAGAAGAGGATTCAAGTCATCCACTATGGGGAGTACTTATCTCTGGCTCTCTCTAAACCAAACCATTTGTGATTTGGCGTGTCTTGGATTACGTGGTTAACTTTGTATTCACATAACGTAAAATCGCAGTGCTAACAGAGTTAATTATTTGAGCTGCAGTCAGGAATACTTAGCTAATGTACGAGATAAGAGGATGGTTTGAGTCTTACCATTAGTAATTTTAAGTTTCTGAAAAGTGACTCAAACATATGTGGCCATTAGAGGATGTATGATGAAAACTGAATGAAAGAGGCTATTGAAGACATTAAAGAAAAATTATCTTTAAGCATCAAGTATATAGTATAATAAAGCAGTTCAGTCTCATTTGCAAATTGACTATTGTTCTTTAAAAAGGCCAAGAAATTGGTTTCTGTTAAACACTGGGCTTTTGTTCACAGGATCATTTTATAAGTTGAGAAAAAAATTAAACATTCCAGTTAATATCCAGGGCACGTATTCCCCTTAGAGAAACTGTTCCAATGTGTTGCCCAGATGAAAGTCCAGTTGTTGTTTGTGTAACAGTAAGACTTCTGACATTAAATTTAGCAGATAGGAAGATCCTGCATAGAGTTCAAAACCTCTCAGTTAACAGCTTTTCACAGCAAAAGATAGATGTAGAGTTGACAAGTTGGGCTTTTTGGGTTATAGTGCTTTTCAAGCAGTGTTTTACTGAGATCTTTAAAAAGCAGGGTGGAAGGGGGCATCTGCTTCACATGTGTATTCAATCCACACTGGACATAAAGCTCATAAAAAGCTTTAAAATATTGGAGAGAAGACAACGGGGAAAGGAAATGGAAAAGTAAAGAGAAGGCAGAAAAAACCCTTTTCTTTTTAATAAATCTGTTTTGCATTGTATACTTGATTATAGAAAAAGTAACTAGGCAACTGTATAAAGAATTATATAATGTTATACTGGGCTGTAATTCCACTGGTGACATCACTAGCCCCATGACAGAAGATGGTATTATAGCTGTGTCAGTCAAAATTTGCTGCTTTAATTTTTTTTTCTATATTTCATGGATCTAATCCCATCCTGCACAAATTCTGACTTTCTTCCTGACCCCTTTTATCCCTAATTTCCTTTACCTGCTGTTCCTGCTGCCTTTTCCCAGTTTCTTCTGCTTCCTCTCCCCTAACCTTGTCCCCCTTCACTTGTCTCCCACTATGGATACTAGCCCTACGTGCTGCTGCATCTAGATGTGTGTGAAATATCTACATCAAAAGTGAAATATTCAAAATGTAAACGCTTTTGCATTTTTTAACCACAAAATTTGCCTCACTTTGTGAACTGTTGGCTCAGAAATGGGTCCTTTTCCAGTAAAACTTAAAAATTTTCAAAGGGAAAATATTAGCAAGAGAAGGTGGGTGAGGTAATATCTTTTATTGGACAAATTTCTGTTTGTTGAGACACAGAGACAAACTTTTGAGCTACAACTACACTGCAAATATGTCTGTTCTAAAAGGTCATACTTCATAAATTTAGTCTGAAATATTAACAGCCTGATTTTTGAATTTCAAAAATATCCAGTGTGTTGAATTTAGCACAGAAGCAAAATCTGAGGGGAATGAAATAATCTAGAATAAAACTGGGAAAGTGTGTGTGTGTGTGAGTGAGTGAGTAAGTAAGTAAGTAAGTAAGTAAGTAAAATCTCCTGGAATAAAAACATGTCATTACCTTTCACACAGCTTTAGCTGACAGACTCCACATGCCTACTGCTGTTTCTGGTCTTCCTTTGTCCCCTGTTGGTGTTATCTGCTCCTCTTCTGCTGTTGCTGTTCCTGCCTCAGCTTTCCCTGCACAGGTCCCGCTGATGCTTGTCAATCCCTGTTTTTCTTTGATGACCCCAGCAACTGCTGTGCCTCCTGCTGTGTCACTCCTTCACTTTTGGAGTACCTCTCACCTTCTACTACAATGCTCCTTTCTTCACTCTGTTGCCAATAATGAATTGAAGGAAGTCCAGAGAGAGAATTTTCTATACTTTGGCAGAAGTTTCTTACAGAGGTTTATGGTTCTATTTGAAATTTGACAAATATTAATATGATTTTCAATTTTACAGAGCATTGGACTATTCTGCTCCCATTGAAGCTTATGGGAGTTTTACCATTGACTTCAATGACAGCATTGAGTTAGACCAGTGGTGAGCACTTCTGAAAATCTCACTCAGATGTCCCCTCCAAGAGGACAACTAAGTAGATATGGTATTACTTAGGGTTTTATATATATTAATATATATAATAATTAGTTAACTGAAGTCTACACTAGTTAACAATTCTGCATATATATTATCAAATTCACTAATATCTGCATTGCTATTAAACTCTGCAACTGAATGCTGTTAAATTTCTTTTGAATATAATAAAGTGATCATAATGGACCATAAAATTATGCATATTCATCTGGTAATTAGACTGATTTTATCTTATTGGAATAAACCTTCCCTTTCTGGAGTGTTCTTCTGACAAGTGTTGTGACGTTGCTAGGCAAGTATTCAATGCTGTTTACCCATTTAGTTACGATTGCATATAATTGAATTTAAACTCTTAGTATTGTCCAGTTTGAATGGCTTAGTTAGTGGAATTGTGTATTTAATGGTTTCACGTTTAATCCAGGCGCTAACCCAAAGGTTTTTGAATAGAAAGTAATGAATTCAACTGCCCTCTTGAGCAATTTGAATGTGATATAATTTCTAAACCACCTGATAACAATGCAGCTTTTATCAATGAATTCAGTGTTTCAGTTATTAATCTGAAGTGAGGAGGGGTTTCATTTTGAACTGGATTCCATGCTGTATGTGCGTAGTTGTTCAGAATGAATGGGCGCAGTGTTGTAAAATGCTTTGGACAGTGGGAAAGATGTACTGGAACATTGTTGAAAATCAAAAGATCGTACCTTAAATTGTAAACTGTTTGGGGCAGGGCTGTCTTTTTGTTCTGTTTGTACAGTGCCTAGTACAATGGACTCCAAGTCCTTCCACAGTATAACTAATTAATAATAAGAATAAAGGTGACCTCTCAAAGAATTTTGAAAGAGGACTTTGAATAGTAACATCCCCCAGAGGAAGTACAATTGTTTACATGCTAGCAATTACCACTGTGTTTGAGTTCCTCAAGAAAATATTTTGCTCAGTTGATCAGTCTCTTCAATGATCTATCTAATTGCATATTATCATTGGGACTGTTTTATGACAATTTAGTTATGGCTAGAACTTAATAGGGAGCTGTGCAAAAAGGAAAGCATTATTTTAAATCCTGCTATGTTGCAAGGAGATACCCCAGCCTCATGGAAGGACATGGAAAAGTTCTAGGTACTGACTAATTTGGGGAGAAAACTCATGTGTTCTGCATGGTCTTGTCTTGAGTCCCCATAGGGATCTACCATATCTGAATAAAAACAACCTGGTTGGGATGATTTTTATTGTGTTCATAATATCATACTCAGTAGAGAAAATGGATCCAATCCTGTATAAGTCTCTGTAGAGGATTAGCCAGTTCCTGTACAGGAATTTATAGTGCTGCTTACCCACAGTTCCACACACTGTGTTGTTGCTTTATTTGGAGGTTGCCCGTGTTCTGATTGTATAAATGGTAATACATTTATACTCATGGAAGGGCACAGAACTGGTGCAGATTATGCCCTGGAATAAGTGGGTCACCTTTTACAGGTAGTGGACTCTGGTTTGGTGACAGTGGTGCAGAGCCGACTTCACAGAGCACAGCCTGACCAAACCGGTGGCAGCTATGGTGAAGAGCAGGTTCATCTGATCTAGCAGTGGCACAGAGCAGATATCACAGAACTGGAACAGGTAGCTACACGTCAGAGTGGGACCTGATGGTGTGCACTTCTCTGGACTAAGGCAGGCAGAGAAGAGCCACCTCATTGTGTGTATGTCTGTATTGTGCCTGAAAGGGGGCTTCCCTGGGTGGTTGTACAGCAATGTTATCTCTGCTCAAGCTAGCATGCTAAAAACAGCAGTGTAGCTGAGGGTAGCACAGGTGGCAGCTTGGACTAATGCTGGATTACAAACCCACCTGAGGCACTTAGCTCAAGCTACCCCCCATACTACCCTCAGCTACACTGCTATTTTTAGTGCATTGTCTCTAGTACGGCTAGTGTGTCTGTCTTCCAGCTGCAGTATAAACATACTTTGAGTCTAACTGGACCTGTGAGTAAGGTTTTAGGAGGGTGGTGATTGTTGTGTGACTAAGAATACTGGACACCAGCAAGCCAGACAATTAATATTTGGTGCTGTGAGATTGGCCATGCTCCTGATACATTGATTGGGGTTGGCTCATTTTGCTGTATGCAAATATATATATGTGGTTATCATGTTTCCTTTCATCCCTGACACCTCCTCTTCTGGAAACAAAAGGTATTTATGATTCTTTGAGTGCTGGTCCTTGTGTATATTCCAAATGTGGGTACACATGACCACCATGCTCCTGAGAGTGGAAGAACTTTGCAAGAAGTGTCCTTTGGTCTTCACTGGTGCCATGGTTCCCTTTGTGCTCTGCAGTGAGGGCATAAGAGGAGGTGTGAAGCAGCCACCTCACCAGTTCCTTCTTACCACCACATGGAATGAATTGGAATCCGCCAGTGTCTGGAGCTATCCTCACATGAAGTTTGTCTTCATCTCCTGACCTAACAACAATGCCATCTCTACCCATTTCTTCAGTACACTTTGGTGTCTGGCTAGTGCACTTTGCCCCTGGAGAGCAATAATAATGGACAAGTGGGGTACTGGATATCATCCACTCTGGCTGCACTGTTGAGTTCTTCTCCCCACCTCCTTCAAAATCCGGCCCTTCTTCAGGGACCGCTGTCATGAGGAGATTCTCTGGCAGGAGATAGACTTTGTCCTCAGTTGGGGAACTATACAGTGAGTGCCACCTCAGCATGAAGGGGAAGGGTTCTATTTCAATTACTTAGTCTCCAAAACAAAAGGGAGTCTGGAGGTCTGTTCTTGACCTACGTCAACTAAATGTTTAAAAATTAAAATTCTGCATGGTTACAGTGGCATCAATAAGTCCTTCCTTGGGAAAAGACACATGGTTTGCAGCTCTCAACATGGAAGATGCTTACTTTCATGTGGACGTCCACCCGTCCCACAGAAGGTTCCTCAGGTTTCTGAAACGCTACCAGTGTAGGGTACTCACATTTAGTTTGGCAACAGCATCCAGGGTCTTTACAAAGGTCATCCTCCTGTACTTGGATGACTGGCTTCTAACAGGCAGATCTCACCCAGTAGTTCTGTCAGCAACCTTCTCATTACTGTATCTCCTGGCATCATTGGGAATCTGCATAAACATAGAAAAGTCTACCCTGATTCCCACACAAATCATAGCCTTTATAGGAACAACCCTTGAGCCAATCACAGCAAGGGCCTTCCTCCTTGTGGACAGATGTCATGCCAAGAGCAGTCTAATAAACCAAGTAACTGTTAGATCTCAGACAACAGTCTGGGTCTGTCTTTCCCTGTTAGTCCATATGCCCTGTTGTACCTGTTTAACACTGTTTGCCAGGCTACACCTCTGTTGTCTACAACCATGGCTCTCTTTACTGTATATGCCAGACAGGCACACCTGCAGTGACAATCACTGTCAGTGTCATGGCTTCACTCACCTGGTGGAGGAATCTGGGACGTGTATGTATTGGAGTCCCTTTCCTACCTCCCACACCTGACGTGGTGATCACATTTACATTCCTCATAGGGTGGGGAGCTTGCATGGATGGTTACACAGCACAAGGTACGTGGACATCTCAGGAACCCAGGTCAGGTGGGCCTGCAGTGCATTCCTTCCACTCAGACAATCCCTCATGTCCAGATAATGTCAGACAACACAGGCCATTTGAGGTATGCCTTCACTCCCATCCTGCTACTACCCCAGGTTCTATGGAAGATTCGTCATGACAAAGCATGAGTCATTCTCTTTGCACTTAACTGGCCCAGACAATTCTGTTAACCCATCTGCATTCAGCCCTTCCCAGACCTGCTAACTCAGGAAAGCATCAGGGTCAGTCACCCTAACGCAGACTTTCTTCACCTCACATCTTGGTGTTTAGATGGGCATCAAACCTAGAGTGTTCATGTTTGGAGGCCATACAATCTATGCTTAATAATAGCAAGAAAGGCTCTACCAGAAAATGTTACCTAGCTAAGCAGAGGCATTTCTTTACCTGGGCACAACAGAAGCAGATATTCTCTGCTATTTTAGACTCACCGTCAAGATGTCAGGTCTCTCTATTAGCTTGCTGCAGGTTCACCTAGCAAACCCCCGCCCTCAGGTCTTCTATTGCATGGTTCACCATGTTATGTTGCTTGGATATTAGTACAGAACCTAGCTTCCCCCTGATTTTTTTTATATATTTTTTTTCCTTTGCTGCACTACATAATGCTTTTTCCTGCAAGAAACTGAACACCTCCTGTGAGATTCTGAGCATCCTCAGCTCTTCCTGTGGGACATGGAGAGCCCTCAGCATTCACTGAAACCTATAGTAAAGAAGGATGAAGGCTCTTTGAACACCCTGGGCAAATAAGTACTATTAAAAACTGATATTTTCCTAGCTAATGTAAAGTCTATGTATGATGTATGGTACTGGACATTTTTTAAACATTTGCAAAGGGTTTTTACATTGTAAGCAATATCATGTGCAATTGGATCCCTTCAGTTTTTAGTTTAAAGCATATATAAAGTCACAGCATTTTGTTTCAAATGAAAATGTATTTTCTAAACAATAACGAATGAATATGGAAGATGTTTAATATATAAATACATACTTATTACTGTCTTGGAGTTCAGCAGCCCTTTCATTCTAGAAAACCTTCAGTAAGGGAGGAAAAATCATTCTTGGACACACCAATACTCCAGTTCTACAGACCACCAGGAAGGGTTTCACAGATTGGCGGTGGTCCATGGACCACAGTTTGAAGATGGCTACTGAAGATTTCTCATGTTTAAGATAAGGGCTAGATCCTAATACCCTCACTTATCTTGAATTGTATGTTATTACCATTGAAGTTACTGGGTCTATTTCAGTGGCACATTCCATCCGTCTCTGTGTGTATATATCAAATTTTGCTGTCAGAAATGGGAAGTCCACAACATGAGGAAAATAGAAGCAAAATTTAACATTCACATCTACATTATTTGGAAAGATACATAGATTATGGATATAGGCAACATATTTCAGTATTAATTAGGCCAACTTGTAAGGATGCTTTTTTATCTAGATGTCTCAGAGAGAACAGGGGCTTGATCCTTCTGCATGCTGATTACCTAACCTCCCATTGACTTGAATAGGAGTTCAGGATGTGCAGCACATTGCAGGATCAGAACATAGGTGAATTGTGGCTACAGTTGCTTCCTGTCAATTTAGGGCTGTATAAGTAGAGACTAAATTGGGTGAAATTCATTATGTTCTATTAGCAGTCAAACACAGAGAGACAGTTTTATTATTTAAAAAGTATTGTCAGGTCCAATTTGGACCAGGCTTTAGGATTAATTAAAAACCTAATAGCAATAATTCATTGAATTATTCCAGTTGAAACAATTCTTTTTAAGCATTGTGCCATTTCATGGAAACCGGAAACTGAAACCAGTTACTCTGTTTCCTTATTCAAACGGAAAGTATAGTACTGGGCTTAAGGCACTGGACTGGAGCTCAGGCAGACCTGGTCTTCAGTTCCTGGCTCTGCCACAGACTTCCTACTTGACTTCAGTCCCTGATCCTGCGTGGTGCTCCATGCAGATGCAGGGTTCCATTTGAATGCAGTTTTTGGTGGTGGTGAGGTGTTTGTGTGTGTGTGTGTGTGGGGGGGGGGGTTTGGGGGGCTAAATCTCTCTCTGCCTCAGACCCTGTATTTTAAATGGGGTCAGTAACACTTCCTTACTTCCCAGGGAGGATGTGAGGATAAACACCTTAATGTTTATGAGGCATTCAAGTCTTGTGGTGAAGGTAGCCATGTAAATATATAGTAACGCAAAACACAAACAGCAATAAGCCCACTAGCTTTGAATAATTCCATCAGTAATAATAAATTATGTTCTTATCAATAATTAAGGTAAAGGAATTTGTTCCTTAGGTATACCCACACTGCAAAAAAGACTCCGGGGCAGCGCGTTTCAGGGTGCGTCTACACAACCAAAAAAGATCCCCAGCAGCCAGTCTCAGAGCCCAGGTAAACGGGGGGCTTGTGCCATGGGGCTAAAGATAGCACTATAGGCATTTGGGCGAGGGCTGGAGCTGAGGGAGGAGGGTCTTGGAGGCTGGGCTCCAGCCCAAGCCTGAACATCTGTACAGCTATTTTTAGCTCTGCAGCGCAAGCGTGGTGAGCCAGAGTCAGTTTCCCTGGGCTCTGAGACTTGCTGCTGTCTTTGTTTGTTATTTTGCTGTGTAGAGGTATCCTCAGAGTCTAGGTCAACTGATTCGGGCTTACAGGGATCATGCTAGGGGGTAAAAATAGCAGTCTAGACGTTCTCACTTGGGCTGGAGCCTGGGGTTTGAGACTCACCCTCCTCACTAAGTCTCAGAACTGAGGCTCCAGCCTGAGCAGGAAGGGCTACACTGCCATTTTTAGCCTCATATCTTGAGCCCAAGTCAGTTGACCTGGGCTTTGAAACTCACTGCCATGGTGGTTTATTTGCTGCGTAAATGTGCCCTTAGACGTACTTTTTAAATGACCCACATTCCTCTCAGAGAAAGGAACTGGGGTGTTATTTGTGTAAGCGCTAGTTGCTGAGCTGGCTGAAGAATTGATTTCTCAGTTTCGCCAGCAAACTAAAAAAATCAGTGAAAATATTTGGTTTGGTTCTGAGCATATTTGGAATTTGTCAGCAAATTGGAAAAGTCAGTTTGGGGCCAGCAAGCTTTGTGATTGTGGGTCTGCCCCTCCATTCACATAGCCTTTGGCCCACTGGTTAGGGCACTTGAGAAACTCACATTTGAATCCCCATTCTGGGGCAGGGAACACTGAACGGAAAAGTAACGTATAATTTTACAGGATTATACAGCAGGATTTTACACAAGATTTCCCCTAATTATTCTTGATCTGCTGCTCATTCTGTTGTGAGCATTTCCATTTGAGTTGGAAGATTTCTCTGTTCATTTTGAGGTGAGGCAGTCTGAAGGGAATTGTGCCAACCCTAACAACTTTGCATAGCTTTTTAGGCTTGGACTCACCCCCAGTGAAAACAGATTTTGAATGACTGAAGTACTCCAAGACCCCACACTAACAATTGAGAAACAAAGAATAATACTACTTCAAAAAATAAAACTGACCATATTTGTGAAATAGCATTAATCTTCCCCCACAATACTCCCCCCACCACGCAAAAAGTAACTAAAGAGAGATCCTTTCTCCACCTTCTACACAAAGAATCTAAATTCTTTAGTGAAACATAAAGGTCTTAAAGTTACTGGGAAAATTCTAACAATAGACAGAAGAGTGATTTATTTTTATAGTTGACTCTGTTCCTTTAAGTGAAAAATGTAGTTGCAAGAGAATGCAGCGATCTCTGAGCAGCTAAGAACGATGGTGGCCGAAGAACTATTATATAGGGTGGGATTTTCCAAAGCACTCAACATTGGCCTAACTCTTCCATGGAAATCAGTTGTAAAACTTGCATTGACTTCAATCTGGGTAGAGTTCAACCAAAGTAGCGTGCTTTTTAAAATCTCACTCCTAGTTCCTGATCCTGTGCTTACTGAACTTAAAAGAAAGGCTCCCATTGCCAACAACAGACATTGGACCACACTAGTAAAGGGCCCCATCTGGCATTTCTTTTTGCATGCTAAACTCCTGTTGATGTCAGTGGGGTTCTTGGGGCGAATGAGGAACACGTGACTGGGCTGAGAAGTTTCCTTTAGCATAACACTATTTGTTAAAGATGTTTTCGTATTTTTGGTTTTTTAATGAGAGTACACGTTATCCTTTGATAACTGAGGACAAATTGAAATAACGATCCCTTAAAAACAGTATTGTTTTCTAAGGAGATGTACTTAACAGAAGATACACTGAAATATTCATTGGAACTGCAGTGTTGGGAAAAAGTCTCAGAGGGCTAATGAATCCAAAGATAAGGCTAGATGGCCTAATGTGCTTCTAAAATGGGGGAGTGAGGGGTGAAAGACTCTGCAAACAGAACGCAAGTCAAAAGGGGTCAAAAGTTCGGAAAACCCTGAATTTTATCAACATGAAGTAGGGATCACTGCCTGAGGGATTCTAAAGTTTCAGTATTCTATGTTTGGGGACAGAACAGTCTACTTTGTTGCACTGGTACAACTAATTTCTGTTTTCTTCTGGATGAGGAAAGCAGTTATTTCAGTAAGATGAATCTTTTTATGATGAATGCTCCAGATCCACAGGTTTGGTAAAAAGTGACTGATTCATTAATGCTTATGCAGCACTTTGAGAAAGTAAAATGTTATATAAGTGCAAAGGCTAGAATTCATATGCATTAGCTGCTGCTTTAATTATTCTTCACTTTGGTTAATGTATGTCTGGCAAAGCTATCGAAACTGAAACAAGTGAAATATTTTTTTTCAGTTAGAGAAATTCTATCTGAATACAATTCAGCTATTCCCAGACCACCTACTGAAATGTTATGTCTGAACTTGGGCCTTAGGATCGTTTACATTAAAAAGGAGTTAGATCCCTCTTGTCAATTTATTGGGGCGAAAAAGAGTATATTATCTAAACTTCATTTATAATTAACATCATTAAAAGATCCTGAGAATTCAAAACGACTTAGTTTCACTGAAAGATCTGAAGTGCAAGAAATAGATTCAGGCATGTTAGCTGAAGACCTGCTCTGGCTTTCTTGAAAACAATGGGAGTTTGGCCACGGAATGTAATGGGAGCAAGAGCAGCCTTAGTTCCTTAGGACTACATTAAACCAAGAGATAGACAACTAATTGCAATTGAGGGGAAGGATGGTCTCGTGGCTAAAGCAGAGTGCTGGAGTTTGGGAGATATGGATTCTATTCCCAGCTCTTCCACAGACTTCCTGCAGGACTCAAGTAATTAAAAGCCCATTTCTCTATTTTATTTCAAAGGGGACAACTCACATGATAAAGGGCTCCAGGATTAGCCTGTTATCTCTCTGTGCCTTAGTTTCCCCATCTGAAAATGTCCCTGCTTGATGGGAGTATTTTGAGGCTGAATTCATTCGTGGTTGTAAAGTGCTTTCAGATCAAATGGAAGCTGCCATAGAGGTATAACCTATTATTAAATGTTCTATATATTTAAAGCTATAAAACAACTTCTTAAAGACTACGAAATGATATTGGTGAAATCAGCTACAACACATTAAAAACTGGCATCCCTCTCATATTTTGAGTAAATATTTAGTAACATGTCTGAGTGCACATTTTTGCCAGCTTGATACAAGTTAACAAAGTATAGTTAACTCAGAACTGTTTCTACATGTGCAACAGAATGGGAAAGTTCTTCATGCTTTGGTTTAAAGAAGCCCTCAGGTGGGTACAGGAATTTTAATTATTCAAACATGTGCATGCTCTGAAGAATATTAAGCCAAGAATTGCTTGTTTTCTTTGGCCTGGCCTAGAACTTTAACTTTTGGAGCCAGCTAGAGCAGTCTTATATACCCCAGCTATCTGTGTCTCTGCCTCTAAGAGGGCAGAGAAGTGTTACTCTGTGCCAGCAAAGGGGAGGAATTTCTATTCTCTTATGCTGCCCCTAACTCTTTAGTGGTCCAGGCTCCCATGGAGAAATCTAGACAACACCATCAATCTTCCCTGACTGATAAGGAGGGCAAGCATCTCGACTTATTGGTAAGGAAGGACTTCTAGTCTCCAGTTCAGAATAGCTGACTACCTAGCACTAATGGCTAAGTATGACTTCCTGAACTATTCAAAAGATGCAGACTTTACTGACAGATTTATGCATTAGGACAGAGCTGTCATAGAGCTCCCATAGAGGAAGGCAAAATAGTTGCTAGGACCACTCTTCAACCAGCAATAGATGCAGCTGACACATCTTCCAGGGTGATAGCTACTGCCACTGGATTGCACATGGAGTCGTGGCTTCATGCTTTGGAGTTTCCCAGAGAAGTTCAGTACACTACTGAGGACCTACCCTTTGAAGAGACTCATCTGTGTAATCAGAAGACGGACAAGTTTTACACGCACTTAAGGACTCCAGGGCCATGCTTTGCTCCCTGAGTATATATACTCCTACCCTGAAAAGAAAATTTCATAGGCAGTCTTACAAGCCTAGACTGATGGGTCGACAGTTCTACCACCAGAGACCTTCTGAGCCTCCCCTTAAGAGGAGAAGGTTCAAAACCCCATTTCCCCGCACCTTCCACAGCAGGTTCCTCGTCCCAGTCCTCAGCTAAACGTTATTTTTGATGGGAGCTTGAGAGCTGCAAACCACTAAGTCCAACACCTCCTGATCTTCATGCAACCTTTGGGGATCATCTAGGACTCTTTTTTCAACACTTGGAGTACAATAACAATGGACAAATGGGTGCTGAACATCATCCATTCTGTCTATATGATAGAGTCTATGTCCCTACCCTGTCCAAAACTCCCATTCCCTTTAGGGGGCCACTCTCACAAGAAGATTCTCAAACAAGAAGTAGAATCCCTCTTACAGTGAGGAGCAATAGAGCAGGCTGGTTCTCAGTACTAAGAGAGGGGTTTTTACTCAACATACTTCCTAATACCCAAAAAGGGCAGTAAGAGACCCATTCTCAGTCTTTGCCATCTCAACTATTTTATAAACAAATTCAAGGTTTGCATGGTCATGTTAGCATCTATAATTCCATCCTTGGAAAAAGACATGTGGTTTACAGCTCCTGACATGGAGGGTGCCTACTTTTACATGGACCTTCTCTCCTGCTCTCAGATGCTTTCTCAGATTCATGGTGGACTCTGACCACTTTCAACACAGAGTACTCCCTTTCAGCATTTCTACTGCCTCTCAGGTCTTTAGCAATGTGTTGTCTGTAGTAGCAGCCTATATCAGATGCCTTGATTTCACTGTCTTCCCATACCTCAACAATTGGCTCCTTGTCATCAGGTCATGCCAAGAGGCTTATGTGTCAACTTCGACAATGCTGCAACTCCTCTCCTCTTTGGGGGTCAAATGCTGAAAAGTCCATTCTCACCCCAACACAGACTTTAGACTTCATTGGGGTGTCCTGAAATTCAATCATGATAAGGCTTATCTGCCAACAGACAGGTTTCAGGCTATGAATGAGCTCATAGATCAGGTCATAAGCAACTCTTGAATATGTGTCAAGATTTCTCTCTGTCTATCCTAGGTCATACAGCTTCATGCACTTATGTCACACCGTTTGCGAGTCTCTGCCTACAGGTATGGCTTCAAACAGTGTACTCATTAAAATGGCAGTCCATGAACACCATAGTGACTGTTCCCCCAAAGTGATATCCATTTTATGGTTGAAGAATCCCTGCCAAGTATGCATGGGGGTTCCCCTGCTTGCCTCCTCACTGGATGGGGCAGTCATTACAGATACATCTCTGTGGAGTTGGGGAGCCCACATGGACAACTGTAGAGTTCAATGCACCTGGACATCTTGAGAGTTCTGGAGTTGTGAGCAGTTAGATGGGCTTGTGAAGCACTTCTTGTGTTCATTCAAGGTCACCATGCTTAACATCACAACCATTCCCCTGTGTGCAGAAGCAGGCAGTCTGTTGAATTGGTGCATTGGCAATCAGATCACCCTGTACCTCTCAGGAACCAGAATGTACAAGCGGACTCTCTGAGCAGACACTTTGCGGTTGATCACGAATGGTAGCTATATGACTCTGTGCTGAACAATATTTTCACTTTATGGGGGACCACCACCAGGGACCTGTTCGCCTCCCAAACAAACAGGAAATGCAACATATACTGCACCAGAGGAGGCCTAGGTTGCCACTTGCAGGGCAACACTATTTCTTCCATGGTCAGACCAGCTGAACTATGCTTTCCCTCCACTACCACTCTTGCCTCTGGTTTTACACAAGATTCGGCAGGATAGGGCATGCATCATCCTCATTGCCCCTAGCTGGCCCAGACAGTTTTGATTCCTGAACCTCCTATGCATGTCATCTCAGGCACCGATCATTATTCCGCATTTCCTGATCTCTTGACCTAGGGGAACAGCAAGATGAAGCAAGACCAACCCAGGTCCACTTTATCTCAGGGCTTGGTTTTTGTATGGGTGTTTTCTTTAGAACAATAATGTTCTGAAGCTATATAGAGCATCCTTGCTAATAGCAGGAAGGATTCATCTAGGAAATGTTACCTAGCCAAGTGGAGGCGTTTAGCTGAGGATATCAAAGACATATATCCACAGAAGCTGTGGATAGTCCTCTTATTTTGGACTGTATGCTTTCATTAAAGACAGCAGGTTTGTCCATCAGCTCCTTTTGGCAGCAATCACAGGGCTACTCTATCTTCCTGCACCCATTGACTAGCAGATTCTGGAATGGTCTAATCAGAATCTTTCCAGCTATTAAAAAAAAAGCCTCCCCCCCGCCAATGGGACTTCAATCTTGTTCTCTCAGTACTCATTATGCCTCCATTTTGAACCATTAGTTTCTTGCTCCATGTGTCCCCTTTCCATGAAGGTTGAATTCCTGGTAGCCATCTCTTCAGCTAGGAAGGTTGGTGAACTTGGAGCACTGATGATGGATCCTTCTTACACTATATTCCAAAAGGACAAAGTTTCATTGTGTTTACACCCTAAACTCACCCCCAAAGTAGTTTGAGTTTCACCTGAACCAGTCAATTCACCTTGTGCTCTTCACAAAACCACATGCATCCTCAGAAGAAAGGAGGTTGTTTGTTTCCATAGCAGAAAGAGTCAGGGGTCAGGCTGTATTGTCTCAAAGAATTTCAATATGGATCTCAGGATGTATTTTGTTCTGCTATCAGCTGTCTAATCTTCCCCCCAGACTCAGAGGATAAGAGTTCATTCCAGAAGAGCATAAATAGCATCCATAGCATCACTTTAAGAAGTTCTTCTCCTTGATATCTACAAGGCAGCTATGTGGAGTTCCAGTCACATGCTTTTGAATCATTATGCCTTGGTACAGGACTCCTCTGCTGATGCATCTTTCGGAATGGCAGTCTTCCTTTCTGCTCTGCCACCTACAACCTTGCACCCTCCTCCTATTTGAGTGCTCCTTGTCAGTCACCCACAATGGAATTACACATAGGGATAAGCACTTGAAGAAGAGAAAGTTACTTACCTTAAAGTAACTGGTGGTTCTTCGAGATGTGTGGTCCCTGCTTGTATTCCACTACCCATCTTCCTTCTTGTCTGCTTTGGATCTTCTTTGATTTGCAGTGGAGAAGGAACTGGAGAGGCGGTCAGTCTGCCCCACCCCTTATTTCCTTGGTTGGAGGCCAGAGGTGAGCCAGGGTGCAGGTGTGGACCAATGGACACTGCTTTCAAAACTCTCTGTTTCCAAGTGTATGGTGCGCATGCATACCCCTCAGTGGAATACAGATAGGGACCACACATCTTGAAGAACCTCCAGTTGCTATAAGGTAACAAACATTGTCTTTCTGGTTCACATATTAACATCCCACTTTTGAAAGGGGAAATTTCCTAGAGATCTAAGTCCAGTTTTTGCATCAAATCTCAAACTAATTTGTTTCCACATTTGATACAGCAAACCTATGCAAATGGACACAAAACCATCAAACCAAAACTAACCTATGGGCTAGGAATGAGATCTGGCTAAGGGAAAGCTGAGTTTTATAAAACAATAACCTTCTTTTGGACTCCAGGGCTTCTGAATCAGTTCTAATGAACATTTGTGATATGCTTTCAAACTCTTTGCACAGCTCTAGAGAGGACCTTCCCTAAGCAATTGCAAACCACCTGATCCCTTTGTTCTTTTTCCTCCCACAGCTACCTTTCCTAACCCAAGGAGACTGTGGCCTTGCTACCTAAGCAAACACTGTAAGACACACAGAGCCCTAAAAGACAGCAGCAGGTAGGAGTGATGGAAGATTGGCAGGGAGAGGATTCACTGCTGGAGGGGGATTGG
The DNA here is from genome assembly GCF_965140295.1 of Lepidochelys olivacea. Classification (NCBI taxonomy): domain Eukaryota; kingdom Metazoa; phylum Chordata; order Testudines; family Cheloniidae; genus Lepidochelys; species Lepidochelys olivacea. The sequence continues at coordinate 52,083,410 of NC_140421.1, read as the reverse complement.
AGTGAGGGGACATGGAGGGCTACAGGGAATTGTAGGGTCCGCCATATTTTGGGATAGGGTAGCATCTGAGATCTTGGGACTTATCCACAGAGAACGTCATACTAGAGCTTGTCACAAAGCAGGAGAAAAATGTGAAATTTTCATCCCTGGTCACAGTTCAAACTTCAACAAAAAAATTCACTGGAATTTTGAAAAATTTTGACCAGCTCTATTTCAAATCTTATTGAAAGGTTCCTTGTTAGTGGAGATGCATTTTGCTTTGTGGGGACAAGTTTTCTGTGTATTCTTATGGTCATTTTTGAAATAAGATCATGTAGTAAACTGTCCCCAGCTTATTAAAAGTGTATATTTTCTTATGCTGTGGACTGGTTTGCCTATATGTACGTTAGCAGCACCAGGCACTGGCAGCTAACTAGAGACTGCTGTATGTATTCTGGCAATGCTGAGGATTTGTTTACTGCTTCATAATGAAATCTATTGTTGCTCCTAATAAGTAGATGTATTTAATATTGAGGCTAGAGTTTGCATGTCTTGTTTTTACTCTGCTTGTAGTCCCGTTAACCATGGCAAGAATTATTTAAAGGAGACAAGGAGATTATAATGTTAGCTGTTACTGTCACTGTCTGAACAGGAGTAACTTGTGAAGTGTGTGTGAAATACTTCCTGGGCTCAATTCTCCCCTGCATCAGAGTTCCACTTGGTGCAGGGGAGGCGTGGCTATCAAGGAACAGATTACGCTTTCCTGATTCTGTGCTGGTCCAGACTTGGTGTCAGCTTAATGGTTGCTCTAAGGCCTTTATGCCAGTGGAGGTTCAGCATAAAATAGCAGTGCTCTGCCATAGCCCAGCGTACTCCTCTTCTCTCCTTCTTTGGCACATTCCTTGTGCCGTATGTGGTGCAGGAGCCAGTTCCAACAGCTTTTCGACAGCGGGGAGTTCGCCTGTGTCACAAAATGCAAATCAGTTCTGTGATGATTACAACCAGAGCTGGTCAACATTGTCCAAATTTAACTTTTTTGAAACACTAATGGACAGGAACATTTTTATAACATTTTTTCTAAAAAAAACAGCTAATTGGGCAAGTCGAAAACATTTACATTTGAAATTTTGATGGGGGAAAAAGGGACAAATTCTTCCAGGAAAATATGAACAATGTTCCTGTTTCTTTTTTCTTTGACCAGCTCTAATTGGGGCCTTTGTCACCTTCCCCATTTGCACTCAAATCACGGCAAGAAAGTCTACCTGTCACTGCAGCCACTGGGAGCGGGATATAGACTGTTGCTCTGGCTGTTCCAGACTGTGACTCCCTGGCTGCTGATGCTGGGCTTTACCTTTTCCCCTTCAAATGAAGGATATAGCCTCTCCCAGCAGATGGGATTAAACATTCCCACCCAGCAGGAGCAGGTGATCCCATCCCAGAAATCAGGGGGACAGGGTTTGAGCTTCCCCAGCCCCTGAGCTATGTTGGGAGGATGAGGTAAAGAAGGGTAGAGTCTACTTCCAGTGACTAGTTGGATGTAGAGGTTGCAGATGGTTCTCTCCCAGGATCTGAAATGTTAAGTAGAGCACTTTCTCAATGGCTGAATGGGAGGTGAGGATTTAGGTAGATCCTCTTCCAGTTGCCAGGGGGCAGAGGCACATTGACCAGGGAAAGGTAAGTAGGTAGACCACCATTCTGGCTTCCAGAAGAGTATAGCTTCTTCCAGAAGTTTGCAATATTCAGGGATATTCCTCCCAGTAGGTAGGGCAGAGGGTAGAGATAGCCCCAGTAACTTGGGGGCAGATAGGCGAGAGCCCTTTTATGGCTGTCCAAGCAGGGTAATCCCCCTTGCAAAAAGTAGCGGGGGTTGGTAGCTCTCGTGGTGTCTCAGGGTGCTGGGATGGTGATAGACACTGCAGCAAACTCAGAGGGAGGTGGATCGTTTAACTTCCACTCAGTGGTGAAAAGGGAAGGGGAGAGCCTCTTCCCAGCAACTTGGAAGGGGTAGAATCCCCTGTCAGTGGCTAAAGACGGGGTATATACTCTCCTATGCCGGGTCCCTTTCAGCAGCCAGGAATGTGTGTAAGGAGCAGACCACTCTCTTCTCCGCAGCCTTTTGTTCAAATACGTTTGGGTCTCTTAATAAATTGCTCTGATACATTATCTTTACTGTACCGCAGCAGGAAACGATCCTGAAAGTGTATTTGTAAAAGGGAAAGTTCAAGGAAAAGTGAAGCTAGCTCTGATTCGGTTGTTCTCCATCAATCAGACTGTTGCTTGGCAGGGACTGGGTGACTATGAGCCTGAACAAGCTGAAAAGGGGCAGGGAAAGAAGTGGAGGCAGCATTCTTCCTATTTAAAGCTGCATCACTTCAAAAAAGTGTTTGCAGACGGTGACCGAGCTGGTGCTGAGAAAAAGGGGCTTGCAGATCTTGTCCTGGAGCTAGTGCTGAAAGGAAAAAGATCCCACAGCTGACTTCATGGTGCTAAAATAACCTTACGTTTTTGCACTTTTTGCTGCCCAGGGGGATACACATGTCTAATATTTAGACATGATGGCAATCTGGGTGCAAACAAGAACTTTCTTCATTCTTGCTGCTTTATTAGGGCAATTTGTAACAACAAAAGCACAAGAAGACTTTCAAGAAGAATTTGAGGGTGGTGAGTTTCCTTTTTTCTTTGTGTGCAGTGTGTTTATTGCATAGTTTGGATAATAAGGGCAATAGAAAGCCTGTGGGATACTGTAATTGTGAGCCTTTTTGGTTTAAATGCGGAGAAGGGGGCTGAGAGGTTTCCACCTTGGGAGTCTGATCGGAAGACAGCTGCGTTTTTTAAAGCTGGAGCTTTGCAAGGTTCTCAAGTCTCTTGCCTTCGGTGCATTGTTTTGCAGATCGGGGGAGAACAATTAAATGCAAAATGTTTCTGTGGCGCATTTAGGAATAAACCCTGTTGCCTGGCATTAACTCCGTGTGGGGCTGGGGAGACTGGAAAGTTTGAACAAAAGAAAGTGCTTGGGATGAGACTAAATGCAGTCTCTGGGGTTGGAAACTAGCCTGAACAATCTGAACTGAGTTGAGAGAAGTAAACACAGAAGCCTTGCAGGGTGGAGTCTTTTTGCACTGAGCTGCATCTGCTTTATTAAATCCTTTGTTTTAGGGAATTTTCTTTCTTTCTTTCTTTCTTTCTTTCTTTCTTTCTTTCTTTCTTTCTTTCTTTCTTTCTTTCTTTCTTTCTTTCTTTCTTTCTTTCTTTCTTTCTTTCTTTCTTTCTGTCTGTCTGTCTGTCTGTCTGTCTGTCTGTCTTTCCAGTGACAGGATTTGATGGAATCCAGGCTTTTCTTGCATGGTACATCCCCACCCTTTTGACTTGCTTATCTGGACAGTGATAGTTTTCTCCAGGATGTTTGAAGTCAGGAAGCAAACTTAGTACTTCACTTATGTGGCATGGCAGGCTTTATGTTCCTTTATATTTAATATCATGTAACTGCAAGAAAGTGATGGTTATTCAGGAGACTTTGTAGTGGCCTTTTCCTCTATTTTGCCAAATCCAGATGCATTCGTGTATTATGTCTCTTTGAAAAGGGTGAAGACTAGTTATATTTCATCCAGTAGGTATAGTGCCCTAGGTTAGGTTTCTCACATAATAAATCATGGCAGAGGTTAATGGAAAAAGATGTAGAAATGACTAATAGGCTAAAATTCAATATAAATGACAATGATTTTATTGCATCCTATCATGCAGTTTCCTGTTTGTTTGTTTTTTTGTTATGTTTTGTTATTAAACCCTCTCCCATAATCTGCAATACAGGGCACTGCATAAGTAATGGGAATTCAAATCCTAATGAATAAAACAGTGAAACTATTTTGAAAATGTTTGCAGTCCTGTGAGAGAAAATGAGATGCTTATGATTCTGTACATTGTATAAGAAGCCCTATAGAGGGAGCACTTTGTGTAGTTTTGGGAGTATATTTCATATGGTTGCCATAAAGTGGGACATATCTTGTACGTTTTTCAGATATAATGGTAACTAGAAAGGAAGAACCTATTATAAAAGCCTAGATGTAGAATATCAGACTATTAAATGACGAACACGGAACTTCTAATTTCATTTATGACCTTTCTGTAACTTTTTTTAAAAAAGGCAAATTTTAATTGAGATTTTTGCAGGCATAATGCATGCCATTTATTTGTTCATTGCTATTAAGGGAACTGTGGGTTAAGCTCTTGATGTAACAACATATTTTCAAATGCACATTATATATACTGAACTCTCAGTAAACAGTAACGTGCATTTGATAGGCCAGATTATGAAATGTGTTATCATAAGATAACTTGTGTCTTGCATCATTTTCAGTTATTGCTCTTTCTGCTTAAGAATGCACTGGCTTGTGTTTAACTTAATTACATGAGGAAACTCCTCCTGCCATGCTCAGTGTAAAAAAGAAGAACTATTCAATTATTTGGAAAGAAAATGTGTTTGTATTGAAGTAGGGAAGGAAATTCATCCCTATAGTTTGTTTGTATCTCAGTCTGGTGCACTTGTTGAATTGTATATGAAAAATGACATTAAATTCTGATTAAGAGCCTGATTTAGGCCCATCAATGCAAAGAAAATTCACAGCTTAGTTTGTCCTTAGCTCACCTTGTTGTCATGCAAGTTACTGCAAGTTTCTGAGATCAGTGCATACTGTCTGTTCTGTCAGTGATTCAATACACCTCCTCTTCTACCTCTTCCCTTCTCCCTCCCCCCCAAAACTGCCCTGAACTGCTAGAGAACCAATGATAGTAGGTGTTTGCCATAGTTCCTAAATTACAGATGTATCTGGGGGGAATGCGGGAGGCGTTTTGGAAATCTTAGCTTAGAATGACTACCAGTTTTGCTGCTTTTGGAAAAAATGGAGAACTCTCTGCATTGATTTAGCATTCCCACACTAAAAATATAAAATAAATAAATAAAACTCCTACCAACAGGGAGGAATGAGGAAAAACACACAACTTTTGCTAATATAACTAACAGAATGTATATGGGGCTCAGCATGAGACTGGGGTGCCCGAGTATGTTTGGAAGAACAACTAGATTGAAAGTAGTAAAGCAGGTAGAAAATTCCTGAATGGATTTCAAAGGATGACTAAGTAGATTCACTAAAGGACTTTTAAAAACAAAGACATCATTTAACAATTCTCTGTGATGCTAAAAAATCACTTTAAAATGAAATCTGTTTACCTACAGAATCTTTCTTGCTCAATGCCAGGGCATAGCGATTTGTTTTGGTAAGGTTGCTCATGACAAGATTACTTGGTTGGCAGTAGTTATGTATGATAAAGTCATGTTAAATGCATGTTAAAAATAACAAAAATGTCAAACATATGGTAAAATAATGGTAGGCCTAATTATGGGACTAGCCACCTTGAGAGTCTTCCTTTAAGCATCATTTGGAAGTGCAGTTTGATACCATGTAGGTAACTGTGCTATAAATGCCTCGGTAGAGAGAAGGATGCTGGTCTTCAGTCTAAATTCTGTATATTGGTCCAGGCTAGTTTAGGAGTGCAGGAAGGCCAAATGGAGCCCACATGGTGGCTGGAATTGTGGTTTCTGGGCCACACATTGCCTTCCACTACTTGGCCCTGTAGTGAACATTGGGAGTAGGCATTGTCACATATAGTTAAGGTCCTTTTCCTCCTGCCTTAGGGCTCAGCATAGGGGAAACTGTTGGAAGAACCATGGCATGCTCTTAGGCCAGTAGTTTTCAAACTGCGGGTCATGACCCAGTACTGGGTAGCGGAATGGAAGACACTGGGTCATGGCAGCTCTGGTCAGGACTGCCGACTGAGCCGTTAAAAGTCCCATCGGCGGTGCTGCCCGCCTAAGGCAGGCTAGTCCGTACCTGTGCCGACACCGTGCTGCGCCCCACAAGCGGCCAGCAGCAAGTCTGGCTCCCAGGTGGGGGGGGCCACGGGGCTCCACACACTGCCTCAGCCCTGAGCACTGGCTCTGCACTCCCATTCGCTGATTCCTGGCCAATGGCAGCTGGGGTGGGGGTGGTGCCTGCGGGCGAGAGCCGTGTGGAGCCACTTGCATGCCTCTGCCTAGGAGCCAGACCTGCTGCTGGCCACTTCTGGGGCACAGCGTGATTCACGGTGCCAGGACAGGCAGGAAGCCTGCCTTAGCACCCCGCATTGCAGCGCTGACAGGGAGCCGGCCAAGGTAATCCCGTGCCCCAATCCCCTGTCCCAGCCCTGAGCCCCCCCAAACCTGCACCCCAAAGCCCTCATCCCTGGCCCCATCCCCAGTCCAGAGCCCTGCCCCCCTCCCACACCCTGTACCCCTCATTCCCGGCTCTGTTGGGTCACAGGCATGAACAATTTTCTTCAACTGGGTCGCCAGAAAAAAAGTTTGAAAAACCACTGTCCTAGGCCATTCCTTGCCTGTGCACCAGCTCTCTGCCAGTTTCCTTAAACACCCATCCTTAGTGATACACCACAAGAGTTGTTTCATGAAAACTAGAACGTCACTTTCTTCACTCTTGCTTGTCTGAATCTGAGTTGGGATACTGGGAATTGCCTCAATGCAGGAAGATTTATAGTCTCGTCCAAACTCCATCTGAATATAGAAGTGCTTACCTATGGCAATAATTTCCTGGATTTCTGTGTGTTCCTATATTCTCCAAGTAGTTCAGTTTGCTTCTCTTGCCAGTTTTGGTTAAATTTACTCCAAAATATGGAAAATTTCCTTGCCTCCTGCATGCATTTCAATGTCTTACATCTGTAACATCCCACATATTGTGAAGTCAGTCCCACTCCCACTGAAGGGTGCTTTAGCAGGATTGGGCCATTTGTTTTTTCTTGTTCTTCTGAGTAAGCAAGCTCTTAAAAACTGTGGATCTTCTCAAGCAAGATCCTCCCACAGAGAAGGTCTTTTCCCTTTGTGACACTGTCACTCCCACCCTAGGACTCAATGGAGGTTTCTCAATAAGGTTAGGATCTACACAAAGGAAAAAGAGATGGAGTCTGGCCAGAGTGGAGGCAGGCATGAATAGCACTGTGTGGGGTGGATGTAGGGCTAGAAGATATGTACATTGTCTCCTCACTGGCCTCACAGAGCTAATCTGGTGTTTTTTCTTAAAACCTTAGCTCCTGGAATCATCTGATTACATGAGAATCTCTGCTTCCATTTTTTTTCCATTTCTGGATCTTATGGTGGCAAAAGGAGAGTTGGAAAATATGACCCCTAAAGGCTATGGATTTGTCAAGAACAAATTATGCCAAACCAATCTAATTTCCTTCTTTGGCAGGGTTACTGGCCTAGTAGATGGGGGGAAGCAGTGGATGTGGTATACTTTGATTTTAGTAAAGCTTCTGACACAGTACCACATGACATTCTTATAATCAAACTAAGGAAATATACTTTAGATAAAATTACTATAAGATGGGTGAAAAACTGGTTGAAAGACGGTACTCAAAGAATAGTTATCAATACTCCCTGTCAAACTGGGCAGATGTATCTAATGCAGTCCCACACGAGTCAGTCCTGGGTCTACTAGTATTTAATATTTTCATTAAGAACTTCAATAATGGAGTGGAGAGTATGCTTATTACATTTGCAAATGACAACAAGCTGGGAGGGGCTGCAAGCATTTTGGAGGACAGAATTAGAATTCAAAATGACTTTGGGAAATTGGAGAATCAGTCTGAAATCAACAAGATGAAATTCAATAAAGACAAGTGCAAAGTACTGCACTTAGGAAGGAAAAATCAATACACAAATACAAAATGGAGAACAATTGGCTAGGCAGTAGTATTGATGAAAAGGATCTAGGAGTTATAGTAGATCACAAATTGAATATGAGTCAACAATGTGAAGCAATTACAAAAAAGGCTAGTATCATTCTGGGGTGTACTAAGAGGATTGTCATATGTGAGATATGGGAGGTAATTGTCCTGCTGTACACAACACTGGTGAAGTCTAAGCTGGAGTAATAGTGTTCAATTTTGGGTGCCACACTTTAAGAAAGATGTGGATAAATTGGAGAGAGTCCAGAGGAGAGCAACAAAAACGATAAAAGGTTTGAAAACCTGACCTATCAGGAAAGGTAAAATAACTGGTCATACTTAGTTTCAAGAAAAGAAGACTGAGGTTGAACTTGATACCAATCTTCAATATGTCAAGGGCTGTTATAAAGAGGATGGTGGTCAATTTTACTCCATGTCTGCTGAAGGTAGGGCAAGAAGTAATGGGTGTAAACTGCAGCAAGGAAGATTTAGGTTAGATATTGGGAAAATCTTTGTAATTATATGGGTAGTTAAGCTCTGGAATAGGCTTCCAAGGAGGCCGTAGAATCCCCACCATTGGAGGTTTTTAAGAACAGGGTGGACAAACATCCATCAGGGATGGTTCAGGTTTACTTGGTCCTGCCTGGGGACTGCATGGGGCTGGACTTGATGACCTCTCAAGGTCCCTTCCAGCCCTACTATGAAAAATCAGAAATTGAAGAAAGATTGGAAATTTATTTTAAAAATCTCATGATATTTTGGGACCTGACTCATGAATTTTGAACATGTCTGACTGGCAGTACTGCTCCTTCATCTGTGGAACTATATAGAAAAAACTCTGCAAGGGGAACCTCTTGGAGATTTCCTCCCACCATGAGAGAGGGGGGTCTAGTTCAAAGTTATGAAATCCGCTTGGAAGAGAGAGAGTGTGGTTCACACAAGTGATGCACATCTGCTGAATACTTGGAAAAGATCATAGCTACTCAGGAATTTAAAAATAATTGTGTGCTTTGACTTATAGTACTGGAATTTTTACCACAGTGTTTATAAATACAGATTATTGCCATAGAAACCACATCATCATCTCATCTCTCTCCCTGTCTCTCACACTCCCATGCACCATTTATTGTTGAATGTTAATTTTCTTAAGTGTTAATATATTTTAATATTAGCAGAGTTAGGAAGGATTTGGCAACCTTGTCTTATAAGATTTCAGGATCAGGTCCATTAATATTGTTTATTAACATAAATTGCAAGGGCCATTATGTGAACTTGTCAGGAACCTACTTTTCCCCTCTTACATTCTTTTCTTTACAAAAATTGAAAAAATAAAACTTCTGCCAAACAGCAGTGACTTTATTATATATTTATATAGGAAAACCCATTTTAGAAACAGCATCATTTTTCAGTGTGGTCCCTCCAGATTTCCATCTGGGTTCGCTGAGCCATAGGAGGTTAAATGATTTGCCTATGATCAGGATTAGAACCCAGGCACTCTCTGTTTTCCCCTTTCTCTGTTTAAACAACTAGACCACACAGCATTTTGTGAGAGAAAAGATATAGTGGGATTATGGGAGGGAGGGGGCGGGGAAGAACTAGTTACTCTGAGGAAAGGTAAGAGTGATTATAATGTGACAGTTCTTTTATGTAACTTTTTGCAGTATACAGAGAAAGGCAATGAACTGTGTTCCAAGGAATAAAAAACAGAGCAAATTCCAGCTTCAGACATGTGATCAGTCCTTATATGTACATGAGTTTAGGTGCTTTCTGCTAAGTTTCTGTCTTTGTGACTCTGGAGCTTAGAACTGTAGATGTTAACTGTATGTAGATGTTAACTGTATGTATAACATAGGGTGGAATGATACATGCATTAACTCTATATATAACGAGAAAGGAATGAACAGAACTGTCCATTTACAGAAATATATATTCTATAGATTTTGAGGAAATCAGGTACTACAGCCTCAACTTGAAATAAAATGATTAGAACATACTCCATTTACACTTATGTGACATATCATGTCTCTCAGGAGGATATGTAGCTACATAGTTCACACTTTTAAACAATAAAAGGTGCTTCTGAGGTGACACCATATTTCAGATATATACAGTCATGTCTTGCCTCCAAGATAGTGGTAGGATTATTACAGTATTGTGTGTTGTGTGATGTTAAAAAGTTCCCAGATAACAACATTTGAATCGCTTGTTTTCCGTACTTCAGGAAATTATGCAAGGATTTTGCAGACTGGAGCATCCTTAGTTAGGATAAAGGAAACTTGCAGAATTAAGTCTGCTGCTGAGCAACCATTGATAATGAGAAGGTGCCACTGTTTAAAATCTGTGACACAACATCTACATGAAGTAACAGTCCTGTATGTGGAAGGCATACTTTCTGCTACATACTTTCTGCTACTCCTGCTATAAGTCTCTTTTGGTTTGCCATGGTATATCCACTAAGGCAAATTAATTCCATGGTTTGTTAACATTTTATTCCTGATTCTTCTGATTTTGGGTCTGTCCTTTCTGTCCATCTCATTTAGCTCATCTATTTTAATGAGTTTTTTTAATTAGCATCCATTATTATAGTGTCTAATGACCTGTTCCAAATGGGTGGCTTTCCCCTGACTTCAGAAGACATTGGATGAGGCACCATAGTACAATCCCAATGGCACTAATCCTAGAGGGAAAGGGCTGCAGGATCAGTCCCTAAGGACAGTAGTAAATTTAGTATCTCTTTTTAGGTTGCCTGAAATATTACCCGAAATAGATTGCAGTAAAATATGTTTCAGTATTTTAGCATTTCAGCTAATAGGAAATATTTGTTAGCTTTTCAGAATTCACTGAAGAGAACACATCCAATAAGTTGTGTAAATGCTGTATGGAAAAAGTTCAATTGTATAATTGCCAAAGATGCACAATTTACACTATTTAATATAATTGGACATGTTCCAAATTTAATTAACCACTCAAAAGACCCAGATCACTTGTTTGTAACATTTGGCACACTGTGATTCTTTTAATCCAAAACTATCTTCTGATGTACTGAACTATCTTAAATTTGAATGAGTCCAAAGTGAATTTTTAAAATTTAGCATAAATGATAGTATGGAAAATAATTACTAGTACTGGGAAATCTAAATCCCCACACTAGGTTTCACAGTAATTTGTTAATGGATCTTTAGGAATAATAATGCCATGATAAATCCTCTTCCTGTAGACTGAGGGACATCACATTGATGTGTCTGAACTTACCTGAAGTCCATTTAGGGTCTGATGCCATTCCCGGTGAAATCAGTGATTACCCAATGACTAGGATGGGAGTTTGATCGGGTCCACATCGAATATTTAAAAATTCAGCATCAGCGAAGGTCCCAAATCAAAAACTCAGTTCTAAAATCTGGAAAAGAACTTCAGAATCTTTGAAAAGTCCAGATACGAAGGAATAGTTTCATCTCTATCTCTACTCAGGAGTCACTTCACTCAATTTAACATAGAATCATAGAATATCAGGGTTGGAAGGGACCTCAGGAGGTCATCTAGTCCAACCCCCTGCTCAAAGCAGGACCAATCCCCAATTTAAATCATCCCAGCCAGGGCTTTGTCAAGCCTGACCTTAAAAACTTCTAAGGAAGGAGATTCTACCACCTCCCTAGGTAACGCATTCCAGTGTTTCACCACCCTCCTAGTGAAAAAGTTTTTCCTAATGTCCAACCTAAACCTCCCCCACTGCAACTTGAGACCATTACTCCTTGTCCTGTCATCTTCTACCACTGAGAATAGTCTAGAACCATCCTCTTTGGAACCACCTCTCAGGTAGTTGAAAGCAGCTATCAAATCCCCCCTCATTCTTCTCTTCTGCAGACTAAACAATCCCAGTTCCCTCAGCCTTTCCTCATAAGTCATGTGTTCCAGACCCCTAATCATTTTTGTTGCCCTTCGCTGGACTCTCTCCAATTTTTCCACATCCTTCTTGTAGTGTGGGGCCCAAAACAGGATACAGTACTCCAGATGAGGTCTCACCAATGTCGAATAGAGGGAAACGATCACGTCCCTCGATCTGCTCGCTATGCCCCTACTTATACATCCCAAAATGCCATTGGCCTTCTTGGCAACAAGGGCACACTGTTGACTCGTATCCAGCTTCTCGTCCACTGTCACCCCTAGGTCCTTTTCTGCAGAACTGCTGCCTAGCCATTTGGTCCCTAGTCTGTAGCCGTGCGTTGGATTCTTCCATCCTAAGTGCAGGACCCTGCACTTATCCTTATTGAACCTCATCAGATTTCTTTTGGCCCAATCCTCCAATTTGTCTAGGTCCCTCTGTATCCTATCCCTACCTGCCACCGTATCTACCACTCCTCCCAGTTTAGTATCATCCGCAAATTTGCTGAGAGTGTAATCCACACCATCCTCCAGATCATTTATGAAGATATTGAACAAAACCGGCCCCAGGACCGACCCTTGGGGCACTCCACTTGATACCGGCTGCCAACTAGACATGGAGCCATTGATCACTACCCGTTGAGCCCGACAATCTAGCCAACTTTCTACCCACCTTATAGTGCATTCATCCAGCCCATACTTCTTTAACTTGCTGACAAGAATACTGTGGGAGACCATGTCAAAAGCTTTGCTAAAGTCAAGAAACAATACATCCACTGCTTTCCCTTCATCCACAGAACCAGTAATGTCATCATAGAAGGCGATTAGATTAGTCAGGCACGACCTTCCCTTGGTGAATCCATGCTGACTGTTCCTGATCACTTTCCTCTCGTGTAAGTGCTTCAGGATTGATTCTTTGAGGACCTGCTCCATGATTTTTCCGGGGACTGACGTGAGGCTGACTGGCCTGTAGTTCCCAGGATCCTCCTTCTTCCCTTTTTTAAAGATGGGCACTATGTTAGCCTTTTTCCAGTCATCCGGGACTTCCCCCGATCGCCATGAGTTTTCAAAGATAATGGCCAATGGCTCTGCAATCATAGCCGCCAACTCCTTTAGCACTCTCAGATGCAACTCGTCCGGCCCCATGGACTTGTGCACATCCAGCTTTTCTAAATAGTCCCTAACCACTTCTTTCTCCACAGAGGGCTGGCCACCTACTCCCCATGCTGTGTTGCCCAGCGCAGCAGTCTGGGAGCTGACCTTGTTCATGAAGACAGAGGCAAAAAAAGCATTGAGTACGTTAGCTTTTTCCACATCCTCTGTCACTAGGTTGCCTCCTTCATTCATTAAGGGGCCCACACTTTCCTTGGCTTTCTTCTTGTTGCCAACATACCTGAAGAAACCCTTCTTGTTACTCTGTTACATCAGCATAAGCTGTAGTCAGGATGAGCATAATTTATATATTCAATTCTCTAATAGGTGAAAGGACACTTATTTTCTTTGTCCTTTATCAGATCTTTGGGCCCTGAGAGTGTTCCATATTGTGATCTATTGTTTGACTGTTTTGTTGGACAATTTTTGTTTTGACTCTGTTATTGTGCATTATTCTTTGACTGTATTTTTCTCCTGCTTTAAGTTAATAAAAGGTCACATTAATTTAACAGTGTGAACCAGTAAAAATGAACTCTGTTCCATATGGATTGTTTAACAAATAAACTAATTATATGGATTGTTTTATATGGATTGATTCAGACCATTCTTCTTTCCAACATAACTCTTATTAATGTCATTTGGAATTACACAGACATGTGGAAAGGAGAATAGATCCTTTAATAAGTGTATTACTGGTCCTCTAATTACAGCTAAGCTTAACCATTATATTCAAAGTACTCATATTTTAAAACACCTTCCTTGTTCTGTTTCTGAAGAGAAGAAATGCCTGCTCTTTTCAATTTAGACCTTTCCCAGTTCTCTGTTCTAAACTGAATTGCTCCAATCACTGTACTTACCAGGAATGCAAGGAATGTTAGGAGCACATTATAGATAACTTCTCAAAAGCCTATGGGGAAAAATACATAATTATGAGTATGTGCTTTACTTGCTAGCCCTGGGTCAATATGTTTCAGCAATGGCACTCACAAGCCTGTAAGCTTTAGGTCAAGAAGAAATTCAGGAAATGCTAACGTGGCTCTTTACTTCCAGAATATCTCTGCTAGGGATCTGCATTACTTATTTGTTTGCTCCTGTACAAAATGATTTGTCATGGTAGAAACCAATATCTGTGTTGCGCTAAAAATGATTTTGTATGGGTCATTTACCCATCCATTATAATTTAGCACGGAACTGTACTTGCAGTGTACAGAATTGATAGAGTGCACATGTTGAGGTCAGTAATGCCCACTTGCTTCCTAAAAACAGGATATAATGTATTATGTTTCATTTTGAGTAAGATTCACCCCTGTCCACACAACCCCCTCCGCCTCACTGAAATCTTTAACATGTGCTTTCAGTTGTGTGGAGAGCCTTCCTTTCCTTGGATTTATGCATGTGGAATTTTTGTTTCATAGGCTTATTTGCAGTTATGAAAATAATAAAATACAGGAAGGTTTGGATGCTGATAAACCATTGGCACTTATGGGAATTAAGATAAAATATCGAAGCTGTTACTTATCGTGATCTTTTCTAACTAAAACACAAAGTTGCCATTGCCTGCTGTGCTGGTGTTCTTATTGTGAGAGACAACTTCAGCATTCCATCATCCCATCAGCTCATGCTGCTGTGAGGTCATGTGTTATATAAGCATGAAGTTTAAGACTGATTATCAGAGGGCCAGTGGTATGGCAATAGTATGTTGATCTCTTATGCGGGAGACCCATATTCATGCACAGTCTTATATTAAGATTAACAGTCATGTACTATAAGGTTCTATATTGGCTGGTGAAGGTTGGGGGATGCAAATACTGGGCGTGGTCTCTGGAGAGGAGAAATGTTGACCAAACTGCTAGGAGACCTGCTGGATAATAACTGGAGCCTTACTGCAATTACTTCAGCAGCTGTATGTTTTTCTGTAGCTACCTGCAAAATATTTTAGGTAAAAAAATTCATCTAACAGAGTTTATCTCTATCTTATATAGAGAGATTTCCACAATACTTCCTGTCTCCTTTAATGGAACATAAATAACCTCACAGTATTTGATTTCTACTCTTTAGAATTACAGTAACATAGGTGAGTGTGAGAATTAGTTTTCATGCTGTGCCTGTGTTCTCTGGATAATCTCATGGTGTTTGGCTTTCAATTCAAGAAGGACTATTCCTATAGTACTGTTGGTTATAATCCATACTCCTTTATATAATTCAGAATATTGGAATATTTCTTCCAAGAGTCTAGTTCAGGTAAAATAGACCCAAGATCAAAATATTTACATCTGGGAAAAAGTGAAACATAGGATAAGTCAGCAGGAAATTTTCCTTAAGAACATAAGAATGACCGTACTGGGACAGACCAAAAGTCCATTGAGCCTATTATCCTGTCTTCTGACAGTGGCCAATGCCAGGTGCTTCAGAGGGAATGAACAGAACAGGTAATCATCAAGTGATCCTTCCTTTTAGTGGAATTTCTTTTCCCTTTTCCTGGGTACATGTGGTATCACAGTGAATTTCAGAAGATATTTTGAGTAGACACAAACTGACTGCCCATGGTTAATCAGATTAAATATCTTTCCAAGAGATTCTGGAAGAGAATGCTTGATTGATTTGTCAGTTCTCTTTCCACCCTGAGTTTTAATGCCTCCAGGCATTAAATATCCAAGTAGGTCAGGAAATGAACTAAAGTGTAGAAATATAGACATAAATCTGTTGGCAATCTGAGTTAAGACAATTTATCTCCAGTTCAGTTTTTCACAAATAATTTCTCTACTTCATTCTGTCAAATCTTTAAATATAATGAAAGCTGAAATAGAGATTAGCTGCTGCTGTGATTGCTACCCTGTGACAATTATTTCGGTCTCTTTTAGATGGCTATCTCAAGATGTTCTTTCCTTTGCTTACTTTGAATGTTTAGATTGTCAAATGTTATAGTTCATATGTTAGATGCCTGGTAACAGTATCCTGTGGCATAGTAAGTGTTGTTGAAAGAAGGAACTGAAACATTACTAACTCCTGGAGGCTATGGTATATAATTAAGGATCGTCAGGTACAGTACATCCTGTCTTGAATGTTCTTTGCTATTTTAAGGAAAGAAATTTACACTGAATTCTAAAAGATTAGGCTCCTGAATGGAAAGATACATATCCAGGAAAAGTCCAACACTGACCGGGCAGCCTCACTAGTAGCCTATCAAAGGATGTGAATGTTCCTGAAGCCCTTTTCCCCGCAACCCTCTACCTACTGATTGACTCAGGTTCAGTGAAATGTACTTGTAAGAGGCCATGCTTGTGGAAGGAGAGGTGATCTCTTGGATACCTAGGGCCAATCTCATGCTGATCTTTGAATACTAAAATGGAAACCTTTTATTGAGTACTGTGATCAATAGGGAGCCAGCACAGAGGCACAGTGCACTGCGGAGACACGTTCATAGTGGCAAATGTTGCTTAGAAAAGTGGCTTTTGTGTTCTGTACAAGCTGAAACTTTTCCAGGCCCAGCCTTTAGGCTTTCAAGCTTTAGGCTTAATTTATACATACAAGGATAATTTTATTATATTTTTATAAACTTTCATCATGTGTTCACCTGGGAGATCTAAGACTCAAGTTTTTGGAAATGATTGTAGATCTCTCCAAGAAACTGAGGGTACGTGATGGAGGAGGGTCCCAGAGTCCGGGCTCCAGCCTGAGCCTGAACGTCTACCCTGCAATTTTTTGGCCCTGCAGCCAGAGTCCCATGAGGCCGAATCAGCTGACACAGGCCAGCTGCAGGTGTTTTACTGCAGTGTGGATATACCCCTAGAGCAGTGTTTCCCAAACTTGGGACGCCGCTTGTTCAGGGAAAGCCCCTGGTGGGCCGGGCCGGTTTGTTTACCTGCCATGTCCCTCAGCCCGTGCCGCTTCCTGCAGCCCCCATTGGCTGGGCACAGCGAACCGCGGCCAGTGGGAGCCGCGATTGGCCGAACCTGCGGACGCGGCAGGTAAACAAACCGGCCCAGCCCACCAGGGGCTTTTCCTGAACATGACTCCTCTGTGGCACGTAGGACCCACAATGGTTTGTATTTTCCGTTGTTTAAAAAAAGCCACATGCATTGAGTATTGGTTTTTCTTGTCCTATTGATTTCTAAACCAACCCCCTGAAATAATAATTAATAAAAACTCCAACCTTTAAATTGTCTTTCCCACACTGAAAAATGTATCAGCGTCCTAAAGGAAAGGCTGAAATATAAGTTGATGCTTCTCAACTAGGTGACCCTCTTATAAACAAGCCAAGGCACCCCCAGGGTAGTAGTTGTGTAAAGTTCAGTCTTCTCCTACAGCATTCAGAGCCACGGAGCAGGCATGTCGAATGGGGGAACAGCCAAACCAAACTGATATATTAAGTCTTATGTGAGGCCTACTAGCCTTGACAATGTCCCTTTAGGAATGTGAAGCCTTAAAATAACATTTCTGCTGGGTCTCTCACATAATGAAATTAAAGCATAATGCATATGCCTCACATCTCATGAGACATATGGTTTCTGATTTATTGGCTACAATATATTGGATTCAATCCTCTTTAAACCACTACCTGCATTAGTTGGAGAGTGGGGGGTTG
This sequence comes from Lepidochelys olivacea, assembly GCF_965140295.1. NCBI lineage: Eukaryota > Metazoa > Chordata > Testudines > Cheloniidae > Lepidochelys > Lepidochelys olivacea. Next base: position 52,066,045 of record NC_140421.1, on the reverse strand, counting down.
CTGTACAATGAAAGCCACTTCTGGAGACATTATGGCTGAGGCTTTTCTGTTCTTAGTATTAAAATCATAGTACTACGATGTATTTTATTATGACATTAAGTACAGAATAGTCTCACATTTTTGTCACTGAAGTCCCATACAAATATTTTACCTGCTAAAATGTTTTGTTTTAAAGAAATAGAAATAAAGTGATAGTGTTGTGCTTTTAACTTCATGTTGTGCATATTAAAAAGATGTAACATGCAATATTAAAAGATGTAAAAGAACGTCACCTCCCAAATTTGTTTTAAATACCGTCAGTTTATAATTTCCTAACATCATCTGTGCCCTTTGGTTTGGGCTTCCAGGTCATCAACACTAAATTCTTCAGAGGAAATCAGAGGTATTTCTTCAGGATGTTACAACTTAGACCAGTGCAGTGAAGTTTGGTTTTAATTTGAAGGAAAAAGCCCCTGAATTCTCCATGGATTATAATATTCTATAGCCAGGGAATATTTGGAAAGATTTTCTTTAAAGGTAATAAAGTGTCTTAATGGAGTCTGCCTGGGAACTACTTTTTAAGACAAATGCATCTGACTGGTGAAAATGATGGAGGATGATTTCCAGATGTTTAAATGCTTGTTTTGGCAAAAGTCACAGTATACTGAAACATGTTTTGGCAAAAAAAGGAAGAAAGGAAGTGAAGCACTGATGTAAGAGACATCAAGCATCGGGACAGGCAAAGCATGCAGAACATGGAAAATGGAGACATGTGGGAGAAAGAAGAGCCAACAAATTAGTATGGGTACTTTGATAACACTGAATGTTAAAACTGTATTTCATAACTTACAGCATCACACTGTAAAAACATTCAAATCACTACTGTGATGATCTTGTTACAACTTTTTCCTGCTTTCAGCTGAAAAGGTGGGCATGGCGGCTTAAAATAATTGAGCTAATCTTACATATTGTAGGTATGCTATGTGATGTTTTGATACTGTTTGGTTTTATGCCCTTGGGGTAAGGGATAGTATCTTTGTGTGAGTTTGTATAATGCCTAACACAGTGTATCCATGATTCTGATTGAAGTCTTTGGATGATATAGTAATGTACATATTAAGAAGTAACAATAATAATGTAATACTTTTGTTTGTTGGGTGGGTATATCCTGCAGGCAGCAGCTGAACCTCAGAATTAATTCAGTCTGAGGTTACCATAGGAAACCAACTTTTACTGAAGATAGGTGACACTTTCAAGAGGAGCTACATCAGAACACTTTCCAACATCTAACTGTCTATACACTCAAACAGAGCTTGAGATTGTTTGTAATAGTGCTATCTGTTGACTGCCAAGAATATTGCAGCATACATCACCTTATGTCTTACTCTCAAATGTAATGATCTGTTTGATTATCTGAACCCAATTCTTATAGCCAGCGGAAAGATCTACTTGGCCATTTAAGACCCAGTCCAAATCCCAGTGAAACAGACTCCAGTTGACTTCTGTAAGGAGGTAGATTGAGGCATTAAGCAGTGATCCAGAGGAGTATTTAAATGCAAGATTAACTTCCATGCTGGACAGGGTCCTCAGTTTGTTTGTTTGTAATTTGCAGAATTCTTGTGTTCATCATTGTATTCTAAAATGTACAGTATGAAAAGTGGAAGTAGATTTTCAAGTGTTAAGGGTGAGAATTAGAGCAGAAGCATAAAGTGGAAAAAAAGGGAGTAAGGGGAGAAATCAGATGTGAGCTTTAGTAATTTCTTATTTATTAATGGCTTTTTCAAAGATAAAAAATGAACCAGATTTTATGCTTAATGTACTTGACTAAGTACCCGCCCAGCCGATCTGCAGTTAGGAGTCAGGCGGAAGATCACAGCAGTAAGCTCTATTGACTGAGTTGAAATATGAGGTCCCTGGAATTTTGTGTGCTTGCTGGCTTGTTTTTTCACTTTGGAATAATGGAAAAACCAACCAGCTGTTTTTTTCATTGTTTTTAAAGATCCAGACCAAGCCATCAGTGATAGTACACAAATAATCCAGCTATAAATAGCTGTTATTCCATAATGGATAGTAAATTACAAATCTAAAAAATAAAATACATAACATTTTCTGTAATTTGCCAAATAAACAAAAAACATTCTTCAGAATTAGTAAATGAGGGTAAAATCCCATGTAATGTATAATTTGGAGCTTCAGGCTCACCGTATTAACTGTCTGCTGCACTGAGGTCCCTTACAATCTTGAAATCAAACTTGCGTAAAATTTCCTTATCAAAAGAGAAGTTTTAAAATGGAATCAGTGTGACAGAGAACAATATAATCTAGTTAAGAATCAGAACTCAAATACATGCATAAACCACTGAAGTTATATATGTGCAATAGATAATGGATCTCAGGTGTACTTTTATTATCTCTAGTTCATAAGTGAGGTGGGGGAAACAAAGAGCTCATGAATGCCTAAAATATGCATATACAGTAAAAATTAGGGTCATATTGAATTGTAGAACTTGAAGAAAAGTCCTATTAAATTATCCAATTGATTTTGCTGGCAATGCATGATTGTTTGTTACAGTTCAAGAAATCTTGCTAGCTTGGACAGCTCAACTAAAATTTGAACCTGGGGCCTAGCTCCTGTGGGAGAAACATATACCTAGATCAAAGAGCCACCTCTTTGATCATTGAGAAGTTTCCTTTGAAATCCATAAGGATCTCTATTTGTTGGGCTTGAATTCAGAATGCAGTGCTGGTTTGAAAGTCTAGAACTTTTGCTCCTTCATTTGCATACCACATTGCATCAAATCCTGTAGATTTTTTTTTCTTCTAGTAATGTCTGACTCTAAAACTCCTCAGACTTCTCATATTTGCCCCCATCGAAAACTGTCTGTAATGTAAAACATTTTCATGGACGATTTTAAACCCTGTGGGTAAGCAAGTGAGAAAGGATCACGTGGTATCCCATGGCCGCTGATTGTAAATTGTTCATACCATGGAATTTTTCATTAGTATGTTTCTACTGTTTTTAAAACTTTGAAATAGTTAAGAAGTGGGGATAAGCACCAGTTATTTCTTTGTGGGTTTGTTCCACTGTGTTCAGTCTGTTTCTTTGAGGCTACGTGTTGGTTTCCTAGGAAACAGCTGCAGCATGGAATTTTGTCTGTTTTACAGACACTGTCTGAGATGTACATACTTTGTGCGATACATGCTTGAATGCGATGCACTGAGAAAGTAAATGCTTGATGATTTCGGCCCCAGTTCAGCAAAGTACTTAAGAGCTGAATTTTAAGCACATGAATACCTCCACTGACTTCAGTGGGAATACATATGCTTAAAGTTACACATGTGCTTAACTACCTTACTGAATGAATACTTAGTGTGGTTTTTCTTGTTGTGGTTTTTTATTTTTTTCAATATAACATTGAACATTCAGGAAGTTATTCTTGTGGAAAAATATCTGGTTAGGAAAAATGGCATAGCAGTGAGTTAATTTAGTTACAGTGGGCTAGGTAGTTCTGATTGTGCTGTGATGTTTCTACTAACCATGTTGAAATAATAGAATGTAAGTATATGCAGATTATTTCCAACCACCATAGCATATAAGTAGAATGTTAAATATACATTATTTTTGAATATTAGAATTGTGCACATTTTTCATAATGAAACCCCAAACGAGGCAACGCTATCCTGGATGTGAGTTTTGTTAGAAATCGAAAACTCAGTTCAAGTTCATGTGATTTTGAATTAAGCAGGACTCAGTACTGAGTAACTGTGGTGGCGTTTCTCTTAGAGTCTTGTAGTCTGTTCAAATCTGAAACTCAAAGAAAAATTCAAGGGATATGAACTCCCAAGAATCAAAAGTGAATGAAGGTTTGCAGAGTACTAAAGAACAGACATGTACTGAATACTGGAGACAAACTAGTTGGCAAATACTAGAAATGCCTACACAGGGAAAGCTGAGGTTCAGATTTGGTTCTATCTACAGCTTGGCGTACCTGCAATGAAATTGCAATGAGATATTTGAAATGTTCATCATCATCAGCTATAGTGCATCACAGAAAAACATGTGTGTCATGAGCCCATCCCTGGAGCGCAGATAGCCGGAGAATGCTGGCTGCACTGGGAAAGATACTGGTCTCTTCAGGTATGGCTGCACTGCATTGTAAACCTTGGTCTGTGGGACCTGGGATTTTGGACTTGGAGTTTCCAAGCCCCTGCGTGAGTATCCACATGGGGCTTACAGCTGTGTTAATGCATCCATACTGCACTACACAGGCCTTCTGACTCGCGTCTGTGGCTTGACCTGTGTCCACGCTGCAAAATTCCAGGGTGTAGACCTGAGTCACAGTGGGCTGGGGCTCTGACCCATCCCCCAGCAGGGTCCTAGGACCCTGGGTCCTGAGTGCTTGCTGATCTGAATCAGACTGATTTGTGTGTGGATGGAAGCTGGGCTTGGACTCAAACCTGAGTCAGAGCCTGGGCTTAGTGTACAGTGTAGACGTACCCTCAGACCTACCGTACCCTGGGTTCTCTAGGCCCATTATTAGAGCACTGAGGGCTTATTCAAAGCCATTGTCTTCAGTAGGCTTTGCATTGGGTGTTGAAAGAAAAAACCTTTTCTGATGTGAAAAGCATTCTCCTGCCTACCCACCTTCTAGGGCAGGAATCACAATATGATGAATTTATGACAGAAATATCATTACACAATGTTGCAACTCAACCTCCAAATATAGTTTGATGCAGAGGGCTAGATTCTGCCACCTTTACTTGTCTTTGCAGCTTACTGTATGAGAAGTCTCATTTATTTCACTGAGACTACTTGGAGAACCTGCTACTACTGAATGTGAGTACAGATAACAGATTTTGGCTCAGGCCACTAAACTCTTCCAAACTTGGTTGCTTCATCTTTAAAATGCCTAGACACGTGAAAAATCACATTCTGATAGGTCTATTGATCTTAGCTAAAGGTATGGTGTGCCTGTAAGGTGAAAGATAAATTGTATTAACTAAGGTATAAGCATGACATAAGGTGTTGTCACAATGTGACTGACCGCTGTGAACGAAGTAGGGCCTGCTGTCCTGTGCCAGGACTTGTGGTCCCGGGGTGGGGGGACAGGAACTGAGGGCTATAAAAGGACAGGAAGAGGCCCAGTGTGTTGGAAGGGACCCAGTGAGAGAGAGAGAGAAAGATCCAGTAAGAAAGACCCCTGATGGGGAGGTGTCCCGGTGAGTCAGAGCAGACTGGTTCAGTCAGGAGGGGCAGGTGAGAGCTGCCGAGACCAGAGGAGTGGTGGACTCCTAGAAGGAAGCAAAAGGTAGTACCTGGGAGAAGGTTGAAGGCAGAGAGCAGCAAGAGGAGTTTGTTGGCTGACTTCCCCAAGCCAGAGAACCTACGCTGGAGAAGGCTGAAGCAGAAGGAGCAGCAGAGGGAGTTGCCTGCTGACTCTAAGCCGGAGAGTTGGAACAAAGGCTGTAGAGGGCTGAAGGCAGGGGATCAGTGGGTGAGCTTGTTCACTGACATCTCCAGGGCTGGGGAGCTCGATTGAGAGGAGCTGTGTGAGGGCCAGGGAAAAAGGATGCTCCCCTGGCAAGGATACTCCCAGGAGAGAGTCTGTGGGGGTTCTGCTGGGGAGAGCAGGTTTTCACTCTAGTTGAAAGGGCTGGAGTGGCTGTTGTGGTACGGGACAGGGGGGACTGCCAGAGAGTCAGGGCATGGTTGAGGGTGCTGGAGCCTGTTTCAGTTTCCCTTTTCAGAGGCTCCACTAACTCCATACAAGCTTGTCTTCCAGTCCATCGACATGGATTTTATTAACATAGTTCAACATAGTTCATAATACAGTAAAAGTCCTAACGTAAATTCCATTGATCACCCCAAGTGCACATAATCATTAAGATCACCCTACATCTTCTCCAACAACGCCCCATGTTGCACATGCACGCGTGCTGTGGCCTGCTGCATGCGGGTGTGCCAGGCAGGACTGCCCTGCTTACAGGTGCGTTATCCAGGCTTACTAGCTGTGCACAGTATATTATATGAATTTGCTGAAAAACAGTTCAATTTCAGGATTTTATAGCCTCATCTAATGGTAAATCATTCTTTCAACGCTTTAAGATAATACTTGACTGCACACAAAGGGAATTATTCTAGACTTCGTTGTTTAAAGAGAGTTATGAAACACTGCTGAGGCAGTTAGGATTATTAAACTGTATTCCAGTATAAATATAGGTCATCTTGGACTCTTTATGTAAAGTCTTTTCTCCAGTCTATCCTCTTCTTTGTATCATCAGCAGCGGAGAAGAACATGGATTTGTTGCATCTTTGTGATTCCCTTACCAAAACAATGAAATAAGATCACTGAAGATTAATAAATAGACTCATTTCCTGATTTTCAGTTATTTATTTAATATAGAATCATAAAGTTTGGGACTGATTTAGCCTAAGGGTACACTTTTGCTAAAACTGGTTTCCAACAATTGTTTGTTAGTAGTGCCAGATCATAGTTCTGACACACGGAATAGATATTGCAGTAATTTTTGCAGAGTTTTGTTTTATTTAAGGTTGTCTTAACTCTATCTTGCTTTCAGTTCTTTTTTATTTTTCTTTGCAGAGGCTTGAAGCCTGAAAATCTTTCCTGAAGTATGGAAGATTTATTATTTTCTAAGTCATTTGTTTACACAATGGAGCACAGCTCACTATGTAATGTAAACACCAGAATTCTGGTGCTCTAACATTTGCAGATAACATTGGTTTATTGTAATTGTTTGTTTAAGGGAACAGCTGGTAGTTCTCTAAGGGCATTTGTCACCTCTCTGGCCAAGCAAATTGCTAATAATTAAGAGTTCTGTTAACACCTAATATATTGTGTGGTTTTGGACATAGGGCATCCTTGGATTGGATTCGGTTGACCCCTTCTTCAAGAGCCAAAAGCTTTTCTGCACTCACGTGTATAAATATAATGAAGCTTTGGTAAATCACTTTTGACTAGTGTAAAGCAAGTTGTCCAGGTCTTCCGATGTGTCTGTGTATGCAACGATCCTGGAAATGATGGACCTAAGGCAAAATATGCTAATGAGTCTTGCTCTAGGAGGACACTGACATCTGGGTAAATCAATTTAATGGAAAATATACTTAGTCCTCATGATGATTCCCTCAGCTGTACTGAATGGCTTAGTTGATTCATGCCTGTGTGATTAAAGAAGAGAGACAGTAATGCAATTTTTTCCATTAAAAACAGAGAGGTTATCAAAAATTAACTCTAATTTTGGACTTTGCACTGTTCTGGAGTGCCCAACTTTAGGCACTTTTAGCTGTGTAAAGTTGCCTGCCATCATTTTTAGGGGCCACTTTTGAAAACTTCAACCTAATAAATATGCCCAAGATTACAGAGGAAGTCTGTGACAGAGCTGGAACTAGAATTTAGATAGACTCGCAGCCCTCTGCTTTATCACAAAGCCTTCCACCTAAATATGACACTTTGAAGGGGGTCATTCCTCATTTGTATCTCTGCTGTATTGTTTGTGACTCGACTAATTGATTTCCTAAACCTGCTTTCAGATTGCGAGCCATTGCAGGCATGTGCTTAGACCTTACTTGTGTACTTACTGTACACAGAAAGACATCAAATGTTTCCTGGAAGTGCCACCTCCATCTTTTCTACCCGACATTGTTTCCTTCCCCATGAAGAACGTGTAGAGGCTTGTTTCCACACATCTTCATTCTCGAAGATGGAATTGTCATCACACAGCCTGCCTGTGGGGCAGTGTTTTTCTTCTGCACACTTTGACACACAAAGTAAATATAATGGATTTTCCAAGACCTGTGGTAACATGGTCTGTGTTGCATTATCAGGAGCCAGAAGTGCTTGCAAAATTCATGTTTTCATTGCCTTTATTTTCTGGCATCTCATGTTATTAAGTGAAAGGTAGTGTGTGATGCCACTAGGCTATGATACAGCAGAGGAACTTGCTTCAGAAAGAGATATCATGAGCATGTGCTGTGCAGTCTGTGTGAAAACATCCTCTGTTTGCCTGCTAACATGTCCAAGGGGAAGGGTCTGATTAAATCTTAAACAGGTCTGCATGTGCATTAGGCAGCTGGGACACCATATATGTGTATTAGGCAGGACAGGCCAAACAGTTGAGAAAAAAAATCAAACACATTGCAGCTTCTTGTGATCCATATTAAAACTGGATAGAATACATAGAAAGCACTTCCCCCTCCCCACCCCCAAACAGGAAAGGTCTGATTTCAGAGCGAAATCCTGGACTCTGGAATTTACTTGTCTCTCCTTCATCAGAAAAACTTGGGTGTGGCGACTTTAGGGCACTCTATATATTATACCAGGATTACCTTGAGGAAGTAGGTTGGTTTGAATAAAAGTGGATAGCAAGAGAAGGATTTCATTGTTGGGTAAGGAAGATGCTCTTTGAATTTTGATCCATTGAAATTTGGTATGTGATTTTATAGTCTGTACAGGGTCCTCCAATAAATTTAAATAAATAAATGACCTTTTACTTCCTGTATACAGAAATATACCTCAAGTCAAGCATTTTAGGCCTGATCCTATTGGAATAAAGCTCCAAAGTGTATTTCAAAGACACCTTGAAGAAATACTCTAGCTTCTCCACTGTCTACAGGTCAGCCAGCATTAGTTGTTCTTCCTGTGATACATACTGCCATACTCACAGATCTCAAGGTATCAATAACACTTATTTATTTACCAGAGCAGTAATAGATGTTATCACACAAATTAAAAATAACTTTATAGCGAAATTTTCCATGCAGACCTGTTTAGGATTTAATTTTTTTTTAAAAAAAAATCTGTATTATACTGTCCTTAAAATATTTTTTTACTCCTGGGTTATTTTGTGGAAATATCACAGTTATTTTAATCCTGGTAACAATAATGTTTTGCAGTTATGTAGCTCCTCCATCCAGTCCTTAAAATCCCTGACTTACATTAATGAATTAAGGCTGAAGCTCTTATAAGGGAGAGAGGGAGATTTCCCTATGTATAACTCAGGAAATGGACGCATGGAGGTTTAGGCATATATTTTCAAAGTGTCTGCTGATTTGAGGTGCCCCACTCAAGATGGCTACCTTGGTCACCCAAAAGCTAAAAGTCTCCCAAAAAAGTGGACAGTTTTGAACATGGAGACCTTAATGACTTACCTCAGTCACTTGGGAAGCATGTAGCAGAACTGGGAGTCCAAACCCAGCTCTCCTGCCCCTCTCCCTTGTGCTTTATCTACAATAACCATCCTTATTAAGAAGTAATTTTTACAGAAGGCTTCAGTCAACAGTTGCTTTCTGTGTGACCTAGGAACATTTGTAGACCATAAATCATCTGCTTAAGAATATCATATTAACCACCAAATCTTATGCTTTCTGGAAGAGGACACTTGTGTGCATTGATGTATGATGATTAATCTGGGAAATATTTTGTTCTTTTATTGGTTGTTACTAGCAGATGTTCATTTGGGGCTTAATGTATTGCTCATTAAGACAGTCTGACAAGCAGTTATGACATAAATTAAAAAAATCACAGAAGTGCACAATTTGCACTTTAAAAACTGATTCTTATGTCCCAGTGCATGATCACTTGATTTCTTAAGGTGTATGCTTTGTGGAAGAAGCTTTTCAGTAATGAATGATGTATTTTTCCATATTGACCTCATGCACTACATAATTACAGACCAACCATAACAATTGACTGCAAATATGTATGTGTGTGTGTGTGTGTATACACACTTCTCAGAGATATTATAAAGCTCTTGCAACATAGTTAAATTCATATAATATTTATGGAAAGAATATGCCCTGTGCTGAGGTTCCCGCAGATTCTACAAAGTGAGCACTGACAAAAACTCTGTTTTAGTAAGCAGTGCTGTGAAGTTAGCCTCTAGAATGTCTTGGTTACGAACAACATGGTTATTTAATAATGATGCTTTTATTTTGCTAATGCATAGCTATGCAATAGTATGTATGCACTGGCAGGAATTTTAATACAAACCCAGGCAGAAATCTTTTATGCTATATTTTGTGTGTGTTAGTATTTAATGCAAAATGAAAAAAAACCTATTCTGTATCTTAATCTGTTTTAAGGTTACTTTTCTTATTTGCGATATCTGTTTGGATGTGTATAGGTCACTTTAAATTGTAATCATTTCTAGACTCAGTCCATGGCCCCTATGTATCTACAACATAGAGAATAGCGTGGAGCTGTACCACTGAGTAGGCTAATTCCAGACCCAAACTGGGCTGAACCTGTTCTTTGTCCTCTGATGGCAGTATCTGGTGGTCAGGGAACCCAGGGGATGATTTCAGGGAAGGCAGTGCCCCCCCAGTATCTGAATGGGGAAGAAAATTACTTTCTAATTGAGTGACAACCAGGGAGACTGAATAGATCAACTGACCTATGCAGTTATGTTCTACCTTAGAGATCCATTGCAGATTTGTTCCATAAGATAGGATCGGCAACACATTATGGCCAGAGAAACCTACCGCATTCCAGCTGAAAGTATTGATGTCTCTCAAGTAGTCATTTCCTACACTTCCCCTGTGCCTTTCAATCAGGAGTGGAGGTTAGCAGGACCGCCTTAGGAGACAGAAACCTCTGCGACCCAACACTGGGAAGAGAGGGTTTCCAGTTTATGCTGAGGGCAGATAAGGAATAAAGGGAGTTTATCTGCATAAAGGTTCCCAGTAACTCATTGTTTCTACTTCATGTTTCAGATGAAGCTGGCAAATGCAGCCAGGCACAAAAGGGAAAAAAATTGACCCCACCATAAAAGGAGTAGGTGCATAATGAAGTTTGAGCAAAGCTTCAGGCTGGATTTTAGTTGATCAGAACCAATTGTTTCCCCATCTTTATTAACAGGATGTGTTTTTTGTTCAGTTCCCAACCTGTTTATTGTTTACACAAATTTTTACTTTGAAATATTCATATACAGGAACATTGGCTGCATCAGCTTTCATAGATTTAAATCCAGAAGGGACCATTATGGCCAACTAGTCTGACCTCCTGCATAATACAAGCCAAAAAAGTTCACCCAATTTTCTTGCTCTCTATAATAAATGAGCATACAGGTAAACAAAGCGATTCATTTCAAATATATTTCAAATAATATTCCTAGCATTCCTGGATCTTATTTTTCATTATTAGAATAATTGGAAAGTAACATTTGATTCTTGTAGAACAGACAGTTGAGATTTTGCTCATGATATAAAAATATTGAGTAAAAATATTTAAGTAGCCGAGGTTAAGGATTGTGTGCAAAAGAGATGCACACATATGCAGCTCATGTAATTGCCCCTGAAATTAAGTAAATGAGCACCTGTTTGCTTGCAGAGTTAGCTGATTTGCTTGGCCAGGTGTGATTTTTGAATACACAAACGTGGGTGCATGACTGTTCATTTATTAATGTGCAGTTCTTGGTAGTCTCTACCTTTTTAAAGAATTTATCTGAGCTGTGGTATATAATGTAGGATTGACAGTTCAGACAGAAGAGTTTGATCTTGGGGAAACTTGTTAGGAAACCAAAATCCCTTTTTCACCCCTAGAGGTTGTCTCCTTGGGTCAAGGTTGAAGTGCAGTGACAGGATGTTGTTGAGAGCATCCACATGCTGCTGCCAAGGCTGTTGGTGTTTTGTGAGCAGAGGGTTTCTATCTATGTTGTCAGGCTGACACCTTTCAACAACCAGCTGTTTAATCTTCCTTGTTCCTGAAATCAGTACAAAACCAGACAAATCGCCATGTATTTATTTCAGCTTAAACAATATAGAAGATGCCTACCCCAGGCTATAGGCACCCTGCCACGAATTGTGTACATGGTTCATAACAATAAAAACAAAAAAGCAACAAACTACTCCCACATTAACCAAATATTGAGCAAGGAAAACAAAATCACCCTACTTCTCAGATTCTTACAGACTTTACAACTCAGCCCCTCTCAGATGCTTGTTCCAAAGATAGGCTCTGTCTGTTGTAGGAGGAAAATTGTTCATGTTAATATGTTCCAGCAGATCATGAAATCTCTTATCCTAAAAGGCTGACTATGCCAAGCTCCTGTTATGTAGACTGTAATTTCCTTTCTAAAGAGAGAAGAAGCATCTGGTCCTACTCAGACTAAACTGTGGTATCCTTCCTCCACGTCAGCAGGGTGAGACTCCAGCTTGACTGGTCAGGGTCAACTGTATATTGCAAGGAATCTTTTTATCTATACAAACCAGTGGGATTGGACCTGAACCAAAACCCCAGACCTGAGCCCTCTCAAATTTTAGGAAAAATCTCATCCTGTGGCTGCTCAGGACCAAGTCTGTGTACCAGGAATAATCTAATTTATACAGTAATTCTAAGAATTAGAACACCAGCTCTGAATGTCTTTTGAAACAAAATTAGTGATAACAAATCTCAATAAATGGAGCTAACTAAAGTGCTTTTCCCCTACAGTGGGGGCTGGGAAGAGGGCTACTTTTTACTTCATGAGATAAGAACCGAATGGATACTCCTTACTAATAAAAATTCTAGACTATAACAATTTATTTCTGACTCCTTTTAATTGAAACTGGGATGATCCACGATGGATCTTTAAAGTAATTGTGATAAAGGAATTGCCCATTTCTTTATGGTGGTAGAATTTCTGGCAAAATCACCTAATAAATGTAGTGGTATGTTCCCCAGAAAGTGATGATCTCATTGGGGAAAAGGGGGTAGCAGAGATCTTTTTTTTATTGTTGGGAGGAAGGAACTGTGTGAGAGATTATCTTTCTCCCATCCCCAATTGTAGCATTGAGGGTCTTTTCAACCTCGAGCAGGGAGGGTACCAAGACATTACTGTTTTCACTAAATTAACTGAAGGATTCATTTTTTTTCTGAAGCTAAGTTCCAGTTGTCTGATTGCTGATAACATTAGAGACTCCTTGACACTACAGTGGATTGAGGGGGAAGAACATTGTACCAACACCTCAAGGTCTGGAGAGAGGAGATGATCCACATGGCGCTTCACCTCATGGCTTAAGGAAAAAGATGCTCGCAGCATCCTTCCAAGCTTGGTGAGGCGGGAAAGGATCCTTCAGGTATAACACCACGTGCTCCAAACTAGGCGACCTAATGAGTGTGTTCTTAGAGACCACCTCTCTCCTCAGGCTGAGATCTTAAAATGGGAGTCCCTGGATGCATTTATCAGAGGGATTGGATTCGGGTGTTCTCAATAGAGATTCTTTGAATCTTGATCCCATTCCCTCTTGTCTGAATCAACCCTTTGTTTGTTGAATTTTGGGGAGCACTACAAGGTCTATTTATCCAGGCTCTTTTGGAGGAGACAGGCTGATTGGAGGCAAATTTCAGTTTTGGGGTTGAGTTTTGGTGTTGATATTTTGTTAACTCTGACTTACGTTCATAGCATATTTTCAATATTGAATTGGTTATGTGCTTAGATAAGTGCATTATAAACAAAAAAAAATAAACTAATAAATATTGTTAATAAGAAAATCACTGCTTTTTACTATGCTATATTTTTCATGATCTTTGTGTTAGAAAAGATGGGCCAGATCCTCAGCTGCTGTAAATTAGCATGATTCTGTTACTTCAGTGGAGTAATGTACATTAACTGAAGATCTGGCCCAGAAGATTGATCTCAATCATAGTGTGGTAATTGAAGTAATGAAACTGTTCAGCGTATATGAAGCAAATTAAACATTGATCAAATGCATGTATGCAGTGGAAGTAAGAAGTATGTGATCTGGATTAATATAAGCATGAGGAGGTTTAGTTTAAAAAATAAGTGTACTATATAACAGGGAGACTAACCCTGCAAAATGCTTATATGGTTGTTTTTGTTATTTTATTTGCACATTGAAGAATAAATTTGAGGCACATAGAATTCTTCCTCTTATACTCAATTTTCGATACTTATGTTATAAAATCAGAACTAGTAAGTGGCATACTTGGAGTGTCATCTGTTTTGAACATTGATGTTTGGCATTTCCAGCAAACTTTATTTACCAGGAGAAAATGCACTGAGGCAGCAGCCTTTTTAAAAGGGGAAAATCTTGAGTTCGTTTCCATACTCATGTAAACCTACAAAGCAGTAAAAGTGCTGTGTTTCTTCTGTGCCAGCAGGCCATATGGGAGAAGCGCCATGTAATGCAGCTCTACATCCCCAGTGTGCCACAGGGTGGTCCCCACTGTGGTTGTCTGTAACCAGAGGTAATATAGAAGGGAGGAAGTGGGCATGTGGCCAGTGAGTTGACACTGAATAGGGCGTCAAACCCTACTTTGGAGAAAGCATCAAGTTGTGTCTCTACTTCCTTTATCTTGCAGTGCCACTGGCCAGTACTGGGGCATAAAGACATGGGAATCAATAAAAATTTCCTTTAGCCATGCTCTACAGCAGTACATATTTCTTGAAGCTAATTCCCTTCACTTAAATTTGCTCATTTTTTTCAGGATTTTCTCATAGAACATACACCATTTTTCTTTTAAGCCAGCCTTATCTGTCGAGCCACAACATTCACTAACAAAGTTGGTTGTAAACCATATGTTATTTTTTTCACACAAAGTGACACGCCCAGCATTGCAAAGAAGAATACAGTACACTCTAAACAAATGCAGATTAATTAAGCAGTCTGATGAAATAACCCCACTTTTGCAATTAGCAACCAATTGCCATCGTAAAACAAGGTGAAATCAATCGCTGGTGTAATTCTCTTGAATATATGCGGTTGAGAATATAAGAAAATTTTGTGTATTAACGTTATGATCACCATGTTTCCAGTGTGGATTGTCTGTGGCTGTCAGTGGTTCTCAATATTTTGCTATATAAGTGAGTTTCTCAGATGGTCAGATTGTAAACTCCTGTAATATTATTTCCTCATAACCACAAAGTGCAGGAGACATAGTTGCCATACTTTGTTAATCTCTTCATTCTGACTGTAACCTAATTAACTGACACTGGATAATGCTCAGGAAAATGGCAGATATTTTAAGAACTTACTACATATTTACCAGTCTCTCTTATCCAATTTACAGGCTTAACAATAAAAAGAAAGAACAGTTATCCCATTAAAAAGAAGTGTGACCTAGTGTATGTACTTTCCAAAATCCTTTGCAGTTCTCACAGGCTTCTGCTGTTCAGGGCTTTCTCTACAGTTGTGTTAGGTTTTGAAATGAATGAAACAAAAAGAGTAAGTGGCAGATGTAGGGGGGCAGAAACCTTTGTTATTCCTTGTGGTCCACAGCATTTTTGTTAATGTGAATTAAATTCACACTTGTCTTGTGAGTGTGGAAGTAGGATAATCGTAGAAAACTTTATTAGACTACAGAGGGTGTATGAGGCAAGTGAAATCTATGACTAGTAAACTCTGTTCACAGAAATTATACACCAAGCAACCAAAACCAGCTACAAAATAGTAGTGCATAAAAAAGAGAAGGGTGGTTGGGCCAAATCTAAAAGTGAACTACTCTGAGACACTAAGAAACCACACTTAAATGATAGAAGAGGCTAAGACTCAGGGATAGATATGTAATGAGTGTCACTGCAGGAACCACTCTATGTAAGTGTGAGACCCAAGAACTACATGAATTATTGGGGTGTGGAAATTCAGTGCCAGTTGATCGGTCATCACCAGTAAAACTAATATGTTTGTTTTGTAGCTCGCCTTTGGCAAACCCAATTTCACATCTCTCAACCATTGTGACTTGCTATGCTGTGGCGTGCTATGTGTGCCAAAGACTCTTGGTTGAAAATAGCCGCTGAATTTGGTGACTTTCCAGGCACTCTGGAAAAGACAACTGTTTTAGCGGGTTTTTGGAGAGGGCTGCATGTATACTTTCTCTCTGATCAAGGGTGTGGGTGACTGGTTGAATGAATATATTAATGTTGCTAAATTTAATTTAATTGTATTTATTGGACAATTAATTGTTAGGACACCTAGAGTCTTGAATAGGTATTTTTATTTTAAATCTAAATAAATATGAGGGGCACAAAGTCATTCATTCAGGAAATTTATATTTCTGTCAGGTTAATTTTTTTCATGTAAGTAACCCTTTCTGTAACCCCAGTTCCATTGGTTTGCATTTCTGATATAAATAACTTTCATAAATGACAGTGAGGGGATATCAAATGTGTGTGAAACAAGCCAACTTTGGGACCAAAATGAATGATTTCTCAAAATGACCAGGTTCTGGACCTGGATCCTCAAGTGTTTGTCACTTGAGAGGTAACCCCAATTTTCTGGTAGCAGAAATTCTGGTGTCCCTTCTCCATTTCGTGGGTCCAAGTTACCCAGAAATGCTGTTTCTTTTAAAGGTGTCATTTTCTTCTTCAAGCTCCTGGTGATACTAGTCTTTCTGTTCTGCTGTGCTCTGAATCCACTGCCTGCCTCAGGAAGCCCTCCTCACTTGTTGACAGGAAGCTTTTTCTGTGGCATATGAGTGGGCTCAGTTCAGCACAATAGCATAGCTGGACACATGCCATCAGAGCCAGTGGTATGTCTAAAATACACTGTTCCCCCTCCCCAAGTATTTCAGCAGTATGTACTGGGGATAAGGAGCATATCAAAGAACAAAAGGAGAGAAGAATGAAAGAGGAGCTTGTGATCCCCTCCCCTGTCAACAGTGTGTTCAACCATAGCTGGTACCCTTAGCTGTGACATACTGTTACTGCACCCAAGTGTTAGCTGGGGTCTGAATAGAGATATGAATAAAACATGGCTTCCCTCAAAACGCACAAAGGCAAATATAGTTCAAGAGAAAAAATTAAAGCAATCTAGGGAATGCATTTCTCGTGATCACCATAAGAAAAAACACAGTAAATTATCAGGTTCTGGATGGATACACGTACCAGTGAAAGGCAAGTGTATATTGCTTTGCAGAAACAGATGCCCTTCCATGCCAGTTTTATACAACAGGAAAAAATTCAGAAGTAAAACTAGGACAGAAAAACTATTATAGAGATCGGAAAAATTAAATTTTGATGAATGTGAAGCTAAATTTCATAGATACTGATGTTGAAATAAATGAGGAAATTCACATGCTATTTTAAAAGAAATCTGAGGAACAGAAGCAGACAAACAGATGAAATACAAGCAGACAGACAGATGAAATACAAGATTATCCATGGGAAATTCTGAGAACCAACATGTTTACATGGAACAGAGATGACTAATTTTTCATAGTAGACGATTACTAGAAAGTTTGAAATGTTTTTCACACCAAAAGCAACACTGCAATAAAAAAGGGAGCAGATAAAGCCAAATAATGCATTTTTGGACAGCTACTTAGAAGTGCTTTCAAATATATATATATAGAGAGAGAGGTGTTAATTTACAAAGCTCAGATGTCAAATGGAAAGTAGGTTGAAGATGAAGAGTGTCTTAGATGTGGATTCTGTTCTTAGTTGTACCACAGAATAAGGTCAAGATTTTGAAAAGTTGCCTCTAATATTCGTTGTCTCAAATTTTGGATGCACAGGTGGAAAAGTGTAAAGGCATCTCATGGGTAGTTATTTAAAATGTGTCTCAAGATGGGCACTTAGCCTAAAGGTAACTCAAGTTGTATTCCCCAAATCAGGGACCACTTTCCAAAAATTTGGCTTGACTGCATGATCTTGAGCAAATTACTTTAGGCCAAAATTTTCAGTGGTTGGTGCCTCCATTTTTGGTTAAACAATCTGAGATACTTTGGATATGACCTTTTGAGGCACTGTGCACTTGCTCCTCATATTCACTTGAGTTTGTACTGTGATGGTTCAGCAGATCTAAAAAATCAGCCCACACTTACATCCCACTCCACCCTGTAACAGACCTCTGAAGTAGAACGTACACCATCATTTATGTTACCACTTAATTTGATGGAATAATTTAAAACCTAAAACATTCAGAAATTGCTTGACTGTAGCATGTATTTCACCCACATGTCTAACCCAAATTTATCAAAATAAAACCTTGAATATTGTATGATTGATAACAATGGTGTAGCTACTACCACATGATAGAAAACAAGGCATAGGTAAAACAATGTCTGCAAACAGCGTTGGACAGCAAGGAGAAAGGGGTAGGCAGAGCTGCTGCTGAACACTATGCTCTGCCATGCCCGGAAGAGGATGGGGGAGGGGGAGAGAGTAAGGATCTTTTTGTCTGTAATGTGTGGGTATCAGTTTTGGTGATCTAGACGTAAAAGATCTCATTATGAATTCCCTGAACCACAACAATAATTTTCAAAGTAAGATGAGATGAAACTGCTTGAATAATTCAAAAAGGAACATCGACTTTCTATCTTTTTTAATGTGTGAATAAGATTAAATGTATTACTATTTCAGAAAGCTGCGTGAACAGGAGTTTACTGTGCAATCACTAAAAAAAAAATGTTTCCCAACAATGTTTTGAGAGGATGAGGGAGAAAAGATGGGACTTGGAAACCATTTATAGATTGCTGATACACAGAATGCTGTGATGTCATTAGCTGTTTACTGGTAACTATGGAGATACATGTATTGTCAATTAAAGCTTGGTTACCAATAAGAGAACATTTGAAAGTGACAGTGGAATCTTGAACTAAACAAAAAGAAGGAACAATTTGATGTTGATGATAGCACTGGAGGTTTGGTTGATGTACTATTACTGATTGATGGTCAATTGCTAATGAGAGATTTATGTTAGGGTACTTTTATGAAAAATCAGACTTCAGTTTTATGGCAGCTGTTATGAAGTTAGAATCATGTCTGGTTGAGGCAGCATATGCCAAAGTGACTATTATTGAGACCATATTTTAATATATTTGTAGATTTAAACTCCTAGGAACAGTAGATTAAATCCAGCTAAAGTGGGGGAGGTTGTTCTCTCTCTGTGTGCACACAAAGCAAACATGAGAGTTAAATGCAAGTAAGGAAAAGAGAATGAACCCCAATGTTTATTATGTATTGTCCTCTTGCTGCTGATAATGCTGTGGAAGCAGGCAGCCTTAAATATGCAGTATGACTGTTGACAAACACGTTCTATTGTAGTAAATGTTCCAATCTGTTACAAATTGGCCTCTAAATTTACTCAGGCAAGTTTTATGTGCACAGCCTGTTATGGGTATGAGACCCACATTTTGCACAAGCAGTTCAGACAGACCCTCAGTTACATTATCTGTACATATTAATTTTCATTTCCATGTACAAGTGAGGGTTTTGTGTACAACAAGCACATGTGTATGCAACTTTGCAGAGGAAACTTTAGAGGTTCCTTCTGAAAATTTGTCTCTAATGCCTTATCTATGCACAAAAATTGTATTACTTTAATAACAACACTCCTAGTGTGGATGCAGTTATACCTGTACAAAGGTGCCTCATACTGGCATAGCTTAGTCCCATATGGGAAGAGAGATGAGATATACTGAGTTGATGTACTAGAATTTATGTGGTGTATTACCATGACGCTAATTTAAACATAAATTCCTTCGTTAAATCCAAAGACTAAATGGTATTTATACAATTGCTCTAAACATGCCTAAAAAGCCTAAATAATAAGCAACTTACTACATCCAAACAGTAACAAAACATTTACAAGCATTTAATTAAGATACTTATATACAGGCTAAACCCAGGGGTGCTTAGACCTATATTGGTCTGCTCTAACTTGGTTAGGTGGGTGTTAGCAGTGAACGCTTTAAGAGTTTACTTTTTTATACCCTACAACAAACAAGTGATCCATTGCCAATTATCGGACCTTAGCTAAGGCTAGATAGTAGTTTCCTGTATAGCCAATTATTTATTGCACCTGGTACCCAGTAAACTGGGTTTTATTTCTATTAGTTCAGCCCAAACCTTAAATAAGATAACACTGATCTTATGTTAGTGAAGGGTCCCTACAGGTTCAACACAACAAATCTTCTTGCTCATGATCTCATTCTTTTTGGTCACATGCGTTGGTCCTGTTGCTTATGCTACTATCCCAACTCAGTTTTAAATCATAGTTCACCCAAACCTAATGTGGGCCAATATTTCTACTAATATAACAGCATCCGCACCAAGGGTTAAACTGATATAACTATTTTGGTTAAAAAAAAGAATCACACACCAAAACCAAAACAGATATACACTGGTACAAAAGCTGTATGTAGGCCTGATCTAAGTGTTTGGCTTAAATCATCAAAAGAGGAGAAATTCACTACCACTTCATACTTAACTTGTTACATTCTATCTACTATGATGTCATTTAACCTAAGGCAACATCATTTACAACAACTGGCAGGTGTATCTTTGTTCTTCATTATGTTTTGTCTGAACAAACACTTTGCTATCTCTAGCTGTTATGATAGTGATCGAGTTATGTGGAATGGATTGTCTAGCTTAAGTGATTGTAGTTGAGATAAACAGATTGCTTAGTGTGCAGTGTGTACAGATTGCTATCTCTGATCTGAATTACAGCCCTCTCTGTCCTTACTTTCTGTGATCACACAATGTGGGAACATAAAAATGGGAGAAAGTGGCAGATCATGTTAATTAAAGTAATGACTGATTCCCATTGCAGCATAGATAGAATAAAACAGTTAAAATTAAAAAAAGAGACAGTTTGAGCTGAGAGAGAAAATAGTTTTGGAGAATGAGGTGCATATCACATTTTATTCAGGGGCCATCTTTCGGAAGAGAAACCGAAGGTGTTCTCTCATGTCCCAGGGATTCCAGGGCACAAGCAGGAAAGAAAAGGCTCTTTGATCCCTTTTGTTAGCCTTGCACATTTAACATGGTTGTAATATGTGTCTTTAGGTTCTGATGTATGACAGTAAGTTTTCATATCCATGGTAACAAGGAACAGAATTTTAATTGCATTCTGTAGTAACCAGGATTTATTCCAAATTTTACTGTTTTGTGCAGTGACTTGAAAATATGACCTATACTTGATGGTTTCATCAATGAGGCCACATAGAGACAGGATGGATTACAAATATCTACAGCGAAAAGGACAATGTGCACTTATTGGATTAAACTAGTTACCTTCTTCTTGATGTACATTCTCATACACATACAAAATTCATGTAGGTGAAGGTTGCAGGGACATATCAGTGGTTTGAGTGCATGTTATCTTTCAAGTATCAGCGAGGAGCCGTGTTAGTCTGTATCCACAAAAACAACAAGGAGTCCGGTGGCACCTTAAAGACTAACAGATTTATTTGGGCCTAAGCTTTTGTGGGTAAAAAACCACTTCTTCAGATGCATCTTTCAAGAATGGCAAAGGTTAATAAAAAACACCAAAACAAACCCCTCAATTGTTAGAAGTACACCAAAACAAACCCCTCAATTGTTAGAAGTATAGAAAATGCACGGTTAAGGTTGTGTTCCTCCAAGTTGGCTGTGCATAATTCCCCTATGTACAGTCACCTCAAATTTTTGCAGAAAACATTTGCCAAACTAATTTATCAATTCTGAGGTCAAGATAACTTGTTGGTAGATGTCAGAGTAGGGGCCAAAGTTAGAAATACAATGAAAATTCAATTACAAACTTATATATTGAGTGACTACCATCTGTCCATAATTTCTTGGCTTTCATACAGATTGACGCTGGGAATTACTGGCATCCAAGGTGGATCCTAGTAACTGAGTACGTCACAGTCATTAGCATAAAAAAGCTCCATTTATAACACCAAATTCTCAAATCAACCTATGCAGAATGGTAGTGTTACCACACTTATTCATGTGCCTTGTCCGTGCTAGTTAGTTTTAACTGTTTTTAAGTGTAATGTTTTAAAATTGGACAGCACAGTTTGGGACCATGCAACCAAATTTTAAATGATGTTTTAATGTAGTAACAGAACTGTAGCCCAGCTTTGCTAAAAGGGTATTTTTGGTCATTGTCTACCACCAACAAAAATTGTATTGTTTGCAACGTGGTTATTTAGACACTCCAAACCAGTTTTGGAAAGTGTTTCACTAATGTAGTTTGCAATCATTTGGAAACTCATTTTCCTTTAATGCCAGTGTCAACAAGACTGTCACTTTTTCTTCACTAGATTTTACTGTGAGGTAGGTAAGGGAGGTCAACACCATTCCGTTGCCAGTGGTTGACCTCACGGTTAAAACTACAGTGCCTTGTCTCCATTAGGGTTGTACAGTGGAATAACTAACACCTCTTTTGCAGTGAAGACATAGCCTATCTTCCATCAGTATGAACCAGCAGGCAAGGAAAATGAACAGTGCAGCATTGCTGTGTGAACTTTGACAGCATAGAAAGGTGAACAGGGGGTGATAGCAGAGTTTGAGGTTTTACCTTCACTTCTGAAAATGGAATTGAGAGCTTTTAGAAGTTGGTGTCATCATAAATGAGAATAAAAACCTTAAAATGGACCATAAATAATGCAGGCAAAAAAATTTTCCCATAGAAAAATTGAAAAGACAGAAGAAGGTGTTGGGATTTGGGAAGAAAGGATGCAAGAAGTAATCTGAATACAGGCTCTTAACTTTTATGGGAACAGAAATCAGTAATGCCAACCCCAGCATTCAAAATTCTTGAATCAGGCCCCAAAAATTACAACGTTGACTTAAAAATGATAAGTTAGGGGTTCTTTTTATTTGCCTTCTGGTTTTTGAACCTTTGGGGTTCACATTTTTAAGCTGTCCTCGGCACAAGGGCTTTTTATTTTTAATGAAGAACACCAAATATCACAATACGTATGATAAAATCACAAGAGTAGAAAACACTAACATATAGCAGTCCATTCTCCATTCATAAATTCCTGCTGAAGTCTTTGGGAAATCTGGATGTATTAGGAATGCAGGATCAGGTCCATGGTGATCACATTTTATATTAAGGTTACATTTATAAATCCTTTATAAAGGATTATGGCCCAGATTTTTAAATGTATTTAGATGTGGCTCAGCTCAGTGCCACAATATGGCTAAGTCCCATTTTCAAAAGAAATTTAGGAACTTAGGAACCTAATTTTAATTGATTTTCAGTGAGACATAGCCACCAGTGTCATCTTTGGAAATGAAACATAGCCATTCAAATCACTGAGGCCTTGCAGTGCTGAGTGGAGCGGTACCCATAAACCTTTACAAATATGGACCTGTATTATTAGTGGATGTTATAAGTGTGTTACACATATGACCAGTATATGTAATAGATGGTTAGAAGTCATAATGATAAGTAACTTGTTGAACTCTAACAGTTGATTAACCATTTACTAACTCTTTATAAACATAATATAAAGTGTACTAAATACTCCCTTTTTCTGTTAATTTACTCATATTAATTTTATTAGGCATTCTGACTGAGTAAATATTTGAACTTAGTCAAAACTGAAGCATTTGGTCCATTGTTAGCTGATATGTAAATAGACTGGTCCCATAAGAACTGTAATGATGTCATATCTGTGTTATACATGAGATCTTAAATGGGTGCATGACAGCAACAAAAAGGCCCAAACCGGAATGCATTTTTGGATGACCTTTATCCTACCTCATGTGATTTAGCAGTAAGTTATCCAAATGGCTGTCACACACCACTATTTACAGAGGCTTGGAATTGATAAATATCATGAAGTTAAAAAAATGTAGGCTATAGAAATGGAGATATTTAATCGTATAATCAGAATTCTGAGAGCAGAGAGTCAAAATGCAGCCCAATTAGCGGGGAGGCTTTTTCTTTATTATTTATATTAGGGTAGTTCCTGAAGACCCCAATCAAGGATCAAGACGTCATTGTGTTAGGTACTATACAAATACAGAGTATGAGACAGACCCTGCCTTGTAGAGCCTGTATTTTAAATAGACAGTACAGACAAACAGTAATAAACAAGTGGGCTTGGCACATATAAGCAATGTACTGTTTTGTAAAAGGTAAATCCAGGCACATAATAATCAGTGCTGGGGCTTTCAGATTATACAACAGATCAGTTCCTTTAAAGAAAGACAGATACATCTTCAAAATAAAGATACTTTGTAATATGTTCGAACACATCATAAGGGTACACCACCATGTGAATTGTATGAATTCATCCCTAGTTGTGTCAATGCCATGCATCCATTGACTTTGCGCCTTACAGCAAACAAGATTTAAATTATACATTCTAAAGTGTGACGAGTACTTGTGGGACCTTAGAGACTAACAAATTTATGTGAGCATAAGCTTTTGTGGGCTAAAACCCACTTCATCGGATGCATTCAGTGGAAAATACAGTAGGAAGATAGATATATACACACCGAGAACATGAAAAAATGGGTGTGCAATCCAGTTCACTCCCTGTTAAGTTTTATTGCTTTAAACCAGAGGTTGGCAAACTACAGCCCGTGGGCCACATCTGGCCCACAGGACCCTCCGGCCCGGCCCCTGAGCTCCTGGCCCAGGAGGCTAGCCCCCGGCCCCTCCCCTGCTGTACCCCCTGAAACCCGATGTGCCCCTCAGGCCAAAAGTTTGCCCGCCTCTGCTTTAAACTGAACCAGTCAGGAAAGGTGTGGAGCATGGGTGGAGATGGGGGGCAGGTAGGGGCAATGCCCCTTCAAAGTGTATACCAGAGGTTTTCAGACTCTGGGGAGCACCTTCTTGGGGGTGCAGAGTAATGTTTGGGGGGGAGGGGATGTGAGCTCCGCCATGCGGGGCTGGCCAAAGCTGCCTGGGTTGTCGCTTGCCCTCCCAAACATTAGGGGGACATGGCTCACAGTTTGACAAACCCTGGTATATATTTGGGGGTGAGGATGTGGGGGGAGGAGGAGAGTGGTGACTCCAGTCAGCTTGGGCCAGCCCTGTGAGGTGGGATTTGTGGAAGGAGTGCCAGCCCCACCCCTGACTCACTCATTAAGTACATTGTAATTTAAGTACCTTAACAATTGCTAAATCTGGAAGTTAGACCTATCCAAATTATTAATAGTATTAAGGCCTATGCCTGTGGTGGGGAGCTACCCGGATCTTAAGTTGTCCCCTTTCAACTCCAGGGGATGGATTTGTTTGTTCAGCAAAATCCAGTTAAATAAGGCGAGGTACATTTGCAAAATAATTTTTTGGAATTTTTTGGAACTTCCTTTTAAGTCAATGGGAGATATGTGGGTAATGCCTCATAAAGTTCTTTGGAAGTGTGCCCTATATGTATAAAGAAATTGAATAATTTCCTTATGGGCATTTCAATAAACCCCAAAGATTAAATTTGGCTAGTCTTATAGACAATCTAAGAATGATCTGTAGTGTTGTAAACTACAGTGTGTAAAGATTTAGGCCTCTCCCTTTTGAAAAGTTGAAGCAGGGGAAATTTAACAGCTAGCAGCCTGTGTGGCATCATTTTTTGAAAGGAAAAAGCTCCACACATGGCGGTTTTTCATTTTCCAAATACTCTCCATGGTGAGCATACATGCAACACATTTAGGAAATACTGAAACAT
This sequence comes from Lepidochelys olivacea, assembly GCF_965140295.1. NCBI lineage: Eukaryota > Metazoa > Chordata > Testudines > Cheloniidae > Lepidochelys > Lepidochelys olivacea. The sequence continues at coordinate 52,040,721 of NC_140421.1, read as the reverse complement.
ACCTTATTAAAGGCTCATTGGATCCCCTTGCTGCAAAACCAGCTGCTGTGCTCCTTATATTCCAGAGCAGGTTTCTACAGACATCTGGCACCTATGTGCCTTTTTCCTATGGTGCATGAGTAATCTGCTCTATAAATTGTCATTTAACCCCATATATCAACGAAAGAGGTGTCTATCACCACCTGTTTGGCAGACTATAACCTATAGTCTCCATAACTCTAATTTGCTAAAATATCTGAGAGTAAGAAAGAATAGTGGCAAGCAGGCAGCTGAGGTAATGCTGTAGCTGAATAATGAGTTTCTCTGTTAGATCCTTTGCGTTAGATGACCCAGATCCAATTTCAAGTGCCATTACTTGAATCAGAACTTTTGCTTTATTTTGACTGAGCCAGCAAGAATAATAAAGTGAAGTGGAAAAAAATTGAAGGGTGATTTGTTGAGTATAAATAAGAAAAATGAGCTCTGCTTGAGTCTTGAGAATTGCTTTTGAACTTTTCAGGCTTTGTGCATCCACTTTCTTAAACCCCAATAGACCAGGGCCTTCAAAGTTTTTTATTTCACATATTTTTTTCATATATCCTATGAAAAGAAATAATTTTCTGAGGTCCAAGGAGGACCAAGGCTATTGTATTATGAAATACTCCTAAGGGTATATCTTGAGTTCCCATATATATAAAAATACTGGAATGAGAGCTTCTGTTTCATAGTAGTGTGCTGGTCTGGGCTCTGAACACAAATAGGGGCAAATGAAACCTAGTTCTGTTCTTTCATTCACTGGATCAGGAACCTTCACTGCCAGGATTCTGGTCCACTCGGTCTCTTCTCACTGTGCATCTAGCTCTAATTGACATTAATGGGAGTTATAATCGGACACAGCTCTCCCAGCCAGAACTCTCAGTCATTTGGAGTTGCAAAATATTTGGTAACTCTTTGTGTGTATGAGATGACTGTAGGCTGGTGGAGTTGAGGGGTGGATCATTCCTGATTGGTCTAGGGCAGCTGAACCATTAGAGCCGCACTAGTTATGTGAGCATAGGGAGAAGTGAATAATCCACTGCTAAATAAATAAACCAACGGCCAGAAAGATGGTAATCTGTCATTCATGGGGAGTAATATGTAATTGTGCATGTCCCATGCCCAACCACTAGAGAGCCTCTGTATGTATTATATCCCAAGTAATGGAGCAGCATAGTGTGGCAGAGCAAGAAGCAACATAGCAGCTTTGTAAACAAGCAGGTAACTTAGCTCTCTGTCCCTGTCTTAACTGACAAGCTTCTGAGTCCAGAGGTAACAGGTCCAATATAGTATACATAAAGGAAGAGGATAAATACTGCAGGATGGCAGCTAGGTATACTCTATATGGTGAGATGATGCAAGACTGTTTATACAGTTCATTTAAGTTTGGTCCTTGTGCTTTGTAAGTATCACATACACCAAACACCTTGTCTTTTCCTGGTGCTTTCTAAGCTGTCACGTACACAATCACTGAGCTAATATGTTGTTTGCTTCAAGAACAGAGAATGTTCTAAAATGATTTGACCTCACTGCAGATAACAGAACAAAAGGATCCTGAGTCTTGGATCTCTTGCCATATTAGGAAATTAGAACCAAATGTTTGTCCCTGTTTCAGACATATGGAGATACTTTGGCATTAAGTTAATGTCTCAAAATATGTCTGTTCATAATTAATTGAATCTGTCTTCTTTGTGAAATTAATGCTGGGGTGTCATGTGGAGGGAGATACTTATAAAATTATACTTAAAAATATTGTGATCTGCACTAAGTACTGTACATTTTTCATTAATTCATTAATTAAGTCAGTTGTACTGTACATACCTTGCCTTGTCAAGAAGGACAAGAAAAAAGGATGTTTATTTTCCATATTGGAAGAATCCTGAATTTGGTGTGAAAAATAGCAGCATATTTGGAAGGCTTAAATCAGCTCCAGATGTAGGTACAATAGTATACCATTGTGTGGTATAAAACACAGGAGTACAAGATAATATATAAGGCCCTGATATTGCAACATGCATACGCTTAATTTTATGTACATGAGTAGTCCACTGGGATTAATATATTTTGATAATAGCATATATGTACTATGTAGACTCTACTACTTACAGGCTCAATTGTGGCCTTGTCACAAGTTCTGAGCAAGGGGCAAGACGTTGTTGCATTGCTCCTGGAGCAGGCTGGAAGATAGTGTGTGACAAGGAGTGGCCAGCTGTTACTCATGTGTACTATGCTATAAGCTTTGGTATTGATCTGGGGTGGTATATGAGGGGGGGGATAAAAAGGAATCCATTGGAAGTATATTTCTAAGAAGCAAATGTAAATAATCTAATTTTCAAAGCAGGTTTATATTAAATTTATCTTCCTAATGAATATAAAAATCAAGCTGTTCAGATTATTTGTATGTCGTTTGCAGTACTAAACTTATTGTTGTGAAGACAAGTTTTGTGAAGACTATCGATAGGCAGTTTTATAGTGGCTGTAGAAATCCAAATGAAAAGCTAAGTGGAAAAAGATTTACATGTTTAAAACAAGATCTGTGTTGAATAGACTGTTGTTGATTTGTTAGCCATAGTGATAATGAAATCAAAGTCAGAAAAAAAGATACTTAGTTTCCAGAATTCCCACTTAGTTCCAGGAAAGTCATTTCCAATCTGCTGTACATTGGCTAATTCTAATCCGTTCCTGGAGATTTTTTCCCTAGAGAGCACCAGTTAATATGTCTGATTCTTATGGTATATTAACCTGATATTTGTTTCACTCTTCTAATTAATTGCAGTACTATGAAGATGCATTACAGAGGGTCACGCTATGATGATGATGCATTACTCCAAAAATACACGAAAAATGAGTGTGTTTTGGGTAATTAGCGTTGACTACCCTTAATATTGACATTTTTGGCGTGATGCAGGCTCTAAAATGAATTTGCTTCCCTGCTTAAAAGTTTGTTCTTAACTACAAGATCTATCATACCAGACTTGTGCTATCAGGCAAATTTGCTCCAGGCTCCACAACTTTTTCACTTGATGTGAAGGTGTATTAAGTATCTTTTAAATGCAGTATTTAGTAACATAGCATGGTTCCAAAATTAACCATTTAGATGACTGAAAATAAATTCTGTCAATATAAATTACTTGAAAACTCAGAATGGATGGAATCCCACAATAATGGTATATGATTTTCATTTATTACTATTTTGCTACCCAGTATAGGGTGCTTGATTATCAAAATTAATTGAATGCGAATGGTGTAGGCTAAAATTGCATAGAAGGGTTTAACTGAAGGGAAAAAAAAAGATGGGAAATTCATAATTCAGGCTGCTACTCAGATTCCTTTAACTAGCTGATTCCAAACTTTTAAAAGCTGAACCATGCCTTTAGGAAAAGTACATAAGAACGGCCATACTGGGTCAGATCAAAGGTCCATCTAGCCCAGTATGCTGTCTTCTGACAGTAGCCAATGCCAGGCACCCCAGAGGGAATGAACAGAACAGGTAATCGTCAAGTGATCCATCCCCTGTCGCCTATTTCCAGCTTCTGGCAAACAGAGTCTAGGGACACCATCCCTGCGCATCCTGGCTAATAGCCATTGATGGAGCCTATCCTCCATGAACTTATCTATTAATTTCATTTGGTGACCCCTAGTTCTTGTGTTATGAGGAGTAAATGACACTTCCTTATTTACTTTCTCCACACAAGTCATGATTTTATAGACCTCTATCATATCCCGCCTTAGTTGTCTCTTTTCCGAGCTGAAGAGTTCCAGTCTTATTAATCTCTCCTCATATGGAAGCCGTTCCATACCCCTGATCATTTTGTTGCCCTTTTCTGAACCTTTTCCAATTCCAATATATCTTTTTTGAGATGGGGCGACGACATCTATCCACACACTATTCAAGATGTGGGTGTACCATAGATCTATATAGAGGCAATATTATATTTTCTGTCTTGTTACGTATCCCTTTCTTAATGATGCCCAACATTCTGTTTGCTTTTTTGACTGCCGCTGCACACTGCGTGGGTGTTTTCAGAGAACTATCCACAATGACTCCAAGAGCTCTTGTAAGATCTTGGCAAACCCATAAGTAAACCCATTATGCCCATTCTCCAACCTTATAATGTGGTGTTAATGGCCTTCTCAAAATGTCAGTCCCTCAGAGTAGATTGTGTAGCTCTCCATAATATGATCCTTCCTCTCCTTCCTTATATGCCTCAATGAAATAGTTAACTATGTTGACATTTAAAGTGTCTTCATTGGTATCGGAGTTAGCAATCAATGAAAGAAGGAGACAGTTCCCACCTCAGAGCTGTTGTTTCAGGCTCTCTGAAAACTCAGCCAGACATCACTGACTCGAGTCACATTTTCAAGATTTTCTTCACAATCGTAACAACTAGAGACATATGGGCTTGGGAGCTCTGGAGGCACTGGAAACAAGACAAGCTATCATGGATATCACTCCTCCCTCTTGGTACTGTCCCAACATTTTGTCACTGGCTGGCTGGCTGATGGTTGCCATCCTCCCTGTGGTGTGTTAAAATTGGGGAGAGGAAGATAATACAGCTCAGAGTTACTTATGATGCAAGGGAAAATTGCACCTTAAAAAGCTGTTTCCAAACTCTTCTCTGTAGCTGCTCTTGTTGGTCAGGTGGAGATCAGCAACCCCTCTCCCCAGCATGGTGGCAAAGGAGGTAAAGAGACTTGAATAAGAGTACACAATGGGAAGTAGGTATGTATAGTTATCTGCCCTTCCTTTCCATATAGTCCGGTTTATGGGTTTTCTGCTTCTTTCTCCGTTGCATAGAGGAAGAAAAGCATATAGATCATTGTGTGCAAATCACATCCTACTTACCATACTCCTGAATAATTTCCATTGCATACATTGCAGTTTTACCAGAATAAGGAATGTAGGATCAGCCCTCAAAGTTGTGTTAAATTGTGGGGGGGAAATGTGCAAAAATGTTTGCAGTTTCATTTGGGGGCAATTCTGCAACTTTTGATGGGAAAGCTTCATTGAACAAAGGATACAAAACCCTGAATTTCCCCATATTTTTGTTATAAATCCATCCTTTGCTTGGAAATGGGCTTAGTTTTACTTTAAAATAATCTATTTTTCCAAGTGACATTTCATTATTATTTATTCAAAGATGGGCCCATTGTCACTTAAATAGTCAACTTTAAAACTAATAAATACTAAAATTCACATTTTTTGGTGAAAATAGAGCAAGCTTTTCAAGATAGATATTCTGTTTTATAATGTGTTGACTGGGGCCTCTAACCTTACTGGAATACCAAGAAATAACTTTCTTTTTGCAGTGAAATGTAAAAAAGTATTTAAATTCTGAGTATTTTCAGTTTCGTTGCAAAACATTTGCATAGCTTTACAAGGACACATTTAGAAAAATCAATTAATGAATGGATTGAATCATAAGAAAATGTATAATACATAGAAAACTTTCCCTAACAATTGTAAAGCAGATATCACAGAAGAAGATACTGTCTGGTGGATAGTGTAAGTAGTACTTTTTTGTTTTTATGTTTTCATAAACTAGAAAGGACTTTAATGAATTTTTAATTTTTAAGCTAAATGGCACATAAGTGTGTATTTTGAAACTAATGCTGTTTTGAAACCAGTGCTATTAAAATTTTTCTCTTTCCCATCTGATTCTTACCAGTTGCAACTGGCAGAATGCCAATGTATTATTATTATGGTTATTTCTTTCTTCTTACAAAATGACAATAACTTGTAAAATATAAAGAGGACATGAGGGCCTGTTATAATCAGAAAAAATGATAGCATTCGCTAAAATAATCCATAAAAGTCTCCTATCATGTATGTTGATCTGAACAACTCATGTTGAAGAAGGCAATGTGCTGGATGCTATAATGCTAGATTAGAAAAGTCTTATAATAGTTAGATCAATTGCTTTCACATGCAAAGGGCTATGATTGTTCAAGTAAACCATAATTCTCCCTCTGGTTTTCTGAAGATTTTACCATAAGAAGTTTCAGTATGAGTGGGTGGATGCGGCAGGAAGCTACCACTTATATCCTAGAAAAATGAGCTTCTATGATATAAAAATACACATGAAATGTGGCACAAAAGCCTTTTTGTCTCTTGAGGCTGGCAGGGATTGCTGTGAAGATGGAAAATCACATAGAAAAGTTAATTAAAGGTACTGACTGGAGATGTACCAGCCACTCACTGAAAGGGAAACCAGAGTACTAAATCTACAGTGGCTTTTGAAGCAATAGGAATTTTGGAGCAAAGGCATGTCAGCAATTATTAAACAAAAATTCAGTGGTACAGTATATAAAGCTAATCTTGCCCGTTATGGAAAAGCACAGTTATGCTATTTTAACTGGCTCTGTTGCTTCTTAGTAATTCTTAATTAGAGACAATTAAAATAAGTCCTTGCAAGGCTTTAAAAAATGATCTTCAAGAGCGCATAATGGGCTTTTTTAAATTTTTTTTTTAATGAATGTATTAGGCCAGAATTTACTAGGCATTGGGGGTTGGAAGTGTGTACATTTTGTACAATAGCATAGGAAATCAGAGCTATGCTGCAGGAAATTTGAGCACAGTACATAACTTAGTTTTATATGGGACATCATAGAATAGGGTTGCCAACTTTCTACTTGCACAAAACCAAACACCCTTACCCTGCTCCTGTCCCACCCCTCCTCTGGGGCCCCGCTCATTCTCCAAGGTCCCACCCCCAACTCATTCCATCCCCTCTCCCTCTGTCATTTGCTCACTGCACCCTCACTCACTTGCTTATTTTCAGCAGGTTGGCTCAGGGAGCTGGGGTGTAGGAGGGGGTGAGGGCTCTGGCTGGGGGTGCAGGCTCCAGGTTGGGACCAGAAATGAGGTGTTCAGGGTGCGGGAGGGGGCTCCGGGCTGAGGCAGTGGGTTGGAATGTGGGAAGGGGTGAGGGCTCCAACAGGGGGTGCGGGCTCTAGTGTGGGGCCAGGATGAGAGGTTTGGGGTGCAGGAGGGGTCTCTGGGCTGGGGCTGAGGGGTTTGGAGTGCAGGAGGGGGCTCTGGACTCGTGCAGGGGGTTGGAGTCTGGGGTGCGTGTGAGGACTCTGGCTGGGGATGCAGGCTCTGGGGTGGGGCTGGGTATGAGAGGTTTAGGGTGTAGGAGGGTGCTTCAGGTTGGGACTGAGTGGTTTGGAGGGTGGGAGGAGGATCAGGGCTGGGGCAGGGGGTTGGGGCACAGGCTCTGGGCAGCACGTACCTCAAGCAGCTTCTGGAAGCAGCGGTATGTCCCCTTCCGGCTCTTACATGGAGGCCTGGTCAGGGGGCTCTGAACGCTGCCCCGACCACAGGCACCGTCCCGCAGCTCCCACTGGCTGTGGTTTCTGGCCAATGGGAGCTATGGAGCTGGTGATTGGGGTGGAGGCAGCGCATGGAGCCCCCTGGCTACCCCGTGCCTAGGAGCCGGAGGGGGACATGCCACTGCTTCCAGGAGCAGGGAGGAGCCATGGCAGGCAGGGAGCCTGCCTTAGCCCTGCTGAGCTGCCGATTGGACTTTTAACAGCCTGGTCGGTGCTGCTGACTGGAGCCGCCAGGGTCCCTTTTCGAATGCGCTTTCCGTTTGAAAACTGGACACCTGGCAACCCTATCATATGTAACCCCCATCGGGAGTTTGCCAGCTGCTGGAACTTGAGGCTGAGCATCTACGGAGTCATACCCTACGGAGGACAACAATAAAGGTTACCAGAGTCCTTTGACAACATTTCCCAGCATGTTTGGAGTCAGGACCGGGGCAGAATGGACTAGAAACTCCTACTGAGGCCATAGAGAGGTTTCTGCATGGTGTGATCTGTACAAGGAGTTTGCTGGGCCAGGGCTGATCAGCACCTCAGTGGGAATGGACAGTTTCACTCAGAGACTAGTTTTAGTTTCAGTTTCAAGTTCTGAGTTGGGAGCTGAGAGAGAAGAGAACAGCTCAGGGAGGTGCTGATTAACTCCCCCTCCCCACAAAGGGAATCTTTGAACTGCTGTTGGGACCAGTGCATGAGTCAGGTGTTCCAGCCTCGCAGAGACTAGTGTCCAGAGTGGCAGAGATCCAACCTGATGCTGGCTACCAATAGCCAGCCAAGACCAAAACCTCCCGCCCCCCGGAATCCAAACCAGGGAGCCAGGAGAGGACCCTGAACCATTGTAAGCTTTGTTTAAGCTGGCCAGTGATCACAGTGCTGCAGCACTTGCCTATGGACTCATCCTCAGTGTACCATCTGCCTGGGAAGGCGCCAGGGAGGAAGGTGGGGGGAGGGATACATTGTGAATGTTGGGAGGTAGGAAATTTGGTGAGTTGTTAATGTTTAGTACTTATTAACCCTAATTCTGTCCTTCCCCAGATCTTATTTTCCTCTTCCCAACAAAGTCCCCTTTTGTTATATTGTTATTTTTGGATGTCATTAAATACAGTGGGAGCTTTGTCTGAGTAAGGAGTAAAAACTGAATAGGGACTTCAGGGTTTAGTCTATTGCAGTGGTTCCCAAGCTTGTTCTGCTGCTTGTGCAGGGAAAGTAGCTGGTGAGCTGGGCCGGTTTGTTTACCAGCCTCGTCCACAGGTTTGGCCGATCACGGCTCCCAGTGGCCGTCCTTTGCTGCTCCAGGCCAATGGGAGCTGCTGGAAGCAGTGCAGGCTGAGGGATGTACTGGCCGCTGCTTCCAGCAGCTCCCATTGGCCTGGAGCAGTGAACTGCGGCCACTGGGATCCGTGATGGGCCGAACCTGCGGATACGGCTGGTAAACAAACCGGCCCAGCCCGCCAGGGGCTTTCCCTGCACAAGCGGCGGAACAAGTTTGGGAGCCACTGGTCTATTATAAAGAAATGAAGAATGTATTATTTCTCATTTCTGTTTGTCACAAATGGTGACAACCAAGGGTTTCATCCAATGTTCCATTTCTACTATAAAAATGAATTTTATCATTGCAATGATGACAATATTTTTATATTGCACTGTTGTGTTGCAGTTTCCTGAAAACTCATTAAATCAAAGTACTGAGATGCAATAGTGAGCTACATAACTAAAAGTTTTTTGATTGTTATATCTTATCAGTATTCTCTGATTAATCTTCCAAAGCCCTATCTCAGTATAAAACCAGGGAAGAATTCCTGAGTGGTGTCTATTTTTTTGGTTTTTACAAAGTATTGGTCAGAAATATGGAGGAGATATCCTCACAAGTAAAAATATTTATGCTCTAGAAGGCTCCGAAGTGCTTTTCACCATGACTTACAAAGTATATCAGAATCACTTCAAACAACAGTGAAGTTCAGTGACCTCAGGGAGTAAGAGTGGCAGGAACCCTTACTGTAGCAAATTTTGATAAACATTGTACAATAGCATATGATAATAATCTGCACATTTTAGCAGTGGGAAATTAGAATGTAAACATTGTTTTAGAATAAATTATCTTTCTATTTTTCCTGAACATTAACTTGAGTAACTTAAATTAAACTCCTTGACACAGTGGACTAAATTCTGCCCTTAATTACAGCCCTGAAACCCTATTTACAGGATTAAAATTGATTAAATCTTTTCCCCAGAGAACAAGAGAGGTTTTTAAAATATTTTGCATGTCTGAGCCAAAAGCAGAACTTTTGATTAAATATTGGCTTATTTAAAATAATTAACAAATAACCTAGTAATATTGGAGTTTAGAAATAGTTAGGGTACCTCTCTCAGAGATGGAAAGTAGTTCTAGAGCACAAAGAAAGAACTCTGAGCTAGATGTTTTTGTAAGGCACTATGTTTGAATTAGACTATATCTGTAAATTGCCTTGCTCTGCATAATATCAAGAACATTCTGAGCCCTGAAGCCATCAGGTTCCTTATTTGCTCCAGGTGTTGACATCCAAGGAAATGCCTTGAAATGGGGAGGAGGGGGACTTCTGGACACAAGTTACAATTATTTGTGACTGAGTTCCATTTACCATGAAGTTTCCAAGGTAGTGAGACCTAATTAAATGTGGCAGAACGAATGTGCATTCTGGGCCAATGGATGTCCTGCAGTTACTTAGCATTAATTATTTAAATAAATTATTTAAAATAAATAAATTAGTATGTTGAAAGAAACATTTTAAAATGAAGCACACACCTTTTTGATACAAGCAGCTATAGGCTCCTGAATCAGTGTGTGCTAACGTAAATAACAGAATGAATGTGTATATTGTGTATAGTAAGGGGCAGACTCTCAGCTGGTGTAAATGTTCATAGCTCGATTTACTTCAGTATATTATATTCATTTATTTTGATTTCTCTGTATGTTGTCCACAGACATCAGAAGAGGTAACCCTGGAATTGGAGGCCTTGATTCTGCAAAGCACTTCAGCACATGTGAATGGTTCCACTGAAGTTAGGCAGATGTGTGAATGGAACCACTCTCATATTTAGAGTGAAAGCATGTGCTGAAGTACTTTGCAGAACTGGGGAGTGAGTGAAAAGTGACTGAAAATATATTTGGTAGTGGCTGACAAATCCAAAGAAGTTCTGGTTCATGTTCTAGCCACAAAATTCAGCAGAGTTGGGATTACACTTTCCTGAGCCATTTTCCCACCCCCAAGTATTTAATCCTGCATACCCAATTTTGGCCTATGGATTCCTAAAACCTAATATCATCTATGTACTTCATATCTTATTCCACTGTACTAATACAGGCTATGTCTTCATTGCAAAACAGGTCGTCCTCTTTATTGCAGAATAACTAACACACATTAGCTATCCCTTTGTAAAGTCCTAGTAGAGACAAATCTGTAGTTTTTACTGTGAGGTAGTTTGGCAAGGTCAACAGTATACCTCCACCTGTGGCTGACCTTGCCTAAGTTACCTTACAGTAAAACTACAGTGCCTTGTCTCCATTATGATTTTACAGTGGGATAGCTAATATGCATTGGTTATCCCATGATGAAAAAAGCCCTTTTATTCGTTGTGAAGACAAATCCACAGTCTTAGTACATAGCACAAAAAGAAGTGGATAATGGCAGAGGGAAATTTAGGATTGTCATACTATAGTCTACTCCTGTCTATAATCCTGATCCTCTTGTGAAGGCTTTAAATAATCTCCATATCACGTATTGTTGGCTCCTCTCCACACATCCTGATGAAGTGGCAAAATGTTTCCATTGGGTAAGACTAAGAAGAATCAAGTAGCATTACAGTTAAGAGGGCCATTAAACTCTGTCAGTGTCTCAATGGCACCAAAACATTGGAAGTCGATCCAGAAAACTTGATCCAAAGTAACCATAGACTTCTGTATTGCATCATTGTGATGTAATATTACAAAAATGATTCATAGAAAGTATCAGAATAAAAATAAATAATGGTTCTATTGATGTCAGTAGAAACCTTGCCATTTCAATCAGCTCAATGAACTTCAAATTCTACAGATTATGATTCAATTTTTTTCAAGGAAACAGGTGGAAAAAGGTAGGACCAGGATTACACCCCTAATGTGGAATGTATAATTACACATAATATATTTGAAAATTGTTCAAAATAATTAATCCTTAGAGAAATATTACAAAAATATTTTCCACAATATCACTAAATTCATGGATTGTTAAGTATTTTACAAAAACTAAACCCACTCATGGCAAATGCTCAATAAACACACAATATATTACTTCTCCAGTTTAAACTTGTTCCAATGAATCTGTCGTAATTAGGAACATGAATAGGCAGGGAAAATGTGTTGTTGATTTTTTTCATATGAATTCTGAAATTTGTTCCAGGCATAAAATTGCCCTGAACAAAATATTATATCAATAGGATATAAAAGCTATACAGAAAACAAACCAAACAGGCCAATTCATACAATGGGGAGAAATGTATATTGCAGTCTCCCAGCAGCTATGCACAATGGGGTGCAGCTCAACAAAGAATTAGGGCTGTTGCCGTTCCTCCTAGAGTGCATATATGGGAAAAACTCAACTCAGCAACCAAAAATAGACACCATTTGAATCAAACCAAAGAAATCATATTTACATCTTGATTTCACACTTTCTCTTACTGAATTTGGGAGGAAGCCTCACACGTGCTTATACGCCACCATAGCTCGTTGCTTAGTTTAGTTTAGTTATTATGCATATATACTTCTTATCCCACCTCTTAACTTCTGGTGGGAGGTGCGGGTCCAGCCTGGCTCAGCCCACCTGGGCTCAGAGAATGGTACCTCCCCTACTTCTTTCCCACAAAAGTTCTGAATTCTTGATTAGGATCAAAATGCACACAAGCAGTTACTATAACATCAGTCTGGCACCTATGATGGCAGCTAAAATCACTAATGTCAACAGAAGGTATTTTTATAGGCTGAAATAAATCTGGATTGTTCATATAGCAACTACATTTCTAACCTCTCTTGGTACTGGTTTTTAGATTGCTTTTCTACACAAATCATTATGCGCTGAGATTATCATTTAATCCAAACATGATAAAATAATAAATATTGACTGGCTTTTCGCCCACACTCTTAACATGATCCCATTGTGACCCAAAGAGCTCCTCAGTCCTTTTATTTTATCATATGCCAAAACTGGATAATATTTACAGAGAGTGTTTTTCCATGAGTGGTAGGAATTTCTTGTGCCAGCTTGAAAAACATTGAAAACAGGGAGCTTTATTGCAGAAAAGCTGACACAGCTTTATCAACAGCATAGCACCACAAAGCATCTGTTTTCTGTAAGGTGATGGCTGTCTTTTCTTGTCTACTTATCTCTATGAAAGTATTATTCTCCATCTTTCTGTGTCTGTAACATACAGAGGTATGGTCACTGGAATGGCAAGAATGGCCTTTATGAAAGATAGCCTCTCTTGATATCATATAGATAAGGTATCAATTTAATGTTGTGTGTTCTCCAGGGGCAGAAAGCTTCCTCTCCTTATGCTGCCACAATTAATCACTTGAGTCTTTGTAGTTCTTCAGGGGTAGTATACTGCAAAAGTAAGGAGGGTTCTATATATTGCAGCTATAGCAATTGCCATATAATACACATTTTGTTGCAGAACAATGTACCAGATGTCTTTGGTTAAGAGTTCAACATACTGTGAATGGTGGGCCAGATCCTCAATTGGTGTAGCGCAATTAACTTCAGTGTTGGTATGCTGATTTACACTAGCTGATGATCTGGTCATGACTGTTTAGTCAGTTGACACTAGTTTTGTCCAGAGAATCAGATTCTATCAATTGTTCATTGTTTGTCAAATATGTGATATTTAGGCTTATGACAATCACTTGTGGGTAACAGACTGTAGGCTATGAAGAATTTCCCTTGCAAATGTAAATGCCTTTAAAAAGGCAGTTATATAGAAGCTAGAGGGAGTTAATTCACAAAGTGCTTGCATTCAGTTCTGGAGACCTGACAGATATAGGGAAAATATTTCTATTGTGGTGTTCTAAAAGCATGAAATAGAAGTGGCTTGTTACGCCTGTCCAGTATATTTTGTAATATTACCGAAAGTTCTAAATCTTTCATTTCTGTGTAAAAGAGCCAAGCTAGAAAGTACTGTACCAAGCAGTATTGGTATGTCAGTAATTTACTTTTGTCTGTTGTTGTCTTAAAGGCAGAAGTTAGTTATGCTTGAGGCAAGATAAAGAATTGGCCTCAATAGCCTTAATTTCTAAAGTAATAAAGTTCTGTATGTCCTGTAGGGCATTTTATTTGTCAAATGGAATATTTCATTATAGAAAAATGCATTCATCCTAACAAAATATTACAGGGCTTTAGTCCAGAGGGACTCAATTACCTGGAGTAAGAGCAATAATATTATTCAAATGATATATGGGTGATTCTACTGGATCTTGTTTTCATAAAATATTACTGTGAGTTTAGCTGCATGGGTGTTGGTCTTATACTTGGTGCATTGGTAGAACAGAAAGAGGAAGTGCTCTGTGAATGGGAAAGTAGAAGTATATTCACTTCTGTGACTAAATTAAGCGATAGGAGATTATTGTATGCCTTAAGTGTGTTTTATGGATGGCAAACATCTATCTCTAATCCTCTGGAAAGTACTTATTGCCTCATAAATACATTGCTTGAAGTGAATTGAGATGTCTAAAATAGTAAGCTTAGTGGAAGTCATTGGCTTCACTGGTGCTATGCCTGTTTAAACCAGTTGAGGATTTGGCCCGTAAAGGGTCAGCCTTTTTCTGTAAATGCATCTTCTAAGGAGTACAGTAGATGCATAATCATGGGTGTTACTGATACAAGTACAAATGTGACAGGGCCAAAACACTATCTTTGTTTTAAAGCCATTCTTTGTTTGAATTCTCATTTGTATAACTGCTAATTTGATTTTTGTAGAATCTCATTTTAGACCTTGATTTTTGGAAAGAAAACGTGCATGTTGAAATCATGACCATATTTCAAATGGGATGGAGAGACTAGTTCATGAGATAAAAGACTTGAGGGTTTCACACACATCTAGCGGTAAATGGAACCTAAAATGTATTTAGGTTTTAAAGAGCCCTGGTAACAATCTCCTCTCCCCTCTCTTGACCCTAATAGGTCTCCTGACTTTGCCAATGTCATGCTGGTGTTTCTTCAGGTTTAGAAGTCTCTGGTGATTTTAGAGGTGTGTTTCTAAACATATAATATCAATGCCAAATGGCTGCATGTTTCTAAGTTCAGGAGTTCTAAAGCTTTCACAGGACCTGGGGTAGATGTTGATGGATTCTGGAACATTTCTGACCTAGGGAAGTACTGAAGCTCACAAAATTCTGATAAAACAGTTGGCCAGTACTCAAAACATTCTCTTGATGTGATACTACCAAAGGAAGGGGGAGGACTGGAGTTAGGAAAAGGGATCACTGTTGGCAGGGGTGGACTTTAGAATTGGAAAGAAGGAATTTTGGACTTGTGGGCCTGTTGGAATTAGGAATCATGAAACAGATGGATGTGGGGAGATAAAAGGAAAGGTTGGGTTCTGGAGTAGATGAGGAGGAGTTTGGGAAAAATTAGATCTCAGAAGGTTAATTTGAGCGTGAGATAAGCATCAGAATTTTGGAAGGCTTACCTAAAACCAAACCAAACATCTTTGAAATGCTGCCTGGTGTCATTTTAAACAATTGGAGCGGGTCAGCGAGACACTTTTTATTGTGCTTGTATTCTGTTGTTTTTTTTTGTTCACCTGGCATTATTTATGTTTCTAAACATATAACCTGTAGTAATTCCCTGCTCAGGCAGAGGTAATCCCAAACTTGCTTCTACTTAATTTCTTAAAGTCATGAAAAATTAAATCAATTCTACCCTGTATCTTTTGAAGAAAATAAGCTGTGTTCATTTGTTATTTATACTACAGACACTAACATTAGATCCACTGACACTTCATGTTAACCTTAGTTTTGTCCTGGCCCACTACAAATCTTTTTATTCATCTCTTATTTGGACCCCAAGAGGCAAAACATTGTTAGTGGTGCATAGGTGAGTTAAGATATCATATCCATTGTCTGTCTTTATTCAGTGGAAATTCAGTGCCCCTAGAAGTAATATGGTAATACTCTGGTTTTATTCAGCACCTGATCTGAAGCCCATTAAAGTCAGTGGGAGTCTATTCGTTGATCCAAAGCCTGTTAAAGTCTATGGGTCTTTATGCCATTCATTTAACAATTAAAAGACCTTCTCCAAACACTAAGTAACTAAACCACACAGCATCTTTCCCAGGTAGTCAGATAGTATCTACTCCTGAGTGAATTCTGTGCCAAAAAATTAAAAATACTGCACCAAAAAAAGAAAAATTATGTGCACAATATTTTAAAATTCTGCAAAATTTTGCAAATTTTATTTGTCAATAAGTAAATGTGGCTCCAGCATGGCAGTGGGGAGCACAGGCTACTGGTTGCATTGAGGTGGGAAATCACCCTGAAGCCTCCACCAGCCCCGGTACAGGGACTTGGCAGTGAGGCTGCACCCGACCCTGACACAGTGCAAGGGCTGGGCCTGCCCCAGAAACACCCTGGGGCCCTTCCCCTCTGTGCCAGACGCACCAGGTGTGGGTGGGCAGGCTCAGCCCAGCAGGATCCAAGTCTAGAGAGGCTTAGTGTGGGGGGGATTCAAGTGTGGGGAGAGGTTTCTGTATGGGGCATTCTGGGTGTGGGTGGCTCAGTGGGGGATCTGGATGCACAGGGGCTCATTGGGGTGTTCTGGGTGCAGGGGCAATGGGGCTCTGTAGGGGATCCAGGTGAAGGTGGTTAGGGCTTGGTGGGGAGGGTTCTGGGTGTAGGGGCTCAGTGGGGGGATCCGGGTGCTGGGGGAGTGGGGCTTGATGGGGTGGGGGTCCAGATGTAGCTGGTTGGGTCTCAATGGAGTGGGGGTCTGGTTGGGAGGGATCATCAGGGCGTCCAGGTGTAGGGGGTTAGGGTTTGTCAGGGTTAGGGTTCAATGGGCCTGCTTAACAGGGGAACCGCAGCTGCTGCCGAGGGGATGCCGCATGTCAGGCTCCCGCTTCCCCCCATGATTCCCCTATCCTTGATTCTTCCCCATCTCATCCCACTGCCCCGTCCCCTTCCCCAGACTCTCATATTCCCCTCCCCTGCCCTATTCCACTCCCGCTTTCTTCCCCACTACCTTTTCCCCCCATCCCGTCAAGCCTCACCTTCCGTCATTTTCCCCACCCCCATACCCAGCCCCACCGCAGGCACTCACCGTTGCACAGAAAACAGGAAGACTCCCAGAACACAGAAGGGGAGTACGACTGATACTATAACCCAGGAGGTGGTGTTCAGTTGAAGAGTCAGCAGAGCCAAGATGCAGCCTCCTTCAGCAGGGTAGCTCTGCACTTGCAGAAATGAGGGGGGTGGCAGTGGCATGTAACCCTGTGTGCCCCCCATGCCTTGCCTCTGTTTGGGGGAGCAGTTCCCCCCTCAAAACTGCGCCATGGTTGTCCTTGACTCCGGCATGGCTTCCCTTTGCTTCCCTGCCATTTTCTGCAGGGAAGCGCAGGAGTTCTGCGGGGGGGCGGGCGGGGGGGTGTTTTCTGCAGGTGTGCAGTCCCACAAAATTCCCCCAGGAGTAAGTATCATGATATACATTTTAGAGATGGTTAAACTGAGGTACAGATTTTTGCCCAGTGTTACACTGTGACCTACTGACTGAGCCTGGAGTGGAATCTGGGAGTCCTGACATCCTGTTACTGACTCTGACCACTTCACCACATAAAAGGTTGGTCATATTGTCTTTCATTTTCTTATAAAAATGGTACTGTATAGTCTTTGTTTTGTCTATGGACACCTGGTCGCTGTTCATAATTCCACTCTGGGTGAGTTGTCAGGGTTAACTTTTGGAAAATTGTGTTTGCAGTGTTGTTATAGCCATGAGGGCCCCAGGGTATTAGAGAAGCAAGGAGTGGACGAGGGGATGTCTTTTATTGGACCATCTTCTGTTGGTGAAAGAGACAAGCTTCTGAGCCTACACAGAGAGCATTTGTACGGTTTGGCAGTGAAGAAGCAATGTTCTTGCAGTTTTAGCTGCATGATTCTTGTGTTTTTAAAGGCTTGAGTCAAAGAAACAATGCAAGGAGAAAATTAAAGATACTAAAAGAGATCATGTAGTCTTCAGAGGAAAAACTCAGGAAAACAGAACAGATGAGGTTCAAAGCAGACAATAGCTGGAGGTGATAACTACTGGTTTGTTTTAAAGTGCATATCTTTGCTTGAATTTTAATTCATACAAAGCCTTCTTAGTGTGGACTATATGTTTTAAATAGTGTAGAAGATCATAATGTCCCATCCCCAAAGTGCATAGCCACATCCAAGACCCAGAGCTGGATAGCCTGCAGAAAAGCTTTCAATTTCCTGTTGTCCCAGAAACTGTAATCCTGAAGGAGAGCAAAATAATGATTGGTATGTGTTTGTTGCGGAACATTTGTCAACCTTGTGCATCTAAATGACTTGGGGGGATCAGATTCCTTTCTTGCTGACTCTCTTTTTTTATTCACTGTCCTGGTTTTATGCTCATCACTAATCCTTATATTGGATTGACCAGGCTGCTCCTTTGTACTCCTTGGGAAATATTTTCCGGTTAGTATTCAGTTGAACTCTAGGGCTCGGATCTTTAAAGGAGCCTAAGAGAGCTAGGAGCCCATTTCAATAGGAATTGAGTGTCCATTTCAGTGGGAGCTGGGCATGATGAGAGAGTACCAGGAAGCAAATTAAAATGATGATGACTTTACTCAAATGCAGGACAGGATAACAGACATTGCATATCTGGAGATTCTCTATGTCTCCTGGAGTTTCTGTGTTCCCAGTCAATTTCTTACGATGCCTAACCTTGGCTTCAAATAGAATCAACAGTATAATAATAACGGTACTTTGTCCAGGAGAGTAGATACAAGTGAAATAAGAAATCTAGTATCAGCTGCTTCCCTAAGCTTAGTGGGAAAGTATGTAAATGTGCTTGAGTGCATTTTGGTGTCATGCACCACTCCGGGGGAAAAAAAGGAGAGCAGGGGGAAAAGAATATTCGTTCTGCGAGTTGGCCTTATTCCTGCTGTTTTAAGGATGAAATTACATTGGTTTGCTCAATGGAAGACCCCAATTTAAGACAGACTGGGGATTCCAGGCTGCCAGTTTTTTAGACTGGGCTACTTTCACCTTCAGTCACCTTTCACCATGGAGGGAAAAATTCCTCCCCTGCATACTCATCACCTCATGGGGGAAAATTGGTTGAGACTCATAGAAGGCATATGGCTCTTTCCATCAACAACTAATAATAATGTATTAATACCTAACATTTACCTAGGTCTCTAAGCTCCTTACAGAGGCAAGAAATTGTTATCTCCCCCTGCCCCCCGTTTTACAGGACAGAAAGTAGCTTGCCCAAGGTAATTAATCATGCTAAAAAGGTATTCCTGAAGCCTATTAGAATTATAGAATCATATTAGGGTTGGAAGAGACTTCAGGAGGTCATCTAGTTCAATCCCCCGCTCAAAGCAGGACCAACACCAACTAAATTATCCCAGCCAGGGCTTTGTCAAACCGGGCCTTAAAAACCTCTAAGGATTCTGAGCAGTTCTGAGTGCCCTTGGCTCCCATTACATTTAATAGGAGTCGAGGGTTCCCAGCACTTACCACTTAAAGATTTTTAGGCTTTACTCCTGCCTGACACCAGATGTGTTCTCAGTAATGCAGTATTGGAGAGGATTGCCCTGGGTCCTGTTCATCACTTTTACTTTGCTCTCCTACAGGCAACATTCCAAAGCTACTCCATGCAAGATTGAGGCCTTAGTGCACTTTTACATTGTGTTTTGAGTTTTAATTGTAGTGTACAAAGAATTTCAAATTTCTCCTACCATGCATCTTGCAATAACAGAAAAAGCCCTTGGTTGTGAGCCCCACCCAAATCTCTCTCTCCCTCTCTCTCTCTCTCTCTCACAACACACACACACACACCTGATTTATTTTACATTAAATTAAAAACCAAGCTTCTCCTTTACAACTTTCATTACTGCAGCAAGGAGTTTCCAATGGGCTGCCAAAAGCCTTCTCCATGTCATCTTGACACCAGAATTTGCCGATTGACTTATCTAAGTATGGTAAAGGCAGATGGGAGTAGTCTTTATTGCTGGCAGTG
Organism: Lepidochelys olivacea; assembly: GCF_965140295.1. Lineage (NCBI taxonomy): Eukaryota > Metazoa > Chordata > Testudines > Cheloniidae > Lepidochelys > Lepidochelys olivacea. The sequence goes on along the minus strand of NC_140421.1, from coordinate 52,021,132 downwards.
TTGCAGTTTCTTGTTTGTCGTTCTTTTTTTTATTACTCAGAGGCACAGAATTTCACTGGATGAGTAGTTTAGCTCTACAGTCAGCACATTATGTATTCAACTTTCCCCCTAAAGCCAAAACAATGCCTTCCTACTCCTCCCAAACATCTGAGCGGATTTCTCTTCAGCCTGAAATGCTGAAAATGTTGGAATCAAAACCTTTCTAATTATTGAATTGAAGTTTCTTTCTAATTATGAGCCCTTATTTTTAGGGGGGGGGGGGGAAATCTTGGTCAAAGGAGTCTGCATTAAGGAGATTACATGAACCTACTTTGTAACCCACTATGTGGAAATGTTTTCTTGAAAAGGCTGAGTGTAATGGTAGGTTTTGTTGAACTTTGATGTGTACAGAATGAAGGTACCAGAGAAGGCAGCAAACAGATTTTCTCTATCAGTTCCTCTTAGAATTCCTGAGAAACCATGTCCCTGCCTTCAAAGCAGAGGGAGGGAGGAAAATTCTGTTCTTTTATAGTGCAAAGTAGTTATTTTATCAAACAGATTTCTAGGAATATCATAAAACATGTGAGAACAGGAGAGCAGATCCTCAGCTGCTGTCGACTGGCGTAACTCCTTTGAAATCAATGCAGCTACACTGATTTACTGAGGATCTGGGAAAAAAATGTTTAAAGATGCTTAGTTAGGAATTTAATTTCAGGTGAAACATTTTGCATTTAAGCAGGGTATTTTGGTGAGCTTTATGGTTCCTTGTCATGTGTATCGTACAGAGACTTGGTGGGATAACTCACATGACTGGAGTACTGTCATGGATGGTTATAAACTGTTCAGGAAGGACAGGCAGGGCAGAAAAGGTGGGGGTGTAGCACTGTATGTAAGGGAGCAGTATGACTGCTCAGAGCTCCGGTACGAAACTGCAGAAAAACCTGAGTGTCTCTGGATTAAGTTTAGAAGTGTGAGCAACAAGAGTGATGTAGTGGAGGGAGTCTGCTATAGACCACTGGACCAGGGGGATGAGGTGGATGAGGCTTTCTTCCGGCAGCTCGCAGAAACTACTAGATCGCATGCCCTGGTTCTCATGGGTGACTTTAATTTTCCTGATATCTGCTGGGAGAGCAATACAGTGGTGCATAGACAATCCAGGAAGTTTTTGGAAGCGTAGGGGACAATTTCCTGGTGCAAGTGCTAGAGGAGCCAACAAGGGGGGGAGCTTTCCTTGACCTGCTGCTCACAAACCGGGAAGAATTAGTAGGGGAAGCAAAAGTGGATGGGAATCTGGGAGGCAGTGACCATGAGTTGGTTGAGTTCAGGATCCTGACACAGGGAAGAAAGGTAAGCAGCAGGATACGGACCCTGGACTTCAGGAAAACAGACTTCGACTCCCTCAAGGAACGGATGGGTAGGATCCCCTGGGGGACTAACATGAAGGGGAAAGGAGTCCAGGAGAGCTGGCTGTATTTCAAGGAATCCCTGTTGAGGTTACAGGGACAAACCATCCCGATGTGTCGAAAGAATAGTAAATATGGCAGGCGACCAGCTTGGCTTAACGGTGAAATCCTAGCGGATCTTAAACATAAAAAAGAAGCTTACAAGAAGTGGAAGGTTGGACATATGACCAGGGAAGAATATAAAAATATTGCTCGGGCATGTAGGAATGAAATCAGGAGGGCTAAATTGCATCTGGAGCTGCAGCTAGCGAGAGATGTTAAGAGTAACAAGAAGGGTTTCTTCAGGTATGTTGGCAACAAGAAGAAAGCCAAGGAAAGTGTGGGCCCCTTACTGAATGAGGGAGGCAACCTAGTGACAGAGGATGTGGAAAAAGCTAATGTACTCAATGCTTTTTTTGCCTCTGTCTTCACTAACAAGGTCAGCTCCCAGACTACTGCGCTGGGCATCACAACATGGGGAATAGATGGCCAGCCCTCTGTGGAGAAAGAGGTGGTTAGGGACTATTTAGAAAAGCTGGACGTGCACAAGTCCATGGAGCCGGACGAGTTGCATCCGAGAGTGCTAAAGGAATTGGCGGCTGTGATTGCAGAGCCATTGGCCATTATCTTTGAAAACTCGTGGCGAACGGGGGAAGTCCCGGATGACTGGAAAAAGGCTAATGTAGTGCCAATCTTTAAAAACGGGAAGAAGGAGGATCCTGGGAACTACAGGCCAGTCAGCCTCACTTCAGTCCCCGGAAAAATCATGGAGCAGGTCCTCAAAGAATCAATCCTGAAGCACTTACACGAGAGGAAAGTGATCAGGAACAGTCAGCATGGATTCACCAAGGGAAGGTCATGCCTGACTAATCTAATCACCTTCTATGATGAGATTACTGATTCTGAGGATGAACGGAAAGCAGTGGATGTATTGTTTCTTGACTTTAGCAAAGCTTTTGACACGGTCTCCCACAGTATTCTTGTCAGCAAGTTAAAGAAGTATGGGCTGGATGAATGCACTATAAGGTGGGTAGAAAGTTGGCTAGATTGTCGGGCTCAACGGGTAGCGATCAATGGCTCCATGTCTAGTTGGCAGCCGGTGTCAAGTGGAGTGCCCCAGGGGTCGGTCCTGGGGCCGGTTTTGTTCAATATCTTCATAAATGATCTGGAGGATGGTGTGGATTGCACTCTCAGCAAATTTGCGGATGATACTAAACTGGGAGGAGTGGTAGATATGCTGGAGGGCAGGGATAGGATACAGAGGGACCTAGACAAATTGGAGGATTGGGCCAAAAGAAATCTGATGAGGTTGAATAAGGATAAGTGCAGGGTCCTGCACTTAGGACGGAAGAACCCAATGCACAGCTACAGACTAGGGACTGAATGGCTAGGCAGCAGTTCTGTGGAAAAGGACGTAGGGGTGACAGTGGACGAGAAGCTGGATATGAGTCAGCAGTGTGCCCTTGTTGCCAAGAAGGCCAATGGCATTTTGGGATGTATAAGTAGGGGCATTGCGAGCAGATCGAGGGACGTGATCGTCCCCCTCTATTCCACATTGGTGAGGCCTCATCTGGAGTACTGTGTCCAGTTTTGGGCCCCACACTACAAGAAGGATGTGGATAAATTGGAAAGAGTCCAGCGAAGGGCAACAAAAATGATTAGGGGTCTGGAACACATGACTTATGAGGAGAGGCTGAGGGAACTGGGATTGTTTAGTCTGCAGAAGAGAAGAATGAGGGGGGATTTGATAGCTGCTTTCAACTACCTGAGAGGTGGTTCCAGAGAGGATGGTTCTAGACTATTCTCAGTGGTAGAAGAGGACAGGACAAGGAGTAATGGTCTCAAGTTGCAGTGGGGGAGGTTTAGGTTGGATATTAGGAAAAACTTTTTCACTAGGAGGGTGGTGAAACACTGGAATGTGTTGCCTAGGGAGGTGGTGGAATCTCCTTCCTTAGAAGTTTTTAAGGTCAGGCTTGACAAAGCCCTGGCTGGGATGATTTAATTGGGGATTGGTCCTGCTTTTGAGCAGGGGGTTGGACTAGATGACCTCCTGAGGTCCCTTCCAACCCTGATATTCTATGATTCTATGATTCTATGATCGTTAATGTAAACAAATAGCTCTGTTTATACAGATTCACTGTCAGACACTTGCAAGATCTAAAAAAATCCCTTACGCCATCAGATATTGGCAAAAGTCCCATTTATTTTGAGTAATTCAGCATTTTGGATCCTGGAATGAATGAGCTAGTAGACAGTAGCAGGCCTAGCTTCTTCAACTTGAAATATGTTCAGTCATGTGCACTTTAAATGTTTTGTCCGAAGCACCTGGAGAATGTTCAGCCCAGGCGGTGTCATTCTGCGTTAACACATGCTTTTGTGCTCTGATTAAACCAATCTGCCGGTAATTCTTTAAAAAAAAATTGTCCTATCTACCGAAACACAGGCTTCAAGTGTTTCCTAAGAGAAAGCGAATGGATATTTGGGGTTAGGCAAATGTAAATTACTGCCTTACAAATATATTTAATGCCTACTGGAAAATATTTATAGAACAATATTTTATTAACACGGGTGCTCTCAACAGTCAGAGCCCTAAAAACCCCATGTGCTGCTGCAGATACAAAGCAGCAAGTCACACAAGAGGCCTATAAACCAACCTTTTATGTCCTCCCCATTCTTCCTTCCTCTGATACGTGCTGTTGTTCAGCTGTGACTCCTCAGTTAATGGTTCCCCCTTTACGAATATTTACTGATTAAATTAGGATGAACATAAAGCAAGAATTGTGTTCAGATGCAACTGGTTATGTGTTTGGTTCAAAGGTGATGACTGGTTCTTTTAAAATACTGTGGACCAGATCCTGACCTGTGGCTGAGAAGCATCCTCTCCATCTCAGGAGGTAGAATACAGGGGTTGCACTCCCCTGATCCTGGGCTGACCTGCGTTGGGCATGACAGCTACTCTGAGCTGTGCTAGCTGCCAATGACCCAAGGGGTAGAGAGGGATCACCGAGTTACAGGGATGCTCTAAATCAGCTGCAGGGAGTGTGGTGAAGCAAGGAGCATAACACTAGGGAGTGGGTAGTTAAAGGAAAAGGAGTGGGCAGTTAAAGCAGCTTTAGGACAGATTTATACGTGTGGAGTGGTATAAACCTTCCCCAGCATAGCTGGAAATGTGTCCCTGTAGCTTCTGCTTGATTTATTATCCTTCAGCTGCTTTATAGCAATTACTTACATGACATAAATGTTTGACACTTATTGGTGTTAGTGATTGTGTTGCGGTTTATTTCCTATGCAGGAAACAAAAGGTTTTGCCATATCAAGTTAATGGATATCTTTGGCTCTGAAGATGAGACTCGAGTGCTGAAACCTTAGTCTTTCTCCAGAACTGTTCTCTGTTCAGTATCAGTTGTAGTTGTTATCTGTTTATCTGATAAAATAGGATGTTCTGGGTTTGTGCTATTGTGAAGTTCCCCTCTTTTGTACTGGAATACCACAGCCCTTTGTAGCCTGCTCCTTTACACTTGGAGACAATGGGTGTCTTTGGTTCCTGCGGTGGAACTCTGGAACTTCTCTCAACCATGAGCTGAGCATGGCAGGGTGCCAGAGGTGTCATCTGTGTGCAAAAGAGCCAAAGGGAAGTACATAAATTCAAAGAGTATGTTGCTGTGTCACAGGAGTCTGTATTATAAAGGAAGGAATAAGCAATGGTTATTCTGGACCAGTGTTAGAAGCAGTGATGGGATCCCAGCTGATATTCCCAGCGAATGAGGATAAAATGGTGCCATTCACTGCTGCTGTCACTGTAAAGTGCTAAAATGAGAAAGAATAAGAGGCAGGGAGCAAGCAAGATCTAAACCACTCCAACTGATAGATTAAAACTAGGGCATTAAAGAGCCTGTAGAGATTCCTTGACCTTCAGAAAATGAGACTGAATAAGGATGACTATTACTACTGTACCTATGGCGCACACAGATTTATTGAAGATGTAGAGTACAAGAAACCCAGAAACATAGTGGGCTAGTTTCCCAGTGGGTGTAAATTGACATAATTCCACTGACTTCAGCTGAGGAGCTGGTGCAGTGACTGCATACAAAGACATTTTACAAAACAATAAGGTACAAAATCATCAGCAACTTCAAACAATCCATCTTACTCACATGCAACTACCAACCGGGATATAAAATGTTACTGTTCTTTTGCACCTACTGATTTAAACAATATCTATTCATGTGTTCTCAGGGAACAGTGGAACCTCCCCCTTCCTCCTTAGGTCTTATCCTACCCCTACAGCCATGACAGTGGAGATGCCCTTGTGAGGTTCCGCTTCATAAGTGCATGGAGATTGTGGGGGGGCTGTACATCCCCTGAATGGTGCTGAGCTCAACCCCACAGGGTGCCCAATATGATGGCAGTGCACATGGGATGGGCGGGGACGTATAGGAGACAGGGTCAAAGTGGAGCTGGTGCATGAATCTCCCCACCCGTCCTTGGGTTGGAAGAGCCCATAATGGGCTTTGGAGCCTTCTTCAACCAGCATGTTGCTCTATGACTCTGGGGCAGAGGAGGATTTCTTACCTCACTCTCTCCCTAGCTTCTGCCTAATACACTATTTGGCTACTCAGGCTGAATGTTGGGTGCAGGATTTACCCCACTGAGAAGTAGTGTTTTCACAGAACAGCTTCAATGTCAGCAGAGAATCACTACAGACAGAGTTTCACTCTCTTATCTGACTGTAGGGAAGTTAAGCGCAGTGGACCATATATAATATTCTATTCCTTGAAACACATTACAGGCCTGGCATACTTTTTTGAATTAGATATTCAGGAAAATATGCTTTTTTTTTTTATTAAGCACACACTTTAAAGTGTTAATGGGCAAGTGAACCTTGTGATGTAGCCAGTTAGATTTCTTAGAGCATTAGAGTGAAATATGATTTAGGTAAGATTAGAATAAACAGTTCTCCTGTAAAATCTCCCAGATCCTTTCATCATTGTGTATCGTAAGGTGGGAATTCAGGATGCTCTTTTTTGTCTGTTTTAATTGACATAGACTATAATTGCTGATGCTATAAAATATAACCAAACAAGATCATATGACATCATACTGACATATAGGAACTCATAAAGCCTGACACTACTTGTTGTGTGTTGGGTGGAGCTAGGGAGAGGACACATAAGCAAGGGTGAAGGATTTTGGTAAGATATTAAATTTGACATAAGGTGACAAAAATTTAAAATAGCATAAGACGTCCGCACTGCTTTGCAACATGTAGCCCTGTCATGGTGGCATAAAGGCTTGTCGCTCCAGTGAAATAATGTAATTCATACTGTCCAGCATGTTGCTGGTGAGGCCAGGCTTGCAAATTGCTGATTGGAATAGCAGACTGGCCATTTGCAGATTGCTGGTAGATTTAATGCAGGCATCCAAATGGATTGGGAGTGGAAACTATGTCTCTCTGATACTGGCACAGGAAGCCCTGTTTAGAGAACTTTCCTCACAGCCAAAATGTATTATTTTTTGCAGATGTACAGCAGTCTAAGATTGGTCTTTGGAGAAACCAAAATCAAATACATTAACAGACTCCAGGCGGGTATTCCAAAGCAGACAGTAGAAGAGCATCACATGTTCACTATATAGGGTTACTATTTTAGACTTCGCAGATTTAAACATGTTAGGCAAGTTTCCTTATGGTCCTTGTAAGATTAATAAGACTTCTTAACAGCAGTTTGGACAGAATCCCCAATAACACCATGTTCTGGAGTTTTGGCTTTCAGAAGGAAGCATAATACAACAAGTCCCCTCAATCATTTCTCTCTCTATCGTTTAGCTGATGCAATAAACCAAATAGTCTGGACATCCATGTGACCAGTCACCACAGATGACAGTCATGCTGAATGGCCTTAGCTTCCCTTCTTATCTGAAAAATGGGATTTTTTCCACATTGTTCTAATTTCTTCATAAGAAAATTCTCTACTATAGTGCATTTGTTGACTTGTGGTATCTGGAAAGAATGATAGCAGTGCTCAGAAAGAATTAAAAATGTGGTGGATCTCATAGAATGCTGAACTGCAAAGCAGACAGGCAATTTTAAGCAGAAAAAGTCGTGAAAGACAAAACATAAGGTAGGATTGAGCAGTACCTAAAAGGTACAAAGGAACACTTTATAGCACCTGAAACACACTTGCTTTCAGCCTTTTGGTCACAATTTAACAGTTTTCATTCCTTCCACTTTATCTCCTGATATTTTTTATTAAATGAAATTATCTCACAGTGAGGAAGATAATGCAGGATAGTATTACATGGATTGGTACTGGCTTCCAGCCATAAACAAACCAACCAAAATCAAGAGCAACAACCCCTATCTTCTAGTTTTTGACAGTCACTTACCCTAGCTGTCTGTCTACTCACTGTGGCCTTTAGACCCCTATATGTATATTTAATTAGGGAAAGAGAATGTTACATTTTTGGTAGCCTAGCTATTTGATGAATTTGACTTGCTACAACCTTTTCTGTTTTCCTTTCTGATTGCAGTGTTGATATTTTAATAAATACAAATTAACCAACAAGAATCTTAAGAATTTCTGCAATTGTGTTTTACCATATCAGTAGTGATTCTAAAATTAAACATAACTTGCCATCTTAAAAGTAGTTATAATGTGTTTAGTTCTACTAAAAACCAGTTTCAATTTTAAAGAAAATCCATGTATTACAACAGTTGTCCTATGAAAATTAAGGATGGGATTTTCAGCAGCGCTGAGTATTGGCCTAACTCTGCTTCCACTGAGAGCAGAATTAGGCCAGCACTAAACACATCCTAATGTTTACTCCAGTCTATCTATGTAAGTTCCCTGTTGAATTGCTGGTTTTGAGTCTTGTGTGTTCTCACACAAGTTATTTATAAGAGAACTCCAAATTCCATTCTAGAGTTAACTAAATGATCAAACTCTTCCCTGAGAAAATCAAATGGTATAATACACACATCTCTGAACATTAAACATTCCCCATGTGAAACACAGTTTTATACATTTGAAAATAATTATTGTACCATTTCCCATTTTGTAAGCAGGTGGCTTGGCCCTGTAATTGTCTGGAGCTATTCACATGAGCAGTGGCTGCAGTATTTGGCTAGTTAATATGCACACACATATGCATGCACGTACACATAAAATTGAACAAGCCTCACTCTACATCCTTCCTTGATAATGGAGTAGCGTCCGTGTCACAGCATGAAGAGAAAGGGTTGAAGGAAGTGTTGTCAAACTGCACAGGCCCGAAAAGGATTAGATGAGTTTGCCTGCTCCTAACAAGTCTATCAGCAAAGGCTTCCATCCCATGAGTGAGTGGTGAAAAATGATAAAATATCAGCTATTCTGGTGGAAGAACCTAGGGATAAACTAGTTACTACCTGAAAGAAGGGAGTGGTTAGGAGTGTGGCTTTGGGCACCAAATGGTTGACTCTGATTTGGTTCTTTTTTGTGATGTCGCAACTGTGCATCTAGGTCTATGATGAATATCTTGGCTTTTGCCATGGAAAAAAAAGGGAAAACCCATAGCCTGTGATGGTAAGTGGGTTTAGGAAAAAAGGGGATGAGGGAAGAATACAAATGTCTCCATATTTGTAGCTGTGCTCCCTACCTCCAACCAAGCCTTCGCTTCCTGCCAGCCGCTGCTCCCGTTCTCCCTTCTCCTCATTCCCACTCCATCACACTCTTAAACTTGCAACTGCAGCACACTTCGTGCTTCTGACTTCAACTGACTCCCTTACCCACCCGACCTTTGGATTGCTACATAATTCCCTGCCCCATCCTCACAGAGAGCCATAAGATGGGGTCTCTCTCAGGTGAGATTTAATCTTGTGATCATTAGCTCAGCAATGATGGTGTTAATATTTATGTACAGTAAATCATTAGAAGCTAGGAATGAATTGGGCCATTTGTATAAGAGATGACATCAGGAGTTACTTGCCATACCTGAGGCCTCCAAAAATCTTTTGTTCTGGAAGGTGTCATAGAATCATAGAATATCAGGGTTGGAAGGGACCTCAGGAGGTCATCTAGTCCAATCCCCTGCTCAAAGCAGGACCAATCCCCAATTTTTGCCCCAGATCCCTAAATGGCCCCCACATGTGTTTATACTGTATCTCCTGCCACCATAACCAGCATGAGCTGAACACTGATATTGAAAACTTACTTTTGGCTGCCTTGCACATGACACTAACATTAGCCATAAAAAAACAAGTCTGATTTCTACTATCACAAGTATGGAGCCATCATGATAGCTGCTGTGTGTATCTGGGGTACTGGGAACACGAACAGAACAGAAAATAGCCAAAATGTAAGGTAATACTGTTTCCTTCTGCTTAAGGAAGCCATGGGAGCATACATAAAATATGAAATTAGAATTCCATCAAATGAGTCTAACAGTATCCGACATGTCATTCTTCCTTTTATTGTCCCCTGTGCAGCTAAATCTGGAACAATTTATGATGCTAAAGGGGTCTTTGTTCATGACTAGGACTTTTAGATGCTACAGTAATACAAATACTATTGGCAATAGAGATATTGGCACAACAGTCTTTAAGGGACAATCCCACAGCTGGCAAATCTGATCCTAGGAACTATTCACCTGGGAGATTACCTTTTCCTCTTCAACCTCTTGTGGAGTGCACAGTCTGCTTGGTTGCTCTTGCTTTCTACTCCTGGAGTATCTTTGTCTAGGGCTGGAGGTTCTCAGTTGATGAACTTCATACCTGGAGCTCCCTCCCCCTAAGGCCTACTAGAACCTGAGGTTGGTAAACTTCCAGGCACAATGCAAGGCCTTTAGTTAACTCTTAAGGTAGCTCCTGCAGCCTATTAATTCAGTGTCTTATTGAGAGACTATTTTTATCCTGCCTATTTTAATGATTATTATTGTGGTCAGTGCTCTGGCAATGGGCAGTGCATGAATATACATACAGTCCATATTTCCCCCAGCCCTAAAATTACATTTGTTTTTAAAATACCTGATTTGGGAAAGCTCTTATCCCTCTAAAACAAGGACAGTAGTATATTGACATCACATCTCCACATCTGAATGATCCACCAAAAATCCCATATGGAAAACCTGTGGAATTTAACAGGGATGAGAGTTGTAGGGTTGTATAGAAATTACTCTACAACCCTGTTACATTTTATAAAGAACATCATATCCTTACTCTAGGTTTTTCTAACTATCCTGTAGAATTCTATAGCAGGGATATAATTCTTTATTAAATTCTATAGGACATGTTTTAAAAAGTACTAAGATAAATGTTTGGCCAGACCCACTGCTGGTATAAATCAGCATAGATCAATTGACTTCAATGGGGGTATCCTAATTTACACCAGCCAGGGATCTTGCTAATTATAATTGTCTATTAAATTCTGTAGGACTTTTCCATAGAGAACTAACCTTTTGGATTCTGGTCTTCAGCGATGTTTGTGTGTCACATCATGGTTCCACACTCCCTCCCTACTTTAGTTTTTGAATAGGCAGAAGGATTAAAATGGAATTTCAAGCCTTTCAGAGAGCTCAGATCTTCCAGGAGTGATGATAATGTCTAATGTGTAACAAAATGATAAAGTGCAATGACAGTAGTTATAATGAAATTGTGGCCAGATTGTGTGAAATTTGGATTTCATCTGCATCCTTGCACTGTAAATGTCTAGTCACTCCATCTGAGGCCAACTGGGACATGAACTGAACCTCAAACTGAAATGTCTGAAAGTTAAAAAGTAAGATGACAGAGATTCTGTGTAAAATGAATTCAGAATACAGCTCAACTAGCTGCTTGTTGATAACTACATAGCTATGATTCAATCTAACTCCTATTGAAGTGAATGAGGTTCTTTCCATTGATTTCAGTGAGAGCTGGAGCAGGCCTAATGCAGTAGATTGGCAACAGTATTATCAAGTGTGCACTGTGCTACTTCTGTGCATTTATTGAGATTTAGTATATAGGCATATACAGCACATTTGCAAGATGGTTGCTAGCACATATCATTTTTCGCTATGATTTATTTCTGCATCTCTGCTTTGTGAATAACAAGGATTAATTCCCTGCAGCTCACAACATCAAACTCAGGAAAACTTCAGGGTTTTTTAAGGAAAAGACAGTAAATAGTGATGGAATGCCTTAATGCATTTGAAAAATACATTCTCTTCCCTCCAGCAAATGTGAATTTTGGTAGAGTTATGGCCACTCTCATCATTAATTAGATTGGATCAGTGTACATGGTACTTAGTGATGTGCAGGGCATTCACCAGTTTCAGAAAATTCCCATTAAACTGGAACATTTTGCTAGTCCATAACCTCTTTAGCACTATTACATTCCACTACCACATCAGAACATTCATTTACTGTGCTTTCAAGGCATATGCAGTTTCCATATTTGTATTTTTAACAGATTATGTGCTCGTGTGATTATGGGCGGCCATTCCATTCTCACCCTGGAAGCTTTTTTGTTGTTGTAACTGCAATACAGCAAATATAGAATTAAACACAACTAAACCAGCCGTGTATATTGGTATCCTTTACTAATGTAATGGGACTACAGTATATTTATTCTATCAGATAGCAATGCTAAGATTGCTTCAGCCCTTTCATAAACTAGCCACAGGACGAAAAATATAGGAGGAGGAGCAACCTGCAGGGGCTGTAATTTCTAATCCCTGCGAATCAAAGTACAAGTACATCACTTATGACCTATCCTGCTATTCTGACCTGTTTGTGCTATTCAGTCAGCACAAAGGGGTTGGATTCTGGCCACAGTCTGGCAATAGGGTATTTCCTTGGGACAAGAGAACTCCCAAGAGATGTGTAACTGGCAGAGGCATCCCCTTTCCTGGCTTTGCTGTGCTACACCTGTTCTCCATTTCAATAGGATCCTTTGGAAAGAGGAGCAAAGCAACCTCCAAATATGGGTGAAGAGAGCAAATGGGTGGCTAAATTTTCAGGTGTTGCCTTCCAAAATGCAAGTAATCGGGTAGCTCTAGTGTGAAGTGTTGTCACATTTTCTCTCTCTTAAAATATTCCCCTGTTGCTGAGATGTGGAGGAGAAATGTGTTAATAAAAAGCTTGAGAGAAATCCATTTGGAGGAAAATCAAAACCCAATTGTAAGATGACTGAGACTGGGAGCGGCTGTGCTTATTTGCTGCACGCACATCTTTATTATGACAATTGCTGTTAGTGAGTGATGGGTTTTGGCTGCCTCCTAGTGGCTGAAGAATTTTTTTTTTTTGTTAATATCAGCGTTAATCCTGAAGTTTCACAATACAGGGCCCAACTCTGTTTTCACAGCAAAAGTTTCATTGACTTCAATGGAAGGGGAATCTAGCTCACGAAGTGTTCAGGGCAGATAACAGACAGAGGCATTTAGAAATCTACTAAGCTATCTCAGAGCATTTAGTTAATGACTTTAGATATTGATTTAAAACAGCGTGCAGTCTCTGAATATGATATTTTAATATATAAACCGTTGCTAGCTGTTTGGCTTTGGTTTTGATAATGTTTTAAGACAAAAATGGGTCTCCCGTAGGATAAACGATTACCTAAAATACAACACATTGTGTCTGTTGTACATTTGTCTATTATATCTACATAATGATTTGTGCCTCATCCCCAGTTGATTTAAATGGTGTTACTGTTGAGTTACCCAGTGTATGTGAGAAGAGACTCAGGGCCAGTATCTGTTTTGGGTTGGGAAGAGAGAATGTAGTTAATCTGTTATTTCATCACTTTGTCATTTCTAGACATTCCAAAGCTGCTTTTCAAGTTTCAGCACCCTGCGTAATAGTCACTACGGTAAAAAGGCCAGTGACCCAAAGAGTGCATGAATTGTACTGTATAAACAAACACTATGTGTTAATTTCCAAACTAGGGAATAGACAGACTATAACAACCCTTATTGCCCTTTAGTTTGGATATGACTGGATAAAGTGACTATAATTTAGGCCTGATAGTAAAGTACAGTATAATGATGAACTATGGGAAAATGTGTATGTGATGTTTAGTAGCAGAGATGAGTCAGAGTTGGAATGACTGCTTCTTTCAGGTTTCTCCCCCTCGCATCAGTCAGACACTAAGGTGATAACAATTTTTTTCTGCTAGGTTGGTGGTATTTGAAGCAGATTAACAATTTTTCTCTTAGGATGTATATTACATGTCCCGTTATCTCCTCATATAGTACTGCTGCCACAAGATGAAGGACAAATATGAGAAGAGAAGAGGGTGAACAGAGAACATGATGAAATGGTGCTAAATGGTGCCGTGGTCTTTTTCTTTTCAGCAAACCTGCAGAAGTACAGAGTAACAGGCATGGTGTTTCATCTTATATTTTCCAGAAAGTTAGCTCTCTGTGTGTGTGTCTGAGATAGAGAGAGAGAGAGAAAAAAAAATAGAGTATGAGAAAGAGAAACTTCTGCATTTGCTGGTCTCAATCTGGCCCTTCTCTGGTATGCCAAAGCAATTGCTGTGTGGTTTATTTGAAGTTATGCTGACTTGGGTTCAGTGACTTAGAAATCTCATTTATCTTCTCATCTGAACTAGGCCACCAGTTCTAATGGTAACCCATTAAGGAAGACGTGGTCCATATGCCAGACCATATCTGGGGAAAAAGGCTCAAAATGTCAGAGCATTATGTCATGCACACTGTTTGCATGACATAATGCTCTGACATATGGGAGAAGTGAAAAGAATGCGATCCAGAGGACACTATACAGTGTAGAAAATGGTTTACACTGTGTCAGAAATGGACTGTACAGGATACATCAGTGATGTGTTTACTTCACAGTGACAACATTTGCTCCTGAGCATTTGCATCAACAGTTGGAGTCATGTTGTCAGCCTACGTGATAAACCAATTAAAAACACTGGTTGAGCTGTGCACAAATCCGATTTCAGTTTCTGTTAGCAAGGTGCAAAAGTCAGTGCTGGTGGGTATTAGTTAATGATACATCTGTTCCATTTCTCCTAGCTTTGACAATGATAAAATGACTTGAGTAAGGGCACAAACTTTAAATCCCTAAGTCTCTCACATGTATTGTTTTGTGTTTCTCTCTTTGCATCTGGCTTTAATTTTAACAGAAATGCAGAGAACAGTTTGACTGAAATTGCACCATGATTTGTGCTGCTAATTTTTATCTTCATGCAATAATAATAATACTTACTTAATAAGATCTCTGTGTACAAAGCTGTATGCTCGTGGCTGAATTCAGTTTTACTTTTATATTTTTCCTTCTCTCTTAGTTCAATCCCTTTGTCTCCTTTTTCCCATATAAAACTGGAGACACCAACATGTGCATAAAATAGGAATAAATGTTTTTCATTGTTACACCTTTTTGCTTACAGTTAAATGTTATTGACTATTTTAGATACATAGGGTGGAAACCTGGCTCCCTTGAAGACAGTGGCAAAACTCCCATTGAAGTCTGTTCAGAATTGCACCCATAGTTTTGTAAATGTACTCATCACTTTAGAAAATAAACAGGACAAGGAGGTCCTTGTCCCAGTGAGACTATGAATTTATAGAGACAAAAACAAAATACAGGCAACAAATTGGTCATAGGAGGGCGTGAAGATTATAATGCTGTAGAGGTCAGTATAGGAAAGAGTTTCAAGAGTAGGATTAAGGAAGGAATAGTTTAAGGATAGGGAAGGCTTTGGTGGATGGGAAGCACTAGACTGTTCTAAGTATCAGGAGGAAGCATGAAAGGAGCTGTGAAACCCAGAGTTGAAAAAGATATTTTTTTTCTGATAGCCTTATTTTTATCTACTATGAAAGTCTTAGATTTTCCTGTATACCTGTTTGCCTTTAACATTTTTCTCTATATTTTGCCCCCATTCATTTCTTGTGTTTTAAAGGCTTGATTCATCCTGTACCCAAGCTGAGCTTGGCACTAGATCCGATTGGAGAAGGGCAAACATGGATTTGCACCACTTTCATAGCTCTCCATTCTGAGGTTTCGCCCCTTCAGCCAAGTTACAGCTGTCTCAGTGGCAATCCTAACTTGAATCTGGTTGCCTGTGGCCCCAGCAGCAGGGAATAGCTGCAGCATATTGTTACACTGGCTCCTTTCCCTAGTAATACTCCCAATAGTCCCTCTATGCTATTAAGTGCAATTTCCCAGTGATGGTTAGAGCAGTTTTACAGCCCTTTTAAGCCAACAGATTGACATTGAAAGGTTAAAGCAGCTGTGAGTTGAGCCATAAACTATAGTTGATTTGTGCAGTCCTTGATGACTCTTGCTCCCCCTTTCCTTACCAAGAAATAAAGTGGTAAAATAGCAAAATGTTACCTATACAAGACTCAATAAAGAATTAAAGGAAGGTAATATAAGTAATGCCAATCAACACAGGTTTGTGGAAAATAGATCCTGTCAAACTAACTTGGTATTTTTTCTGATGTTACAAGTTTGGTTGATAAAGGTAATAGTGCTAATTTAATATACATAGACTTCTGTAGATCATTTGACTTGGTACTGCATGACATTTTGATTAAAAAAAACTAGAAAGATTTACAATTAACATGCCATTAAGTATATTAACAACTGGCTAACTGATAGATCTCAAAATGTAATTGTCAAGAGGGAATAATCATCGAATGGCTGTGTTCCTAGTGGGGTCCCTTGGATATCCATTCTTGATCCTACACTATTTAAAATTTTTATTAATGACCTGGAAGAAAACAAAATCATGACTGATCATGTTTGCAAGTGACACAAAAATTGGGGGTAAATGGTAAATAATGAAGAAGACAAGTTAGTACTATATGGAGTTGTCTGGATCTCTTAGTAAACTGCGTGCAAACAAACAATATGCATTTTAATATGGCTAAATGTAAATGAATAGATCTAGGAACAAATAATATAGGCCATGCTTACAGGATGGGGGACTCTAACCTGGCAAACAGTGACTGAAAAAGATTTGAGATCATGGTGGATAATCAGCTGAACATGAACTGCAAGTGTGACACTGTGGCCAAAAGGGCTATTGCAGTCCTTGAATGCATAGGCAGGAATCTTAGGTAGGTATTACCCCTGTGTTTGGCACTGGTGTGGCTGCTGCTGGAATACGGTATCCCGTTCTAGTGTCCACAATTCAAGAAGGCTGTTGATAAATTGGAGAGGGTTCAGAGAAGAGCCAGAAGAATGATTAAAGCATTAGAAAACAAGCCTCATTGTGGTAGACTCAAGGAGCTTAACCTATTTATCTTAACAAAGGGAATATTAAGGGGTAACTTTATTATAATCTGTAAGTACCTACATGAGGAAAAATATTTAACAATTATCTCTTCAGAGATAAGGTATGACATGATCCAATGGCTGGTAGTTGAAGCTAAACAAATTCAGACTGGAAATAAGGTGTAATTTTTTAACAGTGAGAGTAATTAATCACTGGAACAACTTACCAAGAGTCATGGTGGCATCTCCATAACTGATAATTTTTTAAAAAGATTTTTCTAAAAGATATACTCTAAGAATTATTTGGGGGAAGTTCTATGTCCTCTGTTATATAGGCAGTCAGAGTAGATGATCACCAATGGTCCCTTCTGGCTTGAAATTTATGACTCAAAGAGGTTAAAGAGTTAGCATTTTAAAGTCCCAAGGATTAGTTTCTACTCCATGGTTGGGCTGTTGGCTTCATCTCTCATGTGCTTTTTGGACCCATAACATACTGTTCCCAGTTAACACTCCTCCTGTGGTTTAACAGTTTGCAAGTGCCTAAAAAGTGTTTTCTGTTCTTTTTTAGAAGAGGATGCTGAAGAAATAGCCTGCACTCAAAATGATCAGATGTATCTGAACAGGGATATCTGGAAGCCCTCACCATGCCAGATTTGTGTCTGTGATAATGGAGCCATTCTCTGTGACGAGATTCTGTGTCAGGATGTGTTAGAATGTGAGAGCCCTCAGATTCCCCCAGGAGAATGCTGTCCTGTGTGCCCCAACACGGCACGTGTTGATTTTGAAGGCAATACTGGTAAGGCTGCTTTACATTCCTTATTTTGCGTGAAGCCTGTTAAGCTGACATTTTGAACAATGTCATCTCTGATATGGTAATTTGAGATGAGCAAAGGAGATGGTGTTCAGATCCAGATCTGCCCAGCGTTTGGGGTTTGGATGTGATGCAAAAATAGGACTAAAGTTCAGGTTCAGCAAACTCTCTCAAGCAAACTTGTGAGATCAGCTATTCTCACGAGATTTCCACAGACTTAGACTCAAATCTCAATAGAATGGTTATTCCAGTGAGATTTTTGCTGTCTTGAGTTGTATCTGAGCTGGATCTGAAAGAGATTTCCTTTCTGGCTGTAGTTCTTACACACACCCAATACTGTTGAGGTGAGTTCATAGCCAGAGGTTTGATCTTAATCCCCCTTTTGAAATCTTGATGAGGTTTTGATTTCAGGTTCTTGTTTGGATCCAGTTTTATAAAAAACATATCATGTTGAGAGTTACATTCCATACACACCTCCTATTTTCCCTACTAAAATTGTATATGTATACATATAAAAATTGTTTAATAAAAAAACGATAGGGTAACTTTCTGAACAAAAATCTCTAAACTTTTCATTCTACACTCCTTAACACTGTGTATTATGTTATTTGAACCATATAATCATCTAAAGACATTTTTAAAAGGGAAATATTGCTGATTATATTAGTGTAAATAATGTAGAGTAATGGTAAAGGGAACATAGTAGGGAGTTGTATAATTAAGCAATAAGACAAGACATGGCATGCATTAATAAGCAGATGGTGCATACTTGCTGTGCATTAGGAGGCATTAGGCCATGGATGAGTGTCTTCAAGGAAGGAGAACATTATGGATACATTCTGGAATGTGTTGATGCTATTAAAGATATTAATAAATATCCCTCCTAAAGATTTTTGTTAAGACTTTGACCTCAGAGCTGTGAATTCACTGCCAGGGGAACTGTACATGAGTATTGCACGTACTTGACAAAAAACTCAAAGATCAATCAGTCGTCTGTAGCTTTTGAAAAATATCAGTGTCAGATACCATGATATTGGGTGGGATTGTCAAAAGTGCTGGTCTATCTGTTCCCAGTGAAGTTGATGGGAATATCACCATTGACTTGAATCGGAGCAGAGTTAAGCCCGTGTTGAGTGCTGTTGAAAATCCCACCATAGTGTTAAGTATTCCTAAAGAGTCTGGGAGCCAGATGTATTCACTTCTGGAAAAAAGCCCAGAGAGCGGGAAACTAGTGTGGATATACAGTGGGACACCATTAAAATGTCATGTGCAGGTGAATGAGCCCCTGATGGTGTCCTGAAGGATGACCCATCACTCTCACAGATCTTGGGAGACAGACCAGTCCTTGCTTACAGACAGCCCCCCAAACTGAAGCAAATACTCACCAGCAACCACACACCACACAACAAAACCACTAACCCAGGAACCTATCCTTGCAACAAAGCCCGATGCCAACTCTGTCCACATATCTATTCAAGTGGCACCATCATAGGACCTAATCACATCAGCCACGCCATCAGAGGCTCGTTCACCTGCACATCTACCAATGTGATATATGCCATCATGTGCCAGCAATGCCCCTCTGCCATGTACATTGGCCAAACCAGACAGTCTCTACACAAAAGAATAAATGGACACAAATCAGACACCAGGAATCATAACATTCAAAAACCAGTAGGAGAACACTTCAACCTCTCTGGTCACTCAGTAACAGACTTAAAGGTGGCAATTTTGCAATAGAAAAGCATCAAGAACAGACTTCAACGAGAAACTGCTGAAGTAGAATTAATTTGCAAACTAGATACCATTAACTTGGGCTTGCATAGAGGCTGGGAGTGGCTTGGTCATTACACAAATTGAATCTATTTCCCCATGTTAAGTATCCTCACACCTTCTTGTCAACTGTCTGAAATGGGCCATCTTGATTAGACTACAAAAGTTTTTTTTCTCCTGCTGATAATAGCTCATCTTAATTAATTAGCCTCTTAGAGTTGGTATGGCAACTTCCACCTTTTCATGTTCTCTGTATGTATATATATCTTCTTACTATATGTTCCATTCTATGCATCTGATGAAGTGGGCTGTAGCCCATGAAAGCTTTTGCTCAAATAAATTTTTTAGACTCTAAGGTGCCACAAGTACTCCTGTTCTTTTTGTATTAAACATGCTATTTCCTATTCTGTCCAACACTCAGAGAGGCTGGGCATCTAGGGCAGTGGTTCTCAAAGCTGGTCTGCTGCTTGTTCAGGGAAAGCTCCTGGCATGCTGGACTGGTTTGTTTACCTGCCGCGTCCACAGGTTCAGCTGATCGCGGCTCCCACTGGCCACGGTTCACCGCTCCAGGCCAATGGGGGCTGTGGGAAGGGCGGCCAGCACGTCCCTTGGCCTGTGCTGCTTCCTGCAGCCCCCATTGGCCTGGAGCGGCGAACCGCAGCCAGTGGGAGCCGCGATCGGCCGAACCTGTGGACGCGGCAAGTAAACAAATTGGTCTGGCACGCCAGGGTCTTTCCCTGAACAAGTGGCGGACCGGCTTTGAGAACCACTGATCTAGGGAACTCTTCCAAACCATACTGATCCCCCTTCAGGAAGGTGGGGCATGTGTACCTCTGGGCACTTCTCAAGCTCCCCACTGGCAATCTGACCATCTCCTATGCCTCCATGTTACACCATTCTGTCTGTACAGACATCCATTCACTCCTTAGAATGTTATGCCTCTCTGAGTAAACTAATTTGTTTCCTTTTTTGCTCCTTTTATAGGTAGAGGAAGGAAGGTAAGTTTTACTTTTTATCTTTTTAAGTGTATTAAAGCCCTAAAAAGGCTCCAGTTCTTTACTTGCAGCACTTAGAAAATTTAAATTATACAGTTAAATATCACAAACACTGCTCTTCTCGCTCTGGCTAGTGGATAGATCAACATGTCCCAGCAGACGTCATAAAATAATTAACCTCCCACAGCTGGCATCTTAATAATGAAACCTCTTTGTTCTCACTGAACCTTCTTCCTAATGCCTGGGGAGATTGCAGCCTGTCTGGAAGGTTATCAAATCTTGGGGAGGGCCACAACCTACGTTCCCTTATGGAGAGCACCCTCACAGAAACCTCCTCCCTTTTATCAAGGAAGTTCCAGCTGTAGTACCTAAGCTGGCTTCATCTCTAGCAGCATCACACAGGGATAAAAAGGGTCCAGATCATTTAAGACTTTATGCTGGGATTTTGTAAGGGAGTTAGGTGCCCAATGCCTTCTGATCCCCTTAGGTCCCTGAAAATCCCAGCTTCAGCACCTTGTATTCCACACTTAAACTAATTAGTAGTTAGTTCATATCCTGGAGCGCTGATGTAATGAGTCCCAACATGGAGACCTGTTTAATAAGCAGGGTTATTATAACAGCGTCATACTACCTAAATAATACTGTACTGTCAAGAATTCTGTGTGTCTTACATTTGCTGTTATATTTAATTAATTCATGGAGTTGACCCTGGATCAATTAGATCTTTGAGTTAATTACTAGAGATTGCATACAAGAGTCAACATACAAGTGCTCTTTAGCTCTATTTCAGTTATGCACCTATTTGTTCACTGTGTGTCATGAATACATATTTTAAAAAATAAACATCTTTCCAGCATCCTTCCTCTTTCACTACTGTAGTAGTTCAACTGACACAACAGAGCTCAGCTAACAGCATTACTTAATTCAACACTCAACACTAAATCTCATCAGAGAAAGAGCAAAGCAAAATTGAAACTGAGGTACTCAATTCCCACAGGGTTAGCAACCCTTATCTGAGTGTACACTGCAATAATATGCTAGTTATAAGTGGAGATGGTCCTGAACAGAAAAAAATCGTTCAGTTTCCATCTTTTCCGCCTTACAAAGTTCAAGAGTGTTTGGATCTGAATGTTCATTTTGACGCAGTATTGAGCAGCCTGAATGGTATGTTACTATAGGTAAAAGGCATTCTCTCCTGGTAAGATACTTTTGTCATTTCTTGATGTGCGAATGTCTGTAACATACCACATTATGTGAGGATAAGCAGGGAGAAAATGTGCTGGTAGTGAGATTTCTTAGAAAAAATGCAAATTTAAATACTTACCTCCAATAAATAACCTATTAAGAGGGGAACTAGCCTCAAATAAGTATTTAACTTTCATTTATATTTTTAAAGTGAAAGGTTTTAGATATTCAGTAATGCTAAACATTCACTTCTAAGTAAATGCAATAGCAGTATTAGAGGATAATATCTTTATACCTTTCTCTGTGGAACTAAACTGAAGGTACGTAGGTTGTTGGTAAACCATGCAAGGAAGTTTAATGTCACAGTGTGCATCATGTGTCAGTAA
Source organism: Lepidochelys olivacea (assembly GCF_965140295.1). Classification (NCBI taxonomy): domain Eukaryota; kingdom Metazoa; phylum Chordata; order Testudines; family Cheloniidae; genus Lepidochelys; species Lepidochelys olivacea. Next base: position 51,999,365 of record NC_140421.1, on the reverse strand, counting down.
TAATGTTGGAGAAAGCAGACTATTAATAAATAACAGTATTTATGAACTTTAACTGCCATCTGAGCTATTTTTGTTACTGCACCCTGCAGGGAGAAAAAGGAGAGCCTGGAGTGGTGCCAATTGTAAGTTAATTTCTTCTTCGTTTACCAGTACTTTTTGGAAGTATACACGTCTCATGCTGTAATTTAAGAGATATAAGAAAATTAATCACCCATATAACAGAATTGTAGCATTTATCCAATGAAAATATGTAAATTATTTAACACCAGCAACTGCCACAACAATATTTGTAATAGTTGCATTTATTTGGGAGGAATAAAATTAAGGCTAAGGAGAATTTCTTCCTAAAATATAACCGACAGTAGTTTTTGATGGCTAATATTTCATATGTACCATTGAAAACTGTCAATTGTATTTTTGGAAAAAATTCTGCAGAATTAAACCTGTACATAGTGACTTTCTTCTTCGTAGTTAGAATCTTTGCATAGTGTAATGGGCAATAGGTTAATATTAGAAGGGTCTAGAACTCATAAGTAGAGCCGGTAAACAAAATCAGCAATTTTTTAATTGAAAACCGTTTGTTTTTGACATTATTTATTTTTCAAAAATGCTCAAAATTAAGAATTCAAAATATTTTTTAATAATTGTGTGACCATTGCAACTTTCTGTCAGTTATTTATTTTTCCCCTCCCCTTCACAGGAAAAATATGGGGGAAAGTAAAAATATTAGAGAAAGTCAGAATAATTCAGTTTCTCTCACATTTACTTTTTCATCCTGGAAAAAGTTGACAATACAATTTTTTGTAAAAAAAAGAAAAAGTGGTGGAAAAACACTTTTTTACACTTTTAAAAACTTTTTCTATTGGAAAAATGGAAAAACTAAAAAGAGAGAGAAAGTAACACCCTCACTTTTTAAAATCTTCATTCACACTTTTCTAGTAGAAAAAAGTCAGCATAAAATTATCATCATATTTCCAAAGTTCTTGTTATGTTATTCTGAAAAGATACTGAAATTTAAAAGGGGTTACAAAATCATAAAAGTTGTCAAGTAGCTTAATTTACTATACAAATCTTCATTGTTCAGTGAGCAGTTTTCATAAGAGCAGTCATGACAAATGCATTCCTAGTGTTTTGTGAAAGCTTTAGCTCATGTCTTCTCTTTGTTTAGGTTATAGGAATACGAGGCCGCCCAGGACCGTCAGTAAGTAGCGTCTGTGCTTCTGTTCTTCTGATTATATTATTTTCAGTCTCTTCCATTTCCATTTTTTACTGTGAAAATGACTGTAAAACCCAGTGGGTGAGGAGGGCTGGGGGAATTCCAGAGCAGTAGTCAAGTGTGTGCAGGTGGTTGAGCAGCCAGGAAATTCACTGGGATCAGAGGCAGTCCGGGGCAATGGTCTGAGTTCTCTCAGGGGTCGGTAGCTGGGAGAGCCAATCCATGGGGCTGGGTCAGTGGGCTGGGCAGGCGAGGTCAGGAGAGGTGGCCAGGCAACAAAGTCAAGTCATTACTCCTGGGGGATTTTGTGCCACTGCGTGTGCGCATATTCAATGAGCCCTGCAGATTTCTCCCAAAATGTTGCTGCAGTTCTGCCTTTTGCCCCACAGAGGGCACTGTGGTGATAGCGCCGTGCCAGGGAGGGAAGAGAGGGAGCTGCCTTAGCAGCGCTTGTCAGGCCAGTTCGGGAGACAGGGGCTGTGAGGTGCTGGGGGGGGGGGGGTCAGACAGGGGCTTGTAAGGGTTAGTGGGGGAGGACAGACCGGGGTAGGGGCTGAATGGGAGTGAGGCATACGGCTCCGGAGGGAGGGAGGGCACAGGGACACATGGGGATGGGGGAGGGGTACAGGGACACATGGGGACAGGGGGTAGCTGGGTGAAGGCACAGAGACACATGGTGATGGGGGGAGGGGTACAGGGACACATGGTGATGGGGAAGGGGGGAGCTGGGTGAGGGCACAGAGACACATGGGGCAGGGGGAGGGGTGCAGAGTTATATAGGAACAGAGGGTGGCTGGGTGAGGGCACAGAGACACATGGGGACATGGACAGATGTGCCTGATTGAATGGGAGAGGCTAGGGGTCAGCCAGGGTCTGCATGGGGAAGCTCCCTAACAATCCCTCCCTGCGCCCCCCCGCCCCAAAAAAAACCTGTTCCATACTTTTCCCGTCCATACCCAACAGCCCTCCAAGTTCACACCCAGGCTCCTTCCCAGTAATTACTTCCCTCTGCCTCAGCTCTTCCGTTACCCCTATTCTCCCAAGCCTTTGCACTGCTTCTGAGGGGTGCAGGAAATACGGTTCTATATTGTAGTTGAAATGAATTATTACTCAGAGTTCTGTATTAATATGCCTAGTAAGGAATCTATTTGTCAAAAAACATTTCCTGAATCTTTTTTGTGTCTGTGTTGTTACAGACATACTTGCTGACTGGTATTTTGAAATAAATGACCACACATAATTGAAACTGGTGTGATTATATTGAGTTATTTTGACAAATAAAATATGCAGAATTTTGCAGAATTTTAAAATATTGTGCGCATAATTTTTAATTTTTTGGCACAGAATTCCAGCAGCAGTAATGAAAGTCATGCAAAGCAGCAAGGCCAAGCGTCTAGGCAGCAACCAGCAGGCAGTGGCCTGTTGCTCAGACAGCTTCCCCTTCCATTGGGGCTGTTATATAGTTCAGGTACCCAATGAAAGTGCTGTCTGTCCAGCCAATCAGGGGCCTCGGGCATGGCTGCTGTGTGTCTGTAGGCTTCTAGCACTAAGGCTGTTGGTCAGTGGCAGCAGTTTGGTGCAGTGGCTAAAGATGCTGTCTAAGGATCTGGCATGCCTGGGTTCAATATCAGCGTCCTGACAGTAACTGTTAATTGACTGTAAGCTCTTTGGGCAAGGATTGTGTTTCTGATCTGTTTGTACAGCACCTATTAAAATGGGGTCCTGGTGCATGACTGGGAATCTTATGCACTACAATAATATAAATATTAATAAATAATAATAATAATAATAATAATAAAGGGGCAAATCTTGTCTGAACTTCCATGGTTGTGGAGGGCCCTGCCTTCAATGTAGCTGCAATGGCTCCACTGAGCAGGGGAGGAACAGGACTGGGGACCCTGTGCTGGTGTTTAAACCCATTAGTATGCTGCAGAGAACAGCTCATTGAAGGCTAATTGAGGTACAGCATGCAGAGGTGGGTTGAGAAGGGGCAGAGTCCTGTGGGTCCAACAACCAGTGAACCTCCTGGTACTGTATGTCGGAAGTTGCAATAGAAGCCACATATTGTCTCTACTACCAGTATGTGACCTGGTGGGGATGGAAGGTTGCATTTCTCACCCTCCTATGCAGGAAATGGTACTGGGCTGGGGTAGGATATGCTCATCCATGAAAGCCATAAATACTGAAAGAGAGATGTGGGGAGAGGCACTAAACTTCAGGGAACATATTGTCCTTCTGTTAGGTAGTCTACAACAGTGGTTTTCCATCTGTGGTCCATGGACCTCTGAGGGTCTGCAGACTATGTCTAAGATTTCCAAAGGAGTCCGTACCTCCATTCAAAATTTTTTAGGGGTCTACAAATGAAAAAAGGTAGAAAACAACTACAACAATAAGATGTAAGAAACAACTCACAAGGGAATGAGTTACATACAGCCAGGAATTCTGGTATACTGCCCTGAGGTCCAATGAACGTGGCAGCAGGAGTTATGAAACCACAGAAAAGAGAGCATGAAACAGCCCTAAGCTGCTGTAAAATCTGTGGCAGAATGCAATTGTTCTGCTGAGCACGCACAGTGACATCAGGAAAGGACAGCAGTGGTCTTGGGATCATAGGACAGGAGAAAGGGATGGAGCACTTAAGAAATGGAAAGCAGGTTGCTAGGGGATTTCTGGCACTAAAACAAATGGACAGTGCCATAGCACTTGTGTGAGTGCTTTTGGCCATCAGGTGTGCCTTGTGAATGCTGAATCTATTGATCTATTTGAAGGGTTTGATATCTAATTCCACCCTTGCATGTGCCTGCTGAGATCCAGGGCATCAGGTCCTGTCCTAGTATCCTTTGGAGAATCCTTTGTTCTTCAGTGTGAACCATGTCCTTAAGGATTCATTTCTTTCTTATTTTCCAGTTCTGCATCTAGCACCTCTCTGTAATGCTCCTTGCATCGTTAAAGTTGCTGTCACCTCATCTGACCCAGGGCAGTGTTCTGATCTCTTTTTTCTTTCTATCCTTTTTGGCTACTGCCTTGTGTTGCTGCTTTGTGATTATGTTTTTACGTTTTTCCCTCTTTGTTTGCTACTTTGGCTGCTGTGTGTGGGGCCTTTCCTATAATTTCCCTTCTTGTGTCTACCCTCTGGTGCTTGCCCATTCAGATGGGTATCCATTCCCCGGGAGAGGATTGCACGTATGCTGAATTCTTCTTTTTCTGTACCTTTTTAAGCTGAAATTTTCTTGCATGCACTCTTTCCTGCACCCCTTGGATGAAGATGCTCTTCAAGAGTAACACATTCACAACTAAAATGAATGTCTCTCTTCTTTTCCCCACCCCCAGAAATAAATGACAGATGTTGGGTGGAATTCCACCCCCATTCAAGTCAATGGTAGTTTTGGTATGGACTTCAGTAGGGCCAGGATTTTATCCCTTGGGTGTGATTTTCCATTGCCTTCCACCTTCCACCTGCACAAAGTGAGAGCAAAGTGGATGTAAAAGGCTACCGCCAATATGACAGAGCGGAGAATTCTTTTTTGATAGAGGAGCCACTCTGAGGTCAGTGCTTCCCGCCTCATGGCCAAAGTGGCCTCCTTATCTTCAGAGGGTGGAAGGACTGGAGGCAACACGTACTGGTGGATCCTCCAGCCTCATCAATGGTGCAGATCTTCATTGTTCTGGCACAGGGAGTCTCTGCACAGGGGACAAGCACCTCTTTTGTAGACTGCCCAAATCTTGTAGCCTGTTTGCAGGGGAATAGCACTGGTTCTACTACCTCTAAGGACCTATATGTTTGAGGAAAAATGGGGAGCATTTGAGGGTCTTTGTGATATTTATGATATTGCTGTCTAGCATTGCTCTCCTGAATCTGTAAGAAGTGATTTTGAAGTGAGTCCACTTTTTTAAAAGGCAAACAAACCAAAGTACTGGCCTCACATTGAGTGTATGCTTTCCTGAGAAGGGCTGTTTTTATAAAATTACTTTTTAAATAATTATTTCATTTTACATTTTCAAAATTCTGTAAATCATTAGCTCAATGTATTTAATGGTTTTATTTATTCCTTTAGGGACCTCCAGGCTCACAAGGACCAAGAGGAGAACGAGGACCTAAGGGGAGACCTGTAAGTTGCTAAATGCTGTTCCTAGAAGCTCACGCAATCAGTATTCACATGCAGGGCTGACCTCAAAGTGCTAAATCGTCTTACATCTGCTCTAAGATCCAGTGCCTTATAAACATTCCTGTTCCTTTCCACCTACCTCCCAAAACACAGATCACAAGGCCTGAGGATTTTGTATCCACTGGTTCTCTGAATAGTTTGAAACATGAATTTTACCTTTGAAACAATTGACCAATGTCTAGAGGCATTGCCACTCACAAGTCATCATTTGCCAGCACTTATACAAAATGATACCCAAAATGAGACACGAAGTATCTCATGCCTTTGTAAGGCAACTAAAGGTAAATGTTGACTTTTTAATGGCGACAACTTTGTATCAGAGGTGATATTAACTGCTTAGAGTATTTCAAAATGGAAGGGAGAGCTCAAGAAATAAGTAGGAGTCAATGTGTGGGCAGAACATGGAAGTATACTAGTGAATAATATTATTAAGACTGCACTGCAGAAATAAATGCTTAATAAAGGAATTTCAGCATCTGCACGATCGCATGATTGGTGGTAGTATGAACTGCTGAAAGGGAATGGTGAAGATATCAAAGGAGTTGAGGTTCTTTCAAGTGGGTCTAAAAAGGATCCTTTCAATCTCAGAATTCTCTTCTGTGCTCCATAATGTTCTAGTATGGAGCCTTTGAAATAGGATTATGCTTTATAATGGTAGACTGCTTCTCCAACATGTGCCTTACTGAAACAGAACCATAGCAAAAATGCAGGTGCTGCTTTAAACAGGTTTTTAGATTTTAAACAGCAAGATTATGTCAGTTTATCTTGGATATACTCTCATCCCTTAATACAGAAGAAGTTCTCATTGACTTCCTCTGGCCCTGACTAAAGGCCAGACCTCTTAGACCCATAAGAATACTTTACTCCATTCCACCCCCACTCCTCCCACCCAAAGTTTTGAGGCTGCTTTTGGAAAGGGGGGCCTCCATGCTAATGCTGACTTTCTATTTCCTTATGGACCTGTGTTTAAGGAAAACAAAAAACGTTTAGATGTAAATGAAGCAGTGTCATATTTTTCTACTTTTATTTTAGGCATCAGATTATTTGTTAATCATGTAATGTGAAGAAATGCCACTTGGTGGTTGAGTTTAGCAGCTGTAGGTTTATAAAATACATTGCATTGTGGGAGGAGGAGTTTTGAAATAAGAATCAATGTAGCTGTCTGTTTAGCAACAGCAACCTTCGTTTCCGCAATCTGCCTCCTGGGATTGAACCAGTTACTTCTTTGAATTCAAACATTATTATTCTTAGTTTTTACAAGTAATGTTTTTACATGATTGAAAATAAACTAAATCTTGTTCAGGGTGCTCTAGTTTCACTTAGTATACTGGTATAGTAGGTATTAATTATATGAGTGCCTTAATAGTATGACAAACTGTGGTTTGAAACTGTTTTACCGTGGACTATTTTCTTTCACTATAATATCAAAGGCAAAACTTTAATCTTTTGTTTTCTGAAGACCAATGACAAATGACCACAGTATTACTGTATTTGCAGTAAACTGTGTGCATGTTCAAAGGATGCCACCTTGTGGCCTAGATGGAATATCTCTTACTTAAAATCTCCCCATGTTTGCTGAGTTACTAAAAGATGAACAGGGATGAACAAAATGGTTTTAGAAAACTAAAACATTCAATATGAGCTAACTCCAGCTAATTAGTTTTCCTCTCCAAATAAATATAAACACACAATTTGCTAGTTTTCATTCCACAGTGTTGATGTTGCAGCTGATGAATTCCACATTATATTTTTTCCTTCTACAAAGTATGTGTCTAAAAGACTGTTTTGGTATAAGGCTAGTGCATTGTTGCCCTCAAACTCCATTTAGCATGGAGGGTTCAGTGCTTGTAGGCCAGTCAAAACAAAATAAAACATCTGGAAACAACAAATATATACTATTGGCCATGATTTTCAAACGTGACTAGTAATTTTGGGTGCCTCAATTTTTTGGGTGCTCAACCTGAGACATTTTAAAGAGGCTTGATTCCCAGGTGACAGGCGCTCCTCACCTTCTCTTAAATCAGGCTGCTTTAAGGTGTCTCAAGTTGGACATCCAAAATCACTTGTCATTTTAGAAAAGCTTGTCCCATTGTTCGTTGGCATAGATATTTTCCTTCCAATGAGTGGATTCTGTCTGTTTCATTCCAGAACAAAGAAATGAAAATAGAAAAACACACTGTTCCTGTTTTTTAGATTGTAAGATTTTTGAGGCTGGCATTATGTCTACCTCTGTTTGTATAAGACCTAGTATAATGGGGCATAATATTCTCTGGGGCCTGTGGGTGCTACTATAATTTACATATTAAATAATAATGCAGGATTTCTTGCAAAGTTCAGGTACCTGAGGAGACTCTAGTAGACTTACCCTCTGTGCACATCCATCCTGCAGGGATGAACTCATTCTAGTCCATAGCTCCTGTCCAGTCAACAACTAGAACTGAAATTCAAACAGTGTGTATGTTAAGGGAAAAGGCTGCTTTTCTCCCATATTGCTAGGGACACATGACTTCTGACCATAAAAATGATATAGCTAGAATTATGAAAGAAAGCATTAACTTGTCCCCTGGGAGTTTTCAGGAGTTCTTTAGTAGCTGATATGGTCCTATGGTCACTAGTAGGCATGGGCTATCCTAATGCAGTTCCCAAACTCCCAGGGGACTCATTCCAGTGCACAATAAACCCTCAGATGATTACAGTCCTTATCAAATAGAAATAAAAGCAAGCCAGATTGTTATAGTAGTACAGCATGTGTTTGTAATGATGGCTCATTAAAGAAGACTTCATAAGTTTTATGTTCGCGGGCTCTTTATAGAGATTTAGCAAGGTTCAGAGGCTCATAAAATGTTTCCTTCACTATAATCAAACATATCTCTCTATGTGTAGGTAGAAGTGAAAGTGGTGGTCGGAGCAAATACTTCAAAGTGTTTATTCATTTAAAAATGGATTTTTACGTGTCCAAGAAATATTTCTATTGATTTTTAGCTGTTTAACTCCATTGATGTCTTGCCAGCTGCTTCTTTATTTAGTTCTTCTTCTCATACAAGCTGTATGCAGGGGAAAGGGGACAATATGGAATTCATTAGAATGACTATGTGACTGTAGTCACTCAGAGAAGCTATGAGATAGATTCTGGTCTAATTTATGCCACTGCTAATCTGAGGTAACTCCTTGGCATCAGTTAACCTCGTATTTGCACTGGTATAGATCACATTCTGAGGCCTGGTGTACACTAGAAAATTAAGTCAGCTTAACTACATTGCTCAGGGGTGTGAAAAAGCGGTGTAGGTGAGCCAACGTAGACAGTGCTAGGCTGACAGAAGAATTCTTCTCTTTTGACCTAGCTACCACATCTAAGGGAGGTGGATTACCTGTGCTGACAGGAGAAACCCTCCCATCAGTATAGGTAGTGTCTACTGAAGCCTTGCAGTGCACAGTTGCTCTGTTCTAGCATTTCAAGATTAGGCAAGCCCTGTTCTTGTGTGTCATTTGTGCAGCAAATTCATGATAGTTGGAGGTCTGTCTCTGATAGCAGGCTGCAAACATTCAGCTTCATTGAAATCTACTCTGTATATCTTCTAATCAAACATTCTATTTTTAGAAAAATAATTCTTGCTACACTTACACTGTGTGCAAGGCTAAGCATTTCTAAAGCCACAATAAACAGCTTTTGGGAATGATATGAACTGTTCCTGGGCCCCTAAAAGAATATTTTTAAAGAAGACCGTCTAATTTATCTCTATACTTGATGGCTGCTGTTACTTCCAGCCAGTGCTTCTTGTCTGAGGACCAGGAATGATCATAAGAATGGTCATGTTGGGTCAGACTAATGGTCCATCTAGCCCAGTATCCTGTCTTCTGATAGTGGCCAGTATCAGATGCTTCAGAGGGAATAAACTGAACAGGGCAATCATTGAGTGATCCATCCCCTGTTGTCCAGTTCCAGATTCTTGCAGTAAGGGGTTTAGGAATACCCAGGACATGGGGTTCCGTCCCTGACAGTCTTGACTAATAGCCACTAATGGACTTATTTTCCATATGAACTTATTGCATTCTTTTTTGAACCTGGTTAAGTTTTCGCCTTAACAGGTTGATTGTGCATTGTGTGAAGAAATACTTCCTTTTTTGTGTGTTTTAAATCTGCTGCATATTAATTTCACTGTGTGACCCCTGGTTCTTGTGTTATGTGAGGGGTAATTCTTCCCTGTTCACTTTCTCCACACCATTCATGATTTTATAGACCTTTATCATATCCCTCCTTAGTCGTCTCTTTTCCAAGCTGAAATGATCTCACTCTTATTAATTTCTCCTCATATGGAAGCTGTTCCATACTTGTAATCTTTTTTGTTGCCCTTCTCTGTACATTTTTCAATTCTAATACATCTTTTTTGAGATGGAGCAACCAGAACTGCTGTCCGTATTCCAAGTGTTAGCATACCACAAATTAACCTAATGGCATTATGATATTTTCTGACTTATTATCTATCCCTTTCCAAATAGTTCCCCCCATTCTGTTAACTCTTTTGATTGCCACTGCACACTGAGTAATGTGTTCAGAGAAGTATGCACGATGACCCCAAGATCTCTTTCTTGAGTGGTAACAGCTAAATTAGACCCCATCATTTTGTATGTATAGTTGGGATTATGTTTCCAAGGTGCATTACTTTGCACTTATCAACACTGAATTTCAGCTGCCATTTTATTTAGTTTTGTGAGATCCCTTTGTAACTGTTTGCAGTCAGCTTTGGACTTTAACTAGCTTGAGTACTTATGGGGGATGCTGTCTGCTTGCAGACCTTTTCAGCAGAAACATTACCATTTCCCTTGGTTTTAATAAAAACTAGGCAAGCATTTGTAAAGTCTAAAGAAGCTCATTAATATATTTGGTATGTATCTGTACTAACTTTCTGCTGACTTTCTTTCAAGGGTCCTCGTGGTCCTCAAGGGATTGATGGGGAACCTGGTATCCCTGGACAGCCTGGTGATCCTGGACCCCCAGGACATCCAACTCACTCAGGACCAGATGGGAGGAGTGCGGTAAGTTTTATAGATGCATAAGAATGGGACCCAGGTGGATGATGGACTGGATCAATCAATGTGCCAAATGCCCCCAATTCCCATTTACCAGGATCTGCCTTTCAGAGATGCAAAACCGGCCATAGAAAGATGTCTTAGGGTTGGGGTGTTGTGGATATGATTCCAATCCGGTCATTAATCTCTACCACCCATTCTCATTAAAATGAATGATTTGCTCTTTGATACCTGGGGCCATGGGTGAAGAAGCACAGTGAGTGTGGTTCCAGCCAATGGTAAGTGATCAGATTTCAGAGTGTCAGTGTGGTTGTGTTTTGTACATGCAGTAAATCAAGATTTAAGTATTTACATATGTTGGTATTTATTTCAGTGTCTTCTAACTTTAAGTTTTCTAACCAGCACAGGTTTAATTAGTGACTAGATACTTTTTATGAATAGTTAAGATGATTCTTGCTCTCAATTTCTGTTGCATCTCTGAGAGGATGGGGATGTTAACCTTCTACCTTCATGTGCTTATAGATAGTAGGCTTTGAAAAGACCATCCAGGTAATTTAATCCACCCCCTGAATTACTTCTGCTCTATACTAAATGGCTGGAGGAGGTGTGAGAGAAAGAAATCCTTTCCTTTTAATTAAACTGAACCAACCTTTGGAAACAAACTGATCAAATAAGAAGCTAATGGAAAGGGTGGAAAGTGCCTGTCGAAGATGCAAATGGTGGCAATAAGAGGATTAATGATTTGGAAGGTCTGACTTTTGAGGAAGTTCTGAAAGAATTTAGTATGTATATTTTAGCACTTACAAAAATCCCAAAACAATGTGCACTGGAGTCAATAGGAGTCCTTCCAGGCCCCAAGGGATTGAAGAGAAATAGTGTGATGGTTCATGAAGAAATGAAGAGAAATGATGGGATGGAATTTAGCAAAGGGAAATTTAGGCTGGACAATGAGTCAATTTGTTATTAAGTTATCTGAAGTATGATGGAGCCCACTTCTTGGTGAAGCAGTGGATTCCCCTTCTCTGGAACTATTCAGACCTAAAGCTAGATGAAGCATTCAGGGATGTTCTGTAGGAAGCAATCCTGCACAGCATGGATGTGGATTAGGTGATCTGCAAGACATTTCTTTAACAAGATTCTATGAAGTGTAGGATTGATCACGGGTTAATCTGAAATAAAATTGTTCCTTTTCATATTTTGTAAATTACATCATTTTTTGCTGTTCTAAACATATATGTCTTGATTCCCCACTGCATTACTGGCTTTGTAGCACTATAATGCTATTGAAACCAAGGGAATTACACTGATGACCGATGTAAAACTGGAGTAATGTAGTGGTGAATCAAGCCCTGATAATGCTGGGCAGCATGTTGGCTCTTATGTTACTCTAAGTGACCCTAAACCCAGCTGATCCAGCCCTCCAGTGATATCCCCAGCATTGTGGTACAGAACTGCTGTAGTGGTTGCTACACCGCCCATCTTTTGTGGCAGCTGGCCTAGAAAGTGTAGAAGGAAGAAGTATGGCCACAGCTCCCCTGCTTCCAAGAGAATCCTGGCTTGTGTAATGGTCCCATGGTAGGAACAGGACAGGGCAGCCTTCGGGCACCTGCGCACAGTGGTAGGGAACCAGTCTGATATGGTGCACCTATAGGGTCAGAGGAGTGCAAAGGGCAATGAATGTTCCTCAGTCACAATTGAGGAGCTGGCCCTAAATAAACAAAATAAAAAGGCTTGGTTGTTCAACCATATCAACAAGCAAGTAGGCAAGAGAGGGGTTTGTGTTTGTTGAAAACCCTCCCTGCTTTAATTAATTTGTTTTGTGGGCTGGCACAGGATCACAAGAAGAGCAGTTGCTCTTCAGCTTTGCTGACTAAGGGAAATACAGTCAAAGCTATTTAAGATGGAAGAAAAAATCAGCTAGTTTTTGACTTAGCTTCCGATATTTCTGAATGTTAGGGACATTTATGTAAAAACAAAATAAAACATGTGAGGCTCAGAATACTCTGAAAAGTGTCTGCAGCCAAGATTAAGATGGGTATAACTTTAAAGTCAGTGAAAGAGAAATTTATCTCATTTCAAGGAAGATCTTTCCTGTAATAATAATAATAAAAAATCTTTTTTGGATTAAAGTGCAGTATGGTTTGAAAAGCAAGCATGCAAATTGTGAATTACCTAACTCAGCTGCTCTTTGAGGTCTTGATCCAACTTCTGTTTAAGTGAATGAAGGTTTTTCTTTTCATGACAAAAGTAAGATTTTCCTCTTTAGCACTGCAGAGCCAATATAAATAATGAAAAGGGAGTTGTGTAGTTTTCTGACTTTTGCATCATGAACACAATTGCCAGCTAAAATTGGGCTTCTCATTTTTACAGCCGTTTTCAGCTCAGATGGCAGGATTGGATGAGAAGTCTGGACTCAGTAGTCAAATGGGATTCATGCCCGGTTCAGTGGTGAGAACACATTGAGTACCCCTGTATGGTAGAACAGATCTGAAGTAGAATATGTATGCAAGAAATGAATGAATAGCAAAGACATCCACCCAAATGCCATATGCTCCCTTTATCTAAATGCACTTGACACAGAATGCTTTAGTGTCGTTTTAAATGTTTATGTAAAAGAGATGAAAAAAGTATTCTTTTAGCTGAAGGGAGCGTGTAAGCGCTCTTGTTTCTCTTGCTCTCTTACTCTCAATATATTAGCTGTTACCACGTGATATGGTATGAAAGACCTCCACTTTTTTCACTGCTTGTGTTTTTGCAAGGTCTTTGAAACGTAGTAAAATAAATTCCCAACTTTAAGTGACTTGAAATTGTCACTCTTAAATTTAATAATTCTGTTGCCCAAACCTGTCCTCCTTAGTTTATTGCTCTCAGTGTTCTCTTTATTCCCTTCACTCACTTTGTCACAGTATTGTCTCCATGGATATTGCCTTTTCTTCCATTCCCATTTCTAAATATGATGCTTTTTCCCTTCTAGCCCAAGCTCTTTACAGCTCCCCTTGCTTTATTTTTCTGGCCCTTTTCAAAAATTTAAATCTCATTTCAAAACTGCTCTTTTTTTGCTTTTTAAAATGCTGCTTCATCTAGGGCCTGATTTAAAGTCAACTGATGTCAATTGGAGCCTTTACATTGACTTTATTGGGCTATGGATTAGAAATTTTGTATCTTTTTTCTTTTCTTTTCAACCCAACATTTGATTCTCACCCGGTGGTTTACTTGTTTGTTCCTATATTTTTTATTGGTCTGTTGCTGTTTCCTTCTCTTACCCGCTCCTTGTACTGGAAATGTAATATGGAACCCACTTGAAAACCATGGGTTTTGTGTTTAAGATGGAACATGAAACTTGTATGATACCAGTTCTTTGTGACTTTGTCAAAACGCAAATTCTGCTCTCCTGTAGTATTCTCTCTTATTTCCCTAGTGTTCCTAGAAGCCGGGTGAGAATTGCTTTCAAACAAAATTGTTATTGCTCTCAGAGTTGAGGTTTCAATTCAATAAGTTATTTTTCTTAAATTTCCCTCCTTTTTAAGGGAGGAAAATTTCATGAAATTCTGAAAAAATGTATTGTGAAACTCGGCCCTTTAAAAATAGTTGTTAAGATTTCACAGATTCAAAACACTACTGAGGCCCTCTCCCATACATTTAGTGTAGCAGGATAGGCACAGTACAGCACTGGTCCTGCAGTTCTACTCATTTGAATAATGAGGCAGAGATTTGAGTTTGGGCTTGGAATTAATTAAACATGACATTTGGCTACATTGTACTTGACAAGTTTATTTTTGATTGTTACATTTTTGTTGTAGAGTGATGCAGGCCTCAAAGCCTCACAGGACCTAAGGCCTCACCACACATTCCAAGCTTGTGGCATAACTAAGAAGAGAGTTTCTCTCCTCTCACATTTAGTGACTCTACAGAGAGAAAGCAATCCAAGGTTTTCAGCCCCTTCTGAATTACATGCCTCCCAATTTTCTGATTCTTCTTCAACTCCCTTCCTCTTCTTCCCTTCCCCTTTTGACTCCCTTCTGCACCTAACAGCCCAGTGTCTACTGAGTATCAGCTGATTGTGCTTCCAGAGGCTTTGACCATAGAAGTATTAGCTTGAAGGTCACCATCAGACATGCCCTTCTGCTTGGTTTACATGGTGAGATGATTTGATTTCATTTATTTTAAGACTGTTTAACAAGCCCTTGTGTTTTTAATAGGGTCCAGTGGGTCCAAGAGGTCCTCAGGGTCTACAAGGACAACAAGTAAGTGATTTGTTCCATGGTATTTAACATATATGTACACAAAAGGAATAAGAACAGGCAGAGTGCATGGTATCTAAAGTTTTCATGTAGGCCCTGTTTCTCGAAAGTATCCCTCATCAAAGGTGTAAGTCCTTTACTAGTTAGGGATGTACTTAAGCATGCAGTTAAGTGCTTTCCTGATTTAAAGCCATAAAGATGTAGTGCACACACAGAAATTCCATCCTAAAAAGTATTACTGGTCTTGTATTTAAAGAATAACAACATAATCTCTTTTATTTCATGGTCATTTTTCAGTCTTACAAACCACAAGTATCTTGATATTCATGATCTTAGATGCATGTGCAGTTTATGCTCAAGTCAGAATTTACTTCCTGGTTTTAAAATTGATTCCAGTTATCAATGAAACGGCTTTGTTTCAAATTTACTGGCCAAATTCTGCCACCCCTGTGAATTTTGAATAGTACCTTACTCCTCCAGTAGTCCCACTGGTTTGTGGCTCTCTGTTACTGTTCTACTTCGGTGAAGTGTTTATCCTGATATTTGATGTACAAAGGAGAAATCTGTTTAAAGTAAATACTGCATTCTTCAGAGTTACCTTCTGCACCGAAAGTCAGGAATCTTGGTGCCATCATAAGTCCAGTGATGGTTTATCAGGTTTCAGAAGACAGTCATGTTAATCCAGAGAGACCAATTTGCTATCAGGTCCATAAGAGGTCTTTTTACTCAACACATGTTTTAATTATGGCACTCTTAAATAACAGAAAATGGTGGCTATTAACTTTCTCTGGCTTCAGTATCAGCACTGAGTGGGCTTCAGATGGGGTAAAGATATGCTGAGCTGCAAAATGTGCATGTGGCTCAGGACTCTTCTGAAGTTTCAGGGGTATTAGGATCCAGGGTATTCATTTATTCCATTGTCATGACATGAGTTCAAATCTGGATCCGAACTGTCTCAAGAACAGTCATTATTCCGATCTAGGTTGCTAATTTGTGCCTGTATAGTTTTTACTATTTGTAACAGTTTTCCAGACCACTACCTTTGGTTCTAATCTACTCTGTATTTATCCTTTTTTGGGTCAATTTTAGGGTGGTATTGGTCCCACAGGCCCGCCAGGTGAATCTGGGGATCCAGGACCAATGGTAAGGTCAAATATATGTGCATCTTCCCAGTGTAATATTGCAGACTGTAACAGTAGAGACTATTCTAAATTCTCACCATACCATAGGCTCCTCTCTTGCTGCATGCACCAAAGTGACCATGTGAGAAGGGCTGCAGTCAGGACTGGTAATGATATTTTTCCACTGGTTCACTGAGTTTTAATTGCTTTGAATGGCAGTGATGGTCCACACTTGAACTTGAAAGGGTGTCAACTTTTATTAACCAATCTCAGAGTGGAGGGACATCTCAAGTGGGGCTCCACAGGGATCTGTTCTGAGTCCAGTGTTATTTAATGTCTTTATTAAAGACCTGGATGTAGGACTAGAGAACATGCTGATCAGATTTGCAGATGACACAAAGCTAGGGTTGCAAACACTTTGGAGGATAGAGCTAAAATTCAAAGGGATATGATACATTGGAGAACTGGTCTATAGATAACAATATGAAATTCAACAAAGACAGATGTAAGGTGCTACCCACAGGGAGGAAAAACCAAATGCACAAATACAGATTGGGGGAAAACTGGCTTGTCAGCAGCAGTGCTCAGAAGGACGTGGGAGTTGTGGTGGATCACAACCTCAACAGGAATCAACAATGTAATGCTGTTGCAAAAAAAGCAAATGTATTAACAGGGGCACAGCATGCAAGTCACAGGGGGTGATAGTACTGCTCTGTTTGGCATTGGTTAGGTCTCATCTGGAGTACTGTGTCCAGTTTTGGTCACCACTTGTATAGAAAGGATGTAGAGAAACTAGAAAGGATCCAGAGGTGAGTGACAAAGATGATCAAAGGGATGGAACACAAGCCATGTGAGCAAAGGCTGAAGGAACTGGGCATGTTTAGTTTGGAAAAGAGGAGATTGGGGGGCACATGATAGTGGTCTTCAAATACTTGAAAGGATGCCATAAAAAAGATGGAGAAAAATTGTCTCTTGCCACAGAGGGCAGGACGAGAGGCAATGGGTTCAAATTACAGCATAGCAGATTTAGATTAAATTTCAGGAAAAACTTCCGAACTGTAAGAACAGGAGGACAATGAAACAGACTACCTCAGGAAGTCATGGAAGTTCCTTCAGTGGAGGTTTTCAAAAAGAGGCTGGATAGCCATCAGTCTTGGATGGAAGAGGAGATTGGGGGGCACATGATAGTGGTCTTCAAATACTTGAAAGGATGCCATAAAAAAGATGGAGAAAAATTGTCTCTTGCCACAGAGGGCAGAACGAGAGGCAATGGGTTCAAATTACAGCATAGCCACATGTGGCCCATCAGGGTAATCTGATTGTGGGCCATGAGACATTTTGCTGATGTTGACCATCTGCAAGCACGGCCCCCCGCAGCTCCCAGTGGCTGCGGTTCACCGTTCCTGGCCAGTGGGAGCTGCGGGAAGCAGCGGGTTGCAGAGACATGCTGACTGCTGCTTCCCACAGCTCCCATTGGCTGCGAGCAGCGAACTGCGGCCACTGGGAGCTGTGGGGGGCTGTGCCTGCAGATGGTCAGTGTCAGCAAAAAGTCTTGTGGCCTACAATCAGCTTACCCTGATGGGCCGCAGGTTGCCCACCCCTGGCTTAGGCACAACAAATCCTACATCCTGGCAGGGTGGACTAGACGACCCTTGCGGTCCCTTATATCCCTATGATTCTCATGATTAGCGCTTTTCATCCACTGATCTCAAAATACTTGAAGGTGAATAAACATTAGTATCCCTGCATGGCTGGTGGGGTGATTTTAAAAAAGAAAGATTAGAATGATGGTCCCAAGGTCACACAACAAGTCATGGGCAGAATCAGGACTACAGCTCAGACTCCAAGAGCTCTGCTGTAATCGCTAGCCCTCGCTGCCTGCCAAGAGAGTGGATATTGCTATTAGTTTCACTTGACTGCAGTGTGTAAGGTCTCTGAAAGGCCCCTGTTCATGATCCTGACTAAGACTCTGGTATAACAAAAATACACTTTTGCCCTCATAGAATTCATCCCACATTTTATTCAAAGCCTAGTGTCGCTTTCCTAGGGCATTATGGAATAGAATGGTTGAGAAGGGATAAGAATTATGATGGTGCTGAAAATAAAAATCCTCTTCACTACTGTATGTTGTCTTTATAAAATGACCTTTTAGAATGAAATATATTTATTTTCTGGGGGACTGTTGATTGATTAATGTATGATGTATTTAATTACTAGGGTCCAGTTGGTGCTCGGGGCCCTGAAGGACCTCCAGGCAAACCTGGTGAAGATGTATGATTTTTTTTGTTTAGTACTTTGTTTTACTTTTAATAAAACATGTATACTTCTCATATACAGTTGCTGGCCAGTGCAGGTGTGTGTTCTGATGATTTCTATCCATTTCCTTTTCACTGTAACTTCACTATTCACCTCCAGTGTCATAGCTACTAACTTCCTGCAAAGACGACAAGACTTCTGTCTTGTCAACAGTTTCCCTTTTTTACCTTGTGGGGCCAGTGGTGAGCTATGCAAGGTACTTACTCCCCCACAGGGCTAAATGGAGCATCTTCCTAATGTTTCTTGCCCTGCTAGCCCTCAGCTTGAGATGCCTTGTTTGGAGCACTATGGTCAGTTAGGGAGAAAAAAGAACCACAATAATATTGATCTGGATCTATGACATGTGTTGTTATTTTTAAACCATTTGATTTGTTCCTCAAAATTTAACCACATCTGTAAATGAAGGAATGAGTTAGTTATAACTGTGATGTGTTACAGTAACATATCCCTGCTTTGAACAGGGGGTTGGACTAGATGACCTCCTGAGGTCTCTTCCAACCCTTATCGTCTATGATTCCTCTGCCACCAATTTGTAACCTCATACGACTAGGTGAAGGGTTTTCTGGTAGCGCACATGTATCCTCTGTTTGTAAAAGCAGGACTGTTGCACCTTAAATTGAATTTTAACAAGTTGTAAAGATTTAAAAGTAAAAGTCAGTTAAAGTTATGGAAATATATTTTGTGAAGACATAATGAACTCCCTTAGTGGCAATTATACAGTACAAATAATTCAAACAATAGGAATTTTAGGAAAGGATCAGCTCTTAATCCACTGAAGCCAATAGAGCCCATGTTGCTCCTATTTCCAGACTCCAAAGAGGTCCATTAGTTTCCTTTATAATCTGTAATGAATGTCGTACCACCTGTGTCTAGAATTTTCCTTTTCCTAAATCCTTTTAGCTTCTTTAAGTCTAGAGCCCTGGATGCTTTATAACTAATTCGTGCAAATAAAGGATTGGTTGGTGGCTATGGCTAACTGTAAATAATCCTCTTTAAAGTTCACTTACTCAATTCGAGTCAGATTTCTTTCACCTTCAAATTGCACAGAAAATGCTTTCATTGAATTATGCTTAATTATTCAGAATTCTGCACAGAGACAAGGAAAGATATCAAGCTAAAGCCCAAACCACTGGAGGTTAATATTACCACAGAAAATTTTTAGATCATGAACAAAGTTAAATTATCATTACAAAAGGTTAAATTTTTACTAAGCCAGAACAAAGTATTCTGCAGCGCCATCTAGTGACACTGAAGTACACTTGAGACCCACTTTAAACCCAATACTCCAGAGTTTTCATAAGAATTTTGTTACATTAATAAATGTAGCAATCAAGTTTATTACTGTAGTCAGCACAATTAAATACATATTATAGGACATGAGTGTAGTTAGTTTATGTTACTGGAGAGAAAACTGATGGAGGTGATTTGTTGAATGAGGACATGAAGTTTGGACAGAGAGATAATAAGGTAACTTATTTTTGACTTTCTTTTATCTTCACTTTTTTTGTTTTTTAGGGTGAGATCGGAAGATCAGGACAACCTGGCGAGATTGGATTCCCAGGATCTCCAGTAAGACCATGATAACTTATAGTTTAGTAGACATACTGTTTGTGGCAATAATAAATATATTTGTTGTTTTTAGTAAAGTGGTGCAAAGTAGTTACAGTTACTATTTCAATACACTTGTAGTCAGTTTTCTTTAATGAACTAATACAATGTTACATTTTAGCAATGGTTGTCTTGGGTTATCCCTGAGGATTCTTTTACAGTCCCACAATGCCTCTAAAAGACTTCAAAGGAGACCAGATCTAAGATTGGGGTCAGTATACCTTCTTATAGACGTATGTTCTTATCTATGGTCACCATCTTAGAGAACTCTAAAACTAAATGTAAAAAGTATAAATGTATAACAACTGTGCCAGGATGCTTGTGCTAGAATGATGTTATGGATGCAGAATATCATCCCATGCAGCCAATAACATTTTCACCTGCTGCAAAATGGTGAAATTCATTTTTGACAGCAATGAATTCACACCACTGATGAATACAATCCATCGAGCGTGATTCACCATTTCCCAGCATCTTGTGTTGTTATTTACACCAATGTGGGATAAAGTGGTACCAGATCAGAATGATCACCACTTTGCACTGGTGTAAATAAAACTCAAGGCGTAGGGTAAGGGCGACTTCAGTACTCCTACAACAGTCAGGTACTCTCAGTGCAAGTAAAGGGTACCAGAATTTGGTCCTTAATTATCACTGCTGCTCATTTTTATGGATTTCTCTAACCAGATTTGATATACTTTAAAATTTTTCTCCTTTTCTATGTTATTTACTGTTCACGTATTTTGTCTTTTCAAAAAAAAAAGCAACTAGTTATTAAATCAGATACTTAATAAAATAAATGATGGGGAAAGATTATTTTAAAATGATGAGTTTGCGGTATGTTTCATGTCTGACATATGGCATTCATTGGGCTGGTTTCTCTGGTTCCCTAAGCTCACAAAGGGACCTTAAACCAGCCTGAGATTCCCTCTGGAGAATTCTACTTTTTAGGAGGAATCTTTGGCTGAAGTAAAGTTGGCAAGATGCCCTTCCGATCTCCAGTTTAAGTGAATGTGGTGTGCCTGCTGGTGGCATGTTGAGATTGGGGCGGGTGGTAGGGTATTGTGTAGCAGGGGATCAATGAGCCTGATCCCTGTCTGGTGAAAGGTCTGCTATAGAGCTTATGCCAACAGCAAAAGTTAGAATAGATCCCCTGCTGCTCTAACTTCCACTGGGGGAGAGTAGCTGGGGATCAGGGATCTGTGGTCAGCTCTTTGCTGCCAGTGCTGTCTACTGAGTTGGAGTGCAACTCAGACATAGAGAGGAACTGGGGTTATTGGTTTTTTTAGATTGGATGTGGTATATGTTGGTACATGACATTTCAAACTCTATGACATAATATGACAATACTAAAGAAAATGCTGCTCTTTGTATTAAATAGTTCATTTTAGCAGTTTGTCATCCACAGTATAGTTAGCAGTTCAACAGCGATTCCAGTCAATGAAGAGGAAATGAAAGTGTCATTTTATTTATGATGGGGAAGTCACAGGCATCCAAAAATGCTTCCCTTCGTCATCTGATCCCAACTGCTTTGTGTTATGGAGATCCCATTTCTCT
Source organism: Lepidochelys olivacea (assembly GCF_965140295.1). NCBI lineage: Eukaryota > Metazoa > Chordata > Testudines > Cheloniidae > Lepidochelys > Lepidochelys olivacea. Next base: position 51,978,115 of record NC_140421.1, on the reverse strand, counting down.
AATGTTGACAATTCAATTTTACACTCAATCAGAGCAAGGAGTATAGGGATTTTACCCCTTTGTTTTTTCTGCGCCTCAGTTTCCCTTGTTAAATGCTCTTTCTCCATACACATTCTGAGGCTTCATTGCAGCATAGCGATCTATGGATGAGAGGCCTGGTGTCCAGCCTTAGAGACTGCAATGACACCTTTCATTGCCTATTTGCATTTTGGGGGAAACTGAGCCCCTTTGTCCTGTAGAAGTAGAAAATGTAATCTTTGAAATGATAACAGCGCTGGCACAATGTTCAAGGCCTGATTCAGCAAGGTACTTAAAAGCATGTGCCTAACTTTCAGCATGTGCATAGTGCGATTGAATAATCAGTTGGGCACATGCATAAGTAATTTGCTCAACTGAGGCCCAAGAGCAGAAGGTACTCCAAGTTTCAAACATATGTGAACAATATGGCAACACAGTAACACAATATACTGTCACAGGCCTAGCTACCTGTTTTACTAGGAATTGTTTAGGTCTTTTATTTAAAAAAAAAAAATCTGTGTGTTTTGCCCCATTTTCCTGTACAGGTAAAAGAACCCCAGGTCACTTTTGAATAGTTGCTAAGATAGTTTCAGAAACAGTTTGCTTATTAGGCTGCTTTAGTGGTGTTTTGTGATTCAACATATCACAGTGTGAGAGAGATTAAAATTTGGCAATTGATTTTATTTTAATTTAAATTATTGCTGTCTTCTGATCCCACTTAACTTGTTAGGTTCCCTTCTCCTTATGTTAAAAAACTAGCTCTGATGTTGATTATTACTCTCTTACTTCTGTTATGGATTTAAGGCTTGATCCAAGGCCCAGTAAAGTCAATGGGAAACCTTATTTACTAGGAGACCTATAAACTTTAGTTTGACATTATGGTGACCATAAAAGGGACATTCATCTCACATGGCCTCATTGTTACATGCTGTGTGTCTTGCAATGCTGTATCCCCAAGGTGAAGGTGTATTAGATATGTATCAGTGAAGTGGATGTACCTAGTACTTTGTTCCTAGTTCCCATACCTGTCTTAGCTGCACTAACAGTAAGTGTATCTATTCAGATGTGTAAGGAGAGTATCGACTGTACAGCTGTAGGTCACTTTATCTGTGTTCGTGTTTTTCTATTTTAGGGATCTCGAGGCTTTCCTGGTGCTCCAGGACTTCCAGGTCTAAAGGGCCACAGGGTAAGCATTAACCTGTCTGTCTTACAGATAATCTTTACAACCGTTGGAGTTTTTGCAGTCAGCCTATTGGATGCTAGTAGACTATTTGACCTATTTAGTAATGGCAAAATCCTGAGAGTTAGAGATGGAAAAGTCCTACCAGAAAACCTAGTCCATCTTCCTTTAAGTGCAGGTTGATCTCTAGTGTTTTTTCCATTCTAGTTTCAAATGTCTCAGGCAACTGGGAAGAAATAAAGTAAGCAAATACTGTATTAAACTCAAGCGAGGACAAACCTGACCTTTGGCTAACTGTTCTCCCATCATGTTGGCAGGTCTGGCACTAGGAAGGGGAACTCTAAGGTTGGACATGTTTATGAAACAGAACAGTTATTAATTACCAAGATTTGGGACCAGGTTTCCTCTTCAGGGAGCAATAAATAGGATTACAGGGAGAATAAATAGGGTTACTGTGGCTCAGAGTTTTCTCTTCATTGTTTTTAGGTTCTTTATATATATTTGCAAGATTCTTGTTCTCAGAGGGAACAAACCCAAGGAAATGTATCTCACACAAACAGCTGTTTCATTTGAAAAGTATTTTAAAACATTTTCCCCATCTCTTTTCTTCTTTGTATTCTTTCTTTTTCTCCCCAGCTCAGATCCACCCTGATAAAAAATATTTAAATAAAAGATTATTTCAATGATAAATATGATAAATTATTGTTTGGCTGTATCTCTTTATACTTATATATTTCTCCTCACAGGGACACAAAGGACTTGACGGTCCTAAAGGTGAGGTCGGAGCAACTGGATCCAAGGTAATATCTTCATTATGAAATTTGGTTTTGGGTTTCAAAGGAGTTGTAGTGTTTAGCTCTTGGAGTGTCCTAATGATTCATGTTTATATATTTTAGTGTCTTTCATCCAAAAGGATCCTAAAGCCCAGAGAATAAAACCTGTGGAAGAACACTGATTAATCATGCTTTCTATAATGCTAAAAACAGCTGAAGATAATAGATCTTTAAAACGAAAAAAAAACTTTGCTTCCTCTGCCAGTCACCAACTTCTCTGATTATTTATTTTACTTATTAAATAGCTCCATAGGTGTGATTGGTCTGTTTTTGGGGCTGCTACTTGGATCAGAATTTCATTGTTCCTGAGCAGAACTGAATGGAATTTCCCTATCTGTGCAATCCACTTTACTTGCCTAAAGCTGAAGAATTTGGGCCTTATGTAGGAGTGCCAGTGGATTGGGGAGATGAAATCCTCACCCCCATCTTGGGTCTGTAGTCTGTGCGTTAGCATAATGGCTGTAGATTATTTGTGTCATTGGCAAGTGTTGGGATCAGTGGATCCATGTTAAACTAGATCCCATTAATCCTCTTCTAGCTAGATCCCAGGCCACGTTTGAACTGCTCAGTGGCTCATGTGGAACTGGCATGGAGATACTTCCTGTGGTGCACAGATGCTTTGTACATTTGCCTTACACTATTTTGGGCGTGTGGACAGGCCCTACATCTATAATTAGGCATGGCAGAATTTGATTTTTTTAATAATTTCAACAGATAATATCAATCTTTATTTTTAAGCATTTTCTTCAATTTGTGGCAATTTAAATGTTCACAATTGCACAAAATTATGGGTTTTAAACTTTTTAAATGTTGATCTATTTAAATTCTCACAGTTGAGGGAAGTTATTGGGGTGTCAGACAATAATTATTTTATGACAGTAGACATTGAGATTCAAAAGGTTGAAGCTTTAGAACCATTAAAACACAAATTGTCAACATCACATGTCAAAATTTACAAAGAAAATATCCTTAAATCAAACTCTAATAAGTTCTCAAGCAACATTTTCTTACTTTGCCTATCTGAAGATGTCGATTACTATCAATAAAAATATTTTTTCTTCCGTTTCAGTGTCAATCGACATTTACTGACATTATTGTATGTAGTATCTCTCTAATTTACCGACATTAACCGATAAAAATCGAATCCTTTCAAGCGATCTATAGTGTAAAATAACCAAACTGAAAGGAAACTTTTCTGGTATTCTTTATGTGCAAAACAGGCCCAAACTTGCTTCTTCCCCTTTGCAGGTTAGCTGTAAATGGATTTAGTTTAAAGTAGTTTTAACACTGTTTAGCCGGCTAGCATGGATTGCGACAAGTTGTGTTAAAGCCACTTTTAAAAAGGGTACCAGTCTCCTTTATTGGTTTTTTTCCCTGCCATATTCATGCTGGCCTAGTAAATGGTGTTGAAACTATTTTATCCTGCAGAAGGCAGAAACTGCAGATGGTTTGGAACTGTTACCTTTAGATTAAGTGGATATAGAAAAACTAATTTTGGTTACTTCCAGAATAAAAAACAATTTAAAAAAATTGAACATGTTGGGCCTTTTTACAAATCATCACTTATTAAATCAAAGCACTGCAGGTTGGTTTGTCTTAGAATCATAGAAGATTAGGGTTGGAAGAGACCTTAGGAGGTCATCTGTCCAACCCCTGCTCAAAGCAGGACCAACACCAATTAAATCATCCCAGCCTTTGCTTTGTCAAGCCGGGCCTTTAAAACCTCTAAGAATGGTGATTCCATCACCTTCCTAGGTAACCCATTCCAGTGCTTCACCACCCTCCTAGTGAAATAGTGTTTCCTCATATCCAACCTAGATCTTCCCCACAGCAATTTGAGACCATTGCTCCTTGTTCTGTCATCTACCACCAGTGAGAACAGCTGAGTTCCATCCTCTTTGGAACCCCCCTTCAGGTAGTTGAAGGCTGCTATCAAATCCCCCCTCACTCTTCTCTTCTGCAGACTAAACAAGCCCAGTTCCTTCAGCCTCTCCTCATAAGTCATGTGCCCCAGCCCCCTGATCATTTCGTTGCCCTCCGCTGGACGCTCTCCAATTTGTCCACATCCTTTCTGTAGTGAGGGGCCCAAAACTGGACACAGTACTCCAGATGTGGCCTCACCAGTGCCAAATAGAGAGGAATAATCACTTCCCTCGATCTGCTGGCAATGCTCCTACTAATGCAGCCCAATATGCTGTTAGCCTTCTTGGCAACAAGGGCACACTGCTGACTCATATCCAGCTTCTCATCCACTGTAATCCCCAGGTCCTTTTCTGCAGAACTGCTGCTTAGCCAGTTGGTTCCAAGCTTGTAGCGATGCATGGGATTCTTCCGTCCTAAGTACAGGACTCTGCACTTGTCCTTGTTGAACCTCATCAGATTTCTTTTGGCCCAATACTCCAATTTGTCTAGGTCACTCTGGACCCTATCCCTACCCTCTAGCATATCTACCTCTCCCCACAGCTTAGTGGCATCTGTCTTGTCTAGACCAAAACATTTTTCTAAAATTTCCCACCATTCAATTCTGCCATTAGTAGCAACAGTAGAAGCACACCCGGGTATATAGGGCACAAGTGTCGGTTGGCATTTTAGCCATGTATCCTGTAGATTAGATTGCTCTCCCTGCTCTAGGGAGTAGGATGTTAACAGTTCTTGCTCATCCACACTGCTGTTGTGGTCAGTCTTTGTCTTCTTACATTTCCCCACCCAACCCATCCTGCCAATGAAAGAGCTGACCACAGTCTGGTTCTCTGGCAGTCAGGCACACTGACAGTGCTCAATAATAAATCATCATCATTGTAGCAGATTGGTGGGTCAGGCATGAATATATCTGGGGGAGGAGTGGAAGGTACTATTCTCTTGCTGTATTTGGAAACTTGTGCATTATTCAGCATATCTCGTAGAGATGAGCTTATTCTGCTTCAGTGGGAACTCAGACACATGGCTCTTCCCATCAGCAATGGGACTGATTTATGTAACTTCCCACACATTGCTATGCAAATTTGTCCCTAGTATAGCTAAATTAAACTTAAGTGGTGGTGATAAGAGATGGAGTTTCATTTTCCTCTAACTTTTTGTGTGTGCTTTCATTTGCATTTTTAGGGTGAAGCCGGACCAACTGGCCCAATGGGTCCAACAGGCCCTCTAGTGAGTGTTATTTGCAATGTTTGCAATTGGATTTTCTGTTCTGCTTAACGTGTAGCTATGAGACTGCAAACACCGATCCCTTATTTTTTGTCATAAGAAGCCTGTAATGCATTTAGGAGTTAAGTTTTGTTGAAAACCATGTCTTTCAGAGCTAAATTCTGTGCTGGTGTAAATGGGTGCAACTCCATTGTAGTCAGTGGAGCTATGCTAGTTTTATACCAACAGAGAACCTGGCCCATTGTGTTCCATTGTTCCCCAGAACTGAGGCCATGTAAGTACATTGCCAGTAACTGCAGTAAATCAGAAAATTAATTCAAATCTGAATTAGGTTTTGGTATGATCTTTTCCCCATTGTGATTAACCCCTATATACCCTTTAGGCCCATCCTGATTCTTTATACGAAAATATTTTAATATAATGAAAATCTCAAAGTAGGTCACTTTGAGTCAATAACTGAAATTATTTCAGTTAGAAAAATATTAGCAAAGAAAACTACAGACAGATGATTTTTGAGTTTGTGTGTAGAATAAACATGTGGGGTGAGGAGTCTCTTCTCTCTGGCAATCTCAGAATGCTTTTACTTAGCTGGTATTTAGGGCATCTGTAAAACTATAAGCATTAGTGGACATAAAGGCATCTGGTTTTGATGTGTTATCCTGTGTGGTGCGGAATGTAATATCTCTGAAATGGATCTCAATTAGTGAATCAGCCGTAGTAAATGGGATTGAGTATTGACCCTCAGTGAGAGAATTTAATATGTAGAGAATTTAGTCTTTGTGTGGCTGAATTTGAAATAAAGCTACAAATGGAAAAGAGAAATTACAGAGCAATTCAGTTCCCTTGGGCAAAACTTGTAAGGCTGACCGAGGACATAGATTTGCTTCAATTTTATGGGCACCATAGACCAGGGTAATTACTAGCAGAAAAAACAGTGGTCTAATCCTGTAACACTTAGTCACATGAGTAGTTCTTAGTCATTCTTGTATTCTTATAATCATGCTGTCTTTGAAATGTTTGGCAACAAATTTCATCAGTGGGAGCAAGACTGAACCCAGTGGAATACCTCTTATGAGGAAGGCTTGTCAGGTCAGACTTCATTACTCTATAAGTTCTGGAGTAGGAGTGCAATGAAAAGTTTTTATTGAAAGAAAAAGGAAAAATCAGAGACGTTTAAAAGAAAACTGAAGAAATGTCTATACTACGGTTATTCTGAAAAAAACAGTAACAGTGAACTCCTGCATTCCACTTCTTATTATTCTCATACAATAAGTATTAAATTAAAGCGTTTTTCTGTTCTCTTTCCATAGGGTCCTAGAGGAATGTCAGGAGAAAGAGGGCGAATTGGACCACAAGGCGCTCCTGTAAGTGGATTTGAGGTTTTGCTGCTGTCCGTTAGCCCTACTGCTGTGCTTTACTTGTTTTATCTAAATTACAGTCACGTTTCTTCTTTCAAGTTTTGAGCTTGCAAAAATTTACTAATGAGTGAGTAATTTACTCACTCTCATGCTCACATTTACGGCCCCCCCCTCCACAGGTAATCCCTTTATAGTCCAAGACTACTGCAAGAACTGAGTACAGATTTGCAGATCAGAGCCATAATTTACATTTAAAAAAGCAACAGTATCTTTAAGTTACAGACATTAATTGCTATATTTTATTAACATAGGTGCCAAGAATAAACTGGATGCATGGGGTGACACTGAGAAGAACTGTACAAAATTGTTAAATATGTTCACAACGTTTTTCATCAGTTTTGTGATCCAGAAATTACATTTTTGGTTTATAAAATTTCTGTGAAAAATCAATTTTCACAAAAACTTGCAAAATTTGAAATTGTATAAGTTTCTGATGCAAATTGATTTTCAGCGAAAAAAAAGCCCCTTAAAATGAAAATTTCAAAAGTAACCTTCTTTTAGTTCAAAATAGAAAAAATGGTCTCACTAAAAACAAAAAAGTGAACTTTCTTAAGTACTTCATGATATGGGACCATCTCTGAAAAGAAATGCAAAAGAAATGTAGTTTTATATTTTGTTTCAGGTTTTTTTTCACATCTCTACTCCTGGCATTTATGAGTCTAGTGCAGTGGTTCTCAATCTGTTTACCATTTTGGGCCACATATACAGCTCTCAGTGTGTTATGTGGGCTGCATCCACACACTATATATACTACCTCTATGGCCCTGAGGATGTCACATGGGCTGCAGCTGTGTGCTCATTGGGCTGTAAGTGTCCCGCGGGTTGAGAATCACTGGTCTAGTGTGTACTACTCTTCACAATAACAAACATGAACTCCTGGCCCCATTAAAATCACTAGCAAAAGTCCCATTGACTTCAACAGGCTGTGATTTCACTCTAAAACTCTTCTGTGTCCATTCTGTGATGGATTTATGGACCAGTATAATTTAAAGACAGTTGTAAATTGGCTCCTTTTACAATCACTAATATTCAAGGACAGAGTTTAATAAGAATTCCTATAAATGTACTGTGGCTTGTCTATCTTTATGTCTAGGGTGGACGGGGTTCGCATGGTATGCCTGGGAAGCCTGGACCAGTGGTAAGTTACTTTCCTTGTTCCCAGTGTTATGATTTTCCTTTGCCTCCAGACATCCTTTAACCAGAAGGATGAGTAACTGTTGCCATTTTTTAGTCTGGTAATTGAAGGCAATTCCTCAATATCTTTGAATGATTCCTGATAATGCCACAAAATTATTAATCACAACTGTGGAGATGTGTGCTCTGAGAGCTAAATCACTAAGATTTTGCTTCCTTTCAAGTAAGTGATTTTAAGTAGTGAGTAGGCTGGTGCTTTGTTCATCATCCCTCAGGGAACTGATGTGCTGCTACATTAATACAATGGAATCTAGATGCAAAAAGATTAAGCATTTTAGAAATACGTATTATAATAAAGAATCATTAATAAAAAGTTGTCTTTCTTTGCAAATAAAGATGTCAAAGGAATTTATACCAGTTCTCAGTAAGAAGTAATGAATTTCACTAATAACAGAAAGATGTGAATTTTATACCTCAAATCCATAAGGACTATGTATTTTCAAAACTTATAAGGATATGTAGCCCTTTTTTTAGAAGAAGTCATACACTGAGCTGATGAACCAGAAACATACACAAATGTATTACCAGCTGATAAACTGCCTCCTTGAAAGATCAATTTATTACAAAAGACTAATGTCATTTATATAGAAGTTTATCAAAACTTAAAATAATAATTTAACTTTTCAATTCATGATTTACACGTAGTTTTGTTACTCAGAACAGGTATTGTAAAAAGTTTTCAGATAAAGAAAATACAGTTTAAATATATTAAAAGGTCAGTGTGGCAGTTAAAACTAAGGATTTTCATATAACAAGTGACTCTGGTCCCAATCCTACAAACACTTATGGACAAATGTTTAACTTAATGCATCTGAGTACCCCACTGAAGAATATCTAGAAATCAGTGAGATTACTCGTATGTGTAAAGTTAACCACATGCATAAGTGTTTGCAGTTTTAGGTCCTATAGTATTATTTACTCATTTATACTTCATCACTATAATGTTTGACAGATTTCCACCAGAAATATACTTTATTCTTTTTTTGCGCATGTCACTTGACAAAAACATCTGCCAAAGTAATTGCTTATTGATACAAAATGTGATATGCCTGTATGCTGAATCTTTGTTCAGTATGAGGCACACTAGTCCAAAGTTACAATTTTCACTGTTTAAGTACATAGTCTTTCTTCCCTAATGATACTGTGTAGGCCTGGCATGAACAGTGCTAGAAGAAGTAAGGAAAAGAAGTAACAAAGCTGAGGTTAACAGTGGACAAAGCATAAACTCACAATTCGCCTTGTAAATAACATTCAGTTAGTGGATTAAGAAGTAGTGAGAAGAGTAATGTGTGATAAGCTTGCAGCCAGAGCGTTGCTTACAGCTCATGGACAGTTCATGATCTGTAGAGGGATTGGTTACAAAAATTAGTAGGCCAATCATAAAGTGTGCGATGCAACATTTTAACCTATAGTATTAAGTTTGAGTGCATATATAAGCTGATTCATGATTATGTATGTTGGAGATGTGGTGCACCTTAACCTAACCCCCTACACCTGAGCCTGATCATCTCAGGTGTAGCTTTATGACATTATATAAAGAAACCTCTGGGACGAGTCCAGGTTTGAACAAAATTTTTGGATTCGTGAGAACTGGATAAGGTGTTCTTCCACAACTAGATGAGATGTTCTGGATATGCCAAGTGCAAAAGGTCTCAGAGGGAATCCCAACATGCTGCTGTGAGGAAACAGTATTTGTCCATGTGATACACAATAGACTGTACTGTTGTAAACTCCATTAACCAATAATTTACTATGATAGAAGTTCAAGCTGAGAGTGTAGATAGCTGCCAAGTTCAGTTATCTGGTACATCCTACAGAGAAGGATACCACAACTATTACAGTACTTTAAAAATAAAATATTTCAAAGATTTTTCATGATTGTAAAACAATTCTATAACAGAAAAAAATTGAATCTCAAAACAATTCTGAAATTCTAGATGAAGTATAAATATTTCAGTGGACTTCCAACGTGAGCTCAAACCCACTGGGCATGACATCTGGTTGGCTAGCATATCTGGTACATTCCCTAGCAATCTCATAGGGAGATGCAGAATGCTTAAACATGATCTCTCTGGAGAAAGTGCTATCCAAATATATGATGAATTGGGTAAGTACAAAGAAATATGTCATAATGCTAAACTTATCATTGCAACAAGAGAGATTTGGCAGACAAGTGTTCATGACCCAATAAATTGGGATGTAGCTTTTTCATAAATACATTAAATTAGCTGTTACAGCAGTGCTTTAGCAATTCACTACAAGGTCACTGGCAGAAAAGTTCTCCATAATTAATAGCCTTTGGAACAGATTGTTCTTACTGGGTTTGTCAGTAAAAGCTTTGTTATATAAAACATTCTTTCTCAGTATACATCATGTTCTCCAAAGAGGGTGAAAATCCAGCCAAAGACAAAGAAAGGGAAATCATTTGCGAATACACAGCTGTACTCAATATTTATGACCACTGTATACTACTATCCAAAGACTACATAATCTAGAAGGTGAGAGTATATCACATGTGTTCAGCCCACCCAGCACTATAGCAACAAAAAAGCAGTATTAGTCCACCGCTTGGTTGACTCTACATTATACTTGACATCCATGGAACTTGTGTGTCCCCAGTGGATTTTCCTGTTATTTTTGGATGCAACTGTGTCAACTATCTTACTCATTTTGGACCATATATCTCCGCTGATCTTCACACAGAACTTTCATGGGCAAGAGTGGGATTTCCTCAGTATTTTGATGCCTATTAACATAATTAAAATATGTTTTGGAAACATTTGGATTTGCATGAACAGATCAAAAGCCATATAGGGCCCAATCTGCACGTTCTAAAGGGGTTTTCCCCGGTATAGAAAATAAAGGCAGGAGTATTGGAGTTGTTGATCATAAAGGGCTTGTGATTTGAGTGATTATGGGTATCATGATTAAGGCTAAGATTTTGTCACAGGTATTTTTAGTAAAAGTCACAGACAGGACGTGGGCAATAAACTATAAATCTTGGAAGCCTGATCCCTGCCATGTGTTGGGCTGACAGCTGGAGCTTTCAGGCGCCAGGCTGAAGCCAGAGCCACACCACGTGAGAGGCTGGAGCTGAAGCTGAAGAAGTCACAGAGATCTGTGACCAAATCATATCCTTAGTCATGATTGACAGAGATTCTGATACAATTATTAACTTAGTACTAAATCAGAATATAAGTAAGATACAATGCTCTGTTAATGATATATTCCCTGGCTGAATAGTTTTGTTGACAAGTCTGATGGAGTGCAATGTTACAAAATAGATTTAATCTTTGATTAGTGTATATATCTAAGTTTTGTTTAGCTATTTGTAATATTGTCGGATACATCATCATCTGTTGCACAATATGCAGAGATTTTACAAATAGAAAGTTTGATTGGAAAATCAGTGATTTTTTGATTATCTTTTCTTTTTAGTACCTTTTAACAGTAGCTTGAGCATAACGAAGAGGAAATAGTATATTTGTAATGAAAACTGAAACTCAATCTTGATTATTGTTTGGAGGTTGACAGATGAACCAAGAGCTGTAACATTGATAAAGTCAGTAAAAAAGTACTTAATTCAGTGGTACTCAGACCTCAGTAGTTTGGGAGCCAAACTACCGATCAACAGTACCCAAAAGAGCCAGAGTAGTGTGAATTCATATATATTTTATTCTCATAGCAAAACAACTGATCGAATATTATTATATCAACTACAATTGATTAATAACATCATAAAAGCATCCTAATTGATTAAAGACTTAGATTGGTTAATAATTAAATCACACAGTGTTTTAATATCATGTGCTGCAAGGAGACCCATTAAAGAGCCACTTGCAGCTCGCGAACCGCAGTCCGAGTATCATTAACTTAATTAAAACATTGCATTGATGAGTGGTATTCAGTTCATACCACCTACGTCATCTACAATATTTATAGAACTGGTTTCCTCTTTTTTATGAGGCAATATGTATTGTGACTGGTGTTGCATTTAAACCCAGGAACTCCATTTGCATAGGCCTTCATCAGTGTTTAGGCTACTAGTTTTGTGATACCGACTTTGGAAATATCAACTCATGTATTTTGTTTGTTTTTTTGTAGGGACCACTTGGTATAATTGGTTCTCCTGGTTTTCCGGGTCCTCCTGGGGTAAAGGTAGGAAAAGCTGATTTTTTTTAGTCTCTTTTTACTCTATTAATTAGATCTTCATATGCCCACATTTAAAGAGACTACCTTTGGCATGTGGCATTCAGCTTCACAAATGAAAAGGTCCTTAAGAGGTGACTGCATTTCACTTTTAATTAACATCTGGAGATAGAAGCTCGAAAGAGCAGCTGTGATGAAGCAGTAGTCTTTGACAGAATACGGCCATGGTCATAGGTGAGAAACTCAAAGATAAGTGTGAAAAATGGGTTTAACTGCTGAAGCAACCCTTAGAGAGACCAGGTGGGTGAAGCAAGATCTTTTATTTGACCAACTTCTGTTGGTGAAAGAGACAAGCTTTTGAGCTACACAGAGCTCTTCTTCATTAGAATATTATGTTAAACCATAAGGTTGTGAAATCAACTAGCTTGATAGAGTTGGATCTGTGGATCCATCCCCCAGGAAACTTAGACACCTGCAGGAAGTAGCAGTTTTAATGTGAATTGGCAATATACCTCAGTTACCATGCCATAGAATAATGAACGAATGATACAAAGAAAAGAGGTCGTAAAGCAGTTGTGCAAGGTTGGCCTCATCTCTTCTTCCCACATACCACCCCAAACATCCTTTAAACCTCTATAAAAGAGGTGTTTTGGCTCAAAGAATGGGAACAGATTAAAACTTTTCTTAACTTCCATTTGTTAAGAGTGATGATTTTCTGGTACTCCTTATAGTTTGGCCAACATACACGATATTTAGATTACCATCACAGCATTAACGTAACAATAAAAATCAGCATTTATTTTAGATTGTTTAGGGTGTTTTTAAGCCTCATTTTTGCTTGTTCTCTTCTTATCCTAGTGGTGCTTGTTCTGGTTTCCATATAATTTATAATCAGCTGATGGCATGACATTTAGACACAGTAGAAATTTTAATATGCTGGTCTTGATTCAGCTCTGATTGGTGACTTGAAGTTTCAAGGAGTTGCTACTTTCCCTTTCTGTATGTTTTTCTTATGAACTTTGTAAAAGGAATATGTAGGAGATAAATTAGTAATGTAGGACTATCTCATGGATTTGCCATGAGCCTGGTTGAGGGGTTACAATGTTGTTGTGTTGCCACAGAAGCAGATTGGAAGGTAGATTGTGATTCCGGCAGAGTGAAGGCAAATTCTACAATCAGCAACTGCTGAATGCCACTACAATATCCTAAAGAAAAGGATCAATGACTTCCCTAAGCTCCACCATCGTCAGGGGTGGGTGGAAGGGAAAATCTTGCTGCAGTAGGAGGAGAGACAGAATGGCTGTGTACTCCTCCTTCAGCTCAGCCTAAATGGAAATGGTAGACTCAGTTTCCTTACTCAGAGAGCTCTTTAGAGCCAGAGTAATGACTAACTGCATGGCCCAAAACTAAGCTGTATCATGATTGTTTAGGAGGGGCTATAAGCAGTGTCCCCTCTAATTTTTCCCACCATGTGCGGAATGAATTTTGTTATGTGCACCAATGTGAAGGTGATGTGTGATTCTGCACATAACAAAATTCATGTGGTGGGGGTGGGGCCGAGGAGTGTGGGAGAGGGCTCAGGGCTGGGGCGGAGGGTTGGAGTACAGGCGTGTGAGGGCTCCGGCTGGTGTTGCGGGCTCTGGGGTGGAGCTGGGAGTGAGGGCCCTAGGGCTGGGGCAGAGGGTTAGAGTATGGGGGTGAGAGGGCTCCCGGTGGGGGTGCGGGCTCTGGGGTGGGACTGCGGAGGATGGGCTTTGGGTGCAGGAGGGTGATCCGGGGCTACAGCAGAGAGATGGGACTCCCCCCAGCTCTCTCTCCCTGCAGCAGCTCCTGGGTTTGGGGGGAGAGGCGCCTCTCCTCGCCGCAGCAGCTCCAGGGCTAGGGCCGCAGCATAGGCACCTCTCCTCCGGCAGGTCTGGGCTGGGGCTGGGTTCAGGCCATGCTGCCCTGGCCGTGGCTGGGTTCGGGCCACGGCAGGTTGGGGGGCTGGGCTAGGTTGGGACCGGGGGAGGGGAAGCATATAGGGAACTTAGGCTATGAGATCCTGCATTTATCTGAGAACCTACCCCAGCAAATCTAATCCATCTGCTTTGTGAGTTTTTGTGGAAGGCAGGGTATAGTGAAAGGAATACCTGAGATGTTTTCTTACAATGGAGTTCTGCAGCTATAACTGAGAGAAGAATATAGCCTACAGATAATTGCTGGTGATGCATAAGCTAGAAATATACAGCTTGACTCTCAGATCCCAGGCTGAGTTTGAGGCACTGTCAGAAAAATAAAACAAATTTTTTGCATGTAAAGTGCGTACATTTGATATGAAAATCATTGAGAGACAATAAACATGGGACCTCACAATGACAAATTCACTTTAAGGTCCGATATCTTATTACCTGTCACCACTAGAAATTAATCCTGTACATGAACAGAAAATCTATCCCTTAATACAATACCTTAAGAGTTGGAATCCCCCATATTTTATGAAACTATTCAAATTATAGTGTCAAAGAAAGGCAAGGGTCTTATATACACTGACCAAATGGCATTTAAATCCTCCTGTATGAAGTGCTAACACTGTGTCATGGAAAACGAAAAGGCTATATAAAACTCCATACTTCACATCGAAAAATTCTGCAGAAATATAGTAAAACTAAAATTGTAATAAATATTTTGGTGGGCCATGACGCACCAGGGGTTCTGTGTTGAAGTCACCCTCACAACCTTTGCAAAGGATCGATGGATGGTCATCTCCTGCTCCAATGGAAATTCACACCATGCTCTGACACAGTTGCTACCATCTCACTTGTTGTTTTTTTCCTGTTCAATTTCTGACCCTCTTTATTTCTTTTTCTCTTCCTCACCTCATCCTTCTCTCTTTTTTCTCTTCCCCCTCTTCTATGCTTGTTTCTTCTTGTCTATGTTTTTCTTCATTGTTTTAAGGTTTTTTTTTAAAAACTCTTTTTCTGGATTTGTTTTCTTCCCATTTTAGTTATTGTCATGCTTCTCAAAATGGCCATTGTAGTCTTTGTGGGGTTGGGCTGCATTTGCTCTGATGGCTGAGCTGGAAAGGGAGACTTGGGTCAGTGGATAACTGTCTGAGCCTCCAGCCCTGTATGTGAGCTTGCTTTGGCAGCATTCAAGGAACTGCTCAATATTTTGCCCCTAGCCCTGGGTTTGAAGAAGACCCAGACTCATGCAGTCTCCCCATCCTCCTTTCCCCCAGAACTGCTCCTCTCCTATATGTTGAATCCCCACAAGTGGTAGGAATATTATTATTCAGTAAAAACATCTCTCTCTATTAGCTAGGTAGCCAAGCTCAGCAGATGTTATATGTTGTTTATACTGTTGGCAACATTCAGAAAACAATTCTCTGGAAACAAGGCTAATACAGCCATCTGTATAATGTATTAGATTAAATTATAATCCTTTTAATGCATGGCAGAAAAAATACAGCAATGGCTAAACAAAACAAAGCATCTAAATAAATGTTTGAAAGAGCTGACAAGGGAAGAAGCAATAGGATTTTTTTTTAATGGCAGAGCTACTTTCAGGATTGGATTCTCAGGTTGTGTAAATTGGTAAAGCTGCATTGAGCTCAATGAAGCTACGCGGATTTACACATGCTGAGGATCTGCCCTTCAGTCCTGAAGATACAATTTTAGTGTAGCATCAGTTAAAAAAGGCAGTTGGCCCACAAAAGGATAAAATTGAGGACATACCAGAGTGAATTGCCATACCAGAATAGATCAGTAGTCCATTTAGTATCGCAGGTTTTTTCTGATAGTGGTCATTACTGCATAATACATCTGACCACTTTTGATTATAGCAAGCACAATCAGTGCCTACCATATTCCTGTGTTTAATTCTTTGTTAATATTAAGTGTTTGTATCAATATAGTCCTGTAGCAGTGAGCTCCACGGGTTAATTTATACTGTGAGAAGAAGCATTTCTTCTTATCAATTCTAATTTACATAAAGTTTTAAGTCTCACCTGCAAACAGAGCAAACAAAGACTATAAAATCAACCAATATTGACATGTTGATGGGGTTTTTTGGTATGGGTTTCTTTCTGTTGTGCTTTCCCCCCGTAATATGTTGGTGGTGTGTTTTGGATAAATTATACTGGCTACCATGCTGTTTCTGCTCCAAAAGAAAGGTACTTTGTTTATGTATAGACTAGGGGGCAAATTGTGGTTTCAGTTTCAATGCTATAAATCCAGGCAGAATTAGGTTCTTATATGTGCAATATGTTTTCCTAATATTGAAGTATATGTGAGCTTCGGTCCCATTGCTATCTATTCCATGCACTATTCCCTGTTAGTTATTATGTGTTGCTTTTAAAAAAAATAATTCAATAACTGATTGTTTTCTCTTGTGAAACATTAGGGTGAAGCAGGTCCAACGGGTGCACGTGGCCCAGAAGGTCCTCAGGGACAAAGGGGTGAAACAGGGCCATCAGGTCCAGCAGGGTCACAAGGTCTTCCTGTAAGTTCATCAGGCTTTGGATGCTTGTTTCACTGATTGCCTGCACACTGTCTACCTGAAGCCAGTGGTACCTTACTATTGTAAGAGTTCCAGAAGTATTTTTAGAAAGGAAATACTTGTCTTCACGCTATTTGTATTAAAAATATCTTTTAGATAGATAACTAAAAAACACTTGCAAATTAAATGTTACACAGGCTGATGGAAACTGTGACCCTTCAAGCACTTATGCTTCAGCTTAACTTTAAGCAAGTGAATAGTTCCATGGAATTTCATGCTTAAAGTTAAGCACACATGTTTACAGAATCAGGGTCAAATAGTGAACTTTTGCACTGTCTACATACTAGCCTTTATTATCTGCTCCTGAGAGGAGGCACAAATATGTGACTGACAATATATTTTCATTCCTCCATTGATATGCTCATTAGAATTTGTTATAATGATCTGTATGCTGTTTTTAGGGGACTGTAGGGACAGACGGTTCTCCTGGTGCTAAAGGCCAAACAGTAAGTAATCAAATCAACTGTATAAGGAATTTTGGTGATGGATTCCTTTTTTAATTTCAGCGTTTCATGCTACATACCTTTTCACACTAATGTCTCTTTTGTAGGGATCTCCAGGTACTTCTGGCCCACCTGGCTTAGCAGGTCCACCTGGTTCTCCAGGACCACAAGGCAGTACTGGTCCTCCTGGCATCCGAGGCCAAGCGGTAATAATTTGTCACCATGGAAATGACAGTATTTAGCAACGATGTAGTTAAGGAAAGCTAATGTAGTGATTAGCAGTGAGACTTCTTCATTTCCAAGCAATAGGATGAAATCACTAGACTAATGAATAGGAGTGAATATACCAAGACTTGGTTCTCATTAATTCCTTTTGTGTATTCTGAAATACAGAATTTTCTTTCTTAGGCCCCAGTCTTGAATTTGACTGTGGAGAGGCAGAGACCTGTGCACAAAGCCTCACTGGCTTCAGTGGTCAGAGGCTCATGTGCCTACTTGCTTGGAGTCACCTGTAGAATCAGAGCCTTAATTAGTATTATGAATACGTAATTACAGAGAAACAGACATATTTACAGAAAGCATAAACTATCATAAATGTATTAAAATGTTACTGTAGTTAGTCTCATAGAAGGTAGTAGTTTTCTGATGCCAAACATAGTCCAAAATTATTCAAGAAGTAATTGTGCTTAAATGCTTTATGCTTTTATAAAAATCCTTTATCTCTGAAGTCTTCTGCAAATTAACCATTAGCAATCTGATTTGTTTAATCTTCAGCATATACTCTTTCACAGCATTATCAGCTGAGCAGTTTTGGAATAAACCAGTTTTAATGCCACTGAATATAATTACACAGTGAAACAGATAGTCATTTACAAAATGTAAAAAATCTGCAGTATATGGGACAGGCTCTTCGGGCTTCTGAATGTCAGCTGTTGGCCATAACGTGCCCGAGATGGTTTTTAAACTGGACAGGAAAATAAATGACAGTGCTTGGATCAACTTCTAAGGTTTTTATTCAGGCAAAAATTCTTACTGAAGTCAATGGGCTTTATGCTTGAGTGAGGACTGATTAAGGACGTCAGGATCAGGAGCTATTTGGCGTTTCCATGTGTGAACAACCTATCTATAGACTAGATTAGCAGAAGCACTGTCACATTTTTCATTTAAAACCACTGTACATAGGTAACTCAGGTCAGGCTGGTTGAATGGTTTGTGCAGATTAATGGTATTAATGTATTTGTTTTCAGGGAGACCCTGGTGTGCCAGGTTTCAAAGGAGAAGCGGGTCCCAAAGGGGAACCAGTAAGTCTTTGAATTTTTTGTAATAAAATCAAAATTAAAAAAAAAAAGAACGATACGTGCGTTGCTGTGCAGACCACAATACTATATTCATTGAGACATATCTAGTATTACCTCTCATTATTGGTTTTGACCTGCAAGTAATGGCCATGGAACACCCTGGTCAGGTTCTGCTGTGAAAAAGGGGCAGGGCAGGTCCTTTGAATCCATGACAAGGTAAATCCTTCAGCCAGTTATCCCCTGGACTCAAGTTTGAGGAGACCACTGCACAACAAGGAAATACAGCATTCCCTGATGCTTTATGAGCAGCCATGGAATGGATCTCCTCCAACTTCTTGGTCTTGTAAGGAAATCAGTGGTCACAGGTGCTCATGGACACAGGGTTGTGCTCTAACAACAATAAACCTTTTAAGGAAAGATATTAAAAATATGTTGAATAGAACTGAATGTAGCATAGGTTGGTAGCAATGTAGACCACAGCATCTCACAATCTACTCCAAAGTTGTAATATAAATATTGCATTTGACAAGTCCCCAAGGGAGTCCACATATGAGAACTCTGGAAGTAGCAGCTGTCCATCGGAAAACTCTGAGCCATGTCCAAAAGGAATGAGCAAAATTAGCTTAAGTCAGCTCTGTCCACCCATCAGGGTCCCATTGCTGAGTCAGCAGCACTTTTTGATCAGCAAAATCAAATGATGCTGGTAGACCTGATAGTGTTAGCATGGATGTTTGGCCTCTATTCGTAGCTATGAGAAGACAGTCCTCAACATGGCCAGCACCATCTCGGAGCCATATGAAGGCTGAATGAAAAGATTATTAGCTTTAGCAGAGCCAGGTTCAGTTGTAGCTGATTTGGCAATACATTCTTAATATTTTTGCTCTAGTAAATGATTAGAGAGAGGATAGTAGTCAGCAAAGCTGTCAATATTGACAAATCCTTTCTTGAACATTGGCTGGACTTACTACAATTTTTTTTGAGGGTGTCTGGAAGAATGTCCTTTTAGAGAGAGGCATTGATAATTTCTGTCAGCTGTGGGGCTGGTAAATCTCAATTCCATCTGTCAAGAATGAAAATTGTGTCCGTATCAGAGAGTCTATGTCATTTAGCCAAAGTCCATCAGGGACGATGGCATGAGGATTCCATGTGCAGAAGAAGTGCAGGATTTACACCAAAGAGATGGATTGCAGAGAAGAGATCTGCAGGGTGAATCAGACAGAAAAACGTTACCCTTAGTTTACTATTGTGTTGTGTGGATTCCATAACCATACAGGTTCTTTAAATACGGTAATTAAATACTGATTTCCTTAATGCCACTTGCCTAACGATTAATAAATACCACAATGACAAATAATTGGATCCTATACAAGCAGTCAGATGATTGTGAGGCACAATGTAGTGCCAAATTTCAGAATTACCATCCATTTATGGATAACTTCATGCTGAAATACTAGTTGATAAACATAGAAAAAGGAAAATCTGAATGGGAATAATTGCATTTTATAAGTGATTCAAAAAGAAATTAAAAAAAATCTAACTACCCAGTTTTGTTGTTCATTGTTTGGGAAAATGTTTATGGTTAACGTTGGAAGAAAGAGTAATTTATTGAGCCTTAAAAATGGTTAATTTGCTTTATTCTAAACAAGCAAATATTTTCAATAGGGTCCACATGGTCCCCAGGGTCCCATTGGCCCTGTGGGTGAAGAAGGGAAAAGAGGCCCTCGTGGTGATCCAGGGTCAGTAGGTCCGCCAGGCCCTGTTGGAGAAAGGGTAAGGAAGCCAGAAAAATAATTATATTAGTTAGAGGTGGCCTTCTCTCATGAAAGTCATATCTGACCTGGACCTGAATGTGAGCTCCCTTATAATTTGGGGCAGGCAGAGACAAACTTGTCTTTAATGACGGTATATTGACAGTTGTGATTTAGCATTGTTTCTTACACTAGTGATTTTATAACCTGATTTCTCTGAAGTGATAGCTCTCTTTTGTAATACACAGTAGGTTCTTTTCAGAAGTGGCCATGTGAGGGTGAGAATATTAAAATGTAGCATTATACCTTACTCATATTGAGTGTCATTTACTCCACTCTTGTCTTGGGTTTTTTTATTTGGGGAAGGAGAATGAAGCCTGGCATGTTACGTATTACTTTGGAGCTCAGCACATCATTTGGGCACTTGGTGTTTAGATATCACAGTGATAGGCACTTCAGAAATATGACAGATTGATAGCTTTTCCATTGACTAGAACCTTGTTACAGAAATAGTGTCGTTGATTTCAGTGGGGCTACTCACCAAGCTAAGGTGTACCACTCAGCATGAGTGACAGGATAGGAAAGAGGCCCTTAGATATTTGTCACTACAAAAGAGCATTTTGAAGGCACAGTAGCCAGTTGGAGGACAAGGATTTTGTAAGAAAATAAACTGAACTCCAAAACCCTATTGAACATCAGATTATTAATGATGATTTATGATATTTTTGCATAGGGTGCTCCTGGTAATCGTGGCTTTCCAGGTTCTGATGGCTTGCCTGGACCAAAGGTAAGCTGAGTTGGGCCCTTTTCCTCCCTTTCATGCATAAAAAATATATGCAAAAGAAGATTGTAACTGAAAAGATAGGCTGCTGTGGGAAGTGAGGAGATCTGTTGAATGTTTGGAGGCAGGGCCAAAGGAAATGCCAAATGACAGTGGGTCAAGTCTTCCAAACATGCTGAGACCAGTGTTCTAAGGAAAAACATTGCTCTTCCTCTGAGTCTCAGGCCTTCCACTCTCCTTTTATGTCTCCAGCTTGATGCTCTCATGCTTGCATCATGATGTGTAAAAGCCACTGAGCAGTAACTACTTACATTGCATTTTACAATGTCTATTAAGTTAGTATTTGGAGAGGGAAGCATTCCTTGTAAAATAGCTTTCTTGACGTCTCCACTGGGAAGCCAGACCGATCCCCTTGTGTGTTGCCTAACAACTATATCACTTACTGACAAGTGACACAAAGATGTTTTAGTTTATTAGGTCCATCGATTATTACGTTCTAGATAGAAGTGCAAGAATTCTGAATTCCTTATGTTAATTAACTCTATACAAGAGACCATCTCTAAATAATATTAAGGATTTGGTTCAGAATACTTTGAAACTCCAGTTTTCAAAAATATCGATAGATGCTCTTGATGGAAGATGTATATTTTGCATTTACTTTCTCTTACTCTATTACATCTAACATCTGACTAATGGTATTTTGATATCTTTTCCAGGGATCTCAAGGGGAGCGTGGTCCAGCAGGTTCTTCAGGCCCTAAAGGAAGCCAGGGAGATCCTGGGCGCACTGGTGAACCTGGCCTCCCAGGTGCCAGGGTAAGGAAATTATAAAAACAACATCACGTCATGAATTTGTATAGCACCTTCCATTCCTGAGGATGGCAATGTTCTTTTTAGGCAAACTGTTATACAAGCTTTGTTTATAGAAACCAAATACAGGGATCACTTCTTCCACCACTCTAATGCCTTCACCTTTGGAAGAGAAATATGAAACCTGATCTTGAGTTCAATGGTTCAGCTCATGTGCAAAGTGAGTCACATGAGTATTTGCAGGATCAGAGCCCAAGGACCTGGTTCTGTTCCCCCTGAAGTCAAAGGCAAGAGTCCCATTAACTTAAAAGGGAGCAAGGTCTAGCGCTAAATTAGACATAGACAATGCAGTCCAGAGGAATGCAGGTATGTAAAATACGAGGTGTGCAGAAAACATAGGTTGAAAGTCAAATCTTTGTTACATTGATTAATTGTTTTTAATGTATTTGTGTAGTGTATGGTGAGCTGTCATTGAAAGATCCTGCAGAAGAAATGTTTGAGGAGGTTTTGGAATGTCCCATACAAGATAAAAAAGGAAATTCCAAGCATAAGGAGTGGCATGGAAGAAAGGTTGAGAGTGGGAGAAATAAAGGAGATGAACTGGTGGGACACTTGAGAGGAGTGTAGACAACCAGTGGGACAGTAAATAGGAGGAAAAGAGCAGAGATGCAATTAAAAATGAAATTCTGCAGAAACTTTGAAGATGAGGATGAGGAGCTTGACTTTGATGCAGTAGGTAAGGGGAAGCCCCTGGAGGGACTCAGAGAGGAGAATAACATGGTCGAGTTAAATGACTTTTCATTGGTCATACCATCTGACAGAAAAATATTGCAGTGTGATGTTTCGTTACTGAGCACACTTTCTGAACTCATTTACAATCCTTGCCATATTTTAGGATCATGTACACAGGTTATATCAATTGTTATGTTATCCTATTTTTTTAGGGTCTCACAGGAAATCCAGGTGTTCAAGGTCCTGAAGGAAAACTTGGTCCTTTGGTAAGTAGTTTGTGACTGGGAGTGAGGAGGATGTATATAATTATTGGTCCCTTCAGTTGACACTGTACTCATTTGAAATTCTGCTCTCCTTGAAATTAGCCTTTTACTAATCCATGATTTCATAGTCTCTCAAGGTGCATAGGTCCTTCTAAATGCAGGCAATTGGAAGGCATTTAACATCTAAATGAGCCAGTGCAAATCATTTTCATTAGGCTTTATGTATGTTGCAGTATATGCTGAGAGTTGGCTATCTCAAGGAATTTAAACATTTATGAGCTCAGGTTTGTTGGAAAGAAATATTTTTTACGTAATTCCAATAATTACTAGCTATCTCCAATGAGTCTGTCTATAATTGCTTTGAAGATGTTTGAAAGCTAGAATTGTCTCTTTGACATATACTTCAAAGACATTTTTAATGGAACATCCACAATGGGAAAAATAAAAGAAAGAAGAAATAAAATAGAATATATAAATATTGTTCAAGTACTATTATGACTGTAAGTGAATAACAATACAAATGCTAAAGGTTAGAACATTTTAATATTTGAAAGGCTAGGTTAACATTGGATTAACCAACCTGAAAATGAAAAATTCTAGCACTAAGTTTCACTGTTGGATACACTAGAGTTCAAGTATCAGAGGGGTAGCCGTGTTAGTCTGGATCTGTAAAAGCGGCAAAGAGTCCTGTGGCACCTTACAGACTAACAGACGCATTGGAGCATAAGCTTTCATGGGTGAATACCCACTTCGTCAGATGCATGTAGTGGAAATTTCTAGAGGCAGGTATAAATACCTGCCCACTACATGCATCTGACGAAGTGGGTATTCACCCACAAAAGCTTATTCTCCAATATGTCTGTTAGTCTATAAGGTGCCACAGGACTCTGTGCCGCTTTTACTAGAGTTCAAGTAATCCATTTTTCGATACTCTTGTACAAGTCCTCTTTCCTATCTGTTCCTTCCTTTTCATAGATGACTAACAGGCAAACAGCACAGAGCCAGCCAATTATTGAGCTCTAACAGAATAGACCTATTCAGTACTTTGATACCATTTTAAGGCAATCATTCCCTCAATATAGCCTAAGGGTCCAATCCAGCTCCTATTAAAATAAAGTGAAAGACTTCTGTTGCCTTCATTAGGCTCTGGATCAGGCCCAGATAGAAGTGGGAGTTAGCTTTTTATTGGTGAACAAAAGTTTATGGGAATATAGTGAAGAATATTCATAATGTGATGTAATAAATGGTTTATATTTCTAGGGTGCGCCAGGAGAAGATGGACGTCCAGGCCCAGCAGGCTCAATAGGAATCAGAGGTCAACCAGGCAGCATGGGCCTTCCTGGGCCAAAAGGCAGCAGCGTGAGTACAGTGTCTGCTAATCGGTATCTAATTATCTAGCTTGCCTTAGTTTCAGAGCTAAATATATTTTTAGATGCATGAAAATATTGGGTAATTATAGCAACTTTCCCCACAAATTAGGGTGATCCTGGAAAACCTGGAGAAGCGGGTAATGCTGGTGTCCCAGGGCAGAGAGTGAGTATCATTGTTATTCTTTATATTGATTACACAAAAATATGTTTATTTGTCGTGTGTGCACTATACAATTCCTTTTTATTTGTTGTTTCACTGTAGGGTGTTCCTGGCAAAGATGGTGAAGTTGGTCCTTCTGGTCCTGTTGGTCCACCTGTGAGTCAGTTTTGCAATATACAGGATTATCTGTCTGTCTTCTTATATTGTACCCATCATTGTACTTTCTGAGCAGTCCCCAAGAGTAAAAGTGACAGTAAAAGTGTTTTTCTTTATTGATTTAGAGACCATTGCCATTGTGCACTGATTTTTGCCAAATAAAGTCAAAATTCATTCTGTTGCTCTTTAAAGCAATCTGTAAATTGTTGACTTATTTTTAATTTCAGCTTCATTAAGATCGAATCAGTTTAACATTATCCGTAGAAGAAATACAAGGGTTTTGTAAAGTCTACATATTCTCATCCTTTTGCCTTTCTTCCCCAGTAGTGGTGTATATATTTCTTAAATAAACTTTTACATTGAAAAGAGAGAACATTTGAACTTATGTTGTACCCCTCCCACCTTTTTCCCCTCACCTTATGCTCTATTTTGGATAATTGATTCTGCCACCCATACTCGTCTTACTGTATTAATGAAAAATTACCACTTAGCTAGTCGTATTGGTTCTAATGGGACTACTTGTTCAGTAAGGTACTGTTTGCTGTGAGTAAGAGTGGCGGAATCTGGCCCTGGATTAATTTAATGTTGAATATTTAATTACTTTATCAAATAAAAATAATGGTCTGAATAACAACACACCATTATAGTTCAAATTCCAGATGAAACATTACTCGAATAATCTGTCCAGCTGTTTAGCTGCATGTGTCAAAGAGAGTTAAGAGAGTTTTTGAATTTGTTTTTTTCAAATATGTGAACACCTTCAGATTTTTGTTAACCTCCTGAGAAAGGACTATATGTTAACATTTTCTGCTGTGTTCTTTAGTGCTAGAAAGAAATGTGCATACAGCATATTACAATTGAATTCTGTGTATTTTCTCCAGCTGCTTTTCTGTTGTTGAAATGTTGATTAATGAACCTCACAAGTGAAAAATGCCTACAAAGAAAAACATATTGTACTCTTCAAGTAAATATGAAAAAATATCTATCTATCTATCTATCTATCTATCTATCTATCTATCTATCTATCTATCTATCTATCTATCTATCTATCTATCTATCAGTCAGTTTACATTTGCATAGGCTTCCAGTTGTCTTGTTTAACACCTGTTGATTCCAAAGACACAAGTATATTACAAATTTACAAAAAATATACAATTTCAAGAATCAATTTTCTATTATGTACACTAAAAGAGGTATATATCTCTATTAAAATTTCTACTACCACGCATTTTAAAAATTGCAAGGGACAACATTCTCAGCTAATGTAAATAGATGCAGCTGTCTTGAGTCCAGTGGAACTGAGTTCATTTATAGCAGCAGTTAATTGAGCTCAGAATCTTACAAAGGTACTATCTGGTCTTGACTAAATTTCATTTTTCAATTGAAATGGTATAAGTAATAGTAATAATAATAACAATAATAAGAAAAAAGTAGGAAACGTAATCTTTTCCCATGAGTACAATCAGGCAGAGAACATGTAGGTGGAATCTGGCCATGTCCCTACATTGTACAGTTTTTTTCTTTTGTCTAGGGTCTAGCAGGAGAAAGAGGAGAACAAGGCCCTCCAGGTCCTACAGGCTTTCAGGTATGTGTAACATGAGTTCTTTTACATAAATAAATCACACCCCTTTTTTTCCTTCTAATCTACAGAGATTTGATAAAGTGATGTTAAGCAAAGGTCTTCAGAATTTCTCAGACTAATTAGCACATCTCACGCACTATCAGCAGCTACATTATTAGCTATACTAGTTTTTGTTAAAAAGGGTTAATTACCATTTCTGTATGCCATGGATCATTGGCACCCAAGGAGCCTACTTAGGTTTGTCGGAATTGAAGATTTTCAAAGCCAACTGGTATCCAAGAGTTGAACAAATCAGTGGCTTTGATAGTCAAACCACTACCTCTTTGTATAGAAAGGTCTTATACATCTGCACCGTACACTCCTATTACATGTATAAATAAAGAGATGCTGTCCTCTCCTTTTATTATGGAGGGAAACAGTTTGATGCTTGGTTTCAGAGTAGCAGCCATGTTAGTCTGTATTCGCAAAAAGCTACAGCAGTGCTCACGAAAGCTTATGCTCAAATAAATTTGTTAGTCTCTAAGGTGCCCCAAGTACTCCTTTTCAGTTTGATGCTTGTGTATCTGTGCTTATCTAATTACTTCTGTTGGGATCTTTGAAGACATGATCCAGTGTATATATGACGACACAGGTCTTATTCTTGGTGTCCTATTTAAATTCTTCCACATACACAATGACCTTTCAATTTATTTTCTTTCAGGGTTTGCCTGGGCCACCAGGTCCTCCAGGGGAGGCAGGAAAACCTGGAGATCAGGTAACTTCTTTTGTAACTTAGTGAGTGTTTGCCAAGTTTTTCTTGCTTAATAAAATGATTTTACCTTCTTCTCCTATTTGATGTATTCACTTTCCAGTCCTCCAGGGGCTAGGTTCTCCCACTCTGACACATAATGAGTAATATCCGCAAAACGTCTGTGATGACTACTCATTGAGTAAGATCCTACTCAGCATGAGTAATGGTAGCAGAATCTGGTCCTCTGACTGCATTAGATTATCTCTTTTCAGCATGGAAAATCTGCATTCAGAATCAGCCATTGACATTCAGACTGCTTAGAACTGCTGGAATGAAAATGTTATCCTCTTGTTTTCTGTACCTACCAGCTTGTAGTATATAACGTTTTCCTTCTAACTTGTCTTTCTTTTCTCACCAGGGCGTTCCTGGAGATCCTGGAGCTGGAGGTCCATTAGGTCCAAGAGTAAGTATTTTCCCCAAGTATTGGCTATTCCTAGCAAGCCTCTCAGGTTCCATTATGATGCTGATACACTGGGCAATCTTGAAACATATAATTTAGCACATTTGTGCCTCAGTTTGCCTGTTAGTAAAATGATTATAAAAATATATCCATTTTTACCCACAGTTGATGCTATGCAGCTAATCAATAACAATATGCTCATAGTCCTCAGTATTCTTGTGAAGCTCTGTTAAATAATGTTTGTAATGCATTTTGAGATCTTTGGATGGAAGGCACTCTATGCTGCATATGTACTTATTATAGTACTGTACCATTTTATGCACCTCAAAAGAGTCTTTTATTATGGCTAAAAGAATATACGTGGGTTTGTTGTTTGTTCAGCTCAGCATAAGCCATTTCTGAGCAGAAGCTCTCTAGTGCAATAGTACCGCATGTGTAATTGATTTGTTTCTGCCGAATGGATCTGCGTACGCCCGGATATTTCACATATAGCTGTTTTATAGGGAGAACGTGGCAATCCAGGGGAGAGAGGAGAACCAGGGGCAGCAGGACTTCAGGGTGAAAAGGGTATGGCTGGAGGTCATGGTCCTGATGGTCCAAAGGTAAATTACACAGGAAATGTGTATTCATTTAGTGATTTTATTTAAGATTTTGTTCAGCTGCAATGTTCTCAAGAGAGAGGCATCTTGTTTTCCTGAAGGCTCCAGGAGGACAATAGTCTTGCAATGTTAATCAAAGATATTCCAGTAGAATAACACTAATATAAAGAAGGACACTAAAATATTGTTGAGAAATCAGAATTTTCATTCAGTGTATACAGACAAAGCTCCTTAAAATACAGGACTAAACATTTCTTAAAACTACCAGTGTGGTTTGCCTGTTTCAGTAGAACAGTATGAAACCATTTATGTAATATAGCACACTCAGTGGTGCTGCCTTTGTTCGGAGAATCTTGCCTATTTACAGTAAGTAACTGGGCAGCCCATATTGTTGCTATGGATACTTTGTGCTGCTCCACCAACACAGAGTAGCCCTGAGGCTGGTGTAGTTGGCCAGGAGAGAATCCCTTGGTAGTATAGAGCTGCCATAGCAGACCCTGTACCACCATGTTCTTTACAGAGGACATAAGAGGCACAGCTTGGAGGAAAGAGAGCACAACCAGGCCATCCCTGCCCTTGACAATCCCCAGGTCCGATAATTGGCCATTGGCAACTAGTGTAATGAATACTGATCTTATTTATTCCATGGAACCTGTCCACCATACAAGGATTCAGTTTGAGAAGGTTGCCTAGAGCCACTTCAGCATCCCTCCTCCATCCCACACTCCCGCAGCCCCATCCATTCATGCAACCAAGATTCATGAATAGTTTTTTCAAAACATGGGTGATAAATTCTAAAATCATTTAATAATTCAGCTCTGCAACTTTGTTTCCTGAAAAATGTTTGGATATGAACAAGAAAGAAGTTTAAGAGAAAATTGTTACTTGCAAGTGTCCTCCAGAGGCATACTCATAAGCATAGATGGTTCTTCACTCTAAAGACAAAGAGACCTCAACTTCATAGGAAGTAATTTGTTTTTTATTCATTTCAGGGTAGTCCAGGCCCCACTGGGACTCCTGGTGATCCAGGTCCTCCAGGTCTTCAGGGTATGCCTGGAGAAAGAGGTATTGCTGGAACTCCTGGTCCCAAGGGTGACAGAGTAAGTCTGTTTATCGTTGCTCCTTTAAATACTAAACAGAAGTACATCTCTCTTGATAATTCTGTAGTTGCACTGATATATAAATGACTTGGACTTTCTGGATACTCTCCATAGGGTGGTGTAGGGGAGAAAGGCTCTGAAGGTACAGCTGGCAATGATGGTGCAAGAGTAAGTAAACCCATTGCTCCTCTTAGAAATAGCTCCAAGTAATGGAGCTCCTAAGCAAGACAGTGTTTCTCAACTCCAAAAACAAACTATATTCAGCATCTAGACAATATGGGTTATCAGTTAGTTCCAGGAATTTAGAATATATGTTTGGAATGGAGAGGTGAGAACAAATCTTATCTCATCTTATCTTATCAGGAGTGTCTTCCCCACTGAAAGATACTGCAGAAAGGCAAGACACAGTTTAGAAAGATTAGGGACCCATTTTTACCCTTGACAATACCTATGCAACAACTTTTGAAGTCAGTGAGACTTGTGCATGCCGGTCTTTTTTTTAACTAGTTTTGCTCATTAATATATTTACACATACAAATAGAACTATCATTTACAGAGTGCAAAAATGCATGATATTTAAGGATGAGTACATTTCAAAATTGAGATGCAGTAGCAAATAGGAAGTTCATGCTAGTTCCATCATGCAGTCTGAAAGGTGTAGGCCTTAGAAAATTAAAACATAGTTAAAGTCCTTAGGTATATAATAATAAATAATTGTTAAAAAGGCACTCATACAGTTTTAAGCAAGCGGCAGACACCACTGATGTGGTTGACTTAATGTACTCGCTCTACACACACACACACACACACACACACACATCGCACATCATTGGAAAGCTTATTATATCTACTTTAAGATGCAGTATGATGTGGAGCTCTCACATGGTGCTGTTACCATAGAAATGGGGAAAAACAATGATACCATCAAAACATTTAAATGACTGCTTGGAAATATTTGCGTTCTTTTCTATTAGTTTCATGACTGTATGTACTATTTCAAGACATGAAATTGGATTTCTTTGTGATCTCAAAGCATCATAACAGCAATCTAAAGGGTAAAACAAAATCTAATAATAAATTTGTACAGATATCATTTGAATGTAATAGTGCTGGTGACGTTTCTAGTCAACATCAGTATCATCAACTTGTTCCTCAGTGTGATCTCTGTCCAGAGTGCGTGGATTACTACAGTCTTCGTTGTGTTGGCATGTACACAGTTCTGTGCAGGGAAGATTGTTATGACTACCAGACCCTGTTGATTGTGCAGCAACTGCTGCTGGATCAAATAAGGTCTTGTAGAAGCTCAGATGCCATGGGCCCTTGAAGAATACAGGGAGTAGTTTATCATTCAATTTTTCCACCATGTTGCAATGGCGATCCAATATCCAATTTACCTATGAGCAGAGACTTCCAAATCTTTGTTTGCCACTATGCTCTTTTGTCATGGTCTTCAAAACTTTCCTTGCATAGTGGGAGTTTGGCCAGTGACTTGTCCTTTTTGATGGGTAGGCCCAAGCAATTCAAGTCACTGTGGGTCTCTTTTTCTTTCTTGCTCTGATCATGCAACACTGCTGCAAACTTCCTTATTGCGGAAATGGTGGCTTGTTCATCACTTTCTCCCAATTTGGCAAGGTCTTTGAAGCAGTAAGTTCCCTTTGTTTTAACAACATTAAACACAGATTTTTTCCCCCCCAATATCATTAACAGGGATGACACAGAGTCACTCCCTGTTAATGCATGTACAGCAGGAAGTATGTTGCAGAAGTCAGGAGTAAGTGTGTCACAAATTGCATGCAGAGGCCTGATGTGATGCTTGTCAATTGTGTTGGTAATGAGGCCTGTTTCAATCCACGTTATGTATGTGTTCCACTTTTAGAAAATAGTGCACAGCAAGGACTAAGCCATCTGTATCACGTGACTTAATTACTAGCGTTCAGAAGCATCGTTGTGTCTGCTTCCTCTTGAGTACAAGTCTTGGGCTTCTTCAACACTTCTGTTGGTGATGGACTTTGGTACTTCTCCATTGGAAAAGCCTCCATCAAGAGGGAGTGTTTGTGTTGGGTCTGCTCCCTAGGTGCAATTTGAATCATATATTCATAGATGAATTTTACAAATGATTGATTAAATGGATGCTACATTTAGAAACTTTTTCCATACGGGCACAGGGCATCCACTAGTTACCTGGTATTTCTTGCATTCAGTCATAGAGCCTGTCCAGCACTGGCTTTCTACAGTTTTCACAGAGTTACTGTTGTCATATCTGTCAAATACTTTAATTACAGATGTAGCTTTATCAAATCCTTTTAGGACCTGCCTCAAGTAGTCAGCAGCTGATTCATTGAATTTTTGGAAATTGTCTCAAGCCATCATTTGTATGACAGTCCAGCCATGCAAAGCACAGTTGAATTACTTACCTGCAAGCATTTGATCTGCAGTACAAGCTGCTTACACATGAGATTCAACAAGGTCTAGCAACCCTACATCTCCACAAAAATTCCCAATACATGCAACAAAACAGCAAAGGGTATGTATTATATTGGTGCCAAGTTCATTTGGAGAGTCCATTTCACTTGCTGAGCAACAGCATAGGGCTGCCCACTTTTGATCTGAGTGGCATGCTGCTCTCCTAGAACAGCTGGTATTTCCTTTCATTTGATGATTGTAGTATAGACTGTGGCCATGTCAGGTAGTTTGGCATCCACAATAGGTGCCTGTGGAACTGTCATGTAGATGCTTTTCATGTAGATGCTTTGGTGCAAGCTTGTGATTGAAACTGGTCCAACATTGAATATTAACTATATCAACATCATCAAGGCAGTAGTTTTCAAAGACACCAGGAGAGATCTTTGACAGCATTCATTTGTAGGTGATGAGTTAATTTTCTCAAGTACTTTTTCATGGATGTGTTCTAGGTATTTCAAATGCTGCACACTGCATTAGTGACTCTGAGAGTTCATGGAGATTGTTCATTTTCTTTCCCATACTTGTGTGTTATTTCTTGTGATGCTGGACTATCTGCAGACTGTTCTTGAAATACCACATTTGCCATGGAATGGAAGGTATTATTTCCATCAGTAGTCTCTATGCTGATGTCTATATTATCATCTCCTTCATGGATGAGATTTGCACCAGCATGAAGTGGTACAATTCTGTTTGGAATGAACTCACCTCCTGGGTGTCTTTCTACTTCCGTTTTTGCAGCACTAGTGATGAGCTGCCTCAGCTGCCTAGTTATGCCTCATCATAACTGATACAGAATCCATGAGGGTGTAGTGTGTCAATTCAGTTGCAAGACCCAAACTCATGGTGCAGCTGTGCAGGAAGGCTTATGTGTAAAGGTGTGATCATTTTGGAACTTCTGCTGTAGCTCACGAAAGCTCATGCTCAAATAAATTGGTTAGTCTCTAAGGTGCCACAAGTCCTCCTTTTCTTTTTACTGAATTAAATCTGGTTTTAGAATATTTCAAAGCCTGGTACTGCATACATAGGCAATTGCCTACCATGCAGACTAGATGCTACATTGTATGTACAAAAGCTTACAGCTGGAGCATCTTTACATTAGGAATTTACGTACATTTTGTATCTACTCACTAAGCAATACGAGCCGTGGGCATGCAATCTGTTTCTACTGGTGTGCAACCTTCAGCGTGAGACTGATCTGGTCAGCAAATTTCAGTTGAAAATGTAGAAAAATGGTATAAACACTTGTGAGATACTTTGACAATTAAGAATATGTCGTGTGAAAACATTTTATGTTAGTATATTGCAAAATGTTGATATTCTGCCACATGTTAAACAGATTCATCATTTCTGAAAAAAGATACCTGCCCATACAAAACCAATTAAAATATTTTATACATTGTCATTTGGTAGCTTTGGCCAATAAAAGCCACATTACAGTGTTGAAATGGTCTTAAACGGTAAAAACTATCATCATAGTGATGTTGTAGTGTTTCTGGAACTGTGCAAAAAATGACATTTTCTCATTTTGGGTTCCATTGTTTCACCTTGTCTACAGGCTTATGACATCATTTGACAGCTCCACTTCATATCTTATCTAAACATACACACAATAAGCTTTCAAATGATATATGATGTGGTTTTTGTATTGTTTGAGTACATTAAACTCCAAAAGTAGGGCCCTTTTTGGGGAATTGCTGCACGCCTATTTGGGGCAGTGATCAAGTAAGTGTGAGTATGATGAACTAACTTCTAGATCCTTCTGCTGAAACACTTTTGCAGATGGCCTGTCAGTGGAGCATTGACAGTGATCAAATAGCTTTTCATTTTTAAATTTTCAATGTACTTATGTATCATGTGACACAGATAGCAGTGAAGCATTGTGGTATAGGGAGTTTTTATTACAGACAAATAATTTGACATTCTGCTTCCAGTGAAGGAAAATCATAATTGGTGTATCTAAGTATTCATAAAGGATATCTGGCTATTGTTGCAGGGTCATTAAATGTAGGTAATAGATTGGTCGGAGTGGAGAAATAGCTTGAAATCAATTATCCTACATGTCATACAAAAGGGAAAAAGGACATTTTTCAGGAGAGGTTGGTTGATAGGAATGAATGAGTCTTCATAAGTAATGGCTTTTTTTTCTTTAAAGAGTTAAGCACTTGGTAACAAGGAAGTGCAGCGGTCTGGCTGGCCTCTGTGCAAATGAGACAAAAGGTCTTTCTTCATGTCCTCCTGAAAAGAGAAAATAAAGAAAGGACTTTTTGATCATTAGGCCTTCTTCATAAATACTATGTAAAGGAAAAAAAATAAAGTCAGTCCAGAAAGAGCAGGGTTTTTAAGTGTGGACTGTATGGCTATGAAACGGAAGATAGTAAGTGTGTCTCAAAGAACAGGGTTACTTAGGCTGCAAGTACTAAATTAAAGCAAAGACCAAACAGAATTTCAAGGGTAAAGGGGAGTAATTTCAAGAATGCAAAAATGCAGAAGGAAACATTAAAATAAAATAAGTCTTGACCCTGGGAATTCTGAATCTTTACTCTTCTCACTGAAACATCTCCTATTGTTGTGTTCAACAGGGTCTTCCAGGTCCAATAGGTCCAATGGGTCCAGCAGGTCCCACTGGTGAAAAGGTAATAGGATTTTTATACAGAGCTACTTGGCATTTGAATTCTCCTAATAAAACCACATGTTATTTTTGTGTTTGCTGCTATTCTGTTAACTTATTTTGGAAATAACAACCTGTTAACTTTATTTAAAGGGTGAACCTGGTCCTCGAGGCTTAGTTGGCCCCCCAGGCTCCCGTGGAAATCCTGTGAGTAAACATCTCTGTCTTCTTCGTACCCAGTGTTACCAAATCTCATTATGGGGTGATATTTAACAGCATTTGTCATTGTTCATTGAATGCGGTCTCTAGTTATTTCTCTTTCCTGCTTTTATTCTTTCATCTTCTCCTCCTCTTTTCCTTGCACCCTTCAAAATACCAAATGGCTCTTCAGACATAACCTGCAGTTCTTGCCTTGCTACCGTGAACCCATAAAACTAACTGCAGCTGCAGACATTCAGATCTCATTTATCTGGTCATAGATGTCAGGGTAACCTGACAACAGAGCTACTATGGCTTTTCTTAAATCTGAAAACCTAGTGCCATATGCTCATTATTTTATTTACATGAGCCTTTTTTTAAAGCATACCTCTAACATTTTACTATATTTATGTATGTTAAGGAGGAGGAGGGATGAAAAGAAGTATAATAATTCCAATTACGTCATATTGTCCATTTCAGCATAT
The DNA here is from genome assembly GCF_965140295.1 of Lepidochelys olivacea. Classification (NCBI taxonomy): domain Eukaryota; kingdom Metazoa; phylum Chordata; order Testudines; family Cheloniidae; genus Lepidochelys; species Lepidochelys olivacea. The sequence goes on along the minus strand of NC_140421.1, from coordinate 51,943,655 downwards.
TTCAGAGCTGGGGTTATTTTTGATTATCTGGGCATTATGGTCCCAGTCCCAGGGTCTGGCCATGGAGGTGTCACTGCAAAGGGGGTACCTTTGCACTCCCCAGTCCCTGATCCTGCTGTGGGTTAATTCAGCCCCTATCTTAAATTATAGCACATTATTACAAGTGTAAATTAGAGCAATTATTACACCACCTGGGGAGTGCTGGCAGTCAGCAACATTCAGGCACTCCCCTTCTCCCTTAGCCATACATAGTAAGGAATCCTCAGCTGTGTGCTTATGGTACTTTACAGCCCCTTTGGCCCCATAATTTTGGAATCACATGGGTAATGAAACTAACATCTATTTTTATTCCAATCTAACCAAATGGAATAATAGATCACATAAAATGTATACATTAGGCCAAATTCTGCTATCAATTACACAACAACAGAGAGCTGAATTTGGCCTACTGAGTTATTTAGTTACATGTGTACCTCAACTGGCTATTTTGTTAGTTTTAGAAGGATGTATTTCCAAAGGTATTTTACTTAGCCTTCCTAGTTATACCACATGACTCTTCTTAAAAACCCAGTTGTGCGATTATAGTTAATATAGTATGTATGTCATTATAATTATAACAGGAACCATTCTTCTGCACTTCTGTATAGGTTATACTCCATACAACAAGCCTTTTATACCACCTAAAACATAACCATTCTTAATTTCTTCACCAGGGTTCCCGTGGTGAAAATGGTCCAACTGGTGCTGTTGGTTTTGCTGGTCCTCCGGTATGTGTCGTATGATTCTAATCCATTTCCTTTCATCATAAACTATATTTAAATGCTGCTTAATCACTCTTGTTTAATGGATTCTAAACCATTTGGAAGTATTTCTGGAACAAAGTCAGATTTCTGTTTCAAAAAGAACTCTTCCTTCCCCCGCACCGATTATTTCATATAGAATAGTGAGACAGTAAATACTCCAGACAGTTGAAAATTATTTTGCTGACAAGATTATATCATTGTTAACTAGATTACATGTATTTTTAATGTACAAAAATGTTTCCTTTGAGATTAAAAAAGGAAAACCACAGAGTGTCATCCACTGAAAGGTAGTAGAGACGTGCAGTGGAGTTTGTGATACATGAGAAAATTGGCAAGGGTCTTCATGAAAATAATTGGGAGTTCTGAGAGTGCAACAACCTTTCCCGCAAGTCTGACACTGGCTCCTAGTGAGTTTCAGGGCACCTGGGAAATGGCCCCTTTCCTCCAAACAATGTATTGAACTTCCAGGAGAGAGAGGTAGGCATCTACTTCCCTTGGAAAAGAGGCAATAAAACAGGTAGTGAGAGTTTAATCCCTTAAATCTTTAGACATGTATGACATGGAGATGAAGACTGAAGAGAAATCCTAAGGTTTTAAGAAAAGAGAGAAATATAAACTAGGTTAGAAAACTTTTTTATGGAATATGGTTAACTGACTCCACAAAATTTCACATAAAACACTTCTGACCCAGTAAAGTGAAGGACATAAATCCACACCTTGTAGAGGTCAAGCACAGGAGTTTATTACGTACAGCGCTGACGGAGTGTCACCTTGCTTATTAGGCTCAGAGACACTGTCAATCAGTTAATTACAATGGAATATATGGATTTTCCGTGGGTGGGGGAAAGTGACGGGGTAGGCAGTCCCACACCCCCGGATAGATCTAGCAACAAGACATGACAGCATACTAACCAATGGTGAAAGATTACATAATGTCTCCGCCCATGGTCTCAAGTTGACAAATTAACATTTAATATTTAATTAGTACTTTAATAAATGTATTAGTATAAAATATATATGTTGAATTCTGATTTGGGGTCCATAGGAATAAAGTAGCTCCTTTGATTGTCCAACAGGTACATATCTAGGGGTAAAAGCAAAGAAACAGTGAAAGATTTGGCAATAAAGATTGTCTTTCAAGTTGTTCATTTGTGTTTTAAGGCAGACATTGGTCCCTGGGAAAGGGAGGTGGGAGGAGGCCATATCTTATACTGAAATGCTTGAACCTTTCATAAACTCAAGGTTGGATGTGTGGGAAGAACAGAAGAAACTAACACAACAGAAACAGGGCTTCTTTGTTCTACTTGCAACTTTGAATAAGACACAATTATTTCCCCCAACATCTGGCATTTTCCTGACCAGGCATATCTTAGCAAAAGCAAGGTTATCTTTTGGTTATTCTGCTTTCTCTTAGCTAATCACTATTTGCTAGGCCTCTGACCCCTTGACCAAACTCTGGACTTTGGGTCTGTACACAAATCCATATACCAGGTTATTACATCAGCAATGGATTTTAACACTTCATAAAGTCAGTGGCAAACTATTACAATTTACTTTTGCTGTCCCATTAAGCTAAGGTTCTAGTCAATGTGCTGGACTGATTTGTTCGCCTCTCTTTTAATGTGGCAAAGGTTCCCATAGTGTATATTGACTATCAAATAGGAAAGGTGTGATGTTCTCAAACCTGATCTGACTTTTTTATATTATTTTTCATAGGGCCCTGATGGTCAACCAGGTGTGAAAGGTGAACCTGGGGAACCTGGACAGAAAGGGGATGCTGGATCCCCAGGACCACAGGGCCTTTCTGGTTCTCCTGGCCCACCAGTAAGTGAAAAAGCAAAGTGAAGGAAAACAATGACCTGTGTCAATTTTTCTCATTTTAAAAGTTCTTTGCTGTTCATTATGTCCCATCTGTTTGCCATTTTTAGGGTCCTCATGGTGTTCCTGGTCTAAAAGGTGGTCGAGGTACTCAGGGTCCACCCGTAAGTACTTTGTTTTTTTGTAAATTAGTTGGATTAATGCAATAGCACCATTTTACATTGGGGCATAGGTTTAATTTTGGTGGAAATATTTAAATCTTTCTTAATCTGAGTTGTATTGCATATTCAATAATTAGATCAGTTGTAGTTGATTGCTCAGTGAGCTGAGAATATTTCATGTAACCAGTGCCAGATTTCTTTCTAGTGCTTATATCAAAATGTATTTCTAGGGTGCGACAGGATTCCCCGGCTCTGCTGGACGAGTTGGACCTCCCGGACCCACTGTAAGTCAATTTGAGATTTATTCTTATGGGTACATTTTATAAAATGGAAGTTAGAAACCTGAACAAATCAGAGAATTATAAACGTTGGAACTTGTAAAGACCTACAGTATTCAAGGCCTGATCTTGTGCACATTGAAAGTAATAGTGTGCTTCCCTTGACTTCAGTGTGTGCAGGATTAGGTGGTAAATCAAACAAAGCCTTTTAATTGTTGGTCTGATCCAATGCCTGTTGAAGTCAGTGGAAGTCTTTCAGTTTATTTAAGTGCACTTTGGGTCAGGCCCTGAGATAGTAAAACTGTTCTTGGTTGAACTGTTCACTTGCAGTTAAATTTAAAAAAAAATCCCAGGTTATGCACTTCGTCCTTCCTTATAATTCTTGGTGTTGAGGGAATTTTCTGTACAAGCAACAGGGCCTTTCTTGTGCCAGCTCATTAGTGAAATTGCTCATACAGTAGATTTTTTAAAAATGACAGAGAAGGCAAAAAGTGCATCTTATGTTTAAACTTTTCTCAGTGACACTGTGGTTAAAGAATTACATGTAATTTCCCCCTGTGTGACTTGACAAATCTGTCTTTGTGTATTAATAGTGTATTAATGACAAATAACAAATTTGCTCAAGTTCATTTTGTGGCCGTCACATGCAGTGGAACAAGTGAAGTGATGTCAAAGCACATTTGTTAATATAACATATGCTCTGTATAAACAGGAATGTACTTTGCCATCCTTTGAAGAAATGTCAGGGATCCATGCACAAACACAGTATTTTATGTTATCCCTCAGACCTCCCATAACATGACTGCCATTTTAGATTTTCTTCTTAAAGAGGGAAATTCCCAGGACTGATCTAATTCCTGTTATGTATAAGTCACTTTGGGCTCTTTTGGGATGAAAGACATAACATAAATGTAAGAAATTACTTTAAAAAAATGAGAACTGATCATGTTCAATGGCATCAAAATAATTTACCGTCTATGGAAAGTGAGTGAAAAATGGATACAAAATGCTATCACTGGTGTGAGTAGAGAAATTTTGAATGAATATTTGTGGAATTTTATGGCACTAATTGTCCAGCTCTAGGTAGAATAATTCCTTCTTTAGAGGAGGGAATCCAAAATGGCGTGTGAGGCATGAAACTTGGAGATCATTTGCAAGTCTTAGGAGTTTATCACACATTATTAAAGAGAAAGCACTGTGTTAGCTGTTATATGATAACATTATGTTCACACCCTGGTCCTTCCTTTGTACTCATTTATTTTTAGTTAATCAGAACCCAGTCCTGATTTGATCAGAAATCTATTGTAATCGGGGTCTTTTAATGTTGCTAGGGAGCTCCGGGGCCTGCTGGGCCTATTGGTAACCCAGGAAAAGAAGGCCCTCCAGGTCTTCGTGGTGATCCAGGTGCTCATGGTCGGGTGGGAGATCGAGGACCAGCTGGGCCACCTGGTGGCCCTGGAGACAAAGGAGACTCAGGGGAAGATGGGCAACCTGTAAGTGCTTTTGTCTTTATATTTGCTTTTTAGCCACACAGCTTTTTAATGAAATTTATTGAAATCCTCAGCCTTTGTACCTTCTTGAAACAAGAATAGAATCTACAAGTGCACAGCATATGTTCCATACAGAATGTAGCTTTAAATGCATTTTCACTTTCTATAGCATCTTCTGAGTTTCCACACTCTGCTTCATGTCGCCTTTTGCACCTTCCGCGCACACCCAATGCATATTTCAGATGTAAAAGTAACAGCTCTTAGTGGATCCCAAACATTCATTTTTATTCATGTTTTCTTTGAACTGCATTTTCCAGTTGCATTTTAACTCCTTTGACCTTTGGAGTTAATTTTACACATTGTCCTGTCTGGACACTTTAGGCCTGATGGCAAATATAACTCATCACCGACCAGTTGTGCACATTGTCATAATATTGCTTCATGTAAAAAAGAGATTTCTGTGGTGGTAACTCTTTCTAGATTAAGTTAAATTCTAGAGATTCTGCCTTATTATTATCGTTATTGATTCTGAAAATTATGATAACACTGTTGTATGTATTCTTTGTCAATTTCAGGGCCCAGATGGCCCCCCAGGTCCAGCTGGAACTACTGGTCAGAGAGGTATTGTTGGTATGCCAGGTCAGCGAGGTGAGAGAGGCATGCCTGGCCTGCCTGGCCCTGGTGTGAGTAGTAATGCGGTCAATATTTCACCTAGCAACACTGTCTGAAGTATTTTGCTCATCTTTGTGATACTATGTGCCTTCTTCCTAACTCCTACACTCAAACAGGACAATATTAGAGGGTTTTAATTGTGTAAAGAATCAGTGGCATTGTGTCTACAGGTATGGTTAATAACTAAACCACACATACATGGCATGGAGAATGGAACCCACCAGACAAACACCTTGTCCATCTGAGCTAAAAGGGAATCTTTAGTTGTAGTGAAGCTTCTGGCCAAAATGTTCCAAATCAGGAACGTCTTATTAGGCATCAGCACCTTTAGAAATCAGACCATTCACTTAGGTGCCCAAATAAGAACTCAAGTCTGAACATTCTGACTTTTGTCTTTTAGCCCAGATACTACAGGCTAACAAAGTCGCTTGAGCAAGCTGAAATTCTGCTAAGCAGTGAACAATGGACCCATACCATGTAATCAGTAGTTACAATTGTCAATGAACTCTAGAACTTCCAAAAGTTCTGGTTTTTTTCTTTGTAGAATTCATACAGTTTGAAAGCTTGGTGAGGGGGGAAAAAAAGCATCTCCTTTAGTGTAGTGATTATCAAAGGGGATGGCATTCAAGAGAAACTTGCTTATGCAGTTATACAAGCAGTTTACAAGCAACTGGAGCTTGTCCCAAGGTTACTAATCAGAAATTATGTTGGTCTGGAGATGGATTGTCTGGCTCAATGAAAGTTCAAGCCAACAGTTGTGTTTAAGCTGCTTTAAATTATGCTGGAGGCTGGTTAGGCTCCCAGTTGGTCCAACAATCCAGGGAGCGTTAGTCCACCATGGAACTTGCATAACATAACAAAGGATCTGGTCCTTTTAAAGCTCCAATCAGAAATGCTGACCTCAAAGCACAGTTCCTAGTCAATAAAAGACTACTCCACTAGGTTGGTTGGTTAATTTTAAAAGCACAATTAAATTGCTTAGTACTGTACAACAAATCAAAAGGATATTCAAAATCTGTTAGATCACATTCTTCCATCCTGAAGTTTTGAAAGCTACACATGTTGGTAGTGCTTAAGACTGGATTCATAACTATAAAATTTAACAACTGGCGGTCTTTTCTATTGAGTTCTCTTTGTTTCATTACATTACATGGTTGATAAGGTATTTCTTATCTTTTTAGGGTACACCAGGAAAACAGGGTTCAACAGGGCCACCAGGAGATAAAGGTCCCTCAGGGCCTATTGGTCAAGCAGGTGCCACTGGTCCAGTAGGTGAACCTGGTCCAGAAGTAAGTATTGTGGCCTAGTAACAGGCAAAAGTAACAGACTTGCTGTAATTATGGCCTAGAGACATAGAAGTTAGAGCTGAGAAAGACCTGCTAGTTTCTAGTCCATCTTTGGGCAAATATAACATTGTTCCCTGCAACTCACACAGTTAACTAAGCATGGTCCTATTTTTACCTTTCACACTTCTAGGGCCCTGCTGGTAATGATGGTACTCCTGGACGAGATGGAGCTGTTGGAGAACGTGTAAGAATACATTATTAGTGTTAAGCCATTGCTGTAAATCTCCATTCTTTTCTGGGTCTGTGGCAGATTCTTTCCCTTGCATGGCTCCTAGGGTTCCCCAAACAGAGAGCTTGTGGTAAATCCACATTCTAATCCCAAACCAGGACTCTGATGGGCTGCAAGAGGACACAGATTTCAAAGCTGGGGAACCCTAGCTAAAATCGTCCTTCCCATGGGAGCTCACTCTTGAGAACTGACAGCAAGAATATTCCAACTAATCATAATAGTTTTACTAACCCATAGAGATAGAAAAATCTATTGATGTAGTCTGATCCCATTTTTTAAATACACAGTAAGTAAATTGTGGTGATTTGTAGGGTGATCGTGGTGAACCTGGACCTGCAGGTTTACCAGGTGTGCAGGGTGGCCCAGGAACTCCAGGACCAGTTGGCCCTACAGGAGAAGCAGGGCAAAGAGGTGAACCAGTAAGTAGGGACTTCTTTCAGATTTTTTTACAAGTTTTATGTATGGTTGTATTATGATTTTGGACATATTCCATGAAAGGATGTATGCTGTACAAAGATGTATAAAGGTATGCTGAATTGCTTCCTGTAACATGTCCATGCATTTCCATGCAGGGCTCTCGGGGTCCAGTGGGTCCATCTGGTCGTGCTGGAAAACGAGGCTTGCCTGTAAGTTTTGTGCGATTGCTTTACTATTGCCCAAACCAAATTATTTTTACATTAAATGTTACCAAAAGGGCAAGGAAAGCTAGATTTAGAATCCTGAATAATGACTTGAGCTTTAGAGAGCTGACTCCTAATGAATAGCGAACATTTTCTGAGTTATATAATCCTTTTAGATTCACCAGCTGGTTGACTATGACAGTGAATTGTCTGTAAAACATGACTGAACAGAGGTAACAAGAAGCTTCAAATTTTCTTTACTTGCATGATGCAACAGAGAGTGGCCAAGCAGGTGGTATTTGGACCTGAATTAGCTTAGGTCTAGGCTTTGTGTTTCACAGATTGAGGTCAAATCAGGATTTGGATTCAGGTTAGAATTTTATGATGCTGAAATATCATGTGGTGTTCTCGAGATTTCAGACTAAAATGGCAGAAATATTACAAAATCGGCTGTTCTCATGAAACAAACTTATTAATATCATGAAATTTTGCTGCAGCTGAACTGGAGCTGAAAATATATGACTTCCAGTTTTTGATTATAGGCAAAGATGTTATAGGAGTTCAGGCTTGGAACCAAGATTCAGGCTCTCACCCCCAAAATTCAAAGGGGGTTCAAATATGAGAATCCAGTTTTGACATTTCTAATTGGAAGACATAGGTGAAGAAGGAAAAGCAGAGAATGCTTGACTTTTTCTAAAGGTTCACTCTGTTTTCAAGATGTAGATTGTTCAGTATCTAAAACTCACTGAAAATTATTACAGGTTTCAGAGTAGCAGCCGTGTTAGTCTGGATCCGCAAAAAGAAAAGGAGGCCTTGTGGCACCTTAGAGACTAACAAATTTATTTGAGCATAAGGTTTCGTGAGCTACAGCTCACTTCATCGGATCCGATGAAGTGAGCTGTAGCTCACGAAAGCTTATGCTCAAATAAATTTGTTAGTCTCTAAGGTGCCACAAGGCCTCCTTTTCCTTTTGAAAATTATTATAAATTTCAAATGCTGTTCTTAGACTAGCATGAGATTTAAACTGGAAAATGTAATATTAAAAGTGTAAGCCAAAGAAATATTTTGAATGATTTTAACCAGTTTAAAAAGTGTAAACGTTTCAAGAACTTGGAGTTAAATAATTATTGAACAAACTCATTTGAGCATCTTGAGTCCAAATACTGTAGTGCCTACTCAGGCAAAAATCCCATTGATGTTTCAAATGTAAGTTTACTTTAATAAAGACTGCAGGAGCCTTTGGGTATGTAGCTAGTTGTGAGAAGTGGAGACACTTTCTTCCTGATAGTGAAAAAAACAGGCTTGTAGATACAAATATATGGAGGTCATCTTTACTCATAACATTTCAGTCCTCTCCATAACAATGCTTCCCACTTTCAAGCATGGAATGAATATTGATATAAGTATATAATATTATATAATATCTTTACTATTCTTAGTAGCAATATTTTTGAATGTATGAAATAGATAGGTAAACAGTAAAGACTAATTTTACTGTAACCAACTCTATTTTATTTAGGTATGTGGCATTTTCTAATATGTAAACGTAGCCTGCTGCTTTCTGCCTTTAGAAGTGAACAGTGTCAGACAATAGTGTCCAGAGAAAAGTAAGGTTTGTTCTTAGTTTAGAATCCTCTATTTGACTGTTGTTGTACCTATAGGGTCCCCAAGGTCCTCGTGGTGACAAAGGTGACAATGGAGACCGAGGTGACAGGGGCCAGAAGGGTCATAGAGGTTTCACTGGTCTTCAAGGTCTTCCTGGTCCTCCTGTAAGTTGTTTTAGTTAATTAGCAAGAAAAGAAAAGAATAATAACACATCTGTTAAGACTTTGATATTAAAAATGAACCAAAGGGAAAATCTGCACGGTGTATTACAATAAATATGCTTTCCAGACAGCCTCTCTCTGGTGCCCTGGCTGTCTGTAGTTTCCAATATATATATTATACATTGCTAATATCAATGCAATAAATTGTTAAATTTACTTCTTGTTCCCCATCCATCAAGTAGATTTATGCAAATTCTAACTTCATGTGAGTCAACCTGAGCAGTCTGCATGCTGCTGCTGCTGCTGTAAGCATTGGTATTAATATTAATGTTAGCATACAAAATATGCTCGGGAATGTACAAACATATAGAAAAACATGGTTCTCTTCCCCAAAGAACTTACCATTTAAGAAGCAGTAACTTTTGTACACAAGATAGAAATCTGTGTGGTTTTTGTTGATATTGGTAATTATAAATAATTTGTGATTTTTGTTCCATGCACAGCTGATGCCACAGTACTTTTAGTGCATTTGTTAGCAGTTCTGCTCTATCAAAATTATACAGCATGAACCAGTGTGCACCTGGCCCTGCATGTGTCAGAGGCTCAACTCTTAGTGTCCTTGTGCAGAGGCTGAGTGCAATCATAGTTCTTGTGATCAGGGAAGCAAACCCAGCAAAGTGCTCAGCATCTCGTAGTTAGATGTTGCGCCCCCTCAGCTCCCCAAAATATTCCAACCCTCTCTGCCTCCTCAACAAACTTCCTTTGTCTTCTTTGTCTTCACCTTATTCTGTTAGTTGCAGTCAGTGGCTCTTGTTCTTCATCTCCAAGCGTTCCTACTGAGTGTTTCTCCCAAGCTGACCCTGACCTTTCTTGTGTCCTCCTTCAGCATCTTAAACTACCTTTTTCTGGGTCTTCCTCCTGGTCTTTGTCCTTATCTTCATTTAACATGGATTCACATTGCAGCGATCAATCCACTGGGGGTCAATTTAGCGGGTCTAGTGAAGACCTGCTAAATCGACCACCGATTGCTATCCCATCGACTTCGGTACTCCACCGGAATGAGAAGCATAAGGTAAGTCAACGGGAGAGTTTCTCCCGTCAACCTAGCGTGGTGTAGACACCGCAATAAGTTGACCTCAGGTTTGTCAACTCCAGCTACATTATTCACATAGCTGGAGTTGCGTAACTTAGGTTGACTTAGTCCCATAGTGTAGACCTGCCCTAGATCTTGTACTCTCTGGCCAACATATCCCAGGTCTCGTCATCTCAACAAACCTGTGGAGCAGAGAGCACAGACTACCCTGAAACTTAAAACTCTTCTAAAAGACACTTAAATATTACTGTGATTCATAATATATAAAACAAAAAAATTAGTTAGTTCAGGTAAAATAGATGTAAGTGGGAATTGAAAGTGCTCAGCATCTCGTGGGCTCAGGCATAGGGAATGAGTATACGATTCTTGGATTGCCAATGGCTATGAACTCCAAAGAAAGGAAAGATCCATGGATACCCCCACCCACCCGGGGGTGCACTGGCCCAGTGCCTGGGGGAGCACAGGAGCATATGCTGTACTCTTTCAAATGGTGTTGTAGCAGCTGTGCCTCTTCAGTAATCACCCATATTGTAGCCAGTGATAGAAGAACCACTGTCCAGAAGTATAGATACTCTTTTTGGCTGTTTAAATAGGCACGCAGAAGTTCAGATGCTTCTCAAACATCCTATTTGAACTCTTTAAGGTACAGGCATCATAATAAAATCCTGATGAGAATGGTCTTTCTCATTAAACTTTGTTTATACGGGACTTGCAGTACTTTTTGATTTCAGCTGCAGGGTATGTCCTGGTCCTAGCCAAAGGCAAAAGGAAAACAAATAGGCAAAACAACCAAACCGAAACTTCTTCCCAATTCAGAATCGCATCAGTTGGTTTTAGCTTTGGATAAAGATTCTGGCTGGTTCCTCTTTTCCTTCTATTGTTTTGCCAACCATATTAATATTGGACAATACTGAACTAAGGACTTTCTGTGCATGGTACCTCAGACATAATTTTGTGTGTGGATTTGTACTAGTGTTAAAAACTTTACTTATCTTACTGATAACCATTTTTTTTGTGTCACCGTAGCAAAAGAGAATAATACATTGAGACTTAAAAGTGCACAATGATTGAGAACTCAGAGGGAAATTGCTACATATGTTTCCTGGGCACATCCTGGCTCACTTTGACAATTATAGCTTTATAAGTTTACACAACATTTCTTTAAAGATAATCTGATGTTGAATTTAAAATATAATAAAAATATAATTTTTTCTGCTTAGGGTCCCATTGGTGAACAAGGCAGTTCTGGGGTTCCAGGTCCTTTTGGCCCTAGAGTGAGTACATTGTGTTATATATAAGTGTATGAAAACAATCAAATTTCTGTTTACAGTTCACTGTTAGGCAGATAAAGTTTGTTGATCTTAGCCTAAAATAACTTCATGTAATGACAGGTTTCAGAGTAGCAGCCATGTTAGTCTGTATTCTCAGAAAGAAAAGGAGTACTTGTGGCACCTTAGAGACTAACCAATTTATTTGAGCATAAGCTTTCGTGAGCTACAGCTCACTTCATCGGATGCATAAAGTGGAAAATACAGTGAGGAGATTTATATACACACAGACCATGAAAAAATACACATTGTAAGGAGAGTGATCACTTAAGATGAGCTATTACCAGCAGGAGAGTTGGGGGGAGGGAGAAAACCTTTTGAAGTGATAATCAAGGTGAGCCATTTCCAGCACATTTCCAGGAGTTAACAAGAACGTCTGAGGAACAGTGCGGAGGGGGGAGGAAGAAACAAGGGGAAATAGTTTTACTTAGTATAATGACTCAACCACTCCCAGTCTCTATTCAAGCCTAAGTTAATTGTATCCAATTTGCAAATTAATTCCAATTCAGCAGTCTCTCGTTGGAGTCTGTTTTTGAAGTTTTTTTGTTGAAGGATAGTCCCTTTGAGATCAGAAATCAAGTGACCAGAGAGATTGAAGTGTTCTTCGACTGGTTTATGAATGTTATAATTCTTGACATCTGATTTGTGTCCATTTATTCTTTTACGTAGAGACTGTCCAGTTTGCCCAATGTACATGGCAGAGGGGCATTGCTGGCACATGATGGCATATTTCCCTTTGTTTATTCCTCCCCCTCCCCCCCACTGTTCCTCAGACGTTCTTGTTAACTCCTAGAAATGTGCTGGAAATGGCCCACCTTGATTATCACTTCAAAAGGTTTTCTCTCCCCCCACCCCACTCTCCTGCTGGTAATAGCTCATCTTAAGTGATCACTCTCCTTACAATGTGTATTTTTTCATGGTCTGTGTGTATATAAATCTCTTCATTGTATTTTCCACTTTATGCATCCGATGAAGTGAGCTGTAGCTCACGAAAGCTTATGCTTAAATTAATTGGTTAGTCTCTAAGGTGCCACAAGTACTCCTTTGCTTCTTATCTTATTCTCTTTCACTGAGGTAAATTCTATTGTTTAATAACTGACGTAGCAAAAACTTTTACAGACGTATACTTGTTAGTCATCTTCTGTTTGGCTAGCCACTGCACACCTCACAGCTGGAGCACAACTCTGCTCTTCCTAGCAATAACCCCCACAACCTCCCTGTTTGGTGATCATCCTCACCAGGGGAGCATCCCTCACTCCCACTCACTCTCACACTCTTCCCCAGCATCCAACCCTACAACGTGGAGCCATCAGCAGGTAAACCCTTGGCTGGTCCCCTGCCTTCAGTCGTTTCTGGCCCTTGGTTCTGACTCTCCATCATAGAAGTCAGCAGGCAACTCCCTCTGCTGTTCTCTGGCCTTCAGCCCTCCTATCTGGCTCTATGGCATAAGGCTGGAGAAATTCAGAAGTACCAGTATATGGTAAAATTCAGCTACCTTCTGAACTTCAGACAAAAGACAAGTTACTACTTTTAAATTAATTACTTTTCAAAAATCACGGGATTGCTTCAGGAGGAGATATTATTTACATTTAATATAAAAGGCATTTTAGTAAATTGGCTAATATGATTGTTATTAAAACCAATCTTTAATTCTCTAATTTTATTCAGGGCCCTCCAGGTCCAGTTGGTCCTTCAGGCAAGGATGGAAGTCCTGGACCACATGGGCCACTGGGACCTCCCGGTGTAAGAGGAAGTCTAGGAGAAGCAGGTCCTGAAGTAAGTTCATGGAACTTTGGGGAGATAAGCTGCCTTCTGGTATTCTCATGTTAAAACTCATAGGAGCACTCTATAAAATTGATCTTAGATTTATGAGTAATGCCTAATGACAGATTAGTGTTTCTTAACTGCTTATAACTCCACAAATAATCTATATGATAGGGTTTTAGCCATGACATTTGTGAACTGAAATATAATATGTTATGTGTTTCCATCAAAAGCTACTCTGGAAGTTAGAGAAAGAGATGTGCTAGTTAAGTTAGTTAGGTCTCTAGAATACACTTTCCAGTGAGCTATCCTGTCTAGTTCCAAATGACTCCAGAAATTGGACTTTCACCACTTCCCCGGGGAGCCTATTCTACACCCTCATAAATCTTAGAGAATTTCTTCTGATATTGATTCTAATAGTTCTTCTTTGAGTGCTTGCTCATGTTGATTCCATTCTAGGTGTGTGAGCGCCCACTTGTGCGGCCATTGGAGATTTTTGTCTTAGTGGTATCCGTAGGACCAGCTGTGGCGCCCCCTTGAGAGACGCGGTTATGTGTCAGTATATCAGGAGCCACCGGCCCTACACCCTCTCCGTTCCTTCTTACCACACATGGTGGTTAGTCAGAGCACTTTTCCTTGCATAGCAAGGGCTAGCGTTTTCGTCTCTTCTGACTTCAAGTCTTAGGGCCTTGTAAATAGTTGTTTATAGTAGTTAGTGTTAAGTAGTTGTTAAGCGTAGTTAGGAGTTAGAAGTTCTTTGGGGTGTGAGCCCTGTGCAGACTGTAACAGGCCTGTGCCTGTAACTGATTCCCGTAGCAGCTGCCTCAAGTGCTTGGGGGAATCATATGTGAAGGACAAGTGTCATAGTTGTAAAAAATTTCAACCCAGGACTCAGAAAGAGCAGGATATTCATTTGCGGACTCTCCTCATGGAAGTTGCCCTTTGTCCAGCTTCTGAGTCATCCTGCCAAGACTCGCCTAGTACCTCGGCCTTGGTGCCTAGCGCACCCTTTGCTCCAGTGTCCAGAAAGAAAATGAAGCACGGCTCTCCGGCACCGGGCAAGAAAAACCATGGGGCATCGGGCAAAGGACCCAGTTTGGGCCGCCCTGCCACTCCGGAGCCACGAGGACATGCCTCTCTGGTCAGGGCCCTTAGCCCCTTAAAGGATCCACCACCAACTCCCAGGAGCGGTAGTGGACCCAAATGTCTGATGGCATCAAAGCCTTCCAAAGCTCCCCCGGCACTGAGAGAGCAGAGGCCTCTGCCCACGCCGCAGGAAGCACCAAAGGCTCCCTACAAGGACAAGCCAGCCACCGATCCCCCGAGAAAGGCAGTGCTCTCCATCTCCTCGCCGCAGATCTCTGGCGTTGCAGCCCAGATTCTCTGGTGCTTGTCACTGGCACCGTGATTGTGGTCCCCGCCATCTTGATGCGGATCGCCTTGAGGGAGGCGCCAGTCTCCGTTCCACCAGCACCATTCGCCTTCCTGCTGGTCGTCCTCTCAGCGCAGATCTCGGTCACCTGCAACGTGGGAGCGCTCCCCATCATGATTTTGTTCCCCCCCAGCCCCGGTCCTCTCAATACGAGCGCCGATCCGGCCACTCCAAACACTGGTCTCTGGTGGCAACGGTCAGCAGGCAGACACAGGCGGTGATGGCCCCACTGTGGTCTCCATGAGGGGATTCCTCTGGCACACAAGGGCAGTTCAGCCCCTTGCCAAGACCCCACTGGCACAATTGGGCACCTGAGGCCGCATCAACATCTATGGCGCTACCTTGGCAGCACAGCCAGTGGCCAGTGCCATGGCCCTATTGGAGTGCGTGGGGCATGCTGGTGATGACGATGCCCCCTTTGCACTGCTCATCTGCCACTGCCTCGGAGCAACAGCTGGCGGCACTGGGATCGCTGTGTGAGACTCGCTCGGTGGTCAGGGTAGAGGAGACAGCGCCCACCCCAAAAACCCCTCCCTCATGGGGGATAATGCTCTGGAGCCTCCCCTGGTGGTACAGTCCTCATCCCTGGATGAGGTAGTCGCGGGACCTTCAAGGGCCAGCCTGCCAGGCAATTTTAAGGAACACCAGGCTCTGCTTTGATGGGTGATCAAGAACTTGGGCCTAGAGGTGGAGGAGAAGTCTGAGAAGATGGACACCTTGTTCAATGTCCTCTCAGCCTCTACCTCAGCATGTGTTGCACTTCCAGTGCATGACGGGGTCCTGAAAATTGCCAAGACCCTCTGGCAAACCCTGTTGTCCATCCCTCCCACCTCCAAAAGGGCTGAAAAGAAGTACTTTATCTTGGCCAAAGGGTTTGAGTATGAATTTACCCACCCACCTCCGGGCTCGCTGGTTGTCTCTGCGACCAACAAAAAGAACAAGCGGGGGCACATTAGTTCAACCCCCAAAAGTAAAGAGGCCAAAAGACTGGACCTTTCTGGGAGAAAAATTTATTCAATGGCTAGCCTTCAATTCCGGGTGGCGAACCACCAGGTCATCTTGGGTGGGTACAATTTTAACTTATGGGACTCCCTCTGTAAGTTCAAGGAGTCCCTCCCTCAGGATTTGGCTAGCTGCAACACCGTGAACTCTGAGCCCAGCTCCGATGATACTTTTTGTGAGTCACCTAGAGTGGAATCGATGTGAGCAAGCACTCGAAGCAGAAAAAATGGTTACTTAATTTTCGTAACTGTTGTTCTTTGAGATGTGTTGCTCATGTCCATTCCATTACCTGCCCTCCTACCTCTCTGTTGGAGTTGCTGGCAAGAAGGAACTGAGAGGGTGTAGACATATAGAGATGCCTGAACATGGCACTCAAGGGGGGCTCCACAGCCGACCCTACAGATACTGCTATGGCAAAAGTCTCTGACGACCACGCACGTGGGCGTGCACACACCTAGAATGGAGTGGACATGAGCAACACATCTCAAAGAACAACACTTATGAAAGGTAGGTAACCGTTTTTTCCTGTTTTGAATTTCAGTCTGCTATGCCTAGTTATAGCCCCTTATTCCATCCTCAACAATTCCTCTTGTTGCTTGGAGTTCAGATACTACAAGTAATTGAGAGAATTACCTTTGTACATCCTTGCTTATTGATCAGGCCCGGCACAGATATTTAAAGGCCAAGTTCTGCTCAGTTATGCAGTTGTAAATGTAGAATAACATAAGTGAACTGAATTATTTCAGGTTTCAGAGTAGCAGCCATGTTAGTCTGTATCCGCAAAAAGAAAAGGAGTACTTGTGGCACCTTAGAGACTAACAAATTTATTTGAGCATAAGCTTTCGTGAGCTACAGCTCACTTCAGTGGAAAATACAGTGGGGAGATTTATATACACAGAGAACATGAAACAATGGGTGTTACCATACACACTGTAACGAGAGTGATCGGGTAAGGTGAGCTATTAATAGCAGGAGAGTTGGGGGGGGGGACCTTTTGTAGTGATAACCCAGGTGGACCATTTCCAGCAGTTGATAGGAACGTGTGAGGAACAGTGGGGTGTGGGGGGGAATAAACATGGGGAAATACTTTTACTTTGTGTAATAACACATCCACTCCCGGTCTTTATTCAAGCCTAAGTTAATTGTATCCAGTTTGCAAATTAATTCCAATTCAGCAGTTTCTCATTGGAGTCTGTTTTTGAAGATTTTTTGTTGAAGAATTGCCACTTTTAGGTTTGTAATGCTCTCATAGGATCTAACCAGAATGGTTTTGGCAAAAGAAAATCTTGTCTCACTAATCTCTTAGAATTCTTTGAGTAATAACAAAGTAGTGGATAAAGGAGAACTGCTTGATGTAATGTATGAAGACTTCCCAAAGATTTTGACAAGGTCCTGCACAAGAGGCTACTAAAGAAGCTGAATAATCCTCAAGTGAGAGGCAAATTATTGTTGTGGAATCAAAAACTTTACTTTTAATTAAAAGGAAAGAGTAGGATTAAATGGTAAACTTTTATTATGGCCAAAGGTTAACAGTGCGGGGTACCTCAAGGCTCCATAAAAGGTCCTGTGTTGTTCAATATATTTATCATAGTCTGGAAAGTGGGTGAGTAGAGACGTAAAATTTGGAAATGATACAAAGTTATCTAGGTCAGTTAGGACCAGAACAGTGAGGAACTTCAGAGAGACGTAAAGAAGCTATGTGAATGGACAACATGATGGCAAATGAAATCCAATGTTGATAAATGCAAAGTACTGTTAATTGGAGGGAAACATTTAAACTACTCAGACACCTTATGGTGTTCTAGATTAACTGTATCAATTCAGGAAAGGGACCAGGTTTAGTCTGATAAATGAAAACTTCTGCTCAATATGCAGCCGTGGTTAAAAAGCTAACAAGATATTAAATGCATAAGGAATGGGATGCTGAATAGTAACAAAAAAAATTATCAAAAAGAAAAGGAGGACTTGTGGCACCTTAGAGACTAACCAATTTATTAGAGCATAAGCTTTCGTGAGCTACAGCTCACTTCCTCAGATGCATATCGTGGAAACTGCAGATATGCATCTGAGGAAGTGAGCTGTAGCTCACGAAAGCTTATGCTCTAATAAATTGGTTAGTCTCTAAGGTGCCACAAGTCCTCCTTTTCTTTTTGCGAATACAGACTAACACGGCTGCTACTCTGAAAAAAAATTATAATGCCTTTATATACATCAGTGGGGCAGCCTCATTGGAATTCTGTGCACGGTACTGGGCACCCCATCAAAAAGGATAGACTTAAGGGGGTTCAGAAAAGAGTGGCAATCAAAGGCTTAAAAAAACTCTTGTATAATGAGAGATTGAAAAAATGGGGATTATTTACTTTGAAGAAGAGATGAGACATGATAAAATATCTTTAACGGTACAGGTAGATTGGGAACTGCTGTCTCATACCCAAGAATTCTTGGCAGTTCCCATATCTGAATCAGTTTTTCATTTTTGTTGCTGTTATATGAATTCCCTCCAAATTATCAATATATTTCAACTGCTGCTGAGGTGTCATGAAATGAATGCAGAATTCAGAATTTTGAGTAAAGTATTTATTATACCTTGAATCTAAAACAGATCAGATATGTAGTTGAGACAGTGAGGTAGGATGTCTCAGACTATTATTTCTAGTTTTACTTTCTCTCAGTGCTTACCTCAGTTACAAATTCACAATAACATATTAAGAAATACATTTCTTACCATAATTCCTCGACACAGAATGTATTAGATTGATGGGCATGCTTCTGGTTGGACAATTGGAACATTAGTTTTGAACTCTGGTTAATTACTATTAAAGGGAGTTTCACAGCTAAATCTCAGTGTGCCTGTGGTGGTACCAGAACGTCAGATTTAGAATTAGAAGCCACAAAATTCAGATCCTAAAGCTCAAGGCTCTTCAGATCAAGGTGTTGGTTTGATCCATTGTGGAGTGCATTATTCGTTGTTTAACACCAACAAAGGCCCATATTTAGTACAGTATCCCTATGTACTTGCTAAAAAGCTTTCCGAATTTCAGGCCAAAATGCTCAGAGCTGTACAAGACAAAGTTAGAGACAGTCTATGCCCTTAGATGTGTGGGCCTATCCTCTTATCTCTATCCTTAGAGGCAGGAGTCAGCCGTGAAGTGTTGCTCTGGAACTTTCCCTAAGTTTGAGGGTGATTGGAGCTGAGATTTTGGCTAGGCTTGTCTTTTTAATAACTATACTGTCCCAAACCCCACTCTGTTTAATGAAAACATCTTGTGTATCTCTATTACTACTTTTACTTTTAGGGTCCTCCAGGTGATCCTGGTCCCCCAGGTCCCCCAGGCCCCCCAGGTCACCTCACAGCTGCCATCGGTGACATTATGGGCCACTTTGATGACAGTATGGCAGATCCACTGCCAGAATTCACTGAAGATGAAGCAGCCCCTGATGACAACAATAAAACTGATCCAGGAGTCCATGCCACACTGAAGTCACTGAGTAGCCAGATTGAAACCATGCGCAGCCCCGATGGCTCCAAGAAACACCCAGCACGCACTTGTGATGATCTAAAGCTCTGTCATCCATCCAAGAAAAGCGGTGTGTATAAAATGCAACATTTAATAATGTAGTATCTGCATATGCTGCATTGTCCTGGTGTACTGCCATTCTGGTCTTAGGATCTCTGGGAAAACATGCATGATATACGTTGTTGTGGTAATAGCTGTCGTTCATGCCAGGTCTTTTGAATTAAGGAGCTCAAAAACCTCTTGCAAAAATGTTGTTTATTCTTCAGTATTTTATTGCGTAAGGCACTTGGGTATTTCACTGGAGTGCCACCCCTGTAAGTGTGATCACACTGGAGCGCCACTCCTGTATGTATGATCACAGTGATAAGCTGGTACAGTGCCCGTTTGAGGCAATAATAATTCAGCATTGAAGGCTAAATGCTGCCTTTGGATGCATAATCCATTCAGTTGCTAAAATAACATGGGTTACCCATCCTGATTTTATATACCTCATTGTTCTTTGAGTAGTGTGTTAGAATTACTCTAAGTTACACTGGCATCCAGCACCCCATAAGAATTGTCTGGCAGCTAAGGATTAGCTAGGGAGAGAGCAACCCCAGCCTTTCCCCTTTTCCTGCAGCTATGCCCTCTGTGCCAGGCTTGGCTGCTTTGTTCCATCAGAGTAGTGCCAAGGGGCTTTATAATGGGCTTAAGCAGTGCTTAATTTCTGCCAGGGCAGAGCCCCGGCCCCTCTAGGCTTGGCATTTTATAGCCCCGGCACCTCTGGGCTTGCCACGTCAGTTATTAAAGTAAAAAAAATTGCTCAAGCCCCCTGGCACCTCTTTCATTACAAATTAAGAACTGGGCATAAGCAAAATTCAGGATCTAACTACCCCCAATTTTAAAGTGCTTAAAATATGGAACCAACTATTGTGCTTGAACTTATCTCTGGAGTGTACATTAAAACAAGTAGAGGGTTGTTACATCATACCCAATATAGTTACACAAGTTGTTTATTGATCAGCTAAACTGGTTAGCCATTGAGGCCTCAAAATAAAAGACATTAGGTAAATGTGGAACTTGTGTTTTGTAATATCTAGAGAGATTCCTAATTATAACTCCCTAATTCATTCAGGAATCTTACTAATATAGCAGAGATTACATTTTTTGTGTTTTGCAGGAGAATATTGGGTTGACCCTAACCAAGGTTGTGTTGAAGATGCTGTAAAAGTCTACTGCAATATGGAAACTGGAGAGACTTGTATTTCTGCAAACCCATCTAGCATTCCGCGCAAAACGTGGTGGACTAGTAGATCACCGGACCTCAAGCCTGTATGGTATGGCCTTGATATGAACAGGGGATCACAGGTAACTAAATATATTTCAATGGGATAAAAAAGGGGTGATAAAATTTTTAAACATTGATTTTTTTAAACTTAAATAAGATATTTTTATTTAAATTAAATACAGATTTGTTTTTAAAAATAAAGCCGTTTAAAATTAAATTTGAAATTGACAGCCTGTGTTAAAGCCCAAACTTATTATAATCTATTAAAATAATAGTAAGTAGTAAGTAGTAAGTTTGCTGCCAAGTTTTAAAGGAAATCAAACCAATGGATTGTTGGAAGTCGCTGAATAAGCATCTGGAACCATAGTTTGTTGAAGTACTAAACCACCTTTTGACAACAGAAGCATCTCTGTAGATGCAGAGAGAATATTTTCTTTATTTAAGTGTATTCAACTATATCAGTTCAATGAAAAATTCATTCAAAGTTAAGAAAATGATTGGGAGTGGAAAAAGCAGGAAAACTTGTTTTCCTCTTCCAGTATATGAATTAAAAACTAGGTGTGAAAATATGAGGTCCACTAGTTTCAAATCTTGTTAGGACGTAGTGATCAGAAACAATCAGTTTAATTCACTAATTATAGATACTTCCTTTGGTTAATAAATCAGTTAGTTTTAAATACAAAACATGTTTTGATGAACTTTTTGATAAACTTTTTTTCTTATATATGCAGCACATTTAAGACAGTTTTATTTAATAAAATAGAATACAATTCTGTTTTTGTACATTTTAATTGAATTTGAATTTCCATCCAAATAGAGCTTGATACAAATCACAAGTGAAAAACCAATCAACTAGTAAATAAATGCATCATTCACCATTTTCTAACAGAATAAAAATGTAAAAATTAAGAATATGAATAAATGTAAGTTAAGCTACATGCTTAAATAAACATGTACAGACATAGTGTATGTTCCTGGTTAGCAAAAAGCAGCACCAAATCCAGTGAGAAGGCTATATTTTGTTGCAAATCAATATGTTTTAATGATTACCAGCCAATGAAAATCAACTTGTCTTTAGGAAAATAACTAAAAAATACAAATGGAAAACATGAGAAAAATCAATTATTTAAATCAGTTTCCCACTTGCTGATTTAAATTGCTTTGATTTAATTAAATCCACCCTGTGAGAAGGCTCTTCTCCAGATTCTTTCTTTTTCTTTTTGGATATTTAATACTATTTTGAGCAGATCATGCCAAGATAAGAACTTTATAAAAACTGGTAGACAGATTGTCTGACATTCAAGTTGTTACTTACTTGATTCAAATATATTGTTTACTCTTCACAAATATAAAACTTCCTTCTGTATCCCTAACTTAGTTCCCAAAAATCTGGTTTCACGACCAAAATGTTGCAATCTGTATGCCTAATTGTGCAGTCCCTATGCAGACATAACTCCTGGTGATTATGTTTAAGGCTGCAATTTAGTTACGGAGGTCATGGAAATCATGGCATCCGTGACTTCCAAAGGCCTCAGTGACTTCAGCCAGCGCCTCCTGAAGCTGCCGGGTCCCCTGCCACCTGTGGAGGTAGGGAGCTGGGGGATCTGCCACTCCTGGCTGCCATCGGTGGCTTCCACGGGGGGCAAGGGGGACCCGGTGGCAGGGGGCACCTGCCACGGCGGGCGGCAGGGAGGATCCCCAGAGCTCCGGGCCGCCATGGGAGGCAGGGGGGACCCTTGCAGCTTGGAGCTGCCAATGGAGGGGGACCGTGTAGCTCCCAGCTGCCTCTCCCAGCTCCCCAGGCTACCCATTCTGTCATGGGTATTTTTAGTAAAAGTCACGGACAGGTCACGAGCTTCTGTGAATTTTTCATTATTTCCTGTGACCTGTTGGTGGCTTTTCCTAAAAATATCCGTGTCAAAAACTTAGCCTGAAAAATACCAGGCTTCCAGAATGAGCTTCAGAACTCTGAGCCCCTGGGCCACTGAAGATCACGATGAAGGATTCCTATGAGGGGCATTAAAGGCAGTAGTTGCTGTGAGTGCCAGCATCTCACAGTAGGTGTTTAGCATTTTACAGATTTGAGAATATTTAATCCATGATCTGATGGAGAGGAGGTGGAATTCACCACCAAGAAAAATTGTAAAAAAATAATTAATATGTTAACAACACAGTCAGGTCTGATAAGTACCCAGTATAGCCTTTGTAATATTCACTTGCAAACTCTAGAGACTGGTAGTTGAAAAGAAATTCTCAGACTTGACTGATTATAGCTAGCATATATTATAAGAAGACGTTGCAGATAGAGAAGATTTTCCTCATTCTCTGTACACTATCTGGTTTGTGGGAAGTATACATTTTCCAGCCAATATTAAATTACATTTTCTACACTGCAGTCACTCAAACTATATGAATAAAATTAAAAATATATAGGAAGGGAAAATGCAGAATATTAGCAAAATGTTTGTCTGATTTCTGATTATTCACAGAGAAGAGTGAAAATATATTCAAACTTCTTTGGTTAATATTGATATTACTGAATAAAATGTATGTAAAATAAGATCCTAAAATTACAATAAAATAGTTACATTTTTAAAATGTTTTCTGTGGTTGACATTTATTATATATATTTGGCTGCTGCTCTAGTGAGCTATTACATTTAACGTTAGAGGCATTGACCCAGCTTTGAGTTTCTTCAGGTTGGACCTTTGTGCCAATTCGGAATCCTGTTAACTTTGGTAGGGATCTATTGGGATGTGTATGTGGTTCTCAGTGCAGGACTGGGGCCTTAGCTAAAAAGGTACTATGTGTTATGGCCAAAATTTTCCAAAGTGGCCTCAGTTTCTGGGTGCCCAGCTTGTAGAAAATTATTAAAGAATTCTAATGATTCTTGGACTTGCTGTGTCTGAAAATCATTAATATTACTGGTTTCAGAGTAGCAGCTGTGTTAGTCTGTATCCGCAAAAAGAAAAGGAGGACTTGTGGCACCTTAGAGACTAACGAATTTATTTAAGCATAAGCTTTCGTGAGCTACAGCTGAATGCATCCGATGAAGTGAGCTGTAGCTCATGAAAGCTTATGCTCAAATAAATTTGTTAGTCTCTAAGGTGCCACAAGTACTCCTTTTCTTTTTATTAATATTACTGACATCCACAAACTTTATATGAATTCATGTAACCTAAGATAATCTATCTTGTATCTTTGCAGTTTGTCTATGGAGACAGTGAGTCACCAAATACAGCTGTCACCCAAATGACCTTCCTGCGCCTTCTGTCAAAGGAAGCCTCCCAGAATATCACATACCATTGTAAGAACAGTATAGGGTACATGGATGACCAGTCTAAGAACCTGAAGAAAGCTGTAATTCTTAAGGGGGCTAATGACCTTGAGATCAAAGCAGAAGGAAACAATCGATTTAGATATACTGTCCTTCAGGACAGCTGCTCTGTAAGTTCTAACTTTTCAAAACTGATTTCATCGTGTTTATAGAGAAAAAAGACTTTTTGGGGGCCTTTAATATTTTCAGATCTTTCTCAAGTTGGAAAAAGTCCACAGAATTGAACATTTCTAATGTAATAATACTACAGAAATTCTTCCTGGGTGTCAGAATAATAGGATTTACAGGTGGAAAAGACATTTTGGTCCAGATTTTCAGAGCTGGACACACAAAATTGAACTCTGAACAATTTAGAGGAATTATTAATTACTAGTTACTATTATTTATTATTATACAAGGTCTCTGTCTCTCCTTCCCTCCTTTCACTCTCCATCCCCGTTTGCTACTGTGTGTGATCAGTCAAAGAATCCAGATAAGTCCAAAATCAAATGTTTCTGTGCCAAGTAAGTAGGACCTTACATACTGTGTACAGTTGCTAATGCTTTGGTACCTCTACTTAGAACTGGAAAGAAGGGATCTTCTATAGAGAAAGTCCACAGTGTAAACAAGAAACAGCTTAGATCAGTGGTTCTCAACTCTCGTCCACCGCTTGTTCAGGGAAAGCCCCTGGCGTGCTGGGCCGGTTTGTTTACTGGCCGCATCCGCAGGTTCGGCCGATCGCAGCTCCAATTGGCCGCGGTTCGCCGCTCCAGGCCAATGGGGGCTGTGGGAAGGGTGGCCAGCACATCCCTCGGCCTGCGCCACTTTCTGCAGCCCCCATTGGCCTAGAGCAGCGAACCGCGGCCAGTGAGAGCCACGATCGGCCGAACCTGCGGACGCGCAGGTCAACAAACTGTCCCAGCCCACCAGGGGCTTTCCCTGAACAAGCGGTGGACCAGCGTTGAGAACCACTGGCTTAGATCATAGAAATGTAGGGCTGGAAGGTTCTGAGATTGTTTCATCTAGTTCCTTAATACTCTAACAGGAATTTAATCAGGCCCTGCCAATTTATCTGAATATTCTTTAACCTGTTCTTTCTCTATTTTGGTATGCATTCATTTCCCCTTGTTGTTAATAGTAATTGTGTTGAGTATCTGGTCTTTTTAATGAAGACTGAAGCAAAATAGGCAATAAACACCTCAGTCTTTAGATGTCATTAATTATTAGCTCTCCTTTCCCACTAAAAGAAAAGGAGTACTTGTGGCACCTTAGAGACTAACCAATTTATTTGAGCATAAGCTTTCGTGAGCTACAGCTCACTTCATCGTATGCATACTGTGGAAAGTGTAGATCTTTTTATATACACACAAAGCATGAAAAAATACCTCCTCCCTCCCCACTCTCTGCTGGTAATAGCTTATCTAAGTGATCACTCTCCTTACAATGTGTACGATAATCAAGGTGGGCCATTTCCAGCACAAATCCAGGGTTTAAAAAGAACGTCTGGGGGCGAGACTTTCCAACTTTCCTTCTCATTAGGTTAGTTTACAGTTGTGCCTCTAATCTTGTCTCCTTGAGAAACTACCAGCTCTCCTGAACGCCTTTTTTCCCTTAGATTTTCTTCCTATGGGACCTTACCTACCAGTTTTCTGTGTTTGTTAAAGTTTGCATTTTTGAACTCCATTGTCCTCATTCTGCTGCTGTCATGCCTCGTTTCCTTGGAATCATATTTGTGCTGCTCTAAGTTCCCCCCTGCACCATACCATTTTCAGCCTACATGCCCAAATCCTGGAATTCTGTATAATTTTTTGTAATGTAAAATGAGTTTTTATTTTGGAATGAATGAGAATACTCCCCCACCATCTCCAGCTTCACTTTCTGCTTGTTTCTGCACAGATGTTTACCCCAGTGTTTGTTATATGTAGCAGTACATTATTAATACATCAAAAAGAAATTTCTTTTACTTTCAAAATGAATCTAATTTTATGGCAGCAATGTTGCTATTTAAGATTCAAGACTGAAGCCGATGAGTCAGATGGGCAAGCATTTTTTTTAAAATGAAAAAGCTTCAGTAAGCAATTGCAGTACAAGAGGACATGCATTGTGCAGTAGATGTACAGTAGGGTCCATCTGGAATGTCTCTGATAGTGTTGTTGGCTTCTGCTGGCCCTCAGGATGCTTTTCAAATGAGCTTGAACCATGGCATAACATTTCTCTCACTTGTTTTTCAGAAACGTAACGGGAACGTTGGCAAGACTGTCTTTGAATACAGAACACAGAAAGTGGCACGCTTACCTATCATAGATATTGCCCCAGTGGACATTGGTAATACAGACCAGGAATTTGGCATTGAGATTGGGCCCGTGTGTTTTGTGTAAAAGAAAGAGGAAAATATTAACACACCACCAACAACAACAACTAAACACAAGAACTTAGACTGATGGAAGTTAATCCTGAGACTCTTGAAGTAATGGCTGATATTGCATCAGCATTGTACATACAGTTCTTTTTAAATGCCTGGCCTCCTTCAGAATATTTATTTTACTTACAAACCTTCAGTTTTAAATGATCTAAACCAACTTTTTAGTGCAGCAGTACCATTTAAAAAGGACCAATGATTACCCTTTTAAAAAATCTGGATGATAATTGTAGGGCTTTTTTGCTCACCTTCTTTGAGTGTAATTCAAAATTTGTAGGTATTCCATACAGATAGTTTAAAAGTGGAGCTTTGTAAAATTCAAAGGGATACTTCTTTTGCTTGGATGCAGATTGAATAGCAGAAAAGTAGAGCACTTTTGTGAACTTTGGTTTAAAATATTTGCAACCAAATATGCTTTTCCCACAGCATGTTTAAATGAAACCAATGTTTTTCTTTCCCCGGCCAGTCACAAAAAGCCCAATGTCATTAATTGAATAACGCTTTTTAAGTGAGGTCATCTTACTTGGCATTGTCCTTAGTGAAATGCTTAACAATTCTATGTAAATGTATTAGTCTACACAGAAGTGGATGGCCTTATATTTTATGAGGCCTAGAAGAAATCCCTTCAGCATCATAAACTTTTATGAAATAAGAAAATTCAGGGGTAAATCTTTGAGTAGGTCTACATTTGAATTTTAAGGGTCTGTCCTTCTCCCTCCTGACAAGGTACATACATAAGTCCATACTATTAATGAGGCTTTCACTTGGAGGAGTATGTACCCTTAAATATGTCTGAAATCTGATACCCAATTGATTTCTTTTAGTACTTGCATAATCTAATAAACCATTACATATAAAATTTTATAGACCATGTCATAAGTTTGTTTTCAGCTTATGTGTGTCATCAGTCATTCACGTGTACCAGACCAAGGGTTCAGAAACTCACTGTTGCAGAAATGACTTTTTAGTCGACAATCAGTCATGCATCACCAGTCATTTTGACCTATCAGTCCTGAATTGTCAGGGCAAAAAATGATCCACCATTTCTTAGCATGAGCTACCTCATCTCTAAAAGCTGGGATGCATTTAATATTCTTGTTTTTATTTTAGATACTAAAAGGTGCTATATGCTTCTGTTATTATTCCAAGTATGGAGATAGGCAGGGCAAAAATAATAAGTTTTTTAAGTGATGGTGCTAAAATGACTTCTGTAAAAGCCTGACAAAATAAAGATACTTCCACCAACATAGTTTTGAAGAGTAAAGCTGTTAGATTTCCAGTATTTGAAAGAACAGTGTTACAGTGCATTTTACCTGTTGGTCATACACTATATGGAATGTTTTGTAATACCAACATGTTTTATTACCTAAAGCATGTGGGTACAAACATTATTAGAGGGGTTTTTTCTGTTTCTTTATTGCATTTGTGCTCGCCAATGTTTTGTGTGTCTCTTTAAATAAAAAAAATAAACAGCTGAGGCGATCCCAAAAGAAAAGCCATGCACATAGCTTTATTCATGTATCTTTGCAAAGCATTTAATTAAATACATGCTTCTTGTTATGTCAGTGGTTTCCTTTTTGTAGAACTCCTTCCAACATATCCCATTCAGTTCATTGCTGGGGGGAAACAGAATTTTATAATTTTTGTTGCTGTTTTAAATGATTTAGATGTTTGTAAAATGTGCACCTAAAATATTTTATATATTGGATTATAGTGGAAATTTTCAGTGATATCCTTTTTTGTTGCAAATCTCACAAGGTGGAAGTTAAATTACATCAAATTATCATCACCTAGCCTACTAAAGCTGCCCAGCTAATACTCTTTGGAACTCCAGGATGTCAGAATTTTTATTCATGATTGAATAAAATATGATGATCAAAGCAGTATGTCAGTTTAAATAATCTCTGATGTTATAAAATGTAATTTATAGACCATTTCCAAAGTTATATTTGCAATGATCAAAATAATCAAAAATTAATGTTCAAATAATCAGTCATTCCTAAATTGTGATAGTTCTAGCTCTGTAAATGTTAAGTTTGTATGTGCACACTTGTATACAATAGATATACACAGGAAACCACAGGAGTGTTCAGAGGTTCACATGGGCATAGTCTATTCTTCCTGCATGACAAAGGCTCAGTTCTGCGATTTTCACTAGGGCAAAACTCCTATTAAAATCTGGTTAAAGTCTACAGCATAGGCACCTTCAGAGCTGATGGGCAATCTAATCATGGCTGAATGACTGTGGTGCACAGTGGTTAGTACATAATGCTTTATCACAAATTTAGATATTGCTAACTGGTAGTAGTTTGTCGTATGGGGTTTATTCAGAGGCATAAAATAAGGAGAAAGTAAACTAAGGATGAATCTTTTACTCTGTTTCAAGATTTAAAATACTTTTAATCTCTGACTTTCATCTGCTGGGATAATATAATCCAGAAATAGTATACTTGTGTTTTAGAGTAGATGGCTTTTAGGTATAAAGGATGTATTATGAGTCCCAGCGTCATAGCAAAAAGTAGTTAGCCATTCCACCTTGAATGGTCCCTTACAATATGTGCTAACTACTAATGCTAGACAATCTGTTCTACCTTGCATTTTCTTGTGACACTGGAAGTACCTTTCCCAGACCTGAAGAAGAGCTCTGTGTGGGTCAAAAGCTTGTCCAAACTTTATTAGAAATTGGTCCAATAAAAGATATTACCTCACCCACCTTGTCTCTGTTTTCCAAATGCCCACCTACTACCACCTATTGATCCCAATGGGAGTGAAGCCTGGTTTCCCTTAGCGAGAGGTGATGGTAAAATGTTATATGGCAATGCACACTTTAGATACCTCCATCCTGTAGTGATGGTGTGAGGAACAGAAAAATGAAAACTCTAATGTGTCTTCAGAAATCAGTTAAATCTAATCTGGAACTTCAAATACTATTATGCACAGATCTTAAGTGTATGCCTATTGCCTAGTATCACTACAGGAGGGAGTAATGGTCATTTGGGTGCCTTCACTTGCATTTCCATACATTCGCATGTTCAGATTTTTTTTAAATTTAAGCTAACCTGAATTTCCTGGGTTTCTAATGCTTGTTCTTGGGTTAATTACAACATTCCTGAAATGCTTTTACCCTTATGTTACTGACATGCACTCTCCACCTTAACATCAGTTCAGTGTAGTTTTGGATCTGGAAAGATATATACACAATTAAACATATATAAATATAAGGCTGATAATATGTATAGGCCCAATCTGTGTCTCCCGCCTCTCCCCAGGCATGGGGCTCTGTACAAGTACAAGGGTCTGGATCCAACTGCAGACTCAGAGTCCATCCAACCCTTGCACTCTGCCAGGGTATGGAGCTTGAGAGGACAAGCTATGCCTTGCGACCAGAAACCACTGACCTCGCTTTCTGCCAGGACATGGGGCTCTGAGAGGGTGAGCTGTGCTTTACAGCCACAAGTTTCCAATCCTTGCAGTCCGCCAAGGCATGGGCTGAGAGTCAGACAGGCATGCAGGGTCTCAAACCCTGCCTGAGGCCATGACTCCGCTGTGGGATGCTCAACCAAGAGCATAGACATTCCCACAGCCAGGGAAGGTTCTCCTGGCTGTGGGAATGTCTATGCTCTTGGTTGAGCATCCCACAGCCAGGAGAACCCTCCCAGCCTACTAAAGGGTAAATCTTGCCAAAATACCAAATCCCTCAAAAGGTAAAAGCAAGTGCCCCTTGTAAGGCAGCTATTTGGATTTGTAATGAGCAAACCACATGGAAAAAAAAAATCACAGTTTTAACCCTTTCTCCTTTGCTTTCCAACCTGACACTGAGTTTGCTGGAACGCTTCTCTCCTGCACAGACAGGGCCTGTATGAATTCTGGCTCAGTGCCCTTCCCCCTCAGGGCAGCTTGTTAAGGGGTGGTTGCAGCCTGGCCTCCAGGTGCCGCCTGTGGGGAGCAGTGCCTGGCAGCCTTTGCTGGGGAAAGCACGCAGGGATCTAGCAGCAGCAGAGTGGGAAGGGCGGCTGTGTTTTGTTTTCAGCCTGCCCAGGCCCTGCCAGGAAAAGGGACTCGGTGACTGAAAGGTAGGTGTGGTGGGAGGCTGTACATTAAAGCAAAGGGCGCTCAGGATAGTTTGTGCCCAGAACACAGGCACAAGAAGACGCCGCACCCCACAAGCGGAGGCACCGTGGGATTGCCCGGAGGTAAGTGAGGACTAATGCATGGAGTAAAGCCCTGCATGGCACTGGCTCAATCCTGAAGTATTGACATGAGTGCCAGACAGACGGACGGACGGAAGGAGGCGGAAGATGCGCTTTCAGACTCCTGGGGAACTGGCTACTCCCCCACACTACACCCCATGAGCATCCCTAGCCCAGTCCCGTCCTCCCCACGTGGCTTCCCTTTGCTTCCCTGTCATTTTCTGTAGGAGGACATGAATTCTGCGCATGTGTAGGGGCACAGAATGCTCCCAGGAGCAAAATGCATAAATACAGCGGGTTTCATTTCAGACTTCATTTGAACTATTATTCTTTCTTTGCCTTTGGAATTGGCTGTAGTTGTACTACTTTGTATCTCTACCTTTTTGGCATTGTAGAGAGTGGCGCTGGCATATATTAAACACGAGGCTCTCTCAAATTATGAATAATTAGCCAAGTTATGAACCTTAGATGTCTTTGTTCCCTATGGATCAACTGTTCTATCAAACCAGGACTGAGACTGGCCTGTCCACACTTGTCGCACCACAGTCCAGTAAATGACAAACCCTCACTAGCCTTTAATAGATCTTCTGGGGAGGGAAAATGTGGCGTTGATAATTTCCTGTGCAATAATGACGTTATATAAATTATTTCAAAATTATTAAAAATGACAAATTGCCTGGTGAAAACCTTGACCATTTTAGTTGGGTCCTTCTTTGTGTGTGTGTGGGGGGGGGGGGGGGGGGCTCCCTGTTGTGAGAGGAGAAGTTCCAAGGACTCTTTACAATTGAATGGCAGATGGAGGGTGTTGCCGGCACCCAGTGTCGAGAGGCTGAACAACAGCTTGAGTTGGTTCGCTACCCGGTGTGCTACACCCAATAATCACAACGGGGTGGGGAAGCAGAAAAGTTTATTTGACGCTTCAAAAAGGTACAGGGAGATTTGAATCTCAAATCCTGTACAGAGAGCAGGAAGTTACACAGGCTTTTATACATCCTTTTCCCCAGCATACTTATCCAGTAGCAAGCTGCCCTAAGTATCCATATAGCCAGCCAATCCAGTTCCCAGCTAGTTCCCTGGTTCTCTGTATCATTTGTTAAACTATACATAAAGCTGCTTTATTCAGCATTGTTCTTCCATATCTGCCCTGTTTGGCCTTGCTTAGTTTCAGGCAGTCTGCCTCTGCAGCATAGTGTTGCAGATTCTCAGCATAACTGCTGTGTGTGCCTCCAGGTGGGGGGGGGGGCAAGGACACTTGGGCCTAGTACGCAGAGCTGCTACGAGTGCCTCCAGGCCGGGGGCGGGGGGGGGGGGGCGGTAAGGACACCTGGGCCTAGTGCGAGGGGGCTTCATCGACACTCGTGGGCTTCCATCCCCTCGAGTTACCTAGTGGCCATGCCCCAGTGTCCCCAACAAAGGGATAGCAGCACGTGTCATTGAGCTTCATGTTACTTGGCAAAAACCCAGCTATGAGAACTGGTCTGTAAAGAGCTAGTAGTTGAGACCTGAATGAGTAATGAGACAACCTGCTCTCACCATTGACTAGGTCACAGTTGAGGAATGTTAATGACACCTGATTTGCACTGCCATTGAGGGGTAGAAGATTGCATACTCTACTTCTCTTTATCACATTCCTTTCATAAGCACTGAAATGTACTTAAACATGTAAGAAAAGAAAGGCCAAGATAATCTGAGGATAAAAGGCCCTTTCTTGCCTTATTGCAGTTGTGCTTACTAGAGAAGAGTAAAATATTCTACATAAAAATGGCCATACTGGCTCAGCCAATGATCCATCTAGCCCAGTCTCCTGTCTTTCAACAGTGGCCAATGCCAGGAGCTTCAGAGGGAATGAACAGATCAGGTAATCATCAAGTGATCCATCCCTGTTGCCCGTTCCCAGCTTCTGGCAAACAGACACTAGGGACACTATCCCTACCCAGCTTGGCTAATAGCCTTTGATGGACCTATCCTCCATGAATTTATCTAGTTTGAACGCTATTATTGTCTCGACCTTCACAACATACTTTGGCAAGGAGTTCCACAGGTTGACTGTACATTGTGTAAAGAAATATGTCCTTTTGTTTGTTTTGAACTTGCTGCCTATTAATTTCATTTGGTGACCCCTAGTTCATGTTTTATGAGGAGTAAATAACACTTCCTTATTTACTTTCTCTACACCAGTGATGATTTTAGAGACCTCTATCACAGTGGTTCTCAAAGCCAGTCCGCCGCTTGTTCAGGGAAAGCCCCTGGCGGGCCGGGCTGGTTTGTTTACCTGCTGCGTCTGCAGGCTCAGCTGATCGTGGCTCCCACTGGCCGTGGTTCGCCGCTCCAGGCCAATGGGGGCTGCGGGAAGGGCGGCCAGCACATGGAATAGCTTCCATATGAGGAGAGATTAATAAGACTGGGACTTTTCAGCTTGGAAAAGAGATGACTAAATGTGGGGGATATGATAGAGCAGTGGTTCTCAAAGCCGGTCCGCTGCTTGTTCAGGGAACGCCCCTGGCGCGCCGGACTGATTTGTTTACCTGCTGCGTCCACAGGTTTGGTCAATCGCGGCTCTCACTGGCCGAATCTGCGGAAGGGCGGCCAGCACATCCCTAGGCCCACGTCGCTTTCCCTGAACAAGCGATGGACCGGTTTTGAGAACCACTGCTCCCCCATTGAGTCATCTCTTTTCCAAGCTGAAAAGTCCCAGTCTTATTAATCTCTCCTCATATGGAAGCTGTTCCATACCCCTGATCATTTTGTTGCCCTTTTCTGAACCTTTTCCAATTCCGATATATCTTTTTTGAAATTGGGCAACCGGACCTGCACACAGTAATCAAGATGTGGGCCTACCGTAGATTTATATAGAGACAAGATGATATTTTCTGTCTTACTATCTATTCCTTTCCTAATGATTCCCAACATCCTGTTAGCTTTTTTGACTGCCACTGCACATCTCCATCATCCAGTGGCCCTACTGGTTGTTTAGCAGGTTTCCTGCTTCTGATGTACTTAAAATTTTTCTTGCTGTTACTTTCTGAGTCTTTGGCTAGCTGTTCTTCAGATTCTTTTTTGGCCTTCCTAACTGTATTTTTACACTTCACTTGCCAGAGTTCATGCGCCTTTCTATTTGCCTCAATAGGATTTAACGTCCACTTTTGAAGGATGCCTTTTTGCCTCTCACTGTGTCTTTTACTTTGTTGTTTAGTTACGGTGGCACTTTTTTGGTTCTCTTACTATGTTTTTTAATTTGGGGTCTACATTTAAATTAGCCTCTATTATGGTGTCTAAAAGAATTTAAACTCTGTCTTTTGATTCCATCTTCCCTTTTCAAGTTCAAAGGGCTTGATCATTTAGTCCTTCCTTACTCAGGCAAAATATTGACTCTAAGGGCTAGATTCACAAAGGGACTTAATCTGGTGTTGCAATACTCAACATTGCTGCGCTTAACTTTTAGTGGACTTCCAAACCCTTTGTTCGGTGCCTGGGCTCCCTATACGGTGCCTCGGGAGAGTTGGGTACCTAAGAATGGGATTCACAAAAGCTGGCGGCAGCAGACGGTGTTGGTGGCGATGGCGGCCTCACCACCACCACCTCCTGTTTTTGTGTGGGTTTAGGGGTGCTCAGAGCATGCCTGCTGGATCAGGCCCTGAAGACAAGAGAGGCAGAGAATGCCTAGTTTGTGATTCCCGCAGGGGCTTAGGTGTGACTTAGGTGCCAAGATTCTGGGTGATGTCAGAACTTAGGTGGCTGCGCACAAGCCCAGCCACTGAAATTTAGGTGCCTCGGGCCTTGAACGGTGGAAATGTAGGGTATGTCAGCATTAGACCTGGAGGTGTAAATTCCAGCTCGAGGAGACATACCCATGCTAGCTTTGATAGGGCGAGTGTGCTAAGAATAGGGTGCAGCCATAGCAGCACGAGTGGAGTTAGCTGCCTCAAATGTGGGCCTAGGGTCTTGGACAGGTACGTCCTTGAGGTGGCTAGCACCTCGAGCTGCTCCTACTCAATCAGAGGTTGTGGGGGGTGTGGCTCTTCTAGCTGCAATTTACCTCTCCAGCTTGAAGTGTAGACACACCCGATGCCTACAGCATTGGCTGATCGCTCAGTGGGGGGTTTTATGACTGCCAGTGGTGCCTAAGTCCCGTTGTGAATCTAGTCCTAAAATATCTACTTCTTAACAGAAAGTACAAGATGAATTCGGTAGATAAGCTGTTTAAATGTTGCCCTTTATCTAATCTTCCCCTTAACGTATACACTTGTTTTTGCATTATGATTCCTTAACACGCTCGTCAATGGCTGGCTACTTTACCTTAAGTGCTCATGATACGAGTTTCAATTTCCCACAAAATTCTTTATGGTCCTATTTGTATATTACTAAAAGTGTCAGCTCC
This sequence comes from Lepidochelys olivacea, assembly GCF_965140295.1. NCBI lineage: Eukaryota > Metazoa > Chordata > Testudines > Cheloniidae > Lepidochelys > Lepidochelys olivacea. The sequence goes on along the minus strand of NC_140421.1, from coordinate 51,908,765 downwards.
AATTGTGTAAATACCTTAGTAGTTTATATTTAATGTTTTGACACTATCAACACAAAATGCTTTGGTTCAGGAGAGAAATTATTTTGGAATTTTCAGTCCATGTTCACACAAACCAGATTTTCAGTTCACACAAACACGTATTTGTTGCCAATTATTCGTTCAGCCTCAATGCTGCCTGAAATCTAGTGGTTCTGTAAGTCTTCTTTTTTTCTTTTTTTGGTGTCATGTATCCTTCCAAGTGCTTCCAGTGGGCTGGGCCTAGCAGCTAGTATCAAGGGACATATATGGAGCCTGTTTCCTACATGCCTCCTCCCTCCTCCCCCGCCGCATGTTAGGGACTATGAGGTGGATTGCATAAGCAAGAGTTCTCACAACAAATTTTTTGGTGGCCTCAGAGTGCAGCTACCAACTCTTGCTGGTGGCCGTTCTGACAATTTTTCCTAAAATACTTAATTAATTTTTGGAAAAACAAATAAATATGCACATATATATGACCAGATCATTGTAATTTATTTATGGCGGGGTTTTTTTGCCGAGTCAATAAAAATAATGTATAGATGTCTCTAATCTTTAGTGGACCTAAACAGAAAAGAAATACAAATAAAGTGCTTTGTGTGTTTTGCCTTTTTTGGTTGATTTTTTTTTTAATTTGCTAGCTAGTGAAAAGTGATTGTTAATATCACTTCCCACAGCAGACTTACTCATCCTGAGCAAGCTGGAGGGCAAATTAAAACGTGGATGGGCAGGTCTGTAAGGAGGGCCATGTTCTGGGGGATGGGGGTGGGGGCTGGAAGAGGTCGCGGCGGTCAGGGCAATGGCAAGGTGAGTCCATGATTGCATTCTGGGGCCCTGCTGCATGGCTGGGGGATGGAGGAGGCAGCAGGGAGCAGGGGTGATGGGGGACCAGAGAGAATGAGCTCAGGGGCTGAAATCCACCACTGCATGGCCAGAGCCTGTTGCCCACCACTCCAGGGCTGAAGCGCAAAGCCTAAGCCCCACCACCCCATGAAGGTGGAGAACTGACTCTCACTGGCGCCTGCTCCTACAATGTTTGTGGCACTAGAAAGGGTCAGGGACCAACCCCTGCTGGCAGCCCCATGGGAGGAGGGGCTACTTGCTGCCCTGCTCCCCCCTCCACCCATCATCACCCAGGACGCTGTGGCTGTAAGAAAAGCCCCTGGTGGCCTGCCACTACACTGTACGAGGCTTCCCCCATGCACAGGGTCCATACATCTTCAGTTCCAAAAACACAGGTTCTGCCCTGGCAAGGAACCAGTCCCCTAGTTTATATTTTGATTCACTGTGACTGTACTACTTAATTCTTCTAGCTGGCCGGACCTGGTTCTATCTTCTTAGCACCATACTAGGAGTGAATATAGGCGCAGCAAGCAGACTGTAGTGATGACAAAGGCCAAGGGCATACTGACACCATTCTTGCCAGCCAGGTTCACAAGATTCCAGCTCTGAGATTAAGGCTCCAAAAACATATTCCTTCCCTATAGGCTAAGGCTACTAGGTTTGCACACTAGTGTTTTTGTGCTACTCCAATAGTATAATAAATGTAACGAAATGTTTCACAAATGACAAAAATCAGTCCAGCTTTCCTGAGATGACCTATATTTGCTATTACTCACAGGTACTACTATTTTTGCTTTTTCCTTCTGTTCTGATGTGCCAATTATTGTTTGCTATATAGGGTGACAGGTACTGCTAGAAACTGAAATGATTTGAGTAGAGAACACTATATGCAGGGGTTACTCATTCAAAAAAGGTTACACTTTTAAAAACTATGAATTACACACCTTCAAAGCTATCCTATTTGGTTGTCTAATTGTTTTAATTCAAAATCGTCTTCCTTTTTGAATGGAATTGGTCACTTGTAGTTTCATAGGGACAAATGAGTATGCCAAATACATTTTTTATGTTAACCAACCATTTTTAACAGTAATAGTCCAAGTACGGCCATCAGTTATGCCAGTGCAACCCACTGAAGGAATTTCACAGAGCAGAAGTTGGTTCCCTTATAAGTGGTTTAATAGTTGCAGAAAATGTTAAAAGTACCCTATAAAGCAGGATTTTCAAAAGCACCCCGCATTGCCTCAGTTCTGTGGCCATTGAAATTAATGGCGCTATGTTAGGCTAATGCTCATCACTTTAGAAAATCCCACCCTTTAGGCGCAGCCCTGAGGAAAGGGAAGTGCACCAGGCACTACTGTGATGCAGAGACCTACTTATATGTCCCATTTCCTCCTTTGCGTTCTCTTTTACTAGTGATGGCTAGTAACTTACTGCTGACCTATACCAGAAGCCATATTACTATCCATCCTGTTCGGATGCACCCACTCAGTTGGTCTGCCTTGGGGAAGGTGGATCCCCCGCCATCACCTGCTCCAGGGAAGCAATAAAGCTGGTGAGTAGCCGCACTTATTCCCACACACACGTAGAGGTATGGAAGGTGTTCTTATTCCCTTGCACAGGCACCTAATCCAAGTCACAGTCTATCAGACCATTTATTTTTGATGTTAAAAGGAATGGTAACTATCATATTAATAGGTTTCAGAGTAACAGCCGTGTTAGTCTGTATTTGCAAAAAGAAAAGGAGTACTTGTGTTAGTCTCTAAGGTGCCACAAGTACTCCTTTTCTTTTGTCATATTAATATGAATAGTTAAGAGTAGACAAAAGGAATATAATGTGCAACATCAATGTTGTTTCGTCCAGATTTCTAGACAGAAGTTCTCTTCAATAGCACAAAATATATAGATGTGTCAGATTATGACAGTCATTTTGCTGGCTTGTGCGCTATTCAAATGAGCATCATTGTTATCTGTACTATGCTGTGTGATAGTCAAAATTTTACTGTCACTCATGTACATTACCACCTCTACAGTTGCTTTCTGCACTCATTTCCTAACCCTTCCATTTCTACCTGGGTAAAATTCAGTATTGACCACTATAAAGCCTGTCCCCTGCTTATATTCCATGTATCTGCAGTAAAGGCATTATGCTGGCCCTCAGCATGAATTTCAACTGCACAGAATTTACAAGTTTCAGTGCAGCTTCCAAAGGATTTGTGACATGAACATTTTCCAAAGTACCAGACATTTCTGTCGGTCATGTGTGACAGGTTTTCAGTACTGGAATGATAGTCCAAAAAGCTGATCACAGGTAGTTTTAACTTTAAGTTTCTAAGTAAAAAAATACTTTAGTGCAGCAGGTAGCATTTCTTAGTACTAAATTGTAAACTCTCTGGGTGAAATCCTGCCATTTTGCTTGAGGAAAGATCACTCAGTCCTTTTTCTGGACTCTGTTATAACTTTGCTTCCCTGTTAGTAAAGTTGGGAGGAAAGGATAAGAGTAGTGAAGTGGAAAAATGAGGAGTTTTATTAAGATATTTATTGTGTGTCTCTGTAAGGTAAAGACCAACAACAATATAAAAGCTTACAAAGATGGTTAACCTTCAACACTACAAATGTGTTAATGTGATGAAAGAAGCTCACAATTCTGCATCTTTGACTTTTACAGAGTGAGAAGGGAATGACCTCAGAAATAGTAGGCCAATCCTAATCTCTGACAGGAGACATTTACAATTGTTTTTAATCCTTTAATGGAAGTCAATAAACCTGTCTTGCAGATTTAGAAGTGAAAAATACATTAGCACCATCACATTAGTCTTTTACACTTCCCTAATTTTAGTGGTCTTGACCAGCAATGACAGGAAAGTATAGAAGCACCCTTGAAAACAGAATACCATAATTTTATTGTTGGATTGTAACATTAGGGTGTTCAAACTAATCAGTAAAGAAAAATACAATTGTATACCTAATAATTCCTTTGAATTAACCAATGGTTCCAATGTATTTTGATTTGGCTGTTTGGTTTTTTTTGCTGTAACTCATCAAACTCATCCCAGTTTCTGTCCATGTTGAGGTAGTTGAAACGGGGAAGTCTTTCTAGCTTTACGGACTGCGTCTTAGGGTAAACTTTGATGCTGGGAGCAATCAGTGCTGTGTAAATTGGCTTTCATTCAACTAATAGAAGACAGTATTTTTTTGTTGAGTGTTGAAGTTTTATTATAGCACCACGGAGACATGTTTTGAAGATGGAATTTGGTTAAAAAAAGCAAAAAGCATTTTTATTGTATTTTGTGTAATTAAAAACAATTCACCCTTTGTCAAATTACCTTTGTTTCCTCCAGAAAATTTGTAAATAAATAACTGGGATACAGTTGAGCACCTGTACCAGTTGACAAGGTTAAAACAAAAGGAGAGTGTGGATTTGCTTGCTGGGGTTTTAGAAAAAGCGATATCCTTGATTTTATAAGAAACAGACTGGGCCAATGTCCACACCAAATTCCTGATCAGGACCACCAATATCCATGGGAGCAATATCCACCACAGGCAACCTCATTGTCTTCCGTGTTCTGTATTCAAAGACTGTTTTACCCCATTCTCCAGTGTGCTTCTGCAAAAATTGAAGAGAAAATCAGTTTAGAGAAATCCAGTATAATTCTACAGGGGGGTTATTTTACTTAATTTCACACCTCTTGTTCCTCACACCGATGTTCCATACCCTGCCCCATTCAAAGTACTTCATTTCCCTAATCATTATCTTCTTGGAAAGGCATATGTTTAGAAGAGCTCTTAATTAGTGTTCGAAGGCTGGGCTAGGCAGGGGGCAAGCATCAGATGGTTACAGCTCCCTGAACAAATCTCTGGCACATGCTCTAGGCTACACAGACACCATGCGTTTTTTTGCATGCATGCTCCAGCCTTGCATTGAGAAATGCTTCCCCCTCCTTGTGCAGTAAGCACAGGAAAGGGAAACAGGAAAAAATAAGCTGCACTTCGCATTTGTCTCGTGCATGCAAAAAAACAGCAGCAAGAGGTTGCAGTGTAAACCAGGCTCATACTACTTTAAGTTGCACTTTCTGTGATGTGCATGTGTATCTTTTGTGCCATTGAGACCTCAGATCACTGCAGCAGCGACCAGCAATTATGGAAGCTGTTGTGCATTAGTTTCTGCTGTCTAGACAGACTGCTGTTATTCACATCAACTGGCATTCTTGATCATAACTGCCATTCATCACTTGCTGTTACAACAGGCTTAGACTAGCTGCCTGCATGTTGCTATCAGATGGTTCCCTGCCTGTTTCTGGTACCTGCCAGCGCTGAGCATACTGCCAAAGAGTAGGGGGAGTCCCCTCAGTTGTGGCTTTATCTTGGATGATGTCAGTCCTGCCTCAAGTGAACCCATCAATGAGTAGACTTCATGGCATCAGTACCCTCCAGCTATATATGGTCATGGAACAGTGCTACCTGGAAACATAGGCCAAAGCACCTACCTCAAAGGGAGATGAAATTATCTATAGGCTACCTCTGTCTTAGTGCATAGCTTTTTCTCCCAGGTGAATTTTTGCATGGTTGGGACAATCTAGCCCTTCATATTCAATTCCTGGTTCAACAAAAACTCCATTTTGGATTGAATAGAATTAGGTTTGGGGTGGAATCAGAATTTCAGCACCATGACTTGGATGAAAGGAGAAAGAAAAGGGGGCATCTAAAAGAAGACCTTTGTAAAGCACAGTTTCAAATAGCATCTTACTCCACAAACAGAGCTGTTGATTTCAAAGCTGTTTTTAGCATGTAGCCTGTAGCAAGGGCCAGTGCAGAGGGCACGGTCCCGGGAAGTGGCATAATGCCTGCCAGTGCCTGCTCCTTGGTTTGCTGGCAAAGCGTATGATATACCCGCAGTTGGCTCCACTTAAACCGGTGCACCAGCACTGATTCCACCTATTCCCTGTCCGACCTCACTCAAGCTTCTGGAGTGTATTGTCTGAGCATCACAGCTGCAACTGTGTCTAGCCCTTGCAACGGGTGAGTGAGTCTTTGCTCTTTCCAGTGTCCCTGCACGGCTAGGATCCCATCTAGCCCTATATGTGGTGCTATCTTACAAAAATTCTGTGTACTTACAGTACAGCCATCTTCCAGAACGGCGTATGTGAATTTGCTGTTTCCTTCAGCCTTGAACTCGCTCTCAGTGGAACTCATCAGTTTCAGAGCTTTCTTAACATTTCCACTGGCCTGATCCATGTAAGCAATGCTGTTCTTGCAGTGATAAGTGATATTCTGAGAGGCGCGGCTAGAGAGCAATCTAAGGAATGCCATCTGCACATCTGAAACATCTTCTGGAAGCTCTGGATCTCCATAGCTGAACTGTGGTACAACACACAAAACAATCTTTTTTTTTAACTGCTGATATATTTACTAGATTAAATTAATTCCATGGTATTACTTATCAGTGATGTGAATGAAATATAAGAATTGCTGCCTAGGTTATTAATTGAGAAGATCTAATATTTCTTACCTGGAAGCCACCATTCATAGACTCTCCAAACCAGATGTGTTTCTTTTCAGCTCCTGAACTGGTCCACCAGTTTTTACGTGGCACACTGCTGGGATTAGCATTGATGCATGTCTCACCAGTTTCCATATTACAGTATGCTTTTATTGCATCCATCTTGCAACCTTGGTTAGGATCAATCCAGTACTCTCCTAGAGGGACATAAAATAGCAGAAAATCAGGAGAGGAATTTGATTATTTTACCCATATGTTCTAAAGCGTATGTCTGTCTCAAATGCTTGCATTGAGTAAGAGGTATGAAAGTTTTGACTGAAGACAAGCCAGGAGAAGAATTAAGATGGCACAAAGAGACCATGTATGATCTCATTCAAATGCTCTAAGATGACTTGTCAGAGAAATTCTAGCTTTCTTTAAATTGTGTTACATATGGTCCGCAGCCAGCAAAGGACTTAAGCAGATATTTAACTTTAAACATCTGAGAAGTCTTATTGAAGCCAATGGACCTACTTAAAAATCACACTTATACAAGTAGCAGCTATGTTAGTCTGTATCCGCAAAAAGAACAGGAGTACTTGTGGCACCTTAGAGACTAACAAATTTATTAGAGCATAAGCTTTCGTGGGCTACAGCTCACTTCATCGGATGCATAGAATGGAACATATAGTAAGAAGATATATATATATATATACATACAGAGAAGGTGTACTTATGCTCTAATAAATTTGTTAGTCTCTAAGGTGCCACAAGTCCTCCTGTTCTTTTTACTTATACTAAGTACTTTGTTCTATCAGGGCCCAAATCATTTGGGGGCAAACTTGTTATTGGCCTAAGACTCCACCGACGACAGTGGGGTTGCTCTCTTTATATGCTGATGATGAATTTGATTTTAAAGTCAGCATTCAAATGTCAGTAGTTTCATTTCTCCATGAGTTTGTATTTAAGTTATTATAACAGAAGATACATTTACCATACTTTGTGCTCTTGGAATGGTATGCTGTAAGTTGATGACGACAATTATTTTTCAGCAGATTTCTGCATTTTGAAGAATGCTTATTTTTGTGTGTTTGGATTTCATGGAAAACAGATCATGATAAAGATTACAGCACCTCTAAAACTTTTGATTAAGTGTAATCTTTTTGTAATTAGATTTTATGTTACTGCTTTTACACCATTTGTTACTTATTTGGTTTTTTAATGGACAATAAATTAAAAATAAAGTTTTGATTCAATTTGATAAACCTATTACAAAACAACTTTTCAGATATAAAGAGAAGCATTGCATGCAGGGTTCATATTTTGGTGTAAAACACCATGTTATTTTATCAGGAAAGTATTAATAATAAATCTATTTCAATGAGGCTTTCCCACTTTCCCCGCTCCCACCCCCAAAATTCAATTAAACTGCAAGTTCTACTAAAATAAAAAAAAGAAAATTCTGACACTTGTAGAGGAGCAACAAAGTTTCATGGGTGAAACCAAGGGTATATTCTAAAGAAAATATGGTTGCACAGTTCTCACTCAGGGCCTGATTTGCCCTGCTGTGACTTTGGGTCTGAGCAAATTCCACTGAAACCAATAGGAATCTTTCCAGTGATATCACTGTGCTTTGGATCAGGCCCTCGGTTACTAATGATGATGTACAAAAAAGAGAACCAAAATGGACTTTCAGATTTCAGCTTTACTTTGTGGTGCTTGCCGTTAGAAAACAGTCTTTTATTGACATATGAGAAGCCCAGCCATGACAATGCAAATGGTTCATATTCGTTTTTCAGAGTACAGTCACACTGCAAACAGAACAATTCAAGATCCAGGTGGTATTACCAATATTGAAAAAAAAATCTAACATACCGCTGTTGAGTTCAGGATGGCAGAATTTCAGGTCTCTGCAGTTACGAGCTGGGTTCTTCCGGGAGCCATCAGGGCTAACGATGTTTTCAATTTGGCTGTTAATTGATTTCATTGAAGATAAGATGTCGTTCATATTGACCTTGTTTTCAGATGGCTGGTCTCCGTAGTAGTATGATGGTCCTTTTTCACCAGTTAAACCACCAATGCCATCACCTCCCCCACAGCATGGACCAGGAGCCCCAGGAGGTCCAGGGGGACCCGCGGGACCTGGGTGGCCAGGTGAACCCTAGGAAATAAAGAACATAATGTTGATTAAGGATTGCAGGCTCAGACCCAAGTCCATACAAGTACTATATGGACCATAAATATAAAGCTAAGGACAGTGCTAGTTACAGAAAAACCTTTATTGCTTTGTTTTCACTCAGCTCTACTGTTAGCCACTCTGGGACCAGTTTAGCCCATCCTCTTCCTAATTCAGTGTCAAATTGTGGGCCACCTTGTTCAAGTTGAGTTGTAGAGATGAAGAAGATGCTGGGAGCCCTTGTACTCATGCATGCAGAGCAGCCACAATATGGCTAAGGAACAAAGGTAATGAACTAAACTGAGAGTGCTAGCCTCCCCAGATGGGGAAAGTAGGCTGTAGTCCTGCCTCTACTTCACACTAGCCCGCAGAGTTGTCAAGGCTTTAAAGAGAAGAGGAGATTTTGCTCTCCCATATTAAATGGGAAATGTTGGTGCTTATCTGGGGCCTGAGCCAAAGCCTAATGAATTAAATGTCTCCATTGAATTCAGTGGACTTGGATCAAGCCCCTGGTGCTCAGTGGGTAGATACATTCTACATTAGCTGTCATTCCAGCATGCACAGTGTTAGAAAGGTTCATCTTTTTAATGATAGATCGATCAATAAAAAGGAGTTGTTCATTTAATGAAAGTTGTGCTTGCTGTCCACTTACCGCAGACCCACTTTCACCTCGATTACCACGAGGGCCTGGAGGACCTATGGGACCGGGGTAACCACTCGTACCATCCTTTCCGGGAGGACCAGCTGGGCCAGGGGGACCCTAGAACAATGACAAACACGGTTAAATATAAAAGATCGCATATGTTATTTATGCATTATTTCAAATATTAAAAAGTATTTTAAAGCACTTCATTCTTATGAATTAGCATGTGCTTCCTGGTTCTTTAGCTCTTGCCATTTGACAGTTGCCATATTTTTAGTTCAAAACATTTGTTCTAACACAGCTGGATTTGCTTAATCAGGAAATGTTACTTACTCTCGCTCCCATAGCTCCTGGACTTCCATTTGCACCTTGTGGACCCAGAGGACCCTGTTAAAAGAAGATAGGTCATAAATATTCTCTAACCTACTGGATGCAGCAGGAATCTTTGTGATGTTTCCTGTGTAATCATTTTAATAGATAACTTCAAAGATTTTTTTATGTAAAGCAAATAATTGAAAAAAGATTTTTCAAGCTCAGATATGACAAATAAAACCTGGTCATTCTCTAAACAGAAAAGTATAAGGTCTCATCCAGTGCCCAATGGGAGTCTTCCCATTGACTTCTGTGGGCTCTGGCTAAAGCCCTAATTCTATTGGAATACACAGAACTATCACTGCAGCGCTGACTATGGTATTTGCAGGATTTCTTTTAAGGATTCTGCAAACATCAATTATTTTAAATAAATTAAGAGTAAATGACCATTTACTTATTGATGAATTGCCAAGGAATAAATAGGGCTAATAGCTTCCTACTGAAAAATGTAAGTTAATGGAATTCTGTCAAGATTTTACTCTGTCCATGAGAGTAGTGAGCCGCAGATCAGATGCCACAGTATGGTAAATTTTGGTTAATGGCTTTTTAATCATGGCCTCTACTCATTTAGATTTTACATGCAATGCCATTACAGTTGTGGCATTGCTATGACATTACATAACCCATTCGTTTTTAGAGAATTGCATGGGATTTGGTCTGTAGATTCTCTTTAGAGTCAGTGGAAGCTTTACAGTTAAAATTCCTTTAAATACAAATCTTCTTCATGCAGAATTATATGACTGTGAAGACAATTATATGTACCTAGGGTTGGATTATTTGTTGCTCTGTGCCTTGTGTAGTCATTAATAGCTAAACAAAATGAGTGCACAGTGTATGTAAAACACTAGAGTTCTGATCTGATAGCATTTCACACTCACTTTGCCTGGTGTAAATGACTGCACAAGTTGCAGGGCAACAAAAAATCCAGTCGTCAGACTCTAAGGGTAGTATATTTCAAAGCCAAATTAAGGATTTGGATATTCAGTTGCCATTAATTTCTAGCCAAAACTGGGCAGCCAAATCCCTCAGGCACCTTTGAAAATCTCAAGAGAAAAACACTAGGATTCTGACAAAGTCACAGACCATAAACATGAATATTATTTACCCTAACCAAAACCAGAAGCCTCATTCAAAGTGGTTTTCTCAAACCCAGTTTTGTGTCTTAGGAACCTAATGAATCCATTGAGATCTTTATTCATCGTTGTCCCCCCTTGGTGTAACATCGGGATCAAGACTACTGATTGCCTTTAATGTTTAAAATACACAGATGCTTTAGTAAATTACATAATGCTGAATTCTTTTTCTCTGTTACCTGGCATTGAATCACTGTAATTGAAAGAAGAATTATAGCCTTAGTATAAAATTTCAACATAATACTTACAGGGGGACCAGGGGAACCTGGGTTACCAGGAAATCCTCTATGACCCTTAATGCCATTGCTGCCACGCTCACCAGTTTCACCTTTGTCACCACGAGGACCTTGGGCACCCTTTAAAAATAGATTAGTAATAAAAACGGATATAAAAATAAGTAGGAGAAATTGTCAAAACCAGAAAATGGCAGAACTGATAGTCCAAGTGCTTTAAAGGGGGACTTACTGGAGCACCACGAGCACCAGAAGGACCAGCAGGGCCAACGGGACCAGAAGGACCCTAGGGACAAAAAAGGAATGAGAGATATTCATGATCAAATGCAATTGCCATACTCTTTTCTCTAGAGAGACAGTACGTGCAGATACTAGAGCTGGTCAGAAACTAGGGAGAAAGTCCACAAACTTAGTAATTGAGCTTAGCTTTCTGTTGATAAGTTTCTTATATTATTTGGTAACAAAGACTACAAAATCTACTTGATAGCCAGCTCCACTTAAACAATCCCTTTGATACATTAGACCAGGCCTCATGTGCAAGTGAATTTGGCTCCTGTCGGGAGGCACTTGGTGTCCTATAGGATTAGACCCAACATTTGGTGAGAGGTTGGGCTTTTCCAAAGTGCACAACTCCCTCAGCTATTATAATATTACTAGTGCTGTAGAGGCAAAGCATAGTTTGTAAAGAGAGACAGTCTGGTTGGCTTATTGACTATGTGGCATCAAAAAGTGCTCTATGGGTTTGAGCTTAAACTGTGCATAGCTATTTATGATTTAGGAAGGTTCACACTTATGGCAGCATGTAGAGTACACGGCATGCCCAGGTATAAACAGAAGTGTAGACAGTGAGGCACTGCTTAAGTGAATAGAGTGCCCTAGACCCCTGATGCCTGGGGTATATTCCCTATATGGCTCTCCATTTGTCCAAGCAGTGCCTCTCTGTGTCTACACTGATATTTTTAGCAGTGTAGTATCTGCTGCTGGAACCTTTCCCCACCACAGTGAAAGACTTTCCCTGCTGCCTCTCCCCAGCCAGAGCCTTTCACTGCTGCAGACAGACAGACAGACACACACAGTTTGACTCTTCCATACTCCTGTGCTCTCTGTTAGTGTATAAAACAGATTGCATCTGGTAAAACAATTCAAAATGGACAGTAGGTGCTTTCTGTCGTGTTTGCACTCACCGGATGTCCTCTTTCACCTGTTTTTCCAGCTGGACCAACGTTCCCTGGGGGCCCAGGATGACCAGAGGCACCAGGTAAACCCGGGCCACCATTTTCACCACGATCGCCCTGCAGAGACATTCACAACAGCCAGTATCAGAAACACATCTATTTATTACAACATAGTGCATATGTAACCAACACCTCACTGATGCCGTAGAGACAGCAGGTGCAGTACAGATCAGTACCTAGATACCTCAGGGATTGGCAATCTATACATGCCATAGATACTTAATGCCTCCTACCTTGGGTCCTGGGGATCCATCACGACCTGGCAAGCCATCTGATCCAGGGTTACCCTGAAAAACACGGAGAGGTAAAAGTTTAAATATTCGCAGCATTACGGCATAGCCAACATGTTTTAGACTTAATCAGGATAATGCTCCTCAAAAGAAGAAGGGAGACAGAAATGATTTAAATACAGCCCTCACAGAAAGGACCAGGTTGTAGGCAGCCCTTCTGCAGATTTTCAGGAAGACAGCATGCCAGGAGATGCATATTGCCCCCTTGTGTAGCCCTTATAAGGATCTGTCACAGCTGCAGCCCCTGCACTTGTAACAGTGAAGGGAGTGTTCCTTTGGTCGACACCAGTTAGGATAGGACCATGGCCTACAGAGAGGGTAGGCTGGACTAGGGGGAACTGGCTGCATCCTTTTAAATGAGAATGGTGTTGGGCCAGTTCCCCTATGCACCAGGCTTTTCAGGGTGGGATTCTAAATCCACTGTAGTTCCCCCTTAGACAGGCCTGTGTATAATTCACAGTCTAGCATGAAAATCTGAAATATCTGCTTACATCTCTGCCAGATTCTCCAGATGAGCCACTTAGACCAGGAGGACCTTGTAGACCTGGAGCGCCACGTTCTCCTGGGTTACCATTGCTGCCTGGTTTACCATCTTCACCCTGCATAGAAAAATGAAATGGGTTCATTACATATTGATTTTTTGTAATGTCATCAAATTATTCAGTTCTTGGTCTCTCTCTCTCTCTCTCTCCCTCTCCTCCCCTCCCCAATCAAGTGCAGCATCCTGTGCAGAAACACTGACCAGGAAGGAGTGGGTTAACTTCAGTAGAGCTACAATGGTGAAAATCCAGTGCCACTCCACTGATTACTATGGAATAAATAAGAACAGAATCTGGCCCAACAGATGTGGGATGAACGTGATGTTCTGTTTGTCTTATATTTTTTGAGCAAGGTACATAATGAAAATTTAGCAAATGAATAGCTGGTAATGAGTGGCATTAACACTGAAGAACTACTCATGAATTGCATGGGCCTTTCCACTGAATAATGAGTTAAAGAGAACAGAGAAGTGTGGTACAACTGGAGACATGATGTGTCAGAATTTTGATACATTTTATGAAGATTTACTAGTGAATTATTCTGTTTTTCAGTTGTGTGAGGATGTTCATATACTTTTAGATAATCCTCAGAACAATCCAAGAATATTAGTAGTAGAGACCAAAGATAACTCCAGATTCAAGTACCACTCAATACAGGGAAAGTTTAGTCTGGATAGTAACTTTATAGTTCGTGCCCATTCTCTAACTACTGGAGCAAACCCAGAAGTCCCTACTTAATTTTCACTTAGCTTTGCCATCAGTCAGAATTTGCCTAAGTACAAACCAAGTAAGGACTTCAGGATTTGGCCTATTATCAAGAAATTTTGTCACATTCATTACATGTGGAATTCAGGATTGTCATTAAACTGTGTCTAATTCTGGGGGCCCACTCATTAGGAGAGATGTGGACAAATTGGGGAGAGTCCAGAAAAGAGTCACAAAAATAATAAAAGGTTTAGAAAACTTGACCTATGAAGAAAGGTTTAAAAAACCTGGAATCTTTAGTTTTGAGAAAAGAAGACTGAAGGGTGACCTCACAGCAGTCTTCAAATATGTTAAGGGCTGTTATAAAGAAGACTGTGATCAATGTTCTCTATGTCCAGCGGGGGTAGGACAAAAAGTAATGGGCTTAATCTGTAGCAAGGGAGATGTAGGTTAGATATTAGAAAAAACTTTCTAACTATAAGGGTAGTTAAGCTCTGAAATAGGCTTCCAAGGATTATTGTGGAATCCGCATCACTGGAGGTTTTTTAAGAACAAATTAGATAAACACTTGTCAGGGATGGTCTAGTTTCACTTGGTCCTGCCTCAGAACAGGGGGTTGGAGTTGAAAACATCTCAAGGTCTTCCAGCTCTACATTTCTGTAATTCTGTGAAAGGCTGAAACTCTATTAGATATCTACTGCATAATGTCAGCTGCATTATCTTTGAGGGTAAATTATATCAATAAACCTCCATTTACCTTTGGGCCAGGCATGCCAGGAGCACCTGGTCTGCCAGCAAGGCCTGGCGGTCCCACAATACCACGTTGACCAACTATACCTGAGGGGCCTGGACTACCTGGTGAACCCTGTCAAAAATATTTCAAATAAATAAGTGTTAGGTACTCAGTTGAAACATGACTTTGAATCATTATCTTCTTTTGATGACATACTTATTAAATTTCTATTCACAGGTTTAATGAACACTGTGAAATAATTTACTTACCATTTCTCCTCTTGAACCTGGTGAACCTTTTTCACCTGGTTGGCCAGGCTCACCTTTAGGACCAGCACCTCCAGGGCTACCAGCTGGACCAGTGCTACCTGCCGGACCAGGACCACCATCCTTTCCAGGAGCTCCAACATTACCAGGTGGCCCTGGATTGCCCTATACATGAATTTTAAAGAGAGAAGACTCAGATACAATATTGGATATACTAGATGAGACAACACTATATACTACTTCATCATGATCAATTTAACACAGACCATTTCCATTAAAGTAAGTGGGAGCTGTGAGAGTTCAGAACCTATGCAAAATACATCACTTGTTTTGGTGTCTAAATGCAGACTTGGATGCCTAACTTTAGGCACCCACATTTGGAAAGGCTGGCCTGATTTTATATAAAAGCCTATCCCCTCACCTAAATCTAGATTTTTTTCCCTCTTGATATTTTAAGTCTTGGGTGGAAGTGGAACTGCATATTTTTATACCAGGGCTCTGCCAGAGGGATTCCTACATATTGATGGTTCTGGTTGATTTCTGGAATCTCCCACCCGGAACAGACTCTCGCTGTCACTGTATCATAGCCCTGGTGTGGGGTGCCTGGTATCAAAGAGATGGAACATATATGCAATGAGATCTTTTCAATAAAAGGTCAGATCCAAAACCCACTGAAGCCAATGGAAAGACTTCTGTGGACTTCACAGGACTTTAGATGAGGCCAAAAAATGTGAACTTTATTATCCAGTATTTACTGGGGGTAGATTATATATACATATTCTTCTCATGGTCATGATTTTCTAACTGTGAAGCAGAACTTTGATTTGGATCTGTCTGTGACTATGGAATATTGAAAAGACATAAGAATCTGTTAAGAAAAATCTCACGGTGTGACAGGAAGCAGGAACTTTTCTTATGTCATTTCTCACTTAAGACTGTATGGTAACTGTGGGTAAATGCTAATTTTTAATGGAATTTAGTTGATTTATCCAACTTTTGCCACGTCCATTTTTCAGTTTGTTTAAAAAAAAAGAGTCCAAAGTCATAGTCCAGTATTTATGGTGTAAGAAGGTGCATATGGTGTGAACAAGTGTAATATAGAATAGCTTTTCTTGGGACAGAGATGGTCTACAAAAATTTGGGAAAGTGTAATATGCAGGAAATAGTGATTATAATGGGATAGTGTAGATTTTCAGTTATCTGATCTTCATATTGTGGGTCACCTCCACAAGGGAATGATGCTCCTATGGACCATCTTCTTTCCAAATACCCCTCCCTCTAACTGCTTGGTTCTAAAATTGTTTCATTCTGCAGGCAGCCAAAAAGGGCCTAAACGATCAACTGTGATCTATGGAACACAATTTAAAATCACTGATAGAAAGAAAGGAGGCTTTGGGTGAGAAGAAAACACTACAAGTCAAGATCCTAAACTGTACATTTCTTGCATCATAAAGAGCAAGAGAGAGAATAGGACATTTATGACTACCATAAACAGATAGATAAATAAATAACCCAAATTCTACTGGAGGTAATGGAGAGACCTCACTGAGTTCAGTAGGTTTTGGAGGAGCAAGCACAATGACTATCAGGACAATAAATGAAAGAATTGCCATCCAAAGCAAAGTGAGATGGGGATAAGCCCATTTTTGTGAAGTTAAGACAAAGAAGAAACTTTACTTTCAATATACTTGTGTATTATTTATGCCAATGTACTGTAATAGTGATATGAGTTAGATATAACAGCAAGGTAAGTATACACTTACATTATTACCAGGAGGACCAGGCATGCCTCTGGCACCTGGGAAACCAGATGAACCCTGAAATGCATAAGTAAGGGTAGTAGTCAATTTTAAAACATTGGCAACAAAACAGGAAAGAAAAAGGATGAGGGAATATCAGAAGTTTGATTGGTACCTGAGTTTCCTAACACAATACATCTCTGCTGTGGTTTCAAAATCATGGCAAAGGCTTAAGGCAAAGAACAGAGCAAGGCTGGGTGATATTTAGCCATTTTGTACAAGGGCTGAATAAATTTCCATGATAACTAAACATACAGTCCCAATGTTAACTTTTGACGCTGGAAGATCTCAGCTATATCTCAGGGTCTAAGAAAAATTGCCAAGGTGGTCTTTCAGATCAAAATCGCAGGTGACCTGGAGTAGGCCATAGATGGTTTGGCTTAGTTACTCCAGCCTACTCCTGTGCAGGAGAAGTTTGTTATGCCAAAGCCAATCCAAGACCACCAATGCACTGTGCTTGCTGCAGATCGTGCTGGAGTTGTTGCCCCAGTAATAATCAGCAGTGTTGTCTACCAGTGATAGACTGACAGAAAAGGTTAACACTCACAGGGCTGCCTGGAGCACCACGCTCTCCTTTTGCTCCTTGGGAACCAGCTGGACCCTACAGTGAATGAAAAGAACGTTGTAATCTGATATGAAAAACCGTCAACAACAGATAAGATTCTAAGATGTGTCAATGCATTATGCATTTCAAACAGCTCAAACTAATATCATAACTGAAAGAAATTTGAAGTTGAATTTGGGTAACAATGAATACTTAATACTTACTGGTGCACCAGGGCCTCCTTGAGGACCTGCAGCTCCTGCGGGACCAGGCTCACCTCTTTCACCACCAGGGCCTCTCTCTCCTTTTCCACCAGGTTCCCCATTTTGTCCCTGTATTCAAATAAATTCTTATAAATTCTGTTTTGTTAAAAGGGCTATGAGACAGAAGGTAGTTGAATTTCCTTGGATGTATCCACTTGTTAACTAAGAATACATGGCTATAAGTTATAAATCCATTGAAGGCAATGGATAATATAAATCCAATGTGAGATCAGAACCAAGACCCAGATACTCTTGTCTAAGGAGCTGACACACAATTTAGAAACTCAGCTCTGGTTGCAGACTGTATTGATAGGTGTCTCTTGCTCTAAATCTCACTAAAGAGAATTTGGTAGGGAAGGGGATGGGAATCTTGAAGTATGGCTGAGTAAGTAAACAAAGGGAAATAATTAAAATACATATTAAATATAGAAGTGGAATATAGAGTTATAGTTTGCCATGCTGTGCTTGGTAAATCATTCTAAGATGGACATGAATATGGTCAGTTATTACTAACATGAATTAAAAATAAAAATTGAGTATCAAGTTTGTTTGGTATTTATACTCACGGGGGCTCCAGGGAAGCCAGCAGGCCCAGGGGGGCCCTGTTCACCTCGATCACCCTGCAGAAAAGAAACATATGCTAGATGTAAGAATGAGAAAAATATTCTTCACATCTCATGTGTGAGAACTCTTTGGTGAACATGGTTCATGTTACTCTATCATGTCCCTACTTGAAATAAAATTTAAATGTGGTTACTGAACTTTATACTTTCAAACTGTTTAATTATGTCACTCTTGATAATTATTAGCCTTGTGCCAAATCCTGTTCTCAGTTACATCCGTGTAAGTCCTCAGTGGAGTTATTCCAGTTACACCCTGGTGTAACTGAGATCAAAATCTGGCCCATTTTATCAATATGAAAATGAACACCATGAAATAAGTGAATTTTGAAAAGTTTACTTAATTATTAAAATAGAAAACATACAAAATTAGACCATTAAACAAACTAATAGTTCAAAACTTTTAGGATTTAATTTTATTTATTTATTTAGTGATATTTTCAACCAGAGATGAAAATACCAAGAAACTGTGCATCTCAGATTTTCTCCCACTTCTCTGATATCTTTCATAGCTTTAACAATAAGTGGTCTGATTTTCAGAAGTTCTGAGCCAGAACAAATCTCACTGAAGTCAGTAGGAGATGCAGGTGCTCAGCACCTTTTGAAATCAGGCCCCATCTGTTCTTGAAGACATCACTTAACTGTAGAGCTGAATCTCACCCAGGTAATAGAATCTACAGTAGAGTTATGACTGAACAAAAAGGACGATCACTTACAGGACCACCACGGGCACCTGTAGGACCAGGGGGTCCAGCTGAACCAGGTTCTCCCTGAAAGAATGGAAAGATGTATGTTTAAGAATTATTCCTCCATCTAAGGAGGAAATCTCAGACATATATACACAACCCTCATTTCAACACAAGGTTATGAACTACCTTATCTCCATGTGGGCCAGCTGGACCTGGGGGCCCAATGGGACCTGCAGATCCCTACAAAATTAGAAAATAATGTATTTAGTATAGGAGTATTATTTTCATGTATTGTGATCAATAAAACTTGCATCTCACGCTCAGTATATATATGGCTTTTTAGTTATTTTAATAGCAGACAATCTACTTCTTTGTTACATTGACACTTCGATGGATTGCGTAGACATCTTGACTTTGTTTTCCCAATGTTCATTGAAGTCAATGGGAGTAATTCCATTGGTATTTACTGGAATTTATCCATTCACCTAGCTTTACCTCCAGACAATTTACCAAATTTCTCATGATTCCATAGTACCTGATCCATTTTTATCCTCTATTATTGGCAGAGGGCTAGGTCCTACACCACTGAAGTCAGTGGGAGGTTAGAAACTTAGTTCAGTGAGCATATGATGAGGCACAGAGTAAGGAAGAAACTATCAAATGACTACATTAACGACAATGAAAATCTAACATACCTTGGCAATCATAACTTTCCCATAAACTAGTTTTTTATATTTATTGTGACTCATCATGTTGATGCACCATGCCTGGTTTATTTCATGTGTTGTATGAAGTTGCATATTTCATCTAGTTACTATATATAAAATGCTGTAGAAGTATTCTTCATGGAAGCCTTTATATACTCCTCTCCCCCACACCTCAGTCTTGTCCTCTTCAGCCAGTTAACTTTGGAGAAACCAGCAGCTACTTTCATCTGGATGTTTTTCCCAAGTAACTGAACCTTATTTATCTGTAAGCTTCAAGTAATCAAGATTCTATTTTATACTATATCAGCGTCCTGCATGATCAAAAATGTAAGTTATGAGAAACAAGGATTAAACCTAATTTTTTTACAAATATAAACCTGCACTAACAAAATCAGTTCCCCTGGACATGATGAGGTTTGCTGTTCCTGTCACAATGATGGTCATTCATTAGAACTTTACTTGCATTGTAAATGACTCTTCAACAGCTGTTGAAGCTGAGTCACATGTAATAAGAATGTTCACACAGTATGAGAGGTTATACTCACCCTTGGTCCATCTTTACCAGGGAAGCCATCACCACCTCTGCCACCGGGCTCTCCCTGTCAAACATGAATCAAAAGGGATTTAGAAAATTACTGAGGAAAATGTCACAAGGGTATCGCGATAACTGGATTTTCTAACTGTGGTAATGCAAATCTGGCATTCAGTATAACATTCTGCCTAAGAATACACAGTCAGACATGGAAATCAGTTGTAATACTCAAAATGGATTCAACCACACAGGAGTAGAAAAAATGGGCCAGATCCTCCTTTGGTGCGAATTGGTATCACTTCATTGGCTTCAGTGGAGCTATGCCGATTTACACCATCCGAGAATCTCTCAGCATTTTCACATAGTGTAGTCTCTTGAAAATATATGTCCCGATTTGCATAGATGCTGTGTACCTTTAGCTCTCACTGAAGTCAGTAGTACTCAGCACCTTTGAAATTAGGCCAAAAGTGAATATATGACAAATCTGCTGCTTTGTCTGAAGCTAAAATGGTATTTTCACAAAATTAATAGGAAAAAAGGAGTAGTTACCTTCTCTCCTTTCGGTCCAGGACTTCCGTTACCTCCTCTCTCTCCCGGCATTCCTTGCAAACCAGGTGGCCCTGTACCACCGGGGGGGCCAGGTGCACCAGCAGGACCCTACAAGTGTATTGGGGAAATATAGATGAAATTTGAATGTGCACCTGAATGATTCATGTAACACAGTGAAGGGTTGAGCATAAAGTATGTACCTTGCCACCTTCTGGGCCAGGAGGACCTGTTCCACCTCTTGCTCCAGGGGAACCTTGAGCACCTTGTGGACCACGTTCACCTGGGAGACCATTTTCACCCTGCCATAAAGAAAAATGCGTTAGTTCTTTGTTCCCAAGGCCTGTACGATGGTTCTGCGTTTATTTACCTTCTCTCCTTCACATATTTAATCATAAAAATATTGTTGCAATGCTTACCTTAGTACCTGGGAGTCCAGGGGCTCCATTTTCACCTCTTTGTCCCTGTTTACAATGCAAGAAATATTATTAACCCATATACTTTACATTTTACACAGTAAACCTATCTCAAAAAATGGTGCTTGGCATCCTTCAAATTTTACCCCTAATAGTGATCATACAAACTACCCCAGTTTGGCTCCTGTTATGATCTAATTCTTGGAAATACCATTTTCAAGAGGATGGTAATTCCAGAGATGGATGTCAAAATATAGTGGCCTTCTCAGGTTTAAGAGTGCTGTCATAGGGTGTGTTTTCAGGTGGTATATCTGGGGCAGAAAAGGGAGATGAGGCAATCGGATCAGCACTGTTAGCCCACATGTGCCCACACAGTAAGACAGATTTCATCATGATTTCAGTAGCCACAGTGTCTGCTCCACCGCCTTTGTACTCTGATAGGGGGTTGGCCAATAGATACGCTATAATGGATACACTGACCAAATCCCCATCCTTCTGGCTTCACCCGTCCAACCCACCCACCCTCGATAATGCCTTCAGTGCTGTGGCACAAAGACCCTGTGATGGATCACGGCTTCCCAGGACACAAAAACACAGATTCCTCTATTTTTAAGATGTTTTGCATCTGAAAAGGGGACCTGAAAGGAATTGCTGTTCTTATATTTGTATTTTGATTTCTTGATTTCCAAAAGAAGAAAGGACAACTTACTGGTTCTCCAGGCTTTCCACTCTCTCCAGGTGGGCCTGCAGTACCGGGTAATCCCTGTTTAAATTAAAGACACCACTTCATAAATAAATATTTTATATATACCTAGATAGAAATATCTGTATATGATTGATATTGCATGGTGATTTAGAGAAAAGCAGAATACGAACAACTGTCCTGAGAGCTATCTATTGTAATTTAAGTTTTCCAACCTAAATTGTGCATTCTCCAAAGTCAGAGAAAATGTGACACAGAAATAATTCAGTGAAAATAATTTTGTAATTGTATCTAATATTTTGCAAATGAGGAAGGTGTAACTGGAAAGCCAGATATTCAGATATAGATAACCCACTGATCCATCACCATTCTTCATGGAGTCAGTCAGGCTTGCCAGATATTGATCAGCTAACTTACATGAAGATCTTGGTTGACCTTTCTCACTTCAAAACATGAGAAAACAAGCCCTAATTGATATATTTAAGGTCTTCTTTATTTGTTAGCCTGTTTTAAAAAATTGCATTGGAAGCAATAAAAGAAATGAACAGCACCTGGAAGCCAGATGGACCTGGAGATCCCGCCTCTCCTTTTTCACCAGGAGGACCCTGGAAGGACACAAAAAGGCAACACAAAATTCATCAACATCATTCTTACACATAAAAGAATTCTTAACATATTCATATTGTAGTTAAAATGCCACATACATTCTAAGTCACAAAATTAGACAAAAATGAAAGCATAAAAGTGAACCATTAGCACCATTGAGCTTTTGTCATGTGACTATCAGACCCTTCTGATCTTGCTGACTATATTCTCATAAAACTATTAAAGTCAAAGGTTTTGTTTTGGTTTTTTTTTTTTACAATAATAAGGTCTGCAACATTAAGCCTACTGTGAAAGTTTTATAAAAAAATCAAAAATATTAAAACTTCCCAAGACATTCACAAGTTGCTTTATGGATGTTTTTCCAATACACAAGGGACTCAACTGTATGAGTAAGTCATTGTGGAATGGAAGAAGAGATCACATAATGGCACTCCTTGTGCTCCCCTAAATGAAATTTCTGCTCTAGGCTAGCTCTGCTAGCTTCCACAGAAGGAGCAGGTAGACAAGGAAGCACGGCAGTGTCCCACTTCTAAAGGGGGATGCCATCTTGTCATACTCATCCATGCTCATCTTGCTGCATTCAAAGAGGTATTGTGAATTCTTGAGGCCAGTACCTCTGGGAGCTCATGCGAAGATTCTTTCCATCTTTCCTCTCTTACCATCAGCTAAAATTCCAGCAGAAAGACTACCTTCGTAGACATGCCTAATACAGCACCCAGGTTACCTAACTTTAACACTGGTAAACTGCCAAAGGAAATTGTAAATTTCTCCAATAATCCTTAAATTGGTTTAAACTGGCACAGCTCCATTCACTTCAGTTTATATGAACAGAACTTCTGTCTTAGTTATCTTTAACAAACTGAGTACTTATTAACAAACAAACAAAGACAAGTTAGTCCACCAGGTGTTTCTGTCTTTATAACTAATGGGAAATTTCTCTCTCCATCAGAGAAGAAAATGTTCTCTCTCAAGGTTCACACTCCCTTTGCAGACCACTAACACTAAGCAGTTGAAAAGTATTTGGGAAATATCAACATGTGTTTTTTACAGAAAATGTATCAGCTGTTCCAAGACTTTTCTTTTTTGAGATGCTGGACATTGCACTTACAGCGACTCCTGGAGGACCTTGGATGCCGATATCACCACTCTTTCCAGGAAGACCCTATCAAATCACAAAATGAGACTGATTATGGATCAGTGCAATTTTTAAAAGGATTAAAATCACAGAGGACATTGTGAATTATTACTAAAGAGAAGCTGATAAATGAAACTGACCTGTGTGCCAGGGGGTCCAGGGGCACCTCTTTCTCCATTCTTACCTGGCGCACCCTTTAAAAAGGGAAAGACCAGACATATTTAAAATACATGTTTCTAATTCAAACTCTAGTTAAAATGAGAGTTTCATAGGTATAGGGCCAGATCATCTGCAGAATTAGATCAATGTAGCACCATCAAAATCAATGGAACTAAACTGATCTACAACTGCAGAGGACCTGGCCCATTAAGTATATGTTTTTTAAGTCAAGGAATTACACTAACCTCATTACCCTTAGGACCTGGGAAACCCATCACACCTGGTTGACCTCGTGGACCTGATTGGCCTGGAGGACCAGGTCGGCCAGATTCTCCCTGATTACCCTGATGCAGGAGAGAGATAGCGACAATTAGAAGAAACAAATGATTATGTGAACAATAGAGAAATGTTTAAAAAAAATCAAATGGAAGAGCTAAAAGGTGAGCAAAGACTATGTTATTTTTGGCTAACTTTTCATTTGAAATACACTTTTATAATTTTTTTAAATTACATGTAAACTCCTGTGGAAGAGGAGTCAGTGTTTATAGTGATGTTAAATAACAAAGTTTGGACAGTGCCGTTACAATGAAAAACATATGGAATAGTCGGTCACTGTAAAATTAACACAGAATACAACTAATGAACTTGTTTCTGATCTCCCCTACATTTTACACCAGGACTCCAATGGAGTGATAATGGTGATAAGTGAGATCAAAGGCAAGCCCAGTGACAGTACTATCATATAATATTTGTGCAATGTACGTACTGGAGGGCCGGGTTTGCCATCATGTCCTGGGCTTCCTGGACTTCCTGTCAAACCCTTCATTTGAAGAAAAAATATGTTAATTTTTAGTGAAAAAGCTAATGTTGTTAGATTACATTCTATACAGACACCATTATTTACAGTTAGTTTTACAAAACCATTTCAGGCTCACTAAAGAAATCCATTGGATTTACAAGGGACAAGCTGCTCAATAATTAATTTAATAGGGATTCAGCCCATTCGGAGATATTCGATAGAGGGAATGAAGTTGCTTTAGGCACCAAAAAGCAATCATTATTCTCTAAAATTAAAGTATGCAATGAAAGCATTTTCATTAAGTCCCTATTGTTTACATACAACTACATTTAATAGCACGTTCTTAGTAATTTTGGTTTTGCTCTTCAATTTACCAAATATATGATGTATATCACATTGTATGTCTGAAAATCACATTGATTTCCAATAAAAACTATTTTATTGTAAAATGTAATAACTCATAAGCCTGTATGGAAAAATCAGTGGTTGCTGACCTTTGAACTTACAAACATTAGTCACCAGTACCCACTAATTCTCAGTAGAGCACATTTTACTTTTCTGCTTTTTATGCCTAATGCCTTATAACTTCTCTCTGATTGAGTCTATGGGCATCAAATATTCTATGCCAAAGACCAAACAGCACATTTACTAAATGCTTCAGAACCGAAAAAAATAATG
Source organism: Lepidochelys olivacea (assembly GCF_965140295.1). Classification (NCBI taxonomy): domain Eukaryota; kingdom Metazoa; phylum Chordata; order Testudines; family Cheloniidae; genus Lepidochelys; species Lepidochelys olivacea. The sequence continues at coordinate 51,883,910 of NC_140421.1, read as the reverse complement.
TTCAAATTTTATATTTTATATAAAATTAGATTAAATATAAAATTATCCAATGGAACTTTATATAGGGTCAAAAACTATAAGAGCCAAGCTGTAACTTGAACAGTTTGGTACCTCCTGCATCCTATGGAGTGCAGCTTCATATAGTCTTCCTGCTCCCAACTGTAGAGAAATGTTGTGGGAGTGGGGCAGGTCAGTGCTGGTTGATTTGGTATTATATGGTCCACTGACCAAATACACTTCTGTGGAAGGGCACGAGGGCAGCTTTGGAGGTTACTACAACTCAACTTCAGACACTCCCTAATGCACTCAGGAAAGGATTTAACTCATTGCTTTGAAAATCACCAAAATGTACTGAAAGGATTTTGAGCTAATTGAAATTCAGATATGGTGGCAAACAGTCAAAGGTTCAGGGGTTTAGCTAAGTACCCAGAAATCTGAATACTTATCCAAAATTTATTCAGATTGTTTAATTCTCTTGAGCTTGAACGCCTGGGTTGGAAATGCCATAAGAAGGAGTGTCCTTAAAGTATTTTTTGCACTTCTAGTTCCATTTTTGACCACAACCACAAAGTGCACAGGGTGCACAGGGTGTAAATATAATGAATTAAATACATAAAATAGATATCGACACGGATTGAAAATCTCAAAAAGGTTTGATATCCCATTGGAAATTTGGCTCTGGTTGCTGAATCAAACCAGCTCAGTCACCTGTAATAAAGATTATCATCAAATTATCTTAATAGCACATTAAAAGAACATTCTCTCTTACTCTCATTCCTGGAAGACCAGGGCCACCATCGCGTCCAGGTTCTCCCGGAGCTCCTCTTGGACCTGCAATGCCTGGACCACCACGTTCACCAGCAGGACCCTTAATATTTTTAAAAAGGACATTGGACATTCACAATAAGTAAATAAAGCTATTTAAATGATCATTATTATAATGGATTTCATAAAATTGGGGAAGCATGTACCTTTTCTCCAGGAAGTCCATTACTACCAGGTATGCCACGGGAACCTGGGGTACCCTGCAAGCAAGAGAGCAGACATTTTATTCCTGTGGATCAAATATCATGCAAAGTCTACCTATGTAGCAGAGACGATCAAAAACATCTGCTGGTTTCTTGAAAGATCATGTGCAAAGTTCTGTTCACACAAATAGATCCAAATATTTTTAAATGTTGTAATAACAAACTTTGATGTTTCTTAACCAACCACTTTTACTCACATTTTAGTGATATTCAGTGAAGGAGATACATGGAGATGACATTCCATCCTGGCTGTACAGATTCAAGATCCTTTTTCTGTATGCACAGTGCACTTTGGGTCTAATCCAACGTCCACTGAAGTCAAAGGGAGTCCTATAAGTGACTTCAATGGGCATTGGTATAGGCCCTATTCTTTAGGATTTCCTTAAATTCATGTTAAAAAATTAACACATTTCAGCCTTGAAAAATGATTTTCCTTCTCTATCATTCTTTAAGAAGGCCTCTTGGTTGCAATGTTTTGATGACATTAGTTAATATTATCTGCATTGTTTTAAGACAACTTTCCATTTGCAGTTCACTCATGCATTCAACCTCCTCCTATTTTGTTCACTGTGCATCTCTGATTTCCTCACAACTTTCCAAAATACTTTCCAAAGTTAGTGAATATAAAATTGAATCAATCTCAATTCTAATTTGTTTTAGGTGGGAACAGGAAATTAAAATGAGCAGCAGGCTGTCATTGTTGATGATGCTGGAACAATTTATTTCAATAATTATTCCATGATAAAACTCTATACAAACCAGTAGCATCTAATTGTTAAAAGACTGTTGGCAGAAGAATCAGCTAATTATCCTGAATATGGATGAATCAATCTTAATTTCACTTTCAAGAGTTGAAACTTTGTCATGTTCATTTGATCTGCAGGAATTCAATTTCATTGTCATTCTACAAATTGTAGCGGGATTGTATTTGGCATCTTTAATACATATTACACTATACTTTTCTGTTCTTATTCGGTTCAAAATCTTGTGTAGAAACACCAGTTTTTTCAAGATTAATAACCCTCTAACTATGAAAAGAAGAATAACTTTAATGTATTTTAAAGTAAAGAAAGACCCAAGCCATGCAGAGCAGATCTAGATTAGGATTTGGATCTGAAGTTTTCCAGTATGTGGGATGTTCACATCTGGAAGTTTGGTTCAATATCTATTTGGATTCAAAGTTTGAATCCCAAGTTTTGGTACATGGTATGTGACATATGATTTAACTACCCAGTGTGGTAACTTGGAGTGACTTACCCTTTCTCCTGGTGTTCCAGGTAAACCATTTGTGCCTGGCTCACCATTAGCACCCTTTTTGCCTTCTTCGCCAGGAGGACCAGCAGCACCTGGAATACCATTTTCACCCTAGTGACAAAGCAGGAACAAGTGAAAACATATTGTGCAGAGGCAAAACTCTCACTGAGTTCAATGGAAGTTTTGCCTGGGGTAAGGACTGTTATTAATAAGCTTGTAAAACATGATGATGCATTAAAGAAATTAGAATATTTAGAAAATCACTTACACGCTCTCCTCGTAAGCCTGGCTCTCCTTTTGCACCGTTCTTACCAGGTTCACCCTAAACAGAACACACTTCCATTAATGCTTCTACATAACAGAATATTTCGGTAGGTTTGTTAGATAACAATAATAAGAAGAAATATATCTCTCAGCATTTAAATTGTCAGCTCATTTTTATGGTTTATCTGCTTACAGGAGTCAAACAGAAGTGGAAGACTCCTACTTGAGCTTGTTACACATCCTCTCTGTAAAAGAGATGATTCTGTAACCCTTACTCAGGTGAGTGCTTCCATTGGGTCAAACCCTAGGTTTCATTCTGGTTTTGAATCACTGGAAGTTTGATGTCAGTTTTGCTGGATGCCAATGGGAATTTGCATTAATAAGGTTTGAGGAATTATGGAGTAATTCTGTCAGGACACAGCATGTTAATTTCAATGTTAATACAATAATAAGCATTTTACACACTATGAGTAGATTTCATAGGGGCAGGCCCAAGGAAATTTAGAAATAAAAAAGATGAAAATTTTTATATGTAACAATTAGAAATGGATGAATGGTGTGAGTTTAAATCTGAGTGGCCATCCAGATACATCCTCCTACCACCCAAAGATATAATTACTGTATGTCAATTGAGATATGTTGAGATGTCAATAAGGTTCAACACTTGGAATAGTTATGATGGACAAAAATCTGTAATTTTACTATGGCTTTGCAATATTATACTGTTACCAAAGTTTTTGCTTTGCTGTGCTTTTCTGTTTTGTTGGTTGGATAATTATAATAGACAATTGCAAAGGGATGGTAGTGTTAAGGAAAAGTTAGCACATGTGACTTCATTTTGGTTTGGGGCCCACCATTGTTTAAATGCCAGCACATCATACACCAGGAGGAGTGATCCTTAGATACTGAATCCCTGTGAAAATCCTCCTCCTTGTCTCCAGCCTGCCTTGACTCCCAGTATCTGGTTTTTGTCAGTCTCTAACTCCCTGTCTCTTGGCCTTGATGTGAGGCCTCCCATTCTGATAATAAAAGTTACCGATGCATGGCTTTAGGACCATGCTGTGTAATTAAACATACTGGTATAGCACGAGGAATGCACCAAGCAGGGATAGGTGGTAGATAAGACAAGGGTTTGTTTATTGGCTAAGGTTTCCGATGAACGAGGGCAACATGCTTTGCTAAAAAGTATATAACCTTTGTATAATCTATATTCGTGGTCCCCCCCTGGCTAGCAGGGGGGCACCACGCTCGAGCATAATAAACTTAGTGTTTTTTGGGAACTCTGCAGTTGTGGACTTTGTTTCTGTGCCTCAGCCTAGATTCGAACTGTGCGTGTCCTATCAGGTGTAATTCGTAGCATTGGTGTGCCTGTCCTATCAGGTATAATTCGCAGCATTTGTGTGCCTGTCCTACCAGGTGTAATTCGTAGCATTTGTGTGCGTGTCCTACAAGGTATAATTCACAGCAGTTGTATGCGTGTCCTACCAGGTGTAATTCGTAACAGTAGAATTGACTAGGCAAGTTCAAATATATAGGACATGGCTGAAGGCTCCTAACAGAACTCCAGAAGCCATATTCTTCTGTCACGTACAGGGAGTCCTCAGACTTATGATGCCTGAGTTAAGTTGGATGCCACTTATGACGCTTTTCTATTGACTGCCCATTTCACCCCTACGATGCTTGTTTTGACCTTAGGACACTCAATTTGCATAAAGTTTGCTTGAAATCACTTCCTGTTTGCATTATACTGGTAGGAGCTGGAAGGGGTCACTTCTGATTGGCTTAGAGGCATCAGGGTAGGTTGTTGCTGGGTAGGGTTGCCACTTGTTTTTGATTGGCTCCTGGCTCCAGGCTCAGCCAATCAGAAATCTTGAACCGTGATTGGCTGAGTCTCAGCATGTGTGCCATTCTCCTTGGCTTTCTGAGCTTGTGTTGCCAGCATCCTGAGCAGCATGTGTGAGTGTATATGTTTATTTGAATGATGTTTACAAAATACTGTGTACAGTAAATACATTGATGTTGCAACATTAGTCATCTATAATTCATTTAGTACAAAAAACTGGGTTATTGTGGTGAAAATAGTATATCAAGCCTTGGTTCAGGAACCAATCCCCCCTTAATCCTCAATCCTACCATTGATTCCGATGGCAAAAGTGTTTTCGACTTACATTTCGACTTACAACACAATTTTGTGGAATGAATTGTGTCATAAGTCCGAGGACTTCCTGTACACCTGTGCAACCCTACTGGGGGTTGCAGGTGATGGGGAATTTATCCCCTTGTTTTATCTTAGTAATGAAAAGAATGTTGGTAACTCACTGACGGGCCTCTTTGTCCGGGAATTCCATTGGTACCTGCGGGACCAGGAGGGCCACGGGCTCCACTCAACCCAGGAGCACCAGGAATACCAGCAGGGCCCTGTGTGGGATTGAAGGACACTAATATGAATAAAGCATGGCATTACTGAATGCTGTGTAATCAAAACTGTAACCCCGACCAATAACATTGCAAAAAATGACAATTTGGTGGGATACTTACCGTTTCACCTTTACCACCTGGGTTTCCATCTCTTCCAGGATTGCCCTGGAAAGAAGAAATGATTAATCAATGCTAACACAGTGTCCTTAAATCCAAAAATTCCATAGCACTTTGCAATCATCAATTTGTATGGCAGTAATCATAACAATATGTTTGTATAACCAGCACAATATTTCCGAGGACTTATGTGATGTTTGTTACTTACAGGAGAACCAGCTGCACCAGCATGACCTTGTGGACCAGGTTCTCCTCTTTGTCCAGGGGTACCATCAGAGCCTGGGGAACCAGGAGCACCAGCTTCACCCTATGAAGAAGATGGTATGAGAGCAAATTGAACTCCCTCTAGTATTGCTCCCAATGCATAATATTAACATTTTAGCCTCATTACCTCTTCCTCAGCCAGTGCACCTTTGCCTGACCCAGGCAGAATGCTGACACTAGCCTATCCTGAGCAAAGTGGGCAGGTAACTGATCTAAGGGAACACAGCCAGCTAGAACTTGGCAATATGTGCTGGGCAGCACTTGCTGACGTACTGCATATTGTCTCATGCAGTTCGAAAGAGTGATAGAAAGCACATTGCCTCTCATGCACTATAAGGCATTGTGTCTGCCTCGTTCCTGTGCAGGTAGAATGCATCAGAGTACCTTTACCTAGTTGCCAAAGCCCCATCCTGCACCTTACAGTATTCCTTAGAGGAACAAGACTGCAATTTAGTCCTTTTAACATAAGAAAAGAATAAAAAAGAGCACATCATTTGTATATTTAACATGGAGGAGCAGAGAGAGTCTCCAGAGAAGAAGGGCTAAAAAAGGAGAAGGATAAAGAAATCAACAGTTGCAAGGACAGTGATGTGCACAGGTGTGGGCTTCACATTAGAATGGCTGACACACAAAATTAGTAGTACTGCTGGATGATTGTATTACTTGTATTGTAAATGTGTCTAGAGGTCAGCATGAACGTATCTTGGAGAAACTTCCAAAACATATGCAGAAGTGAGAGATGTTACAGGCCTTGGGCCAAATCCTCACTGCATTCACATGCATTGGTTGCAATGGGAGTGCCTGTGAGAGTGAAGTGAACATGATTTGCCTAATTCTGTGTATGAAAATACATCAGCTATAGACCTCCAAGAAATGTGACAGCAGCCAGAAAGTGAGGAACCATCTAGTGAAAAATACACACCAGTATCTCTGAGGTATATATGTAGACATATGTCATATGGTAAAATAGATCTTCAAATAGGTACCTTAGAACCTGGAGAGCCTGGAAATCCTGCAGTTCCTGGAGGGCCAGGGGGACCCTTAAATAAAGAAGGCAAAGTTATTATTACAAGAGGTGAAGGTCATATGGAATGAATCTTAATTTGAAAATAAACCCGAGAGAGTTTTTTTCTGTCATGAAAAAAAACATCTGGCAAAATATCAAGAAATATGAGTCATACTCTAGAAGATGAAATTTGGGTGGTTTTAAAATATCACACCTATACTTTAGTTACCCTTATTCAATGTACATTTTCAATCAGATGTGGATGTTTTTGTACCTGAATAATTTCAATTTGAAAAGTATGATTATCGAGATGATATTACACAAACTATTTTAACAGATCACTTGAATGAAAGCATGTGAGAGGGAAAAGAGGAGAATATGGTTGCTACTATTACAATTTCTACGTAGTTGGAAAAATAAAAAAGTTGGGCTACCCCATGGTTTATATGGCCTATTGAGACCAAATGAGCCAGTGTGAAGCATCAAAGGACAAAGACTTTGTTGATTGCTCTCCCCCACATTCATGAAGAAGGGGCTTGCGTGTGAACTCATCCCATCAGCCTGAACTCTGGGGGAAGAGAATAAAAATGCCTGACAAGAAGGAACTATATCAGGATGCTGTTTGGAATTTGGAGAGGGCAATGTTTCTAAGCATAAGCAAGGGATCCCCAACTGCTTGGCTTGTGCTAGCGCTAAAGGACATATAGAGCTTGCATATTATAGTAGCTACGATTACCTTTTGAAATCTAAGACTGTATCTCATTTGTGTGTGTCTGTTTACCTGCTTTAACCTTGTAAATAACCATCTCATTTATTTTTCTGAGTTAATAACTCTTTAGTTAGTATTATAGGACTGGCTACAAGCATTGTTTTTGGTTTGAGATCTGAGGTACAACTGACCTGGAGTAAATGACTGGTCCTTTGGGACTGGGAGTAACCTGAATATTGTTGTGATTTTTGGGGTAAGGGTCAATTACCACAAAGGCAAGATAGACCGGAGTTCACACTTGTTACTTGGTTGATGAAATCTAATTATAGAACATACATCAGTTTGGGGTTTATGCCCTGTTCCTTGACAGTCTGCCCTGAGGTTGGCACTCTTGCTCGTGAGCTAGTCTAGACAGCTTGACATCATGGTCTAGCGCTAGGGTGACTTATATGATGAAATCATTCCAAATCTGGCCCATATAAAGAGTTTCCATTATCTTTGTCAGTAAATAATTAGAGAAAAGCTTGGATATACATACACATCCTTTTTATTTACAGGATCATGATTTCTCTTATTTTCTTTTTATTCTTCATCAAAAATAAAGGTTTTATCTTTCAATCATAATAAGCATAAAGTTCTTGAAAAGTATAATTGCATAAGACACCAGTTCATAAGGCAAACCATGTCCAATTAGTGGGTGGCGTTGTAGGACATCAAGCACATGGGCAAGAGAAAAATAGTTAAGCAATACAATAGTTAAGGGAAAACAATAGTTAAGTTTCTTACAGGTTGTCCAGATGTTCCTGGAGTACCATCATTACCACGGGCACCCTACCAAAAGAATACAACATAATCACATACCAAACATTCTCTTTGGGGCTAAAAAGCCAAGCACTTTGATATTGGACAATGATTTTGACTTTCAAACCATGTTTCTGTGTGTCCATGCATTCCTATATATTTTATTAAGGTACACACAATTCCTCAGGTATGGTGGCATACTATATTAAATAACAATAGTAGTAGCAGTAGTAATAATAATAATATCCAAAAGGGGCCTATCGATTGTACATGCACTTTGCTGTAATGATACGATAGTGGTAGACAAGGAAATATGTTATTAGACACCAGAAATTCTTTAATGCATAGCAATCATGCTTAATAAAGCAAAACATAATGCGTGTGACCTGTAAATAAGACAGCAATAGATGTCATGCATTCTTGAATGACTATAGCTTACAACCACAGAGAAAGGATAAAATGTGGCACAAGAGAACTAACAATGATTTAAGGCCTGTTACCTCTGCTGTAGATGTATCAGACATCTTCATTGCTCAGTACATTGAGTACTAGCATAAACAGTCCCTGTTCTGTTATATTTTAGGTTGAGACTTGTTTGCATTAGCTAGTGTTAATTACGACCTCCCCTTGTAAGCCAAGCTGGGACACCACAGTCTCACTCTTCTCTACAGCAGTCACTTTGTTTAGTTAGTCTTGTAATGCTGACCTCTACTCCATCCTGCCCACCCTGTTGGCTGAACTTATACCCTCAAAGTATAATATATTAGCATACAATATAAAGAAGGACTCATTAAGGACACGTGGCATGTAACAAATCTGTATGCCCTTTACTACAACCATTGATCTTTGGCTGGTAAATTTTCATGATGATTTTGCGGAATCTATATATTCTGCCATATCCTCCTATACACTATTTGATGTACTACATCTCACTTAGATTGTAAGCTCTGTGAGTCAGGGAGCTTTTATTTTGTGTGTCTAAAAAGCATGCTGTACACCTGTTGGGTTGTGCAACAGAAATAATAGCAATCCTGTAGTTTTGTTCCAATTACTTACAGCAGAACCAGGAGATCCTGGTCTCCCCCTTTCACCAGCTGGACCTCTTGGACCCTAAAGAACATACGATTATTAATTTGGGAAATGGATTTCCAAAGACACCATGTAACAAACAACAAGAAGAAAAACAATTTTGCTTCGAAATGTTTCAGTGGGGCTGTCTGCATGGGTAAGCAGTACTCAGTGTGTGTGAAGGGTGGCAGAATCAAGCTCTTAAGAAATAAAGTCAGAAGAGAGCGGAACATAGTAAGAAATACTAAGCAGAAAAAGTATCAGTTACTGTAACTTCCAATTAAATGATAATGAAAAAAAATTACCATTGGCCCAGGTGATCCATTTTCTCCAGGAAGACCATTTTCACCCTGTTATATAAAGAGAATATCATGTTTTGACAGCATTAATCTTTATTACCAGATTTCATTAGTGATCTCTTGTAGGGATGACACACAGTAACAAGCAAGGTCCCAATCCTCTGAGATGCTAAACACCTTCTATGAGGTATTCAGCTTCTTCAACTTCTACTGAAGTCAATGGGGATTGAGACGTCTCGACAACCTCAGGCACAAAATATTAAAACAAAAAGGGTTGGGGCCTGATCCATCATTGTGTTACTTCAGTTCTACATGGCTGTAATTCCATTAAAATCAATTGAGTTACTCTGGCATTAAGCTGGAGTAACACAGAGGTGAACTGGGTCTGAAGTGTATCAGTAAAGCATCTTTTTAAAGTAATGGAGTTGAACATACTATTCAGACATGGGAATCTCCATCTTTTCTCCGTTACTGTTATAAAATCATATGAGATGTGCTGCAATTGCAGACAACAAACTCCCCTAGAGTAATTGATTATTTATATGGACATGATCAGCCAGGACTTAAGAAGCGTAAGTGGTTTTACAGAAGCAAATACACAAAATACAGTTTTGTTATTGATTCAGAGTAAAATTACATACTTTCTAGAGGCTGCAACAAAATCACTTTACCTTCAGACCAGGAGCACCACTGTCGCCTTTGGCACCATCTCTTCCATCAAAGCCCTAAGGGAACCAAAAATAACGTACATTTCATTTCTACTCTTGAAAACATGATAATCCTTGATCACTATTGAACTTCAAGTGCATCCTTTTTTTTTTTTAACCTGAAAAGCTGACACATCTTACATTGTAGGAAGATGGCTTATATTGGTTCAAACAGTAATACAACAGAAAATCAAAATAGTTTTAACAAATCCAGTTGTAAAATGTTTCAGGAACATAAACATGCAAAAGATGATCAGTGCATGCTTAGAAATAGACTATGAACTCCTTGTTAGACAGATGAGTATTTAGTGCCACAAGTAATCGCATTTATTTCCATAGGACTGCTCATTTGGGTAACTTCTCAACAATGTAAATACAGGGATCAAAATTTGGCTCGTAGTTAAGAATACATCCAGGTAATTTATTTTTGTCAGTATTATTGGTAAATCAAAATAAGCAGAGAAAAGCAGAGATGGGACAAAGGGACACATTTTGAATCCAGATCAGAACTTTCCCAAAGTATAGGGTGTTCGTGGCCAGGGTTTTAGATTTTCAAAAGGCCCATTACTGAGAGAAGAGCCAGTTGTGGAGTTCAGATCTGAACTTTCCAAAAATTCTGCAAACGGGAGTGCTTGCGCCTGTTACATAATGATTCAGTTAGAGTAATTCACTCAAAAATAACCTTACAATAATACTTACTCTGTGACCTTTCATTCCATTGAATCCAGGCATACCAGGGGGTCCTTTGTGGCCCTAAACATATAAACATAGAAGAATATGTAAATTACAAATACGGTGGAGTAATGAAGCACAGAAACGAAGACATATTAAGTAGCATAGTCAGTCTGGTGGTATAGTTAACAAAATGCAAAATCAACAAGTTGGTTTTTCATTCAGAAGAGCTTTCTTGGGGGCTCTTTCTTACCGCAGGTCCAGGTAATCCACGCTCTCCAGGTCTGCCTGGTCTTCCAGGTTCTCCCTATGGACAGAATAAATGGTTTTGCTCTGTTGTTATTTCAGTTTTTGGCAAAGAACTAGTAATACAGGACTAAACACACCTTGGAATAAACTGATGCAACTCTCATTTACATGAATGGGTGGAGGGGGTCACATCAGTTTATACCAGGGTGAAATCTGTCTCATAGCACAATTTTGTCTTTACATTAGAAGCCCATCGTCACAGCTCATGATCCATTCTTATCATGGAGTAAGTTCCAGAGTTAGCCATGCTATTCTTGGTAGAAATGATGGCATCACAGAAGCCTTGTGATGCCTCTGATATTTACCACACATGGAGAAACAGTCAAAAGGGACAAAGAGTTTTATTGACTGATTGTGTCTCTCTGTATGATAGCCATGCAAAATAGTCTATTTTGTTTTGTGAGCCAAAACTTGGTCGTTCATGACCATAGAACCCATTTCCCAAAGATTCAAAGTTAATGTGGCTCAGAACAAGATTTCAGGCACATATCAAAAGTAGGCTCTATCCTATCACTGCCTGATTTATGGCCTGATCCAAACCCCATTAAACTTAATGGGAGTCATCCATTGACTGCACTGGGCTTTCGATCAGGCCCTTAATGAGTTCAGTGCTAGGTGTCAAGTTTGTAAGATCTTTGCATAAAATACAGGTGACAAATATGAAGGACTGTATATTGGGATCTAGAAAAAAAAATCAATTCATCTCCGTAGCACACTCAGGGGAAATGATCAACCCACCCAAACAAACATAAAAGCTTGGAACTACAATAGAAGCACAGACACCCTAAGCCAGGGATTGGCAACCTTTGGCCCCTGGCCTACCAGAGTAAGCCCCCTGGTGGGCCGGGCTGGTTTGTCTACCTGCCGAGTCCACAGATTCAGCCGATTGTGGTTTCCACTGGCCACGGTTTGCTGCTCCAGGCCAATGGGGGCTGTGGGAAGCGGCGCGGGCCGAGGGATGTGCTGGCCACTGCTTCCCACAGCCCCCATTGGCCTGGAGCGGCGAACTGCGGCCAGTGGGAGCCACGATCGGCTGAACCTAAGGACGTGGCAGGTAAACAAACCGCTCGGCGGGCCACGTGCCGAAGGTTGCCGGTCCCTGCTCTAAGTTGTTAACACACAAATGGTAAACTAAACTATGGTTTACAACTAAAACTGGCCAATGCAAAGAAATTCAGAGCAACTGCCAAGTCAGCCACTTAGTTCTGACCTCACTAATTGTGTCTACATATTATTTGTGATATGTTTCATAAGGGGCTGGAGATTGTCACAACTCCTCTGGAACGGAGACATTTCATACCAAGTTTTAACAGAGAGCAAATTTTTACAGACATATTATGAAATCCACAAATCAAGGGATTACATGTGATAGCCTGAAAGATACTTAAACAAAGTACCAAGGGACACTGCTTTAATAACACCACACAGTAATTTTGATCCTCCTCCATTATATACAGTAATATTGAACTTACATCTTTTCCTGAGGAACCAGCTGGGCCTACTAATCCTGGGGGTCCTGGAGGTCCCTGAAAACAAAATAAAGATGAATTTACTTCCATCATGCACAAATAACAGTTGTATTAAAATGTCACAAAATATTTGCACAGCTGCAATACAGAGCTTTGGTAAATACACTGGGCAGTCATTCAGGGTTAAATCCACCCAGTGGGGAGGTCTGGCCCAAGGCACGCTGCATCTCATGACAGTGGTGGGTAAGGGGGCATTTGACTAACTGCACTCCACAGAGTGGACCTCTATATGTCTCCAAATCATAGCTGCAGAAGGGTTTGAAAGCAGGGCACAATTGGACTAGAAAGGCCATAATTTGTGACTATGTAGATCCAGGAATCAGAAACCTGATGCCCATGAGTTGGAACAGTGGCCAAGGAGGGAATGCATTGCAGGTACACAGGCAACCCATAGATAGCAGGGTTAATTCCATCCCTAAACCCTCACGTAGTTTACTGCTTAATGCCCACTCTCAGTGGAACAGGGAGACTTTCAGTTTTGGGGATTAAAAGTATTATTGGGCCAGATCCTTAGGTGTATATTGGCATAGTTCCATTGAAATCAACAGGATTTACCAAAATCACCATTTACGCAATCACTATTTTTATACCTCTGTTCAATTCTGCCTAGGTTTTTGTCCTATCTAGTATTCAGCTGACGTGGGTTTAAATTATTCCATAAATGTTAAATGCATCACAGATATGTTCTTCCTGTTACTATTTGTGGTAGGCTTATGAAAAGCAGTAACCAGCTAAATGTCATAGATTGTTTAATAAAGTTCCAGTCACTTTGGTGAGCCCACAGGAGTGAAATGAGAGATTCGTATCTGAATGTGTGAACCAATGGATAAATCTCAGCCAAATAGGAGAGGAATTTGATCAGCAATGAAAAGGAGAATTTGCAATGGGTTTAATTGTTATAAGGGTTTCCAAAATTATCTCTATTTTTGTGAGCAGTATTTGCATCAAATACTGCTCATCCCTAATGGTTAGTGCACCATGGAACTGAATTTGGTCCATAGTGAATATGTACAGAAAAAATTGCTTCTCTGTGGGTCTTCCTTTCATAAGGCCTGATCCAAAGCCCATTGAAGTCAATGGAAGGATTACACTTGACTTCAATGGGGTTTGGATCAGACCCAAAGTGAAGTAATTTTTTCTCACATGTATTCATATGGATTATTACCATTCTATTGAAAAGTCTGGTGTGACTTGTTTCTTTTTTTAAAAGGTTGCATAGACTATATTCCTTCTACGAATTCATTTCTTAAGGGATCAATCCTAACATCCTTACTCAGGCAAGGTGGGCATATGCCTATGGAAAGCCTGCAAGAGCATGATTTTTAAGCAAATAGTAATGTAGAGTGATACTTACAGAAGGGCCAGGTTGTCCAGGCTCACCAGGGGAACCTTGGTATCCATGAGTACCCTAATATGTAGAAGAACACAGCTGAGAAATCACTATTTTTGTCTCCAGGAAGTTGCTACATATTGCAGTACTCTCATAATGATAATAAATAATTCACCCAGAACAATTACTGAACAACCAGAGGGAAACAAACTGACAGGATCAAATAATCAATTGAAATAAGCCCCTGTGCAATATGGATTGAAACTACTCCACTAAATGGAGATTCATATTAAAAAATCCAAAGCCCATAGCATATGGCTGGACATGCACTGGAATTTCCAGATTCACTTTAGATGACTAGGGCTGTTAAATGTATGTATGAATTAAGAGGCTGGAGCATTATCAGTGGACCATAAGTAAAATTGGAATGTAGGCATCTTTAAGGATCATAGTCTATGATGATTTACATGCCCTATAATTCCATTGATTTCAGTGGGAATGCCTGGGGTCTAAGTAAGGGCAGAATCTGGTATTGAATCATTTGTTCCTGAGATATTACAGACCAATAAAAGAACACAACATATTCATAAAATTCTCAGCATCTAGATTTGTTGGTTGAAAACGTACCCAAATTCAAGGAGAGAGAATAGGGGCTGTATATTTCAGGGGGCAAGAGGTACATAGCAAGGCTGAACTTTACTTACGGGTGGGCCTGGTTGACCAGCTGGGCCAGGCAGGCCAGGTGGGCCGGGGGCTCCTAAACCACCCTAAAATGTATATATAAAAATAGTCATTACATCAAAATCTATTTATAATCCTTATTAGGATCATAACCATAGACAGGAATGACAATAAAAGACAGTTCAGTATGGATGCCTATTGCTGTAGAGCAGAAGTCTGCAATGAAATAGAGTAAAGATGGTGGAAAATTTTCTATCAGCAATGAGAGGACTGTAACAAATTTTAACCTTAGTATCTTAGAGAAATCCAGCAGAAAGAGAATGTACTTTTACTGTATGGCTATGCAGTGTGTTTTGATTGTGGCTCATAATCTCCACCATTTACAATCTCTCCAGGAAAGACTTAAATCAAATTTGTTTGGTGTTTTGCAGTGGCATACTGCAGTCATACAATACAGGCTCTGACTAAACTGACCCAGAAGGGGGTCCTTCTGATTTCACCCTTTTACTCCAGGTTAATATTTCTTTCCTCTAGACATTTAAACCGCCAAAGGATGTTGCCATATTGCCTTTTGTCCAGCTAAAATGAAGGATAAACCACTTGCTGTAGGGCAAATACCAAGGACATTTCATAAATCTGCTGCAAGGAATATTCCTAGGGTAAAAGAGTATCAGCTTCCTTAATGGACCCAAGCACCTCATCTCCTCAACGCAAATGAGTTCTATTACTCTGGACACAGTTATGTCCAAGATGGCGCCTTAACCCAGGCCCCAGTATGGTGGAGCCAAATGGTGCCAGTAAACCCACAGGTTATTCTACCTGTGCCACTTTTGGATTTCTATAACTAATTTGAGAGTAAAATCAGCATTTGTTAGATGCTAATTTCTTCTCTCTGTATGCTTGGTATTACATGCACATGTACAATCCATTAGGGCAGGATGTGCTTCGGCAACATAACCTTCATGCTGTGAAAAGGTTTCTCCCCTGTACACCTCTTCGGACTTCTAACTGTTTAATTTTATATTTCTGATACTTGGTAGGGATTCATTTACAGCATGGATTCTATATTATATAGCAGAGGGAAAATATTCCATGACATACAGAATAGATAATACATTCCACAGCAGAGGAAATATGTTCCATGACTTACAGCATAGATAATATATTTCCCAGAACAGGTAATATTCCATGATTTACAACACAGAGAATATATTTCATATCAATTTCATTTTCACTACAGTAGATTAATCCAACCACTATAAATACTATTTGTCATATTTGTCCAGATTTGATAAAGAAAATCACAGTAGAATTTGTGTCTCAATCAGAAAGTATACCTAATGGCTTAGAACTGTGTCAGTCTACTTGCTTGTATCATCATATGTGTGATTATTAGAACCAATTTAACATGAAAGGAAATTGGATTGGTGCTGCATCCATGCATGGCTACAAACTGAACAAAACATGTTATTTTTCAAAGTACACACTGAGGAAATAAATCCATAGTTAAGAATGGCATTTGCTTGTTAGCAGTGTCTCCAAACTGTGAATAAATGGGAATTGTTTAGCTGTAAATTATGGTTGGTTCAGAGAAACAGTAAGTGAACAGTTATTATGTAAGAGAAATGAAAGCCAATGAGGAGAAATTGACATGTAAAGTTAAAAGACCAACAGTGTCTTTACATGCAGTGAAAAGACATTGTAATAACAATGGTGGAGAGATGTGTGGATAATGAAATACCAGTCATGGTTAACCCCCTATAAGGAAAATATATTTGTGCTGAAGATAAGTCCATTAGCCATTCCAACTATTTGGATTAGGTATTTACCTGAATTAACAGCAAGAATTTAGTAAAACAAAAATCAAATGTTGTTGAGATTTATAATACATCACAGAATAGCAAATTTAGATGTGTCTATTATTCACATCACATCAGTTTATTCTATGATGCAGTGTAAAACAATTTGACAGGACACAGTATGGCAAAAACAGACAGCAAAGGATGTAGGCTATTCAATCATGTTAAAAACATGCCCCGTGTCCATTGAACCATATATAAGAAATCTAAGTATCTTTAATATAAATGCCAAAACACAGTGTAGCAACCATGTTTGTTGAACTGAAATGTATCTCTGTTATCTGTGTTCTCATGTTAGGAAGCCAAGCAGCAGAATGTAGATGATACAATATGACAAGCTGTGAGTAAAATCTGTAAGGAACTGAAAATGAATGAATGAACGAATGAGTGAGGTAGAAACAAATGAGAGAAAACAAAACTGAGAAAATAATGAACTGCAGTTCAGTAAAAAGAAGTCTACCATTCATTCAATACGATGATCTGATGGAACACAGAGAAATAACATGTTTGTTTGGTGCTGCTTTCGTATGGTACAGCATGTGACATACAATCCTTGTTATGTAGACTAGGAAATAATGATTGTAGCCAATGAAGCAGCAACCAATTTCAGATAATAGTTCACAATGTCCATTAGAGATTGCACAGTATTCCATGACACTGTCAGAAGGCACTTGTATCTATCAATGGAATATCACTCTTGTAAGAATGCTCCATGTTAGCTGTGATGAATGACCTTACAAACCTAGTACATACAGAGAAAATTAAGCAGATATGTTTTCTAGATGAACTTTATGGAGGAAATAACTCATGAATATGATTGTTTCATCCAATGTGTCTTTGATCTAATTAAAAAAAATTGAAAAGTTTGTGCCAGGTCTAATGGGCAGATTCAGCATCCTGAGTGCATAGGCTGAAGTGCTGTGGGTAGCAAAGATCACAGTCGGATGCTCTGGCTGCATCTGGGATGAAAGGAAGAAAATGAAAGGAATATATTGGTTTGCCATA
The DNA here is from genome assembly GCF_965140295.1 of Lepidochelys olivacea. Lineage (NCBI taxonomy): Eukaryota > Metazoa > Chordata > Testudines > Cheloniidae > Lepidochelys > Lepidochelys olivacea. The sequence goes on along the minus strand of NC_140421.1, from coordinate 51,866,590 downwards.
GGGCAATATTTGAATATTTGAACTGTGGAAATATAAACTGGGATAGAGGATTACATTGAGCATGAATGGTCTTGAATGCTGTCGGAAAGAAGAAGGGGAAGGGACAGATAAAAGCATTCAGGGTGGAGGAAAGAAAAGCAGTTAGTGGAAACATAATGAGAGGTAGAAAATGGAAGAGGCAGGGAACAAAGGTGAGGAGAATATAGAAAGGAGAAGAGATGAAAATAAGGAAAGAGGTATGAACCTTATTTGTTCAATGGGAAAGGCATAAATATCAAAGATACAATCTACAAAAGGAAAAGGTGCTCTTAAAAAAGGGAAAGAGAAAAGGTTACTATCTTACAATAGCATGTGGATATATGGGTCCACCACCACCAGCCTTGGTATCATAGGAGTCATACTGAGGAGAAAAATTCTGCAACAGAGAGATCAAAACAAGAGAGTCCATTATAAATCAAATCAGGCAACATACAAACTTCATATGACACACTGTATGGGAAATAACTCATGTATATAAGCTGTTTCGCAATGTTCTAACACTTACAATTCTCCATGTTTCAAAAGTCATCCCAAATGGAAGCCCATATAGCATCTTCCTTTGCGCCTAGCCTGGTGGTCAGAATTACTTTAGCTGCCTATACAGCTGACCCTGTACTGTACTGTAGATCTGCCTGATGTGAGGAACCAACTGCCCTTTTCCATCCTCTCTTCTCTTATCCCCAGACAAGTTATCAGGTAACATCTTAACAGAGCATGGGTCACTCCTTTTGAGCTTCTCCCAAGTTTCCTCTTGAAACCACACCTCTATTGACCTAGTCCAACCGCCACTGAAGTCAATAGGAGACTTTTCCATAGAGGTCAAAGGAAGGTGGATTTCGTTTATAATCCAGACTCAAGAGAAATCATGGCTCACTTCTTAACTATTGCTAATGCCAGCACTAATTAGGTATATCCCCTGATCCCCTTGGGAATAATAGTTAATAATACCATAATGACACCCACAGATATCCCTAAGTGGGCACTCAGAGAGCAAGAGGTATATCACTCTGTCAATCTAGATGCAGGCGTCTGGGAGGAGGAACATGGGTACATATGTTCCACAGAGGTCTATCAAGGACCCCATATCTGCCTTAATAGCAATCAGGGCAAGTGTCATTATAATCTGGGACCCCGCTGAGGCAGCCAGTCTCAGGTCGTTGTGATCAACATTAATTGTTTGTGCTAAGAAGTTTTTGTAGGAAGTTCCTTGTGAACTTCTTTTACCCTGTTGAAAATTATCCAAATGTGAATCTCTATCTATGTTTTGCACTTGTTGTACAAGGACGCGATGTTATGCTTACATCTGAGAAGTTAAATGTGCAAACCATCACTATCAGCTGTATAGACACGTTGATCCTACGAACATAGGGATCAACATCGATGTACTACAGCAATTAATACAGCATCCAGAATTAGAAGCCTTAGTAAAAGACCTGGAAAAGGAGGGCAAGAGTTTACTGATATCAGTTCATCACTCCACTGCACAGATTAAAAAGAGAGGTAAAAAGTTTAAGTTTTGCCCATTGGCGGGAAACTCTGTTTGCCACTTCCACAGAGTTGTCCCAGGCCTGGCACATTATGTTGCATCCTTTTGCGGTTATTTTGATTATTTTATTCAAGGTCTTACCCTTATCCTTGTTTTCATGGTGATAGGATGGGTAAAGTTAAAGCTTTGAAAGATGGCTAACAAGTCTAGATTCTCCAGAGTACCTGTCGCTTGAGTGATACAGGTGTGAAGACAGTTATTTGTAAATCAGTAACATCTTCAAGGAGGGGAAATGTTAGGTAAAATCTGTTTCTGACCTGTTTTATGTAATGTCCATCTTGGATTTGTAAAAGGACAGCTAAGTCTTCACCTTGGATACCCTTCTCCTCAGAGGATTTAGTGCCCTTTCAGCCTTTTTCAAATTAAGGCAGGAAAAGGTCAGGGCAGTTAGAGTGGCAGCCATAATCTGCCTAGCAACAGCAGGTTATTTAGTGAGTGGCACGCCTGTCACTCAGGGCTATCCATCTGAGTGGCAGCCAGTGTCCCACACAGTTCAGCTAGCTGCCAGGGGTCCCAGAGGGACCAGAACTCACAGGACTTTGGATTCTTGGTCTCTATTAACATACTTGCACTCAACTGCTACCCACCATTAGTGAGCACATACTTGCACTGGACTATGAGGTCAAGCAGAGACCGCGCGGGCAAGCACTGAAGACCTATCTGAGGGAGAAGATCTTCCCAAGAGGGAGAAGACCTGCCTGGAGGACCTGTCCAGAGGGAGAAGAATACCCAGTTCTTGAGTTCCTGTTTGGTGTACAGTGCACCTGATTTTAACTACTCTCCCTGTCAGTATCCTGAGTTTTTGTCATTGTGTCCCTGTCTTCAGGATATGGTATTATAATACCCATTGTGGTTTTCCTCTGTTTTACATCCATAGGTTAAGGGGGTTTAAGGACTCTAAGCTTCACGCTCTGGTAACTGTTAACAACCAAGTGTGTCTTGCTTATGTTGTTTATTGTCTGAAAGGGGTCCTTGTCTAGTTTATTGACTAGTGGCATAATAAATATCTGTGTGTTACATCTTATTCTGCCTCCATCTTAATAAATCACTCGATGATAGATGTGGGAGGGGGTGGGATCTTCTGATCTGTGTAGACCATAGTTAATCTGTTTTGGGCTAACAGTGCCCGCTCATCTGTGCTGGCTGGTGTTTTGAGGGTAGGAAGAAGAATCAAGATTTTTCCACTCCCTACCCATCTGTAGAGCCCATCCATGTCAGAACAGAAGTATCAGCACTACTCAGGCTAGCCTTCCTGCTGCACAGAGACCCATGACACAGGTAGGGTGCACAGTGGAATAAATATATTTCACCCCACATGTAGGGTGGGTGACAGTTTCATCTTAGAGCTTATAAGCAACATCTTCAGAGCTAAATGTAATAATTATGACTTACTCCTCCATTTATAGAGGGACATGACTGACAGACTCCAGGCTGGCCAGGAGAGCCGGGACTGCCTGGTTGTCCAGGGGAGCCAGGTGTTCCAGGTCTGCCAGGAGTTCCAGGAGAACCCTAGAAAGTTTAAAATACACAAGAGTTCATATTTGTATTTGTCTTTCAATATGTTGCTATCCGGTGCACTACGGACCAAATCCTGCCCATGCTGAAGTTAACAGATGTAAGATCTGCTCCCATATGGATGGGTACATGAATAGATGATAGTGTCCATTGTAAAAGAGATTTTTTTTCTATTAAATATAAATACAGTTTACAGTTCAAATAAGTAGAAAGAGAAGAGGAAGTACAAAAATACATACAAGGAAAAACGTTTTTGCCTGTTGAGCCTGATTGTAGTGACTGGCTTGTACATGCTACAAATATTCAAAAATAGATCGACAGCTCAGTATAAAAAGGAACACTGTTAATGAAACACAGAAGAATTCTTTCTACTGTGCAGAAACTCTCTTAAAAAGATTACAAATTTATATGCACCTTGGGCCAAATTTTCCTTTCTCCTCTCTGTTTTACTGGTATAAATCCAGAGTAACTCCACTGAAGCTAATGGCATTATCCTGAATTTACATTATGAGCGGATTTTGGCCAACAGAGTCCAATAATCTTAGGGCCCAATCCTCCATGACAAAGACATCAATGTGAGTTGAGGTTTCTCACCAGCTTGCATAAGACACACAGCACTTTGCAGGATTTGGCCCTTTGTGATTTTAAATTTATTTGAAGAATCTGATATCACTTACCGGGTCTCCCTTGGGGCCTCGGACAACACCATTGGGAGGACTAGTAGGCTAGAAAAACAAAACAATAAAACATACAAAGGAATCAAACCAAGAAGTATAGATAAAGTGCAGCATATTTAACAGGTAGGAAAAACCATTTAAACAACAATGGAAACATAGCTGTTCTAAACTAAATTGGTCATTTCCACATCAACATTTAAAACTATGTTTCTCCTGCCAAATTAAATTGCATCATCACAGAGCATCAATAGTGTGACATGCAGTGGCTATTCTTGACACAGGTGCTGTGGGTGAAGGCCTGACCTATTGACGTCAATGGGAGCTTTGCCATTGACTGCAGTGGGGCCAGGATTTCACCCTATATGCTTTCACGATGGAGATGCATTGGGAATATATTTCGTGTTTCCCTTCCAATCCATTACATTCACATATCAGTAATTGAGACAAATCTTTTCAGCTTCATTTCCCAGAAAAAAAGTATTTATTTGATTTTCAACACATAATTATCAGTGACCCTTAACATCCTCAGATGCTGATTATAGGACTCTTTGTTAGTGCTATTTCTAACTGTAGCAGTGGATATTGATCTGAATCTTAGACTTTACAGAGTGAAGTTTCATTATGTCCAATCCTGACCCACAGTAGCCTTATGACTCATGTATAGTGCAGAAGGGGGGTTGATGGGAGCCTCCTACATCTCCCTTATGGTCTGAAGCCACAGAGCTAATCAAGTAGGGCCCAAACCTAGGAGCTTCAGCACAAAAACCACAAGCTTCCACCAGTGGAGCCAAAGACGAACTCATGGTGAGAAATAGAAAGCTGTGTAATTGCTGGAGCCAGCCATTCTTTAGTCATTTTAAGACAGTCCAAACTTGGAATCAGAGGAAATCTCATGATAAAGTTCAATGAAATGTCTGCATAAGACACTTTCTGCCCTCATTCACACCCTTGTGAAAACCCACTTGCTTTCATGGAGTTATAAGGTTGTAAGCCAGGTCATAATATATCCCTATATATTAAAATAATCTTTGTCTGCTTTCTTTCTCCGCTTGCCTTGGGACGCTAATCTAAAATGAACATCCAAATGTTATGTATGCACAACCCTCCATAATTAATTAATTTTACTAATTTAAGGGCCTATTCCTTTAATTGCTACCCAGAAAATATTGCATTCAGCAGGAGTTTTTCTTGAGCCAGAAATTTAGGATGAGTTCCTATACAATTATTACTTATTGTAATAAAAACCTGCAAAACTATTAAATTTATCAACCCAAGCCGATTAAATTGTTGTTGTTTCTGCTTTTAAATAATGTTGTCTTCTAAATATTGGTTAATGATAAGTTAAATAGGTAGGGCCTGACTGACCTCTCATTTACACTAGTAAATCAGTAACAGCAGCACTAAAGAAAATGGAGTTACTGTACAATGATGTAAAATTGGTGTGAGTAGCAAATTAGGCCTGCATTATTTACGTGTTTCAGAGTAGCAGCCATGTTAGTCTGTATACGCAAAAAGAAAAGGAGTACTTGTGGCACCTTAGAGACTAACAAATTTATTTGAGCATAAGCTTTCGTGAGCTACAGCTCACTTCATCAGATGCATTCAGTGGAAAATACAGTGGGGAGATTTATATACAAAGAGAACATGAAACAATAGGTGTTACCATACACACTGTAACCAGAGTGATCACTTCAGGTGAGTTATTACCAGCAGGAGAGCAGGGGTGGGGGGGGGGAAACTTTTGTAGTGATAATCAAGGAGGGCCATTTCCAGCAGTTGACAAGAACGTCTGAGGAACGGTGGGGGTGGGGGATAAACATGGGAAAATAGTTTTACTTTGTGTAATGACCCATCCACTCCCAGTCTCTATTCAAGCCTAAGTTAATTGTATCCAGTTTGCAAATTAATTCCAATTCAGCAGTCTCTCCTTGGAGTCTGTTTTTGAAGTTTTTTTGTTGAAGTATTGCCACTTTGAGGTCTGTAATCGAGTGACCAGAGAGATTGAAGTGCTCTCCAACTGGTTTTTGAATGTTATAATTCTTCACATCTGATTTGTGTCCATTTATTCTTTTACGTAGAGACTGTCCAGTTTGATCAATGTACATGGGAGAGGGGCATTGCTGGCACATGGTGCTATAAACAGTGCTTAGTTTAGTTAGTTTGAACACTTAGGCTGTGTTTGATTTCATGCATGTAAACTGAGCATTACGTCAAAAGTAGGTTGTTTGCAGAACTTCTGTGCATCACATTATTGGTGGTTAACTCAAAAGATTCTGAAGTTTTGTTTGATTTGAGTGATAGAGAAATGGGCCTGGATCAAAGCCCTGCATCTGAACATCACCACACGCTGTGAAGATTTCAGTCTGAATCTAGTATCTGGATCTGAGCTTTGTATCTGGCAAGCGTTGTTAGAATGTGTTGAGCCTGAACTCTGGATCCTAACAACATTGAACTTTGGGAAAGTTACAGCCCAAATTTTGTGGTTCTGCTTTATTACTAATAAGCACCTACCATTTCATTCCTTCTCTGAAGTTGATCAGAACTAGAGGGAATTCGTGGGAGTGGGAGCAGGCAGGGTCGGGCCCTCCTCCCCAGATTTGCTGTTTGGCTTGTACTGAGCATGCTCACATAGACTAAGCATACTTGTAACACTGCTGAAGCTGGCTGCCCTCACTCCGCCACGTCCCCCCCCCACTATTGGCAGGCATGGGTCGCCTCTGATCAGAACCTTCTGAGTTTGTAAAATTAAGCAAGAATTCTTGTGAAAAAAAACTTTCTTATGAGGTTACTGGGACTTCTTGCTTTCAGTGGATGGAATATATGGCAACAACAACATTTCCACTGTACTTTATCATCATTTCTGGTTCCAATCCTCTGCTAGGATCAGGAAATACAGAGATCCAAGAAAATGAAAAGTAATGGGGGAAAGGGATTTTTGAACGTTATTAAAGGGTTGGTTAAGTTTTAGTGAAGGTTTCAGTTAGTTCTGATTTCATCCAAAGTGGTTTGCCCATCCTTAACAGTTATCAGATATTAAAGGCTTTAGGCTGAATAAAGAGTACTTAAAGTACATAATTGTACGGATGGACAAATGATTTGGGTAAATTGGAATAAGGACAATTCATGTCTCAAATAAACGGTTTACACTTACTCTTTCAGGAGGTGGCGTTAGCTGTGGACAAACAGGGCAACACTCTCCAAATGGAATCTCTGGGTTGGGACAGTCTAATTCCTGATCATCACAGATGATGTCATCACAGAGAACAGCTCCTGAGTCACACACACAGATTTGGCATGGTTCTGGTTTCCAAACATCCCTGTCAGCATACACTTGCCCAAGATGTGTACATGCCCCTAAAACTGGAAAAGGAATGAAAGAAAATGTAAGATGTGTAGCAACCACCAGTGCTCAATAATACTTCAAATGGGATTTTGAAAATGAAAATGAAAACTGGAGGTTTTGTTTTAAGCATGTCTTATTAATGACAAGGGGCCAAATTCTCCTCTCCTCCAACCACCCTAAAGCTCATCTTTGGGAAATGCAAAGTCTGCTCTGGATCTGCAGGTGATAATCCCACTGACATCAGTGGAAGCTCTGTGGGCCTAATCCAAAACCAACTGAAGCCATTCAGAGTCTATTGACTTCAGTAGCCTTTGGATCAGGTCCCCTGGGCAGAATGATTGTATAATCTGCAATAGAGCACCACAGCACCAATAAATAGGAGAATGTGTCCAAAGTGTTAAACTATTCACTTTAGTGCATGTGCACACACATGCATACACAAAGATCTGCAGTAAAAAGAAAAAATCTCTACTCTCCACACACATTGAAAATGACATACAGTCCACACACTGGGACGCACTTGACAGGTTGGGTTCAGGAGAGTTTTTAAAATGAATATCCATCTTCACTGTAGCAAATAAGTGAAACTTTCTTTAGATCCAGGAACGTTTGTGTATGGAAAAAAACAAGGTACATTTTCGCTTTAAAAATGGAGTTTCTTGCTTGTTCATGTCATTCACAGTCTTTCCAAATTAAGCCATTTCACAAATACAAAAATAAGTTAATGATCTATCTGTGCATTCATACAATCCCTGTAGTTGCAGTACCTGGAGAGATTATTCGTTACAAAATATACACATAGCTTTAGTCATAATATTCTGTCAACAACATAGAAAACCGAGCTGGAAATCCCTGTCAGTGACGTAAGGTATTTAATTTTATTTATTTGCTGTAATGGTTGCCCTCAAGTATTGTTACAGCAAAGGCCTGTCTGCTTTTGCCTTAGAACCACTGTTTTCAATAACAACTTTCCGTACTTACTTAGCACTACATTTATCATAAATCCAAACTAACCCCACATGGCCATTTAAAATTTTCATCAATACAAAAAGTGTGTGTTGTCTACATAACTTTACCAGTATTCATCACTCTCTTATGCTACTTTCTCAATATATTTGATAAGGACTCCAGATATATTTTTAAACATATATTTCATAGGTGTGCCCTTGAAGTATCACTGATGTCACATGGACAACTTTGAATAGCATCAAATGTCGCAGTGGTCCTACTCATTGAGTAAAAGACTGAGCCAGAGTTTATGTCAACTTCTATTCCTACCCCATCTTCCCTCTCTCTTTCCCCCATACCTCTCCATCCTGGCTTACATCCCAGTGTACTCTCTGTTCTCAATTACTGCCCACCCACCTTGATCTTTCTCTCCTCCCTCCAGTTCCCGCCTGGAGTTTCTCTTTCCCTCCAGTGCATTTTTGCCACTCCCATAACTCCCTTCATCTTCCTTGATGTCTGTCTTCCTCCCTCTTATTCTTATCTCCAGAGTTTCTTTCTACCCTACATTCCTTCTGCTTTCTCACTCTCGCCCCCATTCCCACGGCTTCTCCTCTCAGTCTCCTTGCCTTCTATTGACTGACACTCCTGGTCTCTTTCTCATCTGCATTCTCCTATGACTGGTCCCTCCCCATTTCACTCCCTCTTATCCCTCTAGTCTTCCTGCCTCCATCTGTCCACCTCCCTTTCCCCCAATGTCCTCCACCAACTCTTCTTTCTCTCCCTAACCCCTCCAGATGTCTTACTGCCTTCCCCTCCCTTACTACCATCCTGATCTCTCTCCTTTGTCAGCTATGAAGTTCCTCTCCTCTTGCTTCCCTCTTGTCTGCTTTAATACACAAAGCAGTGCACTGTTTTTTCAGGTACACAGTGTCGCTTGCAGGCTGTGCTGCTAACTTCAGAAGATGGGGTTTGTAGGAAGGAACCAAAATTTTCTGGGCTGGTTGAATAAGGAGCTACCACCTGAACCCTGCCTTAGTTGCTCTTTGTGTTTTTCATAGGAGCCTAAATTTCACTGAAAGTCAATAGGCCTTAGGCTCTTAGTGCCCAAGTCACTTCCGAAAATTGGACTTTTAAAAAATTTACCTCAATCCTTTAGCTCAAGTAGTGCAGAAACTCATGCTCTTAGTGCTGAGGAGCTTGGTCTCAAATCCCATTGTTGCAAGCAAATAGCATCAAACAGAATTGCCTCTATATAGAATATATTTCAGAACTGTCCACAAGTCGTCAGATGTTGCAGGAAGCTACAAAGGCTGGAGTAGATGGTTTTGATTCAACAGTAACGTTACAGATTTCCATCTGAATCCCCTTGGGCTCACAGTAAAGCAGCACAGTTATATTATTTTTTTAAGTGACGGCATTGATACAATGCAAGTTCTTCCTGCAGTCATGATCTTTACTGATGACAGATAAAGACAGATGCAAACTGGAAGCATTTATCAAACATAAACATTAAGGCAAAGGTAAAGTCATGATTTTTTTTGTAGTGGCAATGGGGTTATTGAGGCAAAAACTCTTATTATTGCTATCATTAGGACTTTAAGCACTAATAATAGCATTGATCAAGGACCTGAGTATCTTATGTGCCTGGCAAATATTCCAAGTCAAGTGAGATCCTGATCAGAGCATCAGTAGTGTTCCTGTGCCCTGCAGAAGAGTGCTTCCTTGTGGTTGAGTAGGAGCTCCCAGTCTTTTCACACCAATCAACTGTTCTCATCTGGTGATAGATATTACTTCTTTTCTTGGCTAAGAACAGTCGAGATGCCAGATGAACCAAGGGAACAAGGTGGCTAAGGGAGGGAAACCCTCCCCCCACTTTGGACCATGATAAGCCGTAGTTGGAAGGATGTTCATGTGGGATGCTTCTCTGCTTAGGAAGGAGTGAAAATTTTCAGATTATTATTTGGGCTACCATGAACATGGTACCGGGGCTACTATCTGGACAGGGGCATTCTTGATCTGTTATTTCAGGGTGGAAGTTAAATTATATTGAGTCTTACATTGTTATTTACTGACAGCTACATCATTTCATGAGCTGGTTATTACCTCCACCTCTCCCAGCTCAGTAGCTCCTTTTCTTCCCAGTTTTACTTTTCCTAGTGAAACCTATGCCTGAGCATCAGGGATGTTCAACCTCTGTTACTGTGCATTGCCCTGTCCATTGTCTGTTAGATGTGCCTACTTCATCAGATACCACCAGCTCCCCCCCCCCAGGCATTTTGTTGACTGAATTTAAAGCGACCTGAGCCCTACCTCGCAAAATCCCTGAAATAAAACAAAAAAGTAAAGCAATTGCTTGAATTCTCTTGTCTCACAGAAGAAATCCAGTATGGCTCCTTTGCTTTAGTTTTAAACAGCTCCTTTGAGCATTATATGTAGCTAAAGAAGTTTTTTTGTTCCAAGCTTCTAAACTGGCTGCCTGGATTCCCACATCTAACATTGTAGGAGCCAATTCTGTCAGGACATTACAGTCAGCCACAAGGGGGGGGGGGGAAACTGGTATTCTCTTAGATAATTGCTGAATGTTTCCATAAGAAATGTTTTGATAAATGAGCTCATTCATAATTGGTTGTTAATGAAAAAAACAAAACATTTGCCAGTGGGCAATGGTGAACTCATTGCTTTCTCAGAAGACGACTGGCTGACAACATTTCATCGCTAGGCAAGGGTTAATGTGTATTCTAAAATCAAGAAGAGTAGCATTCTGTAATGAAAGCCATTCTACACTATTACTAATGACTCATGCAAAGGGGCTCAGGGTTGCCTCTGCTAAGTGCTCCTGAGGTCAAGCAGGTGGGTCACTGTCTGATGCGTGTGTATGCACGCGCGTGCTATCTGGAGGAACAATGCCCAAATGAGGCATAATTTCCCCCTCCCCACCCCAGGCACCAGGGAGAGCAGAGTGAAGAGCAGATCTTGCTATACTCTTTAAAAGGGATGGCCAGATTTGCCCCACAGCATAGCCTGGTGGGCATAGAGAGCAGGGGCATACTCCCTTCCAGAGCTGTTCACCCCATCTTTGAACCTCCTGTCTCTGTAGCTATAGTATCTGCTTCCTATGCCACCTTGCTATGGGAAGGGAATGGGCCCTTTCTCTTACTCTAGTTCACTGCCCAGGGCAAACCATAATTTACCCAGGACTGTTTAATAAAAATATCATTATCCATAGCTAAAGGACATTGTGCTGATGAGTGCACGTGCACCATTGTGAGTGTATAAATGTGTACATATTTGTGCATGAGCATATATACATGCATGCACACACATTTATATATACAAAATATAAAACTAAGCATTTTAAAATGTCTTTGTTGACTTCACCTTTTTAAGGTTGAGATTTTCAGCTCCAAATACCTCTATTTGTCTGCTTTTTACCAACTGCTGCTTGTCTTTAACTACACTTGTCTTTAACTCAAAGAATCAATCCTGAAGCACTTGCATGAGAGGAAAGTGGTCAGGAACAGCCAGCATGGATTCACCAAGGGAAGGTCATGCCTGACTAATCTAATCGCCTTTTATGATGAGATTACTGGTTCTGTGGATGAAGGGAAAGCAGTGGATGTATTGTTTCTTGACTTTAGCAAAGCTTTTGACACGGTCTCCCACAGTATTCTTGTCAGCAAGTTAAGGAAGTATGGGCTGGATGAATGCACTACAAGGTGGGTAGAAAGCTGGCTAGATTGTCGGGCTCAACGGGTAGTGATCAATGGCTCCATATCTAGTTGGCAGCCGGTATCAAGTGGAGTACCCCAAGGGTCGGTCCTGGGGCCGGTTTTGTTCAATATCTTCATAAATGATCTGGAGGATGGTGTGGATTGCACTCTCAGCAAATTTGCGGATGATACTAAACTGGGAGGAGTGGTAGATACGCTGGAGGGGAGGGATAGGATACAGAAGGACCTAGACAAATTGGAGGATTGGGCCAAAAGAAATCTGATGAGGTTCAATAAGGATAAGTGCAGGGTCCTGCACTTAGGACGGAAGAACCCAATGCACAGCTACAGACTAGGGACTGAATGGCTAGGCAGCAGTTCTGCGGAAAAGGACCTAGGGGTGACAGTGGACGAGAAGCTGGATATGAGTCAGCAGTGTGCCCTTGTTGCCAAGAAGGCCAATGGCATTTTGGGATGTATAAGCAGGGGCATAGCGAGCAGATCGAGGGACGTGATCATTCCCCTCTATTCGACATTGGTGAGGCCTCATCTGGAGTACTGTGTCCAGTTTTGGGCCCCACACTTCAAGAAGGATGTGGATAAATTGGAGAGAGTCCAGCGAAGGGCAACAAAAATGATTAGGGGACTGGAACACATGACTTATGAGGAGAGGCTGAGGGAGCTGGGATTGTTTAGCCTGCAGAAGAGAAGAATGAGGGGGGATTTGATAGCTGCTTTCAACTACCTGAAAGGGGGTTCCAAAGAGGATGGCTCTAGACTGTTCTCAATGGTAGCAGATGACAGAACGAGGAGTAATGGTCTCAAGTTGCAGTGGGGGAGGTTTAGATTGGATATTAGGAAAAACTTTTTCACTAAGAGGGTGGTGAAACACTGGAATGCATTACTTAGGGAGGTGGTAGAATCTCCTTCCTTAGAGGTTTTTAAGGTCAGGCTTGACAAAGCCCTGGCTGGGATGATTTAACTGGGAATTGGTCCTGCTTTGAGCAGGGGGTTGGACTAGATGACCTTCTGGGGTCCCTTCCAACCCTGATATTCTATGATTCTATGATTCTATGACTTGCTCAAGAATATCACTTTCAGATTCTCCAGGAAGTTAAGTGCAAGGATTCACATTTTCACAATTCCAGGTTTTCTCAAATCCTATTACATCAACATTATGTTGCTACTTTCGTCTCAGAAATTTATAAGGCCTGCTCCCGTTCCCATTGAACTTAATGGCACAGCTCCAGTGGAGAGCAGGATAGGGCCCATAGTTAGCATAGCCTATCACTGTTGGTGGAAAAATTCTCATTTCCAAATCAGCTATGCTCAACAGCTTCCACAAAATAGGGCCTTGTCCCAAAACACAATTTTTCATAATTAGTAAAACATGGTTTTCATTTTTTCTCCATGAAATTAAATTGTATCAATGAAAATCAAAGGAATTTCAATTGTCTTATAAAATGACTGAAATAATTTAATGGTAATAAATAAACCTGATTTCACTAAAGAGTCTTGTAACATTGTCATTCTTTTATTTTACAGTAGATGGCATGATTTAACAGAAAGAAGAATAGAGCACACAGACATCTGGCTATGATGACTTTCGTACTTGCTTCTAACTTTCTGGATTTCATTAAATCAGTTAAGAAATAAGCTGAAAGAACCTCAGAACAAATCTTTGAGGCTTTTGGCAGAATGAAAGTATTAAATAGGTTTTCCAGAGGAAAATTACATCTGGGTTGATTTAGCCTGTTCAAAACACCCCAGGGATACTCAGATGTAGATCTGTGTGTCAGCATGCTATGACATAATGCATCATCCATTACACATAAAGACTAAAAGACAGCTCCAGAATAGTCTGGAAAGCTGATCTGTGCTAAAACATTCACAAGCGATACATAAAAATAATAAGGATATGAAAAAGGCTGACTCGTCTAGTTTTAAACTTGTGGCTGAAATAGTCAAATATTTGTCTTAACCAGATATTCTTACTGGTTTTTACTTGTATATATAAAGACTAAGATTTCATAAAGTATCAAGAACAAATAGCCAATATCAAATCTGATCCCAGTTCTCAAAGCACTAGTTGTAATGGCTTTAAACAATTTCAGTTCTTTGAGAATGACTATGATGGCTTGCCAGCAATTGTGTAAATAAATAATAAATCCTTGAACATCTGCAAGACATTTTACAAAATAGAAATAGTTTTCTGTTGTAAAATGTATGTACCTTCAGAGTTTTTGTGCAACATTTCCTAAGTGTTCAGATCTTAAAGATTTCTATGCTTGCAGTACCTAGGCTTTCCCCCAGCACTGAAATCACAACGTGTTATCCTGTCTCATACATTGATTCTGAGCTGGAGTCCAAAATTCCTATTTGCTAACCAGGCTAGCAGCAGGGTGGAGGCAGAACAGGCAGTGTTGACAGGAAATACTTCATGTTGCTCTGAAAGGATCCAATCTGGCTGATATATGGATGGGTTCAGATAACTACAGTAGGAAAGCATATCTGGACATCCTCTTGCGGAGAGAGGACAGCTGTGACACGGGATATAATCCTGATTGCTCTGAGGACTAGGGAATTTTGCTATTGAATTCAATGGCCTCAGGAACTGGCCTGTCATGTCGTCATTTTTTGCTTTACGTTTACTCAGACACTCTGATCCTCAGCTAACCACATATATATGAAAGGGGGGGAAAGATCTACATTTATTCTCCAAAACCACAGACTTTCTCCTCTTTGGATGAAGTGAAATCTCCAGTAGCTGCATTAGTTGCAGGATTCATAATTTGTTTTCAGACCAGCTAATAGAGGGTGAGAAAACCAAGAACATCTGAGCTGGTGTGATTCCATCCATCCCAATTCAACTCCAGGTTCCCCTGTAGGCTTTAGCACAAGCTGCTGACCTGAGTGAAAAGATGAGTTGCTATGTAATCACAGCTGATTTAACCGAGTTAGCTAAGGTAGGTCAGTAAACCCAAGTTAAGAACACACACTTTTTTTTTTTTTTTTGCAGTGAAGATATACTTGTAGAGGGCAGTCATCCATGTACACAAAAGCCAGTACGTTACATAAGGGCTTTCAATCGTGGGTGGGGAAACTAAATTGAAAAAGTCTATTCTGTTAGGGTCTGATCCAAAGTTCACTGAAGTCAATAGGAACCTTTCCTACTATTTTAAGGGGAGTTAGACTGAGGCCATAAAGTGGATGAGGGAAGATTTTAATAGCACCTAAGGGATTTAGGAGTACAAGACCCTTTGACTTTCAATGGGACATTTGCTCCTAAATTCCTTAGGCCTGATCCAAACCCCACTGAAGCCAAGGAGAGTCTTTCCAATGACTTCAAAGGCCTTTGGGTCAGGGCCCTCAGATGCTTTTGAAATCTCCCCTTAAGTGTTTGTAATATATGTTTTCTTATTTCTCACCTATTTTGGGACACTAAACCTAAATCTAATCTACATGCTACTTAAAGTAGCTAATTCTAACATTGCTTTTATAATTCTTTTAAAATGCTCTATTTATTAGGTATTTCCTCAATGTCAAACAACATTGATTGAAAATGTGGATAAAGTAGAAAGGAAAGAAGTTGTTTAATATAGAGGGAAGATTTTGTAGTTCCTCTATGTTCTGGAATAGATTTATGGGAACATTATCAAGTTTTACCATCCCAGCTTTTGAAACAGCATTCCTTTCCACTTACTGAACAAAAAAGCAGAATGCCAAAATGCCTACCTTGTAGCAAATGGTATGGACTCTCGGACGGTTATGACGATGATGTTTATAAGAAAAGCAAACATGCTCATTCCATGCTAAGATCAGTAATGGAAACAAATGGGCACTCATAATGAACTCATTGGCTTGCTGGGCCAAAAATTTTTGAGCTGTTTTGAACTTTGTGCAATTAGATAAGTGCTAAGTACAGGAGAAGTCTGAAACACTTTCTGTTTCATAGGACTTATAACTAGAGATGGAGAAATAAGCAGAGAAATATTTAAACTCGATGGGATTTTTTTTTAACAAAAGACCTACAGACATTATCTCAACTTTAATTGCCCTCAAATGGTCATCTTCTAGAACTAATTTAATCCATTTTGATAAGCCACATTCTCCCATGTATACAAGCGGACATGCTATAAACAGTAGGGATGTACTTCATAGAGGGGAATTGTTTAAAGCATAGGATTGGGAGTTAGGAGTCGTAGATTCTGCCACAAACTGTCTGTGCTACTTCGGGCAATCCACTTAGGCTGGGATTTTGGAAGGGGCTAAGAGGTTAGCATGTTTTTGAACTCTGTAGGATGTGTGGCATACAGATACACATTAACATTTGCAATAGTAAAGATAGGCCTTCTGACAGTTCATATATAGGAGTTCACTGAAATCAGTTTTTGTTGTGAGAAGAATAAAGAATTGAGGGCCTAATCCTATGCAAGTAAGTCTAAGCACACTGCATAGATTGGCTATGCACCCTGTTAAGCAGTCCTAAGGGGAGTCATCCCAGTAGGGAAGAGTAAGAAGGAGATCTGCAAACCATCTACAGACAGGAGACAACACATATCCCCGAACACGTCACTGTGAGTAGAAGTTATGTGGGAGTTACCCTGCAACACACTGTTCCAGCACAGAGAAACAGGTGAGACAGGGGGTTGGGATTGGAAAAGGGGGAAAATATGGATGGTTGCTTCCCAGCTTTTTCCCTCTTCCCCCCTCCCTGCTGGCCAAGGAAGATTTTTCCTACCAATGAGGTCCAGGATTAGGCCATTTTCAAGCATTTAGATAGTGAAGCGCTAGGAATTGCACACAGTTAATTAGAGGAGCAATTTCTGAGAGTGGAAAGAGATGCTGTTTTCAGAAAATTGATATAAGTTGATGTTATAAATAGTCATTTTTCCATTGTTTTTCGTATTGTACCGGTTACTCATTAATTTAGGATCAGACTTTTCCATCCTCACAACACTGAGCAGTATCTTAATTCTGTAAGTGGTCCCATTGGCTTCAATTGGAGTTTTCACAGAGTAAGGTACAACTTAATATGAGTAAGTGTGGCAGAAGCTAGTCCTAAATTAATGATTAGCTGGTATAATATGGGGGGAAAACCCAACCCTCTAATACATAAAGTTGCTATTTATAAGCAATTCTATCATCAATGAATTGTGATCCTACAAGCATGTAGCCTGAAAGAGGACTGCAGGGCTGGGCCTACAACTGGTATTTCTCTTCCCTTTCTCTCAGGTAGTAAGGATAATTACATCAAGACGACATCTGCTTGATGACTAAAGAGTCCATCTGTGCCTGCCCATTATTCCACACCTAAAGGAATAATATTCTTTTTACAACACAGTTATGATTTCCAGAGCAATAAGTTCTGATGTCAGCTTACTAGTGAACATTATTAGCTGATTTAGGTCCAGGTCATCCTCATACAAAAGAACCCCACACACAGACTAGGAAAATCAATTAGGTTCATCTTGTGGTCTTTCCTTAGAGAATCCCATTGGAACAGGAGGGAGGCTGTTAGCCACTACATGGAGTGGGAAAGGGGCTAATTTCTCTAAGCATATAGTTGTCTTGAGATCGGGGGGGAAGGTGAGGGGGTAAGGGGAGGGGTATCTTAGGACACCCACACAAAGCCTGGACATTTGGATGGAGGGCCAGTGCCTTCCTGTTACTCTCTGGACTCTTCCAAAATGGTTCTATTTAGCCCTATGCTGATGGATCCCCTGCCAGCTGCTCTCCTAGCCCCTCACCCCACAACAGAGGTGCACAGTGAGGAGTGGGAGTAGTACAAAATAGTGCTAATAATGGTGCTATACCCTCATGAGTTTGAGATGGGATCTTATCCCAGTGAGAAGATGCACACAGCATCCCACTTCCATGACAATGCACAATAGAGACCAAAGGACATCTATTTGCTCAGTGGAAAGAATTGCATATCATGGAACTAACGTTCTCCCTTTTGAGATCCCCACCCCATCTGTCTCTTTTCCCTTTCAAGCCTTCAATCAGTGCAAATGTTTGCAGTTTAAGCTATCATTACTCTTTTGTTTGTTAGATACTCAAGATGTGTGTTATAATCACCAGATTACAATTTGTTGCTCAGTAAAATTTAGAATGCCTTCATTCTTATGCTCAGGCCTTGTCTACACTATGGAGGGAGATCGATCTACTTACAGCGGGGTCCACACTATGCTATGTCGAGTGGAGACACTCTCCCATTGACTCCCCTTGCGCTTCTTGTTCAGGTGGAGTACAGGAGTCGATGGGAGAGTGATCTGTGGTCGATTTGGCGGGTCTTCACTAGACCCACTAAATCGACTGCCAATGCATCGATCACTGCGGGTCACTCCCCCAGTAAGTGTAGACAAATCCTCAGATTATTGGCACTTTCATTACCTTTTTCAGTTGTGTTTGGATTAAGAATAGTAAATCTTGTTCTTTGTATTAAGTAAACTAATGATCTCGTTTGTCTCAGTGGTAATGTGGTTTAAAACAATTGCGTCTACTTCACTGTATTTAATCTAGCCTTTTTATGTCATCCAGTCATTCTTTCATTTTAACATTCATAAGTGATGTTCTTAATAAAATGTCTGATGCTCGTTTAGCTATGTATGCAAGACTAGGTGTCATTCTGAAAGAAGGACTATATTCTGCCTGTGATTTTTACAGTCTGGTTTCACTGGTTTCAATTGGTGTTCAACACATGGAATGAACACATTGCAAAATATTCCACTCATTTCTGAACCTTTAATGGGGTAAGCACAAAGAAATGATCACACTGTGCCTTCATTCATAAAGTGAGTATTTCAAACAATAAAACTTATTTAATAAAAAGCTACTTATTTTGATATAGGCTAAATACAGCAAACCATTTTTTTACTAGGTTGCTCACAGAATTATGTTATCCATTCTTCTGAATTCCCTATGCCATTCTGATGAAAGGAATTAGTGAATACACGTATTGGGTGGGTTTTATGCTAAGATTTCAAATTTGTATATCTGTATTATAAGAGGGACTCTAAAATGATCTTTAGGATAGGAGGGTGAAAAGAAGCTTGGTATATTTTGATGTTTCCTCCTTCTCCATGTCCCCCCTGTGTCCCCCTCCCCCTCACCATAAAAAACACCCTGTTTATTCATCAGCCTACAAGTTCATCATTATAATTAGCATATTTTTGTTTTTAACTAGTACCAGGGCTGATTACATGTTAGGTCAAAAGCTGATCCATAAAATCAGTTGCAGTCACATCAGGGCTTTGAGCTTGTATCAGTTTGAGAATCTGTTCCAATCCATGATTGTATGACTGGAAATCAAGTGATTTCAGCCTGCTTCTTAAAGTCACTGACACCAAAGGTCACACAGGGTCATGTGACAAAATCAGAGTAATGTGGGAACATAGAGACTGGAAAAAACTCATAGACATTTACCCGTGTTAGGAAGAGAAACTGAAATATTATGCTATTGTCTCCACATAAGAAATTCTTAACCTCAAATTCAAAACCACCTGTTCTTGGGCATTTCAAAAAGCTCTGGTAACTTTAAAAATGTATTTCATTACCTTGTACCTCTGTACCTAGGGACCACAAATGGATAGGCCATAATACTGCAAGGAAGTCTGTTCTTGTGATATTTCTTACCTGTCTACAAGCAGGAATCACTGGAAAGATTTTAAAACAGGCCTTTTTTTCTTGGGGGCTGGGGAAAGGGGCCTCAGCTCCCACTGCGTTCAAGGTGCACTAAGAGGCTTGAAGGACAGGCTCCAATTATTACAATTTAAAAGCTTAAACCTGAACTTGTGAAACACAACAAATATTATTTCCAATTATTTATTGATTAGCTTTGCTGGTCATAACTAAGCAATTTCTATCAAGTAATTAAAATCCAAAATGAGGCATGGAAAATTATGTTTCCTAACCAAATGAGAGGGCTAAATATTTTATTTAGTGGCTGTTTCTAAGATCTGCCTGGAAGAACCTAGCTTAGTTCAATGCTTTTCTCAAGAGATGTCAGCAGATGGGAAATGTTTCAGTGCTGTGCAGTACATATGGTAACACAATTTATGTTTTCAGATACAATAGGCAAATTCAGTCGTAGTGTAACTCCCCTGACTTTGATGAAGTATATCAGAGATGAATAAAGCAGCAGGGGTCTGCACTAACATAATGCCCTGTGCAATTTCATTGACTTCAATGAATTGACATGGGTCGTAAATCAGTGGAGAATTTGGCTCTTGTACTTTATATTTAAATGATGTATTAAAAAGAGGTCCAGCACACTGTCCATAGAAAGAAATCATATCCGTGACTGCAAATAAAGTACAAGTATCTGTAAGGCTTCAGAAATGGAACAGGTCAGTCAACGATGTGATTCTGTATGAACAGGACAGTGTCATTCTGTCCTTATTTGTAAAACAGTTTGTGTTCATTCACCTGCCTCCATACATATTTTGGACTCTTAGTGGATATGTATGGCAGTGTCTAGAGTTTTCCCTTGAATCTCTTCTAGTCAAGATTAAATAACTAGCTGTAAAACTCTGTTTTGGTTACAACACTATTATGTCAAAATTATAAAGTTAACAAAGCAAACCATTGTAGCTGTTTTATTACAGTTGGCAAAGGCATTTCTAATTTTTGGACCATCTGTTAACTATAAATTTGCTACATGGCTTCTAAGTATTTCAGATCCTTTTTCTTAACTAATATCTGTCCTAATGCTAGTAAAAGAGTACAATGCAGAAAGCCTGGTATTGCTAGTGAGTTCTGGCGTCTAAAGGGTGCATAAGCATTGTTGCTGACCTCAATCCCCCTACAGTTAAGGATGTTAGAAAAATGTGAATTCAAGGGCTGGGTCTGAAAACTGGAAGAGTGGAGATTTTGAATAGAAACAAGCCTATAGCAACTTTGTTTTCTTCAGCTAATCTAACCTGAAAAGATGCAGCTGGATTTAAATTTCTCTGTATACATTATTTGATTCTTACTAAAAAGAGGGCTATTATACAGACGACCACCCTGGCAGCATCCAAAAGGACAGTAGGTTCAGAGTACTGAGTACAGATTTTACAAACATCTGAGCTGATTTTAAATTACTATGCTCAAATATCTGTAATTCCCACTACAATAGCCTTTTTGTTTCCTTTCAGGTGACCATTCTTCCATGAAACAACTGGCATGCAATCACAGTGAGTCTGTACAGAGCCAAGCAGGATATCCTAACATAGACTGATAGACAAATAGTCAAAAAGAGCCTCTCACTAATATCAGAGTGATTTCCAAAGAGCACAATTGCTGTGTTCACATGCATATAGTTCAAGGAAAACATGGACAGTGTAGTTCATTGTTTCTTTGGGGTTCAATGTAATAGCTACACTGAACTGCAAAGTAACAATGAAGCATCCCTCCTATATTTTTCATTAACTGTGTGCAAGTGAACAATTGTTTCTGTTATGTTTTTTGAAAGAAGAGCTGCAATTTTGTTCACACATCTCTACCAAAGAGAAAACATCAGGAAGAAAAAAATAGAGGATGAAAACCAAGAGATATTCACAAGAGAGGGCCCGATAATGCACCCACTGGTCAACGAGAGTTTGACTTCAGTGGGAGCAAGTTATGGCCCAGAGTGGAAGATAAAACCAGTGTTGGGAAGGAGCTCCAATAGTGCATTACCCTGGAATGTAGCTTCCAGCCACAACTCAGTCCTTAATATCTACTACTGAAAATAAGCATCCATACTCCCGTGACACCACGTTGCACTGGACTGCTGGAAGATACTGGACCTAAAGCTGGCATAGGTGGCCATGGAAATATCAGTCCAAGGAAGAGGGAATCCTCTGATAACACAGAATCAAAGTAGTAGCATCTACAACATCCTCCAGCTGCTGATGTAGGGAACATTGATGGGCCAAGCCAGACTGGTGATCTCCAGTTGCAAAATTGGTCTCTTGGAGCTGTTGGCAGTTTGATGCACACAGACAGCTCAGGCCTTAAAGCTACATTTGCATCCCACTTTGTGGGTTGTGTTGTGCCCCTTTGGCCATAACTAATCATCTAAGCCACAGTGTACACTTGCCTTCAAAGTAGGAGGCTACATTCTACCTTAAAATAAACATCATTACTTTAAAGAAATATTCTTAGGTTGTTTAATGTCTTGTGTGTGATTCAGTCCGCTGGCAAACATCTTTTCACAGAACATTTGTGTGAAACAAAGTACGTAAAAAGTGCAGGTATTATTACAGTGCATGTCGTATTCAGTTTCATTCTTATATTTCATTTATAAAACTACAGCACTTGAGAAAAATTATGGAAAATGGAAGTGGTTTCTTAGCTAATCTGAAAAGAATCTCCTCTGATGTATTTTCACTAAACACAGCCAGACGTCCCAGTGTCTGAAGTTTACCCTAACTAAACTTAACAAACGATTGTTGTTTGACTGGTTATATCATGTTTTCCATTGTCATTCTGACATGAAACAGGCACAGTTTCCAGCTCTGGAAACTTAGAGCCAGCAGGATTAGTACTGAAATAAAAAAAGGAATGCATGGGGGAGGTTGGATTTTGTTTTAAGTGAGAAGAGTTATGAAGTGAAGATAGCTGTTCTTATGAAACACTGTTTGTTCTAAAAGAGAAACGAATATTTGGTCTCATGTACTGTAGCCTAAGGATTGCTCTAACTTGTGTTCTTGCTGCAGTCTCCCTCTATGCACCATCTAGCAGCCAAGAAAGGCGGACCAAGGCATCATCTCTGGGAACTATTTCCATTCCTTTTATGATGCCAATGACACTAAGGAGACGTACACAAAGGAAAATTAACCCCTAAACATTAAAAACGTGTCTAAAAACTGGAGTCTCCTTCTACCGAACAAGGCAACTTCTGAGCCTGGACCACATGAAGGGACAGCCAGAAAAATCTGTGAGGATCCCCTGACTGTGTTTCCCGGGAAACAGAGCCTCATGTGCTTTGCTCCCATCCCTTCTAGTAGCATGGTCCCTGAAAGAGAGGTGCGGTCTGTCACCGTGGGGCTGCTCTGTATCAGAATACAGAGATGATACCATGGGTATTAGTGCTACCTTAAGTAGCGTTCATTCCAGTGAGAATTATGCATGAAAATCCTGCGTCAAGCATGGAATGGAGTTGTGAAGAGTAACTGTGGTCCCCTGTTCAACCTCCTCTAACAGTAACCTTGCCTACAAAACCCTTCAGAACTCTTGCACAAAGAGCCAAACTAAGTATTTCTGGGCACAGTATACCCTGGAAATAGCAGGAAATACAGAGAAATAGCATCTCACCCCACTCCCTAAGAAGGATTTCAAGTATGTTAAGTCCCTTCCATTTGTGTCAGTGGAAGAGAGTATGCTGACTACTGTATACAAACAAAGAATAATTGTCCTTAACGTTAGCGGGTGGGGGAATGGGACAAATTCTGAAATCTTTAGAGAATGTTTCATTCTTTATTCCAGCAAAAGACCCACTGGACAATGAGAGTTTTGCTTGAGTAAAATTTGCATAGCTATTCAGTAGGACTTCAAGATTTATTCCATGCACTATAGAATTCAACTCCATATTGAATCATCAGGAATGTTTTGTATAGGACATATTATTATTATGACAAATGCCTGGGACGAGAGATAGATTGATGTAGTATTCTTGCAACTATTTTAAGGTTAAAATATTGTTAAAATAAGGTTAAAAATCATGCATTTTTTAAAAAAAAACTAAGCTAGGTTAACTTAATTATGGTAGCTGCCAAAGATCAAAACTAGAAAGTCCAGAAATTAGTCTTTAACTGCACTTTTAATGTGCTACATAAGAAATAGTAGCTGTCAAAGATAACATTTTGCCACATAGTATTAAAGTGCTTTTGAATATTACAGAACTAAATATATTTTTCATTTAAATGTTGTATCCATGGAGATGCTTGTCTGATTATAGGTTTATAAACTTTCATAGAGGCTTTGGATAAGCAGGAAGTGGATGATGTTTAGTAATCCTTTCACCTGGGACCAGGTTCTTGGTTGAAGCCTCAGCCACCTGAAGTATTATAATGTATAATTTACTAAGCCACCACTCGAAGGATACTGCATGGCAATGAGGTTAGGGCCATGGAGAAACCATGGGGCAAGCTTCAGGATGAATAACATTGATGTTATTCCAGCTTCTTTAAGGTGCACCTGCAGTTTCTAGGTATCACTGGTGACAAATTTTATGTTACTATGTCACTTTGCTTTTCCACAACGACCTCAGAATCTAATCTAGTTACCTCAAGTCCCTCAACAGGCATTTGCCATTGAACTTCTTGTCACCCATTTTCTTCTTTTCCTTTGTTTGCAGTCTGTAGCAGACCCTTTGTTTCATGATCAAACACAACAAAAAGAGAACTCTGGAAATGAGATGGCTAACGCACACAGCTTTTGATCTAGTTCCAGTGCCATAGGTTTTGAAGAGTCATTATACCAAGCTGATTTTTTGGGAAGGGCATGCAATCATTTTAGTGGCTGCTGCAATTGTTGCTCTTCTCAGGGTCACTGGGTTACTGCTCAGTCATAAGACGACATCCAAGAACAACAGTGTTCATGCTGCCTGCCAGCCTGAGAAACACACCACGCTATCAAATACCACTCGTGGCAGCCTGAGCCTCTGCATTCTCTCAATAGACAGCTGTTAAACCAAAATGCAGAGTTAGAGATAGAAAGAACTAAATGTCCACAAGCACATGTTAGTAGGTGAAACAGCAATGCTAGTTACAACTTTCATCACCCTCCAACCATGATGCATATCATCGTCTCCAGATTATCAAAACAGATGTGTCCCAAGTTATTTATTATATCTGTGATTAAATAATGAGCCATAACAAGCTTTGAACCCATGTTAGCATTCCAGGCACCAGATTGAATAAGATATCCATGTCAGTATGGCACAGGGGAAAAAAAGGATGCTAATTCTTGCTCTTTTTTCTCCTCCATCAAGTGAACTGTTTACAACCAACAACTGTGTAAGGCTGGCAACAACTAACATTTGGCAAGAGGTGGTAACATTTGTCTAATTCAAGACCCAAAACTTCACAACAACTGGAAAAGAACAGAGGATCTGCTTGTGATTTGTAACTCTGTGAGGAAGGTGGGTATTATAGCTCTGACTCAAATACTGAGTCTGTTAACAATAATATCACTGCCGCTGGACAACACCCTGAACCTCTGCTTCCTCCCTTCTTTGTAATAAAGCAGTGGATGTTTCCAATTCCACTGCCCTTTCAAAAATCAGTCTGCTTAGCCTTGGTCTCAACTCAAAAACAAAATATGGAAAATTATGAAAGAAATCAAATGGTTTCATTCCCATAAGGCTAATGTCTGTGTGATCTAAATGGTGTTGAGAAATCACATTCTAACACAATCATGCACACTTGGTTGAAGGGCTGGATTCCCCCGACTTTAGTTTAGGCTCAGATTTTTCCAAATCAAAGTCACACATCACGCTTCCAAAACACAGTCTTGCCAGAGAGGTACACATTGCTGAACTTTAATTTCAAACCGTAAGTTTCAACAATTCGTTAGTTTAAAATTTGGTAGCCAGAAAGCACAGACTAAAACATCCAGGTTCCAGATGTGCACTGCCACATGTTCTCCTGGGCCCATTCTGCATTACATCAGGGTGCCAGTTTCTTTATCCACAATGTTTTGGGAGCTGGATCAATTTGAGAAAATTCTCAGTCAAGTTATGAGACTTTTTTTTAGACAATGTATCCAAAAGAACACGAAGAGTAGGTAATGGCCTTTGCAGTATGCTCAGATTGATTGTGTCCCACATGGCAGCATGTTATTGCTGTCTAATAAAGACCACTGGAATAATTTTTCTTACAACCATACCATTGGCCTTTCCTTTCACTTGCTCAGCTAAAGAAACCTGCTTCTTACTGCCCTTCTTATCTTCCCTTTTTGTTATCTTTTGGTGTTCATCTGCTTCATGTTCGCTAAATGATGGATAAGATGTACGTGGCACAAACCCAAGTATATTTTCTTTGGGTACGAGACACCTGATCTCTTGTATTTGAACACCAAATAGATCAGTTTATCTCTACAGTATAGTTATCCGTGGCCCTGCACTGATGGTACCAGGCATGTCTCAGTCTAACCCTGCTTTTATCTTCACTATGGCAAGCTTGAGGAGATGTCTGGGTTGGTGATAGAAAGACATTGCTGACTGTCTGAAGTGTTTCCATTTCACCAGCTAATTCAATGGATTAATCTACAATGAATGCAGAGGTAGCATGCTGGCAAACACTAAAAATGTTGCTATTCTTCTAGAAACCATACAAATGTATTGCTGAACTCATGCCATTTCTTCATTACCGCTCTAACACTTTCCAGTTTAAAAAAAGCATAATCTTAAACTGGAGCTATTTTGTAGAAATAATTAGAGACAAACTATTTTTGCAGCTATTCAATCAAATGTAGATGTTCAGAATGAAGAGTTAGTGCAGAAGCAACAACATATTGATTACAGCAGCCTATTTACAGTGGCTACATTCCACTTTTTAAAAACTGCCACTTGGAATACTGTATTAATATGAAAGATCAAACATCATTCTCAAAGAATGGTTTAAGAGATGTCCACCTGCGCAACAAAGAGGTGTGCTGCTGTTGAGGCAGCATTTATACTTTACAGTTGAGGCAGCATTTATACTTTAATATAAGCGTGAAGCATAGAATTGGCTGCAAAGTATGCAGAGGGTCTGATTCTGCTGACATGCTCCTTTTTCAGCAGTGGAGTTCTGATCATTCCAGTGGAGTTACTCACAATTTACAGGGTGTAAATAAGAGAACAATCAGGCCCTAGCTCTCCAAAATCTCCTTATACTCATTGTGGGTATGGATGATCTATTGCTAGCAAAGGCTGGTGGGAAATAGTGTTGGCTGGGTAACAGTTTGAAAGTCATTTTAAGGAACTACTCAAGGGAATGAAAGCAGGGTCTAATAACAGTGAAGCAGAATTGTACTCAGTTCTTGGCCCCGATTCTTATAGACACAGAAGCCCCTTTACACCACTCTGGCAGTTTAAAGGAGCCTTCAGATAGGTGTAACCCAATATGTTTGCAGCAGTCTTTCTTAAAACAGGTTTCACTATAGGAACACAGAGAAAACTAGTCTCACTCCCTGCTACTTCTGTACTAGTAACAAAGTTTGTGTGTTACAGTGAACTTCAGTCACCTATGATATTGGTTAGGGTGACCATATGTCCCGTTTTTTGGGACTTTTTCTTATGTAGCTGTCTATTATCCCCCACCCCCTATCCCGTTTTTTCACAGTTGCTATCTGGTAACCCTATATTGGTGAATATTTGTGGCTTGAGGCAGGGCTTTTAGGATAGAATAACTTCTATTATGTTCCATATATTTTAAAATACCTTTAAATGGGTGTATATAAATTCTTTCAGAGATGTGTAATTTAAATATTATTTCTATAATTTGACTCTTTTCCAGGAACATGTACATACCTGACCAGAAGAATTGTATTCACAGGAGTAAGGTTTTAGTCTCAGATTTGTCAACACCAACAATTTGCTGCACAAATTATTTTCAAAGTTACAGTAACTTTGGGACAGAGTTGGCCAGAATGCAACACTTCTGTTTCATAATAATAAAATAAATAATAACGATAATTTATTATTATTATTATTATTATTATTATTATTTAAAGGCCAGTAAATGTTGCCCAATGTAAGGGTGGCAGAATTGGGCCTTGTATAATTAAATAGCTCCCAAACCACTGATTCAATAATGTAACACATGTGAGTATTAAGTATTCATTTCTTGACTCTGAATCTTCATTTGTTGCAGGTGAAGCAGAACTACCAGTCACTAGATGGCACTTCATTATGAAAGAGGTTTGTGAAGATATCTTAAACTGATGAAACTTTTAACACAGATCAGAAAATCTAAGTTTAGCCCATCTCAAGCGAAATATTTTTTTTCACAAGAACTCTAGCTAGATTATCAAGACATTTTATAGCCTGGATTAGTGTTAGTAAATGAACATTTCATATTCCATAATATACATAACTTGAGCTGAGCAGAGGTTCAATCTTAGACTATGTTTAAAACTTCCCTTTCTGGTTATTACAGAAAAACTAAGAAACTCATATCCCAGAGCTACATCTGACTATTATGAACACACTGTATACTCAGCAGCTTCCTTAATATCTTTGCCAAGGCTTGTCTACTGACAAGATTTTCCAAGGAAAATTTTATATTGACTTACTTTTGATACAAACCATATAAACATTCTTTTTGAGACAGCAATTCAGCATGTCTGGAAATTCTCTTTTCAGACATGGAAACATTAGCTCTCAAACCCATCAATGCACTGTACATGCATTAACAATATTAATGGTCAACTCTCTGAATTATCTTTGTATTATTCATTTTTTGAGTATGTCCATTGGGATGCAGGGTGGGAGAAGAAATAGGAGCAATTTCAGACAAGTAAACAGATTTTTAACCTTGTGGAAAAGTACTTTCCAGAGAAGGGACAGTACTCTATATTCTGAGCAAACCAAAAAGAGATATTCAATTTCAGTTGCATTTACAAATTGATTGACTGATGTTTTACCAGCTTCATCAAACTAACCATCTCTCTCTAACCCATATGGAAACTAGCCCAGTAGGGAAATGTTGCCATACCATGCACTTTGAATGTGCCAAACATTTCTTAGACATAACTGTTTCTTTCTATGTGCAAAATTGACCATTACTAGAACAAATGTGTTTTGTAACACAGTAAAGTCTGGGGACAACCAAAGTGAGGGGAAGGGTCTTGTCAGGGGATGACATGCAGGAGGGTTTTCTTGAAAAGGGAGATGAAACTGAGGGTGATTTTCACTGTGGGTGGCTGGTGGCTAAGGATCCCATTATCTACAGTGAAAAAACATGTTAATTTATTTTGTTGCTGTAAGCATAGAAGAGTCCCCACTGCATAAATTTCCTCTGGCTTTGAAATATTCTTTTTATTGACATTTGGAACTCATTTGGGCACTTCTTTGTTACAGATTATAGTACCTGATTTGCTCACAAAAGAAACATTCATCCTAGGCTCCAATTATTCCATTGCTCAAACATCCTGTTAGAAATATAGTAAACCCTGATGCACAGGTTGCTTTCTAGCTCTGCTTTCACAGACAAGTTGGCCATCAATTTGTTAAAGTAATCATTTCTAATAGTTTCCTTTTTTTGACCAGGGCTGGGTGTGTGTATAAAAAATTTGGCTGCATTTGCCTGCTCTGCATTTTATATTAATTTGCTGTCATTTATCAAATTATCTATTTTATTAGCTTCTTTCATGCATGAACATCTCTTTCACATTTAGAAGACAAAAGTATTATTTCACACCGTAAGAGTAAAAAGATATGAAACATAATGATGACAATGTCTAGGGAATAGTACAGATCCCCAAAGCATCAAGTGTTCTCATGGAAACTCATCTGTTAACTATCATAGTTATCATCACTTTAAGTTGAAATTGAGTGTAGAGTAATTTTTCACTATATTCCAGATTCATTTTGTGTCAGTGATCTGTTGCATTGCACACCTCCCTGAGAAGATCAGTTAGCTGTTAATTGATCTTCTAAGAGTTTGAAATAGCCTGCAGATGAGTGATAGAAAAGCTTTTAGCAGAGTGAATGCATTCACCCACTTGCTGTGTGTGAAAAATAAAAACTCAACAAGCTGACAGATATTTCCTTGTGCAGTTTTACAAAAATGGTTTCAGCAACCTTGGTTCCAATTTCTAAGGTTTTTTTCTATAGGCTAAAATCTTTAAAGCATATTCCTACAGTGCCAAAGGAACACTTACTGTATGGTATAGAAGAGCAATCTAGCAAACAGCTGGAAACACAGGCTTATTATGTGAGACAAATAACTTCCAGACTACATAGAGCTAGCATTCAAAACAAAATCATTACACCCCCCCCCCCAAAAAAAAACAACTTTCCGGAGCCTATAATATGAACACCAGAAAGAATAAGAACTGCAGCTTAAATAGAAAAAAATGTACACAGGAAAACCAAAACGTTTCTTACATTTAGGAACCTTCTGGTTAGTAATCTACATATTCTAGTATTCAGCTAAAAAACTTTATCTATCTATCTCATAATGTTGAATGGGTGAAGGAAAAGTATCCTGGGGAGACTTGGGAATACTGTTTTCTTATGTGCTATTAAGATGAATTGATGAAAATAAAAAATAAACTCATAAGAAATTTGAATTACTCACCATCTTGTTGTGCCAAAGTAATTGAGGGTTGAAACACTGCAAGAATGAGCCAAGTTACTTTTTGCACAAAGCTCATCATGTCTAAATATTAGACATGAGACTCTATGTGCAAAAATAAAAATGGGGGGAAAGAAAAATCAATTCAAAATAGCACCATCAATTGTTCCCTGCCCTTTCAGCACCGGGCCCTGCACAGAACTGAGCCACAGGCATTCCTTTGCTTTGGCCTTAAATAGGAAAAAGTTTGGCTTCCTTTACTTTCCAGCCCCTTTCTGAAATATGAGAGGAAGACCAATCCCCTTAACAGTAAAAGAAATTATTAATTTTTTTCTTGGCCTTATAGAAGAAACAGCCAACTAAACTAGATAAATAGCACATCTGGAGCTTTTGTATGTGTATGCTGCACCCACCCACACAAATGTGTACTAGACTATATGATGTCTGCACAATGAGTGTGTATGTGTTTGCACTGCATGTATGTGATGTGGGAAAGAAGTTACAGTGGCTTTCTATGTGGTAATGCATTTTTTCCCTGTCAATTAGGACTCAGCCAAGATGTAGAATACTTGATGCTTCAGTAAAGTTCAACCCTGCAACTTCATAATGAAAATAAATAGTAGCTCTCTTTCATGATGGGAGACCACAGAAAATGAAGGTGTCCCGGAAGTTAAAGAAAGTGCACTTTTCATCCTCAGGAGGACAAGTCACACTAAATGAAATGGGGCCCTGAATGCCGGCCGCTGAATTTCAGTGCTGTTATAGTACCATCCTGCCATATTCTCATCATGGTTGGAGTTTTGTACTGATCTAGGGAGTAATGAAACATGGAACATTTTGTGAGAAAAACAATGTATTCCAAAAATGGATACTGCTGACCTAAGATTAAAACTTTTTCAATGAATTCACCCTAATTTCAGTACCTGAAAGGAATGCAGAACAGTCCCCGTTTCCTCAGTACACCTGCCCCTCAATGATGTAGCTTCATCTCAGAAAAAATCCTGAGTCTGTTGCATTTGTTTCCTTTTAACTCAAATTCCTTCTTATTCCCCGTAACATAAGGCTTTATGGAGAATCAAAGGTTGGAGCATGTATATTCCATTCAAAATCAGATATCCTGAGAGACATTTGCTTCACAAAGAAAATTTATTATATAAGTGAACTTCATTTTAGGATTTGGGAGACTCCAAAATTAATGCAGATATTAGTGTGGAAAGCTGGTAAGGCTTGAGGAAATCCCTCTATCATTGTTAAAACAATGGTCTGAACAGAATTAATTTCATTCTTTCTTTCTTTCATTCATGGTCTAGATGAAATTACTATACAGTGGGTGAACAGCTGGTTGAAAGTCCATATTCAAAGAATAGTCAGCAATGATTTGCTCCTCAAAAGGGGGGAGCATTTAGTAGGGTTCCTCAGGGGGTCAGTCCTGAGTCCGATACTATTTAATATTTTCATTAATGACTTGGATCATGGAGTGGAGAGTATGCTTATAACATTTGTGGCTGACACTAAGCAGATGGGGAGGGACGTGCAAGGACAGGACTTTGGAGGAGAGGATTTGAATTCAAGATGACTTTGACAAACTGCAGAATTGGTCTGAAATCAGCAAAATGAAATTTAATAAAGACAAGTGCAAAGTATTACACCTAGGAAAGAAAAATCAAATGCACAACTCGAAAATGGCTAAGCAGTAGTGCTGCTGAAAAGGATTTGGGCGTTATAGTGTACCACAAATTGAAGATGAGTCAACGTGATGCAGTTGTGCAAAAGGCTAAAATCGCTGTGGGGTGTAAGACATGAGAGGTAACTGGTATGCTGTACACCGGTGAAGCCTCACTTGTAGTACTGTGTCTAATTCTGGGTGCTGCGCTTTAGGAAAGACATGAACAAGTTAGAAAGAGTCCAGAGGAAAGCAACAAAAATGATCAAAGCTTTAGAAAACCAGACCTATGAAGAAAGGTTAAAAAACTGGGCATGTTTAGGCTTGAGAAAAGATGAATCGGGGGGACCTGATAACAGTCTTCAACTATAAGAGCTGTTATAAAGAAGATGGTGATCAATTGCTCTCCATGTCCATGAAGGAAGGACAAGGAATAATGGGCTTAATCTGCAGCAAAGGAGATTTAGGTTAGAGATCACAAAAATCTTTCTAAATATAAGGGTAGTTAAACTCTGGAATAGGCTTCAAAGGGAGGTTGTGCAATCTCTATCATTAAAAGTTTTGAAGAACAGCTTAAACAGGAGTGGTCAGGAATGGTCTAGGTTTACTTGGTTCTGCCACAGCAGAGGGGCTGGACTTGATGATTTCTTGAAGACCCTTCCAATCCTACATTTGTATGGTTCTTTGATTTTATGAAATTCATTTCTGCTGGAACTCAATTAATTTAAACCGATGAAGTTAGCCTCATTTTGTGTATGTGGACAGGATGGAATATATGGACTCATTCACAAACACAATTTGTTCTTAAGTACTGTTGACATTACAACAACGCAGCAGGATCATCACTCATATCCATATGGTATTTGTGTCAGGGTACAGACAGTTAACCTGGGAAAGTGACAAAGAGCTTTTGTGTTTGTTTATAAAAACATAATCAAATGGGCCTGCTGTTATCTCTTAAGCTCATGCACAGTGTTGGGTCATGATTTCCTGAGCAAGCTCACATGAGCTTCTGAAATGCATTTTCGTTTAAAGCAGAAGCTCCTCCTCTGACGACATCAAATAGGGTTATGTAGGTGGAAGCAAGCAATGAAAGTACCTGGAATTTTTTGATGTAGCTGAGTGGAATCACTTCAGCATATCCTGAGGGACAATATGTGATGTTGCACTGAGGAAATTGTTGGACATTAAATGCGTATGTAGTGGAGGTAGGTAGATACATTTCAAAGGAATAACTGATTTTTTGCATGAATCATGTACTCTTAAGTTTTCCTAGTTGTCCATGCTGAATTAAAATGACACTGAATGTACTGTGTTATCATACTGCTTGAGGGTTACATTACCAGTTTGTAAATTGCATAATAATCATGACCCAAGTGAAGTTTTGTTTGTTCATTTAAACTAGCTACAATAGAACATGCACATCCACCTGTTCCATTGAATTTTCTAAGCATGTAATAGCAAATGGCTCAGATATTTGTATTATCCATATGCACAAGAGATCCTTTTTTTCCTTTCTAAATTGTATACAGGCTCTTCATCGGAACAACAGTACATCTAGTCGCTGTACTGATTTGTCTGGCTCTTCTTGGGAAAAATATATAAATGTTCCAGATTATGGAAGTGTCTGATATCCCATAAGGATTCAGATCTCTTCAAGGAGTTGGAAACAAGACTTGTTATAGCTATAAGAACAACACAGCTGGGATAAACTTAGGTGAGTGAATGTCAGCCCTCTGCAAATACAGTGAAATACAGTCAGCTATTATTTTTGTCTGCTGGAAAACATGGTGTAACAGAACAAATATAAACTAATTACTATAGTTTTGTATATTTCTTATCCTTTTTAGATATGGCTCTAGATCAGTCTACTAGATTGAACTATGGGTAAACTTGGATCCAAATTCAAAATTCTTGGTTCTGTAAGACTGATGTGAACCAGGATATTGGATCCAGACCATCCTTACCTTTGTGTGGTTCAGTTCCACATCTGAATTGATGACTCAGATCTATGTCTAATGTTACAAATCCTTTTACTCACTAGGGACTTAATTTTCTATGTCAATTTAATAACTACACACAGTAGTAATTTAACTACTAAGTCATAGAAAAACATACATAAAAAGGGTTCAAAAAGAGCTACAAGAATGCTTACAGATCTGGTAAATATGCCTTAAAATAGAGATTTACGAAGCTCATTCTATTTGGCTGATCAAAGAGAAATATAAGAGGCAACTAGATCATGGTCTATAGGGACCTAAATAGAGAGAAGATATCTAATATTAGAGAGATTTTCTTCAGATAAAGGTTTACAAATCCAATGGCAGGAAGCTGAAGCTAGAAAAACAAACTAGAATAAGGCACAAATTTTTAACAGTGAAGATTTTTCAAAATTTTATGCTTATTTTACAGCTAAAAAAATCAAAATCCAAAATGTTTTGACTAACTGTAAAATACAATTTACAATACATTACATCCTGTCAACACTGATAGATCAAAATGGCATGGTACTCCTGAAAGAAGGAGGCTTAGGTGTGAAATTCACCCTGGTACAGAGGGGTACACATGGATCTATGCACAGCTCAAGCCCTATTGAAGACCTATGTTGAAGGTTTCAATGCATGTTAAATAGTGCATGGAGTCATGTTCAAGCACTCTGCACTGGGGTGAATTTCATATTGACCAAAAAGCAGTATGGGCAAACTGGGTACAAGCCAAACAATATGAAACAATACTAATCAAGGCCCAGAGTATGACACCCCACCAAACACACATTGGTGAGCAGTTATTCACATGAGTAGCCTCACTGAAATCATCCAGTCTTAAGTCCCACCTCAACTAGTCCTCTTGAGTTGGGCGTCAGGTTTTCTTGGCATGAGATCCACTGTTTTTTATATAGATGTACCAATACCAGCATTTGGATTTTTTTAAATTATTTTTTTTCGGTTTTTAAGTAGAAAAATATCCACTACCACTATCTACCTATGGATATTTCCCATTTACTAAAATAAGACACAGTTTCTGGCTAACACTAAGTTCTGCAGAGTACTGAAATAGTGTGTTGACACTCAGCAAATAATAATAATAGTCAGCTGTGCTGTAATGTCCCAGAAGTCTCCAAATAATGGTTGTTCCAAGAACATTTTCATAATTCCAGTGGGAGACCAGCAAAGCAAAGGCATTTGATTTTACACTTGTCTTCTTGAGACTGTAGCACCTTAAAGCATTTTGAGAGCCATTTCATCACTTCTGCAAGTAAGAAGTACATCAGATAAAAAATTCCTCCCTCTCCTTCTCATCTTGCCTTTGCGAAACCCCTCACTCATGTTAGGTTGTATCCATGACATCTCTATGTGCCATGAGCCTGATCAAATGACCACAAAAGGGAATATGGGTCTTTCTTTTGACTTCAGTGGCAGTTTCATGAGGCCCTACACAAGAGGAAAAAACTTATTCCAATATATTGCTATCATTTAGGATAAACAGATACA
Source organism: Lepidochelys olivacea (assembly GCF_965140295.1). NCBI lineage: Eukaryota > Metazoa > Chordata > Testudines > Cheloniidae > Lepidochelys > Lepidochelys olivacea. Next base: position 51,831,404 of record NC_140421.1, on the reverse strand, counting down.
TTCTAGTCATGCAGTCAAAATAGTTTTGAGGATGAAAGGAAAACATTCTGGCCTTCTTTTGACCTGTGCTTCAAGAATGGAGATTCTCTATTTAAATCCACCAGATTAAAGTTCTGTAGTCACCAAAAAGCCATAAAAAAAAAGAATTATTCCAATTTTTATTTAACATTCCATCATATACCCCAATATTAATCTTCTTCAGTTTCCCTGACATTCCAATTATTATTATACAATTTATTACAATATAGAGTTCAATGACACACCAACATTTATGTGAAAAGTCTAATTGACTTCAGTGAATAAGGACTATGCGTTGTAAATAAAGGTCACAGGATTGTGCCAATAGCTGCAAATTCTTCAACGTGTTTAGAAAAACACCAGAGCAATGATTGGTTCTATGAAAAAACACATTTTGTCTACATGCAATTATTTCTTGAATTTATTTTAATCAATTTGAATAATTACCTAGTGTTTCTAAAGTGCTTAAAATAGAAAACACTACATAAGTATTATTTTGGTGCATGTATTACAATATTAGCAATTATGATTCATGCACAGGGTATATTACAAGCTTGTTACTATGCAAGCAGTAGTGATGCACTTAAAGAACAGTTTTAGAGAATTAATGTGCTGACCAAAGTTAATCAAATTGTTCAACTCCTCTCTCAATTTTCTGTTCAACTTATAACTATTCATTGGGGAAATTTATTTTTGATACGTGTCGTCTTGCTCATAAGAACTCTGTGTAAGGTCCAAATAACTTCAGTGGTTCCCATAACTGAAACTTCATCTTCTGCATAAAATCTAGTGTAGATAAGATTAAATGCAATGTTTCATGAGAGTCATGTTGGGAACTTGCTGTGGTGTCCAACACAGCTGCAACAGCTCTTAAAACAGAGCCAACAGAATGCCTGTACATGGGTGAAGCAAAGAGCACCCACAGAATATTCTCTGCATAACATTGCAGACACAGACCAAACGACTTCAGTGAACTTTGGGTGTACCTGATGCTGGGGAATTGGAGATCTGTAGGTTGGGTGGGGGTTTTTGGAACATACATGCACTGACAGTGCTAGCCAATGATGAGTTGGGTAATTTGGAACACCAGTCCGAACGGTTTCTGAAGATATTTACAAGGGGATGATTTTCTCTTTAATTGAGGAGTTGGCTTTGCTTTACAAGATATGCTTTCTATTATTTGATCTCTCTCTTACAAACCAGATGTGTTTGCATATAGTTCCATGGATCTGTTATGACTTTCATTCCATTCATAGGGAAGAAAGCTTTTCCAAAAGAATCAAATTTTTACACTATAAAAGGATCTCACAAATCTGTATGAAGTGTAATTTACTTTCCCCAGTATTAAAAAAAAAAGCTTATTAAAGGGATATGGGAATGTTTGTGGAATGGTTGCTTCTTGTAAAGACTTTAGCTCTCTCAGTCTTGTGATGGCTATGTGGGTGTCATTTGACAGAGGGTAAAAGGAGACAGGGGAAAATATATGATTCCTAAAAAAGAAAGTTCAGTAATTAATTGGTTGCCTCAGCCCAATTAGTAATGGCCACATGACAGTAAAATAATTCCGTGAAAGCAAACAAAAAAGAACCCCCAAAACACCATTAGGACTGGCTTTCTTGTACTGCCTCAGTAGAGCAGCTAGAAATTAAATGGGCACAGGGACTAAACGATTCTTTTATCTGTTGAGTTTGTATACTTGCTACCAGTGCTGTAATTCATCTAAGGATATCAGACCTGATCCTAAGAGGCCTAACTAGGAGACTTTAGCCTTCAGAGCTACCAAGCCAACACCTTTCATGAGCCCTAAATTTACTTAATATAGTTTTATAACTAAAAAGTCATAGGCTAAAAGCAGGCTTTTAAGAGAGTATTTTTTAATGTTTTTCTGTTCTCTGAGAATTTAAAATCTTTTAAAGTGGTTCTCAGTGGACTCCACAAGAATGCTTATAGGAACTTAACATTACTTCTACTAATAAGGCACTAAATACTCCTGTTTGATTTCACCAATAGACTACAGATTGAATCAATTGTGATATGACTCATAGTTGAAAGAGAGAGAAGAAAGAATATACAATTGTTATTCTGTGTTTTGTTCAGAGTAAGGTTAATTCAAAGGATAGAAGTAAATATGAGAAAATGACTGAATTTATTGAAATGAGAGATTAATTAAAATGAGTTCAACTGAAATTGCCCAACTAGGTGAAAGACCATTCCAGCTCTGTCCTCTTCTACAGAAAATCCAGCTCCATCCAGACTCTCCAAGAGGCTATCAAGCTACTGACTTTGGGCTTGCCTGCACTTGAAATGTCTTCAGTGAAGACACTCCCTATGCGGACGGGAGAGGTTCTCCTGTTGGCACAGATAATCCACCTCGCCAAGAAGCAATAGCTAGGTAGACAGGAAAATTCTTCCATTGTCCTAGCACTGTCTACACAGGACATTAGGCTGGTTTAACTGCATTGCCCCAGGGTGTGGATTTTTCACAGCCCTGAGCAATGTAGTTATACCAAGGTAACTTCCTGGTGTAGACCAGGCCATTGTATCATCAGAACTAACTCTTACTGGCCACCAATACTTGGAAGGTATGATATTTTCTCCAGCAATGTAAACTCTTTCTTGGTGTCAGATTTACACATTGCATTTGTAATCATAGAGGGGATACAGGGCACACATATTGTCCCAGAACAAATAGCAGCATCAACCCAGCAACCCTTGCTGCCATTGGTACGGTTGAAAGACTCAGTAAAGAGACCCTCTGGGCTTCATCACACTGGGGCATTTCTGCTGGTGCACAACCTCTTCACTCTGAATTGTCCTTACTCCTCACCCTAACATGTCTCCATAGGCCACATGATCCAGGAAAAGAATGAAGTGGTACACCTCCTCCGGATTGGTTCTGCACTGGTAGTACCCCATAAGCCTCACTTTCACAGGAGTTCCACATACACCACAAAAAGGGTGCATTTGCCAACTGACACCATACAATTACCAGATTCCAAACTGTTACTTTTACGTGGAAACTCTTGGCAAATGCTGATCTTGTTAATTGCAGTCATGGTTGGAGTGTTAGCTTCAGTGACCTGGGAAAACTCCAATCTGGGTGCCTGTAAATGCAGCATAGTATGAATGTCCCCCAGACTTTTATCGAGCATTATCATCCTGGTGCATTCAACAGTGTTGAGGTCTTATTCTTGATTTCTGAGCTCCATTTTACTCTTTTAGATGCTCTCTGTGGTCTCATCCTTTCCTCACTGATTTTATTGGGAATTGAGGGCACTCTGCTCCATTCAGTAGCAAACACCTATTACAAAAACACCCCAAATGCATGACTTTCATATGTGTGAATGATAAATCAATTTCATCAAAAATGTTCAAAATATCAACAATGTCTACTGAAGTATATTGAATTTTAGAAATTCACTTACATTGTGTGAACATACGTCCTGAAACTATTTCCAACCCAGTATTTCAATTTTGATTGAAACTGTCACAAAGCAGAGCCTGGAGCAACACTGCTCTCTACTTCTGATACACTTAAGCTATAATCCTCCTTTCAGATCACTTATTATAAACTCTTTCTTTGCACCTTCCATAGAGCTATACCAGACAAGACCCTTGCCAAGAGACTATAATATATTTCTGTAATTTTAATAGATTTACAACATATAAATTTCCAGTCTGTCACATTGTTTTATTTTCCAGCAACAGCAATACAGACTGATTTCTATTGCCCTGAGAAAATCTCAGGGTGCTGCCATGCATTCTGGTGGCACTGGCTGCACAAACATATTTTGTTCCAGCAAAAACAACTACACAAAATGTAAACCTCATCCACCATATAACCAATGCACGGTGAAGGCATAGGAAATAGGATTAGAAATTCTCATAGAATGTCCTAGTACTGTACTGTATTTCAAGGCTAATGGTTTCTTTTCATTTTAGTGTGCATCCCCATAGCAAAACAAGAAGCAGGGCATGTGTGTATTGTGCAAGCCTCCATACACCACTCCTGCAGTGGACCTGATTCTTAATCTGCAGTGCTGCTACTCTAAAACCCACAAAACTCAATTCAACCACATGAGGCAAGATTTGATTCCAGATGGGGTAGTATCTTCCATTTGGTATTCGCTCTGCACCCCAGAGCTAGCTCATATTTCTTTCCTTACAGTTTTACTTTTGTTAGTGGCTTTGATCTACACTATCTTGTGAACAAGAGAGTTCTTTGTTAGAACAAGAACTTTGGCTACCTAATTTGAGATCGGTTTATCCTTGCAATTGCATTCTGAAGATACAAGATAACTTCTAGCTGTGTGCCTAACAATTATAACTGGCATGAAAATGAGGAAATATTTAATGAAAAATGTTCCCTGTTTTTTATGGAAAAATGTTTTGACAATTTTTCTTAACAGTTGATAACTCATGTCATAATAATTAATATCTCTACTTATTCGTCTCAATACAGAATTCCCGATACAAATGCAAAATTCAGAAAAATATCTACTTTCATTACTGGATATCCATATTTGAAAATAAAGCCCCTTACAAAATGGTACCACAGTGAATATGCTGCTAGGTGTACGATACCAAAGAATATTGAAAATACAGGGCTAAATGCTGTTCTTGGATGTGCATTGGTAACTTCTGTTGTAGTCACTAAAGAGCATGGTAGCCATGTGCTTTGATACAAAGAATGAATTTAGCATATTTTGGGCTTGGAAACAGACAGAATCCCAGCCTCCCAGCCAGGGAGACTGAATTGACCAGTAGGATTATTCCACAAGACAACTCCACAATGTTGAGACCAGTCAGACTCCAGTGCCTGCCAGGAGGAGAAGGACATGCCACCCCCACCAATATACAATAATGAGCAGAGGATGATGTCTCTCAGTGCTTTCACCTTTAACGCCATACAATATTTATATTTGTTTTAAGATTAGAGACCTGATCTTGGTCTCTTTCTCCCCCTAGTGGAGAAATTATGTTGTTTACTGCAGCTTTAGGTCTAAAGTTACCTCGATGGTCCTAATGGCGAAGGCAGAAGTACCTGGATTGCAAAGGGATTCCAAGAGGCTGGGAAATTCTCTGATTTGCAGAACCTCATTTCTCCACAATTTGAGCAGCTCCACACGTTGTCATGGAATAGGTGCAGATCTGCATTCATTTCCTATTGCATTCTCCTCTTGCTCTGGCTCATCCTTTCCCCCAAGATCTATCAGGGCAGTGTGCAGCTGTCTGGAATTTATGCAACTCACAGTAACACACAGACAGGGCTGAAGATTTGACCACTGTTATGAGATATCTTGGGCTTTCTTGCACAACAGATTCCCATGTTCCCATTCCCAGAGCTTTCAGTGCTGTTTTAGATTTAGAAATTGCACTTCCTAATGATGAAAGTCAGAAGGGCAGTATTGTTATTGCAGTGGACTGTATTTTTCCCACAAGCTGATAAGATTTTGTGCCTTTTGTCACAGTGAATAAACCTACTTCGTGGTGTTATTTTCCCAGCCCTCTCCACTTCATCCCTCACTGTGAGAATTCAAAGAGACAGAGCATTACACGTCATCTCTAGATCTCAAAATGCTTTACAAAGGGGGCAAGTATCGTCATTTACATTTTATAGACAGGGAAACTGAAACAGAGAAGTGAAGATATTTGCCAAGAACACAGAAAGCTGTAAATAGAATCCAGGTCTTCTGATTACTAGTCCAGTGCCATCGCCACTGGATCACACTGCCTACTGGTAAATAACTGGGGAAGGCACAGGTACAGCCAATCTGGTCTTCACCACTCAACTGACTGTGTGATAATGCTTAATCAGCTAGATTTATGTTTAGGATCAGAAAAGTAACTAACCCTAACATGATCCTATTTGATTCCAAATATCTTTGGAACTGCACATTCATGCAGACAAGAAGTGAAATAATATACACTTTTGAGATGCTAAACTGCTGATCCATTAGTATTCTGCCATCCTCCAAACAATGCGGGTCACCAGTTACACATATCTTCTGCATTTGTGACTGAACTTCCAAAAGCAAGAGTAGAATGTATCTGAAAATCTAAGGATTCAGCACAAATTATTTGTATTCTATCATCAAAAACAGAATAACCCAGAGCAAAATTTTTGAGCATAAATTTATTCCACACCCTTGTTGGAATAGCTAACACTCCTGAGTATTTGCATATGCATAGTCCATAAAGAGTTGTCTGAGTCAGCTTTTGTTAACAGTTGTTCAACTAAATCAGATACTGAAGTGCAAAATCTAGCACAGCTCAGAGAATGGATTTCACTGGATTGATAGAAAGTTTTTTATACATGTCAGATACAATCTTTCCCTAAACTTCTGCATATTATTTAAAGAATACACGCTCCCTCTAAATATTTGCATTTTGTATTTTCAGATTGCTGGGCAGAGCCAAATAGATGCAATTTTCATTGACCTGATTTAGAGAATGTGTTTAAAAGAGCACAAGTGAATGAGAGAATAGTTTATAGCAGAGTGGTATTTATATGTGGATGACATTCAGCAGTAACATATTTAGGAAATATTTGGTTTTTAGAAGGAGAGGTTACTTACCTTACAATAACTTGAGCTCTTTGAAATATTTTGTCTCTCTTGGTGCTCCACTATAGAATGCATGCATGCCCATGTGCTCTCAACTGGAGAATGCAAAGCAGTGTCTGTGGGACCATTTCTGTGCAGAACAGCACCTCATACCTCCAAACAGGGACATATAAGGAAGTACAGATCCACCACCACCAAAGCTCCTTCTCAACCATAAAGTAGATCCTGTACAATTCAGGGGAAGGAGGCAGGAAGTGGAGCATACACAAGGACAAAATATCTCAAAGAACTCATATTGCTGTAAGGTAAGTAACTGCTCTTTCTTTTCTGAGTATATATCCCTTGGGATGCTCCACTGTAGGAAACTCACAAGCAGTAACTCAACAAGGAGGTGGATGCTGGGGAGGCAAGTCCAACACAATTTAGAGGACTGCATGACCCAAGGTAGTATCATGCCTGGAAGCAGTTAAGATGTTGTAATGCTTGGCAAGGGTATGAATAGAAGATTAAGTTGCAGCCCTACAGATTTCTGTCAAAGTAATGTCCTTCAGTAGAGCTATAGATGTGGACTGAGCTCTAGTGAAATGTACTGTCACTCTGTGAGGGGAGCTATATTGCAGCAGATTCATAACAGGTTAAGATGCAACTCGAAGACCATTTTGACAGTCTTTGAGTGGAAACAGGTTGACCCTTCATCTTCCCAGCAAATGATACGAATAACCTAGGAGAGGCCCGGAAGGTGTTAGTCCTGTCAAGGTAGAAGGTGAGGGCTCTTCTGATACCTAGTGTAGGTAGGCTAGTCTCCTTTTAGAGGCATGAGGTTTTGGGTCAAATACTGGCAGGCAAATCTCTTGATTATTGTGGTTTTCCCAAGAGAACTTTGGGAGGAAGCAGGGATGGGGGCACAGTCTAACCTTGTTTTTATAAAAGGTAGTATGTGGCAGGTCAGCCTTGAGAGTACTGATCTCTCCCATTTGTCTAGCTGAGCTGACAGTCATGAGGAACAAAATCTTAAGTGAGGGTGGATTAGAGGACAGGTAGCCATTGGTTCAAATGGAAATATCCTCAGGGCCTTAGGAATCAAACTGAGGTCCCACTGGGGGTGCCAGGTTCGGTATGAGGGAAAATAAATTGTATAAACCCTTGAAGAATCTAGCTTTATTATAATGGTCAAAGACCGAGAATCCTTTGATGAGGGAGTTGAAGGCAGCTATAGTGACCAAATGTACTCTGACCCAACTCTTGGATAAATCTTGCATGTCTACTTTGGAAGTAAGTTTTGCGAGTACAAGGTTTCCTGCTAGATATGAGAACTTACTGGACCTCCTCTGAACAGGACAGTTCCATGCTTGAAAACCATGTAGGAACTGTGATCTCAGGTTCAGCGAAGAGGGACTGGGGTGGATCAGGGACTCAGAGATCTGTGACAAGAGATCCTGCCTGAGGGGAACTTGGAGAGGTATTGCCACAGAGAGGTGAAATAGTTTCGATTACTACACTTGTCTTGGCCAGAATTGTGCTATGAGGATAACACTTGCTCTTTTCTGATGTTGTTTCTGTAAGGTCTTGAGGATTAGATGTAAAGGCAGATAAGCATACAGCAGGGTACAGGGCTATGGTATTATGATGACATCATATCCTCCCTTGGAGCAGAAAAGACAGCATTTCACATTTTTTGGGGGAGGCAAAGAGATCTGCTCCTGCAGAGCCATAAGTCTGGCAGATGCTGTGGAAGAAAGAATCCCTGAGCTCCTATTCATGGTCCTGAAGGAAGTGTCTTCTCAGGGAGTCTGAAGTTGTATTCTGGAGGCCTGGAAAATAGACAGTGAAGATTTCTATCTGATGGGAACCCCATCAGTTCCACAGCCTTAGTGGCTCTGGGCATAAGGACTGGGATCTTGCTCTGACCTGTCAGTTGATATAATACATTGCTGTTCTGTTGTCCAGCATTTCCCTGATAGAGTTGCTGTGTTTGTGAAGGAAGTGTTGGCAAACATAACAAACTGCTCTCAGCTCCAGAATTTTAATGTAGAATGTGATCTCTTGCACAGACCACTTGTCCTGGACTGTGTCCCTTTGGAGGAGAGGCCCCATCCCAGAAGTTCAGTTTCTGTTGTGAGGATCTTTGAGGGGGAGACTAGGGAAAGAGTGCCCATGAATAGTCATATCTCATGGATCTAAGGGCATCTGGTGGGGTCCAAAAGAGCTTCTTCAGAATATTGGCTCAGCAGGATGTGGTGGTAAGGTGCCAAAAGAGAGCCCTGTACTGAGACCTCAGAGTCTGAAGAAGAATCATCCCCTGGGCTGAAGGAGGGTAGCTGGTACTGAAGGCTGGAGTTCAATCTGACTGGAGTTCAATCCATTTGAGCGGTACTGGGAAGGGGCCTGGAAGAGGACCATAGTTTAAATTTCAGTATAAACAAGTCCTCTGAGGAAAGAAATGCTGGGGAGGTCTGGTATCCAGAAAACTCAGTTGGTACTAGGGCCTGGTGTTGCTGAGATGGTGAGCGTGGTACCAGTGAGGCTTGTAGAAGATCTTCTATAACCTTGTAGCCTTGGTGTAAGGAAGTACCATAACACACATAGAAAGCCTGAGCACATCTCAGTGCCGAGAAGTGTCAGTTGGTATCAAGGTAGGCTCCTCCCTGTGTTGTCAGCTTAAAGACGTGTCCACCTGCTACTTCTTGTGTGGTACTGGTGGCCCAGTACTGTGCTCCAATGGAGCCTCAGCTGTATCCCTTGAGGGACATGTGGTCTCCTTAGAGTGAGATTTAGGGGTGACCTACTCCTCTTGTTAGGCTCTCTAGAAGGGGTGAGACACTTCTTCTTTTCAGAAGTCGTAGCCTGTGAAGATGCTGCTGCCACCCAGGGGCATGGGATATAGAGGACGATGTACCGGAGGGCCCCTCTGGGGCTAGTGAATGATCCATTAGAAGAAGCTTCAGTCTAGCTCTCTATATTTCTGAGACCTGCCTTTAAATCCCATACAGACCTTACACATTGACAGGAAGTGGGTTTCTTCGAGGCAGTGGAGACAGCTCAAATGACCATCACAAGACCTATGGCTGGTCTGGCAGAGTTTATTCCATGGACTGAAGAAGGAGACACATGGGTGGTGGGTGACCTGCCCTTCTAAAAACAATTGTATGAAAATAAAGCAATAAAATAACTAAGAAAATAAAGGGAAAAATTAAGAAAAAAACAGTATACTAAGAAAGGTGGGAAGCTGAGAATCAACAAACACACAAACGCTCTTTGTTGAGCCATAGGCAGTTGAGAAAGAATTGGATGGCAGCACTCCTTGGCTATTCCCTGCCAACATCTGTCCTTTCCATCCTGTGAAAATCCAGGCAGCACATCTCTGTACTGCTTTCCCCTCTTTTTCATTTCTACACCGTTGATGCTCCTATTTTACATTTCCTATTCGAACACCACAAGCACAGGGCTTCCCCTGATTACTTTATATGAAACTACTGATAGCACACCATTTCCTTGATCTTGTAAAATGGAAATATCCCATGCCAGTTTTCAATTAGAAAAATGTCAGTCTATCATCTGCTGAGATTTCTGGACCAATTTTTAAATTGGCTGCCTATACCTGCAAACTTAGTTTGTGCACCCACTGTATATGCAAAATCTGTGTTGGTATATGCAAATAGGCACTTAGATGAACAATTACTTACTTTCTAATATTTATTAGAGCCCTACCATCCACTAAGATGTCCATCCCTTTGTTTGGAAAGGATATGACTAATTCATACCCCATGAGCATGTGCGAGTAGTTTAAATTGTTCCTTTCCATAATGCATCATTTTGGCATTCTCAACACTGATCATTGATTGTTTTGCCAAATTATCTAGCCAGCTGCTCCTCACAGTCTTGACTAAACTAAATAAACTTGACATCAGCAAGTTTTTGCTACCAATCTATTCATCTCCTCCCTCCAAGCTGCTAAATACCAAAAGTCCTAATAAGTGCTGGGCAGTCCATTAAAAAGCTCTCCTTCACGCTTATTTTTCTTAGGTTCTACGAATGAAATTAAAGGCCATGGTTAGAAAATCTTACGGAATCTTTACAAATGTGTTCTCCAGCATTCACACAAAATGTTCAAGTCCTATCAGAGTAACACAAAAATTCTACAAAAATATTGTGGGCACACAACAAATCAAAAAGTTTGTATTCCCACTTCCCAGCAATTTCCATAAACTTTTCTTCTTGTAGCAAGTGAAGAATGTCTTTTGTCTCCTCCCCCATTGCATTTTGTTCCACATTTCATTGCTGTATCTAAAAACCTTCTGAATCTCCTGAATTTTGAACACACATGATACTCTTCAAAGTTCCATTTCACCCAGCAAAATTTCAAACTTAACTGAATCAAACAATGTAAAATTTACAAAGTCCAAAGGAAATTGATATATATGGATGTGTTTCTGTGAATTAGGTCCAGAAGATTTGTGTAGAAAGAAATCTGAATCTTTAGCGTTCTGGTTAGCTGATATTAGGGTTTGGATGTTTGGTTTGTATCAGTCTGTGTTCATAACAGGTTTGTGGACATTGGATTAGATAGCAGAATGATTTGTAAAAGCCTGGGAAAAAAATAAGAAACTGACTGCTTACTATTGCAAATCCCTTAAATTTGTAATTATATTCTATATTTAAATGACCAATAACTATATATTACAAATGTATGCAGGAGATAAAGATTTCCAAATGTATATACTAAAAGCTTGTTCTTTCATAAATCATATATTGATAGGACAGCTTATTTGTGGGGGAGACAGACAGACAGGGAAGTTCAGTGGCGGTTGAAGCCATTCAGTAAGATGAGCAGAAAACAGAAATTCTGTTTTGCAAACTATGTTGAGGTTATGGCATTGGTTTCATTTGGCATTGGGCATGAACCAAGAGCTTTAGAATATTTTCATAGAAAAAGAGAGGGAAAGAAACTCATCCCAGAACACCCAATATAGCCAGCTGGTCAGGGCACTCACCTGGGAGGTGGGAGATTCAGTTTCCAGTGCCTGATCCAAAACAGGCACAGTAGGGACCTGAACGTGGGTCTCCTACCTCCAAGGTGAGTGCTCTGAACTATTTGCGATTCTGGCATGCGTGCCTCTCTCCCTCTGAGACCAGCAGTTCCATCCTGGACCTCAGTAACTTCCCTAACCAAAGTTTCATCGAAATGAAAAAAATTCCGCAAAAAGTTTGCTTTGCTGACTCAGCATTTTCTGACAAAAAATGTTCTGTCAGAAAATTCCTGACCAGCTATACCACTCACCAGAATCAAGCCCAGAGAGAGTTAAATAAGCTATGTTAAAACAAAAATATTTTAAACAGCAAATTCCAAAGATATTTGCATGATCTTCTATGTTATCAGCTGTAATAGAAATGAAGAAATTTATCTTATTACCACTCTGAAAACTTGAGACTGAACCCTTTATCGACAGTATTTTTATACACTGTGGAAATAATGTCATACTATTCTTCTACAGTTAGCCATGTTTATCTTTTCCTGACATCAGAGTAATACTGAGTCAGGGCCATAGAACTCCTCATGCCAAAATGTTGACGTCTTCCTACTCACCCTGCTACCTCACTATATAAGGCTCTGTCTTCAAGAAAGGAATGATTCTTTATGACACTGAATGATGTACAGCCACATGGGGAAGTCCCTCTTTCCTTCAGAAGAAGTTTCTCTGTCAGTATCCCACTCCGAAGGTGCATGCCTCATTCAGACTCCCTGAAAAAGTAAAAGGAACACCTGGCTTTTAATATTCAATCCTGACATTGTTTCCATTTGATCAAGCACACAAACTTTGGACACAGCTCAATGTGAGGGCCTTCTCACTCTTCAACCTCCATTGCACAATCTGTGATAGTCTCGGTCTCTACCCAGCAATCCATAGGGAATCAATAGGCAACAGGCCAAATAGGAAATATCTGAAACCTCCCATATCCTTAAGGTCTCAAATAGGAAGCAAATTGCCAGAACAATGTACTCACTAGGTGGAGGAGGCATCCTCTCCATTGGAAGGGAAATCAGTGAGCAAGGTCTTTAGCTTTCTGTTGACTATCTTCTGTAACATAGTGGTGAAACACCTTGAATAAAAACTGTAGGGGGTAGCGAGGACTCCCAATTTGGACTGACTGTGTGCATCCAACCTAGAAAGTGCAGCCATGTCCTACTGTTCAGGAAGATTGTTCCTCAGAGAAGGGAGAATAGGAAACTGCATGAAATCATGGTGACATACATTCAGGCCCCTTCCGAGGAGACTTAATTGCCTAATATTTGATCAGACTGGTAAAGGGTATACTCTAAATCAAGTTCAATTCAGGGGTAGAATTTCATTAATTTGGGGATCTTTTGTAAGTGATAAACATCAACCTTGGTGTAAATATTTCTGAATCAGGGAAGATGTTGTCACTCAGTGTTACCCTCATCCCCCATCCTCTATTACCCCCTGAATACATGAACAGTTATGTTAAGAGGGGCAGGGATTGTCGGATAGGAAAAGGGAGGGGTCTATACATTTCTTAGACCCTCTACATTTGTCTGAAAGGGTTACTCTATTACCAGCCCTAAGACCAAGCCACGCAAGGTCCAGTTCATGTAGGCCACTCAAATCAGAGTTAAACACTTGCAGGGTTTAAATAGTCCAAGTAGCAGCCTTTTTGAGTCATGATTTATCCCAAAGATATTGGATGTGTTTTGAATTTCAAAAGAACCCTTCCAAATCCTTTCCCCTTTTCACAAACCAGCCAAAGTCAAGAGAAGGCACATGTAAAATGGACTGGTTCACAGGAATTGCTAAAGTGATACAAGTAGCATCTCTTGGGATATTGAAAGCTAGATTGGCCATAATACTAAAACACATACTGTAGAGAACAATCAGACACTGGCAGAGGGTGAACTGGATGACATAACAGATCCTTTTCAACCCCAGTTTCCATGAGTATGTGATTATACTCCAGAGAGTAGCAATTTCAAGTGAAAGCCATGTGAAGTGTTTGTTTGGACAACGACCCATTTTCTTCAGTCCAACTTATAAATTGTTGATTTAGGAGTTATTGGAGCCATGAGAATAGGTATTTTCTAAGGGTAGGGTGACCCAAAGAAGTTTGTGGACCATAACATTTGGCAATCTTGATAGAGAATCCCTCCCTATTTGCAGGGATAAGAACATGAGGTTCTGGAAGAAAAGACACTTTTGGGTCAGTGGCACATGATATTGATTTTTTTCATTAACCAAACTTTTTCCATCTTCCTAAAAAGTTTGGTTCACCTTTTTAGTGAAGAGTCCATTCTTATTTGACCTAAAATGGTTCCCCCAACTTACATGGTTCCATTTGGAATAATTAGCTCTGGAGTACACTATAATTGCCACAGGTGGAGAACAATTGGTATGAGAATGGGGTCTAGTCTATTAAAGCATCTATTTTTATTTTCTTTCTATGTAGCAAACTGACAAGCTTTTAAAAACACAGCCTTAAGAAAATGCAGAAGATTCATGCTGCAAAAACACTCCCTTAAGATGATTTATTAAATGACTTTCAAGATTGGGTTTGAATGGTCTAAAGTTAGATGAAATTAAGTTTATCTTTCATTGATAATCTTAACCAATCACGTACAATTCTAAGTCGATGCTTGGTTCATAAAAGTTAGTTTTATGCTAGTTCACTGGTTTACAATCATCAATATAGCATTTAAATCAGTACAATATGGAAGTAAAGTTACTGTTTCTTGCTTAGCATATATGTTCTGCCTCAAAAAGGAAATGTGTCTGAGGGTTTTTTTTTTGTTTGGTTGGTTTTTTTTGGTTTTCTGAGAACTGGAATCTTGGCTTATATTTATTTTGGATAATTTTCCTGGAAACGTTGTAAGTGCCATGGAAAACTTCTTTTTATTTAAGAAAAAGGGATTTTGAAGTTGTTCTGAGAGGGAAATATCTTCAACCTTTGCTTGTCTTCTGATTCACAAAGTCTACCACTACAGTTCAAGATATGACCTGGCCAAATCTACAGATGTGCTCTGTCTGGCACCTATCTCAATCTGAATTGGAGTGTTTACACATAAGCTGGAAGTCAAAGGTTTGCAGGCCACAAAGAGCTGAACAAGCAAAGTGGCAAGTTTTACAATACTATGAGAAGGGTTACTAAGTCATCAACAGTCTGTAATTAAACATGCCATAATTCTGTTTGCCACAAGCTTTGGATGTTCTGCATCTTTAAAAGATTTTGTTGTAGAAAGCAAGACTCAAAGGTTCACAGTAACTGTTTTCTGAAATAGCTGCAGTATGTTACAACCGACAAGAGAAGTAGTTAACTTACGGTTGCCCTTCATTAATTTAAAGGATTATGAAATATTCTGAAAAGATTGTGGCTCTTAGCCCACATTCACTCTTTGTACATCTGAGATGCTGCATAAGGGAAAATGTATTTCCTGATAGTGTGGGTAGCACTAGATTTTTTGGTTGAAGCTTTCGTACAGTTTTATTCCAGAGAAGCTAATTACATACACATTTTGTATAACTCTTAGTGAACTTCACTGGATAGTATTGGACCTACCCTGGCTGCTGTTTTTTGTTAGTTACTATTTCTTTATAAAGTATTAAAATGTTTAAGCACCAAGGTTTTGGTAAATGCATCTTTTATGGCAGATCCCATCTCATTATTTATTGTTAATGTAGAATGTTAAAACTGCAGTTGCATACACCCATCAAGGTCCAGTGTGTTACATTACGGTCCAGCAGTTAGTAATTAAATGAGCAAACAGCACCATAGGTATTCAAAGGAGAGCTACTCCATCATGTAGTCTAAAGTGTATTACTTAGTGGATAGGCAGTACTGCAAAAGCTGCACACCATGAGTCAGGGCACAGGGTGTGGAAGGTGATGGCAGGAGAACCTTGCATCCCTTCTGAATCCTGGCCCAGACAATACTCAGGTAAATGCTGATTGTCTCTGAGGGGAGGTACAGTCAAGCCTCAGAGTGAGGGTTGCAATGACAAAAGAGCTTGAGGATGGCAGAAGGGAAACTATACAGTGGAAAGCAGCTAATTATGCAAGAACCTCACCCCCTAAAAAAAGTAACTATGATCTCAATCCAGTATTCCCAGTCTCAGTTATTTAGGCCACTTATTTTAATCATGAATGATTTAAACAATTTTAACCACACAGCCAGATAGAGAGAACCAAAGCAGAAGGAGCTAGTGTCCCCTGTGCAATGCTTGTCAGACACTGAAAGGAAGAATGACTCTTGTTCAAAGTTTAAAGGGAAAATATACAGCTCAACTGGCAGCTGCCCACAGGAAAAGTGTGTTCATGAATTAACTACGTCAGGGCATTTTTAAGGAGACAGAAGCCGTGGGTGGAACCTCACAGCTACATTAGTTTAAGGGCATCCTGGCATTGCAATGTACTACTG
The DNA here is from genome assembly GCF_965140295.1 of Lepidochelys olivacea. Lineage (NCBI taxonomy): Eukaryota > Metazoa > Chordata > Testudines > Cheloniidae > Lepidochelys > Lepidochelys olivacea. The sequence goes on along the minus strand of NC_140421.1, from coordinate 51,815,397 downwards.
TGGAAAAGTCAAGCTGTTGAATTCTAACTCTGAACACTCCTGCATTCTCAGATGCAGACCATTTCACCAGGACATTGGAAGGGAAAGCAAATGCAACAAACGCTCATTAGCTCTTTCCATTTAGACAGAATGAAGAAGATTATGAACTATCCTTCTGGGCCCAATCGGCCTTCAGACCCAGCTGAAACAACAAACTGATCTTCTTCCATTCATACCCTCTTGGATGAATCAGAATCTATTGTACATATTTGCCTGGGCTACTTTCACTGCCGCTTGTTCCACTGGCATGCACTGTGTTGCTGGGTGTTGTTGTTTAGCTCACTTTACAACCATTGTAAAACTCATTTGTGATCAGTTTCTGTGCAGACAAATTTCACTCCATTTCCATGAGCAGCAATATGGGGATAGGGCTTATGATGTAGCTGGATAGGTCTGATTCCATCCAGCACACGAGTGGTACAACCGAAAAGTAATTATTTAATTACAAAAGGATTATTTAGCAGACTAAGTAAATGTATGCTTTGAGACCATTAAGGGCTACACAGAAATGCTCCGAAGTAGTGTAGCAGTTTTCAGCAGGACTCCATGAACCACTTCAGATAAAATAATGACACCATTTGGAGGATCAATCCTGTGCCACACTTTTCTGAGATTCTGAAATGTTTGAATACTATGAGTCATTTTACCTTTCAGTTTCCAGCTAACAGAAATGAAAGGACTCCAAAATCTTCTGAAACAGCTTGTTCTCATAAGAGTTCAATACCAATTTTGAGAACTCAAGAGGTAGGGATGGTTTCACTAAGCTTCTGATATGCATGCAAACCTTTGAATGATCTTGCAAACTCCAGGTTTTTTCAGGGTAACCCATCCCTAATTTTAACTTCCTGTGTCTGTGTGTGTGTGGGGAATCTATATTCTCAAATGCTTTGCCAAACTCATTCAAAGGGTGAAATTTTGCCATTATATGAATGTTCAATGGCTTTTCCCAGCGAAGTGGTATAATTTGATCCCTAAAGTCAGCAGAATTTTTAACAGGGAAGAATGACAGTGTTGTGAAAGAAATGGTGAAATTTTATGCACATCCTTCCCCTTGTGTGTGTGTGTGTCTCTCTCGCTCACACACACACACTTTTCTTTTTGTTTTCTTTAAAAGCTTTATTTAATTAATTAATTTAATTAAATTTAAACTTTATTTAAAAGTTTAAATTAAAAGTTATGTCTTATTTAACAAGACTAGGTAGTGTGCAATATTGTGACATGTCTCTATAGATTGTCAGAATGTGGTGTGTGGGATATAAGTAGTTTTAAGTTAGTTGATTGCATTAAAATTGTACTTCGTTGGTGGCTCTCCTAAGTTTATTTCTATCATCTAGTGATTTGTGATACATGGTTTGGGAAGTTGCTACATTTTAATACTGGACCTTTCACAATGGAATACTATTTCTCCCATGACGTGGCATAGGTCACCCTTATCTGATACGTCACACCACTGGCACTTCTAGGCAGTCTGTCACGTAGCAGTATTATCCCGCCGATGGGAGAGAGAGGAGTGTAACCTTCCTGCTGTAATCTGGCAGCAGAGACCCCAGTAGCAGCAGAGCAACTCCCCTTCCTCTTCTCCCAACACAACTGAGACTGTCATTCTTTATGGTCTCTATTCTGCCAACAGAGACTGTGCATAGGACTAAAATCAATCAAAATCATATCATGGCTGGAATGACAATCACTCTGACTTTCATAAAAAGACCTTCTAACTCATTTGAACGAACAAGAAGATCAACTCAACACAATTAGCCTTGCAAGAGAAAGAACAAGCCTGTATTTTTCATGCAGATTAACTGTACAAAAGTTTAAGAACTTTAATAAAGAGGGTGAGCATGACCTGTAATTATAGACAATTACCACTAGAATACTGGTAAAAGAAGAATATTTTTTCATGCAAGAGTCAGCTCTTTTGGTTACAGTGGTCAAAAATAATTGGTCTGAAAAGGGATCACCTGACAGAGTCGGAAGACATCAAGGCATCAAACAATAATTCTAGAAAACAAAATATAGTATCATCTCACAACTTGTGGTTTGTTCTTGCTGATAAAGTATGAGGACAACTGACAGTTATAAGATACATTATTTCAAAAGAAAAAAACCTAAAAGGAATATAAAAATATATTGTAATGCACCAAACTTTCCAGATTTTGAATTACAGCATGTGGAAGGCAATTGAATGATAGCTTTAAAAAGCATATCCAGTTTTAGCTAAGATAAATAGATATGGCTTCTTTACTTGGGGCTTGACCCAAAGCTTTAATAGGCATTGGTTCAAGTTCTATCTGTACAATTCCTTTTTACTACTTCTATTCCTACTAAGGTCCTTATTGGAAATATCTTGGATACTACAGATACTGCGGTTGTATAATTGCAAATACTGAAATTACTAGGGTACCTGGAATAAATTTAAGGGCAACCACTCTTCTAATTTGTGTTTCTTATCTTGCTGGATTTATTTTGAGAAAGGAGAGGCAGAGGAGCTCAGACAGCTCCAGAGCTGCACCACTGAGCGTTAATATACTTACCGCCTTTCATGTTTTTTTAAATGTTTTTTTCAAGAGGATCTATGAGTGTCAAACGATCAAGGACAAGTATGTTAGCACCCGCTCATTTTCTATTATTCCCATCAGTGGATTAAAACTGCCCTTTCCTTGTTTTGTTCATGGAGGCTTTCAGTACAGTGAGGGGTTGAAGAAGGTTATGGGACTAAAAAGGAAGGCCAGTTTTAGAAGCTAATAGAGGCTCAGTGGGCTTGTAACTGGAGTTGCCTGCTACATATTCCAGTTTCCTGACTTTTCTTTGCAGTTCCTTCCTGTCATTCCCTCTGTACCTCAGAATTTATACTTGGGACCTAATTCTGGGCCAGATCCTCAGCTAATGTAAATGAGCATAGCTCAACTGACATCAGCCCACTGAAAAGTGGAAAGACCCCGATGACTTAATGGGTTTTGGATTAGGTCCTGTGTCTATGTTCTAAGTAGTCAAGTCAAATAGGTATGCACCTCCACTTTGAAGTACTGAGTTCACGATCGGATAAAGGCATTTCAAATCCCAGTCTCCTATATTCCATCCTACTTCTGCATTCCAGACTCCACTATATGCCACAGCACTCCACTTGCAGAGGAGTGTTATAGCAATTGTCATAACTATAAAGGGAAGGGTAAACCCCTTTAAAATCCCTCCTGGCCAGAGGAAAAATCCTCTCACCTGTAAAGGGTTAAGAAGCTAAAGGTAACCTCGCTGGCACCTGACCAAATGACCAATGAGGAGACAAGATACTTTTAAAAGCTGGGAGGAGGGAGAAAAACAAAGGGTCTGTGTCTGTCTGTATGATGCTTTTGCCGGGGACAGAACAGGAATGGAGTCTTAGAACTTAGTAAGTAATCTAGCTAGGTATGTGTTAGATTATGATTTCTTTAAATGGCTGAGAAAATAGCTGTGCTGAATAGAATGAATATTCCTGTCTGTGTGTCTTTTTTGTAGCTTAAGGTTTTGCCTAGAGGGATTCTCTATGTTTTGAATCTAATTACCCTGTAAGGTATTCACCATCCTGATTTTACAGAGGTGATTCTTTTTTACTTCTATTAAAAGTCTTCTTGTAAGGAAACTGAATGCTTTTTCATTGTTCTAAGATCCAAAGGTTTGGGTCTGTGGTCACCTATGGAAATTGGTGAGGATTTTTACCAAACCTTCCCCAGGAAGTGGGGTGCAAGGGTTAGGAGGATTTTGGGGGAAAGACGTGTCCAAACTCTGTTTTTTCAGGAACCCAGATAAAGTTTGGTGGCGGCAGTGGAAATCCAAGGGCAAAGGGTAAAATTAATTTGTACCTTGGGGAAGTTTTAACCTAAGCTGGTAAAAGTAAGCTTAGGAGGTTTTCATGCAGATCCCCCCATCTGTACCCTAGAGTTCAGAGTGGGGAAGGAACCTTGACAGCAATGCATAGCGCTGATGCAACAGAGTCTAAAGTACAGGTTTTACGGAAGGGTGGGATCACCACAGGCTGCAAAAACACACCCAAAGGTCACTAGGCAGTCATCTTTGCCATAGATAACAACATCATTCTACATCTGGCAGATGGAAATGGAAAACAAGTTCACTAAGTGTAAGTGCTTCCAAATACGTGAGTGGATAGCAGGCTCAGGTGTCTGCTTATCCATGGGATTTTAAACCTACATATAAAATGTCTAAGAATGATGAGTATCAGCATTGTGATTGTTTGTTCTCCCAAGAATGACAAAGCTACACAGTTGTTTACATGAGCCAGTGCGCTAGCCTCTGAAACCGAGATTACTCATGATAAATTAAGAAAACCAGCCTCGTTGTTATAGAAACTGAAGAATAAGATAGACAGTTATATACGTCTCAGATAAAAAGATGATGCTGTGGGAGTCTGATGCATTGCAGAACTCTGAACCTTGCCATCTGAGATTGTAAATAAAAGATGTATAGGTCCTGGAAAAGTAATTTAGTGGAGGAAACATACTAGCTAAACTGGAAAGAGAAGGACAGCATATTGCCAGACTTCCACTTTTAAGTCTTCAATGGAACTAATTCATAGGAGTGAAAAGTTGTTCAAATTTACTCTCCAATACAGAAATAGTAAGGGCCTGGTGTTTATGATGCATGAGTGCCCTCAGTTCTCATTTGTTTTAGAGTTGCTGGCTCCATGAGTGTGATGGTGTTTAGCACCTTACAGTCTTGGGCCCTAATTGTGAAGCAGAGTCAAAAGCATGCTTCAGCATAGAAGAAATTACACTGTCAATGTTTAATCAATCAAGACATTCAAAAATATATGTAATATAGTTATGCCCTTCAGGAGCCCACAATACCAGAACTAGAACTTCTCAGATGAATTTAAACCTGCCCTTCACTTTTGAATGGGAGATCACAGTGTTCTGTTAATATATAAGTGATTGGGAAAATTCTGCTGATCTAAATAAAACTCTAAAGTTCTTTTTATTCCTCCCACATTTACCTACATCTTATACTCCACCACCCCTTTTCTATTTTTCTTATTCCTATCCTTTTACAAATATTTACATATAGTTGAGTAAATTTTGTTTGAGGTTAGTTTCTGTAAGAATATTATTTTCATATATAGTTTCAAAGTTCATGCATATTTATTTAAAATATAGTTAAGTGTATTTACATAATTTCTTGATTTAGTTTTGTTACATAGTGTCTTTAAGTCTATAAAAGCAAGAAGAAAGGTATTTTTTTTTCCCATTCAAGCCAGAAAAGCATTAAGCACATGCTTAACTTTAAACATGAGTTATCCCATTGGAGTTGATGGGACAACCCACATGCTTAAGTGCTTTTTTAGATCATGGTCTCGATAGCCTACTTTTTGGATTTCCACCTAGCCTGCTGATGACACTATACTGCTGAATCCTTGTTTGTTGATATCGACGTGAGACTCTACCATCATTGTGCCACTCTAGTTAGATTTTCTTGAGTGTAGTTAGCTAGTTTTCATTAAAATATGTACAGTTTGTGTAAGAAACCAAATTGTATTTGTAACAATGAATCAAACCACTGGCATGATGAAATGTCTATGATTAAACATTTTGAGAAAAAAATGCCTGTGACATAATGTGTCTGATGAAAATACCTTGGCCCATGGGAACGGATTGCTTGCTTATGCATGCAATTCCTTGCCAGGCAATATGTTGGTATATAAAATGGCTTATCAAGAAAGGAATCTAGCTGAGCCCATGCAACAGTTGTTCTTACAGACAATAAGCAATAAGATGTAAGGACATAATCTAAGCAGTAAAAAGTATCCTTTGACATTACCATTATTTATTTTCTATCATGGCACTCAAAATGTTTGTTAAGCGCCTCCTAAAACAGACGAAAGAACATGACCCTGGCCTCAAAGAGCTTACAAGCCTGTATTAGACAAACTATATTGAGAGGATAATAATAGAGTAAGGAGGACATTGCGGGAAGAAGTAAAGGGGCAACTACCAGTACAATAATATGGTAACTCAGTGAAGGATAACGCATAAAGTGGTGTATGGTTTTTTAAAGTTTTTTTTTGTTAATGGAATAAAATAATGTGTCTCAGTTGGTTAAGTACTTGTAAGCTTTGCAAAAAAGTTGCGGCAAAGGATAAACATTAAGATTAATTTACATCTGGTTTGCTCTGACCAAGGATTAGTGATGAGGGTGTAGGAGTAAAAAATTAGAATGCAGTAGGCAAGTCATCTTTCTTGTGCTCATACTCCAAGGTTTATTGGAAATGTGTTTTGTAAACATCAGATTGCTGTTAGCAGAGGCCAGCAAGGAGTCCACTTAAAGATCAGTCATCTATAAGAGTGATGTTCTCTTCTGAGAGCCATCCCCTCTCTGTACATATTACTGCTCTGTTTCCTGTGACCACACTCTATTAAATCAACTCAGTTTAATCTGTATGGGTACCTTCCATACATTCTGGCTCTGCAGTCATTGGGATAGGGTTATCAAAGTTGTGAGCTGCAGTTCTGTGGGAGCTGTATCCAGGAAGTTGTGTGTCCTATATTATCATTCAGCTTTGCAGTAGCTGAGCCAGGGAAAAAGCTGTGGCCAAAACCAGAGAAGTCTGTATTTTTTCACTGAATAAAACCATGATATGTATGATGGAAAAGCTATGAGCCCATTATGGGCTTGTTGAAACAGAACTGTAAGTCTTTTTATTAGAAATGGGACGTTCTAGTAATCAAGATGGTAGTTGTCCAACAAGATATTGGCCTGTAACCTTTTTTCCCCCATTGTAACTCCCTTCACACAACTTCCATCCATTGAAAAGTCAGGAAACAAATAAAAATACATCAACAGCAAACCATTTTATTCAATAATGTAATTAAAAAATCTGCGTAATATCTTCAGTCCTTTATGCTGTAAAAAACAAGACTAATTCTGAGAGCTCAGACCTCTCAGAACGGTCATACTTTGCCTTTCTATGGTGTCTTCTACTTTAGGATCTCAAAGTGCTTCACAAACATGAATGAGCAAAATCTCAACAGCTCTACTATCCCATTTTACAGATGGGAAAACAGGCTCAGGGAAATTTAAGTGTCTGGCCTAAGGCAACACAGCCAATCAGTGGCAGAACCCGGAATCGATCCTTTCTCCCAGCCTTCTGCTTACTAGGAACATATTGAAAAGGCAAAGAGCTAGTGGTGCTTAAAGGCATGCTGTAGGGACCGGCATTTTCCAAATGAAAGCAGGTGCAAGGTTCACGGGAGTCTTTTGTGGGGTTTGTTTGGCTTTGCAGTGATACAGCAGCTCCAAGTTATTTCTTAAAGACTTTAAGAAAGAATTTGGAGCAGGTATTCCTGAAGCCCCCTTAAGAGTTTGTTCCATGTACTGACATAAGGCCAATTTGTGCCCATCCACATTGTGCTCTCATTGTTCTTGCAGGCCATGTGCGGGGGGGGAGCACAAAGATTCCACTGGCTTAAGTGAATACAGTAAAAGGAAATCCCACCTTCACCATGCTACAGTATGTATACGAGTAAACCAGCCCCATCATAATGAAACTCATTGCAATGGGAAGGAAATGCAGCAGGTTAAGACCTGAGCTTAGATTAACTTCCTAAGGTGTGGGTGAAATATTCAAACCTGGCAAAATCGTCTTCAGCTTCCTCAACCTTCTTTCCCTTTATAAATCACGTTCCCTTCACAGGCCCTGTAATCACCCCTCTCCCGTACTCTGATCTGGTTCTGTCTTCTTGCAGGGGTAGGGCAGGAAGACCAATGAATGATGCAAATGGTGATAGAGGAAGATGACTAATCTTGGTGGATGTTAGGCTTGCTTCACTAGTGAAGTGCCTAGTGAGCACTTGGGTCTTTGAGCAATATGGAGGGACCCCATTCCAGTATGGCCTTAAAGGGGAAGCCGATCTCCTAACTGCACTGCAGTAGTGAGAAGTGCTGGTGGAGCATGAATCAGCTGCCAGGGATGTGAGATGGAGACATTCTGTAGAAACCCATGATAGTGTCTGTGAGGGAAACACCAATGCTCAAATCCCTGGAATTTTTATTTATTTATTTTGCCAGAGCAGTTCACAAACATCACACAGAGAACAGAGACACTCTCTGAGGAAATGACTGCCGAGCACATTGGATCAACCAATTAGGGGACCGGAATAAATGTCTCGTGGCTTCCAAGACCTCAAAGATCCCAGCTCAAAACTAAAAATTCGAAATATACGTGAAATGCTACCTTGCAATTTTCACAGAAATCCAGACTTGGCAATCATATCAGCCCAACACTGACGACATTTTGCACTGTTTCAAAAACCTTCACACAAGACACTACATGTTTGCAAGAATTCTGTGAACTCAAGCATAGGCATATTTACTGTCATCAACCAACCAGAGCATACGATAATTCTTAGGAAACTATGCAGGTCAACAGAAAATAGTGCCCCAAATTTTTGGAACAAACTCCAAAGGGTGAATTTACTTAAGAGAGAAGCTGAAACCAAAAGGATGATGAGTGGAAAATCCATATAATGCAGTGAGGAAATTATAGAAAAGACAATAAAAAATAGGCAAAAATATGCAGGCTAATTACCTTAAAGCAGCCACCATACATTTTTGGAAAAAATACTAAAAATTCCCAGCCCCTCAGTTAAACGCAGGTTTTGCAGATTTTCACTTCTACCCACTTATAATCAATCCAGAGGCCTATTCCTTGAAGAAGCCTTACATTTCCACGCTACAAAAACTTTGTCCTCACTCGCTTTGCAGACATAAGATATAGCTATAGATTCGGTAACACCTATAAAATGATTTAAAGATATTTACAATCAAAGAATCTGTATGCCTGTCTATTTCACAGTATTCAAGATGCTTTGAGAATGCCAACGTGAGTAAATAAAACTAATGCAGTTCAGAAAATTAAGCACCTCCCTCTTTCTTTGCGCATTCAGTGTTAAGAACTGACTAGTTCTCTCAGCTTGGGCTGTAAAAAAACCTGTTCCCAGGCTTAGTTTAAGCAGCTGAACTATCTGTGCTGAAGGAAAGAATATTTGGTCTGATCTCAAGAGCTACTTTGTATTTGTTAAAATGAGGGCGCTTAGCCTCTCTCAGGGTCAGGCCCACTAACAGTAAAATGAAAGGGAGAAGCCGGTCATTTTGTAAGGATGCAGTGTGGCTGTAGCTGTGTCAGCCCCAAGATATTAGAGAGACAAGGTGAGTGAGGAATGTCTTTTGTTGGACCAGCGTCTGTTGGTGAGAGAGACAAGCTTTTGAGCTGTACAACACTTTCAAAAGATGAGCCTGGGAGCTTTAATTAATAACTCTGATAGACACTAAAAATCAGACTGAATTGAGACACTGGATTTATGGCTTATTTTAACCATCTATAACCCACTAACAACCACCCCATGCGGCCTTTCTCCCCACTTTCATTTCCTCCCTATTACTGGAGGGGTGTTAACGGGTCACTTTACCTTGAATGGTCCCTTGAAATATTCGTTAACTACTTTAGCTAAACAAGCTGTTCCATTTTGTATTAGGCTGTGATACTCTCAATATGTTTCCCACACCTGAAGAAGAGCTCTGTGTAAGCTCAAAAGTTTGTCTCTGTCACCAATAGGAGTCGGTCCAATAAAAGATATCACCTCACCCTCCTTGTTTCCTCTCATTTTAGAAGAATGACTGTCTGAAGTCTGCCTTCCCCTGCTGACCCTTTTATCCAGGATAAAGAATCCATGCTGTAACTTAGTGCAGGCAAAGTCTGATATTTATTCTTTTATTTTGGAAGTATTAGCCTCAGAACAGATCTTCTCCATATTGAGAGAGAAAGAGAGATTTTAAAGGAGGGGAAAACCTGAAGAGAAAAGCAGTAATGATGACAGACAGAGCCAAAGAAGAAGGGGTAAGAGAAATGTAAACTCTTCATGGGCTCCTCTCCTCTTCAAACATTTATGTGTGTAAGTGTAGGATCAGGCATGAAGAGAGCAATACAGAAGAGAGTAATAAGAAAACAGGAGGCAAAAATATTTACAAAGATATAAGTTATCTACTTTAGGAATAATGACATTGTGGAATAACTAGCACATATTACTTCTCATATAGTAAATACTGGACTAAATAAAGATCCAGTCTGGGTAGGAAGTACCTTTTTTATAAAGTGTACAATATATGAGTGAATTGAGCGCTCATGAAAATGAGAACCCAATAGCATTGCTTCATGCCAGATACACTATAGAAAGATTAAGTGATGTGCAACTTTCCCCATGTAGCTCTGCCAGCGCAGCTCTGTCTCAGCCTGGCTAAGCCACACACTGTTACTGGAGTGCTAGACCTCTTGTAAGAGGAAACTAGGAATCATGCAGCGCTGCACTAAACTGTGTGAGGACTACAAACAGATGGAAACCAATAAACTCATTTTCACCCATGACCTGATATCTGATTTGAGGCCAGGTCTCTAGCACTGAGAAATGAGTGAACTAGCCAGCCCACTGCCATGTGCTGGGATTGTGAACTGTCTGCAGCTGAATGATTAAACAGTCTAATGTAAAGTTACAGGATGCCAACAGCCATCTTAAATCTGTCTCTCTAGAAAAATGATGGAATCCGTAATTCTGCATCGCTCCCATGGCTTCTATGGAGCCTTATGCTCACCCTTAGATCTTTGCTTGTGCATGGAGTCCCCTTGACACCAATAGGAGTGTGCATATAAGAGTCCATGCAAATACATCCCTCTTCGGGTTCTGTGATGAATAAAAGGAGTTTGTGTCTAACCAACATCTGGTTTGACTTATTCATCTGAGAGTCTATTAAAGTTTGGAACATAAAACTTTGACACTCGGCCCTCAGAAAGTTTTTTTTCCAGTGACTCATACATTTCCCTTGATATATTATGATATGAGACTGATGGCGTTGCCCTATGCTTGTACATACTACTAAAATATTAAAATCACTGCACACACACTGAAATAAACTCAGATTCAGAATCAAAAGATTTTGGAAGGAGAAAATGAACTTCAACTAATTAAGGATATTTCTGTATCTAGTCTTCATCTATGTAATCTGAATCCAGGAACAAATTCTAGTCTTACTGCTCCTTCCTGTATTATCAACAAAGCAGTAAATCCACTTGGAAAGTTTACTTACAAGTCTACAATATTTGATGATATTAGCAGAGATCCGGGTAATATGTCAATCTAGGGTTTGTCTACATTTAGTTTGCAGCAAGTTGAGGGGCGAATCTACCCCTCCATGCACTAACTATCCGCATAGACCCTGCTGACAATTTGAAACAGGAGTAAGTTAAAGCATACTAATGAACTGTTAGTGTGCATCGGCAGGGTCCACATGGACAGCTAGTGTGCGGCAGGTGAGTGTTAGTGTTTACACCCCAGTTTGCCATGAACTAAATGTTCACACAGACATGCCTTTGTGCTGTATTTAAGTAAATGCTCAGCTATGAGGAAGACAAACATACAAGATTTCAGTATGATTAATGGCCCAATAAAGATTTTTATAGAAAGTTTTAAACAATAAATCAATTTTTCTTCTGCAATGTTCATACAAACCACTAAGTTCACTGTCCATTGGCATAAAACAACACATCATAATGTAGAGTCACGAGAATAATAATTTAGTACTCGCTATAATGAAACCCAGGTCATTTAAAAAAAAAAATGTATAACAAGACTGCTAATGCTTCTAAAAAAATAACATAAGGCCAGATCCTCAGCTATGCCCACGTATACGAAGTGAGGAATAGGGCCAAAGTCATACTTTCCCTAATAAGAAAAAGAAGCCACGGTAATTTGTAAACCTATCCTACTTTACCCATACACATTTCAGAGGATGAGTTGTTTGCAAACTGTTCACTGTCAGTATTTCCTATTTGTTGTGTGTCATCTAGGTGACGGTATTGTTTCTGCTTCCTCATTAAATGACTTATTTTCCTGTTGAAAAAGTTTCAAAGTGACAGAGGCATAACACATTTCTGGTATGCATGTTTGGATGAATCATTTATTCACAGGTTTTAAGGCCAGAAGGGACCATTGTGATAATCTAGTCTGACCTTGTGCATAGCGTGGGACTTCCTTGAATTAATTCCTGGTTCAAGCTCAATATTTGCCACAGCTCATGAAGCTTTTGGGATTCAGACATTTTCACAGATTCTTGGTAGTCTTCCATATAACAACATGCAATGTGTACTATGTCCTCACAAACAGCAAAGGTGTTATTGCACCCACTCTGAACCAGCAAGAGCTACTTTGTGTCTGAGTTGAGATTCACCTCTTGGGTACAGTATTCAGAGTTTACATGTCCTCCTTGTTCATGAGTATTTCCTTGGGAGGTTGGCTTTAAATCACAAATCAGGCTCCCAACCAATGTGCATCACCATAGCAATGATCCCTTCCTGGAGCAGTACAGGTTGTCTGCTAACCTCCTGGAATGTTTATGCTACTGTCTCACTCTCCTTTGTCCTACTGGTTGTAGAGACTCAGGTTGCCAAAGCACAACTCTCTGTTTTATAAAAATATGTTTTTTACATTAAGCCAAGTAGACCTGTCATCCTCCAGCCACGATAACCGTTAAGAGTTGAAAAAAGCAGAGCACAGTTTTGATGGTTATGTTTGGCTGCTCCAACCACTCCCCCATACCTCCTCAACATTCACTCTATGTTGCTAAAAAGCAATAAAAGATGCAGCAAATGAGAAGTAAAAGTAGTCATGGGCCTGAGTAACAAAATTCAGGCCTGGATCTGAATGTTAGACTCTCCCTCTGCAAAACTCAGGAGTGTTTGGTTCTCGATTCAATCCATTATAGAGCTAAGGGTGAGCCATGAAATTTGCATCTGAACCTGGCGGATGTGCAAGACTCTAAACGAAGTAGAACAACCACAGCTCTATAGCACTGTGTGTGTGTGTGTGTGGCGAGACTGAGAGGCCTCCCAGGGCACTCTGCTTTCCCTCATGCTCTGGACCTGTGTTCCACGGCAGTATGAAGTGAGGGGTGAGGCAGGCCAAAAGAAAGACAAGGGTGTGGTTAGTTGGTTCTGCAAACTATGTAGATCCACTTGTCAAAACCAGCATCCAGCCTGCTATTCTTTTCTTATTTCCAGCTCTGGAAGAACCAGGAAGTCCTAGAAATTTCATTCTACTTAACAGGCAGGGAAAGGGTAGAGTGACAAACTACTACAGTATAGAAGCAGAGGAAAAGAAGTGTGAGATATTTTTGTGGGGAAACCCCAGCGAAAAGGCATTTTTTATATCAATGGGGCTTTCTAACCTTCCCTTTTCCTTCCCGTTTGTCTATTTTAATGTAAACCCTTTAAATCATTGCTTCCGGGCTACTGTGTTTTCTCCTTGTTACACAGGCACTGGGGGATGTCTACTGTCAACATCAAGTGGCACGCAGAAGAGGAGTGTTTCAGCATGGCCTTAGAAAACACTTAGCAAGAATACACTGTTATTAAAAACATACAGGCTCAGATTCTCAGATGGTGTAGTTTCTTAGCTGGACTTTTCAATCCAGCTGAATGACTTAGTATCCCATGTAACTTAGGACTTTGGAAATTTTATCTGAAGCGTTTATGTACTAAACATGCAAAAATAGAGATAGGGCCAAGTTCACTACAGGAAGTGTAGGTAGTGAGCCATTGGTACCCTCTTCCATTGCTAGGATAATTATTGACTTTTGCTGGGGGCAAAGTGGGAGAGGAGACAAGATTCCTTCCTCCACATTCTGCATCTTCAATATACAGTCCACTCACAACTTCAGTAGCTGCATTCTCCCAAAAGCAGAGATCACACCCTTTAAGTGCTCCTGGTGGTTCAAACCACCCAAAAGGAGGCAGGGAGGAGGCATATACCTGAGATAAGGTAAGGAAAGGTAAAATATGCAGGGGAGGTCAGGGTAGCACAAACTGTCTAGTACATTATTGGAATGCATTGGGGATAACTGTCTGTTTCAGAAGGTGAAGGAAGTAATTGGGGGGAGGGGAGCAGCCATTTTAGATTTGATTCTGACTAACAGGGAGGAATTGGTTGTGAAGCTGAAGGTTGAAGGCAATTTGGGTGAAAGTGATGAAATGATAGATTTTCATGATTCAAAGAAGGAGTGAGAGCAGCAGAATAAGGAAAATGGACTTCAAAAACAGACAGACTCAGAGAATTGGTAGTTAAAGCCCCACGGGAAGAAAATCTAAGGGAAAAAGGAGTTCAGGGGATCTGGCAGTTTCTCAAGAGATAATATTAAAGACAGAACAGCAACTATCTTGATGCAAAGGTAACACTGGAAGAATAGTAAGATGCTGATATGGCTCCATCTGGAGCTCTTTAATGACCAGAAAATCCAAAATAAATGATACAAAAAATGAAAATATGGACAAATGGCTAAGGAGAAGTACAAACAAAAATAGCAGAAGCATTTAGGGACAAAAATCAGAAAGGCCTAGTAAGAGACATAAAGAAGTGGTTCTTTAAATGCACTAGGAGCAAGAGAAAGATGAAGGAAAGTGTAGGTTCTCTACTTTGCAGGGAAGGAGAACCAATAACAGTAAGAGGGCAGAGATGTTCAATGCCTCATTTGCTTTAGTCTTCATAAAAAGGTAAAATGTGATCAGATACTCAACAATATTAACAACAAGCTGGAAGGAACACAGGCAAAAAAAAGATGTTAAAAATGTTTAGATAAGTTAGAAATCATCAGGGCTGGATAAAATTTATCCTAGGGTACTTAAGGAAGTAGAGGAAGCAGTCTCAGAACTGTTAGCAATTATCTTGGAGAATTTATGGAGGACAAGTCATGAGTCAGAGGAGTGGAGAAGGGTAAACAGTACCTATCTTTAAAAAAGAGAATGAAGAGGACCTGGGGGATTATAGACCAGTCAGCCTAGTGTTGATATCAGGAAAGATTCTGGAATAAATGATTAAAAATCAATTTGTAAGCACCTAGAGAATAATAGGGTTATAAGGAATAGCCAAAATGGATTTGTCAAGAACAAATCATGCCAAACCAACCTAATTTCCTTCTTTGACAGGGTTACTGCCTCATGGATAAGATTAAAGCTGTAGACGTGACATATCTTGATTTTAGTAAGGCTTTTTACACAATCCCACAGTGTATTCTCATAAGTAAACTAGGGAAACAGAATTTAGATGAAATTACCATAAAGTGGGTGCACCATTGGTTGAAAGACCATACTCTAAGAGTAGTTATTAATGTTTGACTATCACCATGGGGAGCACATATGTAGGGGGGCTCCAATAAGTGTTAGTCAAGGGTCTGGTGCTATTCAATATTTTCATTAATGATTTGGATAACAGAGTGGTGAGTATGCCTATACAATTTGTGGATGACACCAAACTGGGAAGAGTTGCTCCCACTTTGGACGACAGGTTTAGAATTCAAAACAACCTTAACAAATTAGAGAATTGGTCTGAAATCGATAAGATGAAATTCAATAAAGACAAGTGCAAAGTAGTACACTTAGGAAGGAAAAAATCAAATGCACAAATACAAAATAGAGAATAACTGACTATAAAGATTACTGCTGAGAAGGATCTGGGAGTTATACTGGATTAAAAATGGAATGAGTCAAAATAAGATACAGTTGCAAGAAAGGCTAATATAATTCTGTGGGGGTATTAACAGGAGGGTCATATATAAGACATGGGAGTTAACTGTCCCGCTCTACTCAGCTCAGGTTAGGCCTTAGCTGGAGTACTGTGTCCAGTTGTGGGCATCACACTTTAGCAAATTGGAGAGTCCAGAGGAGAGCAAGAAAAATGATAAAAGGTTTAGAAAATCTGTTTTATGAGGAAAAGGTAAAATAACTGGTCATGCTTAATCTTGAGAAAAGAACACTGAGGGGAGACCTGATATTAGTCGCCAAATAAGTTAAGTGCTATTATAAAGAGGACTCTGATTAATTGTTCTCCATGTCCACTGGTGGTAGGACTAGAAGTAATCAATTTAATCTGTAGCAAGGGAGATTTAGATTAGATACAAGGAAAATCCTTTTAATATTAAGGGTAGTTGAACTCTGGAATAGTCTTCCAAGACAGGTTGTGGAATCCCTATGTTTGAAGGTTTTTAAGAACAGGTTAGACAACCACCTGTGAGGGATGGTGTAAGCTTACTTGCTTCTGCCTCAGCACAGGGGAGCCAGACTAAATTACCTTCTAGCCCTACATTTCTATGGAGGATGGAGTGAAACCACACAGATTTAAAAAGCTAACGGACTAGTGTTAGTCACCTATTCTACATCTGAACCTGGAATCTTTTCTATAATATTGAACTATGAATGCCTGGAATAACCTGCATATAATGCAAAGATAAAGGCTTATGGAGCTAAATAAGGGTCATATCTAGCAAAGAATACTTGAATATCTGAATCATAAATGCTATGATTAAAATAGGAATCCAATCAATAGACATGATGTTTTCAAGAATGTGTAAATGAATTAAAAAACCACCATGGATTTATAAAATCAAGATCAGAAAAATGTTTATTTGTTATTGAGCAGAATCTGAGAATGAATCATGGTCTCCTACATGGTTTGGGCTGGTAGTCACTAAGGGCTCACATCCACGGCATGTTAGTCTGCACTAGAGAGGTTTAAATTCTAATGTGCACTAGTATATTGCACAATAACTGGCCCTTGTGGACCCTGCTGGCACACACTAAAAATTCTCTTGTGCATGGTTAACGTCATACTGTTTGAAACAGAATGACATTAACACGCACTAGGGAACTTTTAGTGCACATCAGCAGGGTCCCTGCAGGTTGTGGAAAGACTTAATTCCATAGGTCAGTCCTATAACATTGTAAGACACAGAGTCAAGATACCCTGCAGGGAGATATTTGGGTATGAGCAACTATCAGTCAAGTCAAAGGTATCCTGAAGTGGGAGAATAAACTTGATATTTAAAAAGCTCTTTAAAGCATGTAAATCCAGATGCAGCTTTCAGTTCCACCTGTGTTCAGGAACTGGGGCATAAGTGATCAGGTCTAGTGGTTGGAGTAGTGGCAGGCAGGAACCAGGAGTCAGAGCCAAGAATCAGAGCTGGAGTCAGGAACCAGACAAGGGAGCAGGACAGGGCAAAGCAGAGTTGGGGGTGGAGCAAAGTGTGAGAAAGACCTGGGACAAGGGAGGCACAGGAGCAAACATGGTTGTGGCTGTAGGCATTGAGCAGCCACTGGCCTAGTGATGCGTCTGGGTTTAAGAGCAGTCCTGGTAACACCTCACAGCCACTCAGGAAGTTCAGCTACAGGTCAACTAGCTGGTCCCAGGCTCAGCTGCAGGCCCCCTGATTCCTGACATCTGTAAGGTTTCACTTGGACTCAGTAGACGCCACTGAGGATAACATTGGACCCAAGGAGATAAAATAGCTTCTAAAAATCCATCCAATTTCTAGAGTCCTATAGCAACTTACGTATCATATGTAGGATGCCAGTGTTATTTTTAAAATATTTACCCTTCCATCTCCACACATTTAATCAATGTTCCTTTAAAAAAACCAAAACAACAAAAAACAAAACCACAAAACCTTAAATGTACTGAAAACCCCTGTGCCTCTCCCATACTGATCTTTGGCTATTGATGGAATTTAATTTTGGACATGCCTGTCTGACACATGGAACAGGCGACATTTTTGAGTGTTTATTTTAAACAATGGCTTTAGTTATTTAAAACGTCATTACAACCTAACGCCACATCACTTTACAGTGCAGTTCATATTTTTTTTTGCACACATTATGTGTAACATTAAAAACAACTAAAATATTTATCAGTTCAACAACTATTTTTAAGGTTACTTTTAGACGTAAAGGGACGTTAATTACTCAAAAGCCTGCTCCTGCTTCCAGTGATGTCAAATTTCTGGTGACTTCAATGGGATCAGGCTTGCACCCAGACTCAGTGGTTTATGAAGAAGGTCATTTCCCAGAATGATCACGGAACAGTTATGTCTGAATGCTGTAAAAGAGTGAACCAGTCTTAAGGTAGGTTACATTGTCATCAAAGCTAGGCACCAAAATCAGTGACATGAATGGGATCTCCAGGCAGTGGGAGCTGCAGTGGCTTAGCATCTTTGAAAATCAGGACATTTTAATTTTAGTGTCCCTTCTGAGTATGGATTTTAGATGTCTAATTTTTGGATATATGGCCCAGATGCTTTGCTTTACAAGAGGCTGGTGGGTTGAAGGGTAGTCCAAAAATGGCTTTGTGTCCCCCTGATCTGGTGATTGTTGGGCCCACACTTGGTCATTGGCATGAAATATAGAGAAGCTGGGGATTGGGCCTCTAACCATGCCCTGTTTTACCATACCTCTGTGTCAGGTGGGAGGTGGATACCAGGAGAGTAGCAGCATAGATGCCTCCATGATAGTCTTATGGTTCCGAAGGATTTCCCTGGGCACCAGCAGTGGAAGCCTTCCACTTGGACAGTTAAGCCTGGCTTACAGTGGTTTTATATCATCACAGCTGCACAAAGCAGCCTTGCAGATGAGAGAATTTGTTTCATGGTCTTTAAGTATTACCAACTGTCCATAATTTATAAGCAGATGTGTTTCACATAAAATGTTTTAATTCGAGCACTGGAAAATTAATTGCATCATACTCTGACATGGCTGAGCATGATCTTCAAGCATTTCTGCATTTCCATGTACCACTGCATCACTTTTCTATTTCAACTGTGGTTCTGTGCAGTGGAAGAAAGTGGTACTTATAGTAGTGATAGTGTGCACTGCGGAAGATTGGACTAGTTATACACATTGCAGAAAGTGAAGTAGGCTGAGTTAATTAGCTGGTTATAAAGAACTATGTTATTATCCTAGGATACTTAAGGATCTCTTTAACATATCTCCGAATTACCTATGAAACTGGAACTTGTAAACTAAGGGAATTCCAGTGTCATGCTTTGTCATAAATATAAAGGGAAGGGTAAACCCCTTTGAAATCCCTCCTGGCCAGGGGAAAGCTCCTCTCACCTGTAAAGGGTTAAGAAGCTAAAGGTAACCTCGCTGGCACCTGACCAAAATGACCAATGAGGAGACAAGATACTTTCAAAAGATGGGAGGAGGGAGAAAAACAAAGGGTCTGTGTCTGTCTGTAGTCGTCTTGGCCGGGGATAGACCAGGAATGGAGTCTTAGAACTTTTAGTAAGTAATCTAGCTAGGTATGTGTTAGATTATGATTTCTTTAAATGGCTGAGAAAAGAATTGTGCTGAATAGAATAACTATTTCTGTCTGTGTATCTTTTTTGTAACTTAAGGTTTTGCCTAGAGGGGTTCTCTATGTTTTTGAATCTAATTACCCTGTAAGATATCTACCATCCTGATTTTACAGGGGGGATTTCTTTATTTCTATTTACTTCTATTTTTTATTAAAAGTCTTCTTGTAAAACACTGAATGCTTTTTCATTGTTCTCAGATCCAAGGGTTTGGGTCTGTGGTCACCTATGCAAATTGGTGAGGCTTTTTATCCAACATTTCCCAGGAAAGGGGGGGGTGCAAGTGTTGGGAGGATTGTTCATTGTTCTTAAGATCCAAGGGTCTGGGTCTGTAGTCACCTAGGCAAATTGGTGAGGCTTTTTACCAAACCTTGTCCAGGAAGTGGGGTGCAAGGTTTTGGGAAGTATTTTGGGGGGAAGGACGCGTCCAACAGCTCTTCCCCAGTAACCAGTATTAGTTTGGTGGTGGTAGCGGCCATTCCAAGGATAACGGGTGTAATATTTTGTACCTTGGGGAAGTTTTGACCTAAGCTGGTAAAGATAAGCTTAGGAGGTTTTTCATGCAGGTCCCCACATCTGTACCCTAGAGTTCAGAGTGGGGGAGGAACCTTGACATGCTTAGACTAAGATTTGCTCACATCCTGGGTTTAATTTTCACTGAAACTTGACAACAGACTATTTTCTCCTACAGCAGACTTCTATAGAAAAGCACCAATCTCTCAAACCTTTTATATAAGCCTTAATTTATTTCATTTCTTGGAATGGCCCAGGCTGGTAGGAGTTCAGGATGCTTCAGGGGGTTTAACGCTACATGTATATACATAAAAATTTAGACCATACTAGGATAATCTGTTTTACATCCTACTCTGCTGATCGGTTATGTATCTTGGATGGATATGAGCGTTGAGCAATGGAAATAATTTGTTGAGCTAGCAATTCTTTGCTTATGAGATCCCGGCTTATGTGCTAATGCCACAGCCGATACAGAATACAAAATATAAGAAAACAGAACAGGTCATAAGCATTAAAAGTCCTCAAATGTTTAGCATTTGCTTTTCAAAAACATGTCACACAGATAATGGTCTGATCCTCAGATTGCTGAGCCATGTCTTTAGTGTTCTGTGCCAAATCAACAATTTGCACCATTTCTAGCATGCAGCATATGAAACAGAGGGAAGCAGATGTAAGCCTTGTCAGCTTTTCCAGCAACACTCACAAATATTTTCCTTCTGCAGCAAACTAAGCCCTTGACTCAGTGTCTCACACAGCAGACGTGATTCATTAAGACACAACACAGCTGTATTTCAGATTTCATGTACATTACCTTCTCCCAGCAAGTCAAATTGCACATTTAAGCAAAGAGAGCCCCACAGGTTTATCGAAAAGACTAGGAAACCGCTCCTGCTTTTCAAGAGGTTCAAAAGATTACAGATTGTTTTCCCCACCTACCCAAGCATGGCTACATTTAATTTCAGATACATTAATAATGCTGTTAAGTTAAACAATTTACACTGTTTAGGCTTAGCGTTACCAGTGATGATGTATGGAAGTAGAGTTAAATGCATTACATTGCATAGCGAAGCATTCATTATCATTATGAAAACAGAAATGTTCTTTCCCTTTATTGCCTCAAGAACATGAACTAGATTGGGTGGAGAATTGTTTTGATTGTGTTGCTTTTGCCAAAAGCTTATGATAATATGTGGGAAGATGAAAACAACAGCAAAACCAGGAGGAAACAAGCCAGGGAGAATTTAGTGTGCATTTTACAGCACGATTTTTGCAGAGTGAATACTTGAGATCTACCAGGTACACTGGAGACACCTTCACAAGAGTTAATATGATTCCGTTCGAGTTATGTTATAAGGTGCTGTTATCATGTTGGACAACAGATTTGTCTTTCTCTCACTTTTCAGCTGTTATAGCTGCACTTATCACATTATGGCACAGAACTTTATTTAACTTCAGCTCTGCAGAAGACTAAGGACCCTTATCCCAAGGTCCTTTTTAGTTTTTACTCAGACTTTATTCAGTTAAATCTCTTCTTGAAGCTAATTGGGGTTTTTTCTAAGTAAAGTCTGAGTATGAACTGAATAAAGACTAAAGGATTTGGCCCCTTTGTCTTCAACTGACAATTTGTTCAGTGCAACTATAAGAGCTGAAAAGTGATCTTAGGACAGATTCTGCTGCCCAACATGACATCAGCGTGTATTATAAGATCATATGAACAGTTCTTAACATTTTCATGTTTACTGATTTTATTTAAAAGCTTTTCTGTACCTCCATCCATGAGCCACGAAAGTCATATGTTCAAACAACAAACACATTGAGAGGGCATAAGGATGTGTCGTTATCATTCCCTTGTGCCAAGAGGAGCAGCTGTAGCTCAGAAAATTGAGGAAGGTGCTCCAAAAAACATTTCTGAAACAATAAAGTATACACCACTCCCTATCATCCCATCAAATCAGCACAAATGTGCAACGTGAGCAGCAGATGTTACAGAGTAGGAAGAAGCAGTGTTTATTCAAATGTTGTTTACACCCCTCTGGAGACCCAAGGCACTGCAGATTGCCTATACCCCAGCAATCATCTCAGATGTGAAAGATTGCTATTATTCATAGTGCAGTTAGTGGCAGATGATATTGCCAATGGAAGATGTTCGACTGTATGAGCATATCAGACAAAGAAATGGGGACGCAGTCCAGACTCTAGGACAGATAATTTACAACAAATAAAGTTAATCAGTTGCAAATGTGCATGGACATCACGGTTATGAATCATATCTCAAGTGCTGATGCCATTGTGCAGGCATGTCAGCGCTGTAATCACTCTCTTTGATGCTGCAGGGATTACAGTATATAGTTACCAGAATCAATCATAGAAATCAACAACAGAGTAAAATTAAGAAGGATCACATCCACAGTAGCTATCAACTCCATTTGGATATCTCTGTCATGGAGACAGTGTCCCCTCAGCAACATATGTCTGAACAATGAATAGCACTGACCACAAATTACACAATTCCAACATATGCATCCCTGCGTGGACAGCCAGCATCCTTCCTCTGTGACCAGTGGAACTGCTGAGGGGAAAGGGAGAAGGATTCGCCCTTTATTAATATATTAACTGTATGCTTGACTTTTTAGAATTACTATCAACTCAATCTATTTATACCATTATGAGGCTACATTTATAAACAGGAATAAGTTTGGCTTTTACCACAGTGAATAGAGTTCTCTTCTGAATCTAAAGAAATTCTGTAAATCAGTGAATCAGCATAAGATGTTTTTGTTTGTTTTATTTCAACATAATACACTGAGAAATTTCTACATGGTGCCACAGACTGTTCACTGTGTGAACTAAAGGGGTGTGAGTTGTATAGTACTCCATCTGTTCTGTGTAGATGCTGCTAGTATGCTTCAAAATGTACCTAGTGCCCACTGACATAGTCCTATTTCAAACCCTTTAGAGCACACCAGCAAAGTGTACATGGGATAGTTAGAGCACAACATGTAAGAGCGCTTTAGAAATCACCCCCCCTCCCCACTAGTGCACACTGTGGTGCTGTATAGATAAGCTCTTAGTGAGTGTTTGCAGGATCAGACTCTTAAGCTTTTACTGCAGGCCTAATTCTGTAAGGATTTACACAAATGAATAACTTTGGGCCTGATTCATAGCCTATTCAGGTTAATGGAGAGGCTCCATTATGTGCATGAGTACCGCAATGGCTTTAGTGTTTTATCTTGGAACTTCCGCTTCCAATTCCAGATAAACCCCAGAAGTTCGAAGAGGCATGAAAATGAAAAAAGAGCCAACAATCAAATAAATTAATCCCTTAAAATAAAATTTTTTAAAAAGGATTTAGGGTCAGTTTTTTTGCAATTTTGGAAAACATTCTGGTCCATTTTTATTTTAGCTGAACTCATTCACCCAGTGTTACCCCTGCAAATATTGTAAGTGCTGGATAGTGGAACAGATAAATTGCCTTCTATAGCAAATTTTTGTGAGTCATGGAATTTCCTGCCTCTTAGCGCTGCACACAACACCGAAATACTTAAACACACGAAGGGTGATGGTGAGCATTACTCATGTAAGTAATTCCATTGGTGAGTGCTCAACATTGTGAAAAAGGGTTGCACAATCAGGCTGAGGATGTATTCTGTAGCATAAACCAAGTTTTGTTAAAACCTATGAAGTCTTTCATGAGGCAAACATTTTAGACTAGTTGAATCATTGCCCCAGCATGAAAAAAGCTTAATTGTGTGCATTTATTTTCAAAGACATACAGAGTGATGTTTTTCCTGAGATTGATGCTAACTTAGATAACTAAGGGTCTGAATGAAAAGGTTGCTCTGTTTCCACAATGGGAAAACCAATGCAAGCAAAATAAAGTGAATCAGGCAATAAACATTTTTTTACGTACAACAGCTTCTGGACAATAACCAAAAAAACAAAAGCAATTTCTGAAAGAGCAGGTTGCTTTTGCTATGTGGTTTATGTTGAACAAAAACACCAACCATATCAGTGTCACATACACTTAACCATATACAATAAACCCTGATCACGTACTCGGCACTGAGAGGAACACAAAATTAAAAAATCCCAAACCTCACCCTGAATGATATCAAAAATTGAATTAGTTGCAAGGGGAAGAGAACATTTTGAAGGCTCGCGTTGGCCTGACTTTTATTACTGGCGATGTATATGAGGTGGAAAAATCTGAGCTTGACTCTCAGAACCTAAGTACAGGTTTTTGGTCCGACAGTCAAAAAATAATCTTTTTACTTGTAAGCTGAACACGTTTGACTTGTAAATCACTAGATGGCAAACGCAGAATCTTATGATGATGTTTTACCCACTTATTTATCAGAACAGAACCACAGATGAAGCTTTGATATGAAGACTGGGAAGGAGTTTCTTTTCCCTTAGTTTATTTTTTTGTCCTTGATCAAGCATGTAAGTGAGCAGGTGCTTATGTAAGTGAAGGACGGATAGCACACACTAGGGTCAACTAAAGAGAGGATATCCTGGTCCCAGTTTATTCAAAGACACATTGCCAGTAGTTTTAAAAGGACCAGAATTGGGGCTTGCAGTGCAGAGACCCATTGTGCAAATTTCCCCGTACTCTGCCCATTTATTATATTTGGACTGAAAATGAAATTTCAATGAAAAGCTTAAAATGTAAACTGTGAAAAAATATCTTTCATTCATTTCATGGCCAGCCTGACAATCCACTTTAGCTTTATGCTTCTGTATTGCTGCTGTCCAGACCCTGGGCTTTTCCTGAGCGGAGATAGCCGGCTGTGCTGCATTTTGTGTTAATGACTTCTGCTGTGTACTGATGCCCACCAGGAGCTAGAATGAAACACCAGCTCATTTTCACTTGAACTCTAATTTGAACCTAAGCCTTAGTAAAGGGAAAGGCTAGGACAGAGATGCCCAGAGTGCAGCCTTAAACTAAAGGCAGCACATGGAGTAATAAGTTCTTGGCCACTCTCATAACTTTTGTGGTCCCTTAACCTACTAGGCAACGATTTATATCATTTACTTTTATAACAGCTTAAGAAAGAGCCTTTGACAAGTGAACCATATTCTTCATTCTTGAAGAGCAAAATAGAGGAAATATAGAAATTGTTAAGACTTCACTTGTCTTCATCATGGAGTGATGTTGCTCTGCAGCATTTCCTTTTAAACTAAGAGCACTTTTTAAAATGGAATGCCAGTCTATAGCTTTATAAATTGCTAAGTAAATATTATGAACAAAAGTACCTGTTAGGACTTGATTTAGCCTTATGTGGCCTAAAAGAAGGGATTTTTCCCCTCTGTATCTCTGGATTGTTTATCTTTTCTCAGGCTGCTTCTACAAACACAACATTGCAATAGCATAACAAGTTCCAAAACTGGGCTGTGTTTACTTCTCATTGCATGACCACCCACAATTTCAATCCATGGATTTGCCATAAATTGCAGGACACCTTCTGTGTCCCTAGGAACCAACACATTATGGGAGTTCTCGTGGACTTGTTTTAAATGACAAAAATTAAGCAAACTTGTAAGATTTTGTAATGCTCCATCAGTGCACAAGGAACCTCTCTGGCAAACAGGGATGTGGTATGGGAAAGAAACCCTGATGGTAGCAGAATGTCCAGAGATTAATCAAAAGGGAGATTAAGCGGATTTTTATTTTGGAAACTACCCTGAGAATCCAAAATCAACCATAGTGAGTTATTCTCTTCCTTAATCTCCTTTCCACGGAAGAAACCTCTCTCTTTTCCTTTACTTGCTGCCAGTGGCTAGCAAGAAAGTTAAACTGTATTGCTCTCTCTCTCTCTCTCTGTTCGGTGTTAATCTAGGTTAAATTTTAATCATCCATAGTTTTAGATGACAGTGTTGGCTCATGCCCTGAAATATAAATGTTTATATCTCTTCCACACCTTTTTTTCTTATTTACTATGATCATCTACATATTTGTGTTTCTTACTCAGACTGAACAGGCCAGATGGGATTTAAGGGTTTTTAAACAGAGCTGGTTGAAATTGGCTTTAAAACTTTTTTTAATGTAAAAAAAAAAATTCTGGGGATTTTGATAAAAACTTTTGAGAACTGCGGGGGAAAAATCCCACTTCATTTTCTTAGCCCTCCTCACCCTTTTCGCTTTTGTTTCCATTTGACCAGAAAAAGGGGGGAAAACCCAGAAAATTCAAAACACTTTTGTTTCCTTTTTGCAAAATAACAATTCCTAAAAAAGTCATGAAAATTTTTGACCAAAACCTGTTAATTGTTTTCTGAAACAGAAACAAGATACCATATAATATATATGTTAATATATTCTGTAAAACTGTTCATTCATTAAAGAGAAGGGACTACCCCTTATATATTACAGTTTCCCCACATTCCTTGGAACATGCAGGATCTACTCCAGGCCTTAATAAATAAATAAATAAATAAATAAATAAAATAATTTACTGCTTCACTGATATGCAGTATAATGTGTAAAATATGAATCAACTCTCAAGATATGCATATCTTCATTTCATAAATGCATATAACAGTAATAAATAAAGAACACAAATTGTTAAACCACCTGCTAAATTTCCTAGGTCAACTACCCTTAATCAGCACTTTCTTTTCTATTGCAGAAAATGGGCAAATCCATTGTGTCCTTGGCTTCAATGGGTGTATTCTAGAGATAAATTTGGCCCTATTACTTTTAGGAGAGTTTTTAAGCAAACCCCTGGTCCTAACTCCAAAGCACATGATGTGGTGGAAAGGGATCTAATTCCCCAGGGCCTTCAATTTCGGTTACAGAGAAAGATGCTGTTGAATTACTGCTCTTCCCAGGCTTGGTTGATGGTTAAAAGGTAGGGAAGAGAAATGATGGGCTGAATTTAGCTGTGTCATACATAATGCAAGTTACATGTCAGGGGCAAATTGGATTCCCTCTTACAACTTCAAGTAGTTTTAAGTGGGTATAATTTACATGCCAAAGGAGAGGAAAGAGGATGGTATAGAAAGAAAACTAACTAGCAGCAGGGTACAACCTATAGCAGTCTACATCCACCTCAGTACGTAAGTTACACAAGTTTACAATCATTTTCTAATCCATTAATACCTGCATGCATCTTCCAGGATGATCAAACCCCTAACTGGCAAGTTGCATCACTTGAACTGGGCCCACAGATAAATGTGAGATACACCTGCTTAACATGCTAGCTCTGGATGGAAGCCAATCACACTAAATAAAGGTTCAGATGGACTTAGAACAGTGGAGTTAAAAATGACAGTAAACATCGAGATGTGCCTTTCTTTATGCAATTCTCTTGGCTTTTCAGTGAGTACTATTTCCATTCCAAAGCATAGGGAAATGCCAGACATTTGCTGAAAAGTTTTGCAATGGAAAAGAATAAAAATGAGTAATGAGTCTATTTTAAAAGTGCTTTGACTGACCTCACCAATGTTAGTACAGTGTAGATGAGTTGCCATCTTGTCAGGAATCCATTTGCTGTTAAATTCACTAAAGCATGAAAATTTAGTCTCTTAAAGAGGCTCTGTGTATTAAATGGACAAACCACAGATGCTTTGAATCAAGTGTGCAAACATGTTTGAGAATCTGACTGGAAATAAAAGAAGAAACCATGGAGGGAGTGTTTGACTGAGGAGGTGGCAGTGGAGAAAAAGTGAAACTTTTCAAGAGCGATCTCTCATGTAAAAGTTCATTGCAATGTTCACTGCAGAGTACATTCTCCTGTAACGGAAGAACTCTCCATATTCTGTGGACTACTTTAAAAATCTCAGCAGAAGGTACACTTTCTACCATATGCCCAGATTCTTATCTCAGTTGCACTGATAGAAATCAAATTCACAAATATAAATACTCAGCACACAGACACACAAGTCCCTTAGTTTTGGAAAACTTGTATTTTGCACATCATACTTTAAATCTCTCTGATTCTAAAGCAAAAATGATGGTTTCAGTATAATGCCTGATGCATTTTTAGTCCATTTCAACAAAAACAAAACCACCCAATTAATTTAGGCCAATTTGAATTTTCTGCTAAAAGAACAAAGAGACTGATTGTACTGCTGAAGAGCTGATGCAGTCAATATTGACAATCTGTATATATATAGGAATTTCCAGCCCTTACCTATAAAGCTGAGGGCTAGTCAGTTTCATACCCACATACTGTGTGCACACTGAATTAGAACAAATGAAAAAACATTAGTTTTACCTTTCCAAGAACCATTTTATCTCTTTAAGGGACGATCCTCCCCTACAGACTATCCAAAACTTTGCCACTAACGTCATCTTCTTCTCACTCTGCTCACACCACATTCCTTCCTCCTCACTCTTTGAGGCTCTTCACTGGGTTTTCATCTTTTACTGCCTCAAATTCAGTTTCTTTATCCCCATCCTCAAGATCCTACATGATCTTGCCGATACCTAAAGTTCTGATCTTGGCTCTACTTCTCCACCCCTCTCTCGCTACTCTCCTCCCAACTGCACCTTTTTTGATTTCATCCTGAGAGATGTTGAAATCAATTGGATTTGAGGGGTCTCAATAGTTCTCAGAGTCAGGCTTTCCAATTTCAGGGTCATGTTTTTATCATGGCGTCACCAATGCCTGGAACTTTAACTCCCGGTTTCTTGTTAGCTAACCACTCACTTTCTCCTCCTTAGAACTCATTTCTTCTAGAAATCCTTCCCACCTTGCTCCCTTCACCTATAATCTCTTCAGAACCTCCCATAACTGAATGTTTGGTCCTATGTTTTGACATTGGTTTGGTCTAATTTATCTGAGAGGGTAAACTCTTCGTGGCCACTACTGCATATATGTAAAGACTAATATAAGGGTGTGATGAAAAGATTCTAATTGACTTCAGTGGGTGTTGGATCAGGTCCCAAATGAAGGGAAAACATTAAAAATGAAGTATGTTGCTGATTACTGGTTTCTTTTAGTTTCTATTTAGCCGATTATTTTTCTGAGTACTGTGCAGAACCGCTACGTTCAGAAACACCTATATATTCACATATTTTCCTGTAAATTATAATTGAAGAAAGACTATTTTGTCACATGGAAGATGCTCTGAGGTGGCCTAGATGATCATACTAAACTAGCATTAGAAGGAAGAAAGACGGTTACAGCATGCATGCTCACCTCTAGAGGGCCCCCTTGGTTCAGCACTAGCATTACCATGCACACCCCATGGCAGTACAGTGTGGAGTGGCAGGTGTGTCCTTGCCTCAGTTTCCCCTTTTTGGCTATCAGTAAGTTCAATGAGGCTTTTATATTGTGAATGCTGCCCCTTTAGAGATTAGTTCATTTAAGCAAAGGCCAAACAGACATGCAAGCAAGTCTTCATCTCCAGTGTCCTAGCTCTAGCTCATTTCCTGTTGTTGCAATTTATTAAAATACAGTAACCAGACATGTTAGCAGAGCCTTTCATACATAGGCTGGGTGCCTGACCCCTTCAGGGGCCAGCTACCCTGTGGCAGACTAACTTAAAGTTTTCTTCTTTGCCCTGAAAAGAAAGAACTGTTTTTTTCAGAGAATATGCAAAATGGCTTTTATGAATAATCCCATTTCTCCCCCCCAACCCCCGAGATTTTGGACTGTCCTGGCTTCCATTTTAAATGTTTACTGGCCTTGTTTTACAAGAGATGGAGAGACACTGGTAAAGATTTTTCTCCAGGTTAATTTCCTCCAGGAACTATGGCACACATCATGAAACTGAATAAGATGGGTCTGATACACAACCCAGTGTCGCCAATAGGTCAATTCCACTGAATTCAGTGGACTTTGGATGCAACCCTACATTAGAAATATGTCCTCTAGAAAAAAAAGGAATGTAATCAGCTTTCCCAACTTAAGTTTCCTGAGCTCAAGTTAATTTTCATAATAATAAATAACAATAAATCCTCCTCCAAAAATGTAGAACCTCCACTCCACAAATGTTCATTCCTTAGAGCAGCAGTTCTCAAACTTCATTGCATCGCAACCCCCTTCAGACATAAAAAATTACTACATGACCCCAGGATGGGGGACCGAAGCCTGAGCCTGCCCGAACCCTGCTGCCCTGGCGAGGGGAGGGGTCAAAGCCAAAGCCTGAGCCCCATCCCGTTCGGGGGAGGTGGGAGTGGGGAAAACCCAAGGGCTTCGTCCCCAGGCATGGGGCCAGTAACCTGAGCCCTGGGCTGAAGCTGAAGCCTGTGCCATCCAGGGCTGAAGTCCTCAGGCTTCAGCTTTGGCCCTGGGTGGGTATGGGCTCAGGCTTTGGCTTCAGCCCCAGGCACCAGCAAGTCTAACGCCAACCCTGGCGACCTCATTAAAAGGGAGTTGTGACCCACTTTGGTGTCCTGACACACAGTTTGAGAACCGCTGCCTTAGAGTAATGGGATTTACCCCATTAAAACATTTTAGTAATAAATAAAGTCCCACAGAAGTAAGCTTTATGAACAAGAAAGAAAAATTCAGTCCTCTGGGAAAGGGAAATGTTTACATTGCAAAAGAGCTACATGTCTATTACAGTAGCTTTAGCGGTTCTTATCAGGACGAGACATCACTGTCTTAATGGATCCTTCACTCCTCTCTTTTTTCTTTCTTTTGTTTTTCTTTCTGAAATTGAATTTTGTTTCAGATCCTACAGCATATTAAGACTTCCAGCACTGGTGGTGTTTAAGAAATATAATCTGTATTACTATATTCTTAAAACAGCCAGATTATTTTGATCAATTTGTAAAATCAAATCTGGGAAAAGACTTTGTATTCTAAACTTTAGGGGTGGAGTCGATTTTTTATGGTTGTTATTAATCAGTTTATAATGGAAATACTAGTGGACCCTTAAAAATGGTTGTACGAGTAGCACTAATGTCTCAGCTTCTGGTGGCTCATAGTACATAAAGGGAACAACATGTACAGGCAGCATGTTAGCATGAGATAGCCCCAAACACTCAATCTGGTTTTGGTTCTGAAAATGTTAGGACTTTCTAGAATATTTTTACAGCGGTTTATAAATAAAGATTGTTTCGTTTCTACGTAGAGAGATGGACAGGAATCAAGTCCCCTGATCCAAAAAGTCTGGGGAAGTTTGGATCCAGATGTGATAAAATAGGCACATCAAAGCATGTGCTGTTGGTTTTCCATTTCCAAACTTCTACCCCTCAGAATATTTGCTAGAGGAGGGCCAGATTCTTTCCTACACCATTGCTTCAGGTGGCAGACAGAAGACAATAAAGGCTGGGGAATATAAGGTGACACCAGCAAATCCTGTGAAGACTGCCATCTTGGCTGATGTCAGGGATTGAACTGAAGACCTCCAGAGCTGAAAGCACAAGTTTCTGCAGCTTGAGATAAGATCCAGGCTCCCCAGCTAAGAACTGTAACAGATTCTTATTGTGTGCATTGGGTACCTTAAGGGCTATGTAACACATGCTGACCGGTGATTATAATTGCAATGCATGATCATGGCTCTATATTTTCTTTTGGAAGACTTTTGTTACACTTATACTACTGCATATGTTCTATATGAAATATGAATAGCCAATTGCTAAGGACTGATGTTAGACCCCAAGGTATTCTTAACTGGTCTAGAATGATCATGTGTTCTGGAATTATTGGGACAGTCCCAATATTAGGGGCTTTGGCTCATATAGGAACCTATTACGCCCAACCCCAATTTTTCACCCTTGCTATCTGGTCACCCTGAACTGGTCAACATCATTACTGTTACTTACACTTTTCAATAGTAAGGTGAAAATCTCTAATATTATATATGTTGCTTAAGAGGCATTTTTCAAAAGGAATGGCTTCCTTATATCCCATAAATATTGCTGGTATAGTTAGGACATGTCCGCTCTGCAAGAAAGCTCGTCCTTCATATTCTTTCAGAAGAGAAGCTGAATTTACCTTTCAACACTCTAGCAATTCATAACAACTATCAACATTCTTCTGTTTCTTTATAGCTTTTTACACATTTTCAAAAAGGTATTCCTTCCTCATTCCCTATTTTTATAAAATATTAAAATACACTAACTTGACATCAAAAGTTGTGTCCACTGAAGTCTCGATAACATAGATGGAAATGATTTAGTAGTTTATTAGTCCACTACTGGATTGTTTTCCACAGTATTTTGTTGAGGGCTTTGGCCATTCTTTTCCACTGCTTCCTAGGGAAGACTATTCCACAATCCAAAAGACCTCATATTTTATTATAAATATGCTGCCCTCTATAGTCATATATCAGATTTTGGTTTGATCCTTTATAACTGAAAATAAATGCTCATGACACTTTCATAGTGCCCATTTTATCCTTTAAATACTCAAATACTCAGAATTGATATGTTGGGGTTTTGGATGACCTTGCAAGGTTTAGGCATCCAACATACTTTTCTTCTCTTTCAACAAACTGCATTCTAAAATCCTGGCAATTTTTTGACTACTATAACCATGCAATCAAGTTAAGAATATGCCCATGGATTTATGGGAGAACTTGGACAGCTTGAAAAACCCTTCCTGGAAAACAAACTACCTTAAATAAAGTTTGCTTCTCTTGTAAACTTAATGAGAGCTTAATTACAATATACAGTCACTGGTCATTTAAAGATGCTCTCTACTGTTATCATAGTGCTTCAGAAGTCATGTTGTCCCCTCGCACAAATACTTTTGTTAATCATCCCCTTTCCATTAATATCATCAATATATAAAATAAACAGTGACTATGCCGGTTATATACATTTCTACTTTATGCACATTTCTGATATTTTGCCCCAAATTTTGCTAAAGCCAACAGTTTTGGAAAGTGTTTTCATCTCTATCAGTGAAACCACTCCTGTATCTCACAAAAAAAACCCCTAACGGCCCATATTTGAATGAAACCCAAAGAACGTACCACAAATTGATGGCTGATTTTTAAAATGTATCTCATGCTGCGAGTTGAGTGAAAAGTTGGCTGGCTAGGGTTATTATGAACTGTTTTCTTCTGTTTCAGTTCATGCAGGAGTTGCTTTGAGTTTTGGGGTCAAATGAACCTGAATAATTCTGAGCAAAAAAGTCAGTCAAAAATCATTGTTTCACATGGTTTCCATAAAAAAATAATCATAATCCAAGAATTGGTTCCTGCCTCCTCAAGAAATGTTTAACATCTTGAGGAGAGGATTTACACCAAGGCATGCAATACACATACACACACACACCCCCCACACCCTCCCCAGTGTACTTAGAGACTGCCACCCAGAGCTTGTTGGAAATTTTCAAAGCTTTTTTTCATCTAAACATTTCATGGGACTGTACCAATTTCAATGAAATGTTAATCAAAAAAGATTTCTGAAGTCCAAGATAGAAATACTGGTCAAAACCAGATAGAGACAGATACTCTCACCCCAGAATAGCACAGTAGCGAGGGCACTCACATAGGATGTGGGAAAGCCAGATTCAGCTCTCTGCCCTGCCTGATTCAGACCATAGCTGTGGACCTGGTCTCCCATATCCCAGGTGAGAGCCCCAAACACCTGGCTATTGGCTATTCTGGGTGGAGCTCTCCCTTTCTTATTGAAGCTGTTCCATTTTTTACAAATAATTAAATATTACTGGGTGAGGGGGAGAGAGAGAGACTTTATCCTAGTGCTTAGAGCAGCCACCTGGCATGTGGGAGACCCATGGGCTCTCTGTAAAAACCTTTGAAAGGTTCCAGTTTCATCCCAAGCAAAGTGGGACAATTTTTGAAACCAAAATTTCCATGATACAGGAAAAGCTTTCCTTCCCAGCTCTACTGCCATCTGGTTTGCTCTCATCTTATGTCTTCATGGAACTGGCAAGGTTGGTTTCCTCCCCTTCTCATTTCTCTTGGAAAAACCCTCTGGAGAGCAAGCATCTTCCTTGTTTCCTGATTCAGCAGCAGTAGGGGAGGGAAAAGCTCCTGCTGATGTTGCTGTACTTATTAACATCTGGAGCATGCTGCACATTCTGCTGCTGAAGATTTCCAAGTTGATTTTGGTGTGGAAGAGCAGGGCTAACTTGGCTACAACTTCCCTCTGAATACAGCATATTGGGCAGCTGGCAAGCCAACTTTCCCCTGAAAAAACTCAGGGGAGAGCCAGTAATTCACAGCAAAGACCTCAAAAGGTTTTTTGCAGGTCACTGCACTTCTCTTTAAAAGTAAATGAGGGCAAGCCTCTGTTGCACACAGCTGTGAACCCCCGGAGAGAAAGTGGGTGGCCTGAACTTAGAATCTGGAATCTGATTTACCAGAGTCTGGCATGAATTCAAGCAAGTTTTATTTGGTTTGGTTATCAAAGGCAGGCACAGCTCAACTCACATCCACACCTTTCCCCAGTTTGTTGACCTTCCATGTTCTAATGAGCTACAGAATGTCTTGTTACAATATTTCAGTACTGGCCTGTCCAGGATGAATGCACTGCACAACAGCCAGGAGTTTTACCTTGCTTTGTCCAATAGTTAATCATTCCAACAGAGGAACATTCCATGCAATGACTGCATGCCTGCAGACCTTACACAGGCAGAAATCCCACTGACTTCAGTTATGTTAGTGGACGTTATGCTGCAAGATTGTCCTTTAGTGACGTTCCTAGTGTTATTGTTCTTCTAAAACTTATTGTGGTCTGCGGCTCCTTTGCACTAATTTCAATTGACTGGTTAGTCAGTGATGAGTGATGTATGGCAGCAGCAGCAGCTAATGCTTATGAAAAGCAGTGAGCTAAGCTTGAAGGGGCTTGTTTGAAAGAATTTTGAACACTAGCAAACAGCCGGCAGAAGCTCTCATTGACTTGTATTAGAATGATATATGTATGTCCTTGTATACTGAAAGGAGAAAAAAATTTCTTAGTTTAAAAACCAAAGTATTTCGTTAAGCAATGATATTTATCTACACTTTCCAAAGTATCACATTACACATTTCTCTCTTGAATATTCTGAACCCTTAGACCACCTACATTTACCAGCCTGTACAAAATTTAGGAGAAGGACAGTATAGAAAAAATTAATGTATTTTAATTTTGAAGACATGATATTTTACATTTTGTGTGTGTATGCATGTGTACAGACACACACGTGTTATAGGCAGGGCTGGTAACATGTGTTAAGGTTGCCTACACTTTCCGTTATAAGTCCTTGTTTTCAGCAGCTTATAACTTTGCAAAATATTACCCTTGTGAGTTGAAATTTTCCAAGCCAGGTGTCTGTCTCAGGCTCAAGTGTCTTTGAAAATTTCAACCAAAACAATTCACCCATTTCTGAGAATGAGGCTAGGGAAAATATATTGATTTGCCAATGTTGAATAAGTCTGGTAATGTTTTCTTTGTGAAGCTCCAGCAGCCAGATTCTTTGGAGTAGAGGCTTGAAATTTGGCAAAGGGGGTGGCCTTTGCCTCAGGGATGTTCCTTTCACTGTTCCTGTGAAAATCTGCCCAAATTATAAGACTTTGAAAACTTTCAGTTTGCTCATGCTCAGTAGAGGCTTGCTAGATCTTCACAGCTAAAATCTAAAAAGGGCCCATCAACATCAGGCATGCTGCTGCCTGGTGGAGGACTTTCTCTGCAATTACAGTCTGGGCTGCTACAGAAACAGGCACTGGAACTGACTGGGATCCTGTCTCTCTTGTGTTTTCAATGATTCCCTCCCTCCCTCCCCCCCCTCCCCGCCCCTGCTGGAGGAGGAAGCTGCTTGATTCAAATGAAGAGGTGGCAAGATCCATATTGGGAATTGTGGGAACTAAAGTGGGACAAGGAGTCTGGTGAGTGGGGCCTGGGACTGGAGGCTGGTAGGAGGCAGGAAAATGGGTCTGGCTGTGCAACGAGATTGGGGGATAGGGAGAGGCAGAGAAGAGTAGAATTGGTTGGGCAATGAGACTGGGAGCCAGGAAGGGAAATGAGGGAGGGGCTGGAGCCATTGGCGGGATGGAGAAGACTAAGATTGGGCAAGGAGACTGGGACTGGAGACCAGTGGGATGTGGTGAAGGAATTCAGGGAAGGGGAGACAAATCTGGTGAGAAGCCACAGTGTGGAGGAAGAGTTGTCATTGGGTGGGTAAAGATACTGGGACAAGGAGCCAGGAAGAGGCTGGGGAGAAAGACAGATTGGAGGAGGAGCCCGGAGAAGGAAACTGGGACTGGGAGCAAGGATAGGGATACAATAGGAACAATCCGTGGGCAGAGGTGGTGATTGGAGGCTAGTAGTGGGGAGATAACAGATCAGGTGAGGAACTGGGAGGGAGAAAGTGGAACTGGACTGACTGAGCAATGAGACTGGAATGAAACACCTGAGGAGTGGAGACTGGGACAGCCTAGGTAAGGAGACTGGGACGGGGTCAAGGAGTCAGAGATAGGGAAGAGACAGAACTGGGACTGCAACATGTTGGAGGGGATGGGCAGAAGGGATTACATTTGGGCCAAGGTCAGAAGGGTCTATGCCCATTAGAGGACACTTTTCTTCCAGAGCAGGGAATGGAACCCAAGATTCATTCATCTCACCATTCCTCTGCTCTTGTGAAACTCACTGGAAAAATGAATGTCTCATCCCTCTCTAGTGCTGGTCCACATAGAGGGTGACAACCTACGATTGCTATCAACTACTCTGTTAGCGCAAGTGGCAGGGGACTGCATGGTGGGATTGTGCTGGGCCTGAGTTGTGATTAAGCTCCATATCCTGGCTCTTGTATAAACACCGTTGTGCTCAACATGATTGTGTAACCTCACTAAAGGACAATCTTGCAGCATAACGTCCATTAAATGATTTGATAAAGGGGAGAATTACCATGTGCCTAAGGTCTCCAGTATGGTGCTGGATACATTTATTCTAGAAGAAATATTAATCAAGAAAATTGAAACTTCAGACAGTATAAGCCTGGCTTTCTACGTTCATGGAGCTGTTCTCCAAGACAAGTGAAATAAGATTTCCTGAAGCCATCCAGTCTTAGTCACTTTCTAATACTTATCAAGCAATACAGGGCTTTTCCCTCCCCCTACCTTCCTTCCGGTCCCATTTAAGTGAATCATCCACTAATCTTGATGAGCTGCAGCCTTCTGCCAGCATCAAAATGAATTTCCACCGACTAGTGCAGCTCTATACATTTCATATTCCAAACTTCCTTTGAATAATATCTGCCCAGGTTTTAAAAGACAAAGGAATAGCCAGAAGGACAGAAATAGGCTAGCACAGTGGCTCCAGTTAGCAGGGATCATGTATCATTTAGATCCCTTGTTGTGGGGAGGGGATCGGGAATTAACTAAAACAGAATGGGGAAGATCTGGAATTTGACCTTGTTGATGAGATCACACTTCTTTTTGATGAGAATAGCAGGCAAAGAAGGTTGGATGATGAAGACTGCAGTCTTCTGCAAACCCAAAGATTGTATTAGAAGGAGGGAAGGGACTAGGAATTAATCAGAGTAAATGTACTAAGCAGAAATAGACACAGGAATAATACTGAATGGAAAACACTTGAATTATCCTAATAAAATAAATACGAGTTTGATGGTAACAAGAAGAGAGTAGGAAATCCTATGAAGCATTTTACTTTAACCTAAAGACCCTTCATCTTAATAACTTGTTTCAACTCACTACTGATAATAAGATCACTTTTACGCACTACCAGTAAACCATTTATTGCCCAGATATTAAATGTTTCCTCTATTTGTATCTCCCAGACATTAAAATTGGCAGTAAATTATATTTGCCTCTTTTTTAAAATATAAAAAAAAATGGATAGCAAATTGTACTGTAGCAGTGGTGTAACAGGGTATGAAATAGCAGAGTTAAATATGCTAGAAGATTCAGTTTTCCGTAAATTATAATTACTTATAAAAATCTATTAGAATTGCACTTATTTCAGCTAAAATATACAGAATATTATTCTAAATCCATGTCCTGTGTAGTTTCCAGTGTTAGCAATTTCCCCAGTGACCTCTAAACCTCCACACCTCTCCTAAGTCACTGCACATCAGTTGGGACAATTACATGTAGGGCCAAATTGTACCGTTCTCCATAGGGGAAGGGTACAAAATCCTCCCTCCCCCCCCCCCCCGGCCCGCACTCCAAATGGTTCCACCTCCTCATACAGTAGCATAGTTTACCTAGGCATGCAAGGGTTACAACATGCTTCTCCCAGAAGGGTGTGACATAACATTTGGACTCCAATTATTTCCACTTCTTTATATTAATGGTAGAAGTTCCTAAGGAGGGCTGTTCATGCAAAATTTGATGTTTCAGCATCTAAATGTTTTATTGATAGATAAGTGAATGGAAGTATAGAGCATCCTCTACCCAAAAGTCCAAGTAAATAGCCACATAACATTGGTGGCCAGGAAAAGGCTATGTGACCCACCCACATGCATTCACCTGATAATAAAATCTTTGCACACTGCAATGTATCTTCCCAAAGGCCAACCCTCTCTGCATTTGTTTATGGCAGCAAATTCTATTCCACGTGTTAATTACACTCCACATTTTTTCCAGACTTCATGTCTCTGCCTTTCCTGGTTTCAGTTTGTGCTCTCTAATTTTTCAGCTTGATTCCTGACAACTACCACCATGAAAGCCATATATTTAGGAGTGACATCACCTCTAGTCAGAGTCTACTTGCAGTGACAGTATAGGATTTGCTGGGATTAACACTAGAGAAAAGAGCATCCCCATTATTCAGTGAAGAATTCAACATACATGGTTACTGGGCTTATGTATGCCTGGTGCTCCAGGTCCGTCTCTACTAGGATACTTTTTCATGGTGTCTCAGCCATAATGTTAAGGTTTCCATTCCATTCTAAACCCTATGTTTAACGCTTCCTGATTTTCCCAGGGAGACAACTTTTGGCAAGGTAACTCATGCTTAATCTCAGGTCCAAAATTACTCTGGAGAAAGTCTGAAGCTACTAAGTCATAGGGCTTTGAAAAATGAGCATGTTTTTGACTCTTCAAAAAGGGGTTACTGCATTAACTACTTTTGGCAAAGTCTGATCAAAGCAGTTACAATTATTACACCTTTATT
The DNA here is from genome assembly GCF_965140295.1 of Lepidochelys olivacea. Lineage (NCBI taxonomy): Eukaryota > Metazoa > Chordata > Testudines > Cheloniidae > Lepidochelys > Lepidochelys olivacea. Next base: position 51,776,663 of record NC_140421.1, on the reverse strand, counting down.
TATGAATTATATGGTGATGTAAATTTAGCACTATTACAAACCCACGCCTTCCCATTTCATAGTAATTGTAGTGCCGTTGTAGCCCCACTGTGATTATTAGAGTTCTAACAGAGGAGGATCATGCTCCACCTTGATTTATACCCTGTGCCACCCCACTGATTTTAGTGGGGTTCCATAGATGGAAGTCAGCTCGGAATTTGCCCTGGAGTATTTACTCATGTTTACGGCATAGGCAAGTATATGTAATTGAAATGTCTGCATCCTTAAATAGTGAAACTATAAATAGTAAAAAGGTAGGGAGGGTGTTCAGTGATAATAAGCAAGAAGAGTTGAAGCATTCAAAAACACGAACACAATAAGCTTAAAAACACTCCACCATGCTAATGAAGTCATAACAGGCTATTTCAGTTTTAATCACTGAAATTAAATATGCCTACTATATTGAGACTGAAATGTTACAGCAGTACCTTGTCCTTTATGATAGTGCTGAATCCTCTTCATCCAGATCCTTCAGTAGATGGTCTTCTTCCCCGTTAAGAGGAATTCACAATTAACATATTGCACCGTTTTAATAGGGGAGTCATGTGAATGGATAGATGAATGGACTTGGCAGTGTTTGCACTAGGAACAATCAGCTGGCTGTTCAATGTTAATTAAGTGCACAGAATTCTCTTTCCAAGCATTGCTCTCCATCTTTGGGATCACCTGTCTCTGACATTCGGGCCCATGTCTGATATTATTTATTTGCATTATTGTAGTGCATAGAGGCCAGAGCCCCAATGGTAGGTACTATACAGACATAGAACAGACAGTCCCTACCCCAAAGAGCTTGCAGTTTATGTGTAAAAGTATAGACCAGTGATGCATAAAACAGACAAGAAGGGGGAGCATAAGGAAACAATGATATGAGACTGATAACAATAAAAGCAGCCACAACAGGGCACCTGCTGTCTAACCATTGTCAAGTTTTTTTGTAGCAGTTTCACAGCAGAGAATGAATTATAAATATTCTTCATTTACTCCATTGTCCTGCAACTTGCACAGTTATTTGCATCAGTGCAAAGTGGGTGCAAAATATTGCCCTTTCTGATTTGTCATTTTACACCTACTTTGCACTGATATTTAGGGCTGCACGAGGCACATGGAAGTGGAGAAGCAGGCAGCTAGAATTTAACAGATTCCTGTGTTTCTGGCAGCCATGAGAATTTGGTTGCAGGTCAGTCACTGCTGGTACAGATGAATAACTATTCCTCTTCAGGATGTTGGTTTCTAGAATATGGTTTTGGGGGCCAGTATTTTAAGAGAAATCAAATCTATGGAAACAAAAAATATCCTGTTCAGTAACCTACTGTTCAAAGAAAGAAGTTCTCCAGACTTCATTTTTTATAGGATCCCAACTATGCAGAGATTAAGGTTCTTTGCCTTGCTCACCATACCAGCCGTTCTACTCATGAATGACTTGTTATGCATTATCAGCTGCCCGATGATTCTGTCGGAGTCGCTGTGCGTGTTATTCAGTGCAAAGACTCTGACCTAGAATTTTTGCAGCTGTCTGGAAAGTGTTTCATCTTTCTTATTACTATTATGGAAGAGAAAAAATATTCCTCTGGCTTGCTTGGGCTTCAGATAGTGTCTCCTGCTTGGGTAGGAGTTTATAGGAACAATATTTTGCAAGATTTGCTTTTACAAAATTTGTTTGTTCAATCAAAATTACATCATGTCTTGCAGCTCTCTTTGCAAATAACGAAGGAGTCAGACCTCCCTGGCTGGTACACAGATTCTACATAGAATTGCTGTGCTTTCCGATATTGTCGATATTTATACACACACAATTCATCTCATGGCCAGAAAGTGAGAACTAAATATTTTTTAAAATTGATATTGATTGAGTAATTTACGACAATAAATATTCTTTTAAAAGGTTTCAGTAGCCTAACGTTTACCTTCACATGGTGTTGCAGCTCATCATAGGAGCTACACTGAGCACTGAGGAGACAGATTGCTTCTTGTTTCATCATGGCTTCACAGCTACCTTTCCCTGCCAAACTCTGTGTTCCGTCTCCTCAGGAAAATTTTACATTTTGGAGGGCTCTCTTTGGGGAACTGGAAGCAGGCTAATTACTCCTCTCCTATACAGAAGTGATTATTAGGATTTTCACAATCCAGATTTTCCAGACTGATCCATATTATATGAATCTTAAATCACCATATATATATATATATTTTTATGATGCACAAAATATACATATACTAGATTTTAAATTCATTTTCTGAGATTGGCTGCTTCATAGCCTGATTTGATGAATGGAATCCCAATTATTTTTTAACACTGGGAGCTAGAATGAGGTAGTTTTATCCTTTAGAAAAAGTTATTTTGAGATGGCTATTGAAAGGAATCTATAGATGGGATCTACATCATTACTTGACTTTATTAATTTAAAAGGTAAGGAAACAAGAAGCTGGAAGCCTATTTTGTCTGCTAATGCCAGACGTACTACAAATACATTTTTAAGTTATAAATACAGCAGAAATACTATTGAGTAGTTCCCAAAAGAAAGGAAAATTTACTTTGGCTTTAAAGTAAACCCTACAGTAAATGGCTTCAGTCATTCCCTGTTCACTTATTGCCTCTTGCAGAAGCTAAGCACCACATCCGACTCAGCAGCAGAAGGCAAAGCCATATTATTTATCTGTAGATACAGAAACTATCTTTGTCCATAAAACTGCACTGAAGGATCCAAATAACAATAAATAATCATTTAGTTGCCCTTCTCTGTCCATCTCACAGTCTGAGACACTACAAAACTTTTTCTTGCAGCTGACATGCAGAATACAGTTACTTTCATTCCTGATAATGATTCATCTGTTAAAAAACTTCCAAGAGGAAGAAATATACTGCAGTGGAATCACAGGTTACTAGCACAAGTGAAAAACTTATCTTCAGGGTAGAAATACTGCACTCCATGGCTTTCTGAGGTTGGAGCAGAGACATTGTGTGTTTTGGAGGTTGGACCCATCTTCTTCAACAAATTCTTTGCAGCTTTTTGAAGAGTTGAGAGTAAGAATTGATGATCTGCTTGTAACCTGTGTGGTCTTAATCCTGCAGTTAGTATTTCAAGTCCTCAGGCACATACAATGCAAAGAAAACTGAATTGGGAAGAAATAGCATTGACAAATTAGTGCTTGTCTGAAATGACAGGTACACAAAGGAGAGATTTGAGAATCCAATTACTTTCTCATAATGGACAAGTTCATTCATTGGCAAATCTCTCTCATCTCAGCACAAAAATGGCCTGTTGCAGACATGCATACAGCATGAGTCAGCCTATATACCTAATGCCACTTCTACATCTACAGTAGCCTAATCTGCTCTCAGAGAATATGTCTAACTCCCTTTGTCAGTTATGGGAGTTTGTGTGCCCACATCATCAGGGAAAAAAATATGTACTGTTCAGTGGGTGTCTACAGTTAATATGGTCACAAATTCACAGCTGTGAGTTTGCATCATACTGTAAATAACAGCATCTTTTCATTATGGTGATGGGGAAGAATCCAAATTCTCATGCACCAAGAGCACTGGCAGTACTGGGCCTATCCTAAATGAACAGTCCTGAGCCTGCCCATTATAGCTGAGGGCACTGATTTACTTACACACTAGTCTGTTAATTCATTAAAATATTATTTGTGCCTATGAGTGAAATGTTGCTTTGCTACTTTCACGACCACAATAACATCTTTCACACAGAATTACCTGTTCTGAATGTTATCATTTGATACTCACAGGAAACAGCAGCAGAGCAAGATTAAGTAATTTGCCTAAATTTATACAGGATGTGGGTGTGGCAGAGCCTGGAATTTAACAAAGATCTCCCAAGTCTCACTTCAGTTCCTTAACCACAGAATCATCATTCTATATAGCACAAAAGCTAAGTGAAACAAACATTCCATAAACCAAATACATGAGAGGAATGTGTGATAGGAGATATTTTTCACACATTGAGAATCCGTCATAATCCATTTGTGAATCTAATTTGTTCTACAATTTGCTATCTCTAAATTACAGAATGATATCTCAAATTTATGAAAATATTTATCACATTTCCTACCATCATGTATTTCAAATATGTAAACTCAGTAATACCCAGTACTCTCAAATTAATCCCATTATAATCTCATCTCATTTTAAGCTCACTGAGTGCTAGTGACATGCCAAATTGAGTCTTTTTGGCATTAGGTATTTGATAAACCATCACAATACATTTTCACCCTTAGAGAACTCAGAAATGACTGAAGAGACTTCACTTAAACCTTTCAAAAGCCTTGAGCTGCTCCGGCAGCTGCTCCGTTGTTACAAATGCTTTTCTATTATGAACCTGATTTTGGCTTTACCTTTGGGCAGAGACTAGGCATGGAAAATGACAGCCCCCAAAGTTACATTTTGCTGAAGATTTGACTTATATACCACTGTTTCATTACAGATTGATAATCATGGCTCTGTTGTTAAGTATATCACACTAAATTATGCAATGAAACATAGGGAAAGTGATAGCCAAGGGATCACTGAAACTCTCTAAGCGCCTATTCTGAACAGAACTTCAACAGAGCAAATTCTGTGAACAGTTTTTCCTTGGAGCCAATATATGTATTGGACTTCAAAATCCATAAGTTAGTCAATTGAATTAAATCAATAAGTACTTTACACTTCTATAGCAACTTCTATTCAAGGATCTCAAAGCCCTCACCATGCCTTTGTTGGGCAAGTAAGTACATGCATTTACAAATATGCAAAGGTATTCAATATATATACTTTTATTCCTCTACTTTGGCAACAGTGTTTCCCAAACATCTAAGTAAGTTTTCATATTGAAATACAGTATTGATTACCAATGTTATTTTGGGGGGGGGGGCGCCTCAGGACTTCAGTTCATTTGCCGTATACTGAAGAAGACATAACAGGTTCATACTTTGGGAGAGTGCAAAAAATAAGTTTAAACCCAAAAATGGTCCACGCTTTCTATCCAGGCTGAATCAGTATATCCAGAATCAAACGTGAACTAAACTTGTACAATAAAACTTTGGATGTGCTAATCAGCCTGGTTTTGGAAGAGAACATAACTATCCTGTAACAGTTGCAAATCTGTGGCCTTAATTATTGGCTCAATGAAAATAATCCAGACATAATTGACAGTGGATTTAAGCCTGTGGAGGCTATTAAACTTCACAACATCGGCACCGATTTATTATTCACAAATATATGTGCATCCTGTGTTTATTAGGCAACATATGTGAAACTGAAGGCCCATTATGGTTTTATAATTCTTACTAATACCCTGGTAATGAGGTTCAGAAGCTGCTAGAAATAGTGTCCTCCTGCCTTCAAGCCAGGGTCAGAAATGAGAGTTTGTTTTCATGATGTAATGCTTGCAACCTGGCTGGCCTTCTGGAATGTTTGGTGGGTGAAATTCCTGGAACCCGGCATAAGAGGAATAATTTCTTGCCTGCTTATGTACTTCAATTTAAATTAAGTTATTTCTCTAATTTGCATTTGGAATTTTAAATATGATTGATCACATGCTCTGGGTCCATACAGATTAACGTGGAACGATCCTGCATCCACAAAAAATCCATTCTAAATGTCTGGTTGTAAATTGCAAACTGTTATACCCTGAAATGCACAGACAATGCACATTGTTAAAGGATATGGAGAGAGGGCCACAAAATCTGTCTATTAAAAATTGAACACATGATATCACAAACGTGAATCTATGTTAGTACTATTCTTTGCATTTAGGGAGGCAGTGTTGTCTAGTCCTTAGAGCTAGTCTCCAAGTCAAAAGATCTGGTTTCTATTCCTGATTCTGTCACTGTGACCTTGGGAAAGAAATTTAAACTCTCTGTGCCTCAGTTTTCCAATTTTCCTAATGGGGATAATAATAATTATTCACCTTTGGAAAAGTTCTGAGATCCTCAGGTTATTGCTGTCATTATTACTGTATTGTTCATTACTCATATACCACCCTCAGTGTGCTAGGCAGGATAGGTAACAGGATCCCAGTTATATAAAGCTTGCAGTCTAAGGTCCCAGTTGTGCAATGGGATCCACTATTTTTTGATGGATATTTTTAGGACCAAACCCTACCCCTATTGGCATCCCATACAAATCCACTGACTTCTCACTTGGGAGCATTTATTAATAATGCTGTTTTATAGAATCATACAACCATAGGGTTAGAAGGGACTGCAAAGGTCATCTAGTCCAACCCCCTGCCAAGATGCAGGATGTATTGTGCCAAAACCATCCAAGACAGATGGCTATCCAGCCTCTTTTTGATGGAGTTAGGACCTTTATTTCCTTGCCTTATACCATCCCTGAAGAGATTCTATGCTTGAGTTTTGCTGTAATGATCCCTTCTGATCTTAAAATATATGAATCTGTGTCTTTGCTCCATAAATACAAATCAAAACAAATTAAGACTTTAGGTCACCTGATGACTTAACACTTTACTGCTGGGGCTGGGGTGGGGTTTATAGTCTGTTGAAGAAGAAAGGGCAGACCACATGGCAGACTGGATCAGAGATGACATTCTAAGCATGTGGTAGAGAATTCAAATGTAGAAGTAAAATTACAAAAGGAGTTTCAGATAATATGATGATAGAGCCACTCTGCACAAAATGCAAGACACAAAACAACTCAAACTATCCCAAATATCTTTACTTTACCTTTCCTTTCTCGACCATTCTGATTGTAGATTATCTCTAGGTTACCAAACAAATTCACAGCATACAACATGTACCGTAACATACAATATATCTATGCTTGGAAACAACTGTTATATACTGGTTTAGGATAATTACATTAGGTTTATTTTTAATTCCACAATGCAGTTACCATTTTGTAGACAACCCATTATATTAAAGGGGAAAATCTGAGCCAATAAGCTGAATTCCCTGCAGAGTTAGTGGAAAAAACAAGGCTAGTCACCCTCCTCACTTGGGTTGAGAAGCAGCTCACAGTAATTTTCATTACCATCAAGAGACTAGTTCACAAGATAAATGAGGTGATCCAGAGGGAAGACAACCACAGTTAGTCACTGAAATATTTTCCTGACTATGAAGGAAAAATGTGGTTTTACAACGTTTAACTGATAATAGTAATAACAATTTGCTGTTTAGACTTTGTATATTTCATGGGAACAAACATAATTATACTGTATAGTTTGATTTATTTTAAATAGATCTATCATTTTACACCACATATGGTAACTATGCAGCTGTGCAGCAACCTGTGCAAAAGAGCATGAGGGATATTAGAAATAATATTTTGCAAGTCCACCTATAAATGCTAAGGTTCACTTCTGATTATTACATGCATTTTTACTATCACAGTGGGATCTGAGCATTCTTCTCTGTTTCTATCTATTGATGTTCCTCACAGTCTCATTCTGTTTTCTCTCTAAGATTGATCCGACACCACTGGAATCAGTTGGGGCTTTGCCATTGAATTTAGGGGACACAGACCTTCTCTCTCATCCTATCTCCTACAGTGACATAATTACCACTGCTCCACCAATACTTCCAAAATCCCATCAGTCTAGCCATGCATTTCTAGTTGTCTCTCTGACATCTCCATCTCCTGACTAACTGATTCCCTCTAACATTGAATTTATATCTTATTCTGTGTCCACCTCCACCTTTCCCCATCTTTCTCTATCTCCATTGATACTCCACTATTCTTCCTAATCACAAGGACCATAATTGTGATGTAATCCTTGACTGTTCTCTTTTCTTATCCCATATCTAGTAGCATCTTCTTTAAAATCTCCAAAATCTACCCTTTTCCCACATTGCCTGCTTTTAAACCCTTCACTGCAAGGTGGCCATTGTTCATTCTGATTTCTGTGAGCTTCTCCTGTGTGGATGTACTGCATCTCACTTCTACCCCTTGTAGCTGTCCAAAATGTAGTTGCCAAAGTCACCTTCCTCTCTTACCACTCTACCACTTTGACTTCCCCTCTTCCTTGAATCCTTCCACTGGCTTCCTGTGTCCTTCTACATCAGATTCAAGCTCCTTGTCCTCAAAAATAAGGTTCTACTTTGTCTTGCCCACACCCACCTAATTTCCCCCTACTTCTTCTCTGCACTTTTCTCAATATTCTAGTCTTTCTCCTCCCTTAGTCATCTTCCTTAGCAGAGCTTGGTTCCTTCTCTCATATTTTTCAGCATGCATCTGCGAACACCTGAAATGTACCTCATTTTGAGAAACATCATTCCTTTCAGTCCCATCCCTCAATTCTCATTATGGTTTACATAATTTGGTCTTCCCATGTTATTTACATGAGACATCACAAAAATTTATGTTACAAAAAGTTATTTACACTAAAAGAAGGAATCCCATGAAATTTAAAGTTTCTTGCATGATTTTTTCTCTCTTTCACATTTAGGGTTTTCATTCCATATGTGGACCATGGCAGGTTGAGAAGTATTCCTAGAATAGATTTACTGTATTAGTCAATAAACCATTTTAAATTCCTTTCTTTCAAATATCTCTTTGAAACCCAAGTGTCAAAGCAATCCTTCCTCTATGTTTTTCATCATTAAGAATCCTTCTCTTTTCCCTCTTCCAAAGTGTGTGTGTGTGTGTCTGTGAGAGAGAGAGAGGAGGTGGACGAGGGTAGGTAGGCATTCTGGCTTGTTTTCTCTGTAGTCTCTTTTTCCTTTTGGGGCAGGGAACATACTTGCTGTTTGGAAAATGCTATATAATATTTTAGCCCTGAATACATAATACAAAGTTTAGCTATATACTGTACAAGTATCTCTGTGGGTCTGCAAGGAAGCCCATGGGAACTGTAGGAGTCCTTTCAAAAATGTCTAAGAGTGAAATTCTGGCCCCTTTGAAGTTAATAGGGGTTTTGCCATTGACTTTAGTGCAGCCAGGATTTCACCCCAGGAGTCTCTGCAAAGTTTACAAACGATGCAGCAGTCCCTGAGGAGCTTTTATGTTCTGTAGGCTCCCAAGGGCGATTACCAGGCTGGATATCTTAGCAAATAAAAAAATATTCTTACAGTACAATTATAATCAGAAAAATGGTATGCACATTACTCAATATATCTGATCACTTTTGTGAGTTATATCTGCTTTATCTTTATCTGCTATATCTGCTTTCTTTCTTGACAAAGACACTGTTTACTTGATATCAGAGTTAATACATTGAAAGAGTAGCAAACCCGATTCTATTCTGCCTTGAATATCATCAATCACATTGTCAGCTAACCAGCAGACTCTGTATTTTTCTAGAGATAATGTAAGCAGAGAGGACATACTTGATTTTCAGATCCCAGCTTGAGTTGCAGGGCCGACACTAAAAACTAAACTACCTAACATAATTTGACTTCTAAATTTAGAAACTGATCTGGAAGCCACCTGAGGCACAAAAAATAGGGAACCATACAAAGCCATATTCCTGAGTCAGTTTTCTGTCATGCTTTTCAAAGCACAATGCAGCAGTTGTCTTGAGACATATTTAGCCTCCAAAATTTTTCTGTACCCATGACTGTCATGTAATGTGTACATTTAATATAACAAAATATTTTGTTACTTTCCCCAGAGATTATCTCTGCTTTCACTCTATAAGTGCCACAATGTAAATCTGACAGAACATGTGTTTTGATCGGAAAGGATTTCCCCTTCAGTTAACGCCGCATTTAAGTGAACATTAAATAAAAATACATTTTTAAGGGCTTTTCACATTTGTGTACATGCTGTTTATTTAACCTCTCTGAAATAATTTTTATGCCTTTTTTGCATATGTTTTGTTCAGAATTGGAAGCAGATCCAGGGATTCCAGGTTTCCATTAATGCACATGCAGCATTTATCACTGACTATCAAAGAACCACACTCCTCTGATTAACTGTGACTCTGGAATGCAGGGTATTATTATATGATAACATTTTGATTGATCCTGTTCTTATATATTTCAGGGGCTATTTGACATAACTAGAAACAGGACTTCAAAGAGCCAATTGGCACAATCAATGTGTTCCTGCTTTAAAGTACTAATGAATTACCTCCTCTTGTGGATTTATAAATCATAACGCACAGTAGAGATTTTAACCTTTAGCGGGTGTTTATAGCTTGCCTACTCCCCACACATTACTATATAAGAGTGAACTGCAAAGAAGATTTTTTTACATGAATTAAAGAGAAAACAGTCCAAGATAGCAAATTATAAATACGTATATGCTCACGAATTCCACAAATGTATCCTGCCAAATTCTGACTTCAAGTTCCTGTGTTTTCCCCCTTAACAGGTGATAACATCTCAAGCATATCACTGTCTGTAATTCCAATAACATATACAAGAGAAATGCAGGATCCTGAACTGTAAACTTGGTAACTCAGACTCAGCTAGGGATGAAAACAAAATGTTGAAATGCTGGAATTTCCTGTGACAAAGAAATTCTGGGTTGTTTTTTTTTTTAAATCAGCTCTAATTTTCAAGCATAACCTTGTAAAAATTAGCCCAAGAACATCATGCAGAAAGGAGATGAGATAGGGGTTTGCAAACAGACAATTACCCTGTAGATATCCAAACAGACAACTGCTGATTCAGCTTCAGTAGAGCCCTGTATACAGACAGAACAGAATTCTCAAGGGTTTTAGGGTAAGCCCATGTGAACCTTTATGTCAGAGATATGGAATTTTTGCAGAGGGTTTATTTTTATAAGCTATGTTACTTGGCCCTGCTCTTAACATTTATTTTAATTGCATATAAAAATGTAACAAACTTTCTTAATTCAAAATACACACAAATCAGGAAACAACCCACAGATGATACCCATAAATGCTGACATCACCACCACCCTCACCCAGCCAAGCAAGCAGCTAGAGAACTCCAAATTCAAATAAGATGGAGGTGACAGTGGTGAGAAGAAGAAAATAATTTTAAGAAATGGCCCTACACCACATCACCCTTAAATCGAAAGCATCTCTGCTTTGATTGCCAATGCCACGCATAGGCTTGGGGTCCTTCTGGAATCTTCACTGCTCCCAGACATCAAAATGATATCAGTAGCCAGAATGCCTTTCATATCTTTGGCTAGTAAGCAGGCTGCACTCCTTCATGTCAGCTTCCTGCCCTTCAAAAGGCAGACTTGGCCCCAAATGACCTATGTGCTTGGCACCTCCGGGCTCAACTTTGCAAGCATACACTGTAGCTAGGGGATGAATGAAAATGTCGTGAAGAAGCTCCTGATTTAGATGACATGCAGCAAATCATCTTAAGGCTAATGCAAGAGTTACATCACTAACACCAAGTAACACATCAGCCCAGTGCTCCACACACCGCTCTGGCTCTCTGTCCAATAAAGGTCCTGAACCAGTGCTAGCGATCTCAGAGATTGCCAAGACCAAAATCTTTCACAACACTTTCATTCATCAGAGACACTGATGGAGATAACTGCGCCCAGAGTCAAGGAAATAGATCTGGCCCATAGCTATTGAACTCCCTTAAACCAGATATCAGAATGATCATGGCTCACATCCTCTCAGAAAGATCCATCTCTTTATGATTGTTTTCTCCAAATTGTTTGCCTATAGGTGACTAACGATACAAATAAATCAAAGACTCTACCAAGCACAGACTCATGCCATTACATGGAGAAAGGGCAGATTTTCACTCTCAGTAAAAAAAGATGAAGGTTACAGAGTCCTGATTCCCCTTCAATTTACACCAATGCTATACTGAGGTAAGTGTTACAACAACCTGGCCCCGAGTACCTTCTTTATAGAAGATGGATTACGCTGAAATACAAGGGTGTAGGGCATGTTTAACTGCCTCAATTGGCACACAGCCATGAGAAAGTTAAGGTGTTTTATGTATGGTATGTAAGCACTTCAGGGCAGGACTGTGTTATATACTATGTTTGTACAAAATCTGATACAATGGAAACCCTTCCTTGGGTGGGGCCTTTAGGCACTACTGGGATACAAACAAACAAACATAAATGTAGCCGTATTATGAGTACGTTTTTGATTACAAGCTAATTCTTAACTGTATTCCTAAAGCTGAACAGTTGGAGTAATCCTGCTCCCATCTAAGTCAGTGGTAACAATTCTGTAGCATTGAGAGCAGAATCTAGTATAGTATGTGCAAAGAAGGTAAGTTAATGTTCATATTCTTTGTTAATTTTTCATTGCCTGACTTGTTTATTGAGATATGAAATCTTACTTTTGCATTGATGTGGGGGTTTTTTTGTATATGAGAAGGGCCTGATTTTCAGATGTAATGAACATCCTCAACTCCAGATGAAATCAATGGGAAATGTGGAATCTGAGACCGTAAAAAAAAATCAGGGTTGGGTTTTTTGTTTTTGAAAGGAAAAAAGTAAATTAAAGAGAAGGGAAAAATGTGCCATATTTGGGTCTGATTCTCTTCTGTCTTTTAGCAGTTTTATAGTAGCCTTACTCCACTGACTTAAATGGACTCACTCCTGATTTATGCCAGAGTAGTTAAAAGGAGAAGTAGATGTTTTAGATCAAATATTTTCCTCAGTTACATGAAGTTATTGGGTCTGCTTGCAGCCAAAGTCAGAACGGAGCCCTAAATTTAGCAAAACACCTCTCTTTCTTGGAAGACCAGCACTGGCCACAGTCTTTTTTCCTTTCCCTTTCTTTTTTTAAGGCTGTTAGAATGTACTCTTTAATTTTCCATTTCTTAACAGTGCCTTAGATGACTTTTTTTTATTATTTTTTTCTTTTCTAAAGAAGACACCGAGAGGCTGAGGTCAAGCATGGAAAGTTTTGTTACAAAAAGAAGATTTTGAAAAAAAGTTATTACCAGGTAAAAACAAGAGGCTGTAATATAACCATATCTATTGTTTAAATGAATACCACATATCATAAGAAGCCACAAAGATGGAAAATCAAATATTTATCTTCTGCCAGATGCTGTTCTTCATTATGCCAGTGGTAATCCAGAGTATCCCCATTGATTCCACCCGGGCCCATCTTATTAAACTGAGTACAGATTCACAGGTAGGTTTATCTTCACAACCAGAAGGGCTATCCATTTATAAATTTTAAGCTTAGACTCTGAAGAATATCTGAAGAAAAAGTGAAATGAGAAGACATACATATGGCCTTTGTCTAAGTCAGTGACAAAACTCCCATGGACTTCAATGGTCCCATATTCCTGATGTTCAGATGTTTGTACCTGATGTAAGTGATTTATTTAGTACACTTCATCCATGTGAAAATGTCATCCTCATAATGCTGCCAAAGCCAGCGAGTGTCTTCCCTTGATCTGTTGAGTAAGTGCTAATTATGTAGATTTAAAGTTGCCAGAGGACATAGTCTTTTATGGACTCTTTTCCCCCCTAAAGATATCCAAAAACTGAAAGGAGGGTATATATAACTCACTCATCATCTGTTTAAGTCTCTCCCTTTTCTCCCCTTGCTTTAACGTGTACGGTCCCCTCTCACACAGGCAAGTTTCCAGAGAGATTCATTAAACTCAAGGAGGGTAAATAAGTTGTTGAGAGATCTTACATAATTTGATTGAGACAATTGCATAGCAACCATGTTTTGGTCAAGTTATGAGAAAATCTATTTTGAAAAACCTTATTAAATCTATTAAATAGAACACTTTGCCAAGTACAACAAATTTTCATATTAAGTTTTTGTCCCATCTTTGCAAAGATTTGGCATGTGTATGTGTGTTCATGGAAGCGCATGGCGTGATAGCAATGGAAACTATCCCAGTAACTTCAGTGGGCCCATGATTAACATAAGAAGGATTTTCCCGGAAAGCCCCTACTAAATGAACAGGTAGCATCAAGGAGGTGGATTACAAGCTGCCCTGACAAATACTTCCTCCTGGGTAAGAGGACAGAATCAACTCTCTAGAGGTGGAAGATAGTTCAAGCTCCAGCAGCAGCTTAGCAGTAGGTTTCATTTTAGCAAAGATTGCCAAAGATCCCAAATTCTTTGAAATGCAGACACCTGTCTGTTGCAGGCTATTTTGTCACGCTTATTGCATGTAAGTCCTTAGAAGGGAGTTGAATCCTGGTCCTAATCTTAAAAATTAAACATTTTCCCCCTTGTGTGCTATATTCCCACTTCATCTATTACTACAGTCGCTAAACTTTTAATGGATACAATTGATACAATTAAAGGGTTGCAGCTGCTTTCGATTTTTAGTATAGCACCTTTCTATACTGCAATACACTATTGCCTTTTGCCGAATCTTGCTTATCGATTAGTATTGAAATACCACTACAATTTCCTGACAGGATGCATTGTGTATGTGGGCCAAGGATTGATATAGAAATCGGTTTGGGGTGGCAACTTCCATGGTTTAAACACTGTTTTATTAGTATTTGTTCACTTAATGTAAATGTGATAATATTTCATCACTTTGGGTAACAAGAAATTACTTACTGATGCATAAACCTTCAAGTTTTAAACAGTAAGCTACATTGGATGATAGGCAGCAAGAACTTTTCCTGTTACGTCCAAGTTCTGTCGACAAATAAAATGAAGATGGCTCGGAATGTATAGATAGAAATTCACAGAACCATTCAATGACTAGCAGCCATAACCACTTTATGTGCAGAAGTTCATAAGCAGCCTTACACATTAAAGACTGCTTTAGCGAGATGGGGAGTTATTAAATTAGTCCTATTCATTTTTGCAAAGACCCATGTAAGCTCAACTGTCCACACTGATGGTCACCTAAAACAAGTAGATGGGGCTTCAGTTTTAATGTTTCCTCTCAACCAAAAGATGGTACAACTAGAAATATAGCATTCACCTCGTAGTGTACTGCGGTGTGTCATCATTTATGACATTCTGGCTGACAGATATTTACTGATCACTGAGCCATACAGCCACCTGATAAAAAATGTTATATGAGTTCTCATCACAGAACAGTTCTAAACGTATACTTACGGCAAGATACTACAGTGACGGAGCCTGTATCGTAAATTCATAGGCAATTCCTATTCCTAACAGTTCCTATTCTCTAGGTGTGCAAGTGGGCAAAAAATGGCATCAAGAACATATTCTCCCAGTTCACCAGAAAAGCAGACTACCAACATAACACCTCCAACTCCTGTGCCAAATGGCACAACACAAGGATTGTGCCCCAGCTTCAGTTAGTTAGTGCTCATTATTCTATCTATAGCATGTGCTTTCCTGTACTGAGTGTGCACACAGGAATTGCAATACATATTCTCAGGTTTCAGAGTAGCAGCCATGTTCGTCTGTATTCGCAAAAAGAAAAGGAGTACTAGTGGCACCTTGGAGACTAACCACTTTATTTGAGCATAAGCTTTTGTGAGCTAAGTGAGCTGTAGCTCACGAAAGCTTATGCTCAAATAAAGTGGTTAGTCTCCAAGGTGCCACTAGTACTCCTTTTCTTTTTGCAAATACATATTCTGAGGCGGAATCTACATCCTTCAAAAAGCATGGACAGTGTCTTAAAAAATAAGTCTGGCTTATTCAAACAGGAATTACGTAAACAAATTATTTTCTGATTATACTGTCTTGCTCATTCTCTATTGGGGGGATATATGTTCACTTCATGTAGGAAGATAATCATGGCCCAGTCACACTTATTTTCAATATTAATTGTCAGAAAATATATGGTCTCTCAGTGAATTCCTTTTGGGTCTCTACATTTGGGATAACGATGGTTGCATTTCTTTATCTGTGTAATATTTGTTTTCTCATTCTTCTATGGAACAAGCAGTAAGAACCCTAAGGACATGGGAACCATTTTTTGAACTGATGCCTAAAACAATGTTGGTCAGCAGAAGATATGCAAACATTGTGTCTCTTTTTTCTTGTATTTTCTTCCATTTCTCATTTTTTGTTTTGTTTATGTCTACAAAGAGGTTGAAGGCTACAAGATACATATATCACCACTGTCCTGTTTGACCAAAACATTTGTATTTTTTTTCCTTGCAATTATTTCATTATATTTTTCCCTAGTATTTTCGCTATTTAAACCCTGTAGAAAAAAATGTTCAAAGCTATGGATTTTAGGAACATGTATAAACTCACACATGAGCTCTTGAACTGTCAGGTGTTTAGGTTACAATAGCCCTATGTAGTCCTCCTTGACAATAGAGTTGTGTTAAGAACAGACAGCGGATGGATGCTCAGAAGGATATCAGACACAAAGGACTACAAAGCATTTTCAAAAAGGCTTCTAAAACAGACACATTTATAGAGAGAAATCCTATAGCCATGTCCATCACAGGATATTGGAGAGACAAGTTGGGTGAGATAACATCTTTTATTGGACCAACTTCTGATGGTGAGAGAGCCACACAGAGCTCTTCTTTAGGTCTGGGAAAGATACTCTAAGCATCATAGCTAAATGCAAGGTGGAGCAGATTATTTAGCATACATAAAAAGAAAAGGAGTACTTGTAGCACCTTAGAGACTAACCAATTTATTTGAGCATGAGCTTTCATGAGCTACAGCTCACTTCATCGGATGCATACTGTGGAAACTGCAGAAGACATTATATATACACAGAGACCATGAAACAATACCTCCTTCCACCCCACTCTCCTGCTGGTAATAGCTTATCTAAAGTGATCATCAAGTTGGGCCATTTCCAGCACAAATCCAGGTTTTCTCACCCTCCGTGCCCCCCCCCCCCCACAAACTCAGTCTCCTGCTGGTAATAGCCCATCCAAAGTGACCACTCTCTTTAAAATGTGTATGATAATCAAGGTGGGCCATTTCCAGCACAAATCCAGGTTTTCTCACCTCCCCACCCCCCTCCAAAAAACACACACACAAACTCACTCTCCTGCTGGTAATAGCTCATCCAAAGTGACCACTCTCCCTACAATGTGCATGATAATCAAGGTGGGCCATTTCCAGCATAAATCCAAGTTTAACCAGAACGTCGGGGGGGGGGGGGGGTTAGAAAAAAACAAGGGGAAATAGGCTATCTTGCATAATGACTTAGCCACTCCCAGTCTCTATTTAAGCCTAAATTAATAGTATCCAATTTGCAAATGAATTCCAATTCAGCAGTTTCTCGCTGGAGTCTGGATTTGAAGTTTTTTTGTTGTAAGATAGCGACCTTCATGTCTGTGATTGTGTGACCAGAGAGATTGAATTGTTCTCCGAATGTTATAATTCTTGACATCTGATTTGTGTCCATTTATTCTTTTACGTAGAGATTGTCCAGTTTGACCAATGTACATGGCAGAGGGGCATTACTGGCAAATGATGGCATATATCACATTGGTGGATGTGCAGGTGAACGAGCCTCTGATAGTGTGGCTGATGTTATTAGGTCCTTTGATGGTGTCCCCTGAATAGATATGTGGGCACAGTTGGCAACGGGCTTTGTTGCAAGGATAGGTTCCTGGGTTAGTGGTTCTGTTGTGTGGTATGTGGTTGTTGGTGAGTATTTGCTTCAGGTTGGGGGGCTGTCTGTAGGCAAGGACTGGCCTGTGTCTCAAATCTTGGGAGACTCAAATACTCAAAGTGCGCAGGTTTCCTTTGAAAATGAGGGCTGATAGGTCAAACAGAGTGATTGCTTTGTAAAAAGGGTTAACCCACAGGTAATAGGGCATTTTTGTCTTTTATCGTTTTCCTGTGAGAGTTCATTTGAGTGCACAGTGATTGTCTAGTAACAATGGCAACAGCAGTTCACCATACTAGGTAACAAGAAATTACCCATTGCTGAATTATTGGATTTGCCCACTGTTTCCTAAATCAACTTTTTTTCCATTTTCTGCTCACATGGAAATGGCAATAGGCCCCCAAAGAAAGCCTGCAATCAGAATTCATAATATTCTGAAAAGGGTACTTGTATATTTATTGTCTTAATCACTTATGTACCAGATTTGTTCACCTTTCTGGTAAAAAGATGGCTTTTTTTCACTCTCAGCACAAATACACACCACTAGGAATCTGAGACTCAAGCTGGGCTCTGTCAGCATCGGTATAACAGCTAAAATTCATTTTGAAAAATCTCTAATCATTTTGTTGATTAAGAATAAACCAGAATAGAATCCAGCCTACTATCCCACAGCTGTATTTGCTAGAAATCAGGGAGAGGAATATGCCGGTGACATGCACCCATAAACAATGTTCTATCCTTCTTTCACCTCTATTCTCTCTCCCTTCTACTGACTCAGAAGGCTAGAACTAGCAGGGAAGCAGGAGGATGACGTGATGGGCATTGCTGCCATCATACCTTGCTGCAGTCCAAACCACAACATCTTGGGACTGTTTTGTTTGCATCCCTCAACAGGGTGATTTGAATTTCAACACTAATTTTGGAGACTGTCACAGCATGGTTGGCCCTACAAGGAGAGTTGGGCCCAGCGTCACTTGTCACTGATCAGCTATCTTCCAGCTGAGACTCAACAGCTGAGCATCAAAAACCAGTCAGGGGCTCAGCTGGTGTGGAGAGCTATTGTAATGATCAGTGCAAACAGTGCCTCCTCCAATAGTTGGTGTTATTTCTTTACCTTAGTGTTAAGTTATTATTTTGTTTTGAGTTGTCCTGCTTTGGGAGAGGTAAGTTTAGGAGGAAGGTAAGTCATGCCTGTGTGTGCTGGAGTTGTTACTTGCAATGTCCCAGTAAATTCTTTAATTTCTATAAGTGAGTATTATACTATAAAACAACAAGCTGGGGCCTGTGACAGACCCTGGAGCTGGGTAACTCTCAGACAAGAATCTGATAGATTAGATATGTGCCCTGGATCAGAGGAAAAGAGTAGATTTATATGTGGAACATATGCTTAACTGTTTTATTGTGAAGAAATAAAGCTGAAGCCCTGAACCAGACTCCGGGCCTGGTGTTTAATCCTTTCTAGGCTAGGGAAACAGGCCAGCACCACACAGGCTGATATGGAGGATGTGTAATAAAATCTTAAATTAAGAAGCTGTGGGTCAGGAATGGAAGATTAGGTGCCCAATAGCCTTGTGTTCCTGACATCTCTGAGAATTATAGAATAAAATCTTACTCCATGAAATTTAAACAAATAATCACCCCTCTTTCTTAGTCGCAGTAATGGGCCTCGAAGGGTTAAATTTAGCTGACACAAAACTGAGTTAACTACAGGAACACAGAACCCATACACATAACTCATTAAACTTCATTTTTACTTCTGCACATCAGTTTTCTTTCCATTATTCCTATTCCAGTTCTCTTTTTGGCCATGTAATTTACATTTCTGCATTTGGTATAGCCATTATCACATGTCCCATGCTTGTATTTTTTTCATTAATACACATCAAAGCCCTTTGTGTATGTAAATGCACTACACTGTGAGAAAAGGACAAATAAAAGGAGCCAAACTACTTCTAAATCTCTGATCTACACCAGAGCCTTAGAGAAACATGTTTGTTTGTTTTTTGGTTTATTTCCTGCCTGGAGGAACAGACACTCTCTCAACAGTATTTGTTGGAATAATTAGACACACAAGTTAGAGTGGGTTTAAGAAATTCCACTGAAGACCTGCACCGTATTCTCAAGTGGGATCTCACAGGAAGTACCTAGATTCCCAGCAGACTGATCCCAATCGATAACATTGCATTGGGAAAACTACACCAAGTAATTTTGGGCTTTAAGTTGTGGGGGAGGACTCCCTTCCCGCCAGTCCCATTTGGTGCTTTCCACAGCACAGGCAATGTCACAAAGGGCTACATTTTTAAACAAAATGGCTAAAATGTTCAAACTCGTATGCCTAGTCAGTATAGCTGATGGGAGGGGGATAATTTTGGTTCGTGGCAGCTTTTGAGGTTTCAACATTTCTTTTAGCTCCACATTGGAACAAAACCAAAACCTTTATAACTTTTTCTGTGAAAAGAGACTTGTGTCAAAATGGACATTTTCAAACCAAATTCTCAGGTTTTTGGTTCGAGAAGAGGTGTTGAAATTTCAGATAGAGAAATTTAGCCTGATGGTTCGGGTACTGGCCTGGGAGACCCAGCTTTAAGTCCCTGATCTATCAATTCAAAGCAGGAAATTTTCATCCCAGACCACACACTTCTCCCCTCCCCCAAACCAAAACTCTTCCCCTCCCCCCGCAAACATTTCCTTGAAATATTTTGGTTTTTGACGAAATTTTGTTTTGTTAAAAAAGTGTTCTGAGCAGTTCTCATAATCGAACACCTAAATAAAAGAGGCTTGATTTTTAGAGGTTTGAAACAAAACTTCTAATGAAGTCAGATTTTCCTTTTTGACCAAGTTTCTTTTTTTTAAATAGTATTCTGATGATCTGCCACATTCTGGGCCCGATCCAGAGCCTATGAAAGCTAATGGCTCAGAATAGTACTCAATTTATCTAAGGCAAACCCCCCCCCCCTTTTTTTTTTTAATAAATTGTGGACTGTGCAATCCAAAAACATTGTGTAATAAACCTATACTAAATGACAGCAATCAAGCACTTCAGCTTTCTTACTTATTCAATACATGCAAATAATTTCAAATCCAGCATGGTAGCAATTCAAAACACTTTATTAAGCAATGCAGAAATCCACTGTAGGAACTTGTTTCCTTTTTTCAATTTTTTTAAGTCTTTCATTCATATTCAATACTCTCTAAGCAGCAGAAGTTGCATACCTCAGCTAGATTAAAATCCCTCTCAGAGCACTCTATTTGTTGCATATTCCCACGGAAAGATTATATATATTTTTCTTCTTGTTCTTCGCTGTGAGTGTTAGATTGATGAACAAATGCTTATTCTGTGCAGCTCACAAAATCTCTGCATCCCTCAAGACTCTAGAGTTGGCCTAGTTAGCCTTGATGGTGTTTCTTTTACTCCCTAAATGTTTCAGAGTTGAAACTCAGTTGTTCTCCTAGCTTGGAAAATGCAGCTGTTGTTCTTCTTGTTCCACATTTGTTTGCATGGCTTTTTCCGCACAGACTGGCACTGACAACATAGTTTGTATGCCAGAACTTCAAGTCTTATTTCATTCCATGTTCTTGGCAGCATGTACACTTTTTTATTTTTGGTTACAGACATGATTTCAACCAAGGATGTCTCCATTTTCTACATTCATCTCTATACAAACCGTGTAAACCAGCATAATCATTTAAATTTTTCTTGCTAGACTTCTTTAGATCACTCAACTTAGTTTTTGCCGTCAGGTTAGCGTGGAGAAACTTGTATCACATTGCACTGTTCCATCTTAACATCTTCCCTTTTGGATGTACACCAGCATTTTCAGTCATCTGGATGTCAGTAACTTATAACTGAAGGGGCAAAAATCAAGGAAATCAGTACCAGCTGTGATGGCTGGCTGCTGAAATCCATACAGCCATTTAACAAAAGGTAAGCGACATTTACTTGCTGAGAAAGTGACATCATCTTCCCTGTGAATGAGATAAAAAAGACTGCACTTCTTTAATGCTGTAACTGGAAGTCAGTGTGTCATTGCACAGATTTTGTACACGTCAAAGAAGTGGCATCAACTCAGGTGCTTTCTCAGCATTCTCTGATTTATTTATTCGTTCATTCATTCAGCTCTGGCCCAGCTACTGTAGAGAAGTCAGAGGTGTGTAACATTTCTAGTGTCACATACTTCGGGTTCCTCATTTCAAACTTGAGTAGTCTAAACAGCTCCTTTCTCTCCTTTTTTCAAGGCATTCCAATACCCTGAGTTTTTGTGACATGTCTAACAAATCTGCATTGTTTTCCCATTGAATAGCAAATGGAAAAAAACCAAAGGCCCAGCAGACTAATAATTTTTCATTTCTTAGGCTACATCAACACTACAGCTGGGACCGATGCTCTCAGATCAATCCACCGGCAATGGATTTAGCCAGTCTAGTGAAGACCCACCAAATCGACAGCAGATCACTCTCCAGTCAACCCCTGTACTCTACCCCCAATGAGAAGAGTAAGGTAAATTGATGCGAGTGTTTCTCCCATCGACCCCGAGCGGTGTAGACCCCACAGTAACTCAACCTAGGTACGTCAACTCCAGCTACGTTATTCATGTAACTGGAGTTGCGTAGCATAGGTTGACTTACCGCGGTAGTGTAGACATAGCCTTAAAACACCAAGGTGCTAATCATGCAAAGTGATTCATGTAGGCATAAGGGTGCATCCTCATTAAATCACTCTTCAGATTTAGGGCCCAGATTAAGCACTAACAAATTTATCATGTCAAACTGCTCTCCTCAGATCATGGGATCCATTATTATTTGTATAGTGAGGCATTTCCATCATAGGAGTTGCATTTTATAAATCAAGAATAGCAGAACTTGAGTACCACACATTTTAAATTTCTCTCTCTTTCAAGCCATTTCCCCCTCTGTTTTCACATTGTAACAGGGCATAGAAGTGTTCTCTGAACATTTCTAAAGGAAAGGCAATTAAAAAAAATCCCACTCCACTGTCTTTTAGACACCACTATTGTATATTCAATTTGTGCTCATCCAGCTGTGCTGGCAGTCTTTTTGCTAACATGAGTCATTGCCTGATGTTCTCAGAGTTGAGACTAACAGAATGTCTTTTCTATTCCTTTGTTTTCATGTTACAGGCTGGAACATGAGGCTGAACTTTTTTGTGTGTGGGGGGGATTGTCACGAATATCAGCCACCTAAATATAAAGATGAACAGATATGTTTCTGATGCTTATAAAATCATACGACTGGAAGGGACCACGAGAGATCATCTAGTCCAGTCCCCTGCACTCATGGCAGAACTAAGTATTATCTAGACCATACCTGACCTGTCTAACCTGTTCTTAAAAATCTCAGATAATGGAGATTCCACAACTTCCCTAGACAATTTATTCAAGTGCTTAACCACCATGACAGGAAGTTTTTCCTAATGTCCAACGTAAACCTCCCTTGCTGCAATTTAAGCCCATTGCTTCTTGTCCTATCCTCAGAGGTTAAGAAGAAAAATGTTTCTCCCTCCTCCTTGTAACAACCTTTTATGTATTTGAAAACTTATGTCCCCTCTCAGTCTTTTCTTTCCCAGACTAAACAAACTCAATTTGTTCAATCTTCCTTCATAGGTCATGTGTTCTAGACTTTTAACCATTTTTGTAGCTCTTCTCTAGACTTTCTCCAATTTGTCCACATCTTTCCTGAAATGTGATGCCCAGAACTGGACACAATAATCCACAATTGAGGCCTAATCAGCACAAGTACAGCAGAAGAATTACTTCTCGTGTCTTGCTCACAACACTCACGCTAGTACATCCCAGAATGATGATTTTTTTTTTTGGGACAGCGTTACACTGTTGACTCATATTTAGGTTGTGGTCTACTATGACCCCCCAGATCCCTTTCCGCAGTACTCCTTCCTAAACAGTCATTTCCCTTTTTACCATTTTGTATGTACCCCATTTTATGTAGCCTGAGAGTGGAAACATCTATGAAATCTGGGGGCCATAGGCATATTAATATCCTAAATCAGTCCCCTGTTCCTAAGAGCTAGAATGTTATCCGCGCTGGGAGAAATATGGTGTAATGAGTAGACCAAACTTAATGGGATAGTGAAACCCAGGGAAGACCATTACAATTTGCTAAAAAGTGCGCTACATTATAAAACAAGCTGAAATAATCATATACTTCAAATAGCTAATGCATGTACACATTGTATTTGCTGTCTTCTAGTGCTGGTGTCTTGACTTCCTTAACTCCTCACGCTGTGTTTTCATTTAGGGAGGGTGGAAAGAACTACCAGAAAGGACCCCTGTCCATATGGTCTTCTTGGAAGTCAGGATGCAGGCTGAAGAGCAGAAAATGAATCTTTGGAATGGTTACTCATACATCTTAGAATTGCATCAGAGGACTGAACTTTCACTTAGTCCCCACTTAGATTTACAAGATGTTGGAAATCCTCAATCCACCACTGCTGTCAGACTGAATTACCAGTGTTCCACATTCAACACAAAATAAACTATTATTTTAGCATAGATGAACAGAAACAGCATTACAAATTATGGGAAAATATGGTATCCCTGAACAAAATGGTCTTACAGATTTCTTACCTTTCTCCACTTTTCTGAAAACAGAATAGAAATGTCTCTCTTCATACGCTGTTATAACACAATAAAACTACTGACAGACAACAGCAAAAGGGAGTGAATGAATAAATTCACAATAGTTTCAGGGGACTCAGAGCTATAGGGGAACACATTTTTGCCCTAGTCCAAATCAGGATTTGCTCATATTATTTAGTTGATCACATCTGGAAAGTGGACGAGTATTGCTCAAAATACATTAGAACAATTAATTAAAATCCTCCTTATTGTAACTCTGTTGACCTTAATGGAATCACAGTACGGTTGAATTTGACCTCGGATTACATTTTTCTGGAACTCATTTCTGTAATTCAGTACATCCTATAAAAATTAACTCCTTCTTGCATGATGCAGGAAGATCATGTAACACCCTCTGATTATAGTTCTTAATTTGGCTTTGTTGCAAGAAAAAGATGATAGACTTGTATGGACTATAGCAAAGCGAAGTAAATTACATTTTTAATAAATCATAGCAGAGATGAGTAACTTTTTTTGTTTAGGGTACAGAAAAAATTACTGTTCAATATTTATGTATTATCAATAATGTCTGAGAGTATTAAAAAGTATCACTGTATTACAAAATCTCACCAATTCTATTTTGGACAAGAAACTATATGTGCTTATTCACTAGCTATGAATAATGCTCCTGATAGGATTACATAGGACGTGTCATACCACATCAGTCGAGTGATCCAAATCCAGTTAACAGGGCCAATACCAGATGTTTCAGAGGAAACCCCTTAGTGGACAGTTATGGAAAAACCTACTCCAAGGGACATTTCTTCCTCACTCTGGCAATTAATAGCGTATCCTCCTCAACATGCCACTCTTCCAGTTCAGTTGCAATTGGCCATATCCTTTACTGGATACAGGAATACCTCTCTATTACAGACACCCTAGCAACTACCTTCCTGAGCAGAGTAATTTCCAGTGCTAATTGGCTTCCCCCCAGTTTAAATAATCCCTCAGTCTCATTAAATCTCTGTGCCAGCCATCTGATTCTACTTTGGCTAAGGTAGAGACCTACCCTTTTGTAGGCTGTGCATTTTTTCCCAGAAGTTCTCTGATGCCTAAAAATCCACCGTCTTCCCCTAATTCACTGAGAGTCTGAAATGTCTCCACTAGCCTTCCCTGAGAGCAGAAAAAGCTACCATAGAGGTTTTGTGACAAATTACAGCTAAATGTTATGTATGGTTTAATAGCAACATTTGGGTTATGTGAAATGAAAAAGGCCAAAAGTTTGGTGGAATGTGGCAGATTAGGAAAGGTTGAATCACATCTCATTTTTTATCTCCATATGAACTAATATGCAGTTAGTGAATCAAATTCTATAACAATGGGTTTCTTTTTTAAATGTATGTTCTTTACATTAGTATTCATGTTTCATTTGTGAGATATTACAAGTGTCCTACTGATACTGGAAGATACTGTATTAATAGTATCTTACAATTGTTTAGTGCATGTATAGGAAAATGTCACATCCCCTGGTGTTTCACTGAAGTTTCACATAACTGTATGTCACATCACACTTCACTCAGAATAATGTCTAGAAAGATGCTTAATCATGCCACATCATCACTGGTGTAATGCCTCAAAAATTGTCCTGGTTTATAGGTAGTTAAGAGAGACTCCTACAATCCCCTTCCACACCCAGAGGGTTTTTCATAAGTATTCCATAAACCACATCTTGCTTTCTGGGTACCTAGGGATTATTGAAGGTACTCAGGAGGCAATGCTGCAAGAGTGGATTAGAGTGTTGGCGTGATTAAACTGAACCCAGACAGGCTGTCTAGGGTGGACATGTATTATTGGTACTAACACCAATGTAATCCTGGGCTCAGATTATCTATCGTGCTGAACAACCACAGCTTCAAGTAGAATTAGGAATGCACTGTACTTCTGAAAATCAGTTACCACAAGGTCAATCCTGTTATGCAGATACATCCATGTAATATTAGTGCACTTTTCTACAGTCTTATTAAGGCCTGTCTGTTTTAAAGACTGTAAAAAACTATTGCTTCTGTAGTCAGAGAAGGACAAAGAGCTTTGTAGAGGATTTTGTCAAAGTCACTGCAATAAGGAAGAAAAATATTCTTTTCCATATAAAGGAGTAAGGACCTAGATATACCATTGTGAACCCTGCACATCAAAAGGTGACCCTAAATGGAATTGCAAAGGTTTGTTTTTTTATTGACCCATGTTTGTCATATTAGTTCACTGAAGATAAGATAAATATAATATCTAATAAAACTAAGAAAACCTCTATGAAGCTCTACCAGGTGGATTTTAAATGGTAAACTGATGCGGCAACAGCTGTGGAGGAACAAATAACTTAAATCTGCTGGGATCATGATATGGTTTTAATTTCCACACTTTTTCTCCTGTTATTCGTGTTACTAAGTCTCAAAATCCTCTGTCTGATTTAAAACTGCAACATAGGTTCAGAAACATTGTATCCATATATTTTCTTTTACTTCTTTAGTTTTTTTAATATGCTCTATGAGAGCAATTTTTTAAATGTTTAACTTAATTGTTTTATTGCATTGATTACTACTGTGTTATTCGTACTTGTCTGTATTGATATCTATATACACACGTGTCAAGGTTCCTTCCCCACTCTGAACTCTAGGGTACAGATGTGGGGACCTGCATGAAAACCTCCTAAGCTTACTTTTACCAGCTTAGGTTAAAACTTCCCCAAGGTACAAACTATTTTACCCTTTGCCCCTTGACTTCCACTGCCACCACCAAACTTTATCTGGGTTCCCCAAAAAAACAGAGTTTGGACATGTCTTTCCCCCCAAAATCCTCCCAACCCTTGCAACCCACTTCCTGGGGAAGGTTTGGTAAAAATCCTCACCAATTTGCATAGGTGACCACAGACCCAAACCCTTGGATCTTAGAACAATGAAAAAGCATTCAATTTCCTTACAAGAAGACTTTTAATAGAAGTAAAAAAGAATCATCTCTGTAAAATCAGGATGGTAAATACCTCACAGGGTAATTAGATTCAAAACATAGAGAATCCCTCTAGGCAAAACCTTAAGTTACAAAAAAAGACACACAGACAGGAATATTCATTCTATTCAGCACAGCTATTTTCTCAGCCTTTTAAAGAAATCATAATCTAACACATACCTAGCTAGATTACTTACTAAGTTCTAAGACTCCATTCCTGTTCTGTCCCTGGCAAAAACATCACACAGAGACACAGACCCTTTGTTTTTCTCCCTCCTCCCAGCTTTTGAAAGTATCTTGTCTCCTCATTGGTCATTTTGGTCAGGTGCCAGCGAGGTTACCTTTAGCTTCTTAACCCTTTACAGGTGAGAGGATTTTTCCTCTGGCCAGGAGGGATTTTAAAGGGGTTTACCCTTCCCTTTATATTTATGACATGCCCCCCAAATCTCAGCGAGGGTGAAACGTTGGCTGGGATTTCTTTCTGGAGCTCTAGGAAAAAACAGAGTTAATAAGACACATGCACATCTAAATATACTACCAAGTACATAAAGACTAACAATATTTTCCACATCTCAAGGACGATTTTAACCAGTTGATTCTGGGAAACTTTCACGGGAGAGTGCATCAGCCACTTTGTTAGAAGCTTCTGAGATATGTTGGATGTCGAAATCAAAATCTTGGAGATCTAAACTCCACCAAATAAGTTTTTTGTTATTTCCCATGGTGGTATGAAGCCACTGTAGCGCAGCATGGTCGGTTTGCAGGTGGAAACGCCATCCCCAAACACATGGGCGTAGCTTTTCCGGAGCGTAGACAATGGCGTAACATTCTTTTTCACTGACTGACCAGTTGCTTTCCCTCTCAGACAGTTTTTTGCTGAGAAACACTACACTATTCTTGATCCGGTCCTTTCTGCATTAAAACTGCTCCCACACCACGCTCGGACGCATCTGTGGTTACTAGGAACGGTTTGTCAAAGTCTGGGGCCCTTCGTACAGGGTCAGACATGAGTGTTGCTTTAAGCTGGTTAAAGGTCTTCTGACACTCTTCGGTCCACTGAACGGCATTTGGCTGTTTCTTTTTGGTTAGGTCTGTCAGTGGGGCGGTGATTTGGCTGTATTGCGATACAAATAGTCTGTAATAACTGGCCAAACCTAAGAAGGATTGAACCTGTTTCTTTGACTTTGGGACAGGCCACTTTTAGCATCCACTTTGGCCTGTAGGGGGCTGATAGTTCCTTGATCCACCTGGTGTCCAAGGTAAGTCACTCTGTTTAGGCCTACTTGACACTTCTTAGCCTTAACAGTTAGTCCTGCCTCCCTTGTGCGCTCAAAGACTTTTTTGTAGATGTTCCAGGTGTTCTGCCCAGGAATCCGAAAATATGGCCACATCGTCAAGGTAGGCGACTGCATATTCTCCTAATCCCGCTAGGAGACCATCTACAAGTCTTTGGAAGGTGGCGGGTGCATTTCGCAGCCCAAAAGGGAGTACATTAAATTCATACAGCCCGACATGTGTGGTGAAGGCTGACTTTTCCTTGGCGGATTCATCTAGCGGTACCTGCCAGTACCCCTTTGTTAAGTCCAAAGTAGAGATGAACTGGGCCCATCCCAGTTTCTCTAATAGTTCATCTGTGCATGGCATTGGATAGTTGTCTGGGCGAGTTACAGCATTTAGCTTACGGTAGTCCACGCAAAAACGCATCTCCCCATCTGGTTTGGGAACTAGAACCACTGGAGATGCCCATGCACTTCCAGAGGGACGGATTACACCCATCTGTAACATATCCTGGATCTCCCGTTCTATAGCAGTTTTAGCTTGAGGAGACACCCGGTAAGGTCGGACTTTAATTGGGTGAGCATTACCTGTGTCAATGGAGTGGTATGCCCGTTCGGTCAGTCCTGGGGTGGCTGAGAACGTCAGCGTGTAGCTAGTGCACAGGTCCTTGATCTGCTGTCACTGCATACGCCCAAGGGTCATGGAGAGGTTCTCCTCTTCCACACCACCAGCACTTTTCCCTTCATAGTAGACACCTTCAGGCCACTCAGCGTCGTCTCCTCCCTGGGCTGTAAACTGACAAACCTTTAATTCTCTGGAATAAAAGGGCTTTAGAGAATTAATATGGTACACCTTAGGCTTTCGGTTGGAGGTGGGGAATGCTATGAGATAATTAACAGCTCCCAGGTGCTCCTGGAGCGTGAACGACCCTTCCCACGATGCTTCCATTTTATGGGCCTGGAGTGCCTTTAAGACCATGACCTGGTCCCCTACTTTGAAGGAACACTCTCTGGCATGTTTATCATACCAGGCTTTTTGCTCTTTTTGAGCATCCTGTAAGTTTTCTTTAGCAAGGGCTAAAGATGTTTGGAGGGTGTTTTGTAGGTTGGTTACAAAGTCCAGAATGTTAGTTCCTGGAGAAGGTGTAAATCCCTCCCATTGCTGCTTCACCAACTGCAATGGCCCCTTAACCTCATGGCCATATACAAGTTCAAATGGGGAAAACCCTAAACTGGGATGTGGTACAGCTCTGTAGGCAAAGAGCAACTGCTGCAACACTAGGTCCCAATCATTGGAGTGTTCATTTAAGAATTTACATATCATGGCCCCCAAAGTTCCATTAAACTTCTCCACCATGCCATTTGTTTGATGGTGGTAAGGAGTGGCAACCAATTGATTTACCCCATGAGCTTCCCAGAGGTTTTCCATAGTTCCTGCCAGGAAATTAGTCCCTGCATCTGTGAGGATGTCGGAGGGCCAACCTACCCTGGCAAAAATGTCTGCTAGTGCCTGGCACACACTTTTAGCCCTGGTGTTGCTGAACTGTTCCCTTGATGCTGGAGACATCAGTTCCTCATTGGATTGTGGACCTACGCTTGGTCCCTCTGGAAGCAATGTAGGGGATGGGGCTGTTTCCGTTGACTGTGAACTGCTCTCTGCTGGGACACTATGTTGGTTTTCAGGCTCCGGCTGAGCCTCTTGTGTAGGGTTATGGGCTGCTGCCGGTTCAGATTTGGTGGGGCCCTCTGGTGATGAGGTTGCAAGTACTGGATTCAGTGCTGGCAATGGGTCTGGTGCTGGTTGTTCCGCTGGTTCCGGTTCTGGGACTGGTTCCATCTGGGTCTCTGGGACTGGATCCACTACTGCTGTTGCAGACATTGGCCTGGGGTCCGGGTCCATCACCTCTGACCGGGTCCTGATAGAAGTTTCCGGAATAGAGCTAGGCCTCACGGCTTGTTTAGCCTGGCTGCGGGTGACCATTCCCACCCTCTTGGCCAGCTTCACATGTTTGGCCAAGTCTTCCCCCAACAGCATGGAGATGGGATAATCATCATAGACTGCAAAAGTCCACGTTCCTGACCAGCCCTGGTACTGGACAGGCAACTTGGCTGTAGGCAAATTGAAAGAGTTGGACTTGAAGGGTTGAATCGTCACTTGGATCTCTGGGTTGATTAAATTGGGGTCCACTAAGGAAGCATGGATAGCTGACACTTGTGCTCTGGTGTCCCTCCATGCAGTGACCTTCTTCCCACCCACACTCACAGTTTCCCTCCGCTCCAAGGGTATCTGGGAGGTATCTGGGCCTGCGGACCTCTGGTGTGATCCCGGTGCAATGAACTGTAATCTGTTGGGGTTCTTGGGGCAGTTGGCCTTTACATGCCCCAGCTCGTTACATTTAAAACATCGTCCAGCTGACGGGTCACTGGGGCGAGGCGGGTTGCTGGAGAACGGGGTGGTGGGACGATAAGGTGTCTGGAGGATTCTTTGGGAGGTAGGTGGAGCCTTGCGTGGCCCCCGGTAATAGGGTCTGGGGTTGTCCCTTCTGGTCTCCACTCCAATTGCGACCAGTTTTCTTCCTCTCTGCCACCTCCACCCATCTGGCTCCAATCTCTCCTGCCTTGATTACAGTTTTGGGCTTTCCATCTAGGATGTATCTTTCTATTTCCTCAGGAACACCCTCTAAGAATTGTTCCATTTCCATTAGGAAGGGCAAATTTACTGGAGATTCAACACTTGCTCCTGACATCCAGGCATCCCAATGTTTCACAATGTGGTAGGCATGCCGGGTAAATGACATGTCTGGTTTCCACCTTAGGGCTCTGAACCTCCGACGAGAATGCTCGGGTGTTATCCCCATTCTGACTCTCGCCTTGGATTTAAACAGTTCATACTTGTTCATGTGTTCTTTAGGCATTTAGGCCCTTTTGAAGTTTTCTAAGGCGGCCTCAGTATCCTAGGCTGCCTTGTAGGTGGGGAACTTTCTGGGATAGGAAGTGGTATCTGGAGAAGGATTGCTAGGGTTTGTTGGTATATTCTGCTGGGCCTTTATCCTCTCCATCTCCTCCACATGCTTCCTCTCTTTTTCCTTCTCCTCCAGTTCTTTGGCCCTTGCCTCCATTTCTTTGTCCCTTGCTTCCATAGCTCTCCTGTGAGCAGCCACTTGGTGTTGTTCTGCCTCTTTCACTGCCTCTCTCTTTGTCCCTTGCCTCCATCTCCCTCCTGTGGGCAGCCTCCTGTACCTCCTTCTCCATCCGCATGAGTTCTATCTGTCTTTCATGTTCCTTTTGTTTTTCAGCAGCCTCAAATCTGGCTAATTCCAGCTTTTGTTGAGCCGTGGAGTCTGTCATCCTAACCTCTCTGTTTTTAATTAACTTTACACCCGAGGTTTAGAAATAAAACAAACAAAACTTGGCTTGTAAAATTTTGCTGTGCTGGAATAGGATACCTATTCTCTAATAGTGATTGTCAGCCTACAGAAAAAGACAATTCCTTTTGTCTCTGCTCTGGCCCCAAATCAAAGCAAAAAACCTCCAACTACTTGGAAACCTGCTTTCCAGCAACCAAAGGAAAAAAAATTCCTTTTCAAATCTGTGCTCCTTGTAAAAAAAAAAATCAAAATCCTAAAAGAACCCCACAAACCCCTACCATTTTTGTCTCCAGGCAAATGGGTAGAACACCCCCCTATTTACTTTTAGGGGGAAAAAACCTCAGGTTTGTGAAGACTGTGAATTTCCCTACAGGAGGTTAACTACTCTGCCTCCAGGGGAAGAAAACCTGCAATTCACAAAGATAATCTCCTTTTGTCTCTGCTTTGGCCCCAAAGCAGAGATAAAACTAGCTGCTTTCAGTTGGAGCTCCTTTCCAGCAGCCCCAAAGGAAAAAAAATTCCTTTTTAAAATCTGTTTTTCTGGTTCAAAAAAATCTCAAATTGATCTCAAAAGGATTTCAGGTTAATCCCACGACTCTGCCACCGTGTCAAGGTTCCTTCCCCACTCTGAACTCTAGGGTACAGATGGGGGGACCTGCATGAAGACCTCCTAAGCTTACTTTTACCAGCTTAGGTTAAAACTTCCCCAAGGTACAAATTAATTTTACCCTTTGCCCTTGGATTTCCACTGCCACCACCAAACTTTATCTGGGTTCCCCAAAAAAACAGAGTTTGGACATGTCTTTCCCCCCAAAATCCTCCCAACCCTTGCAACCCACTTCCTGGGGAAGGTTTGGTAAAAATCCTCACCAATTTGCATAGGTGACCACAGACCCAAACCCTTGGATCTTAGAACAATGAAAAAGCATTCAATTTCCTTACAAGAAGACTTTTAATAGAAGTAAAAAAGAATCATCTCTGTAAAATCAGGATGGTAAATACCTTACAGGGTAATTAGATTCAAAACATAGAGAATCCCTCTAGGCAAAACCTTAAGTTACAAAAAAGACACACAGACAGGAATATTCATTCTGTTCAGCACAGCTATTTTCTCAGCCATTTAAAGAAATCATAAGCTAACACATACCTAGCTAGATTACTTACTAAGTTCTAAGACTCCATTCCTGTTCTGTCCCTGGCAAAAACATCACACAGACAGACACAGACCCTTTGTTTTTCTCCCTCCTCCCAGCTTTTGAAAGTATTTTGTCTCCTCATTGGTCATTTTGGTCAGGTGCCAGCGAGGTTACCTTTAGCTTCTTAACCCTTTACAGGTGAGAGGATTTTTCCTCTGGCCAGGAGGGATTTTAAAGGGGTTTACCCTTCCCTTTATATTTATGACAACACGGTTCTTGCTATTTAAATTAGGGTATATTTAATAGATTAAAGTGGACTATTTTGCTTCTTATGTTGGCCATACATTTTATTGCTGTTCCAAGCCTGTCTTGAGGGCAGGATAGCTATTAATTTTTTATGCATTTGTTTCTTTTTTTTAAAGTCTCTTGCTGTTTTCTTGTGTATTTGCAAACAAATAAACTAATACGTGAATACAACCAGCTTATTCCCCTCCTACTTAAATGAAATCACGAGGTTCTCTTCAGAGAGATACAGCTACATAATCCTGTTTGAGAGCAGTGTTTGCAGCTAAGCAGAAAAAGGTGCGAGCTCATCGTGACACTTGACAAATCCTAGGAAAAGCCGAGGACACCCCCGTGGTTCTATACTAGCTCTGGCCCCAGATGTGCAACTCGAGTGGATCCATTGCAACAGGGACTTCCTCTAGTTACAGCAGCCTCTAAGCCCCCAGAAGATGACTCTTCTGGGGATTTAATGCAGTTTAGGGCACTATAACTTTTTCAGGGGGATTATCTATGTAGTTGGATAATGCACTTCCCCAGCGCCTCACTACTGGCATTCCCAGTATGCATTCCTTTCCCTCTGTGCAACCTGGATTATGAAATGAGTACCCCACAAGAAAAAGAAATGCCATGGAAGTGGCTCAAACCCCTTCCACTAAGAGAAAGAAAAGATCCATGGTTGCAGCGTCCCCACCCTACACAGATCTATTTGGCAAAGAGTCCTGTGGCACCTTATAGACTAACAGACGTATTGGAGCATAAGCTTTCATGGGTGAATACCCACTTCGTCGGATGCAAAAAAGTTGGTAGTCACCCACGAAAGCTCATGCTCCAATACGTCTGTTAGTCCATAAGGTGCCACAGGACTCTTTGCCACTTTTACAGATCCAGACTAACACGGCTACCCCTCTGATACAGATCTATTTGGGACAATCCAACTCACCAATGTTAAATATGGTGGTGCTATATGCCATTGTATACTTCACAGACCAGAAACTTTGGTTGTTCTATAACTGATTTGTGCCACTCTGCTTGTGCAATGCAGCTACAAAGCTGATCTAGCCATCTACTCAAGGACTCCCAGCACAGGGGTAGGTATCTGGAGACTAGTATGGTCAGGCAATGGGGGCACAGTCAGAGCAATCTCCAGCACTTTAACTTGTACCAGAGGCCAAAACAACCTGCCTCAATATAAGGAAGTGTAAAGTTTGCAGGCAGCCACCTTTGTTCTCTTATTTAGGTCCTGCTCTGAGCAGAGCTGGGGTAGATCTGAAGACTGAGTCCCACATTGCCGAGAGATTATAACTGCCTATTGGAAGTTAGAAGTACAACACACATTTTTTACATGATAAAAAGGCTTGAATCTCCATGGTAGTGAGATTTATATCATGCAGAAAAATGCACAGGTGCTGGGATTAGGGGTGCTGCCGTACCCCCTGGCTTGAAGTGGCTTCCATTATATTCAGGGTTTACAGTTTGGTTCAATGGCTCTCAGCACCCCTACTATACAAATTGTTCCAGCACCCCTGGGAAAAGGGTTATTGATGAATAAGCTGCCTGTCACTTTTCTTCACAGCTTCATTGGTTTGAATATGCAAATATAGATTTTTTTTTATTTTGGAGCAAAAATTAATATTACTTCCTAGAACAGAACTGGTCTGAACAGAAGATCTCTTTCAAGGACAAGAATTTTTTTGGTTAATCTATTCCAAGAAACTCATCTAAATGGTAAAGAATTAAAAAACAAACAAAACCAACCCAACTCAACCTACTAACAAAATCTTTTAAAGATTGGGATTTTAGGTGTTATTTACTCAAGAAGCAAAGTAGGGAGTGCAGCAGGGGAAGGTGCAGCTATCCTATTTTGTAAAAAATGCAGATCGGATATGTGATTGACTATTGCATGAGCAATTATGGAATAAAGTGGCAAATGTAAAAATTGGATATTATGGAATTATTGATTTTCTTTTTACATTTGAGATATCAAAGCAGCCTTATCCCATTCTTAATCAACTATAAATCAACTATAAAGCTGTAAAATATTTTAAAATCTTTAATCCACTAAGATAATTAATCCACCTGGAAAAGAATTTACCCTCCACTCAATGCCACTTCAGATCCAGTAAAAGAATGATTTATTTTTAGACTGTATACCTGAATTAATACAGGATCAACTTTAGAAGGGATTAAGTCTCAAATTGTGATCCATTTAAAATTTAAGATCCCAAACCTTCACCTAATTTGTAATAAAACTCCCATTGATTTTTACAGGAGCTGGATTAGACCTATAAAAGTAATGCTAAAAGCAACCCTGTAAGGAGATGAAATCTGAGGCTTGATTCTGCTTTCATTTAAACCAGATCAAAACTTAAGTAATTCAAATGTAATGGACTACCTTACTGTAAAACTAGTGAAAGAAGAGAATAAGGAGGCTTCATTGTTGAATAAGGCTTCATTGTTGAAATATCAAACATATTTTGCTTCCCAGTAGCTCTGGATGGTAGTTTACAAAAGTGAACCTTCATGAGCCCATGTTTTCTTTCAGATCAGTCCGTTTTAATCAGCTTTGCAAGCTAGAAGAAAAATAAATCTGATAAATAGCTGTCTAGTTAGGAAGAAAAAGGAGCGGATGAGCTAATCAGCACCTAGAATAGTAATGTTGTTTCTAAAATATTTCAGCTAAAATATAAATATTCTGTAATGAATGACAGAGCAGTCTCCTATATTCATGCCAAATTTTAGACAGATATTTATCCTTCTCTACATATTTCAGCAAATTATCTAAAATTCCAGGGAATCAAAAAACAAGTAATTAAACTGAAAAGTGTAAGGGACGAATTCAATTGATTGTAAAGCACATTGGACATGTATAGTGATATATAAATATTAGTGGAGTTATTAAGTAATATTCAGTGTTATATAAAATTTGTGTATTGCTAAGAAATGCAATGAGTTCTAAATACTATTTCTCTGAAACTTCATGATTACATTTAGAATTAGAAATCTTTTTAATAAGATGAAAAAACTAGAAAAACAAGCAAAGAGCATGACACAGCTGGAAAAGCTTCTGAGAAAGAGCAGCTGATGTTGTTGCAGCTACTAATATACCGAAAAAATGGAAGACATTTAAAGAAATGATTATGCTGTTGAACTCTGTAAAAATTTTCAGAGTCCACCTGGCTCTCAAGTTTTGAACAATTTTGTAATGTTATTGGTAAGGGCAGGGCAGCTGCTAGATTATAAAGAAGGAGGTGATGTGCTTTGAAGTTTTCATTACTTTCACACAGAACCTGAGGCCCAAAGTTGCACAGTAACTATAGACCAGTTTTCATGATTAACCAGGATTGTAGGATTTATGCAAAGATCATAGCTACCAGATTAGGAAAAAAATGGTCAAAAGCATGATTATTTGTATTGTGGTAACACATAGGGATCTCAGTCATAGACCCCATAGTTCTAATCACTGTAGGAACACGTACGAGAAAGACAGTCCCTGACCAAGGAACTTACAATCTGTATAATGTAGATTGTACTCAGAGCAAGCAAGGTCTGGGGTTATCCCCCACCCCACTCAGAGTTGCCCATGGGGGAAAATTTTGCATACAAATCTCCACCTTTTCATGAAGAAGGGGGGTACATGCAGAGGTTCGCTGGGGTTAGGGCATTAGGGTACATACTTAATTCCCCTCCTGCCCATATGGAGATTCCCTCAAAGAGATGATATAGTACAGTTTGTGACTGTATTTTCTGGGAGCCCCCTTCTTAGGAGCACTAGGGACAGAAAGGCAGACATGCTCTATATCACGCACATGGTTTCTTTACATCAGGCCCACTAAACTCTTTGGTATCTGCCAGATTAGAGATGCCATTCCTATTACTGCTCACTCCTGCATGCTGCATCCCAACCCTCCAGTGTAATGACTGTGTGGAACTTCACAAAGAGATCCTTTCAGAGAAATAGATAGCACCCAGAAGTTAAGTTTGCCTGTAGTTTCTCTATCTTCAGACATGGCGGGAGGATGGGGGGGGAAGAGGGAGGATATTTCGATTGAGCTTACAGTCCAAGTAAAGTCTTGAGAACACTATAGGTTGACAGCTATATCACTGGCAATTTACTATTAAAAAAGCATCTTGAAACAAGGATGACCCTTTCCCCCTTTGTTATTTTTATTAACACTGTAGAAAAATGCAATGAGATCCTTGTAGAAAAGTTCAAGGAATGACGGCGAATCATAATCAATACTAAACCATCTCACTATATACTGATGATTCATAATAACTCTGATAATCCCCATCAAATGTAATAAAAAAAGCCACAGTAGATTGGTTCCCCAGTTATACACTCATGGTGGCAAAGGCTGTAATGTTTGGTCAAAGCCTAAGGATATTGCCATCTCAAGTGCATCCCAAAAGATAAACAAATGGGATCAAGTTGTATAAAAATAGGAGTCAACATTCTATCAGGCAAATATTAGGGCTAAATTTTCTTGTAAATTATTCCCTACTTTGTCCCTCAAATTATTGTCATGTTGGATCTACTTGATGATGGGGAAATTAACATAATTAAAAAAACCCTCAAAGCTAGCTTCTGGGTTGGTTAAATTCTAGGCTGAAAAAGAGAATTCCCTTGCACTGGATGAGTTATATTATTCACTCTAGGGAGTATCACAGAAGAAGAATGTATGGTTATTCTTGTAACTAATGAAAACAGATTTACCCTACCTGCTAATTCTTATTTCATCTGCGGAGGACACATGGATCTTCAACATAATCAATCACTTGTGTTATCAGCCCTATGAACACATACTCTGAGGCTGGCCTGGGTCAGCTGACTCAGGCTCATAGGACTCGGGCACTGGGGCTGAAAAGATGGTGCAGACACCAGCCCATGCCTCGACTACACAGCGATTTTTCAGCCCCGGAGCCTTCGCCCCATGAGCCCAAGTCTACTGCCTCTGGCCAGCAGTGGGTCTTTTATCCCTGTGTAGACATACTCTTGGGTTTCAATTCTTCAGTGACATCTATGTGGAACCATAGTGCTGGCAATGTTATTGGCCCTTTGATATCAATGGAATTCCACATTGATCTCATTGCAGAATCAGAGCCTTAGATTTATTTGTTAAGCACTGAATATTTTACCGAGCAGATACATCTGGAACTATTGTCTGAACTAATCCAGAAGGCCACTACCTTCCTTCAAATCCCACCTCCAGACCCATTTCTGCCATGACTCCTATGAGAAACCAGCACTCATTGCCATAGTATCTCAACCTCAGATACACTGAAGTAGTTAGTCCTCACAACCTCCTTGACATTTGAGGCTTTTCTGAGACATCTCGAGGCTATCTCGCATATCTGAGAAGAGTGAACATATGGCAGCAGGTTAGGATAGGTCATATTGGGGCACTTATTAGAGATTGTAGGATATTTTTGACTGCTGTGGGAGGTAATAGTCAGAGAGCTTGTTATATTAAAATGTTAAGGAGGCTTTCAGAACTTGGAAAATTCAAAAGGCACGTGCCCTACCAGGATCCAACGCAAAGGGAGCAAATGCCATATTAATTTTTCAATGAGGATCAAGGCAAGGTTATGGCAGACACTCTGCTGGGAAATCAAGGGTAGAGTACATATTGGAAAGGTGACAGAGGTAGTATCAAGAAGCAGGACCCTGTGTACCTGAACACTTGGCATATCCCTAGGGCCAGATCTGCATAAAGCATCATCTATTTATCTTCTGAATGCTAGTCCATATTGTTTCTGAACTAATGGACAAATTTCAGCCTAAAAAGATAAAAATTATGCATATATGGTGGAATTTGGATTTCACTTATCAGTATTCATAGTGTAGTGATAATATGGCTATACTGAGGGGGGGAAATATTTTCCCAGCTTCATAATGTCGATGATGTCTTTTCCACCACTTGTTCTGATAAGTGAAGCATTTAGCTGTAAAGATGAGAATGGAATTAATTTATTTGAAGGTTTCAACATTTAGAAATAAATTCACTTAAATGTAAATAAGAAATGTTACAACTAGTGGGAGTGCCAGTTACAGCCAGTTATTCCTGACTAATCTACCTTGCCATTCAAAACGCCTAGCAGAATTTATTCTGACCTTTTTGCCACATAGACATGGAGATGTTGCTTGCATCCATGTCTTATTTTGGAGAGTGGGTACTGTTTTAGTTGTCTGAACAGGGTGACCAGTCAGATATATTATATATCAGATGGTTATTAATCCATTTTTCCCTCTTGGCAGGAATCTTGTAAGGATGTTTGATTATGCTCTATCCTTAAGAAAAAGATCACTGAACAATGTTCAGAAATTTGACTGAGCCACTTTTCCAGCTCTAAAAAAGAAAAGGAGTACTTGTGGCACCTTAGAGATTAACAAATTTAGTCCAGCTCTATCTCCGAATGATTTTTTTTTTTGCCTTTAAATTACACTGAAAGTCAAACACAACTGGTGCAACAACAAACTGGCCTCTTAAATTTCATTTTCAAAGAGAAAACATTCTTAAGTTATCTAACTGGACTTTTGAGGATACGTTTGCCTGTAAGACCACCAGAATTTATTGATACTATGTGTGATTTATACATTTTTTGTTGGAAAACATTTCTAAGCTTCACTCAATTATGGGGAAAAATTTTCATTAAAAATGCATACTAACACACTGTGTGAAATAAAATGACCAAATGATTCAAAGTTATCATGTCATTATACAGCTAATGGACTTATAACTTTAATAGATCAATTAATGAAACACCCCATAGCAAGTATTATCAAGTGCCTGTTCTAGGAAGGGTGAAGAGGATGTAACACCATAACAATTAACATCTTAATAACTGGATCAGCTTTTCCAGTGTCACAAGATTGATTCCACTGAAACATATCCTCAGTCCCTGGAAAAATCATGGAGCAGGTCCTCAAAGAATCAATCCTGATGCACTTGCATGAGAGGAAAGTGATCAGGAACAGCCAGCATGGATTCACCAAGGGAAGGTCATGCCTGACTAATCTAATCGCCTTCTATGATGAGATTACTGGTTCTGTGGATGAAGGGAAAGCAGTGGATGTATTGTTTCTTGACTTTAGCAAAGCTTTTGACACGGTCTCCCACAGTATTCTTGTCAGCAAGTTAAGGAAGTATGGGCTGGATGAATGCACTATAAGGTGGGTAGAAAGCTGGCTAGATTGTCGGGCTCAACAGGTAGTGATCAATGGCTCCTTGTCTAGTTGGCAGCCGGTATCAAGTGGAGTGCCCCAAGGGTCGGTCCTGGGGCCGGTTTTGTTCAATATCTTCATAAATGATCTGGAGGATGGTGTGGATTGCACTCTCAGCAAATTTGCGGATGATACTAAACTGGGAGGAGTGGTAGATACGCTGGAGGGGAGGGATAGGATACAGAAGGACCTAGACAAATTGGAGGATTGGGCCAAAAGAAATCTGATGAGGTTCAATAAGGATAAGTGCAGGGTCCTGCACTTAGGATGGAAGAACCCAATGCACAGCTACAGACTAGGGACCGAATGGCTAGGCAGCAGTTCTGCGGAAAAGGAGCTAGGGGTGACAGTGGACGAGAAGCTGGATATGAGTCAGCAGTGTGCCCTTGTTGCCAAGAAGGCCAATGGCATTTTGGGATGTATAAGTAGGGGCATAGCGAGCAGATCGAGGGACGTGATCGTTCCCCTCTATTCGACATTGGTGAGGCCTCATCTGGAGTACTGTGTCCAGTTTTGGGCCCCACACTACAAGAAGGATGTGGATAAATTGGAGAGAGTCCAGCGAAGGGCAACAAAAATGATTAGGGGTCTAGAACACATGACTTATGAGGAGAGGCTGAGGGAGCTGGGATTGTTTAGCCTGCAGAAGAGAAGAATGAGGGGGGATTTGATAGCTGCTTTCAACTACCTGAAAGGGGGTTCCAAAGAGGATGGCTCTAGACTGTTCTCAATGGTAGCAGATGACAGAACGAGGAGTAATGGTCTCAAGTTGCAGTGGGGGAGGTTTAGATTGGATATTAGGAAAAACTTTTTCACTAAGAGGGTGGTGAAACACTGGAATGCGTTACCTAGGGAGGTGGTAGAATCTCCTTCCTTAGAGGTTTTTAAGGTCAGGCTTGACAAAGCCCTGGCTGGGATGATTTAACTGGGAATTGGTCCTGCTTCGAGCAGGGGGTTGGACTAGATGACCTTCTGGGGTCCCTTCCAACCCTGATATTCTATGATTCTATGATATCCCTTAAATGCTCCTTCCTCATGAAAGGCATGGAAATTTTCCTGTCATTTAAAATCCTATGAATGGCATGTCAGCACTTTAAGAATATCTATACAATTTCATATGGCCAATAATCCACTATATGATATATTTGCCATAAAGTGGGGCAAAATCTTTAACATAAATGTATTCATCATGATCAAGCCCACCTTTGCAGACTCTGTAACAGCAATGCCCCAGTTGATTATATCAACAGGTTGTCAAGGACAACGTAAATAAAAAGGCAACACACCTTACCACCTACAGGGACTTGGAATAGATGTAGTTTTAAGCAAGACACATTCCTTCTGGCTTCATTGACCTGGCCTCATTCCAAAGCCAAGTTATACATTACAGCAAGAAAATGACATTTCTATACGGCAACTTTTAAGGAAGGCTGCCTATAACAAAGAAATGTTTAGATACAACCACACTCTATTAAAGTGTCCTTATTATACAGCACCCTGATGTGAAGTTACTGCATTCTGGCTCTTGTCTTCATTGAAGCCCATTTATAAAAATCTTATAGGCCTTTACATTTTTTAACAGCAACATTTTGGCTGTGATTATTGGCTTTTTGGATAGAATTTTGTTCTAGCAGTTGCACAGAGTACTCTCACAGACATGTGGAATGGACCTTCTTTGTATAGCATGCACTCCAGATTAATTATGAACATATGGCTGCAGTTTAATTTATAAAAAAGATCATCATCTGGTGATTGTTCAGTCTTCTTAAAAAAGAGCCAAACTTTGGATTACAGATCCATGGCCCAAATTTTTATGATCTGCCAAAAACTCATTAGGGTTTTTTGGCCTTTTATTTAGGAAAATATGAAACAAATTGGTAACTTGAAAGCACAATAAAACCTAAAAACAATAGTCATGTGGTGTTTCATTCTCGAATGAGCTGTGGATGGTTGTAACCATTTTCTTTTGGAAATCTACCTATATACTGTTAAGGAAAATAGGTGAAAATTTACCATAAACAGAACACCCATTCCTTGAATTCTGCATATATGAGAACTATATGATAAACACTTGGCTTTGAATGTGCACACTTCTCGCACCCATTCTGATCATTCAATAATCTCACAGATCAAATGACAGTTCAATATGAATCTATTCGTAATTTTAAGCTTAGTCTGGGATTTTCAAAAGTAGCTGAAGGGAACTGAGGGAAAAACCAGCATAACGTAATGCCAATAAATTCAGCAAGATTCATAGATGTATGGAGTCCAAGGCCAGAAGAGATGACTGTGGTCATCTCGTCTGACCGCCTGTACAACAAAGGCCAGAGAACTTCCCCAAAATAATTCCTAGAGCAGATCTTTTAGAAAAACATCCAATCTCGACTTAAAAATTGCCAATGATGTAGAATCTAGCATGTTCCAATGGTTAATTATATTCAGTGTTAAAAATGGAGAGGGAGCCTGAACCAGGGAGAGCAGGGACTTGAACCTGGGTCTTCAATATCTCAGATTAGGGGACCAGAGAAACATTCTCCATATAAGCTTAGGTTCCCCTATCATTTCAGCTGAAGTTCCATACTGTGGAAGGGAAATCCAAGCACAAACTGCCCACTTTGTTAGCATTTTCTTATGCCATTTTGTCCTTTAGATAGGTATTTTAATAAGGAGTGAAAGTTTTTCATTCTCTTCTCCACTCTTCACACTCCAAATTTTTCACAGGAAATGTCAATGACCAATAAATCCATTCATAATTAAGTCTAGATAATGGTCTTAAGCTCTGTGAAACAATATAGGCATTCCCGGACTTGTTGCTTGTATGGAGAAAATTTTCTGAGATACCAGCCAAGATGGGGAGGGAAAACAAAACAAACAAATACCTATAAAATGGCAGTTCACCAAAACATTTCTGGGTATTCTGAAGTTACCAGTTAAACACAGTTGTATATGCACTAAACTACGGCAACAGGAAAATTCATATTATATGGAAAAGTGAAGACCATGTGTGTAACTTGAGAGATCCCAATTTTGTGAAATTTCCACACCAGAATGCTTCTGATAACATGAATCCATATTAGGGATTAAAAAAATCTCTATTCCTGTTTGTGTCACATACTTTTATTCTGTGTATCAGACATATATATTCTTTGTTTATTTTGAGATTTCTAAAGTCAGTTTGGTACTATATTACCTTGACATTCACAATATTCTTTAATTTTTAATTGGATGTCTATTTCACATACTTTTCCTGTTCCAAATAAATTATGTAATGCATCCCAGAAGGAGACATTTCAACAGTATGTGTGTGCCAGGAAATCTTGAAAATGTGGTCTTTCACAACTTTGGTTGGATCAACATCCAGTTGTAAGGGAGAAAAGTTGACATTTTTAACCATAAATTAAAAAAAAAAAACCAAAGGTATTCCGGTGTTATATCTGATATCCATGCCTTGAAAGCTTGCACTTCTTTAGCTACTGATTCTCTGCACTCATGCTAGATATACAAGTATCAGATATTTCCAGTCTGCAATGACATCTCAATTCTAAATGTGAATGAACTATGAAACTACGTGAGGTAAAATGAGTAACTCCCTCCCCCTTTTCATTTTCAACACCAGTGATGAAATCTAGAAAGTTTTATCAAGTCTATAAAACCAGACTGGTTTGGGGTCTCATCCATCCAAAGCCCTTTGAAGTCAAAGAAAAAGACTCCTTTTGACTTCAATGGTCTTTGAGTCAGGATCTTAACAGGTTCTTCCTCCTCTTTTATTTCTGTGGCCCCAGTCCTGATACCCTCATTACTCACATTGAGTACCACTTTACTCCTCAACCAATTCTGCTGAAATAGAGGTATTCCAGGAGTAAGGTACTACTAAGCATCCAGGCAGGAAGGAAATCCAGCCCTACGTGAAAGGAGGAAAAGAGTGATGAGGAAGTTGCTCTTTTGCTAAGTCACTGGATTTCTGGAGGGGCTAGTGAGGT
Source organism: Lepidochelys olivacea (assembly GCF_965140295.1). Taxonomy (NCBI): domain Eukaryota; kingdom Metazoa; phylum Chordata; order Testudines; family Cheloniidae; genus Lepidochelys; species Lepidochelys olivacea. The sequence continues at coordinate 51,732,411 of NC_140421.1, read as the reverse complement.
AATCTCTACTGCATTTTACCAGACAAACATTTACAATGGACAACCTCATAGTCCTATGCATTTTCCAACAGCAACATTTGTCTGTGATTGTTGGCTTTTTAATCAGAATCCTTTCCTGGCAGTTGTGCAGGCCATCTTACAGTCAGTGGTCTGCTTGGAATTAAATTGTAGTTCCTTAAAAAAATTTGTTTTGAAAGTGGGATGCATTCTGATCTCACTTACGCAGAGTGATACCCGCACTGACCCCACTGAAGACTGAAGAAATAACTGGTATAAATGAGAAGAATCATTGTAAACAAGTAACACCCAGTCAGGCTGTGATGATTGAGGAAATCTGTTTGTACAATTTATAAATTCTGTGCAAAATTATGAACTCCGTATGTATCTTTACTAAGTTGCAAACTCCATTTTGTAACCTTTTGTCTTCTCTGTTGTCTTTTCATTTCCATGTTGGCAGAAATTCCAACAGCAGTAAAGCCAAAGGCCTAACACTAGAGGTTTGCTAAATCTGATGTTCCTCTATTGAAAGAGGAACCACCCCTAGATAGAAAGCTGGACTCCAATCCCTTCCTTAGGATTCTGGGGAAAGCTACATAGGAAGACTGAGGAGCCAGCACCGGTTCCAGAAGCCAGGCAGCTGGGCTGCATGCTCTCTCTCAGGAAGGTTTGCTAGACAGAGGAGCTGCACTCACTGTGTCCCAGGGATCCCATGATCGGGACAGTGACTGGACTCTATCCAGTCTGCAGAAGCTTAAAACACTTGGGCATAACCCAACATTTCAAGTGGCTAAAGCAGGATGCAGCACCACTCAGCTTTGACCCATCCGCTCCCCACAGATGGAGACAAAGGGGTGGACAGCTCAAATTTGATTGACATTGCAACAGCAGTCACATTTGGCCTAGGTGCTCCTCTGTAGATGAGGGGCCTTCACAAATGAGGGGCTGAGGCAAACTGATCCTTTTTCCTCACACTCCTCCCATCCCTTGCCCCGTATGGGGGAAATGTTAACTGCAACCAGAACAGGAGGTTTGGGGGATTCAAAGTAGGTCAGTCTTATGAAACCTGGGACTTATAAGGAGGTCTGCTTGGGGATCCAGAGCCTGAATTCCCCTGCACAGCAATCTGGTGGGCCACCAGTAGGGGGGCTTTCAATCTGATCTGTGGCTTGCTATGCAGTCATTTTTAGGCTATAAAAATTACAAGCCAAGCCAACACCATTCAGTCAGGGATTTCACCATACAATAGAATGCTTGCTTACCTAAAACTACCGCACAAAGTATTCCACTATGCAGCAAACCCTGGTCACTTTGCCTGGCTCTCTTGTATGAGTCATAAGGATTTGGCACATGCTGGAGTATTGTCAAGTCTCTGATGAAACATTTTTATTTTGTAATAATTTTATTGTAATAGGTTAAATGTAAGAGTGACAGGGACAGATCCTCATGGATGTAAAGTCAATGGACATATTTGGATTTACTTCATATGCAGAACTAGCCCATGCAGTGCCACTGAAGTCAGTGTGAGTTTTGGGAGGGGAAGACATGCAGGATTTGACCTTACTTTCTCTTATTTTTAATGCAACCCAATTTTCAAAGGAAACCCCTCAACCTTTTTAATCAGAACATTTCGACCAGCTATATTAAAAAAACCTAACTGAATCAGCTGTTAACTGAAATAGGAAGAGACGTGCAGCTCCAGGTGCATGGAGCTACATCACGGCCTTCTCTTATTAGAAAAGGGTTCATAAGAGCTTAAGTTCACATTAAAAGATTTCTAAAGCAACTAAATGGGTGTAATTCTCCTTCTGCCAGTTCCATGACAAAATGATTTAGTACGACTTAACCCGCCAGGAAGGTTTTCTCCTTTTAAATTTTTGCATAAGTTTGCTTATATTTTTTTATTTAGATTTCTAAAAACTGTGTCTTGAAGTTCTTTGGTCATGGGATATTCATATTACTCTTCCTCCACAGGTTTTTAATTAAAATTGACATTAATTAGTGTTAAAATAGGTTTAATTTAATTTCACTAGTCCTGTTTCATTGAGATAGTTTGCTGTTTGAAACTTATGTTAAACCAACTCCCTTCCAAGTCTCATAATATTTTATACAACTAGTCTTGGCAAGAGAGAGAGATTGGCTAATTCATTATAGTTTACATTTATTTTGAGAAAATACAGATGTGCTAAATAAACTTCTTATGGAAGGAATAACTCCTGGGACTAAATCCTCTCAACCACCAATTCATCTTTCCATTTTCTAAACTAATTATACTACAAATGTAAATACAATTAATTGCAAAAAGAATACTGAAATATTAGGGACCCAGGGCTCAGATCCTCAGCTCTGACAAGGGAGTGCTTAGTTTAGCTGAGGAACAGGGGGTGCAAAGCTTTTGTATTTTGGTACTTCCTCAATCTTGGGGCCACTTTCCCCAAACAACTTAGAACAGCCTGAAGGATTGTCTATTACCGCTCACCATGCATTATGGTGAGAATTTTTACTTGATCACACATATAGTTCTTTGAATTTTCTACCATTTGCCCCTTACACTTGAGAATATGCTTGCCCCATTTCAAATTTTCCAAGATCATCATTTTATCCTCTTAAATCCCTCCTTAAAATCTACCTTTGCTGTGATGTCAACAAATCACTGACTGGCTAGCAATGGTTAGAGTGGTGACCACTTGCAACTACAGAAGCTAAGGTTATGATTACTTTATGCATCCACATCTGTTTCTACTATACCTCTTGTCCTCTTGCACCCCATCCTTTTCTGCTTTCTGTTTATTCACTTGTCTAAATCTTAGATTGTCAGCTCTCTGGAACAGGGGCTGTCTTTGCATACCTTGTTTGTATAATGCCTAGTACAGGGGGTCATGATCACTGATTAGTGTCCTTAGATGCTATTGCAATAGATATTTTAGGTAATAACATATGGACAATTTAATCCTCCAAGATTTTTTTTAAGTAAATCTAAAATAAAGCAACGAAGTGTGATATTCTTATCTTTAGGTATTTCTCTATCTTTCTGGAATGTTGAAAAAATAAAGGTTTGGTTGGTATTATGGGCCATCTAATCAGACAGCTATAAATGAGAATCACTAACAAGCATCTAGTGATGGCTTTTCTTAGTAATAGTGATGTTGCTGGCACAGGCAAAATTTATCTGCTATAAGCCTGAATGGTACAAGCTAGACACTGTCATTTCTTCTAAAGTAGTTGGGTCTTGCAGATAACTGACAATTCTGAAATGTCTATATCCATTAGCATCTCACTCCTACTGCCAAGGAACTTTATATATATTTATTCAACAGTCAGGCCCCAGCTCAGCTGCTAACAGAATGACAGGAACAGAAGAAGGATGCTATTTGGGTCAATGAAAATGGACCACAAACTGTACAACATGTGAACAATGAGTCCTAAGTGGAACATTTGACAGATGCCTGTGACAGTCACACCACAAATTTGTTTATACAGTCATCAAGACTGATTAAAAATGCATGTTGAGTTGAGGGAATAAAAAAAAATCATGTCTATCATCATCTGGAAGTGATTTGCAACAAGTTTCTGTGCTCACTAACAAACTAAGTTCTCCCAAATGTGTAAATCCATCTCTCCATATTCTTCTAGGTTGAAGTAATTGGCTTTGACTTTCCGTTTTCTTTGGACAGTTAAAAAATACTTGTCACATTAAGTAGCTTCAGAATGGAAGAATGATTACACATCTTGGATATCTATCTAGTCATAGTGATTATTTGTTGTATGTGGCACGGGTGAGATTGCATGTAGAACAAATGGTTTGACCAGACGCTCCTAGCTACACAATACGTACACGCTGTTAATTGTACAAATCTTTCCCTTGCCTCATAACCTGTGATCATTGGAAACAAAGGTTTAGTCTAGTTAGAATCAGCTTTTGGCACCTAAAGACACTATAACCATATGAAGCGTGTATACAAGAAGGTTGATGGAGACCAAAGGAAGCAAATTGCTTATTTAAAACATAAGGAACAATATGTTCTAGCTTTAGATATATAGGGCCAAACTTCACCATTATAAAACTCCACTGATTTCTGTGGATTGGCATCAGGGATTAACGTGGCCCATATACAGTATTAAGACAATCTTGACAAAACTGCACTATAAAAATCACTATAACAGATGTTCACCTGTTGTAATGTTGGAGGAAACATTTCAACAGTTGCCCCCTAGGAGTTTAGATAACAGTGATAGTAGAAGGGGAATATGCTACTTCCTAAGAGTTATAGACCTCATGGCACTCTTTAAAAGAACATTGAATGTCCTGGCCAAATTCCAATGTGAGCAATTACATCTTGTTTCCTGAAATTCTCACTGCGGGTTAATAGGATGTGATATTTTTCTTCACACCCATGTCACTAATGTTTGGGCATTGTTGCCATTCACTTTTAAAACATATTTGCAGTTGCAATATTCTATCAAATAAATATTTTATTTTATATAGTACAATTATCCAAGTACATATTCTCATATGCTACATCAACACTGATAGAAGAGCTTTTTGCAAACACTTTTGGGATAGGTTCTTTTGGAGTTCATGAACTGAATTCAGCAGGGTTTGGGTCACAAATGCATTGGTTATTGTGGAAGTCTGAGTACACTCCCCCCCTCGAGTCATGATAATTGGACCGTGTATAAAAGGTTGTATGCTCCATAGTAATATGCACAATTACACATTGTAATATATACAGCACAATCCTACATTTACATCAGGGAGTAAAGCAAATTGACACTGATCAGAGGAAAACATTTCTTCACATTTACTTTTTCTGCAAATTGTGCAAATTTTAAACACAATATAAAAAAATCATCCTTTTTCCGTTGTAAAGATTTCAACTGTAAGCAAATGTGCTGCTTCCTTGTTTACCCAGCCCTCCAGAAAAGGTTAACAATAGCAGCAAATATGTCAACTCTCCTTCCCTAATTTATTCACTTCAATGAGGTGTGAATTTTAAAACCATCATTGATCATTTAGAACTTGACAGGATTAATCACAGGCAGTTTATTCCTCCCCTCCCCTTTTTTTTTTAAAAAAAAAAGAAAACAGGAAATTGCATGCAAAAACCAACCGATGCAAAAAAGCAACCATATTTTAATCCAATGTTTAGAACTTTTATTTAAATTCACAAAATCCATGAACTAAAAATGTATGTTCCTGTGATAACTTATTCATGCACATTACAGATAATGTACATATCGAAATATACTTTTTAACAATCTAGTAGTCAAATATTTTATTTATGCAGCCTGAGTGATTTAATAGAGCACTGGGGACCTGGGTTCAGTTGCCTACTCCACCACAGGCTTCCTGTGTGACCCTGAGAAATCACTTAGACTTGGTCTACAATCGGAAATTAGGTCGATATAACTATGCCACTCAGGGGTGTGAAAAATCCATACTCCTGAATGATGCAGTTAAACCAAACTAACTTCCAGTGTAGATAGCAGTAGGTCAATTGGAGAGTTCTTCTGTTGACCTGGCTGCCACCTCTCGGGGAGATGGATTACCTATACCAAGGGGAAAACCGCTCCTGTCAGCATAAATGGTGTCATCTCGGAAACCCTGAAGCCGTGACACTGCAGCATTTAAGTGTAGAAAATCCCTTAGGCTTCGTCTTTTGCCGGCATAGATATTCTGGTTAGGAGAGCGTGTGCGCACATGTGCAGAATCTCCCCTCCCCAGCTGAAATAGCTATGCTGGCAAAAGCCTGAGTGTAGGCAGATATACTGGTAAAACAAGTCCGTTGTCAGTATAGCTTATTTCACTTGGGAACTGGTAAACGCCATATCAGCAAAAGAACTATTTTTTGCAAATATACCCTGCGTCTACACTAGGAGGATTTGCAGGTCTAGCTCTTCTGGCAAACACTTTAATGCAGGAAAGGCCTTCGTCCCCCACCTGTAAAATTGGGATAATAGTACTTCCCTACCACACAAGGATGTTATCCGGATAATACATCAAATATACTATGGAAATGGGGGCCATAAAAGTACACAAGATAGATACGGTTATGAAAACTTTACGGTTTTCATTTCCTGACTTCTGTGCATGAGTTCATAAATTTACCATTGAATTAAAGGTGACTAGGGCAAGGAAGTTCCGTAAATCAGCTTCAATGGAGCTGAGAGCCAACATTCAGTAAAATCAGATCAGTGGCCACCCTATAAAAAGGGGCTTTAAATGCAAATGCACATTTTTTAAAAAAATGTTAGAAAGTAATATTTCCAAAGACTGACAGCACAAATGGTCTTTCTTCTAACAGTAAACATGCTAAGGATCAGATTCTATTACCTTTACTTGCAGTGGGTAGCACCTTACTTGGCAAGCAGTCTCAAATGGTTTCACTCAAGTAACTGCTGTATACTAAGAGTAAGGGGGTCACAATCCTGGCCCTAAAATTCAGCCTGTATAGTAAAAAGGAGAAGGAACTGCCAGCAAATCCCTTAGCACGTTTTCAACTTTAGACACGTTGGTAGTTCCATTGATGTCAAGGGGACTAATGTTGCTTGAAGTTAAGCATGCATGCAGCAGTGCTTTGCTGGATCAAGACCAGCTCTTCAAGGCTGGGAGGGGTTTTGTCTTTTAGGTCAAGCTTTTCTTATATTTTCTATTATTTATACTGCATGTTGTATACACAGAAAATCAGGGGAGTACTAAAGCTGATGTTTTAAAATTGGGGCAGAAGGAACACCACACTCTTGATGTTCAATTCTCCCCAGGATACTAGGAAGTCTTACACAAGACAGGATGAGACACTGCTCTTTAGATAGGATTTTTTTGGTTGGGAAAGGTGGAGTCTGTCCCAAAATAATGGAAAGGTTTTCACAATGGAGTGAGGGTAGTGGGGTGTGGTTCTTATGGAAGCAGACCTTTTTCCTCCCCACAGTTTCTTGGGGCCTCAAACTACTGACTGACATTTTTGCTGTGCGGCACAAATGTTTTAATTCAGAGGTTATTTAACGTTTATAGCCCTCAAGTGGGGCATACCGAGTGTAGTGTGTAATTCTTCAGATCATTTTGGAATTTCAAGTTAGCCTTGTAAACCTGAAAGGAAGGCAAGCTGCATGATTATCATGAGACAAAGCCCCTAAAAATAGCCACAAAAATTTACTAAAGAGGGCAAAATGTGCATTGTTTTATTTCACTTCCCTTTTCCCATTTCATTTACAAAAACTGTGTGTGTGTGTGTGTGTTGGGGGGGTATTATACACATGCACATCAGAAGTGGTAGTGCATTTTTAAATGCAACCTTTTTCCGATCAGAAAATACCTATTTGTTAAAACAAAACGTTTCATGGAAACATATCCACTTTGACAAAACTTTTATTGGGAAAGTTTCTCAGCTCCAGAATGGAATTTCTGATCAAAATCTCTCTTTGGCCTGATATATTTGCAAAGTGGAACAGATCCAACAGGAAACAATGAGTGGGAAAGAGAGGGCACGTTCACTCCTGCATAGCAATGTCCTAGTGGTTAGGGCACTCCCCTGGGATGTAGGAGACCCAGACTGAAGTCCCTGCTCTGCCTGATTTGGACTTTGTTCTCCCTCATCCCAGCTATATGCTCTAACTACGTGGCTAAAGAAGCAGTCTGTCCTTCTCCTCAAAAGGAGCATTCTTGTTTTCTGGCCAGCCCGAAGACACACATAGGCATGCACACAGAGGAAAGAGGGCAGAAGGGATAGACGGACGGTTCGGATAGGAAAGAGAAAGCATTCATTTTTTTGCTTGAAAGAGACTCACATACAAAGCTAAATGCTAGATAATACTAATGAGCTTACATTTATGTAGCATCCTAAACTGTGTAACAAACCAATACGTAAGCTATACAGAGGGATCACTTCAGTTAGCACTGAGATCCAGTTACCTCTGCGGTGAGGATAAGCAACACAAAGTATAGACTTCTCCTTATTCCAGAAACATACCTATTTCATAGGTCCTTTATCCACCTAGCACTAATACCCACAGTATTACAGAATAACATGCTGATAGAAAGTTATCTTTAGAGTGCAGGGTATTGAAGACAATTTATATACACATTATTTTGTAAGCAATGTTCCAAGTAATGTAATTGCTGAAGCATATACTGATTTTCCTTTCCTTGGGCTAGATTGCAGTGTTACATTAAAAATACGTAGTGTAGATGATGACAAATTAGGGCTCAATTCTGAACTTTTATTCAGCTCAAATTCCTACCCCACCATTAGCGTGACCATTCCAGAAAAATCTGTACTGGGCTGGTCAAGCTAGTGGCTGGGCAGGAATTTGATCTAAGTAAACAGTTCAAAATTGAACCCTACTTTGTTATAATAAAAAAAATGTTTTTGGCTTTAAAATGGTGTTTTAGGACTAAATTTCCTGAGTGGCTGATTCATCTTGGTAGAGCTCCATACAAGTGTTGAGGAGAGTTCCAAAAACATCTTCCCAGTATATACAAGTGTTGGCCAAAAGTGTTACAGAATCCAAACTTATCCAAGCTGTATTCAGGAAATGTTTTGCAAGTCTGAAACATCGTCATGTAAAAATGAACATAAAAACACAAATTGAATTGGGCTTTGTATCGGACATATAAATGCAAAAAGTGTCACATTTTAAAAATATGGGGAACACTTTCCCTGCTCTACTCACTTTGTACCACGTAGGTGACACAAAAGGAATAGAAACTGCATGCATCTCCTCTACTGAAGATTCTGCAGCATGGAAGAGTTCTCAACAGACACTAGGACCCAGCCCTACACCAACCTTTACTTAGGGGACAAAGAACAGGAGTGTAGCTGCATGCTGCATGCAAGCTGCCCTGAATTGGCAAATGTTTCCTTGTGGACTGTTGCCCACTGAAGCATGTAAGAGAACCACCTTGGTGTTTTAGCCTACACTGAGGTAAAGGTTGGGGTTTCTCTGGGCAGAAGATCCTGGAGTCATAATTGGCTTCATGACAACTTCTCTGCCATCTCTGAGATTTTGCTGTACCTGAGAATCTAGCCCAGGAAGGGGGGTGTGAGGGAAGGAGTTCTTAACTGTGGGCAATCTCAATAAAACACTGGGAAATTCAGTGAGCATTGCAAACCTTAAAAATCCCAAAATATGGCAATAGAGAGAGTTTGAAATTAACAAAATGCACCCAAAAGTTGTACCACTGAGCAGCCTGGAAATTTGAACCATTTCAAGTATGCCATTCAACAGATCTGCTTAAAGTTACAGTAAGATAACATTTAGATTTTGACTGAGATACCATGCAAGGGGAGAAGGCATATAATATGGTAATCATAACCTTGATAATCCATATGTATGTATGAAAGAATCATGTATCAACCACAGTAGTTAAGCATTTTTAAAGATTCCTGTGTTTCAGGGCCGGCCCACAACATTTTGGTACCTGAGGCTGGGAGCTCAAATGATGCCCCCTCACTTGAGCCAAAACTTTGAAAGGTCTCAAATCTGCCTTCTTCCTGTTCTTCTGCTCTCATGGTACTACTGCTCTGCTACCTACCCCAATAAAGGAAAACTAACAACTTAAAATGCCTTGTTCAAAAATTTTAAGAAACACTTAACTTTCAAACGCCTGAACTGCAAATGTAACTTTTCTTTTCTCCATAGTAAACACTGGCATTTTTATCTGTTTGAATAATCAAAGTAGTGCTTTCCGTGCCTTCTTGGTTGGAAACATTTGAACTGCTTCCTGAAGGTCCACAGTCTGGGCCTGCTCTTGCTCTATTGAGATGGTTGCAAGGCCGCCCAGCCTCTCCTGTGTCATTGTGGAGTGTAGATGTGTTTTTATTATCTTCAGCTTGGAGAAGCTGCATTCTCCATTGGCAATTGTTACAAGAAGTGTTAGAAGTACGCGCAGAGCAACAAAAGCATTTGGAAAGAGGCTGGTCATCTTATTTGTGCACATATATTCCAGAACAGCCTTTGGAGTTGATCCTGCTGAAATGTATCTTGAAAGGGCTTTCAGTTCATCACCTAAATCACTCGCATCAATATCACGCATGTCATCATGTGTCAACACTGTCTCTAGTGCCCTGCATTGCTGGTGTAGGTCTTTTTCAAGTATAGTGAAGAGTTTTGGAATATCATACAACATCCCAAATATACTGCTGTGTTCCTTGAGATGCATGAATCGTTCTTCAACTGACTGTATTGCACAATCTAGCACCAGGTTAAAGAATTCAACTTTGAATTGTTGTTTGGGGTCTCTTATGGGATTATCCTGTGCCTCGTAGTCAAAATGTCGTCTTCTTCGGTGACTCTTGTATTCTTGAATGGGTGGGAAAATAGCTTCAGTGTGAAGTTCCTCTGCCAACTTCTGTGCACTCTTCAGAACGTTTTGAAATCCCTTATCTGACTGGTAAGACTGTAGGTATAACTTTGCTATGTCCAGTTGTTCCATTGCTCCAGATATATCAAGGTCAACACCTTGGAGTCTCTTGTTTACAACATTTATTTCAAACAGTATGTCATGCCACAACACTAAGCCACACAGAAATTTGAAGTTATGCATGTTTCTGATGATTCCGTTTCCCTCTGCCACTGTTCTCCCACGAACAGTTCCTGTCATAGCATTATCCTCCATAATGGCAATTATGGCATCATCTGCCTTCCCAATTTGGTATTTGATAGGCTTTATTGCCTCCACTCGACTTTCCCATCGTGTGGCACTCAGTGGTTTCAGTGTCAGAGTGGGTGTTCCCAGATGTTGCTTCAAAATTTGCCATTGATGAGTTGATGCAGAGAAAAATACATAGATGCTTTGAATTACATTAAAAAATTCAGCAGCCTCACTAGAAACTGATGCTGCATCACTGACCACCAAGTTCAATGAATGAGAACTGCATGGAACAAAAAAAGCTCAAGGGTTTAACTCTCGGATCCATGTCTGCACTCCTCTGTTCTTTCCTCTCATGTTGGCACCATTATCGTAGCCCTGACCTCTCACGTCAGCTATCACAATTCCCGTGCCTTCCAGCTTTTTTAAGAAGCACATTTGTCATACCAGCTCCTGTAGTATCATCAATGTCAATAAATTCTAGAAAATGCTCTCTGACAGTCACCATTGCAGGGACATTTTCACTAGGTTCTGTTGTTGTTACAAAACACACCATTGAAATCATTTGTTCCGTATGGCTGATGTCAGGTGTGCAGTCCAGAATAACAGAGTAATATCTTGCTGACTTCAGATCTGCCACAATCTTCTGTTTGACTTTTGTTGTTAGTAACTGTATGATCTCATTTTGAATGGTTTTCCAAGGTAGTGGTGTGTGTACATTTCTTGGGTGGTGACTCTTCTTAGATGCTCCTGGAGTACAGCATCAAACTGCGCCATCAGCTCCACAATTTTAAGGAAATTTCCATTGTTTGGTGCATACAGCTGATTTGAAGTGCCACGCAGTGCTGGGTTTTGGGTAGCAAGCATTCTCACAATGACAATGAGCCTTTTCAGAACATTTTGCCAGTAAAGAGACTCTGATACAATCTTCTCTCGATGCTGATCATCTATGGGAGCCTTTAACCTTAGTCTCATCTCAAGCTCTTTCCACCTATGGAATGCTCTCTGGTGATTTTCTGCCTTCTCATGGCATGCCAGATTTCTAGCCAGACTTTTCAAGCCCTTTGTTCCTGTAGAACCCAATGTGGCTGGAACATTAGACTGGAAGAGTTTGCAACAAAAACAGTATGCAGCATTCTGGGTTTTTGAGTACATAAGCCATGGCCTCTCCACTTTGTCACCATTGGAGATTTCACGCCAGTAATGTGTTGGATGGAAACTTCTATTTTCATTGTCTTTGGGAAACATGAAGTTTTTCACTTGCTGTGGCCCATGCAGTACAAGGAAGTCCCTCAGGCTACTGTTCAAGTGGGTCCACAGTCCTGGATCATCTAGACTTAAGGAACTAAACTCAGCAGCAGTTGTTTCTTGCGCCTCCACCACGCTCTTCTCTGATTTACACTGTTCTTCAGGAATGTGCATGGTTACATCCATTTGAGATGGAGATATGGATGCTGCAGTAGCTGCCAGGTCACGTCCACTCTGACTAACCGGAAGATCAGGCATCTCCTCACCACTCTCCTCCTCACTGGGGCCGGAAGTCTCACCGTGAACATTTGTGTCTATGTATCTCAGGAGAGCTCCTTCCTGCTTAGATAGAAAAGCTTCTTTTGCTTGCTTTTTTTTTCTGAATGCTGCCCCAGAGGGGTGTTTTCTTCTTTCAGTCATGACTGCTGTTCTGTGCCAGCTACAGTGACTCTCAACACTCAGTTGAAGGGGACAAATAAGCAGGCTGGTAGTAGGGCCTGAGTGAGGGAAGATATCAGCGTCTTAAGGGCCTAACTGGCTCCTACTGCTTCAGTTGACTGCCTGTTCTCCTCAAGTGGGTTCAGGGAAGCAGCAGGAAACAGGAAACTCCCTGAGAAGCTGGTGTTAATCAGTTCAGGCTCCTGGGGGTGCTAGAGAGGTACATAAGAGGCTCCTCCTTCTCTCTCTCCCTGCAGCTCCTACTGCTTTCTGTTATTCCCTCTCACCTTTTCTCCTGCCTGCCTGTTATGTCTCTTGTGCCCGCCTTAGAATCATAGAATCATAGACTATCAGGGTTGGAAGGGACCCCAGAAGGTCATCTAGTCCAACCCCCTGCTCAAAGCAGGACCAATTCCCAGTTAAATCATCCCAGCCAGGGCTTTGTCAAGCCTGACCTTAAAAACCTCTAAGGAAGGAGATTCTACCACCTCCCTAGGTAACGCATTCCAGTGTTTCACCACCCTCTTAGTGAAAAAGTTTTTCCTAATATCCAATCTAAACGTCCCCCATTGCAACTTGTGCCTTCCTCCAGCACAGCACTCCACCATCTCTGTGCATCTAGGGCAGAGAGAATACATATGCACCAGCAGCAGACACAATTTTCTACACTCTGTGTCCTAGTGGTGTCCCCCCACAGTCTGGCACCTGAGGCGGCTGCCTCAGTTCGCCTCATGGTAAGGCCAGCCCTACTGTGTTTCTATGTAATAGTGATGTGTTTTGAGAACATTTTTTGAAGTGAAGTCAGTTAACGTTATCAAAATTATAAAACTGCAAACTCTTTGCAAAGTTTGCAGTAATTTCAAATATCATCCAAAGCCATTTTGCAAAATGTTGTGAAGTTTTCAGAGATGTTTTTCTTGCAAAATATACTTTTTGATTATGAAAACACTTGAAAAACAGCATAGCTGGAACATGGATTTTTTTCATTCACAAACAAGTAAAATTCACTAGCTTCATTATTTGTGTTATATCTCCTGCTTAGACATAAACGTATGTAGGGTGTATGTTTTTATTTGAACCACTGTACATATGAAAGAAGAGTTCCCACAGGTTCCAGAGATTTCTGTTTCCCCAATTCTCTATGTTACCTGATTCATTAACTAAGAAAATAGTTTTACAAAGAGAAAGACAGATAGCAATGCCAAGACAAAGAGACACAATGAAATCATTTCTAATAATAGTATTTGTTAGTTAAATACCAAGACATTTTATTTTTCACATTATCAGCTACCAGGTTTGGAAATGGCTAATGGTGGACTAAAGAGGGACAGAATGGCAGAGAGTTGAGTGAAAAGAGGCAAAGTCAGAAATGTTCTTAATTTGAGACACTAACTCAAAAAATTATGTTCCGATCTATGATTCACTTTTGATTTCACTGGTCCTTATTTCATTGAATTTTTTAAACCGTCAGTCTCTAATCAAGAGGGGTCCCACTTTCTTCCAACTTGCATTCAGGATGTAACTTCATTTCTAAAGAATCCTTCAGTCAAAACCTTCCAGGTCTCCAAAACTCTTTAAATGTCTGTTCTCTCCAATGAAATATTATCAAAGTAAATTTTTCTAGGGTGCAAGTCTATCAGTCAAACAGAGGACTATGTTATATACTGGGAATCATTTTATTTAACTTATAGAGAGACTTGGGTTTTTCTTTTCAGAAGCCTAAAACAAAACCAAAAAATCACATTATCAATATTAATAGCTCTGCTCAGAAATGGGGGAGAATGGGAGAAATTGTGCAAGTTTACAGAAAATGATGTTATTTTTAATCAAAAATATATTTATAGAAAATTCTGATAAATTCTTATTTAATAACAGTTTAGCACCTCTTACTGATGTTGCTTCTCTCTCATTTTTCCTGTCACACTCTTTGTGTCTTCTTTGAATCTCTCATCCCCACATGTTAATTCAGATCACGAACCTGTGAGAATCTTAGATCCACACCGATGAGATTGACTTATCCAACAAATGTCAAGACCACACCATTATATCCTATACATGGCATTGACCTCTCCATGAAAGGTGAGTGCACTATTCTTGCAAAGAATGACTATTCAATCTTCCAGCCTACTCTTCTCTACAGTATCCACATGCTTTACTTCAAAGCATGTAAAAAGTTCCACTGAACTGAGCAGGAAAACTAACATGTTTGAAGTTAAGGACAAGTATAAGTGTTTGCATGATCATGTCCAAAATATCTTTTGAAACTATCAGAAACCTAAAGACACATGTATATAGTAGAAAGTAAGGCACTTCATTATTGATCAAACACACTGGTGAGCATGAACAATAGAACTCAGAACTTTCTCCTAAAAAAAAAATGTGGTCCTCAGCTATTTGAGCTACTGGATGATCACCATAAATCTGTGAGTAACAGTAGGACGTTGGTAGATGAAGTTATGATCATTAGAAAATTGCATACCAAACATTCATCATAGAAAATCTTCTTAAATCTTCAGCAATGCTAAAATCACACAGATGTTATATTTTTCTACTTTTGTTCTTCTGGCTAACTGTATAGCTCAATATAGGCCCTAGGCAAAAAAAATTATATCACAAAAGAGAGGAGTTCATGTTATCATTAGACCTTGATTTCTACATTTCCTTGATTTTTATTATATTTTAACTGTGCAATCTTAACATTGCATGAACACAATGTTTTAAGTTAAAGGTCCTTTTAAAAAAAAAAGTTATAAGTGCACACTTTTGGGAAGGGAAGCCACATTTGACTGTATTGTCAACACTGTAAAATAAAGTATTCTTATGTCTGACTTGGATTCTCTGCATTTAACCTTCTGTCCCTTGGCTTTTCCCCCCTCACTTGGAAGCACCTTGCAAAAACATCTGTACTCATGGCAGTTGCTTTTACCATTGGATAAAATCAGGATAAATTCAGCTTCTTTAACATTTTAATGGCTGAACATTAACAGCCCTATACTTTTTTCTTTAAACCAACAGGGGATTAAGGAAGTTACTTTGTGAATGCTGCACTCAGGGGCTGAACAAATGGGGCTATTACTAAAGATGTGACTATAGGGCTTAAGTAGGAAATAAGACTATTTTCCACTAGTGGAAATTGGTATTTTCTATTATTGTACTTCCCATGGTGGTAAAGCAGAATAGGGCCCATAAGGTTTATTGTCTCAACAAGATAAATAAATCTCATTACGATGTTTAACCTATGACTAAATGCTAAAACCACAAATATGGTATTGCCACAGCATTTGCTTTGAAGACAAATGTGTCCAGCCCCACTCTGGAAGAGCACATACAGAAGGGCACGGCTATAGCCTTTCTACCTCAGAGGTGTCTAGCATCTCTATAGGGGCGTCTGGAGCTTGCATAGCAAGACTGTGCTTGGCCTCTACATTATTTTAAAATCATGGTTATTTTAAAAAGTCATATGGAATATGCAAGTAGAAGGGGAATATGTATTTATTTATACATGTAACAGAACACAGCACTATACTTCTGTGTGGAATAGGGCATATTACGCCATTATAATCTGGGGCGATTAAAACAAATTAACATGAATTATATAAAGATCTTGAAAGGCCCTGAATGGTACAGGCAGCAGCAAGATCAGCTGTGAGTGGAAGCTACATCTGTATACAAGTAAAATCAAGGATTCAGTATAGACCTCTGCACAGAGTGGGAGCTTGAAGCCTGTTGTCTGCCTGCTCTCATACTTTCAGGTGCTTAAGATATGAGGGCAGGCTGTAGGTATGGCAAAAGAAACATAGCTCCAATGTGATCCTCAACATGCCAATGAAGCACTTAGCTACATGTGCCCTTCTGCTATGCAGAAGTAACTTGGCAGATGTGGAGTAGCACTCAACGCAGGCAGGTTTCCTTGCACTCTGTGTCCTTCCCATCTATCTTTTAACCTGGCACTTTTGGCCTGCCCCAAACCTCTTGTCTATTTACAATTTAAAAAACTTGAAAAATATTAGCAATCACTATTTATTACTTAATGACAACCCTTTCTAGTTAATCAATATTTCACTGGAAGAGAATTTCGTTTCTGATTGGAGATGCACTACTAATATTTATACAAAATAACCAATCTACACTGTATTTCTGAAGAACAGAAGGATATATGAAAAATGGAATCTAGCATATGTGAATATGTATAAATCGAAATTAGGGTAAGCAAGAGAAACGTTCTATTTAAAAACAGATCATAGGATACTTTCAACATCCTGCTGTATTAGGGTAACAATTGTTCAAGTCAAGCATAAGTGAAATTAGCTTGGTGCTTTGTGCTAACTTTCCAGTAATATTCAGTTCCCTACATACTACGATCATCAAATGATTATACTGTCAAATTACCCAAATTCCTGACATATTTCAGGCAGGAGGAAAGAATGAATCCTCTGGAGCCACTCATAACAATTCGCTCTCTACTGGCCTAGAAACTGAATTACCTCACATCTCAAAAATCCAGATCAGGGTTGAGATAATGGGCATGCAGGGCTATGAAAATTACATGATGCATAGTTATGTGAAAGTGTGATGTTCTGGTAAAAGCCTAGAGAGAAAGAAGCTTCTTTTGAATGTATATATCTAAATACAAACCCTGAAAGTCGTTGAAGTGCTTATGAAAGGATCAAGCTACAGGTTTTAAAATGTTATTGGGCAGAACTACTAAAACATTGTTGTCTACAGAAATCCCATAGAAAAGGAAGATTTCAGTTTTCTTTCTAAAAGATTCTTACTTCATGAATTATTTAAATTCTCTTTGCTGTAGGCAGCATAACGGACAAGGGATTTTTGTGGAAAAATCCTTGAAAGTTTTAGACAAATGATGTGGAAAAAAAATAAGCAAGGAAAAGGCTTCAGATACAAAGAGATTAATAAAAAGGTGGTATTCAAAAAACCTTGGTGAAACTCCAAATTTTAGTTAAAAACTTTTTGTTTTATATGCTGTTCTGGTCACCACAACATCAGATGTATTACTGATTAGAGAAGGCACCATTAAGTACGATGGTACTTGCTACGAGGGTACTCCTTGGAACAGATGACCTGATAGAGCTCTACTAAATTACAACGGAGATTGATAAAGCTGATTAGGCCAATTTGCTGACACTCCTGAAAGATTAAAAACAGGAGAATAATCTTAACAAGTTTTTCATTGTCAAGCTTTAAAGAACACATTCTCTAGAAGCTCTGTAGATAATTCTGTAGAAACGAATTTGAAAAACAATTCCCAATCGAATCCCTATAAGATGTTGGTAGAAATTTCTGTCTGACATATTTGCTTCATGTGTGTCTTTTTTTTTTTTTTTTTTAAGATTTACAATCTGTTTCGGATGGAGATGCCAACAGCATACTTGGCTTGGAGATAAGAGAGTCAGGAACATACCTATGTGGTTAAACATTGCTGTAACAAGATAAGGACACAAACAAAACCCCAGGATCAAAATGCCCCCACAGCTGGCTAAAACTGGCAGACTCCAGAATGTTAACAAGTCTGGGCTCTGGCGGACCACAATGGGAAGCAGATTCCCAAGTGAAGGAATCTTGATGGAGAAATGCCCTGTTGACAGCTTCCTGTCTTCTTTATCAAATGAGTTTCAGAGTGAAGACCTCCAATGACTGCAAACAGCACAATATGCAACAAGGAAAGAAGTGGTCTCTCAGGTAACCCAGACCCAAATCACTTAGGACTATAAAGTGAAAAAACAAACAAACAAACAAAAAAATCAAATCACAGCCAGTACAGATCAGAGCAGGGGTGCTATGCACTTCCAGTGAAAGTGACACTTAACACACAGACTGCCACATTGTGCACTAACTTTTGCTTCCAAATGTCTCAAAGTGTTGCCCCAAATAGAGTGCTTTACAGTGGTCTAATTTCAAGGTGACAAAAGGCACGGATAAGCCTAGCAAGGTCTGCATTTAAAACAAAAGACGACTAGGGTCTAACAAAACCCATAGTTGACAACTGATTTACAAATAATGGCTGCCTATCTTTAGAAATTAACAGCCGTGATGAAACCCTAGCCAGTTTTTCCAGTAGCTTCTCTCAGTCTACTAAAATTATTTCAGAGATTTTCTGGACTGAGCTTCTGCCCACAGGCCCTCATCTAAAGTCCAGTTTCTAGCCAACGGTGGATCATCTGTTCCATTGTATTAGAAGGATCAGTCGTACTGGAGATCAATTCCTAGTTTTGGGGTAAAACATTCCAAGAAAACCCCCAACCTTAGGAGCTTAAGTCCGATTCTCAAAAGTGACTGACATTTCATTTACTTTCAATAAGTACTTGTCTAAGGGTCAGATTTTTAAAAAGGTATTGAGGCGCCTAACTCCCACTGAAATCCAGCCCCAAGTCTCTTCTAAAAATGGCATTTGGGTAAAATGTTCCAAAGTACCTCAGGTCTGCATACTGTGGCTACTGTATCCCATGTCCCCTTACCAGCCTTCTTTGCACCTTATGTACACACTGAAGAAAAGAGAAAACAGAACAGAATCCTTTGATTTACCTCTAGATTGCTCTTGTACAGTGTATGAACACTAAACTAAATCCATCCTCTGGCTCTTTCTGTATAAAAAGGAGTGAAGCTACTTCAAAGCATGGCTACCCACTTCTGCAGTCTAGACTGCTTCATAGTCAACTGTGTAAGAAGCAATTAACTGACCTAAATCTGCATAATCCTCTTCCACAGCCAAGAGAAGACCATCATTGTCACAAGGGCACTTTTAGTCCCACCCCAGCTTTCAAAGCAGACTGATCAGGATCAAGAAATCTGCAGAATACAAATATTGCCATAGATGACTGGCCAACAACTTCTCAATAGTCTCCTCCCACATAGGGCTTCCATAACAAATCTGGAATTAAAGAGGTTACCCACATTAATGTTTTGTTGAGTAGAGGCCTTATCAGTGGTGCTTTGAGAATACCTGACATCCTACACCGAAGCACAGTGGCACAATGAAACTGTTATGTAACTTCTAGCCTTTATTAGTCACTAAGTACACAGGTCTGCTGAATAGATTGGGGGGGGTAGTGCATCTCCAGCACTTCCAGAATGTCACTGAGCATCACTGGCTCAAACTGAAGCAGAGAAGCTCAGCTATAAATCCACGTGGAGTAGCCCATGGCTCCATCCAAAACTGAATGATTTTATCTGAAAACTAATAGCAAATCTTTCACAGCAAGAAACACTTAACTGTTTCCATTTGGAGGCAGCTTTGATTAGCCACACTGTGTATGTCTTTGTAGGTACTATGTTTGAGTAGGCAAAGAAAATGGTATCTTGAACAGTCATGAGCCCAACAGAATCAATGGCACTGCTCAAGTGAGAAAAGATTTGGCCTTGGCCTTGTCTTTTAATTTATAGCACCATAACTTTTCCACTATTAACCTCAACCACCATAGAGTGTGGCCCACAGTTTTGAAGGTAAATTCTTGAAAGTTCTCTGGATCCTTTATAAAATCAGAACTCTGGACAAATTAAAAAATTCATACTTCTTACCCCTCAAGTTCAGGCTTCCACACCTACTGGCTAGTTCCCCTGATTTAGAGGATATCAGCCAAAATGCCAAAGGCGGATGAGTTCTGGAGAGACAGTGTTTGAGACCCCTACAAATCTTTACTAACACTAACAGTCCTACTGATTGGGAGCACATACTACTCGGGTGAAGTTTTGCCAGATCAGGTCTACGGTAATGAAAAAAAAAGGATGGAAATTTTTTTTTCTGGACTTAATATTTGAAAACTCAAAGAAAAATTAGCTGGAAGACGAATGATTTCATCACTTTGTGTCTTATAGATATAAGGATCTTACATCTTGAGTAAAGACATACTATAAAAGGAATTTGGCAAACTCTTTACTGTCTGTGCCTTGTTAAACTCTGCTGACACTTATACTTTAATTGTACATGTGAAACGGAAAAGGTCAGATGAATCCTTATGCAAAAGCTATGCCAACATTTCTTTTAGATAAATCTGTGAACATCAATTTATGCATACAATTTATTTTGTTGCTCGTTCTCTGAATTGTTGGAGTCAAATTCCCATTATATAAACTATGCATCCTTTGTTTTTAACCTGTTCACTGCAGAGCATATAATAGATAGACACCTTAACGAAATGCAAGCTGGTTTTCAGATAGAAGAAATAATATGCTTAGGATTTTCTTCAGTTCTGTTTATTTTTACCTATTCTAAGAACAAGTTGATGTAAGTTGTAGGACATTTCTTTTGTTATAACATTAAGGGGATTGTGATTATCATGCATGTTTCTAGTGAATCGTTTGTTCTTCCCTCTCCTTGAAGTTACCATAAGGAATTGCACTGTACTATGAAAAAGTGCTAGTGAGAAAACAAGATTTGGTTTTGTTGTGTTTACTAGATTTTTATTTATTTTAATGCTTGGAATACCAGGTTCTCATTTCCCTAGGTTTGTTGCTTGACCTTGACTATATGTTTGGACCCCAATAACAAGGTCACATGAGCACAGCTCTTCTGACCTTCCAACTGGTGAAATAGTCCAAACAGTTTTTCTGAATACAAAAAGCCCTTTGTCAGGGGCAGAGAGTTAATTTATTATAAAAAAAGCCTCATGCACATAAGCCATAACCCAAGTCCCATAACCATAGTACAGACAGTATTTTAAGTAGCACCCCAGTGTCCTTCACTCTGTCTCAGCTCTTCAGTATGGCTCCAGCATCCCTCACTACACTTCACTCTCAACCTTCTCTGGCCCTCTGGCTTTAGCTCCCCAGCTATGAGAGCCAGGTGGCATCTTCTTCTGCTGTTCTCAGCCTTCAGGCCCCTCCAGGCATGGCTTGAAGGCTCAGGAAGGTCAGCAAGCCAGCCCCTTCCTTGGCTCCTAGGTCTCAGCCCTTTTCATCTTCTCAGTGCTGGCTTTGGCTCTCAAAAGTCAGCCCTTCCACTGGCTTCCTGATAATTTTTCCCTCTTTCCAGGGAGGAGCTGCAGGGAGCATAAAGCTTTCCTCTCAGAGACTTCCTCCAATCTCCTAACTCCCAGGTATCCCTCACACAGGGTCCCCTCCCCCTCAACCTCTCCCTGATCATTTATAGCCCTGAGTACTGCCCTGACCTCTTGATTGGCCAAGTGGGAGCACCTGTTCTGGCACAGGGAGCTGGACCTACTTAATTTAGAGGGGCCAGGCACCTGTGACGTTCACTTTCCTTGGTCTTGAAATATTTACTCTACCTGTTAACCTATTTCAGGCAAAGGTGCACACAGAGAATAGGTTAGAAATAGAGATTGAGGGTAGCTGCACTTTATGTAACATACTTAGTATAGAAATACTTTGCTTTTCAGTTTGACATAGAGTTGCTGTAAACATCCTTGCAGCATTTAGTACTCCTCATATGGTGATTTAAGCCTGGAGTAAGTAAGGATTTAAATCCTATTGAAGCCAATTAGTGAAATCCTGGCCCCATTGAAGTCAATGGAAGTTTTGCCATTGATTTCAAAAAGGCAGAGAGTTCATTCAATAGGTTTTTAATCATGTGTTTAAATGCTTTGTTGAATCAGGACCTTAGTCTCATGTAAACACACTAGCCTAGAGTATAAACAATATTTGAAATGAAGAGATGTATTCCTCAACACTGGTATAGTTCATTCCCCTCAATAGATACTGCTAGACAATCATTACCAGTGATTTGTCTCCTACATTTAGTGTCCTCCTAACACAGAGACTATCCCAAATCCTCCAGTCAAAACGTCCTTTCCATTAAAGAAAATTATACTCATTCTGTTCAGTTAAAGAGCAATTCACCACAAGACCTGGTCTGACCTGAGTCAATTGCAGTTTGCTATAGACATGGCAGGAGATAGTACAGTTTGTGCTTGTTTCCAGCAGAATCCATTTTTCTTTCTTTGCTACTAATCAATGGACTGTGATCAAAGTTAAATGCTGACTTTAAAGGACACTTCGACTTCAAAATCCCAGTTCTGGCTGAGATTTTTTTTAAATTAGCATTGTTACAGATTATGCCAAACATGGCTATAGATTAAAAGATTAAAGCAAAAATATTTATCTTTCAGTTTGTTTATTTATGAGATTTGGCAACACCTTAGTCACACTTTTGTTGATGCTCAGTTGCGCTTCTGGTCTCATGCATTGGTATGAGGATGTTACTCTGAAGCACAGATATGGGAGGGGAAATTCAGTGGATGCACTTTCCTGGGATCAATAAGAGAGTGCTGCTTTTTCTGAGCCTGAGACCAAGAATAGAGCTGGGCAGGAAATGGTTTCCACCCTGGGAAAATTTGAGAAATAAAAAAAATTTCCCATTCGGAATTGGGACAAAAAGTTGAAATCTCGAAAACAAAACACTCATCCCCCACCCCACCGATAATTCCCCCAAAATGTTAGTTCAGGTGAGTGAAAACACTCTTTTGATATCATTTCAATGTTTACTTTTTCAGTTAGTTTAATTTTCAAACAAAAAGTAATTTCAATCAAAACATGAATTTTTCACTTAGAAAATGTAGAAGTGGAATGTTTAGACAATTTCAAACTTTTTCCAAAATACATTCAAAGCAAGAAATTCACTGAAATGGGCCCTTTCCTGCAAACAGTTTGGGTTTCAATAAATTGGCACTTTCCAACAAAAAAAATCATGTCATTAAAAGATTCCCAAATAGCTGTAGCCATAAGGGTGTCTTTCTTTCCTCACAGAATCAGTAGAAGCCCCTGTCCTGTGTTTGGGATGGCATAATTCCTGGTGGAAGAGAGCAGGGGGAAAAGCCATGGGGTACCTGAATACGATGACACGAACCCTCTTTAAATCTAAGGGGATTTTCCAGCATCGGCTTTAACAGCAGCATCTACTTGTTCTCTCTCTGTGTATTAAATGGCACCTGCCTACCCAGGGAATGTAGGGCACTAACTAGCGAGAAGCACATGTGGAAGTATAGCTTCTAAAATAGAAGAATTTCCATAGAGGACAGAGCCCCTCCGTGACAAAGATGTCCTGAGATCTAGGAGATTGTTTTCAAGACCTCAAAAGATCTTTGAAGTTAAGATCATTGTGCCCATTGCCTGTTCTGCGGGGGAGAAAAACAACCCAAGCCTCACTGGTGACACACCTCTGATGATTGTAATTCATAATTCTTAGAGGTCCTTAGCCCTTTCATGGATATCTCTATGAAAAAAAGAGCTCTTTTGGCCCCGAATATACAGCATGACGAGACTCCAGCTAAGGTGCTTTATACCTATAATTATTGAATCAGTCAGGTAAGCAGTTTAACCCAAACACCCATAAAAAGTCTAGACTGGAGAGAGACAGATCTGGTCTCCCTCCCAGCAAGCTCCCAGCTGAGCTGGGCTCTTCCCGGTTAGGCTCACCTCCAAACCTTGCATCAATTGCAGGTCTAGTGGGGTGGCACTGAGTGAACCCCCAGCAGCTCAATTAACATTTTTTCCTGTCCACTGTGGGGTTTGTGTACCCCATCCCAGACTTGTATGCCAAAAATGGTAAAAGCAATTCTATTTTGTCTAATTCTTTAAAGCAAGATGGGTTTCTATCCAATGACATTTAATATTTTCTGTGCAATGGTCTTATCCATTTATTTTTTTTCGTTACATAAAGGGTTGAACACTGCTAAATATAATAGCATCTTATTGTGGTTTTCTGGCTCAAAGCCCTATCCATCTTCATACCACAAAAAAGAAGACAGAGCCTCTTTTCTTTACTTAACAGTAAGAATTAGGAAAAAATATTTAAAAATTTACAGTTATAAAGAAAAAGTCACCCATGACTGCTCCCAGTGTATTCTTATAAACAAAAGGAGGGATTGTTAATTAGTAGAGCTCAGAATTTAAATGAAAAGTTCACCATTTTGTGTTGGGTTCATGCTGTAGCCTCAGACACTCACTATTGATTATCATGGTTTTATGCTCAGCAGTAGGAAGCAATTACAAAAATTCTACTACTTTGAGGTACACATTCCCTTGTTATTACACACTGCAATAGCTTCGCTTAGTACTGTAACTTCTCCACTAACACAGGGTTCTACTTTTAACTTTTACACTCATGCATGCATGTTCCCAGTATTCCTTTGGATCTTGCACACATTTTCATGGTGCAATAATGCAAAACATTTTTCTCCTTGAATATCATTCAGTACCAATGAAGATCAGAATTGCAATACGTCACCTAATCCTGGCTACTGTAGGTGCAGCAGGATTGTGTTGATTGGAATTACAAGTGTGATTGTGACAGTTACATTTTTCTGCAAAGACAGGCCAAAGGAAAAACCATACTTGCAAGATACGTGAAGTTTTTTTTAAAGTATATCTTAATTTACCATGCAGCACTCCCTCTTTTTGTAATTCCAGAGAAGAGAGAATTTGTGATCAGAGACCCTCAAAGGAGTTGGAGGCCCTTTGAGTCTGCAGCTGAGCTGGAAATGCCACAAAGACAGATTTCTAGCCTAGTTTTGATTTCAAAAGTGCTGTGAAAAGTCTGGCCACCAGAAAATTTAGGCATTTCTGCTTCCACCGAGGATCAGAAAATGCACAGGGACTCTAGGGAGAAATGTGCTACAGGGAAAAAATTATCCACAATTTTTAATCTTAGTGAAAGCTTTGATTCAGATTAGATTTTAATGCAAGGCAAAAAAAAAAATCAATGTCAGTTCTTATTTCATTTGAACGAGATCACCCATTGCTACTGTGAGAACTTCTTGAAAAGTCTAATTCCTGCATACGGCAGCAGCAGTAGCCTTGGTTGAGTGACTGATGATAAATTAATTTGATCATCTCCACTTCATATGGAGAAATTAAAGAGGAGGGAACCCTGGGTTGCCAAGGGATTAGTTTTTCCAGACATCTGACTCTCCTCATATTTACTGGTCCCACCCACAGGGCCATATTTCCTCACCTATCGTAAGTACATCCTGCAGCAGGCAAAACCCAGGTTTACAGTCTCCTTGGTAGGAGTCCAGGCACCAATGTGGAATCATTTCAGGACAATTAAAAATTCATTCCATCCATCATTATTTTGACCTTTTTGTAATTTCCTCTATTATACATTTATTTCCCCATGGACATCAAGGAGAGAGGACAAAAGATAAATAGATATTAAGGAGTGAAGTTGTGGATTAGGTCCTCAAGGGAATACAGACTCCAGAGAAAGAGAACAAGGAAAATGCTATTTCCGTCTATTATTTACATAACCTGATTTTTGCTCTTGGAGTGGAAATTTGTTTCATTGTGATCAACTTTGATCACATGAATTAAAGTGATTACCAGAAAAATTTGCATTAGTGACTACTGTATTAGGCATTTGAAGGCTGATTTCACTGAGAGAACTGGAGAAAAATCTGGACTATGTGGGGTCAGTGTTACAATAATTAACCCCTCAAAAAACTAG
The DNA here is from genome assembly GCF_965140295.1 of Lepidochelys olivacea. Taxonomy (NCBI): domain Eukaryota; kingdom Metazoa; phylum Chordata; order Testudines; family Cheloniidae; genus Lepidochelys; species Lepidochelys olivacea. Next base: position 51,706,723 of record NC_140421.1, on the reverse strand, counting down.
TGGAGCTAACTGCCTAATCTTGTCTTCTCAAGCAGAAGTTACCTGTAAAATGGTGAGATAGCACTTGTATAGACACAACAGGGTTTTCCCTCTTGAGTATATTTATCATGCAGAGAAGATAGAGCCTTCACTAAAAGGAAAAATACGGTATAGCAGGACCTTGTCGCATCGCTAAAAGACAACAGCTTTCAAAACTTTTTAGAACAAAAATGCAGAGACTGATTAAGTTGTTTACCCACAAAATTTACCCACAGTATTAACTTTGCAACATTGAAAATGCAGCTATGACAATTTAAACCAGCTGAGAATCTGGCCCAATAAGCAAAAGATCAACAGCAAGTAAATTGCTTCCACAGTTTGAAGAAATGTTCTAATTCCCTGAAGCATTTCTCTTCACTACTTCTTCCTTCCCTCTCCTTACTTTTAAAAGAGTTTACTAGTAAAAATAAGTGAGCCCAATTCTGATTTCCCTTACACTGGTATCAATTGATTGACATTACTGCAGATACTCCAGATTTAGACTGGTCTATGAGCAGATTGAGGCCAAATGCATATAGAATTTATTTATGTTGCTACTTTTATGGTTATCACGAGCATTGTTTGAAAAAAAGATTAAAACAGGTTGCTTGGAAACTGTCACAGGATGGCCTCAGGTCCAGGTGCAAGCTCAGTCCAAATTAAAGCACTTCCCATCTAAGGGCTTGCCTTCACTGCACAGGTAACTTGAGTTCCAGTGTGAGCGTTGCCCCTCACTTGAGTTCTGTCTCCACACAAAAACCTTTACCTGGGGTGGTGCTTTTAATTCAAGCTAGCTGGGCAGTCAGGGGGTATAGCTTCAGCCTGAGTTGGCACAACCTGTCAGTTGCTAATCCAATCACTTTGAGCTTCTGAGTATATTGCTAACACTTGAGCTACATGCAACACTTGTTTGCAGTATGGCTGCTCTTGTTTGAGCGCTAGGCTAACTCCACGGTCGATAATTGAGATAACTTTGCAGTGAGAGCATAGGCTACTGTACACAGGCAGTTCAAAAGAAAGCACTCCCTTTCGATGGTGAAAAGCTCATTCAAAATACAGTCCCAAAGTAAACAGAAATCATCTTATTTCATGTTTCCTGACCCACAGCCCTCTCTTCCTGGGATCAAGGCCATAATCAGCACTTTCTCCACCAGCCCCAACACCACTTCCTCTTCCTCTCTCCAGCAGCTGGCTCTGATTGCCTGATTGTTTCCAGCTGCCTTGACCTCCCACCTTTTTAACTCTTTCCTCCCTGATGCCCCCACAATCCAGCACAAAAAGGAAGATGTTTTCTCATCTATACTTCTTGAGTGACCCAAAATCCCAGCCTCAGGGTCCTTCCAATATCTCAATAGCTACTATATCACCACAACAAAATGCAGGACAAAATTTAAAGATTTATCTCCTCTGTGGAGATAGAGGCGGTTAGGGACTATTTAGAAAAGCTGGACGTGCACAAGTCCATGGGGCCGGATGAGCTGCATCCGAGAGTGCTGAAGGAATTGGCGGCTGTGATTGCAGAGCCACTGGCCATTATCTTTGAAAACTCGTGGCGAACCGGGGAAGTCCCGGATGACTGGAAAAAGGCTAATGTAGCGCCAATCTTTAAAAAAGGGAAGAAGGAAGATCCTGGGAACTACAGGCCAGTCAGCCTCACCTCAGTCCCTGGAAAAATCATGGAGCAGGTCCTCAAAGAATCAATCCTGAAGCACTTGCATGAGAGGAAAGTGATCAGGAACAGCCAGCATGGATTCACCAAGGGAAGGTCATGCCTGACTAATCTAATCGCCTTTTATGATGAGATTACTGGTTCTGTGGATGAAGGGAAAGCAGTGGATGTATTGTTTCTTGACTTTAGCAAAGCTTTTGACACGGTCTCCCATAGTATTCTTGTCAGCAAGTTAAGGAAGTATGGGCTGGATGAATGCACTATAAGGTGGGTAGAAAGCTGGCTAAATTGTCGGGCTCAACAGGTAGTGATCAATGGCTCCATGTCTAGTTGGCAGCCGGTATCAAGTGGAGTGCCCCAGGGGTCGGTCCTGGGGCCGGTTTTATTCAATATCTTCATAAATGATCTGGAGGATGGTGTGGATTGCACTCTCAGCAAATTTGCGGATGATACTAAACTGGGAGGAGTGGTAGATACGCTGGAGGGGAGGGATAGGATACAGAAGGACCTAGACAAATTGGAGGATTGGGCCAAAAGGAATCTGATGAGGTTCAATAAGGATAAGTGCAGGGTCCTGCACTTAGGACGGAAGAACCCAATGCACAGCTACAGACTAGGGACCGAATGGCTAGGCAGCAGTTCTGCAGAAAAGGACCTAGGGGTGACAGTGGACGAGAAGCTGGATATGAGTCAGCAGTGTGCCCTTGTTGCCAAGAAGGCCAATGGCATTTTGGGATGTATAAGTAGGGGCATAGCGAGCAGATCGAGGGACGTGATCGTTCCCCTCTATTCGACATTGGTGAGGCCTCATCTGGAGTACTGTGTCCAGTTTTGGGCCCCACACTTCAAGAAGGATGTGGATAAATTGGAGAGAGTCCAGCGAAGGGCAACAAAAATGATTAGGGGACTGGAACACATGAGTTATGAGGAGAGGCTGAGGGAGCTGGGATTGTTTAGCCTGCAGAAGAGAAGAATGAGGGGGGATTTGATAGCTGCTTTCAACTACCTGAAAGGGGGTTCCAAAGAGGATGGCTCTAGACTGTTCTCAATGGTAGCAGATGACAGAACGAGGAGTAATGGTCTCAAGTTGCAGTGGGGGAGGTTTAGATTGGATATTAGGAAAAACTTTTTCACTAAGAGGGTGGTGAAACACTGGAATGCGTTACCTAGGGAGGTGGTAGAATCTCCTTCCTTAGAGGTTTTTAAGGTCAGGCTTGACAAAGCCCTGGCTGGGATGATTTAACTGGGAATTGGTCCTGCTTTGAGCAGGGGGTTGGACTAGATGACCTTCTGGGGTCCCTTCCAACCCTGATATTCTATGATTCTATGATTCTATGATTCTATGAAAGAGCAATCTAACTGGACATTGTGGAGTGGTTATACTATTCCATCTCTTCCACAATTAACAGAGATCACTAGGGATGTATTGCAGCAGACAGTTTAATAAACATAGGCACTTCCTGGTCAGGGAGATTGCTAGTTGCTACTAGAGGCATCACTCATTGTATTTGTCCTCACACTGGAGGTGCCAGAATGGGGGAACCAGCGGGCCATGGCACCATCACTTTTAAAAGTGATGCCCTCTCCCGCTTTTACCTGCCGTAAGGAGAAGCGACAGGGGGCGGGGTCTTCAAGGGGAAGAGGCGATGTGGGGGCAGGGCCTCAGGGGAACAGGCTACGTGAGGGTAGAGGCTCAGGGAAATGGGGAGCAGGGCCATGGTTCAGGTGCTGGTAGCCCCTCACTTTGTGGGAGCTTCTGCCACTCCTTCCTCACACTATATGAGGTCAGAAGTGAGTTAATCCCTCTCTCTAAAGAGGGAATGAGAGAAAGAAAAGAGACACCCCCTTCCCCCCCAGCATTGTGAGTGAACCAGGAAAATGGAAAATCAGGGAGGAGACCTGTGAAAGCTGCAGCAGGAAGGAGGCAGAGTCCTCACTCAGTACAGCTATGGAGCCCATAGTGCGAATGGCTTTGCTAAAGAAGTCTGATTTTGGCAACTCAGGCAACTGGCCTTGCTGGATCTACAGATTAAAGTGATCTCAAATGGCTTCTAGTTTAGCAGGGATGAGCACAAGAATACCAGGTAAATGTCCTGATATTTGCTGTGGGTGATGCTGCTGCGGCTGCTATCTCGTGTGCCCATATTCTGACTGAAGAGAAAAGAAAGAATACACCAGAGTGAAAGAGGGTTTTGAGGCCCATTTCATAAGCAGACAATTATATACAGACTGGCCAAATTTAATAGGAGGCACTAGGAACATAGGGAAACAGCAGAGATTTATTACTGAAGTTCAGGGTCTTGCTGAACATTGCCAATATAAAGCATTAAAAGGAGAACTATTACGAGACAGGAGAGCTGTTGGCATAAGAGACATCAGTTTTTCAGCACAGCTTCAGTTAAGACCCCATTCTCACACTAGCAAAAGTCAGAGTGCAAGAAACCACAAAGAAACTGCAATGTGACTAACATGCTAGCAGCATAGAGGAGACGGCATCAGACAACACAGTAAAAAAAAAAAAGAAATGTGAAAGGAGCAGTCAGACCAAATTTATAAGCTCAGAACAATGCACAACTAGCCAGTGGGAGACCAAACAACCTTAATAGGAGGGTGCGAGACAGAGGTTCCTTGGCAAATGATCCCCTGTTCTTTGCAAACTTACCTCAGACCTCACAAATTCACTACACGAAACATTTCTTACAGAATATTTATCCATAAAGAGTATCTTGTAAGGTATCTACAGAAAGTTTGTAACTTATCAAAATTCCCATCATTGTGAGATATATGTACAGATAATGGTTAAGGAATAAAGTAACTACATTGAAAGTATGCTTTATGGACTTGAAGTAAAAATTAGTCACCAGGGGATAGATAGTATGTCTCAGTGATGGCAGGGAGGGTAGAGTTGTCACCCCTCGCAGGCATTCAGGCAGGGTAGAGTTGTCACCCCTTGCTGCTTAGCCAGTCAAGTAATGCAATGCTCAATTGTTTAGCCTTACTCAGTACCAAGACTTTCAGGAGGGGCAACTGCAAACAACCAAGATTATTCGAAGATAAAAAAGTGACCATTATGACTAGACTGTTTCAGTATAAACACAGAAGGGGAAGAGGTCCTCTTAATCCTTTCACTGAGGAGACACCTTGGGGAGTGGGGATGTTCTCATTAAAAACTGGATCCTGGTTCCTCTGAAGTCAGCCAGCACTGCAACAGACTGAAATTTAGGGGGAAACTTACTATATTAAGATAGTTACCCAGATTCAAGTTTTATGACTTTTGTATTGTATTGCATTGTATTGACATTTGTTTCCATCATTCTTGTCATGTTCCTAGTTAACTCTGCATTCTTTCTTAAATAAACCTTTTGTTTTATTATAATGCTCAGAAGTGCTACGTGTTTCATAGGAACCGTGATTTAAGGTAAAGCCGTAAAGTGGGGTACACTGCATCTTTAGGACATAGGATCTATCCCTATCTGTGAGTAGCCAGTGTTAGAGTTAGGAATGTCACGCTGTTTAAAGTGGCTCACAACTGTGAATGCCTTCCTCAGGGAAGACACCCCAAACTGGTGGTGTAGTCTATAGTTAGATTTCACCAAACTAGTAACAAATGTGAACTCCTGGACCACTATAACAGTCTTACCATGGAGTCATGGACAGTCCGCTTAGATTCTGCAGTCTATCTTGCCACCCAGACATATTGGACCACAATTAGGTTGCTTCTAATCCCAAGAGACCAGTTATATACCCCAAATCAATTGGTACTCTAGATTCTACACCAAAGACGGACAATGCCTGTAGCCAATCCTGTAATAAACTATCTAAAGGTTTATTAACTAGGAAAAAAGAATAAGGGTTATTTACAGGTTAAAGCAAGCAAACATATACACACAAATAAGTTACCATCTAAATCCTAAGAGTGACAGAGTTGTAGAGATCTGCCAATTCAAAGGGTCTTTCAGGACAGACACAGGAGGCAGTCTGTGGGGATCTCAGGCTTCAGTTTAGAGTCTCTGTCTCCTCAGAGTTCAAACAGCCAAACAGGGTGATTTCACAGTCCTCAGTATCTTGAGAACTGTCAGAAACACAAACTTGGAAAAGCTATGGAAGATGTGGCAAGACACACAAAGCCACAACTGGTAAGAATGTCCAGCAAGAGGCAGAATGTAGAAGATGCCACAAAATGGGACATTTTGCTATGGCATGTAGGTTCACTAAGAGTAGTGGGAACAATCCAAGAGGGAGTGGCATAGTATAACAATGCATCCATACTTGTAGGGACTATATCCTCAATAGAACAGACAACACACTGGTACACAAGCATGAGTCTAAATGATTGAAAGCTTAAATATAAAACTAGTACTATGGTAGCATTCACTACAATTCCAAAAACGGATTATAATCGATCCCGGATAGAAATTTGTAAAGATCAGATAAGATTCTATGTGGGGATAAGTAACAATTTGTTTGTGGCCAGTTCCTTGGGAAAGTGGAGAAAGGACAAAGTTCTTCAACGAATTATAATATGTAATACAAGAACTGACAAGTCCCCTCCAGTGTTGCCAGTGATACAAGGACTAAACCTGGTGGAGAAATTGGAATACATTAATGGCAAAAAGCAAACTAACGAGATGTATCTATACAACTTCACAGGCTCAGGGGAAAGCTACAGGGGAACACAAAATAAAACAGGTGCCATCAGTGACTCTCAGCCCCATGCCATATCCCTATATCCTTACTAGGCAAAGACAAAAGAGGAATTAAATAGAATAGAAGATATCAGGGTTATTTCTCAGATAGAAGATCCCATTGACTGATATGTAGGGATCATTGTAGTACTGAAGCTCAAAAGCAAAATCCAGACTTGTGTGGACCTTACTCACCTGAAAGTATGTGCAGAGAAAAACATGTCTCCCACAGTTAACAAGACATTAGCTAAGTTATCAGAGGCCAAGGTCTTCTCAAAGTTAGATACACACTACAGCAGGCTTCTGGGAAATCCCATATTAAAGAATCAATACCATTAACTACATTCACCACCCCACTTGGAAGACTGAAACAATATCTTCCATTCGGCATATGTTCAGCATCAGAACATTTCCAAAGAGAATCTCTCAGATTGTGTTAAGTTTGCCAGACATCTTTTTCTATGCAGATTATGTGTTGCTATACAGCAGAGACAAAAATGAACATAATGAGCAACTGCACATGGCGCTTCCAAAAAGCCAGCCTCACCCTGAATAAGAAATGTGAATTTGAAATGGAGTAGATAACCCTTATAAGACACAATTAGCAAACAGGGAATTCAGTCAAATTCAGACAAATTGAAGGCATTACTTGCCTTACCCGAACGCCAAGATGTTTCTGCTGTAAAAAGATTCTTGGGCATAATAAATCATTTTGGGAAATTCTTAACAAATTTATAGCTCATCTAACAAAACCCTTAATGGGTACAATATCTGGATCCAAGGAAGCACTGTGATGGTCCTTGCTTGGGGTGGTTGGTAGGGGAGCGTCACCTAGTAGTCAGGTTGTAGGCCTGTGACATGCACAGGGGTTGTTGGTAGAGGACCTTGGGCCCACCCATTGCACCAGGCTCCAACCCAGGGTCCTTTGAGGGCTATCAGTGATCTGACAGCTGGGGATGCTTAAGGCTGCCCTCCCTGGGCCACTTGCTATTTCCCTCAGCTCCCCCGCTGGCCCCCTCTTTCCCCCTGCCCCATGGTTGTCCTAAGGTTGTTGTCTGGGCTAAGGCAGCATGAGGGTTGTCTGCTCACTACAAGGCACCTTCTGGTAACTGCATGTAGTGAGGTAGTTCTCTTTCTCTGGTGGCAACTGCCTTCTCTTGCATTATGGCCCACCCTCCTGGGCCACCTCAGCCTGAGAGCTTTCTCCTGCTGGGGTAGTCCAAATGCAATAAAGTGAATTACCAAGTCTGGAGTTCATATGAGAGGGAAAGGGGAATGTTTCCCTCTCAGGCTGTCTCTGCAGCAGGTCCTCTCTTCCCTCAGGGAGAGACATTTCAGCAATTGTTTAGGGAGAGATTCTGCCTTCCCTCAGATCTTCTCTCCTGGAGTTGCAGATATGCTTTCTTCCCTGGTCTACTGCCAAATGAGCTGCTCCCCTGCCTTTTAATTCTTCCTCCAGTTGGTGTATTTGCTACAGGTGTAGCAGGGCAGGGCTGCCTGAGCCCAGAGTATTTCCATCACCTAATGTGGGGTTTGTACACCCCATCACAAGCACACAATATAACACATTTAATAAAAGAACTACCGACAGCTCCACCTTTGTTTGGAAAATAGCCAACAGCAGTAGTAAGCAGTGCTCACACAAAAGCGGCCAGAAGGAGATCAGAAACGCGTTGCATTCATATCAAGAAGCCTCACAAACTGAGCAGTGGTATGCTCAAGTGCAAAAGGAAGCTTTAATAGTCACTTGAATTTTAACACAGAACAGACACAAGCCCTTAGTAGCATTATTGGGTTCAACATAACTGCATGACATTCCACCTAGGATTCAAAGATTTCAACTATGGTTGACAAAGGAGGATTTGGGACCTGCAGGTACTTATCAGGAAGTGAGCCCCCTCCACAAGGAACTCCACATGGAAACTCAACGGAAGTGAGAGCATGGTCAGGAAAACTGATGAGACCCCTCAAAGACCAGACCTTTAGAATACTGCTCAGAACTACCTAAATGCAATTAATAAGCAGACATCATAGTTTACATAGTTTTAAGGAATTTGAAGTTTATTTTGAATTGTTGTATGTATATAAAACAAATTATAAAGCAATACAATGTTTTTATTAGAAAGAAAAGGAGATATGAAGTGGTTATAGAAGTCCTGGAGCTCCACAGATGCCAGAGAAAACCAGGATGCGCTGCAGAGGGGGAGATTAATAAACATAAGAACTTCTTGGTCAGAGAGTTCTCTAGTTGTCACTTAAGGCATGGTTCTTTATGTTTTCCTCACACTATGGACACGACCAATGTTCAAAATCATATGGGTCAGATTCTCTGGACTGGCTGAAGAGTGTTTTGCATATTTCCGGAGTGAGAAAGGTCAAAGCTGTCCTAAATCACCTATGAATTGTCTCAACCCTGGGGCCATTGAGTTTCCAAAACAACCCCTCCCCACAGACTGTTATTGCAATTGGAGATTAGAGCTATGCAAGGGCACCTCAGCCATGCCCCCTTTTCTCCTGACTATACCCCTCCCCACCTGCAGTTAGGAGGAAGAGTAGAGAAGAAGCCATAGGGACACTCCTGGTCTTCCTGGATTAATGGTTTGATATACCAGAATAACACAAAGCAGTCAAAGAATCAGGACTAATAATACGTACAAAAGCAGGCCAACCTTAACTATAGAGTCGAGACCAGGATCTCCAAGATACAACATATCATCATAAGGATGGGTAACAGGACAACTGGTTTTCTAGCTGGTCAGGGGGTCATTTACTCAGTGTACGTGAATATACATAACAAACCTTAATGCTGAGCCAAATTCTTGGTCAATTTATGTGACCTGGAATCCTATCGACTGCAGTGGGGTCCCACAGAATTTATAGACTTATAGACTTTAAGGTCAGAAGGGACTATTATGATCATCTAGTCTGACCTGCACAATGCAGGCCACAGAATCTCACTCACCCAATTTAAAACATTTGCTCCATTGTTTACTTAAGATTTAGTTTTAGTCTGAAACCATATAATAATGGTGTGACAGTAGTGCTGTTAAGAGACTAGCACTCCTTTCCTGGCTCCAGAAACCTGGCTTGGGTCAGGATTACAAAAGTTTAGATCTGCCACTTAACACAGTTAAATATCCATCAACTCCATTGTATATGGTTATTTTTACAGCCTGAACTGCAAAGCCCATTGATGGGAGGCAGATTTCTATTAAGACTGGAAATTAAATAGACTTTGAAGTACGTAAGACACATCCACTGCCAGTAACAAACACCTCCTTTAGTCTGTTTTTGTACAAAGGGACAAGCAGGTGGTGTCATCCTGTAATTTTCAAGATGGACTGTGAAAGTGTAATGCAAAATATCCTAGACTACCAGTACATAAGAGCTCCAACCTTCCCCTAATCTCCAAAAATGTAGAGAGAGAGCTGGGAGTAGCTTGGGGATAGGGAATCGTTTGGGTCTGACAGCCAGCTTAGGGGTGCAACAATGGAGAGGATGAGGTTTATGAGAACAACAATCTAAACTCACCCTGCTTTTAGATACTTTTTGCATGCACATGTATGTTTCTATTAACTCTTAAATAAACAAAGGCATGATAATTAAGAGTCAAGATGATTAGTAATGTCAACACAGCTCTCAAAATAGGAGAGAGAACAAAAATCAGCAAACGAGCACAAAATATTATTTTAAAGTAATTCCTATATACACCGTGGAGCTGCAGAGTGTTGAACATTCTAATGCCTAGAGCTCATTCTCCAGCAAATTAGTTTTTTAAAAGCAGGTCACATTTTTATTTAAAGCTCTTTGACTATTTTCTCCATTGTGTGCGCCTGCTTAGTGAGCCTTTAGATGTCATCAGTGGTTGGCCAACTTGGTAAAACAAAGATTCGTTTTACACTATGTAATAACACAGACTTAAATACTTTAATATTAGGAACTGAAAACTTATCTTCAGATTCTATCAGTTTTCATGTATGGTTTCTTTGCTAGACACCACAGTGTTCTAATTACATATTTATGACACCTACTATTAATTATAGAACATGGATAAAATTAAATGTCATTTATTTATTTATTTGTGGAAGGCTAAGTTATCCCCTGGGTTGAAAGCTTATGCCATCACCCATGTGCTAACAGATATATTATTCAATAGTGATTACAGATTTATTATCTGATATTCTTAGCCTACATATTGTTAGCAAGCTCTCGGTTGATCAAACTTTCACTGGATCAGGTCTGATAGTACTGCAGTATTTAACCTTACAGCTGCACTACTTGCTACAGTGGTAATTGTGGTGTCTGCTGAAAAGTGGTGTCCAGTATTGTAGGATTTTCCTTGAAACTGGGGAAATCTGCATTAAATAAATTATTCCTTGTAGTGGAAATTCTCAGCAAAAACATTTTTCAGCTGTCACCGCAGAATATAAACAAGACAGATGGGGAAAAAAGAAGAGAGCCAACTGACTGTTGAGTAAATACGCTTGAAATTATTCCACACATTGCTAATGTTCAGCTGTATTGTTTTAATATTTCAGTAACTCCTTTCTAGCTAAACTTGAGTAAAAAGGCTATTTCAAGAGCCTGAACTTTCTCAAGCTGATGTCCCTGAATCCTTTTTTCTTTTCCTTGAACCATAAAGGATTCATCTAGAATTCAGCGCTAGATTATGATTTGAAGGAAAAGTTTAGGGTATAAGGCCCAGATCTTCAAATCTACTTAGGCTCCTAACTTACATTGATTTCATGTTCTGGGCCTTAATAACAGACAGATGGAAGTCTGACTCTCAGTACTGCTAAATACAGGTTACTTTTATGTTCAAAGGAGCAAGAAGCTGAGGAAGATTAACAAGCAAACAAAACAACTGCTAATGAAAACACCAGGCTATCTTCACTTGGAGAGAAGAATAGGAAATTAACATACGGAAATTCTGGCAATAAAACAATATTCTGCTCCCTGCAAAAATCACACACTGAGAATGCTACACCTCCAAAATGTCCCCGAATCCCTCAGAATTTGAATCAGTCAAATATACAACCACCTAGATTCAAATCAGGAACATGCATTAGAGCCTAGTTTTCAGCAGGGTTGAAGAGTTCATCTCCCATTGATTTAGCCTAGAACCTTTCCAGATAAGGCCCTGTATATCTAACAGCCTCTATTCCAACTGGCCATGGGATGGAGGGGCAAGAGCTGTTAAAATGTTGGTAAACAAAGTGTCTGAGGGTTCGGTTTCTCTAGATGGAACAGATACGAGAAGGCTCACAATAACCTGTCTTTCATAAATTAAAGCCAATGCAAGGTTTTGGTAGAACTTTATCCCTGAACCTGAAGAAGCCATTGAGGTTACAAACTGTTCATAAAGGTCTCACAGCATACAAAAACTCAGACCAGACCTAAGTTATTTCAAGATCCACCTCCTACTCAATTCTAGCTAAAAAATTAAGTTGGTGAGATGTCTTTGTGACGATTTAAAGGTTTCAGAGTAGCAGCCGTGTATTCTTTATCTGCAAAAAGAAAAAGAGTACTTGTGGCACAAATTTATTTGAGCATAAGCTTTCGTGAGCTACAGCTCACTTCATCGGATGCATGCTATTTAAAGTTAGCCATAACAGGAAATCCAGGTGGCATGGGCGCTGATGAATCTTAGATCTGGTCCATTCACTGGCTGTGGATGCTGGCTCCCTTGGAAAACAGGAAGTTAGCAACTGTCCAGCTGCAGCGGAAGGCCATTTTCCTTCTCTGTCAGCTCTCTTTAGTGCTGAATGTAAAGGGAAGCTCTTTTTAAATGCAGGGTGCTGTCTTGGCTAAACTTCTGCATCTAGGTTCACTGTGACTGCTCTTTCGCTGTGCCCACCCCAAGATGGCTCCAAAAATCTACCCACAAATCACCTCCTGATTTGACGAAACTATTGCTTCAACACTTTTTGTCCCTCATTTGAAGCCCAGTGTGGTCAAGAAGCATAACAAGGAATTTAGGAATTAGTATGTCCGCTTGTTTGAAAGCTGGAGTTCTCCTGAAAATAAAATGCCTGTCATTAAGGAATTTTCTTCAAGCACCTGCTGCTTGGTGATAGCATGAGTAAAGTTTCAAACAGTAACAGGAGCATCTGCAGATGGGAACAGCATAAGGAGTTTTCGCCTTACCATATTATACGTTTTATATGATTGTGTTCACACCACTTTAGAACAATTGTTTAGTTATTTAGCTTCTGCCACAAGCCCCATACACTACATTGGTTCCATAAACCATTGAAAATTATGGCATATTATCTAGCTAATTGAATTAATTAAAGAGACCGGCTGCTGCTGACTCTGTATTTTTTGAATAATACACATGAAAGGATAGATTTTTCATGAAAAATTAGTACTGAGTATTGTGGATGAAATAGGCAAGTTAGAAATGTTTTTAAATCCTCTACTGGAATTTCACAACATAAAATAACATTCTAATGATTAAGACATTTATACAGCTCCCCTCATAATCATTACACTTGGGGATTTCATAAACATGAAAAGTGAAATTGCATAGCCATGCTGGGAATTAGTTTATAATCTATCACAAAACCACAGTGACAACTCCTATGCAGATGCAGTCCACAAGTAGAGATTAAGAGATCTCAGTAAACAGGCTAGATTGCAAGGAAACCAGGAAAGCCAATGGTTAACCTGGTATGTTTAAGTATGTTTGACCTATATATTGTGGAAGACTGTGACTCTGAGCTACTGAAAAAAAGTGGATGGTTATTACATTCCCACCCACATTAACTGATGTACAGTCTGTGCACTCCTACAGAGCCCTCATCTCAGAGGAGACCCCCCTCGACCACTGCGGGGAGGGGAAAACAAAAACAGAAACCCCCGAGTGGCACTGCAACCCTGAGCATGGGGGCACACTATCACTTACTCAACTTTGGCCTGTCCATCCCTTTGTTATGACAGAGGGGTGGCTATGCCAAACCTGAGTGGCATGGGGCCCCATGAGTGCCAAATACTTGAGTGGTCCTGGGCAGTTGGGATTGGAAGGAGCTGCCCTCGCCTGGGATGGGAATGAGTGCTGAGCCAGGTTTGTGCCAGTGAGTGGCCAGGAAGAACCTGCAGACCATGGATGAGGAGCTGGGGATGAGTTCTTGGTACACTATGAGGTGAATGGGGAATGTTGAGGGGCTGCAGGATGAATGGGGAAAATTGGGGGGATAATGGGGTTGGGAGCGAGTGGGGGAGGTTGGAGGCTGTGGCTGGTGGAGTTGAGGTGTTGGGGGCTGCTGTGAGCAGGATGTAAGTCAGGGATTCTGGGATGTGAGTGAGGATGTCAGGATAAGCGGCAGCTGGTAGAGATTTGTCAGGGTATATAGGTGTGGGGTGTGTTTCTTGGGGAGAGTGCAACAGTCTAGGGCGTATGAGGGTGGCAGATGTATGGGGAGAGGGCCCTCTGCTGTTTAGTTTATGAAAGGGTAGGACCCCCCTCAATTTCCATAGTGTAGAGGGCCCCCAAAATTATTTAATTCAGGCTTGACCTGATTTTAAATAAAAGGGAGAATAACTGAGGGTGCTGTGTTAACTAAACAGGAATGAATATGATAGTAACTTTCCTTCATAGCAGACTAAATAGATCCTATCCAGACCTAGACTCACTGGAAAGCTGCACTGGGGCAAACCCTGGAGATGAACTAATAGTATACATTGGCCACAGTACCTCTTTCCTGGCTTGTTTTAAGTCATGTTTTTGTCACAGATCTTACTAATGATACGTGAATTATTGGAGTGAATGTGGAAAAAACTTCATGCAAGAAATATTACACTCTTATTTCCCTTGCCAGGCATGATCTGATACCACGTTGTCTTGCCATCACTTTTGTGAATTCTACTCCTTCCTGTGCGGAACCGTAGCTTGATGGTATTGACATTCTATGGTCCAGTTTTATTGATCTAGTTTGATGTCACAATTACTCTTCATTCCTAGTACTTTTCAGAGGCATAGAGTTCCCATGACTAAAATGAAGGCTTAGACTATGTCATTGTAGAAGCTTAGGCAAATCACCTCAGTTTACCTTTTTTTGGTTTGTGAGCCTTTACTTCAATTGAAAAGATAATCTGAACTCTACTTTATAGGTATAGGGCCAGTTTGACAAAGGTATTTAAGTATCTTGTCAGTCTGGCTCTTATTTCCACCTCTTGGAAAAATCCATAGTTTGAGTGAAAATCCAGCCATTGCCAAGATACTTCAGTTATAATGCACACAAAGTGGGAAATGCCATAATTATTTGAAACATTTTCCTCTCTACAATTATTATTGCATCTCCAAGGCCGCAGTTCAGTAGAGCACTTAAACACATGCCTAAATTTGTTTTAAGTATTATGCTGAATAGTGATGGGCTGTTCAATCAGGGCCCAAAATCCTTAATGCTGACGGCTTGACCTCACTACTTCAAATGGGGGCTGAACTGACTTCTGGCCTCTACAGATTTAGAACCACAAAAATAGTAAAAAGCCACCTTTGCTCTCCCCCATCCTTTGCCTTCAGGACCTGCATAGATTCCACAATTGACCAGATATTCCTCTAACCAAGTCTCAGCAATTGTATCTAACTCCCAGAAATTCTTCCTGAACTAGGTTCACTTCTGATGAATCATACGTCTGAGAATTTTTCCAAAAAGTAAACTATCGGAACTTTTTTTAATGGTTAACTTGGCGGCTTTATAGCACAACATCTTTTGAAGAGATTAAAGCAAAGGGAGAAATGTAAGAGGAGTGGTGGGAATGGATTGTGTGTTTGTGGGTTCCAGGAATCCAGCAGGCATTTCTCTGTCAATTACACTGAAGCCAGAGTATAAAGCTAAGGCAATTTACCTCCAAGAAGCAATGGTTAATGACATTAAGAATATCAAAATCTCCTCTTTCACTCATTCATTTAAATAAATTGTACTTCAAATCAGTGATGGGCAGGCATCAAAAGGCTTGATCTGAAATGATCATACTTTTCGAAGCTATCACTTTCATCACAAACACTTTCTTTAACTTCTTTGTCAGGCTCTCAGTCTTATGCTAGGAAAATTTGGTATAATGAATAGAGGGTGGGTGTAATGGACAAAAGAAAGAAGACACCTGGGTTCAGCTGGTACCCTGCCATTAACCCACTCTGTGATGTTAAATAGTCACTTAATTTCGCTAGAGAGTAAGTGAGTGAGGTATTTTTATTGGACCAGCTTCTGCTGGTGAATGAGACAAGCTTTGAAGCTTCACAGATCTCTTCTTCAGGTCTGGGAAATGTTCTCAGTGTCACAGCTATATACAAGATGGAACAGATTGTTTAGCTTAAGTAGTTAAGACATATTCTAAAGGACCATTCAAGGTGAAGTGGCCCACTGACATTCCTTTCTCTGTTGTTCAGTTTATTCACCTGTGAAATTAAGGAGCAAAGTATTCTGAGCAATCTGGGTCAAAAGCTGCTATTCATATAAATGCAAAATATTATTTCCCAATAAAAACCCACCTGGCTTACTGGAACCCACTTACCTACAAACCTCTGCCTCCAACCACACCAGGCTCCGACTGCCTGTGAATTGAATGCTAGCAGTCCCCTGCTTTCTCTGGAGCTTGCTATGTCCTTTGCTTTATCGGATATCATCCTTTGCAAGAACTAAAAGTGAAGACTTGAACTCCAGGCAGAGCAACAGCTGGAACCCACCATTTTTAAGTATAAGGGGATCCAGAGGCCTGAGGGTGGGGTTTACAGAGGGATAGAAGGAGGCATCACCTGAGTGACATGCAAAAAATGATGTTGGTGGCTGGTAGTGAGAAGAATAGAGCCTTTTGGTCTGAGTGATATGGGATGAGAATGCCACTGAGGAGTGGCCTGCATTTTTCAGGGAAGGAGCTGAGGGCTTGATTAAATTTAGAGATGGGTCCTTCTCTTGAACTAGCCCCAAACTTCAGACCAATCTCAGGTTTGGTTCAGTCACAAAAAGCCCCAAGTGTAAGTGAGTTTTTGTTTAAAAAAATTAAAAAGCTGTTTCACTTCTCTGTTCCTACTATAAACACCAGCATCCCCCTCATCTCTCAAAGCATAAAAACTGACTTCAAAACAGGAAAGTCAAGACTACCAATTTTTTCTAAATATCTAGCCGACACAGCGAGTCATCAGGAGCTTCCATAGTAATGGGATGAATAAGCATATTGGGTAAGGGTTAGTATTTCACTGTGTCTGCTTCCGAGAGAATCAGAGTTTTATTTCAGAAACCATAGTCTTCCACATTTAATAAAACATAGTTCACTGCTATGAGGACATCTGTCCTGCTGATGATAAAGTAATAATGTTTGGACAATTTAGGGAATTTGTTTATCTGTGTCAGACTGCAATTCCATTTTGAATGTGGAGCTGGTTGCCTTTTCACATCCACGTTGGACTGAAATTCCAAGGGGTGGTGACACAAGGCTAACAATGGAGAGTTGTTAACCTGAACAGCTCCCATTCAAATGGAGCACCCTTGGACAAAGAGATGACTGCCACACAGAGCAAACCAATATTTCAAATTTGGATTGGAGGGGGGTGACAATCAAGCAACAGGTCACCTGGTAGAGGACTTGGTCACCTGCTGAGGCTGATCAGGGTGTCACTTGACAAAGGGAACTGCGGGGTATAAAAGAAAGGGTCTCTCCCTGGCCATTTTAGAGACTGACTTCCTCATTCCACCCGAAACTGGGTGACTGGGCAACAAAATGGCAAATGAAATTCAATGTCGATAAATGCAAAGTAATGCACACTGGAAATCATAATCCCAACTATGCATATAAAATGATGGGGTCTAAATTAGCTGTTCCTAAAGAAAGATCTTGGAGTCATTGTGGATAGCTCTCTGAAAACATCACTTAATGTGCAGTGACAGTCAAAATAGCAAAAAATGGTGGGAATCATTAGGAAAGGGATAAATAAGACAGACAGACTATTATATTGCCTCTGTATAAATCTATGCTACACCCACATCTTGAATGATGCATGCAGATGTGGTCAACACATCCCATAAAAGATAAATTGGAATTGGAAAAGGTATAGAGAAAGGCAACAAAAATGATTAGGGGTATTGAACAGCTTCCATATGAAGAGAGATTAATAAGACTTGGAATTTTCAGCTTGGAAAATAGATGATTAAGGGAGGATATGAGAGTGGTCTATAAAATCATGACTGGTGTGGAGAAAGTAAACAAGGAAGTGTTATTTACTCCTCTTTGTAACACAAGAGCTAGGGGTCACCAAATGAAGTTAATAGGCAGCAGGTTTAAAATAAACAAAAGGAAGTATTTCTTTACACAATGCAGTCAACCTGTGGAACTCCTTGCCAGAGGATGTTGTGACAGTCAAGACTATAACAGGGTTCAAAAAAGAACTAGGTAAGTACATGGAGGATAGGTCCATCAGTGGCTAGTAGCCAGGATGGGCAGGGATGGTGTTGCTAGCCTCTGTTTGCCAGAAGGTGGGAATGGGCAACAGGGGATGGATCACTTGATGATTACCTGTTCTGTTCATTCCCTCTGAAGCACTT
This sequence comes from Lepidochelys olivacea, assembly GCF_965140295.1. Lineage (NCBI taxonomy): Eukaryota > Metazoa > Chordata > Testudines > Cheloniidae > Lepidochelys > Lepidochelys olivacea. Next base: position 51,688,811 of record NC_140421.1, on the reverse strand, counting down.
GGCATTGGCTACTGTTAGAAGACAGGATACTGGGCTCGATGGACCTTTGGTCTGACCCAGTATGGCTGTTTTTATGTATGTATATCATTCTGGAGGTAAAACCATGTGCAGGAGGGAAGGAGGATCCTGGGCTACTTAAAGGACTGACCTAAGATCAAATAATTCTCAAGAGTGGTGAGGAAACTGAGGAAGGGAAATGCATATTGGTGAATATTGTCTAAATCTATATAATTCTTATGCTAACTAAATTAAAGAGTAATTGTGTTTAGGAACCCTTACAAAGTCTGTGTGCCTGTTGATGAAGAGTTAAACTGCAAATCCAGAGGAACCACAACATGGAATTTTGGAAAGGATGTTCTTAAACTACTGGGGAGTCACTGTTACTGAGCAACTTTGCCACATGATCCCATTTATGTGAAGGGGTAACAAACCGAGAGCCAGTGCTGCAGGAAACACATAGGAAGCTTAAAGACACACGGGTCTAGCATATTGGGATCCAAATATAGTCTGGTGAGTGTCCATCAGAGACAGCTTTATCATGACTGTGTGTGACAAGCGCAGTTTTCAATCACAGCTGAGAATTCTACATTCTGAGCCTATGAGTTAACACAGCTTTTTAACCAAACTGTCTTGTAAGCATGATAGCATCTGTAGGATGAAGATGAAAAACAGCTGCACCACAGAGCTTTGCAAAATAAAAGCTTGTCTATACATTTTAAAAATCTGCACAGGGTGGTCCAGACATATTTCACAAATTACTCCAAACTCCTGAAAAGTCAAATGCACTCAGCGCCTTCATTTGCTTTCACAGTGTTTTAAAACTAAAATATGGAGTATGGTACATTAGTTTTTATTAGAGGCATAGATACAGCATGCGATGAAAGTCCTCAGAGCTATTAAAGTAGTCACAGGAGTTCCCTAGCTGGCAAGATGTTCTGTGTATCATTTTGTGTCAGCTTATCAGTGGAAGCTCTGTTTCTATTGGAAACAATGACAAGTTGAGATGTTAACTCCCATTACAATTTATCTCAGCATAATATGGAAGTTAGCATGGCTCTGCTCTTCATAACATAACTGTTTTTCACTGAAAATTACCTCCCACCAGCCCTCTGATGATTACATCTAGAAACTCTTAGCTCAAGCATCTCAGCTGATTGCAACTGGCATGGCAATGCAGAGGGAGGGAGGTGATCTCATGTACCAGGAACCTAAATCATATAGAGCAAGTTTCTAATGATCCAAATCAAACACTTTGAACTGCAGCTGGAAATGAACCAGAAGTCAATGAAATGTATGAAGCACTGGTGTAATATGCTCTCTAAACCAACCCTGATAAGCAAACAGCTCTTCATGTGTAGTCTCATTTACACCACTTATCTGGAGGTAACTGGAATATAGAAAATTAAATGGGATTATGATTTTCAAACTTGAACTAGTTTTGCTAACCTTTTCAAGCCCCCTCCACCCCTCCAGCTTCACAAAACCCATAAATCCACAGGATTGACATTCCCCTAGAGGGCTGATATAATAATTCAATACCACTGATTGATTTCTAAGACAAACCAAAAAAAGAGTAATTCTAGACACCCCAGTGACATCCTATATTCACCTAAGCAAAATCCTATGATCGGTCATTTCAGAGTGGAACCTACCCAGGAAACTACTGGTATCCAGGTCCAAGATTCCCAGTTTCATCTCATTTTGTTATTTGCTGCTGATACACCTACTCTTTCAAATCCCTTTGTATTATTGTTCACAATACTTCCCAAATTAGTATTATCTCTGCATTTCATTATCAACATGCTGCTTATTCCTAGTTCCAGAAAATTTATGAATATGTTCAAGAAGACCTACCACTAACCTCTTGTCACTTTCTTCTAGTCTGATTCAGCGCTATTTATTATTACACTTTGTCTGTGATCCTTCAGTTAATTTTCTGACCTCATGACTTTTCATAGCCAAACAATTTAAATTACTATTGGGAGTAAGATCTTACAAGGCACCATATCTAATGGTTTACTAGAATCTAAATATATTAAATCTATAATGTAATACATAAAGTTTATATATACAAAATTTCATTTTAATATATTGTATCCAGCACAGAGGTAGCAAGCACTAAATTATCTCACTTACCACATTCCCTTCATCCATTAATACTGAAATTCTGTAAAAAAGCAATCATGTTTGTCTGGCATAAATTTGTTTAAACCCAGGCTATGATTCATTACTCAGCATCCTATTATTTTCTAGAGGTTTAGAGATTTCCACCCCACCCCCACACACTTAATATTTGCTTCATATCAGTAGGGATTGAAGAAAATGGTAGAAACTACATTGGTTTCAACTTTCAAAATTAGACTCAAAATGCTGTTGAGAGGATGAATTAGTTGATTGAAGATAATCTTCATCTCTACTTCTATGAACTTTATCAAGAGCCCCTTAAAACAACAGCTTTTGAATCTCCTGGCTCTGGTACATTTTAAGTTCTCATCTTTATTGTTAAGTTTTATTTATTTATTGTAGATTTGGTCCTATGATTATCTAAGAACAGCTATCCATTTTGTAAATTCCAAATTTATTTATAAACAGAAAACTTCCATTAATGTTAGTGAAGGCTGCTCTCATCAATATACAAAGTCAAGGATTAAACAGGATTAAAATGTTGCAAAATTAAACTCTCTCAAATTAGGAAAACTCAGCATGAATGTCACCCATGCAACCTTACTTTGGCCCCTCGTACTTATATATTATGTTGCAGCCTTTAATTGTATAATTAAAGTCCATCCCCATCCCTCACCCCCAAACCCATCATTCAATCAATTCACAGGATGGATCTGCTCTGGAGAATCAGGGTTGTGTACTATTGTCTGCAGGACATGTGCAGAAGGCACCTTCCATTTTCTGCAACAAGGATAGGTGTGTACCTGTTGCGGGAACTGGGATGAGTGCACCTAGGCCTGCCCAGAAATAAAAGCCCACCCACTGCACCAAGGTGGAGGGACCATAGAACCCAATCCAAAAAATAATTCTTGGAAATGAGGAAAAATGGAAAACAACCCCACAAAGGAATAGGAGTGAGGTCAAAGATTAAAAATCAAGGAACCAGAAGCAGACACCAAGCAGAGAACCAGACAGTGTCCACTGCTTTTCAAAAGGTGTCTCAGGAGTCAGTAGACACCACACGGAGGAGCTCTGCCTGGAGGCATTAACAGAAGAGGGACTGGAAATAGGTCCCACAGGCACAGAGCATCCTCCCCACATATTCCTCCTCTTGGTATGATGGATGGCCATTCAGGCCAGCATCAGGAGATGGTTGACAAGGGTGTCTCATGACTTGAGGCCATGGATGGGGTGTGCAAGAATGGAGGAGGTACGGGGAAAAGTGCAACTAGAACATCAATAAGAAGTTCTGGAGGATCTGCAAGAGGGGCGACAGTCTGACACAATCTACATCGATGTGGTCCAGGGTCCCCCTCTTTCCTCAGAAAGGACAGGTATCAGGGGATTCTGTGAACCATGCCAGATACATGTCCATGGCTCCATGGAGGAGCCACCAACTAATATTCACAGCAGCCCATAGAAACAGAGTGGAGATTGACTAGCCCACAAGGGCTCCTCAGCCTTTGTAGTGGCAACAGGTCCCCACCACCTGGTGTGGGGGTAGGAAGGGAAATGTCTTCCAGCAGTACCCTCCAGTTAAGCGGGGGGAGGAGTCAAGGCTACCCTTACCTAATGGAGTACATGACAGGGGACACAAAGGCTGAGCACCATATCTCTCCATCCAATCTCTCGGATTGTAGTCTAGGTGGTCTCCAATTCCGGTAGCAGTTCAGAGAAGTCGTGGGGAAAATGTCTCAGGTGAAAGTGAAAGAGCTCATGGTCGTATTGGAAACCTAGGAGGCGGAGGAGAAAAGCATGCACCAGCATGTTCCGGTCTATGCATGCCATAAAGGAATCTCTGCAAGGCCTAAAGGTGGAAGACATGGACCTGCCTATTGATACAGACCAGGCCCTGTCCATTCTCCCCATAGGGAGAAGGGGATGGGGGTTCAGGACACCTGCAGAGACCCAGTACAGTCCCAGCCAGAAAAAAACTCCAGGATCCTCTCTTGGGGGCTGTCTAGAGGCTCTTCAGGCAAGCTCAAATTGTTGAATGGGTGGCAGAGCATGGGCAAGACTAGCTGGTTAATTACCAGCACCCTCCTCCCCAAGACTCCCAAGTCCTGGGCCCCAAAGAGCATGTCATCAGCAGATACCTACAGAACCATCTGCAAGTCTGGCTCTCAAAGCACCAACCCAGTCATCATCTTACAGAGGAGACAAAGGGTGGGCTTGATAGCAGTGGCAGACAACTGGCCAGACAGCAAGCAACCAGGATGCATCCTTCAACCAGAGGTGCTTGGTTCAGTCAAGGCCCTGTTGAGCTTGACCAGACACCTGGAGAAACCCCATGAAGCAGGGGCAACACTGAATGCCTGCAAAGTGCCCACGAGACATCTGTGCTTCACTTGATCATCTGCCTTCTTCTGGTCTAGGGACAGGCAGACAAGTGACAAACCATCCCTACATGCCAGATGGAGAAAGATACAGACTGAGAGATGATCTGGCCAGGGATGTTGTAGGTTTGGACCATGTTCGTCAGCATGGACTTCACTGCAGTGAGATGGCTTTCACTATGAGTTTGCAGTCTGTGCTGAGGAGTGAAATGGTGCCAATTCCTTAGACCATGGAGGTCCCCCTTTTGGGGCAGCAGGATGAGCACAGTCTGCCTTCATAGCAGGGGGAGCACTGGATTCCCCAAGGACTTGGCCCAAACAGCAACAAAGTGTGAGCCAAGGACATCCCAGAATGTGTGGTAAAAATCCACAGACAGCCTGTCAGTGCCCATTATACACCCACAATCAAATCTGCAGGACTCCTCTGCGTCTTAGAGTAACGTGGCCTAACAGGCAAAGTCAACCTACTCGCCCTCTCTATCAGAGCAAGGTGGTCTAACAGTCAAATCCCTATTGCTGCCCTTGTGCTCAGGGCCATGCAGCCTAGCAGCTAGAGTCAGTAGAGCTGGTGAGGTGGGCCGCCATCCCAGGATGGGCAGTGGCCAGGATGGGGGACCCAGGGCCTCCCTCTACACTGGCTCCTAACCCAGGGCCCTGTCAGCTCAGCGGGGATCTGGCTGAAACATGCCAAGCTAGTCTCCGGTTCTCCAACCACCTCCCTGCAAAGACTCCCTGGGTTACTTCCAACCCACTTCTCTGCAGATTGTGGTCTCATGGTTCCCCCGGTCTTTCCTCCCTCTGTGGCATCTGGAGCCTGGGGGTCTGGGGTCACTGCCATCTGGCTGACTACCACATTGTGAAGTGCTGGCGGTCTTTCAGCAGGAGCCTGCAGCACACCTCCTTCCTCTCTGGTGCTCAGCCCCAAATGAACTGGGCTGCTCCCTTTTATACCTGGCCTCCAGCCAGAGCAAGCCTAGCAGGATCGAAGAGGTATGGGCTCCTCGGCCCAAAGAAAGGAATTAAACCTGCAGTTCCAGTGTAGGGCATGCACGCCCCATCACAGAATTCATCTGGAAGTGTCAGAATCAGTCAGGTCCAAGAAGCGGAGAGGCTGTTGTAGGCAGCCCTGGCTATTTCCTACATCTCCACCAGATCTGCAAGAGGGTGCCATCCTTCACCAGGAGGCAGGTGATGTGCTTTGTGGCATCCCTCTTTTTCTGCAAGAGTATAGAAAGGGGAGCTGTGATCCGCCTTGCAAAGAAGCTGGATGCAGGATCCAACAAAAGTGCCCCAGGCCCGATGGTCATCAAGGGCGTGAAGCTCATTCTGCTTCTCGTGACAAACTCTGCAAGGGATGGATCCCAAGGTGAGTGGCCAGGTATCTCTCCAGATCCAAAATCTGCCACTCCAACTCCTCCATTGCTGCATCCCGCCTCCGACTGCCCACCCCAGGGGTAGTCACATCAGGTCAGCCATGACTTCCAGAAGGATTCCTCAAAGCCCACATCCTCTGACAGGCAGTTGTTAAAATGCCAGTAGGTCAGTGCTGGTCTCTTGGTGCCAGAAAAGCCATTATGGTCACCAGATGGTGGCCCAAGAATGGGAGCGGCCTGATGGTGATGAAATAGGCCCATAAGACGTTAAATGTGGTTCAGCTCGGAGTGGTATGATCGAGCGTTGTCCACTCAAATATAAGTATAGATGATAGAGTCATCGGGGTTGGTTGTGCTAGATATCCACAGGTGAGCGATGGTTGCTGATCACCCTGAGGACATCCACGGTGGCCTGGCATTTCTGTTCCTTAAGGCAGTACTATACGTCCCTGCTCAAGGCCTGGTCTATCTGGCGGTGCGGTGGGGGGGGGAAATCGATGCAACTTCAGCTAGGTGAATAACGTAGCTGAAGTCGACTTACTTAGATCTACTTACTGCAGTGTCTTCACCATGGTGAGTCAATGGCTGATACTCTCCCATTGACTCCGCCTGCGCCTCTCACTCTGGTGGAGTACCGGAGTCGATAGGAGTCTAGACTAGATGCGATAAATCAACCCCTGCTGGATTGATTGCTGCCCATCAATTCAGTGGGTAATGTAAACAAGCCCCAAGACTAGGCATCTGCAAGAATACAAGGTGCCAAGGGAGGTGGATGCCTGGTAGAACTGCACCCCCTCTGCAACCAGTATTATGGCACAGATGTAAAGGTTGAGGATCAGCCCCTTCACACCAACCAGAGATGCAGCAGGCATCCCACCACAACCTCAGCAACCAGCAACACCTCAGGCTGTAACTCCAGGGAGAAGAGGGTCATCACGCTGCTCAAGAACTTTGGTGATGGGGCTAAAGTATGCCCTGATTCCCAGCCTCCAGTCACCAGGTGGCTTCAGAAGACAGCTCGGTGAAAGTCTCCTGCAGGAAGACCACAAAGTACCCTCCTGCCTGAAGGAAGGAATGTACTTGGCACTTGTGGGGAGGCACCCTATAGACCTTGATGTTCAGAGATGCAGTGGAATAAGTCTCGTGGGGGAGATCCTCACAGAAGGACCACAAAACAATCCATGATCAATCCCATAGGTAACAAGGGAGTTGTGGAAGATGGGGGCTTGCTGATACACTACAGAATCCCTTTAACTTCCCCCCACAAAGCCCTCAAGCTCTGGAGGATGAGATGAAAATCCCCACCATCACTGGAGAGTGAACTACACCTTCCTGCTGGAGCCTTTCAAGTCTACCATGAACTAGTACACCTCATCTTGGCATGGTCTGAGAGATCCACAGACTCATCTGAGCCTATGGACTCCTCGTTGTTCTCCAACGAGCTCCCATCAGCATCCCCAAGGTCCTCAGTCTGAGGCACATATGCCTCTCCCTTGATAGTTATGGAACCCCAGCACCACACCACCACATTGTCCATCTCATCCCCAGACTAAGGAGTGAGCAACAGAGGGAGCACAGCAGCCCTCTGTGGAGCAGGGAAGGGGAACACAATTCCCACCTCCCAAGAAAGGAAGGACCACAGCCCCAGGGGTGGCAATAGGAGGTGCAAGGGCAGGTTCTGGGAGTAGATTGGGATCCCCAGCAGCTGAGCCGCCAGGATGTGGCACAACCCCACCAGGCACAGGAGTGGGGCAGGTAGGGGCAGGGAGGCCATCTGTCAAGGTTCCTCCCCCACTCTGAACTCTAGGGTACAGATGTGGGGACCTGCATGAAAAACCTCCTAAGCTTATCTTTACCAGCTTAGGTCAAAACTTCCCCAAGGTACAAAATATTACCCCCGTTATCCTTGGAATGGCCGCTACCACCACCAAACTAATACTGGTTACTGGGGAAGAGCTGTTTGGACGCGTCCTTCCCCCCAAAATACTTCCCAAAACCTTGCACCCCACTTCCTGGACAAGGTTTGGTAAAAAGCCTCACCAATTTGCCTAGGTGACGACAGACCCAGACCCTTGGATCTTAAGAACAATGAACAATCCTCCCAACACTTGCACCCCCCCTTTCCTGGGAAATGTTGGATAAAAAGCCTCACCAATTTGCATAGGTGACCACAAACCCAAACCCTTGGATCTGAGAACAATGAAAAAGCATTCAGTGTTTTACAAGAAGACTTTTAATAAAAAATAGAAGTAAATAGAAATAAAGAAATCCCCCCTGTAAAATCAGGATGGTATATATCTTACAGGGTAATTAGATTCAAAAACATAGAGAACCCCTCTAGGCAAAACCTTAAGTTACAAAAAAGATACACAGACAGAAATAGTTATTCTATTCAGCACAATTCTTTTCTCAGCCATTTAAAGAAATCATAATCTAACACATACCTAGCTAGATTACTTACTAAAAGTTCTAAGACTCCATTCCTGTTCTGTCCCCGGCCAAGACGACTACAGACAGACACACAAACCCTTTGTTTCTCTCCCTCCTCCCAGCTTTTGAAAGTATCTTGTCTCCTCATTGGTCATTTTGGTCAGGTGCCAGCGAGGTTACCTTTAGCTTCTTAACCCTTTACAGGTGAGAGGAGCTTTCCCCTGGCCAGGAGGGATTTCACAGGGGTTTACCCTTCCCTTTATATTTATGACACGCCCCCCAAATCTCAGCTAGGGTGAAACACTGGCTGGGATTTCTTCCTGGAGCTCTAGGAAAACAGAGTTAATAAGACACATGCATCTCTAAATATACTACCAAGTACATAAAGACTAACAATATTTTCCACATCTCAAGGACGATTTTAACCAGTTGATTCTGGGAAACTTTCACGGGAGAGTGCATCAGCCACTTTGTTAGAAGCTCCTGAGATGTGTTGGATGTCGAAATCAAAATCTTGGAGAGCTAAACTCCACCGAAGAAGTTTTTTGTTAGTTTCTTTGACGGTGTGAAGCCACTTTAGTGCAGCATGGTCGGTTTGCAGGTGGAAACGCCGTCCCCAAACATATGGGCGTAGCTTTTCCAGAGCGTAGACAATGGCATAACATTCTTTTTCAGTGACTGACCAGTTGCTTTCCCTCTCAGACAGTTTTTTGCTGAGAAACACTACAGGGTGGAATTCTTGATCAGGTCCTTTCTGCATTAAAACTGCTCCCACACCACGCTCGGATGCATCTGTGGTTACTAGGAACGGTTTGTCAAAGTCTGGGGCCCTTAGTACAGGGTCAGACATGAGTGTCGCTTTAAGCTTGTTAAAGGCCTTCTGACACTTTCCGGTCCACTGAACAGCATTTGGCTGTTTCTTTTTGGTTAGGTCTGTCAGTGGGGCAGCGATTTGGCCGTAGTGCGGTACAAATCGTCTGTAATAACCGGCCAAGCCTAAGAAGGATTGAACCTGTTTCTTTGACTTTGGGACAGGCCACTTTTGGATAGCATCCACTTTGGCCTGTAGGGGGCTGATAGTTCCTTGACCCACCTGGTGTCCAAGGTAAGTCACTCTGTTTAGGCCTATTTGACACTTCTTAGCCTTAACAGTTAGTCCTGCCTCCCTTATGCGCTCAAGGACTTTTTGTAGATGTTCCAGGTGGTCTGCCCAGGAATCCGAAAATATGGCCACATCGTCAAGGTAGGCGACTGCATATTCTCCTAATCCCGCTAGGAGACCATCTACAAGTCTTTGGAAAGTGGCGGGTGCATTTCGCAGCCCGAAAGGGAGTACATTAAATTCATACAGCCCGAGATGTGTGATGAAGGCTGACCTTTCCTTGGCAGATTCATCTAGCGGTACCTGCCAGTACCCCTTGGTTAAGTCCAAGGTAGAGATGAACTGGGCCCTTCCCAGTTTCTCTAATAGTTCATCTGTGCGTGGCATGGGATAGTTGTCTGGGCGAGTTACAGCATTTAGCTTACGGTAGTCCACGCAAAAACGTATTTCCCCATCTGGTTTGGGAACTAGAACCACTGGAGATGCCCATGCACTTTCAGAGGGGCGGATTACACCCATCTGTAACATATCCTGGATCTCCCGTTCTATAGCAGTTTTAGCTTGAGGAGACACCCGGTAAGGTTGGACCCTAATTGGGTGAGCATTACCTGTGTCAATGGAGTGGTATGCCCGTTCAGTCAGTCCTGGGGTGGCTGAGAACGTTGGCGCGTAGCTAGTGCACAGCTCCTGGATCTGCTGTCGCTGCATACGCCCAAGGGTCATGGAGAGGTTCACCTCTTCCACACCACCAGCACATTTCCCTTCGTAATAGACACCTTCAGGCCACTCAGCGTCGTCTCCTCCCTGGGCTGTAAACTGACAAACCTTTAATTCTCTGGAATAAAAGGGCTTTAGAGAATTAATATGATACACCTTAGGCTTTCGGTTGGAGGTGGGGAATGCTATGAGATAATTAACAGCTCCCAGGCGCTCCTGGACCACGAATGGCCCTTCCCACGATGCTTCCATTTTATGGGCCTGGAGCGCCTTTAAGACCATGACCTGGTCTCCTACTTTGAAGGAACGCTCTCTGGCATGTTTATCATACCAGGCTTTTTGCTCTTTTTGAGCATCCTGTAAGTTTTCTCTAGCAAGGGCTAAAGAGGTTCGGAGGGTGTTTTGTAGGTTGGTTATAAAGTCCAGAATGTTAGTTCCTGGAGAAGGTGTAAATCCCTCCCATTGCTGCTTCACCAACTGCAATGGCCCCTTAACCTCACGGCCATATACAAGTTCAAATGGGGAAAACCCTAAACTGGGATGTGGTACAGCTCTGTAGGCAAAGAGCAACTGCTGCAATACTAGGTCCCAATCATTGGAGTGCTCATTTACGAATTTACGTATCATGGCCCCCAAAGTTCCATTAAACTTCTCCACCATGCCATTTGTTTGATGATGGTAAGGAGTGGCAACCAAGTGATTTACCCCATGAGCTTCCCAAAGGTTTTTCATAGTTCCTGCCAGGAAATTAGTCCCTGCATCTGTGAGGATGTCGGAGGGCCAACCTACCCTGGCAAAAATGTCTGCTAGTGCCTGGCACACACTTTTAGCCCTGGTGTTGCTCAGAGCTACTGCTTCCGGCCATCGGGTGGCAAAATCCATGAAAGTCAGTATGTACTGCTTTCCTCTGGGTGTCTTTTTCGGAAAAGGACCCAGAATATCCACAGCTACTCGCTGAAATGGAACTTCAATGATGGGGAGTGGCTGGAGAGGAGCTTTGACCTGGTCTTGGGGTTTTCCCACTCTTTGGCACACCTCACAAGACTGGACATAGGTAGAAACATCCTTGCCCATTTCCTCCCAGTGGAATGACCCCCCCAAACGGTCTTTGGTCCTGTTCACCCCAGCATGGCCACTAGGGTGATCATGGGCTAAGCTCAAGAGCTTGGCCTGGTATTTAGTTGGAACTACCAACTGTCTCTGAGGATGCCAGTCTTCCTGGTGTCCCCCAGAAAGAGTTTCCTTGTATAAAAGTCCTCTTTCTACAACAAACCTGGATCGATTAGAAGAGCTGAGAGGCGGTGGGTTGCTCCGTGCCGCCGTCCAAGCTCTCTGGAGGCTTTCATCTGCTTCCTGTTCGGTCTGGAACTGTTCCCTTGATGCTGGAGACATCAGTTCCTCATGGGATTGTGGACCTAGGCTTGGTCCCTCTGGAAGCGATATAGGGGATGGAGCTGTTTCTGTTGACTGTGAACCGCTCTCCGCTGGTGCACTATGTTGGGATTCAGGCTCCGGCTGAGCCTCTTGTGTAGGGTTATCGGCTGCTGCCAGTTCAGGTTCGGTGGGGCCCTCTGGTGTTGAGGTTGCAAGTACTGGATTCAGTGCTGACACAGGGTCTGGTGTTGGTTGTTTGGCTGGTTCCGGTTCTGGGACTGGTTCCGTCTGGGTCTCTGGGACTGGATCCACTACTGCTGTTGCAGACATTGGCCTGGGGTCCAGGTCCATCACCTCTGACTGGGTCCTGATAGAAGTTTCCGGAACAGAGCTAGGCCTCACGGCTTGTTTAGCCTGGTTGCGGGTGACCATTCCCACCCTCTTGGCCTGCTTCACATGATTGGCCAAGTCTTCCCCCAACAGCATGGGGATGGGATAATCATCATAGACTGCAAAAGTCCACATTCCTGACCAGCCCTTGTACTGGACAGGCAACTTGGCTGTAGGCAAATTGAAAGAGTTGGACTTGAAGGGTTGAATCGTCACTTGGATCTCTGGGTTGATTAAATTGGGGTCCACTAAGGAAGCATGGATAGCTGACACTTGTGCTCCGGTGTCCCTCCACGCGGTGACCTTCTTCCCACCCACACTCACAGTTTCCCTCCGCTCCAAGGGTATCTGGGAGGTATCTGGGCCTGTGGACCTCTGGTGGGATTCCGGTGCAATGAACTGTAATCTGTTGGGGTTCTTGGGGCAGTTGGCCTTTACATGCCCCAGCTCGTTACACTTAAAACATCGTCCAGCTGACGGGTCACTGGGGCGAGGAGGGTTGCTGGAGAACGGGGTGGTGGGACGATAAGGGGTCTGGAGGGTTCTTTGGGAGGTAGGTGGGGCTTTGGGCGGCCCCCGGTAATAGGGTGTGGTCTGGGGTGGTCCCTTCTGGTCTCCGCTCCAACTGCGACCAGTTTTCTTCTTCTCTGCCACCTCCACCCATCTGGCTCCAATCTCTCCTGCCTCAATTACAGTTTTGGGTTCCCCATCTAGGATGTATCTTTCTATTTCCTCAGGAACACCCTCTAAGAATTGTTCCATTTGCATTAGGAAGGGCAAATTTACTGGAGATTCAACACTTGCTCCTGATATCCAGGCATCCCAATGTTTTACAATGTGGTAGGCATGTCGGGTAAATGACATGTCTGGTTTCCACCTTAGGGCTCTGAACCTCCGACGAGACTGCTCGGGTGTTATCCCCATTCTGACTCTCGCCTTGGATTTAAACAGTTCATACTTGTTCATGTGTTCTTTAGGCATTTCAGCTGCCACCTCAGCTAAGGGTCCACTGAGCTGCGGCCTCAGCTCTACCATGTATTGGTCAGTAGAGATGTTGTACCCAAGGCAGGCCCTTTCGAAGTTTTCTAAGAAGGCCTCAGTATCATCACCTGCCTTGTAGGTGGGGAACCTTCTGGGATGGGAAGTGGTACCTGGAGAAGGATTGCTAGGGTTTGTTGGTATATTCTGCTGGGCCTTTATCCTCTCCATCTCCTCCACATGCTTCCTCTCTTTTTCCTTCTCCTCCTCCTTCAGCCGCATGAGTTCTATCTGTCTTTCATGTTCCCTTTGTTTTTCCTCAGCCTGAAATTTGGCTAATTCCAGCTGTAGTCGAGCTGAGGATTTGGCCATTCTAACCTCTCTGTTTTTAACTAACTTTACACCCGAGGTTTAGAAATAAACAAACAAAACTTGGCTGTAAAATTTTGCTGTGCTGGAATAGAATACCTATTCTCTGATAGTGATTGTCAGCCTACAGAAAAAGACAATTCCCTTGTCTCTGCTCTGGGCCCAAATTAAAGCAAAAAACCTCCAACTACTTGGAAACCTGCTTACCCAGCCCAAAGAAAAAAAAAATTTCTTTTCAAACCTGTGCTCCTTGTAAAACAAAAAAAAAAATCAAAATCCTAAAAAAAAAACCCTGCCACTTTTGTCTCCAGGCAAATGGGTAGAGCACACACCCCCTATTTACTTTTAGGAAGAAAAGAAAAAAAAAAAACCTCTGGGTTGGAAGACTGTGAATTTCCCTGCAGGAGTTAAGTACCCTGCCTCCAGGCAAGAAAACCTGCAATTCACAAGATAATCCCCTTTTGTCTCTGCTTGGCCACAAAGCAGAGAGAAACCAAGCTGCTTTCAGTTTCAAAGCTGCCTTCTGGACTTCCTAAAAATTCCTTTTTAAAATCTGTATTTCTAGTTCAAAAAATCTCAACTGGATCTCAAAATGATTTCAGGTTAATCCCACCACTGTGCCACCATGTCAAGGTTCCTCCCCCACTCTGAACTCTAGGGTACAGATGTGGGGACCTGCATGAAAAACCTCCTAAGCTTATCTTTACCAGCTTAGGTCAAAACTTCCCCAAGGTACAAAATATTACCCCTTGGACAGGCCGCTACCACCACCAAACTAATACTGGTTACTGGGGAAGAACTGTTTGGACGCGTCCTTCCCCCCAAAATACTTCCCAAAACCTTGCACCCCACTTCCTGGACAAGGTTTGGTAAAAAGCCTCACCAATTTGCCTAGGTGACGACAGACCCAGACCCTTGGATCTTAAGAACAATGAACAATCCTCCCAACACTTGCACCCCCCCTTTCCTGGGAAATGTTGGATAAAAAGCCTCACCAATTTGCATAGGTGACCACAAACCCAAACCCTTGGATCTGAGAACAATGAAAAAGCATTCAGTGTTTTACAAGAAGACTTTTAATAAAAAATAGAAGTAAATAGAAATAAAGAAATCCCCCCTGTAAAATCAGGATGGTATATATCTTACAGGGTAATTAGATTCAAAAACATAGAGAACCCCTCTAGGCAAAACCTTAAGTTACAAAAAAGATACACAGACAGAAATAGTTATTCTATTCAGCACAATTCTTTTCTCAGCCATTTAAAGAAATCATAATCTAACACATACCTAGCTAGATTACTTACTAAAAGTTCTAAGACTCCATTCCTGTTCTGTCCCCGGCCAAGACGACTACAGACAGACACACAAACCCTTTGTTTCTCTCCCTCCTCCCAGCTTTTGAAAGTATCTTGTCTCCTCATTGGTCATTTTGGTCAGGTGCCAGCGAGGTTACCTTTAGCTTCTTAACCCTTTACAGGTGAGAGGAGCTTTCCCCTGGCCAGGAGGGATTTCACAGGGGTTTACCCTTCCCTTTATATTTATGACACCATCTATGGCACTGGGCTTGGGCACTTTGATGGGCTTGGTGCCCACAGCCTTGGCATCAGGTTGGACACTGATTGAGTCAGTGTCCCCAAGTTGCTCCAGAACAACTGCCGCATTACAGGAGGGGTGCCTTGGAAAGCTCTAATCCCAGCTGCTCGGCACCAGTCTTTGCTTCAGTGGGCTTGTCAGTCTCAAGTTCAGTGCTATCCGTAGCCAGGCTGGTGGAAAGGGCAGGGGATGCCCTAGAAACAAGAGTAGAGGCAGTGTCCTGGGCAGCAAGCTGGGGGAGGGTGGGAGGTGGAAGAGGAGGCACCACAATGGACAAGGGCCCCAGATCAAGGCCCACTAACAAAGGGTTGTCTTCCCCCCTGAGCTACAGCGGTCAGATTTAGGGCCCAATTTCCTGGAAGATGACTTGGAGGCCACCAACCACCAGAAAAGGGTCCTTTTCCTTCAGTGACTGAGCCTGTTTCCACCTTGGTGCCAAGTGGGGAAGACAAATGAGAGAAAGGCTGGGGAAGGTCCCTCCAAGGCCCTCTCTATAAGGGACTCCCAGGATACCATGCCTCTCCATTGCCAACGCCTCTTTGGCAAGCTCCACCTGCTTGAATTTCTCAGGGAGGCACAGACCCAGGCCCAGTGGCAGCCTCCCTGAGTTACTTATCAAGGCCTCTTCCTCCTCAAGAGGGAGGTGCTGGGCCCATGCCTTACATTAGCTTCACTTACTCCCCATTATCATGCCCCAGCCCTCCTTGGTGTTGTACAAGAAGTGGCCAGAGGGAGTGGGTTCAAAGAGCAAGGGCAATTGGATCGGAGCAAGGGGAGACAGGTTGGGGCAACAGAAAAAGGGGTAATGTCTCCAACATGGGACCTCTCCCAGGCTTCGTGATATCACTGCAATCCCATCCTCCGCACACCCTACCTGCTGCCTATCAGCACCTGGGCATTTCTGCTTAGCTGGGTATAATAGGAGTCATCTCCAATGCCCAAGTGGGGCTATTGGCTGTTTTGGGAGGAAGAGGATGGTGGGGGGAACCTGGCAGGTAAGATTGCAGGCAGTGGCAGGACCAGTGCCCAGCATCTCTCCTTGAAGAGGGCAAAGGGACCGTCTCTCCAGGTGTGCCCCAAAGCATGGCAGAGGAAGAACTGAATCTCCCCCAGTGAATAGGGGCCATGCTAAAGAGAGCCCTGATAGGGCAGAGGGAGCTTAAAGTGGTCCTTCATGGTATCCTGTGTTGCCAGCAGCAGCAGCTGGATGCTAACTTGCAGGTGGAAGGAGAGCACATGACAGAGAGGGTGTCCTTGCAGGCCAGCGCTGATGGTGAAGAACAATTTCTTGGGGGCTGAGAAACGGAAAATCAACAGGCACTATTGGGAAGGAAGGGCAGGACTGAGCTAAGTACTAGCCCTCTGTCCAGGTCCTCCAAGTGCAAATTTCACTAACAGGTGTTTGTCAATATCCTTAGTTTAATAGAAAGCATCTGTATAAAATATTTCTGTTTCAATAATATATGTACACATTAATGTTCTTTAGTGTATATTTTATTGTCCTTGTTATCTTTGTGGAGCACCAAGTTGCACCATGTTGACCCATATACTGAAACTGTATTCACACAAAACAATTTTACAAGAGGCAACTTCAGTTTTGCTACAAACTTTTAAATGAACAACACAAAACTGAGTCAAGACTCAGCTCTGCTTTCCTGCTTTTTTTTAAACAAAGGTTATCATTCAGAAAGTCATAGCTCCTAATTTGTAAGTAGCACATAAACAATATATGTAAAAAGGAGCTGGAGTTTTCTATTTTATTTTCATGTGATCCTTTCAGGAAAGTAATAACTACCATTTGAAAATAAACAGTGTAACGTACCCCAATACAAACACTAAAGGAGTACAGCAGGATTTTAACCAAATCCCAGTCTTCTTTCATTACAATTCCTCTCCTGACCCTTCTTTGTCATAATGTTTGATAACTGTAGTAAATCAGTCATCAAAGGCAGCTGTGGTCATGACAACCTGAGCAGTATGGACTCTCCCCAAGCATGCAAATAAACTGGAGTGAGAGAGTGGCTGATTATCTCCAATGCCACAAGGTTACTGCTCAGACAGTGCTTGTGTGCTGCGGGCAGGAATCTGGTTTTCACAAGTTTCCTAAAAAACAACAATATGCAAACAAAATACATACTGGAGACCATTCCCCACACATTGATTAGTGGCAGAAATGTGATTAAAATTCCCATGGAACATTTACCAAAGGGGTAAAAAAAAAAAAAAAATCACACTGGAGGCACAGTCCCTGGAAAACAATTCTGATACAATGTTAACTGTGGTCTCGCTACTACAAGGCCATAAAGCAGCTGTTGTTGTTCCTGCATTAACCTATTTTTTAGTTCTCTTCTTTCCTTCTCTCTGACTTTGGATAATCAGTAATTGTCTCATCAACAGAAGGGAACTATTGATTATTTTTATTACCACAATTGCCTAGGAGCTCGAGTCATGGACCAGGACCCATTGTGCTAGGCACAATAGTGAAAACAGAACAAAGTGTCTCTGCCCCCAAGGAGCTTTCAGATAAAATAGTTGTCTCGTGATCCAGAAGGAGGCTTGCTCTTCACAGCTAAGATAGAAAAGGAAAGATGCATTTCCTTTGAGGCATAAAAAGGTATAGTTGAAACAATGCATAAACTGCATTTGTGTTTTCCCCCTATGGTTTAGGTGCTCCTTGCACAGCCAGGGGAGGGGAATGTTTCTTTTTTTCTATGCATTTTAATCTGCTAAATCTGCTCATAAAAGCTCATAGGAAAAGCAGATATTTTGGACAAAAAAAGGTCCGGTATGTGTTGGGAACTGAAATAAGCAAAGTTAAAAATATATATAGGCCAATTCTGCTCCCCCTGTGTCTGCATCTTCTGGATGAGGCATATGCATCTGCACCTGTTTGAACTGGCTGCATAATTGTGTATGTTCCATGAAATGTAGAATGGTTTCCTGTCTCTGGTAGCCAACCTCACATTCCAGGGACGCTTCAGGATGATCTTGGTTAGATGCTTTTCTGTGCAGCATCTGCTGCATAAAATCTTGTAAAACATGATCCCCAATACAGACATTTAATATTTGCATTTTGGAAATTGTCAGCATGTCAGTTCAGAAAATGAGAAATTATATGACTTTATACATTTGGAGATGTATTCTGGCAGGATTCTGCCAGCCTTACTGATGTTGAATAGTCCTTACTCTCGTAAGTGACTCCTCTTCATCTTCACAGGAAAATTTGTGAGTAAAGACTATACTCAACTTGAGTCAGGTTTGCAGAAGTGGGCCCCTAATGTTCTTATGCCCTGTAAGAATGTAAATAGTAAACACAACCCTGCATATTAGAGTAAGTTTTAGTATTTCGAAAAGTATTAGAGCTTAAAGCGTACATATGTGCTGTCAGATACTTATACCTTGTAGCTTGTGTAGTGCACTTATCCTCTCTAGGGAAAACGTGTCAAGGGGAGTTACAATCTTAGTGGGAAACAGCATATTCCCGAACAGTGAATAAATTAAAATCCAGGCATTTTTGCTCCTCTATATAAGGAAAAAAGCAGCATGACAACCTCAAATACTTCCCTGGCTTCCCCCCTTCCCGTGTCTGTACCCAAACCTACTCATCAGTGGACACTAAACTTCTGGGAAAGGCGTTCATTTTAAACTACATATTAAACACACAAAACCTACAGTAAAAGAACATTAAGGTGGCAAAGTCAAGCTTCACATTAGGAAATGCTACAATTAAGGATGCTTTAAATTGACAATGGACCATTGGGCCAGGGAAAGAGTGAGAATCACTCTATAGCCTGGTAGTTAGGACACTCATTCAGGGTGTGGGAGACCCAAGTTGAAGTCCCTGCTCCAATGGCTGACTAGTTATAACAAGTGGACCAGTTTCAATAGGAAAGTCTAAAGAAGCCCAACATCAGAACAGAGCGTAGCCCAGTGGCTAGGGCATTCTCCTACAATGAAGGAGATGTAAGTTCAGATCTCTTCTCCACACCAGGCAGAGGTGAGCCCTGAGCCCAGGTCGGTGCCCTAACCATTGGCCTAAAGTTTATAAAGGGAGGTGGCAGCATCAAACAGCACTACCTCCTTCTGGCATTTTGTGAATCCGGAGCTTGCTTTTCTGAAAATGCCTCAATGGAGTGTTTGAAACACAATGTCTTGTTCCAACCAAACATCGCCAAAACCCTGCCTTGTTTGGTTTGGCCAAAGCTATTTGGAAAACTAAACCATAGTTTTGGTCAACCCCAAACTGCATTTTTTTGACAAAAACTATTCATCTGAATAATTTTGCTCTGCTTTAATCATAATGCATATACACACGGAGGGGGGAAAATTAAGACGGGACAGGCATCCTTAATAACAGCATTTCCTAATTTGAGTACTTGATTTAGCAACCTTGAAAAGAGGAAGAGGAGGAACATGCCCAATAGATCCTCCCCAGAAGGACCTGAGGAACTGCACTATGCAGCAGAGTGGGCTGGGCACATGCCACCACTCAGAAAGAAGATACATGCTCCTTCCTTGTGGCAAGTGGGGAGTAGGGGAAGAGTGAGTCACAGTGACTTCTTGCTGGTTCTCCAGAGGTGGCACAGTTATAAACCATCCCTTAAAAATGGGATGAGTCTATAATTAACAACTGTATTGATGTTCAAATATATTAACTGAGTCCCATGAATATTAGCTCCGTACTCCCTGGGATTTGTGTTCCTAAATATTTCCTTTCCCTTCCACAAGACAGAAGTTCCTATTATTTCAGGTTACCTCACCCCTACATCAAGAGAACGCTAATTCTCTCCCTTGGTCAAATTTCTGGATAAGTCAGTAAGGAATTCAAGGTCAAGATTTAAACAGTAAAATTTACCCCCATACTAAGAAAGATACTGATTTCTGAGGGAGGAGAGGAAGGTAATCATCAATTTAGCATTTGACAATCTTATTGCATTTGTAGTCAATTGAGTAACTCCAGATTTGCACCAGAGGTGCAGATGACACTAAACTGGGAGAAGAGGTAGATACGCTGGAGGGTAGGGATAGGATATAGAGGAGACAAATTAGAGGACTGGGCCAAAAGAAATCTGATGAGGTTCAACATGGACAAGTGCAGAGTCCTGCACTTGGGACGGAAGAATCCCATGCACCGCTACAGACTAGGGACCGAATGGCTAGGCAGCAGTTCTGCAGAAAAGGACCTAGGGGTTACAGTGGATGAGAAGCTGGATATGAATCAACAGTGTGCCGTTGTTGCCAAGAAGGCCAATGGCATTTTGGGATGTATCAGTAGGGGCATTGCCAGATTGAGGGACGTGATCATTCCCCTCTATTTGACATTGGTGAGGCCTCATCTGGAGTAGTGTCCAGTTTTGGGCCCCACACTACAAGAAGGGTGTGGAAAAATTGGAAAATGTCCAGCGGAAGGCAACAAAAATGATTAGGGGACTGGAACACATGACTTATGAGAAGAGGCTGAGGGAACTAGGATTGTTTAGTCTGCGGAAGAGAAAGCAGCTATCAAATCCCCCCTCATTCTTCAACTACCTGAAAGGGGGTTCCAAAGAGGATGGATCTAAACTGTTCTCAGTGGTAGCAGATGACAGAATGAGGAGCAATGGTCTCAAGTTGCAGTGGGGGAGGTTTAGGTTGGCTATTAGGAAAAACTTTTTCACTAGGTGGGTGGTGAAACACTGGGATGTGTTACCTAGGGAGGTGGTGGAATATCCTTCCTTTTGAGGTTTTTAAGGTCAGGCTTGACAAAGCCCTGGCTGGGATGATTTAGTTGGGGATTGGTCCTGCTTTGAGCAGGAGGTTGGACTAGATGACCTCCTGAGGTCCCTGCCAACCCTGGTATTCTATGATTCTATGATTCAGAGTACGTGAGTTCAGAACAGCTTATAGCTTTTAAAATTATAGGCAATAATATTATTCAAGGGTTGCTTATGACAGAGGCTATAATGACTTTTGGAAAGGATCACAGGATAGGTCTCCTTGTGATATGGAGGGAAGTCCATCATTTTGGAAGCTCATTGTAGCAGTTATTGGCCTGTGAAGGCTTCGACTGGCTGAGTTTCCCCAACACCACAATATTTCTTCTGCATCAGTAATAGAAAAAGATATTTTCCTAAAACAATTATTCATAGTTCAATTGGTAAAACTACAGTACATTCTAGATTTGCTTTCTTGTAGTTTGAGACTTCTGTAAGAGTCTTGCACCTGTTTCCAGCTCTACATACACTGAAGTTAGGGGAACTTGAAGCCATTTAGTTGTACTAAGAATTATATCCTTTTTATTGTTTAGATTTTACTTCCCATGTTGGCTGGCCTGGCACAGGTTTTTGAGCAAGTGCTCCATGTGCCTCATTAAGTGGAGCAAGAAACATCTCATGGCCTAGACTTTTAGTGTGGGAATCCTGAAGGAAATTTTCATACTCTGAGCCCTCAAAGCAGCCTGGGGAGCCTAATAATATTTCTGCAGGTCCTGAACAAGCTGTTCCTCAGGTCATCAAGCTTCTCTAGTAGATTATACAGACTTATTTAAATCAGGGCTCTTTCTTTCCTACTTTGAATATGAGAGTCTGGCCCTTATTTCTGTCACAGTCACCAACTTCCCTAGGTGATCTGGCTGTCCTTAAAGGATCTGCACTTCTTTAATGGGGGATTGTGCTTTGAGCCATTCAGGAAGGGAACACAAACTTTAAACAATCTGCAGTTTACTTTCTCTACTTTACAGAGAGAAGAGCCATGCTTATCCTAGGAAGGCACGGTGAATCGTAAATATGGTGTATTTAATCTGTCTCCTTAATCTCCAACTCCTACGATCACTCCAGGATGACAAGGCTCCAGGGGCCTGTCCTCATTTATTGTCAAAAGTTAACAGCTGGAGGAAGTCAGACAATTTTTACCAGAGCTGGGAGGAGAGCAAAACTGCATATCCATTTGCAGGCACTGAACCCCACTCCTTTCAATTAACTTCATTCATGTGCCATGATGAATCAGGAAGACCCTTCATTCCAGCCATATGGCTCCAAAATACCAAGGCTTTTAAAGCAATTCATTTGAGGCATACCCCTCCAATGTTTCTAGAGATTTTTCAGCATCCCCAGAGTCAAAAATATATGGGTTTTCCTATTGTTCATTTTTAGTTCAATTGGATACAAGGGTTGCTTCTATTTTTTCTTTGGCATTTGTGAAGACCTAGGTGATAGTATAATCTTTTGATTTTGATTTATACATACTCTGCTCTTCATTTGCTTTGTTATGGAAAACGTTTATTATGTGGAGAGTCCACAAGGATGCTGGCAGTTCTATACCATAGGAACACATGAATGTTTTCTTCACAGTAATGTAGTATGCACACACTGAATAATTTTGCATTAGCAAGGTATTTTTCAGCTCTGATTTCATGTACTGAGCTTCAGAATCCATTATGGTTTCCATTCAGATAAGAAAATTGTGTTGATACCTCCTAATCTGCCAAGGCTCAAATGTATTATGCACTAAATTGCAAAGACCCAAAATGGGAGGGGTTGCAGGTGCCTGGTTTTTGACCGGAAAGTCCAGTCGAAAAGGGGACCTGATAGTGACCAGTCATATCTATTGACTGGACATCCAAAGTCTGATTACTGCAGGTGGGGGAGGCACCAAGTCATCACCTGCGCCAGCTCCTACTCAGCTTCCAGTCCTGCAGGCGAGTCCCTCCTGAGCTGGGAAGACGGAGGGAGAAGGGAAATGCAGAGAGTGACTGAGGGAGGTGGAAAGAGGAGCAAATGGGGTGGGCAGGTCTTGGGAGGGGGGGGGAAAGGGAAGAAAAAGAGTTAGGGCGGGAGAGGTTCCAGCACTACTGCTGGAATGTCTGGTTTTTTAAATATGACAATGTTGGCAACCCTAGGGAGAAAATAAAGCTACTCATACAGGAAGCTTAAAATGTCATGTAAATACATTCCTATAGCCTCTCCCCTGAATTTCACTTCCTGGGATAAAAAAATTTCAACAAGTGAGGGAATGACCATATTTATGAGGCACATATTCACAAAACTGCCTATGAGTGATGGTCCTCAAAACAAGGTAAAGTTCATAGGTACGCTGACCTTCCCTTCCCCTCAAACACTCCCACCTTTCTTACACTGTGCCTTCCGCCTTTCTTTGCCAGTACTTCTGTCTGATCATTAAGTCACTAAGAGCCTCGTACCAAGAGATGCTCAGCTGCTGCAGCTCCCATTTGACTAATCATTAGGTGCATGGGCTCAAACTCTCAGGTCAGGCCAGGGATCTTTAACGAGTTCAGGCCCACCAACAGCAATTCCAGGCCCCAGGGCTGTCCACGGTGGGGAGGGGAGTGCCTGGGCAGAAATGACAAATCCGTCACTTCTGGGACTGACCACGCAGGCCAATCGCGCCAGCCCATGGGGCCCCTCAGAGCTTGGGGCCCGGAGTGGTCACATGCGCCTAGGAGCCCTGCGGTCTGCCAGAGTGATTTAAAAGGGCCTAGGGCTCCCAGCTGCCATTACTGCTACCACAGCTGGGGGTCCCTGGGCCCTTTTAAACCTCGTGGACCCCTGGGCAATTGCCCCTCTTGGGCCCTCCATCAGAGAGCCTGAACTAGCTCCATAATTAAGATTAGTGATGGATGTCATTCATTTTCAATCTGGTCAAATTTGTGAATGTGGGGTTTCATAGTATGCCCTGCCCCAGTAGTTTTCCAGGCAATTAAAATTTGGCCATTTAATTTCACATTAATTTTAGTACATCTTTGCATGCCATACTGAGACCTTTGTAGGATTATAATCTAATTCAAGGACAATTTCATAGCTGGCCCAATTAGTGTACCACCAGCAGACAAAGATGACAACATGCCGAATGCAGTTAGAGTTCAGTAGAAGAATATGTTCCGTGTGGCTTTGGTTTAAAAGTCTTGAGAGTTCCCCCCCAACATTTTAATTTTGTACCCAGAATTTTGGTATGTTAACTGGAGATAAAAAAACTTCAAAAAAAAAAATCAGTGGGGGTCGGGGTGGGAGGAAAACAAAATGGAAAAATGCATCAGAGCTCTGGCTGGGTCTTTGCATTTCCAACATAGATAACTCCACTGTGTGACTAAGGAAGGAGTACTTATTTTAACATGAGTTATTCATGCAAAGGTTTTTAAATGCATTCCCACATGTTACTCGAGCAGTAATAGATCTACTGCAACATTTGTGAGCATTAAAATGGGAGTGATGCTAGAAATTGTAATGCATCAGAATGCATGTTGGCTAAAATAGTATTGTGTTTCTCTCTGAAAATAAAAGCTTGAGGGCTTTTAAAAATGTCATCATGTTTGTGTTAAGAATACTTCTGGGAAACTGTGTCAAGTCCCCTCCCATTATTTGCAGTGAATCACTTCACTTTTGAGAATCAGCTCTCTTTTTTTAGGCAGATGACTACTGTGAAAAGTCTTGAAGTACAACGGCTCAAATCAAGGCTTTAAAAGGGCATTCCTTGCAGCTTTACAAAGGTCTGATTGAAAATTAATGCCAGCTACATCACTCCACATTTGAGTTATATTTCAAAGCAAAAACACCAGTTATTGCACTAAATGTGTCTGCACAGATATGTCAGACTGGCTATTGGCCTTCTGGTTGATTAATGACCTTTTTGACAGATTATCCATGAATTTAACAAAGTCTGATTGTTTTTGGACACAAGTATGATCTCAATTGACTTTATTAAAATGTCTGAGGTGGTGTAAATGGATTACAGGAAAAGTGAATATTTGGCATTTATTTTCTGTCAAATGAAAAATGCCATATAATTTAATACTTTTAAATAAATGTTTTAACAAATTTATACATGGAATACAAAACACCAATCTGTTTTGAGACTTGCTAGTGTTATTTTAAAAACAGACAGCCTCATATATATAAGTATTTGAATATATTTATACTAGGGCCCAAAAACTCCAAAGAAAAAGAATCTCATGTTCTTTTACTGAATATGTAACGGTCATGTGGGAACTGTGATAAAGGAAAACAGGAATGGCAAGTTCACTTAAAAAGGTGTCTAAGTGTGCTACAGTAGTGAACAGAGAGAGAGACAGTGTAGATAAAAGGAAATGGAGAAAGTCTAGAGATTCCACAATTCTTTTCTTCAATCCCTTTCTCTGACACATCAAGAGAGAAGTCACTTTGAAGTATCCGAGACCAATGAGCCTAATTTCAATACCTGGAAAGATGCTGAAAAAAATTAGGAGTACTTGTGGCACCTTAGAGACTAACCAATTTATTTGAGCATAAGCTTTCGTGAGCTACAGCTCACTTCATCGGATGCATACGGTGGAAAATACAGAAGATGTTTTTATACACACATACCATGAAAAAATTGGTGTTTATCACTACGAAAGGTTTTCTGGGTGGGAGGAGAGTGGGTTTTCTGGGTGGGGGGACCATTTTTTCCATGGTCTGTGTGTATAAAAACATCTTCTGTATTTTCCACAGTATGCATCCGATGAAGTGAGCTGTAGCTCACGAAAGCTTATGCTCAAATAAATTGGTTAGTCTCTAAGGTGCCACAAGTACTCCTTTTCTTTTTGTGAATACAGACTAACATGGCTGTTACTCTGAAACCTGAAACAAATTAGTAAGCAAACAATTTGTAAGCACATAGAGGATAATAGGGTTATAAGCTATAACAAATTTGTCAAGAACAGATCATACCAAACCAACCTAATTTCCTTCTTTGACAGGGTTGCTGGCCTGGTGACTAGAGGGGAAGCTGTAGATGTGATGCATCTTGATTTTAGCAAGGCTTTTGACAGTCCTAGGTGACATTTTCATAAGCAAACTAGGGAGACATTGTTCAGATGAAATTATTATAAAGACAGGTGTCAAACTGGTTGAAAGAAAAGACTGTTCTCAGAGTAATTAATCGTTCACTTTCAAAATGGGTGGGCAGGATGTATCTAGTGGGTTTCCACCAGGGTCTGTCCTGGGTGTAGTACTATTCAGTCCTTTCATTAATGACTTGGATAATTGAGTACGCTTGCAAAATTTGTGGATGACATCATGAAAGCACTTTGGAGTACAGGTTTACAATTCAAAATGACCTTGTCAAAATTGGAGATTTGGTCTGAAATCAACAAGATGAAATTTAGTAAAGAGAAATGCAAAGCATTATACTTAGGAAGGAAAAAAAATCAAATTCACAATTACAAAATGGGGGATTAACTGACTAGGTGGTAGTACTTCTGAGAAGGATCTGGAAGTTATAGTGGATCACAAATTGAATAAGAGTCAACAATATAATGCAGTTGTGAAAAGGGCTAACAGTCTGGGGTGTATTAACAGGAGTGTTGCATGTAAGACATTAGAGTGGGACAATTGACTCCACTCTGCACTGGTGAGGCCCCAGCTGGAGTACTACATCCAGTTGTGGGTGTCACATTTTCTCCAATTTCTTCACATCTGTCGTAGAGTCCAGAGGAGAGCAACACAAATAATAGATTTAGAAATTCTGATCTATGAGAAAAGGTTAAAGTGACAGGGCATGTTTAGTCTTGAGAAAAGATGAAAGAGGGTGCACCTGATAAGTCTTCGACTACATTAAGGGCTGTTAAAGAGGATGGTGATCAATTGTTCCCTGTGTCCACTGAAGGTAGGACAAGTAGTAATGGGCTTTATCTTCAGCAAGGGAGATTTAGGTTAGATGTTAGGGAAAAGCTTTAGAACTATAAGAGTATTTAAGCACTGGGAACAGGCTTCCAAGGAAGGTAATCTTCCTATTTTATGTCCACATCTTGCAAAATGATCCACCTCAATGAACCATTATGCTGAAGTTGGAGGCAATGGGTGGCAGTTGGTTTGGATGTGTAGACATTCATATGGAACCCTTTCCACAATGGGACCTTAGTAATTTCTGACAGTCTAGTTGTGAAAGAGTTCAAAGCTACAGCTGTGTGTCATTTAGCAAAACTTAAATTCTGAGTATAAACATTCCACTGTAAGCGCCAATATAGAGATTTTAACAACACATTTAAAAAAAATCATACTTTTACAAGTTTTATTTCCACTCATTGGATTTCATTCAAAAATGGATGTAAATTTCAAAATCTTTTAAATTTTAAACGCTTTTCTGGATCAAGATCTGTTTTCTGACAGCAAAATCTGGAAATTTAAAATTTAGTACGTTTTGAACCAAAATGATCCATTGTGTGACTGTTTTGCAAAAAGATTTTCAGGTTGCAAAGTGGCCACCTTCTGTGTCACTTCACTGGATCCTGAGCTCAAGAAAGTTTGCATTTCTACTTCATATAATCATCCCGATAGTTATCGTTTTTCCTGACCCCTTTTTTCATGATTAGCCTATTGAGTACATTTGTACTTGCCACGAACAACAAGACCATCTTGTAACTGTCTAACAGCTTCCCAGCAGAAGCATAAGGACTCTCTGGGGCTTGTTTCTGAGCATCTCATCTGTGTGATGTTAATTGGAATGTGTAGGTAGTTGCTGGACACAAATTTATGTAACAGATTGGGGGTGGGGATTGGCAAGCACACCTTGAAAATGTGTTTTTACAGTACATTTATCAAAAAATGAAACTCCAATGTCTATGCAGTATTTTCATCATGAAAATCCTGTTTTCTAATGAGAAAACAAGACAGATGTAAAGTAAAAACTCAAGGGGTTGCATCTTCCAAAAATAGTGGTCTATGAATATTCTGAGACCATTTCTTCCAGCAAATATTGGTTTGATAATAATGCTACAGGAATATCTAGGAACTCATCACATTCATGTTTAGTGTATGGTAATCTGAATAGGAGATTTGAATTGAATCCTAGCTATGCATAACGACTCGCATAGGAGTAAGAACTAGAAAAGAACTAATTTCAACCCACAGATACATACTGAAGCCCAGAGGAAGCCAAATGCACATATATGGAGGCATAGTCTGACCCACATTTAATTTGAGTGGGGTTTTTTGTTGGGGTTTTGGGGGCAGGGGAGCAGAAGGACAGGGGAATTGTTTTTTTTTTTTTGCACACAGACTTTGCAGGATAGTCACTGCTATTAAACATATTTATTTAATAAGAGACCTAGCATCGTACGTTTAACAGCTGAGGCATGAACTTTGGCTGCTGCAGGCATATTGCTTAATGGATACTTCCAATGTGGGTTTGATTCTGTTTCTCCATGCTGACTCAACAAACCCATCCGATGAAACATTTCATTATGTAGGCTCGGTAGGATATGTGGAGACAGCAAAGAGAGAAGGAAGGGGGTAAGAAGACTCCACTATTATTTTCTTGTTATTTTGCGATTATGGAAACTTTGGCAAACAATGGCTCATATACTTTCACAAGGCAAGTGATGTAAACTGGGTCAATATGACTTACATGGCTGCCAAAGAGTTGTTTAAATATAGTTTCATTGTTTCCAGTTATCTGTTCAACAAAACAACAAAATGGAAGTTAAGGCATCCTGAAGTAATCAAATCACTTGGAAGGAAGGCATGGGAGGAGTTTCTAAGACATTCATCCCCTCCCTGCAAAAAAAGGCTGCATCGCATATGTGCTTTAACAGAACATTAAATGAAGTCAGATTAACTGATATAAGTGAAACAAAACTAGTGGCTTGGGGACTGTGTTGTCCCATATATGGGGCTAATTTCACCCATATATTCTGATCATAACCCCCTACAGTGAGTAGGAGTCTGGCAATTGTCAATTTCATGGGCATGTCAAACTCACCACTTTAGTTTCTTCTCAAATGAGGTTTGGAATGGCAAGTGTGTTGTGTGTCAGAAATGAGTCGCATTGGTAGAGCTGTGGGGCAAACTGACAAAAATATCTGCACGTATGAGGTTTGACTCTAGCTGTTTTATACCAATATCCTAGTGATTATGAAGCTAGTTATCCAATGTCTGAAATAAATTTTAAAGTCATAGAAATCTAAGGTATTGAAATTAAGTTCTTCTGGTCCCAGTTAAAGCCTTTTATAGCGTCAAATGATAAAAAAACAGCAGAGAAGTTAGTTGTACTGCCGTAAAGCCGCTCTATGCTGGTGGGAGAGCAATCTCCCTCCGGCATAATTAAGCCACCCCCAATGAGCAGTGGTAGCCATGTTGATAGGAGACGCTCTCCTGCTGACATGGCGCTGTCCACACCAGTGCTTTTGTCGATAAAACTTGTGTCAGTCGGGGAGGGGGGGGTGTTTTTTCCACACCCGACCAACAAAAAAGTTTTACTGACAAGAGTAGTGTAGACGTAGCCTCAGCTTCACCCATCCTCCCAATGGGGCCTAAAACGGTGACACCCAACAATCCATCCCACACAGAAAGAAAATAATTTAACAAGTGAAAAATACAAGATTAACTGTGTATGTGCAATGTCTGTAAATGGGATTTCACCATAAAGACAGTTCAGATTATACACCCGCCTTAAGAATTATTAGTAGTATTTACTATTTGTATTGCAGTGGGGCCCAAAGGCCCTAGTCAGAGTCAAGGTCCCATTGTGCCAGGCATTGTACACAAAGGAAAAACATGGTTCCTTGACCATCAGCAATGGCTTTCTTCTTTTACACATAGAGTTAAGATCCTCACCCCACAAACCATTAATTCCCACTTACACCTGCTTGTTATTTGTAGGAGGAAACACTCAAGCACCCATCTTGACCTGGCGATTAGTTTGCTTCTGGGGACTCAGTGGCATCCTGCACTTTTGTGATTAAAATAAAAATGGAAACTGAATTCTATCAGCTTTCCTTGAAATGTGAGGGGGGCTCCTAGAACATACTGTAGTCATCAACATATCTTCACTGAAGAGTCACATTTCACAAAGTTAAAAGTTTCATTCTTCCTTCACTGCACTGAGCACAGGGATTATTGCCCACTAGCACTCCTTGGAGTCCATGCTATAGGGGCAAGGGGAGCTGATCTGACCCTGCACAGAGGAGAACACAGACTATGCTCCTTAGTGATAGTGTGGCATGCATACTTCCCTGGTATATTAGACTTTTCTAGGCGGCAATATGAATATGAGACAGTTTTCTGAACAATTCTGTAAAACACCCCCTCAACTCCAAACAGGCCTCTAACTTTATGACACACTGACCCATATATAGAACAAAGGAAAAGGTTTAGTATTAATGTGCATTGGGGAATGAAAGAGGAAAAATCAGATCTAAAATTCTGAAAGGCATAAACATGAAGGAGAGTAATTACCTATTGGGGAACAAAATGCAGACAGTAATAGATGAAATTAAGAGAAGGAAAAGTATAGGCTAAATAGGGAACACGTCTCTACAGTGATAGCTAGTAGATTGTGTAATATCCTCCCCAGGGAAGTGGTAGAGGCTGTCATTTAGGCCACTTAAAATTGGGCTGGACACAACACTGGAGAATATCTTGTATTGGAACTATCCTGCACTGCAGAGTGTCTGGACTAAATGACTCAAAAGGTCTTTTCCATTTTTAACTTCTCCACACCTATAATAGAGTAAGAGTCCATTGGGATGTGTAAAATGCTCCATTCTCTGAAAAAGGATCAAGGGCATTCAGTGTATATTTTTGGGAAATGGAAGGAGAAGCAAACCTGCTTTGGGCAAGTATGAAAGTGTTATTGTGGGGTGGTGGAGGCAAACCAATTCCACCGATGAATTTAAAAAAGTAGGAGTAGAGCTTCTGTCTCAAACCCCCATCCCGCTCAGTGGGTAGCATTAGTGCCACCTCCCTTGCTATTCAGAGCTATCTTTGGGGCAGATTTTTAAGGGTGTTTAGGGGGCTAAACATGCAGCCAGAGGTTTAGTGGGATTTTCAGAAGTGCCTAGATGTTTAATTCCCATCGAAAACAGTGGGAGTTAGGAGCCTGGGTGCTTTTGAAAATCCTATCTGCATCCTTAGGCACCTACATACCTTTTAAAGTCCGGTCCCTTTCATCAGTCAACATTGCAGGTCATCCAGAGACACTTTTTTGGTCCTCAACACCTCAACTGAGGAGAGTGGCCAGATAGAAATATCACTCATTCCCAAAACCAAGTTTGGATTATTTCACCATGCCAGTCCCCTTGAACATGCCCCACATTTCCTAGTTAACCAGAGGCTAGCAGCAGAGTACATCTGACTGGTCTGAGTGCTGCACCTTTAGTGGTATAGTGGGAGTTGTCCATTAGTTTCTCACTAAGGTGCATGGGACTTTCAAGTGTCCTGAAGAGCAGCTCGGTGTAAGCTCAAAAAGCTTGCCTCTCATCCCAACAGAAGTTGCTCCAGTAAAAGAGTAATATTCTGGGACCAACACATTTTGTCGCACAATATTCTGTGACCAACACAGCTACAAACACCAAACTTTCAAGCCCCAGGGCCAGTAAATCTTCAGTGAGGTGCTGTGAATTCTGGGGTTTGTCTAGAACTAAGAAATCTGAGTACAGTAACCAGAACAGCAGTAGGGTCCCTCAGAGACTACTCTATCATTTGCTGCTGTCAATGGGAGGGATGAAGTGCTTCCCACAAACTTGAGTTGTCTCAAGCCATGTGATCTCCCGTGAAAAGTTGCTGCTAATTTGAGGTGTGGGAGGAGAAAAGAGCTGTGTTGCTTTCCCCAAAATATTCTTCTGCTCCAGGAGGGACAGAGATCAGCTCATGGTAAGGGGAATTCAGGGCCTATTGCATGGTATCAAGGAAAGTTAGGAATGTCAGAAAGTTCACAGATTGGCATCTGAACATCGATTGTTTCTCCAGAGTTCAGCAAACCCACAGATGTGCCCGTCATTACTTGTGAGATGAAAGAGGATTGAAGAATGGAATCAGGGAATACTTTCAGCTACTTTGAGACACTGGAGTGTTTGGAGGAGTTGTGTCATCTGACCCGTCTCTGAACTAGTATTTCCAGACATCACAAAACTGGCTGACAACGTGGTGTCACTCCCAACAGTGCTGCTCTTTATGGGTAGCATGTCTAAGTCTGATGTGACAATCAGACCAGTGGAAAAGCAAGGTATTGGAAAGTTCCACTCAGCAACCCAATGGGTTTCGGAAGCTCATCCCATGGCTAGCACAGTACATTTTCCAAAACTGGACTGAAGGCCTGAATATTGTTGCTCCCAAAATACCTCTTTCAACACTATTTCCAGGTCCAGTCTCCAAACATCATTATATTTAGGAAGCTGCTTGGCTCATTTTTTTCAAGACAATAAAAATAGCTTTTTTTAAAAAAACACTTACTTAGCCCAGCTTGTTCAGATTAAAGCTTTTTGGGAAACACACCCAGAGGCAGAACAAATTTTTCTCCTTAACTCAGTAACTCCAAGGCCATGCACACATTGTAGACTTCCCTGCTTTCTTCAATTGAGATTGTATAGGAAAGAGACAGATGTAAGCTGACAAAAGAATCTTGGTTTTGCCTTCACGAATAATACACATTTAACAAAATAGTAGCTGGGAGGGGAAAAAAAATCAATTTGTCCTAAAACACAATTGATGTTTTTTCTTGATGATAATACAATCTAACTACTTTGAAAATCTGTGCAGAGAAGCAATTCAGTTGCTGGTAAGGCAGCTTTTCTCCATTAGTACTGTAGCATAATTGGAAATCTGGAAAGGAACCACATGGAAACCCATTTCATAAGTGGTTTATCATTTAAAGATAAAGAAGGGCTAGTTATTTGAGCAGGATGGAAAATAGGTTTCCTCCACTTAAAAAAAATGGAGTTCATTGTGATACTTTTTTTAGTAGACAATTGACATTAAGTTTTTACAGATATCTGAAAGCCTAAAAACCCATTGCTAAACCCCTTTTTTTAAAAAAATGCTGAAATATTTTAATTAAAACATTGTGAAAACTTGTTTAGTTGTTAAGCCGTTTCACAAAGTTTCAACATATTTTGACTAATGTATCTGTTTATTAGATAAGGAACACTTCAGTGTTTTGTAGCAGCCTGTAAGAACCTGTTTGTAGCAGGACACAGTCACTGCTTACTAAACGCCCAGTGTGGGGAAGTCTGCAGGGTGGGGGCCAGAGGAGCAGGAACACATTGTACATCCTGGGAAGAATAAGTGACCTCCTGCCAGATTTGCATCTATACTATTTCACACTGCACTCTCTGGCTGCATCACCCTGGCCACTGTCTGGGATTCTCAATGGATGAGCCACAGAGGGGATCTTTAGGGAGTTAGTTCATCTCTGAATAGAATCTGGCCAGCCTACAGGTAGTGGTGCTGTTGAGGGGGCAGTTCTGTGCTGCACCCCTTCTACTTCTTTTCCATCCCCAAACTCAGCAGAGCCAGAACCCCCGGATGGACTATCTGCATGGTCGCTGGGAGTGGGGG
This sequence comes from Lepidochelys olivacea, assembly GCF_965140295.1. Taxonomy (NCBI): domain Eukaryota; kingdom Metazoa; phylum Chordata; order Testudines; family Cheloniidae; genus Lepidochelys; species Lepidochelys olivacea. The sequence goes on along the minus strand of NC_140421.1, from coordinate 51,655,702 downwards.
TGGATGGTGCTGCACAACTTGCACCCCCAACCTTTCTGTGAGGACAGGGAGAGAACCAGTCCCCTCCCAATACTCAGAGGGGAATGTCCAGGCCAGATTTACCAAAAAAAAAAAAAAAAAAAGATTTTAAATTGTATCTATCTTGGTAGCTCAGACAGGAGCCCCATTGAGCTAAGTATTGTACAAGCATATACAGAGATGGGCCATAGACTGAAGAGTTTATAGCGTAGCAGGACAGAACAGATGTAAGGAGAAGGAGTGGGATTCAATGTACATTAAAAATGGGCACGGTGCTGACAGATCTTGTTAGTTCTGTTTTTGCACTTTGTCCTGTTTTGGTGTTCTTTGCCCCCAGAGAGGCAATATAGAAAGAGTGGGAGGCTATCAAAATATGCCTAGTATTTACAGAGGAAACTTTAAAATTTCTACTAGTTTGAGAGCTATTACCCATTCTAGGTGTATTTTCCATTTTAAGAAAAGGAATATTTCTCAAACCAGTCAAATTTCTTAAGAAATTTTGTAAGTACAATCACTGTACACACATTTTTATAAACAGTAGTCTATTTTTAACTCAATCACCTATCCATTACCAACAGGCCAAGTTCACCTGGACCTTGCAGAAGACTTGAGGGGAGTGTTGAAGGACATGTTGGTGATTTTACCTCTTTAAGGCACTAAGCTATTCTGTGGACATACAATATGTACCATATAAGTGGAGAGTTGATGTTGCTATGAAAACCCTAACTTTTGCATTTCCTGATTTGTGTGCATGTGTGTACACACACCTGGGCCCTCTGGGCAGGCCATATCTCACTCCACTCCCTTTTGGGGGTTATCAGAAGGTGAATCTTATCTGGGCATAATCTAAAGAATATTAGTCCTTTCTAGATATCGATGGCCAGCATTGTCAAAAGTTAAGCACCTGACTGGGCCAGGTTCCTTGGGTTAGGACAAGAATCACCTTCCTCCCCTCTCTTGGCTGCAGCCCAAACTAGCCATTCTAGCAGAAGCAGCCATCCCTTTTTATCTGGTGTGGTGGTTCCTGATTGGCTTGTGCCTGCTTCCAGCCCTAATAGCTTCTGGAGAACAAAGTCTGGCTGGTTTCACAAGCAGTTGATCCTGGGAGGCCTTTCTAGGCAATTCCTGGAGGTCCAAATGTGCTGCCCTTCTTTTCTTAAAGGGCTGCTTCCCTGGTCAGGAGGAAGTGGGGTCTGCAGCAGGGGACAGCAAATGCTTGGTCCACCCAATCATAAGCAATTTTATACATTTGCTTTAAAATTTTCTCCAAATAAATATATTTTTGAAATGGCTTCAGAAGACTGATTCATAATTTATGAAATAGTAAAAAGACACAGCAGTACTAAAACCAAAATGGATAGAAAGTATTTTCTGCTCAGACTTTCTATTTTATTTGTTTAAAGCTCTCCAAGCTGTTGTTGAACTTGAACAGGTATTCATTTAAATGACTTGCTACTTCAATAAAATATGCATGCTCCTTCTCTCACGCCAAGTCCAGCTATTACTTGATATTACCTTTAGGGGCTCCTGGTTTTCTAAAGAATGTTTTGGGTGCAGGAGGAATTTAGAAAGTCTGGAGTCCCCAAAATTTCAATAGAGATTTGATAGCATTTGTTTTATGCTCACTTAAATCAATGGGAATTCTGCATTCTGGGATTGAAGGATTGGCTATAAGGCAATCAAGGTAGGAAATTGGACTCAAATCTTAACAAAAGAATAGACTCCACTATTATCTGAACCATCTTTTGTATGAACTATATAGATTACATTCTTATGAATTGATTTAATGTCTTTTGGAGGACTTTTCTGTGATAGGACTCAATTTTACAAAAATCTTATGTGACTAAAGTTACCCATATGCGCCTTTGCAGGATTGGGTCCTCACAGTGAAAACTAACATCCAGTATGTGCCCTTATGCATGCAGGGGTAATTCCCATAGACTTCAATGGAAACAATGGCCTTTGCACACAACTCTTTATCCTACTCCTACAACTGGTTTTATAGTTTTTGATATTTAATATAAATAAGTGTGTAATTTCAGTCTCAAGGTACTATTCTAAAAAGCAAAAAGATTCTTAAACAAAGTGAAGGGTGTTTTCACCATGAATAAGAGAGCACATGTGATAACACTGAACAGTTGTGTCTCTTCCTTTAGCTGTTTCTAAATGCTGAGGCTAGCTGTCCCGGAGAACATTCTGGATATCTTTGGCATTGGTGAGGTTAAGCCCTCAAAGTGTAGATTTATTGACTGTTTGTTTTTTTTTTGCAAAGTCTTCATGTAAGCCAAAATTAGTCATAGTATTTACTGTAAATTTTGAGAACTGATGAGGATTCAAAAGTGCAGAAAGACTGCCACATTATTCTGATTGAAAGCAATTGTAAAAAAATCAGTGTAATTAAATTACATGTTTTGCAGCAGATGGACTTTGCTGCCTTACTGATCAACTCTCCAGTTTGAGTATTTCACAGACTATTTCATGGATTAACATTGCAAAAAGTTGGCTTTTGTGTCATTAGTAAAATATACTTACAATTGGCCACATAATGTGGAGCTCCTTTTTTAGTGGTGGAACTATTGACTTAAAAAAAAATTCTCCTTACATCATTAAGTCTAATCAAATGTGAGGCTCTAGACTGATTCACGTAGCTCATGCCAGTTTTTAAAATGGATTTGAAAAATAATGAAATGGTGCATCATGAGTATCCCATGCTACTGGAGGGTAATTGCATAATAAACAATGGGACACATTTTGCTAATGAGTGAATGAAATGAAAAGTAGTTATACTAAGAGAACATTGAGATGCTCCAACTGAAATGGCACAACGTAAGGGTCTCTGTCCTATAAAGTGATTTAAGCCAGAGTGCTCAACAAGATAGGGTGGGACTTAGGCCTGCAACTATGTACTTAACCATAAAAATGCTGGGACTTACGTATACAGTTACTTGCAGACACAATATACAGGTACAATTTCACACTTGCCAGAAGGCCTCCTGATTCCCAGCCCTATGCTCACCTAGCACACAGGTGATCTCCAAAGTTGCTCCCTATGGAGTATTTAAGCCCAAAGTTTAGTACTATGCATATCACATTTCCAGTATTATAGTAGGCCTTTGGACATGCCGTGTTAGGTTTATTTGACAGTTCCAACTCCCTGCCCCCTCCTATTTTCTCCACTTGGGAATAATACTGCTTAATATAACACAATCGGATTTTTCCCCCCTCACACTGCTCCACTGAATCTCAGCCATTATGCAAATGTAAATGTTTGCTTGCACCACGGAGAAAGCACCATTTACTGTAGCAATGAAGTCTACTTCTCGGTTAAGCTCGCTTTCCTGTTGCACAGGTACACACACGGTCGCTACAATGTATTTGTACATACACGCATGTACACATACTCTTCATTTTAAAAATGAATTGAGAATAGTACTCAGCCAGATCTTTCAATACACTCACGAATCTCCCCCCCGCCCCGCAATTATTAGTCTGGCAGTCTGGAAAATTTCAGTTGCATAAGGGTTAAACCATAACAGCATAACGAGGATAGGTCTATCTTGAAAGTAATCAGGGTATTCTTCACAGGGTCATTTGCACGCTACAGAATTACATAAAACCCTCATATGAGCTAACATATGGGGGCTGGGGGGGGCACCTAACTGAATGCCAGTTGGAAACGTGAGAAAAGTAACACATTTTTGATGGCTGAATCTCTCTGCAGGGAGGGAACACTGATGAATTTCTTGAAACTTCAAGTCTCACGGTTGTGTTTTCACGCCAGGCATTATACTGTAAGAAAGAGTTTAGCCAGGTCCCACAAGATAACATCAGGCAGACTTTTATTAAGTATCAGAACTAATGCGCTTGTATGAATGCCTGAATCATTAGCTTAGGTCAGCTACATATGGTGGTGTTTGTAGCAACTAGAAAAGCAGACCCTTTTACTAAATCCCGTCCAATCAATTTTAGACAAGTTGAAGGAAGAAACTGTTCTGAAACATTTTAAATGCCAAAGCAGACTTTGATGTATCGTGAACTTGCACTTATATTAAATAGTGGGATTGAAAACCTTGAACTCCACCCAAATTAATAAATGTAGTCCAGATTCTGGGTTGTGTCCAAGCTGGACTTGGCACAGTTCAGAAAGGGGCTGATATCAAAGAAGCCACCTTTATGTCCCACCCCTGCCTCCAATCCTGGAGCTGCCGCCAGTTCATTTCCAAGTTTAAAGTAACCTCAGTATTGCTCGGCTTTATTTCTGACTGTTTATAGTACTGAGGGATCATTCTGGTAACTACCACCTCCAGGGCATACACACATCCTGGACAGGGCATCTTTGTTCCAGGGATACATCCCTATGAGTGGGGCTAGGACAGAGAGTGACATAGGAGTAGCTACTGCAACCCTATACTACAGGGTAATTTCCTTGCTCGTGGGGCAGGTGCCATTTGATAATCAAGCTGGTTTTAAGATACTTTGCTTTACAAGGGCTTGGCCCTGTGTGTTCTTGTGGAATCTCTGGGTCTATTTATTGGTGCAAACACAAGTTCATTAAACCAGAGTAGTACATCTGTCTCTTACTGGAGGAGACTCATCCTGTTACTGTTTTTGTAACATGGATTCTCTCTTCTAGGAACAGGAAGGGACACTATTCAGAATTACTTCCTGAACCAGGGATCTTTTCCAAAGTTGTGGTACTCACCTATGGTACTGGTACTCACCTATGGAAAAGAACCTTTGGCAAATGAACACTCCTTCAACTATCCATACAGCAACTGTTACTGTATCTTAATGGACAAGTGCCTGCTATCAAGATGCTGCATTTAATTTTGTAAATATTAAGCAGAAAGGGGCTAATGCCTTCCATTGGCAGGATCTTGGATCCAAAACTACTGCAGACCTAATTAAAATCAATAGGGATGACAAGCACTCTATTTATATAAATAGGGGCTCAGTTACTTCTATTGAGCCTAAAAGAAAGACAGCTTCAGACATTGGGGGCTACAACTCAAGGCATTAGGCTGCATGGACAGCCTTACCCGAACACCAGGTGGATTAACAGGAATTTGCCTGGTTACAAACATGGGGTCTAGGACATTTATTACAGGCTCTGAGTGCAGGGGCAAGACAGAAAAAAAAAAAGTCAAGTGACATGCTGAAAGGAAGTAAAGGGAAAGAGCTGGTTGGGGACAGAGCTCTCTGGAGTGGTAAGCTTGCGGATGTTTGAGTAGAGCTCTTTTTTGCCTGTCAATCTTACCACATTCACCACTGTTGGAATCTCTTCATTCCAACCACAGCAAGTTGCCATGGGAAGCTTACATTCCACTCACCCTCCTACTCAGGGCTTACCAAAGCTTGACTCTTGGCTAGTCAGGGAGCCACATCAACCATGCATGAAAACATCTGAATAATATTTCCATACAATTCATTACAAATGGTCCTTCTCACATAAACATGTCCTGAATCATAATTCTTCTTTTTAACTAGTCCTTTTCTTTCTCTTTAATCCTTTACTTGTCTTATTTATTGCAATAGATCCTGGTTAAGTTTAACTTAACATACTTTCTTGCCAACTAAGAGCATTTTAAAAAAAAAAAGTCACACTAAAAGAATGCCAAAGAGGTCAAATGAATTATTAGGAAGGCTGGGCAGCAATGTAATTATTATTGTTAAGCATGGAATCCAGCCACTGAGAATATATTTTAGTGGCATTTTGTTTGTTCAATAGGAAGCTTTTAGGAATACAGAACTGTGGGAAGCTGTATTCTTTGGCTTGTTAGAGTAAAAAAAAATGTGTTCGGTCAGTCTTCAGTCAGCTGTTATACACTTACAACTCTGCTAATGCTGCATGTAAGAAAAGAATGATTCATGGGAGTGCTGATGAGAGACAACTGAACTTTACTTAATGGCCTCAGGACCCTGATCAGGGTCAGGATTACAGCAGCCAAATTTAGTGGCTAAGAGGAGACAGTCTGATGATCACAACAAAGAACTATGAGGTGTTCTGTGACATTCTAACAAGCTATATATGGTTTTCCCTAACATAACTTTGATGAAAAAAATACAAAGGGACAAATTCTGCTCTTAGGACTTCCCAACCCCATTAGCGTCATTGAAGCTGCAGGGCAAAAACAAAGCACGATTTAGCCCTGTAGAAATTTAGGCCAGCCCACTAGTCAGTTTAGCCAGTATATACACAAAAATTAAAATTATATATATATATCCAGCCAGTATAATCCGGAATCTGCATACATTCCCCTTAAATACTTTTTTCCATCTGTGGTATAGGAATAGTTCACCTAGGGATTTAAGGAGCAAGCTACTGGCATGCACTACACGTATCTGACATCAGCAGGATTGTGTGGTTTAACTGGAAACAGAATCTTGTTCACCTACAAATTCAGTGGTCATCCAAAACTATTGGATGTGTCACAATTGTTTGGAATGTCTCAGTTTTGCAAACTTTCATCAAGTTCAGTATCCAAAGCCAAAACTTTCAGATAAACAGCACATCTCAGATTCGAGAGGTCTACAGAATTTAGCATGTTTTAACAATATTGTTCTGATTTAACATACAGGGCCTTGATCTTAGCTTGTGTTTTTTAATCCCGGCAGGTCATATAACATCCTACATACATACAGTCATCAGGCATTTACTTAGGTCTTGATAACCAGTGTAACACCTAGTGAAATATATTAAGGGTTTGTCCTGAGGTCACTAAGCCTGCTGCCTCATTTTCTCCTTCTTGGCTCCCTGAAGCATGTATCCTCCTCCCACACATGGTTCAGGTAATATTACTCAGCATCTGTTTTCTCTTTCAGACACACACAGGTGCTCCCCTTGTGCAGCACGATGTTCGCAGTCCATTCCCCTTCCACACTGGAGCACAATCCCTCCCAGGGTCTGTAATCCATCAGCCCCTGGTTGGCTCAAGTAGGATGTCATCCCTTGGTCCAAGGCATTCTCTGTTGTCATCCTCAGTCTGCAGTATACCTCTTCTGCTTCTAACCCTTTGCCTAGCTGTTATGGGAAGACCTGCACTAGGATTTCCCTAGTCCTTGTTCTCTCTCCCATCTGAGCTGCTTTTGTCCTTGTGGAGAGTCTCCCTCCCCAACCTGGGTTCCTTGTGTCTGCTGCCTCTGCCCCACAAGCAGAAAGTCTTATATTTGGTTTCCTAAAGGGCACATACTTATTCCTAGTTGTTGAAATGGCAACTTTAAAGTGCCAAGCCCACAGATGCAGACATGGCCTTAGTGTAACACAGGGACTGTGGCTACAGAGCTACGGTACCATAGCTATGGTAGCATAACCCCATACACTCAGCCTACAGGCCAGATACCACACAACAGAAACACTAACCCAGGAACCTATCCTTGCAACAAAGCCCGTTGCCAACTCTGTCCAGATATCTATTCAAGGGACACCATCATAGGGCCTAATCACATCAGCCACACTATCAGAGGCTTGTTCACCTGCAAATCCACCAATGTGATATATGCCATCATGTGCCAGCAATGCCCCTCTGCCATGTACATTGGTCAAACTGGACAGTCTCTACATAAAAGAATAAATGGACACAAATCAGATGTCAATAATTATAACATTCATAAACCAGTAGGAGAACTTCAACCTCCCTGGTCACTCCATTACAGACCTAAAAGTTGCCATTCTTCAACAAACAACAAAAACTTCAAAAACAGACTCCAACGAGAAACTGCAGAACTGGAATTAATTTGCAGACTGGACACCATTAAATTAGGCCTGAATAAAGATTGAGAGTGGATGGGTCATTACACAAAGTAAAAACTATTTCCCCATGCTAATTTTCCCCCCCTACTGTTACTCACACCTTCTTGTCAACTGTTTGAAATGGGCCATCTGGATTATCACTACAAAAGTTTTTTTTTCCTCCTGCTGATAATAGCCCACCTTAATTGATTAGTCTAATTAGAGATGGTATGGCAACATCCATTTTTTCATGTTCTCTGTGTGTATATATATCTTCCTACTATATTTTCCACTGCATGCATCCGATGAAGTGGGTTTTAGCCCACAGAAGTGTATGCCAAAATAAATTTTTTAGTCTCTAAGGTGCCACAAGTCCTCCTTATTCTTTGCTGATACAGACTAATACGGCTACCTCTCTGAAACCTACAGGGAGAGACTTTTTCCTTTTCTAGTCACTGTAGGAACTCCACCTCCCCAAGCAATGGAAACCTTCTTCTAGTAACCGAGCTGCAACTGCCCCAGGGTTTAGAGCAGCACAGCTGGATTTTTCAATAGCTGCGTTGATGTATGTTTTAAGGGTAGACCAGGCCAAAGGCACATGCATTTGCCCAAGGATGGTGCTCTATTACAGGTTTATAAACATATCTTTCTTTAAAGACATATGGTTACTCATCATTGGTCCCTGCCATGAGTGATTTTAGTAGCCACTGAAGGCCCCAACTCAGGATTGAGGCCCCATTGTGCTATCTCCTGCACAAACATGTCTACCCCAAAGATTTTGCAATCTAATTAGGCCACACAGATAAAAGGTGGGGTGGAGTGGGGGGAAGGATGCAACACCTAAGCCAAGAAATCAGGATGATGGGTGACACGTAACATGTTTGGAGGGAGGTTTTTAAAGTTTGGTTTTTCTTTAAAAAAATGCTAAAAATTGTGGGAGCTGGTGGGAGGGGAGGAAGAGATGAAAGGGTGGGGGAGGATAAAGGACAGAGATGCTGAAAGGTGTGAGGGAATTGTAGAAGACAACAAATCAGTAAGGAGGGGAAAAAGGGTCCAGAATCAAGACCTACGTTAAAAATAAAAGTCTATCAAATCCTAAGAGGAGCCATTTTTGCTGTTGCTTCCACCTGAGCGCCTAGCTCTTGCTGCAGGAAGGGAGTCCCTGCAGTTTGTCTCCCCACAGTCCATGGGACTAGAGGAGAAGGGCAGGCATGAGAGCTGCTGCTATTAATTCTGTGCCTGCCTCAGCTCCTGTGTGGGACAGGGAGTCTCTTGGCTCACAGGAGCTGACTCCATCGGGAGCTTTTCCCACCAACCCATGCAGTGGGGAATATGGGGCTGCATGAACACTGATGCCCTCCGTGACGCAGGAATATTTAAAATTTGATAATCCATTTAGCGCTCCCTCTCTTTTCCAGGACTCCACCTAGCACCATAACCCATTCGTTTTCTTTAACAACTCTCCATTACTCTTATTCTGATTATTGTATTGGCCTTCCTATTATATCAAAAGCCTCTTCTCTAATCCCACTACCACCAGATTTTAAAAGCAAAAAATGATACAAATTTTTAGCTGACATTTTAAATGATCTGAAGTGTAACTGATCTGCAGCCTGTACTCTCTCCCTTCTGACACTAAGATCAGTTTATTTGCTGATTCCTGAGATCATTTATTGATAACACAGGGAAAGTCACTTAGATTCCTCCCCACCCCTTACACCAAGATAGAAAGTCACTCAACACCTCCCTCTCTTGAAAGATACTAACAATTCAGTCTATACCAAAATTTGTGATTAGAAATTTTAACAAACGCATGCCAATACTCCCACCTTTCAAGTGAGACAGAGTAGGAGTCAAGTAAAAAGTAATTCATTTCTTTAGCAAAAGTTGTTATTCCCAGACACCACAGGTTTCATGACTGTGTACATTTGTTGTCAATTGACAACAATGAAAATGAGTTAACAGCAGATTTGTGGGGGATGGAGATAAAAGGGGGGAGAGAGTCTGAAGAGAGAGCTGGTCTTCAAAATGAGGGACCCATTGAGATATTTGACATTGCGTTTAATTTTGGTGCCTTAACGGATTCAGCTCAGTTCCTGCACTCTCACCAGTGATAGCCAAACTGGCATTTTCCAACTTCAGCTAGCCAAGAGACAGTAAGCCAAGAGACAGTGCCTTTTCCACTCCAAGGCAGACCTAGCGTGGGTGAGAGGTACCACTCGTGCACCTTCCCAGGGTCACTTTCCACCACATTTCTAAGCATCATAGTTCATTGAGCTTTGGGATTCCTGGGCTGCCAGCATGGGTGATTTCCTCCATCAGCTGCAGCCCTCCAGTCTGGCTCTCAGGGTCTCCAGTTCCCACAGGCAAAGGCTCTTTGTGATGTGATGGCTCTTCGGCTGGAGCCTCCACCCAAAGTCCTTCCCCTCCGGTGGTCAGCCTAGAATGAGCTAGGCTGCTCCCTTTTATACTGAGGCAGTAGGTGGAGCATGCCCAGCACGGTCTGAGGGGTGGAACTTCCACCACCCATAGTGTGGAGTTAACCCCCTCTTGTCCAGTGCGGGGTATGCACACCCTGTTACATTATTTGGGTCTCAAAAACCTTTTTGTATTTATTCATATTATAAACATTTCCCCTCTTCACCTTCAGAGGAGTTCTGAAAACAGTTACCTTGTTTGTACAAAGGCCTCTTTAAGAGTTGGCATGTATTGTTTTATGAACAATGCCTAATTGTGGGAAAGTACATGGTTGGTGCCCTTTTGACTGTGAGAAAAAGTTTACCAAAACTAGAGCAGCAAATGTAAAGCAGAACGAATCTCAATCGCATTATTTGGTGTCAGAAGGTTCCCCTCCATCTCCTTGTCTTCCCCCTAAGATGTATTTGCATACTTTGGCAATCCCTTTTAATCTTGAAAAGACCAGGAATGTGTCTTTTGACACACATCTTCATGACCTACCTGGAAGAAAACAGAATCACAGTTTGCAGATGTCAGATCAGGAAGTGGTAATTAATGAAGAAAACAGGTCACTGCTTGCTTAGTAAATTGGATACAAGCAAAAAATGCATTTTCATACAGCTAGCTGTAAAGTTATATTTATTTTTAATGTAATGCAGGGCCTGCTTCCAGAATGGGGGAGACTATCCTGGGAAGGAAGGACTCTGAAAGAGACTTGGCAGTCATGGTGGCTAATCAGCCTTGCACGAGTTTCCAGTGCAGTGCTATGGCCAAAAGGGCTAATGCAATCCTTAGAGGTATAAATGGGAAATCAGAAGTAGGCGCAGGGAGGTCAGCTCAGTATTTAGCACTGGTGTAACTGGTGCTGGAATACAGTGTCTAGTTCTGGTGTCCACAATTCCAAAAGGCTGTTGATAAATTGGAGAGGGATCAGAGAAGAGTCACAAGAATGATTAAAGATTGCAAAACATGCAAGTGATGAGCTTCTTGAGTCTATTTAACTTAAAGAGAAGATTAAGGGATGACGTGATCAGTCTGTAAGTACCTACACAGGGAACAAATATCTGATAATAGTCTCTTTAATCTACCAGTACCATGATCCAATGGTTGGAAGTTGAGCTTTATTTCTAGTCTGAATTTGTTTAGCTTCATTTTCAACTGAGGCTAAGTCATCATTGAAACAATTTACCACAGGTTGTGGTGGATTCTCCATTTACCAGGAGTTTGGAAATGACTGGATGCTTTTACAAAGATATGCTCTAGTTTGAACTAAAATTTTGGAGGAGAAGTTCTATAGCCTGTGTTATACAGGAAGTCAGACTAGATGAGACAGTGGTTCCTTCTGGCCCATAGTGTAAATCATTTAGTGTAGAAATGATGAGAAATGACACCACAGGACTTCTGTGTCATTCACTTTTATTCTGTATCTAGCCATCACTCCTTCTCATGGGAAGATTATGACTTAAGCGTCCCTGTGGTAAAACATTCTAATTTTTACAATTTACAGCATAAGCAGCATGTAAGTAACATTACATCTGTCAAGGTCCTCTCCCATCCCATCTAATAGTGAAAGTACTTCCATCTTAAGCACATTGGTGGAAATTCATATCTTGTGCAAACTGTTGAAACTCCCATTGACTTAAAAAAGTTATTAAATAAGTTCAGCAAACAGTATGAATGCATCCTAAAAAACTTGAACAGAGCTCTGTCACTCCCCCAATGTGGAACTAGTCAGGAAAAAACATGACAAGCATATTGTTAGTTTGATACTAATTAACCATACAAAAATCATATCTGAAGCATGGCTACTTTTATTTTCTGCCAAATATGATCAGAAGAGAAGATTGGAACAATTGTTCCAATCTATGAAAAGCACAGACTGTAAGCTGTCTGGCCATGATTCAAATTGTTCTGGAATGAGTAAAGAGCAGTATGAAGCCACATGAGGCCAGCAAACAGAGAGGGGGAAAAGTTTCAATTAGAGGCTTCCTGTATGAAACATCTGCACTGTGACAGGAGATTTTGCACTTTGGCTCTACATGTGAGTGAAACTGCACATCCTTGGCTGAACCTGCATTCTTTGCTAACCTAAATTTCCCCAACATAGGCTTGGGTTATCCTGTAATGCAAAAGTGGGGCTCTTTCAAATGCAGTTGGCCCAATTTAATTCAGGTACTCAGACAAACAAGCAGAATTTTTATTAGTTAGACTTAGTATTTCATTTTTGGTCAGATCATTTAGTTTTACAACACAGTACTTGCTTCCAGAAGATTTAGTGTAGTCATCGTAATGGTCTGAAGTTTCTGTAAAAGATGGTCTGGAATTGAATAGCTAACACTGTGGCCACAATGTATGTTGTTGATGGTGGCTCTTTTTGCTATTCCATACTTGGTAGAAAAGGGAGAGTCAGGGGTCAATCTAACATAGCACGAGCGTAAGTTTGTGGGTAAGTGGGTAGGAACGTAGGGTCCTCAGGAGGATCATCTAGTCTAAAATGAATAAGCAGTGCTCCCTCTTGATGTCAATGAGAGGGAAACCTAGGCTCCCTGCCAAATGCCAACAGGAGCAACATTGAAAGATCAGCCTGCAGGAATGAAAGGGCAGGACCAAGCAGTCTCACACCCTAAAGACCAGCAGTAATAGGCAGCAGGGTAGGCACTCAAACTGTGACCCCCCAAGATACCAACAGACAGCCTCTAGGGAATCAGTACCTGCTCAGAGGTAATCAGGTGATGCGGGAGGAAGGTAGACAAGTACCCCTTCTCAAAAAACCACCATCAATGAGAGGGAGAGTTGACATTTTCATTGATTCCATCTCCCTTGAAGAAGGGTTGCCATAAGCCTCTGATCATCTCCCATTATGCTGTGGGGAGATTAACCAGGGGCCTGTAACTGACCAGCTCCCTCCCCTCCCTACACAGCCCTACCAGGAGAAAGAGGAGGGAGAGAGAGAGAGAGAGACTGTCCAAATGTGACTTGTCAGGAAATGGTGCCTATTGGCATTAAGAAATTCCTTTTTTAAACTTATTGTCAATTAGGGGCACCACCATAATTTTGCTTGGGAACCTCTGCTAAACTATTTCCTCATTAACAGGATACCTCTTTACTGTTGCGAGACGCTCATGTGTATATGGGGTTTTCCTCATATGTCCTTATGGAGCTGCCATCCCTTCTTCCAGAGCAGGTCTGGAAGTGGAAGAGGTAGAGGAAGCAGCATAAGGAGATAGCAGCCAGGGGTTCTGGGAACCAGAGAACCAGGTATGGTCTAGGACCTAAGTGGGGACTGGGGTCCCCTCTCCATTCCCTTCCTTTTTGTACCAATTGCCAATGATCAGTTGACTAGCAGCTTCTGTAGCTCATCCAGTACTAAAAGACTTGTATGATTCTGAATGACTCCGGTGTGCTGGAAAGTCATTTTATTCATTTTAGCCATTTTATTGGAACAGGATAATGCAGTCATTAAAACTCAGTTTATTGTTTATTTTATTTAATGTTTTCTTATTACCTCAAGGCTTGTTGGCAACTCTCACTTCTACTGTAAGCCCTTACTTTCAATTGCCTATCATTTTGCGTCTGTTTTGAAACTAATACACGTGGTCTCAGCCTGGGAGCAATTGCTAGTCAAACTGCAGGCAAATTATAAAAACAGAAATCATTTTTGGCTCCCCCCGATCAGTATCTCATAAGCAACCTTGTTGCTTGAGCAGTTTTGAGCAATTAATTAATTCTTATGAGGACACTTCATCTTGCCTGTTTGGGATGGGAATATATACATTAAACCATGGTCAGAGATGTCATGCTCTGCATCCTCATGTACATTTTTGGTATTAGTGACTGAATATGAAATTCCAAAAGGGAGAGATCCATGAAGACTCACTCACATTTTGAATTTGACATTGCCCTTTCTAGGACAAAGGCACAGAACCTGGAAATGCATGGTCACATTTTACTGACCGTCAAAGCGGATATACATTGTGCCAGAGATGGAGAAAGAGAGACAACCTTGATACCTTTCTACATGAATCACAGCACATGCTTTTACACATCTAAGTAATTCTGTTCAGTCTTCCTGCCCTACCACAGCCTGCAGACCTAGGAGTAGACAAAGCAGGGTGCCAGTGCAGACAGCTCTATGTTCTTCTTTCCTACAATTAACCCCACTGAACCCTGTGCACCAGCTCTGGACCTCCTTTATACTGCAGGCTGTGCATCACATGGCCAGAAATCCCTTGGTAGCAGTCGGGTCAATTTCAGCCTATAGGGGTTTGAGCAGCACCAACCCCACCAGAAGTCCCCCACTTGTGGCAGGACAAACTGCATCCTGCAACACAACCAGACTAGACACTTGACACATTATTGGTGAGGCTTAGACTCATCAGCTGTAGTGATCAGCTGCCCCTAGATCAGGGGAGCGTCTGGTGTTACAGCAGATCAGCCACTATTTAAACAGATACAACTAATATTTGTCCCTGAATCTGACCAGGCCTTCTTGCTGATGAGAACAAGGGAACCAAATTTTGTGGGAATGAGGGGTGGGACTTCTGAAGATGAAGGGAGGAAATTTCCTTAAGAAGGAAGAAGGAGAGAGAAATAACCTGTAATATGCCTGTAAGAACCCTAATTTGTCTTTAGTCATTAAATACTATGTTTGACAGGAAGAATGATATAGACAATATTCTTTTCCTGTTTCTCTGATACGTGGGAGCATTCAAAGAAAAAAATATTCCAAACTGTTTTATGCCCCTATGTCTATTGAAAATACACTGATTGCTAACTGATCTGCTTTTGTCTGCAGCTCACAGAAGAAACTTAGGAAGGGAGACTGCAGTTCAATTGCAAGTTACCAGCAGACATTATAGGAGTGATTACTTGTGATCTTGGCACAGAGCTGGCCAATTCATCGTGGTCATGGACTACAACATATTGGGGAAAAAAGAATTAAAAATAAAACAATTTTTTGGGCAAACTGGACTCATCTCTTAAAGAAACTAAACTGTCTAAGTTCAGAATGGTTGTGATGAAAATTATGTCAATTATTCCTTAGGATTTACTCTCTCAAAGCAGTCATTAAATGGTTATTCTCTTGCTGAACCTTTGTTTTAATATCACTCAAAAAGAAAACATTCACCAACTGAGGCATAGAAAGTTATATGATTAACTGATGGATTAGCTGAAATCTTTTCACACATTTAACTGGGTACTTTTACCAGTGTTGAGAAGAGTGAAGGAAATGGAGATGACTTGGATGATTTAGTTGGGGATTGGTCCTGCTTTGAGCAGGGGGTTGGACTAGGTGACCTCCTGAGGTCCCTTCCAACCCAGATAGTCTAGGATTCTATGACTCTAGCAGAAAGAGCTAACTATGAAAAACCCAGGGGAGAAAACATGAAAAAAAGCTGAGAGGCTAGTCGTCAGCCTATACTTGACCAGATCATTTAGGGCAGTCTCCAGATGAGAGCAGGTGTCAACACTCGAATGCACAGAAGACACAGAGAGCATACTTGCCATCTGACAGGCTTTAGGAAAGTAACAAGAAGGAATGACTGATTTCCCTGATATCTTTATACAATATCTTGACATGAGAAAAAAAAAAATCAGGGGGCGGGGCCCAAGTGTCACTTACTGAAAGAACAGCACAGACACCAAGACAGACAGCGAATGCAGCAACTCATCAAGAGGTTTAAAATAGCAATTCAGATGACTGAAGGAATGGGAAGTTTGTTAAGAGCAGGATAATCTCAGAATGAAGATTTTTATTGGTCTCCCTTTGCCAAGCAGTGGGCAATTAAGGCAGAGAAAAGCATTTTCCCCTCTGCAACATTATGGTTAGGCTTGGAAGGATTAGATTTAAGCTGGAAAAATGTCAATTTCACGGTACACACATGCAAACCAATGAAATATTTCCATCAATTGAGATTTACAGCTAGACAGAAAAATGCCAATGGGGAACAGAGATTGGTTGAAGGATATTTTGTATGTTTTGACATGTGATGTTCACAATTTTCAATGTTATAAAGCTTTAACTTTTTGAATGTCAATTAAATTCTGACTTCCCCCATAAACTTCTTACAACTGAATTTTAAATAGATCAAATTATAAAAAACCTCGTTCTGCCAAGCCTAATTATGCCATTGATCCTGCAAGTCTGTGTGCCACACAAGGCTGTTACATCCCAACACAAGGGAATACTAGGTCATTTTAGTCATATTTAGTCACTAGCAGCATGGCTACTGTCAGGGTTCCCTCCCCACTCTGAACTCTAGGGTACAGATGTGGGGACCCACATGAGAGACCCCCTAAGCTTATTTCTACCAGCTTAGGTTAAAGATTCCCCAAGGCACAAATTGTCCCTTGTACCTTGGATTAGGTAATGCTGCCACCACTAAGTGATTTAGACAAACTCAGGGAAAGGACCACTTGGAGTTCATACTCCCTCCTAATATCCCCCCAGGCTCTCCCACCCCCTTTCCTGTGGAGGCTTGAGAATAAACAAGATGAGCACAGACCAACGTTGGGTTTTTTAAGACACTAAAAAAAAGAAACCCAGATTCTAAAAGAAATAGAACTTTATTAGAAAGAAAAAAGGTAAATGAAGCACCTCTGTAAAATTAGAAAGGAAGATAAACTTACAGGGCAATCAGATTCAAAAACAGAGGATTTCCCTCTGGACCAAACTTTAAAGTTACAAAAAGAAAACCAGGAATACACCTTCCTCTCAGCACAGAGAAAATCACACGCCAAAACAAAAAATAAGCTAAAGCATTCCCTTGCTAGTACATACTAATTCTAATGGAGTTGGATTGCTTGCTTCCTTGATTGGTGTCTGGCAAGCACACAGAACAGACAGACCAAAACCTTTCCCCCCACTGATTTAAAAGTATCTTGTCCCCTTATTGGTCCTTTTGGTCAGGTGCCAGCCAGGTTACCTGAGCTTCTTAACCTTTTACAGGTAAAAGGATTGTGTGCCTCTGGCCAGGAGGAATTTTATACTACTGTATACAGGAAGGTTGTTACCCTTCCCTTTATATTTATGGCAGCTACTTCTACAGTTGAGATGGGCAGTGTAATTCCCAGATCACATACCTGCAGTCTCAATTCCAGTGAGTGCCCACTCCCATTATTTGCAATGGGCAAGGTACAAAGAGGCATCAAATGGTATCACTGGAGAACAGTGTGTCTGAGAAGAGGTGGACTTAAGCATAGGACTCTGATGCCATTGAAGGCCCCAGTCAAGCAAGACACAAAAGTGTTTTACTGGGTTAGGACTGAAGCATTTAGTACTGGTTGCCATTTGAGGCCTTCCTCCAGCTCAGACTGGAGTAACATGGCAGCAGCAGTACATACGTACTCTCACTACTGCATGCCTGGATTCCCTTGCACTCCATTGTGTAGCTAGTTTTTTGTTCTTAAGTGCAACTCTCCTTATCAGTGCTTTGCAGGATCAAGCCTGAAGTCTATTTTAACATTTTTGTACAGGAAAAAAACAGATGCCATTTATCAGTCAGAGAGTATCCATAATTCTTTTGTAGACCATCATTGCCTGGATAGCATAGTCCCAAAAAACTAAAGACAAAAGCTATCCCATGTTTCATGAACTGTCCCTTTTCTCTGGTCTCATCACTGCAATCAGCTACTTGTGTTACAGTAATCTCATGCCCTGGTGTTTTAGGGACACTTTGTATTTCATGATGGGCTCCTCTACTGAAAATACAGGCACCAGAAGGGTAGCTATATTGTGGTCTATAGGAATAGCTTTACAGTATATGGTGTCTTGATATTCCATTAAATCTGCCATGTGAATTCAAATTAAAAATCCAAGATTTTAACTATATTGATAAAGCAGTGTTGTATTTTTATATAAATCACACTGGCTTTTTTCAGATGGGAGCTACAAGTATTCTCCTGAAGTATTGGAGTTAGGACAAAGCCACTGCTGACTTCCTTGGTTTCCTGTAGATGCAAACAGGACTTGGCAACAACAGTTTATCTGGATGATCTACATCTGCTTTTTCTATCCTATGCTTTTCCCAATTTAGTCATTACTGAGGGAGAGTTTACGTAAAGCCTCTGAAGATAGTATGTAAAAGTGAAGAGTTAAAATGGCCTGCTTGAAGAGAGGTTACATCAAGTTGCTTCTATGCTTTGGCTGGGCCAATATTTTTCTTGTCCATTCTGTCAAAGTAAAGCGTCTACACTTTAAATGCTAACCTTTAGTGTTTTCATTAGAGCAATATTTCCCCTCAGTGGGTCATCCAACTTTGGGAAATATAGAAAAAACCATGATGCTACTTGTTTGTATATAGTGTAATATACCACCATTTTTAAT
This sequence comes from Lepidochelys olivacea, assembly GCF_965140295.1. Classification (NCBI taxonomy): domain Eukaryota; kingdom Metazoa; phylum Chordata; order Testudines; family Cheloniidae; genus Lepidochelys; species Lepidochelys olivacea. Next base: position 51,637,172 of record NC_140421.1, on the reverse strand, counting down.
TGTGTGGCACATTATCTAATGCAATAATGCATGAGTTAGCCTCACTCCATATCGGTTTTGCAATTTTGACATCAAACTGTTTTATCTTGGTGGTTCAGAACAGCTAGTTTTCACTCTACTTGATCTTTGCTTTAGAGGTAGCCAGTGAAAAGTGGTCAGACAAAAGGATAAAATAAGATGGCATGGATACGGAATTGACAATTTTGCCATTAGTCCAACAAGCATCATTTTGTTCATAGCCATATACTGCGCAGTAGACCATGACTATGTGTATGAGGCAGAGTTTTTGGAGATGAATGTATTAGTAATTTGGAATGCACTAGGTGGTGCATAGCTTTGCCCCCTTGTTGGTGAACCACATTTCCTTGGGCAATGTAGTAGTGTGGAGTAGCTGGACTGCACCTTTTAACATCATCTTGAGCATTAGATACACCCTGTACTTGAGGAAAAGCATCACTACACCTTATTCTGGCCCTGAAACTGCCTACTCCTGAGAACTCCCAAGTTATTGCTTTTTGTTAGGTAGAACACTTGGTTTCCATTGTATTAGTCATTAAACTACCCTAATCATCCAAGGATCCAGGACTGTTAATTCTCATCCAATGTGTTCAAATAAATTTACAACCTTCTACCAAATTTTTTGAATAAGGATTAAAAACTAATCAATACTTGGGCATTTTTTCCCTGAAGCTTGAGGACATGCAATACACTGTACATCTTAAGGTCATCAACTGCTGCTTATCTACCACATACCACCACTACTTATGACATTAGAAACAACGTGCTATGGAAGTTATGAGGTCACAGAAAAGGAAAGAAAATGAGGCAAGAAAAACAGAACACATGGGGCCAAGTGGTACCACCTCTCAACAAATCTTAAAAATCTGGCTTTGGGTGGAATATTTTGCCCCTTAGCCTGCTGGGTTGGCATGGAATAACTGAACTGGTGCTCTAGGGGTAGAGACAAATGGAGTTCCTATACACCTCATACATTGGTTGTCAGAACAGATCTGTCTAGTGGCTACACCTACAGCCCTCCATTCTGTTGCAAAGAAAGGTAGGACAGAGTCCAAGGGGCATACAGACTTCTCAGCACACACCCTGCTTTCAGCACGGCTTAGCTATTCTGCCTGTATTCTGGTTTTGTATATAAACAGAGGGTAGGACAGCACGTGTGACTTAATATAGTGGCTGATTAGTTTAAAATGTTTGGGAGGTTTTCTACTCTAGGAGGTGTCAGCTTTCATTCTTTTACACAGCAAATCTGAGCCAAATTGAAGGACATGTAATCTGATTTTATGAGGTCTTGCCCAAGAAAAGCAAGTATTTCTTATACCACTTCACTTATTTATATTGTGGAGACAGTCTCCCTTTGTAGTGCTCAGGGATATAGCAGATCTTGTATCCCGAGATGCAGGACTGAAGGAGATAGGCCTGGGAAATACTTCTGTCACTGCAACACATTTTCAGTGCATATGTTTTCCTCACATAATGTGCCTGAACTGTTTAAAGCATTTTGCTCAATTTACATAAGGTGGTTAAATCTTTACAAGAGGAAATAGGACTTATAATCACAATGTAGCATGTACAATATAGAGTAAGTGATGCTTCATGACCCATGAAGTGTTATAACATATACATATATGTAGGACTCAGTTATGGCTCTAAGAGTGGGAGTGGGAGTTGCACTGCCTGAATGTGGAGGCTAAAGGCATTCCTAGTCTTGGGAGCATACGCTCACAGTGCCCTGAAGGGGCAATTGCTGCATCTACAGACCAACAATAACACATGCTGTCTTTGGTGCAGGCCTACATGCAATGGCCTGGAGGGTTACAAACCCCCACCACCACCACATGTGTATATAACGGGCGTGTCTATGGTCATGCTCTTCACCCACTGGCCACACATCACCCCTCTGTGGGGCTGATGGATACCAATAGTGCCTTCCTTGCACTCAGGCCAAGTCTACATTATGGGCACTACAGCAGCAGAGTTATGACACTGTAGTTATGCTGCTGTAAGTGTGTAGTGTAGACAGACTACAGCAACAGAAGAGGGTTTCATTTCCATTGCTGTAGGAACTCCATCTCTGAGCAATGATAGCTACGTGGACAGAAGCATTCTTCTATTGACCTAGCTGCAGCTACATGGGGGGTTAAGTTGGCATAGCTACAGTGCTCAGGGATATAGCTCTTTCACACCTCAGTGCCATAGCTATGCTGACCTCTGTTTTTAGTGTAGGCCAAGCTTCAGTCAGTGTATGCAGACATATTATGGCTGCTCTCTCTACAGAAACTATGGAGAAGGGGTGCTTTCACCCCATTCACCACTAGAAATACCCATGCTGTGTGGCGCTGCTATTGTTATGCAAGGATGAGGGTGCAACTGCAGAGACAGAGGTCATCCTACATCCTGAGAGTTAGAACAGCAGACCATAACTGCAGGCCCTGGTTACTGTGTTCCACTAGGTTTAAATACAAGTAGTTTATTAAATACAAGATCTCCCTGCCTTGCTGTGAAGTGCCCCACAAGCAAAGATTACCATAATTTGGCCCTTATTATTTGGGCTAATTATACTTCCATATTAGTTAAACAGCATTTCGCCAATGGAGTTGTATATACTATCGGGTGAAAACATATCACAATGGGAGTCCATGAAAATGTTCATTTCTTCTGAGAGGATTAGATCCTCAATAGCTGAACACTTCTTTATGAAACTGTATTAGATTATTTCTCTAATCTCCTTTAAAAATTCTGCTGTGCGGTATAGCATGTTTGTTTCTTGCTGCTAGGCTATCCGCAATGTTCCCCAAGATAAATGGGCTGGCTGAACTAGCACAGAAGGTAACAATTTTCCCCCAGAATTTAAAAATAAGCTCAGATGTGTTGGTTTGCCAACTGTCCACAAATTATGTTAATTGAAATGGATGAGAGACCAGAGGTAGGATGCAGCTGCTCATGTGATTCAATGGCTAGCATTCAAAGCAAACAGTTATACAAAATGTCTGAGTTTAGTATTTCAGTCTGCTACTGAAGCCCTGCTAAGTGTTTGAGCAGAATATTTCCTTGTAAGATACAGTCAGAGCCATATCCTGCCTTCATTCCATGTTTACACCAATGAAAGTAATAGGAATGGTGTCTGAAGATCAACAATGGGCTACAACCTTATTTTTAGTAGTTACCCTATAAAAACGTTTTTTAGAGTTCCACGTTTTTCAGCCCTGACAAAATGCTCAGTTTAAAAATACAACTTGGAATAAAAGCATTTCCAAAAATGTGACAGGTAAATAAATACTACCAAGAGAGGAGGAACCCAAAGCAGAACAAGATCCAGTGACTGGAAATTGAGATCATAGTTCACACTAGAAATAGATGCAAAGTTTTAAGATAGAGAATTAGTAGTTGGAATAGAAATTAATGGATCTGATAACTTATCCCTTGGAGTCCTTAAATCAAGATTGGATGTCTTTCTAGTATGGTATAATTCAACCACAAATTGTGACAGGTACAGCAATCACAAGGTGAAATTTTGTAACCTGTGCTTTGCAGCTCAGATTAGATGGCCATAGTGGTACCTTGCATGTTTTTTTAAATTACATTTATACCTAGATATCTGGGGCAAATGACCAGTAGCAGCATTTTTGAAACAATACATTTGGGATATCATTACATTGTCACAGTAGAATCCTCCTATTCACCCCACAGCTTTCACTTACCCTGTAAAGAGTACATTGCAAGAACTGGCAACAAACCAAGATTATGGTAAATCTTTGTAGCATGTATTGTGTATTTCAATCATACCCTGCATCGAGGAATCCTGGAGAAATGACAACTCAGGAGATTGGAATAGTATCCTCGAGAGCTGCACCATTTCCATTCTCACTATCTCAACTCTACTGACTGGTGAAGGAGATGCAATACCATGTTCCCACCCTCAAATCCACAGTTTTCAAAACATGTCTATCATAGATTCATAGACTATTAGGGTTGGAAGAGACCTCAGGGGGTCATCTAGTCCAATCCCCTGCTCAAAGCAGGACCAACACCAACTAAATCATTCAGGTGGTTAGTCAAATACCACACTCTGCTCAATCAATCATCTGTGGTATCTTATTGATGATCAGACTGGTTTCAAGATAAACCCTTTATTAAGAACAAAAAACTATGTGCAGGAGTCAGATACCTTATTCTCTAGCTGGAGCCAGTGACTGTCCTATTTCATACCCACCATGCAATGCGTCACAGGGAACCAGAATGCACAGAGAGTAGTATGAAAGCATGGCATCTCTACACATTGTGGGGAAGTTATTCAACCTATCCTCTTCATAAGGAGAGCCTGGTAAAATAGATAGCCTCTTGGCCTTCAGGGATCATTTCATTGCAAGCCCTGAGGCTCAATCAGACCAGGTAGAGAGCAAGTTCCAGGGTCAGTAGGCTCCAAAGAGAACTCTCGGCCCTGTCCCCTGACAATTTCACCCAGGAACTGTAAGTTCTAGTGTCAAAGCTGATCATAAATGCTGGGGTTAAAAGCCATAGAAAGTGTTTTAGGTACAGGGGATACACTTGACTTTATGGAGTTGTCCTATTTTCTCCGCACTGTTTTGTGTCAGCTACAGCACTAGCTTTGCTGTGATTAATTGCTTTGTTCCTTCTTATCTTTCGGAAAATGAGTCTCCGAATCTGTGTAGCTTCAGGGTGCCCTGCCCTTGACAGCTGGGAGCCTGACAAAGGTAAAACTTCAGTGAGCAAGTTGGCTGTAACCTCCACGCCTGCTGGGTGGGGAGCATGCAGCCAACCAGTGCTTGCCAAAAAAGTGAGTGGTTCTGTCTGGGGAACGGGTGTGTGTAAATTGGCTATTGAATGATATGATTCAGTGTATCCTGACCTCAGCCTCTACTGGTAGAGCTCCTATGAAGTGCATCTGAAGAAGTGGGTTTTTTACCCACAAAAGCTTATGCCCCAAAAAAGCTGTTAGTCTTTAAGGTGCCACCGGACTCCTCATTGTTTCTGTGGATACAGACTAACATGGCTACCCCTCTGATACTTGGACCGCCTCTGCTGCTTTACTGAAAGTCTGTGCATTGTACCACAGATATTTTACAGACTGCAGATATCCTTGCACCACTTTTCCTGGCCTGACAATCATTATCAAGACTTTGTTTTCCAAGTAGTCATCATCCAACATGAAGTGCTCACTCTAAGAATATGCATTTTCCCCATCACTTATGTCATTTTAATGTTTAACATATGTTCTGCACTGAGCCAATATTAAACCAAGACATGAGACTTATGGAATCATTTTGCATTATCTAATTTCAGTATTTTTCCCCCTATCAAAACAGTTTTTTGTAACAAAGTGACATATTACATACAAATAACATGCACTGTAATATTGTATGTTTGATACCAAACAAACCTGTAAAGGAACATCATGCCTTGGTAATCTACTAGAATTCTTTGAGAGGATCAACAAGCACGTGGAAAATGGTGTTCCAGTGGCTATAGTGTACTTGGACTTTCAGAAAACCTTTGACAAGGTCCCTCACCAAAGGCTCTTATGCAAAGAGTCATGGGATGAGAAGGAAGGTCCCATCATGGATCAGTAACTGGTTAAAAGATTGGAAACAAATGATAGAAAGAAATGATCAGTTTTCAAGGTGGAGAGGTAAATAGCAGGGTCCCCCAAGTATCTGTACTAGGGCCAGTGTTGTTCAACCTATTCATATATTATCTGGAAGAAGAGGTGAATAGTGATATGGCAAAAATTTGCCAATAATAAAGAACTACTCCAGAGTTAGGTCCAAATCAGACTGAGAAGGATTACAAAGGAATCTCACAAGACTACATGACTGAATGACAAAATGGCAGATGAAATTCATGTGATACATGCAAAGTAATGCACATTTGAAAATATAATCCCAGCTATATAAACAAAATGATGGGTCTAAATTAGCTGTTACCACTCAGAAAAGATCTTGGAGGTAGTTCTCTGTAAACACCTGTTTAATGTGCAGCAGAATAAAAGACAGCTAACAGTGTCCGGAACCATTATCAAAGGGGCAGGTAATACAGAACATATCTAATAACACTATATAAATCCATGGTACACCCACACCTTGAATACCATGTGCAGTACTGGTTGTCCAATCTCCAAAAAAAAAAAATACGTAATAGAAGTGGGAAAAGTACAGAGAAGGACCCCAACGTTTATTCAGGGATATGGAACAGCTTCCCTGTGAGGAGAGATTAACAATACTGGGACTGTTCAGTTTAGAAAAGAGACAGCTAATGGGGGATATGATAGAGGTCTATAAAATCATGAATGGTGTTGAGAACGTGAATAAGGAAGTGTTATTTACTCTTCCACATAATGCAAACCAGGGCTCACCCAATAATTGGCAGCAGGATTAAAACAAATTTAAGGAAGCCTTTCTTCACACAACTGACAGTCAACCTGTGGAACCTGCCACCATGGGATATTGTGAAGGACAAAAGTGTAACAGAGTTCTAAAAAGAATTAGATAAGTTCATGGAGGATAGGCCCTTCAATGACTATTAGCCAGGATTGTCAGGGCCTGCTCTGGGTGTCTCTAGGCTTTTGACAGCCAGAAGCTGGGACTGGATGACAGAGGATGGATCACTCAATAATTCTCCGGTTCTGTTCACTCTGTTTGAAGCATCTGGCACCAGCCACTGTCAGAATACAGATACTGGACTAGATGGACCATTAGTCTGACCCAGTATAGCCATTCTTGTGTTCTTTGACTTATAGTAATAAAGGTAGTGCTTTTTATCTGAGAATCTCATCTCTTAACAATAGTGGGCACATCTTTGATTTTACATAGAAGAATGGCCATACTGGGTGAGACCTAAGGTCCATCTAGCCTAGTACCCTGTCTTCCAGCTGTGGCCAAAGCCAGGTGCTTCAGAGGGCATGAACAGAACAGATAATCATCAAGTGATCCACGCTATCGCCCATTCCCAGCTTCGGGCAAACAGAGGCTAAGGACACCATCCCTGCCCATCCTGGCTAATAGCCATTGATGGACCTATCCTCCATGAATTTATCTAGTTCTTTTTTTAATCCTTTTTTGGGCAGAGAGGCTACATGATTTCCTAAAAAAAACTAGGACAATACCCAGGTCTCAACTCCCAAAACATAGCTACTGGACCACACTGGCTGTCTACTAGCCATTATGCAGCTACATTTCAAATGTAATGCATTTATTTGGCAAAACAATGCTTTTAGTACTTGGGAGAACAAAAATTGGGGGTGGTCTAGACAGGAAGCTGACCATACGTCCCAAGCATTGGGCCAGCTACCCCAGGTTAGTAGAGGCTGAGAGAGGGTGTCCTTACATTGTATTTCAGCAATTCGTCTCTAGCCAAGATAGGGATGCTCTGGAGGGAGCCATACACAATCCACATGTCCATGATGTGGGCCTTGAAGGAACAGGGAACGAGAAGGGCAAATGGAGAGCTCCCAGAAGAATCATAACAGCTTTGGTTTCAAATTGTGGCTTGTTTTTCGGCCCAATCTGTTTGAGATTGATGTTGAAGTATTTCTAGAGAAAGGTTCATTTATTTACCATTTAGTAGCACAATACTTTCATCTGCATCTCAATAATTCCAGCACATTTTGGCTTTTAGTGATTTTTGGAATGATAGTGAGCTGCCAGGTGTGGAGCACTTTTGAAGTCTGGCCACTTCACTAAAGCACCCAAATGGGAACAGAGGTCCTGAAAACGTGGCAACAAGGGCTCAATTCTGCTACAGCACACACTTTTAGTATCTTATTAGTAAAGTTTCCCACTGAAATCAGGGGGATGACTCATGGAATAAAAGTACTGCTCAGTGAAAGTAAAGGAGAGAGGAAGCCAGCCCTTAATGCATGGAATGTACCTTTTCTAGTTTGGAGTTTATTTATTGTTCTAAGGCAGCACAATCTATGTAGAATTAAAAAAAAAAAGAAAAAAAAACCCACACAACCAAAAACACAAATTTGGGCTAGGACAGGAGCTTAAAGTAAATTCAAATCTTAGCAGCACAATTATGTATATGACTTACCAGCAATGCTTATCCCATCCAAAAAAGAAGTAGGCAATCTTTGATTTCATTTTGGATTAAATTTCTTCCAAAGGACTTATGGAATATGGAAGTAAAGATTTCAAAAGCAAATGCAACCTGGAGTGATTCCCCCCACCCCCTTAACCTTATATCCAATATGGACAAAGTAAATCACTTCATGTTAATTTGCTGCTGAAAGAATCCCTTCTGCAGATAGGGGTCTGGCAGCACATGTACTCATGCAATCATAAAAGTGGCCAAGGACAGTCAATCATCTACTGTTTGCCAAAGGTGCGATCATCAGTGAGACTGCCTTTGAAGGAAGTAAGAGCTGGATGTAGACTAGGGCTGAGGTACAGTTAGGGTGACCAGACAGCAAATGTGAAAAATTGGGACAGGGCATTGTGGGGGGGGAAGGGGTGGTAATAGGAGCCTATGTAAGAAAGAGACCCAAAAATTGGAACTGTCCCTATAAAATCAGAACATCTGGTCACCCTAGATACAGTGCTTGCCGAGAGGTATAGGAAAAGAGAGAGAGAGAGAGAGAGAGAGGACAATGAACACTACAAAAATATAGTTGTTTCAGACATGCTGCAGCTAAAGTAATGTAAAGAAAAAGCATTATAACAGGGTTTACTCACCACTATGCACTTCCTCATGGCCAGGCATGGCATCACAGTGTCCGTGTGGGGTAGCAGCCCTTGCCACCAGTCACGCTGGGGCTGTGGTGGTTTCTTTCAGATAACTCATCCCTCCAGCCAGGGCATAGTCTTTAGCCCATTCCTTCCCGGGTCAGCTATCCAAACTAAAGTTCAAAACTATCTGAACAGAAATAAAGAGCTTCCACCCTCCCCACAGCTCTTCTTCAGCAAGGTCACATTCAGCCTGCAGCCCCCTCACTGGGCTCAGCTACCCTTGTACACCACTTCCTTGGGGCTGGCAGGGGAATCCAGTCCCAGCCTCAATTCTGGGTTATAGCCCAGGGCCCTGTACTACACAGCTACATCAAATCCTCTACCCATATTGCAGTTTTCCCTTTCTCACCTTTTTACTTCCCTTCTGGGTCTCCCAATCTGTTCCCTGGTTATTCAGAGTACCTTCCTGCTCACTGAAGGCCCTACAGGCACCTTTTGACTCCCTGCATTCTCTTTCCTCCAGCCCTTCCTCAGCAGGGCCCATTCAGTAGTTAAACTTGGAATCACCTAATTTCTCTCAGGTGGGGCACATTTGTAATCAGGGCTGGCTTAGTCAGGGGCTCGCTATTATTATCATCTCAGCGCTCTGGATGATCTCTGAATGTTGCTCTCTCTCTCTCTCTCTCTCTCTCTCTCTGTGTGTATATATATGAATTTTATTGTCAGGCTCTGGCTTTGACCCTTGTACACCAATCACTGTAACTGACTTCTACTTTGGGTTATCTAGATTCTTCTAATGACATTGGGCCAGCCAATAGTGCCATGCTGCATTCCATGAGCTGAGGATGTGGCCCATTGTTCTCATGTTGGGCCAGATTCTGCCACACTTACGTTGACTAGTACAATACCCCGCATGCAAGCCCCACTGAAATCAGTGTTAGTAGAGTGAAGTATTACTCAGTGTGAGTAGGGGTGGCAGAATCTTGCCTATTATGCAGAACTATTCTTTCTACAGGTAGCAATGTAAATTAAAGGCTGTTTTCTAAAAGCTACACTTTTAAAAGTAGATTTTCTCCCTGCCTAATGCAGCTGCCATCTTGTCCTTAAGATGCAGCATGTTACAGTCACTGTGTTTTCTCTGTTGCGGAAAATTTCTATTTGTTCAGGCTTTGGGCCCAATTCTGAGAAGGGCTGAGCACCTACTATTTCATTGGGAGTTCAGGGTGCTCAGTACCTTGCAGGAAGCGGTTAGTGCCTCTTAGAGTTAAGCCCTTTCTTTGATGTTTTCCTTGACTTGAAATGAAAACAAATCTAGACTGAAGAATAGGTTTTACTCTGTGAGTATGAGCATGAAAAACATCCTTCCTGTGACTTGAAATCACCTTTGCCATAGCCTGTGGAGGTTCTTCATCTTGTGTAAGATTTTATGTTTAGGTAACAACTAAAGCATCTCTGTCTTGTCTATTTATGTCCTTCTGCTTGTACGTCAGTCTGTCTTGTGATCCTGTGTGTTATATCAGTGCACTTAGATTTTCTCATACATTATACAAAGAAGTATCTGACAGATGTTCAAGGAGCAGATTTATACCACACAGATTTATATATAGGAAGAATTGATGCATTCTGACTTGTATATTTAGTATATGTTTTGAAAGTCATAAAATTTCAGCAAAGATAGTTTAACATTTTATTATTTTGCAAATGTCAGTTGCATACATGCTACAATTATCTGTGCATAAGACCATCACCAGCATGAATACACAGTCAAGTAACTGAAAACAATCACCCCACTAGATAAGAAATTGTTCTTTTGTGGAAGGAGTTGTGCTGAAGGGTTGTCACATTATTAGAAGTTCAGACGAATATAGGCCAAGATGAGCTTGTCTTTTAGCCAAAAAGCTCCCCAAGGTTGGAAAGCCTCTCAAGGGAAACTAGGATTCAATGGGGGTTATTTCATTATCTAGCACAGTTATTGGTTTAACAGGGAGATGAAGCTGTCCATAAAAGGAAAAGTACAGGCAAGCTTGACACAGACCGAGAGAGGAAAAGGAGGAGAAATTATGGAGGAAATATGTTATGAATTTTGTTGTGGTGCCATAATTGTTAGATGAACAGTAGGAGTAAGGGAAATATAGAAGATAATTATTTAGACCTAGTTGGAAGATCTGTTATTTTCTCAAAGGTATTTATGGACTGCACAACCCAACAGCGTGTGGCATTTTATAAAACCTCTAGCTTTGTGAAACAGTCTTTATGATGGTTGCAGGACAATAAACATAACAGTGTCTAGTAGAATGGAGAAAACATCCTCCCCCCCAAAAAATGGTGGAACAGTAAACTGGGTGCCTTGTATAAATATACAGGGATGAACATGAAGTAAAAAGACTGTAAAATTTGTTAAACGAAACCACCACAGGAAAAATATGCATCTCACTTTCTGTGTTTTTTGACAGGTGGGATATGAATTTGATCCACGGTTAAGAATCGAAAACAGACCCAAAAAGCAGTAGGTGTGCTTCTTCCAGGTCCAGTTATAAAGTAGCCAAAATCTCATGAGCGGGTCTAACAGTGGAATTTTGATTTTCATGAAAAAATTATTTTTTTGTTCAGAAATTTCCAAATTTGCCAGCTCCAATGTTAATACTCTAATCTCCCGCTCAAACCTTAGCCCTGCAGGGCCTCAGATGTGGATCCCAAATCTTGGCTTAAACCTAACTGAAAACAGAACATGACTGCTGAGCCCATCTCTCATTTTTATAGCTTTTCTTTCCTCTTTCTTTGGGTGATAATTTTTTCAGCTGTCTCTCCTGCTCTGTGACATTCTTTTCTCTATGTACTTCCTTTTCTTTAATAGCTTTTCACTCTTGTATTTCTCTGCTGTTATTTTCTATTTCCCCCTTATTTTTAACTCTTCCTTCCCTTCCTCTGTTCCTTTTATATTTTTACATTTCTCTGCGCATTCTTTCTGGAAAAAAAAGACATTCCTCCCAAACAAATGAGGCCATCATATTGTGAGCTGTGTCCATAGTGTATCCGTACATGTAATGATGAAGATAAAGTAATAATAAATCAGATTTCAGTCATGAGGCCTAAAGGTAGGTAAGCATCCTTTTGCTGATTGGTGTGTGATACCATTTTGAATCAAGAACCAGATCATGAAAGGAATACTTTTAAAGTAATCACTCCACATGGGATAAGATTAACAATGGAATGTTAATGCCTGTTGCTGAAATAGCCCCTTGCCAGTTCAGTCAGAAGCTTTTTAAATTAGAGAAATTTCTGAGCTCCAACTCAATATGAATCAATGGAGAGTATATTTTGAAATTATAGTGTTTTTTCACTTTGTTAGATCAATGACAAATGGACAAAAACACTGCCCTGCTTGCTGTTCAAAGTTTTTTGTACAAAGAGATTGAAGTTTTTTATTTCCTAGGACATATGATGTGAACAAAATTAATACTAATATGAAGCTGTCAATTGCTAGAAGAGAAGAGTCTCACTCTTATTAGCAAGGAATTATATCATAAGTAAATTAGCATTCATTAACAAATGGAGGAAGTCTGCAAGAAAACCAACGATACAACTTCATATAAGGGGAAAATTTGTAATAGACCTAATTAGCTCTATGCAAAGCAATGACCTTTTAGCCTGAAAGCATGCACATATGCTCTGCACTGATTATGGGCTGGAAATTGGCTTGTAATTTCTTTGAGTTGCCTGTTGCTTGTTTTTGAGCTTTTTCTGGTTCTTTAAGTGGTTTGTTTCTTCTTGGTTTGGGCATCTTGCTTTAAGTGGCTTGAGTTGCTTGTTGCTCGTTTTGGGCTTCCAGTCTGGGAGTGGCTACTGCTTTTTTTTTTAATTTCCCGCTGGAGAGCATGATTGGCTCCTGGCTGCAAAACCCCTAAACCAAAAGAAAGTCTCCTCAAGATCCTGACAGTTCCCAGGGCCAGTGGGGAGAGGCCAACGCTCCAGGTCATCCCAATTGACAGGACACTATGGGCCAGTGAGGGAAGGGATTCAGGGAACAAAGAGCCCGGGAAAACTCTGACTCTTATCCCATGTGCTTTGGATCCCCCTCTCAGCATCAAGCTGCCAGGTACCCACTCTCTCCTCCATGCCTGCGTTTAATATGAATGTCTTCCTTCAAACCCTAATCTTCCCAGTAACAAAATGTTAGTGTCCATTCCTCTGACTTCCCTCCCAACACATGCTTAAAAAAAATTAGGGAACTAACCAGACACTACGCCTTATTTTGATGTTCATAGATTCATAGATATTAAGGTCAGAAGGGACCATTATGATCATCTAGTCTGACCTCTTGCAGAATGCAGGCCAAAGAATCTCACCCACCCACTCCTGCGATAAACCTCTCACCTATATCTGAGCTATGGAAGTCCTCAAATCATGGTTTAAACACTTCAAGGGGCAGAGAATCCTCCAGCAAGTGACCCATGCCCCATGCTACAGAGGAAGGTGAAAAACCCCCAGGGCCTCTTCCAATCTGTCCTGGAGGAAAATTCCTTCCCGACTCCAAATATGGTGATCAGCTAAACCCTGAGCATGTGGGCAAGATTCACCAGCCAGATACCCAGGAAAGAATTCTCCGTACAACTCAGATCCCACCCCATCTAACATCCCATCACAGGCCATTGGGCCTATTTACCATGAATAGTTAAAGATCAATTAATTGCCAAAATCATGTTATCCCATCATACCATCTCCTCCATAAACTTATCAAGTTTAATCTTGAAGCCAGATAGGTCTTTTGCCCCCACTGCTTCCCTTGGAAGGCTATTCCAGAACTTCACTCTTCTGATGGTTAGAAACCTTCATCTAATTTCAAATCTAAACTTCCTGATGGCCAGTTTATATCCATTTGTTCTTGTGTCCACAATGGTACTGAGCTTAAATAATTCCTCTCCCTCGCCGGTATTTATCCCTCTAATATATTTATAAAGATAAATCATATCTCCCCTCAACCTTCCCTCCAGCCGGACAGTTCACCTTTCAGTATGACCCGCTGTAGTCTCCTCTTTAACCAATTCCTCATCCACCTTTCAATTTTCATATTGATCCCCATCTTTTCCAATTTAACTAATAATTCCCCATGTGGCACCGTATCAAACGACTTACTGAAATCTATGTAAATTAGATCCACTGCGCTTCCTTTGTCTAAAAAAATCTGTTACTTTCTCAAAGAAGGAGATCAGGTTGGTTTGGCACGATCTACCTTTTGTAAAACCATGTTGTATTTTGTCCCATTTACCATTGACCTCAATGTCCTTAACTACTTTCTCCTTCAAAAATTTTTCTAAGACCTTGCATACTATAAATGTCAAACTAACAGGCCTGTAGTTACCCAGATCACTTTTTCCCCCCTTTCTTAAAAATAGGAACTATGTTAGCAATTCTCCAGTCATATGGTACAACCCTTGAGTTTACAGATTCATTAAAAATTCTTGCTAATGGGCTTGCAATTTCATGTGCCAATTCCTTTAATATTCTTGGATGAAGATTATCTGGGCCCCTGATTTAGTCCCATTAAGCTGTTTGAGTTTCGCTTCTCCCTCAGATATGGTCATATCTACCTCCATATCCTCATTCACATTTGTCATGCTATCATTATCCCTAAGATCCTCATTAGCCTTATTAAAGACTGAGGCAAAGTATGTGTTTAGATATTGGGCCATGCCTAGATTATCCTTAACCTCCACTCCATCCTCAGTGTTTAGCAGTCCCACTTCTTCTTTCTTTGTATTCTTCTTATTTATATGGCTATAGAACCTTTTACTATTGGTTTTAATTCCCTTTGCAAGGTCCAACTCCACTTGACTTTTAGCCTGTCTCACTTTATCCCTATATGTTCTGACCTCAATAAGGTAGCTTTCCTTGCTGATCCCTCCCATCTTCCACTCCCTGTATGCTTTTTCTTAATCACCTCTCTGAGATGTTTGCTCATCCAGCTTGGTCTACAACTCCTACCTATGAATTTTTCCCTCTTTCTTCGGATGCAGGCTTCCGATAGCTTCTGCAGCTTTGACTTAAAGTAATCCCAGGCCTCCTCTGCCTTTAGATCCATAAGTTCTTCAGTCCAATCCACTTCCCTAACTAATTTCCTTAATTTTTGAAAGGCAGCCCTTTTGAAATCAAAAACCCTAGTCGCAGATTTATTTTTGTTTATCCTTCCGTTCACTTTGAACTGAATTCGCTCATGACCACTTGAACCAAGGTTGTCCCCTACAACCATTTCTTCTATGAGGTCCTCACTACTCACCAAAACCAAATCTAAAATGGCAGTCCCTCTAGTCGGTACAGCAACTACTTGAGGAAGGAATCCATCAGCTATCGCATCTAGGAAAATCTGAGCCCTATTATTATTACTAGCACTTGTCCTCCAGTCTATATCTGGGAAGTTAAAGTCTCCTGTGATCACGCAATTTCCATTAGTATTTAGTTCATTAAAACATTAAAGAGGGCTCTATCCATATCCAAATTAGATCTCGGCGGTCTACAGCACACCCCAAGGACTATCACAGGGGAGGCTCTAGTAGTTTTCTTCTCCAATGTGATTTTTGCCCAGACGGACTCTGTCTTATCCATTCCATCGCTTCTTATTTCTTTACATTCTTCCTCATCATTGATATACAATGCTACTCCACCACCTTTACCTTTATTTCTGTCTTTCCTAAAGAGCACATACCCTTCAATAGCTGTAGTCCAGTCATGACTACTATTCCACCATGTTTCTGTTGTCCCTATAATATCTGGTTTCACCTCCTGCACCAGAAGTTCCTCCATTTTGTTACCTAGGCTCCTCACATTGGCGTACAAACATCTTAATTTTTGCTGTTTGGCCTCGCTCACATTCTTTACCCGATTAGGCACGGTCATTCTACAGCCAGTATGACCTATTAGACTGGTATCCACGCTGCCCTTCCTCCTTATGTCCATTCTCCTACCCACAGCTGTATCCTTTCTTACTTTGTTTTCTTCCCTCTCAATGCTAAAATCCGGCATGGAGATTACCTGGACATCTCCCAACCATCTCCCCCAAATTCCTAGTTTAAAGCTCTCTTAATCAGTTGTACCAGGCTCCATCCTAGAAGTCTATTTCTTTCCCTACTCAGATGCAGTCCATCCTGAGAGAACTGTCGTCTGTCCATGAATGTGGCTTTCTATTGCCTTCTTTCCATCTCCCTGCATTGGTATGTTGCCTACCTACTGTAAACTCCTTGGGGGCACGGACTGGGTCTCATTACCCTTCTAAAGAGCTTGGCACAAAAAACAACTATGCTTGATACAAGATAAATGATGGGAGAAGGTAGCAGAAGACACTCAAATGTATGCAGAAACAAATGAAACAAAGAAGTTATTTGAAGTTAGTCTATGTACATCCAAAGGTGGGCACAGGTTCGCTCATGATCGCTGATGGCAGGACAGTAATCAAAGACAAACATGACATGGAACAGAGATGGGTTCAGCCAACCTCTGAACAGACCATCCTCAACTGAAACAAGTACTATTAATCAGATATCTCAAAAGCCTATTCAGCACCACCTTGACTCACCACCCTCACTTGAAGAAACAGAAAAGGCAATCAGTTTGATGAGCTCAGAAAAGTCCTTGGGCAGAGATGGAATACCAGCAGAAATATATAAATCTGCAGGTCCAAAAGTGGTAACAACATTCCAGAAGATCCTTATTGACATCTGGGAGCATGAAGAAATGCCACAAGACTTCAAAAGATGCTGCACTTTTCCCTTTATTTAAAAATAAAGGCAGCAAAATGGTCTATGATAACTACTGTGGGATCTCTCTCCTATCTTTTGCTGGAAAAATCTTTGCTCATGTCCTCCTGAACGAACTGATTTCAGCTGTCTCAGAAGCCAACCTATCTGAGACTCATTGCCGATTCAGACCTGGTCATAGCACCATAGACATGATTTTCAGTATCAAGCAAATACAAGAAAAATGTATTGAACAAAACATGAAGCTGTTCAGTGTTTTCATCAATCTGACAAAAGCATTTGATACAGTCAATAGAGAAGGATTGTCAAGGTTCCTCCCCCACTCTGAACTCTAGGGTGCAGATGTGGGGACCTGCATGAAAAACCTCCTAAGCTTATCTTTACCAGCTTAGGTCAAAACTTCCCCAAGGTACAAAATATTACCCCTTGGACAGGCCGCTACCACCACCAAACTAATACTGGTTACTGGGGAAGAGCTGTTTGGACGCGTCCTTCCCCCCAAAATACTTCCCAAAACCTTGCACCCCACTTCCTGGACAAGGTTTGGTAAAAAGCCTCACCAATTTGCCTAGGTGACGACAGACCCAGACCCTTGGATCTTAAGAACAATGAACAATCCTCCCAACACTTGCACCCCCCCTTTCCTGGGAAATGTTGGATAAAAAGCCTCACCAATTTGCATAGGTGACCACAAACCCAAACCCTTGGATCTGAGAACAATGAAAAAGCATTCAGTGTTTTACAAGAAGACTTTTAATAAAAAATAGAAGTAAATAGAAATAAAGAAATCCCCCCTGTAAAATCAGGATGGTATATATCTTACAGGGTAATTAGATTCAAAAACATAGAGAACCCCTCTAGGCAAAACCTTAAGTTACAAAAAAGATACACAGACAGAAATAGTTATTCTATTCAGCACAATTCTTTTCTCAGCCATTTAAAGAAATCATAATCTAACACATACCTAGCTAGATTACTTACTAAAAGTTCTAAGACTCCATTCCTGTTCTGTCCCCGGCCAAGACGACTACAGACAGACCCCCAAACCCTTTGTTTCTCTCCCTCCTCCCAGCTTTTGAAAGTATCTTGTCTCCTCATTGGTCATTTTGGTCAGGTGCCAGCGAGGTTACCTTTAGCTTCTTAACCCTTTACAGGTGAGAGGAGCTTTCCCCTGGCCAGGAGGGATTTCAAAGGGTTTTACCCTTCCCTTTATATTTATGACACGCCCCCCAAATCTCAGCTAGGGTGAAACACTGGCTGGGATTTCTTCCTGGAGCTCTAGGAAAACAGAGTTAATAAGACACATGCATCTCTAAATATACTACCAAGTACATAAAGACTAACAATATTTTCCACATCTCAAGGACGATTTTAACCAGTTGATTCTGGGAAACTTTCACGGGAGAGTGCATCAGCCACTTTGTTAGAAGCTCCTGAGATGGGTTGGATGTCGAAATCAAAATCTTGGAGAGCTAAACTCCACCGAAGAAGTTTTCTGTTAGTTTCTTTGACGGTGTGAAGCCACTTTAGTGCAGCATGGTCGGTTTGCAGGTGGAAACGCCGTCCCCAAACATATGGGCGTAGCTTTTCCAGAGCGTAGACAATGGCATAACATTCTTTTTCAGTGACTGACCAGTTGCTTTCCCTCTCAGACAGTTTTTTGCTGAGAAACACTACAGGGTGGAATTCTTGATCAGGTCCTTTCTGCATTAAAACTGCTCCCACACCACGCTCGGATGCATCTGTGGTTACTAGGAACGGTTTGTCAAAGTCTGGGGCCCTTAGTATGGGGTCAGACATGAGTGTCGCTTTAAGCTTGTTAAAGGCCTTCTGACACTTTCCGGTCCACTGAACAGCATTTGGCTGTTTCTTTTTGGTTAGGTCTGTCAGTGGGGCAGCGATTTGGCTGTAGTGCGGTACAAATCGTCTGTAATAACCGGCCAAGCCTAAGAAGGATTGAACCTGTTTCTTTGACCTTGGGACAGGCCACTTTTGGATAGCATCCACTTTGGCCTGTAGGGGGCTGATAGTTCCTTGACCCACCTGGTGTCCAAGGTAAGTCACTCTGTTTAGGCCTATTTGACACTTCTTAGCCTTAACAGTTAGTCCTGCCTCCCTTATGCGCTCAAGGACTTTTTGTAGATGTTCCAGGTGGTCTGCCCAGGAATCCGAAAATATGGCCACATCGTCAAGGTAGGCAACTGCATATTCTCCTAATCCCGCTAGGAGACCATCTACAAGTCTTTGGAAAGTGGCGGGTGCATTTCGCAGCCCGAAAGGGAGTACATTAAATTCATACAGCCCGAGATGTGTGATGAAGGCTGACCTTTCCTTGGCAGATTCATCTAGCGGTACCTGCCAGTACCCCTTGGTTAAGTCCAAGGTAGAGATGAACTGGGCCCGTCCCAGTTTCTCTAATAGTTCATCAGTGCGTGGCATTGGATAATTGTCTGGGCGAGTTACAGCATTTAGCTTACGGTAGTCCACGCAAAAACGTATTTCCCCATCTGGTTTGGGAACCAGAACCACTGGAGATGCCCATGCACTTTCAGAGGGGCGGATTACACCCATCTGTAACATATCCTGGATCTCCCGTTCTATAGCAGTTTTAGCTTGAGGAGACACCCGGTAAGGTTGGACCCTAATTGGGTGAGCATTACCTGTGTCAATGGAGTGGTATGCCCGTTCAGTCAGTCCTGGGGTGGCTGAGAACGTTGGCGCGTAGCTAGTGCACAGCTCCTGGATCTGCTGTCGCTGCATACGCCCAAGGGTCATGGAGAGGTTCACCTCTTCCACACCACCAGCACATTTCCCTTCGTAGTAAACACCTTCAGGCCACTCAGCGTCGTCTCCTCCCTGGGCTGTAAACTGACAAACCTTTAATTCTCTGGAATAAAAGGGCTTTAGAGAATTAATATGGTACACCTTAGGCTTTCGGTTGGAGGTGGGGAATGCTATGAGATAATTAACAGCTCCCAGGCGCTCCTGGACCGTGAATGGCCCTTCCCATGATGCTTCCATTTTATGGGCCTGGAGCGCCTTTAAGACCATGACCTGGTCTCCTACTTTGAAGGAACGCTCTCTGGCATGTTTATCATACCAGGCTTTTTGCTCTTTTTGAGCATCCTGTAAGTTTTCTCTAGCAAGGGCTAAAGAGGTTCGGAGGGTGTTTTGTAGGTTGGTTACAAAGTCCAGAATGTTAGTTCCTGGAGAAGGTGTAAATCCCTCCCATTGCTGCTTCACCAACTGCAATGGCCCCTTAACCTCACGGCCATATACAAGTTCAAATGGAGAAAACCCTAAACTGGGATGTGGTACAGCTCTGTAGGCAAAGAGCAACTGCTGCAATACTAGGTCCCAATCATTGGAGTGCTCATTTACGAATTTACGTATCATGGCCCCCAAAGTTCCATTAAACTTCTCCACCATGCCATTTGTTTGATGATGGTAAGGAGTGGCAACCAAGTGATTTACCCCATGAGCTTCCCAAAGGTTTTTCATAGTTCCTGCCAGGAAATTAGTCCCTGCATCTGTGAGGATGTCGGAGGGCCAACCTACCCTGGCAAAAATGTCTGCTAGTGCCTGGCACACACTTTTAGCCCTGGTGTTGCTTAGAGCTACTGCTTCCGGCCATCGGGTGGCAAAATCCATGAAAGTCAGTATGTACTGCTTTCCTCTGGGTGTCTTTTTCGGAAAAGGACCCAGAATATCCACAGCTACTCGCTGAAATGGAACTTCAATGATGGGGAGTGGCTGGAGAGGAGCTTTGACCTGGTCTTGGGGTTTTCCCACTCTTTGGCACACCTCACAAGACTGGACATAGGTAGAAACATCCTTGCCCATTCCCTCCCAGTGGAATGACCCCCCCAAACGGTCTTTGGTCCTGTTCACCCCAGCATGGCCACTAGGGTGATCATGGGCTAAGCTCAAGAGCTTGGCCCGGTATTTAGTTGGAACTACCAACTGTCTCTGAGGATGCCAGTCTTCCTGGTGTCCCCCAGAAAGAGTTTCCTTGTATAAAAGTCCTCTTTCTACAACAAACCTGGATCGATTAGAAGAGCTGAGAGGCGGTGGGTTGCTCCGTGCCACCGTCCAAGCTCTCTGGAGGCTTTCATCTGCTTCCTGTTCGGTCTGGAACTGTTCCCTTGATGCTGGAGACATCAGTTCCTCATTGGATTGGGGACATAGGCTTGGTCCCTCTGGAAGCGATATAGGGGATGGAGCTGTTTCTGTTGACTGTGAACCGCTCTCCGCTGGTGCACTATGTTGGGATTCAGGCTCCGGCTGAGCCTCTTGTGTAGGGTTATCGGCTGCTGCCAGTTCAGGTTCGGTGGGGCCCTCTGGTGTTGAGGTTGCAAGTACTGGATTCAGTGCTGGCACGGGGTCTGGTGTTGGTTGTTTGGCTGGTTCCGGTTCTGGGACTGGTTCCGTCTGGGTCTCTGGGACTGGATCCACTACTGCTGTTGCAGACATTGGCCTGGGGTCCAGGTCCATCACCTCTGACTGGGTCCTGATAGAAGTTTCCGGAACAGAGCTAGGCCTCACGGCTTGTTTAGCCTGGTTGCGGGTGACCATTCCCACCCTCTTGGCCTGCTTCACATGATTGGCCAAGTCTTCCCCCAACAGCATGGAGATGGGATAATCATCATAGACTGCAAAAGTCCACATTCCTGACCAGCCCTTGTACTGGACAGGCAACTTGGCTGTAGGCAAATTGAAAGAGTTGGACTTGAAGGGTTGAATCGTCACTTGGATCTCTGGGTTGATTAAATTGGGGTCCACTAAGGAAGCATGGATAGCTGACACTTGTGCTCCGGTGTCCCTCCACGCGGTGACCTTCTTCCCACCCACACTCACAGTTTCCCTCCGCTCCAAGGGTATCTGGGAGGTATCTGGGCCTGTGGACCTCTGGTGTGATTCCGGTGCAATGAACTGTAATCTGTTGGGGTTCTTGGGGCAGTTGGCCTTTACATGCCCCAGCTCGTTACATTTAAAACATCGTCCAGCTGACGGGTCACCGGGGCGAGGTGGGTTGCTGGAGAACGGGGTGGTGGGACGATAAGGGGTCTGGAGGGTTCTTTGGGAGGTAGGTGGGGCTTTGGGCGGCCCCCGGTAATAGGGTGTGGTCTGGGGTGGTCCCTTCTGGTCTCCGCTCCAACTGCGACCAGTTTTCTTCTTCTCTGCCACCTCCACCCATCTGGCTCCAATCTCTCCTGCCTCAATTACAGTTTTGGGTTTCCCATCTAGGATGTATCTTTCTATTTCCTCAGGAACACCCTCTAAGAATTGTTCCATTTGCATTAGGAAGGGCAAATTTACTGGAGATTCAACACTTGCTCCTGATATCCAGGCATCCCAATGTTTTACAATGTGGTAGGCATGTCGGGTAAATGACATGTCTGGTTTCCACCTTAGGGCTCTGAACCTCCGACGAGACTGCTCGGGTGTTATCCCCATTCTGACTCTCGCCTTGGATTTAAACAGTTCATACTTGTTCATGTGTTCTTTAGGCATTTCAGCTGCCACCTCAGCTAAGGGTCCACTGAGCTGCGGCCTCAGCTCTACCATGTATTGGTCAGTAGAGATGTTGTACCCAAGGCAGGCCCTTTCGAAGTTTTCTAAGAAGGCCTCAGTATCATCACCTGCCTTGTAGGTGGGGAACTTTCTGGGATGGGAAGTGGTACCTGGAGAAGGATTGCTAGGGTTTGTTGGTATATTCTGCTGGGCCTTTATCCTCTCCATCTCCTCCACATGCTTCCTTGCCTCCATTTCCCTCTTGTGGGCAGCCTCCTGTACCTCCTTCTCCAGCCGCATGAGTTCTATCTGTCTTTCATGTTCCCTTTGTTTTTCCTCAGCCTGAAATTTGGCTAATTCCAGCTGTAGTCGAGCTGAGGATTTGGCCATTCTAACCTCTCTGTTTTTAACTAACTTTACACCCGAGGTTTAGAAATAAACAAACAAAACTTGGCTGTAAACTTTTGCTGTGCTGGAATAGAGTACCTATTCTCTGATAGTGATTGTCAGCCTACAGAAAAAGACAATTCCCTTGTCTCTGCTCTGGGCCCAAATTAAAGCAAAAAACCTCCAACTACTTGGAAAACTGCTTACCCAGCCCAAAGAAAAAAAAAATTTCTTTTCAAACCTGTGCTCCTTGTAAAACAAAAAAAAAAAATCAAAATCCTAAAAAAAAAACCCTGCCACTTTTGTCTCCAGGCAAATGGGTAGAGCACACACCCCCTATTTACTTTTAGGAAGAAAAGAAAAAAAAAAAAACCTCTGGGTTGGAAGACTGTGAATTTCCCTGCAGGAGTTAAGTACCCTGCCTCCAGGCAAGAAAACCTGCAATTCACAAGATAATCCCCTTTTGTCTCTGCTTGGCCACAAAGCAGAGAGAAACCAAGCTGCTTTCAGTTTCAAAGCTGCCTTCTGGACTTCCTAAAAATTCCTTTTTAAAATCTGTATTTCTAGTTCAAAAAATCTCAACTGGATCTCAAAATGATTTCAGGTTAATCCCACCACTGTGCCACCATGTCAAGGTTCCTCCCCCACTCTGAACTCTAGGGTGCAGATGTGGGGACCTGCATGAAAAACCTCCTAAGCTTATCTTTACCAGCTTAGGTCAAAACTTCCCCAAGGTACAAAATATTACCCCTTGGACAGGCCGCTACCACCACCAAACTAATACTGGTTACTGGGGAAGAACTGTTTGGACGCGTCCTTCCCCCCAAAATACTTCCCAAAACCTTGCACCCCACTTCCTGGACAAGGTTTGGTAAAAAGCCTCACCAATTTGCCTAGGTGACTACAGACCCAGACCCTTGGATCTTAAGAACAATGAACAATCCTCCCAACACTTGCACCCCCCCTTTCCTGGGAAATGTTGGATAAAAAGCCTCACCAATTTGCATAGGTGACCACAAACCCAAACCCTTGGATCTGAGAACAATGAAAAAGCATTCAGTGTTTTACAAGAAGACTTTTAATAAAAAATAGAAGTAAATAGAAATAAAGAAATCCCCCCTGTAAAATCAGGATGGTATATATCTTACAGGGTAATTAGATTCAAAAACATAGAGAACCCCTCTAGGCAAAACCTTAAGTTACAAAAAAGATACACAGACAGAAATAGTTATTCTATTCAGCACAATTCTTTTCTCAGCCATTTAAAGAAATCATAATCTAACACATACCTAGCTAGATTACTTACTAAAAGTTCTAAGACTCCATTCCTGTTCTGTCCCCGGCCAAGACGACTACAGACAGACCCCCAAACCCTTTGTTTCTCTCCCTCCTCCCAGCTTTTGAAAGTATCTTGTCTCCTCATTGGTCATTTTGGTCAGGTGCCAGCGAGGTTACCTTTAGCTTCTTAACCCTTTACAGGTGAGAGGAGCTTTCCCCTGGCCAGGAGGGATTTCAAAGGGTTTTACCCTTCCCTTTATATTTATGACAAGGATTATGGATGATCCTCAGCAAACTTGGTTGCCCACCAAAACTGGTAAAGATCATTTGTTTATTTCATGAGGAGATGCAAGGTCAGGTACTTTTTAATGGAGAGCTCACTGACTCCTTTTCCATTTCAAATGTAGTCAAACAAGGCTGTGTCCTTGCCCCTGTACTGTTCAACCTCTTCTTCGTCCAAGTTCTCAACCATGCTACAGATGGGCTCAACAGAGGCGTATACATCAGATACAGACACAATGGCTCAGTCTTCTATCTTACAAGGCTTAAAGCAAAAACAAAGGTAACAGACTACTAATATGAGAAGCATTCTTTGCAGATGATTGTGCCTTCCTAGAGCACACAGAGGGAGATCTCCAGTGCATCATAGATTGCTTCGCTGAAGCATCAAAATTGTTTGGCCTCACAATCAACCTGGAGAAAACTGTGGTGTTGCACCAATCTTCTTCACTGCTCTGTGCCATATCCCCTAGCATATCCATCAGTGGCAACGAACTAAAGCAAGTTGACAGTTTTACCTATCTCAGCAGCAACATCTCCCATGATGGATCTCTTGACAAAGAGATCGAGAACAGGATACAGAAAACTTCTCAGTCATTAGGAACATTACAGAAGGAAGTCCTGAAATCCCACAACATAACCCTCTCAACAAAAATAAAACTTTGTAATTTTTTTGTGCTCACATCTCTCCTCTACAGCTGTGAGGCCTGGACACCATATAAATGGCATGTCAAACAGCTAGAGGCCTTCCAATATGCAGTCTCTGCACATCATCCTTGGGATCCTCTGGCAGGACAAAATTACCAACCTGGAGGTTCTCCAAAAGTCAAATGACATAAGCATCAAGGCCATGCTGATAAAATCCTAACTATGCTGAGTTGGACACATCATTAGAATGCCTGAATATCGACTCTGTGGAATATCGACTCTGTGGGAAACTCTGATTAGTGCCTTTGGCAGGTTTCTAAATACAACTAGAAGGGGCCAGTTTACTTCTCCCCCCCCCCCACCTTTTAAATTAAAAATCATAGCGCTTTATCTGCAGACCATGTGTTTACTTAGCACTCCAAGAGTGGTGGGCTGGGGGGGGTGCAGGGAAGCAGAGAGAGGATCGAGCCAGCAGTGGGCAGTTGGGAGTGGAGTGGGGAACCTGGGGGCAGCCGGCCGGCCCGGGGAGGAGCTCAAGTCACCTCTTACCGAGCTGCTTGTTTTGGAGCGGCTTGGGCTTGTTTTTGAAAGGCAGGGTAGCATATTTAACTTGTGAGACGTGGCAACTGTCAACCTCCCCACATTCAAGTCTTGAAAGGAAGGAATTTAATTAAGTAACAACTTTATACAATCTTATGATAAACACAATAAATAATTTAATTTTTACAACATAACATGGCTATTTTATAATCCACATATATTATATTCAGTTATACATAAACATAAAGAAAAATGAAATCTAAACAGGTCAGTTCCCCCCAGAAACACAGTGAGAAGAAACTCAGAGCTCCCAGAAGCTTAGGTTGATTTCACCAGTGTCTCAGTTAGAGTCTTTGATCATCAAATCTATACAGTCTGCGGAGTCAAAAGTAACATCTTCCTTCCACTTGCTTGTAGGAACCTTCAGTTGGAGTCTCTTCTTCTGCTGAAATCACTGTTAGTCAGTCAGCTACCTGATTAACCAGCCACTAAGTATATTGATTTTAAAAAAAAACCTGTTACAAGAAAATACAAAACTGAGAATAGCAAAATATAAACAACTCTTTCCCCATTATCACATTTAAAGAAAAATTGGTGAACCCTACTAGTTTAGCCAAACTGTGTTAGTTAAATTGTCCCAAATCAAACAACATTCAAAATATGCAATTAAAATAGAAGAAACTATTTTTCCCTCCCAATTTCCCCTGGCTATAATTAGCATTGCCCATTCTTCCCTGTTGGAGGGTTACCAATATACTAACCTGCTGCAAAATGCTTCAGAACTGGGGGGAAACAGCCTGCTTTCTGCCCATGGGCTCAGCTTCTCCCAACAATTTGTAAAGCAGCGGCCCTAAGTGCTTGCTTTCATGGAGCCTGACCCCTGTAACCAGGAAGCAGACCCAAAATTACCACACACACACACAATTTCAGAAGCTTCTGGCTGTGGAGGGCTAAATCTGCCTTGCTACAATGACCCAGACACAACTCACTCCTACCTTCCCCCCCATAGGTCTCTTAAAGAGATATCTCCCTATTAGACACCTGGGTTACATCTACATTTAACTTAATGGCATTCATCTTTTTGTCTGTCTGTAATGCAATAATTTTTGAAGGCAGCAACCAATCAGTTCCCAGGTTTCATTGAATGTGCAGTTCACCAATGGGCAGGACCATACTGCTTTTTGGGGGAAACCAAAAGGGGGAAAATTGGTTTAGCATCTGTTTAGCAGAGCCACAGCTTCAAGCACCTCTACAATTGCCTAGGACTCAAAAACTGGTTGATAGAAGCTATTAACACCTTTCACATAACAATACCCATCCCACCCCTGCTACCTTTTCCAGACCATAAGAAGAGCTCTATGTAGCTCAAAAACTTGCCGCTCTCGCCAACAGAAATTGGTCCAATAGCAGATATTACCTCATCCACCTTGACTCTCTGCCAGTCCTCCCAGTAGAGATTTACATGCTTGACTTATCTCCCAGAGAGACAGCAGAGAAATGATAATGGCAGAGGGAAAAGGGCCATGGGCGGAGAAGGGCTAGCACAGAGCCTCTGGCATGGAGGACAGAGTGAACGGAGGTTTGGGTGAACAGAGCCCTGGAATAGAGATGGGAAGGAAAAGATGAGAACAGAGCATGGCAGGGAAGAAGGAATGGGGGACACAAAGGAGGGGAAAGGTAATGGGGGGAATGCAGCCCCTGGCATGGGGGGGGATAGGGAAACACAGAGCCCCAGGCATGTGGGAGCAGGTGGAGGAAGTTGCAGGGCATCCCTGACATGAGGGATGGGAGGGTGGCATACAGGGAGCTTGCCCTGTGGTTAAGGAAAGGATGCAAGGAGCCCCTGGTGTGTGCAGTGAGCTCAGCCTACACAAGCTATGAAGTGTATGCCCCTTAGTCGGAACATAGATTCATTCAAGCCATACAAATTTCAGAAACAATGTAAACCATCCTAATCACACTGCATAGGAACCTCCGTATCTATGATAGGCAAAGTTCTTTTGATATACACAGGTACCTGATTCAGGTGGGCAATTGAATAGACCTGGAACCTCCAGGCTTCAAACCTCAAAATCAGATAGTATTATCATACTATGACCCTTTCTCTACTTATAGGGAGAGTCTAATTCTATTAGCTGAGGTTGGCCTACCCTCTTCCTGGGATGGAGTTACAGAACCTGCACAGCATGGGCCCATGGGCAGCACTGAGGGATACAATGTCCATGAATCCCCCACATCCCAACACTGAAGCAAAATAGGTTCTTTTAAGTGCTGACCATGAAGCCTTATTACCAAGGACTCCTGGGAGTGCCATCTGAAGGGCGGGAGGGGGAGGGGTGCAGGGGTTTACAGCATGTAGCAGCTCTTGTGAAAAGCTAATGCAGCCTCAATAAAAGGGGGACATACATAACACACCTTCCCTTTCCTGCCTCTGGCCCACCACCTCTCCATGTACAGCATCCCAGAACCTGACTCAGTGGAGGGCTCTCTGCTGGAGCCCAAGGACAAGAGGGATCCAGTGGCAGGAGGGAAGTTCACATGCAGCCAACAATCTGGTCATAATTTATCCTGCCATACAGAGAAAGCAGGGGCACTGGACCTTAATTGAAAGAAGAGTTTAAGTGGATACTTTGCTGAATTATACACATCTGAAGAGTATAAAGAAAATCAATGTTACAAGACTTCAGTGGATGTCAAATTCAAGAACAAAGAAGATGGCTGAGCCTCCATAGAAATTTAAGTGACGTTTCTTACAGAGAATAGTTAGTACAAAGCCTACAATAGGGCAGCAAGAGGAGGAATTGGATGGTAGAAAGGCATTATGGTTAGAAATAATAATAGAAGTGTGTATTACAACTGCTGATGCCAAAGGAGTGAGAGTTGATATAGCATTTATTTCTTACATGAAAACTCTGCTTAAGACAAAAGAGGAATGTGGATGGGAATCTGCAGTCCAAACCAGGCAAGTATCCCCACAAATCCTGTGCATCTGGACCCAAGGACAGGTAGCCAGAGTACAAAGGGAATTGTTATAGCCCTGACTGGGCATGTAATCCAAATCACAACCCTTGGTTACTATTTTGGGGTAGCAGCAAGGTTTTTGGAAGCGCTTGAGATCATGTAATGAACGAGAATTGTTAAAAGCTACATGTATCCTGCCATTGATTTGTGTAGGCAATGCCATAATGAAATCAGTGGAGAGTCCTTAAAAAAAAATCAATGACAGGATACAGCCTAAATTAAGACAGCAATAATGGGTGCATCTGCCTTTCCCACCAGCAATGAGGAGCGTGGTTCGTGCTCTCTATTCAATTCTATTTCATTCTATTCAGGATCTTATATTGTAACCATCATCATGGTATCTGAGCATCTTCCACCACTGAATTAAGGAAGTGACTAGCATCTGTCTCATGTGGCTCTTTCCTTCTTTCTCCCTTACTCTTCTTCAGGAGATAGCTGTGTGTGGATTTTTTAAAATGTGTTTTTGTGTATGAACGATGGGCTATGTGATTTGATTCCAATGAGGCACATGATTAGCATAAGACTGATATTTTCCATGTCCCATAGTCAGCAGATGCTGGCTTTTCCATGTGGAAGTTACATCCACTGAAATATCAGTTTTACTTCCTATTGTTTTTTTATTAACCTTCCCTTTCTTTCACTTTCAACAATTTTTTTTAAAAGCCAGATTCATTACTGATGCAACCCCATTTACATCAGAGCAGCTGACAAAAAGGAGAATTTGATTCATAGATTTTAATATGCACCCAAGAAATTCTCACATTTCTATGACAGAAGATTGAACAGAATAGTGCCTAATTAGCCACTATTGCACTGAACCTAATTAGCCACTATTGCACTGACAATATCTTTTTCTGAATGAATTAAAAGCTAATGCTGAACTATCCAAGTTATTAGCAACATTTGTAAAATTAAAATATGTTCTTATAACATCTATCAGTCTGAACCATATTTACTTCAAGACACATTAATAGTAAATCACAAAGCAGAGCAGTATAAAATGAATAACTGTGTAAAAACCGAAAAGCAGGGTAAGGAAACATTGGGGCCAGGTTGTGCTCTGCAATCGATCATGGAGGCCTTCCCCTCCATACCCAGCTGTCCCTTACTCTATCTCAGGGGTTCTCAAACTGGGGGTCATGACCCCTCAGGGGGGTCTCAAGGTTATTATATGGGGAGGGGAAGGTCATGAGCTATCAATCTCCATCCCCAAACCCCGCTTCACTTCCAGCATTTATAATAATGTTAAATATAAAACTGTACACACAGGCAAACCAATGAAATATTACCATCAATTGAAATTTACAGCTAGACAGAAATATGCTACTTGGGAATTTAGAGTGTAAAGATATTTTGTATGTTTTGATATGTGATGTTGACAATTCTCAATTTTAATAGTTATAAATGCTTGAACTTTTTGAAACTCAATGTCAATTAAAACAACGAGGAGTCCAGTGGCACCTTAAAGACTAAAAGATTTATTTGGGCATAAACTTTCATGGGTAAAAACCCCACTTCTTCAGATGTATGGAGTCAATTAAATTAAATGTCAATTAAATTCTGACTCCCCCATAATTTCCTACAACTTCAGAACAACTAGTGTGCACTCTGCTTGATCTTTGCTTTAGAGTTAGGCAGGGAAAAATGGTCAGACAAAAGGATAAAATAAGATGGCATGGATATGGAATTGACAATTTTGTCAGTAGTCAAACACATGTCAACCAAGCATGATTTTATTCATAGCCAATAAATTGTCAGAAGACGACGACTACAGGGCAGCCTTTTTGGAGATGAATGTATTAGCAGCTTGGAATGCACTAGGAGGTACATAGCTTTGCCCCGTTGTTGGTGAACCACATTTCCTTGGGTAATGTAGTAGTGTGGAGTACCTGGACTGCACCTTTTAATATTATCTTCAGCACTAGATATGTACCCTGTACTTGAGGAAAAGATCACTTTATTCTGGCCCTGAAACTGCCTAGTCCTGAGAACTCCCAAGTTATTTGCTTTTTGTTGGGTGGAGGACTTGGTTTCCATTGCTATTAGTCATTAAACTGCCCTAATTATCTAAGGATCCAGGATTGTTAATTCTAATCCAATGTGTTCACATGAATTAGAAAAGTTTGGTAGAAGGTTGTAAATAAGGATTAAAAACAAATCAATAGTCTTCAATTTGTCTGTATCAAGCTTTTTTCTTAAACTTGAGGACATGCCATAGATTGTACATCTTAAACTCATCTACTGCTGCCTATCTACCACATGCCTCCACCGCTTATGACATTACAAGAACTTGCTATGGAAGTTATGAGGTCACAGAAAAGGGAAGATTATGGTATGAAAATATCCTTAGCAAGAAAATGAGGCAAGAAATACAGAACACATGGGGTCAAATGGGGCCAAGTAGGGTAAGGAAACAAGGGGGCTAGGTTGTGCTCCGGAATCGATCCATGGAGGGTTTCCCCTCCATACCCAGCTGTCCCTTACTCTATTGTGACCCCTCAGGGAGTCGCAAGGTTATTACACAGGGGGGTCATGAGTTGTCAATCTCCACCTCCAAACCCCACTTCGCCTACAGGATTTATAATAATGTTACATCTAAAAAGGGGTTTTTAATGTATGGAGGGGGTCACACTCCGAGGCTTGCTGTGTGAAAGGGGTCACCAGTACGAAAGTTTGAGAACCACTGCTCTATCTGAAAACACCAGGCTGCATTTTTTTTCCATGTGGTTTTTCTGCATCCTTTAAGGGTGTCGTGAGTAGTTGTTGCAGCCTGGGTATGGTCCTTGCTGTGTGGCAAGGATCAGGTTGTGGTGGTACTGAGAGGGCATTGGGGCCTCAGAGCTGGTGCAGAGCAACTGGGCTTTCATGTGAAAAGGCCTGGCCTCCTGTGAATCCTGGAGAAACTATGGGGTTAGTCAGTGGAATTCTTGTGCATTTTAAATTGGAGCCAAACATCTTCCACCAATGGAATGATTCAGGAGAAGCTCTGTCTAGGGGAATTTCATGCAGGTTTCTTCCCCATTTGTCCTTCCTGTGGATTACATGGTTGAAGAAGGAGATCTGGCTCTGTGGAATTACTTTTATTTGTATAGGATAGAGGGACAATTGCAAAAGTAAAGAACAAAGTTAGATAAAAAAGTTATAGTTGTAGGTCTCTACACACAACAACCTCTTTAGTTGCCTGCAGAAATCCTTATGTTTAGTTTCTTTGCCAGTTTTCTCTAAAGCCAGAGCAGTAGGGCAATTGCTGTTTGATCTACATCCAAGATGGAACATTATTTTATTAAAGCATTATTGGATTCAGGATTGGAGAATAATGGTTTTGTCTGATAATGATGTCTCACACTGAATTAGCACTGTGTTTTACTGAGTTGTTGTTTGGGAGGTAATAGCATTTCATGTAAACACATTTCCATTTATTTGCCTCATCCTTTGAGCAAATGCCTTCTCTGCTTGGTCTGATCCCCGATGCATTTTACCCTTGGGAATTCATTATACAGTTTTGTTAGATATAATTAAAGCTGTAGAATTAAGTCTGTGGACTTCTCAGGGTCAGCTTAGAGAGAATGAAGGCCATAATTTTCTTCCTTAATTCTGAATTTCAAAAGAGATAGAGCTAGTGAGTTTAAACTTTAACTTATGTGAGTAGTACTCACTCATATGAGCAGTCCCCTTACTATTCTATTAATAAGGCTTTATAGGATCAGGCCAAGACTGAAACAGAGAGTTCAAACTGATCCATGTGCCCAAGATGTGAGCCTCAATACTCTAGATGACATCAACAAGAGCTGTGCCAGTGACTTCAGTGGTTGGAAGTTTTGGACCATGGACTAAGGAGAAAACAAATCAGTAATACCAAATAAGTCAAGACAATAAACATAGACAAAAACAATTAGAAGCATATATGTTTTCAAAATATTGCTCTCCACTAATGGGAAATCTGGACGCCAGATGAACCCAAGAAGGGGTATGCCTTCTGTGATGGGATAAGAAATCCATGGGAAAGAAAATAAAAGTCTGTAAACAAACCAATCAAAAATAAAGAGACATCAAGTCAGTCTGTGGCGAAGACACTATGTGACCAAGAGCTTGTCAAATTAAGGACTGAAAATTACGTTGTAACAGGGGTTTGGGCAGCCTAGTGCCTACTGGTTAGAGCACAGTAGCCTCAGTCTTTCAGGCCAGGCAGGTGGGGGGCGAAGAAGGACACGGGTACTTCCTCTCCACTGGGTCCAGGGCCCTGTGTATGTCAACCTCGGAATTCGGGGGGAGTGGGCGTTTGTGTCCCTCCCAGTAGGGAGTCAGAATCAACTGCCCTGGGCTACTTCCTACCAGTCTGTTTAGTTTGGAGCATGGCCCCTCTAGTCCAATCTACTGGGCTTCCTGTGGGGTTCAGTCTTGGGTCCAGTGAAGAACCTTGGTGCAGTCCCAGGCTCCTTTGGGCAGGGCAGCTGCAGGCTGGTGAGGGCAAGCCTTACAATGACGCTGGGGTCCACCCAGTCAGTTACCTCTGGTGCTGAGGGTTCCTGGGGAGCCCACACTTGGTTCCAGGTGGCTGCCCTAGCTTTCAGTCCAGTTTTCATCCCATCAGGCAATGGAACAGCTTGTTCCTGCCCCTTCACCGGTCAGCTCTGAACTTAGTCAGGCTCTCTTTTTTTCTCCCCCCTCCAGACGTGGCATTGGCTGCAGACATAATGGGCCCAAAAGGCTATCCTTAACCTCTTCCATGCTGGTAGGTGGTTCCCCTGCTTCACCACACATGTGCATATATTTCAAAACAGCTCCATAAACTTGCAAGACTTTGGGCATTGTAAAAAGGGATACGGCAGTCAATGCTACATGGAGCCATTAAAAACATCACCTGAGCCTGTGAATACATCTCAATATTTAGATATGTTTCAGGACAAAGTTATTTGTTGGGAACAAAGGAAACAGATTGTGATGGAAAGGGACAAGATGATAATTAATAATATTTGTTGATTATCTATTGCAAATTAAATCAGACTTCATTTTTATAAGGCTACAAAATGATTGGTAGTTTCATATGAGGTAGCCATCCATTTACTCTAGGACTCAATTTACTACTGAAATCATTTTTAGAACACTGACTGTAAGTATCTCTTTAACATATTGAAAATTGGTGTATATCTCTGGACAGACTGCACCTGTGTCCAAAATCATGCTGAAATCTTCAAATGAGAATATTTGTTATTCAGACTCCCCATGTGCAGATAATGAGATATTGCAATGAATGATCAATACACACTATAAGTATTTGACTAATTACTTGATTTTTAAATGCATGCTTTTTTCATTCTCTTTTTTGCAAAACTAGAGAGTACTGCGGCCGTGGCTCTCCTGTAAGATCCTGCATAATATCCATCCAACTAATCTATAAGGCAGATAGAGAAGACTTTGTGAGTTTGATTTTGCCAGTTGAAGGTAGCTGTATCTTGGGTTTGGTTTATATTAAAGTGTGAAGACCTGCTCTTGCCTCACTTATCCACAAGAGTACTAGTGGGAGGGCCAAGGAGTCTTATTTCTTGTGCCCCTTCTAAGCAGGCAGGCACAAAGGCAATTCCTCTAGTTTTGATAAGTTCAGGGGCATCTGCCTCCATGCACACCGTAGGCAAATGGTGGGGAGAGATCATGGTCCCATCTGTCCCATGAACCAGCAGGTAAAGTTTGCTGGATATATAGAGGGAAGAGCCTGTTTCCTGAAGGATATGTGGGTGAACTGTCATTGCAGTTCAGGCTCAATTTTGCTTTCATTATTGAGTACTTCTTTGTTGTCACCTTTTCCTGCCTTCTGAATTCTGGATATTATTCGAAATGGCCCACCTTGATTATCATGCACATTGTAGGGAGAGTGGTCACTTTGGATGGGCTATTACCAGCAGGAGACTGAGTTTGTGTGTGTTGGGGGGGGGGGGGGGCGGAGGGTGAGAAAACCTGGATTTGTGCTGGAAATGGCCCAACTTGATGATCACTTTAGATAAGCTATTACCAGCAGGACAGTGGGGTGGGAGGAGGTATTGTTTCATGGTCTCTGTGTGTATATAATGTCTTCTGCAGTTTCCACGGTATGCATCCGATGAAGTGAGCTGTAGCTCAGAAAAGCTCATGCTCAAATAAATTGGTTAGTCTCTAAGGTGCCACAAGTACTCCTTTTCTTTCTGGATATTAGAGTATCCCTAGACTCCAAATGCTGGCTTTTTATTTTAGGCCCTTTGAACATCTGGGACCCTTCCTAGTCCAGCTTCTATATGGTCAGCCTTGCTCCCTATTGTTTTATACAGCATCTTGGAAAAAGAAACTTCCTTCCACCAGCATCATGCTTTGGGATTCTTCCAGATTTCTTTTTTTCTCTAGCATCTTGACCTCAAAGCTGTTCCCACTTGCTTCCCATTTCTAAACATGGACCCTCTCCAGTTTCAGCTTTCTTCTAGCTGATAGGGGTCTCTCCCCAAATTCCATAGCTCATACTTGCGGTATAGAGCAGAGAAAATGTTAATTTAAAAAGCTCTTGCTTGGTGGCCATAGGCCATTGTGCTGAAGCATGGAAGACTCTGGTTCAAATGCCAGACACAATATAGAGATTATCATTATAGAAAGATGCATTTGCCAACTGTTACCACATCGTGACATCTGAGGTATCACAATTTCCCATGCATTGGGAACAGGAAATGACTGTGGTATCTCAGATGTTGTGGTGTGTGAAGCATTGGTAAATGCTAACTTTTTAACACACTGTTGGAGCATTACCAAAGTGATACATCCACCCTTGGGGCAAACCACAAACTATTCCTTCACGCTGTTAGACTCATCATCTTGCTAGTATGGAGAAGCTCAGAAAAACTTGACAAGTACCATGTCCTGTACACCCAAACTGATGATGTTGCTTCAGTGTGGACCTGAAAGAAATAGAATCTGGGGATAGTAATAGATTGAACCATACCACCTAGTACGTTTATGTATGTCTTTCATTTATCATGTCTATATTAATGTAACAGGAATAACATGTGTACACAGAGTATTGCATCATAGAGATGAGGTCTAGGCCTGTATTTGGTGAATTTTAAAGTTCTGTTACACTGATATGTGTGTGTGTACTTCTCTCTTTCCATCTATGTTAGGTTTCTAAGGCATCTCTGGCATCAGTTTCTACAAGGTGAACAAAACTGTGACACAGTTTATACTATTCTCTCCCACTCTCCATGCTTTCAGGGTGTATAAAAGTTTATATGTTACCATTTTTTTTTGTTATGGACATCATCCATGCACTGAGGTGCATTTCTTGTTATAAAACTTGGGTGTGTCCATGGATGGAATACTATGTGCAATATGTTCGCTGCATTTTCAAAAATTGTTTGCATTTCTATACTTTCCCATTTTGTTCACTTTTAATCTCCTGAGCAGACATGATAGCATAATAACCCTAGTCCCAGCTTGCTTCTTGCTATCTAAACCCAGTGAGGTGCAATGACTCACACACTCAAAGCTTCATCAGATAATCTCAGTCAACAATCATCGGGAACGAACACACAATTTTAGTTTAGGAAGGTTCCCAGACAGATGTTCAGGATAGAGAGTTTCTGTTTTTCAGTCACTTCCTCAGTCTTTGCTTGGAACGCTGCTTTGAAGCTCACTATTGGCCAATAGAACCTTGGAAGCGGGAAAAATGCCTTTAAAGAAGTAGTGCAAGCCAAGTAAAGTGTTTCTTCAAGCTTATGGTTTGCAAAACTTGTATGTAAAAGAGAGAGGATGACAGATTGGCTGGGAAAGGGAGAGCATGGGTACTAGGGTGGGGTTAAAGCCTCAATGACAAGAGATACAAAGATTGCCATGAGCAAACTGGAGGGAAAAATGATGTATTGGTTGGAGTAAAATGTATAGACTATCCCAGAGATTTTTTACCACTGTGTTCCAAAATTTGGAGTCTTTTGTGCCATGTTCAGCTCCTGCAAAGTGAAAAGCAGTTTCCACTGGTGAAATTGTCTTTTATCACATGAGGAAATGTATTTGGGATCTGAACATATAGTGATTTTATTTTTACCTTGTACCTAAACTGAAAAACGAGCCAAAGTTAGTTTTGCTTTACATATAAAACTTTGTGCACCATTTTTTTCAAATAATCTGACCAGAACTAAAACACAACGTAGTATGAAATTATATTGTTTTTGAGAAACTTACGTGCTCTTTTTGAAAAATTAAATCTTCGTGCTTAGGACTCTGAATAATTGTAAATGAAGCATTTTATATGAGACAAGACTACCTCACTAATTGCATGAAGTATAATGATGAAAAATATATGCTATGAATTGGACTGCAATCATCACATATTCAGCATTTCTCTCTGCTAAGTTTGCTAACTTAGTTTCAGTTTGTAATCACTTTCTCTATGACATGAAATATAGTGCAAGAACTATTCTGAAAAATCAATAACTGCCTTTAAAATACAGCTATATAACAGCTTTTAAAATAGTTGCTTTTATTATTTCAGTTACTAATAGTAACTTGTCTCCTTCTTGGGGCTGTCTTGCTAATTACAGAAACTAAAATGTGCCTAGAGAATATTATCCCCCACATGTTTGTTTGTTTTTTTTTTACTTAAAATAAAACAGTAGATCTCGTCTCATCTCCATATCTCAAATAGTGGAAGACAAAATTTAACACCAAAGAGGTCAAAGAAAAGACCTCCATTTACTTTAAAGGATTTAGGTTTAGCCCCATTGCCCCCAAGCCTGTAAACATTTAAGCACTTAACACTCATTGAGTTCAATAGGACTACTTTTAGGGTTAAAATTATGTTTAAGAGTTTGCAGAGTCAGGACCTGATTTAAGCCTGAATGTCAGAGATTGTTATGTGCTCCATCTGGTTTTGACAACAGTTTATGAAATCAGTCTCGCAAAAGGAGATGGAAATTTTCTCATGCCTACTGAACTTTGTCAAGGTCAGTTTACAGTGGGTTTGCTACTACATGATACTGCTTTTTCTAATTCAGCTCATTTGGCAAAGTTACTTTGGACAATCCCCAGATGAACTGGCCCTTCCAATTTGCAGCAACATCTTTTGTGTAAGGGTTAAGGTTAGGAAATAGGCCAATGTCATATAGGCTGTATTTGAACTCTCTTCGTGATATCAAGTGTATAATTAATTATGCATAGTTCTTTATCTTGCATGTGATATGTTCATTAAGATGAAACATGTATTGCTTAATGAGACATTTGGCTTTATTATTTTTCTCCAACTGTTCAGGGAATTTTATATTTTCAAGTTTAGCGCATAGCCAAATACATGGTAATAGACTTTTTGGCATGAGTCATTTTTTCCAAGAGTTAATCCAAAACTATCTTATTGAAAACAGCTGCAAAACTCATATCTTACAGATGGTAACTGCAGTTCCCTCAGACTGGAAAGCCAAGACATTTCTGCCAGCTTATAACCTGAGCCTCAAACAAGGTACTGAGATACAAAGAAAGGTACAAAGAAAAGCCATATGGCTTCTTTATTGGGCTTTAATCATAAATAATTTACTAAAATTTTAAAAGGGATCTAAATAGTATAATACTGATTTAATGGTCAATATTTCTAGACATGAAAGGAAGACTGTGCTGTTTGAATCCATATATAGAAAGGAAGAAAAAGAGCTTGTTAATGATGACCACATTATTGTGGGGAAAAGGGAAGGCAGACAATTTCTGCTGGTGAAGTTTAGGGCCCTATTGTATTTCTTGTGGCAAACAATAAGAACTCAGATCCTTTCATTCATATGAAAAGATAAATATTAGTCTGATTTTGTGTGAGTATATTTTGTGGGAAAAGAAAATCAAGCTGCAAACCACAAAAACAATGGCACCTTTTCTCCTCTCTGGTGGATCCTTAATGTCCATTGCTATGAAACATACTCACATTTCATGGAAGAAATATATCTTATCATAATAATGTCGAGCAGTGCCACAACAAGTAAATAACAGTGGAAATCATTCAAGATTTCTGGTTCTCTTCTAATGTTCATAGAATGCATTTTCTCTGCTTAAAGAGCCATCCACATTTAGAGAAATTTTGAAAATGTATTTAGAGAGTGCTCCGCCTTTATCATTTAAAAATGAATTTTATTTCTTCCACTCATTTGCAGGAAAACAGTATGTAGGGCCTGATTCAAAGTCTATTTAAATCAGTGGGAGTCTTTCCATTGACTTCAATGGGTTTTGTCTCAGACCCTTGATTTATAGTTTACCTGCTCCCACTTCTTACTTACCAGCTAATATGATAATTGGTTTGTGATGTCACAGCTGGTTGCAACATGAAGAGGATTGTGACACTTCACAGTTAGGGATAAATGGTAAATAAGAAACGGAAGCTTCTACACAAAGAAGATCCTATTTTTGTGCAAATGTCCTTAGTACTAAGCAGTAAAGAAGGATGAGAGACAATGTAAAAATGATAGGTTTCAGGGTAAAATTGTATCTCAGTAGAATGTTTTTCAACTTTACCCTGAGGCATCAGTGTCTCTGTGAGGAGGAGGAGAATAAGAAACTTGCATGATATTTTGGACGTTTATTGTCTGAACTGGGCCTGGGACTATCAGAATTCTAGATGATTCAGCTGACAAATATGTTAAGGACATGCCCCTCTTCTACGTCTCTGTGTAACAAAGCAGAACTGGGTTTTGGCACAAACTGTCCATTAGTAGGCTTTATTTCAATATGATAAAGTTAAAAGGGGTTTTTTTTTTTCTGACGGGAAAAACTTTTTCCAAAATAAAATACTGAAAACTGGAATAATTTATGAAACATTTTGCACAAAGCAAAATTTGTACACTGTGGATATAAATGTTGTTTCTTATATGAAGCAATGCCAGTTTACATCAGCAAAGAATAAGACCTACGGTTGCATTATTTTTCACTTGGCACAGATAGGGGTATGCAATATATCAGAGGTGTTTATCTGGCCAGTGAATGTTTTAAGCTGTTGCAGAATTTTTCACTCTTGGCCATCAAGTTTATTCAACACTGTGAATAAGTGTCCTACTTTTCTCATACCCACCAAGGACTATATTTCCCTGAAGGCCACCTTATTCTCCTCTGCATCAGAAGGTAGCCTTGTCAAGATAAGAGAAAAGGACTGTTGTTTACATTTGGAATGGACTTGCTATGCCTCTACCATAATATTTCAGTAGGGTATAGATTTTGAGGAAAAGAGGATGGCCTGGTGAAGTGAAGGGATGTGGAAACCTGGAGGTAAGGATAAAAGGGCCTTAAGGAGTGACAGAAATGAGTCCTGGAGGGAGGAGAATAAAGCAAGGTAGGACATTCTATTCTTATGAAGAAGGTAGGTCTAGAAACAGAGAAACATGTCTGGCATAGACATGGAGACATCCAGAAGTACCATACAAATGCATATTCTGTAATACATTTTTTGTCTTAAGGAAGTTCCCCAAAGTCATGTCAGCACCCCAAAAGCCTTTCTTTTTCTCTGCTTCACACACTCTCTCCTTCTCTCCCCATGTCCCTGTTAAAGCCTGTTGTTGCAAATAGCACCCATCTGCCAGAGGAAGATTGGTGGGGGGATACAGGCCTCTGTTCTTTAACTGGCCAGCAGAGTCCCTCCAATGAAAAAATCCATAGGATTTAACAGAAAATATCTTTCCTGTAGATATCTTGAAGTATCTTATGGAATTTAATTTATAAATATCCCAGCAGTATAATTCTAGATGATGGTTGATAACCTTTCTGTAGGTTCTGTATTCTCTGTAAAATTCGCTAGGCTTGGAAAGTAAATTCTATAGAATGCTATATAACTTCTGTAGAAGCTCATTACCATTACAGAAAAAGCCTATAGGATTTATTAGGAAATAAACCAATAGAAACCTATAGAATTGTTATAGGGTGCTACAAAATTTATTTTGAAAACCTATAGAATTTTGCCAGGTGCATTTTTTCTATAGATATTCATTATGTATCACAAAATTATGGAAATAAGTTGTGGCTCAAGTTCAAACTTCATATTCAGTAAGGGAACTCAAGCCTTTAGGTTAACCTAGCCACAGTTACAAATTTTGTGTAAAAACAATTAGTTTACTCTTACTAGTTAAACATTGACTGGGAACATGAGGTGAGATTCTCACACTCTGGCCACTTTGTGCTGTGTAAAAGATCAGGAGTCACACAAAGAGGCCCTCAAAACCCTGGTTCCAACTGGGACAGTGTATTGGGGTTAGGTCTACACAGAACACAGTGTTGTGGAGATTCTGGGCTCCTCAGTGCCCCGAGGGAAGCCCAGAGTAGCTGCCATAACTTAGACAGGCCCTCAGGGCTCTTTAAATTACATCAGCCTAGGAACAGAAACCCATAAAAGTGGCTTAAAGCCACCATCTGCCCCCTCCCTCTGGACTGGAAATTCTGTGTCAAGCTTCTTAGTCTCCCTTTCGATGTTTTCTTTTGCACAGAGAG
This sequence comes from Lepidochelys olivacea, assembly GCF_965140295.1. Lineage (NCBI taxonomy): Eukaryota > Metazoa > Chordata > Testudines > Cheloniidae > Lepidochelys > Lepidochelys olivacea. Next base: position 51,596,599 of record NC_140421.1, on the reverse strand, counting down.
AGGTGCCATCTGAGCACAATACTGGAAGCCAGGAGCTCCTGAATTCTAATTCTGGTTTTGACAGTGGGTGCCTCTGTGGCCTTAGGCAAGTCACCTCATTTTTCTGCTTCAGTTTCTCCATCTGTAAAATGGTCACACTTATACTTGCATACCTCCTTGGGAAGCAAAGAATTAATTAATTAATTAGCTAGCCTCAGATTTTCAAAGGGTGTTAGGTGCCTAATTTACATTGAAAGTAAATTGGATTTGGGCATCTAACTCCCTAAAATGGCTCTGCAAATCCCAGCCTTAAGGTTTGCAAAGGATGCTGAAGATATATCAGGGTAAATGGTAAGCAGGGTTGGAGTTATATTTTGTATTGCAGTTTTTGAATTTCAAATGAGACAGACTGGTAAATATGAGATCCAATAAACAGAGAATGTTCAAAATGTTTATATGTTAGAGCAATTAACAAGAAAAGGATATGGCTTTTACATGTGAATGTTTGTTATTTTTATTAGTATAGGCAAACATACAAATTCCCATGTTGAGTATAAATTTAAATTGTGGATTTTTCTTCAAGAGCTAAAATACCAATCTGATTTCACTAATATGGGGAAAGGAGATGATTTTGTATAAAAAAAAAAAGATTGTAAAACGAACAAACAAAAATACAATAAAACAAATATATAAAACATCATATTAGCAAATTGTTTAAACTTTTTCCTTTTGTGATGTAGGTTCACTGTCACCTTTGAGATAGGATGATGTTATGGCAAGAGTTCACAGATATATGCAAATAAATGCTCCCTAAGAGAAACAGCTGTATGTTCTAGCAATTTGCCTGGCTTACAGTGTGGTCAGCGATTCACCAGGCAGAGTCATTTTGAAAGGATCTTATGAAACAACATTTGGGGCTTCTGCTGTGTTTGCATAACCATGTGGCCTGCAGTAGTTGTTTAAAATTATAGACTTGTAATATGACATATTAAAGAGAATGCATCAATAGGATTAGATGAAATACACGGTGAGTCAAATATATAATATATAATGAGTCAAAATAGCAAAACAAGCAAAAATTGAGGTGAAGAGCCTCGTGTAATGGGTTGCCTGAGTGTCTGATAGGAATACTGTTAGTGGGCCCTCCATTCCCTCATACGCTAACTTTCACAGTTGTATGTGGTCTGTGACCTGATGTATAGTAGAATTTCTTCATGAGAATGAGCTGAGCCGAGATTGCTCATTACATCTGGGATAGATATTTAACATGGCAGTAGAATAAAATTGATATTTTGCTCGAGGAATATAGGAACAGGAATTGCAAAACTGGATCAGACTAGTGGGCCCATCTATTCCAACATCTTGTCTGCGACAGCAGCCAGGAGGTGCAAGAAAACACTTAATGGGTAATCATGGAATAATTTTTTCACAGAAGAACTTTTTCTTACTCCTTGGCAGTTGGCAGATGTCAAAAAGCATAAGAGCTTATAACCCTTTTTGAAAACAGTGTATAAATAAAATTGAGAGCATACTTATTATTCATATATATAATCCTACTGAGCGTTTGGCTTCAATATGGTGTGATAATGGGGGAACTCTCTACTGTAAACTCCTAGGGTCCCAGCACTGTGCCCAGCATACTGTGTCTCAGAGGCAAGCAGTGTAGGTGCTTCAGCAGCTAAGCCTTGTAGGCACTAGCCCTTGTGGGTCCAATAACCATTCGGACACATGGCCAAGGCCAGGGGAAACGTTTGTATTAGGGCTGGCAGGAAAGGAAAAGGTTGCCAATGCCATAAGTACTGAGAATAAACAGTTATAGTTCAAAGGGAGCAATAGCAGTTCCTGTTTGGGTCCTGAGGGGCAGTCCCCTTGAGAGTCAGGGCTCTTCAAGCCTAGTGCCTGGGTGCCCTCTCCAGTCTCTCTCCATTCAAGCAAATAGGAGCTTGCAGGTTTCCAGGACAGTCTCAGTTAGCATTGTTCATTGGGTCTTCTTTGCACTGGTTCCCTGCCCAACTGCTGCTGCTCACCTGTAAGTCCAATATAGACCTGAATTCAGTTGTGATGTCCAGCAGTCACAGCCCATTACACATGCAGCTCTGTCCACGGTTCTTAAGGCTTCTCTCCATTTCCCTGCTGCCATGTGGCTCTCAACCCCAAACAGAGCCTGGCCACTTCCTGGTTCAAGATCTTTTCTCTTACCTGACCACGGCAAAGGGAAGTGCAGTGGGGAGGGCACTGAATGGAGTTGTAGTCCTCTGTTTTGTAGCTCCACCACAATGGCATTTAGAGCTATTGATTAATTACATGTCAGGGTGATTTCAAGGTACATCTCACTTAAAGTACTGCTGAGAGATAGAGCCATCTGGCACTGCGGGGTTTCCTTAATTATGTCATATATTTTCCTTCTCCAGCCCTCATCTTCATATCCCTGTCGTCATGAGCCAAATGACCACAGTCTCCTCAAAACTCACTTTTCAGTCAGCCTATCATCTCTAATGCTCCTTTGTTACGTAGCTCATCCCAACAGACATTCTCTTCAATGTGGAATTCAAGTTACACACTGCCTCTCTCTTTCCTTCACTGCAGATTCCAAGAGGGCTGTGCCCACTATCCTACCTGTAACCATCCATTACGTTGGTGTAAAACTGATGTAACTTCAGACCTTTTTGTATTTATAGTTCCCTATAAAGCACTATGCACATAGTAGTACAGAAGTAGTATAAGTGGTATAGACATAACAAACAAGAGAATAATACTAATAAGTAATAGTGACAGAGCATCTGTCATGACCAATGATTTGACTTTAAACTAAATGGATGAAAGCCAGTCTCTTTGCCAAACAGGTGAAAGAGTGAACGTTGACAATGACATGAAAGAGAAATATATCCCTGGGGTGACCCATTTAAGATAGTGGAGTTGCAATTGGGATGAATTTGTCCCAATGACTCCAAAATTCAGCATGGTAAAATCTAGTATTTTGGTAACTACTATGAAACAGACAGCTGATTTTACAGTAAAGCAGTGTGAGACTTGAAAACCATACTTTTGGACTTAGATCAAAGCCACAGGACATGTTGGAATTTAACTTGGACTTGAGCTTCTCCAGAAACAACGGAAATATGATATCACTTCACATCAGGGAACAAATAAAAGGGGAAACAGCACTTTGCAGTGGAGAGTTCAGCCTGTGGTCAGATCATGCAAAATAAATAAAATAAAATAAATACAAATTTCAGGTTACCAGTGACACAAAGCTTTTCCTCCTTATTCATAAATAAATAGTTACTGACCTAAGCAGAATTCTTTCTGTTTTTCCAATTCTCATTAATATCTGAAAAGTTCACGGCATGATGGTATTAATAACATGAACTGTATGTAAGGTTTGCTTTGTTGGGGAATGTATCATTACTGATAGATAAATAATCAATCTAGTCAAAGAAACAATAAAACAAAACAAATGATTCAAATCAGAGTAAATACCCTAGGGCGTATCATGACATCCATTTTTAAGCAAAATTCTCCATTGTTTTAATTAGGGTTTATGTTTTAGAACGTTTGGCAGCATGTAGACTATCTAATGTCTTTAAACAGAAAACATCTTAATATCATTCCCCCATGGCAAATCGCTAAGCTCAGAAAGCACACCTTTTAATTATAGTGTTTTACTGGGCCTTCATTAGCAGTTGCAAGAACAGCTGACACATGCACACACCAAAGAACACACACACACATTTTCATGAGACAGAAAATAAGTTATTAAGGGAAAGGGAGGATATATTTGACAAACATAGGCAGTATTGAAGGAACAATTGTTAAAGGGTTTGTATTCTTTGGATATTTCTATTAAGTTTGATAGGGGTTTTCCAAGTTCAAGCAAAAGAAAAGCTTAAATGTAGCCCTGTTGTTTCAGTTGCTGGTTTTTAATAGTTTTATATTAAACTGGTTTTACAAAACCCCTAGTGTAAAATAGAAGAAACCTTCCAATCTGTGATCATATTTCTTTGGACCACTAATATGAAAATGTTTGCTATTAATTTTTAACATCTGTGGCTGCACCCAATGCACAGGGTTCATTTTAGTAGGACATTAGCTGTGTAGCCAAAAGCAGAACTTACCCTTGGTTTTAGAATTACTACTATAGATTAAGATAATGATGGGCTGTCAAGGTCTAGGAAGTTGATGATAAAATCACAGTAAACTTGTATAGGGCTCTCTATCCAAGCGGCCCAGCTGGTTGTTCAAGCCATTTTCCCAGTCACTGTACCAGGACAAGTATTATCCCAGGTTAAGTTTTCCTATGTTAAGCTGTTGATACAAAACAGCATTTTCCTAGTTATGGTTAGGTGATGGGCTATCCACTAATTGAAGCAATTGCATTTGAAGTGTTTATATCTTATGTCATTTTTAACTGGCATTTGAAAAACTGTGACATTGCTAGGTGAAATCATGGTACTGCATCAGGTTGGGAAAGTCTATCCTGTCCAAAGATGTCCCTCAACATTCCATTACCTTCATTATGCCATTTGAACCACAGATCGTATTCATTCTATAATCACTGTTAAAGAAAGGATGACAAGATATAAGAAAGTAGATTTAGTGATACATCATGGCTGCTTCTGGATGATTGTTCAGGATAGTAGAGGGCCTATTAGAGACCTTTACACCTCTGCTTCCCGTGGGGTAATAACAACAGCACTTCAGGTGCTGAGGAGACCAATCAGGGCTCTCGAGTGCTACTGGCAGGGCAAAGGCTGCAAGGTAGCATTTATGGCTCCTACCCCTGCCCCTCCCTTCCCGCAGCTGGTTGTGCTGGGTGTGCTTGGAAAAGGAGAGGCTATTCCAGTTGGTGTGCTTCCCTAACTTGCACCGGGGGTTGAACCAGCTTCCAGCTCCTGCCCACGTGTGTGTGTGTACGTAGGTGGCTGAAAGCTACCTAGATCTCTTCCCGCCTCAGGTGCACTGCATGGAGCTCAGCCGCATTTAAGTATTTAGCCATCACGTCGCCCAGTGCCATAATGCATCCAGGCACTAGTGATAGCTGTTAAGTGCACAGCCTCCCTTCGTCAAAAAAACAGAGCAACTCTGAGTCACACAACAAAAGTCCCCAAAGACACTCTTCAGTCAACAAATACAGAACCATTTAAAATATATCATGAGGAAAAATGGAGTTTAAAAGTTGGGCCAAAAAGAAGTTAGTTTTAGAATGTAACCTAAGTGAATATTCATTAATAAGACTAATGGTATTTTGAAACATCTGAGGTCCTGACACAACTTTACATAGTAATGAAATGAAATAGGACTTCCTTTAAATGCTTTGGTGAGTTTCCCCCATGTTAGAGCATGCTGTAGCTATTTTTAGAGTTATGTAAATAATGAATTGGCACTGATCTGTAAGATGTGATTAAAAGTACTTCCAGACAGCCCCACCGTCTGCTCTAAACATTCCAAGAGGCTGCTGGTCAATGGTGTCGAAGGCGGCAGAGCAGTCAGGTAGTACAGATATGGAACATAACCCAGAATCAGCCTGCAGCAAGAGATTAGTCATGGCCAGGGTCTTCCCCTTCATGAGAGTAAGGAAGAAAAGACTGTCCCAAACAGGAAAGTAGTAACTGTACCCAAACCGCCTATAACAGCCACACATGTGGCAGTGGGTTTAAAAAAGTAAAGGATCCTCCCACCAACCTATATAGGAGCAAAGGAGCCAGACAAACTCTCCCCACCCAGTTATAATTTTTCAAATGCAATACTGAAGTCCCTATATAGTTGCATAGACCTACATACAAATAACTGTAGTGGTTAAATATTTACCAAACATGTATATTAACTGGTGCTTTCTAATCAGTATATTCTGAAAACAAGCTTGGTTAAAGGAAGACATGCTCAAGGCATCTAAAAATAGGACACTTTCTTAAAAGTGAAAGGTCACTAAGGAAAGAGGAATGATTTATAACGAGGGGGAAAGAACTGAGGGAATGGTCTGCATAAATGGATAATTTAAACATGCAGGAATGAAGGGTGCTGGAACAGCCAAATATTTCTTCCGTCTCCATGATTTTGTGTTGCTTGACCACGTTTGTTCAAGGCTATAATTATAACGATCCACACTTCAAGTGTATGAAACATTAAGTGTATATTTTGGCTTATTTGCCTTGCATATGAAATAAACAGATTTTTCATTTCAATATATGCTGCCACAGCTGTTGTTAAACACACAGTTATTCATATCTCTTCATTTTGATAATAAACTGAAGGGAGAGAAGCTGGCTGGAAGCGTACATGAGGATTATACCATATCTATCCTCAGAAGCCCAAGGTACACAGCATTAGTTCAAAATCCTCTAGTCAGATCCTTGAAAAACTGAATAGGGGTTCTGTGAGGAAATCTTAACCACACTGTCATTTTAGGATGATAGTTTATTAACTAGTGACAGGTTTATCTAGTATAGACAGGACAACCCTAGCCTTATGCAAACCTTCTCTATAAACATTGAGCACTTTGTGCCATCAAGGTACTTTTTATTCTGTGCTTCAGGTGTTTGTTAGGAGAAAAACTAGGCTGGAGTCTGCAAAGGTATGTTGGATGTATTGCTACATACAGGGCCAGCCCAAGACTAAATGGTGCCCCAGGCATGGAGCAATTTCAGTGCTCCTCCTCCCCCCACTCTATTTGTTAAACTTTTGAATACCTTATTTTTTCTACAACACCTTGATTCTGGTGCCTGCCCCCCAAATGGTCGACTGGGTCGCCTGCCCCTAAATCTGGCCCTGGCTCCATACAAAAACAATGAAATCAAAATGATGCTAATGGCCTCCTGTGAAGTAAATCCACCAGCCAAGAAAAATTAATAGGTAAGGCTTCTTGAGCCATCAATAATTCTAAATGTATAGCATCAGAATTCTGACCTCTGAAAAGAATAGCTCATGCAACAGCTCTTTTCTGCTGTGATTGGGACTTCCAGATCCACCTTAATGGCAAATTCAAGCAGTGTTTCACCTTTACCTCCGCTTGTGTATGGATTTGTACTTATGCATTTAGGAAAACATTTTCAAGTGTGGATGCCTAAAATACTGCACCTAACTCTATATTCAGGCGCTCAGTACCGCTGAAATAATCAGCTCACATATTCAGGTGCTTAATTATGGATTTAGGCGAATAAAGCAAATGTTTGAGACTATTGGTTCTGTTGAATGCCAGGTACCTCCTTATTCTGTCCAATCCAAGGTGATTTACTTGCGGTTACTTTCCCAGTCATAACATAGGACAAGAGAGTACCTCAAAGAGGGGGCAACATATAAAATTTGGCGGCAGCATGGTGCGACAGATAAGGACTCAGGAGACCAGGTTTACCCCCGACCTGGTGTGTGAGCATAGGAAAGTCATTTCACTTGTTTCCCTTCCTACGCTTTGTCTGGCTTGTCTGTTTAGAATGTAAGCTCTTTGGGACCAGGTCTGCTTCTTAGGTGTTTGCACAGTGCCTAACAGAACAGGGTCCCGCTCTCTGCCTTGGAGTCCCTCGGCACTACTGTAACACAGACAAGCAGTAATAATTGAAGATGAACTGCTTGTAGTTCCTCTTTAATTGAATCCCTAGGGCTGAGCACGACCAGCTAACGCAGTTTTAAGAGAATATTAAATCCTGCCTGCACTAGATGTTCAGCTGGGCTTAGAAATGTGCCAACATGTTTTAAAACACCACCTACTTTTTCTAGTTTAGACAGAGCCTGTTGCTCCTTTGCCTATTTCTCCTTTGCCATGATACTTACAAAAACTCGACAGCTGTTAGAGTGCTTGTACACTGAGACCACTGCCTATCACATTTCCAAGTGCTTCCCCATTGTCTGAACAAACTGACAGTGTCATCCTGTATCGGCCTGTCATCTCTTGTTTTATACTTAGATTGTAAACTCACGGGGGAAGGGGCCATTATAACAAGTGTTCCTAACAGCTAGCACAATACAAACAACCAGTAAAAAATAAAATAAATGGCAGGTCCCCAAATGTTTTGGTCTGTTGGAGAAGATGTGCTCTCTCTCCCAAAGTTGACCCAGAAGTTTATTGACAGTAGCCGTTACTTGGTCAAGCATTCACAGTCATCACTCTCCCTCCCAGAACATAATCCTTTTGGATAACTTATTCTTGACAGTTTTTTTTATTTACCTCCCTTCTTCCATGCCATTTTCATCTGTCACCATCTTTTTACCATACTTTGTACAATGCCAGTGGAGACTGAACCCATTTTGTTGGTGGGTGACTGACAGCTTTTGGATTCCCCTTTGGACGAAGTTACTTTGAAGATGTCTGTCCATGCATTTGGCCTGGCTGACTTTTGCGATTTTGTTTTAAGTTGTGTACGGTGGTTTTGTTTATGGTGTTTAGATGATTGATAAACTCATGAAGTACTCAAAGATTAAAAACCCTATTTGAAGTGGAAAGACCCCCCCATCTCCACCCCCAAACAAGTTTGCTTTTTAACCCAGCCATTTCATGTCTTTGAGAATGTGCTATCCCGTTAGGAATAAGAAAGGGAAAACATAGCAGGAGTTAAGAACAACTCACCAACTGGAAGAGAGGGAGATGATGCAGGCAGCTGCCACTGGCAAATGGTTTCACTTTAGAAGTAAAACTGATTGGGTCTACGAAATTTAAAGGCCAGCCACTGAACGATGTGCTGGGAAAAAAAGGCCTTCCCAGAGGACAACCTTGTATCAGGGAGAGAGAGCAGGAATCAGGTAGTCCCAAAGGGATTGGCTTCTTGGGTTAGTGGTTGCTTCTTTATGTTGCATCCCATCACTCTGTCACAATGTGGTATAATCAGAACATCCAATCTAAAGGGCTTGGTCACAGAACTATTACAGGAGAGGACTTTATTAAATAACCCCACTACTGGGATTAATATATTTTGCAAACATACACAAACAGGAGGGATCAAGAGCAAGCGAGCAATCTGTACGCATCTATAATCATTTCCATCCCATGTAAATGGGTTGGTTATTTCCCATGACAACAGTCTTTGGGATATGGTTCTTATTTTGCCATATCTACTATGTCACAAGGATGACTAGTGTGTCATGTTAGATCTTTCATCATCCTTTTCTCCTTGTGAATGTAGGACAATAGACTGTGCATCTTTCTTTCTTTATGTACTGTTTTAGACACCACTTTCTGTTCATGCTAAAGTAATTGCACTGATACAATATGCGGAGAAAACTGGAAACTGCACCAAATGTGACATTTAATTTATGGAGAATCTCAAATTGTAATCATTTCCTTAAATGTCTCCCCTGAATTATACAGCAAGTCATTTTAATGAGAATTCAAAAGATATATAATCCAAGTGTTATGAGACATTGTTACAGCCTTCTTAATATCCCCAAAGCAAAGTTTATAGTCTGGACTGCTCTATTAGCTAAGACAGACATTTCCATGGTAAATATATAGACTGCAGTCAAACTATGGATAAACTGTAGCATTTCAAGCCATAAGAGACATAGGGATGTTAACCCCTGCTCCTGAAAACAATTAATGTACCTGATTAGATTGACATCTATGGCACTACTCATGCTTAAAGATAAGTATGTAAGCGTTTCCTGGATCAGGACCAAGAGCTGGAATTTAATAAGGTGTTTTAATGAACTGTTTACTGACATATCCTTTCCTATGATGCTCACCCTAGGAAAATCTTCATATCAACCATTTGAATAGTCAGTTCTCTAAACTGTACATATCTTTAATATATATCAGTGCACATGTTGTTACTTTATTATCGTGAATATTACCCAAATCCCTTTCAGATCCTCATTGCACAGGGGAATATAGGAGCTAAATTTAACTAAGAACCTGCTGTCATGGTATGACGACAGAGATATCCATATATGGGGAAGGGAATTAGAAATCAGTTCTGCTAGCCACTATAAGAGAAGTATACCATGTTTTTATACATTCATACCTATATACAGGATGGTCCTAGGGGAAAAAATCAGTGTCACGTTTAAAATCAATCTTGGCACTCTCTAAGCAAAGCTGATTGAACTATAAGGTGTGCTATTTTTTGTGCTTAATTAACACATCTTATCAATTAATGTGTTGCCAGAATACATATAGCAAGAAATTCCATGTTCCATTAACGAAAAGGTTTCAAGCTTGCGGAATATAGCATTTCGTAATAAAGTGCTGTTCATGCTAAAAATAGTCACAGATTAGCATTTTTAAAAGTTCTTGAATCAGGTTAAAATAATATGGATATGCTGCTACGCTTTTGTGTGTACAGAAGCAAAATGACCACGCTAACTTGGCCATAATTAATTATCAAATCCAGCATAATGCAATGACCTAGAATTACAATATCACGCATTATCTACAATCAGGATAGTAATCATGAAGCTGCTGTATATTCTTAGGCCCTGATCCAGCATGCACATAATCAAATGTTTAACGTTAATTGCATGAATAGTCTCATTAGCTTCAGTGGAACTACTCATATGCTTAATGTTGAGTACTTGCTCAAGTGCTTTGCTGGATCAGGCATTAGAGTCTAGCAAAAGTTTCCTCTTCCTGAAAGTGGAATACAATGTAATGTTAAAGAAAAAAGAAAAAAATCTGGCCTTGGGGCCTTATTCAACACCCACTGAAGTTAATGGGAGTCTGTCTATTGACTTGAATATGCATATTGATCAGGTTTATATAGACGAACTGTTCAAGTCCATAGACTATGGATGCATTTTGTGCAACCTTATTTAAAACTCTTCCTTACTTTTAATTAATGACCTACAATATGTGGTTAAGTTGTTTTGCAGACTGACTGCATTGAGTGAAAGATATCTCTTGGTTTTGAAAGTTTGGGCTTAGTTTTGATAGCCAAGCATCATGTTGTTTTCTCTGTGTCTATTGTTATGATCAAAGGCTAATGTCACATAATTGTTCTGGATATTTGGTAATTAGAGATGAATGCACATAAGAAAACCAGCCACCTACCTGCCAGTGTTTATCCATAAAAAAATGGCATCAGATGCCTGACATCTGAAGTCATTGACTGAAAATCTTTCATTCAATAGGAAAGTAAGAGGAGAAATAGGTTTTGGTTTTTTATTAGCTAAGATTCCTTGGCTATAAATCAGGCTCAGACTGAGCTTGATCTAGATGTAAATTGAGGAATGATGACTTAACACGTTGTAATAACTTGCAGCTGGGGGGCGGGGGAAGGTCACTTTCCGCATGGATCACATATGATTTGAAGTTGTTTGCATCAGCCTGCAAGATCTCATCATGGTGGACTTGGCATTCTTACAAGCTTACTGGGCCGTTATTTGTTTCTTTTTGGAGCAATCTTGTGAAGCATCTCCCATTCTGAACACCCTCTATTCCTCCTGACTATGCAGGAGGTTCTCGGCACCTTAGGTTTATGCACCTCCAGCATAAAGAGCTGACTCTTTATGTTGTAGCAGTTTAGTGGATTAGCCTGGTACTACAAAGTGGATAGCTACAAACCATGGCCTTCCTCTTCAAGATTCTAGTCGTAACAGATTGATATTCACCCAACAACCATCTTGGATGTATGCATATAATCACTTTGTCCAGTGAAGACTTTCTGAAACAAGAGCCTATCAGCAGCTCTGTGATATGTTGTTTGGTATTTTTCCTAAAGGTTCATAGAAGCTCACAGGCCTATCTTCCCTCTGTGTTAATAATAGAAAAATCTATAGGTGATGTGTTGTCCAGTGCTACTATCTAAGCTGTTCCGTGGCTCCTTGAAACTTCTGCCACTTGAATGAACGTGATCCTTGTTGAAACCTCATTCACGTTAGCTTGTGCTGTCCTGTTTTCTGTCTCCCCCATATGATTGCTCTGGATATCCTGCTGTCATCCTGGTCTCTCACAAAATAAAAAAATATATTGTATAGCTCCTTGTTCTAGGAGCAGGACAAGAGCCCAAACCTCTGCACTGAGAGTATATATAGAATGATCTCACTATTTGTATTTCAGAATAGGATTCCTAGGGTTGTAATGCAGTTAATATTCTTTTAAAGCTATTCATGGGAGAGTTCCTCCTGAAAAAGCTGTGCTTATTATGCCACCAATGTTGAACTATGGGATTTGTCTTCTCTCATACATTTTGCAATGCACGGTGGGTCCAATTTATCCCTGATATCAACCCATTCACACCAGTGAAGTTTCTCTAGGTCTGAGATTTGCCCAATGGGTCTAATGGGATTTTTCATTTTCTTTGGCATTCTACATTGCAGAGGTCTGGGGGACACTGGATCTGTGGTTCTGGTGAAATCCTTTTTGTTTTCTTAAGTTTAAGCACATTCATATTTTAGATGACTCGTGTGGTTTTAGTGGTCCCGTTGACTTGTTTTTTGTACTGCCCAGGAGCAATTTATTCAGGTTCCTGCCCACATATTCCTGACTTTTCAATAATAATGTTTTTAGCAGTTAAATGGTACTTTACATGTTCAAAGGGCTTATAAATCATTGAACCTGATTCACCGCTACATTACTCTAGTTTTACACTGGTTCAATACATCAAAGTGTTCCACAGTGTCAAAGTAGGATAACACAACACTGAATCAGATTGCAAGCCCCAAGGGAGAGACCCCACCCCTGACTTGAGCCTGTAAATCCTACAATAATATTAAATTAATTCTTATAACACCCCATCAGGTAGACACCCAAGTATTATCCCCATTTTAGAACAGAGAAATGGAGAGATAAAGTGATTTGTTTCAAGCCACAATTTTTATAAGTGGGAAAGTCTCCGGGCTCCCAGGCCATGATCATCCTTCTGGTGGTGATAGTTGGGAAACAGCGTAAGGCTGCTCTGGCTATGTTCGGTATTCCCAGTTGGTCTAAGAAGTAATGTATTGGACCAACAATTGATGTTAATTGAATACTGTGTTCTACTTCTAGAAACACAGGAGTTGCCACAGCAGATCTGACCATCAGGTCCATTACTCTGTTCCAGACAGCAACCAGTAGAAGATGCCTTAGAGGAAACTGTGAGAAACCCCGCAGCAACCATTTTATGGCACAACCCATCCTAATGGAAAGTTTCATCCTAACTGTGATGGAGTGTGACTCATCACCACGGTGCCTCCTCCTGGGTGTCTTGGGAATTGGCTCTGCGCCCTCTTCTGGTGCTGCCTCGCCAGTATGACATCTGCTCTGGTACTCTTGTCACTCCCAGGACCATGGTGTCCTCTTCAGTGACACAGCCCTTTGGCTGTGTCACACTTCATTCTCCCCCATTCCGGGGGAACTGCAGTCAACTGTCCAGCTACTTCCTTCAGTGGCAGCCACAGCCAATTGTCTAGCTACTTCCTCTGTGGTGAGGAAAGGAGGGGGTACCTGGTCCCACCCACTACTCTGGGTCCCAGCCCAGGGACCCTGTAGGAGGCTGCCATATGTGGTGTCCTCTCCAACCTCTCCATACCTTTCACCTCCCCATGCCCCCCAGCACTTTTTGTCCTTACCTCAGGTCTTCAGCCTGCCTGTCTTAGCAGCTAGCCAGGAGCTCTCTAGCTTTCCTGGTTCCTGCTGGAATCACTGCTCTGTCCAGGGTGATGGCACTCTTTCCTCCTGCTAGGAGCCTGATCTTCCCTCTTCAAGCTCCAGGCAGCTACTGAACTCTGCTCTGCTCTGCAGCCCTTCTTTTATGAGCTTGTCAGGCCATGACTGGCTACTCCTTTCAGCCCCTTTCTAATTGGCTGCCTCCAGCGCAGCCTCCCTAGGGCTGCTTTTAGCCCCTTTTCTTCCAGTGCGGGGCAGCTGCCCCATCACACTAACCTCCCCAGTTAGATATTGGCTTATGCCCTGGGAGCATAAAGATTGACATCCCTTGTAAACTTCTGAAAGTGGAATAAAAAAAAATCTGTCTTTCAGCCCCCAAATGCACAAACCAGGCACACAAACATACATAGGCTCAGATCCTGGGCTGACTCCAGGCTCTTTGTGCTACTCCACTTATATAAGGTTATCATAAACCTGGATGACCTGATCCCTGGAAGACATACTACATATGCGACTCCATAGTTGTTTTAGAGCTGCCACAGCAGCTTGTACAGCTGCCATGCACTCTTGTTAATTCTGTAGAGAGCATGGCCAAAAAAAAAAAGGGGGGGGTGTGTGTGCATGCAGTTAGCAGATGACAGAACGAGGAGTAATGGTCTCAAGTTGCAGTGGGGAAGGTTTAGATTGGATATTAGGAAAAACTTTTTCACTAAGAGGGTGGTGAAACACTGGAATGCGTTACCTAGGGAGGTGGTAGAATCTCCTTCCTTAGAGGTTTTTAAGGTCAGGCTTGACAAAGCCCTGGCTGGGATGATTTAACTGGGAATTGGTCCTGCTTCAAGCAGGGGGTTGGACTAGATGACCTTCTGGGGTCCCTTCCAACCCTGATATTCTATGATTCTATGCGAGAGAGAGAGGGGTGTGTGAGATTTCTGTTACAGTGGGACTACAGTGCTGAAAGGGTTAATAATGGGTATGGAATGCAACTTTTTATAGTCCCACCTAGGGCTGTATAGACAGCTTTCTTTAAAAGGAGAAAAGACAAAAAATAAAGAGATTTATCTCGTTAGACTGACCTCACACTTGGTAAAGCAACCCCCCCATCCTTTTATGTATTTATACCTGCTCCTGGATTAGTATTGGGGAAGTTAATTTCTCCTTACTGTTACTCATGCCTTCTTGTCAACTGTCTGTAATGGACCACTCTTACCACTTCAAAAGAGATTTTTCCCCCCATAGTTTCCTGCTGTTAATTGATTTATCTCATTAGACTGACCTCACACTTGGTAAAATACTCCCTCCCCCCCCATCCTTTCCTGTATTTACACCTGCTCCTGGATTGTCACGGCATGCATCTGATGAAGTGGTTTCTAGCCCACGAAAGTTTATTACCAAATGAATTTGTTAGTCTCTAAGGTGCCACAAGGACTCCTTGTTGTTTAGACTAAAGAAAATTAGCGTGAGAGCCAAACAGTCATTCTGGCTGCTGAGTGAGGCAGAAAATGATTGAGAAAACTGACAAAATCCTCAAAACAATTTAGAAATCTTACTAATCCACAGACCGGTCCTGTCTGTTCATATCAGATAAATGTCATAAATTGTCCTCTCATTATGATGTCCACAACAGCTACATGAAAACCTGCAGTGTCAAGACAAAACTAATAATATTTTTGGTCAAGAAACTTCATGAAGTTGTGGTTGTGTTATAAACAAACGGTAAAATTACAACCCACCACACACAAATTTTGTGATCTCCATTAAGTTTTCTGTTATGAGTGGTAAAGAAGTGTGTTCGTAGGTCCAGAAAGCATTTTGAGTCCAATGAAAACATTTGGATATACAGTAAGATATTTGGATTTTTTTTTTTTTACAGTAAACATTTGGATATTTAGTAAGATGTGACATAAAATAAAAGTCTGCTGGTGTACAGACTAAAGAATTTTTCTTGTGAATTACAGATCACAGTTGCAATAGCACTAACATTTGACAAAAGTTGTCAAATACCTCCAGAAGAATAGGACAAAATTAAATAATGGCTAATCTGGTTCATATTTAATTGATGAGAAATACTATGTAACATTTGTGTGTTAACATAATATATCATAAAAGTCTTTACCTCTCATCAAAAGGAATGAGTTTATTTCTCTGAATGGGGAATTATAAAGGAGGACAATTATCCATAACAGTCTGTGTGCTTTCTTTGGCTGAACTTTATGTAAGCAGAGTCTGGATGAACTCTCCCCTGACATCTAGCGGTGAGCTGTGGAAAAAGACTTTAGAAGCTGATCTCATTTGCATGGACACACCCACCTTGCTTAAGTGCTCAGCATGATGGGACCGCTTGCCCAAATGATCACTTGTGACTGGTGTTGGATCCCCAGTCTCCTTGTTATTGGGGCAGGAGTAATAAAGGGTTGCTAGCCTTGTTGTGTGAACTGAGGGCAGCAGAACTGTACCTGGCATATCCCAATGGAGGGACTCACCCTCAACTGAGCAGCATTTGGTAGGCAGGGGACATGGGTTCCAAAGCCCAATGAGTTGAAAGAAGGTGGGGACAAGTACTTGTACCTGGTGGTGTGGGCCTTGTTTAAGGGTCCTAGACACTATTTGACCCTTTCTTTCTCCATAGTGTAATAAAAGAGCTAATTTAGACTCAACTGAGAGTCTTGTTACATGCTGCAGAGCTCAAGTCACTGATACCTAGGTCTAATACTTCGACCTACTTTAGGATAGTGTCTCTATTGCAAGAGACTGCCTAGTGTGCACCAGCAGTGAGGCTCCCCCACTAACAGCTGAAATCACTGAGAGCTGTGTTAAGTGTGTGGGTGGGCCCTGAAGACATTCTGGTGAGCAGGCAGCAGGATCTGGTGGAGAGGCATGGCAAGTGGCCAGCAGAGAAGCTGGTGAGAGGGCCAGGGCTGCAGTGGCATAGCAATCGGCTGTTGGGGCGATGAGCAAGTGCCCAAGCAATGCAGCTTGTAAGGTGCCTCCTTACCCCCCGCCCCACCACCTTCCACACAGGGTGGGTGGTGAACTCGCAGATGAACCTCTGAACTCTGGGGCTGCACTGGCCAAGGACAGCAACTGTGAGTGGGGTACAGAGAAGGGATGGGCATGTTAAAGGGACTTTAGGGTTGCTGGACTTAAGACCCTGAGGGGAAAAGGGCACTAAGAGGCAATACTTCCCCTCAGAGGTGCTCAGGGGGTGGTGTGTAATTGTCTCAGGTCAGTGGGTGGGGGCTCAAGCCAGTTTTGTGGTGTATTGTTGAAAAGGAACCTCTAGATACTGAACCCGGCCCTTGTTGCTTCTGGCTTCACCTGGCAGAAGGGTTACATTTATAGGACATGACCTATTGGAAACAGACATCTTTGGTTGACTTTTAAAATGCCTGGACAGCTATTTAGATGGATTTTCAAAGTATACATCCTCTGAAACATCCTTCCTGGGTTTTTTGTTTGTTTTTAAGAAAAGCTCTCACTGTCTTACTGGCTACAACGAGCATGAAATATCAAAGAAATGAAGTTGATCGATTGGCTGGTGCCAATTCTGGCAAATATAAAGGCCAGAAGAGTACTAAAATGTCTTCCTGTGCTTTAAAAAAAAAATAAAAAACCCCCAAACAAACAAAAAAAACCCCACTGTACATGGGTAAAGTTTTTTTAAATGGTTGATAGGCTAGAATGAAGATGGGACCCTTTCTTGTTTGGTTAGAGAGGTCTTAGGCAGAGTACTCTTTTCATGTGCAGCAGAGACTTCTTTTGTGAAATAGAATCCACTCTCTGGGAACTAGACACTGCAGAGTTGAGACAACACAGTGAAAAATAATTATAATAAACTTTTGAGAGCAAACTCTGTTTCTTGGCAATTACAGAATCATGCTTACTTCTGCAAGTGTGAGAAGACTCCAGCCACATTTTCCCCCAGAAATGAAGCCAAAAAGGCTTCACTGCAGGAAAGAACCAGTCTTTGGAAGTAGTTCAGGTGATCGAGACAGCTATTTTGGCTGTGGCAAATTTCCTCTGGGCCCTGGAAGGACAAAACAAGACAACTTGCAAACCAAACAGACTAGCAAGAACTGCAGCAGAAGGGAGTGGGTTTCAACTGAGAATAGCCCATAACATCACTCTGATAATCCATCAGAAAATAGAAAGATCCTGAACAAGAGGAAAAGAGCAGATCAGTTAGCTAGTAAAGTTTATCTCTGCTAAGATATATATGAACCTGAGAACACGAGTTAGGCAAGTTCAGTTAGATCAACCTGGGTCATCAGAGAGAAAATTTCCATGGCTGTGGAAATACAAGTTCAGAATCTTATTTCCAGGTGTTGGCATAACTCAGAAAGGTGCATTAGCCTGGCATTCAATCAGCTGACAGATGAACTTAGAATATAATAATGCACGTGGAGGAAAAGGGTTAGTCACAGCTGTGTAGTATTATAAGTCAATAACAGCACTTCAGAGATCCAGCAAGGGAAAAAAAAACATTCAAGAGAAAGAAGGAAAAGAGCAGACAATCTGGCAACTCCCAGCTGTTACAGTATGTTCTTTTATGCTTGATACAGCACAGACTTCCGGATCCAAAACACAAAACTATTAAGCG
Organism: Lepidochelys olivacea; assembly: GCF_965140295.1. NCBI lineage: Eukaryota > Metazoa > Chordata > Testudines > Cheloniidae > Lepidochelys > Lepidochelys olivacea. Next base: position 51,578,513 of record NC_140421.1, on the reverse strand, counting down.
AGCCTCACTATCCAAGTATGAGGTGGGTAAATGTTGTTAATCCCATTTTAGAGCTCAGCAGGCTAAGGCTAGGTGAATTCCCTAAGGTCATTCAGAGAGATAGTAGCAGAGCCTGAAATTAGGACATAAAACCTCCAATTCACAGTCCCTGCTCTGAGTCCTAGACAACATGCCATGTCTTCTAAAAAGACCAGCAGAGATCCTGAAGCATTGGAAAATAGAGCATGCTTTTAAAAGAAAAAAACTGACAAACTGGAAGTACTTTTGGCAATTGATAAACAAGTTCTGAAGGCATGATCCTGCTCCCATTGAAGTGAGTAGTAAATTTCCCATTGACTTCAATAGGACAGGGTCAACCACTGAATGACCGTGCTGCACAATGTGAATCTACAATATCTGAAATGTGCGCTTACATGTTGCTTTAACAGATTGAAATTAAGAATAGACACTTTTAGAATATTGATAGAAAGGAGTAAATGCACCTGGCTTGTGGGAAACAGCAACAGGTGTGTTCGCATTTCCAAATTTTACGGAGATTATTAAAACATACCCATTCCTTGTTAGCACTTGAAGGGGCCGGTCAAGGTTCCTTCCCCACTCTGAACTCTAGGGTACAGATGTGGGGACCCGCATGAAAGACCCCCTAAGCTTATTCTTACCAGCTTAGGTTAAAAACTTCCCCAAGGTACAAACTTTGCTTTGTCCTTGAACCGTATGCTGCCACCACCAAGCGTTTTAAACAAAGAACAGGGAAAGAGCTCACTTGGAGACATCTTCCCCCAAAACATCCCCTCAAGCCCTACACCCCCTTTCCTGGGGAAGGCTTGATAATAATCCTTACCAAACTGTACATGTGAACACAGACCCAAACCCTTGGATCTTCAGAAAAATCAATCAGGTTCTTCAAAGAATAATTTTAATTAAAAGAAAGGTAAACGAATCACCTCTGTAAAATCAGGATGGTCAATACCTCACAGGGTAATCAGATTCAAAAACAGAGAGAATCCCTCTAGGCAAAACCTTAAGTTACAAAAAGACACAAAAACAGGAATATACATTCCATCCAGCACAGCTTATTTTACCAGCCATTAAACAAAAGGAAATCTAACACATTTCTAGCTAGATTACTTACTAACTTTACAGAAGTTGTAAGGCTGCATTCCTGATCCAGTCCCAGCAAAAGCATCACACAGACAGACCAACCCTTTGTTCCCCGTCCCCTCCAGATTTGAAAGTATCTTGTCCTCTCATTGGTCATTTTGGGTCAGGTGACAGCTAGGTTACCGCAGCTTCTTAACCCTTTACAGGTGAAAGGGTTTTGCCTCTGGCCAGGAGGGATTTTACAGCAGTGTGTACAGAAAGGTGGTTACCCTTCCCTTTATATTTATGACAGGGCCACAGCTGTAAACCCTCTATGTGCAGAGTTCCATCTGAAGTCAACTTCCGCCAGTGAAAGGCTTGCAATTAGTTCCAATGTTTCCAGATTTAAAAAAGCATAAATAAGTTATAATTCCAGTAAAGAATCAAAGTGCCCAGTAATGTTTTATGAAAATTAAAAAAAGGTTAGATTATTTTTGATCAGTTAGTACTCACGAAATGACAGTGCTCATCAGAATGACAGCTTGAGTGACTAGTGTCCTCTCTTCATGACCAGCTTTACCACCTGCAGCAGCAGCAAGCCAGTCAAGTACTTCATTGACTTGATGGGTCATAGCTACAGTGAAGTCAATGGCACTGTAGCAAAGCAAAGACTCACCGGTGCAGCATCTCCCTGCTGCTCATCTTGGAAATTAGCTCTCCAGTGTATGGAACACCTCTTACTGGCCAGTGTCTCGCCTGCTGCTGGCCCCCCTGTTCCTCCCAGACCCCAGTGCTCTTTACCTTGGGGTTCTGCCCCAGAAGTACTCTGGGTCTTCCCTCCCTGGGGAACCCCCAACCCTCTACACTCACCTTACCTCCGTGACTACTGCCAGTAATCATCTAGCCCCCTTTCACTGGGGCAGACTGCAGTCTGTAAAGGCCACTCATCATTGGCAAGGGGGTATAGGACCTGCCGTCTTTGCCTATCCCCATGCTGCCCCTCTGCAGCCCCAGTACCTTTCGTAGGTCTTCACCAAGGCCTGCAGCCTGGGGGTTTATCAGGCTGGAGCTCCCCAGCTCCCTTTGCCCTTCCCCAGCACTGCTCCACTTCAGGTACCTTGCTCCCAGGCAGCTAGCCCTTCTCACTCCAGGGCTAGAGTGAGACTCTTTTCCCAGTTCCTCCCTCACAGCCCTCTTAACAGGGCTAGCTGGACCCTGATTAAGCTAGCTACACCTGTGGTCAGCTACTCAGTCAGTTTTCCCCAGCTGTTCTCTCTCCTCTTATTTCAGGAGCGGGGTAACCACCCCATTACAGGCACTATGGCAATTTAAACAAGATAAGGATCAGTCCCCCTACCTTTATTCGTATTTTTGGGTGACAGGCAAAGAATGAAAACAAGACGTGTGATTTGGGGGAGCAGAGCATATTTCTACTTACCTGTATGAAATATCAGGATGTATGGGACATGAGACATCTCTTATTATTGGAAACTTTCTCTCACCCATGAAGAAGAGGTCAAATTCCATTAAGTAAGAGTAACCTTACAACAATTTACACCTGCCGAGGATCTGCCACAATGTATAAAGCTAAGCACATGTGTAAGACTTTCAAGTACTGGGTCCCTTGCCACGCAATTCTTGGCTCATTGAGATGGTGTTCATGTGCCTTTCCCACCACTGAGTTCTGTGTATTTTACTGAATTAATAGTATGTTCTACAATGCAATTTATTTAAAAACATTTATTTTAGGCAAAATTAAACAGACAATTGAGATTACATAGAAATACAATTTTGAACCAGATCACTAACCATTTTCATTAAAAATGCACTGTTGCATTGATTTAAGTATTTTTGTACTGATCAATTTATATAATATTTAATCATGCCGTTTGCAGAGTCAATTGCCATAAAAATCAGTAAAGAAAAAGGTTTCTTAAAATGTGCAAATATCTTAGTATTGTGTTACCATTGATAGTAAATGGCCACTAAATATATGCTTATTACGTAAAGCTTTTTAAAGTACGATAAAAATACAAATTCTATTTGTTAAAAAAAGCCATTGATATGGCTACTAAACATCCTCATTATACAAATTCCAAAATACTATAAGACAAACAAAATTCTAAAGACTTTTGCTTATGAAACATATACTACTGTATTTGTTAGTGATTATACATATGTGTGAGTGGGTGCGTGTGTGTATATGTATATGAATGTTGAGCAAAGAATCAGAGAGGAAGACTTACCTAAAGTAGAACATTAAGATCCCAGTTCAGCAAGTTACTTAAGCACATGCCTAACTTCAAGCAAATGAGTAGCCTCCACTGATGCTAATGGGACTACGCTTATACTTAACATGACATATGTGCTTAAGTACTTGGCTGAACTGGGGCCTAAGCATATATGCTTAAATGTAATATTGCATAAATGCATTTTTTTGTGTGTGTAAACCTTACGACAATAAGCTCAAAGGAACGTTTCATGAACCATAATGTACCAAAAAAGTGAGTCTTTCTGAGGGAAAAAAGACCCCAACCAACCCTACTAAAAATCCCCTGAAAGTTCTTTTTCTACTTATGTGTGTTGTTAAAGGGTGGGGTTAATGAGGGTTTTATGGATGGAAGGGAATATCCTTAGCATAAAATTTGGGCATGATTTGTACATACTGAACAAAATCATGGCAAAGTATAAACATTAAGGAACAAATCCGTGGCTGAATGCAAACATTCACAAATCAAATGTTCACTTATTGTTTATGTTAAAGGGTAATGAAAAGTATGCATAGACAAGTCAACAACATACCAACACCTAGCAGCAATATTTTCTGTGTGTGATTATTCATCACCATGCAAGAATCTTACTTTCTTTAAATATTTTTAATATCTAGCTCTTTGTGTGACCTATTTATGGGTATTTAAGGTTTCATTACTGAGTTGTTGCTGTAAGCTGTAGAGCTGCAGCATGACATTTAACAGTAACACTACACTGTTTCTCAACATGTGAAGGCCCCATCCCCGCAAACACGTTGGCATGCGAGTACTTTTACACACGAGTAGCCCCAGTGAATGCAGTGGGGTTACCACATGTTCTTTAGGATGAAGGTGTTAGGGTTCAGAACATTAAATATAGCTGTCATGTAATGAATTCCAAATTCCAAACATGATACAATATGTGCAACTAGCTTAGCTGTAAAACATCAAACCAGAAATGCATAGCATTAAGTTTGTCCATTTTACAAAATAACTGTAACATGTATACTATACCTCCCTAATGCACTTATCAAACATTAGCTAGCATATTGACAATTAATCTGTTCTATTTACTTTTTAAAATGTGAATTAAAGGCCTAAAATATTACAGCTGTAATAGACTAACAATAACATTATTCATATAGTATAGTGATTGTGTACAGTTAACTCGAATTAATTACATGGCATCCAGATTTAATTGTTATGTACATACTAATTTTCAGTATGTTTTACTTCCTTAATTGGTATTTAAAATTTTTACTGTACAATACTCATCCTATTGACCTGAAATTAAATAGTGGCTTGAGGTGATTAGTTTTAAAATGTCACCAGACAAATATTATGCAAAAATTATATTGTCTTCTAACAGAAAGGTATCTATGAGTTCATTAAAGGACTTTCCCAGCTTAAAGTGAATACTCATTAGGTATTGCAAATGTCTGTCCAAGTATGAGAGCGAGAAATACAACAGTGTAATTTAATTCATATTTCATATACAAGTGTGATTTTTTACATTTGTACAGGGAAATATTGAACCTAATTTGGAGTTTTACAGAAGCAAACTTCACAAGAGTTAACATGTTTAAAAATATAATTTTTGGCACATGAATAACATCTATAATACTTGTTCTGAATTAAAAATAAAGGATCATATAAGAATTTCCAACTTCTGGTCTTGGCATCAGCACCTGCTGTCTAGCGGGTCCAGACAAAATACTGTGCCTTCAAGAGTTAGTCCCATTTTGAACCCCTCCTGTAAAAAAAAATCAGATATAGTTAATACAAAGATAGTCTTTTTCCATATATATAAACCCCAATCCTGCAAACTCCTGAATGCACGCTTATCTGTAGGCATATAAGTAGTAGTCCTCATAGGCTCCAGTGGCACTATTCATGTGAGTCAAGTTAAGCAATTTTGCAGGAACAGGTCCCAAGGATGCAAGATTTCAGTGCCAGAAAGTCAGAATCTTTTGGCTTTGTGCAAAAATGCAAATTGAATTTAAAAAGAACATCACATAGTGAATCATGCACGTTTTTAAAAAATGGTCATATTCCAAGGCTGAGTTTTAATAAGTTCCTTTTAATCAGGGTAGGTGCAGAAGAAAAAAATGTAGTACAAATACATAAATGTCTGAAAATACTACATGAAACAGAGTGCAAATACACAATATGCACCTAAAACACAAAATGAATAATATCAAGTGGTAAAAGAATGAAAGAATGGTTTGTAGCTATACTAATGTGAAAAACTTCTGAAGATTTAATGGCATATAATGGCATTTTTAGTATTTTACATGTGTTTACTAAACTGATACAATTTTTCAAAAAATTCACCATGTGAATCCTTACTAATACTGCTATATTTCTCCAGGGATGGTAAATCCCACAATATATTAAACTCCTTATTACAATTTTAATAGGGATATTGCTGGGAGATTATCACTTTCAGTTACTGCAACTTCCAGGAGTGCGTAGCTAGGTTAGCTGCCTCATCCCCTGAATTGGATCTAAGAAATGTTGACCTCCTGGTTGAAAAACAAAACAAAACTACCCTGAATGCTTCAGGACACTGGTGAAGCACTAGAAAACATTCTGTTTCAACAAACTTACTCGGGGAACTACCTATCTCCACATGGTTCACCAACACTACAGGCTGGAGATGTATGGGGAGGTGGAGACCTCCCCAACTCAAAAGAAATAGGGATATAACAGCCCCTTTTCTCCATTTAACAGAGAGGCTGCAAAACGTGCTAGATCCCATATGGATCACACAACAGTAAAGAACGCTTCTTATGCCACCTCCTTCGCTCTTCACACATAAAATCCAGGCACGATTCTTATATGACATAGCTTATACAGAGGAGACCTCAACGTATAAAAAGTCTAAGTTAATATATACTGGACTGTTATAACAATTAAAACAGTGTCAGTGTACGAGAACGAATAAAATGTTCGAAGATGTTACACCTGTGTATCTAAATTTGTAGCAACAACTATACCGTTATCATATTGTTTTTGAGAAACAGCATATGATCATACCACTAGGTTGTGGCAAAATCCATACACACAAGCAGTCAGCATTAAAGTTACATAAGCAACCTTAACTTTATTGTTTCCTCACTTCTCAGTGTGGAACCATGGAACTCTAACATTCTCTTTCACCTGGGTCTGTTACCTTTAACAAACACTGTGCAGCTAAATCAACCGTGCAAGTGCTGCACAGCCTACCTTCACTCAAAGCGCATTGCTAAAAAGTGAAAACAATCATACCGGATTCAATGTGCATGTTCAAGGAATACATTTTAAAGGCACATAGAATCATAGAAGGTTAGGGTTGGAAGGGACCCCAGAAGGTCATCTAGTCCAACCCCCTGCTCGAAGCAGGACCAATTCCCAGTTAAATCATCAAATCATCACATAATTTGGTCAAATCAAAACTGATTGCTATTAGAAAATTCAAAGATGGTTCTCAAGACTATTCTTTATTTTCATGTCAAATTTCAGCTTTCTCCTTCTGTGTTCATGGTAGAAGTGTTTAAAAACAAATTAAAGGCCAGATTCTGCCACCCTTTCATTGAGAAGTACTTTACACCATCAGTAATCCCATTTACTCTAGCAGGACTACTTGTGAAGTAAGATACTACTCCATGTAAGTAAGGGCAGGAATCTGACCCAAAGCATTTTGTTTTTATGATGGAGAAAGTGTTTTTGTTGTCTTTCCCCACTCTCCTCATCTTAAAAAATGCTGAACTACTTTGGCTTGAACTTTAAAAGAAACATCACTTTTGAGCAGAGACGAAGCCTGGAAAATTTCATTTTGATAAGTGAAAATATTGCATTTACGAGCAATTGGAAGAAAAGTAGGGGGCTGAATGAATCATAGAATCATAGAATATCAGGGTTGGAAGGGACCCCAGAAGGTCATCTAGTCCAACCCCCTGCTTGAAGCAGGACCAATTCCCAGTTAAATCATCCCAGCCAGGGCTTTGTCAAGCCTGACCTTAAAAACCTCTAAGGAAGGAGATTCTACCACCTCCCTAGGTAACGCATTCCAGTGTTTCACCACCCTCTTAGTGAAAAAGTTTTTCCTAATATCCAATCTAAACCTCCCCCACTGCAACTTGAGACCATTACTCCTCGTTCTGTCATCTGCTACCATTGAGAACAGTCTAGAGCCATCCTCTTTGGAACCCCCTTTCAGGTAGTTGAAAGCAGCTATCAAATCCCCCCTCATTCTTCTCTTCTGCAGGCTAAACAATCCCAGCTCCCTCAGCCTCTCCTCATAAGTCATGTGTTCTAGACCCCTAATCATTTTTGTTGCCCTTCGCTGGACTCTCTCCAATTTATCCACATCCTTCTTGTAGTGTGGGGCCCAAAACTGTACACAGTACTCCAGATGAGGCCTTACCAATGTCGAATAGAAAGGCCAAGATAATTTTAACCACAGTAGCTCCTGCTGTAATGCTCATTTCAGGTTTTTCCTGATAGTAGGATGTACTTGGGAAATGTTGCTGATGCGGTATGAAGTAAACAGTATGTGTTTTTATAAAGCATCTAAGACAAAATAATCATTTTGAAGTCACCCTTACTGTGGTTAGATATAAACTCAAACTCTGAAGATATAGTCTCCTATTTATGTACACTTGTAACTCTCATTAGGTTGTCATGAATAAATAGCATGCATGTGTTGTACATCAAAAAGATACCTTTTAAAGATAAAAGGAAAATCACAGATTCAGCTAGCCTCAACTCATGAAAAAATTCAAGTCACATGCTAGAATTTAAAATGTCAAAATATTTAATAATCCCATTTGGGATTATTAATGGCTGGAAAATAATATTGAGAGAAATAAAATAAAGCTCAAGGGGTTTAATTATAATGTGGTCTGAGATTTTCCAAGCAAAAGATTGTTCTAACAGCAATTTCTAACAAGATCAGGCCAGAATCACTATTATGGCTCAGCAAGACTAAGCAGTTGTAGACCTGGTTGAACCAGCCTGGGTACGTGACTGTGTTGCATTGCCTGGGTGGCATAAAGTAGCCAGAGCATGTTGGTGAATTTGCCCCATTTTTTTATGGATTTCACAAGAGCTGGCAATGCAGAATGAAAGCACAAAAGCCTTAAACACAGAAGAATTGTTCTAAGCAAACACAATAATCCAGTTAGAGGCTGTGATGTTATATGATTAAAATATGACCACGTAGATCATTGTTGTTACCACTGTTATATAATTGCATCAACTCTTGTACAAAATGTGACATGTAAGGTGTCTATGAAAAAGTTATGGTTTACTGAATATTATTATCTTATTTGTACAGATGTATCATGTTTGTATCTGAAGTTATGAATATTAACTATGTACCTGTATTTCAAGTGTTTGCTTCTGTGGTAACATCCACAAGGTATTTAGTCAGCACATTGTGAAGGGACTATTCAAGTTGAATGGCCCATCAAAGAACACTTAACTCACAATGGACCATGGAAGACGCCTATCCACAATGAGGGTCTTTCATGTAAACCTTCTAAGGATAGTGTAGATAATGGCCTCTGCTATGACTAAGCAAAGCATGCATGGACATGTGACTTGCCCATGTGACTCCAAACTGCATCTTGTTACCTGTGATTTTCCAGACTAGAACAATGGGTTTCCATCCACATAAAAGGCCCTGAAAACATTCCCAGTTGGACTCTTTCCTGCTCAAACGTCTGGACGATGAACTTATACTAATGGGAGCATTCTAACCAAGGGGCTGAGGACCTTGCAATGATTTGGGAGCAACCAGAGACTTAACTAGTTAACAGTTTATTCCATCACTGCTACAAGCCTGATCCAAGAACCTTGCAATTATTGTACATATTTGATTCTTTTAACCACTTTTAACTCTCAACTTTCTTTCTTCCTTTTTATAAACAAACCTTTAGATATTAAGGAGTACTTGTGGCACCTTAGAGACTAACCAATTTATTTAAGCAAAAGCTTTCGTGAGCTAGAGCTCACTTCATCGGATGCATACTGTGGAAAGTACAGAAGATCTTTTATACACACAAACCATGAAAAAATGGGTGTTTACCACTACAAAAGGTTTTCTCTCCCCCACCCCACTTTCCTGCTGGTAATAGCTTATCTAAAGTGATCACTCTCCTTACAATGTGTTTGTAGTGGTAAACACCCATTTTTTCATGGTTTGTGTATATAAAAAGATTTTCTGTACTTTTCACAGTATGCATCCGATGAAGTAAGCTGTAGCTCACGAAAGCTTATGCCTAAATAAATTGATTAGTCTCTAAGGTGCCACAAGTACTCCTTTTCTTTTTGCGAATACAGACTAACACGGCTGTTACTCTGAAACCTGTCTTTAAATATTAGATACTAAAGAATTGGCAGCAGCATGATTTTGGGGTAAAATCTGAGTTATATATTGGCCTGGGTATGTGGCTGGTTGTTTGGGATCAGAAGAACCCTTTGGTTGATTAAACTGGTTTTAAATAACCACTCATCATTAAGTCTAGTGCTGGAATCCCTAAGGAGACTGTTTTTGTGACTTCTTGTTAGCCAGTGTGGTGAAACAGAAGTTTATTTTGTTGCTGGTCTGGTGGGAGAATAACCAGCAGTTTTGAGGTGTGTCTGCCCTATTTCTCAGCAGTTTGTCCTGAATTTGTTATTCTCAGTTGTGACCCACAGAGTCATGGTGACAGAGGCCAAACACAAACCTGGTGTAAGTGGGCACGTCTCAGTTAAATGCAATGAATGGAGTTGTGCCCACTTACACAAAGGATAATGCCCTGACCTTGCACACATTATTACCAGTGTTGGTACAACACATACTCTTCATGACTTCAAGGGGAGCACTCTGATGAGTAAGGACTACTTACATAAGTAAAGCTTACAGAATTAAGACCTAAATTTGCTCTGCTAACATTTAAAACCCTCAGTTAAATATGTATGAAACCTTTCCTGAGCTCTTAAAACATACAAAGAACTGACTCATTCCTGATGTCGCAGAGGGGAAAATCTGCATGCTCTCCAGTGCTCATTGGTGCAGGTACACCAGCAGAGGGACCACAGAGATTCATCTGCCATGGAGGACAGCTTTAAACTCCAGCTAGGGCCATGACAAAAATGGTACCTGAGGAGACACACTGAAACCTGTGTATTTGCAGGGTGTCCTGTCCTCGTCACTGCACATTGTGAAAAATGGCACATAGCACAGGGGAGTAGTGCTTTCAGGTGCCTCAGGCCAGTGTGATCCCTGCTGTAGGTGGGGAAGGAATGAGCCAGGCCCTCCATTTTTGAAAAGCACTTTAGGGAGATTTTGGAGACTGTGCTGACAGTGCAGGACCCTCCTCTTTTCAAGCTTTGTTTTTGGGCTCCAATCTCCCAACTCTTATTGGTCATCAGAAACAGAGCATCTGTTTTCACTTATTCCTGTCTTTTTAGTCCAAACTGATGTTTTGTTACTTATCACCTGTTGTGTGCAGCATGTTTTGCCTTTTACATATTTCTAGCCTATTTCTTGCCTGACAAATCTATTTTGTTTTTGTTTCCAACCGTCTCCTTTGTGTGTCCCTCTGTGACCTGGCTCTACCCTTTCCATCACAAAGTTTAGGCCTTCAGTCCTTTCTAAACTTTCTCCAATATTCTAAATTTACAAAGCAAACAAAAATAACTCAATGTTCATATGTCTATAATATGAATGGCAAAGAGAATGGGATAAATTACATAGTCAAAGTTTGATCCATTCAAAGAATTCATGTACCATATTGTATCAGAGTTTTATTAATATGTCTTTTGTCCTTTATGATTGTAATTAGCAAACTTCAGGATTAAAGGAAAGTGCTGGTTTATCTGCCAGATACTTAACTAATACCATACATAAAACCCAGCTTTCTTGAATAATAAGGATTTCCAAAAAAGGCAAGATAAAATATTATTATAATGCCAGGAACTACAGTGTTAACATGAATAGACTTAAAAATCATCGGACTCAACAGATTATCATAGTGGCCCTTTCTGGCCTTGGAATCTATGACAAACACAGGAAGTAACTGTCCTGCTCCATTCAGCATTGGGGAGGCCTCAGAGTACTGTGTCCAATTCTGGTCACCACACTTCAGGAAAGATCTGGACAAATTGGAAAGAGTCCAGAGGAGAGCAGCAAAAAATGTAACAGGATTAGAAAATATGACCTATAAGCAAAGGGTAAAAAGACTGGGCATGTTTAGTCTTGAAAAAAGAAAACTGAGGGGGCATCTGATAACAGTCTTCAAATATGTTAAGGGCTGTTATAAAGAAGATGGTGATCAATTGGTCTCCATGTCCACTGAAGATAGGATAAGAAATAATGGGTTTAATCTCAGCAAGGGAGATTTAGTTTATATATTTGGAAAATCTTTCTAATGACAAGTGTCAGTTAAACTCTGAAATAGGCTTCCGAAGGAGGTTGTTGAATCTCCACCAGTGGAAGTTTTTAAGAACAAGTTGAACCAACACTTGTCAGGGATGGTAAGGTTTACTTGGTCCTGACTCTGCCCAGCGGCTGAACTAAATGACCTCTCAAGATCCCTTCTAGCCCTACATTTCTATGATTCTTAAATAGGTTTCTGTAAACAGTTGTCCTTATCAAGAATGCACCATTTGGAAGATATGTTTAGATAGGACTGTTACCCTTATCAAAAGCATTCTATCAACACCAACGTCAAATCCTGCTCTCCTTACTTACCAAATTCCCATTGAAAGCATGGAGTAAAACTCAGTAAGGACATCAGGACTTGGCCTAAAATCTGGCTGACAATGGCACAAATAAAAGTAGTAGAATGGCATAAAACTTCAATCCACTTAGTTCCTGACTTAAATGAACTACAGTTTGGAATGATGATTATATTTCACAAATTATTACCTTTTTCAGATTGTTCATTTTTATACATTTTGGCAAAAATATGAATCAGTATTTTCCTAAAAGTAACAAGATGTTGATACCAATGAAAAAAGGAAAATTTAACATTTTTTCTCTTTATTTAAAATGCAAAAACTATTATTTGCATTAACTAAAAAGGTGCTTATGTCTGTCTACTTTAAAGCTTCTTCCCCACACAAATATTGACGATTAGCTTTACGTATTATTCACATATTTTTATAATATTTTACATTTTTTAAAAATTTACAGCAGATTTGTAAAGAAAGTACATTCCTTCCTCCTTAAATCACATCCTGTCTGCCTTATTCACATAAGTAATTCCACTGGCGTCAATTAAACTAATTGATTAACGTGACGAGTGTCACATAAATGTCAAACAGCCCATGGATTGCTTGAAATCTCTCCCATTTTACTTTTGAAGAAGAGGAGCCCTCAGAAGTGTATAAAAATTTAGACTGACATTTTTCAGCTTCTTTCAAGAGTTCTCTTCTCTCAAAAGTGGGCTGAATTTAATCTGACAACTCTTTGTTTGGTGTTTAAACATATTTTTTGTTATTTTTTTTTTGTAATCTGCAGATCCAATCTGTCAAGCACAGCACTAGCCTTTAGAAGTTTCCATGGGCATATCATGCTTTTGAATGTGATCTTAGATTCATAAATTTGTTTTTCTTTTTTAAACCTGCTTATAAGTTTGGCCAACAGCTTTTTAAGGTTCTATAGTTCACACCAGCTTGGCTATGATATTTCTTCTGTCTAAGCTTCATGGGGGAAGAGGGGAAAACAACAGGTACCCCACTCGCTTGCTGACTTCCGTTATCCTCTGTAGAGTCTAGGTAACAGGAGAAGGGGTGTTAACTGTGCTGTGAAGTCAGATGAACTCCCTTTTGCAAGGAAAGGGGATGATCTGGGTGATGAGAGTGCCCTTTGTGTGCATCTATGGAGGTGAGATTTATAAAGCCATGGGCTACTTTTACTTTAATAATTTCTCTTATCTGTAGCTCTCACAGTTAACTCAGAACAATCAAAGCTTTGTGCAGGCTTTCAGGCACACAATTCATATTCACAGGTTTTAAGAAATTATACAGGTAAGGTGCTGTATATTTATTATGAAACCCAGATTGCAGTGTGTATATCTCCCTTCACCTTTCACTCTCAAAGACCAACACTTTCAGCTGTAATAATAATGATGTCAGTTGAAATGCCAGGGCTGGAGAAAAATGGATGAGCATTTATGTTTTGTTTCATTATTTTTGAAAAGCAGGATTATTTTAGAAGTCAGAATATTCTTTTTAAAATAATGATATTAAATATGTTATGGGCAGTCAATAACATATTTTTCATAATATTTGTTGTACATAAAATAGTATTTGATATCTGTAATACACAACATTTTTTCATTGAAAGGGAATCACGTACAAGCACAACACATTGAAATATATTATTTGTATCATTATATATATGTACTTTAGCTTCTGCAAACAGGCAGGATTTTTTTTTTTTACTGAAGATGCTGCTGTCCCAATAAAACAGCATGTTCACCATGACTTTGTAATTTCTTCCTGAATTTTTAAAGTGCAAGCAGTAATTGTGTCAATAACCCTGGAAATCACTCCCCATTGGGTCTGAAATAGCTCAAATCTGTTGATCTCAAGGGCACACAACCATGCCCATCTCCAGTCTTTGGGGAAGGATGGGTACATTGAAGGCTGCGATCTGTGGCTGGGATCATGCTAAGAAACTCCCCTTATTAAGCAAACTGCATATTCTGCACTACCTTCGATTTCCAAGTTGAGTTAATGAGAGCCCCAAATTCAGCATATTTTAGTGGCGTAATTTGAAGTGATGAAAGCATGAATGACAATAGCAATGTCCAAATTCAAACATATGGTTTCAATTTCTAGGAGACATAGAGTAGAAAAAGCACTGTCCTGGCCAGGGTGGCCACATGACTGTTTAACAGCAGAAGAGGATCAAACAGGACCACCAGCTTGTGAACTTTAGTACCAAATGGTGGATAAACACACTCAGTTAAGGACAGCATATTTTTCAGTCACTTCCTTCAACCAACCACTGTCATTTCAATCTTGTCCAGACGCAATTTCAGTCAGCTAACCATCATCCATTCCCCAATAGCTAGTACACATTGGGTAACTCATTCAGGAGCCCTGCCACAGTCAGATGAAACAGAAACAGAGATGAGAGCAAAAAGCGTAATGGAAACACTGTAGCTCATGGCCTCTTGATTATGCCTCTTAAGGGCTAATTATACATACAAAAGGCAGGGAGAGAGGGAGAACTCCATGTGATAGATCCTTGATGCAGAAAAGCAATTGCCCCAAACTATCTTCTGGGATGTCTCTAAGAGGTAAAAACCCAGGGCTGGTCTACACTAGAAAGTTAGATCCATTGTTGCTCAAGGATATGAAAAATTGACACCCCTGAGTGATGCAGTTAAGCTGACCTAAATGCCAAAGAAGCGAACGCTAGATTGATGGAAGAATTCTCTCAGGAGGTAGATTTACTACAATGATGGGAGGGGTTCTCCTGTCGCTGTAATAAGTGTCTACGCTGAAATGCTACGATCGTGCAGCTACAGAGCAGCTGCTGTAGCGTTTTCAGTGTAGACGTAGCTCAAAGCCACTGAAAGGCCGCCCCCTTTCAGAGCAGATCAGCATCGTCTCATGACAACTGGTATTGCACACAGTGGCCAGATTTACCGATATGAGTACAGGCACCTGATCTACAACGTTGAGAGCAGAGGATAGGTTACCAAACCAACTAGGGCAGTCTTGGGGAAATACTCAGGCCTGTATCCACTTTGGAAACCTGAGGAATCTAGATGCTTGACCAGCTCTAGCAAGGACACACACTAGTGATTCCAATCGTTCTTCAGTCATTCCAGCACTGCAGAGATGCAGCACAGTCCTGAGCTCAGGTAAATGGTAGAACTTTCTGTTTTTTAATCTAGTTGAGTTGTTTTTCATTGTCAGTCTGACTGCACCCACTGGGCTTAAAGCAGCACAGACCCAATGATCCAATGGCAAATTTACATGTATTTGAGCAGATAATGATCTCTATCTAACTGTGATTGATTTCAGGAAAAATAAAGTCAAGCCTCTTATTGCATTAGGAAGAGAAAGAAGAATGGCCACAGCTTCTGAAAGCTGTATAAGATCAACTGAAGTGAGACTTTAGAATATATAACAGCTGCTGCTGCTATAATTTGTGAAATGGGAAAGTTTCCATCCATGTAACATCCTTTAAGAAACTTCAAATTCAGGAGCTTAGAGAATATGGAAAGACTAATTTGATTTATGTGTGAAGTATGGTAAAAACACAGAGGGGTGAAAATGTTTCAGCAAAACAGAGGGAATGTGTGTCATTCTGTACCTTGGGGGAGTGTCCTGGAAACCCCATATTCCTCATTTTCATATAATCATGATCTTACATATAAAAGCATACCTTGTAAGGTATCAGGGGAAAGGTTATGATCTGCTGAAAGTCATTTCTCTATCCATATATGTGTATCATTAATGCATATGAAGTTATGAGAATTGTGTTGTATGGTGGTCACTAAAACATGCTGTAAATTGGGGAATCAGCCAAATATTAGCTCCCCAGAGGCAACAGCAAGGAAAGTAACCAACACCAGATCGGGGTATCAATCAACCCATCAACAACCATTGTCCAGCAAGGGAGCTACTATGCAATGACTCACCTGCATGAGGCCACACCAAGGGAATTTCTCAACTTTGCCTGGAGACTCAGCAATGCACCCAGACATGCCTGGACTTGTGTTTTCCAGCACATGGACTGAGGGTATAAAACAGAGAGAGTGGCCATGTGCTGGGCCCTTCTCCTGCCCTCACCTATGCTGCAAGCACCTAAGACACTGAGAAGAAGACAAGACTCCAACAGAAGAGATTGGCCAAGGTTTAAGGAACAAACCTGTATATTAAGGACTGCAATATCCAGTGGGGTGAGAAAAACTGCTTAATCTAGCTGCTGCCCCGTCTGATAGGATTGAGAGTTTAGACTGCATGCTTATATTTTATTTCTTTTGGTAACTAACTCTGACTTTTTGCCTATCACTTAATATCACTTAAAATCTATCTTTTATAGTCAATAAATTTGTTTAACTGTTTATCTTTACCAGTGAGTTTGTCTGAAGTGCGTGATAAATCTGCTCAGGTTTGACAAAGGCTGGTTTTATAACCACTTTCCATTGTTGAAGTAGTGAACCAATTAATAAATCTTCACTGCCCATCTTGAGCAGTGCAAGATGGTATATTCCTCTGGTATGGTGCTGGGAGCTGGGGGGATTTGGCTCTGGTGCCTTTCTCTGGGTGATTCATGAGTGGATCTGGAAGCATTCATGCAATCTAGCTGGGTATCAGGCTCCACATGCTGTTGTGCTGAGTGATCACAGTGCCAGGGGGGTTTGCTGCTGGTCCCACAGTCCCAGGCTATACCCCCAGAGGATCCTGTCACAGAATGTTTACCAGAGATGTGTCTGAGCACATGTCTGGATTTTGACCATTCCTAAAAGGTCGGGTTCACAGTGACAGTGGAAAGATCATAATTGTGAAATATGGACCAAAATTAAAGTTGGATTTGGAAAGATACCCAAAAGTGCAGAGAATTTAATTTGAGCCCATCTTTTTTTGGCAATGCTGACAGTAATAACAAGCAGCAGCTACTTAGTGCTTTTTTATCACCTGTGTTTTACTGATGTTCTTGTTATGCCTTCACTCTTTGTCTGTCTCAAACAGTACCTGCTATAAAGATATACTAACTCTGTTTACTGGAAATTACTTAGAAATTCCCCACTTATATCAGTAGGTTTATGTTCTCTTGAATGATCAGCTGTTCTAAGTTGTCATCTTGCCTTCACTGCTGAATTCTACGTAAATTGTCTCCCTGGACAGACTACCAATAAATAACAGTATTATGTATTATTAGATCAAATACACACTTATTGAAACTCAGAAAATCTATATTTTTACAAAGTGAATGAGTACAACATGCTGGCTCTACATACATGTATACTATAGAGAATAAATGAGGCCTTCAGTTTTGTCTCATATTCCCCATTACTGCCATATTCCTCAGAACATGTGGTATTTGGCCTCACTAGGTTTCTTGGAACTGGAACTGCTTATGTTTTTCTTCTTCCTAATTCTTTACACATCTTCACTGACTTCTTAGATAGGCTTGTGGGCCCAAGAAACCACCCATGACTTTTCTAAGATGCCAAACTTGTCTATCATGCACTGTTTCATATTTCTTTCCATTTAAAAATAGGCGAGCAACTGACTGATCTTAATCAAGAACTAATTTATTATATAGATCTTAGAATACAAAAGCTTAATGTCAACAATTTTGCCTCCGAAGTTCAAGTGTGAAATGGAAGCAAAAAAATTCCACAGGTTTTTCAACAGCCCTATATTTTCATATGCCAGCATGGAAGATGCCTCATATTGTGTCAAAAGATCAGGCAAGAGAAATTAACACGAACAGCCAAGACAGAAACATCCTCACCCTCCAGATACATTTGGGTAGAATAGATTGATAAATAATATGTGCCTGAAGAGACACTTTCACTAGCATTGGTCTGATGATGAAAATGTGAAAGTGAACTTATACAATACCAGTGTAAGTCCGTAAGGAAAAAGCAACCATATTTAAATAAGGAAATGAACAATTGGGAGAAAAGTCTATAAATTATGACTTGAAAGACAACTTCCCTGCCCCAAACCACCAACCAACCAATCCCCTCTTAAAAATAACAAAGCCCCCCAAAAACATTTGCATAAAAATGGTCCTGAATTACAGACATAAAATATAAAAGATGTCAATTATACAGCGTGCCCATTCTTTAGGATTTTAATTATAACAAGTTGATTTAATATTAATATTAAAATACGATATACCAACCATCGCTGACGCTAAACACCCAGGAAAGCACAAGAAGATAAAAGAGATATTAGAAATAGTATAAAGAAATATAAACATTTTTAGGAGTCTTTTTTGGCCTAAACCATTGATTTATGCTAGCATTCTTTGTAGGACGATATCACATGCATTATGCAATCAAATTCAACCCCCTTTGTTGGAGAAATTATTTAAACAATGCTGTGGAAATTCCACAGTAGAACTGTTCTAGCTAGGTTTTCCTGATGCCGAACCTCTGAGTGATATTTCTCTTGTCTTATTAACTTTAGCTTTGACCTTATTCTATGCAAATATTAGTACTAGTGCTAGTCAGAAACTTGAATTCCCAGTCCGCAATAAATTTCAAAATGAAATAGTTGTTACAAAACGGAATGATAAATGAAATTTCAACATTTCCCATCAAGGGGAATTCCAAAGTTTAGCTGTAACCTTTTCTAAACATTTCCAAGTCTCCCCGAGCTGCCCATTACTTGGGAGCCTCCAGCTGCTGAGGAACCTGGGCTGCCAAGGAGCCAGGCAGGTAAGCTGGCAGAAAACTAGGCAGGCTTCTACTGGAAACTTGCCAGTTTCGCTTAGAATTTTGTCAAAATCAGGATGGTCTTGCAGAACATTTTTATTTCAACTAAACATCATTTTCTGACAGAAAATATCAAATGATGTCAGAAAATTTTCAGCCAGCAATAATTAGTACACTTAAGTGCCAAATGCATTCCTTCTAAAGACACTGAGAACATTCAAGATTGCCTCAGGGAGTCAAATGTTCAACTCTGATTGAAGGTCAGTGGGATCCCTCCACAAAGATCAAAGTTCATTCTTCTTTGTATAGTAAAGAACAAATCCTTAACAGGCTATATAACAGAAAGACAGCTGTATGATGTATACTTTACCCTTATTAGGTAAGTGTTCATATGCTAATGGAAACCATTTATTGAAATGATAAATAAGTAATTACCTGCATCTCATCTAGTTTGGACTGAATGTCTGGAGGGAAATCTCCTGCTCCACAGCTAAAAGGGTCAAATGGTTCTGCTCCAAAAAGGTCTCTCTCTAGAATGAAAAAAAAACATTAAGTCAAGAGCTAGTGACATAAAGAAGGAGTAGCATGGTGCACGGTAAACATGTCTCCCTACAAAATATCCTGAACAACATTTCCAGTCATCCATTTTGTGAACAGCAATGTTTAAATATAAACTTGGAAGCTAGTCTGATTTAGCTTATTTTCTTCCCTTTCTAAGAATGCTACCAAGCTGATGTTTTCACTTCTTCACTTGTTCTCAGTTCTCTCTCTTGCATTTTTTTAGGAATGTTCAGTAATTATCATATCATAGCCTCGGTGAAGGAAGTTCAGGCCTTACCTCTGGTCTCTGTGAGGTAAGTTATAATGGCATAGTCCTGCAATTATTGTGTGTGGGAGTTTCACAAATGAAAAAAGGTGCAGAAGTGGTCACCAAGCATTCATCTTTTTTTATTTATTTAATATATGGCAGAAATAGACTCTTGAAAACTATCCAGGTCACCTGTTTGTTGCTTCTTGAAATCAGGTCAGAGGGTTTGGATAAAGACAAATGGCCCTCTCTGTACACACCAGGTAAGGCCTTGACTTGTGACACAGTTCTTTTAGACACAGCTGGTATTAATGGAAACAACTATTAGCCCACAGGCATTTTAGTTTACTTTTACATAAGATTAACATCAAAAAACAAAAAGTAGTGGACCATGAAAGATCAGTTATCATAGATGTCCAAAGAACCTGGATCTGAAATGGAGCAATACATCTGTACACCTCTTTCTGTCAGTGCCTTACAGCAACTTCTCACTATTCATTTTTTCTTCCTAACTAGTCTTTGTTTTTCTTAATTGTGTCACTGTCTATTTTTAAGGTCCAGTCAAGATCCAATATCTTCAATATCACTCTACTGTATTAGTTCAGTATTCTATTAATCTTATTTCATCCGATTTGCAGCCCAGTTCATTTATTTTTTCTCTCCCATCAGGTACAGATGTTTTTTTTCTCCATAAAACGAGTGCCATGTAAATATGCTATTCTTATCCAGACTGGAAGCCAGCTAAACTGGTTTTGATAACCATTTTGCTAACACAGTTTAAACATATTGGTTGCATCACTTGCAAAATTAGGTAACTACATCTGCATGGCTGCCAAAAGGAAAGTTCAAACTATATCTTATCTTTTATCCACCAAATCTGCTAACCATGCTATCCAATTATAAAGTGTATTAATTTATGAGTAAAGAGGGCTATTGATACCTGTGATACTATTAGCCCAAAATATGACCTGCAACATTAGAGTCAAGAGGTTGGAGTCAGCAGTCAATTACGTTACACTGAAAAACAAACTACAAAGTATTTTCTAAATCAAGAAACTGCATGTTACAGTATTACTGTTCATGCAATCAATGTTGAAAGAAATTGCACAGGATAGATACAGAATATAGAATATTAATATATTAATTCTGAAATCTGTTTATAGAACAGTATGTCTAGAGAGCCGTGACTTCCATGGCAATTCTGTGTTTGTGTGTGCATGTGTGTATGATTCACAGAAAATCACGGGTTGAAGTCTTGGCCCCACTTAAGTCAATGGCAAAACTCTCTTGACTTCAGGATTTCACCAACAGGCTTGCCAGCCCACTACTGAACAAGACTGTTCCTTGAAGTTTTATCCTATATGTCCATTGCAATGGAGCATGGGTTTTAAACTAACAATTTAGTATTATTAGTTGGTTTTAAGATATTCTGATTTTAAAATAAAAGATATTTGAGTTCTCATAATTACATAATTACAAACAACTTAAATTATCATGTGCCACAACATATTTAACTAAAATGACTACTTTTGCATTTTTTCCATGACAGGGCTATGACTTTTTCTTTTTTTTTTGCCATGATTAACAACTAACATTAAGTATGTCAATATTTGTTGTTTCAAATGGATTTTAAGAGGCTACTTTAATGTTTCTGTCATACTTAACATTAAAGTACTGAAGCAAACTGGAATTTGATTGGTTAACCAGAACCTCACAAACTGTGGTTACATTATAGTCCATCTGGTTATATGATGTGACCTCGAACCTTAGGACCATATCCTGGCCCATGGTGCAGCTCCTTTATGCCACCAGAAAGCTGTCCATTGTACGCAGATACAGACAACCATGGTATAGCAGAATCCTTGGCTAGCACAGAGCTGATGTAACTGGCCTCTGCTCCTCTGGCTTTCTGTACAACAAAGAGGATTTATCTGGGGTGCACTGAAGAGATATGGCTGGAGTACTCTTCAGTTCTGACGATCCCCTGCTGGTAGCCAGCATACGTTGAGCAGCTGAGGGATGCTCTAACTGACAATGAGCGCAGAACCATCATTCTTCTGTAATGTTCAGGAGATTATGTATATTCATTACTATAGATATGAGTTATTCTCATTTTTATTTATTACTTCCATTTCATAATACCAAGAAGATGATACTTTTCAGTGCGACTATTACCCTTTGCAGATAGCTGAAGGCAGTCAGTTTTTGATACCATGCCTTACCAAACACCTAAGGCATACATCAGTGAAATAAAAAAAAAAAACATGGCTTTTGCATTTCTTAGGGCTGAAATATAACTTCACATTATTATTAAAAGGAAGTTTCTGAACATTTGACTGATATGGAATATTTTCAGTTATTCTGGAATATTTCTCATTTGGGCCCAAACCTGCAAGAAGCAGTTCTGCTCAAGTTAATGGAACTACTCACATGAGTAAGGGTTGCAGGTTACAGGGTTTGATCAGTAATTTCTCCTTTCAGGTGAGGAAATGGTTTGTTTCTACTGTTATTGATTTTATGTAACTTTATCCTTCAAAACTAAGCATAGAAAAACTTATTCTAGATGAGGTAAACCATGCCATACATCAGTTTAATTCATGTTCAAAATTAATTTTATAGATACATATCCAGTGCCATATCGAGTAAACTTTCCAATGCAAATTATGTCTGAACACATTCAGTTTCTAAATATCTGTTTTAGGGTTGGGTTTGATCACATACTATTCTTTGGAGAGGGCTGAAAATTGCTCTTGTACTTTCACAATCTCTTTGCTGTACTTAAAAATAACATTTATTTTTCATGACATATTTGTGAGTGGATGTAATACTCCGAGTTATGAGAGAAACAGACAACGCTGCCTAGAGCTAACACAGTGTCAGGCAGGTGTTTTGCAAGCTTCCCCACACATTTTTCTTCATACAGCCTTGTCCTGAGCAGCCACATTATTGTCGCTGTTCTCCTGAACAGAGGCTGACAGCTGTGTGGTAACTTTGGGCTAGGTAACAACATTTAGGCACAGCTGCACCCTCACTAGGGGATCACCGCAGGCTTGTCTCTCAGAGTTCTTCACCCTGCATAAGGAGTGAACCACTACACCCCTTTAAGGGATGCAGCTTCCCTGTGTGACCATCCCACTCTGTGAGAAGCCCCTCTGGTCTAAAGAAGTGGAAGACAACATTTCAGTTTGAATGTGCGGCACTTGCCCTGTATGAAATGCAGCCTAACAGCAGGTTAAAAATCAGCAAATACTTAACAAGGAAACTAGTTTTTTGTTACAAAAACAACTATATTACACATATGCATTATACTTAGAGAGAGAAAGGTATAAAAGCAATTTTCAAAACAGGATTTAGAAATACTGCACCTGTCAGTTGTGTTTATCTCCATGACTGAGAACAGTCCCTCAATGAGAGTTACCATTGTAATAATACAGTATTTCCCATCCTGATTATGCAGATTAGGATAGAGGTAACACAGATCCTTTTTGACTATCTATGACATAACAAAGCAGGTGATATTCAAATTTGTTGTAAGATAACTTAAAACATGAGAATTTCTCACCTGGAAATTCCTTTTTGCCACTATATAAATCCATTATACACCTACACCTTGGATACCGTGTGCAGTTCTGGTCACCCCATGTCTAATGGATACATTAGAATTGGAAAAAAAGTATAGAGAAGAGGAACAAAAATGATTAGGGGTATAGAACAGCTTCCATATGAGGAGAGAATTAAAAAGACTGGGACTGCTCAGCCTGGAGAAGAGACAACTGAGTGTAGATATGATCAAGGTCTGTAAAATCATGAATGGTGTGAAGAAAAAGTGTTATTTACCCCTTAACGTAACACAGAAACCAGGGGTCACCCAACAAAATTAACAGGCTTCAGGTTTAAAACAATCAAAAGGAAGTACTTCTTCACACAATGCACAATCTGTGTAACTCATTGCCAGCGGTGTTCTGAAGGCCAAAAGTATAACTGGGTTCTAAAAAATTTAGATACATTCAAGGAGGAGAGGTCCATCAATGACTAGTAGCCAAGATGGTCAGGGCTGCAACCCCTATGCTCTGGATGTCCTTAACCTCTGTCCCCCAGCCAGAAGTGGGGACTGGATGATTGTGTGGACCACTCGATAAATTTCTCTGTTCTGTTCACTCCCTCAGAGGCATCTGGTACAGGTGTCTGTCAGAGACAGGATACTCTGACCCAGTGTGGCTGTTCTTATAGACATATCAGAGAGACACTTTGATGATTATTTAAAGGATTCTATATTGTTTATTGGAATTTTCACAAAGGAAGTAGCTGAACTCAGTTCTTCATTGGTAACTAAAATAAGAACTGAATAACTGATTTTTCAACCCTTGTATTTGCAATGTCTATATATTGTGGAGGTGAACTTGAAAACTTAATTTAAAATTGAGTTAAACTGAGATTTCTGTGCTCATTAATCCCACTAACCAGGCTGGTGAGACCACTCTGCATTCAAACAAGTTTTAATTAACTTTTTAAATATTCTTTTTTAGCCTCGCTCTTCCTGGTTTGCTGAAGATCTTTCATAATTTCTCAATTTGTGACAAAGTTAATAACATAATACTGCTAGAATGAGACTTGTGGTATCGGCCATACCACAGACATAAAGATTCTGGATTATTTCACAAAGGGGAAAAAAAAAACATTGGCTGGTGGAAGCTCTCAGCAAAAAATCTGGGTTTAACTATCTTTGCAATTCACCTTGAAGAACCCCATCTTGCATTCTGAGCATTCCCTTTCATAGAAAATTTCTAAATTTTTGGTTTGTTTTCCTAATTGAAACAAAAATAAATTTCAAAGCGTTGAAATCCTTCGTGAAACAGAATTGTCATTCTCCACATAGCTCTATCCCATACATAATAGGGATGGGTAGAGCCAGCGACTGAGGCCCCACGAGCCTGGAAGCCGGGGATGTTGAGGAGCTCAGCTGGCATGCTGGCAGAAAGCGAGTCAGGTTTTGAAGGCTATCTGCTAGGCAGGGTTCTGCTGAAATCCTGCCTAAGTTCTGGGGAAGCATCATCAAAACCGAACTATCTCTGTGAAACATTAAATTTAAACAGATCAGTAAATTTTGAGAACAAAATGCCTCCTTGGGATTCTACCGACCAGCTCTAAAGGGAGCCATTTTTGGGTGGAATGGAAGTGTGGATGGCAGATGCTATAACTTTCACCAGGAGCCAGCCCCATGAATAGAGGAGGAGGAAAAGTGGCTTAGAGCTTCCTTTGTATCCTTTCTTGAGCTGTAAAATCCCAACTTGAATATAGATTAGTCCATAACACAAATTTATACAGATAAAAGACCCAAATCTGTCCTTTCTGTGCATCACAAATTGCACTGAGATCAATGAGATTTTGAGAACATAAAGAATATTGCAAGAATATCCCCTATAACTGAAGCATACCAGGCAGCAGAAAGAGAGTTCTAGGCTATGTTTGAAAAGATTTCTACTGCCAGACTACACTTTTTCTACTGCCAGATGCTTAGGATCTGATTCTGCCAGTCTTTGGTGCTATCAAACTACACCAGCTGTCCCACTGAAATCAGTGAAGTATAGCACTATTCAGTGTCAACAAGAGTGGAAACATTAGGGCTATTAGCAATTGTAAAGACACTCAGGAATATCTCAATCGTTCAGTGCCTCTTGACATTTTTGGTATATGCACTCTTCTTACCCACTTTTCAGAACATTTGTCACCCTCTGGATTGAAACTAGGTATCCAGGTTATCAGTTCAATTTAAAATTACTTTATTTTCCAAAATTAATTCAAAATGGTTTGTCAATAGTCAGATCAAGACTAAAATATATTTTCTCTATATTCTAGCAGAAAAACAGCTTATCCATTAAAGTAATGGAATTTACAGGCAGACTGGTGCTACTCATTAAACAGATGTTTTCAGAGAACTATCCACAATGATTCCAAGATCTCTTTCTTGAATGATAACAGCTAATTTCAACCCCATCATTTTGTTTGTATAGTTGGGATGATGTTTTCCAATGTGCATTACTTTCCATTTATCAACACTGAATTTCACCTGCAATTTTGTTGCCCAGTCACCCAGTTTTGTGAGATCCCTTTGTAACTCTTCACAGTCTGCTTTGGACTTAACTATCTTGAGTATTTAGTATCAGCTGCAAACTTCGCCACCTTACTGGTTAGCCCTTTAGCCAGGTCATTTATGAATATGTTGAAAAGTACTGATCCCAGTTCAGACCCTTGGGGGACCCTTCTATTTGACTGTCTCCACTGTGAAAACTGACCATTTATTCCTACCCTTTGTTTCCTATCTTCTAACCAGTTACTAAGCCATGAGAAGAGCTTCCCTCTTATCCCATGACTCCTTACTTTGTATAAGAGCCTTTTTGAGGGACCTTGTCAAAATATGGATTTGGTATTTCCTTTATGGATATTTATTCCTTAAGCAGTTAATGAAATCATTAACACATGCAACACCTGACCTCAATGTTAGATGTTAATGACATCAACTACTGCAGTAGTATCATCTCGTGTTCAAAACTCAGGAGTCCCCCAAAATTATGAGACTGACTTTAAAATCATGAAATTTTAAAACAAAACTAATGTTTGTTCTCATTATCTATCTTCTGGTTTTTGAGCCTTTGAGGTTTACATTTTCAAGATTTTCTTTTCAACCATGAGGGCTAGAAATATACTTTTTAAAAAAATGAAAACTGAGATTATGTTGTATGCAGAGGACTCAAAAGATGGGGCTTTAAGAAAAACACCAAATATGATAAATCTCTGTATACAATTGCACCACTGCTGTTCAAAAGAAATACAAATACTTTCATCAACTATAAACAGCCTTTCAGTTCACTGTTAAATGGCAAATTCTCTTGCAGTGTTTTTCTGTTAGGTTAAAGAAATGAAAAGCAGGAATGATCTTAGTCTCATTTACACCACTTTTCTACACTGAGTTAATGGTTAACTTAATTGGAGTCACTCCTAATTTACACCAGTGTAACTGTGATAAGAATTAGGTACCATTTCTGGTACCTGGTACCTTTGGGCCTGATTCTACTTCCACTGAAATCAATGGACTTTTGCCACTGACCTAGATGAAACCAGGAAGTGGCTCTTCATGTGTACACTAGGTGAGAAATGTGCAGTGAAACATTCTGCAAGGTCTGCAGATCAAATTGAACCTTGATGTGAGCAGGCAAAACACCAATGACTTCAGTGGACTTGTAGTTGGGCTGAATTGGGTACTCTACTTTATTTAGAACATTCTGGGGTCAAAATCTGAGAGCTCAGCAATTCTCAGGATAGGGCTTCTAGACCGTGTCAGGCAATAAAATGCAATATTCCTCCATCATGGCAAAATGCTGGAAACAAAATACACTACTTTCATACTGAGATTCTGAGCTTTGATCTTTGTTTCTCATGGATGACATGAAAAGTAACATGAACACTATTACCCCAATAAACTCTGAATATTCAGTTGTGAATCCAACTTTCCATTCTATACCATCACCACTCTTTCCCCCCTTACCCCCCACCAAATGGAGGTTTTCAAAAAATATTAATGTTGAGAGCAACAATGAAGAAAATGTAACTGGAAGTCAAAATACTTCCTGGGTTAACTTTTTAAAAAAACCATACTATAAAAAGTAAGGAAGTTTTAATTCCCAACCATCAAATTGTGAATATGATAGTTTAATCAACTAAATGAATTTATTCATTATTTAACTTGGCAGGAACTGCAAAGAATTTGGTTCAGATGGCATAAAAATGAAATGGCATTATCAGACATGTGACTAACAAAAACAGTAAATGGCTTGTCACGAAAATGTCAGTAAACCATTTTAGATGCTTTATTAAAAAAACAATATAAGAAAAAATTAGGTCAGTCGTTACAAAACTTACTGATCTCTGCAGATCTACTGGGTACTGGAGGAGGCTGTGTGCCATTGCGAGTAGGTGTTGATGACTGAGGGGATATGGGAGAAAAGGGAACCATATCAAAGATGTCAGTGGAGGGTGATTTAGGTGTCACACTGCCTGCCTACAATAAGGACAATAAATATTAGGGTAATATTTCACATGAAAAAATCACAATACTGTACTTTTCAGCATGCAGAAGAGCTACAGTATCAAAAATAACAGCATGCAAAAACCAGCTCCTGACACCAAGCAAATGGCATTCACAACCAAGAGTTTATGGGACATGCTAAAACCCAAATAGCATTGTAAATTTCACATTTTCAGTAAATCTGAGATAGCCAGAAATAAATGACATTTAGACCTGAAAGAGCTGGAAAGAAACAACTCTAAATTAATAAGAATTTGAATAGAGGTACTATTCCCAAGACCCATTTAAGATAACAGGGCAACAGCAATAGGCTATATATTTGAATGTACAGAAATAGTGACTGAAATTAAAAGATATAATTCCAATATTTTTTTCTTTACTAATTTCTCCTTATATAACATGAGTATTTATTTGACAACCTATGAGAGCTGCTGTCCTCAATGCATGGAATGTATGTTGTGATAAGCAATAACTCGGACATCTAAGACACTGACAAAATGTAATATTAAAATCCAAAATAAAAAAAAAATTATCCTTGAATGGGGAGCAGAAAATATTTCATTATGAAAGCCCCGGATTTTTTAGCAGACTTCAACAAATACTGGATAAGCAAATAAGTTACTATGGTTCCAAATTCACATTGAAATAAAAAACATGAATCACAGCTCATACAGCAGTTCTACCATCACTCCCAGGACATAGAAAACAGCTCAATCTAGTCAATACAGAACAGATGCTAAAAATAGCTTAAAAATTCAGAATGACAGACCAAACTAAGGCAAAATATATACCACTGATATGGGACAGAAGTATGCAAGTTCAGTTTTACTCACATTATAGAAAATAAGCTTCCGGAAATACTATAATGCCAGATGAAAAATGTACTATTTCCTAATTACTTGGCAAAATAATTCCCAATTTGCTCAAAATGCTGACATGAAAGAGGTTGTAACCAAAGGATTAAGACAAACTGATTTAGGCAGATTATCTCAGTGCTACAACCTGTGTGATAAGCAGCCTTAACAGATGCTCGCTCATGGGAGTTCCACAGCCCTCTTGGGCCATGCAGCTGTAATGGGAATGTTGGAAAAGTATTTTCCTTTCTTTAGTAGTTTCTATGTAGCTCAAATTGTCCCATCACAGAGATGCAGTCAAAGACAGTTCCATTCCAGAAAAGAAGGGCAGAGCTGGAGATCGGAATGTGATTCCTTAGCAGCACATTCACTCTGTGCAGGATAAAGTAAAACCTTCTACCTACAGAACTAGGTTATTATTATTATTATTATTTTTAACATAAAATCCATATACAGGCCAAAACCAGCCTTCTCTGCTTCTTGAGACTACACAAATATTTCCCTCATCCACAGCATTCTCTCATTCAGCATCACTCCAGGAGGTGGTGGCGAAGAAGGGGAGATAAAGCAGAGAAAGGCTCTGAAATCAGTGGAGGCAGAATCTCGTTTTCAGTACTTCTTCCTCTCTTATTGAGATGTTCCTCTACTCCCGAGTGTGCAGTTTTCTGCAAAGTGGTGTTTTCTGCAAAAAGCTAACCTGTTTCTTGAATATGTTGACTCTCTCACTTCTACAGACTGTGCAGCTTGGAAAGATTTTATGTATATATAATCTGTATAATATATTAAACTTGGGCTGGAGAGAGTCCTAAAGTATTTATTTCCTGTATATTCATCTATATAGTCGTCATTCAATAGTCTTTTGTGGTATTGTTTTCTCAAAACCACATTATTTCCAGCTCATTAATTTGGAATTCATATTTTATATATACATATATATATATATTGTGGGATCTGGAAATACTCAGCCCCTCTGAGAATTGGGCCATTTTTAGTTACATGTATTGACATGCCTAATGTAAGGGCTCCATATACAAAAATTTTGGCTTGTCTTTTTACTTCATTCTATTTAATATAAATAATTCTCATGCATGTTTGTGGTAAGATTAGAATTCAACTTCTTCTTTAAAAATGATTAATTTATATGGAACTTCACACACACACACACACACACACTCTTGTTGACATCAAGAGGCGTTAGCACATGCACTTCAGAGAAAGCCTATGGGCCAATGGTTCTTGAGAGCATATTGTTTATGTGCAATAGACTCTTGTTAACTGCACATGGAACTCCCATTAATATCATGGGAGTTCTGTGTGTAATTTTCAGGCTGTGTAACACAAACAACAGTAATCAAAAAGTGGGCAGATCTCACACTCCTCGTGCAAACAGAACTCCCAATGATGTGAGATGGGGTTTGTCTGCATCAGGAGTATATCAGGCCCTGCACGTATTTATGAGCCATAGATTACCCTAGATTCACATGCAGATTTCCCACTGATGTTCATGGAAGATTTTTGCGTGAATTGTGGCTAGTAGATAATAACTGAGAATTTAAGGTTATAAATAGGTCTGCAGAAACTAGATAGATATGTAAACAATATTTAAGGTCAGTCTTAAATGAGTCTTTTTGGTAAAAGCTTTTCATTCATATTTTGCTGTTCAATATTCCAATTTCTTGTCGTATTCATTGGGCATTTTGATAGCATTAATACAACTAATTTTTATTAAATTTGATAATTAGTGATTAATTCAAAAAATAAATGTGTACTATTAAAATCTGGATGAACATGAGAAGCATTTTTATTCAGTAAACACATGCAGAAAGCCGTGATAATGTTTGCCAAATACAGCCAAATGTCATTTGCAAATGGAGAAAAGGTTGTGAGTATTGACAAATTGTTATGAAAAGGCAGTCAATATGCATGTTACAGATCATTTTAGAATAAAATAATTTGCAGCCTTCATTTTGCACAGAGTTCATATAAACTATAGTAAAACAAATATAATGGCTGATAGTTCTTCTGGCTAATCAATACTTTCTCACTTACCCAAGTTCTCTTTCTACTGAAAAAATTAAAGCCCTCCAAATCAGACTTTTGGGACACTGTCTTGAATAACGTAAATACCTATTATTAGTGTAATTACTCTATCAAAATAGCAAACTAGTCCAATAAATATAGCACATACAGGTAATCCATTAGAACGTAAAGAAGAAGAAATGTTAAGAAGTTGGGAAAATAAGGTATTATCTTAAGGATATGATGCAGGCACCATAAAACATCTCAAAAGTCTCCATATTTTAACAGTACCCATAAAAAACCTATAATACATCTGATCTGTCCTTTAACCACTGTACAAAATGTATAGTTTAATACAATCAACACACAACAGAGAACATAGGAAAATAGAAAAAAAAAGTTTTTGCACAGCAGGATTACACGAGGTCTTGGGATGCTGTATTCATTGACTGGCTTGGGAAGACCACTTTTTGAAGGTGGTGGTGTTAATAGTCCAGATGATAGTCTGGAGTCAGGAGAGCTCATAGGAGTAAGTGTAATGGAAGAGATATCTAAACAAGGAGTTGAATCCTCATTATTACACCAGAAAAAGGTGGAGGGTCTTTGAAACATATGTTGATCATTATCAGACTTTATGTGCAGCAACTGTAAAGGAATCACAGAAAGAGAAAATATTCTAAGGAATAGAAAGTAGTAATGTAAGGGAAAGAAAAAATTCACATTTTATATTTTAAAAAGTTGTTTGCAAATTGCTGTTCAACAGAACGCTAAAGAATTTTTTTGTGAATGAAAAGAGAACCTTAAAAACTCATAGTCATTAAAAGTATTCCAGTATTGGTGGGAACAAAGAAGATTCATATATTAAAAATTCAATAAAAATACAATGAATACATTTTCTATGTGGGCACAATGGGTTGAACCCACAAAAATCTGCATGCAACAACATACCTACAAAACCCCATATTTGCACATGCAAAACAGTAGTTAGGCACATAATTAGGGAGGAAAGTTGTTGTGGTTAAAGTACAGGCCAGAATCTGGTTCTCTGTCATGTTAATACACAGTTCCACTGACCATTTCCCCCCCCCCCCAAAATAAAAAAAAAATCATATAATAAAATCCTCATACAATAAAAGCCTGCTATGTAGGCAGTTTATGGGATTTGTTTTATTTTGAATAGGAAGATTGTATTGACTTCTTTGGTTACTCAGCTATAGAATATGAAAACTATACAGTTCCTACACAGAAATATATATCCTTATAACATTTTTGGTACAACAACAACTAATGCACTTTTGAGTTGAAATGAGATGTGTTTAACTAGATAATTCAAACAGTGTCTGAGATCTACTATCACAAAGGCTGAAATCCTCTTTCCCCTAGCACAGGTAAACAGGGTTCATGACACAGCAGACCTGCTAAAACAATGAGGGGTCCTTGTGGCACCTTAGAGACTAACTAATTTATTTGGGCATCAGCTTTTGTGGGCTAGAACCCACTTCTGTGGTTGTGCTGAGTGGGGAGCCCCTTGCACGTGAACAGTCCAGCATTCTGGGGACTTCTAGCAGAGCAATTCTTACCAGTTGAAGAGGGGTGAAGCATGAAGGTTCTACCAATTCCCAAGTCCTTCCCACACAATGGCCAGAATAGCTACTGCAGCCTTTGAGTAGCATCACGGGGGCTGGTCCTTGTCTGCTCTGTGACTTGAGGAGAGGATTCCTCCCCTCCCTACCCCCAAACGCACAGTCAGCAGGGAATCCTGTTTTAGATGTGGTGGGCGCTAAGAAGTGTACTTATTCTCATCACCCAAAAGTCTGACAGTAAAACTTTACTTCCCCGATTTTATTTCCTTTCATTTTTAACTTGTTACTTCCTTTTGTTTCCTTTATCTATTTGAATGTTAAGGTTTAAAATAAGTTGTTTTAAAATTATCCTAATAATATGTTTTCATTTATAATTCTATAGACCTCATTTCAAAAACAAAACATACAAGCATTATTTGAAAAGTAAGTGGAAAGGTTTTGTTTGATTTTCCCTGCCACGTCCTGAGTTGAGGTCAAGGTTCTGTGTTTCTCATGAAAAAAATGATGGCTTTACAAACAACTAAATATGACCAGGGAGTTGCACTCCATCCCCTGCTTTAAGTGTTTGTGATGTCATCATTCTCCCCCCCACACACTCCCCGGCCTCCAATTTGTCCACATCCTTTCTGTAGTGGGGGCCCCAAAACTCACTGCAATACTCCAGATGTGGCCTCACTAGTGCCAAATAGAGGGGAATAATTATTTCCCTCAATCTGTTAGCAATACTCCTACTAATGCAGCCCAATATGCCGTTAGCCTTCTTGGCAACAAGGGCACACTGTTGACTTATACCCAGCTTCTCATCCAATGTAATCCCCAGATCCTTTTCTGCACAACTGCCCCTTAGCCAGTCGGTCCCCAGCCTGTAGCAGTGTATGGGATTCTTCTGCCCTTAGTGCAGGACTCTGCACTTGTCCTTGCTGAACCTCATCAGATTTCTTTTAGCCGAATCTGCCAATTTGTCTAGGTCACTCTGGACCCTATCCCTACCCTCCAGTGTATCTACCTTTCCCCCCAGCTGAGTGTCATCCTCAAACTTGCTGAGGGCGCAATCCACCCCATCATCCAGATCATTAATGAAGGCGTTGAACAAAACTGGCCCCAGGACAGAGCCTAGGGCACTCCGCTTGATACCGGCTGCCAACTAGACATTGAGCCATTGATCACTACACATTGAGCCCGACAACCTAGCCAGCTTTCTTCCCAACTTATAGTCCATTCATCCAATACTTGCTTTTTTAACACAATGAATCAGAGGGGGTAACCAATGTCCAAGGTCTGCAGGATACTTCCCTCTCTGGTTGTCTCTGGGGTGGGTCCTCCCTTCCCTCAGGGAGGGCCCCTTTGGGCAGCTGTGTCAGTGCCTTAAACTTCCCTCTGCTCTGCGCTGCTGGGGCTGTTGGCTGCAGGTCTGCTCACCTCCAGCTCTGCCACCCAAATGAACTAGTTCCCTATCTTTTAATTCCTCCAGCAGATGGAGCATTTGCTGCAGGTGTGGCGGGGCTGGCTGAGCCCAAAATAATCCCTTAACCCCATGATACCCAGTGTGGGGTTTGTACACCCCATCACAAGGTGCTACAGATCGCTTTTAAAAAAGAGATGTACCCAGAACATCCATGGACGCTGTCTTCTCTCTTCAGCTAATTTTGAAGCTCTTAGCCAGGGCCGGTGCTGTAACAGGCATGCATTTCCGGGGCAGATGTAAGGGTTAGAGCAAGGTCAGCCAACATGCAGCATGAGACCCAAAGGTCACATCACCTTAGGCTTTTTAAAGATAAAAAGTTAAAAAGAAAACCCTTAAAACAAAAATCACAAGCCTAAACAAAGTGGAATCTCCCCCAAACTGCGTTGGCTCGTATGCTGCCAACTACTGGAATCTAGCACCACAGCAGCACCTTTCCTTGGCAAATTGTTCTATAATGGTGTCCAGCTCCATCCTTGCGGTCTTGTCTTCCTCAATTGCAAGGAAGCAATTCCTCAATTCCTCAATTGACCAATTCCCTTTTGGTCAAACATCATCACGAAAACTTGATACTATGAAACTCAAGTAGCTCGGGATTCCAAGTGAAAAACTGAACACCTCTGTGCCCTCTGTAAAAAAAAAAAAATAATACAGCCAGAAGGACACAATCTCCTGAATCAAGTCTGAAGAAAATTATGAGTATTTTCCCATGAAATTAAGAACTTCCTCTGTTGCCTTTTCTAAAGTTATATTTTTAAGTCACTTGGGATGGAGGAAACCAAACAGAGTAGCTACCTCTTGAAACCCTTCACGTTGAGATTTTAGTTCCCTGTTCTGTCTAAAACTTCAAAATATTTCCTTCAGTGGTTATCCTTTGCTTCAAAGACAGAATTGTGTGCAAATTCATCATGTGCAGCATTCATGGTCTCTTCCTGTGGCTTGATTCCCACCTGTTCTGAGATTCTTTTACAATTTCCTTGTACTTTTCTTCAGATCAGAATTTGCTAACCTCATTCACTGTGCTCTCAAATGTCCTGGCACAGATAAATTTTCTTTGACTGAAGGATTCCAGCGGCTGCAGCCATGATAACAAAGATCCTATGCCACCATCACAGATTGAGGTAGCACATCCAGGCCATCAAAGACAAGTTGTTTTTTGCTCTCGATATGTGTCCTCACTGCTCCTGCATTCGGCAACAGTTTCAGCTTATAGGCATTCAATTGTATTCTGAAAATTTACTGTCGTTTCTTCAGTGGATTTCATCTGAGCTGCCCATTTAGTCTTGCAGATTGTCTTTAAATGTAAAGATCTCCTTCATTCTTCAGAAGCCTGTTCAATTTCATGTGCTGCATCTATCCTGCCAACTTCTTCTGGGGTCTGAAGCACATCATCAAATTCCTCTTCCCTTTGCAAAACTTTACTGTTTCAAGCAAGAGCGTGACGGTAACAATCATTTTGGACTTAATCACTTGTTTTCCCTATTGATGGTTAAAGTCTACAAACTATTTATATATTTCCTGCAAAGTTCAGAAGAAAACCTTCAGATCTGGACTGGCCTTATCTTCAGCAGCATGCACCAAAAGTAGGTAAATTTGATGTGCTGAACAATCAATGTCTGATGCATACACTTGGTCTCCTCTGCTGACAGATATTCTCTCATTTTTTGCTCACAGTCCTCCACAAGCTCTGGCCATAACCCTGGCCCCATCATATCCCTGTCCAGACATGTCTTTGGGGTCTAATCCATACTTGCAGAATACAACATTAGTTAACTGGTCACACAAGGAAACAGCATCTGCCTCACTTGCAGCCACAAAGCTTACAAAATGCTCTTTAATACCTACTTTTCCTTCAAAATGATCAGTATTAAACAGAAGCAAAATAGTCATCAGATCAACATGGCTAATATTCACAGCTAACAGCTTAGCTTTTTTGCAGCTATTAAATATGCATCTCCTGGCTTCTGATGCTAAAAGTTCATCAGTAATTGTCTTGCTTAAGTATTTGATTTCCCTTAGTGTCACTGATATGTTGGGCAAAAGTGATAGTGAGCCTTGCAAGTAGCGTAATGATGTTCAACTAAATACCACCATTGTTGCTCTACAGCACTTCACAGTGGCCATGAAAGGGAGACCTAAACTAGTTAAAGTTTTGACAGCGTCAAGCAATATTTTTAGTACTTCTTGCCATTTCGTATTATGTTCAGATGCTTTTTTTCAAAATGTGCATTGATACTATGACCCTTCGTGAACTGTAGAGCTGCCACATGTGACTCCATATGTTATTTGCTCCTGCCAGGAACAGACACTGACTTTAGAGTATTCTTTCAATCACTGTTAACCATGCCGATTTTCAAGCATTTGTATCCTTGAACAACCAACAAATTTGACAGCATGCATAATCTGAAAGAGATGAGTATACTAGCCACTTGACATGCAAATCTTCAACGTGGTGC
The DNA here is from genome assembly GCF_965140295.1 of Lepidochelys olivacea. Lineage (NCBI taxonomy): Eukaryota > Metazoa > Chordata > Testudines > Cheloniidae > Lepidochelys > Lepidochelys olivacea. The sequence goes on along the minus strand of NC_140421.1, from coordinate 51,542,530 downwards.
ATTTTTCATTCTGTAAAATGAAGATGAAAAATGGTGGCCTATATGACAAAAAGGAAACTGTCCATATGGCATATCATTCTTTATGGACTGGTAAGGACAATCTATGCAAGCATGTGCAACGGCTCAGATGATAAAACAATCTTGAAAGTGATTTATCAGATGGGAACGTCAAACCTATTTCAGCAGGAAGACTGCTTTGACCTGCTTCACTGTTGACCGGCTCATCTACAGGGATGTGGGCTTTTTGGTTTTCTATCATTTATGGGATCTTTGGCTTTGTAGCTCATCTACAGGTCATCAGCTGTGCTTGTTTCAAGCAAAGTTTCTCTGAAAATATCATCAGCTATTACTACAGGTGCAACTTCAATGGTGCTTCACAAATTGTGTTCCTGACTTAAACCTTGACACAATGACAGATTCATGCTTGTTGAACTGAGATGCAGTTCTTGACTTTCTACTTCAGATTGCAGGAGTTGATCATAAAGTTTACAAAATGATAGTGCCTGCTGCTTAGCATCTTTGGAAACAGTTTATAACAAAACCTCCTTTTCTTTTCATTTGCTGAAACCAGACTTTTATTTGTATTTATGGTTGTCATTATCAGGTATCTTCCACTATGAGAATAACTACGTTGGAAATATAGGCCTAAATAAAGTGTATTTTTGTGCTGCTTAATTTGTCCTTCAGTTGTGAAGGTATCCCTTCAAAAATGTTGACTTTCTATGCGCAGAGAGAGAGAGAGAGAGACAGACAGACAGACAGAACTAAAGTGGAGCTGGCTGGGGAGAGTCCTGAGCAGGCAGACACATACTTCTCAGGTTTCAGAGTAGCAGCCGTGTTAGTCTGTATCCGCAAAAAGAAAAGGAGTACTCGTGGCACCCAGAGTACTTTTCTTTTTAAGTACTTCTCAGTGTCCCAGAGCAAGAGGAGGATAGGGAGTCTATGGAAATAAACTTCATTTTCAACAGCAACCTGTTCATTACTGGAACTTGCCCAGGGGCTGTGACCCCTGTAGGATGGGGGTAGGAAACTTCTGCTATCACCAGCCACTCTTGGGCATGCTCAAATGCTGTGTAATTTTGTAAAGGCATTGCAGGACATGTGGTTGTAGGTTCCTATAAAAATGAGGGCTGGTGGCCAGGGGCAGTGTTAGACACATGCGACTGATGCAACTGCAGTGAGGGGGCCCCTGGCAATGGTGCCTGACTCAGTTACTTGTGAGGGAGGGGCCCCAGAATTGGGTTGGGGGCAGACGACACAGGCAGAGGAATAGCAGGTTCAGTTGCTTAGGTGTCTGTGCACTTGTAGGACTCCTGCAGTTCCAGGGCTGCTCAGCTGCACAACATATACCCAGCTCAGCTTCTGCCATTGTTTGTGGCCTACTGGAACCTCTAAAAAGAGCAATGTGCTGGTCCCCACTGCCCACATTTGAATTTGCCCAAGGATGGGGCCTCCACGAATTCTGATTGGTAGGACCCCCAATGGCAGAGCCTCCATTTTGGTCAAAGACTCTTCCCTCCCATTGCCTGGGAAAATTCAAATGCTGGCAGCAGGAACCAACGTGCTGCTCCTCCTGGAGGCTCTGAGTGTAGCTCTGGTGGCAGCATCAGCAGCAGTAGTTCGTGGCTCTGGCTCCCGCAACAGCAGTTTTGGCTTTGGCAGAAGCAATGGTGATAGCTCTAGTGGCAACATCAGGGCCTGGGCCAGAGGGAGCAGATGACACAGCATGGAGCCGGGAGGTGGTGGGTGGGAGCAGAGTAGGGATGCAGAGGAAGGGACGAGTGTAAGGGGGTGAGGCAAGTGAGAGTTTATTTGAATGTGGGACATGTGATGGCATGTGGGAGCCCAGAATAAAGACTTGTGCTGAGGCCCATATCTCTGTTCCTCTGCCATGGCACATAGGAGAAGGAAAGGGGGAAGGGGCGGGGGGAACCAAGTGAAGCCCAGTCAGCACTTGCTGACCTTGCTGATTGTTACATCTGCCGCTGTGCATGGCACTTCTGTTGTATGGTCCCATTTGAATGGCAAACAGCTGAAAGAAACCTTACCAACTAAGATCTCAGAGAGACACTGTTTATACTCAGTGGTTTCACCCCCAGCACTCAGTGGGAGGCAGAGAATTCAAGGACTCTGCCCCCGGCCAAGAGGAAGGAGTTATGCAGGCACATGAGTGCTACATGACGGATCTTGGGGAGAGGAACGGCTCCCTCAGGACCTGAGTAGGATATTGGAAATGGCCATGCCATGCATGATGAACACGTCAAGGAGGCTCCAGGTTGACAGGTGCCAGGACCCTGACCCTTAGATAAGAAATTAGTCAAGGAAGAAACAAAGACATATTTTACACTAAACAAAGGTAAGGTCAGGCCAGGAATCAGCAGACACCTGTGATGCAGTGAGATCCAAAGGCGCGCATATCTTTTCAGTCTGTTTTTCTCTCTCTGACACTATTTTCCACTTTGATTAGTTTCTTCCTCTACTCTTCTAATGGTTTGTCTTTTACTATTTCCCTTACATTGCTCTTCTCTCACACACTGCCCTCCTTCCTGACTGTTCCCTGTTATTTATTCTCATCAAGGGGGTTCTGTGGCTGTCATGGCATTTCCTTCAGTTTTCTTTTTTTCTGATTCTGGAATTCTGGTTAGTCAGATACTGTAATGCTTGCAGATGCTCGAGGAATGTCTTGAAAAAATATCCAACATTTGAAAAAAAATCCTTCTTGTCTCTAGATCAAAGCCTGTTTGGCTGGTCTGGTGAGATGTTCCTTAGCAGTCAGCCAGGGCTTGGTATACAACTTCCTATGGAAACAGATAGAGTCAACGTGGTTGTGAATGATTACACTTTCAATCAATTGTATATCCCCAGGAAGACTGGTGGGTAGAGCTGATCCCCTTCTAGATTGCTTCAGGCAGCAATAGTGAAAAAAGGCATACCCAGATATTTTAAATAATGAAAATAGGTTTATTTAAAATAAATAGATGCACTCAGGGATCCATTAAAGTTGTGGGTGCAAGTTCTCTCAAAAGCAGTATCTAAACTCTTATTGTGATACAAATGTAAGCAGCACCACCATATGAAACCAATAAGGGGAAAATCAGATTGCCCCCCACATAATCAAGACCAAATGGAAGAACGACCAGTGATTAATGTACTGCCAAACCACTAAAACACAGAGGAAAAGTAAACAGCACACACACAAGAGTAATGGAAACTTTAGCTGTATATCCAAGTGACTGATTGCATGAAGCAGAGAACAAAACACCAAAAGCCAGCAGCAACACCCCATGCCAACAGTTCAAATGCCACACACGAGTATAGCTTTACAAAAACTCCAAAGTCTATTCCCAACTAAGGAAACCACATCTTTCTAACCACGATACAGTATTACTAATACTTCTCACAGACTTATTCGGGAAGTGGTAACAAATGTGTTAATCTGTTTTGCATAAGACTTCTCGACTGACAGTTATATATCATATTGAGCAACTATTTAAGCTTTTAACATCACTACCAGCTTTGATAGAGATCATTCTAAAATAAAATTTAAAATAATATTATGCAGAAACTGATTTAATTTTTTAGAAATGCACTGAATGAATATAAATTCAAATAGTAAAAATAATAAAGTTACAGAATCGTAATGGACGAAACATGCATGCAGAAGACTTGCTACTTGATGGTTAACTTTCTCTTTCATTCTTTTGCTGAACAATTTGACTTTTGGCTTTCTGTCTTGGTTCTCATTACTTTTAATGCCTTGGTGTATGAATGCAACTAGAGATATTTTATTCTGAAAGTTGTTTTCCCCTTTCCAATTCAAATTCACTTCAGGATATCGTAGCTTTATTAGGGTGTTAACTTGGATGGTATTGCAATCACCATAATCATGTATTGGTATAGATATTGATGAAATAAGTGACAACAAAATTTCACACAAGGGAATCAGAGGTCATATATTCACTGCTAAAAGCTTAGGGCCAAATTAATGCCAGGTGTAAACAGGTGAAACTCCATGACTATCAGTGTTTCCCACCCATTTACACTCAGGATGAAACTGGGTTACATGTAAATTTGAAAAATTTAAACAATTAGAATTTACAGCTCTGTAAAATCCTAGGCCAAAAGAAGTAGCTTTCAAAAATATAATTTGGAAAAAATCTTTGTCATGCAACATAGGACTATATTCAGTTTTTTTACACAGTTCTTTCTCAGTCATACTCCACTGGCCTGTAGTTTATTCTCATGAAAAGCAGTATCCTAGCTGCATAACTTCAGAGCTGCTCTATTTAAGTCCCTCAGACAAGCCTCTTTAAAGCCTCAGGGAAGCTCCATGCTGAAATAATGCTCCAAATATGATAATGAATCTGCAAAGTAATGTTTTAAGAATTCCTTTGAAAAGGTTACATAGTAATTTAGAACCTGTAAATATGAGGTTCTCCCATTCCTAGTTACACTTTTATCTATATATTTAAACAAATTTCTTACAAATTGGTGTTCCATCTCAGAATAACACATGATCTCAGATTTCTTAATAATCTGCATTATCAAAAGGACACAATGTCTTGTGTGCCAGGAACTTCCAGTGAAATGCAATAAATGCATGACATTATAATGGTATGCATTCTATTAGCATTTGCCATTACTGCAAGTTATGTGGATGCCAGGTTCTATGTCATTTCATTGGGTTACCTATATCAGCAGAGCATATGCTGTGTAATTACAATACCAGGTTCTTATATAGCGCTTTCCATCAGTAGATCTCAAAGCACTTTATAAAGGAAGTCAGTAGCATTATAAATCCATCCAATCATTTACTGAAACTCATTAGATCAGTGGTTCTCAACCTATTGACCATTCTGGGCCACATATGTGGCCTGCAATGTGTTATGTGGGATGCATCCAATACTATCTGTATGGCCCTAAGGATGTCACATGGCCCACCACTCTGTGGTGACTGGGTCACAAGTGGCCCGCGGGTTGCAGGTTGAGAACCACTCCACTAGATCATAGTTTGAGTTGACTGGATTGTTTAAGAAATAATGTGCCCATATCAAACCCATTTTCCACTGTTTTTCTACATTTCCGCTCTTTTAAATAAATCCATTTAAAATGTATATTTTAGTTTCCAGTTATTTAGTTTCCAGTTGTCTCCACTTGACTTGCCTCTATCCTTACTTAAAATATTTAGGGAAGTCTTGTTTCTATTTTGTTTTTTATCATCAAATTAACGATTTTGCATTACATTTCACATGTCCATGCCATGTGTTAAAACAGGACTTGATTATAATGGACAACTAACCTACCATTCCCACTTGTTTCAGGGACTCTAGATAAGAGGAGGCGGCACGAGTAAGATTTTGTACTGTCATACCATGTGATCTTTTCCAGGGTCCTCAATAGCAATTTCTTTTGTTTGTTTGTAAATTTCAACTGCCAGGCAGTTAACAAATAACAAATTTTAGTTTTTAAAAGTTTACATGCAGAATGCCACACAATATCACCCATGCACAGACATACATCTGTCTTCCCTCACAGAGTAGAGCTCTTGCAATAAATTCAAGCATACATAGTAGCATCCTTTATTTGAAAAGAGAAAAAGTAATATATGTGAAATTTAGTAGAGTACAGTCTTTTCTCATTTTATGCCTAAATGTACTATATCCCCCTGTAGTGCACTGGGACCACAACTTGCCATCTCTCTTTGCATGGGAATTCTGCAGGATTTTTACATAAATATCAATGTCAAGACTTAGTTCTTGTAATTTAAAATACCTTTTAATGATATTAAATCAATAATAATCATGGTTTTAGAATATGAATATCAGTAACTGTCTTCTGTTTGAATAGGAAGCTTTGCTCCTGTAAAAAAACTGCAGCTTTACATTATATGGCCATCTAAAGGGAAAACCTTTTACTTCTATTGCAACACTGAGAGACTCTATCTGTTTTTTAAAATCTAGAAAACCTTTATCACAGTGAGCATTGCATTCTCACAAGTATTCTTCATATCTCTGAACATCACCAGCATTAATTAGAAATAGCAATTATACACAATCATAGTTGTACAGATGTAAGATAAAATGTTTCCCTCAGATCTGTTCTATAACTCTTAGCACCAAGATTCAGTTCTCCCTACATCCATAGAACACCCACTGAAATTAAAGTGAACTCTCCACATGGAAGAAGAGCAGATTATTGGAGTCACAATCTACCTTGAGAATCTGAGAGTGAAATAATCTCAGTCACTTCCCAATATCACACTCTACAAAGAAAGCAAAGAGACTGAAGGAGTTAAATTTGAGGGGCTGAAAAGAACCTTTTAATACGCGATACAAAGATCACACATTCAATTCCTGATCACTGAAATTTACCATGAAGGCCAGAGTCTGCTATTTTTACTCCTGCTGAGTAGCACCTCAATCTACAAATAGTGCCAATGAAATTAAAAGGATTATTTAATAGGACTTCATATGAGAAAGTACATCAGAATCTAGCCCAGAATGTTTAGTATATCTCAGGCCATTCTTGAGAACTAAAATATACATATACTTACAACCTTGTGCATCCCTCAGATATACTACAGGCAAAAAGGAAATATTTTAAAAAGTGGAAGAGGACTAGTACTTCGAATCATGATAATAAAAATTAACACTCATATTATTAATATTAAGTAAAACAAATGGTTTTAATGGAGCATATGTTTTTACTTTTCTTTAACAATCATACTGATTTAAGATGATGAAGACAAATCAGAAAAAAACAAACCAAAAACAAAGTAAATGTGACATGGATGACAGATGAAATTATACATTTGTATCCTTAAAGTGCAGTTAACATATTGAGTTGATCTAAGACAAATATAACATATCTTTTTATAATTGTAGTGTTTTGTGACTAGACCTTTTTAGATGCAACTTGATGGAAATTTAATCCTACATATTCCATATAAAATTACAACCCCTAAACTCAGACATTATTTGATTAGATACTGTTTAGTGTATCCAATCACTTTTGAAGTTAACACAGCTGTGTTAAATTCTGATTGTCAGCACTCCTCTCAAAAATAAAACAATGTAACAACATTCCATTTTATCTACTCTTTTACATTGTATCTTATACATCTATCACAACGAAATCCCCCATTTTACTTGATATGCGGCCCTCCAGTCCATCCATGGGTAGGACTTGCTGGGATGGGCAGGAGGAAGAGCTGGCCTCATGCTACCTTGACTACCTGCTCTTACTGGACTGGAATGATGATCATATTCAGGCCAGTTATGTATCCCCTATATGGAAACTTGTCCCCTAACAACTCAAGTTCATGTGCTGGGCCTTCAACAAAGATGACTGGTTTTGCTCAATTATTTTTCATGCTGAAGAAATCCTTAAACAAAGATTAAAAAAATTGTTCCTGGGAGAATTTTCTAAGAGAATTCAGTATTCCTTACTGAGGACATAGGAATCTGGATTCCACACAGCATATGTACCACATAGTTGCCAAAAAAATTCCTCAAGAGGTAGAGCTGAGTCAGGTCACCAGTCCAGTCAATACTTTGCCAAATCCATACCCATGCCTCTCCTTGAGAGAGGTCAACAAGATAGAATCAGGTTAATATTTAGTAATTAAAGAGGCAGTCTGGTCCCGTGGATAGAGAACTGGCCTGTGAGTCTATGAATGCTCCACACCTCTTGCTCAAAAGGATATTCACATCGAGCTCAATTGTAGCTTTGCCAGAAGCCCCGCACAAGAGACAGTGCACAGTTGCACTGCCCCAGGAGCAGATGTGGAACTAGAACAACTAGGAACCACTCCTCATTTCTTCCCATTCATCTGTGCGTGGGAGAACTGTTGGGGAACGATGATTACAAGGACCCCAAATTGAGATACCCCTCAAAATGCAATGCAGGGAAATTACTAACAAGTTGAGGGTTTTTTTGGATAATAATTCACAAACATAATGTTGGACTTTGAGTAAAAGATCTCTGAAAACCCATGTTTAAAGAAGATAAGAAATGTTGACATAAAGGGTCATCAGCTTTTCCATAATTCTCCATTCAAATAAAACTTAGTTATGAGGATACATACTAAATTTTGATACTGAAATATAAAGATGAAGAATTGTTAAATTATCATTTTTGTTAGAGCTTTGTTAATTCAGTAGTTTATAATTTTGGATAATAAGTAAGTTTGCATGGGACAATACCAGTGCCAAGGCAACAGGAGGGAAAAGGACAGCCAATAGAGCCTCCCCTGCTACACCTCCAACAGTGTCAGGTGTGGAGAAGGGGACTTAAAAGGAGGAGACCTACCCAGTTGGGGGCTCACCAGGAAGGAGAGCAGAGCTCTGCTACTGCCTCATTGAGGGTAGGCTGGCTCCGATAGTAGCACATGTGGTATTATAGCATTGCACAGCAACAGTTAAAGTATTAGGTCTCAGTCCTGCAGTCCCTTAACATGTAAACACTAATTAACTTAAATGGGAACTCCATGTACGAAATGATTGTAAGATAAAACCGATAGATACCATATTATGAATGTATATAAATAGTAATATCCAAATGATGGAAAATATGAATAGATCTAATTATTTGATATTATGTCCAAAAGAGGGTCAGAAACCCACCAGACACTGGCACCTTTAAAAAAAAAGTTTTTAAAATTATTACTTCAAAAAAAGGAAAGAAAAACAAACCATAAATATGTATATTTATACAGGCTCAAGTCCTGCCCACTTAAAATTCACTTAGTAATGTTTGTTTATTGGATTCAGATGTTTTAATCTCCTCTAAAAATAGACATATGTATTAAAAATATTAGTAGATCACTAATATACAATGCCAGCTAGTTTCTTTCTGTTTTTTTTTTAAAGGAAAAAATTGACAGTCTGATGTTTGAAGTTTTGCTAATTTAGATGTAGAACTTTTCATAAAGATATTTCCTATGCATTTCTTAGTGTGGATTCAAATTATTTTATACTTAAAAATTAAATATAATTTCACAGTGTAACACAAGAGGAAATAATTATGATACATGCTGTGAATTTGTATGAAGATTAGTACCTCTGTACAACTACAAACTCTTTGTGTTATTGACAGGTTTCAGAGTAACAGCCGTGTTAGTCTGTATTCGCAAAAAGAAAAGGAGTACTTGTGGCACCTTAGAGACTTTAGTCTCTAAGGTGCCACAAGTACTCCTTTTCTTTTTGTGTTATTGAGTCATACTAGGAAATGCCTAATAATGTGTATTGAGAGCATATCATCTATCATACTTCACTTATAGCATATAAAACACAGTAATCCATCTGCTATTTTAAATGTGAATGAACAAAACTAGATTTATATTTTTCTGACTGAATACAGTAATTCTTCTGTGTTACATCATCACATCACATCCTTATGTTCCCTGCACATATCTCAACCGGGAATGAGGAGAATTAACAAAAAGAAGCATTTTTCACACTGATTATTAGAAGTGGTTAGCTGGCTATTGAGATATGATAGTTTTCTGAGAAAGGTCCAGGCTTTGAAATATATTTTGCCCAGAAAGTTAAATTTTCATTAAATTGGAAAAATGTCTCTGCTCATTAACAAGTAACACACGAAAGGTCATACATTTAAAAAAACAAAAGCAAAAAAGAGGAAGCAGATTTTCCAGTGGTTAGATCTGTGAATTTAAAAATTCCTCTTAAAAAAGTGCATTCAAGTAATTTTAGCAAAATCCCACAATTACTTTTTATTACTATTTTTAGTAACATCACACATTTTCTTCCCAGAAATGTATAGAGAATATAAGAAAAGGTATATTTATTCTACTTTTACTTTTGTAAAATGTAGTAATTTAGATATCCTTGTTTGAATAAGCATAATTTAGCCTTAAACACATACCCGTCCACATCCTGCAAAGTTTTTAGTGCCTCTTCTAACTATAATATGCTCATCGCAACTGAATGTTGCGGGACTTTGTCTGGGAAGGAGGAAGAAAAGGGATTGTAGATCTTGAGCCATGGGGGAACCAGAAGTGTCTGGTTTAGATGGGGACACTGAACCACCAGCACACCAGCTGGGGGGAAAGGGGATTTATATCCAGTGCCACACAAATTGTACCAAGAAAAGGAGTACTTGTGGCACCTTAGAGACTAACCAATTTATTAGAGCATAAGCTTTCGTGAGCTACAGCTCACTTCATCAGATGCATATCGTGGAATCTCCAGCAGACTTTATATATACACAGAGAATATGAACCAATACCTCCTCCCACCCCACTGTCCTGCTGGTAATAGCTTATCTAAAGTGACCTCTTTCTTCATGAACCAGCAGCGCCCTCTCTCCCACCCATGGGATCAAAGTAGGACCAAGTATTTTATGATCTACAGTGAACACTGTGCTAGTTGCCTTTTTCCTTTAGGAGCTGGGAAGGAATTTTCCCCTCACTACCATACTGGCCCAGGTGCTGAGGATTGTTTCGCCTTCCCCACAGCAGTTCAGGGACCCGTTGAGTTAGGTAAGGAATTTAGGTCAAGATGTCACAAATTAGGCAAGTGTCCAGTGCAGGTACTCATTTTATGGGGTGGCAAGGAAGGGAGGAGGTCTGGTTTCCTAGGGAAGCTGGAAAAGGGAGTTGGGATTCTTAATGTCTAACACAGTGGGGAGACAGCCCTCTTTTTCCAGACCCTCTGACCCTCATGACCAGCAATGGGATAGGACCAGGTTGGGAAGGGAAAGGGCTGATGGTAGCCCTCCCAAATAGATGGAAATGATTAAGAAAAAAATGGTGACCAGCGCTGTACAATTTACTGCTGGGTGATCCCAGATAAATTAATAAAGGTGCAGCCTTATTTCAACACATCCATTGAATCTTGTCTTTGTTCCTGTGTGTGTCTGGGACAATGGGAATTGAGGTTTTGCAGACTCCGGGATCACACTCTCTTTGCAGATAATTAAATAAGTTACAGTCATAGAAAATAATAGTTCATGTAAAGCACTGATTGTCTATTATATTTAACAATTTTTTTCTCATTCCATACCTGTCTTTTACATGTACCTGCTCATTTTATTATAATGGTAATACAAACAGCTTTGGCCTATTCGAATGACCTTCTGGGCATGCTGCAAAAGCTATTTGTTTGATAGGGTTTTGCAGGAAGGATAAAGTTATGTTATGAGATAAGATATGAGAATGAGAAGTTTTCCTGGAGTATTTCTTTTTATTGCTGATTAGCTGTGATACACTGTTATCTCTCTTTGATTACTTAAGGCTGCTGGCTGGCAGAATTAATTTATATATTAATATTTATGCTGCTGAGTAGTTCTTACTGTAATTCTAATTATTAGAATGAACAGAACGTCTGTACGGTAATTCTTTCTTTTTAAATATTCAATTTAAAGAAATAACAAATAAATTAGAATATGCATATATTTGAAACAACTTTTGGAGATGATTTTTTGAAAATATAAGAATTAAATATGTTATTCTTGTAATTAATGGGTATGAAATGTAAATGTGATATTAACAGCTGTGTGTCTTATATTTACTAGCAAATAAAATAAAGAAAATAATGTGCAAAAATGCTTTAAATCAGTACTTTTAAGACTGTATTGCAGATTTCCTCACAGGCATTCCACCACACAAAATAACAGCTATCCTAAGGGTCAAATTCTGTTCTCAGAACCTTGTGCCAGAAGTCACATTGAAATAATACACAGAAAGCATATACACATTGCTACCACAATGCCAATAATAATAGTACCCAATCAGTGAAGCGCATAATTTGGCCATTATACAATTGCAATCTACAATCTCATATGTTATTTGTACTGTTTAAGTGTCAAGAGGCCTCATCAGGTACCTGGGTCCCATTGTGATAAACCCTGGACGCACACATAATGAACACATGGTTCCTGGACCAAAAAGCTAAATAGGAAAATATTGTTTTTTGCTATTCTTGTTTCTTTTATAAGAAGAATGTATCTATCACAGAGTTACTATAAAAGCTGGTTTTGCTCTTAGACAAATTGAATGATTAGGTTTACCAATAAAGGATCAACTCTTACAGTTTTTACTAAGGAAAATATCCTGAATAAAAGCTGAAGATTTGGCCTGAGGGATTAGTACTTTTGATTGAATGCATAGTAAGTGGGAAATCATATACAATTTACAGTTTTCACTGAGTCCCTATGAAAGAAAGACCTTCATATATACAATCATATCCATTCCAGTCACGTTACTATCACACTTGATGACATTATGGAGACAGACCTCCACAGAACTTAATTTCAGTATAGTGATAATACTGATAAATTATCATTGCTATAATAAACAGACTCTGGGGGCCTTCGTGGATCAAAATGTAGATATCCAGTTAAGGCTGATGCCAGGATGGGAACAAGATGAAAAAACTCATATTTTCAAAATATGTGGTAGGCCCAAATTTTAATTTACACAACTGTAAAGATTAAAGAAAATGCATTGTAAAATGTTTGGATACTTCTGTAATTCAAAAAAATACACTGACTTAAGAAAATAAAAAAATAAAAATTGGCAAATCATTTTTCTGCTTGGACAAAAATATAGACTCAAGGGATGTAATTCTGTCCCAATTGACTTCAATAGGACCAGCATTTCACCATTGATATTTAGATTAAAAACTAGATACTTTTCGTAAAGACTTGTATATGCACATCAACTGTTTTTTTTTACAGCTATGTAAATATATTTGGATACAATAAACTATAACTGCTTTAGAGCCATTAGGGTCAGTCTGCTAAACAACCTATACTTTTAATAATAGTTCACTAACACTAACTAAATCTGCCATTTAAAAATTCCATAAAAATCGACATCCACTGATTCTGAAGAAGGCAAAATATTTCCATGAATAAAGGATCTTCATTTGCTTACAGTCATAACTAGTGAGCCAATCCTTTAAGTACTTATTTGTGTGAAAGATCATAATGGCTCTTGGGCTATGTGATTCTACTAGGGAATTTCAGAAGAACATAAAACTTGTTAAAACAAGAAGTAAGTTATAGACAAAACAATAGATGTAAGTAACGATATGTTTGTGACAGAAAGTTATTAAGAAATCTTGAGTTACAAAGCGCAGGGTTGACACACTGAACCAGATCCTTGGGACACAGGACTTTGCTCTTCATCCTTAGGTAGTCTGCTGGTGTGTCTGAGAAAAATGAGTTTGCATATATACAGCAACGTTTGGGCACAACAGGCTGAGTTAAGGAAACATCATTTATTGAATATAACTTTAAATTTTCCTACAATAGTTGGTTTGTCACAATCTTACTGTTACTTAAATATAGGATTATAGTGTGTTAATAATAATAATCAGAAATAGTGTGAATACTGTATTTGTTATCAGAACACAAAGATGGTGTTAAATAATTTTAAGTTATACCAATCATGGCTGGAAAACATAGTTGTATCCATGTACTTACTGGAGATGTATGTATTTGATTTATTCTTAACTGGTTTTCCAAATCTTGTACCTTATTTTTCAGTTCTATATTTTCAGTTTCTAGTTCTTGAATCTACAAAACAAACAGTCATTGTAACAGATACTGGGAGACTCATCCTCTGATGTATCTAATTTTAGCTATAAATCATGAATAACATTTTTATTTCTTCATTTATTTGAGATCTGCTATTCTTAACAGTATACTACAAACTAATTACCAAAAAACTAGTAATTGGGTTTAATAATTGATCCAAATGCCTCATTTTATTTGAGAATGAAATAAATTTCTTAGCACTTGTGAATTTTCAGGATGATGGAGAGATGCACACTGTTTTTTTCATAAATGCACTATAATTTCATAGATTATTGTCCTCTTTTTGAGTGTTTCTGGAGTCTCTTAATAATCTTCTGTCCTTAGTATATATTGAAACTTATGCTCCAGCATACTTCACAAAAATTTGTAAAAAATTACCGTAGTATATAATTTTCATGAAGAGAAGCAACAAATATGTATGACTTACTCTTTTCTGTAACCCTGCAATCTGTTTTCTTGTTTCAACATCTTTTCCTCCAGATTCCAGAAATTTCCTGTAAGCCAGGTCAAATGCTTGACCAATTGTTAAAGTTATCTCTTCAGCCTTTATACAAGTAAAATATTGGAATTAGCACATTAAGAGTATCTTATACAGTATTTTTCATTTCACAGGAGCACAAAACATATTACATAATTAGGGTCCTACCAATTTCACGGCCATGAAAAATTTGTCACCGACCGTGAAATAAGCTCTTCCCTGTGAAATCTGATCTCCCCCTTGCTGCAAGTCCTGGCTGGGCTGGGAGAGGACTTATCCTTCCCCTGCATGGCTGTTCTCGCTTTCAGGGGGAGATCAGAGCCACCTTGGAGTGCCTCCCCCTGCTGCAGGACGCTCCAGCACTGGAGGTTCCTGCAGCAGGAGGAGACTTGTGGAGGTGTATTCCCCTGCTCCTGGAAGCACCCTAGCTCTTAGCTGTGAGTCCCTGCTGGGCTGGGGAGAGACAGGACTTGTCCTTCCCTTGCATGGCAGCTCTGAGGAGAGAGTGGGGGGGGGGGGGGAGATTAGACCTACTTCCTTTTGTGTTGGGACCCCCACGGTTACAACACTGTGACATTTCAGAAGTAAAGGGCTGAAAACATGAAATTGACCAATTTAAAATCTCTCTGTCCATTAAATTGATCAACATGGATCCTGAATTTGGTAGGGTCCTATACATAATATGTAATACATAATACATAATAATACATAATATACAGTATACCTAGGTATTGCTTCACCCACCACTGAAATGAATTCAGCTTTGAAAAGAAACATGGCAGCCAGGAAGATAACTGAAGAATAATTGATGCAAATAAACTACAGGGGAAACTGCTGTAGACAGAATGCGATTATCTATGTTGCAGTGTACATTATGCTACTTGTAAATTATGCTACTTTAATATCTATAAACAATGTGCTTGGGTCTGTTTTTGTTGCATTTTCATCTCTTGAAAGTGGCTGATGGCTGTAACTTTCTTTTGTTAATGAAATATTTTTATTGAATTCAATTTTTTCTTTCATTGTTTTTAGTTAGGTTTCAAAAGTCTATATTATAAAAATAGGGTATTGATTTCCATAAGGTCGATATATCTATATATCGTATGTCTGTGCTTAAGTATTGAAGACCACAAGTGCAAAACCAAACCAAATCTGTGGACGTCCATGCAAATAAAATAGTTTCTCTCTTCATATTTGAGAACTCCATACATAATGTTTCAATTCCTTTTACATAGGAAAGATTTTACTTTGGATAACTTTTGCAGGGGCAAAAACCCAACAATACAATACATTCATTAACTGTTCATATTTTTGGAAACTCGGTTAATCCCAGTAATCACCATTACATGGTCATCATTTGTTCAGTTTTCTCCTTTGTACTTAGAACAGGAAAAACTGTGGCATATATGTGGTCTGTTTGTTGGAAAACAGATTTTTTTCTGACAACCGCTGTAACAACTGGATTTATGTCAACCGGATTAGACTATTGGTTTTCTTTGTCATTGAAAAGCAAAGAAAAACATGGGAAAATATCAAGGCAAGACTGAGATTTTAATTTTGAAAGCAAGTAGAGACTTACCCTTTGATAACTTTCTGTAATACCAAGTGCCTGATACAGGTTTAATCATTTTATCTGCTGCAAATTAACACAACAAAGTGACAGTTGCTCAGAATTACCATTACCAATCAGCTGCATTTTGACTATTTTAGAGAACAGACCTATATTTACCACTAATTAAATAATGGTAAACTGGCATGTGGGAACATGCAATGCTGGCACTATGGGCACTTTCCAGGAAATGTGTGTAGATTGGAAGGGAAGGCACCAACTTGAATGAGCTTCTTTGGATGCTGAAGGAACTAACGGACTGGAAAGAGGGAGGGGGCAAAACTCACTTCGGGGACCACAGGGGTAGACAGAAGTGTCAGAGAAAGAACAATAGTGAATGAGATGGGAAAGATACGGTCAGGAATCAGGGCCTGCAGCAGAGCCAGTCTCCAGGCAATTTAACGAGCTTGTAGTAGCTTGTAGTAGGCTGTCTGATTGGCTACACTGCCGGACTGGTGGGAAGAGAGTCAGCAGATTAGCTCTTGAGCCCAGCAGCAGCAACAGTTTGGTAGCTGCTCAAAACATTCACCCATGGCTGTCATAGCTCCTGTGTTTGCTTGTTCCCAGCCTTGCTCTCATCTTGTTCCTAACCACCAGGCCTGACCCCTATTCCAGTTGCTAGGCACGACTGCCATGTCCCAATTTATGACAGTTTGAGCAGCCAAAAAAATCAGGGAACTAGAACTCATATGGTGAGCATGGATCCTACAAAGGCCAATACCTCTCTAATGGAAATAATGGGAGCCCTACCGATCTTGCAGGCCCAGGTTACCACTCTGAAGGCATAGAACACAATCCTGTAAGCTCAGGCCATGCTTTCAGCTCCAACCCCCACTCCTCATGAGCCCAAACTCCCTCTGCCTGACAAGTTCAATGACAATCAACACATTTCATGGGCTCCTAAATCAGTGTTGGCTCCTATTTCAGCGACACCCACAGTCGTACCCCACTGACCAAGCCCAAGTGGGGCTGATTATCAGCCTGTTTACCTGGGAGGCCCTGGCTTAGGCATCTCTGCTCCTGGAAAAATCAAGCCCACTTCTGGGCCACTTTAAGGACTTTATTTGTGCGATGGTGGTGATTTTCAATTACCCAAGTCAGGAGCATACAGCTGAAGTCGCACATGCAGCTTTGCAGCAGGGAGGCTGGCCAGCTGCTAAATGTGCAGCAGAGTTCCGATGCTTGGTAGGAGACACCTAGTGGAATGAGACTATGTAGTGTTATCATTTCTGGCTCTGCCTAAATGGCAATATTAAAGATGAACTGGCACAGGTGGAATCGCCATCCTGCCTTACTCAACCTAGTCATCAAAATCGATGAATGCCACCGAGAAAAAAAGATGGTCCTCCTGGCTCCTGCCAGCCCTGCTGGCTCCAGCCCCATTTCCCCATCACCAGTCCCTTCTCCATTGCCTGAACCCATGCAAGTCAATCAGGTTCAGCCCTGCCTCTCTGACACAAAGAAGAATCGACACTGGGTATCGGACCTATGGGGTTCAGGGCTGGGTTGGCGTCTTTCCCCTCACCCCAGCAGTCCATGCCTATTCTCATCCACCAGTACCTTGATGATGGCCAATCAGCAACCAACACATCTTCAACTCCCTTTCCAGTTCTGGCACCCTGTGATGCCTGACACCAACCTAGAGTAGCTGGTGAATTCAGTGCCTCAGGCAGTTTCATGGATCTGGAATTTGCCCAAGCACACAATATCTCCATCCAGCACAAGGATTCCCCCAAGTTAGCGAAGCTCCCAGAGCTCTCATTTCTTTTGTCATGACCAGATAGCTCCCTTAGAGTTAACTACCCCTTGAGGCTACCCGAGAAGTCCTCCAGTTTGAACTAATTCATTCACTGCATTCATCAGTTGACAATGGCATCCTCTGGCTCATCTCCCATGACTTGTACATCTGCTGGCACTCAGGCATGGTGTGCTTTGAGCTACCATTTTTCCAGTAGTCCTGTTTCCTGAGAGCTAACTGGAGATCAGAAACCTTTTGTGGCTTACTTGGTCCTCCAAAGAATTCAGAGACATGAAAATAGGATGCAAAGGCGACCCCAACAATCACCATGACCACACTCAAAAGCTTCATGGATTCCTGTTAAATAGCAACACTATGTCGATGTGTTCAGCAAAAAGAAAGCCAACGGCCTCCTGTCCCCTCGGCCTCCAATCAGCTTCTAGCCGAGAGCAGAGGTTCCCATCAGGTACATTTTCTTCCTCTCTGAACTTGAACTATAGGTATTTCGGAGCTATCTTGAGTAAAACCTACAAAAGAGGTTCATTTGCCCTACCATACCCCCAGCAGGAATCCCAGCCTTCTTTGTGGTGAAGAAAGATGGTTCCTTCCAGCCTTGTGTGGACTACTGGGCTCTGAACAAGATTACACTCTGAAACTGGTACCTCTTACCACTTATAAGTGATCTGTTTGAAAGGTGAACCTTCATGGACCTTATAACCTGGTAAGGATCTAGCAAGGAGATGAATAGAAGATCATGCTGTTTGGGTGCCCCAGCGATCTTCCAGAATTTAATAAATGACATATTAGGGATATGCTGGACCAGTTTGTCATCATTTACCTGGATGAGATCCTCATTCTCTCTGAACGTCAGGGCTCCACAATCATCATGTGTGCATTGTCTTGGAGAGACTCCGCCAAACCACCTATGCATGAAGCTTGAGAAAAGCTTGATAAGATCACGGTGATATATCTTTTCACCTGAGGGATACACTGGGAACCCACATAAAGTGGTGGAAATATTCAACTGGGCTGCAGCCAAGGAGGTATGAAGGGTGCAGCAATTCCTGGGGTTCACTAATTTCTAAAAGCAATTTATTAAAGGATTCTCTAGCCTGGTTGTACCCATAACAGTGTTCTTGCACAAGGGGGCTCAGTTTCCCTGGTCCACCCACGCTCAGACAGCCTTTGATCAACTGAAGAGAACATTCATCTCAGCACCCTTCCTGATTCACCCAGAACACATTAAACCATTTACAAATACCCCCATACCATGAACCTACAATCAAAACCGCTAGGTCTCCTCCAGTCCCTGCCCACACATCTGCAGCCTTGGTATACTATATCAATGGATTTAGTTGCAGAACTGTCATGCTCACAGGGATACATATTAATCCTGGTTGCACTGATCTGCTAACAAAGATGGCACACTTCATCCCAAAGTGTACCTTTCCTACCACATTCGGACTCAGCTTCACACTTCCTAGAAAACGTTTTCCATTACAATGGGTTACTGACTGGCACTGTATTGCACCAGGATCCCCGTTCATTTCCTCATTCTGGTGGGAATTTCTCAGACTGGATGAGATGAGAGACTCACTAATCACCCAAAGACCAATGGGCAAACAGAGAGAGTCAATCAAATCTTGGAGCAGTATCTTTATTGTTTTCTCAGTTACCATCAGGATGATTAGCCTTCCCTGATGTGCTACTCCAAATTTGAATATAACAATGCAATCTACACCTTGACCTGTTAATAATTAAACCACCCTACCATAACTAAGGATACAATTTAGTTATGGAGGTCATGGATTCTTTAATGGACTTCTGTGACTTCTTCGACTTCAGCTGTCAGTGGCTATAGCTGGGGTTGAAGCCAGATCTGTGCAGCCCCGTCCCACAGCTCGGGTCGGGGCTGTGCCCCCTCCCTTGGCGGTGGAGCTCAGACTGTCAGTCCCCTCCCATGAGGCTCCAGCTGTCATTCCTCCCCCCCGCCCCCGGTTATTTTTAGTAAAAGTCGCAGACAGATCACGGGCTCCTATGCATTTCTGTTTTTTGCCTGCCACCTATCCATAACTTTTACTAAAAATAACTGAGACAAAATCTTAACCTTAACCATAACCTGTTGATTCTTTCTAGATGAGCCAAAGTCCCACTATACCTTGTGTTTATAATTACATGAAAAGAACGTCATAGTCAATAGGTCATTTTTTCTTGGTCTATAAGTACCCGTTGTATATAAAGGGGTGCCTATTATTATACATGTGGATTGTAATGGACAAAATGACATAATTGTTAAGGGATACACATAAATGCATGGTAACTGAAAAAATTAGTAACTGACAAAATGGACAAGGAGCATTTGGTATAGCAGATGTGTTCTGGAATCAATGTAACAGCAAACCATTAAGTTATGTGTTGACTAACGTCCAAGTCATTAAGAGCTAAATATGGTTACAGACATTATTAACTTATTGATTAGGTCAAGCTAAGAATATTCAAATAAGCAAAATGTCTGCAAAACCAACTCTGGGGAAAACATGAGGATTTTTCTGGGTTCTGAATGAATATATAAAGGGTGATTTTAAGGAAGTTAATCAAAAGTGAACTGAAGTACACTGCCATCATGTCTCCATTACAGAGATTGGTATATACCAATCTCTGTAGTATATATATATATATATCTCCTTTTTCTGCACAGTGCTGTATTAAATATTACTTGATTGTCTTACTTAAACAAAACGTCAACTGAGTTAGTTATTTGACATGTTTTATTGACTACAAACACATAACAGACCCAATATAGCCCCTTCTTTACAGACTATAGCTTTCTCTCCCACTTTCACAGAGTTACCCATAAATTTCCCAGTGCTAGGCACTGTGGATTTAGCCCCCAACACATATTGGGTGCACCAAGAGCTTAACAAACACTTGAAGCCTGCCAAAGAAGCCTATGAAACACCACATGGATCAAGACCATCATGCTGTCCCCAATCTGGCCACAGGGACATGGTGTGGTTCTCTGCCCAGAACCTTAAATCAAACTACCCATCTGCCAAACTAGATTACCAATGCCTGGGCCCCTTCAAGATTATACAGTGGATAAACCCAGTGACCTTCAGGTTACAGTTGCTTGAGTCCTCAAAGACCCACCTTTTCACCTCACACTTTTAAAGCCCTATACCTAGAACCTATACCCAAACCGCTCCAACCTATAACAGTTCTCGGACAGGAGGATTATTTGGCCCACTGAATCCTCAACTCAGCAAGTTAGGGGAAGGCTCCAGTACCTGGCAGACTGGGAAAACTACAGTCTGGAGTAGTGGTCTTGGGAATGGGCAGAGAACATGCACACTCTGGACCTATTGCAAGTGTTCCATCAGAAGTACCTGGAGAAACTGGGCCTGGTTAGGCGGCAACCTCAAGTGTGGGTATAGTCAGGTATCAGGCCCTGCAGAAGAGCCAGTCTCCAGGCAACCTAACAAGTGCAACTGGCCTGTAGTAGGCTGTCTTATTGGCTAAACCACCTGATTGGGAAGTCAGAAGACCAGCTCTTAAGCTCAGCTGCAGCAGCAGTTCAGCAGCTGCTCAAAGTATTTGCCCACAGCTGTGATAACTCCTGTGCCTATTTGTTCCCAACCTTGCTCCCATCTTGTTTCAGTCCTGCTCCTGCCTTTGATGGTGGACTCAGCCTTTCCTCTGCCTTTTCCCACTCCGGTTCTGACTCTTGAATCCAATTGTTGACATCTGACTCTGACCTCTGCTCTGAGCTTGGGTGCCTTTTCCTGGCTATTGGCTCCTGTACCAACCACAAGGCACAGCTGCTCATATTCCCATCGCTGAAAGGTACCAGCATAAAGAGATTATCGGAAGGGGAGAAGAAATGCACCTGCGATCGAGAAGTGATCTGTGTTTATTGCTGCCCTTCCTAAAAGAAGAGAGAAAGGAAGACAGACAAGAAGATAGAAGCGAACAGAAATGTACAGTGAGTATACACATTGTTACTGTATTGACACTGAACTATTGCAGATGAATGACAAGATCACCAAACCCACTCTATAAGCAGTACGGCAAAAGTTTATATAACTGTATCTAATGCTATAGAGGAAAAAAGATGTAATTTTTGTCAAAGTCAAGAGTTTTTTTATATTCTTCTAAATGAGGCATGACGTAACAGAGATCCCGAGCAACTGTGAATATTAAACATCCCTTGTCATTTTTCATATGAATGGGTGCATTAGTGCCAATGTCCTAGTTAACTACCGTTAGGCAATTATTTTCTGCCTATGTAAACTCCTACTGTTTCAGCTGGACACAGTATTCTTCACTTCCTGTCCTAAACTATTCTTGAATGTAACTGTACATTGTCGAACACTTGCCATGTTGCACCCCAGAAGTGACTGCATTTCAGTGGTGTGTGAAATGATTCTTCTAGTGGTGTATCAGCACGTGAGTGACCCAGCAGAGTGGAGGATGCCTACTGTGCAAATCCCATATGGATATGTATGTGTACTGCACAACAGTCCATGTGGCTACTTCACATAGTGTGCGGCAGTAACCTCCACATGGCAGCTTTGCAAACATTCCAGAGCCTGGAGGGAAAGGGATCCTCTCCCCATCTTGTGTATAAGCCTGGTGGTTGGCCCAGGTAGTGAGGCTGGGTACTGGGAAGAAGATTTGCCTCAAGAAAGAACATTGTGACCTGAGGTGAAAAAGTATTAACAAAACGTTTAATTTAAATCTGTAATAAACACAAGTACAATTTTAAAGGCATCTTGACATGAAACAATACATCAAGCTGACCCTATATAAGGGGCTGCCCGGCTGCTCGTTTTATCCTCTTCCTAGTACTAATTTCAAAACACGCCATTTGAGACCCCCAAATCACTGTAAAACATCTGACATACTTACACACTTTTCACTGTCAAAGACATAGCACAAGTGTTTATTTGACTCAGAATCTTTGCATATGAAGGTAAATATCCTCTTGTCAGTTTTATCATCAGCACAAAATGATATCCTATGAAGCTGGCAATTGTGCTGGACCTCCTGCAAATGACAATAGAACGATCACATTTGATGAGTTAATTTTTTAGTATTTTATTCAAAAAATTAATACTCTACGCACCTAGATGTTATAGTAACATGATGTTTACTTTATTGTGACAAATGTATTGTGACCTTTCCCTCTTTTTAGGAAATGATATTGCATCATTCAATGTGCATGTAGTTACAAGGGAAGGCCCCTGCCCTGCAATAAACTTTGCTCATATGGACCTGTGCACCTGTGTGGAACTCATTGCAGGACAGCTACCTAATTTTATCAATTAAACCTCTATTGTAGTTTGAAGAATTCAAAATTTGTTTAAACTGTTAGTGATCATTCTAGCTAATACTGAGTGCATCTGAGGGCTGGTCTTCACTACTGCAACAGGGATTGATTTAGTAGGTCTAGTGAAGACTTGCAAACTCGATGGCAGAGTGCTCTCTGGTTGACCTTGGTATTCCAGCTCTCCGAGAAGAGTAAGGGAAGTCGACCAGAGAATGCCTCCTGTCGACACAGTGAAGTGAAGACACCGGGGTAAGTCAACATAAGATACGGTGACTCCAGCTACGTTATTCACGCAGCTGGAGCGGCGTAACTTAGGTCGACTTACCCCCTAGTGAAGACAAGCCCTCAATCTCTTAAGAAGCAAACCTTAAAAAGCAGAATCTGCAAGACAAAAAAGGCTTACAAAGGAGAATGGATAAAGACATCTGGAATTATTTAGCCCTGGGAGAAGTAACTAAGCATTTAGATTAGATAAAGGTGGTTGTAAAATTGGGTATTGGAAAACAGCAATAAAATTCGTTAATGGTCTAGATGGTTATTAATTTTTATTTCTAGTGTAAAAGTGGTGAATCAAAACCAGAATCTTAAACCTATAACTGAAGAGGGGAAAATAAAACATACTAGTAACTATCAGAAGAGACAAGACAAAAGAACAAGAGTGTACAAATGTGCCTAAGAAACATCAGTGTAGAACTTTTAGGTTTGTAGCAAACATGATAAATCATGTGCCTAGGAGAGTAGTGATTTTGAGTGTCAGACCAGAATATAATAACCTCAGGATTTAATATGTTTGGGAGAAGAGTTAACACACACAAAACACAGGGCATCTGGGACACTTTTTGCGAGAACGAGTTAGTTGAGAACTTGAACACAGAGCTTTTTCTTGGAGTTCTGATGTGCTATGCCTGAGAGTTATAAATTGTGTTTTGCTTTTTCAGGTTAACATTTCTGCTCAGGAGTGTTTCTACGGTAATTATACTTTGATATGATATCCTGTACCCAGCAATTAATATCTCACCCAGCAAAGAAGTAACCTGATTATGGAGTCCAGACCTTCTTGACACCTAAAAGCCAGGAGAGATTTAATTTGGAATAGTACCCAGAGGAAACTCCCTACATGTTTGTAGTCTGTGTGTGTCATGGCAGAACCATCTCAATTCACTATTCTATTGTTAATATCAAAGAAAACAATTTCTACAGAAACTATGACTTTTCTTATAGAATGCCTTTTGTAATTCTAAATGTTTCTGTTGGCAACAAATGGGGTGTTTGGCAAATTCCTTCATGTGGTTTCTATGAAAAAAGGAACACATCCAAAACCTTCCTCTTTATACAAGTATATGCACATTCTGTCAACTCAAGACATATATTTTAAAGCACACACACGTTATACTGTGACAAGGGCATGGCTTCACTTCTGCCTTCTTGCCTGCAGAAACTGAGCAAACTCCACCCGTGTACACTCAGTGACCTTTCATTTTATGTTCCCTCCACCAACATTATTACAGTCCCGATAGAACAGTCGATTTACAATATTCACAGTGCCTTTGGTCTCCCATCTCTAAGACCTCTGTGTGAGTGAGCTCAGCTAGCCCTGTTCTTCTCTCTCACCCCCTCTTGGCACTTCCTTCCTGTGCCTCTTTCTCAGACCTGGGCTGGGGTGCTAATTAGATCTTTATCCCACCCAGCCCACAAGCCTGATTAGATAACTACTCCAATCAGCATCCCCCGGGGAACTAATTAGCATCTAAGTGAGCAGAGTACATGCTCTCCTGCACTCTCCCCACCTCCCCTTCCTGTACTCTGTCACACACACTTAAAATACAATCTTGGAATGAGACGTGTGACCATGTGAACCATTGTTTTTGATGAATGGGACTAAAAATACCCCAGACTACTGCCCAGTATTTTCTTATGGCCTAACTGTTTAAAAGGTGGCAACGAGAGTGTTCTTAATTTATAAGAGCCTGGCAAAATTACAGAAATAGAAAGAATATTTAAGATGCTAGTATTTTATTTTTCTCAGTAACCCTCTTGATGTTTTATTTCATTTGGCCGGTAGCATGGGAAAGCAGTACTAGTTATGAAGGAAAATATTGCAGTTCCTATGTGAGCTATTATCTAATTTAAAATTGTGGATTCCTGTGCAAGGATCGCAGATGGCCGTTATCTCAGCAGGGGGGCACACAGCATCTTCAAGAATCAAGCCTCACATAATGTGCTTAGGGCCACAGACCAACAGCAGAACCAAGCCTATAACACAGGATTTAAGTCTTTCAAAAATTTCTCCATGTTTTCACTCTCTCTCTCTCTCTCATGTTCCCCGTTCCCAGTCTCTACACTCTCTCCACATCCATTCTCCTGCGCACCTTGTCCCCCAATAAAATGTCTCACACACACTGAACCTCTCTCTCCTGCAGCTTGCCAAAAAAATCACACATGTTAAAACTATTTTCCTCATTTACCTCCTGGCCAAAAATCTTAGTCACATTCTTTTCCATCCATGCTGCTTGCGCTCTCTTCACCACATCCCTTAGGTTCTCCCTCTCCTTCCAAACTGGTCTTATTCCCATCTGTTTTCTCTCCCCCATCAAAAGGCTCTCTCCCCTTCCTATTTTCCGCATCTTCCCAATGCTCTCTCCTCCCTTTCCCATGCTCTAGGCTCTCTTCCTCTCCCCTACATCCCAAGACACTCTCCCAAACTCCTTCCCTCTTGGCTTTCTCCCATTCTTCACTCTCTCCACAAAGCTTGTTCAGCTCTCCAAACTTTACCTTATACTCTCTCCATCCACCCCTTTAACAACAGACTGTGTTTCCTCGTGTTCCCAGTGCTGCCTCAGTGTGCAGCCCAGAAGCCTTCTAGGGGAAGAGGTAATTCTGTGCAGCCACTGCCAGCTGCTCTCAGCACCCCATTTAGGAAAGGAGGAAGCAAGTCTTCCTTGTGTTTAGGGAGATGGGAGGGAGAAAAGCTCTTTTATGTTTCCTCTTCAACCTTTGGGTCAGTAAACTGGAGGGGGAAAGAAAATGTTGAGGGGACTGTGCCAGGCACGACCATGTTCTAAACATGTTTCTTTTACTGATTTCCCTGGGCAAGTTACTCTCAGCCTGACAGCAACTGGGAGCCAGGATGTCCCTGTGTTATAATCTTGGTTCTGTTGTTGCTGTGTGGTCTGAGCAAGTGATTTGGGGCTTGATTCTGTGAGATGCTGAGTGCCTCCTTCCACATGGGCTTGGCATCTTCACCTTTCATTGACCTTAGTTAAATCACCTCACTGAACTGGGCCCCAATCTCTCTGTTTCCCCACTTTTAAAGTCAAGGGTTGTTCAACACTGTATAACTCCTACATTATTTGGGCCAGGGGGCATCTTTTGTGTTTGCACAGAAACCTCCCAAAATGGAGATCTGATCTATGACAGGGGCTCCCAGGAACTACCACAATTAAAACTAATAATAATATTAACAACATGCAACCCAGTTTGGGGGAAAAAAGATTCCTTCAGCTACCATGACTCACTGTGGTCAGTAAGCTAATTAAAATGAATTATTCCCAACAAAAACAAAAAGAGAAAAAGCGATTGTTATAACATCTGAAAAAGATATCCATAAACATCTATAAAAAATCCCTCCACACTGATTAAACGTGAGTTCAACTATTTGTACACATAGTACAAAGGGATAATGTGTTTGTGTTGGAATAAGCTATTTATCCTCTATTTAGCACAATAAATGTGTTCCTTTTGATATTGTCATAACACTGCATGTATTTTAAATTTGCTTTTGCTGAATTGCAAAGGAGGGCTTCATTCAAAAACTGCTCCTAGTTGATTTCTACTAAAGCTTGTTACAACAATATTTTCAAGAGTTTAAAATGTCTTGTTCCCTTAGTAACTTGTGTCCCACCATTTTTGTAAAGCTCCTTATAATTCTTCCTGCAAGGGATTAACATTTTTTGGCACGTATTATTTTTAAAATGGCTGTAGCTAGGACAAAGATTTGAAACCACTTTTCATCCCACAATGTCACAAGGAGGATACAGAACTACAATGAAGTCAACTTAGTGTTGCTGGGGTTTTTCTACCTACCAACTTTGCACCCGCTGTCACTTAAAGGGTCTCAAGCAGAAAGGTTTGCAAGTAGAAATGTCTTAGAATTAAAATTGGCTTATCTCCAACTACAATATTATACTGAATTGCAATATTCATCTAAAAATAATAATACAAAACACAGCAATGTACAGTGCTTATTGCAATTCAAAATTTAATACATGTATAAGAGTTTAGTAACTGTAGAATGTTGAAAATTGTTGAATGACTAGACCTACAATACTTTTAAAATCTGTTTATTGGCATTTAAGTCATTATTCCTCTTTGAATTCGAGGGCAGATTTTTTGTTAAATGTAAGTCAAATTACATTTTCAACCAGCATAGGGAGACAATGAACTACAATACTGTAGAAATGACCACAGTTGAGGCCATATTTCACCAAATCAGTAGCTACCATTGTTACAAAGCCATACTTATAGCACAACTGGAATTTCAAAGCCTTCTGAGGGGGGGAAAACCCAGAAAAACAAGTAGCCCTTTCAAAATAGCGGAAGAGAAGACTGACAGCAAATATAAATGGCTTATAAAGTCAGCTACAAAAGTTGATATGCAACATTAGTACATATTTTGTTATCCCCCTTAATTAGTCAACATCTGCCAGCACAGAACTCATAGTTACCACAGCTATTTCTTATTCCCATGCTCTCAAACTGGAGGACACAGGAGGGTTGGAAAAAGGTGTCAGAGGGTCGTAGCCACTCTGCCCTTCTTGTATGACTATATGGAAAGTTAGTCCCAGTTTAGTTCTGTTACAGAACTGTGAGCATCCCTATGTATTCTGTATTTAGAAAACCTGTGTTATCTCACATACTTCCGTGTGGTAAATGTTGACAAAAATGATTATAGTAACTAGCATAGGTATTTTTACAGTTGTTCCATCAGTAGGGAGTTTTTCACTACAAGAAATTATTAGAAGAGTGGTTTATAAAATAGAATTTCTAAATCAATGTTGAATTAACTACTGGTGTAAAAAACAAATATAAAGTTAAGTTACCAAGTTTCTTACCTTTGTTTTTGGATCTAGAATTTTTACACCATAAATTGAGATTTGTAATTCAACTTTCGGGGTTTTCTGGCCTTCAGATTTCTTGATATGTCTTGCAAACTGTAAGAAGGGGAGCAAAGATGCAATCACTATACCATGTTACCAGTTGTCCAAGTTTAAAATGGCACTGGGTCATTAATTACTGAACAATC
Source organism: Lepidochelys olivacea (assembly GCF_965140295.1). Classification (NCBI taxonomy): domain Eukaryota; kingdom Metazoa; phylum Chordata; order Testudines; family Cheloniidae; genus Lepidochelys; species Lepidochelys olivacea. Next base: position 51,514,511 of record NC_140421.1, on the reverse strand, counting down.
TATCATCCATATTAGTACCATACTAATAAAATTTTAGTTTAAAGAATACTCATAGATGTAGACGTCCTCTTTCAATTGCAGCAGCCAGGACTGTGATAATCTTTGGTAAGACTTTTCTAAGGTGGCTTGTAACAGGATGACCACAGCTAACCCACTGAAAAAAAGCCTGTCTACTTAGCTTCCTGTCAATTGTCTAAACCCCGCCCCCCAACAGATAGTTTAAATAACTTCCTTTTGCCTCCTACGTATGTCCTGCACACAGTTCTTGAAGTATAGGCAAGAAAAACCTGAGTGTCTCTGGATTAAGTTTAGAAGTGTGTGCAACAAGAGTGATGTAGTGGTGGGAGTCTGCTATAGACCACCGGACCAGGGGGATGAGGTGGATGAGGCTTTCTTCCGGCAGCTCACGGAAGCTACTAGATCGCATGCCCTGATTCTCATGGGTGACTTTAATTTTCCTGATATCTGCTGGGAGAGCAATACAGCGGTGCATAGACAATCCAGGAAGTTTTTGGAAAGCGTAGGGGACAATTTCCTGGCGCAAGTGCTAGAGGAGCCAACTAGGGGGGGCGCTTTTCTTGCCCTGCTGCTCACAAATCGGGTAGAATTAGTGGGGGAAGCAAAAGTGGATGGGAATCTGGGAGGCAGTGACCATGAGTTGGTTGAGTTCAGGATCCTGACGCAGGGAAGAAAGGTAAGCAGCAGGATACGGACCCTGGACTTCAGGGAAGCAGACTTCGACTCCCTCAGGGAACGGATGGCCAGGATCCCCTGGGGGACTAACTTGAAGGGGAAAGGAGTCCAGGAGAGCTGGCTGTATTTCAAGGAATCCCTGTTGAGGTTACAGGGACAAACCATCCCGATGAGTCGAAAGAATAGTAAATATGGCAGGCGACCAGCTTGGCTTAATGGTGAAATCCTAGCGGATCTTAAACATAAAAAAGAAGCTTACAAGAAGTGGAAGGTTGGACATATGACCAGGGAAGAGTATAAAAATATTGCTCGGGCATGTAGGAATGTTATCAGGAGGGCCAAATCGCACCTGGAGCTGCAGCTAGCCAGAGATGTCAAGAGTAACAAGAAGGGTTTCTTCAGGTATGTTGGCAACAAGAAGAAAGCCAAGGAATGTGTGGGCCCCTTACTGAATGAGGGAGGCAACCTAGTGACAGAGGATGTGGAAAAAGCTAATGTACTCAATGCTTTTTTTGCCTCTGTTTTCACTAACAAGGTCAGCTCCCAGACTGCTGCGCTGGGCATCACAAAATGCAGAAGAGATGGCCAGCCCTCTGTGGAGATAGAGGTGGTTAGGGACTATTTAGAAAAGCTGGACGTGCACAAGTCCATGGGGCCGGACGAGTTGCATCCGAGAGTGCTGAAGGAATTGGCGGCTGTGATTGCAGAGCCACTGGCCATTATCTTTGAAAACTCGTGGCGAACCGGGGAAGTCCCGGATGACTGGAAAAAGGCTAATGTAGTGCCAATCTTTAAAAAAGGGAAGAAGGAAGATCCTGGGAACTACAGGCCAGTCAGCCTCACCTCAGTCCCTGGAAAAATCATGGAGCAGGTCCTCAAAGAATCAATCCTGAAGCACTTGCATGAGAGGAAAGTGATCAGGAACAGCCAGCATGGATTCACCAAGGGAAGGTCATGCCTGACTAATCTAATCGCCTTTTATGATGAGATTACTGGTTCTGTGGATGAAGGGAAAGCAGTGGATGTATTGTTTCTTGACTTTAGCAAAGCTTTTGACACGGTCTCCCATAGTATTCTTGTCAGCAAGTTAAGGAAGTATGGGCTGGATGAATGCACTATAAGGTGGGTAGAAAGCTGGCTAGATTGTCGGGCTCAACGGGTAGTGATCAATGGCTCCATGTCTAGTTGGCAGCCGGTATCAAGTGGAGTGCCCCAAGGGTCGGTCCTGGGGCTGGTTTTATTCAATATCTTCATAAATGATCTGGAGGATGGTGTGGATTGCACTCTCAGCAAATTTGCGGATGATACTAAACTGGGAGGAGTGGTAGATACGCTGGAGGGGAGGGATAGGATACAGAAGGACCTAGACCAATTGGAAGATTGGGCCAAAAGGAATCTGATGAGGTTCAATAAGGATAAGTGCAGGGTCCTGCACTTAGGACGGAAGAACCCAATGCACAGCTACAGACTAGGGACCGAATGGCTAGGCAGCAGTTCTGCGGAAAAGGACCTAGGGGTGACAGTGGACGAGAAGCTGGATGAGTCAGCAGTGTGCCCTTGTTGCCAAGAAGGCCAATGGCATTTTGGGATGTATAAGTAGGGGCATAGCGAGCAGATCGAGGGACGTGATCGTTCCCCTCTATTCGACATTGGTGAGGCCTCATCTGGAGTACTGTGTCCAGTTTTGGGCTCCACACTTCAAGAAGGATGTGGATAAATTGGAGAGAGTCCAGCGAAGGGCAACAAAAATGATTAGGGGACTGGAACACATGACTTATGAGGAGAGGCTGAGGGAGCTGGGATTGTTTAGCCTGCAGAAGAGAAGAATGAGGGGGGATTTGATAGCTGCTTTCAACTACCTGAAAGGGGGTTCCAAAGAGGATGGCTCTAGACTGTTCTCAATGGTAGCAGATGACAGAACGAGGAGTAATGGTCTCAAGTTGCAGTGGGGGAGGTTTAGATTGGATATTAGGAAAAACTTTTTCACTAAGAGGGTGGTGAAACACTGGAATGCGTTACCTAGGGAGGTGGTAGAATCTCCTTCCTTAGAGGTTTTTAAGGTCAGGCTTGACAAAGCCCTGGCTGGGATGATTTAACTGGGAATTGGTCCTGCTTTGAGCAGGGGGTTGGACTAGATGACCTTCTAGGGTCCCTTCCAACCCTGATATTCTATGATTCTATGAAGCTTATTCCTATTCTCCGAGTTGCCACTGCTGTATTTATACATCTAGCATGTAACTCTCTAAGGCCGTTCGCCTTGTGCAGTCTCCATCTGCACAAAGTGGGTATAAAATGCTGTGATTGCAATGTGGTAGCAACTTACAGGTTTAAGGAAGGTTTGAACCAGGTCATTAAACTTCGTATGTCCTGATTCATTGTCCAGGTAACATATTTCACAAATCTCTTGTTAAGCACAGTTTGATGAAGATCGCTACCATTCCCTCTCAACTAGAGCTGCTCAGAAAATGTTCCCCCCCGCCCAAGGAAATTTTTGACAAACATTTTTTGTTTTCATTGAAAAATAAAAACCTGAAAACCAAAAGATTTTCATGTTTTGGCCCAAAAGTTTTTGGATTTTCAATGAAAACTCAAAAATTTCCACAGAAAATGGTTTCCTACAAAAACGGTGTCAGTTTTCCATTAAAAAAATTGTCATTAAATTTTTCATGCAGCCATACTCCCAGTTCTTTACAAAGCCTGCAGGCCTATCACTGTCCTTGTTAAAACAGGCATTTCATTAATATACATTTTTTCTAGGCCTTTATTAAAGCTTGATATTTTCTATTTCATTCCCATATTTTCTTATTTATCCTCTTTCCTTGCTTTCACCACTTTTTTCTTATATGAAGTTTAACATCTTTTATATTGTAAACCTTCAGGTGCAGGAGTTGTCTCTTATTATATATTTGTACAACACCTAGCACAATGGGTCCCTGGTCCCAACTGGCTCATCCTATGGCAATACAAATAAAACAAAATTATAATAAACTAGCTTAACTGACCTGTTGGGCAATTGCCACAGACCCCCATGTGTCATAGGGCTCACATAGCCAGCGTTGGTTCACCACCCACTGCAGCCTCCCAGAATTGGGGTTGTGGACTGAATGCACTTCAGTCATTCCTGGCTCCTGGAATGGCACTTTGGAGGCCATTGCAAGTGGTGCAACTTAGAGCATTTCTCCCATCTTTGTGTCCCACCCTTACCCATCCCAAAAGCATCACAGGGTTCCAAACAATTGATCCTGGTGCAAATATTCTTTTCCAAATATCTACCCTTTTATTTTTCTTCCCTCTATCTCTCTCCATTAGTTCTCTATTCTTCAACAGACTGTGCCTGGAAAAGGCCATGTAGCTCAAATGTCATTACAAACTCTGTTTTTCTACTTTCAGCATGTATTTAAGACAACACTCCCCCACCCCTGTTTGCAGCCTACACACTAATAAAATTCTTTAAGAGGGTAAACATGTGCAGCCTTATATTAGCATCAAAACAGAAAGTGGGAAGAAATATTGGGAACTTGGAGAAGAACATGTCGACAGATTGAGCCTTGGAGCTAAGATTGGAAAGGATCATAGGTTTAGAACATAAAGTTAAATTGAATCACAACATGGCTTGGGAATTAACACAGTGGGCCAACTTCACAGGCTCTTTAGTTTTTACCTAATCCTCACTTGGGCAAAACAACAGATTTTAGCTCAATATCATGAACAGAAGCCCATTGGGTAGAATCAGATCTTAACTAACTAGTCACTGTAAAGGGCTGATTGAAATTTGAATTAAATAGATGAAAATTATTAACTTTCCTTTTTACATAGCTTTTGGAATGGACATTTACAATGTCATCAGCTGTAAGTGACTTTTTAAGGGGAAACCACAACACATATATTTAAACTGATTTTCTCTGGTTTTGTTTAATTCAAAGCCTCCTCCCCACCCCCAACACTGTATATATGCATGCATTTCATTAATCTCTCAACAGTGTTTGGGAAAATTGCCTTCTTGTTTGGGATTATTAAATTACATTTGAAATGCTTATGCATTAAGTATTAGCAAACCACAATCGGAGGGTTAATCAGGAACAGAACTGTATGAGGACAAAAACAGAGATTTTAAAATCTGCACAGATGATCTACTTAGAGAAGTATTGGATTATACAATGATTAATGAACATCAAATGCCAAATGAAAGTTATATAAGTTTACTTAACATTTATATTTCATTTTATGCATTTAATTGTATTCCCTATAGCCTCATTTTTTAAAGGGAAGATGATTCAGTTGTTAGCCTGGGACCAAGGAGACCAGAGTTCAATTCTCCGCTATCACACCAACTTCCTGTGTGAACTTGGGCAACTGACTTAAACTCTTTCATGAAGGCCATGAATTAAAAACAAATCCTGTTCTCACTTTGATTTTAGCTTATCTGGGGACCGCCATCCAATTCTCACCTTCTTTACCTAAATGTGGGAAGATACTTCTCCCAATCCTGCCATGATAACATCAGCAGAGGATAGAAGAAGAGTTTAGCCAGACTGCAGCTGCTGCTTCATTTTACGTATCACCCCCGAGCAGGGCCCCACCATGCTAGGTGCAATAAATGCATCTAAGGAAAGAGGGTCCTTGAAATTTAGCCTTCAAACAGCAAGAACAAAGAACAGCACTCAAAGAGAAGAACATTTGGATCCCTTAAGATACAGCTGGAAGGGGTAAGTTTCTCAGAATTGTACCAGCTAGGGTGGGTAGAAAAGAGAGTTACACTAGGCCTACCAGGCTGGGAGGAAGCCTAAACAATCTGCCAGCTTTGGTAAGGGGTTTCACCACTGAGTCTGCACGGGAAAGTGCTGTAAGGGACTCAGTCCCATTTTCTCTCCTCTCCCCTCCAAGTGTACAAGACCCACAGGATGGCAGCCCAGCAGGCATGAGGAGCTAAGGGGTAGGATGGTAGTGGAAGGCAAGGAAACAGATGAGGCAGTTTTCTGTATTGCTGCTTCCTTCGCCTTCCCATTTGAGGGTCTCTTAAGGGCTGCCAGGTATATGTGTGTAAGTAATCTCCTTAGGCTCTCAGCAGATGAATCTCTTCCAGGTTGATGGGAGGGTTCTTTTTCCATGCCCCACAGTCTGGCAGACACTATAGTGGGTCATAAGTCGGTGTTCCTACCCATGTAGAGTTGTTGGATGGGTCAAGGATGCTTCTTTCAGGCTGACTTTTGGGGGTGCACTGAGGGGCTTTTTTGCACTCCACATAGTCTTTTCACTGCCCCCCATTTCTACCAGCCCTCATCTTCAGATCTCATGTGCCCCATTTTTCTCCTGTGATTACAACATGGTGGGTAAAAGGACTCAAAGTGTCCTCTGGAAATCCACCAATGTAGTGAAAAGGAGGAAAGGGTGGGAGCTCGGCTACTCACAGGGCAACACAACAGCTTTTAAAGCACAGAATAGAAATGGTGCCTTTGATCATCCCTCTAGTCTATTAATAACTGCAAGACGTGGCTACTTCTCTTGGGTAGTATGTGCAGACAACACACGCTGGGTAGTATGTACAGGAAATACCTTATTTTCTACATCCTATCAAGGAAAAGAGGATAAATTGAGGAATGAACTTGCTGAAGCCGGGCTCCAAAGTGACTGGTGCCTCTTATGCTCTCCCTCCTAATCTCCATCTAAGGGAGAGTGGACTTCAAAGCAGCTTGATGACTGGGAGTTGTCAGACACTGCTGCTGGACAACAACCAAGCTGGGAGAAGGAGAACAGAGAGCAGCCGTGATTCCTGGCCGTCAAGATCCCTTCATGCAGGCCTTCTTCCTTTGGAGGCTGCAAGGGAAAGAGGATCTGAGCCTAGGAATGAAATACTCACTTGCAGTTCCTCTCTGTCCCCTCCAGGTGGTTTCCCTGCTGCAGCAGCAGCCTGGCCACCCTGAAATGCCACTTCTCCTCGGCAAGGCAGAGGAGTGTAAGCAACCTGTGTCATTTTGAAATAGGGTGACCAGACATCCCGATAAAACTGGGACTGTCCCGATATTGAGCAGTTTGTCCCGCGTCCTGCCTGAAGTACGGTCGGGACGCCATTTGTCCCAATATTTTGTTTTAGGCACATCTTTCCCCCCCCCCCCCTTAGCGGCGGTGACAGGCAGGGAGAGCCCTTTTTCAATTGTTACACTCACCTGGCACTTTGGTGGCGGGTACTTCTTTCTTCTCCAGCAAGATTTATTTCCCCGCCACCTAACGTGCCGAGTGAGTGTAACAATTGAAAAGGCGCTCCCCCTGCGGCGGTCCCGATATTTTGTATTTAGCATCTGGTCACCCTATTTTGAAACCCCATATTAGCACGGTTCTTCCCCAGTCAGTCTCTGACTAGAATAAGTATAGTAGATGAGGGTAGCTTCCTTCTGCTGCCCTTGGAAGAAGATGCCATGGGTCAGCCTGACTCAAAGGCTCTCTCCTTCATTGCCTGGTCTTTTTGCTGTCCAGATGCCAAAGCCCTTTCAATGGCTGACCTCCCCTTCCTTCCTTATTTCTGTCACCCCTGCACTGACCGTTGTATTGAAAGGTGCTCCCTACATAATGCCACTGAAGAAAGGCAGAGGGAAGGGACGCTTAATCAGAGATGTATATCCCTTAGTTTCCACATACATCTAGTTACCCGTACAAGTACTATAGATCGGCTTGAACTAGAAAATTGCAGCTGAACTCCTTCAAACTTTGGGCAAGTTCAGATCTAATTGCAAATTTCTTCAACCTATCTCTACTATGCCAGTTTTCTCTCCTAGATGTTCTTTTGACTAGAATTCTAGAAAATCCAGCTCAGAAATGTTAGAGGCAAGTGTTCCCATTATCCATCTTAGAAGTGTTTATAAACACATGCTGTAAAACACTACAGTGCCAAATTTTCTCTATTCCCTGCATAATTATGATTCTCAACATCCTTCACTTGTGCCCTAAAATAATCTGAAAACAAGGCAAAGTTTAATAACATTCTGGATAAAGAAAATTGAGTAGATCTGCTCAGTAAATGAGACAAAGTGAGAAAGTGGCTTGGTGTCTTCTAACAATCATGTCATGGTTAAAACTGCAAATGACCCAGTAAAATAACTGAGCATTTAAAAAACATGAAATTAGTATATGAAATAAAAGTGTGTGGGGAAGTATTAAGAAAAAATACATCAATTATTGTTTTGCTGTAGAACATCAGCTCCACCTGCTGGTAAAAATAAAATTCTAAATAGTTGTATACTATGATTTTGTACCATGTTGGGGTTTTTTTGGCAGGAAAGTATTAAACTCTTCAAGCTATGTGAGTTGGGAACTCCTAATTCCTAGAATCAAGGAAGTAAGAAATAATAAATTATCATTAAACACTTCATTCTGACACAGACTGTTGTGACGATGGCTCAATAATGAAAACATGACACACCAACATGGTTTATACCAGTCTAAATACGCTAATGTTTCAAAATGAACTAATGTGGCCTGTCATGGGAAGTCCTCAACATGTCTCAGGAGTAGCTTAGTATCTCGCTGGATCCAATCTTTTGTGCAAGACTTTAGTTTCATTTTGATTAAAACCAGAACTACATGACCAAAAAATACAATACCACAAGCTAATCATAAATCATTTCATTAATAACAACTCCTCTTTCATATGGGTCTAAAAATTCTTTAAGCATATTTTTGTCTTCTCTATATAATGGAATCCTTTTTGAAACTATGATTTTACTGTAGTTTTATTAAATTTTAACGGACATTCCTATTTTTTAAAAGCAAACTAGAGGCTATTTTTCTGAATAAGAATAAACTCAGTATCTATGTATTTCATGGAATTCAGATTCAGAACATAGTCAATGCTATGTATTGGAAGTGATGTTGAAAGGGAGGTTTTAATCTACTGAGGATTGTTTCTACACAGAGCCTTTTCATTAATCTATGGTTTTCTTTCTTTCTTTCTTTTGCAGGGGAGGGGAGGAGTTCTAAAAATTTTCAATTGTATCCATAAGTTTTCTCATCTGGATAGTATGTCCTCAAACAAATTTAAATGGAGGTAGTTCATGTAGAAAAACTATAGGATTGGGCCATTAAAAACTATATAAAATCATACATACTAGATAGCCTCCAAAACAGTTTGAAGATCTTTGTGTAACTCTGACAATGGCTGTGATTCAGAAGCTTATGTACATGGAAGAATTGGTTGTGATTTTGAAAGTAGAAGGCAGCTGGGTGAAAGTGATTGTGAAATGGTAGAGTTCATGATTTTGAGGAACGGTAGGAGGGAGAACAGCAAAATAAAGACAATGGATTTCAAGAAGGCAGACTTAAGCAAACTCAGGGAGAAAAAAACAATAACAGAAAATGTGGAAATGGCAGAAGTGCTTAATGACTTCTTTGTTTCAGTTTTCACCAAGAAGGCTGGTGGCAATTGGAGGTCTAACATAGTGAATGCCAGGGAAAATGATTTAGGATCAGAGGCTAAAATAGGGAAAGAAAAAGTTAAAAATTACTTAGATAAGTTAGATGTCTTCAAGTCACCAGGGCCTGATGAAATTCATCCTAGAATACTCAAGGAGCTGACTGAGGAGATATCGGAGCCATTAGCAATTATCTTTGAAAATTGATGGAAGACAGGACACATTCCAGAAGACTGGAAAAGGGGAAATATAGTGCCAATCTATAAAAAGGGAAATAAGGACAACCCGGGGATGTTACAGACCAGTCAGCTTAACTTCTGTACCTGGAAAGATAATGGAGCAAATAATAAAGCAATCAGTTTTCAAACATCTAGAAGATAATAAGGTGATAAATAACAGTCAGCATGGATTTGTCAAGAACGAATTGTGCCAAACCAACCTGATAGCTTTCTTTCATAGGGTAACAAGCCTTGTGGATAGGGGGAAGCAGTAGACGTGGTATATCTTGACTTTAGTAAAGCCTTTGATACTGTCTCACATGACCTTCTCATAAACAAACTAGGGAAATGCAACCTAGATGGAGCTACTATAAAATGGGTGCAAAACTGGTTGGAAAACTGTTCCCAGAGAGTAGTTATCAGCAGTTCACAGTCATGCTGGAAGGGCATAATGAGTGGGGTCCCACAGCGATCAGTTCTGTGTCTGGTTCTGTTCGATATCTTCATCAATGATTTAGATAATGGCATAGAGAGTACACTTATAATGTTTGCGGATGATAACAAGCAGGGAGGGGTTTCAAGTGTTTTGAAGTATAGGATTATAATTCAAAATGATCTGGACAAACTGGAGAAATGATCTGAAGCAAACAGGATGAAATTCAGTAAGGACAAATACAAAGTAATATACTTAGGAAGGAACAATCAGTTGCACACATACAAAATGGGAAATGATTGCCTAGGAAGGAATACTGCGTAAAGGGATCTGGGGGTCATAATGGACCACAAGCTAAGTATGAATAATAAAAAAAAAAGAAAATATCATTCTGGGATGTATTAGCAGGAGTGTTGTAAGCAAGACTTGAGAAATAATTCTTCCCGTCTACTCTGCACTGATTAGGCCTCAACTGAAGTATTGTGTCCAGTTCTGGGCGCCACATTTCAGGAAAGATATGGACAAATTGGATGAAGTCCAGAGAAGAGCAACAAAAGTGATTAAAGGTCTAGAAAACATGATCTTTGAGGGAAGATTGAAAAAATTGGGTTTGTTTAGTCTGGAAAAGAGAAGACTGAGAGAAGATATAACAATTTTCAAGTATATAAAAGGTTGTTATAAGGAGGAGGAAGAAAAATTGTTCTTCTTAACCTCTGAGGATAGGACAAAAAGTAATGGGCTTAAATTGCAGCAAGGGAGGTTTAGATTGGACATTAGGAAAAATTCCTAACTGTCAGGGTGGTTAAGCACTGGAATAAATTGCCTAGGGAGGTTGTGGAATCTCCATCACTGGAGACTTTTAAGAGCAGGTTAGACAAACACCTGTCAGGAATGGTCTAGGTAATACTTAGTCCTGCCATGAGTGTAGAGGACTGGACTAGATGACCTCTCGAGGTCCCTTCTAGTCCTATGATTCTATGATATCATGTAGTTGCTTACCAATGCACCACTAATTATGGAAAGCGTTTTACTCAAATCATGCACAGAAATCTTACTATAAATATATATCTGTAATCTTTAGTGTTTGATCTTGCACAAGTATTTGCCTAGGACAGGGATACATGCAAGCAGATCCATTTGGAGATTTTAGCCCTTTGCTAGTACATTCCCCTACACTGTAAGAAACCTTCTTTTTTTCCATCTGATTTCTCCCTGGAACCAACAAAAAGGGCTTGATCTTGTAGTCCAATATACAAAATTCCCACTGAATGCACTGAGGGTTACATAATAATATAGTTGAGGCCTAACAGTGAGCCAGCTTGATTATAGAGGGGATCACTTGATGGTGTTTTAAGGATGGAGAGAATTAGAAACTCTAAAATGTCTTTTAAAAAAAATCAACTTTTCTGTGCCTGGGCATTGTCTTGAGAGACTTCTGTACTAGAGCCTGGTCTGCACTTGAGGGGGGAATCGATCTAAGTTATGCAACTTCAGCTACGTGAATAACATAGCTGAAGTTGATTTACTTAGACCTACTCACTGCGGTGTCTTCACTGTGGTGAGTCGACTGCTGCCGCTCCCCTGTCGACTCTGCCTGCGTCTCTCACGGCGGTGGAGTACAGGAATCATCGGGAGAGCGCTCGGGAGTCGATTTATCGCATCAACCCCCACTGGATCGATTGCTGCCTGGCTGCATCTTTCTGTGCATTTAACATAGTGTGTCTAACAACACACAGTTTATCACAGTATTATCTGAAAATTGTGTGAATTGGGTACAAAACTGTACATTTCATACATTACTCCTGATTAAAAGAGGTCAAACTTGTGTTAACATAATAAATTCAAAAGCAGCCATGCTGTAACGTTTCTGTTTGGGAACATGAATCGATACAGTGGAGGTCATCTTTTTAGAGTGAGCCTCCCTGTGAGTTGATTGTCTAAGTGAAAACCTAATAGCACCTGCATTATTTGGGCAGAGTGAAAACGATTGTTAAGAATTTCATTCCAACACATCTCAGTGAGGCTACTAATTGCTCTTAGAAATGCTTTTCCAAGAAAAACCTAGGTGTCAAATGTTGATATTCAATTATTCTCTTTCTCTTTTTCTTTTTTTTTTTAAGGCCACCATCTCTTCAGCCTTTACTCTGGAAAATTCCCATTGACCTTGGGGCAGGGGTAGTCAATAATTTTTTGTCAAGGTCCAAATTTCTTGATCAAGGTATAGTAAAGACCCAGATTCCAGAGAAAATAATAACATAAATAATAAAAATAATGAAAATAATAAGATTTAAATAAAAAGATTTCAGGGTCCATTCAAAAGTGGCCCGTGGTCTGCCAATTGGCTACCCCTGCTTAGGGCTTCTCTTCACATGCAGCAGAGCAGCTGTGCTGCTATAGAGCTTTAGGCCAGGTCTATGCTACAAACCTATATCAGTATAATTACGTCGCTCAAGGGTGTGAAAAATCCACCTCTCCCATTGGTGCAGGACCGTCTTCACTTAAGCACTGCAGCTGGGCCAATGCAGCATTTCAAGTGTGCCTGCCCTTAGAGAAGATGCCACTATGCCGAAGGGGAGTTTCTCCCATTGGTGTAGTTAATCCACCTCTCCTGTTGCCATAGCACTGTCTACACCAGGGGTTAGGGCAGTATAACTACGTTGCTCGGGGAAGGGGGGCGATTTTTCACACCTGAGTTACATAGTTATACCAATATAAGTCTGTAGTGTAGACCAGGTCTTAGTAAGGATTCTAGGATTTGTTAGTTCCGTTCATTCCTCCTGAAGTGCTGCACAGGATGAAAATGACTGGAATTCAACCAAGTGCTAAGCTGAGAGCACCAGTCACCCGTTTCTTTGATTGTTCGGTGGCACTTCCAGGAAAACTGATGCAGCAGGGCATTTTCACTTTCAACCTCAGATTAGATGTGATTCTCAGAAATGAGCCTTAAGTCTAAACAAGTTTTTGGTTGTCTTGCACTGACAGGCAACAGGATTTTTTATATCCCGATTAGAATGGTTATGTGGTTAGCTGAAACTAAATAAAACTGTTGATAAATAATTTAGAATTAAAAAGGTCCAAACAATTTGCTGAATGCAGGTATTATGCTACTATTGGGAGTTATCTTTCCTAGCAAGACAGTCTCTGAAACATTTGGGCAGAAGAGTAGAAGATCTGGTGGTATATACACAATACAAAAGTATTTACATAGTAGTGAGGTTAGTAAAAGTCACAGCTTTTGACATGCTGTAAATGTCCACTGTCATTTATTTAGCTATATATAATACAATATAATATGCATCGGTTTTATCTATATTTATAAAAATGCTTCCCTACCTTTAGTTTTCTAACAGCATCTCTCACAACTTCTGTACCTTTGGGCTGCTCCACTTCTGTACTGCCAAGAAACTGAAAATATTGTAATTTGTGAGAAAAATGTGACATGCTGAAAGGCACAATTTACTGATTAACTTTGTAAATAATATTTTGGAAATACAATTCTTTCAGCACTTGATTTTGTTGTCTAATGGTGGATCTTTATATATTTATTTTTAATCAAAGGAAATGAAGGCAATAGAAATTAAACTCCTAATTAGAGTGAAAACATCAAAGTTCTTTGAAGCAGTCTTTAAAACCCATTTTACTTAGTTTGATCTCACAGAAGTCCTTGGATTTCTGGTCAAGTTACTTTCCCTCTGTAGAATATAATTTTATTCTTTTCCTCCTGGCATTGTCATAATGGAAATGTCATGACTGTTGGGAAAGAATGGAACAGTGCAAGTATTTTAGAAGCACCAGTGAAATAAGATGTTTCCAAGATGTAAATTCAGCTACCAGTTTGAACTAGGTTGCTTCACAAGCATGGTAAAGGATAATTAGAAGACTGATTCCACTCTCATTGTGGAATACATTGACTTCAGTGGAATAGCTTCTGACTTACACTGGCAAAAGTAACACTGAAACAAATTACACAATAATAGAATATCAGAAATTTAGCTCTATATTTTGACAAAATCTTGTTTTAACAAAAACAAGTATGCACATAAAAATGTGCAGTGAGGGCCAATTATTTCAAGACACCTCTCCTAGCTTTGAGATTTGAAGGCCAAAAGCACCTTTCTTAAGATATTTGCATGCTCAGTTGCTTGGATTCCAAAACTTTGTATGTGTAAGGTGCAGTGGAGGTGCTCAGATTGTGTTTGTGGGCTTAAATCAAGTAATTATGTACCTATCTGATTTCTACATAAAATTACACGTTTTTTTTTCACCCATGTCTGAGGGTTTGTGTATGCACAATTCTGTCAGAAAAGAAGAACACAAAAACTTAAGACAATGATTTAGACATGTAAGTTTTGAGGACTCTGGAAAATTTAAGAATAGTAATCAGAGAAATATATATACACACATACTCTAAATATGAATAAAAAGCAGGGTTCTTCATGCAATATTTGATTTTCATTCATCTGTACCAACATACATAATGCACAGAGAGGTGATGAATAGTGAATTTAAAGTGACTTCAAAGCAATTCACAAGCTGCTCATGTTACAGCAGTTTTCCAATATTCTTCTAATTCCCTAAGGTGCTTGATAAGAATTTCATTAAATTTCTTGCTACAGTACAGCTACTGTACTCAGAGCAATGTACTTTGTGATCATTTTGAAGAAACTACAGTGCACCTATATAAAAGTTTACCTACTCCATCGATAGATCTTATAACAAACAACACAGTCTCACTAAAAATCTGTTCCTATTACCTGAGTAGAATATGCCATCTTGAGTACAACAGCGTGTACATAAAAATACCATGCACGTTTGTCATCAACACTCAACATTACTGTAATACCCGACTTGGGAGAGAGAGGTTGTGCCACATCTAAAGGTTTACACAGTGGGTTTTTTTTTATTTTTATGAATTGTTGACATACTCAGTGCATCTCCTGAGGTCTTAAAATAGAGGGAAGGTTCTTCCCTGGATAAATGACACTCAGGGAATAATTTTAAAGAATTAACATGAGGGAGAGGTATATGTCTTTTCTCTCCTCTCTCTATTGATATCCCTCCATCCCAAATATAGCCAGGTGCCACAGTGGCAATTCTCTTTCCCTGCCCCAAAGTAAATGCACGTGTTCAGCAAAGTGTGCACCCCAGTGCCCTATCCTGCCTCTGGCTCAGTCAACTCCCCAGCAGCTCTCTTGTTTAGGGAACTAAAACTGGCTCAGGCTTCCAGCAGCTGTACCATCAGAGAAGGAGACTGAAGACTGTCCAGTAGCTCTAGTTCCATAGGCCCATGTGAAGGCGGGGAATGAAGATCTTTCTATAACCCCCTCAACTCCTCCTCCTCTGAGCTTTGAGCCCTGGTCTGTAAAGAGGCTCTCTCAGTCCATATCCTTTCCCCCTTTTCTTTTAGATGAGGAGGTAATATATTGGGCACAAAAGTGATGGAGTGGACATGTCTGTCTATGGGTGGACAAGAACAATTCTCTGATGCTGTATGTGAGAGAGATAGAAAGAAGGGGACAGGGTGGATAGGTATGTGTGAGGAGGTGGGAGCTAGAGCACCGGAATATGCCCAAAGATGAGGGCAGGAGTGAGGAGTGGATGGGTAAAAGGGCAGAAGCGTGAGTGTGGACAGGTAAGAATGAAAGGGGAATATGGATATGTATATACATGAGAATAGATTGCAAGGAGTGATTGGGGTGGGGTGTGTTCATGTGGGTATTTGAGCATGTGGGCGGTATTGAGTGCAATATATGTGATGGGGTGTTGGGGCAGGATTCTTGAGTGAGCCTCAGAAGTGAGGGTTGTGTGTGTGGAGGTGGCATGAATAAATGGGTGTGCAGGCCTGGGCACAAGAGAACTTCTCCCACGGGTGCCTCTTAATACTTTTATGTGGTTGCACCTAACATGTCCAAAAGAGTTATCAGGGTAAGGAGCCCACCATCTCTCAATACAGGTTTGAAGGCAAACAAAATTACTATCAAATTTGTCTCTTGTTGAGCCTACATTTGACACTCGCTACGGCAGTAAAAATCCATGTTATCGGTCCTGTTGATTTACATGGATTTCAAACAACAGCTTGTACATGGAGATCCACAATGAATATTACCCAAAGTAGAAATAAACCTTTTTAAATTTTAATACTTCTCAGGTATATTCCCAACTGAGCACTTGGGGGTGGGGAGCAAAGGGATAGGGCCAGACATCTAAAATAGAAAGATAAAATATTGCAAGCAGAGGATTACATGATTACGTGACAAACTCATTCAAAAACTATGTAAATGTAGATTATGCAAAATCTTCCAAAAACAAATCAACAATGAAGACCATGCATTTCCCATAAATTATATGGAAATATTTTGTCAGTTACATCAACATTTATGGAAGAAAAATTAACTAATCAAAATTCTTCCAATCATTTGCAATGCAGTGCCTCATGGATTAATATTAGTTTTGACATCTAGCATCACTATAACAGGTTTTATCAAACTCAACAATTTTATACTACAAGTGGAATCAAAGATTATACATAATAAAGTATGCAGAATAGGAAAAGATAGTGGGAAACATTTTATTCTAAAAACAAATGAAGGTTTGTAGCATAAATGTCAATATTACTCATACAATATCTGAGCCCATGGGCTAATGTCATTATTTAAGTTGTCCGTATCTGAAATTTGTTTATGGCATCCACTGACTGCAGCTGTTTTATTCAGGTATGTTCTTATTTTTGTAATAACGTTA
This sequence comes from Lepidochelys olivacea, assembly GCF_965140295.1. Taxonomy (NCBI): domain Eukaryota; kingdom Metazoa; phylum Chordata; order Testudines; family Cheloniidae; genus Lepidochelys; species Lepidochelys olivacea. The sequence continues at coordinate 51,498,024 of NC_140421.1, read as the reverse complement.
GTAATTGACTATTATATGTTTATCATGTCTCATCCATGACCTTTGTAAATTAACTGTCTCCTTTGGTCTTCGGGTAAGTCATAAGTGTAAAGCTACAAACTTTGTACAGGTTAACAATGAACAAAACCATATTTTATGCGTTGGAGTATCTATATTATAATTAAAGCTGATCAACCTGCAAAAAATGATATATTTTTGATTTTTTTCCTCATTAAAACTGAATTTTCAACTGAAAACCTTGTCAAAAATTCAAAATTCAGAAAATGTTGATTAGTTAATTCTAATTTAAAAACCACCTGACTCTATAGCCATTTAAATGTGCATATAGCTCGTCTACGTAACTACATATTTCCTATCACTGTTGCCCACATCCTCTCTTTTCAATTGCTTCCTTCTGATAATTTTGCCCAATTGTTGAGCCTTGTCAAATAATAGGTGCCAATCCTGCAAACATGTACATGCATGTTTAATTTCAAGACCATCAGGAGTCCCATTGGTTTCAGTGGGACCACTCATGATATGTAAGTGTTTGCAGGTTCAGGGCTTTCGATCGTAACCTCTTCAGGACAGAGATTAGTGTTTGTTCAAGCCCTAGAACAATGGGTCCCCAGTCACCATTAGCATCTCTGGGCACCACTGAAATAAACAAATGAAATAAAATATAATAAAATAAATAGTTAATAATATGAACAATTCTAGTCATTGAGTTAATACTTCTGATACAGTTAGTACAATGTTCCAGAGTAACAGCCATGTTAGTCTGTATTCGCAAAAAGAAAAGAAGTACTTGTGGCACCTTAGAGACTAACCAATTTATTTGAGCATAAGCTTTCGTGAGCTCCAGCTCACTTCATCGGATGCATACTGTGGAAAGTGTAGAAGATCTTTTTATATACACACAAAGCATGAAAAAATACCTTTTCCCACCCCACTCTCCTGCTGGTAATAGCTTATCTAAAGTGACCACTCTCCTTACAATGTGTATGATAATCAAGGTGGGCCATTTCCAGCACAAATCCAGGTTTTCTCACCCCCCGCCCCCACAAACCCACTCTCCTGCTGGTAATCCAATTTATTTGAGCATAAGCTTTCGTGAGCTACAGCTCACTTCATCGGATGCATACTGTGGAAAGTGTAGAAGATCTTTTTATATACACACAAAGCATGAAAAAATACCTTCTCCCATCAATTTATTTGAGCATAAGCTTTTGTGAGCTACAGCTCACTTCATCGGATGCATACTGTGGAAAGTGTAGAAGATCTTTTTATATACACACAAAGCATGAAGGGGAAATGAAAAAAAAATCAACATCTCTTCATGATATATGTAAAGTTTTTCTCTTTTAAGAGTTTATTCTTTATGCAGTATACAGTCAATATATTAATGCCTTGAGATTGTTCACTTACTCACTTTACAGCATGGATTGACTTTGGAGAAAATACATATATGTATTTGATTACATTTCCTAATTATACTTGATATTTGCAACTGATAAAATAGTTATTCATGTAACAGATTTATCCTTCTGGTTTTTTTAAACATTCCAAACAAAAAGGCACACAGTATAATACTTATGTGACTATATTTATCTTTGTCAGATATTTCAAGTGCAAGTCTAGAACTAAAGCAAACATTTAGTAATGCTGCGTAAAGTTTTCATTTGTATATTTTACGAAGCTGGATTTTCAAAACTGATGAATTTTAACACTTTGTACATATATATGTTAAACTGTTGTAAAGTTGATTTATTTTTACACAAAATAGTATATATTTTAATTGTTGTTTGCCTTTCTTCCAAACATTTATTTTCTCCACAGATTAATCAAAAGCTGTGCTTTTAACCATGGGACTCATTCTGATCTCACTTGCACCTGTATCTATCAGGAATCCTGTCAATGAATCCTCTGAGACAGGTCAAGTCAGACTCCATAATACAGACTTTTATATTTAAAACATATTGGACATGGTCTTACTCTCTTTGACATTTTATAATATTGTTTATTATTTTGCTACTGTTAGTTACTAATTTATTTTACAGGCACTATTGACATATTATATCACAGATACTGCATTTTATTGATATACAACTCTGTATTGAACTCACCAGAGATTACCCTTCTGGATATTATGTGTGTTGTGGTAGCAGCTCGGTGCCTCAGTTAGGGACCAGGGCCCCATTTGGGCCAGACATTGTATAAACACACAGCAGAAAGACAGTCCCTGCCCCAAAGAGTTTACAGTCAAAGGTTAGAAGGAGCAAATTTACCTGCCCTGCCCTCAGCAAGGTAACAAACCTGGCCCACCACCCAACAAGAGAAACACGGCCCAGAGGGCTGTGTCAGGCAAGGAGCAAGAAAACAGCCCCCTCCCCTCAGGGTGGGAATCATGTGTCCTCCAGCACTTTGAAGATGGCTACAGCTGAGACTGTTGCTTTCAACTCAGCGTAAGCAAGGTGCATTTAGGGCCAACCCAAGTCCCACTGAAGCTACTGGGAGCCCTTTGTAATTGTACCTTGGCTGAAGCCCAGCTGCATTTTTATTTGTTTCCATAAAAAGAGGCCTCTCTTAACATTTGCTTTTTTGTTGTGTAAATGAAACACACCCAAGCCTGTTTAAACGCTGTCTAAACTCGGACTCCTTTTTACCTGACCAGCTTATCACGCTTGAGCATGCTAAGTAGTTACCTATTCATAAAAAAATAATGATGCCTAGAGCTCCTACTATATTTTGTCCATTGTCCACAAAGGCTAATGTCACTAATCTCTTCCTCTACTGAGGTAATACTTCCCCTCCCCTGACAGTATATTTTAGATTTAATTATATACTCTACTTCTTTAAAACATTTTTACACTGAAAAACTATCTTTCAGAATGAAGAAAAAAAAATTTCAAAATATAAGATCCAGAAAAACAAGTTTCAATAATTAACTACTGATCACTTTAAAAAGATGATGGTACATTAATGATAAATCTGACTGGTAGACTAGTTTTAGATGCATTTTAGGATATTAAAGCTTTAAATTCCACTCTCCCAGTAGAGAGCAGTGCAGGATATTTTACTGATGCAATAATAAGATCTGTTTTCTTTTGTTACCGCAGTCCTAGTTTAAACCCCCCCCAAGCTTTTAATCTTCTGAATTAGAATTTCCTTGTGGCTTTGAAATCACTGAATGTTAAAAGTTCTCATTTATCTGAATTTAAAGGCAGCAATAGAAAAAATAAAGTACCCACCAAATTCATACCATTAACAAAGAAAGGCAGAAAGCAATGTAAATTTCACTAGCAACCTGCTGCCAAAATCTGATAAATTAACTCTTTAAAAAGTAGAAGTTGGAAAGATGTTGATTTACTGCTGAAAGTAAGACTAAATATACCCAAATCTCACAACACTACAATAATGAAGGTATGTAATGAAACAAAACAATAACGGGGGGACAAAAATGGAGTGCTTCAGAAGGGTAAGAGTTGCAAATGAAACCAAATTCAGTTGTTCTGAATTCATGCTGAAAATAGTTAGATGAATATATTTCTAACTTACTAATCATTACTCAAGGTATGAGCTATGTTAGTGTAGACTTGGGGGTGGGGTGTCTTGTCTTCCAGTCTGAGATATGGATGCATTATTTAAAAATACTTTTGGCTCTTGTGCCATTCCCCCTCATGATTCTCTGACAATCAGTTCCAGCTGAGATAGGCTTCTGATCTCCCTCTTAGCTAAAACCTTTGTCAGAGTGTGCGTGTGCATAGGGGAGTCCTAGGAGGGCCACACCTTGGAAAATAATTAACAGGCAAGACTTTTCTCTAAGTTCTCTAAGACTTTTCTCTAAGACTTTTCTCCCGTTAGTACGGGCACTGTTAATATGGACACAGGGCCTGTATAGCACTGTCCTTCCCAGGATGTGAATACATATTGGAAAAAAATAGTCTGAATAAATATTAATTCCCCAGAAAGGAACCTGATTTGGGGCCAGGGGTCTCTGATTGGAAGCACATTTAAGAAACTGCTCAATACTGCATGGACACTACTGGATTCCCTGAAAGGCACTGAGAGCAGTGGCTTGCAGTCTCTGGCAACTGATTGAAAACTCTCTGAGCTTATCTTCTAAGGCTGTGGGAATAGGGACCTTCTTTGCTGTTCTACGAGATTTGCATAATAAATCAAATACAGTCCAGACTTAGTAATAGGCTGCAAAGGTGTTCTTTTTTAGTAAACGGAAAGGATGGTAAACATCTTATTCTAGTCAGGAGAACCCAGACTGCAGAACGATTCTGAGGAGATGATGAAGCCATGAATCTCAAGTTAGAAGAAATAGGGCTATAAATTAGATTTTTAGTTACTTAACAAGAAAAAGAATTGTCTTGTTCATTGAGAATGTTGAAGATATGGCAAATGTGGCAAATTCTAAATTAATCCAAGGGAATATAAACTGGTTTAATTTAATTTTAATTATAAAAATAATTAATTTAATTAGGGGTCTAGAGGTGTTGTAATGATTTAGGTATATCTACACAAGCTGCAATCACTCTTCCAATTTTAGTACAGCGATTCCCTGAGCCAGCTTGCTTGAGTACTGGTAGCAGCAAAGTTGTGGCAGCATGGACTTCAGTGTGGACTAGCCGAGGAAGCACCCATGCTTGTACAGCCTATGCTGAAGCTCGTGTTTCTGCAACTTCACTGCAATTTATACGCAGGCTACCTCTCATCGAACTACCACGGCAACGTGTACACAAGCTGGGAATCACACCCCTAGCTTGTAGTGTAGACATAGCCTAAGGGAATCTAAACTGGTGTAACTTACATATCAATGGGCCAGAAGATATAGGAAGGAAACGAACCAAAGAGAAGGCATAGGTTAAAATAGGCCACCTCAGCACAATAGAATAGGAATGTGGGAAATAGACTAGCTTCTGCTTTAATTTACGTCTTCTTACACCCTTCAGTTCATAGCTTCTCTTGCTACACCTCTCTTCTGACCTCTCCCGCCTGGCCAAATTCAGAGGTTATGGGAAAAGAAGTTTCAGAGTAACAGCCGTGTTAGTCTGTATTTGCAAAAAGAAAAGGAGTACTTGTGGCACCTTAGAGACTAACCAATTTATTTGAGCATGAGCTTTCGTGAGCTACAGCTCACTTCATCGGATGCATACTGTGGAAACTGCAGAAGACACTCTCCTGCTGGTAATAGTTTATGTAAAGTGATCATCAAGTTGGGCCATTTCCAGCACAAATCCAGGTTTTCTCACCCTCCGCCCCCCCCCCCCCCCACAAATTCACTCTCCTGCTGGTAATAGCCCATTCAAAGTGACCACTCTCTTTAAAATGTGTATGATAATCAAGGTAGGCCATTTCCAGCACAAATCCAGGTTTTCTCAGCCCCCCACCCCCCTCCAAAAACCACACACACAAACTCACTCTCCTGCTGGTAATAGCTTATCCAAAGTGACCACTCTCCCTACAATGTGCATGATAATCAAGGTGGGCCATTTCCAGCACAAAACCAGGTTTTCTCACCCCCCCCACCCCCATACACACACAAACTCACTCTCCTGCTGGTAATAGCTCATCCAAAGTGACCACTCTCCTGCTATTACCAGCAGGAGAGTGGGGTGGGAGGAGGTATTGTTTCATGGTCTCTGTGTATATAACGTCTTCTGCAGTTTCCACAGTATGCATCCGATGAAGTGAGCTGTAGCTCACGAAAGCTCATGCTCAAATAAATTGGTTAGTCTCTAAGGTGCCACAAGTACTCCTTTTCTTTTTGGGAAAAGAAGTGTAGATTACAAATTTGCATGTTGCTAAGTGGATATGGGGGTAAGGGAGGCTGAGTGTAACTGAATCTAATTTGGTGTAGTTTAAAAGCCAAGGAGACCAGAAGAATGTATGAATTATACCATCTTAGATTCCCTTTGATTTATCACTGAATTTGACCCACTGTTGCTGGACACACCTCCAAGCTTGAAAGAGACAAAAAGGTCAAGAATCTAGATTCTAGAGTATAAATTTGTATTAGCTGACCCAGCTCATTTGTAAGCAGAATTTGTCTCCAAAATTGCCCAAAACTTTGTAAGTAATCAAAACTCATGTTCTCAGGTTTATCAGAGAAAGAACACTGCAGGGATCTGTAAGAAAAGCAATTAACATGATGTATTAAAAAAAATCAGATAATGGGGTAGCCATCAGACTGTAAATAGGAGTAAGAATAACAAATCCCCAAGAAATTATAACATTAAAAGATACTGCCCACATCTCTACAAGGAAGATAAGAGCAGATTAGACAAAGAGAGGGAAGCATTACTTCCTGCAAAGGACAAAGCTTATCTTGACAGAACTCTCACCACAGAAGATATTGGTATTTAAAACAAAACAAAACATATACTACAGTGTTATAGATTTGAACAGCATTTTACAGGCATGTTTTTAAAGAGTTGGCATTTAAGGTCAGAAGGGACCACCAGATCACGTAGTGTAACCTTCTATACATCACAGGCCACAAAACACCATCCAGCTGCCCCCACACCAAGCCAACAACCAGAATTACATCAAAGTATTACAGCTCTCAGGAGACTAAACTATTATGTGCCACAGGCAGCAAACAAAAGGGACAGAGGGGCACCAATGTCCAAGACCCCTCCAATGGCAGTGACATGGAATTAATTTAGTAAGAAGTAACCAGATGATCATGCCCTGAAGATCTTACACTCCAAACCTGAATCCTGAAAACCTATAGAGCCAGATTTTGACTCAGACCATGAGTCTGTGAAAGGCAGAAAAAACAGTATCCCTTTCAACTTGTGAGGGCTACCTGGATCTTAGCTACAGGCATGAAAGAATAAGCAGGGTTACATGCAAACTCACTTTTTTCCCAGAACAAGAGGACGGGGAATGGGTGGATCGCTCCTGTTGTCTTTCCGGCCACAGGTAGCGATGTACTGCTGGTGTAGGCAACCAATACAATGCTACTTCCCAGGAGCAAGGAGGGGAGGAAAAGTGGCTCAGAGTGTTTCTCTTGGGCACAGTCTTAGCCTACGTGAATCAAGGATTGCAGGATCAGGCAGTAGGGTCATAGGCTCTATAGCAGGTGTTCCCAAACTTGGTTCACGGCTTGTTCAGGGTAAGCCCCTGCTGGGCCGTGAGATGCTTTGTTTACCTGAGCGTCCACAGGTACGGCTGCTCACAGCTCCCAGTGGCCGCGGTTCACCGTTCCTGACCAATGGGAGCTGTGGGAAGCAGTGGCCTAGCCCACGCCTCTTCCCGCAGCTCCCATACAAATAATAAGGGGGAGGCAAGTATGAGGAAGATACATGTTTTCACAGTACAAGATAAGAGATACTGCTGTGGCATGCACATCAATTTGTTGGCTGTTTTTTTCTGAATTATTGACATGTAAACTGACCAGAGCAGATATGTAAACATGACAGCTTCAGAGTTGGTGACAGGCATGAAAGGGAAAAATGATTAGGAGGGAGAGAGAATTCTCTCCTGATGGTATCAATTTATTTCTTGAAAATATCGTCTTCTTATACATTCTTTGTTATAGGTAGTGTCTTAAACTCTGAATGTCCGAAGTTCTGAGTTACTACTCTCTCTTCACATGATTCATTACTCCTCACAGTCAAGAAAACTTTGCTTTTGGATGTAGGGAAAACAGAAACCATAACAAAAAATTATCAGTGTCAAAAAAGACAAAGCTCCCAAGCTCAATCCTTTGGATTTTTATTTGGACATAAATTTTTTTTTTTCATTTCTGGCTGTTACACAAGGGAGCAAACTTTTTCCTTGCATGAGTGCACACCATTTCCATGCACTTCACTGGGGGCTCTGTGCGTGTAGTCAGGGCACTGTCCCCAAATGACTACAGTTCCTACACTCCCTATTCCAAATCTATCAAGTTCACTACTAACCTGACAGACATCTAATTGCCTTTGGACAGATGCCACCAAGCTAACCTGTCCTGTTTTTACATTATTATTTATCCTCCCTGTAGAGCCCTTTGCAGTATTTCAGTGATGACTGACATAAGATTTAGGATAACTAACAACAAGTAATAACTTACAAAATAAACACAATATTGATGCTACTGTAATCTGGCCTGATGGTATTCCAAAGGCTTGTCTACATGGAGACTCAGGCTATGAGTATGTGTGCCAGCATAGATGAGTATGAGACCATGTATATGCTTCCTGTTGCTGTTCCAAATGTCCACACTACACTGTGCTGGACATGGGTGTAATGTGGTGTACACGTGTATACCTGTGTCCACACTGCTGCTGTTATTTCATAATGTTAGCGCTACCATTTTGGGCATTATCCCAGGGCTCTGTGAGGACAGAAAGACACTCTAGGAATCACTTTGATGTGTATTGTTGTTACTGTCATAGAATCATAGAACTGGAAGGGATCTCAAGAGGTCATCTAGTCCAGTCCCCTGCACTCATGACAGGACTAATTATCTAGACCATTCCTGACAGGTGTTTGTCTAACCTGCTCTTAAAAGTCTCCAATGATGGAGATTCCACAACCTCCCTAGGCAATTTATTCCAGTGCTTAACCACCCTGACAGTTAGGAAATTTTTCCTAATGTCCAATCTAAACCTCCCTTGCTGCAATTTAAGCTCATTGCTTCTTGTCCTATCCTCAGAGGTTAAGAAGAACAATTTTTCTTCCTCCTCCTTGTAACAAACTTTTATATACTTGAAAACTGTTATCATGCCCCCTCTCAGTCTTCTCTTTTCCAGACTAAACAAACCCAATTTTTTCAATCTCCCTTCATAGGTCATGTTCTAGACCTTTAATCATTTTTGTTGCTCTTCTCAGGACTCTCTCCAATTTGTCCATATCCTTCCTGAAATGTGGTGCCCAGAACTGGACAGAATACTCCAGTTGAGGCCTAATCAGAGCAGAGTAGAGCGGAAGAATTACTTCTGAGAATTACTGTCTCGCTTACAAAACTCCTGCTAATACATCTCAGAATGATGTTTGCTTTTTTTGCAACAGCATTACACTGTTGACTCAGATTTAGCTTGTGATCCATTATGACCCCAGATCCCTTTCCGCAGTATTCCTTCCTAGGCAGTCATTTCCCATTTTCTGTGTGTGCAACTGACTGTTCCTTCCTAAATGGAGTACTTTGCATTTGTCCTTAATGAATTTCAACTTATTTACTTCAGATCATTTCTCCAGTTTGTTCAGATTGTTTTAATTTTAATCCTATCCTCCAAAGCACTTGCAACCCCTCCCAGATTGGTATCGTCTGCAAATTTTATAAGTGCACACTGTATGCCATTATCTAAATCACTGAGGAAGATGTTGAACAGAACCAGACCCAGAACTGATCTCTTTGGGACCCCACTCATTATGCCCTTCCAGCATGACTGTGAACCACTGACAACTACTCTCTGGGAATGGTTTCCAACCAGTTATGCACCCACCTTATAGTAGCTCCATCTAGATTGCATTTCCCTGGTTTATTTATGAGAAATCATGCAAGACAGTATCAAAAGCTTTACTAAAGTCAAGATATACCACATCTACCACTTTCCCCCCCATCCACAAGGCTTGTTACCCTGTGAAAGAAAGCTATCAGGTTGGTCTGACACAATTTGTTTTTGACAAATCCATGCTGACTATTACTTATCACCTTATTATCTTCTAGATGTTTGCAAACTGATTGCTTAATTATTTGCTCCATTATCTTTCCAGGTACAGAAGTTAGGCTGACTGCTCTGTACTTCCCTGGGTTGTTCTTATTTCCCTTTTTATAGACTGGCACGGTATTTTCCCTTTTCCAGTCTTCTAGAATCTCTCCTGTCTTCCATGACTTCTCTAAGATAATCACAAATGGCTCAGATATCTCGTCAGTCAGGTCCTGGTGTATTTCATCAGGCCCTGGTGACTTGAAGACATCTAATTTGTCCAAGTAATTTTTAACTTGTTCTTTCTCTATTTTAGCCTCTTCTGATCCAATCGCATTTTCACTGGCATTCAATACGTTAGATGTCCAGTCACCATCAACCTTCTTGGTGAAAACCAAAACAAAGAAGTCATTAAGCACCTCTGCCATTTCCACATTTTCTGTTATTTCCTCTGTCTTCTCATTGAGTAATTGGCCTACCCTGTTCTTGGTCTTCCTCTTTCTTCTAGTATATTTGTAGAACTTTTCTTGTTCCCCTTTAAAAAGAAAAGGAGTACTTGTGGCACCTTAGAGACTAACAAATTTATTAGAGCATAAGCTTTTGTGAGCTACAGCTCAGTTCATCGGATGCATACAGTGGAAAATATAGTGGAGAGGTTTTATATACACAGAGAACATGAAACAATGAGTGTTACCATACAGCCTGTAACAAGAGTGATCAGGAAAGGTGAGCTATTACCAGCAGGAGAGCGGGGGGAGAGGGGAACCTTTTGTAGTGATAATCAAGGTGGGTCGTTTCCAGCAGTTGACAAGGACAGTAGGAGGGGAAATAGTTTTATTTTGTGTAATGACACATCCACTCCCAGTTTTTATTCAAGCCTAAGTTAATTGTATCCAGTTTGCAAATTAATTCCAACTCAGCAGTCTCTCGTTGGAGTCTGTTTTTGAAGTTTTTTTCTTGAAGAATTGCCACTTTTAGGTCTGTAATCGAGTGACCAAAGAGATTGAAGTGTTCTCCGACTGGTTTTTGAATGTTATAATTCTTAACATCTGATTTGTGTCCATTTATTCTTTTACGTAGAGACTGTCCAGTTTGGCTAATGTACATGGCAGAGGGGCATTGCTGGCACATGATGGCATATATCACATTGGTAGATGCGCAGGTGAACGAGTCTCTGATAGTGTGGCTGATGTGATTAGGCCCTATGATGGTGTCCCCTGAATAGATATGTGGACACAGTTGGCAACGGGCTTTGTTGGAAGGATAGGTTCCTGGGTTAGTGTTTTTGTTGTGTGGTGTGTGGTTGCTGGTGAGTATTTGCTTCAGGTTGGGGGGCTGTCTGTAAGCAAGGACTGGTCTAGTTTGAACTTGTTTTGTTCCTTGGCCTTTCAAATTTTGTCCCTACATACTTGTGTTATGTTTATATTCATCCTTTGTAATCTGACCTAGTTTTCACTTTTTGTAGGACTCCTTTTTGATTTTTAGATCATTGAAGATCTGTTGGTTAAACCAGGGTGGTCTCTTGCCATACTTACTATCTTTCCTACGCAGTGGGTTAGTTTGACTGTGCCCTTAATAATGTCTCTTTGAGAAACTGTGAACTGTCGTCTATTGTTTTCCCCTTAGACTTGCTTCCCAAAGGAACTTACCTACCAGCTCCGTGAGTTTGCTTCAGTCTGCCTTCTTGAACTCCATTGTCTTTATTTTGCTGTTCTCCCTCCTACCATTCCTGAGAATCATGAACTCTATCATTTCATGATCACTTTCACCCAAGCTGCCTTCCACTTTCAAATTTTCAACCAGTTCTTCCCTATTTGTCAAAATCAAATCTAGAACAGTCTCTCTCCTGGTAGCTGTCTCCACCTTCTGAAATAAAAAAATGTCTCCAATACATTCCAAGAACTTGTTGGATAATCTGTGCCCTGCTGTGTTATTTTCCCAACAGATGTCTGGGTAGTTGAAATCCCCCATCACCACCAAGTCCTGTGCTTTGGATGATTTTGTTAGCTGTTTTTAAAAAAGCCTCATCCAGCTCTTCTTCCTGGCTAGGTGGGGTCTGTAGTAGACCTCTACCATTACATCACCCTTTTTTTTACCCCTTTTATCCTTACCCAGAGACTTTCAAGAAGTCTGTCTCCTATTTCCATCTCAATCTCCGTCCAAGTGTATACATTTTCAATATATAAAGCAACACCTCCTCCCTTTTTTTCTCTGCCAGTCCTTCCTGTCCCCCGCCTTCACATATTTGCTAATGGAAGTTCCTGATCATGTTTCCCCTACTGTTACTTCCTGCAAACTGGATGGAAGACATGAAGCACTGGGATGATGAGGCGGTTCTGGTCCTGCTCCTTACTGTGGGACAGATGGTTATGCAGTGGAAGGTGATCATCAGGAACCCTGGATGGAATTTAGACAGAACTTTCTGATACACTGAAGACAGATGACTTTGAAGGTCAATGACCATTCATTCATTCATTCACATACAGTGAATGCCAATATTTCCATGGTATACCTATGGGTGGACTGTCACTTCTGGTGCAGAAGAACCGGCATGGTGCGGTAGGATCACATCACTTTGGAAACCTGGGACAACCAGCACTTCAGAATGAGGAAACAGACCTTCATGGAGCTGTGTCAGGAGCTTGCACCAAACCTCCAATGGCAGACACAGGGAAGCCACACTGCTTCAGAAGTGTGTTTCTCTTGCCTTGTAGAATCTGGCAACACAAGACAGCTACAGGTCCACTGCAAACTACTTTGGAGATGGAAAGTCCACTGTCGGGTAGTTGTCGTGCAGGTTTGTGCTCTACACACAGGTGTTTGCCATACTGTTGCAATTAACACTGTGCTCTACCCACAGGTGTTTGCCATAAGAGAAGTTCCAGAAATAATAGGTGGATTTCAGAGGATGCGGTTTCTGAACTATGCAAGGCCATCAATGGCAGCCATATCTTAATACTTTGTCCAGCACAAGAGGTAAGTGAATATATGAACTGAAAAGTTACTGTGCACTCATTCTGCAAAGCTTAGTGGATCACAGAGGCATGAATACAAATGTGGGAAACTCTCATGATGCCAACAGGATTGTACTTGAAGGAGGAAGAAGGGGCTGATATTCCCCAGAACAGATATTGTTCTGGATGGTGTTTTTGTGCCAACTGTTATTTTGGGTGACCCTACCTACCCACTCCTAACTTGGTTCATGAAACCATACCTCAACATCAGCTACCCTGGAAAAAGGGAATTCAGTTACAAGCTCAGTAGCAGCAGGATGGTCATGGAGTGCACATTTAGTAGGCTGAAGACTCAGTGGTGGTGTATATGCACCTGTCTGGATGCCAATGTGGCACATACCATTCATATAATAGTCCCCCACTATGCACTCCATAACATTTGTGAGGGTGAAAAGCAGTTCTTCCATCCTGAGTGGGCTCAGGACAAATCTGGTTTGCAAACTGCACAGGCAGCTGGATCCCACCCACGTGCATGCTGGTCGTGGTTCCCACTGGGCAAGGGAAATCAGGGATACCATATGTACACACATGTAGGCACAGCAGGAAGGCAGAGGATGACATCTGCCTGTGCTCATGGACACCTTCACATCCTGTACAGCTGTTGGAAGAGATACATGAGGGAACACTGTCACAAAACTTGTGGGCTATGTAGCTTTGTGAGTGTTTTGTTCCCCTGCAACTGAAGATCATTCACCATTCATTCCTGTGACATTACACTCGGTTATCACCTGAGGGGTGGATTTGTGCTGTGGAGGGGGTGGCAAAGTTGTAATGCTGTCATCTTGCAATGTTTTTGTCTTCACTATTTGTACTTGTTTAGAAACCTCTGTTATTGGGGGCTCTCAATCTCTCTTAACGACAAATGAGGATTTGCTTGTGCGGGGAAGAAGGTGTTACGCAGCCAGTCACCATTCATTGTCAGCAGAGCTAATTGTATTTAAAAGCTGTCTAGAGCACTAATCCCTACTACAACTGCAGGGCAAGTTGGGGTGTAACTCTACAGTGCATTAGCCTGCCATGCACTGAGTTGCCATGTGCACCCTGCTGTGCAGAAAGTCAAAGCGCACTAGGGAGCTTTTAGCATGGGATAGCAGGGTCCACACAGAAACTTAGTATTCAGCAGGCTGGTGTTCTGTACATTCACACTCTGGCTTGCCACGCACTAAGTCTCAGTGTGGACAAGCCCTTAGTCTCTACATCTGGTTCCTATCTCTCTGAAGAAGTGCAAGAGAGTCATCAGGAAGGACAGCACTGCATAGTGTCCTGTAGAAATACGTGCAGTGTTACCAACTCTTGTAATTTTATTACAAGTGCCATGATATTTGTGGTTTTCTTAAAGCCCTGACTTTGTGGAGTCATACACAGCTTTCATAAAAAAGAAAAAAATTCTAGGCTGCATAGCTGTGGGAAAAAGCTAAAAAATGTGAACCCTAAATGCTGAAAAAACAAACGAAGAAAAATAAAAATGCATATTTTAAAATTATCATTATTTTAAGCCAATCTTGTAATATTTTGATCCTTGACTTATGACTTTTGAACACCTGGGGTTGACAATACTGTGTGTGGCAACTTTACACATACTGCTGAAATACATACATAAATACATACCCTTTCTAGCACATCCCTACCTAAATGATTTGGTGAGCAGATCCAGGAACTCAAAGCCTACAGTGACATTTCTCATGCAAATAGCTCCATATTCATGATACATATTGTGTACAGTAGAACCTCAGAGTTACGAACACCAGAGTTACGAACTGACCAGTCAACCACACATCTCATTTGGAACCAGAGGTACACAATCAGGCAGCAGCAGAGACAAAAGAAAAAAAAAGGCAAATACAGTACATACTGTGTTAAATGTAAATTACTAAAAAGAATAAATGGGAAGTTAAAAAAGATTCAACAAGCTAAGGCAATTTTTTTCGGTGCTTGTTTCATTTAAATTAAGATGGTTAAAAACAAAATTTTTCTTCTGCATAGTAAAGTTTCAAAGCTGTATTTAATCAATGTTCAGTTGTAAACTTTTGAAAGAACCACCATAACACTTTGTTCAGAGTTACGAACATTTCAGAGTTATGAACAACCTCCATTCCTGAGGTGTTCGTAACTCTGAGGTTCTACTGTAGTGTGAGTAAATCTGAACCACTGTATGCATGCATATTGAAGGTGGGCACCTACTTTAGGAAGACAAATTCCACATATGGGTGCTCAAGTTGACATTTAAGCATCCACTCATTTTAGACCTGCAAAATATGATTTGAATGCCTAAATTCAGAAAATTTGATTCTATACCTAGATTGTTTCTTGTCCACAAAACATCCTAAGCTAACTGTTACCAGTTGAAGTTATTTTTATCTTTTGGCTCAAAGAATTTGTGTTCACTTAAAAAGATAGAAGAGTTCTTGAACTTTAATAAATATATTTATTTTTAAGGTATCATGATTCAGGAATCTCTTGTCCAATTCTCCTCTTTGGCCACATATATACACTTCAAAGATCAGTGAATATACAGTAGACCTTTGTCTATTGATCTGAGAAGTAATTTCACATACAATGGAAACTCAGCAACAACGTTAATCATGGACCATCAAGCACAACACATAATTAGACAATAGACAAAGTAGTCCATTATG
Organism: Lepidochelys olivacea; assembly: GCF_965140295.1. NCBI lineage: Eukaryota > Metazoa > Chordata > Testudines > Cheloniidae > Lepidochelys > Lepidochelys olivacea. The sequence continues at coordinate 51,482,745 of NC_140421.1, read as the reverse complement.
CTTAATTTCTTACAGTGGGAATTAGATTCTTCTCAGGCAATATCAGTTGCTAGGTATAAATGAGATCACCACAGCCATGTAATCAGTACTTACCAAACCACTATTTTCTACCAGGATGCTCTCTCATATTCAAATTTTTCAAATATGAGTAAGTTGTCATGTTATTTGACATTCCATTTTGAAAAGTAAATGCCAATAAATTCTGTACTCTTGTAAGTTAATCATATGACATAACTTCAATAATTATAACTCTCAGAATTCTTACATGCCACCCAAATGACCTGAGCAAGGTAGTTTAAAGGCAAACAGACTCAGCAGCTAAGGAGAATTATTTGCATTTGACATACCTATAAACCTGTGAAATTCTCTTTGCAGAAACTGAACAAATGGGTGGAGAGATTAGCTTTTCCTCTACCTCCATCTCTTCAGATTCTCTTTGGATACATTTGTAAATCCATTGACAATAGAGTTATCAGTAATGTTTCCACTTAACCACTGAAGTGTGAAAAAATGTTTTTGTTGTTACTTACTGCATGAGGCCACTAGACTACACAAGTTTAGGTTATGGCTCATTTCCTATAGTTTTCCTGCAATGCTAATACAAAATAGAAAAATGAGCCACCATAATGCTTCAGTTAACTGAACAGCTGCATTGTGATATCAAATATTTTCAAGGTAAATTTCCTCAGGTTATTGTGGCACACTGTAAGTAACCCTGAGTACATGCTTTCACTAAAAAACTGATTTCCAGAACTGCTCAGCATTGCTGAGAATGAAACCATCAGTTTTTAGGATGTTATAGATCGAGCTTGATATCTGTCTATTAAGATTCCTATATGGCCATATTATTTGAATGCCTCGTGCGAGCTATCCCCAACCCTCCTAAGAGACTTCTGCGTTGCCACATCCATCAAAGAATCGGCTCCATTGTATATAAATGCTAACACGGCTGGATAATGCGTGGCCATGTTGAAGAGGCCCTTTCATATTGAGAAATGTTAAGAATCTATCCTACAAAAGCACACTCAAAAGTATATTTAAGAATAGTTTTTCAATTGTGCTAATTAATACATTAATAAGGCAAGATTTCTTTTCCCCTTTAATGTCAATTTTCCACTCCCTTTATCCTTCACTGAAGCTGTAATGTTGAACTTGCAATGGAACAGTCTTTGCCATAGCAATAGACAACAACTACATAAACACAGAAATATGAATTCCCTGTGGAATCAAGTAGAAGCACAAGTCATATTTAGGAAGAAAATTCTCATTTAAACACAAATATCTTCAGTAATAGGAACATAGAAATCTACTGTCCTTTGCTTTTTGGTTTAAATGGCCATTTTTTTTTTCAAATTTGCTCAAGCCTGGAAGTCCCTATTTTAAGAATGCCTTGTCTGCTCTACAGCAGCGTTTATAAAAGTTTTGGCTGCTATTGTGAGTTCAAGTTTTATCCGTGTACCACAGATTTAAAAATATATTCTGGTTTTCATTTTGGTGTCATGGAAATATGTGGTTTTCAAACTGAGACAAAAACATACATCAGCAAACTCAATGAACATTGTGGAGAAAAAGTTAGATAAGATGAAAAGAAACATAAGAATGTTCATAGCAGTTAATTTAATCTACTCATGTTCAGAAGTTTAGTAGAGCTTTTCATAACCTTTTTTATAAACTGAAAATTTAGGACACTATCTGAACATTAGCTGTTAAACAATTTGTACAATCATTGTGGCATATCATATGGTCTTTAAATTATATTACTACTACTATGGAATGTAAACTGATGGTTATTTATATGCTGAGAAGCTGAGGCATTTGGGAAACTGAGAAGCTGAGGCATTTGGCAGATTCAAAGAAGGAAGGAGCTGGCTACCAAAGAAACAGAGAGTAAAAATCAGAAAGGAGGTCTGGCAAATCATAATCACCAGAGACAAGAGGACAAGGCAGCATTCTACAGGGCTGTGGCAGATGAGGAAGGACAGGGTTTGACCACCAGAAAAAAAGAGGACCAGGAGGAATTTCACAGAGCTAGAAGTTTTCAATCATTACCATGGCCTCAGCATGGAAACTGTGGATTATATTTCTGAAGATCCAGCTGGTCAAATGGAATGGAGAGGTATATAGAGGACACCACATAAAAGCCCAACCCATAAGAAAATCAAGCTCACCCACGAAGAGATTTCAAACCACCAAAGGAAGACAGAAGATCCTTTTGAACATTCTATTCTAAGAAGAATGGAAAGAACATTCTACAATGGACAGGATACTAAAAGATGGTGGCAACCTCTGAGATGTGAGTCTAAGATTCGATAGACTTCTGAATTTGGTGGGCAAAGATCCACTGGCGATGGTGTATATCAGCACTAATGACATTGCTTTGTGGGATAGCTCACAGGTTATAGATGACTTCAGAGAATTCAGAAGAGCGCTGAAGGAGAAGAATGTCCAAGTGATCTTCCTGGAGATCCTTCCTGATTCAGATAACTTGCATTCAAGAGCTTTAGAAGAGCTGGCTGTGGAGCTCTGAGGACCATTAATATTGATTTTCAGTAAGTCTTGGAACAATGGGGAAGTTCCCAAGAACTGGAAGAAAGCTAGGGTAAATGGGATGACTCCAGTAATTACATGCCTATCAGGCTGACATCGATCGAGGACAAAATAATGGAATGACTGGTATAGGATTTGATTAATAAAGAATGAAAGGAATGTAATATGATTAATGCAAATCAATATGGTTTTATAGAAAATACATCTTGTTAAACTAATTTGATATCAGATTTGGTTGATAGTGTTGATGTAATATTTTATAAAAGTGATTCTGCTTCTCAATAAATGGTTTATTTTCAGGTATTAGAGAGGTAAAATTAATTTAGTCTAAGTCATTACAGTGGGGACTCACATTTTTAATTAAATGTGAAATAAGGAAGAGGCTTACTATTGTAAAATGCTTTATATAATAAATGCTGTCTTTCAAATGAAAACATTCTAGAAAATACATAGAGAGGATTGGTCTTGTGCTGAATACACTGGACTGGGACTCTAGAGAGCTGGGTTAAATTGTGAGCTCTGCAACCAACTTTCTCCATGACCTTGGGCAAGTTATTGCCTGAATTCATCACCTGTAAAATTCAGGACAATAATACTTCCCGGTCCCCACACTTTGTCTTGTTACTTATATAATGAATTCTTGAAGGCAATGACTGAGTCTCATTATGTTTATTATTAGTTCTATTATTTGTATTATGTTAGCACCTAGATTCTCAGCCCAGTTGTGGCAGGCACTGTTCAAACACAAAAGAGAAAGATGGTCCCAACCCCAAATAGCTTACAATCTAAGTAAGCTTTTATAATTGCAATAAATTACTTATAGTGCCCAACACAATGGGGTTTTGATCTCATTTAATGGCTGGTGCTAAAATAGAAACAACAACATCGGGCCACATTCCTGGCCCATGTGTGGCCCATCTGTGCTGTTCCAACAGCAGTGCTAGCAAGTGCAAGTATCATAACTGATAGAGCCAAACTAGTGTGTAATGCCTCTCATCCCTCTTTCTACAAAGGCTCAAAACTGAAAGAAACAGGAAAAAGTCATTAATAATGGGGATCCCCAGTAACTTAAAAGAAAAAATTGCAAGAGCATGAGAGCCAAAACGGCCTATACAGGGGGAAAAAGGTGTCCAGAGCTGGGAGATTAGACTGATCACGTCCTGAAACCAAGACCACTCACAGAATCATAGAAATGTAGTGTTGAAAGAGATCTTGAGAGATCATCTAGTCCATCTTACTGCTCTGAGGTAGAATTAATACATAATGATCTAAGCAATTGCTAGTAAGTTTGACCATCAAAGCTAAATAAACAGCAGATGGGAAAACATGATAGCAAAGAGCTCATTTCCAGATGTGCATGGTTTAGTAGCAGAGAAGGTTGGACTGCAGAACTCCGGGAGTGGAGATATTTGGAGAAGGAGAAAAGAAGCTATTTAATAAGCTTCATCAAGTGATGAGGTAGTGCATGGAAATGTTGTGATCCTCAGTGAAGCATAGGTGTTTTGAACCTTAAACGTAAATCAGATTGCCAGGTTGTCTGCTTTTAAAAGAGGGATTATGCCTCACGTTTAAAATTTGATTGACAAGTTTTTAATTCTTAATTGTGAGCTGAGAGTGCATCTACACTGCAAAAATAAAACAAAATAAAAAAACCCCATAGCAGCAAGTATCAGAGTGCAGGTCAATTAACTTGGGCTCTTGCTATGGGGCTAAAAATAGCAGTATAGACATTCGGGCTTCGGTCAGAGCCCAGGCTCTGAAACTCAGTGAGGAGGAAGGGTCTCGGAGCCTGGGCTCTCAACCCGAGCTCAAACTTCTACACTGTTGTCATAAATATAAAGGGAAGGGTAAACCCCTTTGAAATCCCTCCTGGCCAGGGGAAAGCTCCTCTCACCTGTAAAGGGTTAAGAAGCTAAAGGTAACCTCGCTGGCACCTGACCAAAATGACCAATGAGGAGACAAGATACTTTCAAAAGCTGGGAGGAGGGAGAGAAACAAAGGGTCTGTCTGTAGTCCTCTTGGCCGGGGACAGAACAGGAATGGAGTCTTAGAACTTTTAGTAAGTAATCTAGCTAGGTATGTGTTAGATTATGATTTCTTTAAATGGCTGAGAAAAGAATTGTGCTGAATAGAATAACTATTTCTGACTGTGTATCTTTTTTGTAACTTAAGGTTTTGCCTAGAGGGGTTCTCTATGTTTTTGAATCTAATTACCCTGTAAGATATCTACCATCCTGATTTTACAGGGGGGATTTCTTTATTTCTATTTACTTCTATTTTTTATTAAAAGTCTTCTTGTAAAACACTGAATGCTTTTTCATTGTTCTCAGATCCAAGGGTTTGGGTCTGTGGTCACCTATGCAAATTGGTGAGGCTTTTTATCCAACATTTCCCAGGAAAGGGGGGGTGCAAGTGTTGGGAGGATTGTTCATTGTTCTTAAGATCCAAGGGTCTGGGTCTGTAGTCACCTAGGCAAATTGGTGAGGCTTTTTACCAAACCTTGTCCAGGAAGTGGGGTGCAAGGTTTTGGGAAGTATTTTGGGGGGAAGGACGCGTCCAAACAGCTCTTCCCCAGTAACCAGTATTAGTTTGGTGGTGGTAGCGGCCATTCCAAGGATAACGGGGGTAATATTTTGTACCTTGGGGAAGTTTTGACCTAAGCTGGTAAAGATAAGCTTAGGAGGTTTTTCATGCAGGTCCCCACATCTGTACCCTAGAGTTCAGAGTGGAGGAGGAACCTTGACATGGTGGCACAGTGGTGGGATTAACCTGAAATCATTTTGAGATCCAGTTGAGATTTTTTGAACTAGAAATACAGATTTTAAAAAGGAATTTTTAGGAAGTCCAGAAGGCAGCTTTGAAACTGAAAGCAGCTTGGTTTCTCTCGGCTTTGTGGCCAAGCAGAGACAAAAGGGGATTATCTTGTGAATTGCAGGTTTTCTTTGCCTAGAGGCAGGGTACTTAACTCCTGCAGGGAAATTCACAGTCTTCCAACCCAGAGGTTTTTTTTTCTTTTCTTCCTAAAAGTAAATAGGGGGTGTGTGCTCTACCCATTTGCCTGGAGACAAAAGTGGCAGGGTTTTTTTAGGATTTTGATTTTTTTTTGTTTTACAAGGAGCACAGGTTTGAAAAGAAATTTTTTTTTTTTCTTTGGGCTGGGTAAGCAGTTTTCCAAGTAGTTGGAGGTTTTTTGCTTTAATTTGGGCCCAGAGCAGAGACAAGGGAATTGTCTTTTTCTGTAGGCTGACAATCACTATCAGAGAATAGGTACTCTATTCCAGCACAGCAAAAGTTTACAGCCAAGTTTTGTTTGTTTATTTCTAAACCTCGGGTGTAAAGTTAGTTAAAAACAGAGAGGTTAGAATGGCCAAATCCTCAGCTCGACTACAGCTGGAATTAGCCAAATTTCAGGCTGAGGAAAAACAAAGGGAACATGAAAGACAGATAGAACTCATGCGGCTGGAGAAGGAGGTACAGGAGGCTGCCCACAAGAGGGAAATGGAGGCAAGGAAGCATGTGGAGGAGATGGAGAGGATAAAGGCCCAGCAGAATATACCAACAAACCCTAGCAATCCTTCTCCAGGTACCACTTTCCATCCCAGAAAGTTCCCCACCTACAAGGCAGGTGATGATACTGAGGCCTTCCTAGAAAACTTCGAAAGGGCCTGCCTTGGGTACAACATCTCTACTGACCAATACATGGTAGAGCTGAGGCCGCAGCTCAGTGGACCCTTAGCTGAGGTGGCAGCTGAAATGCCTAAAGAACACATGAACAAGTATGAACTGTTTAAATCCAAGGCGAGAGTCAGAATGGGGATAACACCCGAGCAGTCTCGTCGGAGGTTCAGAGCCCTAAGGTGGAAACCAGACATGTCATTTACCCGACATGCCTACCACATTGTAAAACATTGGGATGCCTGGATATCAGGAGCAAGTGTTGAATCTCCAGTAAATTTGCCCTTCCTAATGCAAATGGAACAATTCTTAGAGGGTGTTCCTGAGGAAATAGAAAGATACATCCTAGATGGGAAACCCAAAACTGTAATTGAGGCAGGAGAGATTGGAGCCAGATGGGTGGAGGTGGCAGAGAAGAAGAAAACTGGTCGCAGTTGGAGCGGAGACCAGAAGGGACCACCCCAGACCACACCCTATTACCGGGGGCCGCCCAAAGCCCCACCTACCTCCCAAAGAACCCTCCAGACCCCTTATCGTCCCACCACCCCGTTCTCCAGCAACCCACCTCGCCCCGGTGACCCGTCAGCTGGACGATGTTTTAAATGTAACGAGCTGGGGCATGTAAAGGCCAACTGCCCCAAGAACCCCAACAGGTTACAGTTCATTGCACCGGAATCACACCAGAGGTCCACAGGCCCAGATACCTCCCAGATACCCTTGGAGCGGAGGGAAACTGTGAGTGTGGGTGGGAAGAAGGTCACCGCGTGGAGGGACACCGGAGCACAAGTGTCAGCTATCCATGCTTCCTTAGTGGACCCCAATTTAATCAACCCAGAGATCCAAGTGACGATTCAACCCTTCAAGTACAACTCTTTCAATTTGCCTACAGCCAAGTTGCCTGTCCAGTACAAGGGCTGGTCAGGAATGTGGACTTTTGCAGTCTATGATGATTATCCCATCTCCATGCTGTTGGGGGAAGACTTGGCCAATCATGTGAAGCAGGCCAAGAGGGTGGGAATGGTCACCCGCAACCAGGCTAAACAAGCCGTGAGGCCTAGCTCTGTTCCGGAAACTTCTATCAGGACCCAGTCAGAGGTGATGGACCTGGACCCCAGGCCAATGTCTGCAACAGCAGTAGTGGATCCAGTCCCAGAGACCCAGACGGAACCAGTCCCAGAACCGGAACCAGCCAAACAACCAACACCAGACCCCGTGCCAGCACTGAATCCAGTACTTGCAACCTCAACACCAGAGGGCCCCACCGAACCTGAACTGGCAGCAGCCGATAACCCTACACAAGAGGCTCAGCCGGAGCCTGAATCCCAACATAGTGCACCAGCGGAGAGCGGTTCACAGTCAACAGAAACAGCTCCATCCCCTATATCGCTTCCAGAGGGACCAAGCCTATGTCCCCAATCCAATGAGGAACTGATGTCTCCAGCATCAAGGGAACAGTTCCAGACCGAACAGGAAGCAGATGAAAGCCTCCAGAGAGCTTGGACGGCGGCACGGAGCAACCCACCGCCTCTCAGCTCTTCTAATCGATCCAGGTTTGTTGTAGAAAGAGGACTTTTATACAAGGAAACTCTTTCTGGGGGACACCAGGAAGACTGGCATCCTCAGAGACAGTTGGTAGTTCCAACTAAATACCGGGCCAAGCTCTTGAGCTTAGCCCATGATCACCCTAGTGGCCATGCTGGGGTGAACAGGACCAAAGACCGTTTGGGGGGGTCATTCCACTGGGAGGGAATGGGCAAGGATGTTTCTACCTATGTCCAGTCTTGTGAGGTGTGCCAAAGAGTGGGAAAACCCCAAGACCAGGTCAAAGCTCCTCTCCAGCCACTCCCCATCATTGAAGTTCCATTTCAGCGAGTAGCTGTGGATATTCTGGGTCCTTTTCCGAAAAAGACACCCAGAGGAAAGCAGTACATACTGACTTTCATGGATTTTGCCACCCGATGGCCGGAAGCAGTAGCTCTAAGCAACACCAGGGCTAAAAGTGTGTGCCAGGCACTAGCAGACATTTTTGCCAGGGTAGGTTGGCCCTCCGACATCCTCACAGATGCAGGGACTAATTTCCTGGCAGGAACTATGAAAAACCTTTGGGAAGCTCATGGGGTAAATCACTTGGTTGCCACTCCTTACCATCATCAAACAAATGGCATGGTGGAGAAGTTTAATGGAACTTTGGGGGCCATGATACGTAAATTCGTAAATGAGCACTCCAATGATTGGGACCTAGTATTGCAGCAGTTGCTCTTTGCCTACAGAGCTGTACCACATCCCAGTTTAGGGTTTTCTCCATTTGAACTTGTATATGGCCGTGAGGTTAAGGGGCCATTGCAGTTGGTGAAGCAGCAATGGGAGGGATTTACACCTTCTCCAGGAACTAACATTCTGGACTTTGTAACCAACCTACAAAACACCCTCCGAACCTCTTTAGCCCTTGCTAGAGAAAACTTACAGGATGCTCAAAAAGAGCAAAAAGCCTGGTATGATAAACATGCCAGAGAGCGTTCCTTCAAAGTAGGAGACCAGGTCATGGTCTTAAAGGCGCTCCAGGCCCATAAAATGGAAGCATCGTGGGAAGGGCCATTCGTGGTCCAGGAGCGCCTGGGAGCTGTTAATTATCTCATAGCATTCCCCACCTCCAACCGAAAGCCTAAGGTGTATCATATTAATTCTCTAAAGCCCTTTTATTCCAGAGAATTAAAGGTTTGTCAGTTTACAGCCCAGGGAGGAGACGACGCTGAGTGGCCTGAAGGTGTCTACTACGAAGGGAAATGTGCTGGTGGTGTGGAAGAGGTGAACCTCTCCATGACCCTTGGGCGTATGCAGCGACAGCAGATCCAGGAGCTGTGCACTAGCTACGCGCCAACGTTCTCAGCCACCCCAGGACTGACTGAACGGGCATACCACTCCATTGACACAGGTAATGCTCACCCAATTAGGGTCCAACCTTACCGGGTGTCTCCTCAAGCTAAAACTGCTATAGAACGGGAGATCCAGGATATGTTACAGATGGGTGTAATCCGCCCCTCTGAAAGTGCATGGGCATCTCCAGTGGTTCTAGTTCCCAAACCAGATGGGGAAATACGTTTTTGCGTGGACTACCGTAAGCTAAATGCTGTAACTCGCCCAGACAATTATCCAATGCCACGCACTGATGAACTATTAGAGAAACTGGGACGGGCCCAGTTCATCTCTACCTTGGACTTAACCAAGGGGTACTGGCAGGTACCGCTAGATGAATCTGTCAAGGAAAGGTCAGCCTTCATCACACATCTCGGGCTGTATGAATTTAATGTACTCCCTTTCGGGCTGCGAAATGCACCCGCCACTTTCCAAAGACTTGTAGATGGTCTCCTAGCGGGATTAGGAGAATATGCAGTTGCCTACCTTGACGATGTGGCCATATTTTCGGATTCCTGGGCAGACCACCTGGAACATCTACAAAAAGTCCTTGAGCGCATAAGGGAGGCAGGACTAACTGTTAAGGCTAAGAAGTGTCAAATAGGCCTAAACAGAGTGACTTACCTTGGACACCAGGTGGGTCAAGGAACTATCAGCCCCCTACAGGCCAAAGTGGATGCTATCCAAAAGTGGCCTGTCCCAAGGTCAAAGAAACAGGTTCAATCCTTCTTAGGCTTGGCCGGTTATTACAGACGATTTGTACCGCACTACAGCCAAATTGCTGCCCCACTGACAGACCTAACCAAAAAGAAACAGCCAAATGCTGTTCAGTGGACCGGAAAGTGTCAGAAGGCCTTTAACAAGCTTAAAGCGACACTCATGTCTGACCCTATACTAAGGGCCCCAGACTTTGACAAACCGTTCCTAGTAACCACAGATGCATCCGAGCGTGGTGTGGGAGCAGTTTTAATGCAGAAAGGACCTGATCAAGAATTCCACCCTGTAGTGTTTCTCAGCAAAAAACTGTCTGAGAGGGAAAGCCACTGGTCAGTCACTGAAAAAGAATGTTATGCCATTGTCTACGCTCTGGAAAAGCTACGCCCATATGTTTGGGGACGGCGTTTCCACCTGCAAACCGACCATGCTGCACTAAAGTGGCTTCACACCGTCAAAGAAACTAACAAAAAACTTCTTCGGTGGAGTTTAGCTCTCCAAGATTTTGATTTCGACATCCAACACATCTCAGGAGCTTCTAACAAAGTGGCTGATGCACTCTCCCGTGAAAGTTTCCCAGAATCAACTGGTTAAAATCGTCCTTGAGATGTGGAAAATATTGTCAGTCTTTATGTACTTGGTAGTATATTTAGAGATGCATGTGTCTTATTAACTCTGTTTTCCTAGAGCTCCAGGAAGAAATCCCAGCCAGTGTTTCACCCTAGCTGAGATTTGGGGGGCGTGTCATAAATATAAAGGGAAGGGTAAACCCCTTTGAAATCCCTCCTGGCCAGGGGAAAGCTCCTCTCACCTGTAAAGGGTTAAGAAGCTAAAGGTAACCTCGCTGGCACCTGACCAAAATGACCAATGAGGAGACAAGATACTTTCAAAAGCTGGGAGGAGGGAGAGAAACAAAGGGTCTGTCTGTAGTCGTCTTGGCCGGGGACAGAACAGGAATGGAGTCTTAGAACTTTTAGTAAGTAATCTAGCTAGGTATGTGTTAGATTATGATTTCTTTAAATGGCTGAGAAAAGAATTGTGCTGAATAGAATAACTATTTCTGACTGTGTATCTTTTTTGTAACTTAAGGTTTTGCCTAGAGGGGTTCTCTATGTTTTTGAATCTAATTACCCTGTAAGATATCTACCATCCTGATTTTACAGGGGGGATTTCTTTATTTCTATTTACTTCTATTTTTTATTAAAAGTCTTCTTGTAAAACACTGAATGCTTTTTCATTGTTCTCAGATCCAAGGGTTTGGGTCTGTGGTCACCTATGCAAATTGGTGAGGCTTTTTATCCAACATTTCCCAGGAAAGGGGGGGTGCAAGTGTTGGGAGGATTGTTCATTGTTCTTAAGATCCAAGGGTCTGGGTCTGTAGTCACCTAGGCAAATTGGTGAGGCTTTTTACCAAACCTTGTCCAGGAAGTGGGGTGCAAGGTTTTGGGAAGTATTTTGGGGGGAAGGACGCGTCCAAACAGCTCTTCCCCAGTAACCAGTATTAGTTTGGTGGTGGTAGCGGCCATTCCAAGGATAACGGGGGTAATATTTTGTACCTTGGGGAAGTTTTGACCTAAGCTGGTAAAGATAAGCTTAGGAGGTTTTTCATGCAGGTCCCCACATCTGTACCCTAGAGTTCAGAGTGGAGGAGGAACCTTGACAACTGTTATTTTTAGCCCTGTAGTGTGAGCCTGTTCAGACTGAATAGGGTGACCACCTTTTCAAAAGGCAAAAGTGGGACAGATGCAGGAACCCCACCCTCTCTGTGGCCCCGCCCCTACTCCTCCAGCCCTGGACTGGAACTTGAACTCTGCATTTCCAGACTATCCTGCCCAATTTGGGACACATGGTTATCCTAAGCCCAAGACAGCTGACCCGGGCTCTGAGACTCACTGCTGAGGGTCTGATTTTGGAGTGTAGGCATATTGGGAGGGAAGAACTCAAATGTGGACAACACGTAGTGGAAGTCATCATTATACAAATAAATAAAAATAGTTGCAATCTCTGATCATCCTTTTCAGAATGATTATCATTCTGGTGTCTTAATCAGCCTTAATTTTATTTGCTCTAACTGTAGCCTTGAACACAATTAGTGACAGCAGAGTAATGAGTTGGTATTTGAGATGCTTTTGTATTTGCCCTTTGAAAGTTGTAATTCTGTCATTAAGATACGTCTACATTTTTTGCAGAGGTTCAACTGTTATATATCAAATAGTTGCAGTAATTCCTCAAGACCCTATCCTAGTGCATGTTGGATATGCAGTCCTGTCTTAAGGAAAGCTATTGTTCTGTAGTATCAATGAGATTCCAGCCATAATACTGTAATTGATTGTTGACAAGATTTGCATTCCCTCCTACAGTGTCTTAACTGAAATTGTAACTAGCTTAACTACTTATCTCTTTTCTATCTCAGATTTTAGATACTCTGAATGTGCATATATGCTGATTATTAGAGTTATAATCAGATATATGCCACAGGGATGTTTCTACGCAGTGCCTCAAATTGTCTGTCTATAACAGTGCAACATTCATTCACACATTTATCATCTGACTAAATAATCCTATTCTACTACCAGTTATCTTATCTTTAGTGATATTAAAGCAACATTAACAAACTGAAAAGTAATCCTGCTAGGATGCAGGCAATGAACTCGACTTGGTTTCCTTCAAGATTTTGTGTCGGGCAAATATTAGATACTTCAAATGAAGGTGTAAAACTGCTGTAACAGACATTTATACAATACTATGCCTATGGGAATAGTTTCTTAGTGGCCTGCTTATGTCCTGAAACACAAATAGTGAGATTCCTTTTAAATCCTAACCCCAATTTCCTGATACAAGCGCAAAATGCAGCCTGGAGTGTGCGGCCAGGGCTGTAAGCCACCTTTGTGCTCTCTTTGTGCTTGAGTCACTCAAGAAGAGGCTCCTGACAGCAGCAGCAAAATGGGGGATTCAGCCTCTGTGACTGGCTAGTGAATGTAACTCTCTGGTAAAGATGGTTTTCACTGGTCACTGAGAGGAGCTAGTGATCTGTCCAACAGTTTCCTTCTGAGGATGATATTCTACATGAGGACAGACAGTTCAGTAAGTGTGAAATGGATTTTTCCAAAATGGCTGACTATATTTTTCATGTTGTTTTGACTGGTGGTTAGTGGGATTCCTGTAGTTTTGTTTTTGTTGGTAAACAGATTAGGTTTTTCTGGTTGTTGCTCAGCAGTTGCTGCTGCTCCTGTTCAAGAAGCGATTTTTTTTTTTTTTATGTAGAAACATTATAGTTATTTTTTCTAGCTTTTTATAGGAGAGGAAGGGAGGATAGTTTGCTAATTTTACAGAGTGAAGAAAAACAGTCAATGAGAAAAAGGGAATGGTAGTTCCCAGTTCCTGTTGCCTGACAGATTATGGAAAGGTTTTGACAAGGTACAAATACCGTATCCATATAATAGCTGTGGTTCCAATTCTCATTGAAACAAAGGCCACTTACATCACCCTGGCAGTGTACAGTGTACAAACACAGATTAGTTTCGAGTTGAGTTTAAATGAGAATCGGGCCGTGTATGTTTATAGAACACTCAGATAATCTAAAACCTCTCACTGGATTGTGCAGCATGTTAGTTGAAATAGTTGCCATGTAACTATCTGAGGCCTGTGGCAGACAGGAGGTTAAAGCCTTGTTTAAAGCAGCCTCACATTGCTGCAGCTGCTGCTTGTGATTTCAGGGGGAACTGCAACCTGAGGTTTGAGTGGCCTACAATTCAGCAGACAATCTAATTGTGCAACAAGAATTCCTGGAGGGGAATGTCAATGAGCCTAATTGGTTGCTTAGAGCTGGTTCAGGAGCGATGGAGGAATATATACCAGCAAGGGGGAAGGAACAGAAAGGGACCCTAAGAGAACTATACAAATCTCTATTCACTGGACTTCAGGGAACAACCCCCTTTTCACGTAGACTTCTCTTTATTTTGTTTGTCTCTATCTGCAACAGGCCTTATTATTCTGTGTGACGAAATCCCTGTGGTTTAGTTTTCTTCGATCTGGAACAAATAGCCACATCTCTGAGTAGCCATCACACATCTTGTTCCAAGCAAGTAATTTGGGATCTAGTCCTCTCAAGTGCTGAGGGAATTCCCAGGGGATGCAGAGTACCCTCAACCCCCACTGAAATCAATGGAAGTTGAGGATACTTAACACCTCAGCAGATCCCTCTACTGCATATATCAGATGTAGTGTACAAATTTAAATTACTTCTAATGGGTAAGAAAATGTGATTTTTAAAAGCTTTAACAGTGCTGCTATTCATTTTCCTTTTTAATGTGAGTCTTCCCAGTTAGATTCATTTTCTCATGCATAAGAACTAAACTTAGTGCTCACGTCAGTTTAATGTAATAAACTCTGGAGACACCAAATTGAATACTATCATACTTAGGTCCCTGCTGAAGTTTTGACAACCACAATACATATCAGGAGGACCATAGCAAGCAACCCTACTTTATCGGTTTGAAAATTCCATTTAATTTTTTTAAAAACTTGTGTGCTTCAGTAAAAAGTCATTTTCCTGACAATATGATTTCCCACTGCAAGCAATTACATTTGCAGTATAGAAAGTAAATAAAAATCATGGTGGGTAGGAACATTGCTACCTCTTGCACATGGACTATCTAATACCCATGTGATAAAATGCAGGGACATGTGATTGCAGGACCACATAAACAGAATGCAAAACATGGCAGTGCAATTTATCTAGTAGGCTGACCAGACGTCCCGATAAATTCGGGACTGTCCTGATATTTAGTTAAAAGAAAAGGAGTACTTGTGGCACCTTAGAGACTAACCAATTTATTTGAACATAAGCTTCCATGAGCTACAGCTCACTTCATTGGATGCATACTGTGGAAAATACAGAAGATGTTCTTATACATACAAACCATGAAAAAATGGGTGTTTACCACGACAAAAGGTTTTCTCTCCCCTCACCCCACTCTCCTGTTGGTAATAGCTTATCTAAAGTGATCACTCTCCTTACGATGTGTATGATAATCAAGTTGGGCCATTTCCAGCACAAATCCAAGTTTTTCTCCCCACCCTCCCCACCAAACCCACTCTCCTGTTGGTAATAGCTTATCTAAAGTGATCACTCTCCTTACAATGTGTATGATAATCAAGGTGGGCCATTTCCAGCACAAATCCAGGGTTTAACAAGAATGTCTGAGGAAGGGGGTGGGGGTAGGAAAAAAAACAGGGGAAATAGGTTATCTTGCATAATGACTTAGCCACTCCCAGTCTCCATTCAAGCCTAAGTTAATTGTATCCAATTTGCAAATGAATTCCAATTCAACAGTCTCTCGCTGGAGTCTGGTTTAGAAGTTTTTCTGTTGTACTATCGCAACTTTCATGTCTGTATTCACGTGACCAGAGAGATTGAAGTGTTCTCCGACTGGTTTATGAATGTTATAATTCTTGACATCTGATTTGTGTCCATTTATTCTTTTACGTAGAAACTGTCCAGTTTGACCAATGTACATGGCAGAGGGGCATTGCTGGCACATGATGGCATATATCACATTGGTAGATGTGCAGGTGAACGAACCTCTGATAGTGTGGCTGATGTTATTAGGCCCTGTGATGGTGTCCCCTGAATAGATATGTGGGCACAGTTGGCAACGGGCTTTGTTGCAAGGATAGGTTCCTGGGTTAGTGGTTCTGTTGTGTGGTATGTGGTTGCTGGTGAGTATTCGCTTCAGGTTGGGGGGCTGTCTGTAGGCAAGGACTGGCCTGTCTCCCAAGATTTGTGAGAGTGTTAGGTCATCCTTTGTCTCTCACAAACCTTGGGAGACAGGCCAGTCCTTGCCTACAGACAAACCATAAACCAGTCGGAGAACACTTCAATCTCTCTGGTCATGCGATTACAGACGTTAAAGTTGCGATATTAAAACAGAAAAACTTCAAAACCAGACTCCAGCGAGAGACTGTTGAATTGGAATTCATTTGCAAATTGGATACAATTAGCTTAGGCTTGAATAGAGACTGGGAGTGGCTAAGTCATTATGCAAGGTAACCTATTTCCCCTTGTTTTTTCCTACCCCCCCTTCCTCAGACTTTCTTGTTAAACCCTGGATTTGTGCTGGAAATGGCCCACCTTGATTATCATACACATTGTAAGGAGATTGATCACTTTAGATAAGTTATTACCAGCAGGAGAGTGGGGTGGGGGGAGAGAAAACCTTTTGTAGTGGTAAACACCCATTTTTTCACGGTTTGTATGTATATGAACATCTTCTGTATTTTCCACAGTATGCATCCAATGAAGTGAGCTATAGCTCACGAAAGCTTATGCTCAAATAAATTGGTTAGTCTCTAGGGTGCCACAAGTACTCCTTTTCTTTTTGCGAATACAGACTAACACGACTGTTACTCTGAAACCTCTGATATTTCGTTGTTTGTTCCGTGTCCTGACCGATGTACAGTTGGGATGCCATTTGTCCCGATATTTTGCTTCGGCGGCACTCCGGCTTTTTTTGGTGGTTTTTTTTTGCTTGGGGCGGCAAAAAACCTAGACCCGGCCCTGTGGCTGCTCCCCCATGTGTCCCATTATTTTGTTCTTGTCATTTGGTCACCCTATTATCTAGCAACTTCATAATTTCTTATTCTGTCCACCCAAAAACTGAGGCTCCACTCCCCAAAGGACTACTTCCAAGCATATAAAGCTCTGAGTAGCTTCAAACACAGCATGTCCCCCCGTTTTCTTCAGAAAAGTGAAAAAGCTTTCTTAAGCAGTATTATATTCTGATATGTTGTTCTGTAGCTTGAAGACTAAAGGCCTGATTCTCTAACTGCCTTGCACTCTGTGTAGTCATTTGCATCTGTGTAGAAAGAACATAAAATGCTTAAGGACACCTTCTGTTCATTCACTTTTATACAGTTAGTAACAACTACACAAGGTGCAAGGCAGTTGGAGAATCAGACCCAAAGTGTTCATATGCTGTGTCTTCTGCCATTTGTGTATCAATCCTTTGCTTTATGTACTTGTCGTAATATAGCATAGGCATTTGCATTGCATCAGTTATTCAGCCTGGGCCAATTCCTAACTCCCTTCACAAAGCCCTATTGAACTGAGCTTTGCACAAGGGTTCTGTGTGGTGGAAGGGCTGGTTGCGGAGCACCAGATCTCCACATAAGACGTTTCACCAGTGGAGTCACATCTTCGTTAATCTATTTGTCCCTCTCCCAATTATATAGCACTCAGTGGATATAGTAACCCACTTGAATAAATTCTGGCTTGCCCTACTTGTGTGGGAAAACTATCCTGTTCTGCTGTCTTTTGGGCCTTACATATTTCTCTAACGATTGGACAGGGTCTGGTGCATTGTGTAGAATAGAATGTTACTACACTGGAGTATCTGGTTATTGGTATTTGCATTTTCCCAAAAGCTTTCTGGCCTCCAAAAGTCATTTATAGAACTGAAATAAGGCAACATGAAATCTTCTCATAGTATTTCCACCATTCATGAATTGAATGCCAATGAAAAGAACAGGTGTCTCATTATTTTGGGTCACAAATAGCTTCTTGAGTGAAAAACAAACAAAAACACAAGAAATGCAAACATTAGAACCTGCACATGCCCCTAGAGTAAATCTGAATTTTGGGGTAAAGACAGTTAAGCAGGACAGATAGTTTACGAAGAATTTGGCATCCATAAATATAACAAGCTGAACTAAAAGAAAAGCAGATTAGGGCCTACCCATCATTTACTGTGCATCTAAATAATAAAAGAAACACCCGTAAAATATTTTTCAGTTGACAAATATGGTGTCATTACAATCTAATTAAACACAGCTGATTCCTATAGGAGTTCACTAAAAAGAGAGAAATGTAAATGTAATGCAAGTTATATATATAAAAATATTTAATATACCTTATTGTGTTCTGGGGAAAAAACATTGTTTTAAACAATTCCAATATTGATATGCAGCATAGCTATTTTGTTCCTTATAAACTTTTTTTTAAAAAGTCATGCTGGAAAACATGTGTTGAGGTTATAGGGACAAACCATCCCGATGTGCAGAAAGAATTGTAAATATGGCAGGCGACCAGCTTGGCTTAACAGTGAAATCCTTGCTGATCTTAAACACAAAAAAGCAGCTTACAAGAAGTGGCAGACTGGACAAATGACCAGGGAAGATTGGACCAGGACCAGCGAATGCATTGCTCGGGCATGCAGGAGTGAAATCAGGAAGGCCAAATCACACCTGGAGTTGCAGCTTGCTAGAGATGTTAAGAGTAACAAGAAGGGTTTCTTCAGGTATGTTAGCAACAAGAAGAAAGTCAAGGAAAGTGTGGGCCCCTTACTGAATGAGGGAGGCAACCTAGTGACAGAGGATGTGGAAAAAGCTAAAGTACTCAATGCTTTTTTTGCCTCTATCTTCACAAACAAGGTCAGCTCCCAGACTACTGCACTGGGCAGCACAGCATGGGGAGGAGGTGACCAGCCCTCTGTGGAGAAAGAAGTGGTTCGGGACTATTTAGAAAAACTGGACGAGCACAAGTCCATGGGGCCGGATGTGCTGCATCCGAGAGTGCTAAAGGAGTTGGTGGATGTGATTGCAGAGCCATTGGCCATTATCTTTGAAAACTCATGGTGATCAGGGGAGGTCCCGGACGACTGGAAAAAGGCTAATGTAGTGCCCATATTTAAAAAGGGGGAGGGGGAGGATCCTGGGAACTACAGGCCAGTCAGCCTCACCTCAGTCCCTGGAAAAATCATGTAGCAGGTCTTCAAGGAATCAATTCTGAAGCACTTAGAGGAGAGGAAAGTGATCAGGAACAGTCAGCATGGATTCAGCTAGGGCAAGTCATGCCTGACTAACCTAATTGCCTTCTATGACAAGATAACTGGCTCTGTGGATGAGGGGAAAGCAGTGGATTTGGTGTTCCTTGACTTTAGCAAAGCTTTTGACACGGTCTCCCACAGTATTCTTGCCAGCAAGTTAAAGACATATGGGCTGGATGAATGGACTATAAAGTGGATAGAAAGCTGGCTAGATTGTCGGGCTCAACGGGTAGTTATCAATGGCTCCATGTCTAGTAGGCAGCCGGTATCAAGCGGAGTGCCCCAAGGGTCGGCCCTCGGGCTGGTTTTGTTCAATATCTTCGTTAATGATCTGGAGGATGGTGTGGATTGCACCCTCAGCAAGTTTGCAGATGACACTAAACTGGGAGGAGAGCTAGATACGCTGGAGGATAGGGATACGATACAGAGGGCCCTAGACAAATTAGAGGATTGGGCCAAAAGAAATCTAATGGGTTCAACAAGGACAAGTGCAGAGTCCTGCACTTAGGATGGAAGAATCCCATGCACTGCTACAGACTAGGGACTGAATGGCTCGGCAGCAGTTCTGCAGAAAAGGACCTAGGGGTTACAGTGGATGAGAAGCTGAAAATGAGTCAACAGTGTGCCGTTGTTGCCAAGAAGGCCAATGGCATTTTGGGATGTATAAGTAGGGGCATTGCCAGCAGATCGAGGGACATGATCGTTCCCCTCTATTTGACATTGGTGAGGCCTCATCTGGAGTACTGTGTCCAGTTTTGGGCCCCACACTACAAGAAGGATGTGGAAAAATTGGAAAACGTCCAGTGGAGGGCAACAAAAATGATTAGGGGACTGGAACACTTGACTTATGAGGAGAGGCTGAGGGAACTGGGATTGTTTAGTCTGCAGAAGAGAAGAATGAGGGGGGATTTGATAGCTGCTTTCAACTATCTGAAAGGGGGTTCCAAAGAGGATGGCTCTAGACTGTTCTCAGTGGTAGCAGATGACAGAACGAGGAGTAATGGTCTCAATTTGCAGTGGGGAAGGTTTAGGTTGGATATTAGGAAAAACTTTTTCACGAGGAGGGTGGTGAAACACTGGAATGCGTTACCTAGGGAGGTGGTGGAATCTTCTTCCTTGGAAGTTTTCAAGGCTCGTCTTGACAAAGCCCTGGCTGGGATGATTTAGTTGGGGATTGGTCCTGCTTTGAGCAGCGGGTTGGACTAGATGACCTCCTGAGGTCCCTTCCAACCCTGACATTCTATGATTCTATGAAACTACTTTCAGGTGAATAGAAATTTTAAAGGGTATTTTCCGATGGCTTTAAATTATAGCTTTGACAGCTAGATTCATTTTTTCCCCCTTATAAATACTGCACTAAATCATTAGTTCGGTAAACTGTGGTCAGTTTTACAGACAACAATATTATTGTAGTACTATATTTAAGTATTTGCATGAATGGTTAGTTGACAAATAACCCCAGCAATGTTCAGATAGCACTACCACTATATAATGGTGTCAATGTCAAAATACATATTTATGTAATGAATATAAATTTGGGTCCTGCTCCGACAAGCTGCCCAACACAGGTGGACGTCTGAGCCTGCAAAGATCCTTTCTGACTTCAGTGAGGCTCTGCCTGGGTGCAGAACATGGCCTACATGGCACTCCTTGCAGGTTTTTTGGGGGGTAAGATTATAAAAAGATTGCAAGGAGCTAAATGGTACCTGTGTGGCCCCAAAGGCCTTTCAGCTCCCAAGGGTCCTCTATAGGAGCAGCTCAGTAGCCTACAGGATCAATCCTTAAATTTGTTCCTTTCCTGCCCCTCCAGGTTTTCAGCAACATTCCTTCATCTTTCTACCATCTTCCATTTCTATTCCTTATCACTGCTGTCTAAAGGTGTTTTCCCATCTTTCTACTCTTGCTATGTTTATGCCAGTCAAAAGTATATTAGGATATAAAAAAGTCTTTGTGATGTTATGGTCTACATCGCCATAATATGCATGAAGCCCCATTCTGTGCCAGCAGCTATATATATATTTTATTCAGCTGCTGAAGACCCAGTCACGAATGATATTTAAATGAACCAATTTCATGGAGCTTCAGAAAAAAACTTCCCGCTGAACAGCAGGAAAGACATTTTCAGCAATCTGTTTGTTTGTTCATCTTGTAATATGAAGTACATACATAAGATTCAATTCCTTATTACGCCACCACTTATTTCTGCTTCCCAAACTTTTAGTTGTTCAAAGCTCTACCACATACAGCTCCTTGCTCAGGGCTATAACTCTGAGCACATCACCCCCAACCTTTGAGGACTTTGTTGACTCTCATAAATTATTTTCAATTCCAGCTTTAAAAACCCCTTACCTAAAATTATTTGTGGACCTTACTTTTTTGTGTCATCTTATACCTCCAGCTCGCTTGCACCTTATTTGATTCTTAAGCCAAAGGTCATCTTATTGATCCTACTTCCAACTCAGTTACTATGACTGGCAAATCTTTTAGTTATCTAACTAATGTACTCTTATATGGATCAACATTAAGTCTTTAGCTTATTGATTTTTCCTATAAATGACTTTTATCACTTGGGTTTATTTTACATTAGCTTAAAATATTAAGAACTATTTTCTTTCCTCCCTCAAATTTATTTACTTTATAGTCAATTTTTCTCATTAAGTATTTTCAGATAATCCTGTGGAGAAGATTAAACAATTGTGTTTCACTAGTTTAATTCAATAGAGAAATAAGGACAGTATAAACAGTGTGCAGACTCACAGGCAGGAGAAGTGCCACAGGGTGGAAGAATCCAAAGAGTAGTTGGTATACCATTAACCCGGTAGAAGCATGTTCCAGCCCCCAGAGAAGTCAGTGGGAGTTTTGTCACTAACTTCAATGGGACAGGATCTGACATAAAGGCCCTTCAAAATTGCTATATAAAGATTCAACAAATGCCTGTTTTTAAACTTCAAGTTATATCTCTGGAAATATCTCCTTTGATATAGTGTATAATGTCAAAGTATGTTAATGTAAACTTGCTGCAGGAAGAGGGATATTGCCACAATGGGAAAATTTCCACTTGTCTTCTCTGTAAATAATTTTTATTACACTGACTTTGTTATTGCACAAAACGTCAGAGCATGTTGGATTATCATCTCAATGTATGCTTGTCCTATAAAATAATTTTCTCAAAACAAATGGAGCTAACTGCTTCAGTCAAGGACAATGAGATACACAAACATGGAAGACCTAGCTACATGTATACAGCTGCTCTCACTGTTTTCTGGCAGCTTATGTATACTAGGTTATATTCTGTTTGCTCTCTCTCTCTCTCTCTCTCCACACACACACACACATTATATAGTATAAATACTATACATTATATGATGTTTCTATCTATCTATCTAGAGAGAAAAATTGGTAAGGTCAAGTCCTTCTCTGGAATATACAGCTTATACCTTTTATTTGCATTTCAGATCTCTGTTTTATATTCTGTACCTGATCCCTACAGAAAAATCCTATTAATTGGTATTGTGAAGGGACCAAGTGCAGAATATGAAAGAGATATACGTAGCAAATGAGAGATTTGTTGGGTGGATTGAATATCTGAATTTGCCTTTTAATTGTTATTTCTAATGTGTATTAGTTACAGTTCATGTAGCCAATATTCTGATTCTGTCACTTACACCTATATATATATTGCCTTATTGGAATTAAAGCTATATATAAAGCTTAATTCCAATAAGGCAATAATTCACTAATGTAACTGAGATCAGAATCAGGCAAAGATATTTGACCAATGTTGCTTTTATTTTATCTTTTTTTTTTTAAGCAAGGGACAGGAATGCACATTTGGATAAATGAGCAAATTGTATGCCATAACATTTCATTCAAACCAGCACTGAACAAACTTTAGAACAAACTAACTGAATACTGTTGAAAGTCAGAGTTGTGGCTATGCCTTGATGGCACATTGGCCACCTATTTATTAAAACTACATTCAGTTGATGGCACATTAGCTTAGTTACAGATCAAGTTCCAGGTATAGGACTATTTGCTCAAAGTTTGGGTTTCAGAAATTAGAAGTAGCTAAGTGTTTTCTCTTTATTTCAATTATTTATCATATATGAATTATCTTATGAAAGTATATCTTTGCCAAATCTTTTGCACATATTTCCCTGGATGCCTGTAACTAGTACAACAGTAGTACTCTGATGTGGGCATTGATATTATAAACTTGGCATTGATATTATAAACTTAGCCTGCAGATATCTTAAAAAGGAAGTAGGAATACAAAATCTTTGAAGTTTAATCTCCATAGCGGCATAAATGAAATATGGTCCAAATTATCCAAAGATTGTGGGTGAGCTGAAACGAATGCACATATAAGGCAAACATTTGTACACATACACTAGCCAGTAGCCACATACCTATTAAGGTATGCAAGCTACCCTGACTTGTGCACATGCATTGTACATTTGTGTGTATGCTTGACTGGCACACACAGTGTGCATGTGTTTTTGAATTTGGAAGCCTCCATTCATAGGTGCTATATTCTGTACATATTATTTATATTACTGCACCATAATCTCTTAATTATTGACAGGACAGTTTACCAGCAGAGAGGGTCAGAATATTACCAGAATATCAGGGTTGGAAGGGACCTCAGGAGGTCATCTAGTCCAACTCCTGCTCAAAGCAGGACTAATCCCCAATTTTTGCCCCAGATCCCTAAATGGCCCCCCTCAAGGATTGAAATCACAACCCTGGGTTTAGCAGGCCAATGCTCAAACCACTGAGCTATCCCTCAGTTTTGTGGTTAAAAGAATGGACTGACACTCAGGAGATCTGGGTTCAATTCTTGGCTCTGCTGCAGCTTTCCTGAGTAACGTTGGGCAAGTCATTGAGGACCAGGTTTTCAAAAGAGCTTGGTACCGTAAAGCTCCCATGTAAGGACCTAATAAGTGGCCAGATTTTCAGAAGTGCTCAGCATCCACCCACTTCCACTGAGAACAATGAGAGAAATGGGAAGTGTTGGGATCTGAGAACTTTGGAAAATCTGGCCCATTTAGCTGCCTCCGTGACAGGTGAGTTCCTTTGAAAATCTCGCTCCTTAATCCCTCTGTACTTCAGTTCCCCTCCTTTCTCCCACCCTCTGTTTTCTTGTTATTCAAATGTTTGATCCCTCAAAACACAACTGCACAGGCAGACTCTCCCGGCCCTCTGAAGTCACAGAGGGTTTTTCCATGCAGTTCTCTTTGGAGATCTAAAGTTCAAGATTCTCTGGGGGAAGGAAATGTCTCTTACTATGTGTTTGTTCTATCTGGCACAATGGAACCCAAAGCTAGGGATCCTAATATAATACAATAACTATGGATCTACATTTTCTTGCACTAATTTTAATTTTCTGCCCTGTCTATTATTTAATTTTTCTTTCAATACTGAGTTTATTGTGTGTTTAAACATTTGCTACATTAATATGAAGATATCTAGAATATTTTGGTATTATTTAATGAAAATTATTTGAAACAATGTTAATATAATTATTTTAATATGATTATCTTCTTTTCCTATGTCTCATTATATGTCCTGTTATGTTCTCCCTTTCTCTTTCATTAGTTTCTTACTTCTGATATTTTGGAGCTCTCTTCAGAATGTCTCACTATACCTAACATTTACCTTCTAATCTTTATTATTTTATTTTACCATGTCTTGTCATTTCCGGCATTCTTTACATTTAGTTTTCTTGAAAATGGTATACAATTTCCCTTTGCATTGTCTCATTTATTTTTACCTGCCCAAGACCATAGTCATTCCAGACTCTGTCATTTGCCTCCTTTGTTTGTGATATATTTATTACAATTTTAGAATTATTCCTCATGCTAATATCAGTCATCATGGGGCTACCCTCATCCAATGGCACCCTAATTTATAATAGGCATAAATAGGAATTCCAGAGGAAAGCGTCATTAACAGAAAGAGGAACTGAGATAAATGTATCGGCTTAAAAGGAAAATCACGACGGAAAAAAGGAAATAAACCAAGGGCGTTCAGAATCTGACAGACCTATAAGGCAGAAGGCTATAAGAGAATAAGGCCTTGTCGACTCTCGAAAGCTACCTAGGCACAGCTATACTAGGAAATCCTCCTAATGGAGATGGCAGCTTATTTGGGCAAGAGTATTTGCAGGTATAGTTTCTTCCAGTGTTCTGAGTGAAATAAACTATACCAGAAAAAGCACTTTTTTTGCCAATTTATAACTGTGTCTATACCAGGACTTTTCCCAGCATTGCTATATTGGTTAGGGGTGTGATTTTTTTCACCCTCCTAACCAACATAGCTCTTCTGGCAAAACTTTTGAGCTTAGTCCAGGACTAACATATGATGGAGAAAGTGTTATCAGATAAAAATGAATCAGTTTAGACTGCAATGAATAAAGTTTGTGTGTTATGGCCAGGATTGACACCACATAACTTTCTCAGGCAATATTTTGTTGCTAGATATGTAATTGTAATGCATTTGGTGCTTGTTACATATCTAGCTTGTATTATAGATTTCTAATTCCAAACTGCACATTTAGTAATGGGGATGAAATATCCCTGATGGCATGTTGTGTAGGGATATGTGTACTGTCTGGAATGTTTTCAAATGATTGATTGTCAAAGGTAGGGTAGCACAGATGGGTCACAACAACTTTTTCTGGAAGGTTATTATTATTATTTTAAATGACAAGTATGAACTTGGGTGAGAATCAACAAATTCATCCATAGCTCAAACTTGAAGTTTTAAGTGGTGGAAAGAAAATAAGCCTGAAACTGATTTGAAAACATGGTTGCCTCATACATCACCAAGCCATTATCAGTCTTTGGGCAGTACATTCCCGTGAGTTTAGTGTGGCATGTATAGTAAAGTATGACAATAATAGCCTCCAGCCGCAGCGTAATCCCAAAACCATCTTCTTACCATGATGCCAGCCACCAGCACTAATATTGGACCCATGTGGCAGATCCAATAAAAAGCACAAACGTGTGTGCATGCCCCCTATGGAAATATGAAAGAAGTCAGCGAATAGCCAAATGATTACATATGAAATATGGAAAAACAATATAATGTACTACCGAAGTGACACTGTAGAGTTATTGCTGCTTTGGGAAGAAATAACTTGCTATTGGCAGAACACATACCTTAGTTCAGTAGGGGAAGATTATGGAGAGAGAGCAATCTTTCCATAACTAAAGGTGCAACCAGAGTCTGTTATAAAACTCTATTTTAATCACCCTAATCATTTTGTCTTGGAAAATGTGTTGAACCTGAAAACGCCCAGAATTACCTTTAAGGCAAAGGAGAATTTTTCTCAAAAGTTTGAAGACAATTCATCAATCTGTTTTTTAATTACAAGGCACTATGAGAATTACATCAATGAGAAATATTTAATTTTTTTATAAAGCTTGCCTCCCTTTAGCTCAAAAATGCTTTTTATCACCCATTTAAGCTTCCAGCACAGTTACATCTTGAAAACACCCTCAGTCCTGATTCCACTGAAGTCATTGCAAGCTTTCTGTCATTGACTTCAGTGGGAGCAGGATAGGACAGTGGTGGAAACTAGCACAAAGCCCTTCTTTTGAAATAACATCTGGAGTCATTCTTATCTTTCCTGGCCGGAATCTCAAATGTTTAGGTTTATAAAAACCAAAACAAAAAGCACTTCTCTGAATTTTAAATTGAGAACAATGCAAAACGCCCTTTGGCTCTATAGTGCCAGGATTTCATCCCTAGTGGGAACAAATGAAATCATAGAACTCTGCCTTTGGAGGTAGACTCTTTAATAAATAACACATCAGTAGCGTGTGTGTGTGTGTGTGTGGGGAGTCTAGGACTTGCTGTGCTGCAGGAGTGGGTGTAGCCATTCGATTCAATAGGTGTGTGAATGAAGGACCAGGGAGGGTCAGTGAGTGCCCAGGCTTGTGGTGTTGCTGCCATCCCACTTGGGATGGAGACGGGATGGTGGGGGGTAGGGGCGGAGGAGAGGGGAGGATCAGAGAGGGCCCAGCCCTGTGGAGTTGTTGCCCAATCTGTGGGGAATAAAAGCAGGGCAGTGCTGCTGGGGGGCTGTTCCCCGTCCCACGTCTTGCTGAACTTCAGCCCTGTGGGTCACTTTGGGCCTGATGCAATTATGCTAGTGGCAGCAACAACTGAATCTGGGCCTGTCTGGGGCAGGCTAGTCACTTCCCACACCATCAATGGCAGGAACAAAACCTGAATAGCACTGCAACCTCGTGTGCCAGATCATACCACCACTTGGGTTTGTTCTGACCTGGCCTGATTTCTGTGGATGCAATTAAAGCCATGGACCCCAACTAAAGTTGCCTATGCTGTGCTCTGAAGTATATTACATTGCCAATTCTTTATTAAAATATATGAAAAGGACTTTCTAAAGCAACAACAACAAAAAAAAGAAAAAGAAACTATCAATGAATCTTCTACAATTTGTACATAAAAGCTCCATTCTGCAAGGTGCTAGGCCTTTCAGCTTGCACTGAATTTGCTTTTGCTTGGCCTTTTTATATAAAAAGACCTATAGTAATGTATTGCACGTACACTGCCTTTTAAAAAAAAAAAGTATTTCTGGTTATGTACTACCAATTTATTTTCTTCTCCATCATCTCAGAAAAAAACATTAACTTTTTGAAAAAAAATTGGGAAAAATTCTTAGTATACTCCTTTTTTTTATTCTGGAGAATTTATTTTAGTTTAGCTGATTTAAACTGAGTTATGTACTTGGATGTGATTCTATGGTATTATTTTCCATAATAAAGCTTTATTCTGTTTGACTTTTTAAGCAGTTCATCTTTATTTCTTTTCACGAAACTAATTACCTTATCCAATCATTCCCATGAGAAATAGTGTCACGGTATCGTTCTTTGTCAGTGTTCAAATGCAGGAGAAGATAAGATACGCAATACTGTAGAATTCTCAATGGGGTACTATTTATGTGGCCAGTAAGCACTTTCTAAAAACTATTGAGCCCAGTCTCAGGAACTTCATAAATGCTTCGTAAGCTTGTTCCATTATTTTGCACAATATATTCAATTGGTTGGATACACTTTTTAGTATTATAGAGTTACAAAATTGGAGTGCTACAAAAAGTAATGATGGACTTATGTATGTATGTCCTTAATCTTAAAAGCTAAGAAAAATATTGGAAGCCAAGAAAATGTAATGAAAATGACACTTTAAAGTTGGGATTGAAAAGACAGATCCTTAACTGGTGTAAACTTGCACAGCTCATTGGCCTCAGTGGATCTATGCCGATTTACACCAGCTGAGGATCTGGATTTCAGTCTTTCTGTTTCAGCCAGGAAAATTATTGCCATTGGTGGGGAGCCAAATGTTTCAAATATTAGAGCTGGATATTGGGTTTTATATTCATATTGTAAATAAATAACAGCCTGTTTTTGTAATCCATGTAAAAAGCTCATCCTGAGTAAAATAATAATTCTTTACCATTAGAAATCATACTACTGCTACACTATAGCATCATACATTTATACTTAATGTAATTAATTTAATTCTGGGGCTATTATTTTGAAATATAGGCTTATAAATAGAGGAATCAATATAGTAGTTTCAAACTCAGGCACTCTCGCTGACTGATCCGTTACAAGTGGTATTCCATTTTTATAGATTTTTGCTCCCTAAATCTTACAATATTGTTTTCAAAATACAAGATAATAGCATGACTGGCACCTGAATTGATAGCAATGCTGACTGCTGAGAAACAACTGGTCTTTGCAAGATTAAAGCGAAATTTTGAAAGATTCTATTTAATGAGCTTGTGATTATTGCTGTGGTGCTTCTAGCAAAGCATGTGCAGAGGCTTGTTTATGATTAAGGCTATGTTTTAGTCACGGGTATTTTTAGTAAAAAAGTCATAGCCACGTCACGGGCCATAAACAAAAATTCACGGGCCAGTGACCTGTCCATGACTTTTACTAAAAATACCCGCTGTGACTAAAACTCGGGCAGGGGACCATGGGTGCGCTGGGGAGGGAGGTCCAGGGGCATCACTGGTGCTGGGGGAGGTGGTCCGGGACCCTACTGATGCTGGGGGGTGGTGATCCATGGTGCAGTGCGCAGCCCGGGACCCCCGCTGGTGCTGGTGGGAGGAGTTGGGCCGTGACACAGCACGCGGCCCGGAGTCTGTGCTGGAGGGGCGGGTGGTGGGGCTGTCAGTGGCTTCTGACCCGGTTCCACGTCCCTGCAGCACCTAGGTGGCAGAGGCAGGGGCCAGGGCAGGGGCACTGCAGCTCCTACCACAAGCACCTGCTGCCGCAGCTCCTATTGGCCGGGAGCTTCAGCCAGTGGGAGCTGCGGGGGCAAGGCTTGTGGGCACGGAGACCCCCCCAGCCCCTCCACCACCTAGGAGCTGCAGAGGGGGCATGCCAGTGGGAGCCGGGGAGCCTCCCACCCCAGGTAAGTGCCCCTCCCCACTCCCTGCACCACCCAACCCCCTACCGCTAGCCCCTGCCCACACACTCAAACTGCTGCTGCTGGCCCAGGGGCTGAGCCAGCACCAGCGGATACAGAAGTCACAGAGGTCACGGATTCCATGACCTTCATGATAGACTTCATGATAGACTCGCAGCCTCATTTATGATATATCAGCCAAACATTTTATACCAATGTGCTGCATTGATGGAAACCAGTTGCATGCTCTCAGCACTGGAGAAGTTACAAAGATATCCTGGTGAGTATGCTGCACAATCTGCCAATGCTCAAGGTAAGTAACAGAGAGACCCAATACAACTTAGATGTTGTGAACACATACTAAATGGTAGATATACTAGAGAATGCATTCAGCCAAATAGATATCTGCTTGGAATGACTGACCTTTACAATAAACCTGAAGATAGTCTTCCACTGAATATTATTTCCATTAACAATTGTTGATGCTGGACTGTTGTTTTTATGGGTATTACTGTGTCATCCACTGTTTCTTTGTTTCCTTCTGCATTTTGAAATACTTTCCAGAATACCTGTATCAACTCCTATCTATGAGATTCCTCTGCCTCTATACAGATTCAAGAAAGAAATCAGAGCTAGAGAAGAAAAATGAAGATGGAGGAGGTAACTTGGTCATGGACATTTATTTTATGAGATCAAAGTCCAGTTACGGTTTTGCTCTTGACACATGGATGAAACAATGATTCCACCAAATATCTATGACAGGAAGACTCAGACTCCTAGACTTTAAAGTCAGAGTGAACCATTGTGATCATCTAGTCTGACCTCCTGCAAATTGTAGGCTACAGAACCTCACCCACCCACTTCTGTAATGGACCCCTAACCTGTGGCTGAGTTACTGAAGTCCTCAGATCATGGTTTAAAGATTCAAGTTACAGAGAATTCACCATTTACACTGGTTTAAACCTGCAAGTGACCCGGGCCCCATGCTGCAGAGGAAGGTGAAGAAACCCCAGAGTCTCTGCCAATCTGACCCAGGGAAAAATTCCTTCCCAAACTCAAATATGGCAATCAGTTAGACCCTGAGCAGGTAGGCAAGACCCATCAAGCAGATACTTGGGAAAGAATTATCTGTAGTAACTCAGAGCCCTTCCTATCTAGTGTCCCATCTCTAGCCATTGGGATTTTTGCTACTGGCAGTAGCTGATGGGCCACATGCCATTGTAGGCAGTCCAATCATACGATCCTCTCCATAAACATATCAAGCTCAGTCTTGAAGTCTGTTAGGTTTTATGTCCCCACTGCTCCCCTTGGAAGGCTGTTCCAGAACTTCACTCCTCTGATGGTTAGAAACCTTCGCCTAATTCGAGCCTAAACTTATTGATGGCCAGTTTATATCCATTTGTTCTTGTGTCCACATTGGTGCTTAACTTAAATAACTCCTCCTCCTTTACCCCTCTGATGTATTTATAGAGAGCACTTATATCTCCCCTCAGTTTTCTTTTGTTTAGACCAGTGGTTCTCAAACTGTGAGTTGGGACCCCAATGTGGGTCGTGACCCCATTTTAATGGGGTCGCCAGGGCCAGCACTAGACTTGCTGGGACCCAGGCTGAAGCTGAAGCCTGAGGTCCACCTCGGGCAGTGGGGCTCGGGCTGTGGCCCCTTCTCTTCCCACCCAAGGCAGTGGGGCCTGGTCTCTGCTCCCCTTCTGGGGGTCATGCAGTAACTTTGCTGTCAGAAGGGGGTCACGGTGCGATGAAGTTTGAGAACCCGTGGTTTAGACTGAACTAGCCAGACTCTTTGAGTTTCCTCTCAAAAGATAGGTTTTCCATTCCTTGGATCATCCTAGTAGCCCTTCTCTGCACCAGTGCCGTGTGTAATGGTACTAACACTTCCTGTCTCTACTGGAAATACCTTGCCTGATGCATCATAGGGCTGCATTTGCCTTTTTCATGGCCATATTACATTGATGGTTCATAGTCATCCTGTGATCAACCAGTACACCCAGGTCTTTGTCCTCTTCTGTTGCTTCCAACTGATAAGTCCCCAGCTTATAGCAAAAAATCTTGTTATCAGTCTGATGTGACAACCTTCAAAATTTGAAATCTTTGTAACAGTCTCTCATCACCTGCCTCTACAGGACAAATCAGAGGCCCAGCACACAATCAGAACAACAGGTGCTGGTCAGATGTATAGGGGATGAGGAAGGAATCCTCATCGCTAAGACCACGAGCTGGCTGAGGAACCTCTCTGATGAGCTGAAGTAGCTTGATACATTGGCAGCACTCCTTGTGAGGAGAGGAAGAGAATCCATGCAGCAGTGAATCCACCAAACAGAACTGGGTGAAATTTTTTGCCTGAAAGTTTTTCCAGCAAACAAATAAAACTAAAAAGCAGATTTGGGAACATTGAAACATTTCACAAATTCGGGTTGATTTCGCTGAACTGTTTCAGTAAAAGAAAATCAAAAAAATGGAAGCATTTTGACATTTTCAAAATTAAATGTTTCAATTTTTCTATTCAAAATGACTTTTTATTTCAAAATTTCCTTTCATTTTATTTTTAAAAATTTAAACAAAGAGGAAATTAATTGACATTTTCTTACCTTTGCATTGTAGGGAATATAATGCTTGGATAAAGCCTCAGGAGTGTGCATCCATGTTTTGTCTGCAAAAAAGCAAAACAAAAAAAATTGCACTAGATTAAATGCCTTATTGATTCTTATTGTAACTTTAAATGCATCAGTCATCCTAATTTTATTCAGATAAGTATATTTCGATCGCAGGTAATAATAAAGGGCCACATTACCACAGTATCTCAGCACCTCACAGACTTTAATAAATTTATCCCTGTGAGGTAAAGCAGTACTATTTCCCCAATTTTACAGATTGAGAAATGAGGCACAGAGAGGCTAATGGCCAGATTTGTAAAGGTACTTAGTGTCTAAAGATGCAGATGGGCACCTACTTGGATTTTCAAAAGTGCCAAGGTGCCTGACTCTCTGATGCCAAAAGATACCTATTTACATCATTAGGCACCTAAATACCTTTAAAACTCTGGCGCTAACAAACTTGTCCATAATCCCACAGAAAGTCTGTGGCAGATCAGGCACTTGAATCCAGGTTTCCCCAGTCCCAGGCTAGTACTCTACACTGGAGCATCCTTCCTCTCCAAAGTACTACCACTCTGTAGAATTGCTGTACCTTATCTCTAACCAAACAGAAAATAATCAGCAGAGTTGTTTGGTATTGGAGTTACAGCAGATACACAGTCATGTGAAAGAGCTTCCTTTTACAAGCATGAATGCAGATCCCCGCATGTCAATTTAAAATCACATACCTTGGCTGTACAAGGCTTCAGCTGCTTCTAACTAATTATAATATGTCAAAATATTATGGGAATAGTATTAGAATAATGATGACAAACTATGCTTAACACTGACCGCTAGGTAAAATTCTTGCTGGAAAATGAACGTCAAATTCGTCCCGTAACTCCATTATTTCAGGAGACAAGATAAGACCAGATAAGCGACATCAATCTAGATAAGAAACAAATTTGACTATCCAGAAAGGCTTTGTGACTTTTTAATGGTATATAATAACTTAACTTTTCATCCTGGGCATTTATGAGATTTTCCATTTTAATTACCTTTCACTGAACTTAAAATCAGATCTGAAGCCCTGATCTCTGGATTTCCTCCTCCTCCCTATAAAAGTGGTATTTCAATCCCAGGTGGTTTGCCCTTGTCTTTCTGATATTTTCTTCACCATGCAGATGTTCCAAACATTGACTGCATATTACCTTTATTCTGATGTATTATGTTGTATATCTAGAAGACTGTTTTTCTTAGATTTCTCTATTGTATTCATTTCTTCAAAAATCAATAAAAAACAATAAATCAAAAACAAAACTGTTATCTCCAATATTTCTACAGGGAAGGTTCCTGTAAAAAAATGATGTCTTAAACCATGTTAACAATTAGCTACAGAGTTTTAAAACTTTAATCTTTCACTGGATGGCCTAAATAAAGTTGCATATTTTCCTTTAATGATCCATCTAAGAAATGTACACTATTGTCTTACTTTTCCTGCTGTGAATTTTATTATGCTTTGACAGCATGTGTTAACTGCTCAGTGAAACACATTTGCCTTTCCTTTTCTTTGTAATGACTATTTTAAAATGCCTATTTTATGTAAAACTAATCTGCTAAAGTTTCAGAAGAATAATTCTGAACACCAGAATTTTAGAAATCCACTTAAAACACGATGTAGAGGAGAAATTAAATGTTTGGCTTGGGCCATTTTTTTCAAATAACTACATGGCATTCCTGATTTTTAAAAAATTGTGATGAATTACTTTACTCTCAGTGAGTAGCGCTTACTTATACATATGACTATTCTCATTTCAGTTAGCATGAGTTATGGAAGCAGAATCTGGAACCTCATTGAATGAACCACCACAAGAGTAGCATAAGGCAAAATTCTGCCCTTGAATAAGCACATGCAATTCCCTTTGCCTTCAGTGAGTTTTCACAGATATAACTAAATAATTAACTTTTTCTGTTGATAACACACAAGGATGAATAAAATCCAGCTCATTCTCTCTGAGTTGTGCTTGCTCTTGCAGTCTTAACAGGAGTAAAAGCAGTAAAACTTATTTTTTTAACTAAACAAAGAGCTATACCTCTGAATGTGCGTAAGGAGCAGATCTGATTTGTAAGATATATATCTTTACACAAAAAGAAAAGGAGTTCTAGTGGCACCTTAGAGACTAACCAATTTATTTGAGCATAAGCATAATGCATAGCTCACGAAAGCTTATGCTCAAATAAATTGTTTAGTCTCTAAGGTGCCACTAGAACTCCTTTTCTTTTTGCGAATACAGACTAACACGGCTGTTACTCTGAAACCTATTTTTCCACAGTCACTTTCATAACAAAATCACCACTCAATGGAAGGTGTGTGTATAAAAAAAACCTGAATCTGTCCTGTAGAATACAAAGCAGTATTCTTTGAAAGTGAAGCTCTTGCATGAAAGAACAAGATTTAGCTACTTGTTCCTTAAAGTGGTATAATTTAATATTTGATATTTTACAGTATCTATAAATGCGCTTTTGGCTATGGTTGAGGAGCACACAGCATATCAGGGGGGTAAGGCGGGGAGAGAGGAAGTGTATGCAACAGTGACCTTTCTGCTCCCCTGATCCTGGGTTTGCTGTGTGCTGGGCTAATCTCTCAGCATAATTTCTGAGCTGAAGACTTCTCTACATTAAATCAGCTGTCAATGGCCCTGATGTGATGTGTTGTTCTGGGATCACCAGGATGTAATGAAATTTTTTTAAATTAATAATCAATACAGTTGGAAGACAAAAAATAAAGGATAAAGCGTCATAACCAAGATTAATTTGGTTTTATATATTATATATTTTTTTAAAGAATCATAGTTTTAAAAATCAGTACACTATTTAGAGGGAGATGAGGGAAAAGTGGGTTTGCCAGGTAGCAGGAAGGTCCAAATTAAGAGAGAGAGGTCAGATGAGTGTGTCTATATTGTAATCACTTGGTGTAATTACAGCTCAGTCTGATACAGCTTTAATCTAGCTAGCTCAGGTACCGGAGCAGTGAAGCTGTGGCAGTTCATGAGTAATTACTCGTGGAGCTAGCCCACACCAAACCCACCATGAGTAATTACTCGTGGAGCTAGCCCACACCAAAGCTCACAATGCCAGAGCTTCACTGCTCTGGACTTGTAGCTAAATAGATTAAAACTAGCTCAGATATGTCATAATGAGCTGTAATCACACTCCACGATTACAGTACAGACAAGACATACTGAGAACTGGACTTCTCCCTGTTCTTTAAATGAGTGCAGTTCCAAAGCAGTGCACAATTACACAGGACAACCTACCTTGAAATGTGAATTTAAAATATTAATGAAAATGTTTTAATGGTTCTGCATTTCTTATGACTGTAAAATTTCCACTGACTTCAGTGGGATACCATCAGATGTCTATGTATATAAGAAGAAAAGGAGTACTTGTGGCACCTTAGAGACTAACCAATTTATCTGAGCATGAGCTTTTGTGAGCTCCAGCTCACTTCATTGGATGCATGCACTTTAACTCACCCATGTGGACACTGCAGGACACTAAAAGGTTCCTAGTTCGCATTACCGTAGTTCTCTTCAAACAGGACTATATTTACATGAGGTAGGAACCTTTTAGTTTGTGCTCGCAGTGTCCACACAGGGGAGTGACAGCACAGCACTTTGGTGTAATACTCCTATTCACAACCCCATAGTCCAAACTGTAGACATGCCCTTAGACATGCCCTTAGTTAGCAAGTAGCAGCTCGTGAACACACAAGAGGGACATTGGAGCATTAGCTGTAAACCTTACACTAGCATTGGAATCCCATTAGCATGGGGCTGCTTGTGGCTGCAGGTTGACAGCACTGTTTGCATCATAAAGCAAGGCCATGCTTAGGCAAAATTCACATAAATGGTGAAGATATACTGAAAAGTCACAAGAAATATCTCCTAACCCAGGGGTGGGCAAACTTTTTGGCCCGAGGGCCACATCTGGGTATGGAAACTGTATGGAGGGCCATGAATGGTCATGAAATTGCGGGTTGGGTGCAGGAGGGGGTGAGGGCTCCAGCTGGGGGTGCAGGATCTGGGGTGGGGCTGAGCGGTTGGGGGCACCCTGTCTGCAGGTACTGCCCCTGCAGCTCCCATTGGCCACGGTTCCCAGCCAATGGGAGCTGCAGGGGCGGCGTGCGGAGCCCCTTGGCTGCCCCTACGTGTAGGAGCCCAAGGGGGAACATGCTACTGCTTGTGGGAGCTGCGCAGAGTGGGGCAAGCCCTGGACCCCACTCCCCGGCGGGAGCTCAAGGCCCAATTAAAACATCTGGAGGGCCAGATGTGGTCCCCGGGCCATAGTTTGCCCACCCCTGTCCTAACCCTTATTTTTCCCTTGCATGCTAAGTTCTGATTTGCTTTCTGGCACTGTCTTGCAGCATCTTTTTAAAATTTTGCTGTGATTTCATCTCATTTCAAGGCAACAGGAAAACAAGACCATTTTAGATATATAAAATCCAGAAAATGGCAGAGACATTGCATCAAAAAGCCACACTGAACATTATGAGAAAACAAAACAGGAATACTTAATTTAATATACGAATTCTTTCAAGAGTAAAATGCAGTTTGTTCTGCTCCCTCATTCCTTCCTTTTAAAATTAATTTTAACAGGGCTTCTTAATTTAGTACTTAATTATTCATTCTCAAATATAAAACAAAACAGAACTTTATAATGCAATCAACAAAAACAAACAGCTGATGATATATTAATTATTATTATTATTATTATTGTATCACTTATATAGCACCAACGGTGTGCTAATGCTTTACAGACATATAAAACAGTAAGGCCCCAGCACAGAAGAACTTGAAACCTAAATCAAGCTAGCAAACATACACATATAATATACTGAAAGAAATTTTTAAAAAATGCTGTAGTGTACTAGGCTTGAGTTTACTGAACGGCTAAAGGCAATTTGAACTAATAAATTCATAGCTTTCAGTACCCCTGGTAGTATGAATGACTTCAGAGCAACATGAGGGCACAACACTGGGCATAACAGCCTTCTGTTTAAATGAAAAAGGAATTTGGTTACACACATTAGAGAGGAACTTGCATAATGAGGTAAGATAGAAGCCCATATATTTCTGACCACGATGAACTTCAGCCAAAGCCCATTAAAACATAAAAGTAAAATTCTACATTGAATATTTTGGGAGTGCGCAAAGACTAGGAAAAGGGAAATACTGGCTGTGTAGTGGATCCCACATATATTTTTCTGCTATAAGGCAGCAGAGGGAAAGGACAACTGAGTGGTATGTACTTGGGATTGGCAATACCCCAAGCCAACAGATGCTCTGCGGCTGGGCAGGATTGGCTCCTTATGCCCTCTTCTCCTATACTGCACCAGCATTGTAAACAAGTTAAAGAAGTATGGGCTGGATGAATGAACTATAAGGTGGATAGAAAGCTGGCTAGATTGTTGGGCTCAACAAGTAGAGATCAATGGCTCCATGTCTAGTTGGTAGCCAGTATCAAGCAGAGTGCCCCATGGGTCGGTCCTGAGGCCGGTTTTGTTCAATATCTTAATTAATGATCTGGAGGATGGTGTGGACTGCACCCTCAGCAAGTTTGCAGATGACACTAAACTGGGAGGAGTGGTAGATACACTGGAGGGTAGGGATAGGATACAGAAGGACCTAGACAAATTAGAGGATTGGGCCAAAAGAAAACTGATGAGGTTCAACAAGGACAAGTGCAGAGTCCTGCACTTAGGATGGAAGAATCCCATGCACTGCTACAGACTAAGGACCGAGCGGCTAGGCAGCAGTTCTGCAGAAAAGGACCTAGGGGTTACAGTGGATGAGAAGCTGGATATGAGTCAATTGTTGCCAAGTAGGGTAACGGCATTTTCGGCTGTATAAGTAGGAGTATTGCTAGCAGATTTAGGGACGAGATCATTCCCCTCTATTCGGCACTGGTGAGGCCTCATCTGGAGTACTGTATCCAGTTTTGGGCCCCACACTACAAGAAAGATGTGGAAAAATTGGAAAGAGTGAGTCCAGTGGAGGGCAACAAAAATGATTAGGGGGCTGAAGCACATGACTTATGAGGAGAGGCTGAGGGAACTAGGATTATTTAGTTGGCAGAAGAGAAGAATGAGGGAGGATTTGATAACTGCTATCATCTACCTGAAAGGGGGTTCCAAATAGGATGGATCTAGACTGTTCTCTGTGGTACCAGATGGCAGAACAAGGAGCAATGGTCTCTAGTTGGAGTGGGGGAGGCTTAGGTTGGATATTAGGAAACACTCTTTTACTAGGAAGGTGGTGAAACACTGGAATGGGTTACCTAGGGAAGTGGTGGAATCTCCTTCCTTAGAGGTTTTTAAGATCAGGCTTGACAAAGCCCTGGCTTGGATGATTTAGTTGGGGATTGGTCCTGCTTTGAGCAGGGGGTTGGACTAGATGACTTCCTGAGTTCCCTTCCAACCCTGATATTCAATGATTCTATGAAATGACTGACCCAATGTGAGTTGCATGGATAACATTCTGAAAATGTAAGGGATAGTAGGATTGTTCAAATGCGTTTTAGCTCAGTTCACGACGACACGTATCCCCCTCCAGAATGAACAATGATTCTGTCATGATCTGCATTGCCTAATGCGTGGTCAAAGTATCACAGTATATGGAAACAGGAAGAACCAATTAGAGGTGTTTTGGGGGCATACTGATTGTGGGAAACTTTACCATCAAAACCACTTATGCAGTAACTATGGGACAAATCCAGCAATCCTTACCACGGCAAAACACTCTTTGAAGTCAACAGGATTTGGGCCAATAAAATTTATTAAAACACAGTGTCTTTACTTGCACAGGAAGTTAGAAGATGGCCTTGACGACCTTTCATGTGAAATCTGCATGAGGGGGCACTGTTAAAGATGTCAGTGGTTACTACTTCCAGTGCGGTGACCCCCTCTCCAAACTGCATAGTACTACCATCTGTACCAGCTATACCAAAGGGAGGAGAGGGATAGTTAGACTAATTTTTTCAATTAAAGACCAAAACAGTTTTGCATTATTACTTCGGTTGGGGATCAACACTTCCCTAGCACTAATGCCAGTATCTTAGTTCCCTAGCTGTTTATGCTACAGTTCACTCTGCTTAACTCTGCTCTTCCAGCACATCTCATAACGTTAGTCTTCTGAACAAAAGCAATCTCCACTGTGTCAATACCTCTGTATGAATGACAAGGAACAGGTATCAGGGTAGTCACTTCCACACTGTATACATTCTTTTTTGAATTTGGTTATCTATCTTCATATCAGTAAAGACAAACTTCACAATAGGACACACAAAAATGAACACCCTATTGGTTCATCTAGTGATGTATCTTGCCTCCATTAGTAACTTATTGCAGAGAAAGGTGAGCTCCTGCAAATTGCACATCAGTTAATTACTCAATGCTGTATATTACATACATTTTTCTTCACCCCTACAGGCCAGGAGTTTATATCCTGGAGCATGAGATTTGATTACCATTGTCAGAACTTTCACTTACATACAGTAATTACAGTGTTATTAGTAGTCATACATGTATCCATTTTGCTATCACCCAACCACAGTGTGTGTCTCAATGACAGTAGGAGCAGAGAATTACAGATGCTGACTACGACCTAAGTATTTAATAAAAGCAATTTTTTTAAAGTTACTAGGTTACTATGATTAAGCACACAATCAAAATTATGAACCAAATTCTGCTCTTAGGTATGCATACACAAGTCCCAGTGAAATATACGTGATACAAAAACTAAGTGTTGTGTTGCTGGAGTTTTTTTCCTTCGCCCTCAGTATCTCTCCTCCCCCAGTGATTCTTGGAGACAAGCATTCATTCTTTGTCAAGACACTGAAGTCTTATCTTCCTAGAACAGAATGAAGTTTGCAGAATGTAGAGCCTTTCAGTGTCCTTCCATCATGAGATTCAGGGCCTTATGAATGGCTTTCAATGGCTGCTCACATTAAAATAACAAAATGTTATTAAGACAATGTTGAGTTTGCATAGTTACAAAATTACGAAAAGTCAGGAAATGTAAATGCTAGATTCGAACAGTGACATTATCACAACCTTATCTCATATACGGTGTGTTTTATGCCATACATTTTAGGACATAGATAATAATAAAGTGATCTACATATTTAAGCAGAAAAAAAGAACAGCAATAATAGATATGTAACACTGATCATGAATCCTCAGCTTTTGCATTTCTTCACTTTTTGTGACACTAACTATGCAGGTTTAATGATGTATTAACTTTTTTTTAACAAAAGGATTAGAATTGTTAAGCTAGTCAGTTTGTGCATCTTACTAGTTCTGCTGCTCCATAATGACTATGTTGTGGCTTAGCCAGAAGCCCTGAAAGGGGCAGCGTACGGCTATATTGCTCCAGGAGCAAGCCAGAGATGGTAGTGCGACTCTGAGAGTGGTCCCTCGTTCCTCCCAGGCTCCAGAAGGGGAAGTAATTTTTGCCAGCCCAACGCATGGTGCAAAGTACTACTGTTTCCATTACAATTTAACTGCACTGGTTGGCACATTAGGTGAACAAAGTCAGAGAGGAAGCAGATGGAATCCAAGCTCTATCCATTCTTCATCATTGACTACCCACTCCCCACCAACCTTTGCAAGAGGGTGAGTTATAGGTTCTGTAGTGGCTGTTCTCACCACAGGACTGCAACTTGTGGTATAGTCAGCCTGCAAAGAGAAGTAAGAGAGTGTTTTACACCCCCTTGCTCCCCTGTGTAGGTGTGGAACACAGACCAACAATTCATTTTGTGGAAAATTTTGAAATTCAATGTTTTATTCCAATTTGCGATACATCTCCCCCCCCCCAAAAAAAAAATCAAAAAGTTTTGACCAGCTCTAAGTATATTTTACCACCCTTTCCTAAATCACAAATTATTAGAGGGAATTTGTGAGAGTGTTCCAAGGGGGAAAAAATCACTTCTGGAGAGAGATCAAACATGGAACATTTCAACCTGCTACAGGGTCATTGGCCCATTTAAAGGGGAGATGGGGTGGGGCCAGCCTGAGCTGTCCCATAATTAATTAGCCTGAGGCGTAGGACCACGGTTAGGCTGCAGAGACGCTCAGGATGAGTGGAAGAAGCTTTTTCTTTGTTGGGACTTTTGGTTGGACTCTTGTTACTCCCAGAAGGCATCATATTTTTTTGTGACTTGGCTGGAGGGTCAAGCCATATCTTCAGCAGTCTCCCGTTACGGAGCCCTGAAGAAGACGGAAACTGAGGCAAAGGGCTCCAGAGCCAGCCAGGCCACGATGGAGCTGTTGGGATGCTGCCGCTCTATTACAAAGCCAAAAGTTCACATAGGACAAAAAGGGGTTACAGTATTAGAACATGTGTAACCTTAACTAAAGTGGTGGCTCCATTCAGTTGACTGTTGTGACCTCCACAATGGGTGACAGGAATCTTGCTGCCTGCATTATGTACAGGATATTCAGGCTGGGAAAGGTACAGCCTTTTGTCAGTGTAAAAATTACAATCACAGCTGCTTACCTACATTCTTATGCTTAAACTGACCCTGAAGTTTCAAAAGAGAAATCTTTAGGTAAAAAGTTGACCTCAGTTAATTTTTCTCCCTTTTGGTACTCTAGCATGTTGCTAATTTTTTCTGAATTGCTGGATATTACTACAATGAAGTGACATTTTTGCACTAGTGAAATTTGAAGGGAAAAGTGTCCACCAAACTTTATTCTGGTATAAAGAATAACAACATTTATCTGATGTTATTAAATCACCTTTAGTCTTATAGAACTGTTGGAAATATTCCAAAGTTAATGAACTCAAAGTCATCCAGTGATCACCACAATGATACAAAATTTGAGAATGGAGGATCCAAAAGGGGGGGAAATGGTCGAGATGACTATTAAAAAAGACCTAAATAAAAAACAAGACTATATGTCTGAGACAGTGTATGTATTTACAGATAGACATATAACATTTTTCCTGGCAGAGCATTTGTGTTTGACAGAAATATGGTGTAAGTTTAATCATATTGGATATTCTTGCTAATTTTCTAGCAGTTTCATAAGAGAATGAGCAAAATATGAAATAATCCTTATCACTCTTATCAGGGTATGACATTGTGAATACAGCTCCAAAATTTAATTCAGCAGACAAGAAATGATTTTTCATGATAGCCGGCAATTCAGAAGATTAAGAAATATGCATTAGTATGAAAGTTAACCAACAATTATCAAAACTTGTCCTTCCACCAAAAAAGTCACTGTAGACTTTTAAGTGACTGATATTCAAATACATAACTGCCTATATGAAAGTTTTACACACATACAAAACCTCTATGTGCTAACACAAATGTTTACGTGCCTGTCTACCTACATGAAGAATTACCCATTTTGTCCATATAACTGCAGGATTTGGGCACATGTGCATCTGTTGAAGCCACTTTTCTGTGGCCAGTTTTGAAAATTTGGCCCACAACGTCCAACTTACTATACAAATGGGTAATAACAAACACCAATTCTAAATGGACAATTCATTGGTTATAGAGCTCAAATTCTTCAGCTTGAAAGCCTTTATGTAAAATATCTGACCTTATGTACATTAAGCTGTTTAAATTGTCCTAAGGCCCTGAATCGCACAATGGAAAGAGACAAAGAGGCTCAACATTCTTCAACTATTATGTTCTAGAAAGCTACAGCTTCAGTGCCTGGAGAGCAAATAATGAACCTATGTCTCGAGGGAGCTTCCTAAGCTTAGCAGAGGGGAAAATTGGTTATTTTATTCAGGTGAAAATCAGAGCTCTTTTTTTTGAGCTGCCTAAAATACTATGATAAGTAGGAACCTATAATATGATTATAATAAGAATGCTCTACAGATATTTTGGACAAATTAGCAAACAGGAAAATACCAAATTCGAAATACTAAAGGGCCAAACTACCCTCTCACACACAGAAAGGAGAGGAGAATATATTGCAAAATACTGTATGAGTTAGAACTTTCTCAGGTGCTGCCTAATGCTTCCTGCATGGTGAAAAATATGGGACCAAAGAGGAGCAGTACAACCGCATGAAGTTCGGAAATGAAATCCGACCAGAACCCTACAAACTCAAGAACATCCCTACCGAGAAACTTTCTCTGAATTTCTCGCTCATGGTTACTCTCAGAAACCATATTGATATATTGGCTCTCCCCTATATAGAATCATAGGGTTGGAAGAGACCTCAGGAGGTCATCTAGTCCAATCCCCTGCTCAAAGCAGGACCAACACTAATTAAATCATCCCAGTCAGGGCTTTGTCAAGCCGGGCCTTAAAAACCTCTAAGGATGGAGATTCCACCACCTCCCTAAGTAACACATTCCAGTGTTTCACCACCTTCTTAGTAAAATAGTGTTTCCTAATATCCATCCTAGACCACTCCCACTGCAACTTGAGACCACTGCTCCTTGTTCTGTCATCTGCCATCACTGAAAACAGCCTAGCTTCATCCTCTTTGGAACCCCCCTTCAGGTAGCTGAAGGCTGCTATCAAATCCTCCCTCCCTCTCCTCTTCTGCAGACTAAACAAACCCAGTTCCCTCAGCCTCTCCCCAAAAGTCATGAGCTCCAGCCCCCGAATCATTTTCGTTGCCCTCTGTTGGACTCTCTCCAATTTGTCCACATCCCTTCTGTAGTGGGAGGACCAAAACTGGACGCAATACTCCAGGTGTGGCCTCACTAGTGCCGAATAGAGGGGAATAATCACTTCCCGCGATCTGCTGGCAATGCTGCTACTAATACAGCCCAATATACCGTTGCCTTCTTGGCAACAAGGACACGCTGCTGACTCATATCCAGCTTCTTGTCCACTGTAACCCCCAGGTCCTTGTCTGCAGAACTGCTGCTTAGCCAGTCGGTCCCCAGCCTGTAGTGGTCCCTGGGATTCTTTCATCCTAAGTGCAGGACTCTACACTTGTCCTTGTTGAACTGCATCAGATTTCTTTTGGCCCAATCCTCCAATTTGTCTAGGTTTCTCTGGACCCTATCCCTACCCTCCAGCATATCTACGTCTCCCCCCCGCTTAGTGTAATCTGCAAACTTTCTGAATTCTCTCTCATATTTTACATATTGGAAAGGAAACTGAGCAGCCAACTGAGAACAATATAATAGTTACAAAAGGCCCTGAGAAAATAATATGTGTTAGGTTACTGACCTGAAAGGGCCTCTCATTGAAATTCTGGTTTCACCTATCACTATATTTCAAACACTAGAAGAGCTATAACTGAAACCATCTGATAATCTTTCATGCAAAAATTCTAATATTGGAAGCAAGTTAAAGTATTAGAAGAAGAAGAAGAAGAAGAAGAAGAAGAAGTAAATGACCAATTTTTATATCAAAAGGCCAACAAAACTGGGGTAGCAAAGGGCTATTTGGCATGCAATTCTGTACCTTTCACATGCTCCCAGTTTCTGTCTTGTAAGTATGGTTGTCTAGTGAAAAAAAAGCCAGGCATTTACATTATGTGTTAGCTTTTTGCTTTATTTTTGTTTAGGCCTGGTTTTCTAATGAAATAAAACCTTTTAGCCAGGTGATCGTTATTTTTATGAAAAAAACACAGATCTTATTGAGTGACTATCTAAGAAAAAAATACCACAGCAACAAGAACACAATAAGAACAAATTTCAGAGTAACAGCCGTGTTAGTCTGTATTCGCAAAAAGAAAAGGAGTACTTGTGGCACCTTAGAGACTAACCAATTTATTTGAGCAAGAGCTCACGAGGTGCCACAAGTACTCCTTTTCTTAATAAGAACAAAGATAATAACTTTTAAAATTTTGGAAAAACTCTAATGCATTCCACAAAGAGAGTTTTAAAGTTCACTGGCAGCTATATTGTCTCTGGTTTGTTTGTTTGTTTGTTT
Source organism: Lepidochelys olivacea (assembly GCF_965140295.1). Classification (NCBI taxonomy): domain Eukaryota; kingdom Metazoa; phylum Chordata; order Testudines; family Cheloniidae; genus Lepidochelys; species Lepidochelys olivacea. The sequence continues at coordinate 51,438,116 of NC_140421.1, read as the reverse complement.
GCTTAATTTTCTTCAACTTTTCACAGGTTAGAATACAATAGAAAATATCCTTCTTTCTTTTTTATTGCTTATTTAAAAAATTGTGATAAATGAATTACATACATCTAAATAAGAAATATGAAACCAAAAGAAACTAGCAGTAGAAGAAATTGATTTTTACATGTTACCATTATTTATTTATATGCCATAGTTATTTCCTCCACTTTTATGGCTTCACTTGTTTCCTTCGTGTCCAAAGGAAGAATAGGAAACACTAAACTTATGTTGTCTGTGAAATGTAGCATGAGATTATAATAATTCTGAAGATCATTTTATAGACAGTCCATTCAAGTGAAATTGTATTCTGTAACTTTTCCTTGAGGCATTCTCATGATATTTCAAACTTTGTCCATTACATTTTGTCTGTCTATTTCCATAAATGACTGTCATAAAGAACCATGATGATTTGGTTTAGCTGTCAGTACAGATACAATTTCTCAAACTTTGCCATTTGTAATTACTGCAATGTAATTTAGTGTTGTGGGGGTCTTCCATGTTTCATGAATCAATCACTGGGCAGCAATCATAGCTTTTAAAAATGATGTTTTTCCACATGATGTTAGAGAAATCAGATTTTCCCACAGAACAGTAGTCTGGACATAGACCTGTGTACCCATATCTAAACTAAGGTTGACAACTGCGCATTTATTTTTGGATGAAATCTGGGCACTAGAGTATAACAAACTATGGGCCAAATTCAGTGCAGATCCATACCCTGAACAAGTCAGTGAGATTTCACAGCTTGTAATTCAATGCTGAATTTGGCCCAGAGTGAAAAAATGTGGCCTTAAATTTCCTACATTTCCAGCATGATTACCCTGTGCTTAAAAATGTCTCTTTCCATCTGACAAAAATAATACATTTTTCCTGTGTTTCTAATGCAGCATAAATCAACAAACTGTAGCTCCATTCTGTTAACTTTCCTATTTGTGCATCAGTATGATCACTCTCTACAGTAATATCTATAAATCTCAGGCTACAGAGCCAGCAAAAAAAGCAGACACCCTTTAAGATTTGGCCTCAAATACTGATAATTGTTCATTTAAAAGTTAATAATCTAATGCCTTCTGTTTGTCTGTTTGTTTATAATATGTTATATAGACATGCACACAGTGCGTGTATGTGTGTATATATGTTTAGACTCAGATCATCCCTTCAGTTATATACAGATGACTTGGATACCAATATTACTAATAAGGATCACCGATATGTAGTCACAACATTTATGATTGCCCTTACAATACGAAATCTCTTTCTTTACTATAAAACATATTAAATTCCTAGAAGAGCTTACAACTAAGACTGAAGACAATAAAGACAAGACATACGGAAACTGAGATTAGGGAGAGTGTGATCTCTGCACATCTCTACTAATATAACTATTTACTGCTGCACTTGAGGAGATGAAGTTTTTCAATATAGTCACCTTGGTTGGTTGGGTATCACTATACAAAGCTAAATTAAAGGTGGTACATTTAAATTAAAGGTGGTACATGGTAAAGGTGGTAAGGATGGGACCAGGCGCAGAAAAATGGGTCAGAGGAATACATAGAGAAACATATATGTGTTATGTGTTTGACCTAAAGAAAATGTTCACATCTTTTGACAGTGAAGAAGCAGGAATTTTCACAGTGCTGTTTTTGAAAACATGTTGCAGAAAAAACAACTTTCCAACATCATTGACAATGACATCTCAGTTTTCCCCTTTAGTTGTCGTACTTAGTTTTGAATAAGATCCATGAAAACTCTATTAATATAAATTGGTATATAATTTGCATCTGTTGATTTTAAAAGTAGATAGTTTTCATTCTAATATTAATTTCTTTTTCATGGTTCGTAAATTATTTAATGTTTCTGCAAGTCAAATACAAAGAACATTGCTTCCATGAAATATAAAAATGGATAGGTAATCCAACTCTTGTTAAAGTCAGTGGAAAAGTTCCCACTGAGTTCTATGCTACTTTGTTCACAAGTATCAAAAGCATAAGTATCAAAATTTAATAATCATGATACTTGATGATCTTACATTTATCTTGCACTTTAACATAACAAATCAGGAAAAAGTATTCTTCTATGAAGCCTGTGTTCATATAATCTGGTCTCACCTGATACCCATATTATTTTCAATTACAACTTTTGTCTGCAGAGATTCTAATTCTTTATGATTGCCTGGGTGAATAAGTGCTTCCTGACTCAACCAGTTTGTTTTGTTAAATATTCACTTATGAATGCTTTCAGTTGTCACTGTTAAGCTGAAAGATGGGTGGGTTGATATTAGATATTTAATTTGAGATTTCAATTAATCAATTAAACCCTCACCTAATTTGATTACTGTTACAGGTAGTCCTTGTACTTTCAACACAACTGGTTCCTGAAAATTGCATCATAAGTCGAATGGTTGTAACTTAGAACTGCAATCACTGAGCGACGGAGTGTCGTAAAGTTGAAAACAACGGTTGTAAGTTGAATCACAATGTCAATTCAGAAACATCATAAGTGCCGTTCATTTTAGGTAGAATGTCATAAAGTTGAGGACTGCCTGTATTTAACTAAACATATAAGGACCACATAAGACGTAAAATATGTTGTGGGCAGGGGGATGGGAGGGGACTATGTTCTGCACTGTAACCCTGAGCTTCAGAGGATTGGGAGCCACAGTGATTAAGTAAGGAAGTATCTGACCATAGGATAACCCAATGGCCAGGTGAACTACCAAGAAAACCAGCACAAAACATAGGAAGAACAGGCTACTTCTCAAGGAGGGAGAGACCAAGTTGCAAACAGTATCAGCACCCAGCAGAGTAGAATAGGGGGAAAGGTTATCTACAGGAAAAAAACTCTTCCCATGGCTGTGGGGAAAAAGAACCATGTGGAAACTAATATAAAATGTGTGGAAATTGTTTATAAAAACAAATATGCTAAGGAAAATTAGGCAACACCAATAAACACAATGCATCTCCAGGAAAACATTTGATTACCTCTCTGAACAGAGAATAAATCTATGACTGCATATAGATGGGTCTGTGATCTTAGTGTCAATAAACTAAGTAGATGTATGCTCCACAAGGGCCACAGAGATACTGTTACTGCATTTTGTTAGGTTCTATTATAAGACACCTTAAGCTTCTAAGTTTAATATAGATAGCTATGGCAAATATGAGGCCAACTTTTTTGTGGTGTAAATAGATGCATTCACATTGACGTCAATGGAGTTTCACTCATTTACACCAGCAGAGACTTTGGTCAATGGTCTTTTTCACTTAATAAGGGTTTTTAGAACAAAGATCTATTTGAATTATGTGAACATAAGATCAGAAAATGCAGCTCTTATTGTTAATGTTTTCCTCATTATTAATACACAAATATCATTTTATGTTAAATGTTTTCACTCACATCAGACAAATTTGTTTGTATTTGCTTTAAAAGAAAAATCTATCTGTAAAACTCCGTCTAAAAATTAAAAGTATTAAAATAACAGAATGAAAAAAATGAATGAACTGAAAGATCTATAACTGGGAATTTATCTGTTAGAGACTATTTGGCAGTAGATACATACAGTTTTAGAAAGTCTCTTTTTCAACATAAAAACAAGATTAATTTTAGCCTTCAAAGCCCATGCCTTTAGAATGAACAAAGTTTCTGTAACACAGGGTGGTTTAATTCTATTAAAATGTGATTTTCCAAAACAGCTTCACCAGGAATAAAAGCCCAACCACTAGAAACAATAAACAGCAGCACAGAGACCTACATGCCTCCCTTTAGCTGTTCTAACACCCTCTTGCATTCCCTCTGATCAGAAATCAGTAAAGGAAATAGCATGAGATTCAGTAGAGGCTCTCAGAGCCTCATACTACAGACAGAGGACTCTTTATAGGTACGTATCTGGAGTGACTTGATCCATACAATTTCCAGAAAGTCATTCCTTTCTAAATTAATTGGTCTAATACAACTACTCTGAAAGGATTTATTCTGTAATACTAGTATTTTTTAACCTTTACAAGTATTTATGCAGAATTACTTTGGTCTCCCATACAATGAAAGCCAAACTATTTACCTTTTTTTCTGCTGAAAGCACGGTTCATGTTGAGAATCAGCCAATCAAATATGTTTTCTGTTTTGTGGCACTTCAACCTGAGAAGTAATGCACAAAAGGAAAGAATAAGGAGACAAATCTATAATAAAATGTCAAGTTAACAGATTATTTAAATATTATGTGACATTCAAAATGTTTTTAAAACTGAATTGGCCAACTTACATGTACATATATCTATAGGCATACGCCTGCCTTTATTATATATGAACATTGGTGTGAAAAAAAAAATCAGGTGATTCAGGAAGGTATATCTTTGAATGTCCCAGGGAAACTGAATATGACAAGTATGGTAAATTCAGAATGGAGAGGGGTAACTCGTGGTGTTCCCCAAGGGTCAGTCCTAGGACCAATCCTATTCAACCTATTCATAAATGATCTGGAGAAAGGGGTAAACAGCGAGGTGGCAAAGTTTGCAGATGATACTAAACTGCTCAAGATAGTTAAGACCAAAGCAGGCTGTGAAGAACTTCAAAAAGATCTCACAAAACTAAGTGACTGGGCAACAAAATGGCAAATAAAATTTAATGTGGATAAATGTAAAGTAATGCACATTGGAAAAAATAATCCCAACTATACATACAATATGATGGGGGCTAATTTAGCTACAACTAATCAAGAGAAAGATCTTGGAGTCATTGTGGATAGTTCTCTGAAGACATCCATGCAGTGTGCAGCGGCAGTCAAAAAAGCAAATGGGATGTTAGGAATCATTAAAAAAGGGATAGAGAATAAGACGGAAAATATCTTCTTGTCTTTATATAAATCCATGGTATGCCCACATCTTGAATACTGTGTACAGATGTGGTTCCCTCATCTCAAAAAAGATATACTGGCATTAAAAAAGGTTCAGAAAAGGGCAACTAAAATTATTAGGGGTTTGGAATGGCTCCCATATTAGCAGAGATTAAAGAGGCTAGGACTTTTCAGCTTGGAAAAGAGGAGACTAAGGGGAGATATGATAGAGGTATATAAAATCTTGAGAGGTGTGGAGAATGTGAGTAAGGAAAAGTTATTTACTTGTTCCCATAATATAAGAACTAGGGGCCACCAAATTAAATTAATGGGTAGCAGGTTTAAAACAAATAAAAGGAAGTTCTTCTTCACTCAGCACACAGTCAATCTGTGGAACTCCTTGTCTGTGGAGGTTGTGAAGGCTAGGACTATAACAGAGTTTAAAAGAGAACTGGATAAATTCATGGACGTTAAGTCCATTAATGGCAATTAGCCAGGATGCGTAAGGAATGGTGTCCCTAGCCTCTGTTTGTCAGAGGGAGGAGATGGGTGGCAGGAGAGAGATCACTAGATCATTACCTGTTAGGTTCGCTTCCTCTAGGGCACCTGGCACTGGCCACTGTCTGTAGACAGGATACTGGGCTGGATGGACCTTTGGTCTGACCCAGTATGGCCATTCTTATGTTCTTATGACATTTTAATGATTATTGGAAAGCTCCCCTCACTGCGCTTTAATAGACACAAGTGGAAATGGATTAAATATATACTAAACAAAGAACATTAAGTCTACACAGACAGAAAAAGAAGTTTTAAAATGAATGCTGAATAGCTACTGTGAAAGTCAATAACAACATTCAGTAAGATATACCCAGAATTATATTGCCCTGTTTTGTGCCTTGAGACTGTCTTTTCAAGTTGTGCTCCCCAGAAGGTTTTTCCTTCAAACCATTGTCATCTGCTGATGACAGTGTTCCCACCATATCAGACCTGTATCCTTTACCTACACCTAGCTCCCAGACTGGAACAGATTTTTTTATATATATAAAATCACACCCTCTGACACAAAATTCTTATCCTGATTTCAGACTCAAACCTTGATAATATCTTTAGAATTGTATTTTCTCTTTGCTAGCATTTTACAGACATGGAATCCTACGCTTAATTTGGAAATACCCCATTACTTCCCAGTGTAGGCAGGGAAATCTTCCTTTGGAGCCCCTTGCTTAAAACACTTTTTGTTTGGATTGTTACTCGCCCATCCTCCCTTCCTCTGTCCAGATGCCCCAGCCAACATACTCCATCCACGGTATTTGAAAATGGCCTCCCTCTATCCTGCTCTTCCCATGGCATTTTGAGCTTGAGGAAGAATGAAAAAAAAAATTTGGATTTTCAAAGTGCTCATTGTTACCATAACTCTGCTCCCACTGAAATCAATGGGAATTTTACCATTGACTTTGATGGGAGCAATGTTAGGCCAACATTGAATACTTCAAATAGTATTGTCAAGATGGCCAAGGAAAATTAGTGTAAGCTTTTGAATGCAAATACGTGGATTACATTTTGCAAATTTTGTCTTGTTTTGCAAATAGCTATATATAGTTCTTAATACAGTAATTACATCCTTATTTCCATGGAAAGACTGTATGTCTTTTAGATTAAGGTATACAGGTAATTATACTTAAATCCTTTGTATTTTATTTTAAAATCACTACATATTTGATAGTTTTCATATCTGATTAACACTATGCAAATTATGGCATAATTACCACCTATTTACTCTATGATGAATTAGCCTGGGTTGCAAATAACTTACTATGCTCTCTAAGATGTATTTACCAGTACTTTTTAATGGAATTTTTTACTAAAACCTGTAAGGTAGTGGAGGAGAATATTAGGTAAGGGGTGGGGATGGGGGAGGTGGAGTTTTGTGCTTTCAAATCAGATCTTCTACAAAGGCAAGTCCACCTGTCACACTCGTCAAATCTACATGGCAATGAAACACAACTAATCGAATAATCTTAAAACAAAGTCATTATTTTTCTAAAATTACTGTCATTTCTGTCCTTGCATTGACAATTTCAATGTAAATTGAAAGCCGTTAACCCCAATATAGAATACTATTTTCACCACATATTGCTCATTTCTGTATATTAGGAAGACAGTGACACAGACACTATTCTATTTATCTCCTTGTGTTAGAGACATATCGGCCATTTAAGCACTGATATTAAATTATAGCAATTCCTTTGCAGCAATGACTCACCCCCACTCCCCTAGGAATGTGAGGTCCGAAGGGCCTGGGTGGGGCAAGTGTCTTTGTTTCACGCAGCGAGAAAGCCAGCACCCTCCCTCCCAGGTTAGGACCTGCTGTGGGCATTATGCTAGTTGCTCCTTTTAAAGCGGGTCTGGGAAGGAATTTTTCCCACATCACCTGAATTGGATTCGGTGGAGTGAGGTTTTTTCACCTTTCCCACAGTGGGTGTGAGGGAGGATCTTTTCTGGTGAGAAGAAAAGGTGGTAGGCCATATGTCGCAACTTATTTTGTAAGGTTGGCCAGATGTCCAGTGCAGGTACTCCAATGGGAAGGCAGCCAGTGACGAGATAAATGGCCTGATAAAGGACCTAAAAGGAGGTACTGGATAAAGGAACAGAACGGAGGAGGGGGTTGGGTACTCCTCTGACTGGTACGGCAGGGAGCCAACCCCCGCCCCATTCTCATAGCCCACCTTAACCCTCTTATGAGGGTGGTGGATGGTAAGGTCCAAGCCATGGGTCAGCTGGGGGACCTGGATGGAAACAAAGGGGGACTGGAGTAAGCTGCAGAGAACTGATTTGAATAAACATGGATTTGCCTGCACAGTACACTTTATCTGCCGGGTAGTCCCAGGCATCTATATAATAAAGTTGCGGCCTGGTTAAAATCTATAACAAGTGTCTCCTGTCCTTCTTGCGGTGTATCCAGACAATCAATTTACCTGCTTTAACAAAGAATGTGTCGGTAATCATAATCAAAAGCATGGTTTATTTAAATGTGTCAGTCATGTTGAGTTTAGCGGTATGAGAGGCAATGCTACCTGATTTAGTACATGACAGGGGAAGATACATTCAGATGAACTATCAATAGTTTTCAGTAATGAAAATTCTGGTAGCTAATCTAAGTGAGGTGGCCAGCAGTGTTACTAACATATGAATTTCAAGCAACAGAAGAAAGCATTTAGCCAAATGCTTTAGCAGTTTGCCTACAGAAGTCTTTGCAGGACTTACATTTTATTCTGCTCTTAAGTGATGAAAGTTTTATTTAAAAAAAAATCCCTATTTTGTTTAATGTCATACTTTAGTAACATGCTACCAGACTCAGAGCATCAATAAAAAGAGAGGAAGGATGGTGTTCTATTTAAGGTGTAAGAAGATTAGGGATCATCAATGTCCTACCTCTGCCACAGGCTTCTCATGTGACATTAGGCAAATCACTTAATCTCTCTGTGGCTCAGTTCCCCATTTTTAAAATGGGGATAATAATATTTTCTTTCTCCCAGTCTTTGTCTATTTAAGCCCTTATTCAGAATTGCACTTAAGCATGTACTTAACTACCCTTCCTGAATAAGGATGTTTTCCTGAATCAGGGCTTAGAGTAGACTGAAAGCTCTTTGAGATCATTTCTACACAATACACACAAAGCCTACCCAACAAGGAGCGGATCTCTGTTGGGGCCTCAAAAAACTATTCTAAAACAAACCAAAATATATATACCAGTCACTAAGTGTGTTAACATACCCATGATTTAAAATATAAAAGTAACCAAGAATAACTTCTGAAGCTTTCTAATTAAGAAATGATCCAAGAGAAGGTCATTTACAAATATAATTTATCATTGTGTTACTGAAGTGTTAGCATAATTAAAAAGATGCCAAATTTATGCCTGATGTAACTTTACTGATTTGAGCCGAAAAGGAATTTAGACCGAAGGTAGATTAAGTTAACATATGGAAAATATAAACACCATTAAAATAGCTGCTTTATCAGTTTCTAAAAAAATCTAGTGACAAGCTGCAGTTTGGTTCCTCATTTTGTGTTTACATATATTGAATTTCTGAGAGCTATTTGAAAATAAAAGCTTATCTCTTTTCTTTAAAGAGCAATGATGAAGGCTAATATTTAAAGAAACCTGTAGTAATAAAAAGCCAAAACCTCTCTATTACCTGACTGGTGAAAAATTCATTGCTGAATCTTTCATCAGAGATTAGTTTGAAATTATTTTTGCAATCAAACACAACACAACTGAGATTAAATAAAACAACAGACTGTAAATTGGAAGGAAACTGACACCATTTTTATTAATAATCATTGTTCATAGAATCATAGAATCATAGAATATCAGGGTTGGAAGGGACCCCAGAAGGTCATCTAGTCCAACCCCCTGCTCGAAGCAGGACCAATTCCCAGTTAAATCATCCCAGCCAGGGCTTTGTCAAGCCTGACCTTAAAAACCTCTAAGGAAGGAGATTCTACCACCTCCCTAGGTAGGTTTATCGCATATACTTCATCCTTATTATTATCTGAAATGTTTGACTCAGCTCTTAAAACTAAGCAGAAGAACCCAGCTTGCAGCTACCTTTAACGGTTCTCAAATATTTATTATTTTGACTCCATTTTAGTGCTATCAGGTCTATGAATCGCTTATAAGGGCATTTTATAACACAAATAGGATTTGATCCAATACCCAACATTGCCAGCAGATCGAGGGACGTGATCGTTCCCCTCTATTCGACATTGGTGAGGCCTCATCTGGAGTACTGTGTCCAGATTTGGGCCCCACACTACAAGAAGAATGTGGAGAAATCGGAGAGAGTCCAGCGAAGGGCAACAAAAATAATTAGAGGACTGGAACACATGAGTTATGAGGAGAGGCTGAGGGAACTGGGATTGTTTAGTCTACGGAAGAGAAGAATGAGGGGGGATTTGATAGTTGCCTTTAACTACCTGAAAGGTGGATCCAAAGATGATGGGTCTAGACTATTCTCAGTGATAGCAGATGACAGGACAAGGAGTAATGGTCTCAAGTTGCAGTGGGGGAGGTTTAGGTTGGATATTAGGAAAAACTTTTTCACTACGAGGGTGGTGAAACACTGGAATGTATTACCTAGGGAGGTGGTGGAATCCCCTTCCTTAGAAGTTTTTAAGGTCAGGCTTGACAAAGCCTTGGCTGGGATGATTTAGTTGGGATTGGCCCTGCTCTGGGCAGGGGATTGGACTAGATGGCCTCCAGAGGTCCCTTCCAACTCTGTTATTCTATGATCTATGAAAGTCTGTCCACTGACTTGAATGGGCTTTCTGTAAATTAGCTATGAAATGCTGTGAAGGACATAAAAAGCCAAAACAGAGCAGCCACATTAATTTGTGAGTGTGAGAGACAGAGAGAGACAGTATGAGAGTGTATGTATATATAATATATGGATTTGAGGCTTATTTATTGCTGGCTCAAAAGGTGGCCAAGGGTCAAATCCTGCAGGAATCCAAAACAATGACTATAGACACACAACGGCTTGGTGCTCAAATGGACAATACCAGGAATCCACTGTATGAAGACTACCTCCATCCCGCTCTGGAGAAATGCATGAATAGTTTGACCAGGTTCAGGAGTTCTACTTGAAACCTCAGGAGATCTTCTGGCAGGAACTTTCAATCAAGGGACCTTTTAAATGGATAAAAGACAGCCTGTGTCTTGAGGTGGACACAGGCTAACTGAGACGCAGACTGTCAGACAGACAGCAATTGTAGACAACAACGTATCTCATCCAACCCAAAGTCAGCTAAGTTTAGGTAAGACAATATGCATTTAAGGCTTTAGTTATTTTTAAGTCTTTTCTCCCTACTTGGGGTGTTCTTAGGAATAAATAAGTCATACCCTAATGTGAACAAGCTGTTCTCTATCACTGCATTTACCAGTTGGTCACTGCAAGGCTTTGCCAACCCTCCAGGAGTCTCCTGGAATCGGGCTTGATCTCCTGGAGGCTACTGAAGCCAGTCTGGGAGATTTTAGGTGCTAAAAGTCTGGTGGCGCAGCGGGGCTAAGGCAGGCTCCCTAGCTATCTTGGCTCCATGCTGCTCCCGGAAGCTGCCAGCATGTCCCTCTGACTCCTAGGCGGAGGTGCGGCCGTGTGTGTGTGTGTGTCTCTGCACGCTGCCCCTACCCTGAGCTCTGACTTCGCAGCTCCCATTGGTCGGGAATGGGGAACCGTGGCCAATGGGAGCTGCAGGCAGGGGCAGTGCGCAGAGCCACCTGGCTGCCTCGAGCCTAGGAGCCCCTGCTGGATATGCCATTGCTTCCAGGAGACACCCAACGTAATTGCCACCCGGCAGGAGCCTACACCCCAAGCCTCCTCTCACACCCCAACCCCTTGCTCCACCCCTGAGCCCCCTCATGCACTCAAACTCCCTCCCAGAGGCCTCACCCCAAACCCTCTCCTGCACACCAACCCCCGCCTAGCCCTGAGCCCCCTCCCGCATCCAAACTCCCTCCTGGAGCCCCCTCCCACACTCCGATCTCCTCGGCCCGACCTCCCAGCCCAGAGCCCACACCCCTTCACCGGTGAATGTGAGTAACGGTGTGGGAGAGAGAGCGACAGAGGGAGGGAGGCTGGAGTGAATGAGGGGGCTCAGAGAAGGGGCAGGGCAGGGGCGTGGCCTCAGGGAAAGGGCAGGACAAGGCAGAGGGTGGGACAAGGGTGTTTCGGTTTGTACAATTAAACAGTTGGCAACCCTAGTCACTGCTCCAGGAGAGAATTCTCTAGCAGGGGCCTATTTGAACCTGCTGCAGGTAACAGGATTTTTCACAACCAGTCAAAAGTGTGGTGAATCACGGGATTCTGTTCTGAGAGAAATGCAGGACTCACTTGAAACAGTTGTCCAATGGACAGACAGAGAGAGATCAGAGGGACAGCTCATTCCTGAACTGTAACAGATGCTGTTTATTCCAGTTACAGATTTCACTGTGCCACTGGGAAGCATACATGTTTGAAAGAGTAAAGCAGCTTGTGACAAGTAAAGGTAACAGAAGAAGCGGGGAGGGAGAGGGGAAAACAAACTACTGCATCCTGCATCTTAAAGGAACACACGCCTCTGTGGAGAGCATTTCTCCATCCCAGAACTAGGCATTTTCTTCCTCCTCCTTCAAAAAACCAAACCAAACCAAACCTCATTAAGCAAAAGCTAACTTACACTTGACTCTAGCATAGTTGCCAACATGCAAAGAATTTTGGTAGGGACAAATTTCCACACAGGCTGGGTAACCAGGGACTGAGCCATCTGAGGGATGTGCATTCACTGAGGGGAATTTTAGGTTTCTTTTTCTTTGAGGAAGCGGAATATAAAAGGCAGAGAAAATAACCCAAAATTCATAAGAATACACTCAGCAGCCTGAGCTATTTGCAAGGTCACCCTCTGAGCAGTGTGAATTCTGGCTGTTTACGTGGCATGTGAAGACATAGCTTTGAGGCTATAAAAGGAACTAACACTAACCCAGGTAACCGGTGACATGTAAAAGCATTTCTTTCCCTTTCTGCTTTATCCCCACTTCATCAATATATTTGGGTAGTGGGGGGAAGGGGTAGGGCCTGGGACAGCTCCATGGGGTGGTGAGGGGAGTCTAGGAGCAGCTATGTGGTGAAGGTTGTGAGGGAACCTGGGGAAACTAGGTGGGTGGTGGGAGTTTTTCAGGGTGATTGGACCCTGGGGCTGATAGGTGGGCGGTGGGCTTTGAGGAAGAGGGGTTCCTGGATCTGGTACTGTCCCCTTCAACGTATGTCCTCCTGACCACCCCTCCTTGGCTCACATCCAGCAGAGGAGCGGCAAAATGGGGGGAGGAGGGCAGAGTGGCTGCACACTAAGCTGACATATCTCAGTAGTCCTCAGTGGCTGCAAGGAAACTCTGAAGGGATAACACAAAACTCCAACTGCCCAGGATTTCAGTGAGGATGGTAAGTTCCAGGATAGCTCTTTATAACTTAGGACAGCTTTGGACTGATTGGGAGACCTGGCAGCTATGCAGGGGATGAAATAAACTATCCTAACTTACCATATCTTATGTTTCCCATTTCCTTTTTGCTGGCGGTCTGGACACTCATTTGTCCTGTTTTAACCTCAGGGCCCCTCTCTCACATTCCACTGGCTCTTTTTCATAACTCTGCTGTAATGAACCCCTAGTTAAAACTGTTTCTGGTACCTCATTGTATGTCTTCACTACACATTTAAACCTGAGTGTTTGGCACCTGGGTCTGAGCACCTGGGTTCGCCTAGCCCAGGTGTGATCATCCTCACTACAAAGCCTTACCCGCACTACTGTGTCCTCTCTGTTTCTGTACTCACTCACGTGTGTCTGAGGGCCTCTTCCAAGGTTCTTTCTGCTGAGATGCTCTAGGATTCTTTCTCAGGCAATTGTGTCAGTTGCGGGAGAACTTGCCCTTCCATGGGAATTGTGGGAAGGGCATCAGCGGACTATATGTACTTGAGTGATTTTGCCTGTATCCTCACTGCAAAAAGGTAGCTTCCAACCTGAGTTAAACTGAAGCCTGGGCTCTACCCTAACCACCATCCATGTGAACTAGCTAAGGCTTAAAGTACCTCCAAACTCAGATCAGAGGTTTTTCTGTGTGGATGGTAGGAGAATTTGGACTAAAACCTGGGTAGGAGCCCAGGTTAACTGTGCAGTAGAGATGTATCCTTAGTGTGTGGCATCATAAGCTGGGTTTGGGTATTTTGTATATTTGTGATTCCCTCACTCCTTGCCCCTCCAAAATACAAAAGGTTCTTTTAAGCAAGGTCAACAAAACCAGACCAAGGTGGAGTATACAGGTCAAGCCATTTTGGAGCTTTGAATGAACTAAAATAGTTTTAAAAATAAAGAAAAAGAAAAATGTCAACAGTGAACTCAAACCTTCAAACACAACAGGTAAAATTTTCAAAACATCCAAGTGACCCAAGATCCTAACTCCTATTTTCAAAAGTGATCTAGGTACTTAAGAGAGTAAGTCCAATTGGTTAAGACACTTTTGAAAATTAGATTTAGGGTCTTGTTTCACTTTACAGCTTTGAAAATTTTACCCAATAGCTTTAAAATTCCATTTCTGATTTTTATCAAACTGTGCTTTTGGCAAAGTATCCTGGGACGATATGTGACATTAGGGAGTTTCAGGAAGATCAGGGTTTTTATTTTTGAGAAAAGTTACTGGGGGGAACAGGTTTTGAAATTTGAGCTTAAAATTATGGGAAGATGTCTTCAACTTTAACTACAGAGCGGCTACTTCTGCTTCATAAACTTTATGAATGTACACGATTGAATTGAATTACATGACTATAGCAATTAGATGTGGTGTGATGATAAAAAAAACCTGTGAAATGAAGCGTCTCATTCTGATTTTCTCTCCAGTGTTATGTAAAGGCATTAGAAACTAATCAGTTGGTGGCAATCCTACAAGTTCCAGCTAAAACTGCAATAAACAAATTAAAATATAGCTGTTGCAAACAGAAACAATAATCATTCATCAGTCTCTGAATTCCCATGAGATGAGCTGCTGCCACTAATAATTTGAATGTGCAAACTGATTACGAACTGCAGCCCCTAAGCCAGTGGGCTGGGAAGGGAATGAAAGCAGATGCATTGAAAAATTACATTAGATATGGATTGTCTAGACAATCTGGATAAAAATGGCATGTTTCATGCTCCCCCTGCAGCCTCCCATCTCTGACTTATACTTTGCAAAAACAAGTATCAGTAAAGCTTATGTTATTGCTTTAGCCATATAGAAATTGTTTACCTGAACATTCTTTGTACCACTCCTCCTGTCCCAGTTATCTGCTGGTACTTTCCCAGCTCTTCTCCTCCTTCCCACTCCCAAACATCCCCCCTATGCACTGTTGCTTTACTTCCCTACCAGACAGTTCTTCACCGCTTCGGCAACTTCTACCCCCCATTCTCCAATATAATTTTGCTCCTTTTGAAGACTTTGATCCCTATCCAGCAGCTCCCTGCTCTAATATTGAGCTCTCTGTAACCTCCCTCTCCAATTAGAAACCTCCCTGATATCTGTCTTAACAGAAAAAAAAAACTTTACTCCACCAACTAAAAGGCTCACAACAATGAGAGGAAATCTGGAAAGTATGTAATAGAGACAAATCAAACAGACTAAATGAGTAAATGAACAACTTCCTCCAGATATAAAGCCAGGAGTAACAGTGAAAGGCTAGACAGAAGCAATAAATAAAAGCGAGAGAAAATCACAGAATAATCACTACATATTCTCCTCTTCCTATGCTGTTGTTGAGTTTTGTGTGCAAGTACTGGGCAGTGCTGGTGGCCTGTGATACACAGGTGGTAGGACTAGATGATCTAGTGGTCCCTTCTGGCCTTAAACTCTGGACTTGTCTTCACTACTGGGGTAAGTTGACCTAAGTTACGCTACTTCAGCTACGGGAATAATGTAACTGGAGTCGACGTAGCTTAGGTCGACTTACCGTCTTCACTGCCCTGCATTGACAGGAGACGCTCTCCCATTGACTTCCCTTACTCTTTTCGGGGAACTGGAGTACTGGAGTCGACTGGAGAGTGCTCTGCCATCGATTTAGCAGGTCATCACTAGAACAGCTAAATCGACACCCGCTGCATCAATTGCAGCAGTTATCTCCCCGGCAGTGAAGACCAGCCCCATGAATCTATTCAAACAATACCTGAAACCATGCCTATTCACAACCCTTTCTTCTCTGAAACTGAAGAGTCATGTAGGGCTGGTGCAGGGAAGAAGACCTCACATGGGAGGCCCTCGAAAGCAGCCAGCTTATGCAAAAACCAGGACACAACACTGGCTGTTTTCTTCCACAAAACTAACAAGGACAGCAGGACAGACAGGCTCTAAAAAAGACGGAGATTCCTATTTTACACGCACACATGGCCACCTGAGTGATTAAAGCTAACTGGAACATTTAGAAATGACATCAACAAATTAAAAAGGGAAAGCCTCTTGAGGATTTTCCTGAAATGCGTCCATTTTTCAACTAGCTCTATTAGTGGTTCCCAAACATTTACTTAGGTCAATATATAGAGTCCGTGATATGGCAAGACATTCACAGAGAAAGAAAGCATTTCCTCCAATTTTCCTAACATCTCAGGGGGTTGTGTATCAAAATTACTCTAATGCCATCAATGGTTGCATAACACTTTGGGGTCACACTTTTTTATTAAGGATACATTTATAAATAGTTTATTAAAATATTTGACTAGTTCATGTTTTAGATCATTATAAGCATATTAGTAGAAAGCATCAAAGATAGTATTAAGTGACATTCACCTGTTGGACTCTGTAATTGTCTAACAGATGATCTATCGCTTATTAAAGCATCTATTAATCAATTATTAACACACTCTTAATATATGTACGTTATCTAGCGTCTTTTTGAATATAATTGTATCTCTCTAGTCTATATGACTTAGTCCATGATCTTGCACCACTGAAGCCACTGGTTTCCCATTCACTTCTGTGCACACAGAATCAGGCCCTGCATTGGTTAGTATGAGGCAACCAATCACATAGACAGAGATAAACAAATATATTCTTCTGCTGAGCTATGAATGATCATGATTGTTTTCAATATCCAGACAAAGGTCACCACATTGGAAAGAACATCCTATGACCCATTCTGAGTCATACCAAGGTGACAAGCTCAAAACTATAGTTTTAAAATTTGGCAGAGTAAAGCCTCCCAGGCTTTTATAACATAGTTCTTATTTATCTTTTATTCCAAATGAAAGCTGAAAATCCTTTACACAACATTTTGAAACAATACGGTTTTAGGTTATAGAAATACAGATGAGATTAGCATAAAAGCCAAGGAAGCAAAATAATTTATTGTAGCTGATCCACCAAATACTGAGAGGAGGAGATTAATCTCCTTACTTTAATAATACTAATTTATGTTAAAGGAGTGATGTTAAACTTTTGCATTCTGTTGAGGTTATTAGGGATTTTATTTGCAGAGACTAGTATGCGTTCCATTCTGGAACAAATTACTAATTTAAATCATGAGAGCAACTGAGGACTGACACACCCACATAATAGAAATTCCAAAGTTAGTATGGTTTAACATATAGACAAGAAAAATTGAAGGAGTCCTCTATAATATTTCACAGAGATGGGATCAAAGCATGCAGGTTTTTAAGAGTAAATGATAGATTAATCTCTTTAACTTCTGTCGTAAATATAAAGGGAAGGGTAACCACCTTTCTTTATACAGTGCTATAAAATCCCTCCTGGTCAGAGGCAAAACCCTTTCACCTGTAAAGGGTTAAGAAGCTACAGTAACCTCACTGGCACCTGCCCCAAAATGACCAATGAGGGGACAAGATACTTTCAAATCTGGAGGGCGGGTGGAGGGGGACAAAGGATTTGAGCTGTCTGTATGATGCTTTTGCCAGGAACAGATCAGGAATGTAAGCCTTACACCTCCTGTAAAGTTAGTAAGTAATCTAGCTAGAAAATGCATTACATTTTCTTTTGTTTAATGGCTTGTAAAATAAGCTGTGCTGGAGGGAATGTATATTCCTGCTTTTGTGTCTTTTTATAACTTAACGTTTTGCCTAGAGGGATTCTCTATGTTTTGAATCGGATTACCCTGTGAGGTATTGACCATCCTGATTTTACAGAGGTGATTCTTTTACCTTTTCTTTAATTAAAATTCTTCTTTTAAGAACCTGATTGATTTTTCATTGTTCTTACGATCTAAGGGTTTGGGTCTGTGTTCACCTGTACCAATTGGTGAGGATATTATTATCAAGCCTTCCCAAGCTCTTTTGGGGGAAGACGTCTACAAGTGGTCTCTTTCCCTGTTCTTTGTTTAAATCGCTTGGTAGTGGCAGCATATGGTTCAAAGACAAGGCAAAGTTTGTACCTTGGGGAAGTTTTTAACCTAAGCTGGTAAGAATAAGCTTAGGGGGTCTTTCATGCAGGTCCCCACATCTGTACCCTAGAGTTCAGAGTGGGGAAGGAACCTTGACATCTTCTAAATCTGATACCCGTTTCTTCAGCTCACCATTGTCCATGGAAAGAGGAAAGATTTTTTCTTTTATGTGTCTTCCCTGCTTGCCTTTCAAATTTTATATCCAACAGTACTATGAGATCACTGTAAAATTGGATTGGATAAAATTTCTTAGCTGCATGGTCCTCTGACAGTTCATCTTATGCTGTGTCATCTCATAATGGCACTATCTGGCATTTCCATTTTCTGTTTTCAGTTTTGCCCATTACTACGTTGGAATTTGTCACACCCAAGATTTTGGAAAGGACACTGCTGGGGAGAGTTTTCTGTTTAAATGTAAGGGCCTGATTTAACACACATAGAAGTCAATGGGCAGACTCCCATTAACTTCAGTGGGGTCTAGATCAGACCCTAGATGCTGATGATTTTGTGTCAGTTTTCAAGAATTCAGCACGTTGGGTCATAATATGTAAAGTTAGGCCATAGGTGGTCTGGATTTTCAAAAACATCTAAGCATTCAAAGTGGGACTTGTTTCTAACTCACGTTGGTGCTTTTGAAAATCTGGCCTCAGCAGTGGGTTCTGAGCATTTTGAAAATCTTATCTGGAACTCTTTTGAAAATCTCGTCCTTTCTTGTGTGAGGAGCAAATCTCCAGCAGTGTACATCCTACTCCCTCATGCAGCCCATGTGACACACACCCACAGGTAATTCTTTTCATATAACTCATCAAATGTTCTGTACTTAAAAATAGATAACATAATAAAACTCAGAATAGAAAACGTATGTGCGTGTGTGTGTTATAGACTTGAGCAAAATGTCATTATGAAGAAACCAAGCCCAAAAATCATTTGGGACTCTTCAGGAGCAAATAGCAACCAATCTTGAAATCATTTGGGACTCTTCAGGAGCAAATAGTAACCAAAAACTCAAAACATTAAGAGAGAGATACTTTCAGAACTAAAATTAAATTTAATCTTCACTGTCTTCTGTTTATGCCTGCTACCAGAGGAAGATACTTCCTTGTGTTACCCATCTCCAAGAATTAATGTATTTAAATTATGCAAAAAGTTATTTGTATATATTTTTTTCTTCAAGTGCCAGTCCACAATATTTGAAAACTTAAGATCCAACATATCTAGATCTATAGTCTTTTGGATTCACCTTGAGCTGGAATTTGACTTTCAAGATCCCAGGCTAGGAGAAAATTTCAAAAATAATAAATACATTAGAATTAGAATTTTAAGATACATAGTACTCCTTGAGTTTTAGTTGCTAAGATTAAACGTTCCAGTCTCTGAGTCCTAGAATAACTTTTTTTGGTTTCCAGAAGAAGTATAAGTAAAGTTAAAATGTATCAGATGAGAATATATGCCCGCTAAAACAGTGCATTTGCAAACATAGTTTCATTCTGCATCTGTTTTGTTGCCTAATCCGTTCATAGAAGTGCTAGTATGTGGACTGATTGTATTTTAATCTATGAACTGAACTGCAAATAACTCATTTCTTTTCTAGAAAACACATGCAGAATTGAAAAATACAATACACTCCCATCCAGAGAGGTGTTTTCACGTAATTATTCAGACAGACAAGCTATTTCCAGGACAACTGCAAAGAAGTAGCATAAACTGATTTTTGCAGATTAATTGACATAATGGTGTGGATTACGTATATCCACAAATACAAAGTCTACAACATTTTCTGAATACTCAGGTCTGTAAGTTTTTAAAAAACAAACACAAGGATGGGAAATGTATGCAGTTTGCATTCTTGAAAACTAGCAGTTGTTTCCAGCTCTCATTAATAATGCCAATAGTAGAGAGATAACGGGTGGGATTTTCGAAAGTGTTCAGTGCTAGTTTAGCTCTGCTTCTGTTGAAGTCAATGATAAAGTTCCCATTGACTTGTATTACAGTAGAGTTTTCACTCTTGAAAATCTCACCTAATATATTTAAAAGTATGAACTTGAATATACATAGGGTTGCCAACTTTCTAATGGCACAAAACCAAACACCCATGCCCCGCCCCTTCTCCAAGGCCCCACCCCACTCACTCCATCCCTCAACCCTCCGTTGCTCCCTCTACCCCACCCTCACTCACTTGCTCAAAGTCTAATGCATGACTACAAGAATCGAGAAGCTTGTAGTAACAGTTATTTTGTGACCTTTTTTTAACTGGGAGCTTTGTTTATTCTGTTTGATTATTTATATTACCATGAAAGGAAATTACTTTTTACATAACACATAATTAACTGGCAGTACTCACTGCCAGAAGATGTTGAGGCAATGAGGATTCATAAGAAGATCAGACATTTATATTAATATCACCCATAGTAAAACTAGATAGGATAAAAATGTATAAGAATTATTAAACTTCATGTTTCAGGATATAAAGAGCAACTGACTGATAGCAGTTAAGATGAAACTTCTCCCATAGGCATGGTATTGCAGAATTATCCATTATGTGGTCTTTTATAGTCTCCTCTAAATCACCTGGCCACTGTTGGAGACATCACGTTAGATTAAATGAACCACGGGTCCGAACTGCTATTTTGATTTGTATTTAATTAAGGTGTTTTCAGTTCAGCACAGAAATGTCAGAATCCCACTTTTCTTTACCTTTTTTGGACCCTTGGCATTCCTTGCATAGATATGCACATCCCTAAGCAGTAGAATCTGGCAGAATTTACTATTAGGATGAAATACATCCATTGGCAAGATGTGGGTGAAGTCACTCAGCAATAAGATGCCTGCAGTCTTGTGCACAGGAGAGGAGCATTCAGTGCTGGATCCAAATACTCCAATGCAGAGAGGAATGTTAAACTAAGCCCTGGAATAATGGAATTATACTTACACAGTTCCAGCTGGACACATTCACATGGCTGGGACACGAGGGGAGAGCAGACACTGTACTCCAATTTATTGGCTAGAGATATGGTGGCAGAATGCAATGAAGAGGCTACACTGTAACCTGCCCCAAAATTGGGGACCGCATTTCATACTCCTCCTACTTTGTTGGACAGCCACATAAAATATAATTACTTCGGCTTTTACAGAGACTAAGGAATTTCTTCTTTTATGCTACCTCAGCCTGGTTCCTTAGGTCCACGCCGCTGCTAGCCCCAAAAGTAAACTGCAATCATTATACCATTAGTTACTAATACAAGTGAGTCCAATTCAAAATACCAGAGCTGAACCCCAGATCTAAACATGTTACCAGTCCAAACGAAAAACCTTGGATCTGGTTACTCTCATTCAAATTCCTATCACAGTCCAAACTTTTCCAAATGTCAAGGAGGTTCAGATTTGACCCCAAATAATGTCACGTAGAAAAACTAACTAGTCACTAAGAATCCTATGCTCCTCTCTTTGTCCATTAATTTAGGGAAGGGAAACTCCACCTCTGCTGCATGTTCTCCCCTTTTCCCACAACAGCCTCTCCCTGGATTTCTATAGGATTAGAGTTTCATGGGCTGAACGGAGCAAATGAGGAGGGAGGAGAAACATACCATGATTTCTGCTGGGAGCCAGGTAGGTTCTTTCAGACTGAAGGGGAAACACAAAGTTGATACAACCTGCAGATATACTAATCTGTGCTATTCCTTCTTCTTGATATGAAGCCCCTTTTGAGGAGAGGGTTCCAGAGACAGTGCAGTTGAGGAAGTATCTAGAAGCATGACCCAAAAGGATGTACTCTTCAGGGGCTAGTGAAGTTGAGAAGTAGAATTGTTGGATCATATTAAAGAAGTTCTGTATTAAAATCACAAATGAGTTTGATTCCCCATAGTTTAAATTCCAGGGTATTACTAATTAAGAGGTCTCTTGGTTTTTGGTACTGTTTCTCTCCCTCTATGTGTGAAACTTGTAAGCTGCTAATTGTGTTAGTACATTCTAAGACAGAGTCTGTTCTCAAAGCAATTCTTTGTAACAACAACTATTCACACAGAGAGAGAGACTCAAAGCAATACTCTGTAACAACAGAAACAGCACCCAGAGACTTCCTGTCCTTTTGTTGTATTCATCTCACTTTGTTAACAATTGTGATTAAAATAGAGGATGTATGTGGATGGATTCTTGGTGTGGATAATAACTGAATGATCAGGGAGGAGCCAGCCTAAGAATCCAGTGTCCATCGGCTGAAGAAGGCGTCAAGTGGAAATAACCAGAGGACCCCTGGAGGGCAGACTGGAATCCACCCAACAGTCTCTAGAATGGGAGAACCAAAGAACAAGATAACATCTGGCAGCACAGAGCCATCAGGAATGTGACATCTGCTGATTGATTCAGCAACAGCATGATGAAGCAATTCCCATAGACTGGCATAGGAAGAAATTCCTATAAAAATGGACTCTAAAAAGTGAGAACTTTGGGGTCTGATTCTGCAAACCAACTTCCAGGAGCATCAGATGACCATCTGACAAGGCTCTGCTTCCTCCTCATGTCCAGGCCACCTGGCCAGTGGCTTGGCATGAGCAACTCTAAGGCTGGTAACTATGATAACAAACTTGCAGAACCTGTGTGTATGTGTGTATATGAATGAATGTGTGAATAAATATGAAACTGAATGGAATGTTATAGCTATAACTAACTGCTTACTATGATTCTTTCTGTATTCACAATAAATGTGGCATTTTGCCTTTTCCCCTTTAATAAGATCCTGCTGGTTTTTATTTTATTGGTATAACAGAATCATAGCATCACAGAAGATTAGGGTTGGAAGAGACCTCAGGAGGTCATTTACTCCAAGCCCCTGCTCAAAGCAGGACCAACATCAACTAAATCATCCCAGCCAAGGCTTTGTCAAGCCGAGGCTTAAAAGCCTCTAAGGATGGAGATTCCACCACCTCCCTAAGTAACACATTCCAGTGCTTCACCACCCTCCTAGTGAAATAGTGTTTCCTAATATCCATCCTAGACCTCTCCCACTGCAACTTGAGACCATTGTTCCTTGTTCTGTCATCTGCCAGCACTGAGAACAACCTAGCTCCATCCTCTTTGGAGCCCCCTTCAGGTAGTTGAAGGGTGCTATCAAATCCCCCCCTCACTCTTCTCTTCTGCAGACTAAATCAGGCCAGTTCCCTCAGCCTCTCCTCATAAGTCATGTGCCCCAGCCCCCTAATAATTTTCCACATCCCTTCTGTAGTGGGGGGACCAAAACTGGAAGCAATACCCTAGGTGTGGCCTCACCAGTGCTGAATAGAGGGGAATAATCACTCTCCTCAATCTGCTGGCAATGCTCCTGCTAATACAGCCCAATATGCCATTGGCCTTCTTGGCAACAAGGGCACACTGCTGACTCATATCCAGCTTCTTGTCCACTGTAATCCCCTTTTCTCCAGAACTGCTGCTTAGCCATTCGGTCCCTAGTTTGTAGCGGTGCATGAGATTCTTCTTTCCTAAGTGCAGGACTCTGCACTTGTCCTTGTCGAACCTCAATAGATTTCTTTTGGCCCAATCCCAAAATTTGTCTAGATCACTCTGGTCCCTATCCCTATCCTCCAGCATATCTACCCCTCTCCCCCTCCGCCCCCGCTTAGTGTCACCTGTGAACTTGCTGAGGGTGCAATTAATCCCATCATCCAGATCATTGATAAAGATATTGAACAAAACCGCCCCCAGGACCAACCCCTGGAGCACTCCACTTGATACCGGCTGCCAACTAGACATTGAGCCGTTGATCACTACCCGCTGAGCCTGACGATCCAGCCAGATTTCTCTCCACCTTATAGTCCATTCATCCAATCCATACTTTTTTTAACTTGCTGGCAAGAATACTGTCGGAGACTGTATCAAAACCTTCGCTAAAGTCAAGATATATCCCATCCATCACTTTCCCCATATCCACAGAGCCAGTTATCTAATCATAGAAGGCAATCAGGTTGATCAGGCATGACTTGCCCTTGGGGAATCCATGTTGACTGTTCCTGGTCACCTTCCTCTCCTCCAAGGGCTTCAAAATGGATTCCTTGAGGACCTGCTCCATGATTTTGCCAGGAACTGAGGTGAAGCTGACCAGTCTGTAGTTTCCCGGGTTCTCTTTCTTCCCTTTTTAAAATATGGGCACTATATTTGCCTTTTTCCAATCATCTGGGACCTCCCCCGATTGCCACGAGTTTTCAGAGATAATGGCCAATGGCTCTGCAATCACATCAGCCAACTCCCTCAACACCCTTGGATACATTAGAACTGGACCCATGGACTTGTGCATGTCCAGCTTTTCTAAATAGTCCTTAACCTGTTCTTTCACCACTGAGTGCTGCTCATCTCCTCCCCATACTGTGTTGCCCAATGCAAAAGTCTAGGAGCTGACCTTTTCTGTGAAGACCAAGGCAAAAAAAGCATTGAGTACTTCAGCTTTTTTCATATCATCTGTCACTATGTTGCCTCCCCCATTCAGGAAGGGTCCCACACTTTCCCTGGCCGCCTTCTTGTTGCTAACATACCTGTAGAAACCCTTCTTGTTACCCTTCACATCCCTTGCTAGCTGCATCTCCAATTGCGCTTTGGCCTTCCTGAGTACACCCCTGCATGCTCTAGCAATGCTTTTATATTCCTCCCTAGTCATCTGTCCAAATTTCCACTTCTTGTAAGCTTCCTTTTTTAATTTAAGCTCACCGAAGATTTCACTGTTAAGCCAAGCTGGTCACCTGCCATATTTGCTATTCTTTCTGAACTTCGGGATGGTTTGTTCCTGTGCCCTCAATCAGGCTTCTTTAAAATACAGCCAGCTCCCCTGGACTCCTTGGCCCCTAATATTACCTTCCCAACTGACCATCAGTTCCCGAAGGAAGTAAAAGTCTGCTTTTCTGAAGCCCAGGGTCCATATTTTGCTACTCTCCTTTCTTCCTTTTGTGAGGATCCTGAACTCAGCCATCTCATGGTCACTGCTGCCTAGGTTGCAACCCACTTCTACTTCCCTACCAATTTTTCCCTGTTGGTAAGCAGCAGGTCAAGAGGAGCATGGCCCTAGTTGGTTGCTCCAGCACTTGTACCAGGAAGTTGTCCCCAACACTCTCCAAAAACTTCCTGGATTGTCTGTGCATTGCTGTATTGCTCTCCCAGCAGATGTCAGGGTGAGTGAAGTACCCCATTAGTACTAGGGCCTGCGATTGGGAAACTTCAGTTAGTTGTCCGATAGTTGTCGTCTACCTTATCCTTCTGATCCGGTGGTCTATATCATCACCCTTGTTGCTCTCGCCTCTAAACTTAACCCAAAGACTCTCAACAGGCTTTTCTCCAGTTTCAAAAGGGAGCTCTGAGCAATCATACCGCTCTCTTACACACAATACAACTCCTCCACCTTTCCTTCCGTACCTGTCCTTTCTGAACAGCTTATACCCATTGATGACAGTGCTTCAGTCATGTGAACTGCCCCGTCAAGTTTCTGTTATTCCAATCATGTCATAGTTCCTTGATTGTGCCAGGATTTCCAATTCTTCCTGCTTGTTTCCCAGGCTTCTTGCATTCGTGTACATGCACCTAAGATAACTAGCCGATTGCCCTTCTTTCTCAGTGTGAATCAGGAGACTTCCCGTCTTGTACCTTCCTCTTAGTGTTTCCTCCCAGTATCCCACTCCCCCACTTACCTCTAGGTTTAGGTCACCATCCCCCAGGGAACCTAGTTTAAAGCCCTCCTCACTAGGTTAGCAAGCCTGCCTGCAAAGATGCTCTTCTCTCTCTTTGTTAGGTGGATCCCATCTCTTCCTAGCAATCCTTCTTCTCAGAACAACATCCCATGGTCGAAGAATCCAAAGCCCTCTCTCTGACACCACCTGCGTTACCACGCATTCACCTCCACAGTTCAACAGTCCCTACCTAGGCCTTTTCCTTCGACAGGGAGGATGGACAAGAACACGACTTGCACCTCAAACACCTTTATCCTTTCCAGACCCAAGTAGTCTGCAGTGATCTGCTCAAGGTCATTCTTGGCAGTATCACAGGTGCCCACTTGGAGAAGTAGGAAGGGGTAGCAGTCTGAAGTCTTGATCAGTCTCGGCAAACACTCCTGGATTCTAGCTCCAGGCAAGCAGAACACTTCTCGAGTTTTCCGGTCTGGTTGGCAGATGGATGACTCTGTCACCCTTAGGAAGGAGTCCCCGACCACCAGCACCTGTCTCCTCCTCTTGGGAGTGGTGGTCATGTAATCCCCATCCCTAGGACAAGGAATGCCATGCCTTCCGGCCGATGGGATCTCCTTCTGATACCTTCCCTCAGAGGGCTCTTCCAAATCCTTCTCCGCAATAGTACCTGTGCAGAGTTCCCCATGATTTGTGAGGACGGAACTCCCTGGTTCATCCCAGGAGGTGGGAAAGAGAAGGGAGGCAAATTACACCTGATGGAAGAATGCACAGGAAACTCAGCAAGTTACCTTTCCTCTAAATGGGTTACTCCTATGCATGGGAGACCCTCACAAAACAGCAAATGAACTTGTTTCATCCTGCATCTTTAGCTTCTAGAAGGAGAAGGTGACAACATGTACTCTTAGGACTAAATTGTGAACTCCTTTCTCTCACCCTTACTCCCAGTGCGTGGTTATATACACAAGTAAGCCAACTGATTTGAATGGGACTACTGCTGTATGGGTTCCCAGACTGACCCATCATATATGGGGGGGAAAAAAAAAACATTTATACCAAGAGGGGACAATAATAATGCTTATGTTTGGAGGGATATTTTTCAGTACAATTTTTATAAAGCAGGATAAAGTCTATCAAAACTGTAAGTTAAATGATCTACAGAACATTCTATATTTTTAAATGCTGTTTTCCTGAATCATTTTAAATTCATTAAGCAGTCAAAGAATCCACACAATGAGCCAGATATCACTAGAGACGTTCAATTACATATGTATATTTCATGGTAGTTCATTTTCATAATGAGGAGCTAGGGGTACTAAGCAAAGACCAAAATAAACTTCTATTCTGTTAAATTCTAATGCAATAGACTTTTCCCAGAAAGAAGCAACAACAATGAAAAAAATGAATTGAGCATAATATGGGGAATATATGACAAGAGGATGATCAAGAAATGCAGAAGCAGTTGAGCTAAAAAATATTACATGATCATAAATAATTTCAAATGGCTTTTAATCTGATGCATGAAACAGTTTGCAGTTAGTATTCAGCATGCTAATTTAAGAACATTAACAGATATTCATTAGCTATTTTGAAAATAATTTATGAATAGAAGCTCCTGAATACCATATTACTCCCTGCTAGCTTGTTTGGAACTTTGAACATGCAGCCAATTCATTTTTCTTAAAATTACCTAAATTCAAATCCTGTTGGACTTGCACATTACACACCAAAATTCATAATTACCTCTTATCTTTCTATTTAACTCAGGAACTGGATACTTTATATATTAGTGGATTTTCAAAAATATATCTCACTGCCTGCCATAAATACTGTGAGGGCGGGTGTCCTCAGGGGAGTGAAGAAAGCAAGGAGAAGTAGAAATGTAAGGTTTGTTTTTCCTAAGAAAGTCATGCTGTTATTTAGTTTAATTACTTATTTATATAGATTAGTTAGCATAACAGAAGTCTGGTCAATGTGAGACCAAGATATGCAGTTTACAGGATTGTCCCAGTTTGGATGTCCTTCTAGTTTTACTGAAACTAAGGGGTTGATACCGATTTCTGTAAAACCTGGGAATGTTTGCTTGGCTGATTAGCAGAGTTACTTGTACAGTACTTATCATAGTAGCATTACCAGCAGTCACCTCCAAGCTGCTTCCCACCAATGCCTGCTGTCTCCTTGTGGTTAAGAGATAGGGCACAGCCACAGAGATTAGAGCTCTGATCACAGTTCTGCCACAAACCTCAATTGGCAAGTCACTTAAACTCTCTGGACTTGATTCTCCATTGCCTTGTGTGGTCATTTACAAACGTGCAAAGTGTGTATAAAATGCAACCAAAGCAGAATGGCAATCCTTTGCACAAGTTTAAATGACCATATAAGAGGCAAGGCAGTTGAAAAGCAGCTTCTTTGCGTCTCTGCTACCCCACCTGTGTACATTCTCCTCAGGCTAAGCAGACATTCTGGAGGAGAATGCGTGAGGAGGAGTCATTTTACTGGAGTCTAGATTTCTCTTTTGAAAAGTAGCTCTGGCCAGCTAAATGATCAACAATGAAAACGTTCTCAGTTGCCATGTTTGTTTTTATTCACCAGATTCACTGACAGAGAATCACCTCTAGTTTTCAAATATAGTTCCTGTCCTTGAAAACTGCCTCTTGCACGCAGCCAATGTAAAAATCTGTGTTTCAGATGACATGGCATAACATGATATTGCTGGGCAAAAAGAGGCAAAAAAAAAAAGAGACAAAATTTATTAAAATATTTAAAAGAAGCCATTTTAAAACTTTTATCTATAAAAAGCATTTTTTTTTAAAAAAATCAGACTTAAGAGTTTGACAGTATGAGGAATGTTAAATGGGGGATTAAAATCAGCCTCATAATGGGGTTATGCCACTGCCTCTCCGCAATGAAAGACAAGTGAAGACTTGAAACAGGAAACCTGATCCTACAAATCCAAAATCATAGACCTCTGCCACTTGAACTAAAGGAAGCAATCTGTCACCTGTAAAAAGTACCCTTATGTTCTTTCTAGGCTGCAGCCAGCCAACTGTTCTCATATAGCAACAGATTCAAACAGACGTATGGTGAAATATTCTCAGCTACTGTAAATCAGTGTAAATCCACTGACTTCCAACTCATAGTGCCTAATTCCACTGAAGTCAAAAAAATTTCACTGAGATCAGAGGGAGCAGGGTTGGTTCTAACTATTCAGAAACAAAAAATACTCCATTAATACAGTGGTTGAATATTAAAGAGGATCTTCCATTTAGGGCTTGTCTAATGTGCTGTACTGGGGTGTGATTTCTAAAGTGCACTAGTGTACGCACATTAAATTTATCCGGGTACATGTTATAGACCCCACTGGTGCACTTTCGCATAGTTCTGTTTGAAACAATACTACATTAAAGCACACCAGCAGGGTCTACATGGACCAATTAATGCTCACCTTTGAGTACATTTTTAGAAATCACACCCCAGAAAATGCATTACCTGACTGTGTAGACAAGCCCTAGGCGAAATCTTCCGAGTGGGAGGTAAATTGAGTGTTCCCACTGTAAGCTGTAGTGCATTCAAATATAGCAAAGTTTTAGTTATATGTAAAAATTTGAAATGTTAATGATATGTTGATTATAAGCAAGTAGGAGACAAAAACTGCCTGGGGCAGGGACTATATTTTTGTTCTGTGTTTTTACAGCCCTTAGCACAATGGACTCCTGGTCCATGACTCGGGATGCTAGGTGCTATTACAATACTAACAATAAAAAATTGTATTAATGATAGCCAAAAAAAAAAAATCAGATCAGGTTAATATTAAAGTGACTTCACTCAAAGATCACTATCTAAATTTTCTTGACACTGCAGAGTCAATTCTCATTTGTCTTCACAATGAATACCACAAACTTCAGCCAAACCAGTTTTCCAAGCCAAAGTGATGGAGGCGGTGGAGCTAACACAAGGCTTTATAAAAGAAGCTAGTGGCAATGTTACTGGTAATGGAGATGCTGCTGCTCTTCCATAACGCTTAACATTTATCGCTTCTTTCACCAGAGGACATGAGAGTACTTGTAGTGTGTCTATAAGCCTTCCCTATAAGAGCCATGCTATTTTTCTGGTTTTGCATATGGATAAATTAAGAGAAAATAACTGACTTGCCCACGGTCACAGAGGGAATCAGTCGACAACTCTGGAACACAAGCCAAGCATTCTGACTGCCAGGTTCTGGATGAACTTCTCAAATACACTTCTGAGATGTAAGAAACCTTGGTGTACTGCATGTAAATTGGAACATTTTCTTGCAAACTTTGTGACAAAGCAGTATTGTAAGGCTCACTCCAGATTTGAAAGGATTCTACTGTGGAAATGGAAATTTTAAAATGAGTTTATTCTATATGATTATGCTATCTTATGCAAATTAGCAGCATAAAAAGTGTCTTCCTATCACTTACTTGATAATGTTGTTATTGTAATGCAAGTAAAGAGAAAAAAGATCTGAAATTCTAATTGAAAACTATGAAACAGACTTGAAAAAGTACAAGTAAATTGTGACTGTAATTATACCTTAATTATACCTTTATTTAAGTGCTACATTGTTTTAGGCAGGACGAACTAAAGGAGTTCAAACTGCCTTAGACAGGAAGAAAATAATCATGTCAATTCTTTTTGAGTTTAGAGTACCCATTCTCCCCCAACGGTTCTGAATATTTCTTTTCCAGGTGCCTTCTTTTCTTACTGGGATATGGTGCATGAGCACATCACATCTGACACCAATCATGGACCCTGCCTGTCACTAAATCTTTTCATAGTTTGCAAAATTCTTTTTGATTGAAAAACTATAGTTATTCAAAATCTCTTCCATTTCACACACACTTTTATAGATAGCTTACGCAGCCCTTAAATTACAGGTGTCAAGACAGTACTGCAAAGCAAGAAATTCAGCCAACATGATTCACATGGAGGATCTCACAACCATCTGTTGTTGACTTTGATATTAGCCTGGTGAACCAAAGTGGGAGGTATATTTAACTCGTTGTATAAACGAGTAGCATCTGTACTCGGAGGCAGTGGAATACAGGCTGTTGCTGTGCTGATGGAAAGTCTTCTGTTGTGGGGATGTAGCAATGCAGGCTGCCAGTAACCTCCAATTGAATGGCTTTATTCCAATTGTTATGGCTGAGAACGTTTCCAGAGCCAGGCAGGAGAAAAACAGGGTAAGGGAAAAGGCAGCTAATGTGCTCATTCAGCACATCTCCTTGGCAAGGAACTCCACAGGATGGTGGTAGCAGTACCACTCCTCCTGGAGTGAATCCTGACTTCAGTGCAGCTCCCCTGGACCTCACAGGAGCTAATCAAGCCCATGGTCTTTAAGTCTTATCAATGTTTTAACCATCCATTGACAGCTGAGGTTGTTGCTGGCACCTTTTCATATGCTGCTGTGCCTTTGTTATGCACAGCTTCTACTGTCCACAGAAACAAGAGAAGCTATTGGCTCTTCACCCGTCCCTGCCTTTGTCCTCATTTGTGCTGGAAATGACCCAACTTGATGATCACTTTAGACAAGCTATCACCAGCAGGACAGTGGGGTGGGAGGGGGTATTGTTTCATGGTCTCTGTGTGTATATCATGTCTACTGCAGTTTCCACGGTATGCATCCGATGAAGTGAGCTGTAGCTCACGAAAGCTCATGCTCAAATAAATTGGTTAGTCTCTAAGGTGCCACAAGTACTCCTTTTCTTTTCAGAACATAGTTACACTATAACATCTTCTGTCCCGCTGCACAGTGGATAAGCATACTGCTACCTGCAGTCTGGTTCCCCCTCCCCACTTTCTCTCTCTCAGCTGGAGATGGTTTCAACCTTATACTCTAATTTATTTGCAGCTCTACTTGATTCTTGGCTCCTGGGTCACGGTACACCTTTTTCCGACCGATTTTACTAGTTTATTATTCCTGAAAGTACATTTGAAAGAGCAGAAGAGCAGTACTGGGGCTCAACTGGACATTAGATGCTGTCCAAGTTTGCTATTTGTATTTTTTGCTAGTGTATTCTACCAGACTTACATTGCTTTGCAAAAATGGCCTTGGCTTTCTTTTTACTTTTTTCTGTTTTGACTGGTGACTCAGCTTTCCTCATTTGACTGTATGCAATATGTAAATTAGATTATGTGCCTGTTCCTTACCAAACCCAGCAAGCTCATTAGTCGTGAATTGTAGACCATTATTCACCACTGCATGGGGAGAATTATAGCTAACATTCATTTTTCAAATATTCCGCAAGTTGTTATATGTCTATGAAAAGAGACCTCTTGGAAGGCAGAATATTAAAAAGAGTGTATTAAATAAATTTGATCTTATGTCACAAATAAATCCATACTCACTTTGCTATAAGGTCAGTTGACCAGTTCATGCATTCTAAGCAGGTCCTTCTGCTCTTAGGGTGGCTAGGATAAATTCTTGCTAACATTTCTTAACTTTGTATATAATAAGTTTTGGTCATTTGTAAGGACTCCCTGTTGCACACTGATTTCCTCACAGTATGTCCAGCGCTCTCTAGTGTTGGAAGGAACCCTGTCCTTCACATCTGGCTGTCCAACTAAAACCATTGCTTTTGCTGCCTGCAGTATTTCATCTTATTTGTATTTGGGCCAAGTTGAAGCTCTGAGGAATTCAGCATAGTTGATTTGTTCTAGTGTTGTTCTTGTTGAAGGATGTCTCTTTTCTGATTCAGAACCAGGCGTTTCTATCTTGATCTTCTTTTGAGACCAATGTACTTGGAACAGAAAAGACGTTATTCACCACTCCACGTGAACTCTGCTCAAGTTGCCTGCTCAGGCCCAGTGGAGAAGGGAGGCTGTCAAGGAGCTAGTCATGACTCCCTAATTTTTAGCTGCTCAGCCCTGGTGTATGCTAATGATGCAGTGGGACAGTTTTAACATAAGCCTCTGATACAAGGTCCTGAGAGAACATACATCAGTGGAGAATGGAGCCTCATTCCTCCCACTGCCAACTCCTCTCCTATTTCCTCCCCCAACGTTTCCCTTATGATGGAAAGGGGATTCTGGCACTTGAAGCGTAGCACCACCTCTGTCAGTTTTACATCAGTTGAGATTTCTCTTACATACCAGGAATTTCCAGTAGAAATCGCTGACTTCTTTAAATTTCTTAGCATGTTTGT
Organism: Lepidochelys olivacea; assembly: GCF_965140295.1. Taxonomy (NCBI): domain Eukaryota; kingdom Metazoa; phylum Chordata; order Testudines; family Cheloniidae; genus Lepidochelys; species Lepidochelys olivacea. The sequence continues at coordinate 51,405,486 of NC_140421.1, read as the reverse complement.
ACTGAGAAGGGGGGTTTATTGGATTTTTTTCCGCACTATCAGACAGAGTACACAGAGGTCCTTATACTTGTTTGTGCAGTTCAATATGTATTGGCCTACAGGCAGCATCTGAACTACTATACATTTTGTTTGGCTCAACTGTGCTCTAAAGTCACCTTCCCATCTTGCCTTATTTTTTGCAGTAATCTTTGTTACTGATTAAGTTTCATTCACTATGGATCAATAGCCCATTTGTCATAGGATTTCTTTATCCGGGTGCTTGTCAGTGTTCATATTAGTCATTATGAACCATCATGTTAATTGTGTTTTCATTGCCCTTACATGACATACAATACTGAATACAGTTTTCCTGTATTCTATCCTCTTTGTCTTTGAATTACTTTACTATCATGTTTCAGAGTAGCAGCCGTGTTAGTCTGTATTCGCGAAAAGAAAAGGAGTACTTGTGGCACCTTAGAGACTAACAAATTTATTTGAGCATAAGCTTTCGTGAGCTACTTTTGCTTCCTTCAGACTTTCATAAACTGATTTTCTTGTAATTCTTCTGTAATCTGGACACTTCTCTTTGATCCTAAAATATTTCCTAAAATACTTATCAAAATAATGGCATCTATATTGTAATTTTTATAACTTTTTTCTTGCTTTGTTTTCTTAAACAAGTTTTGTACTTTTTCCTATGCCTGCAGCACTCAGTTGCATTTATACAGTTTCTCCACACAACTCCATAGCACATGGAAAATCTAGTTTAATTTCTTAACATCCTAACCCAACCACCTGCAGCCATAGACCCCAGCACTGTATGCACTCATCATTTGATTATTTCATGTTTTGAACTTGTTCCTGGCAGCTAACACTCTCATTCATACTTCTGGCCTTTTAATTCTGGGATTTGTTGGGTTAAAAATATATTGTTCACATATAACCTTTCAGGATGAAGGAAATGTTACTTCAGTGCATTAAGGGTCTGTGTAACACCCTTATTTTTGACATGGATATGCTAAGTATTTCTTTTTCTCACTATTTAACATAAAGAAGTAATCCTTACCTTAGGATCTCCCCCAGCTTCACCCTCACAGTTCAGTTGCTAGTCTGTGTTTTTTCCAGCGTGACCAAAAAGTGTTCAGTCAGCAACCAGACCTTAGTGAACTTCAAGGCTGTGTTAGTAGCCCCCTCCTGCCCCTCCAATTGAGTTTATTTTGCAACATATGGGTTTTTTCATTCACTGGACTTTTGAGGTTTCTGATTACCAATATTATTTCCTTGTTTATGAGAGTCAGTGGCTTAAACATCCTAACACTCTCTCAGCACCCCTGATACCATTTCAAAAGGGGCTTTTAAAGAGACAAGCTTTTTGAGCACTACCACTGTGGAAAAGTACTGCATCATGTAATATCCACTAGGTGGTACCACATACTGGATCTTATACAGTATGAATATGTCTCGTAACATGATGCAATCTTGTAACATCTTTGTGCACAGAGGACACTGCGCTGTACTGGAAGCAAAGGGATTTTGAGTCTTCCTAGTTCAAGATGATAAATTCCAAAAGTAATTTGGCAAACTGGATTTGTTAAAGAAGCTGCAACTCACATTGTACGTTTTGTGTATTACAGAACTGTTGGACAGTATAAGAAAATAACACCACTCTGAGGCAACTGATCACATTACTACGTCTTATCATACAAAGTAGCCATCCATCTTCAATACTTATATTACCATAGTATCTAAGGACCTCACAGTTTTCAATGTATTTATCTCTCACAACACCCTTCCAGTAAGTATGTACAGTTATCCTCATTTTACATATGGGAAACTCAGGCACAGAGAGACTAATGTTCTAAACGAGACATTTCTTTCTCACTCCTTAGCAATGGTGACTTGAGAAATGAGTTGGAGGCACTACTTTATCAGAGTAATGGAATATTTGAAAGCAATGTGTAGCGTCACAGATGTTACAGATGGGGAACAAACACTAGGTTAGCCAGCCAGTCCACTTGGCAATATGGTCTGTGCTTCCTGAATATTCAAGTGAAGGAAAAAGTCTCACTTCCAAAACAGTTTTTCAAAATAATTTAATGTTTGAGAAAGTCACTAGATTGGCAGTACTGGTAATTCAATTCTATATTTCATAGAACAGCTACAGTACAGTACAGGCAGTCACAATACAAGATTTCTTACATCACTGTCCACATATGCCTCATCCCTGAACTGCTCAAAAGGCAGTAGGGGAAATTAAGTCTCTATGTCATTAAATACTTAGAGTCAGACTCTTCACTATGCTGACGTGAACTTAAAATAGCTGGAGATTGACCCTGGAGAATTCCCCATGTGCAGGGAAAAGTCTCTACTGCCACAGAAATTTGGACAGAGGACCAAACCACAGCAAGGTCACCTATCTTACAGAGGGTGACAATCTCCAGGGAGGAAACCAAAGCAACATGGAAAGAAGAAACAGACTATAGCCACACCCAGTGTTGGAGAGGTCAAAATCGATTATAAGCATGTTATCCTAAAAAGAAAACATATTACACTAATTAAAAATACGCCCATAAATACTTCTATTTCAGGTAGTACACTGTGTATTTGTTGTCAGTGTCCTTATAAAATGACCTCTGCAACTGTTTGTTTTAAGAATGATTACCTACAACAATCAAAAGATAACAGGTTTCTGTTTTATTGAGATTGCCTTTACACAGACATTCAACTCGAGAGTGTTAGTCGAACTGCCTTAACCATTCAGTAGCTGAGGGAAGGGCATTGTGCAAAGTCTAGGAAGGAACGAGGCAGCCCGTGCTGATGGATGCAGATCTACATCATCTAACTGGCCACAATGGCAAGGGAAGGATCACGAAGACCTCACTTGCAGTCATTTGAGCGCTTGCAGAATATCTGAGCACTCAACATCTGAAGCAATTGCACTTTGCCAACAGCATGACAGATAATGCTTTATTAGCTGGCTCTTGACTTTCATTATTTGGTTTGTCATGGTTATTTTTTATACTATTGAAATATGACCCACTTAAGTAATCAAAGTACTGTTTGTTTTCAATTCAAACTATCCACTAGGTGAGGAAACAGCAAACTATTTTAGAAAATAATTTGTAAAGTGTAAAACTAAATTTAAATACTACACTATATTAAACAAATCTTATCTGGTTTTAAAAATGCCCCGATTCAATCACATGTATTTGGGCAATACTTCCTGTAGAGCCAAAAGAGGAATGTTCCAGTGAGGAAAGCCTCTATGTTGAGGTTCTGTGACAAGTCTTTCTCCTGCTTCCTCAAAACAGATTTTTTTTTAAGTCTGTTCAGGGCTTAACAGTAAGTTTTCTGTCAGTGGAGCCTTACACAGCAAGTACATAACTCCCCACAAGTCCAGAGGCTTACCAAGAAACAGACTAATTGCATTTGAATGGGAGTATGTGCTGATCCAGGCATTTTCTAGATGTATAAACAACAGTGGTCCACTATTCAAGTCTACAGTTGCAGGAAAAAGTGTGCGTGCACAAACATGTATTAATTTTTTTTAATATAAATATAATCTGATGCAGCTGCCTATCCGCGGCTTCAGTGCATGCCACACATATTTGGTTCTGCCTTGACAGATCATAGAACTTTCTTCGGGTAACACAAATCTCACAATGGTGACTCTAATCAATTGTGAAACTTCTGGGTCTACCAAAAAGAAAGTAATGTTTCCTCCAGGTCTGAACATTTTAGGCTTTTCATTGAGTAATCTATGGATATTACATTGTCATTGGAGATTTATTTGAAGACTGTGCACTGGATTATATCTACATTTCTGCAGACAACAGCATCATTGATTTCTGAAGAATTAAAAAATAGAAATGTCACTTGTCACATGACTGTTTTCAGTCAATCACAAGTCAGGATTGTGTTTCTGTGTGTAACAGGATTTAGTCTAGGTAAGAACAAACATCATCATTGTAGTTTGTTGCTTCAAAACCACCTCCAAGACCTGGTGGAGTTACTGATCTTGAATAGTTCCTCAAGGCTACAGGATGTTGACAGAGGGCATTGCATTAGACAGTGTTCACGTGTTTGTCTAGTCTCTCCATGTTCACATCTCGGGTCATTCCTCACCTTCCACTTGGTCATATTGTCACCTCAGCGCTCACACAATTTAGAGTATACCTGAATTTTCTTTCCAGGCTGGCGCCTGCGAGAGATGTTCTGAATGAGCCAAGTTCTCTACGATCATCAGCATTTCCCACCATTTTGTTACTCTGTAGCCTTCCACTGTGGTATTTTGGGGAAAGGGATTTTCAGAGGCAGAGATCTTTCTGGACTTAAGCCTCTTGGTTGTTGCAATGTGTCCATGCACTGGGTGTCTCGGATCATGCACCTCTCATTTGTCTGTCCTTTCTAGTTAAGGCATCTCACCTCACTGATGGTGATGCAATCCCTGGTAAGCCGTATAACAAGAATGTGGGAGTCAGTTTCAAAGTCCCTGTGATGATCCTACAGCAACAACTGAATTCAGTATCAACTGTGTGTGCATGGCTCAAGTGTGACCATACTAGGGCACAGTACTCTGCAACTGAGTAACACAGAGTGAGACCAGTTTCTCAGAGTGTTTTGGGCTCAGCTCCCCATTTTGTATTGGCCAATTTCCCCAGTTGCTGGAGTTCACTTTTTCTTTTTCAGCTTCTTACTGTGATCTTTGAATATCATCATTTGGTATAATATGACCCTAAGGTAGACCAGATGTTCATAACGTTCAAGGATTGTACCATTCCATGATGGTGTTTCAGATGGAAGGGGCACACTTTTGCCTTGCTAGGTGTCACATTTAGTAGCCATCTGCAATAGTATTCTCCAAGCATGCTAAGGGAGCCAGTTAGAATGCACTCAATGTCCTCAACCCTTTCTGAATGGGTGGCAATACAAAGATCATCTGATTGAAGAAATCTTCACAAATCAGATAATTTTGGTTGGCCATTTGTGTAGATGTGTGCTGTTGCAAGGATGCTAGCATTGAACCTTGGGGCAACCCATTCTATTGAGTTTGCCATTGACTTTTTTGACCATCCATCTCAACAAAGAAACAGCGATTTCTCAAGCATGGAGGTGATGACTTGGACCATCTTGCTCTTTTTTCAAAACTCCAGCTGTTTTCAGTAGAAGTGCATGATGCTTCACAGTGTAGCAAGCAGCCAACAGATCAACAAACACAGCCCCTGAGATTCTGCAGGTTTCAAAGCCATCTTTAATATATTTAGTTAAGTTCGCAACTTGGCCACAGCATGGACATTGTGGGTAGAAACCGGCTTGGTCATCAGTTGCCCTTCCACTACTGTTGCTATTCTACCCATTATCATCTGCTCATATAGCTTGTTAGTTAAGCAGAGTAAGGATACTGGGTGGTAGTCTTTACACTGTGTCAGTGAGGCAACCACTTTGGCCTGTCTCTACAACCTGTGTGTCTGCACTGTCTCTGTGTAAGAGCTGAAGAAGTCAAGAAGCCACTTCTGTGCTCTTGTCCTGAAGTGGGTACTAACAGCTCATGAGGCAAACAGCTGAGTCCAGCTGACCTTCCACATTTCCAGCTATTTGCAGCTATTGTCAGCGCCTCAATATTTAGTTTGCTCCTTGTGGACATTGTATCGCTAAGGAGTAAGCAAAAGGGATTTCGCTTCTTGAATTACCCTGCCCTCTCAGTCTCAAGGGGGAGCATTTTTAACAAGACAAAGATGCTATCTTTGGTGAGAAATATATAAATAAATAAAGTGACAATATTAAAATAAAAACCAGTGGAAGTGACAATGATGAACAGGGATGCATCCTTATGTGACATTCTGATATTTTGCCATTTTTGCTCCTAGTGGGGAATGTTACACGCGAGCATTGCTAAATCTGTAAATGTAGTTAGAGATCCAAAATGTAACAATGCATGTATCACAACAAGAGCATAAATAATAATGCACTTAAATTTAGTTTCAGGAGAGTGGAAACCTTACAAGCTCATTGAGTGAAAGATTTTTATGAAGGAAAATTTCCATTTTAATATGATTTATAAATGAAAACACAAAGTGGCAATGGAAAGTGCGGTGTTGAAATTTTTAAAATAAGCTTTTATTTTCAATTTCAGAAATCATGTAACATTTTCCGGATGAAAGTGAATTAACCTAATAAATAAGCATCTATTGTGCAAAGCTACTGTGCTTCTTACCATGATTATAAGAAGACTTTTCATGAATCAAAGTATGAAAATTCAGAGCAGGCTTGATTTAAAATAAAAGGTTGGATTGTGCAATTAGCCTCAAGTCGACAATAAGATATGGTGTAGAGACGTCCAACCTCAAAAACATTTTTCCTTCAAGTGATACACTTTGCTCCACCTGGACCATCCCAGCCCTCTTTGAGATGGATTATGCTTCCAGGGGCACAGGAAGGTGGCAATCCCAGAACTCCTCAGAGTCAGGGACTGCAATTATGGATGAACTGTATGTAGGCTGCGGAGGAAGGATCATGTCTCTGTCCCAACCAGACCCAAAGTGAGCAGCTATTTCTCTTCCTTTAGAGCAGCGACTGTATCTATGCAGAACTGAAGGAAAGGATTTGCATCTGTAGTTCATATACACTGGCTTTTCTCTTTGTCTCTTACTTTCTCCCTTTTCTTGAATATTCCCAAGAAAATGAGGTTTTTGCCTGAGAAAGGGCCTCAGAATTTGGCCCCAAAATGGACAAATTACAACAAAAGCAAGATGTATAACTAATGAATTATGGAGCGACTGCCACTCACCTCACTGTTAAGGCAGCATCAGGGTTTCTATTTAAGGAAGAATCTTGCATGCTCTCTAAAATCCATATACATAGTTGTAACATAGATGATAGACAAGGCAAGGCACTATTAAAACACATCTGTTTACATTACAAAATGGGTGAAAAGGAAATTCTAATGGAAATAAAGGCAAATATAATAACACCTTATTATATTTCTCCTTTAATCTAAAAGTGATTTACAGACTATACTCATTGGGATTGCTTTATCCACCCCTAAAACGCATCCATTTACAGGGTGCACTAGCAACAAGTTGGGACTGGTGTTTTTCTACACGGGCAGAGTAGGAGAGGGGGGTTTTTCTTTGTTGTTGTTTTTTTGCTTGTTTTTTCAAGGAAAGTGAGTGAGTGTGTGATTTCTAGAGAGAATTTTGATAGGCAGAATGTAATTACTTAAGCTGGCATTTAGCCAGACAAAGGACACATATTGAGTATAAACACAGATTGATTTCACCCATGCTTAGCTCAAAAGAAGGAGAAAACAAAATCACAGTCCTGGAAGAGCATGCATTACAAATGATCTTACATTGATTTTTTCCATATACAAATATCAAAACTCATTACATTCACTGTAACAAATCAACAGTCTTTTTTTGGAAGTCACTTCAAATGTAGACTCCATGTTTTGTCTAGTGTTATTCTTTTCTACAAAAATAATATAAGTTCCCTTGTTTAAAAAACAAGGGTTTTTTTTTCCATCTGTTTTTCATTCTATTTAAATAAAATGCATGTCCTGGCAATTTTTCCATAATTCCAGTCGCTTAAACTGCCGCATCTATGACAGACAACACAAAGCCACTTCTAAATCCATTTGATAGTACAGAGTTTCCACTTGGCTATTATAGTACTACTGACTTACTGACAATCTTGTACATTAAAAAAAATAAAAGTCAGTATTTGTTCACTGATGATTTATCCTCTTCCAGTTTATTGTTCTCTAGTACTATTCATTTCCAAAGCCAGGAGTGAAATGTGTTCTATAAAGATTCCTTTATTAAGTCACTTTATCCTATTACAACCTTGCCTAATTTGTTCTTTGAAATAGCTTGGATATGTCACCCGCATTTGAGGACAGACTAAGTCTGGCTGCTCTGCAAGCACAAAAGGTGGAAAGAAGCCTGCCCCAATATCCCTTTACTGCTTCACTCCTAAATTCTGGGAATGCTCCCTCCTAACACTGGGGAAAAGGCCATTCCAAAGGAGGTGGCTCTGAATCCTTCTTGGCTCCAGCCAGCTCTACTGGCTGTATAATAATGGAAAGCGTAGCATGCACACTTCACTCTGAACAGCAGGGAGTTCCAGGAAGGAATGTGCTTTCTTGAGGTACAATCCTTGCTAGGGGCTAAACTAAAGTCCTCCAGCAGCTCCCCCAGACAAAACTGTCCCCAATGCACATCTCTGTGTCTACTCCACAACATGGTAAACTCAACTATCTATCGTGAAGTCAACTCTCTAGAAGTGCTGGGATTTAGAAAACTAGCTTCCAACCTGATGACAAACTAAATTGTGGATTTAGCTTTACTAAGCCTTAACTTGATTAAAGGCTTTTAAGAAATGCGGCAGCAGCATATGGCACCACTTAAAAACATATGTATATTGGAGTCAAATGCTTTTACAATATTCATAAATAGTCAATGTTTTCTGCTTAAAATATTTTGGATTAAATTAGACGGAATGGTGTTAGACAAAGCTTTCCTAATACTAAAGACTTAGCATTCATTGGTTCAGTTAGCCAACTTTAGAACAGTGGTGTACAATGGTCTCATCAACACACCAAGACCTTGGATCAAGGAAAAGTCTGATTTTACTAGAGAAAAAGGTATGTTCTTAACTCAAGTTAACTAACATCCTCGTAAAGAAAAGGCTGTTTGTATGTTTCAAAAAAGTTAGAGATTGAGTTAAAGACTATGGAGGTGCCTATCACTTTCCTGGACCCGCTAACCCATGTGGAAACTCTCTGGTCTTCATTAGGATTTTACCTCGTGTTAGTTAAGTTCAGTCAGCTAACTTCAGTTAACACCACACCTTTTTTCTAATGAAGACAAAGCCAAGGCAGGCCCTAGACCGGAAGTTGAGAGACCTCGGTCCCACTGTCAATTCTACTCTTTGATGCTGGCTGTCACGGCCATCACTGTTACAGCATCCATACACTCTGCCTTCAAACAGGGAAAAAGTGAAGACAAAAGCTGCAAAATTCCAAATTTGAATCACAAATGAAATATATTTATTAATTTACTGTTATCTTAAAATTCCCAACTGCAAGTTAATAAATTTGGGCAAGCAAAAGCAAACCAAACAAGGATACGAACACTTTAAATTCAAGAGTGTAAGCCCTGTTCAGATACTGAATGCCTAGATCCATTTGTTAATTGAGATATGGGGTTTGTGTCCTTAATTTGGCTTCTTCTTATACTTCAAAAACTCCTGGTCCCCTGAACTCATGTAGATAATGCTTAATAACTTTTAATAAACTTCCTAATATTATTACACATTTTGCTAACAGGGTGCTGAATATCTAACGCATTGCCACAGAACAGAGAACTTGATTTACCATAATCTGTAAATAGTCCTGATAAGATCTTATTGTTTTATTAATATGTGTCTTTGTCAGTTAAAAAGGCAGCACTTTGTTAACTAACTGGGAGAAAATATTAAACAATATAAGCACTGACAACCTGCAACTGCAAAATACTTTAAATAATTTTTAACCATATAATTTGAGTTCTTTCTCCATTCTGGATTACTTTATTTAGATTCTTATACCATATCCATTATCACGGTATCCATGCATGCCATTTACTTCGACTGTAAGCTCTCTGGGTCTTGTGATTTGTACAGTGCCTAGCACAATGGGGCCCTGACCATGACTAGTCTCCCTAGGCACTACAGTAATACAAACAACAAATAAGAAACGGTAGCACCTTAAAGAATTAGGAAATTAAACAAGGAAACTTTTTTGTCAATCAAATATGGCTCTTCTCATAGATCAGCCAGCCTCATCCCTTTCATGAACTGCCTCTTATGCACCTAAGCAAAACAGACAAGAAGTCAGGAGATGTGGATCCCGTGCACAGGGTCATCAAATCCTCCTTCCATTTCCACTCTGGTTCTACCGGGCTCTGAGTTATGGGGAAATGGGCATCATTTGGATTCATTAGGCAAATTCTATGTAACTTACATATCAAAACCAAACCTGAATAATTAAAACAACAGAAACTTTAAGGTCACAAGCTTCTTTCTCCAATCCCATGTGTGTACCATGCCTGCCCAATTAATGTAGCCAGAAACCTTTGAGGATATTTCAAAATTATATAGTAAGCTCTATGATTTATGATTATCCATTTTGAACAAGGGGACATTAGGCTCAGGGCTGTATTTCTCCTTGCTAGAGACGGACGCCATTGGGTAAGATACCTTTAACAGGCCCATTGAGGGAATTCAACAGCAAATTTTCAGTCTCATATGCAGTAAATAATATAAAAAATAAAACATCCAGTGAAGAAATAATCTTCCACAGTTCTGTCTGTCCATATTTAGCATATGTTCACCCTACTGTCTTAATTATTGACTAAATTGACTGACCCAATCTTGATCGGTCATGATTAAGTATATCCTAACTAAAGGTCACATCTCATCTCATTGGCTCTATGCACAGATATGTATATTGTATGTAGTTTTCCCACACCTGGGTGACAGATACAGCATCAGTAACATACTTCATTTAGCCACTCATCCCAGTATAATTCAGTGTAAATTAGAAATATCCCTCATTGTATTTAGCAGCTTCTGCTGTGAGGACACACAACATATTGTAATGAAAATGATCTAAGTGAGAGTGAGGGACTGCAGCATAATTTTGCAATGTAGCATGTCTCTCAGTGATGTGAAAGTCATGGCTTGTCATACTCTGGCTTTTCTCCTGAGGCATGTCACAGCTAAAAGCCAGCTCATAATATGCCTTTAACATTACTGACAGGCCTACCAAGTGGCACAAGATGACTGCATTCCCCTCCACCCCCATGTTTTTATAAGCAAGCAATTACTCCTTGTCAAGGTTCCTCCCCCACTCTGAACTCTAGGGTACAGATGTGGGGACCTGCATGAAAAACCTCCTAAGCTTATCTTTACCAGCTTAGGTCAAAACTTCCCCAAGGTACAAAATATTACACCCGTTATCCTTGGACTGGCCGCTACCACCACCAAACTAATACTGGTTACTGGGGAAGAGCTGTTTGGACGCGTCCTTCCCCCCAAAATACTTCCCAAAACCTTGCACCCCACTTCCTGGACAAGGTTTGGTAAAAAGCCTCACCAATTTGCCTAGGTGACTACAGACCCAGACCCTTGGATCTTAAGAACAATGAACAATCCTCCCAACACTTGCACGCCCCCTTTCCTGGGAAATGTTGGATAAAAAGCCTCACCAATTTGCATACGTGACCACAAGTTAAGATTACTTTGTTTCTCTGCTCCAGAATTTCTAACTCTCTAAAGACTAAGGAGAACAGAAATAATGCTAGCATTATCCAACTCTTTTGTGTCCTCTGTGAATCTAGAGTCTAAGTGGTCTGGAATAGTGCATCTGAATCAATCAAATTGGAGCTATTAACAGAGTGGCTTATGGTCTCACTTGAATTTAGTTGCCTGCGTTTGGGTGCTTTTTCTGGTGCACAGCTATTGCCTGGATGTTCCATTTATAACTGAGGTGGCATTTACTGTTATGAAGCCAACAAGGATCTATTTGCACTTGTAAGAAATTTTCTTGAGAATCATTGCAGCAAGCTGGTCAGATGAGAGTTAAATTAAATCTTGTTGTTTAAGTGTTCTACCCTGACACTATAAGGTTGTTTTGTTCTCCCCTGATGGTGTATATACCCTCCACTAAATGAAAGGCCAGTTACATTCTATGTCAAGCTGCACCTAAATTCTGTGACAAGGCATAGGTTATTGATCACACTCAAGTATTTGTGAATATTTCATCCTCTAGACCAGTAGCTGGCCCATAAATGCTCTACAACTATAACAACAAGGATGGGAGAAGAGATTCTTTTACTATTCAACTGATAGAGGTCTTGACATAGCAGCAGAAGATTGTCCAAATTTACCATGACACAGAGAACAGAATATGTCTTTCAATAAACTCAAATATACTAAATATAGATATAATCTGTAATTGACTAGAATTATGTGATTACCATAATCCAATAAAAGGGTACCATACATTTTTTTAAAAACATTTAATAAAGAACGAAACTCACTCAGTAGCATCCTCTTTTCATGTCATGTCATGTTAATCTATTTCTCTCTTCCTTTCCTTCAGTCCATCCTATGGGTATGTCTATACTACCCGCCGCATCGGCGGGCAGCGATCGATCCAGCGGAGGTTGAGTTATCGCATCTAGTCTAGATGTGATAAATTGGCCCCCTAGCACTCTCCCGTTGACTCCTGTACTCCACCACCGCGAGAGGCACAGGCAGAGTCGATGGGGGAGCAGCAGCAGTCAACTCACCTCAGTGAAAATACCGCGGTGAGTAGATCTAAATACGTCGACTTCAGCTACATTATTCATGTAGCTGAAGTTATTTAACTTGGATCACCCCCCCCCCCCACCCTCTAGTGTAGACCAGGCCTATGTTGTGTTTTTATAACCTGTCTTTCTAGGTCTTTGAATCCAATCAATATTCTAAGATTCAAACAGCATGTTACCCAGGATTCAAACCACTAGTTAACAATTAACTAAACTCATCTGAATCATGAAGACCCCTGGTTAATATCTTCCACCCTGGGCTGTTTTGCTCTTTACTATATTTGTGCAACTCCATTGTTTTATAAGGAAAGCAGAATTTGGGACTCAGTTCCAAAATTACAGTATCATTTCAAATCTTACTTTAACTGCAATAGACAAATTCTGTTCAGATGATGTTTAATGTTTGAACAAATGAGTCTTCTAGGGACCATAGAGAAAAGCTCACTTAGTAAAAGCTCTTCATTAAATTCTCAAACTAAGATGCAAAAATGATTTATCTGATTATCTTCCAAGTCTAAACATGACATTTTATTTTCTAATGTTTAATATGAACAAAGTGAAGATAGCTCCACAGATTTCTTTCAATTTGTAAATACAAATTAGAAACACAATTTATAAACATTCTTTCAGACTCCACTTGGATGGACTGGTGAAGGTCAGAGGTTTCCAAATGATCATGTGCGAACCACTGGTGGTCTGCAGAAAGATGGCTATTCAATTAGGTTAGCTTTCCTTTCCATTTGCATCTACTAAATTGCATTACAACCTGGTTATATATACACACTAAATACTGTAAGATTTCTTTTCTAAGTAAACAATTGTTCTGCTTGCCACAATAATGCTATATGCCACAAATGAGGCAGTGGCCCATACACTTATAAACTGGAGGGAAGGCAGTCCATGCGACAACCTGTGCATCAAAATCTGACCCACACTATGAAAGTTTGAGAAACCCTTGGTGTAGATAAAATGTAAAGCAAACCAAGGCTTTCTGTGTTACAGAAACTGAAGCCCAAACAGCTAGGGCGGCTTATTAAAGTTCATTTCCATGTGTTATTTGTGACAGTTATTGACTGTTCTTCATTTGGGAAAGTGAGGTTTGGCTATGCATTGTCCCAGTGGGAGCATCAGGAGGCATCTCAGCAGAGTTTAATCCCTCTTTGGAATGCCCTGGCCAGCCATTTCGGGACTTCAATCCCACCTCCTCTCAGCCATACTCTAGGAGGTGCTAGTGCAGTGTTTGAACTCAGGTAATACAGAGAATAGCAGTGGCTGGTCCCTAAGTGGAGTGCAAAGAGATGGTCTGACCCTAACTGTACTGTAGCTTAAATTACTACCTGCTAAGAATTCTTTCTTGGCGTAGAGGGTCATGTAGCCCTCTAAACCAACAGCAGAAGCTATCACGGACAAATTAAACCGAAATTTGTCCTTAATGTGTATAGCTTCTGTCCACCTGATGAGCTGTGTCCAGCCAAGCCAACTTTTAATCTTTGCTTCATCTTTGAGGTATGCTACATGGGAAGGATCTTCTCTGAAGTATCTGGAATTGTTAACCGAAGAACACTAAGTTCAATTATAGGCATGCAACTTGTTTGATTGCCAAGCCTGAACCACAGCACTGAAAGAACAACACACCAACACTTATAATTTTGAGAAGAAACAATATTTTAGCATAAGATGCAGGAAGAAAGAACATTACATGTTTGTGAATAATTTCAGGGGACAAACTAATCAAATAAAACTAGGTTTCTGTTTTCTTTTTAAAGACAACCCTATAATTTGATTACATTCAAAGGATAACCAAAGGATAATTTGTGTTTTGTCACCTATTTTATACCAACAGAAGCCATGCAGTTGCATTTCTCATAAGCAGCAAGAAAGCACTCATATTTCAGTAAATAGTCAGTAGCACCTTCAGAAGCAATCTAAGGATGTTTTTCATAGTTTAGACATGAATGAATTTGAAACCGATTTTCATGTCTGTTTTTCTCTCATTTCGGTAAAACTGCCAAAAGATGTTACTTTGTTTTATCTAACCTGAATAATTTGAGGATTAAGTCTAGCTGACCTTTGTCACAGGAACAAAATTCTGACCACACAGAAAACAAAGGGAGGTGGAGGTAATGTTAACCTGAATCAAGGCACCAGAAAGGCTTTGGTCTGCCACCAGAGGAGTGCAATACAAAGGCCAGGGAGGATCACAAGAGCTAAGGGATTCAAAGCAGACTTTACATACTCACATTTCATTTGTTAACGTCAGCTTTGCTGGTCACTTTGCTTAATGCTCCTGCGTATGTTTAACAGGACACATTTTTTTTTTTACACATTTTTTCATATCATGTAATTTGGCAGGGAAGTTTAAAAGAAAAATAGATTTCAAAATCTCAGATATAGGGGTTTTTGAGCTAAATATTCTGCAGAAACAGTAAATTGCAAGTTTCTTTTCTTTAGCAATTATGACATTTTTTTTCCTCTGAAAAGACCATCCTCTTAAGCCCTTTGTATCTTAGGATATAGACACACAAACCTTTTTTAAACCCTTCAGACGAAACGCCTTTCTGTCTCTAAATAGTTTCATTTAGAGTCACAGTCTTTAAGGACAGAAGGGAGCATCAACTTCATCTAGTCTGACCTCCTATATACCACAGGCCACAGAACTTCACCCACCTACTCCTGCAGTAGACCCATAACCTCTGGCTGAGTTAATGAAGTCGTCATATCTTGAGAATCCATGGCCCTTACATAAGGGAATTGATTTTTAAAATCTATTTCTTGGTTTCAAGACAGTTATGCAAAATTATACATAATAGAATAGTAAGGACAAAAACAAAACAGAACAAGTAAACTAATTACAAACCCTGCTGCAACACTTCATGCCCACAATAACTCCTTTGCAATCTCATCTGCCTCTCACTGCACGTCTACAGGAAAATAGGCAAGAAATAAATGTTTCCCTGACATTCTTCATTTTGTCATTAATCTAATAAATAAGATGTTCATGTGAAGCAACTGATGCCAGGTCAATATACTACTCTTTCTAAAGAGGTCCATAACTGCTTTTCCAACTTCTCAGGATGAACCACTGCAAAACCCAGAAGAATTACAATTCATTTTTATAAAGACCACAATTTTATATGTATAGTTGGGATGATGTTTTCCAGTGTGTATTACTTTGCATTTACCAACACTGAATTTCATCTGCCATCTTGCAGCACAGTCACCCAGTTTTGTGAGATCCCTTTGTAGCTTTTCACAGTCTGCTTTGGACTTACCTATCTTGAATAGTTTTGCATTATCTGCAAATTTGGCCACCTCACTGTTTACGCCTTTTCCCAGATCATTTATGAATATATTGAATAGGAGTGGTCCCAGTACAGATCCCTGGGGGACACCACTATTTACCTCTTTCCATTCTGAAAACAGACTATTTATTCCTACCCTTTGTTTCCTAGCTTTTAACCAGTTACTGATCACACGAGAGGACCTTCCCTCTTATCTCATGACAGCTTATTTTGCTGAAGAGCCTTTCGTGAGGCTTGTCAAAGGCTTTCTGAAAATCTAAGTACACTATATCCACTGGATCCCCCTTGTCCACATACTTGCTGAGTCCCTCGAATAATTCTAGTAGATTGCTCATTGAGCTAAAATCATTTTGGGAGGTTGCAAAGGTAGCTGGAAAGATCTCTGGATAAAAATCCCCAGTAGGAACAATCTATGCCAATTCCTAATCCTCCCAATAAAGGAACTTGATCTCAATTTTTATTTTAGCATTCCAGATTTAAGAGTGATGGGTTAATTCTGGAAAAGCATTGATCAATTTATGACCCAGATATAATTACTACAGTGTGATACTGGGTTAGTAATCATTTTCAGTAATCCAACTACAATGGCCATTCCTCAAGTTTCTTCCATTTTGAAACATTCTACCACTGAGTGAGAGATTCTTTTAGAATGAGGAATCTAATCTGGATCTGGCAATCTCTTTTCACAACCAAACAGACTTTAAATTTGATTGCAGGCCTGGATTGGAAAAGGGGTATTTCTAGGGGCTTCTAAATGTATGACAGTAAGTAGGCTTTCTGAAGTAAATCCAAGTAATTGAGCCAATTGTGAAAGTCAGTTTTCAGTGTAATAGTTCTAGTTTAGGAATACCTAACCTATCTTTTGTTTCATGAACATCTAATCTTCATAATTTAAATCTTGGTCTGTTCCTTTTCCATAGTAAGACTATGGTCACATGCTGATTATTGTTATTATTATTTTAATAATTGAGTGTGATTGTAAGTGCAGGATAGGGGCCTGATCTTAAGTACATTGAAGCCAACGGGAGTCTTTCCATGGATTTAAATGAGCTTTGGATCAGCCCTACATAGGCTGTTTTTTCTGAGAGCTACTAGCATTTTGATGTGAAAGTTTGACCACTAGAATGAGAGCATTCATTTGTTTCAGTCCATAAATTGCAAATGCAGTGACTGGATTACACAATAAACAGTCTCTTGCTGTATTTCCTAGTCCCTTCTTTAATAAAATGTCCAAGTACATAGAGTCAAGTATATACAGAAGATTATTTAGTCAGAGATGAGAAATTATTTTAAGTGGGAGTAGAGTGGGGAAACTCAAGGGACTCAAATTCCTGACTTAGGTTTACCTGTTGCATTACTCTGTTAAATGCTTGGAAGAGGCAAAAACAGCTTCTTATCTGTAAATCCCCCATCACCTTCTTGCCAAATTAAGCACACATAGAAATTTTGTTTTTTTTTCCTCCAGTGTTATTGTGCTTTTATGCATCAGAATAAGTTCCTGCTGGCTAGTATTATACTAATCAATCAACAGGGTGAATTCAGAGATGGTTGCACAGCTGTAGTCAATATAGTAATTAAGATCTATATTAATTTATGTAGTTTCTCAGTAAAAAGCAGAGCAAACAAATCTACAAAGTCTGGAAGCCAATTAACACATCACTTATGTAGAGGTTTTAAAAGCAGATAAAATATTTTTATCTGCTGAAAATATTCCTTATTAAAATATTTTTTAAATCACAAAAATAAGTGTGCAGGACCATCTTATACAAACAAAAGTCAGGGAATTCTCAGAGTTAATGCTCAAAATCCATCCTTATGAGCACTGTGCTACCAAGATACTGAAATATCTATAGATTAAAGTTATTTAAGGGCAGATTTTCATTTCCCTCTGGATTTTCTCTAGTTCAAAACAATTCTAGGTTAATGTTGCCACTTACCTGTGAATTTCCATTTTTACAGTTACTTAAGAATAAGGCAATATTGTTTATCCTAACAGTCATGTAACTATATGAGGACAGATTTTCAAGCTTTGTCAGCTGTTTCCCACCAGCTGAGATTCTGGCCCATATGTTTCTATGAGCATGTTTTTAATACTCGTACATTGCTTTTGTGTAAAAAAAATGGAATATTAAGTTTTAAATACAGGAAGAGGCAATTTTAATTAATAGAGATATTTGTACAGCAGAGAGCAACAATATGAAATAACTTATTTTTCCACCATAACTGAAGCAAAATATTCTACTTAATAGATGATCTCTTCGAGATGTGAACTTTCAGGTTGACAAATACATTTCCCCCCCTTTTACCCAAAAACAACCTGTTCTATTACTAATTCGTCTAATGAGGAACTCTGCAATCTTATTGGGTCCTTTGTGAGAGGAGGAGGAGCTATGGTGATGGTCGCTACAAATGTGCCAATTTAAACGTAGCAAAATAGTTTCCTCTGTACTTGCAAAAAGAAAAGGAGGACTTGTGGCACCTTAGAGACTAAGGTGCCACAAGTCCTCCTTTTCTTTTTGCGAATACAGACTAACACGGCTGCTACTCTGAAATCTGTACTTGCAGTATACTTCCTTATACTTCCTATAGAAAAGACTCTTAACTGAGGTAGTGAAGTTGCAAATACTGAAATGAACTCGCTTCAAATGCAGTATTGTTATCTAAAGCAACTACAGTTTTTAAGGGTGAGTAGCATGTAATCACACCATAGGGAATCAGAGGCTGTAGTCTCTCTGCAGAATGCTTCTGAAAGAGAGCTTTTACAGCCAGCCCAGATGAGATGGAGAGAGCTCTCAGATGCCACAAAGGAAAAAACGACATTTTGATCTAAGTATAATTGTTCCTGGAAAACAGTTTTGAACACAAGGAAAACAAATTTGGCAAAGATCTTGTAAACCTTTAAAGGCACATGATTATTTTTCCTGTTAAAACAGCAAAATAAAAGTATTCTAAAAAACAACATAAACTTAGGGGGCATTTAGCTTAAGAGCTGAACTTTCTGAGAAAGGTGACAACCACAATGAGCTGAACCAAAATCCAGACTCCAAACTTTAGGAAATTTTGAATCAGAGACTCTATCCAAACTCTGTAACTCAAACCAATCTCCACTGGGCTGTACCTGGAATTACTGTAGGTTATACAAAAACAAACGGAGACATACTGTATGTATGCAACTAGTGCAAGAGATTGGAGCTAGTTCATGTTATGAAGCATGGGCTCAGAGACAAAGTTAGAGAGGAACAGAAAGCTGGAGCAAAAGACTGCATGAAACCAGTCAAATCTCAACCAGATCAAAGGTTTCGAGACATATTGTAACACAGAGGAGCAGATGGAGGATCACCCCTGGAGGAACCCAAACAATGCAGAGAGCTGCATCCACATGTGAATGTTCCTGTAAACAAGTCACACAGAACATCAAAGACAAAGGCAAAAATTAGTGCTCCATTGCTGTGCACAGCCGGCTCACAGATGGAGATGCTTCCCTAGGCTAAGCAGCACCGTTGCTTCTCTTAAATGCATGGCGTTGCCAGCTGCTCCACAGGTTCTCCATGCCCATGTGATTCCCCTTGCTGCTTTTCTCCCTGAATTCCCTTCCAGTACAGTATCCCCCAAATTGCTGTGCCTTTTGTAGACCGATTGGCTGCAGATGGGTAAACTCAAAGATTCAGGGAAGCTGGGGTTACAGAAAATTGCTTAATGAACAGAGATTCTCAAACCAGCATTACACCAGCATCCTTTTGCTTTAATTTTTGTGCTGCCAGGCTGAATGGTGGCATGGCGCTCCTGGACTGGTAAGCCTCAGATAGCATGACAGAAGCCAGGAACCTAAAGGATTGAATCTCAGTCAAAATACTTTATGGGCTGTAAGGTAATTAAAACCGTACTTTCCAGTTTTGAATAAGTATCCGAGTAGCACATGACAGAACAAGGAATAATGGTCTCAAGTTGCAGTGGGGGCGATTTAGGTTGGATATCAGGAAAAACTTTTTCACTATGAGGGTGGTGAAACACTGGAATGCGTTACCTAGGGAGGTGGTGGAATCTCCTTCCCTAGAAGTTTTTAAGGTCAGGCTTGACAAAGCCCTGTCTGGGATGATTTAGTCGGGGATCGGTCCTGCTTTGAGCAGGGGGTTGCACTAGATGACCTCCTGAGGTCCCTTCCAACCCTGATATTCTATGATTCTATGATTCTGTCCTCTACCCAAGAGAAATGTGTTTTTGCATAAAATGCCAGAGCATCATAAAATGCTGCACAGACAAATCATTTGACACTAAAAGAAAATTCTGAAATACAACTTAATGGTCACTACATAGGCCCCACCACCATTTAAGATCTCCCTTCATCCTACTTCATCCCCCAGAAGATGTTACATTGTGGTACAGAATTTGCACGTTCACTGGTCAGTGCGTATTACACGTTCCTGCTGTGCCAGATCCACATGTTGTGATGTTGTGCTCAGAACACCAAGAATGGGGAGCCACTGTGTTACCACTCTGCCTTAGCAAGAGGGAGCGCTTTGCTTTCGCTAAATTGTTTGTCAGTTCCCTGACACCAGCCTGTCTGCCTTGCCAGCAAACTCTTCAAGACTCTGCCAATCTTAACCTTGCCTAACAGGTAACAATCAGTGAATACCAATTTCCGAGTTTCCCAGAGACATCTTCCTGCAGTGAACATGCCCTCTCACTGGACACTCTCAGAAATTAAGTTTGCTGTCTCCAAAGAAGAAGCACACACACCAGCCCATAAGGTTAGATGAAGACTCACATGTCACTTTAATACACAGTACTGAGATGGTTTTCTAATAAAACTATAAGTTTATTAGCACAGAACAGAGATTTAAGTGGTACTAAGCAAGAGAAAAAGACACAGGCATGATTACAAATAAAACAAAAAACTTACTTTCTACTGACTAAAACAAAAAGCTGAGCAAGTTACAAGCTCTGCCTAAGCAGTTTTCTTATTTACACCAAGTTACCAACATCACTAACCCTTCACTCTAGGGGATGCAACTTTCACAGTTCAAAGGATGTTGTACCACATTTCCCATCAGTAATGGATAATTAAAAGGTCTTTTTGCTCCCGTTATGTTACCCTACATTTCTGGCTCAAGAGCTAGGAAGGCTTCCTGAGGTAAAAATTCTGTCCCCTGGTGTGATTGTTAAATGGTCTTCTCCCCTACTTCTTTAGCTTGATAGCTTTGTCTACCTTCTGTGTAAATGTACTTTTATTGTCCTCTGCCAGTAACCTAGCTGGTCAGACAGATAAATACCATTGCCTAGAGCAAGCTGGGGTTATGCAGTGCCACCCAAACACATTTTAAGAACTTATTTCCAGCACACATTTATAACTCTTTGTACACAACCCATACATGTATCACACAAAGATTTTTGGACCTGGAAGTACCTAGGGAGCAAACTTCAAACCCCCTTCACCCACATGGGGAAGGGCAGGGAGGAGTATGACTGATGCACCCCTACCAGGGATCTACCAAGAGCAAAAGCTTCAGTTTATGGCTGGGATTCTGTAAGAGCCCTGCTGGCAAAGGTTGTGCAGGATATGGAAAATAATAACCCAACAGTCCAATTTTTGCTGGATAATAATAATAAAAAAAAACAATTAAGACACGTTGTGTCTACATTTTAATCAGGTTACTCATTTCCTCTACTCTAACGTAAACCATAACGTTTGAAAAGGAGCACATACAATCAATTATAAAATACATTTTAAAATCCCCGGAGGCATCACCTGTCCTCCCATAATGCCCATTTCCTCTCTTGGGAAAACATCTAAAAAGAGATGGCTGTTGAGCCCAACATCCCTTTAAGATGAACAAGTCCGGGATCTTCTGGACCAAGGAAGCAAGCAAAAAGTTGAGGATGCTTCAATGAAAATACTATGAGCAAACAGCAACCCATCATTGGAACATGAGAACTCTTTTAGTATGAGCTCTTCAGCTGATCTCAGCTGCTGCGGCAGTACATAAGGAAGAGAGGATAGTCTGAAATGTCCTTACAAAGCAGAAGGCGAATACGTATACGACATAATAAGAAAAACACAATCCAAATTAAATCATTTAGCAGGTAAAATAACAAATATAACAACAATCTTTATTATTATCAATAAAATTTTGATTAAAAACCATTTTAAGCAGTGCATATCAGTTTACCAATTGCTCCTGATTACATAAAAATGAAGGAAACTTACTGTGAAATTTATTAGACTACTATACATTCCTATGAACTAAATAAATGTAAACAACACTTAATTGTTTACATTAAAATTATGCATTCCAATATTAAATGCACAGTCTAGGTTATTAACAGGATGTGATTTAAAGAGTAGTTTCAGGAGAAATATTCTTTTCCTTGTTCACATTCAATTTATTTTATTTGCTCATGTTTATTATGCTTTAATCAAACAAAAAGTGTTCTTTTACCACTACCTTATGTGTAAAGCAGAAGAAATTACAGTGATTGATTATCAATAGGGTATTTTGTTTCTTTTTAAAATAAAATTACTTATGGGTAGCATTTGTTATAAAAGCCTAGAGAACAGAAATTAAGACTTAAGCTGAGCTTGATGCTCAAGCAGAAAACAATTCAAAGTTGTAATGCAGTTAACAATATGCTTTATTTCCCCTTAAACAATCATGTGCATTCACATCAAGAGCTAATCCTCCCAGAAGATCTCAGATAAGCAGCTCAAATAAAGTATTATCTTGAGGGCAACATAGAAATGTTGATCAGCTGGATGCTTTCATTGTGCAAATAAGGATTTATGTTTCCTGAACACCACATATTCCCACAATAGGGCAAATGAATTTCCAAAAGGAAGCAAAGGAGTGTGTTATTTTGCACATAGCAAATACCTTTCATCCCCCCTTGTTTCACTTTTTAGATTCAGGTTTTCGAAACCTGGCTGAAATGAAGTTCACTTTAGGTAAAATGTTTTTACACCTGTTAAATGTATTAAACCACTCCATTTTGATTTAGACAGTCAGCTCATTCATCTCATTGCTTTCAGCTCATTTTCTCTCCTGATTATCAAGAGTAACAGTGTTGAATGACATGGAAAACAAGCAGGATAATTAACGTTTTCTCCCCCATGAGTGACAGAGGCTTTTCTCAGCACAGTAACAGTGCATTGCGTGTGAACTGGCGACAGCGTTTTCTTCGACAAGTTGTATAGAAAAATACTATCTTTGGGAGCTTTTGAAAGGTCTCTGCTATAGCCTTCTGTCCCCAACAACAACCGCAGAGCCCTCATTGCTTGAGGACAGACTTCCAGTTGTGGCCTTCTCTCCTCAGATCTCAGGGAAAAATTTACCTCCTCTCTCCAGACATCCTTATTTGATGGTCCCAGCTTCTTCCCTATACCACGTACCTCTTTCTCTGCTACCAATTATATACTTCTCCTGGCCATCTTCAGCTGGCCCCAAAGCCCCCTGCCGCAAGATAATGAAAGCAAGTAGAGGAGCCAATTCAGTCCCATGGCAAAGGAACCAAAAAAAGGTATTGTATGTTTGTAGCATGCTACCTACAATGTACTAAATATAGGTGATTAGCCGTATACTGGTTACTTGTAGGGAAGGGTAGTGACAGAGCACTTTGGCACTGTGACACCAGTAGCAGGTAAGATTTTGGTGTAATCCAACTTCCTCTCCCATGGGTGTACAGGGCACAGGAAGGGTGCCCCAGTCCTTATGATTACTTAGGATATCAGTTATTACAAATCTTCTGGACTTATAAGTACTGCAACTTCAGCCTAAAAAAAAAAAATTACTACACTGCGGCCTTATTTCTGCATCATCCCAAAAGACATCAGCACTGCAATCTACTTGTTTTGCAAAGGACATCACAGAAAGGTTAAAGGGTAACATTTTAAGAAGCACTAAGTGACTTAGCCACTTGGGTTAAATCTCACTGAAAGTCAACACTCAACTACAAAATAGGTGCACATTTTTAACAGCAAGGGTATAATTAACTATTGGAAATATTTACCTAGGTATATAGTGGATTCTCTGTCACTTACATTAAATAGATTGGATGTCTTTCTAAAGTATATGCTCTGGCTCAAATCAGATGTTATGGGCTTGATGCAGGAATCACTTGGTGAAATTCCATGGCCTGCGTTATGCAGGAGGTCAGACTAAATGATCATAATTATCACTTCTGGCCTTAAACATCTATGGATTTTGAATTTTTTACTCAAAAAGTCTGTAAGCAATACACTTACCATTTCTACTTATCAATTAGAGTTTGGATATTTTATTGACATTAGGTTATTATTAATCTGTATGGGCAATTTTATACTCTTGTAAAGAAAGCTGTTTCTCTCATAAATAGTTAATAATTACAATTAACAATTACTAATTAAAATATACCATAAGCATCATAACCCAACAATTGAGTTATGAATTAATGTATTAATTATCTATCACATTCATGACCATTTTGGCTTAATCATACTAAAATGCGCCTACATTTAAAAAAATAGTTAATTTGGACAGTATTTACCAGACTGATTCATTCTTTATTAAATTATTTTAACCCAGTTACTGAATAAATGACTGTCAATTACTCAATTTAATTTCAATTTTAACTTAGAACAGCTAAACAAATCCATTGGACCAAATTTATCCCTCATTCAGCTTTTTAAAAGTATACAAAAGGTTGCATTAGGAATCTATATGGCTCATTTTTTTTACAGCTTGTTCACAGGATGAATTTCACTTAACCCATATAAAAGATCCTTTTATGATTTTATTTAGGTGAAGTGCTGGGGTTCAGTCAAATGGCTTAGTCAAAGAACAGCAGCAAAGGTATTAATTCACCCTTCCTGACCATTGCGGAGAACGGAGAACTGTGAGTGCAACTCTGCAGAGCTCAATTTCAAAAAGCCTGTGGGGCTATTTAAATGCCATTATGTACAGGAAATTGCATTATGATTTTTAATCCTGTTTTCTTTAAATAACCAAAGTTAATGCAACATTAAGGTTACATTAAATGCAAAATTAGTAAATGAAAAAGTCAAGGTTCATTAACACACTCTCATGGCACATATATAATATTTGTGTTTTGATTTGAATAGGTCATTAAACCCTACATTACATGCAATGTGAGCAAATAAATATTATGGCAACAACTTTGGCTTTCTTAACTTTGTGTATTTATATATACAAATCTAACATGACCTGTAAGTGCTTTATTTATTTGTGTGATTTTTCATTTAAATGAAATGCTTTTGTATCTTTCTTGAGATATTCAGAGCCTTATCATGAATACCCAAGCTCACAAGTAATCCCAGTGACCCCTTACTGGAGTACAAAATGACCACTTATTTGGAGTTGGTAATGATTTATGGTATCACAACTTCAGGCTTGGTCTTCTACACTACCAACTTATGTCAGTATAACTATATCAATCAGGGCGTGGAAAAGGCACACCCTCAAGGGACCCCGCTGGTGTAGATAGTGCTATGTCAATGGGCGGGCTTCTCCCACTGACATAGCTACTGCCTCTCAGGGAGGTGGAGTACATACACCAATGGGAGAAGCTCTTCCATTGGTGTAGGTGAAGTTTTCACTGAACACTACAGCAGCACAGCTGTATTGGTGCAGCTATGCCATTGCAGCACTGTAAGAGAAGACAAGCCCTTGGTTTTCCAACATCTCAGACGCCACTACAGTAGATTTTGGTACATGCCAACCATTGTTTAAGTGATGTGTGCATTAGCTGAAGCATGGCCCTTCATCAGGAATCCTTTCTCTTTAGATCCTGTCCTCAGGGGTCCACTGCTAGAATAATGACCTGTCAGTGAGCACATCAAGTGCCAGAAAGGCAGGAGTTCTGTAGCTAAAATTAACCAAACGAGAGGCACTGAAAAGTCAATAGTGTTTTCCAGCTGAAACCGATCAGGCGTACTAGAGCCCCACAGTGTTAACTACAGTATACTATTACAGCAGTAAAAATAAATTTTACATCTCTCCAGCAGAAAACAGGAAAGTTGTGACCTTCCACTGAACTATTACAACTCCCTGTAGCCAATGTGAAATTACAACACTTTAAGCATTTCAGACTTATTATAGACCCCTACAACAATTATTGTCTATTTCTGAATGTCAGTTAATTACAAATACAGTCATAAAACATTGCACTAGTTACCCCCAGTTTAAACATGCATTTCATTATAAAGAGCCAGACTGTAATCTCTTTACTTATGTTAAATAACAAGGACTTCAATGGGACAACTTGTGGAACAAGGTGCTATTCGGTGTAAAGAAAGAAGGATCCTCCCTGCCCCCCGTGCGTGCACACGCACACACCGAGTTACACTTCTCTTTCCAAGATGTATAATAATTTTTTTTAAAAAAACACATAAATTCAGTGTGCCTTTCTATAAACTCTGTCATCTAGTCACCACAAAACAAACCTTCCTTGATGACGCAGAAGTTGATGGATTTTAAAAACAGACTTTTGAAAAATGAGACAACAGCTCTGGCTTGAAATTCCCAAAGTCTAAGTACTGCATAAGCCCATAACAAATCAGTAAAATCTACATTGGAATTTGTGCCTAATCATCTTAAGTAAAGCGGCTTCTCAGCACCAAATGAATCTACTTGCAAAAAAAGTTCTAGATATCACAGATTCTCGTTAACTACATTTTTCTCTAATGTTGCATCTACCTGCCTCGTCTCCCAGCCCCTGTAGGAAGGGGCTGTGTGAAGCCTTGTAACCCCTTCCTCTAAGGCAGGGGTGGGCAAACTACGGTCCAGGAGCTGCATCTGGCCTGTCAGACATTTTAATCTGGCCATTGAGCTCCTGCCGGGGAGCGGGGTCGGGGGCTTGCCCCACTCTGTGCGTGCCGTGGCTCCACGTGGCTCCCGGAAATAGCAGCATGTCACCCATCTGGCTCCTATGCATCGGGGCAGGCAGGGGGCTCAACATGCTGCCCCCACCTCCAGCACCGCCTCCGCAGCTCCCATTGGCCGGGAACCATGGCCAATGGGAGCTGTACGGGTGGCGCGCAGAGTTGCCTGGCCGCACCTCCAAATAGGAGCCAGATGGGCGACGTACCGCTGCTTCCGGGAGCTGCTTGAGGTAAGCGCTGCTCGGAGTCTGCACTCCTGACCCCTAATGCGGTACAAAGCTGTTTCCATAAATTCACACTAAAATCAAAAGACAAAGTAAGCAAAGAATTCTGACAATAGTTTCCTGGGCCAAATGCAAGGCTGGTGTAAGTGGAGGCAGTGACTTCTAGCCCCATCTCTTCAATAAAACAACATATAAAGTCTTTGACAAAGGCTAAAGAGCAAGGGCAAATAGAAACTGGATCATTTCATGATACAAGGTCTATTTGAAAGCCTATTAGAATGGACATTTGATGCCTTAATCCATGTTTTTCTTTTAAAATTAGAAAATATCCAATTTACTATCCACTATGGGTGGGTGAGGCTGATGAGTGAGCCTGTCAAAGTCAGTTCTCTCTCATATTCCTCACCACCCATGCTGACAGACTGTGTCTGCAGGTGCATCACAAACAGCAGCCCCTCCCCCCTCAAAGATTGTGATTCTCCCCGGCCACACCTTCCAACACAGTGAAAATCAAGGAAGGACAAGCTGGTCACCCCAGAAGATGTTGGGGTGTTGACTGAAAGATGTTGACTGAAAATGTAAGTAGTAGGGTTGGGAAGGAGGTTGCACCTATAGGGTTTGCTTTTGAATGGGAAGTTGGGGTCCATGGGAAAGGGTTATGTTGCGGGGGAAACTTTCACCCATGATTTGCCAGAGAGAACATCACTTGGTGAACCATCAGTGATTTCCTGTCTGAAGAATGGCACAGTCAGATGCAGGGCCTTACTGGAGAAGTAAGGGAAGTACGGTAAAGGAGGCATAGCAGGGAAAGAGGAGGATAGAGATTGCTGTCTCAAGTAGTAATCCACAGAAAGCCTGCAGGCTGAAAACCCAGAGGGCAGGGACTGGGTTGGGGAGGTTTAATGTGGGAGGAATATAGCTGGGGAGAAATTTCTGGGACTAAGGATACTGTGGGGAGGAATAACTGAAGTGGTATGATGCAAAGTGACAGTAAGGGGAAATCTCAGTCAAAGAATTAAGGAGGTTTACCAGCTGATCAAAGATAGCTTTGACAAATATTAACAGCAGCCAGGATGTGCCTACAGATTATGTTACAGACAATTTAAGCACCACCATTTTGAAAATCAGAGGGAAACATAATACAACAGTCTCTGTAGGAATCTGTAGCACCTTTAAAATAAGTTGTCATTAAGTTTTGCCAATTTTTATACTATGCATAATGTTACTACAACAATGTGTATGACAATAGCCTACAATATAAACATATCTTAATCATTCTTTTAAACTCTATCACAGATAATGGAAAGTACCAACATGCAGCATTATCCTTCTAGATTCTCAGAGCCTGAGAAAGAGTTGAGATGAGTTTATTACCTTTAGCTATTCCATTGTTTCACTCACTGATCAGAGATTATCGCAAAGAAATTATGATGCATCAATTCTGAATATGTTTGTATGTACTATAATTTGAAGTATGAGAAAAAAATCTTATTTACATAAAGCATATTCCCCCTAGTGTAAAACAAAAACAAATACACTATAACCTACAGTCAGTATTGAACAATTATTCTCAACCAATACCTTATGCTGATTTAATATGTTCAAAGCCAAATCCTGTCCTCTTTACATATGTGATAAGCCTTATGAAAGTCAAAGGGACAGTTATAATGTGTCCCAGAACCCCACTATATGGTCACCACTCTGTTGCAAGTTGTTCCAGATATTGGGTCCCACAAGCCTCCAAACTGGTCTGGGTAAAGTCGAGTCACTGTTTCTAGCTTTGGGGCTCTATAGGACATACCCTCAGGCTCAGACCTCTTCTCTGATATCCATCTTTGGGATATAGGGCATTGATGCACAGCCACTCTAGACCCCAGAATCACTGTGTTAGACCTCTTGACACACCCAGTAGCTTTCACACCATCCTCCAGAGCTCCACCTAGGCAGTGAGCATCCTGGTCTTCTAGTTAACCCCTTTGGGGACAATATGTGAGGAAAGTAAGGAACACAGTCTTAGCAAAGGAATTTCTTAATCATCATGACCTATTTTTTAAAAAGCAATTGGAGGTTCAGATACTTGAAAATAATAGAAAGTCCTGAAATGCTCCCCACCCCCTAGTTTGATATCACTCCTTACATGAGTCCAAGGTTTGTCAGCATTTCAGGCTGGTAAGAGTCCCTCTGGTCCTCTCCTGTAAGACCATCCTACATGAGGCTATGTTTGGGCCCCTCTGCAGAGCACAGAATCCTATTCTTCAGTAGGGTCTCTCTTCTGTGCCATATACTCGAGTTGGGAATCTCCAGCCCCCTCCAGGTGAGAAAATCACTGTTCCATGAGGGTAGGCCAAAAATTTAGAGTCATTCAAAGTCAATGGCTCCAGATTGCTGCCATGATGGCTTCTCTGTGATAGGGTCAATAACATCTTTCTGGGTAAGGCAACTGTCTGGAACGCATTACAATAAGCAGCCCTCAGACAAATTTTGAGGTTTGCTCAACACATAGTAAAAAATGGAAATCATCATTTGATACATGAATAGGATCAACACAATTTAGCCCTCAGCCATCTACTAAGTTCATATTTTCAAGCACCATTTCTTTAATTTTATGTTTCTTTCCTTGACCCTGAAGCAACAGACTAATAGGTATACAACTTTTATCACTGCCGCTTATACAATGTTTGATCATAGAAAATGCCAGCTTGTACAATCTAAGAGATAATGATACATTAACATTTTTTGTTTCTTTCCAACTAACGGGTGTTTTTTGAACAACTCCTTGTATCCAAATTTGAAAGTTCACCCACTGAAATTTAAAGTTATAAAAACAACAGTGTTTCATTGCAGAATGTAATTTCTAGGTTATCTTTCAGGGACTGTGATATGCAACATTCTCTCTTGAAACTTCTAAACAAATGTTCAAACCCAAACGCATTAAGGAAGCTTAAACATTTTATTTCCAGTATGGCAAGGGACATTGAGGAAGCTCTCTACTCTTTTCGGTCATCCCCCTGTTATGGTGGAAGACAGGCTTAATGCTGCCTTTGCCTCCCCCTGAGCTGATGTAGCCCAGAATCAGATCCAGCATGTTCATATGTAAGTATTTATTAAAATTTAAGTTCTGTATTTTCAGTGCTATTGTGCGTGACTCTCCTGCCACTGAAATCAAGGGGAGTTTTGCTACTGACTTCAGCTAAAGTAGAATTGGACCAGTGGAGCAAAGACAGCCCTCATCTACTCATGCACAGCTCTCTGTCTTAAATGGCACTTGTACAGTTGCATCCAAAGGAAGGATTTAGCCTAGTGATTTTCTTATTGACCTCGTCACGCACAATAGCACTGAAAATACAGAAATAACATTTTAATAAATACTTACATATGAACACGCTGGATCTAATTCTGGGCTACATGAGCTCAGGGGGAGGCAAAGGTGACATTAAGCCAAATAGCAGCACGAAGCAGTTATAGTGGGACCTAGAATTGGCTCGCTGGGTGAAATTCTGGTCCCACTCAAGTCCATGGAGGAGGAGGGTTTCCTGTGACTTCAGTGAAGTCAGGATTTCACACATTATTTCAATGCCTTCTTACTACTCTTTATGGAGTTTTGAACTGCTTTCTATTATACTTGTTATTTTTTTTAAGTTGTTGAGACCAATGTTTAGCAAAAGTGATCAGCGTTGCTTTCAAAGTCACCAATCAACTCATAAAATGAACTAGTAGATATTAGAGTTCATCTATATTTAAATGGAATAAGTTAAGCATTATCTGTTTTACTCCTCAACTGTTGACTGACAAAGTCACTTCATCTAACGTGAGCCAACAGACTTATACACTTACTACAGAAATCCGTTGTCTTGCAAAGGAAATAAAGTTAAATACAAAGCTTACCCTAGTATTTTCAAATTTCTGGGCCAGGGGCAGAACAGATACTTGCTTGCATATCACTCATTTGTCAACATCTTTCAACTTGTATAGTTTCTGCTTTGGAGCTTTCAATGCACTGTGAAGGGAGAGAGAAACAATGACAAATGTCAGGTAAGAGCTAATGTTGTAACGAAGCACAGAAGTTACTTTTATTATGCTGGTTATTTTCTCATTTTAAAAAGACTGATATAAATAGCTTAAGTCATCAAATGTATTTCATGCCAGACATTTTGAATAGACCTCTGTAGCATCAGAATGCTCCGTCATCAAACAAAAATGCCAGAAGCTACAGACTTGCAGCTTTTAAAAGAAAGTTTGAATCTACATATTTTTTCCTGTAGCTTTCTTGTTCACAAATCCCTCATATAAACAAAAGGACTGTTCATTATAGAAAATAAGGGTCTGATCATGCATTACTTGCACATCCAACATTCACACTAGCTTCACTGGGAGTTCGATGTACAGCATACGCGGAATTGGGCCCTAAATCCTTCGGCATTTAAAAATTGATTAGAAGTCCAGATGGGTGGAAGTATAGGCAGCAACACAGTCATTTCCAGATACAATATATTCTGGCCTTAGTTCCATACAAAATCCGTTTAAGCCTTCAGGACTGAAGTACACAGTATTTCCAAAAGATTCAACAAAAAGGATTTTGTAGATTAACATTGAAAATAGAAAATAAAGATGGTCAAGACATTTTGAGTAAACAACTTACACTTTGAAGAGAATCATAAAAATCAAACACAGTCTTTACCAGAAGATAATGGGCAAGAGAAAACAGAATGGCACTGCATCTGCAACTTGTGAACATATGTCAACTTTTCTCACCTAAATATTCCATCCAAAATATATTACACCATATACTAGCCCTTAGACTACATTAAGTTGGCTTGATTTTGTTACACCAATGCTCTGTTACACCAAAGCATAAAGGGGCTTTAAGGTGAGAGAAAAAAAAGCATTCGCACTATCAGAGTGGTTTAAAGGGGATTTAGCATAACAGAATAAGGGCCTATATCGGTAAAGCGTGATGAGAATAGAATGTGTGTGAGAATCAATGTATGTTCAATTTTTAAAGTGTCTAATCTAAGTCATACACATTTATTGTCTATGTGTTACTAGTTAGTAAATTATGGATTGCAGTTTTACATCTGTCCCTATTTTTCATGTAATTAAACAATTTGGTAAAATCCAGCTAGGTTACTGAGTCTTCTCTCCACCACAGACCTAAAAGTGGCAATTCTTCAACAAAAAAACTTCAAAAACAGACTCCAAGGAGAGACTGCTGAATTGGAATTAATTTTCAAACTGGATACAAATAACTTAGGCTTGAATAGAGACTGGGAGTGGATGGGTCATTACACGAAGTAAAACTATTTCCCCTTGTTTATTTCCCCCCCTACTGTTCTTGTCAACTGCTGGATATGGCCCACCTTGATTATCACTATAAAAGGTCCCTCCCCACCTCGCTCTCCTGCTAGTAATAGCTCACCTTTCCTGATCACTCTTGTTACAGTCTATATGGTAACACCCATTGTTTCATGTTCTCTGTGTATATAAAATCTCCCCACTATATTTTCCACTGTATGCATCCAATGAAGTGAGCTGTAGCTCAAGAAAGCTTATGCTCTAATAAATTTGTTAGTCTCTAAGGTGCCACAAGTACTCCTTTTCTTCTCTCCACCAATGCAGGATTGTTTCCAACAAGAGCATTCCCTAATGTACCTGTGTCCAGTATAGTTTCAAAGATCCTAAGCAACAGGGGTTTCACACTTTCTCTTGGGAGACTACTAACAAATCTCACTGTCATTAATTTTTTACCCATCATATTCAGCTTAAATGTTTCCATTAGACCATGGAGCTACAGTAATCTAGCAACTGTCCTAATACAGAATGCACATTTTGATAGTTCAAGGTCAGAACAACTGACTATCATAGTCATGGGCCAAACTGTGATATTCCTGCTTGCAGTGAGTAGTATCTTAACTCCATGTAAAGTCAAGGGGACTATTTGCAGAGTAAGGTACCAACAAACATAAGTAAGGGTTGGCAGTGGGTTCCTATGGATCCCACATCCTGCACAAATCCCCAGTGATCTTAGGAATGGCTCTACAACCTCTTTCACAATCGGAAGGTCAAGCTAGTTCTCTCTGATAGACCCAGGTGAAGGAATCTCTGGGAGACGAATCACACAGAGTATTTTCCCACCCTTGCTAATTTTAACAGGCAAGTGTGTAATCTGGCAAAGAGACAGAGACAGTTTTTCCACCATCCTAAACAATTTTCCTCCCTCCATGAGATTGTAAATCTTTGAGATATTTATGGATGCTCATCAAACACTTTCCTCTGTTCTTATTGACACATTTCATTGTTGTAGCTTCTTCTGATAAGTCATTCTTCCAAACCTTTCTTTATACCAGCTGCTGTTCCCTCAATTTGTCAAAATATTTCAGGCAGTGAGATGCTAAAGTGACAGAATATACCCCCGTGTTCACACCCTACACACAACTGTAACAATTTTTGTACAAGGCAAGTCTTGTGAGGTATTTAAAAATAATAATTCATAATGTTCTGGTCAATAAAATCATGGCAACATTCACATAGCAGCATTATATGTTAAGTTATAAACATAAACTGAGATCATGACTAAAAGTGTGTTTTCCAGAGAAGCCTGGGGAGTGGCCAAACCAGTTCTCAGAGACAAAGGGTAAGTGGACGCCCCAGTCTGGTGTAAACAAGACTGATGCCCATTACCTGTGAAGTGACCATTCTTTGGCAGGAAAGGGGGCAGGGACCAAAAAAATCAACATCTTAGCAAAGAAATAGCATGAGTTCCTTTCCACACAGAAAGAAAAGGAGTACTTGTGGCACCTTAGAGACTAACCAATTTATTTGAGCATAAGCTTTCACGAAAGCTCAAATAAATTGGTTAGTCTCTAAGGTGCCACAAGTACTCCTTTTCTTTTTGCGAATACAGACTAACACGGCTGTTACTCTGAAACCTTTCCACACAGACTGCCTGTAGCCTTGCTCCCAGCTGGAAATGGTTCTCAAAATAGAGACAGGATTATAAAAAGAAGGGACAGACATCCCAAGTCACCCCTTCCCCCCACCCATGAATTCACTGGACCCAAAGAAACAAAGGAAGCGGTCACTGGACTAACGGAGGGGTCCTGACCTAAGAAGTTGGGCCAGTAAGACTGCTGAAAACATGTGGTGAAAAACCTGGTTTAGAATTTAACACAGTTTGTTAAATTAGGCACAACCGTATCTTGCTTTTATGCCTCATTACTTGTATTCACTTAAAATCTCTTTGTAGTAAATAAACATGTTTTATTGTTTTATCTAATTCAGTGTGTTTAAATAGAAGTGTCTGGGAAACTCCATTCCAGGTGACAAGTTGTGTGCATATTATTTCTATTAAAGAAATAACTGACTTAATATAATTTGTCCTGTCCCAGGAGAGTGCTGGGCAGTACAGGACATACATTTCTTGGGTAATATCTGGGATGTGTTGGGGTCACCCAGCAGTATAAGCAAGACTGGTGAGATTCAGAGTATAACTCGAGCGTGGCTGCAATAGCACACAGATACTCAGGGTGTGGACTGCATGCTGACAGGTTGTTGTGAGCGGCCCACATGGAAGGTACTTCAGCAAAGCATTGTAAGGCACCCAAGGTTTCAGGACAGGGGTAACACAGCAGCTCACTAGTCTGAATTGTACCCTGATATGTCACACCTAGACCTGCGCATAATAAAGTTGTCATCTAATCAGTGCTGTAAAATTACCTTTGTAATCCATGAAATCACGCTTCGGCCTTCTCTTTACCTCCATGTTGCATTGCAAACTCATATCTACAATAACTGGATGTTTATTATTGTTCCTACGGATTTCCATGTTTCTCCATCACAGTGAATTCTATGCCTCACTTGATATTTATTGATCAGTTTTATTAACTCCTCATGATCAAACCCTGACGTCTCACTATGGCCCTAATTCAGCAAGATACTTCAGCTTGTGCCTAACTTTAAGCAAATGAGCATTTTCACTGAAGACTAGGCACACGCCTTTTTCCTGACTAAGAAATCACAAAGGGTTTTCCTGAGTAAAGATTAAGGAAAAACTTCAGGTTTAGCCCCAGGTGTTCACACATTCTCTCATAATAGTTATTTTACTAGAGATTGAAGTTATATGCACTGAACAAAAAATGTTCTCTTTTGCAGGCTTTTGCAGTTGTCCATAACATTTCAGAATAATTGCCAGTGGTTCAGTAAGCTCATTAACTAATTAATTCCCTTAGCAACTTACAATGCATATCATTCAGACCTGCTGATATGTACAGTAAAACCGTTCCAAGAATTCCCTTGCCTGCTTTTTAGCAACAGAAAACAAGGGCACCAATACTTTCTCCCTTTTCTTTACTTAGTCTTGTTAAAAAACAAAAGAAAAAAAGCCGAGTAGATCACTTGAAAATCATTGTCAATTTTATTTTCTCTCAGTTACCAGTTGACTTCCTTTCCTTCTAGTGTTATAGACAGCCCTACTATATTCTGCTTTTTTCTCTCCATTGTTCTTATACCCGTAAGCCTTAATAATTTCCATAAAACAATAATTCTGGTACCAATGAGCTATTTTCTAGTACAAGTAAAAGAATAACTGCACACACAATGTTATAGTAGATCAGAAACACATTTTATGTTAGAATTTTCTAAAAGGTACAGAATCCACTACGGTGTTATGTTGTGGAGCCTGAAGTATTTTAATAATTTGAATGTCTTGTTGTACTGCCAAGCTGCGTATATGCCAGTTTTATTAAGTATGTGGTATATCATGTGCCTCCATCTTACTTGTTTTCATCATGATTTCACAGAAATACTGAGATATACATAAATGACCTTCAGCATTTATTAAAATAATGTGCTCTGCAGCTACAAAATATGAAGAGTTGTTTTAATCCTCCATTTAATCATTATGACAGCCCTGAACCTGGTAAGTAAATGCTATGTTCCTGCTCTGATTGTTCAGTATCCTATGTTCAACTTTAGAAGAACTACCCTTTCCGACCATGAACACTTAATTATTTACAGCAGTATACTTATTGTGCTTTTATTCCAAAATTTGTACCATTTAGGACTAAATTGTTGTAGATTCCCAAGGCTAAAATGATCGATAATGGCCACTGATCTGGAGTGCCTCAACTTCAGGATGCCTAACCTAGCCCTGCAGAGCAGAGCCCCTACAACTCTATCTGAAGGCAGTAGCAGCTGCCGATGCTCAGCACCTCTGAATACCAGGACTTAAAACACACCTCAGGCTTATCGTTTCTTTTGCATTAGAACAGGAGCTGAGCTTAGAATCCATTGCTAGAATATGTTTTTAAAACGTAGTTCAAACATAGCTTGACCTCACTGTGAGTGAATGCACTCCTGTATTCACACCCTACCTGGTATTGTAATAATCTGTGTACAAAATATGCCTTGTGAGGTACCATTTGAAAACAAATAACTCACTGATCAATAACATCCTTGGGAAATGTACGCAGCAATCTTGTGTGTAAAGTTATGAAATCCACCCTGACTAATGTTAAAGGCACATGTTCAAACTCATGTAGCACCAATTAAGGGAAAACTGGTCAAAGAGGTCTTATACAAAGGGATGTGTGGTTACCTCAATTTGCATGTCAGCTGTAAACAGAGTCCTCAGACAAGGAGAGAGAAAAGAAAGGAGACAAAGAAAATCTGCACCTCAGCACACACAGGTAAAAGAAAAGAGCTTCTTTTTTACTAGACTCCATATCACCTTATGCTTAGCAGGATAGCACTTTATGAGGGGGGCTGAACTATAGAAGAGAGGGGCAAACACCCCAAGATATCTCTCTTCCGGTCCATCTCCCTCTTTTCACCTAAGACGACAAAAAGAAACAGCTACTGGACTTTGGGGTCGGTGTCCTAACCTGAAGATTAGGTCAGTAATGCTGTTGGAAGGATGTGGTAAGGACTTTACCTTGAATCAAATATACTGGTAGTTTGTTAAGTTAGGCACTAGGAAGTTTAAACAGTCTCAAAAATCATTTCCCAACCCTGGGTGAAAGGGACTAAACCACAGAGCAACGCTTCCATTCCTCTCCTGCAGGCAGAGGGGTGCAATAAAGGATGAAAAGGAGGCTCCGGTATAGATAAAGGTAAGATATCAGCTACAATGCATGCTCCCCCCTACACACTTTTGGAATCCACATAATAGTTCAGGAGGCTCCACAATGCAGGAAGAGTAGAGACAGGGAGCAGCCTCTCTCCACAGAGCTTTCTTGAGAGACCACAGTAGTGACTGTAGAGCTCAGGCATGGACAGGGTGGGAACAGTGGATTTGGGAGCCACTGGATCAGTGTCTCCTCTCTCTTTCCCTTTGTGTGCTACAGTCCTAAATGTCTTACAGTAACTCAAGTACAGTATTTGACATAGCTGGCTGCTGCCAAATTATAAGCCAAAAATTCATTTGCACTGCACTGTTCACGGTCGCTGTCACTTAGATGTCAAGAGTAACATATTATATATCACATTTCATCCCAAAGAACTCTTAAGTGCTTTTGAAACTTAAACGGGTACACAAATTAGACACAGGCCACTGATATTACAGCAACAGACCTAAATGCTTAAAGTATGTGAAAGAAGATGAAGCAGAATCAGCATCAGAGAAGAGCTGTGGTTCTTTGTCTTTTGCTACATTCTTATTTACACTGGAAAGTTGGCACAGCAGCAATCCTCAGAGTATGATCCATGGATCACTAGTGGTTTGTGCAGTACTTGCTGGTGCTCCGTGGAATGGTAGCTGGCCATATGGGACTGGTTCTCCTCATGTCCATCTGCTAAATCACATTAAGAGACTGCTAAATACATTAAATATGTTCCTATTACTTATTTGAGTAATGGTATTTGGTGATTGCGAATAAAGGCAAGGCAGTGTGTACAATCACAGACAGGAAGGGAGATGTCCACAAGACAAATCTGCTTATTAACATGTGCCCACACTATGAAAATGACTAAGAAACCCGGGAGGACAGTAAAAATCCTTCCCAAGCATTCTACTCCCAGACTAGCTCCAATATAACTAAAACATGCTGTTGTAGTTTTAGTTTTCCATCAGCTGAGCCAATTTTAGGAGGAAACATATAGCATTTCAGCCAAAACTGCAAAATCTGCCCTAGCTACAGTATTCTTGACATAATTTCAGAGCAAAGGTTCCAATTCATTTGAACTCTGCTTCTCAATAACTCTTGGATAAACACCCATACTTGATCTGGTAGACACATACAACACACCCAATCCAAATGTTATTCTAACCTCGATTACTTCACCAGAGCAGACTAAACATTTTCTTTGAATGTTTGAGAATTGGAGGGAGGCAACAGTCTCCCCGCCATGAGTCCAGTAATGCAATCACTGGCTTCAAACAACCCCCCTCCAAACTCCCACTGATCAATTACTTCTGCACACTCCTTAACTTCCCTCATTTCTGCCCCACTCCATGCCCACAAACACATATCACTCCCTACTCTTGCAACCCCTTTGGAACTCCACCCCCTTCATTTCTACTACCCTATCGCCACTCCAGTTTATGTCCCCAAAAAGTAACACTCACCATTAGCCCCCGTAATTTCATTCTTCTTATTTTAACACCTTTCTCCTTTTCTGGTTTGCTGGAAATAGTTTAAATGCTCCAACTAGCAGATATAACAGAATTACTATTCTTTTAGGGTCTATCATTCTCATATCTAACTATATAGCATTATCATTTTTATTTACATATGAATAAACTGATGCACAAAAATGGTTAAGTCAAGTCAGTCAGTGAGCCAATAACAAAGCTGGGAAGAGAACCTAGATCTTCTGACTCCCAGCACACCTGAAAAATCAAAATTTACAGGTAGGTCCAAATTCTATCCTCAGTTACCTTTGTTCATCCCCACTGAAGTCACTGGTATTGCACAAAACTTTGTCTTTGGTCCCCCAACATTGTGCGTCTATGAATTCAAGGAAATTTCTTTATGTTGAAAAACAAGTAGGCAATATTGATTTATATTCTCTGGACAAAACTTGAAAAAAGGATGCTTCTTTAAGGTGCTCTCGCTGAACATTGACAGAATGATCTTTTCATCAAAATACACCAGACCAGGTCAATGTCTTCTCCCCAGTACCATTCAATGAGCAGAACATTAATTAAGACACCTCTCAGAAGAGTAGTCTTCTGACTTTAGTCAGTTTTCAGAAATAAAAGCACAATACTCCTATACCAGAAGAGAGCTGAAAATATCACTAACACCACAAGTGGCACAAGAAGCCAGCTATTCAGCATCCAGCTTTGATAAAATTGCTGCTCTATGCCTGAATTGCTACCATATAGCATTTAGTCTGGCAGCATCTTTAGTGCTATAGGTAGTAAGTGGAAGACGTGTAAAAACTCATTTTCTTTAAAATGAATCTAGGAGTCCAAGTTGGTTAAAAATTTCCCCTTTTGACTTGTTGGTCACATAGGGAGGACAATGGTTATTACTAGAAATAAAAACTGAGACTAACAACTACAGGATATCTAAAAAAAATTCCCGATAATGTATGGCATAAATCAAAGCAACAACTACACCACATGAGCACTCTATGCAGTGAGCTGACACTTGCTTTTGACTTCACTTAGTGAATTTGGATTTCTTTTTAAGTGAGACATTTACAGTGGAGTCACATCTTATGTGGGGGTTAGGTTCTAAAGTCAGTGTGTAAAGCAAAAATCATGTATAATCAAAATTACCCCTGAAAATTCCTTAAATCGCCCACAAAGTACAGTATACTATACATGGTTGTGTGTATACTATACAACCCTGTACAGTAATATGTATAAATGTATAATGTATACAGTAATGTACAGTATATAATAAAGAATACATATGCAAAATATAATTTTACAGTAATGTATTTTTAATTACGGGGGTAATTACAGGGGGGTAATTACAGGGGTTCATCAGGGCTTGATATCAATCCAGGAAACGGAGGTGATGGAGAGCTTGGGTGATGGACAGCGAGTCATAGATGAAGTGGTTGGCTCTGATTCAACTTGAGAAGTTGATTGTGTAGGCTCATCTGCTGCTGGTTGTTTTTCCTTGAAAAACATGGTGATCGGCAACTGTCGCTGTTGTCTCTTGAGCTGCTCAAACATTTCTTGATATGGTCTCAAATTGTCCGTAATACTACGTGTGATTTTGAGGCTTTGTTCCATAGAGGGATCGTATTCAGAAATTAAATCATTCAAGTGTTTCGCTGCTTGGAACACTTCAGCAAATTTATGAAGATTCCAACTTGCTGGCTCTTCCTGTTCGTCATCATCATCTTCGTCTTCTGTAGACGATTTTATCCGTTCCTCTACCTCTCCAACAGTCAACGTTTCTCTATGGCTCTCAGTTAATTCTTCAATTTCTCTCTCTCAAATCTTGATGGCATGGATGCTAGATTTGTTGCGGCCATATTTACGTGCCACGTTGGAGACCGACATACTGTCTCTCAATAAGTCCAACACAGCCAATTTTTCCTCCAGCATTGGAACATATCCATGTTTCTTTGGTTGAGCACCAGATGAAGTAGTTGGCTTGCGTTTAGGGGCCACTACAATCACACTTAATGCGGCGAGATGCTCACACTATGAGAGGCACGTGGAAACTGAGACTGAGTGAGTGAACAGCAGATTCATATCTCCCATCTCATGCTCACTAATGCTCATTGAGTGGAATGGTGGGCAGAATCGCCCACACTATTTACAGGTTGTTGTTGTTTTTTTTTTTTTTTGCCGAGCACACGTAGTTGAATTCACGTAAGTTAAATGAGTGCATGATGTGACTCACCTGTATAACAATTCTGTTTTTATTAATTAGTCCTCTTCTCTTCCTTGTATGTCTATTTTCCCTTAAATCAGATGCACAGATAGTCTAGAGTTTTGGAATAAACAGATGTACAAGCACAGTCACCTGTAACTTTTATTTTTCATAATCCACAGGTCTGGATAGGATATAGCTGGCAGGCTCGACCTGCTCATTTCACAGCTTGTATTTTCATTTTCCAGTGGATTTCACTGTTCCCCCCTGGACAATTGCAGCACACTGCAAACCCAAGAGAACACTTACAAAGTTGAAATGAGGTAGACTATAGAAAGATTGCTAATAGTATTGTAGATTATGTATAATTACAGGCATGGCAACTATTAATATTATCAATAACATTATGACATAGACGAATGGTCTGATCAGAGCAGTGGATGTCTTCTTTATGAGAAGCAACATTATGGGAAAGAATAAGAGTTAGTTTTCCCCTTGTCCTTAATCTGTCAATCAGTGTTGGGAAATACCAAGCTGTAAGAGTTAATTCTTAAGAAGGGAAAAAACTTGAAATACAACATAATTTTAATCCCTCTTGGCAACAGGAAATTTTGGAGGACTTTGATACCCACAAAACAGGAAGAATAGGTAGATGACTTTCCCCACATAGAAAGACACCATACCAAAAGTCTAATTGATATTTGAAATTGGGCCGGGGGGAAAAATGGGGGAGAAATAGACTGGTTGGAGTGAAATCTCTTTTTTGTTTTGTTTTTTTGGTTGTGTGCAAAATCTAACTTACTCCCCCCAATGAATTTATTGCTACCAGACACCTGAAGTGGAACATTCAAAAGCTTTTTACATTTGGAATATTTTCCTTCTGGATTCTACTGTGGTTTCTCAGCCTGGATTTCCCCCTTCAAGAGAAGATTGCTGATTCTTCTTTGGGAAGGCATGAGACACTGGACAAAAATTCCTAGTTGCCAGTTTCAGTGATCCCAGCTGTTGCAATTTAATTGTGAATTACATAATTTTTCGTGTTTTCTAAACATCCCAGCTTGCAGCCATTGATTATGTGAGAATCTCAACTTTCATTTAAAAGAAAAATAAAGTTGACTTCCTTCTCATTACTGGGGAGAAAAGTCTGAAAACATTACCTGAATGCACCTGAAGACCCAGAAACCAGAAAGCAAATACAAATAACTCAAAAGATATGGTTTTTAAAAATCTCATGATTTTTAAGTCAATCTCAATTTTGGAGGGGCCTGCCTTGTGACTTTGGAATGCTTGGAGTTGACAGCAGCGTTGCCCTACCCTGAGAGTTAAAATAAGTTTCTCCCTCATCACTGGCCTTTTTACTAGAGTATTAAAACCATTTGGATTCCCTGTCTAGACCACACCCTGTGAGATTATTCCGTTGCACTGATGTGTGTAAGAACTGTTAGCTGGCACAGTAATGTGTATGTGACGATCAGCCACAGTGGCACATGCAGACCAACCAACATCCCTGAACCAGATTTTATTCACTTGTTGTTTGCCTGTTGATGCTGACATATTCTCTGGAGTTTGCTTGTCTACTTGTTTCATTTAAAAGTTCCCGCTTGAAACAACAAAACAAACAGTCCTACAGATGATCCAACAAGCATTATTTACAAACTGTAGGAATGTAGAGCAATAAAGTCTATATACACAGGAAAGAACAAGGCCTAAATATTGATAGTTCAGCTAGGTTTAGCGGGTAGGGAACTGAATGGCACTCAGAAGACCTGAGTTCTGTTCCTTGCTCTAAAACCATGGGCAGCTCATTTCACCTCTCTACACTTCACTTTTCTCATCTGCATAAAGGGGATAATGACTCTGACCTTCCTTTGTAAAATGCTTTAAGATCTCTAGATGAAAATGATATATGAGCCAAGGTGAACACTGACTAAAACCAGAAAAAGAACACCAGCTTTTGGTATCAAACAATTGACAGGTATTTTGAAAGGTAACTTCTGAGGAAGGTAAAATGACAGAAATGAACATATGATTTCACCACCCAGGAATAAATGCCAGTGCCATGGCAGAGTACAGCACTTCCACTCCAATATGTCTCTTTCATTAGCCAAACTTTTTTCAAGATATTGACAAAGAGAAGGAATTGTATTATGGTAGTATCCCAACCAGGGCTCTATTCTATGAGACAGTAGATACACAATGAAAAGATAGTCCCCAACCCAAAGAGTACACAATTCAAGTAGTGATGGCACACACATTGTACCCAAACACCCAGCTAACCCTATTTTTATGTGCACAACCTGAGTTACACATCCCAAATCCACCTTTTGATTCATAAATTGGCTTTGTCTAAGCAAATTAGGTGGAGAAGCAAGCAATTATTTGTCCCTATAAATGGTGATTTATAGAAACAAATGGTTACACATATAGAAATTGTGGCCAGAAAACAGCTAAAAAATTACCTCTAGCGTATTTTCTAGCAGGCACTATAGAAATAAGGTAAAGAGATGTTAAAATAGTTATCTGTGATGACTAATGCTCAGTGCTAAGAATGAGAAATCCTTTGGCATCTGAGGTATGAAGAAACAAACAGAAACAGTATTTGACTGCCAGAATCTTTTTAATCAATGTGTACACTTAAAAAGGACCCATCTATATATATAATTCTATACAGCCAACACCCCAAAAACACTTTAACAAATTAAGTTGATTTAAACAGATCATAGCAGCCTTACCGAGGTCACAGGCACAAGGTAAAACTGATCATTAAAGCAACAAAAAAGAAAGGCGCTGAGATATATTACTCTCAGTATGAAAGAAAATGTATATATTATGCAATATTCTGTATATGCTAGTATCACACATAATAACAGTATCCTGTGGGAAATTGCTAAACAATGTGATAAATTGCATTTATCTGTTTGTTTGTTTGTTTTTAACTGCCTCTCCTGTAATTTTTTTCACGTGGGACTATTTCTATTGAGCCATCCTCGTGGGACTATTTCTAATGCTCTCCAACAACAATCAAACTGCCTCCCAAACATTTTCTTCTTTCTCTCCTGAATTATATTGTATTGTCTGGGCCAAAGACCTGGCCAAAGCACAGGTTTAAAGTCCATTATCCTATGAACCTTCAGGTCTAGAACTGGTGTTTTTGATAGATGAGTGCATTAGAAAGGGAGTGGGAAAATCCTCTGGGATAATGCTTTCGTTTCTAATTTAGCAGTGGTCATCCAGCATAGCCCGCTACTGGCATGCTTGTGTGTAGAGCCCCGTGTGGATACAAAATTTGTTTCTGCATCTGATCTGCAAACATGGTCTGTGGATATCTGTGGATATAAAGTGAATACCACAGATTTGTAGGGCTCTACTTATGAGTACAGAGATGTCACCAATCTGAATTCTTCATCACACAGGATATATGCATCTCCCAATTCAACCCCTTCTAATCCTGTCCTACCCTTCCACAGTTGAGCTACACAGGATCCCTTCCTATGGGGCTCTCTGCACTGCAGAGGGAGGGAGGTTTGAATGTAGGAAAGGGAAGTTAAATTTTGCTTCTGTGTAAAGTGGCCTTCCAAATTTAACAACATGTTTTTATTGTAGATTATATTTACATCACTGTAGAAACATTCCACAGAACATTAAACTTTTACATGAAGCACAACCCTATATGAAGTACCATTATCAAAAGGCAGAAATAAATACAAGGTGAACAACCTTAAGTATACTGAGACCGATTCATCCATCCAACTGCTGTGGCAACACAGACAAAGCATACTGGTAAAATTTTGCCCAAAGAGAAAGAAACAAGGCTAGAAATAGAGCTGGAGAA
Organism: Lepidochelys olivacea; assembly: GCF_965140295.1. Lineage (NCBI taxonomy): Eukaryota > Metazoa > Chordata > Testudines > Cheloniidae > Lepidochelys > Lepidochelys olivacea. The sequence continues at coordinate 51,361,151 of NC_140421.1, read as the reverse complement.
GGTGGAGAGAAGGCAGGGGCATAGACAGACACATTTTACTTGCTAGAGAAGAGAGATCATTCATTTTCGAGTGGGCACATCTGTCAGTTCAGTATTTCCCAAAACTCAGAGAAATGTAATAATGGATTATCCCCTTCAGAAATTACAGTTTCATTTTTGCTCATCCTGCAGACATGGTTGAGTATTGAACAATTTTCCAAATTGCTAAACTGACTAACCTATGGTGCTAAAAACTGGCATTTAGCCAGAGCCCCATACTGGGGCGGTGCAACAACGCACCTATTCAATCTAATGAATCCTGTACTTAACCTGACTGGTGTCCAAATTGTTTTGTGCATAATAAAGAACATTTGGGACATAACAGGTGAATTAATGCCAGAATTGTGTGTCCAAATATCCATCTATTCACAGGCCTTTCTAAGCACCTCAGACAATAATGGATTTATCCTCACAACTCTCCCATGAGATAGAAAAATATTCCAATTTTCAGATACAGAAATGAGACACAGAGAGACTGGGTGGGTGAATCTGTTTTCAAAATAAGCCACTGATTTTGAGTGCCCAATTTCAGACACCTTTGGCCTCATATTTAAAAGCACAGGACACCCAGAAATATGGTTGAAGTCAATATTCTGGAAATCAATCCTGAGGTCTTGGCAACAAAAAACTGAACACTAAAAAAAAAAAAAAAAAATAAGGCACCCAATACATTATCTCTGGCCACTTTTTAAAAATTGGCTACAGTGACTTGCCCAAGGTAAGACAGCTTTCCACATGCTGTTGATGTTTACCTTCATTTGAATAGAAGATTTGTTTCAAACTCAAACATTTTGTGACAACTCACTTATTCAGTTTGGGCCACGGTATTAATGACAGGGTTACTTTTTTCTCAGTGAGCTGATACTGATAAAACTAATAAAATATTATAGGATAACTTTATATGAGGCAGGCTTACATCTGATAATGTGAGTGAATGTAATGACCCTAATTATATGAATAAATGAAGAGTTTGAGAAGCACAGTTACTTATCATCTGTGATGGGCTCATGTTTCCAGTGTTTGCACTAATGTGAATAAACCAACAAAAGTAGAATTTTTATCCCAGAAAATATAAACTACAGGCACTGTGTTGTAGTCTCAATAAATAATGCCCTTAAAATTTCTATACGATCTTTAAATTACTGGAAATTACACTTTCCCTGTACCTGACTCTGCCTAGAGGAAAAGGGCTCTGAATGTTAAATCACTTTTAGTGCCCTAATACTGTGTTTATTGTTTTTTGCCACTAGGTATTTAGCAATTGAAGAATTTATCTCATCAGATTATAACAGCCTCAAAATAACTAAAGTGTTGGTTCCAAAATAACCTTTAAGGCAATACAGATAAAAAGAACAGATTCTGATACCCAGCTGCACGTGCATTTGGAGTAACTGATGTCAGTGCAAGTTCCTCCATCTTTGCATTCGTGTACTGTATTAGAATCTGGTCCCAAAGTAGCAAAGAAATCTCATAACGCTCCCAAAATGTATGTTATTTAAGATCTTAATTACACATTAGGTTATTTAACTACCTTTAAAATGATAATTACTGCTGTTATATAAACTGAAGACGCATAAATGTGATGTCAAAATGTGTAAGTTGCTGAATCAATACAACTGTTTATGAAAAATGGCTTCATTATTACAGCTGGACAATTATCTTCATTGACACTTTTTCAACTGCAAAGCATTGGCAAGGTCTAGAGATCAGCCCCTGCCATCTGCACATGAATATGTATTGAGTATTCATTTGCTCAGTAAAAGAGTAAATAGTTACAACTGAAACATATAGAACACAACAGAAAAATAAGTCATAGCTATCCAAGGATTTCCATCCTACGGACTTTTGAAGCTGTCCAGGAGAGAAAGCATTGTGGTCGACTTTTTAGAAGACATGGTTCTGACATTGATTTGCTGCACAACATTGTGAAAGTCACCCGGACCCACTTTTTAAACAGCTTTAACCCATTGAAACTGGGTGCCCTACTTAAGACTCCTATGGCTTGATTTTACCTTCATTAGGGCATGTAACTGAGGGCACAACAGGCACTTAACCTTCAGCCAGCATTGATAAAGCTAAAAACATCAGCAACTGCCCTCCCACTCTTTTCTGCTAAAATCAGGCCCTAGATGTGTCTAACTGGATGCCGAATAACTGAGACACTCATATTCTGTGGCTACTCAAGAATTTTGGGTTTAACCTCTTTATGCCTCAGTTTCACCAGCGGTAAAAAGGAAAGAATACTGTCACACAAAGGTGTTTGTTAGGATTTTGAGATCCTCTGATGAAAGCTGCTTATGGACGTGCAGCTGTTTTCATCTGATGGTCCCACAAAAGCAATCATTGCTAAGGTCAGCATCTCCTAAGAGAACTACTTTAAGAGAATGGACATTGATGGGTAAACTGAACACTGTGGAACTGGAGAACAGAATGAATGAAACAGTGAGCCCAGAGAAGATAGCCTAGTGTTCAAGAAGGAAACATAAGGACCTGCAGAAGAGACTTGGTCTGTCTTCCTGGATCTGTATCACTAATATGTCACTCGACACAATATAATGGTATGAAAGAGATGAGGCAGATGAGGTCTAATTTTTTATTATACCAACTTTTGTTGGTGGCAGGTACAAGCCTTAGGTTTGGTCTACACTACAGAGATAGGTCGACGTAAGGCAGCTTATGTTGGTTGGCTCTGTGCTGTGAAATTGAGCCCAGGTGGGGCTCACAGCTGAGACTGTTACCCCTGGGCAGATGGGGAGCTGCGCTGGGAGCCCCGAGTGGCTGTCAGTGCCCCACACTCAGCTGTCCGTGCTCCACAGTCCCCCACTTCAGTTGGTGCAAGCGCTCCTGATGAGGATTCACTCCACCAGCAGAAGGAGAGTAGCCTGGACACCAACAGCTGATTGAATTACTGTGTTGGCTGTAGATTGATCTAAATTAAGTGGACCTAATTTTGTAGTGTAGACAAGCCCTATATAGAGCTAAACAAGGCTCTTCTTCAGGTACGGGAGAAGAAGCAGAGAGTCTGAGCTAAATACAAATTGGGACAGATTGTTAAGCCCCAGCCCGGAGCCCCCTCCTGCACCTTGAACTCCTTTCTAGCCCCACCCCGGAGCCCGCACCCCCAACCAGAGCTGTCACCCCTCCCACACCCAACTCCAATTTTTTGAGCATTCATGGCCCACCATACAATTTCTATTCCCAGATGTGGCTCTCGGGCCAAAAAGTTTGCCCACCCCTGCTTTAGAAGTAAGCGGGTAAGGCACTAACTATGAGCATGTGGGTGAAAATGATACAAGTGGTGAAGAGCATGCACTTCATGAAGATGCTAAAAGAAAGAGGATGCATTATATTTGCTATTGGATTCATATGGTGAACAGGTGTTGTCAACGTGAATTATAAAGGGAAGCCACTGTATAGCTAGATGATAAAAATCGGATGGTATGAATTTTGAAATGGCTAGTGAAGGCCATACAACAAACCAAGTGAAATGCAAGAAATCTCCTGGCATGTTTCAAATAGAAGAAGAAAAGTAGCAATGGATGGACAGGTTTCAAGAGAAAAGGAGAGCGAAACACAGAGAGATCACAAGATACGGATAGCAGAACTTCAGACCTACAGAAACATTATTTTTAATATTTGTTTAACTAGGCTAGACTACATACAATGACTTCACTAGCCATTTAATTCTTAACTAAACTAAGACACAATAGATACAATAGAGATATCTAAAGTAAAAAACAAAATTGTGCAGGCAGAGGAAGGATTTTTTCTCTTTTCTTGTGTAAAATGTAAGTTTTCTTTTTAGTGCTACAGGCATACCTTTGTATATCACCATCACTTAAAAAGCTTAGATTCTTCTGTTAGAAATTTAAGTAGTTTGTCAGATTCAGAGAGGTTTACTAAATGTTAATGCAAGTCATTCTGCTGCGTACTTTGCACTGTATATTCCTACTCAGCAGACTCAGCTGAACGCATTAGAATCTTGTACCACAACCAAATATATCAAACTAAACGTCCACTAGAAGAGATCATCTATGAATTAGCATATGAAGTGGTGAAGAGCCTTCTATGATGAGATTACTGGTTCTGTGGATGAAGGGAAAGCAGTGGATGTATTGTATCTTGACTTTAGCAAAGCTTTTGACACCGGTCTCCCACAGTATTCTTGTCAGCAAGTTAAAGAAGTATGGGCTGGATGAATGCACTATAAGGTGGGTAGAAAGTTGGCTAGATTGTCGGGCTCAACGGGTAGTGATCAATGGCTCCATGTCTAGTTGGCAGCTGGTGTCAAGTGGAGTGCCCCAGGGGTCGGTCCTGGGGCCGGTTTTGTTCAATATCTTCATAAATGATCTGGAGGATGGTGTGGATTGCACTCTCAGCAAATTTGTGGATGATACTAAACTGGGAGGAGTGGTAGATACACTGGAGGGCAGGGATAGGATACAGAGGGACCTAGACAAATTGGAGGATTGGGCCAAAAGAAATCTGATGAGGTTCAATAAGGATAAGTGCAGGGTCCTGCACTTAGGACGGAAGAACCCAATGTACCGCTACAGACTAGGGACCGAATGGCTAGGCAACAGTTCTGCGGAAAAGGACCTAGGGGTTACAGTGGACGAGAAGCTGGATATGAGTCAGCAGTGTGCCCTTGTTGCCAAGAAGGCCAATGGCATTTTGGGATGTATAAGTAGGGGCATAGCGAGCAGATCGAGGGACGTGATCGTCCCCCTCTATTCGACATTGGTGAGGCCTCATCTGGAGTACTGTGTCCAGTTTTGGGCCCCACACTACAAGAAGGATGTGGATAAACTGGAGAGAGTCCAGCGAAGGGCAACAAAAATGATTAGGGGTCTGGAACACATGACTTATGAGGAGAGGCTGAGGGAACTGGGATTGTTTAGTCTGCGGAAGAGAAGAATGAGGGGGATTTGATAGCTGCTTTCAACTACCTGAGAGGTGGTTCCAGAGAGGATGGTTCTAGACTATTCTCAGTGGTGGAAGAGGACAGGACAAGGAGTAATGGTCTCAAGTTGCAGTGGGGGAGGTTTAGGTTGGATATTAGGAAAAACTTTTTCACTAGGAGGGTGGTGAAACACTGGAATGCGTTGCCTAGGGAGGTGGTGGAATCTCCTTCCTTAGAAGTTTTTAAGGTCAGGCTTGACAAAGCCCTGGCTGGGACAATTTAATTAGGGATGGGTCCTGCTTTGATCAGAGGGTTGGACTAGATGACCTCCTGACGTCCCTTCCAACCCTGATATTCTATGATTCTATGAATGTTACCAGATTTCATAGAAATAAAGCACATTACATATGTGCACAAAATGGTACATTTTCATGGTTTTAGAGATGTACCGGTGTGATGAAGTGAGTTTTCAGAGGGCTTAACATATTGCTGGAAACCAAGATACACTGACCTCATAATGAGAGGGGAGCAATGAAATTCTAATAGTGAGTGAGAAGTGTGTTTATTCCAGGACTGAGATGCCTATATCTCAAAATTTCATGTTGTAAACAATACTGGGATAAAGCAAAGATGGTCTATAACATTGTGAAAACAATATATTTTTAAAACTTTGTTAAAATCAATTTCTCAACCAGTAGTGAGAAGTTTATCACTGCCTCAAAACCTGCAATATATGATGAACTCAAACTTCTCTATCTAACCTCCTTATATAAAAAGTAATACTTCCTGCATGCCCTCATCACAACCAACACCAGTAGATAGTACCAAAGCTAAAAGATGTGAATGTATTTCCAGCTGAGGGTTGCAATTTAGTTAATTATCACAAGTACAGTATGTCCCTTGCCACTGAAAATGCAAAAAATGTTACAGAATGGCAAAGTAGCAAAGATGAAAAAAGAGTTTTACTAGATGTCTTCCCCAGAGACACACATCACTAAAATAAGACTGCTCCAAAATCTCTGGAATACATTAATGCCATAATCCTTAATATATTCCCTTCTGAAACTTCAGTCTTGAGCTCCCCCCAGAAACTTCCATCCCAAGGCTAAATCCTTCAGCACCAGTACAAGGACAGAGCAGGCTGCATCAATCCCTATGCACCCACTTTCCAGTTTACACTGAAGTGATTCAAATCTCCTTTCTCCTTCCACACCAGATACAAGTCCATAGTGGCAATTCTTTTTTCAGCATTTCCCACACAATCACTATACAAATCAATATATCTTAAGTGGTAAAAATATAAAAGTGCAGTAAGGTTGACGATTTTTCATTTAAATTCAGATACAAACTTATTTCACATTTTCCTCCTTCATAAACACTTAGATGCCAACTCTATAAGATGTTTCACCTGCTAGTACTGTAGTGGCTTAATTAAAACCTAATTTGTTCAGTCTAATTTTGCTACTTCCTTTCCTTCTGACTTTTGCTGTATTTTCAGTTGTATTTCCTAAAGACTTGCATTGTTTTTTGATGCCCGGGAATCACGCTTTAGTACTGCAAAATAAAATCAATATGCTTGAAATTCAGATTCATACCAGATGGCTTTAGTAAGCCCAGCTATTGCTTTCCACCTTTGTATAAACCAATACAGCAAATGATATTATATATAGTGTTTCATAAGACAAAAGAGATCAATATTCATTGTCATTAGCTCAAACTGTAAGAACCATTGTAAGGGCAACAAAAGCAAGAGAAACAGCACAGAATGACTGCATGTGCCCAAGTGCCCTGGAGAAGGCTACTACTGTAGATCTCTACAAAGCATTTCATTGGAAAATAAGATGCCAGTGGCATAGGCTATAGACACTGTATATCCATGTAACCCAAAATTGGGATTAAGGAGAGGGTCACATCTGCTAATCCCTCTTCCCCCACCACCTTAGAGCAGTCACACAGGGCTTTTAGTTTGGAAGGTATGATTCCCAACACTGCAGGAATATTATCTGAGCACTGCCCTTTTTGGTTATACTTGCTTTTTTAGGAAATAATAAGATAAACAAAATAATTAGGAGCGAGGTAAGTATTTTAAGATTTCTACTTAGGACCTCTAAATCAAAGGCACAACTTCTATTCCCTTCAATGCAAGCAGGACCTGGCCTGTACTGTATAGACAAACCAAATTTAAAATGTAGTCAAAAGAATAAGACATGAAATCATCCAAGATGTTCTTACCACATAGAGAAAGCCACGGTTTAGCTCTAATTAGTAAAGATTAGTTATTATTATGTTTGAACTAAATGTATAATCAATGCAATAAACAAATGAACATATTTCTTCATGAACACTGGTACCTCTTCCACTGCTAGTAGACTCAAAACAGTACTTATCAGTGCAGCACAAATTCTGGCATTGCAGACTCTCTGTATTGCACTACATCTAAACTACTGTATGACAGGCAGTTGAGCAACTACCAGCTTCAATTTGCTCCTCCCATTGATATAGATTAATAGGATCAGAGACAGGAGAGGGATGCACAGAAACTGGAAAAAAGCAGCACATTTACACCAGAGAAAGTGCATGTTATGAACTGCAATAGGAACACAAGTTAGCAAAGGATAAGGCAGCACAGTGCATCAGCAAGGGGTCGCTTCAGCCCTTGGACAGGTGAAATCCAGAGCCCCTAGTGGGATTTCCAAAAGGTGTAATTCTTGACTTGATTCTGCAAGTCCAGGGCACTTGTATTATTAACATCAATGGGGGAGGAGTTAGGCCAATACTGAGTTCTTTTGAAAATCCCACCCTCAGTCTTTAATATCAGAGAGAGAACCACATGTCCAAATATTGATCACTCTTAAATAAATATAAATGAGAAGGAAAACAACGGATTGAACATAAAAATCTTTTTAGTGAAGTTATCCATATGAAAATTATGGTACATAAATAAGGAATAAAAGAAAGAGGACAGTCATTTTTTTCAATTTTTACTATCATAAAAGAACTCTCATCCACAGCTCTAAGAGCCCTTGATATCTTTTAAAAATACACAAACAGAAAAACCCATGAGCAAATACCCTGGAAACAACAACATTTAATTTAACCACTCCACAGATTCCCATACTGCTACCTGTCACTCACCTCCAGATAAGCAAGGGAGAAAAGATGGCCCTTGCATCTTGCCCTAATGGATACAGACTACTACTCACCAATGGGCGAGGGAAAACAAGTTTGAAAGGAGCCCTGCCAGTGGCACCCTCTGTTTTATCCCAAAGGGGCTCCAGCATAGGCACCTTCTTGGTATGTTTTTCCCAAGGAAAAGTGGGAGATCCTTAGAGTTTGGAAGCTTAAGTACAGGCTTCTATTGATATATTAAAATGCTATAGCCAGTGCTTAGGCAAACAACATGTCATTTTTCATTTACTTCTAAAAGCCACTGAAATCAATAGGAACCTTTTCCTGAGTTCAGTGAGTATTGGATCAGACCCTTACAGCATTCAAGCATGTGCATTTTACTGTGAATTCATTGCTGGCCTTTTTATAAAATGAAAACATTAATGTTAAACACAAAATGTGACAGGTTACCTGTGTTGTTGTGTTTAGTCAGACCATGTTAATACTTATTATAGAAATATCTGATACATTTCAAAACCATTTTTCATTTGCCACACTTAGAATCATAGAATATCAAGGTTGGAAGGGACCTCAGGAGGTCATCTAGTCCAATCCCCTGCTCAAAGCAGGACCAATCCCCAACTAAATCATCCCAGCCAGGGCTTTGTCAAGCCTGACCTTAAAAACCTCAAAAGGAAGGAGATTCCATCACCTCCTTAGGTAACGCATTCCAGTGCTTCACCACCCTCCTAGTGAAAAAGTTTTTCCAATCTAATCCTCCCCCACTGCAACTTGAGACCATTACTCCTCATTCTGTCTTCTGCTACCACTGAGAATAGTCTAGATCCATCCTCTTCGGAGCTCCCTTTCAGGTATCTGAAAGCAGCTATCAAATCCCCCCTCATTCTTCTCTTCTGCAGACTAAACAATCCTAGTTCCCTCAGCCTCTCCTCATAAGTCATGTGTTCCAGCCTCCTAATCATTTTTGTTGCCCTCCAGTGGACACTTTCCCATTTTTCCACATCCTTCTTCTATTGTGGGGCCCAAAACTGAACATAGTACTCCAGATGAAGCCTCACCAATGTCAAATAGAGGGGAACAATCATGTCCCTCAATCTGCTGGCAATGCCCCTACTTATACAGCCTTCTTGGCAACAAGGGCACACTGTTGACTCATATCCAGCTTCTCGTCCACTGTAACCCCTAGGTCCTTTTCTGCAGAATTGCTGCCTAGCCATTTGGTCCCCAGTCTGTAGCAGTGCATGGGATTCTTCCGTCCTAAGTGCAGGACTCTGCACTTGTCCTTGTTGAACCTCATCAGATTCCTTTTGGCCCAATCCTCTAATTTGTCTAGGGCCCTCTGTATCCTGTCGCTACCCTCCGGTGTATCTACCACTCCTCCCAGTTTAGTGTCATCTGCAAACTTGCTGAGGGTGCAGTCCACGCCATCCTCCAGATCATTAATGAAGATATTGAACAAAACCGGCCCCAGGACCAACCCTTGGGGCACTCCACTTGATACCAGCTGCCAACTAGACATGGAGTCATTGAACAGTATCCGTTGAGCCCGACGATCTAGCCAGCTTTCTATCCACCTTGTAGTCCATACTTCTTTATCTTGCTGGCAAGAATACTGTGGGAGACCATATCAAAAGCTTTGCTAAAGTCAAGGAATAATACTTACCACGAAGGAAAGAGATAGATAGCATCACTTCACTAATTATGACCTACTCTTCTCAAAGAATTTCTGAAACCAACCTAAGAAATTGTTTGTGTTTTTCTTTTGCTATTTTAGTGTCTCTAGTGTAACACATTTACAATTTGAGCCTTAAATACAGTTTCACCACAGTTTAATGGGATATTTCTCCGTGCATTGGATGGGTAGGGAAACAAGCCAAATGGAGGTAAAGAATTAGACAATGGTGCAGATTTATCCCAGAGAACACTGATTTTGTGACTATATAAAGACAGATGTTAGGCCCGCCAACAAGAGGATTCAGTTCACACAACTTTTGTGATGTCGGATAGTCTTTGTGTACAGTGATTCAGTTCAGCTCAGTTTACATTATTGCACATTATTTCAGAAGTCTATTCAAAAAGCCTTCTTAGAGCATCCTGGCCTTTTACTCAGATTTTCTTAGCATTAATCTAAGGTTTTTGAAAGCACACTCTGTGATACCTTCAAAACAACCTTGCCTTGTACAGGTTGATAATGCTGAATGACTCTCAGATGACAAATTGTCTCAGTGACTTTTTTCTGTCTTTTTAAAACACCTGAGCTACAGCTTAATGCAAATGAAAAGCATTTTCAAAGTAAACCCCAACATCCATACATACATCAAATTAATTACGTATTTCAACTGTTGTCAACAACTGCTAAAATACATTAATTAATCAGGAAATTCGCTCCTGAGAAATCAACAAAATACACTCTATATACATTAATAATTACCGAGATGTTATGATGAAACTGATATTCAGACATGACCAAATCAATTTATTTACTTACTTATCCAGAACTTTTAAGGTAGTTTTATTTAATTAAATCAACAATTGGAAAATGCTGGGGTAAGTCCATTTTTAACTGAATCTAAGTTTCCATAGAAATAGAGCTTGACACAAATCAAAGAGTCTGACACATGTGGGTGACCATGTGCCACTGGCATTGCCTGCAATCAGATATAAAGTGTTTTTAAAGCCTGTAGAAAAGAGATTCAGGACATCCAACTTATCCCCTATTTTGACTTTCTAGGAGAAATCAGAATGAAGGCTTTGGGAAGTAGGGAATTTATTGAGATAGGCCTCCTGCTACCATGCTGTAAATACATTAAGCAACTGGTTTTCAGAAGTTACAGGAATCTTCCAAATAATGGCATGAACTTTTTGAACATCTACATATCAAAATCATGTACCAGAACACAGTAAATCTAATAACATTGAACAGTTGATCTATGTTTTTATTGGTTTCTTTATGTTGCTCCGCATATATGTATATAAATTAAATGAAATTGAATACCAACTATTGAGTAAAAAATCACAACTAGACTAGTTGAAGGTAAAGCAAATCCTTAATCCATTATTGCTAGGAAACTGCATACCCTATGCTGCTTTATTTGTTAGACAATAAAGCATACATGCCTGTTAAGAAAATGTACCACAACATAGCACAGTCAGTGAAATTTGGACCATCAAATTACCAGATAACATAATTGAGAGAAAATGGTTAGTGAAAGAGGAAATCGTGTATTATATCCCCTTTGCTATACTGAATTAATTTTCTCTCTAAAAATCAAAGAGAAATTGTAATAATTGTATTAAATTGTATTGTATTAAATTTGGACCAAGTACAAATCAGATGCAGCAGGAGCAAGTCCCACATGTTTCTCCAAATCCTGACTTCCTGTGCTTCTCGATCTGTCCCTCCAGCCACCTCTACCGCTATCATGTGAGAGAGAAGAGGATTGAACCTGTGACTTCTTCCCAAAGGTTGGAGTTGCAGCAGTGACCTGGCTTTGCCAAAGCACCTGGCCTTCCATCGGGGTTAGAGGGAAGCATTTTGTCTCATCATCCATGTAGTTCTGTCATATAGGGCTTTGTGGAGGTAGTGGGAACAGGATTTGGTGCTGATTTTTCTACTCTAAACATTACTGCATTTACAAGAGCACTCAGGTGAAGAAAATGACAAAAGTGAGTTATGTGAGCAGCATGTTTCAGATCTGGAGTGTATATACTAGAACCAGTCCACAACATCTGGCCCAGGATGAACTGATAAAACATTTGAATGGTGAAAGCACCACAGTAAATCAGAAAAGCTAATACAAGTATTTCATGAATCATGCAAAAATTTTCCTAAACAGTTCTAAAAACTTTAGAGTAACACCAGGGATGAACTTGGTCCGCTGTGATTACAATAAATGTTGAAAGTCAAATAATATAAATGGTATATAAGTCACTGTCTTCACACAGCAATGAAAACCATGCTGGTGGGGATTCCTCATACGCAGGGGAAGCAAAAAGTTTGTTCATTCTTTTTATGCACCTACCTATTCAAATTACTTGTGGTTAGAAAAAAGTTGGAATACTGGACTTAAATTAACGATGGTGATGTATCAAGGATTATGTTGGCCTTAATGTTGACAGCTCTCATGAAAAATTAGCAGGAAAAAGCTTAAAAAATAATTAAAAAATTATGAAGTTGCTTGGGCAGAAATAGAACTGCCTTTTTGGAAGAATCTGATTCTTACTGACACCATGCCTTGCAAAATGAGGATTCTGCTGCTACACTAAGAGCTTCTACAGCTCATTTAGACTGTAAGCAGAAGAAAATAACATCTGACAAGTGAGGTACCTGTGCTACTGAAACAGCAAATTGAATTGGGAAATTTTTGAAAAAAGGTTTATGCTTGCATAATTTTAAATTAATATATGATATGATAGATCTGTAAGTAGTTTTTTCTGCTGCAAGACCCTTTTGGTGAAGTAAAATACTCCATGATGTGAGAACATGAAGAAAGTGAGGTTTTGCAAAGACACTTAAATTTTCAGGCTATTTCTGAAGATAACGTTAAACATGACAGCTATGGGGTTTGGGTCCCCTCCCTGCCAAAAAAAATACTGTAAAAATAAATGTTTTCCAGTGAATACTCAGAATTAAATTAAAATATTGTGTTTATGATTCACTATGGGCAGGAGTCAAAATGGAAGAGGGTTAGCACAGATATATGGCTTACACCCACCTTCCACAAATAGCCATCTTGTCCTCTAGAAGAGCAGAACTTTCAGCATTTAATCATAATATAACTGACGTAGTGATGTCTGCCCAAGTTCGTATACAGCCTGAAAAAAATAGCTGCGGTGCTCCTGTTCATCTCAATATGTTGGGAGTTTCGGTGCCAATGATCACAACTATTTAACCATGTTAACAAATTTAAATGAGCTGTTAACTATTTCATGGCTGATTGAAGCATGTAAAAGTAGAGGGACAATCACAGTATAATGAGCCTCACAGACTACTGGGAGGGCAATAGGCTGATCTACCAGGCAGGGAAGGTGAAGTCCAAATAGCACACCCCTCAATAGCACACCCTCAGTTCTCTTCTCACAGCTATCTGTATTAACAAAAGTGTAAAACCAAACATAACCCCCCTGTGATGCAGTATGAGTGAAATATGACCATGTATATCACTGATGTTGCCACTGTTAGACAAATTGCAACAAGACTTGTAAAAAAGATATCATATAAGGTGTCAACGGAAAAGTCATGATTTGCTAAATAACAGTATCCTGTTTAAATCCATGTATCATCACTGTATCTGACGTTATGAATACTGCCTATATAGCTGTAGTTGAAATGTGTTTGTTCCTGAAGTAACACCCACAATGTAGTTTACATCCAGTCTAGCCAGCACATTGGGAATGGACTATTTAAGCTTCACTGCCCATTAAAGACACTTAGGCCTGGTCTACCCTACAGAGTTAGGTCGATGTAAGGCAGCTTACATTGACCTAATTATGTCAGTGTATACACTACAGCCTTGCTCCCGGGACCCAGTGTAAGCTGTCCTGCTACACCAACATAATAACTCCACCTCCATGAGAGGTGTAGGGCTGATGTCAGTGTAGTTAGGGCAATGTTGTGTCTGTGCAGACACTGCGGGTACTTACACGAGCTGTTGACTGTCATTCTAGTCAATTTCACGGCTCCAGCACAAAGAAAACCACTCACAGCTCAGGCTGTTACTCCGGGGCAGGTGGGGGCCCAACCTGTGCCCCGGGCTCCTGGCTCCTCGCTCACACTCTGGCTGTCCCCTGGGCTCCTGGCTCCTCACTCTTACTCTGGCTGCCCCAAGGTCCTAGCTCCCCACTCCCAGGCAAACTGTTGCCCAAGCTTCCCGCTCCCAAGTGGGCTGAACTGAGGATCCCTGCTCCCTGCTGGGAGCCTGGCTGCATGAGGTTCCCTGCTCGGAGCCCGGCAGACACTCAGGATCTAGGGATAGAGCTCTCCATTGGGAGCCCGGAGTGGCTCTAAGCCCTCCTCCCCACCACCCTTCTTAAGTCAGTGGAAGCACTCCTGGTGATGACAGGCACCACTGACAGAAGGAGGGCAGTCTGGACATGAACCACCATAGTAATTACTGAGGTGGCTGTAAGTCAACCTAACATAGGTAGACTTAAGTTTGTAGTGTAGACATGCCCTTAGCGCTTACAATGGCCCATAGAAGAAACTCATTCCACCAAGACATCTCTTCCTGCGGACGCCTAAGCCTCCAAGCGGCCATTGGCTACCCCTTGTGAATCATCAAGCCTTGTAAGGACGTGTGATATGCTCATGTGACCCTAGACTGCATCTTGTGCAAGTAACTTTCCACAAACTGGGCTGTGAGTTTTGTTGGAAACAGACAATTTCCAGGCACATGGCAAAGGTTATAAAAGATTCATGGTATGGCTCCATTTCGCCTCTTTCCTGCCCTGATTCTTTGGACTGTGGATTTACAACTAAAAGGAGCACATTGAACTATGGACTAATGACCTTCCAATCTTTTGAAAGTTACCAGAGAGATTTTACAAACCACCAGTCTATCCCATCCCTGCTACAAACCTGATGTAAGGACTTTGCAATTATTGTATGTATATGATCTATTAACCATTTTCACTCTTTTCTTCTTTTCTTAATAAACCTTTAGATTTTAGTTACTAAAGGATTGGCAACAGCGTGATTACTGGATAAAATCTGAGTTATATATTGCCCTGGCTAAGTGGCTGATCTCTTGGGAATAAAAGGACCCTATACTTGATTAAATTGGTTTTCAGTAGCCACTCATCATAGAGTTCAGTGTCTGGGTGGTAAGACAAAGGCTGGAATACCGAAGGAGACTGCGTTTTTTATTTCTTGTTAACCAGTGTGGTGAAATAGAAATTTACTTTTGTTACTAGCTTGGTATAATGATAGAATAACCACCAGTTTGGGATGAGTCTGCCCTACTTCCCAGCAGTTGTGCTGAATCTGATATTCTCTGTTGTGACCCACTGAGGCCCACTGACACCCCCAAGCAGTCTCACTGTTCTTAGGATCTGGACTAGCCCACATCTCTAGGACGTCTGCCTTTACAAGCCTTTCTTCCAGGGCTTTCACAGCCCACTTCATCTGAGGCTTCCACATAGCTGGCTCCTGCTCCCAGAAAGTGTCTCCATCTCAGGTCTTTTGCACGACAAGTACAGAGAGCCCACTCTCTGACCCTTCTCTCATTCTGGGTCTCCCTGTCTGCTCTTCTGCCTAAGTGTCAGGAAGCCTTATACACAACTTCCTGCAGGGTACATGACTAGAAGCAAGAGTGGGACCTGCTAGAGTTCCCAGTCTTAAAAGGGCTCAAAGACTGTAACCAGTGCACTGGATGTGAATGCACCCCCAAAATCCTGTGCCCAGTTACAGATCTTTGGCCAGGTGGAGGTGCAGGACTATAGAGCTGGTGGCCATGTACCTCCGCAGTTTGCCCAAGCAAAACTCTATGATGGTGGCTTATGCAGAACGTGCATGCTTAGGGGCATACAGTCCCCCTGCATATCTGTTTTATGGTTCCTCAATGTCTGAGCAGCAGGACTACTACAGTTTGACTGTAATCAAGATCAGCTCTGCAGCCCGGCTACAGCATTATAGGCGTATTTGTGACCAGTATCCATCTGCTGGAGTCAAAGAAGACTTCAATACTCTTCAGAGATGTTGGGAGGAAAAAGAAATACACGAAAAGACATTCTTTTAAAAAAAAGTGTACAAAGGCAAAAAGAAGGGCAGTTTGTAAAAATGTAACTTGAGGAAACATAGTTGTAAACACAGAAAGGTCAGTTTACGCTTAGTTTACTCTTCATCATGTTTAATTCAATGAAGACTAATTTTAAAATACTGCCTGCAAGCACTCAGAATACTGAATATTTTATTCCTGAAACCCTTGTTTTACTTCATTAGTTGCAGGCACCTGTGAGTCCGCAAAAATGTAAAAAACTAAACATCATAAATTCACTGATTGTTATGAATATTTATTGATTACCACATTCTGAAAAATCAAAGCTGTGATAATTTACTGCACCATATGAGTTTGTATGCTTTATACAAAAATAACTCTCTCTACCCAATAACATCATTTCACTGAAGCTTGAAACCACATAATTCAATGCTATGCTATTCTAATTAAGACCTCAATGGGTTTGTTTCTTTTATTTTTCTTACTGCACTTCACACTTGGAAGTTAATTCAACACACATGTGCGTGTCTTCATTTAGGACCTGGTCCTGCATTTCTTATACAATCAGTTGATGTTCTAGATGTATAGTGAACGTAGACGCATGTCCTTCATTTCTCAGACCCAATTCTTCGCCCGCTGACGTCAACTGACCCCTCAGAGCCCACCTGGAAGGTGCTTAATGTCAACACCCTTGGCATTCAGTAGGAGTTGAGGAGAGTGCTCAGCACCCCACATGATCCAGTCATTATACATGCAGAAATCGCATTTATATCTATTTAAGCTTCTTACATGGTCCTCATTAAATATGTTGGGTGCTCAGAAACTATGATAATCCTCACACCACCACCACTGAGAGATAGGAAAGTGGGGACCCATTTTACACATGAACAAAAGTACACAGAGAGACTAAGGGCTTTGCTACACATCAAGATACTGCGGGGTAAGCCAAGATGTGACTCTACAGCATGCCAGCTCACTGTACAGTAACATCTCACGTGGACACTGCCACAGCACAGGGATACAGAGCACAAAGTTCCAGAGTGAGGCTTGATATACTCCATGCAGAATATTACCAAGCAGAAAGCTGTAGATTCATACCCTGGCTTGCCATGCAGTAACTTCCCATTTTGACAGGCCATAAGGGAGGCTTGCCAGTGGTCACACAGGAAGTCTGTGGTAGAATGGGGAACTGAACCTGGGTCTCCTGTGTTCCAGGCTAGTGCCCTACCAACTGGTAACACATTATAACCTTCTTGCATTACAGTTTCCATTTAAGGGGTCACATGTTTATTATTGAAATTCTATAGGATTTGTGCTCCTCAGTCACTTAAGTGCTTTTGAAAAAAAAAACCCTCATTTTAAATATTTAGGGTTTTGAAATGTAAAACTGTTTCTCACACACACAAAATGTACACAGTGATAAATGTATATTTCAGCATTTTAAATTTTCAAACAATATATTTACTAGCACTTTGTAAATTAGTGTTATACTCATGATTACTATGCCAATAATTTTCTATTATATTACTCAATTTATTGTATTCTGTTGAACAGCAAAAACACAAATATTTTGTGTCTGAAAGCTATCATATTATTTGGCTAATCAATTAAGCAACATTTTAATTATTGGAAGGAAAGTGCCAATTAAAGAATATGACCTGATAAAGTTGGGCAATGAAGTGTGTGTTCTGTAACCAAAAAGTATCAATATAGATACTGGACTGTCAGAAGGGAAAGTGCGTGTGTGTGTCTGTGGGTTTTTTTTTTTTTTTTACTGGGGTCTGATTCTGTAGACACTTCCTACCAAGTGTAGGGATTAAAATCATAGATGAACATAATTCGTTGGGAAATAGTCAACATGGCTTTTGTAAAAGGAAATCATGCCTCACCAATCTACTAGAATTCTTTGAGGGGGTCAACAAGCATGCAGACAAAGGAGATCCAGTGGATATAGTGTATTTAGATTTTCAGAAAGCCTTTGACAAGGTCCCTCACCAAAGGCTCTTAAGCAAAGTAAGCAGTCATGGGATAAGAGGGAAGGTTCTCTCATGGATTGGTAACTAGTTAAAAGATAGGAAACAAAGGGTAGGAATAAATGGTCAGTTTTCAGAATGGAGAGAGGTAAATAGTGGTGTCCCCTAGGGATCTGTACTGGGCCCAGTCCAATTTAACATACTCATAAATGGTCTGGAAAAAGGGGTAAATGGTGAGGTGGCAAAATTTGAAGATGATACAAAACTACTCAAGATAGTTAAGTCCCAGGCGCACTGTGAAGAGCTACAAAAGGGTCTCACAAAACTGGGCGACTGGGCAACAAAATGGCAGATGAAATTTAATGCTGATAAATGCAAAGTAATGCACATTGGAAAACATAATCCTAATTATACATATACAATGATGGGGTCTAAATTAGCTGTTACCACTCAAGAAAGAGATTTTGGAGACATTGTGGATAGTTCTCTGAAATCATCCACTCAGTGTGCAGCGGCAGTCAAAAAAGCGAACAGAATGTTGGGAATGATCAAGAAAGGGATAGATAATAAGACAAAATATCATATTTGCTCTATATGTGGTACGCTGACACCTTGAATACTGCGTGCAGATGTGGTCGCCCCATCTCAAAAAAGATACATTGGAATTGGAAAAGGTTCAGAAAAGGACAACAAAAATGATTAGGGGTATAGAACAGCTTCTGTATAAGGAGAGATTCATAAGACTGGGACTTTTCAGCTTGGAAAAGAGGCGACTAAGGGAGGATATGATAGAGGTCTATAAAATCATGAGTGGTATAGAGAAAGTAAATAAGGAAGTGTTATTTACTCCTTCTCATAATACAAGAACAAGGGGCCACCAAATGAAATTAATAGGTAGCAGGTTTAAAACAAACACAAGAAAGTGTTTTTTTCATGTAATGCACTGTCAACCTCTGGAACTCCTTGCCTGAGGGTGCTGTGAAGGCCAATACTATAACTGGGTTCAAATGGGAGCTAGATAGATTCATGGAAGATAGGTCCATCAGTGGCTATTAGCCAGAATGGGCAGGAATGGTGTCCCTAGCCTCTGTTTGCCAGAAGCTGGGACTGGGTGACAGGACATGGATCACTTGATGATAACCTGTCTGTTCATTCCCTTTGGGGCACCTGCCATTGGCCACTGTCAGAGGACAGGATACTGGGCTTGATGGACCTTTGGTCTGACCCAGTATGGCCATTCTTATGTTCTAAGAATCAGCATGGTGGAAGGAAGTATTAAACTAAGAGCATGTCTACATTAACAACTTTTGAACCTGTATCAGAGAAAAAAATCCCTAATATAAATGAACACTAAAATTAGCCTGGAGAACAGCCACTGGAACCAACGTATTCATCTTATTATGTATAGAATACCTATGTGAGAGGACTGTCAACATATACTACATCAGGGATCATCAACCTTTGGCACGCAGCCTGCCAGAGTAAGCCCCCTGGTGGGCCGGGCCGGTTTGGTTACCTGCCGCATCTGCAGTTTTGGCCGATCGCAGCTCCCACTGGCTGCGGTTCGCCGATCCAGGCCAATGGGGGCTGCGGGAAGCGGCGTGGACCGAGGGATGTGCTGGCCACCACTTCCCGCAGTCTTCATTGGCCTGGAGCAGCGAACCGCGGCCAGTGGGAGCTGCGATAGGCTGAACCTGCGGACGCGGCAGATAAACAAACCAGCGGCCTGCCAGGGGGCTTACCCTGTTGGGCCACGTGCCAAAGGTTGCCAATCCCTGCACTACAGTAAACAGAGGATTAATCCTAGCATGCCTCTTGCTAAAAGTTTCTAAAATCTTTGATTCTCTGCTTATAGAACTTAGTTACATAATCTTCAAAGCACCAGTCTCATACTTTAGGTCAAGAGGACCAGAGGATGACTTTTGTATAACCTAGTAGTAATCAGATACAGAAACTGAGCCCAATTCTATCATCAGATATATGTGCATAATTCAAACTGAATTTGCAATATAGTCTCAGGACCTGAGTCTCCACCTACTTATTCTGGTTTTACACTGTTATGACCCGAGTGACTTCTGTAAAGTTATTCTTCATGCACACTGAGCGTCAGAAGACACTTCGGGCCTTAAGGTGTGTAGTGAATATATATATTTTCTCCCATGCTTGGGGAAGTGTAATGGAAGTTAGCTTGTTAGGGGCTTATTATCCACTGCCTTGCTCTTGGTATAGTCATTCACACTGAATGCAAAGTGGATATACAGTGCTAACCTTTGATTTAGTAACATTTTACACCTTGTAAGGATCTGTACATTTTGCACAGAAATACATGACTACACAAGCTGCAAGATAATTAGACTTCTAGATGCCTATTAATAATGTACTATATAGGTTTTTTGAACTAACATCATGTGACTGTAATAGAGTAAAGGTTCCAGTTCTGCAAAGGTCAAATAACTGGAAGATGTGAAAACTTTATTTTTTATTTTTAAGCAGCACAAAGAAAAGAGACAGAACTCTGACTGACAACACACAAAGAGATAAAGAAAGAAAAAAAGCCCTGCACGATAAGCACCTTCTACAGTCTGGGTAGTCAACAAGTAATAAATAAAAACAACGTTGAATAAACCTACTGTGCCTTTCATTCAGCAAATGACACAAAGTGTCCAGATTCATTTTCAATGCCACTCTCACCTGAAACACCATGTTTCTGAATTCACCACCAGATCAGCTCCCTCTTCTGAACAGATGCCTCTGGATGAATATTTTGAAGAAAAAACAATGGGACACAGCTGTCCAGCAGTGCAAATTGGATCTTTAATGAGGATATGATGAAATAAATCAAAGAAGAAGCTGTCTGAACTTTAAGCCTCATTGATAAACTACTCTAAAAATAAGGAGGTAAGTTTAGGATCCAGTCATTTACCATATCTTACCACAGAGCCAGAAGACTACCCAGAAGTCACCTACTACAGGACAGGCCCAACAAAGAAATAACAGAACGCCACTAGCCATCACCTTCAGCCCCCAACTAAAACCTCTCCAACGCATCATCAAGGATCTACAACCTATCCTGAAGGACGACCCATCACTCTCACAGATCTTGGGAGCCGGGCAAGCCCTTGCTTACAAACAGCCCCCCAACCTGAAGCAAATACTCACCAGCAAACACACACCACACAACAGAACCACTAACCCAGGAACCTGTCCTTGCAACAAAGCCCGTTGCCAACTGTGTCCACATATCTATTCAGGGGACACCATCATAGGGCCTAATCACATCAGCCACACCATCAGAGGCTCGTTCACCTGCGCATCTACCAATGTGACATATGCCATCATGTGCCAGCAACACCCCTCTGCCATGTACATTAGTCAAACTGGACAGTCTCTACGTAAAAGAATAAATGGACACAAATCAGATGTCAAGAATTATAAACATTCAAAAACTAGTCGGAGAACACTTCAAACTCTTTGGTCACTTGATTTCTGACCTAAAAGTTGCAATTCTTCAACAAAAAAACTTCAAAAACAGACTCCAACGAGAGACTGCTGAATTGGAATTAATTTGCAAACTGGATACAATTAACTTAGGCTTGAATAAAGACTTGGAGTGGATGGGTCATTACACAAAGTAAAACTAGTTCCCCTTGTTTATTCCCCTCCCCCACCCCCACTGTTCCTTAGACATTCTTGTCAACTGCTGGAAATGGCCCACCTTGATTATCACTACAAAAGGTTCTCCCCACTCCCCCGCTCTCCTGCTGGTAATCGCTCACCTTGAGTGAAAAGGAGTACTTGTGGCACCTTAGAGACTAACCAATTTATTTGAGCATAAGCTTTCGTGAGCTACAGCTCACTTCATCGGATGCATACTGACCTTAAATGATCACTCGAGTTACAGTGTATATGGTAACACCCATTGTTTCATGTTCTCTTTGTATATAAATCTCCCCACTGTAGTTTCCACTGAATGCATCCGATGAAGTGAGCTGTAGCTCACGAAAGCTTATGCTCAAATAAATTAGTTAGTCTCTAAGGTGCCACAAGTACTCCTTTTCTTTTTGGGAAAAGAAGTGTAGATTACAAATTTGCATGTTGCTAAGTGGATAGTCCTCCTTTTCTTTTTACCACAAGGAGGCATACTTAAGGCTTATTAAGGATCCATTAGGAGGATGCTTGCTTAATCTGTTTTTATTTAATTAATTTTTATAAGAAGGAACACACATAAATTGAACAGGCCCAACAGCATATAGACTATATCATTCTGCTATAATTTTTGTTCCAATCCCTATAGCAATAGTTAATTCTTTTTGTGGTAGATAAAATTAAGAACCTCTCTCTTACTGCTTGCCACCTACATCTATGGAACAGTCTTACTGCACTATATATCATTCTCGTAAATTATTTTGGTGTTGGCCTGCCAGATCTTAGTGGGTTTCTTTGAAGAATAGTAAGTAGGTTCTTTCTGTCCATTTTAATGAAGTGTCAATGCTCTTCACAGAAAAGTTACTGGAATTCTATATTGTAATAGCTTATTCAACTGTAATAAAAGAATTAATCTGTATGCCACCTAACTGCCACATGGACAAAATAGAAAAAGATAGTAAAAATAAATGTTTTTACCCTATATAGTTTAGTTCCAGTGCTATGGCAGTTTATTCTGTTTGGGAATCACAATATATTTCTAAATTAGTAAAATTACTGGCTGAGCTTTGCCCAGGCTAGGAAAAAAATAATCTATTGTATTACAGTCCAGGACAAACAAAACACCAGTCCAGACAAGTGAAATTTAACCACTTGCTGCCTATCAGATATCAGCTGCCATGCATTTGTTCATTAGCTGACCAACACATCTCCCTGCATCTTACCATGTAAAATGGCCTTCCAGCTCAGTTTCCTTTAAGTGCCACCAACTGCAGAAGAAAGAGATGATTTGCTTGACCAGTCTGCTACATTCCTCCGGCACAGTTTAGCCAGTTACACTCTACACTGCACCCCAGGAAGAATCCACATGGCTAATTATGTATCTTGCTCTTTCTGAAGTGCAGAATGAAATGCAATTGCCATTTGGTGTCATTCACAAGGAAACTGAGATGGGAAAACAGCTTTCATTTATCAGCCTCCAGTCAGTCAATGCACTCAGGGTCTGTAAGTACAGGTCATATCAGACCAGCAGCTTGTACAATAGGGCAGGAGGGATAAAACATGCTGAGCATAGAACAGAACAATTAAAAACTTAAAGATCCAGGCTGTCCTTTGAGAAGTTACCCTAAAAATCACCCAGTTTGTCATTAATGTCAAATATTGCAGAGCGCTTGCAAGGGCTAGTACAAGCTGCTGGTGTGATTCAGTGCACCAAATAGAGTGCACAAAATCTAATAGAAGTGCCTTGCATTTCCTTTAAGATCTCCCCACACCAGTGTGTTTATATTCATGAATCCTGAGTAAAGGGTTCCTTTTCAAATTGAAATATCAGATTTTTTCGCTTACAGCAGCATGAACTGAATCACAGAGGAAATGTATTTGCAGCCAGGAAAACATGCAAATATCCAGTAGGAAGCACAAGCAAACATGTTACTACCACATAGATGACAGGTTTCAGAGTAGCAGCCGTGTTAGTCTGTATCCGCAAAAAGAACAGGAGTCCTTGGGGCACCTTAGAGACTAACAAATTTATTAGAGCATAAGCTTTCGTGAGCTACAGCTCACTTCATTGGATGCATAGCATGGATCATATAGTAAGAAGATATAGATATATACAGACAAGTTGGAAGTTACCATACAAACTGTGAGAGGCTAATTAGTTAAGATGAGCTATTATCAGCAGATGGCCCATTTAGACAGTTGACAAGAAAGGGTGAGGATACTTAACTTAGGGAAATAGATTCAATATGTGTAATGACCCAGCCACTCCCAGTCTCTATTCAAACCCAAATTAATGGTATCTAGTTTGCATATTAATTCAAGCTCAGCAGTTTCTCTTTGGAGTCTTTTCTTGAAGCTTTTCTGTTGCAAAATTGCCACCCTTAAATCTTTTACTGAGTGGCCAGAGAGGTTGAAGTGTTCTCCTAACAGTTTTTGAATGTTATGATTCCTGATGTCAGGTTTGTGTCCATTTATTCTTTTGCGTATAACAAAAACACTAACCCAGGAACCTATCCTTGCAACAAAGCCCGATGCCAACTCTGTCCACATATTTATTCAAGTGACACCATCATAGGACCTAATCACATTAGCCATGCCATCAGGGGCTCGTTCACCTGCACATCTACCAATGTGATATTTGCCATCATGTGCCAGGAATGCCCCTCTGCCATGTACGTTGGTCAAACTGGACAGTCTCTACGCAAAAGAATAAATGGACACAAATCTGACATCAGGAATCATAACATTCAAAAACTGTTAGGAGAACACTTCAACCTCTCTGGCCACTCAGTAAAAGATTTAAGGGTGGCAAGACTCCAATGAGAAACTGTTGAGCTTGAATTAATATGCAAACTAGATACCATTAACTTGGATTTGAATAGAGACTGGGAGTGGCTGGGTCATTACACATATTGAATCTATTTCCCTAAATTAAGTATCCTCACACTTTCTTGTCAACTGTCTCAATGGGCCATCTGCTGATAATTGCTCATCTTAACTAATTAGCCTCTCACAGTTTGTATGGCAACTTCCAACTTATCTGTACGTGTGTGTGTGTGTATATATACATATACATATACATACACACACCTTCTTACTGTATGT
Source organism: Lepidochelys olivacea (assembly GCF_965140295.1). Classification (NCBI taxonomy): domain Eukaryota; kingdom Metazoa; phylum Chordata; order Testudines; family Cheloniidae; genus Lepidochelys; species Lepidochelys olivacea. The sequence continues at coordinate 51,336,642 of NC_140421.1, read as the reverse complement.
TCCATTCTATGCATTCGATGAAGCGGGCTGTACCCATAAAAGCTTATGCTCTAAAAAATGTGTTAGTCTCCAAGGTGCCAGAAGTACTCCTGTTCTTTTTACAACATAGATGTTTGCTTAGACCCTGACCAAGACCTTTTGTCACACAATACACCATGTAAATCTCCAGCTAGTATCAGATCACTGAAATTAGACAATAAACTTCACAATTCTTTCGACAGACATACATCCCATCTTTCTCTTTTTAATTAAGGCCTAAAACAAGAAAGCCTCAGGAACACCACTCCATCAATCAATCTTGGTCCAGCAAGTGCAAGAGCATAGAATCATAGAATATCAGGGTTGGAAGGGACCTCAGGAGGTCATCTAGTCCAACCCCCTGCTCAAAGCAGGACCAATCCCCAATTTTTGCCCCAGATCCCTAAATGGCCCCCTCAAGGATTGAACTCACAACCCTGGGTTTAGCAGGCCAATGCTCAAACCACTGAGCTATCCCTCCTTCCCCTCTACTTAACCCATGGAAGTAGACAATGTAAGCATCTTAAAGTAATTCCAACAAATGCATATACAAGCACTTCTGTAACCAAGCAGTCCACCTCCCCCTTTACCCTCCTGACACTGCTTTCATATATATACTCTATGTTCTGGAACTGAAAAGAGTGCAATAGGTTTCTAATGGGAAACATATACAGCTGGCCTTAGTTCTGTTCACGCTGAACTGAGACTTCCAACTTATTACAGTTTGTTCTGTATATTCTGCTATTTCAATATCTATTCTCTAATGATTTCAACATATTGGTCAGTATGTAAAATTATCTAGTTTTACTTTGAAAACTCCATCCTAAAACTTCAAGTCTGAGAAGCAGAATACCATTCATATGGTTCAAAATGTTCAAGGGACCTTTATGACCCAAACATTGCTGTACTAAAATGTATATTTTGGCCGTAGAACACAACATTTCCTATGCCATATTGATATATATTCAAGTTGGAAGAGTTCATTAGCTGATATGTATGAAAACACTAGGTTCATGTATATGGTGTTGTTCCAATTAACCCATGGAAGTAGACAACGTAAGCATCTTAAAGTAATTCCAACAAATGTAATTAACAGAGATAGGACTAACTCTGACTGATCCAATGAACGCTTTTCCTGTGATATGTGCACCTGGCTCTAGAGCAGTGAGTGAGATTTGATTTCCTTTTTCACTCCAAACATAGCCCCATCTTTTTTCTCTCCCTACTGGAATGCACTGCTCCCCCTTAGAAAAAAAGGTGAAGGTATCTCTCTCTAACAACATTTTAGGGAAGGGAAACTGCTGCTTGAATTTATTAAATATTTAAGACTAGTTCTGTCTGTCTCTTCCAGTCAGATGTGACTAGGCTGAACAGTGATTGAGGATTGTGTGCAATCTCCTAGAGAAAACAAGCAACTGGATTGTTTCATTATCCCCACAGGGAGAGTCAGGGTGCTGGGAAAGAAAGCTTTAAGTGAGTGCCACTTACTATGTTTTAGCTCATATCACACTGTAGACAATCACTTTTTACTTGCATACCGTATTCCTAGGAAATGTGGTACACTAGTGCAAGAACACACACACAACATAAAGATGGGAGTTAAACTAGCTTCAAGTATAGTAAAGACTAAAACAAAGTCACTGGAAGAGTGGTCTCTATAATTAAATGACCTAACATTAATTCTCAAATTAATTGAGAAAAAATCCTTAATTTTAGTAAGTAGGCAGAAGGTCACAGTTTCCTATATATAAGGAAGACTGACTGAGTGACTGTCTTTCCCTGTGACAAGTGAAAGATGCCAATTATATTTGATTCTCTGTCACTGACAAGCAATGAGGCTGAAATCTCTCATTAGGGGCCTGATCCAAAGCCCCTTGAAGTCAATAGAAAAACTCAGTGATCTTAATGGTCATTAGATTAAGCCTCAAAAAATAAGTGAAATCTTTATTGGCATTTTTCTATGTGGTGTCATTTACAAACATACCCAAGTCAGTGCCAAGTCCTCTGAGGTAAGGCCAGAATGGGAGTGGAGAGTACTCAGCTCCTCAGAGGACCATGCCCTAAAATGGTAACAAATCAACATATCAGAATGACCTTCCACAGTAAGCTTGAAGCAATCATATCAACTCAACAGTACAGCTTACACAAAACTTCCATTAAGCTAAGACAAATCTAACATTTCATGATATGTTCTCAGAAAATCTGGCTGCTTTTCATTTCCCCTCTCCCAAACACTTAAATATTACCTTTGAAACTTTTCACATTCCAAGCAGCAGTGGTTATATAACCTGACGCTCCTCTCTATTTGATATTCCTTGACAGTATGGAGAGGTCACAGCTATTCAGAACGAGTATTCTGCTAACTATTCCATACATTACTAAAACAGGAGGCTCAATTCGAAAAAGGTAATCAGGTTCTCAGGACACTAACCATATGTGTCAGGACTGAAGACCCTGCCTATTGTGCTACCTTGACAAAAAGAGAGTCAAAGCTGTACAGAGGCAAAACAACTAATGACACAAGAAAAGTACATCTCAGCATTTTATTTATTCAGGGCTTTTGGTACAGACATGAGCAAGGTGTGGTATGTAAACTAAAATGCCTCAGGACCAAATCTCAATTCCATCCCTGTTTCTTTATTGTTCCTGGAGATGGGGTTGAAGGGACTGTAATTTACTGCTGTCCATGTCCATTAATACCGATCTCAACTCAGCTATTTTGTCCAGTGACTGGGCAAGACCCCACGCATTTGTTGCCCACCTGCTCCAGGGAACAGTTAGGGCACTAAATGTTGCCCTATCTCCTATAAGATAGAAATCTCACATTGGTACCTTCTTTGTGTTTTGTCAAATCTGTAGTGAAAATGTTCTTAAAATGAACAACATGTACTGGGTCATCATCTGAGGCTGCTATAATAGGATATATAGGGCAAAATGCAGGTAAAACAGAGCAGGGGACAATACAATTCTGCCGCAAGGAGTTCAGTCAGAAATTTAATTAACGCTTATTTTTTTTAATGAGTGTCATCAGCATGGAAGCGTGTCCTCTGGAATGGTGGCTGAAGCATGAAGGGGCATATGAATGTTTATCATATCAGGCACGTAAATACCTTGCAATGCCGGCTACAAAAGTGCCATGCAAATGCCTGTTCTTACTTTCTGGTGACGTTGTAAATAAGAGAAGGGCAGCATTATCTCCCTTAAATGTAAACAACTTGTAGGCTCTGAAGTTTCACATTGTTTTGTTTTTGAGTGCAGTCACGTAACAAAAAAAAAATCAACATTTTTAAGTTGCACTTTCACAACAAAGAGATTGCACTACAGTACTTGTATGAGGTAAATTGAAAAATACTATTTCTTTTATTTATCGTTTTTACAGTGCAGATATTGTTAAGCAACAATAATATACATTTCGATTTCAATTATAACACAGAATACAATATATATGAAAATGTAGAAAAACATCCAAAATATTTAATAAATTTCAATTGGTATTCTATTATTAACTGCAATTAATCGAAGCCCTAGTTTATATTATATTTCTCATGCTACCATCACAATACTTTAAACTACTATTTCAAGGCAGATGAAACCTATATAATAACTATAGACCAAAGGCAGTTAATCTGTATCCAAGACCATTGTATTAAATAAAGATCTCCTGACTAATGTCAACTTTGTTTATTATTCATAACCCCTCCATGTCACTTTCCTTCTTGGTTATTTTTTATCTCACTTTCACATCCTGCTCATTTTATTTGTTGCTTTACTTTTGTTTCTTTGCTCCTCCTTGTCAGGTTAGATCATGGAATGTGCAGATGTGGCTGTCAGTACTTAAGACAGATAAAGCAATATGACTGTTTATTCAAAATGACATTGTCACTACTGCTTTAAGAGATTAACAAAAGACCAGATACTTCAGTATTTCTGCTGCTTCTGAAAAAGCGCGTTAGTGAAAAAAGATTGATAGCTGTGCTTCTGAATACTGGTGTGCTGTAGAGTAACTGGCTTCTAATGGAACAGTCTGTAAATGTTTGTTCTGCCCCCACCCCTTACTTTATAATATGGGTAACTCATAAGCAACTATGGTGTTGGAAGCCTATATCATAAATATAAAGGGAAGGGTAAACCCCTTTGAAATCCCTCCTGGCCAGGGGAAAGCTCCTCTCACCTGTAAAGGGTTAAGAAGCTAAAGGTAACCTCGCTGGCACCTGACCAAAATGACCAATGAGGAGACAAGATACTTTCAAAAGCTGGGAGGAGGGAGAGAAACAAAAGGTCTGTGTGTCTGTCTATATGCTGGTTTCTGCCGGGGATAGACCAGGAATGGAGTCTTAGAACTTTTAGTAAGTAATCTAGCTAGGTATGTGTTAGATTATGATTTCTTTAAATGGCTGAGAAAAGAATTGTGCTGAATAGAATAACTATTTCTGTCTGTGTATCTTTTTTGTAACTTAAGGTTTTGCCTAGAGGGGTTCTCTATGTTTTTGAATCTAATTACCCTGTAAGATATCTACCATCCTGATTTTACAGGGGGGATTTCTTTATTTCTATTTACTTCTGTTTTTATTAAAAGTCTTCTTGTAAGAAAACTGAATGCTTTTTCATTGTTCTCAGATCCAAGGGTTTGGGTCTGTGGTCACCTATGCAAATTGGTGAGGCTTTTTATCCAACATTTCCCAGGAAAGGGCGGGTGCAAGTGTTGGGAGGATTGTTCATTGTTCTTAAGATCCAAGGGTCTGGGTCTGTAGTCACCTAGGCAAAAGCCTTGGTGAGGCTTTTTACCAAACCTTGTCCAGGAAGTGGGGTGCAAGGTTTTGGGAAGTATTTTGGGGGGAAGGACGCGTCCAAACAGCTCTTCCCCAGTAACCAGCATTAGTTTGGTGGTGGTAGCGGCCAATCCAAGGACAAAGGGTGGAATATTTTGTACCTTGGGGAAGTTTTGACCTAAGCTGGTAAAGATAAGCTTAGGAGGTTTTTCATGCAGGTCCCCACATCCGTACCCTAGAGTTCAGAGTGGGGGAGGAACCTTGACAGCCTATGACAGAAAGGGCAGCCTAGTGGAGTTTGAAGTCAAAATGGGTCTCCATTTGGTTACAAGGATGTGATTGCGCTGAGATGATTGCTGATTAGACCTTAGACCATTTATAAAAAAAAAAACAGAGCCTCTATCCAGAGCTCTAGAAGCCTTTGGAGTGTTGAAGACAGACATAGAAATAAACAAACAATGGGGCAGATTCTTACTACTGAAGGGAGATATAGAGGGTAACAACACTTATACTCACCCATTGGCTGGCTAACCAGACCTTGTATCCAGGCTCATAGCTGTTGGCAAGTATATTACTATGGGTAAAAATCCAAGTAATTATGAATTTGCATAGATTTGCATAAATTGAAGTAGATCTTGTCTAGACTGGGAATTTCCCCAATTGTAGCCATTGGTGAGGCTACACCAGGCAATCTCTGTTGGGGTAGACTGCACTGGTGCAAATAACAGCCTTTTCTGTCTACACTAAAGGTTGAACCAGTGCAGCTTTGCTGTGTTCTCTCAAAAGGCGAGGGAATGGAGGACATGGCCAGTTTAGAGACATTTTCCAAGTAGACTAACAGGTGTTCCATGTACACCCATAGGCAGGTCAGAGAAACTGCTGTTTGGGGAAAACCTGATTTCTAAAGTTAGCTACAGCACTTGACCCAAGGTTTAAGAATCTGAAGTGCATTCCAAAATCTGAGAGGGATGAGGTATGGAGAATGCTTTCAGATATCTTAAAAGAGCAACACTGCGATGCAGAAACTACAGAACCCGAACCACCAAAAAAGAGAATCAACCTTCTGCTGGTGGCATCTGACTCAGATAATGATAATGAAAATGAACATGCATTAGTCGCTCTGCTTTGGATTGTTATCGAGCAGAACCCGTCATCAGCATGGACACATGTCCCCTGGAATGGCTGTTGAAGCATGAAGGGACATATGAATCTTTAGCACATCTGGCACGTAAATATCTTGCGACGCCGGCTACGACAGTGCCATGTAAATGCCTGTTCTCACTTTCAGGTGACATTATAAACAAGAAGCGGGCAGCATTATCTCCTGCAAATGTAAATAAACTTGTTTGTCTCAGCTATTGGCTGTACAAGAGTTAGAACTAAGTGGACTTGTAAGCTCTAAAGTTTTACGTTGTTTTATTTTTGAATGCAGTTATTTTTTGTACATGATTCTACATTTATAAGTTCAACTTTCATGATAAAGAGATTGCACTACCATATTTGTATGAGGTAAATTGAAAAGTATTTTTTACAGTGCAAATACTTGTAATCAAAAATAAATATAAAGTGAGCACTGTACACCTTTGTGTTCTGTGTTCTAATTGAAATCAATATACTTGAAAATGTAGAAAATATCCAAAATATTTAAATAAAATGGTTTTCTATTATTGTTTAACAGTGTGATTAATCGCACAATTTATTTTTTTAATTGCACAATTAATCATGATTAATTTTTTTTATCGCTTGACAGCCCTAATATAAACCCTATGTTATTCTTCACTACAGTATCACTACTGGAATGGAATAATGTATCAATTTTATTCCTTAAAATGTGTGGCAGTGTTTTGGTTATGTAAAAATAGTAGGAAGTATTTTTGCAGTCAGGCACATCTTATCAAAAGATAACTAGCACAAAAATAAAATAAGAAACTTTTGAAAAGCTCAACATAGCTGTGACAGAATCTAACAAACATTAAATGGTTCTGCAGTATATAGCTAATGACAATTGGAGTTGTCACTGAACAAAACACTGAATAAAAGTGAATATTAATGGTTGTTAATACTGCAGCCATTCATTTGGTGTATCAGAAAAGCCTTTACTATACATGGCAGATGTACAGTATTGATCCTGAATAAATCAAAGTCCCACAAATAGCTTAGTAAGTAATATTATGAATATAAATTTGCACACACACAAAAAATCTAATCAGAGCTCTATTCCTTGCTGGACACAACAATTAGCACTGTGCTGGGCAATTACCCAATTAAGAATCATGCAGTTATTTTACAGGCAAAAAAATTCCATAGCGAGTTTCTTGTATATGGTCTGTAAATAACTGCTGGGATTAGTGAAACAATCGCAGGATCAAACACTAGTAATTTAAACAGCTGATATTCTTACTTCAAAATGTGTCAAGTACTGCCAAACATATCGCATCACTCAGCAAAATGTCAGCCATTGACAGTGATAATGCAACATGCAATCTGAATCAGTCTGAGAAACTGGAAGAAAAAAAAAAGAATTTAGTGGGGTATCCTGGCCATAAAAAAAAAAGAAAGAGTAAAATAGAGTTTACATAGAGAAAGGGTGGTAAACTACATAATAAACTCAATCCTGGAGAGGTGGGATAATGGATTAGAGTTCACGTTGTACTCTCTGTCAGTACCTGGCCCTAGCTGGGGAAGCTAATGATCCAACCAGCAGACCAAATTTGATGATGAATCCTGGTCATGTGCCACGTGTGGCACGTTGCACATACACTAAGAAGAACTCAATCCTGCAAGGCATTAAGCACTCTAACTCCAATGCAGTGAATTACTTTAAGCACACACTTAATTTTAAGCATCCAAACAGTCCCCATTGACTTCAATACTGACTACAAACATATTTAACATTAAAAACGCATGCTTAAGTGGATCAGGGCCAAAGCACTCTGCAATTTCAGAACTGAACTCAGTAAGAGCTCAGTAAAATAGGAAGCTTTGGAGCATGGAGATCATCATTTGCTATCTATCACATTTGTCTCACTGGTTTGACATCTTCCTTCAGGATGCATATGGCAATAAGCATCAGAGACCATAAATTTAGATGTAGCTTTTTATTATTAGTCACTAATAAGACCCCCATTAATTCAGTCAAGATTTAGGCATTCAACCTTGCATGAATTACTGAGACATGGCTGGATGACAGCTTTACCCAACCAAATATCTGAGCCAGTGACATATGGCTGAGTTTTTGTATTGGATCTCCAGAGCAGAATGTATCTTGTGCCAAAGATGAAAGAATCATCTTATGTGTGTGGATCCTAGGATAGAGTACATGGGTAATTTTAGTGAGTTACCTATTCTCCTTGTCAGGAATTTGCTGGAATTCCTGCCAGACCCTAATGGGATTTTGCCTGGTCTCCGACTGGAATTTCAGAGCCTTCTTGTTTGGGCAATTTTAGCATATTTATATATAGGCATTTCTACCACACACACAGTAGCAACTGATCAATGTATAAACGCACAAATAAGTCATCTATCTCTTCCTTCTCCTCTTTTTAAGGTGCTTTCTTACCATTACTGGGTGCTAATGTTGGGTCTTTCTACACCTATTTTTTAACAAAGCTGTATGGGGAAGTTCTAAGGTGCTCTGCTGGACACATCTAAGTGTGGTGAGACGAGGTTTTATCTAATCTCCTGTAGAGTTTTATAAATCACAGAATACTCTGATTCCAAATATTATGAGTTGAAGCCTGGGCTTCATTAGCAGAAGCATCTCCATTCAGCATGGGGCTAAGTGGAATGCATAAGATCTCTTCAAAGCCCTGACTGGGCTAGGGCTAAGTTAAGGATTTTGAAATCAATCCAAAATTCAATTGGTATCTAATATAAAAGTGCAGAGTGGGTTTTGTTCACAGTGCTGCTAAAGAGGCATGTTTACCATTCAGAGAGCAATGCCTTCCACCCCAAAGGTGGCCGAATTTCAGTGGTGAATGTATGATTCCTATATATCCCTGTGTCAGAAAGTTTATTTAGCACTTTAGGATGTTTACTAATAAAATCAGTTGAGACACCTGCCCCTCACATGTTTATCTCCCCAGTGGCTGTTGCAAATAAGACACACATATCCCCTGTGCATATTTTACTTTCTATCATCCACACACGTCATTATTACTGTTTGTATTGTGGTAGTACCTACGAGCCCCAGGAACAGACCCCTGGAAACAACCATGCTAGATGCTGTACACAGAACAAAAGGATTTTCCATGAGGACCAAGAGCTTATAAACCTGTGAAAATCCCACCCAACCCGATGAGAAAGATATCTTTCTTCTGGCCTCCTTACTCCCTACATGCATTCCCCTGAATCTGCAAAAGTTGGACTTTCATCTCATTCACCTTCCTGAAAACCATCATCTAGGACTCAACAACTGCAAGTTGCGTGTGCTGTGCAGGTGCAAATTTAGCAGCATTTTGGTAAGTCACATTTGGCTTCCAGGATGAAGAGCACTGTAAGCACCATACTTATTCTTCCGTTATAATTAATATATAGGCAGACACTTACTGTTACAAGTGCCAAAGCTCAGTGGGGATCATTCCAAGAAGCATCTGCCTCATCTACTGGCACTGACTTTGAGACAATCTGCACTCTGCATCTGTGCCTGGAACAAAGATCACACAGTAGCCACTGCACTAGCAGAGCCCAACTACAGAGTGAATGTATGGCTCACCTCCCAAGCTATTATCCCTCATTTATTACTACTAACAATGGAGCCAATGTTCCAAGAGAAATACGATACAGCAAGTCCATGTGTGCACCATATTTTGAACATTATGTAATCCTGCTGGTACATAGTTTTCTTATGACTGTCTGAACATTTGGGCTGACCTTGTGGCCAGCAGTTGCACTTTGCTCTGACCCAGGAAAGAGCCAATATTGGGGAAAGGGAGCCACAGGAATCTATTTAGAGAAGAGGAAATAAGGACATTATTTAAAAAGTCATCTCAGGTGGCAAAATTATAGCTGTAACTCTTTTAAGCATGTAGTGAAAACACACAATTCATACAGAACTGCAGTATTCTAACTGAAAATGTCCTCTGTTCATCAACTCAGACAGCATTTTCAGGGCAGCAAGGGAGATTGCTCTTCAGTTAGCAAGGCTCTGACTACTGAGAATGATTGACATTCTCAATGGTTAACATGGAGACATCTCATCCAGAAGATGCAACTGTGGATATAGCTTGTGACAGACACCAATAAGGATGAGTGGTGTGCAAAGGAACCCCATGAGCACAACTATATGAAAGGACACGATAGCAGCACTTAAAAGATGTGACCTTTGCTGACTTGAAGCTGACCGTCTTAAAAGGTAGGTATGACATTAGCTAAATGAATGGTAAACTACTAACATTTCTATGATGCAAAAAGCCACTATTTTAACAAACTGCCTCTCTGTTTGATTTTATTATTTATACAAATTCAATTATAAGAGGACAAGCCTCCCCGCAGTTATTAAGAGCCCATTTCTGCCACACTTCCTCATACTGATTGCAATGGGAATTCTGACAGAGTTCATTGCTAATTAATAAGAGTCAGGGTGAAGAATGGGTCCCTACAGTGCTGACCCAACACCCACTAAAGTTCACGGAGAGACTCCCAATGACTTCAATGGGCCTTGGATGGGGCCCTTGCTATGTAAATCACACAATATACAATGTACCATATCTCTGACATTTCTTCCTTCAGAATAAAAATCCCATTTGCATCTTTTGCAAGAATAAACAGTGATATTAGCTACTGTATTTTTGGCTAAATTTAGAATGGATAGATGCTCCACCCACATGGGCTTGATCCAAAGCCCATTCATGTAAATGGCAGCTTCTCACTTACTTCAACAGGCTTTGGATCAGGCCCTAATCATTCTTCATATCCTCGGTTTTACAACTTAAAGGCTGCCATCCATCCCAGAAGCATCTGTACAATGGGAATGGGTGAAGTGAATGCTCTTTTGCTGAGCATTTTAAGATTTTGGCAAGACAATATATCAGAGTCATTATGACTTTTATTTCTAACCTTGCTAGAATTTAAACAATTATAAGCTTGAATTTGTTTAATGTAGAGAATTAACAATTTACATCACAGCTGACAATGATTTCTCTGTGTTAAATTATTACAGTAATAAAGGCATAGTTAATGTAGTGCTTTAGGCTACATTTACACTGGACACCACTGGACAGCAGCAAATAGGGTATGTGTGGCTACACGCCACAGTGAAAAGCAGGGTGGTGTGGAGCTACATGGGTCAGTGAAAAACTAGTGGAGGAAGGCAGAGGGGAAAGGCTTGACAGTGGGGAGCTGCTGGGGCCTCTCCCCAGCCAGAGCCTTTCCCTGCTGCTGGAGTCTTTCACTGCAGCAGGGAAAGATTCTGGCAGCTCCCCACTGCAGGAGTTTTTCTCTGCTTCCTCTCCACTGCTGAAGTCCTTCCCTCACTGCTGGAGCTTTTCCCTGTGGCAGGAAAAGGCTCCAGCAGCAGGGAGGCAGCTGGACACCACATTGCTAACAACAGTGCACACCGGGGAAGCACTGCTTGGGCGAGTAGAGAGCTCTGTAGGCATATACCCAGACACAGACCCCACCAACTTCCCCCTCACTTACATCTTTTAAGCCAGCCGCAGCTCCCTATTCCTTTGTTTTTCAGCAGCTTTTGAAAAGCTTTCTTTCATAAAAAAAGTAATTTGAAACACATGCTGGTCATTTGCAGAGAGTTGGTTGGTCACTTGATTGGCAGGTCTTGTTTCAAGCTGCTAAACTGCACTAACAGACAGAATATAGTCCTCATATTATTTTTCCACTTGAGCAACTGCTAACTGTGTCATGAATGGTACAGTAGTTGGTCCACAGGACAATCCCTCTAAGTCATTCACACTATGGCCCTACCAGCCCTGTAATGTTGCCAGACATTTCCCATTACAAGATAGCGTTTTCAGTTGCTTATAATTTTACCAAACTATAACTGAACTTTTGGACTGAAATTTTACATGCCAAGAGTCTGCCACAGGTTGAATATTTTTCTCCTGTAAGTTCAATTAAAATGGTTCAGCTGTTTCCAAGAATGAGGGTAGGAACCGTTGTTTTGCCCATGTTAAAGTCTGGCAACGTTTTGTTTGAACAGCACTGCAGCCCCCATGCTTTGGAGCAGGGATTTGAAATTTGGAATGGACATGGCCTTTGTGTCACAGATGTACCTTTTGCATGATAATTTTACCAAATTTGGCCAAATTATAAAAACCAGAAATCAGTTTGTACCTACTCAATAGACCTCAGCATTAGCAGCTAAAGTCTCTGAAGATTCCTGTCATAAATATAAAGGGAAGGGTAAACCCCTTTGAAATCCCTCCTGGCCAGGGGAAAGCTCCTCTCACCTGTAAAGGGTTAAGAAGCTAAAGGTAACCTCGCTGGCACCTGACCAAAATGACCAATGAGGAGACAAGATACTTTCAAAAGCTGGGAGGAGGGAGAGAAACAAAGGGTCTGGGTCTGTCTATATGCTGGTCTTTACCGGGGATAGACCAGGAATGGAGTCTTAGAACTTTTAGTAAGTAATCTAGCTAGGTATGTGTTAGATTATGATTTCTTTAAATGGCTGTGAAAAGAATTGTGCTGAATAGAATAACTATTTCTGTCTGTGTATCTTTTTTGTAACTTAAGGTTTTGCCTAGAGGGGTTCTCTATGTTTTTGAATCTAATTACCCTGTAAGATATCTACCATCCTGATTTTACAGGGGGGATTTCTTTATTTCTATTTACTTCTATTTTTTATTAAAAGTCTTCTTGTAAAAAACTGAATGCTTTTTCATTGTTCTCAGATCCAAGGGTTTGGCTGTGGTCACCTATGCAAATTGGTGAGGCTTTTTATCCAACATTTCCCAGGAAAGGGGGGGTGCAAGTGTTGGGAGGATTGTTCATTGTTCTTAAGATCCAAGGGTCTGGGTCTGTAGTCACCTAGGCAAAAGCCTTGGTGAGGCTTTTTACCAAACCTTGTCCAGGAAGTGGGGTGCAAGGTTTTGGGAAGTATTTTGGGGGGAAGGACGCGTCCAAACAGCTCTTCCCCAGTAACCAGTATTAGTTTGGTGGTGGTAGCGGCCAGTCCAAGGACAACGGGTGGAATATTTTGTACCTTGGGGAAGTTTTGACCTAAGCTGGTAAAGATAAGCTTAGGAGGTTTTTCATGCAGGTCCCCACATCTGTACCCTAGAGTTCAGAGTGGGGGAGGAACCTTGACAATTCCATCTTCAGTGAGCATACTTGAGGCTCTCACAGCTCCCAGTGCTGACCAGACTCTGCACACGCCATCCCCACAGAGCAGCTGAGCATGCTCCTTCCAGCCCAGACATACAAAAGCAAAAAGCCAGACCTTCCCTGTAATAGTTGCTCCGGGCCAGGTTGTGGCAGGACATAGGAACAGAAAGCACGGAGCTTGTCTCTCCTGTGCTCTTAGTGAACCTGCCCTCTGGCCGTGGAGACAGAAATTGCCCGATTCCAATGCAGAGGGGACAAAAGCCAGACTGGGGTAAGGAAAAGGGCTAGATTGCAACTGGGAGCTGGTGGGACTGGGACTAAAGGGAGGGTGGTGAGAGAAACTGTGTCTAGCAGTGTTAGGAGAATGGGACTGGGAGCCAGGGGGACCAGGACCGAGATACCAGAGGTTGGGAAAGGAGAATAAGACTGATTACTGGGGAGGAAAGGAGGGGGAGAATGAGAGCCAGTTGCCTCGGGGACGGGAATACCACTGAAATCAGAGGAAGAGCTGGGCGTAGGGATGGAGACTGGGACTAGTTGGGCATGGAAACTGGGACTAGGAACAAGTGGGGGGAGGGAATGGAAATCAGCATGAAAAGGGATGAGAGACAAATCTGACAAGCAGCTGAGGTACTGGGGGAGACTGAGAGGAGAAGCCTGGAAAGGGAGACTAAGAAAGGGAGTCAGTGAATGGGAGGGAGAGACATATCAGATGGAGGAGCTAGGAGAAAGGAACTTGCAGTGGCTGGGAAAAGTGACTGGGATTGGGTATGGGTAGTAGACTGGGACTCTGAAAGCAAGCCCCAAGGGGGGAGACTATGACTAGCAGGTATGGAATTGGACTGGGATGAGAAGGCTGAAGAGCCAGGACTAGGGCAAGGAGCCAGAGTTAGTGAAGAGGTAGGACTGGGACAGGGACAAGTTGGCAGGAATGGGACAGCAGAGTCTGTGCCAACTAGAGCACACCTCCCTCCAGAGACTGGAATGGGACCCAAGATTCCAGAGTCTCATCATTCCTCTGCTGAATGCAAATACCTGTGAAATCCACTCCCAAACTGTATTTCTCTCATCCCCATCTAATTCTGGTCCACATAGCAACAGTATCATAGTCACTTGAGCTAACACAAAAAGTGATAGAGGTCAGTGCTAAATGTTCTAACCATGCTGATGAATCATGGGGGTGTCAGTAATGCCACATGATGTAATTTTGGATGGGGGTCACTTTGCTTTTTGAAAACCTTGGCAATTACATACAAAAAAGTTATGGTAAAACATTATTATTAGGGTAGCAAAGTCACACGCTCAAAAGTTAGGATTGCCAGAATTAAGACTGGCCATCCAACTTTAATTAATCAGCTTTGTAAATATACATTATGATACATTCTTTAATAACATGACACAAACCATTATTTCCACATGACCCATGTGCTGAGGATGGATGGTGCTCAAGCTCTTAATCGGTAGCTAGTCAAATATTTTGTTTTTGTAACTTTTGCGTGCTTAATTTTGGAACCTTAATAATGGTTTAGTGCAGCTTCTATGTATAGAATACCAGGAATATCTCAAGATGATAAGATGGTATAATTAGAGAGTCTGGCCTGTTCAACAGCACACTTATTTCTGGAGGTCATGGATTCAAGGCCCAAATCAGCTCATGACCATTTCTGATACCATTCCTTTAACATTTCTCTCCTGGCTGCATTTCAGCTAGGAACAATGGCCTTCTCTCACCCCTCACATGTGCGTATTCTCCCCTTGTTAGAACATCAATGCATTCTTAGTTGGGCAGAGTCCATGACTATGTCCACAGGAAAAAGGCAGGGTATGACTGGGCAGCCAGTTACTACTGAAAACAACATTGTGGACCTGATTCCATTCTAACTGAAATCAACAGCAAAATCAACACTGACTTCAATGGAAGAGTTGTTGGCCTCCATATGGACCTCAAAGTGGGAAATACTGTGTGAACAGGGCTGGCTGTAGCAATGGGGTGAAGTGCACTTTCAAAGCAGGGGAAATGGGAGCCATTCCCCATTTTCAGTATGTCCATCTCTCTCCATTCCCCTTTATATACGCTTCAGTTTAGTTATTAGAAGAGATGGGCTAGATTCTGCGGTGCACCTCCAGAGAGACAGCACAGGAGACAAAGGCCAGGTCACAGAAGAGGGAAAAGGTGTGGTTTGCACTGTCCATGTACTCTCTGGATTCTTAGTTGCTAATAGTGGATGAAACAGCCCTCAGCATAAACTAGAGCAGCCTCTGAGGGCTACTGCTGAGAATCCCCCATAGCACTCAGCACTGTGAGTATGTCCTCTCCTACCTCCAGTGTACCTCTTACACTGAGACTTGCTAGGGCTTTACATCAGCCCTATGTTGCACCTGTGACAGAGGATTCTTCTCCCAGACCCTCATAGCTCCTGAGAGACTTCTACACACCACCACAGTGACGTATGTGGCTTAGAGTTGTGTCCAGGATCAACCTCCTTCCTCCACCCAACGTATCTCATGTTGCTTCATTGACAGAAAAACTGCATTCCCCATAGAAAATGCTACTTAAAAATAAATTTAAGTACCAGCTCTTACTCACAAGAACAGCCCCTCTGAAATAAACAGAACTACTGAGATGAGTATGGGCTGCAGGATCAAGCTCCAAGTCTTCCTATGGGGCCAATGGGTTGTTTAACTCATGGCTAAGCATTTTGTAAACAAACATGAGAGAGATGCCACAAAGGGATCTTCCACTAAAAATATGTTCACTGTCAAATATAATGACAAAGCCATTAATCACAATTTAATCTCCATAATCTCCTTTAGAGATAAGGCACTTATTCAGGTTTTAAAAAGGGAATGCTGCAACAGTGATATGTAGTAAAAACATTTAAAAGCAGAAATTTACAAGCAAATATATAGATAGATTTATTAATTCAGTGAGAAATTTTTTCTTACATAATTCTTATACTTCTAGTATGTATCAACACTCTGGTAGAGGAGGTGGTGCTAATCAAATATAAAATAAATCCACAGGGATTTGACAACAGCAGAGGTAAACAAGAATTCCTTTAAATACACATTAGGTTTTATTTCCTCTCCTTCCCTTTCCACTAAGTGACAAAAGTTGCTTCACCCAGACTGAAAGAAATATGCTGCTGCCACTCTGACAAGGTGTAAATAGTGTTTTTAGGAGCATTTTGACTAGCTCCCTAACTTCCTTCTGAAACCAGCCAAATCATGTCATCACTGTGATGAACAGGCCAGAAAAAGAGACAGTACTCATTTAACATTTCCAGCATGGCTGTTTGAGGAGATGACACAATGTACTTTTACAGTTTATGGTCCTGATTCTGCTAATCTTTATGAGTAACTCTACTCAATGCAACTATTCCCATGAGTGTAAACATAGTGTGTATTTACACATAAACACACACATGCATCCGAAAGTAGTCTATGTATCTGTACACAGTGTATATTACATTACTTACACAAAAACTACACTCAAAATATTATTCAGGTTACAAAGTCAAGCACTCAAAAGTTAAGAAATGCCAGAATTAAAGTTCGCTGTGCAACTTTAATTTGGCTCCCATGGGTATATGCTTTATGATACAGTCTAATTACATTTTAGGACACTTTTTTCCACAGAAACAGTCTCATTCAGTGTACCAAAAGGACAGTGCACCTATTCAATATTATATTCATTCTCCTCATTGGCCCCATGCCTTATTTACTGCACACTATTCAAACCCTGCTCTGATGATAATTAACTTCCTAATGGGCTTTTCTATGGTGCTCAGCACTATGGAAAAATTTGACAGAATTCGATTTTTATTTATTTTTATAATTTCTGTGAATAATATTGATGTTTGTTTTTAAAGCAATTGTTATCAATTTAAATGTTCACAGGTGTGGGAAGTTATGGGGGAATCAGACAATAATTATTAAATGACAGTAGAAATTGAGATTCAAAAAATTAAAGCATTATCAAACTGGTAAAATACAAATTGCCAATATCACATCAAAATATAAAAAGTAAATATCATGAAACAAACTCTAATAAGTTCTCAAGCAGCATTTTTCTTACTTTTCCTATCTGTAAATGTCTATTATCTAGGAAAATATTTTTTCATCGGTTTGTGTGTGTATGGTAACGTTTGCCAACATTTACTGATAAAAACCTAACCGTGAGTGTGCTCCATAAGTATTAATTAATTTATCTTCATAACAGCCCTCTGAAGTGAGGGATTGGTATTATTCTGATTTTACAGATGGGGAATTCATTCAAAGAAATATTTAGGTCAAAAGTATCCACGAATTTTGGCTGCTCTGTTTCAGATGCCTAGCATCTGATTTTTCAGAGTACTTAGCATTATTTAGCACTTTATATTGTCAAAGCACAGCTCCCATTGACTTCATTTAAGTTATGAGTGCTCAGCACTTCTGCAAATCAGACCCCAAGGTCTGAAGTCAGATATCTAGAAAACGAAGAAGACACAAGTGAGCACCTGTGAAAAGCATGGTTTAAGTTAGTTGACTAGTATCGCCTAGAAACATCATGGCAGAGGCAGGGCAGTGAGCTCCAGTGGACACGGACTCTTCTGCCTATCCCTACCAGTGTGGCCCCTTATGCCCTGTCCCTTCCAATCTTTTTCTCTCTTCCCCACACTGGCCTCCACTCCCCACACCGACATTGCCAGTCCCCACAAGCTCCTCATCCAATCTCGGTGTGGCCCCTTGGCTCCTTGTCCAACCCAGTCCCAGTTCTCCCAGTCTCTCTGACCAACCAGTAGTAAGCGTGCCCCTTATCACATCTGTATCCCTTCCGGCCACGTCATGGATTCTCAGTTCTATTCTTCTTGATCAGTTAGTCACAGTCTCCCCTTAGTGCTGAATCCAACTTTAGTATCCCTCACACTGACTGGATCCCAATTCCCCCTCTCCATTTTCCTCACCAGATCTCAATCCCAGTCTGAGTCTCCTAGCCCAATCTGTCCCATGCTGCACCCCAGCTCCCAGCCAGTCCCAGTTTCCCTCTCCCTCTGCCAGCCTCCCACACCAGTTTCTATTCCTTCCTACCTGATGATTCGTTGTCCCAGTCTATTCCCCCTTCCACTCCAGACCCTGTTGTCCTCTCTGCATATGAATCAGGCACACACTGGCCCACACTCCCCCACACTGCATGGTCCTGGCAGTGATGTCACTGACAGCATAGAAAATGCAGTTTTCCTGATCTACATTCAGGTGCCCAGACCCAGCACAGCCCACAGCAGCCAGAGCTGCAATTATAGGGAAATTCCAGCTCACTCCTGGGCTGGAGTGTGCCCAGTGCTGATAGAATCTTCAAGGAATGTGCTTTCTACCTCTAATTGCCTCTTCAAGCTTTCCACCTCTAAATGGCCACCTGTGTCTTCAAGCCTTACCTCATTTCCCTTTAATTTAGCACAAACAAACATAAAACATTTTTTTTTACAGCATGGTTTGTTTGTTCAGTGTTACATAAAAAGAGGGCACTTTAAGACCTCAGGTTAGCAAATGTGGTCCTTAATAGGGAACCTGTTATTATTATTATAAACTATGTGTATTATAGTAGCACCTAGGAGCCCCAACTAGGACCCTGTTGTGCTAGGCACTGTGCAAACAAAATAAGACAGTCCATGCCCCAAAGAGCTTACAATCCAAGTATTACCCTGACAACACAACTCACTGGAATTATCTAACTTGTTCCACATAGACCTCACTTCTTCTACAACACACAAAAGTTGTGGAAGTTTCATAGTCAACACTGCACTTTTGTTGACAAACACAAGACATAGTAAATTAGGATTGATTTTAAGGATATGTTATCTGTATAGCAATATTGTTAGTGAATGAACTTTGAGCTTTATCATCCTTACTGACAATTTTAGATTGATTTTTCCTTAAAGTTTCTCAGGAAGCTTCCATTACAAAAGAAGAACAATAGGGGTTTCATAAACGATGCAGCAGGTAGGCAGAGTTGTAGGAAACAGAACAGAATGGCTTGCATTCCTGGGCCTCTAGGTACCTCTTGGAACTTGATGGCATTTATCCACATCATTCATCATACTGCACACTTACTACCCTATTCAAAGCATATAATTTCCCAAGGATTTACAAAGAATACATGCTTCCTAATTGATAATTTGATACTTTTTCTTTTAAGGGAACCCTTTTTAAATCTCCACATTGCATGCAAGCTACACAACTAACGGACCCAACCTATCTTCATGTACTCCCACTCCAGTTCCATCTGCCCTGCCTTCAGTGCTTGGCGGCTGGAGAGCAGTGGCTGTTGGCCAGGT
Source organism: Lepidochelys olivacea (assembly GCF_965140295.1). Classification (NCBI taxonomy): domain Eukaryota; kingdom Metazoa; phylum Chordata; order Testudines; family Cheloniidae; genus Lepidochelys; species Lepidochelys olivacea. The sequence continues at coordinate 51,317,258 of NC_140421.1, read as the reverse complement.
GCTCAACTCTGAGGCAGCACCCTCCCAGCAGCAGCACAGAAGTAAGTGTGGCAACATACCACGCCACCCTTACTTCCGCACTGCTGCCTTCAGAGTTGGGTAGCTGGAGAGTGGCGACTGCTGACTGAGGGCCCAGCTCTGCAGGCAGCAGCGTAGAAGTAAGGGTGGCAAAACCATACCATGGCATCCTTACTTCTGCGCTGCTGCTGGCGGCAGCGCTACCTTCAGAGCTGGGATCCCGGCCAGCAGCCCCTGCGCTCCTGCTGCCCAGCTCTGAAGGCAGGGCCGCCACCAGAAGCAGTGCAGAAGTAAGGGCAGCCGTACTGCAACCCCCTCCACCCCTGCAATAGCCTTGCCAACCCCCCACCACACACACAACTCCTTTTTAGGTCAGAATCCCTGTAATTACAAAACCTTGACGTTTCAAATTTAAATAGCTGAAATCATGAAATTTAAGATTTAAAAAATCCTATGACCATGAAATTAAACAAAATGGACCATGAATTTGGTAGGGCCCTAGCTATGGGTGTACAGGAATAGTCAATTGATAAGCAATATTATGTCTACCCAGAAATGAGGGCTGCAGTATGTATGTACAATCACCCCACCCCTTAAAATCCTTTCTGTTTTATAACACTATATATACAAATATAAACACAATTTAAAAACATTTGTTTTCTATTACAAGTAAAAAAAAACTAGTTTAAAATGCAAATGGATGTAGTTACATGGTTTATAAGGATCTTGACTGCTTAAAAGCACTTTTGAAGATTGAATGTATCACCTACAAAGTTTCAGATTTTCCATTCCTTTGGGGAAACAGACTTTGTGCCTATTACTTGTTTTGATGCCACAGGTATCTCCATTTGTTATATTAATGCCCCTAATCCATTCAGTGCAACAGTAAGTTCATGCCGGGGCACCTGACCCCTGTGAAATCAAAGGCAAAATTCCCACTGACTTCAGCTGGGATAGGATTTCACCCCTAGTGCACAGGTCTAGGTATTAATCTTTTTTTTAATCTGTTAAACAGTAATATGAATGGTTCATTGGCTCCAAAAACTTAAAATAGGGCACCTTAAGAGTCCATTTTGGAAAAGGTAGGACTCTAGTCCCTTACTTTGCCATGTATTCGCTATTTTAACCCCATTTAAGAACACATTTTTTTTTTTGGCAGTGTAGACGTACCCTGTGTATCCCATTATCTTCACATCATGGAAGAATAGGTCTGATTTGATAGTGATTTCTGCTTTACTTTCAAATATCACTTCAGATTTCACAGTAGAGAATTAACATTTGTCAATGCTTTGAAATTTATGGATGAAAATAAAGCAGCCATATCCCAAAAATTTAGTCAGACAATTTCACCAAAAGTGTTCAGTGAAAAATGGGGGTGGAGAGAGATTTGGAATTCTTTTGTAAAAATTCCATCCCACCCCAACCAGCTCTAATTCAAGATATGCAAAATCTATGTGAATAGCCAAAAAAAAAAAAAAAAAAAGGACCTGAAAGCAAGAGGCATCTTTGTAATGATTAACAAATAAATTAATGATCATGGAGCATTTACAATAAGCTGTCACCAAACGTTCTTCATTCCCAACTCAAAAGAGAAATCTAATTAAAGAGCTGAAATGCAGAGCAGATGCATTAATAAAAGGAAAGAGCCATAGCAGAATAAAAACCTGTGCTCTTACAAGCATTGATCAATTAAGGAATAAATCCAAGACCAGTACAAATCTAGTAAAGAATTCACTAAGCATTTATGAAAAATCCCAGAGATTTCTGGTGTGATTTATAATAATACTGCAACCCTCTTAAACACATATTGTTGCTTTGATGCACGTTTAATTATTATTTTAATTGGTTTACCTGTTGTAATGTTTTAGAGGTTTTAAGGTACTTCTACATTGTCAAATTAGTGCACTTCATACATTTTAATTTACACTTGTTTAATCAAATGCAATGTAGGCAATTATTTAATTAACCAATTTATTCCATTCTCAAGTTTCTAGAACTGCACTATAAAAATAAACTAAGATCTTCAGAGATTACTGCACAATAAATGATTTATTCAATTCATTGTTCTGTTAAATGATTTTCTGTTAGTTTCTTTGTAAAACAAATCCTAACTTTTACTTAGCTCTGCAAGTCAATGCTTCCATGGTTCTTAGTTTCTTGTAACTTAATTTCACACATGTAAATCTACTTCTGAAAGTTTCTAGAGGGCTGTTTTAGGTACCTCTTTCTGGAAATCTCAAAATATTCTATGGTTCCCATAAGATCATTCAGGTGAGCAAAGCAAATAGGATTTGGTACCTAACAGAAATTGCCTTTGAGTTTGTAATTTTATTTTGTGTAACTTTGCTCATTCTTCATGACTCTTGGGTAACTGTGCCATGTAGGGCTGAAAAGTGATTAAAAAAATTAATTGTGATTAATCACACTGTTAAACAAGAACAGAATTATTTAAATATTTGTGGATGTTTTCTACATTTTCAAATATATTGATTTCAATTACAACACAAAATATGAAGTGTATAGGGCTCACTTAATATTTATTTTGATTACAAGTATTTGCACTGTAAAAAAACAAAAGAAATATTATTTTGCAATACCTAATACAAGTACTGTAATGCAATCTCTTTATCATGAAAGTTGAACTTACAAATGTAGCATTATGTACAAAAAAACCTGCATTAAAAAATAAAACAATGTAAAAGTTTAGAGCCTGCAAGTCCACCTAGTCCTATTTCTTGTTCAGCCAGTTGCTCAAACAACTTTGTTTACATTTGCAGGAAATAATGCTGCCCGCTTTTTGTTTATAATGTTACCTGAAAGTGAGAACAGGCATTCACATGGCACTGTTGTAGCTGGTGTTGCAAGATATTTACGTGCCAGATGTGCTAAAGATACATATGTTCCTTCATGCTTCAACCATCCTTCCAGAAGACATGCGTCCATGCTGATGACGGGTTCTACTTGATAACAATCCAAAGCAGTGTGGACCGACATGTTCATTTTCATTATTTGAGTCAGATGTCACCAGCAGAAGGTTGATTTTCTTTTTGGTGGTTTGGGTTCTGTAGTTTTCGCATCGGAGTGTTGCTCTTTTAAGACTTCTGAAAGCATGCTCAACACCTCATCCCTCTCAGATTTTGGAAGGCACTTGAGATTCTTAAATCTTGAATCGAGTGCTGTAACTATCTTTAGAAATCTCACAATGGTACCTTCTTTGTGTTTTGTCAAACCTGCAGTGAAAGTGCTCTTAAAATGAACAACATGTGCTGGGCCATCATCCGAGACTGCCACAACAGGAAATATACGGCAGAATACAGGTACAAAAGCAGAGAACATAAAATTCTCCCCCACGGAGTTCAGTCACAAATTTAATTAACACATTCTTTTTTTAACGAGCATCATCAGCATGGAAGCATGTCCTCTGGAATGGTGGCCAAAGCACAAAGGAGCAAACAAATGTTTATCATATCTGGCATGTAAATATCTTGCAATGCCAGCTAAAAAAGTAGGAGCATTGCCAGCAGATCAAGGGAAGTGATTATTCCCCTCTATTCGGCACTGGTGAGGCCACATCTTGAGTATTGCATCCAATGTTGGGCCCCCTTCTGCAGAAAGGATGTGAACAAATTGGAGAGAGTCCAGCGAAGGACAATAAAAATTATTAGGGGGTTGGGGCACATGATTTATAAGGAGAGGCTAAGGGAACTGGGCTTATTTAGTCTGCCAAAGAGAAGAGTGAGGGGGGGATTTGATAGCACCTTCAATTACTTGAAGGGGGGTTCCAAAGAGGATGAAGCTAGGCTGTTCTCAGTGGTGGCAGACAACCGAACAAGGAACAATGGTCTCAAGTTGCAGTGGGGGAGGTCTAGGTTGGATATTAGGAAAAACTATTTCACTAGGAGGGTGGTGAAGCACTGGAATGGGTTACCTAGGGAGGTGGTAGAATCCCCATGCTTAGAGGTTTTAAAGGGCTGACTTGACAAAGCCCTGGCTGGGATGATTTAGTTGGGGTTGGACCTGCTTTGAGCAAGGGGTTGGACTAGATGACCTCCTGAGGTCTCTTCCAACCCTGGTCTTCTATGATTCTAAGAAGAGGGCAGCATTATCTCCTGTAAATGTAAACAAACTTGTTTGTGTTAGCGATTGGCTTAACAAGGAGGACTGAGTGGACTTGTAGGCTCTGAAGTTTTACATTGTTTTGTTTTTGTACACTTTTTTATTTCAATTACAACACAGAATACAATATATATGAAAATGTAGAAAAACATCCAAAATATTTAATAAATTTCAATTGGTATTCTATTATTTAACAGTGCGATTAAAACGATGATTAATCGTGATTAATTTTTTAATTGTAATTTTTTGGGGTTAATTACATGAGTTAACTAAGATTAATTGACAGCCCTAGTGACATGCTATTACCAAATTTCTCCTGAAAGCTTTCCTGTTGCAGAGATTTAATGTAGAATTCAACAATAGCCTTAGCCTTTATAAAGATACCCTCCTTCTTCTGTATAAATATGCCACTTCTTCATTCAAGAGATCCCTACTTCCATTTACGGTAACTCCTCGCTTAACACTGTAGTTATGTTCCTGAAAAATTCTATTTTAAACAAAACCAAGTTAAGCAAATCCAATTTCCCCATATGAATTAATGTAAATGGGGGGGTTAGGTTCCAGGGAATTTTTTTTAGCCAGACAAAAGACTATATTTTATATACATACATAAATGTATATGTACATACATATACACACACACACACACACACACAGAGTATAAGTTTTAAACAAACAATTTAATTCTGTACAGAACAATGAAGATTGTGAAGCTTGGTTGAGGAGGTGAAGTCAGAGGATGGAAGAGGGTGGAATATTTCCTAGGGAATGCTTTACTGCAGGGGTCGGCAACCTTTCAGAAGTGGTGTGCCGAGTCTTCATTTATTCACTCTAATTTAGGTTTCGCGTGCCAGTAATACATTTTAACGTTTTTCAGAAGGTCTCTCTCTATAAGTCTATATATTATATAACTAAACTATTGTCGTATGTAAAGTAAACAAGGTTTCTAAATTGTTTAAGAAGCTTCATTTAAAATTAAATTAAAATGTTGATCTTACGCCACCAGCCCGCTCAGCCCGCTGCCAGCCTGCGGTTCCGTTCACCGAGGCCAGCAGCAGGCTGAGCGAGGCCTGTGGCCGGGACCCTGGCTGGCAAGGGGCCGGCAGCCAGAACTCCAGACCGGCAGCGGGCTGAGTGGGGCCGGCTGCCGGGACCCCAGACTGGCAGTGGGCTGAGCGGCTCAGCCCGCTGCCACTCAACCCGCTGCCGGTCTGGGGTTCCGTCCGCTGGCTCCTGCCATCCAGGGTCCTGGCTGCCGGCCCTGCTCAGCCCGCTGCCGGTCTGGGATCCCAGCCCTGCCCACACAGAGTGGGTACCTACCTTCTCCCTGGTTCTAGCCCATTCTCTTCCTCTCTCTCTGCACTGAGCTGAGGGTGGGAGTGCACTGAGCACAGGGCTGGGGGGTGGGGTGTAGGGTCTGGCCTGGAGCTAGAATGAGGGAGGGGGCTCAGGGTTGGGGCAGGAGGTTTGGGTGTGGAGTGCTTACCTGGGCAGCTCCCACTTGGTGTGAGGGGTGCAGGTAGGAATGGGGGGGTGCAGGAGCTCCCATTTGGTGCTCAGGGTGGGGGTGAGAATGTGGGGGGTGTAAGAGTCAGGCCATGGGGTGTTGGGGGGGCTGGGTATGTGGGGGGGTGTCGGAGTCAGGGCAGAGGGCTGGGGGCATGTGAGGGGGGTGCAGGAGTCAGGGCATGGAGTATGGGGGGTGCTGGAGTCAAGGCTGGGGTCGTGGTGGGGTGCAGAGGTCAGGGCAGAGGGCTGGAGGTGTGTGAGGGGGGTGCAGGGGTCAGGGCAGAGGGCTGGCAGAGTGTGAGGGGGTGCAGAAGTCAGGGCTTGGGGGCTGTGTATGTGTGGGGGGTGCTGGAGTCAAGGCTGGGGTTGTCGGGGGGTGCTGGGATCAGGGCAGAGGGCTGGGGCTGTGTGAGGGGTGTGCAGGGGTCAGGAAAGAGGGCTAGGAGTGTGGCTAAGGTCATGGAGGTGGTCCCAGTCCCCTGCCCAGAGCAGCTCATGGCAGGGGGCTGGAGGGGATATGCCCTGATTCCACCCCCCTTCCCCAAGGCCCTGTCCCCACCTCGTCTCCGCCTCCTGCCCACAGCAGTGAGTGCACTGCGGCTCTGCCTCTCCCCCTCCCTGGCAAGGGCCATCAGCTGATAGGCGGCAGGGAGGAAGAGGAGGAGGGGCAGGAACCCAGCACGCTGTGGGAAGAGGCGAGGGAGGGGGGAAACTTACCTGTCCTGCAGCAGCAGCTGGCAGGACCAAGCTTCTTCACCCTGCCCACATGAGAGGGGCACAGAAGAGTGGGCCGGGGCGGCCAGGATTTTGAATGGCACGCTGCTGCCTGCCGGGTACCCGGCCTGGGTTCAGCAGCAGGCTGAGCGGGGCCGGCAGCTGGGACCCATCAGGCAGCAGCATGCCATTAAAAATTGGCTCGCGTGCCATTATGTTGCTGACCCCTGCCTTACTGCAAAATGATGGACTAGCACTCAGCTGAGCCCTCAAGGGTTAAGACATTGTTGTTAATGTAGCCTCACACTCGTGTGTGTATGTGTGTGTGTGTGTGTGTATGTGTGTGTGAGAGAGAGAGAGAGACGCACATTGCCCCCTTAAGTACGCTGACCCCACTCTAAGTACACCGCCTTTTTAAGTAGATCAGCAAGTTGAGACAGCAGCTGCTGCCAGCAAGCTCCCTCCATGCTGAGCCCTGTCGTGTCCCCCCCTGCTCCGTGGAGATGGGGTAAAGAACCAGGGGGAAGGGGGACACCCTGACATTAGCACTCTTATTTCCTCCTGCCCCCTGCACAGCAAGCAGGAAGCTCCCAGGAGCATCTCCAAGGCAGAGAATAGGAGCAGCACACGGCACTGGGGGGAAGGACAGCTGAACTGCCCGGCAATTGACAGCCTGCTGGGCGGCTGCTGCACAGGGAATTTAGGGGAGCTGATAGGGGGGCTTCTGGCCACCCTGGTTCCAAGCCCCCACCAGCTAGCTCCAATGGGCTGCTCTTCCTGCAAGCAGTGGACAAAGCAGGCGGCTGCCAAACGATGTTATAAGGGAGCATTGCGCAACTTTAAACGAGCATGTTCTCTAACTGATCAGCAACGTAACAACGAAACAATGAAACAATGATACCCAGGATGACATTAGGTGAGGAGTTACTGTACTTACTTTTATGATAAACAGACATTTCTATTACTAATTACTTCTATTAGCACTGCAAACCCAGTACAACTTAGGAGATAAGAACTGGATTCTATTCCTTCTTGAGCATTATCATCCAATCAGTCACACCTGTGAAATCCCATGGACAACAGTCCCAGTTGCACAGGTGTAACCAAGGACATACATTTAACCATGAGAACATTTACTAACAATGAAGACATAAGAGAAATAATGAACCCAGCTTCCCTTTCAGAACACAGTTTGGGCTTGCAGGGATGACTGCTTAAAGAAATATTTTTATTTATAAACAACATATTTGTTATGGGAAATGAAATAAAATAAGCATGGAACCCCACAATGCCATTTTTACAGTCACTTTTCAGAGCCGACCCATGTTTTTAAACAGTAGGTTTAAACTCAGCAGCCAAGACTCACTGTAACAGCTTTCCTCCAGTTTCCTTTGCACTCAGATGGAGACACATTCTCTATCCAACCAGTAATAAATGTCAATTGCAAAAGGTCTTTTGGAGAGAATCCTTTGAGGGTAATTAACTACTGAAACAACTTACCAAGAGTTGTGATTGATTCTCCATCACTGAAAAATTTTAAATCAAGACTGGACATTTTTCTGAAAGATATGCTCTAGTTAATTACAGCTGTTGGACCTGAAGCAGAAATTAATTCAGGGAAGTCCTGTGGCCTGTTATGCAGAAGGTCAGACTAGAAGATCACAATGGTACCTTCTGGCCTTCAAAGTTATGCATCTACAGATTTACTGTGCAAGTTTACACTCACCAATAAATTAACCAATAAAACAGTAATGCTAAGAATACTAATATGCGTACTCACCCATATCAGAAGTCAGTATATCACTGATGTAGGCTTCATAGTCAGTAATCCCGTTTTAAACATAAACCAGTTTTGTCATCCTAATGAATCTCCTATAAAACAAACAAACAAACAATCTCCTCTACATGAATACAGAGCCCCAACTATACACGCATTCAGGCAAATGTTTAACTTTCTATACTGTGAGTAATCCCAATGAAGCATGGCATACATCGGGTTAATTGGGCCCTAGAACTACTGATAAACTTGCTCTACCATACAAAACGGAAAGATACATAACAGCTTTCATTACAAAAGTAAACGGAATGGTTGTTAATGCAATACAAACTCTTATGGTACAAGCAAATGGAAAGTAAAATGCTGCTTCAGCTCTCTCTATTATAGAATCATAGGGTTTGAAGGCACCACAAGGGTCATACAATCTAACCTATCTTGAACTTGAGAGATTTAGATACTTTTGATTTTTAGCAATGAAAAAGCAAACCCACTCAAAACAATGGTTCTTAGAGAAAAATAAATTAGCAGTCTGCGGATTGTAATATATCAGAAATGTCAGAAGTTTAAAAGCAATTGGCAACTACCCTCCTTTTTTGTTTTTAATAGCTTTACCAAGATTTCTCAGAGTAGCCTGAAATAAGACAAGCATAAAAGCTAAATGAGTTTTTTATTTAAAGACTTTAATCTTGTGATCACAAAGTGTGAACAAAAAGATACAGGATGTAGTCAATCAAAATTATGAGTACAATAGAACATAATGTGCATTCACCACTTTGAGGAGGAGATAGGAGATATAAAAAAAAATCTTTTATGTTATTTGAGAAAAAATAATACGATTTCATGTCCCCAGAAGTGTACAGAGACAGTGCTTAGTAAACTGCATATAGTTAGTTAGAACAAGCTTTCTGTTCTTTAAGACCCAGTGTTTGGTTTATCAACACTTGTTAAAGTGAGTATGCCATTAGACATATCAGAGAACACATGCAACGAGAGGTTCTGCTCCCACTGAAAACAATGACAAAACTTTCACTGCAAGAGACAAAAAATTGTACACTGAACCAAAGTCCAAGGCTCAAACCACAAAGAAAAAACACCGTAGCCCCAATCATAGCCTGGGCTCAGGGTTAAAAATATAAGAACAGCCATACTGGATCAAACCAAAGGTCCATCTAGCCCAGTATCCTGTCTTCCAGCATGGCCAATGACAGGTACTTCAGAGGGAATGAACAGAACAGGTAATCATCAACTGATCCATCCCCCGTTGCCCATTCCCAGCTTCTGGCAAACAGAGGCTAGGGACACCATCCCTGCCCATCCTGGCTAAGAGACATTGATAGATAAATTCATGGAGGATAGGTCCATTTTTTTTTTGAACCCTGTTATAGTCTTGGCCTTCATAATATACTCTAGCAAAGAGTTCCACAGGTTGACAGTGCATTGTGTAAAGAAATACTTCCTTTTCTTTGTTTTAAACCTGCTGCCTATTAAGTTGAGTGATAAGCCCAATAGCAGACTTGGTGCATAGTCACAGGTAGACACGGTTTGGGCCTGTAGATAGAAGCTAATGACGGGATCAATTTACAATTTTGGTCCATACATACCATGGCCTAATACCCAGGGATTAGGGGAGTTAGAGAAAAGTGCCTTGGACTAACCCAATGCTAGGCCAGTTTAGCAAGGCACAGATCCAAGCCCCCCCCCCCCCCACAATAAAAATCCATAATATAACTTTAACTACACACAATCAGCCTTTTAACTATATTTTATTCCTCTTAGGAAATCAACTTCTTCTGAACTCTACCCCTTAAAGTCCTTTATTTATAGAATCACAGAAATGTAGGGTTGGAAGGGACCTTGAGAGGTCACGTCGTCATTCCCCCTGCTCTGAGGCAGGACCAAGTAAACCTGAACTATCCATGACAGGTTTGTCCAACCTATTCTTAAAAACCTCCAATGACAAGGATTCCACAACCTCCCTTGGAAGCCTATTCCAGTGCTTAACTATCCTTATAGTTAGAATGTAAGTTAGATATCAGGAAAAACATCTCCCTTGCTGAAGATTAAGCCAATTACTCCTTGTCCTGCCTTCAGTGGACATGGACTACAATTGATCACCGTCCTCTTTATAACAGCTCTTGACATATCAGGCCCTATCCTCACCACTCTTCTCTCACAACTAAACATGCCCAGTTTTCAACCTTTTCTTATAGGTCAGGTGTTCTAAATCTTTTATAATTTTTGTTTCTCTCCTCTGGACATCCTCCAATTTGCCCATATCTTTCTTAAAGTGTGGCACTCAGAACTGGACACAATACTTCAGTTGAGACCTCACCAGTGCCAGGTAGAGTAGGACAATTACCTCTGACATCCTACATACAACACACTCTAGTTTATGCACCCCAGAATTATATTAGTCTTTTCTGCAGCTGCATTATACTGTTGGCTCTTATTCAATTTGTGATGCACTATAACCACCAGATCCTTTTCAGCAGTACTACTGCCTGACCAGTCCCCGTTTTGTAGTTTTGCATTTGATTTTTCCTTCCTAAGTACAGTACTTTCCACTTGTCTTTACTGAATTTCATCTCATTGATTTCAGAACAATTCTCCAATTTGTAAAGGTAGCTTTGGAGGACAGCAGTAGAACTCAAAGTGCTAGCAACTCCACCCAGCTTGATAGCATCCACAAATTTAAAAATATGCTCTTCATCTATGACCCAAGTCATTAATGAAAATATTGACAAATACCAGACTTAGATACTAGATACTCACACCCCCAGTTTAACAGCAAACCACTGATAACTATTGAGTACAGTCCTTTCAACCAGTTTTGCACCAACCTTACAGTAATTTAGTCTATACCATATCTTCCTAGTTTGCTTATAAGAATGTCATGTGTGACTCTGTCAAAAGCCTTACTAAAATCAAGATTTATCACATCTACAGCTTCACTCTTATCCACTGGGACAATAACCCTGACAAAGAAAGAAATTCGGTTGGTTTGGCATGATTTGTTCTTGACAAATCCACGTTGACTATTTCTTATAACCCTATTATACTGTAGGAGCTTACAAATTGATTGTTTAATAATCTATTCCAATATCTTTCCAGGCATCAAAGTTAGGCTGACTGGTCTTTAATTCTCATGCCCTCTTTCTTCCCCTTTGTAAAGATCAGTACTGTGTGTGCCCTTCTCCAGTCCTCTGGGACCTAATCTGTCCTCCACGACTTCTTAAAGATAATCACTAATGGTTCTGAGATTGCTAGCTAGCACCTTAAGTATCCTGGGGTGAATTTCATCAGGCCTTTCCAACTTGAATACATCTAACTTATCTAAGTAGTGTTCCCTATTTTTGCTTATGTTCCTTCCTGCTTGTTGTGAATATTGTGTTAAGTACCTGGTCACAATCTACCTTTTTAGTGAAAAACACCTCATCCCTGAGCTCTGTTATTAACTCTCCTTCCCCACTAAGTAGAGCGCCTACACTTTCCTTTGTCTTTTTCTTGCTTCTAATGTATTTATAGAACCTCTTCTTATTGCTTTTTATTTCCCTTACTAGATGTAACTCATTTTGTGCCTGAGCCTTTCTGAATTTGCCCCTACACACCTATCCTATTCTTTTGTCATGAAGTTTAAGGCCAGAAGGGACCACCAGATCATCTTGCTGATCTCCTGCATATCAGAGGCCACCAACACCATTCAGCCCACCATATACTTAACCCAACCAAAATTAGATCACAGTATTACAGCCCACAAGAGACTAAACTATTGTGTGTCACAGGCACAGAATAAGAGGGACTGAGGTGTACTAGTGCCTGAGGTCCCTGTAATGGCAGGAAATCGATTAAGTGAGATATATCCAGATAATCCTAGCTAGTGACCCCCACCCCATGCTTCAAAAGAAGGGGAATAAACCCAAGATCACAGCCAGTCTAACCCGGAGGAAAATTCCTTCCTGACCCCATATATGGCGATCAGTTAGAAACTGAGCATGTGAGCAAGAATCAGCGAGCCAAGCATCTGAGACATAGAATGCTTGGTGCTATCTCAGAACACATGGCCCTGTCTAGTGTTCTATCTTCAGCCATGGACATCTCTGATGCTTCAGAGGAAGGAGACCAAATAAAAAAACCCGGAATACATGGGATGGGGGAAGGAATCCCTTCCTGACCCTTGCATGTAACCTCTTGAAGCCCTAAAGCATGAGTTTTTAGGAATAAAACATATAAATCAAGAATGACCCCCAGCGCTGCTGAGTCCTGCCCCCATCACAAGCAATCCCATACCATTGCACTTATAAATTTGTCCAATTCTCTTTTAAAACTAATTGTTTGTCGTCCCCCCACAATTTCTACTGGGAGACTGTTCCGATATCACACCCCTCTGGTGATTAGTAACCTTATAGTTTCCAACCTGAATTTGTGTATGGCCAGTTTATAGCCATTTGTTCTTATACCAACATTGTTCTTTAGCTTAAATAGCTCTTCTTCCTCCCTGGTATTTATCCCTTTGATATACTTAGAGAGAGAGTAATCATATTCCCTATCAACCTTCCCTTTGCTAAGCTAAATTAGTCAACCTCTTCCAGTCTCCTCTCATTATACAGGTCCCCCCTTCCCCGATCATCCTAATAGCTCTTCTCTGCACCTGTTTCAATTTAATTTCATCCTTCTTGTACGTGGGTGACCAGAACTGTACACAGTATTCCAAATGAGGTCTTAGCAGTGCCTTTTACAATGGCATTAATACATCCCTCTTTCTGCTGGAAATGCCTCATGTGACATCCTAGGATCACATCAGCCTTTTTCACATCATATTGGTGGCTCATAATCATCCTGTAATTAACCAGCATACCCAGATCTTTATCCTCTTTTGTTGCTTTCAACTAATGAGCCTCAAGTTGTAGAAGACATTCTTATCAGCCCTTCTTTGTATGACCTTCAACCTTCACATTCAGAACCAATTCCTCCCTAGTCAGGATCAAGTCTAAAATGGCTGTCCCTCTGGTTATTTTCTCCCACCTGCTGAAACAAAAAGTTGTTCTCAATACATTCCAAGAACTTATTGAACATTTTGTGTTTTACCATATTATTTTCCAAACAGGTGTCTGTGTAGTTAAAGTGCCCCATTACTACCAGTTCTTGGATATTTCTATTTGTTCTAGAAATGCCCTATCCACCACTCCCTTCTGATCTGATGGTCTATAATAGACCCCTACTATGACATTGCCACTGTTTTTCACCTTTTGTTTTCACCTAGACACTTGCAATTGGTCTGCCTCTCACTTCCTTGTGGACCTCAAAACAGGAAGAGATATTCTTAATGTAAAATGCAACAACTCTTCTCTTTTCCCCCGTGCCTGCCCTTCCTGAACAAGCCATACCCCTCTATGCCAATATTCCAGTCAGGAGATTTATCCCACCAAGTCTCTGTGATGCCAATTACATCATAATTTAGCTGCTGTACTAACATTTCCTGTTGATTTCCCAAACTCCTTGCATTTTTGTATACATATCTAAAATGTTGAGCATATTTCACCATTGTTATCCCTCTCGTTGCCTATGACCATATTGTAATTTTCCATTCCCTCTCCCCTCCCCCGCCCCACCCGGAAAAAATAGCCCTTTGTTAAGATAAGGTTTTGTTTTGTTTTTTAAAGTGACCTATGGGCTTTTGTGACCTTCCCCCTTTGAACCTAGTTCTCATTAGCCTGGCAAGTCAGTGTGCAGTGATGCTCTTCTCCTTTTTGGTTTGATGGACCCCATCTCTTCCTTATCTACTGAAATATTCCCTGCCACAAGTTCTGAAACATGTAAGTTTCGTAATCAGGATTTACCGAAAAAACAACAAAACTATTTGCCAGCTTAACTAATTATTTGTATTTATATCTCTATCCACCCTACCTTACACAAATACCAGCAATGACTTGTGTTTTCCAATTTATCTCTGACAAACACCCCTATGAAGCCAATTATTGGATTATGGTATCATAATCAAGTAGTATCTAGAAAGCCTGAAGCACACATTCCTCAAAGCTACCACAAGAAACAGTATGTGACAAATGACGGGTTAAATATAGTTTCCACACAACTTTTTTTCTCCCAAAATATTTGCCAAAAGCCACCAGATGAACCCTGTCATAAATATAAAGGGAAGGGTAAACCCCTTTGAAATCCCTCCTGGCCAGGGGAAAGCTCCTCTCACCTGTAAAGGGTTAAGAAGCTAAAGGTAACCTCGCTGGCACCTGACCAAAATGACCAATGAGGAGACAAGATACTTTCAAAAGCTGGGAGGAGGGAGAGAAACAAAGGGTCTGGGTCTGTCTGTAGTCGCTTTTGCCAGGGACAGAACAGGAATGGAGTCTTAGAACTTTTAGTAAGTAATCTAGCTAGGTATGTGTTAGATTATGATTTCTTTAAATGGCTGAGAAAAGAATTGTGCTGAATAGAATAACTATTTCTGTCTGTGTATCTTTTTTGTAACTTAAGGTTTTGCCTAGAGGGGTTCTCTATGTTTTTGAATCTAATTACCCTGTAAGATATCTACCATCCTGATTTTACAAGGGGGGTTTCTTTATTTCTATTTACTTCTATTTTTTATTAAAAGTCTTCTTGTAAAAAACTGAATGCTTTTTCATTGTTCTCAGATCCAAGGGTTTGGGTCTGTGGTCACCTATGCAAATTGGTGAGGCTTTTTATCCAACATTTCCCAGGAAAGGGGGGGTGCAAGTGTTGGGAGGATTGTTCATTGTTCTTAAGATCCAAGGGTCTGGGTCTGTAGTCACCTAGGCAAAAGCCTTGGTGAGGCTTTTTACCAAACCTTGTCCAGGAAGTGGGGTGCAAGGTTTTGGGAAGTATTTTGGGGGGAAGGACGCGTCCAAACAGCTCTTCTCCAGTAACCAGTATTAGTTTGGTGGTGGTAGCGGCCAGTCCAAGGACAACGGGTGGAATATTTTGTACCTTGGGGAAGTTTTGACCTAAGCTGGTAAAGATAAGCTTAGGAGGTTTTTCATGCAGGTCACCACATCTGTACCCTAGAGTTCAGAGTGGGGGAGGAACCTTAACAAACCCAAAATCTGGAAAGCATTTTCTCCAGCCAATCCACTACTGTTTTCCACAATTGGGACTGTTAGAACTTTATAATGTTCCTTTGTATCGAGGTATATTCACTGACATACCTAGAAATTTTTTTTCCTGCCAGTGGATGTGCCCAGTCTGTTGATTGTGAGACTTCATAACTTTATCATCATCCTAAAGTAGCTCCTTCAAAACTCAGTCTGAGTGCAAATGGAATTTTCTTGGATGAAATAATAACTGAGATTATCTCAACATTTAAACCAGGGGTAGGCAACCTATGGCACATGTGCCAAAGGTGGCATGTGAGCTGATTTTCCGTGGCACTGACACTGCCCAGGTCCTGGCCACTGGTCCGGGGGACTCTGAATTTTAATTTAATTTTAAATGAAGCTTCTTAAACATTTTAAAAACCTTATTTACTTTACATACAACAATAGTTTAGTTATATATTATAGACTTCTAGAAAGAGACCTTCTAAAAACTTTAAAATATATTACTGGCACCCAAAACCTTAAATTAGAGTGAATAAATGAAGACTAGGCACATCACTTCTGAAAGGTTGCCGACCCCTGATTTAAACAGTTCAGTTTGTCATTAGCATGATAGATTTCAGTCTTTGTATTTTCCTAGTATATTTTCATTTGAATCTCACAATACAACCTCCACAATATGTTCCAGTTGTATTTCTTCACACATTTTAATCCTTAACACATGCTGAGTTTCAGAGCCAAAATAAATAAAAGTATGTGATTTCCCAGGCCTGTTTCTGTACTAACTCACCCCTTTGTGCCAGAATGCACGAGAACAGACTGGAAGTGATTTACACCCATCTTTCACAGGTGTAAATGATTATACTAGGTACAAGGCAGTGCAGAAGCCGGCCCTCTTTGACTTTATATACACAGCATAGCTAATACCTCAATTACTGGTAATTTCTTACCACTGTATACTGTTAATTTCAATTTGGTTTTGTCTCTTCTGTCACAGATGTATTCAGAATTTTGTGGTGTACCGATTGTGTCAGTAAATGGATGTGATTCCTATGAATGACAAACTTACTTGTTGTATGCAGTGTTTAGCCATGTCAGTCCCAGAATATTAGAAAGACAAGGTGGATGAGGGAATATCCTGTACTGAACCAACTTCTCCTGGTGAGAGAGACAAACTTTTGAGCCACAGAGACGACTTCTTCAGGACTGGGAAAGATACTCCATGCAGTATTCAGCTGTGATGTTTGAAGTACCTTTCCCAAACTTGAAGAAGTCTCTGTGGCTCAAAAGCTTGTCTCTCTCACCAACAAAAGTTGGTCCAATATAAGATATTACCTCACTCACTTTGTCTGTAAGCTTAATTGTGACAGTCTCCATTGAATTCCAAAATTGCTTTCCAGTCTTCATTTTCCTCGGTCTCAATGCACGTCATTCTTGTAATAAACAAAGCACTTGTTTCATTAGTTTTCATAACTGTATGCACTTTAATTGCTTTGCAGATTTATCAGAATAGATCTGTTACAGTTGCTGAAGTATTTCCTAAATGTTGGACAGCCATTTTTGGGATGCTCTCAGACACCAGTTATGGCCTTGGACCTACAAATGCTTAAGCATATATAGTCCCACGGAGCTCAATAGGACTACTCATGTGAGTAAAGTCACTCATGTGCTGTAGGGTTGAAAGGACTGAGACTTTGCTCTCTGGCTCTTCTAAATTTTTAATGAAATGTACTCTTTCTGAAAACTGTTCTATGAATGTTTGGTTCATTGTTTTAAAATAACATAAGTTTTAATATTCATGTGGTCTCTAAAGCTCCCTTATTTCTACTACAAGGGGTTTAATCACCTGTCACAAATTCCTGCTTAAAGGCAACCTGAAAAATATTTTTAAATTGGGCTTGTGACCAATGTTCCCTCTAATTTTTGACAAGCCGTGTGTGCAAAAAATTTCTTCTGTGCAAATTTTTGCGCTTTGTGCTAATTTTTGTGCATGCGGTGTTTCACCGTGTGCGTGGGGTTTAGGATCTGTGTGCATGTGCACAGCTTATAGGGAACAGTGATTGTGACTACTGCTTAAAAGAGACCAAAAAACCCTTTGTTATTAAAAAACAAAAACAAAACAAACAAAAAACCAACCTCCCCACAAAGGGTTTTTTGTTGGTGATGGTGATGCTGGGAAGGGAGTGGGAGGAGGGGCTTAGATATATCAGCTCTGATATTCCCTGATTTTGCTGGAAGTCTGAGGATGTATATTATTAGCTCTCACATCTTATTTGAAGGGGCAGGAGATTTGTGCTAAATCCTTAATAAAGCTTTCTTTCTTCAAACTGTTAATTTGTCAATAATGTTGAACAAGTGCAGAAGGGGAAGGAGTTTAAAGTAGTCAGAATACAAATCCCTTCTCTCAGTTGCTCAACTTTCACTCTCTTGGCTCTTGGGAGATAGTCACTTTTTCTACTTCTTCACGCAACCAAGAATCTTCTAGGCTAGACCAGAGCTGACTCAGACATAAAAAACAAAGGAAAAGTTTTTTGGGAGAATGAGGAAAAGAAAAGCACACTTTTCTGGGCCTTCTTTATACGCCATAAAGAAGCAAAAGCTCTGCATTTCAGGAAATCCATAAGGAATTTTAAGGATATTATGTGTTATTATATAGCATTCCTATAGGATCACTAGTTTCAAGTTTGGCTCTGTGTTTTATTGAATCTTGGCAAGTGTACCTCCTCACCCCTTTCTGAGTGCATTTAAGTAGTCACAAAAATCCAGACTGATGTTTTTCTTGTCATAGAGGAAGTGTGTTGACTAACTTTGGGCAGGGAGGGTAGAAGGGGAGGGAATCTAATTTCAGCAAGCAGAGCTGAAGAAGGGGACACAGAAGAGGGGAAGAACTGGATCCAAGATATAATGCTCCTTCCTCTCCTTGACCTGTGTGGAAATTGCTGCACTGGTTAGGTCGCTAATATAGCGGAAAAGATGTAATGAGATCCTATTGATGGAACCTGAGACAAGACAAATTCAGACTAGAATTAAAGCACACATGTTCAGCGTTGAAGTAATTAACCCCTGGAACATCTTGTCTAGGAATGTCTTTAGATCAGGACTGGATCTTCCTGCTAGATATGTTCTAGCACAAGCAGAAGTTATGGGTTTGATGTAGAAATTATTGGGTAAGGTTTTATGGCCTGTGTTACCTAGAAAGTCATCCTAAATTATCGTAATGGTGCCTTCTGACTGACATTTATCAGCCTATTAATTATTTAATTGATTACTAAGAAACACTTCAAGAAAAAGGGCATGGAGAGGAGTGAAGTTAAAATTTCAGCCAAAAGGAGCTGGGTGGGGGTGGAAGGGGAAGAGACAGAACAGAGATCCCTGGGTAACACCCATTTCTCTGAGAAGGCATCAGGAGTCAATGAATGCCATCCAAAAGAATTCTGGACTGATGTATGTATGTGTGGGGCCAAGGAAAATGGCCCCACAGTCAGAAAGAGACTCCCCATGGCCAGTCTTCCTGCTCCTGGACTTATAAGTAACAATGAGGGGAAGAGGTTCATGAAGATAACCTCTGGACTTGTTGGGGCCACCAAAAATAAAAAGGTGTGGGGGAAAGTGCAGCCAAAACCTAAGGAGGCAGGTTCTGTAGTAGGCAGAAGAGATTTGTACACCTGGGTCTCACTGCAAGAAAGACAAGTGCTGAGGGAATCCATGAACTGTGCCAGCAACACACGTGCGCTCATGGTTCCATGAAGTACTCAACCACCTACTCCCCAAGCCGATCATGGAACCAGGGTGGAGTATAGACTCAGAAACCAGGACCAGAGTGGTTCTGGATACAGAGGCTTAACTCATCTGCTTCAGAGGGCCAGTACACCTGACCACACCTTGTTAGTGCAGGAATAACACAGGATGGTACAAATGATCTTCTCTGTCTCTCCTATTGAGGATTCTGTGAATGCACTATTCACAGGACTGATAAGGTACCCTTTAGTTTTATTCCGCCTGTCCATTTTAAAATTCTAGTTCAAAATTTCTTCTAGTCACACTTCAGAGTTCATTCCCCACACAATGCATATAACTCTCATCTATATCAGTCCTATCTCGCTTCCTCCATCTGGTTGTGAATAACATGTATTTATACAAGTGTTGCATCTGTTTCTCCAGTTTTTTAGTACCTATATTTCTCTCATCTTCCCTTAGAGGTCCAAAAGAAATCAAGTTACAGAAAATATTTTGCAAATTTTTTGTATGTGAAAAAACTAAAATTGGATTCAGGACATCCTAAGAGAAAATAAGAATCTGGGGGGAGGGAGAAATCTAGCCTTAAAAATGTTCCTTTGAAATTGCTCACACAAATGTTTCAATCTTTTTCTAATCTAAATTTGTTTTTAACCTTTTATTAACAGTATAAATTATTTAAGCCTTTGGAGACTGGCAATATAAATACAATTGCCTCCATTTTTCCCCACTGAGAAATTAATGTATAATATGTACTTTATATTGCATTTAGGATTAATGCTATATATTACACAAACATACCTGCAGCCATATTCTTCTATGCTACCATGGTATCCTGGTTACAGTTAACAAAACAAAATCAGTATGACAACTTATCCAGATGTCTGAAAACAGCATGGTAGCTGCTGACAGCAATGTTGTCCTCCCAGTGAACACAGGACTGGCAGAGCAGGCACATAGTGCATGTAATGTGACAGGACTAATGTAGTTATATTTAAAAAAGTAACATTCTACACTCTTATTTTGATACATTTATCCATCCATCCCACCCACACAGACAATGTCACTAACGAGTTAACAGCATACCCACTCTGCCAGCCAATACAGAAGCACAGTGTAACAGATATGGCAATTTCCTGCAATATCTGTTGAGATTTTACTTTATTAAGTTTATGTATCACTGAGGGCAGGGATTGTACAGCAGAACCTCAGAGTTATGAACTGACTGGTCAACCATACACCTCATTTGGAACTGGAAGTACACAATCAGGCAGCAGCAGAGACCCCCATCCCCCACCCCGCCAAAAAAGCAAATACAGTACAGTTCTGTGTTAAATGTAAACTACTGAAAAAATAAAGGAAGTTTAAAAAAATTTGACAAGGTAAGGAAACTGTTTCTGTGCTAATTTCATTTAAATTAAGATGGTTACAAGCAGCATTTTTCTTCTGCATTGTAAAGTTTCAAAGCTGTATTAAGTCAATGTTCAGTTGTAAACTTTTGAAAGAACCATAACAACATTTTTTTCAGAGTTATGAAAAACCTCCATTCCTGAGAGGTTTGTAACTCTGAGGTTCTAGAGTATATAATTCCATGTGGGAGAGTGATCACGGCTCTGCAGGAACTACCAACAATGGGGGATGATTGGGTAAATTCACTTGGGTTGTAACACCTGCAGAAAGATATCACTACCTGGAGAGGCTCACAGGTACTAGTTCTAACTGGATTCTCCTGAGACCTAGCAGACAAAGCAAGGATTTGAGGATAAATAATCTGAGTTTAAACTGATTCAGGACCTTCTTTCTGATCTAGCAAATGGATAGAAGCTTCTGCACTCAAGGGGGCCCAAATCCTTCCTAAGGGGAAGGAGAGAGATGCAGGTCTCTGCCCAGAAGAGGTAACAGCTGAGGAGCCTAGAATGGGTTCCCTTGCTGGACCATAGAGGGGAAATAAAGGGGCAATTGCTCCGAACTGGGACACACAGCCATCACCAATGTGACTCTAAAGAATGGCCTATTAACAATTTCTGTTATAGTAGTCTCTGTTGGAAACCAAAATTTAGATCTGTTGGACTAGCGCGGCTTTCATAGAGATTGAAACTCAATCCCTGGATTTTCCAAACTTGCAGATTTGTAATTCTGTGGCCATGACACTCTTAAATCACCCCAGTTAGAACCTCCAAAACAGAGATTAACTGACCTCAGCCAATTGATCTTATTTTCATATGCTTACACTACTGATATAGTTTATTCTCCTTTAATAAGATGACTGCAATGCTAGTTAATATGATTCAGCCTCAATAACATTAGTATTCATTATGTATGAAATTCTGAATGCAGTCTGTATAGATGTATGAAGGAAAATAATTCAAGGTTCCATAGCAATTACAAGAGATATGTGAATGTGGAAATATTTACAGAGAAGAAACAGAACAAATAGCAACTGTAAAAGGTAGATCAAATGAACCAGCAGTGACATATCTGTGATAATACTGCAGAGTATAAATAGTGTGGTCAAATGAAATACAACTTGAAAATAAAGCATAATTTTGATAGAAGTCTGAACAATTATAGGAGTGAAGTAAATTCTTTTATTAATCAGAAAGGAGTAGTTCCATAGTTATTTTGGATATTAAAATGTAAATCTAAACATGATAGTAACAGAGCAGTATACTAGCCACATATACTCAGGAATGCAGAGAAACAATTTAAATGCTCAGAGAAATACATGAATGTCTCCTGCATATACATTTACATGGTCCAGTTGTTATGGCACTGCATATATAGTCCAGTGGTCACGGCACGAGCTTAGGACTTAGAAAACCCAGATTCAGTTCTCTGCTCAACCAGACTTCCTATGTGACCTTGGGCAAGTCACCTAGGAATAGACACACAAAGGAGACTTACGCATTACACACTGCAATGCTGAGTTAAGGCACCCTACCAGTGGAATCCACAGCCCTGAATTTGGCACTAAGGCTCCCTATACAATGCATAGGGAGAGTTAGGTGCCTAAGAATGGGATTCACAAAAGCCAGAAAGCTCACTGTGGAGCCACCTAAGCTAGGCAACAGGAAATGCAGAGGAGATGGGCGTAACCTAAGCCTTGCCTCACAAAGGGGCATCTATCTCTGGGCCAGCTAAGTAATACTAGGATACTTAACTCCCTTTATGGATCTAGCCTCTAGTCTCTCTGTGCCTCAGTTCCCCATCTGTACAATGAGGACAATCGCACTACCCTACCTCGCTGTGGGGAGGGAGGCAGAATTAAAGAATTAAAATATATTAAAGATTGTGAGATGTTTAAATAGTACAGTGATGGGGGGGGGCATAAGTAACTCAGAAAGATAGATAAATGGACAAGTCACTTATGGAAAGCAATGCTAATAAGTCTATACATTACAACAATTTTGTGCCACAATAGCCATTTAGATTCTTAGGCCTTATTTCTGCCCTGCAACATGTACAGGTGCAGTCCATGGCATTGCTAGTCACAATGTTTTCATGAGCATAACACTCTGGGTCAAATTCCACCACGTTAGATCACTGTGAATCTCAAGGATTATAAGCACTCTTCATTATTTGTATTGTGGTAGTGCTCAGGGACCCCATTGTGGTAAGCACTGTTAAACCAGGTAAGAAAAAGAAGGCTCCTGCCTGCAATAGCTTACTGTGTAAATGAGCATTGACTCCAATGGAGTTATTGTGGATTTACACCAGCATAGCCAAGAGCAAACATTTGCCCTTGATAGAATCTCATGAAAGGCAGTTTTCACAGATACAATAAATTCAATTCAATGTGGGATCATAACACTCAGACATGAGAAGGGGATAAACAAGTAACAGCAAGCCATGCAAAGATGAGATACAAAACCATGAGTGAAATTAATTTGTGTTACATTGGAGTTTAGGGGAAAAGGAGTAACACATGTTTTAGGGGCTTGTTAATGCTCTATTGCAATTTTTCACTTGGTTTTTCTAATGATTACATGTAATAAACCAGGCACTGTCAGTTGTTGAGGATATTTTCATAGTTTAATTAATTTAATTATTTTTCAGAATGCCAAAGAAAATACAAAATCTGACCAGTAGTACCTGGGACTATGTAGAAGTCGTATGGATTCACTTTCAACATACCCCAGGTGGATAGCCTAGCATCCCAAAGGAGCAAAGTTCTTAGCCTTGGGCCGGATTGTCTTCTGTGCAGGAATAACCACTCCCTTAACCCACACACTGTTCAGGATCATGCAGATGCCCCTTGATTCCTCTGCTGCCTGGTTCCCACTGGCCCTAGAGAGCACCATTTTTGCAAGACCAGTACTTCCTGTGAGCACCTCTGCCCCCTCCCACCCTTCATGGGTGCAGTTTCCCCTCCATATGGATGCTGAGAGGATCATGGGCTTTAAGAGAAGTCAAGTCATTTGGTATCTGAGAGGTTCTCAAGCTTTTTACTCCACTAAAATTAATCCTGCTGGCTCATTAAAGTAACACATGTACACGTGAAATCCCCCCCCCCCCGCCGCTCCCCGCAGAATACAGCTCAGTGAGCTGCAACCCAACTGAACTAGAGAAATACCATCATGAATTTTCTGACAAGTGTGCAATACTGTGAGCCTGATGGGAGTGAACTTGAAGAAGGCAGTGGTAAAGGTTGTTTAAAGGAAGACAAAGCAATATCACCCAGAGCATCACAAATACTAGTTATCCCTATTTAAGTATCACTTAATCAACTGCAGGTATCTTAATTAAATAGAATTATCATCCTTGTTAAGCAGCAGTCCTTGGTAATGTCATTGGGTTTAATTCAGTTTGCGAAGATATCCCATTTAAGTGTGTCCCAATTAAGTGGAAGGTGATAGGAATTGATTGGATTATGAACAGTACAACCATTGTACATAAGATTAACAGTATGGTAATAGTAATAAGAGGAAAGTTTAAAAGAGGTTAATCTTGAATCAGATTAGACCCTGTTAAGCATGTGCTGCAATGCAGCATGATTTGGGGTGGCAGAAAATAAAACTAGTGGGAAAATTCATGGGGGCTGAAACTAGAACAAGAACAAATAAAAACATAAATCAGCATGTCTAAGTGTGCATAGCAACCACCAGCACAATGGAACAAACTCCTCCACCACTCACCAGAAAAGCAGGAGTGCTGTTAACATACCATTCAGGTTTACCCCAGCATCATGTTTGCAGGTGTATGTCCTTGAACAGAGAAGAGTCAGCACTGATGATTAACTGGAGATAAGAAAAAGGTTAAATTATCTACAATGATACATAAAATACTCAGGGCTTTTGATAATTTACAACTGTTTGGATGGGCATAGATGATGTAGGTGGGCTGCTGTGATGAGAAACAACAACACACCTCATTAAGACTCTTTAGAACTGCAAGTTAAACTCTGACCTATATACTGTAAGGGCCTGAGGGTATATTTATGCTAGGAGATTTTGTATCCATTTCCAGGCAATGTTGCTGTTTCTCAGTAACAATACAGCTGCCCTGTTGCTGGGAAAAACAGGTACCATTTTTTCCTAGAGTAGGCAAGACCTATGATAACAAAACTTGTCCTAATGTGACACTCCTTCACCTACACAAACAATACTTTGTTTAAAATAGACAGGACTGGTCTAGTTTACCAAGATAGGACTCTTATTAGGCAACTTCCATGATCAAAATATAACAGCTCACGAGGGGGGAGTCACTGACTTACAAAATCTTGCTGGGTGGGCCTGGATATCAGAGAAGATCCTGTTTATTTTAACGCATTCATGTTTTGATTTGCATTTTCTAAATATACTTTAAACACTCTTAGAAAAACAATACTTTCACAAATTAGCACAATACCACAAAGGATGCTGCCAGGCATTGACCCCAAAACTTCATTCAACATCCAACTCTCTCTCTCTAAAGAATCTGGAAAAAGATAGGCCTTGGAATGTTCCCCAACATTCATCAAACCTGAGCTCTGGCACAGGAGGGCACATTAACAAATTAAATAGCTGCAGACATCCTGCCATTCACCCTCCCCCAAGAACACCCTATTTCTATTCTCATTTACACCAGTTCTCATTTAAACCTATTGCTATTCAGTGCCTCAGCTGCCTGATACTGCCACAGAGCCACACGCAGGGAAAGGGATCTCTAAGATAGGCAATTCCCTGAATAGTTAGGGCTTTAGAAATTAACAACAACATTTGAAATTTCACTCAGTATAATCTGGTAGCCAAGGCAGATAATGGAGTACAGGGATAGAGTACTCCTACAGAAAATCCTAGTTAGTGAACAAGCAGCTACATTCTCCACTGTATACAATTTTCCAGGTGGTCATAAGGTGTAGGCCCCCTCTAGAACAAAATAGAAGTCCAACCTGGCTGTGGGAAAGGCACTAGTAAGTACGACAATGTTCACATGTGAAATAAAAAAAGCAACAAGTCTTTTCCACTCTTAAATAGCAGCAATCTTAGAATCCATCACATTCTGGTAGTGCCTAAATGAGAAGTGATAAGAGACCCTCAATCAGAGGCACTGTACACACACACACAGACACACGTACACATACTAGCAGAGAGTCCCTATCACAAAGATCTTACAACTGAAGTAGATAAAACAATAGATAAACAAAATAAGCAATTTGTCAACAGTACAGAATGCATATGCTACTACTTCTCCACATTTTCCACATCCTCTCTGAATACCTCTCTTCCCAACCTTCCCTCTAGCAAGCTCCTACAGCCAACCTGCTGCAGCATCCTTACTCCTCCATTTAGCAAGTGGCAGGCACCTTCTTAATAAGGGTGTGAGACAAGCCTCATTTTTCATGGTTGCTTTCCCTTTACCTCTGTCTTTTCTAGATGAAACCTCAACCAGCTAGCCAATATCCAATTCCCAGCCGATCCTAGACACTTGGCAAGTTGCTTTACGATCCAGGATGAGTCACAAAGGAAGACGACAGCGAGGCCTCTTTTTTCTGCACATCAACATGAAAGGAGCTAACTATTCTCTTCAGACCATTCTCAACAGTAAACGCTACCAGACCTTTGTACAGTTTGAGTCATCTAGCATATTGATTATAAACAAAAGTTAAACTCCATTTATACATGATCATTAGGTATTTTTTAAACAGAAGATCATGTGGATCAGCATGCACATATCTGACAGTTAGAGGGACACATCCTTACTCTGTGAAGCATGGTTAGTGCTTAACCCATATGTGGTCTACAGCTGAATGTGTGCCCCCTGCAGTGTGCCACAGTTTAGCTTCTAGGTACAGAACAAGGAGTCCCGCTAAAAAAATTTTTCATCAGACATAACAGCAAAGCCACAGCAGAAGTTCATCCATGTTTGTTGTAACACTTCTTTAAAGAAGATAGCTATACAGTGCTTTGGTTAGCGAGCGATACATGTTCTCTTGTTCTGTACACATAACTATCTTAAAGCTCACAAAGTGTGACAGCATTTGAGATTTTATTGGCCAAAGGGAAGTTCTGAATAATGAAAGGATGGGAACACAATGACCCATAATCCAATACGAACATGTGCGTGCACTCACACAAAAAACTGCTTCTAAGTTCAAGTCTCTTTACCTGCATAAACTAGTCATCCAATAACATCAGCTTTTCTCCCTCTGACTTTTCTGCATCTCAGTGTGTACTTTCGACAAGTAAAAGCCAAAGATACACCAAAAAATTACAGACAACTCCTGTCAATTACCCATTTTTGCACACACACAAGTGCATATCCTTTAATAGTTAGGTGCAACTGAGCAAGTCATGAATACAGTTTCAACTGGAGTTCAAATCTCCATCATGATAAAGGTCTCTTTTTCACCTGGTCTCTAATTTCTGCACTGGTATTTTCCCCACAATCCTTGGGCGGAATGTAGAGTTTTATATCCCCTGTATCATCAGCAAGGCCTGAAGCTTGCAGAAGATAAAGAGTCCAGTTTAGCCCACTGTTCCTCGTGGAACTTCCCATTTGCCTCTCTCAAATGTCTGTGCTTCTATTCAGCCTTGGAGGAATGTCTATTTCTGATGCACTGGAAAGCTCCCTAGTGTCCCTTCTAAGCCAGGTTGTTTTCTGAAAGATGCACTCTTGTGACCATTGTAATTGGAGACAATGGTCACAAGAGTGCATCTTTCAGAAAACAATCTCCAAATTTTGGGATCAGTTTTTGTCTTGCAGTCACAGTTACAAGTGGGACTGTATTTACATGAGCCCCCATAGCTGAGCAAGAAAAGCCTGGCATGATTCAGACAACTGGGAAATTACAGAGGGGTTATATTAGAATGCAGGCTGGTTGTGATTTAATGGGGGTGCCAACATTTCTAAATGACTGTGTGAAAAAAGGCATGAGTATTCCGGTCACTTCCTAATTATGGACTTTGGTTCCACATCTGCACCCAATCTTGATTTTCATGTTACCAGCAGCAAACACTACTGGTTTAACTTAATGCATAAATTACCCAAATAAATAATATCCAATAAATTAATACTTAAGTAATAGTAGTAACAAGCACTTTAGCTACAAAAGTGTGGGGAATGCACTGGTACTGGAATTTCATATGAAATGTTTCACCCATGGATGATTGATCTGGAAATTCTCTCAAAACATTAAAGTTATACATACTAATGTTGTGATTTATTACTGTTGATATATTACATTTTCACACCACAACACATGGCAGAAGCAGTTATCCAGCAACCAATTAACTGCAATTACTGTATGGTACTGAGAGATAAGAGTATTAGTATCAGTTCCAGCTGCAAAATTTGTTGAAAAAAAGTCTTTCCACCAGCCTAAATTTATTTGCTCAACATGATAAATTTGATATTAATACTGCAGTAAAGCATACAAAATTGGTATTGCAATTTGTAGCCTGCTCCCTTCAAGGGAGAGATCATGACTAAACTCAGATGCTAAAGATCTTTTTGTTTACAAAGCTACAACACACTCACCTCTAAAGCTTGCACATATGAAACAGATTAAGGGGCACAGCTGTGGGCTTTCGGTCTCTCAAACTACTGTTTATGTTAGCTATATATCCACCTACTCCCATATGCTGACTTGGTTAAGCATTCAGTATTATAAAAAAACATATGTACTTTACCTCCTGCTACATTTATTGCTTAATTTTAATGACCCACTTTGATATTATTTTAGAATCTTTGCTTATTTTAAAATGGGTATGATTTGCAACACAAAGAGACCTTACATTACTGGTAACTTACCAGTGAATTTGACACTTACCTGCTGCTTAGACTCTCCACTGGAATGTACACTGCAGCTAAAGGTCCAAAGTTCTATCCCTATTTCACCTCACATGGTTGGAGGAAGAAAAGGGAGGTAGCTACACTATTTCTGAAAACCATTATATCTAGCATTGAATATGAAGTGATTTCAGTGCTACATTCAACAGGTATACTGCCATTTAGTTAGAGCTATCCTACAACCAACATGTACCTCAAATCAGAATTTAAATATGGATGAAAGTGAAATACTTTGACAATATCTTCTCATTTAATAATAAATCTTATTTCAGCAAAAGCTCACCCACAGTGATACCATCCCTTGTAATCTTATTGCTAATCTCACAATATTTGTTTTTCTTAGAGCCCCAGGGCCTGGAATCTTGTATTTATGTGAGAATCTCAGTCCTTATATTTAAAAAAGTGTTAGCCTCTCATGATTACAAAGAAAAGCTTGCAAATGAGACTTGAGGGCACTCATAAGGCTCAAAGGCTAAAAGGCAACTAAAAAATCCAAGATTTATTATTTGACTTTAATCACAAATTTTTTAAGCCAATCATGATTTCAAACACTTGTGGCTGGCAATTCTACACACAAGAAGTGCAAGAGACATAATGTAGCAAAATAGTATGGTATATGGAGGGCTAGTCCTAACAAACATTAAAAAGATGGCATTGAGAACATACAAACTCTTTGTTTATGAATCCTAATATGTTTGGCCTGCACATGCCTGAATGCACAGAAGATTACTATAGCATTTCAGGAATAACCTCTTTTAAAAAGTAACAGAAGCCAATTGTAGGGTACACTACAGCAAGAGCCATTTTGCATCAGATTTTTTTTTTCTATTTTTAAAAAAGCTTCCCATTTATTTCAGTGTAGATTTCTACTAAAAAGTCAGTGGCACAAGGAGATATATAGTTTGGCAAACTGATTTAAAATAATGTAAAAGCAGGAAGTACTCATTAGGGATGTAGTATTTATTCGCAAAAAGAAAAGGAGTACTTGTGGCACCTTAGAGACTAACCAATTTATTTGAGCATGAGCTTTCGTGAGCTACAGCGCTGTTACTCTGAAACCTGTAGTATTTATTGTAACTTTCAAAGCAATATAAGATGATTATTTGTGTTAAGTAAGCACAAAAGTCCAATGGGTATGCTGGCCAAACGTGCAACTTGTTTGGAAAAGAAATCACGACTAGTTAAGGTCATGCTGAGGTCTTCATTTTTTAAAGGAACAGGCAATCTCAGGTTATGATAGGTGATATTCAAGAAGGTACACATATGGCTACCCATCTTTACTAATTGACCAAAAACAGGTATTAATCTTTTGCTCCTCTAAGCCTGCCCTCATTCAAACTGAAAATGCTAATCTGGGACCTTGAAAAAAGTTATTAAGAATCCCACAGTGCACTCTGAGCTATTTCACCTTATCTAAAAATAATGCACTGCACAACAATTTGAGTGCATTTTTTAAATTTTCATGTGATTTTATTGCTCTTGAAAAGTGCTGAATTGACAGCCCTAAAGACAAAATTCATGCATCTAGGCATAGTATGGGAAAAGTCCAAGTGGCTCCAGTTACCTAGGAACAACGATTACACTTAAATCAATAGTAGAATGCTGGAAATATCAATCTGTTTGGAATGTTAAGAACTTACATTAAGTCAAGTATGTGTGAAAAGCTGGAAGAGGAAATAATATTGAAAATAAAAATATTAGCCCTTTGAACTATTAAAAAGTATTCTTGAAGTTTGTGACTCAATTTTAGTGCCTAAAGAATTCTATAAGACTATAATGCTACTCTATAAAAACTCCACCTCTTTACTCAACGCATATTCTCTTTGCCTGTATTTAGGGTCATATCTGCAGATCTTCGCGACAAAAATAAATTTGTATTGTTTGCTACTCCTGTTAAGCCTGCAGAGAGAACAGAGCTATGACTGAATGACATGTAGAGTCTCTCCCAACTTGTGCATCATTACCAGAATTGTTTACTAAGTTCCAATCAATTCCACCTGTGCAAACTCATTGAAGGCCATTGGGTTGCACAGGTGTCACTGTGATAATAATTTGAAGACAGTGGGGCTGCTCAGATATAACTGAACCTTGATGATGTATGAGATGAAAAGAACCCCGTTCACTCTCAGAACCCAGGCTGAATATACAAAGCTGGCTGTCAGAAAAACATCCTTTCTACTTACAAAAACTGAGAAGATTGGATACAGAAAGAAACAAACATAGAACCTTAGTGTCTGTTTTCAGAGTAGAACTTCACTTTAAAGAACTTCAGGGAACACAAAACTTTCCTCTGCTCTTTTTATTTTTTTTAAGTCACCTACATGTGACATTTTTCCTCTACAGAATTAGATCTGTTGTGGTATTCCTGTCATAAATATAAAGGGAAGGGTAAACCCCTTTGAAATCCCTCCTGGCCAGGGGAAAGCTCCTCTCACCTGTAAAGGGTTAAGAAGCTAAAGTAACCTCGCTGGCACCTGACCAAAATGACCAATGAGGAGACAAGATACTTTCAAAAGATGGGAGGAGGGAGAAAAACAAAGGGTCTGTGTGTCTGTCTATATGCTGGTTTTCTGCCGTGGATAGACCAGGCATGGAGTCTTAGAACTTTTAGTAAGTAATCTAGCTAGGCATGTGTTAGATTATGATTTCTTTAAATGGCTGAGAAAAGAATTGTGCTGAATAGAATAACTAATTCTGTCTGTGTATCTTTTTTGTAACTAAAGGTTTTGCCTAGAGGGGTTCTCTATGTTTTTGAATCTAATTACCCTGTAAGATATCTACCATCCTGATTTTACAGGGGGGATTTCTTTATTTCTATTTACTTCTATTTTTATTAAAAGTCTTCTTGTAAGAAACTGAATGCTTTTTCATTGTTCTCAGATCCAAGGGTTTGGGTCTGTGGTCACCTATGCAAATTGGTGAGGCTTTTTATCCAACATTTCCCAGGAAAGGGGGGTGCAAGTGTTGGGAGGATTGTTCATTGTTCTTAAGATCCAAGGGTCTGGGTCTGTAGCCACCTAGGCAAATTGGTGAGGCTTTTTACCAAACCTTGTCCAGGAAGTGGGGTGCAAGGTTTTGGGAAGTATTTTGGGGGGAAGGACGCGTCCAAACAGCTCTTCCCCAGTAACCAGTATTAGTTTGGTGGTGGTAGCGGCCAATCCAAGGACAAAGGGTGGAATATTTTGTACCTTGGGGAAGTTTTGACCTAAGCTGGTAAAGATAAGCTTAGGAGGTTTTTCATGCAGGTCACCACATCTGTACCCTAGAGTTCAGAGTGGGGGAGGAACCTTGACAATTCCACTGCTGTCAATAGGAGATAAGTAAGTATGTGAACAGCAGACAGTCCATAAAAATCAAAAGTTTTTAAATTTAAGCAAAATAAATATTTTTTCCAAGATAAATACAACTTTTGACTACTTATAACCCAAGCGCAGCTCAACTCCTCTGAAATTATGGCCTACTTTGGACTAGGGCAGATGGGACTGCAATGGTCAGGCAACAACTTCAGTGACATACACATGAGTAAAATGAGCAGGATTGGACCCCAAGGGCATCAGTTTCTAAAATCCTTAGAGGAAGTATGGTTAAGGTGAGAGATATGTGGAGAATGTTGTTAAGCAGTTTGTGTGGGGGCACTGCTTGTGTTATAATAGCAATAATATAGTCTCTGTTCTTTCCTGGGCAATAATCTGATTCCCTCATTGTGATTATCCACTCAAAAATGAGATTACTATTGAGAGAAAGGAGGGCAAGGTTTATTATTGCATAATTTATGCATTGTTATATAAATTCTGTTCTAAAAGCTCAATTCAGAACTTTTTTGGCTCAGGGGATTAGTTGTTACAAACAGAGCCTCTGATGTCTGTCATTCATATAATTTAAATTCAGTTCTGTAGTGACTGGAAATTGTTTCCATCTAAGCATTTACTAGCATTTGTGAAATGAATTAGGTGATATCAGTTCAGTTCTCAGTGGACTGGTATCCATCAGAAAAATCACCAAAACGGGCACTAATTGGCAACGTGGTTGGAAGTAATAGCAGAGAAACCAACAACTGAAATGTTACAGAGAATGAACTATCCTCTCTCTCTTCTTAAATGGTCCCTCCAGATAAAGGTAGGGGCACTTGATACGCTCCTAGTTTCAAGTTTTCTTTAATGAGTGTATCTGGTAGTTCTGATTATTTCCTCATGCTATTCATGGATCATCTCTTGGGAGAAAAACTAGTTCCGTAATCAAAGTACACTGGTACTATTTATATTATGATCTCAAATATTTTCATGATTCTTTTGATATTCTGTATTTAGAACTGTATGCTTCAAAATACCTTTATCTTCAATACACGTTATACAGCCCTATTCTACACTGCAATGCATATATCACTCTGTTTACCTCTAATATTTCATTATATTTTTAATGTAATGAAGTTTGAAGAAAAATAGAATTTTCAAAAAAAATTTAAAGAAATTCTAAGGATTTACAAAACAGATGACTGGATTTTGTAGACCTGTGTTGAAGAACTGACTTTAAACTGTACTGTACACAAAGGAACTTGAAAGAGTACAGAATTGTTGCCACAGGTTGATGAGAACTTATGTGCTTTTAATTGTATAGTATTCAGTATCAACCTGTGTATTTAGTTATTCTAAAATAACTATATCAAAATTGGCAAACAGCCTATCACCAGTACCCTTGTCTGATGAAGTGAGCTGTAGCTCACGAAAGCTTATGCTCAAATAAATTGGTTAGTCTCTAAGGTGCCACAAGTCCTCCTTTTCTTTTTGCATCAGCCTCGTCCTCTTTGATCTCCCAGTATCCACCTTACCCTCATTAATACTATCTGAAATGCTTCAGGCAATCTACCTAGCCTGCCATTATAACCCTCGTCAGATCCCTCTGCAGGCTTCCAATTGTTGTCCAAAGCAAGTTTAAGACCCTTGTCTTTACTTCCAAAGTGCTCCACAACCTGACTCCAGCTATCTTTTTCCACTGTCTTCCTTCCCCACCTTACTCTGTCCAACGCACACAATCAGCTGCCCCCTTGAGTTCTTCCATCCTGTTACATAGTCCTAAAACCTTAATCCATGGCTCAGATATTATGCATCTCCACCTTTTGATCCTCCAACTCCCTTCTGAAAACACAATTCTTCAAGGAGGCCTATAAACACTAACTTATGAAGCTCATTAACTAATGAACATATGCCCATAAAAAGAAAAGGCACATACCAAAAAGCACAAAACTAACAAATTGTATTCTTATCACCACTCACATTGCTTTTCATTGTTCCCCTCCTATGTTCAGATTTTAAACTCTTAATAGTAGAGAGTAGAGCATATGTATTTTTATATAAATATATGTACATTCAAAGAGTATTTCAGGTCAAATTCATGTATACCATCACATCTGCCCACTACTGCCTTCCTTTCAGAGTCAGTTAGACTTCTGAATATGTTCTCAGTTACTTCAATATAGAGAAGACTTTTTTTTTTTAGAAGCTTACATACTGGAATCCAACTAGAAGTACTATTTTCCATTTAAATTAAAAATGTAGTGATAGTTTAAGACAATTGAGTGATTTAAAATAAAGCAGCAACGAGTTTAAGTATCAGCATTGTGGGTTTTTTTTTAAATATTAAGGAACAGTCAAAGTAACTGAATTCCTTTTATGACAAATATTCAAGACTACAATTAACCTTTACTGGCCTTTGACCAACTGTTATTACCCTTGGATTAAAATAAGAAAAATGTCTCCTCAGTATTCTCATTTCTTAGTAAATCTGCACTGATGTCCCAAAACTTATGTTATTGTCATTAGTCAACTAAAGAACAATCATGGTAATGAGATTAAAGTAAGGACACAGAAATTATATTGCATTTTACTACATTCTTTTAGAAGAGTGTCATTAAAGGTCACTGTCATCTCTAAGTTTCAAACCCTCTTAGAAATTGAATGTTCTCTCCTTCTCCCTCCCCCAGATTCTGAGCTTGAAGTTTAGGCTCAAATATTAGTATAGTCTTCACATTCCTTTCCGATTGACAAGCCCTATTTTATGGGGTTTAAATTAACTTTTCTATTTTTGTTTGGCTATGTACAGAAAAATCTTCCTCTGCAAAACAATAATGCGTTCATTCGTATCAGCAGTGATATCAGATCATCTCCAAAACATAATTGCTATGGCTAAGCCAGGAGAAGCAAAACAAAACTTTATAGGACCAACAAAAGCCAGAGATAATGGCTTTACTATACTTTTTACATTTCTCACTAGAATATAGGGTGTGTGTTTGTTTTGGAAACAGATATTTAGAACTGAGAGGAAGTTTCCCTATCATATCCCAAGTCAAATTTGGAGTCTGAAATTCTTGACAAAGTCCCTATAATTTCAAAGTTGGGGAAGAAAAATAAGATGTGTTTACCTTAAGTTTTAAAGCAAATATAGTCTAATAAATATTAGAAAAAACCTCATAGATTCTTTTTGGGTGTATTCATTGATATATAGGATTAAAAATCCATAATCATTACTGAATTTCAAAGGTGATCTCAATTTCAGAAGTATATGCAGAGGGACAACGACTGAGGACTTCCCAGCATCTCCTGAAGGCCCTACTGAGAGAAAATTAATTCCAGCACTAGTTTATTTTCTATGCAATCATCACACTGGGAAATATCGCATGATTAATTCTAGTGATACAATTCAATACTGACCACAGTGAGAATGTAGCAAAGGGTTATTTTCTCTATATTATTAGAAAAGTCTTCCACACAACGTATTGTCCTCACCACTCTAAAATCCAAACGTTCATGCCAGGCTCCATCAATCGTTTTTCTGTTTCCTAAATCTGGTGCAACACATGTCGATGTCCCCCTCCCCAATCCCTACCTCCCTCTCGCTCTCTTGCGGGGGGGAGGCCATACATCCTAAAACATGGTAAGATGCGCAATCATTGCTAACACTAGCAAACCCTCAAAAGCCAGACGCCCAAGAAGGGAAAGGTGCTTAGGTCGCTACCGCTGTGTCACGTTTTGGAAGGAGGAAGAGGGGGATAATTGGATGCCACTCGTTTCCGATCTTGGACATAACGCAGCGGCGGCTGCAGCGCAAAGCAAATAAAGGAACTGGAAGTTGCGCCGCGAGCGGCTGTGGGGAGGTTGCAGGGCTCATGGCTGGGTGCCCCAGGCGGAGGGGGGGGCCGCCCCCCGGGCCGCTCGCCCCGCGCTCACTCAACCTAAAAAAGTTTCCCCGGGACGCCGAGGCTGCCCCACGCTCGCCCAGCATCACTCCAGCCGCCGCGCTCAGCGGGCTGCCCCGGTCCCTCGCCAAACCGCGCTCGGGCGCCGCAGCCCCGGGAGCAGCCCCACGCGCCCCCGTTCCCGGCCTGCGCCCGGCAAGCGCCGCGGGGCGCCTCCCCTTGCCTGCGGCGGCTGGCCCCGGCGAGGGATGAAAGAGCCGCCGCCAACGCCGAAAGTCCTGCCTGGGGCGTCAAACTCCTGCGGACTTGCCGGGGAGTTTGGCCGGAGGGAGCGGCCACCGCGGGACTGAGTCCCACGCGCGCCGCGGGCAGCCGCTCCCCGCAGCCGCCCGAAGGAAGGAAGGAAGGAAGGAAGCGCGGGGTACCTTGCGGAGAGATGGAGGGTGGCAGCCGGGGCCGGCCCCTGTGAGACACCCAGAGAAAGAAGCGGCTCCGCGAGCGCCCGCCTCAGCCTCAGCTCCCGGCTCAGCCACCGAGAAAGTTTCCTGACGTCAGGCTGGGCTTCCTCCCGCCTCCCCTCCCACCATTGATCTGCCGGAGCTGGCGCTTCGCTGCTCCCGGGCTCCCTCTGGCTCACGCCGGCTTGCTACAAGCGGGAGGTGGCCTGGCTCGTCCGCAGTCTGAGCGCGTCCGCGCCCCCCTCCCGCGCGTTCGCTCGCTCGCTCAGCGCCCAGCCAGGCGCCTGGGACTTTGCCCCGGGGGTGGCTGAGAACAAGGGGAATGATTCCCCCCCACCCGCAGCAACTTCGCTCCTCGGGAGACCCCGCTGAGGAGGTAGCGCGCACACCAGGGCCAGCCCAGGGCTTGAGCTTGACTACAACACGCATTACACGAGGAAAGAACGTGCTAGAGGTAATAGAAGCAGCTAAGCTGCCTTAAACAACCATAGCGAGTCTGGCAGCGGGCTGCATTCCTGGAGAAATCTGCTATGGGGGGGTGGGGGGATGCAGATTCTGGGGTATGCATTCCCAGGGACGGGGTAAGAGTAACTAGGCACAACCCCCGCCTGATTGGGGTCCCCAGCTGGTGAAGTCATGGGGTGGCATAAGTGATGTGAGCAGGGATCATCAAAGAGCACCTGTACAAATACAGCTGGGGAGAAGAGGCAGGAGCTCAGCAGGCTTCTACCTTAGGTAGTATATGAAATGCCTTCCCCCTCCTGTGACCTCTTGCCACTGCCATTCATGTGGGTCTTTGAGCCTGAGGCTGGCAGTCTTGCCAGTCTCCAACAAGCAGAGAGCTCTGGCAGAGGACATTGCCACAAGGCTGCATGTAAGAGGGATAGCAGCTACCCTCATAATCCTGCTTGGAATGGTGCACCTACTACCACTGAAGGTGAGGGTGCTGTGTGCATGTGGTGGAGAGCCCTGTGAGAAGCAACCTCCCACCCAGGTGTAGAGCCCTATGGTAGGGTGGCAGGAAGTCTTCTCCCATAGGAATTTCACTGGACTGGCAGGAGGAGAACCGCTTACACCGCTTACAGAGGACATGCTGCTCATGTTGGCAGGGGACTCTCTCCTCCCAGATGGAACCCAGCCTGGTCAGAGACCGGAAACAGCAGACTAGTTGCACATCAGGGAAAAGAGAGAACCACTGACTCACTGAAGGGGTGGCAACGGAGCCCTTGTCATCCCAGAATAGGGCTTGTGTGTGGTACCACTATACCAAGCAAAGTCAAGGCCATATTGAGATCAGGTCTATAGGATCCCCCGCTTGAATAGGTGTAGGGTCTCACATTGTCTTACTCCAGCTGTGCGTTGGGAAAAATCTTCTGGGGGCAGAAGGAAGTGAGAAAGGGGAAGAGGAAGCCGGTTGAGGGACAGAACGTTCAGGAGGCAGTCTACTAGTGGGCTGCATGATGTAGGACATGCATTAATTGAGGATGCCTGCTCTGGGGGTATTGTTTAGAGAGTACATCTAGTGGAAAGTACACATCCACAGTTGGTCAATTTGATCTTTAAGAGTACCGATGGATTCCTTGCTGTCTCTGAGCTCTCACAGAGAAACATTACTCATGGATAATGCTCATCTCCAGTGGGCTATTCTAGAGATAATGACCTGGTTTCAGTTATTCACACCTTTGACACTTGTTTGCCGGACTACCACAATGCAATATACCTGGGCATGGTGCCTTTAGCACTTAGGAAACTCCAACTAGTACAGAACACTACACCATATCTTCTCAGCACCAAAGGCTACCACAAACACATCAAACTTGGCCTCCGCTCTTTATGATGGCGTCCCATAGAATTTCTAAGCAAAATCAAGATCCGAGACCTTATCTTCAAGGTGATCCATAGGCTGGATCCAGGGTATCTAAAAAACTGCCTAAAGCTCTAGGATGAAGTCTGTGGTCAACAACGCTGCTCCTCGGGCACAATTAAACTCTCTACAATAAGGGTAAAGAGCACCATTGGAAGAGCCAGAACTTTCTCAGGGCCAATCTGAAACCATGGAATGAACTCCCTCAAGAATTCAGGACCTTCACAAACCTCACTACCTTCTGCTCAAAGTGCAGGGTACATTTATTTGTCCTTGCCTTCTAAAACACGTGTGTGTGTGTGTATATATATATATATATAAATATAAACACACACACACGAACCCTACCAAAACAAGACACTGCATACACTTCTCTGCCTAGAAGGACGATGAGAGAACAAACACCACATGATAGGTGTGTAGTTATATTTAATACCCTACTGGAAGGTGTTCAGGAACTACAGTAATGAGCACAGTATAAAAACCTCTATTGAATAAATGTTTTGAGGAAGTCTGTGATGAGGGATAGAAGTCTTCTGGTTAGGGGACATGCATTCCCTCTTATTCTGGCACTGGGAGATTCAAGTTAGGGGATATATATTCCTTGTTAAAGTGTGCTGTAGGGACACAGAACCTTTAAGATCAAGTATTTCAATGAAAGTCATGGGGATTGCAGGTTAAGGACCATGTATTCCCTGTGGAAGGACAAGAAACCCATCTCTTTCATCTTCCATTTATCCCATGTCATTCTGCCATGGTGATGCCAGTAAGGGCACATGCACTCGCTTTGGAAACACAGGAAACTCATCTGTCATTCCTACTCCTGATTTTCCATAGCAGAGCACCAGAGTAATAGCAGCGTTTCATTTTTCATTATTCAACAGACAAACCTTGAGAGTGGCCATTTAGATAGCAGAGCAAGACATGTCACTGAAATCAGAGCAAAGGTTTTTTTAAGCAAAGTTAAGAGACATTGTAGTTGGTGCTGCCTAACACACGGGCTTGCTAGATGACCTCTCTCAAGGTCACTTTCAGCCCCCCAATTCTATGATTATTCAGAAAGATTGAGGTTGTGTCATGATAGACCATGACAAAAAAAACAAAGGATACAAGTCAAACATGGGTTTTTAACTGTAAGCCACACAAAAATATGTATTCATACAAAGTGTATTATATGAAAAACAGCTATAAATGAGGTCATTCAATGTGAACATCCACATATTCAGATTAATCTGTTAACTTTAATCTTTGATTATAGGTAGATAAATGTTGACCACTAATATTTTCAATAGTAACATCAGACAAACATGATCACTGATATGCACTAGTACCTGGAAACAGGGCTGAGGCTGAAAACGATAGTCAGATTAATTAGTGTGAATAATTTTTCCATTGATTTGCAAACACAAAATATTGCCTCCAGAATTTGGATGCTAAAATGAAGCAAATTCTCACAGTGGTCTCTACTGCAGGGTACAGATATCAAGTTCCTGAAAATTCCAGTTGAATTATGTTCCTAAAGAAGAAAAACAAACAAGCATCAGCATAATTTTACATTTTCAAAATGTGTACATTTGAATGTGGGCAGTTTGTAAGTAAACCATGAGACTGTTGCACAGAATCATTTTGTACAAAGTCCCTAACAATGGTAACAAGCAGTCTGCCTAAATCCCAGCCAAAGGGGAAACATACCAAAATGAATATACAAAGAGGGAAGGAAAATGGAGGGAGGATGGAATGCCTATTTGGATTCCAAACGTGCATCACTTTCACGGCTGTGTTTTTGTGCATGATGACTTTTTAGCATCGGGAGTTACACCCACCTTAAGGATTTATATGAAAAGTCTAGAAAGAAAAACAGCCCTCTTACAATAATAGAAAGGTGGAAGGATGCATAATGAATGACTGAAATTTCTCATTTCATCCACAGCTGACTTTTCTTTTGAGAGGCAAAAATGCTGATGAGCTCTAGCGTTCCTGCTGGATCACACAGGCGGTGCTGGGTGTTGTGGTGTCGTTGTTGCTGAAAGCCCATCACCTGCATGTGCATGAAGTACTTCTGGCACAGTCAGTACCAACATCTTGTTAACAGTCTAGTTGACAGCCCATTATATGTGTGTGTATATATATATATATATATATATATATATCTCCTATTCTGTTTATGTCTGTCCAACAGTGGCTAGATGGGGGGGAAATTATGAAGTCCATATAGGATTGCAGAAAAAAGAAAAGTATTTCCTCATAGCTGGCACGGAAGTATTTTAATACAATGATATTTTGAAGAGTTTTTTTAATTGCTTTAAATATTTAGGGTTTGTTTTGTTATTTTTTACTAGTGTGTTTGTTTCCTGAGGTAAAGAGCCAACTCCTGCACTCCATACTCGGGCAAAACTACCATCAGTTTCAACAAAAGAGTATGGTTTTATATTTAGCTTTTCAAAATGAACAGTACAAGTTGACTTGTGACATGTGTTGCCTAAGACAAACAATCTTAAATTGGTTCAATAAGTATACTACATATATATATATATATATTTTTGATAATACTAGCTCAACCACTCTCAAGTTAAGAAATGTAAGTTCAAAGTTTTAATCTACCTTATTTCTTGTTTTGCAAAGTCATGTACATCTTTACCTGTTTATGTTTTATAAAATAAAACTTCAGTAGGCTTTTTTTTTTAAGGTAAGACAAATAAAGGTTAGCAGCTCATCAATCTCAATAGCAAAGCAAAAGTGCATGCAGGATGAATGGAAGACATTTCTAGCAAGGAAATAGATTTTAGTTTTACATTTTCCAAGGCTATTTACAAAAGAAGTGAAAATTTTATTAAGGGTATTCAAAAATACTATTACTGTGCCATTATATGTAAATACCATTCAGCATCAGAGATGGTTTCAAGTAAAATGAGATCCAGATTTAATGAAAATGACAAGATTTTGTCCCAACTTCACTCAGTGATATTGAATGGGGTCAGGGTATAATTTGTCCTAAAATTGTTAGTAATAACACAATACCATTCTGAGTACAATAAAATAGTTTCCTAAACATTGATACCCATCAAAACATTTTCAGTGCTCCTTCCATAGGCAACTGTGTTTCCCATTAAAATGTAGATGTTTTATATTAAAATCTGGGCGGGTGGAAAGAAGAAGGAATCTCTGTATGGGAATCTTTGGTTTTCTGGTTTCTGTAGGATATTTTCCTCATGAGAATCTCTATTTTAGTTTATAATTAAGAGGAATGTAATATAAATCTATTTTCAACTACATCTTATGCATATTCTTTGGAGGGAATAAGAGAGAAGTGTCACAATACATGGTTTCTTATCATTTGTTTCTTCCTTGAGAGAGTTTTTTCCCCATCACCAAGACAACCAGTAGAACAGGATGAGGTTTAAGAGATTGAAAGTAGAGCAGAGATACAAGAAGTCCAGAAGTAGTCCCTCTTCTTCATAATTGTTTGCATATGTGATTCACCAAAGGCCTGAACATGTTTAAAAGGAAGAAGAATATCTTGAGTCAATATAATAACGGTTTCACAGGTCCATTGAAGCCTTAATCCAGCCTGCACTCTGCAAAACTGGACTCTGGGTGTTGAACGTAGCAGGGAGGATGAATGAAGAATCAGCCAAACAAAAGAAATCAGGGGAGAAATCTATAGAGATAGAGTGGCGTTCATAGTTACATTAATACAAGGGATGAGATTAAGGAGGCAAGCAAATGAGTCTTGTACCGATGATGAGGTCCAAGAAATGCCACCCTTATGTTGAGTTGTACCTCTCCCCTCAAGGGGTCTAAGGAGAATTGCCCAACATCACTTTCTGAAATGCTCAACAAGGAAGGACCAGAAATCCAAGAGAAGCCCTTTCATTCCTGCCACAGTCTGCAGATGAGTCAACACCATGTTGTGATTAATGGTGACAAAAGCAAGTGATAGATCTAAGAATATCAGCATAAACATGCTGGGGCTGATGATTCTCATTTAAGCTTAGGCAATGTCATGGGGTCACTGCCCAATCAAGGTACGATTCAGGCTCCTCTCCTTCTGACTTTGCTTTTTTAAATTTTCTCCATAAAAGTTATTAGATACAGAATGTTCTCTATCCCACCTAGGCTTCATACCATGTCCTCACAATAAACAAAGTCTTTCACCCTCCGTGCACTTGCTATAGGGTTTTCCAGGATTCTCAATCACTCTTTCATCCTTGTTCTGACCGTGGTTCTGGAGAACCATTACAGGAGTCTTCACTTTCCCCTATAGTTCCTTCTCCCCAGCCTACCCTGGACTCCTGCCAGAGCCTTTCCATCCTCTAGCAGTTTTCTCTCATTTTGTCTTTATTGAGCATCCCCACTGATCTTTATAGGGGCCAGCTGTCCCTCATTACACCTGATGGGCACTGGCTAATTAGTCCTAGGTAAGCTGAACCACTCACTCTTTAAAGGAGCCAGGCTCACATGTGACAGGTGCCTTTACATTACTCTGGCAGTATAATAGGGGACTTAAGGCCACAGAGGTGTAAAAGGACCTAAGTGTAACTGTGAATCAGGTCCCCAGGCTGATTTAGTATGAATCAAGCCTTATAAATTAATAATTAGATCATTTATCAATGCCATCAGTGCAGTCTCTGTTTGGTACTCAGGTTGACACAGGTGAAACAAATCTGAGGCATCTAGACACTCTAGTTATTTTGCCAAAAACTCAAGAATGGAATATTGGATAATTGTTA
This sequence comes from Lepidochelys olivacea, assembly GCF_965140295.1. NCBI lineage: Eukaryota > Metazoa > Chordata > Testudines > Cheloniidae > Lepidochelys > Lepidochelys olivacea. The sequence goes on along the minus strand of NC_140421.1, from coordinate 51,274,811 downwards.
ACCAGATTGTCAGGGCAGGTGTTGAGCAAAGGGCAATCACTTAATGTTATAACATCTGAATTTCTACTATTTGTTTACAATAAATAAAAAAAAAAGTTGGGCAAAGGAGTATGATCTAATTTGATTCAGGGGGGAATGTAGTCATGCTTCAAAGTGTGAAGGGTTATTGACATAGAAGTCACAAATGATTTTCTCTCATTGTGCCTCCTCTTTTGTATTCCATTGGTTAAATGATTCTTGCTGACAGTAGCATGTTGTAATCTCATGTCAAAAGCCTGTAACATCAGAGTTGCTAACACAACTGTCTCCACTGTCCAGTCTAACTGGATTAACTGGGGAATAAGACAAGCACTGGGAGAGATTTCATGCCTTATTACAGATGGCCAATGGGCAAAGCAAATTTTCAGAAAAACTCATTTTTGTTTTTGTCAACTTTTCATGGAGAGCTTTTCCCCCAAATCAGCTCTAGTGAAAAGTAATTAAGATCATATTCAGTTAAAGGAAAAAGGAAAGAACTATATTTGTATGTGTGTACAAAGATTTGATGAATGCTCTGAACATGCATTTCTTGGACAATTAGAAATATAGCATTGTTTTAATATTTATAGTTAGGGCCTTATTTTCATTAATCAGGCATGCATTAATGTGTTCTATTTAAATATAAAATTAGATGAGTTTTGTAGTATGTATGCATGCAAGGTATCCAAAAGTTACTACAAAATATATTCAAAATAGACATGCAGTTGCACATGCACAGCTACCCACAGACTGTACTGCTGATAACTTATCTTGATCATGCTCCCATCAAAGTCAATGGACTTTCAGTAAGAGAAGACTCAGACTTTTGGCTGTTATTCTGGTTAATTTATTGCTAGAAGTGATAATTATATTGAAAACAAAAAGTTCAACACTTTTTAAGAGAATAAAAGTAAACAGTATTAAATATCAATTATTTCAAGTGGTCTAGTTGCGTGTAAGTATGTTGTACAGAAAGGTCCCCCTTCCCCCCCACCCCCCATGCTAAAAATGACTTCTGTATATTATGACTAAGAACTTAAATGTTATGGCCCAAACAACTCAGGTCAAAAAATTTCAAAGAATGGACACTTAAGTGTTTTAGGTGCCTCATTTGAGACCCTTATGGCCTGATTATGAGAGGTGCAGAGGATCCACAGTTCCCATTAATGTTAGTTGGAGCTGTGGATCTTTATCACCTCTTGAAATGAGGCCTCGGACGTCTCAAGTTGGGCATCCACTTTTGAACATTTGTCTCCCTGTAATCCCCAATTTGCTTTCCACACATTTCAGAGCAATGTTTAGTGGAAAGACCCAGCCACTAACCCTGAAGTTAGTTCCTTTACGACACAGACATTGGCAGAGAAACATTAGAAATCATTGTGCCTGACCATACCTACTGTACATATGGACACCATCAGTTTTTAAAGCCAAGTCTTTGCTAGTGATAATCACAAATATTTATCCAAAATGTCTAAGCCAAAAAAACAGTTATTCTTGTATACAAAATGTATACAAAAGTATATTTTTAAATATTCCCTCAATACACAACCTATAGTCAACAAAACCATGAAAACTTTGTAGTTCCAATTCAGCTCCCATGGAATGCAAAGGGTGATGGATGAGGCCCTATTATTTACAAATTCCTTAAACATATACAGAAATCAGACATTTAGATAGGCTACAACGATGCTACTACAATTCATCGGTGATCTTCCTGAAAACACCATCCTGGCCACTATGGATGTAGAAGCCCTCTACACCAACATTCCACACAAAGATGGACTACAAGCCATCAGGAACAGTATCCCCGATAATGCCACGGCAAACCTGATGGCTGAACCTTGTGACTTTATCCTCACCCATAACTATTTCACATTTGGGGACAATGTATACCTTCAAATCAGCGGCACTGCTATGGGTACCCGCATGGCCCCACAGTATGCCAACATTTTTATGGCTGACTCAGAACAACGCTTCCTCAGCTCTCGTCCCTTAATGCCCCTACTCTACTTGCGCTACATTGATGATATCTTCATCATCTGGATCCATGGAAAAGAAACCTTTCAGGAATTCCACCATGATTTCAACAATTTCCATCCCACCATCAACCTCAGCCTGGACCAGTCCACACAAGAGATCCACTTCCTGGACACTATGGTGCTAATAAGCGATAGTCACATAAACACCACCCTATACCGGAAACCTACTGACCGCTATACTTACCTACATCCCTCCAGCTTTCATCAACACCACACAATCCATCGTCTACAGCCAAGCTCTACGATACAACCACATTTGCTCCAACCCCTCAAACAGAGACAAACACCTACAAGATCTCTATCAAGCGTTCTTACAACTACAATACCCACCTGCTGAAGTGAAGAAACAGATTGACAGAGCCAGAAGAGTACCCAGAAGTCACCTACTACAGGACAGGCCCAACAAAGAAAATAACAGAACGCTACTAGCCATCACCTTCAGCCCCCAACTAAAACCTCTCCAATGCATCATCAAGGATCTACAAACTATCCTGAAGGACGACCCATCACTCTCACAGATCTTGGGAGACAGGCCAGTCCTTGCTTACAGACAGCCCTCCAACCTGAAGCAAATGCTCACCAGCAACCACACAACAAAAACACTAACCCAGGAACCTATCCTTGCAACAAAGTCCGTTGCCAACCGTGTCCACTTATCTATCCAGGGGACACCATCATAGGGCCTAATCACATCAGCCACACTATCAGAGGCTCGTTCACCTACGCATCTACCAATGTGACATATGCCATCATGTGCCAGCAATGCCCCTCTGCCATGTACATTGGCCAAACTGGACAGTCTCTACGTAAAAGAATAAATGGACACAAATCAGACATCAAGAATTATAACATTCAAAAACCAGTCGGAGAACACTTAAATCTCTTTGGTCACTCAATTACAGACCTAGAAGTTGCCATTTTTCAACAAAAAAACTTCAAAAACAGACTCCAAGGAGAGACTGCTGAATTGGAATTAATTTGCAAATTGGATACAATTAACTTAGGCTTGAATAAAGACTGGGAGTGGATGTGTCATTATACAAAGTAAAACTATTTCCCCTTGTATATTTCCCCCCCTCCTGTTCCTCACATGTTATTGTCAACTGCTGGAAATGGCCCACCTTGATTATCACTACAAAAAATTCCCACCCGCCCCCGCTCTCCTGCTGGTAATAGCTCACCTTTCCTGATCACTCTTGTTACAGTCTGTATGGCAACACCCATTGTTTCATGTTCTCTGTGTATATAAAATCTTCCCAATGTATTTTCCACTGTATGCATCCGATGAAGTGAGCTGTAGCTCACGAAAGCTTATGCTCAGATAAATGTTAGTCTCTAAGGTACCACAAGTACTCCTTTTCTTTTAACAATGCTTTTGTTGCCTACGTTTTTGATGGGCTTCTGAGATGTGTTAGAAAGAAAAGGGGGAGGGATAGCTCAGTGGTTTGAGCATTGGCCTGCTAAACGCATTGCGAGTTCAATCCTTGAGGGGGCCATTTAGGGGTCTGGGACAAAAATTGGAGATTGGTCCTGCTTTGAGCGGGGGTTGGACTAGATAACCTCCTGAGGTCCCTTCCAACCCTGATATTCTATGGTCTATGGTTCTATGGTTTATGAGCTTTGAGAAAACTAGTCCCCTGCCATAAACAATACCATGTTCCTCAACAGTTAAATCAGTAATTAATGTCTTCAAAAGCTATTTAATAAAATAATTCAGGGAAGAACAAGCAAACGCCAAAAATCTCTTAAAGGGCTTTACTTAAGGCCAAATGAATATTTTAAGTGCATATTTTGAGAGCCAGTCATTTCTTTATTTTCCATTGCTTCTCCTCCTTATGCAAGATGCACTGGATTAAATGTACATTTATCTGCATTTTAGAATGTTTTAATATTTCACATTATATGCGGTAAACCTAGAGACATATAAATCATGCCCTTGGTGGTACACAAGTGATATATTTTCTTCATATAATGTAAAGCTGAAAAATGACAAGAGGAGAAGGGAATTTGCCAGGCCGGGGAAAGCTACAACACGGATATGAATGTGCAATATAGCAATTAATATTGAAACAGAAAGAACTGAATATTAGAAAAGAAATAAAGAAAAATTATAAAACCTACAATTGAGATCTGTATGGCAAAGAAAATATACATGTTTACAGCTTCCGTGTATTTTTGAACACTAAGTTTTGTAGAGTAATTATCTAAGTGAGTTGTGTTCTGAAGAAATTAACACTCTTCAGTTGTAGTCATATATGGAGTCATTGGTTAGGACATTCATCTTGTTTTATTTAATTGCTTTAACACAGAAGTAATGAGAAGTTTGTTTTTGATGTTCAGCTTCCATAGAAGAACTTTCTGTTTAGGTGTTCAACCAAATGCTAAATGATAATATGAGAACATGCATCCTGTGGTATTGATTTAGAATCAAAGGGCACAAAGAGTCAAAGGCATTAAGTGACCCTGTGTGGTGAATGGGGATCCCTTGAGTTCCCACTTCACTGTGGTTTGGGTTACTTCCCTTCTCTGGCACTCACAGTATCCTTCCCCTGCTCGGGGTATAGAAGAGTGTCTCTAACCAAGTTGAACCAACCCACCAACAAAAACAAGGGGAGGGCAGGATCAAAGTAAAGAAAGGGGGGAGGGGTGCTCAAGCTTTTGGGTAGTCACTTGGTTACCTCTTTAAAAAGCATATAGACTAAGCTGGGCCCTAGAGTTCGGATTGGGGCTAGCATCCATCCTCAGACTCCCGCACCCCCTTTTTGTGCCTAGTCCAGGCTGTCTTGGGGCAGCAGGGTCCATGGCTCTCTCTCTCTTCACTGATCTAATTGCTGTAACCAGCTGTCCCTGAAGCACAGCAGTCTTCCCCTAGTTACCACCTCTTCCCTTTTTAATTTCCTCCCTCCTGGCAGAGCAAGCGCTGCATGTATGTCTGGATAGCACTGGCTGAAGAGCTCATTAGCTCCCTCCTTAACCAGATAAGGACATGCCTCCTCACACCTTTTCACTGTCCAACTTTAACTGCTGGAAACATTATTTGGGATTTGTATAAAGACTTCAGTGTGCTTAGTACTGTGGCAAACACAATTAAACATCTTTTTAACCTTTTATTAAAGATACAAAAAAAAGTAAAGATAGTTAAGGCACTTAACATATAAAGTATTAAGTAAGGCTTTCATTTAAACAGCATTCCTTGCTCTGTAGAGAGTCTTTAAAAGGAAAAACCCCTTGTCTGACACTCTGTTGGTAGCGAAGATGGTAACAACTGTCCTTTGGGGACAAGAGAAGAAGTTAGTTGAGATGGGCTGGAGCTATCGTTTTTGCTGTTGTTTTTCTAGAAAACAAACAAGACAAACACACACAAAAGGGAAGAATAGCAAAGACAGAAAATGCAGCCTCCGTCTCTGGTGTTGACTCTCATTTGCAATCTCACTGCTGGAAAAACACAGGCACACCACATAGTCTTATCAGCCACTCTAAGACCTGGCAAACTCATACCAGCAGCAGGCTGTTAACAGATTTACTGTTACATACAGCACAATTTCCCACTGAAAGTTCAAGATGTGTTTTAAGATTAAAGGAAGTAAAAATGAACCTTAATTCTATTTAGAACAAAATTACTTCATACCCATTAAAGAACATTTAACATTCAGAACATTAAAAAATATGGAGCCTAAGTATCCCTTAGGAAGTAATAAGAGCTCTAACTTGTGCTGGTTGCTGTACTTTCCACATTATATTAGTCTCATAAAAAATCTTGGGTGGAGAGCAATACTACACACATAACATTCAGGATGGGAAGGGATACCTTATGCACCAAAATACTTAACATAGGAGCTTGTAGTTCATTGAATTGGCTAGACTGGCACAGTATATCGCTGATTAAGATGTAGTGATGCAATATAGCTGTACCAAAGTGCCAGGAGCTACATCAGGATAACTACTTGACAAAGACATCTTTTTATGGGTGTCTATACAGAATGGTAAGAAACCCTGGCTTTGATGAATCTTTTAGTGAAGACCCTATGGTACTTTGTGTTGCGTAGCACCATTTTACTCAGCAATTGTTTGGAACTGAGAAGTTTGTAGTTAGATATTGATCCAATTCTTTTAAAATTCAGTGAAGAAGGAGTAGATCTGATCCTGGCCCACCACTTGATTTATCATAGCACAAGTATTCATTCACTGTGCATGAGTATTTTGCAGGGAAATAACCTTCTTGTTATGGGAGAGATAAACTAAGGACAATAGTTGTAGCCTCCCCCCATATAAATCTTCATGCTGCCCACTTTCTTGTTTTCCATTAGATTTTGTACTCTTGTCACATGTATCAGCCTTGTCCCTGGATGGATTTCTCACAACCCTCCTCTCTCTTTAGGCTGACCACTGACTCTTTTCTTGTTTTTTTCTGTTTACCCTTCATGTTTTGAAAGTTATTGTGAAACTAGGCTTACCAAACTCTTGGAAAGTGGCTACCACATGCATTCATTTTCTGCCCTTATAATATTCCTTTCCCCTGAAACCTTTTATATCCCCTATCCCAATCTTTTGGTTTGGGCTTAATACTAAACAGCTATCTTTGCTAAAGATATTAATTTTGTCTGTTCTTGGGATTTCAGTTTCTTGAATCCATTTCTTGGGCCACACTAGAGAAAATCCTGTTTGAAAATTTCTTTGAGTCACTGTTCAGCCCTTGACATTCAGAAAAGAAAATTACCTGTCAACGCAGCAGGTAATTTATAGATTATAGTGTACTACAAAGCAATAAGACTCAAAACCCCACAGGAACCACATTCTACCATCATTCTGTAATACCTCTTCCCCAACATGTGGGTGCTATGAGACATCTGCCTGGGAAATGCTATAAAATCTAGAAAGAACAATAAATAAAATAAACTCCACACCCCTAAAAGTTGTAGGTGCCATTTCTTGATGTTCTTTTTGCTGTTTACTTTATTTCCTTCTAGGTTTCTATTTCCATCTTTAATTCTCTCTTTTCTCTTCCCCCTCTCTCTCCTTCCTATGTCATCTATTTACCTTCTGTAACAAGGTGTGCTCAATCAGTAACACAAATCCCTACCAGGGTACATTAATTGGGACCTGATTGAAAGGCAGGCTGTCCACACAAGGTGCCAATTAACTGAACAGAGATATAGCTGAACGGCTAATTGAGTGGAAGTAACCCAGTAGCTGGGACTACATAAGCAGACGGGAAGGAAGTGCTAGTGATGAGAGTAGGGAGCTGAATGAAGGCTGGAGTGGTGGCTAATATTGTACCCTTTCCTAGAAGCAAGTGGGGGAAGCTGCCTACTGACTCTAAATAGCATTCCAGGCTGTGGTCTGCTGAAGGGATATAATAAAGCGTGGTGGTGAAGAATACCTGGAGTTTTGAAGGTCACTTGTGAGGCTGGAAAAGACTCTGAGGGGGATCACCCTATGACATCTTCTACTTCATCTTTTTACTCTTGTTTCTTCATTAAACAGAAATCAAACACTATTCTCTTTGTCCAAAATGTGTCCTCATTCTTTCTCTCAAAATGAACCTCCTCTGCTTCTCATCCTTTATTCCATTCCTTCCTAGTTCTTATGTATCTCCCTCATTTGTTTCAATGCCTTTATTATGTCTTCCTTCGTTGCTCTCTTGTTCCTTACTGCACCCAGTTCTGCTAATTTCCTCTTTCCTTTTGGGCCCCAAGCTTGGCCCTTTGATCCTGGCCTTCTTCCCCATCCTATACATTGCTGGCTATATCTTGTACTCCTATATTCAGGCCATATCCTACCATCAGTGCTTCCAAGTAGGAGTTCTACCTAAAACAAATGGTCTGAGGAAGGAGCCAACTTCCAAACAAAGGAATGCTCCTACTCCGCTCTGACTACAGGTTTCATACAGAGCAAAGGTCATTGATAATCAGAAAGGACACAGAGAAAACCATGCTGGAAATGTGCAACACTAACAGCTGGATGGAGGAGGAGGAGGCTGTATTAAGCCATCTCACACACTGCCAGCTGTAGGGGAAGGGTAGTTGACTGCAGTCTGCATTCTGTAGCTACCTTCTCCTCAACTGAAGCACAGGCCAATCCATCCACTTCTCAGTTTGCTGATAATGCAATGTCTAATCATACCCACAAGAGATTCTGGTACATACTCTATGTAATGAAATCAGAGCGACACCACACAGATGGATCAGAATCTTCTGCAGAGTTTAGAGATGGAAGAACTGGAAGGGTGAGAGTGTTAATCTTAGTAATCCCCTTTCAAACTTCCCTTGATTATACCTGGGACTATTAAGCCATCTTGTACCATCAGTTTATATATGGAACACTGAGCAGTTATATCAATGGGGAATACATATGCATATCAAGGACAAACATTTACATTGACTTCAAAGGGACTATTCACCTATGTAAAAATAAACATACAAGTAAGTGTTTGCAAGTTTAGGGCCTAAGTCCTGAACTCCTTCCCTGGGTAAAACTCCCAGTGATGTCAATGAAAGTGTTGCTTAAGTAAGGAGCAAAGGACTGGGCTCATAATCATGAAATCAAAAGAAGTGACTTGAAATATTGTAAAGCCTGTGAGTAACACACGTGAAGTTGACTGACATTTTTATGCATTTTAAAAAAAAATTGCATTCAGATACAGCACTTTATCGATCTATAGAACCACAAAGAGTGATTTACTAGAAACTCATCCAGGCCTCTGAAAATCAGTTACTTGGAGTTTCAAAGGAAATAGTTTGAGGAGGAAAACTTTGAAATAATATGCATAGATCAAAGGGTGGATTAACTCTCACAGATTATACATTCACAGATCACCTGCCAAGAATGTAGGACCAAGTGGCTAAAAAATTAGGCAAGTTTTAAATTACACTAAGTTTTTTGTGGTACTATTATTCCCAACTTGTACTGGTTGCCTGTATTTCATGAAGTCTCTCAACAAATAGGATTTATTGTTCTGGTCATTCTTTCCCTGGCAATCAGTATTCAGTACCATTAAAATCCTATTTGACATAAGAACACTAGCTGCATTTATGTGGCATACCTCTGAAGTTGTTCATGATTTTCTATATACTAACCTTGCCCCCTGTGAATAAAACTGGCACAGAGTGTCCTAATAAAGTGAAAAGAAAAGGAGTACTTGTGGCACCTTAGAGACTAACCAATTTATTTGAGCATAAGCTTTTGTGAGCTACAGCTCACTTCATCGGATGCATCCGATGAAGTGAGCTGTAGCTCACGAAAGCTCATGCTCAAATAAATTGGTTAGTCTCTAAGGTGCCACAAGTACTCCTTTTCTTTTAGCGAATACAGACTAACACGGCTGCTACTCTGAAACCTAATAAAGTGACTGTTTTAAAATCAATACCCTGGTGCCCTCCCTCTCCCATTGCAGGACTCCTGATATGGTCCAAGTTTTTTATTTAATCAAAACATTTTTATTATTGTATAATATATGTCTATATGGGAGAAGCAAGTTTTGCTATACCAAATTGCTGAAATCAAAGAAAAAAAATAAGATACATGGTACAGGAATTAAAAATAGACTGAAAAGGGACAAGGAAAGAAGAAACACCAGGGAGGCTCGGTAGTTTTTTTAATGTTTTCACTTAATAGAAAAGGTAGATGCAAGATTGTGCAATAAATAATTTTAAATGGTTGTTTATTAATTGTTTTTTTACAATAAAGGGATGAGATAAAATGTGCTGAGGGGACAGAAATTCGCTTAGGATCAGCTGGCTATTCTGCCTGAGTCTTTGTTTTGTCTTTTTTTTTTTATGTTATAGTTCTCCCTACTGGTCTCTCTCCAAACTGCCTCTTCCTCCCCCCCGCCCCCCCCAAGCGTTCAGCTATATAAATACTCTGTTTTTTTATGATGAAATAATGTTTGCCTTTCCTATGCATGTTTGGTGCCCCATCCTGCTCCTCTAAAAGTCCATGGTAAAACTTCCATTGACTTCAGTGAGCAGCAGCAGCTCTTTGCTAAGTTAAAACTGAATAACTAAAGATTATAAATATAACTGAGGCTTATAATAATTGAGTAAAATTAGTTAGACCTACAAGATTATTTACCCATCCACTACCAATGCAGGGTTGTTTACATAAAGTACAAGGAACCAAACTTTAGGAATCTGGTTTTAAATGTTGAAACTACCTGAGTAAAGAAACAAGGAAAGAAACATTTTAATTTAACATGGTATCTACAAGAAAAAAAATGATACTGTATAGTCAATAAATCTGAAGCTAAATCTTATTTTGAGCACTATTGCAGTTTTATCTGTGAGCAAAATTTGTCAGCTTGCAGCACATACCACTATATCTGGCTCTGCAGACTGAATCTAAATAAACTACAATACCAAGCAACATTCAATTGTAAAAAGTTTGTATGCATTTTAATAAATATTCATAAAGGCACAGCTATTTTTTGGTAGTGTTATTACAATACCATTGTTTTGAAGAAGACTTCATATTGATATTTGGGAGTCTTCTCGGGTAATGTTATTTAAAATAAGAATTCTTGATTAATACCCTCTTGCTGAAATCAACACCAGCTGAAATTTATGATCCAGTCATAATGCATAAAAACTGTATGTGTTTGGCTTTTGAGCAGCAAAACAGAGACCATGCTGTAGGAAGTATATTTTTCTTATGGCAAAGGGGAAAAAAGCATTGTAAAAATTATAACAGGACAAAAGGGAATAACATTAGTAAAAAATACTGCTTAGGTCTGTATATTTGTTTCCAAGAGAAACTGTAACATCTAACCAGAGTACAGCAAAGTAAACCTATAGTTGTACATGTAAACAGCTGTTTTTAGAAAGAATAGATTTGCTTTGCTGCAAAACTATTTTTTTTAAATCAAGTAAAAATTCCAGAATAAATTTACAAACACTTTAAGAATAATTTGAAACCATAGCTTCAAGTCAGGAGTTTTGATCAAAGCTACCCTATGTCCTTGGTTTGGAAACTTTAAACAAAACAGAAAACTGTTAGGAGTAAGTAAGTAGCCTTTATTGTTCCCCATGTACATGATAATTCTTCCAAAATGGCTCATATCACAACTAGTACAAACCAAATACAATAGTCAAGTCAGAAGTATTGAACGGGACTAGGGTGCAGGAGCGAGAGCAGGCTTTCTGCTAATGAACATAGGTCCACTGACAGGAACATGATTTTGAAAATAAAACTCCCCCGTTGTACTGGGTGGTTTGGTGTGGTTTGTTTTATTTTGCTAAGATTCTTTCCAAATGATTTCTCCTCTATACGCATAGTGTTGTTTCTTTGAAGAGACAAACTTATTTCATAGTTTCTCATTTAATACTATTGGCATTACCTTTGCATTAGGTATCATAAGAAATATGCCAAAATATGTGGCCTTTTTTTTTAAACTTTGAACATGAATATGCCATCCTGAAAGGTAAGAAGAAAATTATGCTGCTCATCTGACTTTGGAGCACTAACAGGAAAAAGTAGTAAAACTACCCATTTCACCGATTATTACAGAATATCGAACTTTCTGGAATAGAACCTGATCCAAAGTCCATTGTAGTCAATGGGAAGACTCCCACTAATTTCATTGTAACAGTAATTATCTATGAAAAATTGAGACATTAGCTGTTGCTTCAACTCTTTACATAAGAAGCTGACCTTTAAAACCTCAAATCTGTTTTTAAAACCACCACAAAAATAAAAATATAGTAAATGGACTATGTTAGAGTATTATATTTGCTCCCATAAGCCTAGCATCTGATAGTGATCAGGAAAATGAGACTAAAATACTCTGGTTAGACATGTGTTCCTAACACAGCAGTGCCCGCTGCTTATTTTGAAGAATGATCAGTGACTGCCAATCATACACAGCTGTGCCAAATTATGTGGCCATTTAATGATGTGGACAAATGTCCACAGGATACTAAAATGAGAACAAAACCAAAATTAGAAGTCTGCAGACACTGTACTTTAAGTTCTGTACTTTAATTAATGCTTAATAGCCACAGATATGCCAAAAATGTCTGGCAATGTTTCTGCTCTGAACAAGAGTGTGCTGCCCAACTTCAAGTAGCTCAGCATCCTTTTCTATTTGACTTATGAGTACTACTAAGAGGAAAAAGAATACAACAAAAATCCTAATTATTTCACTGGAAACTATGTTACTTGTGGAATAAAATTTGTATTTTTACAAAACCAGACACTAATGGAAATTGTTTCTACAATTGCTTTTTAAAATTCCAGCAGAAATATTTTTTTATTGCAAGTAGATACTCACATGTGGCATTTGCAATCCAAATGTTGCAGCACTGAACTAATAATAAATTTAAAAAAATAGAGAACTTTGGGCTATTGATTTCATTGGCAGCAAGACTGAACTCTTGAAAGTGAAGTTGCCTGGAAACAAAAGTGAAACCGATGAGGCTATATTCAAACTCTTAATGCTAATTAGGAGAAACACAGAGGAAAGAAAGAATGAGAGGTACAGGGGAAATTTGTTTCCCTAATTTTAGTAGCTAACCAAATATAAACTAGAAAAAAAACCAGGTCTGCATCAAAGCTCTGTTGTTCTATAGAACAAGGAGAGCCTGCAAAAGCACTTTCTTCTCTGCCTCCAGAAATAGGTAAAGAACAAAAAAAAAATCTTCGTATTAAAAATAAATATTACTACAGTGTTCTTTTGACTAAGTTGGTCACATAAGAGTATTTCATATTTAGCTAAAGATTACTGAAAAATACTGCGTTCTCTCTTTATGTAACTACACTGGAGTTACCTAGCTGTCAAAAGGGATGTAACAAGTGGGATTTAAAAAAAAAAAAAAAAAAACACCAAACCTTTTTATTAGACTGAGATTCAATTAGGAACTCGCCTTAAGGAGATATACTGGGGGGTTAGATTATCCTGGACCTTTCATCAAGGGAGGGCACAAAAAGCCTTCCCATCCTTGCAAGCCAGCACGCAGATTAGGGACAAAGTTAATGTTTTTAATAGATGATAGGGTATGCTTCCTCCTAGCCCCACCAGGAGTACCTCCAAGTGGAGAGAGCACGAGTGAGGTCATGACCCTGCCCTCCTCCCCTGCTGTCCTTTGGAGCAAGTCAAAAGAACAGGCTGCACAAAGGTACAGTCCTCCCCCGGCTCCCAAAGCTCATTCTAGGGTGGTATATCTTCATACTGTGCTGGATGCAGGCAAGCGATTAAATGACACCATCTGGCCCTAGGTTTCACTTTTAGAATTCTCAGTGTGTTTACCTCCTGTCTCCTTCCAAGAACCAGAACAAAACTATGCATAGGAAGTTCAGTTGCACAAACACATTCACTTGCCATCAAGTTTGGTTTACAATCTGTCTCCATTTTATCAACATATTAAACGTCACACAACTAAGTGCACTGGTACTGTGATAAGCGCTATTTTAACTTTATATCACTGCTCACATTGTTCAAATAAATCTTTGCTCAGGTGAAAATAGAGGGGAAGAGCAAACTAGAATAGAGCATTCTAATGATGAAACATCTATTCTAGACTCCTAAAACAGAATTAAATCCTTCTGCCACCAAAGTTGTCTTCACCAAATGCAGTATCAGCACAGTATCAGAGATCTAAAAATAGGGGAGTACAGGACCAGGGCTGGTCCTAGACCAAATGGCGCCCCAGGCAAGGAGTGTCTTCAGTGCCCTCCTTCCTCCATTTGTTAAACTTTTGAATGCCTTATTTTTATTGCATTTGTAGCCCATTTCATGACTTTTATGCATGATTTGCATGCATGATTTATCCCGGTCATATGAGGCAATACATTTGTATGCTAGGATCTGTAAATCTGTATATATTCATGCTATATACAAAAACAATTTCTTCTTCTTCTAAGCGTATAGAACCTTTTTAATTTTAAGAATAACTGAAATGTCCCTAACAACAAAAACATCATCCCAAGTCTGGAACCCCAGGTGGTTGCCTGCCCTTATATCCAGCCCTGTAGACCACCATCTGTACATCTCTTTTGTAAAGTTATTGGATGCCTCACTCCATTCCAGAGCTTTAGACTGTGGATGTTTATGGTTAAAATAGATCAAGAATTCTCTAACATGAACGACAAGATGAAGAAAAGTTTAAAGTCAGTGGGTAAAATTTTCAACAGCGCCTAAATCCCATATTAAAAAATGACTGTCAGTGGGACTTAGACTTTTAGGTGACTTGGGTGCTTTTGAAAATTTTACCCACCATGTCTAATCCTGGCTGCCTGTCTCAGGCAAACTCCTATTCAAGTCCATGGCGATCAAGCACAAGCATGGCTGAAGTGTCTTCTTTTGATGCCCTGGACAGAAGCTATATCACTCTCTTCTCCCACTACCTGGAGCCACCAGAAATCACTAATCCTTCTGAAACTGAGCACAGTCACCTGGTCCAGAGGCAGTTCTGTAGGAGGCTGAAGTGGAAGAGGGAGGGTAGGACAGGAAGAATGCACCTTCTTCCACAAGTGCAGGCACAAGAAGAATATTTTCTGCCCTTCTTCACCAGCTTTTTTCAGGGAGGACTCCTGCTATATGTCACACTGGAGCTCTGCTGAGGCCTGAAAAATGATGGTTGTTCAGCAGAGAGGTACCATCTGCAGCTGATTCCAGCCACGTAGAAGAGCAGCTAGGGAAACATGCCTGCATGTAGATGTGGAAGTCATGAAAACTCCACATGCAGAAGATTGTAACCCATCTGACTGATAGATCAGAAGAGGATTTACCCATTTGTTAAATGGGTAAATCTCTGCATCCAGATTGGCTACTACCTCTTAGACCAGGAGGATTCACCCACAGGATTGTACTGCTGTCCGCATTCTAGGAAAGAAATAGTGAGTTAAGATACATTCTCTTTTCTGAGTTAAGCACTGGATCTACTGGTCTACTGCAAAGGAGAATTGGAGCCAGTAGCATTTTCTCTCTCTCAACTGCTATGGCAAAATTCTCAGATTGTAATATCTTGTGGCAATGAGTTCAATAGGTTAACTGTGTCATATGTAAAAAAAAAATTTCATATCAATTTTCAATGTATTCCCTTTCTGTTTAATAGAATATCCTTTTGTTCATGTATTATGATGAATAAGATGAGCAAGAGAGCCTGACTCACCATTCCTATGCCATTTATTATTTTATATAACTCTGTCAGAGCCCCTGTCATTTGCATCCTCTCGAACCTAATTAGTCCTTTAAAAAAAAATCTCTTCATATTATAGCCTTCCCATTTCTCTAATAATCTTTTCCCCCAAAAAGATTCTTCCTAGGATGTCCAAAATGAACACACATTAAAATCAGGGCATTTTATTGATTTTTGGGTTGTGTTTTCCTGGTTTTATTTTTGTTTAGTGGTATTCATGCTTCCTGTGTAAACAAGTTCATTTTAGGAGGGAAAAAAAAGTATTTGTAAATTTGAACATGAGCAAAATGAACATATAAACAGCGTCTTCATTTTTTCCTATCCAAATCACATACGGAGTAGAAGGACTAGCAGCAATCTTGCTTTGTGAATGGGGAATCTTTTTGTCAACTGTCTGAGGTTTAGATTGCATGGAAAGCATTTTGAAGAGTCAACCTCTCTAAACTCTTACATATTTTATTCCTCTTATTTGTCTTTCTCCCAGCTGGTTGGCCACTGCTCGTCATAATTTACATGTCCATTCTTTTAATAGCACACACAGAAAGCATTCATTACCTGGAAACTGCTATAGGTCTGAGGTGCTACTTTTTAAAGATGGGGGTGGAAGGTAGAATAAGCCTATGTGAGAATGGTTTAACCCATTTACAGAATGTCCTTACCAAGCTGCCTGAATCCACCGGGTGTTGTTGATGAACTGCCACATCATTCTGCAGTCTGACAGTTTGGTCTGGATGTCTTTTGTTGACCACCCAACTAGCTGAACTAGTTTAAGCAACCCTCTTCCTCTCATGGAAACAGCAAAGTAGAATCTCTGTCTATTACTCAGTGGGGCATAGTGGAGGACTGATTTCCATGCTCACGGGGACTGTGGTCTGCCAATTGAGTGTGATCTGCAGTTAGGGAATATAACCATGGTTCCAATAGGCTAGTACACCCACTGTGGTCTGCAAACCATGGTAAGCAGAAGTACAAACTCCTCATTTTCAAAGAAGAAATGTGTCTGGCATTGGCAATGCATCACTCTCCATCCTCTCCCAGAGCCATCATGTCTTGTGCTGGTGAAACAACTCTATCCGCTGGCCCAGTTTCTCTTCCATCTACACTCCTATGTGCTTCCTGTTCATTATGGATAGGGCTTTGCCTTTCAAATATAGCAAAAGCAAAGACATTCCAGTGGAAGTGTTCTAGTCTATCATCAAAAAATCACTTATATCTAGTCTAATGACCAAACTGCCCCTTGTTTATCCAATTATACTTCACTCCACGTGCGAGCACTTCTCCCTCATCCCATAATCTGAACTAATTCAATGAACCGTGCTTTTTAAAGAACACAATTTAATACTCTCCATTCTTTTAGTTTCACCTGTCACTTTTTTTCTGATCCTACACAGCATTTCTAAAGCTAGCACACTTTAAAAGATATACAGTAGAATCTCAGAGTTACAACACCTCAGGAATGGAGGTTGTTTATAACTCTGAAATGTTCATAGCTCTGAACAAAACATTATGGTTGTTCTTTCAAAAGTTTACAACTGAACATTGATTTAATACAGCTTTGAAACTTTACTATGCAGAAGAAAAATGCTGCTTTCCCTTTTTTTAGTAGCTTATGTTTAACAAAGTGCTGTACTGTATTTGCTTTTGTCATCTCTGCTGCTGCCCGATTGTGTACTTATGGTTCTAAATGAGGTGTGTGGATGACTGGTCAGTTCATAACTCTGGTGTTCATAACTCTGAGGTTCTACTGTAAAACACTTTGGTAAGAGTGTACAATTCACTTTCACTTCTAAAGTTATAGCTATCATTTGTACCATCAGAAGTTAAACAGATCACAGACACAAGTGCCCATTACTTGAATAATTTAATCATTTTCCTCCCCCTGCCCCGAAATGCTACATTTTTGTGAAGTCAAGGAAGAAAAGTAACAAAATAGCGCTTTGAAGATTTGTTTTGATTTTATGAAAGGCTATGAGATATACATACATCTAAATCCATAATTATAATTGGACCCTCACAGATGAGGGTAAATGTTTTGCTTCCCATTGTCCATCACAATATAAAACACATTCAAGCTCTATTTAATATACTTTGATTTTTAAGCAAAAGGGAATGGATACCTTTTTTATTTCATTCAAAAGCACTGGGCCTGTCAGATGGTGTTTGCGGGGAGGGGAGAAAAACCACACCAGTGAGGGGTTGTGTCACCACTTGCCTGGAAACCTGGGGTGCCTATCAATGCTCTGCTGCTGTAGGTCCCAGCCTGGGACACTCACAACCAGCCTACAAGTGTGCAGGTCACACCCTGAGTGTCTGCATGCTACATAGCTCTCATTCAGCAGCTCTGACCCCAGCAGCCAGTCTATAACCCCACAGTCCCACTCTGGCTTCCACCAGCCTTGCAGGGTAACCGCAACACACTCCCAGTCCCAAAATTTTCCCCAAACCATATAGTGTCCAGCCCTCTCCTGGACAGTTCAGAGAAATAATAAGATTTGTTTGTTCCTCTAAAGACACAAAACCCACTAGCTTGCCATTTTATCTGAATTAATATTCACTTTATTTCAAACACAGTACCGGTGGTTTAGACTAATAATCAAAACAAAAGAAAATAGGATTTTAAGTGAGTTCAAGTATAAGGGATAAAATTAGTAAGGGCTATAAGCAAATAAAAGAGAAAATACCCATCTAAAAATCTAAAACTTAATCTAGCAAGGTACAGGCTTTTTTCAGGATGGTTTCTTTCACCTATATTTAGATACCAGAGACTTCAAACCCATCTTTCTCAGCTTGCAAGAGTTCTGCCCTCTTGTGTCTGTCCTGTGATGGATGCCAAAGATGGGTCTCTGTCCTTGGTTATATCTTCCAAAGTTATGTTATTTCAAGAGGCAGGATGATCTTATGCTGTTCTTCCCTTCCCCTGGATTTCCCATCCCATGTACATAAATAGGGCTTCCATTGTTTCAATTCTACCATGCTTAATTTACATCCAAGACAGGTCAATAGCTGCCTTCTATCCAGTCTGGATGTGAACCTGTTTCTCCATGTTTGGGCACAGATTTTAAAACATAATATCATTAGGTATCCATATTTCCTCATAGTGTTAATACATACATGTCACAATGATATTAATCACCAGTTTGTCATTAGCTTTCAGAAAAAAACACACGCTATACACTCTTATAATACATAATAGTACATACAATCAATTTGCGTATCATCTGAGGTTCAAGCCCCAGTCTTTATAGACCAGTAAAGCTTTGAAATGGTTGGATTACCCCTCAAACATGAGCGCCAAGTTTGTATAATTTTTGGTGGTGCCCAGAACAGGTCCAAGCACAGCCACTGGGGCAATTGCCCTTGGCCCCCTGCTTTTGGGGGGGGGGGCAGGCTTCAGGGGGACATGGGTTCCAGGGCAGCCTGGAGCGTGAGGCCCCACAAAGCATGGTTAGCCCAAACTTTGGTGGAGCACAGGCACCATGGGCCCATATAACTCACCGCCTATGCCCTCAAAAGTAAAGTTTATTCAAGCTGTGAGGAAAGTGACGGAGTCTGGTGGTGAAGGAAGCTCCATGCTTTTTCTTTCTTTCTTTTTTGATGAAATGCATATTGTCCTGTTTCCTGTTATCTCCTCTCCCTGATGTCTTGGTGGGCTTGTTTACTGCTTATATGCAAATATGGACCTTCACTGTCTTTGTCAGAGAATCAGGCTGGTCAGAGAATCAGATACACATTCCTTTGTCTAACACAGACCTGTTTACCAACTCCCCCTAACACACTTTAGTCATAATTCCAGTATATATTTATAACTTTTTGTACATCTTCTGGCATACATCATATAAGAAGATAAATGATCAGTTATTATTTTTCACGTGCTACTTTACAAAGCATATCTTGTACAAAGATTGTTACAGTAGCATGGGGTGGGGGGCGGGGGGGAAGAAATACAGTCTGGTTCTCTGTTACCTTGACCCAAAGATGATCCTTTACATCTGTGCAAAGTGAGGGCAAAATTATACCATTCTGATTTCCACCCACTCTGTACTGATGTACACTAGGGGGAGGGAAATGGAGAATCAGACCTGTTATTTTTAAGAGCTGCTAGTCAATGTTTGAAGTGAGTTCACATATGTAAAGCAGAATTAAAGTATTAACAGAGGATCTGAAAACTTTGACAAAAAACAACACAGACCTGGTGACTGGGGATCAACAGACAAAGATGGTCCCAAGCAAAACACAATAAGATCATAAACATCACTCTTTCTCAAGGAAGAAAGAATAACTTGCAGCTAGGGACTCTTTTAGTGAGGCTGTTGCAGGCTAGCTGTAAAACTAAGTTAACCAGGTGAACAAGATCTCTCTTCCTCTCGGTGGGAGGAGGTATTTTTTCATGCTTTTTGTGTGTATATAATAAGATCTTCTACACTTTCCACAGCATGCATCCGATGAAGTGAGCTGTAGCTCACGAAAGCTTATGCTCAAATAAATTGGTTAGTCTCTAAGGTGCCACAAGTACTCCTTTTCTTTTAACTTTTCAATAACTGTGCCCCCATGATAATGCTAAGTCATATTCCTATAAATATTGTTGTAAAGTGAACTTGTATTTTCCTTCCGCTCCTCCCCAAACAGCTGGTTGTATTAGGTGCCAAGGTCATTCTAATAATATAGTGCACAAAATATGTAACTAATTCCTTGGCTCCCCCTTCACCATATCACCTACTGAAAGCTCATCAAGGGAACTTTTGCTTCAGGAATGAATCCATATCTATCCTTCCTTGTCCCCTTAGAAACAAAGCCAACGAATGAGTCAAAAAAGCCAACCCCCTTTCTGCCCCTCCCCCCCCACACACACATCTAAGGAGGACCATATGTATGGACAGGTAAGGTGATTGCCATAACCTTACTGGATTAACTGGAATGCCCTTATTTTCTGAGTATGCTTAGCTGAAGTGGCTTTAGCCATTTCAAAATTCCTTTATGATGCAGTTGGCATTATAAAAATTAATTCTATCATTTCTTTTTGCAGAGTAATGATCAAAGCTTTTTTAAATTTATTTATTTCTAACAAAAGTTACCTCTCATAAAAGAGACAAATACAAATTCAGTTATTCCTGTAAAGGGCAATTCTATCAGGAAAGATAGACTCCTTTCTCTCTCTTTGGTTAGTTTTACTCTTCCTTACACCTTAGGTAGCCATGATCTGGATCTAGATTTAAATTCTCCCTGTTTTACACAGTTAAATCCAGTCCACTTTGATGCTATATAAAAACACTGATTCCCTTTTGCTGCCATCATACAATGACAGAGTGATCAATCTTCTAAATTTCCTTCAGCTATTTGCTCAAGGCTGCTGACCTGGTTTATAGATGTCAAGCCACTAACCTAGGTGGGCAGTGGAGAGGAGGAGGAGGAAGGATATAAATTATTTTGACTTCTTTCCCAGTGAGTTCTAGGGACAAAAAGCACCAGTACTTGAGATCTAAGTGTCTCCCCACTTACATAGGGCCAATGTCAGAAATCTAGCCTGTGCAGAAGAGGGGACTCCATATGCAGATCTCTCTTTCTCTTGCTTCTAGGTAGGGCTCATCTGTCTCCCTAACACTGCCACCTCCTTTTCCCTACATCCCATAGAGTCCTCTCTGATGGTCTGATAACTCATGCCATGGAATGGGTGGAGGTAGGCGTTTGGCATATCTGGGAAGAATGGGTGGGTGTGAGCGACATCCATAACTCCTTGGATTTTATTAAGAAAAAATAATACAGCCTGGCCCTGTGCTATCTTTTCCATCAAGCCCTTTTCTTGGTAGAATCTCCTTCTTCTGGGGTCACAGAGCTCTAGCAATGATATGGGGCTTCCACTCCCATTGTGGGTGTTCCCTATATGCCCCAGGACACGTGGGTTTGAAGGCAGATCCCACAGTCTAGCATAGGAGGAAAACCCCATCTCCAACAGTGGAATAATGTAGAGAAATTGCTGTGAGAGAGTTCTCATGAAGAACCCCTTTCCTCCACCTCGCTGCAGTGATCCAGCCTTAGTCCCTCCGAATAGAATCATTAACTCTTAGATCAAAAGAAATAGGTCTATCATGTCAGGTCAAGGCCTAGGTGGATTATATTTAATGTTAAAGAGAGAAATTGGGTGAAGTATGTAACATCATCTTTATTAGCATGGTAAGCCTAGAGTCTTGTAGTTTTTACAGCACATCATACCTTTGACATACAATTGTAATAAGAAAAGGAGTACTTGTGGCACCTTAGAGACTAACCAATTTATTTGAGCATAAGCTTTCGTGAGCTACAGCTCACTTCATTGGATGCATACTGTGGAAAATACAGAAGATGTTTTTATACACACAAACCATGAAAAAATGGGTGTTTACACGTTGTAAGGAGAGTGATCACTTTACATAAGCTATTACCAGCAGGAGAGTGGGGTGGGGGGAGAGAAAACCTTTCGTAGTAATAAACACCCATTTTTTCATGGTTTGTGTGTATAAAAGCATCTTCTGTATTTTCCACAGTATGCATCCGATGAAGTGAGCTGTAGCTCACGAAAGCTTATGCTCAAATAAATTGGTCTCTAAGGTGTACCACAAGTACTCCTTTTCTTTTTGCGAATACAGACTAACACAGCTGTTACTCTGAAATCTGACAATTGTAATAATAATTCCTAAACAAAACACCTTTGATTTCATGGGGGCTAACTGCACAGTGAAGTACTGTTTAATGAGAACAGGGAGATCAGTTGGCCCATCCTCTATTTGCGGAGTTTTCATTTAAACTTCAGAGTATTTAAAGGGGAAAAAAGAAATAAATATTTTTTTAAAACCTCTTTGGAAGTAAATGAATGTCATACTTGGACTTTGAGTTATTCTTTATCTCCCAGTTGTGGAAGCTTTGGCTTTTAAAGTACCAGATTTATACTGGGAAGACTTCTTCCCATTGTGCAGTAGGCTCTCATCTTTAACTGAGATTATGCACCACTCATCATTGTTCATGTCAGAAACTCCATCAACATCTAATTCTGTAGCAACAGCTTGAGTGAAAAGGAGATATTAAAAAAATAAGAGCACAGAAAAGAAAACAATGTGTCTTAATTATGCCACAGTTTTCTTTAATGATCCTTGACACTAGCCCATTTCAAAAGTAGATTAGTACAATATTAGTGTATATTAAGTAACATAGACTTACAAAATGCAGACGGTTGCATTGTATAACATGGGTGGCTTATGCTGGCCCTCTGAACATAGTTGTGCACAGCAGCACTCATACAGCTTATATCATGAACATGTGGGTTTACATTCCTTACATTTAATAGTCCATCTAATATAAACTTCTGGATATTCTCATTATCCATATAAATGTCTAATTTTTTGAATCCTACAAAACTGGGTTTTATCATTATTTGCTTGCTTGGCCAGTGGATAAATTTGGGGATAGAGGGGTATTTGCCATACTCTCCCATTTGTCCACATCTTTCCTGAAATGTGGTGCCCAGAACTGGACACAGTACTCCAGTGGAGGCATCACTAGTGCCATGTAGAGCAGGACAATTACCTGCTGTGTCTTACATGTGACACTCCTGCTAACACACCCCAGAATGATATTAGCCTTTTTTGAAACTGCATCACATTGTTGACTCTTATTCTATTTGTGATCCACTATAATCCCCAGACCTTTTTCAGCAGCACCACCACTTAACCCGTTATTTCCCATCGTGTAGTTAATATTTGATTTTTTTCCCCTTTCCTAAGTCATGTCCTTTGTACTTATCTTTAATGAATTTCATCTTGTTGATTTCAGACCAATTCTCCAATTTGTCACGGTTGTTGAGAATTCTAATCCTGTCCTCCAAAATGCCTTTAACCCCTTCCATTTTAAGGTCATCTGCAAATTTTATAAGCATACTCTCTACTCCAGTATCCAAGTCATTAATGAAAATATTGACTAGTACCAGACCAAGGACAGACCCCTGCAGGGCCGTATTAATTTGTCCTCCCTGTTTGACAGCAAACCATTGATAACTATTCTTTGGGTAGGGTCTTTCAACAGCTGTGGTCTAGATGAAATTACTATAACACCTGCACATTTCCCTAGCTTGCTCATGAGACTGTCATGTAGGACTGTCAAAAACTTTCCTGAAATCAAGATATGTCTGCAGCTTCCCCTTCCCCATCTACTAGGCCCATACCCTGTCAAAGGAGAAAATGAAGTTGATTTGGCATGATTTGTTCTTGACAAATTCCATATAACACTGTTATCCTGTAGTTGCTTACAAATTGATTGTTTTATAATTTGTTATATAAATACTGACAGGTTGTACATGTCTTTAAGGGGAAGTCATGAAGCACCCTGCCTTAGGTGCATCCACCAGGCCAGAAAAACAGCTTGAGCTTTCCAAGTTTCAGAAATAGTTTAGAGACACTCCTGGATTGTGAGCTAATTAGGTGAAGCTGAGACTATTTAAGCTCAGCACTTTAGAAATGGAGTGTTACACTCAGAGGGGAAATAAATGAGGGAGTTATGTTGGTCAGGAACCATAGGGAAACATAGAAGCTACCTTGTATGCTTTATTATTTACTGCTTTTAAAGCCATATGTGAAAGGAGATGCAGCGACAGATGTTTCCCAAACTAGGGTTGGGATCAAACCAGAATCCCCAAAATAAAACCCTATTTGCATAGTGTGTCGTGTGTAAACATGAACCTCTCATCTTCCTGACCCTAGCCTTTCTACTGGCACCCTGCATGCTTGTATCTAAAGTACCTTACAGACAGTGAGGCCCAAATATAGTCCCATCCTCCACATATATAAAGGCAGCCTGCCTCTCCTCAACCAACCACAGAGCCAAGTACCACCTGCTTCCAGAAGCTCTTCACTTCTTTCACAGAGGAACATTAATCAAATGTGTGACAGCCTCTCAAATCAAGAGGGAAATATATCAGTGCAGCAGGCAACAATTATCTGATCATTTTTGACAAATTTTCATCCAATTCACCCAGAGAGAGTTGCTGAAACCACATGGAAAAATCTTGGTGAAATGGACCTGTGCCCCTGCTGAATAGCAAAAGCCAGTAATGCACACCTTAGCCCACTGCTGAGGGAGACAATCAACACCTTCCTTAGGGAAGACATTATTTCCACTGCTTTGAAACGTGAAATAGTCTGGACTACTATTAAAAAAGAATCACTCACATGAACCAACCCCCTAACACCTGGTTTCTACTTTCCCATTCCTCAGTAAGACCTGAATAGTTAACAAGCAGGGCCCAGGAACATCTGCTCACCACTAAATTTCTAGATCCTCCCCAGCAGGACTTCAGCCTGAGTCATGGCACAGAAACAGCTGTAGCTACCCTGATAGAGAACATCCTTATCACCATGAATGTGGTTGCTGACACTACTCAGTCTCAAGCTACCATCCACCATAAAGTAATGCTGACCCACTTGTAAAACCTGGCAGTGGTAGATAGAGTTACTTCAGCCTGGCTATGCTTGTCACTCCCTGGCAGATCCTGAAATGTTTTGATGGACAGTTACTCTTCCATGCAGGCCCTAATTTGTGTAGTCCCACCAGGCCATATCTTCTCACCTTTCCTATTCAACATTGATTTGAAGCTGCTAATGGAGACTGTGAGATGCCATGACTTACACTGTCAGGAATACACTGACAAAGAGTTCTGTGTATCATTAGTAACATCTGCATGAAGTATCTCACAGCTATCTCAGTATACTGAGTAAACTGGAAGCTGAATAGAGACAGCTGGTCCATAATTGATCCAGGAAAGACTGATGTGATGGCAATTAGAAGGGGGGGGCATTTTAAAAAGTTGTATTTAAAAACACTATGCCTTTACTCTGTTTGAGACATATATCCACAAGTGATCTTCTGTTCTACAAGGCACATTGATGCTGGACACCAGAATAACAAAACTTATTAAAAACCTTTTCTTCATCTCTGACTGAAAAGGAAGCTTCATGATTTTCCCTCGGGGCAGACCTAGCCATAGAAATCCATGTATATCCCACCTCAGTGCTGGTGGTCTACTGTAACTCACTCTACCAGAGGATGAAGGTGCAGGGTAGGTGGAAGCTATAATTAGTCCATCACTTGGTTCCTCCCTCCAAAGCAGAACATGTCTAACAGAGCCTATAGAACAGGTTCTTCACCACATCCACTGACTTCCTCTTCATTACTGGATTCATTTTCAAGATACTGCCCCGATGTTTAAGGTTATTAGTGGACTGCACTTGTGCAATCTGAACATTCCCTCTCCCCGGCACCATTTTGCAATGGCTATGATTTTATCTATTGGAGTTACCCATTTTGACTCCACAGTTAGGCTGCATATTAAAGTGGTTTTAAAAATGAGGCACAAGTTCCCGTTTCCTCATGATCTGGCTACCTCCTTCTCATGAAGCTTCATCCAGGGACAATTTTTGGAAACTATAAATGTAGCTTTTGTTTAGCTTCTCTAATAGGAAGCTTTTGCATTTGGACTCTGATTACTTTTTCTTTGAGTAATTCTGCTTTTCATTGTTGATTGATATTTCTTTACAATATTGTGTCTCTACAAAATAGAGTAGAGAGCAGGATTCTGAGGAGATCAGGAGCAATGGGTACTCTGTTTTGTTTTCAAAGTCGTATTTATGTTAATTTTAAGCTACTGGACATGGAGCACACAAACCTGATTGGCTGATGGGTGCACATAAAAACTTTTCTTGCAGAAGCTACACTCTTCTGTTCTTAAGGATGCCAGCCTTCCATTACCCCCTCTAAATACCCTTTTGAACAGAGAACTTTATATTCCCTCCTGCCACAACCAAATACTGCACAAAACACCCACAACAACTATTGCTGGGTTGAGTATATGGAAGACTGTGTTAGAAATACAAGCTCTCATTTTTCCAGGAGTTTACTAGTTCTGTTTGCAGGCCTCTGGGCTCTCTAGAGAAATATACAATCTGAGTCAAAGTTGTGCTTCAGAAAGCAGCCCACTTTCTTTCTCCCCATTTTGGGGTTCTAAATTCTAAGAATCAGAGTAATATTATGTGCAACCTTCCAGAAATATAACAACATAAAATATTCTAACTCTTGGGTGTATGCACCTTGAAAGATAATGTTGGGGGGAAATAATTTGGTATAGAGGTCTTCACAGAAGCATAAAAGGAACGCAGGCTTACAGCCACAGTGCATAGTGATATGTAGTAGTTGTGCTAATGCTAAGATGGTGTTTGTGGGTGGAAAAGTGGAGGCAAGTACTGTTAAGCAGCTTATCTTTCCATTTCCTTGCTTCTGGGGTTTCATAAAGCATTCTGTGCGTGTAGCAACCCTAACTGCTTCACATGAAATATTTGTGTATTAATGTTAATAAAAACTATGAATCCTACAGCATGCCAGGTTAAGAGAGGAAGTTGCTGAGGAGTGAGCACAGGATTAGCCCATTAACAGCCTTAAAGTTCACAATGGCTATCAATATCTAGGATTAAACCATGAAGAGATAGTGGCTGGCCTTCACAGTTAACAGTCCCTTCAAATAGGGAGCTCTATGACACCAGAGACCAGAATGAATCCAGGCAGCCCAAGTTAATTTTAGCTAACTGTCACAGATCTGGTCAAGCTCCCTAAGCTGTACGCTCACCAGATTTCTGTGAGGGGATCCAACTGCTGAATCCTACATGCTCTTAGCGTTCTGGGGCCAGGCAGAGTTTAGGTACTGTCCCTAAGAACAAGCAAGAACTCCATGTGAAGCCCTTGTGTCCAACACCACTTTGGGCACTGGGAACCTTCAGCTTGAGACCGTAGTTCTGCTTCATGAGCAGCTCTGGCATATACCCCTGAACCCCACCAAAGGTGTGAGCCTTCTGGTTCATAGTTCACCTGTTCAGAGGCATGTGACAATGAAAGCAAACAGATTTGGACTTTGTACAGGATTCTAAAAACCATTTACTTTTGCAAGATAAAGCAGAAAAAAGTACACATCATTTAGAAAACAAACACCCTGAACCTAATACCCCCTTCTCCAGCTCACCCTTCCATTTGGGTGTCCTTGAGATGAGGGGTGGGAGGGTATTCATCTGTGTTCCAGAAAGTAGCGATCACTTCTACCTTATCAGGATCCCGCAACAGCTCCCCTCAGCTTGAACTGATGAAAATGGCCAAAGAGCTAGAGTTAAAACAATTATTTTCCAGCCTCCTCAGTGACCTCTTGATCAGCAACAGCAGGAGACCACAGACTCCTACCAGTTGATTTAATTATCAGGCAATCTCTCCTCTGATGAACCAGTTCTCCTGGATAGGAGTGAGCTTTTAGTCTAAATTGCTTCTGAGGGCCATCTGAGTTTAGTGACCTTTTATTAACAACCCTGTTCTACTCCACCTTGGAATTCCAGTCCAACAGGGAGGTAGAAGGACAACAGAGAACCACATCGACAATGGAGTCAGCTGTCTGACACAAAGACACATAAAGAGCCCCCAATATCAAACAATTCATAAGCTCTAAATAGACAGATTTCCCAAATCAACATAGTAACAAAGCTGTGTCTATAGGAGTGAGAGACACATACAACAGTACATTCCATTCCATGTGTATGTTTATATATAATAAATGAGAGAACAGTATTTCCTCTTTAATAGATTGCTGGAACACTTCATTAGCTACATGCATCACAAAAGTCTGTTGCAGTCCTAACATTCTATATTGAGAAGGTACAGACAGTTTAAACTAATTACAAGGAAGTAATTTTGACTAAATACAAAACTAGACAAATTATGAGTATACAAAAAGATCTTATCTTTTTCTGCCAAGACTGACTGAATTGCCATCTTCTTCCCAGAAGCCTGATTCATTCAAAAATAATTTAGAGTAGTTAAGAAAAAATAAAAATAAATCCAACTCATCTATTTCCATTGACAGGTGGTTAAAGGGACTCCCAGACTTTTCAAGCCCTCAAAGGTAGATACCTAGAAAACAGACCACCATTTTGCAGGAAACATGACTTGATTTCTTACATAGACATTAAAAAACAATATTCAAGTAGTGTGGGCTTGTTTTCTATTTTAACAAAAAAACATATAGAGCAAAATCTTGCATTCTTCTCTCAATTTTCACTCAGATAAGTTAGAGCAGCATGGCTTGGTATATGTGATGCTCTATACTATTATGTTCATCACTTTTACAAGACTATGATAAATTTTTACAAAGTATGCCTTGTGATGTATTAGAAATATCATCATCTGCTGAACATTATTGTTGGGGTAAAATATGCATATCAACATTGTATATGAAGTTATAAGTTTCTGCTGTGTATCATTGCTGTAATATGCTCCAAGTTTAAGAAAAGGAGGCCCAAATCAGTTTCTCAGGAGTTAAAGGGCTATCACCTGCTTAAGCAGCCATTCTCTAGCAGGGGAAAATGTGTAAACAAGAAATTTACATTCCTCCACAGGGACAGTTCAAACTTCACATCCACAACAGACTGCATGTCACCATGAGTCAGCAAGGATGTTTCTAGCCCAAGAAATTGAATTATAAAGAGGAGAGGAAAAGACTTGACTGTACTCCTCCTCCCATCTCTCCGCTCATGACATCAATGAATACCTAAAGGACACTGAACTAAAGGGAAGGGGTCCCAGGCTGAAAGGAACCCCAGCCTGTGAAATTTACAGCAGCGTATGGTGAAGAAAACCTCTGCTTTGAATTCTGTTAGTTTAAGCTAGCCATTAGCATGCTGTTTGACTTTTATGCATCATCACTTGTAATCACTTACAATCTATCTTTCTGTAGTTAATAAACTTATCTTATTTTATTTTAACCAATGTGTTTGGATTATCCCCTTGGGATAACAAGGCATTACCATTTTCCTTTGATGAAATGATGGACTTTCTATGAGCTTGTATTGTTCAGGAGGGTACTGAGCAGTACAAGACACACACTTTGGGGGGAACATCTGGGACTAGAGAGCATGCTGGTGTTCCTCTGCAGTTTAGTGCATGAGTGCTTAGCTAGTGGCCCTCAATAGTGTGCAGTTAGGAGTGGTTTTACATGTTAGAGGCTGTGTGTGAGCTGGTCAGGAGTGGATGTTCTTACAGCAAAGTAGTATAAAAGGCACCCCAGATTGGAGAACTGAGGGGACACAGCTGTTCAACAGTTCAAATTGTACACTAGGTAATGTCACAGTATATTGCCATTAATTATTATTACAATAGTGCCTAGCGACCTCAACTGAGATTGGGGACCATTGTACTAGGTGCTGTACATGCAGACGGAAAAAGACAGCTCCTGCCCCAAGAAACTAACCACCTGATCAAGGCCTGATTCTGAAATAAGACCGCTGTACCTGTGCAGAGACCTATTGAAGTCAGGTTTCACATGAGTGCAGGGGGATGCCTGCATGAATTTCACGGAAAGCTCAATAGGCAAAACAGACAAAAGGTAGGAGAAAGAAAATCTCATTTTACAGGGCAATTGAGGCACTGAGAGATTCAGGACCTGATCCAAAACTGAAGTTATTAGGAGTCTTTCCATTTGATTTCAAATGCCTTTGGATCATACTGTGGGGCCAAATTCAAAAGAGCTCTTTCGAAATCCAGTCTAAATTGTGGGTGGGGAACTGTTTTGAAAGTTCTGGCTTAAGTGAATTGTTCAAGATCAAACAAGAGGTAATGGCAAAACAAGGAATTGAATGGACTCCCAGGCAAAGCCAGGAATATTCTGACTCCCAAGCTAGTGCCTTAAACACAAGACCAACATTCCTCCAACCATGGTAGTTCTGAATGACCGAAACACTCTTCAGATGGCACTGAAGTGCATGTACCCAGTGCTTATGTACCTCACTATGGAAACAAACATTTTGGGGGAGGGGTTCAGGGACAGGATTGGGTTAAGGAATCTTCAGCCATGCAGAAAGGCCTTCTGTAAGGGAGTAGTATTCCAGTTATGATCTCTTGAAAAAAGTAGTTGCTGCAATTAGAAATGTTAATGGTCTGGACCTGCATTTCCCTCCCTACTGCGTATTCCTGGTATTTCCTGCTTTGTTGAAGATGTCTCAGAACGTACTATGGATTGCAAGTGTTGAAGTCAGATTCCTGCCCTTTGTAATTTGCACAGTCACCATCTATCCCCCTACTAATTGCATAAACTCTGCAGTCATACACCTGAAGTAAACTTTGTTAGTTTTACTGTTCCCCATTTACAGAGCAAAGAGAAGTGTGCACTCAGGCTTCCAAAGTAGTATGTTGTACCCAGGGTACCAGGATGTTAGCAATTTTGCCTCAGTTTTTAAGAAAAAGTTGCCAGCTCTCCCCCCACCACACACAAACACAATGAAACAAAAGAAAAGCTGTTTAGATGGAGGAAGACTAATTCAATTTGAAAAGGTGTCAGTTTTAAGTTTCTACAGCATTATTAATATTCAAATCACCTTATTTTAGAGAGGAAAGTAAGACTGTGATACCATACATGTCTCTTAATTCTCATGGACATGACAAAAAAAATACATTTCCCGTCCACTCCAAGCTTGCTTATGATCTGTAAAGTGTGGCTGCTGTAATATATTTATCTAGTATTCCAGAAACTGCATGTACAACTGTTGAAGTTTCTTTCCCTCTTCTCCCTTCAAAACATGCTGTGGAGAAAAGCCAAGAAGAGACCAGTCAGAAAAGAAAATTGGTTTTTTGATTTGCCTAGCTAACTCAACTTGGGCATAATTAAGGGTTTCCTGATCTTACCACATCTAAAGTAACTGTCATATCTTGGAGATCAGTCAGCACAGAGAGAAGCAACTTTAATTTGCTGTGTCAATTCAACAAGTCACAAGATTTAGAACACCAGAAGCTCACGCAGAGTTGAAATCACTTTGTTTAGTCCTCCTCTTTTCTTTTCACTTATGAGGATGACAATGAAGACATGTTAATAAATACTGAAATTCACTTAATAATAGTTAACTTTGCAGACATCAAAGAATTCATATTACCTGCAGCAAACAGTAAACACCATCCCCTACGCCATTTAAATATACTTACAGAGTAAGTAATCGATAGTGGACCTGCTCTGGTATAGATTGACATGTTTGGCCTGTCTTGGCTCTCTCCACTCTAAATGAAAGGTCGTCCCTTGCATTATCAATTTATCATCAGGTAGTTGGTCTTTTCCTATTACTAAAATAAATTGACTTGGTGTTAATAGTGCTGTCCCTGCAGACTTTAAGAGCTCTCACATCATCCATAAGTTTTATTTTTTTCCCATAAATTAGAAACACATTTTGCTTCTGCTGTTACAATTGTACCTGTCTCCAGCTATGAGCCTTGAACTGCCTGAGCCACATGAACTCTGTTTATTCAAGACTTATCCGTGTCTACAGTTATAAAACATCTGTGGCATATTGAATTGTTAGCCTTGGTTGGATTATAGCATGTTTCTGTGCGTGCAGAAAGAGGATTTATAGATTACATGAGAATACACGCAGGACAGCCAATCAAACAGCTGTGAACTGTTGAATTCAAGTGGGCTGTGCTACAGTGGATACTGATTTGTGTATTTGGAGACAGACTGGTTGGCTGCATTTACATTGCCTGTGTGAAGAACGGCAACGGCACAATCTTTCTTTTGACCATAGAGTATGGTAGGGTGGCTCCTCCATGAAGTAATTAAAGTGAGCATACATATGGGCATATGTATATATCCACACATTTCTGTATAATTAAAAGCATTTAAATAATTTATACAGGGAGTGCTTTACAGAATCAGGTATATTCCAAGCCCCTGAAAGATTACACCTTAAGGCCCCCAGTCTGGCAAATGCATGAATGGTCTCATTAATTTCCATGGGACTACTCCATTGAATAGTTATGCAGATCTGCGACTGCTACTAGCAAATATCTCCAGTGGCCGGTGATGGGACACTAGATGGAGAGAGCTTGGAGTCACTGCAGAGAATTCTTTCTCTAGTGTCTGGCAGTTGAGTCTTGCCAAAATGTTCAGGGTCCAACTGATCACCATATTTGGGGTTGGGACAGGAATTTTCCACTGGGTCAGATTGGCAGAGACCCTAGTTTTTGGTGTTGGTTGTTTTTTTGTTTTTTGTTTGTTTGCTTTTTGCCTTCCTCTGCAGCATGGAGCTTGGGTCACTTGTAGGTTTAAATTAGTGTAAATGGTGGATTCACTGTAACTTGAAATCTTTAAATCGTTAAATGAGCAGGAGATCAGACTAGATATTCATGATGGTCCCTTCTGGCCTTAAAGTCTATGAGTCTACATATAAAGTATTTGCAGATTGGGGTATAAATGTCCAATCCTATTCCCATTAAAGTTAATGGAAGGACATCAAGCTCATAGATATATTTGACTTGTGTGAAACATAGGACAATATTTCATATAGCTAACAGAGTATGAGATCAGCTTATTGAGCAATTAGAAATCTTGATCAACTTCCTCGTACTGAACAGTTTAGAAAAATCAAAAGCCTACAGATGAGATATTTTGACAGGCAATCATCTTAGTTGAAAGCAGCAGTGAGAGAACAGAGTGTATTTCTTAAAGGGATATTGGCATGTAAAACCTGGCCCAAATTTAGATTCAGAAGATCTTGTCTTTACCAAACCTACACCCAGTAGGAAAGATTACAGGACTGATGTCAATGGAAACAATTTTAAAAAATACATATTGCTTTGCAGTGGTTAAATATCCAAGATTTTGCTATTGTGCTAGTTTGAGAACCAAAAAGGGGAATGGATTAGAAACATCTGCATTAAAAAAGTGAAATGGTATAATCTGATGTCATTATTTGAGCTAAGGAACATGAAACAATGGGAAAGAAATCAATAAGGGAGGGAATTTTGAAATATGGAGCTGTAATTAAACATTCCTAGATTGAGAAGGTGTTTAGATTTGCCACTCTTTAGCTAGGGCCTAGTCATGAAGTGTGGATTGTGCTCTGGATCAGAATTTCTCAAGAATCTGGAGGAGTTTAGATCTGGGGTTTTAGTGAAAAATAAGGTTTTGAAATTCCTTCATTTTCTCATCTTGAAAATCTAAACCTTTAATTTTAAGGTGTTCTTGGTAAGAAAGGAAATTTGGTGTGTGTATAGATAGATATCTATCTATCTTAGTATTTCTCCCCTAGTAGAAATTGTAACATTAAGCCCTGATCCAACAAACACTTATGCCTCCCCCTAATTTTACTGGTGTGAGTAGTTTATTGATTTCAATTGAACTAATCCTGTTAGTAAAATTAAGTACACATGCAAGTGTTTGTGCAGCATTGGGGCCTTAGGAAAGCAGCTAGAGTGGGGACATGTCTTTTTATTTACATATTATCTTTGTAAATGTTCTTTCAGTGTAATTTCTCTTGGTTTATTTCTTTAAAGAAAAGATGAGTAGGGTGACCAGACAGCAAATGTGAAAAATCGGGACAGGGGGTGTGGGTAATAGGAGCCTATATAAGAAAGAGACCCAAAAATCAGGACTGTCCCTATAAAACTGGGACATCTGGTCACCCTAAAGAAGGCTCAGATGTGAACGGAAAAGGAAAAAAGTTTAACTCTGAAGGGCCATTTTATGGTTAATCATTGACAATTTAGGCACTGTACAAAATGTATTTTGTTTATCCATTAAAGTATGTTTTATGGCCCACACATAAACCTATACATATGTGACAACTCACTGAGATGTAAGACTTTATGGATTAACATTGAGCCACAACAGGAAGAAAGTAGTCAAAAAGAGTCTAATTAGGCCCAATCATTATTTTTTGTTCAGTCATTGGTAATTCTGGGTATGCAAAGAATGTAGTGGTGGCCCATTCTCTAACAAATTCTCACCAACATTGTTTTATGTGTATTTGTTTTATAATTTGTCATTTCTGAAAAGAATTAGTGGATTTAAAACAAAAACACAAACACAAACACATTTGGTACCAGTAATGGGGCTATCGTGATCAGGGCTTAATTAGTAGGACTTCAGTATGCATAAAGTTAAATGCATGCTTAAGTCAATAGGACTGATCAGAAGGCATAAAGTTAAGCATGTGCATAAATAAGTCTTTGCAGGATCAAGACTCCTGTCCAGAAGAGGACATCATTAAAATCAATGAGTAAAAAAGTCAGAAACTGAAAGGCAAAGAATAAAAAGCTTGCACAAGTGTTAAAATAGTAAATGTATCTTGAAAAAATAACAGGAACAAGGTTTCTATGGCAAGTGTACACTATTGTCAGAGATGATATAAAATAAAATTTTTGCTTCAGTGCTCACAAATGAAGACTTTCAAAAGCAGGTCTGTCCAGTGTTTCATTTAGGAAAGGGTCAGTTCAATTATTATTTTATCTGAACTAGTTCATCTATCTCTGCTGAACATTAATTAGGAACAGAATTGGAGAGCTCTTGAAAAATTATGGATTTTATTGAGGATAGTCAGCAAGGGCTCAGAAAAAGGAAAATTATACCTCACAAATTTGAAACAAATGGAACTGATAAAGAATCTCGGAACATAATTCAACTTAACTACAGCAAAGTGTTCATATAGAACCCCACGAAAAGACTAATCTAGAAGGTCAAGAAGTATTGCATGGAGTGCAGTGAATAAAGAATTAGCCTGAACATCAAAGATAAATGATACTTATGTGAAATAGGAGCAGTTTAAGATAGGTTTAAAGCTCCCACTATCTTTATTGGTGCTTAAAATCACTAGTATTGCAGACACAGTATATTATATTAACAGATTGATTAATCCTCACTATGCATGATAGAGCAGACTCACCCCTACTTACTTTCCAGCCAACAAACACCTCAGACACCTCTTCAAGTAAAATACCTCAGACAGTTTATTTACAGTATTCTTTTCTACCACATTTGGAGGCTATGTAGTCTTATGCTCTTGAGGCAAAAAGGGACCCACATTCTCCTCTGACTCAGGCTTTCCTCCTCCACCCTTCCTTTTTGCACCTTTTGTACCGTCTGGACTAATGACCTAATAAGCCTTTTAACTTCCTGCAGCCCATCCCAATCTATCGAGTGGGCACAGTTCTAGTAGTCACCTGTACGCCAGGGCAACTAATTGGAGTTGCAGTGATCAGAGTGCTGGCTTAACTCTGACACAACACAAAAATTAAAAAAATGCTACAGGCTTGGGATAAAAGTCTTTCAACTTAGTCTAAATCAGTCAGTGCATTTAGTGTAATTAACATTCAAATATGAAAAGACATTCTGGAGAAAAAACTGCTTTTTACCTTCTTTCCAAATAATTTTGGATCCAGTAGTAATTTTCTTATACTATTTACGGTAGCTTCCTGCAGTTGGAGCCCACATTTTCTTTATCCCAATAGTTTCTTCAGCCGTAGATTATTGTTCTCTTTATCTAAAGATACTACTTTTCTTTTTGTAGTTTACATATGTAACTTTAAAAAGAATCCAATATCCGCACATCTCCTTACCCAGTGCACACACCTGCTCCTCCCTCCCCGCAACCTCTAGGAAGTTAACAAGCATTTTTCCTTAAATGAATGGGGACACAAAAACAGGAAGAAACACATTTCCTAAATGGAACATCCAAGAAATGGACAAAAGGGAAAACAGTCTGTGAGAGATTGTCAGACATGGCAAAGTATTCTGAAGGGTGAATGATAATTAGGATTTCTTCCTTGTAATACTTAAGTGTGATGGGGTCCCACACAGGCAAGGGGTGGAGGATCACTTGATTCCTATTACAAAGAAGCAGGAGACTAGTGAGGTCCTGCAAATGAGGCCTAAAGAGGTTATTTGTGGAAGGCCTATGTATTTTATGTTTGGATTTTGCCTTTTTCTGGAAAGGAAGGATTCTTGCTTTTGGCAGAAAGCCAAATCACAAAACTGACCTGTTGAAGACTATCTCTAGAAGAAGGGACCTGAGGCACAGTGGGGAAAACTGAGACACAACTGTACTGGAGATACCAGAGCGGTAAGCTGCACCTATATGCTATGGTGCGGTCTTTGAAAGTGCTTAGTATTGGCCTAACTCTGCTCCCACTGATGTCAGCGTTAAGACTTGTGGAAGCAGAGTTAGGGCAATACTGAGTGCTTTTGAAAATCTCACCTTAAGTTTATTCACAGTAAGCATATTGCTATATTTCTTAACATCTCTTCTAACCTTTTTAAAACATGTGCTATCATATTAAAAGGCTAATGTCTTTAGGAAGATTAAAGGTGATGTCTCTGTTGTATTTTGGAAAGTGTAATGTTTGAAGCTTTTAAAGGAAATGGTCTCCTGCACTCTAGTAAGAGACTGGTAATATGGTGAGTCTGAAAGCCTAGTTAGTGGTTTTAGACTGTTTCCACACGCTCCTAAAATATTTCATAATATGCCCACAACCCTGCTTAATCATTATTCCCAAGCAGCACAGCCTTATAAAACTGCAAGTAGAGAAAAGTCTGTATTCCCCAGTTGTATTTATTGCATTTAACAATAAAATAGAATGGCAAAAATATCCGTTTGAACTGTTGATGATTTATCATGCCACAGGATAGCTGAAAGATGATTCACTACAGGGATATAGCCTTCTCTCGGTTATAAAACATTCCCCTGTCCTAGAGCTTCAATAATTCCAATTATGGCTCATAAAAGTGATGCAAAAGTATATTGCCTGACCATATTTGACTCTGCAAGGGGATAAATAAGGGAAAAGTTGAGGGACCGATCTGTTAATATACGCTGATAATTAATCCAAATATTACTATAGTAACATGATTTGAGGTAAATATTGTAGTTCCTAATATGACACAAATACATCCGATGACTCCAATTCAGTAAAGGACTTAAGCATGTGCCTAACTCTAAACTGTGAAATATATGGAACTACTCACATATTGGAAGTTAAAGACATCCTTTAGTCCCACAGACTTCTGAGATTAAGCATATGCCTCACTTTAAGCATGTGAGTAAAGTACCTTGCTGAATCAGTGCATAAGGAAGGTCCTGAGTACTGCAGAACTGAAATTAGTTGAGAGTACATTTGGTGCAGCCCTTACTGATAATAAATACTTACCATCCTTAGATGCAAAGGTACTTCAAAAATAGCCAAATGGAATCATTAGCCAAAGTAGCTCATGAAATAATGTACAGATATTATGAAATGGCCTTGCTATTGTGCTCTGGTCTTTAAGGATATGTATCCAGTTACTAGTAGGGGAGTGACTATGAAAATAGGATGGAGTATTAATGTGTGACTGCACTTCTGTATGCATTAAGCTATTTAGGCTCCTAACTTCCATTGACATTTGTGGATCTGGGCCTAGATGCCTCCAGAATCCTAAATTTTAAATCAATTAAATTAATTATTTTTAAATCTGCCCTTTCTCCTGAAAAACCTGACTCTGCTGAGTTCTGGTAAAATAATGTATCACTGAGCAAAGCCTATTTACCTGAATGTTGTTTAAGAGAGAGGATTTACGTCTATGTACCTTTTAATCTTCTGCTAATATTCTTTAGAATCTTACTATTTTTTCCTTTAACTCTGAATTGAATGGACACTATGCTAATTTTCCCAGTCAATATTTTTAGCTTTCCATGAGAAATTTCTACACAAATCAAAATGAAATATTGTTTTAAATTTTTCCTTGGGGAGAAAACTGGAAAAATTTCCTCAAAATCAACATGTTGACTTTGAAACCACAGTTTTTCAATGTAGTTTCAGTTAAAAAATGTCAACCAGCTCTGAAGATGAAGTATAAAGATACTGTAGAGGAGGAGGGGACAGTGATGTAATAAACAAGAAATTTCCTCAGCTGTATGTAAGCTCTGTGTGCAAAAGTAAGGAAGACAGCATCCTTTCCAGCTGTCTAACTCAAAAACACTCACAATGGACTTTCAAATGTACTTACCATTAATTCCCAGTTTAAAAAAAGAGAAAATTTATTATTTTTAAACTCCATTTTATTTTGAGTCATCCTTAGCCAAATAAAATGGAGTTTAAAAATATCTTAATACTAAAATGAAGGAAAAGGTACAAAAGTATTGTGAAATTTCTTATGACATAGGAATTGCCACATCTGATTAGACAGTTGTTCTAGCTACTGTCTGGCATCTGACAGCGTCAAGTACTTAATCCTTCAAAGGGAAGTGGGGAAGAAAAGGTACACCTAGCCAATCATGCAATATGCTATTGAGACATTTCTTTCCTGCCTCTTGCAGAGGATCATCTTTGGATGTGATGCATGGAAATGACACTGTCCTGTCAATCAAACCATTATGTGCCAGTAAATATGCAGAACTTTTTATGTCCTCAGAAGTACTCTGACAGTATGTTCCATTCAGTGTCCTATATCTCTCTTTTTTTTTGGCTGAGCTAATGATGAATATCACATGCAGTTCTACCCCCAGCAATTTATGAATTGCAGGACATCATAGGTTTATATGGTGACACCTCATTGCTGGCTGAACCAAAACATTTTATAAGAAAGATAATTGCTTCAGGTTAACCCAAACCATTTAAAATTTTTTTTTGCAAAATGAAAAAGAAAAATCAATATATGGAAATAAATTGGGAGTCAAATGACATGTTTTATTTGACCCAAAATAAAATATTTCCTTTAGCCTGAGGGGTTTTACTTCTTTTAAAGTAAATACAATTGGAGTGCAATTTGATATGAACATTTATTTAGAACTGAAATGTTTCACAATGTCAATTAAATGTTTCCACACTTTGAGACTGGTTTTATTTTTTCTGATAAATCAATATGGCAAACTTGAGATGAATTTGCAAAGTGTTTCAGTCAATCTGAATATGCATTTTTGGTGGAAAAAAAGTTCTGACTGAAAATTTTCACTCAGCTCTAATTTATACCTCTGTCTCAAATATTATCCAGCTTTCTGTCTGCTGTAGACTCAACACAGTGTCTGTTTGCACCCTGTTCATGTTTGGAAGGTATTCTTCACAGAATGCAACTGGAGGTTTTTCACTTCTTCAAATGTAAAGCTTAGATTTTGCAGATACTTATGAATCCTATGTGGGAAAGAGGGGCTGCTATGTATTCCTCCATGTGGATCTGCCACTAAGAGAAATAATTGATTTCCCCCAATCCCCCGCACTTAACTAGTAGTGTAAGATACTTAGCCTTTTCATATCAGTTTCCTTCCTGAAATCTTGCTTGATAGGCTATTATTGAGATTTTTGCCTCATTTGGATATTTGGATGACAATTGTAAATTAAGCTATTAGGCTGGTTTTCTTGCAGTAGCAACAAAAGGAGAAAAAAATGTGTGTTTCATCTAAAAAATAAATGAACTTTACTGAATTTTACAAACTGAAATCTGCTTGGGGAAACTGTCGGTGTTCCTAAAAGTCTGCTTTAAGTATTTCAGAAAGAACTAAATCGGCAACCAGAGTTCCATGCTGGCCTGCATGGTCAGGGTGGCACTGAACTTATATATAATGATTCCTATAAGGATTGATATCAGATGTGTGTATGAAGCAGATTTGTAAATGTACTGTAAAACCAACAAGAGGTTAGTATCTAGATCTGACCAAATATTGTGACAGAATTAGCAAACACTAGTTCACCATTTTTTTAAAAATGTTTTGCTTCAGTTGTTTTCACTCAGCTTTTGAATTTGATTTCCATGAATATCTGAGCAAACAATTCTACTGGCAGCAATGTTTGCCACACCAACTAGTCTTAAGCAGGTGTTAGAGAGTTCTCATGGAAAAGCAAACACTGAAGTCACAATCCCAGTTATTTATATTGGAAACCTGATTTTAAATTTACTTCAGTCAGACAGGAATCAGAACATGTGACTGGAAATGATTGGAAAAACAAAGGGTGGGGAAATGTGTGACATCTTTTGCCTAAAATTCTGACCAGCAGCAGACAATGTGACCTA
This sequence comes from Lepidochelys olivacea, assembly GCF_965140295.1. Taxonomy (NCBI): domain Eukaryota; kingdom Metazoa; phylum Chordata; order Testudines; family Cheloniidae; genus Lepidochelys; species Lepidochelys olivacea. The sequence continues at coordinate 51,234,780 of NC_140421.1, read as the reverse complement.
TCTGTCTAGTCAAAGGTCAATTTATGTTATGAATATCAAATATCCTGGGCAAAGAAGTTAGAAAAATCAATAAACTGAAATAATTGGGGGCAGAGGAAAGCCTACACTTGACCAAATCTTCCTTGGAAATTGTTCACCTCTAATAACAACCCTTCCTACCTCATACTCACTGTAGTGTCTCTTGTCCCTATGGGCAATGCACAAGTTGAGAACTTCATATTATTTTTCCCCAGAAAAGAAGTGGGAGCAACATACGGCTTGAAAAAGTTACAACATAGGGTCAAATTACAGCAGTCAGCTTTAATGTCAATGGTAAATCTAGTATCTCCAGTGCTGAAAATATTAAAATATGGATCCCAAATTCCACAGGGCCTGGCTGGATTCTTAGCATTAGACCAAACCTTGCCCTTGGAGGTTCATTTGTGTCTGACACTGAAGTCCATGGAACTTGCCCTCAGATGCAAGTAGAAATTCTGATCTGTCTGTTTTCTCAGCACTCTTGCTGCTGAGACACTTAGTGCTGACACCTCTGAGGCTAGAAAAGCTGGAACCTTCCCATCCCTTGTTGCTGGAGTTCTTGGCAATGGAATTTACTCCATCTATAACTGTTCACATAACAAGCAAAGGAGTATTCCCAAAATAACTCTCCTGTGAAAGTGCAATAGGTCAGTGAACACTTGCCAGTTGCTTCATGGCTGAAATCTTGAAGGTAATAAATCCCACAGTCAGTATGGAATGTAAATCTGTATTCTTTAAATAACTGGAATATTCTGTGTGCTATAGAAACATGAGCTACAAAGTTAGAATAACAGTAGGTTCACCAAAGGAGGATAAACATTGGATCTGTTATTATTGAGCAAAAACCCCATGTGAACCTATGTGGAAGGTAACCTTGTTAATTATTAATTCTTTGGAGGAATTGTTCCGAACAGTTGACTTATGCCAGACAATGCTGACACATTCAGTGACACCTTTTGGTTTTGTTTGACCACTGGAGTACTGCTTGGTTTACCTAGGGCTGCTTCAATATGGACACTTGATTCCCCCTGCCTTCTCCCCTCCTCAGATTTTTGTTCATATATCTGTATTGACAGTCTTTCCTCTGGGCAGATGCTCCCATTTTTCTCTTCTCTGATTGTGGGGTTTGTACACTGTTCCCCTGCATTTATTATACAGTCCTTACTGAAGAATGCTAATTTGTATGGTATTAATAGCCTTAGCAATACAAAAAGCCTCATTTCTTGCTTTTGTGCTAACAATGAACATTCATAAGGAAGATCTTCTTACACATTCTTCAAATGCTTGGCTATAACATGTTGATATATTAGTTACTGCATTTTGTATTTTTAAGGGTTGGAAAAAGTTTCATAGAATCATAGAATAGAATCGTAGACTATCAGGGTTGGAAGGGACCTCAGGAGGTCATCTAGTCCAACCCCCTGCTCAAAGCAGGACCAATCCCCAACTAAACCATCCCAGCCAGGACTTTGTCAAGCCTGACCTTAAAAATATCTAAGGAAGGAGATTCCACCACCTCCCTAGGTAACGCATTCCAGTGTTTCATTAACAACCTCTTTATTCCTCATTTCACTGAGATTGGAAGTGCCTATGTAATGTTCCAATGGGTACACTACTCTGCTATCCATCTGATTAGACAATAGGCTGAGCTATCCTTTGCTCATTGTGAGCATATTGTGGACATGCATCCTTGTCATTCTGTCTCCTAAGGTCAAAACAGACCATGCACAAGTAAGTATCTCGCCAGCAGAGGATATTGCCCAGCACAGAGAGATGCTAATAAGTAGAGCTAGAGAAATATAGCAAAATTCATTACTCCTAAACCTTTTATTTGGATTTTTAAACAGTCATTTTGCTTGTGTTCATGATTAGACCTGGGTGATTTTTTTTTTAAAGTGAATAGGTTATTAGTTGAAAAATGCAGTTTGGGGCTGATCAAAGCTGTTTGGATATTCTGATCAAACTTGGCTAATGATTTTCGCTGGGAACATTTTTGGAGTATTTTGGAGGGAGGAAGGATTTCCAAATATTTCAGAATGAAATATTTCAACATTTTTGAAACAAAATGGTTGACTTTTTAAATTTTGAAGCAATGTTTCATTTAGAAATTAGCTAAATGAAACTAACACCGCCAAAAGGGTATTTAAAAAATAAAACAAAAACCCAAATGTTTTGATCAAACAGTGTTTCATTTAACCCAAAACAATTTTGGGTTTTTTTGTTTTTTGTTTTGGTGAGAAACAAAAATTATCTCAGCAAACAGAAGAAATGTGTCTATAAAATGTGTCAAACAGATTTGTGGAAACAGTGGATTCTATTCATGAACAGTTGATAAACTGAATAGTGCTAAATTTGATCAATAAATTCTTTTCCTGTGAACAGTCGGTCCAGCTCTACCCATAAGTCAATCTCTTTGTCCATTTTGGATCTTGTTACCTGACTGCTCTTTCCAGCCTGCTTTGGCTCACAAAGTGCCAGGGAATTCAGTTTCTAATTCTTTCTCCTAGCTATTTGGGCCAGATCCATAGCTCAGTGAAGTCAATGGGACCCTTTTCATTGACTTAAAGGATCTAATTGGATCAATTTCTATATCAGAGGTCCCCAAACTGTGGGGCATGCCCCCCTCGGGGTGTGTGGAGGAACATTGGTGGGGGGTGTGTGCAGTGGGGCCCTGGCCAGCCCCCCTGGGGGACTGGGAGGGAGTGCCACCCAGCCCTGCTCTGCCCTCAGCCTTGCTCTGGCTCCCAGGGGAGGGGAGGGGCATTGACAGGGGTAAAGGGGGTAGGACCATGAAAAGTTTGGGGACCACTGCGCTATATATTTTAATTCTTTCTCATCTAAACTACAGGCTGTTGGATAAGCCTTCTTTGATGTTTCATATTGATTAAGTGAAATGATCAGTCCTAATCCATATCCTAAGAGTCATGGCTTGTTAAGCTTCTCAAAAAAACTTCTTTCAAGAAGGCTAATAATTCAATTGCCTTTGCTATAATAAAAAAAAAATCCTGCTCTCCGTTTTTGATATAAAAGTTGGCTGTATGAAGCCCTCAGGCTATTGTCTTTTAATCTAACTTGCCCATCAGTATCTGTAAAGAATTCTCATTTTCAAATGACTTCCTGACTGTGTTAGCTTGGCTTTGAATTCCGAATGGATGCATTAAATTATTTATGGACTGAATAAAGGTTTGTTACAGCAGATTTAGGTGCACCTAAAAGACAACTTTTATTCTGGTTGCAAAATCAGTGTTACCTATTTACTACCAAACAATTTAAACTGGCAAAATCCTTAACTCAAAGGGATTGTAACTTGTTGTTTCCATCCTGGATCATCGGACCAGTTTAAAGTAGATGACCCTGAAATGGCTGAAATAAGGGAAGCTAATTATGAAAAAATGTGAAAAGCTATATGAATCCTTGAGTTCTGTATTAATCCTAACTGTCAAGCTGTCCAGTACGTTGGCACAATGCAACTTGCTAATTACATACAAAAGTGAACCACAAAGATGAAAGTGGCTAGAATTTAAATGAAGAAAATACCTATATTTACCATTATCAGTTACACAAAGGGAACTATCAGGACTCTTGGAGGCAAAAAGGGTTTGCTCATGTTTTTGATTAATGATGAAACTGCAGCAACAGCTATAGCTATCAATGCATGTGAAAACACAAATTGAACTCAATAACTGTGCTTGCAAGTAAGAGCCAGGAACTGCATGTATCCTATATGAAACATATATAATGCAGTGCTTCCTTGTCAGGAAGCTATTCTGAGAGATCCAACAGCATTGTTTGCACTGGTACCTATATACCATTCATATCCTATTATTGGTGTCAATTTTGCATCTTAGCCCATATGTACAGAAGCCATGACACGCTGCAAAGGCTTCCAACCTACATTATTTTCAGGTATTCCTGGTGTATCCAAAACTCTTACGCTTAACCACAAGATCATCATCCTTTTCAATTAAGACAGCATCTGGCGATTCAGAAGACATACGTGGGTTCAATCCTCTGTGTGGGCTTGGGCAAATAACTTAGTTTCTCTGAACCTCTGTTTCCCATCTGAACAATGCAGATAATAATACCTCCTTTCTCCCACTTCCTCTTGTTTGTTTAGATTGTAAGCTATTCAGGGCAGGAACTGTCTCATACTTTGTGTCTATGTAGTGCCTAGCATTGTGGAGTCTCTAAGCTCTACTGTAATACAAATATAATGTAATGTGTGCAGATGTTATGCAGAAGTGGCCCTTAATATGGTTTCTGTGTAGTAAAGACACAAGTTTCTACTTATGGCATGTAGAACAGTCCTTTCTCTTTCCCTTAACTTCCGCCTTTTTAATTTCTACAGACATTTCTCCGAGTCCAGCAAATCTGGAACCAGCTTCTTTGGGAACAGGTATGTTAGGACTTCAAAACATGAGGTTTTTATTTCTTAAAGGGAAAAAATAGCATTTAAATTACTAGCAAGACTGGGGCAATTTGTCCTGTGGAAAGGGCTTCTCAGGATATGCTGAAGTCTTGCAATAAAAAGAACTAGCTGTGCTCACCTATCCTTTAAAACTTCAGGTGTGGATTACAAGTGCTTAAATCTGTTCTTTTTTTTTCATTAAAATGTACATGAAATTACAAAAGGAAAAAAAAAGACTCAAAGAAAGAGTCAAACTTTTTAAATATATTGAACAAAAACTGTTTGGGTTCACGCCCAGAAGCCAAAGAGTCTGAAACTCGTTTTCCAGAACACATGAACCTCTTGCAAAAGACTGACTTCAGCTAAAATTGAAATATATAGAGCATAGACATATTTTTTTAACATTTCATGGAAAGTAAATGTAATGCTTCTGAGTAGTAGTGTGGCTCAAAGAACTTAAAAGACAGAATTCTGATAGCTTGCCAATGCAACTCCATCCTGAGAGAGAGAAGGGAAACAAACTTCTAGAATGATCCCTGCTTTCACTCTGCCATAGATGTTAACCTTGATCATCCACTTTTTTCACAAGTAGGTTTGCTTCCACCCGGCCCCTTATCTTCCTGTCAGAATTAATAAAGCCACTACCTTCTTTTAAATCCCTCTTTAAAACATACCTTTGCTGTGATTTCTCTAAATTCCAACCATCTGGCATTAGCTAGGTTGGCAGATTTCTTGACTAGTTTAACACTGGGACTACTTCTGGAAATATATCAGTACTTGCTGCTGTTTTGTGCCATACCCAGCTCCTGCTTCTCTGTTTATTCCCTTGTTGAATCTTGTCCTAATTCAAGATGGCTAGGTCCCTGTGTCAGGCTCTATCTTGGTGCCAGGCACTGTGCATGTGACTAGAACGAAGAGTTTCCAGATCCATAATTGAGGCCTTCATACCCTATTGCAAGAATGTCATACTAGCATATTAAGTATTCAGTCTTCTAGCCTTTTCATTTTAACTGCAAACTAGTAATTTTGACGACAGTTCTTTTGATGTTGGCCACTATTTATTAGAAACAGTAATGAGACTGCCTACTTGATCATTATCATGAATATGAACAGTTGAAAACTTAGCAAATAAAATTGGTTACAATGAGATGTCCCACCAATTAGCCTTTAGGAAAATACACAGACCCATTGTTCTCCCTTGTGACCAATCTAATTTTCTTCGTCAAGAAAAGTATCTAAAGGTAAATTGATATAGTTCCTTAGACTATGGTGTACTGAGTATTGTGTATTTAGTTTAGTTCTTCCTGAATTATCAGAACATGCTGATTAAAAAACTTTGTTTAGATCAGTCTTTGCGCGTAACTTCCTTTTAATTGTAGATTTTTGCTGTCGGGGTTGTTTAAATTTTCCTTCTGAATGGTGAGAGCAAACAAGTTGATTTCTCTGCTTCCTGTTTTGGTCAGCATAAGATGATTGTATGACAAATATGCCTGTCATTGTCAATCATGTTGTAAGCCTTCACTTTCTCAGGAACATGTTTGTTTCCAAAGCTTTTCTGTTTAAATATTCTGTGGTTGTATTGTTTTGGACAGTTAACATTATGTATATGTATCCCAGAGGAAATGTACACAGTACGTGTAAAGGCTTATAAAGTAGTTCATGTATTTATATTCCGCAAAACATTGTTTACTTTTCTTGGAAACAATTTGGGGCATTTATCACCGAATCACACTTTAAACACAACACTGTCTCATCCCTAAGCTGGATCCAGATCAAAAGCAACTCCTCGATCAAGAATTCTCGAAAGAAGAAATCCAAACAACTATGAAATTCATGCTCTCTGGCATGAAAAGCAATATTCATTTTTCTCTCTGCTTCAATTGTTTTGCTGCCAGGAAATATAAAAAATGCTCTTCCTACACATACAGACAGATTATCGTACAAATGCTAGAAATATACTTGCAAGGTGATGAACACAGCATAACTAGTTTTGAAAAACAGGCTGTGTCCTAAAGGGCCTAAACGTCCATCTGAAAATGTCTGCTTTCAACTACCTGAAAGGGGGTTCCAAAGAGGATGGCTCTAGACTGTTCTCAATGGTAGCAGATGACAGAACGAGGAGTAATGGTCTCAAGTTGCAGTGGGGGAGGTTTAGATTGGATATTAGGAAAAACTTTTTCACTAAGAGGGTGGTGAAACACTGGAATGCGTTACCTAGGGAGGTGGTAGAATCTCCTTCCTTAGAGGTTTTTAAGGTCAGGCTTGACAAAGCCCTGGCTGGGATGATTTAACTGGGAATTCGTCCTGCTTCGAGCAGGGGGGTTGGACTAGATGACCTTCTGGGGTCCCTTCCAACCCTGATATTCTATGATTCTATGATTCTATGATTCTATGTTGGTTGTAATCCCTCTGACCAATGCTGAGATTAAGATCACTGCAAAATACTTGGTTTAGCACTTTGTTTCTCCTGCTCTGTCAGACTTCGTTTGTAAGATTATTATTATTTTTTTTTTGGTAAGGCAGCTGAGTGTTTACAATTCTATGTACTATAACTGAAGAAAAGAGAAGCTATAAGTCTTACAACAAAGACAGTGAAGAAACTAATTATTGCTGACTCTTTGTTCATTGCTTTTAAAAGTGGTCAGGCAGAATAAATAGTCTGTGTTTAGCTGGAGGCGGTGTACATGGTGAGAATACAGGAATGCACAGCTGGATCCCTTCTGCACTCTGTATGTGTCGTGTATTGTGCATTTTCCTGAATTATCAACTATCCACAGTATATGCATATATTAAAAGGCCCATACTATTTCTTTAGCATAGCTCTTGAAGTCAATGAATACGTCCTCCTAAAAAATCAGTAGTGCAATCTGTCCTAAAGACTACAAGATTGGCCTCTCTCTGGAATAAATGTAAAAAGTGCCATAGAGATCTTCAGTGAAGGTTGGAGATAAGAATTTTGCCATTAGTCTTTCTCCCCAGGATATTGGGATATTGATATGTAAATAGAAATTTACATGCATTTTGTGTAGTAGGCTAATACAAGAGAGAAACACTGGAAAAACATCGAATTCTTTGTCTTGTCTTGCTCAAACTTGAACATTTGTCAACTTCAATCACATGGAGTGCTTATACTGTAAACTAAGTTTATACTTCTTGCCTTGTACCGCTTCTTTTCCTGAGGTTGTGGTGTGGTGTATTTTTACTGTGAGAAGGTCCATTCCTCCCTATATGCCATCAAGGAGATCATGAAAAATCAGTAATGAAGAATGCACAGGCATGTGCATATCCTTACATAGAGCATCTGTAGGGACAGAACACCTCTAAGAACTCCACTTGTTGTACAAGCAAGTAACCTCTCCTTGTTAATAACAGAAACAGAAATCAAGTGCTCATAGCAGAAGCATAATATGGTGGTGTATTTTTAGGATTCTGAAAATTCAAAGCTATGGATCTATTTAATATAGAACTCAAAACAGGGATGCTTTCTGATGAGGCTTTGAAACCATTATGTCTGAAGATGAAAATAAATTACAGTAGGAACAAAAAATGTTTGTTACTAAGCTCTACAACTGTAAATTCCATTACTATTAGACTAAAAATATATGAGAACTTTTCATGTTTTATGATAGATCTGAAATCATACTTCCCAGCTAGGAATTGTGATATTTTAATTGATCTTCATAGAAATATAGAAGTTAGAGATGGCGGGAGGGGGGGAACCTATGAGAATAATTTGATCATCCATTCCATTTCACTGCTGATAATAGGATTATTTCCTACAGAACATTGCCTAGCATTTTATCTGAAGTTTTCCCACAGTTGTGGCTTCAACCACTATCTTAGGATGACTGTTCCACAGCCGTCCTATATCCCAGTGTCAGGAAGACTTCCTTCATACTTGGTGTAATTTTCTGTTTAATTTATCCCTTAACTCCTTGTTATTCCTGTTTAAACCTTTTCTTTGTCGTTTACACTCTTCCAGTATTTGTAACCTGTTACGTTCCCCTCTTTGCCAAGCAATAGTATACATCTTTAGCTCTTATAATCTTTCCTTCTACATCAATCCCTTCCTGCTCATTTTTTCAGATCTTTTTTCAAATAGCTAATGGCTTTCTGGTAATGCAAGTATATCTGGGCTTGTGCATTCAATTCTAAATACTTCATCAGAGTCACATGGAGCTTGTCTACACTACAGATATTTTCTGTGTTTGAATACAGTTGTGAAGAATTAATGCAAATGTGACAAAATGCTGATTGTGACTTTCTGGAAAGCAAGGACAACTTTTGATTGTGGTTTGCTGACATAACATTGAATATGGTTTCTTGTGGTTGGCATCATATCAGCTAGCGTGGTTTTACACAACCATGTTCAAACATGATACAATTTTGTAATGTAGACAAGCCCAGGAAGGGGGACTGCTACCATGCTGTGATGTCTCCATCCACATGTGAAGTCCCAAATGACAGTCTGTCTTGCCACCATATTGCATAGCAATTTATGTATTACTTGCTGTATAATCTCCCTTATAAGCCTCTTTCACTATGATTGTTTTCCAATGCTCTTATGCTTATAGAATTTCTTTATTTTGGACTATTTTTCCCAGATGTGTTAGCTTGTATTCATCCAAGCTGAATTTCACGTTGTTACTTTGCTGTTTTCTGACCATTTTTGTAAGATCTCTAGGTCCTTTTGTGTTACTCCTAATGTGGGATCTAAGCCCAGGATGTTTCAGTATTTGTAGCTGGAAGCTGTAGCTCATGGTATTATACATTAAATTGCTAGCTTCTGAATGTTCAGTAATCCAGGCCACACTTTAAAATACACTGTTTACAGTTCATCTTCCTGCACACATGGTGGAAGTCCAGAATATGAAGGAAGTCTGCCTGAGACTTCTATCCGAGTTCATTACTAATCATGACATACAGAGAATGAGGAGAGGGGTTTATCTTTTGGCATAATCCACTGAGCGTGCCCACAAACCTGGCAAATCCCCATGTATCTATAAGAGAACATGAGCATCTGTGCAGAAATTAATGAAGTTGCAGTATCAGGGATTTCCCCCATGGCTGCAACTGACCAAAAGACTGCTCTCTGCAAGGGTTGATTTCCCCTCCCCTACCACATACTGTGGGGAGGGATTCATGGAAGCACTAAGCATCTCCAACTTTATTGCTACTCCAAAGAATCTCAGAAGTGCTGAAGGGCCCACCCAAAGCAGGTTTGCCCATTTCCCACTCCTGTCCCTTAAGTCCCCCCCTTTCCCCCTCCCTCGCATTGCTGCCTCACAGAGAGCAGTTCATAGGGTCCTATGAAAAAGGGGATCAGGAAACCAGGATGTTGCCCTACATAAATAAAATGATAGAGAAAGACCAAAAGACTTTGAACAAATAACAAGAAATTTATACGGGCAGTATGTGTGTTCAGCTACAAGACAAACTCAGCAAAATGAATAAACTGCTAGTGAGATGTATTAGTGCATGTCCTACTGTAGCTACAGTCTAATTAGTATGTTACTAAAAGTACGCTAGAAAAAAAATAGGTGAGCATAATTCCAAGTGAGTACACACAACCTAATGGAAGCGTTATTACTCTGTGGAGAAAGTGAACTGATGAATTATTAAAAGAAAAATTTGCCTCTTGCCAAACTTCCAGCTACAACTGTCTCTTCCATGGATGGCTCTCAAAGTCAGTTGAACATAATATTGCCAGACATCAGGCTTCTGAGCCACCCGTTAGAAGAGCTATTTATATAAAGTCTGATGTCTGGTATAATTTTCTGGTAGTCTTAGATGTTTAATCTCTTATTCTCTGAAAGTGACACTACACATAACAATGAACCAAAATATGTTTGGGGTTTTTTTGGTTGTTGTTTTTTTTTAATCCTAAATGAAATATCAACACCATTCCTGGGCTTAGATCCCACACAGAAAGCTCAAGAGAGATGGCCTGTATATGCCATCTTGATGACAATCCAGTCAAAATGCTGGTCTGCCCAAGGACCAGGCTTAATGCTTGATCCTGAACTCAAATTCTGCCTTGTGCCACTGGGCCACTTATGATTCTGGACTACATCAATATAGCCACTGCACAAAAGTGATTTTTCCTTCCCTCCCATCTTTCCAGCCCCTGCCCCCAACTCTTTCAAGGAGCTCTAGCTACAGTTGCACATTGTGTGTAGAAGAGATATGAAAAGAGTACTTTTCCATGAGTTTGAGACACGGCAGTATGATTCATATGTAAGAAGAAAATGTTTCCAAGTTTGCTTTATAAGACAATTCCACATAGTTTCCTCAAGTTGAGTAATTAAAATATTTAACTTTCTACTCCAGCTTGCATTGCTGAATTTGTTTTGCTATAGTGGGAGATTCACATGCACACCTGCTTCTTTCCTTATTCTCAAAAACATTTGAAAGTTTGATCCAAGCAGTAAAAAAAATCTTCACCCTTGGACAAAGATCAATCTTGTGGAAATTTCTGAGTGAAAGTGAAAGATTCAGAAACTTGAGGGAAACACTTGAGCAACAATTGCTGTTATTGGCGTTACAACTATGATCACCTATCAGTATTTTTTGAGTTCTTTAATAAATAAAATTATACTATAATAAGAATGTTAACATTTTTCTCAGCTACCTTTTCTCATTCCATCTTTTCATCATCACTAATATTTTAAATAACTTTTCATTAACACTATTTTAGAGATTTCTCTATTGATTTATTAATCAACATTCTACTGTGAAATTTGAAAAGAAATAGGTTAAATAATGTAGATATCATGACAATTAAACTTCTGTTAAACCTAAATCAAGATAAAAATCAGATTGACCTTTTGTCCTTTTGTGCATTTTTCACCTTTAACAACTGCTGTCTTGCTCTAAGCATTTGAGGATTGATCTGTTTGTCAGAAGTTGACAATGTGCTCAGGCAATCCTTTGTGTAAAGTGTTCCATTAATTACTATCATTACATTAATTAAAGTAAATGTGAGAGTGAGAACATGTTGACAGTGCTAAAGTTAATGACCCAAGACATTATTACGTAATGCACCTTTGAAGTTAATTCGAGAGAAGGATTTTAAGTTCAAGGAACTAGTTTGAGAGGTGCATTAGTTATAAAATTCCAGAAGCAGCAATTTTGGTTATTTCATGCAATGATGGGATCATCCTGATAGTTAATATATACAGTTGATCTGAAAACTATATTTTGTTTTTGAGTCATTGTGTTAACTGCTACCTACCACTTTGGAAGACAGTCCCAGCGTCGGTGAGATCACCGTCTAATTTAAGACATGATGCAACAAGTAAGTCTAATCAACAACAGGAGAGAAAGAGAGAATAGTAATAAAATAACATAAGTAAATAGACTAATGATGAGCTTGACCCAATACCCTTTACTTCAGTTGGGCTTTGAGACCAAACTCAATGTGCTTAATCTCATGGTTACAAATCCAATTGAAATTTTGTTTTATATATTAGACAATTGTAACTCTCCCTATTTATATATAAGATCTTCCATATTGGCTGATTTCTTGGTAGACATCACAGCAGAACTGAGTCTGGAGGATTGATATGCAAGAGAAGAAGGTAAAAAGGGCGAGTACCTCAATTTCACTGGTAATAAGAATGTGTGACCGATGTTCACTGCTATACAAGGATGTTCTCCCAAGATCTTATTTTATTGGCTAGAATGGAGGGACAAGTATCAGAAGTGTGACGAACTGTCACATTAAAATGATAAAGCTATAGCTGCATAAGGAGTTGACTAATATAAACAAAGACAATAGACTTATTTTATGTACAATGCATTTTGTACAATGGTAATCACTTCCCTCAGACTTACTGAAACCTAAGTTGCTGTGTAATTTTAAAGTACTGTTGTGCAACAAACTTTTGGTTCACTTTCCATTAATATTGGAGCACAAAACATAGCAGGAATGAGAATTTGCTGATACTCCTGTCTTTTTTTTTTTTTTATTTAAACACACTTTTTCATATTTCTGTATCTTTGAGATCCCTTTGCATGGAGTCTATTCATTTTTTCCCCTTTAACTCACTGATTCCCTTTTTAAAAACCTTTCTTACACCTTATATTAAGGCAAACGTGGTACTTTTTTGAACTCCATATTAAAAAAAATCCAGCATGTGTGAGCCCTGGAAAACTGATTTACCACAGCTGCGGCAGAAAGCAAACAGAGGGGTGGTTTTTTTTTGTTTTTTTTTTTTCTTTTTCTTAATTTGACCAGGTCTCGGTAAGTAGAAAGACAGTATGGGCAGCTGCTAACTCAAAATAAGTTCTGCTGATAAGGATTTGGTGGAAGGCATTTTTATCTCATGCTAATTTGTTTACTTAGTAAATCCATCTTGGCCCACAAATTTAGGTCTGCAAGTGATGGAATTAAACTGGTTCCTTGGGAGAAAAACAGTTTAAGGTGCAAATGTTGCCCTTTCGTTTTCAGTGTTCCATTTGTGGATCTGCCCTGTGAGGAATTTACAAGTCTTCATTTCAGAAACTTATAGGATTAAGCATTGGCTGCACCTAATATCTGGGGCTAGATTGCAGTGTTACTTTTCTTCAGTGTGATCCATTGTATCTTAAAAAGATGAAAGGAAAAGCTTTCTAGTAATACTTTACTCCAAGAATATAGAAAATGGATTATTTTTTTAATATGGGAATAGGGTGACCAGACAGTAAATGTGAAAAATCAGGATGGCGGGGGGGGGGGGGGTAATAGGAGCCTATATAAGAAAAAGACCCAAAAATCTTGACTGTCCCTATAAAATCAAGACTTCTGGTCACCCTTTATGGGAATAGCATTATCTGAAGTACTTGTTTATGCTTTGGGATCCTGATCCATGACTATGATTCCTAGGTGCCACAGAGATCCTAATAAATAACAACAAGATGCTTAGACCATGTTCTCCATATATAGTCCCAAACATTAAACTACAATGGATTGTCCTAGATCATATTTGCCTAAACATGCCTCATTACAAGTATGGACCAAAAATAGGTATCACAACATCTACCCATGGCAACATAACTTTACAAATATCACAGTGTTAAGATTAGTGGAGAGTCATTGGTTCTATTGTTGATTATAATTGATAATACTTTCTGTATGGAGGTGACATTGCCATCCACACTTGAAAAGTTGGTGGGTAGACCTTGGACCAATAAATCAGCTTGATATTAAATATCTTGCATATTATTATATTGCCTTGAACTACTACTCTTTTCATAGAATCATAGACTTTAAGGTCAGAAGGGACCATTATGATCATCTAGTCTGACCTCCTGCACAATGCAGGCCACAGAATCTCACCCACCAACTGCTGTAACAAACCCCTAACTTATGTCTGAGCTACTGAAGTTCTCAAATCGTGGTTTAAAGACTTGAAGGTGCAAAGAATCCTCCAGCAAGTGACCTGTGCCCCACGCTGCAGAGGAAGGCAAAAAAACCCCAGGGCCTCTGCCAATCTGCCCTGGGGGAAAATTCCTAAATATGGCGATCAGCTAAACCCTGAGCATGTGGACAAGACTCACCAGCCAGACACCCAGGAAAGAATTCTCTGTAGTAACTCAGATCCCATCCCATCACAGGTCATTGGGCATATCTACCGCAAGTAGTCAAAGATCAATTAATTGCCAAAATTAGGCTATCCTATCATATCATCTCCTCCATAAACTTTTCAAGCTTTGTCTTGAAGCCAGATATGTCATTTGCCCGCACTGTTTCCCTTGGAAGGCCGTTCCAGAACTTCACTCCTCTGATGGTTAGAAACCTTCATCTAATTTCAAGTCCAAACTTCCTGATGGCCAGTTTATATCCATTTGTTCTTGTGTCCACATTGGTACTGAGCTTAAATAATTCTTCTCCCTTCATGGTATTTATCCCTTTGATATATTTATAGATAGCAATCATATCTCTTCTCAGTCTTCTTTTAGTTAGGCTAAACAAGCCAAGCTCATTGAGTCTCCTTTCATAAGACAGGTTTTCCATTCCTCGGATCATCCTAGTAGTCCTCCTCTGTACCTGTTCCAGTTTGAATTCATCCTTCTGAAACATGGGAGACCAGAACTGCACACAATATTCCAGATGAGGTCTCACAGTGCCTTGTATAATGGTACTAACACCTCCTTATCTCTACTGGAAATACCTCACCTGATGCATTCCAAGACTGCATTAGCTTTTTTCATGGCCGTATCACATTGGTGGCTCATAGTCATCCTGTGATCAACCAATACTCCGAGGTCCTTCTCCTCTGTTACTTCCAAGTAATGCGTCTCCAGTTTAAAACAGAAATTCTTGTTGTTAATCCCTAAATGCATGACCTTGCACTTTTCACTATTAAATTTCATTCTATTACTCTTTTGGGGGAAGGTTATTGAGAAGGTGGTCTTGGAACAACTCCTCCTTTATTTTACCCTTATCTCAAACCATGCTATATACCTGAGATGCTGTCAGTAAAACTGGTTGATTACATTTCTCTATTTTTTTGGAGATAAGTGTCTTTGACAACCCACTCTAGGTATATTAGCAGTTTTTTATACTGATCACCATGACTTGTTGGCTCATTGTGCAGTCTGGTTGGTGGACAGACTAGACCTCATGGAGTTAACTTTTTTTTCTTCTAGAGTGGTTCCAATAAATAATGTTCAACAGCTGGTCATCTGACAGGATTCCATGCTGTCAACTCTGTGCATGTGAGAACACTAAGGGAAGTTAAGAGACAGTCGGGAGTTCAGTATGCTGATGATATTTTGCTATACACCTTTCACATTGATCCGAGGTTCTACAAACTCTCTAACTTCCAAGAGTGTGTCTACACTCCCATGTAAACCCAGGCTCAGACAGTGGCTCAAGCCTAACCCTCTTCCATGTACACAACCAGGGCTTGGTCCCAGTACCTGCTGGCCTCCAGGGTGTGAGCCCGAGTCAAGCCAGGGCCCAGGGTTCAAACCCAGGATGAGTCAAAATATCTACACAGCAAAGCAATAGGAAGTCCACCAGAAATACCCTACAATCCCATGGGCTAACTTCCTTAGTTCTCTTTATCCCAACAATCTCCAATTGACTCAATTGAAAACAGAAGACACCCACTCTTGGTGTACAGCAGCAACACAATGAGTCAGCATTGACTCTTCTATTGTCTTCTGATCACTGAGATGCAAACACACAAGTGGAGAGCCTTCTGTGGTTGCAATGGAGGCTGAACAGAACAAGCCGTTTGCAAAATGTGCTGCTTCATGGTCAGAGGAGCACAACCAGATTTTGGTGAATCTCTAGCGTGAGGCCAGTAATACTGTAGACTTTAGCAAAAGTACCAGGAATGACCACGCATACCAGCAGATAGCTGAAAAGCTGGCAGCTTAGCAAATTTCCCAGATTGGTGACCAGTGCAGGAAGCAGAATAAGTGGCTCAAGAGTGAGTAGCAGAAGAACCAGGATCCAGAACTGCACCTCGGGCATCTCGCCAACCTCACATCCATTTTATGAGGAATTTAACTGGGCACTACCCCCAGCATGGAGCCAATCGTGATGTATGACAACCTGGTCAGTGGGGTTGGTGCCCTGCTGTCCCCTGAATCCAGCATGGGAACTGATGTGAGCAAGCAGCAGCAGGCTCTGAGTCAGGAGCATGAAGTGACTCTACTTCTGAAACCAGTGCCGTGGGACAGGATCAACAGCAAATTCTGGATCCATACAAGTTTGCCGCTTTGTATTCAACTCAACAGTCTGTGGAGCCCCCTGGAAACAGTGTGAAACTGTATTCTATTTTCAAATCTAGTCCATTTTGGTTAGAGAAAGTCCATGCACTCACCAGTGACAACATTATTTCTCCCAAGCACGAAAGGTATATCAGTTTTCATTCAGAAATGTGCCATGGGTGGGGAAGAGGAAAGCTGCAGGTTTGTGTGATGCCATAACAGGGTAAGCCATGTGTAAACTGATGTATCATCCTTTTAATTCCCTCATGGATTCTGACCCAATCCTGGTTGCTGACAAGCTGCAAGCTTTTCCTGAAGCGGGAACTTCAGATAGGTAGTCACATTGTGGGGAAGGGCATATTTCCAGAGCCACCTCAGTCAAGCAGATCAACCTACTTCACTCATAGATGTGCTGGTAAGTCACTGTATGTTTCAATACTTTGGCTGCATAAACTGCAGGTTTCCCACTAGCACTTTGGAATAACATCTCCTTTTGCCAATAGGGCACCACAAGAACAGTTATCCTCCAAAATGTGAAAGGCCTGGAATAATAGAAAAAGCCTTTTGTTGCAAGCCTACTTTCCACCCTATCCACAACCAAGTAGTTATGTAATTTTTATAAAACAGAAAAACTTACTTACCATTGTCTCTGCACTTCCATAACTGCAATTACCCAGGCTGTGTTCAGAAAGATTCTGTGGAGTGAAGCACCTGTTTTACAATATAATTTGGATCAGTTTTGAAATATAACATTTTATGTCCTTGAGATTCCACAGTACTTAGTTCTCTGCTTCTCCACTGAACTACTTCAGGCAATAACCATCTGTTTCTTATCCTTTTTCAGGCTCCTTGACCTCCGCTGGCTGCTGTATGTCCAGAACTTAACCTCTGGCTCAACATACCTTCATGGACCATTCGAAATGGAAGTGTTTCCATAATGAAGTTCTGGTTTAAGTTCTTGAGAGGACTGACAAACTGATCCAGTACAGCAGCATGGGGGTGTAAGACTGGAATGACGGCAGGCTGAGAGGCAAAAGGAAAGGCTAAAACTCACTGCACAGCTGGAGGACAAGGTTTTAGAAAGGGAACAGTTCCTGGAACAGAAATGGTGGCTGAGGGAGGAGGACCCAGGTCAACGGAGATAACTGTTTGAGTGATTCATCCCTATCATGGCTGGAAGAACACAGGCTCCAGCTGCCTCTTCCACACCAAGGCCTGATTCCCCTGCAACATACCTGCAGTCCAGAAGTAGCTTGGACAACTCCATGCATTCATGCACCATGAATGGCTTGGCCCCATTGCAGCCTTTCTTCTTGAACCTCTCCCTTCTGGATACCTCCACCCCTCCGTCGGTGCCAAGTGTGCAGAAAGAAAGGAAAGGAGAATGTGGGGCCAAGGGACATGAAGCAATAGGGGGTTTATATCATGTTTGCACTGTATTCTGCACTTCTATTTTTTTATTTTTTGTTTTGGAAATGTTCTTCAGTTTCTTGTTTTGGGATGCTGGCAGCTGGCCTGCCTGGCAATGGGCGACGGTTGTATTGTTTTAACACATTTACAAATAAAGCCTTTTTATGTCATCATGAACGTTGATTGCTATCACTGCATCACATTGTACCATCACAATTTGAGATAATAAAGCTTAAAAACATGATCAGGAGCAATTATATATTACTTCGGAAACAATATTTCTCTATGCAGTTATGCAGCAATTTACACGCCAGTAACTTCCTTGTATGAGCCTATACTGTGATTCAGCCCTCCCCATTAATTATTTATCATGTCATTCATTTGTTAGTTGCAAGGCAGTCAAGCCCACACCCCTCTCAAGCACTGATCCCCCCCCCAAGTCCAGTGAATTTACCCTTTTCCCACCAAAAGCACATTGTTATAGGTACTATTTCCCCTCTTCCATTGGGCCATGCAAGTCCATAATGTGAGAACACAAAAGCACCTCTAGCTTCTATTGCCCAGGTGTACCAAGATCCAGCTGTGGTAGGTGCCCTTTCTGGCTGAGTGTACCAGTCGGTATCTTGGGTGGGTCAGAAAACACCACCAACACCTCATGCAGTTTTGCTTTTTTCCTGACAGCAGAGTGAAAGCTCACGCAAAAGTAGTTCTTCAAAATGACTCCCTGGCAGGTGCTGTCGGCGGGCTGTTCGCATTTCCTCTGATGTGCAGGGTGGGCAGTAAAGTTTTTCCACAGTGCATTACGTTGTAAGGACTAGTGCAGCCACATTTTGGGAGGGCACTAGGGACTCTGAGATATGATTGGTCTGGCTTGGATCAGCATGCTGAAGTGTGGATGCCAAAGCCTGAGGTTCAAGCAGGGGTTAGAAAATTCTTAACGTGGGGTTAAGAATCAGCCCAGGGTTCTCTAACATGGGTCAGTTGACTTGAGTCCCACTGATTCTGGGCTTATATTGCAGTGCAGGCATACCCCAAGAGATAGTGCCCCTTATTGTTACTCACATGAACAGATAAAACACAATTAAGAGAGGAAAATGGCTACATGTGTGTATATTGCTATGTAACTAAATTACCATTTCAGTCTACTATATAAATATTGGCTATCTGACAGTTATCATAATTACAATATTCAACAGTGAGCTATGGTTTGTATTTTTCCATCTTGTAACAACCAATGTCATGAAAAACAGAAAATTGCACAACCTCAATCCATTATTCTAAAAAGCATTGCTCATAAGAATATTTTCCCATCACACAGGATATTCTTTGGAAAAGTAAGTGTGCTGCTTTGATCTCCCCTATATCCACTTTTTTTTTTCTGGCCAGACCTATTTTCAGGTTGGCAGCATCTTTCCCAGATCATGATGGGTTTCACTCTGAAGTCTTTCTTTCATTCTGAGGATGGATTGACAGTCAAGAAGGACAAGACATGAAGCCATTTGTGTAACAGTTGCAGCAAAAATGAGAATTTGGATCAACATATTTATGATGGGTTGTCCCCCTTTAAGGTGCCACCTGATGTACTGCGACTGAGCCTGCCTCTTCTGCTAGACTGGGCCCCCTTTACCCTGTCTTGCTGAGCCAGGCTCTTAAGCCTCCTCTAGCACACATAGGCAGGGCCACGCCCAGCTGCAGGAAGACGCAGACTCTGAGATCAGATGTGCGAAGACTCAGTTTAAGGGACTTGCCCCGGCACTCTGGTGCCCACCTCCCTTGGAGTATAGACCCAAAGTTATATTGTCTTGTGCTGTATAGAAAGATCTGCACAGCGCAAGCTCATAAAAATTCACCCTCTCCCTCAATGTGAAGAGAGAGATGCACAGCTTCTTGCCCCCCCAAGATGTGAATTGCACAAACTGGTTATATTATAAACAAGAAATAAGTTTAACAACTACAAAAGACAGATTTTAAGTGATTATAAGGGATAGCAAGTGGAACAAAGATTACTGAGCAAATAAAACAAAACATACTTAAGATCTTAAAGAGACTGGTTTCAAGAAGTAATTTCTCACCCTAAATGTTATCTTAGGCAAGTTGCAGAATTTCTGTAGGCTAGAGTTCCAGTTATTATTTCTTACATCCTGGACCCCTTGTCTCAGTCTGGACTCTGCCTTTCCCCTCAGGTTAGGTCCTTTGTCTCTCCCAGTACTTTGAGCAGTCTTTCTTTGTGTAGGCAATTGAGGAGAGTCAAGATTAACCTCCTCCCCAGTCTTAAAAAAAATTTACCTAAGGTGGGAAATCTTTGTTTGATCCAGATTCCCTCCTCAGAGGAAAAGTACCAGCAGTGTCCAAGGTATTTTGTATCAGGTGACAGGACCACTTGACTTCTCAGGAAGGAGAGAGATTAGTATCTTCACAGTCTTATTGTTTCTTCCTAATGGACCATCAAGGCTGTGATGGCCGGTTGTCTGGTGGGTGTCTCCTAAATACACACACAATTGTAATTGTTATCTCATGTAGGGAAGTGAACAGAGCTTCGGCTCCACTCCCCCCATGCACTCGGTGGTATACTACACCAATGCTGCCCCAAACAAGGACCTGGTTCCTTTTACTCCTTCCTCAGAGCAGCAGGGGAGCCAAGGAGATTGTGACTTTAAATCACAATTTCCCTCCTGGCATGTTCCAGGTGTAGTCCAGTGAACTTTGTAATGGGCAGATTGTGCAGTTATGGTATAATTTCAACTGGAAAGTAAAATTTGAGGATTGTTACTGAATCCCTATAAAATATTAGAAGAAATCACCTAAATTAAATCTTATTAATACCTATAGTTTTCACAGTCAAACTGTAAATTCTCACAGTATGAGCCCCTAGAATGGCCCTGTCTTTAAATTCCCTTACCTAAGGCTCTAATTATTTATTTTATCAGGCTATTATTCTCTTACTTTTCACCAAGGATCTATTACTTTTGAACTGTCTATCTGAGCTCCAACAATTGTCCTTAGGTCCAAATATTTATTAGACAGGAGAATAATTCAAAGTGACATACTGTGCAAAGCACTCCAGGAAAAATCCTTTGGATGATTATATATGTTTTGTATTTTCTTCAGAAAGCAAAGGAAATGATGAAGAAACAAAGCTATTACTAGCTGAGGACTGACATTCATCCAGCTGCTTGAGACCAATTAAAATTAAATTTAAGAAATAAATACATACCATGTAAAAAAAGTGATGAAGTCACAACAACCTGGTGCAGAATCTACTGGTCATAGATACTGAAGTCAGAGGGCAAGAAGAATGCCAAAAAGGGGGGAAAGAAAGAGGAAGAGACAAGGGGGATGGGGGAAAAGGGGAAGGAACATTGTTGTGGTACAAAGAAAACCCAAGTACGTTCTAATTTAGTCGAGACTATGAGCAAAAATATTTTATATTAAAAGTAGTGTGAGTACTATACATCTTCTATTCCTCATAGTAGGTCATTAACACATGAGTAAACCCGAGAACTGAGTGTCCTCGTAGATTCCCCGCATTGGTAAGGTAACAAGATACAAGTCCTAATAATTAGCCAGATCATCCTCTCTGCATATTGATGCAAAAGCAAGTGAACTCCGGTGGCTCTCCATGTAGGGAGGGAAGGATTCCTGCCTTCTTGGACAAACCCAGCTGCTCTGTGAGGTTATGGTGTTGTGTGTCAAAAAGCAGGGGTGCTGGAGCAGAGGGACTGTCGACAGAGATCCATTTCTCACAGACTTGCCATATTTTATGCAGAAGTTTAGTTGATAATTAATACAGTTTGGATCCTTAACAACTTTTGGGTCCTCCCTTTGAATTCCACTGTACAAACACAGGCAGGATGGTGTATGTGTATGGGGGAAGAGAAGATGCTGACATCAGCTGCATGGCTCTTCTGTTGGGAATGAAGAGAGAAGCCAGTAGATCAACACAGATGGAGGGATGCTTCACAGGCAATTCTGTTAGATCAACCATCTGGAGGTGTTTTTTCTTTTCTTCTCTGGCCTTACCATGCTGTTTTTGCCATGGAAGGGGCAAACTGGCCCTATAGATCTTCAGCACCTCAAAGAAAGGAATTTATCAAATCAGTGTTGAACAACTGAGCATTATAATAATATAGCTTATGTGCTAACTCAATATAATTAGTTATCCCTCCCTTGTTCATTATACTCATTGCATCTTGTCTCTGTAAGGTGTTTGTGGCTGGCATTATGTTTGTACAGCCCCTAACACAGCGAGCCCCTGATCTTTGGTGGGCAGCTTTGAAATTACCTCAAAATCAATAATTAAGTCAATGATCCAGCATAGCCAAGGCTGTTTTCTTAATTAGGCATATGCTATGTCTCAGTGACTTCTAGTTAAGTCCTGAAACCACTTTGAAAACTAATACAGGGGAGTTTTCTAAAAAGGGCAGGTGAGTTCAGAAGAACTATGTCAGGTCTGGTGAGTGTGGGCATCTGGTTAGATGTTAGAAAAGCAATTGATGCTATTTTCTGATAGATTTTTTGAGACTGGAACATAGAACTATAGCATCAAAATTTCTAAAGAAGCAGGATGCAGCATCAACTAGCAACAGAAGTCTGTAACAGCTGTTTCTTCTTCAAATATTCCAATGGTCTGTATGGACAGAGCTCCTGCTGAGGTTCATTGTCAGGGCAGCTGGAACTAAGAAAGAAGCAGTCATTACCTCATACATTTATTTTTCTGCGGGGGTTTTATCCACTTTCTTTCTCTATTAAATCTTAAGGTGCCTGTCACCTAACGAGAAGGATAACAAAAAGCTTGTTCCTCACTTAGACTGCTCAAGGCATGGTTCTTTCTTTTCTCTCTCTTCCTTCCCTTTTCCCCTAGAGATATTCCAGCATTATTCCAGCAGTATGAAACAAGCTATGCAGTTTACATCAGAGCAATAAGATTGAGAAGGTCTTGATCCATTAAAACATTATGCTCAACACATTGGAAATGGAGTAGATTCTTAGAAACACATGGAAGGATGAGAATCATAGAATTAAACACATTTCTACCTCCCTCCTTCCCACACTGGATATCTTGTGTTAGCCTCTTGTGTCTTTTATATA
Source organism: Lepidochelys olivacea (assembly GCF_965140295.1). Lineage (NCBI taxonomy): Eukaryota > Metazoa > Chordata > Testudines > Cheloniidae > Lepidochelys > Lepidochelys olivacea. The sequence goes on along the minus strand of NC_140421.1, from coordinate 51,212,150 downwards.
TCTGTTAAAGCCTTAAGCATCCATCAGACAAGAATATTAATGTGCCAATAAAAAATTCATTCTGTGTCAGTACAACTAAGAACCGGCAACCTTATTAGCCATGTGGTGATGCTAAACATAAAACTATCAACATATTTTCCAAATGCCTAATTATTGTGTTTAGACGCTTTGTATGCCAAGTCTTTACATGCTGCATTAAAATATTTTTAGCATATCAACAATTTAGACTTAAAATAAGCTGTATTTTGTATATTTACATATTTTAGAAGTGAAACATCAGTGTCTTATGTGGCATGGTAATGAACTATGAACCATGAACTCATGGATTCCAAAGAAAAGTAGTAAATATTTATGAACCAGAACTTTTTAGAGGTTCATTTTAAATTTGACTTTGTGACAAATTGTTCTTCTGAGATCTCCAGCACCAAGAGTTCAGCTCGTTTGGCTTAGCAGTCAGGACCATTTTGCTAGTCTTAATAAGCATTTACTCAGGTAAGCCATCTGTTGACCTCAGTAAAAGACTGAGGAACCCTGGCAGGATATGGCTTCCAAACTCTTCATTGCTTATCAGAAGTGAACCAAACCTCTGCATCTTTCATCATTACTCTGATCTTTATGATTTGATGTCTGTTTATTCTCCCAGACATTTGTTTGATGTGCTGTGATGACTTTTTCCTGGGTATCTTATCCCTGTAATTTTAAATGACATTAAAAGAACATTAGGTAGCATGGTTAAATATTCTATCATCAGGAAGTGACAAATTTAAGGTTTTATGAGTAACCAGAAATTTTACCAGAATATACATATGCCTCCTTGTGGATACACAATATTAAAGTCTGCATGCTCTTTATCAAAGATTCATGAACAGATTTTTGGTTTTTTTTTCCTTTCATTTTCATACACTTGTGCTATTTGTATGGTCTAATTGTTCTGTGTCTCTTTATTGATGTGGTCAGAAATTATAAAAAATTGGGTCCTTCAATTTGTAGGAACCAAATGTGATTCACATTAAAGGGTGAGGTTTGCAGAAAGTGCTAAGCACTAACTTTATGGAAATCAGGCCCCTTTATAGTGTCTCAAATTGGGCACTCAAAAACATAGCCATGAAAAGCCATAGTCACTCTTAAGAACACTGGCCCATTGACTTTCCTTGCATTTGTTGGTGCTCAGCATATCTGAAATTAAGTGACCAAAATTAGATGCCATTTTGAAAATACAGCTGTCATAATAAAAAGTCTAAGAAGTTATTTTCCTTCTAAGACATAGGTATGTGTCACAACCTGGCTCAGCCCTCTCCCCCTCCCAACCACCCTGGAAGGACACCAGTCTGTTGTGAGAAGATCCAGCCACTGGATCCTATGTGCTCTAAGCCAACTGTGTCTGGGCAGAGCCGGGTCACTATTCCTAGCTCTGGATCTCCAAGGTGCACTCCCAGGGGCAGGCCTCATGTCTGCCACCCTTCCTTGGGATGTGGAGATATACAGCTACCTGAGACCCTAAAATCAATGCCTTAGACCTCCCAAGCCCCTAGTTGCTTATACATAATCCCTCAGAGTTCTAGCTCATTGTGGGTGCTCTGAATTTCTTGATAAAATGGAGTTGAGAATTGTTACATACTGTGACTAAGTGGGATACATATGTATCAAGTTTTCCAGCCCTCCTGTATTTTATACTTTCTTTTCATTTAGTGTCAAAAATATTCCTTAGACATAATGCAGAGCATGAGGCAGTTAACGATGTATGTAACTTAGCTGCAAACCCAGATGGCCTATACATGTCAGCAATTTTTCACTATTACTTGATTTTGTTTCAATTAATCTGTAGAATGTTGAAAGTATAAGAATAGTTTGCTGTGTAAATATCATATCAGCAATGCTGCATGATAAATGAAAACTACACTGGGATGCAGGGACTGTTACATCATCTGCAATGACCTGAGGCCTTTTCAGCTACAGCTTACCAAGGATCTTTCCAGCGAGGAAGAGGAGCGAAATGCCATGATAATTGTCACCATTGTGTCTGTCCCCTTTATGCTTGTAAATTGTTACGATTTTGGCATATTTGAAATCTTGGGGTAAAACCTGTACTCCATGAATCCCAGTGTGGTTTTGTTCATCACGCAGCACTGCTGACATGCAGTGTATTTTTCCCGGGTTGTTTGTCCGGCATTGGCAGCAGATTACATAGTACTATTACCACCATGTTTCTAGGTTTGTAAAAAAAATTGCATGTTGTTACTTGAGAAATAATATGTGATCATCTACTTATGGACTCTATGCATACTTACATGAGTGATTGTTGCACATGCCACTAAACTTTGGCATTCCAGTCTGTTATGTGTTTAACAGTGCAAGCTATAATGTTCTGTTCATGTAGGGTTTTCTAAAATGGATTTTTCTTAGCCCCCCATTCTCCAAGTCTCCCACTTAAAAAATTTTTTAAAGTCATTATTCTGGACTATTTCACCAAGGATCCATGGAATGCAATGAATCCAACATTATGCATAAGTTTTGTCTGAAAGCCTCTCTCTCCACAAAGAGATCAGGTTGTCATTATTTATCAATACAAATGAGAAGATAACAAACCGAATGGGCAACTACAAAAATAGGGATAAGAAATACTTTGCTTTGTGTTCAGGTTGGTACAAGCAGATATAACTAGAACTCCTGAGTTGGAATAAATAAAGAAAATTCATACCTTCTGTCAGTGAAAAATCCCTAATGGTGGGAGATCAGCTTGAATGTGGGAGATGCCTTCAGCTATCCTACTTTGTGTCATAATCCTATTATGTCTCACAAGTTAAGCAAGTGTTCAGCTTGGTCAGTACTTCAATGGGAGGCTTCCAAAGAATATGTATGCAGTGAAGGAATAGGTGTTGATACGTTGGTTGGTATCAATCTTCCTAAGTCAAGTCATTATTGAACTAATATCCCTGCATGGTGTTTAAGGTCACTATGCTAGTGCCAATGTCTTCTTCTGAAGAGATGTAAAGCTGAGGTCATGACTCTTTGTAGTAAGTAGAGGACCCATGGTACTTTTTCAAAGAGTTAGAACATTAAGGCTACTATCCTGGCCAAATTCCAAGTTGGGTGTTTACATTATGCCTCGTAAACTTCTCCCTACAGACATTAAGAAATTATTAAGTCATTATTAATATTACCGGTCAATGCTCCGTGAAAGTGGGTTGCAAGTTAACATTGGAAAAGTAAGGAAGGTGGAATATGGAGGGATCCTGGCTCATGACAACTCATGACACCAACAAAGTTAGTGGTCAGTCCTGGATGTGGAAAAGATTGTTTACCGCTAAGAAACATTTATGAGATTTAAGTAATATTTTTTAGATAGCTTGTTCTGTTAGGACATTGTGCCTGCAATATATTCTTAGTATGTTGCACTCTCAGCCCTGAATTTTGTGGCTATTGACATTTGTTGCATCCCTAACACTGCAGCTTTTTTTCCATCTGCATATTTGTAAAGCTTCACCCCCCACCCCCAAAGTCTTGCTCAAATGGTCTTCAGCAGTCTGTTTGGCCACTTGGCAGAGTTTCCATGACAACAAATAACAGATTTAAATCTTTTTATTAAAGTTAATGTTTAAAATCAAATTTATACAAGTTAAGAGGGAAGGTACTGTACATCTGGTGTTGGGCTTGGGTTATGGGGGAATGCAAGTATCAGTTACAAGGTTCATGAGGTACATATATATCACATAACCAGCATAGATCCATATTGGGGTGTGGGAGTTTTTAAAGCATCAGTGGATAAGTTGGCTCAGGTACACCACCAGTGGAATGTATTAAGAGTCCAAGTCAGTAGTGGTGTAGAGAATAAGTACATGGGTGGGGTATGTCCCTCAGTTCGTAAGGGAAGGAAGTGGGTTATTTCCCTGATTGGCGTTCTCGGTTCTCGACCTGGTACTGGTGGTATCCTGTTATGTGTTCCATGTAGATGTCTCTGGAACACCTGATGGTGTCAGACACCATGAGCTGTCTCATGAGCTGGGTGTAACATTGACCAAATCCGCACGCTCTCAATACCGGCTCGTTGTGGGGGTCCCATGTGCTCAGGGCTCCCAGGATCACATGGGCACCAATGATACTGCCAAGAATGACCTTGAGCGGATCACTGCGGACTATGTAGCTCTAGGAAGAAGGATAAAGGAGTTGGAGGCGCAAGTGGTGTTCTCGTCCATCCTCCCCGTGGAAGGAAAAGGCCTAGGTAGGGACCGTCGAATCTTGGAAGTCAACGAATGGCTACGCAGGTGGTGTCGGAGAGAAGGCTTTGGATTCTTTGACCATGGGATGGTGTTCCATGAAGGAGGAGTGCTGGGCAGAGATGGGCTCCATCTCACGAAGAGAGGGAAGAGCATCTTTGCCAGCAGGCTGGCTAACCTAGTGAGGAGGGCTTTAAACTAGGTTCACCGGGGGAAGGAGATCAAAGCCCTGAGGTAAGTGGGAAAGCGGGATACCGGGAGGAAGCACAGGCAGGAATGTCTGTGAGGGGAGGGCTCCTGCCTCATACTGAGAATGAGGGGCAATCAGCAGGTTATCTCAAGTGCTTATATACGAATGCACAAAGCCTTGGAAACAAGCAGGGAGAACTGGAGGTCCTGGTGATGTCAAGGAACTATGACGTGATTGGAATAACAGAGACTTGGTGGGATAACTCACATGACTGGAGTACTGTCATGGATGGTTATAAACTGTTCAGGAAGGACAGGCAGGGCAGAAAAGGTGGGGGAGTAGCACTGTATGTAAGGGAGCAGTATGACTGCTCAGAGCTCCGGTACGAAACTGCAGAAAAACCTGAGTGTCTCTGGATTAAGTTTAGAAGTGTGTGCAACAAGAGTGATGTAGTGGTGGGAGTCTGCTATAGACCACCGGACCAGGGGGATGAGGTGGATGAGGCTTTCTTCCGGCAGCTCACGGAAGCTACTAGATCGCATGCCCTGATTCTCATGGGTGACTTTAATTTTCCTGATATCTGCTGGGAGAGCAATACAGCGGTGCATAGACAATCCAGGAAGTTTTTGGAAAGCGTAGGGGACAATTTCCTGGCACAAGTGCTAGAGGAGCCAACTAGGGGGGGCGCTTTTCTTGACCTGCTGCTCACAAACCGGGTAGAATTAGTGGGGGAAGCAAAAGTGGATGGGAATCTGGGAGGCAGTGACCATGAGTTGGTTGAGTTCAGGATCCTGACGCAGGGAAGAAAGGTAAGCAGCAGGATACGGACCCTGGACTTCAGGAAAGCAGACTTTGACTCCCTCAGGGAACGGATGGGCAGGATCCCCTGGGGGACTAACTTGAAGGGGAAAGGAGTCCAGGAGAGCTGGCTGTATTTCAAGGAATCCCTGTTGAGGTTACAGGGACAAACCATCCCAATGAGTCGAAAGAATAGTAAATATGGCAGGCGACCAGCTTGGCTTAATGGTGAAATCCTAGCGGATCTTAATCATAAAAAAGAAGCTTACAAGAAGTGGAAGGTTGGACATATGACCAGGGAAGAGTATAAAAATATTCCTCGGGCATGTAGGAATGATATCAGGAGGGCCAAAGCGCACCTGGAGCTGCAGCTAGCCAGAGATGTTAAGAGTAACAAGAAGGGTTTCTTCAGGTATGTTGGCAACAAGAAGAAAGCCAAGGAAAGTGTGGGCCCCTTACTGAATGAGGGAGGCAACCTAGTGACAGAGGATGTGGAAAAAGCTAATGTGCTCAATGCTTTTTTTGCCTCTGTTTTCACTAACAAGGTCAGCTCCCAGACTGCTGCGCTGGGCATCACAAAATGGGGAAGAGATGGCCAGCCTTCTGTGGAGATAGAGGTGGTTAGGGACTATTTAGAAAAGCTGGATGTGCACAAGTCCATGGGGCCGGACGAGTTGCATCCGAGAGTGCTGAAGGAATTGGCCATTATCTTTGAAAACTCGTGGCGAACCGGGGAAGTCCCGGATGACTGGAAAAAGGCTAATGTAGTGCCCATCTTTAAAAAAGGGAAGAAGGAGGATCCTGGGAACTACAGGCCAGTCAGCCTCACCTCAGTCCCTGGAAAAATCATGGAGCAGGTCCTCAAAGAATCAATTCTGAAGCACTTGCATGAGAGGAAAGTGATCAGGAACAGCCAGCATGGATTCACCAAGGGAAGGTCATGCCTGACTAATCTAATCGCCTTTTATGATGAGATTACTGGTTCTGTGGATGAAGGGAAAGCAGTGGATGTATTGTTTCTTGACTTTAGCAAAGCTTTTGACATGGTCTCCCACAGTATTCTTGTCAGCAAGTTAAGGAAGTATGGGCTGGATGAATGCACTATAAGGTGGGTAGAAAGCTGGCTAGATTGTCGGGCTCAATGGGTAGTGATCAATGGCTCCATGTCTAGTTGGCAGCCGGTATCAAGTGGAGTGCCCCAAGGGTCGTTCCTGGGGCCGGTTTTGTTCAATATCTTCATAAATGATCTGGAGGATGGTGTGGATTGCACTCTCAGCAAATTTGCGGATGATACTAAACTGGGAGGAGTGGTAGATACACTGGAGGGGAGGGATAGGATACAGAAGGACCTAGACAAATTGGAGGATTGGGCCAAAAGAAATCTGATGAGGTTCAATAAGGATAAGTGCAGGGTCCTGCACTTAGGACGGAAGAACCCAAGGCACAGCTACAGACTAGGGACCGAATGGCTAGGCAGCAGTTCTGCGGAAAAGGACCTAGGGGTGACAGTGGACGAGAAGCTGGATATGAGTCAGCAGTGTGCCCTTGTTGCCAAGAAGGCCAATGGCATTTTGGGATGTATAAGTAGGGGCATAGCAAGCAGATCGAGGGACGTGATCGTTCCCCTCTATTCGACATTGGTGAGGCCTCATCTGGAGTACTGTGTCCAGTTTTGGGCCCCACACTACAAGAAGGATGTGGATAAATTGGAGAGAGTCCAGCGAAGGGCAACAAAAATGATTAGAGGTCTGGAACACATGACTTATGAGGAGAGGCTGAGGGAGCTGGGATTGTTTAGCCTGCAGAAGAGAAGAATGAGGGGGGATTTGATAGCTGCTTTCAACTACCTGAAAGGGGGTTCCAAAGAGGATGGCTCTAGACTGTTCTCAATGGTAGCAGATGACAGAATGAGGAGTAATGGTCTCAAGTTGCAGTGGGGGAGGTTTAGATTGGATATTAGGAAAAACTTTTTCACTAAGAGGGTGGTGAAACACTGGAATGCGTTACCTAGGGAGGTGGTAGAATCTCCTTCCTTAGAGGTTTTTAAGGTCAGGCTTGACAAAGCCCTGGCTGGGATGATTTAACTGGGAATTCGTCCTGCTTCGAGCAGGGGGTTGGACTAGATGACCTTCTGGGGTTCCTTCCAACCCTGATATTCTATGATTCTATGATCAGGGCGTGTATCTGGACCTCGTAGCCCTGGGCTCTCAGGGTGTCGGCCAGCAGGGTGTACTTCAACGCCTTCCATGCTCAGGCCTTGTGGAAAGCCGGTGACCTATTTTCAAATGGCACCGTGACCTCTACCATGAGGACCTTCTTTTTTTCTGCATTGGTCACAACAATGTCAGGTTGCAGTTGGCTGTCTGTTCTGGGGATGGCGGCGTTGATACCATATTAACTATAGGGCCAAAGCCCTAAATGTAATTAAGCTAGGCTCCTGGATAATAAAAACTATTTTATGTATATTAAAAGGGGGCTATAATCAAATAATTGATTATACAATTATTAAAGTAGGCAAACAGTTGTGATTGGAGTGTTGGTTAAATGCTTTTGTTTGCCTTGGCATTTCCAAAGTTAATATATTTACTATTCTATAGAAAAGAAAAAGGTTGTTATCCTAACTGTATCTCTACATATTTGCTAAAATTGATAGCATTATGAGTATTTGGAAGGCATACTGTTACCACCATTAATGCAAGACATTTTCTGTGCTTGGTAAGCTATGATTGGAAGACATTTAATATCTACTAGATCTGAGTCTATTATTAAAGTTTCCCAACATTTCCTATTATAAAATCATGTTTTAACTTCCTTATAACTTTTCCAAACGTAACCATTTGGTTTTAAACTTCTCATGTCAGGTGTGTGGGGGGGAGGGGGGGAGGGGGGAGATTTTGTCTGATTAAGAAAGAAAAATAAGCCAAAGCAGTTCCACTGCTTCTGAGAATGAGACTAGGGAAAAATATATAATTTTTCCTCATGTTCAATTCTGGCCATCTCCTCTTTAAAAAGCTATAACATCCTTGTGCTTTGAAATTTGGCTGAGAAGTGATCTTTGTGTCAGGGATGTGTCTCTTGCTGTTCCTTGTGCAAATCGGCATAAAGTTGGCCAAGCTATAACCCTTTGAAAAGTGGCACTATGCACATGGTCAGTAGAGACCTGTTAGATTTTAGCAGTTACATTTCTAGAATATTTGATTCATGCTGGGCATGCTCTAGCCTGGGGCAGAGCATGACTTTCCCTGCAATCGCAGCTCTGGGTTGTTGTTGGCCATGTCATGGCTGGACATCTGATATGAGAACAGGGAGCCTGTTTCTCTTGTGCTTTCAGTGATCCCCTTGCTGAGCCTAGGAGGAAACTGCTTGATATGACCGTAGAGGGAATAAGTGCCAAAGCAGTGGATGTTAGTTGCGGGGTGGGGAGTAATTGGGACTGGAGACTGGTAGGGGTGGGAAGAGAGGGAAATTGGGACTAGAAGTTGGGGTGGAAGGGAGCCTGGAACTGGAGACTAGGACGGAGGAAAGAGACATAACAGTTGAGAAGCCAGACGAGAGGGAACCGGGGCTGGCTGGGCAAAGAATGTGGGAATAGTGGGGAAGACTGGATCAAGGAGTCTGGGGCAGTCAGACTAAAATTTCTTGGGCAAGGAGACTGGGACTATGGTAAGAAGCATGAAGAGTAGGGACTAGGGAGATGAGCCAGGGATGTGTGTGGAGGGAGGACTGGAACAGGGACAGGTTGGAAAGGACAGGGCAGAAACTGTCAATCTTGGAGAAAAGGGGCAGAAGAGTCTGTGCCCACTAGAGCACATTCCCCTCCAGAACCTGGACTCAAGCCCAAGATTCCTGAGTCTCACCATTCCTCTGCTGTCAGCAAATATCTGTGAATCCCACTGGCTGAGCCCCATTCACAGGTAATGGCAACCTTATCATCTTGCATTTCTTAATTTTTGAGTGCTTGACTTTGAAACCTCAATAATGTTCTTTTAATGCAGTCTTTTGATGTGTAATTAGATATTAGCTTGCAATGTGAAATGGCATAAAGGGGTTAGGGAAGCCAATACAATTTAGGTTATAAAGTGTTATGACTGCCTGGGGGAGGGGGAAGTCATGGACTGTGGCTGCATGGAATGGCTAGGAATGGCTTCTGGTCAAATACTTTTCTTCTGTTTCTCTGAAGACACCTCAGTGGCTGCTTTATGGAGATGAGGCTATAAATGATAGATTGACAGCGGCCCTCTACTGGGGTGTCTACACTATCCTTTTTTTCTAAAATTTACCATCATTGCTACAACTGGTGCAGCTGTGTTGGTAGACATGTTGTCTGACTTTGCTCAGAGCATATCTAGTTGACATAATAGTACAAATGCCAGCAGCAGTAGCTGTTGTTTTATATTTGCTAGTCTGTTGTCCTCCATTGCTACCACCTGCAGAACTGCATTGGTGTAGTAATGGTGAACAATTTTATAAAAATAAACAATGTAGACAAGATCTGTGGTCTTTTTGTCAACCCCCTGCAATTCCTAGCATAAATTAAAGTTGACTGTTAGCATTAACTTGTGCTTGTTCTCCCCCTGGTTCAGCAATAAATTCCCCTGTGAAAGAGCATTCAAGGAGGCAAAGCAGTGGCCAGTGGAAGGCATGGGCTTTATGCTCCCATGGATGGTCCTGGTCTCTGGTAGATACCCATTTTGAGATCAGTGGGTTTCACGGACTGATCCCTGGCCAATTGCAGGGGGAAGGGAACTTTTTTTCCTTTTTGAAAATCTTTTTTGAAATTGTCTGCCTTCGTGGTGAAAAAAAGAAACAAGATCTTGTTTTCCATAAGATCCTGTTAGAGGCATAAGAGAACTTGTACTTGCACAGAAATCCCCACTCTATTTATTGCGCCTTATAGGAAGAATAAGTATGTCTGACTTTGAATACATTGGTGCTATGGGTACATATGGGAGCTATATATTAGACGCATAAGTCATCGTGTGCATAAGTCATTAAAAGAACACATACTTTCCACTACAAGTAGATGTGAATTTGAAAAATCTATATGCCACCAAGATAAGAATTTATCACAGAATTTCACTGGGATCACTTACACTGTCATAAGCCCCTTCAGTGTCATTCCTTTGTTTACACAAAGCTAAATTCAGGCACGTAAAGACATGTTAGAGATAAGTGCAAGGATTCGGATGACAGAAAATCAATTATTTATTCCACTTTAGTTCACATTCGCATTTAAACTGAATTTCATTAATTTGTATACAGTATACATGCTGGGTTCAGTCAGTAAGAATCTGAATGGATTTAAAAAAAAATCTGATTTCTAATCTCTAAAATAGTATTAAAATATCTTATGTGAAGATATTCTTGTGTGAATATTCTTGTGTAGCACTAACTGGATGTATTTCTCTCTGCTGTAACATTCAGTGTTAACATTACATTTAATGGCGTACTCTTTACTGGTTCTAAATTATTCTTTTATTCTGTTTTGATACTATCTCCCTGGTCACCCATTAAAATAAATTCACTTATAAATTTCATGGTACTTGAATTTACTTGCAAATGGTCAGGATAACTTTTTCAGCTTCTTTTCAGCATATTAGCCCCTGATTCTACAACTTTTTGTGCATAGACAGACCCCCTGAGACCTCACAGTGCCCCACTGCATAGAGACATGGGGTCCACCTGCACTGAGTCAATTGCATGGTACAGACTTCAACCATCATTTATGGATGATTAATATTTTATGAATGATGAATATTTTAATTAATAAACATTAGTAAACAGTCATATAAATGTTTCCAATTAAAAGTAACTTCACATTTATTGGCTACACTAAAAGTACTTATACAATACCGTTCATATGATGATTATATTTACGTAAGGACAATTTGTCATAAAAATTTTATTTATGTAGATGAAAAGATTCTAACAGCAGATCCATGTTTAGTAAGTCTTAATTTTTGATGCACATTAAAAATATACAACACATATACGGTCAAAGACACACACATGTATAATATATAGACTTTTTTGTTTCTGATTTATGTATTTTTTGCCTATTTTAATTTGCATGTGCTTTTTAAAAAATCCTTGGTTGAAAGTAAGGGACAAGTACAGGTTGTTTACCCATGAATTAAGCGCAAAAACTGACCAATTTTGAAAGGATCCATGGCACTACTTGTGCACAATAGTTGTGCAGGACCAGGACCATATTTTCTTATTTACACATTTGTGGAACAACTTACAATGGCTAATAAAATGTAGATGATGTGCTCAACTCTTGTAAACTGGAGTATTTCCACTGAAATCAATAGAGCTATGCCAGTTTACAGCAGCTGAAGATCTTGCTCAAAATGTATGGTAAGTTATACTCCCGGGCTATAATGTACAAGTTGAGCCCTTTGTCATCTGAGAAGTCCAATTAACTTCAAGAAGGTCTCTTCTGTCAGTGGGACTACTCATATAAATGTTTGTTTTATAGCTTAGGCCTCTTCTCAGGTAAGACCTACAGAATTTTAGCTTTTGGAGTAAGAGAGGTTCTTTTCTGCCTTCAAGTAATAGGTGGGTAAAATCAATATAAACTACTACTGGCAATAGTTCTTTCAGTAGCTTTTTCATTGTTAACTTGACAGAATATTTTTTCCAATGGATAATGATTTGCGTGGCTCCCTCCCTTTCCCTCCTTTCTTCCTGCACATACAACTGGGCTGTACTGCTTTCTACAAGTGCAGTGCTGTTGTCTCTTGTGTCATTATCTCAAGTGTGGTGAGAAATTTCAAAATGTCCTAATTCCCAATATCTCTGTGGATCACTGTGGCTCCCTTAATGACTAGAATAATTAACCGTGATAATATGCTTTCACGTTCAGTTTTAATTAATCAATTGCACAAGTAATATAGAAGTGATGAATCACATGCAATACAGCTAAGCATAAGATGGGATTTACATACAAGACACTACATGCTAATGATAGAAGGGAAAGAAAATAGAGATGTTACAGAGACAGCCATTAGGAAAACGAAAGGTGCAGAAAGAGAGACTTTAAATTGTTGGATGCATTCCTCTCTGCTCCTATCTTATGCTATATGCACTGGGGCCAAAAAGGAGGGATTGTTAAATGACATGGATGTGACTGATGAGGTAAGAAATGCTGACAAAAATTGTTTGAGCAATGATTGAAAAAGCAAGCGGAAACATTTTTCTTTAGCATAATACCTGATCATTTCTTAACTACACTATTTTTTCCCTAAAATGGGTAGAGAGGCTGGGGTGTTTTATTTTTCAGAAACCCTCATTTCTGGCCCCACCCTGGAGCCCGCACCTCTCAGTTAGAGCCCTCCCACACCCCTACCCCTTGCCCCAGCCCAGTGAAAGTGAGTGAGGGTGGGGAAGAGTGAGCGGGGGGGAATGTAGTGAGCTGGGTCAGGGCCTTGGGGAAGGGGTGGGGCAAGTGACATGGCCTCAGAGAAGGGGCAGCGCTAGGGTGTTCAGTTTTGTGTGAGTAGAAAGTTGGCAACCCTAACTAAAGACTAATCCTCAATGGATCGATACTGACTAATACTATCTGAGGTTCTGGCCCTTATTCTCCAGTGTTAGGGCAGAACCCCCTTTTCTTAGGGGTTCTTTCTAAATAGTCCATAAAGGTATTGCAGCAAGGTATTGCATTGTCCTTAGCAGTTAAACACATTACTTGTATTAGCTACATGGCTGGTAACATCAGTGTGTGGCAGTTTTCAAGACATATTGTTTGAACTAATCAGGTGGCTGTGTTATTTTAGATTTTAGCTGAAAAATGCATTTTATAAATCATTTAAGATCACACCCATCTATCTGTTAAGATACTGCATTTGCTTCTACCACAGTTCTACTAGGTTCCCCTGTGATTAATGAAGATAATACATATATAAACTGGAGTTATTCCAGGAAAGGAGAGTGATGAAGTACGAAGAGAATGAGTAAATGATCACTGTGAGAACACTGTTATACAAAATATAGAATACTACTATGGAGGCAGATAACTTACCAAGTGATAACTCAGTCATGTTATTCAATAGTACAGCATCAGAATCATGGAATTAATTTTGATTTTCATTGTTTGGAATAAGGAATTATGGGCTTCATCCTGAAAATCAAGTATGTGCTGCAGAGCGCTCAGTGCCTGATAGGATCCAGCCCTGCATCTGGTATTGTAATATTCTGCCACAATGTAAAAGACAAATGGGGGAAGGTCAGTGAATTGCAAAATGGTGAGATTTTTGCATGGACACACTGTCCTAATGTAAAACAGATCCTGCAATTCTGTGAAGGTTGTTGCTTGCATAAGATACCATCCTTGGAAGCCCCAACTGTGGAGATTAGAAGAGTTAAGTCAGCTCTGAATATCACAACATTCTCTTCAATTAAAATTTTTGTACTTCATCAGCAGCTATTTTCCTACATTTTCCACTGCCTCTTAGAATCATAGAATCATAGGAGATTAGGGGTGGAAGAGATCTCAGGAGATCATCTAGTCCAACCCCCCTCAGGAGATCATCTAGTCCAATGCCACACATTGCTGCAGATCTTCCCCTAGGCATGCACAAGAAGATTCCCCTCTATGCATGGATGACCCTGCGTGACAACCATTCTTACCTCCTGCTGGACCCCAACAATGCACATTATAGGTCCAGGCTCTGTGCAAGGAGTGGGAGTGAAGACTGGGTGAGCAGATGTGGAAGGAATAGGCCAATGTGGGTAGGGGACACACAATCCCAACTGCAGCCTATTTAATGTTCTCTGGGAAAGATAATTCAGCACTGCACTGTATATTTTCCAGAGCCCAGACCCTGGAATCTCAGATACATTATAGATACATTGTCAAGAAGCTGGAATTTCCCATTTGCAGAGGCCTCTGAGTAGCTACATAGCTTCTTGTGATGAACAGATGGTAAGCCGTATCTATACAAGTGTAAGTGTAACAGAACCAATTGCCACTGTTATCTGCTGACACAGTTGCAACACAGTTAAAAGTTCGTAGTATATTTTGTCTCAGTTACTGGCTTAAAACTCAAGGCCTTAGCTGAGATAAAGGAACTCAATTAAGTCTTGTTTACATGTTGTAACCATGTCAAGGGTTATAGAATTTAAATTAGTAGTAGGACCTTTCATAAGGGTGACCTAATTCTAGTGAATTATTTTCTTTTTACATGGATTTCATTGCATTTAACACAGCAATTAATATGACATTAAATAGCATAGTGCACGTTTCGGAGCATAAAGTCTTTTGTGTCCATGAGGCATATTTTGTGTTTAAATCCTTGTCTTGCTTTCACTGCCTCAGCACCTGATTGACGAGCAGATCAAAACGGGAGTTGTAGCTTTATGTACTTTGGATACCAACTTAATTACCAGTTCCTAATGTGCCATCTGCCACTTTTTATTGGCTTGCCATAGTACAAACTGTAATGAGCCCCATCTTGCACTAGGCCATTTCTGAAAACAAGAGGGAAAAGGAAAAAATGTGTCGAGTAGAGTAGGTACTCTGAGGCTTAATTTGTTCAGGGTAATATAATTCTTTAAAATATGAGCAGTGCTTCAAAGTGCATAGTATTTATACTGGGAGGTGAGAAAGAGATGGATATATCTTATGGAAATACACTATACATCCTCAGTCCACTCCTGCATTACATTTTAATGTGATCAGGGAGCCCACTCCTCCTGGTATTAGCTAGGTGTACGCATGTTGGGCAGAATTGTTCCTTTTGTAACTCCATTGATTACCCTTTTACAACCTTACTGGTCTCTCCAGGAACTTCACTATTTATAATAGCCTCTATTATTCTTAGGCTGAGGTGTTTTTTTTTTCTGAAGTTGCCTAAAAGGTCTGAACGCCCAATTCCCATTAACTGTAATTCCCTTTAATTGACTCTGAAAATCTCTCAACCTTGAACTAGATCTTGAAACCACCCTTTGTTTCCTGCAATTGTATAATTACTTTAAAAATCCAAGTGTTTGCTCTTAATATTGTTGAAGGAGGAAAGAATTGCTAAATCAATACTCATGCAATTTTAAGCCAATTTTAAGTTCCTAGTTCATGTTTCTTTTGGGAAAATTATATTACATGATTAGTTGCTATCCCCTTAGTCCTGCTTTCCAAAAATCTCATGCTTCAACCAATCAAATCATTGCCTTTCATTATTTTGTGCCCCATCACGGCAGCAGTGTTCCTGATATTTTCTTATGTGTCACAGCTGATGTCCGCACAATGACAGCAATTCATCCCTGGTGCAACCCTACTGAAGTTGTGCCAGGGATGAATATGATCCAAAATGTCTTGCCCTACCTTTTTGAATGATAGTTGAAATTTATTGTGAAGAAAATGGATTGTAAATAAGCATCATGCATGTATATGTTGAGGTCGAGGTTGTTCTCCTAGTGTGTCTTTCACTTGGTAAAATATATTTAAGCACCTAAATAAACTAGCTGTTTGAAATTAAAACATAGACACACATTTAAATGATGCTGCATCAGGAACTTAAACAGAAAATTCCAAGGAACTAGAGATAAAAACTTCCAGTTTCACTAACTTCTAAAATGCTTCCCTTTCCCCATCTTCCCAGCTCTGTCACCAGACTAATTAATTTGAGCACAAAGGCAAATTAGAACTTTAGTTGAACAAGTGTGTATTGTTTTCTGTTTTCATAGACATGTCTATTTAGGAGGAATACAATCAACTGCTGGGTTCTTAATTAGCCATGCAAAACAGGAGAAAAAAAAATCACAAAATACTGTGAAAAGCTTACAAGTACATAACTAGATCATGTTAAATATATAGCTCCCATCCCTGTAGTATCTGAGGGGAGATTTTTTTAAAGGGTACTTAAGCAACTACAGATGCATATAGTTACCTAATAGGATTTTCAGTAGTGTTCAGGCACCTAGCCCTTTTGATTTCATGCTTAATGACTTTTCAACCCAGGCAAGGATTGTTTTGCCATGTATGAAAAGCTGCTTATTTTTTCCTCCTTGCTATCACCCCTTAGAGACAACCCCGTAAAGAGAAGGTTGGGGGAATTTCTTCCATATATCCTTTAGGCCAGGGGTGGGCAAACTTTTTGGCCCGAGGGCCACATATGGGTATGGAAATTGTATGGCGGGCCATGAATGTTCACAAAATTGGGGGTTAGGGTGTGGGCTCCAGCTGGGGGTGCAGGCTCTGTGGTGTGGCCAGAAATGAGGAGTTCAGGGTACAGGAGGGGTCTCTGGGCTGGGGCAGGGGTTGGGATGCGGGGGAGGGGGGTCGGGAGATGAAGCTCCAGGTGGAGGTGCTTGCTCTGGGGTGGGACTGGGGATGAGGGGTTGGGGGTGCAGGAGGGTGCTCCAGGCTGGGACCAAGGGGTTCGGAGGATGGGAAGGGATCAGGGCTGGGGCAGGGGGTTGGGGCACAGGAGGGAGTTAACAGTGCAGGCTCTGGGCAGTGCTTACCTCAAGCAGCTCTCAGAAGCAGCGGCATGTCCCCCCCTCCGGCTTCTATGCAGAGGCATGGCCATGCAGCTCTGCGCCCTGCCCTGTCCACAGGCACTGCCCCTGCAGCTCCCTTTGGCCATGGTTCCTCGTCAATGGGAGCTGCAGGGGCAGCTCTTGGGGTGGGGGCAGCATGCGGAGCCCCCTGGCTGCCCCTATGTGTAGGAGCTGGAGGGGGGACATGCTGCTGCTTCCGGGAGCCATGTGGAGTGGAGCAAGCCCCTGACCCCACTCCTGGCAGGAGCTTGAGGGCCAGATTAAAACATCAGGAGGGCCGGATGTGGCCCCCAGGCGATAGTTTGCCCACCCCTGCTTTAGGCAGAGCCATGCACCAAAGCCCTTCTGATGCAGAAAGTTCAGTTTTGAAGTGCACATCAACCATTGGGCTTGGATTCCATGTACAGGGATCTGTCTTAAATCCATTGCTGTCCATAACAATAAGAATTTTTTGCTTCTCACTCTCAAAGGGCCAGATGAAAGTCGATTTACAGTAGGAAGATAAATATCTAAACAGAGAAAAAGGTTTAGCAAGACAGAAAAGTGGATGAGATGTTCTTACTGACAAGGAAACTCCACACAGTGTACAGAATAGCTTAAAAACACATTAAATAATTTACCCTATTCTAAAACTTGGATCTTCTCCTTTTGTTGTTCCTATTATCACCTTTGTAATACACTGCTTGCTTTTGGCTCAGAATTGACAGTCCTCAAGAAATTCCTTGCTGCTACACGTTTGAAGACTTGCTCCACAGTGCTGCTACTTTCCTTGGCAGACTTCAAATTATTACATAGTATGCAGTGATAGACAGAGTAGCAGACAGCTTACTCCCTAAATACTTGATATTTGTACCTATGTGGGTGTTTACTTTCCCACAGCAATGAAAACAAAGTAATTAAGATTGAAAAATACCTTAAAAGAGATCCTTTTACATACTTTCGGCTGAAGTATTTATTTGGCTTGCAGTCGAGCAAGTGCTTGCAGTCTAAGGATTAACACACAAACTATCTTAAACCACAAACTAAATTTGTTCTCAGCTCACTATTTCAGTTTACAGCTTCACATCATCTTCAGGAAAAATTACTAATCACTAATTTCCATTGACGAAGTTGAGGGTTTTACAATATTCTTATAGCTCGTTTTCCCCAGATGCTCAATGAGTTCTTCAAACCCCTTCTTCCTTCTGCCCTAACTTATTTTATGCTGACAACCCGTATGGACTCAAGTTAATACAGTACCAAATGGGCCTTTGTTCAAGCTCAGCAAAGGTAATTGGCTAATACATTATATTTTCATACTTGGGTTCAAATATGATAGAGGTCCCAGGTAAAAATTTAAGTGGTTTCAAGATGCGGTCATGTTTTCAGTTAACCTTAGTTGAGTCCCTAAATGTTGCATGCTGAAGATCCACATTTACACCCCCAAATTGGATATCTGGCTCCTAATTACCTGACTTGCACCCACAGAAGTATATATGCATAAATCAGACCTGCAAGTTGAGAGGTTATTGATGAAAATATGTTCCCTAGTTGGTCTCATAATGAATATTTTTCCACATTATAATTCAATTATCAGTCATCTTAGGAGCAGTTCAGAACTCGGACAATGAAGGCCTGAAAGTGCCTGGATTGGAAAGTAGCAGGAAAGCTGAGTCCCTATCTTACATAGAAATAGTTCACGGCACTTACTCTCAAAGTAATTCTGAAAGTGGAAAGCAATAGTCCAACAGCTGGTGCCAGAGAAAACTCTAAAAGCTCAAACAAGTGAGAGATGGAAGCTAATCATCCATTTTGTCTCTTTGCCCAGGCAGGATTTTTCTCTACTTTACGTATCTTTTAGTGTTCTAGCAAGTCAAGCTTTTGGTGTCCCAAAAGTCAGGATACCTACCATGTCCCTTCAGATGCTTTTCTATAGCCTCAGAAATCTTACTATAAGACTTTTCTCCCATTCAGTATAAATATCACCTTTTAAAATTTCCTTCTTTTATTCCTACTTGTACCATATCATGAAATCCTCCACTTTCTTGGGGTGAAAATCAAGGCTTCTGGCTCCAATGAAGTTCAAAGTAAAATTTTCATTTTCTTTAATGGGGCCAAGATTTCACAGCTTTTACCAGATCTGTAGACTATTATGTCCCCAAATGTAATTGTCTCTTAGCTCTCTTTAGTTCTTTTAATCTTTCTTAAGTCAGCCCCTTCAGCATTTTTGTGATTTCTCTGAACTCTCAAAGTGTTAGTGTTGTATTCTTGTTGAATCCTTGTCTTCAACTAGCATGGTCTGTTTTCCTCCCTATATATTTAATTATTTTTCTCTTAATGTTTGTTCCAAGAGTTTAGTAGAAATAGTGACCTCTCCCAACCAGTTTAACTTCTATCAGTATCACCTTTTTTCCTTTACTTTGAATTGATGTTCCCCTGTACTGGTGCCTTCCTTGACAATGATTTTTCAAAAATCTCAATGGCTCACTAAGTTCAGTGAATTCCCTTAATACCATAGGATGCATGATATTTGGGCTGGCTGGGATGTAGTGATTTTTCTACTTCACTACATATATTTTAAAATGAATGATGTTACCTTACAAAATATGTAAGTCATCCAAAATGAAACTCCTTAGAATTAATAAAACCTGACCCCTCTCCACTTTGGAAATCCCCAAAGGCTTTGGGTAATGTCCTTATGTCTTCCCCTCCCTTTCCTCTGGAATACAGCACTAAATAGAAAGAACCTCCAATAAGCACAACTGCAGTGTCTATGTGTTGATAATCTTTTCCACTACCATGTTTAGTGCAGCTTTTGTTTCTGGAATTTTTCAGGCTGAGTGGACCAACTCTTTCTGCTCTGATTATGGACAAGCCCAATGAGAATAATAGTTTCAAATGTTGTAATGCTCCCATTAATAGTGTTCTCCCAGCACCTAGTGGCAAACACTGTTTGTTCAAAAAAGTATACTTTATAGGTAAAATAAAACTGTGAACTGGAGAGAATATTGCTCCATCTGAAGAGGCAACAGAAGATTCACATAAGGATCCAAAAGAGGGGATGGTTATGACCTTCACTTGCTGTGTTGTCTCCAATCTTTATTGTTTGCTCTTTGGGATTGGGTCTGTGTCTTTACTTGTTTTGTGAGGGACCTAGTACATTTTGGGTGTTCAAAAATAATTACTTCTCATAAAAATAAGATAAAAACTCTTCTAAACATTTTTTTCAGTTCTCTTAATTTGGATGTGTTATAACATGTATAAAAGTAAATATCTAAATCACAGCAGTCCATAGGATCCGTCCTGCAAAGCTCTAACATCCACGGGCTTCTGTGGAGCTTTTAAATTGCTGCTGATTCCCATTGTTGTTTGACTGCTTCCTACCCTGGTGTACCCTGGTCACACACAACAACAGTCCATTGTAATTGATTGGCCCACTCCCACCCCTTATTTTAATGGAAGCAGCAGGGTTTTTAAATTAGCTTTTAGAAATGCTGGGTAGAGGGCCTGTCATTAGTCATTATTTGAACATCTGTGTAGGGCTGTTAGAACTCCGCAGTGCTCTCACAATGAGGAGTCCTTGTGGCACCTTAGAGAATGACAAATTTATTAGGGCATAAGCTTTCATGGGCTAGAACCCACTTCATCAAATGCATGGAGTGGAAAATATAGGAGCAGGTATAAATACATGAAAAGATGTGAGTTGCCTTACCAAGTGTGAGGTCAGTCTAACGAGACAGTTTTTTTGTTGAAGAATTGCCACTTTTAGGTCTGTTGTTGCCATCATGTGCCAGCAATGCCCCTCTGCCATGTACGGTGGCCAAACCGGACAGTCTCTACGCAAAAGAATAAATGGACACAAATCTGACATCAGGAATCATAACATTCAAAAATCAGTAGGAGAACACTTCAGTCTCCCTGGTCACACAATAACAGGCCTAAAAGTGGCAATTTGTCAACAAAAAACTTCAAAAACAGATTCCAATGTGAACCGGCAGAACTGAAATTAATTTGCAAACTGGACACCATCAGACTAACATGGCTACCACTCTGAAACCTGAAACCAGTGCTCTCAGTTCTGGGTTAGAACGTCCCCAAATGTTTCCATACTGTTAAACTTACTTACAGCTGAAAATGCTCTGTTAATGGGGTCGTTAAATATATAACACTAGAAGAGTGGGAGAAAAAACACCCTCCCTGTTTGTTTACAGAGGAATGATCCTGTGAGGTGCTGAATTCCTTCATTTTTTACTGAAGCAGTGGAGAGTGCTGAGTGTCTCACAGGACTGTGATATTGTGCTTGAAGGACCAATTGAGCCCATTTAACTGTACCTCCCATCTACATTTAGCATGGCATCAGTTCAGCCTTGCTCAGAACTACAGTTGTACCAGGACATTAAAAGCTTGTACCTTATGATTAGCACTTGATGCATGGAAACATCATGTTTAGAAGCAATTCCAGGTGCCTGAACTGATGCTATAATCCCTACAACTACCCAGTAGGGATGAGGCTTTTGACAATTGTTACCACATTTACATCAGAGGTGAGGCCATATGGTAAGACACTTTGCAATTTTGAAATTTGTTTTAGTTCTAAGCTGTAAGGAAAACGATTTTAAATGTCCAGCGAAATGCAATTTTCGGAAAAAAAAATGTCTTGGGTCAAACATTCAAATTGGATAAAATCAAATGTTTCATTCAGATTTTGACTTTTTATTTTACTGTCTGTTATAACATATTATTCCAAAACAAAGTAATTACAACGCAAAAGATTGAAATTCTCTGTTCTGTTTCAACCTTACCAAAATGCCTTGTTTGGATTTCTTTTAAATGACATTTTCTCAGAATCAACACATTCCATTGGAAAGTTTCAGTTTTGAAAAAAAATGGTATTTTCTGACAGCAAACCCTTCTGTCTGAAAATTTTCACCATCTTTAAATGTGAGTAAGTCTATTTAAATCCACCCGTAAGGAAATAACCCTTGCCTGGAGTCTACATGAAAATAGGAATCACGCCCCTGAAATGGAAAAGAGTACATTTTTTTAACAATCTCTAGAATTAATTATAACTATGTCAATCATCCTTTACTTGTGCCAATTGCTGCATTAAGTTAGCCTTGAAACTGGAACTAATAGGGACAGTTGACTGCTTATTTATTTTTTTCCCTGATGCTTCACATTTTGAGTTACAGTATGCAGTATTATATTGTCATATCACCCCAGATGTACACAATAAAAGAAAAATCTATAAAAATGAGCTATGCTCCAATGGCATGTAGCTCTATAGAAAGCAGAGATGAGTGGCATTATAACATTCCACCCACTCTGTAACTCAACATGGCAAGTATTAGAAGAGAAAAAAACTTTTGGATTAGATACCCAGTCTGTAATTTATAGCATTGTTAGGCTTTAAGTGGCTATGGAATAAAAAAAAGATAGAGTCTAAATTTACTGTCTCATAAGTTTATATGAAAAAAAAAATCAAGAAGCCTGTATCTTTTTAGCAAAGTTGGACTGAAAGCACTAAAACTAAGTTTCTGAGCTTAACAACTTATTTTAAAACAAGCATAATTTTTCCACTGATTCTTTAAAATTTTTCATATTATTTAGAATGTTCGGAATGTGAATCTGGTCTGAAGAAATGATTCCAGGTGAAGTTTTCTGGCTTGAGACTTTATTTTTACTCTCTCTGTATGACATTTAGCACAATGGGGTTCTGACCCTGATTGGGGACCATTAACAGGAACAAAATAAGAATAATATTGCTACCTAAGCAAATTTGTACCTAGTTGTACCTAGAGGAAAAAATAGAAATCAGGCACAAAAATAATTTTTCCAGACAGGTGAAATGTATATAAATTCCCTTTATTAACTATAAGCCTGTTTAGTTTCTATAGCAGTTTATATATAAACAGCAGGAAGCAACTGTGTAGCTTCACAAACCTCGGTCTGCTACATTCTGCTCTCAGTTACCCTGGTGTAAAGTCAGAGTAACTTTGCTGAAGTTATGTGCTAAAGATACAGTGGTGTAATTTAAATGTGAAGATTAGAAGCTTAAGCCTCAACCATTTATAAAAGCTCTACAGAATAGTCCTTTAGTGGGAGTTAAAGTGATCAGAGTGTACACATCAGTATTAGATGTTAAGTATAGGTTAACGTAATGAAAAATCAGAGTATTATTTCTGAATCCCTGAATGAAGTTTAACAGGATTTATAACCTGAGATGATATATTGCCTTTGTTTTCAAAGGACTGTATCCTGATGAAGAAGTAGGTACATAAATCAATATGAGAGATTGAGAAGCTTCTGATGACCATAAAAATTACTTGAAAATATTGACTGTTCATGAAGATGGAAAGAGTGTTAGCTTAAACAAGACAAAATATGGCTTGTTAAGTATTAACTGGGGGCTGAATCTTCCCTTCTTTCTATAACATCCTCACCTATGGTCTTGCTCTCCAGGGGCTTTGTTTTTTCCAGCTTTCAAACTATGGTTTGAGGAGCATGTGCAAAACAAAGATTTCCTTTCTTCTTTTTCAGAGACAGGCATCTAGTGTTGAACAGTGTGAGAATCACTGGTTAAGAAATAGAATTATATCTGGTTAGTTAACTACATAAAAGATGCCTTGTTTAAGCAGTAAGTCCAAATAGTCCACTTCATATACCTTTACCATCTCATTTTTATTATTACAGTACATGCACAGCAAGCTTTATTCTGCAGAGTCTGTAATACACATGTGGGTTTTTTTTCAATTGGTAGCCATATTACTAGCATGAAGAGCAACGGAAGGGCTGTTAAATTTGGTTGTTCTTTGTTATGTTGGCAGCATGTACACACATGGAAGTTAGAAAAAGGGCCCAAGCTCATACGTTTTTCAGAGCTGGCTAACCTGGAACCCCTTTGGCATTTAAAGTGATAGTGTCAGAGACTGGGACATGGGCAGTCATGCCCAGTGGAGGTCAGAGGGTGAGCAGGAGCATCTGAGTTGAGGCTAGATGCCAGAGCCAAAGGTGAGAACCGGAGTAAGGAATCGGAGCTAACGGTCAGAGCTGGGCTATCTGGGGTGAGGCAAGGCAGCATTAGGAGTGGAACAAGGCAGGGGCAAGGCTGGCAACAAGCAGCCAAAGGAACTATCACAACTGTGGGCAAATGCTTTGGGTAGCCACCAAACCACTGGTGCTGCCGGGCTTCAGATGGTGTAGCCAATCAGGCAGCCTACTACAGGCCAGCTGCACTTGTTAGATTGCCTGGAGACTGGATCAGCTGCTGGCTTTGATCCTGACTGATGGTTTATAATTTTAACACAGTTTTCAATACAACACATTCTTTTATAAAAATAAAAGATCTTTTAAGTCTGAGCTGTTACTAATGGTTCTCAGAGCTTGATTAGGATTGTCAGTGTGCCACCCTGTGTGAGGCACTTGTGCCTTTTATACATGTAATAATCTGCTCAGTCACCCTCCGCTGCGATTTCTTTGAATCACAGTTCATTTTCTCTGGTACTGTGCCCACGTCTTCTGTAGCCAGGTTGAAATCCAGTCCGTTTCCAAGAATCTGCAATTCAGGAGACATGGTTCAGTACTTGTCCAACACAGCAGTCATCTGTCAAAGGATGGGTGGAATCACCAACAATTGAGATGACAGAGAAAGGAGTAGCACAGTGTGAATTTTCAAGATATCTTGGTAATACTTTAATGCATTACACATGAAGAAAGATTTAAGGCCAAGAAGCTAGAGGCCCACTTGTACACCTACATTTTTGTGCCCAATTACCACAATAGAATATGTAAATTGGGTATTTTTTCATATAAATAGCTACTTCAGTGCCCAGGCAGCCATTAACATGCACAGATATCAAACTGGTATGCACATTTATGATACTTGCATATGTAAATATAAGTACACAAACAAAACCTCTGTGCAGATGTCTTGTCTTTCTTCCCCTCAGGTCCTTTAAGTCTGAGCACACAGCTGGTTTATTATTCACCTATAAAATAACAATGCTTTTGGACATTAGAAAAATACATCTTTATGTAGTGGATTGCACATTAACTAAATCCTCATGTTTACTTCAATATCCCCTGCACTGCTCTGCGGAGTGGGGCTGGCATACCCTTGGGAGCAATCTGCATGGATTGAACAGAGTGAGGAGATTACCAGTGCACTAGAAGTCCATTTGGGAAGATTATGTCTCAGGCAGGCACAATTGCTGAGTGTTCCCTCTGGAGCAGTGTGATTCTGCATTCCCCTAATCTAGGGTTGCCAACTTTCTACTCACACAAAACCGAACACCCTGCCCCACCCCTCATCTGAAGCCCCATCCCTTTTCTGAGGCTCTGCCCCCACTGACCCCATTCACCCCCCTCTCTGTCACTCACTCTCCCCCACCCTTACTCACTCGCTCATATTCACCAGGCTGGCTCAGAGGGTTGGGGTACGGGAGAGGGTGTGGGCTTTGGGGTGGAGCCAGAAATGAGGAGTTCAGGGTGCAGGAGGGGGTTTGGGGCTGACACAGTGGGTTGGAATGCATGAGAGGCTGAGTGTTTCGGCTGGGGGGGTTGGGCTCTGGAGTGGGGCTGGGGGTGAGGGATTTGGGATGCAGGAGGAGGCTTTGGGCTGGGGCAGGGGGTTGAGATGCAGGGTGGTGATGAGGGCTCCAACTGGGGGTGCAGGTCTGGGGTGGGGCTGGGGATGAGGGATTTCAGGTGCAGGAGGGTGATCTGGGCGGGAGGGGGTGAGGGATGCAGGCTGTGGGCAGTGCTTATCTCAGGTGGCTCCCGGAAGCAGCAGCATGTCCCCCCTCCAGCTCCACTTCCTGGCCAATGGGAGCTGTGCAGCCAGTGCTTGGGGCTGGGGGCAGCAAGCAGAGCCCCCTGGCTGTCCCTGTGCCTAGGAGCCAGAGAGGGGACATGCCGCTGCTTCCGGGAGTCACACAGAGCCATGGCAGGCAGGGTGTCTGCCTGCATTAGCTCTGCTGCACCACGGACTGGACTTTTAATGGCCAGGTCAGCAGTGCTGACCAGAGCTGCCAGGGTCCCTTTTCAACCAGGCATTCCGATCAAAAACCGGACGCCTGGCAAGCCTACCCTAATAAGCACCATGATATAAATGGCACAATCTTCCCCACAGACAGAGCCATTAAAGAGTCTAACACAGAAAGAGCAGCAATAACTTTTAGAATCCTCATGTGTTAGCAGGAAAGTCGTGTTTCAAATGTAAGATGAAATAGACTGATAAGAAAACATCCTGAAAAAACTTTCTATTTAACTGACTATATTGCCTGTTCTTACCAAGGACCAAATATGGCAGAACCCTTCTACTCTGGTAAAACCCCATTGACTTCAAGGGGTACTTTACATTCCTAGAGATTACCAAGATATTAGGACAAATTGTACCTCATTATTATTTCACTCTGCTTTTTTCACATCAACCGTGCTCTTTGCCAAAGCACAGAGATGAGTTTTATCGTTTTTGGACTTAACAGAAATCATTGCACACAAATCAAATGTAGAGCTGTTGTATTTAAATCTTGAACTTTAAGTAGTTTAAGTAGCTCTCTGTTGCATTCAAAGAGAGAATACCACACAATTGCTCTGTATGTCCAAAGATTTTTAACAGACACAAACAAACATATTTTAAACATGCAGAATAATCTTTAACTCTTAAAAGATGTTGCAGGATCAGCTCCAAGTATCTGATCACCTAGGACAGTGGCTTTCAACCTTTCCAGACTACTATACCCCTTTCAGGAGTTTGATTTGTCTTGGTTAACCCCAGTTTCAGCTCACTTAAAAACTACTTGCTTACAAAATCAGACATAAAAATACAAAATTGTCACAGTGCACTATTACTGAAAAATTGCTTATGTTCTCATTTTTACCATATCATTATAAAAGAAATTGATTGGAATATAAATATTCCACTTACATTTCAGTGTATAGTATATAGAACAGTATAAACAAGTCATTGTCTGTATGAAATTTTACTTTGTACTGACTTTGCTAGTGCTTTTTATGTAGCCTGTTGTAAACTAGGCAAAATATCTAGATGAGTTGAGGTATCCCCTGGCAGACCTTTGCCTACTCCCAGGGGTCCATGTACTCTGGTTGAGAACCACTGACCCAGGATATCTTATCAATCAAAATGTTAGAGGTATGCAACATCAGGATGTAAAACATACCCCGGCTTTTCCATGGGGCTCTTACTCATACAGGTTAATATTCTTCCCTATAGGCCCAATTGAGGCAGAGAAAGGATTTATAGATCCTCATCTCATGGACCTCAGCCTTCATGCTTTTCTTCACTAGCTAAGACCAAAGCCCAATATAAAGCAACAAGCTAGCAGGACCCCTTATTTTGAAATAGCCCAAATTCGATGCCTTTTCAGGCATGCTGCAAAAGCCATTTATTTCACATGGTTTTTGGTGAAGATTGGAGGCAACAGCTGGCACAAAAGTGGCAAAATGTATTTCTGATAGTACAGTGGACTCCTGGTGCATGACCTAGTGAACTTATTGCTGGAGTTTTACAGCAATTTTGCAATGGCTTCATTTGCTTCCTATTGCTAGCTGAGTGCAATTTGAAACTCACAATGTGAATATTGATCTCTAAAGCCCTGTGTTACATTCTAACTGAGGTTGCTTCAGTGATCTGTCATGGGAGCTGAGGTGAGATGAAAAATGTAACTTAATTTTCTGGAGCATTTTATTCTATGTGCTCCAATAAGACAAATGTAGTCTTGCTCATGCAAGTTATCCCAACTGCAGCCCCTGCTCCCCTCATGCTGGTTAGGGAAAGTATTCAGTGATGTCACAAAACCAGACTTCACTAAGCTCTCCTAAAATCTTAGAGGTGATAATGAGCATGCTTAGAAGTGATTCATTGTTAGTTTGCGGTTTTAGTTGCAAATGCAGTACTAATTATGGACTGTTCACATGCAAGTTCAAATTTCAGTTGCTTTTCCTACAGCCAGATCGTAAAAGTATGGTTAGAATTTTTTAAAATGCGTCAAATAATTTATTTTGGGGCTAAGGTAAAATATTGCAAAATAACTTCAATAGCTGATTTCTGAAGTTCATAAAAAAATGACCGGGGGTTAAAACTGAGACCTTTTGCAACCTTACCCAGAGTGACCAGAAGAAGCGATATATATTTTCTATTATAATATATTTTCTATTATAAATCCTCTTACATTTTGCCACTATAGGATCTAATATTCCATTATGAAAATTTAACATGGATGAAAAACTTCTTCTCCAATCCTGCAGTCCTGGAAAACACTTATGAAGTCACAGCAAAGCAGTACTGGAATGTTTGTTGTAAATTATGCAGTCTTTTCCCTTTACTGTGGTAACATCTTTCATACACCTGTGTGTTTACGAGTCAATACTCCTCACAGAGTCATCAGTACATTTATGAATAGCTTGTAACTTGATCTGAGGAAGGGGCAGCACTGTCATGAGTTACCTTAGGAGCAGACCAAAGAGTCACAATTCCTCCTCTTATCTGGAAGAGGAGTAGGTTACTTCACTATTGTACAGCCAGCCAGCTACTCTGACTAGCAAATGGCAGGTAAAAGGGTGGATCCAGGGTTCCTCCTGCTCCTCTGTTTGTTCATTCAAAGTGCAACATGGCATGGATTTACTGTGCACAAAATTCAGTGTAGTGTATCATCATACTTAAACATCAAAGGGAAAAGGTTGCCTAGACTGCAGTTCATGTTCACAGTATTTCACAGCAGAAGTGGTTCTTTCTGAACAAGGACTGTTCGAGTACACTCCATCTGAAGGAAGAAAACATTCAGACTTTCAGAAAAAACATACTGACGGAAATACAAGCTAGTCAGGGGGCCACAAAATATACAGTCGCTGGCTATCAGATGGACTGGGTTCTGCTCCGCGTTAGATCATTTGTTTTTTCTGCTACCTAACTACGGGAGTCGAACTGCATGATAATATTACAATTGAGTTGTTCCCTTACCATAACCACAATGATTCAGTTAAAATCCATAATGTTGTAATTGGCAGCAGAGAACAGGCTTTATAGCTAGTAAAATACTTAAACTAAAAGGTAAACTTTTTACACTTGAGGGGGAAAAGTATTTAGGTGGTGAATTACAAATAAATTATAATTTCATCTATAAATTTAATCCTTCATGTCCAGCTCTCCAGGAAGTAATGGCACAATAAATTATTCATTACAGGAATTATAGTTTTAGTTAGAACAAATAAATAAATGAATTACTTTCAGTTGCTGTGTTTGGTGTGTGGGTACTGAGTGGTGTTGGTGGCCTATGATATACTTGAGGTCAGACCAGGTGATCTAATGGCCCCTGCTATGATTTTTAGATCTTACAAAGATACTATATTGCAATACTATACAATATAATGTAATGAAAACTGTTATTACTGGTCTATAAAATTAGTCTATTTTGTTTCAAGGCAGTGATGGGGTACATAAAACTGCCTAATACACCATATCAATATTCCACAGGTTTTTCTATTCTATAGGTCTTCCTATTTTCTGGGGTAGAGTTGGTGTGAAGTATTTTCTTCTTTTCAGAGTCTGACAGTAGCAAAATATAGTTGGAAATCAATAATTTCCCTCTAGGTAGCTATATCTTATTTTAGTCTAAGGGTCACACGGCCATTAAAATACCTCAGTGATGTAAGTTACTAGCATCATAAACCGCTATTTTGTATCCTTCAAATACATTTTGTAAATGGCTGCAAGGTTTTTGGTGCTGCATTGTCAGACCTGAATTTACAATCACCCCATACACTTGCATTTATAGCAATATTTAAAATGGCCTTCCAACATCCTCTTCATGCATTTTTACAAGTGAAATCATTCTGAGTGGACTAATGGTCAATTAAAGCAATGCTCACATGAAAGCATCTTCAATGTGAATGGACTTTTTAAAATATATTCTTTTGAAAATATTAGGTTACAACTTAGTATTTTCTGAGTTTTCTAAAAACACCTTTTTATTTAACTTCAAGAAACACTTTCAAGAAAATTCTATTATTTTCTAAATTCTAACATTATATTGATGGCTTTTTTTACACCTGAATGCAACTGTAAGGCAAAAAAGATAATATTAAACTTCCCATTTCATAAATTCAACCTATTAAGCTTTGCACATTGATTTTAAATTTTATTTGAAAATTATTAAACAAAATTCTGTTCAGTCAGCAATAGAAAAAGCACAGTCCATGCTTTAAAATCTTATGGCAGGCAGGCAATAAATAACCAATGAGAGGTTTTGACAATCATAAACATCGGTTCCCTACCTGATAAATTGGTCAAAATGAGAAAAGAAGTTACAATTGCATGTTTTTATAAGTAATCATTTTTGTGCAGGAAAATGCACCGAAAGGTTTTTCTTTACGAGGGCTAGAAATGTAAAGGATTCTCAGATCAAATCAAATGTGATTATAGGTCCACTATATAGCTACCACCTTAACTGAAATGAATAAGGGCAATGTGACTTTTTTACAATCAATAGTTTAAAAAGATATCCACTCCCAGAAAGGCATTCTGAGAATGACTGAAATAAAAGATTTTACAGGCCAGAGAAAATCAGATTCAGTAGTACTGAAACAACTAGAATTTCAGAAATTAGCATTGCAGCCTTTTATTTGCCTGAGCACAAAATTGGAGCTCTGATTAGTGCTGATCCTGCATGAACAGAAAACTGAATTTCTCTTTGGGTTTGTTCCTGCATAATCAAATTAAATGGGAGCTTTGTCACTGATTTGCGTAGGAACAGCATCAATCCCATTATACTTACGAAACAGTCCAAAGTATATTAATTTTATGACTTTTAAAATTATAATGTAACACATTTAGGAAGCACGGTTTGCTCTCCTTGTTCTCAATCCCCAATACACACTAATGATGGTGTGTTAATGAGCCTTGAATCCTGAACTATTTTTACTCGACTTTCATCACAAAATAAAACAAATTATAGACTTCTTTAGTCCAATGGTAACCTGTCTATCATGTGTTCACACATCAGATACTTTTGCTTTTCCTCTCTTAGCAACATAGAGAACATAGTCTGAAACTCACAAGTAGGAATTAAACTAACTGGTTAGTTGCTAAAAATACAAGCTAAGTGATAAAGACCAAAGTATGTGTTTTAATGTATCATAGTGATGTCACAAAACAACCAAACAATCCCAGTGGGTAATTTCTGGGACTCCAAACAAGAACCACAATTTTCTAATACCCAGGCAATTTCTCATTGTCCCACAAAAGTATTAGGTCAGATACCAGCATGGATTCAATCTGTGATACTGTGTCTGTCAATTAAAACGTCTATTTTACCACAGCTATACATGTTGTTATGCCCAATTTAAAATTACTCCAAAAATACAGCATCTAAGTAAATATCCTGTAAAGTCCAGAATAAAATCCAATTCACCAATTAAAAGAAACAGAACAGTAACCATTAGCTATTTTCTCCCATTATAACGTGAGAACACACTGAAAAGCAACAATTATTTCATATCCTCCCCTGCTGCTCACCATTGCTACTCTGAATAAAAATAGTGGGGATAAAATGACTTTCCTGCTGCATATGTACACCACTGATATATCAGGCTTGTAACAGGCTGTGTGTGAGAGAGAGAGAGACTGTAGAAGACCCTGCATTAAAATACCTTCTGACAGCATGTAATTTGCTTGAATAATCCTGATTCCATACACACTAGCTCGGTCATTAAAGTAGTGACAGTCGGTGTTACAGGGACTCGTGGTGGCTTACCTCAGTCTATCTTGGATTTGTACCCCCTAATGTTTCTATTCTACAACTGCATATGTAACCTCTTCTCTTTAAAAATATGTTCTTGAGTAGAAAGCAAGGCCTGCCTTTGGTGGTTCATTCCATGCATTAATTACCCACATTCCACTTTGTCCTAAAGTCTTGCGATTCCTGGTGTCATTTTTTTAAGCATTAGCTTATATCATTTTGTTTCTGAGCCTCTTGTTCAGGGCTCTGGAGCTGTGCTCCAGCTCCACTCCAGCTCCAGGCAAAAACCTGCAGCTCCACTGCTCTGGAGCTGCTCCGCGCTCCAGCTCCGGGCTCCGCTCCAAAGCCCTGCTCTTGTTACCCTTATGTTTTGTATCTGTCACAGGGCAATTGAATCAGTATTACCCCTGCATGGTACAGAAAGTGCATCCATTCTAGACTCCTGGCTTCTCCGTCATCACCATGCTTGGGTGAAGACCTAAATCTCTCTCCCTCTCCCCCTCTCCTCCCTGACCAGGGTTTTTCCAGGTTGCACAATTCAACTGCCTGCATTATCAAAGACCAGCATTTGGGTGGCAATAATGTCTGAATACCAGCCCATTGCTAAAGCTTGTCTCTCCCAGGCATGGATGAAGCATGTGAAAACCTTCAGAAAAGCTAATATTTTTGAATGGCAGCACAAATGGCTAATGAAAATAAAGGCTAATTGATTTAACTAGAACTATTTCAAAGTTTTACATTTATGAATGTGTTTATACCTTGAAACAAATTAGAGATGATTGAATCAAGCAATGATTATGATTAGCCAGAGAGGGATGCTATGTGTCAGTTTCGGTAGTCTATTTCTCAGGTTGGAAAATGATACCTCTTCCAAGACAATAAAGTAAGTCTAGAAGTTGAGGAAAGTAAAGCCAAAAAAGCTGATGACAGTAGTATTTTATTATCTGAACAGAATTAGAATCCGTAGAAGAAGGAAAAAAATGCTTTTTTGAACATATGGAAATTGAAAATTCATTGGTTAAAGCAGGGATTCTAATTACTGTGATACTAATTACCAGCTGTATGTTTCCAACACTTTACATAAACCTAAATTTTCCGTCAGTGATGGCATTTTAACAAACAAATATCTTATAGGCTTGTTTATGATGAAGAAAGCATTTTTAACTTTTTATTGGTCATATCTTATTGTCAGATGCCAGTGACCAAGAATCTTTTGAAAACTTAGCAAATATTGCCATGGGCCAAACCCTGCTTGCCTTACTTGGAGCAACTTGTGTGAATAAGACAAATAGAATTTGGCCTTATGAGAGAATCCTTACTAATCCTTGCCTACATGTACTCCTAGCTATACCAACAAAATGCTCAGGGTAAGAATGGTCACCCATTTTAATTAATAGGAAACACTAATTTCTAGATGAACAGAGAGCATTGCATACAGATTCAGATTGGTACTAATGCTAACAATATATAATGTTGACAACTTTAAATTGGCTGCGGACTTTGCTTAAAGGAAATGGGCAAATCTTACCAAATCAATGATGATGTACATTTTATTGATGAAAACAAAATGAAAACTTTTCTATCCCTTTAGTTACAATTGTTTTTTAAATCTTCTCTGGCCCTTACATTTATTTTTTCCAGACAACTGTAACAAATCTCTTTATCTCAGTTGCTGCATATTTCAGCTTCTTGAGGAGAAGACACTTAAACTCTGTGCAGATATTCACCATGGCTAGATCCAAATAATCAAAGATAGACACTCTGTTTGAACACTCTGCCAAGCTTAATGGTAAAGCTCGGGAAGATTAAGGGGAAAGAAGGACCCAAATTCATTACTCATTTACTTCTGTTCACATTATTTACACAGTTTGTTCATATGGTGAACTCTTATCTGAATTTGATCATAGTATTAAGTTCTTAAATATTAAACAGAACATAATGCACTTTCTAAGATATATTCTTTCTGAGGGAGACATATTGTACCCAGTTCGTTCCTAGAACCATGCCAGATTTGCCCAGTGCAGACGCAAAGACAGAGCCCTTATTGTAGAAAGTGTTGTGGGAGGAGAAGTAGTAGCATCTAAAAGCCGCCTTGAGCTTCTGTCCATAAGTGGCCACAGCCCAAAAAGTGGGGGGTACTGCCCAGCAAAAGGTGGTATGAACAGGAAATGTATTTCTTCAGCATATGCCGTGAGTAGCCTCTGCTTGTGGAGTGTCTATGGAGCCACAACCAAACCTTACCCTTGGTCCACCTACTGAAAACTGCTTGAGAGAACCGTCATCAACAACAACAACTGCCTTCCTTTGGGATTAGTTGCCACTGGATGTGACAGCCCCCCAGCATGGGAAGTGTTCAGTTCACCTCCTTGCACCATCTCTGGTGAAGTTAACCTGTTATATGTTGACCATTATTTTGAGAAAATGATGGAACTGAAAACCGAAAAGTAGTTTCAAAATCGTACATTAAGAAATAAGACTATAACCTCAAATCAGGAAAAACACATAGATGAATAAAACACCATCTAATTAATGTCCATAGTCCAGCAAAGCACTTACTCACATGCTTAATTACCATTTGAGTAGTCTCATTGACTTCACAATAGCTACCAAGTACTTTGCTTAGTGTGACAATATGTCCTAACTTTATTGGTTCAGTCCCACGTTCTAACATGGCTTCCCAGGAACTTCCCTTAGAATACCTGGATTTATAACTACAAATTGTTTGTTCAAGACATATTACTGCACCAAGAAAAAATTGCTCCATTTACTAAAAAAAAAAACAAACAGTTAAAGGGAATTAATATTAATTAGAATGAACAAGTCCGCTGTAAATAGAAAAACGGAATGACCGTGGATACTCAAAATTGTTCTTTTCCCAAAGTGAACATTAAGGACATATGTTTAGTGCATCATAATAAACTAACCTGGAACACTGTTTCTGCAGAAAAAAATCTCCACTCTGAGAAATATGCATATGTTGCTATTGAGTCAGAAGCTGGTGGCAATGACATTAGTGTGACAGCAGCTGCCATCTTGGCCTGACACACTTGGGATTGAAATAGAAACTGAAAGCATGAGCTGCTACAGCTTAGCTAGAGCTGTTATAGACTCATATCCTCTGTAGATTGAACACAGAGGGAGAGCTGTAACACTGACCAGTGACATTACCACGCTTTAATGAGAAAAATGTACCTTTGACCCTAAAATGTCACCCCAAAAGTGTCCTGGTTATTGATTTTGAAAACATGGTCTCCTTAGCTTTGCTGGATCAGTTCCTTTTATGAGTGCTGTAACAATAGATTTTTTTTAAAATGTACTGCAAAGAAACTTTCAAATCTGAACTTCCATCCCTGTAACCTTATATCCCTTGCATGAAACATCAGGAGAAAAAGAGAAGTTCCATAATATTGTACGTAGACATTATTTCTAAAAGTATCACCAGTCTTCCAGCTCTTAAGAAATCAGCAGGTGCTTAGTGTGACAAAGTTCCTCCTCTGCCTTGGTGGGTCCTCGGCTTATTGGTGGATTTGCTCGCCTCAGAGATTCATGGCAGCCCTCAGTTTGGCCACTTTTGCTAGTGGCTCAAACCTGCCGTTCACTCAGCTAACTTCATCACTGGACAGCATGGGGAAAAGGATGGAAAACAATCCCCGCAGTCTCTGCTGGTCCACCTAGTGGGTCGGGGGACAGGACAGGGACCTTCCCCTCTGATGGGACCCACAGTCCAGGTGAGCAACTCCTGTATCCAATACGGAGTTAGGGGGATGAGGGGAACCCGGGCCTGCCCTCTACTCCAGGTTTCAGCCCAGGGCCCTGTGGATCACAGCTGTCTACAGTATTTCATGTAACACCTGTGTGACAGCTACAACTTCCTGGGCTACTTCCCCATGGCCTCCTCCCAACACCTTCCGTATCCTCACCATAGGACCTTCCTCCTGATGCCAGACAGTGTTTGTACTCCTCAGTCCTCCAGCAGGACACCCTATCACTCTCAGCTCCTTGCACACCCCTCACTGACTGAAGTGAGGTCCTTTTTAAACCAGGTGCCCTGATTAGCCTGCCTGTCTCAATTGATTCTTGCAGCTTCTTAATTGGCTCCAGGTGTCCTAATTAGCCTGTCTGTCTTAATTGGTTCCAGCAAGTTCCTGATTGTTCTGGAACTGCCCCTGTTACCGTACCCAGGGAACCTGCTTAACCTGTTACCTGCTTAACCTGCGGCTAATATATCTATCTTCTATCACTCTCTTGTAGCCATCTGGCCCGACCCTGTCACATTAGCTATTCAGTCTATGCTGCATTTCACTTTGAAAGCACTGTAGAGGGGGAAAAAGATCAATTACCGTATATACTTGCTCATTAGCCTGTTCGTTTATAAGGCAACCCCCCAAGATGGATAGGTAAAAATAGTAAAAACTGTATGACCCTTTCATAAGCCGACCCTATATTTCAGGGGTTGGCAAACTTTGGCTTCCGCCCCATTAGGGTAAGCTGCTGGCGGGTTGGGACATTCTGTTTTCCTGGAGCATTCACAAGCACAGAGGCCCTCAGCTCCCTGTGGCCGCAGTTTGCCATTCCCAGCCAATGGCAGCTCCCATTGGCTGGGAATGGCGAACTGCGGTCACAAGGAACTGAGGGGCTCCATGCCTGCAGACGTCCCAGGTAAACAAAATGAAAATGTATTAGATATTCAATTCAATGATTTCATAGAGTTTTAAATCATCAAATATTGGTGTAGTCCCATTTATAAGCCGACCCCCGCTCTTTGATGCGTTACTTTTTTACCCAAAATATTCGGCTTCTGAATGAGTATATTCTTTATGTTCAAACGTACGTGTTTTTGTTAAACAACTCTAAACCTATTCTCTTTGCCATACTTAAATCAATTTGAAGGCTGATTTTTATGAAAATTATCTTTAGCCTATTGAAGTCAATGGCACTAATTGACTTCAATACGCTTTGGATCAGGCCCTCAGCCTATGTTCTTGTCATAAACACCTCTGATATTCCCATTTTATCATACGCCTCATGGACAACATAACCTCTATGTATGCAAGAAATGAAACCAATCAATATGATTTTTATTAAAGTGTATATAGTATCACATAACAAGAATTTATCTGATATGTAGAAAGAAGGGGTGAGTTCCTGGCCCTGTTCCCATAAATGGCAAAACTCACACTGGGTTCAATAGGGCCACAATTTCACAGAGGGGTCTAATGATTAGATCAGGGTAGTGGGAGTCATGACTCTAGAGTTCTAGTCCTGATTCTGCTACAGACTGGTGCTTGTGACCTGATCGCTGCCTCGGATTGTTATCTGAAACACCAATATGCTAATACTTAAATCTCCCAGGCTTCATTAACATTTGTAAAGCACTTTAATATGGACTAATGACACTCTATAAATGAAAAGTATCTATAAACATATTGAATTAAATGCTGATTTTTAAAAGTATTACAGCAAATCGAAAATGCCCTGTACCGTTTTCAAGTAAACTCCATCCATGAACAATTCAAGTTATTAGTGAGTTGTTGAGCACACTGTACAAATACAAGCCCATTAAATCCCTTAAACCCACCATGCTGTAACTAAACAGACTGCTACTGTTTTCATTTTCTGATTATAAATTCTTATCTGTCTTCTGCTTATTTGGATGAATGTTTGATCTTTAATCTGGCTCTCGGCTCAACCCTATTAATATGAAGATAGTCAAGATACCCTTTTTATTATTTATGAATCATTTAACTAAAATAACGTCTGCCTATTTAACGATATTTCTGAGAAAAGATACTTTTGAAGGATTCATTCATTTTAGAAATTCCATAACAGCCACTATTATTAACAGACTATTTTTTTCCAAGCCATGTCATATACATATAATAGAGTACAATAAATATTGCTTTTAATTTCTGAACACTGGGGAAAATATGTTTTAAACCTAAGGAATTTAAATCTGACCACTTTTAAAAAAATTACAAGGAACAGATTATTTTAATCAGACCTACTGGCTGTTAAAACAAGAAACAAAAATGTATGAAATTATTTACGTCATGATGATTTTGCTGCTTCATTATATTCCTTGTCTGTTTCACTACAGCTCTGTAGTTGAAAATAACAGATTTACTCCAACCTCATGTGTGTCTTTCCACCGTAAGGCTACTGTGATTATGAATGTGCAGTTTGGTAGAGCAAATGAGGAAGCAAGAGTACTTAGCGTAAAGTTAATCTCATGTTAATCTTTTTTTTTTTTTTTTTTTTTGGTAATAGCAGCCATTGCTTTCCTCCAGAAGGCCCAAGATAGACAAGAGATCTGTAGTATGGCCAGCTCAGGAGAGTGCAGGTAGAAATCTAGCTAGAGTACTTTAGTAAAACCCAGGAAACCTCTTTACAGGAAAAATCAGTATATGTTGAGCCACCTTGCTAGAGGAACCTGCATTGGGAAGCATGGGACAGAGTTGCACTTGAAAAGATTAATAATTTGCTCAAAATAATGTTTTCACTGCTTCTGATTTCATAGTTTGGTGCAAGGTAAAATTTGCCATGTTTTGCATCAGAAAGTTGGCTTTGCTGATACAGTGCTCTATGTTGCCTCTGATCACATTCAGGAATTTCTAGGAAATGCATCCAAAAATTCACAAAGAAAACCACTCTGGTCTCCCAGCTATTCCACAAAAGCATCAGGCATGGCCTCGGAATCAGCTAAATAAAAAATATAAGCGTAAGGTTTTTATACTTATTTATAAATATTTAGAATGTTTTAAAACTACTGAAGATGGGAACAGGAGATAGATTTCCATGTTTCTTCAAGAGAACCGATACACCAGATGCATTACTACTAAACTGTAGAAGCAGCAGCTTTAGCCATTGGAGGCTCGGCAAGTTAAATCCCAGTAGAAACTGGAAGGGTTTGTATTTTGTCTTAAGCATAAGGTTATAGATTCTAGTATTCCATTGTCAGGGTTGGGATATAAACAGGCGGGGGCATTGATTTGGAAGGAAGGAAAAAAGAAAGAGTTTTGGCAATTTTACAAAAGTGATTGCAAATTTAGCTGAAACCTAATACAGTATAAACAGAGCTTTCTTATGAATGACCAAACAAAAATGAACTCTGGTGGATTCATTTTAGTCAAACATTTCCCATTCATAATGCATTTTGTGATTCATAAAACAGTTGGGTATTCTTTTGAAATTCTTTCATTTGGATTGTAAGCCTGTTTCATAGCTAAATATTATAACATTGACTGTTTGAGTGATCTTTCCTCTGAAACCTCTTGATAGGCCAGTTCCATAATGTCCATTTAAGCAGACTGAGATTGCATTTATATTAATGTGAACCCACTTGCATTAATGTGAACACAGGTGAGGCTCTTTCAGGTTTATTGACCTGATTTGGAGATCAAAGCCACTGCTTAGTTCTGAAATGAAAGACAGATTTAAACTTCTTGAGTTTATCTTAAAAAAAATCCAGGGCTGTTAAAATGTAAACAATAATTGTAATGTTTATATTTTCATATTTGATTGAACTTTTGCAAACAAGATCAAAGCATCTGCGTTGCATGCGCTTTGGAAAACAGAACACAACATTGCTCAAATTGCATTTTATATCCCTTTGTGTATACAAAGTCCTGTACAGATTTACATTCTGCTTTTACGACCTACTTATACAAAAACAAATCATGGCTCTAGGCAAATTAGAACCCTTGTAATCTTATAAGTGATGTGATTTCACAATCCTTTTGCTATGACCTATATTCACAGTGCTAAATTCAGCTTATGGTCAATGTTCTCTTCCTCAAGTGTAGATTCTTGTGGAGGCTGTCCAATGGGGAGGGATGAAGTGTCAGGGCTGGGAAGGTTGCATTATTGCAAAGTGGACATAAACTTATTTCATTTTGCAGATCTGCAAAAGGTCAGAGTGGCCCCCAAACTGCACAATGTGTTAGTGTGGCCGGTGGATGTGCCAATATCTCTGAGGAACTGCTAATGGTACAACTTCTATCGAGCACAGGCCATAAAATAAGGCTGCCCTTCCTTGATGGAATTATGGGAGGGCTGGTGGCACAAACAACACCTCTCTGTGGTGTTGAAATCAGCTAGTACAAAGAGGAATAAGACAAAGCTGCCTAAGCATCTGGATCCAATACGTTACACTAAATCACAGTACAGACATTGCACTTATTTTCTCTTTTTGGCAGATAAACATATAAACTCCTTTGCTCTGTAAATTTCTCCATACCACTCTGCTGTGCTTCCCATACTGGGTGGCCATAGGGGATACATCCTACTGTCTCAGATCAGATTTAAAAGAAAACACTAGTGTTGTCCTTACTGGGATTATTCCAGTTCTCAGCAATTCCATTTCCACATAGCTGTTTAGAGTGGAATGTAATGTAGCCCCTTATTGTCAATTTTGATATCTTCCTAAAAAGAAAAAATAGGCTATATTTCCTATCACATACTTGGAGAAAACCAAAAATGATAACATTCTTAGTGCTTATGTAAGGGGCTGTTAGTCCTTTAGTGAAACTTAGTGGGTTTTTTGGTTGGCTCTCTCCCAACACCAGGAAGAAGGAAAAGATCTGAAGAGGAGTCAGGATTCTGGGAGTGACAGGTTCCCCAGGACCAATGGTTGGCTGGTAAAATTGTTCCAATGGATATGCACCTTAATCCACTTTGAATTTGTCTAACTTCCAACTTCCAGCTAATGGTTCATGTTATGCCTTTCCTTGCAAGGTTAAAGAGCTCTCTTGTATTGGACACATTCTCCCCATATAGACTCTTGTAGACCTTTATCAAATCACCCTTTAGTTGTCTCTTTGATAAACTAAGTAGACTGAGTGTCTTTTTAAGTGTCTCAGTGTAAGGCAGGTATTCTAGGTCTGATTCTTTTCTAAACCCTCTCCAATATTTCAACATCCTCTTCAAACTCTGGATGCAATAATTATCCACAAAAACAATAAGGAGTCCGGTGGCACCTTAAAGACTAACAGATTTATTAGGGCATAAGCTTTTGTGGGTAAAATACCCACTTCTTCACATCTGAAGAAGTGGGTTTGATGTGAAGAAGTGGGTTTTTTACCCACAAAAGCTTATGCCCAAATAAATCTGTTAGTCTTTAAGGTGCCACTGTCTGAAGAAGTGGGTTTTTTACCCATGAAAGCTTATGCCCAAAAAAATCTGTTAGTCTCTAAGGTGCCACCAGACTCCTTGTTGTTTTTGTAGTTACAGACTAACATGGCTGCCCCTGATACTTAATAATTATCTAATTAATGCTGAAAGTAAAGAAGTAAGAACACGTCCCTCTTTCTTTATATTTGCCGGTTCATATATACAAAGTTTGTATTAGACGGCTTAGCCACAGAATCACAATGGGAGCTCGGGCTTAGCAGTCCAGATCACTCTGTAGGAGTGACCTGTCCTTATTGTTATTTACCACTCCACCAATCTTTGTGCCATCTTCATTCAGACTTTATCAGCAATGATTACTTATTTATTTTTGTATCATTGATAAAGAATAGCACCGGTCCAAGTACAGACCCTGAAGGCACCCTACTGGACATCACTGCTGTTCAGTGATGATACTCTATTAACAATTACATTTTGAAATCTATTTTTTACTTTATCTGACAAGATTTATTTTCAAGGTCAAGAGCTAAGGTGATTACAATGCATGGAATTTCAGAGAGTTTTAATGTGGGTTGAGACATCTTGCTTCATTTTAGTTATGGAGTTGATTAGTAGGAGAGCCAAGTTTGTGGGGAAACAGTGAAAATTAATGTATGCTGATGAGTTGGCTCTTTTGTCTGACAGCAAAGAGGAATTGGTAAATATGATATCAGAGTTGGCATCTGTGTTTGAAGAACATGGTTTGAAGGTAAACATGAAGAAAACTAAGTTATACAAATAAGGAAGGTGGAAGAAGAGCTTTTGTTTGAAATTTCAGGAAAGAAGATAAATCAGAAGCTAGAATTTGTATACATGAGAAGTCACATAGTTCCATCAGAGAGAGATCTGGATAACTAAAAAGAAGAACCCAATGTGCATGGGTGGCAATAAAAAAGGTGGCAGGAGTACTGTATGATCAACAATTAAGTAACAGACTGAAAGGAAAAGCGTATGCTGCATGTGTTTGTCTCTGCCTGCTCTATGAGGGTCTTATAGAGATGGAAGAAAACAAGATACAGGTAATAGAATAGAATATAGTGAGGAGCATGACAGGCAAGCAGAGGGTAGGCAGAGTGTTCATGGAAGAAATTAAGGGGAAGATGAAGTCGGTACTCTCAGTGATAGGTTGGAGAGCACATGTTTGTGGTGGGCATGTGATAAGAATGGATGAAGAATGACCAGCCAGAGAGGACGACAGCTAGAAAGCATGTGGAAGACCAAGGATACATGAAAGACTCTGACAAGAGAAATTTGAAAAGAAAAGGATGGGATTTCCCAGACCTACGAGCCTGTGCCATGGACTTGAAGGACTGGCAAAGAATTGTGGGCATCTGCAACCCTGTGCAAATGGGAACAGGGAGTTGAGAAGTGAAGTGACAAGATCTATTTTTCATAAAACATGTTGATTGGCATAACTACGTTACCATCCTTTATTATTTTTGGATTGAGTCTAGTATCAGCCACTACATTATTTTCCCCGGCGGAAAGTCACAAAGTTGGGCTAACTGGTCTATAGTTACATGGATTGTCTCATTTATCCTTTCTTAATATTGGCACAATTTTAGCTTTTTTCTAGTTCTCTGGGTAAGTTCCAGAACGCAAAGATTTAATAAAAATCAACATCAACTGAGTTCAGAGAGTGGAGATGGATGATGTGAGTGTAAAAAATCAGACTGACAAATCAGGTAATCAGATTTGGCCACACAAAGCTCCAAGTGCATGTGAAAAGGTGCGTGAATTATATTATTATAACTGGGGCTTTCTGAAGACTTTGTAAATGCCAGAAGGACCCAATGATCTTGCCATACTTTAATTATGACTGTGTGAGATAGCTTGGTTCCAGTTAGAACATTTAGTACCATCTGAAATACTTCATTCACACCACAGAAGTATACAACAAAAATGGCCTTGGTTTGCGTTTGTATTGCATTCAAGACCCATCTAGTTTATTTGAAAATTTTGTCCTAACTATCCCTTGAAATGTTCAGTAGATCTTTTTAAAACTTTATCTGGCAACCCTCCCGCTTTTTGAGACTGCTGCTTGTAGCAAACTTAGAGTGTGAGCTGGGCTTGTAGGGGACAGCTCATATGAGGCAAGTCAGACAAACTTTCTCCTCTGTCTGACTCCATCTATGTGATTCTGAGGATCATTCTAGCCCTGCAGAGATTATTTGCACTAGTAGGATCTATGGATCTGATCCTCAGATCTGAGCAAGTGGCAGTCCCTCCTTATCCTGGGGCCAGCCATGCCCCTGGCATGACTCCACTATGCTTAATACTAAAATTTAAACTTAAGTGGGAGTTGAGAGAAGGAGAAAATAAAGTGGTTTCTTAATTCTAAAACAGTGAAGGAACAATTTAAAAGTACAGAGTATTTTTGACAGAAATATTCACCTAAAAATGCATGCACAGAATGTAGGAGAATGAACAGAACTGCTCATGCATATAGCTATAAGGTACATGAAGAACCCCAGAGGGATCATGCATGAGATTTAGCATGACTAATATGAAGGTTATCAAAAGTGCAGACACTCTCAGGCATGTACTTCTCCTTGAAAACGTGAGCTGGAAGGTTTTTATGAATTCTGTTTCAGATGTTGGAGAAAATGGGCAGGTTTGAGATGGAGGTTCCACAAAGTTGCACCTTATTTGCCTCTTCTGTTCAATGCGCACATGGTGCATTTGGGAAGGTGAGTGGGGAGGCACAGGCTGAAGTGTTTTCAGTGTGCTATTTTTCAGTTCTCTTTCTAGTTCCTTTGTTAGTGTCCTGGCAGAGCCTGGATAGGAAAGTGTCTCAGAGGAACTGGAAAAGGGGTACGTCAGACAGCAATTGTGGGCCATGTGCTCAATGAACTTAGAGATAACAGGGAAATGAGGCAGTAGTTGGAGAGGCAAGTGGGGGTCAAGGGTGATGAGGTTTTTTAAGATGGGAGAGACTAAACTATGGTCCTATTGTGAGGAGAAAAGTCACAGGAGAGTGAGAGGTTATGGTTACTATCAGCTATGCCTTTGTTGCCTCAAGATTAGATTTCTGCTGCTGTTTTGTTTTTATTAAGTATCTGTCAAGGGCACCAAGAGCCTGGGATAGGACTCCTATGTTGAAACTGAAACAATTAAACAAACAATACTTATTTGAAGAACATTTCA
This sequence comes from Lepidochelys olivacea, assembly GCF_965140295.1. Taxonomy (NCBI): domain Eukaryota; kingdom Metazoa; phylum Chordata; order Testudines; family Cheloniidae; genus Lepidochelys; species Lepidochelys olivacea. The sequence continues at coordinate 51,168,402 of NC_140421.1, read as the reverse complement.
TCAAAGAAGGCAGCCTGGCTACAGATTGGATTAATGGCAAAGTGAATGATTTTAAATCTTTGGGAAGACAGTGCTCCCCACACTGAAGAAGAATGAAAGACTAACCTTACTTGGATTGCATCTCTTGAGAAAGCTATGCATAAAATATCCGATAATGGAGACTTATTTGAAAACAAATGAATTGTGTGTTCTAAAGTATATTAAATCTAAAATAATCTGCCCACTGAGTTAATGGAGTGTAATTTGTGGATGTACTAATATTATGCTTTGAAGATATACCTATCTAAAGGTGTTCACCTGAGGGGATTTTCCTTGCTGGTTTAGGGGCAATGTCCTAAACTGACTGTAACTGAGTCCACCCAAACTGGCATTGAACTTGGCCACCCCCTTTTCCCCCTTCTTGTGGTTCCCACTAACTGAACCCAGAGTCTTGTGTAAATCAAATAATACCCCCTTATAAGGTAGTTTATTAATGAAAACAAACACACAGGGCTGTCCTTAGGATTTATGGGGCCCTGTGCAGTATTATTAAACTGGTGCCCCTATGCCCGACGGCAGCCTGGGTTCGCAGCCCAGGGAAGGGCCGGGAGGAGGGATGAGGCAGCAAAGGATACTGAGAAGCCCGGCCAGCCTCACAGTTCCCCACAGAGTCACAATTCCCTGCTGAGACCCCTGTACCCTCTCCCTTCCGCAGAATGTGCAGCGTTGGCACATTTGGCTCTGTGAATACGACCTCTGCCTAAGGAGACTGCAGTGTGCACTGGGTGTGCGGGAGCCGACCTGCTCTTACCTGCTGTCATGGGCAGTGGGTGAAGCTGCTGCTTGGGGAGGCTAGTTCCCCAGCCCACCTCTTCTGTCTGTGGCCCCACCCAGGCCCCAGTCCTGCTCCACCCCAGGCCCTGCCTCACTCTGCCCAGACCCTGCCCACTCCCCACTGTCTCCCTCCTCTCTTCCCTCTCCCACCCTGCTCACCCCCTTCCAGCCAAATCCCAGAACCCAAATGAAGCAAATGACATTTGAAAAAAATACTCTTCTGCAATTTCTTTCTAAAGAAAATGGGGCATGTTTTCCACTACATGCTAGATGGTGAAGACTGGACATGCAGAAGGTACCTAATTAAAAGCACTAAACTTGGGAATAAAAAATGTCAGTTGCAGGTTTTTTGATATGTCCTGAAGTTTGTCAAAGATTTATTTGCAAAAACTTTGTAGTAAGGGTGAGTCAGCCATCTTGCAGAATACAACATTAAATATTATGGAATACATGATGCAGCTCTTCTCTGTTTTACATTTTCTTAATCAGTATTTCTAAGCTGATTTTATATGTTAAATGTATTCTTAAACCTTCATAAAGTAATCATTCCAGATTACTACATATTTAACTCTCTGAAACAAGACATTATTTTAAATTAATCAGTCACAGAGGTTTAGTTTGTTCATAACAATGTTCATTGCTTTTAGAAGAAGGGAACACTAATTTACTCTGTGTGATCTCCATAACAATAGACATGTTTATGAATTTTCAGCAATTTTAAAAATATGTATCCAAATATTTTAGGCATAACAAAGGATTTGATATTTTACTAGGTATTGATTTTGCTGGAGGGCTCTCTTAAAACTAGTTCATCAGATAGTCAGAAGTAAAGAAAGGGAAACTCTTTGTCCAACTATCTGGAAGGAAAGGGGTGTTGTCCCTTTAAGGGCTCTCTTTAGGGGAAGGGGGAAGAAGGGAGAAAGGGATGGACAGAAAGGACAGGAAGACTTTGGAAGCAAATATTTTTTTAATATAGTAATTGAAATTAAAATGTGTATTTTAGATAAAGGTGGTCTTTTGAGGGATTTATATAAAAAACTACATGTCTGAAGGTCCAAGCATTTAAGGCTAAAGATGATTGTGCATCTAAAAATCTATGCAAGGATTTTTTAGAGATGTGATTTTATAATCTTCACCAACTCACTAATGAAATATTTTAAAGCAAATTTTAAACTAAGGTGCTGTAAACTAACATGTTCTGAGTAAATATTACAGGCATGCACAACTGTTTTTGTCAGTATATTCAGAAACTGACAGTATATACCTGGGGTTTGGCAAATTCCTATTAAATGGCTTCATTGCCACTTGAATGGCTCTTTAACAGTTTTAATGTTGTGCTAATAGGGCTGGCAGACCAAAAGGCTTTTTCACTTTTAAGTTACAAGATCCCCTTGAGAGCAAAACTCACCAGGCTGCAGCAGCCAGCTGTGGGAGCCTACAGGAAGGGTTAGAACAGGGATAGGAAGAGCTGGAGGGTGGACACTAAGACCCAGTGGTTCCCCAAATTTTCAGGTGCCCTACGCAGCTGCATATGCTGCATATGCCTAAGAACGGCCCTGCAGACACAACAAAAAACCCGTTCAAATATCAAATCAAAACATGTCTTTCTCCAACTCCCCAGTTTCTTCAGTCCCTTGCTGGGTGCAACAGTTGTTTCCAAAAGCAAGGCCCTGCTGACTAGTGTTTCCTCAAACCATTTCCCTCTGAAGATTATTGCTCTTATGGTTTCTGTTCCTGCCCCTCAGAGTATCATTCCAGCCAGATGTTCCCATCTGGTAAGTATGGAAAGCCTCTTGCCCATTACTGTCTGGCCATGGGTCTCCTTTGGATCTGGTGATGAGCTGTACACTCCACTCTGGTCCCAAAGGAGTTAGAAGACAATATTGGGCATACGTAGCCCCACCCCTACAGACCTCTGAGCATGGAAGAGCAGGTTAAAAGGGATCTCAAACACAAAGAGGATGGCAAAGGGGATGGACAGGCTCCAGGAAAGAGAAATCTTTCCAAAAAGTCAGACAGAAGGTTTAGCCTAAGAGAAGACCACTGAGTGGGTAAGGCCCACAGGCAGTGCCTTCTCCAACCCCATCCTCTTTGATAACCTGCAGGGCTGTGCTCCTTTGGTCTCTTTTTGTTTTGGGTTTTTTTTTGTTTTTTTTTTTTGAGAGAGACTGTTTGGACTACAGGGGCCATTCCCCAAACTGCAGGGACTTAGTGGTAGGAAGTAGCCCAGAGAAGTGAACTTGTACCAGCAGGGTGCTCCCTGCAGTTGCTTTCCACAAGGACCTCTTCCCCCAACAAATCATGTTTATCTATGTGTCTGATAATTTTGTTCCTTACTATAGTTTCACCTAAATTGTCTGGTACTCAAGTTAGGCTTACTGGCCTGTAATTGCCAGGATCACCTCTGGGCTTTTTTTAAAAATCAGCTGCCTTCTAGTCATCTGATACAAAGGCTGATACATTTCACAGTAAGTAGTTCTGCAATTTCATCTGCGAACTCATTCAGAACACAGAGCTCCTTTTACTCAAGCAAAATGGCATGTGTATTTGGCCCTTGGAAATAGAGACCCTGTCATAAATATAAAGGGAAGGGTAAACCCCTTTGAAATCCCTCCTGGCCAGGGGAAAGCTCCTCTCACCTGTAAAGGGTTAAGAAGCTAAAGGTAACCTCGCTGGCACCTGACCAAAATGACCAATGAGGAGACAAGATACTTTCAAAAGCTGGGAGGAGGGAGAGAAACAAAGGGTCTGTGTCTGTCTGTAGTCGTTTTGGCCGGGGACAGAACAGGAATGGAGTCTTAGAACTTTTAGTAAGTAATCTAGCTAGGTATGTGTTAGATTATGATTTCTTTAAATGGCTGTGAAAAGAATTGTGCTGAATAGAATAACTATTTCTGTCTGTGTATCTTTTTTGTAACTTAAGGTTTTGCCTAGAGGGGTTCTCTATGTTTTTGAATCTAATTACCCTGTAAGATATCTACCATCCTGATTTTACAGGGGGGATTTCTTTATTTCTATTTACTTCTATTTTTTATTAAAAGTCTTCTTGTAAAACACTGAATGCTTTTTCATTGTTTTCAGATCCAAGGGTTTGGGTCTGTGGTCACCTATGCAAATTGGTGAGGCTTTTTACCAAACCTTGTCCAGGAAGTGGGGTGCAAGGTTTTGGGAAGTATTTTGGGGGGAAGGACGCGTCCAAACAGCTCTTCCCCAGTAACCAGTATTAGTTTGGTGGTGGTAGCGGCCAGTCCAAGGATAACGGGGGTAATATTTTGTACCTTGGGGAAGTTTTGACCTAAGCTGGTAAAGATAAGCTTAGGAGGTTTTTCATGCAGGTCCCCACATCTGTACCCTAGAGTTCAGAGTGGGGGAGGAACCGTGACATGGTGGCACAGTGGTGGGATTAACCTGAAATCATTTTGAGATCCAGTTGAGATTTTTTGAACTAGAAATACAGATTTTAAAAAGGAATTTTTAGGAAGTCCAGAAAGCAGCTTTGAAACTGAAAGCAGCTTGGTTTCTCTCTGCTTTGTGGCCAAGCAGAGACAAAAGGGGATTATCTTGTGAATTGCAGGTTTTCTTTGCCTGGAGGCAGGGTACTTAACTCCTGCAGGGAAATTCACAGTCTTCCAACCCAGAGGTTTTTTTCTCTTTTCTTCCTAAAAGTAAATAGGGGGTGTGTGCTCTACCCATTTGCCTGGAGACAAAAGTGGCAGGGTTTTTTTTAGGATTTTGATTTTTTTTTTTGTTTTACAAGGAGCACAGGTTTGAAAAGAAGTTTTTTTTTTCTTTGGGCTGGGTAAGCAGGTTTCCAAGTAGTTGGAGGTTTTTTGCTTTAATTTGGGCCCAGAGCAGAGACAAGGGAATTGTCTTTTTCTGTAGGCTGACAATCACTATCAGAGAATAGGTATTCTATTCCAGCACAGCAAAATTTTACAGCCAAGTTTTGTTTGTTTATTTCTAAACCTCGGGTGTAAAGTTAGTTAAAAACAGAGAGGTTAGAATGGCCAAATCCTCGGCTCGACTACAGCTGGAATTAGCCAAATTTCAGGCTGAGGAAAAACAAAGGGAACATGAAAGACAGATAGAACTCATGCGGCTGGAGAAGGAGGTACAGGAGGCTGCCCACAAGAGGGAAATGGAGGCAAGGAAGCATGTGGAGGAGATGGAGAGGATAAAGGCCCAGCAGAATATACCAACAAACCCTAGCAATCCTTCTCCAGGTACCACTTCCCATCCCAGAAAGTTCCCCACCTACAAGGCAGGTGATGATACTGAGGCCTTCTTAGAAAACTTCGAAAGGGCCTGCCTTGGGTACAACATCTCTACTGACCAATACATGGTAGAGCTGAGGCCGCAGCTCAGTGGACCCTTAGCTGAGGTGGCAGCTGAAATGCCTAAAGAACATATGAACAAGTATGAACTGTTTAAATCCAAGGCGAGAGTCAGAATGGGGATAACACCCGAGCAGTCTCGTCGGAGGTTCCGAGCCCTAAGGTGGAAATCAGACATGTCATTTACCCGACATGCCTACCACATTGTGAAACATTGGGATGCCTGGATATCAGGAGCAAATGTTGAATCTCCAGTAAATTTGCCCTTCCTAATGCAAATGGAACAATTCTTAGAGGGTGTTCCTGAGGAAATAGAAAGATACATCCTAGATGGGAAACCCAAAACTGTAATTGAGGCAGGAGAGATTGGAGCCAGATGGGTGGAGGTGGCAGAGAAGAAGAAAACTGGTCGCAGTTGGAGCGGAGACCAGAAGGGACCACCCCAGACCACACCCTATTACCGGGGGCCGCCCAAAGCCCCACCTACCTCCCAAAGAACCCTCCAGACCCCTTATCGTCCCACCACCCCGTTCTCCAGCAACCCTCCTCGCCCCAGTGACCTGTCAGCTGGACGATGTTTTAAGTGTAACGAGCTGGGGCATGTAAAGGCCAACTGCCCCAAGAACCCCAACAGATTACAGTTCATTGCACCGGAATCACACCAGAGGTCCACAGGCCCAGATACCTCCCAGATACCCTTGGAGCGGAGGGAAACTGTGAGTGTGGGCGGGAAGAAGGTCACCGCGTGGAGGGACACCGGAGCACAAGTGTCAGCTATCCATGCTTCCTTAGTGGACCCCAATTTAATCAACCCAGAGATCCAAGTGACAATTCAACCCTTCAAGTCCAACTCTTTCAATTTGCCTACAGCCAAGTTGCCTGTCCAGTACAAGGGCTGGTCAGGAATGTGGACTTTTGCAGTCTATGATGATTATCCCATCCCCATGCTGTTGGGGGAAGACTTGGCCAATCATGTGAAGCAGGCCAAGAGGGTGGGAATGGTCACCCGCAGCCAGGCTAAACAAGCCGTGAGGCCTAGCTCTGTTCCGGAAACTTCTATCAGGACCCAGTCAGAGGTGATGGACCTGGACCCCAGGCCAATGTCTGCAACAGCAGTAGTGGATCCAGTCCCAGAGACCCAGACGGAACCAGTCCCAGAACCGGAACCAGCCGAACAACCAACACCAGACCCCGTGTCAGCACTGAATCCAGTACTTGCAACCTCAACACCAGAGGGCCCCACCGAACCTGAACTGGCAGCAGCCGATAACCCTACACAAGAGGCTCAGCCGGAGCCTGAATCCCAACATAGTGCACCAGCGGAGAGCGGTTCACAGTCAACAGAAACAGCTCCATCCCCTATATCGCTTCCAGAAGGACCAAGCCTAGGTCCACAATCCCATGAGGAACTGATGTCTCCAGCATCAAGGGAACAGTTCCAGACCGAACAGGAAGCAGATGAAAGCCTCCAGAGAGCTTGGACGGCGGCAAGGAGCAACCCACCGCCTCTCAGCTCTTCTAATCGATCCAGGTTTGTTGTAGAAAGAGGACTTTTATACAAGGAAACTCTTTCTGGTGGACACCAGGAAGACTGGCATCCTCAGAGACAGTTGGTAGTTCCAACTAAATACCGGGCCAAGCTCTTGAGCTTAGCCCATGATCACCCTAGTGGCCATGCTGGGGTGAACAGGACCAAAGACCGTTTGGGGGGATCATTCCACTGGGAGGGAATGGGCAAGGATGTTTCTACCTATGTCCAGTCTTGTGAGGTGTGCCAAAGAGTGGGAAAACCCCAAGACCAGGTCAAAGCTCCTCTCCAGCCACTCCCCATCATTGAAGTTCCATTTCAGCGAGTAGCTGTGGATATTCTGGGTCCTTTTCCGAAAAAGACACCCAGAGGAAAGCAGTACATACTGACTTTCATGGATTTTGCCACCCGATGGCCGGAAGCAGTAGCTCTAAGCAACACCAGGGCTAAAAGTGTGTGTCAGGCACTAGCAGACATTTTTGCCAGGGTAGGTTGGCCCTCCGACATCCTCACAGATGCAGGGACTAATTTCCTGGCAGGAACTATGAAAAACCTTTGGGAAGCTCATGGGGTAAATCACTTGGTTGCCACTCCTTACCATCATCAAACAAATGGCATGGTGGAGAAGTTTAATGGAACTTTGGGGGCCATGATACGTAAATTCGTAAATGAGCACTCCAATGATTGGGACCTAGTATTGCAGCAGTTGCTCTTTGCCTACAGAGCTGTACCACATCCCAGTTTAGGGTTTTCCCCATTTGAACTTGTATATGGCCGTGAGGTTAAGGGGCCATTGCAGTTGGTGAAGCAGCAATGGGAGGGATTTACACCTTCTCCAGGAACTAACATTCTGGACTTTGTAACCAACCTACAAAACACCCTCCGAACCTCTTTAGCCCTTGCTAGAGAAAACTTACAGGATGCTCAAAAAGAGCAAAAAGCCTGGTATGATAAACATGCCAGAGAGCGTTCCTTCAAAGTAGGAGACCAGGTCATGGTCTTAAAGGCGCTCCAGGCCCATAAAATGGAAGCATCGTGGGAAGGGCCATTCGTGGTCCAGGAGCGCCTGGGAGCTGTTAATTATCTCATAGCATTCCCCACCTCCAACCGAAAGCCTAAGGTGTATCATATTAATTCTCTAAAGCCCTTTTATTCCAGAGAATTAAAGGTTTGTCAGTTTACAGCCCAGGGAGGAGACGACGCTGAGTGGCCTGAAGGTGTCTATTACGAAGGGAAATGTGCTGGTGGTGTGGAAGAGGTGAACCTCTCCATGACCCTTGGGCGTATGCAGCGACAGCAGATCCAGGAGCTGTGCACTAGCTACGCGCCAACGTTCTCAGCCACCCCAGGACTGACTGAACGGGCATACCACTCCATTGACACAGGTAATGCTCACCCAATTAGGGTCCACCCTTACCGGGTGTCTCCTCAAGCTAAAACTGCTATAGAACGGGAGATCCAGGATATGTTACAGATGGGTGTAATCCGCCCCTCTGAAAGTGCATGGGCATCTCCAGTGGTTCTAGTTCCCAAACCAGATGGGGAAATACGTTTTTGCGTGGACTACCGTAAGCTAAATGCTGTAACTCGCCCAGACAACTATCCAATGCCACGCACTGATGAACTATTAGAGAAACTGGGACGGGCCCAGTTCATCTCTACCTTGGACTTAACCAAGGGGTACTGGCAGGTACCGCTAGATGAATCTGCCAAGGAAAGGTCAGCCTTCATCACACATCTCGGGCTGTATGAATTTAATGTACTCCCTTTCGGGCTGCGAAATGCACCCGCCACTTTCCAAAGACTTGTAGATGGTCTCCTAGCGGGATTAGGAGAATATGCAGTCGCCTACCTTGACGATGTGGCCATATTTTCGGATTCCTGGGCAGACCACCTGGAACATCTACAAAAAGTCCTTGAGCGCATAAGGGAGGCAGGACTAACTGTTAAGGCTAAGAAGTGTCAAATAGGCCTAAACAGAGTGACTTACCTTGGACACCAGGTGGGTCAAGGAACTATCAGCCCCCTACAGGCCAAAGTGGATGCTATCCAAAAGTGGCCTGTCCCAAAGTCAAAGAAACAGGTTCAATCCTTCTTAGGCTTGGCCGGTTATTACAGACGATTTGTACCGCACTACAGCCAAATCGCTGCCCCACTGACAGACCTAACCAAAAAGAAACAGCCAAATGCTGTTCAGTGGACCGGAAAGTGTCAGAAGGCCTTTAACAAGCTTAAAGCGACACTCATGTCTGACCCTGTACTAAGGGCCCCAGACTTTGACAAACCGTTCCTAGTAACCACAGATGCATCCGAGCGTGGTGTGGGAGCAGTTTTAATGCAGAAAGGACCTGATCAAGAATTCCACCCTGTAGTGTTTCTCAGCAAAAAACTGTCTGAAAGGGAAAGCAACTGGTCAGTCACTGAAAAAGAATGTTATGCCATTGTCTACGCTCTGGAAAAGCTATGCCCATATGTTTGGGGACGGCGTTTCCACCTGCAAACCGACCATGCTGCACTAAAGTGGCTTCACACCGTCAAAGAAACTAACAAAAAACTTCTTCGGTGGAGTTTAGCTCTCCAAGATTTTGATTTCGACATCCAACACATCTCAGGAGCTTCTAACAAAGTGGCTGATGCACTCTCCCGTGAAAGTTTCCCAGAATCAACTGGTTAAAATCGTCCTTGAGATGTGGAAAATATTGTTAGTCTTTATGTACTTGGTAGTATATTTAGAGATGCATGTGTCTTATTAACTCTGTTTTCCTAGAGCTCCAGGAAGAAATCCCAGCCAGTGTTTCACCCTAGCTGAGATTTGGGGGGCGTGTCATAAATATAAAGGGAAGGGTAAACCCCTTTGAAATCCCTCCTGGCCAGGGGAAAGCTCCTCTCACCTGTAAAGGGTTAAGAAGCTAAAGGTAACCTCGCTGGCACCTGACCAAAATGACCAATGAGGAGACAAGATACTTTCAAAAGCTGGGAGGAGGGAGAGAAACAAAGGGTCTGTGTCTGTCTGTAGTCGTTTTGGCCGGGGACAGAACAGGAATGGAGTCTTAGAACTTTTAGTAAGTAATCTAGCTAGGTATGTGTTAGATTATGATTTCTTTAAATGGCTGAGAAAAGAATTGTGCTGAATAGAATAACTATTTCTGTCTGTGTATCTTTTTTGTAACTTAAGGTTTTGCCTAGAGGGGTTCTCTATGTTTTTGAATCTAATTACCCTGTAAGATATCTACCATCCTGATTTTACAGGGGGGATTTCTTTATTTCTATTTACTTCTATTTTTTATTAAAAGTCTTCTTGTAAAACACTGAATGCTTTTTCATTGTTTTCAGATCCAAGGGTTTGGGTCTGTGGTCACCTATGCAAATTGGTGAGGCTTTTTACCAAACCTTGTCCAGGAAGTGGGGTGCAAGGTTTTGGGAAGTATTTTGGGGGGAAGGACGCGTCCAAACAGCTCTTCCCCAGTAACCAGTATTAGTTTGGTGGTGGTAGCGGCCAGTCCAAGGATAACGGGGGTAATATTTTGTACCTTGGGGAAGTTTTGACCTAAGCTGGTAAAGATAAGCTTAGGAGGTTTTTCATGCAGGTCCCCACATCTGTACCCTAGCGTTCAGAGTGGGGGAGGAACCGTGACAGACCCTATGAGGAACCACTCACATCCATCTATCTTTTGTGGTAAACAGTGAAATGGGATTCAGTAAAACCCTCACTAACTCTTGGAGAATGGCTTCACTGAAGTGTAGGTAATTATTGTACTTTAGGCAACCCTCCCAGCTCTCATTTGACCTGTTACAGTCAAGATTTTTCTCACTTTCATAAGTCTGACTTTTTTTCTTTGCTTTTCTCACAAGCAAAACTTAGACCAGCCCCATTCATTTCACTGAGTATTTTACTATTTCAAGGATTTTTCCTTAAGGCCTGGAAGATTTTTTTTAATTGTTTGAAGCTGAGAAGTACTTCAAGGGGAAATATTACATTCCATAGAGACTTCAGTATTAAATGAAAGACGCCACTAACACAAAAGTAGCGCTGTATTTTCATGGAGAGGCTCTCTCAAATCAAAGACTGGTTTAATATTCCCACCAAACTGCTTCAATTATTTATGCTATTTCTATTTTTTTCACACTTTTTGATTAAATGTTTTCACAGAAGAATATACAACTCACTTCAGAACTTTGCATTCATTCTACTGAGCAGAAAGCAGCATATGGATTTATTCACCTCACTGGATTTCAGTAAATTTGGTACTGAGCTCCTGTACAATTACCATATGTTAATGAGCAGCCTGCATAAGTAAAGCTAGTGGTGGAAGCAGTCGAAGAAATTGCAGGTGTTACATGTCAAATTTTTGGCTAAATCACAGGTATAGAGTCATAGCTTCCCTCCTAGGAGTATGCCTTACATAGTAATGGCTTTCATCTATGACCATCAGTTAATAACATAGCTGTTTCATTTACTCTGGAACAGAATTAGGCTCACCAATGGGAGTGAAGGTATAGGTAAAATGAGAGTAGAAAAGGCACAGAAAAGTGAGTGACTCAGTTATATGTAAAAGGATAAATGCATGCAACATCAATGGCTTTGAGTAATAAGACTAGTGGGATAACCTAATATCTGTTATGATGGCTGAAAGGAAAGTTTTTTTGGTGGAGGTGAGTCTTCAGCAAAACAAAGAAAATGTTGAAGAGCCCAAGGTCTTTTAGGCTTGGATATTTGCTACTTAAATACATCTAAAGCTAACATTATGAAAAAAACTAACCCTGCACAAGAAGAATCTGGAATAATTTAAGAATTGGTATTGCATACCTAATATTTTCCACCCATTCATGATATTATGCACCTGGAGCTTGTAGTCAAGACATGTGACTGCAGCCTGGGAAACTCCTGAATTCAATACCAGCGTTGTATGTTTATTGTCCTGTCATGATTTCTTTTTTCTATTCACCATCTCATTCAGGAAACTCAGTTGTTTCTGAGGTGGGAGCAAGCAGAGAGTTTGACAAATTTACAGCCAGTTAAATTCTTGGGTGAACTTGGTCTGATTTTTGTTTTGCAGCAAAACTTGTATAGGTTTCTTGATTTATGCATACAATACAGGGGAAATTTGACAGACTTAATAGGAAACTTATGAAACCAAGAAAGTGATGAGACTTAGATTTTGTATAGTTTTGAGATAGAGTTAGGATCAGAATGACCAAGCAGAGAGAGGATTACAGATGTTCCTAGAGTAGAGAAATGCTCCACTTGAATCTGGCTGCAACATCATTTGTTATGTGGTATGAAAGAAATATAGACAGTTAAAAGATGGGGATGATGAGATAAAAGGAAGATGTACATGATTTATTTAACTCCAATTTTCAAAGTAATTTCCAAAAGGAAGAGTTTTTTGTTGCTGCTTTTGCTTGAGCACATATCCCTTCAGGGAGACATGCAAGATAAAATAGCAATAATAGGAGAGTTGTTTTGCATGTTTGATGTTTATTTCCGTTTTATGGAGACAGTGATCAGCAAATCAATCTGAATTTCCCCACATTCCATAAACCTTCTCTTCTTTTCTTTAGAGCAGCATACGGCATTACATTTATGATGTTAGAAATGCATTGGTTTTGATATATTTCATCTCTGTCAACAAGGAATTAAGATTGGTCTGGTGAGGAAGATTCTTTACTGCTGTCAGTCAAACTGATTGATAGCACTCAGAACACTTACAAAATAGAAATACTTGGTAATAGCATTGAAACTGTAAAAAGAACAACTGAGTAGCCCAAGTTGCCACACTATGTGTTTAGTACATTGCAACAGGTAACAGTCTTGACTGCTCTTGGAAGGATAGCTAATAACTGACCTGAGACACTTCAAATGGTCATCTGCCATATTTGCTATTCTTTCTGAACTTCAGGCTGGTTTGTTCCTATGCCCTCAATAAGGCTTCTTTAAAATACAGCCAGCTCTCCTGGACTCCTTGCCCCCTCATATTAGCTTTCCAGTGGATCCTGCTCATCAGTTCCCTATGGGAGTCAAAGTCTGCTTTTCTGAAATCCAGGGTCCATATTTTGCTACTCTCCTTTCTTCCTTTTGTGAGGATCCTGAACTCAACCATCTCGTGGTCACTGCTGCCTAGGTTGCCACTCACTTCTACTTCCCCTACCAATTCTTCCCTGTTGGTAAGCAGCAGGTCAAGAGGAGCACAGCCCCTAGTCAGGTGCTCCAGTACTTGTACCAGGAAGTTGTCCCCAACACTCTCCAAAAACTTCCTGGATTGTCTTTGCATTGCGGTATTGCTCTCCCAGCAGATGTCAAGGTGATTGAAGTACCCCATTAGTACCAGGGCCTGTGATCCGGAAACTTCCATTAGTTGTCCGAAGAAAGCCTTGTCTACCTCATCCTTCTGATCCGGTGGTCTATAGCAGATGCTCACCATGACATCACTCTTGTTGCTCTCGCCTCTAAACTTAACCCAAAGACTCACAACAGATTTTTCTCCAGTTTCATACTGGACCTCTGAGCAATCATACTGCTCTCTTACTTACAGTGCAACTCCTCCACCTTTTCTCCCCAGCCTGTCATTTCTGAAAACTAGGTCAGGTCACCTCAGAGATGAGACGGTACAGCTTACACATCCTGGGTGTCAGTGAGAGCAGATGGATGGGATCAGGAAGATTAACAACAACCTGGGGAAAAACTTTGCTATTTTCTGGATGGGATGATGGACAACACCATGAGGGTGTTGTCATCCTTTTGGAGAAGGGAGTGGAACATTCCCTGCTTGAATGGAAATCCATCAGCAGCAGAGTTATGAGAGCCAGACTGAAAGGTGGCCTCCCATTTCACACTCCTCCTTGTGTTTCCTCCTGGTATCCCACTTCCCCACTTACCTCAAGGCTTAGGTCTCCATCCCCCTGCAAACCTAGTTTAAAGCTCTCTTCACTAGGTTAGCAAGCCTGCCTGAGAAGATGCTTTTCCCTCTCTTCGTTAGATGGATCCCATCTCTTCCTACCAATCCTTCTTCCTGGAACAACATCCTATGGTGGAAGAATCCAAAGCCCTCTCTCCGACACCACCTGTGCAACCACGCATTTACCTCCACAATTTGATGGTCCCTACCTGGGCCTTTTCCTTCAACAGGGAGGATGGATAAGAACACGACTTGTGCCTCAAACTCCTTTATCTTTCTTTCCAGAGCCATGTAGTCTGCAGTGACCCACTCAAGATCATTCTTGGCAGTATCATTGGTGCCCATGTAGAGAAGTAGGAAGGGGTAGCGGTTCAAGGGTTTGTTCAGTCTTGGCAGACACTCCATCACATCCCGAATTCTAGCTCCAGCCAACTGGCACACTTATCAAGTCTCCCGGTCTGGACGGCAGATGGATGACTCTGTGCCCCTTAGGAGGGAGTCCCCGACCACCACCACCCGTCTCCTACTCTTGGAAGTTGTGGTCATGGAACCCCCATCCCTAGGACAATGCATCCCAGGCCTTCCAATCAGTGGGGTCTCCTTCTGCTCCTTTCCCTCAGATGATTCTTCCAAACCATTCTCCACTGTAGTACCCTTGCAGAGAGCCTGAAAATGGTTTCTTACCTCTATCTGAATTGGGGGTACATGGGTTCTCCTCTTTCTTCTTCTGGAGGTCACATGCTGCCAGTTTTTTTCCCCATTCTGCACTGCCCTCTCTGAATCTTCAGCATGCTGTGACTCCAGTACCAAATGCTGACTTCTATCCAGAAAATCTTCATTTTCTCTGATGGAACACAGGGTTGATACTTGGGTCTCTAGTCCTTTAACCTTCTCTTCTAACATGGAGACCAGCTTGCACCTCATACAAACAAAGTCGCTTCTATCCTCAGGGAGAAAGACAAGCATGGCACATCCTGTGCAGGTCACAACAGCTGATCACTCACTATCCATATTGTCTTCCTTCTAAGAGCCTCTTCAGATATTGTATTTACTGCTCACTGAAGCCTGAAAGGCAAACAACTCCGTAGGAACTCCATCCAGGCAAACTCCCTCTGTTGGTCTCTTCTCTGTTCACCGCTCACTCAGTTCGCAACTGACTTTGGTCATCAAAGTCAAACTAATACTCGTATGAAGTGATGCACTACCCTAGGAAAATGCAATTTAATGTTGAACTGATTTGAAAGGAAATGGTTTAGATCAGCCCAACAAACCAAAATGACACATTTTGATTTGGGAATATTGAAATGTTTCATTTCAATTGAAAATGCTGAAACAAGTTTCACTGTTACTAAATCAATCCAGAAAATTTGATCCACCAATATTTCAACCTTTTATCCTGATTCAGGACAAAAATAAATGTTGAAATGTCAGAATTTCTGTCCACAGGAAACTCAGATTTTTCCCCAAGTCTGTTTTTTAAACTATTGCCTGGGATTTTCAGAGTTGCCTAAATGAGTTATAAGGATGAATCCTATGGAGGGCCTTAAAATATCTTGGGAGCAAACTGAAATTCTAGGTACAGCAAGATGTGCTTATTGGGGAAATGGTAGCCATTTTGTACAGCTCAACAGTCCAGAAGGTCAAATCAACATTTCTTACCATGAATTACCTCATAGTTGTATAGTTTTTAAAAGAAATTAAATTATATTAATTACAATTGCCATTTCTGAGGATAATGGAGGCATTCATTCTTGTTGACAATTATATAACTTATACCACAACAGTGTAAGAGCTAAGGTCCATTGGTTTTAAGGGGACTACTCAGTGCATAAAGTTAAACTCATTTATGAGTCTTTGGCTTGGGTGTTGACTGATTTCTGGCCTGCTTTAATTATATTTGATATGAAGATTTTTCTTGTAAATGGCTATTTTGATAATTAAGCTGTAATGTAGAAGGTTTTGCTGCTAGTTTAGTCTTTTACATGGGGATGTTATATTGCTTATCAGTAACTTTATTTTAATTAATTAATTAGTATTTGTAAAGCGTTTTCAGTGTTTTTGGTATGTGTGTACTAAACACAGTAACATACCTTATAAAACTGATTATGAAATTCCCTTATCTGTATCTGTTAAAAATAAGAAATATAATTCCCGTCCTCTCATTCACTTAATGTATTTGAAGCCTGTGAAACCCCACCCTCAATCTCAAGACCCTGGGATAACTTGCCCTAAAAGTCAACATATGCTGGCTCTTTCAGACCAACCAAGGAAATGAGTTCAAGAATCAAAGGCCCCTTTAAAAAAATAACCTCTTAGCCAGCAGGCCTCCTGGTGAAGCCAGTTTGAGAGCCTTAGCAGACATGATAACATATAAAGAAAGAGATGGTTCCTTAGTTAGCCTTAGTTAACCATATTTGGAAATCCTAAAGGCCTAATTCTACTCTCTTATTTATATTGAACCATACTGTATTCTTGGCTACAGTATTATTCTACTGTCCTTCATCAGCCCTATGGAGGAGAGTTGGGGAGTAAGGACTGCCTTGATACCCTGCCTGGCTCTCTTCGAGTTGTTACTCCAGCGATGGTAACAGGAGAATGAGAAGTAAGATCTACTTACCCAATATTTCACCTTATAAGCAAATGGGAGGGGAGGGGACACAAATGGTTGGAGAGTGGAAGGAGCCCTGGATCCACCTCTTTCTTCTACAGTCAGAGTAGCTGGCTAAGAGTAGACTGAGGAATAAGCTGCTTCATGAGAAGGGTAAAGTGACTTTCCTTCTCCCAGACCAAAGGGGATGTTCTTGGGCTATGCACTGCCCTTTGCTTAGGCAAGATTGTAAATATTACAATCTAATAGTTGTGAATAGTCTCATTATAACCAAGTCAATGATAGTAAAGACTAGACAAGAATGGGTGAACTTCCATAGGAAATTTAAAAAGATAGGCAATGAGTAGCACTTTAGCAGATTAAATTTATGGTTGAAAAAAGATAAAAGGAGAAAAATGAACTTATTATTTTTGTTGCTGGATTGTAAATGAACTTAGGGAAAAAGACCAAGTGCAATATAGACAGCTCAATACAACACCCACTCACTGGTGAAAAAACAAACAGAATATTAGGATATATAAAGAACAGTCCTGGTAATATTATGATGCTACTATATAAATCAATGATAAAATCCTCACTTGCAATATTGTGTTCAGTTATAGTCATTCCATCTTAAATATATGTATGCAGAAATTGAGGCGGTTCAGAGGTGGACTATAAAAATGATTAGAGGCATTGAAATACTTCCATATGCAAAGCAACTGAAAGGATTGTCATTGCTTAGAGAGGAAACAAATAAGAAGAGACATGATTGAAGTTTATAAAATAACAAATAATATGGAGAAGTCATATCCATTTTACTCTTTTTAATGGTACAAGAAAAAAGGTAAAACCAGTGAAACAGAAAGGAAAGAAACTTAGAATTGATGAAAGAAAATGCTTTTTAACACAGTGTATTATTTATTAAGCTGTGGAATGCATTGCCACAAGATAGAATTGAGGCCACAAGCTGAGGAGGAATCAGAAATACAGGCGTTTCATACATGAAAATATTTTCATTATTTTAAAATAAAAATGTATACAAGATATAAGCCCTCGTGCTTCACAGGTAACAGGTAAGCTAACCACTAACTGATGGGAGTTTAGAAATAACTTTCCCTATGGACAGTTTTATTCCACTATTTTTCATTTTGGAGTTTCTTGCACTTTTCTTTGGATCAGCTGGTAATGGTGACTGTTGGAGACAAGATACTGGACTAGAAAGAGCACTGGGTTGATCCAATATGGGAATTCCTATGTTCTTAAAAGTGTCACAGGAGCTAAATTTCACCAGGGTGTTAAAAATTGCTCTCCACAAGGAAAAGGTGTATATTAGATTTATTCGCTCATCCTCTATTTCTGAGTCTCTGCCTCATCAAAGGCCTAGTCTTAAATTAGCAACACTGGAATACGTTGTAAGAATTTCCGATATTGTTCTGAGCTTCTTATTTATCAGTGACTAAAATTAAATTTCACATTTCTATCACATACTTGTACAGCAGAAAAGTTCTCTGAAATCTATGAAAGAGCTATAATGTGTTGCTAGCATTCCCAGACAATGGAAATAAAATTGTTGGCAGAATAAACCATAGGAGAGAAGCTGCGGATGCAAGATACACTGGCCCTAGTCTTGTTTAAATGAGATACTCACACTTTCTCCAATATAGTCCACAATACTATTTAATTCTAACGTTTGGAAGATGGACGTTAGGAATGTGGTTTTAGGTTATAAAGCTGTAAGCATATATATGTTGTCACTTGCACTGAAGACCCATCTCCATTGGGCAATCCACTGTCTCCTGTGATCCCTCTGGTCAGAATTACTGAGACCAGGTATTAAGCAAGCACTTTAAGTGTTTCGCTGAATCAGGGTCTTTGGTATTACCCACCCTTTTTGGAGTCAGGCACTGACTTTTTTTTAAATTGTTTTTGGCAGATAGGTAAACATATAATTCAGTTTTCCTTATACCTACCGCAAGCCTCCATATTTTAAGCAAACACAAGATTTTCAGTGCAATTTTGTTTATTTTCAAAGACTGCCTTCCCAGGCAACTTATTTTATTGGTTGTTGAAGCTAGCTTTCATCATAACAAGATGATGATAATAAATTAATAAAACTATATTTAACTGACATGCTAATATTGGCTTCCCAAGGTTTTCCGCAGAAATGTCAAAATTCAACACTGTCACATTTTCTGTCTATACACAGTAAAAATCAGAGAAGAAAGCATACTACATACAATTAATGAGTACACCAAAATAATGAATTGTTTGTTGGTGGAACATCACTAACTCCTGTGGGAAGGGAATTATACTTCAGCGTTTATTTCTTGGCTAATGCAATAGTGAATATAGAAATTGGGCGAGAGGGAGAAAGAATGTTGACATTTCCCTCCCATTTGCATAAGTGAACATTGGTAATAAAAAGGTTTTTTTTTATTTGAACACCATTCTTCTCTTACCCATAAGACTTTTTGTGGCTCTAAAACTTACGAAGATATTTTTGCTCTTATTATGTTGCAGCATCCACAACTGTCTCTGGCTATGACAGCGAAAGATACAGAAGATAGATTCCTGCCCCCAAAAGCTTACATTCTGAATGATCTGGTAAAATATTAGTGGAATATAATCTATTTAGTGTGGAATTGGATATTATCAGTAAAAGATAAGTACTCTGGTTGCTACACCTCTAAGCACACTTCATTTTTGTCCTGCCCCCCATGCTCTGACTTCCCACCAGACTCTCTTGCACAATTGATTCTGACTCCACACAAATATCCCTACATACCATTACTGTTTATCATGCTCTCTAATCCCACCCAATTGATTCCCTATAGAGAGCATAGAATCAATTGGGTGGGATTAGAGAACATGATAAAAAAAATCTATGTTTTAGATACTTTGCCTGGCTACCTACCTTGCCTTTCTTCAGGGCCTTATTCCTTGCTTTTCCTTCCCAGGGAGCACACTGGGCTATGTAGGGGAGATCTTAACTGTCTCCCACTTCAGTGGGGGGAAGCAGTACCAGAGGATCTTCACTCCTCAGACCTAAAGAAACCAGAGAAAAGGTGGGAGATGCTTAAGAACTAGCAGTGAGCAGCTGCTGCTGAGCTTGCTTTCAGTGTAGAAGGCATGAACACTCCAGCCATCTGTTATCGGGGTGGAGGGGAAGAAGTTTCCCCGTGCACATGCCAGAGGACCAGCCTGTCCCGCATCACTTGCAGCAGCACTGGCTGTCCCCTAGACTTTCAGGAGGGTCTGAAAATCCATAGCTTTGAGAGATCTGCACAGTATCCTAGGCTGAGTCTGAAGAGCTACCAGTTAGAAAAGTCCATCTTTCCTAGTACACTGAGCATATGTGATGTGGATGTCATGGAGTTCCAGAAAACATGGAAATTCATGCTGCCTTAATTATAGAGTACTTTTTACAGTTGAACAGCACATTAGACTTTAATGGCAGAGGTAGCTTTGCCAGATATGCATTTGTGGAATCTTTGCTTCCCCTCTCCCTCCACAAAAACCTCCTCTGCCCCCCACCCCAAATTACTACAATTATTGGGCAGTTTCATTTATCTTGAAGAGCCTGTAAGGACAACATATCTCCCTTCATCTAGACACTTATTGCATGTCTAATTGTTTTGGTTTAATTTTGGGGGTGGGGTGAAAATTAGGGGAGGGTGTGATTTTAGCCAAATTATTTGATCCATCCCTAGTATTTGCCTTTAATTTAGTAACTTGATAGTACATTCATATTCATGTTCCTCATTCTTTACTTAAAATGAGAACCATGAAAGGAAAGAGCATTGTGAAATGATCCTTAGTTTAGTCTCTGTAGTGGCTTCAGCATTTTCTCATTAAGTAGCTTTGCTGCTCTTATTCATTTCAATTAAATAATGTTCTTGCTTTATTGATCCATGCCCATATAATTAATTCACAAGTGAGATGTTCTTCAGTTTGCCTGCTTTCATATTGCTGGTTCCAGTGAGAAATTTGTTTACATTGGAAAAGGGGAAAGAACACCAGAATAAAAGTTAATTGAAGAACCAAATGCTATCCTGTTTTTAGGGAGAATTGTACTTGATAGACAAAGAGCTAATGCTTGATGACTTCTCTAACTGAATGTGTAAGTACAGGGATATAAGCCCACAGTTTCTGTGCCATATAAAGTCTTGGCAGGTGCCTTTCTCATAAAAATCAGCCAGAATCCTTTAATACAAAACTGGTGTCTAATAAGTCCCTCTGAGCTGACTCATACATTGACTCAAAACACCCATATAGCATATCAGTTACTTGGATCTGACTTTACAATGAATGAGATATGTGGGAATCTAAGCTCAGAAAGTTGTTTTCTGACGAGAAACTTCAAATGGCTTGGTTTCAGAGCAAGAGTGCAGTCCAGCTGAAAAGAGTCTATGGTACATCTGGTCAATGGAAGCTCTCCCCCCTGCAAGGAGCAAAAGCTGTTTGCATTTTGAGGAAGAAAATTCTGTCTTTTTAATGCCCATGCAAATCCTCAGCAGGTCTTTCATTCTTCTTCTACAGATCTGAATCTCTCACAATTCTTGGTCTACTTGCTACATATGATGAACACAGAGACTGTTGTGGATTACTTCAGGAGACACCAATGAATATGCTCAGGGTCTGCTCAGAGTCTATGAGAATATGCTCAGAGAATATGCTCAGGGTCTGCTCAACCAGAAAGGCTGCTCTGACTGGTTGTCATGACCCTGAGTTTACTGTACAGTTCTTCACTGGCTGATGGACTTGTTCCTGAGGCACCTAGGAAATGCCATTTAACGTCAGTCATCAGCCTCTTTCTCCCCTATAACAGGAAAAGTGGGAAGTAAAGATTCAGGGGTTTTAATCAATGTCATCTCACTTGTGTTTTTTTTATTGACTGATTATGTATATTTAAAAAAATCCCATTTGAAGGGTAAGGTGCTGCTGTCCTCAGTTTCTCTTACCTGCAGTCTGCAGGACAGAAAGTCTAGGTTAAGCAGTAATGATGGCTTCAGACTAGAGCTGTTAGACCCTTTCAATAAAAAAGGCTGTTTTTTAATAAACAAAAAGTTTAGAAAAACGTCTCCATTTCCCTCAGTTTTGATGAAAAAACAAAATAGTTGAGGGGGAAGTGAGACAAAAATGGCAAAATATTTGTGTAAAATTTTATTGGTGAAAAAAGTTTGACCGGCTCTACTTCAGACATCAAGCCAAGATATGAATGGTGGAAAACTGGCATGCATCATCTTGTTCTTTTCCTTTCTCTCTTCTGTTTCCCCTTCCTTTTCTTTCCAACTTCCTTTACACATCTAGTCCTTCTTCCTCTGTATGCTCATAACCTTTTCTTTTCCTCACTTGGCTTCTCTCTCCTTTCTCATGGCTAACAATAAAATAACATGTTAAGAGGTCCCTTGCTCCCTGTGGATTCTGCCAGTGGCATTGAGAATACTGTTAATGCTGTTTAATCCCTTTGGGATACTACCTCTATTTTGCCTAAAGCATACATGGAGGAAGAAGGAGTAACACTCCAATCAGAAGGAGTGAACCTGACAGAAGACTAAATCAACACAGAAAGCATTCCCAAAATGGTGGCCCAAATCTTTTGGCTAGAGGTGCCTCTGAAACAGCAATGCAGTCCTAGTGATCATGCAAAAGGTTCCAGTCTGGATTCTCCATGTGCAAAGCAAACTTACACTGAGATTTCCCCTGGAGAATTCTCTCCCTCCCCCAGGTTAAAGTTGGTGGAGGCAGCTCCACCCCGTCTCACCCAATTTCTGTCACCCACTTTCCATGCTGTGCCTGTATCATAGGAGGGAAGGCAGGGGATGAGCATGGTGTGGGGAGGTGTGTCAGCAAGGAGAGATGGAGGGAGGAGCCTGGTTCCTTTCCCCATTGTGCCGAAACTCTGCTGGATTGCAGCAGAGCATTGAATCCTTGATCATTCTTGAGTTCTCAAGCCAGCTATGCCACTGACTTGCTATGTGGTTTTGGGCAAGTAAATCCTTCTTTGGCTCCATTTCTCAGACTGTAAAACACACTTCACAAGAGCTCGGTGAGGATTAATTTGTTAGTAGTTGTACAGTTCTTCGAAGCTGTGACTTGCTTAGTGTTGATAAAAGGTTACTTTAAAAATAGAGGTATGTGCTGTATAATGGCAGGGTTTACAGGTTAGGACTGTGAAGCAGGGGATAGTTTGGCTAAAAATGGTGGTTTTATCTCATACTTTTGCTAGAGCAGGTGCAATTCATAATTGTTCTAGCATTAAGATGTTATGAGTGATGGGGGGCAGGTTCTCCTTTACACTAACTTTCTATCTCCTCGTTGATCCTGAAACTTGCAACCTCAGTTTTTGGTTCTGTTTTTTAAATAGTTCAATGTTTTCTGGTGTGTAGTACCCTCCTAAAGGTATTTACACGCTAGGATTTTTGGCTCGCTTCAATGGCCAACAGTTATTGCTGACCAATAACTAATGCAGAGGACATACTTGGAGAAGTATTCTGCTGTAATTTCACTTTGGAACTGAAAAAGTCCTTTAAAAAATTAAAAATTTAGATATTGATTCATGTATTCCAAGGCCAGAAGGGGCCATTGTCATCTTCTAGTCTACCTCTTGTATATACAGGCCATAGAACTTCCCCCAAATAATTCCTAGAGCACCTCTTTTAGAAAAAACATCCAATCTTGATTTTAAAAATCATCAGTGATGGATTAACAACCCTCAGTAAATTGTTCCAGTGGTTAATTACCTTCACTAGCAAAAATGTATGCCTTGTATGTATGCTTATGCCCTTATTAGATGATTACTTAGGACTTGTCTTTCCATGAAATGTCAAAACCTGGTCTTGTTGGTTTTGAGCACACTGAAATCACCATGAATTAGTTTGCAACTATGAGTGTTCATGAATTCTTACATATGTATCTATAGACTTAATGGTCTAATACAGTGTTTCTCAACCAGGTGTATGTGTACCCGGGGAGATACACAGAGGTCTTCCAGGGGATACGTCAACTCATCTAGATATTTGCCTAGTTTTATAACAGACTACATAAAAAGCACCAGCAAAAACAGTACAAAGTAAAATTTCATACAGACAATAACTTGTTCAATTATACTGCTCTATATACTGAAATGTAAGTACAATATTTCTATTCCTATCGATTTATTTTCTAATGATACAGTAAAAATGAGAAAGTAAGCAATTTTTCAGTACTAGTGTGCTATGACACTTCTGTATTTTTATGTCTGATTTTGTAAGCAAGTAGTTTTTAAGTGAGCTGAAACTGGGGTTAACCAAGACAAATCAAACTCCTGAAAGGGGTATAGTAGTCTGGAAAGTTTGAGAGGCACTAGTCTAATGTAATATCGCCATACTGGTGGCCACCACCACCTTAACTGATGTCCTGACATTTCATTTTCTTTAAAGTATTTCTTTGCAAAGGTGTATTTATTTATGTTGTTGTGTATGAAGACAATGCCTGGTTTTCTGTGTGTATCTTTTTCAATGTCAGAGGTTAGATACCCCCCTCCCCCCGTCCAAGAACTGATCTTCAATCATTTTAATCCATTCAAGCCATTTCTTCTTTTTCTATCTGAAGCATAATTTAGTGTAGCAGGAGTATAAGAATAAGAGCTGGAAGCTCTAATTCTAATCCAGTTCTGACAATGGTGATATTAGGTAAGTCACTTAAGCTCTCTGTCTCAGTTTCACCATAAAATGCGATAACACATACCTAAGTCACAGGGGTGTTGTGAGGATTGATTCATATTGGTAAGACACTTTGAAATGCTTAGTGTTTTCCCTTTACACTTTTAAAATGGAGACGATATACTGAATATTAGTTGACCACCCAACCAACAATAATGTGTTAAGACAAACATGCACAATCATTTGATGACCACAGAGACTCCATGACTCCTACAAATTCAACACAATGTTACTAAGATGTGCTCCAACAAAAGTTCTATAACACTCATATCTGTGATAGGAAAGCTGTTATGCAGGCTATTGCCAATTCAGAAAATATACATGCAATATGTTGCACCTATTATGGAATTTATATTGAGTGCCTGCTGATGAGGTAAATGAGGCGAGTCAAATTGATACCATGGGGTTGGATTTTTATTGCACGCTTCATAAACTGGGACATCTGGCCCACTTCATGACCATGGAAATCTCCGTGGCGCTGGCCAGAATTCTCTGGGGGAGGGGGCACCTGCTCTGTGGTCTCCCAGCTGCCCCAACATGGCCATTGGCTTAAAGCCCTTAACTTTCAATAGGTGCTCTCCCTGTGCTCCATGTACAGACTTTAAATGTTGATTTTAAACATTATCAGAGATTCTAAACTAGATCTGAGAACTAGAGGCCAAACAATTTCTCTCTAGGATATGCTTTGTAGTTTGAGTTCCTTTGTCTGTTGAATGATTTTTAATTGGAAAAGCACGTATTATGGCACCCTATTATTCTGAAAGGGTTTGCATCTGCTCGTTTGTGTTTAGAATACTGGCGAAAGGCTGAAAATTGCTAGCTCCGTGGGTGTTTGTTGTTACATTACATACAAAAATCTTTTGCTTGCTTGTTATGGCTGCATAGTTATCAATGCTTTGTACAGACACTAGTAAGGTTGCAACACACTAACATATTAAGCAAAAGTTAAAAAGAAATGATCAGAGCCTCCTTCTATAGTAATTTCTGCCCTGTGTAAGGGTAAAAAAGTTTGCTTGGCTCAACCTGAATTCAAACCATTTGCTCTGCATGGTTAAAGCTGCTCCTCTGCCTGAAATATGAATGCTGCTGTCTCCTTAGGGAGTTGTAATTCATTGACGATTTCTAAAGAAAATAAATCCTGAAAGGTTCAAAGGTAAACAGTAAAAACCCCAACTATTCAAGTGTGGAGAAAATGTACTATTCGCTTCTGGGACTTATTTATGTAAAGTGGCTTTATGATGTGGATTAATAGTTTCCACAGACAGGTGTGAATCTCCTTTCAGGTTGGTCACTGGTGGGGTGTGCTGTTTGCTTGCAATATACTGATTCTGCAAAGAGCATTTTTGTTGTGTACACCCATTTTTAACCTTTTCTAAATGGCCTTACATGAATGTAAAGGGTTACATTCAGTTATTGTCAAAGAACCCCAAATAACTCTGTATAACGGTTGTTTAATGAACACACTGTTTCCCCCTATTCAAAAACCCCTCTACATATTGTAGCAATAAAACGAAACAATCAAACAAAATGGGAGTATAAGGGATGTAATATAAACAACTGATACTTGCAGTTATGCTCCAAAATATCATTTCCAGCCAGATTAATATGCTAGCAGCTGTGTTTCTGTGGTGCAAGATCTCCAGTGACATCCAGTGGCCAGTTTGATTGGTCCCAGGAGTACATTTCCCATAGCTGTCCTGCGGTAAATGTTTCTGGTGAATTTTGCTTTACTTTCATATCATTCTGTTAAATGAGTGGAAAGGTGATTGCTTTTTATTCATTGGGACTGACCCCTGAGAATTTTAAGGCTCTTACACTAAAACCCTTTTGTGGGCGGCTGAGGATGGGGGGTGGGTGGGAGAAGGAGATAGGATTTTGCAATATGTCAGTCTCATTCAAAATTATTTACATTATTTTGCTGGTTCCGTTTCTCATTTCTTCTCTTCCTAGGAAGCCAGAGCATGACAATTCTAATCTGTAGAGTGGAAAGTAGGGGGATTAAATGGTATTGCTGATATTCCTTTCCCCAGCTGATACTAAAGAGGAATAGTCATTGTATGCTAACAGTGTGCTTAACTGTGTAAATAACATGGCCCCAATTCCAGTCTAAATAAAAAAACCGTGCAGTACAGATGCAGTCAGCAATAGATGAGCTGAAAACGTGTCCATCACAAAGTGGTGCAGTTTAATAAATAAAGAAATAGGGTGGATTGTCAAAGGCTTCACATAAGGAAGTGGGGGTGAAAGGGAGGTCCTGGAGTAAAAGGCAGCATAGAAAAAACCAAGAAGTTTGGAATGGAAAGGTACAAAACAGAAGGGTAGGTGTAGAGTCAATCAGAGAACTGTCGATAGAACCATGTTCCATCTCGGAATATGCAGTTCCACTGGAATGTTTCAGGATATCAAGTTGGCTTCACTGGAATTCCATTTCAGAAGAAACTGGAGAAAAAAAGTTCTGACGATGCTGAAATGCCTCCTTTTGAACACTTTTGGAATGAAACATTTTATTTTTCATTTTGAAATAACTTTTCATGTAAAAAATTATTTTGTATTGTGGTAAGAACACTGTTACCTCCTGTCACTGTAAAAAATCTAGTAGGTGGAGTTGAAGGATGTTAGCCGAGTAGCTGCAATTTACATAAATGGAAGCTGAATGGTTAAAATTCATTCTGGTTGAAAGTATACCATATGGGGCCATATAAAATTAGTCTCTCAAGTCAGGTAGAGAATAGCCAAACTAAACATGGAAAATTATCCAGAAGTAGAGAGCAGAACTGTGGAATTAACTTTTACATAAATTATACACTCTAATTTCATTTTCCTGAATCAACTATTTTGCTATAAATTATTTACAATACTAACTGAGGGAGTGACAGGTTTGTGTGTTTGTTTTGCACGGGTCACATTTGGAAGTACAGTAATATTCCAAGAAAGTTGTCTACATACACGTTGCCCCAATTTAACTAAAATGGTGATGTTTAATTGACTTAGTTAAACATGAACAATAGTGTGCGTGAACTCCTAATATAGGTTTAACTCTTAGGCTTATGCTGTTTTGCATAAATATGCCCCTAGCTATTTCCTCCTTAAATAGCGAGGGGCATATTTATGACTACAACTAGTCAGGAATTTTCTGTGAAAATGTAGTTTCTGCAAAATTAAAATTTTCTAAGGGAAAATTTGATGAGCTAAACTAAACATTTTTTTTCTCCTCTGGGAAAATTAAAACAAAGTCATTTGTGATGGGTCAGGCTGACTTGACTCAAAATATTTCAGTTTGCCAAACTGAATCAAAAGGTTTTTGTTTTAACTCAGTTTGACATTAACTATGGCCACGTGAATTGCCACAGTACCTCCTGGGAGCTGTATGTAGATTTCTCCTGGCCCTATTCTATCCATGGACTGGATTTCTTGTCCAGAATACATCTCTCAAGATGCATCAAGCTCTCCCTTCTGGTTGAACTTCCCTGGTGCATTATGGGAAGTCCATGACTGTGGTGCAGCAAGAGAGATTCCAGCCACTGAACCCAATCCATAGAGGAGAACGATGGCATGAAGTACCATAACTCTAAGTTGCAGGAGGCACTGTTGTAGTTTAGGTGAACACAGTTCAATGTCAAACCAAGCCAAAATGAAACGTTTCATCTTGGAAATGTTGAAACATTTTGTGGTGTTTGAAATCCTTAGCAGGCTGCAGGGCACCAGTGTGTCCCTATAAAAGAGCAATTTTAATTCTGAATCTTCTGCACAATCTCTAATAGTTACATTCAACATTACAGTTTGTGATCATGCCTGCCAGGTGTACTAATTGCACAAAAGAACCGCATGACTTCTCCCCAGATTGCTGCAGGGAGAAGCTTGTGGGGGAATGACTACAATTTCAAGCAATAATTGTGATTACAATACACAGGTTTTTTTCCTTCGTGCTGCCTAATAGAAAAGTGCTAAATTAGTGCTATTCTGGTATTCAGTCTAGCCTGATTTAAGAATGACATGCATAAAGCTACGAGGAGGTCATGGATTCGTGATTTTAGGGGACCTCCATGACTTCAGCCCGGGCAGTGCGGCTTGGACTTCCATGCTTTATTGTTTATTCCTGCGACTTACCTGTGACTTTTACTAAAAGTCACATGACAAAATCTTAGTCTTAGTCATGCATAAGCAATTGAAGGCTTGTGAAAAGGAAGTTTCAGGAATGTTTCATGCTGAGGAGAGAGGAACATTGAGACATTCAGGTTGCCCTTACTTGAATTGTCAGCAATGGAAGAAAAGGTTTGGGCTAGCTCTTGTTTTTTTCATAACTCATTCACACATCCTGTAGTAAATGTTAGTTAACTGAATTTCATGATGTGTATGAAAGTTAAGAAGGCAAGATTACTTCTGATGTATCCTTTTTGCCATCCAAAAAGTGGCAGGTCAGACACTTTGCTGAAAGTCAACTTCTAGTCAAAGTTTAGAAAGAGAAAAACTTAAATTTAGCAAATCTGATACTTAGTTGTTGGATTCACTTTCTGCACTGACACTGAAATAATTCAAGCTGATTCAGATGTCTGTAGATCAGCGGTTCCCAAACTTGTTCCGCCGCTTGTGCAGGGAAAGCCCTTGGTGGGCCGGGCCAGTTTGTTTACCTGCTGCGTCCGCCGGTTCGGCTGATCGCGGCTCCCTGTGGCCGCGGTTCACTGCTCCAGGCCAATGGGAGCTGCTGGAAGTGGCGCGGGCTGAGGGACGTACTGGCTGCCGCTTTCAGCAGCTCCCATTGGCCTGGAGCAGCGAACCGTGGCCACTGGAAGCACAATCAGCCGACCCTGTGGATGCGGCAGGTAAACAAACCGGCCCAACCCGCTAGGGGCTTTCTCTGCACAAGCGGCGGAACAAGTTTGGGAACCACTGCTGTAGATGAAACAGCTCTATAACATGCAGGACCTTTGTGTTTTCCATTCACCCTCCTTAGCCAGCCTTATTTTTGTCCCATCATCCTGGTGCAAGGTATGGATGGCACAGCACCGGTGACATATAGTTCCATAAAATGTAGCTGTATGTGTTATGTTGTCAGATCTCTACAACTAGTATCATCAAATATCTAAGTGATCAGACTGGAAGTGAAAGACCACAGTGTTAAAGGCTGTAAGGTGCCCCTGCGTTGCATTCACTGTCAGTTAAGAACCACTGGAGAGAGATTGTCAGGGTTTCTTTCTCTCCCTACGGTGACTAGCTCAAATTTCAGTGGAAGATTGCATAAGAGAGAAAACAGAGGATGTGACCCAAAACATTAGGGGCCTGATCCAAAGCCCAATTAAATCAATGGGAGTCTTTCTATTAACTTCAGTCGGCTTTGTGTCAGATACTTGGTGGGCAGTAGTCCCCTAGCCAGGACACAGGTTATATTTATGCACACTCCCAGCAAACTAGCAGCAGTCATTAATGTGTAATGTCATAAAAACTTTCAAAGAAACTTTTATTATAGAAATGGATGAATTCCATGTATGCTTCATGAATTCTCATGTATGATAGTGTTATGTACGCGGCTGAATGGCTGGCTATGTGATCGGCCAATATTAGGCTTAATTTTAATATTTTGGAAATTGGGTAGACTAACAGACTAGATCCTAATATGTATTGGAAAGGTGAAAAATCTAGCTTAGGTCTACCTTTTTTAAAAAAAAAAAAATCTGAATTTATATTTTGTAAGTACACTACCACATGGCTAATTCTGAATAATAAATATCTGCATCTGGTTGCAATGATAGCAAGTATATATTTACCAAATATAAAAAAACTTCCTTAACTTCATACTAAGGATGGGTGTGACTAAATTGAAATCTTGTTTTCCCTATTGAATCTCTATATACCCAGCAGAGGTTAATTAGGATCCCCTGGTTAACAAATATGCCTTTTCTCCTCAGTTAGGCCAATTATGATAGCTCATTGTATAGTTTATATGAATGTGGAAGAAACATCTTACTCCTTTTAAGGTGACATACTGACAGATATTGTTACTTTTAAATGGAAGAACTAACTAATTAACTTACCCTTGCAATCATTCTAGTTAGGGTTAAATGCTCCAAATACACTTCGTTAAATATTCAGTTTCATTTGTAGGAATACTTAAATTCTGGACTCTTTCTATTATGGATCTTAAGCTCATTTTTATAGGCACCTGGAAGACACTAAGCTAATGTATGACTTACATTTTCAATGAGATAATTGCGTTAGTATTTGAGCAGACAGCTTTAGGGTATGGTTGAATCATTTGTATAGAAAAAAGATACACACAGAAGAAGAAACAAAACCCACTATCAAACCAAACATTATACAAGCATTCTTATTAATACCGATATCCGAACATTACCAAGAGGGGCCCAATCCTCAACTGGTGTAAATCAGAGTAGCCCCGCTGACTTAAAGGAGATTCTCTTATCTACACACACTGAGCTCTCTGACCAAATAATATCTTTTTACTTTTCTTGGGATTCCTGGGGTCATCTGAGGGAAAAGCAAGGAGCCAGAAGATTCCTTAAAAGGAATCATAAATATTAAAAAAAAAAAAAAAAAAAAAAGCCTTAGAGGTTCAGAAATCTACTTAATTATTTAGAATTCTTTAAAAGTTTCTGTGGATATTGTATTAGCTCAATCCTTTGAGCCTTCTGCTGCATTATAACTCCAAAAGTTTAACGAGTTCAAAGAATAAGTCAATATTAGAAAAAGATGGCAGCATCTAACAGCTCTTTATATACAGTCCAAATATGCAGAAACTAAATGGCAAAGACATAATCAAGTTAAAGCATGTCCTGACTTCTGATAATGACTTCACCTCACCTTGTGCTTTATAGACTGGGTAAGCAAGCTGTGATTCCTGTGATTCATTGAAGGAGAATGTCTCTTGTCATATCATCTCAGTACAGTCAACCTGCTTTATATAATCCTAAAATTGAACTGGAACTGCCAAAGGAATCAAACCTACATCTCTTAATCCCCCGAACCAACACCGTCACAAAAAATTGACTGACAGACACACACTTTCTTTTATCATCAAGAATTGATAAACCATATCATGAAGAGACATTTTGTTAAAGGTCTGTGCAAGTGAACTCAACATTCAGGTTGATATGTAAACTTAACTAGGAATTTCCAGTTGATGTTTGGGTTTTGCACAGGTGTGTTTAATGATATGTCTACTGTTGAATTGCATTTAGCAATCTTAACTAGAACTTGTTATTTTTGTTAGAATTTCTTTTGTTCTTTCGTAAATCTGAGATTTGACAATAACATTAGGCTTCTGCTGCTTCTCATGGGAAAACCCTGCATGCTGTCCAGAGAAAGCTTGAGCATTGAGATTTTTATGCCAGGAGAGCAGTTTTTTCAGATTGTTGTACCAACATCCCGCCTCAGATTTCCAGCCACACAAGTGGACTCCCCACTCTGCTTCTTTTCTCCCAGTCTAGCTGCAATCCTTTCAGAGCACTATTCCATGGTACAATATCAGCATTGAATCCGCAGCCAGGTCTTCTATATAATTTCAGACCTCAGGCAATTCTGGCACTCCAGCTCCAACCCCGATCTCACTCACTCATTCTGGTTCTTGTTTCCCCCAGTCTGGTGCTTTCCCTTCTGCTTAAGTCACAGACATCAATAGGGTCCAAGAGAGCAGGACTGTCTTCTATCAAACCCTCAGATGCCCTGTTAGCTGTTAAACATGACCCACACCTAACCCACCTAGCTCCACTCCCTGCAGCTCCTGGTGCTTTTGAAATGCAGTTACGTGCTTAGCACTGAAAAACTTTAAATGTTGATTGCTTAAAAATGACAACCTTAAATCAAGAGGTGATTAAACTTTAATTGCTAAGCAGATGGTAAAAAACAAGCAAAAAGCTCAGGATAATTGATGTATTTCCTTTTAAAAAATTAAGTCAGTGTAGTACTTTTAAATGTCTTAAAGTGGCATATCTAGCTCATTGGTGTTTCTCAAATCTGATATGGCTTCTGGGAGGGTGAGAATATGATTCAGTCTCTGTTGAACCTCAATGTGGAGGCTGCAAAAGTGTGCCAGTTACTGCCAATTGTGATGTATTTTTTTATAAGACCAGGGTCAGCCAGCATAGCCTGCCAGCCACCGTACTCAGAAGACAATCTGTAGTTCTCATTAGAAATAATTCATCTTGCAAGAGCGTAATTCATTGAACTGGGAGAATATGCTTTGGTTAAGCAATATATACTAATGCTAGTGTGAGTCACCACTGTGAGTGCAAGGTTTAATAACCTGCTATGTACTGCCTTCCTGTAGATGCCACTTTCTGATCATTTAGCTCGTGTTCAGTTTTGTACATTAAGTACACAAAGCTCAGTAACTGGTACCTACATTCTGTACTGCAGCACTCTTAAAATGCATTTCATTTTTAGTGACAAAATTATATTAAAGTATTTCCAGTCTTTACACTTCAGCTCTTCACTTTGCTGTGAATATAGGACACACTTCACCTCCAACAACTAAACATTTATTTTCCACTTGCTGACTAATATTTCTGGTGCTATTAACTAATTCTTTCCTACCAAGCTCCAAGTGAGCTGGAATCCAAACAGAAATTCAATCAAGTGTTATTCAACTCAAAATTGAAAATCTTTTTCCATATGACATTTAATATATTATATTATATTATTTTATATATTATATTTAATAATATTTATATTATATTATTTTCCAACTTAATAGGCTTGAGCTCAGCCATGAAGATGAAAAACCACCAGCTCAATAAGTTTCATATCATATCTTTTATTCAACTCTTTTTTACAGTAATAAAGCAATTACCATTGCTAAATAAATGGAAAATGTTGTAGTATTTGTACCTTGATAAAATCCATTTTAGAAAAAAACATTCCTAAATCAAAGGCAGTCGATCCACATTTAGAGCATCAGAGGTAACCAAGCCTAGTGTATCATTTAACTTTTGGACAGGCTTTTCCACAGAGAAAGAAAACCAGTCCCCTTGCTAATCTTATGAAAATTTGAGATTAAAATGACACTACTGTACTGTAGAAACCACAATTTCTAATGCAGGCTTTAAAACTTGTTAAATGTCTTCATAATTGCATTTATTACTATGTGGTCCTTTCTCATCAAGTCTCATTTCCCCTCTTTTTCAGGAGGGGTTGAGTGGGAAAGAATATGAAAAAGGATGAGGGGTTACATACTATGCAGGAAAAATGCAGATGAAGGGCAAGAAATTCCAATTTTGACCCCCGGAGTTTCCTCTGCAGAGTCCTTTCCTCCCCCTACCTGCTAAGGAATGAGGAAGAGGCCAGCATCCGGAACTTACAGATGTTCCAAAGATCATCTCACATGTTCAGCAGGAGCAGCAGCAGTTTTATTCACAGCCAGGCCCGGTCCCGCCTCCACACAGCCACTTTACTGTGCAGTTTTTGCCAGTACTAGCACCAAAGCCTCTCTGGTAGAAACTGCAGCTGAGGAGGTGCAGATAATGTGGGTTTCAGCAGCAGATGCATTTGGGTGAATTTCAGCTCATGAATCTGCCTACACTTGGTGAGAGCAAAGGCTGATCCCCAGTTTCTCTACATTTCCTTCTCTGGCTCTGTCTTCCAAGAGACCCTGTAAATGAAGCAGGTGCAGCTTTCCAGTGCTAGAGCAGGTGCACCCAGTTTGGCCAACTAAGAGGGTATTGCCCACACCTGGGGCTATAAGGGAACAGGGGAGACCCCATGAGGATGGGCCTGAAGAATCCAGGCTGTCTGAGTAACAGTCAGGAAAAGAGGGGCAGGTGAGAGTTGCCAGAGTCCAGAAGGTGTTTCCTGGGGGAAGGCTGAAGGCAAGGAGAGCAGCAAGAGGGATTTGCTGGCTGATGTCCCCAAGCCAGATAGTTTGGGCTGGACAGGGCAATTGTATTATTTTAGATGGAATAAATGGGCCCAAAGTGTTAATGTAATGCAGTCACTGTCCAACATTAAATAGTGTTAAACAGGGTTCAGGGTTTGTTATACAACCTTAGCCTCCTTTGAACCTTTTATAAAAGATAAAGCAAAGATGGAAAAACAGTTAAAGGATTTGAAATGTAAAGTATTAAGTAAGAGTTTCATTTTAACAACATTTTTTGTTCCCTTTCCCGTTAGCAGAAAAAAAAGTTTTAGAAGGGGAAATTAAACCCTGTTTGACTGTCTCTTATCAGAGATGGTAATAAGTGTTCTTTTGGGGAAAAGACAAAATTAGTTGAGATAGGATGGAACTGTTGCTGCTGCTGTTAAAGTCTGAGACTATTTCTTCTCAGGGGGTGGCTGAGATTTAGCTGGAGCGTGTAGGGGTGGCAGTGTCATGTAGATCCCTCTCTTTGGCCAGTCTGGGTAGGACATCTTTCAGGATCAGGGTGATGAAGGCCTGGAGGTCCCAGGAAATGGTGGCGGTAGTGGCAGCCATGATGGTAAAGCTTGCTCCAGTAGCCTCCATCTGTTCTTCCATATTGCTCCCCCCCCTGCCAAAGTCGTTAAGGACCCAAAAAGGAAGTGGTGGGTGGAATAGCCCATCCCCTCATTATTTTGTCCACCAATTAGACCTAAGATTTGTCTCACTACATTTTGGTTTATTAATATTTGGACCCTCATTGTGTTGCTTACCAAACATGATATTAACACAGTCCTTGAATTATATCAGTAGGCCTTTTTGTTTAGACTAACATATCTGTCTCCTTTTTGCCCCTTTCTCTATCCACGTTTGTTATTATAGGTTATTGTGACATCTTATGAACTTCCACATACTTTTTACAGTTGAGGTCACAATTACAGTATATTTGTAGGCAAAATTATCACACTGGGGCTTCTGGTGGTGGCAGCGGTGAGGGGGTCAGCAGCAGAAGAGGGAGTTGTCTGCTGGCTCTAAACTGGAGAGCTAAAGCTCAGGGCTAGAGAGGGCTGAAGCCATGGCAGCAATAGAGTGGCTAACCTACAGGCGTCTCCACATTGGATGGGGCTGGACCCAGGGGACCAGTGAGAGGGCCAAAAGGAGTGAGGGAGTGAGAGTAATTTCCCAACCACTAAGGTAGTAACCTACCTTCCCCCACAAACCCTTACTAGGTGCCTTCAGTTTCTGTAACACCTCTTTACTAGGCCTAGTCAAATATTTTCTATCATAACTATTTTTCTACAGAAAATTGGGTTTTCAGTTAAATGATTTTTTTTTTAAAAAAAAGCCCACTTTCTGCAGACAATTTCAAAAGTTCATCAACAAACTGAATGCCCCCAAACTGAATTATTTCAATTTGGAAATGCCACTGTGCCTAATGGGAGATGTGCTTCTGGTGTCTCCTGTCCCCGTTCTCCCTTATTGGTCAGGCTCCCTGGCTGGACTACATCACTTCTAATGCACCATGGTCAGGGGATTCCCATAACCTCTCCAAGAGGGAAGACCATGGTGCTCCATGGTAAATATAGTCTGACCAGGGAACCTGGCCTATAGAGGAAAATGGGAATTTGAGGCTCCCAAACCACAACTCCTGTGAGGCACCATGGCAACATTTCCAAACTGAAATGGGCCAAAATATTTTGGTTTTAGAATTTCTGTTGAAAATTGAGAGTTTTCCATAGAAAATCCTATCCTAGGCACTTTTTGACGAGCTGTACTATTTACCTAGGCTCTGCAAAGGGGCAGCAATTAGATGAAAGCGTTTGGTCCTCTAACCCTAAATTTAGTTCATACTTACATCAGAATAGTTATATAATGTCTGGTAGTGCCAATTCATCCGACTGTGGGTAAGTTTTGTTAAGTGTATAAGGAGACTAAAATGACATCCCTAAACGTGTTCTCCCTGGTGACCCTAAGCCAGCATTTCAACAGAGGTGATTATAGGTGAAAGGATAATGTGCTAAAACATTATGCCCTCTAGCTACTTCCTTCAGTATTTGTATCATATGTGTCAGTAATGGATATGTTTCTTCAATTCTTTTAGAATTGTTAGTAATGTTGTGAAATAAAATTCTTCCCTAAACCTGTCATTTAGTTAATTACCTGTTTTGAGTTTATTAAAATGAATAGAAAAGCTCACATGCTTTTAAAGCAGTTGCTGAATTGTATCCCGACTTCTCCCCATTGCCTTTCATTAGTAAACATCAATTTTTGGCTAATACTTATTGATGTATAATTGTAAGACTTAATATATAACTGCACCAATTTAGTCTTGCATAGCTTTAATGTGTCTGAAACTCCTACATAAAGATAAATCTAACATTGAGGATATTAATATATATTTGCTTAGGTTAGTTTGTTTTTCTTTATAATTTTCCAGAACTTGTGGGAACCACCTATTCTGCTTAACTAAATTCTTTTTGAAAAGAAAACCAGATGTGTCGTTTGGATTTCAACAGTACCTAATTCTCAGCCCAATTGTTATTTCTAAGACTGATACCTTTCCTTTTTATCTATCAGCTTGCTACATTTTTTCTTCTTCTTCCTCAAAAAGCCCCATGACAAGCTGACATAGAGATCTATTATTCTGCACTAGTTCTCTGATTTACATTAGGAACCATTTATCTTCCTCTTTACTCTGCCCTCTCTCATATATTTAAGACTAAATAGGATGTTTTCCAAAGCTGTTGCTACACTATCCATTTTCACAAGACAAACTATAAACCATGGACTACCGCATGTTAAACTGATTGAAGATCACAATAAAAACAAAACACAACCAAAACACCTTATAATTTAGAAGTTTAATTACATCCTTAAATGATGAAATTTAATTAGTAGTGCCAAAGTGAGTGCTGTTGTGGCAGAACCGAGAGAGATACTGAAATGGAAATACAAAGCCACTTCAGTGGTGAACAGAGAGAGAGAGAGAGAGCTCAGTGTTTTTGGCCATGGGTGAAGAATGGTGAAGGGTTGAGAAGAGGGCAGCAGTAGCCTGTGCAGGGGATGATTCTCAGGCTTGAATTTATGTATTATTCATGTATTATCCCCTTACACTTCCATTAGAGACCCTGTCTCAAATCATCTTTATGCAGAGTTTGAGATATTGTCAGAATGCCA
The DNA here is from genome assembly GCF_965140295.1 of Lepidochelys olivacea. Taxonomy (NCBI): domain Eukaryota; kingdom Metazoa; phylum Chordata; order Testudines; family Cheloniidae; genus Lepidochelys; species Lepidochelys olivacea. Next base: position 51,131,517 of record NC_140421.1, on the reverse strand, counting down.
AAGTGAAATTGTAACCTCACAGATGCTGCTACCTGTTGGCAGGCTATGAGAGGCTCCTGTTACCACATGTGGTTCTGGTAAAAAGAAATACATTTTAACAATTTTCTGTAGGCTTCCCGTATTTCTCTATTCTAGAGGCACTACAGCAATGTAACCCATTTACTTAGCCCCTATGCCATCTATAAACAAACCTGCAGATCACTGGATTACTGCTGTCTATGTTGTCAAGATGAATATGTTATTTATATAATGCTGGGGAGAGCTTGCTATGCTCTGTAGTGAGTGAATAATTTCAAAATGTAAAGACTAACCTTATTTTTCATCATCTGCAGTTTCCACTTCCATACATTCTAAAATGCCTTTCACCTTGTAGTCAATAACGGAAACACTTTTCATAAGTCACACACTGACAAAATTGCCCATTGCTGACAATAGGTGCAGCTGTCACAGGGTCAAATACATCTTAGCTAGATTTGCAGACAGACAAATCTTGCTCAGCACCCAGTAATGATGATTAAACCCCTCACAGGGTCTGTCACCAATGGATATTTTTCATAGTGTAGTGAAGACTTATGTGGACTTCTTTAAAGGCAATCATCTGTCTCACCTGTCTACTTCAATGGCTCCCATCATCAAAGTTTCCTGTGTGCTTTCCAATTATTTAAAAATAGGAATAACAATTTATTTCTTCCTTCTCACCTTGTAGAAGCAGTTTGATTTGGAAATAGATGCTATCTTTGCTTTGTGTGAGAGTACATTTCTTCATTGTTTGTTACTTATCAGTTGCTCTTCCTACAGGCGCTGTGCAGAGCTCTTTGATCATCCAGAACTGCTATTGGAGCTAATAGGAGGGTTGAGTGGGTGAGGAATGAATGTTCAGTAAGGCCCTGAATGAGTAAAACTTTACTTATTCCCATTTCCAAACTTTTCTGTTTTAATGATATATATCTTCTAAATAACCTTGTTGTTTGCTTGTTTAATTTCCATAAGTAATAGAAAAGGGAACTGAAAAATTATGCAGTCAGGATTGCCCAGGATCAGATATGATTAAATTATTAATCAGTTCAATTGCCTGCAGTTTTCCTTTACCTATTTTATTGGAACTAATTGAAGAATAGTGACACTCAGTTGCAATTATGGGTATCAGTAAATCAGCCCAAGTGCCCTAGGACCAGGCCTTCTGTCTAGACATGGAATATATTATTACCCACTTTATAATGACATTAACCTTCTAGTAGTCTTTTTGTCATGAAATGACATAAGGTAAGAAGGTATTTAAAAGCTAGTGATGTCTGCTTGGGTCCTTACATGAAGGGTATCTGAACCTTTTGTAGCTTCATCCATTCCCCTCTCCTTTCTTTACTTTTCTGACCCCATCCTGAATAACATGTCAGGAAAGTCTCTGAGCTCATCAGATTTGAATGCAGCAAAATTCCAGTGTACAAGGGATACTTTTGAAGCTGTGAGATATTCAATGATGGGAGATATTGAAGGAGGAAAAGGGGTTCTGGGAAGTCCATGGGGAGACAATACAAACTATGTATTAGCTAAGCCTCAGAGAACCTTTCTAAATGTCAAATTAGTAAGATAAGACTATTTGTGGAGGGAGGGTCTAGGTTTAGCTGCAATGGAATCAGTGCAGCAATTTCTCATTCTGCCCCTACTGGAAATTCATGTGAGTTAAAGGAGATATTTTACAGCTTGGAACTTTCACATGCACATTGTCCTCTAGGACAAGCAGAGGGGCAGTGTAAATAAGCTTTCCAAGTGTAGCCCTTTCTTTTGCTCTTCACTTTATCCTTGATTCATCCAGAGACCCACAAAGCAGTAAGCAGAGAGAGAGGCAAGGATGTTGATTGTTAAATTAGAAGTGTACAGAGTGAAGAATTAAGGGGTAATGGGTCTGATGAGCAAAGTATCTGAACTTCCCTCCCCCATCCTACCTCACGTCAATGTTGGACAACAAAGCAAAGCAAAGACCTGACACAGGCAGGTGCAATCTGCCTCTCAATTGCTTGAAGGTGAAATGGGCAGGTACACATTTGAGATGCTGGTTGGGCACAGGTAGGGAAAGGGTGGGGGGAGGGCCTTAACAAAACCTTTTCCAGTCTGCAAAGTGGTTTGGTTTGATTTCAATTTGAACAGGGAGCGATTATGTACTATTAAGTATAAACAGTGTGCTCAGCTATTTTTAAGACCAAAAGGAAGAAACAGTCCCTGCCCAGCGAGCTTACGATCCAGTTCAGATTTAGGTCCAAAATATCCATCCAGCTGAATGCATTTGACAGCATTGGGATCATTTAAATGTCATCTGTTAGGACATGGAATAATGTCTAGCACATTTGCTAACTTGTGATCCATTGCGTTCCTTTTTGTAGGATATGAAATACAGACACTTAATGTGTATTTGCAAACCGAGTACATAAGTTAGCTTACATAGGAAAACATGTTTAGATTTGGCCAGAAATGTGCAAATATCTATAATTAAGGTGTCATAAATATAAAGGGAAGGGTAATCACCTTTAAAATCCCTCCTGGCCAGAGGAAAAATCCTTTCACCTGTAAAGGGTTAAGAAGCTAAAAGTAACCTCGCTGGCACCTGACCAAAATGACCAATGAGGAGACAAGATACTTTCAAAAGCTGGGGGGAGGGAGAAAAACAAAGGGTCTGTGTCTGTCTGTGTGATGCTTTTGCCGGGGATAGAACAGGAATGGAGTCTTCAAACTTTGTAAGTAATCTAGCTAGGTATGTGTTAGATTATGAATTTTTTTAAATGGCTGAGAAAATAGCTGTGCTGAATAGAATGAATATTCCTGTCTGTGTGTCTTTTTTGTAGCTTAAGGTTTTGCCTAGAGGGATTCTCTATGTTTTGAATCTAATTACCCTGTAAGGTATTTACCATCCTGATTTTACAGAGGTGATTCTTTTTTACTTCTATTAAAAGTCTTCTTGTAAGGAAACTGAATGCTTTTTCATTGTTCTAAGATCCAAGGGTTTGGATCTGTGGTCACCTATGCAAATTGGTGAGGATTTTTACCAAACCTTCCCCAGGAAGCGGGGTGCAAGGGTTAGGAGGATTTTGGGGGGAAAGACGTTTCCAAACAATGTTTTCTCAGGAACCCAGATAAAGTTTGGTGGTGGCAGTGGAAGTTCAAGGGTAAAATAGTTTGTACCTTGGGGAAGTTTTAACCTAAGCTGGTAAAAGTAAGCTTAGGAGGTTTTCATGCAGGTCCCTACATCTCCACCCTAGAGTTCAGAGTGGGGAAGGAACCTTGCCATAAAGGAAAACTGGTACCGATGCTGCCAAATGACTGTAACAGAGATTCAGGCATTAGTAGCACAAACCTATGGCTGGAGATTAAGGCTGCTCATTTAAAGCTCTGGAATCTGTATTTTGAAGCCTAAAATGCCATTTGAGAGAAAAGTTTCTATGTTATGAGTTCATTACTTACATCTTATTTACCAAGCTATATCTCAAATGACAAGATTTTTATGTCCCCTGCCGATTCTCATTTTATGTATTATTGATCACGCAAGGGATGAAGCACCTTCAGCTCCCATTGGAGTTCTGCACCTTGCCCAGAGTGGCCTAGCATCTTGTAGGAGTGGGTTCAAAGCCCACATAATATCATGGGCATAAGATCTGTGTGTACTTTTTGGTACTGAAGAAATGCGTAGAATTTGCTGTAATGATAAAATTGCATTTAGATTTATGAAGAGTTGTAGTTAACCCTCATTGTCTTCTTACAAACTTTGATTTTTTTTTGTTTTTGTTTTTTCAGTCTTTTTTATTATATTCTGGTGTCTTTGTTCCAAACTAGAGCAACTCAGCATATGGGCGTCCACAGCTATCCAAATTTGCATATTTATCATATCCACAAATGGGAGTTCCACTGTCAAAACAGATGGAACCCGCTCACTATTCCTGCAGTAAAATGGAATTTTCGTGGGTACTTGTGTAATCAAGCTTTAATGGGTTACATAAGTATTTCATACATATTTAGTGGGTTACAAAAGTAGTTTACCTGAACTACCTGGACTTCCAGAGCCTGTAAAACTAACATAGGAATCGCATAACAAGATTCCCATGACATTGTTGGGAAGTCTACATCAGATCATGAAAATATACAGATTTACTAAAAAAATCTTACTTTATCCATCACAGGTATGCAATAACGTAAACAATTATTCAGTCTTTCCATTAAGTAAGTTCAACTAAAATTAATTCCCTACTGTAGTTAGCAGAGCTCTTTGATTAAATTTACAGGTGATATTAACTAACAAATAGCAGTGACTCACAGGGACAAAAATAAAGTACTTGCAGACAAGTTATTCACACTCATATAAAGCACAACAGGAATGTTCTTGTGGCATAATTGCCTCTATCTTTACCTAGTAAATTAATTGTAAATCTATCCCCATTGATGTTCCAAAAAACCTCATTAAGTATTTCATGGAGTGGGTGGGGAGCAAAGAAAGCTACATTAAAATGTATTTTTCCTTGTCATTTTGGCAACTGTGTGAGCCAAAGTTGGTCATTTTATTTTATTACTCCCCTCATGTTAGAGTGGTCTCACCCAGTCATGTACTTGGCAGCACAAACTCAGTTTGTTGTGCTTTTTGTTCTTTAGTTTTGTTACATTAATGCTTTGCTATATTATTATAAAAAGCAGTAACTGTAGATAGTGGTCTAGCTAGTATGGAATACTGCTCTATAAGTATAATATCCAACATAAGATATATAATTAGACAAAATATATCACTATTATTTGGCTCAAATGGGGGTTGGATAAGCTAAAATCTGTCTGACTACTTCTAACAATTCCCAATGACTTTAAGATTATCTTCCAGAAATGCAAAACTGAAAATCCAGAAGCCTTAAAAAAGCTTTATAAGGGACTTGGTTTTATTATTTTTAAAGAACCATTGGCCCTCTTCCTTGATCTTTTTCCAGCCTATCTAGAGAGCTGATTAAACATGCAAAGAGGGGGGGAACAAACCCTCATTTTACAATAGCAAATTCTGAGGACTCATATCCCAAAGGATTCTTTTAGTTCAAGGATTATTTTATATTAAACTATGTTTACATGTGACCTAACAAGAAAAAATGGGGTTAGAAACCAATGAGTGAAAGATTAGGGCCTCTATTTAGCTGATAGCTGTGAGGAAATGATGTGTTGGTCTTGAACATTGCTATTAATTCTAGATAGAGATGTATATTAAGTTGTGTTATACAATGCTTACTGCCTGAAGCCTCTCCCAAATATAAAAGGTATATGAGTGCCCTCCGCTTGATATGCGTTAGGTTTGTGGCACCTCTTTGACCCTATCCTGGGAAAAGTCACTCATTTACTTATCTAGAATAAACACAGAGATCCTCAGTATTTCAGGAGGATGTTGAACAGCAGCTACTAAAGTTAGACATTGTAAAATCAGCAGGTCCAGAGAACTTATATCCAAGAGTTTTTAAAGAATAGTCAAAGAGCTATTTTGATGGTAATGTTGATTTTCAGTAGGTTTTGGAACACTACAAAGATTTTAGACAACTAAAGGAAAGCTAATGTTGTCTCAATATGTAATGTGAAGTGATACAGCACGGCCAAGGAGCAGTAAGAGAGTAGTCCTTTTGAGCACTGGAATGCAGGCGAGCGCTAGCTGAGGAGAGTGGTCTGAGGAGGATATATAAGCCCTAGGCTATTTAAGGTGTGGCTCCCTGTAGACTAGGGAGGGTTGCTACAGGTTAATTGGAGCACCTGTAGTCAATTAAGGCCCTGTCAGGAACCTATAAAACTTCAGGCAGTCAGTGTGTGAGAGGAAGGCAGGAGGACTGAAGTTTGGAGGTATGTTGCTGAGAATTGAGAGACCAGCGAACCAACGGAAGGGTACTCTGCCCAAGCAGGGCAGGGAGACTCCCTCTCCCAGTGTCAAGGACTGAGAGTAACCCTACCCAAAGGGGAAGAGAGTAAGACACCCGCAGGGATTGATTGCAAACCCAGACCCCTCCCCCACTTCCCTCCTCTACAACCTTCCTGGGCCACTAGTGGGGCCATTTGTGCCCCAAGAGCAGGGGCCTAGAAAAACCTCTAAGCCTCCCACCAAGAAAAGTGTGGGACCCACAATACCAACATTGGCCATTTTGTCACAGTAAAAAGGGTAAATGGGATGATGCCTGTAATTATAGGGCTGTTAGCATGATATCAATTCCAGGCAAAAGAATGGCATGCCTGATATGGGACTCAATAATGAATTAAAGATAATATAATTCGTGCCAACGTGGAAAAAAGTTCTTGTCAAACTAACTTGGTTTCATTTTTTGACGAGATTACAAGTTTGGTTGAGAAAGATAAAGTGATGCTGTAAAATACATTGCTTTCTGTAAAGCATTTGCCTAGATACTTCATGACATCTTGATTAAGAAACTAAAAGAAGACACAATCAACATGGTACATGTTAAATGAATTAAGCACTGGCTACCTGACAACTCTTGTAAATAGGGAATCATTACTGAGCAAGGTGCGTGTTATCCAGGTTCTACAGGGTCTGGTGTTTGGCTATAGTCTATTTAACACTTTCAGCAATGAGCTGGAAGAAAACATAGAATCATTACTGATAAAGTTTGCAGATGACGCAAAGATACTGGGAGTGATAAATACAGAAGAGGACAGGCCACTGATACAGAGCAATCTGGATTGCTTGGTAAAACTGGCTGCATACATACATTTCATTACAGCCAGATGTAAAGTTATACATCTAGAAACAAAGGATGTAGGCCAGACTTACATGATGGGAGGACTCTATCCTGAGAAGCAATGATTCTAAAAAGGATTTGGGGTCGTCCTGGATAATGAACTGAATATGAACTCCCAGTATACTGCTGTGCCCAAAGGGGGGAAAATGATCCTTGAATGTAAAAAAGGGAATACTGAGTTGGTGTAGAGAAGTTCTTTTACCTCTGTATTTGGCACTGGGGTGACCACTGCTGGAGCACTGTATGCAGTTCTGGTGTTCAGTTCAAGAAGGATGTTGAAAAATTGGAGAGGGTTCAGGGGAGAGCCATGAACATGATTAAAAGATTGGAAAATATGCTTTGTAATGAAAGACTGGGGGAGCTCAATCTGTTTACGTTAACAAAGAGAAGATTGATCACCTACTGTAAGTATCTATTTGGAGAACAAATATTTGAAAATGGGCTCTTAAATGTAATAGAGAAAGGTATAGCACTATCTAATGGCTGGAAGTTGAAGATAGACAAATTCAGACTAGAAATAAGGTGCAGATCTTTCCAAGCTTCTTATCTGACAACACTTCTCAACAAACGTAAAAATGAAATTCACATGCATTGCAGAGTCCATGGTCAAAGAGATAGATCAGCTTTCACTGCAAGCCAGGATATCCTTCTTTCCTAATAAAAACTACTAATAAAACCAGCTGAATTATATTTTAATATGAGACGCCATAAGGGCCCAAATCTATCTACACATACTCTCTGGGGTGATTTCCTCTGGACTTACTGGAAATTGACTGACCAGAATAGTGACCTTCAGTTATGTTACTTATTTATTTTGCTAACAATGTAAGTGTTGTAGGGTGTAGGAGAACTAGACAATCTGAAAATTTCCATTTTTAAAATTCAGACTGTTTCCATTGAAAAGCATTTTAAAATTTTCTTAAGAGGTGGTGGGAATGTTTCTCCTTTTCCACAAGTGGAAAAATAACTGAATTGATTTGACTTAAAGTTCCTAAAAGAGTTCATGTCTGAGTTAATAAAGAGCATGGCAATTTCCAGCCCTGTCAACCTGCTATCGATCCTCTGCAAAATAATGGAATGGCTGAGATGGGACTGAAGACCTCTGATTTTTCTTGAATTCAGCCTATATATTATCACTAACATTGTGTGAGAGAAAATTAGAAAAGAGTAAAACCAAACCAAGAAAATATTGCTTCAATATGACATTGTACCATTTCTATAAACTGACCAGATGTTCATCTGCAATCACTATGAATCAACATCAGATACTGCGAAGTCTGTTGGACAAAAAAATCTACTGGATTTTTACGAGGGAAAAGTCATGCCAAAACTCACCTCATACATATTTTTAAACTTGCTCAGTGTGGGGAGAACACAACACACAATTTTTCCCTCCAATATATGATTTCAACTTGTAACAGAATCAATTGCAATTGAATTAAACTGTATGAGGGCGCAGTCATGCCACTATTTCTGAGGCCCTTAGAACAGCTCCTTTAATGAAGTGTTTTATAAAGTATATGTTGGACATATCCCGTGACCATTCTTCTAAAATCAGAATGGCTGGTTTGCAACATAAACAATCACATTTTGCTTCCAAATTAAGTTCTGTTTTTAACCCCTTGTAACTTTGACTACAATGAAGTTACACCCATCTAACAGAGATGAGTTCGTCCTGCAATGCATTCTAAATCTATGAAAGCACATAAACTCCAAAGGATGAATGTGTTTCATAGATTAAGAAAAAAAAAAACTAGTTTTCTTTTAAAAAATAGTTTTCCTGTGTCAGCTGAAGCAGTCTGTTTACACTATACTCTAATACTATTTCAGTGGGAAAAATGTAAGACTGCCCAAAATTCAGTTTTCAGAACTTCATTCTAAATCTTCATATTGGCCCTTTTGCGCAGAATCAGCTGCTAAAGTCAGTAATTGTTTCCAAGTAGAGGTGGCTTTTGCCAGATCAGTTCTGTTTTTATACACTTTGAATGCAAAAATAGTCAATTTATAGAAGCTGTGAACAAGGCAGAATTTGGGGGATGGTAACTCATGAAAGATGATATGCCTTAAATTTTTGAAAATGTAATAAAACAAAATTATGATTTTTGCACACAACTAAACCTATTTGTCCAATTTTCTGGGTTAAGTAGCTAGATTTCCACAACCGTACTCCAACTAAGGTTTTAAATACATATTATTCTGTATTTGTGTCTCAGAAAAGGCTGATTTCTAGTGTTTGTATACTACTATTGATAGCCCTGATCCTGCAAACAACTTAAAAATATCCATACCTTTTCATATGATTGAGTGGTCTCTTTCAGATCCATGGGGCTACTCACATGTATCATGTTATTACATTACACATATGCATAAGTGTTTGTAGGATCCAGGCCAAAATATATTTCAGCAAATGTTCTCATAAATGCAAGTGTGAGCACACAACACCTTTTTTGGTCCTTTTCGATGCTGTCAAGGAAGGACTTACAGAAAAAAGGAAACCTTTGGTCCTTCACTGAATTTATGTTGTGCCATTGATATTATGAGAACAGATTCAAATAGTGTTGGTCCCTGGAGGATAAAATACTAAACAGAAATGATCATAAATACCTTACCAGAAAAGTTGCACTACAAGTACTGAAGAGTAATAAGTCCCAAAAGGTACAGCATAATGAAATAAAATAAGAAGAAATGTAAAGTTCTACCACAGATCTACTAAGCTAGCAGATGTTTTTGTAGTTCTATTTTTATTTTAATTTGGTTTATGCCAGCTCAGATAGTCTAAGGACACCCAGGAGAATAATATAAATGATGTATTATACTGTCTAATGTGCGTGAAGCAGAATTTTAAAAGAAATTCTGCACGACTCAATATTGCCTGCAGGATAGTTTGGACAAATGCCATTAAATGCTTCATTACAGTAAATTCCCCTGCAGTTGAATGTGTTTTAAAAAAAAAAAAGTAAACATTAGCAAAAATGATGTGTAAATAACTTCTAAATTTTTGCTTCCCTGAATGTTATGTTTCTTGATGATGTAAATATATTCAGCATTTGTCTAGCTCCTTTATGCTCTTTTAAACCCTTGGTTCTGTAAAACAGCACTGCACTTAATAACAGAACAGAATTTCATCAGCCAAAACCAGGGAAAGATTTACAGCCAAGGAAAACATTAATTATAGACTTTATTACTTTCATGCATCAGTATCAATGGAGCTGGTATTCCTATAAGCCATTAGGACACGGTGACTCACTAGAAGGTTTGTATTCAGTGCTGCAGTTTGCCTCTGGGTAACTGATCTAGTGAACCAATAAATGTTCTTCTGTTCCCAGACCTCTAAACCATAGAGTATTTAATAAATCCCTGTGCTGTTGACTTCAATGGCAGAATCAGGCCGTGTGATGGCAGAGCTGATTCATAGCAGTTTGCTGACTTTGCCCCTTAATTGCACAGCCAAGCATGCCCAGGGTTATGCCTTTTGAGGCAGACATACCAAAGTGAATTAAGCAGCAGAGAAACAGTGTTTAAAAGTCTTTTCATAGGAGTGTGCTATATTATCCTAGGTGTCTGATCCAAAACAGATTGCATATTAAAACAAGCTAAGTAATAAAAATAAAGTTCAGCCTACACAGATAAATTTTCCTAGCAATCACAATATAAACAAGCCAGTTAAGTTCTTTCACTCAATTATGTGTTTCCCTGTAGTCATGTTTACATATGACCCTACTCTTGCAGGAAGATTGAAATATTAATCTTAGTAACACTGCTTTTAATTTAAACGAATATGACAATAGTGGCAGCCAAACTTTGTTACCTCCTTTCTTTGTTCTTTGGACAGAGATGCAACCAGCTCTAAAGATATTAGCATAGACAATACCAGTTGCCAAGTGAGACGGTGGGCCAGTTAACTGCCAGGGACCAATAGTTAAGATTAAACAATGAGCTGCTCTTCTAAAAGATCAAAACACTGCAGCATAAGAACACAAATACTTCTGAGTCAGGGTTCTTAGAGGAAATTGCAGTTTTCCAGTGATCAGAAGACACAAAATGTCATGAAAACACGGTGGTAGGTGAATTTGTGCAGCTTGAAAGCAATACAAACTATTTCACTGCCTCAGTGGAAGGTGCCAGAGGTCAATAAAAGGGTAAATACAAGAAAAAGAGATCTATTATGTTCTAAATTACCTTAATAAATCTTCATAAATCCTCCCACAATTATTGTGATGCTGGCAGACCAAGTGCCAGTTCATGCCACGGTCTCTGATTCCAATTATGTATTTGTCAGTATTCAGTTGAGACTGGTCTGTCTCACCTGTGTGTTAGTATTGTATTTTATTATAAGAATGGTTTTAGTGTTTTAACTTTATTGAATGCTTGTTAGTTGCTGCATGTAGCATCCTCACTTATACCATCTGTATCCCGCATTGTAAGGTAACATTTGAGCAGTTGTATTGTGAGCCTTTGTAACTGTGTAAATCACCAGACGAGAGAGACATTAGCAAGAGTCAAATGCTAATCGCCAACAGAAAGGGTTACATCCTGCCCAGCAGGAAAGGTCCATCAACACCAGACAGACTATTGTGTGGCATTAAAGAGGACAAAATACATGTGGTGTTCTGCCCCCCTCTCGTGTCCCCCCCCCCACCGAAGATGAGTATGCAAGTGGCTGAGTTTACAGTTCAGAGCACGGGGGGGAAGGGGATAAAATCCCTTACAAGAAGGAACTGTATCTCTATGCTGCTTGGACCCTGGGGGGCAAAAGTGGGGGGGCAAGGTTTTCTAGGCACATGTAAGCAATCCCCAGCTGCTTAGCCAAGGCTAGCCCTAAAGTTCAAACTGAGCTTATTTATTATAGAAGTTTCTATTATCCTTTGAAAGTTAAGATTGTAACTCATTTGTGCATGTATTACCTGTTTTAACCTTGTAAATAACTTTCTTGTTTTTTTTCCTATTTAATAAATTCTCATTGTTTATTATAGGATTGGCTACAAGCGTTGTCTTTGGTGTGAGATCTAAGGTGCAATTGTCCCGGGGTAAGCGGCTGGTCCTTTAGGACTGATAATAACCTGATTGATTCTTGGTGTAAGGGATCATCTCTCACAAGGATATACCCACCTGTGTGGCAAGATAGATGGGAGTACCCAAGGAGACTGTCTGTGACTCCATGTTTAGGCTGCTCTAGTGCCTGAGGATGTTACACTTGGTTGGTGAAACCTAAGTATAGAGTTCACAACCAATTTTGCATTTGTGCCATGGGTCCCAACAGTCTGCCTCAAATTTGGTATTCATACTCCATCACTGCAGGTGGCATTATAATATAAACCTACAAAACAAGCATACGAAACTAAACTAAACTAAATTCAGAATTAAACAGAGTAACTAAACCACATTCACTATGCTCCCATGCAAAACAGTGTTAAGATAGGTTTGCGAACATTCACTTTTAGTCCATGGGTTCTTTTAATGCTGTGATATTCTTTTCCTTTAAAACAAAATTCATTCTAATTTTTTTCTGTCTGTATGATCCTACTGCTCAGAATGTGTGAAACAGTGGAAGAAGTAAGGCCATAATGTGAAAGAAGTTTTAACAAGCAAGTGGCAGGGCAAATGGGACTAAGAGCTGACCTTTTGTTACCTATTCCATAAATTCCTGTGTATAGGAGTTTTCATGTGCTCTAGAACTTGATTGTGGAAGATCAGAGCATTCTGTAGTAAGTGTAACACTGAACTAAAAGAAATCCTCCGTTATTCTTTGTCAGATCGAATTATTCTAAAAACTTTCTCTGGTCATGACTAGAACTAGGATAGAACATACACTATACTTCAGAAATTTTGTTACTTCCGGTTTCATAGAAATCAAAAAGAGGGTTTAGACTCTTTTTCCTCTGCTACTGTCTAGCCTGACTCTATAGTATTCTTACTCTTTTTCATTCTTATTTTTTTATCCCACATATATTAACTCAATACAAAAGGAGATGGTGTAATAGTTAGCATTATTCCAAAATCCTGGTATGTTATTCTCAAGGATAGGTGAGAAATAAGTTTGTATAGCGTCTCGTGACTTTAGGTATAGCCCAGAGCAAGAGATGATATGTAAGCTTCACCACCTTAGGGGTACTAAGTATCAGAGGGGTAGCTATATTAGTCTGTATCCACAAAAACAACAACAAGTCTGGTGGCACCTTTAAAGACTAACAGATTTATTTGGGCATAAGCTTTCATGGGTAGAAAACCCATGTTTTCAGCTGTATGGAGTGAAAATTACAGATATAGGCATAACATACACACACGTGGGTATCTGTAATTTTATGTATGCCAATATAAATTTACCTGTAATTTTCACTCCATGCATCTAAAGAAGTGGGTTTTTAGCTATGAAAGCTTACACCCTAGGGGTAGCTGAGGAAGCCATGTGCCTCAGAGCCGTGGCTCTGAGGCACAGTTCTTACTTTCCTTCCTCCTTATTTTATGGAGAGAGGGAGTGGTAGTAATTTGCTACTGCCCCTTGCTCCAGCTCAGCTGCACTGGCCAGTAGAGCTGGCCAAAGTTTTTCGGATTAATAGTTTATTTGACAAAAAATGCAGTTTTAGTCAACCTCAAAATAATTGCAAATTTGATAGTAGTAATTCTGGCCACTCGCAAAAGGTAGCAGTTGGTGGTGCTGATTCCTTCCCCCCCCACAATTTGTGACCAACAGCCCACCGGCTCTCACCTGGAATGTGGGAGAATCTGGTTCAAATCCCTTCTCTGGAACAGACTTTTTTCAATTCACCACAAATTCTGAAAAATTTCAGATTCATTTAATTCCTAACCTGTTTTTTTTTCCCCCCAGCATTTTTTAGAACTGCCACCAAACTGAAAAATCAATTATTCATCCAACTCTCATGGGCAGCAAAGCTCCTGCCATTGCCTGCTCCTACTCACCCTCTGCTCCAGAAGTCATCTAAGCCATTTAGCTGGCCAGGGTGAAAAACATCCCCATCCCCATCCCCGCCTTTGAGCAGCTGAGCTGGCCACTCAGGAGCAAAGTGCAGGGAGGAGAGGAAACACTGAGCAGAACAGGAGTTTGATGCCCCCAGGAGTTGATGCCCTGAGTGATTGTCCTGCTTGCCCCCTCCCCAGAACTGGTCTTGGTCTGTTCCAGGAATGAGTAAGTGGGCATGCAGCACCCCCTGCATAAATGAAATACAGAAACTTTAACTATGGGTTGGGATCTTCAACACAACATAGGTGCCCATAGATTTTGAAAGGCAGAACTAGCCACTAAGCACATAATGCCTATGGAAAGTCAATGAGAATTAGCTATCTAACTGCTGTCTGTGTCTTTGAAAATCTCTTGCCTACTGATTTAGGTTCACTTTCTTACAGTTCAATTTGATACATCATAAAGCACCCTCAAGAATTCTGTTTTGTATCCAAATATTGAAAGTAACATAGGTTTCCTATTTTCTCCTTTATTTTGCTCACTGATTATGTTAATACATAGATTTATCTTGCTAATTAATTGGTGAGTAACAGAATGCAGCTTTCCCTCTCCTCCTTGTTTTTAATTTCCAGTTTTATATACACATTGTTTAACAAATAATTATATTATCCTAGGTTGGGTAATATACACCATTCAGGAAAGGCAGATGGGGTGAAACTTCCATTGACTTCAGTAAGGCCAGGATTTCACTTCTGGTTTCTGCAGCACTCAGATGTCTCTTCCAGAATTGGTTCTTGTAGGTCTGCTTGCTTTCAGCAGATTTCATTTGCTGCAATGGGAGACAGAAAAACATGGTTGTGGTTCAAGAACTAATGTTAGGGAGGTTGGTACTTTGTAGAGGTCTGCTTTTCTGTCTAGGAACGGGATCACACCTTTCAACCCTTTTTGTTAATGCCTGTACATGTGTCAAGGTTCCTTCCCCACTCTGAATACTACAGTACAGATGTGGGGACCTGCATGAAAACCTCCTAAACTTATTCTTACCAGCTTAGGTTAAAACTTCCCCAAGGTAGAAACTATTTTACCTTTTGCCCTTGGACTTTCGCTGTCACCACCAAACGTCTAACACTGGTTACTGGGAAAGAGTTCGTTTGGAAACGTCTTTCCCCCCAAAATCCTCCCAAATATTACCCCCCCTTTCCTGGGGAAGGTTTGATAAAAATCCTCACCAATTTGCATATGTGACCACAGACCCAAACCCTTGGATCTTAAGAACAATGAAAAAGCATTCAGTTTCTTAAAAGAAGAATTTTAACAGAAGTAAAAAGAATCACCTCTGTAAAATCAGGATGGTAAATACCTTACAGGGTAATTAGATTCAAAACATAGAGAATCCCTCTAGGCAAAACCTTAAGTTACAAAAAGACACAAAAACAGGAATATCCATTCTATTCAGCACAGCTTATTTTCTCAGCCATTTAAAGAAAATGGAATCTAACGCATATCTAGCTAGATTACTTACTAAGTTCTAAGACTCCATTCCTGTTCTGTCCCCGGCAAAAGCATCACACAGGCAGAGAGAGAGGGGGGGCTTTGTTTCTCCCTCCCCCCAGCTTTTGAAAGTATCTTGTCTTCTCATTGGTCATTTTGGTCAGGTGTCAGCAAGGTTATCTTAGCTTCTTAACCCTTTACAGGTGAAAGGGTTTTTCCTCTGGCCAGGAGGGATTTTAAAGGTGTTTACCCTTCCCTTTATATTTATGACAACATGGAAAAATATATTGTTTTAGCATGAATTAAAAAAAAATTCTGATTTCCTTTCCTTTCCTTTTGAGATATCCAAGGCTTTTCCTTGATAAAAGTGCTAAACCTGGCAAATGGTATTTCAGAATACAGGTTTTTCTTTGCAAAGAGTATGTTAGATAATCTGTATGCTTTACTTTAAAATGAAAAGTTAAATATGATTTCTATTGCTTCCATGGGAATTTTTAACTTGAGGAAAAAACTGCTGTGCCCAGTTCTTAGGGGCTAATCCTGGGAATGTACTTTTATGTGTAAGCCTTATTCAGGACTAGTCACACTGAAGTCAATAGAACTACTTGCATGGATAAGTATTTGCAGGATCACCCCTTATTTTACACTTTGTCTCCCATAGCCCAGGGTTCATACTAGCAAGTCAAAGAAAGCTAATTGTTAAATGCACTGCAAGGAGCAGTAGCAATAAGCTCAAATCCCACATTAAAAAAAAATCGTTTACATTCATCTTAGGTCTTTTTACTGTAACTGAAAAGTGTCTGTTCCCCCTTCTGCAGCCTCCCAGTCTTTCCAACGCTCATGAATCAACCTCCCTTAAATAAAATACCTGCTCAGCTTCTAGTCATGCTCAATGCTCGGACACAATTATTGTAGCTGTATGTTTCAAGCTCTGCTGACACAGGGACAGGAGGTAATTTAGTTGCCCTTTCAACGATTACCATAGAGTCTGAAGTCACTCCAGCTGATCCCCTCAGGGGATCTTATCATAATCACTGCATGTCTGAGATAATTACAAGTGTGTCTGCTCCTTAAATTCATCATTAATTATTTTTAATTTGTCAGCCTCTCCTTTAAGGGAGTGAAGGCAGAACAAGAGGTAAAGTACGTTGTTGTTAGCATGGCACAATCACAACTGACATCATGGCAAGTTTGGAGGAATGAATTGCCTGTATCGTGAAAGAACCAATTCTCATTTACTAATATGTTGTCAAAAAGCTCCTCCACCTCCCTGGCCTGCTGTCATACTAAAGAGCCACGTGTCAAACTGAATTAATAGAACTGTTTTTCTTTTTGTTCTGGCCACTTCATATGGATTAGCTGCAATATAAATTAAAGGGAGAATTAATGAAATAGAGATAATTATATGGGAATTTACAAATGAAGATCACTGTTAGCTTGTATGGTATATTACAAGTACTTTTGATATTGTTGTTGGGACTGAAAGGAAGAGAACTCCCAGATCCCAACACATACATTCATCATTTTAATCAGTGAAAGGTGGTTATCTGTTTAGTTGAATCAGGAGAAAAAAGCAACTGGATTGGTCAGAAAGTTGAAAATACTTATTCTTTCAAATATCTTGGCGGCTACTACCATTTTTTTCCAGAAATAATCTTCCTGTAGCAATGTGTTCAATACTGATACCCTGCAGCTCTTAGTATCATTTCATTTTCCAAGTCGTTACCAGTCGGCATGGATTCATGAAAAGTACAGGAGTTCTGTATCAATTTATACCAGTGGGGAAAAAAATTAGTGCGATATAAAACCTATTACAAAATAAATGTATTTTATTGTTATACAAATCATTTTTACTACGATGACACAGAACTTTTATTTAGATACATCCTTGGCTATGATGCTGCCACTGTGGTATTTAAGAGTCTCTCTAACAATAATGAATTGGTTTTCACAATACTCCTGAGACATAAGGAAGGATTATTATTCCTCCTATTTTAGGTTTCAGAGTAACAGCCGTGTTAGTCTGTATTCGCAAAAAGAAAAGGAGTACTTGTGGCACCTTAGAGACTAACCAATTTATTTGAGCATAAGATTTCGTAAGCTACAGCATCCGATGAAGTGAGCTGTAGCTCATGAAAGCTTATGCTCAAATAAATTGGTTAGTCTCTGAAGTGCATCCTATGTGAAACTGAGGCGCAGAGGGTGAAATCCTTGCCGCAGTGAAGTAAATGGCAGAACTCTCATTGACTTCCCTAGGATCAGGATTTCACCCACACGGATTAACACCAACATTTTCAAAAGCCTGCACTGCCATAGGTAGCCTGTTGCATGCTCCGTTGGGGCTCCATTCCTGTTTGTGCATATAGAGCATTTTCAGAACTCAACACTGATTCCCTTAAGCTTAGAAAATGCTTCCCATTTCCAGATAGGGTGACCAGATGTCCCGATTTTACAGGGACAATCCTGATTTTTGAGTCTCTTTCTTATATTGGCTCCTATTACCCCCCCATCCCCTGTCCCAGTTTTTCACATTTGCTGTCTGGTCACCTTGTTTCCACAACACCTTGTAACTTTAGTTGCAGATCAATCTGCTGTAATAAAAGTATATGCTACACCTCTGTTATTTATATTTATTACATGCTTTACAGACTCAAATACTCAAATTTTCCAATCCCCTGTCATTTGCCCAAACTCTCCCCTTTGAAGATTCCCCTGCATGTGACTTTCTCAGTGTCAGGCAGGACATCTGACACATAGCTGAAATTAGAACCCAAAAGTTTTGAGCCATAAAACCATCCCACCTCCCCTCACTAAAATGTGATATCTGGACCCCTATCAAATACGCCACACCAAAGCAGAAGACCAAATATAAGAAAAAACAGTTCCCCAGGAAACAGGTAATCCATTGTATGTTCTTCTCATTCCCACCCTCTCAAATGACATGCATAGAGGTTTTCTGTTCTGTTTTCAACAGTGATTTTGTGAGGAATAGCAATTTTATGATTTTTCAGATCAAAATACTAGGAGGAAGCATGAGCTTACTCCTAGTATTACACCAAATTAGTAGATTAAGCCAAATCCTGCTCGCCTTCCAGACACTAACAGTTCCATTAATTTACATGCTGCTAGCCATGTAAGTTAAGGGAAGAGCATTTGGCCTACTAGCTGTCTGGAATTAATTTCTCTGAAAATTCAAAGCGGATTAGGCCATCCTGCAATCTGTAACACTCATTGATGTTAACTGCAAGCTCTCGTTTGGGTTTGTTTACTTAGTATTTTAAGATTAAATATAATGCTTTGGTAGGAAAAATGTTCAAGTCTCTCACCAATTGTAAATTACTCAAAGGATTAGCTTCTGACTCTGTGAGCTAAGTTCTTCAATTTACCTAGAAAAGCGGTAATGAAAACTGGTAGAAAAGTGAAAAACTCCAAAGTAATCTTCTCAGTAACCTAATCCAATCGTCTAAATTAACATGAAGAGGTTTCTGGAGGGGATATTGCTACACATTATTGCCTCTTAGCTGCTCCCTCACCAGCTACTGCTGAAGAGAATCAGTAAATTACAGCACATAATAGTGCAGCCTTAGAATTCAAAGAAAATATTTGATTAAATTTAGAAATAACTCTACAGTAGCAAGAACTCTACTGCTACTGTACATTTCCCACAACATATAATTTGTTATATTCCTTCATAGAGAAGCCACAAAATCCCAGTGTCAACACCAGAAATGTGAAGACGTTCTAATCAATTAAGTTTCAGATCAACTCCCCTTGAGTTAACAACAATGTTATGACATACAATCCATTCAAGGAAAGAGTATTTGGTGCAGTATTCAGATTTTACCACATGACAATGCATAATAAATTATAGAATGTGTAGGCCAAATTCATCCTTCAACAAAGGTTGAATTTGGCTCTTAAAATTAGAGTAATTCTTAATTTTTTGAAGATCAATCTGCTGTAATGTACAAGTATATGTAGCACTTCTATTATTGATGATTTATTTTTAATGCATACTTTACAGTATCAAGCAATTTTATATTACACTTCAAGGGTCAGAGCCTTAACTTCAATTGATTCACACTAGCTAATTGAGTTATGCTAATTTCCTCAGCTGTGGATCTAGTATTCTGAGAATTTTTTTTAAACATTTCTTTCAGCCAAGTCTAAAACTACAAAATCAGGCATGTCCTGAGCCAAAGTTTGAATGAAATGATACATGATCAAATTCCTTGGATTAGCAACCTGGATTTAACATACTATTGTTGGGGAAATGGTTCAGTGAAATTAGCCTAGCCCTGAACCCTAGAGGCACAGTATCTTTATGCAAATTGTATTCATTTGGGGGTCACCAACCCCTTTGCTAGAACTAAATCATGGAGTATGACTGTCCTTTCATTAATTCATCTGTTTTGGTTGTCTGATGCAGGCCATCCCAATGACAAACATAAAAAATAAAACCCTTTATACTGATCTTCCACAGTTCTTGCCAGCTCTTGTCATGCATCCAGTATTTTAGAATTCTACCTCCTTACCTTGCAGTATCATAGTTTTAAGTCGTATGAATACAGCAATCTAATACTAATTGTTAAATAACACACAGTTCTGACGTAAAGAAAACATGACTTTCTTCCACAACTTCTCATGTGGAACGTCAGTGACACTTAACTCCATTGGAGCCCAATTTTAATCTATAGTAAATATCTGGTGTGAAATTCTGGCAAAGCTCCTTATCGCTAATCAAAATTCTGTGTCCAAACAAATCCAACATCTTAATGGGGTAGAAGAGTAGAAGCTTGAAATCTGAGTTTAGGTGCAAGGCTGCACAGTTAAGTATCTCTGTAAACTTTGCCATTTTCAGTTCTTCGTTTTATCGCATGCAATTGAGACAAGTAAGCCTTAGAATGTAAGATTGGGTTTGGGTTTGGACCTGCAGTGCCAGTGGAGCATGTATCTTCTTAAGTGGTATGTGATTTTATTGACTTTGTATCAGTCTCAAAACAATAGGTCTATCAGGCTGCCTACCATCAGGTGACAGACAACTGTGTATTTGTAATATGCATGGATTTTCATCAATCAAAGTCAGCAGACTGACTACCATTTCACCTTGGACATACTGATATGCACACAGGGATGAAATCTGTACCAAAGAGCAATGGAAGGCACCTGAGTTGGGAAAACAGACCTGGCAGGATGAGTCACCCATCTTTGTTGTTTTTTTTTTTTTTTTAAAGTAATTTCTACCAGTCTGACAATCTTAAGGCTAGTTTACTTAAAAGCAGAGCAGAATTTAAAGCTAGAACTGTAAGAAGTTAAAGCCACAGGGACTTAATGATCTAGGAGATGGGCTATATCTCACACTGTGGCATGTGAGAATTACAGTGAGAAATAGAGCAAGGGGATTTGCTTGGGAGTGCTTGGAGGCCTAGAGATCTGCTCATTAGAGCCAGGGGCATGAGTCAGAGAAATCTTGGAGTCTACTTTGAGCTGTAGCAATCACTGTGGGCTGGAAAGGACTCCATCTCCTGCATAACTGTACTAGATCTCCCGGAATTAGTAGCTTCAGATGCTGAGAGAACAGAGACTGCACATCTCACACAACCCTCATGAGGAGAGTGGAGATGGGGAGGGGGGTTGAGAGGGGTGGAACATGGAGGATTCAAAGGGGGACTTCAGTGATATTTTTGTTTACTAAAAACAAGGGCAACTGTTGGTTGGGAGGAGGAGGGGGTTGAGCAATGCCAATTTTCCAGAGTCTGGCTCACATTGAACAATTCCCATTGATTATACCCATTTTATAAATGGATAAAGCTGTAGTTTTCAAACTTGGATGCCTAATATCAGGTTTTTAACTTCATATTTAGACACCTAATTGAAAATGATTTTTCAGAAGAGCTGAGCACCTTTAATTAATTGTGGTTGGAACTGTGTACTGCAGTCTTGCAAAAGGTGGCACAGGCCAGGTCTATACTACAGACCTATATTAGAATAACTACGTTGCTCAGGGGTGTGAAAAATCCACACCCCTGGACAATGCAGTTATACTGAGACAGTGCTATGTGAACGGGAGAGCTTCTCCCATCAACACAGGTATCCCCTCTTGGGGAGGTGAATTAACTATGCTTATGAGAGAAGTTCTCCCACTGACATTGTAGCATCTTCACTAAAGCACTACAGTAGTGCAGCTGCATTGGTGCAGCAGTTTAGTGAAGATAAACTCACTGGGGCCACTCTCTCCCTTTGTTACTTGTAGCTCAGGAAGGCACCTCCAGTTTGTAATTTGAGTAGTTTGAGATTTTACCCACAAGTCTTGAGATATTTGGTGTGTTTTCTTAAAGCTCCAGCTACTGGAGTCATGTGATTAAATGAGACTCTCAGTTTTCATTTACAGGAAGAAAGTTTGAAGAGAAAATCTTGAAAATGTCAACCCTAAAGGCTTAGAAAACAGAAGGTGAATATAGAGAACCTAAAATTTTATTTTTTTCTTCATGATTTTTCAGGCAATCTCATGTTTTTTGAGGCCTAGCTCATAACTCCTAGAAATATCATTATTCTGTATGTGGAGTTCTAGCTGCTAATGGTGTGATACAATTTATATCTTTCCTATTTAATTGTTTCTATTTCAAAAGCCTTGTAAGGAAGTTTGGGACCTCTGTCCCCTTATTGTGCCATATAGTGTCCTATACCATATAAAATATTCAGGTTTCAGAGTAGCAGCCATGTTAGTCTGTATCCGCAAAAAGAAAAGGAGTACTTGTGGCACCTTAGAGACTAACAAATTTATTTGAGCATCCACTCCCAGTCTTTATTCAAGCCTAATGTAATGGTGTCCAGTTTGCAAATTAATTCCAATTCAGCAGTCTCTTGTTGGAGTCTGTTTTTGAAGTTTTTTTGTTGAAGAATTGTGACTTTTAGGTCTGTAATCGAGTGACCAGAGAGATTGAAGTGTTCTCTGACTGGTTTTTGAATGTTATATTTCTTGATGTCTGATTTGTGTCCATTTATTCTTTTACGTAGAGACATATTCAGTTTCCAGTGCAAATTCTTGTATTTGTGAGTTTAAAATTCACTATCTGTATACATTCATGATAACTTGATCGCATAGATGCTATAGATATGTAATTGTTGCTGGAGCACATCATTTTTAAAATCGAATGAATGCTTACAAATTTTTTCTTCAGTTTTTGTGCATCTCTAATAGAAAGCATTATTCAGCTTTGCTGTCCAATGAGCTTTTTTTCCAGTAGGGCACCACTATGATAATGAATGTAAGGAAATGGAACATATTACCTACAGCATGGCTATACTGCCTTCTAACTTGACTTAAAAAGTCCCAAGAGCTTACATAAAATTAGATCAATATCCATGTCAGGACTACTTTTTAAAATACAATATATGTAGCAATACATATATTGACTTCTAGTTTTCTTCAGCCAGATTTATTGTCGCTCACATTAAATACTGACATTGCCGAAGCTTTGCTCAATATGTACTTCTTTGGTCAATAAATGATTATATTAAATTCAACTGCAGCCAATATCTACTGTTTGTTTGCAAGCTGAGGTATCAGGAAAGAGAACCCAAAGTTGCTGTGGAAAGGCCAGTATTGGGTGTTTTACAGACGATGTTCCTAACCCTAATGTTAATGCCTTTACTGTAAATATAATTGCTTTTTGAACACTCTCTGGTCTTCTAAACTATTGATGATGATTTTAGCTGCAAGCATGACACACTGAGTCAAATTCTCTGCTGGTGTATCTCCACTGAAGCCAAAGGAACTGTGCCAGCAGAGAACTTGGCCCCATGTCTTCTTTCCCCTTCTGACTAATACTACTATTCTTCTATTCCTACGCTTACTTTTTCTAGGTTCACCATGTACTTTCCTGTACATGTGACCTGCAGTGCATCTATCCCTACTTGTCTAATGTATAAATATTTATCTGTGTATAGAGTCATATGGTGCCAATTTTGTTTTACATAATTTCTACCATGAATCTCCTCAGCCTTTTGTATCAATTTCTTCAATGTTCTTTATGATATTTTCACTGTTTCAGGGCTTACTCCATCCTTAGCTCATCCTGCAGTGACTATATTATTTTATATTGTAAGCTTGTGTAATCAGAGTATCCAATAGGCAGTTTGAATAGCAAGAATAATGCAAAAATAAATAAACCTATTAGGGGATAGAATGAGATCAATCAAAAGGAATGGAACATAGGTTCATAACCATAGATGGTCAGTTTTGAAACAACTAGAAGTATATAATTTGACATCCATTCTTGTATGAACTCCATAAATATATGTATACGTATCTTCATAGATATATCATATATAGAGTCACCAAGGGAAAGAGAATGCTTAGCCAAACTTTTCCATATCTATTGTCATAGGAATGCATTTGAAATTATTTCATTTCCATAATGATGGTATTTTTAGGAAAATATTTACGAAGATAATTAGAAAACGGTGCTAGTTTGAAAACAGATAGTAGTCATAGTAGCACTTCAAGTATTTGTTACAAGAACTTCCAGGAACGACCATGGAGATTTTAGAACTGCTCCTATGACCATTATACTCTATAATTATTAACTACCTGTTTATAAGTGCTGGAATCTTACAAGATATGTAAGATATGTGCACTGGTTCAGTTGAAAAAGAACTTATCTGACATTTTGGAGAAAGTTCAGATCAAACCCAATTTTTTTTTTCTTTTTGAGGTTCAGAATAGTTTAGGTACATTTTTATTGTCTCTTCCTCTGTTTTTACATTTTTCTTCACTTTCTGGTTTCAGCAGAATGTTGGCAGCAATTCCAGCACTGCTTGTAATGGCATGACACAGTGTGAGTAGCTTAGGGCTAACTCTCCACTCTTTGTACGGTAAGCATCCCCTACCTGAGCCAAAGAGGCGAGATAATTGATTAAGTAACAGGTGATTAAACCAGCAAAAAGAGGATCCAACTCCTCAGCTGAGGATGGTTGAAAGAGAAGAGGGGAAGGGAGGGAAGGCTGGAGCGAAGGAGCCCAAAATCTAATCTGTCTCCCCCTCCTGTCCTGTACCTTGGTAGTGAGTAAAAGCTTGTGGAACTGCTAAATGCTGCATGGAACAAACACTTGTAAAGTATGTTGTAAATAAAGCCTATGGTGTTGAACTTGCCTCTGGTGTGTGTGTGAGGACTGTTTTCAGGAAGGAATCCAGGGTGAGGGAATGAAAAGATAGAACACAAATTGCAAGAGAGCACTTATTCTGGCAATATGCAGAATCCTGCCTGAATTTACAAGGTAGTAAATATAGTAAATCCTGACTACTCCCCTGCTAGGAGTCTCATTCTCAGCAAATATGTATGTTTCATGTAGCACACAGATCTCACCAAAAAGAAGCAGACAAACTCCCAGTTGCTTTATTAAATCAACTTGGAAAGTATCAATGGCCAAGACCTAACAAGGAAACAAATATAAAAATACACTGAGATAGATTTTTAACATAGATGTATTGGATCAGGTCACACAGCCTATTGCAGCTCTGTAGGTAGGACACATTAAAAGTAAAGCAAAGGTGGAATGAGCATATTAGTCTGATCACATTACCACATGGTACTGCACTGAAGACTGTATTGACAGCTTACAGAAAAAGTGCAGTGCTGGACCTGCAAATACTGGGTCTTTCACATCTTTCTCCAGCTTTCAGGCTTCATCCTCCTTTCACTCAATTAATGGCAAAACCCCCATTGACTCCGATAGGAAGAGGAAGTGGCTCCCAGTTAGGACTGTGTTTTATCATCAATATTACAATTTATTTAACATAGGATATACTGGTCCAGATCCTCCGCATGTGTAGAGTAGTGTGGCTCAATTAACTTCAGAGGAACTATGCCAGTTATACCAGCCAGGGGTTTGGCGGAGTTTCTTTAATTTAGGAAAACTCTGATGGTCACTTACCAAAGAAAAATGACAAACTAAGACCCGGGTCCTGCAAAGACTATGAAGGTGCCTAACTTTATGCATTAACTTCAAATTCTACCAAACACAGTCAGTAAATAAGGCAAGTTACACACAATATACAAAGGCAGAATAATATGCACGCACAGGTTGTCCTATAAGAAGTCAACATATACTACATTTAATATAGTGGCATCAGGGATAGTATAGTTATATGGTACTCTAAGTCTAGGAAAATATTGTGGTTTCTCAGATGCCACTGTGTGGTAAACATTGGCATCTCCTGATAGCTTAATAATGGCAATCTGTGGATATGCATTAAGTAGTATGCATGCTGAAGATTATGTAAGGATTGTACGTTTTAGCACTGTGCTTTATTTGGACTACCCTTGTTTCTTTGGGTTAGATCTCACACATCAGGAGGCAATTTTAGGCCCCAGTTCTTCAAAAAAAAAAGGGAAATCTGTATGTGATGTACAAAGAGAAGCCACATTTAGGAACTATGTTCTAGATGGGGGAGAATATCCAAACCAGTCTGAATCTGAATAATGTTGGTTTGGCTCAGGATTGGGTTTTGCTTTTATTTGCCCTAATTAATTTGTTCATCCTTATTTATTATGCTTTCCATTTCTACTTATTATTAACATGCTTTGTTAGGCTTATTTTCCTCATTAACTTTTATTGTCCATAAGGAATAGGTATTTATGTATGTAACAATTTCTGAAACTGTGCTCCACAAATTTCAGCCCATCAGAAACACAAGTCAGTTTCTTCAGAATGGATGCTTTCATTTTTTTTAAAAAGTAAGCTTCTGGCCCTTATCAAAAAGCATGTGATTGTGAGCTGTCATAAATATAAAGGGAAGGCTAACCACCTTTAAATCCCTCCTGGCCAGTGGAAAAACCCTTTCACCTGTAAAGGGTTAAGAAGCTAGGATAACCTCGCTGGCACCTGACCAAAATGACCAATGAGGAGACAAGATACTTTCAAAGCTGGAGGGCGGGGGAACAAAGGGTTCTCTCTGTCTCTGTGTTGCTTTTGCTGGGACCAGAGCAGGAATGCAGGTCAGAACTCCTGTAAAGGGTTAATAAGCAATCTAGTTAGATATGTGTTAGATTCTGTTTTGTTTAAATGGCTGATAAAATAAGTTGTGCTGGATGGAATGTATATTCCTGTTTTTGTGTCTTTTTGTAACTTGAGGTTTTGCCTAGAGGGATTCTCTATGTTTTGAATCTGATTACCCTGTAAGGTATTTACCATCCTGATTTTACAGAGGTGATTCTTTTACTTTTTCTTCAATTAAAATTCTTCTTTTAAGAACCTGATTGCTTTTTCCTTGTTCTTAAGATCCAAGGGTTTGGGTCTGTGATCACCTATGCAAATTGGTGAGGATTTTTATCAAGCCTTCCCCAGAAAAGGGGGTGTAGGGTTTGGGAGGATTTTGGGGGGGAAAGACGTTTCCAAGCGGGCTCTTTCCCTGTTATATATTTGTTAGACGCTTGATGGTGGCAGCATTAAAGTCCAAGGGCAAAAGGTAAAATAGTTAGTACCTTGGGGAGTTTTAACCTAAGCTGGTAAAAATAAGTTTAGGGGATTTTTCATGCAGGTCCCAACATCTGTACCCTAGAGTTCAGAGTGGGGAAGGAACCTTGACATGAGCCATTGTAGCAAAGTTTTAATCTGGGAGGCTGATGGCCTGAAATAATAGATCTGAGGTGGTATGCACAGTCCTTATTCATCTAAATGGAATGTAAACTATTTTACTGCTGATTATATTAGCTTCAACTTTGTTCCCTTGATGGGTTCAAAATGTTCGTTGTTTGCAGGTCCATTTTTAGATCACCTTGAAGCTAAAACCAAAGTTCTCTAGAGCTTATTCACAATGCTTCAATACCCGTTTTGTGAAGGAAACCCTTTGGAGTTCCATAAATGCTTCCTAGAGTTATAGGAGAAGGCAGCTAATCTGAACATATCCCCATGATCAACTAGCAGACTTGGACTTGCATTCTGCAGTGCACATGGCCACCTCTAAGATACAGCTGGATCTCAGGAAGTTGACTTTCGTCTTTTCATGGACACTCCACACCTTGAAATCTTCAAAGCATATTGTGTCTACTTTATGTGAAGTTCTGCATGCACTTACAGTACATCACTCTATATTAATAAAATAACTGTATTCATTTTTCATTAAAATTCTGTGTAAATGTAGATGCAGATTAGGTGCAGCATTTGGGCTCCTGCCATGTTGTCAATGCAATCCCTAGTACAGCAAAAGTTATGGTCTAAAGTAAAAAAAAATAAATTCATGCAGGTCTATAAAATAGAGGGGTACCTCAATGTAAGTATACTTTACCCTAAGCTTCCAAATTACATTACATTTAGAATTTCCAAATCTGTGGATCCATCTAACTCTTACTTTATTTATAAACCACATAGAACAACTAATAAATAAAGTTAATTTCAAAGTGATTTTGGGGTGAGTACCAGAACATAGTCCAATGAATATCAGGCATTACTAATATGTTTTAGGATCTGATTGCCCTTAGCTGCCTATGAACACGAATTCCTGCTGGGGAGGGGAGGGGAAGGAAAGAAGCACAATTTGAGCCTTTTCAGGTACATATAATTAATCAGATCAATATATGTGGAATCTTCCTATCCGGTCTCAGTATTGCACTATTGATTGTAGATTCAGAGCACTCGAGTAACTCTAGAAACCTATACTATAATATTTAGTTGCCTAAATATGGATTTGGGAGCCTAACTTTAAGCAACCAGATTTAAAATGTTGTCCTTAATATTTTTTTTTAATGCAAAAGTTTAGGTTTTGGAATGAGAGATTTTAGCCATGAGGGAAAAGTACTGGCTTGCACAAAGAACAGGTCCAAACTGACCTTTGGCTTTAAAAGCCCCTCTTACCTAGTGCAATACCATTGGGGTTACAAGCTTTAATTGCAGGCCAGAGACACTCCATTTGGGCTTTGTCTCAAAATCCCCCTGCACCACAAGACATCCCAGAAGTCTGGAAGAATTCCCTTTGTGCCTTTGTAATCCCACAGCTCACAAACTTGATTCACATAGCCTGCATCTTAGCATCTGCTGATTGCTCCTCTAATGTTGTTTGCTAAAGCTACCAAATGAGTTTATTTGCTATTTATCATTTTGTACACCTCTATCATGTCCTGTCTTATTTGTCTTCTCTCTAAACAGTCTCTGTCTTTTCAATCCCTCCTCATGTGAAGTCTTTCCAGGACTCTACTCCTTTTTATTACCCATTTCTGAACTCTTCTATAACTTGTTTTAAGATAAGGTGGCCAGATTTGAAAACAGCATGGCAGGTTAGCCTATATAAATGACTTCTATAATGGAAAATACTTTTTGAAGTTGCCAGCAACAAAAATGGATTAGCAGGAAAAGCAGCGTCAACGCATGCACAGAGAAAGTGCCTGGATTTCAGATATTCTTTCCTCCTTCTCTCAGGCACTGCTTTCGGCTGCTGTGCTTGTGTCTTATCTCCAGCCCAAACACATTAATGTCCTTTTTGTAAGAACATGTGATTTGTCCGTCTTTCAAAACTCATATTGGCTTGGTTATGTGGTCCTGGGAGATACGCAAATAAGTCCGTCCGTCCCTCTTCCCCCCACCCCCCAAATCCTTTTCAAGGCTTGTCTGCACAGGAAAATTGACTGACATAGCTACAGTAGAATAATTATTCTGGAATAAAGTCACAGGGGAGTTATGCCAGGATAGCTGCAGCAGAATAACCGGTCAATTTCCCTATGCAGACAAGCCCTTAGTCAGCCTCAATCTATTTGGGGTTGTTTTGCTACCAAAATGGAAACCACGTTTACCTATTACAAAGATCTTCAGCCTTTGAGACAATAGGTTAAACCGTTTGTTAACTGAACTTTTAAGATGAAATATAGAAAGATGTGAGCACTGAACATGAGTTATTTGAATAGTTTCTTAACCATTTTTTTTTACCATTTTGATGATCCCCTTATTTTTAGGTGTTTATCTTTGTTTGTAACTTGAAGCACATTTTGATTTTTAATGATCCCTCATTGTAAAGTCCAAAAGGTAGATATAGGATAAACTCAGAATATTCGCTAAATCCTTTTCTCTTGTTGGGACCAACTCAGAAGTTACCCATGAATAAACATGAGAAATATAATTGCATTCCAAAACCCATTTAAAATTTGACAGAGATGAATTTAAGTTGCCGGTGGGATATAATGATAACAGAAATAGATACACGCTTAATACCCAAGGCCAAAAGAAGGAAAGGTTCTGCGACTGGATTTTGAATGGTATGAACTACTTGTGCTGCATCTGCAGTTTTCTTTAATCTAGCACTTACTGTGAAGTCTTTCAACTGCTCAGGAATGTTTGTTTACATATTTCCTTTAAAATCCTTAGAATATAGCTAAAAAGAGCCTTAATTTTAGTGAACATGCAACAAACAGTGAAGGTTGACTAGGGCACAGAGTCTAAATATTGAACATAAGGTACTATATATATATATAATGATTAGCTCTTTAAGATCTCATCCTTATTTACTGCAAATTTACTTTGTAATAACTATACAAAGAGGGACAGAGTGTATTGCTGAGATTGTAACATTGCTGAGACTGTAACATCTGTGCTTTTTTATTTTATGTTGACAGCATCTTGAGTGAAACATAAGATCTGCCAGCCACGTTGCTGACATAGATATTCTGCATCCATCTTCCATGCTTTAATAAATCAGCAATGTCAGAGAATTTCAAGCAGGATCATTAATATGATTCACTTGTATAGCTTGGTAATGAAGATGAAAAGTGGAGAGAATGTAGTATGTAATTAATTTACTACTCAAAATTAATTATCGTTCTTGATTATGTTTTCCCCCTAGACAAAAACTTTTCTATTAAACTCTGTGGTGCTCAGATTATTACTTATTTTCTGCATTTACTATGCAGGAAACAAATATCAGAATATATAGGCTCTTATATATTAGACAATATCAAATCCTGTTCACCTTAGTTATACTAACAGTTCCACTGAAGTCATCTGAAGTAGGTGGAATTTGGCTGAGTAAGGGGGAGGTAGCATTTTTGTATTGTTTTCTGGAAAATGCTTAAAAGAAAGTGGTGATGCGCTGTGTGTGTGGCAGTGAAAGGGTTAACTGGAACCAGAGAACAATTAGTTCACTTGCTTGCATCTGGAAGGTGGGTTAGGACAATTAAGAATGAGTCCTAGCTGTGATGGATGGGGTTAACTAACCAAAAAAAAAAAAAAAAAAAAAAGAGGGAGAGAGCCTTCAAAGCTATTCTCTTTTTTTTCTCTTCTGAGAAGGGAACACTGGAGAAGGATCAAGAGAGATACTGGGAAACCCAGGGGTGATGCAACCACAGTGGTGTCCTGCTTTGAGCAGGGGGTTGGACTAGATGACCTCTTAAGGTCTCTTCCAACCCTAATCTACTATGATTCTTCTATGATTCTATGGTGATTCCTCACAATAGGGGAGAAGCTGAATCTCCAGGAAGAAAGCCCTGGGAGGTGTTCCTTTGTACAAGAAGCTGAAAAGAACTCTGCAGAGACCAGAAAAGGGCCTAGAAGAGACCGGCTACTTCCAGAAAGTAGTGCAGGGAGGCAGCAGAGACTCTGGAGAAGCAGACCTTAGCTGCTTGCCACGGGGGTGCCTTGGCTGGAATTTGTAGTAAAGGGACAGCCTGGGTTCCTGTACTGGCCACCAAGGAAGATGGTGTTAAACCCCTCCTCATACAAGGGCAAAGGTATGTGAGGATGACTGGGCGCAGAGTTGGAGCTGAAAGCCTGGAATAAGGTTTTAGACAATGGTGTATGGGACTTTCTGTCCCACCAGAAGAGGTGGAAATGAATGTGACCAGGCCCAAGGGCCAAGTCATGAGAAAAAGCAGACCACTGCAGAATGCTCCAGAGGAGGAGAGCCTGCTATGCCATGCCTTGTCATGAGAGGGCATGCTGGCCAGTGAGCCCACTTCTCTACAAAAGTGTTGCTGTTTTTTTTTTTTTTTTTTTAAATTAAAGTAGCTTGTTTGCACTTTATGTTTGTTTATAAAAGGCTTATAAAGGGTTTATAAATGTTTAATGTATGTTATAAACATGTCACAAACACGAATAGCGTGTAATAGTTAGAAGCTGTTATAAACTATGATTATAAACAAGGTATTGAACTGTTGGACGTTAACAATTTGTAACAATTGATTGACCATGTTGTGATGGGGTGTACTGGCCCCAGATTGGACAAGAAGGGGTTAACCCCACACTCTGGACAGAGGAAGCTTCTCTCCATCCCCTTACTGGGCATGCTCCAAGTACTGCCTCAGTATAAAAGAGAGCAGTCCAGCTCATTCTAGGCTGACTGCTGGAAAAGAAGGGTGAACGCTGCTGGCTCCAGCCTGGGAGCAGCCAAAGCCCCAGGCTGTGGGAGCCAGAGATGCCGAGACCCAGGCAGATGCCCAGATACCTGTGGACGCCCTGTGGAGGCCAGAGTTACTGCGGTAGCACAGCATGAGGAACCTGAAGACGTCAAGGTCATATCATCAGGGGATACGGTAGGAAGAAACCCAGGGAAAGTAGGCAGTGGACTGGTTAGTGAACCAGGTTTTGAGTTGGTGTGTTTCTGCCAGATCCCCGCCAACTCAGTGGCACGCACACTTGCCACTACCAGGGCCCTGGTCTGGGATCTGGTGGAGAGGGAGAGCCTGGGTCCCTGTAACCCGTCCACCCATCCCCCGAGGGGGTGGCCCACTTCCCCAACTCTGACCATTAGGCCGCATAACCCTGCTAAGGAGGGCAACCTTATTGCCTCTGGTCCCGAGGCCATACAGCCCAAGTGAGAGGGCAGTTGTAGTGACTCTGGCCAGTAGGCCATACAGTCCTAGTGAGCGGGCACTTGTATTGATTTTAACCATTAGGCCAGTGTTTCTCAAACTTGTTCCGCCTCTGGTGCAGGGAAAGCCCCTGGTGGGCCGGGCTGGTTTGTTTACCTGCCGCGTCCACAGGTTTGGCGGATTGTCCCAGTGGCCGCGGTTCACTGCTCCAGGCCAATGAGAGCTGCTGGAAGCGGCGGCCAGTACATCCCTCAGCCCATGCCACTTCCAATAGCTCCCATTGGCCTGAAGCAGCGAACCACGGCCACTGGGAGCCGCAATTGGCTGAACCTGCGGACGCGGCAAGTAAACAAACCGGCCCGGCCTGCCAGGGGCTTTCCCTGTAGAAGCAGCGGAAAAAGTTTAGGAACCACTGCATTAGGCTGTTGTGATGTTCTTGACATGAACTGTGACTGTATAGATCGTTGTTGCAACCAAGGTCCTATAGTGGCACCAAATCTTGTACAGGGGAGGTCAAGTGAGGTGTCTATGAGGAGGTTATGATTTGCTGGTTATGATTATGCTATCTGTATGCATGTATCATTTTTGTATTTAAAGTTATAAGTGTTGGCTCTATACTGTCTGTAGTTCAAACTCGCAGTATGCTTCTGGGTGACACCCCAGACAATTTGGCATCAGCACTGTCTAGCCTGCTTGATGGCCCATTAAGGAACATAAGCTATACAACTGACCCATTGAGAGAAGGCAGATACACCTTGTGACTCAGCAAGGCATGCAGGGACATGCCTATGGACAGAACTCTATGATTTTTTCATGCCATGTGCTGGGTGGCTTGTGGTTGGAACAAAGAAAGCACAAGCCACATGGCAAAAGGACTATAAAAGGCATCATCATCATCATCATCTCCATTTCATCTTCAATCCTGCTTCTTGCCTCTGGAGGAACCTTGCTACAAGCTGAAGCTCTGAACAAAGGACTAAATGACCCATCCCAGCTGTGGATGTACTCCAGAGACATGATTTGAACCTGCAGTTTATTCCATTACTGCTACAAGCCTAAACCAAGAACTTTGCCATTACTGTATGTCATTGATTCCATTTAACTAGTTTTAACTCTCATCTATATTTCTTTCTTTTTATGAATAAACCTTTAGATTTTAGATTCTAAAGGATTCGCAACAAGCATGATTTGTGGATGAGACCTGAAGTGTATATTGACCTGGGTCTGGGGCTTGGCCCTTTGGGATCGGGAGAACCTTATTTCTTTTACTGGGGTATTGATTTTCATAACCAGTCATCCCCATAATGAATGGCACTGGTGGTGGAAACTGGAGCGTCTACGGGATTTGCTTGTATGACTTATGGTTAGCCAGTGGGGTGAGACCGAAGTACTCTCTGTTTGGCTGGCTTGGTGTGCCTTAATAGTAAAGGAACTCCAGCTTTGGGCTGTAAATGCCATGCTCTGAGCAATTTGTCCTGAATTGATATTCTCAGCTGTGTCCCACCAGAGGCAGCATTGTTACAGCTGTACTGCCCTGACAGCAAGGGCAGCCATATTGACTCTGACAATTAGGCCGCACCACCCTGATGTCAAGAGTGACTAGATTGACTCTGGCTATAGGCCATATTGCCCTTAGACAAAGGCAGGTGGGCAGACGTAACCACGGGGCTGCAATGCCTTTGCCCAACTCGAAAGGGGGATGGGGTGTACTGGCCCCGTGACACATGTATTCTTCTTTGTGCTTGCCCCACTCCGCATGGCTCCTGGAAGCAGCAGTACGTCCCCCCTCTGGCTCCTACATGTGGGGACAGCCGGTGGGCTCCGCATGCTGCTGCCACCCCAAGCGCTGTCCCCGCAGCTCCCATTGGCTGGGAACCATGGTCAATAGGCGCTGCCCCTGCAGCTCCTACGGACAGGGCAGCACGCAGAGCTGCCTGGCCATGCCTTGGTGTAGGAGCTGGAGGGGAGACATGCCACTGCTTCTGGGAGCTGCTTGAGGTAAGCGCCACCCAGAGCCTGCACACCTGAACCCCTCCCACATCCCAACCCCAGCCCTGATCCCCCTCCCACCCGCCAAACCCCTCAGTCCCAGCCTGGAGCACCTTCCTGCATCCCCAGCCCCACCCCAGAGGAAGCATCTCCAGCCAGAGTCCTCATCTTCTCCCCTCTCTCACATCCCAACCCCCTGCCCCAGGCGGGAGCTCCCTCCTGCACCCTGAACTCCTCATTTCTGGCCACACCCCAGAGCCTGCACCCCCAGCCAGAGCCACACCCCAACCCCCAATTTTGTGAGCATTCATGGCCCACCATACAATTTCCATACCCAGATATGGCCCTCAGGCCAAAAAGTTTGCCCACCCCTGCTCTAGCCCCTGTTAACCCCAGGAAGCAAAGAATACCGCCCAGTAGCACTCTGTACAGGCCTGGATATACCCACAAACTGTCCCCTACGCTGAAGGCTGAAAATGGGGCTGGTCCAGAGCCCTCATGACACTTGTTTGCCAGCCAGGGAAGCCTGCTGCACAAGGGGTATTCTCAGGTAGCTATATGCACCCACTTTCTAGCACCTTTACAAAGCAGTATAAGGAGGCCTTCATGCAATTGAGAATCATGCCAACTGGATTGGGCCGATTTTTTTTTTTTTTTTAAAGTGCTGAATACTCTGACCTCTTTAAGTCAAAAAGAGTTGCAGGAGCTCAGCACCTATGAAAATCAGACCATGACAACATACTTGTTTGCAAACCAAACCAAAAAATAATTGACAAAATGAGATTACTTTAGGAGCGGCATCGTAAAAACACTCCTTCAGAATATCAGTGTTGGGAAAAAATCATGGCATGGTCCTTTTCTAACTTCCTAGTTCAATTAAGAAACTAACATCGTCCTTTACAACTCATCTTCTCATATTTCTATATTTGTGTCCCCTAGCATTGGAAATTCTGGACATTATCTTATGCACTCATATTTTGACAAGTTTTGGACATCTGAGTATGTTCCATCCCATTTTTAACTTATTTTGGAAAACAGCATGGTATAGGTTAACCAGGTATTTTGGTAGTACTGGTAGTTATTTAGCCACTTGGCTGTTTTAATGCAGACTAATATGCAGCTGAAACTAAAATTATCTGCTGGTCCACTGTAGTGCAGGGCAGTCTGTAGTTCGAATGTACACAAACTAGCTTGTTCTGATTGATTTGCAATTAAAATAGTTGGGTTTTTTCCCCAAGAATTTGCAGAATGGATGCAGTTTCTGTGGAGGATAGCTATTAAATTCATATAAGTCTTTTCGTGTCAGTGTTTTCATTCCCTTTTGAACAGGGTATGCTTTTAATATGAATAGGTAGCTTCTGAGACACTTCCAAAGGCACCACACAGTGAGAAACAGGTTGAAATTCATAAACACCTGGCATGATTTAATGGATTCCTTTCCTCTTTCCAACTGCTCTAACCCTGGCATCCTCTGACATGCCCCTGCATCCTTCAGAGCTAGGTAAGCATTTCAACATCTTTCACCTCCTGGTTGCGGGGGTTTCCAACATTGCTAATTCAGCAGTGCAGTGAGATGAGCTGTCCTTAGTTGACCATTAAACATGAGTTTACAGGATCTGTAAAATCATGCAGAAGGTTAGAGACTGCAGAGTACTTTCACAATTCGAGGTGAAAGCCAAGCTCTCAACATGCGTGCAGTACAATTACACAGGAAAAATCTGCAAGTGAATACCAAACTGAGGGAGGTCACTCAAGTTAGATATACACTTATCTTTGTGTATGGCCTCCTCCCCCTGCTCCCCTAGGGTAAAATCCTGGCCCCACTTAAGTCAATGGAAGTCTTGCCACCGATGTCAGTGGGACCAGGATTTCAGCCTAGTATTGTCATTATAAAATTAATATTAGAAATGGGGAATTCTACAACTGAGGTTTTTAAGAATTTTGAAACACATTAATGACTCCCAGATCATTGTAATCTTCTGTCCTTCATTCTGAGCAATCTCAGAAATCGGGTCAGCGTGAGGTTGACAGCTAGTTTTTTCACTAGGGATGGGCAGGGATGGTTTCTCTAGCCTCTGTTTGCCAGAAGCTGGGAATGGGTGACAGGGAATGGATCACTTTATGATTATCTGTTCTGTTCATTCCCTCTGGGACAGCTGGCATTGGCCACCGTCGGAAGACGGGATACTGGGCTAGATGGATCATTGGTC
Organism: Lepidochelys olivacea; assembly: GCF_965140295.1. Taxonomy (NCBI): domain Eukaryota; kingdom Metazoa; phylum Chordata; order Testudines; family Cheloniidae; genus Lepidochelys; species Lepidochelys olivacea. The sequence goes on along the minus strand of NC_140421.1, from coordinate 51,095,366 downwards.
TGACCCAGTATGGGCATTCTTATGTTCGTTTCTATAATGTGTTGCATAACTAGTGGATGCTAGTTAGAGTGATGTTTAATGACCAGTTTGAAGAAGGTATATCCTGTTAGGCTAAACTATTAGCTAAGAAAGACTTCATGTGAGTTGGATGAAGGGTGTGTTTTGAAGTGATTTGGGGAACTTTCGTATCAATCTTTTGTGACAAGGGTTGCTTTTTTATCTTGTTTAATGGGTGGACAAATTAAAAGTTACATTGGCTCAACAACTGTTTATTGTTTCACTTGCAATATGTTTCTTGCTCAATAGTTGCTGTTAAATCACTATTATTATTTAACCCTTTGTTTTTATTTGGATCAAAAATCTGCTTTCTTATTAGGAGCCAGATTGTGATACCCTTACTCACACTGGATAGTACACTACTTCTCAAATAATCCCACTGAACCATATAAAACTACCTGTGAAGTAAACACTCGCCTCTGTGAGTAAGGGTATCAGAATCTAGCTGTTAAGTAATTATTCTCTCTATTCTTTTATGCTTTTTATCTACACTAGCTTCTCTCCCGCCCTCCCCCCACACACACCCAAAAAATCCCACCCTTACTATCATTGTTGCAGCCTCTCTCATGGTAGTAACAGCAGGAGCACTGAGATAGACAAGATACCAGTTGAATGCCAGAGTTTTATCCAACCAATCGAGGAGAAGTATAGGGCCATCCCACTGTCAATCTCTGTTGGGTAGTGTTGATTCTCGGTTAATATGCTGGTATGGTATTTGTAATGCTGTTAAAATAAATATATTTTGCTGGTATTTTAAATGTAAACAGAAGTACAATAAAAACCTAAAGTATGTCAATAAATCAGATCATATTTGAAAATATATTTACCACAGTTTGGAAAAAGAATACATATACAATAGCTCTAGATCACATGGCACTCTAAATACATTAGGTAATCATCTCCTGAGACATTTTGTTCTAAAGAAGATAACAGAGACAAAACTGAGTCGTTCATTATTGCTTATTTACTGCCTCTTGTTCCATTAGTATGACACTTTAATGTAAATCAGTATCTCTTATGTGATATTTATGTCTGAAGAAAGCTAACAAGACCAGGATGGGGAGGAAAGGAGAACAATGACAGGAAACAATAGGAAGGGGAAGGTAGATCATAATAGAGCATTGTCTTTTTTCTAGGATAACAGATCAGGAGCTGTTCTGACACTTCTTATAGTATGAATGAGTAAATACATTTCCTGAAAAGATCCCCACAGTAGTCACTTGTATTAATTAATTATGAATTTAGCACTTTTATTTTATTGTGTTTTAAATGCTATGGGTCAAATCCTGAAGTCCTTACTCAGGTTAAGCTCCCATTGAAAAACACAATTAAAATATGTCTTGACAAAATAGGCTGATCTCTAATGGGAATAATCTGAGTAACTTCAGGTTTTGGTTCAATGTGAAGATAACCAATGAACATCTTTAAGATGACAGAATCGGGAACCATTGTCACAAATAGACCTGATTTTGGGGGGGAAATAGGAGGAAGATAAAATGTTTCACAAAACTATTCATGAAAAAACCTGACCCTTTTCAAATGGGAAAATGCTGAATGTCAAAATTTTCTGGCAAGCTCCAGTCATCATTTTGCAGTCTACATTTTTTTCAGATAATGATTCTTTACTGCACTAACTGCCAGTCAGTGATCTTAACTCTTTAGGATCACAGGCCAGAATGTGATAATACTTTGCAAGATAAAAGTGCTTTGGAATGTTGGAAAATGAAGAACAATTATTTGGTTTGTAACATGGGCAAAGTTCCTAATAAAAAGTGTAAAGGCTTGTGTACACACTACAGCAATGTATTTACCGCATTGGGGGGCAGGGGTGTGATTTCTAAAGCGTACTGATGTGTTGAGCAATAATTGGCCCATGAAGACCCTGCTGATGCAAACTAAAAGTTCCCTAGTGCACATTAATACAGTGTTTAGTGTTCAGTTTGCATCAGCAGGGTCTATATGGGCCAGTTACTGCAGAACACATCGCTACGCTTTAGAAATCCCCCCCCCCACTCCCAGTGCACACTACAGCAGTATATTAAGGGCAGAACTGTATTAAGGGCAGAACTAAAATCTGTTCCAGGATATTTTTCTTAACAAGTGTTTTCACCAATTAATTCAAGACATCACACAATTGATATTTACTATAGCACTGGGGCTATTAACATTTAATGATGCTCCTATTCAGCATACTTTGTCAAGGCACCTGTGTGGATGTGTCTGGGACAAAAAAGTGCAAATATAAAGATTGCCTTTCTATTCAAATTGCAGTCTGATGTTCTGTTTCTTGGAATCCAGCCCTCACAAACCAAACTTTTCTATGTTGCACACAAGAAATACAAAATGAGCATTTCTTTCAGAAAGAAGAAACATTCAACAACTGACCTTCTTCATCATGACTCATCCATATTTGTCTGGCACTATCCATTGCCCAAGGAGAGATAATTTCCTGAGTGAAAAACTAGGTAAAATGAGATTAACATTTTCTATTTCACACTTCATTATATGCCATTATATGACCTCTTCTACAGATGTGAAATATCCACAAGACCCTGCGAATCATTTTCCAGCTGTCAAGTAAGCCAGGATTCCCAGAAGCCTTTAGTTATGCACTATAGTGGAGTTTCTCACTGGGATTCACCCACTGCCTCCCAAATGATCATAATGATTAAAAAACAAACACCAGCTCCTTCAGAGAGCTTTCCATAACATAATATTGAACAGTGTTGCGGCAACCACTAAAAATGCATGCAGATAACAGTTACCATTTACTTAATGCAAGCTTCCACTTTTGTGCATTCTTTCCCTCAAGTTGATATATCCTAGCCGATATGTCAAAGTAAAAGCAGTTGTATCTCATAATCACTGTCTGATTCATCCTGAATTTGGAAGATTTTTTCTATGATAAATGTCAGCTTTTCATTCTTAGATATTATATTTAATACTATTCTGTGTGGCTAAGTTTTGAAGAGGCTCCTTGAGACTTGCATAGTCAGATATGGATAAGAATTAAAAGACTGGAGTACTAACATGGAATATTTAATGACATGTGAATAAGCAATTTAGCATTTACCACCCATTTGTTTGGTTCCTTGGTGCTACTGTGTAAAAATATAAGAGAGTATCCTAAAGCCAGGCTATTGCTATGATATGGTTACTGCTCACATGTACAGGGTCCAATCCTGCAAGGTGCTGAGCATCTCCTGTATGTAACTATACTTTTAGCATTTGAAAATCATGAATGCCATGAAAAATCCACAATTAGCAGGATTCTCAGTAACTATTTCCCTTCGCCTCTGGAATGTACAATAAAAGTTAAACAATAAGATCCTGAATTTAGGTAGTTACTAAATTTTTATTCAAGAAAGAAAATACCTCCAGCATTCCTGGGTTTAGTCTATGTAGCCTAAGCCATGTCCCCAGACAAGTGGATGTGCAAATGTTATAATCTTCCCATATTGTTATCAAATTAACCAGATGAAACTCGCTAGCTAACAAGGATCCTCATTGGAACGTTCTAATGTACCTACAGAATGTTCCCAACAAACTTTGGCTTCAAATTGCCCTTTTATCTTTATAGCTGTTCATTTTGAAAGACTTTGAAATTAGACAGGAATTTCAAGGTTTAAAGTTTTAATGCCACAAGCCAATTCAATCAGCCTGTGGCATGTTTTCAAAATTCTACCATCTGGAGCACTGAAGGATGACAGTGCTCCCTTCATTTCCATGTGTCTAGCGATAGGAGAAGGAAAGAAACAAAGATGCAGGATTAATTAATTTTTAGGAAGATACCTTATTCCTTTTCTTCCCTTTTTAATATTTTTGACAAGAGGTGTGAATGTTTGTGCTCAGAAAAATGAGGGACTGACTGTAGCAATGGCCAGCATGACTAAATAAAGGCCCAATTCACCATTGTACTACTCCAGTTTTATATCCATTTCTCCATTGATTTCAAAGCAGAAATACCAGGGAGTGAGTGACTTCAGTAAAGTTACACAGGCATGAAACAGTTGTTGGTAAAGTGTAAGCTGGCCCTTTAGGAGGAAGGGTCAGTGTCACCAGTGCCAGATGTAGTCTGCTTCCCCAATGGAAGGAAATGAGTCTGGTCACATGATAGGAGCATGTGGCTTAGAGCCAGGCTTCCTTGGAATTATGAAGGACAGCCTAAACTCAGAGAGAGACTCTCCTTAGCTGGCAGAGAGCCTAGGAAGTGCAAGCCTTCAGAAAACAGGCTGTGGCTGGGAAGTTTGCAGTGTGGGTAGCAAGTCTGCTGGAGGAAAGCCTGAGCAGGGACCTGATTTAAAAGCCTTGTACCAAAGGTTTTGAGCCAGCTAGAAAGGTTAGATGGAAGGTTTTGTGTCTTATATATAAATTTGTTTTAAACTCAGTTCTTGAATTCATTGAAAAGAGAGAACGGAAGTTCTCCTGAAAGCTCTCTTTAGCTTTCTCTCTCTCCGGAATAGTGCACACTCAGTAAGGTTTGCTGTCAATTGGTGCTTGTGGTATGTGGTTTGGGAAATGAGGTAAAAGAGGAAGATGATAGACTTCCAGCGCTGCTGCTTTATGAAAGAATCCCTTCAGCTGTCTGTCTGCCAGGGGTAGGAGTAATGACCAGTGCTGCATTTGCCCTTTAGACGTGTATCAAACATTGCTGCTAATGCCCTTAGCTAAACTGGCAAACAGTGCCTATTCAATGGGAATAAGGACAGACTCTGGGTTTCTGATACAGTGCTTTACAATGTGCTGACATGTAACCCTTACCTCACCCTAATTTTTGGAAGTACTCCAACTCTTCAAAATGACTTGTCCCACCTTTACTCTAGACTCAGAAACAAAAGGAGAGTTTGAGACTTATTTGTCTTTATGTAAATGGATATATTTTAGAAAAAGGCATTCTAGCTAACATCCCCAACCTCCTTTTTTTTAGGTGCTTAATATTTGTTTTCGGAGACTACCTTTTGCATTTGGGAAAGTATGTTGAGACTTGCTATTGCTGAGTCTCTTGGATTAAATGCCCCAAAGTGATCTCAACCCAGATTCTGACACTGGTGTCCTCAGTTCTGCCTGTGCAATGGATTGTGGCTGAGATTTTTGAAAGGAGCCCAACGGAGTAAAGATGCCCAACTCCAACTGAATTGCACTGGGAGGTGGGAGCTTGATTCCTTTAGGTTCCTCTGAAAATCTATCTGCAGGTGCAAACTGTGTACACAGAGTGGCCACCCAACTAGTTGGTCAGTACACAAAAGCTTACATAGGTGGTTTTTAAAGGCCATATTTGAAAGTGTGACTTTTATTCCCTTTATTTCTTGACCCCCTCCCCCTTGCATCCTTTAGTTGTTATTTCTATCTTTTGTTCATAATGGGTCTAATCCATAGCCCATTGGAATTAATGGGGTTCTTTTCACTGATTCCAGTGGTCCTTGCATCAGGTCAAAGGGCTTTTATATTGAAGAAATAGATTTTCTGATGATTTACTAACTTTTTAAACACTAATCTTCCTGAATTTTATCAGGTTGGATAGCCTTGCATAGAAATTATACATTTATTATTATCCTTCTTTTAAAATGTCACTGTTTTATGCCTCAGTATTTACTTTTCTATTCCTGTACAGCAAGTAAAGATCAAATTCTTTGATTCTCAAAAGTGATTTGTGGATTTAACTTTTGAATCACTGAGTTTTTTTGGTTGAACTAATTTTAATATGTATATTTAAATATAAACAAACTCATGTATGAAGATATATAGATAGAAAAACATCAGAGACCTTTGTTTAGCTACATCACCCCAAATTGTCTGAGTATGCACTCCTCTAAGCACTATAGTACTGGAAGAGATTGTTAGTAGAAACTTCTAGTATTTGGGGTAATAATCTTCCTATGGATATTACTTGCAAACAGTTTAATGCATTCAAGATATTGCAAATTGAACCATTGATGTGGACATGATAATATAGTTAAATTCAGATACTTCAATTATATTTTTAGATTATTACCAAACTCTGGTAAACACCTCAAACCTGCCTGCTATTGTTTTGCAGCGCAGTTCTGAATGGTCCCTGAGGGTTAGCATGAAGGCTGTGCTCCCTCTATATCCTCAGTTCTGCCAGAGGATCCTAGCTGGAACCTAGAATCCCAACCACCTCCTCTCATTGGAGGTAGGAGAGAGAAGATGAGGTCAGCCTCTAGCTGCGTGAGACACAGAGGCATTGCTGTGCCTGTGACCAATGCTGAGTTACGGGAACCTCAGTTGGACACTTTCTAACGCAGGAAATGCACTGGAACAAGCTTATTTAACTCTTCCCCTCCAATCCAGAGCTCCTGAATGCTGGATGGAAGGTGAAAAAATCACCACAGCAATTTGTCGTTGTTGGCATATGATAAAAATCCCATCTAGGCCCCAGAACTGGCAATCAGCTCAGCTCCTGGCATCATCTGAGATCTGGCAACTAGATAAAGAGAGGGGCTGACACAGGAAGCCTGAATGGCTTCCCTGTCTAGTATGGTATCAAACCCTGCACACATATACCCACTCCACCACCAAATGGGAGTTGATCACCTGAACTCAGCAACACACCCACCAACCAGTGGCAGCAACACTAGGTAGGACAGGTTCTGGAGTCCTAGTCCCAGATCAGCATGTATCCCCTCCCAATGTATTGAGCACAAGGAAGAAGGCTGGGAAGAGAAAAGAAACTGCCCACTGCCTGCCCCCCCCCCCCCGCACACACTGAGATCAAAGGAAATAACGGGTCATGTGAAACATTGCCTTAGCCGCTCCCACTTGCGATTTCTCCTTCCTGGTCCCAGATGGTGTCTCCACTGCTCCTGACCCCATCAGAGCTGATGATGAGTATCCATTGGTGTACCCATGTGCCAGGTTGAGAATCATTGATACAAAACACAGAAATTCTGTTTAGAAATTCCAGCATCTCGTTTAAGATTTGCTGATCTCTGCGGGGATGCTGCTTTGCAAAGCTTTCTTTTTCGATCTCCGATGCTGCACCAAATCAGTGTCAAAACGGAATAGGGATGTTTTTAAGTGACAGGCTTGTAAAGCCTCCGTGTTCTTCCCAGGACAATCATTGTTCTGAAGACGGGCTCATATTGACGTGGTTTACTTGATAACATAGTCAGCATCAAGAAACACATTTTCTTGTTCCCAAGACAGAACCTGTACTCTTTGGAAGAATTAGTTTCTCGAGGCCCTGTTTGAATGGCACTGTATACTGGACACAGTGAGAGTGGCAGGAGGCATATTTTAAAATAAATGGAAAGTAAGCCAGATGCTAACCTAACTGATGGATCATCATTGATTCTTATGCCATAGAGTAATACACTAGAAATGAAGAAGAACCAATAGGTCAATTAATCTTCCCATTGCAAGTGCAGGATTTTTACTCAGTTTTTCAAGTGTGCTGTCCATTGTAGTACTGGAGAGTGAAGCAGTTTCCTTAAAGACTATATAGCACTATATGGGAGTTGGTTTTCCTATTTCTCATTTCCTAACTTCATTCCATTACTTCTAATTATACCCTTCTGAACCCATGCTAAACAGTTCCTCTCCTTCCTTGATTCTTCACACATTTGTAGATATCTGTCACCTTTTAGTTGTTACTTCACCAATCAATGCTTTTAATTACCTCATTAATTAGACTCCCCATAATTTTCTCTGACTGAGGTCCAGTTTGTCCATATCTTTCTGGTAATGAGATGGTCAGAGCTGAAAGCAGCATACTAGGTACAATCTTGCCAGACACATAAGGGCAAAGGACAATACACTTTCTGCATCATAAAGTGATACAGTCTGGCCTCTGTGTCCTGAATGCTGCCCAAAACATTCTGCCTAGTCGGTTCTCAAGTCACATTGCAAGCTCCTCTGATTTGCCTGATAAGGAGCAAACTCATATTTTCCATGTGACCCTAACGCTATCTGTGTAATATATGGCTTGGTATGATATCACTGAGACTGATCCAAAGCCCGTTGAAGTGAGTAGAAATATTCCAACTGACTTCAGTGGGCATTTAATGATATACATCCAGCAGGATATTTAAAATTATATTAATCTCCAGAAACTGGCCAGGTGCTGCTCCAGACAATACTTTAGAAGAGATCTCCATTACCATGCTAGCTATCAATTCAGTCTTTAATTGTTGCCTCTGATTTCTTCTAAATGGAACTTAATGCTCATAAATGTTCTCAATAAATGGCAAAGTGATTCTAAAATACAGACAAAACTGTGCTTGTGCAGGGATGAGGGCAGCTCAACTGAGTCATGGGAAATGTCTGACTATCTCTGAGTTCAGGATTATGTCAAACAGGACTCTAAATTCATTTACACTAAATCATCACTGGAGAGGATTTTGCAGCTTTCATTTGACCTTCCCAAACATTTGAGAGCACATCTAATATCATTATCCTATCACATGGGCCAAATATCCATTTGCAAACAAAAACAGGGATTCATGACAGTGAGGGCAGAAGAATGACTTGTCATCTACTTAATGTTTTGCTTTATGAGGCATTTAATTAGATTTAATATTGCTGTAAAATTTTAGTGTAAAATATATATGTATACTTTAATAAAGACATTCACAAATAATTTAGTGTTTTTCACTTGATTGGTTTTCCTGATATAAATCATAATGGAGAAATTATGTGTTGTCTAAAGCAATTTATTATTTCAAAATCAATAATTTCACCAAACAAGTTGGAAATAGCATTGGGAAGAACAAATGTTTATACAATGACTTTCTGGAGATGATTTGGAACAGTTTGGAGTAAATCCAAGTGTTTTAAGACAATGCATTCAAATAGGTCAAGAGTCTGAAGGTTTCTATTCAAAGTTTTGGGGAAATAATCCCACCCTAAGTATGAAAAAGGGGACAATAAGTGTTAATTCAAAAGTGCTCACTACTGGCCTCCCCTTTTTCTTTTGAAAACAATGTTAAAAATCCTATTGACATCAGTGGGAACAGTTAGACCAATGTGAAGAGATTTTGATGTTCTCACCAATCTTATATAGTTTAAAAAAACAGAGCTCTGAAACTGAAGTCTAAATCCTGGGGACCTGAGTCACTGGTACAGTATGCCTTAATTGAATTGCATTGCCCATCGGTGATTAAAGGACCTAGAAAGGGCAGGAGGGATTGCTTCTGAGGAAAATAAATGGATATGTAGAACCTAGCTGAATTACAATGAAGGAATCTTACAACAATCAATAAGCTTTAGATTCCAGAATCTTACAACAATCAATAAGATTCAGATTCCACCTCAAATAATATACACACACATAGTTGTGGATGTTTGTAGTAGTTGATTGTGTTAGGAGAAGGTAGTTTGGTAAAGGGTGTATTAAGGGAGTGATGGAAGGGTGGTAACCTGGGAGGACAGGGTAAAGTTGTATGGTCTGGGGTATATAACAGAATGGGTGTGTTTATTACTAGAAATAATAAATTTAGTTCTGACATCCTTGTGTATAAAAGGGCCTGTAGAAAGGGTTATGCTGTGCTGAATCACTTTAATCTTATGCAGTGTTAAACAGTGACTTAATGGCTTGTGCATTGAGCTATGCTATTACTTCTAAAATTTTCTGTGGAAATATTTTAGAATTTAAACAGGGTCATCTTTAAAATTCCTCTATCAAGGTTATGCAGAGGTCTTTGTATTTATGAGCCATAAATGAATGGTGCATTAATTTGATTTTAAACATTAATACAAAATGATTTTGTGGATTTACAGCTGATTTGACCCATTTTTAAACATAGCACGTGGGTAATTATGTTGTAATGGTACTGTCAGAAAAGAAACCTACTAACTAGTGATCTCAGACTGGAGCCTGAGGATTAATTTTTTTTTATATTTGCTAATCTTCAGTCCTGTTTTCTGTCCTGAGTCCCCTCTTCTGGCCTTCAAACAATCCCCAAGCTCATCAGGAGATGAAAGCTCCCCATAGACTGGGACCCACCAACTCAAAGCAGAATCAGCCCCTGCCAGAACAACGGGTGTGAAACCTGGAGACATATCTCCAATGCTACAATGATTAACACCCCACACAACACACCTTTCAAGATTAATGAGTCCTATACATGTCTATCACAACATGTAGTGAACCTCATCCAGTGCACTAAATGCCTCTATAGCAACTGGTGAAACCAGACAACCTCTACACCCTCAAATGAACTCACATAGGAAAATAAGATAGAAACACCATATTGTGACAGATTTCTGTTACCAATCTGCCTGAAGCGTCAGATGATCGGTCTAAGGCCACAGGATCATTAAGGGAGGAGATGACGTAACACACCAAGTGTCTAAATTTTAAAGCTTTATTGATAAAATAATAAAATAACCGCGGAGAGGGCTGGAAATGCTTCCACATCATTCAAAGGAAGGAAGAAAGCATTAGTGCCCCAAGCCCTGACCCACTTTCATACTCACATACGCTTGACCCAAAGCTGGCCAATGACCTGAGGGTAATGTAAGAAGAGGGGGGAAAGGGTGGACAGGAGTGCTGTCCTGGGCCCAGGTCATCCAAGGATTCGCTGTGATCTCCAACTTGCTCCAGCTCTCAGGAGGGTTTTAAGTCCCAGGCTCCTTGAGGGGAGGGAGAATGCCTTGTTCAGAGACCTCTGCTCCTGGTGCCCTCTGTGCCAGTCCAAACTGGCTTTCCATGGTGTCTTTAGTTTTCTCGAAACACCCCGGCTCCAGGACCACAAGGGTCGGCTCCACCTCTTGCTGTCTCACCGGTGTTTTCAATCTCTGCAGTTTTAGACCTTGTTTTCTTCTTTGTTGGCCTCGCTGCCTTGCAGGTCTGTGCAATTGGGTTTTTCTTTCTTATGGCTGCTCAGGCATGTTCACACCCCCGTCTTTCTCAGCTGTCAGCCAAGTCTCGACTGTGAGCAGCGTCCTTGGGCTGGAGCCAGCGTCTTATCTTTGAACTGACCTTGCTAGCTGCAGTGTTGAGTTAACCCATTCTCTGCTCTCTTTCTCCTTCCCCCTTTGGCCTCTTGCAGCCTGCAAAAGAATCTTTCACTCTTCACTCACACCTTTTACCCTCCCCAAAATGCTTTGCGATGCTTGCAACAGCATTAGCAACATGCAGTGCTGATCTGTCTTCCCCAGGGAACCCCTGAGCTTGTGACAATATCACGTCTGAATGAACACTTTTCACAAAGCAATCACTCTACAGCTGACCTCTCAGTCCTCATCCTGAAAAGAAACTTGCACAACACTTACAAAAGACAAGCATGGGAGCTTAAATTCATAACTTTGCAAGACCATAAAAATCATGGACTCAATAGAGACATAAGAACAGCCATACTGGGTCAGACCAAAGGATTCTGTCTTCCAACAGTGGTCAATGCCAGGTGTGCTAGAGGGAATGAACAGAACAGGTAATCATCAAGTGATCCATTCCCTGTTGCCCGTTCCCAGCTTCTGGCAAACAGAGGCTAGGGAAACCATCCCTGTCCATTCTAGCTAATAGCCGTTGATGGACCTATCATCCATGAACTTATCTAGTTCTCTTTTGAACCCTGTTTTAGTCTTGGCCTTAACAACATTCTCTGGTAAGGAGTTCCACAAGTTGACTTTGGATTGTGTGAAGAAATACTTCCTTTTCTTTGTTTTAAACCTGATGCCTATTTATTTCATTTGGTGACCCCTAGTTCATAATCCAGACACTGAATTTTGACTTACTACAACAATATGTAGCCCACTAACAATGCCCTGTCCTTTCACCCTTATTATTGGAGGGTTGTTAATGGACCACTTCACCTTGAAATATGTGTTAGCTACTTATGCTAAACGATCTGTTCCACCTTGTATATAGCTATGACACTCTGAGTACCTTTCCCAGCTGAGATGAAGAGCTCTGTGTGAGCTGGAAAGTTTGTCTCTCTCACCAACAGGTTTTGGTCCAGTAAAAGATATTACCTCACACACCTTGTGTCATGCCATCCAGTGGAGGTCAGTATCTAAGATACACTCTCTAACTTATTTTTTAGATGCTGACTGCCATTCCATTCAGGTAATTTACAGACGGGAGTGGCGTCACTTTAAAAACTAACTTAAATTGTGCTGTTCAGAGGTGATGCTTATGTTATGTAGGTGAGTCTGTCTTGTTCTTCCTCAAAATCATGACTGTTTTAATCATTCATATCTTTTATTACTGAAAAATAATAGGTTAATATATCCAACAACCTTAATGAAAATACGACGGAGCTATAAACAGCTATTCAAATGCATTGAATTATTATCTGCATTGCAGTCATCTGTATTTAAGCAAGCCATGCAATTGGAGCTTTAAAGTAATCATTTATATCTTGAGAATTAGCATCATGTCTTTTAAAGACAAGGATAACCTGTTTAAAAAGCCTGGGTAATGCCCTCTAGTTCATCTCCTTCCCCATTTAAAAAAAAAAGGGCATCTTGTTGCAGAAAGTTCTTAACAAATTTGACACACTACTGTGTTTCCAAAAAAACTAAAATAATTTGAAGGGGAAAAAATGCCTCATTACAATTTTGCTGCAGCAGAAACTCAGTCGCAGTGCCTTTTTTTTTAAACAAAACATATGTTCAAAGAACCTGTCAGTGAGTTAGAGTTGAAAAGCTGCTTACAAAATGGTATTTCTGGTTTGCTCAGGAGCTGTGTGTTCATAAAGCTGCATCTGCTTATTACAAACTTCAAATCTCCAGCTATGTATGTGTCGTGATCTGTCACTGTTGGGTAAAGAAATGCATAAGTTCATGTCAAAATGTTGTAGATTTACAAGTATTGTAATATCGTTTTTCTACTGTTCTATTTTCATACAATGGATTAGAAAACTTGAGTTTATTGAATCTATCCAGAGCAATACACATTTTTATGAAAACCTATACAGAATTTCTAATGGATTCTAAGTCCCCCTCTCCCCCGTCCCCATTAACTGTCTAACACTACATGTTAGGAATATCTATCTTGTTCCCTATAGTGACTTTCCATAGGCTAGACGGTGGTGGTGGTGCCATGAGACTGAACAGCCATTTCCTAGTTGAAATGCTTAATGTGAATGGAATAGAAAGCATATGTGTATTGTTTTGAGCTGCACACAAACTGAATATTCACTGAGTTTATAAACTGAAAAAATTATAAATTATATAAGAAACCAAGTTAAATGTTCACACTCCTGGTTTGCTACAGTGCTCCCCTGAGGTGGCACTTAAACATTAGAAGGATTTCAGACAGCATAATTTCTGTATCCTTAGAACACACTTTCCCTTGGAAAAATAAATTAAGAGGAAATTGTTACATAAACTTAAAAATAAGCTATGGCTACGTGCAGAGACAATTACTATAACAAGTAGGATATGAAATTTGTGGCAGACAGAGCTTTTTCCCATCCAAGGGTGTAGGATCACTGCCACAAGAGTTGGGGATGACAACAGATCACATGTAACAGGGTTCAAAAAAGAACTAGATAAATTCATGAAGGATAGGTCCATCAATGGCTATTAGCTAGGATAGGTAGGGATGGTGTCCCTAGCCTTTGTTTGCCAAGCTGGGAATGGGTGACAGGAAATGGATCACTTGATGATGACCTGTTCTGTTCATTCCCTCCAGGGCACCTGGCATTGGCCACTGTTGGAAGACAGGATACTGGGCTAGATGGATGTTTGGTCTGACCCAGTATGGCCATTCTTATGGGTAGCCACCTTAGCTGTGCTCAAAAATATTTCTAATAGCAGTTCACCCACCCTGCTCCCAATAAATGAAATGAAAGAAAACAAAACCCTGTGAAACATACTAGTGAAAGGGAGAGAAGCAATAGCTTGTAGCCAACTTTTTTCAATAATGAGCAGTGATTTTTTTTTTTTGTGCTTCAGGTTTTAGGTGCTCAGCTGGCTGAAAAGGACTGGATTTTCAGGAAGTGCTGAACACCCATCCTCTGAAAAATCAGTTCTCTTGCAGATGCCTCAAGATAGGCATTCAAAAACTCAGGCACCCATCACGACTCACTATTGAAAATCTTGGCCTGCTTGTCTACTTTACATTTCTTTCTTTGTAATGCGTTCAAATACCACTGAGTGCAGTAGAGAAAGGGGTCTATTATATTAATTTGTGGTTCTGTATGAATCCCCTTAATTACATTTCACATTCTAGGTCTTCTATGCATTTCTACAAATCTACTCCCTAAAGCAATTATACACCTACATTTCTGATGGCTGACTAATGGGATGCTCTGTGCAGTGAAGCTAAGATATAGATGTAACAAGCCAGCCACTTTCTCATCCTGCTCCCACGATTAACTGAAGCCATTCACATTTATTCTAAGTCATTTTATGCACTTCCTTATTGCTACTAACATTATAAATGAGACAACTGAAATCACCACTGGGGAGGGTTTCAAAAGCACAAATGTCAATTCAGCACCAAACCATCATTGAAAGGCCATGGGAATTAGGCACATAACACCTAGTTGTGCCTTTTAAAAACCTTCCCTCATGACAGTAAATGCTCTTCTACAAGAGAAAATAGGATTAAGGGCGAGACTGATTTAGGTGCATAAACACGCAAAGAGGTGCCAAGAAGCACCAAGGAGCCTTGCTATCATTGAAATCAATGCATCTTTAGGTGCATAAATCACTTAAAAATCTGGCTCTAAGTCCTATACTCATGGCACGTCTACACTTAAAAACGCTGCATCGGCATAGCCTGCACCAATGCCGCACTTTAATGAGGATACTTTAAGCTGCCATGAGAGAGCTCTTCCGTCTGCTCAGTTAATCCACCTTCCCTAGAGGTGGTAGCTATGTCAATGAGAGAAGTTCTCCTGCTGACATAGTGCTGTCTACGTGGGGGGTGGGGTAGGTTGGTATAACTATGTCGCTCAGGAGTGTGGATTTTTCACACCCCTGAGTGACGTAGTTCTTCTGATATAGGTCTGTAGTGTAGACCAGACCTCAATCTAAACTCTCATTAACTCCCAGAGTCAACTGATTAAGGAAAGCAGGATGTGATCTCTTTATATCGATTTTCCTCAAAATCACCCTTACCACGATAAATGCATGCATTTTGTGGCAAAGGAGGATTTCCATCAATTTTAGGAAGCAATACATCATGAACGTGTCATAATTAGAGCAGCACCAGGAACTTGCATTATTTATAGGCACAGAAATATTTCTAGTAATTTAACATCCAGGTGGTGTGTATAATGCCAAATATAAACTAAACTATGTAATTGCTAAATTCCCAAAAGAAGCTCATGACTCATAGCAACTGAGAGAATCTGGAAGAAATAATAGCTTCAGATATTTGCTAATTAAAGGAAAATGGCCAAACAAATACTAAATTCACAATTAAAGTAACATTTCCACTTCACTGATAAAGTAAAACTCATTAGCAGGTGATAATGCAGGTCACCTAATGGATCTGACATAACTGCTTCCTCTCAAAATTAGTCATGGGCTGAAGAAAGGCAGTGTTTGGATCTGGGTCTGGAGGAAGTTTAGGCAATGGTTTGAGGGTTAAATCAGAGTTACAGTGGGACCAATGGGATCAATATTTTGTGAGCCTATTTAATAAGACCTCCTCACCCCCCCCAATTCTAAAAATCTTATCAGATCTGTAGTTCAAGAAATTGTACTAATTTTGGATTGACTCTTATGAGAATGGACATTCTCATGGGGTTTTGGCCACCTCCAAAGTGTGTCTTGAGGGGATGCAACTTCTGGTTTTGGATTCAACTTGGAACTGAAACTGGAGAAGCAGATTCAGAAGCAGCCGTTCAGATCAGAACCACCACCTCTGAAGTTTGAAGGGATTCAGATTGAAGGTTCCAGTTTTCGCCATCCCTATTCAAATTAAGCATAGTTACTGTGAAGTGCATAACATCAGGATTTTTGGTGGGCAGAAAATTATTTTTCCTGGCACACTTTAATGCCAGACTTCAAGAGCTCTACACAATCACTGCAATTAATCATGGGTTACCCGTGCAAGAGGAGGAGGCAAAGATTAATTTGTCAAGCAAAATTCCATTCGTGGAGGATTTATAGTAAATGAAATGCACTTGAGTCCTGATGTTTCATTAAATTCTGCAAAGGCTAGAAATATTTTAAAAAATTAAATATGCAAAGTAGGTTGAAGTAAAGACTAATGCCTAGTATTAAAGTTTACTTATTTGATTCAAAATTAATAGTTTTATTGATTTTTTTTGAGAATCCATAAGTACTGTTCAACTAAAAAAATATATTCTCAAAGGGATGGTTCTTTCTCTAATAGCCTTGGCCTGAGGGCTGTGTTCAGACTTGACCTACTATCTTGGCCTGATCATCTCATCACGGGACAGCAAGCAGTCATCAGTAGAGCTGGACAGGAAATGGTTTTTCCATCCTATGAAAATCTTTGAGATTTGAGACATTTTCCCATTATATATCAGGACAAAACTGAGACCCTAGTTCAAATTCCTGCTCTACTTGATTCGAGGAACTTTAACCTGGGTCTCCCACATCTCAGGTGACTTCCCTAACCACTGAGCTATTGACTATTCTGGAGTGTCCATTTCCCAATTCAAATGCCATCCTGGACCTGACAAAGCTTCCTGACAAAAATTTATTCAAAACAAATACATTCCTGGTGGGGTGGGGGACATTCCGGGGGGGGGGGGGAGAAAGAAAGACCCCCCCGACTCCTAATCCTCCTGTTTCAGTGAATCAACATTTTCTATTGAAAAATTTTGACCAGCTTAATCTTTATCAGGCTTGGGCTGTGGAACCTACATCTCCCTTAACATCTATCCCACTTTAGGAAAATAAAGCAGTGTGGTGTTTATTATTTTAAGATGGTCTTTTATGAGATTTCCAACCCATATAAACTAGCTATGTACTGAGCAAAGTGGCTGAAAGAAGACAAATGGAAGAGGCAAAAATCAGGGAGGACAGGAATTGGCAGGAAATGATATAGTTTTTTTATTTTTGACTGAAAACAAATAATTGAAGCTGTCTAGGAGCAAAGGTTGGAAAACTCTTGCACAAACCAGGAAGCAAACACATATTAGAAGCTGCTGTTCCGGAGCAAAGAAAGGGAAAGGAAAATCCCTTTCCGATGCATAGAAGTAGTATAGCCAATGCTTGTTAGCGGCTATTATAGTTAAGGATGACAAATTGTTTCACAAGCTGACTTTTCATATATTCGTAACTCTCTGAAGCATTCACTTTTGGGATAACATTTTTCATGCTTAACCTTTGCTTACATGAGCTTTTCTTTTGTTTTTAAAGTAAGCGAGCAATTTCCTTGCAGCCACTTTTTAAGTTTGGTAAGTATGACTGGTCTAGGTGGAATACTAATTATTTAATGTTGTCATTTTTGTCTCATCTTATGATGTTGTACCGCTGGGGAAGTGGGAGACGGAGAGAAGCTCTTTAAATGTAATTATATTTGTCCCTGGGATTAAACATATTTAATTGCCCAAAATACTGTAGCATCTGAATGATTATTCTCCAGTGCACTTGTGCCAGGATATTTTGGTAGTAAAATAGTGAAGCGGGAGTTCTGCAACTGAACCCACAATCATCCCTTAGAATATAAGTGTGCCAATTTAATTACAAGAGAGATTTCCATAGACAGCGGTCCACTAATTCAAATACAAGAAGTTTTCATGCTATAAAATAGGAATCATGTCAACAGATAACTTCCTCCTCCACTCCATTATTGCCATTCACTTTAGGAGGGATGTCCATGTGTCCCAAAACCTGTAATTCAAGAGAATTTGTAGCAGGAGCGATTAGTGCTGGAAGAGTTAGGGAAGAGCTACGACCAGGAAGAGCTAATAGAGTGCCTGCCAAACAATGTTCTTAGTTGCAGTTCCTTGGCCACCCCCTGCCAAGATCACTTAGAATGACCCAACAGACTTTTGAAGATCCTGCCTGAACCTCTGAGTAGTTTTATCTAGGGGTCCAGTTCTGTTCACAGATCTCCCAATATTTGGGACATTTTGAGAATCAAAGTTCTGTTCCTTTCCCTATGCCCGTGAGAAGATATGACTCTTTACTGTGTTTTTAGCAGTAGGCTTAGCATTGAGCATGGATAGTTGATGTTATTTCTGCAGCTGAACAATCTGTCAATAGAGTCTGTCAATTAAAACTGGATGTTGATAATTCTTTTCCTCACATAAACTTGTCTTGAGCTGAAGTGTCTCATCAGGCTGAAGTTGTCCCATCATAACAGAGCAAGCCCCTATTAACCTAGAAGATCAGGCTGATTCATTGTTTATAGAAACATGTAAAATTGCAGCGTAGCAACAGAAACAAATGAAGTCAAGCACATATCTGTAGTTAATTCCCAAAGAGGAGAAACCCACTTATCTATAGTCAGCTGAAAAAAAGTAATCACTTCAAAGTGCTAATTAGCAAGGATGGGAGGCATCAAATAATAGATTTGCTAGACAGCATGAATATTAACTCTACTGAGCAAGCCAAACACTCCTGGAAAACATACACTCCCAAGAATCTTGAAGTTGTATGTCCCCCAAAATGGGTGAAGGAGGTAGAGAGAATATTCAAAGTCTCATGAAGTCATTGTAACATTAACTGCTGGAATCAGCGAAGACTGATGCCTATCCTATGACAATGCTATTTCAGAGGTGCTAACTCTCTGGATTTTATCATGAGACACAATATTTGCTGTGGGCGGTTTTAAACAAAACCCCAGCTCCTGAAGGCAAGGGTTTATGGGAGAAATCTCAGCTGTGGTGTTTTTTTTTTTTTTTTTTTAAAAGGCAGGTTTCTAGCCCTTGTGATTTGGGAGAAAGGCCTGAATGCATGTGACCCAAGTGTATTCTGAAGTTTCAGAAACCAGAAGGCAAATGAAAAGAACCTAAAGTGGGTTAGTTATTTAAATCTCATGATTTGAAAGCAAGGTGTATGCGTTTTGAATGGTTGAGGATGGCAATGCTGCTGTCAAGCTTTAGAGCTCATGTGACTCAGCTCAGGAAAAGGAGTTCATTTTTTTTTTTTTTTTTTGCCACCCAGCACTCCTCTGTTTCAAAGTCTTATTATCTAGTTACTAAAAAGAAGAGAGACCACTCATGAGGGGAAATAAAAGGTGATCATCTCAAAGTGCTAATTAGCAAGGATGGGAGAACCAAAAAATAAATAACCCTATCTGACAAGACAAACCACTTGTGCAAAAAGTCAGCTGTCAGGCACTGAAGTAGACGTGGAAATAATGAGAGACAAACACCCATTTGGCTAAATGCAGAGACTGCAACTTTAAGACTATTACCCACTTAGGGTAACGACCTCACAGTAGCCATCAGGTTCCAGTGCCACTCTCAATGGGAACCAGTTGTCTTGGGGAACGACAGGTTTAAAGGGTGTGTGAAGGCCATGCCTCCTGTACACCCTCAGTCCTGCCAGGGAACCCTGATTGGAATCTAGAGTCCTGGCCTCCTCCCTCCCCCACAGTGGACATAGAAGCGCTCAGATGAGGAAAGCCACAAGCTGAACAAGACAGACTATGTCTGCACTATGGACAAGAGGCAATGGGTTCAAACTACAGCACAGCAGATTTAGATTAAATCTCAGGGAAAACTTCCTAACTATAAGGACAGTAGGACAATGGAACAGACTGCCTAGGGAGGTTATAGAAGTTCTCTCACTGGAGGTTTTTAAAAGGACACTGGCTAGCCATCTGTCTTGGGTGCTTTAGACACAACAAATCCTATATCTTGGCAGGGGGTTAGACTAGATGACCCTTGTGGTCCCTTCAAACCCTGTGATTCTATGAACTGGGGGTGAGATTAAAGCTAGTGTGAGTATAAATAGCAAAGTAGCCGTGGTAGCATAGGCAGCATTCACGGTGGCACAGCTTACCTGGTATGAATATGCACCCATGGAGTTCAGGTGGGCTTATAACCAGCAACTCTAAACTGTTCTGCCCCTGCTTGTGCTACTGCAGCTATGGCCTCCCCTGACACCCGCCCTTTCTACGGCAAGAGGGAGGCCTTGGTGCACATAATGCAGGGTGTGCCAGATGGCAGCCCCTTTTCTGGCTCCTCCAGATCCTCCCCCTAAAGCTCTGGCTGCATTTTCCCCCAACACCTCCTGATCCATACACACCATGTCCGTGGCCCCATAAAGTCATGAGACCTCCTTGTCAGTCTCCTCCAAGCACTGGCCAAGGTGGCCGTCCACCCTACCAGGAAGAGGAAACTGGACAGGAGGAGGCCTTCGCTACTTTGAGGTCTACTTCCAATTTCTCCTTTATTTAGGTATCCAAGCAGAGTTCCTCTGGGCAGTGTCTGCTGCCTGCCTCAATTCTTGGATGCCTTTGAGGAGCAGTGGGCTATATCTGGGGTCCCCTGATTTTATTCCTGTAACCTTCATTCCCGTCCCTGTTTTTTCATTTGTTGTCCTCCAGGTTTGGCTGATGCCTGGGTTTGTGGCTCCTCCCCTTACAATGAGGGGGCCGTACCTTTAGTGATGGGCAAGGTCACATCTGCCCCTCCCCAGTGCCTCAATAGGTGCACTGCTATTTATAGTTGCATTAGCTTTGATCGAGCTAAAGTGAGTATGTGTACATGACATGGGAATCACATCCCTAGCTTGGAGTGTAGCTGTAACCTTAGAGACACATCTCTTCATCATGAGTTTCAGTCCCAAGGCAGTCCAAGGGTCAGAGGGACCTGAATTGGACACTTTTCTAAACCATCAGCTGCAGTAGAACCCTCCCAGAGTTGTGACAATTCTAACTTAAACCCCAAATCTAGACCTATTAGACATTAGGTAGAAGGTAAAAAATCCCACAGGGCAGTTTGCCAATTTTTGAATATGGAAAAAAATCCCTTCTAAACCCCCAAACCAACAGTTAACCCAGCCCCAGAGATCCAGCTACTAGAAAATGGGTGAGAAAGGTGGGACTGAAACAGGGAATCTGTTGGGGCTATCCCCTAGGCAGTAAACTGTATAGCCCTGCTCCTCCTCTACCACCACCAAAAAGGAGCCAATCACCTGGCCCCAGAACCATCTCACCACCCAATGGCAGTATCAGTGGGTGGGACAGGTCCCAGAACTCAATTCCCCAATACAGCATGTGACATCCCCCCCCCTGCTCTGAGCACAAGGAAAAAAGAGGGAAGAAGCAACCTCCACCTGCTGAAAGCAAAGTAGGGAGGAGAGAAAGGAAAGAGAACAAAAGGAATACTGCTTCGGCTGCTGCTAGTTAAGATCTTTCCCTGCTGGACCTAGGAGGTGTCTCTACTGCTCCCAGCCCCATCAAAGCTGTATCCCAGCTAGCAAGGTGAGCATTAGCAAGTATATATCCCAAATTGGGGTTAGAGAGAGAATTCAAAGTTTCTCAGTACCTTCATTCTGTTCAATCACTGGCTGGATTTGCCTGTGTGACTCAGCCATTTTGCACTAATCCTGTAATAGTTTTGCTGTTCCTTCTGTTTCTTTCCAGTGCCTAGAAACTAGGGTGACTGGTGTGAAATAAATACGTATGTGAAATAGTTTGGGATATTGGAGTGGAAGCAACTCACTGTTGTCAGTGTCAGAGGGAAAAAAATCTGTTAAACTTCCCAAACAAAGCAATTACAAAATATCACAGCAAAATTACATCTTATTTACCACTTGAGAAGTAGGGGAGAGAGACAGGCAAAGGGAGAGAGATTCTGGCTCTGTTCTGAGTGCAGTACATATACAGAGGTTTGTAGGGGCAGATAAAGGAGGGGTCAGGGAGTGTAGCCACAGCAGTGGTTAGGCAGGAATATAGAATGAATCCAACATCATCTGTACTGAGATGAGTCTGTGTTCTCAGCAGAATGGATAGTGTGGGTGGCTGTACTTAAGTAAGAATCAGACCAAGGTCAATTGCTACAGTCATCTCATCTTACTTGGGAATTTATTATACTTGTATCTGTGATGCTTGTTAAATCTCTCCTGACTGCATAATTGAGGGGGAAAGGGATAGTGTGTGTATCACTTTGACTGAAATTTATAATTAAGCAGCAACAAAAAAGAGAAATCTCTTCCTCTGCCTGCTCATTTGTTGCTTCCCATCTTGTAACAATTCCCGTTTATTCCTGTTGGGGAATCTTATACTCGTAGGTTTCTCTTTGCTTACAATTTCATGAAATGTATAGACACTCATAATAGACTCTGGGATGTGTGTATCTATTGATAGATGCATGCATTCGTCTATTTTTCTTTGTTTTCCTGCTTTTGTGATGCAGCTCCTGCTGCTGCTTCCCTCAGTCCCCTGCCTATCAGAGTTCAAATTTCTCTCCCCAGTATTTCCATTATAAGATTCTTTTCTGAATGTCTGTTTCAGAGTAGCAGCCGTGTTAGTCTGTATCCACAAAAAGAACAGGAGTACTTGTGGCACCTTAGAGACTAACAAATTTATTAGAGCATAAGCTTTCGTGGGCTACAGCTCACTTCATCAGATGCACAGAATGGAACATATAGTAAGAAGATTATATATATAAAAATAATACACATACAGATAAGTTGGAAGTTGAACTTGGGTTTGAATAGAGAGTGGGAGTGGCTGGGTCATTACACATATTGAATCTATTTCCCTAAGTTAAGCATCCTCACACCTTCTTGTCACCTGTCTAAATGGGCCAACTTGATTATTACTACAAACGTTTTTTTTCTCCTGCTGATAATAGCTCATCTTAACGAATTAGCCTCTCACAGTTTGTATGGCAACTTCCAACTTATCTGTATGTGTATCATCAACCCAGTCCTTTGAATCGGTGCTCATGAGTTGAATTCTGCCATCCTTTAAACAGATTATTTTGTGAGACTGATTGAAGGCATTCGAACCCCCTCTCTCTTCTCAGTCTCTAAGCCTTTGACAAGATGAGGGGGAGAAAGGGCACCTCACTTTGTGTTCTGGTTTCAGTCTCTACTCCCACTCTCTCCCGCTCCTTCTGAAAGCAGGAGAGGAAATGCCTCTAAATATTCAGTTTCAGACCTTCATCCACACGTTTCTTTATTCCTTTTGAAAATCTCTTGAAGATTATTGTCAGACACTGGCCCCAGGCTTTTCACCATTGTGTGCGTGTGTACACACACACACTCTGCAAGAACCACAACAAAAAACATTCAGGGAAAGGTCAGCAGGCAGTGCCATCTCATTTTCAGATTGACCTTTTAAAATGTAAAAAGCTTAAAATTTCCCTGCAATTGGTGGCCCTATTCTGAACTCTGGGTTGAGATATTTTAATTATAGGCTTGAGCATATTAAATATGAGATGAAGAGCAAGTGTGTTAGATCAGCGGTAGTGAGCACAAACCACAGAAAGCACAGCAGGTTAAAGAAAGGGACTGGCTTCTTGTAGTTTCTGAAAGTAGAGGAAAGCTCATAGTAGGTCTGCTTAGCACTGCTCATCTTTCCCTAAATAACAAAAGCATAGTCCATGAGTTGTAATGTAATATTGAGAAATATGACCGTTTCTCCAGGACACTTCAAAATTACAATGAAAAAGAAGCAATTTGTTTAGGATCCTTCCTTGTCCGTTGCTGAAGCATTAGCATTTCATCTGCTAGGGGCGGGGGGCAGTCAGTAGTAGCATATCCTTGGGTAAGTTGCTAAACAACTTTTTTAAAATAAATAAATAAATAAACAGTTTATAAAGCACTGTAGAAAAACATGAAGACAAGATTAACCTTTTCCCCTTTGACATATATCTGTTGTAATACTTTAGACCCCTGAAGTTAGAGATGATAGTGTCAGAAATTGGAACAAATTTTCCTCTTGAGCAAATGAAAGGAATAGAATGTTATTGCCCTTGGTTACAGAGCAGGAAAACGAGTATTAAAGCAAGTATTCACAAAAGTGACACTCTGACTGAACCATTTAAGAATTTTTTTCCTTCTGCTTTTTGGATGAGGCAAGGAATCTCCAAATTCTTAAAGATAGTAGCTAAATGTATCTAACATTAAGCACCTAGAAACTCATTAAGCACAGACTTGCAACTTGCATAGTTATTTACATTTTTGTGAAGTGCATGTGAAAAGCTACAAAGTAAGAACAAAAGTGCTTTTTACCACTTTGCACAGGTGGAAATGACAATACCATGAGCAAGGCAGTGGAGAATGCTTGTTGACATCTCAGTTACTTAACTTTGTTTCCTTAAGGTGCTTGAATGTGGCGGGGGTGGGGGGCAGGTTTGTATAATTTTTGGTGGTGTCCAGAATGAGTCCAGGTCCAAGTCCTGTTCCCCCTCACCTCCCACCCTGCCTAAGGCTCTGGGACAGAGTTTGGATGCTGGGTGCAGGCTCTGGGCTGGGCAGGATGTTGGGGTACAGGAGGGGGTTTGGGCTGCAGCTTCTGGGAGAGAGTTTGGGTGCAGGAGGGGTGCAGGCTCTGGGCTGGGACAGGGGGTTGGGATGCAGGAGGGGGTGGAGGAGGTTTGGGGTGCTGGATGTGGGCTCTGGGCTGGGACAGAGGGTTGGGGCGTGGGAGGGGGTGCAGGGAGTGAGGCTGGGCCAGGGATGAGTTTGGGGTGCAGCAGGCAGGCTGCCCCAGGGCTGGGGTGGAGGGACCAGAAGGGACTCCCCCCCAGCCCTCTCCCCGCTGGGAGCAGCAAGCTCCAGGGGAGAGGGGCCTCTCCCCAGCTCCCCCAGTATGACACTCACCCAAGCCCCCCTAGGCTGCTGCTCAGGAGGTCCAGCCAGAATAAGCCCCCCCTTCCCTCGGAGTTGACTCGGAGTCGTATGCTAGGGGGCGGAGGGGCTGCCATGCGCTTCCTCCCCTCCTCCCTCCACAGGCACAGCAGCCGCCTCAGCCTGCTCCTGGCACTGCTCCCTTGCAGCTGGCAGCTGGGGGCAAGGGAGCGCAGCGCGGAGCTGCAGGGGGTAGCCGCCCGCTGCCCAGGGCAGGCAGGAACACTCAGGGGAGGTGTGCGGGGCAGCAGGTGGGGCCGGGGGAGAGACCCGGCCCCGAACATTGGTGGAGCCGGGCCCCTCGGACCCTGAATTTGCTGGAGCCTGGGCACTATGGGCCCATACAACTCACCGCCCCTGGGCAAGTGACAAAATAGCAGAATCCAAAATGTAAGAGCCATACTTCAAGCTTGTGAAATGGAGACCTTGTAAACTATTCTAAAAAGAAAAGGAGTACTTGTGGCACCTTAGAGACTAACCAATTTATCTGAGCATGAGCTTTCGTGAGCTACAGCTCACTTCATCGAGCTGTAGCTCACGAAAGCTCATGCTCAAATAAATTGGTTAGTCTCTAAGGTGCCACAAGTACTCCTTTTCTTTTTGCAAAGACAGACTAACACGGCTGTTACTCTGAAACCTATTCTAAAAAGGAATTTCCACGTAAATCCAGAACATACCACTTAAAGGGTGTTTGATCAGAAATTGTGATATTTTAAGTTAATCAGTTTCAACAAAATCCAGGTTTTCTGTGTCCCTTGAAATCCTTCATGAAATCCTCTTAACCTTCTGTATTCTTAGAAAAGGCTTTCTTTGGATTATGGTCTCCACTCTCTTCTCTTTTCTTCCTTAATTTTCTTTTTTATAGTAATTCTCTTTGGACCCTTCCCCCCCCCTTTTTTTTACTCTCCATTCCTTCTGCTGATCTATCTGTAATTTTATGATTTCTCCTTCTCCATTCTGTAGTTAGTCTGCAAACATATTTTCTTGCTTTCTTTGAATCTACATAGGGCACTCCTAGACCCTTTTAAAATATACCTGAAATTGTACATGTACTCTAGCTTTAAAAAACAAACAATAGATCTTATAATATTTTGATATGTTGCATCATATTACCAATGACTTGTGAAGCAAATACTTATGCTAGGCTGGCCATCAAGCAAGATTTCTTCAACAGCTTATAATGCCAAGACCTTCTCTCTAGAAGTGAGTGATTTGCTAGTAAATAGAGAGAACTCGCAAAGTGGGCTTTCCTACTGGCAAATGCACCTGTGGGGAGAGGGGAAAGAAATGATTGTGCACTAATCAAGATGCATTTCCAGAATCTCCATGTTTTTGCTTAAAATTAAAGTATAACACTTGCATGGACATCCTTACCTAAACATATAGTTTGCATGGTCATTTATAATAGTCCATAGTCCTTTACTTTAGAGGTTGAACCACCTTCTCAACAACTAAAGGGAACATCCACTGCCTGGCTCAGATAGTAGGCAAATAAGGAAATTCTCCCATTAGGCCACAGAGAAGTTTTATAAAAGCTACTCTATATCAGAGGTGAAAAAAAAAAAAGACCTGCAGAGGCACCTTTTGGGAAGACAGTTTTCAAACAGGAAAAGTATAATTTGAAATCTTTAAATCATGATTTGAGGAATTCAGTCACGCAACCACAGGTTAGGTTTCTGTTGCAGGAGTGGGTGGGAGAGGTTCTGTGGCCTGCAATGTGCAGGAGATCAAACTAGGTGATCATGATGGTTCCTTCTAGTGTTAAAGTCCTATGAGGAAGAAGGGGTGTGGGAAAAAATTATGAAATGAATATTAACTATGAACTATTTACTCAGTTCTAATGGTGATTAGTGTCTCTGACAATAGTTGGTCGCCTGAGTTTATGATGGCTTTGAAAATGTTAGCTACATTGATCCGATGTACTTTGAGTCATCTGTCCTAGTGTACAGGTCAAATTCTGATATGTTACAGTAGTGTAAATCTGCCCTTGTACTTTACCATTCTGTTCATTCCCCCCGCCCACTTTTTCACTTTTGATATTTGAAGATGTATGAGGAAGACACAATAAACTATCAAATTGCCTTAATTCAGGTTTAATCATTAGGCTTAATGATTAGGCACATTTTGATGTCTGTTCCTACATTATGGCTTCTCTTTCAGAATTATTATTACTCCTGTTTATAGACTGTATTATAGAATGTTTTGTAAGCCACTAAATAGAGCAATCAGCTATTATAGTCATGTAGAATGCAGGAATAAATGTCTTTTTTTCTTTAATTCTGTTCCCTAGTTATCTATTTCAAAAGCATAGTCACCACTTACACAAAGTTAATGACTGTTGCTTGAAATCTTTCTTGGAGCATATGGCAAATGGATGCACAATTTACTAGAACTGTGTTTTCCCATTTTTACACATTAGACAAGATCATGTCATTAGCACTTTGCTTTCTATTATAGGTTAATCATGCAGGGTAGCAGAAATACAATGTTAACATTGCCTTATGTCTTATGATTTTTCATTAATACTTAAAACATTGCAGGTTCAGTCTGAAGTCCTTAATGAGGCAAAATTAGTTGGCTTGATTGGTCTTTGTTAAATACATTAAAATGCATGTGCTAAATATTGTATATTCAGTCAAAAACATGACTTGGACTATTGGAAATGAAAGTTTCCATATTTCATTACTAGGTTACTTATTTGGATCTATTACAGGTCAGTAGGAATCAAAAGTAAGTTAATACCCTTATGAGCTGGTGGTCTTAGTTTAGTTTTCAGTAGACATGTTGGCATCATACAAAAAGCATCATCATAACTAGAAACAGCTATTCTCAGCACATAGGATAAGTATGGAATGAGTGTAAGAGTACAAGTACCCTCTCACCCCTAAAGGTGGCCCCTGTGGGTTGGAAATGAGACTAATGGGACAACCTTCTGCAGAAGATTTTTTGGCCACTTCCTGAAGTAGGCCTGCTCATGGACAAATTGGAGACTTCAGTTTCTAGTGCCAACTGTAAGATGTACAAAGAAAGCTGAAGGAAGTTTATCAAGTCTCCTAATAGCCCAGCTTGGAATTACTTGCTCTTTGGCTTGTCCGATACAATTAGTGCCTAGAAATCAAGAGGACCACATTTTGAGAGCTTATCTGCAATAATATGCAGTAGGAGACTCGCCCATGCTGTCTAGCAGTTATAGGTAGTGCTGTTGTAGTTGCGTTTGTCCCAGCACATTATAGAGACAAGATAGTGTGGTAATATCTTTTACTAGACCAACTTCTGTTGGTGAGAGACACAAGCTTTCTCGCTTAAATGGAGCTCTTCTTCTGCACTGCTGGGAAATGTACTCAAAGCATCACAGCTAAATACAAGGTGGAACAGATTGTTTAGCATACATAGTTAACAACGTATTTCAATGAACCATTCAAGGTGAAGGGGCCTGTTAACACTACTCCAATCACGGGACAAAGGTCGGGGGGTGGCAGGTGGGGAGGAGAAAGCTGGTGGGGGACATTTGAGTGGTTTATACATTGTTGTAATAAGCCATAAATCCAGTGTCTCTATTCAGTCAATGATTTTTTCAGTATCTAGCAAAGTTATGAATTTAAGCTCCTAGGCTCATCTTTTGAAGGTGTTGTGCAGGTTTCCTTTGAGGATGAGGACTGAGACATCAGATATAGAATGATTGCTTTCTGAAAAGTATTCACACACAGATTATATGATGTTTTGTCTTTTATCATTTTTCTGGGTTAGTAACTTTTCTAGATACTAAAACCAAGGTCTCTCTCACCAACAGAAGTTGGGCCAGTACTTGTCTAGTCTTGCACCTTGTCTAGTCAAGCAGTGGGCAGACACAACACTGTCAGTCAGTCTGAGTTCTAAATTCAATTTAGAAAATAATGGAATTGATCATCATTTCTCTAACAGATGAAATCTGAGGAGATAGAGAAACTGTTATCCTGCAGCATCCTTAATAATGGACAAGGAAAAAGACATGACACAGGACCACTGCACCAGATACATGCCACTTTGTTTACTGGAAAACAAGAGAAGAGTGTGTGAGAGTTTGTTTTGTTTTTAAATCTGTTGAAATGTTCTTCATTTGTGATGTATTTAGCACAGGGGGTCAGTTTGACCGAGTAGCCTTTTTGAAAACATCATGTGATATCAAGCCTTTCAGAGTTGTAGAGGCAACCAGAGCACATGAGATCTCTTAAAGGCTGTGACACTTAAAGTTTTAAGGTCCAATTGTTACTTTCTGTATCAGGATTTCTGTATGATTTTTAATTTTATATAGTTTAAAGATCCCAAAGTAATGTTAATTAGAAGGCCTTTCCTTTTTCCTTTCTCTGTGACCGGTTTGCAAGGCCAAACTGCTCAGCACATCCTGGGACAGAGTGTCTGTTCTCAGAAGAGATAAGACTTTTCAAAAACAACTGTTCCTCGGAACAGCACACAGAGACTCCCACCCTTCTCGCATTCTTTATCTTGCTTGTTATGTATGTTATATGGTAAGGGGACAAAGCAGTTTCGTTATACCCAAAGAGTTGTTAAAGTCAGAAGAGATATATGTTGAAATAAAGCTCGAGAATACATGTGAATGGATGTTGTGTGTAAATAGAAGATGAATGGTTAGGAGTAGCAGCCTAAGAATTACAACTTCAGTATTGATTGGCTGAAGAATGCGCTAAGTGGAGATAACCGGATGACCCTTGGAGGGCAGACTGGAATCCACCCAGCAACCTCAAGGATGGGAGAACCGAAGAACAAGATAACACCTGGCAGCACAGAGCCATCAGGAATGTGTCATCTGCTGATTGATTCAGCAACAGCATGGTGAAGCCACCTTCATAGCCTGGCATAGGAATAAACGCCTATAAAAACAGACCCTAAAGACTAAGGACTTTGAGTCTGGTTCTGCAACCACCCTCCAGGAGCATCGGATGCGCATCTGACAAAGACTTGGCTCCACCCTCATGCCCAAGTTACCTGGCCAGTAACTTAGCTTGAGCAACCTCTAGGCTGGTAACTATAACAACTTTGCAGAACTTGTATGTGTGGGAGTCAATAGGATGTAGTAAATATGACTGTTTACTTGCTTTGCCTCTTTTGGTATTTTGTGTGAGTACATGGGATAGAATGTTTATGATTACTTGTTTACTGTGCCTCTTTTTGTATTCACAATAAACGCGGCATTTTGTCTTATCCCCTTTCAAAAGATCCTGTTGGGTTTTATTTTATTGGTATAACACAATCTGGGGCCTCAAAATTTGAAAAACTCAAGCGTTGGTCCAGTCCTGAGCTAAAACAGCTCACTTGTTTTGTAGCTGTCTTCCAGCAGTTCTAGGAAGATGGGGGTGGGGAGTTTTTGTGGTATCTACTCTAACAGTATATTTTTATGCTAGATTTTTTTGTCATATTTATAAATGTCTCAGGGAGGTTGATATTGATTAAATCTTGTATCACAAAGTATGGTATAGTGTATTGACCAATTCTTGTAATTTGCTTGGTATGTTGCTTGCGTGCCAGTAGCTGGAGCAATCTGTTCCATCCCATTCTGTGTATGAACCATGATTCCCTGATCCCTACTCCAGAGTATCCAGTCATTACTAGTTTTGCCTGTCTGTGACTGCCCCTGTCTGTGACTGCCTATCAGTATGCCTCTGACTGTTCCCAATAATTTTTATTGTAGGAAGTATTACTCTATGCACCAGCTATTCACTGTCAAGGTTGGAAGTCTTAAGTTTTACTTCCTGTTTAATGTGGAAAGAATAGAGCTAAATTAATCTGGAGAAAAAGATGCACTGTCTACCTGCTGCAATGTCATCCAGATCCTAACTGTTTTGTTAGTGTCGCTCTTTGTTGCCCTGTCCATGTATACTGCAAGATGACATGTAACATAATGAATGGAACACTATTACACAGAGTTCTTAGTTCAGCAGCGAAGCAAAAATTCTACAACTTTAAGGTACAGACACCATTTATTAAATAGAAACCGTGGGTTTCCAAATGTCCCTTTCAGTGGGGTTTTCTAGAGAGTGGATAGACGGCAGATATAAGACAGCTATACAATCCAACCTTAAACTTGTCTACCTAAAATTCCACATTTATCTGTGCACCATTTTCTTGAATGACGCTGGGATACATGTGTACAAATGCCCACTTACATACATACAGAAAACATACTCCTAAATGACTAGACAATCATCAGTCTAGATGATTACAATAGTCCCTTCTGACCTTGGACTCTATGAATACATTTTGTTGACACAGTTTAGATCAGTGGTGGGCAACCTGCGGCCTGCGGGCCACACATGGCCCGTCAAGGTAATCTGCTGGCTGGCCGCGAGACAGTTTGTTTACATTGACCGTCCATAGGCATGGCCACCCGCAGCTCACAGTGCCTGCGGTTTGCTGTTCCCGGCCAATGGGAGCTGCAGAAAGTGGCGCGGGCCACAGGGACGTGCTGGCCACGCTTCCCACAGTTCCCATTGGCCAGGAACAGCGAACTGCAGCCACTGGGAGCTGCGGGCAGCAGTGCCTGCAGACGGTCAATGTAAGCAAACTGTCTCGCGGCCCGCCAGCGGATAACTCTGATGGGCCATTGGTTGCCCACCACTGATTTAGATGGTCAGTGAGAGAAAATGCTACCTTTATAACCTTAAGTTTTTATATGGAGTTTGCCCCCCTCCTGAAAAACCAACTCCCTAGTAGTGTTTAACATGGGTGATTAAGCTAATTCCTGCTTCAGTTTATTGCTCCTGTTAGTTCTAAGATCTGATTTAGTATGCCATATCCCATGTCTTTTTTTTTATTAATTTATAGCCTCTAATATTTCTAAGTTTTGTATTTCAATTATCTAGATTTGGCCAAGCAGAACAGCTTTCACGCAGTTTATTTGAAGATCTGGGCCCCAAGCTAGCAATCAGAGCCTTAATTTGTACATCTAGCTGGTAGCTCGGTCCACTTCTCATTTTCATGGCCTGAGGGTTTTGACATTAGAAAATGCAAAAGGAGACTTCAGTGTGGTTTTCCATTAGTATTCTTTGCCCTGATATCTTATTTATACTCATAATAGTAGTAGCTTTGGCATAGGTCCAATGAAAAAATCTGAAGTAGAAAATGCAAATCAATCCTATTTAATAATTTTGAACACTGTAAACAAGCCAGCAAGTAACTATGCTATTTACCCAGGAATGTCAATGCCACTCAAAAGACTAGTGCTAATTTGATTATACTCTCGGAATACAAATGATTTTCTTGCCCTGTGGTAGTTACAGGATTTTGAAATGTAAAGCCTACTATAAATAGCTAATGATTAGGCTACTAGTTTTAAAATTTCTGTTGAAAGATATAACACTGATAAGAATCTGAACAACTCAGCTAATGGGATAACACCACCTTTTACATC
Organism: Lepidochelys olivacea; assembly: GCF_965140295.1. NCBI lineage: Eukaryota > Metazoa > Chordata > Testudines > Cheloniidae > Lepidochelys > Lepidochelys olivacea. The sequence continues at coordinate 51,063,253 of NC_140421.1, read as the reverse complement.
AAGGCATTTGTTTGATTTCAGCTTGAGTTAGTAGTGGCTGAAAGCTCTCACTTTCTGATGGCTGTTAAGTGTCTTTGTGAATTGTTTGTGGTTTCACTCCAGTTCTCTAGTAGACAGGTGAAATAAAAACACAATGAGAACTGGTTGAACGTTTATTGGCTGCACAGAGTCTCCAGGGTTTGAATGGGCATGGGAACTCCCATTGACTTCAAAGAGACAAGGATTTCACTTCCTGTGTTTAGATTAAGTCCCTCCAGAGTCAGGGTATATGCATAACAATAGGGCACTATGCTGAAGCTTGCGCTGCAGCTGCCTGTACTGTCCATTTCTGAGTATAAAAACGCTTTCAATCTCAAGGACTCTTGATCTGGCACCAAACTGGTATTGATCTCGCATGGTGTAAATCAAAGGTAACTCTATTGAGGTCAGTGCAATGAAATCATTTTAAAACTAATGTGATTTGGAGTTAGGTACAGATTACATATCAGTAAATTAAGGATAAACGAAACATGAAAGAATGTTGTAACTAATAAGAACAAAAGAATGGCCATAGTGGTCAGATCAATGCTACATCGGGCACAATATCCTATCTTCTAACAGCAACCAGTGGCAGAGGCTTTAGAAGGAATTAAGAGAAGAGAGCAAATTATTGAGTCATCCCGTCCCAGCTTCTAGAAGTCAGAGGTTTAGGTCCCTGACCATCTTGATTTAAGAGCCATTGATGGACCTAATCTCCTTGAACTTGTCTAACTGGATTAAAAAAAGAATTAAACTTTTTGTATTCACAACACCCCGACAACGAGTGCCACAGGTTGACTGTGTGAATAAGTGCTTCCTTTTGTTTGATTTAAACCTGCTGCCAATTTACAGTTTGTAATTCTGTTTTATATCTAAAGACTGTATTCATGATTAAATGGATAATACACACAACTAATTCCAAAGTGCCTGAATGCACTTCATTAATATATTACTTTTATTAGTTAGTCACTGCATAAATAGAATAGCTTTTTACAATCTAACTTTATTTTGCTTTTATGGTTATTAATATTATTGTACAGGAACTCAAATTATAGTTTCCTCTCAACTGTGGTAATCATATCATCAAAGATTTCATAAGGAGAATTACAAGGTAAGCCCATGACTCATCTTGGCTCAGTACTAAGCCCAGCATGCTGCTGGCACTTGACATAATCATAATGCAAAATATATTGCCACAGTGAGGAATTTTCAGCTATGTAAACAATTGGAAATGTTGTTCTGATGGGATTGATGTGCTAAAGGATGATTTTTTTTTCTCTCTCTCTCTCTCTTTCTCTCTCACACACTCACTAGCATCAAGGCCCAATGGCCATCTGAGGTATACACCTGAGATTGTAGAAAGGTCTCATTGCTTATTATTGGAGAGCACAGAGAGAAATATTATTGTAGTTTTCCCATTTATTTGTTCCCATGATGAGCCTACAATGTAATGTTCATGAAGATGTTCTTGTTCTGCAGGTTTCCTTTAACCATATTTCTTCACCATAGCTTTTGCTCTGATCGAATCCAATGGGCCCGATTCTGCTGTCTGTTACATTGATACAAATAAAATGTAATTCCAATGAAGTCAATAGAACTAAACTGTGGTAAAACTGGTATAAATGAGATCTGAATCAGGCCTAACATTTCTTACTGTGATCATTTCCATGCTATCAAAGCACTTAATTGTGATGAAAATAAATTATATTTATATACATATGGGAAGACTAAGGCTCCTTCATCTTGGATCTCCGTGGGAGAGTTCCTTTAACCTCTGTAATTTCTTGTGCTATAAATTTTAGAGAAAATGGCTACATCTCTGGCCAAGTTAAACCCTCTACTTCTATTGACAACATCTGAAATAAACATCCAGTTCCTGGAAGCAAGTTTCTTAAGTGAAGACCAGGGCCAAATCTTGTTCAACTCAGTGAGTCTTGACCTCAGTGGGACTACTTAAAAGTGTTTGGCCCATTTTCCCTATCCAGGAGATGGACATAATTTTCTATTTGTGTAAAATCAGATGCAAGCCATGTGAGCACTGGTGTATAGCTGGTACAACATACAGCCCCTGGGGCTGGTCTAATTCCATCATAAATCATCTTGTATATTTTATTTTAAAACCTGCAATCTTCCCATACAGTCAAAATAATTGTATTTGGATACATAGGAGAAATAATTGAATTAAAAACAATCTGTAAAAAGAACAAAGTTTGAAGTTTCCTTTATATCCTGCCTGTACAAGGTGTTAGTACATCAGTTTGCTGTAGCCTATTAGATTTGAAATACCAGCCTGTCCATCTTCACATGTACTGTGCATTAGATAGATAGTTTGATTACATTAATTCTTGAGACCCTATTCAACTTATAATTCTAATTAATGAACTTCCAAGCTATATTTGTTTATCCCTTCTCTTTGATGTGCTTGATGCAAATAATTAATTCTAAGCTAAGTTAAACCCTTCAAGTGCAAGACATAAACAAATAACCCCTTTTAAATTTGCACTTCATATGCTACACTATATTCCTATGAAATGGATACCTGAGGTTAAATACCTTAGCATATGAATAATTTGATTTTTAGTAATGATAGAATAAATCTATTGTAGCAGTCAGTTAGTAATTAAGTAAACATTTTTGTGTTCTTTCATATCTGTTCCACTGAAGTGGATATTTCATACTTGAAGTATCCAGAAGCCAGGGGCACTTGAGCATGCTGCAGAATTTACTGTGCAATAATCTTTTTTTAAAAGGCTTTGAGTTTTTATTTTAAATGAGTCAAATTAGATTTTCTGTATTCCTCAGAAAATACAAAAGTGAATTGTTTGGGTAAACAGAAGGGGTGGTGATAGAATGCTGTTGGAAGGTTAGAATGGTGTTAGAATGCTGTACTCAGATGCTTAGTATTTTACCTTCCCTTCGTTCTGGCTAATATAGGCCTGCTACAGCTTCAAAAAAGAAAGAAATATAGTGCGCTGAAACAAAACTGGGTATTCCATCCTTCGGTCTGATGCAGACTTGATAGATCACTGAAAGAACATACTAGTGCCCTGGTTCACCTCTACATGATTTCCCACCTTTCAGCACAAATCAGTCAGGTATCAATAAGGTCAGATTCACTTTAGCATTATGAAGTGTGGTTTATTGGTAAGAGTGCAGGACTGGAGGCTAGAACTTCTGAGTTCCATTTCCTGTTCAGTCGCTAACCTTGTACAGCCCTGAATAGTCTCTTATCCACTCAGTGCATTAGACCATGAATGCACTACAGCTTTCATTGGTATAACTTACATCGCTCAGGAGTGTGAATAAGCCACACCCTGAGTGACATAAGTTACACTGACCTAACCCGCAGTATAGACAGCACTATGTTGGCAGGAGAATTTCTCCCACTGACATAGCTATCTTTGTGCACACAGGGGCTGGAGTAATTAAATTGCCGGACAAGGTTCTGGGGCTATGAACTGCCAAGCCTAAAGGTGCTGCGACTTAATCTTGGCAAGTCCTGCCACAAAATAAGCACTGGAGGATGTGGTGTTTAAGAGGCTTCTCTACGAAAACCAATGAGAAATACATTAAAAAAGCATGTCTACAAATCTGCTAAGCATGCATTTTGTTATGTAATAATTGTATGCCCAGTTAAAACTTCTTGGTTGTCACAGTGTGACTATTGCCACAACGTACTTTTGTTTTGAAAACATGGGTTCCTTTCCATTTCAGAATAAGAAGGATCTCTATTAGCATTGACGTTTCAGGGCTGATGGTTAGAGCTGATCAATAAAAAGGGGGGAAATGGGAAATTTTATTCCATTTTCATTGTAGAAATTCTGATAAATTTGGATGGAAAATTGGAAAGTTTAGACTGGTTTTACTTATAACACAGTTAAGTTATTCTGCATCCATCCATCCAGGCAGGCAAAGACAGTAAAACACATACATGCTAGTCATTTTGTTATATTTAGTTAGAATCAATGCTATATTTAAAGTTCATTAGTAGCAGTTCATTAGTAGTATCACAAAATATGACTGATGTGCCATTACTTAAAACAAGATTTCAAATAAGTGTGGTAGTTGAGTTGGGGTTGGGTCTTTCTAGTTATCACCAGTAGTACCCTCTAAGGCTCTTTCAGACATTCCTGGCACAGTCTGCTACTTGTGTAGACGTACAGCTTATTCTCACCCTCACTTCAGCCATTGCCAGCTCTCTCTGATGCTCAGCGGACCTTTGTGGTCTTCTGACTGTTACCACTTTCTTTAGTTTTTGCCAGCTGTCCCTGGCACTTTCAATGATCCCTCTGAGGCTACTAGTAAAGTAAACTGCTCCCCTTGCTACTGTAATTGGCTAATACACCTACAATTAAAATTTAATTGTATCTTGTGTTTAACACCATTTAATATAGCCATGAAGACATATATCAAGGGAAGGAATATCAACGGTTGTGCACCATGTTTCCCTGAAAAACAGGTTTTGGTGTGCACCTACAATAGTCCACCTATCGCCCCCTTAATCTATCTTTCCTCAGTTATGCTCTCCAGGGTAGCTAAGGAAATACTTGGAGGACATGGATACAGTCTTCCAGTAATTGATTGACATAGGCAGCATTTTTTCCAAAAAAAGTCATCTTTTTATTGTTGCAAACAATAATCCCATATACAGTATTAATTTAAAAACATAAATCCCTTATAACAGGTTAAAGAGCACCCGAACTGCAGTAACATACAGTTGAGATGATTCTAAGTGGATGTGCCCTGTTATAGGTGATCAGTCTGTCACAGGTTGCTGACAGCAATTCTTCAATGTACTTTAAATTTTACATATAAACATTCCCTCCACAACCAACACACACTCATACACCTTTATTAACCCAAACATACACATGTACACGTTGACAGTAGACTATATTATAATTATAACTGATGGGCTTACTCTATTTGCTGACTTCGCTGCCTGCGCACTCTGTCTCCCTCTGCTGCTACATTCCAGCAGGGCCTCCTCTGTTGCTGCGGCTGCTTCTTTTCATCCACTATCAGCTGTCCAACCTGATACTTACCATCAGCTCTGCTTCTCTTCCTATCTTCTTCTCTGCAGCAGCAGCTCCTAACCTCTCTCTCTCTCTCCCTCCCAGCAGCTCCTAACTCCCTCCCTTATACTGTTCTGTGAGAACTTTCTAGATGCTTATCCTTACTACACCTGTTCAGTGCCAACATTCCAAGCATTCCATTGGCTAACGTCAGGTCTACTTTAGCCTATCACTGTTTGTTATTTACCTCAGTGTTCTGATCTGTCAGTTGTTTACCACTTTCTTTCTCCTGCCTATTTTATGTGACCTTTAGCCTACATTCAGTGATGGAGTGACCTTTCCCCTACTTTTGACCATATTACCTGAAGCTTCCAGTGGTGTAGTGACTCCTCCTTATTCAATAGGGAGGTCAGAAATGCAAAATGGAGTCTGGGGAATTTTCCTGGTATCACACCACACCTATTACCTTATTGATTTGTAGACTCCATTATTGTTTTTGAACTTTGAAACGTAATGTCCTTGTCATTCCCGTTATGAGGCATTGACTAATTTAATTCTTAAGGAATCCTCAGCGTTATGGGCAGAAGACAGATCCACCTGGAAGTCTTCTTTCCTGAGACTTCATTGGAGACAACTCCATCTAGTTTGATGTGATGTAGCTGGTGTCTTCTACTTCAGACAAATAGGGAATGTTGACACAAGAATGGCTCCTTTATGTATTTAGTATGCAAACTATTTATTCCTTGTAAAGACAGTCTTTCAAAACAGCCTGTATTTTGAAACTAAGAAATATTGGAAAGAGAGAGGTGCTGTGGCCTGATAAGTTACAGAAACCTTATAAATAGGCAGCTGTACCATATAAAGCATCCAGGTTTTTTATATAACTATGTTATGCTATTCTATATGGTGTATTTATGAGTCAAACATCTGCTCAGTTCTGCACACCCCTTTCATATATTTGTTACAGTTGAACATGTTCTGGGGCTTCTTAATGTGCATGCCTCAACTTCAATATTGATACCGTACCTTATTGTGTATTGTTCTGCAACTGATCTGACATACCATTGCAAAAAAAGTCACACAAAGCAAAACTAGTGAATTTTGTTTCCTTGCACCAATATTATTGCATTGTTTTCATGCTGAGAAGGGGAAATGGAGTACCTGTTTAATAGACTCTGTGTTAAATGATATCTAATAATAATCTAATAATGATATCTAACCTGTCTAATAGACTGTGTGTTAAATGATATCTTTGCAGAGAGGATGAAGACTGGTGCAATGTCCATTTTCTCCTTAATTGCTCCTTGCATCCGATGAAGTAAGCTGTAGCTCACAAAAGCTTATGTTCAAATAAATTGGTTAGTCTCTAAGGTGCCACTAGTACTCCTTTTCTTTTTACATCCTGGAAATCAATCAGACTCACTAATTCTGTCACTGGCTTCCTGCTTCTGATGCACAGAGAATCTTTGTTTTCATGTCCTTAGTTTAATGGTCTTTAAAATCCCACTTAACTTTCCTAATTTCTACCATAAATTTTACCTGAAATCTCTCTAATTGTTTCAGTTGCTCTGGATTTCCATTTTTCTGAAGGGTTTGTAAACATGTCAGCTGTAGAAGATAATAGTAGATTCAGCTCATCTCTTGTCAGTAATTGGCAAATGTTTGTTTAATTCTTCCCTGTCCTATTCAAATATCTTTTACACAATGCACAAAGGTGAACAGAGCTTTTTATTACTTTTGGTGAACTTTCAAAATAGAATGCTTTTGGACAAAAATTTATGGTTAGGAAGGGTGAAATTCATTATATCATATATCAACTAGACGGCCTAAATGTCTAAGTTCTGTAAATCTACTGTATCTAGTTTTAGCATGAGTTTTCACATATTGGTAATTCTTTTCCCTTTAGTGCCAAAGAAGATACAAGTGAATGTATCGTAATGGAAAGGTTTTCTGAAGTATCACACTCTTCAATTACTATCCAAATCTCTAACCCAGTGTGTTTCAACGCACTCACCATCCAGGAACTGAAGTGCTCAACTATCCAAGATTTTGTCCTATCAACTCTAGAAACAGATTTAAGGATAAATGGTAGGGACCATTGTGGGGCTTGTAGGACCTTGGAGGATGACTCTGAGTCTCTGAAAGCACTCACCAGGAGAAGGGTCCAGGAAAACCCAAAGTAGAGATGATAGTCTACCTTTGTCACTTTGGCTGGATGTTAAACAGAATCCTGCTTAAAATAAGTGTCCTCAGTTTAATTCCTGTCCTTTTCTTCCAACCAGTATTTTGGGGTCACTTGCTGCTGCAGCTCCTGCCTATCACCTAGTCTGAGCTTTCTAGGTCCAGATGCAGGCTGATTTGGGGAAATACTAGAAGTTCTTGAAATCAATCTAAAGCCTTGAGCTGGGGTCATAAACAGTAACTGGAACAAGGGCTAGCTGAATTAACTGTAAGCTAGTTCAGAAGAAAGAAAAATAAAACATTATGTATTGAATGAACCTATAACAACTTTGTATTGAATTCAGATGTTAATTATGGCAGAAATTCAAAGGTCTGCTTTTATTCTGATTTCATTGTCTCAAGTTGAATATTCAGCAAAGGAGCATTTATGGACTCGCTGACATACGGTACATTAAACAATCTGTGAAACTGTTAAAATAATGGGATGCATTAGAAAGCATGGTTTTGTGAATAGAGGTTAATTTATTTCTGCTGCTGCTTTGCAATGAAAAAATACTAATTCTTGTGCCCTCAAAGAGACCCATTTTATTGGCATTCCATAAATTACTGAGAGAATTAATTTCTGAAAATTAAATTGTTCATCTGGATCAAAGTGCCTCCTTTCCTTTTTTTAAAAAAAATGCAGAGCTGAGTTATCATTTGTTCTTGTTACCTCCAGCAACAGACAACTTCATCCTCGACTAGACAGGAAGTGAATAGATGAGTGTTAGTGACTAATTATACGTGGGGTTTTTTTTTTAAGTCTTTTATGCTTTTAGTTCTGTGGGACCACAGAAGGACTCAACATCACAGGGTATTATACTGTAAATCAAAGGAGAAGAAAAATACTTTCCCAACCTGCAGTTGCCAGATCACAGAATTTTATTACCTGATCAGGATTTCAGGGCTCAGACACAAATATTTTAAATGTTTCTTTACCAGCAACAGTTCTGACTGTCACTGATCTGTGACCCAGACCAATCTAACCCTTGGTCAGTGGTAAATAAAGCCCAATGCTTTTGCCATGTTTATCCTTTAGTGTGACAGTTCTCATTGTCTAATACTGCATGTTTGCCTCATTGAATGTGTACAGTTAGTGCTTCTTGAAGAAATGTTCTATATCTAAAGTGGCATTTGTTGTGTTTTAAAGTGACTATTTTTGTTCATTTCTGATATACAAAGCCCTCAAAAGTCCTCAACACAGTCATCACAACTGATATAAAGATCAGAGCTGGGCAAATAACTGACTTTTCAGTGTGGAGGCTAAACCAACCTCCCTTCCCCCACAAAAATACAAAATCATTTTGAGTTGACCCAAGATGACTTTTTTTCCCCTTGCTAAAATAAAAACAAACAATTTGTTTCAGGTTAAACAAAATATTTTTGTTCAACTTCAAACAAAACATTGCTTTGTTAGAATGTTTTTAACCCATAAAAAAATCTAGCAATATTTCAAAATGAAAGGTTTGAAACATTTTATTTCAAAATGTAAAAACAAAATGTTTCTTCTGCTTGTGATTTTTATTCCCTGGCTGAAACTTTGGCAAACTAGACCTGAATTTGTGAACCATTTCAGTCAAGCTGAATCTGCAAAAATTGGTTTGGAAACTGGTTTTTGTTCCAAATTGGAACAAAATCAATACTCTTTGAAATCTCTCAGTAAAAATAAGGGAGGGGAAGAGACAAATGAACAGTAATAGTTTCATTGTTAGGGTACTTAACTGAGTTGCAGAAGACCCACGTTCAAGTCCTAGCTCAACCTGAGGTGAAGTAGTGATTTGAACCTGGTACATCCAAGACAAGTGCCCTAACCACCAGACTATTGTTTATGATGGGATGTGTTTCTTCCTCTCTAGTCTTGATTAGATATTCCATCATGCACCTGAGAAACCCCCTCAACTAAAATTTGGTCAAAACCTATATATTTATCTGAAAAGTTTCAGTTTCAATGAATAAGCATTTTCTGACGCGCACTGTCCCCCCACCTTCGCTGAAACTGTTCAATGTATTAAATGAAAACTATTACAGTAGAACCTCAGAGTTACAAACACTAGAGTTACGAATAGACCAGTCAGCCACACACCTCATTTGGAACTGGAAGTACATAATCAGGCAACAGCAGAGACAAAAATAAATGAATAAAACAAATACAGTACAGTTCTGTGTTAAACATAAACTACTAAAAAAAATAAAGGGAAAGCAGCATTTTTCTTCTGCATAGTAAAGTTTCAAAGATGTATTAGGTCAATGTTCAGTTGTAATCTTTTGAAAGAACCACCACACTGTTTTGTTCAGAGTTACAAACATTTCAGAGTTATGAACAACCTCCATTCCCAAGGTGGTCATAACTCTGAGGTTCTACTGTACCACAGTTCCAATATCTATTGTTATTAAAAGTCAGTCACATTAATACTGATTAAAGGAAAAGAGCTACTAAAATTACTGATTTCGGTAATCGGGCATAGGCCCCACCCAAGGCCTTTGTACCTCTTAACAATCAAATTGTTATCATATTAGCCATTTCTGTAAGTTTGAACTAGTATTTGGGCAGAAAAATCATACCTAGTGTCTAAGTGGTCTTCTTGCAATGGCTAAGATTCCCTAACTGACTTATTCTTTTAATGATATGTTTATTGTTAGCCATAAACCGTTTGCGCCTACAAGGAGCAAATTGCAAATAAGGTAAAAGACTATTTATTTTCTGGCAGTCTACAACTCCCCTTTCAACACAATTATGAAATTGCATCTAACTCATAAATCTGCATCTAATGCAATATTTACAACGTAGAAGTACATTATTAGCAGTTTGCCTTCCTCATGACACATTCAGTGGAAGCTCCGTAGTTTTTTCCTTCTTTTATTCTCTTAATATCATTTTGTATTTGGCTTACAGATCCTGATTAGGATTCTTTAATGAACATGTTTTCATTCATGCTCTATGAAATATTTATATGAAGATGAAATTTCAACAAAATAGAAAACACCTCTGACATGATTACAGTCTTAATTACAATGAGCTACCTTGTAGTTTCATAAAAGCCCGAGAAGCCTTATTTAGCTTATAGTCCCTCATAAGTCACTAGCAATATCTGCCTGGTTTTTATCTTATTTTGCACAATATATTCAATTCTTAATACAAGTCTTGAGGGAATATTATATGATATGGGTGGCTTGTGTTTGACTGAATGGAATTTAATAGTACTCTGGAGAATGAATAACTGGTTAGAGGATATAGGTCTGAAGTAGCATTAGGCAATAGGTCTGAAGTAGCATTGGTGCACCTAAAAGCATATTGCTGAATCAGGATGCTGCTTGAGGAAGTGGAATATTTTGTGCTACATCCTCAATGCCACTGGACAAATTTGATGCAGATAACTTCTCTATTTTGACAGGTTTCAGAGTAACAGCCGTGTTAGTCTGTATTCGCAAAAAGAAAAGGAGTACTTGTGGCACCTTAGAGACTAACCAATTTATTTGAGCATGAGCTTTCGTGAGCTACAGCTCACTAGCTCATGCTCAAATAAATTGGTTAGTCTCTAAGGTGCCACAAGTACTCCTTTTCTTTTTTCTTTATTTTGTTGGCTGATGTGAGCATCGCCATTCTGAAATGCAAAGAATGACCGAGGCCTTCAGGTACTAACAGGTGCCTGCTAAAATCAAATTAACATTGATTTGCTTGATAAATAATTATATATTGCAAAACCCTATGGCAATATTCAATACATATTAGATATTCCTGCTGAACCATGATGCATGTGGAGAAGTAAGAAATAAAACCAACCTGTGTGTGTGTGCGCACGTGCGCCAGGAACTCTCATTGAAGTCTGTTGGAGTTGTAGGCATTCATTTCCTTTATGTGGAGTAAAAGACGTAAAATGTATGTGCTTGAATTGGACTGGCTCACCAAACACTGTAGCTTGTTTTCTGCTCTCAGAGGTTGTGTTAAAATGTTGCCACAACAGCAATCCAGTTCCTCTTACTTGCTGCAACTAAATATGTTAAAAAAATAGTGCCTATGAAACAGAAGTGGAGTAGGGCTTAGTGGGGTCCTGGGCAAGAGCAAGTGGGGGCCCCTCCCCACCCTTTCCGCCTGCAGTCCCCACCCCGCATCCCTGGTGCTCCTGCCAGGGAGTGGGCTCAGGGTGCAGGGGCTTCTGCAGGAGCACCGGGTGGGCAGAGCAGGTCAGGGCACAGAGGTGCCCATTTTTATGGGGGCCCCCCAATTGGCCCGGGACCCTGGGCACGAGCCCAATTGGCCCAGTGGCTAATCTGCCATTGCTATGAAAGGTATGCATCATGATAGCACTAAAGGTTGAAGTGCCAAATTCATCAATGGGGTTGTCTATGTGCTGCGGCAAAGCGCACCAGAGTAGCGTGGTTTGTAGAGTGTTTTAATGTGTTGCTCTCTAGCTTCCCTGTGTAGACTCTGCTGGTGTGTTCCGAAAGGTACCTAGTTTGTGTTAACGTAGTCCAGTTTGAAAGGTTAACACAATGTAGATACCTTTTTAGACCATGCCACCAGTGTCTATCTGTGACAGAGTGCACATGTAACATACTACAAAACACAGTCTTCTGGCAGACTTTGCTGGCGCTGCGTAGACAAGCCCAATATAACAGACCCAGCACAGCCAATGGCCCTAAAAGCAGCCCCTCTCCCTGCACAAATGTGCTTCAATCCTCCGCTGCAAGGAACATTTCTAAAGTCCACATGAGAGTGCACTCTATGGGCCCATTCGGTTTTCCTTCTCTCTGCTTAGACTGCCAGCAAGGATGCATATCCAATTGATTCCACACACGGTGATGATTTCTGTGACGTGCACACACATTCCTATTGTGAGTGTCTAGACCGAGAGCATCAGCCTACCTCACAGAGGCTATTGAACGCTCATCTGTGATGATTAAAGCTTTTAGCCGCTACTCACCTAGGCTGAAGCTGAATTAATGATGTAGAGATAAAAGGCTTTTTATCCTATTACCCATGCACTGAACTATCAATAAAGAAAACTAAATCAATCTCTGATTTTTTATTTCTTTTAATAAAGAGAATATATTAGGTCTGATCTCTACTACATCAAGGTAATTCCATTCACTTTGTGCTTGTTTATAACTGTTAAAAACCACTACATATTTTCTTGTTTTTCCAGCTCTCTTTAAGCTGAAAGTCTCATCTTAGCAGCTGGGTGCAGTAGACAATGACTCTTCATAAAATACAAAACTGCACTTACCTGCATTTCAGTGCTATGTGGTTACGCTGTACAATGCACTTCTAGGGTGTATAAGTTGTATCCTGTAAAATCAAGGCCTTTCTGAGGATGTGGGAGGGCTGATTTCATTGATGAAATACACTTTCTATGGGCATTCTTCATGCTCCAGTATATGGGTGGCACATCAAAAATGATAACAATTTTGTGAAATAGCCATTGTGCTAGTCACTGCATATGAATCTGTACAAAGCACTTGAAAACAGATTTTGGGAACAATCCTTTGTGTGGCAGAAAGTTGGAAAGCATTATTGGTAGGCCCTATCAGTCTCTATGGGTCAGGAAGTAATGGACTAATGTGGTCAGAAAAAAGGCTTCTTTTTTAACTTTTTTGCCAAAAAAAATTAAAAACTGAATATTTTGGCAGAAAACTGAAATTCTGAGTCAGAAATGCTGCTGAAGGACCTCATGCAATTTGTAATTCAGGTGCCTCATTCTACCATTTTTCTTTTTTGAATTATAGAAATGTGGGACTGGAAAGGACCTTGAGAAGTCACCTAGGCCAGCCCCCTGCACCTAAACCTAAACCATCCCTGACAGGTGTTTGTCTAATCTGCTCTTAAAAAACTTCCAAGGACTAGGATTCCACAACCTCAATGCTTAACTATACTTACAGTGAGGATATTTTTCCTAATATCTAATCTAAATCTCCCTTGCTTCAGATTAAGCCCATTACTTGTGCTGTCTTTAGTGGACATGGAGAACAATTAATCACCATCCTCTTTGTAACAGCCCTTAACATGTTTGACACTATAATCAAGTCTCCCTTCCTCTTTTCTCAAACATGCCCAATTTTTAACCAGTCCTCATAGGTAAGGTTTTCCAAACCTTTTTGTTGTTTTGGTTGGTCTCCTCTGGACTCTCTCCAATTTGTCCATATGTTTCCCAAAGTGTGGTGTCCAGAATGGGACACAGTACTCCAGCTGAGGCCTCACCAGTATGGAGTAGGATGGAACAATTACTTCACATGTCTTACATACAACACTCCTGTTAATACACCCCAGAATGATATTAGTCCGTTTTGCAACGGCATCACACTGTGGCTCATATTCAATTTGCGATCCAGTATAACCCCCTTTCAGTAGTACTGATTAGCCAGTTATTCCCCATGTTGTAGCTGTGCATTTGATCTTTTCCCTTTGAACTACTTTGTGCTTGTCTTTTCTTAATTTCATCTTGTTGATTTCAGACCAATTCTCCACTTGGTCAAGGTAATTTTGAATTCTAACCTTGTCCTCCAAAATGCTGGCCACCCCTCCAGCACAGTGTCATCTGAAAACTTTATAAGCACACCATCCACTCCACTATCCAACTCATTAATGAAAATATTGAAGAGTACTGGATCTTGGACAGACCCCGAAGGACTGCATAAGATATGTCTTCCCAGTTGACAGTGAACCATTGATAACTATTTTTTGAATACAGTTTTTCAATCAGTTGTGCATCCACCTTATACTAATTTAATCTAGATCAGTGGTTTTCAAACTAGGGCCACCACTTGTTCAGGGAAAGCCCTTGGCGGGCCGGGCCGGTTTGTTTACCTGCCATGTCCGCAGGTTCGGCCGATTGCGGCTCCCACTAGCCACGGTTCGCCACTCCAGGCTAATGGGGGCTGCAGGAAGAGCAACCAGCACATCCCTTGGCCCACGCCACTTTTTTTTTTTATTTCCTGGCCCTCATTTCTTTTTGTCAAAGACTTAAATTATTTAAATAAAAAAACCCGTTTTTTTTTCTGTTAGCAAAAAAGGAAAAAATGATAAAACTATATTTAGGTTGAGATAAAAAACTCGTATAGTGCCCCCCCCCTTTTTGTAATAGGCTAAAAAGGAACATCTATTACACAAACACATGCAGTAATTATACTCACATTTTGTACCTGATAGACCAAAATGGCTCTTTTGATCTATTGAATAAATCTATGATTAGGCTGTGTATTGAAAGCCATATTATGTATGTAATAGACCTGAATGCCATTATTGTATATTCCTGAAGCATAAGTTACATTGTAAAAATCCTTCAGAAAATGTGTGGATCAAAATATATTGCATACATGCAGAGAACACCCAAAAAGATTGAACCTTTTCACATGTTAATCATATACTTGATTTCCTTTTTTTAAATAGAGGCTTTTTGTATTAATAACCTGTTGCTTCCTCCATTCTTGTTTGCCAGAAGCTGGGAATGAGTGACAGGGGATGGATCACTTGATGATTACCTGTTCTGTTCATTCCCTCTGGGGCACTTGGCGCTGGACACTGTTCGAAGACAGGCTAGGCTAGACGGACCTTTAGTCTGACCCAGTAGGGCCATTCTTATGTTCCTGAAATAAGTGAATTTTAAATATGTTTCTGAAACTCAAAAATTGCTTACCCATCGTTTTTGAAGTTGTCTTGTGTAAAAATGAGGAAACTGATCAGGGTTTTAATCTCTATGTCAAATTTCATCCTAGATAGTCCCCCTCCCTCCCAAAGACGGTATAGGGAGAATATTGAAGATTTATGGAATTGGAAAACTTTGACTACAGTGGTATGAACAATGAAGCTTTAATAATGGTTTTTCAAATGAAACACTGTCTGAAGAAATACAGGAATCTCCACAAAGGATACACTACCTACCTCTTCATAAAGTTCCAGGTATTCCCCAACCTCTGGCTGTACCTTCCTCCTTGCAAGTTACAAGGCTATGCTGCTCTATTGCTACTAACGTCGGCTGCTGTTGGTTGCTACACTGTTGTGCTGACTTGCCACACCTTTCCTCTGTGCTGTTTTGTCATATGACTTTAAAGAATAATGTGGTTTTTGGTTTTCATATTTTTCTACTGAGTGTAGTCATGAACCAGTAGTGTCAGATAGTTTTAATCGAGGCCTCTCCTGCTAATTTATGATTTGATGGAGTACTTTATAACCTACCCACCTTTGTCATTAGAAAACCATATCACTCTTTGCAAGAACAGAGTTGAAACTCTCTGCCGTGTCCTTCCCATATTGCAGAACAAGTAATTATGCTCTTCAGACTATCTAATATTTTCCTTAAAAAGTGGCAGAGAGTCCTGTGTCACCTTATAGACTAACAGACATATTGGAGCATAAGCTTTCATGGATGAATACCCACTTCATCGGATGCATGTAGTGGAAATTTCCAGAGGCAGGTATAAATATGCAAGCAAGAATCAGGCTAGGGATAACGAGGTTAGTTCAATCAGGGAGGATGAGGCCCTCTTCTAGCAGTTGAGGTGTGAATACCAAGGGAGGAGAAACTGCTTTTGTAGTTGGCTAGCCATTCACGGTCTTTGTTTATTTCTGAGCTGATGGTGTCAAATTTGCAAATGAACTGAAGCTCAGCAGTTTCTCTTTGAAATCTGCTCCTGAAGTATTTTTGCGGCAGGATGGCTAACTTTAAATCTGCTATTGTGTGTCCAGGGAGGTTGAAGTGTTCTACAGGTTTTTGTATATTGCCGTTCCTAATATCTGATTTGTGTCCATTTATCCTTTTACGTAGGGACTATCCAGTTTGGCCAATGTACATAGCAGAAGGGCATTGCTGGCACGTGATTGGGTATCTTATACCATGTATATTGCATATTTATACCTGCCTCTGGAAATTTCCAATACTTGCATCTGACGAAGTGGGTATTCACCCACGAAAGCTTATGCTCCAATACATCTGTTACTCTATAAGGTGCCACAGGACTCTTTGCCACTTTTACAGATCCAGACTAACATGGCTACCCTTCTGATACTTAATATTTTACTTGTAGTTCAAACTGGATAAAATATTTTCTGTTCCTGATCTTGAATTGTTGTGTAGTGCTACTGCATGATATTAACCAGGGGCTAAACCCAAAGGTGTCTGTATTAGTTTTAGCAAGTTACAGCTAGAACCAAGGTGTGAATTTGCCTCAGGGTTATTATACAATTTTGATTTTTATCACCTGCTAGCTTCCCCACTCTAACCCTGCCCACACCTCGTCCTAATCGCTATCTGGCTCTGCTGGTGGCGTAGAACAGTTACTGCAGCAGGCCTGGTTTTCTTTGCTTTGCCTGACACAAGGTAATTGACCAGATGGGCATTTGTATAGTGCCAACAGGGGAAGCTACCAGAAGAGCATTTGTTCAGTGGTCACCATTTAAAAATCAGCATTTGCCATCAGTACATAGTGATATCCTAGAGTAGGACAGTTTCCCTGCACTTGGAATAGGACTGATCCATGGTAATAACTGGGAAATGTTTACTTTTAATTAGCAATACTGTATGTGTTAACCAGACTTCTTTCCTAATTGATGCTTAGCTTTCTGTCTCTAGCAGAACAGGAAATACTGATGGCTGAAAGGAGTGAAATTAAAAACAGATTGGTAGAGCGTGTGTCGCATATCACTTCATAGTTCATTTGCGTAGATAAAATGGGAGCTTTGCACAGAAGGGAATGTTTACAGATGTCAAATTTTGTTGAAGTCAAGGGTATTAAATGAGAGTGGAATCAGAGCCTTGTTTTCTTACTGCATGTAAAATTCCATGAATGTTATACAAATAATGGGTCAGAGTCTCATCTGGTATAGTCCATATGGCTGCACTGACATCAGTGAAGTTGAGTACCTGGCCCATATGTGATAGATGAACTGATTCCAATATGTGTAATTTTGAAAATCAGCTTGTACATTTTGCAAAGTTTATAAAATCTTAGCGATCATTCCATATGAAAAGAGAAATGTATATGTAAGTCATTATCATAGACGTTGTCTCTTAACAGACACTTGTGTGTCACAGAAAACAAATACCTTGTTAGGTCAGTGCAATGTGTGCAATGAATTAGAGACGATTAAATTCTTGTTTGGTTGAGAACTATGTCTCCTGTGAAAGAAAAATAACTTTTTTTTTAATTATCTGAGGGCAATTTTGATATCTATTTGTTTTTTGTTTACTTCCTGTCTCATAATACTGATATCACACACTCAGAAAACACCCATTAACTGTGATTCATGCTCCAGTAACTGAAGTTAAATCATGTCTGCCCTCCCAATTTTACTTTCACTCTGCCTCCAACAGTTTATTCTTGCTTGCGTTGTGATCTAAGAACCAAGGAACAGTCTAAACTCACAATTAATTTGCCTTGTTTTCATATCCCAATGATTGGTGGACTAAAAATACTGACAATTGTCTTGTATATCAAGAAAAATAACTCAAAGAATAGAGTGTTCTAAGATGATCAGTATATGATTTTCTATTTATAATTGAATTGTAAACATACTTGACAAGTGTCAACACTGGCAAGTCTCAATACCCGAAATTGAGCTTCTGGGAACATTTAGCCATTAATCACTGCTCCTTTCAGCTTCACAATCCTTCCCTCCAGCCACAGCTGTTGCTTTCTTATGCTTCTATTAAATTTTCAGTTATACCCTTGGTTCACCTTGTCTGCTGTCCACCCTTCAGTACTGATCAATATAGCTGAGCGAAATTTGGAATTTCCATGAGAGAACCTTCTCTCTTATCCCATGACTATTTTCTTTGCTAAGGAACCTTTTGTGAGGGACCTAGTCCAAAGACTTTCTGGCATTTCCGTTTCATGCCCAGCGCTATTAATAAACATTGCTGTCGATATCAGGGTAATTTAATTTTTTTTCCTAGAGATTTTATTGTAAAACCTCATTCCAGAAAAATACCTATGCACCTATTTAACTTTAAGCATATGGCTAATTCCATTAAACCTCATTAAAGTTCAGGCTGAAATGAGGCATTTGGGGATATGAAACATGTTTAAGGTGTTCCGTTAAAGTTATTTTGATAATTTTTCTGTCTCCGAGTTTTTGTTTCAGAGCTGTGAAACTTTGTCTAGAGTATTCAAGTGGGATATATTCTGGATCTTAATATTATTTTGTTGTATAGTTTTTAGATATTCTGAATTTTAATTGGGTTAATTTTCCAGTGGGATGGAAGTCTTTGGGACTCCACAGCTCAACATTTTCTGAAGGAATTAGCAAATCTATCTAGTGTTTGTTGGGAAGACTAGTGAGATGCCAATATGGCCCCAGCAGGAGCTCTTTAAAGGCTTAAAAATTGAGAGAGAATCGTACAAATAGTGGAAACATGGACAAATTCCTAAGGATGAATACAAAAGAATAGCACAAGCATGTAGTGGCAAAATCAGAAAGGCTAAGGCACAAAATGAGTTACACATAGTGAGGGACATAGAAGGTAATAAGAAGAGGGTCTAGAAATGCATTAGGAGCAAGAGAAAGGTGAAGAAAAGTGCAGGTCCACTACTTTACAGAGTAGGAGAGCTAATAACAGATGACATCAAGAAGGCTCAGGTGTTTAATGCTTATTTTGCTTCACTAAAAATGTTGGTTGTGATTAGATACTTAACACAATTAATATTAACAGCAATTGAGAAGGAACACAAGCCAGAACAAGGAAAGAACAGGTTAAAGAATATTTAGAAAAATTACGTATATTCAAGTCATCAGTACCTGATTAAATTAATAATTTTAGAGTACTTAAGAAACCAGCTGAAGCAATTCCAAACAGTTAGCAATTATCTCTGAGAAATCATGGAGGATGGGTGAGGTCCCTGTAACCTTTAAGTATTTGCTAGGTAAGGCATAGGCATAAGTTAAGGTGGTAAAGTTATGATCCTACAGGCCTCAGTCTTAGCTAAATAAGACGTTAGGCACTAGTTAACCAGGAGTCACCATAGATCATAAGATATCACGAGATTGAATGCTGTAATGACTAAACTGCTGACAGATAACCACAGGATGCTAGTTTATACCAGTTTGGGATATTTCAAGTTAGGAATGTCAGCAGATATCTGACCACAAACGTGCCATAGTTACTAATTGACATATATGCCAATAAACTTGAGGTAAATAGATTAGAAACCTATGCGAGAAGGGCACTCCACCATTAGTAGGGAGGGGAAGTACAAATAAGAAAAGGGGATGAAACATTGAATATGTATTAGGCATAATGGTGTCAGCATAACACATCATACAAGTTATATCTTGGCTTGTGTGACTAACATTTTTGGATCCTTTTTCAAGGGATGGTGAGAGTATATGGATGCTCAGACACACTTTCTAAATTATCTGTCTACCTTGCTGAGTTGAAGTGTTTGTAACTTTGCTAACTGTGTTAGGAAAAACCTTCTGTATTTGTCATAGTTTTATTAAGTGTGAGTGTTGCAACCATGCACATTGGGGTTCCCAAGTGAACCGTAATTTTAATAATACAGGGCCTGATCTTGGAAGAAGAAGCTACCAAATCTCAGAGTGTTAAGAATTCTCCCTTAAGTAATCAATATAATTAATACACAACAGGCAACATCCCAGAGGACTGGAGAAGGGCAAACAGTATCTATTTTAAAAGTGGAAACAAAAAGGACCTGTAGAATTATAGACCAGTCAGCTTAACTGAAATATCTGGAAAGATACTGCAATAAATTATTAAACAGTCAATTTGTAAGCACCTAGATGATGATAGAGTAGTAAGTAATAGCCAGCACGGATTTGTCAATAACAAGTCTTACCAACTAACCTAATTTTCTTCTTTAACAGGGTTACTGGCCTACTGCATGGGGGAAAAAGCTGAAGAATTGGAGTAAATCTAAAGGAGAGCTAAAGAAGAAAGGTCAAGCTTTCTAAACTTTTAAGATGAGCAAATATTATAAAAAATGGATATGTTTAGTCTGCAGAAAAACAGATCGGGGGGTACCTGATAACAGTCTTCAAATAAGTTAAGAGGAGTTACAAAAAGGAACAGTGATCAATTGTTCTCCATGTCCACTGAAGGTAGGGACGAGAAGTAATCAGTTTTTAATCTGCATCCAGGGACATTTAGGTTAGATAGTTAGACTGTTTTTCCTAATATAAAGATAGGTAAGCACTGGAATAGGCTTCTGAGGGAGATTGTGGAATTCTTGTGATTGGATGTTTTTAAGAACAGGTTAGATTTTAGCTGGTGTATATCTGGTCTGGGTATACTTTGTCCTGCCCCAGCACAGGGACTGGACTAGCTAACCTCTCAAGGTCCCTACCAGCCCTATATGTCTATGATTCTATTAATATTTCTGTTTCTAGTCCTTTTAGGAGGCCTTTTTGGGGGAAGAATTATTTGTTATTTATACAGTGGATTTTTCATGTTCTTGGGTGGGGGGTGGGGCGGTGTTAAATGATGATCTGATGCTTCTGAGTAGCTAACCACCTCACCGTCTTACGCTGCTATGTATCTAGATAATTGTGCAATGCTAATTGTGAAATACCTTCCAGACTCCCACAGGTGATTAGTTTATGCTTTGAAGCAGGGAGTTTGTCTCAGATGGCATGACAGTTTTAGATAGTAGTGCTTTATTTTTCCTCCCGAATAAATGAACTTACTGTGAACTTCAGTTCAGTTGTTCAGAAACCTGCTTTGTTTTTCCTCACTGAAGAGTCTTGGTATCCATTATAAAGCTGTGTGATACCTTTTATTATGAAATACACAGACGTACAAAGTTCTCACAATTACATATCTGGTTACAAGTGGAGCTGGGTGAAAAACTAATTTTTCTGTTCAGTGGCCGTTCCTTAATTTTATATTTTTTATTTTTATATTCGTTCAGGTTGAATTCAAGCTAAAAATTCAGAAATCTTTTGGCAAATTGAAAAACTCCATTTGGGTCTAACAAAACATGATGTTTGACCCAAACCATTTTGTGTCTGGTATTTTTAAAGGACTAGATTAACAAAAGAGGAGGAGCGGCAGAAAGAGGTCGTAGTGATGTCCAGTTCTGGGTATCGCATCTCGGGAACGATGTGGAAAAATTGGAGAAAGTCCAGAGAACAGCAACAAAAATGATAAAAGGTCTAGAAAATGTGACTTCTGAGGGAAGATTGAAAAAACTGGGTTTATTTAGTCTGGAGAAGAGAAGACTAAGAGGGGACATAACAGTTTTCAAGAAGGAGGTAGGAAAAATGTTTTCTTTAACCCCTGAGGATAGGGCAAGAAGCAATGGGCTTAAATTACAACAAGGATGGTTTAGGTTGCACATTAGGAAAAACTTCATAACTATCAGGGTAGTTAAGCCCTGGAATAAATTGCCTAGGGAGGTTGTGGAACCGCCATCACTGGAGATTTTTAAGAGCAGGTTAGAGAAACACTTCTCAAGGATGGTCTAGATAATACTTAGTCCTTCCCTGAGTTGAGAAGATTGCACTAGAAGACCTCTTGAGGTCCCTTCCAGTCCTATGATTCTAAATCTATAACTTTTAGGGAACTCATGTGTAAAATGTGGGAGACCTGGGTTTACTTTGGAAAAGGGTATTTTAATTTGGGTCTTCCGTTCCTCAGGAGACTGCTTGGTTATGGAGAAATTTGGGGTAGCTCTTTCTCCATCTTGCCTGTTGCAGCTCATCCACATTGTAATAAAATACTTGATTAGTCATTGGGCCAGAGAAAGTGAATAAGAATACTCTCAAGCCTGGTTTCTTAGGGCATTCATTTGGGAGTGGAGGAGACCCAAGTTCAAGTCCCTGCTCCAAAGATTTATTATTTGTACATACTGGACCAGCTTCAATAGGAAAGACTGAGTGTTCCACATCAGAATATCCCATAGCCCAGTGATTAGAGCTACCTCCTGAGAGGTTGGAGACTCAAGTTCAAATCCCTTCTCCCCATTAACAGGGAGGAAATTGAATCTGGGTATCCCAGGTGAGTGGTCTAACCACCAGGCTAAAAGTTATAAGGTAGCTCCTCTAAACGTTATATGGTTGGCACCACCACCTCCTCCACTTGCCATTTTCTGACTCTAGCTCCCCTCCCCTCTTATTTTTTTGGCTGAAACTATTTAGTGAATTTGTGACAAATTTGTAAATAGTTTGGGGTTGATCAAAACTGCCTTTTTTTTTTTGCAAATAAACTATTTGTCAAAAAAAATGTTGCTCAGTTCAAAGCTCAAAATGCAGTCCAGATCTGCTGTCTTTCAAATGGTTTGTGATCCTTTTGATTGATCCTTAGTGCCATCCAAAGTGAATCCTGGACAGTTTGTCAAGGTCAATTAAAACATGGGTTTTAAACACAAAACCAAACAGTTTAACACTGAGTTTCTGTTTTAGTAAAACTTAAAATTCAAAATAAAACTCTCAAAATTCTAAATAAAATGTAGCTCAAACCCAAATAATTTTTTTATGAATCTCTGCTAGCTGAAGGCACTAGCATTAGCCAACCAATCAAAATCATTATCAAGAGATAATATAAGGAACATTTATGGTCCATTAAGTAATGGCGATGTATCCCAGTATAAGATGGAAAGTAATTTGACTTATCAGTTCCTGCTGACCTTAAAATATAAATGAATTTAACTAAGTAGTAATAAATGCTAATGAAGAAGAGGAAAACAAAGCAAACAAACAAACAAAACACACTGAAATTGGTGTCAGAAAATGTTTCTGGTAATACTTGAATATTTTAATGAATAATGTTGGGTTTGCAGCTTAGGATGCAAAACCAAACAAAATCTTGAAAACTTTTCAAAGTTTGATATGCAAGCAAGTCAGTTATTTAAAAATGTTTGCCAGTTTTTTTGGGATTTGAAGGACTGAGATAAATGAGATCCTCAGAAACCATTGTAGATCACTGCATAGTGCAGAAGCTCAGTATTAATAAAGCAGTGGGAGAGAGCCTCCTGGACTAGCACATAGAGCAACTTCCTTTTTCTAAAGAAACTCTGATGGCCTTGGTGGTATTCCTCCTCATTCATTCTTTATTTTTTCTGCATTGCTGAATTTATTCATTTTTTACTTTTGATTAGGGTCATGAAAAATGGATTGCATGAATACATCACATGAATAACAATCAGATTAACATTGTATAAACCAATATTAAACTTTGGCCTTCAGCTTTACTGCATTCAGGCACACGGTACACAATGGGTACCCGCATGGCCCCACAGTATGCCAACATTTTTATGGCTGACTTAGAACAACGCTTCCTCAGCTCTCGTCCCCTAATGCCCCTACTCTACTTACGCTACATTGATGACATCTTCATCATCTGGACCTATGGAAAAGAAGCCCTTGAGGAATTCCACCATGATTTCAACAATTTCCACCCCACCATCAACCTCAGCCTGGACCAGTCACACAAGAGATCCACTTCCTGGACACTACAGTGCTAATAAATGATGGTCACATAAACACCTCCCTATACCGGAAACCTACTGACCTGTATACTTACCTACATGCCTCCAGCTTTCATCCAGGCTACATCAAAAGATCCATTGTCTACAGCCATGCTCTAAGATACAACCGCATTTGCTCCAATTCCTCAGACGGAGACACACACCTATATGATTTCTATCAGGCGTTCTTAAAACTACAATACTCACCTGCTGAAGTGAAGAAACAGACTGACAGAGCCAGAAAAGTACCCAGAAGTCACCTACTACAGGACAGGCCCAACAAAGAAAATAACAGAACGCCACTAGCTGTCACCTTCAGCCCCCAACTAAAACCTCTCCAGCGCATCATCAAGGATCTACAACCTATCCTGAAGGACGATCCTTCACCCTCACAGATCTTGGGAGACAGGCCAGTCCTCACTTACAGACAGCCCCCCAACCTGAAACAAATACTCACCAGTACCCAGACAACAAAACCACTAACCCAGGAACCTATCCTTGCAACAAAGCCTATTGCCAACTCTGTCCACATATCTATTCAAGAGACACCATCATAGGGCCTAATCACATCAGCCACACCATAAGAGGCTCATTCACCTGCACATCTACCAATGTGATATGCCATCATGTGCCAACAATGCCCCTCTGCTATGTACATTAGCCAAACCAGACAATCTCTACGCAAAAGAATAAATGGATGCAAATCAGACATCTAGAATTATAACATTCAAAAAACAGAGAACACTTCAACCTCCCTGGTCACGCAATTTCAGACCTAAAAGTCGCAATTCTCAAACAAAAAAACTTCAAAACCAGACTCCAACGAGAAACTGCAGAATTGGAATTAATTTGCAAACTGGACACCATTAAATTAGGCTTGAATAAAGACTGGGAGTGGATGGGTCATTACACAAAGTAAAAACTATTTCCCCATGCTAATTTTTCCCCCTACTGTTATTCACACCTTCTTGTCAACTGTTTGAAATGGGCCATCCTGATTATCACTACAAAAGTTTTTTTTTTTATTCCTGCTGATAATAGCCCACCTAAATTGATTGGTCTCATTACGGTTGGTATGACAACACCCATTTTTTCATGTTCTCTGTGTGTATATATATCTTCCTACTGTATTTTCCACTGCATGCATCTGATGAAGTGGGTTTTAACCCACAAAAGCTTATGCCCAAATAAATTTGTTAGACTCTAAGGTGCCACAAGTACTCCTCGTTTTGGGGTGGTTTTTTTTGCTGATACAGACTAACACAGCTACCACTCTGAGAACAGTACACAACTTGTGAATCTTTGCAGTCATATTAGCTTTTCAAAATTATACAGACTTACATTCCATTTCAGATGATGTGGTGCACTTTGAAACATTTTTATGGTCTGTGGACTTTGATACACTGAAAAGACTATACAACTGTATAGAATTTAAGCCTAAATCGTGCAAAGTAATCCTTATGTCCATGTGAAGTTCCACTGAAGTTACAGGGAATCCACACAGTTTTGAGGGGTGAAATTCTGATCTCATTGAATTCAATGGGAATTTTACCGAAAAGGTCTAGGATTTCACTCAAGTTCTGCCTGTCCATTGTAGATTCAGAGCATTTAGCTGGACCAACAGCATGATGGAAAGATAATGATGGCTTTTTTTTTTTGGTAAGCTAAGTACAATGAAATGTGAGGTATAATTCATCTAAATGACTAATCTGCAGTATTCACAACATTTCCAATCAGTTTTGTTTGACCTTGAGTTAAAAGTCTGTGGGTCAACTGACATTTGTTAATCCTTTGGATGGTTTATCAAGACAAGTTTCGCTGTATGCAATATGCTGTTTAACAGGAATTTACATCAATAATAGTATCCTTCCAGCTCTTAAATAACAGGCATTTTGTGATTAGGAGAGGGATATAGCTGATGTGTAGTAAAATAATTCAACCATAGATCTCAAAGCCCTTTACTATGGACAGTAAGTATAATTCCCTCCAATTACAGATCGAGAATGTAAGACACTGAGAGGTGAGTTGCCTGTTAGAGCTGGAAATAGAACCCGATTCTCTAGACTCCAAGTGCATTGCCGTGTAACCTGGACCATGCTGCCTAATTTAGATTTAAAAATGGTTCTGAATCAAAACTCCTGCATCTGAACACCCCTAAACTTTATGAGGAACTTTGGATCCAGACACAAAGTCAAGGTTGGCTTCTTTATGTATAATGAACCAAAGCAAAATTTGGAGCTGTACACCAGTCAGTCTTTGAGAAGATTTTGATCTGGATTTCATCTTTTGGGCTGGGGCCTATCCTTATTTATGTAGTCATTGTAGCCATGAAAGTGCTATGGAAATACACTAATGAAATATGTACTGACCATGAAACTTAGGTGAGAAGGTTTTGGTATACTGGTTTTTATTGACTTTGCTTCTGTAAGCATTATTTAGGGAAGGGGTAAAAATGCACTGACTCTGAATCTCATTAGCAAAGTGAGTTAACAGTATGAATGTAATGAAGTAAAATAACTTTAACATTAATTAGCATTGAAAAGCTGATGTGCCATTGAGTTATCTGGCTATGATGAAGGTGTCAGTGGAAAGCTAAATACTAAATATGTAGTTCCCAAGATAATTTGGTTGGTTTGCAATTCAGGTTGAATGAGAAAACACAAATGCAGTTTGTAACAAAATAAACAATTGACAAGCTTTTTCCTAAAGCTTTTTTTTCTTTTTTCTTTCTGGTCTGCCTTCTTCAGACATACCTTTCAGAAAAGAATAATTATGGTGGATAGAAGAAAGGAATGGTACGCTAAGTGTTTTACCTCTGCATCACAGATTCAAATATACTCCTTCTGTGTGACATAACCCTGGTCTGGTGGCCTATGTAGAATGTGTTGCTTACAGATGTGTAATTCACATAAACCACCATCACAGCTTGGCACCATTTGACACTCATATTGTCAGTATTAGTGAGGTGTCAGGGTTTGAGTGGAAATAGACTCTCTCATCCCTAGTGGAGTAACAATCAGATCAGCACTGAGGCATATTGGCAGGATGGTGTCAGGTGGAGAAACTTGCTCTGCAACTTTATGCTGTACAGGTTGTGCGAGTAAACAGAAGACTTGAGTTTCCAGGGCTGTCAGTCTGGTACCACCCACGAACACCACATGTATCTGGGACTCTAAGGGAAAATGTTGTGATAGATGCTCATAGATAACCTTTAAATATGGCGTAATACCCCTACAATTGGAGGAGCTCCTTTACCAGCATGTAAGCAAGAGAATGATTCCTTATCAGTATATTCATCTGCAAAGGATAATTACCAGATCTAGTTTCTTTCTCAAATAATCTTCTGGTTTTAAATCTTGTGCATTAGTTTACTGCTGTCAGTGATCCTTAGTCATCTTCTAATCTCCTGGTAGCACCAGGTTAGAGTCTCCTACACTTACTCATGCTGAATGGTAAATACCTTATGTGACAGGTATGACAATATCCTAGACAAACCTTACTGAATTAAGTTAAACCTTATTGATTTAAGTTTGACATCTTTGAAGTTCAGAATATTGAAAATGCAAATGTTTATGTACTATTGTGGGAGTGTATAGAATTTCTTTAGCAGGAAGACAGGATTAATGCAATCTTTGGGAGATATTAAGAACTTCAAAGGACATTTTCAGACGATATGTGTGAAGTGAATTTCATAGGAAATGCTTGGGAATGAGAGGAATGCAAATGATCCACTTGTAATCCATCATTTTGAAGATGCACCCTGGGAAGAGAAACCTATTGTGTACTGCAAAAAAACCCAAAAGACTAACAAATTTATTTGGCTATAAGCTTTCATGGGCTGAAACCCACTTCATCAGATGGGTTTTAGCCGACGAAAGCTTATGCCCAAATAGATTTGTTAGTCTCTAAGGTGCCACAAGTCCTCCTCAGTGTTTTTTTTCTGACACAGACTAACAGGGCTACCACTCTGAAACCTATTGTATACTGATTACCTGCTCCTGAAGACTCCCGTTCAAAGACCTCCAAATTGTATAAAGAAGGGACTAAACTTTGCATGTGTGCTAGTTCTCAGCTAGGGCTGTTATGAACTTGTGACCATGAGAGACCCCTTTAGGGGTCTGAAGGAGACAGCTGGGTAAACTTATTAGCATGCTTGCAGGTTCTTTTATTTTTAATACTTTTTTTTCTGTAATGCTTTTACCTTAAGAATAAAATAGGCTTCCTTAGAAAGTATTGTATGGTAACTTAGAACTGATGGCAATTACACTGTGTACCTGAGGGAGAAGCAAGGCAGGCTTGCTTAGGCAGACTGCACACAGGGAAGGCTGGGATCTGTTCAGCTTGGAAGTACAGTAGTCAGGAGGGAGAGAGGATGTGAGTCTCCACCCAAGAAAGGCAGCCAGAAGCCAGGGGGTGCCCTTGTTGAACCACGTAAGGGAAATACAGATACAATTGCTCTGAGCTGTGACACTTTTACTCCTTCAGTATTCCCACTGGAAGGAATAGGGTTACAAGTGGAACAAGGCGCTATTCCGTGTGAGTGAAGATGGCAAAACCGGACCTACTGTCACTCTGGCTGTACAGGCTCTGAGCCTGCCTAACAATTTTCATCAATGACATTTGGGTCCATCATTTACTTGGCATTTTTCACTGTAAAAGCTATTTTCCCACTGGCATTTGCTAGTTCTCCTCATCACCACATTCTACTTGGCAGCCACCATCTATTTGTGTGGGGTGGGATCTGCCAGCTTTGACACTAATTTTCAGGCCCTTATAAGGTGTGTCAAGCTGGGCACCCAACATTTGAGATACCTTACTTTTGAAACTCGTGACTTCATTTCTTTCATTTTAGCATTTTCTTTGGGGGAGGCAAAATATTCAGTCTAACAACTTTATACTATAGAATTAAGTTTTTTGTGTGTGTATATATATATATATATATATATATATATATATAAGAATAAGAATATCTATTTGTAATTTTGTAAATATCACATCAGAAAATATGTTCTGTTGGCAATTCCATCCATTATCAAGTCATTTAAGGACATGAAAAAAATTCAATCACAGAGTCACTAACACATTTTCTGGCAATAAATGAGCTAAGTGAACACTTGGCACTTTCACTAATCTCTTTAGTCACTTTGCAAAAGCACTGTCAATTTTTTCAATAGCAATTCAGTATTGAACTGCTGCCATTTGCGTGTATTATAACATTTACTAAACAACTACATAAAGGCCACTGCTATTACATCCCTTAGCTGAGATCCAAAATTAAGGCCAATAATTAATTGGACTTTATTGATACAGAACCTTGTGTCATCTCTTTTGCTTCTGATATGGCATTAGTATCATGGCCATAAATAACAAATACTGGTTAATGGAATGGTCCTGTTAGTAGTCTCCCTGAAATTCTCTGCATACAGAACTATCCACATGAGTGAGGGCAGCAGGATGGGGACCTTAGCAGGAAGATACCCAAATGGTAGCGCTGAATTTGCTGCATTGATTAATGAATATGTCTTCAGAACTATTATACAGGATGCATGAACTTACTCTTTGCTATGTTTTTATCTTTCTAGCTAATTCTGTGTTTATCACTGATATCCAAGCATCTTTGGGTTTTGTATTGCCTGAGCCAAAAGTATGAAAAAGCTAGTGTTGACTACTGGTAGAATTTGAGTGATCTTTCCCTTTCAGAACTGACCGTTTTGTTGTTGTTTTTTCTATTTTATCATTAGGTACACATTTATCTCCATCCATATGCATAACTTTCACATAGTTCACAAGCTAATTGAGTGACATCATACATACCTTGAATTGCAGTGATGGTAATGAGGTTTCTGGTACTTGTGATATCCCATTCTGGGCCATCTTCTGTACCCCAGGAATTTCTGGGAGGATGTTTCACAGGGGAAAGGGAAATGGGTTATAGTGAGGCTAGCGAGAATTTATTTCTTTATTAAGGGAGTAAGTATAGGTCAATTTTTAATGCAGCTGGATCAGGCTTTAAAGTCCTGTGTGCAATATATCTAGTGGGGATATTCAGTACATAAATCTCTGCTTAATTTACTTTTCTGTCTTGCTTTGAAATTAAGCTATTGTATAAACCTAGAAATGAGCCAATCCCCAGATGACATCCACATAGCTGGTTAAACATAACTCCAACCAGAATATTGAGCTTTCAGAGAGTTCTGACATCTCCACCTACCTACCTTTACCAAATATCATGATCAGATGTACTGCATCTTTAAGGCTATTAGATTTGTTAATGTTTGTTCCATTCGTATGACTTAATTTCAGCCACAGAGGATCCGCTGCACAGGATATGTACAGGCTTATATTCCACACCACCAAAAATGACTCTGTTAGAGGAATGAAGAGGACATGGCATTTAACGTTCGTGGACTTACAGATCGAGTTTAGGGCATGTGGATACAGAGACCAGAATTAGCCATTAATTAGCAAGGAATTAATATTAAACGTAGGAAATATCTTGATCTGGATTTGCAGTCATCGGTATAACCAGACACTTTAATCATGAGGTCTCTATGTTTAGTATGTTTAAATCATCTGGGTAATATATGTACCAATTTTTGTTTAAAATGTGTAGTGAATCCACATTCACATGGATTTGATGAATGTGGAGACTTGTAAGTATGGTGCTTGGTTATTACTGAGATGTCAGAACCATGTTGACTATGATGAATGGCTTTCAAGGCGATTGTCACTTTAAGCAATAGAACAATATTGTGAGCCAGATGTATGTAGCTGATTATTATCCTTCAATTGTTACTTAATTTTATATGATTGACTATTTCAATAATTAAAATTAAATTACCTTTGGGGAATTAATTATGATGGGACTGACTACAAGGCAATTATCAATTAATAAAATGAATCATGACCTTTTTTGTTTGAAAGTGATGTGCTTTGCCTTTTTCTCTTTGCAAAATAGACTGCTCCATTGTTCACAAGTTATGTATTCCATTCCATTGTCATGTCTACATTAGATACAAGCCAACCTCAGAAGCATTGCAGTTTGGATTTAGTTTGAATGAACCTCCTCTATTTTGGAAGCTCATATGATTATTAAAACTATCTGAACCTGAGTCTATAAAATCAGGTCCCAGGCCTTCAAGGTGCTGATCACCCCTCCTGGAAGGTAATGAGTGCCACCAGCTCTCTTAAAATCACATGTAGTTAAGCCAGCTCAGACCTGACCAAGAGGCTTAGGCTGGACATCTAACAAGATGATGGTATTTCTACCTTTTCTATTTCAGATTTGCATCTCTTACATTATTGTGAAAGAAAAGCTAATTCCCAAAACTTCACTGTGTTTTAAAATGTGCTGCCAGAACTTGTACTCAGTTCAAATATAGCTGCGAAAATAGAAATACCTGCCGAGAAGCACATTCCCCAGTGACCTCGCTTTCTGATTTACGTAAGGTGTATGTGAAAAGTCGTGCAATTGACAAGATAAGCTTCTATTTTCATCCAGAAACGTTTTAAACGTTAACCGAACCACTCAAAAAAGATGGCTGAGCTATGAATAATAGCAGTAATGCTAACCGCCAAATGGGATAGTAAGTTGTAACGTATAACTGAACTAAGACTTGCAAGTCAATATAGACTTTGTTTCATTTTAATACGAGAAACACAATCAGCTCTGTACAATACTGAAGGAATCTATGGAAGGAACTTCACTGTGGGATGGAGAGAATGGTTAAAACAGTACCTCAGCATCAATGCAGTGGGGTGGGTCAAGCTGTAGGAAGGGGACTTTTTTTCCATGTAGGCTCAGGTACAATAACAGAGTTCTAGTTGACGTACCTAAGTAATTAAACAGACTCTGGACTTTATATTTATCAGCTGAATTCGTCCTACCTACAAGCAATATATCAAGAGTTGTTTCTTGTTATTTGCATTATTACAATTGCCTTTTTAGTCATTTTTTTTAAGCAAACTTGATACTGAAGGTCAACTCTTAAGGATTTCTTTATTAGCATAGTTTTCTTCTTGGACTGCTGCTCACTAGATCTATAAACTCAGATTTATGATAAAGGTCCTGTGGTTACCCTGAAACTTTCATTAGGCAAGTTAATTGTAATTGTTACGTCTGTGTCGTGGTCTGATCACCATCTTGTATAATTTAGGGTTGGGACATTCATCCATTTCATGTGTCCAATACTGTCAAGGTTCCTCCCCCACTCTGAACTCTAGGGTACAGATGTGGGGACCTGCATGAAAAACCTCCTAAGCTTATCTTTACCAGCTTAGGTCAAAACTTCCCCAAGGTACAAAATATTCCACCCGTTGTCCTTGGATTGGCCGCTACCACAACCAAACTAATACTGATTACTGGGGAAGAGCTGTTTGGGCGTGTCTTTCCCCCCAAAATACTTCCCAAAACCTTGCACCCCACTTCCTGGACAAGGTTTGGTAAAAAGCCTCACCAATTTGCCTAGGTGACTACAGACCCAAACCCTTGGATCTTAACAATGAACAATCCTCCCAACACTTGCACCCCCCCTTTCCTGGGAAATGTTGGATAAAAAGCCTCACCAATTTGCATAGGTGACCCAGACCCAAACCCTTGGATCTGAGAACAATGAAAAAGCATTCAGTTTTCTTACAAGAAGACTTTTAATAAAAATAGAAGTAAATAGAAATAAAGAAATCCCCCCTGTAAAATCAGGATGATAGATATCTTACAGGGTAATTAGATTAAAAAAACATAGAGAACCCCTCTAGGCAAAACCTTAAGTTACAAAAAAGATACACAGACAGAAATAGTTATTCTATTCAGCACAATTCTTTTCTCAGCCATTTAAAGAAATCATAATCTAACACATACCTAGCTAGATTACTTACTAAAAGTTCTAAGACTCCATTCCTGTTCTGTCCCCGGCCAAAACGACTACAGACAGACACACAAACCCTTTGTTTCTCTCCCTCCTCCCAGCTTTTGAAAGTATCTTGTCTCCTCATTGGTCATTTTGGTCAGGTGCCAGCGAGGTTACCTTTAGCTTCTTAACCCTTTACAGGTGAGAGGAGCTTTCCCCTGGCCAGGAGGGATTTCAAAGGGGTTTACCCTTCCCTTTATATTTATGACAAATACATTTCAGCTGAAGTATCCCTTTGAGCTGCATTTTAGAGGTGATGAACTGAGGCTGGCTGTGATGCTGTGCATACTGGCTGTTCTTCCAGAGGATGTACAGGGCTGTCCGGTGGCTTTTAACACAATAAGAATGCTTCCGAAGGAAAGTGAATATCTAAGCAGAAGCTGTACTATTCTATAAAAGGAAGTGGTCTGCACTCCCCCATGCTAGCCCTGCTCCCCAGGCCGGTATGGGAGAGGAATAAAGACATGGCTGCACCATCGTGTCCTCCACTTCACTGTGGTGTACACACTGTACTCCTCCACACCTCTGCCACTGGCTTTACATGTACAGGGAGGCAAGGGCAGTGGTGGGGGGGGGGACAGAAAGGTAAGACTCCTTGTGCTTACCTACCTTTCAGGATTGGCCACACAGTGGTCCAGGTATTGTAACAGTCTGTTGCAATTATGCAGTGAGTTATGCATACCATTCCAGGAAGCAGATCCTCATGCTTTATAAACACATTGCAAACTTGTCAAACTTGTGGTGCCCAGATTGTCAAATTCCCTACCTACATTTTGCAGTGAACAGATGTTTAATAGTTTGTGCAAACACCAGCATTTAGGACGTGCACTCTCACTCATGCACTGACATGCACACTTGTTTTCTAATGTTTTTGTGCCTGGCTGTTGTCTTTTTCAGACCACTTAAGTAGCTCTTATGTTCACTAGTGTGACACAATGAGCAACCTTTCTTTCTCTCTCTCTCTCCCCCTCTCTCCCCTCTCTCTGCCGCTTTTTGTTACATGAAATGATAGGCTATTGCCAGACACAGCACAGAACCAGGATGGAGATCACAAGACTGGCTCCAATTCTTGATTTCTTCCAGGTAAAAGTTAGCACTAGAAAAGCTTTTATCATAAGGTGAAGTCCATGCCTGTACAGAAACCTGGCCGCAGACTCTATGAACTATTTACATCCTATTTAAGTCCTCAAAATAGGCCTTGTGCTGGGCTTCTGAACATAGGTGAATTCCACTCAGTTGAGTGAGCATTGCAGAGCTGAACTTTTAGTTGCTGTGCTGCCTAGTGGAATTCACTATTCTGAATTAGCTATCCAGGCTCCTTTATACGATGCATGGAGACAGTTAGGTGTGTAAGCATGGGATTAATGAAACCAACATTATTTTCCGTAGCCAAGTGATTAAAGTATCCAACCAGGATGTGGGAGACCTGGGTTCAATTGCCTCCTCTGTGTGGTGAACAGCTGTAGGAGTCGAACTTGGGTGTCTGAATGCCCAGGTAAGTATGTTTAGCACTGGACTATAGAGTCATAGTCGTGATCTTTCGTGCCTAATGTAGGTGCCTTGGGGATTTTAGTGGCAGAAACTTAAGTGTATGTTGATTGTGGATGCCTGCAGGGTTGGGCAGCCACCGAGTTGGACTTAGCCCCCTGAGTCCCCCTTTTGAATCCAACCCACAGTGTTTTACCAACCCTAGTAAGTGGAGTGGAGAAGTAAGTGGAGAAGCATCCACCATTTTTTAAAAATTTACCAATTGTTGTTGTTGTTATTCCCAGTTAGGGTTCTCTTCGCTCCAAAGGATGAGCAAAGGTTTGGGTCGGATTCATTTTTTATTAAGATCCATATCCCCAAGTTTGGTGTCTATAAGAGTCCTTTTTAGTCTTCTATAATTCCATCTCCTTTCCTTATCAATGTTTGAGGGCCTCTTTACTTACTCTCCCTAGGCACAGAACAGTTTGACTGCGGCCTGAGTAAATGGCATAGCTACTACACATAGGGGACTCTTTGCAAAATGAATGTTGAGTGTTTTGAACACAATCAAGTTGAATATTTGTTTTGTTGGTAACTATGGCCTAGCAAACCTGGCATATAGCCTTAAGAGTTGGCACCATGTCATCCTAACAGATGCGTGTAAATACAAAGCCAAAAGAGAGTGCACAAGATTGTGAAGGGCAAGATGCACAGCCAGAAAAGTCAAAACAGCCCACCCAGAACATATTAGCTTGTGGTCAAGGTAGGTATGTAATAACAACTCTTGTGTGCAGCTGAACAGACTTTAATACCCTGGGCAAGATCCTTAGATAGAATAAATCAGGTTAATTCTGTCTTCAGTGGTTTATATCCACTGAGGATCTGGCCCAACATGTTTATATATTGTAACACTGTGTGTATAGTGTTTTGCCGAGATGAAGAAAAGTTATAATAGGTTCCCACACCTTCTCTGATTCTGAACCCTTGAAAACTGAGCCAAAATATGTTTCCAAATGGTGGCCAGATTTCTGCAGAATAAGCCAAAAGAATGTAAGAAACCTTGTCTGAAATAAAGCTACCATTGACTTCAGTGGGACAGGATTTCATTCCTTGTTTTACAACTTTCGGCAGCCAGAATTAGAAGATAGTGGCAGTGGAAATGTTTGTCCTATAAATTAAAAAGAAAAAAAATCCCATAAAGGAAAATATAAACTACATGGAGAAGCGTGGAGGATGTTGTCAAAAATATATATGCTAATCAGGTTGTCCCTGAAAGCTACAGACAAAAACAGCTATCCTCCAGTGTCAGTTTGTTCAATACTTAATGGATTCCTAGCTCGTAGGCGGTCATAAGTTCTTCTCTCAGTTCAAATGTCTATGACTTAGCAGCAGGATAAGTATCATAATTGGGACAGTGAAGAGCAGCTAGAAGACTTAATCTGTTTCCAAATACCACTTCCCACTTGCATGATGTCTCTCTCAAGGCACCCATAATCAATGTGGAAGAGGTTTATTAAAAGGATAAAAACCATTATTCCATTATAAAAAGTCAAAGAGAATCTGTAGCTGCTTTTTTCTCTGCAAGACAGTTGCAAGAACTGTCCTTGGAAAGTCCCAGCTCCAGTTCTCACTGTGGTCATTCTTTTGATCCCCATTTTTCCAGGTGGGCTGAATGTGTAACAAGGAGTTTAAACAATTTGCTTAAGATCATAGAATGAGTCACGTTGGCTTGCTCAGAGTTAAAACCTACCTTTCTCCAGGAACCTGTGTGTTTTGTTTTGTTTTTTGTTTTCCCACCGAGACCACAGTGCACAAATCCAGAACACAAAGCAGCTCAAGTTAGTGAATAAATATGCAATAAGTCAAACTATTAATTGAAAATCTAATTTTTAAAACATATTTTAAACGTATGGTATTACTACAATAACAATAAAAGAGATCTAACCCTGGATGTTGAACCTTCTCCAGTGGAATGAATAGGGCTTGATTTTCAGCTCTGGGGTCTGTGTATGCATCTTTGCTGCTATTTTGTATACACACTACTGTATGCGTGTGTACAAGTCCTTGGTTGTATATCACAGGGCTAACTACACAGTGATTGAACTGTGTGTATGCAGAATGTGTATTTGCATGAATATTCAGGACAGCTTATGTAAAATGGCTGTATATATGTACCTGGACTGTAGCACAGAAAATCACATGTAATATTTTAAACATAGCCTTTGTAGTATAAGGCAGACAAATGTTTTATAGCGACTTGTTAAAAATTCTATGTACGTAATGGTAATTACTACCTGATATGTTGGAACTCTGCTATAACATCCGCAAGAGAGATACA
Organism: Lepidochelys olivacea; assembly: GCF_965140295.1. NCBI lineage: Eukaryota > Metazoa > Chordata > Testudines > Cheloniidae > Lepidochelys > Lepidochelys olivacea. The sequence continues at coordinate 51,026,876 of NC_140421.1, read as the reverse complement.
GTGGATGAGGTAATATCTTTTATTGGACCAACTTCTGCTGGTGACAGACCAGCTTTCAAGACGCACATGGCTCTTCTTGACATCGGGGAAAGGTACTCCCAGATCACAGCAAAATGCAAAGGGGAACAGATTGCTTAGTATAAATAGAGGAGGATTAGTGGGTTACAGATTGTTGTAATAAACCATAAAGCCAGTGTCTCTGTGCAGTCCATGATTTTTAGTGTTTAGCAGAATACTGAATTTAAGCTCCCAGGCTCATCTTCTGGAAGTGTGCAGGTTTCCTTTGAATGTGAGGATGGATAAATTGGATATAGAGTGATCACTTTGTGAAGTGTTCACCCACTGGTGACAGGGTGAGGTTTATTTTATTTTTTTGTCTTCTATAATTTTCTCAGACCTGAAGAAGAGGTCCGTGAGATTTGAAAGCTGGTCTCTCTCACCAACAGAAGTTGGTCCAATAAAAGATATCACACCTCACCCACCTTGCGTGTCTAATATCCTGCGACTCACACGGCTACAACTACACTGCATATAACATCTGCAAGAAATTTAAGGTTTGTTTTTATTTGTTTGCTCACTTTTTTTTTTAAGCTCACGCATATTTATTTTACAAGTAAAAAATATCCAAAGATGCAGTGGTGTTCTAGATCAATTTCTTCAGGTTTTGGTTTTGATTGAACCCATGATAAAGGGACAGCCACAAAATGTATATGTAGATCGAGGTTCAAATTTTTCTGGAGTTCTTCAGGGATAATTGGAACTGGGTTTGTGGACTGGATCCCTCTCCAGCATTAACGATCTAGAAACTGTGTATTATGTATGTCATAGCAACACTGTAAGTGCCACTGTAGTTAAAGGTTTTAAGTACTGTGCTAAGAGAAACCCCTATTTCATGGGTTTATAACCCGTGTAAAAATTGACCCTTGGCATCAATTTAGCATCTAGTCCAGAATACGTACGTGTCTGTGTTTCCCCTTTAACAAGCTCTGGTTAGCTTGTTTTTATTTACAGAGTAATTAATAACAGTTTTAAAGATTTTTAGCACATGATTTTGATGCATTTTTGTGTCATAGCAAGTAAAGTGATCAGGCTTTACTATTTGATATTGTGACATATTTGCTTTGTCTTCTCTTAAGGCCGTAATAGATCATGGTTTGGTTTCTTAAGGTTTTTTGGTTTTAAATGATATTTGTCTTAAGGATCCATCCTTGTTAAAGGTTGCTTTCCCTGGTTGATTTAATAGTAGAAATTCAGTGGCTGAGAGACAAAGTTAGTATGAGCAATGTTTGGCTTCTTTAAATCTCCCTACTGTATTTTCCACTGCATGCATCCGATGAAGTGAGCTGTAGCTCACAAAAGCTTATGCTCAAATAAATTTGTTAGTCTCTAAAGTGCCACAAGTACTCCTTTTCTTTTTTTAAATAAACTAATATCCTAACGGTAAAATCTTCTTTGTTCCTAAAGTCCCACGTCAGGGAATCAGCTAATTAGACTTAATTAGGTCAGTTTGGAGAGGTTGATGAGCATAAGTGATTTAGCTTTCGTACTGGTCCAGGGGGAGGATGATCGTGCAGACACTAGTTGAAATTTGGTGAAGAAGAAGAAGAAACGTGTTGGGGGAGGAGGGGAAGTGAGTGCTATAAGAACAATAGGCCTGGTACTGCAACAGGAGGGGAGCTAGATAGCATATTCCCAATGCAGTACTCCATATGTCTTTGAGAGCGAGGTGAGGAGGGCGCCCATTCTTCTGCAGCCCCCCAATTAGCCGGGACCCTGGGCATAAGCCTTGTTGGCCCTGTGGCTAATCTGCCACTGCTTCCTGGTCTTGCAAACCTTTTCATGTTTATTTTAGTTCCCTTAAGGTGCTGCCAAAGGCAAATTGTTTATGTTCTCCTTCACCATCAGATTAATACAATAAATATCTTGGTGTGAACTTCTTACAGCTTTAATAATAACAGTGAAATGGAGACTTCAGCTTAAAAAGTTATTTTTATTAGCAGAAGCAGCAAGCAGTAGATGAATTAGCCCATACAGTGGTCTTGATAAAGGCCCAAAGCTCTTACACTGAAACAATAACTTACATTTTATTTTAACTTACTGGTCACTGTCAAGACTACGAAAATATTCATGAATTTTAGCAACAGGTGTAGCTGAACATTTTAAGGTGAAAGTGTAGACAAGTACGAACTAAGTTTGGCACCATTCCAGAAACCGAGGACTAAGCCTTCCTTACCTGTAAGCTTTGTGACTAACCCATGCTCATGACCTATTTGGATCCAGGTTCCTTAGTTTGAACCTTACCACTAACAATAGGTTTTTAAACAAAAAAACTATAAAGCTTTGTGCAATGTATACTTGTATCCAATGTATCCTTCCTCTGCAAATCATTCATAGAAGGATAAGGGGAAATGGCACTGAGAAGATCAAGATTGAAGGAAATATATTTGTTACATTGAACATGTTTGAAAAGAGAATATCTTTTAAAAAGGAATTTGTACCCAACAGCCACTTTACAAATTAACTTTCTGCTGAAAATTTGAAATTGTGCTCCCTCTGTAGCTGGTGTTAGTGTCCACAGAGTAACGAGATGGCATGGGTCATTGGCAACACCTCCCACAAGGAGAGTAGTTTTATATTCTCTTAAAGAAGCACTGATGTGGCCTCCCTTGAAGAAGCCATCATTTGACAAAGTGACTAGCTATAATCTATACCTAACCTTCCTTTTTCAGTTCAGATTACTGAAATCTTGTGGTTAGACAACTTTCACTTTAGCTAGATGCCTTGATTGAGGGCTCCTAGATCTCAGGAGAGCATATTTCTGATTTGTTTGTAGAAATCCAAATAAGTAAATAAATGCATTTTCTTAAATTACCATGAAAATTTTGTTCACAAAAGCAGACATCCAGGATCTACTTCAGGAAAAAATGAAATGAACTCTACTCAAAGTTTTGCAAGTTTTTCCTCAAAAGATTAATCGCCAAGGAATCAGGTATGAAAAGCAGCAGTTTTAGCCTTAATAATTTAAAATTAAAAAATGCAAACATTTTATCTGAAGCAGCTGGTACTATCTAACTTTTATCATGTCACTTTATCAATGTCACTCATATGTCACTCATATAATAGCACCATAGCAGCAAAGATGGCATAAATTTGGCAGCAACTCTATCATCATTTTTAAAGCTTATTTCATTTCAATAGATGCATGCCTTTCTTTCTAAACATAGGCAGCACAGAAAATGAGATCAAACCATTTGTACTGGACCATGAAATGCATATTTTAAAATTAAAGAACATGAGATTATTTTCCTCCATAACCACTTTTTCACCTTTTTCGTGTTACTCTTATTTCTCAATTCAATATACTCAAAATCTTCCTCCATTTCCTACTGGAGAGAGAGCCATTTAAATGAAATAATGAGCCTGGTTTCAAACTCTACCTTCAGTTGTAATTATTTAACTCATTACATATCATTCGGTTTGGACAGTTAAATGTTCATTCCTTGTAGTTTCTTACTGTGAAGCTTGTCATTTTCTCTAGTTCTGACTCGAGATGATGTGCCTTTCATATGGATGTAGCATTGATTTCTTACCTCATTTCATAGCAAAATAGACCATAAGTGCCCGAAGGAACCAACTGTAACTTCAAAATGTTTCACCACTTTGAACTACAGCTCTGTGAATCAAGGACTGTGTGCAAACCTTTTCTTTTCTACCAAGAACTACCTCTGCAGGTACTTATTCTTGGGAGCACATACTGTCCTGCCATGAGTCCTAGAGCCATCTAGAAAGTTGTGAGCGCTCCCCATTACTGATCCAAATGTTCACAGACTCTGACCACCTCATTTCTTCCCAGTAAGTCTCAGAATCTTCTCCTCCCAAGCCAGTGTAAGAATTGGAATTTTGTTAGCAAATAGTTATTTTTAGCATAAGCATAATCTGTGGGCAGGATTTTAAAGTATTTTTACTGGTCTGTTAGACATATAGAATGATTAGCACAAGATCTGCACCATCTCATACTTTTCAGTGCATTGATAATGATGTGAAGTCTGGTTGCCCAACAGTGTATGTCATGATAGAATAAGAGTGAAATCCTTGTTCCATTGAAGTCAGTGGCATAACTCCCTTTGATTTTCATTGGGGCCAGGATTTCACTCAAAGTATCTGGCAGATCAACTCACCTAATGCTTCAAGTGCCCCAGGACTGGGGCTCCTTAGTGTTCGGTGGGGTTATGTGGTTGGGCCTTCTTTGAGCGGGAGCGTCTTCTTGAGCGCCCAACCAAATATGACCATTTTAAAATTTTGGTTTATGTTTTTCCCTCATACTAAAGCACTACAAATCCCTGAAGGTGTTGTCTTCCCTGGGATCACAGCCAGAATGCTTCAGAGTATCTAGATTTCAGAGTAACAGCCATGTTAGTCTGTATTCGCAAAAAGAAAAGGAGTACTTGTGGCACCTTAGAGACTAACCAATTTATTAGAGCATAAGCTTTCGTGAGCTACAGCTCACTTCATCAGATGCATCTGATGAAGTGAGCTGTAGCTCACGAAAGCTTATGTAACAGTTCTGTAACATAACAGTGTGAGTCAGGATTCATTGTTAAGCAGTCTTCCCTCTTTCAGGTCAGTGAAATCATTACATTTATCCAAGGGGTAAAATGGGGTAAAATTTGAAAGAGGAATTATTGTGAGGTATTGGATATTTTTCGCTCATCAACAGTAGAGAACCATGAGATTTTGAAGCAGGCAGGCCAACGTAATATGTCCCTTCTTCAGGAGCTTCCCCAGAAAATGTTTGTAACTTTTCATGATAGCTGTTACCATGTAATTCATTTAATGCTGTTTGAAAGCCACGTACCTTTTTGATTTGACTCGCATAACAGGAAGGCCTAACTTAATGATCTGAAAAATCTGAGAGGTACACACTAAAAAGCCACATCTTAATCACCTCCACAGAAGGAACAAGAAATGGGTTAGAAAGAGAAAACAAAGAAACATGAGCTGGGAGAGAAAGCAATGCAAGAAAAGAAAATGAGGACCTGGAGATAGAAAGACGAAGGTAGGTTCACCTGTAATTGTCAATGAAAAGTACTGCTGCTTAGGAAGTGAGTTTTAAATATTTACTAATGTATACTATTAAAGCTTGTTAGAAAATGGATTTTTTCCTTGTGGTAAATGTTGACAAAAGAAAAATGTTAGTTTTTATGAATTTCCTCTGAGGAAAAATTGATCTTTTTTTTTAATTGAAAAACAAAAAGTTGTAGATTCTTTTTTTAGTTGAAAAGGTAATTTTTTCCACAACAACCTCTTTCTAAGTGAAAACACAGTTTTTTCCTCTGAATATTTCTACAGAATATTTTTCAGCCAGCCATATATTGTGATCATTTTACCGTGCTAAACTTTAAATCAAGGCAACTTCATTCTTTAGCAAACAAAAAGCATGCCTTTATAAAGAAGGCAATAGCCCTTTCCAGAAAACGACTCTGGATTAGCTGCTTTCAACCATAAGGCAATGAACTGAAATTCAAAAATGAATCAAGTACAAAATAATCGTGTTCCCTATTTTAGTTTGTCAGGATAACCTTAAAGCTCCATGAAGGACATCAATAACGTAATTTCTTTTCAAGTAAGAAAACAATTGCTTCAATCCCCAAACCTCTTTTCACTTGAGAAATATAGTGTAGATCAGTCACCTCTGCAGCATTAGCCATCTAAAATGATTATATCCTTTTAAATTTACAAAACAAATGTAAAGTTTAGCTGGATGTAATCTGAATTTTGGATGACTGGTAGATTATTCATTACTCCTACTGCTCCCTATCTGGTTTGCGTTTTCTTCCAAGCTTTTTATTTTTGTTGGCAGAACAAATATCTATTCTTTCTTAAATGAAAGATTGAGGAAAAAGAGAAAAGTCAAAACTGAGGTAAAACAAGCAACTCTAAATATATCATGCTGTTGAACATAGTCCATTTATTTCTTTCACTCAAGTTGACTTCAGATTTTTTTTTTAAACTGCCATTATGTCTATCTACTACACAGAGATAAATCTCTTAAGTGGTTTCAATGATTTCGTATCAGCATTATTTCTGCTCTTCATCTGACTGCTATTCAGACAATCTAAGAGCATCCAGTAAAGTAATTCAGGATCCGTAGTGATCCTGCATACTTCTAACTCCGTTATCATTAATGGGCATTATTCATGTAAGCCTCCCATGTACAATCATAAGGTTACATCTCTAAATTAAGGAGATATAATTTGATTAAGCCTTAAAAAACTTGTCTTAAGTATTACAGGTACATCATCCCTCAGTTTCATTCCAAGTGCAGTTTAAGAGAGCTTACATTATGTTATCAAATACTGTATATATCTTCTGGAAAACACAAAGTTTTTTAAACAGCATTTGAAAACTTCATAACATCCTTTAATACAGTCAAGTGATATAACATTTGGCTTCTAAATTTTCTGCATTTTCCCCTCCCACACTTTTCAATCAGTCTTTAGTATACAGGTCATTTTATTGTTGTTTGCCACATGGAGTCATGGTTCTCTGTTCCTAACTTTTCAGTGGAAATGGTTATGAAGCTGGATGACTCAGTGCAGAAGTAAAGTCCATGATCTCTTTCCTCTGTAGGTCATTGTTTGAAACCTAGACAAGGCTGGTAACAACTGAAAATCTTACCATCTAAAGTTTTTTGTTTCTTTTTTCCTAAAAGGCAGTATATCTGTAGTATGTTGGCAGAAGCCTTGCTTCAGCTCTTGGTGGGCACCACACAGCCTACAAAAACTATCCCACATGGTACCCTTATTGGTAATTTTGGCAAATAGGCGAGGACTTAATGGGCATGGAGACTGAACTTCAGTGAAAAATAGATGGTTCTGTGTTCATTCAAACCTTGGCTGAGACTCCAGTGAAGGTCTACGACATATATCCTTCCCCCCTAATCCCTAAAGGACTCCCACTGAGACAAGATCAATAGTAATACTGGCCCAGAGAAGGGGAAGCCTTCTCTTGTCTGATCTGACAAAGGATCCCAGTTTGAGTCTTGGTTGCAATGAACAGGCTGCAATGGCGTCAATGAACATGCATACGCACAAATATGCAGAGGGATAGCTGGTTAAACATGGCTTTTGACTGGCCTCTGTTTGGCAGTTGTAAGATTGTCAATCTTGTATGCTATCCCAGCATAAAATTCACTTCCAATATTTTTTAAAGATGGCTAGGATACCACCAGTAGCTGATAAACTAGAAAGGAATAAAGATTTGTTTTTTGTGTAACATCTTTAATACCAGACAAAGAACAGACCAATATATGGCCTGCTATAGAAGCAGATTGGTTTCCTACCGCACTCTTACTTTCAAAGATTTCCTTGAGACAGAAACAGATCTTTGAAAACTGGGTCACAGGCCATGGAAATATATTTGCTGCTGCAATAAAAAAAAAAAAGGAAGGCTCCTACTGTACTGTAGAATGCATAATTAGCACATAGTCTTTGGGCTTTGTTCTCCTCTCACATGGGTGCAAATGCGGATTCGCTGAAGTCAATGGAGTAAGCAATGTGAACAGCTGCAATAAGCGAGAGGAGAATACAACCCTTTCTGTCTAAGACAGTTGTAAGGACTTAGACTCTTATTGGAAAGATCTTGGTACATGTTTGTGTTTGTTTCAATATAAGTCCTTACCACCAAACTGCCCCCAAAGACTCTATTCACAAAAGAATTCCTCTGAAGTAGGATTTTTACAAGGTTCATTTAGCTGCCTTGTGGCTTCCTTCTTTGGGTCTCTTTCTCACTTCTGCAAATCTTAGTTGAGCAGCCAGAGTCTTTTGAAAGGTCAGCAACTGCTGTAATAAAAACACTTGTGTCATAAATATAAAGGGAAGGGTAAACACCTTTAAAATCCCTCCTGGTCAGAAGAAAAACCCTTTCACCTGTAAAGGGTTAAGAAGCTAGGATAACCTCGCTGGCACTTGACCAAAATGACCAATGAGGAGACAAGATACTTTCAAAGCTGGGGGAGGGGGGGGAAGAGTTCTCTCTGTCTGTGTGATGCTTTTGCCGGGAACAGAAAAGGAACAGAGTCTTAGAATTTAGTAAGTAATCTAGCTAGATATGCATTAGATTCTGTTTTGTTTAAATGGCTGATAAAATAAGCTGTGCTGAATGGAATGTATATTCCTGTTTTTGTGTCTTTTTGTAATTTGAGGTTTTGCCTAGAGGGATTCTCTATGTTTTGAATCTGATTACCCTGTACGGTAGTTACCATCCTGATTTTATAGAGGTGATTCTTTTACTTTTTTCTTCAATTAAAATTCTTCTTTTAAGAACCTGATTACTTTTTCATTGTTCTTCAGATCCAAGGGTTTGGGTCTGTGTTCACCTATGCAAATTGATGAGGATTTTTATCAAGCCTTCCCCAGGAAAGGGGGTGTAGGGCTTGGGGAGGATTTTGAGGGGAAAGACGTTTCCAAGCGGGCTCTTTCCCTGTTATATATTTGTTAGACGCTTGGTGGTGGCAGCAATAAAGTCCAAGGGCAAAAAGTAAAATAGTTTGTACCTTGGGGAAATTTTAACCTAAGCTTAAAAATAAGCTTAAAAATAAGCTTAGGGTGTTTTCATGCAGGTCCCCACATCTGTACCCTAGAGTTCAGGGTGGGGAAGGAACCTTGACAGCTTGATTTCCAATCTGGATTGCTTACCTTAACACACAGTGAATCAGTTGGAATATCTCAAAACAAGGCTGTGAAGCTGAGTAATGCTTAGTAATGTTTTTACAAAATTATCAGACTTTGGTTTCCTTAAACTTAGGACAAATGCCAAAAAGCGGTTTACATGTTTGCAGGGTTCATAACTTTGGCTTAGAAAGTTCTGACAGAACAAGTACATTTTGGGATTCTTTAGACATTTGTAGATAGAACTGTATGTTCTTTGTTTTTTTTAAGTCAAAAGTTTAGAAGATTTCCTGGATAAATTCCTTTTGTGATTCTTTTGCTTTGCATTTAGTTTCTTATATAATATACCGTATCTAATTATCTGTTCATTCATATTCTATCATCTTTGTATTCCTGCAAGACATTTCCATGGGATCTTTATTTTTAAGCTTTTTATGCTGGCATTATATTGAAAGAGACACCAGTGAGATTATGAAATGACAGGACAGGTCTCCTCCCTAGAGAAGCAGGTCCTATAATCCTGTACAGAGCTGCCCTTGGGCTCTGCAACCTTTTTGTTTTCTTTTTCCAGTTGTCTGCTGTTACCTGCATGTAAGAACAAATCCAGGAGCCTTGGAATTGTTGGAAGAAATGGCCTCATGCCGTGGTTCTTGGAGGTGTGAAGAGGCATTGCAGAAAGTACTTCAGTGAGGCTAGCCCTTGCTCAGAAATTGAGAACTTTCCACTGATTCATTATTTAGGGTGGCATAGACTGACTTTCGCATAGGCTTGCAGGTGATATAGAGAATACTCTTTCTGTTCCTTAACTCTCTTTTCAATACTGTTCTGTCTTTCTGCCCTCTGACCTTTTGTCCTTTCCCTGCCTTATATTTTCTCCCTTCCATCTTTCCTAAATCTAACCTGCGTTTAACCTTTCCCTGCCATGGCTACTAGAATGCTGGTTCTCACTGAGATGATTTAGCTCTCCTGATGCCAGCAGTTGCTTGCAAAAGGTCAAATTCTACCTCTTACACCTTTTGTGAAGTGAGTGAGGTTGTACAAGGGGTAACTGAAGGCAGAATTTAGCTGAAAGATTTAAAGGTGATGTTACCTTGATGCTGTTTAGGAACAATTAAAATTAGGAGTGGAAGATGTTTCACTCACAGCTAGAGAGAAGACCAGGAAACCATCTTAAAAACAAAAAATATTGCACATAAATCTTAATATATACAATTGGACCAGTTTCCAATAATTGTTGGAAGGGACTGTCTTACTATATTTGTGCAGTGCCTAGCACAATGGGGTCCTGATCTCAGATGGGGTCTCTAGGTGCATAAAATAGTTGCATATTTTGTGTTTCTTATTTCTACTTGTAAAATGGTTCTTACTGTGTTCATATTTCCTTATAATTGAGTTAAGTTTCTTCTTCAAAGCATCCCAGCATAAGAATAAACCATGACATTGCATTGGCCTTTTCTAGGTTTTCTTCTATTTGAAGTGGCGTATTTGTGGACTAAGGCAGGAGTTTGCTTTTGGGAAAGAGATAGAGAAGAAACTTTATCCTTAAAGTTTCATTGGTTTGAAAGCACAACATCTGCTATACTCTGAACCTGCTTCAGTACTAATGTCACTGTAGGGAGATCTCTTCTTCTTCTAAATCAGTGCTGCTCTTATCAGTACATGTCAGAAAGATTTGTAGCATTTGGGTAACCAAAGGAAAATTGAGCGATTTAAAAGCATGTTAGAGGAAAAAGTCTGAGAAAACCAAGAACTTATTGATCTTAAAAATCTAATACATTGGACCTCAGGAAAGGACTAATTAGGGAATCAAAACAAATGTTCATTTTCTTTGAAGATATGTTTGGTAGCCATGAGACCTCCAGTCCTACAAGCTGATCCCCTAAGAATGCTTTAGTTCTGCTGAAATTAGAGTAAAATTTGAGCTTGTAACAGAAATCTAGTTAGGACTGAGGCTCTGGAGACACTAGAGTTCCTCTATAACAGGGGTGGCCAAACTTACTGACCCTCTGAGCCAAATACGATAATCTTCAGAAGGTTGAGAGCTGGGCGCACCTGCTGGGGATTGGGGCTTCAGCCCTGCAGAAGGGTCGTGTACCTAGGGTCTTCTGCCCTACAGGGAGGGGGTCTTGGGGCTTCAGCCCCACAGGAGGCATCTGCCGGGCCTCAGGGCTTTAGCCCCGCTCCTGCTGAAGCACCCAGCCCCAGCAGGTGTGCCCCACAGGGCTGAAGCCCTGAGCCCCAGCAAACTCCTCCTGCAGGGATGAAGTCCTGAGACCACCCTTTCCGCTGGGCACAAGTCCCTAGCCCCACCATCCCACCGCAGGGCAGAAGCCACAAACTCCCCTCCCACCTATCTGGAAGTGGAGAATGTGGGGGCATGATAGGCTCCACGAGCCACACTTTAACTGTAAAAGAGCCCCGGTTTGGCCACCCTATAATTATGCCCTATAATTATGGCTGTCTTCTTCAGAAAACTTCATTTTTTAATGTTTCAGATGTAGATATTTATAAATATTATTTATGAATTCCTGTATACTTACTATGGTGTTATATATCCCCTAAGCACACATTAGGCCACCTGATTATAGATCTGAGCTTTTCCATAAGCACTATGACTGTGTCACTTATTGAGTCTACTCTAGAGGAACCCAAGGGTACTGTATACAAGTTGTAGTCAGATGTAGGACATGTATTTTTTCTTAAGTATTGAGCTATGCTAAATAACTACTATATTACATAAATTTAACCTTGTACTGATTATACTGTATGTCAAAGGTGATGTCTTTTTATATGGCCAGAGCATAGGTAGTAGCTAAGGAATGTATGCTTTAGTTATCCAAAAACGATTTCATTTGCACTCTTCATGTTTTAGTTTCCAGGATACTCATGATATGAGCAGACATAAGGACGTTAATGTAAACCACTTCTAAGGCTAAATTTATTTACTTCCATCCCTTGGAAGCACCTGTTACCTTGGCCAAATAGTTATGGTTGATGCATTTTGTCACAAAGGCCTATGCATTCACTCCCTTCATTCATAAAGCTGGTCTCAAACTTCAGTGAGCCTCCACTTCCACGATCTTTGTCTTCCTGGAATGGAAAAATCCTGCATAGAGGATCATCCGCAGTCTGAATCTTTGATTTCAACTTTGTTTTCCAAGATCTAACATTCTTGAAAAATACTTCAATCACAAAGACACTGAACCTCATGTTTAAAGTGAGTTTTTATTCACATGATGGCAGTTAGAGTAAATTTGAAATATGAACATTTATAGCTCCAGCAAAGATTTTGCCATACAGGAAGAGTGGTTGGGGAGGAAAAGAATCTCAGCAACCTATCTCCACTGACCCTACTTTATAAGATAGTCTCAGAGGGCCAGTTCCTGTCAGAGAGGAAAGTGCTGCTTAAGTCAGTGTAAACTGCACCATTCTCAAAGGTTGAAACATGTCTATTTCAAACTGAAGCTACACAATCTCATTGCTATTGACCTATCTCCTCTCATCAATATAGTGTCTCATTATCTTTTACCTAAAAGAAGTACTTCAGTAGAGCAGTAGTAAAAGCCCCCACTATCACCAAGACCTTATACAGCACCGAGTTCCATGCCGAAATAGTGCTGTAGGCAAACTAAACCTAATCAGCTCATAGTAAAACAATCTGATTAGCAAAGAATAAATCCTGGTTATAATAACCTTCAAATTGTCTTCTGGGATTCTCCTTCCAGTGTTGTAGTTTTCCATGCAACTGTATGAAATCTATCCCTTTATTCGAAGTGCCTGTATAATGTTGTCCTTCCCCTTCTGGAGTATGAGGTGTGATCTCCTAAAATGGTTGTCCCAATAACTCTTCTAAAAAGCCCCTTCTTTTGATACTCTCTCTTTCTCAGGCAATTTTCCTCCTTCCTTTTGTCTCTAAACTTTTCCAGTATGTGATCTATTTCCATGACCATAAAATCCTCCTCCCCTGCCCCTTGGATCTCCTTCAATCTGGCATTTCTCTTTCTTGCTCCTCTGAAACCAAAGATGCTAATGACATTTTACCAGACAAATCTAAAGGTCTCTCTTCTTTCCTTGTTCACTTAGAAATTTCTGCTGCCTTGGATGGAGTTATGTTTACACCCTACCCGTTTCCTTGCCGAACATCTGTCTTGACTACTACAACCTCTGATTCATGGATGACATCTACTCTTTGCCTTACAGTTCATTGAAAATGTCACTACCAAGATAACTTCCCTCCTCCCCAGCTTGGATAACAGCTCTGCTCTTCAATATCTATATTGGCGTCCTCTCTTTTTCTGCATCTATTAACCTAGCTGACACATTCATAGCATACCATACTAGTCTGAGGGCTATTTCTCCAGCAGCTGTGAAGTGCAAACAAGATTCCCTTGCAAAGCAATTTGATTTTTTCATTTTAGTGCTGGCTATCCATTTAAAATATGGACCTTCACTCCAGTAAATAATATTTTTATTAAGGATAATTATTCTACTATTGATTGTATACTATGGTATCGATACGACTATGATCAATTCGTCTCGAGTGACCAGACTTTTTTACTCCATAGACTTTCCCTGCATTCATCCAAAAAATATGTTACCCTTCAGTCTGCCATTTTCCGCACTGGCCAGGTACAGACAGCTGAGAAGTGCACATCCCTTCGGTTCAGGGGGTGTGGGTCAGGTACAACCAATGACACACACACACACACTTGTGCCTTTGCCTTTTTCTCTGGTCTCACGGCCGTGTTTTAGAACAGACCAACCAATCAGGGTGGGCCACATTGTTTATGTGGTTGCCCTCATTGTATAATTGATGCATAATTAATTTTTAGGTCTATCTATTTTTTGTAGCCAATTAGATTTTGAATGTGGGTAATTTTGGATTGATAAGTACATAGGAGTCAGCATAAATCGCTATCTGGTCACCTCGTTTCCTGACCACAAGTCACAAGCATAAGCTTTATTTTTGCAAGGCTTGCATTTTGCAGAATACGGAAGTTAGAGGCCTAACATTTGTAATACTTCTATTATGTCAAGCTTGACATGACAGTTGTTCAATTTATTCACACTTAGATTACCTTAGTCTCTTAGATTCACCTCTGAATTTGGCCCACTATGTCCAATATGGCTTCTTCCTATTGTCTTTGTCTTTAGTGGCTGCCATGAAAGTTGAGCTAAGTGCTGGCAGGTAATGTATGATTTCTACATGATGCTAGCCAACATTGTCACTTGTTTGCCTCTGGACAAAAAGATTTTCACTTTGTCACTCTTAAGTACAGAATGAAAATTCATCTTTGAGAAAACCCCTGTTGCATATGAATCAAGTCCTCTTTTTAAATGAATATAACGTAGACAATGCCTTCTTATAAAACAGACTATATACCCCATAAACATTCATTAGGACACAAGAAAAGTAGTCAAAATGTAATGTATTTCAAGCCTATAATATTTCATAATTTTTATTTCATTTTAGAAAAATCCGTTGTTATATTGAGACAAATCCTAAATGATTAAACTAATGAACCCTAATGAAACTAATCCTGCTTCCTTCTGTAATGTGTTTACAAGTAAAATTAAAGAACTGCCAACTGATTTATTCTGCCAAGCAAATTGTCTAGCCACAGTGCTATGTAATGAAATACATCAGTCTTGTTTGAAGCAGGAGCAGAAATTGGAGATCAAGCCTGTTGGAAAGACGATGATCTCAGACTTTTCAATTAGTAAATGGATAAGAGAAATATTCTCTGAGGCAGTGGTTCTCAACCAGGTGTCTAGGGATCCCTGGGGGGTTGCGAACAGGTTTCAGGGAGGCCACCAAACAGGACCAGCTTTAGACTCGCTGGGTGAAGCCCCACTGCATGGGGCTGAAGCCCTGAGCCCTGCCACCTGGGGTTGAAGCAGAAGCCTGAGAAACTTAACTTCTCATTGCCCCCTGTGGTTTGGGCCCTGGGCAATTGCTTAATGCCAGCCCTGGCTTTTATATGCAGAAAACCAGATGATGTGGCACAGGTGGGCCATGGAGTTTTTATAGCCTGTCGGGGGGAGGTAAGGTGGGGGAGCTCAGAAAGAAAAAGGTTGAGAGCCCCACCTGTTGTTTCCTCATCTCGGGTGGAATAACCCAAGCTGCAGCAAAATATAAATGGTGCTATAGCATGAAATGCTAAAAAAGGAAGAGTGCAAAATGAGACCTAGAAGTAAGTAGGAACTATTAAGAAGAAGAACGTAATTCAAGTAATAAATTAGAATTTCAAAGTAAACTTCATTGTCCTTATGCATTCTGGGAAAAAACGTTAGATCATTCTCAAAGAATTAAAAGATAAACCTTTTTTTAATTAAAAAGTTTGTAAACAAAGCGAATAATAAGAAGATGAGACTAATAAGAATATTCACAATACAATTAATATGATCATTCTGCTGGAAAGACTCTTTTCAGTTTTAATGCATTTATTCTGTCTTTTGGCCGAGAAATTGGTGAGTATGCACTTCTAAGGATAAGAATATACCTATATTTCTTAATGTATGGATCGCTGTACACAATTTTGTTCATGAAAAACTGATGCCAGAGACCAAGGCTTGCACAAAAGAATCCTTTGCATTAGGGTGTTCTCTTATTTAAGTAGCCACTTCAGAGTGTCCCATTTGAAGCTGGTGGGCTGCTTCATCAGGAAAGAACCGGTGCCATGCCTCAGGTTGTTCCAGGCCCTTGTCTTGGGGCACAATTTATTATTCAAAACCCCATGAAGGAACACAAAACAAAACCATTCCCCTGGCTAACGTGGGTGGCAGTCCCAAGAGGCCTTTCCTGCTTTTCCGCTCTCAATGTCCTGAAGGAAGTCATACCTAGGCAACCTTTAATCCTTTCCTGGCTGTTACACCAAGGTTTCTAGTACAACTTTTTTAGGTCTTCGGTTAGGGCTTGATCCTGCACCCGTTGAAGTAATGGCAAAGCTCTCATTGATTAAATGGTGCAAGATCAGGCCTTTTAAGATCACTTTTACTGGGCAGCCAATTTTTTTCTGCATCCTTTGGATGGTTACTTGAAGACAAGTTTCACCATATGTTGCATGCTCATGTAACTTGCATTCAGTTACAGTAATTTAGCCTCAATTTAGCATGTTGCATAAGTTTAAGCATCAGTGGGCCTACTCACTAGTTTAGAGGTAGAAAAGTGCTTAAGTACTTTGCTGAATCAGGGCCAAAGTATGTACAGTATTCTTTCTTCTTTTTCCTTTCTATGTATTTCATAAATATTCAATTGGTTTTGTAACACTGCAAAAAAGTAAACAGTCTGAAGAGAGAGGTGCCTGTCACAGTGTCACAACTTTATAATAACTCTCTACAAAAAATGAGAGCTCACCGTGCAGACAGTTTTAACAAATAATGATGAGGGGGGAGGATTCTGTGACCATTGGCTTTCAGCTCCATGAGGAACTACCTTGTACTGTAGAATCATTGGCCCAAACTCCCTCCAGTTCTCTGTCCCCTTTTTTGGTGCTATAAAACTTCCCTAAATGGGTAGGAGGGATTCCAAGGCAATGTAGAGCTGGTGTAGGCCTCCCTCCAGATTTGCATTTCCTTCCTCCAGTCACGCCAAATAGAGCTATGGATCTAGGCCATTAAGAGTTTATTTGGGGTTGGTGTGTGATATTTGTCATTGACAGTTCCATAACTTTTGACTAGCATATACATTTTGATTATCAAATTGATAAAGATGTATTATAGTGCAGCCGTGTCCATTGCTGGCTCGACCTCTGGTGGCCTCTCAGACAGCTTGTGCATTTCCTTTGGTAGGATTGCAACTGGATGGCCCCCAACCACTAATGATAGTATGGCCAGGATAGGATAGAGTTGCAATGTAAACACATACATATGAGTGTTTAAATTCTACAGTTATGTATCTCCACTCGCTGTAAGTGCTTCAGGGCAGAGATTATCTTTTTTGTGTGTTAGAACAGTGCCTTGCAAAATGAGACTGGAGCAACTAGGTGCTACCACAGTACAAAAAATAAATAGTAACATAATAACAGCTCAGCTGACATGAGAAGAAGCATCAAACTCACTGTCTTATTCATAATATAGTCCACATGAAGGATTGATTTTTATGGATTACTTATCAAAGAAAACCTTTGTCAAATGAATATATCCAGTGTAGAGTGGCAGAATATTCATTTCAAAGGTTCATTTTTTCACTTGATTAGAAATTTATGGTTAGTACAGCTGGCTGATAGATTATTTTGTGTGTGTATGTCCTGTAAAAGCATAAAAATCAGTATTTTCCAGAGCCACTTGAATGATAAAAAGAATTACATCGTGCATTTTATTTCCCAATTGAACTTTACCTTTTAAATGAAATTAGACCCAGTCTTGAAACCATTGAAGTCAATGGGAGATTTGCCACTCACTCCAGTGACCGCAGGGCTGGACCTATCACGTTACTGAGTACTTATCAATTAACAGTGTCTTTTATAATCAGACTGTATATTCAAAATAAATGAAGTTTAACCAGATAATGGGCAATATGTGGTTTTGATCAGAAGGTATATAAAGACTCTGAGTGAAAAATCCTGACCCCACTGACGTCAATAGCAAAATTCTTATTGACTACAATGGGATCAGGATTTCATCCTATGTGACGATATGGTATAAAGCCTGTATCATCAGGGGGATGGGGTGACTGCATTATTCACTATTATTATTTTGAGTAATTGGTAAGCAAAAATGTCTGAGCCATCCTCTTTAATGGACAGGGTAATCTTTTCCCCATTCACTAATGACAAATGCTTAGAGACAAGGTAGGTGAGGTAACATCGTTTATTGGACCAACTTCTGTTGGTGAAAAAGACAAGCTTTTGACCTACACAGAACTTAAGGGATTTGGCTTAAACTTCAAAACAAAAGAATTGCCTTTGGACTGAGAGACCAAGCATGGAAACCTTTGCTCCAAAGGACAATTTCTGAGAAAGCGGTGAAAGATTCAAAAGAGGCGCTTAGAATGGAAGTTAGAATGTAACCTGAACTACGGCTTTCTCTCCAATAAAAGCTATAACAAACTGTCTGGAAGCACATGGGCAGTCCCTCTTGCCTATAGAAATCATTGAGACTCTGCAGGTGCCCATCTGTTCGTATTCAATTGCAGGGTCAGAACTTGTATTGAGAAACAACAACCAAATTTTTTAAAAAGTGGCTACTTTCAAGGCTCACAAAAAAGATGGAAAAGTGAGAAATTTAAACCAGCCTTTTGTCCTAACTGTAATATGTTTGTCTTGTGCTGACGACGCATAAAAGATCAGTAAATCTTATTTTTTCTCAAACTTCGCGACAAGCATACCCCATTGTACTAACAAAAAGTGAACGAATAAATAAAAAACGCACGTTTTCCCCATCACTCAGAAGAAAACCAGCTTACTCCTACCACTAGCAAGCCTTTATTCTCAGCTGCAGCAAATTAAAATATATTCTGTGCTGCTGATCTGCTTGAGTTCTCTTGGTGGTTTTTGTAGAATGAATCTCTGCCATTTGACAAAAGTACAGTCTGCTTAATGCATTTGGAAACAATTATGAAGTGAAACTTGTTTCCTACATGAAATAATGAGAATCTTCCCTAAGTGGATTCAGACTGGAGCTGTGTTAAGACTGGCAGCTACAGATTTGTACAGATCTTTTTTTCCATTTTGGATCTAAAGCGCTTTCACCCCACTGAGATTCAGTGGGAGTTGTGAAATCTGGAAAACTCATCTGAAACACTGAAATTATGCATGGTTTCCACCAAGCCTATAAAATTGGGAGCTTCCCCAACTTCCTTCAGGATCATTTCTCCCACAGGCCCAAGTTTCTGATTTTTCTTTGACTCTCCACCTCCCGTGCCCCAAGACAGTGATTGACTAACCAAATTGAGCCCTGTGATTCCATATTCAGCCAACAATCTCAGCCTTATTAAACACAGAGAAAATGTATCCACTTCTCAGTTACAGTAAATGGGGTAGAAATGTCTCCCCATTTGGCATAGAGTCAATATAAGGAATGTACAAGCTCTGCTTCCAGCCCCAGCATAAAGGACGTGTCTGACATAAGTACTAGGTAGATGGAGAGGACAGGGCTATTCTCTACTTACCAGACCCCATAGGGAATCATAGGAAGCAGAGTATATATTAGAGTAGCCTTGAGTCTGCTCTGAATTACAGCTGGGCCTGGCCTTTTGTTTCCTGTGTTGTATTGAAAACTGTAAAAACTACAAGCCATCACTTTAAAACCTAAGGAGTTTACTGTTCTGCTTGCAGGGTAGGGGTTCTGTAAGAAAGCACACAATCCAGAGTCAATATGCAGAAAGCCAGCAGAGTAAAGTGTAAAGAGTAAAGTGTGTGTGTGTGTGGGGGGGTGGATGAGTTCTGACTCTCTGTTTTAGGGAGCAGCCTGCTTTGTCTCTCTCTGTTTTGGGGTTCATGTGTGTTATTTTGAATACTAAGAAATAAAGTAGTAGTATGGTACAATCTCCAGTGGGAGTCTTTTATGTTTCCATCAAAATTCTCTGTGTGTATGCTGTGAACAGAACCCTTCCCTCATGCCATTCCTGCCCCAAGTGCAGGAAAATTATATGCAACAATGTGACCAATCACAGTGTTCGCACATCGTTATGATTGGTTCAGCTTATGCACAAAGCTGTCTGTGAGATCAGAGAATTTGCTTGAACAGAGTCAGAATGGTGATAGCAAACCATCACATCAAGAATGAGAGACAGATTTTTAAAAAATCAAATATAAATTCAATGGTCAGTCGTACACATTTCCAAAGAAAAAGCAATATCAGACTCCCATCTTCCTAAGCGTGGGGAGAAGAGTTAAGGTAGTTTTGACTGTTTTAACTCTGAATTTCTATACTTTCAAATATATGTGGGTACCAGTTTCTTTATCCCCACTTCTCCACCTACAACAAGGCACTCACTTGTCATCCCCCTCTTAGTACAAATGCGAAAATTCCTCCATTTGTAAAACTAAACTCAACTTCTTTCTGAGGTTTTGAAATACTCAGCTAAATGTTTTTACCTCCTTCACTTCCCCCTCTTCCGCCCTGTTGCATGTCCTCCCCAATCCCAGCTGGGCCTGGAAGTGCACCAAAAGTGTCACTAGGTTTGTTTTTTCTTGGGAGATTTCTAGCCCAGTTTGGCAGACTCAAGAAGTTTGAATAAGCATCTGTATTTCTGAATGTTTATCTGAACCAAACCCTAATTCAGAGCTGTTTAAGTGTTACCATTGCTAGGAAAAAAAACCCTAAAACAAAACCTTATATGCGTCTGAAATTTGAGATCGGGGTTAATGAAACCATAACATAAGCTGGCTCCATTTCAAATGATTTTAATAAAACTCACATGTTTTGGTGAACAAGTTAGACTCTTTTTTTTTTTTTTTTGTAAATAACAAGTCTGTTTTCTCTGTTTCAGTGCAGTTCCTAATCCCTCTGGTCATGTACGGAAAATATTTATGAATGTTGGATGTAGATTTCTGTGTAACATTGTTCTGACAAGTATTGTATGAATCTGTAAGCTATATAACATCATCGGTTAAAACGTTTGTTCATTTTTAGAGTGCCTTTTTGGGTGTCTTTTTCTATGGAGCAGATAACACATCATTTGTCTTCTCAATAAACTATCACTGATGCAGGATGTGTGTTCATCTTCCTAGAAGATTTTTTTCTCATAAGCTCTATTTTTTAATTTTATATATTTTATTTATTTTATTAATCTCCATATTTATTTATATTATATAAATAAATTATGGAGATTAATAAAATAAAACACAGACAGGTGAGCCTCAGTATTTTACGTTTCTTTTATTCACAGGAATCGGTGTGTTTTATAGTTCTTTGGATTTAGAGAAAGTTACAAATCTTAAATGATATATTTCTGCCCTTAAGCTATACCACACCATCAGATTTTAAGCAGAACTCCCCACTGATTTCAAGGAGTTGTGCTTTAAAACTAACAGCACACTATGGCCCTTTGTTTTGAAAATTCTGGAGGTGAATCTGAATCTTGCACATAGAGAAAATTAAATATAGTGTCAAGCAGCATGACAACACTTAGAACAGACATTGCTAAAAAATATCCCATGACATTTCTAGAATCAGATGAAACTGGGTTATTTACAATCAAACTTGAGGCCTGTTATACTTCCAGTAAAGTCAAAAGTAGTTTTGTCATAGAATTCATTGGGAGAGTGGGGTCAGGCTCTCCTGGAAGTGTTCCAGTTTTTCATATGCCATCAGAAACTACGAGGTTACTTTTCATCTGCCCTCATTCTGTTACATGTAACTGAGGTTGAGCAGCTTCCTCTGTTTGTAGCAAAATATTCTCAGAGGGCACAAAACTGCAGAAATCTACTGCAACAATGGGAGAAGCAAGTTACAATGTACAGTGCATCCATTCCAGGAGGAAAAGTGGTGTTAATAATGTGCATGGATATAACGGATGCTTCTCTGTGTCCAACGCCCCTGCTGTGATAGGGGGCAGAGATACACATTGTACTTCCTTCTAATCCTCAGAAAAAAACTTCAGAGAGAGCATCCATGCAGGGGCCACTGCCACTGGGGGAGTCTTGTAGTAGGGTTTCAATGAAGTCACATTGCCAGGGAGATGAGGGTGGTAGTGGGTGTCAGAGCCAGTGTGAGTCACTGTCCTTCCATGGAAATCCCTGGAAATCCACCAGGGTTGGGAGTACGCCCTGCAGCCTTTTCCACAGGGGGGCAAACCCAGCACTATGGTGGAAAAAGAATTTAGCATGAGTGGGGATAATTTGGCCTGATAATCTTAGGAAAAGCCATAAACCAATGGTAATGTTCCCCACCTCCCAGTCACTGTCTTTAAGCAGAGTTTAAAAATGGAAATGACAATCTTCGTCATTCAGCTAATGTTTGATGGCAAAAACTTCTCACCATATGTCAAAACTCTAGCCAGACAATAGTTTAATCCCACCCTTTACACTCACACACACAACAGGTCAGTATCTTAGAAATGAAATTCACTACCATGTTTTTTTAAAATGGCACGAAACAAAGTTTAAAACAAAAGCCTTGCCATTAAAAATGCCTTTATACTTAATGAAAAGTGAAGTGTTACTTATATTAAACAAACAAACAAACAAACAAACAGAAAGCCTTCCTGGAAAGTGCTGGGTCTGATACACTGAGGGGTTAGGCCCTCTCACCTTCCACTGATTTTGGTGGGTGTTGAGAGTACTCATTATCTTGAAGGACTGGGCCTAATGCAGGTATTGAATGGAATGGTGTTGGTACACTTTTCATAAATGGGTAAACAAAATCATCTGG
This sequence comes from Lepidochelys olivacea, assembly GCF_965140295.1. NCBI lineage: Eukaryota > Metazoa > Chordata > Testudines > Cheloniidae > Lepidochelys > Lepidochelys olivacea. The sequence goes on along the minus strand of NC_140421.1, from coordinate 51,004,890 downwards.
CACCACAGGTAGGAAGAAAAGGAGCCTACGAAACCCCTTACAACAACTTACTTCAAGGATTCTAACCGACAGAGGCTGTCGTGTGTTTTGAATGTGCCTTAAAATTCTAATGAATTCCAATGGTTTTGAGCCATCTCCCATAGTTCCTAGAAAGGACAATATTCCACTACAGTCAATGGGAGTTTTCCTGCCTTAGTATCATGCCCCATAGAGTATTCATTTGGTTATACTAACCCTTTAAGGTCCACCCATTGTTAATTATCAACAAAATCACAATAAGCAGGCTCCAAAATCTCCTGATTTTACAGTACAAAGCTATTAAAATCTCAATGTTAGGGAACCTGCCTGCTTGATTTGAAAAGCTTTAAAACAAAACAAATCTCTTCATATCTTTCTGAACCATATGGACAAACATCCCATCAATGAGCTATGAAAACTAGCTACTTCCCTCCTCTTTCACTTTACCTTATAACTGTGTTAATCTGGTTAGCTAGATCCTGTTCACAGAAGATGTGTGCACTAGTTACTTACAAAGCCATTTGTGATCTAAAAATAGAAGTCATTAACAAGGAAATGATGGCTGTTCTCACAATAGCTTTGGTAAAAATTTCTTGAGACAGCTGTCAAGTTCCAATTTCCCTGACCTTTTTTTAAAAAATCATCTTCCTCACAGATACAATATTAATTCCACCAGCTTTTGGAGCAGACAAGTCCTGCTGTTGGGGAAAGGTCTCAGCACAATGAAATTGATTCCTAGTCTGCCTGAAGGTTGATCTCACCGAGGTGAGAGCAATGTGACAACAGCCTTTTCAGCAGGACATGTATAGTTCAGGCTCTTGAGATCTGGGTTGCAATAGTGCAGTCCTATCTTTAGCTCTGATCCAAAGCTCGCTGAAATTAATAGGAGTCTTTAAGTTGACTTCTGTGGGTGTTGGATCAGACCATTCCATCATGAATTGTCAACGTGGTGATTGTGAAGAGTTTTTTCGGTGGATTGCAACCACCCTCCCTTGCTTTGTTGCTTAGATAGGTCCTGCAGCTTTTTTTCTTGTTGCAAAAGTGACAGTACAGAAAAGGAAGAGAATCACTGCCTTAGGCGCAAATCACATTGAAATCCATGTGGATTTTGCCCGACTGAGGACTACAGAATCAAATAATTGATTTAAAGGGTGTGTGTGTGTGGGAGGGGGATTCTCCCCCCACTGATTTTCAGAAATGTCCGGCACCATTTGCTAAAATAAAGAGCATCCCAACAGGCAGCACTACTATAGTACAGGAACGTAGAGAACACTACTTTCAGGAAGGGCTTGATGAGAGAGAACAACATAGGAGGAAGGAATAATGCTTGAATGTTGCTCTGTCTTAGCTCACTCTAATTTTCGCTTGAACAGCGAATGCAATTTTAAACATTTCTCTTATTTTCCTAGTCTCTGTTGTCTTTATTTACATGCCCCAATAGTCTACTGGTAAGTGAATAGCTCTGCTTACTTCTGCATTACGAGTCCATGGTCTCTGTAATCCACGTAGGAGCATTAGAGGGAATTTTACTTTCTCTTAATCCCTTATGTGGATAAGCAATTCATGTCACAATCTAGTCCTAAGCAAATATGAATATAAGAACAGCCATAGATGGTAAAAACAATGGTCCATCTAGCCCAGTATCCTGTCTTCCAACAGTGACCAATGTCAGGTGCTTCAGAGGGAATGAACGGAACAGGAAGTCATTGAATGATCCCCTGTCATCCACTCCCAGCTTCTGGCAGTCAGAGGCTAAGGACATCCAGAGCATGGGGTTGCATCACTGACCATCTTGGCTAATAGCCATTGATATACCTGCCCTCAATGAACTTATCTAATTCTTTTCTGAACCCTGTTACAATATCCCATGGCAATGAGTTCCACAAGTTGACTGTACGTTGTGTGAACTTCCTTTTGTTTGTTTTAAACCTGCTGTGTATTAATTTCATTGGGTGACCCCCCAGGTTCTTCTGCTATGCAAAGGAGTTAATAACACTTTCTTATTCACTTTCTCCACACCATTCATGACTTTATAGATCTCTATAGTATCCCCTCTTACTCATCCCTTTTCCAGTATGAAAAGTCCCATTCTTTTTAATCTCTCCTCGTATGGAAGTTGTTCCATACCCCTAATCATTTTTGTTGCCCTTCTATGTACCATTTACAATTCTAATATATCTTTTTTGAAACGGGGTGACCAGAACTGAACGCAGTATTCAAGTTGTGGGCGTATCATGGATTTATATAGTGGCATTATGATATTTTCTGTCTTCTTATCTATCCCTTGTCTAATGGTTCCTAACATTCTGTTAGCTTTTTTGGCTGCTGCTGCATATTGAGCAGATGTTTTCAGAGAACTATTCACAATGGCTCCAAGATCTCTTGCTGGAGTGGTAACAGCTAATTTAGATCCTGTCGTTTTGTATGTATAGTTAGGATTATTGTTTCTAATGTGCCTTGCTTTGAGCAACAAAATGGCAGATGAAATTCAATGCTGATAAATGCAGTCACCCAGTTTTGTGAGATTCCTTTGTAACTCTTTGCAGTCAGCTTTCGATCTAACTATTTTGAGAAATTTTGTATCATCTGAAAATTTTGCCACCTTACTGTTTTACCCTTTTTTTCCAGATCATTTATGCCCATACTGCTCCCAGTACAGATCCTTGCAGGACACACTGTTTATCTTTCTCCTTTCTGAAAACTGACCATTTATTCCTAGTTTTTGTTTCCTATCTTTCAACCAGTTACAGATCCATGAGAGGACCTTCCCTCTTATCCCATGACTGCTTACTTTGTTTAAGAGTCTTTGGTGAGAGACCTTGTAAAAGGCTTTCTGAAAGTTCAAGTACATTATATCCACTGGATCCCCCTTGTCCACATGTTTGTTGACTGCCACTCAAAGAATTCTAATAGATTGGTAAGGCATGATTTCCCTTTACAAAAGCCATGTTGACTCTTCCCCCACAAATTGTGTTAATTGCCCACCCCATGAAATCTCTCCTTACGGTGTCACCAATGGTTTTCCTGCAAAACTAAGGTGTGATGCTGTATGATTGAAATATGACCATTATATAATTAATATTACCACTGTTAGACAATTGTGACAAACTTATACAAAATATATCATGTAAGGTATCAACAGAAAAGTTAATATTTGCTAAATATGGTTATCTTGTTTAAATCCATGTATCATCACTGTATCTGAAGTTTTGAATATTGGCTATGTAATCTATGGTTACATGGTATGGTTCATGGAGTAACACCCACAAGATAATTTACATATGCTCTGGCCACACATTATGAATGACTCTTCAAGTTTGATGGCCCATTAGGACAGTTCATTCTAACCATGGGCCAAAGAAGAAGCCTGTCGCACCTGGTGAGCCTTCCTGTGGATGGCCCACCCAAAATATGCATAATGGCTGCCCCTATGCATTAGCAAGCCATGTAAGGGCATGTGACTTGCTCATGTGACCCTGGACTCCATCTTGTTTTCCACAAACTGTGCTGTAAGCTCTGTTTTGGGACAGTAAAATTCCAAGTACATGGTAGAGGGTATAAAAGACCCTTGAAACATCTCCATGTTGCCTCTTTTTTGCTCGGATTCCCCGGACTGTGGATTAACAATAAAAGGAGCATATTTGAACTATGGACAGAGGACCATTGGAGTCCATTCCAATCTTTAGGAAGTTACCAGAGATTTTACAAGCCAGCAGTCTATAACATCACTGCTATAATTCTGGTATAAGAACATTGCCATTATTGTATGTACATGATCTATTAACCATTTTAACTCTCTTCTTCTCTTTTAAATAAACCTTTAGATTTTAGTTAGTAAAGCCATGTGATTATTGGGTAAGATGTGAGTTATATAATGACCTGGCTATGTGGCTAATCTTCTGAGATCAGAAGCCCCTTTATTTGATTAAATTGGTTTTCAATAACTACTCACCATAAAGTCTAGTGTCTAGGTGGTGAAATAAGTGCTGGAATACCTAAGAAGACTGCATTTTTAACTTCTTGTTAACCAGTGTGGTGACACAGAAGTTTAGTTTTGTCATTGGCTTGGTATATCTAATGATCGAATAACTACTAGTGTGGGGTAAGTCTGCCATATTTCTCAGCAGTTTGTCCTGAATCTGGCATCTTCAGCTGCGACACACTAAGGCACAATGACACAAGACTTAAGGCTATGTACCAAACATTGGCAGCAAAGGCTCTCTAAGAATGTAAAATCTGGAATATGGTTAGATGATTTTCTGAGTGATATAGGCTGTTGAGATTGTTATTTGTTACTGGCTTTTGTTAAAAATGTAAGCCCACATCTTACCTTCTTAGCATACTGAAGTGGAAATTGACATTGATATGTATGATATCAGACATTAAAATGGATCGTAGTTTGTAAAATATAGTAAGGTGCAGAGTATATTCTTGCCAACACTCAAACTCATTTTTGAACTTCTAATGTGTTTAACTTTTAAAAGAAGGACCTAAAGATAATTCAACAATAAGTATTTCAAAGCCCAAACTCCTGCCATTCTTCCAGCTGTTTGCAGGAGTGAAATCTAATATTGACCAAGAGATGAAACATTCTGTTTGGTTTAAAAAATGTGCAATTAACACAGACTGCAAAAGTCAGAGCTATTGCACAGCATAACAACTATCTCTTCTGCAGGGATCCACAGAGAAATATTCAGTATGGTACTTTTCCTTAGTTGCCTGAGAGATTTTTGAGGGTGTTTAATAATTAAAGAACAGAGCTTTATTGACTATGGTGCTCAAGAACAGCATCTTAAAAGGGCCAATCTATAAAAAATAGCTTTGTTTGAAAATAACATTGGGCTCCTACTGACTTAACCATATTGTACCTTTACAGTAACTTTTTTTTGTACTGTCCTATTGGTTATAACTCTTTGGAAAGAAATCTAAAAAATATTTCAAGACAGGCTTTCTTGCTTAGTGGCTTTATATATCCCAGGGTGTTTTTCTGAGGATCAGGACTGTATACCCTGGAGTTCAATTAGATAAATGTTCTGTCCTTAAAATTTGTCTGAACACTGTGTGAAAACAAATATTAGTTACTGTGCGTAAAGGCATAGGGCCTTACAGATAAAACCTTAAATATTTGACGCTAAAATCTGGCACAGAAAATTGCAAGGGTGAAGTTAATCCAAAATCTGTTTTGTTCTTCAAGGACCCAGTCCAGTAACGCACTTAAGCATATGCTTAGTTTTAAGCATGTCCCATTATTTTTTCAGCTTGCTGCACCCAAGCCTAATTTATCCCTTTGAATCCTTCTACCAATCTCATCTACATGCCTTCTCCCATTCTGTCCCTTATGCCCATCTTGTTTGTAATATAATCACTCCCTCTTCGTTTAAATCCCTTTCTTAAAACACAATCCTTCCATTAAGCTTTCAGTAATGGTCAGTTAAACAAGGACATTTTATTTTTAAAAAGGAAAAACTGCATCATTTTGAGTTTGGAATTTATCAGGGTCTATATGTGTTTGAGTTTGAGCCCTGTGTGGCTAAGATTGTGCATCCTCTCTATCTGTATATCACTGAGACTATTAGTACAATTAATCAGTAATTATAAAGCTGTAGCCCATACCCTAATGTTACTCGAACATAGGTTTCATAAACTGGCTTTGGAATAAGTTAAGTTTTACAAGTCAACTTTTGCCCATATGTTTTGTAGGGAGAAAAATGACCCATATGTTGTAATATTGTAGCCATAATACACATCTATTCAATATGTTTCAGTTAAAGTGCCTGAAGTGGTACAGATAAATGAGATCTGATCCATATCTATCTTTTTAAACAAAGTACATCTTCTGAGTGTTACAGACACTGGAAAAGAGGATATTCCACAGGCCCAGGGCTGCAGAGGCAAAGACACTGGAAATTCCCTAGGTTCCATTCTCCTATTACCTTCCATTTTAGAGGATATATTTCGCTAAGCAAGATATTTGTATTGTAATAACTATACTACATCAGACAGAGCCAGCCACAGTTCCTGCAAAGGGAGTAAAGTTACTAAGTGTCACTAAAGCATATAAGATGAAGGAAGTCGGAAAAGGACAGGGAAATGTTTAAAGAAAAGTGAAGTGATGAATATGTACAGTTCAAGTGTGGATTTAGGCCAAAGAAGCATTTTCCAAATGTTTTAGCAATGTAGTTATTAGTTTAAACAGGAAGAACACAAAAACAGGAGCACAATACTAACCAGACATACACTGATTCGTGTTATGCTTGTCAGAACTAATCAGATTAGTTCGAACAGCCTGCTTGGATATGATTATGTTCTGAATCATGAATTTGCCTTGTTCAGATAATGTGATGTGTTCTAGGCTCAACAGAAGCTAAATTAAGAACTTTATTTGAGGGGAATAAAACCCACAAGAGAACTATGAACCAAGCCACTATTTTTAATTGGATGTGTCTGAAACAGAATAATAGTGACAGACTATCACTGAATAATTACAGCTTAGGATACAGGAGTGTAAGAATAGAGTTCATGAAAACAAATCATGCTTGTTTGCCTTAAAGGTGACTTGTCAAAATGTATTGTAGCACCAAGGGTCTCTAAGGGAATCGGGTGAGACCACCTTGTCTAAAATAACTTTAATGTAGCCAGAGTCCACACACAGCATTGCCTGCCTCCCCTAGAACTATTAACAGGCTACTCTATCCCTGCAAAATATACTTTTGTTTAAATTTTTCCATTCCCCCAGCATCTCTTTCAAACCCAGCTCAGCTAATTTGGGATAAAATATCTGTGCCTTTAAAAAACAAAAACAAAAAAACCCAACTAATCATGATGTATTAAAAGGCCGGGGTGTGTGTGTGTGTGTTGGTTAATTTGTTTATTTTCTTGATTTCGTATTTTTGTTTTATTTTTTCTGTTTGTTTTTCTTTTAGAAACCCTATATCTCGTTTTGCTGAGGTGGTCCTTGGAAGACTGAAGAACCAGCAGATTTATTTCACCACAAGAGACTCAAAACACCTGAGCAAGTAAGAAGGAAAATATTTGTATTTAAATCTTTAAAATTGTATGGGCCTGTGTCCCTGTTCTGGCTGATAGGCAGCTCATACTGCAAAAGAATGTGCACTTCTGGAATTCTGACTGCCAGAAAAAATAGCAGATGTGTGGCTGTAACTTCTGCGACTGTGATTGTCAGTGGAAAAAAAGTATGAGTCGTGTCTTGCTGACCTCCCTCTTCGGCCCTTGTATGAGAAGAATCTACACAGCGGTGCATACTAATACCTTTACAAATATTTCTCCATATGTACTACAGCATAAGCACTAATTTTGTGAGCATTTCTCTTTTCTGTAAAGCGGTATGTATAGCAAATACATGGAAGTGGGGCTCTACTTTCTGAGGGCCCAATCCTGAAATCACGAAAGGACACAAGTAGCTTTGAATAGTTAATTGGAATCACATGAGTAGGTGTTTGCTAATCTGGCCCAAAACCTTAATATACCCTTTGACTCCTGTCATAAATATAAAGGGAAGGGTAACCACCTTTCTCTATACAGTGCTATCTATAAAAGCCCTCTTGGCCTTTCACCTGTAAAGGGTTAAGAAGCTAAGGTAACCTTGCTGGCACCTGATCCAAAATAGCAAATGAGGGGAAAAGATTCTTTCAAATCTGGAGCGGGGGAAAAAGGCTTTTGTCTGTCTGTCTGTGTGATACCTTTGCCGGAAACAGATCAAGGATGCAAGCTCTCCAACTCCTGTAGAGTTAGTAAGTAATCTAGCTGAAAATGCGTTACGTTTGCTTTGTTTTTTGGCTTGTAAATTCGCTGTGCTGGAGGAATGTGTATTCCTGGTTTTGTGTCTTTTTGTAACTTATGGTTTTGCCTAGAGGGATTCTCTATGTTTTGAATCTGATTACCCTGTAAATGATTTACCATCCTGATTTTACAGAGGAGATTCTTTTACCTTTTCTTTAAATAAAATTCTTCTTTTATGAATCTGATTGATTTTTCATTGTTCTTAAGATCCAAGGGTTTGGGTCTGTGTTCACCTGTACCAATTGGTGAGGATATTATTATCAAGCCTTCCCCAGGAAAGGGGGTGTAGGGCTTGGGGGGATATTTTTGGGGAAGATGTCTCCAAGTGGTCTCTTTCCCCGTTCTTTGTTTAAATCGCTTGATGGTGGCAGTGTATCAGGTTTTTAACCTAAGCTGGTTCCCAAGGCAAGAAAGAAATCTGTGCCTTGGGGAAGTTTTAACCTAAGCTGGTAAGAATAATCTTAGGTGGTCTTTCATGCAGGTCCCCACATCTGTACCCTAGAGTTCAAAGTGGGAAAAGAAACTTGACAACTTCAATGTTTATTTGTGGCCTTTAATAATTAAGTAAACTTCACTTTCATTGTAGGATATTGTAATAGGGTGGCAGGATTCATGTTAGTAGGCTGGCTAACCTAGTGAGGAGGGCTTTAAACTAGGTTTGAAGGGGGCAGGTGATCAAAGTCCACAGGTAAGTCAAAAACATGGAGACCAGGGAGAAGGGTGGGAATTTGGGGGGAGCATGGGCTGTTATAACAGGGATAAAGACGAGACCAGACAGAACTGGGGGTCAGGAATCAAATCCGCATCTTAGATAACTGTATACTAATGCGAGAACTATGGGGAACAAGCAGGCAGAACTCAAAATGCTAATAAATAAACACAACTATGACATAATTGATATCATAGAATCTTGGTGAGATAATATGCATGACTGGAATATTGGTATCAAAGGGTACATTTTGCTCAGGAAGGACAGGCAGGGCAAAAAGGGAGGAGGTGTTGCCTTATATATTAAAAATGTATACACTTGGACTGAGGTTGAGATGGAAATAGGGGACAGACTTGTTGAAAGTCTCAGGGTAAGGATAAAAGGGATAAAAAACAAGGGTGATGTCACGGTAGGGGTCTACTCCAGACCACCTAACCAGGAAAAAGAGGTGGATGAGGCTTTTTAAAATAACTAACAAAATCATCCAAAGCACAGGACTTGGTGGTGATGGGGGACTTCAACTACTCATACATCTGTTAGGAAAATAACACAGCACGGCACAGATTATTCAACAAGTTCTTGGACTGTATTGGAGACATTTTTTTTCCAGAAAGCTACTAGGGGAGAGGCTGTTCTAGATTTGATATTGACAAAAATGGCGGAACTGGTTGAGAATTTGAAAGTGGAAGGCAGCTTGGGTGAAATAAATCATGAAATGGTAGAGTTCATGATTCTAAAGAATGGTAGGAGGGAGAACATCAAAATAAAGACAATTGATTTCAAGAAGGCAGACTTTAGTGTAAGAAGAGTCAGGATGAGCTCTACCCTGACATCTGGTGGCAAGTTGTGGTGGGTTGTGGAAAAGAACTTCAGGGGCTGATCTCATTTGCATAGGGACACCCACCTCGCCTAGATGGTCTCTTTGGCTGCTGTAGGAGCCCCAGTTTCTTTGTAATTGGGGCAGGAAGAAAAAACTGTTATTATCCTGATTATGTGACTCAAGGACAGTGGAACTGTACTTGGCCTTTTGTTATGATGGAGGGACTCACCATCAACTAAGCAGCACTGAGTAGGCAAGGGTTGTGGGTTCCAAAACCCAGTGAATTGAGAGCGAGAGAGGCTGGGGATAGGTATTAATGCCTGGTGGTATGGGCCCTGGTGGTTGTCCTACATGCCAATTGTACCTTCTCCACTGTGGAATATCAGAGCTAGTTTTGATTCCACTAGGAGTCTAGTTACAGGCTGCTGAGCTGAATTCACTTTGGGCCAATGGCGCACCAGCACTGAGGCTCCCCTACTACAAACTGAAATCACTAAAGAGCTGAAATCACTGAGTGTTGTGTTAAGTAGTGGGGGGAGGGCTGAAGATATATTGCAGAGCAGTTCGCGGGACAGCTGGAGCAGCTGGCAGAGCAGAGTGGCTGGCATAGCAGAGCAGTTTGCACGATGGCTGGAGCAGCTAATGGGATGGCTGGAGGGGCAGAGTGGGGCGGCTGGTGGAGCAGAGCAGTTTGTGGGATGGCTGGAGCGGCTCATGGGATGGCTGGTGGGGTGGGGTGGAGCAGAGCGGCTGGCAGAGCAGAGCGGAGCACAGCCCCACAGAGAGGTGGGGCAGTTGGCTTCGGACCATGTAAGGTGCCTCTTAACCCCCCCATTTCCACCCAGGTTGGGAGGTAAAACTCTGCAGATAAACTTTTGAACTCTGGGGCTGCACTGACCAGGGACAGAGACTTTTGGGTTGTTGGACTTTTGGGACTTTGGGTGACTTTTGTGTTATGAATCCTGTGGTGGTGTTTCCCCAACATGAGGCCACCTTGTTTTCCTCTGTTATTAAAAGGCTTTTGCTACACTCTGACTCTGTGCTTGCAAGAGGGGAAGTATTGCCTGTTAGAGGCGCCCAGTGGGGGTGGTATATATTCCCAGGTCACTGGGTGGGGGCTCGAGCCAGTTTTGCATTGTGATATTGGAATGGAACCCCTAGATATTGAACCCAGCCCTTGTTGCTGCCAACTCGGATGGGCAGAAGCAAACTCTGGAAGTTGGTACATTGTTACATTAGCAAACTCTGGAAGTTGGTAGGTACATTGTTACATTAGCAAACTCTGGAAGTTGGTAGGTAAGATCCCATGGGAAGCAAGTTTAAGGGGAAAAACAATTGAAGACAGTTGGCAGTTTTTCAAAGAGACATAATTAAGGGCACAACAGCAAACTAACCCACTGCGTAGGGAAGATAGTAAGTGTGGCAAGAGACCACCCTGGCTTAACCAGGAGACCTTCAGTGATCTAAAAAAAAAAAAAAAGAGTCCTACAAAAAGTGTAAACTAGGTCAAATTACAAAGGATGAATATGAACAAATAAACAAGTATGTAGGGACAAAATCAGAAAGGTCAAAGCACAAAATGAAATCAAACTAGCAAGAGACATAAAGGGTAACAAGAAAACATTCTACAAATACATTAGAAGCAAGAGGAAGACCAAGGACAGGGTAGGTCTGTTACTCCATGGGGGTGGGGGGGGATAACAGAAAATGTGCAAATGGCAGAGGTGTTTAATGACTTCTTTGTTTTGGTTTTCATCAAGAAGGTTGGTGGTGATTGGACATCTAACATAGTGAATGCCAGTGAAAATGAGGTAGGATCAGAGACTAAAATAGGGAAAGAACAAGTTAAAAATTACTTAGACAAATTAGATGTCTTCAAGTCTCCAGGGTCTGATGAAATGCATCCTAGAATACTCAAGGAGTTGACAGAGGAGATATCTGAGCCATTAGTGATTATCTCTGGAAAGTCATGGAAGACCTGAGAGATTCCAGAAGACTGGAAAAGGGCAAATATAGTGCCAATCTATAAAAAGGGAAATTGGGACAACCCAGGGAATTACAGACCACTCAGCTTAACTTCTATACCCAGAAAGGTAATGGAGCAAATAATTGAGCAATTAATTTTCAAACATCTAGAAGGTAATAAGGTGACAAGTAACAGTCACCATGGATTTCTCAAGATCAAATCATGTCAAACCAACCTGATAGCTTTCTTTGACAGGGTAACAAGCCTTGTAGATGGGGGGAAGCAGTAGATGTGGTATACCTTGACTTTTGGTACTGTCTTGCATGACCTTCTCATACACAAGCATGATACAACCTAGATGGAGCTACTATAAGATGGGTGCATAACTGGTTGGAAAATCGGTCCCAGAGAGTAGTTTTCAGTGGTTCACAGTCATGCTGGAAGGACATAATGAGTGGGGTCCCACAGGGATCAGTTATGGCCCTGATTATGTTCAATATCTTCATCAATAATTCAGATAATGGCATAGAGTGTACACTTATAAAGTTTCCGGATGATACCAAGCTGGGAGGGGTTGCAAGTGCTTTGGAGGATAGGATTAAAATTCAAAATGATCTGGACAGATTGGAGAAATGGAAGTAAATAGGATGAAATTCAATAAGGAAAAATACAAAGTACTCCATTTAGGAAGGAACAATCAGTTGCACACATACAAAATGGGAAATGACTGCCTCAGAAGGAGTACCGCGGAAAGGGATCTGGGCGTAACAGTGGATCACTGTTGCAAAAAAAGTGAACATCATTCTGGGATATGTTAGCAGGAGTGTTGTGAGCAAGACACAAGAAGTAATTCTTCCACTCTATTCCATACAGATTAGGCCTCAACTGGAGTATTGTGTCCAGTTCTGGGCACCACATTTCAGGAAAGATGTGGACAAATTGGAGAAATTCCAGAGAAGAGCAACAAAAATGATTAAAGGTCTAGAAAACATGACCTGTGAGGAAAGATTTGAAAAAAGAAAAGGGTTTGTTTAGTCTGGAAAAGAAAAGACTGAAAGGGGACATGATAACGGTTTTCAAGTACATAAAAGGTTGTTACAATGAGGAGGGAGAAAAATTGTTGTTCTTAACCTCTGAGGATAGGACAAGAAGCAATGGCCTTAAATTGCAGCAAGGGAGGTTTAGGTTGGACATTAGGAAAAACTTCCTAACTGTCTCAGTGGTTAAGCACTGGAATAAATTGCCTAGGGAGTTTGTGGAATCTCCATCACTGGAGATTTTTATGAGCAGGATAGACAAACATCTGTCAGGAATGGTCTACATAATATGTAATCCTGCCATGAATGCAGGAGATTGGACTAGATGACCTTTCGAGGTCCCTTCCAGTCCTATGATTCTATGGTTAATACAGTGTTAAGGGATACATTTTCAGATTGGTGCATGTGGGATCAGAAGTAAAGTTTCACTTGACAATAGCAGCAGTGGGTGTACAATAAAAATCTGATATATATCCATAAGTGCAAAGAAATTCAGAGTTATGACTGGCACACGATTCTCAATCAGGTCCTCTGAATGAATGGTTCCATTATAAACATATATATCATTATTATTGCGGCACTGTATATGGTCTGTGAAATCACCTACTCCTGTGATGGTCATGCCCTTAATGTTGTTTTAAGTAATCTTTTATTTTTTCTAGTTGTACCATAACAAAGTCTGAAAAGACAGTGAAGAGATGAGGATCAGTGTGGTTGAGTGACCAACTTTGTGGGTGTTGTGTAGATGGGCAGAGTGCAAGCTGTAGAACACTACCTGTTAGCCCATTGGACAGGGAAAATGGATTGAGTATAAATAAGAGTGCAATAGTGAAAACTCGCACCCATGAGGGTAATGCAGATTTACACCATTATACTAATGGGGCTTGTTAGTTTCACATCCTACTGATCTCTGGCTTTAGGCTCTGTTTGGACAGGCAAAAAAATGTTTTGTAAATCATGTTAGCCTGTGCTAGTGTTAACCCAGCTAACAGGTCTGATGGTGTTTGCTATCTATGTTTTAGCCTAGGAGGGAGTAATTCAAGAGTGCTAGGCCTGTGTTTTAACAGGACTTTTCAGTCATGCTACAGTAGCTCAGCTGAGCTAATATGACTGAAATACAGACTTTTTGTGCAGGTCAAGACAGGGCCTCACTAGTTTTTGAGGTATAGGAGATTAGTGAAAACGCAAGTTTTTTGTTCTTTGTATTTAGTACGTGATACAACAAATTTCAGTTCTGTGGAGCCGAAAGTTTATGCAGATATCTTTTTTTTTTAATTATTGCAACCTTTCATGCTTACCTAAATCCGAGTCCCCCTTGAGATTTATAGAGTTGAGCCCTCTTTTAAGGTACAATATATTTTGGTGTTTACATTCTTTTCTGCTTGCAAGATTAGACAGCATTGCATTGTTTTGTATGAATAAACATGGGGAGGTGGGTGCGCCTGCAAGTTGCTTGCTAACGTACTTTCTAAATGTCTTCTGGCTCACAATAGCAAGTCAACTGTATACTTGGGCTGAACAGGGACAGAAAACTGCAGGGACATGAGGAAACAGGTAGAAGGTCTACAAATGTTTTAGGCATTTTGCCTAACGGACAAAAATCTGAACTAATAAACAATTTTAGAGAGACTCTGACAAGTTAAAATGTGCAGTACTTTATTTTAAGAAAAAATTGAGCCTAGTTTACTTTTCACTGCTTATGCTGTTTCTTTAATTTTGCATTTTTCTCATCCTTGGCATGACAATAGAGTAGCAAGTTTCACTTCTGTTTCTTAGACAATTTCTAGTTAATTCCAGTTTGTTTCACCTTTTTTTCCTTTGTATTTAACAAATTGATGGAAACCTTTTTCATTGGGTCTTTAGGTTTTGTAAAATTTTATTTTTTACAATACCTAAATTTGAGACAAAATTTGAACTTCATGATGCCCCTTTAATTACAGTCATTTCTGAAAGAAATATTCACAGCAATATTTCCAGAAAAGAACTGGAACTTTGGAAAAGGCAGGCTGAAGCTTAGATTTCTGGAACTGTTATAAAAATAAGACATTTCATCATCATTCATTGTACGGGGTTTATGACTATTAAAGAAATTAGAAACCTCCTAAAGGCATTCATATACACGTTATTCCTCTATTACAGCCTCATTAAGCACACTAACAGTAACATTTAAAAATACATTAGTTCAATGGTCAAAAATGACATTTAAGAACCCACAAACAAAAGAGAAAAAAATCACTCTACTTAACCAACCTTCTCAGCAAACGCCTGAATAACTACCGTAGAGAGGTTGTGAAATGAGCCTTCCATTGACAATACCTTCTCCTGATCCCAATGTGCACGAGGGATTGTTAACTTGAGCATCCCAGTTGATCTTAGCTCCCAGGAGAGAGGTGGTGTCTAATGTACACAGGGCCAAATCATAAAGGGCATTTTGATTAAACTTTCTTTAGAAAGGTTTCTAAAGGCAGTAAGTGTACCCAGAATAACCAACACCCTACTGGCTAAGGAACCCGCCTCAACGAATTGAGGCCTAGGTTCAAGCGCTCATGCTGGCTAATTTGTATCTCGTACACCACAGGTGAGTGCTTTTCTGGTGTGGGTGGGCCTTTCTCACTGTTTCTGGGTTTTTTTAGGAATTTTTCAAAGAGTCTCACTTTCATTCTGCATCAGAACAAAATCAGTTTTCATAATTGCAGGGTCTTTTCTTTTTTTCAAAACAGGATTGTTGTTTTCCAGACAGACCTCGTTCTTTATTAGCATGAAACACCTCTAAGATCTCAATCCTGCAAGAGGATCTGTGCGTGGGTGTGTCTGCATGAATTAGCTTGCCGGATTGAAGCAGGCAGCTCTATTCTCTACTTCAGCGGTTCCCAAACTTGTTCCACTGCTTGTGAAGGGAAAGCCCCTAGTGGGCCGAGCCAGTTTGTTTACCTGCCGCGTCCGCAGGTTCGGCCGAATGTGGCTTCCAGTGGCCGCAGGTTCGGCCGATTGTGGCTTCCACTGCTCCAGGCCAATGGGAGCCGCTGGAAGCGGCAGCCAGTACATCCCTCAGCCCGAGCCATTTCCAGCAGCTCCCATTGGCCTGGAGCAGCGAACTGCAGCCACTGGGAGCCATGATCGGCCAAACCTACGGACGCGGCAGGAAAACAAACTGGCCTGGCCCACCAGGGGCTTTCACTGCACACGCAGCAGAACAAGTCTGGGAAACACTGCTCTACTTGGTGACATTTCCAAGTGGTCTTCAATCCTATGTAGAGTGAATCCAATGTGTGAGTGACAGATTCATTGGTAAGTATGGAGAGGATCTCATCCAGTAGGAAAGGTCACAAACTACTTGGCAAGCAAAGATTTCCAGAAAATTACTGGTCATTGCTGATGATGAGACAATCAATAGGACTATTACATTGTGAATAATGGTAGCAAAAAATGGGCATCCCTCTTTGACTACCAGTGCACATATAATCTTAGTTCACCAGCATCATCTTTGTCTTCTCTGGACTGAGTCTCCACCATCTAGCTCCTATCCAAGCGCCAAGCTCAGACACTGGAAAAGCATCCTATCTTAACAGGATGATTACTTTAAATATATAAGAATGGTATTTTTGGGTCTGACCAATGGTCCATCTAGCCCTGTATCTTGTCTTCTGACAGTGGCTAATGTCAGATGCTTCCAAGGGAATGAATGGAACAGGGCAATCATCAAGTATACATCTCCTGTCGTCCAGTCCCAGCATCTGGCAATCAGAGACTTAGGGGAACACCCAGACCATGGAGTTGCATTCCTGACCATGTTAGCTAATAGCCACTGTTGGATCTATCCTCCATGAACATATCTAATTCTTTTTTGAACCCAGATACAATTTTGGCCTTCACAGCATCCCCTGGCAACGAGTTCCCCAGGTTGGCTGTGAGTTGTGTGAAGAAGTACTTTCTTTTATTTATATTAAATCTGCCCCCTGGTTCTTGTGTTATGTAAAGGGGTCACTTTCTCTACACCATTTATGATTTTATAGACCTCTATCATATCCCTACTTAATCATCTCTTTTCCAAGCTGAACAGTCCTAGTCTTCTTAGTCTTTCCTCATATGGAAGCATTTCCATGCCCCTAATAATTTTTGTTGCCCTTTTCTGTACCTTTTCCATTTCTAATATATCTTTTATAACTTTGACACAGAAGAGACACACAAGGTGGCTAAATGACATTTTTGAAGGCAATTATTGGTCAAAAGAAATTCTCATTTTCATAGGCATTTCATAAATCGTACAATAGGGTGCTTATAAGAAAATACCTGATGTATTAGTGTTCATTTAATAAAAACTATGATTGCAAATATATTTCAAAATGCTCATGGTGCTGGCTGAGATACACAGAGATTTTGCTTGGCCACCACCGATAAAGTGATTCATTTTAAATCTTATAAAGTGTAACACACTTCATCTGTTTTATCATTGATTAAACAAAGTGATGATGCAACAATTAATGCCAGGTGGTCACAGCCAAAAGTCATCTGGCAGTGTTCCACTCAACGAAGTGTGCAGTTCAGCACTTTGTTGTACTGCTGAGTCAAAACTGTGAGTAAGAGGCACACAAATGCTCTCATGTGTATATGTGTGGAATTTATCTTTTTTTCATTGCTATTTTCTATGGAGAAATAACTAACATATACACTTTGAGTCTCTGATTTTGTTTCTTTTTGTTGTTGTTGCAGATAGGCTTATTTTTTATAACCCAATATTGCAGATGTATCTAATGAATGCAATGCTATGTGTGTGCACTTTTAGCTACATGATCCAGTACTGCTTTTAATTAAAGCTGTGTTGGAATTTCCATTTGAAGAAAATATTTTTGAGTTTCATCAGGAAAAAATTTACCCTGGACTCAAATATAAGAGATTTTTGA
Source organism: Lepidochelys olivacea (assembly GCF_965140295.1). Taxonomy (NCBI): domain Eukaryota; kingdom Metazoa; phylum Chordata; order Testudines; family Cheloniidae; genus Lepidochelys; species Lepidochelys olivacea. Next base: position 50,987,639 of record NC_140421.1, on the reverse strand, counting down.
TGCGTCTAAAAAAAATACTAAATAAGGTTCATTGTTAGTGACTAGAGGAGAAGCATGTTCTTGTGGAAACTTCAGGACTGAGAGTCAGGAGATCTAGTTCCATTCTAAACTCTCTCATAAACTACTTGTGTGAACTTGTTTTTTTTCTGGTCCCAATTCAGCAAAAGACTTAAGCTCATGCTTACAATTAGACATGTTCTCAAATCCCACTAAAATAAATGGGATTTAAGCACATGGTTAAATTTAACACATACTGGAGTGATTTGCTGAATCAGAATGGTTTACTGACTTGGGGCCTTAGCTGATAAAATCAGCAGTGAAAAAATTTCGTTGGGAAAAATACACAGGACCAGATCCTAAGGTGATGCATAACTCTGCTTAAATCGGTAAAGCGTTGCCAGCTAACACTAGCTGAGGATCTGGCCCATCCTCTGAGTTCTGTGCAGTTTATAAAAGTAAGACAGAACAGTAACATTTTGAATCCAGCAGTCTTGAAATTTTCCCTTTAAAGTTTCTCTCTAAAAAATGGTGACCAGTCACTGGAAAGACGGACTAATGTGAGTTATGCTTCAGTTTTCTGGGATTGTTATTTATTTATTTTTTTCTTCTCAGCTTGAGCCGTACTAAGTGCCCTAACACAATCAAAACATGAACTCTTGCTAAATATCTTGGGCGTGTGCCACATATAACTCAAGGAATGTTTTAAGTAACTTAACAATCAAACTTTAAAAGAGCGGTTTCTGATAATCTATTAAATATACACAATTGAGAGGACTCTCTGAAAACATTTATATAGATCCTTTATAGAAATAAACCCTTTTTTCTTCAGAAATCTTTCCAGAATATGTTCCTTTTTTCTTTTGCAGCCTTGAAAGCCAGTTTTTAAAATTTTATTACTGCTATACAATGTTTTATAATAAAGAGCAACTTTATAGCTGTCTTGTGAGTTTATTTGCACATATAATAGATAAATGTAGAAATTGCTAGTTTTTATGGGACTAATCCTCATAGTTTTAAAACCAACAACAAAATCCCCGCTGACTTCAGTGTTGCAGAATCAATACTTAGATGCAAAGGGATAAAAAGAAAAATAATAATAATCATACTTTCTTGAGATTTTTCCCTTTCTTAATATGTTTTTGAACATTTTTGGTAAAGTGGACCTCCTCCAGGTTTGACTTGGCGTGCAGTGACAGCAAATGAGCATATAAAATTACTGCAACATGAGCTGTGCCATATCTAGACACAAATGATTGAAATAAATGAAGACACCAGGCCAGATCCCCAGCGAGTGTAAACTGGCATATCTCCGGTGAAGTCAATGAAGCTACAGCAAGCTGAGGATCTGGCTCACAGTTTTTACATGTTAACACTGAACTTTGTGCTGAGATCCCGGCAAACTCCCATTGACATCAGTGGGGCCAGGACTTCACTCTGTGTCTGGAAAGCTAAACTGTGAGTGCTTTCATACTTCACAAACGAAGAGAAAACTTTCTGAGTGGGTCTATACAATCAATGGGAGAATCCCAGAAATATTACACAGAGTCCCCCGAATCAGTAGGGTAAATCAAACTGTATAGCAAATAAATATAGAACCAAGCATGTCAGCCCACCAAAGCTTTAACAGATGTTGATCTACATATTCTAAGTAGCAAGCAGCTTGAATTAGCTCACATGGAAAATCTGCATTTACCCCTGGTCTTACACTATTAAGCTTGTGTCTGACTTTTAGAAATAGTGTTATAATTTGTCAGGGTGCATCCTTCCCAAGATTTCATATTTGATAACAGCAGATTGTTTCATTCTTATTGGGTGTGGCAAAGTGAATTCAGGTGAAATATCGGTGCTCCTGCAAAGCCAAAGAAAAATGTGTTTTGCATGGGGGAAAGTGTTTTTCTTCATCTTTTTGCATTGAAAAAAAAATGGGGTAATCTAATCTAAAATCCCCATTACTATATTAGTCAGCAAAGTGCCTGGCCTTGTCACTGCTAGATAAAACATTATCATACATATCGTAATTTTGCTTTCACAAGTAGGAGTTAACATGTGGCACTTGGGTTGTAAAAATGCTCTTTCTTTAAGAATGAAATATAGTAAAAATCTAAAGTCCTAAAACAAGGCTGTAGTTTTGTTGGCTTGCTTTTGAGTTCAACAATTCCTCCAGTAATCATATGTACAGTAGAAAATAAATCTCTGTGCTAAAGAGAAGAGGAAAGAGAAAAGATTTTGCTACTGAGAAATCTGTGGTACCTGGCTATATTAGAGCTGGTAAGTAATTTAATAATAAAAGAATTCTGAACCACTACTATTTCCTGAATAATAGTGCTAACTTCAGCTCATTCTAGTTCACAGAGTCATTTTATTTTTAGTCACATCTGTTCAGACAACTCCAAAGTATTTGGAAAATATTTGTGATGGCTGTGACGATTATTTATTCATTTTTTTTTACCAGAAAGTGCATTATTCACAATTTTTTATTTTTCTATTTAAAAATATTCAGTCATCCGATCAGGAAGCAGAAACAATACAATGTGATTAAGATCAGAAGCAAAATACACAATGTGAACTACGGTTTGATAACCTACTATCTGAAAATTGTTCTCACAAACTATTCAGGGTGTTATGAACAACAAATACATCTGATCAGTTTGGGAAAGATTAATGGTCCATCAAAGGAACTAGCATGGTCATGACTAGTTCTAGACTGGACACTGGGTGAATAATACATATCTTTTCATATTGTCAAAACAGGAATAATTTTCAAACTTGGGCACCTAGAAATAGCTTAAATCCATATTGATGCTCCTAAATATCTATTTTAATCACTTAACTCAAAAGTGAGGTTCCTAAATATCAATTTAAGTATCTAACTCTAGGTCGTTACATTTGAAAATAGGGCCCAAAAGTGTGCCATAAGTAAACTAGGTGAGTCAGAATTTGAATTGCTTTGTGACTAAATTCTGATTTGGCCTCACACCTTCCAGTACTGCCTTTGCAATCAGATACGGTTACCACAGCACTCAGATTACCAAAATGCTCTGTACTGAGTCCTGTGAATAACTCTGAGGCAGCACCTTTTCATGACCTCAGCCAAATTGATGGGTTTTTGAAGAACTGTTGCAGTAGTCGATCAGTTGTTTTAAGTTAGGGCTGTCTTAAAATCCACTCCTGTTCTAATCTTAAAAATGAATATGAAAAGCTGCCCCAAACAGATTTAATAGATTTAGAGTGCTCACTAGTTTACTTACAGATGAATCTTCAATATGTAATTTAGGCGTGACCTTGTGATACAGCAATAGAAAAACAAGATAGATTTCAGATGTATGTCACCTATGCATTAGTGACCCAGCCTCTGCTTGTGAATTAACAACTGTGTGTCTTGTGTCAAATGTTTTTCTAATACCTGAGGAGCTGAGAGCTTCTCTACATTACAAAGGTTAATTGAGGAGCATGCATTAGTTTCTTTACTTGCGTGGCAGCTCCAGGACAGACTAGAAAGATGAGACTGGCTCCTCCTATGTACAAGGAGGGTTTGACAAGTCTTCCTGATTGATTGTGCCCCTCTTTTGGGGCTGGGCACAAGCACAGTCTTTGCACTTTCCTGAACACAGATGATGTAAACTTAGCGCCATCACCTGCATTAGACTGTGCCACATAAAAGCATAGTTGTGGCAACGTTGGAGGTGCTCTTTATTAATTACTGATACTGTGTCTGGATCTGTCACTAGTGTGCTGGTCTGTACCATGATAGCGGGTATTTCACCCTAGGGTCTGACTGAGTCGCAGACCTTAACCCTTCTCTAATAGTTGCCCTTAAAGGTGGTTAAGAGGTGAGGGCAGAGTGAGTAGCCTTAATGGCTCTAGACCACTCTCATGATTAGATCAGAAGCCTTGTGATACATGAGGAAACCCAGTGTTTGCACATCTGATCGTCTAATGCCACATTTCTTGCTTTGTCACAGTCTCTTTCCATTACAGCAGCATCTTTCTCAATAGTTTTCATATGTGTCATCTGTTGTCCTCCTCTTTTCCCTCTTCCACCAGATGGGTAACTGTTCAAGGGCTTGTCTTGGAATACGTTTTTGACATCTGTACAACATGTCCAAATCACTTCAGCCTTCTTTCTTTAATCATTGGCTGCACCGGGGTGGCCAACCCGAGCCGGAGAATAAGCAAGAATTTACCGGTCTGCATTGCCAAAGAGCCACAGTAATATGTCAGCAGCCCCCCCATCAGCTCCACTCCCCGTTCCCAGCACCTCCTGATTGGCTGTTTTGTGGCATGCAGGAGCCTCGGGGGGTGAGGAGCGAGGGCATGGCAGGCTCAGGGAAGGAGGTGGGAAGGGGTGGAGTGGGGGCAAGGCCTTTGGTAGAGCCAGGGGTTGAGCTGTGAGCACCCCCCCGGCACATTGGAAAGATGGTGCCTGTAGCTTCAGCCCTGGAGTCGGTGCCTAGACAAGGAGCCGCATATTCACTTCTGAAGAACCACATGTGGCTCTGGAGCCACAGGTTGGCCACCCCGGTCTACACAGTCTGTTGACCAGTCCTTTGTTACACATCAGTGTTGGTCACTTTATGCCACCAGCGGACACCAAGTATTCTCCTCAAACATCTCTGATGGAATTAAGTTTCCTGTTCTTGTAAGGATCTCCTCATTTTTTCCAGTTATTTACCAGTGTTGAAAAAGCTCCACTTGCTTTCCAGATTCTTGCTTTCACCACCTAATGGAGTTGTGTGATTGTGCTTCCAAGACATTCAAAGTTGTTAATCATGATGCACCCATTGCTATCAGTCACATATGTACTATCATTACAGACTCCACTTTCAACTATCATGATTCATTTTCTTTTGGCTGGTTCTTAATCCTACTTTGGCAGATTCACATTTGACATTGGTAGTGATTTTTTTCATGCCATCATCGCCTGTGTTCAATAGAACAATGTGATTTGCAAAGTCAAGATCTTGACATTTTCCTCTACTTCACTCCAGTATCTTCTTTTTGCAACACGTAATCTATCACAATGTAGAAGACAAGGGATAATAACATGCAACCCTGCCACACTTCAGGGATGATATCAAACCGATTAGTCTCTCCACTTCCTGTCTTTATACAGCATTTTTAACCTTCATACAGCATTGTGATCAGTGACACTGTCTTTCTAGAAAAGCCCATATTGTCACAAGATCTTCTGTAGCGACTCTATGAAGGTGCTCTAAAGCTCTGGTGAAAACTAAGTTCAAAACTAGTCTCCTCTGGCAGGCAAGCCCTTTCTTAATCAATCATTTCAAGGTAAAGATGTGATCTACACACAGTCATTTCAATCTGAAGCTTGCTTGCTCATTACACAATTTTTCATCTGGATCTAGAGTGATTCTGTTCTATCTACTGTACACAACACTTTTCTGGGTACTGCAAGTAGAGGTATCCATCACCAATTATCATACACAAGGTAGTTACATTTCTTTGGTAATTTACAGATCTCACTGTCTTTCAGTCTCCAGGCAGAATTCTTTCTCCCAGCCTGTATCACAAAGTTTATGCATTTCATGTGTTACCATGTCCTCCTCAGCTTTAACAGTGACCTTATCTTAATCAGTGACTCTGCTGTTTTTCAGCTGCTTAATTGCTTTCCTTCTTTCTGCTTCTGAAATTTCTAGCAGAGAAATATTGAACTATTGCTCTCATGGGGAGGATCCAAATCAGTTTGAACAAGAGAGAACCAGAATGAGTTCTTCAGATGCACAGGAAAATCTGGGCTTGCTAGGAGCATGTAAGTTGGTTCTGTTCTGTTCTGTTCCTGTAACTGAAGAGGAAATCCCAACTGATTTATCTTGTAGGAAAGTTAAAATCAGATTATACTAAATCTGCTGGCTGTAGGCTGTTGCTTTAAAATCCTTTTTTTCTTTTTTTAATGCTTTGTTCTAATTGCTGAATAAAAATAAGTCTTTTGGTTTCTATCACTGGTCTCAGGTTCCGAAAGGGAGGAAATACAGGTGCCCAATACCTAATCATATCTGCAGGGTGATGAACAGTTGGTATTCATGTGGTATTATACCCAGGCCCCTGTCTAAGAGTGGAAAAATTATGAGATTTTACCCCAAGACTGGTAAGGGACAAGAGGCTGAGCACCTGAGGCAGTTGCTGCCAGAGAAACCAGAAAGGGGACTGCTAACCCTGCAACTGTGACCGTAGGAAAAAGTGTGGGCCACTGCTGACCCTTCCCCCCCGAACTGGCCAGCAGTAGTGGAGCTGCAAGATGGGGCAAATGAATGCTGCACCGCCTGCAGGATGGGGGGAAGGAGCTGCTTTCTCTCTCTCCACCATTTCACATGCTAAGTAGAATGAAGAGAAATAGCTTGCAGAGGACTGTAGGCTATGTTCCCTCTAATTTGTTACATCCACATGCAGAATCAATTTTGTTATGTGCAACAATATGGAGGTCAGGTGTGGCAGGGGATGGGGCCGAGGGATTCGGAGTGTGGGAGGACACTCAGGGCTGGGCAGAAGGTTGGGGTGCAGGGGAGGTGAGGCTCTGGCTGGGGGTGTGGGCTTGGGGGCAGGGCCAGGGATGAGTGGTTGGGGGTGCAGGCTGCCCAGAGGCTGTGGTGGGGAGAGAGGACTCCCCACAGCCCCCTCTCACGGCAGCAGCCAGGAACTGGGGGAGAGGTGCCTCTCCCCAGCCGCAGCAGCTCCAGGGCTGGGGGAGAGGTGCCTCTCCACCCTGCATGCCTGCGCAGCCTTTAATAGGCTGCTGTGTGGCCGCACAGCTTAGAGAGAATTTAGACTGTCGGAGGATAGTACCCTTAATTCCACACAAAAGAAGGGAAATCTTCCTCTCTATTTTTAAAAATAAGTAATTGTTAATTCAATTGTGCTACAAACAGACCAGACAACCCAGCAGCACCCTGAAATACTCTGCTTTCCCTAGTAAACACACTTTAACTTAACCAATCACAAGCATTAATTCCCATAACAAATGGTTATCTAGTTTCTACACTGCATTTCTCAAAAAGCCACAAGCCTAAGATCAAAGTTCACAATTTTTCTCAGCTATAAGAAGCCTCGTTCTTTAGGTATTCCAGACTGTAAAGGGGAAACTAAGGGATGCTATTTAGGACCTCTCCATCTCTCTGGATGTATTTCAGCATTATGATGCTCAGGATTTACAAACAACAATACACAACAATTCTCTTTGTGTTGTAACATTAATTTTATTTATTTTCTCCACCATAGAAAGGACAAAGCATTCTTCTTCAGCTGAAAAAAATCCTCTAAAGGCTAAGAACTTTTCCAACATCCTTTTCATTCCCCTGGGCCAAAAGTAAGATCTGAATATTTCAGCAGTACGCCAGGGTAACCAAAATCTAAAGAAAAATTTGTCAGGTCAGTTAAAAAGAAGCCAGACAAGGCATTTGTACATGCACATTTAAACTTATGCTTGAAATGACCCAAATTTCCTGTCACATGTTTGTTTGTTTTTCACCCCTGGACCTAGATAGTCATCTGCTTATAGGTCTTGATCCAGTCTCCATTTAAGCCAGTTGATAAACCTCCATTGACATAAATGGTGCAGGAACAAATCCACAGAAACCATTTCGACTGAAATTACATTAGCCAGCAGCTTAGACTCTCCTATGCCTGTCATCTATGTAAGTACAAAATGTTTCCATATTTTTTGTGCTGTTTCTCATTTAACTAAGTGGGAAATTTGAATATGTGCCACTGGTGCAAAATTTTCAATAGACATCAAAGTGCATCTGTCTTCTAGGCCTGTTATTCTAAGGCTGTTGTATTTTATCTCTCAATGTGCTTGAGTAATGTAATGCAAAGAGGACTCACATTTTGAGCGAAACTCCACAAAAGTAGTTGCATGGGTGTGCGTCTCCGCTGCACAATACAAAACCCGCATTGTAAACAATGATTCTGACTGTGATTCTGATGGTGGCACCACTTGGACGTACTGTGTTAATCACATTGTCATTAATTAATCCAGCCAGCATCAGAACTCTACTAGGAGGACCGGGATGTAACTCAGTCCTGGCAGGACAAATATTCAATTCTACTTGCCTGTTCATGAGCAAGTGTTTATGGTCGTTTCAAAGAAATATTTATGAAGCCTTCTAAAAATGATACTCATTGCTGACTAATGCCACTAGGCACTTGTACTATATGGTAATTCCAGTATTCACTGGCATAATTGTAATTCCTCTGTGGGGACAACGTTGGACTTTGAATGTAAGTAGGGGGAAGTGTCTTTGAATAATTTTTATTGTCCTCCTGTGCCCGCTGTTCTTTAAGTGAGAGCCTGTCTATGAAGGAATTTCTGTCCTCCTAGACTCCCTCCCCCATGCCCCTGCCCCTACATTTAGAAGACTGAGCAAATTGGGAGGGGTGAACTTGAAACCCTACAATATTATATTGCTAACCTGATCACAACCCTACTGTATTTTCCTGTCTGGAAGTCCTATTGAAAGTCAATGGACATGATTCTGATCTCACTTATATCGCTGTAACTCTGTTGACTTCTGCTACTGATTTACAGTGCTGTACGTAAGACTAGAATCTGGTACGCTGCAGTATCTGATAACATTTGCTGTATGTTGGGACAGACAAATCACCTCAGATAAAATAAAATAAAAACTTTAAACTTAAAGGTCAAAACTCTCTTTAGAGGTTTGAAAATATTTGGTTAACGTTGGTTCCCCAGCAGTGGCCGCAGCAGCACTATGACAGAGAAACTATTTCCAGGGTATTTCCAGTCCAGCTGAAACTGGATATGATCAGAAATGTAATGAAAATGCCTAATCTTGGGAGACACCCAAACCAGAGAGATTTGGATATGCTTTGGGGACTCTGTATGCCTTCTAAAGTACACAGAGTGTTCAAATCTTTTGAGGTTCACCCAGCATATGTTATCTAATCTGGTAAGTGACCTCACATTGGAGATAAGTGGTGATGCTACTACAAAGGACTCAGTGATGAATTTGATTAACTTTGCCTGTGCTGTGCTAGACAAAAAATGGCTGCAATCAGCTTTATACTCTTCAACCCTCTCCTCTATGGTAATTCTGTATAGCCCATGTGAGAAAAATAGGATGTTCTGTGTGATTTTAGGAATATGATGTTTTTTATTAACATATTTTAACAGGAGTTTGTTTCATGTATGTGTTGTGGATGGCTTTTCATGCAAATAGATGTTATGTTAAGAGAGTGAGCACGCAGGTTGAAGATGTCAGCTGTATTTACAAAATGCTTTTAAAAGAAGCTTCTTAACTCTGATGAAGACACACTTTTCTTTGAAACAAGTGATCCATTGATATCAACTTGAGGGATGCAGAAGATTTCACCCACTTAAATGGAGTATATTAAAAGAAGAATATTTTAATTATTAAACACTTTTTTCACTATTATAAATAGTGCCTCTTGGCAGTGTGCATCTAAATAGTCAATAGGCCCCACAAGTCTTGAGCACAGGTCTGGGAGTCATCACACTCCAATCTTCCACCTGGCAGCTAACAGACAACAGCTGAGACTGAAGTCCACAAAGCCCAAAAGGAGCACAAGCCCCACATCTATGCTCTGGTAGGGAGAATTCAAAGGCTCCTGATTGGGTCACAGCCAATTTATTTAAGCCAGAGGAGGGAATAGGAAATAGAGTTGGGCTCCACCCTACCATGGACTGCTTACCTGCTTGTCTTCTGATTGTGATCTCCAGGTAGTCTGACTTAGCCTGACAGTTGGTACCTGGTTCCTGTCCTCTGGTTCTGTTGCCTAATCCTGATCTCCTAGTATCCTGACTAGGTCTGATTCCATAACTGATTCCTGATAACTGCCTTCTGGTTTGGATATTAGGAAAAACTTTTTCACTAGGAGGGTGGTGAAGCACTGGAATGGGTTACCTAGAGAGGTGGTGGAATCTCCCTTCTTAGAGGTTTTTAAGGCCCGGATTGACAAAGCCCTGGCTGGGGTGATTTAGTTGGGGATTGGTCCTGCTTTGCGCAGGGGGTTGGACTAGATGACCTCCTGAGGTCTCTTTCAACCCTGATATTCTATGATTCTATGATTGATTCTGGAGTCTGATCTCCTGGCATTCCAGTTTGGCCTGATTCCTCGTAATTGGCTCATGATTCTAATAGGGCTGCCTATGCCCTGGCCTTGACACCAGTCCACTCCTATTTCTATTATTAAGACACACTACCTGCTTGTATTATATTGGTTATCAGGTCAATCCTTCAAAGTGCTGAGCTCCTCCTGTGAACTGATGGGTTCTCTTCACTACCACTGGCTTTAGTGAGAACTGAGGGCACTCAGCACTCTTATTTATGCTCAGCATCTTGTAGGATCAAACCCTATCTGAGCATTAGGCAAATCACACTGAATTTTCCCTCAGAAAAAGTGATCATGGAGGTTGATTATTTCTTTGACAAATTTAATTCATGTGCATAAGGAATGACATGAACTTTGAAAAGAGAAAAATAAAAACAAAACCTTCAAGTTAACCTTGACCATGTCTGATTATCCTAGTGTATGCTGTTGTTTGTTATTTGTATTACCATTGGGCCTTAGAGCATGAGTCAAGGACCAGGATCCCGCTGTGCTAGGTGCTGTACAAACACAGAACAAAAAGACACCTAATGGTCTCCTTCATTGTGCATCCAGGAGATGACCTCAAAAGAGTTGAAAGTAGGGTACAAAATTCAGGAAAGGCTATGCTAGTGTGGCAAAGTTTATAATTTTCAAGTCTAACTTTAAATCAGGTTACTGGGCTATATTCAGGTATTATGATGATGGTGTCAGGGCCAGAACAGTACCCTCAGAGATAAAAACATCCCAGTTCAGCAAGAAGCCTGTGCTTCAGTCCCATTAACTTCAGTGTTAGACACATGCTTAATAATTTTATTAAGATAATGTTGAAGTAAAAAGAAAATGGTACAGAGTTTAGGCATAGAAGTTTCTGGTTATCAGGGAATAAGGTACAGATTATCAAGGGGTGCGAAATTCGGTTTAGGAGTGGGTGGCGTAAGGAATACATAATCTGCAGTCTACCTGATTGGGGATAAAAGTTTAACGGGTCAAAGTACAGACATTGAGCTCTGGGGGTATGTTGTCCATATAATGGCTATATTCAGGTGTGGAGTATAATGAGCGGGTACGATGATGGGGATGGATCTACCCTCATTTGGTGGGATTTAATGTTCAGTGAGTTTATGGTTCCAGTTTATATGGTCCAATGGAAAAAAGTCTCTCAGTTAAGCAGGCACTAAAGTGCTTTGCTGACGATGGATGGATTTAAGCACATACACTGATTAACTGGCCACAGGATCCAGCATATTTACAATGGCTGTGTATGTGCACCGAAAATCAATTTTTTTGGTTTCTTACTGACATCTTCTCTGAATAAAAAATAAAATTTCTCTGGACTGTAGAGACCGAGGTGGATGTCTGTTCAGGCTCAATGATTACTTTTGAGGGTTATGGAACAAGATCTTGATTCAAATTTCAAATACTGTTCCCTTCCCAAAGACATAATTTCCTGAGGTATTCCCACATTTCACCTGATAATCATAATGAACCTTGAATTACAGGGTATTTAGGGGGGAAATAATCTGATTTTTAATTATGAAATTTATGTGGTAACTGTCTGGCTCACAGACTTTACAAGTGAATATAAAAACTTTTATGTAACAGTTTGAATATGGCTCAGGTCAAAAGTGTATAAAAGTCTTTGCTACTTGATAGCTCTTCAGAGGTGTGACTAGTCAGGTGAGCTATGGTCACATGTTGAATCAAAACCCTAGGGTCTTGAATTATAAACGTATGAGGGCTGTCTACAGGCTTGACCAAATATTTTTTTTCAGTAACTAGAGTATAAATGAGTAGTTCATGAGGCAATTACATCAGCAAAACCAACAGAAGAATGTTTCTGCACATCCGATGTACATATACATAAGAAAGAAAACATGTTTGTATAAAATCCATGTGATTTTGATCAAACAAATTAACTTGGACCTCTAATCACTTTGGCCTCTGATCCATCTTACCGGGACTTGTTTGATTAGGGGGGAAAAAGCAACTAATATAATCTACTTACTGACTTATGTGACCTAAAATGTGAACGTGAAGCTAACCTAGAGTCTAAATGCCCCTCCCCTACCTTTCCCACCAGGTGGGGGGCTACTGGGATAGACAGCTGGAATGAAGGGAGAATGCATATCTAAGAATGCAGGGGTGGGCTCCTCCTCCCCTCCTCTATAGACTTCCAGCCAAAGGGAGCTGGTTGGCCCTGCACTCCCCCTCTAATTAATTTGAACCTCCTCTCAGATTTATGGGGTCTTGCTGAGGATCTAGTCCTATAACTCCTGGCCATATTAAATAGTCAGTTGTCATTTATTAAGGCCAACCTGCTTGTTATTGAGAAGTGACCTTTTAGTTCCTGGTAGCCTGACACCAAAAAATGTACTTTTGTATCTTTTTGCATGAAGACAGTATCTTCTTGTCAATCAAACACTGTGCTGATTATGAACAAATTATCTCTAATTTTTCTGCTCATCAGCCCCTGGCAAAAAGGCAATTCAACCACTCTATCAATTTCCCCAAGAATTAAATTCTGAATACATTAGGGTTACTTTAGCTTAATGAATTTGAATGTTTATGGCATTAAAATTTAATATAGTGATAGAGTTTAAAGTGGTAACACAGGACATCTAAATTATTAGGCATTTCTAATATCTGAGATTAGACTCGCAACAGTTATATCTTGTACAGCCTTGTCCACCAAAAACATTAAAAATGCATAGGTGTTCATTTAATTAAAGATGGCATATTAACCCCTTTGCACAAAGGGGTTGAATAAGTCATCTTATTTCTGGCACTTAACATTTCCATGGTTGAATTTGCAACCTTATTAAAAAAGTCTTAATGTATTTTTGTATGCAATGTCCTAGTTTATTTTAAAAAGAAAAAGTACAACTTCTGTCATGTGCAGCTGTATGAGTTATCAGCTTGCTTGAAACCAAGATCTCCAGCACCACTGTTCAGACCTCTTCCACCGGAACTAAAGTATTTTGTGACATTATCTGGCAGTAGCAGAATGCTGTTATTCTCTGTGGACTAGCCACTTGAGGAGGATGTATAATGCACTGAAATAGTGGGTTACACATGCAGGACTAAGCCACATTTTATAGACTGGTCAAATTCTTTCAGAGAGACAGTGTAACTATATTGGTGAGACTTGGGACTGCTGTCTGGAGAGATGGTTAAGTTCCTCTTCTGGAATAAGGTGGTATATCTTTCAGAATATTGACCCCGGGCTGTGCCAGAATTAAACTTGTTTCAGAGTAACAGCCGTGTTAGTCTGTATTCGCAAAAAGAAAAGGAGTACTTGTGGCACCTTAGAGACTAACCAATTTATTAGAGCATAAGCTTTCGTGAGCTACAGCTCACTTCCTCAGATGCATATCGTGGAAACTGCAGCAGGCTTTATATATACACAGAGAATATGAAACAATACCTACTCCCACCCCACTGTCCTGCTGGTAATAGCTTATCTAAAGTGATCATCAGGTGGGCCATTTCCAGCACAAATCCAGGTTTTCTCACCCCCCACCCCCTCACACAAATTCACTCTCCTGCTGGTGATAGCCCATCCAAAGTGACAACTCTTTACACAATGTGCATGACAATCAAGTTGGGCTATTTCCTGCACAAATCCAGGTTTTCTCACATCCCCCCACCCCCATACACACACAAACTCACTCTCCTGCTGGTAATAGCTTATCCAAACTGACCACTCTTCAAGTTTAAATCCAAGTTAAACCAGAACATCTGGGGGGGGGGGGTAGGAAAAAACAAGAGGAAACAGGCTACCTTGCATAATGACTTAGCCGTGGCCCCTTGTAGCATGTAGTAGTTTAGAAAGTTTAGTGTCCTTTTTCTTTTGTAGAGAAGCAAAGTGTGCGTTGTAAATGGCTTGTCTAGTTTTAATAAAATCCAGCCACGAGGAAGCTTGTGTGGAAGGTTGGTTTTTTATGAGAGTATCCATTTTTGAGAGCTCATTCTTAATCTTTCCCTGTTTGCTGTAGAGGATGTTGATCAGGTGGTTCCGCAGTTTCTTTGAGAGCTTGTGGCACAAGCTGTCAGCATAGTCTGTGTGGTATGTAGATTGTAATGGATTTTTTACCTTCAGTCCTTTTGGTACGATGTCCATCTGTTTGCATTTGGAAAGGAAGATGATGTCTGTCTGTATCTGTACAAGTTTTTTCATGCAGTTGATAGATTTCCACCCATAACTACTTCACATTTGGGGACAATGTATACCTTCAGATCAGCGGCACTGCTATGGGTACCCGCATGGCCCCACAGTATGCCAACATTTTTATGGCTGATTTAGAACAACGCTTCCTCAGCTCTCGTCCCCTAAAGCCCCTACTCTACTTGCGCTATATTGATGACATCTTCATCATCTGGACCCATGGAAAAGAAGCCCTTGAGGAATTCCACCATGATTTCAACAATTTCCATCCCACCACCAACCTCAGCCTGGTCCAGTCCACACAAGAGATCCACTTCCTGGACACTACAGTGCTAATAAACAATGGTCACATAAACACCACCCTATAGTGGAAACCTACTGACTGCTATTCCTACCTGCATGCCTTCAGCTTTCACCCTGACCACACCACACGATCCATCGTCTACAGCCAAGCTCTGCGATACAACCGCATTTGCTCCAACCCCTCAGACAGAGACAAACACCTACAAGATCTCTGTCAAGCTTTCTTACAACTACAATACCCACCTGCAGAAGTAAAGAAACAGATTGATAGAGCCAGAAGAGTTCCCAGAAGTTACCTACTACAGGACAGGCCTAACAAAGAAAATAACAGAACGCCGCTAGCCGTCACCTTCAGCCCCCAACTAAAACCCCTCCAACGCATTATTAAGGATCTACAACCTATCCTAAAGGATGACCCAACACTCTCACAAATCTTGGGAGACAGGCCAGTCCTTGCCTACAGACAGCCCCGCAACTGAAGCAAATACTCACCAACAACCACATACCACACAACAGAACCACTAACCCAGGAACTTATCCTTGCAACAAAGCCCGTTGCCAATTGTGCCCACATATCTATTCAGGGGACACCATCACAGGGCCTAATAACATCAGCCACACTATCAGAGGCTCGTTCACCTGCACATCCACCAATGTGATATATGCCATCATGTGCCAGCAATGCCCCTCTGCCATGTACATTGGTCAAACTGGACAGTCTCTACGTAAAAGAATAAATGGACACAAATCAGATGTCAAGAATTATAACATTCATAAACCAGTCAGAGAACACTTCAATCTCTCTGGTCACGCAATCACAGACATGAAGGTCGCTATCTTAAAACAAAAAAACTTCAAATCCAGACTCCAGCGAGAAACTGCTGAATTGGAATTCATTTGCAAATTGGATACTATTAATTTAGGCTTAAATAGAGACTGGGAGTGGCTAAGTCATTATGCAAGGTAGCCTGTTTCCTCTTGTTTTTTCCTACCCCCCCCCCCCAGATGTTCTGGTTTAACTTGGATTTAAACTTGAAGAGTGGTCAGTTTGGATGAGCTATTACCAGCAGGAGAGTGAGTTTGTGTGTGTATGGGGGTGGGGGGGATGTGAGAAAACCTGGATTTGTGTATATTTTCTAATAACTGATTAGTGAATTGAAAACTCTCTAACCTGTATCTTTACTCTGTTAAGGAGCACACAATTGTCCAGAAAAAGTCATAAGAACACAAGAAGAGCCATACTGGGTCAGATCAAAAATCCATCTAGCCTAGTATCCTGTCTTCCGACAGTGGCCAATGCCAGGTGCCCCAGAGGGAATGAACAGAACAGGTAATCATCAAGTGATCCATCCCCATTGCCAATTCCCAGCTTCTGGAAATTAAATAGTCATCTCCTGACAATTAAATAGTGACTGTATATTTACACTCTTTTTCTTGTGCCTATTTTAAATTCAGAAATTTCAAACTGTCTTAATTAGTGAGAGGAGATGAGGGGGAATCACTTCAGATAAGGTTTGTTTAAAGGTTGCTAAAAAAATACAATATTGAAACTTCTGTATTTTATAAAAGGTACAATAAAATATAAATTAATCCTTTATTTTATAATATGATCAAATGTTTTATAACTGTTAACAGACGCAGCAAATAACGTTGTTTTGGTTATACAGAGGCTACTAAAATCTGTCTTTAGGGGCTATTTCTTTACATCACCTTTCATGTGATTATATACAGAAAATAGAAAAGGAGTACTAGTGGCACCTTAGAGACTAACCAATTTATTTGAGCATAAGCTTTCGTGAGCTACAGCAGCTCACGAAAGCTTATGCTCAAATAAATTGGTTAGTCTCTAAGGTGCCACTAGTACTCCTTTTCTTTTTGCGAATACAGACTAACAGAGCCGCTACTCTGAAACCTATATAGAAAATATTAACACTCAGGTGTTTTTTGTTTTGTTTAGCTATTATCGTTTATTCTACAGTTATTTTGGAATCATAAATGTGACTGAAAATGTAAGACTCTAAAATAGATATGGTGGCATTTCAACAGAAGGACAAGAGACACATTTTTTGTCCCCTTTCATGTCTCTTACCTTTTTTAATCATCATTTGTTTCTCTATCCTTTCTCATTGGCCTGCACTCCATGGCTACACTGAATTGAATGGTGTTCTGTCTTCCCAAAACCTTTGATGGTTTATTATTTGCAACACTATAAATACTCCCCCTAGCTAGGAGTGCTAGCAAAGAAAGGGAGGCTAGTAATGGGATGTCTTTTCTTGAAGCTCTGGTCATCAAAAATAGGGTAAACAACTGAGAAATGACAGGACCCCAAAAGCTCATATTCCCATACTTTTCACAACCACACTATCTGTTGTAGACAGCCTCCATTTTATGTGGCCTTCAATAGTATAACACATATTATCACCAAACATTCAACAAAAATCTTAAGACACAATTTAAGTAATATCTAATTTGAATGTCCAATGTGAGAGACTTTGGGCCTGAATTTTTCAGGGTGCTGAGTATGCATGGCTCCCACTGATTTCAGTTAGAATGGCGTGCTCATCTCTTCTGAACATCAGGCACTATCTGTTTGAGGTTGGGCCTGGGCAACCAAAAACAGCAACTGCTCTTGAGAGGCATGGCCATGGCTTGCTATAGATCCAGCCCTATGCTCTAGGCAAAATTCTCAGTGAAGTT
Organism: Lepidochelys olivacea; assembly: GCF_965140295.1. NCBI lineage: Eukaryota > Metazoa > Chordata > Testudines > Cheloniidae > Lepidochelys > Lepidochelys olivacea. Next base: position 50,970,388 of record NC_140421.1, on the reverse strand, counting down.
GCATTACAGAATTAGGCCCTATGACTCCTTTCCTTTTCTCCATATCCTTTTTCCCTCCATATCTTCATGTACAATTTTCCTCAGTAATTTTTATCATTTCTGTAGAATTCCTAATACCTTGTTCTCTTGGAAGCTGTTTTTGAAATGGCTTTGCTTGCATTATTTTTATATATTTATTTACACTGCAATAGAACTCAAACGGGATTGGGCCCTCTTGTGCTGGACACTGTATAAACATATGGGTAGATACAGTTCCTGTTCCAAAGTACTTACCATCGAAAAAGAAAGGGGGGAAAAAACAGATGAAGTGTTGGGGAAGGGGGTGATGAGATACAAGATGCAAGTGAAGAGACCAGGCTGATGACAGGTGCATGTCATACTAGTTTTATGTCTTTGGTTTCCTTTTTTCACATTTGTTTTATTTATATTAAAAAAATCCTTATTTTAGGGAATACTGGTGGGGCAGGGGGAAGTTGAGTATGGTTAATGTGACAGAGAGGAAAGGATTGTAGGCATAAAAAAGGGGAGAGTTCACCTGTGGAGGTGGGAGGGGAGCTTCTGGTCTCTGTTCCCTAGATTCAGCCCTCTGGGTTTGGTTGGAGGGTGCAATCACTTATAAGGTGGCATACACCTTGTACTCTTAGCTAAGGTGCTATCTGCACTGGCAAAGTAGCCCTGAGAAACTGGAGACTCTCCTGGCCATTTCCTGGGAGTTCCTTCTGTCTCTTGCTGCTCACCATGTAGAGGATGGAGAAGAGGTCATTGAGCCCAATGCTTTGGAGTGGGTACCGCTAGGTCCAGCGGGGAAGGGACAAAGGAAGGCTGCCGGAATCTGTATCTCTCTCAGGCTGACTGTCTTTTAAAGTCTATTTACTTTTTATTCATTTTCCTTGAATTTCATATTTATTTTCTTTTTCCTCCTAGGAATTTTGTTTTTCCACTGTTCTTGTTTTCCTGTAGTTCCTTTAATTCCTCTTGCTGGTGCCACCCACATTTTTTGGACCTTTCACCTCTTCAAAAAAAAATTAAAAAGTAATTGGAACATTCTCACAAAATACAGTGTCTTGCTTGCTGTTAAGGGGAGCAATCCAAAATTTTATTGTTGCAGTTCTACGGATACTAGAGGCCCAACTTATCTAGGTGCACCACCACTGCACTTCTATCCACTCTTGCTATTCTACAGACAGAGCGTAAAACCCTGGTCTCATTGAAGTCAATGAGCTTTGCCATTGACATCGGTTGGGTCAGGATTTCACTCAGAGCAATGCACAAGCAGTGCATATTGTGCCAGAGGACTAAGATAAAGGGGCACAGAAATGGACCCCAAACTTGTACTAAAAATGCCCCATTTGTCATAATGGTTGGTTGAACAGCTACTTTTCAAAAAGTGGAATTTTCCTGCCAAACTAGCTGACTGCTCATCAGCCTGTTCATGAAGGGAAGTCCCTCTAGCTACATGGTTAAACTTGTTTCCAAGATTACTTCAATGGTGCATAATATGAAAGTTGCAGTGAGATGTTTGTCTGAGATTTGAACACTTCTGAACAAACTCCCCCAAGCATACAAGCTCCATCTTCTGAGTACACTGTTCACGTATCAACCTTGTGTCTGGCCTGACTTGCTCTTCTTGCATACTGAATTTATCTGATTGCTTCATCTGAGTATGGCAGACCCTGGTGCTAACATCCTTCTTAGCACCCTACCACTATGCTGCAGCTGTCAGCTGAAACTGACAAAAGCAGCAGCCAGTTGGAAGAATCACTGGAGTGAAATTGCTTTTTAGTGAATAAATTCCCATGAACTCAAGTGAAAAAAAGGATCAGGGCAGAATTCTGTGCTGGATAAGGAAGAGTGTGATGGGTCACCTAACCCCCTTTGCTATGTGATGTGCAGGGGAAGCATATCTGGCCAGAAAATCCAACTGAGATGCATAGTGGCAGAAGCAGGACACACTCCCTGCTTCCTGTGAGGCTGCAGATAATCCTAGAGTGATGATCACACACTTCTCCTGAAATTTTGGGGAAGGGAGCAGGGGTGGGAGTAGCTGGAGAATAGGCACTTGCCCCACATGGCAGGATTATTAAAGGACCAAAAACCCCACCTAAACCTTCTGCCCCCAAAGATACTCCAGTAGTTAAGGTGATATGACACCTCAATGGATTGTAATCCAAAATTAGCATGCAAAATCAAAGTAAAGTTCTTTTGTCACCTTTCTCCCTGTCACCCCCACAGAGCCTTTGTGATAGTTTTGTCAATAATATAAGCAGGGACTTTATTTTAGTAGCTAAATCTTCAACTGATATAAATCATCATCACTCCATTGATGGCAATGTAGCTGTGCTCATTTACATCATGAAAAGCTGGCCAAATATTTGTACCTACAATGAAATAAAGATAATTCTGCCCTCTTTGCCACACAGTTTCCAGTGAAAAAGGTCCACAACCCATACATCGCCTCCCAACTGGTAGTATTTCTACATATTCTATAGAAAGATTGAACTACCCCCCTCAGCTCTAGAATTGATCCTTTCGTAACATGGCTGATGGACAGTAAAGAGAGCATTGGACCACTGCTGTCTACGCAGTAACACTTTTGTGCATCAACAAAAGACTTGAATTTCCAATTCTGTTAGTTCAGGACAGATCCCGACATTCTTCCTCGTGCTTGCTGAGTAATACCTTACTTGCCAACTGTTCCCATTAATTTCAATGGGACTAGTCATAGGGTGGACCTCATGCTGAATGGTATCTGCCAGTATTTGGTTTGTAGTGATTTTTCCAGGCACTAAAACTCCGTTTATACAAAGAAAAAGAGAGCACATAATCATGGGATTCAGTGTCAGGAGGCACAGGTAGTACAGTGAGAGCTATATATTTTAAAATCTTGTCTCACATGTGCCCATTTCTGATTCAGTATAATAGACATTTAATTAAACTCTCCTATGGCTTGCAGCTATCTGAACTGCCTGGGAGACTCCAGATATTGTTCAGAAAATTGAGAGTCAGTAGAGAGGGAACAAATACAAGAGGGCAACATCCTGCAGTCCATCAGAAAGGGAAGTTGGGACAGTGGGATTTATTTTTATAAGGTACTTTGCTTGGAGGATTTTTCTAAGCTCTCAAAGTTGTAGTAAAAAAGGCTTATGCTGAAGTTCACCTAAGGTCATAAAGATGAATCTCAAGTACTTTATATAATAACCTTCCCATTTTCTAACTTGAAGTTTGATGAATAACACCATCTTATTTTTTCATTGTTCCCAGTCCACACTTCCAATCTTCTCTCTATTAAAAATGTCATATGGAAAGATTATGATTTATCTGCAAAACCCCTCGGAATACCAATCCAATATTCCAAAATGAAAAGGAGGATGTATTTTAAATCAATGAGCATATTTATTTGTAAATCAGTTCAGATAGGTTTTACGCTACCTGTTACAATGTTATAAATTACAGGACTTTGGGAACATTGTATTTTTACACTGGAGTGTCTGTCTCTCTCTCTCTCACACACACACACACTCTCGTTCTCTTCTCTTCTCTTCTCTTCTCTTCTCTTCTCTTCTCTTCTGCCCTTAGTTACCAACATACAGCTTCCATTATTTCAGTGGACGCTGTTCATGTGTATCTGAGGGCAGACTTTGTTCTTTAGAACTTGGAATATTTTCAAGAAAGGATTTTGAAAGCCTAAGTTTAGCAAAATATAGTCTACAGTGCCTGGATATGCTATTTTATGAGGAGAACAGTGAGGAAAATTAGAACAAATACGAATAAAGGACCCAGGAGTCCTGTGGATTTCATATGGAGTGATTTCAGAATCAGTGCCAAAGGAAATAAGGGCACAATCCTATATTTCTTGTATGCCCCAATATACCATTGACTTCAGTGGCTCCACAAGGAATGCAGGACAGACTATGGTGTTATAAATTTTAGAATAAAAGAGGTTGATAGTTTTGTAAATGTTGAGTAAAAGTGTTTGGCAAAATATTAGACAAAATATTTAAAGAACTTGTCTAACGTTAAGCCTATGAAGTATTCCTTTGAAATCAGTGGGACTGCTCATATGCTTAAGGTTAGGTACATGCTTATGTACTTCGCTGAGGGGCATGACAATGTATTAGCAAGATCATGTGGTGTGCTGAGGCCAGAGAGCTAGCATATCTGGCCATTAGAGGGTCACTCCATAGTTGAGGAACTGGCTACATAACTGGAGTGTGTGTTTTGTTTATACCCATGCATCTCATTTTCATCTTTAGGTGCTGGTGACATATACAAAGTACTCAAGGTTTGGACCTATGCTTAATGTTGTCATCCTGAACTGAAGATAAAAATACAGCTTTATATCAGGGGTTCTCAAACTGGGGGTCGGGACCCCTCAGGGGGTCACAAGATTATTACATGGGGGGATCACAAGCTGTCAGCCTCCAACCCAAACCCTGCTTTGCCTCCAGCATTTATAATGGTGTTAAATATATAAAAAAGTGTTTTTAATTTATAAGGGGGGGTCGCACTCAGAGGCTTTGCTATGTGAAAGGGGTCACCAGTAAAAAAGTTTGAGAGCCACTGCTTTATATCCTTCAGATGGTGGTTTTAGTTTTTTCACTTGGTGTGTGTATGTGATGGATATAATTTAAATTAATGAAATATTGAGGTGGTTTGAAAAGACCTTAGCACAGTGGTGAGCAACCTGCAGCCCATGGGCCACACACAGCCTGCCAGGGTAATCTGCTGGCAAGCCGTGAGACAGTTTGTTTACATTGACTGTCCGCAGGCACCACCGCCCGCAGCTCCCAGGGCCTGCAGTTCACCGTTCCTGGCCAATGGGAGCTGCGGGTGGCTTCCTTGCTCCTGATTTGTACTGTGTGCTTGGCCACAGCTAAGAGTTCACAACTTTTTTTTTTTTTTTTTTTTTACCATTGTTCCCTTTTGTGTAACTCGCACTGAGGTCAGTGAAAGTTTTCCCTGTGAATCAATGAAAGGATTCCCCCCCCCTCCCCCCGCTCAGGTTTGTTTCATTTATTTATATATTTGCTAATAGGGTGGCTTCTTCTCTCTGGCCTTTGGGTGAGCTCAGGTTCATTTCTTGTTCTAACTTTTCTACAGTGCTCAGATACTCTGGGATGAATGATATATAAATGTGATGTTACTTTAACTGAGTCTTGTATATGAAGAATCCCTGGCAAAGAAACCTTGTCTCTGGAAATGTTTCAGATTGCATTACTCATCCATTGACAGGAAAATCTCTTATTTTAATGAGAACAGTCATAGCCTCATAACCTCATAACCTCATAACCTTGTTGTATTAATTAATGGTCCTGTTAAGATGCAAGGTACTGACTAAAACCTGTTAATTAATAGAAATGGTTGTCTAGTAAAGGTGGAGCAGCATTCCATTCCATTTTTGTGCTGGTATAACCGTGTGGCAAATGAGGCCCATAGCTTGTGTAAAGATTATCTGGGTGATCTCTTAAAACAAGTGGGTTGTCTATTATCCAGAATTCACTGGGAAAAGATCCCTAGCAATTGACAGGAAGCAGGAGTTACTGGTTAACTTAAATTACTATGGTTAACATTCAAATGAGTATGGAGAGTTGGGATAGGCCCTTTTCACTACATGATGGTGGAGGGAACAACAGCTATACCAAGTTTCTCCATATCCCTTTCATTGCACTGAAAGGGTATTTCAACAGGCTGTGCAATAGAGCTGTTGGAAATGGACGGAAAAAATGTAGATCCCATTGCCTATAAACTCCTTATGGGGGTTTTGGAGATGCAGAATCTGCTATTGTGGCCTTATGGCCTGTCGACAGATTTGGAAAGTGAATTTAATTTTGTTAACCTTGCTTAGTTCCCTGGACAGGTTTGATTTGTCTCTTTAAAGAGGGGAGTGAATTTCACCCTCAGTTACAAAAGATTTCTTCTTTATTACACAGAATCTGTTAATTAAAAATTAATAATTAACAATGTTAGTGAAATAGGCCATTACAAGAATTTAATGGCAGTTTCTTTTGTACCTTTTTATTGGTTATTGCAGAAATGAGTAGTTTAACTTGGATCCTGGGGAGTGGATGTGAGAATAAACAATAGCGCTGAATTTCCTTTAAGATTTGGCACAATAAGCAGTTGCTGTTAACCATGGAGCACATTCTGTTTGCTCATATAAATATAAATCCCTGTGAGATTTTGGGATTTATTGATGTGAATCAAAGAACAGAATGTAACAATGTATATATTAGTGGATAAGAATCATCTTAATTGCTCATCAGGGCTCAAATCAGCCCCCTTCTTGGAAATATCCCTTGGGTCTGAAAGTCGGAAAATTTGACAAGAAGCCCTTAGCAGATGTTTTTTTCTTGAATCCTTCAATCAGGGTGAGGGGCTGCAGTTCTGTCCCAAACTCTTTTGGGATCCATAGGAAGCCAGTGCCCACAGTATTGAAACTCTGTTCTGGCTCCAGGGCACCCTGTGGCTCTCCTCGATAGTGTTAGGCAAAATTTTTTTTTAAAAGAATTAGGCAAGCACAAACAATACTGAAGGGGCTTTATTTACGGTATTGGAAAGACTGACAAGCAGCTTTAAAGATATGGTGCCATAGTGGACAGTTATATACATGTTTTTATTAATTTATTTGCATTCATTTGTATGTACAGATACAGACATTGTTAAAAATCAAGAAAGAACCCTAAACAAAGATAACACTAAGAACAGTACATACGTATAGAGGTCATTTTATTGCATTAATCATCTATGGCTACCTTGCTGTAGCCATATATTCCATTTGTGGTCCATATATTCCACTTATGGTCCAGCTCCATTTGGCACTTGTGTGCAGTGATGGATTAGCCATTGGGCCAACAGCCTGTGCCCAGGGGCCATGGTCAATTGGGGGCCCCCCCAGAAAAATGGGCCCCCCCGTCCCGACCCCATTCCCTGGCAGGAGTGCTGGGTGTGAGGACTGGGGCAGAACCCCGAGCCCCAACCCCATTTCCCCTGAAGGAGCGCTGGCAGGGACTGCAAGCAGAAGGAGAGGGGATGGGCTCCCACTTCCTCTGGCCCAGGGCCAGAAACCCCTCTGCCTGTGTGCCTTGGAATTCTGTTGAGGCAGTTCTCTCTGTAGCAGTGAGGAGGGATATTATGAAGTCAAGTTGGGGATGGGATATCAACAATCGATTCCATCCACCAACTGAATGACCCAAACCTGAGAATATAGCAAGTCATAGCCATTACTACCACTGTTAGCAGCTGCTGGGTGGTGCAAGACTTCTCCATGTGCTTACTCCAGCTAGAGAGGAAAGATTCATTCCCAGCCCCTGAGGCAGTTCTTCCCCAAATTAAACTTATTTTCTCTGGCTTTGAGGGATGTGATTTCTCCATGAAGTGAGAATGGAGATTGAATTTTCCTCTGACACCTAGAGATGGCCAGACCTTCTAAGAGACTTGGACACTTCTGGTGGCATAGTTTGAAAAACCTTAAGCTGGCAAAGTATGTGCTGAGCTTGGTCTGTGAATACAACAACATTTAGAGCCAAATGTTCAATGAGGAAGCATAAATAGCAGTTTGTGTGGGCTGATATATACTGCCCCAAATTTTACATACACATTAATTGATGGAAGTTGAAAATCCCCCTGAATTTTGTAGCGCTGTCAGTCTGGTGCCTTTTGTAAACACTTTCTATGCAAAATGTTCAGTGACTGTGAGCACTATTGAGTTCTAACAATTCTGTTCAGGTAGCATGCCTGCAAGCCTACTTACAGAGGTTAACAGGCGTTGACTGATATTTGCTGATATAAATTTCCTTTTGGGAGGCCTTTTGTTCATATCACAATACATCACTACTTTAATATGACTGATAAATCAGTCAAACTAAGCTTAAATTTAACCTGTTGCCACATGTTGATTCAGACTTAGAGAATGCAGCTGCTGTGAAGAAAACTCTCTCCACAGCTCTCTAGGATATCTTATCTCTTTGAGATAACTGGACTGTAGTCTGTATAAGGGTTTGAAGATTATTGCTAGGTCTTTAAAAAGCATTGGGAATTGGAGGGGTAGCCAATGTAGTGTGGCATTCCTAGATTGTAAATCCAGAAATGACAACTCAGATCAGTCTGACCTTCCTTACACAGGCCATAGAATTATTTTTCTTCATTAGTTACAATACTTAGTAGATTTGTTGCTGAACCACCTTCTTCTAGTTCAGGTCAAGGTATAGTAAGAGAAATCCTGACTCTAGGTCAATGGAAGTTTTTCCATTGACTTCAGTGGGCCCCAAATCTCACCCATAGTACAGCAGTAAATCAGTCTTCATATGAGAGAAGCATGCCTCTTTGTGCCTAAATCTGTAATTGAGAAAGAGAGAGAGTAGTCTTCTGACCAGCTGAAGTCAGAAGATGTTTCTGGCCACTGCTGCTATTTGGGCATCCATCAGTAATGGAGTCCTGTGAGGGAGTATATCAGACCCTCTGAGGCCCCCTGCTGGAGGCTTCATGCCCCTGCCACACCCTGCACCCCCAAAAAGGGCAGTTGAGGGGGTCCTCCAAGCTGCCTAGAGAGGCTGTCTGGGACACAGCCAGTCAGGGCCCAACAGCCTAGTGTAAGAAGAGCTTCAAGACCAGAGGGAGTTCAGTTCCTTGCTGGAGCTGGAGGAGTGTGACTCACTGATGGAGCTCCAGAACCTCAGACCAGGGAGTGCTGCCAGAAGGCAGGGAGAGCGAGAAGGAGTCCTGAGCTGGTTGCTGGGACTCCATTAGGACAAGGCTCTGAGGTAAGGGAGAAGATGGTGGGGAGCCATGGGGAAATGGCCCAGGGAATTAGAGAAGCCATGTGACGTAATTTAAGGAACACAGCAGATGGCTGCTCTCTATAGGGTCCCTGGGCTGGGACCTGGAATAGTGGATGGGCCTGGTCCCCACCGTCACCTATTAGCCACTAGGGGGAAGTGGCCTGGACATTGAGGCAGAGAGTGAACTGAACTACAGCGGTCCAGTTGGAGAGTTGCAGCCAGAAAGCCCAAGAAGGTGAAGACATTGTCACCAGGGAGGGAGCCCTGGGGCACTGCTCTATCCCAGAGCAGGGAAAAACAGAGAGTACAGGCACACACACTTTGCCAAGGGGGCGCTTACGAGAGGTGAGTGCACCCTGTTACAAGTCCATAATACGGATTCTGCAGTTTGGACCACCTTAACAATTGCAGGGCAGAGCCATTAATGTGAGGTGAAGTGAAATTTTCCTACTACTTTCTTTAGATACTTCCATCTTCTGCTCTTATCAAAGCTGAGACTGAGTGGGCCCTTCTTTACTCCAAATCTTTGGACAGCAGGGCGGACACACTGTCCATGCTAGAGGAACAAGATGCAGTGTATTATTATATTGATGGCACTGTAGCCTGTATCATCACATAGTGTCAGCAGCCTTGAATTATACATTAAATAAGCTGATCAGTTTGAGGACTGCAGAAACCTCCAAGAAAGAGAAGGCGTTTCCTGTCACCACCAGTGTGATCTCTGAGAGTGAGCAAGGAGCAAGCTGTACCTGACTCTCTAGTCTTGCTAGTTCCTACAGTAATGTCCACAGCAGATTATGATCAAGTGTTGAAAGCTGCTGATAGCTCTAAGATCTCTCACATAGATATTTTGGCTTCTGCCAGCCCTGAAGAGATCATCTATCACTAGCTCCATCTCCATGTCAAAACCAGCACTGATGTCAGAGTGGAAAATTCAAGTAAGATATGAGTTATTGATGAAGTTGGTTAGTGGCCTCATAAGGTAATGATTATCATGTCAAAGGGGTTTAGAGGCAGGACAACAACTGGTGAGTTGAGGTGACAAGTTCCATGAGTTTAAATCGGACAATTGAAAGTTTTATGACATGTCCTTAGTAATCACTGGAATTGTCTGCTGGCTTTCACTAACTGCTTGGGACATGGGTCCTATTCACATGTAGTAGTGTAGTCTTCCCCTGTGCTTTCAGCACTCTTGCTTGACAGTTAGTGAGGCTGGTATTGTTTTGCCTTTGGCTGTATTTCTATGAAGCCGGAAAGGTTGTTCCAGATACTCAATCTGCTCAACAACAGCTCTTTGCAGCAAGAAACATTTAAATCTGCAATTGTGCAGAGGTTCTCTGGCCAAGGCTTTGGAAGAATGTGCTAGAAACAATTTTTTCACTGACATGGTATAAGATCATGATTCTTAACCTGTGTCTAATGAAATGGGAAGGATAAAAATCGTAAAACGACAGAACAGTGAACCATGGTGGTCTGCAAGGGAGGATCAATAGGAGAGAGATTTAGGGGGTAATGTATCCACATGCATACATAACAGATGGTTGCAGTGCAAGCAATTTCTTGAGGCTACTACTCAGATTTGCAATTTTCTTGCCAGTCCACTCATTCCCTACGTACCCAATCTCTGCTTGGATCCCTGAAAATTGCAAGGTTGACCCAATTTGCATATTTCTAATCTTCAAAGCAATTCATGAAATAAAAATCTCCTAGCACAAAGTATTCCTCTGAGCTTTTGATAACTGGGACAATTACTTAACTTCCTCCAGGGTCTGTACCAGTTAAGAGGATGCTGTTGTTCTGGAACTCTCCCAAGCAACAACTGCTAACCTGCTTGACTGTGCCAAAAATAATTCTGTAACTGAGTAACATATGCATGCTCTTCATTTGAAATGCTACGATTTGGTGTTCATGGTCTGTGAACAGCATTCTTCACTTGTACTGTGCATAATATATGAGCTTTCAAGTTGTAAAAAGAATCCAAGAATATCTCAATGCAGAGTCTGATCCTCTGTAGTGAAAGCTGGACCGGACACTTTCCTTGCAATTTTGGTGATGTTAGTTATACATGTTTCATTACAACTATATGATTCCTACAACTCTTTTATAACCTTGTAGTGTTCCCCCGGCACCAGAAATCAGAATCATGCAATTTGACTAATGCAGACATCTTTGCACCCTGAACAGGATAACAGTAAACAATGCTCTTTCCAGATTCCTTTAAAAATATTTATTTTAACTTGCACAGAATCATTTAAACTCACTGTTTGTTTCTGGTTACACAAAATGAATCCTAGTCCTTTAAAAAAAATAAAATAAAAAGCCCTGCCTAATTTATTACAGTAACTCCCTAGAGGTATACATGTACTATTGACTTCTGTATTGACTCATAATTCTAGTTCTTTGTTCTTCCTTTCCCTGAGAATCTCTTTTGTAACAAGATTGAGCTTGTGGTTTTCTGCTTTGTTTTTTTTTTAACTTCTTGCAGATGTTTTGCAGTAATCTGTTCTGTTGCTTAGAATTCTATTGACACTAGACACTTAGGGCTCAGTCTTCAGTGATGCTAAACTTATGCTCAGTGCAGTTAGTGGAGGAAGCAAACGGTCTGTTAAACACCTTTCTCACTTCTCCCAGACCTGGGGGAAACTTGGGGCCTGAACTGATTCTTGATGCAAATTAGAGCATCCATAGAACTGCTCTAATTTTTATCAGCTTGAAAAGTTCTCTAGAGACGATTGTGTTTCTCAGAGATTAGTAAAGTTCTGTAAACTCCATTCCTGCCACCACCCACCTCAGGCCCCCATCTAATTATTTCCCTGCCACAACCCCTTTCGTGCATACCAGAGTGAGCTCTCGGTACAGCAGGTTGAAAAATGGAATTTCCCATGGGATGGAAATTCCAAGGTTTTGAAATATGGTTTCACCCAGAATGAGGACAAAGTCAAAATCTCGAAATTTTCAGACTGTTTCATTTCCTGAAAAATTCTATTTTCTTATTGTTTTGACTTTTGTTATATTGAATAATTTGACTTTATGAAAATTAAACAATTCCTGTGAATTTTTTTGATTAAAGGTATATGTTGCTGAGAAATATTTCATTCATCAAGTGAGTGTTTTCTGATGGAAAACTATTCCACTGGAAAATTTCACATCACCTCTGATTCTCAGCTTTCAGGTCACTTTGTGTCACTCTTGAGAGGTTGTCCCGTGGAGCATCAGTTTAAGGCTATAAAAGGCATATTCGGCAGGCGAATATGGGATGGAGGAAAGGGTAAATACTGCAAGTCGTTAAGAGTAATATGTGCAGTCAGGCATTGCTTCAGCTTCTTATTTTTCTTTAGTGATCATATAAAGTGCTACACCATTAGTTATATGATTTCATGTGTGTCCTTTTCAGTGCACATAATGTTGCTAGATTTTCAATCATGATTCAGATAGTTGGTTCATCAGTCTTGCTGTGGCTCAAACTAAATGCTTCAGAGAAAGCTAAAGAAATTAAAACAACATAATCAAATTCACCTAATAAATTGTGTAATGCTGTACATGGTAGGAAAATCCTTCCTGATCCCTTCAAAACATCAGTTTAAACCCTGAAGCATGACATTTGATAAACCACAATCAGTATATTTGTCATAAAATTATTTAGCTCTTTGAAAAAGTATACAGTAGGAAATACTGACAATAAGGTAAATAGGACCTCTTTAACTAGAGACCAGATCCTGCAGATGTTTCTTGCAAAATGATCCCATGAAAGTCAGTGCACACATTTGGTGAATAAGGTTTACAAGATCACATTCATTATGTATATTTACAGCAAAGTTCAAGGGATCACGTAACAATGTCCCAGAAATAGAATGCCTGGGATTATTTTTTTCCTATTAACTTGTGTTAATTTAAAACAAAATTAACTATGCATAAAATCCTTATAATATATTATACCATTTGCTACCTAACTTTAGCTATACTTGAAACGTTTTATTCTATATATTGACTTATTTCTATTACACAATTTAAAAACAAAATTTGTTTATAATAAATCCAACTACTTAAAGAAAAAATATGAAGTAAGATAAAGCTAAATTCAGAGGAGAGGGATAGAGATGGGAAGGAAAGGAAGTGCGGAGAAAGGAGAGGAAAGTGATGGGGGCTCATGCATTTAACAGGATAATTCAGATGCTTCCAGGAAAGTATCTCATATCTCTGACATTTTTCTTTTACAATATACAGTTCTTCCTAGGGTGGCCAAGTTTACGATCTCTGTGCTCAAGACTTGAATTGTTGGTCATTTTTTGGATTTCCATTTTTGTAGTACTAGTCTTCTAATAATTATTAGTACTCTGCTTAGCCAATGTTTTTTTAAGCTTTATTCAGCATCCAATTAACACCAATTAAGTTTGAAAATAGATGTTTAGTTTGTAACACAATTTTATTTTATAGGAAAAAATATTAACTCTGCAATTTAGTTCTACCCAAAATATATGGGTGTAGGAGCATTCCCAGAGCATATGGGTTAATGTTGGCCATGAATCACAGGGCCAGCATTAGTCTGACTTAGTGGCACCTGTTTTGAGCAGTCAGAGAGGTGTCCATATGATTTTACTGTTGGATTAATTTTAAACAGAGGTCCATGAACAGTTCAGAGTGCTAGCTAAAATGAGGTTCCATTGGTTAACAGAGAACAATTGGTCTAGTTCTTCCTCTCATTCCTTGTTTAGGGAATCTCTGTGTTTAATTCAAATTTGCTGGCCAAGTGTGCATATAGTGTTGCCATAGGTCTTGGCAATACGTGTAATATTTGGAGAAAATAAAGCAATTCAAGGAGGTTGGGATAGCGCATGTATCTGGACTAAACAGATGGGAGATGGCATGTTTAAGTTGGATATATGGCCTCTCCCTTCTTAGTCTCTCTTCAAATATCATGAAAGGGAGGACGGTATCATTTTAATACATTGACTCATGGTCAAAATCCCTTTCTTAATCCAGTCTGGCTAAATTATGGGGTTGTCTGCTATACAGAGTTTTGAGTTATCCCAGGTAGAGGCCTTGGCATTTAGAAGGGGGTATTTTTGAATTTAGTAGACATCATACACTAAGTATTTCTGGCTGCCACAGTAGTTGGTGATTGTTCTTTAGGGAATTAGTAGTAATCCAAGTGCAGTCAATTGAAAAAAGGGGTAAAGGAGCAACCAATTCTGCTTCCAGCTGGAGTCAAGCCAGGACTGTACAGCATGAGGGAATGAGTCACTGCATAGCTTGGCTAAGAATTATTGCCTGATGGCAAAGTTTAAAATTAGGGAAGTTTAAAACCACCTGTTTTGACAAGGAGCTGTAATCTGTGTAAGGAGATTCTGGGTTTGTTTACCGTACAAGAAGGGCTTAAACATGGTTTTAGATTTTTGGTTAAAATAAAAGTGAGGAATGTAGATAGGGAAGGAATTCATAATAAAAAGGATTCTGGGAAGTGCATTCATTTTAGTAGTTTATTTTTCTCCAAAATGGGGAGAGGTAGCACCTGCCATCTATTTAAATAGTTTGCTAAATTGCATGATTAATGGAACTAGATTAACTTTGTCTATGCTTTTAATTTCCCTAGAGCACAGGATGCCAAGATATCCCAGGTTTGTCTGTTGCCACCCAAATGTCCCTTTTGGAGAGTCACTTCCAGCTAGATCTGATGAGATCCTTATTGCTTTGAGTTATCCCAATGTATCTTGTAGCCAGAGAATTTGCCAAAGTTATCTATTTTTTTTCAGGGTGTTTGGCACAGATTGATCTGGATTTTTAATAAATAGGAGGATGTTGTCTGTATATAGAAGGATTTTTTTTTTATCTCCTGAGACCCTTGATTTCATCTCTTGAATACCTTGGTGTTCCCTAATTCAGTGGCTCCCAACCTTTCCAGACTACTGTACTCCTTTCAGGAGTCTGATTTGTCTTGTGTATCCCCAAGTTACACCTCACTTAAACTACCTGCTTACAAAATCAGACATAAAAATACAAAAGTGTGACAGCATACTACTACTGAAAAATTGCTTACGTTCTCATTTTACCATAATAAAATAAATCTATTGGAATATAAATATTGTATTTACATTTCAGTGTGCAGTACATACAGAAATACAAACAAGTCATTGTCTGCATGAAATTTTAGTTTGTACTGACTTTGCTAGTGCTGTTTATGTTGCCTGTTGTAAAACTAGGCAAATACCTAGATGAGTTGATGGACACCCTGGAAGACCTCTGTGTATCCCCAGGGGTACATGTACTCCTGGTTGAGAACCATTGCCCTAATTAGTATTGCAAATGGTTCTAATGCTAAATTGAACAGGAGAGGGGCAGGGACATCCCTGTTTAGTTTCCTGAAACAGATCACAGTAGGGCAGGCAGAAGGAGATAGGCTACTAGATTTGGGATTAGAATATAACATCTTTATCCATGAAATAAAGGAATTTCCCAACCCAAATTTAGCCAGGGTAAGAAACAGATAATGCCAGTTCACTATGTCAAAGGTTTTCTCTGCATCAAGTGAAACGTTTGCATGGGAATGTCTAGAATGTTGGTGGAATGCCATAGCATTAATCAACTGATGTCTGAACCATGCTTTTTAAAATAAATCTCACTTGATTGGGGTGAACCATATCACTTTTTCAAATCTCTTAGCCAATATTTTTGAAAGTATTTTATGTCAGTATTGATTAAAGATATGAGTCAGTAGATATTATACTTTCACACATCCTTTCCTGGTTTAAGTAGAACTGTAATTAAGACTTGCCTCATAGTAGGAAGTAACATACCATTCTCTAAGGCATTTTCATAAATGTACAACTGCTTAGGAGCCATAATTTCTTTAAGAGTGTGATAGAATGCTATCAGTAGATCATCAGGGCTGGGGGTGCGGGGTCTTGCCTAGACTCACTTCCTCCATGGCCGTGATTATTTCTTCCGACTACAAGGGAAAAGCCATCCTGGCCTGCTACTTTTCTCAGATTTGTGGGAGGAGAAGAGTTTTAACAAAATTATTCAGTTCTGGGTCAGCTGGGCTGGTATTACTTTTAATGCTTATTTACAAAGATAGCCCTGATCATTACCTCAGTGTTGACTAATCTGTGGAAAGAAAAACACCAAAAGAAATAATTTACACAGGGCTTAATATTTGTTTCAAAATAATAAACCAGATCTTGGCACACAGTCACCGCATGCACGACTCTTGTGGCACAAAGGAACTATAAGGGAGGAAAATTTTCCTCAGATGGAGCAAATGTAGGCTGTCATATTTGGCTCTACACCACCCCCCTCTCCAGGCCATGAGATGGAGTGAGTTGGGGGAGGTGAAGTGGGGGCACTGCCATTACCCAGCTTAAAAATTCAGGAGCTGTTACATAAGTTAGAACATCCCTAAGGTTGCTCTAATTACAGAGAAGGTTTGAACAAACCCCTGGATGTCCCAGGGATCGGGGGAGTGCATGTGATGTATTCTCAGCTTTGCCCCATTCCACTTCCCATCTGTTTCTATTCCCCATCCATCAGGTTCCGTGCCAAGTGCAGTTAGGCTAGAGCAAAGGATCAGGTATATTTTCTAGTTTTAGAGTACAGAAAATGGGAAATCATAGCCCAGCGCTGTGCTTATGATTGCCATTATAGAACATGATCATTCCACTTGGATAACATTGCAAAATAAAAAAATGCAATCGAAGCTATTTTTTAAACAAAGAACTAATGGTATGGATCTTGAAGATGTAACACAGTCTCTAACACTTCTAAATATCAAGTCACTCTTCAGCCCTAAAACTATAGTCTCTTTCTCGTATGCAATTACTTTGGGGGGGTTCAGTTTCTGCATCCTTTAATGTTGCTCCTTGATCACGCCTGCAGACACTGGTGAGTAATGTGACACATTATCTCCCCTCTATGGTTGCATTCGTTGCCTACTTAGTACTTTGTGCCAGTTTACCTAGAAAAACCAGAGTTGGCTAGTTGCAGGTCAAAGTTTTCTCGTGACCAATATTGGGTTTCACTGATAGAACACGAGTAAGGAGAGTGCCTTGCCGCATTGATGCTGGTTGTAGAACATGATCTTTTCTACACAGTGTTATAAGGTTCTGAAGTATGTTTTGTGCCTTTGACCTGTTTGGGGGTGTACAGGTTTTGGTAGGACTTTCAGACAGTTATTTGCAGGTTGTGACACTGGAACTTCCACAAACCAGACCCAAGGATGTAGTGCTAAAATTGAAGCCTAGTAACTTGGGTTTGGCCTGTCATTCAGCTGTTCTTTCTAGCTCCTTTGCTCTTTTACCTTCTACTTTCTTTTACTTTTCTACCTTAAATTCTGTTTACCGTCTAGCTGGAGGCAAGAGGACACAACTATTCTACTCCTGGGATAAAATGAATTCAATAAGCATTGTCTAAAAACTATATATTCACTTTAATTCTTCTGTTTTCCTGATGTGGTAGTTATCATTTATTTAAAATGTTCAGAGCTGTGCACATAGTAAATTAACCACTTCGCAATCCTCTTTTACTAAACTTTTACCATCCTATTCAACTGCACAGAATAAGTATTAAATGGCACATAAGAATTACCATTGGCTAGTTAAGTGAACTCTTATTTGACGCATTAAACGGGTGTGCTGTATTCAGAATAGGAAAGAGAGTATGAATTAGAAAATAAGTTTGCTTCCCTTTACCACAGAGTGTCCCAGGAGGAGACAGCTCATGTGTCTCAAATAGCACTGGCAGATTGCATTGGCATTTGGACACAACAGATGTGCTTTTAGATACCCAGTGGCAATGAAGATAAATTTACCTCCTTTTGAAATAAAAATAAAAAATGCTTTCATGTAGTCAGCTTCAATATCTGAGTTTTATTTTGGTATATCATAGAAACCTTGATTTCTTTCCTAACCTTGGGCACAGGAGATCCCTAAACTGAACATACACAGGAACATCTCCCTCCTGTCCACTCAATGAAATGTGATGTACAGTGCAGAGAAACAATGACAACAGTGTTGGAAACCAGGTCAGCTCTCTCTTCCCTACAATGGCCCCAATCCAGCAAAGTACTTGTGTGCAGTAGTATTGCTGACTACAATGGGATTACTCATGTGCTTAAAGTTATGCATGTGCTTAACTGCTTTGAGGGAGTGGATTTAAAGAACTTTTAAAAAAGCTTGATTGCTGTCAAAGTTCCTTCCCCACTCTGAACTCTAGGGTACACATGTGGGGACCTGCATGAAAAAAACCCTAAGCTTATTTTTACCAGCTTAGGTTAAAACTTCCCCAAGGTACAAACTATTTTACCTTTTTGTCCCTGGACTTTATTGCTGCCACCACCAAGCGTCTAACAAATATAACCACTTGGAAATGTCTTTCCCCCCAAAATCCCCCCCAAGCCCTACACCCTCTTTCCTGGGGAAGGCTTGATAAAAATCCTCACCAATTTGCACAGGTGAACACAGACCCAAACCCTTGGATCTTAAGAACAAGGAAAAAGCAATCAAATTCTTAAAAGAAGAATTTTAGTTGAAGAAAAAGTAAAAGACTTACCTTTGTAAAATCAGGATGGTAAATACCTTGCAGGATAATCAGATTCAAAACACAGAGAATCCCTCTAGGCAAAACCTTAAGTTACAAAAAGACACAAAAACAGGAATATACATTCCATTCAGCACAACTTATTTTATCAGCCATTAAAACAAAACAGAATCTAATGCATATCTAACTAGATTGCTTATTAACCCTTTACAGGAGTTCTGACCTGCATTCCTGCTGTGGTCCTGGCAAAAGAAAAAACACAGACAGAGAGAACTCTCCCCCCCCCCCAGCTTTGAAAGTATCTTGTCTCCTCATTGGTCATTTTGGTCAGGTGCCAGCGAGGTTATCCTAGCTTCTTAACCCTTTACAGGTGAAAGGGTTTTTCCTCTGGCCAGGAGGGAATTAAAGGTGGTTAGCCTTCCCTTTATATTTATGACACGCCCCCAAATCACAGATAGGGTGAAACGCTGGCTGTGATTTCTTCCTGGCGCTCTAGGAGAAAACAGAGTTAATAAGACATATGCACCTCTAAATATACCACCAAGTATATAAAGACTAACAATATTTTCCACATCTCAAGGACAATTTTAACCAGTTGATTTTGGGAAACTTTCACAGGAGAGTTCATCAGCCACTTTGTTAGAAGCTCCTGAGATGTGTTGGATGTCGAAATCAAAATCTTGGAGAGCTAAACTCCACTGAATAAGTTTGTTATTTCCCGTGGCGGTATGAAGCCACTGTAGCGCAGGATGGTCGGTTTGCAGGTGGAAACGCCGTCCCCAAACATATGGGCATAGCTTTTCGAGAGCGTAGACAATGGCATAACGTTCTTTTTCACTGACTGACCTGTTGCTTTCCCTCTCAGACAGCTTCTTGCTGAGAAACACTACAGGATGGAATTCTTGATCCAGTCCTTCCTGCATTAAAACTGCTCCTACACCATGCTCGGATGCATCTGTGGTTACTAGGAATGGTTTGTCAAAGTCTGGGGCCCTTAGCACAGGGTCAGACATGAGTGTCGCTTTAAGCTGGTTAAAGGCCTTCTGACACTTTTCGGTCCACTGAACAGCATTTGGCCATTTCTTTTTGGTTAGGTCGGTCAGTGGGGTGGCGATTTGGCTGTATTGCGATATAAATTGCCCATAATATCTGGCCAAGCCTAAGAAGGATTGGACCTGTTTCTTTGACTTTGGAACAGGCCACTTTTGGATAGCATCCACTTTGGCCTGTAGGGGGTTGATAGTTCCTTTACCCACCTGGTGTCCAAGGTAAGTCACTCTGTTTAGGCCTATTTGACACTTCTTAGCCTTAACAGTTAGTCCTGCCTCCCTTATGCACTCAAAGACTTTTTGTAGATGTTCCAGGTATTCTGCCCAGGAATCCAAAAATATGGCCACATTGTCAAGGTAAATGACTGCATATTCTCCTAATCCTGCTAGGAGACCATCTACAAGTTTTTGGAAGGTGGTGGGTGCATTCCACAGCCCGAAAGGGGAGTACATTAAATTCATACAGTCTGACATGGGTGGTGAAGGCTGACCTTTCCTTGGCGGATTCATCTAGCGGTACCTGCCAGTAGCCCTTGGTTAAGTCCAAGATAGAGATGAACTGGACCCATCCCAGTTTCTCTAATAGTTCATCTGTGCGTGGCATTGGATAGTTGTCTGGGCGAGTTACAGCATTTAGCTTACAGTAGTCCATGCAAAAATGTATCTCCCCATCTGGTTTGGGAACTAGAACCACTGGAGATACCCATGCACTGCCAGAGGGGCAGATTACATCCATGTGTAACATATCCTGAATCTCCCGTTCTATAGCAGTTTTAGCTTGAGGTGACACCTGGTAAGGTGGGACTTTAATCGGGTGAGCATTACCTGTGTCAATGGAGTGGTATGCCTGTTCAGTCAGTCCTGGGGTGGCTGAGAATGTCTGTGCATAGCTAGTGCACAGCTCCTTGATCTGCTGTCGCTGCATATGCCCAAGGGTCATGGAGAGGTTCTCCTTTTCCACATCACCAGCACTTTTCCCTTCATAGTAGACACCTTCAGGCAACTCAGCGTCATCTCCTCCCTGAGCTGTCAACTGACAAACCTTTAATTCTCTGGAATAAAAGGGCTTTAGAGAATTAATATGGTACATTTTAGGCTTTCGGTTGGAGGTGGGGAATGCTATGAGATAATTAACAGCTCCCAGGCGCTCCTGGACCGTGAATGGTCCTTCCCATGATGCTTCCATTTTATGGGCCTGGAGCGTCTTTAAGACCATGACCTGGTCCTCTACTTTGAAGGAACACTCTCTGGCATGTTTATCAGACCAGGCTTTTTGCTCTTTTTGAGCATCCTTTAGGTTTTCTTTAGCAAGGGCTAAAGAGGTTCGGAGGGTGTTTTGTAGGTTGGTTACAAAGTCCAGAATGTTAGTTCCTGGAGAAGGTGTAAATCCCTCCCATTGCTGCTTCACCAACTGTAATGGCCCCTTAACCTCGCGGCCATATACAAGTTCAAATGGGGAAAACCCTAAACTGGGATGTGGTACAGCTCTGTAGGCAAAGAGCAACTGCTGCAACACTAGGTCCCAATCATTGGAGTGCTCATTTATGAATCATGGCACCCAAAGTCCCATTAAATTTCTCCACCAGGCCATTTGTTTGATGATGGTAAAGGGTGGCAACAAAGTGATTCACACATTGAGCTTCCCAAAGGCTTTCCATAGTTCCTGCCATGAAATTAGTTCCTGCATCTGTGAGGATGTCGGAGGGCCATCCTACCCTGGCAAAAATGTCTGCTAGTGCCTGGCACACACTTTTAGCCCTGGTGTTGCTTAGAGCTACTGCTTCCAGCTATCAGGTGGCAAAAGCCATGAAAGTCAGTATGTACTGCTTTCCTCTGGGTGTCTTTTTCGGAAAAGGACCCAGAATATCCACAGCTACTCGCTGAAATGGAACTTCAATGATGGGGAGTGGCTGGAGAGGGGCTTTGACCTGGTGTCAAGGTTCCTCCCCCACTCTGAACTCTAGGGTACAGATGTGGGGACCTGCATGAAAAACCTCCTAAGCTTATCTTTACCAGCTTAGGTCAAAACTTCCCCAAGGTACAAAATATTACCCCCGTTATCCTTAGACTGGCCGCTACCACCACCAAACTAATACTGGTTACTGGGGAAGAGCTGTTTGGACGCGTCCTTCCCCCCAAAATACTTCCCAAAACCTTGCACCCCACTTCCTGGACAAGGTTTGGTAAAAAGCCTCACCAATTTGCCTAGGTGACTACAGACCCAGACCCTTGGATCTTAAGAACAATGAACAATCCTCCCAACACTTGCACCCCCCCTTTCCTGGGAAATGTTGGATAAAAAGCCTCACCAATTTGCATAGGTGACCACAAACCCAAACCCTTGGCTCTGAGAACAATGAAAAAGCATTCAGTGTTTTACAAGAAGACTTTTAATAAAAAATAGAAGTAAATAGAAATAAAGAAATCCCCCCTGTAAAATCAGGATGGTATATATCTTACAGGGTAATTAGATTCAAAAACATAGAGAACCCCTCTAGGCAAAACCTTAAGTTACAAAAAAGAAACACAGACAGAAATAGTTATTCTATTCAGCACAATTCTTTTCTCAGCCATTTAAAGAAATCTTAATCTAACACATACCTAGCTAGATTACTTACTAAAAGTTCTAAGACTCCATTCCTGTTCTGTCCCTGGCAAGCGCAGCATACAGACAGAGACAGACCCTTTGTTTCTCTCCCTCCTCCCAGCTTTTGAAAGTATCTTGTCTCCTCATTGGTCATTTTGGTCAGGTGCCAGCGAGGTTACCTTTAGCTTCTTAACCCTTTACAGGTGAGAGGAGCTTTCCCCTGGCCAGGAGGGATTTCAAAGGGGTTTACCCTTCCCTTTATATTTATGACACCTGGTCTTGGGGTTTTCCCACTCTTTGGCACACCTCACAAGACCGGACATAGGTAGAAACATCCACTGGGAGGGAATAGGCAAGGAATGACCTCCCCAAATGGTCTTTGGTCCTGTTCACCCCAGCATGGCCACTAGGATGATTGTGGGCTGAGCTCAAGAGCTTTACCTGGTACTTAGTTGGAACTACCAACTGTCTGAGGATTCCAGTCTTCCTGGTGTCCACCAGAAAGTTTCCTTGTATAAAAGCCCTTTTTCTACAACAAACCTGGATCGATTAGAAGAGCTGAGAGGCGGTGGATTGCTCTGTGCCGCCGTCCAAGCTCTCTGGAGGCTTTCATCTGCTTCCTGTTCAGTCTGGAACGGTTCCCTTGACGCTGGAGAGATCAGTTCCTCATTGGATTGTGGACCTAGGCTTGGTCCCTCTGGAAGCGATTCAGGTGATGGGGCTGTTTCCACTTACTGTGAACCGCTCTCCACTGGGGCACTATGTTGGGTTTCAGGCTCCGGCTGAGCCTCTTGTGTAGGGTTATCGGCTGCTGCCAGTTCAGGTTCGGTGGGGTCCTCTGGTGTTGGGGTTGCGAGTACTGGATTCAGTGCTGGCAATGGGTCTGGTGCTGGTTGTTCCGCTGGTTCCGGTTCTGGGGCTGGCTCTGTCTGGGTCTCTGGGACAGGATCCACTACTGCTGTTGCAGACGTTGGCATGGGGTGCGGTTCCATCACCTCTGACTGGGTCCTGGTAGAAGTTTCCGGAACAGAGCTAGGTGTGACAGCTTGCTTAGCCTGGCTGCAGGTGACCATTCCCACCCTCTTGGCTAGTTTTACATGATTGGCCAAGTCTTCCCCCAACAGCATGGGGATGGGATAATCATCATAGACTGCAAAAGTCCACGTTCCTGACCAGCCCTTGTACTGGACAGGCAACTTGACTGTAGGCAAATTGAAAGAGTTGCACTTGAAGGGTTGATTTGTCACTTGGATCTCTGGGCCGATTAAATTGGGGTCCACTAAGGAGCATGGATAACCGACACTTGTGCTCTGGTGTCCCTCCACGCGGTGACCTTCCCGCCCAAGCTCACAGTTTCCCTCCACTGAGAGGGTCTCTGGTGTGATTCCGGTGCAATGAACTGTAATCTGTTGGGGTTCTTGGGGCAGTTGGCCTTTACATGCCCCGGCTCATTACATTTAAAACATCGTCCAGCTGACGGATCACTGGGGTGAGGTGGGTTGCTGGAGAATGGTGTGGCAGGACAATAAGGTGTCTGGAGTATTTCTTGGTGTGTAGTTGGGGCCTTGGGCTGCCCCCAGTAGTAGGGAGTTGTCTGAGGGGGTCCCTTCTGGTATCCACTCCAACTGCGACCAGGGTTGTTCCTCTCTCCACCCGTTTTGTTCCGGTTTGCCCCGCCTCTCTGGCAGTCTAGGACTGCTCGTATCAATCAGCATAAGCAGCAAGACTTTCTGCTGAGTTCATTTCCTTATCCCATAAACACGGTTTTATTTTCTCCTTGGACATCGTCGGAATTGCTCCTGAGCTATCAAATCACACATGCCATCAAAGCTAGTGACACCCCTTCCTTGGACCTCTTTGTCTAACAGATCCTTCATCTGGTTTAGATAAGCCACATTACTTAGTCCAGGCCCTCTCTTAAGGGTTCGAAATTTTACTCTGTACGTTTCAGATGTAATTTGAAATTGCTTTAAAACCAAATCCTTGAACTTATTATAGTCAGAAGCCTCATCAATAGGCATCTTATTGAATATGTCCAGAGCTCTTCCAGTCAATTTTGCGACCAATGTGGTCATCTTGTGAGCTTCAGGAATTTTATGGAGAGTGCACAGTCTCTCAAAGGTGAGAAAATATTCAGCAATATCACTGGATTCATCATACTGTGGACATAGTCGCTCCCATCTGTGGATTGTTAGGGTTATCCAGTAGATTCCGCTCAGCCCTTACCTTCTCCATCTCCAGTGCATGCTTCCTCTCTTTTTCCCTTGCCTCCATAGCTCTCCTGTGGGCAGCCTCTAGGGCTTTTTCTGCCTCTTTCACTGCCTCCAGTCTGGTTAACTCCAATTTGTGTTGTGCCTTGGTTTCTGTCATGTTAGCCTCTTTGTTTTTAATTAACTTTACACCCAAGAGTTAGAAAGAAAAAACAAACAAACAAAAAAACCTTTGCTTGTCAATATATCTATATCTGTATATAAATAGATTGTGCTGTAACCGGATACCTATGTTCTCTGATAGTGATGGTCAGCCTACAGAAAAATCCTTAAAAAAAAAGCCCTAATACATTTGTCTCCAGGCAAATAGACAGAAAACCCCTCTATTTGCTCTCAGGTTAAAAAAAAAAAAAACTTCTTCAGGTCTGTGAAGACCTGGGAATTTCCCTGCAGGAGGTTAACTACCCTGCCTTTAGGTAGAGAAAACTCCAGCTCACAAAATACAATTCCCCTTTGTCTCTGCTCTGGCCCCCAAGCAGAGACAAAAAAACAAACCCTCTAACTGCTTTCAGCTTAAAACCCGCTTTCCAGCAGCCCAAAGGAAAAAAAATATATCCTTTTTTAAAATCTGTGCTTCTGGTTCAAAAAATCTCAAACTGATCTCAAAATGATTTCAAGTTAATCCGACCGCTCTGCCACCATGTCAAGGTTCCTTCCCCACTCTGAATTCTAGGGTACAGATGTGGGGACCTGCATGAAAAACCCCCTAAGCTTATTTTTACCAGCTTAGGTTAAAACTTCCCCAAGGTACAAACTGTTTTTCCTTTTGTCCCTGGACTTTATTGCTGCCACCACCAAGCATCTAACAAATATAACCAGGAAAGAGCACACTTGGAAACGTCTTTCCCTCCAAAATCCCCCAAGCCCTACACCCCCTTTCCTGGGGAAGGCTTGATAAAAATCCTCACCAATTTGCATAGGTGAACACAGACCCAAACCCTTGGATCTTAAGAACAAGGAAAAAGCAATCAGATTCTTAAAAGAAGAATTTTAATTGAAGAAAAACTAAAAGACTCAGCTCTGTAAAATCAGGATGGTAAATACCTTACAGGGTAATCAGATTCAAAACAGAGAATCCCGCTAGGCAAAACCTTAAGTTACAAAAAGACACAAAAACAGGAATATACATTCCATTCAGCACAACTTATTTTATCAGCCATTTAAACAAAACAGAATCTAACATGTATCTAACTAGATTGCTTATTAACCCTTTACAGGAGTTCTGACCTGCATTCCTGCTCTGGTCCCGGCAAAAGCAACACACAGGCAGAGAACCCTTTGTTCATCCCCCCCCCCCACCCCCAGCTTTGAAAGTATCTTGTCTCCTCATTGGTCATTTTGGTCAGGTGCCAGTGAGGTTATCTTTAGCTTCTTAACCCTTTACAGGTGAAAGGGTTTTTCCTCTGGCCAGAAGAGATTTAAAGGTGGTTAGCCCTCCGTTTATATTTATGAGAATTGCCATATATAAACAAAGCAAAATGTCACAATGGGATGAGCCATGTGTATTTCCTAATGCTTCAGTTCCTGAACTGTTAGACCTGTTGCATAACCAGGACCTACAACCTTCAATAATTACTAATACCATAGATGTACTGTGCTGGAAAGGGCCCTCTGATTCTGTGAATAATACTATTTTAGCAGTACTAGAATGAAAATGTTAACTTTTAAAGCAACTTCTCAAATTATTAGTTACATGCCCCTCTGCAATTCAACCAAAAATCAAGATGTTTTCCAAATTCTCTTTTTAGAAGCATAATTACGCTTCAAGATATTCAATTCCAGCTTCTGAGTTGCTAATATTTCCTTTTCTTTGTATGTCTGCCATACAGACATCGATAAAGCATCCAAGCAGCTCTGATAAATGCACCCTTTCAAAATGGTGATCATCAGAAATTTGAGCACTAAGTTCAGCTATATGAGGCAACTTAGATGGTTTATTATTTGTTAGAAGTATGCTGTACATGTGATGTGTGCTTAATTTTTTTTTAAATCCATATTAAAAATGTGGAGTAGCTGTAAAGAAATAGACTGGAGTATAAATGGATATAATCATAGGTTCATTTATTTAATAGGCACCTAAAAAGAGAAAGGGGTTCTGTGACTCTTATTGTGTGGTAGAAGTATATTAAATCTTTTCCTTGAATGTTTTTTTTTCTTTGCCAGATCATACTGAGCAACTTCAAATCCTTTAACTACAAAGCTTTCTTAAGACATACTTTGGTCTTGTTGAGTGGATTATATTGTCCAGCTCCTTCACAGCTGAGCACAGTCCAATGTTGCTGATTTTTCAGTAACTCTGAACCGAATAAAATAGTTTCTATGGAAATATTCCCCCCCCCCCTCCCAGGGGAGGAGTTATTGATTGGACCAGTAATGATGAGACACAGTGCCTGTCAGGGAAGTGGGAAGTGGACAGTACATGCTTAGTAAGGCAAGAGCTGGGCACCTCTTTCTCCTGAGGGCCTCTACTTCATGTTGGCTTGGAATCAGGGGGCGGGGGGAAAGGAATGCTGATTGGCTCTCATGCTCCTTTCCCTGTACCCCACCACCACTTTGTCATGGTGTGCGTGTGTGTGTGTTGTGCTTTTAGGGTTCATGAGCTTGTGCACAAGCAGCAGGGGACAGTAGTGTATGCAAAGAGCAATGTCACTGAAATGGAGATATTCAAAAACTGATCAAGCAGGAAAGGGGGGAGAGCCAAAGGCATGTGCAGATGAACAATATTTGTCCCATCAAAGCCCTTTTTAGCCAACCAGACTGGACTCTGTTCATACACAGGGCTAGCAGCTACCCGATCAGGTGCCAATTTGCTGCTGTCATTAGAAGACTTAACCTACTTTGGTCTCAATCCAGCAAATTTTGGCATGCATTCCTTTGCAAATGGGGCAGCAACGTCAGCAGCACTGAAGGATTTTTACTTTCAGTAGTTCCAGGAAGTTAGGTCCTGTAATAGTCTGATTTCCTAAGCCCATGTCTGCCCTACTGATGGATTGCTGGGTATGCCAGGGTTTGAACTAACCATGTAATTTGTGATTGCAGGAGACCTAGGAAGGGCAGTGTCTGTATCTGTGGACACTCTCTATTATGCATAGGCCCAAAAGCAGGCAGCCAGGTTGGCAGGTGGATCACAACTGAGCTTTAGGACTGAAGCCATCTGCCTTTGAGGGTGTGGTGGAAGGGGTATGTTGTGGGATCAGCTGATGCCCCTTTTGCATTCATTGATGGTCCATCTACACCCAGCTGATATCTTGGTGATTTATCTGGTAAAAATGATCTTGGGACTTGCACTGGAATACTTGAGAATTAGGATTCATTTGGGGTGTGGAATTGATTGAGGCCACAAACAAGACTAGTTTGGTCAGACATGCTCATGAGATGAGTTTTTTGGAGGGCCATGAAAAACGTGAACTGCAAAGTTGTCAGTTTTTGGTTACATGATGGGCACAGTAAAATTCCTGGCATGTGAGAGTCGAGAGGGTGAGCATACAACACCCCTTCTTTTTGTTAAAATAAGTTGAGGTCTTCTGCTTAAACCCATCCTTGTGTACCATTCATTCACCTACATATCCTAATCAATGAAAAAAAGTGTTGCAGATAGGCCAGACTCATTCCCCAGCTGTAAGACCAGATTCTGATCTCAGTTACAGCATGCAAATCAGGACCAACTCCAGATTTCCAGTGTTATGAGGTCAGAATCATTATTCATGGGGACACTGATCACACCCCCGTAACAGAGGTTTATCTCCTTGCAAGCTATGATATGAAGCATGTATCTCCACATGACTGCTTCCTGGTGCCAAATAAGAGATGCCCCACTCTCACGGTCACAGATTCAATGGGGCACAACCTGGAACTGAGGTACCTCTGACCCCTCTGTCTTACCAAGCTATGCTTCCTCTCACACTGTGATGTTGTGACAAGCTGCAAACCTCTGGTAGGTACTGCACTTACCCAGACATCCACAGGCAGGAACAAACCCAGCTGAGTTACATGAATGCTTCTTCTAGCCCAGGGGTGGGCAAACTTTTTGGCCGAAGGGCCACATTGGGGTTGCAAAACTGTATGGAGGGCTGGGTAGGGAAGGATATGCCTCCCCAAACAGCCTGGCCCCTATCTGACCCCCCTCCCACTTCTCGCCCCCTGACTGCTCCCATTGAAACCCCTGGCCCATCCAACCCCCCCTGCTCCTTGTCCCCTGACAGCCCCCTTCTGAGACCCCCTGACCCTAACCACCCCCCCAGGACCCCACCCCTCATCCAACCCCCCACCCCTGTTCCCTGACTGCACCAACCCCTATCCACACTCCTACCCCCTGACAGGCCCCCTGGGACTCCCATGCCTATCCAACCCCCACCCCTGACCGCCCCCCCCGAACCTCCACCCCATCCAACTGCCCCCTTCTCCCTGTCCTCTGACTGCCCCCTGGAACCCCCTGCCCCTTATCCAACCCCCTGGGCCCCTTACCATGCCTCTCAGAGCAGCATGTCTGGCAGCCGTGCTGCCCAGCCGCCGCCAGACATGCTGCCATACTTCCCTGCAGGAGTGTGCAGACCTGCTGCCCAGAGCGTTGCCCACGCGGTGGCGTGGTTGTGGAAGAGGGGAACAGCAGGGGAGGGGTCAGGGACTAGCCTCCCCGGCCAGGAGCCGGGCAGGATAGTCCCGCGAGCCAGATGTGGCCTGCGGGCCGTAGTTTGCTGACCTCTGTTCTAGCCACCCATGAACCAACAATGGAGAGGCTCCAGCCAATTCCCCCAGCATCATAGCCTAAGACCCCAGGGCTATACAGTCATGCCCTGGTCAGAAGCCTGACCAATGTAAGTTTATTACCCAGTCTGCCACTTCTACAAAGGCAAGTGGACAGACTTCATAACTTCCCATACTAGGATAGTACATACAATCCAACAGGATATTCATGTTCAACACAGCAAAACTTTTAAAGTGATACCTTGCAAGGCATACCTTGTATGAAACATTATATGACAGTGGTGAATATGGGGGTTTCAAGGTGTTGCTTTGGGGTACAGAGTCTCACACTCGCCACTAGTTTAAATCAATGGAGTTCTGCCCATTATGCTGCTCTGGGAAATATCATTCAATAATTCTGCTTGAAACAGTACAAGACCTCAGTACAACAGTAACAGGCCTGTTGATACAGAGTTTTACAAATGCTGTCCAACTCAACAACATCTGCTGTGCCAGTGGCTACTGAATATACATGCTGTCTGCTCTCTTTCTCCAACACTTTAATCAATATAGCCACTGAAGTCTTTGATTTTCCATAAACATCTTTATCTCCTTAAGAAGGGTACTCTTGGTTGGAGGCAAGGATATAATAGCTCTGTATAAGAATATATTATGATGTTTAATGACTGCATTAATTCTTTGAGGCCATTTTTTCTTGATTTGGCAGATCTGTATGAGGCTTCTCACCTGGCATCCAGCAATGAAATATACATCTTTAGGTGTATACTAACTTACTAAATAAAAAATGATTCAAGGAAATACAGAGTTCTAATAGATCATACCAACAGTAGCATCTAGTTGAGGACATCTTAAGCCTTTGATTGGAGTGGTTAGAGTTTGTAAACTGCACTGATTTAACATCTACAAGTCAAAGAACTTGCAAGTTCACTCGTGCCCATAACGGAGCTTGAAGACTCCACAGGCTGAATAGCTCCATATCATGGAGCTTAATTAGTACATACTTCAAATGTCTGTGCTGACGAATGTGACAGAGTGAATGGCCCTCTAATTATCTGTAGGAAAGAACAATGACACACAGCTACACAGGCTCCCCCACGTTTCCACACCAATTTGCATAGCCAGCTTAAGTAGTGAGACAGGAATTCAATCTCCATATATCTTCTCTTGCTAACAAGGGCACCAAATAGTGCCACTTGTGTTTATATTTACACCTATCCACTCAGAATTAGACTGAAACCATCAGCTTCTTTTGTGTAGCCCACAGAACAGCCATGCAATAGTAATGTTTTTTTTTTTCCCCTCCAGTGACTACTGAACTGAGCTGGATTTGAACTATCACCGAGAGAGAAGATTCCACAGCTTTTCACCAATTCCTTGACTATTCATCTAGACCTCTTCAATGTAAACTCTTAAAATAAAGTAGTTCTGCAGAAACAGACAAAGAAAATTAGAACTCTTAAGTAGTTAAGGTTTTTTAATTGTTGTTCATAAGGAAACTGATGACCGTCCCTACACATCCATTATTGCATTCACTATATTTTATATGGAGAGTAAAGAATAATTTCCAGCTATGCATTCTATGACAATTTAATGTCAAAAATAATAGCTGAGTTTCTCATTATAATGGAGCTCTTCAAAGTTTATCTTTGAAAACTCGTGGCGAACCGGGGAAGTCCCGGATGACTGGAAAAAGGCTAATGTAGTGCCAATCTTTAAAAAAGGGAAGAAGGAGGATCCTGGGAACTACAGGCCAGTCAGCCTCACCTCAGTCCCTGGAAAAATCATGGAGCAGGTCCTCAAAGAATCAGTCCTGAAGCACTTGCATGAGAGGAAAGTGATCAGGAACAGCCAGCATGGATTCACCAAGGGAAGGTCATGCCTGACTAATCTAATCGCCTTTTATGATGAGATTACTGGTTCTGTGGATGAAGGGAAAGCAGTGGATGTATTGTTTCTTGACTTTAGCAAAGCTTTTGACACGGTCTCCCACAGTATTCTTGTCAGCAAGTTAAGGAAGTATGGGCTGGATGAATGCACTATAAGGTGGGAAGAAAGCTGGCTAGATTGTCGGGCTGAATGGGTGGTGATCAATGGCTCCATGTCTAGTTGGCAGCCGGTATCAAGTGGAGTGCCCCAAGGGTCGGTCCTGGGGCCAGTTTTGTTCAATATCTTCATAAATGATCTGGAGGATGGTGTGGATTGCACTCTCAGCAAATTTGCGGATGATACTAAACTGGGAGGAGTGGTAGATACGCTGGAGGGGAGGGATAGCATACAGAAGGACCTAGACAAATTGGAGGATTGGGCCAAAAGAAATCTGATGAGGTTCAATAAGGATAAGTGCAGGGTCCTGCACTTAGGACGGAAGAACCCAATGCACAGCTACAGACTAGGGACCGAATGGCTAGGCAGCAGTTCTGTGGAAAAGGACCTAGGGGTGACAGTGGACGAGAAGCTGGATATGAGTCAGCAGTGTGCCCTTGTTGCCAAGAAGGCCAATGTCATTTTGGGATGTATAAGTAGGGGCATAGCGAGCAGATCGAGGGACGTGATCGTTCCCCTCTATTCGACATTGGTGAGGCCTCATCTGGAGTACTGTGTCCAGTTTTGGGCCCCACACTACAAGAAGGATGTGGATAAATTGGAGAGAGTCCAGCGAAGGGCAACAAAAATGATTAGGGGTCTGGAACACATGACTTATGAGGAGAGGCTGAGGGAGCTGGGATTGTTTAGCCTGCAGAAGAGAAGAATGAGGGGGGATTTGATAGCTGCTTTCAACTACCTGAAAGGGGGTTCCAAAGAAGATGGCTCTAGACTGTTCTCAATGGTAGCAGATGACAGAACGAGGAGTAATGGTCTCAAGTTGCAGTGGGGGAGGTTTAGATTGGATATTAGGAAAAACTTTTTCACTAAGAGGGTGGTGAAACACTGGAATGCGTTACCTAGGGAGGTGGTAGAATCTCCTTCCTTAGAGGTTTTTAAGGTCAGGCTTGACAAAGCCCTGGCTGGGATGATTTAACTGGGAATTGGTCCTGCTTCGAGCAGGGGGTTGGACTAGATGACCTTCTGGGGTCCCTTCCAACCCTGATATTCTATGATTCTATGATTCTTATGTCAAGCCATTTAGCCTTATGGAAGAATGTAAAGTAAAGGAGTAAATTAACATTTACTAGATTCAGTAACTGTGCAGTAATAAATTTGGTAAGATACAAGTTATTGGTGAAAAATGGCATATTTCAAAACACAACAACATTTAGTGTGTTCCTGATGGCCACTAAAGTAAAGGCTAAAAAACCCAGCTTATTGTATAATGTTTTGGAAAGTGGAACACAAGACAAGTTGTCTTTGGGATGAGATTTTTCCAAGTTAGATTCACCATGAAGTAGAAATCAATGTTTGTGAGTGTCCATGTAATGTTTGAGTGAAATCCCTACAAGTAAATTTTTGAGATGAGGGTTAAAAAAAAAGCGTGGAGGGGATATAACTCAAAAATTGTTGAATGGGGTTAGATCATTGAGGCGATGTATATTCAAACACTCCCCACAATTCCAATATTTGGAGTGGAATGATTTTGTTAAAATGATCAGCAGTGAAATGATTAACTATTTTGATGTTCAACTCACATCATTCTGTTTCAGAGTTAACCTCAATTGAGAATAGGAAGAGTTATTTCACACCTCTTCGGGGATTAAATGCTGACCCTCCACTGAGCAAAGCCTTAGTATACAAATGAGCTTTACACAAAGAAGCTTGTAAATTCTGAGGAAAAGACAGTACGTAATCAAGTGGCCTGGTTTAGAGCCCGTGTGTGTAGCCTTTCCCACAAAGCCCACTACAGCTTAATGGCATTGGTAGCAGCCGGGAACACTATATACTCTCTGCACAGGGGATGCAGATCTGTGCAAATATATAATGGCAGATCACCCACGAGTGTAGAGGTTTCCTGTGTAGTATTCAGGGCCTTCTGTTTCCCTGGAGCAAGTGGGGTTGGTAAGCAGTACTTGTCCCTTTGGGCTGTTACAGTCAAGCTGTCTGCAGATTCAATACTACATTGATTTCATCTTTGAAAGGGTTTCTTCATAATTTATACCATGAAGCATGATTAATTACTATAATTTTAATCCCAGGTACACTAGTGCAACTTCAGATCATAATCAAATTCATTTTTATTGAATTAGTATTGAGTTTAGTAATGTGCATGAAACTCTCTCTCCCACTTTCAAAATGTGCACTGTGGTCTTTAGTTGATTTTTTTTTTGCCATTAACTGAGTTTGTTTTGGAGGTGAGGTTTATCATTTTCACACCATTTTCTTGAAGAATCAGAGCAATCAAGAGGGCAGACATAAAAAATAATTTGAATGTTTGAATCAACTCAAAACCATCAAAATTAAAGAAGTGGTATGAAAGTGTCCTATCGTGAATTAATGTAACCTTTGCCATAAAGGCTCTCATCATAATGTATTTTGATATTTTAGTGGATGTCACATCTCACTACACTACAGCTTCACTGTAATTTAACATAAGGTATTAGACAAATAGTGCTGATTAGGCTCCAAGTGCCAATCAAATTTTGCTAAGTCACAGCAGGCTTGCTGTCTTAGAAATGTAGCCAGCTATCAGGCTGCTCCAGATTTCCTCATGTCTCTGTGCTTACTGTGCTAAATACTTTTCAGAAAAGGCTATTAACTTGGACCTGGAAGGGATACTTCCACTCACATTAGAATAATGTTCTAAAGGTAGTGCTGCTTATTTCAAGGAAAGAAGAGCTCAGCTTAACATTGACCCAGATTCAAACTGAGATCCCACCCAAAAGCAGTGAATTAAATTTATGTAACACACTAAGGGTTGGTCATGCCTTTTGGGCACAGCCCATAGCAAGAGGTTGCAAGAAACTGCTCTGCCCCATGAGATTTTGGCCTCAGGAGATGGATTGCTGCCTGAATTCCCTGGAAGACAGTAGGAGAGCACCCCCTCCTGTATCTCTTTTTGGGTGTAGCCTGCTCCTCACCTATGCTGTAGTTTTTCTCCAGGGCATGGTGATCAGGGGGAGGTAGGCCTTTGCCCCACATCCTTTGGGTTGCTGTGCATCCCTTGACAGCAAAGACTAATTGTGCCTGACTTTGTGGGCCATGCAAAGGAGGGTGCTGGGGTGTCTTGGGCTTAAGAAACTAACGTAAGACCAAAAAGATCTGGGCTCAATTCCTGGCTCTGATAAAAGTTTCCTGTAAGACTTTGGGTTAGTCAGTAAGGGCTTTCTCCAAAGCCCATTGAAATCAATGGGAGTCTTTCGTATGGATCTGGCCCTTAATTCTTCTGGGACAGAGCCTCAGCTGATGCGAATCAAACTAGAGCCATTGGCTCCAATAGAGCAAAACAAATTTGCACCAGCTGAGGATATGGTTGTTTGTCTTAGTATCACTTTTGCAAGGCAGAGATAAAAATACTCCCCATAACTTCATAGGGATGTTGAATAAAATCCATGAATGTCTGCAATACTCAGATACTGTAGTATCAGGGGCCATATAAACCATCTTTCCTACCTAGGTATATCAGGGCATTTATGTCCTTTCTTCCCCATTCTTAGTGCACATCCAGGCATTATTCAATTAGTTACCTGTATAGTGTAAAAATAGCAAGCCTCTCCTACAATGTAAACCTTTCCAAAATGAAAATGCTGTTTTTCTGGTATCTCAGTAGATGTACAACAGATAGTTTAAAATAGGAGCTGGTTTATATATAATCCCCCCCACTTCAGATTTCTATTTCCACAAGAGATAATTTGTGTGAAAGTGAGGGAACCAGTTCATTATGTGCAATTAGAAGAAAACTGTCCCTTAGGGTCAAAGTAACTCAGCCAAAGTAAAATGATTCATGGCCAGGACCAGCTCCAGGCACCAGCAAAGCAAGCATGTGTTTGGGGCAGCACAACTCTGGGGCGGCGTTCCGGCCCCCGTTTTGTTGTTGTTGTGTTTTTGCTTGGGCAGTTGCGCTTTTGAAGCTTGGGGTGGCAAAAACCCTAGAGCCGGCCCTGCTCATGTTGGAGGGCTCTCATCCCTTGAGGATACTAATGTCATGCTAGCTTATTTTTCCAACAATATTAGCAATTTTACTTGAAGTTACTTTTTCATTCCTATAATGTTCTTGAACCTTAACTAGGGAAAGAATACTATACAACTCATTTTCTTACAGGGAACATTTGGACCTAGCATGCAGTTTATGGCCTTTTTAAATTTCTTCGGTAAAGCACACCTACCGTACAATAAAAGTTCCTTTAGAAAGATTTTACTGCAGCCCCTGCTTCACTAGTTTGGCATTTTTTTTTATGAAAATATCACCACCATAGAAATTAGAACAGCAAGAATGCTGGATAGTATAAAGTCCATATTAACTTAATGGGAGCTGTGGGCACATCTCAAGGGAAGGCTTGTGAATATATGCAATACTGTAACATATCTAATATAGTAGTCTTTAGAGTCATTCATTTCAAGTGGTTCCTAAACAAAGTTTCCAAAATATGTCAGGGCAAATTCTGCCCAGTCTCATATTCCCATTGTATTTTTGATTGTTTTATGGTGTACGAGACAGGTAGATATTGAGATGACGCAGACTGCACTCTTTGTAATGAAATCCACATTTACAAAAATAAAGCATTCATTGGGTTATTTGCAAAACCTACATTTATGTGTGGAAATTGTGTATTTTACATGTGCACCTGGGGAGCACAACCACCCAATTTGTGTGCATAAATGCAAAATCTTGCAGGTAACCTGATGTGTTCCTATTGTTGCAGACACGCAGTTTGAAAAATGAGACCATTGTGGAGGTATTCTTTTCCTTTTTTTCCCAGCTATTAGAGTTGGGTTTTTTTACAAAAAAAGATCTTGGATCTTCAAATCAATTTAAGTCAAGCTGCAGTCGCCTCTCTATGGAGACTTTTCTGCAATTTAACAGATCTCAGTGTTAGGAAAATGTTCCTGATATTCAGCTTAAATGTTTCCTTTGTTCTGTTTTATCTCACTGTTCCTAGTAATATCCCCGTAGCCCATCTTAAGTCATTTCTACCCGTCCTTTGGGTTTACATTTTTGTTCTGACATTACATACTGACCATAACCACATTTCACTCTTACTGAACTTTAATATGTCCCACCCTTACGTGGCCATCCCAGTGTTCTATGAACTAATGCCTTGTAAAAATCAAAGTAACTACTATGCAAAAAATTAGAGTATAGTTACCACCTGAAAGCTACACAAAACTCTTTAACAGAGTCTTTCTTCAACAAAGCACTGCCTCTAGGGTGGCAAGGCTATTTACTTCTGGTGTGTAATAAAAATGTAATTTGTAAATGCCAGATTTCTTTTTTCACTGGCCATAGTTGTAACAGCTAAAAACAATTGACTTTTGATCCCCACTGGGTATAAGTCAGATAGCCTTATTATTTTCCAATACAACTTGTCGTTTGTTTGTCTTTAGCTGACAGCTGAGTTCAGCAGTGGGAGAAAGTTGATCTGCTCTGCTCTTAGAAATCCCTGTAGCTGATGAATTTGTGTATGAAGAGCAGCACAGAAGATAGTTTAGTAACCTAGAGGTAAATACATTATTGATGTTCATCTATTAAAACTGAACAGCCCAGCCACTCTTGAGACAGCAAACTTTTAGTTCAGAAGACATTGATTAAGGGGTTTTACATAACTTTTGTGTAACCTTACTGACCTCAGATTTTGCATTAAACAGTAATTGCTATACAGAAAGAAAGATATATATGATATCTTACCAGGCAAAACCAAACCAAAAATAGTTACGTTGACACTAAGCTTACAAGAAATACTAACCTTTACTGAAAATTGCCTTAAAACATTATAGAGAAAAAGTATCAAACACCACAAGGCAAAACACCCCTGTGCAAATTCTCTACTGACACATATGGACAGAACTCAGTGAACCTGAATGGAATTTTGCCTCTTCAGACCATTAGAGAATTGGCCTTCTAAATTGGAGAGCCTAGAAATTCATAGGTAAGAATCAAATCAAATACTCCATTAAAGTCTACACATAGATCTACCCCAGTACTACTACCCTCAGAACACCACTCAGCGCAAGACAATTTCAACCACGTGATAACACTCGTTTCATCAGTAACCTCAAGAATAAGGTAAATTACACTAGGGTACATAAATCCTAATCTTTGAAGTATCAGCCATGTGTTCTCAAGCTTTATATCTTAATGGAGTGCATCTTCTGTGGACCATTTTGCCTCATTTGCTATGGAACCTCCACTCCTGTTTGCCTTTCAGAAACATCGCTGTGCTAACTACTGCGATTGCCTATCTGGAAAAGGCATAGTACACATATACTTAATGTATTTTTATCTAACTTGAATGTGTATGAGTACTCCCCTTTATGATTTTTAAAAGTCTTTTTATTGGGCTTTAAACATACTGACTTCTAATTAGTCGATAGTGAGCCATGCAGACACTATAATGCACTTGTCAGCCATGCAGCCTTTATTATGAACATGAAAAGAGTTGTTAATACCTAAATCATTCCTCTGTTAATCCCCCCAAAACTAGTCAAGAGCAGCATTCCTAACCACTCATATCTCCAAAACAAATTACTTGTCACTTCTGATATACATCTTCCCACAATGTACACAGAATACCTGGAAATCAGATTCAAATTCTTAATAACTCAGATCTCTGTTCTTAACTAGTGATAAATCATTCTAAATTTTTAAAGTAAAAGTTTGTCCATCTCTAAAATATTTTCTGAGATCATCATTTTCTACATGTCACACTTTCAAATTAGACCACAGGCACAACTCCAAGCATGGGAACCTTAACCCTTAGGAATTTGAGGATTAACATGCTCATAATCAGTAAATTATTCTGATTTACTGATTTTACTCATTCCGGGTACCTGAAGCCCCCATACATCTCCAACACAAGGCCCAACCTGCAAATCTCCATTATTTCTATAGTGAACCCTCAGCCACCTTGCTAGCCTCCTTCCTCTGCATCTCATCCATCTATACCTAACTGGTAACCAGCTCTTCTAGACTTTCTGCCAGGAATTTCTCCTACTCCTACTTGCCCAGTCCCTGATGGTTACCTATCTGAAATGGTGGAGCAAGACAAGGCTACAGGGTTGATATCTTAAATAGAAAGCCAGGCTGGGGAAAAGGGGAGGATTTGATATCAACAGGAATCCTGACTTGGCCTTGCCTCTGTTCTCTCAGGTACAGTGCAACCTAGTGGCTTCCCCCAAACCTTGGAAATTATACAGTCTCCTAAGGGTTGATAGAATGAATATAGTATGAGCATTTAGGCATGTAAAATGAGTATTAACAATATATGCATATGTCGTGGGGCCAGTACCCCTCCTTCCATCACTCTGGGGTGGGGTACAGGCATGGTAGCCTGGCAGTTAAGTCAATATGGTTGTGCTCAGCCACTCGGCTGTGTAGTCCAATGTCCAGAGTCAATACAATCACCGTCACCTGCAGGGGAGTGCGGCCCAGCAGCCAGAGTAAATACAACCACCCTCGCCTGCAGGGGACCGCGGCCCATCGGCGAGTACCTGGATGCTGTCACTGGAGGGGGGAGGGGTGTGGCAGCCCCAGTAGGGGGGCCCAGGCCCACCCAACTACACCAGGCCCCAACCCAGGGCCCAAAAAGCAGCAAAATGATCTGCCACTGGGTCAGCAGGGAATCCCACCGAAACATTGACCTAACAAGGGTGGGAGGTACTACTCCCTCATCCTCCCTGGGTCACTTCCTACCAGCTTTCCTGCAGCAGTGGTCCATAGGGTATCAGGGCCTCCAGGCTTCTCGGTGTCAGATGCTCCCTGGGGTTCCGATAGCAGCAGGCCTCTGGTCCAGGTCTTGGGCTCTTCGGCTCCTATAGATAAGGGCTGTAATGGCTCTTGGGCTGGCACCTCTACCTCTTCCTCACTGGCAATCAGCCCAGATTGAACTATGCTGCTACCCTCTTATTCTGCAGCAGCAGTTAGAGCATGCCCAGCGGGGTCAAGGGGGCATGGCTTCAGCTGCTAAGAGTGCTGCTTTAACCCGTTCTGCTCTAGTGCGGGGCCAGTCCACGCCGTCACAGCCGAGAAGTTAATTTAAGCACCTATTCCTGAGATAATTTGATTCTGTGACTATGGACTGTCCAACTTAATTGTATTTTTTTCAAAACTTTGTTCTCGTTCCTTTGTCTCCTTTCTAGAATGATCATTTATAGCCATTATGCAAATGATTACTCAGGAGTTACCAGTGTAATGAGTAATGAAAACTGATTCATTTATTTGTCCCTTTTACCAGGAATAAAAGCTTACATCATCATCTTGATGGTTTACGTAAATGGATACTAAAGAATTATAGAGCACAGGTATTAAACCTATCTCCCAAAGACATTGCACATTAAGCAAGACTGTACTCTACCATTAGCTGATAAATACAAGAAAGCTATTTTGTCCCAAAATATGAAACGTCTAGCTTAAACCAATAGCATTCAAGCAATTGAGAGTTAAATGTAAAGTACTGTTTCAAGATCAAGAAAAAAATCTGTTACTTAGAAAGTGAAACAGAGATACGAACACAATTAGGGCCTGATCTAAAGCCCCCTGAAGTCAATAGGAAGACTGCCACTTAATTCTTTGGTCACTGAATCAGACCCATACTACTTATGCTTGGGCTCATCTCTATTTTCATTCATTGTCAGCTATTCTAGGATGCATAGATACCTAATCCAAATATCAGCTAACCTAGACAGTTATGGTTTGATTTCCTGTTCTGTCACTCTTGGGGAACAGGGTTGGGAAGGTTTAGTGAAGCTATCGGGGTCTCTCTCTAGTTTACTGATCATCCTAGGGAAGTTCCGTATATATCAGTAGTTATTATCACTTCTACATAAGCAATAACTAGCCACCCTATTGTTTGTTTATGACTAAAGAAGCATGAACATTTTAAGGGGTGAAGAATGAATGAGATACATGGTAAAAGGGCTTGAAATGACTTACCAGCTACGATATTGTTTGCACACTACAAATTTGCAACATTGGTCCAGAGTCCCCACTTTAATATTGAATTACTATAATAACGCATTTATGTTCTCATTCAAAGATGTGCAAGCTGCTGATCGGATGGCTAATGTGCTGGCAAGTTGCCCATTTGTAAGAATGCTATTTGGTGAGCTATTTTAACGGAAATATGAAGTTGGAGCTGTCTTTTTCTCATCTGTCCCCAGCTTGGCCCCCAGCAGCGGCTCTCCACTCAAGCCAGCCATAGCTGAGAAATGAAGTTCATTCCCTACTGTATATAACTGTGGGGTATGGGAAAGGAGCTGGGGGCAGGGAGGGGATTGTCAAGAGGCAACTTGAATAATAGAACAGAGGCACTGGTGTGGAGGCACATCTTCAGACCTTTACCCTAGAGTGATACAACTGAGACAAATAAGAGAGAGGTGTGACACAACGCACCCTTGTATTCACATCCTACACACTATTGTAATAATCTTTCTACAAAATCTGACTTGTGAGGTATCATTTGAAAGCCAATAACTCACTGATCATTAATATTCTTGCATGAGGTCTGAGGCAAAAAAGAAAATCTTGAGGAAAACAAGGAGAGAAAATTTAATAAAAGAGAGAACAGCAGTGGGACAGATAGAAAAGAGAATCAAGAAATGGAAAAAGAGAAGAAAAATCCAGCAAACATTCAGCTTTACAGCTGGCAGAATATATGCTATTTACTTGTATGAATACATTTTAACTTATTCTTAAATATATCATGTAGGGAATGCAAACTGCCACAAAATTCATGTCAATAAATGTAAATATTCATGCAAATTTGTTGAAGCCCTCTGTCTCCTGGCTAGTCCTGGCCTCACTGAGAACCTTCAGCTAGTATGATGTACAAATAAAGTGCTTTACAAGCTTTGGCTCAAATCCTGCTTGTCTCACTTTCCCAGAGAGTCCCACTGAAATCAATAGTTGCATGAGTACAGCAAGTAAAATTTGGTCCTTTATAAATACAGGAATCACTTTGCCCTACCTGTCAGCAGTCCCTATTTGGCCAAGATTGTCACAGGTTTAAAATCTCATCCCACAGATGTTATGCCCCAGTCAGTGTTCTAGGGATATGCAGCAATAGGTGTGGGAGGCCATTATTTTTTAAGTGAAGTGCTCCTTGTCTAAATGTTCAGTGACCCTTAACCCTAGCCTTAGCATTGCCTTTCCCATCTGCAAACAGCCATCCACCAGCTGAGCTGAAAGAGGCAGCTGTCAGGAACCAAAAGCCCTATCCAAAGTCTTTTAAGCCAAAGGAAAGACTCCTATTGACTTTTTTTGGCCCAGGGCCCAGGAAAGGGCCACTGAGCAGTTGAGACAACCCTGCCTGCAGGCAGAGAGCAACAAGGAGAAAGAGAGCAAGTCGGGAAGTCCTGTGGAGTATTGGTGTTGGACGAGGACAGGCAAGTTGGAAGGAATGATGGGAAAGGGACAAATGGGACAAAGAGAGCCATCAGAGAACCAATGGCAACAGACCAGAGAATGTGAAGCAACCCCCTCTCCTTGTTGCCCTTTTTTCCCTTCCAAGGTACAAAAACAAACCCAACCCCCACCCCCATCAAATTCAGGTGGTTGTCCCTTACTTATTTGGAGAACTAACCAAGAAAACATCTTTATCATGTTTGTAAGTACCAGAATGTTTCATCCATAACTGAAATGAATCTCTGAGGTGGCTGACAACTATTTAATAGCCCTATACAGCATAATAGCCCAATACAGACGCTTAGGAGAGGAAATGAAGAATGCTTTGTCCAAATGCAACCACAGGGCAGAATGCACAGTAATCCACGCTGGAGTTTGGCCAGGCCGCTGGAGGTAGCACCCCTGCTTTGGTGAAGAGTGCTGTGGGATCTTTAATGACTGTGAGTAGAAAGATTGTTGGCATTAGGTTTGCATCTACTACTCACGCTCTGTTTATTTTTAATTCAGTTCCCCTTTACGGTCTTTTACAGCACTTAGGGAAGCTTTTCACACCCTGAATATCCTTGCTGCTGATGTTGTGTTTTCCTTCAGGTTCAGCTACTTAGAATGTTGATGTTTTAATAGTCTCACCCTCTGCTCAATGCAGATGATAAAAAGATGAATTGAGAAGTCAGACTTAGCTACGTATAAACGCACTGATTATCTGAATATAAACCTACCTGTGCCT
This sequence comes from Lepidochelys olivacea, assembly GCF_965140295.1. Lineage (NCBI taxonomy): Eukaryota > Metazoa > Chordata > Testudines > Cheloniidae > Lepidochelys > Lepidochelys olivacea. Next base: position 50,928,259 of record NC_140421.1, on the reverse strand, counting down.
CAAATTTCCATGATTACTGCATTAAGAGTACTGTAAACGTAATCCCAGCATTGTAACATAAATGTGTTAGTTGCTGAATTATTATGACTTACTATTTGTATTCTGATAGCATCTAGGGGCCAGTGTCTGCTACAAAAAGCTTGCAGTCTGAATAGGCAAGACAAACAAACGGTGCGAAAAAAGAAGTATTATCCTTATTTTATAATTGGAAAAACAGAGGCACAGAGAGCTAAAGCAACTTGCCCAAGGTGGTAGAGTTGGGAATACAATGCCCTTTCTCACGTCCCTGACCAATGCTCCATTCACTAGACCATACTGCCTCTGAACTGATTAAGGGTTTTATTTTGTTTTTTAGTAAAGATCAAAACATTCTCTGTGATACTTTAAACACCCCCCCCAATCATGCAACCCTTTACTAATAAATAGTTTGTTAAAAAAGATACCATCTTTCCTAGAGACAGTTAAACCAACTGAAATGTGTTATACTTGAAATATAATCATGATAGACACTAAAACACTTTTTGTACATTCAAGAATTGATACAAAGCTCACTGAAAACAATGAAAGACCTCCCGTGTTCTTTAATTTTTTGCCAAGACAGTTGTTTATGAAAGAAGTCACTGAACCTGGAGGTATTATTTTAAAATGATCTTAAATTAGGAAAAAAAATATTTAACTTTTACTGCCTGTAGTGCTAAACTGTCAAAAGCATTGCTATTTCCCACCGTAATTAGTATACAGTCTAAGTAATTATACTCTTCCCATAGCACCAACCTTTCACGCGTTAGGGCTAGATGACAGAGAAGAGCAAAGGGTATAGCAGTAGCATTATGAAGTGCTTTGAGTTTGGATTTGTGTAATATTCTGTATATTTGCTCTTTGTGATACCTTTGGGGTACATGGCTATTAATTTTGATAATGTTTTTGTGAGCATTTCAGCTCTCAAGAAATTAATGATGCAGTATCAAGGGAAGATACTGAAACTCTTAACACTAAAGGAAATACATTTAGTGTGCACTGATCTGGAGAGAAGTGTAGGTATCTATATAACACAATGTCATGACACTTTATTACACAGAGTTTTTGATAGTTAAAGTTGCTAGTTCTAGTGATCACAGTCAAATTTATTGCCATCATGTAATACAAAGGGATATGTCAAGGAGGGCGGGGGCAGGGGCGGGGAGAAGAACAGTCCCATTTAATGAGGAATCAGAGACAGAAAGATGAAAGGAAGAAAATAATTCACATAACTATCCTTTTTGTTGTTCTGATGTTACAGTGAGTTCTGAATTGCTGCTCCTTTGTGTGACCCAAGTTTATTTCTTTGTTCTTTCATGTCATGATATAATCTTTATGCCATTACTTTTGCAAAACTACTACAGATTTGTGTGTGTTTTATTCAAGTAACCACCTCCAGCAGCTTCCAGTTCCAAATGCACTGAAGAAGCATTAGTGATGATCAATTTGATCTTTGATTAATCTTTTAACAGAGCATTAGGTACTGTGAGATCATTGGTAATGCCTAGGGACTAGCAGCCATGGATAAAGCATAAAATAGCTCAAACTATTTCTTTAGCTCAACTGCCAACATACTTATGCGATAAGCCTTGAAATACAGTACCTGTGGAGTAATTGCAACAGGTATGATAATTTACAGAGCTGAATGGTCTGTAATGCTAAATGATTCTGCAGATGTTACTATGAGCAGATATGGGGCTTTGTGAGTGAAGAGAGTAGTTGTGTGTTCTCATTCCTTGGGTTGAGGGTCCGAAAGGGAAAGAGAAACTCTATGAAAGGAAAAAAGGAGAGCTAGGCAAATTTATTTTTGACTAATTGTTTTTCACTCGAGTAAAAATGTTTCATTTCAACTGATCTGTTTCAAAATGTTTTGTTTTGTAAAAGCAAAACATTATAATTCCATTCAGCTCCACTTTTAGAAGTTGTAGAAACCAGCTCCACAGCTGCTTTCAGCATATCTTCTTCAGAGCTCAGTGGAGGGCAAAACAATGGTGGGTTTGAGATAATGAGTATTGGAAATGTCACTGGAGGTCTTGATGTGAGGAGGGTTACTGATAGGCATTGCAAGGTGAAGTAAGAATGGAGAATCATCAGCACCACTAAAAAGTTAGAGCATCCCCAGCAATAAAACAAGATTGCGATTTTTTTACTATAGAAAATATATAAAAATATTCTGGTGATGACTTGAAGGAGCTGTTTGTTAGAGATGAATAATCTCTGCAGGTTCAGTGGCTGAGTTTGGATAATCAGCCAGAAACCTGGAGGCTTATCATGCTTTTTTTCCAAGCTAGCTGAACCTCTGGGTTCAATCTGACTGAAAATTTCATTAAAAGTCTGTTCTCACAGAATTCTGGCATTTCTGCCTCTGGTCTCTGATGAAAACAGATAATGTACAAGGTGTGTTTTGAATATTTTGAGTCAGTTCTTAATATCTCAATTTTAGTAAATTTAGTAGTAAATCCCATCTTATTATTTATCTCCATGTGACAGAGTGCTGGGAATCAGCGACAGAACCCACACTCTGGTCACTGTTTAACCAAGGGGGGCCTGATTAAGCAGTGGAGTTCCTGATTACCAGACCAGGTTAGGGCTGAGTAGCTGATGAGTTAATTAGTCCATTAACAAGAAGAATGGATAAAAGACCACCATAAGGAAGTAGGGAGGGGTAGGCCTTAGTAGGCCTTGACAAGAGGGAGTTCTTTTGGAGAAGACACCTTTTCTCCCCTACCTTTAGAGAAGGGGTAGTAAAATTGGAGGCCATTGTAAATACTGTGACTGCAGTAATATGTTGAAGGTGGTGGAGTGAAACACTGTGAATAAACTGCATGGTGGTATCTATGGGAGAGAAGGTCTCTGAGCAGACTGTGTGAGGCAAAGAAGACAGGAACAGTGAGTGCCCCCAGCCCATCCCATTACAATAAAACATTAAAGTATTCCTTTAACAAATTTTAACTGTGTGTAGCAATTAAAAACAATCAGCTGTTGATTTTTTTTATACTGAATACAGTTAAAGCAGGGTTTGGTTTGGGGTTTGTTTGTTTGTTTGGTACCAGCAATTTTCTGAACAAGAATTTGTTTTCCTGTGCTTGAGTATCTTTTGTTATTATTTGGCTGACATGACCAAAGGGTTGACTGAAGTGGCTGAACATCAACATTGGGAATAAAAAGCTCCATTGGCAAAATGACTTGCTGTGTAGTAGGATAGCATACATTTGATCTTCAAATACATTCTAACAGGGATAAGCAGAGCTCCAGCAAGAGTTGCATATCCTTTTAGGTTTAAAAAAAAACCACAGGGTTGATTTCTGACACCAGGAGACAGTCAGAAAAAGGATAGTGGTTCATTAGTGCTGTATTAATTTGAAGAGCTCCTGGAGAGAGAAAAGGGATGGAGAGATGGCGGGGGGTGAGGGGGATTGTGTATGAGTTACTTCTATAGTTTGAGCTGCTGATTTTATGATTCTGTCTTGGTTCCTATGCCTGGGAAGAGAGGGGAAAGGATTGAACTGTGAGTGGAAGACCTTAGGTCTCTTTACTCTTTCTATCTTCTGGATTCATCATGGCTAGTATAATCAAGGAACCCATGAGATAACTTGCCCTGGAAGGAGGTTAAATATTTAAAAATGAAAAAATCTTGTGAAATATGCATAGATCTTTATACAGTGAAGAAGACAGTGAGAAACCACAACTTTAATGTTAACAAAACTGGAGTGTTGACATCTGAGCTACTTTATTGTGTAGCTCACCCTCCCACACCTCCAACCCACAAATGTTTCTGAAGCTGCATGACCCACAATACCTATTCAGAATTCAGTTAGGATATTCATTTTTTTTCCCATGACAGGTCATCACAGCGACACAGCTTAAACTTTGCCTTCTCCCCGACAAAATGGAAAACTTTTACTATGCTTCTGTATCTCATGAATCCTTAATATCCTTTGATCCTAAACACATAAATAGTTTACAAAGAGATTTAGGATGAGAAGTGCCATATGGATGTATGTTGTTATGCGACTGCTGTAAGAGCTATGATACATCAGATATGAAGCAGATATTTCACATTCACCACAATTGGCTCATAGCTGCTCTGAGCAAGCTAACACAAGAGAGGATGACTCACTTTTGTAATCTCCTTGTACTGGAAAGAAATCATTATCTCTTTCACAGATCAAACTTGAGATCAGCTCTGTGGTTCATCTCAAAGTCATTGAGTTTCAATTTTTTTCTTTTTAACTTGACCACAATTTAAAATCACTCCAGCTGTGTGTGTGTTTGCGAAACTACTTAAATCCTCATACTTTACATCTATGCTTTTTTTAAAAAGAAGATTCAGGATTTGTTTGTTTTTTAATTATAACTAAAAGTAGCCCTGTGTTATGTACCGGGGATACAAAAGCTCTGTCTGTCTGTCTCATGAGCCAGGCTGCCACTAGTGGAAGTCCTATATCATTTTTTTTTCTCTGTGTCTCCCAGAGTTGCTCCTTTTTATTGTTCTCTCAATATGTTCTTCACTTTCTACTTAGCTACTCATGCAATCATGGCAAAACTGATCTGAATAGTTCAAATGAGATTTGGATAAGTATCTAAAGTTTTTGTGTCCTTATTTATTCTACCAACTTTTTAACGTCTGGAATTAATCATGATATCTTGTGACAGGAGAGAAATTTTCACGGTTATGAAAAATTGGGTAAAATTTCTTTATCTCCCTTCTAATGTCTTAAGTGCAGTCCATGTCCAGAGAATTTATAATCTAATTTCTGGGAAGATTGGAAAATGTATCTATCTGAGGTACTTATAACCCCCATAACTGTAGTATCTGAGTACCTCACTATCCCTAATGTGAGGTAGGGAAGTACTATTCTCATATGGGAAACTGAGGCACAGAGAGACTAAGTGACTTGGCCTAGGTCACACACTAAGTCCGTGGGAGGTATCCTGAGTCCCAGGTTCGCATTTTGTACATTGAACAATCCTTTCTCTTTCAAGAGGAAGGAAAGAACAAGTGTTCATTATTTTTTGTTTTAAATGGACTAGTAAGAAGAATTGTGTCAGACACAAAGAGAGTCTTTCCATTGACATGAACTGGCTCTGGATCAGGCCTGCAGAGATGCTTTTTGCCTTCTTATGCAACTGTAGCAAATGAAAACTCCAGAATTTCCCTGTGGATGTCGTTTTCATGCAGCTTTACATGAGCTACGTGTTAGAGTGGATACCCAAATGCACTGCCATGCAATGCTGGAATAGATTGCTAATATGTTTGCTTTCTACCTATTAATGTAAATCCTTTTGCAAGTGGCAGGATTTCTAGTATAATGATAATATCTTTAGTAAAGCACAGAGATGAAGCATAAAATGATTATTAGCACAATCTACACAAAGCATGGGTATATGCTATATAGCCTAACAGTTTGAGCATAGCTATTTTCTCCTATTTTCAGTTAACTTGCTTGCTCATAGCCACTCTAAGTGAAACAAAAAGCTATCAGCAACCAATAATTACTTTCAGTAATGTTCCCAACTGAATTTTCCCTGGAGTATTTTTTCCTACCAGTAAAGCCAAATGTACAGCTCCTTTAGTAGATGCTTTATGCTCATTACAGAACAGTAATTAGGACATTTGGAGTAATACAGTAGCTGTGCTACATAAGTTGCTGAAAAGGCAGACTACAGTGTCAATTTAAGGTTTTTAATTCAAGCCCTAGAAATATCTCCCGTGTCCACTGGAGTCCTGACAAATGACATGAGGATGGGTTTGTGCCATGACTCTTGACAAGTTGCCTTATCAGCTGTTCTGAGTCATGATTTGTTGCCCATGGTCTTACAAGAAGAAGAAAAGAAATGGCATCACTGGTGACCAGGCAGCAGCACAGAAAGAGGTGGGTAAGCTGCTGTGTTTAGACTGGATGATTGACTGTTTGCAATGTGGCAGACAACGTTACCATGTCAGCTTCACCCCTTGCTCCTGTGTATGTTAATTTTATCATGAATGAATAGTCCCCCACAAGAGACTAAGAACCTGCCTAAAAGCCTGTCTTCTCCTATTCAATACACGAATATTGTCGGTCTCATGTCTTAAAGAGGACTGTCCGGGTTAGATGGTAGTTTATTCACCGGGGAATATATACAATATGTGTTTCACGACAGTACTACACGAGGCCGTATACGCCATTTTAAACTCCACTTAAGCCCTAGATGTGAAGCTTAAGCCCTAGGGACCTCTTGCAGGCCTTCTGCATTTGTTGCAAAATGAACCCTATTGTGTGCCACAGGATTCGTGTTTAACCAACTGGCTGCGTACATAGAAACACCTCCTTCACCAATGAGCATAAAACACAGAACCTTAGCACCAAAACCACAGACTGCTATCTCTTGAGCTAGAGAACAGCTTGCTTAGGAGTTCTCTAGGAGACAATACGAAGAGGTTGGTCACTTGGACCAGCCATTGGAGGCATATGTGATCAGACAAACTAAGCTAGTGCACCACACTTCTGTCACCTCCCAGGCTAAAGAGGTTTTAAAAAAAAGACTTCTGAAAAAGATTTAGGGAACAAAGTAAACAAATTATTATCAAGGAACTAGTACTTTGAAAAACTGATTTTTGAGGCTATGGATGGTTTAGGAGGTTGGTCAAAGGACATTAACCTTTTATCCTAGGCCTCTGAATAGAGCATGGGCTGATTAGTGATTGAACAGCTGCTGGCATCTTGTGTGAAATGGATTGATAGTCTCAGACTAGATCCTAGGGGGCTGATGTAGGTATCACAAAATCCCGTCCTCTCTCATTTAAATTGTGTTAGCACCTTTGGGACTAAACCATGAATTTACCCTAGATATGCTCCCTCTTGATCTGGTCTGAGGCATGTGCATAGGATGTAATAAAGAAACACTTTTGCTACCCAGACTGTACCTGCTCTGTGGGTAGAAGGCATTTACTCTCCAAGGCGGTCAATCCAATATTCTAAATCCATCCATTTCAATGCTATTTTAAAATAAACAAAATGTACTTTCTTCACTCTCCACAGTTACTGTAGATTGTGTTTTATTGTCCGTGTCTAGCTTAAAATCAAAGAGTCCTGTAGCTATGGCTTATATTCAGCAACTCTCTAGGTAGTGTGGTAACTTATATTTCCCACAGTTGGTTGTGCATGACAGCGATGAAAATACCTTTCTAGAAGAATATAAAGAGCTACGTGTTGTGTGCTGGGTCTTTTTTTCTTAAATGAAATCAATCAGAATAATCATTGTAAATAACCTGGCCAGCTAAGTATGAGCTCAGTATTATTAGGAAGTTCTAATAAGGAGGAGTAGGAAGCTACATAACCTCTAATCAATACAAATCTTTGAAGTGATGTCCCTAAAGCTTATTGGGGCAAGGAATGGATAAATATGCAGCAAGACTAAAATGTACCCTGTGTGTTCCTTGGCATTATTATATTGGCATTATTAATATTATACTAGCAGCTCAATAACCTTTATGTTTTGGCACCACTTTGGGTCCCTCAGCAGCTTCCTTTGGCTTTATTTCATTACTTTATCTACAGAGAAATTAACAGGAAGAGACATTTCCTCAGCACAAAGCAGCAAAGATTTTCAGCCTTTGGGGTAATATCTTAGTGTGCAGTTTGAGCTTACATTTTTTTTTAACAAGATGTGTCTGTTGTTCCATTTTCATTAGAAAGCAGGGCTCACAACTGTTGCCCAGGTTCTGGCTCAAAACACTGGAAACTAATATATCTAATCTTAATGCATTTTACAGCATGCAAGGATTGATTATGCAGCACTCAAGCTGTGACAGCTACTTGTTCTTTGGGGGTAGAAGTGAGCATATTAAGAAGATGGGAAGGAAAACTAGCCCAGGAAGAAAGGCAGTGTTAATGTCTCAGCTGTTGTTTGTTTCTATAAACTCTATAGGATGCACACTAAACTTTGCAAAAACCTCAGTATAATAACACTCCTACTAGACAGTAGTCTGCTGTTGGCTCTAGAAACAGGTTGGAAACATAATTTTCGGTAAACAGAGGACCAATGTGAAAATCTTTAAATTTTGCCACTAGCTAATTGAGCTACTGTGCTGGCTGCCCTTTCTACTTTTCTCCTGGCAAAGTCGCAATGCTTCAAGGTCTCACAAATGCTGCCAGAGAAAGACCGAGCATACAGTGAATAACATTAGCTGAAAAAATGAATTGAACTCTCAAGGCTAGAATATGCAGTCTGCATGGCCAAGTATAACCTTTCTGTTCCTGTACTTGTATTTTGCTGTAATATTTGATTGGGAGTGTCTGATAAGATTTGACAAATTTTATACCGCATTCTTGTAATAGATCGTCTGAATTCCGGTGGTAACCTGAATGAAAGACTCACAAATAGCTTGACATGGAATACAGTTTTATAGAGTGTGGGACACTGGTTTGCTTACATCTCTAGAATAGTCCTGTAACCAAATTCTAGTTTATAAATGTATTTCCTTATTGGGGGATTTGTATTGCTTCAAACTGAGACAGTATTATTGATCAAGATCTCTGTTGGAGCTGAAGGTGGGTAGCAAATGAAAAAGACAAATGGGGAACTCCTTATAAACCTGATCTTTTTTTCTGATCTACTAAAACAGCTGTGTTGTGCTGTTATACAGATAAAACTACACATGTATCAGAGTAACAGCTGTGTTAGTCTGTATTTGAAAAAAGAAAAGGAGTACTTGTGGCACCTTAGAGACTAACCAATTTATTTGAGCATAGGCTTTCGTGAGGTACAGCTCACTTCATCGGATGCATTCAGTGGAAAATGCATTCAGTGGAAAATACAGTAAGGAGATTTATATACACAGACAACTTTTTTATTCCTCTCCTCCCCCTCTCCATCCTCCACCCCCCCCCCACTGTTCCTCAGACGTTCTTGTTAACTGCTGGAAATGGCCCACCTTGATTATCACTACAAAAGGTTTTCTCCCCCTCCCCCCCCCAAGATGTCACATCTGTTATAACACAATTCGATTTAAGACCAATAACTACTGTCTAATACTTATGTGTACACACACACACACCAAATGTTCTCCAGTCCTGAATATAGCTTGAGTTCGTGGCTTGGGTCCATAGCTTCTGGCGGCTAACTGGCCAGGAAAGCCGGGCACAAGGAAGGGCTGGGTGGATGTCGGGCATGCACCGATGCCCTTCCATGTTGGCAGCAGAATGTTACCCTCCAAAGTCTTCCATCTCCCCCATCCTTTTTGTAGGCTTTAGTTTAAATCCCGAGTCTATAGGTCTTGCTGTGTCACGCTGCTTCTGGGTTCGGTGTGATTGATCACCCGTCAATTGCAGACATGACTTTCAGCCTAGGACCTAGCTTTGATGTTTCTTCAATTGTACTTTTGTTCTTTTCTTTTTAGGGTGGACTCTTTTCTTGCTTTGTCAGGGCTGTTGTCTGCATCTTCAGCCCTTGGTGTTTACACTTTATTTCATCAGGACAGGCTGGGACTGAAGGTTGATTCCATCATCCATACAGACCTCATTCACACATCTAAACTAAACTAATAAGATTACAGCAGGGTTTTGCAAAAATGAAGGTTGCAGCAAGTTTTTACAAAATGGAGTGAGCATTTTAAAATGGAGTTTGGGACAAGTTAAAAAGGAGTTTGAGTTACAATATGGACAAATGTAAGGAATAGCAAACAGGGAACAGAAGTTCCAATATAGACAAGTATAATATATGACAAACAGTGAGCAGAAGTTACAATGTTGAAACAGTGCAAGTTTCAGCGATTTAAGCAGCAATTGGATTGAAAGTGAAACTCAATTAGCCAGTTATTGAGGTAACCAGTTTTATGAATGAATGTTGTTTCATTCATAAAACTTTGCTTATGAAATTATATTAATAAAGTGCACAATTAAAAACAATTTCATTGATCAGTTCTACAGTGCCCAGCTGTAAAGTGTTTTCTACTTGCAACATGCTATTTTTTTGTTATTCAGACAGCACATGCCCATCAGCCTATAGTTCCCAACTGACCCACACTTCTCTGGCCAAGTGAACTTCTTACCTGACCAGAGATGGAATCAAGTGAACAGGCATCCTGGAAAAATGTCTGTCGCTAAACCCATTCTCTCTCCCTCTTGTAACCCAATTAGGACAGGTTGGAGGCTTATCACAGCTCCTCATTTTATCTTTGATTTTGGGCATAGAGATCTACAGGACTAGAGGCAGCCAGGACAGGTCAAGGTTTCTAGAAACCACTGGTCTAGTGTAGATTGAGGAAGTGGGACTGAGAGCTCATATCTGTTGGCTAAAAGACAGAGAAGATTGCCAGTGGGATAAAGCAAGAGGTTAAATGCAATACCATAGAAAAGGGAAGAGCTCCTGCAAGTTGAGATGCAATCAGTACTACCACACTCCCTTTAAATAGGTGCTGAGGCTCCGGAAACTGGATATAAATCATGGAGAGGGTTGGTACAGTAACACCAAGCAGTAGGACATTTTTTTTTTGAAGGAGCAATGATCTAAAAGCAGATGAGGCCTACAAGGACTCCAGAATGCAGTGTACAAGGTAGGTCTTATCAGAGTCAGAGGCTGAGAAACACATGTGCCTGTTGCCCCTCCAGAATAATTCCTGGTGTTCAGATCTGTGAGCCCACTGACACTGTTACTCCAAAGTGAAAACAGTGATAGAGTAGAACCACATGCCTACATTACAGGGCCTATGGCTTCATAGCTATTCTGCCATAACCCTGTAATGTAGATGCAGCCTACAGTGACAAAAGGGGGGTTTCTGTCACTATAGGAACTAGCTATAGGAAGTAACTAGGTCAAAGGAAGTGTTCTTCCATCTATACTGCATCTATAGCTGCATCTGTACTGGATTTTAGGTCATTATAGCTGTAGTACTCAGGGATGTCAAACTCAATTTTAAGTGTATACCAAGCCTAGGTGCCCCAATTCCAGGCCTGCGAAATCCTGAGGGAAGATTAACCTTGTATCCTCTTATTGGATTGTTCTTGGAATCCAGAAGTTCAATGTCTATGTAATTCCTATGAAGTTAAGATGTGTGTACTATCTTATTTCTGCCAGGCTTACCATTCTTCTGCTAGACATGTGAGTGCATTATAGGAAACCCAACAGGTGCCAAAATCTCAAGCAGGTACAGACTTAAGTGCCTTCAGGAGTTACCTTGAACTAGTGGTACATCTGACATCGTACCAAGCACTCAAGAGGGCAACACTCAGGTCTCCAAACAGGGTGGGACAGGGTACCATGCTGTGATGAAATAGCGGTCATGTTAAATCTATATTAAACAAGAAAGGAGATTTTCCTCGGAAAGGGCTTTTGTCCTAATTTACTAAATTTTAAGGCTATACCTTTAAATAACTAAAATTAGATCACTATTAAAGCTGGTTTCACATGCCTTTGATCTATTCTTGTCTGTCTTTTGTCTTGTCTTCTCTTGTTTTGTTTCTTGACTCAGGTTATTTTCTACATTTTACTATTTTATAATTCTTATCAAATAAACCAGGCTGATAATCTGTAATCTTTACAGCATTCTCTTATCACCAGGAATCTGAAACAAGTTTTAACTAAATGCTTGTATTGGACTTAAGTGAAGTCCAGTCTTTCCATTCAAGACTCCAACTCATTATGCACCAAATAACTTTACAAATTTAAAAAATGTCAGTCACTGGACATCAATGGACCTGAGCAGCTAACTAATAAAATTGTCAGGCCCAGTCTCCATGAGAGCCCCTGCCTATCAGGCTGGCTAGGGTGAAGAGGAGAAGGTTATAAAATGAAGCAGTTGGTGCCCCACCAGAGATGGAGACCATATAATTGTTCCTGCTTTCTTTCTTTTGCTTTTTGTTTTTTTCCCCCTTCTCTTTGGGTTTGTCCTAGAATTAATGTGATTGATTATAATGGTAGTAAATTGTTCAAATGAAAGGGTATATGAGTTAGATTATGAAGGATCCTGTTCTTGTGTTTTTAGATCCCTTGCCATACAAAACAATTTGAAATTCTACAATTAATAATAATAATAATAATGCTGTGTTCATTGTACACTAAAGGCCAGACTTTTAAAGGTAATTAGATGCCTAAAGAAGCATATAGGTGTATAGAGCCCAAATCCGCAAAGGGATTTAGGCATTGCTATTATCTGCGTTGCCACACCTAACTGTTAGGCAACTAGAAAATCACTGGAATCCACAACTTTGGGTTGGGTGCAGAGGTTCCCTACACAATGTGTGGGGAAAGTTAGGCACCTGAGAATGTGATCCACAAAAGATCACTAAACAGAGAGTCATGTAATGGTATGTCTACACTTTGAACTAAAGGTGTAATCCCCAACTTGAGGAGACATACCTATGTTACTCAATAGAGTAGCCATGGCAGTATGGGCTAGCTAAACCAAGTGCATGCCTAGTATCTTGGATGGATATGTAAGTGAGGCAGTTAGCCCAGCCCGACACATCAGCCACCATTGCTACATGCTATTTTACAGAACACGAGAATGGCCATGTTGGGTCAGACCAATGGTCCGTCCCTCTAGCCCAGTGTCCTGTCTTCTGACTGACTGTGAACAGTGCCAGATGCTTCAGAGGGACTGAACAGAACAGGGCGATTATTTAGTGATCCATCCCCAATCATCCATTCCCAGCTTCTGGCAGTCAGTGGTTTAGGGACACCTAGAGCATAGGGATTACATCCTTTACTATCTTGGCTAAAAGCTATTGATGGACCTATCCTTCATTAATTCATCTAATTATTTTTTTGAACCTAGTTATACTTTTGGTCTTCACAACATTCCCTGGCAATGAATTCCACAGGTTGACTGTGGATTGTGTGGAAAAAATACTTCATTTTGTTTGTTTTTTAAACCTGCTACCTATTTAATTGTGTGACCCTTTGTGTTATGCGAAGGGGTACAGAACACTTCCTTGTTCACTTTCTCCATACTGTTCATGGATTTTTACAGACCTTTATCATATACTCCCTTAGTTGTCCCTTTTCTAAGATGAACAGTCCCAGTTGTTTTAAATCTCTTCCCATATGGAAGCTGTTCTATACCCCATAATCATTTTTGTTGCCCTTCTCTCTGCACCTTTTCCAATTCTAATGTCTCTTTTTCAGATGGGGCCACCAGAATTGCACACACTATTCAAGGTGTGGGCATACCATGGATTTATATAGTGGCATTATGTTTTCTGTTTCATTATCTATCCTTTTCCTAATGCTTCTAACATGTTTAGTCTACGGAAGAGAAGAATGAGGGGGGATTTGATAGCTGCTTTCAACTACCTGAAAGGGGGTTCCAAAGAGGATGGCTCTAGACTGTTCTTAGTGGTAGCAGATGACAGAACAAGGAGTAATGGTCTCAAGTTGCAGTGGGGGAGGTTTAGGTTGGATATTAGGAAAAACTTTTTCACTAGGAGGGTGGTGAAACACTGGAATGGGTTACCTAGGGAGGTGGTGGAATCTCCTTCCTTAGAAGTTTTTAAGGTCAGGCTTGACAAAGCCCTGGCTGGGATGATTTAACTGGGGATCGGTCCTGCTTTGAGCAGGGGGTTGGACTAGATGACCTCCTGAGGTCCCTTCCGATCCTGATATTCTATGATTGTTAGCTTTCTTAATGTGCAGTGGCAGGGAACTGAATGTTTCCAGAGAACTATGCAGAATGATACAAGAATCTCAGAGTGGTAACCACTTAGACCCCTTCATTTTGTATGTGTAGCTGGGATTATGTTTCCGAAGGTGCATTACTTTGCACTTATCAACACTTAATTTCATCTGCTGTTTTGTTGACCGCCACCCAGTTTTGTGAAATCCCTTTGTAACTCTTTGCTGTCTACTTTTGATTTATCTGTTCTGTGTAATTTTTTATCATTTGCAAACTTTGCCACATTGCTGTTTTATGCCATTTTTTAGATCATTCATGAATATGTTGAACAGCACTGATCTTATAGATCCTTGAGGGACCCCACTGTTTACCTCTCTCTACTGTGAAAACTGATAATTTATTCTTACCATTTGTTTCCTATCTTTTTAACCAGTTACTAATCCATGAGACACCTTCTCTCTTATCCCATGACCGCTTACTTTAATTAAGAGCCTTTCGACCTTCTCTAAGGCTTTCCAAAAGGCAAAGTACACTACATCAACTACATCATCTTTGTCCACATGCTTGTTGAAAACCTCAAAGAATTCTAATAGATTGGTGAGGCATGATTTTCCTTTACAAAAGCCATGTTGACTGTTCTCCATCATATTGTGTTCATTTATGTGTCTGATAATTCTGTTTTTTATTAAAATTTCAACCAATTTGCCTGGTACTGGTTACTGGCCTATACGTGCCAGGATTGCCTCTGGAGCCTTTTTTAAATTAAACTTAAGGATTGACCTGATTACACTTTCTAAGTACATATGTGGGGAATATATACTTAATAATAAGCTACGCTCTTTTTAGAAGATCAAGGCAAAACACTATCCAGTGTCTGGAAGTTGAAGCTAGACAAATTCAGATTGGAAATATGGCATAAACTTTTAACTTTGAGAGTAATTAACTACTGGAAAAATTTACCAAGGGTTATGGTGAATTCTCTATCATTGACAACTTTTTAAAATCAAGATTGGATGTTTTTCTAAAATATATGCTCTAGTAATTATCTTGGGGAAGTTCTATGATTTGGTTATACTGGAGGTCAAAGTAGATGATCACAATGGTCCCTTCTGGCCTTGGAATCTGTTAATCTATAGTCTGTTCTTAATGTGCTAGCTCTTATAGAACTAGTGAGGATTTGCCTCCTCAACCTGGGAATTATAGCCTCAGTTTGAAGTGTAGACCTAGTTTATGAGAGAGGGTGTGTCCTAAGCCCCTCCCCTTTCATGGAATTATGCACCTATCTCTGCTTTGCAATCCACACCCAAGAACCCTCTCATTGAGTTAGATGCCTAAGCTGTTTTTTGGATGAACGGTAGCAGCAGGAGCACCGGAACAGGAGGGCCAAGGCATCCATCTCTATAGAGTTATTCTGATACCATGTGGTCCAGTTGATAATTATGTAATAAACAGTAGAATGGCTTCAACAAGAGAGACCCATAGCAGAATATCCATTAGTAAAATGGTTACCAGTCACTTGAGGTGGGAAACCCCTGTTCAAATTCCTTCTCATCAGGCAGAGCAGGGAAATTAATGAAGTCTCCTACATCCCAGGTGAGTTCCTTAACCACTGGTCTAAAGGGGAGGCTGCCACCACTGCCTCCATCCTGGCCATTTTGTGTGGAGTTAAGAATGCTCTTAGGCTATCTCCACCTGGTTTGAGGATTGAACTACTAATTAGGTGGGAAATAGGCATCTGGGCACCTGCCTGAAGCAGCAATGTGCCTGACCAGAGTCAGAAACCATGGTGCCCAGAGAACTCTTATACCTGCAATGTAGGTGCCTATAGGGTTAGGCAGCATCCAAGCAGGGAATTTGTGGATGACAGTGGGTCTTAAATCTGGGATTAGGATGCCTAAATCCCTTTGTGGATCTGGGCACTTTTGAAAATCGCACTAGACATCTCTGTATCTTTAGAGACCTAAATGTCTTTAAAATCTGGCCCTAAATGCCTCTACCTGATCCAATTGTGGAGTGAGGGCAAGAGTTGTATTGGTTTAAGTTGACACATGAATGTTTTAATAAAGCATTCTCAAGAAGGGTTTCATTTGTCTCAAATGAAAGTTTGAGTGCAGTTATTGGGAAGCCCAAGAAGGGAAAACAGGCAAATTGGCTCAGACCCATACCTGGTATGAGGCACTCCTTGGCCAGAGCCGAAGACTGGACCAAAGAAGTACAACATAAGTGCATCTTACCATAAATTAGGGTTGCCAGTTTTGGTTGCATATATTCCTAGAGACTTCATCACATGACTTAATCTTTACTGAAAGATTAATCTTTAATTCCTGGAGACGCCAGGCCAATCCTGGAGGGTTGACAATGCTACCATAAATATGAGCATTTCACATTTTAAATTACAAAAATAGTTTTACACTTCCTGCCTTGCAGCCTGTCATAGGTTAAAGTACAGAAACAAATTTGTAACAGAAAATGAATTATAGCAAGAGAAAAGTTTGCAAAATGTATATATTTGTTAAAGTAACAAATTATTTTTCCTTTCAATGCTGTTTTTGAATGCACAGAAGACAGCTCTTTCTTTTTGGTCAGTCTCCACCAAAAGCTTAAGTTAAAAAAAAATCAGTGTTTGGTTTGTGTAGGAGATAGTTTATAGACACTGTTGTATGCAAAATTTGTGGTATTTTTATTATAGATTCCAGTATAAATTATCTTGCTGTTTAATACAAGCGAAGACTCAAGGAATGGCCAATAGGCAAATAAATCAGGCCAAACAAAATGGCCGTCAGCGACCTCCATGATGAGGGCAATGCAAAGTCTCCTTTTCCTCTCCAACATGAGCATATGATGTTATATTTTTAAACACACTTGTAGTGAAGCATCAGTAAGGAAAATGAACTAATGATGATAACATCTCTTAGTGATTATTTACTCACATTTTTACATAAGTTTTCAAAGGACTTGGAGGAAAAATATTTCCTTGCCAATGAACATCGCTGTCCATGGTTAGATTGGGTATTATAATGAACTGTTGTCCTTGGTTATTGCTATAGCATATCCTAATTGCCCTCTTTCTTAGCTTTCTCCTCACAGCTTATTTTGGTAATCAGATGGTCTATGATGGAAGTGGGAAAGAGAGTTACTAGAAAGCGGATGACAAATAATGGTCTAAGTGTAACAAAGTATTTTAAAATCTTGCACCATGACTATGAAGGAGGCGAATAAAAGATGGTTGGCCTCCACTACAGCATCCACAAATTCTTGATCAAGAAAACTTCTGTGCAGTTAATAACCTGGTCAAACTGGGCATGTGTGCAGCATTGACAAAAATAAGTGTTTTCACTTGGGGAGTTCTCAGATTATTTTGCAAAAAACACTTTGATTCAGATCAAGTTCTCTACTTGTGTGTGGCAAAATCCATTCTTGAGAGCATGAATGCAGTGTGTTTATTGCTTGTATTTTAGTTGCCGACACTCCAGAGTCACTAAAAGGTTTATGGACCTGTGAATTAGATCCATGTCCATTCTATTGTGGAAGCCATTGGGATGGTGATAGGGTTACTTTTGTGGTAGATCATCAGTTCTTCCCTCAGAGAGTAGAATGTGCTAGCTTTTCATAAAGAAGCAATCATTAAATAATGCAGAAGAGACCATCTCTGGCCTCAGACAACTTGTCTCCACATCTTGAATGTCCAGATCTGTGGGAAGATTATTGAGAAAGTTGTGGCAAAAGAACACCATCATAATTCTGAATCCTTCAGTTCTCTGACCCAAATTAGCTTGGTTATAGGCCTTAATATAGCCTGGAAACTATACTGGAGGCATTGGCTGAAGATTTCCCAGTTGATGGATTTGGCCTGATTCTGGTCTCGCTTTATACAGTCTAGTTTCTGCCAAAGTCCTCCCACTGATTCTCTTCCCATTCTATTGCTCCAGTGTAAGTGGGAGAAGAATCAGGCCTCAGGTGTCTGCACTGGTCCTTTAAGATATAACAATTACCTTCAACAATACTTATCATGTAGTAATGCTGACGTGTTTGAGGACCCTAGCAGGGGACCATGGAGTCATTTGATTGATGCCACTTTTTTCTTTTGGGTAGATATATTTTAAAGTGTAAATAACACACTGAGAACTCTGGACACAGGTAGAAGGAAAATTAAGGAATTAAAAATAAATCATGCTAAACAAAATATACAAAGAACAAATATAGTATCAGCTATACCGTTCATATGGATATGTGGATATCTGTGTATTCAACTGAGCCAAATCTTACATTTCTTGTTTCTTTCTAACCCAATGCTTAAACATGCAAAAACTTTCATCAACATCATCATATTTTAACAGAAAGATTGGGGGTGGTTTCTGTGAAACCTGTCAATTTCTATTGCTGATTAAGATTCTTCTTGTTCAACTCTTAAAAGTATAGAATGCTCTAATTAATCTGTGTATTTATCAGCTCCTGAGACCTAGCAGTGCCAGATGCTGAGCACCTCCTGTGTGGTCTTGAGTGCCCTGAAGCCCATAGGAGAGGGTGGTACTAAGCACTTCACAGGATTATGTGCTTAGTGGTCCCTACAAGGATCTGTGCTACACCACACATCTATTCCAAACATTTTAATTAGCCTTCTTACAGTCATTTGGCACCTTCAATGTTTTCCAAACTAGATATCTAAATATTTGTTTTATTATATTTTAATCCCATCTGTATTAGGAAATGTGTTTCAAATCTGCATTATGATTATTATAATAACATTTTGGTCTTTTTCTGATCTATATAGATCATGTCTGTGTGCCCTGATGGCAGGATTATGCTCATAGTTAAGAGTTCAGTGCAAACTTCCTAATTCATGAGTCTAAATTGGGCACTATCCCATCAGCTAAATAATGCCAAAAAAGGAATAGTTTTCCAAGTGGATGATACTTTATGGATCTTTACAACAATAAAGATATAATCATATTTCCAAATCTTATCAGCCTGGAATGCATTGTCAGTAAAATAAAAATTCTAGTGCTATAGAAAATGGAGAATAAATTATTCTAAATGTGCATGTAACATTTAGAGGTCTTTACATAAACATGCACATAATGAGAATATTATAAAACCATGTTCAGGCTTTGAAATAAATATGGTTCCTGGGGAATAATAAATTCAAATTACAAACTGATCAGCTTTCGAATAGCAAAGACAACCATTGTTCTTGTATTCAGAAGGAGGAAATCCGAATAGATAACTTCAAATGCAAATGTTAAATTCTAGAATATAGACTGTGCAAAGAAAATAACAGCCACATAGTCAGTAGATGAATCAATGACATTTTGGCTGGAGTCTGAAACAAATCTGTGGAGGATAAAGTGTTCTTAGGATTTGGGGTCATAAAGATCCCTGAGCTCAGAGTATAAAACTGTAAAGACTAAAGCTGTGCAAAACTAAATCTCAGATAATTAATAACAAAACCAAGCACTAGAAAAACAAAATAAAACAAATAACAAATACAGATAATAAATACAGAGAAGGTATTTGTATTTGGTTTTGTATTTGTATTATTTTTATGTGTAGAGGCTTGTAGGGGCTTTGTGCTGGGAGAGAAGCTGAGCCCTGGTTAGGGGGCGAGACTTCTCTGACTCGGGGTCCTATAAAGGTAGCCAGCCAGTCAGGCAGCAGCACAGACAGCTGTAGTGGTACAGGAGCGAGCAAACAGAGCTGTGAACAGAGGCGTTTGAGTGGGAGTTTGTGTTGCGGTGCTTGTTTGGGGTTTGTTTTTGCTGTGGGTGGTGGTGTTTTGGTGTGGTTTGTGTTTCCCAGATTAACAGGATTTAGGTGGGAAGGCAATGATAGATACAGAGGCAGCAGTGGGAGTGACCCATGTAGTGGAAGACACAATGAAGATGACTGGATGTGGAAGCTGCGGTTTGTACATGATCTTGGATGGGGTACCTGGTAAGAGTTTTGTCTGCATGAAGTGCTGTCTGATAGAGCTGATGGAGGAAAAGATCCAAGATTTGGAGATGCAGGTGGAAAGTCTGGTTGAGTTTAGAAAGGGGTTCGAGCAGATTATGGAGCAAAGACATGAGGTAGCTGAAGGGAAAAGCTCAAACTTGCAGATGGAAGCAGGACTGAGGAATTCTGAGGGGATACTGGGTGAGGAAAGTGGTCAGTGGAAGCATGTGACTAAAAGAACCAGACAGAGGAAAAGATGGGCTAGTGAAGGAGAAATAGAGCTCAAGAACAGGTTTGCAGAGTTGGAAAATGAAGAAGGGGCTCAGCAGGTAGTCACTGAAGGTGGAAGGGCAAGGAAGAAGAGAAGAGCAGCTAGCCCTATAGAAAAAGGGGAAGAGTCAATGGAAACTAACCAAATATGAGCCCCAGGAGGATACAGGATGGGTTGAAGAGGATTACAAGGGAGAATAGGAATGGAAAGAACTTGCAGCCAGAGGGAACAGGGGATAGACTGGAGAATAGCACCGTCACCAGGAAAAGGCAGGTCTGTGTGATCGGGGACTCTTTACTGAGAAGAATAGACAGGCCTGTAACCAGAGCTGATCCAGAGAATAGAAGGGTGTGCTGTCTTCCAGGTGCTAAGATATGGGATGTAGACCTCAGGTAGAAAAGGATCCTAAAGGGAGCGGGAAAGAATCCCCTAATTATCCTTCATGTGGGAACAAATGATACGGCTAGATTCTCGCTGGAAAGTATTAAAGGAGACTATGCTAGGCTGGGGAAGACGCTTAAGGAAATCAAGGCTCAGGTGATCTTTAGTGGGATTCTGCCTGTTCCTAGAGAAGGGCAACAAAGGTGTGACAAGATTATGACTATCAACAGATGGCTTAGGCAGTGTTGCTATAAGGAGGGCTTTGGGATGTATGGTCACTGGGAAGCATTCATGGACAGAGGACAGTTCTCTCGGGATGGACTTCATCTGATTAGGGAAGGAAATAGAATTCTAGGATGGAGGCTGGCACAACTGATTAAGAGAGCTTTAAACTAGGAATTTGGGGGAGATGGTTGAGAGATGTCCAGGTAATCTGCACACTGGATTTTAGCATTGAGAGGAAAGAAAAGGAAGTAAGAAAGGATACAGCTGTGGGTTGGAGAATGTATATAAGGAGGAAGGGCAGTGTGGATACCAGTCTAATAGGTTATACTGGCTGTAGAACGACCGTGCCTAATAGGGTACAGAATGTGAGCGAGGCCAAACAGCAAAAATTAAGATGTTTGTACACCAATGTGAGGAGCCTAGGTAACAAAATGGAGGAACTAGAGCTACTGGTGCAGGAAGTGAAACCAGATACTATAGGGATAACAGAAACATGGTGGAATAGTAGTCATGACTGGACTACAGGTATTGAAGGGTATGTGCTGTTTAGGAAAGACAGAAATAAAGGTAAAGGTGGGGGAGTAGCATTGTATATCAATGATGAGGTAGAATGTATAGCAATAAGAAGCTATGGAATGGATAAGACAGAGTCCGTCTGGGCAAAAATTACATTGGGGAAGAAAACTACTAGAGCTTGGGGTGTGCTGTAGACCGCCGGGATCTAATTTGGATATGGATAGAGCCCTCTTTAATGTTTTAATGAAGTAAATACTAATGGAAACTGCATGATCATGGGAGACTTTAACTTCCCAGATAATAGACTGAAGGACGAGTGCTAGTAATAATAATAGGGCTCAGATTTTCCTAGATGCAATAGCTGATGGATTCCTTCATCAAGTAGTTGCTGAACCAACAAGAGGGGATGCCATTTTAGATTTGGTTTTGGTGAGTAATGAGGACCTCATAGAAGAAATGGTTGTAGGGGACAATCTTAGTTCAAGTGATCATGAGCTAATTCAGTTCAAACTGAACAGAAGGATTAATAAAAAATCTGCAACTAGGGTTTTTGATTTCAAAAGGGCTGATGTTCAAAAATTAAGGAAATTAGTTAGGGAAGTGGATTGGACTGAAAAACTTATGGATCTAAAGGCAGAGGAGGCCTGGGATTACTTTAAATCAAAGTTGCAGAAGCTATCGGAAGCCTGCCTCCCAAGAAAGGGGGAAAAAATTCATAGGTAGGAGTTGTAGACCAAGCAGATGAGCAAGCATCTCAGAGAGGTGATTAAGAAAAAGCATAAAGCATACAGGGAGTGGAAGATGGGAGGAATCAGCAAGGAAAGTTACTTTATTGAGGTCAGAACATGTAGGGGTAAAGTGAGACAGACTAAAAGTCAAGTAGAGTTGGACCTTGCAAAGGGAATTAAAACCAATAGTAAAAGGTTCTATAGTCATATAAATAAGAAGACAAGGAAAGAAGAAGTGGGACCGCTAAACACTGAGGATGGAGTGGAGGTCAAGGATAATCTAGGCATGACCCAATATCTAAACAAATACTTTGCCTCAGCCTTTAATAAGGCTAAAGAGGATCTTAGGGATAATGGTAGCATGACAAATGGGAATGAGGATATGGAGGTAGATATTACCATATCTGAGGTAGAAGCGAAACTCAAACAGCTTAATGGGACTAAATCGGGGGCCCAGATAATCTTCATCCAAGAATATTAAAGGAATTGGCACATAAAATTGCAAGCCCATTAGCAAGAATTTTTAATGGATCTGTAAACTCAAGGGTTGTACCGTATGACTGGAGAATTGCTAACATAGTTCCTATTTTTAAGAAAGGGAAGAAAAAAAAAGTGATCCGGGTAACTACAGGCCTGTTAGTTTGATATCTGTAGTATGCAAGGTCTTGGAAAAAATTTTGAAGGAGAAAGTAGTTAAGGACATTGAGGTCAATGGTAAATGGGACAAAATACAGCATAGTTTTACAAAAGGTAGATCATGCCAAACCAACCTGATCTCCTTCTTTGAGAAAGTAACAGATTTTTTAGACAAAGGAAACACAGTGGATCTGATTTACCTAGATTTCAGTAAGGCTTTTGATACGGTGCCACATGAGGAATTATTAGTTAAATTGGAAAAGATGGGGATCAGTATGAAAATTGAAAGGTGGATAAGGAATTGGTTAAAGAGGAGACTACAGCAGGTCCTACTGAAAGGTGAACTGTCAAGCTGGAGGGAGGTTACCAGTGGAGCTCCTCAGGGATCAGTTTTGGGACCAATCTTATTTAATCTTTTTATTACTCACCTTGGCACAAAAAGTGGGAGTGTGCTAATAACGTTTGCGGACGATACAAAGCTGGGAGGCATTGCCAATTTAGAGAGAGACCGGGATATCCTACAGGAAGATTTGGATGATCTTGTAAACTGAAGTAATAGGATGAAATTTAATAGTGAGAAGTGCAAGGTCATGTATTTAGGGACTAATAACAAGGATTTTAGTTAGAAGCCGGGGACGCATCAATTAGAAGTAACTGGAGGAGGAGAAGGACCTCGGCGTATTGGTTGATCACAGGATGACTATGAGCCGCCAATGTGATATGACCGTGAAAAAAGCTAATGCGGTGTCGGGATGCATCAGGCGAGGTATTTCCAGTAGAGATAAGGAGGTTTTAGTACCGTTATACAAGGCACTGCTGAGACCTCACCTGGAATACTGTGTGCCGTTCTGGTCTCCCATGTTTAAGAAGGGTGAATTCAAACTGGAACAGGTACAGAGAAGGGCTACTAGGATGATCTGAGGAATGGAAAACCTGTCTTATGAAAGGAGACTCAAGGAGCTTGGCTTGTTTAGCCTAACTAAAAGAAGGTTGAGGGGAGATATGATCCCTCCCTATAAATATATCAGAGGGATAAATACCAGAGAGGGAGAGGAATTATTTAAGCTCAGTATCAATGTGGACACAAGAACAAATGGATATAAACTGGTCATTGGAAGTTTAGAAATTCGACTAAGGTTTCTAACCATCAGAAGAGTGAAGTTTTGGAATAGCCTTCCAAGGGAAGCAGTGGGGGCAAAAGACCTATCTGGCTTCAAGATTAAACTCGATAAGTTTATGGAGGAGATGGTATGATGGGATAACATGATTTTGGTAATTAATTGATCTTTAACTATTCATGGTAAATAGGCCCAATGGCCTGTGATGGGATGTTAGATGGGTTGGGATCTGAGTTATTAGAGAAAATTCTTTTCTGGGTATCTGGCTGGTGAATCTTGCCCATATGCTCAGGGTTTAGCTGATCACCATATTTGGGGTTGGGAAGGAATTTTCCTCCGGGGCAGATTGGAAGAGGCCCTGGAGGTTTTTCGCCTTTTTCTGTAGCATGGGGCACAGGTCACTTGCTGGAGGATTCTCTGCTCCTTGAAGTCTTTAAACCATGATTTGAGGACTTCAATAGCTCAGACATAGGTGAGAGGTTTTTCTCAGGAGTGGGTGGGTGAGATTCTGAGGCCTGTGTTGTGCAGGAGGTTGGACTAGATGATCATAATGGTCCCTTCTGACCTTATTATCTATGAATCTATAATGACAACACATCCAAATATTACCCCCTAACTAGGCTTTTGCATCCCTTCATTATAATGTATCTATTAAATCTTTCCTTCACCAGACCATGCATCAAACTGATCTACAGTTTGTGAGCCTATCATGCCTTGCTCTCAAAGAAGTACTTGTACACCACTCCTATCCACAGTAAATTCAGTTTTCTTCTCTCTCTGCAAAATCACTCAAAGGCAATAGAAAACAAGTACCTTGGCCCACATTGTATCTACAAATAAAGAATAACATAGTCTCTGAAATTCTTTAAAGGGCAATATTCTACTAACCTAGGGGGAGCCTGCCTTTCCTCATAGATATGAACCCCAATACTCTGCATTTTTATGTTGGAATGCCACCATTATATGCAGTGCTATAAATATAAACTCTTGTAACACTGAAAAACCTGGACTGCTTAAAATAGGTGCTGCACTCAATTATTCTTAGTTTTTTCAAAGAGTGGTTATAATCTTAAAGCCAGTCAATTTTATTCTTCTTCTTTTGGGTTAGGTCAATTAAGGAATCATTAGTTTTAACAAAATTAGAAATGAACTGCTCATAATATTTTACTAATCTTACAGGAATCTTACCTCTTGGGTTGTTGTTTTTGGTTTTTTTAAAAAAATTATTTATTTTTTTACTTTGGAATGCTTCCATAAAATATTTAATCTCTTGAAATATTAGATTTTGTTGACACCTTTCCTAAAAGTATCTTGTGTCCTGAAAAGCTAAAGCATATTTCTTGGAATTAATCATTATTCTTGCTTAAAAAACAACTGCTATTACTAGGGTCACGTCGTGCAGGTGTTCTTTCCAACCAGTGCTATGCATGTTGTCGTGAGATGTTACATTATACCCTACACCTGGTAATACTAATGGGGAGCATACTCCTTAACCATGTTTGCAATATCCAGTAAAATAGCAGATGCTACATGTAATCTCAAAGCAGGAAATTTAATAGGATAAAAAGCCATTAGAATTATTTTAACGTATGGCAATCACAAACTTGTAGAGCTCCACTTCAGCTGATCTAAACCCCAGAGTTAGAAGGCTTAAAGGAGAAACCCTAAAAGTTAAACCCTAAAATTATAATTTTGCCCCTGTGCAATTCTGAATGTTTTATGTTATATTGTATGAAGTTAGTGTTCTGTTTTTGGAAATGTTATTCAATGGTTTATGCAAACATCTGTGAAAGCAGAGGAGAAATTGCGAAAGGTATAGCTGAGGAGAGTGGCTGACAGATAGCAGATTCTGATTGGGTAGTAAGACCAAATTCAACAAAAGAGAGTGCTGTCTCAGACTCTGTTGGAGAAAGCAGGACCTCTGTCCAACGGTCATGCTTTAATCTGGGTTTTCTATCAAGAAATTCCAGATCCCATCTGGAGCTCATTTGGTGGACCTAGCACCAGCTAAGCTGATGGAGCTGACTTTGCAGAGCAGGGCATGATGGTGGAAATGCCTTCTGTGAACAAGGACCTGGTGGTAGCAAGTCAGAGTGGGGCATAGTACTATATTTTTCATGGGATGAGCAGGCTGGCTGGGGAGGGCCACTTCCTAGATCACTGTTGACCATGCCTGAATCTGAGTGAGTGGAGATTGTTTGTTTGCTTTTCTGACTAATAGTTCTGGGCTTTGCTTCAGTGTGCTAGGCAACTAATAACTGGGACAGTGGGGTCAGCCATATCCTTCATACACTGTCTGGGTTTTTCACAAATACAATGTATTTATGCTTGTTAGCTTTTTTGGCAGAAACAACATTAAAAATGCTTGGGGGTAGTGGGGTGTTAAAAGTTAAGTTTCTAAAAGCAGGGTGTGGATAAATTGTTAGATTGGCTTGAGCCTTCCTTCCTTCCTTCTTTCCTTCAATAATACGAAATAAAACCCCTAGATAGCATTGACCCTGGCCTTTACATCTGCTGCTGACACCTGGCAGAGTTGCACAATAATATATAGATCAAAAACTATTGTTAATGTTCAAAACATTTTCAGTACTAACACTTGTCAGTGCAACCCTGTGTGTTCTAAAGCTACTGAAACTACTGAAGTAATCAGATAAGTTAGAAGTGGGTGGATTTGACTTAGTTCTGTGAATTCCAATTCTGTGTGTGTAACTGAGCTCAGCAAATCATAATTTTGAGTGCAATAGTAAACTGTGTTTCATTGTGTCATTGAAAATATATTTGTCATAGGTAGTTTGTCCTTATTGCAGGTTCAGGATCACTCTATTCTGATGCACTGAAGACTGATTTTACAGTCCTGTGAGATGATCTTAGCTCTGGAAGCTTTCTGAACTTCAGGAGAAAACAACACTGTCACATCCAGCCAAACTGACCTAAAAAGGTGTCCTTCAAAATGCTGCATAAGCACTTTGTGTCCTTTTCAGGTAAAATCAAGGGTAACTTCTTGCCAATGATGTTGAGCACCCCTTCATGTCATTTGGCGTTATGGATGCTCAGCACTTTTGAAAATCAGGAGCATAAACGTGACAGAGAATGACCTCCCATCCTTTTCAGGTGCCCTATCACTGAACTCTCCCTCATCCACAGCCACGGTGCCAGTCAGTACAATCCAGCCAATGTTTTTGCATTTGAGGTTGAAGGAGTTTTGCTAGTTGAGTTCTCAGCATTCTTGGCTAGTCCATACTGTGTGTGAGGAGTTAACCCTTGGGTTGATGTGTGTGCTTGGGGAGAGGATTTTATAATCTGCTTGTTTTGCATTATGTTAGCATATTCAGTCTTATTGTACTATTTCCTATTTTTCAGTTTTACTGCTCTTTTGTCAGTTTAAATGAAGACATTCAGGATAGCCTGCCTACCTCCTGTGTGTTTATTGGTCTCTTTACACTGTAAGCATTGCTTTCATTCATTTATATGAGTTGCTCAGGTGTGCTAGATTCCTGTGGAAGCTCCAATCTCATCTGCCCAGGTCTGCTGAAGGCCTGAGAAGATGGCATCCTTGTATCAGAGGCAAGTCCATGGTATTCCTGTGTAGGAGACCGACATGAGAAGTATGTTGGGAAGAAAAACATGCCATGTAGTATACTGGGAGTGTGGCAAGCTAATGGTGCTCTACCAGTAACGCAGCTGTATGATCAACTTTTTGCTCTCATGTAGGAAAGGCAGTACTTTACCTGCACACCTGCTGCTGACTAGGAGACACTATATGTATGAATGGGTCATAAATCTCTGCCAGAAAATAACCCTGCTCTGTGAACAGCAGTGCTACACATCACTTGGCCTGTCAAGGGTTCAGGAACGGGCACCAGTTTGAAATGCTGAAACAGCTGCATCTGATGGGCAGAAGGAAACTGCAGTAGCTGCTGCGTGTGCGCTGAGTGTCATGTCAGGTTTTTGTGCAAACACAAGGAATTCTAAAATGCTGGAGAACTCACGAGCAAAGTAGTAGTTACTGAAAAATATTCTTCTTTATTGACTGTCATATGGCGAGGATCAAATTTATTATGACCTTCATTATAATGGGGTGTGTCAGTTACATGGTCATTAGATCAGGGCAATAATTAACCAGATGTCTAGGTAATATAGACAGTGGGACATGCAAAATGGGCTGTTGGGAGGGTAAAATTGTATATTGGTGGGAATATGTTTTCTGTGCAGTGATTATAGAGAAATGTGTCCCATCGTTCTGCTTTGCACCTTAGGAATTAACTTTTTTGTTGAGAACATTTAATGAACCCAAGCAAAATGTAGCCACTATCATCACCAACTGCCTTTTGATTAGTGAAACTGGAATCTGTGAAGCAGTAGTGATAATGGTCAGACAACTCTGCTGTCTACCTCTCTTGATATTACCATGTTATGATATGAATTCGAAACTCAATATGATAAATGTTGTTTTCTCCCACTGTGTCCACTTTGAGCATGAAAACACCTTTTTAGGTTTAAGTTTTTAGAAAAATCCTACTGAAAATTGTGACAAAGAAGCACCTACCCATTTTAACGGCTTTAAGTCTGAGGATGGTGGAGCTGTTGGAATGTAAAGAGCACAGTGCTCTAGTGACAGAGCTCCAGGATAGTGTTCTGAACTTGCTTTGTTTCCAAAGGGAGGTTTGCTCTGGTGATGTGCATGACACAGTCAGTCATCTCCTGCGGTGCAATGTTGAAGGGCAGATGTATAGTCTGGGGAGATTTCCGTATGTAGCCTTGAAACATTAAGGCATTCAACAGTAGGTGCATTCAACAGGATTGAAGATTCAGTCTTTCTACACGGGAGATGGAACAGTTAATAATAGTAAGCCCTGGTCTACACTACTAGGTTAGGTTGAATTTAGCCATGTGAGTTTGATTTTTATAAGCAATGCGGCTACACAACCAACCCTGTTCCATCGACCTAAAGGTCTCTTAAAATCGACTGCTGTACTATTTCCTGACGAGGAGAGGAGTGCTAAATTCAACCTTCTTGGGTCGAATTTGGGTTAGTGCAGACACAGCATTGTGCAATTTGATGGTACTGGCCTCCAGGAGCTATCCCAGAATGCTCCAATGTGACTGCTCTGGACAACACTTTAACTCTGATGCACTAGCCAGGTACACAGGAAAAAGTGTTTACAATGCTCACCACAGCAGCGCTGAGCTGAGCGGGCTCCATGCTTGCTGTGCTGTGGCGTCTGTACGGGTAACCCAGGAAAAAAGGCATGAAATGATTGTTTGCCGTTGCTTTCAAGGAGGGAGGGAGGGACGGAGTGGAGACTGACGACATGTACCCAAAACCACCAGTGACAATGTTTTTGTCCCATCAGGCATGGGAGCTTAATCCCTGCTGCCCATTGGAATTCTGGACTGTGTGATAGCTACCCACAGTGCACCACTCCGTGAGTCAATGCTAGCCACGGTATTGAGGACTCACTCTGCCGACCTACTGCGCTTAGTGGGGACATACACAATTGACTGTATAAAATTACTTTTTAAAGATCGACTTCTATAAAATCAACCTAATTTTGTAGTGTAGACATACCCTAATATATTTTTTCCACAGTTGCCCATATTTGGCTTATTTGTTTTTCAGAGGCTCAATCCCCTCCTACATGGAGAAGCAAGGAACTCCGAGACCATCCCAGAATGTCCACTTATTGTTCCTGCAGGGGCCAGGATTTGCCTTTCCGTGGGAAAATGTGAATTTGATTCCTTAGTCGAATGGATCCCAGGAATCCAACAAAGTCCTCCTGGACTCCTTGGTCCTCTGTAACCTTATGGCAACATGGTTCCAATAGACTACTGTCCAGAGCCCCTCCATCTGATGCTGGTGGAACAGAGTTCAGATGAATTTTTTCTCATAGGGTTGATGGGGATATAATACCACAGTGTGTCCATTCCTTTGTCTCTCACTGCCTGTCCTGGTCATGGGGACAGGGGAAGAGGAAAACAAAGTCACATAGGTAGAGCTCACTCTTTCTTCCACCATTAAAAACACATGCACACACAGGCATGCTGGGTTTTCATATTTACCGTCCACTGAGGGGGGTGGATTAGCCTCGATCTTAAAATATTGGTTCTTCCTTTTTAGTAACTTGAACCATGCCCTGGACTGCAAATTTGGTGACATGGCTGATGTTCTTCAAAGCTCTGAAAATCACAAGGCAAAATCAGTGTGACTTTGTTTTTTTTTTTTTTTAAATAGCTGAATGTACTCATCTATCAAACTAGGTTCTGTGCCTGTTCAGGCTCAGCTTTTCATTCTCTTGGTGGCATTTCCAGGAGCTTGTAATGAGCGGGACTCATGAGCAACAGAAAAGCTTATTTACCTTCTGACACTGCCGGAGGTGACTGTAGCCAAGTAAAAGAGCTGTATTACAATTCCAGGATAGAATTTTATGAGTAGTTTAGGACACGGCCATGACAGTTATGACAATTACTTAACAATGAATAGATATGCTATTTGGGGAGATTAAGAAGGTATTGGAAATGACTTCATAGTTAAGGC
This sequence comes from Lepidochelys olivacea, assembly GCF_965140295.1. Lineage (NCBI taxonomy): Eukaryota > Metazoa > Chordata > Testudines > Cheloniidae > Lepidochelys > Lepidochelys olivacea. The sequence goes on along the minus strand of NC_140421.1, from coordinate 50,898,306 downwards.
TGAGATTCGCAATTTGGACTAAATTCTCTGTTTCACTCTTTAATTATTGAATTTAGGATCTATGTTTTGGCAAAATAACTTTTTAGCAAACTATTTGAATTTTCTTTGTATCTTTATTAGTAAAATATTTCACTTTTGAAGAGGAAGCATTTTAAAGCTCTCAAGTGTGCCCTACTTTCTTCACATTTCTTAGCTTGTTCTCTTGGCTAAATAGCCATTGTCCCTGAAATCTCCAAATTTCACTCACGTGCACTGTGATAACATCTTGATCATAGGCCAATTTTGAAATAAACACACCATTTCCCCCACTTTAATCCAGATAACCTCACTGAGCTGCCCCATTATTGAATAGCCAATGGAACGGTCATGTTCTCTCTGTTTCCATTTCCTATCACCCAGCTTCCTGGACTGAACAGTTAGACTCCTTTATAGTGTCCTTGTGGAACTAGGGATACAGCAGGATTCAGGGGTAGGTCATGAGTTTCAGACAGTAGGAGGTGGAAAAGCAAGCAGTAGGTGTGGAGGATGCCATGGAGATGATCTGGTGTCTGAGGGGCAAGCAGAGTGAGTGGTGACTTCATGGAGCAGGGATGTGCAGGAGCCCCGAGAGAGTTAGGCTTGTGTAAAGAATGAGTTCTCGGGTGGGGTGTTGTTCATGGCTGTTCAGGAAAACTGGAATGGTGAAGAACAGACACTCTGCATTGAGCCATGGTGAGAGGACACCTCCTTCCAACAGCTCAGCTCTCCTCTGTGCCAGGCACTATCTCCAGGGGACTTTACAAAAGAGCAGTAAAAGTCACAAACAACATTTTACTCTTTTTGTCAAATGAGATATCATGTACTGCACTCATGGGCTTATGTGAGTTCCCTGTTGATGAATTTAACAAATGAAAATTGCAGTTACTGTATTTTTCTAAATTAAAACCAGTAGGCTGTTTAGATAAGGTTTCTGACTGCAGTGCTGAAGGCTCAAATCCCCTAAGAGCTGGTGTTCTTGTTTCTTCCAAGTGTGATTGGATGAATGACTACATATCATCCAGCGTTAGTTAACTTTTTTCTAAATAAATGAATGCAAAGATATGGTATCCAATCCATTTAGTTGGCATAAAATGGGCCAATGAGAGGGTGGCAGGAAGGTCAGCCTTGTAAGGTATGATATGTGAAAGGACAGCTAAATCAGACAAAGGATCATGTTTAAACAGCCAAGTTAAACAAGACACTTATGGGGCTAACATGACTTCCATTACAGCTCCCAAGATGCCTTTGAGTCCTAGGAGAGATGTAGGTGGGCCAAGTTACCACAGCCATTCTACTGCATGATGTTTGTCTTGGCCATTTAAATAGTCTAACCTGGCTCTATTTGCAAGTATTGCATCTTTATATGGCCAACGTTAAGGCATGTTTTGAGCATGATTGCCAGTTCAGGGGAAAAAAGTACAGCATATGCCTACTCCTCATACATTAATGGGCCAGATCCTCCGCTAATGTGAATCAGTGATTTCAAAGGAATGGAACTGATTTATGCCAGCTGGTGTATTATAATGTGAAACAGAATGAGTTGATGTAATAAAATACTATATTCTAATGAATAATCTCATGGGAGGCAAAGTTAAGATTGCCCAAGCAACCAAAACTTTGGTATTTCCTGATTTTTTTTTTTGAGTGATTCACTGTTATCTTTATGTACTTTTGGTAGGAAGGTATACAACTCAGGTAGGGGCATGGTGGTGTAGAGAATTCTTTAGCCCTACACTTATGGGAATATTTTGAAACATCAAAAGTGAAGTAAGTTTGTCATTCTCAGTCATATCCTGAATTGCTATTTTGCTGCCTAACAAAGCCCACAGTAAAACTAAAACAGAAGACTTTCACAATTTCAGAAAATCATCCACATTTCCAATTTCTCCCTTATGTACGTGGTAGTTTTCAATGGATAGCAATAGTAATACATTGAAATCTGGTATATTTCAGACAGGAATTCCTGCGGACAAGAGATGACCAATCTGCTGGGGTATTGCCCATTATAATTTAAAGTAATGTCCCTGTGCTCATTGCTTTTATTGAGTCAGTGGAGGATCCAGTCTTAATTTGATTTTTGGAATTGATGTTTCTGTGACCTGAGCCAAATAGAATATATAGCAAAGGGTAGGTACGCTATAAAATTAAATAAATAACAAACATAAATACATAATTGCAAATGTCTTCATTTTTGCTCTTGGTTTGTCTTTCTGACCCATTGCATAATGTAACAAGTGGTCAGTCATGTAATAGTAGACAGGAGCCCTTGACAGCTAGCTGTATGTTCTCTGGAACACCGATTTTTTTAAGATGCTTTGTTATAATAGCCAATTGCAAATCTGTTGTAAATGTTGCCACATACACCTTCATTATCAAGATTATAACTCATTAAAATTAGCTTATACATTATTATAATCATCATATTTAATGTAATGTATGCAGTGTTGTAGCCATGTTGGTCCCAGGATATCAGAGAAAGGTGGGTGAGGTAATATCTCTTTTTGGACCAACTTCTGTCGGTAAGAAAGCCAAGCTTTTCCCGTAAGAGATCACCTCACCCACCTTATCTCTGTTAGCTATAAAGTACCTGATCTGCATTGGTCACTGCAGCATATCATTTGGCTGAAGACAGAGTTACATTATATACTTCATCAACACAAAGAAAGAAGGCAAGGCAGATGCAATATTGTACTCAGCCCTGTATTAGTGTTCCTCTTGAAAACTGTTGTGTGTCTTTTCTCTCCCTGCAGAGAGAAACTATTTTAGGGGTAATAAAGAGCTCCCTGATGTCTTTTTAATGAACTGAGCTCTTTAAAAAGTAGTTAGAAGGTTTGTATTAATTAGTTTTTACTACTCTGAGAAAGACTAACTGTCTGAATCATAGCAGATCTATTACAGTAGCCAATTAAACTTTATCAATGGTAGAACTTCAAACACAAATACTATTTCAGACATTGTCTGCTTGCATTGAAGTTACTATTGTGACACAAAACAAAGACCCTTTCAGGACAACTCCTCCAAGAGCAGTACACTCATCATAGGGTATGAAGCATCCTGTACTGGTAATCATTTTGACTACTAGGCATCCCCTTTTTAATAGCTATTTATAAATATATGTCAAGTTAAAGCTCACTATTGGGCTTATTGCAGATGTTTACCAAGCATTTAAAAGTGTTTACAGTGGCCTTGTACTTTGCCATTCAAGATAATTAGAAAATATATGTGGGTCTCTTCAGGGGTGGCCCAAGACTAGCTGCCAGGAACTGGCTCCCTGGGCGACCCACGCAATCAGCGCCCCCAAACACCAAGGGCAGGTCTAGGCTGAGGTTTTTGGTAAACTGGGAACATTTTGCCCCTTTTTTCCTTTTAATGTTTTTTAAGTGGGTGTTTTTGTTTTGTTTTGTTTTTTAAAACAGAGGCTTAATCATTCAGTTTGTCCATCCGTCTGTCCAACCTATATTTCTGAGATAAGATCAAATGGAGACACGAAATTTTCAGAATAGATTTGTACATGACAGCTAGATGATATTTCAGTCCGATTTCAAATAAAAATGCATTAAAAATGTTAATTACAATTTTAATGATTACAAATCCAAAATCATCCATTACGCTGTCCTGTTTTAACTGCCATTACCACCACATCCAATAGAGAAAGAAATAAGAAAACTCTTCAATGCACTTTAACCTGCTTTTACAAAACACTCTGTGCTCTTAAAACATGACTTTTCTTGCTTTAAGCTTTGAAAATTCTGTCACTAGTTCTTTTAGATCCAGTTTTCCAGCTATTTCATGGTCTATTGACACCATGGCAAGTCCAACAAGTTCTCTTGCACCATTGTTGAATGCAGATATGTTTTTATCAATTTTAACTTTGAGAAGCTATGTTCCCCACTAGCTATGGAAACTGGCAAAGTTAAAAGAATGCATAGAGCTTTAAAAATGTTTGGAAAACTGTCTGTGAGTTTATTTTCACAAGCGAACTTCAGTACTTCTTCAAGAGTGGAATGTTTCTTAAGTCATCTTGAAAAAGGCTGAAGCTCACTACACAAATCTGTAGCATCAATGTCTTTTGAATTTTCATGAGTCAATGCCGATTCCAGTTTTATATAAATTCTCTTATCTGTTTTCTTTTGCAAGCTGGGATATCCTATACAAAGCCAAATACTGACTCTAGCTGCTGCATCTGTTGAAATCTTTCGTCAACTGAGTGAATAGCAGTATCGAGGACTGAAGCAGAAATTCACTTTGAACCTTTGTTTTGGGTTCTGAATGTGTGTTTCATCCTTCATACAAAAACTGCTGTTTCTTTTGCTGAATGTGAACTGGCTCTGGTTCAAATTCTGCCGGAAAGTCTATTTCTTCAGCAAGCTCGAGAGAATCTACCAGTGTTCTTTTAAACCCTTCATCACTTCTGAATTCCTCCAGAATATTTTTAGTTTGCTGCAGTTTTTGAATAGCAGAATGTATGTTCAAGTTCTTTTCCTGAAACTGATTACTAGCGAGGTTAATCTCGAAAAGGATATTATACCACAAAATGAGTGAAGTCTCAAATTTAAACTTGGAAAGGCCATTTGCAAGAACTTCTGCATCTGAACGTGCCACATTGCCAGATGATCCAGTAAAAGTGGTAGTATCATAAATTTCAATTAGGGCATCTTAACTGTTTCCAAGTTCACAGCGAAGAGGCTTCAAAGCATCAATGCGACTCTCGCATCTTGTCTAAGTGGTTTCATGGTTAGGGAGTTCACATGGTGAGTCAGAATGTCCCAATGGCATGTTGAGCCTGAGAAAAACACACAAACACGTTGCACCAGGTCAAAGAAACTGCTTGCCTCCAAACAGCATCTAGCAGCATCATTGACAACCAAATTTAGAGAATATGCACTGCAAGGAACAAAAAAGGCCTAGGATTGATTTCCATCATTCTCCTTTGCACACCATTGTCTTTACCCTTCATATTACTCTCATTATTGTAACCTTGGCCACATAAGTTTTTTCAACAGATAATGACATTGTTTCAAGCTCTTGTAGAATACTTTCAGTCATAAATGCTCCAGTTGTCTCCTTCAGTGGTATGAAACACAAAAAATGTTCCTTTATGAGCGCTTCAACATTATCTTCATCTGCAGACTTTTCCATATCCACAAAACGAATAACCATAGTCATTTGTTCAACATGACTCACATCTGGTGTACAGTCCAGTATTATTGAAAAGTATTTTGCAGAATGGGCAGTTTCTACAATTTTCTTTTTAATGGCATTTGCTAGGATTTGAATCAGTTCATTCTGCATATTTTTTCCTAGGTAATGAATCTGTGTTTCATGATCAGTTATTTTACCAAAAAAGAAAAGGAGTACTTGTGGCACCTTAGAGACTAACCAATTTATTTGAGCATAAGCTTTCGTGAGCTACAGCTCACTTCATCGGATGCATACTATGGAAAGTGTAGAAGATCTTTTTATATATACACAAAGCATGAAAAATACCTCCTCCCACCCCACTCTCCTGCTGGTAATAGCTTATCTAAAGTGACCACTCTCCTTAAAATGTATATGATAATCAAGGTGGGCCATTTCCAGCACAAATCCAGGGTTTAACAAGAACGTCTGAGGGGGGGGGTAGGAAAAAACACTGGGAAATAGGTTACCTGGATTTGTGCTGGAAATGGCCCACCTTGATTATCATACACATTGTAAGGAGAGTAACACAGCTGTTACTCTGAAACCAGTTATTTTACCTAGATGCTCCTTCATGACTGGATAAAACAAAGCTAGGTATTCAATAAATTTTAAAACGTTTCCATTACCTGGAATGTATAATTTTTCATGTCTACCGTGGCTGCAGAAGGCTAAATCTTGCCCACTGAGAACACTCTCTAAAGCAATCAGACACTCTAATATTTGTTGCTAATATTCTTCTTTTTCCTTGATCGCATGTAAATTTTCTTTGATAGTTTTCCGTTTTTCAATTGTAATTCGAGTTCTTTCCAATTTGAAAACATTTAAAATGTTCTGTACTTTCATGTGAAGAGAGAATTGAAGATGTTTTTCCCGTCCTTCAAACCATTTTCAGTAAGTGATGTACCAATTGCTTGATTTCTAAACAACTTGCAGCAAAAGCAATGCACAGAGTCCTTCGACACTGAATATTGTAACCAGTTTTGATTAATTTCTTCCCCATTAATGAGTTTCCTCTTGTAATGCTGAGCAGAGAATTTTCTTTTGTTTCCATTCTTAGGAAAGGGAAATTCATGAACTTGTTTGGGTCCATGTTCCACGAGAATTTGCTGCACACTGTCATCACATCTGGGACATGAAACTGGGTCCCCATACTGTAACTTGTTTGTAACTTCCTCATCCTTTCTTCCTTCTACTTCAGAGACACATGCAGAAATTGAAGTAAATGAAGGTGAATACATTTTCTTCACTTCCATATCAGTCTGATGCTGTGAGCTGCCTTCATCTAGGAGTAAGTTATCATCTGGAGTTTCCAAACTTTGTTTTGTGGATGTGAGCTACTCTCATCTCGAAGTAATTTACCTTCATCTTGATATTCCAGACCGCTTCCATGCGGATGTGAGCTAACCTCCTCTCCAAGTAAAATTCCTTCATCTGGATGCTGTGAACTGCTTCCATCTTTATTTGGATTAAAGAAGATATTTCAGGAAGAATCTCTGCTGTTTTGCTTGGTCCTTTTCCTTTTCAGCCTTTCGTTTACGACACTCAGCTCCGAAGGGTTTTCTTTTTCCTCTTTCTGCCACGGGGCATTTGAATATTATGTACTGTGCTCCTGACTGCAAGCATTATGGTGTTAAGGATGGCTGACACACCACATGGTTGGCGATTTTAAATCACATTGCAGCCATTCCAACATGTCTTTTCACTGCTTAAAGGTTCAAAGATTAGTAACATACACTCACCTATTAAAAGTTAGTTACAGCGTTTACACTGAAACAAAATGATGTTTTTTGATGTTATAACCCGACACCAGTTGTTTGGAAAGTAATCCCCTTCCTCACGGTTACCCACTTGGAGTGTGATGTCATCACTTCCGTAGTCTATTAAGCATTAACACTGTTACTTTTCTTTTATGGACCTTGTTTATTACATGTGAACCAGTTATAACAAAGAAAAGTTCATAATTATACAGCCCGATAATAATGCTCAGGTTTAAGAACACTTAAAGATACTCACTCACATTTTGGATTTATAATGCTGACAGACGTTATTCTTTGGCACCAAGAAACACAATTTTCCACAGTATTTGCTTGATTCTTAACCATCTACCTGCAACGTGTGTTAAAATGACCATTGGACATTTATCAACTCATGATATCTCTGCTCTACATGAATTTACAGCTATGCTACCTTGATGGCAGCTCTTGCCACTGGTGGATGTGTTTCACTGTGGCTGAGTTATTGCTTATCAAAATTGTGGAGTGGGTCATCTTGACTCTACATAGCAAATTGAAGAAGAAATTCAGTAAAATATTTACTTATTTTTGCAGTAAATAAAAGATTTGACATATTAATAAATTCTCAGAAATGTAGAGAAATGAATTATAATTCATATTCCCTCCATACACACATGGGAATTGAAATAACGACATCTCCATTATTTCATTTGTATTTTTTCTTTTTTTTCCATTTTTTATTTGATTTTTTTTCTCTCTAATTTGGCACCCCATTTAACTTGGCATCCTAGGCGACCACCTAGTTCACCTATATGGATCACCCCTGGGTCTCTCTGTACTGTATCTCAGTGGTTCTCAACCTTTCCAGACTACTGTACCCCTTTCAGGAGTCTGATTTGTCTTGCATACCCCAAGTTTCACTTTACTTAAACTACTTGCTTACAAAATCAGACATAAAATTACAAAATAGTGCTACAGCACACTAGTGCTGAAAAATTGCTTAATTTCTCATTTTTATCATATAATTATAAAATTGATTGGAATATAAATATTGTACTTACATTTCTCTGATACTTGAACCTACTTTTTCACTTGTGAGCCTTGTCTGAAGCTGGAACCCCACTGCCCAGGGCTGAAACATGCAACTTAGCTTTATGGGGCCTCCTGGGGCAGAGGCCCTGGGCAATTACCCTGCTTGCCACCCTCTAATACTAGCCCTGCACTTGCGACCCCCACCCCCAAACCTATCCTCACAACTCCTGGATTGAAAAAACACTGATGTAGATGAGTTGAGTACCCCCTGCAAGACCTCTGCATACCCTTAGGGGTATGTGTACCCCTAGTTGAGAGCCACTGCTGTATCTTGGTGCAACAATTCTTACCCATCAAAATCTAAGGCAGGCATAAAATGGCAACAAAACAGAAGATTAGAATGCAGAGTCAATGGTGCTCTGGAGACAGTTTGTGTTCCAGATAGAAAATTGCAATTTGGTAACCTAAGGGAATATTCTCTGGGAAGTTTGCTCCTATTAAGGGAAGTCTGAGTCTGCAGAATGAAAGCTAAATGGTTGACATTAATGAAATGTACTGATGGGAAGGAGGCAATGGTGTCTCCTACCTGTTGTCACTATTAGATGTGGCTATGAATAAAGCATGTTGAAAGGATTTAGACAGGATGATTATGCGAAGTGGGTAATCAAACTTATGGGAGGAGGAGATCTGCAACATGATAGTATCTGCGAATTAATGATGTGGATTGACAAAAGGATGCATTCTATAGTATAGCATATGCTGTCGCAGTGTCTGTCTTTTCCACCCTCCCCCAGTATTTCTATATCACAAGAAACACTGTGTATCCTCTACTGCTGTGTGTGTATCTTCTTTCTGCTGCTGAACTGTTTGAATTCTTTGGCATTGGTCTCAGCACAACATTCTGCAACAGAGGGTTAGATGAGAGAGAGAAATAAAAAGGGTCATTTTTTCATTACCATTTTTCCTACCAGTCCTTATGCCCCACAGCTTCTCAGGGAAGGTGCTTTGACAGACTAGTCTGCTGTAATAAGAGCCACAGCAGCAATGTGCACTATAGATGCCATGTGAAAGAGACCCCACAATAAAATGCTTTGAGTTCACTTTTATATGTAGTGATTTGGTGCCTGAGGGAGGGAGGGGAGTGAGCGGTAAACATGCCTCCTTTTTCGGTAGACATATATTAAGATAGCTGAACAAAAATAGTTTGAGAATTGCAAAAAGAGAAACAGCTGGATGGTTAGTACTATTCGTGCCTCTAGCTTTTTTTTTCAATGCGTTGACCTTGCCAAACATAATAACATAATTTAGCTCTCCAACTCATAAGACAAGGCCTGAAGAGGTGTAACTTCCTATTTACAGCAAGAACTTTCAGAAGCAGTTAGAGAATCTCCCATAGAATTCTTATTCCTTTCTAAACAAACCTGTGCATGCTGCCTTACTGCAACTTAGTTAACCGGAAATATTGCATTCAATATTAAATTCCTAAATTTAGCTAATGAGGAGGTGATTAACATCTGGGATGGAACAGGGGAAAAAAAGCTGTGGTTCTTTTTTTAAAAAAAACACCCAAAAACAGAAAACCCTCTGAGAACTTCCTTGTTGTGTCAAAGAGTGACTTGCATGGTTATGTGAAGGGCTCCAGTACACAATTTTTTTTTCTGTGTGACGTCGCCTTTCCTCCCCATCCATCCTTCTTCTTTAAAAGGAGTTTATTAACTTTTGTACTTGAAGAAAAGCTGGAATAAATAAGACGGATGGGTGGACGGACATGAGACCACTTTATTAGCACCAAGAAAAATTCTACAGAACATTTAACGTTGTGTTATGCTTATCTGATTCTTTCTTTTGACACAAATAAAATTATAATCTCTATATTATATTTTATAAAAAGAAATAGATTTTACCAGAACAATGGTTAATCCATCAGATGCTGGAAAGATGTTTATTTTGTTTTTGTGGGTTTATATATATATATATATATATATATATATAATTAAAAAAAAAAAAAACCAACTGTTAATGCCACAGAATTTGAAAAGTCTGTAGAAAGATCTGAAACTAATTGTAAAGTCTTGGCATTCCAGGAATTGCTCAGCATGGTTTCTTATGACTTTTACTATATAATGTATACATAATTATAATTACGTGTGTCTTCCCATAAATAGTCACTAATATGAAGTAAATTTCATTCTGGAGACTCTGTGAATGCACCCAGTGTTGATTTGGCTGTTGCCAGATGTTGATTATGACTATCAAAGATTTCATCCTCTTCTATAATGTATTTTGTGTTTGAAGCCAGTCAGTCCTGCTCCAGTTCAACTGAAGGTGCTAGTGAGAGCTTGCCATTGATAATTGCCATCATAATCCATATTGATGGCAGAAGTTATAACCAGCAGGATGATCTGCCAAGACATATTCTTGCAAAACTATGCTTATTATCCTTTTTCCATGGTAATTTTCACAGATACTATTACACAATACTCCTCATTACTTAGTAATTCTTAATAATTACAGAGGAAACTAGTACCCTGGCCCTTAAAACTTGGAAACGAAGATACTAGCAATAGTTATCTGAGAAAATTCACTGTAATAAGTACTTGGGGACAACAGGAAAGAACACAAGTGATTTGAATGTGCTCTTCCACATCCTGATAAAATTAAATGTTATTCATAGTGAAGGTGATTACACAGAGAACTATCCTTATCGGTAGCTTTTCCAGAAACCACATAAGCATAAAGTTACATCTAAGTTTTTTGTGGTTTTTGTTTCAATAGTTCTATACTTGTGTTTGAGCACCACCTATAGGGATTTAAGGGAAATATAATAAAACCTGCGAATAGTATTATAAAATGGGTTCTTGTTACATGAAAATCTAGACTACATGTTGTGACTCCTGTTAGTTGCTGCTGCAAAATGTTTATTTTAAATTGTCTTTTCACTCCCTAAATTGCCCAGTTCCCATTATATACACCCCTCCCACAGGAATAAATTGGGCTATGAACAAATTGCACTGTTTTTAAATAAAGTGCAATTTTGAAAATAGCATAAAAGCATCATACACTTCTAGCCTTTGAATAGATCACAGATTATTAGCAGAAAACATAAGATATTCCACAAGGGAAATTTCCTTTTTAGTGAGTGGAGAAAGAAGCTACATTTTTGTAAATGTGCCTTTACTGATAAAAATACAAAATCCATATTTACCTGCTAGAAACCTTTGCAGACATAGCTGGAAGCTTTATGAATCTAATATGAATTTGATTCAGCCTTTCATATTCATATTGGATGATGCCCCATATTGAAATTCTGCAATAGCTATGCAATTACTGGCCTTTTCAATAAGCGGGATGAGAGAGCTCAGGTTGCTTAAAGTCTGTGAGGAAAAAGTAGCTAATAAAAATAATTAGTTCACTGCATAAGGAATATGTTCCTACAACAGCTAGTAAAAGAATTTCACTCTACTATTTTAAGGAAAATCTTGTGCAGCGTGATTGAAATAGGTACTTATGGTATGCAAGTTCATTATTGTTTTAGGTCAAATTGATATCTCAGACAAGCTGTGCAAAATGTTTGCAGCAAAACCTGAAACCATATGAAATGTAATTGGTTTTAAGATAAAAATGGAATCGATTAGGCTTCAGTTCTAATTTATCCAGGATCTGAGAACACTTCATTGAAAGTATAGACAGCATTTTTGCTTTTTTGGATGAATTTCTAGACTCCAAGGATACATCTAGACAGGAAAAAAACCCACGGCAGCAAGTCTTAGAATCAATCAACTGACTCGGCTCATGGGGTTCATGCTGCAGGGCTAAAAATAGCAGTGTAACATTCAGGCTTGGACTGGAGCCCAGGGTTTAAGACCTAGTGAGGGTTTTGCTGCTTCGCTGAGGTTTGAACTGTTTTTGTTACAATAGATGGTAACAGTATAAGATGGATGTAGTGGCTTCTTTTTCTTCACAGGTGTCATTGTGTTTAGTTGAGCCTAGTAATGTAACTTTCCAAAAGCAAATATTGTAAAGGTGAAAATTACAAGGTTGAAGGGGTAGGAGGAGAATCTGGCTTGTAGCTACACTTACAGCAACCTCAGGACTTCTCTAAATTAGGCTGGCTGGTAATGGCACCAAGAGGTCATTCTTCCAGCCAGGGATCATTGCTGCACAGCAAGACACCAGCTACACCTCAGTTACACCAGCTCTATATCACTTGGGGATTGCCCTATGCCGGGGCATCGTCATCAGCCAGTTAATCCAGCTTTCTTCCTATTCTGCACTGCTGGCACAATGTAAAGTGGGTGGAGCGGGATACAAGAATGCTGCCTATTTGTTAGTGATGCCAGGCTGGAGGAAGAATATTTCTTTTTCTTTTGTCTTCAGTAAAATATCAACTAGTAGTAAGTAGTCTGCCCATACCTGAAAAATATATTTACTTTTTGTGCAGGCCATGTTTCTCTGCCTTTCAGGCCTCAAGATCACCCCCAACAACGCAGCAGCTTCTCAGTATGTCTGAAAAGTTTCTCTCTGTATCTGTATTATACAAATTCCATCTGTAAACAAAAAGTATCATTTAACTTGCAGTACAGGGTCCCTGCCTATTTGGACTAAGCATAAACACAGCAGAGGTGACTGTTGACTGTAGCACTGGCCGTCTAATTCGATTTTCTATTTCCAAGTGGGGAAAATATTATTGGCCAGATTTTTTTCAGATAGATTCATGGCTCAGCCACCTCTGTGTCACTGTCTATTGTCTTCTGGATCATGTGTTCATTGTCTGCTTTTGTCCACACATAAGTCTAGTCAATAACACCTGTCCCAAAAAACAGTATTAATAGCAGTGAGTTTATATTACTTTGACCATTTGGGGATGTTCTTTGTTTTTATTTTGTTTTTCAATTGGGATTACATTGTTGAATTTTCAGATTTTGTAACTTTTGTGGTCTTCTTTTGGTGAAACTACCTTTTTTCTTCAGAAATTTTTCAATGCAGCAATAGATTTGCCTGTGACTAATGTTGAGGGTTTTTTTGCCTAGCAATATATTTATATTACATGGTGATAAGAAAACTGTTATGAGGATAACCAAAGTGATCAGGCAGCTCAGTACAAGGGTAAGTCTGCTTACAAGAAGTGGGAAAAACTAAACAAGATTCTTGACACATTGGGGAGCCTGGGATTCCTGCTGTCTTCCTCTGAACATAGGGTCCAGCTTATTTAGCTCTTGCATAAAAGACAAATGAAGTGGAAAGCTGGGAAATCCATCAAGTATTGCAAACATGTTTTGTCAGAGCTTTGTAAACATTATGTTGCATAGGATTACGGCAGTAGTATCATGTCCAACGTAATTCAACAATAATTCATGTTCTTGCTGAAAACTCATTTTCTTCACTATGGATGCTCACCCAGGATAAAACTAATTTTCTTCAATTAAGCATCTTCTAAGTCTTTCAGTGCATTCTTCTGTTCTGCGTCTGGTTATATAACCCTCCAATGAGCAGGTACTGTCTGTCTTCATGCCTTGTACAAAACTGAGCCTGCTGTTGGTGCTTAGCAAATATTTACTGTTAACACTGTGATTGTTTTCATGTCACCCACGCAGTGAAATTTGAAAAGCCACTAATGATATTAAAGAACTGCTATATGACTGTTCTCTTCTACTTTGATGGGCCAGTGAGATGGGTGTGAGGTAACTGTTGTTTGTTATTGAATAAGAATGTTTTCCTCACAGTAACCTCAGAATCTCATCTCAGCCAGCAGGTGCAGAGCATTATCTTCATGTTTCTCTGGTCTCCTGCTAAAGTTCCTAATCGGACAGTTGCAGATTGTCCTACCATGGGGGAATCTTCAGGTTGCTTGAAGCCATTGTTGCCACAAGCATATGCTAGAACCCCTGGCTTAGGGAGATGTGTGGGGTGTATTTGGCTGGAGCAGAGTGTACTTCAGTAGTTTTCACCAAAAAAGCAAAGGGGCTGTTTCAAGACAATGCAGGGTAGGGGCCTCTTTATGCTTCTCTAACTTGTGCTTCTGGAGCAAGGATTTTGTAGGTGGAAAAGTGGCTTGGAGCCTGCCACAGCTGAGGATAAAACCCTCATAAAATGTAAAAAGTCTTGTGCCCTGGACAAGCTGTCACTGTAGTCACTACTGCAAAATTGGCACACCCCAACATAAAATGCTTCCATGCATTATCTGTCTGTCTTCTGGGGCACCATACCGGAGGAGCCAGGGTTTTCCTGCTGATTGAATGCATTTCTTTATCTAGTACTCTAAAGCTAAAGGAGAGCTTTAATTTCAACAGTAGACTTTTGCTGCACTTTGTGTTTGCATAAAAAAATCAAAAACTATGGTGGCTCATTTCCAAAACATAAGTGGGTATAGCTGGATTTACAGGCACTTAATTTTCCAGAAAAAATGAAAATACTTATGTTTTTAATAAAACTGGAACTCTCTCTCTCTCATATTTTTGTGATCCTTGTAACCAGCAAACCAATGTCTTCCATTGTTCCCTGATTACTTAGTAAGTTCACTTGTCAAGAACTAAGTATTGATTTGATGACCATTTGACTGAAATCCTTTCAATTCTCTCAAATTATACATGTTAAAGCAAATGATGGAAAGGGAATTAGGCTGCCCATTAGCAAAACACTGAGATCTTTAACCAAAAATGTATCTGAAACTGGAAATATGGAAATGAGCTGCATCAAAGAAGTTGTACTTTCTGTACTTTGTTTTTTTAAGGCTTGCTACTCAATGGGCTTATCATGTCCCACCCCCCTCCCTCCTTTTCAAAAGACATCTGCATTCTATCTTAAATGATACAACAAAGAAAGGAGATTTGTCAAAGTGGGTCATACTGTGTATTGGGCATGCAATTTCTCAAAAGTACATAAAATATCAATAAGGTAGCATATAATCGTATGAGCAGTACCTGACCACTGTACATAGCTTTCACTTTACACTAAAATTCATTTATATGATAAAAAAGTCAGATGACACTTTTTTCAGAACAAGTAGGAAACTTTCTTCTTTCCTGTAATAAAATGTTTTCCTCTAGTCATTTGATTTAAATAAAAATGAGCTATATAAACAGGTGTTAGACTCTATATAGGTGAGTGAAAATAGGCCATTCCCTTTCCTCAAGAGATCCCAGTCTTCAATTTGACAAGATGTGACAGGTAGTTTAAAAAAAAAAAAAGCAGAGAGAGGGGCGTGGGGGAGAGGACGGTAACAATACAGGAGGGTACATTCACATGAGCAAGTAGTATCAGTGATCCTAGCATTCAAAAGGGCTATCAGTCTAACCCGTGCTAGATGGTAATGATTTGTAGGCATCACGGCACTGGTAGATATGTCTAGTTACTTCTGAACCTTCACAACATTCTAAACAAAGCTTTAGGGGGGTTATTCATTATGCAGACTATAATATATTGGTTTTAGATTTGGTTTAGGCAGAGTTTTACATTATCTATTTCAGTTTAAATTAAACATTAAAAGAAGCCAGTGTATGTGCCTTTGCCATATATTTAAAATGTCAGCTAATACAAACAAACAAATGCAGCAACATAAGAGAGGCCACACTGGGTCAGACCAATGGTCCCTCCAGCCCAGTATCCTGTCCTCTGACAGTGGCAAGTGACAGAAGCTTCAGAGGGAATGAACAGAATCAGGCAATTTTGACTGATCCATCCCTTGTCATTCAGTCCCTACTTCTAGCAGTTGCTGGTTTAGGGACACCCAGATCATGGGGTTCCATCCCTAACCATCTTGGCTAATAGCCATTGATGGACCTACCCTCCATGAATTTATCTAATTCCTTTTTGTTTTTAACCCAGTTTTACTTTTGGCCTTCACAACATCCCCCAGCACAGATTGACAGTGCATTTTGTGAAGTAGTACATCCTTTTATTTTAAACCTGCTGCCTATTAATTTCACTGGGTGACCCCTAGCTCTTGTGTTACGTGAAGGGGTAAATGACAATTCACTATTCGTTTTCCTAATACCATTCATGGTTTTCTAGGCCTCTATCATATTGTCCCTTAGTCATCTCTTTTCTAAGCTGAACAATCTGTCTTTTAAATCCCTCCTCATATGGAAGCTGTTCCATACCCCTAATCGTTTTTGTTGCCCTTCTCTGTGCCTTTCTCATTTCTAATATGTCTGGTTTTGAGATGGGTGACCAGAGCTGCATGCAGTGTTTATGTGGTGTAGGTGTACAAGGGATTTATATAGTGGCATTATGATAGGTTCTGTTTCATTATCTTTTTGCTAATGGTTCCTAACGTTCTGTTAGTGTTCAGTGGCAGTCAAAAAAGCTAAGTGAATGTTTTCAGAAAACTATCCACAATTACCCTAAGATCTCCTCTTTGAGCGGTAACAGCTAATTTAGACCCCATCATATAATATATATAGTTGGAATGATTTTTTTCCAATGTGCATTACACTGCACTTATTAACATTGAATTTCATCTGCCATTTTATTGCCCAGATTTGTGAGATTCCCTTTGCAACTCTTTCTTGTCAGCTTTGGACTTAACTAAATTTTGCCACCACCCTGTTCACCCCCTTTTACAGATTATTTTATAAATATGTTGAACACTATAGCTCCCAGGACATATCCTTGGGAGACCCTACTTTATACCTCTCTCCACTGTAAAAACTGATTACTTATTCCTACCCCTTGTTTCCTATCTTTTAACCAGTTACCGATCCATGAGAGGACCTTCCTTCTTTACCCAGGACTGCTTACTTCGTTTAAGAGACTTTGGTGAAGAACCTTGTCAAAGGCTTTCTGAAAGTGCAAGCATACTACATGGACTGGAGCACTCTTGTCCATATTTGTTGACTCCCTCAAAAACTTCTAATAGATGGGTGAGGTATGATTTCCCTTTACAAAAGCTGTGTGGACTTAACCCCAACATATAGTTATTATGCAAAATTGTTCACTATAGTTTCAATCAATTTGCCTGGTACTGAAGTTTGATTTACCAGCCTGTAATTGCCAGGATCCGCCACTTGAGAATTTTTTAAAAATCAGTGTTCTATTAGTTACCCTCCAGTCATCTGGTAGAGAGGCTGATTTAAGCAATGGGTTACATACCACAGTTAGTAGTTCTGCAATTCATATTTGAGTTCCTGGTCCTAGTGACTTTTTACTGTTTAATTTATCAACTAGTTCTAAAACTTCCTCTATTGACATCTCAATCCAGGCCAGTTCCTCTGATCTGTCACATAAAAAGAATGGTTCAGGTGTGGGGACCTCCCCTACATCTTTTGCAATGGAGACCCATACAAAGAATTTATTTAGCTTCTCCACAACAGCCTTGTTGCCTTTAATTGCTCCTTTTGCACCTCTGTCATCCAGTGGCCCCACTGACTGTTTGGCAGACTTCCTGCTTCTGATGCTTCTTAAGAAAAATTGCGCTTCGTTTTGGTGTCTTGAGGTATCAATCATAGAACCATAGAATATCAGGGTTGGAAGGGACCTCAGGAGGTCATCTAGTCCAACCCCCTGCTCAAGCAGGACCAATCCCCAATTAAATCATCCCAGCCAGGGCTTTGTCAAGCCTGACCTTAAAAACTTCTAAGGAAGGAGATTCTACCACCTCCCTAGGTAACGCATTCCAGTGTTTCACCACCCTCCTAGTGAAAAAGTTTTTCCTAATATCCAGCCTAAACCTCCCCCGTTGCAACTTGAGACCATTACTCCTTGTCCTGTCCTCTTCTACCACTGAGAATAGTCTAGAACCATCCTCTCTGGAACCACCTCTCAGGTAGTTGAAAGCCGCTATCAAATCCCCCTTCATTCTTCTCTTCCGCAGACTAAACAATCCCAGTTCCCTCAGCCTCTCCTCATAAGTCATGTGTTCCAGACCCCTAATCATTTTTGTTGCCCTTCGCTGGACTCTTTCCAATTTATCCACATCCTTCTTGCAGTGTGGGGCCCAAAACTGGACACAGTACTCCAGATGAGGCCTCACCAATGTCGAATAGAGGGGGATGATCACGTCCCTCGATCTGCTCGCTATGCCCCTACTTATACATCCCAAAATGCCATTGGCCTTCTTGGCAACAAGGGCACACTGCTGACTCATATCCAGCTTCTCGTCCACTGTCACCCCTAGGTCCTTTTCCGCAGAACTGCTGCCTAGCCATTCGGTCCCTAGTCTGTAGCTGTGCATTGGGTTCTTCCGTCCTAAGTGCAGGACCCTGCACTTATCCTTATTGAACCTCATCAGATTTCTTTTGGCCCAATCCTCCAATTTGTCTAGGTCCCTCTGTGTCCTATCCCTGCCCTCCAGCATATCTACCACTTCTCCCAGTTTAGTATCATCCACAAATTTGCTGAGGGTGCAATCCACACCATCCTCCAGATCATTTATGAAGATATTGAACAAAACCGGCCCCAGGACCGACCCCTGGGGCACTCCACTTGACACCGGCTGCCAACTAGACATGGAGCCATTGATCACTACCCATTGAGCCTGACAATCTAGCCAACTTTCTACCCACCATATAGTGCATTCATCCAGCCCATACTTCTTTAACTTGCTGACAAGAATACTGTGGGAGACTGTGTCAAAAGGTTTGCTAAAGTCAAGAAACAATACATCCACTGCTTTCCCTTCATCCACAGAACCAGTAATCTCATCATAGAAGGCGATTAGATTAGTCAAGCATGACCTTCCCTTGATGAATCCATGCTGACTGTTCCTGATCACTTTCCTCTCATGTAAGTGCTTCAGGATTGATTCTTTGAGGACCTGCTCCATGATTTTTCCGGGGACTGAAGTGAGGCTGACTGGCCTGTAGTTCCCAGGATCCTCCTTCTTCCCTTTTTTAAAGATTGGCACTACATTAGCCTTTTTCCAGTCATCCGGGACTTTCCCCGTTCGCCACGAGTTTTCAAAGATAATGGCCAATGGCTCTGCAATCACAGCCGCCAATTCCGTTCGCACTCTCGGATGCAACTTGTCCGGCCCCATGGACTTGTACACGTCCAGCTTTTCTAAATAGTCCCTAACCACCTCTTTCTCCACAGAGGGCTGGCCATCTATTCCCCATGTTGTGATGCCCAGCGCAGCAGTCTGGGAGCTGACCTTGTTAGTGAAGACAGAGGCAAAAAAAGCATTGAGTACATTAGCTTTTTCCACATCCTCTGTCACTAGGTTGCCTCCCTCATTCAGTAAGGGGCCCACACTTTCCTTGGCTTTCTTCTTGTTGCCAACATACCTGAAGAAACCCTTCTTGTTACTCTTGACATCTCTCGCTAGCTGCAGCTCCAGGTGCGATTTGGCACTCCTGATTTCATTCCTACATGCCCGAGCAATATTTTTATACTCTTCCCTGGTCATATGTCCAACCTTCCACTTCTTGTAAGCTTCTTTTTTATGTTTAAGATCTGCTAGGATTTCACCGTTAAGCCAAGCTGATCGCCTGCCATATTTACTATTCTTTCGACACATCAGGATGCTTTGTCCCTGTAACCTCAACAGGGATTCCTTGAAATACAGCCAGCTCTCCTGGCCTCCTTTCCCCTTCATGTTAGTCCCCCAGGGGATCCTACCCATCCATTTCCTGAGGGAGTCGAAGTCTGCTTTCCTGAAATCCAGGGTCCGTATCCTTCTGCTTACCTTTCTTCCCTGTGTCAGGATCCTGAACTCAACCAACTCTTGGTCACTGCCTCCCAGATTCCCATCCACTTTTGCTTCCCCTACTAATTCTTCCCGGTTTGTGAGCAGCAGGTCAAGAAAAGCTCCCCCTCAGTTGGCTCCTCTAGCACTTGTACCAGGAAATTGCCCCCTACGCTTTCCAAAAACTTCCTGGATTGTCTATGCACCGTTGTATTGCTCTCCTAGCAGATATCAGGAAAATTAAAGTCACCCATGAGAACCAGGGCGTGCGATCTAGTAGCTTCTGCGAGCTGCCGGAAGAAAGCCTCATCCACCTCATCTCCCTGGTCCGGTGGTCTATAGCAGACTCCCACCACTACATCACTCTTGTTGCTCACACTTCTAAACTTAATCCAAAGACACTCAGGTTTTTCTGCAGTTTCGTACCGGAGCTCTGAGCAGTCATACTGCTCCCTTACATACAGTGCTACTCCCCCACCTTTTCTGCCCTGAATATGAATACTGGACTATTACATATGGTCTATTTCTGAAAAAACTCTTTGCAACTACAAAGCTCATCATCTCTATTATGAATCTGATCTCAGAACTGTATTCATGTCTGTATGTATACTGATCTTTTAACCAAAACTCTTTTCTTTTTTAACAAATTTTAGTTTAGTTAATAAGAATTGGCTGTATGTGTGAATTTGAGTAAGATCTGAAATATTCCTTAACCTGAGAGGTAATGTGTCCCATCCTTTGGGACTGGTAGAACTTTCTTATATGATTATAAGATTTTTCATAAATTCTCGTCATATTTGACTAGGGTGTCTGGGTGGAGGCCTGAGGCTGGGTTGCTTTGAGGAAACTGTGTTGTGGACTTCTGGCTAACCAGTAAGGTATTATAACCAGTAAGGTATTATAGAAGCTGCTTTGTGCTGGTTTGGTAAATCTAAGCATTGGAATATCCACCAGCTCTGGGGATTGTGTGCCCCATTCTTTGCTTCTCACCCTAATTGAATGACCTCAGTGCAGCTCCCCTGGAACTGCAGTCACAGACTCTAACTGCCTCTTTCACTCTTCTGTTTAGCCAAGGAGGCATTTTTTCGGCCTCTTTTTTTTCTTCTTCTTTTTTTTAATTTTGGGTCTACATTTAGTTTTAGCCTCCGTTATGTTTTTAACTAGTTTCTGTGCTGCATGCAGGCATTTCATTCTAGTGAGCCTTTCTTTTAATTTCTGTTTAACTAGCTTCCTCATTTTTGTGTAGGTCCCCGTTTTGAAGTTAAATGTTGCTGTGAGCAACTTCCCCCTATCCCTTTAAAAAAAAAACAAAAAAAAAAAACCTGCCCTACCTTTTGAGATCACAACCCTCTATGTATATATCATAGACTTCAGCGCACCCCTCACTACCTAAAAGCATGAGAAAAGAGATGGTCTTTGCCCTTTATATTAACAGATGTAAAATCATTTAGTGAAGCCTTTTTTTCTTAAAAAGAAAAGGAGTACTTGTGGCACCTTAGAGACTAACCAATTTATTTGAGCATAAGCTTTCGTGAGCTACAGCTTACTTCATCGGATGCATACTGTGGAAAGTGTAGAAGATCTTTTATACACACAAAGCATGAAAAAATACCTCCCCCCACCCCACTCTCCTGCTGGTAATAGCTTTTTTTCTTGCGATTTGTTATTGTGCTTTTGCCAGAGAACCCTTTCCATATAGCAGCTTGTAGCATAAACAAATTGTTCTCACTATGAGATGAAGCTTCCGGGTAATGATATAGCATTTCTTTTATCATCAGCTGGGATATTTCACACAGTGCCAAAACAGAACAGCACCAGACACATGAAATATTTAGCTTCTGTGCTTCAGAGATAGAATTTCGCAAAAAGATTATTAATTCAGACTCTTTGTCTCAGCATTTTACCCTGTGTTTTTATGACAGGTTTCAGAGTAGCAGCCGTGTTAGTCTGTATCCACAAAAAGAAAAGGAGTACTTGTGGCACCTTAGAGACTAACCAATTTATTTGAGCATAAGCTTTCGTGAGCTACAGCTCACTTCATCGGATGCATTCAGTGCATCCGATGAAGTGAGCTGTAGCTCACGAAAGCTTATGCTCAAATTGGTTAGTCTTTAAGGTGCCACAAATACTCCTTTTCTTTTTGTGCTTTTATGGTAACTCTCTTGCTTTAAAGTCTGTCAAGCTTATCTACAGAAGCAGCTCCTCTCTCATAAGCATAACAGCTAGGGTGTGCCTGCCCTGGGTGAGATTACACTATTGAGAGGGAGTTGGGGAAGGAAAGGGCAAAAAGAATTTAGAAGAGAAAAAAGCCTTTTCCAACAACTGTTTTCTTTAGAGGGTTGGAGCTGGAGAGAGGCTCATGTCCCCTTTCAACTGAGTTCTTGGATTTGTTTCCTCCCTCCCACGTCTGAATGTTTTAATCCACTCAGGCAGATGAAGCCTGTCCAGCACACTGAGGATACCAGGGAAGCACTGAGGAGTAAAGGAAGTGGGCCAGATCCACAGCTGGTGGAAGCTGGCAGAGCGCCACTGGAGTCAACCAACATAGAGCAGCCAAGTATCTGAATCGCTGTTTTCTTTAGGAGAGTTGGGTCTTCTCTTCCTAAACTCTCTTGTATTTCTTTTTCCTTTTTTCTTCAACTGCTCTCTGTGGTCTGGCCTGCTGGATTAGCTTGAGAGAGCCCAAGAGCAGGCCAGAACCCCACCTGTCTCCTGCACGCTCCTCCCTGCCACGGTGAGATGGATCCCAGGGTTATGTCCATGTCTTTAAAGTGTTTCTCTGCATTCTCTCTCTTTCACTCACTCACACACACACACACACACACACACACACACACACGCAGATAGTTTGATTTCCTGTTCTCCCAGGAATGTTTGTTTTGAATTCATGTTTTCTGTAAAATAAATAACCCCCAGATGACTGAAAATAACTCCAGCCTGCAATTCTCCAACCATGACCCTGCAATGAGCCCAACTGTCTCCAGTGTTACGCAGTCACTCAGGTTACAGATTGATTCCTGATGGGAGGGAGGAAATGTCACCTTTCCCCACTGTGAGTAAATTGCACTTACCTTCTGCTGCACAGGGATTATATTTACTGAATAAACAGTTATGAATTAATAAATTCACTTTTTATATTAGCAAAGCCAATGTAATTTTGCTCATATGGCAAGCATTACTGATTATTGATAGTGTGCATTGTTTCAGGCTAAGGAAAACAGTGTTTCACTAAGTCATAGATTCCAAGGCCAGAAGAGACCATTGTGAATGTCTAGTCTGACTTCCTGTATGAAACAGCCCATAGAACTTTCCTGAAGGTCACCCCTTCATTTACCTGACCATACTGTCAGCATATAATTGACTTTGTTAGAACATCTCATGCCCTTTTGAGCTATTCCAAATCGAATGGGGTTTCAAAATCTAATTGAGAAATTTTGGTTTGCTTTGTCGTTTTGCTAAAACAATTTGCAGAGCATGTGAAGGCTTAAGTACATCTTAACAAATACATGCTAAATATATTCATGCAGAGATTACTGGTTATATGTTGTCACTTGGCCCCATCAGCAATAATTCTCCAAGGTTGTTCTGTGAAGCTAAGGGCTTTTTGTATAAACAAGGGAGTGGAAGCATGTGCTGTGAAGTGAAAAGCTTATGATCAGTGATGAGTTATGTTTTAATAAGTCTTTATTAAATAAATAAAATGTCAAAAGCCGGGAAGACTGTAGGCTGTATAAGGAAGAAAGGGGATAAAACTGAATTAAAATGTCATTATGTAAATCAGTGATACACCCTCAGCATGAATACAGTGCCCAGTTTGATCACACCCTCTCAGAAAGGATATAGTAAAACTATAAAAGGACAATCAATATAATTAGGCATAGCAAGACATCCAAAGAAGGATAGAGAGAAAAGACAATTGCTTATTTTAAAAAGATGATGAATAGGAGGTAGCATGGCAACAGTAGTGAACAGTAGAGAGAAGATCATGAGGGTATTCTACTTACCCTTCCATGTAGAAGATGAACAAGAGGATGTCCCATGAAATTTTAAAAATGACTAGTTTAAAACTGACCTAAAGAAACATTTTAAATGCCTGTGGAACTTACGGCTACAAAATGTAATTGACAGCAACAACTCCATATGGTTCAAAGAAGGATTCAGTATTTACATGAATAGCAAGAATACTAGCCACAGTCACAGCATAAACAACAAGGAGTCCTTGTGCCACCTTAGAGACTAACACGTTTATTTGGGCATAAGTTTTGTGGGCTAAACCCCACTTCATCAGATGCATGGAGTGGAAAATACAGTAGGCAGTTTTAAATACACAGCACATGAAAAGATGAGAGTTGCCTTACCAAGTGGGGGGGTCAGTGCTAATGAGCCAATTCAATTAAGGTGGAAGTGGCCTATTCGCAACAGTTGACAAGGGAGGGAAAATCACTTTTGTAGTGCTAATGAGGCCAATGCAATCAAGGTGGCCTATTTCAAACATTTGACAAGAAGGTGTGAGTGTCAGCAGAGAGAAATTAGTTTTTGTAGTGACCCATCCACTTCCAGTCTTTATTCAGGCCTAATTTGATTATGTCCAGTTTGCAAATTAATTCCAGTTCTGCAGTTTCTCGTTGGAGTCTGGTTTTGAAGTTTTTTTGTTGAAGAGTTGCCCCTTTTAAGTCTGTTGTTGAGTGTCCAGGGAGATTGAAGTGTTTTCTACCTGGTTTTTGAATGTTATAGTTCTTGATGTCTGATTTGTGTCCATTTATTCTTTTGCACAGAGACTGTCCGGTTTGGCCAATGTACATGGCAGAGGGGCATTGCTGGCACATGATGCATATATCACATTGGTAGATGTGTAGATGAACGAGCCTCTTGTGCTGTGGCTGATGTGGTTAGGTCCTATGATGGTGTCCCTTGAATAGATATGCGGACAGAGTTGGCAATGGGGTTTGTTGCAGGGATTTAGGTTCATACTCTATGCCTTTATACTTTAGGCAGAGATGTTGGCAAAGAGGCAACAGTGGAGCAGTTTCTCAGACTTAGGGCTTGTTTACATTTGTGCTGCCATAGCACTTCAGTGTAGACACTCACTACAGTGATGGAAGGGTTCTTTCATTGGTATAGTTAATCCACCTCCCTGAGCGGTGGTAGCTAGATTGACGGAAGCATTTCCCCCCATCAATTTAGTGCTGTTTACACTGGGGGTTAGGTCTCCTTAGCTACGTTTCACACCCCTGAGCACTGTAGCCGGGTAACAGGCAGAGAAATCCTGCACTGGGACATTTGTATTGCAGCATCAGAAAATCACGTGTTCCCCCGTGGAAAGGTAGTGTTTTGAGTATTGAAATATCCTTCTAGCCCAAGGTTGGGTATAGCAATTCTCTCATACACACCTGACAGTATCTAACTCTTCATTAACAAATAGACCCCATTAGAAATTACAGCTATGTGGGAGTATCCATCACACATCTGAAGTAGCCTTATAAAGAGGAGCACCTAGAACACCTCATTTTGGAGTATCAGCATAATTCAGATAAAGAAAATATGCTTTGAAATAAGTAAAGGATCTTCTGGATCACATGCTACAACGAGCAGCAGCCATATTTAAAAATGAATTTAATAACCTTGCAAAATAATAATAATTTTGAACTGGGGATGCATTTCTCAAGATCAAAATTAACAAGAAGACAGAGATTTTATCTTGATACTTGAGAGCAGGATGTGAAAGCTTCTTTTGTAAACTTTTCCTGTTAACAGTTACATATATCCTTTTTTGTGGCAATGCCTTTCGCTCTATTTACTCAGAAAAGCATGCAGCAAAATTTGAGGCTAAAGTAAACGTGATGACCGAAGAAGAGATGAATAAGAAAATTAGCATCTTATAATATGATAAGCAGATTTTTCCAGTATAAAACAAGTATATCAACAAGATTCTTCAATTATTGTACTCTACCTACTGGTCCCCTTCAGTCTGTTTTAGGGGCAGATTTTAAAGTCCAGCCCAACTCAGAGACTACACTCCATCCTAGGGAAAATGTTTGCCAAAATACTGGTAGTAGTGCGTCTGCGCTATTGTGGCGGATTCTGTGACAGACTGACAATATTATGGGCAAACCTAATGGAATTGAAGATCATTTAAAGTTAAGTTAAACCTTACTGAAACCACTCCTCCTGGAGAGCTGCACGTATACTAGTTCAAACTGGATACTCCAGGGACCAACAGACAAAAAAGGGGTTTGGAGTTAAATAACCTGGTGTTTAAATTGGCTCAGGGCCTTCTACCTGATCCAGCATATGGACAGAACCGCAAGCCCATGGAGGGCCCTAATCCTTAGAGAAGGGTTGGAAGGACTTGGCCTACTGAGGCCCATAAGACTGGGTGCTAGGTCTGAGCTGAGGCTGTTATGAACTTGGGACCTTAAAGGGAACCCCTCTGTGGGATTTTCAAGGACTGTTCCTGCCAGAGCCCATGTTAGGGTTGGGGTGTTGTTTGGTAAGCTTATTAGCATGTGTGTAGGTTTCTTTATTGTGCTTTCTCTGTATAGCTTTTAATTTAAAAATAAAATAGGCTTCCATCAAAAGAGCTAGATGATATCTGTAACTGTGGGAAGTCACACTGTTAACCTCTCTGAAGAGAAAGCAAGCAGGTGTACTTGGGCACTCTGTGCTGGGAATGCAGGCAACTGTGCAGCATGGAAATATACGGGTTAGATGGGGTGAGATACTGGTAGCCACCCAAAAAGGCAATGGCTGGGGAGCTGGAAGCCTATGAGTGGGTTCCCTTCCTGGACCACTGAGAGGAAATATAGGTGCAGTTGCCCTGAACTGTGACAGGTTCCATCAGTATTTCACTGATATGCATAAAAAGTTAAATTTACCTTCCATCTATCATAAAGCCAACTAAATAGTTTTTGTGTGGACACACTTTGGAGCAGGGTGGGGAACTGAATCACCCCGAATTCATGGTTAAGACAGCTCTACTAGTTGCCCTTGACAACAGTAGGAGTTTTTCCTGAGTAGCAGTGAGTAAGGCGCATGGACTAAAGCCCTAATGGTTCTAGTTATATATGGATACGATGTTCTATACTCTGCTGTTGCTTTGGCTAGAAGAGATTAAGCCTGAAAATGTCAGCATGACTGAGGATTCTGGTGTGAATCTAGGTAGTAGCTCAAATGAGAGTTCTAGTTGCTTTTTCCAGTTACGATGATTGGTGGGGGAGGGAAAAGATGATATGAGACAAAAGTCACAGTGCCATGATAAAAATCAAACCACAACACCTGGGAAGGTGACTTGATCATGGGCCATACAAACGTGCATTGGAAGACTATTTCTGCTAGAAAAGGGCTTTTTAAGATAGCGGACAAGTCCTAACAAGATCCAGTGGCTGGAAGACAAAATTCAAATTAGAAATAAAGTGCAAATCCTTAAGAGTAAGGGTAACTAACTATTGGAACAATTTACCAAGAATGGTAGTGGATTCTCTGTCATTCGTAGTTTTTAAATCAAAATTGGATGTGTTTCTAGAAAATATGCACCCAGATGTTATGGGCGTGATGAGGAATTACTGGATGAAACTCTGACCTGTGTTGTGCAGAAGTCAGACTAGATGGCCAAAATGGTTACTTTTAGTCTTATAATCTGTGTATCCTGTGAAAGAACTATTTTCTCCCCGGAAAATTCTGCTGTCATTCTGCTGTGATGGAAGAAAGGGCTGAAGCTATAGAGTGTGCTTTAACTATAAAGCTTAAGAAGTGCACTGTTCAAAATTTAAGTAGTCAAGTTTCTTGAACGTACAAGAGAAAAGAAATGCTCATAAAATCAGTAAACAGTAGGAGGGCATAAGAGAGAGTATGGTTCACATCCAAAAATCTGTGTTTAGTTTGTGAATGTGTACTTTGCTATTGATCTTGCTTTTGTTGAAATCTATGGCAAAAGTCCTATTGGCTTCAATGGTGTGGGATAAATGTGGTGGGGCAAAGAATGCTTTATCCCTGCTTTGTAGCTCCCTGATCCTGGAGATGACTGCAGGCTGGTTTGGACCCTGACATGACTAAGAGTGGCATCAGAGTTGCTCTCTATTGGACCCAACTGCATATGGCTTCAAGGGGCCATTTCCCCAGCAGAAATTACCAGTGTGCTGCTGCACTCTGGCCTCATGTCTCCTCTGCAAGTGCGGTGAGAGGAGGTAGTATCAAATAACTGCACCACCTGGAGATTCCTTCTGCAATGGGTAAATCCTTATGTAATCTGATTTACGGCCCCTTTTCATTGATGGAGTAAGGCAAAGGGGGGTTCATGGTGTTAAGGATCTGGCCCAAAATATGTGCTATTGATATTATCCACAGGAAAGAGAGAGTAAGAAACTGCATCAGGGAACATTCTATTTCTGATCCTTTTAAAGACGTTTTCAGTCTACATTGTATCCCAATACTCCAAACATTATACTTGTGGTGTTATGATCACTGGCATCTTCATGCACTTTTCCCTATGGAGATCCTCGGATGGCCTAATTCATGCCTTAAATAACTGTTAGATCTAATGCAGTCCCTTCATGTCTGAGTAGCAAGTTGCTTTCCCTTTTTGATTATTCCACTTTGTCAGCTAATACTGTTGAATCATGGATACCGGATGTGAAGCAAACACCGAAGTGGAATACTGCTGACATGAAAGATGAATTGGAGATTAAATATGAAGCCAGTACCAGCATTTTGTATTTACATTTTGACCTTTCTTCTTTTTGACTATTTTTGTGTTCTGAGTCTCCCTTTTTTTTTTCTACAGAGTTTGTTATTCCAATTGGCATTGTTATTTTGGGCAACACTTAATGCAGAAGAGTTCTGAAGCGCAAGAACTAAAGTACTCTGATTTGGAATTGCTGAGCGATGCCTTTTCAAGTATTACTGTGTCCTGCTTAGCATTTTGAGATGCTGCATAGCACTCAGTTCAAAGAACTGATGCGTGAGGGTTTTTATCTGGTAGGATTTACAATTCTGGAATCTCCCCTTTATAGATATTGAGGGTTTTTGCATGTGAAATACAGTATTTTTCCTCGGCTCTTATATGGAGGAGGATGAGACCCCTTGTCATAACGTTAGCCCTATATAAAAAAATATACTCGGTGGGAGGGAGAAAGCTGGAAAGCAATAATGACCCCAAAAGTCCTGAAGGGGTGATTGGAGACTTAGGATTTACAACGTGCTATGGCAGCACCAAAAAAGCCAGTTTTGGTCTTCATACACAGGAACATCATATCATGGGACAGAGAGCTAATAGTTCCTCTCTCCAGTTCTCTGTGATTACACCTTGTTAATAGGTTGTCAAGATGGACAGAGTTCAGAAGAGCGACAAAAATCATATAGAGCTATAGAGCCTGGAAGAAAGATTAAAAAGTCTGACTATGTATACAGTTTGACTAAGCAAGGTGAAGTGGGAGGACATAGCAGTGTACAATGTATTAAGGAAGGGGAGAGATGATTTATGTTGAGTTTCTTTTATATTTCTAGTAACATGGTACACAAAACCTAATACAATCCAGTAGCTGTGTATTAAATGTATACCTTGGACAAGTGGTGTATTGGCTGCGCAATGTTGATGAGTTAACATTTCTCTGAGAAAAATTAGGGCTTGATTCTCAAGCCCAGTTATGACTCCTTTGTGCCATTCAGGGTATAAAGCGACCATAATCCATCTGATAATTCCTCCAGAGCACGGGAACTCCCTGCTGGCACATCTTTGCTGTTGCCAAGCTCTGTACTTTTAGGTCCCATGCACACCCCCTGCCTCCTCCCCGCACCACCAGTATAGGAATCTTTCATGGGCAGGAGGGGGCTGAGATGGAGCTCTGCTACACTAAACCTCCATGAGTATAGGACCCAATAAAATTAGACATATGCTTAGGGTCTGTGCTAAACCAGTGTCAAATTCCTAGTTCATCAGAACTGCAGATACTGGGTTCACAAAGTTGTTGGCACAATATTTGTATTGTCACTTCTGGTCCTTGCTGAAACTATCAAGCATAAAGTTACACAAACATGTAAAAATAATAAAATAAGGTCTGGATTTGGAGGGGTTCCAGTTTTCAAATATTATTTGGAACAGTTTATTTTTCACTTAAACTGTTCATTTCTAGCTAAATTGCCTCTATTATTTGTTCTGGGGTTTTTTCTTGTCCATTTATTGGCACTATGATATGTCAGCTGGTTATTTTGGATTGCAGATGTTCTGGTGTTAGACTTTGAATTTTCAATAAAAGTCAAACGTGAGAGTCTTTGCAGGGAAACTATTCTTCCAGCACCATATTTCTTTAATATACAAAGTGGATTTTTCAATATTCAGCTAATGTTTCATTATTCTTCCTCTAGTTGCTTTGAGCTATTCTTTCCTTATACTTTAATTAGGTTATGGAATTCATTACCCCATGTGGTCATCATACTAAATCTTGCCGTGATCCTGTTTCCAAGCAGACCTCATTTATTACAGCTCTAACAAAATATTTCTCTTGATGCGAAAGTGTCATGTTTACCAGAAAAAAGGCTTGGCTTTGTAAGATTTCCAAGACCCTTGGAAGGCTTCATAATAAATGTTCAGTAAGCTTTCTGCTGAGATTATATAAACAGCTACAAAATGAGTTTATAAATCACAGGTTCTCAACCTGAGGGTCACAACTGTCCCCTCTCCCCCCCACCACTTCCCTGACAGACAGGTTTTAGGAGGTTGTGACCACTTTCCCTTTCTTTATGGCTCAATGGGAAGGGGAAACTCTTTCCTGTTGTAACCTGAAGCCATGGTATGGAAAAGATTGACCACTACCAGTATAAATCCCAGGAATTAAAGTTATGGCTTTTATTAGGCTAATGAAAAACCTTTGCTTTTCTTCTGTTACTTTTGTCACCATGCACCATTATGCACTGTCAAGGTTCCTTCCCCACTCTGCACTCTAGGATACAGATGTGGGGACCTGCATGAAAACTCCCTAAGCTTATTTTTACCAGCTTAGGTTAAAACTTCCCCAAGGTACAAACTATTTTACCTTTTGCCCTTGGACTTTATTGCTGCCACCACCAAGCGTCTAACAAATATATGACAGGGAAAGAGCCTGATTGGAAATGTCTTTCCCCCCAAAATCCTCCCCAAACCTTACACCCCCTTTCCTGGGGAAGGCTTGATAAAAATCCTCACCAATTTGCATAGGTGAACACAGACCCAAACCCTTGGATCTTAAGAACAAGGAAAAAGCAATCAGGTTCTTAAAAGAAGAATTTTAATTGAAGAAAAAGTAAAAGAATCACCTCTGTAAAATCAGGATGGTAACTACCTTACAGGGTAATCCGATTCAAAACATAGAGAATCCCTCTAGGCAAAACCTCAAGTTACAAAAAGACACAAAAACAGAAATATACATTCCATTCAGCACAGCTTATTTTATCAGCCATTTAAACAAAACAGAATCTAACGCATATCTAACTAGATTACTTACCAAGTTCTAAGACTCCATTCCTTTTCTGTTCCTGGCAAAAAACAACACACAGACAGAGAGAACCTTTGTTTCCCCCCCCCCTCCAGCTTTGAAAGTATCTTGTCTCCTCATTGGTCATTTTGGTCAGGTGCCAGCGAGATTATCCTAGCTTCTTAACCCTTTACAGGTGAAAGGGTTTTTCCTCTGGCCAGGAGGGATTTTAAAGGTGTTTACCCTTCCCTTTATATTTATGACATGCACTGTGGTAGTAATTAAGATGGAGTAAAGAGCTCAAAGAGTCACAGGAGTTAACATGAGACCCAGTTACTGTCCAATATTAAACTGCTTTTTAAAGTAAGGTTTAGGATTTTGATATATAGAGACCTCATCCTCCTTATTACCATGGGAAATACACCATTAAACATCCTTTTACCTTTTTATTAAAGATGCAGAAAAGGAAAAAAAACAGTTAAAACATTTGAAATGCAAAGTATTAAATACAGCATTCATTTTAACAGCATTCCTTGTTTCCTTTCCCTTTGTCAGTAGATAGTTTAAAGGAAAGACAAAATCTTGTCTGACAGTCTCTTAGGTAATCAAACTGTCCTTTGGGGGAAACATGAAGTTAGCTCTAGCCCATCTCTAACCCATCTCAACTGTTGTTGCTGCTGCTGTTGCGAAAGTCCAGTCCTGTTGTCTAGAAAACAAAACTAGACAAACACACAAAAGGGGAGAGAAAAGAACAACGATAGAAAATGCAACTCCTGTCTCTGGTGTCAACTTTCACTTGCAATCCCACTGCTGAAAAACACAGGCACAGGAGAGTCTTAACAGACAACTTGAACCAGCAAACTTGTACCAACATTGAGCTGTTTAGGGCATTGCATTTAGCTGCCTTTCTTGTCTCAGGTTTAGTGTTGCAAAATATACAGTGTTGGCCAGCTAAACCAGGTTTCTTTTGCTTTCTCTTTAATAAGAAAGAGACAGAAAAGAGAAGAAATAAGGTAGGGAAGAAAAAAGGACATATGGCGGGGGAAAGGGGAATAAAGTGTCACATTCCAAGTGGTGTTTGGGATGGAGCCAGAGCTGAAGGAAGTAGCACTGTCATCTGGATCTCTCCTTCTCTGGTCAGGACATCTCTCAGGAATAGGACAAAGAAGGTCTGGGATCCCAAGAGACCGTATCAGCTATGATGAGAAAGCTCACTGCAGCTTCTCCTTCTTTCACCTTTGTCAGCCAGCTTTTCCCCCCAAGGTCTCTTTTTGAGGGCCCCAAAAGGGAGCGATGGGTGGAAGAGTCCATTCCCTCATTATTTTGTCCACCTATTAGGTCTAGTTTCTGACACACCAGTTTTGGTTGATTTCCAATCCCAAACTTTTTTTGTTTACCAGGAATGATCTTAACGCAGTCCTTGAGTTATAGCTGAAAGCCTTTTTGTTTGGACTAATTCAATCTTTGCCTTATCTTTTCACCTTTTCCTGTCAACATTTGTTTTGATAGGTTGTGACAGCTTATGAACTTACTCAGCTTTCACAGCTGAGTTCACAGTCAGGCTAAATTTTTAGGCCCAATTATCATAACAGTACTCAGTACTGGATCTGAGCCAAAGCCCATGAAGTTAATAGGCGTTTTCACACTGACTTCAGAGAGCTTTGGATCAGGGCCTATGTCAAATATTTTATTGAATATTCTTGTAAAAATGTTTTAGGGAGTTTAAAATTTCATTAGAACCATTTCTCTTTTTCCCCTTCACCAAATTCTTTAGATACCCTCACTCCCACTAGACTCAAAGGGAGAGGAAACGTTTTCACGAATATATTTTTTAAACCTCTAAAATGACCTAACTTAGCTTTCAATGCATAATTTAATTTTATTTTTTCATCTCTCTCCCTCAGCTCTTTATAGTTAGATTCATGGTAATTAAGAGTCCTGGAATTTCAGATGGAAGGAAATGAGAAATATACCTAACAACATTTTTAAAGCTTTCTGAAACATTTCTAAAGTTGTTGGGTTTTTTTTCTGTAAAATGTGTCATCTACAGACTACCTGGCACAAGTTGATTATAGTACGAAGATTTTAGCAGCACTCTTTTCAAATGACTTGCATAATTGATTTGTGGCTTAGCTACAAATTTGGGGAAATGGAGGCTTTCCAAATGCAGAGTGATACCACTCACTCTTACATGTGTTTTCTCTATGTATGTATTCAACATGCATGTGTGCATATGTAATATGATATATATAATCAAATATGTAGGTGATGATAGTTTTATGATAAGATGCAGAGCCAAATAATGCATTGCATTTTAATGCACTTCTACCATTTGACTTGCACTCTGACCTCTGATTCATCTTCTGGGACTGATGGTTAATTTTCTTTTCTTCAAGACTTGGCACTAAATTTGGACTGAGGGTACGTCTACACTATGGAGACTATACTGGCATAGTATTGTTGGCATAGCCCCATAGTATAGGCACAGGCTATGCTGATAGAGAAAAACCCCTTCTCTCAGTGTAGAAACACCACCTCCCTGGATGACGTTTAAAGATGTGTCTATACTAGGGGAACTATAGTGGCATAGCTACAGCATCATAGCTATGCCAGTATAACCTCATAGATTAGGCAGAGCCTACAACCACTGAAAGGGTTTTTTTCAGCACCTCCTTGACTACCAGTAACTAGGTCAATGGAAGCATTCTTCCAGAGATGATCCATGCTTGCCAAGGGCGGGGGGGGAGGAGAGCAAGTGAGAGTAGCCAGCTTCAGCATGCTCAGTACAATCCACGCAGCAAACCTGAGGGGAGGGAACATGACCCCATATGCCTCCCCCATGCATTGCCTCTGAATTCTTCTATTGACCTAGCTACATCGACACTGGGTGTTAGATTGGCATAGCTACAGTGCTCAAGGGTATGGGGTTTTTTCATACCCTGACTGACATAGCTATGTCAATATAACATTTCAGTGTAGATGAGGCCTGAGAGTGCAACAAAAATATCTGATAGTGTTGTTGGTTTTCAATGACTTTCTCTTCCATATGTTGGCTGCCTAGGTTCTGAAATTTTGAGATGTATAGGCCAGATTTTAAGCATTGCTTTAAAATCCTAGCCTTCATTCTTGTGCTTGCAAAAAAAAAAAAAAAAAAAAAGTTAGCATTAGTAATTAATTGCTATTGTCATTTAGAGAAGTCAAGTACTTAAATTACCCTGAATTGAACTGTGATCTATGGACACAAAATTAGAGGCCACTGTTTGAAAACCTGGCCAAGAGTTCATTACTATTCCCATGCACGCCAGGAGTTCATAAGTGTTTCAACTTCAACATTATTTTCAAAGCCAAATGATATTATAGTCAAAGTCCCTACTTCCAACGTGTTGAATTTTAGTAAGAAAATTCGATTCTAGGCACACATACTGAAACACAGATTAAAATGCTGCAAGCTAAAAATTTTCAGCTGTACTCTCAAAAAATAATGAGACAAGAACAAGCAACCCAAAAAGTTATCCTGTGGGCATGATCCACAAGAAATTATTTGTGTTTCTGCCATATTCTTTGTTTTACAAAGTTTATATTTCTGGCAGTTGAAAATATCTGGATTTAATTTTCTGAAGGTCTTGTAAACTCATTCTTTGCTTGGATTTTCATGTGTTAATTTCAGTGGCTTTTTGACAGTTTAATGTGAAATTATTAACTTTGAGAGAATTACTGTTGTCAAATAATATGTATAAATACCCAGAAAGTCTCTTAAAATAAGCCTCTGTCCAAAGAAGGATCATGAAAAAACAAACCCACTATTGTAACTACTGTGCAGTCATTACATTTAATGAAGAGTTGGTTCTTTCCACTTTACTTTTGTTACTGCAGGCCTGTTATGGGCCTCTAGATGCTAAACAATTTGTTTTTTTTCCACTGGCATGTGTTCAAACATGTGGGATAAGTTTTCCTGATGTTTTGCTCATTTTATTAAAAGGAAAGGGGAAAACAGCTTATTTTCTTAGCATGGACAAAAAAAAATTGTATATATTTTAAAATCCTATTTTTGTTCACTTACAGAAACATGTCCAGTAATTGGGAATTGCCAGAATTTTGCTCAGCCTTTTACAAACTACAAGGCTGGTAAATATAGAATCATAGAATATCAGGGTTGGAAGGGACCTCAAGAGGTCATCTAGTCCAAACCCCTGCTCAAAGCAGGACCAATCCACAACTAAATCATCCCAGCCAGGGCTTTGTCAAGCCTGACCTTAAAAAGTACCTTAGGAAGGAGATTCCACCACCTCCCTAGGTAACCCATTCCAGTGTTTCACCACCCTCGTAGTGAAAAAGTTTTTCCTAATATCCAACCTAAACCTCCCCCACTGCAACTTGAGACCATTACTCCTTGTTCTGTCATCTGCTACCACTGAGAACAGTCTAGAGCCATCCTCTTTGGAACCCCCTTTCAGGTAGCTGAAAGCAGCTATCAAATCCCTCCTCATTCTTCTCTTCTGCAGACTAAACAATCCCAGTTCCCTCAGCCTCTTCTCATAAGTCATGTGTTCCAGTCCCCTAATCATTTTTGTTGCCCTCCGCTGGACATTTTCCAATTTTTCCACATCCTTCTTGTAGTGTGGGGCCCAAAACTGGACACAGTACTCCAGATGAGACCTCACCAATGTCAAATAAAGGGGAACGATCATGTCCCTCAATCTGCTGGCAATGCCCCTATGTATACATCCCAAAATGCCATTGGCCTTCTTGGCAACAACGACACACTGTTGACTCATATCCAGCTTCTCGTCCGCTGTAACCCCTACGTCCTTTTCTGCAGAACTGCTGCCGAGCCATTCGGTCCGTAGGCTGTAGCGGTGCATGGGATTCTTCCATCCTAAGTGCAGGACTCTGCACTTGTCCTTGTTGAACCTCATCAGATTTCATTTGGCCCAGTCCTCTAATTTGTCTAGGGCCCTCTGTATCCTATCCCTACCCTCCAGCATATCTACCTCTCCTCCCAGTTTAGTGTCATCTGCAAACTTGCTGAGGGTGCGATCCACACCATCCTCCAGATCATTTATGAAGATATTGAGCAAAACCGGCCTGAGGACTGACCCTTGTGGCACTCCACTTGATACCAGCTGCCAACTAGACATGGAGCCATTGATCAATACCCGTTGAGCCCGACAATCTAGCCAGCTTTCTATCCACCTTATAGTCTATTCATCCAGCCCATACTTCTTTAACTTACTGGCAAGAATACAGTGGGAGACCGTGTCAAAAGCTTTCCTAAAGTCAAAGAACAACACGTCCACTGCTTTCCCCTCATCCACAGAGCCAGTTATCTCATCACAGAAGGCAATTAGATTAGTCAGACATGACTTTCCCTTGGTGAATCCATGCTGACTGTTCCTGATCACTTTTCTCTCCTCTAAGTGCTTCAGAATTGATTCCTTGAGAACCTGCTCCATGGTTTTTCCAGGGACTGAGGTGAGGCTGACTGGCCTGTAGTTTCCAGGATCCTCCTCCTTCCCTTTTTTAAAGATGGGCACTACATTAGCCTTTTTCCAGTCATCCGGGACCTCCCCCGATCGCCATGAGTTTTCAAAGATAATGGCCAATGGCGCTGCAATCACATCCGCCAACTCCTTTAGCACTCTTGGATACAGCACATCCAGCCCCGTGGACTTGTGCTCATCCAGCTTTTCTAAATAATCCCGAACCACTTCTTTCTCCACAGAGGGCTGGTCACCTCCTCCCCATGCTGTGCTGCCCAGTGCGGTAGTCTGGGAGCTGACCTTGTTCGTGAATACAGAGGCAAAAAAAGCATTGAGTACATTAGCTTTTTCTACATTCTCTGTCACTAGGTTGCCTCCCTCATTCAGTAAGGGGCCCACACTTTCCTTGACTTTCTTCTTGTTGCTAACATACTTGAAGAAACCCTTCTTGTTACTCTTAACATCTCTTGCTAGCTGCAACTCCAGGTGTGATTTGGCCTTCCTGATTTCACTCCTGCATCCCCGCGCAATACTTTTATACTCTTCCCTGGTCATTTGTCCAATCTTCCACTTCTTGTAAGCTGCTTTTTTTGTGTTTAAGATCAGCAAGAATTTCACTGTGAAGCCAAGCTGGTCGCCTGCCATATTTATTATTCTTTCTACACATCGGGATGGTTTGCCTCTGTAACCTCAATAAGGATTCTTTAAAATACAGCCAGCTCTCCTGGCCTCCTTTCCCCTCATGTTATTCTTCCAGGGGATCCTGCCCATCAGTTCCCTGAGGTTGTCAAAGTCTGCTTTTCTGAAGTCCAGGATCCATATTCTGCTGCTGAAACATTGCTTTCGTTGCTTGATGTATTAATAATAACCAGAATTTATACTCAAGTACTAAGTGTCAGTACAGTGATGTATAAGAACAGAGAATTTTAATTACATTAAAGGAACTTTAACGCCTGCTTCTGTCCCACTCTTATTACCGTGAGCTATTTGTGCTCTGGACAAGTCTCAGCTGTGTGTGTCGTCATCTGATCTCCTGTCAGCCAGGTGTAGAAGTGTCTAGAGAAGGTATCGAAGAAAGGGAAGGAACAGCAGTAAAAATAGCCTGCCAAAGTAGCCCCAAAACACTGAAAGAGGAACTAGAAATCTTTGTAGATTTTCTTACAGATTAGTATAGAACTCTGACACAGACACAATTGCCCTCACTTAAAATATTCTAGCTAAGGTCATGATGATGACAGAGTACTTAAATGATTTTGGGTAACCATTCACTCCCTCATCTGAAATACAGAGGAGGAGTGGGTTAAAACCACCACCCAAAATCTATGATACTTGTCAACAAAAAACACCTGCTTGATGCCTATATCAGGGAGGGGTATAGGTGTGTGCATCAGGCCTTGTCCCTTCCCTTGTTTTAGGGTTTGTGTGTGTGACAATACTGGTCTACATCCTGTTCACTGAATCTTTGTGATCCCAGATTCTGAGGAAGTGGAGTGCTTGGCCCTTGGTCCATCGCTGACAATAAGCCCATGTGCTGCTCTCCACTGCTCTTCAACAACTGGGCTGCCCCTCTCATCCTGCTATAATGTCTGAGCTCTTG
The DNA here is from genome assembly GCF_965140295.1 of Lepidochelys olivacea. NCBI lineage: Eukaryota > Metazoa > Chordata > Testudines > Cheloniidae > Lepidochelys > Lepidochelys olivacea. The sequence goes on along the minus strand of NC_140421.1, from coordinate 50,860,198 downwards.
TGGGGCCGTAAAACCCACTCTGAATATTTTAAAATGGGGGTATTTGGGAGTCTTAGTCACCCTGGCCTCAGATTCCTATAAAGGTAAGTGTTAGGGCTAATCAGCACTTTAAGATCACCTGGAATGTGCTTGCTATCAGCCTATGTTTGAACACTCCACACCTTTCACTCCCTTGGCCTAAATGTAGCTTCCTGCAGGACAGGACAAGAAATGCATTTTGTTTATCATTTGACAATTGGGGAGTTATTAAATACGTAGTGATTTAAAACAACTTGATAGGTGAAAGGTTGCCTATCCAACAAGATGTTTATTCGAAGGTTGCAATACACGTGCTCTAGCAGAGGGTAAAATAGCTTCAGGGAGAGAATATAGAAATGACCACTAGCTTGGTTAAACATCAAGAAGATGGATCTTTAAAATCAACTGGCAGTGTGAGTGCAGAACCTAACTTACCATTCAAAGGAGCATAGATCAAAATATCCTCCGTACAAGAAAGTGGAGAGTATAGGCCTGATTCTCTGCTCTGCTACACTGTTTTTACACAGGTGTAACTCCACTGATGTCAATGGAGAGATGCACTAGTGTATAACTGATGTGCAGTGGAGTGGAGAATCAGTTCATAAATCTTTACTGCAATTCCGAGCCTCTGACAGTTTGAATCCCTTTCTCATCTGGCCTAGCAGGTCTAGGGCATCATGTTCCCAAGTCACCCTGTTCTTTTGGTCAGCAAACACATCATCCCTCATTCAGTATCCACGCAGCAATGCATAAGCTCTGTCCCATTGCGTGGATACTATTAAGGCTACTTCCCTTTATATCGGATTTTTGTCTGTCAATAAAATTGCCTGCTAACTGCATTATTTTGCATATTACAGGCTCATTGAAAGCCTATGTGCAGTACTTCCTTTCAAATGTGACTCTAAGCTGTAGTTTAGCAGAATCAAATAGTATTCAATGCTTAACGTCTTATTCCTCATGTGTTACACTTTAGAATTATCTTACAACAAATGGTTATCTTTGTTTATCCAAAGTCTAATTTATTTGTATCATAAACACTGAATTTTATCAGCTAGGGTAGACTATTTCAGCTGTTAAAGTACTGTACGTTGGTTAAAGTAATCATAATATTTGGGATACGCCAAAGCCCTGAAGTGGTACGAAGTTCCTAAAATAATTGAAATGCCTTGCAAGACATTAAGGTTGGTGTGAATTGTGCACTTGAGAAGTTTATTTTAAAATAAGCAAAATCAGTTCATCTAAATGAAATTTAATCTCATTATATTCTTTACCAGGTTTTCCTTAAGATGATAATGCTGCATATCTGCGTTCCCTTCTGAATTATAATGATTGATTTTTTTTTCTTCCTTTTTGTTACTCATAGTTGTCAAAAGTGGTCTAAATCTCCACCTCCATTATGGTAATTTACTATGAAAACTCTGGATTTTCTTCTACTATTAAGAGATCTTATTGGTTTCCTTTGCAGTGACTAGGACACTTTTAAAGGAATACTAATATATATAATATTTTAAAATGAGTAATAAATTGCTATGTGTAAAATTTGGGGGGAAGTCAGAAAAATCCATTATTTAATCACCTATTCTCACTTATTAGAATATACTGTACAAGACATATGGAGATTTTTATGATAAAAATACATTGAAATCTGCAGTGTATTCACTTTGTCTGAAGAGAATAATTTGTTTCTGGGCAGAGACTGGCAGCATCTATGATGCATCAACCACAGATAAGCAAGAAGCAACACACACACATAAAATCATTCCCTCTCTTCAGCTACAGTTCAAGTTTCAGATATAAAACAACTGTCAATAACCGTTACCAGAAATCATTCTTCTGAAAAGAAAGGTGTCATTTTCAATTGAAACAATATTTCCTCTCTATCACAGAGGAACAGTAAATGAGGACAAAGTAACAACCAAGGACCTGATCCTCAAAGACATAAAAAGGCAAACCATTGACCTCAGTCTTCAGTTCTGGCATTTCTTCTAGAACTTTCTATTGCCTGTGCTCTGTTGGGCTGAAATTTAAATGAGGTATAATCATCCTTACCTTGGAGGAAGAATTTACCCATCTGAAGATTGTTCCTCTGATGGGACAAAACAAGCAAATAGGCTTGAACAGATTAGATTTTTATCACTAAAAGTCAATTTCAGTGCACACACAGACCAACAAAAAATACCTTCATTGATGATGATCAGAATTCACAGATCTGTAAAGTAAGAAAAATGCTGCTTGAGAAAGCGAAGTTTAAGGATATTTATGTTGTATATTTTGCCATGTGAAGTTGACAATCTGTGTTTTAATGGTTAAATCTTAAACCTTTTGAATATCAGTGTCTACTGCTATTAAATAATTATTGTCTGACACCCCCTCATATTTTCCCACAACTGTGAAAAGTTAAATTGATAAAAATAGAAAATTGGTTTAAAAACCCCATCATTTTGTACAAAAGTGAAAATTTAAATAGATAAAAATCTTTACATATGCTTAAAAATAAACATGGATATTATCCATCAAAACAATATTAAAAAATCTGATTTTCAATATAGAATAAAGAATGATTAAATATCCCCTTCCACAGAACATTCTTGGGCAGGAAATGTTTGCAAAATCAATTCCCATTCTATTCATATTCCTGGCCCTTCCATCTGGTTGGCAGAGTTCTCCTCACTCCACTCCTGCCTTGGAATAAGTTGCAGGGCTTGCTCAGAAACACCAAAGATGGCAGGGGGCTTATGAGAGACCAGGGTTGTCTGCATGGAAGACATGTGCCTCCATAGCTTGCCTGGCCCCCAACATCTCCCTGTCCCTGTCCCCGTCTCTGTCCGTATGGTTTTGTTGGAACTGTATTACCAGTAGGGTGGTGGAGAATGGTGCTGCAGAAGGTTCTGCACAGGAAGGAGAAGGTGCTCATGCTGAGGGGCTCCTTTGGGTCTTGATCTGGAGGGGGCAATGTGTGTTCCATCTGGGCTTTTAGGAGCCAGGAATTATATTTTTTGAGCTAGGTTTGTGGTCACCTGTAACTCTTGTAACACCTGTACGTCTCCTTTAACAGCTGCAAAGATCAACTCTTTTGAAATCCGAAGCATTTGTGGTGCTTTCTGAGGGTAGATCTAATAATACTGTCAAGGTAGGCTAAGGAGAGTGAGAGACAGAGATTTTATTTACTATAATAGTCTGGTCTTAGCAACCAAACTATATTTTTATAGAACTGTGTGAAGACAGCAACTCTCTTCATATATGCAACAAATCAAGTCTTCTGTTTTTTTAAAAATCTAGCTTTTTGGAAAGCATGTAGCACATTTTGGTCTACAGCAAGCTGAGTAATAAACAATAATAAAATAGTCATAGGTTAGCAATCAGACCTCTAGGTGATTTAATAGGCTAGGTTTTAATGTTTGATTTTGATGACATGTTGAACATTCAAATGTCTTAAGGATATAAAAGAAAAATACTTATCAAGGAGTACTTATTTGTGCCATTCCATCAAGATGTTTTAGGATTATGCTCTGAATGCTGGTCAGAGACTATTTACATACTTAGGACCTGAGGACTCCAGGAACTTTGTAATTAGACATTTTTCTCCAGGATGATTAGTCTGAGTATCTGAAAAGGCCTGCACATAATCAAACCCATTGTCTCGAACAGTGGAACATATCCCTGATCCTTATTTCACATCTGAGCATAACTCAAAGAATGTATACTATAATCAGAGCAGGGAAAAGCTGGATGCTTCAGGTCATAGTATTGGTGATTCTGTGCGATAGGGTGATACTCAGAAGCAGCCCTATCCCCAGAAACATCTTTCTCCGTGAATGCCTGGTCTCCACCAATCCACGCCAGTGTAGGATGCCTTCTTATAAGAACTACTTCCTGACATGACTTTCTGAGGGCTTCCCCTTTAAATCTGACAGAGCCAAGCAAATGGAGGTCTAAAGGGTCCATTTTGCAACTGCCTTCTGCTGTTTCTCTCTCTTGCCTCTGGTAAGCATTCTTAACTCTTGCTTTATTTTCTTCTACTTATTCCTGAGGAGAAGGCATTTGTTCGTGAGTAGCTATTTAATCCCATTTTTCTTGTCTATGTCCAACTTGCATTATTGTATTCTGTATACTTGAAAAAGTCCTCATATTTCATTTGGAAGAGTTCCCCTCACTTCCCTTTCAAAACCACTGTGTAATGTGCATGTGCAGAATGATTGTCATCTACCATTTAGAGTTGGTCAACATTTTGGGGAAAATTTAAAATATCCATGTTTTTCAGAGGAAAATGTTCACCATTTTCCAACTGACTCTGCTGTCCCTCCAGAGAGGACTCTGTTTCACTGTTTAAACATAAAATCCACAAGGTGCTTTTGGACTCCTTCAGGACTGGTCCCTGGATACAGCTTAGATGTGTGTATTAGTAGCTGAGTGATCTGTCTGATAGTAAAGCTGCACGATCTGTGTCCAAGTACATTTTGGATTAAAAGAACAGAGTTTCATGCTAACATTTCCACAATTTCTAACAGACGCAAAGATCCTCTCATAGCACAAGGAAAAGCTTCATGTTGTTCCAACTCTTTGTCCAGCCATGTTCATTGTTCACAGCCCCGCTGTTGCTTGCTTTGATCCCAAAGTCATAATATAGAATAACATGCACCAGTGGACGAAGAAACAGGCTTAATCACCCTCTCTGTAGAAATTCCACTGTCTATTTCCAGAATGCCTCCTACAGCATTATATCAAATAAACAATATTTTTGGGGGGCAGAAGCAATAAAATTCTATTTTTCTTTTCCCCAAGAGCAGCAATAAACAATAAAGAAAACTGGTTGCAGATGCAAAGTGTGATGCAGATGCCATTGGATGTGGCAGATCTCTGGAAAGCCATTAATCAATGAATCAATTAATTGATTATTCTGTGGCCTTTTACTTTGATAAGCAGGAAAGACTGGAAGCTGATTGTTCAAACAGATTTTTACGTCTCTGACCATTTTCTATTATATTGTCTAAGGAAGCCCTTATATATCAGTGGGGGCATAAGATGTCACTGAGAAAATTAAATAATAGTAATACCTTGTTGTTATACCATTTTTCATCTGCAGACCTCAAAAAGTTTAACAAAGAATGCCATCATCATTCTACAGATGGGGAAACTGAGGCACCAGGAGAGAAGTGACTTGCCCAGGGTCACACAACAAAGCAGCTGCAGAGCCAGGAATTAAACCCAGGAATCCTGAACCCCAGTCCAGTACCCTATCCACTAGACTATTTTCCATTTAAAACTAAACAAAAGGCCAGACAATCAGTTGATGTAACTCACCTTAGCTCAGTTAAAAGTAATGGGGAGAATTATTTACAATATAAAGCATATTTTCTTTCTTGAGGGAGACCCCTCTTTGCATGATATTTTTCTTCCAAATATATTTACAAAGAATCCATCATTCCTCAAGAATTCATCTTCAGATGTATTTGCTTCTGCTGCATTAGGCCAAGGCAACCACTCTGGTTTTGCTTTCCATCTGGTCTGTCCACCTCCTTACAATTTCTTTCAAAAAGGCACAGTTTAAAAACGTATAGGCTTTGAGGGTTTTTTTATTTAAAAAGCAGTTACAATAGACAATGCCTGTACTTTTTCACTATTGGAATTTTAGTGAAAATTCAACCTGCTAGGGATTGTCATCCTGATCAATGGCATTGCCAGGACCAATGGATTCTGGCAATAAATCAAAATCATACATGGGGAGGGAAAAGTCTGGGGAAAACTAATTAAAAAGTTAAGGGCTTGTCTTAAGCATATTTTACAAGTATTTCTTTCTCACGCACAACAGATTCCTCTGGAGACCATTCAGATTTGTTTTCTCATTAAATTTGACCTCATCCTTTATACTCTGAAATCCATTTGCAGAAAATGAAGCAAAAGGTTGCTTTAGAGACATTGGTACCTGAATACACCTCACTTTATGGCTTAGCAACTATGTTCTCACATTCCAGCATACACACATCTATAGCAAATGTTTGTCTGCAAAACAGTTAACCTTTTAATCATTTTTGCTAAATATATTTATTCCTGAAGGACACATTTTCATCTTAAATTTTTAATGCACCATTAAAGTCTCTTGCTACAACCACTCCCTCATGCCCTCTTTCTAAGGTGATTTTAATTAGTCTCATGATGATACTTACTGAAAGTTTTTTTCTTTATTAATAAATTCTTGACACTGTTGTTCGGGGATTTCAAAGCAAAGTAAATATCACTATCTGCCTCATTTTCTCTCTCTAACATTCAAAGGGAAGTTTCAGTGGCATGCTCTGGGCCACACAGTAAATCATTGGCAGCGTTAGGGACAGAATCTAGGTCTCCTGCTGCAGTGACTTATACTTAGGCCTATAAGGCATGTGTATTGACCAATGACTGTTATTCAATGGATACCTTTAAAATACAGTAGAATTACATCTCTATCGGAAAATTGTTCTCTGCATTTGTATTTGCCCATTGTGACATTGTCATTTCTGGCTTACCTAAAGTGTATTTAAAATAGTGATGAGCAAATCTCCAGAGTTTTAGGATTCTGACTTTGGTTTGGGTATTTATAACTTATTTGTTCTTCAGTAGCACCTAGAGGCCCTAGTCATTGACGATGTGTACATACACACATAATCCTCCCCCGCAAAAAGTCACCGCCTAAAGACCTTACAATCTAAAGCCCCAGTCTTGCAAAGACTTACATATTTGCTTAACTTTACACACAGTGAGAAGTCCCATAATGGGACTGCTTGCAATGTGTAAAGTTAAGCACATGCCTTTGCAATATGAGGTAGATACAACAAATGAATGGAAAAGTGCAAAATAATGGTTATAATTAGTGTAATAAGCAATAGTCAGCAGCTTCCTACCACTCAAAGGGGGTAGGTATCTATTTAAAGCTTATCTGAGCTATTCAGAACTCTGTGGTCTGCAAAATTAGTCCGGAAATCTAGTGAGAATGGGTCTTCCTATAAGATTTCTCAGTCCTAACAGTGACACCTCCTCTTTTACATATGTCATCTGACTGAGGTGTTCATGCTCTTCAGAATGCATAGGAAATAATTTTTCGACTGATTTCTTCTTTATTCTGTCTTTTGTGTAATGGCTGCTATTGTTTTTATATGATCACAGTGAAGTATATTTTGGGGTTTTTTTTAAAGGAATGGAAAAACAAACACTTTCTTAAAAGCTTCATATTTTATAAATATGCCAGTTATTTGATAGATTGTCACTTTAATTTCGAGACATCATGAAGGGCCACTTCAGAGACTCCGTTGTGTGCCTCCATCCCAGTTGTTCCCACAACTAACAATTTATTTCTCTACAACCAATTAGTGTCTCACATGTGAGTAGAGAATCATAAAGAAAGGTAATGTGCACAAGTCATGTGTTGGAATACAAAGAACTTGTGGTAAATAATGCATGGAAAAAAAGATTGTACAGCATCAGAAGTACATGGCAATTTCAGATGTTATTCCCCCAAAGACAGAGGAGAAAAAACAACTATTACATATCCTAACATTTTTTTTAAAGAAATTTTATTTGTTGTAGTAGGGTCATAGAGAAATCTCAGCAAGTGACTGTTGCTAGTGAAAAAAAGCAATCTTTCTGATGAAACAGATTACTGTATTAACCTCTTAATTGACATAGTCAGATGTAAAGATTTCTGGGGATTCTTTATAAAAAAAAAAAAAGTATTATAATACCCCTGATAAAAGGAGGCATACTTTTCAGCAATGCAGACCTGACTTAGAGTAAGTACAACAAAACCATTCAGGTGTAAATATCCAGCATTGTGTTTAAGAGATTATGTAATTCCTATTTTAATAAAATAAATAAAAAAGATATAGAGAGAGCCTAATCAAAAGCCTACTAAATCAAACGGGATCTTTCTATTAGCTCCAGTAGACTTCGGAGCATGCCCATATTCATCACACTACACCTACTCAACAAATTGATCATTTCGGGGCTCCCATTTCAGTGTATGGAGAATGAAGGTTTTCCTCAGATGGTCATTTTTCATTATAAAAATGGATACATTTGTCATACACCACACTGAAACTGGACCTCTCATGGGTTGAATTTGTTCACTGTTCCTCAAATCCATCCAGTAACATATAATGAAGTTTCCAGTCACTGAGCCTTTGATTACCAGCATTTCATTAAAGCAATAATTCTCAGTCCTGGCTTTCCTATATCCCTTTTGCACTGCGGGGCACCAGAGTACCTATGCTGTAGTCTTGAGGGAAGACATTCTGTGTGTGGCAACAAAATCTTCCTATTTCATATAATGTTGTTCAGAAAGCATGATTTCTGTGCTCCGCATCTTTAGGTGCAGCAGCTGGTAAATCCATGTAGCAATGGAAACATCTGTCCTCCACTGCTCCACCCCCAGCCACCTACACAACCTGTGTGACCTCCTTAAATCCAGCTAGTCACCCTATATTTCTTCAACCAAATCTATTTATAGTGTTTATAGGGTGCCAATCCCTGTTGTATCTAACCTAGAATTACATCTCTATCGGAAAATTGTTCTCTGCATTTGTATTTGCCCAAACTGGCTCTACTCTGTCTGCGGATGAATGGGGAAGGATTTGTTGCTGTTCAATGTTACTGGTAGAAATGCCAAAACATTGCTCTTTGATATTACTTCACTGCATTCCTTATTATTCCTCATCCATACAATGGGAAAATGTCATAACCTACTCAGGGAGGGAGGGAGGGAGTGGAAGGAAAAATAACATGCAAGCTACATAGAAAATAAGAATTTTTGAAAAATGTTTCTGTCCATTTAGCCCATTGTCACTCATTGAAGACGGTTAAAGGATTTAAGGGCTTCTATGGGGCCAACTATTAATTATACAACTATTCCCTGGCATTTGGCTCAAGTACTATCTCATCAGCACTAACTAGTAAAAGAGGAAAGAAGATAAAGGGGACCAGAACTGCCCTTGGGTCAGTGTAGATTCCAAGCAGTGTAGAGCCAAAGTACATGAAGCAGCCCATGGGCAGATGTGGGGATGCAGCTGTAAATTTGAACAGCCTCAGGGGCTTTAATTTATGTTGGGGGGTGGGCACATTGACCTCTGGAACAGACCAGAATGAAGGAGACATGAAATGTTTTAAGAGGCAGAATTTTTTCTGGTTTTTGTTTTAAGGTCCACTTTTCACTTTTAGTGGTGGATAAAAAAGAGAGGCTTAATCGGGAAACATTGTTGAAGTTTTTAGGAATTAGTGGTTTCATCCTGCAACCTGAGGTGCCTGGTTCCATTACTTTAATGTAACTTCTCATGCCTGTAAAGTTAGGTTCATGTTTAAGTGTTTAGCTGTACCCAGACTGCTCAGCACCTTGCAGAACTGAGCCCTAGGTCTTTGCTGTTGGAAGCTCTAGCAACCAGCTCACCATCAGTGTAGCTTTGGCCATGACTGTGATCCTGGAGCTCAGAACTCTGCTTTTAGTGAAGGCACAGCTTATTCTGAGGATAGCCAACCTGAAATAATGTATGCCTTCCCAAATACGAAGAATCTCTCCATTTGTAATGTTCTCTACATTTGAACATGTAATAGACAGATTGCAGTTAGTCGTCTGGTTAACAGATCAACAGAAATTAGTCTTACCTATTAGTATTGCTTGTTGAAGGGGCCAAAATTTAAGGTGAGCTTCATACTGCAAGGATAAGGCTATGTACTCACAGATTAAAAGGCTAGACAGGACCACTATGGTAATCCATTCTGACCTCCTGCATAAAAAAATTGGTTAGTCTCTAAGGTGCCACAAGTACTCCTTTTCCTTTTACGAATACAGACTAACACGGCTGCTACTCTGTCACCCAATAATGTAGAACATGTTTTTATAGCAGCGGTTCTCAAACTGTGGGTCAGGACCCCAGAGTGGGTTGCAACCCCATTTTAATGGGGTCATTGGGGCTGCCTTAGACTTGCTGGGACACAGGGCTGAAGCCTGAGCCCTACTGCCCAGGGCTGAAGCAGAAGCCCCAGGACTTCAGCTCTGGGTGGTGAAGTTCAGGTTACAGGCTCCCTGTCTGGGGCTGAAGTCTTTGGGCTTTGGCCCCCCCACCCTCAGGGCAGTGGAGCTTGGGCAGGCTCATGCTTCGGTCTCCCATCTTGGGGCCATGTAGTAATTTTTGTTGTTAGAAGGGGGTCACGGTGCAATGAAGTTTGAGAAACCCTGCTTTATAGCAAGACACCCACACAATAATGGCAGATAGTGCGAGTAAACTGTAGCTACTGTGTAAACCTTGCAGTGTCATTCAAAGTGAAGAGGGATGCGTGTGAAAAACATCCTCTTTAGCTGTTGCAGCTACAGGGAATGGAGATTATCTTGCTGGTTATTATAGTCATGAGGTAGTAGTGTTATACTACAAGTGTTTTGCTAACTGGGTAGTATAATATTCTGAATCAGAAAATGGTGAACAATCATTCACTGTTAAGTTTTTTTTTTAATTTCAGGGAGGTTTCTTTTTTAAAAATCTTACTATAAAAGCCTTACACAAACACATACAATAAAATAATTCAGACAGAAGCAAATGCAAAACACCCACTGTAAGCAGGCTAACAATCTCCAACTATGCTCAAGTTAGGGTGTCAAGGAAATGATAGAAACATTTACCCACAAAACATTAATCCTCCAAACCGTCTAATGCACAACCTTAATTATGGCCTCATGCCCTCAGAAAAAACACACCACACCACATACTTAACTTGTACTTATATGTCAGCCCCAAAAATATTTGTTAACCTTGCTGATGGTATAATTAAGGTTTGGGGGTTATACTATGAATGGAAATTAATGTTTGCATTTGAAAAGTGGATGTGTACTATATTATAGTACTGTATGTATACTGGTAACTGAGCTCTATCTAGGCAGCTTTTGTGGTCTTGTTCTGTAACCTAAGAAGGCATAAGAAAGACTCCTTGTTATCTCACATGTTGTAAGGAAGCAGGAGAAACTGTCAAGTTTCTCCCAGAAGCTAGAAGGAGATTTGTGTGGTATTGGAAGGAGATTGTACAAGATCAAACAAAAGTATAGAGTAATTCTTAATCCTCTTTCCCCACCCAACCACCAAGCTCTATTAAAAATCCTCCTCTTCCTTTCTCCCCCCCCCCCATTTTTCTTTTTAAATGGTTTAATCCTGAAGATAGAAGCCAAAAACTTTACTCCATAATAATGCTTCACAATGATTTACAATTATGTGTTGAAGTTTAATCAAAAGGATGCAACCTTAAAAAACATGTGAGAGAACCAGGCCGAAAACCAGTATCGACATTAAAAAAAAAATACTGCCATATAACAACATTGGGGGATGCATCTCAACTAGGTTTGGTTCAGAAAAACATTCAAAAGTGTGGTTGTTTATCTAAACGTTATCTGAACCCACGGAGGGCCCTTACCCAACCTTGTAACCCTTCCATTCACAAGCATCCTTTATGGAAAAGCCTGATAGTATTGAATAGCAATTACAAGGGAAATTTTCAAAGACCCCAATTGAGTTTCAGTGAGACTTAGGTACACCAGTAGCGATCTATAGCAATTAAACAGGGTTTTTTCTATAAAAATTACATTAAATCCTATAGTTGAAAAGCAGATAATTCTATCCTTTTTATGAGAGTTTTGAACCATCCCGTAGCCAGGATACAAGTCCCTATTAAATTCAAGAGGATGACTCAAGAACCTATAGAAAAGTTATCCTTTTTAATTAAATTGTCCATTCATCCATGCTATCCCTTCTATTGTCTTTATGGTACAATTGATAGTACTGCTTCCCCTGTGGTATCTTTAGGAGAGACTGCAGATTAGTTTTTCTAATATCTTCATAAATGATGCAAAAATGTCTAATACTTTCCTGAATCCTGCTAAAATCTTAGCCTTAATGCTATAATGTAGCAATGAGTTCCACGGGTTAACTGACTAATGTGTAAACACGATTTATTTGTATTAGTTTTAAAGCTGTTGCTTTTCATTTTCATTGGCTGTCCCTTTTTGTTATTGTATGATCAGAATAGGTAAATAGGAGCACTTGCTTTACCTTTTCTACACCATTATTTATTTTGTACACTTCTATTATGTACACTCTTATTTGTCTCCTCTTTAAACTAACCTCCGCCCTATCTTTTTATGTCAAAAGATTCTCCATGACTGTAATCACTTTTGTTGTTTGTCTCTGGACCGTTTCATCTCATTTATATCTTTTTTTTAAAAAACAATTGTGACCAGAAATGAACACAATATCCCAGAAGGTCCCTACTAGTACATTCCTATAACTTGCGTATTCCCTCAAACATCCCCGGTCTCAGTCCATGAATGCCTTTTTTGTGTTGTTTAGTTTCTTCCAGATCTCCACTCCTGAAGACTGACTAATCCTGTATCAAAAAGCTAACCCATCGTTTACATCTTTCTGTCCCTTTTAAAAACCAGAGCCTTTAATATTAATGCCCCTATTTATTGTCATCTGCCAGCTACACTTCCATTTGTTATATGTGCATAGGCCTCCAGCTCTCCTATTTCCTTTGGTAAGCTTATTGCATTTTTACATAAGAAAACTGTAATAACCTTGGTTTTGAGCTCACGTTCCCTCACATCCATGCCCACAAATCCTAAATTCAATTTATTATTTAGATCCTTTCCATTGCTTTTTGTCTGTTTTCACTTTCCCCCCCTAACCATACATCTTGCCATATATTTTCTTTCTTCTAAGCTCTTCTCCCTTGGTTCTTCCCAAATAATTTAAACTAACTGGCAAAACTCTATTTGTTTTATTTATATCCTAGTTCTTTGTTTATTCAGATGCAATGTATTCTATCTACAATTACTTCCAGTGCTCCACGCAGAAATATTCCTTATTTTTGAATCTTCACCATGATTATGATCAGATTAGAACAGAGGTATCAAAAGCATAGTTCATGGGACTCCTCTGACTAGCCTAAGTCATAATCATGTGTTTTGCTTCTAGTTGTAACTGGGTGCCTGGGGTGGATCACACTGAGAATGCCACACTCAGTGCAGACTACAAGAAATAGGACTGACAATTCTCAAAGCTGGTGGTTGATTCTATAATGAGATTCACCAAGCCCGTATCAAAAGACTTCTGCAGTACCACACTGGTTAACCACAAGCCAAACACAGGGCACTTTTGGCATTCCAGCCTTTAGCTCCCATCCAGACAACCAAGTGTAAAAAAGTGAGAGGTTATTACAAACCCATTTCACCATATGTGAGGTTCTTACTAATTCCAAAGGATCAGACACTTATCCCCAGGTCAATATGTATCTCAGATCTTACCCAAATATCACACCCGCAGCCAATCTTTATTAAACTAACTAGAAAAGAAAAGAGTTACAAAATAGTTAATAGATCATATACATACAAATGATTGCAAAGTCCTTATATGAGGTTTGTAGCAGAGATATAATAGACTGCTGGCTTGTAAATGTCTCTCTGGTAACTTCCAAAAGATTGGAATATTCTCAATCCATAGTTCAAGATGCTCCTTTTAGTTGTAAATCCACAATCCCGAGAAGTAGAGCAGGAAATAGGCAAAATGGAGGTTTATAATGTATATCCATTGCCATGTGCATGGAAATTTACTGTCCCAAACAAAGCCCACAGACCAGGTTCATGGAAAGTTATTGATCCACGATGGAGTCTAGCATTACACATTCTTATCATATGTTGTTCATGTTTTGCTGACTCACAGAGCAGCCATTGCCCATATTCTCTCTGAGGCATCAACAGGAAAGGCTCACTGGGTGGCATGCTTTTCTTTAATGGCTCATTATGAGTGAAGTGTCCTCAATGGGCCATCAACTCATAGCTGGCTAGCCCTGATGTAAGTCTACTTGGAGGGTGTCGCCAGGAACAAAACACATGTTGGAGATACAAATACATGGCCAATATTCATAACTTTAGATCCACGCATCATCTTTGAATCTAATCAGGATAATTATATTCAATAGAATGTAATTTTCTGCTGACACTATACAGGATACACTTTTTGTGCATGTTTTGTTGCAATTGTATGACACTGGTAATATCAATTATGTAAGTGGTCATCTTTAATCATACAGCATCACACTAGTATCTGATTTTCAGATGGTCATCAACTTTAGCTGAAATTACTTTTTATTTTACTCATGTTTCATTCTTATTACTATGACACAGTAACTCAGTATAAGACTAACATTGCTATTTGAGTTATACTAATCCAGATTTTATTTGTTCCAAAGGTCCATAGAGTACCGGTGAAGTTTGTCTTGTTTAATTAGAGGACTTCCATCTAACTACTGATCAGGCCTAACGTTACTTGTGAGGTCTGACAAGAATGCAGCAGAAAGTAGAATTGTATGTAGCATTGTATTAAGTAATTTTTCTCCATTTCAAAGTGATTTGACGATTTCCATGGGCTTACCCATGTGCTTAAAGTGAAGCACATGCTTAATTGCTTTGCTGGTTTGGGCACATAATCAGCCCCTTGCAGGCCTGAGCTCTTAAAATGCACTTTTCATGTGATACACATTGTCTCCGTTTCCCAAACCGCTGAGTCATGTGGTCTAACAAGGGATCTATTTCTTGTTTTTCTGTCTTGTGGCAAAAAGACTATAAGCCTGAGGCTTCCCCAGAAAAAGACTGATTCATTTAAGTATTGGAAATCTGCACAGTGGCTAATGTCATTTCCATATTTAAGAAAGGCGTAAGAGATTTTAATTATGTATAATTTGAATAGCAGTCATCCAGACAGATCACACCTGCTAAATCTGTGTGGGGTTTTCCATTACTAAATTAATAGCCATAAGTTGTGTGTCAGTAGCTCTCCTATCTGGGTTTCATAGCCATTCTAACACAAAATATTGAATTTTTGACATATTCTTCCCTTGAGAGAAAGGCTCTGAAGATGTTTGATACCAGTCCTGGGATCTGCTTTCCTCTGTGCAATTGCAGACTGGCGCTTCCCTTTCTCTGGTTCAGCTTGAAGCATAGAAACTTTCCCTTTTCTAATAGCGTAACTTATCAGAAAAATAAACTCATTAACAGCAGTGAATTAAAATGTAAGATATGTCTACAATGCAATGTAAGCCCAGGCTCAGATTCAGGCTTAAGTCTTAACCCCCCTTCCATTTACATACTCCTAATGAGCTCGAACTTGAACCCAGGCTCCTCGAATCCTACGGGGGAGGGAGGGTGCGAGCCAGAGTCCAGCCAGGACCCTGGGTTCAAGCCCTATCATTTTGCAATGGGGATGAAGCCATGCAAGACTCCAGCCCTGGCAGTCTGCCAATGCTATCCCACAATCCCATGTGCTGGTGTATTGTCCTCTCTATGCTGTGAGTCAGCACTTTGACTCTCAGGACATGGAGGCAGCCCTTTTGTTCAAGTACAGCTCAGTGTTTAACCTCTCCATTTTATTCCGCTCGCTGAGCTGCAAACACAACGAACCTTCTCCTGTGACTGATTGTGAAAAGCACAGCAAACCATAGTAATGCAGAAGGCTTTGGTGACATTGGAATCAAAATGGAACTATAGACAGTGGCAGAGGGATTTCAATCTGCCAAATGCACATTCAACCATCGTTCTACACCTGCTGAGAGTGTAATTAAACCTTCATTTGCCAGGGACTCTGAGATCGGGATATGGTTTCATAAGCCAAGGCAAAAGAAGCTATTCAGCGTCCCCCAGAATGACAGTAACTCCATTTAGGACAATGTCATTTAGTGGGAATAGCATTCCAGCCTGTCCTTGAATGTCAACCCCTGCTCAGCTGAAAACCCTGGCATCATAAACTGTTCCAGTGCAGCCCATGTTGATCATAAATTGGCCTCTGTGGTCCTCAGGAGCCTGCATAACTGTGAAAGTACCCTTTTCAGTTTATGTAGTCATACTCCTTGAGGAAGGCTAACTATGAGCACGAGTCCCATCAAGGCCCTGATGCAGTTTGGAAACCCATTCTCTCAAAGGCAGCAGTTACTTCAGGGCTATCTTTTATGCCTGCCACTTTGTGGTAAATTGCATTCCTTATTGCCTCAGAAACCTCCATGACCACTTTACCCACAATCTACTTTCCAACACCAACCTGGCTGGCAATGTTCTGTAGCAGTCTCCGGTAGCCACCTTCCAGATGATTGTAGTAACCGGCTGCTTGATCAGCATGGCCACCCTCGTGCATCTGTCTTGACACTGAAGGGTCAGGGCAAGGTGCCCACAAAGCTCCAGAAATGTAGCTTTCCTCATGCAAAATTTCTGGCCCCACAGCTGTTCATCCCAGGTCTGCATAACAATATGGTCCCATCAGTCTGTGCTTGTGGCCCTGCTCTAGATGCGCCAGCTATGTAGAGAGCATCAGCAGCTATACCAAGTGGAATGAGCAGCATCAGCCTGTTTGAGTCTGCCAGGTCTGTCCTTCTCCTCCATCATTAGCTCTGTCAGGTGCTTTTGGTAGGTCAGAAAATGCCACTGAAAATGCCACCAGCATGTCATGGAAGTTCTGCCCATTTCTTTAAGAGTGAAAGCACAATTAAGAGATGTTCTTAAAATGGTGGTGACTCCATGTTGCTCATTCCAATTGCTGGGAGTGTGCAGGCCAAAATGAGGGCTCAGAAGGATCTGTTGGTGGGTTGCTCAAACTTCCTCTGATGTATCTGGGTGGACAGCCAAGTTTTCCCACATCACACTGTGGACAATGAGCTAAAGCAACCACATTTCAGGAGTGTGCTAGGAAAGCTAGGATATGCTTGGACTCAGGCCTGCATACTGTGGTGTAGATACTGGAACCCCAGGTTGAGGCCCAGCTTCAAAAATTCTCAACCTAGGGTCAGCAATCAGTGCAGATGCTCAAGCCCTGGGTTCTCAAACCTAGGGTCCATTGACTCAAGTTCCACTAATCTTGGGTGTCATTGCAGTGTAGACATACCCTTAGACAGAGGCACAATGCTCCTACCAGAGAGATCACTGCTTTCCTGTCATATTTCGGAATAGTACGGTGATGAGATACATGGGCCACACTCAGTGTAGTGGCTGTTTAAGAAGTAATAGGTATTGGAGCTTGATATTTATTATTATTTCTTTGCATTGCCGTGCCTAAAAGGTACAGGCATGGACCAAGACCACATTGTGCTAGGCCACTGTACAAATACAATTCCCCGCCCCAAACTGTTTACAGTCTAAGCAGCTTGTTCATGTCTGAGGCCCACTGAAAACACCTCATTTTCTCTGACTCTTGGCTAGTGAATTGCATATAACTACAGCTGTGAGCAATATGAGTTCAGTTCATAGAGGTGTGTGCAGATTTTTTTCTCTGGTTTTGATCCATATGGGTCCCTATGCCCCTGCCCTGTATTTGAGTTTCAGGTTCTAAAGAATTCAGATGCAAAAATCAGTCTAAGCTACTGAGTTTCAACTGGCTGCATGGTGAAACCATACAAAACTGTGAAAATGGATGATGATAATGCAAAGCCACTAGCTGGTCCAGTTTGTGAAATGGGGAAACTTTTGCTGAACCTGGTCTGTTTTTAGTTTATATCAAAATCCAGAGCCAGAAAAGTTTTGCTTGAGTTGCGTTCTGTTACTAACATGACTCATAGCTGTACTTGCTCCTTTTCCTGCCAACACACACAGACTAGCCGGGGTTCTGGAGACTGCTTTGTTCCAACTCCTTTGCCCTTCCTGGATGCCCCTGGTGTGCACCCATGCTGGTGCTCAGGCTTATTACCCTGATGTGACAGACTCATATTTGTTGCCTATTGGTGGGCTAAAACTTGGTTTGAAGAATGAGCTTCTCACCTGGCTTCCGGGCAGAAGGTAGGCTGTTGTTCTCTGTCATGCAGGAAACATTCAGGGTATTGTCCTTTGCTTCCTGGAGAGCAGGAACCTGGCCACAGGCAGCCAATTGTCCTCTGCAATCTAGGGATCGTGAGCACTGTACAGTAGCTGGTAGCCAATTATCTGTTTTCTGGCAAATATGTGAGCACAGCAGTAGAAGGGTTGATGGCCAATAAAAAATTAACAATAACAAATCTCTGTGGAATCTCTGTATGTAATCAGAGCACTACAGAACCGTCATAGATATAGAGGTATCCTTTTTGGATATTGGAAGCCGTAGTGGGCAAGCAGCACTCAAGGTGTGTTTACACAGCCCACGGCAGCAAGCCTCTCAGACTGGATTGTCAGACTTGGGCTTGCGCCATTGAGCTAAAAATATCCGTGTAGCTCATGCTTTGAAGTTGTGGCTCAGCTTTGATGCCTACCCCCTTCCCTGGGCCTCAGCACCTGAGCTCCATCCCGAGCTGCTTTGTCCGTACAGCTACGGTTAGTGCGGTAGCACAAGCTTCAGTGTGTTGACTCGGACTTTTACCCTCATAGTTCTGAAAGATTGATTTCACGAGCCCAGCAACAGAATGGAATCATGTTGAGCTGGAAGGGACCTCAGAGTCATCTGCCCATACATTGCAGACAGGTATTTGTCTAACCTGTTCTTAAAACCTCCAGCGATGGGGTTTCTACCTTAAAAGCCTATTCCGGAGCTTAACTAACCTTATAGTTAAGAGACATTTCTTTTTTTCCTAATATCTAACCTAAATTCCCCTTGCTGCAGATTAAGCTTTTAATCCTTGTCCTACTTTTAGTGACCTGGAGAAATATTGATCACTGTCCTCTGTAACAGCCCATAACCTAGCTGAAGACTATTATCAGGTTACTCCTTAGTTGCCTTTTCTCAGGACTAAACATGTCCAGGTTTTTAAACCTTTCCTTTTGGTCAGGTTTTCTAAACTTTTTATCATTTTTGTTCTCCTTTGGATTCTTCCCAATTTGTCCACAGCTGTCTGAAAGTGTGGTGACCAGAACTGGACATAGTACTCCAGCTGAGGCCTCATCAGTGCCAAGTAGAGCGGGACAATTAACCTCCCATGTGTTACATATGGCAATCCTGTTAATAAATCCTAGATATTAACTTTTTTCACAACTGCATAACATTAACTCTTTCAATTTGTGATCCACTATACCCCCACATCCTTTTCTGCAGTACTACTGCCTAGCCAGGTATTCCCCGTTTTATAATTGTGCATTTGGGTTTTCCTTCCCAAATTTAATACTTTGTACTTATCTTTATTGAATTTCCTCTTGTTGACTTCTCGACAAATTGGATTGGTCTGGTCATTTTAAATTCTAATCCTAGCTCTCAAAGTGCTCCCAGATCGCTTTCATTGACAAATGTTATAGGCATACTCCCCACTTCCTTACCCAAGTATTTAATGAACATATTGAACAGTACTAGACCCATGACAGACCCTTGCAGGACCGAACTAGATATATCCCCCCATTTTGACAGAAAATCATTTAATAACTACTCTTTTTGAGTATCGTCTTTCAAGCAGTTTTGCGCACACCTTATAATTTCATTTAGGTCACATTTTCCTAATTTGCTTATGAGAATGTCATGTGGGACTGTGTCAAAACCTTTACTAAAATCAAGATAGATCACGTCTACAGATTCCCCCATATCCACTAGGCTAGTAACCCTGTCAAATAAGGAAATTGGATTGGTTTGACATGATTTGTTCTTGACAAATCCATGTTGGCTATTACTTATCCTATTATCCTCTGAGTCCTTACAAATTGACTGTTTAATACTTCGTCCTTTGTTCTATCTTTCCAAGTATAAAAGTTAGGCTGACTGGTTGGTGGTGCCCTGGGTCCTCTGTGTTCCTTTTTAAAGATATATGTAATATGTTTGCCTTTCTCCAGTACTCTGGGACCTCACCTGTCCTCCAGGAGTTCTCAGAGATAATTGATAAGGCTACGATTTAGTCATGGGTATTTTTAGTAAAAGTAATGGACAGGTCCTGGGCAATAAACAAAAATTCACGGCCCATGACCTGTCCATTACTTACACTAAAAATATCTGTGATGATTAAATCTTGGGGAGGGGAGGCACTGGGGGAGGTATGGGGGGGCTGCCTCTGGGAGGGATTCAAGGGGCCACTGCTGTGGGGTGGCACCGGTGACTTCCGTGACAGACACGGAGCCCTAATAATTGCTATTAGTTCCAACATTGTTCAGCTAGTTCTTTATGTATCCTAGGATAAATTTGATCAGGCCCTGTCAACTTGAATACATCTAAATATTCTTTAACATGTTCTTTCCCTATTATGGCTTACATACTTTACCCCTTGTTAATATTACTTGTGTTAATTATTCTAGTCACAATTAACCTTTTTAGTGAAAACTGAAGCAAAATAGGCATTAAATACCTCATACTTCTTGATGTCATATGTTGTTAGCTCTCCTTTCCAGCTAAATAGAGGATGTACACTTTCCTTTATCTTTGTCTTGATTCCAGTGTATTTGTAGAACCTCTTCTTTTATGTCCCTTGCTAGGTGTAAATCATTTTGTGCCTTAGCAGTTCTGATTTTGTGCCTACATGTCTGTGCTATTCTTATGCACTCATCCTTAGCAATTTGTCCATGTTTCCACTTTTTTGTAGGATTTCTTGTGATTTTTTTCAGATCATTAAAAAGCTCCGGATGGAACCATATTGGCATCTTACTATTCTTCCTTTCTTTCCTTCGCATCAGAATAGTTTGCAGTTGTGCCTTTAACACTGGCCCTTTGAGAAAATGCCTGCTGTTCTGAACTCCTTTTCCTTAAATTTCCTTTTCATTGAACTCCTACCTACCCATTCTCTGAGTTGGTTAACATTTGCTCTTTTGAAATACATTATCATTCTGCTGCTGTCATGCCTTCCTTTGCTTAGAATCATGAAATCATCATTTTATGATCACTTTCACCCAGATTGCTTTCATCCTTCAGATTTGCAAAAAATTCCTCCCTTTTTTTTTTTGAATCAAGTCTAAAATGGCTGTCCTCCTAGTTATTTCCTCCACCTTCTGAAACAAAAAGCTATCCCCAATGCATCCTCAGAACCTAGGAGAAATGTTGGGTTTTGCCATATTACATTTCTAACAGATGTCTGAGTAAAGTCCCCCATTTCTACCTGGACTTGTTTCTTGGCTATTTCTGTTTGTTTGTTCTAGAAATGCCATGGACCTTATCCAAATGTACTTCCCTGGGCTTTGAATCAGGCCCTACATCCAAAGTCCTGATCCAGCAAGCTACTTAGACACATATTTAATTTATGTCCAAATTAAGACAATGGGATTACTCACAAGCTTATGTGCTTAACTATTTCCTGGAGCAGGGCTTAAGTGCTTATTATTTGGGATATCTTTTGTTTTACTTTTCCTCAGATTTATTAATCCCTAAAAGGCAAAATTTAATTAGCCCCTTCTTTAAATGCACAGCTTTTTAGAACACCATTTGTAAGTCTCATATATATGTGTAATTTATACACATAAGTAAATAGATATTCTAAAAAAAAAACGGGCCATGGAAGCAGCAAGAAAAATATGAAAGAATAAAGAAAAGACTAGGGTTTTAACTGAAATATAACCTTTAATTAGGAAAAAAATCTATTAAGATTGCATGTGTTTTAAATAAATCAGTCTTATTAATAGATTTTGAGGAGGAAAGGCATATCTTTCTAGCTGTATTTATCCTAAGGCCTGATCCTGCTCTTATTAAAGTAAATGGCAAAACTCACATTGATTACCTGGGAGCAAGATTCAGTCACTACCTAAAGTATACAATAGATTTTTTTTTTTTAATTTGAAGGGAAAAATATTTCTGCACATTTCTATTTCACTTCCAGATACAATAGCTGCACTCTTAGTGCAGCAACAGTGACATCCAGTGACTAATCAGATTAATTCTAGGTCTGAAATGCATTTGGAATGGGTGCTCCAGGAGGTGCACCAAAAGTAAAGTTCATTTACAGGAATGTCTAGTGCGGCACTAGATTGCAGATTCTCATTGCACCACAATGCAAACCACAATGAAGGGCTGAGCTAAAATATAAATGTGTTTATTTAATGTTATTGTATTTAACATAATTAGTGCTTATTCTGCGCCAGAATTAGGCTGTCTGTAATGCAGGTATCTTAAATATCCATTAAAGAAATACATAATTTTAAAATAGTTATTTTGTGAAATGATGCAATCTTTTTAAAGGGGTTATACTGTACTGTTTACTATTTCTTCTATTTAAAGGTAGAATTCAAATGAAACTAACTATATTAATACACATTTTTTGTTCCATAAAGAGCCATCTTAAAAATAAAAACATGTTTGACTGTGGGCTCTAATAACTGCATTGAGTACATAAAATAAAAATTGTCTCTTACTTCATATATGAGTAAGAGACAATTAAGGTTTAAATTAGAGAAACTTATGCTGTTTAATACTTTCTCCTCTTCTACCTGATTCTGAGTTCATTGAAATAAATGGAAGGTTTTTTCCTAATTCAATGAGTACACCATCTGGCCCTAAAAGATTACTAGCTTCTGGTAAATGCCTGTACCTGGTATTTTATGCAATTAATTGTGTGGTCATTTGTTCTTTATCCAAATGTCATTAGTCCAGAGTTCAGTCCTGAAATGTAAAAACAATCTCTTACAAGATTTCCAATACTTTCTGATGATGTTAGGAACACTGCACCAAGACCTCATCTCCCAGGATTTTGATTGAGGAGGATGATAGTAATAATAATGCCTAGACTTTTCAGCAGTAGATCTGAAAGCAGTGGGTAAATATCATTTCCACCATTTTGCTGTTGTGGAAACTGAGGCACAAAAGTGGGTCAGCTCACTCAATGAGCCATGACAGAGTTAAAAATATAACCTAGAGTGCCTCACTTCTAGTTGTTAAAGGGAATACAAACAAATTCCAGGAACAGAGGTATGAAACTAAAAGCAAAATTAGGAACGCTAGCAGGAGACTGCATATGTGTACTTAGAGTACATTAGAGGTGTGTGAAGATGACACCAGTTACAGTTCATCCCTCATAATACTCATTGATGTCCCATTCAGCTTGATCAGGGAGAAATTTGTGTTGCATCGTAGGAGATGTAGTATCTCCAGGAGCCCAGCTGATAGGAGAGAATGAGGGTCTGAACTACAACTCCCATGAAGCAATGAACTTCAAATAGGAAAATTATGGTTATAACGGGGCAATCTGTTCCCTCTGAGGGCAGTAGGGACTAGGTATCAGTCAGCCCCAGTTCTGTGGCATGACCCTTTAAAGTTTCAGGAATGTGGAG
Organism: Lepidochelys olivacea; assembly: GCF_965140295.1. Taxonomy (NCBI): domain Eukaryota; kingdom Metazoa; phylum Chordata; order Testudines; family Cheloniidae; genus Lepidochelys; species Lepidochelys olivacea. The sequence continues at coordinate 50,837,010 of NC_140421.1, read as the reverse complement.
GTACATAAAGGCCTAGGAAATAGCAGAAGCAGATATTGAGAGGGACGGAGTGGTCCTGATGATTCATGTTTGGAAAAACCCATGCTACTGTTACTTTAAGGGCTTTGGAGCAGGAGCCTTGCAGTGCAGTATAAGGCAAGACTTGCTTCTATCCCAGCCAACCAGGACAAGCCCTGGGAAAGGACAACATATGTGCGGCTGCTTCTCTCATAACTAGCAGTGAGCTTTCCCACTGCAGGGCGGTAGGACTGAACTGTAAAAGGAGCTAACTGGGAGAAGCTGGTTTAAGGCTGCAGTTGGTTTCAGTTAGCACAGACTCAGAAAGAGGCTGATCCTAGGGGAAGAAACCTGCCAGGCTTATAGCACCCAGGCACTAGGAGGGCTGCAGAACTTTTGAATACAGGTAGAGTAAGACTATCTGAAATATTACACCGGTCCAGCAGGGGCTGTGGGATTCCTGAATATAGAAAAGGAGCCTGCCCGAATTAGCACAGAGGCTCCCAGAACAAGGGTGGAGTTGAGGGGCTAAAGAGTTTTGTTCATTGCACTAGAGTTATTAAATAAGCCCCAGAAATGGAGAATGTTTGTCTAAGTAGCCTGCTCTGGGAGTAAAATCATTGTAAGACCCAAGAGGGAGAGTAGAGGGCAGCAGGTCTGTAGGGCCGCAAGGGGGCCTGCTTGGGGACAGCACCTGTGTGCCACCTGAGGAGAGAAAGTAGACCCTGCATAGACCTAGAAGGGAGTGCTTGTGTTGACCATGGCCTGTAAAGCTGGGGAGCTGACCCATGGCAGGCCCAGACAAGGTTTCCTTACATTAATGGCAGATGGTAGTGAGGTGCCTCACAACCCTGGGTCCCCCTGAGAAGCATCACAGGGGAAAGAGGCAGACAAGAAACGGAGAGACTCAGAGGCAGCAAGCAAGTCAAAAAGCAGCCTATAGGCATGGTGGTGACCCTGGGAGAAGCCTAGAGGAAGGCTCTTGTTTGGGGCTGCTGACTGAAAGCTTGAGCTGTAAGCAAAAAGCCAACCCCCTAGTTTTGGTTTTTCCTATGTTCAGAGAAATGGGACTTTGTACATTCCTTGTAAATAAACAAGATTTTATCAAAGGAAATACCAGTCTCCATCATCAATTTCTACTCCAAATTAGGACCCTGAGCTTTGACTAGTCGCTCAGGTCAAAAAGGAATAACATGTCACTTCAACCATAGAGAACCATTCAGTGGATTTTGTGGTGGAGTCTTTTCTTTCCTTACATGCATTCTGCAAAACCTAGCCAAGCTGCATAGGCTAGGCATAGGACTAGAAATTTGCTTTTGAAGTGCAGGAAATAGAAGTGGTCCATGAGAAGATGAATTCGAACTCATATCTTGGGTTCAAGGCCATTTATCTATGCCAAGGGTCACAGGCCTACTATGCTTGACAATATTTATGCTAACTTGCTTAAGCTAACGTCTTACAGGATACAAGCTGGTAGATTCCTTGCGTTATTGCTGAATATAATAAAGGTTAAGCTAGCTCTGTGGGCTACATTCTTAATCAAATTTAACAATAGTGTGTCTTGGTATGCACATCCCTTCCACTCCAGCCCTATTAAGATTCTTTTCTACTCATCATATATGAAAGTGGCCTATTGGTCTCCACCAGGCGTCAGCATACACGATCTAGCATTTGAAGTATCTACAGTACTTACCTATAAGTATGCACTACCAAATTCTGAGAGCTAGTGTCCTATGATTCATAACAACCCCAAACTGGAATTGGTTAGGCTAAGCTACAATTTCAAGGACTTTTAATCTTTATGTTCCATGGTAGATTACCCAATGGTGTCAGGTAGACATTTTTGGCCCAGAGTTTAGTATTGAAAAATGTTTCACTGAGGTTTTGTGTCTTGCTCTGTAATGGCCACAGGTGAAGCCAGGATGTTGACCTTGATGGGCCATTGATTTGTTAGCGTGGCAATGCCTGTGTTTTTGTAGGATCAAGATCTGACTCATTCTTATATTTAGCACAAGCAGGGGTCCCCATTCTCTTTCCCCATTGTGTTCAATTCTTTAAAAAAAACCAGCTAAAATAAAGAGGAGTGAGATGGCAGGAGAGAAGGAAGATGTTTAGAGAAAGAAGAGCAGGTGGGAGGATCTGCAGGTCTAGAACCTGCAGCTATTCGCTCCTAAGCAGCTGCTGTGGCCACGCCACCCTTTGACAGCAGAGCAGGGAACACCAGCTTAGTAGCCCTGTGGGCTCAGGCTTCTGTGGCTACCCTGTCCATGGAGGCCCCATTTGGTGGTGTCAGAGTCCCCTGATTGTCTCAAGCATGTTATTTAAGGCCTGGGAGAAACACCAGGAGGCCGTCTGTGTAACTAGGCTGACCCCTGCTTGCTGCTGCAAATAGACCTTGCTGCATTTCCCGATACCTTGCCCCATTCCTGGACCCTCATCTTGCTCCTGTTCCACTATCTCAACCTCAGCAGGCCCTTTGGGCTTCTAACTCAGGACAGCTCACCAGCTATGACCTGACCCATCAGCATGCTACCAGTATAGACTGGCTTCTTGCCTTGAGCTATCTCTTGCAGCTGGGATCGTGACCACTTGGGTAGATCAGGCTGAAGGCCTTTTGGCCTCTGCTCCCACTCCCTTGGAAGTCAGTAGAACTTTGATTTTTGCCTGGATTTTTAAACATTAGTTTAAATTCTGTGATATAATAACAGAAAACATTGGAGAACTGTGGAAAAAATTTCAAAAATGTCCCCTATATCGTCCTTTATAGATCAGCTTGAATTTGGGTGAGATTTTGAAATTGTGATGTCATCAGCATGTTGATGACATAATGTGGAGGAAGAAATGGGGGTGATGCATAATGTCACTGACCTGAATGGAGGAAAAATTTAAAGTAATTTAACTCTTATCCTTGCATTTTGTGAGTATTACAGGTATAAACCTAGAGCTCATTTGTGGGAGGTTGGGATGGAGCCGCACTTTCATGATGCCGTTAAATGAGCTGAACAGCTGTGATATGAAGTGCAATCACTAGAGGGCAATGAGAGATCACAAACGTCTATACTCCATTGCAGAGGAATGTCAGAGAAGCTGTCATGCAGTGGCTTTAATATACATATTGGTTAGAGAGGCAGCCCAGTTCAGAAAAATAAGACGTGGCCCTCATCTGAAAATTATATCCCAAACTTGTTAATGATGCAATTGTTTTCATTTAATTGTTTTCTTTTACCTGTCCCATGTTCCCCTGTTGTCTGACTTGTCTCTATTTTAGCTCAGTAGGAAACAGCAGTAGAAAGAATATTCTTGAATTATTTCCTTTTCCGAGGTTTGCATGCATTTCTTAGCATTCAGAGAGGAACACACAAGGGAGGGAAGGATATGACTCAGTTTGCATTTCTTTTGGTAAGCAAGATTATTTTTAGATAGTAGGCAGTGAGACTACAAGGTCTTAGGGCTTGTCTGCACTGGCAAGTTTTGCCACCAAAAACTGCCTTTTGGCGACAAAACAGCGATACCGTACACACTGCAATGTGACTTTAAAAAAAAAAATACGCCCAGTTTTGCTGACAAAAAACTTCCATCCCTGTGAGAGACTTCTTTTTCTTTTTCCTTCCCTTTGTTGTCGACAAACAGTGTACATACTACAGCTTTTTTTTCAGTTGTATTGGCCTCTAGAAAATGTCCCACAATTCCCATGCTGCCGCTCTGGTCAGCGGTTTGAACTCCACTGCCCTGCAACCAACCCGCCCCTCCCCCTTGCAAGTCCCAGGAATTTTAAATCTCATTTCCTGCTTGCTGGCTTCCCAGATGAGCTTCCCAGGTGAGCATGGCTGGCTATCTCACCAAACGCGCTCCCGCTTGGACCACCGCTGAGTTGTTGGATCTGATTAGTATATGGGGAGAGGAGTCTGTTCAGTCACAGCTGCGAGTGACCCATAGGAATCAGGACACGTATGGGCAAATTTCTTGAGGCTTGTGCAAAAAGGGCTATGATCAGGACACGCAGCTGTGCAGAGCGAAGATAAAGAAGCTGAGGCAGGCGTCCTATAAGGTGCGGGAGGCGAATCATCACTCCAGTGGTACCCCTAACACCTGCCACTTCTATAGGGAGCTGAGTGCTATCCTCGGTGACCCCACCTCCATCACCGATAGCCCCCTGGACACTTCGGAAGCAGCAGAAAGAGGGGATAACCCGGAGGCTGAAATTCTGAATGAAGAAGTCGAGCTAGAAGGGGATGCACAGCTCCCAGCAGGGTCACCCAGTGGGGCAGGTAGTCAGGAACTTTTCTCCACTCCAGAAGTGCTCAATGGGTAGCAGGAAGCAGATGAGATGCCAGGTAAGTTGCTGTGGCTTGTGTAGGGAATCAAAAAGTGGGAGGCAGGTTGTGTTTTCTGTGAGCTGGACGTTGTCCTGTGTAGCTAATCTGCATGGCCAAGCAGGGTGTTGATGGACATTGAGACCTGCAGGGAATCCTCCAGAGAGAGGCTCTGGAAAGTTTCCAAGAGGTACTTGTTAATCCTCTGTCACAGATTCCAAGGAACTGCAGCTTTGTTAGTTCCCCCATTGTAGGAAACTGTACCATGCCATTTAGCAATCGGTGGAGCTGGGACCAAAGTGGCACATAGTTGAGCTGCCTATAGACTGGGGTGAAAACCACAAGCATGCAGTAGTTGTGCCCTGGTTTCCCTGGTTACTCGCAGGAGCGAGATGTCAGCCAGCAGGTTGGCCACCTGTGAAAAAGTATGGGATAATTTTAGAATGAGTTCCCTGCAAAGTTGCCCGACAAGCCATGACTGTTTTGTCCTTATGCACAACCGCCTTCCCCCGACTCCTGACGCTCACCATGATTGGGGTGCTCGCGGACCTGGGTGCCTGCCTAGAGTTCAGAGGGAAAGTGATTGCTACTTGCAAAAGGCCCTTGTTACTAAAATGTTTCAATCATTTGCTGGAATGTAACAATCCCTCATCTGTTCAGCACAGATCTTGAGGAACACCCCGCACACCACTGCCGACCGACTTCGGCAGATGAGACATTCCTTTTCATTTCAGAGCACTCCTGAGTTTCCCCATGGCTCCACCCCATCTCACAGCTTGCACAATGATAGTTGGAGCTACACACAGTTGTGAGGTTTTACACTTTTTAACAATAAATAAAGGCTACTGTATTTAATGGTACAGCGTTTTTATTCTGTGTTCTACAAAAGCATGTAGCAATCAATCCATCTCGGGAACAGGCTTCTAAAGCATTTTGTTGCATGGATCTTGGGCCCCAAAATTGTACATGGATGCACCAGGGAAGCAACTCCAAAGCAGACGTGTTACTGCTCCTCATTGTCAATGTGGTTCCTCAAAGCCTCTCTGACGTTAATAGCAGCCCTCTGGGCTCCTCTGACAGCCCTAGCATCTGGCTGTCCAAATTGTGCAGCCAAGCACTCTGCCTCAGTGCTCCACACCTGAGCAAATATCTCACCCTTAGATTCACACAGATTATTCAAAGTGCAGCACGCGGCTATGACCACGGGAATATTATCTTCGGTAAGGTCTAACCTGCCACTGAGACACCTCCAGCAACCTTTCAAAAGGCCAAAGGCACATTTGACTACCATGCAGCACCTGCTCAGCCTGTTGTTATAACGCTCCTTGTTGCTGTCCAGATGCCCTGTGTAAGGTTTCATGAGCCAGGGCTGTAAGGGATAAACTAGGTCTCCCAGGATTTGGGCATTTCCACATCCCCCACTGTGATCCTGTGGTCTGGAAAGAAAGTCCCCACCTACAGCTTTCTGTACAGGCCACTGTTCCTGAAGATGCATGCATCATGCATCTTTCCAGACCTGCCTGCATTGATTTCCGTGAAATGCCCCCAGTGATCCACAAGTGCCTGCAACACCATGGAGAAGTATCCCTTCCTATTGAGGTATTCAGAGGCAAGGTGGTCTAGCACTAAAATTGGAATGTGCGTGCCATCAATTGCCCCGCCACAGTTAGGGAAATGCATCTCTGCAAAGCCATCCACTATTTTGCATGCACATTTCCCAGACTCACGGTCCTCTGCGGAAGGATACGATTTATTGTCCTGCACACTTGGAGTAATACAGCCCCAACAATGCACTTCCCTACTCCAAACCGATTTGCAACTGACTGGCAGCAGTCTGGATTCTCCAGCTTCCACACAGCGATTGCAACATGCCTCTCTACCAAAATGGCAGCTCTCAGTCTGGTGTCCTTGAGCTGCAGGTTGGGGGCCAGCTCAGCACAGTTCCAGGAAGGTTGCTTTACGCAGCCTAAAGTTCTGTACCCACTGGTCTTCATCCCACACGTGCATGACAATGCGATCCCACTAATCAGTGCTTGTTTCCAGAGGCCAAAAGCGACGCTCTACCGTATGCAGCTGCTCGGTGAATGCACAAAGCACTGATAAGTTGCTGCTGTCCATATCACACTCGGGTGCCTGCGATTCATCCTCTGTCAGTAACTCTGCGAGTAACTGTGCTGCCATGGGCGATGTCGTCATGACAGCTAACAGCACATAGGAGAGAAGCGTGGGATACATCCTCTCTCGCTGCAGATGCTGGCGCGCACTACAAAAGACTGACAGTTGGAAAAAACAGCGCAAAAGGAAGCCAGAAACCATTGGAGGGCTGGGACACAAAGTGGTGCATGATGGTACATTTTGCACATCCCAGGATGCACCGTGCTCCGTTTCCACATTCCCACAGTGATGGATGGTGTCACCAGGCACTGTGGGATACATACCGACAGTCCATTGCTCTCGCTGTCGACAACAATGCCCCGAATGTGGACATGATCTGTTGACAGGGGGAGCAAATGTAGACATGCTTTGGTGACTTTGCTTTTGTCGATTTTTTCGATTTTTTTTTAGTGGGTTTTTTTCCTTGTTTTGTTTTTAGTGTGCTAACTCCAGTGGCGAGGCTAATCAGAAAACACACCTCAGTAAAGGCATCTTGGGTTGGTTTTAGGTCACTTAATTTATATCTACACTGCAATTAAATGCCCATGGCTGGCCCATGTCAGCTGATTGAGGCTTACAGGGCTCAGGCTATGGGCCTGTAAAATTGCAGTGTAGATGGTTGGGCTCAGCTTGAGCTAGCAGGCTAAAAATAACAGTGTGGACATCACAGCTTTGGCAGCTGCTCGGACCCCCTAGATCTGAGCTCGGGTGGCTAACTCAAATCTCTGTCAGAGCTGCAACATTCACAGTGCCAAATTTCAGAATTAGACGTGGCACAATTGAACACCTGTTTCTGTTTGTGCAAGCCTAAGGTATGCGCCCAACAGACATGTGCATGACATATGCTACACATGCACTCCCTAGCTATTTGCACACTTATCATAGGCATGCAAGTTAATTTGCACACACCTACTTCTGTAAAGCTGATCCTTTACTTCTCATTTCCTTAGTTTCCCATCGTAAAGTGCAAATAATATCTCGCAAGTGGGTAATATTTGTAAAATGCTTTGTGCTCCTTGGATGGAAGTCAATGTGAAAATGCAAAGCCTTAATAGTATTGCTAATTTACAGTGATTGTCCTGGGACACAGTGGGGCTTCCATGTCATTGAATTCCATGAGGAAATTTATCAACAGCAGAAAAGATTCCTGTTATGAGCTCATACCCACTAGCTGCCTGCCCATACCCACACTTTAACAGGCTATTGGGAAAACAAAGGGTTAAAGATACAAAAAAAAATTCAGGGAAGGTTCACCACTTTGTCCAGTGGATCTGCCTGGCTGAGCATGGGAGCCACCTGCAGCTTGTTATAAAGGGCTCTTGCTGATGCTGTCTGGGCTGCTACATTACAGACACCAGATAGAGGGTTAAGGACCCTGTCTGTATACAACTCATTTAGTATTGTCGAGAATAAGAGAGGGGAAGATTATTGAAAGATTAAGATTTGGATAAGGGAAGCAAGTGAGAGCAGTGTTTTAAAAAGCACATGTCTACAACAAATTTGCTCATGTTTAGTCTTTTTGTTTGTTTGTCTCTATTTTCTTGACTACTTCCGTTTTATACATGTCTCTTCATCACGATTTAACTGAGTTCCTGTTGCAGCTAGTGATCATCTCTCTGGTGGCTTGTAGTATGGCCATACACTGAGTCCAGTGTTAAATCACATCAGAAATCAGATCTGTTAAATCTTATCAAAGGCTATTTGTAATTGTAATCTTTGTACTGAAGATTGATGTATATGCACATATATTACATAAAAATACAATAAAAGAACATGCAGATTGAAAAGTTGCACACAGAAAAGTTAGAAAATTCCAGAATTAAACTTTCTGAGTTCCTAGAACAGTATATCACTGCATTATTATTCCAGATATATTTACAGAGTGATGATAGTTTAGGAGGAGACTTTAAGTCAGTGAACATTCTGTTTTGTTGGTTTGTTGTACACTTTGAGAAATTACTGTGGTCTTCTTGAGATAATATTCCAATGCTAGCACTTTTCTAATGACTCTAGGGATTTAAAACTCTCAAATTCCATCTCACTGAATCTACTGAATAAAAGCAAAAGACACGAAGAAAAACCCTGTAAAAATTGCAGCAGCCTGTTAAAGGCACTGCAAATCTTTCCACTGACTTCAGTGGGCTTTGGATCAGACTGTATGTCAGACCTTATTTAGTGATGCTGAAAGCTCAAATCAGTCTGGTTTCATCTTCAAAGTCTGTTCCCAACTTCAGTCACAGTCTGTCAGCTCCTAATTATAAATCAAAGAAATCCAAAGATAAATAGTTGTCATTTGGTAAATTGTGAGGATTGAATGTATATGTGGAGAACCGGAGCTACCTCATCAAAATCTAAAGGAAAACAGGCTCGTCCTCAAATGAGAGATGCTGTCCTTTGAGCTAGGCTTCTCATTTTGTGCTTTCTATCTACAGTGAAAAATTTGAACTCTGGTTTGGTTTCATTACTTATCAAATTTCTTGTAAGTCAGCCAATTTTTAATGAAAATAGACACATCATTCTCCCTGTGTCCCTGAGAATATTGTTTATATGTGGTTTCTCCTCCCCACTCCTCTCCCCCCCCCAAAGCATTCAAGTTTATGGATCTTCACTGAAGATGCTGAACCGATGTCATGACTCTACAGACGTATTCTCACACATGTAACTTTATTGATGTGAGAAATGCCATTAGTTTCAAAGGAACTATGCACAATAAAAGTTACTTGTGCGTAAGTGTATACAGAACTAGCTCCCAATATATGAAAAGGGAGCTGTTGTGTCTGGCTGATCCCTTCCATAGAAACCACCTGCTAGAATTTCAAAGTTAAGTGAAATTCCAAGAGGTTTGGAACATGGCAGGGGACGACAATTTTGTTTTTAATTTCAGCTGAAATTGGCAAATTTTGCCTAACTTCCATAAAAGATCTATAAAAAAGCTATTAAACCCTTTCCCCTGTGCCTAAAACTCGGCATAGTTCCCCCAAAACCTATCTGAGTTTGGGGTTTATAATACTCCTAAAGCAGGACACTTTTGCATGGATTGGGGACTATTCTGAATCTTTCATGATGATTTGGTAAATAAGGGTTACCAGATTAAGAAAAATAGTATCAGGCAGCATGGCTTGTGATTCAGTTTTTCATCCAGTATTTTTACCCAAACTGTAAACATATACCTCAAGAGATTCAAAAATGGATTGGTGATTTTGGGTGTCTCAATTTTTGAGTGTTCAAGCTGAAATCTTCAGAGAGTCAGTGTTCAGCATTATCTGAAAATCAGGCCACCTCTAAGGTTGGGCCCCCAAAGTTGGGCACTCAAAACTCACTAGTGGCTTTTGAAAATGTTGGCCTTATGTACAAGTACCTCATTCTGGGGACATCACCTTTGAAGTTATAAACTGGTGAAGAGAATTCCTACCTGTCCCTCCTGTGTGAGCAAGGACTACTGTCACTCAGGTAGGGCTGGGGGATTGCCTACAATGGAGGGCAGGCAATATTTCTAGCAACGGGACAGCTTTTAATTTTAACCAGAGGCTCCATAGAAACCCTGAGCAGCAGATGCTGCTGAGGAGATGAGCTATATCTGCACATCCCTCGCCATGCCCCTCTTCAATCCAGTGCCCCCAGCTCTTGGGGCTGCACTGGGTGCTCACAAGGCACCTCAGTAGAGGGAAAGTTATAGTCACCATACAGCAGAAGCCAATGTAGACCCTGTGTTGAATCTATATAATATAATGGATAAATCATTTCCCTCTTGAACAGAACTTCATTTATTACATAAAGGGAATATGATGCAAGCAGAATACATGCTAAGTTTTAACATATCTCTGTGAAGTAAACAATGAAGCAGCTTTTTGACTGTCATCAATGTACTGAAGTGTAAACTGAGCTAGCATTTAGACTTCCTCCTTATCCAGTTTCGCACGCTTCTTTCCTGGTTGGTGCTATTTAGAAAAGTTACCCTAAAAAGCAAGCGAGGTCACAACACTCTAAACAGGAAGCTTCCCCTGCCTTGGATCTCATTGAATCTTGGCCAGAATAAGCCTCTCTTCACAGCAAACAGAGGAGCAACCTCTGGCAGCGTAATCAGCAGGCTGCTACAGCTGCATTATAGCAGGATCAGATTGCATTTTTCCCATTATATCTCCACCACTCCCAACAAGAACTGATAGTGGAGAAGCAAGCTCAACACACTTCAGGAATTCGCCAATTCTCTTTCAAGAACTGCTCACAGCAATTTGGTTGGTGAGTACTTTGTAAGTCTTTGTTTTGCAAAAGACTTTCTTTGGGGGAAGAAGGCAAGAAATTCTGCCCAGAGGATGTCAAAAGTTGGTTGGTTTTTCCTTAGCATGTGTTAGGTACTGTAGTCAGATGTCCAGAAGCAAAGCCTAGTAATCAGGGATTGCAAAACTGTAGATTTTTGTTTCCTAAAGAGACTGAAGAAACAGTTCTCTTACAATAGGAACTATTTGCTGGTAGTGAACATGTCAGGATATGGGCATTTTGGCAAGCTCATGGATAGCATTGGCTGTTTAGATCCAAACCATCAGTGAAACATTTTATGCTAATTTTAACCAGTAACCCAGAGTTTGTCATGAAATGTCTCATGCTTTTCAAACAATGCTTGGACTCAATTGAATACAGTGGAAGCTCCAGGGAGAGAGACAGATTTATTCAGGCAGTGTTCTGTGGTCTGTCTGCTAGACTATTTTCAAATCCTATGAGCCCATGCCTTTAGAGGCAATTACAGTTTTAAGAATTAGCAGAATGTTATGTCTGCTTTAGCAGAATTACACAAATCTCATGTAACTATAAATCATTTTCATTCATTATTAAAATCAAAAGAATATTTTCCCTGTCTTGTCCATAGATTATTTAAACAATGAACAAGGTCATACTGAAATATGAAAAAATAGAACAAGCAACAAAAAATGACTTGTGCAAAATTCTACTTCAGGATCAGCATAATCATGAGCTTCTTTTATGATAACTCTGTAATGAAAGCACAATGATATTTAACTGGATTTAAAAACAAGTGCCAAAATCTAAATAACTACTCACTAGGTTTGGTATAAGGAATATAAGAGAAGAAGGATACATAGCACTAATGTTCAGTGGCGGAGAAATGGACAAAGGAGAAAATGAGGGTGGCGGGAGAACATAGATATGGAAAATGTCAGTGTGACTCAGTTCTCTAAATTAGTCATAAAAGCACTCCAGGCAAAATGTAAAATAAACCATCCTTCCTGAACGTCTTATGGACAGACGTAAAGGCAGGAAGTTCAGCTGTCAGATAGGAACAATAAGGGCATGCTTTCTGAATTGCCAATAACTAGCACCTAATAATGTTATGGAACAAAGCTGAGAATGGGCTTTGGTGTGCATGGGTGGGTTGTTTGTAGATATCTGTTAATTTTTTTTTGAACTTTTTTGAAAGATGAGCTCACAGTGTTTCCTAGATATATGTTGCCATCTCAACTTCTATAAAAAGTCAGGTTCAACTATTGTTTAAGCTGAACGTGAACACAATATGATTATTTAGCTGTGTGTGTGTGTACACAATTACAGCAGTCTTAATGTTCTAGAGATTACTGGAACACAGCACATTCTAGCCATGCCCATTTCCCTGGGGAATCCCCAACTTGCTATACCCTAGGGGAATCCTAACTTGCTTTTTCGGCTGGCTTTAAGCAAAGCAGACTTCTTAGGCCAGATTCACAGGCCCATCACATTTCACAAAGTAGGAAGAGAGTGCTGTATGACCAGAGCGAGAAAGAAAAGGAGATACACAGAGACCTGAATTGCTTGCATCTCAATCTAGCCATCAAAAAGGAAAAGTCACTGGCCAAACTCCCAGGTTTGTGAGGACAGTTTTGAAGAGCATGTCAAAAGAGCATCGTGGCAAACAAAGATTTAGATGTCTTCACACATAAGTAAATCAGATATTGGATCACCATTGCAAACAAGGATGGAAGAATGTGGATGACAAACTATACCCTGCATTCTTCAAAGACTCAATGGTTTCCGAGCTCCTACAACATCTTATTTGTGCCTGTACTAGTAGGGGTCACTGAACAATCAACAGGTTTCAGAGTAGCAGCCATGTTAGTCTGTATTCGCAAAAAGAAAAGGAGGACTTGTGGCACCTTAGAGACTAACCAATTTATTTGAGCATAAGCTTTAGCTCATGAAAGCTTATGCTCAAATAAATTGGTTAGTCTCTAAGGTGCCACAAATACTCCTTTTCTTTGATCAATTGTGTCTGTAGTCAGAACAATCTTCTCTGCACAGATTGTGTACATGCCAAGGTGGTGAAGACTGTGGCAACTCATGCACTCTCAACAAAGATTGTAATGATGAACAAGATGATGATAATAGTGTTGACTAGAAATGTCACTAGAGCCATTACATTTCAATGATACCTGGACAAATTTATTATTAGAGTTTGTTTTACCCTTTAGATTGTTGTTGTGTTGCTTTGAGGTTACAACAAGACTGAATTTTATATCTTAGAGTCATTAAACTAACAGAAACAAGTGTAAAGATTTCAAAGTAGTCATATTAACATGTTAAGAGGAGGATCCTTGTTTATCTCTAATGGCGCCACTTGACAGTTCCACATAATATTTCATCTTAAAGTAGACACAACAAGCTTTCAAATGATGTATATATGTGAGTAGCGAGATTATATTAAGTTAACCAAATTGGTGGTGCCTGCCCCCTGCCTAGAATGAAATGTGAAAAGCAAACCTGGCCAAAAATGAATTATTTTTTTAAAATCCTTTAGATTTGATCATCTAAAGCAATCAGTATCTTTCAGCAGCTTCCATTTAAACTTTGTATTGAAATTCTGTAAACCATATCAAAGTATGTAGATGGCCTGATCCTAAATTGGTTAGTGTAAATTTGCATATCCCTCTCAAGCTCCTATGTTTCTGAAATATTGCTAGTATTCTAAAAGTTCTAATGTTCTTATCACAATCTTGAAAATCTGGCAGCTATTTATATTAATCTTTTATGTTTACTAATGCGGAGTCTGCAGGGAGGGGGAATTGGGAACAGATTCTCAGCATTGCTCCATTGAAAATTCATGCAGAAATCTAGGAAAAAATAACAAAAACAGAAGCCCCTCCAATCACCCCCAAAGACATTGTTCTTTCATTTAAAGATGCTAAGTCCTTAAAAAGTAGTGGGTAGTCTGGCAAGGACAACAGGGAGATGAAAATTGTCCCATCTATGCACACACTCTTTAACATCAGCTTGTTGGGGAGAACCTGATAGCAGGATCTGGTCAAATGGAACCTCCACAAATATAGTTGAACTGAGAATGGTCTCCATTCTATGGGTCCTTGAACCATTCGACAGTTGGCATATTATTTTCTGTTAAATTTTATAGAATGGTTCAAAAACAGAAAAAATTATCATTTTCTATTGATTCCTTCAGACCCACAAAACCCTGTTGTCAGCTGCAATCAAGGATTAGCCAGCTGAAGACTTGGCCTTGTGGCATAACACTGAGTCTCGATCCTAGCGGTGGTCTTAATACTTGCCCGGTGCTGTTTAGGTACACCATGAAGGAAGAGACTCTTTAGAGTTGCTCTCCTCCTTAACACATGCAGTGCACCTACATGCCACAGGCCGGGAGTTGGTTTACTGCCTGTAAGATGTTGGGGGACATTTTATATTTGGCACATAGTTTACAGTCCAGTAATTGTTGCCTCATATCAAAACAGGAAGACCAATCAATCTTCTGAGGTGAACATAGAACAGAAAAATTAGACATTTTATCCAGCAGATATTCTTCCCTCTTACTTCAGATTCAGAAATAAATTCTGATGTGGGCTTTTTTTTATTGTTGTTGGTATTATCGTGTCAAAAGCAAAACTTCTGACTGCTTTCTGAAACATATGTCATGATTTTTTTAGACTTACCTTGTTTCAATCACATTTTATTTTTTAGAGGGAGAAGAAACAGATGTGTGAGAAACAGCATTTCAACATTCAAATATTAATTGAGTGCAAACAGAAACCACTAATGTCTATTACTACCTTTTCCAAATCAAGCTACATTCAGTAAATATTTGTCCGGTAGGCATGCTGTCAGATTAAAAATGATAGGCCTAGTTTTCTTCTTCCTTACAGCAGTGTCAATGAGAAAAAGATGGCGCTATCATTTGTTAAAAAGTACTGCGTGGATCAAAATACCTTTTCTACCACAAGGCAAAACCCTGCTTCGGTTAGCTCAGTGATGAGAACTAGGGACGTAGTCCAGTTTGGGATCCTATTGATTAGAGTAAATGGGGGGAAATGATGATATATATTTTTAAGCACAGTGAATTATCCAAAGGGAGTAGTGAAATAAATTGTCAGAATTGCTATAATCTTATCTAGTTAGATTCTTTTCTCCTTAATTTTAAACTAAATACAACTTAAGACTACGCACAAAATTTCATAACCTATGTCTTACTGTTACTGAATTTACCATATCTCTTGCATTTTTCACCTCTTCCATTTCCTGTGCTATCAGTTTGAGTAAGTCACTTTCATGGTCACTGAAATGTAACTTGATGCTTTTTTCTAATGCTGTCAGTTGCTAATATATGAACCCACCTTTTGTTTTTCTTTCCATTTAGTCAGACAGAAGACTTTAGTTTGGTACTAAACTCTAGTTACTGTAGAAATTAGTGCAGAACAGGCTGCAAAGCAAAATAAGTATATTCAAAAGGTCTAATTCTGCAGGTCGTGAAAAATATATTCCTGAAAAGTGGTCAGAGAACACAAAGGTTTTTTTAGCAAAATCCCTACAAATGTGGAGAAAGTTTTCTGCTAATTCTAGCCATCAAAATGATTTAAGGGGACAGATCCCAGGTTAAGTCTCCTTTGTGCCACTCTGGCTATAGGACTTACAGCTCCTCGACAGGGATAGTTGGGGATTCCCATCATAAAGGAATTCACAGTTAGGATTTCTGTCATAAGGAAGTTCCCATTTGGCTTGCAGCTGCCCCTATACCACTCACTTTCCCCCACCTTCAGAAAGGGAGGGTGTTGGACAAGGTATAGGTATTATTCACAAGTATATGTTATGTAGGTTATCCCTAATCAGTTTTGAAAAGGCCTGTATAGCACCCTAGACCATCAGACAACCTTATATGCCACAGAAAAACCCATTTTAGGAATGGTCTAGAAAGTTTTAAAGTTTATTGGGACTACAGTTTATAACCCTCCAACTGTAAACTCAACAGTTACCATTAGTTCCATTATACAGATCTCAGAGGGAGCTCTAGAAGTAACCTATCCTATCTTCTGTTAAAGTCAGTCATCTTGGGACTTACTAGAGGGCATGGTCCCAGTGGAGAATTGGGGGGGGGCAGAGGGTGAGAAAACCTGGATTTGTGCTGGAAATGGCCCAACTTGATTATCATACACATTGTAAGAAGAGTGATCACTTTAGATAAGCTATTACCAGCAGGAGAGTGGGGTGGGAGGAGGTATTGTTTCATGGTCTCTGTGTATATAATGTCTTCTGCAGTTTCCACAGTATGCATCCGATGAAGTGAGCTGTAGCTCACGAAAGCTTATGCTCAAATAAATTGGTTAGTCTCCAAGGTGCCACAAGTACTCCTTTTCTTTTTGCAAATACAGACTAACACGGCTGTTACTCTGAAACCTGTCACTTTTTGTTAAGCAGCAGTTGATTTTTATATTGGATTTTGCTTTTCTTTTAATCTGATATGAGAAATTCCTAAACTGCAAAAACAGCCTCAGACAGTAAGCTTTAGATCCTTCACCCATTTCTCCCAAGATGACACAATATACTAGGAATGTGTGACCGTAGGGAAATTTACTAAGAAGATAATGGACTTTCTGTATTGACTTGTTCTTTAGAATGAGGCAGATGAATTTCCTTTTGGGAAACTACCCAAACATTGGCAATCTTGTAAGGGCTACTTTTAATAAAATACTCTTTTTAAGGAGATTAGGGGGGATGGGAACAGAACTGCAGCTGTCTCGTTGAGATTTTTTGTCCCTTGTACAAATGCAGTAATTCATTCTTAGACTCCCCCAACTGAATATCTTGTTATATAATGACAGGTTTCAGAGTAACAGCCATGTTAGTCTGTATTCGCAAAAAGAAAAGGAGTACTTGTGGCACCTTAGAGACTAACCAATTTATTTGAGCGTGAGCTACAGCGATGAAGTGAGCTGTAGCTCACAAAAGCTTATGCTCAAATAAATTGGTTAGTCTCTAAGATGCCTCAAGTACTCCTTTTCTTCTTGTTATATAGTTAAGGTTGCACAAGTTGCTATTACAAAGGGTTATTTTCAAATGCTAATTACTTGGTCAAATGTTTCCTTTTTTGGCTTAATACACAGTATATTTGTTCTCAGCCTAGGATCCAACTGTTTGGGAGGTTTTGAAGGATTGAGCAAAAACTGGTTTAGCAATTTAAGATATATATTTCCTGTCCCTGGAATAGGTAACCAGAATTCTAGGTTTTAACCAGAGGGATTGGAATCCAGAAGTCTCAGTGTATATATATAGGGAGGGTTCAGGTGCAAACTTGGGACTGATCCAAGGTCCAGCTGAGTTTTGGATTAGGCCTATGGAGGGCTCCATAAGCATGGAAAGTGGCGCGTTAAATAAAATTTAGGGGCTCTTCAGGGATTGAAAGTACTCAGAAATCTTTCTCATTTCAAATTCTCTTCAAAACATAAAAGTGAAGGCATGGTACAAAATGTCTCTGAATATCTACTTCTGATGAACTCATGAAAGACTGGGGAATTCTAAAATCCAGTTGATTTGGATATTGATTTTACTTCCTCTTTACCCAACCCAAATGATGTCAGGTCAGCCATTATCTTTGTTCACTGACAAATATATATTCTCCACTCACTCTTGAAATAATTGCTGACATAGAATCTGTCTCGCTCTACATATAATATTCCTGGTTTAAAAAATGTACTGACGTAAACCACAAACTGCACTTCAGACTTAACTCAGATACTGAATGTAATATTATATTTCTAGCAGTTCAGGATGTCTTGTACAGAGCTCTTTATTTAAACAATGTGGTGTAGGCCTTTGACCAAATAGTGGATTATAAATGTGATTCACTAAAACTGCTTCTCTAGCTTCAGATAAAAAATACCTTCTCCTAAACTTGGACCACAAACTTACACAAGCAAAGAGAGACACTGGTAAGACAAGTGCATCATAAGATGCATCCACATCCTAAAGACAACGGATGCAGTAGGGAAACCTCAAAGGGCATATTTTGCCACCCTTACTTATGCTGAGTCATATCATAGTAGTCACTGTGGGTAAGGGTGGCAGAATTTGACCCCAAACCAGACCTTTTAGAGTTAGGTACTAAAAGGAATCAGTTGGTTATATTTCTTATTTAACTGATTTTGTGGGTTTGTGTCACTATCTTGATGCTATATTATTTGCGTACAAAATCATTTTATTTTATTTTATTTGGACATGTATCATTCTTATGCATCTCATAGAATGACATGGGGAATTACATCCACCCAGAGAAGCATAAGCAAATTTGGGGCAGTTCTCCTAAACTCCTCCTCAGAGTCTGTTTGGTTTTTATTTTTGTTTTTCATGCACTGTGTGAATGTCACTCAAGAAGGAAATGGATCCTTTTCCCTTCTTGGCTGATTAGAACCTGGAGACTGCCTAAGCCGGGGGGGGGGGGGGGCAAACTCTTTGGGCTGGGGGCCACATCTGGGAGGGGAAATTGTAGGGCAGGGGGTTGGAGTGCGGGGTGTGGGAGGGGGTGTGGTATGCAGGAAAGGGCTCAGGGCAAGGGATTGGGGCAGAGGAGGGGTGCGGGGTGTATGAGGGGGCTCGGAAAGGGAGTTGGGGTGCACGAGGGTGCAGCGGGGGCACAGGGCAGAGAGTTGGGGTGCAGGAAGGGTGCAAGGTGCAGGTAGGGGGCTCAGGGCAGGGAGTTGGGGTGCCACCCCGGGAAGTGGCCAGAACCATGTCCCTGCACGGCCCCTGAGGGAGGAGGGGGCACAGGGCTCCGCGCGCTGCCCTTGCCACGCTTCCAGGTACCCCCCCTCCCATTGGCTGCGGTTCCCCATTCATGGCCAATGGGAGCTGCTGGGGTGGGGGCGGTGCCTGGAGGCAAGGGCAACCCATGGAGACCTCTGCTCTCCCTCCCCCAGGGGCTGTGCAGGGACGTGGCGCCGGCCGCTTCTGAGAGCAGCACAGGGCCTGCGGCATCACGGGGAGCAATCCCACGGGCCGGCTCCAAAGCCCTGATGGGCCGGATCTGGCCCGCGGGCCATAGTTTGCCCACCCCTGGCCTAAGCCCTTCGGTGACAGGAGAACACAAAAACTTCCCAAAGGAAGCACATGCTGCTGGCAACTCTTAAATATGTCCTGGTCTAGATCTCAAAAGGCAAGGGTGCCTGGCAGCAAGCATTTCAGCTAACGGTCTCACTTAATATTCTGAGAAAGCAGTGGCCAGGCAACACTTAATAAACAGCCTTTTTTTTTTTTTTTTTTTTTTTTTAAATTCTAATCATCAACCAGGCCAGGCTGTGGCATGGAAACAGCATTCATCACAGTGTAAGTGGCCATTAATCAGTGATTTCCTGAAGCCACTAAACAGGCCAGATATCAACTGCTGATATCAGCAACATGAATCATGAGCTGCTTCTTTCTTGATAACAGTACCTGGAAGGAATATCTTGAAATGTCTCCACTTTTTTATTTCAGAGCGAGAGCACAAAGGGGAATTGCTGGGCAACCGATCAGTCTCTCCAACAGCCCATAGCTGCAGAGTTCCATAGGCCTTATCCTAGCACCTCTTGTGTTCAATGTTTACTTTTATCAATATAGGGCCAAAAATGTTCTGGATGCCTGACAGACTAAGCACTTCAGTTGCCTCGAAGTGCTTAATCTAATTTTAGACATGATACAATGAGTTGGAGCAGCAAACAGTGAGAATAACGGAATGGAGAACAAAGGTTACAATCATAAGATCACATGGTTATTTAGATCCGTTAACTGAATGTCTTAACAGTCCAATTATATATACATAATATTATATAATATAATATGGGTGTATACATGTATCTATCTACATACAGATATATGTACTCTGAAAAATACCTTATTTTCATAAACCAAGTTTTTATCTGAAAGAATTGAATTGAGGTAAAGAAGGGAGGAAGATGGGAGCGTAGTGCTTGTTATGACATTTAGACCTACTATTCAGTGTGTTCAGTAGGGGACATATAACCAGGAGGTAAGGGTCTGTATAAACAGGAAATAAAGACAGTCTGGAAGCACAGTGTGCTGCTTCTCCATAATATCTGCAGGAAGGGTGTGAGACTGGAGAAGTTGGTAAAACAGGATGGATGAAGAGAAGTGATAGAGCAGAAGCGGACAAAGGCAAGAGGAAGGACTTTGTAACATACAAAGGGTAAAGGGGCAAAACACCTAGCTTGTTTTAAGACTGGGCTTGATAAATTTATGGAGGGGATGGTACGGTGAGATTGCTTACAATGGGCTATGTGGGCCATCCACAACTGCTATTAGCTAGTATCTCAAACAGCTGGAGGCGAGACACTACAGAGGGAGGACACTGAGTTACTACAGAGAATTCTTTCCCAGGCGTCTGGCTGGTGAGTCTTGCCCACATGCTTAGGGTTAGATCACCATATTTGGGTGACTTAGGGTCAGTTAGATGACCATATTTGGGTCAGGAAGGAATTTCCCCCCAGGCCAGATTAGCAGAGACCCTGGGAGGTTCTTCACCTTCCTCTGCACAGGTTACTTGAACTAGAGTAAAGGGTGGATTCTCTGTAACTTGAAGTCTTTAAATCAAGATTAGAGGATTTCAGTAACTCAACCAGAGGTTATGGGCCTACTGCAGGCACAGCCACCAACTTTCCTTGGTGCTGGTGGGTGCTCGTGCCCCCCAGCCCCAACTCCGCCCCCTCCCTGCCCTATTGGACCCCTCCCCAAATCCCTGCTCTGGCCCCGCCTCTTCCCCGAGCGCACCACGTTCCTCCTCCTCCCCCCTCCCTCTCTCCCAGTGTTTGCCCCGTGAAACAGCTGGGAGGGAGGGGGGAGAAGCAGGACGCAGCAGTATGCTCAGGGGAGGAGGCGGAGGTGAGCTGGGGCGGGGCGGGAAGCTACCGGTGGGTGCAGAGCACTCACCAATTTTTCCCCATAGGTGCTCCAGCCCCAGAGCACCCACGGAGTCAGCGCCTATGACTACAGGAGTGGGTGGGTGAGGTTCTGTGGCCTGCAATGTGCACAAGGTTAGACTAGATGATTGTAACAGTCCCTTTTGGCCTCAAAGTCTATAAAGGCAAGTCAAAAAGATTAATGCAGATGACAGTGTGAGGTAACACATGCAAGTAAATTCAGCTGGTGGCATTAAAATTAATTAATTGAAAATATTTGGCATCAGAAAGTCAGTCAGTAGTTGTTGGTGAAATTCACAGAATTTCTTTTTGGATAAAGTGCAGGAGATTCTTGTAGCTAACAAGAAATTCCTCTAGCATGGAGGCAGTGGGAGAACTTCCTATGGATCACTCAACTCTGGATGGAATATACTGACCAATGCTACTATTTAGGGACAGGAAGGAAAGAATAATATTTATCTAATGAACAGTTGGAGTTTGGGAAGGTTATAATATTCTTACTTAGTGTCCAACCCTGAAATCCCCTTTCCCCATGGGTGAGCCAATGGAAGCTGAAGTGACTACTTGCATGAGTGACAACTGGGCAGGGAAACCTAGAACGCTACCTTTGTGAAAAGTACCATGGAATCTCTCTTGACAACATGTGGTGAGAACTTTGGTTTCATTGCTGTTTGTATAATTTTTAAGAATTATTTTATTAATTAAAAATCAGTTTGCCTCATCTAAAGACCAATGATTATATCTCGAGCAGAAATTAACCCTTTCCAAATCTGGTTCTAGAAATACAATCTAATCATATGCTGAGGTTTAATACAAAATATCATGTTATCTAACACAACATGGGTTTTGACTTCTTGAAACCTTGCCAAAATATAATATGGATGGATTATTTTAAATGGCAGGGCTGAGAGCTGAAATGAAGTATATGAAACAACCGAAAGGCAAATGTGTTTCTTTGTTTAGTTTGGCAGAAAAATATAATGGAGCCATGAAAGACTTTAACAATGTAGTTTTTCTTCTGCTAAAATAATTATCTCAACCCCAAAATCCCATTTCTTGTAGAAAACATGAATGACGATATACCTCAGCATTACTAGCCACATGAAATATTAAATAAACTTTCAGTGGGAAAAAAACTGTAAAGCCCTACTGGATCCACATTGAATTTTGGATGACTCATGCATTACAAATTACTTCTAATACTCATTGTTTGCTCTGTTTTTTCACTAGATTTTTGTTTTCAGAATTTCATCTCTGCTTTCATTTACATATAAAGGCCACAGATTGGGATTAAACTGAATAAACAGAAGGAAAAATAGCACTTGTAAATTATCAAGGGAGGAATGATAGTCTTCTCTTTAAAGCACTGACCAGGGACTGAATGTCAGGGTTCAGTTTCTGACTGTGTGTGGCCACGGCAAATCAACTAATCTCTATGGCCCAGATCCTCAAAGGTATTTAGGCTCCTAACTTTTGGGGATCTGGGCTCATAGGCCTCTGTTCCCCATCTGCAAAGTGGGGATAATAATTCCCTGCTTCCAAAGGCTGTTGTGAGAATAAATTTTGTTAATATTTGTGGGTTGCTTAGGTACGATAGTGATGAGAACATCTAATTTCCTGGGCAGATAGAAATGATAATTGTAGATTAGAGCTAGTAATGCTTTCATTTTTCTAGTGAACTCAAGTTTGGTCCAGAGTCTGACTCAGACAGAATTCCTCTCATAAATCCATGTTCAAATAGCCAAAGAAAATGACACCTCCCATGTTTCTGATGTAACAGGCACAGCCAGGCAGGACTGAGGTAATAGGCCTGTTCTTCTTCTGTGTCTGAGTTTACAAGAAGGGGGGGGGGGGGCAGGGAAGAGATTGTCAGGTTGGGTGAGAATCCTGCTGGGGCTTAGGTGCAAGTTAAGGAGCTGAGCAACTTGGCAGCATTGGAACATAGGTGGTTTTGCACATGCCAATCAGAGAAAACTTAGATGCCTAAGAGACTTTCCTGGAAGAAATGTAGGCAAGTAGGGAATGTAAGCACCTACAGGATTAGGCAGCATCTGAGTAGGTGTTTTGAGGATATCAGTAGGGTTACCAACCCTCTAGGATTGGCCTGGAGTCTCCAGGAATTAAACATTAATCTTTAATTAAATCTCCAGGAATACATCCAACCAAAATTGGCAACTCTAGATCTCAGTGGTGACTATATGTTGGACCTAGGCACCTAAAGCAGAAGTTAGGCCCCTAAGTCCCATTATGTATCTAGCCCTAAAGCACAACAATGATGTTGACTACCTGTATCTAGGTACTATTAGGTGAGATAATCTCTGGGTGAGGGGCAAGGAGCAAATGTAGTCCTTGCACTTATTTGAGAGTTGCCTGCAATGAAGAAAAGTACATGCTCCATTCTTCTAAAGGGTGGGTTGCAATGGGGATAATCCTCCTGTGCATTGGGGAATTGGTGGGTGCACAATTTTTCTCAGTGATCTCATTGTCCACTTAAAGCGGCAAAGAGTCCTGTGGCACCTTATAGACTAACAGATGTATTGGAGCATAAGCTTTCGTGGGTGAATACCCACTTCATCGGATACATGTAGTGGAAATTTCCAGAGGCAGGTATAAATATACAAGCAAGAATCAGGCTAGGGATAACGAGGTTAGTTCAGTCAGGGAGGATGAGGCCCTCTTCTAGCAGTTGAGGTGTGAACACCAAGGGAGGAGAAACTGCTTTTGTAGTTGGCGAGCCATTCACAGTCTTTGTTTAATCCTGAGCTGATGGTGTCAAATTTGCAAATGAACTGAAGCTCAGCAGTTTCTCTTTGAAGTCTGGTCCTGAAGTTTTTTTGCGGCAGGATGGCTACCTTTAAATCTGCTATTATGTGTCCAGGGAGATTGAAGTGTTCTCCTACAGGTTTTTGTATATTGTCTTTCCTAATATCTGATTTGTGTCCATTTATCCTTTTACGGAGGGACTGTCCAGTTTGGCCGATGTACATAGCAGGGGGGCATTGCTGGCACATGATGGTGTATATTACATTGGTGGACATGCAGGTGAATGAACTGGTGATGGGTGGCTGATCTGGTTAGGTCCTGTGATGGTGTCGCTGGATATGTGGGCAGAGTTGGCATCGAGGTTTGTTGCATGGATTGTTTCCTGAGTTAGAGTTACTATGGTGCGGTGTGTAGTTGCTGGTGAGAATATGCTTCAGGTTGGCGGATTGTCTGTGGGCGAGACAGAGACCAACACCTACAAGGTCTTCACCAAACATTCTCAAAACTACGATACCCACATGAGGAAATAAGGAAACAGATCAACAGAGCCAGACTTGTACCCAGAAGCCGCCTGCTACAAGACAAGCCCAAGAAAGAAACCAACAGAACTCCACAGGCCATCACATACAGTCCTCAGCTAAAACCTCTCCAACGCAACATCAATGATCTTCAACCCATCCTGGACAAAGATCCCTCACTTTCACAGGCCTTGGGAGGCAGACCAGTCCAATTTAGTTGATCAAACAAAAATCTTCTTTCAGTTCAACTCCTTAAGTTGGCTTTGGAAACTGAAATGCCGCATCTAAAGAAATCCATGCTCTGGGATCTGATTTAAATTGTGGCTTAAAATAAACATAACTGCTTGGTGACTCTTAATTGTGTTTCTAATCTGCGCTGAGGATGGGATCTCAGAATCAGAGAGCTGCAACCTGATCCCTTGCAGAGCACAGCTGAGAATCTAGGCCTATGTTTTCTTTGCACACACATCTCTCTCTGTTAACATGTATATCTCACATGATCTACAGTGTACTTAGTTATATACTTAAAAGTGTATTATACTGTTCAAAATATTGTGGATCAGGATTTATTTTTTTCATAAGATTTTGAACACCATTATTTCTCAGGAAACTTTATTAAGTATTTATTGTATTTGTATGTTACTCAGAAAGATGAAAGAAATGAAGAGAGGCTGTTTCTTAACTACCTTACTCCTGTTGTTGGGCTATGTCCCATGGCATGTGACTGCAGACTCAGAAAATGGAGAAGAAGACCAGGACATCCCAGGTAAGAGTTTACAAGTTTAACCCTTTTGCTATCTGAAAATTGCAAGAAGCAAGAATCATGGACCTTAACCTTCACCACTGAAATCCAGTGGGGCTTTCCTATTGAACTCAGTGTAAGCAGAACTGGACCTTATCTGAGCAAAGAACAGTCCTAAATAGTGTATTGAACTGTAGCCCTTGCAGTGAGATACCAAGAAACTGGCATAAAAATGGACAGATCTTATGAAGTTGTGTGTGTGTGTGTGTGTGTGTGTGTGTGTGTGTGTGTGTGTGTGTGTGTATAAACCAGTTGTGAAGCTCTTTCCAAGCTAAGGCTTCTGGACTGTCTCCCAACCCTTTTGAAACCCTACAATTCCAAACAAAACCCATGCCAGCTGCTAACATCACTCCGTAAGAGCTATAATGTGAATGTGTCCTATGAAATTGGGCAGGGAGTAAGGATTGTTCCTTGTGTGTTTGGGGAATAGGTGGAATCATAGCTGTACTCTCCACATGTACCAGGGGAAGGACTATGATGAGTCTGGTAGTGGGTGGGGATACACCACTCTCCTTCCCTCCATAAAACAGGAGCTCATGGAATCGCTCTTCTCTTCCAGAGTTGTTCCTCTGATGGTGCAATTAAAGACTGCCCCTTACCCAGGCACACCCGTTTTTTTTTCCAGGCATGCCCATTTTCAATACACAGTTACTACATGTGCACAGGCAAGTGTATTAACTGCATGTGACATTAGCTTCATGTGCAAAACTAAGTAAGAGGGCACGCTTTAAAAATTTTGGTGAAGTTTTCAAAACATAATAGGTCTTTTTCTCTAAGCCATTCAGAACACAGTATGACAACATCAACACAAGGCAAATACTGGCCTATGCTGACATGGCAGTAATGGGCATATACACACATCTGTAAGTAGGCATTCAGACCTAATTCTCAACAGGTTGGGCCCAACCCAGAATGATGGAAAGAGTAGCGGACAGTTGGTTCAAGGCTGTTTAGGGGACTAGAAGCTCTCTTAAATGAACTTCCATCCAGGTGGGCCTCTTTGCATCCTGCCTCTCTTCCATGGGAAGAGAGAGAAGCAGGATCTTGACCCTCAAATTGTTGAGTCCTTCAAAGAACATAGCGTATGGGGGTCTTAATAAATGCTTTCTCTGCCTCTCTCCGAGTTACCCTGGTAGCTTGATACCTCACTCAGCTGGCAGCTCAAATTTAGAGAGATTCATAGATACTAAGGTCAGAAGGGACCATTATGATCATCCAGTCTGACCTCCTGCACAACACAGGCCACAGAATCTCACCCACCCACTCCTGCGAAAAACCTCTCACCTATGTCTGAGCTATTGAAGTCCTCAAATCATGGTTTAAAGACTTCAAGGAGCAGAGAATCCTCCAACAGGGTGTCCAGTTTAAAGGAAGCTTGTATGTATCAACCAGAGACACCAATGCCTCTTCTCCCCCCCCGTCCCCAGTCCATAACCACAGAGCAGGGAAAACATTTAGTACACAGTATCTCATAGATAATATCCCTAAAGACTAGTGGGAATGGAGTCTGAGAACAGGAGGTGGCAGCCACTGAGTGACTGGGAGGATATCAGAATAGGATTAGCACTCTATAGACTCGGGATGGGCTTCATAGCTGTAGCATCAGGGAGGGAGTATCTGGCCCAGGATGAACAGTCATCACCCTCACCAATGTTCATGAGATAAAAATATTAATTCTGCATAGTCATCAGCTACAATAGAAATATAGTCAGTGTAGTAGGATTTTATTCCATTCAGTGTCACCAAATTTGAAAATAACATCCTAGCTCTGCACCAAATAAATTTCCTCCTTTCATAATCAGGTTGGATCATTCTGGAACAATTTGCCCTTACGTTTACCTCTCAGCCTTGATGCCCATAAATAAACTCCTTTTTTTTCAAAAGTTGACATGACCTTGCATAGCATGCATCCTTCCTATACTGTACAGAACAAACATTTTCTTTTGACAAACTCATCGCTTCCTAGTAACTTCTGAAATTCTTGTTTCTTGTTACAATTTCAACAGCCTTGATAAATTGTTGCACAGACCATTTCAATTTCTAGTTCAGTTATTAAACTAAAAAGCCTAGCAGACTAATCTTCACAATCTTTTTGGGGATGGGGGAGGGGGCAGGAGTCATGAACAACAAAGCACAGTGCTTACAGAGTACTACTTGTTTTTGCTTTTAAGCACAAAGGAAAACTCAAACCCCTTCTCAAGCCTGTGATTCTTTCACAACCAATAACTTGAGAACCAGTCGTGAACTCGAATTCCAACATCTTGTATCAAGATTCCAAATCAAACAAATGTTAGTCTTTGAGATATGAAACCAAGTCCTCCTCTTGCATCTATTAAGGACTCCATAGCACTTTTAGCAAAAGGAGGGCTGTTGTCTCACGTTCTCATCAAATTCCTATTCTGTAATTAGGTTTTTCCTACCTACAATTCCTCCTGCAATTTTTCTTAGATGTGGAGTGAAATCTTGGTCCCATTGTAGTCAATAGCAAAGCTCTTATTGACTTCATTCAGGGCAGAATTTCACTTATGGTGTTTACTTCCTGTCCTAAGCAGTTGTAGAGTGGTGCTGAATGCTGCTAAACAGCTCCCACGTCACTCCAGAAATCCACCGTAGGTTCTATTTCTGTGGTGCATAAAGTGGTTCTTAAACCCAAAGAATGTGTAAAATCATGCTCTGGGATCCTTTTGAATAAGAGAGCCTATATCAAAACCTCCATGTTTAAATTACGGCAGTTTGAAAACTGTAAGCTCAGCAGGATAGAGAGTGTTTCAATATGTTCCGCATGGTGCTGAGAACAGTGTCAGTGCTCAACTAATAAATAATTACAAGAATAAGGGTATCAAAAAGTTACAGAAAATGCCAACCTGTTACATAACTGTTTCTACATTGCGAAAAGTGTCCCATGATACCACTTGTGGCTGCTTGCCCTTTATTTGATCTGAAGTTTAAAACGAATGAGTCACTACTCCTCAAATGTGCTTTTTATTATGATGTGAAAGTTTATCAAGAATTAATGTGACAGTCTGAGGATTCAGATATACTGGTAGGAAAAGCTCTTAGCAGTGTGTGGGTGGCCAGTCCTCAAATGAAACTGACAGAGCGAGTGAAACAGAAACCCCTTTTTCATCAATGACAAGCTGCTTAGTGTTGATAATACTATCAAAGAAAAAAGGCATTTATGAGAGAGCTTATAATGACGACAGCATATCTTTACTGATAAGAATAACTCACAAAGGGTGCCTGGCGTGGAGCGAAATAAGTAACCTCAGCAAACAAAAGAGAAAGCACGACACACACAAGCTCTGAAATATTCCTGTGTGAAGTCTTTCTATGGTGGATGACTGGATCCCTCAGTTTTATTTTCAAAGCTGAGTTAAAGTGTAGTTCTGTTCTGAAAAGTGAGTTGGTAACAATGTCATTGTGGATCCTATATTTATTGTCTCCATGATTTCGGTATTGAGTCTATTAATTTGATAAGCAGAGGATGGTTGTTTATTTTTTTAGAACCATTAGCCCTGAATAGTCAACTCAAGATCTAAAAGTCAAGCTGGGCTCTTTGGGGATGTCTACCCAGAAAAAAAAAGTGCCGTTTTCAACTGTGTTGACCAAGCATTGTCAATATTTCCTGTCTGTTCACATAAACCTGGGTTATACATGCCACAAGCTACAACATGACCTACTAACAGAATTATATAGATGTTATATTAGGCCTCTGACATACCACTCTGATGAAACTGTTAATAAATACAGACTTTTTAAATGGTAGCCACTGTACATGGACCCTATGCCCAAAAGCTCAGCGGTAAGCATTCTTAAAACAATGTTTCTGAGAAATTGGATCAAATTCTGATCTCTAGTGTATCAAACAGAATATTCCTGGGTTGTGGGTATATATACCTCTGGGATGACTTTACAGACTTTCCTTCTGAAACTCTATTGGGCTGGCATATTATATGGATGCCTAATTTATTTTCTTCCTAAAATTAGTCCTCAGGGAAAGATGATTCTTTTGAAATTTCATCAGCCTTCACTAAGGTGTGAATTCTAGGTACACCACCAGAATGTAGGGAACAAAATGCAGCAAAATCAGTGTAGTTCCACAGTGAAGGGAACGGAAGACTATGTATGGAGGCGGATCTGCAACACCAGTAATCAACAGAGCGGTGCTAGGCACATGCCTGTTCCTGTAAGTGTGCCTATACAGATCCACCAGCCAAACTCTCATCCATTTTAGAACTCTTCATTATTGCAAGGAAAATAAAGCTAATTCCAAATCAACTAAAAGAGATGAGAGCTGCCAAGTTTAAAGCAATGAGAAACAGCTCTATTAATTCTCCAGAGACTGGTGGGATGGTTCCAATCTTCTGAATCCCACAGAAAACCCTTTTTCATACAGTTTATTTACTTGGCCTTTGTACAAAAAGGGAGAATTTGGCCTTTTGTGGCTTCAATGGTGCACATTTTCTTGAGTCTCTGCTTGAGGATGTATATTGATACTACAATTCTTAAGAAAATAAATGTGTCCACACCTTGAGACAGTGTAGAACCTGGCACATACAATATGCACATTTGCAGTCCTACAACGTTACAACAGTGGTTCCAGTGTCATTCCCATTGTAAACAAAGGAAAGGCTTTGGGAAGTAAGTAACACAATAATTTGTTTCTGTGGCTTTGATTGGAAAATAGCTAGTTGCTGAGACAGATGATTCTTCTCATTCATTGAGCAGCAAACCTCCTCTTAGGTAGTAATTTTTTCATCCTCATCGTAGGGTTCTATGATTAAATTTACATGCTCGTTCTGCCTTATAATTTGGCTTAATAAGATGGAGACAGTATCATATGGCATAGATGTGGCAATGTGTAGGATGCTAATGTGTTGATGTTAGCTATGTGTCTGGACTTCTTGAGGCTGGGAAGCACAAAAGATTTTCATAGCCTCTTTTCATGCCCCACTGACCTAGATTGATTTGGGCCAGTGACCCAGTTTATTTTAGAGGCTTGAATTTTCATGTGTATTCCGAGAAGAAAGGATCACTAACACTTTGATATGATACCCGCTATCTAAGGATCTCAGCACACATTTCAACCAGTATGAACTGACCCCCACAACACCTGTTTGAGGTAGGTAAATAACTGGACCTGGATGGAAACTGGGAATCCCATTTTGTGGGAAGTTCCAAAATTTCAACAACAAAAAAATTGGTTGCAAAATAGAATCAAAAATGAAACTGAGACATTTCCTATGGCATGGGAATTCCAAAATTGCCTTTTCAAAAGGACTAAATGACAGAGCTGAATGAGGAACTGGAGCTCTCTGGGCTTCTCGGCTGCCCCGTAGCCAGGATGTTTGGAAGCCCTGACTGTGAGGTGGCCCACCTGGCAGAGACCTGGAAATCCCTGGAACCCTGACTCTTCAGCAGCCCCCCTGGCCTGCTGCTTGGACCTGGGAAGCCTAGGAGACCAAGCTGCCTAGGAGCCACAGACCTGTGAGGTCAGGCAAGTTGGCAGCAAACCAGACATATTTGCATCAGAAATCTGCCTGACAAGCAGGGTTCCATTTAAAACCTACCTAGTTCCATCAGAATTTTGACAGAATCATTCCTATGGAAGGTGCAGATTTCAGTGAATCAGCATTTTATGATGGAAAAACCTGTAAATATCTTATAGATGAGGAAACTGAGCTACAGACCATTAGCAACAATTTTCAAATGGAAGCGACTAAAATTAGGCACTTAGATCCAGATTTTGTTGCCTAGCTACCTGTTTTAGGAACATAAAATCTGACTGTGTCCTTTACAATCTCTCATGTTCTCATAATAGAAGACATTAATTGTTAAAAGAAAAGGAGTGCTTGTGGCACCTTAGAGACTAACCAATTTATTAGAGCATAAGCTTTCGTGAGCTACAGCTCACTTCATCAGATGCATATCGTGGAAACTGCAGCAGACTTTATATATACACAGAGAATATGAAACAATACCTCCTCCCACCCCACTGTCCTGCTGGTAATAGCTTATCTAAAGTGATCATCAGGTGGGCCATTTCCAGCACAAATCCAGGTTTTCTCACCCTCCACCCCCCCCCACACAAATTCACTCTCCTGCTGGTGATAGCCCATCCAAAGTGACAACTCTTTACACAATGTGCATGACAATCAAGTTGGGCTATTTCCTGCACAAATCCAGGTTTTCTCACATCCCCCCACCCCCATACACACACAAACTCACTCTCCTGCTGGTAATAGCTCATCCAAACTGACCACTCTTCAAGTTTAAATCCAAGTTAAACCAGAACATCTGGGGAGGGGGGTAGGAAAAAACAAGAGGAAACAGGCTACCTTGCATAATGACTTAGCCACTCCCCGTCTCTATTTAAGCCTAAATTAATAGTATCCAATTTGCAAATGAATTCCAATTCAGCAGTTTCTCGCTGGAGTCTGGATTTGAAGTTCTTTTGTTTTAAGATAGCGACCTTCATGTCTGTGATTGCGTGACCAGAGAGATTGAAGTGTTCTCCGACTGGTTTATGAATGTTATAATTCTTGACATCTGATTTGTGTCCATTTATTCTTTTACGTAGAGACTGTCCAGTTTGACCAATGTACATGGCAGAGGGGCATTGCTGGCACATGATGGCATATATCACATTGGTGGATGTGCAGGTGAACGAGCCTCTGATAGTGTGGCTGATGTTATTAGGCCCTGTGATGGTGTCCCCTGAATAGATATGTGGGCACAATTGGCAACGGGCTTTGTTGCAAGGATAAGTTCCTGGGTTAGTGGTTCTGTTGTGTGGTATGTGGTTGTTGGTGAGTATTTGCTTCAGGTTGCGGGGCTGTCTGTAGGCAAGGACTGGCCTGTCTCCCAAGATTTGTGAGAGTGTTGGGTCATCCTTTAGGATAGGTTGTAGATCCTTAATAATGCGTTGGAGGGGTTTTAGTTGGGGGCTGAAGGTGACGGCTAGTGGCGTTCTGTACAGACTAACACGGCTGTTACTCTGAAACCTGTCATTAATTGTTAAAGGGTTCATTTAAAGGCCATGAAGTTATGATAGTAGTAGTAGTGGAAATTAGCCCTCTCCCTGCAATTTATATAGTTCCATTTAAGTGAATAGAGTCTTGGGTAGTGTAAATCAGCATAAATCTGGCCTTTGGGGGTTTTTTTAATTAGGCTATTTTTGAAAATTAAAAAATAAATATCAGAGAATGGGCACAGTTTGGCCAACAGCAATGCAGAGTTTTTACCATCGTGTCTTTAGCCTGACTTGGAGGGACCAGAAGTGCTTGGAGCTGGTCACTGTCTTGGAGGGACTGGAGGGACCAGACCGCATTAGCTTCTTAACTGAGACTGGGTACTCAGATTCCACTTAGTGTCAGTTGTGATGTGATGTCGGTTCTTGTCCCCTTTCTCTCTCGCCTTGTCCCTGGGCCATTGCATGGGAATCCTTGTGGGCAGTCTTAAGAGCGCTCAATGCTTTAATTGGCATAAGGAGAATAACCTACCCCTGACTCTGACTAATTTTGGTGAGGAAAATCTTTCACTACCATATTCTATTTTGTGTTTGTTCTATGGGTAAGTAGAAGGCTTCAGTTTGAAGTGCTGTCAATCTGGCTTTCGATAAAAACACACGCATACACCTCTAAAACTTTTACAACCCTAGGAGGGAAAAAAGGGTGCACAGTATAATGTAAACAGTGAAAGAGCTTCATCCACAGGGGTACTTAACTCGGTCTTCAACTACAGTGCTGTCTTAACATCCCCATACAATCTCAGCAGTACAGTCTAGCTAACAAGAGGTCTACTATAGTTAATATGTCAATATGTTAATACTATCAAGCTATTGCATATTAAAACATAGATTTCAGCTTTTCAACTCAAGTCAATTTACTTTAATCTAAATATTCTAAAGTTGTGTACACCTTAATAATTTTACAGATCTACTTCTTAATAAAGTTAAAAAATAGGAGTGCTTGTGCAGTCCTATGAGTTGCAATGAATAGGTTTATGACTTAGTAGTGTGTGTTATTTAATAGAATGGTGCTGCCCTCTGGAGTACCATTCTGGTTTTGTTTGTTCAAAGGCTGCCTTCTATTTCAGTGCCGGGGTTTCCTACTCATTCTAGCCCATTTCCAGCAGCATTTGTCTGGTGTATGGCGTCATCTTAATTATTTAATAGCATTAACATCTAAGAGATCTAAACAGAAACAACTACAAAGGCTCAACTGTGCCCAATATTTTTTGGGTGGAAGATAAGAGGGGGAAAAAGGGAGGAGCCCTCTCCCTACCTCGCACCCTCTGCACGAGGGCTGGTTGCTGTCCATTGGGTGACTTCGGTACTGCTCTCTGCTAGTGCCCTGTGAGTGCTAGTTACCTGGAAGGAGGGTTGGAGAGCAGATTTGAGTTCACCAGGCATTGAACGAAGCACACACTTCACTCTTTCACAGAAACCAGAATTCTTCCTGCAGGTCCCAAGAAGTGCACAGTATAGCAGCTGCTCTTTCACTTTTGCATCAATAGCTGAGGAGAAATTTTGGCTAAGTCCCATTGCAGTGCAGTAAAAAAAAAACCCTCACTTTTTTAAGCTCCAGTCTAGCCCCAAATGTCTACCTTCTCTGAGTGGTAGGTATTTTTTTCACTCAAATGGCAGGAAGTTCTATTTTACCTAGAGCAAAAAAAGGGTTGTTAAATCTAAGGGTCATCTAAAGGGAAGTAGGTGGTTTAAATAGAGTGGGTCAGAAAATGGATTTTCTATTCTGAACAAAAAAGGTACGATTTTAATTTATTTTCCAATTGAGATTAAAAGACACCCCCCCACACACACACCAACATTAAAAAAAATGCAAAACAAAATTCCAAAATGATTTTAATTTTGGGTCAATTGAAATAATTTTTTATTTTGATCATTTTTCTTTCTTTTTACTTTAGTGTGTAATATAAAGTAAATTTCAAAAGAAAAAGTCAAAGGAACACCATTGAAACTTACCATTTAGAAAATAGTGAAACAACCTTTTGTGACATTTTCAGAATAGCTTTTCCAGTTGTGTTCAAAAGAGAATTTCACCAAAATCTGTATAATTTGACAAAAAAAATTGGTTCAATCAAAAAAAAGTTTTGATCGAAAACTGTTTTGATGACAGTTTTTCAACTGTCTAGTTGTAGATGTTTAGTCTGAAACCTGTATGCAGACGATAACACAAGAACTAGGGATCATCCAATGAAATTAGTAGGCAGCAGGTTTAAAACAAACAAAAGGAAGTACTTATTCACACAACCCACAGTCAACCTGTGGAACTCATTGCTAGGGATGTCATGAAGGCCAAAATTATAATGGGGTTCAAAAAAGAACTAGATAAATTCATGGAGGATAGGTCCATCAATAGTTATTAGCCAGGATGATCAGAGATGCAATCCCATGCTCTGAGCGTCCCTAGCTTCTGTTTGCCAGAAGCTAGGAGGGATGACAGCAGATGGATGACTCACTAATTGCCCTGGTCTGTTCATTCCCTCTGAAATATCTTGTACTAGCCACTGTCAGAAGACAGGTGCTGAGCTAGATGAACCATTGGTCTGACCCAGTGTGGCCCTTCTTATGTTCTAAAATTTGAGCTGTTTTGATAGGATATAGAAATCCTTCAGCAATCAGAGTTCCACTCCCAGAACTGGGGTTCCGATACATTATTTTTTATAATCATATATTAAAACTGTACAAAACATCAAGGGCTAAACATTGTGCCATGCCTTTCAAAGAGTGCAAGGGCAAGGGGGCAGAGTAAAGGTAAAATGGTCTTGGGGTCAGATCTGTAATCTGGGCCAGAGTTTAAATCTCTAAACCCCTTAAAGATATACCTAAATTCCCAAACTAACTGCACAACATTGAGTGTCATACGACCTTTCTCCCCACCATCATAGGTGCTGCTTTACCACCTCTCAAGCTACGAAATTCAATCTGTGCTTTGAAGGCGGATGGCGGTGAATGTAAAGCAATATATACAAGGTATTACTTCAACATTCAAACCCGCCAATGTGAGATGTTTGAATACGGTGGATGCCATGGCAATGAGAACAACTTCATAACACTAGAAGAATGCCAGGAGATGTGCGTGGTATCAGGTCAGTATCCTTTCTCCTGTCCTCCTGCACATTCTTTATATTCGTGTGGTGTCTTATATCTAGACTGTGAGCTCTTAGGGGCAGAGACCATCTCTTGTTTATGTTTCCCAGAACCATGGGGCCTCCTGCCTGTCGGGGCTATCTCAATAATAATACTAATCACAATAATATTGTTATAACTGGAGGGGTCACCAGATGCTGCTGCTACATAGTCATCCAAATTCTTTTTTGAGGCGTATGTCTCTAGGTGTGGTGTCCCGGGGTGAGAGTACAGCTCAGCGGACGGACCCAAGCTAGCTTTAATCTAGCTAAACTCTGGTCCGGGAGCAGTGAAGCTGCAGCATTGGTACATGTGGGCTAGCACCAGGAGCAGTTATCCAGGGTTCCAGGTGGGTTCATACAGTGCGCCCTGCCACAATGGCACTGCTCTGGGACCGGAGAGAGCTTGAATAAAGCTAGTTTAAGTAGGCCTAGTCAAGCTGTAATTATACCCCGTGATTACAGTGTAGACGCACTCTAATTAGTAAAAAGAAAAGGAGTACTTGTGGCACCTTAGAGACTAACCAATTTATTTGAGCATAAACTTTCGTGAGCTACAGCTCACTTCATCGGATGCATACCGTGGAAACTGCAGCAGACTTTATATATACACAGAGAATATGAAACAATACCTCCTCCCACCCCACTGTCCTGCTGGTAATAGCTTATCTAAAGTGATCATCAGGTGGGCCATTTCCAGCACAAATCCAGGTTTTCTCACCCTCCACCCCCCCACACACAAATTCACTCTCCTGCTGGTGATAGCCCATCCAAAGTGACAACTCTTTACACAATGTGCATGACAATCAAGTTGGGCTATTTCCTGCACAAATCCAGGTTTTCTCACATCCCCCCACCCCCATACACACACAAACTCACTCTCCTGCTGGTAATAGCTCATCCGTGCAGGAAATAGCCCAACTTGATTGTCATGCACATTGTGTAAAGAGTTGTCACTTTGGATGGGCTATCACCAGCAGGAGAGTGAATTTGTGTGGGGGGGGTGGAGGGTGAGAAAACCTGGATTTGTGCTGGAAATGGCCCACCTGATGATCACTTTAGATAAGCTATTACCAGCAGGACAGTGGGGTGGGAGGAGGTATTGTTTCATATTCTCTGTGTATATATAAAGTCTGCTGCAGTTTCCACGGTATGCATCCGATGAAGTGAGCTGTAGCTCACGAAAGCTTATGCTCAAATAAATTGGTTAGTCTCTAAGGTGCCACAAGTACTCCTTTTCTTTTTGCGAATACAGACTAACACGGCTGTTACTCTGAACTCTAATTAGTGTGAGCAAATCTTCTGTCTTGGGAAGACATGGTGTGAAGGTTTTTTATGCAAGGTTCTGGGTAAGGGTAGCTGTGTAAAATCAATTCTTGAGGCAGACGCTGCTGAAGGAAGGGATTGTCTACATGCTGATAAACCCCTCTGTTCCGGGACCGGTGTAAATAAGGTTATTCTTAAAATAACCCAGACTTACATCCCCAGCTTCTCCTACACTGAGAAGACAATCTGCAAGACCTCAGACATTTGCTACAGCTGCTTGGCAAATGGGGCAGAAATAATCATTAATACTGCTCACTAGTAATATCCTTAATCATTGTTTCTCTGTAATGCCTGTAATTGCTCAGTTTTACAGTCCGAATGAGGCTTCATCAGCTAACTGGTAGAAACAAAGTAATAGGGTGCATACCAAGATATACTGTTAAGATGCCAAATGTGCAGTTATGCTGTCATTCTGGATGAAATGTGTGTAGTGTTTACTCTGCTATTGAAATGGGTGGGAAATTGAATGGCTTGATAATTTTTTTGTAAGAACTGAACACCTAAACCTCCTGCTCACTTCCAAAGGGCCTGTAGGTGTGCCACACCTTTAAAAATTACACCTTAAGTTCAACATAATTAGGAAAACTCCTCATACAGCATATTAAAATCTCATATCAATCACAGAAGTCATTTTGATGTGATGGTGGTATATCCCCTATTTCCTTGTTTATCTCTCATAGATGTCAGCAATTTGTGGTTGGGAAGTATCGCTTTGTCTGAACTTGATACTAAACTGAATATTGTGTAAGGAGGATCTACTACAGTTTCATACAAATGATGTATGAATCCATTAAGATTAAAGGATTCATCTAATCCTGTGTCCTTAACAGAAATCGACTTTTAGTCACAAACCCTCTGTTGCCCAATTGCAAAATATGGCATTAAATAGTAATGGGCCCAGGAAACCCACTGACATAAGGGATTAAGTCATTCCTAGGCTGAGAACTGCACAGACCATTTGAGATAGATTCATAACTAAGCTGTCTTGTCTTTCTGTGAAACAATCTGAGGGCCCTTCTGATAGGTTTCTGTGCAAACGTCAGTAAGTGTCATTTTGTTTGTCCTCACCATGTTCAAAGCATGCCCCTGTAACAGGCCTCCTCATATCTCTGGAAATATGCTGATGTAGTCTAGGCATCAGGCCAGAATTGCAGGATAAAAACTGACCTCCTGGGAATAGTATGTGTCACCTTTATGCTTGGCAAAAAAATTTATCTCATAAAAAAAATACTTAATTCTGGAAAATCATTTAGAAACTAGTTCACAATAAGAATTCAAAAGACCCTTTTCTGCTGTTCTGACCCAGAGATGCTGCAGCTTTAAGAAGACGCAGTTCACAGCATTGTGCTGTGTCTGTGTTACATGCTAGATGCAAAGGGCAATCTGTTTTCTTCTCCATCACCAGTCATGTCTATTAATTCGGAGTCTGTCACTAAGGCCTGACCCAAAGCCCAGTGAAGTCAATGGGAGTCTTTCTCTTGATTTCTGTGGGCCCTAGATGACATCCTAAATGTGTCTGTGTCCATATAAAAGCTGCCAAGAGCTGGGGTGGGCAAACTATAGCCCGGGAGCTGCATCTGGCCCTTCAGATATTTTATTCTGGCCCTCAAGCACCTGCTGGGGAGTAGGGTCCAGGGCTTGCCCCGCTCCGGTGCTCCAGTAGGGGAGTGGGATCAGGGAACCGCGGCTAATGGGAGCTGCAGGAGCAGCGCCTCTGGATGGGGCAGCGAGCGGAGCTGCGGGGCAGTGAGCGGAGCTGCCTGGCCGCGCCTCCGTTTAGGAGCCGGAGGCTGGACATGCCACTGCTTCTGGGAACTGCTTGAGGTAAGTGCCGCTCGGAGCCTGCACCCCGACCCCCTCCCACGCCCCAACCTCCTGCCCCAGATCTGATCCCCCTCCTGCCATCTGAACCCCTCGGTCCCAGCCCAGAGCACCCTTCTGCACCCCAAACCCTCATCCCCAGAGCCCACACCCCCAGCTGGAACCCTTACTCCCCCAGACCCCAACCCTGTGCCCCAGCCCGGAGCCCCTTCCTGCACACTGAACTCCTCATTTCTGAACCCACCACAGAGCCCGCACCCCCAGCCGGAGCCCTCACACCCTCCCACACCCCAACCCCCAATTATGTGAGCATTCATGGCTCGCCATACTATTTCCATACCCAGATGTGGCCCTCAGTCAAAAAAGTTTGCCCACCCTGGCTAAGAGCCATGTCACTAGCCCAATCCCAAACAGCTTCTTAATGTGCCTATTTTCCCTCTAAGTGTAGAATGATGAGAGGGGAGAAGAGATAAGAGAGCAGGTGTGCAGGTCACCTCAAGGGCTAAAATGTTTCTTGCTGATACTTAGCACTTACTGTATAGAGTGCTTCTCCTCATAGTTTGCGAACATTAACTAATCCTCCCAGGAACTAGGTACCATAAATAAATATTCTATTACCTCTTTATTACAGGTAGGGAAATAAAGGTAGAGAGTTTAACACTTAGTCACCTCCATAGAATGAATTTGGGTCAAAGCCAGGATTACAGATGAGGGATTGTTGTTTCAAAAGTAACAAGGTATATTGCTTCCTTAATGAATAGTGGGGGTAGGCATAGGATTAAGAACCTGGATTTTATTCCAATGATTTGCTGTGTGACCATGGGGAAGTCATTTAACTGCTCTTTGATTTAGTTTCCCCATCTGTCATATGGTGGTGAGGATTCCTATCTAATGGGGTGTTTGAGGCCTAACTGGTCTGAAGTAGTGGGCTAAATTCAGTAAGCAAGGTCAACTAAAAAGAAGGAACTCTCATGGAAGCCTGAGTTTAAGAATGACATATGTGCTGAAGTATGTTAACAGATATACATATCAATAGTATACCTTGCACCAATTTTGCATTCAGTGGGTGGGCAATATACATGTTGAGGGGGCAGAAATTAACAGACAAGCAACTCACATGAAGATTAAGTTATTTTACCACCCTCCTGCTAATTCCGTTGCCACCTACTGCGTCCTTGGATTCTCCCAGACAGTTGTACTCATTTTGTACACTCACTGAATGCCAAATCAGTGCAACTTACATCATTAACCA
Organism: Lepidochelys olivacea; assembly: GCF_965140295.1. NCBI lineage: Eukaryota > Metazoa > Chordata > Testudines > Cheloniidae > Lepidochelys > Lepidochelys olivacea. Next base: position 50,797,744 of record NC_140421.1, on the reverse strand, counting down.
CTTACACCTTTTTTCTGATCAGTCTGCACCAGTCTATTGTATTATCGAACTTAGTCCTACATTTAGCCCACTAGAACATCCCCTACCCCACTGCAAACTGTCTGATTTCCTATCAGGTCAAATGTTTGAATTTCAAATTTTAGAACCAATGTGGGTTTAATTATAATTTTTTAAAATTATTCTATTTTATGAGGATTCTGCTTTGAAGCTGTCATGTCGCACACTAAGCTACCTCTGATGACATAGAAATTTCACTGCAAAATTTCAACAATGATCTGTGACAATGATAATGACTGTGTCACTACTAACCCTTCCATCAGCAGATCTTTCAGTGTAGCTTTCTGGACAATGGACTAGTTTAAGACTCTGTTTTATTGGCTTCTGCTCAGACTCAGAACTGAGCCTCCAAGGCAGAAATTCCTCTAAAAGTGAAGTTGCAACAGCGGAAAGCAGCCTAAATCTGTTCTAAATCTAGGGGTTTCAGATGAGTAGTTTGCCCTGTATTTACCCTGGTGTCATTGAGATTAAAAACTGAAGTTCAGCCAGCAGCAAGTGTGTGTAAAAATGATGTACCAAAAATAATGATATGCTAATATGTGACAGATGAGATACCCATGATGCTGGAGCCACCGAAGATTCTATAGCAATTAAGGTAGCATTAATCAGCATTTCAGAGTGTGAAAGAACAGGCTGAATAAATTCAGAAAGATGCTTTTCTTGTAGACACTGAAAGCTACATTCAAACAAATGTGATTCTACTGAGCTCAATGAAGCTGTGCCAATCTACCCCAGTTCTAACTGAGCTCAGTAACCCCACTGGAGAATCACTTCTGAATGGGTTGAGGAGGGGTATACAGTCTTTACATCATCTTTTGAATTTCCTTTTCCTGCAGTGCAGATAGTAGTTGGTATTTTTGCAGCCATGTGCCCAGAATTATTTTTTGTAGAAGTTAATACAGTTTATCAAAGGCCTTTACAAAGTTGTTTTTTTCCTCTATTCCTTTTAAATACAGATTTCTATGGGGTTTTTCCCTACCTATTTGGATGTTCATTAGCCTACAATAATACTGTACAATTCAAATGTTTTTTTTAGCCTTGTTTTTTAAAATAATCATTTTAAGAAACTTCCAGATGTAGGAGGGAGATTGTTGTTGGCAGGAAATCCAGCCAGGACAGGAGTTCAACTCCGGTGAACATGAAACCTGGAATCTCTTGATCCAGTACACAAAGCCAGCATGAGTAATCACATCCAAGTCCATTCCCACTTCTTATCTTTCCTTTCTTGGCTGCTCCAGACTGCCCCGTCAATCTCTTTAGCTATTTGTCCTACATAGAATTAAATCTTATGGGTTCACTGTGGAATATTTATGGAGTTCTTTTTTTAATTTGCTAAAAGTCTGATTCAGGAAAGCACTAAAGCATAGGCTTAAAGTCAATGGAATGACTTTGCTGCCTAAAGTCAAACACACGCGTAAGTGCTTAGATACATCAAAACCTAAGTGAAGATTATGTGAAAGATTTTGTGCTCCACAAAGCAGATGAGTCCCTGGCCCCCATAAATGCATATTGGTTATCATCATATATTTCTGTAACAAACGTGTCTTTGAATCACAAATAACTAATACTATTTTTCATTACAACTTATGTAATATTAATGTAAATTTTAAAAAGAAAAATATAAATTAGTCAAAGTGTATCATTCCTATTTGGCATAGATCTTGTATATTTAACTACCATTGGGATTTCTAGACCAAAATTCCTCCTTTAGGGTCATATTCATAAATTTGTGTCAGGAGTTTAATTTAATTTATCCTGTAAGCAACCAATCCAGAAATTATTTTCAATATTTATTAAGCTTTCATAAAAGAAACCCATACAAACTCAGTTATAATTGGAGCCATTGAAAATCAAAAGCCATGTAAGTATTTATCCTAAAAAAAAATCTTTATTCTCCACCAAAATTATCCAAAGGGAAAAACATTTGTTTAAAGGAGTCTTTATCAGTTGTACAATGGCATACAACTTTTTGATTAGAAAAATATGTTTGTAGTCATGGGGATTTGTGCTACTCAAGAACACAAAGCACATATATCAGAATAGCAAACAAAACTCCTTTCTTGATTTGTTTTTGATGCTAAAAAGGTCATGATTTTGGAATGTGAGGATTAGCCTCATGTTTTCTCTCCACCAGACTGACACTTGGCACATTTCCGTTGTCATCAGGACTTGGGAATCAGCTGGAACACCAAAGCATTTTCTCTCTCCTCTTCTGATACCAGGTCCAGGGTAGGGAAGTCTCTTGCATGTACCTCATGCCAACATGTAACCCTCTGGTCACTTGGAATGGTCCAGCATGATAGAGGAGATACGAGTAAGGAAAGAAAGGTTGATACATAATGAATCAAGGGTGAAGATTTTACAGGAGTCATGTGCATGTGTAATCAGTAAGGTTCCATGGGAGGAACTCGATCTCACCACATGGTTCTTTTCTCCTCAATCTAATGCAGTTGGGTTGTTAGAGACAGTCTGAGGCAGGAAGAAGAGGGCAGCTCCCTAAACTCCAAAGGCAAAAGGTGTTGGGGCAAATCCTGGTAAAGCTTTTAAAGGTGGTATAAAACTAATCTTTGCTGTCTTCTGATCCAATCCCCCCATGCCAGAATCTCAGCTGGGGTAAATTGGCATAGTTTCATAGACTGAAATGGAATCAGTTGAGAATCTGACCCACTGTGTATAGGTCTGGCCTCAGGCCTATTTAAGATACCTAGTAGGTAACCTAACAGCAGCTCTGTGGCAGATGCTAATGGACCAACGGGGCTGAATTTGCAGACAGGGATGGGCACAATATAGGAGCATCTGTTGTGCCTTCTCTACACCAGTAACTAGGAAGGTGACAGGTAGTATAGGGGCCAGATACAATGGCTTTATGGCCAAAATTCACCTTCAGTGCCAGTTAACCATAAACCCAGGTTAACGGGCTAGTTAATCTAGTTTCTCCAGCATGATTCAGTAGAACTGGATCTTATTGTTGAATCTGGTGCTCCAACTATAATATCTCAGCATTATTTTAACTGCTTAAATACATCTTAATGTTGCCAGTGTTTCAACACAGATATATCTATGCTGCAAACAAATGTTTGTTGTTAATATTTTAAATTTAGGAATTAAAGAAAATTCGCAAAATGAGAAATGCTTGTTTAAAAGAGAAATGTATCAGAAATAAACAAACACCTAAGAGATACCCATGAAATGTCCACTGCCACAGCACTTCAGCAATAATGGGATGTGCATGCATCTTCCATGGACCTCTCACATAAACCCCAGAAATGAAAGATGCTTTGGAGCAAGCACTGAACAAAGGCCTGACATGACATAAGTAATTAAGCAGATGAGGGAGGCCTTATTTCTTAGAAGATAGGATTAGGGAGGTAAATTAATTATTAGGCTGAAAATGGAAGGTTTGTGCTAAATATAAGTAAATAGGTCAGTAGGCTAAGAATACAAAATTTCTGAGCCAGCTAAGATAAGAGGGAGAACAGCCAGGGAGTCATTTACTACTAACAAAATAAGAAGCGGGGGTGTGGGGAGCTTGGCTGCCGCTGGGTGCGGAGCCTGCAGCAGGAGCCATCAGGACCAAGCTTCTGCCTCCACAGCTGCCCAGCCTTGGGGGCCCCTGTCGTTGGGGGACCCCATGCCAGGGCACCCTGTGTTTTACTCTAAATCCACCTCTGCAACAGAGAGATAAAGAAAGGGAAATACAAACTTGGCAGAGGAGTAAATTACTTTTAAAGGCAATTTTCATGTTTGTTCAATTTGTACTGATTATGAGTAGAATTACACACAGGTCCTAATTCTCAGTTCAGTGTCCTATATATCCATCTTAGAAAAGCTGTCTCATTTTTCTTGTATTGGAAAATACCTACGGTGGATGATTCTGTGCCTGATTGCAGAGCAAAGCTACTCAGAAATGTTGTTAGCTTACACAGGAGAAATTAACTCAGCAGTATATTTGGGTAATATGGTAGAACCAATAGCAAGAGAAACTATTGAACTGGCTGTTAATGAAATAAGTCCAGAGCTGTACAGTCACAATAAATCTTTCCTGTTTTGTGCCAGAAGAGTAGAGATCACATGCCAAAAACTGAAGATTCTGCCAGAACAGAGGCTCAGCTTAAATTTATTTCCCAAATTTAAAAACATAGTAAGAGAACCAAAAAAGAGCCACCATTGTTAAACAAAGTAAAAGAAGCAGTGAGATGCAAAAAGGCATCCTTTTAAAAAATGGAAGTTAAATCCTAGCGAGGAAAATAGAAAGGAGCATAAACACTGGCAAATGAAGTATAAAAATACAATTAGGAAATCCAGAAAAGAATTTGAGGAACAGTTAGCCAAAGACTCAAAAAGTAATAGCAATTTTTTTTAAGTACATCAGAAGCAGGAAGCCTGCTAAACAACCAGTGGAGCCACTGGACGATCAAGGTACTAAAGGAGCACTCAAGGACCATAAGGCCATTGTGGAGAAACTAAATGAATTCTTTGCATCGGTCTTCATGGCTGACGATGTGAGGGAGATTCCAAAACCTGAGCTGTTCTTTTTTTGGTGACAGATCTGAGGAACTGACCCAGATTGAGGTATCATTAGAGGAGGTTTTGGAGCAAATTGATAAATTAAACAGCAATAAGTGACCAGGACCAGATGGTATTCAGCCGAGAGTTCTGAAGGAACTCAAATGTGAAATTGCAGAACTACTAACTGTAGTCTGTAACCTATCATTTAAATCAGCTTCTGTACCAGATGACTGGAGGATAGCTAATGTGAAGCCAATTTTTAAAAAGGGCTCCAGAGGTGATCCCGGCAATTACAGGCCTGTAAGCCTGACTTCAGTATTAGGCAAACTGCTTGAAACTATAATAAAGAACAATATTGTCTGACATATAGATGAACATAATTTATTGAGGAAGAGTCAACATGGTTTTAGTAAAGGGAAATCATGACTCCCGGTCTACTAGAATTCTTTGCAGGGGTCAACAAAGGGGATGCAGTGGATATAGTGTACTTAGATTTTCAGAAGGCCTTTGACAAGGTCCCTCACCAAAGGCTCTTAAGCAAAGTAAGCGGTCATGGGATAAGAGGAAAGGTTCTCTCATGGATTGGTAACTGGTTAAAAGATAGGAAACAGAGGGTAGGAATAAATGGTCAGTTTTCAGAGTGGAGAGAGGTAAATAGTGGTGTCCCTCAGGGGTCTGTTCTGGGACCAGTCATATTCAACATATTCATAAATGATCTGGAAAAAGGGGTAAACAGTGAGGTGGCAAAGTTGCAGATGATACAAAATTACTAAAGATAGTTAAGACCCAGGCAGACCTCGAAGAGTTACAAAAGGATCTCTCAAAACCGGGTAACTGGGCAACAAAATGGAAGATGAAATTTAATGTTGATAAATGCAAAGTAATGCACATTGGGAAGCATAATCCCAACTACACATATAAAATGATGGGGTCTAAATTAGCTGTTCACACTCAAGAAAGAGCTCTTGCAGTCATTGTGGATAGTTCTCTGAAAACATCCACTCCATGTGCAGCAGCAGTCCAAAAAGCAAACAGAATACTAGGAATAATTAAGAAAGGGATAGATAATAGGACAGAAAATATCATGTTGCCTCTATATAAATCCATGGTACGCCCACATCTTGAATACTGTGTGCAGATGTGGTCGCCCAATCTCAAAAAAGATATATTGGAATTGAGAAAGGTTCAGAAAAGGGCAACAAAAATTATTAGGTGTATAGAACAGCTGCCATATGAGTTGAGATTAATAAGACTGGGTCTTTTCAGCTTGGAAAAGAGACGGCTAAGGGGAAATATGATTGAGATCTATAAAATCATGACTGGAGTAGAGAAAGTAGATAAGGAAGTGTTGTTTATTACTTCTCATAACACAAGAACTAGGGGTCACCAAATGAAATTAATAGGCAGCAGGTTTAAAACAAATAAAAGGAAGTATTTCTTCACACAATGCACAGTCAACCTGTGAAACTCCTTACCAGAGGATGTTGTGAAGGCAAGACCATAACAGGGTTAAAAAAAAAAGAACTAGATTAATTGATGGAGGATAGGTCCATCAATGGCTATGAGCCAGATGGGCAGGAATGTTTGCCAGAAGCTGGGAATGAGTGACAGGAGATGGATCACTTGATGATTACCTGTTCTGTTCATTCCTTCTGGGGCCCCTGGCACTGGTCACGGTCAGAAGACAGGATAATGGGCTAGATGGACCTTTGGTCTGACCCAGTAGGGCCATTCTTATGTTCTGGCATGAAACTTGCAATCAATGTGGGGAAGTAGACTGTAGTGAAACAGTCTGATGTTACCATCCAGAAAATAGAAAGGTTGTGGGGTTATACATAAGTGTAGAGGGGGTTTGGCCGGGGCTTGCCCCTTTCCAGGGCGGTGGGAAACCATACCGCCTCACTACTTTCTTCCAGTTGCTGATGGGGAATTAGCCTGTCCACGGTAGTCTCTCGCCGCAGCAGCAATAGAGGCAAACACAGACAGTCATTCGCACCCCGTCCGTGGTCATCGGGCAATAGCGAGTCAAGGAGCTAAGCAACAGTTTATGTAATTAGCAGGCTGAGGCCCGGGGTCAGGGCAGGGCAAACAAGAATCAATGGTTCAGGCCCTCAGGCAGGTGCTGAGCCCAGACAGGTAAACAACAAGCCCAGGCTCTTGGCTCTGAAGGGCCTGGGAGAGGGGGAGACTTACACCCACAAGCTGGGTGGCAGGGGGGGCTGCAGGCCCACCCACTCCCCTGCATCCCAGACTGGGGTCCTAGTAGCGGCAGATGGCCTGCTGCTGAGTCAGTGGGGATCCTGGCCGCAACACACTGACATAGGCACTGGTGGTGCTGCAGCCAGACTAGGGTCAGCTGCCCCCGGGCTACTTCCGAACTTCCCCTCTGGTGGTACCTGAGTCCAGATGGTCTCCTCCAGGGGGGTCAAACACCATGGAATCCTCTAGGTAACTGGCGAGGGGCAGGCTGGGCAGCTCTTCCGGGCTCTGGTCAGCCTCGGGTGTTGGCAGGACAGGCCAGTCCTCGGATCCGCCATAGGTCGTCAGGGTTTCCCAACCATGAGCTAGGCTGGTGGCGTCTGACCTCTCCAGCAGCTGCTCCTTGAGTGAGTTCTGGGGTCAGGCTTTTATACGTCTGTCTTGCACCTTGACCTCTGGGGGACAGACGCAGGATTCACTGGCTCCGCCCACTCTGGTGTGGGAGGGGCTTATCCCTTTCCTGGGCGGCGGGGAACCACACTGCCTCACTACAATAAGGCACAAGCTTCTGCTAACAGGAAGGGCCAGAAATATGTTCAATGAAAGATGGTCACTTCACTGTGTTTTTGTTGTCTTTGAGGAATAATTTTTTAAAATGATGCCACCTGGATTATCCCGGGGGAAGAAGGAGAATGCATCACAGTGGAACTTCATATTGATTCTGCTGTCCTGATAGTTTTAAAAGTCCAAAATGAAATTATGGCATGATGCTTTCAAAAGAACAAATATGTCAAAGACTGCCCAGAAAGAGAAGTTACTGTTAGGATGAAGTGCAATAAAAACCAGTGCCAGAAGGTAAGTACTTATGAGAACCTCTATAAATGAAGAGCCATGGAAAGTTATGATACTATAGAAATGTTTATTATTAATCATATTCAAGAGGAACTAAAAAAAGACTATTAAAATTATGTCTGAAGTCAACACTTCAATGGTGTTCTCTTATAGGGTGTTCTCGATTCCCTTTTATTTATCTTAGCCGGGGTCAGACATTGGGTCAGATTCATCCTAAAACCTGCAGCAGTGGAAAGAAGCTGTAAACTGCCCTCTGCCACTGGTGATCTGAAGGGGGCTAGAATCTTGCAAAAAGAGAATAGTACAGTTAGGGTGGGGATGTGTCCGGGGAATGTCCTGATTCATAAAGCATGTGATTCATTGGCCTGTGACACCTTAACTTTGTAAATTAATGCTGCTTCCTTTTGGCAGTAATCTCCAATGAAGAGCAGCAGCTGTGCCACTGTCTACCCTCTTTCCGGATGCACATCACTAAAGGCACAGTGGATGTGTCAATTACACCTACTCTAGCATCAGTGGCTTTTTTTAGCTTATTAAATTTTTATATAAAAATACCAAACAGAATGTAAGAAGTAAGTTGGAAACCTGCTACTATGATACATGGAAATGAGCTCGATGAGTTGTTTGTATGGCACTAAATGTGTATATGGTGATTTCACAGAGCAAATAAAGATGGAGTCCCTTCCTGAACAGTTTCCTTACTGAGGCCCCCTATTCTGCAATTTGTTGCCTGAGATGAACTGCTGCATCCTGGCAAAGCCCCATGAAGCAGCCCACTGCAGGCAGTGAATTGCAGGTGGAGCTTTAGTTAAGAAGAACAGGAGAAAATTGCTATGTCAGGGGATGGGGACAAGCTGAGTCTGAGCACAGTAGGGTTATGTGGTCACATGAGAAACTAGCATGTATATACAGAGAGATGAACTTTTATTTAGTTAAAATTGGTTAAATTGATTGCAGCATAGCTTATAAGCAACCTTGAAGGAATAGGTTATAAGAAGGAACTTACAGGAAAGGAGGCGGTTAACTGAAGGTGGAAGGAAGGTTGGAAATGGGCCTGGAAGAAGAACATAAAGGGGGCATTAAGAGAAGTGATTTTTCCCTGTTTTCTCAGTTTGTAACATGCTTTCTCCTTTTAAGTGGCTGGTCCCCACACAGGATAAGAGCCTGTTTCTGCTACCTGGTTATAGTTACACCTCTAGATCTAGTGGTAGAGGTCTGTGCTTTGCTTTTGACAATCTCAGCTTCAATTCTTGCTGATAACCATGGCAGAGATTGTTACATTCAGACTTTGCCTATGAATTGGTTTATCGTGGTTTTTCCAGATTTATTTGTTGTTCAAAATTGTCTGACAAATAGTTTGCACAAATAGATTTGGGCCTATGCATTCACAAACTTTTCATAAAGTCACAGGTTTTGATCGCTGATTAGATGACCTAAAGTGAGTAATTCTGAGGTGAATGTTTGTGCATGGTTACAAATGAAAGTTTCCTCCCTGTAGTGTTCATGTAAACAAGGGATTTGCTTGAATGTTCATGGATGAACAAACATGGTCAGTTCAAGTCACAATTTGGACTGAGTGAACATGTTCAAGAATACTTCCCACAATTCACCCAGCTCTAATTCAAATGTACTACTTTGATGCAAATATTTTTTTCAAAGCTGATAGTCCTAAGAATGGAATGTACCTAATACTTAACACATACTGTAACTGGAGAATCTTTCCAGGGCTGGAGGCTTCTTGGATGTATATTAGCATCATGTTTTTCTATTGAAATATGAAGTATATTTAGAATTTTTTTCTAATGAGTAATGTTGACAAATTCAGTATTTTAAACTACAGACCTTGGATTTAGCATCCAAGAATTTGTTTTATATTAATGTAACAAGGATTTGCAAGCTTTTTTCAACACTGTAACATAACGTTAAATCAGCTGAGGTAGTCTCATTTTAACAGATCTCTGTGTATTGTTCTATGTTTAGCACATTGTAGTCCAGTGACTATTTCAAAGAGGGGGATTCAATTCTACATTAAATCTGTCCACTGAGAATCTTTCCATTGACGACTTCTATGGGCTTCGGCTCAGGCTCCAATACTGGGATTTGATTATGGGAGCAAAATGGAAAATACCTTGGAGTTTATGCAACTCTAAAATGAATGAACTTCAAATTCCTAGACAGTATGCCAGTGGGTCAAGTGAGAATTCATTTTTTATGTCAAATATCCCAGTTCTTAAATGTAACCATGGGTTGAAGGAAGGGCACTTTTAAAACAAATAATATTGAGCTTATTTTGTACTATCAGTGGAACGGATAGGATCAGCACTTTGAAAATATTGAGATATATTGTGCCCATCCCTGCATGCGTGTGAATGGGGGAAAGGGAGAGGGCACAAGGAGCTTCCCCAGACACCTTGCACCACAACAAAGGGTCTAAAGACAATCCAAGTTCTTGGGTGCCCTGCTAATACGCGCAGCTGTGCTGCAACAGCTGAACAATTGCTGTGATTGGACCACGTGTACATGGAGACTCGAATCCATGTTAGTACCATTCTTGGAGAACCACATCTAAACCTGGCTCTTGCTAGAAAAAAAAATTATTCTGTTTTAAATCTCAGAGGAGACAAATTCTGACCTTATGAGATTACTACCAAAAAGGTTTTTTGAGGGCTATGCTCAGTGTATGTGGACCAGGGAAATGGTTACTTCCCTCCTAGCAATGTTTAAACACCATTCTGTGTTTAGAGGTGCTCAGTGATGGCTTTTTCAAATCTCAGTGTAGACAGGCGGTTAAAATTTTCAAGAGCCTTGGTTACTTAGGGGCATAAGTGCCTAAGTCACTTTGGAGAATGGACTTGGAATCCTAGGTATCATTGAAAGTCTGTCAGTATATAAGGTGGTGGAGTGGGCTGTCTGAAGAGGGGAGCAGTTGCCACAATCTCTCTAAATCTCTCAATCTCTCTCACAATCTCTCTCTTGTCTATATAGATAACCCAGATCCAGCTCCTCTGGTATGTGGGGTATTGGTTTCCTGGTACAGATGAGCCACTGTCTGCCAATGACATGTAAAGCATTCTGTCTATTGAACCTGTGCTGTGCAGAATTAGATGACATGGGGTGAAATCCTCACTCCATTGAAGTCAGTGGGAATTTTGCCTTTGTCTTCAGTGGGGCCAGGAATTTCTCCCCCTCTCCTCCTCCCACCGCAATGTACTTAACATGTCACAGTAGCACAGCTATAGCAGGCCTTTCCATGTAAATAGAGCTGAACCCAGTGTTAGCAAAAGTGTAATATATTTACAATATTTTTCTAATGTAGACAAGACCTAGGGATGGTGCAATAGCAATGTTTTTCTATGTTCTCCCCAATGTAGGACTTTAGCTAAATGCCATGGTCTCATTCTAGAGATGAACCTCTTGCTATTCATTTTTAAAAAAAATATTTTTCTTTTTCTTTCTATTGAAGAAGTCCTGGTGAAGAAAACCCGTGGAAGATTTAAAAAAGGTAATTTTCATATTGTAATTACTTAGCAGTGTCTTATTTGGGAATAAGGGAATAACTTGACAATAGGGAATGACCTTTTTATGGTAGGTCCCCTGTTGCATATCTAAAAGTGATCAGTGCTCCAGAATGCCTTTTGGTATTGAGCAACTTCAGGCTTAAATGATGTCAGAGTTCACTATTCTTCTTCCTCTGTATTCACTGAGAGTATCTGGGATGACTGATTACCAAACCAACAGCAAGCAATCCCTCCTCTCCAAAATCAAAATGTTAAGCATTTTTCTTTCCATTCTGTCAGTAATGAGGAAAGGGGGACTTTAACTGATTCTTCAAGAGTTACGAGGACATTAAATTCAGAGGGGAGTCTGACATGATGCTATTGCCTTTTCCAGGGCACTAAAATGATTCTACCATTCAAGTACTTCCTCTGCTAGGGAGTTAGTGAGCTGACAATTATAGTTTGTTTAGCCCGTATGCTTGTGAGTATTGTTTGCATAGCCATGAATAAAAAGGATTTTGTATTTGCATGTTCAGACCATTGTGCTTTTAGGTAAGAAATATACATTAGACAGTAGTGGCTTAACAATACAGGTTAATTATGCTGACTAACACCATTAAAACTCAGAGCTTCTAAAACATCCACATTTGCTGCCATTGCCCAGGAGTGTAACATTTTTTTTTCATTGCGATTGTGAATATACTCAATAATCTGTGATAAAGGGACCCCAAATGTAATCAGAAGAAGCACAGCACTGTGCTATCCTTTCATTGCTGCCTATCCACTTGACTTCAAAGATTCCACTGTAGTCTGAGGCCTTTCATGGTCTGAAATGGCCAAATACCCTGCTAACTTCATAGAAGTCAGTATCTTATGTTGCTAGTAAATTCTCTTCCTCTGCTTACCAGCTCTTCTCCCTCTTCTCCTTTTTCAAGCACGGGCATACACATACTGTTCTTCTTGCCGATGAAGGTGGGTCTGTTTTGGAGTGGATGTTACTCCACACAGATATGGCACATTTAGAAGTATAAATGTACTAAACTACTCTCATTTTTTATGTTTGTAAATTAATATTCTGGGATTTTTCAAACCAACTATTCTTCAAAAATATCTAAGCAACTAATATAAAAAGTCTAGTTTGAAAAAGGGACCTGATTTTATACCATGGAGTCCTTAAAGTTGACTTTCCACAAATGCTGCAGAAGTTTGGCAATATTTCCCTGAAGGTCTAACCCTCATTTCCCTGCTTTCCATGACAGAACAGCAAATGCCCTGCAAAAGTCAGCTGTTGTAGCTAATCATCAACAGTATCAAATGTTGACTATTTCTGTAGTAATACACTCTTGGATATTAAGTCTCCGGGGAAGGACAGGACTCCTCAGATGCACCATAATAGCATTTGCGTATGTCACTATATTCAAGGTTGCATCACCTTATCCTTCTTAACACCTAATCTTGAAAGGCTTATGACAGCTGTACAAATGATCTCTGAGCTAAAACTCAGTGTACTAGATTTCATCACAAGAGCACATTTTAATATCAGCTTTAAGTTTTCTAGCAAGCCATTCAGCTGTTTAAGCAATATGAATTATTATCCAATCTTTCTCTAGGTCTCTTAATTCAGTTAACACAGTCCTTCTTTGTTCTTTCATTATGTTGTTACTCTTGCTGGAATTCTGTGCCACTGCACAATGCATAATTTGCACAGAATTAATGTTCCCTGCAGAATTTTATTTTTTCCCACAGAATTTGTGATTTTTTTCCCCCAGCACTCCTGTCAATGCCTGGCACAGACAGCTGGGGCTCCCCCTGTCAGCAGGAGTGTGATTATATTGTGTTGTTTTGGCAGAATTTTGCAGAATTTTAAAGTATTGTGCACAGAATTTTTAATATTTTGGCACAGAATTCCCCCAGGAGTAGTTGTATAGCATTTGGTAAAAGACTGTTCCCCTCTGCTGGTCCTATTGTCTGAGATAGCCTTTTAGTGCCATTCCATCTAAGTAACTATCTATCTCATTTAAATTCTCAGTTGAAAGCATAGTGTCTCCCTTCCCAGACCGTTCAACTTCCATTTTCCTATGTGAAGTGCATTTTGTAACTCTGTGAAGTGGCTTGGAATGCATTTTGTATGAATGATGCTAATCCAAATGGTGTTATACTTTAATTGTATTGTAAATGTATTTACTGGTAGAAGATGCAATTTTTCAATCCAACTACAAACAGCCCAGATGTAAAATGAAATAATTTTTGAATATTATTGATTTTGGTTACTTAAAATAAAATATTAAGATAGTCTGGTTTAAATTTTAATGATGATATCTTCATTATCTCGACGAAGCTTCACAAGAAGTTTTGCTAAGTACAAGACATCAATAGCATTTCTAAGTAGAGCTCTGTGAAGGATGGAAGTTTCATTTCATAAAGCATTCCGAGATTTTGAAATGGTGGCTTTGTTTAAAATTTGGGTCATTTGAAATGTTTCATTTTGACAAAATGAAAATAGTATAACAATATAATAGAAAATATTTAAACAATGAAATGAAAATCATTTCAAAATGAAAAATCAAAATGTTTTGTTCTGAAAATGTTGAACTGGGACATTTTGATCTTGCCAGAACTTTTTTCATGTTTTTTTCTGTTCTGGTGTAATCGACCTAATTTCATGATGTGTTTTGATTTTGATGGACCTGCATATTCCAATGAAAGATGATTCCATCAAAGTTTCTCCAGCCAGTTCTATTTCTAAGAGAGACTGAAATTATGCATTCCTAATATAGGGTGCCTTTATAAAATAGGTATTATTATTATTAATATTAAATACAAATCATAAATATTACTTGAATGTAACAAATTATAATTAAATATTTAAATATACAATTTCCACAAAGGTTCTGAATTAGCTATTTTGGTAAAATGTGTATATGATAAGTGACACCTTTTAAATTATGGATCAGAGTCTGCTTTCATTTATACCAGAGTTAATTCTAAGCAACTTCACTGACTTCAGTGGGATTACTGTAGATTTACTTGTTGTAATTGACCATTTACATTCAACTGGCAGGCCACAGTGGCTCAGACAGATCCATTCTCACTATTCTATGTCTCACACATAATGAGTGTTTTGTGTGGTTGCCTAAATGTACATTTACCTAATTAGTCAGTCAACCAGATACATAATTCATATTTCAAAATATGTGTACCTGACAGTTCAGAATGACTCAAAATCACAGTTATGTTTTATTTCCTGCCATGATTTTGTTTTTTTAACTTCATTTAGAGAAAAATTAATTAAAATGAATATCTACACTTTAAGGCTAACCTTATGGCTATGTCACAAGCTAATAAAATCAAGGATCGTTTTCCTTTCCCTTTACTGCCATAGCCCAAGATGATGGGTCTTCAGATCTCTGTATTAATCTTATATGAATATTGTATGATTTTCCCATAATCTCTTGGTTTGTGAGGTAATCATGTAGTACTAACTGTGACCTGAGATTCAAGTGATGCTAAACCTCACTCCAGGTTCCTGTCCCATTGTCCAGCAGTTCAACGTCTGAGACAAAATACACTCTGAATTTTTTCTGTTCCTTTAAGTTAATTCTCCTTGTCCTTTCCATTTTAGCATTAGTCCTTTATACCTCCTTGTCTCTGCTTCTATAACTCCCACTAATACTGACTTGATGCATTTATCAAGTGGTGAATAATATGTAGTAAGGTTCAAATAAGGTAAGCAAGACACAATTCTTTCTTTGATTCAAAGAGTCAGTTCTCTTAATAAGAACATGTGTCATTTGATTGGTCATCGAATCTTGTGTTTCAGGTCACAGAGATAATTCACTGTAGCTGGAGCTTTGCTTATGATAGGTGAGGAGCAGGCAATCAAAATTATTTTACTCTCATGCTCCAATGCAGTATTGCAGTGGGATTTTTGCTAGTTTTTTCACTCCTTAGTCTGAAGTTATAGGCCTCTCTTATAAAGTTCTTCTCATTCTTTTGTAGTTTTGATCACAGAGAACACGGGTTATTTTTTTCTCCTCAATCATTATTTTCAATAGAAAAACCCGACTTCTGTTTTATGGAGCAAGATCCTGGAATCTGCCGAGGGTATTTTTCCAGATATTTCTATAACAAGGAGTCACAGCAGTGTGAAAAGTTCAAGTATGGTGGGTGCCTGGGAAATCAGAACAACTTTAAGGCCTTGGAAGAATGCCAGATTGCCTGCCAGGACAATTGTAAGTTTCTTCTTGTTGTTCTCATTTTTATTTTTATTTTTGAATGAAGTATGGATTGTTTTAAGGGATTTGTGGGGAAGGGGTATAATGCAAATAAAGGACCTGGATTCTGCAATAAGCACTGCATCGAGCTAACACATTTAGCCATGAGCAATTAAGGAGTTTGTTTGTTTGTTTGTTTGTTTTTAAATAGCATAAAGCTAGTGCTGGTTATCTGGCACTGCTTAGTTCCAATAAATGGTGCAGAATTCCTGATTCTTTCAGTTAAATATCTGTACATATTTTCATCTTATAAATTCCAGTAAAATATTCATTAACATTGTCTAGTGTACCTAAAAATATTTAGAATATTATAATTTTAAAAAAATATCTTTTAAATCAAAATTAATATGTTTGATATCACATCCCTAGTGCATATGCAAATTTCATTGATCAAAAGTCCATTGCCCCATGCATGAAATAAGAGTAAATTTTTATATAATACAAAAGACAATTAATGGAAAAAATACAGGGCCATGTGGGAGATATTGGTTTAGCTCCGCAGATTTCAACAGATCTATATCATGCCTCGTTTCTGGCCTGAATCTGGATAAGGGTCATATGAATTGTTAGTAATAATACATATTTGAAAGGAGTTTTATATGTGCAGTGACTAGAATGTTGGCAGTGCAACAACTAAAATAATGAATTTCAGTTCAGATCTTAAATTATTTGGGGGAAAAAGTGGTCCCAGGATAGCATTTGTATCAATCCCATATGATAAAAATACCAGTGGGGGTTGGAGGAAGGTTGGTTTTATTAATATTATTAATTCCACACTTGGAGTCAGTCAAACCAATATTAGTCACGTTAGTTTCAAGGCCTAGGCTGTCCAGATATCCCTTTAGCCACTATTTCTCTCTTTTTCTTTCAGCAAATTCACTGCAATTAGACCACCGTGACGAACACCCCATCATGATGAACAATAGCTCTCCTGTTGCAAAGCCCAGTGAGTTTCCAAGGCTTTTTGGTAAGAATTTCCTTTTGAATTTGTCTGGGTAAAACAAATGGAGATGAGCACTCCTCTGAAAGTGAAGGGGTAAAATTATCTATAGATCTACAGACATTAAGAAATACTTGGCTGCAAAACATAAATTATTTGTACATAATATGTATGGTAGAGACTGAACAGTTTTCTTCTATGGCCTGGAGTAAACATTGACATGTAAGAGACACTAAAATTGTGAGACACGTAATTACCATAGGAAAGGTTAAAATCAGTTACTGTGTGGCAACAGAGAAGGAGGAAGTGAATAAATATGAGCCATGTCTGAGCCTACCTGACTTTTTCCCACATAGAGACTAGGGTGTCTGCCTTCCATACATAGCAAGAGTTTCTTGGCTTTTTCCCCCTATGCCAAATTAATTCTCTGCTGGTGATTTGCAGCTGTATTACAGACCCTTTCAGCCACCTGGATGGTCCATGGGGGCCATAACCAGTTTTCGGAATTTGGCCCAGTAAAATTATCGGGCCTGATTCTCATGTACACTAAGACCATTTTACACTACGCTGATAAGGGGGTATAAGTAACAGGTGTAAATTACATTTGTATCCATTTCAAGGCTGTCAGAGAGGTGTAGAATCAACTGTATGTAAATAAGCCTCAGGCCCTTCAACTCTGACATTAGCTCTGGACCAGTTTCCACAGCTGAGGACTGTGCATTAGAGATTGAGAATTTGTCCAGGTTTGAAAGGTAATTGTGGTTGAGGCATGTCAATTTGTGATCCACAGTTGTACAAGAGGGAACACGCAACAGCTGGGAAAAGACTGATCACTCTCACCAAGTCTTTCTGGTGGTCTTCTGCACTTGTACTCACATATACTTCCTGAGATTGAGTGATGGCTAATGTATTCACTGAGCCTTCAGTGTTTGACATTGGCTATAAGATAATGGATGGGGAATGTGTCAGTGCTCTTTGCCTAGTGAGATTTTGATAATAAACTCTGGATATGTATTCGTTTGTGTTGTGTTACATTTCCTGCATGCATTGTGGTGATATTCACTGTTGGGTTGAGGATAAGCTTTTGTGACGCTGTCTGTTTTGGGTACCAGTCTGCAGCATTGGATGCTGAGACAGCAACTCACAGTTGCTGAAATAGCTAAGCTATTAGCAGAGAAGACAGCATTTTGGATGACTATTTTGCTGAAAAGTCTTACGTGAGTGGAAGCTTTTTCTAACAAGAAAGCATAAATACAGAGTCATAATAGCATGTGAATTCCTTGAGATATATTTACTAATTATGTGAGTCTGAAAATCTCACACAAAATAAATATATGAAAATGAAACAGCATAATCAATCATAGGGTTTTTTTTCTAAAGCATTTTCTATTTTTAAATAAATGGGCACATTATTGACCCAATAAATAATACTCTCCAAGGAATCACTCATTATAGGAAATATATTAATATGCCATTGAAAATTTATTTAATCTCTGTTTCAAAGAAAGAAATGCATTGTTGGTGATAGATCAGAAGCTGCAGAAACATCAAATAAATAAGCTAATCCAACAAACCTATTGCTATACAGAGAATTGAAATCTTCTATTTCTAGATGGAACTATATTTCTTCTTTAAATGCAAATTTGAAACTTCTTGCTCACTACGATCATCTTGCTGACAGAAAAGATCATTTAGTCTTATTCTCCCTCTGGGTGTAAATCACAGGGGTAACTTCATTTTGCACTTCTGGAAAACCAGAGAAAGTGAGCCAAGAATCAAACCTTTCATTTTGTGATGGAACAGAAAGGGGAAGCTGACCTGTGATATTCAAATACTCCACTGTGCCATTTAAAAATGGTATAGAAGTGAAATCCCATTATCAGCACAGTCCGTATGCAATTATGCAGGTTGTCAATTCCTATTCTTGTTACTAAAGATTCTCTCCAAACATGGCCCTGACCCTCTACTGGGGTAAATTGGCATTGTTCTACCTGTTAACATGCCTGTAGCAATTTATACTCACAGATCTGGTCTATTGGATGCAAGATCTGATCATCTGTTATCTTTGTAACAGTTCTGCAATTTATGTGAAGATTGTTCAGCTTTCTCTTCCTTGGCAGTCAGAAAGCTGAGACTGAAGTTTAGGTACTGCAGTAAAGTAGGGCTCGGGGAACAGTTCGGTGATATCTCTGAAACTATTAGATATATGAAAGATAATACGGCAAACGTGCATTGTGTCACACTTGGCTCTTGGAGCCTATCCATGGATGGAGGGAGAATGAGTGAGCTGGCTGTTTCCTGTAAAGGAGTCCAAACAGCCTGTGCCCAGCCCTCAAGTACAGGACTGAATCCCTGTTCAGTGGTGGTTCCTCTTTCCTTCCCTGTTTTTCAACAAATTTCAGAACTTTCCAGTCTGAGTACTCAAGGATCTCCAGCTTCCCAGCTTCTGGCTTCCCATCAGGAAACCACATGTAGCTCTGGGGAGGCTGGAAGCAGACTGCCAGGTTGCCAGGGAGCTGGGTAACCCAGATGCCAAGGCCTGGCTTCTGTCAAAAGCTTCAACCGAACCGACATGTTCCCATGGAACATTTCTATTCCATTGTATCAGCAGTTTCTGATGGAAAAGCTGTTTTGTTGGAACACTTTCTGCCATCTCTACTGGGAAGCCTGTGTTCTGTTCCTTGCATGTATATAATACAATGGATTCTTTCATTGCCTGTTCATGACCACATGGTGCTGAGCTATGGGACATTTTATCTGGCAAATAATAAACATAGGAAGTCCAAGTTTCTGAAATTGTCACTGGAGATCTAAAACCTGTATAAATTAAGGGGTTTGGAAAAACAGGAAAACAAGAATACAGAGGATAAAGCCAAAAATCTTTAAGGGTCATAGAGCTCAAGGCCGGAAGGGACCACCAGATCATCTAGTCTGATGCCCTGTATATCACAGAACACCACCACCCAGCCATCCGCACACAAACCCCAAATGGAAAAACTGCCTTGACTTCAGTGGGCTTTGCATCAAACCCATAATGTTGTTTTAAGTGCTAGTAGAGTAATGCTGTAGTTCCAAGCATAAAAAAATTAGATGTATGACACCTAATTAGAGCAGTCAGAGGTATGCTTGCAGAGTGTGTAGACATACGCACGCTAGCCAGCCTACCAACGGCAGTGAAGTTGTGGCAGCACAGACCTCAGTGCTGACTAGCTGCCTAAGTACGTACCCAGGATCCTAGGCAGGCTTGTACAGAGCATGCTGAAGAATGTGCTTAATTGCTATTTTTTA
This sequence comes from Lepidochelys olivacea, assembly GCF_965140295.1. Lineage (NCBI taxonomy): Eukaryota > Metazoa > Chordata > Testudines > Cheloniidae > Lepidochelys > Lepidochelys olivacea. Next base: position 50,778,128 of record NC_140421.1, on the reverse strand, counting down.
AAACAATTAGTGTCTACTGCCTGTGCAACAAGACCTAGCCTGGTTAGCTCAAAGGCTGTCCAGACCTCTCTGTGGTCCACCCACTGCTGGGGAGTGTCGGGGGGGGGGGTTTGGGAGGGGTGGAGTGACACACACACACTGTGCAAATGTGGTTACATACTTCTAACATGTTTTTTTAAATTGTGTCAATCTCCCATTGATGGAGACTATCCCAGTAGTCAATATATTAAAATCAAAATCCGTTAATCATCTGTATAATTGTGGGACATGAAATCCACAATAGAGCTTGTTTCTTTTTATCATTACATTTTTTTCTTAATTACGGCCTTCATGCAGAGTTGTACATAGATAAAGGGTACAGATTTTCACAGGCTGGCTGTTTCCATGAAGCTGCACAAAATGCAGGGGACATGCAGGCATCCTGAAGATTGTGACAATCCATTTCAATGGGGATTGGGTAACTATTAGTCTTCTTATTTTTTTACAGAATGCCTTGGACAATGTACAGGGTAGTTTTTTAGAAACAGTACAGTTAGAAAGGATCCTGAATAGCATTCAGATATCACTCCAAAGGGTGTATTACACATGCCTGGATTAGACAGTCCTTACTCAGCTGAAACTACTTCATGGGAAGAGGAAAGTTATGTAGGAATGTCCATGAGCTGGCAGTTGGAGAGTTCATAGGGTTGCCACCGCTCCAGGATTGTCCTGGACTCTCCAGAAATTAAAAATTAATCTTTAATTAAATATTATGTCATGTGATGAAATCTTTGTCCAACCAAAATTGGCAACTCTAGTTCCAGAGGGAAAGTCCATTATGGAAAGGAAATATGGGCTTTACAAAGTGTTAGCTGTCTCCCAATCATTGTGATGAACCCATATTTTTGGGGCACTTGCATGCATGTTCATGATATTTTCCCAGAGGGCCAGCTCCATGGCACTAATTCCCGGGACACACTTGCTCGCAGCATGACAATTCCCTGAGGCAAGGATTTTTTCTAGAAGATGAACAAACCAGGCAAGTAATTTATATTCCCAACTTAAACTCTGTGAAATATTATAACATCCCAGTCTCATCTACCTGTTGTCACTGATATGCCCTTCTTTTGTGTTTTTTTCCAGGTTCAAAAGTTCCCAGATTAGCATAGGTAAGTATGTTGGTCTTTACTGCTTCCTGAAGCAATCTTTGTGTTTCAGGGCATAACTTTATCTCCAGCTGAGGTCAGGATGAAATTCACTCTTAGCATAAACTTGTTCAGTTAGCCCTGGTGTACACAAGAAAGTTGCACCAGTTTATTAAACTAAAAGCTGTTTTAAAACAGTGCATACCCCAATTTGGACAGTCTCTTGTTTTGCTTTGGGTGGCTTATTTAAAATTAATTTAAACCTATTCCTGATTAATTTCAGAATAAACTGAAATAAACCTAGTTTAATCCCAAATAAGGTGTCCTCACAGGAGTTAGCACTGGTTTAACTTAATCAGTTTAAAATCACAACTTTAATTAACCAGTGCAACTTATGTTGGCAAAGTCTAAGAAACATATTGCTGGCATTTTTTGTAATCTTCGTCTGAAGCTTTGTCGTTGATCTGTCAGACTCAAAACCCTGGTGCATTTGTCCTTTCTGGAATAACAATCCTTATGCTCACTAATTCTTTTTCTCTCTTCTCTCAACATTTCTCCAAATGATCAATGAACCCTTTTAGTTACATGATTACATCCCATACATAACATATTTATTCCCGTACTGAAACCTGAAAAGACTACATTTGCCTTAAAATGCAATTAAAAATTCTTTACTCAGTTTTTGCATTCAAAGAATTTTTGTTCAACACTGTAATGTTCTTAATGTTGCTTAAAAATGTATAGTTCCATTTTACTGTTATTTTCTTCCCCACCACAATTACTACTTTTTTCCTTCCCAGCAATATTTCACACTATTTTTCATAATGCCATCCAGGGAACCTGTTAGCTAATCATACTTTATCTGCAAATATTTTTGGTAATGAGAACATTTGTAAGACATGTAAAATGTAACTCAGTTTTCTCCTTTCTTTTTCAGCCTGCAGTTCTTGACGTTTGTAGCCACCTCGTAGCCTGTTGCTTGCTGAGTGGCTTGTCTGGTTCGTCGTTCTATATCTTCAGGATGCCTTTGGCTCTGTTATACTGCAGTCTCTCCTGAAAACGTCCAGTCTTTCTGTGCTCTGAACTGGCTTTTACAGCTCTCCAGCCTTGTGGTTTCTTCAAGAATCTCTGTCTGGCTTCTTACCGTCCTCTCATCTGTTCAAATCTTGTAGAGAGCAGCCCTGCTAGCTCCCTAAATGACAACTGTGTCCTCCAGGAATCTCAGCACTCAAACTGATATAATGGCTCCCATTCCCTTGAAACTTCAGCCTTCTTGCCTTCAGAAGCTATATGCATAATTTTCACTTTGGCTTCTGAAATAGGCCTGAGCCCATCTAGGGTGGTCGGTCATCCTGCTTCTCCATGCTTTGGTGCTTCTTCCAGCCTTGGGTTAGCTCCCTGGACTTGGTTCAGCTTCCAGTTCTTCTGGACACAGTAACAGAGAAACAATAAGAGCAATAATAGGACAGCAGCCTTTCTGCTTGGAACCTTAAAAATGTAACTGCCATACTACTAACACCAGATTCCAGTAGCTTCTCTATTGATTGTTGTGCCTACTCTTGCCCTTCATTCCTTGGTTAGACTGTCGATCACACTGTCTGCTCTGTCGGGAACTTTCTTATTGGGCAATGTTGTTTTTACTCTGACATTAGGTTTAGCCCTCCAAATCTACACAGCCAGAGCCCAATCCTGCAAGGTGCTGAACACCATCAGCCCTCAGTGATATGAAGGTGTGCAGCCCCTCTGAGGAGCAGTCACTTCATTAGGTTTAGTAACATTTTGGAGGTACTATTTTAATATCGTCAATGTTTAAATTACTCCTCTTTTTTTGCAAGGTGTGTCAATTAAACCTTCTCACCAGTGATGTTAAATGGCACCTCTTTCTATAATGTTAGCTGAAAGCATGAAGCACTTTGTATTACTACATATGCAGTGGGGCAAGTCCTGCTTTTTTTACTTCAAATGTGAGGACAGAATTTGTCCTAGTATGTTGTGCGATCGTGTAATGAAAGATGCTAGTGTAATGCATACTGTACATGCGAGGGGGCAGAAGTAAAGTCGCTGTGAAATTTACCTATGAATTTCCTGAGCTTTGAGTAATTGAAAACTCATACCTAATATTGCCTTAATGTACTTATTTGAGGGGGGGCTTGCTCACATTATACCTAGGTATGTGTTTAAACTCTGCAATTTGTGACACTGAATATAACAGATAAGGAAACAGTACCAGACACTCAGTGGTGCATCTAACCATGTTTCCTCAATGTTCTTAGAACCACCTCCTCTCCCTTCTCTCTGCCTGACCCCTGCGGATCGAGGCCTTTGCAAAGCCAATGAGAAAAGATTCTTCTATGATCACTCAACAGGAAAATGCCATCCATTTAGCTACAGTGGGTGTGGTGGGAATGAAAATAATTTCACTTCCAAAAACTCATGTCTGAGGACCTGTAAGAAAGGTAGGGAAATCAACAGAGCAAAGAGGTTAAGATTCTGCTGTCCAGAGCCTGAACATTTCATGCAAGTGGGTATGCTGAAATATAACAATGAAAAGATAACAAAAAAGTGCTATGATTCCAGCAAAGAATTGCATATTAGATGTTTTATAACTGTTCAAATAAAATACACCTGTAGTACAACAAACAGTTAAGCAGTTGCTCGATCCATTAAATTCAGCAAACGATTATCTCCACAGCGCAGTATGTTGTAATGTTAATTGGAATTACATGTGTGCATCAAGAAGAGAATACGGCCTCCTTTTAGTAAAGCGTTTAAGCACGTGCTTCACTTTCAGCCTGTAAGTAGTTCTGTTCCATTGAAATTAATAGGACAAACTCACATGATGAAAGCACTTTACTGAATCAGGGTCTTAAGGCCAGATTTTCAAAGGTGTTTAGGCACCTAAAAATCCACATAGGTGCTTCTGAAAGTCCCAGTAGGTAACTAACTTCTCTTGATTGCTAACTTGCTTAACCACTTTTAAACATCCCTCTAAGTCAGTGGTTCTTAACCTAGGGTGGATGCACCCCCTGGGGGTCCAAGATGCCCTTTCATGCCAGAATGAAACATGCCAGATTTTTTTTTTAGAAGGTAAATCATCGAAAACACAAATTAAGCACAGGCACATAAGTACAACTACTTTGTTTCATCAAACCTAGGTGTTCATTAAAAAATGTATAATGTTAATAATTACTGTAATATACAAACAAAAATATATCTAGGTTTAAAGAACTGACCTACTTCAGCGATTTTTGATAAGGGGTGCGAGAACATATTTTGAGAGCCCAAGGTGTGCAGGCTGCAGGAAAGGTTAAGAACCACAGCTCTATCCTCATCTTTAAGAACCTAAATACCTTTGAAAATCTGGTTCTAAATGCTTAGCTGTTATAAAATCCAGACATATTTAATACTATGCTGTGCCAACAAGCCCCAACTGCACCAGGTAGCAAGGGATCAGTTTTGTAAAATGAACTCGCTTTTGGGTTTGCTCATTTGTCACTGTGGGAAAGAAGTGCTGATGTGAAATCTCAAGACTCTTACACAAGTTTATTCTGTCTCTGTCTTCCCTTCCTGAGCACTGGAGTAAATAGGAGAGCATACTTCCCCCCGTATTGTAACATGGCTCCCGATGTTCACAATCAGCATAATAATAATGGTGGTAAAGCAATCTTCACTGGAACAAATAAAATGGGGATGCTCCAATCAATGCGATTTCAGGAGAAGACATCCACTTTACTGCCTGTGCACAAAGGGCCAAATTGTGCATTCAGATACACATGTGAAAGTCAGCCCTATACAGCGAGTGAGCGCAAACCCTATGCACCGCTGAAGCCCTCCAAATAGGGCATCAATGTGAGACTTATGTGGCACAGGGCCTCGTGTTAATCTCTGTACAGGGATGAATTTCACTCATTGACTTCATTAGAAGTTTCATGTGTGGCTCTCAGAGCAGAATTTGTTCCATAGAACATCTACCTTACAGCAGAATATTGCAGATTTTTTTTTCCAAAAAATTGGAGTCATTAAGAAATATTAGGCCGAATTCTGCTGTCACTGATCCAGCTCTCGTTACAGGCAATGGGACTCTTGCCATTGACTATAGTGGGCTTTGGATCAGGGCCACTTACAGTGCTGTAAATCAGAGTTAACTCCTTTTTAGAGTCAATGGAGTTACACCAGTGTATGTAAGAGCTGAATCAGGCCCATGATCCCAGCTGATCGCACACATTCTGCTTTAAGCTACACCAGTGTAAATCTGTAGTAACTCTAGTATGGAAGTACACAGGTGTAACAGAAAGCAGAATCTGGTCCTTCTTTATTTTCATATGATATGGATGTCTTATTTGGTACAGTGTGTAAAATTAATTTTTGTTTGCCATTAGATTTCAGTAAAAAACAAGGACGAAGAGGCTTAATGAAAATCAAGCGAAAAAGAAAGAAACAGCTGTTGAAGCTGACGGAAGATGAAATCATCATTGAAAGGATATAACTTCCGCTTTTTTAAAAGAGAAATGTGAACTACTCCATTATCTTTTATCTGTGAACGAAAGCATTAACAACAGCATTTTTAAACTCCTTACTGTATCGATCATTTGATTATGCATTATTGGGCGGCTTATCTATTTTGTTTTGTATTCCTCATTCATGTGTGCTAAGCGATCAGCATTTCATTTTTTTCGGATAAACGTAGTTAAAAATGCAGTTTGGCAATGTACACTCGCCAACGGAGCTGAAGCAGGACAAAACAGACTGTGGGTGTATATCTGAGCCACAATGATTCAGAGATCAGGCAGGCTTCACCTAGTCTGTTCTATTGTCTTGTTTGTCTTCCTCTGGAAACTTTCTTCTCGAAAGGAAGTATAATGCTTTTTATATAGGAGCATGAATAATTAATTCCTGAATACAGATAAAAAGCTATTGCTAAAAAGAGACACTGGGCCTGATTCTGATCTCATTTATTATATATTCTGTAAACCAGGTCTTAACTCTGCTGGAGTCCGTGGAGCCAGACTGCTGTAAATGGGGTGTAAGATCAGAGTTAATCCCACTAAGACCACAAAGAGAATATTCAAGTCATAAACAGGTGGAGAAATGTCACTGTGGATCTTCACAAAGCCCAAAGTATATCAGGGACACAGAGCTCTACAGTTGAAGTCATCAAGCCTCACCTTGTTGTGGCAATGGAGACATGGCTGGCAAGATAATAGTTCCCAGTAAAGCAAGTCTATCTTTGTCTATTTAAAGACAAAACAAAAAATTGTAAGCAAGTTGGTCACTTTAAAGATCTCATGACATGTCCTGTGCCTCTGAAAATATAATAGATGCTGGATAGGTTTGGGCTGGTTTTTTTTGTTTGTTTGTTTGTTTTGTTTTTTAAAAAGAGTATTTATCATTTCCATATGTTTTGCTTTGAATACAATGTCTTTGTTCCACATGGCAATAAAGGCTTGGCATATATAAAAATGAGCTGGTTTTCAGAATACTTATCTTAATTGATATGGCCCTACTTCCATGATATGTGAGCCCATCATACTCTTAAATGTATCTATCTTTCCTCACTATACTTTGAGCCATAGGAAATTGCTCTTATCACTGATTTACAGACAGGGAATTGAAACAGAGAGAGAAACTAAAGGTCAGATTTTTGAAGGTATTTTGGTGCCTAAAAATGTAGACAGATACTTTGAAAAATCCCAGTAGCTGCCTATCTGCATTTTTAGGCACCAAAATACTTGACCCTATGTGACTGACTGGTTCAAGTCACACAGAAAATTGTTGCAGAAAAAGGAACTGAACCTATATCTGCTATGTACAAGGATAGTATCTCAGCCACTGAACCATCCTTCTGTCTAGTATGAGTTGTCTGAGTGATTTCAGAAGCCTATACTTTTTGTATTATTTGTCCTCCGCTACATTTTGTGCTACTAAGCCTGCTTTGAAAAATACTTCTAGGACTGAAATATTCACTGAAAAATATGATGCCTTATTCTTGTATCTTATATAAATCTCTGTGAGGAGCAAAGAATCATAATGTGATAACTGCTTGACTGGACCAAATTGAGCTCTTCTTCACCAGTGTAAATCCAGAATAACTCCAATAACTAGTGAAGATCAATAGTGTCGTTTCTCCCCACGTGTAATTTGTTTTATAGTACTAATGGGTCTGATTCTGATCTAACTTACTGCAGTTCAAAGTCTACACTGGGGTAACTGACAGCATAACTTGCCCCAACAATCACATTATGACTGTACTCCTCAGTCCCAGCGAAGCATGTTAGGATCTTTGGATGAAAGATTCAGTAAAAATGTTAGTTTTTATTTTAACGTATACTCGGAAAATCAGATGAAAATATGTTAAATCAAACCTAGAATGAGAAACATATTCAGTATTATATAAGGAAGCTTAGACATAAATTGTGCAGATTATTAACTGCATTGTATTGGAGCAGATAACTTTATTAGACAACTGGGCAAGTTAATAATGATAAGTGCAGTTAGAAGGCCTGATCTTGCATGGTTACTCAGACTAAACTCCCATTGGCCTGGTTCTCACTTACGCTATGGGCCATTATAGCACTCTGGCAATATCATTTATACTCCCTTTAAGGCACCATTACACTGCCAGAACAGTATAAAGGGGTCCTAGTGTAAATGAGCATCAGGCCCCTATTCTTTAGTAGTAAGAGTACGGTTCTCAAACTAGCAACAATTCTAAAATGGAATTGCATTATCCATTCTTAGGGAAAATCTTTTCTTTTTCATCAAGTCTGCTCCATGGCTGCCATTGCAATCCCAGGGTGTCACCATTTGCAATGTTGAGACTGTAAAGGAGCTTAAAGTAATGGGACCTTCAGTAGTATGTAAATCAGACAAATATTGGTTTCACTTATTACTTCATGTACTAAGAAAACCTATTGCAAGTGGATTAATTGTGTATGCTTCTTCTTCAATCCAAAACATTGCTACTAAAGTGAAAGCTGAAATCGGACTTTCACTTTATGCAAAACCCTGTCTTTACTGTATGGTTGTTATAAAAGTGCAAATCTGCTAAATATTGTTTGCAATGTTATTAGCCCTGTTGTCTTTTACTGTAATAACCATGAGTTTCATGAAACATTGTTCTCTTTTTATCCATGCATTTGTTTCTGTATGGTAATCTGGATTTTGTAGCATAGTAATAAATGGAAAAATTCATGTTGGTGTTTTCTTATAATGCGAAATATTCTCTTAAAACCTTCATAATTGGCTCAATTTGGCAGAACATCGATTTGATTAGTTCACACCACTAACAAGGCAATGCAGGAATTGTTTACATTTTAAATCTATTTTTCCCTTCTGCCCAAATAAGGAGAGTGGCTATTCAGTTGGGAAAGTAATCCAGATAAAGGATCCACTCCTGGATTGTACGGTGCTTATTACTGTGAGTAGCCCCACTGAAGGGATCACCATGGATCAGCCTGCAGGTAAGAGGATGGGCAGTTGACAGAGGGCAGCCCAAGGAAGGAGTGAGTGGGTATGAAGTATTGTTGACACCCCCTCTTCCCTTGGGCCTTGGCTTGCCACTGATTCCCCCAGGGGATTGGAGTGTTGTGCTCACTATGGGGAGTTAAAGCCAACACCACTTCCTGTGTGATGCACCACGTCATAGAAAACACTACGTGCAGCGGTAAGTACTTGCAGGATTTGTCTGTCTATGGTAAAAATAGCAACAAGCTTTTTTAAAAAGATGAAATATTTTAAATATACAAAACTGGTCCTGTTTTCTGAAGCGTTGAACCCATAAAGCCTCTGCCTCTCTGCTTGAAACAAGATCACTTCATTCTCCTCCCTTCTCTGCCCCAAGGAATCCTGACATCAGGTTTCCTCAGCTGCTGACTGTCCACAGAACCCTGCTTAAAGGGACATTCCCTCTACAGGATGAAGGGGAGGGAAAGGTGGTCATTTGGCACGTCAAAGTCTACTGTAACCTGGGGCTATCTTTCATTTATGTCCGGAGCTCTGCAGTGTTGGTGGGGGGTGATGTCCACCTGCTTCTCTCCAGCCTGATTTTTGCTCCCATATCAACGCCCCCCCAACCCCCCATGTGCAGATCAACAGTGCATGCCACACTGTTTACAGAGACCGACCCATTGTTATTAGAATTGTATTAATGATAAGATTACATTTATTGTGCTTCTTTCATCCTGAAGAGGATCCTTTGCTGCTTTACAAATCGTATCTATGAGAACATTGCAGTAGGTAAGCAAAATAAGGGCTGTGTGTGAAGACCACACTGTGCACCACAGGAGGAGAGGGTACAGAGATGGTATGAGGCTCAATGTGGTGTTGTTCCACAGTCCAGGGTGATTCCCATGGTTGGCATAAATTACAGCAGCCTGGAGAATTTGACTCTTAAGTATTCTCCATTGGAAAGAAGAGCAATGAATTGAAGAGTAGGATCAATAATAAGTGACTCAGCAGTATCCAGTGTTTCCATCCAGAAAAAGGAGTTGAGCATTATCTGACAGACAGGTATTGCACAGCTGGGGTGAAATTCTGGCCTCATAGAAGTCAATGGCAAAACTCCCCTTAATTGCAATAGGACCAGGATTTCACCCCAGAAGAATATGAACCATCAGTCTTTGAATGTGCAGGATTTGGGCATGCACCAGTCATCTGGGAAGTGTAACTACAGTTCCCCTCCACCTATCCTGTTTCGTTAAGCAGTAAGAGCTAGTATTTCATCTTTAAAAAATCTTTCTTCACATCCCATTTAACATAGGAAAAGACTCATGTTCCCACAAAGTAATCCCTTATTGGCTATTTACCCTTCTGAGGGAAAGCCACTACAGCCTGATCAGTCTGTCCCCTGATATAATCCACAGCAGAGCTTCCTTTCATTTTCCTTTCTCTCATTCACACAGCGCCTCTTCCTCTGCTCACTGTGATACCCTCAGAGCAACTAAGCTCAGAGTAATCAACTGTGATGAAGTGGGTATGTTCTTACTGTTTTGTCTGAATACTGTGTGTGCCTCAGTTTCCCTTATGTGTTATTCAAGTATCTAAGTGGTGGGACAAGGGTGTGTGATCATTGCAGAGACCCCTAGGGGCAAGTGTGACTGCCAACTGTCTGCCTGGGCACAGAGAGAATGGTATCCTGTATCTGTATCCTGGTAACTGATAGCCAAGGATACAGAGCCAGTTGGAAGAGATGGAAAACAAAGTGAGACATGCAGGTCAGGTGACCTGTTTACCCAGGAAAAAGATAAAGTAAAGAGACGGGGCAGCAGCTCGTGACTGAGGCTGGCTGCTGGAAGCTGGTCAGTCTCTTGGTTTGGAACTCAGGGGATAGCCCAGGGTTTCCCCCAAGATGGAATTTTCTGAATCTTCCTGCTTTCTGTACTAACAAGATCTGTTCTGTGCTGTGTTCCCATCAACTAATAAACTCTTCTGTTTTCCAACGCTGGCTGAGAGTCACCTCTGACTGCAGAATTGGGGTGCATGGCCCTTTGGGGGGTGTAAGGCTTCCCCAGGTGTCCCATCCAGGTGGACTCGCTGCAGGATGCTCACAGTGTGGACAGGTGTGCTGAATGCTCCAGGGTCAGACCCAGGAACAGGCTTCTTGCCCTGGTGAGAATGTGCTCTGAGGGAAAACACACTGCACTAGAATCATGCCTGACTTCATTCAGAGCTGTTTCAGAGCACCAGCACTGTGACTCTGTGACACCAACAGGTTACACTTGCTCAACAAAGACAATTAAAAGTGAAGGATGAATCTTTATTGGATAACAGAGTTGGTTGGATGGAAGGAATAAAGGGATCTAGGCCAAGGTTACAAAAATCAGAGAACTGAATGCTATATCTTAGTGACACCAGTAACCATATTCCTGGCATTGAATATAGTTCATCGATTCCTTTCTTTAGCCAGAATCCATTCAGATTATTTTGAAGGAAACTTAGACTGTGTTCAGAACTTTCATTTTCTTTTCACATCTTAATTCTCTTAATATACTCACCCCATCACGTTTACTACTCTTCTAATCTGTATTCTCTTTCCTCCATGCTACTTATTTTTCTCTTAGTTCTCTTCTCTCTCCAGCTTTTTCCCTCTGTTCCACCCATTCCTTTTTCCACTGCCATCACACCTGCTTTAAGAACCAGTACATTTCTTTAAATTTTAATAAGATGTCTGCCCTTCCAGATTCAATGTGTTCCTGCATATTAACTTAGAGACTAACCAATTTATTTGAGCATAAGCTTTCATGAGCTACAGTTCACTTCATCGGATGAAGTGAGCTGTAGCTCACGAAAGCTTATGCTCAAATAAATTGGTTAGTCTCTAAGGTGCCACAAGTACTCCTTTTTTTTTTACTAACACGGCTGTTACTCTGAAGCCTGCATATTAACTTGCAAGTCAATTTTGTTCCTCACAGCTATTTCCTTAAGGTGTTATCATTTTAAAATTGGGTTAGTTTAAAAATAAAATGAAATGTAGATAGATCTCAGGAAATAATTAATGAAAATTCTCATGTTTTGTTTCTATAAAACTGGGTACGTTAGAGATCAGTGAACTTCAAAGAGTTTGGAGGTTTCTTTGCGAAAGTACCCATGTTGCATCCATAACCTTTTCTGAACATACAGCAGAGCATTTTGTCTGCAAAACAAATCTGGAAATCTATCAAAAATAGTCTCTCATTGGTCTAGAGGTAGCTCATAGTTTTAATCAGGAAGAAAATAACATGTGAACAGCATGTGTTTGGTCTTAGTATTTCTGCTCATGACTAGAACCAGAAAATGCCTAAAAATGGGTGGGGAAGAAAGTTACCTGAACTTTTTTCAAACCTCATTCATGTTCACATTGTGTTTGGCCTAACAAGTTGTATAATTTCTTATATTATCGGAAGTGGTCTGTGCAGCCCCTTCCATCAGCTATGTTTTAGTCATTCAAACTATGAAATGAAAACTGATGTTTAAATGATGTATGGGTGAATGTTGAACGCTAGATGGCAGCTTTACACTGCACATATCATAGTCTTCTAGGTAGCTAGAGAGTAATGTTTCCCCTGCCCCGGTTTAAAAAGATTTTCTCCAGTATAGTTCATAGCTGTTAACATGCTATAAAAGCTTGCTTGTATCTTGTTTCTTATGCTTGGTTGATTCACATAGTGTTATTACTCCATATGTTTTGGCAGAAGAGCTCTGGATTAGCAAATCTTTGGTGCACAAACCTTTTCTGTTTCACTTACTATATAACGGTAGGGTCACAAAACTCTTTTGGCTGCTCAGATTTATGTTTAAACCTCAGACCTGATGATCCAAGATTTTTCCTTTCTATCAAGTTAATCTGGATCATCACGTCTTGGGTGTAATCATAAGGCTGAGACCCTTGACAGATTTTGATGGTCCTACCACATTTACAGTAAGCTAAACATTGCTGGAGCATTTCATTTAAAAAAATGGTAGGAAAGAACATTATTTGCCAAAGAGAAATTGTGAATTTTAGAGGTGTTCAAGTAATAAAATACTCACTTCTTTGTCTACTACTCTGTGTCCATGGACAATTCTGCTTGCTTGGGTTAGTGTGCAGTATTGCTTCCCGAAAAGAAAGAATGAAAAGAAAGAATGAAAAGATCAATCTACATAACTACAGTACTAATTATTATTTTCCGGTGTGTTTTGCATAGATATTTATCATGACCAAGAACTAATTTCACATCAATGTTCAGGTTCAGATTGCTTCTCCTTATTTTCTAGCTCTTTATAGCCCAGCAGTGCTGCTAGAGAACAGGGTCTAGACACTTCCATATTTCCATGATACCACTTCCTTTTAAAACTATAAGCCAGTTTTACACTAGGGTAAGGCCATTATCCTGAGTGGAGTTACTCTTGATTTACATAAGTGTGAGTTCAGAATCAGACCCAGCGTCTTGTTTATTTTTGCTTGCATTGGCCAATAATTTAGCATATCAATTCTTAGTCTGAGTGTGTTTTTGTTTAAAAAGACATACATTGATCGTACTTTATTCTCGAACAATTCTCACATTAAGACCTCTGCAGTATATAGATGCAAATGAGTCAGATGACCGTTAAAGTCCCAATCCTGCAAATACTTATCTCATGAGTATCTTTACACAGGTGTGTGGTTTCATTCAATTCAATGGCACTACTTGTGTGTGACAGTTAGCAGGATTGGAGTCTAAGACTTCTTTAGCTCCCATTTGTTTTGGATTACAGCAATGTCATTTACATTTTCAAAATATCTATTGATTTGGGAAGCCTACAGTTTTGGGTGGCAGTTTAGTACACCTTAAATAGGCTTGATATTTTGAGGACAAGTCATCAGCATCTCAGAAAGTCACATGCCTGTTCCAAAATCTATTGAAGTTAGTGGAAAGATTTACATTAACCTTTGACCCAAGTTCTAAACTCATATGTTCTCAAGAATTCTCAAGCGGGGCAACCAAAAATTAACATTTCTGAGATCACTAGCCACTTTGGAAAATGTAGGTCTGAATTCTGTCTAGCAATGATTCACATGGCAAATTTTATTTTAATTTACCTTGATATTTTCTCTTGCACTCATGCAATCTCAGTTTTATTTGATTTTATTTTTTATTTTTTGCAACTGAAAAAAAAAGGGGGGAGGGTGAGACAGTAACAGCCTGGTAGTTTTAATTTAATATTTGTCTGCATGTGGAGATTTGATTCTGATCTTTAACATAATTTTATTCTTCAAATATTAAACTATTTCTGGGTATGTCTTCTCAGCACTTAACAGTCAAATGCCTAGAGCAACATACAGTGCTGTCATCTGTAGAAAGGATTCCGTCAGAGACGGTCAGGTCACTGAGGTAGTAAGGAATAATGCAACTATTGTCTTACATTCTTTGTTTATAAGTAAAGATTTAGGTTGGTTTATTTATCTCGAACTTGTTTTAAACTGGGCATGTTCCACTGAGTGGATATGTGAAAAAACAAGCAATTAAGCCCCCTTTTTGGAACAGAATGAATATTTTCAGATTCACTTCAAGGGACTAGTTTATCTGGATGGCAAGTTTCAACAGATCTCAGTGAAGGTGAAAGTAAACTAGCTTTCACTAGGAACAATACATTTGGATACCACATGAAACATGTCAGTGTTCAGGCTGTCTCCAGTTCTTGTCTGGGAATATTAGAGGAGCATTGCTTTCTGGGGGTGTGCTATTTGAGAAAGAAAGAAATTTAATACTAAATGCAGGCGGGGTCAGAGTGATGTAACAGGAAGCTCTGATGTTTCCCTTCTGCTGCTGATCACTTACAATCTGACAACCCTTCCAATTCTCCTCAGAGCAACCCCTCTCTCCACAGAAGACCAGAAGTAACCTCTTACATTCGGATCATCAGGCTCTGATAAACTGGATTTATACCCAGCTTGCAGGATCAGATTGTAGGTGATTTTATCAAATGATTTTATCATTCTCCACCTTGCTGGGGGGAGGGGGAGAATCACACTGTTTCATAAATTGAAAGGCAAAAATCAAATTGAGATCCAAGAATTTATTTGAATATTTTTTCAAAGGAACTGTGTTTGGTGAGTACAGATTAAAACAGATTTACTGTATTAAATAAGAGTGACATCCCTGTGGCATCTGAATGTACTTATCAAAATGGATATTAATATTATAAGGAGGAACTGCTTGTTTTTTAACCTGAGCATATTGGTAATCTGCAGAGGTAGAGCTATAAGAAAAAAGTCTTTGTTTATGTTTTTTATTGAACAAATGCTGAGCTGATTTTATAACTGATATTATTGTTAAAATATTTAACAAATTTATCAAAAGTTGGATTAGTAAAAAGAATGATACAAACAAGACACCCAAGTCAGCACTTAAAGGATTTTTTCACAAACCCTAATATTAGCTGATCAGGTTTCAGAATTTGCATCTGGAGAGGATTAGGGCTTTACTGGTTGGGAAATAGTCCTTAAAACTAATTCAGGACAACTGGGGTTCTTGCAAGAGAGGAAGAATTAAGTGATAAAAGCAGAGCAGTTTTCTTTACTGGATTTTCATTGTTATTGTACAGGAGAAAGAGATTACATCTGAGTTAGACCAGAATGACTCCTTGCTGCTTTATAACAGAATTTAAAAGGGTTTTGTCATTTTTAAGGAAAAGATAACTTTGTGTTTGTCAGTTTTTGGTGAGGGTATTTTTCACCCTTCTTTTTTTCAAGGTTTCTTTTCCCTGTGTGGCAGAGGGAGGGTTGGGGTGTTATTTGTGGGGGGGGGTAGGGGGTTGGTTTTTTCTTCGTTGTTGATCAGTTTAAAAAAATGTTTCCTCCTTTCCCCCACTTATTAAACCATTGCAATGTGGAAAACTGGAAATGTATGATTGGAGTGGGTGCATTTTTGTATAAAGGGTTAAGCTGACACTAAAGTTCGGTATCTATCTTGTTTGCCCTAGAGAGGATTAAACTTTCTAATTTAGAAGTAGTATTTCCTGTCTGTATCCATGAAGCCACATTCCTATGATCAGTTACCTTTGTTAGTCAATTGCTGCATGTGTGTATAAGTATGACTGGGGGGGGGGGGCCGCTGGTATCATGGATCATTAGACTCAAAACCCCCGTAAAAATGTATGCTAGTACTGGAAATCTATGTTGAGAAATAATAGCAGTGACCGTGTACATATGAGAGACAAATGAGACATTGTCCTGCAATAATTCAGTTAGCCCCTACTCACATTTTGAGGGTAAATCATAGAAGCGTCTGTGTTGTTACTATCTTACCTTAATAAATTCACATTTAATACCTGGGGCCAGGCTCAATCTGCTGCAAATGAGAGTAATCTTCATATATCATGGAACCTAGTCACTCATTTGCAACTGTGGGGGATTTAACAATTAAGTATGATGCTTTATAAATGGCTCAGTTATGCTCTCAGCTACACTGCCTCTAAATCTAGAGTAATTCCATTGAAATTAAAGGAGTTACACTAATCTAGATCAGCATGACTGATAGTCGGCTTTATTGGCTGCATCTTTTCTTTAAAGCTGTGGTTTTCAACCTTTTTTTATTTGCGGTCCCCTAGAAAACTTCGACTGGAGAGGTACAGAGCTCTTTGGAAATCTATTGTCTGCTTATATAGTTTGTCTTTTGCAGACCCCTTAGACGTAGTCTGCAGACCCCTGTTGAAAACCACTGCTTTAAAGAACACACAGAAATCGGCAGCATGAGGGAGGATGTGTTCAGCTGTATGTTGTGTATTACTTCACATATATTTTGCATGTGTGATTAATGTAGTAGTTCAGACATAGTAATACTATCTATTGTAGGCACCATGTTTTAGCCAGTTACTGTATTTAATTGTATGATTCTGCTTCCACTGAGGTCAAACTGTCAGTGATCCCAGGATCAGTCTTAAACTCGCAATAGGTGTGGGGCAAAAGGCATTTAGAGTTGATAAAATCAAACAATAAAAAAATACAGAAATCAGTGCTAATGTTGTTTTAATTAACTGAATACTAGAAATAATTGGATACAACAACTGTTTCCGCTAAATGGTTTAGGCTCCAATCTTTCACAAGCTTAACTTTGCTCAAGTGAGTAGTACCAGAGATTTCAATTGGACTACTCAAACGTGCAACATTAAGCGTGTGTGTAAATGGTTTGCAGGAGCAAGGCCCTAATCAAAAATGATTAGCATATTTTATACGCGATAACCAGCCAGTGATGCTGAGCAGTTTGGCTCAAATGATTTGATGTACAAAAGAAAGGTATTAAGTATACCTGACTACAAACCAGGGGTAGGACCAAATTCTGTGGTACTCAACATTCAGATTCTCCCAGGCTTATTCAAGCTCAGTGATATCGTGCTCTGTGATTCAACGCAAATACACTCTGAGCCTCAGCAGGCAATTGACTTCAGTGGGAGTTCTGCTCAATTTTCAAAAATGCAAGATTTGTCCCAACGAAACAACTTTTTTTTCTGATTTGGTACAACAGGTAAAGTCCTAGCCCCACTGAAGTCCATGAGTCTTTTTCCACTGACCAGCATTTCACCTAAGGTGTGCATGTTATAGTTAGGTTTAGTTTTGTGCTGAGGAATTAACTGCATCACAGATTTCAGGATGTCTCCCCTTACACCTTTTTGTTTTTTTATTGACAGGCTGCTGATAGACATTTTTTAGTAATTTCAAAAAAAAATTATATTAATTATTCATTTTAAGTCTGAAAGTACTGAGTAAACTTATTTAATCAAAATTCAGTGGGGGTCAGATTCTGCCTGGTGAGCATTACCTTATTCTCTGAAGGGTTCCATTGATTTCAATAGGACTGCTCATGGAGTAAGTTACTACTCGACATGAGTAAAGGTGTCTGAATCCAGATAGCAGGAAATAAAGAATAAAACCGGCCTGTCCTGCCAATACTTACTCAGTTTAGTTCTTGCAAATGCAAGTAGTTCCATTGACTGCCGTAGAACTAGTCATGTGTGAGGCTTCTGTAGGACTGGGCCCACAAGGATTTCATAAATCACAAAGGAAAACTTATTTGAATACTTCAGTAACTTCCTCTAAGAAAATACTGAACCCAGTCTGTTTCCAATATTAAAATATATGCAGTGATATTAAAAATATATTTCTAAGTAAGTGTTATAGTAAATATTAAAGATGAGCAATTTCAATGAAAAGTTAGTTTCTACATTTCTGTAGGCTACTTGATTTAAGCTTTCTTTAAGAAGTTGTTCTCTTCTGTGCATTTGTTTATTGTTTTCTTGGTTTTAGTAGTAAAATTCCTTCTATGCATACTGTTTAGCTGTCATTTATGAATGTATACAGAATACTGGAATAAACTCACAGCCCAGATTCACCTCTGCTGTAAAAGCATGTACAATAACTTGTCATTGATGTTGCATCAACTTTAGATCAAAAAGTGTACTTGATTAAGAGGTATGCTTATTGAAAACACCTTCTCTAGGCTTAGTTTCTCAGTTAGGAGGGGAAATGTTTAAGCCTTTAATGTATAACGTGCCAGAATTTTGGAATTTATTGTAGCATAGCATTGTGCTTAGGAACAAGTGAATAATTCTACAACCAGAGTACACTTGATTTTTTTGTCAAGAAAATAGCTTTCAGATGAGAAAACCCTGATAGGTTTCTGTTGTTGTCCGCACCATGCTGTTTTTCATTCATGATTTGATTAATGATTTCTGACGTAATCAAAGAAATTCTGTTCTTAAAAGATGTCATGCAAATTGGATCTAATCCGGTTTGTCCATTCAATTCCTGTGTTCTTCAGAAAAAAAAAAATACAAGGCACAAGGATCAATATTTGGAATTGAATACAGTTCAGTGCCATTCTTGGTTTTTGTGAACCAGATAAAACATGGAGAATTTGTCCCATTAATGGTCAAACCCCATTCTCTTTAAATTGTACTTATTTTCGTAGCATCAATTAAAATACTCTACAGTATCTTATTTTTAGTGAGATATCTTCAGTATAATATATATACATTACACAGAGAGAAGCAGAAATTAGACCATTCCTTATCTAATTTCTGTTTAGAGAACTCTAAACGCTCCAGAATTATAAACATGAATTAAATTAGTTTTCATCGAGTATCTTTGCTTTTGCAGCATTTTCTTTGTTCTATTCTTGAAACAGAGGCAGCCTTGGAAGAGTTAACTTTTGCATTTTCAATCAAAGTCTTGTTTTCTCAGCTATTTCTCATGCATATCTGCCTTTGGTTCCTCTGGCTTGTTTATGGTGTTTACATTTTCCCAGCAAAGCTATTCTTTTTTCTGCCCTACCTCTGTGCAAACACTTTTAATCATTGTTACAGTATGTATTGTCCAGTAGGATTAGAGTGATTTATTTAGAGCAGCTTTTCCAGGATAAGATACAATTGAAATTCATTATTTCTAAAGTGAACTAAGCTTTTTGAAAAATGGCTTAAATTAAACTAAGTAATGTGTTTACTGTACCTCAGATGGTATAAATCAGCATATCTCTGTTCAATTCAAAGGAAATGTCCCATTTTACACCAGCTGAGGATCTGTTCCAAGAAGTCAGATTGCTTGGAACATCGTTAAACCATACCTGACAAATAAACAACTAATGGAATGTTAGAAGATGTCAATTGATACATGGTTAGATCCTGCAGGTCTTACTCAAGCAAATTCCCCCTGAGTTCAGGGAGAATTTTGTCTGAGTAAGGACTGCAGAATATAGCTTGTATTAGCCAGGCTCAAACTGGAATACCAAGTACTATGAATTAAACACAGTGATGATTAAACTTTTTTTCTAAAGAATATTCTATAGACATTTTTATTTTTAAAGCAATGATCTCTTTAGTGTTTAGTAAATTATATTTACTCTTAATAGTCTAATTGGTACCATAGTAATTAAAACCCTTCTTTCAACATTATCAAGAGCTCTTTAATGCTAATTCCATATTTGAAAACTGCAGGAACTGTAGTAGTACGGAATTACATAAAATGGAACTCGTTATATTCTTATTTGTCTCTTTTGTGTGTATAATGATGATGGCTGTTATAGAAAAACATTGTAGGTAGTAACTGATTTGAGTGCATTAAGCTATTGGTTAATCAATATACTTTGGTGGGTGGAGGGGAGAACCTAATCCCAATTAAAATATTGTGCTGGGATCTCCTTTGCAGTTAGATTTGTATCAATATTCATTTGTTTTGAGATTTTAAAAAATATTTATTCCTGTCTGTTTCTGATGACAGCAAAAATGTAATTTGTTTCCAACATCTTACATCCAATAATTCTCTTTTGATGTATTTCAATGACCATCTTAACAGAGTGAGCCCCTTACCCTGCTTCGCCATGAATGGGATTGTGTATTTCAGTGGATACCTGCTATACACAGAAAAGGAAATTGTTGTACAACCTTATTTTACTATACAAACATATCTTTTCAGGGATGTTCGTGCAGCCTTCTGTATAATGGGGACATCCACCCTTCAGTTCATTGAATCCAGCAGGTGTCACTGTGGGGTCTAAAAGTGAGAAATATTTTAGAAACTAGTATAAATCTGAGATTTGGGGGCAGAATGTACAATTGAAAAATGTTCCCTTTCTCAGGCATTTTCCAAGATGATTTCTCAAGCATGCCATTTTGCATCTTAGGATATTTTGTTTTGCTATATACCATTTTACCAGTGTTCGGTATCCCTTCAGAATTTTGAAATCATGATAAAGTACAACTGTAGATCTGCATCTGGTACAGGATGAGAAATTTCAACCCCAAAGCTCAGTTTTGAGTCAGGGAAGGTATTGGAACCAGCTTAGTTTCTAATATTACTAATAGCCTCTGTGAGAATATACTATTTGGACTCATTTTACAGTAAGTTCCAGAAGTCTTCCTTGCAAACCCAAATTCTCATTTTAGTCAGTGGGAAGGTTGGTCACACAAGTGACACATTTGCAGTTACTCTGAGCCCAGGAAGATGCTTTGCAGTAGGTTATCATAAACATGTGTTTACTGAGACAATCCATATGTTGTTTTCTATTTCATTCTTGCCCAAAGTATCATAATAGCTTGTATAGATATGGCTCTTTCATTGTAAAAATATTTTGAGTAGAGGAACTTTTACACATTCTACCAAATCATTAGAACAAGAAGTCAACTCCATACTTTTGCAAGCAAAAGAGTCATGTCAGTGTGCTGCTGAGATAGTTTGAGGGCTGTGTCTGACATGGTCATTATGTTCTGGTGGGTTTTAAGTTGGATGTATAGATTCATATTGCAATGGACAGAAGTACAGTTGTTCTCAATCAGTGCATTGCCAGAAATAATTCCTTTATGTCTACTTCTCCTATACTGTATAGGTATATTTTCCAGACCATTTCAATTCCCCCCTCATTTAAATGATGAAGTTTCACTTCGTGGCTGTTTGTTTCCTTTATGGAGGAGGCTACAGATATTGTTGTTTATAGTCCATGAACTTAGATGGAGAAGTTATGCCCATATGACTGTATAGGGGGTACACACTGAATGGAATACCTTACTAGCCTTCTCTGGAAACCTGCTCAACAAATTCTGTGATGCCCTGGTCTACCTATAAGTGAGACCAGAGCACACATGATATAAATAAATGGAAAGACTGATGAATCTCAAGACTATGCTGGGAGTTGAAAAGTTCTAAGAACAATTGGCAATACAAGTCTGTAGCTTCACTGCAAAGTTGCTGTCATACACGGGCCCCCTGGCAAAGAGTCCGCTGTTCTTTGTGAACAATTCTCAACTCAGACCTGACAAATTCACTACACCAAACACATGCCTGGCAGGGTATTGATCCATAAAGAGTAGCATGTAAGGCATCTACAGAGAGTTCATAACTCGTCAAGATTCATAATCATTGTGAGATTTCTGTATGGGTAATATTTAAGGAATAATATAACTATCCTGAAAATATGCTTTATGAAAATAAGTTAATGACCAGGGGCTAATATGTCTTGGCAATGCTCCATCCCAGCAGGAAGGAATTGTCGCTCCACCCAGCTTTGCTGGTGGTATAATGCAATGCACATTTGCCTAGCCTTCCTTCATCCCAAGACTTTCAATGGAAAACTATCAGACATAACTGCAAACAAGGAACATTACAACTGCCAGGGAATCACCCTACCTTTGAATAAAGACAGTACAGGCACTCTATATCCTTTTAGTGAGGAGACATCCTGAGGAGAAGGGATGTTCTTGTGAAAAATGTATCCTGATTTCTGTGAAGCCAGCCAGCTGTGGAACAGACTGAACTTTGGAGGGAAAACCTACTTTTTTAAATAGGAAAGGTAACGGTTAATAAGTTAAGGCCCAGGGGAGTGTTTTATGATGATAGTTTGCATTGTAACCATTTCCAGCAGAATTGCCACCTTTTCTGAAATACTCTGTTTCTTTTTCTATTGTGAGTGCTGTGTGTTATACAGAAGTGGTGGTTTAAAGTAAAACTAGTAAACTGGGGTATCCTGCACCTTTGGGGGCAGGGGAGCTGGGCTTTCTGTGCATAACCAGCGTCAGGGGCTGGATATCACAGAGTGATGCTTCAAAGAGATTCAGGAACTGGGGTGCGTCTATTGTTCCCCTGCAGGGTAAAGACCAGGCTGGCTTAGCCTGAAAGAGAGTGCTTGAGTGGCTACTGAATGCATCCGATGAAGTGGGCTGTAGCTCAGGAAAGCTTATGCTCAAATAAATTTGTTAGTCTCTAAGGTGCCACAAGTACTCCTTTTCTTTTAATGGGCTGGTGGTGTTAGCCACCATCGCACGGCCCCTCTCACTCGAAGTAGGGGCTGACAAGAAGACTCACAATCCTGGGTACCCCCAGAACCATCACAGGCTGTTAAATATCATTCATCTTACACAGGTACAGAATTTGTAACCTTGTTAAACAGTCCTGTTTCCTTTCTCTCCCTACTCTTTTTCCTCTTTAAGCCCCCATCCTGTTCCGTTTTTATTCTGTTCCATTTCCTTTCCTGTGATGATGTCCAGTGAGTCATTTTGCCAGGCAATTACAGGACAGCTTGACAACACTGCCAAAAGCTTATCCTATATTGGCTCATATATATGAAACTAACCTCTGCTGTATCCTTCCTTTAAATAAAAGATAAGTATCTGCTCTTAACACAAATCTAGCTGTTGGGGAGAGGAAACCCTTTCTGCAAATAACTGTACGATGAAAAGGAGAAATTCCCAGTCATTGCATCCTTCTTGAAAAGCCGTTCTTGAGAAGAACAGACTTATCCATTGTAACTGGACTAGGGTTGCCAACTTTCTAATTGCACAAAACCAGACACCCCTTCCTGGCCCCTTCTCTGAGGCCCCGCCCACCCCCCTCGCTCCATCGTTCTCTGTCCCCTACCCTCGCTCACTTTCAACGAGCTGGGGCCGGGGATTGCGGTGCGGGACTGCTTCAGCTGGGGGTGTGGGCTCTGGGGTGGGGCCGGGGATGAGGGGTTTGGGGTGCAGGAGGGGGCTCAGGGCTGGGGCAGGGCGTTGGGCTTCGGAAGGGAGTTTGGGTGCGAGAGGGGATATGGGGTCTTGGTGGCACTTACTATGGCTCCCAGGAAGTGGCCGCCAGGTACAATGGGCGGCCAGGAAGGCTCTGTGCATTGTCCTCATGCCCGCAGGCACCACCCCCACAGCTCCCATTGGCTGCAGTTCCTGACCAATGGAAGCTGCGGAGATGGTGCCTGGAGTGGGGGCAGCGCATGGAGCTTCCCTGATCGCACCTGCACCTCGGGGCCGCAGGGACACGCCAGTTGCTTCCGGTAGCTGTGTAGGTAGGGAGCCTGCCTTAGCCCCACTGTGCTGCCAACTGGACTTTTAACAGCCCAGTCAGCAATGTAAAAAACCGGGTGTTCCAGTCGAAAACTGGATGCCTGGCAACCCTAAACTGGACACGTTTGGTAAACGAGATTTTTTAACTCATGGGGAAGCTGTTAGTGTGTTATTAAAGGTTGAATGCTTAATACAAATCATTTCAGGAGATATCAAAGCTAAGGTTCCTCTTTCAATGTTATTTTGGTATGTTCCACTTGGCTATTTCCTATTTCTCTCTTTCCTGTTAAATGTGGTCCTTATTGCACCATATTACTCTTTACTGACCTAGTTCAGCACTGCATTTAAGCACATGCTTAAGGCCAGTGATGAGCTGCCAAAATCTTAACAACGGGTTCCCTCCTCACCCCACCAGGGGGTCGTTGCCCACCCCCGCCCCCCGGGGCTCCTGCCCCATCCAACCCCCCGCATTCTTTGATGACCCCCCCAGGACCCCTGTCCCATTCACCCGCCTCCCATGTCCCCTAACTGCCCCCAGAACTAGGCAGGAGGGTCTCGTGGGCCACCGTACTGGGTGCCCACTCCACCCCACCCCTAAGAGCCAGAGGGACCTGCCGGGGGGCGAGGTGGGGAGTCCCGGCAGTGCTTATCTGGGGCAGCTCCCAAGAAGCATCCGGCAGGTCCCTCTGGCTCCTAGGGTTGGGGGAGCATAGCTAGGTGGGGAGCGGCCGCTCCCCCACTGATCACATCAAAAGTGGTGCCTTAGGCACTGACTCCCTGGGTGCTCTAGGGCTGGAGAGCACCCACCAGCAGCTCCCCACCCCGCACCCGGCCCCAGATCACCTCACCTCCACCCCGCCTCCTCCGCTGAATGCGCTGCCCCGCTCTGCTTCTCCGCCCCCTCCTCCAGCTTCCCGTGAATCAGCTGTTCGGTGGGAAGCCTGGGAGGGCTGAGAAGCAGGCAGCGGCTTCGCGCTCAGGCCGAGGGTGGCGGAGGTGAGCTGGGGTGGGGAGCGGTTCCCCTGCGTGCCCCCCCCGCCGGGTTACCTGCTGTGGTGTGGGCGGCCCTCCTTGCGACCTCCCTGCCTCAGCTCACCTCCACCTCCCTGGGCATGAGCAGGGAGCCACCGCCTGCTTCTCAGCCCGCCCCAGCTTCCTGTGTGAACAGCTGATTTGCGGGAAGCCGGGGCGGGGGAGAAGCAGACTGGGGCAGTGCGTTCAGGGGAGGAGGCAGAGCGGAGGTGAGCTGGGGCCAGGGGTGGGGCGGGGAGCTGCTGGTGGGTGCTCTGCACCCACCAAATTTTCCCCTTGGATGCTCGAGGGCTGGAGCGCCCATGGAGTCGGTGCCTAAGGCGCCACTTTTGGCCGGTTAAATTAAGAAGCCCTTTTAGAACCAGTTATCCCTCGCGGAACAACCGGTTCTAAAAGGGCTTCTAAATTTAACAACCGGTTCTAGTGAACCGGTGTGAACCAGCTCCAGCTCACCAGTGCTTAAGGCCCATTGATGTCAATCAGAAAAAACGTATGCTTAATGTAGTTTGAGTGCTCTGATTCTCCCCAGTTGTTGCAGAACTCATGCTCATCCATCAGTTACTACTAATGAAGATCTGAAAGGTTCTGTTTCTTTTATCATAATGAGCATGTTACCCAGTCTACTAAGTCATAACAGCCTGATTAATATTGACATTAAAATTAGATGTCAGTGCAAAAAATAGAAATGCTGCAGAACTGACTTAGATCATCCCTATTCTATTTTTTTTTAAAGAAATAAAACTGCCTATAGAAATAGGAAGAAAACTGTTGGGGTTGGAAAGCCAAACAAGTAAGCCCTGGGAACAGCCTCTCCTTTATTTATTCATGCTGTCTTATTGCCTTTCGGGGTCCAAGGATTCCCTTAGGACTCTGTCAGTTATTTTCTCCCATTGCAGCAACTTAATTTCTGGCCGAAAGAAGTGTCTAGGGCTGTCTTCAAACCTCAGCCGTGTCATTCCTGTATTGGCTAGAGAGGCCACGGCTGCATGTTATGAGAGTTCTTTCCCTCCCCCAGATGCTGAATGCTAGATTCTAGCTAGATCAGGGAGCCATCCTGAATCTCTCACTTCGTAGAACTAGCCACCGGGCCAGCTGCCTGACCCTCTATTTTTCTTAAATTATTTCCCAGACACTATAAATATACACAAGAAGAGCTCAATGAGAGCTATTTGTGCACATTCAAGGGCAGAATTTGGCCTATAGAGTTCAGCTGGGCACATTTTATTTAGCGATATGGAGATAACACCAATCTGCTGGCATGCTAAGCTTTTCCAGGAGTCACATTACAACACAGTGAAGGACTTGGCAGTACTTCAGGATCAGTCCGATGGAGAGCAAAATGACTGTAGTCTCCATGGTTGGCAGGTGCTCCAGTGTGTGGGGGTACTGGAACATTTTGAAAGAGTACCAGCAATACAACTGAATTTATACTGGTCCTGTGGAGTCAGCACCCAGAGGTTCTAGATTCAGGAAAGATTTTAGGCCCCATTTCCGATTAATGTTCTCAGCCTACTGGGAGAAAAATTATCATCCCAGGAAGATGATGCAGTGTGATAGGCAGCTGCTAGAGTGTGAGTCCTCTTTCATAACCTTACCTCCTCAGGACAGAATGCCATATTGATAGCCACCATCACCTCCCCTCCCTAACCCATGTGTTTTTCAGAAATCCTCAGTCAGGGCCCCAAAATCATGAGATTATCCTAAAAATCATGAATTTTTAAAATATTTTTTCTTAAACTTAACCTAGATTTGAGCCTTTAGGGTTCATCTGTTCAACTTTTCTCCCCAACTATATGGGCTATAAACATTCTCTGTGTGTATGTTTATATGAAAGCTCAGAGTCTCACAAGTAGGTGTCTACAGAAGTTGGGGCTTTAATAAAAACATTGAATATGTGAGACCATCATGAGACAATAAAATCATGAGATCGGCAGCACCAAATCTCATAAAAGTATTGAAAATGGGGAAGATTAAAGCAAATGAGGGAAATAACGACTACTGCAGTGATGGGGGCGCGTATGGACCGTAGGCTCAAAATACGGTCTTCATAGAAGAGTAGAAAGTTCCTTCTGGACAAAATAATTGAATGGAAGGTCTCTGGCCACCATAGGTTTAAATCCTTGAAGGATCCCTCTGCTCTGCTCATATATTTAGGACCATCTGCCCAAGGTGAACCTAGTACTCCACAACCCTTCATAAGCTGCTGCCACTTGTTTACATGCACACATGAATAAAATGATGCCGTTGTATATGGCATGAGCTCACAGTAGTTTTGTTATATTTCTCATGTACGTTGTACAATATTTTAATCCAGCAACAAAACAATTGGAATGAGTTCTGGAGTTTAGCAGATGGTTAATTAGAACACCAGGGGATCCTGTGTTCCTGTTGACTCACGGTATGTCCAAACAGAGAGAAGGTGTGTGAACTTCTATCTAGGCTATTACAAGATTTTAGCTGTCTGTTACAGAGACTTTTTTATTGAATTACATATAGATTCTAATATGTTAAGGCTGAAGCAAAAAGAACTTAGTGTTTATTCGGTATCTTTGTCTTCCTGGAGATAATAGAACCACATGATGTAGAGATGGAAGAGACCTGTTAGCTGATCCATTTCATATCGATGCTAGTGAACAATTCTTCCTTATTTTACATTTATTAGTACAATCAGGCTAGTCTTAAACATGCCAAGTGATGAGGTTTCCATGATATCTCTTGGGTGTGTAATACATTTAGTTGTCATTACATTTTTCTTGAGATTTAGTCTAGAGTTTTCCTTTTGGCCCTATTCTTTCTAGTCATATACTGCCTTTAAATGCAAAATAATTCCTCTCATTCCTTTTGGTGTTAACAAATATTTGAGAGATGTAATAATATCTACCTTTAATCATCTTGTAACTAAGTTAGGCATATTTATCTTTTCCCATCCCACCTAGCCCACACCAGTTTAGATGGTCCTTTCCATTTGTCAATATTTTTTGGTGATAAAGGTCGCAAAATTGAGCACAGTATTCATTGGGTGGTTGAACCAGTCTTATGCAAAGGGCAACTGGTGTTACCTCTGTCTTGTGACATGTCTGCATGTGCAGCCCAAAACTACATGGGGTCCTTTCCTGCCCTCTAGCTGCAATAAAAGTCTGCTGATTGGTTGTTCTCCTATAGGACTATGAGCTACTACAGGATAGCCAAGACAGTGTTGTTTTCTTGTGCAATCTTACTATAAACCAACTATATTTCCTGTTTCCTTCAATTGCCAGTGGCCTATTATAATGCTGTAAGACTATTACTATAAATGTTCTTCTATGGCAAGTTCTAACTGAATGGTAAAATACACTGTATTAAAAGATTCTGGAGAAAAATTCTGTTCAATATTTTTACTTGTATCATCACTGGTAACTGTAAATATGTGCTAAGGTAATAAAGGGATGGGTAGGAAAACTTACAAACTGTAAATTAGTTCTAGTGTAATTAGTAAAATGAAAATAAGCAAGAATAGCTCAGGCTGTTGACTTTGGAGTTCTGAACAGATGTGTACAAAAATAACTATTTCTTGAAATTTCACAAGAAAATAGTTTTTCTGTCTCTCTCTCAGGTTTAGTCCCCTTTAATGTTTTAGTGTGGAAGGTATCTTTGGCCTTCTGGAGTTCAGCCATTTTCCAGTGCAATTGGGCCCACATTTGTTAATAAAAATGCATACAACTTTGAAAAATGTATGCAGAAATGGGTCCTTTCTGAATTTTTAACAAAATGTCAAAAACTTGGAATTTGAAGGAGTAACATTTTATCATTCAGATTTCAGGCTCCTCTACCTCTGATTTTAGTAATCAACTTCTTTCTTTCCTACTTAGGCTAAAGTCTTAATACCTTTGTAATGAACTTGACAAAAATTTGGTAACTTTCACTGTCTACCAACTTTGACTATGTGGCCTGGTCCAGATTCAAGCTGATGGGTATTTAGAGGTTAAAGATGAGTATTTGTAGTGAAGATTGTCATTGAAACTTAAGGTTTTAATAAAGTGACTCTTAAACTCCCCTCTCCTTTCATGGCTGGAGGGTATCATCTGTATACCCATGGATCCTAGGGTCACCAGATGTCCCGATTTTATAGGGACAGTCCCAATTTTTGGGTCTTTTTCTTAATAGGCTCCTATTACCCCCCACCCCCTGTCCCAATTTTTCACACTTGCTGTCTGGTCAGCCTAATGGATCCAGGCTGGTGTGAGAACACAGAAAGAGGGACTGCCACCTTTGTAGCATGCTTCTCCCTTTTCCCTTGGGGACTCCACAGGATGTCAGCTCCACACAGTCTAGATCCTACATCACTGAAGTCTATGGGAGTTTTTCCACTGATGTCAAGGGGTGCAGGATCAGATCTGGATCAGGTCAGGATCTGGATGGAAAGGCAGTGGGTGAGAAGTGGGGCTATCAGCTCACCAATACTACACAGCCTGTAGAAATCATACGCTGCTTCTACCATCTGAAATGTGGGCTCAGTGCATTGGGCAGCTTCCTTCTCCTTGAGAGAGATCCAAGGACAGTCCTGGTTGGGGCAACATGACTCCTGCAAGAACTGTTTAACTATGGGCTAATGGGAAATGAAGGAGTCAGGCAATGCTGTGGAAGTGAGGGGGCCTCTGGTAGTTCTTGGTGTGGGAATTCCCAGGCTCTTCCGCTATGGGGTGAATTTCAGGAATTACCATGTAGGTGAGAATTTGCAACTGGGTGACAACTGAAAGTGTTTCCCAGCATGCACAAATGCTTTATCTTCTTAAGTAATATGTGAAAATAAATGTGGTGGTCTCATTCTTGTCCCTAGAGGGCAATTTATCTATATAACAAAGACAACTTAATATGAAATTCTTGGTAGTCTTTGTGTAATAGATGGCAAGGACTGGAAAATTAAGAGTGTTGCATGTCAGAAGTGAGGTCAACAGAGCAGTGAGGAGAAGCTTATCTAACATTTACTTATCCTACTGGATGACTTGCTCAACCCACTGCTGCTATTCCTCCACATGAAAGAACAAGGGAAAAATCCAGTGATTTTAAATTTATTCAACACACAATATCCAGATATGCAGATTCCGTTCTTGATGGGTCTTATACAGTAAGACAATTAAAATCTAAACTAGTGGCAAGTGCCCGTGGAAGAGTTCTGAGTTGACTTCATACGTTGAAATCTTTTCCAAATTGTTAACTATGGTCAGGTTTGCCATGGGCCTCTTGTTGGAACTGGCAGTGCTGCCAATGTTTCCCCCACCCACTCCAAATCTCCCAAATCCACTGCATTCAACCTTTGAGCCTGATCTTGCACAACCCCTCCAAATGAAAGCAGAGTTTACTCAAACAAGTCATCCCATGTTCTTCAGTGCAACTCCTTGCATGAGTAAGCACTACACATGCAGAAGTAAGTTTGCAAAATCATCAACAATTCAGAGGAATTTGATGATGGAAAAAGGAGCTAGTGGTGACATGAGGAAGAAAGAAAGCCAATATTGAAGAATATACATGTATGGAATACAAAGTGTGCCGCAGTGGTGTGTCCATTTCAAGTGATGAGTCATGTGGGTAATTTAGTTTTTATTTACTAAGCATGAAGTTACTTAGTATCTATTTAGTAAAGAATACAGAAATACAGCATGGTGAAGAAAGGAGTGTGAAAGTTGCTTAATTTTAAAAATAAAGCATCTAATTTATAGCCGTCGACAACATTTCTGTCATTGCATGCTTGTTATGTGTTCCTTCTAGAATATCCATGCCAATCTTTAAATGCATCTAGGCAGGCAATTATTTTCTGAACTTTAAAAACAACTCAAGGAGTATTTTGTAGAAAGCAGTTTTGCCCAAGGCCTTTCAGTGACTAAAAGAGCATTTGGAAAATTAGGAACAAAATATGATCTAACACGGGGCTTCCTACAGCAACATGGGGGTGTTTTGTTTTAAATTAACTAGGTTTCCTTAGAAAGCAACTAGCTGAAAGAGCTCACAGAATTTGCTTATGTAACTTATTCTGTTCATGGCTCAAATATTGCTAACAGGACAATTTATCCGCTGGCATAAACTGGTAGAGCTCGATGGGTTCAACTTAGATGTGCAAAATTTACATCCACAGAGAATTAGACTTTAAATTTTAAGACTTCAAAGAAAGTTTGAAAGGATTTCTGAAACTGCCATTCTTCAATCCAGTTCTAATTTTGGAGGCTAATTTCATATTATCAACAGGAAGAGAAATAGGACTCTATATATAATCCGAAAATGATTAGTATGTTTACTAGCACAGCTAACTTACAAAACAGGGGGCATTTGATTTAAAGCACAGCCCTGTAGATAGCAGTGTCCTAATAAATGAGCACAAATAGGCATAGGGTGGGATAAATTCAGCTTGTCACAGGCAGACAGTTGTTTCCTGACACTGGACTGTTGGTCAACAACTTCCAGTGTTGAAGGTGTCACAGGTCATAGGGATTCTAATGTGTGTTTGCGGCCCCTTCGTCTTAACAGGAAGGTCATGGAGTTATCAAGCAACTGCTGTGTGTTGGCTGAAGAGATTCGACTGCCTTTCCTGCCCAGTTGTCAGATGCACAGACAGGGAAGGGAAAACAGTACAACTATAATGTATCTGCTGGTACCTAGACCTTATTTTCTCTTGGTGTTTTCGGCTAGAAACTATAGAACTCACGTTTTCACCTATTCTCATATCCTTTATGTTCTACTTGATTCTGTGGACCAGATCCTTTGGTGGTGTAAATTGGCATGACTTCAATGGAGCATCCAATTTACACCTGCTGAGGATCTGTGTCTGTGTTTCCCTCCAGACTATGGGACCTGGGTCACCATCTTTCCACAGCTCCTCATATCCCTAGTGGCTCTTTAGGAGCTGAATTCCCACTTCTCTGTAACTCTCAAGAAGAAATTGGTTCTGCGATGAACTTCAAGAATAGAACCTTCTGTTACATGTTCAGTACTGAGGGACAACAAATGAAAAATTGGAACTGTCTTCTTCAAAACAAAACATGTATTAGTCAAGCCTATTATGTTCGTCATTTGGTAAAGGGGCCCCTTTGTCAATGTTTTGGTAAGTTATTGTGTTGTTTTCCCAAGCAGAAGGAAGGAATGCTGGGCAAAGAAGCTATTCTTTTGTTATTGTTCACCCTGAAAACTAGATTAATCTTTTTGTTTTGTTTTGTTTTTGCCTGCACCTTGTGTTAGGATCCAATCAGTGACAAAGAATGAGCTTGACTCTGTTGTTAGAAAACCATTTGGTAACAAGCCTAATGCAACTCTGCTGCTCCTGCCAAGTTTTCCTTTAAGAAAGCATTAATTAATGGATTTGAAGTAGAATTGGGTGAACTGGTTGGAACAAAATCAGAACCCGCTCTCTCCTTCACCCAAAATTCAAACAGAATCTTTGCTGAGAACTGGAAAAAGTTCACTTACCCATCTTCCTTTTTAAATGCTTACATGCCTCTGCACTTCCTACTCTCAGACAGGGACTGGAAATCAAAGTACCAAAATACCATGGAAAAAGGGAGCTCTTGCATTATTTCTGGCATACTTATAACCTGGAGGTGTCTGAAAAATCTCTAAAAAGCCTGTTCTTGTGAGATTCCCTAATTTCTTGGAACAGCTTCTGAAAAACACAGATATTTATCCAAACTCAGCAGAATCTATGAAACATTTCAGTTTTCTCCTGACCTCTTTCCATATCAGACATTTTGAACAAACTCTACATTTTCATATTCGTTAGCTCCTGCCTCTTGTTCTTTCAACGGAACAAATGTGAAAATGCACTGCCTTTTCCCCCTCATGCACATTAGTTTTGTAAAGTGATTGACCATCTTTTCTCCCCTCCAGTAGACCTAACAATGTCATTAAGAAAATGAACAGTGTGTTGAATTCAACAGGGCTCTGTGGGAGCTCTGAGTGCCACATGCACAGAGTTCATTGCAGGATCAGGGCCGCCGTTAACAACAATAAATCGTTAATGAATGTTTACCATCCTATCTGAAACATAAGAATAGTTTTCTGGCTCTAATTTGAAAGAATAAATCCTGATTTTATACAAGTAGAGGGTAGGGGACTTAATTGAATTTATTCTTTTTCTCTGGTTAATTTCTGATTGATTTATAATGGACTATAAGTTCTTTGGGGTCGGAGCCTTCTTTTTGTTCTGTGTTTGTACAGTGCCTGACACAATGGTATTCTGGTCCATGAGTGAGGCTCTTACTTGGTGCTGCAGTAATACAAATGATAAATAATAATAATGAATCTGTGCCATGTTACTCTTTCAAATTCTGGTTGCTACTGAATGCCTCACTCAAATCCATTCAACAATCTATTATGTTAAAAATTATTATCCTAGAAGTACAGTATATTAATGAGAATTTTAAAAAAGCTGATCAAATAATGATGAGTGCAATATGAAAATCTAGACAGATGGTGGTGATAAATCCAATAAATGTGGTTTCCAGCACAATCTTGTCAGTGTTCATTAATAAGTACCTAAAGAAGAGAGGTCGAAGGGCATGATCTTGCTCAAATAGAACCTTGCTCTAAGTCAATAGGATCTTTGCCATTAACTTCAGTGGGATAAAGATTAAGCATGCAGGGCCTGACTGTCAATTCACACTAGTGTAAAACCATTGTAAATCCATTCACTTGAACCATATTACTTTGGTTTTACACCAGGGTAAATTAGATCACACTCTGGTCCACTACGCATCACCCACCTTCCATTCCTTTACATAGTGCTTCTATATAGCTCTTAATTGTGCTACTGTAGATACACATGGTTTTAATGAGTAACTTAATCTCTCTCATTAGTAAAATGTTATTCTTAGGTTTTCAGGATAAAAAAAAATTGTGATGGCAAATGAATGAGCAAACCTAACTTTTATTATTATCATTATTTATGATTAATTATTATTATTTTTAGAGGGGAAACCCATGTGTGTGGAGAGAGAGAAAAAAATTAGCTAATCTACCTATACTTCCAAATATTTTTTTTTCATATTTTAGCATAATTTAGTCACACTCTTCTTCAAGGGATAATCTAATTCCTCTATAGCATTTCAACTGTGCAAAAGCTAATATCTGGAGTTGTGTGCAGAGGTAGTGTTTGCAAATTCCTTTATAAAATAATGAGATTTATGAGCATAACATTCATACTGTGAACTGAAAATTTATTCTGATGTCCTTAGTAGAATATATGTACATCTTTCCAGATTTTGTACATAATATTAGTAGTCCTTTTATAGCACCGTCCCTCTAAAATGCTTTACAAATATCAATTAGCTTAGCTTCACAAACATTAGCATGAGGTAAGTGTTGTGTCCTTTCTCTGTACACAACAATAATATGGAGAACCCATAAATTCATAGTTGGATTCCAAATAACTGTTTATCAACTACATACAAATATACAAGGCCTACCTACCTATGTACACTGCTACTTGGGGAGGTTTTCTAATGACTACAGCATCGGACACCATCTTCTTGCTCTGTAGTGTTAGGGTTGCTTGTAGTAGAAACAAGGGCATGAGACTCTCTGGTACTATCACTAGTCATTGATAGGCTGTATTGTAGACTCAATACATTTAACAGCCATCACTGATGAAGAACCTTTTGCTGAACTGGTGGTGCTCAAAAACTGAGTGGGTGCTACTTCTACCCGGTGAGACAGTGGACCAGTCTGTGACATGATAATTCCAGGTTTCCATGAACTATCTTGGTAACTTCTTAATGAGATATTTTTCTCCCATATGAGCACTGTACAGTTTGCAGTTTTAGTTTTATTTTCCTTAGGCCTCTGCAGTCACTCTATATTCCAGTGCGTTCCCAGAATATCCACATTGTCAGTTGAGTCCCTGGTCTTTACACATTAATAATATGGAGAACCTTCACATCCATAGTTGGAATCCAAATAATAGCATTTATTAACCGTGGACCAATATTCAAGGCCTAGCTCTCTATTTACACTGCTGCTTTGGCAAGGTTCGATGACCATAGCAATGGAAGACGGGAAGGCCCAATAGAGGATCTCCCAAACAAT
The DNA here is from genome assembly GCF_965140295.1 of Lepidochelys olivacea. NCBI lineage: Eukaryota > Metazoa > Chordata > Testudines > Cheloniidae > Lepidochelys > Lepidochelys olivacea. The sequence continues at coordinate 50,743,671 of NC_140421.1, read as the reverse complement.
TTAAAGGGCTACTACCCAATTCCTATACTACAGTAAGGCTATGTCTACCTTACAAATTACGTTGGATAATTTACATTGCTCAGGGGTGTAAATAATCCACCCCCCTGAACAATGTAAGTTATACTGACATAAGCGCTAGTGTGGACAGCGCTATGTCAGCAGGAGAACTTCTCCCGCTGACATACCTACCACCTCACGCGGAGGCAGGAGTTAAGCCAGTGGTGGGCAACCTGCAGGCCACATGCGGTCCGTCAGGGTAAACTGATTGTGAGCCGCAGGTTGCCCACCACTGTATTAAGCTGACGGGAGAGCTCTCTCCCATCGGCTTAGAGCATCTTCACCAGAAGCGCTACAGCACTGTAAATGATGTAGTGTAGACATAACCTAAGTATTAACTCCATTTTAGAAAAGGGTCTTAATCCTGTAAATTCTGACATCATGGGCAGCAAGAAGCACAATGTTTCTGCACTCCCGTGCAATGTGAGCAGAGGCTAAGCATGTGGCACAAGCAAACTGTACTCCTACGCACTGAGTTGGACATAAATTTCAACTCCTTGCACTCCTGCAATTTTAATTTCATGACCTCCAGCTGAAAAACAAGTAGGGTATCGCCATGTCTGAAAAGACATTGGCTTAATCATGTGTTTCCCTCTTAGGCTCTGATCCTTCATTGTGATCTGCATGAGTTCAGTAATCCACCAGTGTGGATATCACAGTACAGGATTGGGGATGTAGGCCTCATTCTGGCTACCAGGTAGATGTAGTATAGTGGCTGTGCAGCCCATGTTCTCTGAATACAGGTTGCGGATCCCTTGCATTGCTCCATGGGTTTTTACCATGCACAGGTAAGTGCAACATCCTTTGTTTGCACTGTGCAGCAAGAAGTAAAGTGCAAAAATAAGAAAAATACTGATGTAAACATTCTAAAAATGAGAACTGAATTGGGAAATGACAAAATAAATGTTTACTGTTTAAATTTTTATTATCTGATGTATTCGATTTTTATCTTTGAAAAACGATTCCTTACGGAATGAATATACATTCTTCACATTGTTGTCTTTTTTTTTTTTTAAGCATCTGAAATCTCCTGTCAATGGCTTGTACCATTATAGGACCATGCAGTTGTGTGTATATATATATTCTAATAGTCATGCCATATTAACATAGTGTATCTGTAAAATGGCCAAACTTCCCAAGTTTCCAATAAAGCAAAGCAAACTTTTTGATGCATCTAGAGGCTGGCACCCCATCCTCTTCCCTCCCCCAATTGTGTGGAATTGTGGAGGTTTTTTTGTTTTTGTTTTGTTTTTTGGTAGCTTGGATCCAGAACAAATTGCTACATGAAACTAATTAATCTCATCCATGCAAACAGATGTTTCTGATTTGGTAGCAGAGACATGATGTTTTCAGGCATCAGAATATAATGTGAATATTATACATAATGCAATTCATGCCTTTAGTTATCTAAAAGGATTCTACCCTGTGTCACAGCATTTGCCATCCTGTGTCAGATCATTGATCGGTCAAGTCTAGTGTTATTCTTCTGTCTCTGGCCTGTACATGATACTTCCTCAGAAGGTGTTTAAAATATAAATCCCATAAATGTGCGTAGCTACTCATGCAGTTCTTTACAAGAGAGGGAAGAATTCCTACCTGACACTTTCAGGTATTTACTTTGTGTCCTGAAGCCTGATATTTGATTACCTTTATCTTAACATGAGTAGCTACCAAGGTGACTAATGCCAATAAAATTATCCAGACCTTTTAAAAGCAGCTCCAGTACTTGTCTGGGTGGCCTTCTGTGGTAGTGAATCTCAGAGACTGACTATATGATATGCTATGTAAAGTAATGTTTAAATTTACCAGCCATTAATTTTATTGAATCCCTGCTTTGGGGTTAGCACAGTCAGGAAGGCATTCTCAGATTTTATATAAAACCTCAGTCAAGACCCTTCTAGATTTGCCCACTCCTTTCTGCAGTTAAATCATCCCCATTTTTGAAGCCTCTCATCATCAAGTGAATCATGGCCATCTCTGACCAGACAGGCCTTTTCAGACTTAGCAACATCTTTCTTATGGGAAGGGACAAAACTAGTACATGGGGAACATTTGAGGGTATATCATGGTTTAATGTAGAAATCAATTCATGAGTCTCTGCTCATTTACACCAGTCTGACATTGACACCATTGACTTCAGTAAACTTGCTTCTGTTTTACACCTGTGTAAGTGAGAAGAGAATCAGGATCATACCGTCATTATAATATATTCCATATTTTTCTATTTTTAATGCGCTCAGCAAGGTAGGTTCAGCACTGTAAGGTTTTGAAAGGCACAATGCCTCCCTGTTCTTACTACTGTAAATGTATAGTAAAATAAAGAGAGATACAACATCCTGTTTTATGTAGTAGAACTATATTTTGGTTTGATATAGGTTACTTTGTGATTACCTTAATTATGAGAAGTGATAATGTATTTGCAAAGTAACGTATTAAATAGAAGAAATGCAGACTGCATAGGCAAACTCAGCAGCCATTCCACAGCTGTTCTGTAGTAGAATTCACAGTCTTGGTTATCAGAGGCAGTGTTAGAGGGAATGTTGGTCTGGACTCTGAGGATATCCCTTACCTCTGGCAAAAAATCCAGCTTGAACAGTCACCAGAGGTACATAGACGAGACCTGGGGCCAGAGCCAGACCTAGTGTAGCAATGCAAATGCATTCTTTTATATTGGGTCTATCTTTGGCCCATTCACTTTAAATTCTTATCTAATGCAGAACATTTTATTTTAGAGGACTTTTATTTTGCACTCAGAAATCTGTAGGCACCAATCTGGAATTCCACCCTGATTTTTTGCTTAGTTCAACTAAGTATATTGGTGTTCCCTTCTGGGTTTTTTTTTGGGGGGGGGGCGGGGGTGTTTGATAGCAGGTGCAATTTTGTGTCTACGGAGGCATATCTTTTGTAAGCTTTTGTGGGGGGTGAGACGAGTGTGGGAGGGCTGTATTTATAAGATTATACTTTCAGAGCTGCTATTTTTAGGACAGTCTGCCAAAGCCAAGCAGTGTCAATTGCAATCCTACAGGCAAGCAAGAAGCTCAAGGGAAGATGATACTTCAGGGTAAAAAACTAATGTATGTTGAAAAAGGATGCCATGCTCTCCTCCTCCTTTTTTCTGTAGTTGATGGCAATTTGGATTGATTGGTCATTTACACACTACATAGCTGCAGTAATTGTTATTTCTTGCAAAAATAAATCTATATTCTTTTTGCATTCCACAATGGATGGCTTTTGTGTATGATCATAAAAGATTATAAATGGGACAAATTAAATGCAGATCTAACAATTGTTTTAATAGCTTACAGTTGCTGGAAAACTACATGACTTAAGTTTCCAGTGCTCTCCCAGCTGTCTTCTGAGCTCTGACAACCCTCCAGAGATGTTGTTTCAGCCATTTTACTGGGCTCAAGCTCAGGATTTTCATAATGTTTTTCTGGCACTCCTTGATGCTTCTCTGAAAATCTGCACATGCTTCCCTGTCCCTTCTCTGTTCCCTGTTCCAATTTCTGTGGTCCTTTCTTTGACTCAACCATCTACTGAGAGGTCTTCTTTTGTTCCTTTTGTCTCTATTTCACTTCCATATTATTCCAATTCTCCTCTGTGTACTTCGTGATCTTCGTCTTCCTTTAGTAAAACCAAAACATTTGGTGGAAATATTTTTTTCTACTTAATCAAAAATTTCATTTCAACAAACATCTCCAGCGTGGCTTTCTTAGTGCTTCACTGAAATGGTTTCACGGAACCACTCATTGCAGGAAGGGTTTGTAAATTCAGGTACTTAGTCTCTGATCCTGCAAATGTAACCCACACACCTTCTGGGTATGGTGTTCTATCCCATTTAGTGACCCCAAGACCACTTAGAGAGAGAGATTAATGAGTCTGCTCTACAGCCTTAGCTAATAGTCATATGGCTTTTAACTCATGCAGTGTAGGCTCTTGCATTTAGCTCCAGAGGTCCCAGGTTCTATCACGCCCGCTGACAATCGGGGTCTGTCGGCATTACACAAACACTTATACATGTGAGTAGCCCATTGACAAGACACATAGATAAAGGTACTCAAGTGTAAGTGTTTACAGACCAGGGCCTTGGTTTCTTTGGATCAACCCAGCTGCCATCTGTGACTCTTTATTTTGCAAGAGCTTTCATTCAAAATCAAAATGTGATTTACAGTTAGTTTTAAATGCTTTCAAATGCTCGTGTGTCGTGGTGGAGGTTTATTATTATAATAAAATGCTTTCAAATGAAAGAATTATCAGTATATGCCAGGTAGGTCCTTTTCCATTGAACTATCACCTTTGGTGGATATCTCTGGTGTATTGTTTGGGCAGTGAAGCTGGAAATGGCATTTAAAGAGCTATAATTAGGCTCTGAAGTAACACCCCTCTCTCAGTGCTATTGTTTTATTCTGGCTGCAAAGATTTAACAAACCCTCAGTGCACTGGGACATTGAGAACACTTCACCCTAACCAGAAAAGCTATAAAGGGTATTTTTCAAAGCGAACAAATTGGTTCAGTGAATACTTCAAAGTCTAAAGGAAGGATTTAAAATGCAGTCTGCAGGGATTTGGAATTGGATGGTCACTGGTTGTCCATATCTCCAAGTGAATAATCTGTGTATCTTCCCTGGAGTAACACAGACATCCAGCTGTTATGTGAATTAGAGATAATGCATCTATTTAGATTATGGCTCTAATTCTAGTTGACCCAATATTCCCAACCCAAAACATTCAAAAATCACTCAAAAATCACTTGAGATTGGTTTTAAAACAATTAGATATTTAAAAAGTAATACATTTGGAGTTCTCTTTATTTTCTTCTGTGTTTGTACCTTTAGAGGGCATTTGGATCCCATTATCAAACTTTTCACTGTAGCCATAAGGACTGGACATATTTATTTAAATGAAAACTGAGATTCTAATGAAATTGTATGTTTCCAAGAGCTGGGACTTTTAATAAATCCACAGATATTGTGGGAATCAGGAAAAAATCACAAGAATTTGCAACATGGTTGATAGCAGATCATTGTAGCTGGATCAGTTTGCTGGACTCCAGCATGTTGCAGTCACTATACAGGTGTTATACCAAATGGGGGACCACCCTAGAATACCAACTGGAAGCTACAGTTGATGCAGAATGAGAAGCCCTACTTGTTTAGCAGGGCTGATTATAGGAAGCCCTATACACTAGGGATGCAGTGATTAAACTGGCTGACAAAACTGACTTCTAAATTACTTCTAGGTACAATTCAAAACACTGATACTGCTTTTAAGGTCCTTTCTAGTTTGGGTCCCAGCAATCTAAAAATCCACATGCATTATAGTAATAATTGTGGTCAATTGATTTGAACATTTGGGGGTCAGTGGCAATGTACTTTCTTTAGAACAGGGGCCCTTGGCTCTGGAATTCACGTCCCTCCTTGGTCTGACATAGGCTGAGCCTATTGATTTTCCGGACATCGTGTAAAACCCCTCAATTTATTCAGGCTTTTGCATGAAGGGTATGTGAAAGAAGTATATTTGTTTTTAATAGGTTAATTTTGTTTGGTATCAGTACCTTCTTAAGAGTGTTGTTGCACTTAGTGTTGATTGATACTTTACAGTAGTCAGGTAAAGATTTACTGCTGACAGTCCCTGAATTAAAGCTATCTAATTGCTGAATTATACATATTTATATCTACATATTATTAAGGAGGGAAAGTACAACACATCTCATTTGTCTGGCATCAGTCAGAAATAAATTAAAATACCGGAAGAAAAATTCAAATAATAAAAGGAGTGTATAAGGACACTCATTTACATAAAGAAACTCCTGCTTAGGCTCAAGGAGTCTTCTGTTTCTCTCTGACCTGTGTCAGAAATAATGAAATAAAGAAACATAAAGAATACAAAATAATGTAACTCAGTAGATGCTGCTGATGCCGCAAATAAGAGAACAATCAAAGTGTAGCTTTATTCACAGCACAAACTAGTAATGCATGCAGATAGTTACTGGCTGGAGAGGACTAATGCAAATCCTCAGTTTCATTATATCATTGACCTCCAAGGCCCAACTATGAGAGAAATTATTCTAGGAAACAGACTTCCTTGGCTCTCTTTTTGTGACCATCACCAGGTGAATTGGCCCAGTACCTACACCCACTTTTATCTTGCTAAATTTGATCTTTGCTTCACTACACAACAGCACTTCAAATTATTTCAGTAGGTCTCTCCCAAGTGGCCTAATGTAGGTTCGAGGTTAGCAAACAATCACACAGAGGCCAATTAGCATAGCATGAAATTCCAGTGGAATTCCTGATATAGCCCAGCATGGGCTCAATCTAGGGATCATACATAGATCATCTAATCCTGGCTGATATTACTCAACGGTTGGATTTGATGGAATTGGGCTGTGCCTTGAAGGTTCTCCTGGCAACTCAAAGTATCTCCGTATGCTTCCCCACTTACATCTTCTATTGTCCTGCACACATATCACATATAATACAACAAGTTTCCCTAATACAAACCAAACTTATGTGTGCTTTGTCATCTTTTGTCTTTCTCTTTCTGCTTGATTAGTCAGAGGAGCCATTGAGGCAGAAGGCACAGATCCTAGGTTGCAGCGATGGCGCTTTGCACGATGCTACTGCGCAAAGAGGCCTAAAGCCTGCTAACCTCAGCCTACTTTTCAGATGCCTAAACGATGGCTTTACGTGATTGACTTTGGGCACCTACTTTCAAAAATGTTGGCCACCGAGTAAAGAAGAGGGGAGTATGCTGGCTCCATGAGTTAGATGATGGATTTTCTTCTATGCTTTCAATATATAGTTTAGAATTTTCTATACACACACTTTGGCCAGACCACAGCCTTTTTTATTTCTTTAGCATCTGGGCTGCTTTCTTGGACAGCGATAAGTGCCTTTGCAAGTTCTTAAAAGTGTCTTTTTGGACTATAATTATGTTCTGTTTAGCTTTCAAAGCCAGATTTATTTACAAAAAAAGATTTATTTAGTTTTCTTTCTGTTACCCATGTTAGAATGTATGTTCAGTTAAGTCTGTCTGTGCTTTACTGGTCCTTTATGTCTGTGTCTGCTTTATATATATTTTTGTAATACAGACATTCGATAAGCAGAAGTGGGGGGAGAGGAGAAAAAGACAATTTTGGGGGACAGACTGGAAAAAAGTCAGTGTAATTATTACCGACTGTTAAATCATATGTGTATTGGTTACTCTTTTAAAATTAGCTGTGTAGTTTTTTGCAGTTTTCTTCCACTATTGTGCACCAAATAGTTATTGATAGATCTGTGTGTGCTATTTTGTGAACTTTACCAGATATATGAATATGTGATAAATTTGGTGGCTGTGATAAAGGATTCTGTACTTCTAGGACATTTGCAAGATAACATATAAGTTTTTCATGTAGTTTTCCTGGATTTAGGGTTAATCTTCAGAATGGGTACCAGCAGGTAACTAGGAATAATCTTTCAGAGAGAGAGAGAGGTATTTATAGCTGGTCATAAAAGGTCACTGAAAACAATGTGTATGCCTTCAGAACCATGCATGGGCTTCTAGAAAGATACCTTAAATTGTTTGGAAAAGCACTTGAACATCAGGGCTTGTTCTGAGCAGGAGCTTTGGTGAATTATGTCTTGTCTTGCCCCGTACCCCTTTGTTGTTGACAAAGAAAGCACATTTGGCTGTGTAGAGTAGCAGGATGTGACCAATATATTGCTGTGCCATAGACCAATATGCAAGGGCTGAAGAAAGATCCCAGATGGAAAAATATTGAGGTCAGGTGTCTCACTTAGCAGACCCTAATCCATAGGGAATGGAGTTTTTCTTAGGATATGTTCTTTGAGCCTTGGTATCTCTGGGGATGCCCACAGTACATTAGTTCATTTCTAGAAGCTTCTTTGCTTTGTCCCAGGGCCTTTGACTCCCAGGGCATGGGGACTGATGCATTTTCTTGGGACTTAAGGGAAGGTGTTCCTTCCTCTAATTCCCTGTATATGGGGAAAATTTGACTAATAAACCCTATGTTTTACAATACTGGCTGGGAGTCACTGCTGACTGCGGATGTTGGGGTACATTACCCCTCTAGGGGTGTGTGTAAGGCTTCCCCAGGTATCCCATTCAGGTGGACTCATTGTGGGGAGTGCACGGCATGGAATAGGGATTCTGAAAGCTCCGAGGTCAGTCCCAGGAAACACTGAAGTCAAGGAGACTTGCCCTAGGGAAAGTGTGCCAGGAGGGGTTGTCACTCTACAGGAGGTCCTGTCTGAACTTCATTCAGAGCTGTTCAAGAGCACCAAGCCTGTTCACCTGTGACAGAGAGAGAAAAAACATTTTGAAGTGTTTATTTAGGATTGAACTCATTTTCACCAACACTCAGTCTTGGGACACTTTAATCTCATTCTGCATACTGTCGTATTTCATAGTTGCAGTAGCTCTTTTGGCTTCTACATTTGGATCAGTTTGAATTTCCCATCAGCTTGGTAGCATGATTTTTACAGATATTTTAGGGCCACTTTTCATTGTGATTCGTGACAGTGATGCTTTGGGGTTCAAGCCAGACCAGAAAGGGAATGTCATTGCCCACCCTGAAACTCTGGTGCCTTAATGCTATGCTGCTGTGGCTCACAGCCCGGACAGTAACAGGCTGCATACATACATTCAGGTCACACCCTGGCTACTACTGCCCAACTGCTTTTTGTAGGGAGAATGTAACACACTCCCATTCATGAATTTTCCCCCAAACCATCTGCCCTATGGTGTCCCGCACTCAGGCTGAACACTTTCAGAAGTTAAATTCATTGCTCCCGTAAAGAGATAGTACCAGCAATTTATTATCTTAATGGGGGTTAACAATCACTCTATTTTAATCAAAGCACTTAATTGGTTTAGAGTAAAAGTAAAATGAATTTACAAAACAAAAAGCTGTAGGTTTAGGTATACCAGGTATAAAAAATATAGATAGAAAAGGTTACAAACAAAAATAAAAATATGATTCTAAGACTAAAACTTAATTTCAGCAAGTTACAATTTTTGCCTAAGCAGGTTTTTTACCTATATTCAGTTCCAAGAGACTTCAGCTCCCATGGATGAAGGATCCAGTGTTCTGTGATTTCAAGACCCTGTTATAGCTCCTCAAGGATGCCAAAATGGCTTTCTGGCCTGCTTATATCTTCTAAAGTTCAGTGACCTTGCTTCAGGAGGCAGGATGCCCTCCTGGGGGCTCAGCTTGCTGCTTATCCACAGGGAGCCTTCCTAGGGGCTCAGCTTGCTGTTTAGCCACCATGTTGATTTTTGCAGTCTTCGCCCCGTCACCTACCGTTATCATAGTTAAGAGGCAATCTCCCCCACTTGGTGGGTTGATGGCTTTGTTTACCTTTTATGTAAATTTAACTTTATTGTCTCTGCCTGATGATCGGGCTGGTCAGACAAGCAAATACCCATTCCTTTTGTTTAGGGTAGACTGGGTTTATGTGTTGTTTGCCAAACACATTTTAAGAGCATAACTCTATCTCATATTTATAATTCTTTGTATGCAACCTGTACATACACCACACAATGATTTTTGGGACCAGCGTGTTACCCGTTTGTGTATGATATATTACATGACACCTTTTTTAGATACAGATTATGACAAGTGCATGTTAGGTGTAGTGAGTATGTCAGGCATGACAAAAGTTGCTGACACCAAGTAGTGAACCACCAGTGGGCATCTTCGTCACAGTAACCCTCACAGGTGAAAAGCCAAGACAAGGTGTGGAGTTCAAATCGCTAGCTAATGGTTGGTTCAGCTTCAGTGGAAAGTTTGTTTGTAACCTAAGTTGTAGATCTTTCTGTCCCATAGACTCCAAAAGTAGTTGTTCTGGAACTTATAAGGATGACCACTAATGACTTACAGTACACTGACAATACAGATGGCCCCAAATCATAAGGCTGGAAACAAACCTATCTGAGTTCTGGTTGTAGTAGGAGGTGTTTATCAAAATCTGATCTTGTTTCTGAATTCAAATTTTGTACATAGTCCCTGTCTCTCTAATGGGACAAAACAGACACATCCAGGTATTGGAGAGTTCAAAAATAGGATCCAGATCAGAATTTAAGCCTATCTCTAATACACATTACAGCTTTCAGGTAGGGGAACCACAAAGTACTTTGCAACCTAGTCTACAAAATGGTATGGTATTGAGGAATCCCTTCAACCATATTTAAAATGAAGCCACCTCTGGGGTGACGTGCAGTAACTGTTCAACGGTATGGAGCAAGCACTATGCAACAGTTTGTGATGTGCTGAATGAGCAGCAGAGGATAGAATTTCCTGAGCTTGGAGGAATCACTTGGGAGACAGGATCATTCAAGAAATTCATTATTGAAAATGCATTGTAAGTAATCAAATTAGTTCTTAAATAACTGATGTTATTTTCTCTCTAGGTTATGCTCATCATGACAGCGGAGCACCTATAGCATGTGACAGCTTATTACTTTTTATATAATAATATCCTGAAAAGTAATATGAATACTCATGTTGAAATGACAAAATAAATATGTTATCCAGTGTAGCAACAGGTAGTCTAGCCAGGAAATGCACATGCAGGCTGCAGCGGTCTAACACATCTGACACCTGGAGCAATAACCATTCAGATTTATTTCTGTGTAAAAAGTAATTCATGAAATGACTATATTACATTTTCAAAGTGATTTAACAATTGTATTGGTAGCCAGCCCTTATAAATAATTATATTATTCTAATATAATTGTGGTATCTATTAATACACACTTCGTCTTCAGAATATGCTACAATTTTCTAATGAAAAAGCACTATTGTATTCTACAAAAACACAATAAGTCAAATTTTGTTCACAGTTACATCCTTGGGACTTCAGGGTCATTGATGTCAATAGATTTACTCCAGATGGACAGTGATGAGGCTAGGAGCAGAATTTGTCTCTACTTTTAAAAACTGCTAGTGTAGTATTTTAAGGCTGATTGCTGTGGAATATTTTTAATATGCCTACAAATTGCCTACTGCCACAGGCCTAATATACAATTTCTTTTGTGAATTATTTATACCATCACTAAAAGTTCATGTTCCGTAAGAACTGCACCAAAAATCTGTTGACACAGCAAAAAGTAAACAATAGCTAGAGAGGAAAATCTATTTTTTCCCTAATATCTGTAGCACTGAATTAATGTGCAAAAGGAAATCATAAGAGTAAACCATTTTAGTGTACCTTCATGAGGTTAGTGGGGCAAGTGGCATTTAAACCAATTTTACACTGGTGTAATTCACTTACTTTCCAGTTTCACATCAGTGTGAATAGTGAATCAGACCCAGTGTGATACTGTCCCAGTTATGTGCTTTGCTGATAAAGAACTTGGTAGTTCCAGTGAAAAAACAAAGACCTGAAGGAATCTTTGAGGCAGCTACTGTTGCAGTCTCTGTGGAAAACAATATCATCTCCCTACTTATATGCTGATTAGTTCAGAAACATCAGATTCATCACTTGCTGTGCTTCGCTAAATATTCTGTTCTATGAACAGTGCAAAGAAGCCAATGCAAGCAAATCTGCACTGCACCAAAGGAAGTTTGGCATAATGTCCCTGGTAGAAATACATTTGGGAGAGATTTTTAAAGGTTTCACTCACATGGAATAAAAATTGGGTGATGTTGTTTCTGTTGGCTCTAGTAATGTCAAAGCCAATGATGATGAAAGTATTGTTGTAAAGTTTCTCCCGCCACTTGGAATATTGTCTCATTTAAAAAAAAAGAAAGAAGGAAGGAAAAAATCCCTGCCAAGATAGCAGCTGTGAACAAAGTTGTCAGCAAAATGAATTTCTAGTTTCACACGCTCCATTGGATAACAGGATACACGAATACAGCTTTCAGCAGATCGGCTGTTGAAGGGCACAGATCCAGACCCTCAAAACAAAATAGAGCTTTAACATGGTTGTATTTTATGGTTTAGGTTTTAGAGGTAGACATGTAAAGTCTAATGTGCAGAGGGAAAATGGGAAGAATCTGGGCCAAGTGGCTAGTATATTGGTACATCAGTTTTTGGGTGCCCAAAATGGCCCACCTTAAAGTGCCCTGATTTTCAAAGGATAGGAGCTCAGCACCTTCTGCAAACCAGACCCTTGTACTGTGTCTCATGTTGGTGTCCAAAAACTGAGTCACACCAAAATCACATTTGAAAATCTTGCCCATTGTTTGCTCGTTACCAAAATTAGACCAGTAAATATGGGGAAGGGAAATGTAATTTCTCCATGTCAAAAGTTTCTGTCCATGTAGGTTCCTGTATGGCTCTCATAGTCATTTTAGGAGTGCCTCCCAAACTGATAAAACGTACACAAACCTCCACTTGTCTCTGTCTCTTTTCTTGTAATCTGCAGGAAGGGGACTTTGTTTGTTCTGGGTGTTTTGTCTCACTGTTTTAATGCATTATGAACCAGGTCAAAGAAGTGGATTTTCTAATGTTTCATGCTCTGTCATTGAATCCTGCAAAGACACCTTCAGACAGGTTGTTCCAAGGGATCAGTCAACTGGTTCTTAAGGATCTTGAATCTTTCAATTATTTCCCTGAAGCAAACTCAAATGGAATCCATTTGACTGTTTAGATTTATTTGGATCTGTACTCTGCCCCTCAGCCCATGGGGTCTAACCTTCAGGTAGTGAGTATCCCATTGTAGGGTGACTGTCAGGCCCACAGCAGTTCTGCACTCTCGGTCAGATACTCTATTTAAACCTGAGCACTCTAGGGCTTCTCCAAGTCAGGGGGTCACTCACACTACATTTTGTGGAGCTTCTGATCTGAAAGTCCCAGATCATGGAAAATGTAGAATATCCGTCCTAGCCAAATAGAAGCACTATAGATCTACTGAGATCCTGGCTCATTGATAGTGGCCCAGAGCTAACTCTGAAGGGTTGCTACCCTGATTATATTTCAACATCACTTGTGTAGCTGTTACACATTTCCAAATTTACCATTACATTCTACTAACATCACTTGCTTTGTAGGCAGTAGAACAAAGGAACACACCATAATAATCCTGCAGTATTGCCCATCTAGGAGACAAATACTGGAGGGGTGTGTGTGTGTATCTATATATATGTAAAAATACCTATATTAAGATTGCTTAACACTTCCCATTATAACTCCTTTTAGTGGCTTATAACTTTAACAAATTTTAACCATCAAGCCTAAAAATTTCCAATGTACTTGTCTCTACCCTAGATGGTATTTTTAAGTTTGAAGGGAATATATGTATTACACACAAAAATAAAAATTGTATTTATGCGTGTATGATGTCAGAAATAAATGGAATCTGTGTTTGGATCACCATGCCTACCGCTGATTTTTACTGTAGTTAATATAATGCTTTTAATGTTTTACTGTTCCATATATAGTTTAATATATCATATTTCCATTTAAAGTACCCGTTATCCAAATGAGAGCATAGATTATTGAGGCTGTGGAATTTTTGTATGTATCTGAAGCATTGCTAAAGTTGATTCACATTCAGGTAAAACAGGGTGGAGCAGTGGAGAGGGATATGGAAAAGTCTGTTTCTACTTAAAGGAGTGCTAATTGGGCTTCAGGGGCTGAGTGTAAAATACACCAGGCTTTCCCACGGCCACACCCTAAGCATATGATCTTTAATTAATTCATGGAAACACTCAGACTGCTTCCTACAGATGGCAGCTGGCGCTGTCTGTAAAATCTCCTGTGCTCTGCAGAGAGCAGAGGATTTTACATGATAACATGAACTGATATGTTTCTACATGGCAAAATGAAATGGGTAGAATGCAATGGAAAAGTCTGAAACATGCAACATCCCATGTCTTACGAAATAACATTGAAATTTGATTGTGATGGCAGCCCTGTAATGTTAACCATGGAAACTCTAACACAATGTGGTCCTGCATCAGTAAATACGTTTATTTCTTGCAGACTGCATGGGAGATTTTGACAGATATCCATCCAAGAGCTTTTGTGTTCGCTCACTTTTTAGCACCGTTCCCAGGAATTACAATCTTTGCAAATAGCACTTTTCAGAATGACCATACAGCTCCATCCTAATGATGTGAACTGTAATGTAATCTGCATTAAAATACACGAACATATGAGATAGAGTCATAGGAATTCCATATTGGACCAGACATAGGATCCATCTAGTCCAATATTCTGTTTCCAGCAGTGACCAGTACCAGATGACTCAAAGGTGTAAGAAACTTCACAAGAGACAGTTATGGACTAAGTTGCCCATAAGTAGAAATGAATATGTTGCCCAGCATAGCTCATATGATGCCAGAGCATTGTCTCCTGAGTACTATAGGTGAGGGAACCTCAGAATGAAAGGACGAGATTCAAGCAACCATGAAATGAGAGGATACTTCTAAACCAGAATTTCATTATAAGTCTTTTTGTGCAGTTCCTCTGCATTTTTATTTTATTTATTTATTTTGGTTCATATAGATGATTGCTAAGTAGAATGTTCCACTAGGAAGGAAACAAGCAAACTAAGATTTCTCACCATTCTGGCAGCTCTAAGTGATGCATTCTTAGTGAAACAAGTTAGCTTCAGCAATGGTTGGATTCCAATGGCTGATTTTGGCTGCTGAGGTAGCTGTGATTTGTAGCTTTGACACTTAGGAATTTTTAACTAAATTGAGCTTAATACAAAAGGGGTGAAATGTAATGGATCATCCCTTTTCAGCTTTACTAAATAATGTTTCTGAGATGTGACTATTTAGATTTATAAAGGAAATATTTAGATTAATTTTGGTTATTTAGAAAGAACTGGGAAAACCTCAGAAGTAGTTGGTGGTTCAGTTCAAATAAGCATCAAAATTGCTCCTATTTAAGCTTCTCTGAACTCACTTGAACTTCTTTGAAATAGTAAATCAGGTTAGAAATCTCTTGTGAGAACAGATATCACTGCCATCATTTCTGGAAGTCCATTTCCAGTCACTCCATAAATACCAGTGTTTCAAGGACAGCTTCTCTGAGGGTATTTTGATTCTTATGCCTCTACTTACTTGGAAGCAGGAAATGAAGAAACCTGTGTAATTAAAACCGACAGACAAACTGATGCTGCAGACATTTGCATATGTGCTTATCTTTATTCTCTTGACTAGTGCCAATCAAGTCAATGAGTAAAACTAAGAACATTAATTAGAGGACTGATTCTCATTTACATTCAGTGGCAGCATTAGGCACCTGGAACCCATGCAATCGCAGGGGCCCCCGAAGTAGCGAGGGGCCCCCTGACAGCCAGATCCACCCTGCTGAGCATCAGCCAGTCCCTCCTCCTCAGTGCTGCTGAGGGTTCAAAATGGCAACCTCCACACAGCATGACATCATGTGCACCAGAAGAGCTTTGGAACTGAGTTTTGCCCCCCACAAGACAAACACAGCCACTGTACGTTAAGACTGCTCTACACCAGTCTGAGAGTGCAAAGAGACCTTCAAATGAATGTACATATAATAAATACAACTTAAATCAAATTTTAAGGCCCTTTTACACTGCCAAACTGGCCTTTGTGTATATGAGAGTTAAGCCCAAAGGCCTTTGATTTCTGAGGAAATTAGGTGTCTAAATACCTTTGAGGACTAGGCATTGGTGTTTCCAGGCCTGGGACATTACTTAAAACTTTTTGAAACATGAAGCCGTTTGGGTTGGTTCCCTTATCCAAAGAGGTCAGCTCATTGTTAGCCAAGATAGATTCTTTTTTTGTGACCATTTTATTATTAAGTGTTCACGTTTCTAAAGTGTGATGTTGATTTAGGAGAAACTCTGATTTAAATCTTTTGAGCTTCCTTGTAAAAGCCAAATGGAAAAAGAGTCTCATTAAGAGTCTTGGAAAAGAAGTCTGAAAGGCAGTAAGTCCTGAAAGAACTGATGCATTTTGGTTAACAAAGACTCCCAGTTCCACTGCCTTGCCTCTGACCCTGAGAAAAAGTCTTGTACCCGAGTCGTATTGTTCATGTAAAATTAGCATATGTCAATGACACAAAACCGATAACTTTTTAAACTAGGCCAGTAGAGAAAATGACTTCATGCTCTCAACATTTTCTCAGAGAAACGCTTGGATCTTTTTTCAATCATTATTTAGTAAACAGCGTCAAATAGTCATTCAAATAAAAAACAACAGCGAAGGCACACAAAGAGAAGCACAATTTTCTCTGTGCAGCCTGGGATGAAGCCTCTGGAAAAAATAAACTTCAAACATTTCAGAAAGGGTGTATAGAAAGTGCTACGTGGTCTATTTCATGCACCCATGAGTTTATACCAACTGTTGTTTTAATTCAGCGTAATAATGATTTAGTGTGAAGGGGAACATGTTCTTCATTAATTTTATTTTTTGGATATGTTAGCCTATGCATTTTATATACAAATGAGCAGAGGGGTGGAGAATATTTTTCTTTTTTGTTGCATTAAGTTGGAAAGTTAAAGTCCTTGGGTGAGATTCTGTGTGACCCCTCTAGGAGGCACAGCATGGAATTTGCAGCTTGGAGGAGGGGGAGGAAGATGGCTATAAGCCATCTTTGGCCCCTCTTGACTTGGGACTCCTCTGTGCTCCCACCCCACATGATTTACACAGCCCTCTGAACCTGTCCATGTTATGGCAGCAATCCAAGTGACCTGGAGGGCCGCAGTGCAGCCTGGAGCACAGTGCACATGGGATATTGTTTTTGAAGGAACAAAATGAGATAGGAGATTTCCAGAGAATTGAAGCGTTCCACTGCAATTCGGTATTCTGAATATGCATCTGGGAAATAACAACAGAAGCTGGTCACAGGCAGGGGGACCTAGTAAATCCAATAACACACTATGAGCCCCAGTAGTTTCTGCTCCAATCTCTAATGGGGCTGGTTTGTGGTCACATTAGTAATCATCCCTGTAGGGTTGTCAGCCCTCCAGGATTGTCCTGGACTCTCCAGGAATTAAAGATTAATCTTTAATTAAAGATTATGTCATGTGATGAAACCTCCAGGAATATGTCCAAGAAAAATTGGCATCCCTCTGAATTTTGGGTTTTGGCCTGTTTTCTCAATATCAGCAAGGTGTGAACATTCATGGATGTCTTGCTCTCATTTAAATGATGATTTATTCCCTTGAATAGGTGGTTGATTAATAAGGATAGAAGAGTGGTAATGAGGCATTAAAATAGATCTTATGAGAAAACTGTGAAACAGGAGTTCTCCAAGTTTTTCATGGCAATGGACTACACCTAAGAGGGAGATTGTCATGGCCAATCCCTTCCCATTTATAAACACATGCAACCATTCCCCTACCAACCAGCAAGGAACAGTAATACTGAGAAAGTTATTGAACATATTTTTTGCTTCTTTGAATGCAATTTAGCAGCTGGAAACAAGGAGAGCCAGCACCTTGTGATCACAAGTCCACTGACCACAGTGAGGACTGCTGCTGTAAAATGATAGGGTTCCATTATTAAGTGTTTAAATGTTTTTATTATCTTAATCCATCATCTTTGCATCAGATTTGACAGTGACCACTGCAGCCTTTTGTAGCTAAATGGCTTTCAAAGGCATGGCACATGCTGGCATGGGGTGCAGAAGGGCAGCACTGGAATGGGAACCTCCAGGAACATTTCTGGATGAGACTGTCCCCAGTATATGGTTCCTGGGGCTCCCAGGGAGTGCACAGGGCACTGGTAGCTCCCCCACCTATGCACAATCATGCAGAGAAAGGAGTATCTGAGCCCTAAGAATTAGGGTTAATATAAAATAAAAAGATTCTCTTTGGAAGCCATTAGAGAAGTCACATTCTCTTTCAAAGACTTTTATTAAAGGTGTGTGTCTCCACTGCACTAGAGAAGGAGAGAGAGAGACTTGAAAGTATGCAGCAGCCTGGAGTTGTTTCATCTGTAGTTATTTTTTTAAAAAAGGTAGTGAGTTTCCATTCACTGTTTCTGACTGCAGAGTATTTATTCTATGTTTGGGTTGGAACCTAGTCATGTTTGAACATGACTGTGAACAACTGAGTTACACACCAGGATGCTAACCTCAACTTAGCACTCAGTGTAGACCAACGTAAATCATGTTCAGCAACGTGTCAGAGAAGCATGATTAAACCTAGCTGTCCCAGTCTTTAATCATGGTTAGTGGACATGATGCTGAACATGGTTTGTCCTGGTCTACATGGTCTGCTAAATCATAGTCAGCATCACGGCATCTAACTAGATTGTTCATAATTGTTTCAAAGACCTCCATTTCCCCAACTGCTGGACAGTACATATTTTGCGGAGGGTGTTTCACAACGTATTTTTTTTTCAAACAGGAAAGACAAAGAATTCCACATCGTTAGATATTATATTTACACAGTCCCTGTCCCAATTTGCTTACAACATTTTTGTTCTGTTTGTACAGTTCCTAGCACAGAACAGCCTGGTCTATAATTGGGACCTCGAGGTGCTCCTGCAATACTCATAAATAATACTATTAAATTGTATGTTTCTGATAAGCCCTGAATGGATTGTGAATAATGAAGACGACTTGTCATTAAAACAATCAGAAGTCCTGGGTTCTTCTTTTCCTGGCTGTACCACATCCTTGTTCTGTTTTCAGAAAAATGACTTAGCCTCTCATTGCAACAGCTCACCCATCCATAACTAACCTACCCACATGGATGTTTTGAAGCTTCACAGATTAGTGTTTGTCAAGACCTTTAAGATCTCCTAAGGGATATTCTGTAGAAATGCAAGATACTATTTGTTTTGCTGTTAACAATGTAACTTAATCTTTTTTTAAATTATGCCTCAGTAAAAAAATAACCACAAGTTCCATTTTTTAAAGCTTTCTTAAAGTTGGTCTCTCGCTAGGAACAGACAATTTTTGTAATGGACAGGCCCCTTTTGACAAGAGGGGCTGATGACAAAATGGTGAATACTTGGAGAGCTGCTACTTTTGTTATTCTGAATGCTCGTGAAAATAAGTTGACTTTAAAGACCAGATTATTTGGGAGATTTTCTTTAACGCTGCTTAAAATATGTCAAGCGTGACCATGCATTTCTTTTTTTAACAAACCTTTGTTTTACATGGTAGGTAGAACCAGAAAAAAAAAAAAAAAAAAAAGCTCTTGGCACAAAAACTTTTCAGGAAAGAAAGTTATTTTAAATGTCCATTGAGAACATGTTCGTAAAACAGGAAAAAACACAGTTAGGTTGATAATAGCTCTCTGCAAATGTTAGCATCACTAAATAGCTTTGCCATCTTTTTTTAGAGGGAATGTGATGTCCTAAAGTAGCAGTTCTTAATTATGCACCATACAAAGCGGTCAGGAGTTTATGCCTGTGCAATTTCTTTTGCACAGGAAAATGCATTTTTAATGTTTGAACCAGCAGATTTGTTAGCTGCAGTAAATAAATAATGAGAGTTGCTCTCTGAAATACAGTATAGAAACATCTTTTAAGGAGTGAGCACTGGGTTGAACAAGTTCCTCAGCAAATCGAGAAACAAATGGCACTTGATAAGCAACCCGGAGGCGTTACTAACAGTAACTTAAAATCTCACCTCTCACAATAATATCCTCGTGAATAGACCAAGGAATCTAGCATGGCAACAAATTACAGCAGTATTAATCTCTTTACAAAGGTGTGCATTGCCAAACCCACCAGTGCCTTTATTTAACAACTACTTCAAAAAGGCAAATATTTTTATATTAATTTTAATCTATAGCCAAGAGCAGTAAAAGGTGCAGTTGTTTTAAAGTGTAAATAAGACCTAGATTGATATCAACCTTTTTTGTACAAAATAGGCAAAAATCGGTTTCCAGTTCTCCCAGGGAAGGTGGTTTTATGAATGCTGTCAGCTTGTGTTACTTTGTTTGAGCTAGAAATGAGAGCTTGATGGTATAATGCCATGTGACTGTGATTGCTTCTTCCCTCTAGAAGACAAAATAGCTAGCACTGTTGACAGGAAATGTTGTAATCTACAAAATGTTGTGAAGTGATTCTATAATTTTGTCTCTGCTCTGAATGACTTACATGCTCTTTCTGGGAAAAAAGGTATGATTATGATTATTATGGTTTTTATTTATCTAGCACCAGTAGGTATTCTTGCAGAAACATACCTTCATGATCCCAGTGCGCAGGAGATCCTTGGCACAGTGATCCCCGCCCCCGTTTCACAGGCAGTGTTCCACACCTCTGACCCCCTCTTCTCTCCGAAGTCTATGGAAGGCTCACTACAGGTATTGGTGTCATAGTGGGCAGGAAGGGCAGAGGGTAGGCTAGGAGAGGCACAGATGGGTCAGGGCAGGGAGAAAGCATAATCTCCCCCCTCCCCCCAACTCCTTACTGCCACCACCAGTTGCCTCACACTGTATAATACTTCCACAATTCCTCCTTCCCTCTACCTCCCATACATACATTGAAGAACCACCTTTAGCCCTTCAGATCGATTGCAGTGAGCCATAACCATGAGAACAGGAATAGCCCTGGCCTCTCATTGATCCTGAAGGATCTGCAACCTTTGTGGGTAGGCACGGTAGGCTATTCTGCGTGAGAGGAATAACCCTGCCCCTAATGCAGCAACTGTTGAGAAAGTTCCACAAGCAGAAACTTGTGCAGGTTTCTTCCTCTTAATCCCCATCCTAAAGTGTCAGTCCTACTGGCTCTCCCAAGGACAATTTACAATCTCATCAAACATTTAGAACTGAATGCAAAGGACGCTGTTACCAAGAGAAAAAAAGGGCTTTAAACTTTCCAGAAAATTTAGTGCTGCCAACATATTGTGATCGCACTTTTAAGATCTTAAGTATTATTGCCAATGGCCACAAACATTACTGGTTACTGCTTATAGTATCCGTTGGACATGGGAAACTAAATTTAATGGGGTGGTAGCCAAAATCTACTAATGGGGAAAAGTGCACAGGAGTAATTCAGTGTGTTGTAATCTTATCCACAGGCTGTTCTGTAATCTGTACAAGATCTCTGGCAAACAACTTTACTTTTAAGTGGTAAAAAATATTTGCACACTCATAAAGAGAGTATAAACGATGTGCGATGTCATGAACTAGCCTGCTGTAGTTCACTTGAAACACATCTGAGACCTTCAAGCATATCTATCTTAAAGAATGACTCAGGGAAAGACGGGAAAGTACAAGAAAGCTCTTTACCATAATGTCTATATTTCCAGCTAGTACATGAAGAAGCTGATGTACAATTTCCAGCAACAATAAAATAAAGCTACTATAATGTCATACTCCCCCTTCCTCTTTCCCCCCATTTGCGCTCCACTTACTAATTTATTTTCTCACCCCCATGCCCAAAGAGCTCCAGGCCTTCATGCTGAAGCCACCTCCTGGGTAGAGCCCTGGCTGAAGGGTCTGCATGCAGAACAGCTACAGTGCTGGGCTCCAAGGAGGTTTTATTTCAGGCAAAAATAATTCACAAAGGTCTGTACTAAGGCTCAATGAATAGGGAATAGCGCTGTGATCCCACTTCTCACCACTAGCACGTACTCAGAACCAGCCATAATTATACCCAATGACTTTAAGAGCATTATTTGAGCAATGGTCAGAGGGAAAAGGAATTAAGCAGTGTGAAGACCCCTGAAAGCATTATGCCCGCAGAAGTCAGGAGCGGGGATAACACCACTTCCAGGGTAGGTAGGATCAGTGTCATTCCCTGCAATGCATTCTGCACCTATTCTGCAGGTATTGCATCTGCTTTCCCCAGTGCTGCTCTGTATTTACCAACTGGTGTACTGTGTAAGGCTCCCACACCAAACCCAAATCCTACTCTTCGAGGGTGCCCTCTGGCCTTCTCCCCTTGTGGTCCACAGCATTTTGCAACCAAAATATGGCTGCCTCCTTTGCAGTGTGCTGGGACTAGCTCTGTGATCCCACTTCTCACCACAAACATGTACTCAGAACCAGCCCTAATTATACCCAATGACTTTAAGAGCATTATTTGAAAAAAGAATATGTGCCAGTTGGTTTAATTCCTCCTTTTCTGCTTTGTACAGGCTTGGGAGATAATAGTTACATAGCAGAATGGAAAAGGTAACTACAGTGAGTGCGCTGAATGCAACAATCCCATTGAAATCACAATTGAGGTGCACGAGTGATTAATTTGACCCAGTACAATAAGTCAGGCGATGGTTAGTTTTTGTGTTTATTACATGAACTATCTGAAATATAACACTGCGAGAATACGACTTATTCAGGCAAAGTATCAATTCACCCAAGAACTATAAAAAGATGCAATATAGCTCACCAAGTAACATGTCCTGTTTTATGCAGAGAAGGAGCATGCTGCAAGGAAGCCTTGGAGGCTCATGGGAAGTTAACACTTCATTGCCACTGCACACGTGCCGTAAGAACAGTTCTAGGGGTTTGGCAAGGATGTCTGTGCGATGATGCCGGCAAAACACTTCTGAATTGCTGCCTCACTTGTCTTGGGACTCTCAGAGTCCTGTTACCTGTGACTTAATTCAAAGCAGTGTTGAAAAGGGAATTCTAGTGACCTGAAAATATGCTGCTCAGACGTAATATGTTAATAATCAGGAAGCTATAATGGGGTTTCCCTCTAATTGTTAGAGGGCTGGCTAAAACCCAGATCGACAAACTGCTAACTGTGGTCAGGGTAGAGTTATTGACAATGGATCTTGATGTCCCTCGTTCAAACTCTGTAAAGGGGGTTTCAATCCCGCAAAGACTGAAAAGTCATTTATCAGATTAAAAGTATTTCCAAATTGAACTGCAGCTGCCCTGTACACTTTGCAGTCCTCCTTCAACTTTGTCAATGAATCTGAAATTTATTTAGTATCTTTGCTAATCAAGCTTTTTAATTAGGAGTTATTATGGACCTCCTCCTCTAAGGTGCAGAGTGCTCCAGAAATCAACAGTAAATGAGGGTAATTAGCACCTGCCAGGATTGAGCCCTATGTGCTATTCCATTTGGAACATGATTTTGATTTGAGACTTCCTCAAACTGTCAAAAGATCCTTGCAGGCCATCTGAATTAGGGATGCATGAAAAAAGTTTGGAACATTTCCAGCTTGGTCCTTTGCCTAAAAGCCAAACTAAAAGCTTGCCTGAGATTTGAAAATGTTTTGAGTCCTATGCCTCCTCACTCCCTGATTCTAAACAGAAAGAGAGATAACAAAATATTGTGAGAACAGTGATTATTCAGGGTAATTCCAATCAATCAAAATCAGGAAGTATTCCCTCTGTATGACAGAGTGTTGTATAAAACATCCACTTCAATTTTTCAAACAGACGTTTGCATATACAGCTGTAAATCCAGTGTTGCAGATTTTCCTGATGGCTCCAACGCTAAATGAAGCTTAAATCATTCATTCTGTAAAATCTGAGAGAGAGAGAGAGAGATGTGCCAGGCCTGTTTCCTCTTTTGTGCTAGCTATGCAGAGGATACAAGTTCAAGCCCTGATATTTCTGGCTGTATTCTCCCTTTGCTCTGGTGTTAAAATGGTACCTTTCTGGAGTTCAGTCAGGAGGGCATTTACTCTTGAGAGGAAGGGAAAAGAGTAAAAGCAGAAACAGCTGTTGGTGCAGGCAGGATGGCTTTGTGGAGAAAGCAGGAGTGGAAGGGGGAAAAAACATCTGTTAAAGCTTTATGAGTGACTCTTTTGGCTCACTTCATTCTACAGTTGTGGAACTCTGCCTTCTGCAGTAGATGTCACTGCTGGCAATGACAAATGCTACAAAGGCAATGGAAATAATAGAAAAAATAGAAAAAATAGAAATAATTTGGCTAAGAGGAATGTAGTAAACAGAAGAAACATGCAGTTCATATGGTTAAGTTATCCCGTATTCTGTACAATAGGCAATAAAAGTAAAATATAAGTGTGATATTTGAAGAACTGATTTACTGTTTGAAATTCCCTATGCTAGTTCTAGTGACTTTATTTTAGAGAATACTTAAGACAGAAAGAACTGTTACTTTGTATCAATTAATACCTTAAATCACACTTACCTTCAATATCTAATGTGTAAACTGATGACCCATTGGTTGTCTTGTTGAATCCGTCACCAGCACATAGAGGTGTGAGGGAAGAGCTGGGGACTCAGTGAATGGGCTTCCACCATGTTTCTATCAAGTTGCATTTTTGATGGACTTTTTAAAAGCTCACGTTAATCTGAACCCCTGTAATAATACTCATCTTCTCTCATTACAGAGTTGCCAGTTACAGCCAGTAGACAGATGGGAGAAGTAGTTTGAGTATCTCATGCCCCATTCTCCTCTATCTGCAGACTCCCTGGTTGGACTTTGTCTCACACGATGCGTTTCAGTCTTCCATCTTGATGAAGGGAAGTGGGGAATCCGGGCAGTTGCCTGACTGCCGTACTTCATGCATGAAGTCCAGCTGGGGAGCCTTTTATTTAACTTAACAAAGAGAAGTTTAAGGGGTGACTTCAGCACAGTCTATAAGTATCTGCATGGGGAACAAATTTTTAATAATGGACTCTTCAGCCTAGCAGAGAAAGTTATAACATGATCCAATGGCTGAAAATTGAAGCTAGATATATTCAGACTGGAAATAAGGCATAAATGTTTTAACAGTGAGTGTAATTAATCATTGGAACAACGTAACAAAGGTTGGGGTGGATTCTCCATTATTGAACATTTTAAAGTAAAGATTGCATGTTTTTTGTAAAAGATATGCTCCAGAAATTATTTTGGGGAAGATCTATACCCAGTTTTAGATTAGATTATCTCAACGGTCCCTTCCGGCCTGGGAATCTAGAAATAAACTGTTTTAAATTTATTTTAAAACGATTCTCATTCAAATCTCTTAAAGTTTGTAAGTATCACTGGAATGTTGTTATCCTAGATCTGACAGTGATAGAGGACACTATTTAAAAACCAAAACAAAACACCTTCTCCCCCCCCCCCCGCAAAACAGCCAAATTTGCATTGCAAAATAGCTGCCTCTATGAACATCTTTAACTGCTTGCAGTTGTACTGTAGAGTAAGACTTCCACTGTGGGAATATTTTTTTACACTGTTATTCTTAGATTTCTTTCAGCGTTAATGCTTTCTGTATTTTTCTGCCATTAAATATCTTTTTGTATCTGATTATATTCCCCCAAATGTATTATCCTGAATCTTTCTCAAGTTAAATCTTCTTTCCACAGATACTCTTGTAGTTTGTTTCCTTACTTTTGCTCTCAACACCTTCCAACTTAGAATCATCTGTGAATTCCATTTTTGGTTTTCAGATAACTAAACCAGGGTAGGGTTGTTAAAATAGGGTTCAACATTTATATCAGCTGTATCTCAAAAACCACCTCAACTCTAATTCTATGAACTGCTGTTCGTCCTACAGCCAGTTTTTAGTCTACATGGCAATGTTCTTATCTAAATCAAATAGAATAAATTTTGAACTAATGAATTCATAAGATGATGTAGGAAATGCTTTACTGAAATCCAAATGTATACTACATGAACCTCACCTACACATTTTGCAATTACAGTCATCTCTAAGAAGATACTTTCTTTTCTTAGGTATAAATCTGAATGTACATTAACAACTTTGGGGACACTGTGTAGGAAGCACTCACAGCATTGCAGACATGAGCTCATCTCTTGTCTACTAAGAGGAATTAGGAACTCAGAGTTTGAGTATGCCCCTGGAAGAGTTGATATGAGATGCTTACAAAGTCATTACCCACAAAAGGTGTGCCTCATTTAAGTAACTGGGCTAGTGTGTGGCCAATATTGTTAAATGTAAATAGTCTTGCACCCTGAATCAAAACAGCCAAATTCTGTCTTTATGTACACTGTACAACCTCTCTGAAGTGAATGGAGGTACACAGGTATATCTGATTGCATTATTTGACTCTACATGCTAAATCTATCAGTCAGCAAGAATATGTTTTGGAAAACTATTTAGGGACTGTTATAGAGAAAATTATTGACATTTCAGATTCATGCATATCTTCAGTAAATAGGCAAACAAAATCCTAAATTACACTTGCATGCCCTATAATATATAACAGTGCCTGGCACCCCATTTGGCTCACTGTTCTTGAGAACAAAATGGGGCTTCCTACCACTAATATGTCATCGTTTGGAGAGGAAAAGACAACAGCCTTTGGTGTTATGAGCTTGTGCCCAGGTAGTTAATTACTACTTGATCTGTCTTCTCTATGAGTCCAGAGACCTTTCTTTTTATCTGAATGTGACAGTCCAAAACAACAGCTTATTTTTCCAGCTCCAGTTTAGGTTCTTTTAACTACAACTGGTCAAATAATTCATTGTGAAGAACATTTATTGCAATTTATGGCAATAGTCCATATATTTTTCAAATGTTGATTTCTGGTTCAAATTCCCACCAGCGTAATATTTGACTTGTAGCTGTGCATAAATAAAGAAAAAAATCATAATGTGAGATACTGAAAATAAACAGGCCTATACAAATATAGTGTTTTCTCTAGATTAGCACTACCCTCAAATACAAAGTAGAATATATGCTGTATACCTGGAACATCGTCATGCAGAAAAGTCTTTCCTCCCTCACAGCCCAAAGCTGTCTGCTTTCTCTCAGCTCTGTGCCCTGGTCACAAAGATTGTATGTGGGTAACCTGAGGGGCAATGGGCTCTTGAAGTCTAACAATCAAAAGTCTCCATTACCATTGGGATCCTATTGTGCTTTGCTCAATACACATGTACTGATAATTGTTCCTTTTACAAACAGACTGGTTAGGAACTAACTCAACAATACTTCTTCCAAGTCTGTATATCAGATAATGGTCTCTGCAAGGACCCAGTTTCAAGAATATGTTTGAACTTCTTATTAAGGCAAAGTTACAACAAAATGATAACATACTACATCTTACATTACTTATTACTTATTCAGGATCAGGTTAATATTTGAAGAATCTGATAAAGCTTCTGGCTAGGGAGCCCTCCTACTCCAAGTACACTAACAAGGGTGACCACATTTTTAAATAGAATCATAGAATCATAGACGATTAGGGTTGGAAGAGACCTCAGGAGGGTTACCTACTAACAGTAGAAGATAGAGAGAAAGATATTGGGCCAAATTCATGCCTGGTATAAACAGGCAAAACTGTAAGTGTCTTTAACCTTATACCAGGCCTAAATGGGCCCCTTCAGACTTTCTTAAAACCTGAGAATTAAACAAACTCTACATCCCACAAAGTAAGAATCTTTAGCAATTATTTGTATTACAATAGTACCAAGTGGTCAAGGCCCCCACTGTACTAGGCATTGTACAAAATATAAAAGACAGGCAGGCTTCTTGCTTACCATCATCATTATGTATATAATTTTGTGTTTGATGGATTTTGTGTGAAATGACCCCCGTTGGTCAAGGTACGCTCAATTGTTTGCTTATTGTCACCAATCAATCTCTTGTAGGATATGACTACCGGATAAGAAAATATCTGAGACAAGAGTGAGTATGACCCAAACGAAAATGTGGTTGGAATCTGGACACACCTTTGCATGTAAGTAATTGGCTCACAACAGTGCTCCTCCTTCAGCATCAGTTAAACCTGCAATATCTTGAATATGATTTTTGTGGCTTAAGTAATGATAGAGTAGCTCTGGTAGTATCATCCACAACCTAAAGCTCAGTCCTACAGAACTGTGGATTACTACTACTATTAATGGTAATGAATGCTAATATAGTAAAACATGTTAATTTAGAAAAGTCAGACCTGATCATATCCCCCAGATCAACATTTGGAAGGTCCCCTCAGTGCATGGATCATGCCTTCCATGTAGAAGAGGTGGAAGGTCTTAGACATCTCTAGGCAGCACCCACTTCAGGGGAACTCTGTTGAGGATGCTCCATAAGTCCAGAGATCTACACAGACATCTGGAGTCGGGGGGGGAGGGGGCATGTTATTCCCTAAAATACTGTAATATGGCCCAGACTGAATTATCTTTCTGCTGGATCATCTTCTTGGTAGGGCTCCCTCCTTAAGAGAGGTTATTAGAGCACGTATTAGAGCACCAGGAAAGGTGTGGGCTGTGGACCCTATTGGGAGGTATAGGTCTTTGTGTGGTTGGTCCTGTCTTTCCACTTATCCCCTCTATCTACAGAGTCTGAGGGGAAGGGGGTTTGAGCCCTGTGGTCTGATTTGTGGGGAGCAAATCCAACTCCACAATGGAACAATGAGGAGCAAATCATTGCAAGGGGAACCTCTCAGAAATTTCCTCTGGTAAACCCCTTTCCACAGGGTTTCCCACAGGAGGATCAATTATGTCTATGTACGTGGCTTGAAAGAGATTTTGTGCCTTTTGGGGGGTGTTTATGAATTTGTACCTCAATGTCCAAAGATTCATTCATATAACAATCTGCATTGTAATGTGAAAAGGTGCCATTGGAATAGCTGAACTTATTTTTTAAAGTGTTCAGAAATACATTTGCAATGCATTTGTTACATGTAAAGTGGTATCCTGTTCCCACACTGTATACATCTACTGACAGGGAACAAAACACAGAATTTCATTTATTTAATTATTTATTCATTTATTCTCTTGCTGGGTAATGGAAATACATTATTATGTTTATGGGAGAGATGTTACAAGAGTTCCACAAAGATCTGATATTTCCATATTTAGGAATGTCCAACTATCGGCAGATACGAAAGCTATTTTACAGCTCACTGTTAATCCCTCCATTGACTCCCGTCATCCCTGGGAAGCTATAGCATTAGCCTAAAGTTGCTGCTTATGGATCAGTTTTTCCATCAGTGTCACAGAAGTAAAAGGAAGGAAGGAGTGGAATTTCCTTTCTAAACATGCCAGTTAAATGCTCATATAAACTAAACTGCGGTTTTACTTAACACATGGGCTTCAACCCTGGTGTGTAGCCAGAATTTACTGCATGTTTAATGACCTATAGTGTAATGGGGCAGATTCTGTCCTGCACCAGAGCTCTTTTTAGCCACAGAGAGTCTTCGGGGAACCAGCACCAGTTCCAGCTCCCTGAATTTGAGAACCAGCTCTGGTCCTGATACCTCTATCAGGCTTATCTAATTTCCACCATTGATGGAGGGTCCTTAATAGATCTCCCCAGTGGAGGATTGGTGTAGCATAGCTCTGCCATGCCCTCTTCCCCAGCCCAACACAGCCCTTATGTTGGGAGGAGGTGGAGGCAGAGGTGCGGGTCCAAATAGCAACACAGATACACTAGCACGGAGTTCCCCCATGTCATGGGAATTGTCTGCTGCTGATCTGCTGTGGATTACAGCCCCTTTGCACCACCTGAGTGATAGGAGTTGTAGCCATGGAAATGGGGTCACAACTGGGCTCTAGATATATTGATTGTAGTGAATTATAAAGAAAAATGGCAGCCGTTTTTGTCAGTTTTCAGTAGATTTTGAATTATATGAATTATTTCTATTTTGCTTACAACTTTTCCATTGCAGCTTGATCTTGTTGAACTGTAGCATAACAAAAAAATTCAGACTTAATGATGGAGACAAATTGGATCATTCATTTGCTGCTCCTCTTGTCAGTTACCATGGTGAGTTTTAACATTTTTTTAGCATGTAATTCCACTTTCAGTTTTCAGAGGTGTGACACAGATCTTGACTTCTCTGGCAAATATGGAAATACAGAATAGAAATTCTTGTCTTGCTCTAATGTAAATCTCCAGTAAAGGACAATTCCCTTTAACAGTATATCCTGCTTTTAATGCCTGTGTAGTAACTAGGGGACATACAGAAGTTTGAAATCCTTTCCTGCCATTGATCACAGTTGTGTTCTCTGCTAGCAATGGGTTTTACAGCAGTGATGGGTTCTGACCTTGTCGCCTTATACCCATTCATGTCAATGGGAAAACTTCCATTGAGTTCAACTAGAGCAGATGGGACTCATGATAGACAGACAGACTGATAGATTTCTAAGGCCAATAAGTACGCAATGGTCAGTGAAAAACTTTTAATTGTCAGTCTTCAGTCTGACTCTCCTTATTTTCATAAGCTCAGAATAATGTGTCCTCCATATGACTAAGTAACACATTAATCACCCATTTCCTTTGACCTCACTGTTGTGGTGTGGTTTGTTTTATGCTTTATGAAACTATAGAGGAAACCAAACAGCCCTAAAACAAATCAAAAGCCCCAATAACTTCAATTAGTAAGTCTTGTTTCATAGAAAATTCTTTGGGGCTTGATCCAAATTCCTTCAAAATCAGTATTCACCCTTCAATTTACTTCAATGGGCTTTGTATAAAACCCTTTATCTTCTTCTGATTTTGTCAATACATTTTATTCTCTTCCATTATCAACTGAAGTCTTATCATGTCAGATCATCACTTCTGCCCTCAGGCAGGGGCATTTTATTTTGATTTAACAGTAAGAACACTCACCAAATGAACAGGAGGAAAATCAGCTTGTCTGTAAAGAGCTCTAATGGCTACTTTTTGGTGAAATTGTGCTAAGAATAATAATAATTGCAAGCTGCTTATATGTTAGCATGCGAACCTGAAAACCAAAAGTTCCACTGTAGCAGTTACAGAAAAAAGTGCTGTGAAAACAATGATAACATTCCAAAATATATATATTTTAAATCTAATTTTTTCCTAGTTTTTTGCCATTGCGATACCAAATGAGAAGAATCAGAATGTGACAGAAGACTCCACTCAGCTGAGTGTAACTAGGAATAAAATTATGACAGCACAGTATGAATGCTATCAGAAAATTACGCAAGATCCTATTCATAGTAAAGAAGGTAAATGGTTTTTCTTATTATTTATTATTTGAGTTACCATAGTGCCTAGGACTAATGGACTAGAGCCCTGTTGTGCTCGATGATATCCAAACACAGAACAAGAAAGGTGGATGGATGGATGGATGGCCCCTACCCCAGAGAACTTATAATCGAAGAAGCAGTACATAGAGGAAGAAGACAGTAGATTTGAATTGTTTCACTAAGGAACTTTAAAGTTCTCCTCCTTCCTTGTCTTATCAGTAACTTTTTTTATCTAGAATACGACTTGCATTTCTGTAACTTTCAGGAAGACAAGCATGTGATTTTTCTTAGCAGTGGGGAAGAATATTTAATTGGTAGGGAAAGGTCCTGCAGTACGTTAGCTACCCCAAAACACTACTGCCTACAGACCTAATGCTTTATTTATAAATATGGATAACTAAAATATTCAATTCCAACCCAGACAAAAATGAAGAAAGTTTATCCACCTATAGCTATTATAGGTACTTCCATCCCTCTGGACCAGATGTTTCATGTGCCTATGAAAATTGAAAGCATCTGCATGTTAAACAGGTGATGTAAATACTTAACTGGAAATGTTCACATATTGGACCATCCTTGCTTTCTTCTAACTTCTGGGTCCTAGAAATATTCTTTGCCTTTTAAATAGTAACCCACTTTTGACACAAAAAGCTTACAGAAACTCATGAAAATATTCAAGAGGAAATTATTCACTTTCCCTTTTTAAATCTTTTTAAAAAAATATTGGAATCTTAGAAGGTGAGAGAAGAGAGATTTTACACTGATTTTTTTTTCTCCTGATTAAATTATCATCTATGGTCAAGACAAATGTTTATGCAGTTTAAAAATAAACATAACTCTTACAGATCTGTGCCTTCCACATGGCTATGGGCATATTGTATAGCTCTGCTGTGTAAATAAGAGCAAGGAAATGGTCTTTACAAGTTTGTTCTTTATCCTAACATAGACTATTTTGATTTTAACTGGTTAGTTCAGTCACTTGTGTCTCAGGACTGTGACTATGTAATACACTGCGTAGCTCTGGCATTGAGTATAAAGTGCAGATTAGGCCTTTGTAGTCACAATTATGGTGAATGATGACACATTTTAAATACATCTTAATGAAAGAAATGCACATACAAATAAAGGTACTCTTCTTATCATCGGATCAGATGGAGTTTTAATTAAAATATTTTGGCTAAGATTTTACTTCATCCTTTAAAAGCTCATTCCAAATCATTGTTTAAAGCTTTTTATTCAAGAAAAGAAGGTTGCTTTTGATTGAAATATTTATGTTCTGTGTTGAAGAATTAAAAACTACACATAAGAGATCTTATTAACTGATAACTGTTAGAGAAATTATTTGGTTTATATGCTTTCTTTCAGATTTTACATATAATTATTGTAAGGCTTTTGTGAATGCAGAATCCAGACTTTATCATCTGATTTCTCTATATTTGTGCAGGTCCTTACTGTAATAGAACATGGGATGGTTGGTTGTGTTGGAATGATGTTGCAGCAGGAACCGTATCAGTACAACGCTGTCCTGACTACTTTCAGGACTTTAACCCATCAGGTAAATGTGTATGGACCTGTATGCCAGGTTTGTTAGGCTAAATGGTATGTGGGAGTGATTTAATCTTCTTCTTGCTCTAACCACCAAGCACAGATCAGTGGCTCAGCTCCTTGGCAGCTGCTACTACAAAAGATTCCATGTTATTGCACACCTACTGGTTGTATACACCCGCTCCTTGCCCAGGTCCACTGACCACACAGACCCACCGGCAGGACACTCCCCACTGCACCACCACACTGATAATTGCCCCTGTGAGCCTGTATAGGTTAGAAAAATAAGTTGAGGGTAGCGCAAGGTTTGTTAACATGTGTTAGTTAACCCAGAATGTTTCCCTAGTGTAGACACATGTTAATACCTTTTACCTCAATTCAGCTGGTCACAGTTAACTACTTTTCCCCCATGGTCAACCTTGACCTATTTTCTTAATTGAAACATGCCCTCTGTGGTCATGAGAATGACATCAACCTGAGTGATTCTGCTGCGTTTGGGATCTCCCAGTGCCATTTCATGCCTGGGAGTATTTGGCTAGGTGTTGGCAGTAAAGCGTTCACAGATAAAGCAATTCCTTCAATGACTGTCAACATTATAAGCAATATCTCTCATGACATTTTCTTTCCTCTCCAATTCTAATTTATTAGACTGAAATGTCAGATTTTAATTTGGATCCCTGACTGTCACATAAGACCTTTACATCTTCTTATCATGCCATCTAGTTCTCTAATAGTTTGTGTGATATAGTTTTAGAGTAACTAGATTGAAGGATGGGAGAATATTTTTGTTTGCTTGCCCTTGCCAAGCAAATACAATGGCTATGAGGTTCTCAGAATTCATATTAATGTAAGAAAGCTCTCTGTTCACACTAATAAATCTGTCTGTACTTTGCTAGTTTTTATAGGCTAAGAAATACTAGAGATGGAGAAACAGACATTGAGTATTGACTATTTTTTTGCTTGCTTTTTCTTCCCCATTTTGGCTGGCTAAAGAAAAAGTGACAAAGATTTGTGACCAAAATGGAAACTGGTTTAGACATCCTGAAAGCAACAGAACGTGGACAAACTACACCCAGTGTAATCTCCGTACACATGAAAAAGTAAAGGTAGGAAAGGAGTGCACGTTACCATGGATAGGAAGCTCATTTGAAAAGTTTGTAACAGTCTTGATGAAACCTCAAATACCAGCAAAATTGTCAGTCATTAATATACTAGTTTTTTCATAGCCACTTAATTCCCATATGTGTTCTTACAGTGTGTTTAGAAGGGGGGACAGCAACAAGAGAAGCAACAAGAGAGGAAAGCAGGCTAAGCAGACTCAAAGGGCTGGATTCTGACTTAACCATTTTTAGACCAGCATGCCATCATATAATTTAGTGCTGTCACCAGAGTTAAAGTTGCATGGATAACTTTAGTTTTGACACTTCCAATTTCAGAGTGCTTCATTTTGCAGCCATAACATACTTTTAATGTTGTTTTGAATTGAATTTCCTACATTATTTTAAAAAAGAGTAAAAATAAAGAAATGTCATCATGTAGGACTATGCATCCTTGTCTTGTTCAATGGGGATGTTAGTAGACCACACAGAATCTATTTACATAGGTCCTGTAGCTTTAACATCCTACACAACTGTCTCAATGTGGATATTCTAGGCCAAAGGTTTTAATTAAGTCTGTGGAAGTCAAGAATCTGTACTATAGTCCGATGCCCTAGTCTTGGTTGGGGGAGTTGATTTCTCATCTCAATTCCTCACACAGAACCCAGTTATTTGGGTTGTATGCAGGTGGAGAGGATTTTTCCCTCTATGCCTGCATTTCCATTTACGCAAAATGGGGGTAAGAAGACTTACTGCATCATAGGTGTTTTTGTGAGGCTAAATTCAATAACTGGATGTTTGTACATTGATAATCTTGCCTGGAAAACATTAGGTAAATTCAAAGTGGCGGTAGTGTTTAATGTGCTGCTTACTTCAGATTATTAATGAGGATACATCATATGTTGCCAACTATTCCTTAAACTGCTCTTTATAAGTGTTTATTTTTACAGTGTTTTCTTTACTGCCTAATTTTTCAAAGTTCTTTAATTTAGCTTGCTGAAGATAGATTTAAGACACAAGTTTAATCGCAGCTATTTTTGAGTTATCATTAATTTATTTCATGCTCTTCCTGGGATGCTGATTGAAAGCTGAAGTTCTAACATGGCAAATGTAGGCCCTGTTTGGAAGGAAATGTCTTTCAAATGCTTAGAAATGCTTAGAAAAACCCACTCCTACAAGTGTTCCACGTGAAAGGATTACATAAATGCAACTCCAAACCATTATTTTCTGCTTTGCAGAAGAGCAGCATTATTGGATGAATCAACCTTTAGCCATGAATGTTCCTAGGAGAGTAACGTAAATAGCTAGGACTACGTAAATGCACAGAAAAAAATTAGGAGTGTCTATTAAAAAATGATGCATTAACTGATATACAATGGGTATTAAACATGACTGCTACTAATGTTACGTGCCATATGGAGAGAGAATCTTCAATGGCTTAGGATCCTCTTAGAGTTAATCACAGGACCTCTAGAGCTGACTCACTATTGATCTATAATATTTTTCATTTTCTTAATCTATTACAGTTGTTCTATGTGTAACAAAGGTCTGCTGGGGTGTGCTTTTATCAAGTGTATTTTTGTTTTCCTCATAATGTGTTTTTTATTTTGTTACTTTATTGCAGACAGCCCTGAATTTGTATTATCTGGCCATCATCGGGCATGGTCTTTCAATTGCATCACTTTTGATTTCTCTTGGCATATTCTTTTATTTTAAGTAAGTATATTTAAAAATGTTTCTGCATCTTTCACCAGCCTCCCTTGGCTACAATAATCCTGGGTAATCAGGCAATTTGAAATACCTGGTACCTAAAATGTTAATAAGGGTTGAGTGGAGGATCCAAATTGAATATATGGGTTTGGATCATTGAATGTCTTAGCATTCAAAGGTATATCATAATAGGAAGGAAAATTCTCCTATTTCCCAGAAACCTAAGAAGGTAAAGGGTATGACCAGGGAGAAGAAATAAATCATGTTTATTATTGTCTTCTGGAACTAATGCCTGATTAAGGTGAACAATTAAGAAAATAATTAAGGATGACATTCTTTTGAATGATCTAGAGTAACTGTCCTGTCTCTGGCTTTATATTCCATTCTCTGCATTCTCACCTATTCTTTTTTTTTGGCATTGATTATAGGAATGTATACACCAAATTATGGATACCCATATATCAGTAATAATTGGCCAGGTGAATTTTTTGTTTACTGTCAGGTACTCTGTCACCCATCCCAGCTTTTGTTACAATCCTGAGCTACAGTAAGGAAGCATCACTGACTATTCCTGATTGGCCTGAAGTTTCAGATGGTGTCTGGCTGGCCAAAGGTTTTTTCAGGTGTGAGCCTGGGAAATTCTCCTCTGGTACTGCTGAACTGACCCTTTAGTGTAATGAACTAATAAACACTAGTTGACAGCTATTACACTATGGGACTGCTCCATCTTAAAGCATTTAATGGGCTTGTTCAGAGGGACCAGAGGACATTCCTAGACCTACAGCTAAAGGAAGGTGAGTACCGAACAGCAAGATACTCAAAATAATAAAGATACTTTGGGATAAATCCCTGTCCTCCACACCAAGCCCAAGCAGCCAGGTTTGTCTCCTCCTCCATCCCAAAACAAAGAGAGGCAACAAAGTTGCTTTTGAGTCTCTACTGCTAGTTTGAGGCTGCAATAGCACCCACGATGGTGTGGCTGCCTCCAGGAGGAACAATGGCCAGTGGATTTGTGGACTGTTACACCCATCTACCCCTATATCCTTCCTCTTCTATTCTAGCCTTCAAACTTAGCTGCTTAGGTCATTCAAGAAGCACCTGCAGAACTAAGGTTTCTGGGATATTGACTCCCTATGCAACTTCCTCAGATCTTGAATGATGAAATTGTATCAGCTCCACTGTGTCTTAGGCCTGTGGCTGGAGAGGGTGAGATAGGATTCTCTCCTAATAATGTTTTAAACATTCTTAGTAGGTTTTAAAAAGCTTTGAATGGCTCTTTTCCCAATCACAAAGATAACACTGAAAAAGAAAATAAGAGAGGGAGCTACCAGGACTGTTAGAAAGCCACAGAGGTCATGGAACTGGAGAGTGGCTACTTAGAGAAGAGTCTTCATTCGACAATAATTTTTTCTTATTGTTTGAGTGAACTCTGCTGACTTCCAAGTCTGGAAGAATCCAAACTTTTAAAGACGGATTAATCACTATGATAAGACATGGATTTGTAAAGCATATTCACTTGATTAACTGAAATAAGAAACAAAGTAAAAAGATGAATGACAAAGATTAATTGTTCGCTATGAGGTATAGTGAGTGTATGGAGAGCCCAGAGTTTCTATTTGTCAAGAGAATGGTTTTATGAAGAAAACTGATGCTTCTCCTCCCACTTCCTCCAGACTTTTCTCTGATTCCTTTGCTTGCTATAGAATGCCATGTGGTCACCGAGCATCAGGGAACTAATGGCAAATAGCATATGTTTTTTAAAATATAAAAACTAGGATGAAGAGCAGGAAGCTTAAATACGTCATATATGAAATGTTATGCATAACATGACAAAGGCTGTATATTAACTACATGAGGTTTAAGCAAGGCTCCATTGAAGTCAATATCAAAACTTCCTTTGACTTCAAAAGAGCTAGGATTTCACCCATCTTGGCTGATAATGGAATTTTTTGTTCTTTCTTGATGCTTCTTAATACGAGAGAGTTTGCGATGATAACCTTGTGAGACCTCTGATGGTCCTCTCTGATATAGACCGAGAGTTCAGTCCTCCAGACAGTTAGACTAGAAGACTTTAAGCCCAGAAGGGACCATCATGATCATCTAGTCTGACCTCCTGCACATTGTAGGCCACAGAACCGCTCCCACCCATTCCTGTAATAGACCCATAACCTCTTGCCGAGTTATTCAAGTCCTGAAATGTAAAGACTTCAAGTTACAGAGAATCCACCATTTGCTAGGGCTTAGTAACCGTTTAAACTAGGGCTCCCAAGCAATAAAAAAATAATCATGATGAATCTCAGTTTTAATCGCTCTGTTAAACAGAGCGAATAAACTCCTGTTAATCTCCTTTTACTGATCTAGGTGGGCTCCCTTCAGCTGAGCGAGACCTTGTTTGCAAGGGAGGGTGGATTTTACCTTAGGGACTCTACATGGGGCAGGGAGGAGATACTAGTGCAGGGAGGCTGAGCTCACCAGCCCCTGTTCTCTATGGGATGCCAGCTGACCAAGGGCATTGGGGAACGGTGTGGGGGGCAATGTGTTGATCCCTGGAACAAGAGGCATGGCACACGGGGACAGGGGTTAGTCTCCAGAGCGAGGGGCCAACTGAGGGCTTTGGGGCACGGTGGGGTCAGGATCCCTACCTCTCTGCTGGAGCTGGAATGGGAGCCACTTCCTCTTTCTTCTTCTGTTCTCTTTCCACCCGCTGGTAATGGCTTGGGTTACTGCGCCTGACCAGACACTGTCAGATTCCTCCCTCCCTGCCCAGAGGTATGCAATTAACATATTAAAAAATTAATGTGTTAATTTTGTTTTCAGTTAATCACAGGCATTAACTGTGATTAATTGACAACCCTAGTTTAAACCTGAAAGTGACCAATGCCTCATGCTGCAAAGGAAGGCGAAAAAATCCCAGGGTCTCTGATATTCTGACCTAGGAGAAAATTCCTTCTCAGACCCAAATATGGCGAGATGCAGAAGCCAGACACCTGGGAAAGAATTCTCTGTAGTAACTTGGAGAAATTGTCCCAACAAATGTCCCATCACTGGCTATTGGAGATATTTGCTACTAGCCGTTGCAGATTGGCTACATGCCATTGTTGGCAGTTTCATCATACCATCCCCTCCATAAATTTATCAATCTCATTCTTGAAATTAGTTAGGTTTTTTGTCCCCATTACTCTTATTGGAAAGCTGTTCCAGAACTTCAATGCTCTGATGGTTAGAAAACTGTCTAATTTCAAGCCTAAACTTATTGATGGACAGTTTATATCTATTTGTTCTTGTGTCCATGGTGGTGCTTCACTTAAATAACTCCTCTCCCTCGTTGGTGTTTATCCCTCTGATGTATTTATAGAGACAATCATATCTCTTCTCAGCCTTCTTTTGGTTAGGTTAAACAAGCCAAGCTGTTTGAGGCTCCTCTCAAAAGGTAGGTTTTCTATTCCTCTGATCATCCAAGTAGCTCTTCTCTGCACCTGTTCCAGTTTGAATTCATCTTTCTTAAACATGGGAAACAAGAATTGTACACTGGATTTCAGATGCGGTCTCACCACTGCCTTGTATAATGGTATTAACACTTCCCTGTCTCTACTGGAAATACCTCTCCAGATACCTTCTAGGATTGCTTTAGCCTTTTTCACATTGGTGGTTCATAGTCATCCTGTGATCAACCAATACACCATTTCTTTCTCCTCCTCTGTGGCTTCCAACTGATAAGTCCACATCTTACAGCAAAAATTCTTGTTGTTAGTCCCTAAGTACACGACCTTGCACTATTAAATTTCATTCTACTTCAAATACTCCAGTTTTCAAGGTCATCAGACCTTCTTGTATGATATTCTGGTCCTCCTCCATATATTCTGGTCCTCCTCATCCACAAATTTTATCAACACATTCCTACTTTTTGTGCCAAGGTCATTAATAAAAATACTAAATAAGATTGGTCCCAAGATTGATCCTTGAGGAACTCTACTAGTAACCTTCCTCCACCCTGACAGTTCACCTTTCAGTATGACATGTTGTGGTTTCCCCTTTAACCAGTTGCTTATCCACCTTTCAATTCTCATATTAATCCCCATCTTCTCCAATGTAATTAATAATTTCCCATGGAGAACTGTATCAAATGCCTTACTGAAATTCAGGCAGATTAGATCTACTGCATTTCCTTGGTCTAAGAAATCAGTTATCTTCTCCATGAAGGAGATAAGGTTGGTCTGGCACAACCTACCTTTTGTAAAACCATGTTGTATTTTATCCCAATTACTGTTTACCTCTGTGTCCTTAATCACTTTCTCTTTCAAAATTTGTTCCTAGACCTTGCAAGACTTCCCACTGTGAGTAATCTCATCAAAGACAACAGGGCTAATTAGGATAGTAAACACTACACCTATTAATTGTTATTTTCATGATAAATATGAACCTTCAGCAGGCTGATTGAAAGTTATAATCTCTCTTTCTCTCTTATCCTTTCAGTTTTTGATATATCTTATCTTATCCCTGAATAGCCTAATAGTTCATTGGAAACAGAGGGGCTAATCAAAATCTCACCCAAAGACTTCTATTCACTTTGTTTGGTCTGGGTTAGGCCAATAAGGGCAGTATGCAACTGGCAATTATATGCAAAACCATCTTTTAGGTATATCCAACTGAACACAGTGAACCTCCAATTTAGGTGCATGCTTTTCAAGATTTAGACTAAGATTTTCAAAACTCACTAGCAATTTTTGATGCATCAACATCTGAGCGCCCAAATGAGACACCATAAAGGGTTATGATTTTCAGAAGATAGGTGCTCAGTATTTTCTGAAAATGTAGGCCCTTATGTGGTGTTTCAAGCTGGGCACCCAAAACCACTAGACACTTCTGGAAATCTTAACCTTAAACCACAATGTTCATGTTATTCTGCTTCTCATGAAAACTGTAAATTTGTGTGTACGTGAGTGTGGCTTGTAATTCTTCAGTAAGAACTATGTATATTATGGAGACTTTTTTGTTAATTGCTCACTGTTGCATAAAATAGACTGATGAAGAACCTGTGAGTGCAAACACTCACTTGGCACAGAGAGGGTTTTACTGCTGCTCTAAAACTCATAAAGCGTTCTAACAGATTGAAAATCAAATGCTGTGAAAAAAATGTTTGGGCATTGAATTTTTGAACAAATTTCAAGGTGATTTGAAACCACAGTCATATTAAAGCTTGATTTTCACTGTTTGGAATAGAAATCCATGTCAATTTCATCTCAGCTTGTGACAACGCTATCAGTGTTTACAGCAAAGCCAGGTGGTTAGCATTGCTACTATTGAAGTAAATTGTAAGAATGTTATGTTTGTCTAATTCTCTAAGGCAATGGTTTCTCTGGAAGAAAGACCCGATATCCTTAGAGAATGACATGGAAAAAATCCAGACCCACAAACCACAATTTCTAGTCTGTGGTTATGCTGGGATACAAAAGGAAATTACAAAATTTAAAGGGAGCTGAGGAAAGGCCTCTACAAGATGTTCTGATGGGATACATGCACAGATCTTGTATAGTATTTTTAGTAGTACAAAAATGTTTGAGGATCTAGCCTAATTCTAGGATGTGTTATGTATTGGCTGATATTTGTTAAGGTAATTCATGGCTTTAACAGATGGTGCTTTTTTATTGTTGTGTGGGAGCATATTTGGAATTTTGTGTTTCTAATGTATTTATGCTTTTAGTGAAAACATTGTTTCCCATATGATATCTGCTGGACTGCAGTTCATTAAAGTATTTTTAATGCTGGTTGGAAAATACTTTTCTCCATGGAAAATTTAACCTTTTTTGTCAAAACCCTAAAACTTTTTGATTTTCAGCTGAAAAATCAAAACTTTTGGAGAAAGTAGACTTTCTGCAAAAGCTTTCATTCAGTCAAAAACCAAAATGTTTTATTTTCCACAGAGAAAAGTGTTTTCCAAGCAGCACTAAAAATACTTGAATAAACTGAAGGCCAGCTAATATCATATGGGAAACAATGGATATGCGGATTTTGTATTTTCTGTATGAAAAGTTTTGTCATAGCTACAATTTTGTTGGATAACTCACTTCATTGACTTTAGAATCCACTGAAATATTTTGGATTCTCAATACAGAATCAGACCCTTTGGGGGGTTCAAGTTCTATTTGTGACTGCCCAGTAGAACTTCTTGTACTGGTTCAACTTTCTGGTTCTCCCATGGCTCTAAGCTGATAGCATACAAACACTGGACTTGTGTGTTGTGTGAACTAACTGCACAAAGCTGGTGCAGTTTTGGAAAGGGATCTGTGAAAGAAAATCAGGGGGGGTGTCCCCACATTGAAGTACCACACACACATCTTACTTGTGTATCATATAAACTACCTGCTAAACCCGCTCTTAAGAAAGATTTAAAATAAAGAGAGGGCAGAGAAAGGATGGGGCAAGTGACAGTTTTCAAGTACAGAGGGGAGGGAAAGGGTTTGGAGGAAGAAAGGGGGAAAATCAATTAGAAACAGAGACGTTGTTGTACTGGATCAGACCTGTGGTCTGACTTGTCTAGTATGCTATCTCCAACAGTGGCCAGCACTAGATGCTTCAGAAGAAAGGTGCAGGAAACCTCATAGTAGACAGACATTGGATAATCTGTCCCTCATGAAGGTCTCATGCCAAACCCTGGTAGAGATTGGTTTAAATCCTAAAGCAGATGGTTTTATATCCCTTCCCAAAAAATGTCAGCATTAGCTATTATAACTCTGGAGAGTCTTGTTATCTATATAAATGCCCAACCTCTTTTTGATTCTTGCTAATTTTTTGGCAGTGAGTTCCAGGGCCATATTATGATTGTGTAAAGAAAAAAAAGTCAGTTTTGAAGTTGCCACTTTTCAGTTCCTCTGAACTTCCCCTTGTTCTTGTGTTACAAGGCAGGAAGACTATTTTCAGAGATACTGCCTGATCTTGTATATATCTTATTGGGTAAAACTTTCAAAAATGCTTAAATCCCATTTTGAAAAGTGCTGTAGACATTTAGGAGCATAAATCCCATTGAAAATCAATGGAACCTAGGCTTTCAAAGGGCCAGATTTACAAGGGTATTTTAGCACCTTAAAAAGGCAGATTCCTAGTGGAATTTTTAAAAAAGCTCCTAAGAAAGTTAGGCACTTAATTGCCATTGAAAGTCAAAGGCCCAACTCATTTAAATGCTTTTAATAATTGCAAGAGACACTTGTCTGCTTCTCTAGGGGCATAAATACCTTTAAAAATCTGGTCCTACATCATTTAAGGACTTTTGAAAATGTTACCCTGTAGTTCTTATCCACAGACATCAGAGAAATGTGTTTCATGGAGTGCCAGAGATAAATGTAAACCAAATTTTATTTCATGAAGGTAAACCTGATGGTAGACCCTTAAATGACACTTAGATCATAATTATGAGGAGGAATTATTAAAGACCATTATATCAGTAACAAAAACAGTGTGGAGAAGGAGTGCGGAGGGGGAGAGGATTAGGAAGGAATGCTATTTATTGCTGAAAGAGTGTTTTCTTCCTTTTAAAAATACCATCAGTCTTGCTTTCTTGTCCTATGTTGCTTTCATGCATGGGTGGGGGAGGGCGCGGGGTGGGAGTGCTGAATATTCAACAGGAACAGCTGTTGGATGACCCTGACAGATATCCTCATAAGTTTTATGTGTTTTTCCTTGTCTGTGCATTGAGGTCTTGACAATAAGCAGACACAGAGTCCCAGAGTTGTTCATGACTCATTTTTGCATATAACTATTAGTTCTAGTCTGGAGTAATTTCGATATACATCCATAGTCAAACCTGCATGTTCTTCAGAAATTAAACCGCAAAGACAAAAACAAAATTATATCCACAGAAGACCTAATAGAATATAATTTACAACTTAATTCATATTCATAGCTGCATTTTGTGATTTGTGCTTTTTCTATCAATTTTTTTTTCCAGAAGATTAACCTTTGCCAATTGTTGGGACCAGATTCTAACATCCTTCCTCATGTGAATTAGCTGCTTGCTCCTTAAGTGTGGTCCCATTGACTTCATTGAGACTGCATGTGGAGTAAGGTGGTACTCAGCTTGAACAAGGGCTCCACAATCTGGTCCTTAATGATTTAGGCCTTGTCTACACTTGCAATAGCATGCAGCTACACACCACAGTGAAAGGCAGGCTGTGTCCACTGTGGTGTGTAGCAACATGCAGTAGTGAAAGGCTCCAGCAGGGAGATGCCAGAGCCATTCTCCGCCGCCTCTATCCTCCTAGAGCCTTTTCCTATTGCCAAAGCCTTTCACTACAGTAGTGAAAGGCTCTGGCATCA
Source organism: Lepidochelys olivacea (assembly GCF_965140295.1). Lineage (NCBI taxonomy): Eukaryota > Metazoa > Chordata > Testudines > Cheloniidae > Lepidochelys > Lepidochelys olivacea. The sequence goes on along the minus strand of NC_140421.1, from coordinate 50,700,240 downwards.
AGACACTACACTGCTAAAAATAGCTGCATAGAACATGGAGGCACTATAGAGAGAGGTGTAGGGTATATACTCTCGGGTTCAGTCACGTAGGGCATTCTACTCACCTAAGTTGTGCCTCACTGTCTACACTGCTATTTATACACATGCTCGCTGGGCTTGCAGCGTCTATATTGTGTCACCACACATTAGACTTAACCTTTACTGGCACGGGTTCCTCTACGGTCAGCTCTGTTTACCTGTGGGAAGCTTCATACTCCCTTCTGGTGCCTGAGCAAAAACTGTGAACAATGCATAACCATAATTTTATAATGCAGATCTTTACAGTATGACTTGAACAGGCATAGAATACACCTATCTAACCGTACTGGTGACTGTCTTCTTAACTTTTTCCTTTCTTCCTATGTCTCGCATGTCTTCAACAGATTGCCAGTCACAGCACCTCAACTCTTGCAAAGATACTGTAAATACATTGCTATGAAAACATTATATTAATCTGTATCATCTTCCTGGCTCAAATATGGAGCAATATTTGTCCAGATTTTAGGTTTTCTCGGTGTGCTGTTTGTAAAGACTAGACAGCTGGGGGTTTTCCCTCCCTTTCCTGATGCGTTCAGACGTGGCGCTCACTAACGTGAATTGATTGAAGTCTGGCCTCCACACCAGTAAACAGTCATTGGAATTGTGATAGCTTCTCCCTTTTCCATTAGAATTTCTCTCTGTCCATTAACGCTACCGTCCTCCCCTCCCCCCCCCAAAAGGAAGGTAGGTGGGTAGGGCTGTACTGCAACATTTCCAGTAGCCACAATTCCACCCCATTGCCAGAGCCTTTCCCTGCCGCATGGAGCTACAGATGTAGCACCTGTACCCTACAAGCCACTGTAAGTGTAGGCATAGTTTTCGACCACTGTAGTGCTCCCTGGACGTCCAGTGACACTTCTCCCGAAGGCCGCAACCCTTCCTCTACCTCTTTTGCAGAGGCTAGTGCTAGGAGTGATGCTCACCCCGTACAGAGTCTTTGCGCTCCCGTGGTACTTGGACTCCCATGATGCTCAGCTCCTGCACTGAGGGTGCAAGAGGTGGCGATTCTTATTGCGGTGATTCTCTCCCTTTTCACACTCACACAGGCCCCTGGCTCTTAGAGAGAGGGAGCCTGACGGTCAGGAGACCGCGGTTCTGTTCCTGTCTGTGCCACACCATGGACTTGCTGTGTGATTCTGAACAAGGATACTGGGTTAGATGGACCAATACTTTAGTAAATGCTATTTTCCTGTGTATGAAAATAATTGGTGGGGCGTACGCTTTTAAAAAAATAATTTGGCATGGAATAAAATATCACCTTGCAATAGTAAGTAAACATGTTTTTCCAGACCTTTTTTAGCTAATTGCTCCAAAGCAAGTGCTTTTCTTATAAGCATAATAAAACGTGTTGCACATGGTTTGCATTATACAGCCAAATGAAAATAAAATCAAGGATAAAGAAAATCTTTACCTTTCACAAAATTAAATTTATTATTTTAAAATGAGTTGGCAGAATAGTTAATATGAGGCTGAGAACTCATATGTATTAATTTGCTCTTGTCTCTCTTTTCTAGGAGCTTGAGTTGCCAAAGGATCACCCTACATAAAAATCTGTTTTTCTCTTTTGTTTGCAACTCCATCGTTACAATAATTTGGCTGGCGGCAGTTGCCAACAACCAGCAGTTAGTTGCAACTAATCCAGTAAGTGAAAGTGGATTTGGCTGCACTGTTGATTTGTGTGGAAAGACATTTAGTGATGGAAAATATTAATAAATTAGATATCATTAGTTCATGACATCATGTCTATCAAAGCTAACATTTTTGAATTGCAGTAAGAATTTATTCATTCTTTAAATAATGCAACAGATGTCTGGTCAGTTTGGCCAGCTAAGGTTTGTGAAGGCAAGGGAGTTCAAAATCACATGGATCTTTATTAAATAGATAGTATTGGACTACATTTCTGATTTCAGTTTGGTATTGTGTGTCATGCAGCTAGATCTCTTGTATTCTTGCACAATACTAAAACAATGTCAGGAAAGTAGTATGATCTGGAAGAATGATTTAAACGAAGTTATACCAGGGATGAATCTGTCCTGGGGTTGGCAGTCAAGAAGTCTTGAGTTCTAAACCTGCCTCTGTTATTTGCTTTCTTTGTGGCTTTTGTTCCACCCCCACCCCTCCTCCCCCTTTAAAGTTGGATAATGACACTTCACTGTCTCATGGGAGTGCAGGGCAGCTAGCGAGGCTTAAGTAGTGAGGGGTAGATTGTATAGCCCTTGTTCATTTCTGAACACTTACATAAAAAGTGCTGGTCATTTTCAATACTCAAAAATACTTCCATTTAGATACAGTCAGGTGCCTGATGGTTTAACCTTGCATTTCACTCCTTAGCAGTAACAACTAGAAAATTTACTGGTTAGCATACAGTAGATATCTTTTTTCTTCTGGGTGGTCTTAGATATAATATTTCTGGTATTTACTCTAAGGCTAGCTATACATTAAAATAGCTCTGTCATGTGCTGCTGTCTGCTTAGCTTATCAAGGGAATGATTATTCTGAGCAATCCCATGAATCCAAGCTTAGATGAGTTTTCTCCAGTGGACAGGAGAGGTAGTGGTTTCTAAGCCATTTAGAATTTTGCCTGGACTATTTCAAAAGAATTTAAGATTATGCTCCAGAACTAAATAAAAATAAATGCATCCATAGTGACTGGCTTTCCTGTCACACACTACTGGTACAACTCCAACATCTTTAGTGGAATGATTCAGATTCAGACTGGTATGGGGGAACTTGCCTGTGTAATGTTACAGTAGGATAAATGTGTATGGGCCTGATTTTGATAGCATTCACATTGGTGTAGCATAGTAGAAGTAGACCAGTGCAAAACTGTGTGAGAGGAAAATTACACCCTATTAGACTGTCTTCGTTTAGTTCTAAAGTTTAGGATTAAGTTTTGTAGAGAGGACTGGGGCAAAAAGTCTAAAAAGCTATTACGGAGGTGAATCTCCTTCTTTCGCTGAGGAGAGTGCATGCACTGTTCCCACTGGAGGATACTGAGAGGTAACTGAGAGGATAATGTGGCCTAATCAAAGGATCTTCTTCTCAAAGATATTACTTACCATCAGATACTTTTCACAAAGATTTGAGGAATCTTTATTTACCTGCATTGATTAATTTACATCAGTGTTGGCAACATGAGGAACCTCTGAGGGGAAAACGTCATCATTTTAAAAGATTTCCCTAGGTCCATTATGTTCACCGTGGTGTTGGAAGCCTTCAGCATTCATCCCAAAAATCAAGCCAGCTAATAAAACTACAGTCTCTTTTGTGGAGTCATCCGGATGTCACCTTTTGAGTACTGCGTTATGAATAACACATATCAAAGCAAACTTTGTAGCAAAGCAGAGTGATGCAATAAGTAATGCTTCCCTCTTGCCATTAAATCTCTTGGAACCATTACAAACTAACTATTCAAGCTGTATTCTTTGTTTTTTCCACAGGTTAGTTGCAAAGTATATCAGTTCATTTACCTGTATTTAATGGGTTGCAATTACTTCTGGATGCTCTGTGAAGGCATTTACCTGCATACTCTCATTGTGGTGGCTGTCTTTGCAGAGAAACAACACCTGATGTGGTATTATCTTCTCGGCTGGGGTATGTAATTCCATAGGTTGTTCTCTTTAAAAGAAAAAAAACAAACAACTGCTGCCTCAAGATTTCTTTCTTTTTTTGGGGGGGGACCATCATTTTTAATTTAAATCTATAAAACTAATACTATGTACGCATATACTTCAACAATGTATACCAGATCAAGTTTGTTTCTCTGAAATTAAATATGTCCTTACTGTTTTAGCAAAGCTTTCTGCGCATACTTCTGTCTTTGCTAAAAGGCAGATTATGTACTGGAGAAGTCAGGAAGTGACTCCTCCTTTGCATAGAGAAAAGCGCCTCTTACTATGAAGAGACAATAAGAAGTAATTATTCATTGTTTCTCATCTTGAAGATGTTTATACAGGAATGAATGTTTGTTTCCTGAGATGTCTCACCAGGCCTAGGGTGGAGGAGGGTCAAAACTGAATTGGGGAAGGCCAAACATTTATTTTTCCAGAGGTTCCGCTTGACCTGTATTGTTCACAAAGCAAATAGAGAACTACTGTAGGTAAAGAGCTTACGTAAAAAAACCCACCAAAGACCACAAACTGAACATGACAAATTAAGGCAGTGTGGGATAGCACTTTCACAAAAGGCAGGACTCAGGCTTCTGGCTGTATTTGCACAAAGCTTTCAGGCCAAAATTTTCTGAAGTGACTAGTGATTTTGTGTGCTTCAGCTTTTGGTTGCTCATCTTGAGACGCATTCAAGAGGCTTGATTTTGAGAGCATAGGTGTTCAGAAGTTTCTGAAAATCAGGCCCTTTTACGTTGTCTCAGATTGGGCACCAAAAATCACTGTTCAAAATGTAGGTAATTAGGGATTCAATAAAGTATTTTAAATCTCTTTTCTGGTAGTTTTATTTTTATCAACTCAAGTACTATAGATCACTAAAAATAATTCTAGAGTCATTTTAATTAACCCTGTTGAGACTGTGAACTTTTATGCATATCCTGTTAAGAATTAATACAGCTTGCAGTCTGGAAAATGTCAGTACAGTTGGAGTTGTACTTTTTTAAAATGCCTTTTTGTTTACAATTTGACCTAAGATTTATTTATATAGACAGATTCAAATTTCGTAATAACACAATATACTGGACTACATTTCTGTATGACAGGACATACATTGGAGCAAATCAAATGATGTTTTGCTGTATAGTGCTATATAGTTTTGTACGTAGCATGGTCAAAGTGAAAAAATATAAGATTCCCACAGCTGATGCAAATAGTTGCTTCCTAGTTATTTTCCATGTACTAGAAACCAACAAAACACATAAAAAACATAACCAGTAAAATTGCATGGCTATTCATACTGCAAAACACCAGTGAATTAGAGGGGGGCTTGTCTAGCCATCTACACAGAATTGCACTGATATACGGAAACATGCCTAAAAATGAGCATTAATTTTCAAGTGTGAGAATGAAAACAGTAGATTAAAAATGTTGTTACATTAACTTACCTGATCTGATTTAAAATTTTCAATCTGTCTTCCTACTCGAGGCCCTCATCCAGCAGAGCTTTAAGCATGTGCTTAATTTTACAAAGTCAATGGGTCGACTCACTTGCTTAAATGTTTTGCTGGATTGGAGCCTTACTTGCTGCACTGTTACTCAGGATTAGATTTTTCAACACAGATGCTTGCTACATCAGGCCTTACTCTGGAAAAGTCTCATTCAAATCGAAAAGTACCTGAAATCAGTTATATCTGTGTGCCTGAGTGAGGCATGCAGGATGAAATTAGGTTTATTATGTGTATTCATTCATTATGTTTAAAATTTACTCATTGCCACTTTAACAGTTCTTTTTTTGATGAAGTCAGAATTAATCTTTGAATTAGGCTGATTTATAAATTTGCTGTTCTCAGGATTCCCGTTGATCCCTGCCTGCATACACGCTATAGCGAGAAGTCTGTATTTCAATGACAAGTAAGTAAAATCTCAGGTTTTGTTTCTAAAAATGTAACATTTTCTTTCAAGGAGAGATGATAATTAATAAAAAGCCCAAATGTTTATTCTTCCCATTTTCTCCACAGCTGCTGGATCAGTTCTGAAACTCATCTGCTGTACATTATCCATGGTCCTATTTGTGCTGCTTTAGTGGTAGGCGTTTTTCATATGATCATTTGTTTTTTCTTGTCAATTTCCTGATTGTTCCTAGTCTTTTTACAGAATGGGTAGGATCAATATCTCCCACCACAAAAAGGGTGTGACTGTGAAGACAAGAGGACAGATTCACTAATGGTTTAAGTGCAAAACACCAGTGAATGTATGTTACGGGTCCCCTTCTGTGTCCAATCAACAGAGGATAGAGTATGTTACAGCCCTCAGCTACAGAGTTTTCAAGCTGCTGCATGCTTTCAGCTCATGCTTTTAGTTCTGGAGGCCCTTAGTTCAATCACCAGTGTGTAAGCCAAGATGGCAACCATCATGTAAGCAGATTCAATTCCATTGTAGTCAGTGCAGTTGCATTCATGCCAATGATGAACTTGGGCAAAGTTTTGCTAAGGTTTGCCAGAAAATGACTTCACAGTTGGAAATAAATCTCCCTTTCTTCTTTTTTCTATGCTTCTGGTAATGAAAATATTTTACTATACTGGTTGTTGATAGTACTTGTGCTGACATAATGGATAAGTTACCTCTCTTCTGAATCTAAACAGAGTTCTTGTCTAATTACTGTGGTTGCCATTCTTAGTTTGATCAACATGGATCACAATTAATTACAGTTAGGTCTTGTCTACCTGAGAGAGTTTCTCTGGTGTAACCTATGACAGAAACGGATATAGTTAAATTGGTACAAAGCCCTGTGTGGACATACTTATTTCAGGATAAGAGTATCTTTCCTTGATTTAGCCTAAATTGACAGGGAACAAGTTTAAGTTACACTAAATATAAGGTTTCAGAGTAGCAGCTGTGTTAGTCTGTATCTGCAAAAAGAAAAGGAGTACTTGGGGCACCTTAGAGACTAAGAAATTTATTTGAGCATAAGATTTTGTGAGATGCTCAAATAAATTTGTTAGTCTCTAAGGTGCCACAAGTACTCCTTTTCTTTTTACAAAATATAAGGCACTTTTAAACCAAAATAAGAGTGTCCATGGGAGAGGGGGGAGAAATTGCATTAGTTTAACTATATCAGTTTAAAAATCAATTTAAATTAAACCAATGCAACTTTCCCATGTAGACCAGGCCTCAGAGGCACATCAGAAGTTCTCCCATATATAGTATCTCTGGCAAAGATACAGTGTCAAAAGGCAAAATTTTCAAAAATGCCTAAGTCCCATTTTCAAAAATGATTTAGGCACTTAACGGCCAGATTTCCAAGGGCAATTGGAGACTAAAGATGCACTTAGATGAATTTTCAGAAGCACTTTAACTATGCAAGCACCTAACTCCCAATGAAATCCAAGTTGGGGCCTATCTGCATATTTATGTGCATAAATACCTTTGAAAACCAGGCCTAAGTCCCACTGACTTAAAATGAGATTCAGTCTCTTAGGTACTTCAGTGTCTTTTGAAAACAACTCCTAAATCACCATTTCTGAAAATTTTCCCCAAATGTCCAAGACCAGAAAGTATTGGCACTAAACAAAAATAAAATGAGATTTTCAATTAGGTCAAAATCCTGTGGCCAAATTTAGTATTGCGTAACGACCTGAAAGTGGTTCCATGGGGGATGGTGAGAGAGAGAGAGGGAGGGGGAGTGCAGAGAGTTAGGTAAGAGTACAACTGGTTGAAACTTGGAATTTCTGTTCTAGTAGAAATTCTGATATTTCAAAATAGGTTTTTGTTCCATTTCAGAACTTTGTTTTGAATTTTTGAAATTTCCCACTAACAGGAAATTTCACGAACAATGGTTTTAAAAAATTGAATTGTTATCAAAAGAAACTGAGCGGCTGGCTGCCTGGACACCTGTGAAGCAGGAAGCCTAGCAGCCATGAGAGCCCTGGCTCAATCTGGAGCTTCCAGACTGCCTGCTGTGGGAGCCATGTCCTCACTAGGGCTAGGACTTCCAGGGTCACCAGGCTCTCAGTTCCATGGCAGGGAGCCTGTGAGCCCTGACATGGCTGCTCTACCCTGAAGTCTCAGACACTAGAAGCCTGGATCTCCAGCCCTGGGTCAATCGGTATAGTGGGGCTGCCCTGAAGCCATTGACCTTAGATGCCCTGGGATCTTTGGCCTCAGTGCAGTCTGTACAGTGGGACTGGGGACCCTGGAAACCTCACCCCCCAGCAACCTTCGAGGAAACCAGGCAAGTTTCTGATGGACCCCTGCCTGTCATTCAACAAAACTTTGTTGAACCCATGATGTTCCCATGAAGCATTTCAGGTTTGACAAACTTTTCACCAGAAAATTCCCAACCAGCTATAGATAAGGGGCTTCGCCTCCACCCCCGCAACAGGAGCAGAGGAAAGAACAGGTGAGGCAGGCCCTGACTAATAATCCTGTGAGTATGTGAATCCATCACCCAGCCCCTTTCCATAAGATGTGTAAGGGTGTGTGTTCTGCCTCTGGAGGCTACTGCAGCAGGAGGGAATATGATTCTGTTCTATCTTCTACCTCCCACCCTCACTTGCCTGCGTAAAGTCTATCTACTAGAGTGTACAATTCAATGTTTGTTAAATCACAAACACAAATTAACCTGTGGTGTAAGTAATTGCATCTCCACTGAAGTAAATAGATGTTGTACCCACCTACACCAGAGCTGAATTTAATCCATGGAATTTTGGCTTTGTGATATCACTAATCAAAGGAAAATATGACTCAAGGGAAAATATCTGGCTGATTAAAGAAAAAATTTCTATTTTATATATACATACACAAGCACAGCTATCTTGGCAATTAATAACTATAAAAAATGCATATAAAACTCTGCTAAACTGTTATCCAATGATAGTAACATTTTATAAATTAGCCTGAACATGTCAATGACTCTACACGTTAAAATAATTCCTGTTAGTATAAGATAATCAGAAAACCTAGACTGGCTGACCTCAGCAAAATTAGCATGTGAAAACACACCAACTTTAATTTTTCATATCATTTTCCAATTTGCCCAAGGCAGTTTTGTTAACAATTAATAAATTGAACAATGTTTTGGTAAATAGTTCAAAGTTGCCCCTGAGGCTGAAATTGTTTCGATCTGCATGTCATCTTTGTACAGAAGACAGAATGTGTGGGCCACTGATTATCTCCAGCCAGTTGGTGATATGTCATAATGTTCATGAAGTGTGTCAGCGACTGAACCTTTAATACTTATCACGATCAGTTTATTCGCTTTGTTGTTAGCTGGTTTGGCAAGGGGCTTTGTTCAACTTCCTTTCAAATTTTGTAACTTAGACACTTTCATACAGAGAAGACAAACAAAAAGTTGGTGTATTTAAATAGGCCAACACTGAATGCTTTTTGTAAGTCTGCTCCCACTAGGGTGACCTGATGTCCCGATTTTATAGGGATAGTCCTGATATTTGGGGCTTTTTCTTATATAGGCTCGAATTATTCCTCCACCCTCTGTCCTGATTTTTCACACTTGCTGTCTGGTCACCCTAGCTCCCACTGAAGTCTAGGGGAGTTTTGCCACTGATTTCACTAGACTGGCACTGAGCATGTCTGAAAATCCCACCCTCTAAATCCATTTACTTTTCATGCATCTGTTTTTATTTATTTATTCTTTTTTGATCATCATCAACGATATTTATACAAAGTGGAGGGAGGTTCTAGACCCTCACTGTCTCGCTCCTTCTTTTGATGCCTGCTTTGAAGCCATTTGTTCTCATATTATAACCACTCTAAATTCCCTCTTGAGTGTCACAAATGCATGACATCACAATTACTTTCATGAAATTACTACAGGACATAAACTCAATATCCAGCATTATGAGCCCAGCTCTCAATGACTGCTGCAAAAGAAATTATACTGGGAAAAATGCAATTTGTCACTTTCTCCATGAAAATGACTGAACCTTTTTGACTCCAACATTCCAGAAAACATTCTCTCCTAGACTGAGAACAAATCTGACAGATTTCAGCCAGGAAGGAAAAAAGATTGAAAATATTATAAGCAACTGAAAATTATCCCTTCGAATGGAAACATTGGTCCCACTTTAACCAGGGGCCAGATCCAAACTTGGACCTGATTCAATAACCACTAAAGTCAATGGAAATTATATCAAGCCCTCTAGATATTGTTACCTGGTCTGTCTACCTTTAATCTCAGTTTTCTGCCAACTAAAATAAGAAAATAGGATTTCTTCTCCCCCTCACACACCCTCCTAGGACAGAATACTGAACCCACTGGTCAGCCTATTATCTTAGCTGTTGAGAAATGTTTGCTGAGGAGGTCCATGGGGTACATAGATGCTGTGGGTACTCATGCCCTCTTTACAGGTTGATTAGCTAGTGAATTAATGTAGTTGAGAATCACTTGCCTTTGTCCCATTCCAAACCCTCTCCATAATGCAGCACAATGTGTTCCTCTGGAACTGTGATCCATGACCAGTGGGACATGGACCCCTGCAGAGATTCCCTGTATCCTGCCTCCCTCTACCCTGACAATCAGGTCTTCCATACCAGGTAGATGTTGTGGCTGGAAAGTACTAGGGCTTTAGTATTTCCTCTGAAAACCAGTTCTAAATCCATCTAACCTTTCCTCTCCCCAGCATATATAGAGAGTGAAATCCCAGCTCAATTGACATCAGTAGGAATTTTGCCGTTGACTTCAGTAGGGCCAAGATTGCAGCCAGAGAATGCATGTCACTCTATTTTATACTAATATACTACTATTTCTTTAATCCAAAACTGTCTCGTCAAGGAGATGTCATGTACGTAACTATGCTGTCAGTTCTAAAGCTGAGAAGTCATTTGTATCTACCTTAGTTTATACCTTTGAGCTCTGAATTTCATGAAAACTAGAGCACCTTACAGGGTCTGGCCTTATTTGCCAAATTTCATATCTTCCTCCCTCCCCTCCTCCCCCAAACCAATCAATATCAAAGATAAACGGGCACAAAGTACCTGATCCAAAGCCTATTGAAAGCAATGGCAAGAATCCCATTGATTTCAGTGGACTCTGGGTCAGGCCCAAACTGCCCAGTGTTGTTCCCATCAAAGTCAACAATAAAAATGCTCTTTGATTTCAATGACAGCAATATCAGGCGCAAAATGTGTTTGAGGCTTGTAAATCTCTATGTCCAACTGCTTTTATTTATTTATTTGGTTGTTTGTTTATTTAAATGTATGTACAACTTTAATATTCCTGCATGAATGTTTAATGAAAAGTAGGTTGAAAATGTGGATCTTATTCTCAGTATAAATTTTCTGGGCACTGAGGCAGGAAAAAATATGGATGTAGAGATGATGAAGACTGAACAGGGTTGTAAATCTTTCCCATGACATGTGCGAAACAAAAGAGATCCTTTTTGAAAGGGTTACTGTAATTTCCCATCCTGATAATAGTTAGATGTTATACATTGATTAAAAAAAGACAAGTCAGGGATAAAGATGGAAGAGTAAATGCATTTGCTTTGGCTGTGTAAGCAGAACCCTCATTGCTGAAGCAGTTTGACTGCCAATCCAATGTCCACACTTAACTAAGCATGACCTGCTTTAGTACAACTGTAAGCAACAATATTAAGCTAACAAGGTAACTAGAGGAAAGTGTTTTTTCTCCTTGTAGGAGCAACATCTTAAAGACCACAGCTGGGACTTTCAGAGCAGGAGCCAATGGGAATTGGGTTCCTAACTCCCTTAGGCTGCTTTGAAAGTCCCACCCTCCATGAAGTTAACAACGATGCTTTTAGAAGCCATGCTATTGTGTTATTGATCAAATCTACGCCCAAGAAAGGAGCAGCTATAATTTGTATCTTGACTGGAGTTGTCTCTAGTTGCCCAGTGAGTTGCAAATGTTTGCCTAAAGAGTCATGAATAAAGGAATAGCAGGAGAATGGGGAAATGGAGGCCGATGTCCATTTCTCCAACTGACGAGAATCACTGATCAGAGTGGAAAAAAAGAATAGCAGGGGTTTTTAATTTAAGTAAAAGCAGTTTTGACTTCAGCTATATTAACAAATGAATTTTTCTGTGCCAAAGTTTTTATTTTTGCCACTGAAAAGGACAGATTTTAAAATTATTTCTACCATTTATAAGAAGGAACATGTTACAATAGTTTAGTGTATTTTTTCCTTGACAGTTCTTTAAATAAGGCTGAAGACCACAATTCGGCAAGATAGCTAACAAGACAAGGCATCCGATGAAGTGAGCTGTAGCTCACGAAAGCTTATGCTCAAATTAATTTGTTAGTCTCTAAGGTGCCACAAGTACTTCTTTTCTTTTTGCGAATACAGACTAACACAGCTGCTACTCTGAAATCAGTGAGGTATGTAACTTTAACATGAGAGGCAGTATGGTCCAATGGATGAGGCACTGGACTGAACCTCATCAAACCAACCAACCTTATGTTTCTACCTTTGCCACAGATTTGCTGTGTGACCTCGGGCAAGTCATTTCCCTTCTGTGTACATCTATTTGCCCCTCCCAACCTTTGTCTGACTTGACTTGTGTAAGCTCTGTGAGGCAGGGACTGTTTTTTCCTATGAGTTTGCACTGTACCTCACACAATGGGACTCCAAACTCAGTTGAGTCTTGTAGTCATTACCATAATACATATAGTGATCATACACATGTGAGTAGTCCCATTGCTGTCAATGGGACTATCTGTGCTTAAAGTTTTGCATGTGCTAAAGTAACTTCCTGAATCAGGGCCTGCCTTTGCTAATTTTGTGAGAAATCAGGCCATCAAAATCTCTCTGCGTTAGCATTTTGGAAAAAGTCTCTATTACCGGCAAAAGAGATTACTGAATATTTCTGCTGCTCCTTTTCTCAGGTCTGCACTCTACTTTGCCACAAAACTAAACCCATTTATCTGATTCATTTATTTTAATATCTGCACTAGTTAGCCTTGCAAATTGTGTGAATGTGTTTATGGTGGGAAAGTGGCATGCTCTATTTTAAAAAATGAAGTACAAGCACTAATAAGATTTTATGAATGAAATAGTTCTGTTATGAGCTACTCACCTTTAACTTTTGTTAGTCTAGTGTTTAATTAACCTTCAAGCTGAAGATCTGTGTTAAAAATATTTTGTACTAATTCAGTCAAATTGCCAAAGCTTCAGAGGTATGTGAACTACAAGTTCAGAGAACCACTTTGTATTAAAGTAATAGATCTAAGTGAGAGAGCTTAAAATTAGCAATGAAGGAAGGACATATTGTTGGAATGTACAATAGGAAGTTAGACGAGGATGGTAGGCTGCCTGAAACCTAAATAAATCTCTTGGGAAAGAATCAGAAGACCTTGATTGCCTAAACAAAGCTAAAAGGTAGTTGCTAGTTTCCAGCAGAAACTCATGCAGAAGTTTCCTATGTAAAGCAATTTCCTATTAAATTGATTTAAATAGCTCATAAGTGGAATATAAATAACATGGCACATCCACCTAATACCATGTTGCTGAAACCATGAGTGGCTGTTTATTATGAGTTCATAATTTACGTAACAGTAATGCTGTTGTATACAGAACACTACCACATTGACGCCTGGGTTGTTTGAGGTTGCTAACCAGGTCACAACTTTATTATAGTGAGACAAAAAAGATCTATATCCTAGAGGAGGAAGTCCTGCTTGTTGTAGAAAGAAGAGCATTTGCTTGTACTGGCTCCTTCCCCTATTCCTTGCATTGGTACACCTGCTGGGAGATCTTCCTCATCTCCCCATGCTGTTGGTATCTAGACCAAGTTCTTAAATACGGGATCCTATACTGGTAATGGCTATCTGCACCAGTCAGCCTCTCATTCTTGTTCGGAGAGATGGGATTGCCATACAGACCTCCCCCATGAGTCTGGGTGGTGATTAACTTGATGCTGCTTCTTCAGGAAAAAAAAAACCAATTTAGAGAACTAAGTTTGGAAAGCTCCTTTTGTCCCTAAACAGCTTTATACAAGGGAAGTTAATCAATGGTTTGGCCAATAAGGCTACTGTTTGGAGGCAAGTGCCCTCAGCCAGAGGTATTGCTGTCTTTAAAGGGACTTATCCCATAGCCAGGAAGGAGAGTCATTATCTCTGCCCCTTACAACATGTCTGAGATTAGACAACTGCTGCCATTATACAATAATACATGAAAATTCAATGCAATGTTGTCCATTTTATCCTCTTCTCTGACCTTGATTATTTGTCTACCTGGCTGTGCTTATACTGTGAGCTCTTCAGGGAAGGAACTATCTCATCTTGCCACAAATAAATAAACAACAATAATTAACAGTTATATATTTGTTACACTTGCATCTTCTAATGGTTTGTTTGCACACTCATTGTTTTTTATTAGATTTAGGGGACATGCTTGTGAATGAGACCACAAGTTGTTTGTTCATTCACTTTTGAAACATATAGAAATATTAGCAACAAAAGGTTTTACTGGGAGAGGTAAAGAGGACCCCAAATTCTCATTGACCTCAGCAAAATGTATGGTTGCTCATTACTTTTTGGGATCACTCCTTAACAATGAAGCAAAGGCCCAAATCCTCAAAGGTCAATGGGAGATCAGTGGGAGGTAGGCACCTAAATGCCTTTGAAAATCTGGTCCAAACTCCCGAAATATTCTCTTATCACTTTGTGCTATATGGTAAAATAACATGGAGAGTACCATCACACCATTGTAGCTAATAGAAATGTCATTTAATTTACAATACTACTGAATAATCTGAGTATTTGCCACTTTTTCTATGCCTTTAAGTTATAACAGCATATCCAATGGATCTACTTAGAAATGGTCAAGAAATACTTTTTTTTCTTGTAAAAAGTTTTGACTAAAATTTAAAAAAATCATTTGTCCAAATTTCTCTTTCAAATGTTTTGGATCCTCATCGAAAAATCAAAACTGACAACAGAATTTTTTCCCAGTTTTTGGCTTTTTTGATTGATGAAAACTGGAGGGGGGGGGGGATCATTTTTGTGGGGGCGGGTACTCAATGAAAACCGAAACATTTTTGATGAAAATGGATTTTTTTTTCTTGAAAATTTCCACACATTTTATGTTGAAAAAAGTTTTGATCGAAGACTTTTGATCAGCTCTAGACAGCAGGGATGCAATTTTAGTTAAACTGTAATACAAAATCCATTGACTCAAAAGCCTGCCCCTTTGACTTTGCTACAATAAAAGGCTGCTGACCACTGGGAAAATTGAAAATGTAAATTTTAAAATTGTATGTATCTGTATGCTAAAAAGGTGAGTAATAATTTTATAGCTTTTTTTCTATCGCTGTGTATTTTGTGATTGATTTCTGAGAGCAATGAATGCCTCATAAAGTGTACACATTCAGAATGACAGGCTAACGGCTGCATCAGTGATTTTTCTATTTTCACAAATGTTCAAAAAGCTTTTTATTTCACTTGTCTTTTCCGCTGCCATAGAAAAATTTGTTGTCTACGTTATACTCTTACCTCTTGTCTACAGTGAAGGTCAAATCCTGCTCACTTTACCCATGTCAGCAGTCCCGTAGAGGTTACCAGCACTACTCACTTGGGTAAAGCAAAAAGAGTATATGACCTTATCTGGAAATAAGTTGGCACCTTTCTAGATAACCACACTTAGACACAAGTAGAAGATCCTCCTAGACAGGCTTTACTCTGCTACAAATCTAGAGGGGCAGGATGATTTGGTAGCTATGACACAGGACTGTGCATTAAGAGCTATGGGTTCTATTTCCAACTCTGCCTCTGACTTCCTGTGTAACTTTGAGCAATTCATTCTGGGTTTGTCTACATCAGGGGTGGGCAAACTATGGCCCGCGGGCCAGATCCAGCCCCTTAGGGCTTTGGATCCGGCCCATGAGATTGCCCCCCGTGGTAACGCAGGCCCCGCACCACTCTCAGAAGTGGCCAGCACCACGTCCCTGGGGCCCTGCGGGGGAGGGAGCAGATGGCTCTGTGCATTGCCCTTGCCTCCAGGCACTGCCCCCCGCAGCTCCCATTGGCCAGGAACGGGGAACAGCAGCCAATGGGAGCTTTGGGAGAGGTACCCAAAGGCATGGCAAGGGTAGCATGCGGAGCCCTGTGCCCCCACAACTCCCCCAGGGGCCGCGCAGGGATATGGTTCCGGCCACTTCCCAGAGTGGCGTGGCGTGGGGCCAGGGCAGGCAGGCAGGGAGCCTGCCCTTGCCCCGGTGCTCACCACTGCCACTCCGGAACTGCTTTAGGTAAATGGCACTGGGCCAGAGCCCGAACCCCTCCTGCACCCTGCTCCCCAACCTCTGCACCTCGCACCCCTCCTGTACCCCAACTCCCTGCCCTGAGGCCCCTGCCACACCCCGCACTCCTCCTGCACCCCAACCCCTGCCCTGAGGCCCCTGCTGTAGCCAGCA
Organism: Lepidochelys olivacea; assembly: GCF_965140295.1. Lineage (NCBI taxonomy): Eukaryota > Metazoa > Chordata > Testudines > Cheloniidae > Lepidochelys > Lepidochelys olivacea. Next base: position 50,684,170 of record NC_140421.1, on the reverse strand, counting down.
CCAGCATGCACCCCAACCCCCTGCCCTGAGCCCCTGCCACACCCTGCACCCCTGTGCACCCCAACTCCCTGCCCTGAGCCCCCTGCAAACCCCACACTCCTCCTACACCCTGAGCTCCCTCCCACAGTCCGCACCCCTCCTGCACCCCAACCCCCTTCCCTGAGCCCCCTCATACACCCTCATACACCCCGCATACCTCCTCTGCCCCAGTTCCCTCTGAGCCCGTTCCAGCACACCGCACCCCCTCCCACATCCCGCACTCCCTCCAGCCCCCTGCCCCGGCCCTGCATACAATTTCCCCACCCAGATGTGGCCCTCAGCCCAAAAAGTTTGCCCACCTCTGGTCTACATGGTGCATTACTGTGCAGATGGCTTTGCACATGTTCCATTACTTCTTCTTTGTGCTCATGACAGTTGGTAGCTGAAAACCAATATGGATCACTGATGGTCTGTGCTGGCTGTGTGGAAAATTGTGCAAGACTCGGCATGATGCTGGATGTGGGCTGAACTGTGTAGGAGTGCACTGCTTTACTCAAGCCGTATGAGTCAACCGGTGACCCAGACATGGCCAAACACTTAATCAAAACTTTAAACTGTGCTCACTGAGCCAGAGGGGAGGAAAAGACCAAGAACCTGGACTTTACATGGTCCAGCCGGAAATGCTGGAGTTTACTTTGTCACTTTAGAGTAGCCCAGCAACCACTGACACCATGCTGATTTCTCTGAGTACTAACCAATAACCAATCACCTGCTTTGCGTGGGAAAGACACCTCTGGAAAAAGAAATTAAGAGTCAAGTCCAGAGTACGTGGAGAATCTTCCAAGGCAACACATATCCGGAGCTTGCCCTGAACCTTTCATAGTTCCACGGCTGGACAGAGTGCTTTATAACATCAAGTCTGACACCACTGCCAGCTAAGACAACATCCTTCCAGAGTTCCTGAAACATCTTGGCCTATGCCCCCATTCTTGGCTGGCTCAATTCTCCAAAAAGGTCACAATGAAGGAAGACTGCTGAAAAACTGGTGCATTTCAAAAGTCATCACATCACATCCTCAGGGGGTCATCAGCCTCCTAAAACTTGGTAAAGACCCAAACCAGGCATCAAGCTACCACCCGATATCACTGCTTTCTGTGTGTCTCAAGGTTCTAGAGTGCCTCATTTTACAGTGAATAACACCAGAGGTTGAGAATATTTTTAATGTCGAGCAAGCAGACTTTCAACAAGGTCGAAGCACACATACTAACCACATTAATTGAAAATGGTTTTCAAAGAAACCTGAAAACAGGTGCTATTTTCCTTGACCTCACCGCATCATACATGGCACACAGGTCTACTTGTTAAAATATGAAGAGTCCTCCAACCATGGGTTACTGATGCCATCAAACAGCTACATCTAAGACAGATGGTTCAGGGTGCATGTTGGTGAGAAAACAAGTGCTTTGATAAAAACAGATGAGCAGGGTACCCCAAGGGTCTGTTCTAGCCCCCACCTTGTTCAATATATACATCAGTGACCTGCCACCAACCCAGTCATCTATGCAGACAATATCTGCTGTGGACTACAGGCTCCCACTTTCTATAAGTTGGAGAATACCCTGAGTGACGAAGCTGCAAAGCTGGCCAACTACTGCAAGACATGGCACCTTCAGCCTAGCACCAGCAAGACAGTCTCTAGAACATTCCACCTCCACCATGCCAACACTAAGAGGGAATTAAACATCACAATGAATGGCCAGAGGCTGAAGCATGAAGCATACCCAGTTTACTTAGGTGTGACCCTCAACCAAACATATAAAAGCCGGCTGAGCAAGATAGCAGTGAAGGTCAAGACAGGCAAAAACCTTCTCAGCAAACTGGCAGGTTCTTCATGGGGAGTGGATGCTCCAACCCTAAGAACCTCAGCCCTTGCCATCTCGCACTGAAGAGCAGAATACTGTGTGCCAGTATGGATTCAGGAGGCACACACCAAACTTGTTGTTGTGCAACTCAGTTCAACAATGTGCATAATTGCAGGAACTCTCTTACTGACTCATCTTCTATGGCTTCCAGTTCTGAGCCACATTGCTCCCTTACATCAGGAGGGAGATTGCAGTAGACAAGCTGCTTGAGAAGGTACATGCCAACCCACACTTGCCCTTGCCTTTTTGTCCACGTCTTCCATCACAACATCCACTGTGGTCGAGGCTGCCATGCCAGAATGTGACAGCAGAGTCTGTGTGGTGGGAATACAAGTGCTTAATATCAACCACGAATAAGTTCCTCTTCAGAGAACCTTCTGCTCACCTGCCTGGCTTCAACCTGCCATGTCATCTGTGGGCCCTTCTTAACCAATTCCAGACTGGGCAAGGCTTCTGTGCAGCCACCCAGCACTGCTGGGATCTTTGAGACAATCCAAGATGCAGCTGTGGCGCAAATCTAACAATGACACACATTATTGAGGTGTGCCCACCAACCAAATTCAGTGGTGGGCTCTGAGCTATTGCTTGGCTCAGCGAATATGCAAATACTAAATAAATTAGTGTGTACCACCTGAGATATAAATTCTAGTGTGCACAAGCACCTTGTACACTAGGGAACTTCTAGGGCATGCCAACAGGGTCCAGGTGGGCCAGTGAGTGTATGACATGCCACTATGCACTAGAATTTACATCCCACTGGTGTACACTAGCACACTATGTAGACAGCCTTTAGAAACTGATTAAATCAATCACCTTCAGCTGACCCAGGATCAAGACCTTACATTAAATCAATCCCTCTGTGTCTAAATTCCCAATTAGTAAAATAGGGATTACAATTCTTTTCTGTTGCATGAGCATGTTGTAAGGATTTATTTATTAATATCTAGGAAGTGGTTTGAAAACCTTGCATGGAAGCTGCTGTAGCTATTATTTTACATACCGTGATATAGTCCACTCTCTTCATAATCCAGCATCCAAGATTGGTCCAATAACTTTGGGTGAAATACTGGCCCCTTTGAAGTCAATAGTAAAATTTCCATTCACTTCAGTAGGGCCACGATTTCATCCATTCAGATTAACATCCTGATCCTGGCACCAAAAACTCCCACCGATGTTAATGGGAATTTTGAATATGCAAGGAATGTAGGATCAGACTGCTAAACTGCATGCCTCTTTGGGGGTGAGTTCCTGTTTTGTTATACAGGTACAAGCTTTAAATAATTATGCATATATTGCATATGTGATTATGTATATAGAATCACAAGGAGAAAGTTGTCATGAGAAGAATTAATCTCCAAGTGCAAAGTGTAGATCCAATCCAGACAGAAGAAGTTTCAGATGCTCCATTTTGTTATAATGAAAACATGTCTAATGACATAACATATAGTCTGAGTTTCCTAACATGTAAATGTTTCCATTGCTTTCAGTATTCAGTACAAAATAATTGTAGTCTATTCTATCAGACTATTACAAAAGCAATTTCCTTTCTTACAGGTGAATCTTTTTTTCCTGTTGAATATTGTTCGAGTTCTCATAACCAAGCTCAAAGTCACACACCAGGCAGAATCCAGTCTATACATGAAAGCTGTGAGAGCTACGCTCATTCTAGTGCCACTTCTTGGCATTGAATTTGTGCTGTTTCCATGGCGACCAGAAGGCCGTATTGCTGAAGAAGTATATGACTACGTGATGCATATCCTTATGCATTATCAGGCAAGAAGCTTTAAGTTGCACTTGTTCCCTTGAGCTAGACTGTACTTGCAATATGACTGCAAATAAATGAATGACAAAGGGAAATTCATTAATTTCTAAACCGTTTTTAGATCTTTATAAAAAAACTTCTGCTTATTAATAGCCTTATAGTTCTCATTTCATTTAGATTAATCCTTTAGGAGGAATGAAATGTCATGCTAGCGTGCTGGCCCAATAGACCATCTGTATTATTAGTAATAATTCACTGAGTTTAGATTTGAAATGCATTTTTCCTCTTTGCTCTCTAGATCTGTGTTTTATTAGGGGTGTGTTACTGTGTGTGTGTGTTCTTGTATTTCAATAAATCTGTATGTATTGAAAAAATCAAGAGAAAACTTTTTATTTTGCAGGGTCTGTTGGTGGCTACAATTTTCTGCTTTTTTAATGGAGAGGTAGGTACAGTAACTGATTTCAATTTATTTAACTTCCTTAATTTTGGTTTAGAGTTAAAAGAAATTGTTTTGTTGTTGTTTTTTTAAATCCACCACCCCCATTTGTGATCCCAATGACAAATGTAAAATTGTAAATAGAAATTTAAATTTACACTTCTACATTTTAAAATAAGTAAAAATGTTAGGGATAAAGTATTTGCGAATAACTTACCTAGCAAGACCTGAATTTAGGCTTGAGTGTTGCCTCTAAAATATTTCATGAAATTCGTAAGGGTTTAAACCTATTAGGTGTTGAGCAGCCTAAAATTCTCTTGATTTCAGAAGTAATTAACGACACTCAGCACTTTTCAGGTTAGTATCCATATAACAATAACAGCACTGCTATGTGGGAAAAAATTTCAGTACTGACAAATAAAATCATAAATTCCTAGTGGACATGTATTCTCATCCAAGAAACTACCAAACTGTCATCATTGTGTCAGCCTTACCCCCAGCAAGGCCTTGAATTGGTCCTTCAAGGTCAGGAATGAGGCACACTTGTGGTACAGAACTGGAAAAATTGTTGCTTTCTAGGAAATTACTGCTCTGTAATTAGGTTGAGGTCTGCATCCGTAGAACTGTGAAATGGTACCTTTCATGAACACTAACTTTACTGTATGAAATGGAGGTAAAAGATCATCTCTTTTGGTGGTGTTTCAGATTTTTCATTTTGGGGGCAGAACTTTGGGCTTATGTTTTGCAAACAGCCTTTTCAGCACAAGTGGAAAAAACATTCAAGGCCAAGGCTTTGTAAACTTTCTATATTTGGGCCATCAAAAAGTTTTCCTTGCTTCAGTTGGACCTCCATTCTTCTGGGAGTCCAATCCTGCCCTTCAGGTAACTACTGAGCAGACATGCCAAACCCTCAAAAAACCCACAGAAATTGGGCTTGTTTTTGGCTTAATTGGCTTGTGAGTTGCTTCTGGCTAGTTTTTGGCTTGTAGCTTGTTTGGCTTGTAGCTTGTTGCTTGTTGTAGGTTGTTGCTTCTTTCTTTTGATCGGCTCCTGGCAAGCAGGGGCAAGGGGCAAGTATGTGGGGGAGAGAGTCAGGGGTGCACAGCAGGCCCACCATTGTCCCAGACTGCACACTTCGGGGGATCTAGTCACATAGAGTGGTGGGTTCTTAGGGATTGACTTGTTTGGGTCTTGTTTTGAAATGGGATTAGCTTGATTTTTGGCTTATTGTGAAAGTTGAGGTACCTATTTACTGCATGAAAGTTGGCAACTGTGCTACTGAGGGCACATACTTGCTCCTTCTGAAGTCAAAGGACTATGCCCTAAATCTTCAGTGGGCTAAGGCCCTGACCCTGCATCACAGAAGTTAATGGAACTTTGCCACCAGTTTTGTTTTCACTAGCAAAATAAAGCAATTTGGTACTTTTCCCATAGTTCTATCAGGGAGACAGTTACTGATCCAGCAGGCTTATTCCCACACATAATTCAATTACAGTATATGTGAGTAAGCAGACATGTGGAAGTAAGAGTTTGTAGGATTGAGCCTTTAGGTATTTTTAGGGCTGTCAAGAGATTAGAAAAATCAATCACAATTAATCGCACTGTTAAACAATATTAGAGTACCATTTATTTAAATATTTTTGGATGTTTTCTATATTTTCAAATAGATTGATTTCGATTACAACACAGAACACAAAGTATACAGTTCTCACTTTATATTTATTTTGGATTACAAGTATTTGCACTGTAAAAAAACAAAAGAAATAGTAGTTTTCAATTCACCTAATACAGCGGACCCTTGCTAGAGCGTGGATTCACATATAGCACGGTCGCAGCGTTGGATCCCAAATTTAAATATTTAAATTGGGATCCATGGTAACGTGGCCCCCGCAATAATGCGGTCCCCGCATTAACATGGTACTGCACATGGATCCCGAACCCTGAATTCTAGCAAGGGTCCGGTGTACAAATACTCTAGTGTAATCTCTTTTTCATGAAAGTTGAACTTACAAATGTAGAATTATGTACAAAAAATTGCATTAAAAAATAAAACAATGTAAAATTTTAGAGCCTACAAGTCCACACAGTCCTATTTCTTGTTCAGATAATTGCTCAGACAAAGAAATTTGTTTACATTTGAAGGAGATAATGCTGCCCACTTCTTGTTTACAATGTCACCTGAAAGTGAGGACAGGTGTTCTCGTGGCACTATTGTAGCCAGTGTTGCAAGATATTTACATGCTGGATGCGCTAAAGATTCATATGTCCCTTCATGTTTCAACCACCATTCCAGTGGACATGCATCCATGCTGATGACGGGTTCTGCTCAATAATGATCCAAAGAAGTGCAGACCAACACATGTTCATTTTCATTATCTTGAGTGAGATGCCACCAGCAGAAGGTTTTTTGGCGGTTCAGGTTCTGTAGTTTCCGCATCAGAGTGTTGCTCTTTTAAGACTTCTGAAAGCATGCTCCACACCTCATCCCTCTCAGATTTTGGAATGCACTTCAGATTCTTAAACCTTGGGTCAAGTGCTGTAGCTATCTTTAGAAATCTCACATTGGTACCTTCTTTGCGTTTTCTCAAATCTGCTGTGAAAGTGTTCTTAAAATGAACAAAATGTGCTGGGTCATCATCCAAGACTGCTATAACATGAAATATATGGCAGAATGCGGGTAAAACAGAGCAGGGGACATACAATTCTCCCCTAAAAAGTTCAGTCACAAATTTAATTAACCCATTATTTTTTTAACGATCGTCATCAGCATGGTAGCATGTCCTCTGGTCTGGTGGCCAAAACATGAAGAGGCACACAAATGTTTAGCATATCTGGCACGTAAATACCTTGCAATGCTGGTTACAAAAGTGCCATGCAAACGCCAATTCTCACTTTCTGGTGACATTGTAAATAAGAAGAGGGCAGCATTATGTCCTGTAAATGTAAACAAACTTGAACAAGAAGTAGGACTGAGTGGACTTGCAGGCTCTGAAATTTTACTTTGTTTTGTTTTTGAGTGTAGTTATGTAACATCAAAAAATCGACATTTGTTAGTTGCACTTTCACGACAAAGAGATTTCACTTCAGTACTTGTATGAGGTGAATTGAAAAATATGATTTATTTTGTTTATCATTTTTATAGTGCAAATATTGGTAATAAAAATAATATACACTTTGATTTCAGTTACAACTGAATACAATATATATGAAAATGTAGAAAAACATCCAAAATATTTAATATATTTTAACTGGTATTCTATTGTTTAACAGTGCGATTAAACTGTGATTAATTGCGATTAATTTTTTTAATCATGATTAATTTTTTTAGTTAATCATATGAGTTAACTGTGATTAATCGACTGCCCTAATATTTTTATTAGGCATTTAAGAATGTATGAGAAACAGATAAATCATTTGACTAATAGAGAAGAATTGACTCAAGTGCACACCCAAAATCTGAACTAACCAAAACTGAACTGCAACTTTCCTATGGTTTGGATAAGTTTCTCTCTCCATTATTTTTGGAGCTGGTCAGAACATTTCTGACCAAATTACCTTGTGCCAAAATATGCTGTTTTGCAGAATCTGAAACATTTTGAGGAAATCAGTTTTGAGGCAATCCCCGTTGGGGAGTGAAAGACATGCTCACAGTTGGTAATCTTGTCATTAATGCACTGCCCTGGGATGTGGTAGACCATAGTTCACGTCCCTGCTCCTCTGCCTGTTCCAGAGCAGAGTTTTTCATCAGAGATGATTCTGAATCTGATTGGATCACCGCCCACATCGCTGTGCCCTAATCACTGCCCCTCCCCTGCCCTCCGCAACGGAAAAGCTCAGGTTTTGATCTGAAAACGGATAATTGGACAGAATTCAAGTTTTGTGCAAACATTTGAATGGTTTTAGTTTTGGTCTACTGCGAAACAAACAAAATGGATGCAAAATGGAATTGCTGTCCTTTGATCAGCTATAATTATTTTTAATTTATGTGCACCTCTTAACAATGTTTCCATTCCACTGCAGAACAAAATCAAATCTACTTGTGGTTTTAAATTTAAAACGTGCTCTATTAGCATTAGTAATCAATTATTTATTCTGTTAGGGTTCCAATATTATGAATTTACAATCTATACTTCGGCCGTATTCTCTCCGGAGCCAGAGGTTTGTTCAGTGTCAGGGAGTTGGGTAGCTGTCAGTTACACCACTAATTTAGGGTCCTTAATGGGCCTTACAATGCTGGAGAATCAGTGTAGCAAAGCTTAGCGCTGCTGTGCCCTCTACAAGCAGACATACTAGCAGGGAGTTCCCCTCCAACAAGGGAATTTTCTGCTGGGCATCTGTGGACAGATTACAGCAATTTAGCATCACCTGAATTACATAAAAGGGCCATAAATCATCTTGACATCTGGCCCACAATCTTTAATCTTAGCTGATCTTTGTCCATTTACATGCCATTGCGCAGAATCTTGTGTTTTAAACATTGTCTCCTATCGTCTTTAGCTCTTCCAGTGGCACTATTCAATTTTTTTTCAGCTGGCTATAATTTCATTATATCTTGTTATAAAAATGATAGTTTAGTAAGGTATAATGGCTCAAGGGGGGAATGACAATAAAGTTAAAAATCATACAAAAATCTGTACTCAACAAGTGTTCTCTCGGTCTCTTACTAGATTCTGCTGCAGACATGACATTCAGCAGACATAACTCATAATCTTCTGTCCTTAAGGGCCTCTGTTATAGCAGTTTTGAACTTGATATGATTTATCTATGATATGTCCCTTTAACATCACTTGCCATAGCAAAACCTCATTATAATTTACAGAATACTAGGCATCCTAGGGAAGTGGCAACATGCATGTGCAGTTTGTGTTGCTATATGGGATAACAGTGAATAAGGAATCTGCATCTGCTGCAAATTTCTTTATTATTAATGGCAGGTGGGTTTTCTATTCCTTTGGGCAATGGAAAAGTCTTTACAGCAAAGATTGAGGTATAAGAATTGTTGGAAAGTAATCTCTTTTCTTTATCCATATGCTGGGGTTTCCCAACTGCTATGGACAAGATCATCACTTTACCAGCAGGAAACCGCTATACCAGGCACTCAGATACAAGCTCTAACGTAGAGCGTAGCATGGTCTGCAATCACAGTGGGTGTTTGGAGCAGCCCAAGCTTCAGTGGGCTTGATACAGACGTCGTTGAAGGCAGTAGAAAAATCCCTATCGATTTCAGTGAACTTTGGATTAAACCAATAGTTTGGTTAGGGCATATTCAGTTGAACAGGAGACTGGCAGGAGCACTGCCCGAAGTGCCAGCACAGAGGGACATCTTTAAACTAGGAAGAAAAGCAAGAACCATACAGCCAGACAGGGCACATGGCTTAGTGACCAGGAACTATGGCCATGACTATATATACTTTGCAATATGAGCTTATTTTAGGATGTTTTTTGTCTGTGTTATTTTCATGTAAGAGAGTGAGCCCGCAGTCTGCTAAAACTATTTAGAATTGGTCAACGCTGAGAAAAGGATGATAAAGTTCTTCGACCACTCTGGATGTATCTTTTGTTAAAGGAGCGTAATCCGAGGCAGAGCTTTGCTGCTGCATTGATTAGCAATTTGCTGTGCAGTGCCTAGGTGTTGGGTTAGACGTGTCAGATGAGACTGCAGGAAAGCCAGAAATAACGGATAGGTAAACTGCAGTGAATTACAAGAATAGACTGGTAGTGACATGTTGATTCAACGGTAACAGAGGGGCTATTGCATGAGAGGTTTAAAAGGCTTGGCTTAGTGTAGGAAGAAATACCAGAGAATATGTTGGAGCCTGGAGGTGTGGGGAGGGAGGAGAAGATAAAAGAGAAAGTGAGAGAGCCATATTGAAGCACCAAATATAAGCAACAATTGCAGACAATATATCACACTACTTTGACTGCTTTGTTCTTAAAAATTATTATTGATTTGTATTGCAATAGTGTCAAAGACGTTACAACCTTAGTTCCTGCCCCCAAAATTTTACAATCTAATTGAAGAGATGATTCAATAAGTGTGACAAACAAGAAGGAAGGAAAAGCGGATGAGGGTACTGATGGTCTTGTGATTGTGATACTGGTCCAGAACTAAGATGATCCATTCTGAATCAATTCCTAGCTCTGCCATAGAATTCCTGGGTGACTTTGAGCAAGTCACTCAATTTCTCTGTGCCTATTAGTAAATGGGAATAATAACAATTTCTCTTTCCCATCATCTTAGTCTGCATCTGCATTCTGCACAGTTCAGGGAGGTGAGTAAGTTGCTTCAAATCAACCCAGCATTGTGGTTTTCTCTCTCATTTATAAGTAAATATAATACCTGGTGGAAAACAGGAAGCCAGTAGAAATATTCAAAGTGTGGGGTGTCATGGTCAGAGTGATGGCTCTGAGCAGCTAAGTTTTGAATAGATTATAAAATGCATTCTAAAGCTTCCCTCTCAGAAGGGGAGATGTTTTAGAACATTCTTCTGCCTCATGGCTCCACATGATTGAAGTGGGTTAACCACTTTAAAAAATTAAGGTCACACACCAGCCTTAAGCCATGTGCAGAATTCCCTTTGACGTGAACTGGAACTGCATACACAGACTGAGAAGAATATATGATCTTTTGTGTAGCAAGAGCAAGGTGACTAAAATGGATTACAACGGTAGTAGATGGTGTCCCAGATGGGAGAAGAAAAATACTAGCTTCCTTCTTAACTCTTTAAATAATTCTCCTCTCCCCAAAGTATATATTATTTGTCAGCATACTGGGGAATATGAAACTCTTTTTAACTGAGGTTTTGATAGCAGACTACAGGAAGTCTAAATGTTGTGTCTATGCTGTTCTATTCCTATTTATCATAATTAAAGCTGGAGAGAAATTAGACAAAATAAGCCATTTTGTTAGAAAAATGTAAACTAAACAAACAAAAACCTCAAGACATAAGGAAAGCTGAATGGAAGATGTTGCCCCATAATAGTAATTTGTTAACAGACACTGTTCCATCTGCAAATGTTAGTTTATATTCCAAATGGATGTACATCAATAAATCTGACAACATAAAAATGAAGGGCAAGATTTTCCCATGTGGCTGGTGATTTGAGTGCTAACTTGAGACACACGTTAGTGTCAAGACAACTGCGTCTCAATATTTTATGAAAATCAGGCTCATCACAAATTAGGAAACCATAATTATTAGTCTGAAAATTTTGGCCAGAAGGAAACGAATAGTTAAGCTATTACATTACATTAAATGCTAATCAGATAGGACAAGATCTTGAAGACCTGGTATCCCTTTTAGCACCTATTGTTAACAGCTGCAAATAACTCTGACACAATTTAGCACGTAGGCGCCTGGTATTTTGCTTGTGCAAAAAGGAAGCTAGGATGTAGATGAGAAGGAATGCAGGTCCATAGGGCCACAACTCAATCCCTCCTGTAACGACACTGACTTCAGGGCAGCTACAGGAATGTTCACTTTGGTCTATAATATAGTTAAGTGGTAGGACTAATACATAATCCCTGATGCTTAAATCTGAGCAAAAACATAAATTAAGATTTTCCATAAATTTGATTTTCTTACAAGCAGCTGTTCCAGCATTCTGACACTCCTAACTTGGCCTCCTTCCTCAAAAACTAATTACATGTGAATTTCATTAACCCAGCACTTCAGTAAATCCAGTCTTCCTGTTGCCCAGGTGTTTTGCCATATTGTATTAGAGGAAACCAGTGAAATACATAACATCCTTACAATGAAGCATGTAAACAAACTGAGGCCGCTGTGGTCTTCGGCTATTCTATACAATTTATTTTTAACCAGGGTAAGAACATGTGCTGAAACTACCTTGCCATTAGTTTTATGAAGGCTTGATCACAAATAAGAGAAGACTTGTTGGGCCAGATCCTCAGCTGGTGTAAATCGGACTTCAATGGAGTTATATCAGCTGATGTTGCTGAGGATCTGACCACATTAATCATGACTAGAGATAACCTTTGGATAACCACATTAGGGCTGAGGCAGTGTGTGAAAACTTGTACTTCTGGGGCCCACGGTATAGAATAGCCCAGTCTCTGGAGCTATAAATCCAAAATCTTTCACGAGCTTTGAACGTATTAAAAATGTTAAATATAATGATGTTAGAAAAATTAGATTTACCAAAAATACAGCCTAATTCCATTTGTATTTCTTTCATAATAGCTCATGATTTTGATGCTGTATTCTAATTTTAAGGCCCGCACATAAGCATCTGTCCATGTAATTTATACACATTTTTTCCCTCTTCCTTTCACGGAATAGGTCCAAGCTGTTTTGAGAAGGCACTGGAATCAGTACAAAATCCAATTTGAGCACAGCTTCAGCCACTCAGATGCTATGCGCACAGCTTCCTACACGGTATCATCCATCAGTGATGTTCAGGGCTACAGCTTCAATCATGATTTCACGAGTGAACATTTAAATGGGAAAAGCTACCATGACATGGAGAATATTGTTTTAAAATCTGAAAAGCTGTATGGTTGACTGCAGAAATGCTGTATTGCCCACATTCTAGTCCTCATAGCTCATGAACTTGAAGTTTGAGTTAATGACTTTGTGGCCAGAAGATTTTTACCTCACTTGGGACATGTTTTTCCTGAATGATGCAAACTTAAGACAATGTATTTCTCATGCGTATAAACATATGCACATATGTGTGGGTGTATATGGTATGCACACATACACACATATATGTTCATATATAGATATAAGTACATATATAAAGAATCAGACTTTGCCTCTTCCGTTTCTACTGTGTAGACCAAGTTGGCAATTATTTTGTATGCAGGGAATCAATGAAGGATTTCTTATTCTCTTGAAAGTTTGTGTAAAGACTGTATTGTATTGAAAGCCATATCATTTGCCTGCGAGAACTCATCTTGTAAATACTGTCTTAATCATAATATATTTGCTAAATTCATCCAGTACGCAACCTAAATAAGTGGTTAAGATTGAACTCTGTCAGGAAAGACAGATTGTTGAAGATAATCAAGTCTGAGATGTTGATATGTATCTAGCTCATTTTTTGCCACTATTTTAAACCAGGCATATTGTAAAGGCACCCAGATGCTAATGCCCGAAATCTGAGGCATGAAACCCCCACTGCTTCTATTCTTCAATGTTACATTTTACAAGATGTTTGTAATTATTTTAGTGGACAGACAGCCTGATCCTGCTACAAATGAAGCAAATGGAAGTTTCTTATTGACTTTAATGGGAGCAGGACCAGTGAGGTCCTGATCTGGAAAAGCTGATAAGCCCATCTTTATCTTTGACTTTGATGGAACTTAAACTAGTGCTTAAGCTGTTTGTAGAAGTCGGGCAGGATTGCTGACTTGGAGCAAGATTGCATACGTGTAAAGAAAAATATTTTCCTTTGCACATGCCTGATACCTGGCTCCTTAGTTTATGAATCAGGCAAAACGAACCCCATTGATACAGTGGGAGTTTTGTCTGAGAAAGGCGTGCAAGATTGGATGGCATGCCAATAAATATGATCTCAGAGCCAGCTTCTTTGGCCTAGCCTAGAGTAATAAGAAAAGATGGTTTGGGGCATTTTCCAGTGGTTTTTGGAAAACTTACCAAGTCTATCTTATGAAAATCTTTTGGAGCCTTTCTGAAGTGCCTTGTTTGGGAAATTCAGTATTATTTTGTGGTGACTGATTGTATAAGGCTTGAATCTGTTAAGGTCTTAAGAAAAATATGTCTGTAAAGACAGCATTTTCTGTGTATTTTTAAATGTTTTATGCTTTAAAGAAATCGTGTATTTTCAATACAAAGGAAGAAAAATCAAAAGGGGGCACATGATAAAAAAGTCTTATTCAAAAGTCTTTTTTTAAAGCTGAATAAAGTGAAATAAACAGAAATGGATGAAAAATCTAGTACTGTGCATGGTAGAATATTGCCATGCAAATGTATTTCTGATTTATTAAAGCCAACACCAGAGGATTAAAACATACTTTCTCAGAACACCTCAGTTTTAAAAGCTTATTGTTGAATATGAATAATTCAGTTTTGGCCTTTAAGGGTGATATGTCATTAGTCTTCTAACAGACTTCAATAGACAGCTGATTAGCCAGCCATCATAGGACTTATCAGCTTGAGATTTCATAAGAATGTGAATAGTTTTTATCTTCATCACAGCTGTTTGCAACTTTATATATATGTTTAAACCTTCTATTGGCTGGTGAGTTAAATTCTAGAGGCCTAATGTTCCCATTAGATGATGCAACTCTATTGATTTTACTGGGGTTTTTACCTCCTAGTGGAAGGGAGTATTGGCTGCTCATAGCTCCATTAAGGAGCTGTGAATTGGGAAGGTAGGGGGTTAGAATGAGGTCCACAGCTTCTGGTACAAGAGCCATCCTAACAGCTCACGGTGACAGGCCCAAGGTAGTGCCATGTACACTCTTAGAAAAGAAACAGGATGCAGCCCCAGCAAGGGGAGGTAAGAAAAAATCCTATGTGGCCACGGTGTGCCAAATGGCGTGAGAGCTACATTTTGTCCCTAAGCATGAGGTAGACCTTCTTGCCTATGGCTGTTGTATTAGAGAATAAGTTCCCTACACCCTCTTCTTACAACACCCCTCTCACATACACAGGCAATCAAGAACATGGTCTAAATTCTCCTTTATCAGAATAAATTTGAATTAAATCCTTACGCTGATTTCACACAGGGTCTTTTTTATATATACTTTGTACTGTGTTTGGAGCAAACACTGGTGTAGTTACTATCTGTGCTCTGAAGGAATATAGACAGTTATGGGGTCTTTTTTAAGAGTTCTTTTTACCAGGCCAGCATTTCTTAGTAACTGTAGTTTGCTGTTAGTATGTTATTCGGTGAGGATTTGAAGTCTCAAAGAGGGTTGGGGGAATACCTGTCTTGTTTAGGATCTAATTTTGTATTTGGTATCTGTAATACTAAGATGTTAGTTTTATATGTTTATGGATATTACTTCAAATGAGAGAGAGAGTGTCTATTTTTATGCTACTGCTGTCAGTTAATAAAATGCCACAAAGAAGTTAGGTGATGCTCACTGCTGGCTGCTCAGTTGATTCCATTTTTTAAAATGTTAATTTACTAATTGTTTTGTCATTCATTATTTTTCAAGGTAATGATCTGCTAGAGTATTTGGCTGAACACATGCTAAAGCACATCCTCTATGTTACCATTTCATGTCCTAAAAGGGTTATGCTAGAAATCAAGCAACATTCAAACTATTGTACAATGTAAATAAGATTAATGGACTATAGCAGTGTATTTATTGCTTATCAAGTAAGAACGAAATGAAAAAATGTGAAATTATTTTTGGTCTTATTTTCACTCTGTTCCTATGAAACATTCATTTTAATTGTTGACAAAGTATTAATTTTCCGATTAATAAAACATTATTATGCCTATTCAGTTCTTAGAGGTTTTACATATAAACGCCATGGTATCTATTTATTACAATAGCAATAAAGGTGAGCAAATGCTCAGGCTTTTTACTCCTTCCTAACTATGTATGAAAAGTAATCTGAATCTAGGGAAATAGGTATAAAATTGTTAGTAGCACTACATAATGCTGGAGTCTTTTTTAATGTTCTGCAGATTACAGTCTCCTAAAGCTTCTGATGCCATACAGGCAGATTCACCAGCACTTGTATGCAACCCCAAGTGATTTCAATTCACAAGTTTCCATAGCTGCACTACTAATGGCTGTCTTCTTGTGACACTTGCTTCTGAATCTGCCTTTGGTTAAATGCTGTATATAAATAGTCAATTGCTAATATTATTTGGCTGGAGTGTCTTTTCCATGGATACCTATGGGAACAAAAGGGCTGAGTAAACTTAGGGTATGTCTTCACTGCCCACCAGATTGGCGGGCAGCGATCGATCCAGTGGGGATCGATTTATCGTGTCTAGTCTAGACGCGATAAATCGACCCCTGAGCTCTCTCCCTTCAACTCCCGTACTCCAGCGCCATGACAGGCACAGGCAGAGTCAACGGGGGAGCGGCAGCAGTCGACTCACTGCAGTGAAGACGCCACGGTAAGTCGATCTAAGTGCGTCGACTTCAGCTACATTATTCACATAGCTGAAGTTGTGTAACTTAGATCGATTTCCACCCCCGCCCCCCGCTCCAGCGTAGACCAGGGCTTAGCCTATTTCACACCAAGCCATAGAGTTCTGCACAAACATAGTGAATCTGCCTAACAACTTTCCTGTTGCACTAACAGTGCAATAGCAAATCTCACCATGTTGTAAAATGCGTATTTATTTTTGCAGCATATTCTGTAAGCAGATGAGTAGAAAAGCAGCTGGGAAATGTGTTTTGCAGTTATGACTGATGATCACATCATAACCCAGATATGTTTTAATTATGATAAATTATGGACTTTGAACTTTAAAGAACATCTGGCTTCTGTTTGAAGAGATGCCTGACAGTACAACATTGCTGAACTAATGTGAAATAAGAAAAGGAGGACTTGTGGCACCTTAGAGACTAACCAGTTTATTTGAGCATAAGCTTTCGTGAGCTACAGCTCACTTCATCGGATGCATTCAGTGGAAAATACAATGGGGAGATATATAAATCTGTATTTTCCACTGAATGCGTCTGACGAAGTGAGCTGTAGCTCACGAAAGCTTATGCTCAAATAAATTTGTTAGTCACTATAAGGTGCAACAAGTCCTCCTTTTCTTTTTGCGAATACAGACTAACACGGCTGCTACTCTGAAACCTGTCATAATGTGAAATAGTTTCCCTTTGACAGCTTATTTAATTTTGGCAGATGAAGAGCAAAGGCCACAGTATTTTTTGATAAATAAATAAAATAGACTAAGGCAGTCTGTGACACAGTTGTTTTAGATGAAGATGAGGCACGTGCCATAGCACACAAGAAATACCAGGTATGTTAAAATATCTAAGCCAAAATTTTAGGAAAGGGGTAACAATTACACAGTGATAAGCATGATCAAAGAAGCAACTTAAAAGACTCCAGTTCCACAAGGTACTAAAGCACGTGGTTAACTTTAAGCATAGGCGTAGTCCTTTTGAAGTAAATTAAGTAGTTCCACAGCTGGTCCCCTTGAAGTCAACAATGCTGCGATGACAAATTATACCAACTGAGGCTCTATCCCCGTGTGACCATTTACATGGTTACGTACCTTGCTGAACAGGAGCCTATAGCACTGATAGTAGGTAACTTCAACTACCCGCATATAAAGCAGTCAACTATAATATGAGAGAAGCAATTTCTTGACATCTTCAACAATTGTTTCCTGGAACAGGTATTAATACAAGCACACAAGTCAATGAAAAGAACAGAAATTATGGCTTACAAAATCTAAGTTGGAAATTAGGTTGGCAAATGGGGAATTGAAAGAGCAATTAGCCAAAGATATAAAAATAAATACCAACACATTGTTTACAGAGGTTGTAAATGGAGTACATGCCAAAGAATCAGTGTGTTCATCAGCCCTCCGGAGGGATCAGTTAAAGGAGATAAGGTTGTTGCAAAGAAGCTTTCTTCGTAATAGTCTTCAGCACAGAAGATGGGGTGAAAATACCTACTCTTTTTCATCAACTAAAAAACATAGAATGGATAAAGATTCAGGGATGAGAAAAAGCAGGAGCTGGAATTAACTGACAAATTAAACAATGGCAAGTTGCCAGGCCTGGATGAAGTCCATCCAAGTGTTCGAAAGGAATTTAAGAATAAAGAGACTGAACTGATTAAAAAATATTCAAGCTCACATTAAAATCAGCTATGGTTCCAGAGATCTGGAGGGAAAAGTGCTAGAAGAGTTCCTGGGAATTACAGACTGGTATGTGTATTTTACTTTGGTACAGTTAATTGGCCAGAACCTTAAAAACTTGGCTGAATAGGATATGATAGGCAACACACGGTACAGTTTCTTGAAAGGCAAACCAACCCTTTTCTATCTAATAGCTATATTTACGTCGGTCAACAAAGTAGCAGATAAAGGAAAAACAAGTAAATATTTATTTGAGCTTTCAGAAAGCCTTTGATAATGTCTCTCACACAAGGCTAAAGTGCTGTCATGGATTAGAAATTTGCAGTAAGAGACCAAACAAAGAATAGAAATAAATTGTTAATTTTCAACATGGTAGTATCGACTGGATCGGCCATACTAGGGGTTGGTGGTGATTAAAAGCGGGTAAACAGTGACATAGCACAGCGGTTCTCAACCAGGTGTCCTCAGCCCTGGAGTTTTTATAGCATGTTGAGGGGGTCCTCAGCAAGAAAAAGGTTGAGAACCCCAACAATTGTCTTGAGCAGACAATGAGGAATTCCAGAGAGCTCAAACAAAGCTTGGTGAATGGCAGCATGATGAGCGATGACCCTTGATGTTTACAAATGCAAGGTAATGCATATGGGAAAGGAATAATCTGAACTAGGCATACAGATTTCTGAGTTTTAAATTGACTGTAAACATTAAAGAGAAAAGACTTGGGCAACATTGTGGACACCACAATGAAAATGGGGTGATCATAAAAAACTTATGTAGGCAGTAGATTGGACTAACTGGACCACAGTTCTGACATAGTATGATAGCACCTGTGTGCCAGTCTCTCACAAATGGGAGTGATCACTCTATGAGGCAGAGTCTATAGTGCCATGTAGCATGTGTTTCAACTCATTCCTTTCTGAACATAGCCATAAACTACACCTAGAATCCGAATATTTAGATTTCAGATGACCTGAAGGTGCACAATATTTCAAGAGGGATCAGCACCTTGGAGGATTTGTCCTGAAAGCAGCATTTTATTAAATAGCTCATGGGAGTTACCCATCTGGAGGCATTTATCTTCTGAACAAATTAAATGGTGTTGGTCTTTCTAACTGTCTCGACACATCCATTGAAGGGATATGTAATCTTCCAATGCAGTACTTAGCTCTAAATGTGCATGTCTTTAACCCAGAAGTTAGTTTACAAAGGGTCCTATGTGATACGTCTATTTATACTGTAAGTATTTTCACTTTTTCATGACAGGTGATACTCTCACCATTCAGTCACTAGAAAGTTACGACCAAAAACTTCATGAAATACTGAACTGACAACAGAAGCCAAAAAAATCAACAAGCCAGGCAATTCACCATTGAAACTAAAATTCTCACCGTAACAGGACTTGCTACCTCTTAGGGTTGATTACCAATATGGCATTTGGCATTCACTATTTGCTGCACAGGTGGAGCTGAGGTTAAAATTCCTGCCATAATCTTGAAGTTCCTGGTTTTTGTTGGTTTCTGTCAACCTGTTCCCGTTCTCTACTGCAAGCACTTTGTATCAGAAAGTGAAAGCATAGGTACGTGTGCTCAGGTTTTTGAGCTCCGACTCAATTCATCAGGATGTGTGGCATTTAGCATTAGAAAGACTGGGCCGCTCTCTCATTTTAATTTCAAAGATAAGAGCAATTTACTAACAGAAACCTAAACCGGTACGACCAAAAAGAGTGTTCAGTTTATGTTTCCCATAATAAACTGTTTGTTAACTCACAAAACGAAAGCATTGGGAACCTTCATAGAATCATAGAATATCAGGGTTGGAAGGGACCTCAGGGGGTCATCTAGTCCAACCCCCTGCTCAAAAGCAGGACCTATCCCCAATTAAATCATCCCAGCCAGGGCTTTGTCAAGCCTGACCTTAAAAACTTCTCAGGAAGGAGATTCCACCACCTCCCTAGGCAACGCATTCCAGTGTTTCACCACCCTCCTAGTGAAAAAGTTTTTCCTAATATCCAACCTAAACCTCCCCCACTGCAACTTGAGACCATTACTCCTTGTCCTGTCCTCTTCCACCACTGAGAATAGTCTAGAACCATCCTCTCTGGAACCACCTCTCAGGTAGTTGAAAGCAGCTATCAAATCCCCCCTCATTCTTCTCTTCCGCAGACTAAACAATCCCAGTTCCCTCAGCCTCTCCTCATAAGTCATGTGTTCCAGACCCCTAATCATTTTTGTTGCCCTTCGCTGGACTCTTTCCAATTTATCCACATCCTTCTTGTAGTGTGGGGCCCAAAACTGGACACAGTACTCCAGATGAGGCCTCACCAATGTCGAATAGAGGGGGACGATCACGTCCCTCCATCTGCTCGCTATGCCCCTACTTATACATCCCAAAATGCCATTGGCCTTCTTGGCAACAAGGGCACACTGCTGACTCATATCCAGCTTCTTGTCCACTGTCACCCTTAGGTCCTTTTCCGCAGAACTGCTGCCTAGCCATTCAGTCCCTAGTCTGTAGCTGTGCATTGGGTTCTTCCGTCCTAAGTGCAGGACCATGCACTTATCCTTATTGAACCTCATCAGATTTCTTTTGGCCCAATCCTCCAATTTGTCTAGGTCCCTCTGTATCCTATCCCTGCCCTCCAGCATATCTACCACTCCTCCCAGTTTAGTATCATCCACAAATTTGCTGAGAGTGCAATCCACACCATCCTCCAGATCATTTATGAAGATATTGAACAAAACCGGCCCAAGGACCGACCCCTGGGGCACTCCACTTGACACCGGCTGCCAACTAGACATCGAGCCATTGATCACTACCCATTGAGCCCGACAATCTAGCCAACTTTCTACCCACCATATAGTGCATTCATCCAGCCCATACTTCTTTAACTTGCTGACAAGAATACTGTGGGAGACCGTGTCAAAAGCTTCGCTAAAGTCAAGATACAATACATCCACTGCTTTCCCTTCATCCACAGAACCTGTAATCTCATCATAGAAGGCGATTAGATTAGTCAAGCATGACCTTCCCTTGGTGAATCCATGCTGACTGTTCCTGATCACTTTCCTCTCATGTAAGTGCTTCAGGATTGATTCTTTGAGGACCTGCTCCATGATTTTTCCAGGGACTGAAGTGAGGCTGACTGGCCTGTAGTTCCCAGGATCCTCCTTCTTCCCTTTTTTAAAGATTGGCACTACATTAGCCTTTTTCCAGTCATCCGGGACTTTCCCCGTTCGCCACGAGTTTTCAAAGATAATGGCCAATGGCTCTGCAATCACAGCCGCCAGTTCCTTTAGCACTCTCGGATGCAACTCGTCTGGCCCCATGGACTTGTGCACGTCCAGCTTTTCTAAATAGTCCCTAACCACCTCTTTCTCCACAGAAGGCTGGCCATCTATTCCCCATGTTGTGATGCCCAGCGCAGCAGTCTGGGAGCTGACCTTGTTCGTGAAGACAGAGGCAAAAAAAGCATTGAGTACATTAGCTTTTTCCACATCCTCTGTCACTAGGTTGCCTCCCTCATTCATTAAGGGGCCCACACTTTCCTTGGCTTTCTTCTTGTTGCCAACATACCTGAAGAAACCCTTCTTGTTACTCTTAACATCTCTCGCTAGCTGCAGCTCCAGGTGCAATTTGGCCCTCCTAATTTCATTCCTACATGCCCGAGCAATATTTTTATACTCTTCCCTGGTCATATGTCCAACCTTCCACTTCTTGTAAGCTTCTTTTTTATGCTTAAGATCCGCTAGGATTTCACCGTTAAGCCAAGCTGGTCGCCTGCCATATTTACTATTCTTTCGACACAGCGGGATGGTTTGTCCCTGTAACCTCAACAGGGATTCCTTGAAATACAGCCAGCTCTCCTGGACTCCTTTCCCCTTCATGTTAGTCCCCCAGGGGATCCTACCCATCCATTCCCTGAGGGAGTCGAAGTCTGCTTTCCTGAAGTCCAGGGTCCATATCCTGCTGCTTACCTTTCTTCCCTGTGTCAGGATCCTGAACTCAACCAACTCATGGTCACTGCCGCCCAGATTCCCATCCACTTTTGCTTCCCCTACTAATTCTTCCCGGTCTGTGAGCAGCAGGTCAAGAAAAGCTCCCCCCTTGTTGGCTCCTCTAGCACTTGCACCAGGAAATTGTCCCCTACGCTTTCCAAAAACTTCCTGGATTGTCTATGCACCGCTGTATTGCTCTCCCAGCAGATATCAGGAAAATTAAAGTCACCCATGAGAACCAGGGCATGCGATATAGTAGCTTCCGTGAGCTGCCGGAAGAAAGCCTCATCCACCTCGTCCGGTGGTCTATAGCAGACTCCCACCACTACATCACTCCTGTTGCTCACACTTCTAAACTTAATCCAGAGACACTCAGGTTTTTCTGCAGTTTCGTACCGGAGCTCTGAGCAGTCATACTGCTCCCTTACATACAGTGCTACTCCCCCACCTTTTCTGCCCTGCCTGTCCTTCCTGAACAGTTTATAACCATCCATGACAGTACTCCAGTCATGTGAGTTATCCCACCAAGTCTGTTATTCCAATCACGTCATAATTCCTTGACATCACCAGGACCTCCAGTTCTCCCTGCTTGTTTCCAAGGCTTTGTGTATTCGTATATAAGCACTTGAGATAACCTGCTGATCGCCCCTCATTCTCAGTATGAGGCAGGAGCCCTCCCCTCACAGACATTCCTGCCTGTGCTTCCTCCCGGTATCCCGCTTTCCCACTTACCTCAGGGCTTTGGTCTCCTTCCCCCGGTGAACCTAGTTTAAAGCCCTCCTCACTAGGTTAGCCAGCCTGCTCGCAAAGATGCTCTTCCCTCTCTTCGTAAGGTGGAGCCCGTCTCTGCCCAGCACTCCTCCTTCATGGAACACCATCCCATGGTCAAAGAATCCAAAGCCTTCTCTCCGACACCACCTGCGTAGCCATTCATTGACTTCCACGATTCGACGGAAGTCGAATTCATTTTTTTCCATTCATTATTTTCATTGACTTCTAAACATTACGAATAAAGAACGCTGACTTTAGGTAGGCTTTGTTTTAACAAATCAAGAATCATAACGATGTCTAGGTCCCAGCATTCCCGCTGTTTATTCCATTAAGAACTAGTTTAACTATCTTTATATTTTTTCCTCTGCCTTAATGTAACAATATGAATACTGAGCAGTTATGCTGCACTTTTCAGATGTAGCTCTCCAAATTCTTTAGAAACATTGGCAAGCATTAGTATACCACTATAAATATGGGAATACTGAGGTATAGACGAGGTTTTCAACCTTTTTCTTGCTGAGACCCCTTTCGACATGCTATAAAAACTCCAGGGCCCAGCAGGAGAAGGGGGCATAGGCAATTTCACTTCTATTTTTGGGAGGGCAAGGGCTAGCTCCACACAGCAGGATCCAAGGAGGGAGTGCCACTTCCACCCTCCTGACTCACCTCACCTGCCTGTCTGGGTTCCCGGGGTGGGGGAGGGGAGGGGTGCTATCAAAAAAATATAACTCAAATGGGGGACTCAGCTCAAAAAGTTTGAAAACCGCTCCGGGTGTAGGCAGCGTGTTGCTAGGGGCTATGTGTAGTGAGGGGTGTAGCTCAGGATTCAGGGAGGAGAGTGCTAGGGACTGTGTGTGGGCAGGGTGGTAGCTAAAGGTGCAGGGAGTGGGTAGCTGGGGCTGTGTGGGCGTGGGGGGTAGCTCAGTGTGCAAGGAGGGGGCAGCTAGGGGCTGTGTGTGGACGGGGGGTAGCTAAGGGTGCAGGCAAGGGGTGGCTAGGGGGTTGTGTGGGGGTGGGGGCTAGCTGGGGCTGTGTGCAGGCAGGGGGGCTAGTTCAGGGTGCAGTGAGGGCGTAGCTAGGGAATGCACAGGCGGGGGGTGGGGGAGCTCAGGGTGCAGGGAAAACAATAGCTAGGGACTCTGTGCCAGGAGGGCTCCCGCTGTGGAGGTTGCTCCCTGAGGGCTCTGCTGGCCCCAGAGCGGGGTCCCTCCACCTGGGTGTGAGCAGTCAAAGAGGGCTGGGAGCTGAGGAGCAGCCACAACCCCAGACACCAGCAGCAGACGGGGGAATGCCACAGCTGCCCACTCCATGGCGCCACCTGCCCCGCACTGCCTGGCTCTGGCTTCCCACCTACAACCTGACCAGAGGGCCTGGCCTGAGGGGGGATGAGGGAGAGGAGGCAGTGTGGGGACAGTGAGGGGACTGCTCTGCTCTGGGTAAGGCACTGCAGTTTGGGGGGGGCAACACCCTTATGGCCCCCAACTCTGGCCATGGACTCAGGGCTTCTGCCTGCAGGGAACGCCGGGGCTCAGGGGTCCAGTCCTGCACAGCTCCCAACTTCGTAGGGCAGGGAGGGGGAAACACTGGGGCTCTCGGCTTCAGCCCCATGCCAGTCCCGGCTTCAGCCCTGCAGGGGGGTGCCGGGGCTCAGGGCACTGGGTTTCAGCTGCGGGGCTCTGCACCCCCTCTTCCCCCAAAAGGGCTCACAGTCCCCCGGGGAGCAGCAAACCCTAGGTTAAGAACCTCTGGTAGAGACAACTTAAGTGACTTACCCAACATTTCACAGCAAGTTAATGGCCAAACAAGGAACTTTCTCCTGACTTTCATTCCAGAGCCCTAATGAGTAGACTACATTTGTCTTCTATCTTTTTCTGCGAAAATAGCTATACGGGGCCAAATCATCAGCTGGTAAAAATGACACAACTACATTTCAGTTAAGAGCGAGTGCAAGCTATGCCAGCGAAGGCTTAGGCCCAATGTCTTTATCTAATTCAGGCAACTACAGATCAGTTGCTAGGTAGTGATATTACCGATGCTGAATCCAAGACAACACATAAATATTGATATATTTTAATTCTGGACGGGATCTTGTTAGTTGTAAAATAATTTTACAGTCCAATTCACAATATAGAATAGAGGCCATTAACAGGCAGAGCTGGTCATAAAGTTGAATGAAACATGGGGAAGGAAAAAATCCCTCTATATTTTTCATGGAAAATTGTTTTTTTTTCAGCCAGTTCTATTGATACTCAATATTTGCATGCCCTTATCACAAAGTTCTAATAGATATTTCCTATTCTAATGCTAGGATGAAAAAGACTGTCATAATCTTACATAACTCTGAGGCGCATAATTATTGACAAATACTGACTTTTTAATAGCAGCCACTCTACTCTGAAACAACTTAGTGTAACTTTGTGTTAACAAATATCCCCATAATGATGCTCCTACATATGGCTTCAAAATTGCCCTCACCAGTTTTACATTATAATTAAAAAATAAAAAAGTGGAAGCCACCGAAAAGTCCCCAAATGTTACTCACTAGTAGCCTGTCTCCTATCAGTCCATGTATGTAACTCACAATGCCAAATTTCTCAAGTAGTAGCAACAATAGGGGAAGCTCAAGATATTTGACCATTTTCTTTTGCACCAGTAAAAACCAACCAACCTGTGGTTTAAAGTTCAGTGTCATCCACTTCCACAGAAGAAAGAAAATGATAGTGATTATATTTTTACCCTAATTTTATTTTACAAGAGGAAATAAGGTTACAGCACAAACTGCTTTCAAGGAACAGTCTGAATACTTGGATAATATGTAGTTCTCACACATGCATGCAAATACATTCAAAAAAAAAAGTAACAAACAATACAGTCATTCCATCTCACGTGCTTCCACAGAACACCGTTACATTGCGGTAGCCATTCCACTTTCTGCAGAATTCTCTGTTTAATTCACAGTACTGATAAGCTGAAGTTTTCCTCTGAAAATATTCCAAGTGTCCTACCAGCATGTCTTGCACTGCTCTGTCATGGCAGTCACCATCAAAGTAAAAGTTCTGATCAACAACTTTTGGCTTTTTATGGATATTTGGTTCTAAAGAAACAGGCAAAGAAAACACAGGATTAATTTTGACCTAGCCGGTCACCTCAGTGATGCAGAGCATCCTATTTTGCAATTTAAACCAAACGCTATGAGGATAGTTTTGATTTTAATGTTTACATATCTGGAACTTTTAATACAACAAATATCATAAAAGAATGAATTGGTAAGATTAAAGGTAAGGACTAAGGCTCACATTGCTTTTAGTGGGTTTTGAATGAACCTCTAGGAAAAGGACCCTGCAAAGACTTACAGATGTGTTTGTAATCTGAAGTATATAAATTGACCCACTGGGTTTACTCTCATGCTTATCATGCTTATCATGACACACGTGTATATGTTTTTGCAGGATCAGGGCCAAAATAAATAAAATGAATAGGCCAGAATGCAATCAAAATTATGCCAACAATTTTCTGCATTTTGAGCATGGCAGGCTGAAGAGAGAGACTGAAGAAAAATTTTATAGCATAGACCCTTTTGCCTGGAACAATGCTTCATGTTCTCTCTCTCTCTCTCTTTGGGCCTAAGATGAGTCAGGGGAGAGAGCATGGTCATGACCAATGCATCCACAGTCTTCACGCATCCACCTTCTAGAAGCCACTATGAAGATGTATGGGCTATAGTTACTTCTGTAACCCTGGGACTGTCGAAGCAACTAAAGATGAGCCACATGGATGTCTCAGGATGTGCTAGTAGGTTCTTATAATTATTTATACTGTGATAGCATTCAGAATGAGCAAGGCACTTTCCAAACACAAAGATAGACACAGTTCTGCCCCCAAAAGAGCCAAAAAACTTATATAGATTCATATATTCCAAGGATAGAAGGGACTGCTGTGATCATCATCTGAACTCATGTATAACACAGGCCACAGAACTTCCCCTGGAATAATTCTCAGAGCACAGTTTTCAGAAGAACATCAAATCTTAATTTAAAAATTATCTGTGATGAAGAAGCTACCTATGGTAAATGGTTCCAATGGTTAATTACTCTCACTGTTAAAAATGTATGCCATATATCCTGTTTGAATTTGCCTAGCTTCAACTTCTAGCTACCTGATTGTGTTATACCTTTCTCTGCTAGATTGAAAAGTCCATTATCAAATATTTGTTCCCTATGTAGGCACTTACAGAGTGTAACCAAGTCACCCCTTAATCTCCTCTTTATTAAATTAAATAGATTGAGCTCTTTAAATCTATCCCTATAAGACATGTTTTTTCTCGTCATTCTCGTGGATCTTCGCTGAGTCCTTCCCAATTTATCAACATCCTTCTTAAATTGTGAACAGCAGAACTGGAGACAGTGTTCCAGCAGCGGTCGCACCAGTGCCAAACAGAGAGGCAAAATAACCTCTCTACTTCTACTCGAGATTCCTGTGTTGGTGCAGCCAAGCATTATACGTTCACCCTTTTGGCCACAGCATTGCACTGGGAGCTCACATTCAGGTGATTCTCCACCACAACTCACAAATCTTTTTAAGAGTCATGTTTCCCAGGACAGAGTCCTCCATCCTGTGTGTATGGTGTACATGCTTTGTTTACAAATGTATACCTTTACATTTAGCCACATTAAAATGCTTATTGTTTGCTTGTGCCCAATATGCAAGCCCTTGAAAGGCCCCTGTGCAAGTCCCATATATTCAGGTTCTGTTCTTGTGAAAAGTAATCAGTTAATAAAGCTATGGTGCTTTATTCCTGTAATCCCCCACTGGTTAGAGAGTAGTATGGTCTCTCATTGATATGTCTCCATTTTCTGTGTAAAGACTCTGGATTGGTGATCAGAACACAACTCTTCATGGACATAATTAATGTGAAATATCTACACTCCCTCACCATATTTTTAATCTATAATTAAGTAAATCAAGCAGCTGAACTCAACCCACCTCAAGTGCTGATTTGAAAAATCTGACAAGTGATATTTATAGAAAAAGGGTAAACTACTTTTAATGAATACTTGAAATATAATTTACATGCCATCAGGCTCATCAAAGTGGTGAAAATATAACATGAAAATAAGAATTTTTAATTAGTTACAAAGTTTTTCCTTCATTTAAACTTTCTTACCTTGGCACTTATGGTTTAAACTTGGCAAATTTGGGCCAATGGGCGTGAATGTGCTTGTGAAGGTCCACCAAAGTCCCTCCTCTGAGCATGCATATATTGGATATGGATCCCTGCTAAACTGGTATTTGCTTTGACACAGTACAATACAGTCAATGGTCATGAGGTCCATGCCTTCCACTGAAGGATAGCCACAGACTATGGCTCCATGCTCCGGCAATTCCATGGTGCATGCAATTGCTTTGTGTATACATAAAAAAAGACAACAATAAAAACTGAGTTAACAATGAGTGACACTGTTTACATGTACTAAAAAGCAAATTATGCAAAATATTAGACAGAAATTCTTAAAATATTTCTATAAATTAATATACATGATAAAAATGTTGCTGTTGGGTAAATCTTCAAGATGATGTGACTAGTCCCCTACAGTGTGTAAAGGGAAACTAGTTCTTATGTGCCTATTTGTGTAACATAGGAAAAGTTTGGGACTGAACCCTTGCGTGGACGTAAGATTCAGCCAGTCTTCAGCAATTCATTATAGCATTATACTGGAAATAGTATTTGGGAGCATGTATGGACATAAGAACGGCCCTACTGGGTCAGACCAAAGGTCCATCTAGCCCAGTGTCCTGTCTTCCGACAGTGGCCAGTGCCAGGTGCCCCAGAGGGAATGAACAGAACAGGTCATCATCAGGAGGAACACAGCTAAAATTTTCAGAAGCAGTCAGGGAATTGGTGTGACCTGCTCCTGTGGTACTCTGTGGAAAGTGGGTTCTCAGTAGCCCTGAAAATCAGGCACAAGATGTCTCAAGTGGGATACCCCACACAACTGTGGCACACAAAGTGAGTGAGTGACCACTTCTGAAAACGTGCCTGTTACAGATGATTTCTTTGAATAGAGAGGAGCCTGAATCAGAATGCCAGATCTTTCCCCTCAAGCCTTGTCTCGGCCCCAACTTCCAATCTGGAGCCAAACTTTGCATCTCAGGCTCATATTTCATTATAAGAGGTTGGTTTGAATTCTATAACTTGTGTGAAGATCTGTACCTGGAGCCACTGAAGGAAGCAATTCTTTACACAGAGCTGACACATAGGCTTCAGTGAAAAGCTAGTGTGCTGCGTGAGGACAGAGAGCAAAGCTGTAAGAACCGGGAAGGGCCATCCCTAGCCATTTTGGTGCACTACGCAGCCCCCCCCCCCCCACCACCACCACCAGGTGGCTGTGGGGGGCCCCAGGCCTCTGTGGGGGATGGGAGCAGGAGCACAAGCCGGCGGAGTGGAGTGGGTTGGGGCTGGGTCGTTCCATTTCCTGCCGCCCAGTGAGTGAAGGGCAGACCCGTCCCGCACTCATGAGTGGTGGGAAGTGGAGTGACCTGGCCCCAGCCTGCTCCTCTCTGCTCCCCTGGCTCACAGGCTTCGGGGGTAGGAGGGGAACCATCCCCCAGCACTCATTGGTGTCACAGAGCAGGCTGGGTCTGGGTCGCTGCACTTCCTGCCACCGCCGGTGAGTGTAGGTCTGACCCTGCTGCAGTCCTCAGGGGAGTGTGGGGGTGGGGTGCGAAAAGGCTGGGCGGGGACAGAGCAGGGGCATGGCTTTGGGGAAGGGGTGGAGTGGGGTCAGAGCTAGAGCTGGAGCAGAGCAGGGGTGGGAAGAGGTGGGGCTGGGGGGGGAGCAGGGGCAGGGGCCATGGGGAAGAGGTGGATCAGGGGCTGGAGCAGCACACAACTGTGTAGGGCACCAGGAAATTTGGTGCCCCAAAGTTCCTGGTCCCCTACGAAGCTGCGTACTTTGCTTATGGGTAGGGAGAGCCCTGGAGCCGGGGCAGGGGAACATTTGGGGATACATGTTTTCCCTTGCATATAAATGGCCTGTAGATGTAGACAAAATGTGAGAGTTTATATCCTAACCCCCACTTGGTATTAATAATCAAACAACAAATGCCACAGGACAATTAGCATTAATACTTCATTATATTCTATTCTGTTGACCTTAAGTATAAGCCAAACACATACATTTCACAGAGATCTCAAAGGAACATTTGGCTTGGTTTCCTGAAAGATCTGTTGCTATATATTCCACTGAATATTGGCCATATGCCATTTTGTCTCCATTATTAACATTGGACCCGCCTTTTGTGATTGTCAGTGGACCCCTGGAGTTGTCTTCAAACACAGGCTCCTTCCAAGACAATTCGGGCAAGTCATTCCAGTAGGGGTTTCCTTTTTTGGTTTCTATCTCAATGTTCTGAGGACAGGAGATCACTACAGGTGGTTCAGTATCTGAGGAAAGAACAATATACATAATAATATATTTCAGACTTTGGCTATTCCAAATGCTAAGAAGCATAAGAAAGTAATATTGATAGTCTATGTTTCACAATAAGATGCAATGAGACAACCCTGCTGCTCAGATCTAAGGTTATTTAACTGCATGTTTCTTAACTGAATAGAATTGCAATACACTTTATGCAAAGGCATTGTGCCATTGTACAGTATTTAAGACATTTGGACCAGATCTGGATCCCAAGAAAGTCAATGGGAGATTTGCCAATGCTTAGCAGTACTGCCGGGATTTGGCCCATAATTAGTTCTCAACAAAGCATGTTGATTTTACTTTCAGTGGGCTAAATTCTTCTCTCCATTACACCAGTTAAACTTTACTGAAGTCATCGGGCTTCCCACTGGGTGTAACAGCGAGGAGAATTTCACAAGCTCTTAGGGTTTGATGTTCAAAGGTATTTAGGGGCTTGCAGATCAGCACTTTAATATCTTTGAAAATATGGCTCTTAAAGCTTAAAAAAAAGAAATTAATTAGACTTATATCAGGATACTTTTAGGACATAAATGCTTCACCCGCCTTTGAAAAGTGACATCTATGCTGCCCACCGTGTAGCGCATACTCAGGAAAGGTTCTGCACTGCCTTTGGCACCTTATGTAACGTGTGCAAAGGGAGTGCAATGTGATGTAAATTACTGCCAGATCAGAATGTGAAAGTAAAAATTGCCTAAGCCAATTGAAACTACAGGAGCATTTGGGTTGAATAGAATACACTTACTCAACTGGAATTTAGTCAAGTCACCACACCGCTCTTGGCCTTCCCCCAGAATCTTTATCCCCATGTTCTGGGGCACAATTTTTCTATAATGGGGATCCTTTAAACTGGAATTTCAGAACATTCCCATAGCATTGTGTGATGTGGGCAAAATATTTCCATTCTGATTTTTAAAATGGCTATTTTTCACTTTTCTCTAAGGCTAAATAGCTCTTGTTTTCTATAGGGGCTTGTTCACTAGACTAAGAATCTCTAGTAAACAGCTTGCTGCAGCTGTAATTAAAAAGCTAATTACATTGGGCTCTATTTGAAATATATGAAATCTTTAATGAAGTACAAAATTGAATCAGGAAGCTTGCAGGGAAATAATAAAAAAATAATAATTTAAGGCAAAAATGGAAACATGTCAACAAAAGAATACAAATACAAAAAAAAGCCCCGATTTTTGGCACAGCATACAGATAGGATACGGTGACATGGCAGTATAAAGAAGCAAATTCAGGTAATCTTGAGAGACCTGAACACTTAAAAGCAGAGAGAGCCAAAAATAGTATCCCCAAAACTTCCCCCAGATTTGAAGGTGAACTAAATGTGACCTTTTTAAAAAGTCAGATAGATAGATAGATATAGATACATTGTTAAATAAATTTGCTCTGCCTATGTAACACAGGGTAAAACAGAAAGGGTTACACAACTAGCAGGCTAATTGCCCCTGATTCAACCTTTAGAGACAGATAAGTAGATAATAGTTGCGGTTTTTTGTGTGTTTACATATATATTGTTAGAGGTTGACAATGTAACCAAATGGTTCCTGTATGTCGCTGTATTCTGTCAATTCAGAGATCAAAAGGAGATGTTAACATTTAGATGAACTGTGAGTGCAGTTTCAGAGTAGCAGCCGTGTTAGCCTGTATTCGCAAAAAGAAAAGGAGGACTTGTGGGAACTTAGAGACTATGCTCAAATAAATTTGTTAGTCTCTAAGGTGCCACAAGTCCTCCTTTTCCTTTTGTGAGTGTAGTAATATCATTGTCTTCATTTCTCTTTGAAGTATGTAGTAAACTACCTGTAAATGGTGGGAGATGGACAGTTGCCTTATGCTAACCTATATAGCTAATTACTGGTGATGCTTAGGAAATAGGAGGTTACTTCAAAGCCACTATTCTTCACCCAAGGAACACCTGCTGTCAAGAGGCTGACAATAGCCTGCCAGGGATTTATAAAAAGAGCTCTTGGGCCTCCATGTCAGATCTGCTTAAGATTCATCAGGGGAAGTTTGAGTCACAAGACTGAGATCTCCAGATCCAGCCTGGGCCACCCTGATATTGGCCATTGGACTGTGACCTACATAACTGATTCTGAAAGAACCTTTTGTAACACTGAAGCTCACCATCTCTACTATGAAACTGACCTAAGAACTTTATTCATAACTGTATGTATAATGACCTTTTAACCAATACTCTCTCTCTTTTCTTTTTAAATAAATTTTTAGTTTATTTAATAAGAATTGGCTGTAAGCGTGTATTTGGGTAACGTCTGAAATAATCAGTGACCTGGTGGGTAATGTGTCAGATCCTTTGGGCTTGGTAGAACTTTTTATATGATGAACAAGATTTTCAGTAATCCTCATCATATTTGACTTGGCTGTCTGGGTAGGAGCCCAAGGCTGTGTTGTTTTAAGGGAACTGTGCTTTTGGCTTCTGGGTAACCAGTAAGGTATTGTAGAAGCTGTTGTGTTGCTGGCTTGCTGAGTCTAATTATTACAATAACCTCCAGTTTTGGGGATCATCTGCCCCATTCTTTGCAGTTTGCCCTGATTGAACAATCTCAGTGTGGCCCCTGCCCCCAGAGCCGTGGTCACAACCCCGTTTTTGGCTTGAGCCGCAAGTAGCAAATAATAAAACATTGTGAGAGAGTTTATCCTATCAGTCTTTCACTCTGGACTGCAACTAAAATGAACAGCACCAAAAATTAACAGCAAAAGTCCAGAACAAAGAAGTTGAATTACAATGAAACAAAACTTTTTAATGTTTGTCCACCTTGCTTCTACCCAATCCACAAAAAGAGAGAAAGGGCTCATTGCCATCATGTTCCCAAACCAACGTCACCTACAGAAGTACTTGTATGGCAGATCCCCTGGAGTGCCTTTATTCTGGACTCGTTTTCATTCATCCCACTTCTGAGGACCTCTGCAGAATCATATATTTCAGCTAATACATTTTGGATTCAAGTAAAAGTTGACACGCTGATCTTACAGCTGTCTGTCCTTCATAATTTCCACATAGCCTCTGTGAGATGCATTGGACTTTGACACATTACACCCTTCTGTAAACTCATGCTCACCTGAAGTACTTTCTGAAAGCCAATGTTTAGTATATTACAATACATCTGTTATAGCTGTACTGTGTTTAGTACATTACAATACAGCTGTTATATTTTAAAATATATGATTTTGATGAGTTAAGTAGATGTAGTTCAAAGCAAGTAGAAAAGGATATCCAGCTCCCATCAAGAATGATGGGAGCTAATGGTGCACATTAGTGATAAGTTAGGGCATTAAATATGTATGCCTTTAAGATTATGGTTTATGTTATGCTGCAGCTAATCGCAAATGATTGCATATTATGAATTACCACAGATGGAGAGAAGACATTATGAAGCATATTAAAAAACAGGTAGGAGAAAAAATACTGTCCACCACTACCACAGTGACATTAACAATGTTCTGAAAAGACAATTTGTTACCTCTTTGGTTGTTTCCAGGCCCACAGTTAACAGAAAGATCTGATATTCTGAAATTGCCACAGGTGCTTGGGTGCCTGTTGCACTGGGAAATAACAGAGGGATCTTTGGCTACAATTTGTTCCACAGTTGCTAGGATGTTTTTTTTCACGGCCTGTTCATTGCAGTCACCCTCATAGTACTGTAGTGAATCTCCTCTTCTGGACCCTGTGCGACGCCTGACTGTTAATAGTTCATATAACATGAGGTTAGTTAATAAAGATATGTCCAAAATGGTGCCATGATGCACAAAAGTGTTATGGAGTTTTCATATAATAGAGAGTAGAGTCCTGGCAAGTGCAAATGTATCACATTACTTAAACACAAGGCCACAACAGAAAGCAGCATGAGGGATTTATCAAAACCATAAATATACTGCTCAATTCTTGAATGAGGGGTAAAAATGTCATTTTGGTTTCACGTGTAAGACTCTAGCTCAAATAAAAAAGTAGCAATTTGTGATGGTTTATCACATACAACCTGACAGGAACAAATTTACAACCTGAGTAGCACACTGCCATTTCCGGTAACAGATCACAAACTTTCAGTGTTAACAGAGGGCTCTATGCAAAAAAAAAATTTTGCTCCACACTCTTGGTTTGAGCTTTCAGAAAGAAACTGGCCACGCTTTCTGTGTCATCTGCAATTGCTTACCATAGACAGATGACTGGGGACACCTCTGTTAGACCCTGTCTCCATCTATACGCCCCATTCAAATGATAAAACTATGTTTTGATGTTTAAAATTAATCCATCTGCAGATTAGATTAATTGCCTATGATGTCGCCAATCCCCAACAAGATACCTCTGTTTGATCCCCAAAGCCACGAAAGCCTCTGCTGGGGGTAGTACAGAGCTGCACCAGCCAAGCAAGAGTTCCAGAATGCACAAAACTCTAATAGCCGCTGAATGTGTAAATCAATAAGCTGTCAGTCATCAAGAGTGTTTAAGAAAGCTAATCCATTGAAGCTTTCAAGCCTGCTCACCTGTACAAGTCTCTGGCATGTGAGCCTTTGTCATTTGCCAGGCTTCATCCAAATGAAACCAACTTGTCCCAGACTGAGAAGGCTGGCAGAAAAACACTGACCCTGCTCTCCGATGGAAACCAGTGCTTTTCATGCAGAATGGTACACAAAACTGCCATTTGTCCATTCCACTGCCAGGATAAGATAACGTTCCACAAGCCAAAGACCCATCAGTGGGAGGTTGGGCAGTGCATGAAAGATCTGGCTCTACGAGCAATATAAAAACATATTAAAGTATGAAGTCCATTAGTATCACTGTAGTAGAAATACAGTAAGTAAACTGCCCACAAAGAAATACATGCTTGTAATTTTTTTTAAAACAGTTAAGTTCTTTACTGAATGATACCATTTTCAAGTGCTTAGGAGATCTGGGATGCTCAGAGTGGGTTATTTCTAGAACTCTTTGAAATTGTATGTTCAAAACTTTTTTTAATGAAACTTTTCCATTTTTCAAAACCAAGTACCTTCATGGAGTCTTCATTTTTTCCTCCAAGTTTTACTGGAAATGAAACTGAAAATATTAAACTTAAGACATTTCAAATGACAGCTATTCAGTTTTCTTGTTTGTTCCCCTTTGTGCCACTGTGTGCAGCAGAATGAAGCATATCTGGGACATGTTTCATTTTTCTTTTGTCATTTTGTCATTTTTCCAAAGTTGGAAAAGGGAACAATGTAGCAAAAGAAAAAAGAAAAAAATGTAACAGTGGGAAAAGCCTGGGGCATCGTTTTTTATAGCAGTCAGTACCAAAAAAATGGGGTGGGAGAGAAGGGAAAAGACATGCAAATTCAAAATTATTAAAATCAAAATTCAAATAAGAAAGAAAGAAAGAAAGAAAGAAAGAAAGAAAGAAAGAAAGAAAGAAAGAAAGAAAGAAAGAAAGAAAGAAAGAAAGAAAGAAAGCTCTGATTTGAATTCTACAAAAGGGAAACAAATTGATTTTTTTTTTGCAAAATTAGTTCCCCATCATTTGATTAGCTGTGAATCTAGTTTTACTGTGTGGCAGAGCAATGACTTGAACCAGACAGGATATTATATCAGCTCATTTAGTTGTGCATACTCACGAACAGCGATAGATGACAAAAGCAAAATACAGCTGATGGGCCAAATCCGCAGCTGGAATAAACTGGCATAAATAATGGCGCTAAACTGATTTACATCAGCTGAGGTGCTAGCTCTCTAACTCACATGTGTAACATGGCCCTTTCTATCTCCAGCAAACTCCTCTAAGTTCAGTGCCACTCCTCTAAGTTCAGTGCCACCAGTCACTTTCTCCATTACTGCTCTTCAACCATCTCCCAAATGTCTCTGGGAAGATGTTTTTAACTCTATTCAAACCCATTATATCCTTTGCTATGACCATGTGACTGTAATGGAGTCATGCAGTCACAATACAGGCGTCAATCAAAACTGTTTCAGAGTAGCAGCCGTGTTACTCTGTATCCGCAAAAAGAACAGGAGTACTTGTGGCACCTCAGAGACTAACAAATGTA
Source organism: Lepidochelys olivacea (assembly GCF_965140295.1). NCBI lineage: Eukaryota > Metazoa > Chordata > Testudines > Cheloniidae > Lepidochelys > Lepidochelys olivacea. The sequence goes on along the minus strand of NC_140421.1, from coordinate 50,648,018 downwards.
TTTGAGCATAAGCTTTCGTGAGCTACAGCTCACTTCATCGGATGTATTCCACTGAATGTATCCAATGAAGTGAGCTGTAGCTCACGAAAGCTTATGCTCAAATAAATCTGTTAGTCTCTAAGGTGCCACAAGTAATCAAAACTGTGTTGATGATGCTATGTCTGCTATCTGGGACTTAAGCGAAAGGGAGCTAATGAAACTTCAAAGCAATCTCTCACTCTAAATTCTTGCATTTCAAAGGATTTACTGTCTTTGAGACAATGGATACTGTCAACTCCCCATCAAGAGAGACAGTGTATATTGTTCACACTTAAGTGTACGTCCACTAAAGTATTTAACGACTTTAACTAACACCACTTGATATTGAAATAGGCGGATCTGGGTCTGTTTACCTCTTCTCCAGGGAGTTCATTCCCCATTTAAAAAAACTCTTAAAGCAATAAATGCATGCTATGTAGCTTGAACACTTTTGCTCCATGAATTTTAGTTAATATATAGTGCACAACCTTTAGTCAACCATGGTATTTCAACCTCTCTTGTTTACAGTGACACAAGAAGGGGATGCTGCCTTTCAGAGCACAATGTTTGCTCTGGCTTACACATTCCTGAGGAACCATTCCCCTAGGAATGTTTCATGGTTGGAGTATGTGGTGAAAGAAAGGAATCACAGTTATATAGGCCAGCCAGGGCTGACAGGAAAAATAGTATCATTTACTCTGTGTGTGTGTGTTAACCTATCAATTGCGTTCTTCTTCTGAATAAAATAAAACATGCTTTTGGCATCTTTCCTCACATCCCACAATACTTTATAAATAGCTCTGCACTATGCACACATACATATCTGACACATCACTAAGCAACAAGCCGTTGTTATACGGAGACAGAGAGTTGATTGCAGAATTAGACCTAGAAATATAGTCTGGTGATTAAAGACCAGGCATGCGCACAGCAGTTCCTGACTCTGCCACAGGGTTTCCTTACTTTAAACCTCTGTAAAATGGGCATAATGACACCCACCCATCTTTGTAAAGTACTTTGATATCTTTGAATATAAATCACTCTACATATGTGACATGTTCTTATTATTCAAAAAATTCTAGAGGATCTTAATATTTCAGCTAGACCCTAGGACCCAGAACAGTGTAGGGGAACCCCTCCCCACTCCCTTCTCTGGGGTCACTAGGATCCACATGGTGTATCCCCCTGTCCAGCCCTGTGGCCTCAGGGAAAACCACAGAGAGAACCCAGCCAGAGACTCCAGCCAGTAGAGCCAGTAGCAGCTAAAGCAGGGATAGCTGCACTGGTGGGGTAAGAGTATATGGGACCCAGCCAGGGCACTATACCCCCGCAGCCAAAACTGTGCAGAAGGGCCCCACACACTCTGGGGGCACCAGGAGCCAGCCAGAGATTCCAATCAGTCAGACCAGAAGCAACAAAAGCAGGGACCTTTTCCACCATTGGCCATTTCAATGAAATTTGTACGAAGTTCTGTCTTTCTTGGCCCTGTGTTCCAATCCCGCCCCTCCCCTCACTTCTCCTCTCCCCAGTCTTTTCACCTCAACTTCACTCCACACCTGCCCCTCCTTAACCCCTTCTCCCCTGACCTGTCTCCCTCGCCTTCCTTCTCTTCCATTTTGTTTCCATATAGCTGATCCCCTCCAAAGTAACCTGAGGATTCTCTGATGGTTTGTCTCCAGCTGACCCATGCTTCCCAGGAGCAGAAGGGGCAAAGGGCCCAAGACTGATATGGAGGCACAGAGCTCTTCCCAGCTGATAGCCCTGGGAGCAGAACTATGGCTTGTCCCACACAATGGACTGATCACTTTGTAGATATTCATGGAATTTTCCATTTCCCTCTACAATCCCTACAAATTTCAGAGTAGCAGCCGTGTTAGTCTGTATTCACAAAAAGAAAAGGAGTACTTGTGGTGCCTTAGAGACTAACCAATTTATTTGAGCATAAGCTTTCGTGAGCTACAGCTCACTTCATCAGATGCATACTGTGGAAAATACAGAAGATGTTTGTTTTTATACACACAAATCATGAAAAAATGGGTAAATAAAATATCAAATAAAATAAACACCCATTTTTTCATGATTTGCGTGTATAAAAACAAACATTTTCTGTATTTTCCACAGTATGCATCTGATGAAGTGAGCTGTAGCTCACGAAAGCTTATGCTCAAATAAATTGGCTAGTCTCTAAGGTGACACAAGTACTCCTTTTCTTTTTGCAAATCCCTACAAAGCCACCTCCCTGTTTACAAGAGGGGATGATCAGGCCCCATGTCACCATAATGACCTATACAAGCTGTCATTATGCAAGGCACTGCATTTAGCCGTATGCAGTGGAAATCTATCAACTGCATGAAAAAACTTGTACAGATACAGACAGACATCATCTTCCTTTCCAAATGCAAACAGATGGACATCGTACCAAAAGGATTGAAGGTAAAAAATCCATTACAATCTACATACCACACAGACTATGCTGACAGCTTGTGCCACACGCTCTCAAAGAAACTGCGGAACCACCTGATCAACATCCTCTACAGCAAACAGGGAAAGATTAAGAATGAGCTCTCAAAAATGGATACTCTCATAAAAAACCAACCTTCCACACAAACTTCCTCATGGCTGGACTTTACTAAAACTAGACAAGCCATTTACAACACACACTTTGCTTCTCTATACAAGATGAGTAATTGTAAATAGATATTTTGTCTTATATTCAGCTCATGTGCATTTAGTTGACAGAGAGAAGTGTTTGATAATTGAATTACTGTGCTTCCTCATTGAAGTCACTTCCTGATAAACAGCCAAAGTATTTTTTTAAAATAAATATGACATCTTGAATCATCTAGGCTGCTTGGCTGGACAGAGCTGGTGTGGTGTTATCATGGTACAACATTATGTGTTATAAGTTCTCTTCTAAATAGCAGAACAGAGTCCAACTAAAAACATCATGAATTTATTGTTCTGTTTTGGTATAATAATTTGTGGGAAAATAAAAACATGTAAACACAATTGCTCTAGTTCAACTCACATTAGTTTATAAATCCATTTAGTTAAACAGTGCAAACCCCCGGGTAGAGACTCTTATTTCAGTTTAAAACTGCCCTATTTCAATTTAGCTTAAACCAAATTCCTAATCAATTTAAGATAATCCAAAATAAACATAGTGTAAACTGAAATAAGAATGTCCACACAGTCTTTTGCACCAGTTTAAGTAAATCACTATTGAGTATAGTATTAGACCATAATTTAAACTACTTCAGTTTTCTTGTGAAAAATAAATCCTACAAAAGTTAGTGCATTTTTTGCATCCATCTCCTACTGCAATTTGTGGGGTAAGTGTAGCATTCTGCAATGACATGGGTATTTAACTGTCTCATCAAATTCTACAGCTATTGTGCAAGCTGTAGTTATGGGGAAGATCCCATCATGAAAGGGGAAAAGGGAAAGAAAAGGTAAGGTATGGAATATTTATGGAAAAGGGAGTACTCTTCTATTAATGTTATTTTTATATTAAAAATATGGCAAAAGAATAATAGCACTATACAATATACATCAGTAATATGTGCCCACACTTGGAGATTTGACAATAAAATCCTCATTCATGCCAGCACCAGCCATGAGGTTCCAGCAATTGCTAGTATTTGACCACCTTAATTAAGCCTGTCAAAGCCTGTTCTGCATTTGATCGATGGTAAGGAAGGTTTTACAAAATTCCTTAATATAGACACAGCAGAAATGACACACATGATTGTGGGGTTTTGTACAGTGAAACTGTTCACATCGTTATAAAACACAGATATTCAGTAAACATCTTTAATGCTCTCTCCCACCACGTTGATGAATCTTGCTGTTACATTATGGCTTCTAGGAGATCTCAAACAGGAAAAGTAATTTTCTATTTCTTCTTTCTTCCACCTCTAATGATCAAGTTGTCAGCACTGTGGCTTAAGTCAAATATCACTTGCATTTTCCTTTTCATTTAAAAATGTTAATCAATGGTAGCAAAAAATCTTTGTGCTTAAAATAGAGCAGTTTAATTTACAGTGAGACCTAAGAAACAACCTGGCTAATTTCAGAGAAGTCCTAATTATTTTTTTTAAAAATCCAAACCTTACTGACTAAAGAACTGGTATATCCATTTGCCATTGATCTTCATCAGGATCTTTCAAATGCCAGGACTTTTCTATACATAAAAATCGTGCTAATTTAACTAAATCATTAGAAACTGATATAGTAAAGGAGGTGCAACCCCCTTGTGGGGACATTCTTAAATCAGTTGAGAAAGCCTTATTTTCATTTAGCTTAAATCAATGTAAGGCACTCAAACCAATTTAAGATGGTCCACACAATGGTGATTGCACTGACTTAAATACATCAGTTTCTAAAACAGTTCAGCTAAAATCAGTACAATTGGTGCGTGTAGACAAGGCATTACTAATGGGTATAGAGAAGTAGCAGGAAGAGTGTTACCAGTTTTAACTTCATTTTGGAAAGCACCGTTTTCGGAAGTCAGTGCTGCAGGGAATCAGTGTCGGACAACAAGTGCTTTCTGAATATTTCAGTCCTTGGCTGACTACTTCTTAGCTGTAGCTCACATCTCAGGGAAACAGTGGTTGTCATTAAAAAGATTTTCCAACAGTTACCACAACTGTTTCCTGGTGTTAATGAAGACCTATCTACTGAGGCCAGCAGAGGATCTGGCCAACTGGCAACAAAATGTACTTGAAAGATATAAGAATGCAATTCTTATTACACCTAATATAATCACATCACTTGGTACATAGGACTTGATATGAACAGCAAAATATTCATGGTTTGGTGAACATCCAACTGTTTACAGGAAATATTACTGCCAAAGAGGTAGCATTAAAGCAAACAGCTCTATTTCTAATTTGTAAATCTAGTTAATAAAAGTTTTCAGGATCCTGATTGTTTTTCCTTTCTTAAACTTCAGTCAATAATAGCACTTACTTTTGATGGTAACTTTAAACTGGCAGGAGGCTTCATTTCCTGCTTCATCATGGGCGGTGTATTGCACTTGATGAGTTCCATACCGGAAGCAGGAGCCACTGGATATTGAAGCTATTGAAGTAAACACCCCACTGTTGTCGCTAATTTCAGGTTGTTCCCAGGTGACCTGTACTGGATCAGTCTCAGTGGTTATGGTGATGTCCCTTGGGCAATTTGTTATGGTTGGAGGAATTGTATCTGTGGAGTTCAAGGGAGACAATTAAAAACATGACAAGCTGGCACTTGCTGCGGCACAGCAAAAGGCTTGAATAATGCATTCTTGCTAGCAGTAAGTTGCAACCTGCTAAGCAATAAAGGCTATTTAAGGAGAGAGAAAGCAAAAGATAATGAATGATATTACCGAGAGAGCATTTGTTGCGCAATTAACTTTTGGAAACATTTCAGATCTAACTAGATTTATAAGCTGTTTTTGGTAGGAATGGGGTGACAATAGTGCAAACTGTGATTCTTCTCATACAACTGGGACTGTTCCTGTTATAGAAAACAGTTCAAAGTTTATTCTTCGTTGTGCACTAAATAACAGGATGCAAAAGCAAACACATATCAGACTGCACTAAGAGTCTTCTAGGTTTACTGTAGGTCTTTTGAACCACTTAAAAATCAAAAACTGTTGCAAGCATGCTCAAACCTTCATGGAAGTGCAGCAACCCTTTGTCCAATGTTGCAGGGATTTTCCTATCCTCCAAAGAGAGGAAAAGTCACCTTTTCTCAGTTCATCAGCCAAACGGACATGCCATGACATGGAGTTGGGGGCTGGGGCCATGGGACAAGGAGAAGAAGGGGAGGGATTTGTGTATGAAAGTTTTAGAAACCCACAAACAACAACAATAATTTGGTAAATTACCAAGCTAAAATAAAAAGATATCAGTTTGGTGCAAATTTTAGAGGACCCACTGAGGGGTTCATATCAGTTTAACTAAATTGAATTAGAAAATAAACTATCCAATGCGTAAAACATAGTTGTGTGTGTAGTCAAGTTCTAAGAATTAAAACTTTGGGCTAACACAGTAAATAGTGATACAATGAGGAAAGAGTCCTATATATTGTATGAAGGAAGGAAGAAATATTTTTCATACCCAGAAAAATATTTAAAATAATGTAATGTACATAAATTCTTACCTACGCCTCTATTATCAATGTTATTAGGGTTAGAATTCTATATTCACCTGGATCACCAGAGGTGGCCCCCATGATGGTCTTTGGTTGGAGCTTGGAACTCAGAGTCAGGAGACTCCCACTGGCTTTAGAGGGAGTTATTGTATACAGCTAAATCCTGTGCAACTCTTCAGTAAGTTAAAGCAACATTTTAGTGCACCCTTGCAATACACCCTTTCAATCCCACAAACCCCAGGTTGCATAGGCATCACTGAGGACAGTGCTTGGCCCATGGCTCTTAACTCTTACAGCTATACTTAGAACACACTAAGACCAGACACTCTAAGAATATGACAATTCCCAGTATAACAAAGTTAAGTCACTGAGTTATTCTACTAGAGTAAAGATAATAGGCAGCATGTGCTTTTCCTACCCAAGGGTAATTTGCATTTCTTTTAAATAAATTTCCAATTGTAATTAAAACTGGAGGCTAAAGGGAGCAGGGAGGAAAGTTCTGTTCACATTTTTTGATGCAATCTGTGATATCATCCAGATTCTAGGCCACCACCATACCATTTAGATGCTTATAACTTCAAAAATATATTTTAAAAATTGTACACACGATCTAGCACACAAAAAGCAAAAGTGTTCAAATCACCCTCATGAAAAAATTACAAGACACCTGTTTGCCGGTACTAAATAATTTTTAGGCTATTTGGCAATATTTCAATTTATTTTTAAAAACTCCTTGTAAATATGTGACTGAACAAGAAAAATTTAATTTAAAACAAATGTTCACCTCACTAATGATCATTTCTTCTCTCTCTTTTTTTCCTCTCTCTTTCTAACTTTCTAGGGCAAAAGTTCACAAAGAGCAGGGCTCTTCCATCTGTTTACAAGCTGCCTGTCAGTTCTTAGACTCTGAGCAACTTCCCTGCCAGTTTACAAAGTTTTGGCTGCAAAAATTCTCTTGTTCTGAGAAAAGAGATGATGTGCCTTTATGAATAATTGACTTTTTGTAACCTTGATCTAATCCTAACAGAAAATCATCATCCCCAACATAATAGTGATCACAGGGCTTATTTGAAAAGATTATTATGTCAATATCACTATTTGTTTTTGTTTTTTTTTGGTAACACTTAACAGCCCCATGTAGGTTTAGGACAACATGGTGGTAGATGCTGTATAAACACAGAAGAATACATTGTCTCTGCCCCAGGGAGCTTACAATCTGATCAGAACATAGAGTATAACAGATGATAAATAAATAAGTACAATCAGCTATCCCTGACTGGTTTCAGAGTAGCAGCCGTGTTAGTCTGTGTCCGCAAAAAGAAAAGGAGTACTTGTGGCACCTTAGAGACTAACACATTTATTTGAGCATAAGCTTTCATGAGCTACAGCTCACTTCATCAGATGCATGCAGTGGAAAATACAGTGGGGAGATTTTATATACACAGAGAATAGGAAACAGTGGGTGTTACCATACACACTGTAATGAGAGTGATCAGGTAAGGTGAGCTATTACCAGAAGGAGAGGAAAAAAAACATTTGGAGTGATAATCAAGGTGGGCCATTTCCAGCAGTTGACAAGAATGTGTGAGGAACAGCCCCGGGGGGGGGGAATAAACGTGGGGAAATAGTTTTACTTTGTGTAATGACACATCCACACCCAGTCTTTATTCAAGCCTAATGTAATGGTGTCCAGTTTGCAAGTTAATTCCAAGTCAGCAGTCTCTTATTGGAGTCTGTTTTTTGAAGTTTTTTTGTTGAAGAATTTAAACTTTTAGGTCTGTAATCGAGTGACCAGACTGTTATTCATGCAAGTTCATCTGTAGTTGGTTGATATCTTCTCGCCCCCAAGACAGAAGAGGGTCAGAAGCAAGGATTTGCAAGATGAGAAGAAGCAAGTTGATTCTTATGGATCACCTGAGGGAGATGTTCCATGTGGAGAGGGAAAAATGGAGACATTTGTGGGAATAGCAAACTAATGGCCATGCAGGGCTAGGATCTTCACTGAACAGAGGGGGGAAAACATGGTTAGAGCCAAGGATATAAAAGTAAAGTGGGGACACTTTGTAAATGGCTTTGAAGACAAGGACAAAATATTTAAACTTGTGATGGAAAACAGGGACTCAGATGGAAGATTCATAAGGTGAGGTGGGAAAGATGTGGTCAGAGTGATGGGCAAGGTAAAAGATTTTAGCTGCTATGTTTTGTATGAACTGGATTGTGATTGTTAGGGAGGCCAGAGAGGGAGACATTACAGTAATCAAAATGTGAAACTATGAGGGTCAGATTCTAGCAATTCACTCTGTGAAACCAGCAGCTACAATATAATACAATGCCAGCACTGTAGTGGTAAGTAGCTCGACCTCATTAGACAGAGAACAACTTCAAAAATAAGGTCCTAAACGACTGTGTAAAAGTAACCATTGAGTGCTCTCTATCAGAGTGTAATCATGTTTGATTGATGAATCGTGTAACCATGAGTATATTTTAGGACAGATACACTATGTTGTAGATTTTTTCTTTGAGACTCAGGGAAATGTTTCGCATTTTAGTACAGAAATGATTACATTGTTTATGAACATCAGGATATGAATCACCTCAAAAATAGCTTTCTCCAGTGTACAGCATCTGTGCAAAAATAGTTTGTTGTTGAAATGTTCAGGAAAAATGTTCTGAAAGGCCTTGGGCCAAATGTTGCACTGATTTACACCCCATTACCTCGTTGATTGGCATGGGGTTTGAGTCAGCACAAATTCAATCCTGTGTTTAGATTTGGTTTATATTTGTGCCCATTAGGTACCACCCAAAACGCCCATCTAATCCTAGATATACCTGTGTCAAATCCATCACAGTACATGTATTTATTTATAAAAAATCCCGCAAACACTGTACATTGTCTAGGGCTACAGACAGAACCTTCCCAATACCATGAAGTGTCTTAAGCTCCAAGCCTTGTGATTTCTGAGGGCAGAATCCCATTGACTTCGCTTGGGCTTTTCCATGCAGGCACATAATGCAGGACTGGGGACTTATTCTTCAAGTAGTGCCATTGGTTTCAGTGGAACTAGTGCACTAAGGTACCACTGAATGTCATGGTGGTAGAATCTGGCCTGTAGACATTTCAACCACTGATTTTTAGACTTTGTACATCTTTTCAAGTATTTTAGGTGTGCTTTTCTTAACATGTAGGTTTACTTAAAGAGAAGTTGATCTGAATTTTAACTTGATACCCCACTTACCAGGAAAAGTTACTATATTGCATTCAGAATTTTTCTCTGAATTGGCTACATCCTAAATAGCAACTATATATACTGTAATAATATTGTGAATGTAGTCTATTTACAAAGATTGTTTTCTGAAATCACATTCAAATATGGCTTTGAAGGACAGTTCTGATAGAATTTGGTGAATGAAAGTTTTCACCACCAGCAACTGGGGCAGCAAAATCACATCCTCATGGACCCATAAAGAAGCAAAGCATCCTTAATTTTAGCTTAAAATTTTTAACAACATTTAAAGGCAAACATGACTAGTTGTAAAGCACAAAGCAGTGATTTCATGCTGCTGTGTTAGCAGACCAATACTTGTATTTGTCAGAAGGCACTGGATCTAAGTTGTTTTTCCCATTCTTTCATTTTGACCTGGATTTGTCTCATCATCAGACAACACTGAACATTTTACCTCTGAATTTTTCATCTTAATTTAGGACTGTAATTGATATCAGATACAAATCTAGTGGGAGCCAGTTGACAGAGAGATTAATAAGAGCAAACTAAGCTGTAAAAACACAGTTCCAAGGGTACCTTGTGAATTATGATTTTAATAACAGACCTGTAATGTGAAAAATAGACACTTCTCAAATCTCATAGTTTATCTCTGAGACGCGTTATTTTTCTTTGTTAAATACACTTGATTTCTGATGTCATTTGGGCAAAAAATAACCCCGCCCAAACTATACCTATTCATTTCAAAAGAGACTCAGGCCACCTCAGCATTTTGTTAATAGGGTCCAGAAGAGTTCTTTGAGGTTGAACAACATAAAATGTGCATTGAGGTTCAACACTCTCCTCTCCTCATGCTGTTACTCTAAGGAAGGAGAGCCCTTTTTCATTAACTCTGATCAGTGTTTTTCATGGCCTTCTCAAACAAAAGAATAGACGTCACATAAAAATAATAATTGACATTGTCATATTTTGGTTTTATCCATCTGTCACTGACTAAAATTTTCAAAAGACATCTAAGTGACTCAGGAGCCAAAAGTACTTTAGGAGGCACTTTGGAGCCTCAGTCTCGAAAGTGGAGACTCCTATGTGCCAAAAGAATGAGGAGGACTTGTGGCACTTAGAGACTAACGAATTTATTTGAGCATAAGCTTTCATGGGCTAAAGCCCACTTCATCAGATGCATGTAGTGGAAAATACAGTAGGAAGATTATATATATACAGAGAACATGAAAAAATGGGTGTTGCCATACCAACTCTAACGAGACCAATCAATTAAGCTGGGCTATTATCAGCAGGAGAAAAAAAGCTTTTGTAGTGATAATCAGGATGGACCATTTCAAACAGTTAACAAGAAGGCGTGAGTACCAGTAAGGGGGAAATTAGCACGGGGAAATAGTTTTTAATTAGTGTAATGACTCATCCACTCCCAGTCTTTATTCAAGCCTAATTTAATGGTGTCCAGTTTGCAAATTAATTCCAGTTCTGCTGTTTCTCATTGGAGTCTGTTTCTGAAGTTTTTTTGTTGAATAATTGTGACTTTTAGGTCTGTAATTGAATGTCCAGGGAGGTTGAAGTGTTCTCCAACTGGTTTTTGAAAGCTATAATTCTTGACGTCTGATTTGTGTCCATTTATTCTTTTGCATAGAGACTGTCCAGTTTGACCAATGTACATGGCAGAGGGGCATTGCTGGCACATGATGGCATATATCACATTGGTAGATGTGCAGGTGAATGAGCCTCTGATAGCGTGGCTGATGTGATTAGGTCCTATGATGGTGTCCCTTGAATAGATCTGTGGGCAGAGTTGGCAACAGGCTTTGCTGCAAGGATAGGTTCCTGGGTTAGTGCTTTTGTTGTATTTTGTTGTATGGTGCGTGGTTTCCGGTGAGTATTTACTTCAGGTTGGGGTCTGTCTGTAAGCAAGGACTGGCCTGTCTCCCAAGATCTGTGGGCTACGAGTCAAAGTCACTTTTGAAATGGCACTTAGTACTCTCGAAGCTAGGCTCCTAGCTTGAGATGGGGCTCCCAGGACTTCCAGGGTCCTTGCCACAGAGTTGGGAACCTGGAAATCCTAGGACCAGCTCTCAGCATCCATGATTCTGGGGCAGCCTCTCCATGAAGAATGGCCCTGGCTGGGGACTCCAAGGCATCCAGAATCCAGGGCTGGTGGAGCAGGGAACCTACCAGTGCCAAGAGATCCAGATCCAGCTCCAGCTGGGGTTCTGGGAGCTGTAAGGCTGTCTTCTGGGGATTCGGGAGCCTACCTACCAACAGAGGCCAGGCTCTAGCTGGAGTACTGGGGGGCTGGCAGGCTCCCTATCCCAGAGGCCCGGCTCCAGTTCCTCAAGTTTTGTTGGAAAATATTCAAGGAGCTCTAGTAAGATGAAGAGAAGGGGAGAGTGATCAACAATACCAAGGGCAGTGCAAGTTTAAATATGGTAAGGCTGGCCTTGAAATCTAGCCAGGGAAATGATCCTTAAATTATTATAGCAGTTTCACTGGGGTGGACAGAACAGGTGCCTTTGCTCCGTGATTCAATATTTTCAATTTAATTTACCCTTAGTTTCCTCTTCTATAATATGAGGACATGATACTTACCCACCCTGTAAAAATCTTTGATAACTATGGAAGGAAATATTATACATGCATTACTCTTTATTTTTCTCCATCCATACTCACACACACACAATCTCAATACATGCCAACAAAGAAAATCCCTAACATGCACACAATTACACAACATTTCCACTGTTTTCTTGATCCAATTTATCTAACTTTACTTCAGTGAAGAAGGTTGGTGATGACTATCTAGCTGAATGACTGGTGACAAACGACATCCTCAACAACATGAGAATGAATCACCTCTGATCTTGGATATCTGTTGGTTTTGAATGTTACTTGTGGTAATTTCCTCTGCTACGTTCATCAAAGAACTTGGGAGTTCATTCAGGAAAGCAAAATTACAGCTATTCATTTGGAATCATTTCTTGCCTTGTAGTGCATAGGCCAATTACACTCATCTTTATTTCTTCATACTACGAGATCATTTTCAAAGCTACGCTTAGCTTGGCACTTTCACAAACATTTTTGTTTTCTTAACATTTCCCTGTTTACTTCTTCCATAAATTGCTTTTGGTTAGTACTTTTCCGCTAACTGGCAAATCAACAAAAAAACAACAATATTCTGTAGCAGAAAGATGAGAAAGCCATGCAGCCACTCACTGGAAAAAGCTAGAGGGCCCAATTTTGGAACTCATTGGTGAGAACTTCCTAAAACTATTAATCCCATTGGCTCTAGTAACCATGCAGCTATTTTCTTGAATGATTGTTCATCAACACAGTAAGGATTACATAGTTGGGTCCAAAATGTACAGGTTCAGATCAGCTTGAGCTTTAAGAACACCACCAAAATATTGTAGAACATATAATAAAATGGCAAGAGTAGGCAACAGTGCCTTATATTCAGCTCCTGCTGAGAAGTGATAGTGACTTCTGTGGCAACTGAACCAATTCACATGACCTTAGTTGTTAATGAGGTCCTGGGTTAATTTGAATGATAAAATCCTAGGAAATAAAATTGGATATGATGTATTTTACTTTTGCAGTGACTGTATTTTAAATATCCCATATGAACACAAAAGTAATAGACGTATTTTATCACTTAAAAAAACCCATGCTTCATAGCTATGTCACCATATCTATTAAATAAAGACATGATTGCTTTTCATGTGGTTTTGATTAATATCACAGCTCCAAATTGTCAGGCGTGTTAGCAAGATTTTTCTCATTTTTCTGGATTGTACAAAGAGTCAACACATTTTGAGCTATGTGGAACACTTTGAGCAGAAGCAACATGGTGAGCCACCAGTCACCAGCAATCACCAGTGTAGCAGTGGTCAAAGCACACAATTAAGACTCAAACATTTCTTTTCTACAGATATTCTATGCAACATCCTCATGATTAAGATTTATAGACTTGGAAGATTGGACATGTTACTCACCTGCACGCCATTCTGCTTTTGGGTACGTGGTGTACAGAACTATGTTAGTTGAGTACATCTAGCTAGCACATATTTGTGCACCAGGGAAGAATCCTGCGCATGATCAAGAATCCCTGTGTGCTATTCACTTTTCACCATCTGGCCCCAGAACAATACAAGATTGATTCCGAGTATATATGCACGTATGTATTGCAGTTCAGAAGAGGAACATGAGAAGGAGCAGGACAGTTATCTCCCAGCTGAAATAATATAGTAACCTTCCCATTGTATAATGGAGCAATAAACATGGACAGATCAATTTCAGAGGTGACTAGATTTTAATACTTAAATCTACAAGAACTAATATCAATTATTCTGGATACCAAAATAAACAATCCTACTGTACAGAAAAATGAGGCATCCTCTTACCCTGTGTAAATAAATTAAAAAAACTTTCACAAAGCTTATCACTTTTGCCCTAAATTTGAGCTTCACAACATGTCTTGACTTCAATTGCAGTTGGATTTTGGTGTTGTTGCCACCTGGGGAAGATTTTCAAAAGTGCCTAAGGTATTTAAAAGCACATATCTCAATGACATTCAGGAAAGCTGAAAGTCAGTGCAACTTGTATTCCTAAATCATTTAGGCCCTTTTAAAACCCCCTCTCTTATATCTTATATTTATTTGCATGACAACAAAAATTATTTTATTATTTCAAATTATTTCATAATATTTTATGTACATCCACAGAACTTAATTTTCACATCATGCACTCCAGCTCAAGGCATTTAGGATGTAAACTGAAAAGCATTTTTTTCAATTAATCAAACTGTCCAAGCACAAGTGTTGGCTTAAACCTGGATTTTACAATCTTCATGTTAGTCCTGACGTTCAACCACAACAAACTCAAAATATGTACTCCAAACCCACAGGAGGAAAAAAGAAGTTTGAAACAAAAATGCTTTTAAGTTGATGAATTTATTAGATGAGGGACGATGAGGCTGGGTTTTACATCTGCCAAACCTCATTGATGGGAATTTGATTTTGCAAAACTACAATCAGAAGTGTTTAGGATCCAGGATCTAATTTATCTGAATCATCACCAGATTCACAGCTGGTTTAGATCTGTGTAGCTCCTTTTAAGTCAACCAATTTACACTAGATGATGACCTGGACCATAAAGTTTCTGGATTTAAAAAAAAAATAGTCCGCTTTTGTCCAATGTCTGTCACTTTCTCAGTAAAGTTGTGCAGTCAGAAGGAAATATTACCCGGTTGCTGTGATTTCTTTGGTCGTTTAATTTTCATAGCTGTAGCTCCACGTCCCTCTGCATGAGCTGTGTAGATCTCTGGAGACTTTTTCTGATTATCTGTAAGGGCAAAAGAGTTTAAAATTTCATGAAGATCCCTCCAGGACGGCACATCGCATAGAAAAACTCTTCAAGGAAATGTCAAAGATGAACTTTCTTTTCATGTTACACAATAATGTGTACTCTAGAGTATATTATCTGGAACATAATTAGGAACCTTTGAACTCAAAGGGAAAAGTTGCAGAAAGTTAAAAGTAGCAGACATAGTGAAAACAAATTTTAAATTTGATCTTACTGGCGTCCTATACACAGAACTCTTCGTCTCTACAGCCACTGTCCTTGGCCTCTCTCTACTGATTTAGGCATTGTGCTGCACTTAGCTTATACCTTGTTTCTATCCTGTTAAGCTTTGTTCTAACCCAACCTTTTCCCTCAATACAATTATTGGTGCTAAACATTAACAAACGTTGGCCTCAGTCCTGCAATTCCCAACACATCAGAGTGGCCCTGACTTCAAAAATAGCTCTCCTAATGTAAATTTTAGGATTGGGGACTTGGTTTATTTTTCACCCCTAAACAATTTGCTCATAAAAGGCTGAAAGCTCAAAGATTTGGGTAATTATTTAATGGGATAAGTTTGGCTAAGATAATGTGATAAATAGAAAGTAAACGGTGGATGCCTGTGTCTTTTGATAATTATACTTCCATCCTCAAGTTAGACAAAATTACCTAAATTACCCAAATACCTATGTCAAATCAACTTTATTAAGGTTGCAAAGGCAAGCACACAAAAGTAAGGAAATGCCAGAATTAAGGTTGTGTATTGTTAAAAACAAACAACAATTTTAGATTAGTCAGATATGTAATGGGAAGCCCTGAATGCCCACTCTTACAATAGGGTTCAAAGGAGTTAGGCTGGAGTCATGGGCTGACAGAGACGGGGAATGAGAGAAAATGGTAACAAAGACGTAAGCGAGAGCAGAGATGTGGACAAAGCACAAGTAGCTAATAAAGGGATTCAAGGACAGCAGTGCAATGCTTGGAGCAGCAGATGAGGATGAAGACCTCACAGCAGCATTCTGGTTGTCTGAATATTTTCATTTTTAGGTGTAAGCTTTTACTCGTGTTTTACCATTTTAAGAGAATGTTTACGTGTTCTGCTTTCAGTGAATTACATCAAACTAATAAAAATAGCTTGCTAGTCGACAGAAAGAAAGCTGAAAAATAGCTAGTGGCCACATGGAGCTTGCAGGCTTATAAGGTCCATCTACAGTAACTGTCACAGAAAATTAGTTGCTCAAGATACTCATTTCAGAATGGGTAAATCTCAAACGCTATAGGATGGATAGACATGACTATTAAATATGTACTTAGGCAATATTGGAGGAGGGGTGCATGGAGAGTGAATAAAACCCATTGTAGTGTAGAAGGAGACCCACAAGCACACATGAAGATGTACTTGTATTGTTATTTAATCCAAACAATGCAGCACAAATTATCTGCTAGATATTTATTAGAGTTACTGGAGGAGTGCTTATTTAACTGTTGGGTGGGAAGTGATAACTTCTTGGCTGCTAAAGTTTTAAGTTTATGTATGAAAGAGTGAAGGGTTTTTTACTTATAATTTTTTTTAATTTTTCCAAATGCAAGAAATATACCAAAATACCAGATTCATCATAATGCACAAAGTAAATAAAGAGGGTTAGTATAAAGGGAGGGTAGGGCAAACGACATATCTATCTTCAGGGCCCATGTAAATCACAGACCACTAAAAGGTCAGCGCAAATTGCTTTGAATTTTTCAGGCATTCCTTTTCTGCAGGATTCCAGTTGTTCGTTCGCTGTGAGGTCAGCCATATCAATGAGCTGGCCATCAATATTTGTGGGATTGACTTTTCCATTTTTGCACGATTCATATTTTAGAGGACCAAACATGGATGATAGACCTATGCACAATAGTGAGGTTTTGAAGTATTCATTGTTATTTATTTATTTGAATTGCAACAGCACTCAAAGATCCACTGAGGCCTGGGGCTCCATTGCACTAAGTATTGTACAAACACAAAGGAAGATGCAAGCCCTACTCTAAAGAGCTTAAAATCTCATTTTAAACAAAAAGCAATAGAGTGTGGCAAACAATAGGAAGTAAATCATTGTTGATAAAGTTTGCAGATGAGAAAAGGTTGATCAGGTGAAAAATAATCACAAAGAGAGGCCCCTGTTAGGAAGTGATGTGCATTGCTTGGTTAGCTGAGCACAATCAAACAATATGTGTTTCAATATGGCTAAATGCAAGGCGAAACTTACAAGATAGGGGACTGTATCCTGGAAAGCAGTGGCTCAGACAAGTGCTTAGGAGTCATTGTGGCTAACCAACTGAACAGAAGCTCCCAGTGTGATGTTGTGGCGATAGGGTCTAATGAGATTCTTGGATGTATAAACAAGGAAATATCAAATATGAACAAGGAGGGTATTATACTTCATCTATACTGTACTGGTGAGTCCACTTCTGGAACACTGTATCTAGTTCGGGTATCCACACTGCAGACAGGATGTTGAAAATTTAGGAAGTGTACAACAATGTGCCACAGGAATGAGCTGGACTTGCTAACATGCCTTACATTAAAAAACGTAGGGAACTCAATCTTTTTAGTTTATAAAAAACAAGCTTTAAAAGGAAACCTGATCACAATGTATGAGTACCTAGGCAGGGAGAAGATATTTGATAAAATGTAAGGCTCTTTAATCTACCAGACAAAACTGTAACAAGATAGACTGTCTGGAAACTAAAGCTAGACAAATTCAGATTAGAAATAAGGTACAAAGGTTTAACAAACAGTAATTAACATCCTCTATCACTTGGAGTCTTTCAATTAAAATTGAATGCTTTCTAAAAAATATGTTCAAACTCAACCACAAGTTACTGAACTGATGCACCAATTAGTAGGTGAAATTCAATGCCCTACACTGTTGCAGGAGGTCAGACTATCTAATATGATCACAATGGTCTTTTATGGCCTTAAAATTTATGAATCTATAGTGAGAAAGCAAAAGTTATTAGATCATTACATAGGCTAAAAATCATAGAACCATAGCAATATAGGGCTGAAAGGGATACACAAACCCCCATACTGAGGCACAGCAAGCATACCTGGAACATCCCTGACAGGTTTTGATCTAACCTGTTCTTTAAAACCTCCAGTGATGGCGATTCTACAATATCCCTTTGGAGCCTATTCTAATGCTTAATTCCCTTAGTTGGAAAGGTTTTCCTAATATCTCATCTAAATCTCCCTTGCTGTAGATTAAGCAGATTCCTTCTTGTCCTGTCTTCAGAGGACATAGAGAAGAATTGATCACCATCCTCTTTTTAACAGCTCTGAACATATCTGAAGACTATCATCAGGTCCAACTTCCATCTTCTTTTCTCAGGACTACATATACCCAGTTTTCTTAACCATTCCTTATAGGTGATTTTTTTCTAAACCTTTTATCATTTTTGTTGCTCTCCTCTGGACTCTCACCAATTTGTCCACAACTTTTTTGAAGTGCAGTGCCTAAAACTAGTCACAGTATTCCAGCTAAGACCTCACTAGTGCTGAGTACAATGGAACGGTTACCTCCCGTGTCTTACATATGACACTTCCATTAATACATCCCAGAATGGTATTTACCTTTTTCACAACTGCATCACATTGTTGACTCATATTCAATTTGTGCTCCACTGTAATGCTCAGATCTTTCTCAGCAGCACTGTTGCCTAGCCAATTATACCCCATTTTGCGTTTGATTTTTCCTTCCTAAGTGTAGTACTTTGCACTTCTCTTTATTGAATTTCATCTTGTAGATTTCACACCAATTCTTCAATTTATCAAGATCATTTTGACTTGTAATCCTAACCTCCAAAGTTCTTGCAACACCTCTCAGTTTGGTGTCATAAGCGTACTCTCCACTCCATTATCCAAGTCACCAATGGACCTAGTTCAGCCAGATACTTAAGCATATGCATAACTTTAAAGATTGGAGTAGTCCCATTAACTTGGCTGGGACTGCTCGTGTGTCTAAAAGTTGTACATGTGTTGCAATGGGACCAATGAGCGCACCTTGAAGGTTCCCAATCCTTTAAATTTTTTTGTTTGTTTGTTACTTATAAATAGAAATCAGCTAATGCCATGCATCTCTACTTACATCTCCCCAACAACTTAGTAAGTATACGTAATCATAACAGAGGAACTAAAAAAAGAACTGGAGAACAAAATCTTCCTTAAGCCATAACACATAAAGATATTCAAATAATTAGCTGTTGCTCTTTCAAGCATATGCTAATTAACAAGGAAGCTTGAAGCATAACTAGAAGGAAAAATCAGTTACACTTGGGACATTAACTTAAATTGTTGTGTTAGAAGGACAGTTAGCCTCTCACTGTAGGGAAAGGGGTATTTTCATTTTTTTCTATAGAAATATTGTGAACCTAGTAATGAGATATTTTGAAGGAATTCACTCTTCAAGGGATTATTTTAATCATCCATTTAGCAGTTAGCACCCCCTTCCCACTGGACATTCACCTGATTTGGCATCCTAGAGGGTGGGAGGTGGAATTATTCAGACATATTCTGCTTCTAGTTTACTGCAAATTTAAAGCAATCATTTAGAATGAAGCCTTAAGTGCAGTGTCACTAAAACACAGAAAAGGGCAGAGATTGCCAATAGGAGCCAGTACATTAGAGACCACTATTGGCAGATCACAGCAATGAGAACATCAGGGCCATACATTCTAGTATTCTGTCCTTTGCTTTTCCTGGATCCACTGGATGAAAGGTGGAGACCCTCCATTGGTGGGTAGAGCCTCCAAACCAGGTTCTCTAAAAGGGTAATGCTGCAATTCTTCATAGCTAATCCCCTCTTTCAAGGAGGAATGAGCTTGCAAAATGCCCATGCAAAGAGCTCGGGTCCAAAGTCATAAATCACCAGAAATAACTGCAGGTAATGGATACTACATATATTTAAAAAAGCTTATGTCCCTGTCCTGAATTTACCAATTATGATCCAGTGCTAGTATGTCATGTAGAATATACATGCAAAATGCTTCTAAATTAACTCCCATAAAGGTTAACAAGAGTGAAACAAATTAGATAGGGACAACTTAAGAACCCTTGTTCCCCCTACAGAGGAATAACACGAATAGGTGCATAGATATGCTGAGTTTCTTCCTAATTATTTTTGGGTGGCAGATTATGTTGCCTCAGAAATTATAGAGGGTTTGCCTCCCACCAAACCCATGAATCCCCTCCCATGCCCCAATAGCCATCCTCCCATAGACTGTCAGCAAGAGCCCCCAATTCTTTTGGGGAACTCCAGTCTGTAATAACCATTTCCTTAGTCAGAGATTCTGTTCCAACCCCTAAGAAGTCCTTCTGCAGGAGCACTGGGAAGTGGTGGTTTTCCCCACTTTTGCACCTCTCAAGCTGAGATCTACTGGATTTAACTTCCCTCTAAAACAGAGGAAACCATACAGCGCTTAGACCATAATGCAAAATTTAGAGACTTTAGTCTTCAGAGCTCATAACATGGTAAAGCTTCCTGATTATATATTGCCAGATGAATGTTTGTGTAAAGCTCTGAGTATTATATAGTACATACTAGTTATAGTAAGTATTTGAAAGAAAACAGATCTTAGCATCTGTACTCCATTCCACAGAACCTGTAGTAGAGGCAAAACATGAATGATGACATAAGAACATAAGAACAGCTATACTGTGTCAGACCAAAGGTCTATCTAGTCCAGTGTCCTGTCTCCAGACAGTGGCCAATGCCAGGTGGCCCAGAGGGAATGAACAGAACAGGTAATCATCAAGTGATCCACCCCGTCACCCATTCCCAGCTTCTGACAAACAGAAGCTAGGGACACCATCCCTGCCCATCCTGGCTAATAGCCATTGCATACCATGAATTTATCTCGCTCCTTTTTGAACCCTGTTATTGTCTTGGCCTTTACAGCATCCTCTCGCAAAGAGTTCTACAGGCTGATTGTGCGTTGTGTGAAGAAATACTTCCTTTTGTTTGTTTTAATCCTGCTGCCTATTAATTTCATTTGGTGACCCCTAGATTGTGTGTTATGAGAAGGAGTAAATAACACTTCCTTATTTACTTTCTCCACACCAGTCAGGATTTTATAGACCACTATCATATCCCCCCTTAGTCGTCTCTTTTCCAATCTGAAAAATCCCAGTCTTATTAATCTCTCCTCATATAGCAGCTGTTCCATACCCCTAATAATTTTTGTTGCCCTTTTCTGAACCTTTTCCATTTACAATATATCTTTTTGGAGACAGAGCGACCACACCTGAACGCCGTATTCAAGATGTGGGTGTACCATGGATTTATATAGAGGCAATATGATATTTTCTTTCTTATTATCTATTCCTTTCTTAATGATGCCAAACATGCTGTTCACTTTTGCTGCTACACATTGAGTAGATGTTTTCAGAAAACTATCCACAATGACTTCAAGATCTCTTTCTTGAGTAGTAACAGCTAATTTAGACCCCATCATTTTATATGTATAGTTGGGATTATGTTTTCCAATGTGCATTACTTTGTATTTATCAACATTGAATTTCATCTGCCATTTTGTTGCCCACTCATCCAGTTTTGAGAGATCCTTTTGTAGCTCTTCTCAGTCTGCCTGGGATTTAACTGTCTTGAGTAGTTTTGTATCATCTGCAAATTTTGCCACCTCACTGTTTACCCCTTTGACCAGATCATTTATGAATATGTTGAATACGACTGGCCCCAGTACAGACCCTTGGGGGACACCACTATTTACCTCTCTCCATTCTGAAAACTGACCATTTATTCCTACCCTTTGTTTACTATCTTTTAACCAGTTACCAATCCATGAGAGAACCTTTCCTCTTATCCCATGACTGCTTACTTTGCTTAAGAGCCTTTGGTGAGGGACCTTGTCAAAGGCCTTCTGAAAATCTAAGTACACTATATCCACTGCATCCCCCTTGTTGACCCCCTCAAAGAATTCCAGTAGATTGGTGAGGCATGATTTCCGCTTACAAAAACCATGTTGACTCTTCCCCAACAAGTTATGTTCAACTCTGTGTCTGAGAATTTTGTTCTTTATTATAGTTTCAGCCAGTTTGCCCAGTACTGAAGTCAGGCTTACTGGCCTGTAATTGCCGCGATCACCTCTGGAGCCCTTTTTAAAAATTGTTGTCACCTTAGCTATCCTATAGACAGCCTTATTAATGCTCCTTCAGCCTTATACCATGTGTTCCAATGGCAAAGGTTAACAAGGGGGAAAAGACTACATATAAATGAACATCCTGTGCCAGCATTTTCAAATACTTTTTCTGAAAAAAAACATACCAATGATTGTTGGCATGATACTCAATTTGATTAAGGAATGTACTAAAACAACAGTGACCCATCCAACTTATAAACAATATACTGTTCCTGTTTTTGAATGTTCATTTCAAAATGAGAATCTTAGTAGATTTTGAAATCAAAGACACCAAAAACACAATTAAATCAGGATAACCACATTTACATTTAATCACATGCTGGTAATTAGACATGCTCTTCATACTCATTGCATTTTGAAATAAATGTGTACAGCTGAAAGAAGAAGGCTGCTCTTTCAGTTAAAATCCTGCACTGAGAGTCAAATCATCTGGGTTCTACTCCTGGTTTTGACATAGACCTTTGGCAGGTCATTAAGGTCCAGATTTGTAAAGGTATTTTGCGTTACTGTGCTCAGTGTTGCAACATATAACTGGTTTAGGATCCCAAGTCCCATTTTCAAAAGGGATGTTAACCCTTTGGAGTCTAAATCCCATTGATTGTTTCTGTTATCTATTAACAGTGCCTAGTACAATGGGGCTCTGATCTTGATTGTGGTCTGTAAATGGGGTGTACTCCCCACACTGCTTTTGAGAGGGCTGAATTAGGCCAGGCAGGCCCAACCAGCCAATCAAGCACCAAAAGAGGGAGCTGGGCTAGGAAGGAAGGTGAGAGCTCATGAATAGAGTAGGAGGGCCTGGCCCACAGGGAAGGGCATACCCTAACGAGAGCAGGATGGAAAAGAGAGCTTGTGAGATGGAGGGTAGGAAGCAGCCCACAGAATAAGTAGCAACGTTGCGGACTGAACATACTTTGTCTGCATATTGTAGGATCTCTGGGCTGGAACCCAGAGTAGGGGGTGGGCCTGGGTCCCCTACCTGCCACTGGGGCAGTGAACTGGAAGGCTGCCTGTGTCACTGCAAGAGTGATGGGGTCAGGGCACCAGGTGTGAGGACTGGTGGATGCCGCTTGAACAGAAGAGATGTTGAAGGACTCTACCCCAGAAGGGGGAGATGCTGAGTGACCTGGCCAGAAGGCTGAGTCGTCACAAAGAAGCAGCAGCAACTTGTGGAGAGACAGAGAGCGAGAGAGAGAGAGAGACTGTGTGCAACCACAGGAAGGGGTGTCAACCTTGTGAAGTTAATCCCCAGAATGGCCAGGAGGAGGTGAGTAGAGGACCCCGTCTCAGGGTCTCTAGGTGGTACAAATAATAATTGTTGTTAATAATAAATAAGATGGATTTAAAATATTCAATATAGCCAACATTTTGAAACTCAGAGTCTATTGTTAGAAACCTAAATCCAGGTTTAGGCACCTAAGTAACTGAACTGATTTTTAGAGATACTGAGCACCTGAAGATTCCATTCACTCCAATGAGAGCTGTGGCAATTCAGCCCCTCTCAACATTTTGTCCTTGTATTACTGATGAAATAACTTGAATGGTGTATATGAGAAAACTCTTTTAATCTTATGTTAGCCCTAATTTATTCCTGCTTTATGTCAAAAATATAAAAGTGAAATTATAGAAAATTAGTTCCCATCCTCCAAACCTCCATTTGTTTACATCCAAAATCGTCACATGACTGAGGCCCATTGTCTGTCTGTGCCGTAGGGGTGTCCCTAATTGAGCCAGCTGCTCCAGAGAAGCATTGGAGAATTGCAGGTGAGGAATGAGGTGTTGGCAGGCCAGGATGCAGATCCATCCACTGCATCTACATTTCCATCATTAACGGAGTATTCAAGAAAAGAGCCAACCTGACAACTCTCAAGACTGACTCTTCTGCTTATACAACAACAAAAAATTTATAGCACAGGTAGGGGCTATACAATTTTTTTTCCAAAGTGCACCTCAACCTTTACCCAGAAAGGACCACCTCAAGGGAGTGAGAGGATAGTTCTCACTTCTTCATGTTCTGCCTCCATGTCCATTCAGTCTTGCACAGGCAGTGGGAGAGGCCCCAAGTACAAACCTAAGGCTCCAGAGCGAACTACCCTTGGGGCGGCTAGCCCACCCATGCAGTGATGGCTACGCAGCTGTTTTTAGTATACTAGCTCTATCAGAGCTACAGTGGGCATGTCCACCTGAGCGGAGGATTACATCTCCAGCTCCACTGTAGACTGGCCCAGGGAGATTTGAAAATCCCACCTTCTGTCAACAGGAGTGCTAGTTCAATTGCAGGTCTGGCTTTTAGAATTCAACATTAAGAGCTGGACTGCAGCCACAAACACAGTCACACAACACACCAAAATCGCTTCATCTAGTCAAAATTTGCAATCACTAGGCTGGGTGCAAAATAGTGACATAAGGCAAAGGTAACGGGATACTTAGACTGCCTGCTTTGGTATATTCTGATGGCTTTGGAACTTCATTTCAAATACATGCACATTTTGTATCCAACACGGCTTTCAGATTAAAAAAAGCAATTGTGAGGAACCAGTACAACAAGCCTGAAATACAGCTGCCCAATAGCAGCAAATAAACTTTACAGAATGCCTTATGCAGGAAGAAGTAGGGTTTCCCTGCAGGACAAGAAGACCTGGGACGGTTAGCTCAGTGGTTTGAGCACTGGCCTGCTAAACCCAGGGTTGTAAGCTCAATCCTTGAGAGGGCCATTTAGGGATCTGGGCCAAAAATCGGGGATTGGTCCTGCTTTGAGCAGGGGATTAGACTAGATGACCTCCTGAAGTCCCTTCTAAGCCTGATAGTCTATTTCAGAGTGAAAAGAAACATTGAATTTGCTTCTAGATGTAATGTGTTTCTTTGAGTTGCAAGGGAGAGACAGGTGGGCGAGTCTATCTGTGTGTTGCAGGGGGGATTCTTTCTGGATCAGCTTCTGAAATCTTTAGGATGATGAGCAAGCAGAGAGATTCAATGTAAGTAATCCTGCCTCTTCGTCTCCTCTATGAAAACTTTTCCATTTTTCATGTCCACAGCTTTGTTACTTATTTGCCACCTCTTATTCTGAAGTGGATTTTGCTCAGATGTGCCCTTCTGTCCTCTCAGCTTATTTATACACAACATAAACAAACACAGACAAATTCATTCAGGAATGTCTTCTCAGAATTGTCTGGTATCTGCTTGCCCTCATGCTTGTTTACTTTTACTTCTAGTTGAACTATGGTACAAGACCTTCCTGCCTATGATGAAAGCCTGAAAGGGTAAGGACTCCTCACATAGAAAGCTGGCTTTCTAGCAGATGAACAGGAATTCTGGGGGGAGATAACAACTTTCTCTTTATGAGTCCTGCCATGCCCCTTATGAAACATAAGAAAGTGCATGTGACCATGACATTCTTGTGAACAGATACCAGGCTTCCTGAGATCACTAGAAACCAAACCAAACCAAAAGCTAAGGGGGCTGATCCGGCCAGCATACCACTCAAAGAACTTTCATGGAAATAAATGGGAGTGCTGAGCAGCGAATGCCTACAGGATTGGGACCTAAAAAAGTCAACAACTGTGGAAAACTACTGCACAGCTAACCATGGATCTACTCTTCAAACACTAGACAAAACGTAGTAGTAGACGTAGTAGACAAAACGTAGTATAGTAGACAATACTATATTTACTAGCTTCTCTGAGTAAGCCACAGACCAGCACTGGGACATTATCCCTGAGGGAGCGCTGGAAAGACCGTGTCTCAGAGAGGACACAATGCCTACTGGTGAGCTCCAGCATATATATTGTGCACACACTGCTTACTTAAATTGTAAGCTCTTTGGGGCAGGGACCATTTCTTTGTTCTGTGTGTGTACACTACCTAGCACAGTGGGTCCTGAGCCATCAATAGTGCAGACAGCATACGGGCTGCAGTTGTGCCTAACTTTAGCTCATTGGTGGCAAGAAGGGAAAAGCTCCTTGTGTTCCCAAGGACACCTGTACAGGAGCCTGCCATAATCTAGCCCTCCATATTCTGCTGCTCAAGGGAGCTAAATGCATCCAAAGATATTTTTGTCTGGGAGTTGGGGACAGAACTTGGAATCAATTTCAGGAAAAGTAAATATCACAAGCCAGATGCTAGCAAAGGCTGAACATTATACATTGAGTTTAGGGATGAGTAAACTGGCACTATTAGCATAAACTAAAAACAAACTTAACCTTTCCCCCAACACTCAAGCTGAACCCCTAGCAAACTCTATTGTGAGAGCTACAAAAGCTTTTGAACTTCTGTTTTCTTCCATTTTTGTACCAATTAGCATTTCCTGGTTCTCGTAATAACCAGAAATGTCATAATGTCATGGGAAAGGCTATTCTCATGGTGTTTTTCCTCACTGGAAATCCATTCCATAGTTTTCCAGAGACAAGGTGGGTGAAGTAATATCTTTTATTGGACCAACTTCTGTCCGTGACAGAGACAAGCTTCCAAGCTTCCTCTTCTTCAGGACTGGGAAAAGTACTCTGAGGATATGTTTACACTGCAATAAGACACCCATGGCTGGCCTGCATCAGCTGACTCATGCTTGTGGCACTCACAAGGAGGCTGTAAAACTACAGTGTAGATGTTTGGGCTCAGGCTGGATCCGAGGCTCTGGGATCCTCTCTCCTTATAGATCCAGCCCAAGCTCGAATGTCTACACTGCAATTGTATAGCCCCGCATCCTGAGTCCTGTGAGCCTGAATTAGCTTACATGGGACACCCATGTGTGTTTTATTGCAGTGTAGACATACCTAGAGTGTCACAGCTAAAT
Source organism: Lepidochelys olivacea (assembly GCF_965140295.1). Lineage (NCBI taxonomy): Eukaryota > Metazoa > Chordata > Testudines > Cheloniidae > Lepidochelys > Lepidochelys olivacea. Next base: position 50,621,309 of record NC_140421.1, on the reverse strand, counting down.
AGAAGGTGGCACAGATTGTTTAGCATAGGCAGTTAATGTTGTAAGATTTCAGAGTAACAGCCGTGTTAGTCTGTATTCGCAAAAAGAAAAGGAGTACTTGTGGCACCTTAGAGACTAACCAATTTATTTGAGCATGAGCTTTCGTGAGCTACAGCTCACTTCATCGGATGCATACCGTGGAAACTGCAGCAGACTTTATATATACACAGAGAATATGAAACAATACCTCCTCCCACCCCACTGTCCTGCTGGTAATAGCTTATCTAAAGTGATCATCAGGCTGGGCCATTTCCAGCACAAATCCAGGTTTTCTCACCCTCCACCTCCCCACACAAATTCACTCTCCTGCTGGTGATAGCCCATCCAAAGTGACAACTCTTTACACAATGTGCATGATAATCAAGTTGGGCCATTTCCCGCACAATGTTGTAAGAGACTCTCAGGATGAAATGGGCAGTTACCAAACACTTCTACAGTCTAGGACAAAGAAGGGTGAGTGGGTTATAGTTGTAATGAGCCATATATATCCAGTGGCTTTATTGAGTCCATGATTTTTCGTGTCTAACAAAGTTATGAATTTGAGCTCCCAGGTTTTAAATGCCCATTTCACTTTGCGTGGTGTCTTACAACATGTGCAGGATGAATATTTGAGACACTATTCCAACCCACAGTTGAATGAAGTTTTTAACTGTGTTACAAAAATCTTGTCATTACTGCTTTGCACAGTTTCTAATTCATTTTTCCCCCCCAGTGAAAATGCATCCCCTAATTATTTGAATGCCCTCTTTCTACAGTACTAGATGCATCTATCTACTATATATTAAATAAGTATATATAATATTAATGGGTTATTAAAACATATTTTATGATTTAACACATTTGTAGTAGATTCTAGAAATCGGTACAAAATTGAAACCACTAACTAAACACCTTGAACTTCAGGGAAGTTCTAGTGCAAATAGGACCCTAACTTTGCTACAGATAGGCCTAAACTGGCTACATATTTATAAATTTACATGATTGTTACAGAATAGAAATCAATGTAAAGGCTATCACTGTTTTTTTTTCCTCCAAGGAACAAATCCTGGCCCCATTAAAGTCAATAGGAATTTTGTCCCTGACTCCAATAAGACCAGAAGTGACCCTATTTGAAGAATTTACATCAACTATGTGCGAGCAAAATTAATTCGCTATGTTTCTATTGTAAACTTAATAGTAGTTTTAGAGCATATTTGAGTAAGGGCGTAAAAGCTTCTTAGGGCAAGGCCAATCTCTTAATATTTAAACAGTACCTAGCACAATGGAGCCCTGGGCTGGGTCTTCTAGGTGCTACTGAAATACACATAATAAAATACAAATGTGTCACTGTCCACTGGACCTTTGAGCTGTTTACTTTTCTCTCTAGACTACCAGCAAGTTATGACTGACTCCCTTATGCTGCAGATAGGACATTTTTCTCTTTCTGCTACACTGTTTTTATACAATTCTGTGTTTTTTCATATTGTCAGAAAAGTGTTTTGCTAATATTTAACTCCTTTGAATTCCCCTGGATCTCTTGTTTTAAAGCTACCAACTAGCTGTGCAGCACAAGTTTTGGCTGGTTTCAGAGTAGCAGCCGTGTTAGTCTGTATCCACAAAAAGAAAAGGAGGACTTGTGGCACCTTAGAGACTAACCAATTTATTAGAGCATAAGCTTTCGTGGGCTACAGCCCACTTCATCAGATGCATAGAATGGAACATATAGTAAGAAGATATATATATATATACATATATATATACATACAGATAAATTAGAAGTTGCCATACAAACTGTGAGAGGCTAATTAGTTAAGATGAGCTATTATCAGCAGGAGAAAAAAAAACTTTTATAGTGATAATCAAGATGGCCCATTTAGACAGTTGACAAGAAGGTGTGAGGATACTTAACTTAGGGAAATAGATTCAATATGTGTAATGATCCAGCCACTCCCAGTCTCTATTCAAACCAAGTTAATGGTATCTAGTTTGCATATTAATTCAAGCTCAGCAGTTTCTCATTGGTGTCTGTTTTTGAAGCTTTTCTGTTGCAAAATTGCCACCCTTAAATCTTTTACTGAGTGGCCAGAGAGTTTGAAGTGTTCTCCTACTGGTTTTTGAATGTTATGATTCCTGATGTCAGATTTGTGTCCATTTATTCTTTTGTGTAGAGACTGTCCAGTGGGGCATTGCTGGCACATAATGGTATATATCACATTGGTAGATGTGCAGGTGAATGAGCCCCTGCTGGCGTGGCTAATGTGATTAGGTCCTATGATGGTGTCACTTGAATAAATATGTGGACAGAGTTGGCATCAGGCTTTGTTGCAAGAATAGGTTCCTGGGTTAGTATTTTTGTTGTGTGGTGTGTGGTTGCTGGAGAGTATTTGCTTCAGGTTGCGGGGCTGTCTGTAAGCGAGTACTGGTCTGTCTCCCAAGATCTGTGAGAATGAGGGATCATTTTTCAGGATAGGTTGTAAATCTTTGATGATGCACTGGAGAGGTTTTAGTTGAGGGCTGAAGGTAACAGCTAGTGGCGTTCTGTTATTTTCTTTGCTGGGCCTGTCCTGTAGTAGGTGACTTCTGGGTACTCTTCTGGCTCTGTCAATCTGTTTTTTCACTTCAGCAGGTGGGTATTGTAGTTTTAAGAATGCTTGATAAAGATCTTGTAGGTGTTTGTCTCTGTCTGACTGTCATTCTTATATCACTAATAGGCCTTTGTGAGGTGTCATTGTTCCACCAAGCATTCACTCTGGTTACTTGAGTGACATATTACAGACCCTGCTTCAAATATTTCTTTGAAAATAAGATTGTCAAGACATGACCGCAAAAGAACTGTACAAGTATTAAAAACCTCCAAATCTTTCTGTATTTTTCACAGATCCATAGATTTTAAGGTCAGAAGGGACCACTGTGATCATGTAGTCCGATCTCCTGCATAACGCAGGCCATTGAGCTTCATCCACTGTGCTGTACAATTTACAATCAAACATACATGGCTGAAGATATAGAAGCTGAAAAAGATTACTAATGTGATACTGAGGTTTTCATCTTCAGGTCTGTCTCATATCAGTAGTGACTGAAAAACCGTTTTCAGACAGTGATTTGACATGTGTAAAATTAAATGATTATTTCAGTCCAGTTCCTGATAGACAAGCATCCGTATCACAAAATCTGCCAGCATAATGTGCCTCCCTTTTTGACAGCCGCAGCAGAGAGGCAAATGGAATGGGCATGGAGATCAACATACCCTCAGGCCTATAGCAACTTCTTCTAGAACAGATTCTCATTCTATCCTCATACAGGACAATAATCACAACATCCTTGGAAACAGCGTGGTTACACTAGTTTGTGTATTAAAGCTGGTCCATTCAGCCATAACACTACCTTCCTGGAAAGCAAGGTTCACAGCTATTTTATCCAAGTAGGAATCTGAAAGAAAATCATATCTTACTTCATCTCTGATATGAATAATGTCACGTTATCTTCCTCCAAGATCCAGCGACAGTGCAGCATAAAGTACACATATGTACTAACAGAAGATTGACATGCTCTGATCTGACTTTGCTCTTCTGCCTCCATTTCCCTCCCACTGCCTATTGTTCCCAGCAACTGTTCCTCCTCCGTATTTGTTGACAATAAGGTTTCTCACCTTTTCTCACCCTCTAATCTTTCCATCTGCCCAGTTACCCCATCTCACTCCTGACCTTCCTTGCCCTAGCTCTTACCCGCTTCTTCACCCTGCTCCTTACCCTCTGACTCGCCTCTGGTGCTTTCTGCTCACAATGAAAACATGTTCTAGTCCTCCCCATCCTAATAAAACTACCCTTGACTCCATGTAACTGCATTCAAGTTGCAGTGGGGGAGGTTTAGTTTGGATATTAGGAAAAACTTTTTCACTAAGAGGGTGGTGAAACACTGGAATGCGTTACCTAGGGAGGTGGTAGAATCTCCTTCCTTAGAGGTTTTTAAGGACAGGCTTGACAAAGCCCTGGCTGGGATGATTTAACTGGGAATTGGTCCTGCTTTGAGCAGGGGGTTGGACTAGATGACCTTCTGGGGTCCCTTCCAACCCTGATATTCTATGATTCTATGATTCTATTTCTCCAGCTCCAGCTCCCTTTCCCCCTTCACCTCTAAAATGTACTGAGTGCCCTTCTACAAACACTGCATAAGGTTCCTCTCCTCTAACTCCATTCTGAATCTCTCCACTCACGTTTCGCCATCTCCACTCCACTGAACTGCCCGCACCAAAGCTTTTAATAACCTCTTCCTGGCCGAGCCTAAGAGCTTGTAGTTTCTCCTCATCGTCTCTGCTGCTTTAACACTGTTCATCACACTCGCTTTGAAATGTTCTCCTCTCTTGGCTTTCAGACACTGTCCTCTACTGGTTCTGCTCCTACCTCTCTAGTCATTCCTTTCACATAGAAGTTATGTCTTCACTGACAAAAAAGGCATATTTTTAGAGCAAGATATCTAATGTGTGCTAGCTATCTCAGTGTGAAATCCTAGCAGAGACAAGGCATAGGTATTTTTTTTATCATGAAGTAACTTGGCATGATCAACCGCAGGTGGGAGAGACAGTCTTAGTATTTACACTCCTCTTCTCATTCTATACCCTTTCTTTGGCAGATTGTATCTAGTATTTCAGCTAGTCTCTCTAAATCTACTGGATGTCTCACCAGCAACTTAACATGCTCAAACCCTATCTCCTTAACATTCTTCATAAGGTCTCCTCTCTCCTCCTCCTCTGTTACAGTAGACACCACATCAGATTCAAGCTTCTTGTCTTTACCCTTTAAAATCCTTCACAATTTTGCCTCACCCCTCTAATCCACTCATTTTTTAAAAGAAACATATATCTTTAATTTTCCTTTCAAGTGGGGTAATATGGATTGCATTCTGATACGCCTGAGAGTTATAGCAAGACTGAGATCATTCTTTCTCTGTCAGCGCACAGACTTGAAATCACAGATGAGGTAAACCTGTTGACTCAGAGGAGTAGGAGAAAGTTTGCCTCAGCCAAATATCTACAAGGCAATGTGCATGTGATTGCATGGTTAATATTCCTAGGGAATCTGTAATGTCACTTATCCTGTTACGTGCATGCAGGGTTGATTTTTTAATATATAATTGAGCAGATTCTGGCTGGACCTACAGTGATCTAACTTCCCATCTTGCAAAGGGATGAACCCATAGGGGTGGGGAGTAAAGGCAGTGGCCTGAACTCTCACCACTGTCAGCGACAGACTCCCCATTCCATAGTCCTGATTCTTTCCGCACCAATCAATCAGTGTAGCTTGCCAACAAAAAAGACTGAACTGTTTGTATGCTGCACCCAGTGAAAATGTGCTGTCGCTCCCAATCCAGATCCCAGAGATCCCAGAGGAATGCTAGTTGAAATGGAAATACTTGACTCAGGCATTTCCAGTGTGAGCCAACTGTTAATTACCTGCAGCAATTAATTTGAATAGCACATCTCTACTACCTGAATTAAATTCTATTTTGATTTCCAAAAAAATTCCCATATGGCACAACACACTGTAGCATCTTTGTCTGCCCTTATGACATTCTGTATGACTTCATTATCCTGCCCAGGAGTATTGCTTTCATATAGATCTTGACATACAGAGCCAGAAGCCAGATGCAATTATTTTAAATACCCCTCTCTCCACAGATATGTGACCTAACTTTCAGAGGTGCTAAGCACCACTGAAATCAATGGAGTTGTATGTACCCAGTGCCCCTGAGAATCATGCCATTGATGAATATGGAAATAAATATGTAATACAGATATCTTTTGGATGGATGACTAATAAATAGATTTTTGAAAAGGTATGACAGATATTCATAGATTTTAAGGCCACCAAGGGACATCTTGTTATGCCTTTTTCTGCTAGAGTAAACTGTTTCCTATGAGAAATTTCTTCCCTATGTCTTTGAAAACTGTTATCAAGGTGTCTCTTAATTTTATCTTGTATAGCGTAGGTAGATTGAGCTTCCTTAGTCACTCTTTATAAAGTATGTTTTCCATTCATCCATCCATCCATCCTTCTACCCACTCACCCACCTCAGAGACAGATATTTAGAGTGGGATTTTCAAGGGCATTCAGCACTGGCCTAACTCTGCTCTCATTTTCTTCAGGTTCACTCTTGGGGCTAGATTCACAAAAGGACTTAAGTGCCTAACTACCACTTCAGACACCTAAATCCCAGAATCAGGTCCCACTGGGTTTAAAAAAAAACCCAAAAAACTCAGATGCTGCCACACACTGTAGGTCCTAAACTCACTCAGCTTCTAAGGTTTTGCAGTAAGCTTTTCGAAGGTGCCTGTCTTCCTAACTCTACCCATGTGCACTACAGCCTCACTCTATGCATCTGGATGCCTAAACCCTAGTGAGATGCCACAAACTGGTGGAAGATAAGCATTCCCTTGCCTAACTCACCTGCAGTAAATTCACCAACCTGAGCATGACCTGTGTGTAAACTCACATAAAACAGTGAGGAGGAGGGGAGCTCCTCATAAACTTTAGTCCAATGGTTAGCATATTCACCTGGGATGTGGGAAACCACAGTTCAAGTCCCCCCTCCACTTAATATATAAGAAAAAACATCAAAACATATCTCTCACTTCGAACTAATCAAGTAAGTCTTATCTGTAGTTAGTTAATTTAACTTATTGTTTCTGGTTATCATGTCCTTCGGGATTTTAGAACCAGTAGATCTCATCCTCTCACACCCAATTTTTTATTCATAGATTGGAAGAGGAAAACAAGCTTTCCTGCTTTTTCAACTCTCAACTAGTTTCTTAACTTCGAATGAATGAATAGCTAGTCATAGAACTGAACTGACTGAATAAACTGAAATTCAGAAAATATTCTCTCTTCACCTGAAGAAAAACCTACTGATGTCAAAAGCTGGGTTTAGCACTTGAACAAACTGATGCTTAACCAGTGGCTTCCACCAGAGCAGTTTCTTTAAAACCTGGCAGCAAACATGCACTGCTTAATATTTTTAATGAATGTAAATGATTTAATAGTAAGCATTAACATAGGTTGTCATAATTTCAAATTTAATTTTAAGTATAGATTTATTTTTTTTTTAAAAAATGTTATTTAATTTAAACTAAAAACTTTTGTTTTTTTAAATCATCAATTTTTATCCACCCTGACCAGTACTAAGGAAGGAAAGAATTACAATGTTATTCTTATTTTGGCAAGAAAACAGCAAGACAGACCATGTAGAAAGTGAGTTTTCCACAAAAGGAGTAATGCAGTAAAAACCCACTTATTTTCAAATATTTGTTTTGTACAGATGGGCAGATGATACAAAGCCAAACTGCTCTGAAAAGACCTGTGGAGAAAATGTAAAAAGGAAGCAATTTGTGCTAATCCCCCTGATGATAAGCTATTGAATTAATCTTTAATTGTAATGCTCACAAAGTACCTCAAGTGTCTACCTGGAGTCAAATACAGGATTGCTGCTAAATGCAAACTAGGCACGTGCACCATGAGAGGCCTTCTGTTCAGAAATGCATACAAATACCCTCTGTGAGCCCAGGATGAACTGTGGTAGGATTTTTCAGACAACAGAAAGGGAATGCCATTAAAAATTGAAATGTAAACACTGTAGTACCATAAACGTGCATTTTTCATGGTGCCCACTGCACTCAGTTCACTAGAAGTTGTTCTTCAACAGCAGTTTAAGGACACTGAACTCTTTTACAAAAATGTATAATGCTGATTTACACAAGTGGGAATTGAGCATGAATATTGAGACAAGAATAATTGATTTGCCATCTATCATCCAAAAAGGCTGGATTCAGTTCATTCACCACTGATTTGCAGATACTTCTGGGATGAAATCCAGGAATATTATGCAACAATCTGGGACAGTGAGTAAATACTATATCTAACTGATACTGTAAAGAAAATTTAGGCACCTGAAATTACCTGAGCAGGAACTTGATCAGAACACCTGGATAAACACCTGTATTCTTACAACAATTTCATAGGACTTTTTATTATTAATTATTATTATTATAAGTAGTCAGGAATTCACAGTTTTATTTCAGCTGGAAGATGGCATGTAAAACAGTATATGTTCCAGTGTGTTCAGTGTTACACTATGATGGAACACTGGTTCAATTCCGACTCAGGAAGGAAGAGTGTGACTTATTAAAATACCAATACTGCCTATTGCAAACCTTATTGTTCATTAAATGTATGTTATCTAAGGGCCAGGCTGTCCTTTTATGCACCACTGCCCCAGATAAGATATGGAGAGCAGCAGCACCCCAGAAATAGCACCTGGAGGCACTGTGCTTCAGAGGGTGGCATAAGGCGAGTTAGTAGTTTGCTGTTGGCCTATACCCACTGCACATTAGGACACTCCAATGCCAGTTTTGCTCTGGCAAGACTGTGCCCATTCCCAGTAAGATTAAGATGTGAGCTAAGAATGGATAGATTCAGTGCATGACATAGGCGTGCAATATTATGTGAGAGTGAGAAGCTAAGAACAGGCTCAGTATGTTCAATCTTACACTCTGCTTAGCCATTGGGATAGCGTCATTGCAAAAATGGCATTCACTAATGAGGGACTAATATCAATAAAAAAGAATGAATGTGTTTCATGTATAAAATTAATATGAAGTCCTCTCTCTGTCCCTGCACAGGTCAAAACAGATTCCCAGGACAATTTTTACCATGATTAGAATAGTCCAATTCTTAGATCAGAGCACATGTTTGATGGTTCACTAAATCACATCTTAACCTTCCTGCAAATAATTGGCTGAGTACAAGGGCTTTTATACCTGCCCCTGCTGAAAATAATGTTTTTGTTTTCTATGAAATAGCATTTAATTTCCATGTCATGCTGCTTTCTTCTCCCATTCCTCATTCCTCATTTGACATTTTACTTTTTTCTTTCTCTCATTATAAAAGGTATAAAGGTCTGAAAAAGCTAATTTTACCTTTCTTTACACATTTTACTGCTTACAATTTAACATGTGTAATGTAATATACAGAAAATAGTATTGTAAAATGTAATGAAGATAATAGGATGCATCTAGAAGTGAAAATAATTCTGTGGTTTTGCTCAGCGGATCAAATTAGAATATTCTATGATAGCAGAAGAAAAGTAAGTTATTGTTTTCACTGATGATATGACTCTATTAGAAAGATTTCTAGTAATTTGTAAAAGGATTCTGATTTTCAAGCTTTTCTCCAGTTTGCCACCATTTGTATTTGTTTTTTATACATAATGGCCACAATTTTCAAACCTAAAATTAGATTTCTAAGACCATCTATGTGGGAAATATTGACCTACATTCTAAATTTGGACCTTGATCCTACCGTATAATTCATGCAAGCAGATTCTTGCCTGTGTGGAGACTCACTGACTTCAGTGAAGCTTCACAGGGCAGAAGGTCCATTCACACCAATCAGAATGCAGGACTGGGCCATAGGAATCAAATTATCAAAGTTACCTCAACTTCACCTCTAATTCTGTGCACATCGGTTTTGCATGTTCAGTCAAGTGCAGGTGCAAATGATAACTTAGATGTCAAAATGTTGTTTGCCCGAAAATATCAGGGAGACAGACATCTAATGCGAAATCCTAGCCAATGAAAAATTTGCGATTTGACTTCAAATGGGAACAGGATTTCACCAATAAATTCTACTGACTGCATCTGCAGTTGATTGCACCCACTAAACTATTCAATAGTAGAGGCTTTTAATTTTTTTTGGACTAATTCTATAAACTGCATTCCAGCAGTTTCCATGTATAATGTGATTTAGTTGGTTCTGAGTTGTACATATTAAAGTAAAATGAATAGTAAAAAAATTCAGGACAATTGCAGCTAGTCCAAAACACAACAAAGGAAGTAATAACAGTTCACATTGACAGATTGAGAATGCAGAGGCCTTGTGCTAGAATCATTAAGACATTATCTATTCTATACATGAGGATGTAGACAGCCTAGTTTTAATTGATGGGGGGGATAGTAAGTAGTCATAGTTAGCCAAACAATAAAAAACAATTAAGTTCTAGCCATCATTGTCCTGTAGTACTATTTGCTCCATGCATGGGATCTCTGGTTCCCAAATACTGCAGTCTTACAGGGAAAGATTATGTTCTTGACTCTGCATTGCAGCTGTACGTTTATTTCATAGACAACGCTAGTTCCATGCATAGTAATTACACTGACATCAATAAAAACTCCACATACAGAATATGCCATACAGACCCAGAGTGTAAGCCAGAGAGAATTATGCCACATAGTGTTGTCAGCTGGTTTTGAGCAAGTGCACTAGGAATTATAATGGCCAGATAGTGATGTAATGGACCATTTTTTGCTCACAAAGTTGGGATTCACAACAGGATATTTTGTTTATCCTTTAGCCTCCTACCTTTCCATGATAAGGCCATTGTATGGTACTGCACTCTCACTGTAAAAACACAATGATGACAAAGAAGGAAACTATATCAGACTCACCGCATCTGCTGAATAAATGCATCATATTCTTTTTTTCTGTAGCAATACCACCTTTAGCTCCTCTTTTAAAAAAAATTACAAACACATATAAATAGAAATATATAAGAAAAATGAGTTATGTTGTTATGTAATAGGTGATAATGGTATGAAGAAACACTGAAAGACGATGACAAATATGCCTGTTCCTTAGAACAGTGGCTCTCAACCAGGGGTACGTGTACCCCCGGGGTACATCAACTCATCTAGATATTTGCCTAGTTTTACAACAGGCTACACAAAAAGCAAAGGCGAAGCAAGTACAAACTAAAGTTTCATACAGACAAGGACTTGTTTATATTGCTCTATATACTATGCACCAATGGTCACCAACCAATCGATTGTGATCTTCGGTGGTGTAGTGTGGGCTGCCGCTAAGGCAGGCTCCCTGCCTGCCCCAGACCCCCTCCCACACCACTCTCAGAAGCAGCCAGCATGGCCCCACGGCCTTGGGGGAAGGGGTCTCCCGCCGTGCACTGACCCTCTCTGCAAGCACCGCCCCTGCCGCTCCCATTGGCTGGGAATGGGAAGCTGTGGCCAATGGGAGCTGCAGGAGCAGTGCTTGCAGAGAGGGGCAGCACACAGAAACATGTGCCCCCCAACCTCCCCAGGGGCCACAGAGGCATGTTGGCCCCTTCTGGAAGTGGTGTGGGGCCAGGGTAGGCAGGAAGCCATGCTGTGCCACCAACTGGGAGCCGCCGGAGGTAAGTGCTGCCTGGCAGGAGGCAGCACCCCATCCCAGAGCCAGCATCCCATACCCCCTCCTCCACCAGGCAGGCGACGAGCTTGGCTTAATGGTGAAATCTTAGCGGATCTTAAACATAAAAAAGAAGCTTACAAGAAGTGGAAGGTTGGACATATGACCAGGGAAGAGTATAAAAATATTGCTCGGGCATGTAGGAATGTTATCAGGAGGGCCAAATCGCACCTGGAGCTGCAGCTAGCCAGAGATGTCAAGAGTAACAAGAAGGGTTTCTTCAGGTATGTTGGCAACAAGAAGAAAGCCAAGGAATGTGTGGGCCCCTTACTGAATGAGGGAGGCAACCTAGTGACAGAGGATGTGGAAAAAGCTAATGTACTCAATGCTTTTTTTGCCTCTGTTTTCACTAACAAGGTCAGCTCCCAGACTGCTGCGCTGGGCATCACAAAATGGGGAAGAGATGGCCAGCCCTCTGTGGAGATAGAGGTGGTTAGGGACTATTTAGAAAAGCTGGACGTGCACAAGTCCATGGGACCGGACGAGTTGCATCCGAGAGTGCTGAAGGAATTGGCGGCTGTGATTGCAGAGCCATTGGCCATTATCTTTGAAACCTCGTGGCGAACCGGGAAAGTCCCGGATGACTGGAAAAAGGCTAATGTAGTGCCAATCTTTAAAAAAGGGAAGAAGAAGGATCCTGGGAACTACAGGCCAGTCAGCCTCACTTCAGTCCCTGGAAAAATCATGGAGCAGGTCCTCAAAGAATCAATCCTGAAGCACTTGCATGAGAGGAAAGTGATCAGGAACAGCCAGCATGGATTCACCAAGGGAAGGTCATGCCTGACTAATCTAATTGCCTTTTATGATGAGATTACTGGTTCTGTGGATGAAGGGAAAGCAGTGGATGTATTGTTTCTTGACTTTAGCAAAGCTTTTGACACGGGCTCCCACAGTATTCTTGTCAGCAAGTTAAGGAAGTATGGGCTGGATGAATGCACTACAAGGTGGGTAGAAAGCTGGCTAGATTGTTGGGCTCAACGGGTAGTGATCAATGGCTCCATATCTAGTTGGCAACCGGTATCAAGTGGAGTACCCCAAGGGTCAGTCCTGGGGCCGGTTTTGTTCAATATCTTCATAAATGATCTGGAGGATGGTGTGGATTGCACTCTCAGCAAATTTGCGGATGATACTAAACTGGGAGGAGTGGTAGATACGCTGGAGGGGAGGGATAGGATACAGAAAGACCTAGACAAATTGGAGGATTGGGCCAAAAGAAATCTGATGAGGTTCAATAAGGATAAGTGCAGAGTCCTGCACTTAGGACGGAAGAACCCAATGCACAGCTACAGACTAGGGACCGAATGGCTAGGCAGCAGTTCTGCGGAAAAGGACCTAGGGGTGACAGTGGACGAGAAGCTGGATATGAGTCAGCAGTGTGCCCTTGTTGCCAAGAAGGCCAATGGCATTTTGGGATGTATAAGTAGGGGCATAGCGAGCAGATCGAGGGACGTGATCATTCCCCTCTATTCGACATTGGTGAGGCCTCATCTGGAGTACTGTGTCCAGTTTTGGGCCCCACACTTCAAGAAGGATGTGGATAAATTGGAGAGAGTCCAGCGAAGGGCAACAAAAATGATTAGGGGACTGGAACACATGACTTATGAGAAGAGGCTGAGGGAGCTGGGATTGTTTAGCCTGCAGAAGAGAAGAATGAGGGGGGATTTGATAGCTGCTTTCAACTACCTGAAAGGGGGTTCCAAAGAAGATGGCTCTAGACTGTTCTCAGTGGTAGCAGATGACAGAACAAGGAGTAATGGTCTCAAGTTGCAGTGGGGGAGGTTTAGATTGGATATTAGGAAAAGCTTTTTCACTAAGAGGGTGGTGAAACACTGGAATGCGTTACCTAGGGAGGTGGTAGAATCTCCTTCCTTAGAGGTTTTTAAGGTCAGGCTTGACAAAGCCCTGGCTGGGATGATTTAACTGGGAATTGGTCCTGCTTTGAGCAGGGGGTTGGACTAGATGACCTTCTGGGGTCCCTTCCAACCCTGATATTCTATGATTCTATGATTCACCCCAAACCCCCTTTGTTTTATCCATCTATTTGTGAAATTTCCGTTTGTTTTATCCATCTATTTGTGAAAACCCCAGCCTAAGCACTTCCTATTTATTGTAATCTGGTACCTTTAATCAATTGTGTGTGGTCTGACTAAAAGCTAAAATATCTGGCAACACCTGCCCATTCAATTTTGAATGTCACAGATTGTAATTAATTTCTGTTTTGCACTGGTTTTCTATTTACTACACCTTTCCTTAATAAATGTGTTTCGGTTGGTTATGCTTTTTCACAGTCTAGTAAACCTTGATTTGTACACAAAGCTTTTAACATTAAATGACATCAACATGGGAATGAAGTCCAATTAACTCTAATACCTTTTATATCACTGATCATATAATTAGTACTCTTATTGATTCCCAGAAATGTTGGATTCAAGGTTATCAGAGACCATTATGCTTTGTAATTAGATGTACCTACCTGTCATACTAATTAGGAAAAAGTAGGAGGCTTCGTTAGCCTCTCATTAGATTCTGAATTCTCTTTTACACAGCCTGAATTTTGATAGTTAGAGCTTATCCTCGAGAGATTAGAATTTAAATGGTGATATTCTGAGTTGAAGAGGGAGGTTGGTTATATTCAAAGTATAGCAAAATATTCCTGATGGTCCTTATTTAAAAGAAAATAAAAGTTTGAAAATCTTCAAAACCCCTATATATTACAAATGTGCAAGATCCATAATTATTTCAAAGAATTCAGCCACACTTTCTTTTACCATATATATAAGAGTGTGCAGACGTTCACTTCAGCTGTGTATTGAAAGAACAGGAGCCAAGTCAAAATGTATTACTTTTTCAATTCATTTTAAGGTGTTTTATTATTATTATTATTACTCATAAACACCCTAATCAGGAGTGATGTCCTACTGTGTTGGGCGCTGTAGAAATATATAACAAAAGACAAAGATTTTAGTCTAGATTAAAACAAAACACAGCAGACAAGATTTAGGAGGGGTGATGAAGGTCACAGCAACAGGAACACAAGGTTACACAGACCATCTGATGCATAATTTTCAGGTTTCAAGTCAGAATTTAAAAATATAAGTATGAGAAATTAATGAATCATTGCTAGCCATCCATCCAGTCATTAACAGTTGACTGCATCTGCATCTCAGGGTTACATATTTTGGGATAAAAGACAGTATATAACTTTCAACTATTACAATCACATAGCCAATAGTTTAAAATCTCCATAACCTTTAATCACTGAGAAGATTAAGTGAATTTTGTATAAGTTTAATGTGATACTTTAGTGACTATCTGGGTAATGGAATGCTCTGTGGGCAACACCTATGTGAAATTAGAACTTCATCGTGCTGTTGATTCTGCCACGTTTCTGCATGGAAGTGTAATACATGTAGCACTTACTTGACCATGCATTTTTTTAAACTGTCTTTCTTGAGCAAACATTTCTGTTGATCACACAGTTACTAATATGCATGATGGGAATTCCTCCCCTCTTTTACTGCATCAGAGTCTACACCTATATTCCACAGTCCTATCATTACTGTAACATATGAGAACTTTTCTGACACAGAGCAAATACTAACTTTTAATGACCTACGGATGGAGTAATTCTGTGGGTTTGTGGATGGAAATTCATTTTTTCCTCCTGACACATACACTGACGAGTGTCCTTTAATCCCTTGCCAGAGACTATGCACATGACAATGACAACAGCTGGTGAAGTTTTTCAATCAAAACTTTTTTTCAACAAACAATTCAGATTAGTTGATACTGAAACATTTAGGAAATTTGTGTCAATTTTGCCAAATTGTTTTTGGTTGAATAAAGCCTAAAAAAAATCTAAAATTTTGTTTCAATATCTTCAAAATTAAATATTTCAATTTTTTATTTGAAATGACTGTTCATTTTCAGTTTTATTTGTAAATCTTTTTAAAGTTATAAAAGACAGCTCCAAATCTAATTTAAAAAAAAATTATTTACTTATTTATTTTTACCTTTCAATTTGCAGAAAATTTTGGGGAAAAAAATGGTTTTGGTGTAACCCCTAACTGATTTCCACCCTCCCATCCGCCTATTGTTTGGAATTGCCAGTGAACTGAAAGAGTCATTATTCACCCAGCTCTATCAACAACAGAAAAAAGTTACTGTATTAGGGATATTTCAATGATAAGCCTGTATCAAAACACTTTTCTTGGCCTATACTTAAAATAGGAATAACTTACATCAGTGGTGGGCAACCTGCGGCCCATCAGGGTAATCTACTGGTAGGCCGCCAGACAGTTTGTTTACATTTGCATGGCCACCCACAGCTCCCAATGGTCATGGTTTGCTGTTCCCAGCCAATGGGAGCTGTGGGAAGCAGTACAAGCCACAGGGATGTGCTGGCCACCACTTCCCACAGCTCCCATTGGCCGGGAATTGTGAACCGCGGCCACTGGGAGCTGCGGGCAGCCGTGCAAATGTAAACAAACTGTCTGGCAGCCTGCCAGCAGATTCCCTGATGGGTCACATGCGACCTGCGGTCCACG
This sequence comes from Lepidochelys olivacea, assembly GCF_965140295.1. Classification (NCBI taxonomy): domain Eukaryota; kingdom Metazoa; phylum Chordata; order Testudines; family Cheloniidae; genus Lepidochelys; species Lepidochelys olivacea. Next base: position 50,605,456 of record NC_140421.1, on the reverse strand, counting down.
GGTTGCCCACCACTGACTTACATGGTCTGATATAAGGATGTGAACTGCAGTTTATACGATAAAAAGGGAATTTTTGACATTTGCATAGTTTGAAAGAAATGCTTAAATGTAAAGTAAAGTAGCCATAATTCTGCCAAAATGCTTAGGTTTGAACTAAGTACCTGATATGGTACAGTACTACATATTTCTCTTGGGGCTAAATTCATCCCTGATATAACTCTATACAGGTCAGTAGAGTTACTAAAATAAATATATTTGGTCACTTGTTTTTATTGATGCATCCTACACAAATAGTGCACTTAAACTGGGCACCCTTAAAGGGTATTTCTGTTTGTTTTGTTTTAGTTAGTTAGTTTTTGTTTGTTTGTTTCAGCTAGGTAAGTTATTGCTGGCTTGAGCAATTATTTCCCCTTCAAATTATAGGGACCTTAACCCAATGGCAAAAAGTTAAATGCAACTTAATATGTGGCCTGGGTGGGCTGTATCTGATTGCTAGAGAAATCATTTGAAAATGGAGTTGTGGTGGATACATTTAATAGTGAACTAATTCAGTATATTCAAGATGGTCATACGTGCAGAATCAAGCACAGCTGAACTTATTAAGAATTTAATTCCAAAGTAAATAACGTACAGTTTAAATAGTAGGAAGAATAGAAAATCTCACCACTTTAAACTATGAATATCCCAGATAAAAGTGTACTCAAGAATAAACACATGAAATTATCACCACTACTATCAAAACACTGCATCACTGAAATTGCAGGAATTCACCTGGCACAGAGAGGAGATAAATCACAGACAAAACAAAAGCTTTATGTGAAAGAAGAAGAGGAATGAACTTAACCTGTCAAGGAACCAGGAGGGTGTAATGCATTGAACTAGACAAGGAAACAAACATGGAGAAAGTAAGAAAATTAATGAGAAAGCAATAGGAAAAGCACCAAAAAAATGGCATACGTAATGCAGTAACGCAACAAAACCTGGCAAACGGGATAAAGTATAAAGCACTCAGAGAAGATTAGTGAAAATTATGAACTATTTGTGTATCAACTGGGAATTTAAAGACTTTGAACATAGCAGGCAACATCCAAAAAGGCAGCACTTTACAATGAAGGGCAAACAATTTAAATTGCTATGCAGTAGAACAAAGTATTAATGTGCATTTCATATATTTTTAATAGGCCTGAAAAATAACATCCATACATTTTATTATATTCATAGCATCTACATGGAAATCTCAGAATTTTCATTACACAAATAAAGATTAACCTGAGAAAGACAGAGGCAAGGGAACACTAGGCAGTGGTTGATTGGGGATACATTGGCGGTGTTCAGTTTTGAAAAGAGTTGACTAAGATGGGATACGATACAGGTCTAGAAAATCAAGAATGGTGCAGAGAAAGTGAATAAGGAAGTGTTATTTACCCCTTCACATGACACAAGAACCAGTCATCAGCCAATGAAATTAAAAGGCAGTAGGTATTAATTAAAAGGTATTAAAAATACCAAAAGGATGTACTTCTTCACACAACACACAGTGACCCTGTGGAACTCATTGCCAGGGGATGCTGTGAAGGCCAAAAGTACAATTGGTTTCAAAACTGAATTAGATAAGTTCCTGGAAGATAGGTCCATCGATGGCTATGAGCCAAGATGGCCAAGGATGCAACCCCATGCTCTGGGTGTCCCTAAGCATTTGACTGACAGATGCTGGGATTTGGTGACAGGCAGGGCCGGCTCCAGGCCCCAGCTTTCCAAGCAGGTGCTTGGGGCAGCATTGAGAATGGGGAGGCAGTCCGTATCCTGCAGCGGCTTTTGGGTGCTCTTCCGGGGGCTGTGGCAATTCTGCGGCAGCTCCGCCACTGTTGCAGCAGCGGCAATTCGGCGGCAACTGCTTGGGGTGGCAAAATTGGTGGAGCCACCCCTGGTGACAGGGGATGGATCACTCTATAATTGCCCTGTTCTGTTCATTCCTTTGAAGCATCTGACATTGGCCACTCCTGGAAGACAGGATACTGGGCTCGATGGACCATTGGTCTGACCCACTATGGCCGTTCTGATGTTCTTAACTCGGGTGTTAAAGATTTTGTGCAGGAATAGGAGATTAAAGCTAAGTAAAAAATTATTAATAATGCTCTATTTCATTTGCCACTTTTAATATGACATACATGATAAAACTTGAAAATCTGCTTCCTGAGAACATTTCATCTGTAGACTGAAAAAAGTACAAATCACCATGTGTGTCTGTCTCTCCTTCCTTTTTGTGAAAGGCATCTTTAATTTTTTAAGGCCCCCTGGATGGTAATCTGAGAAAAACACCAACAGATCGTAGACTGGTGCACTGGAAATCCTGACTGAGGTTTTCAAAGGAATCCAAGGGATTTAGGCACACACCTTCCATTGAGATTAAAATTAATGGAAGATATGTGTTTAAATCCTTTGTATTCACTTGAAAATATCAACCTCTACTTTTATGCATTTACAGATTTTAAGATGCATATTTTATATTAGAACTTGCTTTTGGTGTACATATTTATCAGGACACATGAAACCATTAAGAAGGCAGCATCCTCAATATACATAACATACAATATAACATTTGCTGCATCTATTAACACACAAGTCAGCGTCTGACTGGCTTTGAAAGTAAAAGTTTTGTCAAACCCTTCCACTGTCTTTAAAGCAAGGACTTCCTATCTTCAGTCCAAAGCCATGTTAAAAATAGGAGTTCTTAGAAGGAGAATATAATGCATACTGAATTGAAATATATACAAGAGAGCACAATGCCAGGGAAATAGTATTAACTACACAGAATAAATGCACAGCTGCAAACAGTTTCATATCCCAGAATGTACTCTTTAACATTTGTTGTCCATTGGGAGGAAGAGACAGAAAGAGATGGTAGCGTGAATTGAATTCAATCAAGGCATTACAATATTTGCTAGATAGATCAGAACAATAATCTCTTTTCTCGTGCTCCTTAAATAGGCTACAGCTCAGCTGTTCAAAAACTCCTCTTCGGTCCTGATTCTACCCTGACAAGTGTCTTGACAGGAAACGTTGCATCAATGATTTCCAAATCCAAAGTGTTGGGTTTGGTTTTTTTAGTGAAAACAAAGTGATATTTTTCCATGTCCTGCAAACACATTCAGGGTCTGAAACCCAAGCTGTGGTGCTTTCTGGCTCATTCATCGTTGCCAGTAATAAAGATGCTGCAGGCTAAATTCTGCCTAAATTCTGTGACATGTGAGGAACCCGACTGTGCTGATTGTTCCCTCAGGCCTTGTAGATACTGTGGAGTTCAGCTGTGAGCCACCAGCGCTCCACCGCTTTACATCAGCTGGCGAGCTGGCCCATGGGTCTCTCAAGTGTGATCAGAGAAGAGGTTTCATAAAAAAATAGTCTTCTTACTCACCCGATCTGCTCCTTTTGTGCTGATTTCAGAGGCAAAATATGCATTTTACTACTTTTACTGTCATTAATATTCCAGAGTGAATACAGCTATGGGAGAGTGTGATGCCCTCTTTATTGGCTTATGCTTCACAAACAGAATCATGACATTTCAACTGCAGAAGCTTTATTACTAAGGATGGTCACTTTCCACTACTATAATAGCTTCTGTAACTGGAGTGACATGAAAGCATTCCAACTGCAAATTTTGCAGATGCTCACTATACCATAAAGAATGTCTCAAATAAAATCAGTGTATTTTTCTCATCTTGTAGCCAGCTACAGTGAGCGATAAGTCTAGTAAAATGCCAAGGAAAGCAGAAATCTGCTATCTATTGAAATCCAAGAATCTCTGTTAGCAATTTTGGAAGTCACCACATTAATAAAAAAGAAAAATGGAAAATAAATATTTCTATAACAGTAGCACCCTGAGGCCTCAATCAGGATTAGGGCCCCATTGTGCTAAGTAATTTACAAAGCACACAGTTACACATACTCCCTGCACCATGGAGTCCACGATCTATAGCAGTGATACTCAGACCTCAGTGGTTCAGGAACCAAATTAGCGATCAACATTACCCAAAACAGCTACAGTAGTGTGAATTCAGTTTTGTTCACTATATATATATAATATATATATATATATATATATATATATATTAGGGCTGTCAATTAATCGCAGTTAACTCACGCGATTAACTCAAAAAAATTAACTGTGATTAAAAAATTAATCTTGATTAATCTCACTGTTAAACAATAGAATACAATTGAAATGTATTAAATATTTTTGGATGCTTTTCTACATTTTCAAATACATTGATTTATATTACAAAACAGAATACAAAGTGTACACTGCTCACTTTATATTATTATTTTTATTACAAATATTTGCACTGTAAAAATGATAAACAAAAGAAAGTATTTTTCAATTCACCTCATACAAGTACTGTAGTGCAATCTCTTTACTGTGAAAGTGTAACTTACAAATGTAGATTTTTTTTGTTACATAACCACTCAAAAACAAAACAATGTAAAACTTTAGAGCCTACAATTCCATTCAGTCCTACTTCTTATTCAGTCAATTGCTAAAACAAACAACTTTGTTTACATTTACAGGAGATACTGCTGACTGCTTCTTATTTACAATGTCACCTGAAAGTGAGAGGAGGCGTTTGCATGGCACATTTGTATCCAGCGTTCCAAGGTATTTATGTGCCAGATATGCTAAATATTTATATGCCCCTTCATGTTCGGCCACCATTCCAGAGGACATGCTTCCATACTGATGATGCTCGTTAAAAAAATAATGCATTAATTAAATTTGTGACTGAACTCCTTGGGGGAGAATTGTACATCTCCTGTTCTGTTTTACCTGCATTCTGGCATATATTTCATGTTATAGCAGTCTTGGATGATGACCTAGCACACATTCGTTTTAAGAACACCTTCTCAGCAGATTTGACAAAACGCAAAGAAGGTACAAATGTGAGATTTCTAAGGACAGATACAGCATTCAACCCAAGGTTTGAGAATCTGAAGTGCCTTCCAAAATCTGAGAGGGGCGAGGTGTGGAGCATGCTTTCAGATGTCTTAATAGCAACACTCCAGTGCAGAAACTACAGAACCTGACCCAGTAAAAAATAAAATCAACCTTCTGCTGGTGGCATCTGACTCAGATGATGAAAATGAACATGGATGCATGTCCCCTGGAATAGTGGTTGAAGCATGAAGGGACATATGAATCTTTAGCACATCTGGCACATAAATATCTTGCAATGCCGGCCACAACAGTGCCATGTGAACGCCTGTTCTCACTTACAGGTGACATTGTAAACAAGATGTGAGCAGCTTGATCTCCTGCAAATTGTAACCAAACTTCTTTGTCTGAGCAATTGACTGAACAAGAAGTAGGACTGAGTAGACTTGCAGATTCTAAAATTTTACATGGTTTTATTTTTGAATGCAGTTATTTTTTGTACATCATTCTACATTTGTAAGATCAACTTTCATTATAAAGAGATTGCACTACAGTACTTGTATTAGGTGAATTGAAAAATCTCATTTCTTTTGTTTTTTACACTGCAAATATTTGTAATCAAAATAAATATAAAGTGAGCACAGTAAACTTTGCATTCTGAGTTGCAGTTGAAATCAATATATTTGAAAATGTAGAAAAATCCAAAAATATTTAAATAAATGGTATTCTATTATTGTTTAACAGTGCAATTAATCTCAATTTTTTTAAATCACGCGATTAATCGTGATTAATTTTTTTAATCTCTTGACAGCCCTAATATAGATATATTATTCTCACAGTAAAATGATTGACCAAGTATTCTACAATTGGTTAATAACATAGTAAACGCATACTGATTGGTTAATAATTAAATCATGCAGTGTTTTCATATCATGTGCTGCAAAGAGCTGCAGGAGACACATTAAAGAGTCACTTGCATCTCCCAAGCCTCAGTCTGAATATTACTGAGCTATAGAGACCAAAAATGCATCCTATGTACTATGAAGTCACAGTCAAGTTCAATGTTGTGCATAGCAAAGGTCACATATGGCAGATTATGGCAAAAATCTAACCTTCTGAACCTTCAGATGCATGGATGACAAAATCATAGAAATGTAGAATTGAAAGGGGCCTCGATAGGTCATCTAGTCCAGTCACCTGCACTGAGGCAGGACTCCAGATCATCCCTGATAGGTGTTTGTCTTATCACTTATCAACAGGTTTCCTTTAAAAGTTCTGTCATATAATATGCTCTAATTATCACAAGCATAATATATTACGGGTAGAGAAAACTATTCTAATATACCAAGAGGATACTGTCCTGTTCTTTTTCTCTTTTATTTCCCTGTTGTGCTAGCCCCAGACACACAGACAGGGATTGTTCTTGCACTAAGGAGTTAAATTATTGCATACAAAATTATTTACACTGCTGAGAATCTGGCCCTGTGTGAAGTCAATAAAGCCATGCCACTTGACACCATTTGCGGATCTTGCTCATTATATGTTATATAACCACACACTTGCTATCCTATACTTTGTAGAAGACACATGACAAATAGAAACAAAATTGTGAAGTACTCATATTTTTGGTTTGACTAAACCAAATGAGATTGCAAAAAAAGGGAAGATTCAGTTAATATGCCACATCTAACACCTTTAAAAGGCACATTTTATTTTTGGTATAAAGATCATAATAGTATCAATAATATATAGATCATCATAATTTACTTACAGTTAAAACAAGCAATGAAATATTTTTGGGCTTTTATTAATGTTTCAGTGATCTCTTCCCTTGACTTCTAGAAAAGATAAATTGGCACTTGATAAAAGATAAGGACTCCCATTCTCAAGTCATTTGTCAATTATCACAAATAATTTTTGGACTACCTGGGGTTCTTGTCTTTTCCATAATTCAAGGATTGTACATGTGGTTGTCACAAGTTAATGTGAGGTCAGTAGTGTAGTGTATATATATTAATCCCAATACAACAACCAAGGGATCACAAGGCTAATTTACTCTGTGATTTTCAGAATTAGGGATAGGATTTGGGTCCAGTAGCCCTGAATTTTAGCATGTGGGACACTGCTATTTCAATATGATTTGCATTAAGATAGTGTAAAAATGACTTTCATCTGAGTTACTCTGCTGGTCTAACTCAAAGAATGGCAATTTCATCTTCTTCATTTGAAAAATAAGTTAAGTCGAGTATTTGACCACAACACAGTTACTCCCATTTGTTATTCTGATATTCAAGCTGAAACAATTAGAAATGCTGTTCAATTCATTATCTTCCCATTTGTGCTAGTCTAAACACAAAGGGCTTGATACTGCTCCCACTGAAAGTTTTGCCATCCATTTCATTGGCAGCAGGATTGGACTGGCATACAGGACAGGCAGCTAAAAAAGAAAGGGTGGAAGGCATTGTGTATATAATAATACCCACCCTTCCATATTATAAATACTTGATATCGTGTTCCATTATGAAAGTGGGTGTATTATTATAATGATCCAACAAAAGTTTATACTTGTTTATCAGACCTTTGCCCCAGTTTACACTACATTGTTTCTTATCAATGTCTTTCCTTTCTCATGGGAATTTGCTTGAATAGAGACAACCCAATTTTAAACAATGACCCAATAGGCTTTAGTAATTACGTATACATTGCAATAATGGCTTTTTCACCCAAACATGATAAACTTAACTGAGAGGCAGTGTTCTGGAAAAATTGGGCATGATTACAAGGAAAAGCGATGGTGCCAGTGGCATCAAGGAATTATCTCTGGTACCATCTGAACTCTGCAAAAGAACACAGCCCATTCTGTACTAAAAGCACAGCACGGGAATGCACTCATTTTTTAAACATAAGTAAATGAAGTATCCTGTTATATAATTTTTATCGTTTGCCCTTTCCTTCCTGATCCACTTGTTTATTCTCCTGTACCATTATCTGGAATAGCTTTCTGTGTTTACACATAGGTTCTGTAAGAGGCCGATCCTGGGAATGATTACACAGCCCAAGCAGCAATTACATGCTGGTGTTTCTGTCAGGATGTGGAGAGAGAATACTTCACACCTGGATTTACAATGGCTGGGGAGCCACTCCCTGGTTGCCATTGACCAAAGACTCCTGAATCCTCACTCCATTTGGAGCAATGGCTGTGGATCAAAACATCAGATGCTCTCCCACTCAAACCCCCCCTGCAGGATAGTGGGAAAAGCTTTGGCATGCAGGAGGTGGGCTCATCAAATTCTCCCCAAGCTCTGGTTCTATTTCATCAGAGGGGGTAGCTCACCATGAAACTAGGGGGGACAGGATCAGTTACTGACTTGGGATATTTAGATGATTATTTGTGTTTTTTAAATAAAAACAAAAATTCTTCATGTAATTATTTATTTGGTGGGCAGGGGGGCCAGAGGAGCTCAATTCACCTTCTTTTTAAAACAGAACTGGGGATTCATAGAGTTTAAGGCCCGAAGGAACATTCCATCATCTAGTCTGACCTCCTGTATAACACAGAACATTAAATTTCACGGTTATCCCTTTATTCATCAAATAATTTGCAGCAGATAGAAGCATAATTTCATTTGTCTAAAGCATATCCACCAGAAAGGCATCCAGCTTTGATTTGAAGACATCATGGAGAACTTCCTTTGGCAGATGGTTACTCACCCTCACTTGTAAAAAACAAAAAATAAAAGGTGTCTAATCATTTGAATTTGTTTGGTTTCAACTTCCAGCCATTAGTTCTTGTTATGCCACTCTCCACTAAATTTAAAAGCCCTTTAGTGCCTGGTACTTTCTCCCCATGATTATACACTATAATCAAGTCACTGCTCAATCTTCTTTTTTGATAAACTAAACAGATTGAACTCTAAGTCTCTCACCATGAGGTAATATTCCAGCTCTCAAATAATTTGTGCATCCTTTCAAATTTTTCACCATTCTTTTTAAAATGTGGACATCAGAACTGAGTGCAGTGTTCTGGCATTGGTCTCACCAATGCTGAACACACAGGTAAAATCACCTCCCTACTTCTACTTATTACTCCCCTGGTTGTACAAATATTGCAAAACCCTTTCTGCAACAGCATCACATTGGGAGCTCATGTTCAGTTGCTTGTCCACTATGGATCCTAAATCATTGACTGAGTCACTGCTTTCCAGGATACAGTTTCCCGAGCTTTAGGTATGGCTTTCATTCCTTGTTCCTAGATGTAAAACTTTGCATCTGGCTGAATTAAAACACATTTTGTTTGACCAGGCCCATCTTATCAAGCAATCCCAATCACCTTGTATGACTGCCCTGACCTCTTCATTACTTACCACTCTGCCTATCTTTGTACATCATCCTGGCTCTTTCAAATTCAAAACAGAAATATTTATTGAACACTTCTGCCTTTTCTGCATCGTTAAGAACAATTTTACCATTTCCATCTAATAATGGGTCTATACTATTACTAGGATTTCTTTTGTTCCTTGTTTTCTTAGAAAATTTCTTCTTGTCCTTTGCCCTAACAGCCATGGATTTTTCCCTGTTATCTGCAGCTTTCCTTATCAATTTTCTATACTTCATAACTTCTCATTTATATCAATTGACATCTATTTCCCCTACTTTTCATTTGTTATATACTTGCATTTTTATTTCTAATAGCTGCCTTCACTTTGCCACCAAACCATTATTGGTTTTCAAACAAAGTTGTCCTTTTCTTCATTGTAGAATGGTGGCTTTTTTGGCCATCTAATACACTCCTCTTAAAGACCTCCCAATTCTCGTTCCCATTTTTCTGTCTAAATTTCTCCTTCCAGTCAATTTTGCTCATAATTTTCCTCAGCTTTGGAAATTAGCCCTTCTGAAACAAAGTGTGTAAATATATAAAACATTACTGGCTTGGACTGTCCTGTTTACCTATATTAAATGTCATATGGTTATAATCATTGGTTCCTAGGCAGCCACTAATTTCCAGCCAAGTGATCAATTCATCTTTATCCATCATAATGAGGTCAAAAATAGAGTAACCATAGAGACACATTTTGTGTTAGAAAATTATCTATAATTTTTTTAGAAACTCTAATTATGTTTTATTCTAGCTGCATGAGATTGCTAGCATATGTCTGCCAAATTAAAATACCCTGAACATCACAATTTTCCCACACATTACAGACACGTACTTAAGGAGAAACTCATCCTGTTCTCTGGTTTAATTCAGTGGTCTGTAGTGGTCTACTCTGAAACCTGTAATAGAAGGTTAGCAGTACTATCTTCCCCCTCACCTCCTCCCTCCAGGCTTTGTTAGTTAGCACAATGCTCTACATGTCTTCAAGCCTCTGTAGTTCTGGTTTATCAATTACTCTAAAACAGGTAATGGTATCTTTAATGTAGAGTGCCACCACCATACACACACCTCTTTTACCCACTGTATCCTTCCTGGACAAGTTATAACCAGTGATTTTAACATTCCAATCATGTAAATCATCCCATCAGCTTTCAGTAATACCAATTATATCTATTTTCTTTTCATCAGTGAGAATTTCCCATTTGTCTTGCTTGTTATCCAGACTCCTAGAACTGGTATTCAGGCAACTGAAAAAGAAAATCTACTCTTCACATTCTTTGCCACATTGGTTCAATTTGCTTGTCACATGCTGAGTTGGAATTGTATCACAGTTGCCTTCTTAGCATCCTTCCCTTACATTGTTAGTTTAATGTCCTTGTGGCTGCCCCAGCTAGTCTCCAACAAAGATTAGCCCCCTCAACCTATGAGATGCAGGTTGTCGTTCATACAGCCCCCTCTCAGTGATGGAATACATCTCTGTATTCACACCCTACATACTACTGTAATAAACTTTATACAAGATATGCCTTGTATTTGAAAACTCATAGTTTGCTGGTCAGTATGTCCTGATAAAATATGTGTGACAACATTGTATGTGACATTATAAGATTCCCCTATATGATGTTAATAACACATCTTCCAAACCCCACAGTCCTGCTGGGGGTTCAAACAGGTGAAAAAAGCAGCAGGGAACATCTTTTCACACAGATTCTTCATCTCCTGGCTCTCAGCTATAAATGTTTTTCAAAGAGGGTCTAAAACACGACAAAAAGGAGGGCCAAACACCCCTCCCTCTCACTCTGTCCATCACATTCTCTGCACCTGAGAAGACAAGAGGAAACAGCTTTTGGACTCTGGCAGGGGAGTCCTGACCTGAAGAGTTTGGTCAGTAATCTTGCTAGAAGCATGTGGTGACAAATTTTGCTTTGAATCTAATATAGTTTGCTATTTTAGGTACTAGAAGGTGTTTTATCTTAATTTTTCTGGTAACCATTTCTGATTCTTATGCCGCATTACTTGTACTCACTTAAAATCTCTCTTTGTAATTAATATACTTGTTTTATTGTTTCATCTAATCCAGTGTGTTTAAGTTAAAGTGTCTGGGTAACTCCATTTATCATGATAAGCTCATGTGCTCTTGGTTCTACTCTCTCCAAGTCTCTTATTGCCAATCCTTCCTCTTGTGGGGTCTAAGTAATGATTTCACAATTTGGTTGTCCAAGAAGTCTTTGTTTTCTCACCTGCTGCACAATGTTAAAACTTGTTGTGACAGATACAGCACTTTCCTGCAATATCCTTGGAAGACTTTACTGTAATAAGTTTATGTATGATTATGGGCTGCAAGTGTATGTAATCTCTCTAGGGGGGAGATGTGACACATGTGAGATCTGGGAGTTCAAAAACCAATATGCACTTTTGCCAAGTGGAGGTGGGAGCATGTAGGTTCTTTTATTGTTTTAATATTTTTCACTGTAATGCTTTTACATTCAGAACAAATGTGGTGGCTTAGAAGGAGCTTTATGGTAACTAACAACTGTGGGAAATACACTGGTCAGAGAGAAAGCAAAGTGCAGATGCTGACTTTTAAGCAGTCTGGCTTGCTGGGAGCTGTGCAATCTTAAAATCCTGTCAGGAGACAGTGAGATGTATGTATCTGCTGGGAGCTACATGCTGATGATGGCTAGGAGCTGGAAGTTTAAAGTGGGTGCCCTCGAGGGACCAGAGAAAGGGGGTAATGCAGGTGCAGTTACCTTGAAACTGTGACACTTGTACTTGCAGACAATGTATATTCTTCTTCAATATGGCCTTCGGTGATGTTCTGTACCTCATGGGAACATCCTGCACCCCCATGTTCATCCTTATAATATGATTGTGTGGTATCCAATGCAAAGTTTGTCATGAAAGGTGTCTTCGGAAAGCTCACAATGCACTGAGCATTGTTGTTATAGTAATGTTATAGTAATTGTTGTTATAGTAATGTTATAGGTTGTGTGATACAGCATGGCCAGAGGGCAGCAGGAGAGTGTTAGAAGGGAGGGAAGAAAGTTTGCTATAGATAAATTAAAGCACCTGAAGCCAATTAGAGCACCTGAAGCCAGTCACCTGACAAAACCCCCTTGCTTCAATCAGACAAGAAAAGGAGTTGAAGTAGAGTGGATTGGTGTTGGAGCAGAGAGCAGTTTGGAGGGAAGCAGAGGAGAGTTTGGAGAAGTGCTGTGGTGGGCTAAGAAGACCAAGACCCTAGGTAAAGGGACACCTGGCTTCTGCAGAGGGAGGGTAGGAAGCCCCAGAAGCTGAAGGGCAGGAGAGGGAAGTAGCCCAGGGGAAGGAACCGATAGTTCAAGAGGTTTACCACTATCCCTAGGGCTCCTGGGCTGGGATCTGGAATAGAGGGCAGGCCCGGGTCCCTCCCTCTCCTCTCCCCTCCTCTAGGACACTTGTGGGGCAGTTAATACCCCAGTTCAGGGGCAAGAAACAGTGCCCTGAACCCTCCCCAAGAAGAAAAAGTGCGAGACCCATCAAAGTAGTGCAGGCAATTTGCCACACTTGTAATTTCATGTATATAGTTATGAGGCTGAAAATGTGTCCTCATGGCTTAAAATAAGCCCATGCAAAAATTCTCCAAGAGCAAAGGGGCAGTTCACACCTCATCAGGTCATGTATGGGACAAACCCAGCCCAGCCTCACAGGAACAAAGGACGCTGGCCTAGGCAGCAACAAAGGATCTGTTGGACTCTCAAGTGAGTCACCCCCCTTCCTTTGGTCAGTTTGGGATTATGATGAGGTAATGCTCATGTGACTCTGAAGCGGGGGGCGGGGGCAAAGCCAAGAGGGAAGAAAGAACATGATAAAAGGTAGAGACGTTTGCCATGCTCTTCCTCTCTTCCACCTCCATCACCACCAAGCAAAAGAAGCGCTGATCAAAGGGGAGAGCCTGGCTGAAGAGCAACCAGCCAGCCTGTGGTGAGATGCATCTAAGTTTGCAAGGGTACTGAAAGTGTTAAGATCAGCTTAGAATGCGTTTTGCTTTTATTTCATTTGACCAAATCTGACTTGTTGTGCTTTGACTTATAATAACTTAAAATCTATCTTTGTAGTTAATACATTTGTTTGTTTGTTTTTTCCTGAAGCAGTGTGTTTGGTTTGATGCATGTCAGAGACTCACCTTGGGATAACAAGCCTGGTACATATCAATTTCTTTCTTAAACTGACAAACTCATATAAACTTGCAGCATCCAGCGGGCATAACTGGACACTGCAAGACAGAGATTCCTAGGGTTGTGTCTGGGACTGGAGATATTGGCTAGTGTCATTCGGTTGCACAATCCAAGCAGCTTACATGCTAGATGCTTTGCATGAACAGCCCAAGAGTGGGGGTTCTCACAGCAGGACAGGGTAAGGCTGGCTCCCAAGGTCAAGGACTGGAGGGACCTAGCAGATCACCAATCCAGATAACAACAGGGGAATGTCACACCTTCAGCTTGCTCTTCATGCACCAAAATTCTCGTCTGTCTTTTCGCAGAAAGGAAAACATAGCATATCCAAGGAAGGACACAGCAAATGTTCTCTAACTGTCCACATCTGCTAGCTATTTGAGCCATACCTAAACCAGGAGGAACCACACTTGCTCTCAAACCTCCTCCAGAACTCCCATTCCTCATTCCTGTTCACCTGTTTGAAGTAATTTATCTAGCCACAGTGCATTTGCCCCACACTATCTCTAATAAGTGCCTTGGCATTGAATTGGAGAGACTACTCTTAATGGCTGTCCTTTAAGACTGCTATTGGGGTGGTGACTTTTCTTAACTGGACTGAAACTGACATTTTATGTAGCACCCTGAGCATCTTTCTGTGGACAACTGATTTCAGTCACTACAAACCTTGAACCAGAGATGTAAAACCTCCTCCACTGCATTATCAATCTTTTTTATTTTTTCACACAACACACAACTAACCTGTGAAACTTTTTGTCTTGAGATGTTGCAATGGTCAAAAGTATAACTGGGTTCAAAAAAGTTCATGAGGCTAGGTCCATCAATGGCTATTAGCCAAGATGATCAGGGATGCAGCCCCAAGCTCGGGGCAACCCTGAACCTCTGGCTACCAGAAGCAAGGAGTGGAAGACAGGGTGGATCACCTGTAATTGTTCTGTACACTCCCTCTGAAGTTCTGGAATGGGCCACTGTCAGAGACAGGATACTGGACATGATGGACCATGGTCTGCCTCAGTATGGCAGTTCTTATGTTCTTAATCGCCTGAGTGATATAGTGCCTACAAAGTAGAGCTGAGTAGAGCGGGATAATTCTGTTTTGTGGAGGATTTTGATATTTCAAATTTTGTATGATTCGAATTCAAAACAAAAACCAAATTCTTCTAAATTCACTACAAAACAGAATCACAGGCTGCTCTCAACTCATGGACCTTGGAGGCTCTCAGCTTACTGTCAGCAGAGGAGACAGGCAAGTGTGCTGGCAGGATACAGGCAGTTAGGTTTTGAAAATCAAACAGTCTCTGCAGAAGGTTTCAGTTTTGACAAATTGGGAAATTCTAACAAAAGTCTTCTCTGAATTTTATGACGATCTCTATCACTGTGCACTGTGATTAGACGGCAAGGTGCCGATGCTACAAAGTGTCAAGTGCACCCATCTCTTATTGGCTGCAATAGGAGTAGAAGATGTTCAGTACTTTGCATCGTTCAGGCCCTAAAACTACACCAGAATGATAGTTTGACTATCCGGTTACTTTTGAAAATATATCTTGTGAGACAAACCAAACCAAAGCGACTATAATACAGTCAGATCTGAGTAAGACTCTTTACCTGGTAATTGAATGTGCAGCATTTAAGATCCATTTGTACATGTTATTGTGAAGTTTAGTCATCTCAGAGGACAAGGAATTTGATGATTCAATATTAATGAAGTCATCATACATATTCCTTTGTCCTCCCTTCAGGGTCATGGGAGAGTTCTGGTTTATCTCGCAGAAAGAAACCCTTTTCCAATTTTTTTGACCTGTAATATTCTTGGTTGCCCAGTCATTTGAGGCAGCTGCACTTTAAACTGATGCAAACAAAATCATTGGTGAAGATGTGCTGGAAAGTGTCCTTTCTGAAAATCAGCACATGGAACCTTAAAAGCAATCGGGTCACAGAGTAAGAACCAAGGGTTACACACCTGGGAGACGCACTTATTTGTACTCAGGAACAATGTTACTCTCACCAAGAAAAAGGTTGGTCAAATAAATGCATCTCAGTTTTCTCTAAATGTCTTATGGGCCCGAAATGCAAAGTAAAAGTCAGTCAAACCACCTTCTCCCACTTCTGCTTGAAACTAGGCTTGGGTGCACATGAAATTGCTGGAGAGTTAACCTTATGAACAAAATCTTTTAACAAAACTGGGATAACTTTTAAGTACGTAATGAAAAACAAAACCAGGAAAGTTCTTTTTGGGTGGGATTTTGTTGTCAACAATAGTGTAGCGCTGTAAAGAAAGGCTAATATATCTTTTATCAGATGGACTCCACCACAATCGCAGCAGGAAGTTCAGTCAATCTTTCTAATTTCAAGGCCCCTTTTCTCCAGAGAAAGATTTTAAGAATATAGATATACCTTGAGCTATCAAATGTGGGAAACTGCTTTCAGCTAATATTAATTCTGAAAAACACTACTTAGCCCCATTAAGAGTTGTCAAGAGTTTAGATTTATCAGTCATTACCTGCTAGCAGGCATACATCATGACTCTTTATACTATTACAATAGGTCTTTGTGACATCGATTTTAGCCACTCTGCTTGAATTAGAGCAGCCATACAGGCACTCTGAGTGATGTGACAGTGTAAAAGCAGATGTTACCATCATGCCTCTTTGTGTTCCTCTTGTGTTTCTTCAAATAACCCTTCTCTGTCATAACTCAGTTAGTCAATGCTGAATGACATTGCCCATGTTATTCCTGAAGTATAAGAAAATGATCTCCCAGTAGAATCAATTGATATTCACAGGATGGAATGCAGCACAGTGGAAACATCAGTATGAGATAAACTGATCACTGTACTGTCGCAGTGTCAGAGATGCTGCCTGTCTCCATCTTATCAAAATACCGGTTTGTCTCGCTAAATATTTTAATGGATTCAGGCCTGAATTCACAAAAGGAGTTAGACACGTAAGTCCCTATTTTAGGCTCCTAAATCCCATTTTTGCCTCCACTTCTATGCACAAAACCCCTAATCCCTGTGATGTCTCAACTCACTCAGCACCTAAATTTGGAGAGTAAAAATTCCCTGGGTGCCTGTGTTTCTGCCTCTGGGAATACACACTGCTGCCTCCCTGTGGACATCCGATCACCCATCTCCCAACTAAGCCCCAGAGCGATTCACAAATTGAGCAAGCCGAGTGGATCTCTTTACCTCAAGTGGGTAAGAACAAGAGAGTCTAAAGAACAGAATTTATTGAAGGACCATTAACACTGCATTTCACATAGTATTGCCTGACTGCTGGAAATGGGGGAGACACTGCTTAGAATCTAAATAAGATGTATCCAACACAAAGTGGGTGGATCCAAAAGTGAGTCCGTTTTAAATGTAACCACTTGGAGATGTCTGAGCAATGTCAGCTGTATTGGCTAGATTTCGCAAATGTAAGAGGAAATACATGAAGCCAGTGAGTTTAGGTGCCTTAGTTCTGAGATCATAAAGTGCTGAGAACCACTGCTCCCTACCTCTGAAAATCAGGCCCCTTTAAGTGACTCACATTGGGCACCTTAAAACTGAGGCACCCAAAAGCATTAACTACATTTTGAAAAGCTTGGTCCAGGAGACATAGATGAGCTCTCAAATCTTGAGTGAGTTTGTGTGTGTATGGGGGTGGGGGGGATGTGAGAACCTGGATTTATGCAGGAAATAGCCCAGCTTGATTGTCATGCACATTGTGTAAAGAGTTGTCACTTTGGATGGGCTATCACCAGCAGGAGAGTGAATTTGTGTGGGGGGGTGGAGGGTGAGAAAACCTGGATTTGTGCTGGAAATCACTTTAGATAAGCTATTACCAGCAGGACAGTGGGGTGGGAATAGGTATTGTTTCATATTCTCTGTGTATATATAAAGCCTGCTGCAGTTTCCACGATATGCATCTGAGGAAGTGAGCTGTAGCTCACGAAAGCTTATGCTCTAATAAATTGGTTAGTCTCTAAGGTGCCACAAGTCCTCCTTTTCCTTTAAGCTTTCCACTGTATCACTAAAATCTTTTAACTACTTTCCCATAAGACTTTTTCTCTATAACCTACTTCTGTTTTGAACATCTTTATACTTATCTGCATGAGTCTGACCTGGCTGCATGCAATCTGGAAATTTGGGCCACTGTTTATCATTCACTTTGACTGCACTGTTTAAGGAAATTCACACTTGGCCCAGGGGCCTTTTAAAAGCCTGTTACCAGGGGGTCCATTGCAGGCAAAGGTATTAGTCTACATTTGCTGGGCTCAAGAAAATGGAGAGTGTTTGAATCAGAGCTTCAGCATTACAAGTGTCTCATTGTTTTAAGCTGAAGGCCAACCACGGCTATGGTTTCAACCGAAGTTTTTGTATTTATGCTTTGACCCTGTGTCATGCAAGTGCTCCCAGAATGGAAGTGGAGATGCCTGGGAGAAAGCATTTGTTACTGTTGCCAAAAGAAACTCAAATATATTATTACTGTAGTGACACAAGAAAAAATAAATCCAATTAATACTAACTATTTAGAATCCCCTGCCTACTCGTAGTAATTATAAAGGACTAAACTTTCTCTCATCAGTCACAGCAAAGCATATAACAACTTCCTGACACCTCTCTCCAAAAGAGAAGTCTCTTCATTCCATAGAGTTTTAATCTAAAATTATGTTTCAGTCTCATATAATGGGGGCACACACAAAAAATCCCTATCAAAACCTAAAAATTCTCTCTTTGAGTAAGTGGCAGAACTGAATAATAAATGTGCATGTGCCCCCTGTCCTGTCTCTTTGTGGAATTAAAAAGTGCTCTGGGGATCTATTTGAATAACAAAAAGAACTGTTAATCTGCAAGTTGGGTGCTTGATATCACTCATGCCGCTCATGAGATCACTTTGTAGCTCCATCAGGAGGCAGACAGGGGAGCCATTATGAGTAATTACAATGTAACACATATACAATGTATGTATATATAGTGTCTTGCATTCCAAAGAATTCCAATTTGTTATACAGTCTGATATTTTAAGAATCATTTACATGGGATGAAACAACTGTCATTCTGCTAAAGCACGCTTCTATTTTCTTAAAGAGGTTAGCGTCCCAGATACAGCTAGTCCATTGCACTGGTAACAGGAGGGAAGCCTGCACCAAGGTCACGTACTACCTGGATGCTGTAGAGCCCAGGTCTGAGTGGCATCCCCAAGTGTCCCTTTGCAGTGGGACCAAGGCAGTGTTTTCCCCAGGAATTGAAATTAGCGGGGGTGTTCAAATTTACAGGGGGAGAGGGGGTCAGGGCCGATAAGGGGTGAGACCGTGAGGGAGAAGGTGGGCTGTATGGCACCATAGTAAAACTGAAATATGTCTCATGACCATTTTATTAGATTTTAAAATCATCTCACAAATTAAAGTTGGCTACTCAAGCATTCTATGAAGCACATCATTTACATCCTTCTTGGTTTCTTGTTATAATTTTGCACAACTCTGTTAATGAACTTCTTGAATGCAATGTGTTCATCTTTGGTGGCTTCTCGTGTGTCTGGTACTTCCATTCCTTCAATTGATATGCTCTTTAGTTCATTCACATGATCAGGCAGAAGGCGACTTCTTTCAAAACACAAAATTCTACTCAATGGCATAAAAGAACACTCAACTGTAGTTGTTGTTACTGAGAGTGGCAAGAGATGAATTCCTACTTCTTTCAGCCCAAGAAACATAGCATAAAGATCAGGTCGAGCCACTAGTAATGATAAAAGAGATGTTGAAGTCAAATCTTCATTCATTCGTCATATGATATTCCACTCTGTGTTCAAATTCTCTATTCTGTCCTGAGCACATGGCAGCCCCATTGCTGGTAGTGCCTCACTCCACTCAACTGTCGGTGTTTTATAAGACAGGGATCTGTAAAAGCTACTTAAAGGTTGAGTAGAATCTAGAAGTCGCTTTTGTAGATTTTTAAGAATCAAGTCTGTGTACTTTTTCAGTTGTCTTAACAAACACTTCTTGTCCTCTTCACTTAAAGATTCAATATAAATGCCTTCATTAGTCAACTTCTGGACTAAAGTCTTTGCTTCTTCCAGTACTTTTTGAATGGCTAGCTCTCTGATTGATCCAAATGTAACTTCTATTGCTGGACAAAGATCTACTACTGTTGTAGCAGATGCCTGGATGGCATTGTTTAATGACCCAAGTGGTTTCAACAGTAGATTTATAAGAGAGAGAATGTCAATAGTCTTCTCTGAACGTAACAGCAAAAGTAATCCACCAGCCTCACTACTTAGATCCATCCCATCTTGGTAGATACTTTCCAAAGCCAGTAATAATGGCTGGAATTTTAAGACAACAGCCAAGGATCACTCATGAGAAAGACAGAGGGTTTTCCCAGGTTGGACTAATTTGAACTTCAGTCCCAGTGTATCTTCTATATTTTCCAAGATAGTCAGTCTTTTTGGACTCTTGCTGAAAAAAGAATACAAAGACATTAAATGTATAGCTTTTTAATGTCTTTTGAAGAATCTGCAGCTCGTACTAGCGCTAGTTGGAGTAGATGGCCTCTGCAGTGTGTATAGGAGAGATTAGGTTTACACTTTTCTCTGAGCAAAGCTTGTGCTCCACCATGTCTTCCAGAGAAGTTTGCAGCTCCATCAAATGCACAAGCAGCCATCTGTTTGGGGTCCCATTGACAAGCATTTAACTCTTCTAAGATGTGGGTTGTCACAGATGCAGCCAATCTGTCTTCTATAATTTGAATATCTAGAAATGCATCTACTGGCTTACCACTGATATCAAGATAATGTACACAATGACTTAATTCTTAATGACCATTTGCATTGGTGCATTCATCAGCCATGTATGCAAATTTTTTGAACGTGCTGAGAGAGTTCTTCACTTTCTCAACTGTTGAGTCTTTCACTGTTGCACCACATGCATCTAGCCAGTCAGTTGAGTTTCTTGCAGAAACATAATGAGCATTTGCTGGTCTTGTTCAGAACCAGTGTTCAACTTCAGGATGAACAAGGGACAATGCACTTAACATTGGCCTCCAGTTTGTAGTGTGCGGTATCTCTTGCTTAACTGGAAAGTATGATGCCACAGCCATGTTTGTTCGCATGAATTGTGTTGTGTCTCCAGCATTCTTAACAGCCTCATTAACACACACCGGTGTTGTCCTTGGTCAGTAGAGACTCAGAGTTTAGAGCTGCTTTCACATGAGTTCACCTCCCAGGTGGGGGGCAAGGCGGCGCCTTGCTCGTTCCTCCAGCTGCTCACTGTTTGCTATGGCCACTGTTTGTGCCACCGTTCACTCCAACGCTCTGTTGCCAATGTCCCTGCACCGTCATCTTCTGCTGCCACCTGCCACTGTGACCTCTGCTAGTTGGTCTCTTGAGGTTCCACCCAGCTCTCAATGATTTCAGCTGAACTCTCACTGGGGGAACCTCGGTGCTAGTGCAGACTGGGCCGTCTCTTCCACAGAAACACTGTCCCACAGCAGGTCTCAGCGCTTAGACCTGATTATCAGTGATTTCAGCTGTAGTGGTCACTTAATAGAACAAAAGACTATCTATGGAGCCTAATCAGCTCTGTCTTTAAATAGTGGAGAGGGGCAGGTCAAATAGTACTCTGACTCAGGCAGACCATCAAGCAAAACACCTGTCCCCACCCTCTCTCTTGATTGCCCCCAATCAGCAGAGGCTAAGTACAGTTCTACTGCCCTTTACTCATACAATAAGAATAACAACATTTCTTTACCCCCCGCATTCAAGTGATTTGTAACCCAACCCCAGCCAAAATCTATCACTTGGGCAACACAGCTCTGTTTGCTGGACACCTAGGTAGATTAGGTGTGAATGTAAATACAATCTGGTCCTGAAGCCTTTCCCCCCCCCCCCCCCCCGCAGCCCCCAGCTCATCACTGGCTGTCAGGAAGAGCTCATTTAGACTTTGCTTATAAATCATAATTTAAAATTATTAGGATGGCCAACATCACTGAAACGAAAGTGGGGAGGGATAGCTCAGTGGTTTGAACATTGACCTGCTAAACCTAGGGTTGTGAGCTTAATCCTTGAGGGGGCCATTTAGGGATCTGGGGCAAAAAAAATTGGGGATTGAGCAGGGGGTTGGACTAGATGATCTCCTGAGGTCCCTTCCAACCCTATTATTCTATGAATGCACTGACATGATCATAAAAACAACAGCTGTACAAGGAAGCTAGTCTATGTTCATACTTTTCAAATCTATTATACTTTTTCAGAGACACATATTTTATGATACACTTTATATGCTTTTAAAGTGTGTATTAATGTTTCAATTTCAATTCAAATTTCCAAACAATCACTATATTGGCAACACTGCCTGTATCTAGTTCACAAAACTGGGCTGGGGGCGGCGGGGGAGGGGGGCATTGGGGAAATTCAGTGGGGGTGTAGGGAAATCCCTGGACCTAGGATTATAGTGCATGGGAGCAATGGGGAGGGCCCACTAGAACTACCACCACTGGTCACAGTCCCCCAAAGAGTGGAAGCATATTAGAAGTGGGAGTCAGAGTTGCTGCTTGAAGGGATTAGCTGCCATAAGAATCCCACACATCAAGCCTGGCTACTCAACTGGTGCATGGGAAAGAATGTGTGGATTTGTATTAGAATATAGAGATGAGCAATAACATTTCAGTTGGAAATCCACACTCAGAAGTTAAATGGAATATGCAGAATATCAATAACACATTATAAAATTGTCACTCTCTGCATTGCGAGTGAAGAAATTTTATTATAGAGGGAGCAGATGGAGAACCCGGGGAGATGGGCAATGGATATAATTAACAATCCCCACCAAAGGGGAAAAAAAGCAGAAGCAAAAATTATATACTGTGTATAAAATTTACTTAACTGGAATTTGTAGGACAGCAGTCAGTAAAGAGTTCAACGTATTTATGTTTTGACAAAAAGCAGATATCACTTTCCACAATGAAGGCAATAACAGCCAGACATATGCAAAACAAACAATGAATGAAATGAGTCCAGTGCCGGAAAAACACCATCTGCTGTTCATCAGACGAATGCAAAGAAGCTATATGAAGCAGTCACCTTCAAGGCCACTTAAAATTAGTATAGTGTATCTGATGGAGAAAATTCTTTCTAAAAGTCATGAAAATATAGAAGTCCAGTCAGTGTGAGTAAAGAGAAAATGTGCTTATTATAGCTAGGTCATGCTTGGGGTTATTTATTAGCAACAGTAAATTTTTTCACATGAACTTTTCATGATTGTTATGAACGGGACCACACTAACAACAGAAAAGATGCAAATGCACACATAAATGTACACAGTAGGAGTTGTAAGAAGTGATTTGATAACTAATCTAAAAGCGGCTAGATGGGGAACAAATTTCTGATAGGAGACAGCTACTTAATCTAGCAAAAGTTTAAACTATACAAACTCAAATTAGAAATAAGGCACACATTTTTAACCATTGGAACAATTTACCCAGGAATGTGGTGGATTGATTCTTCATCACTTGGAGTCTGTAAGCCATGACTGGATATATTGCTAAAAGATATGTTATACTGCAACCAAAAGATGTAGACTAGAGGCAGAAATTACTGGGTGAGGTACTTTTGGCCTGTGTTATGCAGGAGATCCAATTAGAGGATCATAATGGTCCCTCTGCTATTAAAATCAATCTATGAAGATTAAGCAAATACAACAAAACTCAAATATTTTATTGTCACAGACCTGTTTAAGCTCCCCCTGCTAGACCCACACACTGGGGTCAATGTGCTTTTAAGCTCCCCTAAGCCTCAGTAGGCTCCAGCCACTGTCTCTGGCTCCAGCATCTCTGCCATACTTCGTAGGCACAGACTCTGTCTGTTAACCTTTTGGAAGTGGGAACCCACAGCTGTAGAGCCCCAAGACCTGCAGTCATTTGCAACAACATGTCGCTGTGGGGTTGCCCACTGGATGGAAAAATCAACGTAAACATATTGCAAACTTGATAAAATATAATTGTCGGTGCCAATATTTTTTTTTTAAGAGGTGGGAAATAGACAGGCTTAAGAGTCAGTCCTGTCCCTCTCTTTCTCCTTCTCTCCACAGGCAATTCCTTTAAATATTATTAAATTCCTGTATTGAACACACTTCCTACAGGACAGAGAGAATTTTAAAGGGCCAGGCCTATAGGTCAGGTTTCTAACGGGCACAGTGCACATACTAGTGAGTTTAACTGAGTTGGAATAGAGATCCCAAGAACTGGTAGTAGGATTAGTCTATGAGGCATGAGCTTGTCGGAGAGAGTGAAGCATGCTGCCAGAGCTCTGCCAACAACGGTTGGACCTGTTCCTGCGTGTGCCTGAACTATACGATACCAAAAAAAGACAGTGGATATGTTGCAATTTGCCCATTTCAGTCCATTTCTGGTTGATGTCACATATTCAAAAAATTCAGAAACAGGCAATTTTCTTGCGACCACAGTGTTAGCACTGTATTTATCACTGTCAATATAAAAATATACTTTCACATTTTCATAATTGCAACAGAACCCTCCTGCAATGTAGAAAGATTTCTCTGGCATAACAAAACCATCCACAAAAAACAAACACAGGATTTCTTTACACATTCTTAGATATTTTTAATTCATCATATTTATTTTTGTAGCAAAATGGCCATATTAATTAAAGCACACTAATAAAAAATAAATGTGGGTTGACCTGACCTGATTTGAAGATATGGCCACTTGTTTTAGTGCCTATTTTAGTGCATTCTTTTGATAATTGGGCCCCATTTGCGGGTGCTGAGCCTTTCAGAAGTTTGGGTCTAATTCATCATAGTTTTTCAAAGACAGACAATTGTGATTACATAGTTTAACTGCAGTGGCAAAATTCATATCACAACCCAGTATACGCCTAGCGTTGACTTCAGAAGTCACTCTACAGTAGTGTAAAATCACCAGTGTCAAACAAGTGTTTATATGAGAACAGAAGCCAGTGCCGGAAAAACACCATCATATATAAACACCATGTATATGAGAACAGAAGCCAGCCTTGTAACTAATGGAAACTATTTTCTTTCTGTCCTTGACCAACACTGATAAACTGATCCAGGCAGTTAAGTAAATGTTATTGATATTGTATTATTATAAATTATTAATTGTTGTGGAAAAGTATATGTAACTTGCCCTAAATTGTTCAGCCTATGCAAGGAACAGAGTAGCTTGGATCATATACAGTACTTTGCCAGGAAGTGCCTATGCTGTCTATATCAACTGCATTTAATAATGCATGTGTACTAATAATCTCATATTGCTCAAGCTATGTGATTGTGCTGGCTCATGAGAATCCATTATTTACAAAGCTGTTTTTTCTATTTTACTGTCATGTTTTCAGGACCAGACTCTTCTCTCAGTTACACAGACGGTACTTAGAGAGTGATTTCTGAAATCAACAGAATTCATTTTGGCGTATATTGGGATGAGATATGGATCTTGCCACTGGAGCTCGTGCAAAAACTGTGGGATCAGAACAGTTTGCCTTCGCTTCAAAAACTATAATACAGTAGAAACAAGCTTCCAAAGTGCTCAGCACCCACAACTGGGGACAGAATTTCAAAATAAGACAGCTCTCATTGAGGCAGTAAAGTAGGTGGACGGATTTTCCAAAGAGCACTGCACATTTGATGCACACCTCACAAAACCCCCTCTTTGTAGCTATCTGGACCTTAGGAGTAGGTGTACAGGAATAAGTGAAAGCTGCATACTTGTTTACTCTTCTCTCCCTCTACTGCCCTACATCCAGCCCAGAGCAGGCTGGTGGAGAAGGTTCTGCCCACCTTAGCACAACTGAGCTGGCATAGAGAAGTTGTAATTTGATGCTGGTAGAGGCCAGAAGCCAATTACTGCCTAGTTCACCCCTTCACCCCAGGAAGCAAGGGAGAATCAGGGATGAAAGTGTCCATCTGAGAATTATCACAATGCCTCTTTAGTCAACTCCTGGGATGGTGCGATATATGGACCACCTCTTGCTCAAGGCTGTGCAAGATCTTAGGTTCTCAATGGATCTGACCAATCTCCAGTTTCTGATGGGTAGATTGAAGGGGAAGAGTCCTATGTTTTTTTTTTTTTTACTGAAATATTGAATGGAAAAGTTTTAGAACCACTGCCTGAGTGTGTAGTCTTCAGAGCATGGATGGTCTATATTTCCATTGTTACAGCCTATTGTCTGCACTTAACTAATAATAAGCAAAATCTTGCTAGTAGAATAACATTGCATCCTAAAATAATGCTACTTATTTTATCAAGAGACATGTCAAGTGAACCATTAATAGATAACATGTGTAAGCTTTTCTATATTGAATACATACATGCCTTTCAATTATTAATAGACACCTGTTGTAAAACCATTCCTAAATATGAAAGTTGGATGGAATTTTTTAAAACATCTAAGTGAGTTAAAAACACAACTGACCTTCACTGGGAGCTGTGGCCTAATTCACTTAGGCACTTTTGTAAATCCCACTGTGACACTGGCAGTCCAGGTCATGCTAGAGTGTATTCAGGTCACTTCACTTGTATATTAGTAAAGATCAAAATGACTGTAACTGTAAGAGTGTATATTCAAGTGTTTAAACTTCATGATAACTAGTGGAATGTTACTTGTATTGTTTTCATTTATCTGTTCCTGTTATAATGTAATAGCAAATATTTACATTGTGTATACCCTTGTAACTCAATTACCCATCAAAGAAATCTTGTGAAATGGTAATGGGAGATGAGCCAGGCTAAATCTTTATAGATGAGAAGGGTTCGGGTACTGCTTTTACCTGTAAGCTTTTGCTTTTGTACATCCAGACAGCCAATTTCTCCTCTGGCTGACATTGGTTTTACAATAGTTAACCTCTGTTGACTTCAGTGGAGTTACTTCTGGTTCACACTGCCATAAGAGTGGAATCCAATCCATTATTTTGATGCTGCCTGAGTGCATCTAGTCCTCTAAATGCTCAAATCTAATCAACTTTTAATTCTTAAAAAGATGGAGGAGTGCTTGATCATTCTTGGGCAAGTGAGAAAACGTATTAAGGCCCAAATTTTTGACATTTGTTCTCTCTTTCGAAACACTGAGATTCATGGAAGTACTGACAATGAAAATCATTACTTCATTACATTATTTTACAGCATCAAGAAATGCCAAAACAAACAGAGTGGAGGCAATATTTCCAGGAACGATGAGAAATGGCATTGTTTGGAATACCCATGGGCACAGTGGCTACCATTGATGGGCCTCCCAGCTAATGGGTATTTATTGGTCTTTTAGTCCCTTCTATTAAATTATTACAAGCAAGTGATTGTCTTTAACCATTTTAAAACAGATATTATCTTTCATTTTATTATATATGTGGCTTGCATAAGCCAGGCACATTTTTCAACAGAAGATAAAAGAGAACATTGTTTCATATCCTTTTTGCAATGGCAAAACCAATTATGTTTCTCAAGCATGTATTCCTTCCATTATTTAACTAAGGTTTGTAATGTGCTTTGAGATCAACAGATAAATCATGCTAGATAAGTACAAAGAATTATTATATTATCATCATTTATTAATGAAGGTGGATAGTTTCAAAGGCATAAATGGCAAGTTATGGCAGAAGCATGGTATATGATTTATTTTGTAAGGGTCTACACCAATGCCCCTGAAAGTCAGTGGGAATCTGCTCCTACAGAACAACCCTACTGAAGTCAATGGAGCTGGGCCCTCTGATGCCAGTGGTGAATCTGGCCCATATACTACCATAAGAGGTCTCTTTGTAGCTGTTGTTTTAAGAAATTATTTTGATACATTTATATTTAACAATCCAAGAACAGAAGGGATGAAAGACAATCATTAATTTTTAGCATGACCGTTTTTGCTGCAGGGGAGAATACACTGTGTGATATCATATTCATTCCAAAACAGATTACATCAACAGTATCATCACCAGTTACTTAAATATCATAGACTAGATTTGGACAGGTTTCTTCTTAAAAATATGGAAATATGTTCTCTTAGAGAAGAAACATTTTCATTGAAGTCTTCACATGGCATTAAATGCACAATTATGGTGAAACAGGAACAATATTTAAACGATTCTGGAGCTCCATGGTCTAGTAGGTGGAAATTTTGTCTTTCAAGTCTATTTCAGACCAACTGGGAGGAAAGTATTTATATAAACTACTCATTTTTAACAGAATAGCAAGCAGGGAGAGGATTTACTCTCAGGAATTTTCCAATTAGGTACTATACTATACTTCCCATTTTCTCATGCCTTTGGAGTACATTGTTTCCATCCACTACCGATAGGTAAGAGTGGCTAGCACCATGTGCAATATTGATATAAAGAAAACATTTGCATTCCACATGTCCTTTGACTATGGTGTAAAGGGTTGTTCCCCCTACACAAACACTGAGGCTATTTCTACACTAGCGCTGTAAGTCTACCTAAGTTACGCAACTCCAGCTATGTGAATAATGTAGCTGGAGTTGACATAGCTTAGGTCGACTTACTGTGGTGCCTACATCATGCTGGGTCGACAGGAGACACTCTCCTGTCGACTTAGCTTACTCCTCTCGTTCCCGGTGGAGTACTGGGGTCAACCAGAGAGCGCTCTGCCATCGATTTAGTGGGTCTTCATTAGACCCACTAAATCAACCCCCTGGTGCATCAATCGCCACAGCATCAATCCTGCAGTAGTGTAGACATGGCCTGAGGCTGCTCTGATTTATACCAGCTGCCAACAGCTCCAAGGAGCTGAAACTGCAGCAAGGGTCTGGTGAAGTGTCAGGTCATGTGCTGGCAGCAAGCTGGAGTGCAGGAAGAGGGGCAGCATAAAATGTTGTAGTATGGAGGCATCAGAGCAGGAGCCTCTAAACTGGCTCTGCATCACTGGAAGTACCCAGTGGAGTGTTGATCAGAAGAGGACATCCTAGACCTACCCTTTCACTTTTCAGAGTAGTGTACATTGATTTCATCACACAACAGCCAACTAAGCCCATAGGATTTCCATGCCTAAAACTGCATGAAAAAGCATTTGAACATTTTTATTCCCTGTTAGTTTCTTCCAGCAATGAACTAGATGTTGCAGTAAGTGAGAATTGTAGGGGATGAACGAATGCCTCATTGCTGAATACTAATTAAAATGCATCTTAAATCACAATCAACTCACATTTGGTGGTAACCATTGTGACAGGGTGGGGCCAGATGGCTATAGGAGAGTAACAGAAGGCAGATATATTAACCCCAGGCTAAGTAGGTCCCTTTTCCCTGGATAAGGTAACAGGGAAGGTCCCAGAACAATCAGGAACCTTCTGGAGACAATTAAGACAGGCTGATTAGAACACCTGCAGCCAATCAAGAAGCTGCTAGAATCAATTAAGGCAGGCTAATCAGGGCACCTCGTTTTTAAAAAGGAGCTCACTTCAATTTGTGGTGTGTGTGTGAGGAGCTGGAAGCAAGAAGCACTAGGAGCTGAGAGTGAGAATGCGGACTGTCGGAGGACTGAGGAGTACAAGCATTATCAGACACCAGGAGGAAGGTCCTATGGTGAGGATAAAGAAGGTGTTGGGAGGAGGCCATGGGGAAGTAGCCCAGGGAGTTGTAGCTGTCGCACAGCTGTTCCAGGAGGCACTCTAGACAGCTGCATTCCACAGGGCCCTGGGCTGGAACCCAGAGTAGAGGGCGGGCCCGGGTTCCCCCCAAATCCTCCCAACTCCTGGTCAGACACAGGAGGAGTCGACCTGGACTGTGAATTCAGAAAAACAGCCAAGCTGAGGGCTGCCGTGAAGCTTCAAGGCGACCAAATCCGCCAATAAGCGCAAGACCCACCAAGGTAGAGCAGGAACCTTGTCACACCATACATTATTTCTACCATAGGCCCAAAAGTGGAACAGCTGATTTCATACAGATTAGAATGGAGTGTATTGATAGAACTGTATGGGAAAACCCACTCAACTTAGTTTAAAGGCTATGATATAAATTTAACCCATAATATAACGAAGAGGGTTAGTGGCTGCAGTGCAATGGGGTGAAGTGAAAGCCAGTGCAAGTGTGTGGCTTCAGGGAGGCAGATACAAATAAATTCAGCACACAGGAGTATGGGAAATGAATTGGGAAAGGAAGACAGCAGTATGGATGCAGACATGTGTAATCCAAAGAAAAATATTTAAACAGAATATGTCTGTGCTGCAAATTTTGTTACAAATAGCAAATCCTAACCCAAATTATTAAAAAAAACAATCAGAGTTCTTCAACCAGAGAAGACACTGAACTGCTAATAGATTTCAAGTATTTATGAGGAACATATTCATATACAAATCACCTCATAAAAGTTTCATATGCACTAAAGGAGCACAGAAATTTTAGAACACAGTTTAATAATGCACTACAGTACATTAAACCAAACCTATTGGAAAAAAGTATTGTACTCCCAGACTGGCCTATACAGAAGAGGCTGTATAAATTCCCAAGACTACGTTTGCTGAACTTTTTCATGAAGTTTCCAACACTTTCCGGAGCTGACTTAAAAAAACACATTTTTTAGACTGGCATGCAGGACTCTAAGGTTACAGAAACAAATTGCAATTAAAAAGGGTGTAAAAAGGAAAGGTCATGTAAAATGAATAGGAACATGACCTACCCTACACAGCACTGATGTATAAAAACATACAGGATGGGAAGGCGCCAGCCGCATGCTTCCCTATCTAATCAGCTGTGCCTGTGATAAAGAAGGAAATAAGTTAAAGGGAGGAACTCTTCAACACTTAAACAATCCCCAAGACTCCAGTCCTGCAGTAGTTGTATTGTGTCTTTAGGATTCAGGCCAACTGAATAGCTAAAACTGTAAAAGAAAATTTAGCAGTCATCCATTGTCCACTTTATGTTTGTTCATGGATAAAGACTTGCTTGTGCAGGGATGATAAATACTATTCTTCACAAGTTATACAGTGAGGCAAATTCTGCATCACGTAGCCCTGCTACATGAACAATGCTGTACAGCTCCACAGAGGGCAGTACAGAAGCTACTGCTATAATGACTTTCTTATTCCCTTCTGTCAAAACACCTCACTAATGTGTCTCCTGTTCCAATTCTTCACCTTTCGTAGTAATACATTGGGATGTATCTGAAAGAGGTATGCCTACTTAAAACTGGGTTTGGTAGCAGTAATATTAATTAATTCCCTCAAATTTCTAAAAAGCAACAGAGTGTCAAGGGATTTAAGATCTCTGAACCTTAGATTCATAGAGATTAAGTCTGGAAAGGACCACTAGATCATCTAGTCTGATCTCCTGTAAATCACAGGCTATTAAATTATACCCGGTTACTCCTGTATTGAGCCCAATACCTTATGTTTGGCCAAACCATAACTTCCAGAAAGGCATCTAGTCTTGATCTGAAGGCATCAAGAGATGGAAAATCCACCACTTCCTTTGGTAGTTTGTTCCAGTTAAACACCCTCACTGTTAAAAACACATGCCTAATTTATCATTTGAATTTGTCTGGCTTCAGTTTCCAGCCACTGGTTCTTGTTATGCCTTTCTCCACTAGATAAAAGAGCCCTTCAATACCCAGTATTTTCTCTCCATAAAGATATTTATACATCATAATCAAGTCACCTTTCATCTAGAGCCTGGTGTCCTCTCCTATTTCCATCTGCTGCCTGACTCTGGGGGTTGCTCCCTCTGACTCTTTTTTGCCTGGACAATTTTTGTAAAATGGCTGTTTATTGCTTGGGTCAAATTTTGCCTTCATTGACACCTGTGTAACCCCACTGTCTTCAAAAGGGTGGCACAGCTGTACAGGAGACCATTAAAACAGGTTTTTTATCATCCATACCTTTTAAATTTACCTTGATAATTTCCTATTCCAATTATAGGGAATGCTGTAAATTCTGCACCACAGATAAATACAAGCAGCTAAGAAGTAGTGGCAAGAGTTCCGTTAATTCACAGAATAGGGTCAAGTATTGTGAAAGCTGAGTCCAGCCCATGGGCTGTCTGACTTTGGTGGATGAGGTCATTTGTTACAATAAATGGGCTTCCTTATATTTATTGTTATGATACTAAGAAGTCAATATTTCTGTATTATTTTGGGGTTGCATAAGGGAGGGGAATTTTGTGGGCAAGGGGCTATTTTTGTTGCTTCCATAGGGGCCCCTTAAGGTCTAGCTAGGTGCTCCCTTTCTATTATTGTAGAAATCCAAAGAAACAGGCATATGAAACTTGTATGGCCGGGCAAATAGAAGGAGAATGTAGTAAAGAAGGGAGACTGGTGTTTCTATAAAAAGAAAAGGAGTACTTGTGGCACCTTAGAGACTAACAAATTTATTTGAGCATTTCTATGACATCCACCTCAACCTCCTCTAACCCTAGGCAGAGTTGGGGCAGTACTGCTCTCCCACCAAACCTGTGTGAATTCCATATTTACGTTAATACTGCTCAGGTCACTGTAACCCGCCCTACTTGAGAAAAGAGCGAGTCCAGGTCCAGAGGCAGGCAGGGGAATTCCCTGGTAGCATGGTTGGTCAAGAGCATCACCGCAAGAAGTTAAAGGAGACCAAGAGACCAGCAAGGAAACACAAATCTCTGCCCATATGGTCCTGTGCCTCCAAAAATTCTGGTTTTATATATAATTCATGCATGAAAATACATTTCTGTGATTTGCTCCCTTGACTCTGAACAGCACACTGCCCCAGAACTGTGATATATTTGAAATGACCAGACTGGCTTTGATTTAATAGTTGTTTTTCTCATTAAAGCGAGCTGTTTATACAAAGATATCTTGCTTAAACAAGACAAGCTGCTCCACTACAGAAGGAATACATTAGTCGTCATTATAGCTAATGTACAACAAATTTCAGGTCCCTGTTTAACAGATTTTGTGTAATTTTTAAAAGCTCCAAAAGAAGGTGCACTTTTTAATTTGGGAACGTTCAGAAGTGTTTGATTCATAAAGGACAACTTGATTTTTATTTTCTTCTTTGAAATCTGAGAGCAAAAGAGAATGATCAAAGTGTCTGAATATTTCAATGTGATTACTGCAATTGAAACAAATTATATCTATATCTAAATAAATGCCTCTAGCTTGTAAAAGCTATAGCCTCTATAAAGACAGTCAGAGATATATTTTGTAGCTTGCCCTGTTTACTAAAATGAGCCACTACTCTTTTGTTGTGAAGAGTAAAGTACATATTTTAGAAGTCATCTAACTTTTGATACTTTCCTGCACTTCCAGATATAAAGCCACAAACAATACAGTAAATAAAAAGAACTAGCACCTGCAGTTGTACAGATCATTTTAATAATGGATTTTGAAACTCACCAAGGTTCATCAAACCTCTGAATGAATTTTAAGAAGATCTGCCCTAGACCTAAAACAACAACCAAGATAATTTTCACTTGTGTTCAGGTTTCATTTGAGGGTGACCAGCCTAGGATCGCCTTCCTTCCTTCCATAAGCTAGACTATCTCTCCCTTCAGACTGAATTATCTTCTCAGAGGTCCACTCACTTGATTCCCCCTCCTGTATATTTTTTGAAACTGGCATATAAGCTGTATTTCATTGAACACTCTCTTTAGCATCTTCTGGGGGAAGGCTATAGGCAGGCTGCAGCATCAGGACTGAAAACAGAGTGGTTTCAGTGGAGTATGAGCATATTTGACTCTATAAGGATAAGAGAATCCACTAGGCAAAAAAAGACAATCTCATTCTCGTGAGACACTAGAATGAGAGATATCAGATGGTAACGACATATAGGTAACACATATGAACTGTTGACCTGGAGGGCAAAGATCCTTTATCTCTTTTTACATAGGCAAATACACAAATGTATTAAAGTAATCTTATCCCAACTATTCAAACTTCTTTAGTCTTCAAAAACTGTATTTTTAACTCATAAATTAAGAGGCACAAAAATGAAAAAAATCAATGAAGGGTAACCATACTTCTCAAACTTCTGAGATGATGTGGACTTGTATGGAGTCCCCACTGTAGCAAAGTTATGGAGGCTGGCCCTCCCCTCCAATTGGCTGGGGATGAGCAGGCAGAAGGAGCTGGCCTCTCCAGGCTTCCAGAGCTCTGCCTGGCTAAAGAGCTAGCAGGAAATCCAGGCCCTACTTCTTGCTGCAGATAGGAAGATAGGGTTGTCTTTCGAGTAAGGAATATATGGGCTGCAGCCATGGCACAGTGCTGCTGCAGGGAGACAACAGACCATGAGTCTGAACTTCAGGCTGGAGGAGAGGCCGAGGGAGTAGCCTGTCTGCGTGACCACTGTGAGCATGCAGTGCACATGAGAAACACCCAGAGCCCAGATGACGGCCTGATCTGTGACTGAGGGACTGATGCTGAAGGGGCTTTTGGATGGTTTGTTGACCAGTAAAGGCTCTGGAGTGACTTCTGCATGAATTCCTGCCTCGCGAAAAGCTGTAGGGGAGAGTTTGGAACTAACGTACAGTAAAAGGAGCCACGGTATCAACTTAAACTTTCGGTAAAGGGCATGGATTGGTTCTCATTATAATTGATTGGTCCATCCCTAGTATAGTTGAACTATGCAGTCCTCTCATCAAATCTGTCTTTGAGAATGTTGGCCATATTCTCAGCTGATAGCAACTGGTGTAGCTCCATTTTTACCTCAATAAGGCTATGCCAATTTACATTAGCTGAGGATCTGTTCCTCCATTTTTCCCATTTTAAAATAAATTGTCATTGTTTGAAACAGATGTGTTTATTTCCAACTGACAGAATCAAATATGTCAGTGGAATTATACCAGGTATAAACTTAAATGGAGTTAGAATGGTTTTAAGTCAATAAGTAATTAGAATAATGTTTCAAATACATGCGATCTGGAGGAAAATAAATTAAAAATCATTGTTGCTTGAATCACTTCATCATTTGCTAAGCATGTGGTTTTAAAATTCATCATTTACAGTTCAGTTCAATAATGAAAAAGTTACCATAGCAACTCTAAATCTCATGGCACTTCTAATACTTCCACAGTATAGTATAGGTCACTTTCCTAGCAAACACTAAAATGATACATAATATATGCTAATTTTGTATCTTGGACTTGATGAAAATCAAAATAAGTGTCTACATTTGAACATAGACATATCTTCATTTATGGCTGTAATCTAGCTCTCAACTGGTGTTTAAAGTGCCTGTTTTGCCTCCTTGCTTCTAGATCTCACCAACCCCGGATTAAGCAAAAGATGAGACTAGCCTGTCCTCACCTTGAAGTCATTCTTATCATAAGGAATGCTGAGAGACAATTGTGCCAATATATTTTCTATGTTACTTTCCCTATTATTTTGATACTTGAAATACTTGTAGGAAAACAGGAATTTTTTTTTTCTTTCCAGGAGTCCATGTGCTCCTGCTACATACTCCCCGTCTGAAGTAGTAATCCTGTTTGCAATATCAGAATTGGTTGCTGTATAAATAACTGTGTTTTGACAAACATGAGTTCATGTGGGGAATAAGCAGCAGAGTCTAATGAATTTGTTAGAAACGAAGATGCTATTTTTGTTCAAATGAATACAGAGTGCCTGCTTCTGACCTCATTTACACAGGATTGACACCAGTGTACATCATTGCCTTCAACTGAGTAACCTCTGATTTATACCAGGGCAACATCAAAATTAGGCCCAGAAAACCTATGCTAACTTAAAAGAGAATTATTTCTAAATAGACTTTCAAAGTTTCTCAAGGGGTCTCAGCAGGTTTTTATACATTTAAATCACTAAAGAATGAGGATGGGTATTAGGTGATATTACTAAGGTGCTGAGAAATGGTACACTTCCTGAGTTAAAGGGGTGTTACAGAATAGAGCAGATGGATTGGAGTGCAGCATTAGAGGTTGTGACTTCCAAAATATTTGACTGGCAATTTTAAACTGGATAATAACTATGAAGACTATCTCTCTTTACTTCCCTTCTCATCTGTGTACATCCCGCAAAGGAAATCAGACCTGGGTTTTCAACAGTGATGGGCAAATTCAGAAAGCTTTGTTCAGAGAAGTATCCAAACTATTCCAAAACCCTGGCCATGCAGAACTGGCATTGGAACTCTCAGAACACCCTTTCTCATGAAGTTTCCTGGTTTTGATCAAGCTGGAAATAGCACTAAAATAGTCTGACCTGTGGTACTTGACGCATCAGTTTCTGGTACTGCCCAGAAGTCAGAGTACAGAAATGCAGTTAGGGATCAGACCCTCATGTGCTGGTGATGCACCTGGAACAGCTGGCAGGGGGTAGTAAAAAGTGTTTTTATGGCCTCCCTATACTGGGGTGAACTGGGACCCACTCACCGAGCCAACCCCCAACATGTCTCCTATATTTAGAGACATGGTGAGGGTGGTGTAAAACTTGTTATGTTGACGCTATGCCACTCAGATATGTCCCTTATGCTAAACTAATCTCAAATTAGCTGCTTATGTCAAACTTCTGGCTGCAGCCGCTCTGCACTGCAGGACTGGCCCAAACAACTGGAAGGGGAGCGAAGATCTGGCCCTACATGTCTATCTACATGTTTACGCCCACAAAATGCAGTAACCATTTTTGACCCTATAAAGTTGGGGTTTCTGTGTGAACTGTGTCTTTTGCTCATAGCCACAGGCCCAATCAGAGAGCAGGGAAAGGCTTACACGCGTGAAAATTAATCACTACAACTTTAAATGGTTAGTATGATGCCCAAGGTAATGTCTCATTATTTCCTAGTGTTCTCTCTGTCCGTTTCTGTATCCCTCCAAACAATATTTATATTTATTATACACCTGACCACCCACTACTGCGCTCTGAAATAAGTGACTTCATTTCATTAAACAGTTACTGATACAAATGCAGTGTAGTTCTTTTCAGCACACTCTTTTTTATCTCCTTTTACATTTATGTAAGGCTTTGGGAATCATTGAGCTGCTCTGTAAGTTAAACATTTTCAAGACAAACACTTTTCAGAGCAGCCTATAAGATAAATATTTAAAGCAATCTCCTCCACCCCCCAGGCCTCCCCTGTGTCTGGCAAATAACCCTGTTTAAGACTTGCATATTGTAACAATACTGATATTGAGCCAAATTCAGCACTGGTGTAAATGACACACAACTCCACTGACTTAAGTGGAACTGCATCCCCTTAGAACAATGGTGAACTTATCCGACTCTGTTTTGGTTTCATCCTTTATACACACATCTTCAGATGCACATGCCACACAAAAGCCAAACTAGGACATGTCATTATCACGTGTGTCAGAATCTATTTATGAGGAAATGGTGTTGTGTGTCAAAAAACACAGAGACCAGTAGTTACTCATGTTGCATAGCACCTTAACCACAAGAGGTCTAATTCACTTCAGTGGAACCACTTATATTATAAAGCTCTATTTCACATGAGTAGGGCCCTGCCAAATTCACGGCCATGAAAAACGCGTCACGGGACATGAAATCTGGTCTTTTACCCTATACTATACAGATTTAATGGGGGAGACCAGTGTTTCTCAAATTGGGAGTCCTGACCCAAAAAGTCAGCTGCAGAGGGGTCACAAAGTTATTTTAGGGGGGTCACAGTATTGCCACTCTTACTTCTGTGCTGTCTTCAGAGCTGGGTGGCTGCAGAACAGTGCAGAAGGATGGCGACACAGTATCCAGCGTGGCCTGGGGAGCTAGTGGGGCACCTGGTGCCAGCAGCAGCAAGTGACCCAGCCCCAGCCTGCCCTGCTCTGCCCGGCATTGCTCAGGGGAGGGGGCGGAAGTCAGAAAGAGGCAGTGCAGGGGCTCGGGGTGGAATGGGAGCGGGGCACGGGCAGAGGAGGGATGGGAAGAGGCGGGGCGGGAACTTGCGGGAAGGGGTGGAGTGGGGCCGGGGCCTGGGGTGGAGGGTGTCCCGGGCCCCACACTCTCCTAGGGACAGCCCTGAGAATTGCAATACTGTACCAGGCCACCCTTACTTCCGCACTGCTGCCTTCAGAGTTGGGTGGCTGGAGAGTTGTGGCTGCTGACTGAGGGCCCAGCTCTGCAGGCAGCAGAACAGAAGTAAGGGTGGCAATACCACACCATGCCACCCTCCCTTCTGCACTACTGCTGCTGGCAGCGGGTCTGCCTTCAGAGCTGGGATCCCGGCCAGCAGCCGCCGCTCTCCAGCTGCCCAGCTCTGAAGGCAGGGCTGCTGCCAG
Source organism: Lepidochelys olivacea (assembly GCF_965140295.1). Taxonomy (NCBI): domain Eukaryota; kingdom Metazoa; phylum Chordata; order Testudines; family Cheloniidae; genus Lepidochelys; species Lepidochelys olivacea. Next base: position 50,567,787 of record NC_140421.1, on the reverse strand, counting down.
CAGCGGCACAGAAGTAAGGGTAGCAGAACCGCAACCCCCCCTACAATAATCTTGCAGACCCCACCCTCCACAACAACTCCTTTTTGGGTCAGGACCCCTACAATGACAACACCATGAAATTTATGGTTTTTTAAAATCCTATGACCATGAAATTGACCAAAATGGACCGTGAATTTTGGTAGGGCCCTACACATGAGCAAGGCAATCTGACCCATAAAGTTTAGTGATGAGCAAAATTCAAAATAACTAGAAGCTTAACTGAATCCTGTCTGAAAAAAATATATCATGAATGAATGAATGGTAGCATCAGCAGCAAAAACACAAGAATAATATATTTTGCATTAACTCAGGGCTTTACATGTTCAAAATGCTGTACAAACAAACTAATCCTTGGGTAGGTTTTGTAGGAAAAAATTTTCTTCAAAAAGTGAATCCAATATAATGGCTAAATAATACAGAGTAATTAGCTAAAGCATACACTATGGGTTTGTCCCGCTTTCACTGCAGTCAATTAATGACTCCCATTGACTGCAACAAGAGCTGGTGCACACCTTAAGAGTATGTCTACACTGCAATTAAAAACCCTGTGAGGTGGGAGGTCCCAGAGCTCAGGCTGCAGCCTGAGCCCAAAAGTCTATACCACAATTAAACAGTCCCTTAGCCCAAGCCCTGCAAGCCTGGCATGGACAAGCCACAGGTGTCTAATTGTAGCGTAGACATAATAAGCTACTACCAGTGCTTAACCTCTCTTATCAATGGTTCCCTTGAAGATAACCGGAAGACTGAAATTATGATAGATATCACCTTACTTCTGTCAAATGTGGACATAGACATCAAAGGATATTCAGAACAAAAGGGGTTCCGACGACATCTTCTTCCTCCTTATCTCCAGCTCAGTTGAAAAACTAGAGGAACCAAGTTTGCCCTCACATCCATGGGGATAGGTGAACCATATAATGCGCTGACACTTTGCACAGAAGTTTAACATTATTGCTCTTTACATAATCACATGAGAAATACACAGATCTATACAAAAAGAATAAACCCTACAATCATTTCCCTGACTCAGTTTCCTCACCACTCCAAAGCATTCTTTGGGCTAGAGTCAGGGTCCTCTGTGGGATCCTGGATCCCCATGCAGCTGCATGACTTCTTTTCCAAACCATGGAGCCTATCTTCCTAAGTAAGTTGGCTTCCAATGATCCTGGTAATCCGCCCCATTTTCCTATCCTGCTCAATTTCCTGAGTATGTCTCTGTAAGTATTTCCCATGTGAGTCTTTTGGCTTTGTCCTTCAGTAACTCTCCATTGCTCTCCACTTCCCTCTCCTCTCCTCTTCAGACAGGAGGAGGAAGTATCTACTCCCAGATCAAGCAAACCCATTGTACCAAGGTACTTTACCTATGATCACTGAGTTATAATGACTCCCCATTGTCTCTAGCCTGGCAGAGATGTGGAAACGGTGCCAGCTCATGGGGAAACGCATACAGAGGAGCACTTGTGATATGGCAATTTTCATAGTAATAACTTTATAATATGAACCAGGATACATAAGTGGTACAGACAGACTCCCCAAATTGTCACACTGTGCAAGTAACATCTAACAAAGGGGTCACAATCTGGCCTTACGAAAGGAGTTGCGTGTCAGAATATTTTAGTGCATTGGAAGTGCAATGGGGCTCTTCCTTAATCAGAAACACAAATCAAAAAATGCACACCAGATTCTTTGCATTTACAGTGCATACCACTGAGCACCTGGTCCTGCCTTTCAGTGCTAATGACAATCCATTCTCTGCTAATCTCTGTCAGAGCTCTCAATAACCCCGAAATGGTGGCACAGACTTAAATGAGGCTGTCTCCAGCGCTGGACCCCAGCATAACACAGGACCTGCTCTTGTAAGATTCTCAGTTGTCATTCCCAATGGTAAAACTGCCATTGGCTGTAATGGGCGCATGCGGAATCCCATTGTGATCTAGAAGAAAGTCAGCAGCAGTACTGATAGATGGGGTCAGACTAGTGAATTTAAAGGAAACCTATAATTCTATATCCTGTAATGAACAGATCATAAGGTCTGAGTAGAACAACAATGGAGCAGGCAAAGAGCAGCAGTGGGGCCCAAAGGCTGATGTTAAAGAACCCCCCTAAAGCTTTAAGAAATGTGTATTACACAAATACACAAGCCCAAACCTTCAAAGCATGATGCTATGAGGAGCTGTGCATCTTCAGCTCCTACCGAAGTCACCCTTCCTAGAGGCACTCAGCACCTCACAAGATTGGGCTCCTCAGTGTCTTTTTCCTGGGGTTCTAAGAGGAAGTCCTACCTCACAAGATAACAAGGGAAAAACACAATAGGAATGAGCGAGCCAACTACAAAGGTTAGGATGAGAAACAGGACTATTGGAACCATTCACTCTCAGAAGTAGCTGATGTTCCTCCACTCCTTACTAAAGGTTCCTAATTTGGTTCCTGACATCTACCAAAAAGCTGACAGCTGAATCCAGACCAAGTTAAAGATAATATACAAATTTCAACAAACTCCAGCATCACCAATGGCTAAAGCATGCATAACTTTACTTTATAAATCACCACAGCATTAACTATCTGTTGGGAAAAAGAGAGCAACAGTCAGTATTTAGCTACCTTTCAATGTGCAGTTAGGCCAAGGAACACTTTCTTCTGGAGGCACTGCAGTCCACACTCCTGTTGGATGGCACAAATAGCCATTTGCCGGTTCACTGTCAAACTGGAAACCATCTTTGCAACGAATAATGCAGTAATCAGCTCGACAGTACAAAAATCCATTTGTGGGAGATGGAAATTTCTTGCATGCTGAGAAAAACAAGCAAGATCCTTTTAGATTTAAAAAAATAATTTGAAAATATTAAAAGTTGATTTTTGTGTGTGTTACAAAGCCATTTATTAAGTCAATAACTGTACCTGTAGTTTATCTGTGCATTTCAGTTACTTTGCTGTCAAACTCCAGCATTTGTTAACCTGTCATTTAACTTCAAATGAGGAAAAAGCATGTTCTCGGTCTGCAATCCAGAAGGAGATTGGTATGTTTCAACTGGATTCCCCATTGCATGTGCTGTTAAAATCTTCACAATTATAATTACCTGAAGGTGGCATCTGTCCTGGGGATAGCAAGGAAGACACTGTCAGAAGACAAACGGATGCCATGGTTGTGAGAAAAAGCAGCATGATTTGGATATTTTTTTTAATTGAAGCATCAACTCCTTTACAGCACAGAGATGCTGGTACTCTTCATCTAATCGAGAAACCCTGTTTACTTAACAGTTAAACATTTAACTGGGGACAAATAAACCTTACAAACATTACCAAGGCTAAAGGGGAAGAGCCGTAGATAGACATGTTAATGATCATAAAGAAGACAAAGGGCAGTGAATGTATTCACTGAGGTGCATAACATTTATACAAATTGATTAGCTATTTTAAAGTGATGGCCCAGGTTGACGTTGATACCATTCCTAAATTCACGGAGCAGCCTTAGGAGATGATTGGCTCACCTTTCATTAATTTGCTCCTCCTGCATTCCAGGGTCTAAGTGGTTTTCTTGTCACTTTTGTCAATATTTTGGGATGGATCCTCTGCCAAACTAGTTTTAATAAAATTTCAATAGTCTCATCCATCTGTTCCGCAATGATCACTGCTTCTAAATAGATTTTTTTTTCTTTTTAGGTATTTGAATACATTTCATATCATATAAATAAAATCAATATTAAAGACTACTGATGCAAGAAACTAGGAATGGCACACACCAAGATTATTGTCTACTACCATCTGTGCTATGCAGTGCAAAGAGGAGAACCTTCCCTCAAGGAGTTTACAACTTCAATCCCATTATGCTCCCCTACTATTTAAAATAAGTAGAAAGGAAACTTACTAATGTGAGAACTGAATGGCCCTAATATAACCCGAATGTCTAAGCATTCTTCTCCCCACCACGCGGAACCAGAAGCAGTTGCTGGGGCTGTGGACAGTTTGAGTATATTCTGGCTGACTTTATTGAAGAAATCTCTGAACAGTGCTTCCTATCAACAGCAGTACAGCAGGACCAATAACTGTGCTGCTATGAGCTGCTGGCTCCCAGCTGCAACCTAGGACTGGCACAAGGCAATCAGAGCAGATGTTAATGCTATGTGGAAACTGGGCAGCACCTTTCTTAGCTACTTGCCTATTCCACAAACTCTCTCTATAGATTTAATCCCGTCTGCACTCTGCAGTGAGTAGAGGAGTAGCATGTGGTGCTATGTGGTTAATGTAGTCAGTAAAATGCACTTAAAGCATGTATCTAAGATCAAAGAGCATATAAGAATAAAGAATCCATATTCACTCATTCACTGACTGAGCACAGATAAACACAATGCTGTGTGATACATAAACAGCAAGACCCTGTCTCAGGAGGGCGGGGAAGGGAAGGAATTAAAATCTTAGTTAAAGGACAAATCTTGTATAAAGGTTGTCAAGTAAGGTGTCTATGGAAAGGTTATGATTTGCTGAATATGATTATGTTATTCTTATGCATGTATCATTTTTGTATTTGATGTTATGAGTATTGGCTCTACACCTGGATTTCAAATGTTTCCTCCTGGGATAACACCCACAAGGTATTTAGCCAGCACATTTTGGAGGGCCCATCAAATTGAATGGCCCATCAAAAGAACATTTAACTCACAATGGAAGATGCCCATCTACCCTGAATGGACTTTCCTGTGAACGTGCTGTTTGAGGTATAGGTAATGACTTCTACTGTGACTAAGCAAAATTATGCATGGACATGTGACTTGCCCATGTGACTCCAAACACCACCTTGTCACCTGTGATTTGTTTCAACCAATGGGTTTACCTCCACATGACAGAAGCTATAAAAGGCCCTGGAAACACCTCCATTTTGCCTCTTTCCTGCTTGAAGCATGGACTTATACTAATAGGAGCATTCTAACCAAGGGACTGAGGTCCTTCCAATTATTTGGAAGCAAACAGAAACTTGACTTAAATCAGTAGTTTATTCCATCACTGCTACAAGCCTGAACCAAGAACTTTGGAATTACTGTATGTATTTGACTCCTTTAGCCAATTTTAACTCTCACCTTTCTTTCTTCCCTTTTGTGATACTAAAGGATTGGCAACAACGTGGTTTTTTGGGTAAGATCTGAGTTATATATTGACCTGGGTGTGTGGCTGGTCCTTTGGGATCAGAAGAACCTTTTATTTGATGAGATTGGTTTTAAAGAACCACTCATATCTAAATCAAGTAGTTTTTGGTGGTGATGCAAAGACTGGAATGCCTAAGAAACTGCTGTTCTAACTTCTTGTTAGCCAGTGTGGTGAAACAGAAGTTTACTTTTATTGCTGGTTTGGTATACCTCATGGGAGAGTAACCTCCAGTTTTAGAGTATATCTGCTCTATTTCTCAGCAGTTTGTCCTGAATTTGGTATTCTCAGTTGTGACCCACAAATGCACCATTACACCTCCATTTTGTGGGATGGAGGGTAGGGTAGACATGGAACTGCTCTGTAATAATTTATAAATACTGTATGTTGACCTGGCTCTTGGGGTGTTTACTAAATAAATAAGTTGGTTTAGTTTTAACAGTGTAAGGGAAACAAGCAGGAAGAATGGCTCAAGATAAGCCATCCTGCAGTAAACACTCAATGACTGCTAAGAGAACATGCCCAAGCTAGTTGCTGTGAAGGTTCTATCTCCTGACTCCAGTCAATTATAGCACTGGTTTTTGACAAGCTTGGCTGACAGTCTAGGAATGGACAAAAACTAAAGGATCTCTGGTTGGATAAGAACAGCCTCTCTCTTTCCAGAGCGGAGTTTGTTGTTGGGGAGCTGTTCAGACTGTGACAGACACCTGCTAGAGTGTTCAAAGAAGCTAAGCCTGACTAGCCCACTAGCACAGGATGGTAGGGCTTTAGGTAAGATAGGTGTGTATAGTGTGTGTGTTGTTTTAAAATCCTTCTTTATTCTATATTTGTTCATTTTTAAAATGAAACAATGGCTTGATTTAAGACTATCTGTCCGGTCACTGTATTCAAAACTGGTCACAGATTCTCAAAGGGAAGAAACACAGCACCCAGTCAGAGCTGTCAATTATGTAAGCATGGTTGATGCACATTGTTGCAGCTTGGGCTAAGCTCAGGTTCTGAAGCCCACCCCGCACCTGACGCTTCAGAGCCAGAGATACAGCCCAAGCTGGAACTTTTATGCAACTATTTTTGAGCACTAGCATGAGCCCTGCAAACCTGAGTCTATCAACCTGGGCTGGGACACCTGGTCCTGCAGGCTCCAAATGCTTTGTAGACATAAGGGCTCAGAAAAAGCAAAACTATCTGTGACCATTTGGTTTGCAAGGGACAATTCTGCCCTTTGCTGAGTCCTAAAGATGAAGCAAGAAAAACGTATTTATTTTTCATTTCCCTTTCGCTTACATGAACCTCCCTTGAAGGGAGCTGAAACTTCCCTAGAGACACCAGCCTTTACCATTTGAGGAACATGCTATGGAAATGTTTTTTCACATATACTGTATGACCTTAAAATGAGCCTGACTTGCTTCATGGTATGTTTGAAATGCGGGGAAAAAAAATACTGGATGTTGAAAAAAAAACCTGGGGAAATCTGTTTCCTCCTACATTTCTACATTTAGCACTGAGCTTGACATGACCTTCAATTTCCCATGATATAATCAGATATAAATGTATGTTTACTTAATCGTGATGAAATAATACTGGTTACAGAGATTTTGTGTAAAATACAAGTTTATAGCCTAGACTATAGTTACACATGTCTACAGTTTTTACGAGTCTCTAAAATAGATTTCTTCTACTCTTCAAATTATTGCATGCACACACATCCAATCTAGATTATATTTAGGAAACTCATTTTCTTTTTGGTAAAAACTCATTTCAAAGAAAATATCCAAGTCTGTACTATATGCACAGTGCAATATTCTAATAAATGGATGAACTAATTTACCAGCTAAAAATTTAATCATTTCACAGCATATGTAACTTCTTACTACTTCCTCTTTTGTAAAACCTGAAGCAAATAATAAAAGCACCACTGTTCACTGTTCTGTTCTTCCAAACATGAGGAGCAATCATATAATTAGAACCTCAGATCATTTATTTTTTAATTAAGGAAAAGAAGAAAAAAAGAACAAAAGTAAAGTTTATATGCAATACAGTGAGGGGGTGTATTTTCTCTAACAAGACTGCAGCTACTCTGACAGCACAATGTTCATGCACTCAGATGTGTGCTCTTCAAAATCTAAAGATGCATTACAAAGAAAGACATTATAATTTCATCAGCACAGGACCTGACCCCTTTAATTCTGAATATCCAATACATGCAATGAACTGTTTGCAACTGGGTTGCAGACCAAGAATTATTCACAGAAATTACTGACAAATAATTTTGATTAAACAAATATATCTGAGAAAACTATGATCTGTTTGTGGACACTTCACACACCAGAAAAAGAGGTGTGATTCATCAAATAAGTTACTCAGTACAAGTTATGGCCCTGATTCATCAAAACAGTGACATGTGCCTAAATGCTTTGCTGAATTCACGCCTATTGTCCACCTCTAATTATCAGCCAGAAACATGTATCTGAAGTGCTGCATATTTTGGTAAAAAAAATATTGTATTTATATGCCTTGAAGACAGGAAGCTGCATGTAGTGTAAGTTATGACGCTGTTGTACAACTGAATGCTTTCAACCCCTATCCAAAATTGTATCTTTTGGTTTATTTGTTTTCCCTTTATTAATGTTTGTTCTTTTCCACCCCAAATTGTGATCCTGTAAAACAGAAAATGAATCCTTCCCTAAACAGAGCATTCAGCATACAAACAGCAGCAAAGGGCTGGAATGTACAAGCCCTTATTCACACCAACATTTTCACTCAAGTTAGCAGAGCTACTCTTGTCAGCGAAGAGTCCTCACATAAGTAAAGACCTTGCACAATTGAGTCCATAACCACCTTTTAAAAAATCTATTTTGATTCCCCCAGTGATATGCTGGCGGGTTCCAATGTGCAGTGAAGCATCATGATGGTCCCACAGATATCTGATGAAGTGAGCTGTAGCTCACGAAAGCTTATGCTCAAATAAATTTGTTAGTCTCTAAGGTGCGACAAGTACTACTTTTCTTTTTAGGAAAGCCTGGCTTTTTTTCATCATTTCATTTAGCTATCAACATTTACTATTATTTTATATCCTTGAGGATCTGAAAATAAATATTTTAAAGCTTACTTCTTGTTAACTTGCTGAATGCCCATTTTAGCAGTTGTGGGACCTTGAGCACATACTGAGGAAACAGATGAATTTCCTTACTGTTTCAATTGCATCAATTACTCTTCACTTGCTTTCTTACTCTGTTGTATAACGTCCCTGTGCACTACTAAACACCTGCTTTATTTCACACAAAATGTGGCATGCAGCACTCTTAAAGGGACACTACCAACTTAAAAAGCACATTCTGCCTGAAACTCTAACCTTCTATTGCAACAGGTAACACTTGGCATTTATAACTAAATACACTAGTTGTACAAAAGTATTTGTCTGTTTTTGTAGATTTGACTGTACGTTGGCCAAGATTTAAAAAAAATAAGATCCTAAAGTTAGGTTCTGACATCGATGTTTAAGCACCTAAACAAATGGACAGATTTTCCAAAGTACTGGGCGTGTTTAAAGTTAAGTATATAAGTACGTGTTTACATGATCAGGACCTAAGATTTTAAAACTATGAACCAAAAGTTGTTCCTTTTCTACAGAAAATAGCATCTTCGACTGATTAAGCTTTAAGAGACAATATTACTATTCATTTTTGTTCAGATCTAAAAATTGGCCCAAATCATTTTAAACAAATATAAACATCAAGCTTTTTGTCCGTCCCTATTTCCTAAGAGACAAAGGCCATTGTGCTAAGGAAAACAGAAATTTTGATCTTGGGGAAACCAAAAGCACTTGCAGGTACACTCGTTACAATATCTGGAATGGTTTGTGGAGTCTTCCAAAAATAGAAATATATTAAATTGAATATTTGGACTTTGGATAATTCACAGATCTTCTCATTTAAACTTTGCTTAATAACAGAAAATCTTCTTTCAGTTGAGTAAGAGTGCTCAATAATACAGTTGTAATTTGTCACACACACATGCAAAACAAAACGTTCACTAATTTTGTGCCTCAGTTTTTGGGGGGCCATCTTGATATACCCGCAGGTGTCAAGTTTGGCACTCAAAAAGTGAGACATCCAAAATTAATAGACACTACTGAAAATTTACAGCACATTGTCTAGATAATTGTTCTTTTAAACACTTTGGTCAAATGTTTTGAGAATGCCCACTTCATTATGCATACCCGACTATATGGATACCAAACAAAAGATTATCAATATATATGGCAAAGATCATTACACAACGGTAGAACAGACTTTCCTTCTTAGACCTTATAATCATCAAGCAGGTCATTTTTCTCTCAATAATTCAACCTCCATGTTACCATTGTGATGGAAGAACTAATAACTTTTGTGGCCTGCTACAGGGAATAGTATAAGAAATACAAGCACTTCATTCCTTTGTAGTTAATACATTCAGGCAATCTGCAAGAAGCTGGCTCAAAGACCCCAGTGCTCTACGCAAAGGCACAATAAAGCTATCTGTGATACCTAGATGGCTTGTTACAGTCGTATCTTAGCAGCTCACAACACTCCTGTGAGGTAAGGAAGGAATACTATGCCCATTTTACTGATTAGAAACTGAACTACGGTGCAGGGAGACTAAGTGGTCAAACAGGAAGCCTATGACAGACCAGGGACTTGAACCTACATATCTAGGTTAACACCCTAACTACTGGGCCATCTTTGCAACATTACCTACAGCTGCTGCTCCTGAAGATCTCATATGGCTGGTCAGGACTGGAAGCTGCTGTGACACGAGCACTGACGGGCATGCACTTGTATGCATTGGGGTAAAGTGAGTCACCCAGCCATGGTGATATCAGCATTCGCACTAGTACCGTAGGTGCACAGTTACAACAGTTCTAGATGAAGCCTTTTTCTAACCCTTTTATTAAACAAAAACTAGAGGTTAGGCCTAAACCACTTGATTAATTTAGTGAATAGAATTATGTTAATACAAGTACATTACACTACGACCACTTAATAAAAAAGTCACAGATAGATGCAGTTAAAAAAAGGGAGGGAAAGTGTGTTTTCTTTGGAGTCTGGAAGAGCATTTACTGGCAACTTGCAGCACCTGAGCTCCACCTACCAGTCAGTTTGCTTTGGTTTACAATCAGTGAACGGAAGGAGCCCAACCTTGTTGTTATAATTATTATTTTACAACTTTTGGCATTGAATCAACAGCCGACCTAGCCCATCTGGTTACATTTCCTTCAGTGGTATCTTCATTTCCCCTGGAGGATTTTCTGTTTCTTCAATATTGACTCATATTGTGTAACCATAAAATCAAGAGGATATACTCCTAGTTCCAGCCTCCCAAAGGAGGACTGAGATTTGCCCCTATAAAAAGTTGTTATTGCTAGAGGTATTGCTGGAGCTGCTAACCTTTCCTCAGTCTCTTTGAGCTCTGTCCTCTGCTGTCTTGTAAAAGCTGGCAAACACTATGGCACGTTCTCTGAGCGAGGCCTTTGACACTCTGTCAGGAAGCTGGACTTAAATTCTACAACAAAACCACCTAGTTTTATGGCAGGCTGGGGCATCAGACCGGAAATTCTGCAACAGCTTCACTTATATTAATAAAGGAACATTTTTATTAAATAAAATTAAATATGAAAACCATTCATACAGCTAACACTGTAATCCCTAGATTACTTATTTTGATGTTATGTGCAATGTATTATATACTCTGCCCACCTTTTCACTTTGGAAAGTGTCAGAGATATTTGCACTGACAGTGCACAGCTACGTCATAGAAGCTGTCCAGAGAATTTGGAGGTGTTGGCAACGGGTTGGGAGGCAGTTATGACTCTTGGCACTCCAGAAAACATGGCAGATACTTTGGAACTGTGGGGTAAGTATAACAGCCAGCTGCTTCAGATAAAGGAGCAGCAGCAGAAAGAGTTAACAACATTTTACATTGATCACTCATCTTTAGGTTTCATAGTTAAACCATTGGGACGAACGCGATAGGTCACACTTCAGTGCTCTTGTTTAAGGCTGTATGCAAACTCAGGGACACAACACTGCAGTTTATGTTTTAAACGTGTTCTCTGAAACCATAAAAGTTAGAAACATAATTTGGACTCTGTGGAATGACGTTGTGGCCAGGGGCTCCAGTCGCAAAATCAAAAAATTGCAAAACACGCCAACCCCATTTCTGAACTCCCTCTTTCTCCCACTTATTCTCACCCTTCTACAACCAAGAAGTGAGAAAACACATACCTACTTGCTGTAGGTTTCCTGGTCCTTTTTAACTTAATGAAAAATTATACAATTTACCTATCATGAAGTTTTTCAATTCAGATCGCACAATGTTTTATTTAATTATAACTGTAATATATTTTGTTAAAACAAACAAAAACAAAAAAACAAGTTCAAAATTAAGGGTTGGCCCTTCAGAAAAACAGAGATCTAACTAGAACTTCAGTCCACATACCAGACTGTACTCAGTTGAATCTAAACCTTTACCTAAGTTAACTTCCCCCCAGTCTTCTACTCCTAGCCCTTACATGATTCAGAGAATGTTTATGCCTTCCACAGGCCTTCTCCCCTTTTCTGATATCCTAAAGCCAGTTCAAGGTCTCCGCTAGTTAGGAATCTCCAGTAGGTCGGCGGCTATATTCAAATGATAATGGCTGCAGTCTTCATATTGATTGAGTTACCAAACTTTAGGCACCCAAGTCTGGAAACTAGACTCAACACTTTTCAGCACCTATATACATCTTTTGTTAGATAAAGCATTCTACAAACAGCTCAATCATTTTCATAATAGCCCTTTGACATGTTATTACCCACATTTTAAGTGATGCCATAAGGCTGGGGAGTGAATCAGGATCAGAGTTGAGATTAAAATTGACCAAGTGATTCATAATTTATGCTCCATCAAGTCCTTCCTGGTCCAAAAATTACCATCACCCCCAATGTTTTACTTTTTTTGTAATCTGAACTCCTAATTATATCATTTAAAATCCAAATCTAGAATAAACAAAAAAAAATGGAGAAGGGAAAAGTAATCCATAAACAATTATTTTCATTAAGGGATAATATTCAAACCAGCTGAGTATACAAAACAATAAACATCTTTTTATGTATGAGTAGTTCAAGAAATGGAGCTGAAGAATTTGAAAACAGAATAAAGCTGATTACTCCAAGTACATTCTAATGTCACCATTCTTATAACTCAACAAAGTGAATTATCTTTGAATACCTATTGGAAGTGTGTTTTCAAATCAGGAACATTCATCACATAAATCAACACATTAAAATAAAATATATTTAACTATAAGACATAATATATAGCTTTCTTTCCTTGAGAAGATTCGGTAGTGTTATGCTGCTCCTATATTGCCCTTTTCAGTTTCATCATACTGGGGAATTGGCCAGGATGAATAAAGTGTTGAGGGACAGGTTTTTAAAATGAGTAATCATTTAAGGGATCAGCCAGTGGGGAAAAGGAAAGGTGTAACTGGATGCTCTAAAGGGCAGATCTGCTATTAGTGAAGTCTATGGACTTTTGGCCATTGGCTACCATGGGATCAGGATCAGTTGACAAAGGTAGCTGAAATTTTTCACACAATTTTTTCCCCATCAAAAAATTTTCTTTATTTCCAAAAAAATTGTCATAATCAAAATTTTGTATTTTCACATAATTTCTTGCAATATTCTTTTACTGAAATTGATATTGAGAGCGTTTCTCATTTTGATAAAAATTTCAATCAAAATTTTGGTAAAACTCATCAGAGAAAATTTCATGAAAAACTGAAGACTAAATCCCTTTCACCACTTCAAAATAAAAGCAAATTTGAAATTTCAAAAATTTTGGTAGAATCATTTTCCTGGTTTTTGCTCAGCTCTATGAGATACGAGACTGGTTTTAAATGACCGAGGGACAAGGACAACTCATTAAGCAGAACTTTAACTAAATGCATCCTTCAGAATGCTACTGGAAATCTTGGGTATACTGTAAAATATTGCTGAAGCAAGGGGGTTAACTTGGGGGGTGATTGTTAGAATAGTTTTCATTGTATTGTCAGCAAGACTTCCACTATAATTCATGATTTATGGTAAGAGATCAGCTGAAACCTCTTTCTTGTCTTGCAATTGTGTTTATGCTGGCAATGCACTTTCTACTAAAATCGTAGAAGCATAGAATATCAGGGTTGGAAGCGACCTCAGGAGGTCATCTAGTCCAACCCCTTGCTCAAAGCAGGACCAATCCCCAACTAAATCATCCCAGCCAGGGCTTTGTCAAGCCTGACCTTAAAAACTTCTCAGGAAGGAGATTCCACCACCTCCCTAGGTAACGCATTCCAGTGTTTCACCACCCTCATAGTGAAAAAGTTTTTCCTAATATCCAACCTAAACCTTCCCCACTGCAACTTGAGACCATTACTCCTTGTTCTGTCATCTGCTACCACTGAGAACAGTCTAGAGCCATCCTCTTTGGAACCCCCTTTCAGGTAGTTGAAAGCAGCTATCAAATCCCCCCTCATTCTTCTCTTCCGCAGATTAAACAATCCCAGTTCCCTCAGCCTCTCCTCATAAGTCATGTGTTCCAGTCCCCTAATCAGTTTTGTTGCCCTCTGCTGGACTCTTTCCAATTTTTCCACATCCTTCTTGCAGTGTGGGGCCCAAAACTGGACACACTACTCCAGATGAGGCCTCACCAATGTCGAATAGAGGGGAATGATCACGTCCCTCAATCTGCTGGCAATGCCCCTACTTATACATCCCAAAATGCCATTGGCCTTCTTGGCAACAAGGGCATACTGTTGACTCATATCCAGCTTCTCGTCCACTGTAATCCCTAGCTCCTTTTCTGCAGAACTGCTGCCGAGCCATTTGGTCCCTAGTCTGTAGCGGTGCATGGGATTCTTCCATCCTAAGTGCAGGACTCTGCTCTTGTCCTTGTTGAAACTCATCAGATTTCTTTTGGCCCAGTCCTCCAATTTGTCTAGGGCCCTCTGCATCCTATCCCTACTCTCCAGCATATCTACCTCTCCTCCCACTTTAGTGTCATCTGCAAACTTGCTGAGGGTGCAATCCACACCATCCTCCAGATCATTTATGAAGATATTGAACAAAACCGGCCCCAGGAACGACCCTTGGGGCACTCCACTTGATACCGGCTGCCAACTAGACATGTAGCCATTGATCACTACCCGTTGAGCCCGACAATCTAGCCAACTTTCTATCCACCTTATAGTCCATTCATCCAGCCCATACTTCTTTAACTTGCTGGCAAGAATACTGTGGGAGACCGTGTCAAAAGCTTTGCTAAAGTCAAGGAACAACATGTCCACCGTTTTCCCCTCATCCACAGAGCCAGTTATCTCGTCATAGAAGGCAATTAGATTAGTCAGGCATGACTTGCCTTTGGTGAATCCATGCTGACTGTTCCTGTTCACTTTTCTCTCCTCTAAGTGCTTCAGAATTGATTCCTTGAGGACCTGCTCCATGATTTTTCCAGGGACTGAGGTGAGGCTGACTGGCCTGTAGTTCCCAGGATCCTCCTCCTTCCCTTTTTTAAAGATGGGCACTACATTAGCCTTTCCAGTCATCCGGGACTTCCCCCGATCGCCATGAGTTTTCAAACATAATGGCCAATGGCTCTGCAATCACATCCGCCAACTCCTTTAGCACTCTCGGATGCAGCGCATCTGGCCCCATGGACTTGTGTTCGTCCAGCTTTTCTAAATACTCCCGAACCACTTCTTTCTCCACAGAGGGCTGGTCACCTCATCCCCATGCTGTGCTGCCCAGTGCAGTAGTCTGGGAGCTGACCTTGTTCGTGAAGACAGAGGCAAAAAAAGCATTGAGTACGTTAGCTTTTTCCACATCCTCTGTCACTAGGTTGCCTCCCTCATTCAGTAAGGGGCCCAAACTTTCCTTGACTTTCTTCTTGTTGCTAACATACCTGAAGAAACCCTTCTTGTTACTTTTAACATCTCTTGCTAGCTGCAACCCCAGGTCTGATTTGGCCTTCCTGATTTCACTCCTGCATCCCCGAGCAATATTTTTATACTCTTCCCTGGTCATTTGTCCAATCTTCCACTTCTTGTAAGCTTCTTTTTTGTGTTCAAGATCAGCAAGGATTTCACTGTTAAGCCAAGCTGGTCGCCTGCCATATTTATTATTTTTTGTACACATCGGGATGGTTTGTCCCTGTAACCTCAATAAAGATTCTTTAAAATACAGCCAGCTCTCCTGGACTCCTTTCCTCCTCATGTTATTCTCCCAGGGGATCCTACCCATCAGTTCCCTGAGGGAGTCAAAGTCTGCTTTTCTGAAGTCCAGGGTCCGTATTCTGCTGCTCTCCTTTCTTCCCTGTGTCAGTATCCTGAACTCAACCATCTCATGGTCACTGCCTCCCAGGTTCCCATCCACTTTTGCTTCCCCTACTAATTCTTCCCGGTTTGTGAGCAGCAGGTCAAGAAGAGCTCTGCCCCTAGTTGGTTCCTCCAGCACTTGCACCAGGAAATTGTCCCCTACCCTTTCCAAAAACTTCTTGGACTGTCTGTGCATCGCTGTATTGCTCTCCCAGCAGATATCCGGGTGATTGAAGTCTCCCATGAGAACCAGGGCTTGCGATCTAGTAACTTCCGTGAGTTGCCGGAAGACAGCCTCGTCCACTTCATCCCCCTGGTCCGGTGGTCTATAGCAGACTCCCACCATGACATCACCCTTGTTGCTCACACGTCTAAACTTAATCCAGAGACACTCAGGTTTTTCTGCAGTTTCATATTTGAGCTGAGCAGTCATATGGCTCCCTTACATACAGTGCAACTCCCCCACCTTTTCTGCCCTGCCTGTCCTTCCTGAACAGTTTATAACCATCCATGACAGTACTCCAGTCATGTGAGTTATCCCACCAAGTCTCTGTTATTCCAATCATGTCATAATTCCTTGACATCACCAGGACCTCCAGTTCTCCCTGCTTGTTTCCAAGGCTTTGTGCATTCGTATATAAGCACTTGAGATAACCTGCTGATCGCCCCTCTTTTTCAGTATGAGGCAAGACCCCTGCCCTCTTGCGCGCTCCTGCTTCCTCCTGGTATCCCACTTCCCCACTTACCTGAGGGCTTTGGTCTCCTTCCCCCGGTGAACCTAGTTCAAAGCCCTCCTCACTAGGTTAGCCAGCCTGCTTGCGAAGATGCTCTTCCCTCTCTTCGTTAGGTGGAATCCGTCTCTGCCGAGCACTCCTCCTTCTTGGAACACCATCCCATGGTCAAAGAATCCAAAGCCTTCTCTCCGACACCACCTGCGTAGCCATTCGTTGACTTCTGAGTTACAAGGTAACTGTCTAATATACTATTAGAGCACTCTATAAGAAAAATAGTTAACAGATTAGTGTCGAGGCCTCCCACTACATCATTACATATTATATTAGGACAACTTCTTTCTTGTTGCTTAAATTATGTGAATTAGTTAATTTTTTTCTTCTTTTAGCTTTAAATATTCAGCCAGGAAAAGTAAAAATAAAATAACCTCCCCCAGATTTTCTACCTCAGACCTGACATTATAGTATGTTACTGCACTGCAAAGTACCATCTATTGATTTCTTAGAAATGCATTATTGTGGTTTCTATGAATGATAAAGTTTTCAGCAGGCTTTCACACAGCAGCACTATACAGCAAGAGTCATGACAAATGAGACAATGGGGCTTTTTTCTTCACACTTGTAAATCATTAATCCTACCATGATATTAGTAAAATACTTGAAGGCTGTAAATTAGGACTGACTATCCTTCAAAAGGTATGCTCTAGCTCAAACAGAAATTATGGGCTTGATGCAGAAATTACTGGGTGAGGTTCTATAGCCTGTGTTATGCAGACAGTTAAATTAGATTATCACAATGGTCCCTTCCAGCCCTAAAATCTTTGACTATGAACAGCAGTAGGAATACAGAAATCAGATTAAAATTTGTAACACACACTGGCCAATCTTTTATCCACCTTCTCTTATTAATTTATACCTGGCAAAGTCTGATTGATTGCTTAATTATCCAAACTTCTTCCTGCCTTCTGTAGTCATGGCAATAGGGCTACCCCTGGATCACACCAGTTTTCAGATGTCTTCTGAGGATGTTTGGGAAACAAACAAATGAGGCAAACAACAACAAAGGATAGATATGGCAATTTCCTGTAATATCCTAAACAAATTTTATTGAATTAAATTAAACCTTACTAAATTAAACTTAATTCAATAAAGTTTGAGTATCTTAGTAATTCATTCTACTACAAATGCACATGTATTATTGGGGGATTATATTTAACTTTTGTAAAGGGGAGACAGACCTAATATAAATCCAGGGAAGCATTAAGAGATTTTAAAACAATGGACCAGATAAGATTGAATTTTTACCTCAGTGGGTTTCCTATGAAATACCTGGGAGGAGAGGAATGCTAATTACCCATCTCTGGACCCATCCTTTTGAAGCTGTGCCCTGAGGAGAAACCCATTGTCTCCTGATCACCTGTTAACTTAAGACAACATCAGAAGCCCAGACTGCATAGAAGACTGACTCTCAGATTCATGGGGTACTTGCTCTGCATTAACAGCTGTTATGAACATAGGTATGTCTATGCTGAAATAAAAGTCCCACAGCATGGCTGCGGCTGGCCCAGGTCAGCTGACTCAGACTCGGGCTGTGGGGCTATAAGTTGCTGTGTAAACATTCAGGCTTGGGTTGGAGCCCTGACTCTGGGTACCTCCCCACTCATGGTGTCCCAGAGCATGAACCCAAAAGCCTACACAGCAATTTTACAGTCCCGCAGCCTGAGCTCTTTGAGCTTTAACCAGCTGATCAGGGCCAGCCATGGATGTTTAACTGCTGTGTAGACGTATCCCTTGTGACCACAGAAAAACCCACTGGTGTGGTTTGAGGGACTGATCACTGGCCAGAGCCCTTACCTAATCTCTGGTACCGTTTTAACATGTGTGTAGGTTCTTTTATCATTTTAAACATGTTTTTCTGTAATGCTTTTGCCTTAAGAAGAAATGTGCTTACTTACAGAGAGCTTGTGGTAACTTATGTCTGTGGCAATTAGCCTGTTCAGAGCCTTCAAAAATAAAGCAAAGCACAGCAGGTCTGCTTGGATAGTGTGACTTTGCTAGGGGATTCACAGTGTAGGCAGAGAACTGTGCAGCCTGTATACACCCCGGTCAGCAGGGAGACCGTCTACATGTCTACATCCAAGAGACGGGATGTCATAAATATAAAGGGAAGGGTAAACCCCTTTGAAATCCCTCCTGGCCAGGGGAAAGCTCCTCTCACCTGTAAAGGGTTAAGAAGCTAAAGGTAACCTCGCTGGCACCTGACCAAAATGACCAATGAGGAGACAAGATACTTTCAAAAGCTGGGAGGAGGGAGAGAAACAAAGGGTCTGTGTCTGTCTGTATGCTGGGTCTTTGCCGGGGATAGACCAGGAATGGAGTCTTAGAACTTTTAGTAAGTAATCTAGCTAGGTAGGTGTTAGATTATGATTTCTTTAAATGGCTGAGAAAAGAATTGTGCTGAATAGAATAACTATTTCTGTCTGTGTATCTTTTTTGTAACTTAAGGTTTTGCCTAGAGGGGTTCTCTATGTTTTTGAATCTAATTACCCTGTAAGATATCTACCATCCTGATTTTACAGGGGGGATTTCTTTATTTCTATTTACTTCTATTTTTTATTAAAAGTCTTCTTGTAAAAAACTGAATGCTTTTTCATTGTTCTCAGATCCAAGGGTTTGGGTCTGTGGTCACCTATGCAAATTGGTGAGGCTTTTTATCCAACATTTCCCAGGAAAGGGGGGGTGCAAGTGTTGGGAGGATTGTTCATTGTTCTTAAGATCCAAGGGTCTGGGTCTGTAGTCACCTAGGCAAATTGGTGAGGCTTTTTACCAAACCTTGTCCAGGAAGTGGGGTGCAAGGTTTTGGGAAGTATTTTGGGGGGAAGGACGCGTCCAAACAGCTCTTCCCCAGTAACCAGTATTAGTTTGGTGGTGGTAGCGGCCAGTCCAAGGACAACGGGTGGAATATTTTGTACCTTGGGGAAGTTTTGACCTAAGCTGGTAAAGATAAGCTTAGGAGGTTTTTCATGCAGGTCCCCACATCTGTACCCTAGAGTTCAGAGTGGGGGAGGAACCTTGACACGGGACATCTGGGGAACTGGAAGCCTCAGAGTGGGTGTTCTTCCTGGACTGCAAGAGGGGAGTTCAGTCTACCCAATTTTTAAATCCCTCCTTCTACTTGTTTTGCACCCACAATTTTCACATTTCTTTGATTCTCTCCTTCTTAATGGGGCTTGTGACACTTCTGGGGGATTCACAAGGCTGTGGGGCACCTTGCTTACACCTGGCTTTTGTGTGAGGATGCCTACCCCTTACACTTGAGATTGCTACTCAGTTTAACACACAGCACTTAGATAAGTTTAGTGTGAAACAAGCAGAAGTTTATTTAACAAAGTGTAAAGATCTGAGTGAAAGCAAGTAGAAGGATTGGAAACAAATGGTTTCATATAAAATAAAATAATAAATCTCATCCTAGAATTTAGGCTTATTTAACTAAATACTTTTCTGTCTTATAGATCAATACTTACTCAAAGTCCTTCCAGCATCTTAGAGCCAGACTTGGCTGTGATCATCTGTCAGCTTACTCCTAGGTGAAAGAAAAAACCTTAACTCCCACCCTTGCTATGTAGTTAAGGACAATTGTTTTGTACCCCTGTAGGTCCCCTCTTCAGAGACTTAATTTGGGGTTCCTTTGTCTTTGAAAATTTTCAGGCCTATGCCTGACCCAGGCAGTAGACAGAGCCTGTCTCAACAGATGATTATTGTTCTATATGCTGTCTGAGTTAGCTCTGATGTTCAACAGGTGACAAGCTTTACTTCCACTGTTTTGGAATCTAATATTTTACATATCTCAAACTACTTCCTGTACAAACATCTTGCAGGGCAACAAAAATGAGTAGGGGTATGGAACAGCTTCTGTATGAGGAGAGATTAAAAAAACTGGGATCATTCAGCTTGAAAAAGAGATGACTAAGGGGCGATATGATAGAGATCTATAAAATCATGACTGGTGTGGAGAAAGTAAATAAGGAAGTGTTATTTACTCCTTCCCATAACACAAGAAATAGGGGTCACTAAATGAAATTAATAGGCAGCAGGTTTAAACCAAACAAAAGGAAGTATTTCTTCACACAACATACAGTAAACCTGTGGAACTCCTTGCCAGAAGATGTTGTGAAGGCCAAGACTATCACAGGGTTCAAAAAAGAACTAGATAAGTTCATGGAAGATTGGGCCATCAATGGCTATTAGCCAGGATGGGCAGGTATGGTGTCCATAGCCTCCATTTTCCAGAAGCTGGGAATGGGCAACAGGGGATGGATCACTTGATTATCTATTCTGTTCATTCCTTCTGAGGCTCCTGGCATTGACTACAATTGGAAGACAGGATACTGGGCTAGATGGACCTTTGTTCTGACCCAGTATGGCCATTCATATGTTCTTGCAACAATTAGGAAGACCAATGAGCTACTAGCTCTTGGCAGAGATCTCACGTGCCACCTTTTGTTGAACTATATGCATATCTCTGTAAAACCCTGTGTATCCCCTTTGCCTTCTACCAGTTGGTATGAAGGTGTTCCTGGGACACAGGGCTCAGACCGTTTAAGGCGCTGGGCACACCCAGCGAAGGGCTCAGCAGCCAAGTCTAAGCTTCACTGCTCACAGGACATTCAGGACCAGGCCCTTAGACAGCAGGTCCTCTGCAGACTTTCGTCTTGCTAGCCTTGTCAGCAAGAAGATTCCTCTAAGGGTATATCTTCACTACCTGCCTGATCGGCGGGCAGCGATCGATCCAGCGGGGATCGATTTATCGCATCTAGTTTAGATGCGATAAATCGATCCCCGAGCACTCTCCTGTCGACTCCTGTACTCCAGTGCCATAAGAGGCACAGGCAGCGTCAACGGGGGAATGGCAGCAGTCAACTCACTGCAGTGAAGACACCACGGTAAGTCGATCTAAGTACGTCGACTTCAGCTACGTTATTCACATAGCTGAAGCTACGTAACTTAAATCGATTCCCCCTTTTCCTCCCCCCACTGTAGACCAGGGCTAAGATACTAATGCAAATACCTTTAGATGATACAAGAAGCTAGTGGGATTTGTGGAAGGCTTCTAGAATACAAATATGTCATCTCTGGACCACAGTACACTACAGATCCACAAGATTAAGCAACCTATATCTCCTGGGGCACATTTCAGAAGCTTTTACTGTCTTTGTTGGGAGTGGCAGCTGAAAAATCAAGTGATGTCTCCACACTTCTCTCTTTCCACTTTTACTCCTACTTTCTTCTCTCTTGCCTTCATTTCCTGTCACTTCCCATGCACACTTGTTTCTCAGTTAACCCTTTGCATGCTTGCTTTCACTCTCTCCCTTTTGATTATTCTACCCTCCTTCCCCTACTCCTTTAAGTTTATCTTTTTTTTCCCCATGAGGAAAAAAATATATGAAAAAAAATCTTATGTGTCTTTAAAAATCAGTTGAATTTAATCTGGTACCATGGACACTAACATTCATTAATCATAACAGTATGGATATTGCATGGTGCCACTACAGGGCAGAATTAAGATGGTTTTGGAGCATTAATTGTGCATTTCTATACCTTACCATATTTGCATTTCTTTTAAATTTAACCTTTATGTGGGCTTGGGGAATAATCACACTATGCCTATTATGCTAAATTACTGATGTGCACTCTCAACTTTAAAGTAGTTTTGGCTAGAATTATCCATTAGAATATGGCAAACAATTTAGCTTTGTCAAGATGGGACACAGGTGATTATCTTCTTCCCAGAATTAGGTACTCAGATCCCACTATGGGCACATCTAAAAATATCTTACTCTCCAACATAGGATGTTCTCCGATTGCCAAAATACATGGTTGTCACTGATATTTTTTTAGTCCATGTATTGCTCAGGAAAGTTCCCTGGATGTGGAACCCCTCTGTTTCTTCAGGTAGCAGCAGATCAAGATTCCTCACACTGCTGCATAATGGCAGCCTTTAGGGACCACATCTAGGGGTTGAGAGTAGATTTCAGTTTCCACAGCTATTCAGTCCTTGGTCTGTCCTTCAGTTATGATAGTGACTACATATGTTTACTTGTCTGGTATTTCTTTGCCACTACAAACTAAACTGAGACCACAGATCAGCTGGATAAATCCAACAGATTTAAGAGAATGACAACTTTCAGTTCCTTTGGGTCAATGAAATGCCCATAGCCAGTTACCATGTAGCTTTAGAATGATTTAGAGACTCTTAGCTCAAGTTCTTGGTCCGGTTTTTCTGCTATACACAAGTGAAGCATTACACCTGGGATTAGGAGCTGCTCCTAACAATGCTTTCCATAAATACAGGAAATGGTTGTGTCATCCCAAGTGTTCGGTCCTTACACATTAAACAGGTGGGAAAACTGCAAAGGAAATCTTTTGAACTTGAATAATTAACAGTTTGGGTGGAGCACTGCATTAAGGCTTCTCTTTACTGTATTGGCCTTTCACCTCTGGAACTTGAGCTTCTAGCCAGAGTGATGTAATGGAATAGTCTTTGAACAGGACATTTAATAATAGAACATGAAATTAGCTAGAGAAAGATAATGGTCTCCATAACTATTTTTTCTTGGCCAATAAGTCTTAAGGACAGTGTACAGTTGAGACCTAATATTCAATTTGTGCAGGTTTATATTTTTAAAGAATAGCAAATGCTGAAAACAAATGCTATTAAACTGCTCCTTATCTTCGGTATCTGCTCCTGTCTTCTAATGGGTTGCTACCCAAAGGCTCAACTCCAGAAAGGAGCTGCAGGAGCCAGGATTCATCACCGAATTTGATCCTGTGGTTGGATCATTAGCTTCCCTAGCATGGGCTGGTACCGATAGGGAGTGCGACATGAAAGCTAATCCATGCCGCCCGCATATAAATGGATGTTGGTATTAAGAATAAGTATACAGAGAGTCCCTATGAGATTGAACGGGGAGGGACATGATGCTGTGTAAATGCCCCCGGTCGTGTTCTCTCCTGCACTCAGTCCAACCTTAGAAGCCAATCCCAACAGTGTGCAGGCAGAGGGTTTCTGCAGAGATCAGGGAAGGGGGTGAAATGCCACGGAACTGACACTCAGTCCTTCTACACTATACCCATGTCCAAATCTATAGCTTTTTGCTTCACTTGGCTCATGAAAGTAGATGGAAGCCCATGCCCAATTGAATCTAATTTAGTAAGCTATTGCTTATTAAACACTGTTCCCTTAAAAGGCTGTCCAAATGTCTCTGAAATAATCTAACCTACTATTCCCTCTAAAACGGCTAGCAGTGAGATATGTCTAACTCACTCATGGATGTCTAGTACTGCAGGATCTCTCCCATTGCAATGAGGAGTTAATTCTCGTAACATAAATCTTTCATTGGCCTTTGTTATGCAAGACCCTTACTGGTATTTACGTAGGTCTCTCCACGTCCTAGCTCCAAGCAGCATCGGTACCAAAATATCTTGAGAAAGGCAGTTTTCATTGTATTTTTGATCTTCCCAAAAGAAAGAAACCCTGGAAATCCTGCTAGCAAGGGCAGTTCCCCTGAGATTTCCAACCGGATCTCTAGAACAAAGACTTCTCAATAGGCATCAGTACTCTTAGGTGCTCACTTAAACTGAGCCTTTAACATTCACTCATCACTGCCACAGCTATATAAACATGAGTATTTTACAGCCACTGACAACCATGTAAGAGCCTTGCCATAAAACAGCTTCAGTGTGCCTTTCTTCTATAAGCCCCTAGCCAGCAAGAACAGAACCATCCAAACATTAGTACAGAACCACAGATGTGTATCCTCTGCTATCTAAATTACTCCCAAGATAATGTACACACCACAACAAAGTAACTCGTTACCACAGCACCGATGAGTGGTCTGGGGAAGGTGAATGAGACCAAAGATGGTTAATAGAGGATGCAGCATTCAGTCTCCAGTCACTGTCTTGAATAAAGTTCCAGGTCAGCAGGGAATGCATCTCATTGGCCTCTGAGGGCTGGACAGTAGCCTATGTGAAATGAGTTGGTGGCCTCCATATAATTTGTAGTGAACAGGGATCCATATTTCAAAAGCTACAGTCACAACTGGTGGTCTTTCTTGTCAAGACTGAAGCACATGAATATCACATAATATTAAGATATTCAGCACCACTGCTCATCCTATACCTGTACAATGCGTAAACGGATATTCAATATGGTATCTTATATGAGCAATATATTTCTTTAGTATCAAAGGGGCAGCCGGGTTAGTCCGTATCCACAAAAACAACAAGGAGTCTGGTGGCACCTTAAAGACTAACAGATTTACTTGGTCATAAGCTTTTGTGGGTAAAAAACTCACTTCTTCAGATGCATGGAGTGAAAATTACAGATGCAGGAGTAAATATATATGAAGAGAAGGAAGTTACCTTACAAGTGGAGAACCAGTGTTGACAGGACCAATACAATCAGGGTGTATGTGGTCCACTCTCAATAACTGATGAGGAGGAATCAATACCAAGAAAGGGAAAACTGGTTTTGTAGTGAGCCAGCCATTCCCAGTCCCTATTCAAGCCCAAATTAATTAAATTTGCAAATGAATTGTAGCTCTGCAGTTTCTCTTTGAAGTCTGTTTTTGAAGTCTTTTTGTTGTAAGTATAGCTACTTTTAAATCTGTTATAAAATGTCCACAGAGATTGAAGTGTTCTCCTACTGGCTTTTGTATGTTACCATTCCTGATGTCTGATTTGTGTCCATTTATTCTTTTACATAGAGACTGTCCGGTTTGGCCAATGTACATGGCAAAGGGGCATTGCTAGCACATGATGGCATATATCACATTAGTAGATGTGCAGGTGAATGAGCCCCTGATGGTGTTGCTGATGTAGTTGGGTCCTATGATGGTGTCCCTTGAATAGATATGGGGACAGAGAAGGCAATGGGGTTTGTTACAGGGATTGGTTCCTGGGTTAGTGTTTCTGTGGTGTGTAGTTCCTGGTGAGTATTTGCTTCAGGTTGGGGGGCTGTCTGTAAGCGAGGATTGGCCTGCCTCCCAAGGCCTGTGAGAGTGGGGGATCATTTTCCAGGATAGGTTGTAGATCAATGATGACGTGCTGGAGACGTTTTACCTGGGGGCTGTACATGATGGCCAGTGGTGTTCTGTTATTTTCCTTGTTGGGCCTGTACTGTAGTAGGTGACTTCTGGGTACCCATCTCGCTCTGTCAATCTGTTTCTTCACTTCTCCAGGTGGGTATTATTTAAGAATGCTTGATAAAGATCTTGTTGGTGTTTGTCTCTGTCTGAGGGATTGAGCAAATTCGGTTGTATCTTAGGGCTTGGCTGTAGACAATGGATCATGTGATGTGTCCTGGATGGAAGCTGGAGGCATGTAGGTAAGTATAGCAGTCAGCAGGTTTCTGGTATAGGGTGGTGTTTATGGGACCATCACTTATTTGCACTGCAGTGTCCAAGAAGTGGATCTTGTGTGTGGACTGGTCCGGGCTGAGGTTGATGGTGGGGTGGAAATTGTTGAAATCCAGGTGGAATTCTTCAAGGACCTCTTTCCTGTGGGTCCATATGATGAAGATGTCATCAATGTAGCCCAAGTAGAGGAGGGGCGCTAGGGGACGAGAGCTGAGGAATCACTGTTCTAAGTCAGCCATAAACATGTTGGCATACTGTGGGGCCATGCGGGGACCCATAGCAGTGCCGCTGACTTGAAGGTATAAGTTGTTCCCAAATCTGAAATGGTTGTGGGTGAGGACAAAATCATTCGACTGAAATGCAATGGTTTCTGTTAAAATAACCGGTTAGAAGCCATGTGACTCTAGTGTGTTCCACATAGTGATCTTGTACAAAAACTATCTCCCTCTTCTTCCCCCATACACTAAGATTCCAACGAGAACTACTTTAAACTACTGTTTTTGACAGAGCCCTCTGATAAACGGGTGCACAGGGGGAAAATAGTAACGCAAGTCCGGCATGACATGAACAACTCAGATCCAGCTTAGCTTTAGATGTATTCCCCTTTGATGGATCTTTATGGTTGGCTGCAAGACAGAATTGCTTACAGATCACTGATGGATCTTCTTTGACACATAATAATGCTGCAAAATCAGAAACAAAGAGCTTCAAATAATAGCTAAAATATTGATGAAAATTTTTTGAAATATTATTTTCCTAGCAGCAGAGTCCCCACTCCTCTTCTTATCCTCCAAGGAAAACCTTTTGGGTTGAGCAGCCTGACTTCAAAAGCAAGGATCTGATCAATAAAACTTAGATTTATTATGACTGTCAGCAAAGTACCTTATTTGACTGTTCATACTATTACATGCTGTGCTGTAACCCAACAGAAGAGACAAGACACACCATGATGACTTGGGTTTAAATGAAGTTTTTTCCTTTCCCTTGCACTTCCCCTCCTCACCCTCCACCCAGTCTGGAGAAAACCATCCCATTGTCTAGGCCTTAAATGAGTTTGAGACATCAGAGCGAACATAAGTGACATGAAAAATGTTTTAATCTATCAGTTCTGAGGGGTAGTGCAACCTCCTGGTGCTGAAGGAATTAATCAGTTTAGAGCTTGCCTCATTCATAGCTCTGTATCACATTCACCCAGCCAAGCTATATGAATATACTCTTTCTTTATACAAATCATTTTTTCACCCATGGGACTAATGCTTGGTGTTTCATACTAATGTATAATGAAGAAATCATGCCCAGCATCCATATAAAAGGATCATTTTCTGTCTGACTGCTTCAAGTTCATGCATCACTATGGGTGAAACAGGTCAGGTTGGAAGTTGAAATCTTCACATGCAATCAAAAAATATCCATCTTTTTGTTTTGTGTTGGTATAATGCCTAGCACAAAGATGTCCTGGTTCATGACTGGGGCTCCTAGCACTATGATAATACAAATAATAAATAATCATATACATTTATCAAGGTAGCACCCTTCTGAGCTTTAATTTGATAGTGTGAACCCTGAAAATTATTACAAATGCTGCTGAGCACAGCTTGTGTTTTGGGTTCTATAGTGACATGTTACCCTAAGTCAGCGTTTTTCAAAGTTTGGGAAGTCATGATGCAGTACTGGGTCCTGGCATGTCAGGCACTGGGTCGCTCTGGTCAGCACCGCCAACCGGGACGTTAAAAGTCCCGTCGGCGGTGCTGCCCGGCTAAGGCAGGCTAGCGCCTACCTGTTCCGACACCGCACTGCACCCCGGAAGTGGCCAGCAGCGGGTCCAGCTTCTAGGCGGGGAGCCACGGGGCTCCACACGCTGCCCCTGCCCTGAGCACCGGCTCCGCACTCCAGCCAATGGGAACTGGGGGGGGAGGTGGTGCCTGCGGACGAGAGTCACGCATCTCCACCTAAGAGCCAGACCTGCTGCTGGCTGCTTCCATGATGCAGTGTGGCCTGTGATGCCAGGACAGGCGGGAAGCCTGCCTCTGCACCTCAGCTGCGCCGCTGACCAGGAGCCGCCGGAGCTAAGTCTGCGCCTCAACCCCATGCCCCAATCCCCTGCCCCAGCCCTGAGCCACCCCACCCCCAACATGGACCCCTCCAGCACCCCAAGCCCCTCATCCCTGGCCCCAGCCCAGAGCCTGCCCCCCCAGCGCAGAGCCCTGACCCTCTCCTGCACCCCAATCCCCTACTCAGCCCAGAGCTCCCTCCCATACCCTGAAGCCCTCATTCCTGGCCCCACTCCGCAGCCTGCACCCCAACCCTTTGCCCCAGCCCTCAGCCCCTCCCACACTCCAAACCCCTCATCCCCAGCTCCACTGGGTCTTGGGCATCAATAATTTTCTTCAACTGAGTCCCCAGAAAAAAAGTTTGAAAACCACTGCCCTAAGTAACAGTACACATAGTGACAGGTTTCAGAGTAGCAGCTGTGTTAGTCTGTATTCGCAAAAAGAAAAGGAGGACTTGTGGCACCTTAGAGACTAACCAATTTATTTGAGCATAAGCTTTCGTGAGCTACAGCTCAAATAAATTGGTTAGTCTCTAAGGTGCCACAAGTACTCCTTTTCTTTTTGCGAGTACACATAATGTATCTGATAACATTATAAGTAAAGTGTACAGTGAAATTCACAGATGTCCCCAAATTTTTGTTTTCTCTTATTTATGTTAGTCTCACTGTTTTTAAAACAGGAGTCGTCACAAGTGTGACGTAACCAGATATCCAGTATTTTCAGAAAACACAATTTTCTCCTTTGAAGGGGACCACAAGATTAATTTGGGAATGAAAGGTTTGACATAAACACCCATCCTGTAAATATTTAAGCAAATGCTAAATGTTATGCATAGTGAGCAGTGGTGCTGGTGAGAAAATTTTATTGAAACAGTTTTCCATCAAAAAATGTTCTTTTAATTAAATGAAAGACAAGGTATGTGAGGTAATATATTTTATTGGACCAACTTCTATTGGTAGAAGGGGATTTTTTTTTAACAAAATCACATTGATTTTGATAAAATTTTGCTTTAAAAAAATTGAAAAAACCCACACATTTTGAAGATAAACTAAAATTCTAAATGGGACGTTTGGACAAAATTACTTTTGTTTTACAATGTACTTTATTCTATGTTTTTAAAAGTGACAAGATAGAAGTGAAATGTTTCAAATTTATCAGAACATTTTGACTGACCCAAAACAAAATTGTGATGAATATTCCTGTGTGGGTCTCAGATCTTGGAGGAAAATATTTATGCTCAAGGCCATCGTTTTCTTTCAAGTTGTCTCTCCTTCTGGAGTCTCACCCCTTACCTCTTCAATTTATCCCAAATTCTGCCACTGAAATCACTTACCATGACCACACCCAGTTCCCCTTCAAATTCTTTTACTGACTTCTTCTCATCTTCCTCATCCAATTTAAGATCTTTGTCCTCACTTTCAAGGCATTAAATCCTTGTGACTCCTGCCTACCTCTCTGCTGACCTCCTCACCCCATTTACTCAGCCCTTTTGTTTCCTTCTCCCATTCACCCATCTCCAGGTCTTTCTCCATGTACTACCCTTTTGCTTAGAACTCCTTCCCTGACCTATTCTGCAGTGCCTTCTAGTAAATGACAATCTCTCTCTCAAAAAAAAAATCCAACCAAAAATCATGGAACCGACAAGATGCATGCCCTATTGTTCCCCATCCCAACTTAATTGGTTCTTCAAGGCAGGGTGCTGATGCTCTGCTTTTATATTCTTATTTTAAATTATATATATGTTTTTGGAACAAACAACTGTGTAGGATTTTCCAACTTTCCAATGTTATCCACAGGACTGATTCATTATCAGTTGTAAAGAAACCAATGAACAGGGAATCAGGCCAAGATTACACACACTTTTTATTGATAGATGGGCTAAGCTAATCGTATTTACCATGCAAACAGTGATGATTGAAAGCAAGAGGAAGGAAATGATGAAAATATGGGAGGAATACATGGCAGAGACTAATGGCTTTTAAGACTCATCATGGTTGTTCGTAAAATTACATTGGGGGAATGTTACATTAGTTTATTTGCGAGTTATTTCACAGATTTAAGTATATTGTGAGACTTTTATAACATAGGTCTCAAATAACTTCTGTTTGATTGACCCAAATGCATTGTTTCCACACTGAGCCAGGACGTGTAATGTTGATCTTCAGCTATTTCATTACCATAAGCAATTTTTTTTTGCCATAGTTGCAGAAATTGTGGAGCAGCTCCAGCTCTCAGTGAACTTCCTACCATTGTCATAAATCAAAACTAGACTCTTTCCCCTGGATGTGTGCATTTGTAAATCAACAGCTTGGCTATAATGCGTTTGTTTATGAAAGTGTGATGAGTCATGTGCAGTGAATATTTTAATTTGTTTCCCTGTGTTGTTAAAGTTAAAGTCATACAAAAAATTTTTTTAATCATCATGTACTTTTTCACTGTTTCCTAATTAAATCTGTTTTGAAAAGGGAAAAGCCCATTACCTTAAACTCATAGTTATAAAAGTATTGTGACAGCTAGTTAAGCACGGTTTCATGTTACCTTTATTTTGCAATCAAAGCTTGGCTCATATTAAACATTTTCTCCTAGCTTTTGCCTGTTTCCATTTATTAATTTCCGATTACAGAATAATCTTCTGCTATTAAATAACTGATAAATAATTCAGTCACATAAGTAGCAAATTATATAGCCAAGTCCTTTGTTGATGTGATTTGCCATTCTGTTGTATTTAAATCCCAGATTTTGCACTATCTCCCTTTGGCAATGACTGTCTTTGTATTATTTGTGCATACAATGCCTTATACAACTGGGCCCTTGATTGGGATTCTTAGCTGCTAATGCAATAGAAACAGCATATATTATTATTATCATAACCAAGCATACCTTTCTGGAAAAGGAACCCTGTATCATATTTCCTTAACATCGTTAGCTAACAGTCCCCTTTGTGTCTCCTCCCATATGACCAGGCCATTTTCTTTATGATCCCTTAGCTATCACTTGACTATCGAGCCCTAAGTGCCAAGACGTTATATGGCTTGCAGTCAACTCCTCTCACATGAGGATCTGTCCACTTTCATTTCCACTTTAATTTCAGTGGGACGGTGCATATAGTTAAATATATGCTTTTGCAGGATCAGAGCTGAAGTGAAATTTACAAATACTTAGGGTATCTCTACGCTGCAATTAAAAACTCACGACTGGCCTGTGCTAGCTGACTCAGGCTCATGGGGCTCAGGCTATGGGGCTGTTTAATGGCGGTGTAGGTGTTTGGGCTTCCCTCCCACATCTCAGGGTCCTAGAGCCCAAGCTCCAGCCCAGCCCAAATGTCTACATGACAATTAAACAGCACCTTAGCTGAGCCCCATGACCCCAAATCAACTGGCACAGACCAGCTCTGGGTTTTTCATTGGAGTGTAGCCATACCCTTAGATACCAATGTAATTAAAAACAAGGTAGTAGTCCTCAGACATTTTCGTTATCTTAAAGCACAGTGCCAGCTCCAAAAGCAGTTCCAGAGAAGGCACTATACAGCCAGGCAATCATCACGTGACCTTTTACATAGGTCTATGTGATTTAATTCTGAAAAAATGTCTCCATGTGCACTCACACCCCAAACAAGGACTTTGTAGTTGACAACAGATGTAGATTCTTTGGTTATTAAAAACAAACATTTCATGAATCATAGAAGATTAGGGTTGGAAGAGACCTCAGGACCAACCCCTACTCAAAGCAGGACCAACACCAACTAAATCTTTCCAGC
The DNA here is from genome assembly GCF_965140295.1 of Lepidochelys olivacea. Taxonomy (NCBI): domain Eukaryota; kingdom Metazoa; phylum Chordata; order Testudines; family Cheloniidae; genus Lepidochelys; species Lepidochelys olivacea. The sequence continues at coordinate 50,536,285 of NC_140421.1, read as the reverse complement.
AACGGCTTTGTCAAGCCGGGCCTTAAAAACCTCTAAGGATGGAGATTCCAGCATCTCCCTAGGTAACCCAGTCCAGTGCTTCACCACCCTCCTAGTGAAATACTTTTTCCTAATATCCAACTTAGACCTCCCACACTGCAGCTTGAGACCATTGCTCTTTGTTTTGTCATCTGCCACCACTGAGAACAGCTGAGTTCCATCCTCTTTGGAACCCCCCTTCAGGTAGTTGAAGGCTGCTATCAAATTCCCCCTCACTCTTCTCTTCTGCAAACTAACTAAGACCAGTTCCCTCAGCCTCTCCTCGTAAGTCATGTGCCCTGGCCCCCTAATCATTTTTGTTGCCCTCCACTGGACTCTCTCCAATCTGTCCACTTCCTTTCTGTAGTGGGAGCCCCAAAACTAAACGCAATGCTCCAGGTGTGGCCTCACCAGTGCCAAATAGAGGGGAATAATCATTTCCCTCGATCTGCTGGCAATGCTCCTACTAATGCAGCCCAATATGCCGTTAGACTTCATGGCAACAAGGACACACTGCTGACTCATATCCAGCTTCTCATCCACTGTAATGCCCAGGTCCTTTTCTGTAGAACTGCTGCTAGCCAGTCGGTCCCCAGCCTGTAGCAGTGCATGGGATTCTTCTGTCCTAAGTGCAGGACTCTGCACTTGTCCTTGTTGAAACTCATCACATTTCTTTTGGCCCAATCCTCCAATTTGTCTAGGTCACTCTGGACCCTATCCCTACCCTACATCATATCTACCTCTCCCCCCGGCTTAGTGTCATCCACAAACTTGCTGAGGGTGCAATCTATCTCATCATCCAGATCATTAATAAAGATGTTGAACAAAACCAGCCCCAGGACCAACCCCTGGGGCACTCCGCTTGATACTGGCTGCCAACTAGACATCGAGCCATTGATCACTACCCGTTGAGCCCGACAATCTAGCCCGCTTTTTATCCACCTTATCGTCCATTCATCCAATTCATACTTTTTTAACTTGCTGGCAAGAATACTGTGGGAGATCGTATCAAAACTTTGCTAAAGTCAAGGTATATCATGTCCACCGCTTTCCCCATATCCACAGAGCCAGTTATCTCATCATAGAAGGCAATCAGGTTGGTCAGGCATGCTTTGCCCTTGGTGAATCCATGTTGACTGTTCCTGATCACCTTCCTCTGCTCCAAGGGCTTCAAAATGGTTTCCTTGAGAACCTGCTCCATGATTTTTCTGGGGACTGAGGTGAGGCTGAACGGTTTGTAGTTCCCCGGGTTCTCCTTCTTCCCTTTTTAAAAGATGGGAATTATATTTGCCTTTTTCCAATCATCCAAGACCTCCTCTGATTGTCACGAGTTTTCAGAGATAATGGCCAATGGCTCTGCAATCACATCAGCCAATTCCCTCAGCACCCTCGGATGCATTGCAGCCGGCCCCAGGAACTTGTGCATGTCCAGCTTTTCTAAATAGTCCTTAACCTGTTCTTTCACCACTGAGGGCTGCTCACCTCCTCCCCATACTGTGTAGCCCAGGACAGCAGTGTGGGAGCTGACCTTGTCTGTGAAGACCAGCATTGAGGCAAAAAAAAGCATTGAGTACTTCAGCTTTTTCCACATCATCTGTCACTAGGTTGCCTCCCCCATTCAGTAAGGGTCCCACACTTTTCCTGACCACCTTCTTGTTGCTAACATACCTGTAGAAACCTTTCTTGTTACCTTTCATATCCCTTGCTAGCTGCAACTCAAGTTGTGTTTTGGTCTTCCTCATTACACCCCTGCATGCTCGAGCAATATTTTTATACTCCTCCCTAGTCATCTGACCAAGTTTCCACTTCTTGTAAGCTTCCTTTTTGTGTTTATGCTCAAAGATTTCACTGTTAAGCTGTCATAAATATAAAGGGAAGGGTAAACCCCTTTAAAATCCCTCCTGGCCAGAGGAAAAATCCTCTCACCTGTAAAGGGTTAAGAAGCTATAGGTAACCTCGCTGGCACCTGACCAAAATGACCAATGAGGAGACAAGATACTTTCAAAAGCTGGGAGGAGGGAGAGAAACAAAGGGTCTGTGTCTGTCTATATGCTGCTTTTGCCGGGGATAGAACAGGAATGGAGTCTTAGAACTTTTAGTAAGTAATCTAGCTAGGTATGCGTTAGATTATGATTTCTTTAAATGGCTGAGAAAAGAATTGTGCTGAATAGAATGACTATTTCTGTCTGTGTGTCTTTTTGTAACTTAAGGTTTTGCCTAGAGGGATTCTCTATGTTTTGAATCTAATTACCCTGTAAGGTATCTACCATCCTGATTTTACAGGGGTGATTCCTTTACTTCTATTTACTTCTATTTCTATTAAAAGTCTTCTTGTAAGAAAACAGAATGCTTTTTCATTGTTCTCAGATCCAAGGGTTTGGGTCTGTGGTCACCTATGCAAACTGGTGAGGATTTTTACCAAACCTTTCCCAGGAAGTGGGGTGCAAGGGTTTGGGAGGATTTTGGGGGGAAAGACGTGTCCAAACTACGTTTCCCAGTAAACCCAGTTAGAGTTTGGTGGTGGCAGTGGATATTCCAAGGACAAAGGATAAAATTAATTTGTACCTTGGGGAAGTTTTAACCTAAGCTGGTAAAAGTAAGCTTAGGAGGTTTTCATGCAGGTCCCCACATCTGTACCCTAGAGTTCAGAGTGGGGGAGGAACCTTGACATAAGCCAAGCTGGTTGCCTGCCATATGTGCTATACTTTCTGCACATCAGGATGGTTTGTTCCTGCACCCTCAGTAAGGCTTCTTTAAAATATAGCCAGCTTTCCTGGACTCCTTTCCCCCTCATATTAGCCACCCAGGTGATCCTGCCCATCAGTTCCCTAAGGGAGTCAAAGTCTGCTTTTCTAAAGTCCAGGGTCCATATTTTGCTACTCTCCTTTCTTCTTTTTTTAAGGATCCTGAACTCAACCATCTCATGGTCACTGCTGCCCAGGATGCCACCCACTTCTACTTCCCCTACCAATTCTTCCCTGTTTCTGAGCAGCGGGTCAAGAGGAGCAAGGCCGCTAGTTGGTTCCTCCAGCACTTGCACCAGGAAGTTGTCCCCAACACTTTCCAAAAACTTCCTGAATTGTCTGTGTACTGCTGTATTATTGCTCTCCCAGCAGATGCCAGGGTGATTGAAGGGTGATTTGAGCAAGTATCAGAAAGAAAGAAAAAGGAGCATCCAGAAATAATGTCCATACATTTTTCTTGGAGTCAAACTGAAAGAGTCTTCTTTCTAGCATGCACTGAATTATTGAAGAACATTTTCATCCCTAGAGTTAAGGTTCTATTAGAATCTAAGTTCTTTAGGGCCACAAACTGTCTATTCATAGTGTGTGTGTGTGTGTGTGTGTACAGTGTCTACCACCATCATAGAAAAGTAGGTCTGGAAGTGGGAGGTGTCATCTAGTCCAGCCCCTCGCACTGAGACAGGACCAAGTAAACCTAGACCATCTCTGATAGTTCTTAAATCTAACCTGCTCTTTAAAACCTCCAATGATAGGGATTCCACAGCGTCCCTTGGAAGCTTATTCCAGAAGTTAACTATCCTCATAATTTGGAAAACATTTCTAACATCTAACCTAAATCTCCCTTGCTGCTGACTAAGTTACTTATTTCTACCTTCAGTGGACATGGAGAACAATTGATCACTGTCCTCTTTATAGAAGCCTTTAATATATATGAAATCTGTTATCAGGTCCCTTGTCAGTCTTCTTTTCTCAAAAGTAAATATTCTGAATTTTTTTAACCTTTCCTCATAGGTCAGGTATTCTAAAGTTTTTTATCACTTTTGTTCCTCTTCTCTAGACTCTCTCCAATTTGTACATATTTTTCATTAAGCCTGGCACCCAAAACTGGACACTATACTCCATTTGGGGCCTCAGTGTACCAAGGAGAGTGGGACATTTACCTCCTGTGTCTTACATACGACACTCCCTGTTAATATACATTAGAATGATATTACTCTTTTTCACAACTGCATTACAATGTAGGTTCATATTCAATTTGTGATCCACTGTAATCCACAGATACTTGTTTGCAGTACTACTGCCTACCCAATAATTCCTCATTTTGTAGTTGGTATTTAATTTTTCCTCAAGTGAAGTACTTTTGCACTTGTCTTGATTGAATTTCATCCAATTTCTCAAGGTCACTTTTGGATTCTAATACCATCCTCTAAAGTGTTTGCAGTTCCTCTCCTCTTGGTATCATCTGCAGATATTATAAGCACACTCCATTATCCAAGTCATTAATTAAAATATTGACTAGTACTGGACCTACGAGGGACCCTACTATATGCATACTCCCAGTTTGAAAGTGAACTATTGATAACTACACTTTGAGTAGTTTTTCGGGTAGTTATGCACCCACCTTATAGTAATTTCATGTAGATCATGTTTCTCTAGCTTACTTATAAGAATGTCATGTGGGACTGTGTCAAAAGCTTTACTAAACTCAAAATACCACATCTGCTGCTTCCTTCTATTCACTAGTTCAGTAACCCCAGCATTGAAGTACATTAGGTTAGCTAGGCATAATTCGTTTTTGACAAAACTACATTGGCTATAACTTACAACCCTATTATCGTCTAAGTGCATACAAATTGCTCATTTAAAAATGTGTTCCAGTATCTTTCCAGGTATCAAAGTTAGACTGACTGGACTATAATTCCCTGGGTACTCTTTGTTTCCCTTTTTAAAGAAGGGTACTATATCTCCAGGCCTCTGGAACCTCATAAATCCTCCATAAGTTTTCAAAGATAGCTTCCGCTAGTTCAGTATGTACCCTAGGATGAATTTCATCAGGCCGTGCTGACTTGAATACATCTTTCCCTATATTCTGGCTTATGTTCCTTCCCCCTTGTTGTTAATATTAATTGTGTTAAGCATCTAGTCACAATTAACCTTTTTAGTGAAGACTGAAGGAAAATAGGCATTGAACATCTTGGCCTTCTTGATGTCATCCATTATTAACTCTCCTTCCTTGCTAAGTAGAGACCTACACATTCCTTCACCTTTCCCTTGCTCCTAAAGTATTTATAGGAGACTCTGATTCTAAGACTTGGGTACCTGAGCTTCAGGGGAATAATGTTTTACATGCGCCAAAAGATGCATGAGAACAGTTTATTACACAGAAAGTGTTTAGATACTTAAAATATAATTTAAATAACTGTAGTCGCCAAGTCCACAAGCACTTAGAAGATGACATTTCTTTAATGAAACAAGGAACAATAATTATATTTAGCTAATTAATATAATGTAAAAGTTTTTATGATTTTCATAATGCAATAAGGCATATTCAATCTAATCCATACCCCCAAGATATGAACAGACCTGTTTCTTGACAGAGAAAAAGGATTTTTTTAATTAGCGTTACAGAAATGTGATACCATTCTTTCTAACCAATTAGCCTAACTAGAAATAGGACAAATACCTACAAATCTTCCACCATCTAAAAAACAAAAACAAAACAAAAAATCTCTCTCAAGAAGACAAAAATCATTGTATTAAAGAACCTTCTGGCAAACAGAATGTTCTGAAATCAAAGTGATGTTTCAAAACAAGTCACAATAACCTGTTCTTTAGTTTTCCATGTCTCCTCCATGTAATTTCAAAATGACTTGCCAATAGTAATTTACTACCATTATAATTCCTTTTTTAAAGCTCCTGTCAGTTGGTTTGAGGGGAACATATGATTCACATCACTACAGTTAATGCATGAATTGTTTAGTAAAAAGAAAACTGTAGAATAATCAAAGCTCATATTTTCCAATAGATATTTCTGCCAAAATACAGCTGCATCAAAATATTTGCTTTTAAATTGTTTTAAGGGGCTACGTAATAGCCACACTCAACACTGAAACACCATAGTTGTGTAATTACTTCAAAGACAGGACCATAAACGCAATATGAAAACATGCAAAGTACCTCCCAAATAATAGATTCACAATTCTGAGGTGTTGAGTAGGACCAGTTCCTCAGCTGTTGCAAATCACTGTAGCTCCTGTGAAGTCAATGGAGGTATTAACGCTGATGTTCACCAGCTGAAAATACAAGTCAGAGGGTTGATATTATTTTATTTGTATTAGCATTTGTAATAGTACTCTTCACTATAATAGCAGCCTGATCTCCCAGCACTAATGTTAACAGACATTAATGAATTATGCCTCCCAACACCCTGCTTCAGTTGGTGTTATCTTCATTTTCTAGGGAAACCAAAACTATGACTCGTGTAACGCAGCAAATCTGTGGCAGAAACATGGTTAGAACCTTTGACCCAAGAACCTCTTGATGCAAACTGGCAGAGGGCACAGGGGTGCATAATGGTTACAGGGATCCCCTGTGTCTGGTATTTACATACTAGTATACCAAAGAGTGTCATATGTGAGGTGTCTACTGAAAGCCAGAGTCACACTTGGTCATCATAATCTTTGTGAAATGTATGTGCAGATAGTATATAAGGAGATGTGTGTACATTGGAAATTATGTTTTTAAAGCCTTGAAATTAAAGGGTGGTCACCCAGACATGACATGCCTTGACCAGACAACAGGTGGGAGACACCTTATTTCCCTGACTGACCACTGTGTATTGTGTCTTACAATGGAAGTCTATTTGCATACTGTGTCCAATTCTAACAGAGAGTATGGGGACTGCAGGAGAAGAAATTAACAGGAAGAAGTGAACAGAGACGGGACCATATTTACAGGTGAAGGACAAAGGACTAAGCCTAATATATCTACGGATGACAAATTGCCAGTGGGTATGATCATATGAAAGGAAGGTCTCAGCCATGCTGGTTGAAAAATTTTGAGAGAAGGACTTTGGGTAAAATAATAAGCATAAGTTACTACAAAGAACCAGCAGCAAGTAGACATTCCACAAATCAATTGCTAGCTACCAGGATTAAGAGGAAAAACTCAGAACACCATCCCTAACCAGTTTCACACCATTCCTACACAATTTCCATCTACATTTTAAAAGAAACATGTTGTTCATTTTATTACTTGTTTTAATTAGCTTCTGCCTATAATTACCACATTTCCCTCTGTGGAGCTGCACTTATTCTGTTAGACCCGAGGAGTTGTAGCACTCTTATCTTTTCCCCATTTATAAGTAGATTTTTGGTGTTGTACAGTGGAGGCTGGTACTGGTGTTTCACTGAAGATCCCTCTGTTACATCTGTACTCAACTGCTCATTTGCTGGGTTTGCTCCTGAGTGATAATTTTTGATGTTGATCCGAAAGACATAAAGTTGTATAACTTAAGTGAAGAGGAGGATGATTTGTGTAGGATGTTGAATGCTTGTAAAGATCAGTCTATTTTGTAGATAAACACAGAGAAACACGGCTGTGGTTGCATAATAGCCATTAGCTTTAGGCCTGGCCTTCACTAGAAAATTAGGTCAGCAAAACTACATTGCTCATGGGTGTGAAAAATCCACACCCCTGAGCGGCGTAGCCAACCCAACCTAAGCCCCCATGTAAACAGAGCTAGGTTGATGGAAGAACCTAGGGGAGGTGGATTACCTATGCCAAAGAGAGAATTCCTCCCTTTGGTATAGGTAGTATCTACACTGAAGCATTACTGCAGCACAGCTGTAGCTGTGCCATTATAACATTTTAAGTAGAGACATATCCAAATAAAATTGTCCACTTGTGTGCAGCTGTGAAACTTATCATGTGTTGTGGAACCTGTTAGGCTGCAGTTTATAACTCCAGGGAACTGTGGCAGGACCATTAGAAGCTTACGTTCACACTGACTCTGTATAAGGTTTCTCTCTATCCTTTTCAATAACGTATATATCTACTTCTTTGTTTGTCCATTTTTTTGAACTGTAAAGCACAGTTAGTCATCTATATTTTTGGAAGAAGCACATACTTTTAAAACTTGTGATTAACATCATACCAGATGGTGGTGTTGTGGGAGCTGATGGGGTAGGAAATTTCAGTATTTCTGAGATCATGGTTGCTTAAAAATGTTTCTGATATAAGACAGGAAATGGACAAAGTACACCTTTTTGATTTAGACTGTCCAAAGCACTAGCAAATATATTGTAAACAAGAACCTTGCACAGTTGGGTGAAGGACAAGAAGACCAAATGGCTTTTCCGCTTCATTTTCTCTCATTCTGATTTTTCTTTTCTACCTAAAGTTACAGGGCCAAACTCTAAGCTCTCTGGGGCAGGAAATGCCATTTACCACAATATTACTCCTTTTGACCTGAGCAGTTAGCCAATATTTGGGGTCTTGTAAGTTGTTTTGTTAGGAAGAGAGATTGATTAGAGTCAGGTATTTCTTTGATGTAATCCTGTTTATTTACAAAGAACCTACACAAAGTTCTGTTTTCCTGAACACCTATGAACCACTCAGCATGAGATTAGGAGTACTTGTGGCACCTTAGAGCATGAGATTGTTTCCTTGCTCAGTATTCCTGCCTTCTTTTTCCAGCCAGCATTCTACCCAAAAATATCTTTCTGCAGTCTTTTCTCTCTCACTCTCAATCAATCAATCAATCAATCCCTGGACCCATGCATTCGCATTCATCCCCAGTGAAAGGCTCCACCTACGTAGCTCAGCTCCTGACTGGTCTTGCATGTGGCCTGTGTTTTGGACGGTGCCGCCTATAGTTTCAGTTATCTTACTCCAAAAAGGAGCTTACCCGCTTCTTACACTTATCCTGAATGAAGGACAGCTATTATACCCACCAGCTACAACAAGGTTTCACACAACCTTCAGCTTAACAACACAGTGTAACACAATAGGGCCTGCCTGAGGCGCTATGACAACATAAATATTAAATATAATAATTCTACTCCGTTACATCTGTTGGGAGGGATTGTCCCCTCTGCTGTGGTCTTTTTATACTGCTGTAGCCATGTCGGAGAGCCCTCAGTCTGGCCAGGGAGAATTTCCCCTAGCAAGGCTTAGCTCAAGGGCACCTTCTGCTGCCCAAAAAGGTGCCTACTACAAACCAAGTAGGGTAAGGGGCAGCAGGGACATGCTGGGAGTGGAGTCACAACACATGGCGCTGCAGGGATTCCTCTCAGCACTGCTAGCCAAGAACAGAGAAGGCTATGCTGCTGTAACTTAAGCAGCCCTTATTGGCTTCCTAAACTATTCAAAGGGCTGCACTGGCCCCTAGATCAGCCCAGAACTGGGAGAACCAAAAGATGGCTTGCTCCTTCCCAGGCTCATACTTTGACCTCACTATGATTTCATGGGTGTTACTGAAGGCAGAATTTTACCCTCTGTGTTTAAAAAATCAGATAGCTACTCTCTCATTTATGGCAGATAGAATGAAATATTTGCATTAAATCAGGGAGATTTAAATACTCTTACTAAACATCTGATCTCTCTGTTGGATTTGTTTCTGGTGAAGTACCTGGAATTTTACTTTATTGTTCAGTAAAGTTGTTTTGGAAACTGTTTCATTCTACCAGCAACACAAAGTTCTTGGATGCCATTCTTGTCAGCAAGCGCAAAGCAACCAGAAAGCCAGTTGAATAGCTTCCTGAAAATTCCCTAGTAGGACACTATGCAGGTGGCATAAGGCTGACATGGACATGTGCCCAAGGAACCATTGTACCCAGCTGATACCTAACCACATGGATAGAGGCACACGGGCAGTCAGTAGGAAAATGGGTTGATCCAGGCCTTAGGAACCACAATGTGGCTAAAAACCACTTCTCCCTGCCCCCAGGCAAGTATGGCAGAGAGTGCAGGAGATATGGGCCAAAGACTTTTCATCAGATTTTTTCTTTCTAAAGCAGTTTTATTTCCCCAATTGTTTTATGCTCCTGTCAGCTAATCCAAACAGTTCCACTCCATCCTTATAATATAAAACAGATGAAATAATGTTCTTTTCTTGTTATCTAGACACACATAAGAAGTTGAATATCAACCAAACACATTTTCTGGTATTTAGTGGTCAGAAAAATGTTTGTGAGGTCTGTGTCCTAACTTCTGACTAAACTGAAAGTCATCCATGTAAAAAATGCACTCAGCTGATATTTAGGAGGTAGACGCTCTACATCATCCAAGTGAATATTCTGTAATCAAGGCTAAGACTGGAGCAGAAAAGTGTATAGAGTGTGAAATGTTCTATTCCATTTTAACGACAAAGATGGAAAATCTTTGCTTGGTAGTACATTTAGATTTCATGCTTTAAAATCTTGCTAACACTGCTGAATGTTAAATAACTGGCATGAAATTTACAGTGGCCAGGAAAGTGGCCCTGTTTGCAGTGGGGAAAAAACCCAATTGTTTAAATACAGGGAAATAGTTTAATGTAGCTCTTCAGTCACAGTGCAGCACTTAGAAACACTATCACCGCTGCAAACTGACAGCCATTGCTGAGTTTTCAGAACATGGCAGCTATGGAAGGTTTCCACTTTTCTCATCAGCATAGACTGATATTTATTTTCTTCTCATAGAAGTTCTTCTCTGCACAAAGCCTAACACTTATTAGGTTGTCTCCTGCTGGATTCCCTGGGTATGGAATGAAAACAGATGTCCATATATTTTTAAAGAATAACGCCACTGTTTTGTTTTGTTTTAACTCATCTGATCTTATATCACAAATATACACAACTTTCAAAAGGTTACACTCAGAACTGCCCTCTTCACTCAGGCTGAAAACATTTTCCTCCTGTTTAAACCTGAATCCTCACTGGATTCATCCCTAGTATGAAAGAGTAAGCGTGTAATAAGTGTTTGCAAGACTGAGCCCTTACATAGGAGGTTATTGAATATCAGAGGCCTAATTTTCACCCATGGCTTTTGACTTTACACATGCATAAATGCACAAGCACACCCACATTGCACAGGCTAACAGACTGGATTGTCCCAATGAACCATTTGCAAGCACAAACATAGATGCAGGTTCCTTTTTGCACGTTAAAAAAGGTTGATTTGTGGCCAAATGAAAACTCAGCCTTGATTTATAATCAGCATGAATTAGGATTTTTATAATCCCATGCATCCTTAGATTTGATTATCAATAGTAAAGTTAATGGCTGTAAATGCTCTGCATATGAATACAGCTACCGATGGGGAAAATATTATTAAAGAAAGGAAATTGCTGATGTTTTTGAAAACACCAGCTGTCTGTTGACGAAACTAAATCATTTGGTTTTTATGTATTAAATGTGTTTATTTTCCTTCAAAATAGATCATGATGTTATTTTTTGGAAAAAGCTAATATGCCACTGTGTCTCAAATGTTAAGATGTAGAAGTTCAGAGAAAAGTCATTTCAGTGTAGACATTTTAGATCTCACAAGTATTTGCTATCCACTGTTTTTGTTTGTTGGTTTCTTTCTTTTAGGCTTTGAAGGACTTCAAAATGCAATGTTTGTGCTGAATTTTCAATCTTTATTTTTAATGGGAGAAACCTTTTGCTTGATTCATAATAATTCACAATTCAAGTAGAAGTTAGTTCCTGAAGTTTAATTGTGACTGCCATCTCGCAGAGCATTTTCCCAAGCTCTCACCACTTTACTTGTAGTTTCTGTTACTATATACCTCAGCCAATACAACGGAAATTCTTGAAGACCACAAAAATTAACTTTGAATGAATTTGCTAAGGAAACCTGTATTGAAACCCTGCTTGGTAATGCTGAGAAAATGGATAGATTTCTAACCCTGCTGAATGAAAACAGAAACAAGGCCTGATCCTTCAGTCCTGATGCACACAAAACTCCCATTCCCTTCAGGTTATGTGACCTGTAAACATGTTATTAATGTTTTCCCTATGTCAGTGCTGCATGAGAGTACTCATAATTCTATTATAAACAGGGGGATTTATTTCTGGTGGGAAAAAGGCATGACAAAGTGAAAATCTGCTGATAATCAGGCAGTTACACCGTATATACACCAGAACTATTTCACAAAGATGGGTCGCAATTTTCATCAGCTGGTTTTAAAACACCAGGAGGGTCCATGAATCACAGTCACACAAAAAAATATTGTAAGAGGACTCCCCTTCCTGTCAGAGAGTGTCTCCAAAGCAACAATAGTCCTAGTTTTGGCATTAGATGCCAAGTGTTATATAGGTCCAATAAAAGAATGGCTATAAGCTATGAAAGTAGTGGTGTCATGTCTGTCTGGGGATAAACGTGTCTGTTATGGAAAACATGAGTTGACTGAACTAAATAGCCCATGCAAACTTATACAAAAGTAGTCCACAGTTTGCTTAGCAGCAATACAGTGTCTTTAAAACTATAAATAATCAAACAGCGGTAGTGCAGACGTTGCTGATGCAGATCATTAACTTTTCTAGTATTACTAATGTTCCTCTAACTGAAAATCAGTTTCTGCTGTTTGCTCCCATTGATTATAAATTACTAATGAAGATGGGCAAAAAATGGAACCATCTAGCTTGACCCCTTCTTCCTTCAACATGGGGCTTAGATCTGAACCAACCCCAGTTGTGGTTCAACAAAAGAAAAACTCACAACTCACATTGTGCCAGATCCTCAACTGGTGTTATACCTGTCATGGTGCCCCCCATAAGGCTTTGTGGAAATATGCTTATGAATAGATATATGACATAACTGGAATATGTTTTATGCTACATATGCCATGTAACATATCTCTGTAAAGGTTATGATCTACTGCATCTATTCATCTTATTTGTATGCATGTATCATTTTTGTATTCAAAGTTATGAATATTGGCTGTGTACTGGCTTGATTTTTCAGTAGCCTTTGTAAAGCATTTGGTCAGCTTCTTGAGAAAGGAATTTGCAAATTAAGTGCCCAATCAAGAAGCACTTAAGGGACAATGGATCTTGGATTGCTCCAATCCACACAAAAAGTCTACTTGAGGATGTTCAAGGTGGCACATGACCCATGGCTGCTACCTGTAAGTTCTGAGTCATGCATGGACATGTGACTGGCCCATGTGACTCCAAAACTCCATCTTGTAGCTGGTATTCTACACAGGGGGAGGGAGGGGTGCCACCCACCAGACAAAGTCTATTTAAACCCCAGAGAGACCCCTCCATTTTGTCTTCCACTGGCAAAAGAGATAGCCTCTCCACCTCCAAGGATACCTGAAAGAAACTGGAACAAAGGACAGTAACTACAGGCGGTGTGAGTGATTGCTGGACCCAGACTAGAAGGAGACTAGTCTGTAAAAGGAAGCTTACTGGAACTCCTCTAAGGGTGAGGTTTTATCTGTATTCACTTTTCTTACTGTATTAGACACAGACTTGCGGGTTCTATTTTATTTTGCTTGGTAATTCACTTTGTTCTGTTTGCTATTACTTGGAACCACTTAAATTCTACTTTCTGTATTTAATAAAATCACTTTTTACTTATTAATTAACCCAGAGTATGTATTAATACCTGGGGGATGGGGGGCAAACAGCTGTGCATCTCTCTCTATCAGTGTTATAGAGGGCGAACAATTTATGAGTTTACCCTGTATAAGCTTTATACAAGATAACCCAGATTTATTTGGGGTTTGGACCCTATTGGAAGTTGGGCATCTGAGTGTTAGAAACAGGAACACTTCTTAAGCTGCTTTTAATTAAGCTTGCAGTTTGTGGGACGCGGTTCAGACCTCGGTCTGTGTTTCTGGCCAGCAAGAGTGTCTGGCACAGCCAGGCAGGGTTCTGGAGTCCCAAGCTGGCAAGGAAGGCAGGGGCAGAAGTAGTCTTGGCACATCAGTTGGCTGCCCCAAGGGGGTTTCTGTGATCCAACCCGTCACAATACCTATGTGAGATACACTGGAAAAGATCTGACCAATATACTGAGACAAATCATGAAGCGCCATTGAGGAAGATAAACTAAATCACACAAGCTGAGGATCTGTGCCATTAAACATATAATGGAACCTCCAGATACTACGAAGTAGGCCATACACCCTTTCTTCAACATAACGTATTTCTCAAGGACGTACAACTGAGCTCTTTGTGCAGAAATGAATAGATCAATATGTTTTCAGTGTTGCTTGCACTGTTGGTCACAGGATAGGAGAGACACAAGGTGGGTGAGGTAATATACTGAACCAACTTTGTTGGTGGAAGGTACATGCTTTTGAGCTTCACAGAGCTCTTCTTCAGATGTGGGGAAGGAAACCAAAGTGGAGACAGATTGTTAAGTGTAAGGGGTAAATACATGCTATAGGAGACCACTTAAAATGAAGTGGGCAATTAAGGGGTAGCAGGGAGGGAGGAATATAAAACAGTGTCTCTGTTGAGTCCATGTTTTTTAGTGTCTAGAGGAGATTGGTGGATTGGTTTAAATCAAGAGGATTTAAATGATGATTTTAATCATCATGGGGAAAGCCTTGATTTAAATAATTGATTTCAATCAACTTTTCCATTTGTATTTCAGTTATTTTCTCATTGGTTGATATAACCATTACAACATGTGTATTTACCACTCAATAGAATCTTTACACTAGATTTGGTACATCTTTTTGTTACCTAGGACTGAGGACGTACTACAACATATGCTTTATTTAAGCAATTATATAGCTTACTATTTTCAGATTCTTATTAATTGAACATTTTTAGTGTGTTAGAAAATGATGAATGATATGTTGCTTATTTCCTAGATAATTACCTTTTTCCTCATGATTTGTGTCAACCTGCCTTAGGATGGTAACTGGAATTGAATTCAGCACATAAAACAGCATATAAATTTTATTTTTATTAAACAAAACAACCTTAAATATTTTAGATACAAACTTCTCTTATCAAAACATGTTTCACATTTAAAATTAAATGCTTAACTGTAATCAGTGAACGAAACAGATTATTTCAGCTCAGCCTGGAAAAATGCCTGAGGCCACCTCTACACTAGCACTTATGTTGGCAAAACTTTTGTCACTCGAGGGTATGGAAAAAACACACCCTTCAGCAACATAAGTTTTGCTGGCATAAGTGTTCTTGTGAACAACACTATGTCATCGGGAGATGCTCTCTCCCTTCGGTATAACACAGCTACATGAGCAATCTTACCGCAGCACAGCTTGTAAGGTTAGACACGACCTTAGAAAAATTGAGTGGCGTTTCAGTTCCTACTCATCTAAGTCTCTTGAAAATGAGACAGTCTCCTAAATTACTGAGGCTGTCCTTCAAACTTTGAAAACTGGTATATCTCATTCCCTTCCTCCTCGTTTTTATTGATAGACTGGGAGAGAAAAACAAGTTTTCCTGCTTTTTCAACTCCCAATCAATTTCTCAACTTTGAATGAAGTAGTCCAAATGAAGAAAATATTATTTCTGTGCCTGCAGAAGAGGCTTCTTCTGTCAAAAGCTGGGTTAGCACTTCAATAAACTCTGTTTCCAGGTGCTTAGCTAGCAACTTCCATCCGTTCAATGGTGTGACTTCCTTTGAAATGTCATCAGCAAACATGTACTACTTGAATGGTTCGCTTTCAGCACTCAAATTTATTATGGTTGGCATGATTGATGGATGATTATTAGATGCCCATGTCATAGCATTATCTTCTTCAGCAATTAGGCATCTACCCTCGTAATTTGGGTTGAGAATACTGGCAACAAAATTAGGAGGAATAAGTGCTTGATCCATCCACTTTCTTTACTGTCTGCAATTTAACTTTGCTGTCAGGTATTTCTTTCTTCAGTGTATCTTGAAGTTCATTCGAAATTTCAACAGCATCAGCAATACAGCAGAAATCTTTCTGTAGTTTGTCCAATGCTACGGAAATAGGCTTCAGTATATTCAGCATTTTTTCTGCATTTCTCTTTGGTCTGATGACTACTTTGGCTGTGATACTTTCATCTCTTGTATCATGATTTTTGTCACAAATTGCAGTATTCCCAGCCCCAGATGTCCAAAAATCATGAGTCAGGCTCACCAAAAAATCATTACATTGGCTTCAAAATTATGAGATTATGTAAAAACAATAAATGTGGCGTCCTTTTTGTCTTCTGCTTTTTGAGCCTTTAGGTGCACTGGGGTCGCATTTTGATGCTTTCTCCACAGCCACAAGGGCTAGAAATGCTTTTTTCTTTACGAACAAAGGCTGAAATCAGAGCCGGCTCTAGGCACCAGCTAAGGAAGCAGGTGCCTGGGGTGGCAAATCTGAAGGGGCAGCATTTCGGCTGCTCTTGGGGCGGCGCTCAGATTCTCGGCGGCCCTTCGGCAGCAGCTTCCTCATTTTTTCCTCTTTGGCGGCACTTCGGAGGCTGCTTTGTTTTTTTCCTTTGCTTCACTGCTTGGGGTGGCAAAAAAGGTAGAGCTGGCCCTGGCTGAAATCATCAGATACCCTCTTGACTCCAGGAGCTGGGGCTTTAAGGAAAACAACAATTATCATGAGACTCGTGACAAAATCATGACTGTTGACAACACTGCAAATTTTTATTAGAATAGGCCAGTTCTTAAAACAGTCAACCACTGAATTCCTTTTGTATATCTTGGGGACAAATTAGTTTGGACCTCCTGCTCTCTTCAGTGAAGCTGAAATGGTTGTTGTGAAAGTATTTTGCAATTTCAACATTTTCCTTTATTTTTGGACTTGTACTTATGTCTTTGGCTAAAAGATGCATCAAATAAGCAGCAAACCCATATGTTATAAGTTTCAGGTTCCCTTCATTATCTTCTAGATTTGTTCTCATCTTTGCTACATTTGCAGCATTGTCTGTAACAAAGCTACAGACTTGACACTTGCATTTTTGTTCCTCGTTTGTTATAGCTTTAAATATTCTGCTGCATGGGCATTTCCTAATGTATAAATTGTTTCTGTAAGATAAACAAACCTCTCTCTTCTATTTTCATACAAGCAAATACTACTGGATTGCTCTGTATGTTACTTCACCCATCAAGTTTCAGACTACAAATTCCCCGTCAAAGTTTTGCACTGTTCAATTTCTTTCTCACATACTGTATCCAGCAACCTTCCAGCAATGTCTGCTGTCATAAATATAAAGGGAAGGGTAAACCCCTTTGAAATCCCTCCTGGCCAGGGGAAAGCTCCTCTCACCTGTAAAGGGTTAAGAAGCTAAAGGTAACCTCGCTGGCACCTGACCAAAATGACCAATGAGGAGACAAGATACTTTCAAAAGCTGGGAGGAGGGAGAGAAACAAAGGGTCTGTGTCTGTCTGTAGTTGTCTTGGCCGGGGACAGAACAGGAATGGAGTCTTAGAACTTTTAGTAAGTAATCTAGCTAGGTAGGTGTTAGATTATGATTTCTTTAAATGGCTGAGAAAAGAATTGTGCTGAATAGAATAACTATTTCTGTCTGTGTATCTTTTTTGTAACTTAAGGTTTTGCCTAGAGGGGTTCTCTATGTTTTTGAATCTAATTACCCTGTAAGATATCTACCATCCTGATTTTACAGGGGGGATTTCTTTATTTCTATTTACTTCTATTTTTTATTAAAAGTCTTCTTGTAAAACACTGAATGCTTTTTCATTGTTCTCAGATCCAAGGGTTTGGGTCTGTGGTCACCTATGCAAATTGGTGAGGCTTTTTATCCAACATTTCCCAGGAAAGGGGGGGTGCAAGTGTTGGGAGGATTGTTCATTATTCTTAAGATCCAAGGGTCTGGGTCTGTAGTCACCTAGGCAAATTGGTGAGGCTTTTTACCAAACCTTGTCCAGGAAGTGGGGTGCCAGGTTTTGGGAAGTATTTTGGGGGGAAGGACGCGTCCAAACAGCTCTTCCCAGGAACCAGTATTAGTTTGGTGGTGGTAGCGGCCAGTCCAAGGTGTAATATTTTGTACCTTGGGGAAGTTTTGACCTAAGCTGGTAAAGATAAGCTTAGGAGGTTTTTCATGCAGGTCCCCACATCTGTACCCTAGAGTTCAGAGTGGGGGAGGAACCGTGACATCTGCTCTTCTGAGTATATTGTAACCTAGCTGTAATGACTGACCCATGTCAATGTAATGTGTGTTCTGAACAAGACAAAATGGAGAATTTGTTGCATAAATTAACAGAGCAATCTTTTCATTTCTGAGTCTTGCTGGAATTGGCTGGTCCTGATTATGAACTCATCTTTGGTTTTACTGGATGATGAAAAAAGGTTGTTGGGGTTTTTTTGTTTATTTGTTTTTTGATACAGGTAATTAACTGCTTATTTGCCGCACTTTTGGCGGTACCAGCATATGATTCTAAAGTTGTAGACATTGCAGATAGTGAACATTCCTAACTCCTTATGTTGAAACTGGACCCTAAAAGCCATTTTTATAGGGAAAATAATTAATAAATCATAAGGATTACTTAAATCTGTTTAAACCCTTGTCTCTAGTGATATACCAAACAGCTTGGAAAAAAATATTTTAAATGTTAAAGTTCATAAATGCCTAAAAAAACTTTACTTTTAAACAGGAAATCTTCACATAGGTTTGACTGAGCAATAAAAATTATTTCAGAATGCCCAGCAGTGACAATAAAAATGTAATTAATAAATACTCCCAAAAGAAAGTAACATATCAATTATATTTTGAACACAAACATTTTTAAATTCATAAGTAATCCATCCAAAAAAACAAATTTATGACAATCTAAATTGCTTGCAGTGTTGTTGAAGCCATGTTGGTCCCAGGATATTAGAGAGACAAATGGGGTGAGGTAATATCTTTTATTGGACCAACTTCTGTTGGTAAAAAAGACAAGCTTTTCTGGGAAAAGGACTCAGAGTGTCACAGCTAAATACAAAAAGAAAAGGAGTACTTGTGGCACCTTAGAGACTAACCAATTTATTTGAGCATGAGCTTTCATGAGCATCCGATGAAGTGAGCTGTAGCTCACGAAAGCTCATGCTCAAATAAATTGGTTAGTCTCTAAGGTGCCACAAGTACTCCTTTTCTTTTTGCGAATACAGACTAACACGGCTGTTACTCTGAAACCAGCTAAATACAAGAGGAAACAGACTATTTAGCATAAGTAATTAACACATATTGTAAGAGACCATCTAAAGTGAAATGGCCCATTAACACATTCTTGCAGTAATAAGAAAAAAAGAGGGGCTAGTGGGTTACAGATTGTTGTACTAGGCCATGAATCCAGTGTGTTTATTAAGACCATGATTTATACAGTCTAGCAGAGTTCTGAATTTAAGCTCCCAAGCTTATCTTTTGAAGGTGTTGTGCAGGTTCCCTTTGAAGATGAGGACTGATAGGTGACATATAGAGTGATCACTTTGTGAAAAGTGTTCACCCACCATAGCTGATGGGATGTTTTTGTCTTTTATCATATTTCTGTGTGAATTCATTCGAGACCATAGTGATTGTCTGGTTTCACCCACATAGCTCTTAGTGGAGCATTTAGTGCTGTCAAAGTTTGACTCAGACTCACAATTTATCAGACCACTCTGTTTTATTAGCAAAGCTGCTCTGCTAATACATTTAGAAGTGAGCCCCCCGAGTGGGGCTTGTGTCTTTTAATTTATACAGTTTTTTGGAGAACAAGTTACAGAGAAGTTACAGACAAAAGAAGAAAAAGATTTTAGTCACCACCCTTCGAGATCCCTGAGACAAGTCACGTATCTTCAATTACCTGCCACCCTTAACAATCTCCTTTAACAGCTTCCAGTTAACTTAACTAATTGCCCTTCACACCTTCCATTCTGATGCCTGCTTCTTAGACGTGCTGGCTCTATCTTAATTGCTTCTCCATTCAAAAGCGAACTGTCCCTACGTGTGCTCCCTCAGATACTTTGTAACATGTTTTGGCATGCCCTCTCACATACAATGTATCCAGCATGTCCCCTTATACAATGTTATACTTCCACAGTGCACTGGATGAGGTACACCACGGGCTGTGATAGGCATGTGTCACATTCCAGGGTGCAATCCAGACCAGTGAGGGGTTGCATCATCACCTGCCCCAAACTTTGGGTGCCTCACAATACTTTGCTGTTGTAGTTCCCAACCTGGGCTGCTCACAAACAGCCTGACTGCATGTAGCTCTCATCCTGAATGTCTACGTACAGCTGTAGGCTTGTCCCAGCAGCTCTGACCCCAGCAGCCTGTCAGCAATACTCCAGTCACACTCTGGCTTCCACCAGTCTAAAGGTTACTACTTATAGCATGACCCCAACACACTCCCAGTCCTGGGTTTTCCCAAAATGTGTGTTCAGCCCTGTCGTACCCTCTCCTGGGGAGTTCAGATATTAAAGTTCTGTTTCCCCTGTAAAGGGTCAATATTCAACAATTTGTTACTTGAACTGGAGTTACCAAATAGTTCAGTTTAAACACAACACTGGATTAGTTTAGATTAAAAATAAAACAATTGTAACTACAAAGAGATGGGTTTTAAGTGAGTACAAGTATAAGGTATTAAAGTCAGAAATGGTTACAAGAGAAATAAATGTAAAATGCTTTCTAGTAGCTAAAACTTAACAAGATAGACTTAGTTCAAGGTGAAATCCTTACCACAGGTTCCCAGCAATGTTGCTGACCAAACTCTCAGGTCAGGAACTCCCTGCAAAATCAAAGGGCTGGTGTGTGTGAGTGTGAGGGAGAGAGTGCACACACACACGTGTGCACTTGGGGTTTTCTTCCCCTATCTTTTATAGCCAGTCAACCTTTGAAGTGGATTCTTTTGAGGGCTCTCTCTCAAAACAAAGTTTATTCAAACAGTAAAGAAGGCGACATGGAGTCTGGTGGTGAAGGAGGCTCCATGTTCTTTCTTCTGACCCATGTTTGCTGAAATGCAAATTTGCTTTGTCTCCTGCCGTCTCCTCTCCCTGCTGTCTCAATGACTCTGCTTACTACCTATATGTCAATTAAGGTATACATATTCCCTTGTTCAGGATAGTTCTGCCTGGACAGAGCTCTGTGGTTTTGAACATATGCTAAGAACAGTATAGAGGGAGATTTCATAACTTTACATATAATGTTGCTACATACATTTCACCATGGTATTATTCACCAGTGAGTTACCAGTTTTCAAATGATACCTCACAAGTCATATTTTCTACAAAGATTATTACAATAGTGTGTAGCATGTTAATATAGGGGTGCTTTCAGTCACAGCATGCGTAAGACCCATGGATCTTGAAAGGGGGTGAGGAGGTATTGACCATTGTAGCAGTGAAGATATGTCTACTTGTTTTGCATCTGTTGTTCTGGCAGGGTCTGGTGCCACTTTGAGTTGGAGTGACCTCATTTGTGGGAGCTTGCTTCTGATAATTAGCTTGCCGAGGTTGGGGGTTGCTTGAAGGCCAGAAAGGGGGGAATCAGGAAAGATTTCTTTCAAGATGAGGTCCCTATTGAGTAGAGGTTGTAAGTGTTTAATGATAACCCATATTGGTTCCAGTCTGGGGTGGCAGGTAACAACTAGGGGTGTGCAGTCAGAGGGGTTTTCCCCCCCATATTGAAGCAGGTTCTCTCAGAGTATTTGGGTGGCCCTTTTCCTGATGCCATCTCCTTCTCTGGTGGAGTGTCTTTGTTTAGTGAAGGTGGTTTTAAGTATGTTAAGGTGTGTATCCTGGACTTTCTCTTTAGAGCAAGTTCCGTCTAGCTGTAGATAACATTTTTTTTTTTGGTGTGTCTGGAGTCATTGCTGGATCTGTGGAGGTAAGTGTGGTGATCCATGGATTTTTTGTATACACTCATTTGTAGGGTTCCATTGTTGAAGCTAATTGTGATGTCCAGGGAGTCAATGCTGGTATGGGAGTATTCCAGAGAGAAACTCATGTATAGGAGGTAGTTGTTGAAGTTGTGATGAAAATCTCTGAGGGAGTTTAGGTTGTCAGAGCAGAGGATGAAAATATCATTGATGTATCTTAGTACAACATTGGTTTTGTGATGGATTTTTCCAGAAATTGTTCCTCAAGGTGGCCCATGAAGAGGTTGGAGAGCCATCCACTATCTCACGCAAGGGTGAACACTTTTCACGGGCCACTTGATCACTCCATATCTGACCTCTTTAGTATTCATTCTCAAAGGAAACACGCACATCATCTTCTGTCCCATGGGATGCCAAGCTTTAGCCCCGTGGGGTGGGGAAGCTCGGGGCTTCTGCCCCGTGGGGCACCAGGGCTCCTGTCCCACTGGGTGCCAGGGCTCCAGGCTTCAACCATGGGGCACCGGGGCCCGAACATTCTGCCCTTGGCCCCAGCCAGTCTAATGCCAGCCCTGCTTTACAGATCCCCTAAAACTAGCTGGTGACTCCCCAGGAGGCCGCAGATTCCCAGCAGAAAACCACTGTCCTACAGCATGCATTAACCACTTTGTTTAACAATCTGTCCCAACTTGTATTTAGATACTGATTTCCTTTCTCCAGACCAGAAGAAAAACCTTGTGAGCTTGTATATTCCACCAACAGAAGTTGGTCCATTAAAAGATATTATCTCACCTACTTTGTCTAGCTCAATATGGATAGATTAGGGAGTCATCCAAGGTTATGCCAGCTGTGAAGTTGCACCAATATTAGTTTGAAAACACAATCATTAAAATTTGATCTCATACATATTTACTGTTCATGTTTCTATAACTGCAAAGTTTTTTTAAACTGTTATCTCTGGAAGCTATAACCTTTCCTAGAGGATCTTGCATGGTAGAAATAATTATTTTATCCTACAAGAGGAAACGTAATTGGAAAGATACTCTTGTAAGTTCATAGCAGCAGTGAAGAGGAAAACAAGCCTCTGAGAAAGAGGAAAGTGTTTGAGTATAGAAACAGAAATGGGAGTACATGAAACATGATCAAAATTCTTTGCATCATTTTGTCCTTTCCATTCATTGTGCTGTTGCCAGTGGAAAATTCCTACCATTTGTGAGGTGCTAGACCTATAAATCAAACTAAATATAAAATGTATCTTCAAGCTGCCAATAAATATGGTACAGCTGCAGAAGTAGCACTTTGGGCATGAATGGTTTACTGTTTTCACTTTATAAACACCTTAAATCACTAACATTCAAAATTCCAGTTGTGCTTTACTCTGAACCAATCAAGGGCTGCTCTAGTTGGCTGCTCTGAAGAATTACTAGGGTATTACACCGTCAATTTTAGCATTATTTGGAATTTCATTTTACACTAGCTTCAAATAAGTCATGTGACTCTAGTACCAGGTTAGCTAGCAGATCTTTTACCATATTATCTGATTTAAACTGGCAGTACCATCTGAGCTAAAATAAGGAAACTGAGGAGGAAAACAGGAAATGTGTTTAAACTCACACACCTCCAACAGGACTGAGTCAATACATCAGCTGCACATGCACCACCAGAAATGTGTTAACATTTCCACATAAGGTGAAAACAGGATGTTTGCTTCTGATTTCATTCACTGATATTCAGTTACTTTTTGCATGTGCAGTTTTGTTCGGTTTTCCAATAAATGCAACTCTCTCATTTTGTTTTGTTTTCCCAGCTTTTTACTTAGAAAAAACAAAACATGTATGTCCCTCTCACAAGAGCTGGAAATTGAAGATCAAAGGGTAAGCTCCAACTTTGTGACACCTTTTTGTCATTTGAACCTTATCCAAGGGATCAGCAATGCTTAGCTTCCCAACAGGGAGAACAAAGGGCCCAAGGCAAAGACCATTCAAGCCAACGTGAGATTTTCTATTGACTTCACAGCATGAGGCTTTATAGAGGCAGAGATTTTGCTTGGAAGTAGAGTGAAACTAATAAAACATACAGTTAAAAACAAGCCAATGGCAAAATAATTTTCCTGGCCAAATTTTCAATTAGTCATTGTTTAGTTTAGTCAGGAAAAAAGGTTTTGTTTGTGTAACTTTTACATGTAAGATATTTCAATTTCCTATCGGACATGTAATTTTAATTTGTGATAGAAAACTACCGTGAACTGAAGAGCATGGATTTCTGCTTCAAATAACATAGGCACACAAACCACTTCATTTCAAGTAGTGAGAAAGTAAGATATTCATTATCTCTCAGCACCACAGCTTGTAAACAAAATGGAGATTGTCAGACACTGCCTTAAAATCCTGTTAAGATCCACCCAGCATGCAGGGGAAAGAACCCATTATGCTAATCTATTGGTGGAAGTTTGAAACCCAGTCCTATGGGGTTTGCAGGGAGAAGGTTGGATCATCCAAAAGGTTTGGGACTAAAATTGTCAGTTTAAGCCATGACCCTCAGTAAGGGGCCAAGAGACTCAACGGGAGTGCCCAAAGGCACTGCTCCTCACTAACCATCATGCTGCTCCCAAACAATTCAATGGCAAAACTCAAATTGACTTTACAGTGGTGCAAAGGAGTGCCTGATCCGAAACCCAGGCAAGTGAGTGGAAGTCTCCATTGACTTGAATAGGCTTGTACTGACTTCACTGGGCTTTAGATCAGGCCCACTGACACAGTGCTTCTAGCATCACAGAGAAGCACAACCCAGAGTAGAGCTTGGGTTTTGTTCTGTCTCTATGGACCTGATTCAGGAAAGAATCCCTACTGAGTATAGCACTTAAATCTACGCTTAACTCTAAACATATGCTTCAGTCCATTTGACATCATGTGCTTAAGTGCTGTCTTGAATAGGCATATACTTAAGAACATGCATAAGTGATTTTCTGAATTAAGGCCTATAATGAGAAAAACATGGTGATACTGGTTTTGCAGTATTTTGTGCAGCGTGCTTTTATTAAAACCAAAATCAGTAGTTAACATCTGATTTGTTTGCAAAATATTGTCTTATGCCAGAAACTAGTGCCCTGATCTTGCCCTACTGGTCCCCTGCACCTATGGAGTTCCCTTTTGCAGAAATAGGGCCTAATACTGCATCAAACAGCAAAAGATGTGCATAATATTACTGTGACAGTTTGAGACAACACCCATTTTGCAGCCGAGGCTCAACACCTACTGGACAGACAAAGGTGACAGCTACACTAAAAACACTGCAGCTGCACCTCTGTAGTGCTTCTGGTGAAGATGCTCTAAGCCAATGGGAGAGAGCTCTGCCGTCACCTTAATTACTCCATGTCATAAATATAAAGGGAAGGGTAAACCCCTTTGAAATCCCTCCTGGCCGGGGAAAGTTCCTCTCACCTGTAAAGGGTTAAGAAGCTAAAGGTAACCTCGCTGGCACCTGACCAAAATGACCAATGAGGAGACAAGATACTTTCAAAAGCTGGGAGGAGGGAGAGAAACAAAGGGTCTGTGGGTCTGTCTATAGTCTGTCTTTGCTGGGGATAGACCAGCAATGGAGTCTTAGAGCTTTTAGTAAGTAATCTAGCTAGGTACGTGTTAGATTATGATTTCTTTAAATGGCTGAGAAAAGAACTGTGCTGAATAGAATAACTATTTCTGTCTGTGTATCTTTTTTTATAACTTAAAGTTTTGCCTAGAAGGGTTCTCTATGTTTTGAATCTAATTACCCTGTAAGGTATCTACCATCCTGATTTTACAGGGGGGATTTCTTTATTTCTATTTACTTCTATTTTTATTAAAAGTCTTCTTGTAAGAAAACTGAATGCTTTTTCATTGTTCTCAGATCCAAGGGTTTGGGTCTGTGGTCACCTATGCAAATTGGTGAGGCTTTTTATCCAACATTTCCCAGGAAAGGGGGGGGTGCAAGTGTTGGGATGATTGTTCATTGTTCTTAAGATCCAAGGGTCTGGGTCTGTAGTCACCTAGGCAAATTGGTGAGGCTTTTTACCAAACCTTGTCCAGGAAGTGGGGTGCAAGGTTTTGGGAAGTATTTTGGGGGGAAAGACGTGTCCAAACAACTCTTCCCCAGTAACCAGTATTAGTTTGGTGGTGGTAGCGGCCAATCCAAGGACAAAGGGTGGAATATTTTGTACCTTGGGGAAGTTTTGACCTAAGCTGGTAAAGATAAGCTTAGGAGGTTTTTCATGCAGGTCCCCACATCTGTACCCTAGAGTTCAGAGTGGGGAAGGAATCTTGACACTCCACCTCCCACGAAAAGTGGTAGCTAGGTCGGCAGAAGAAGCTCTTCCACCAACATAGCACTGTCTGCACTGGCCTTTAGGTCGGTATAACTTAAGTTGCTCAGGGGCGTGGATTTTTCACACCCTGTGCGACATAAATTATACCAAAGTTCTAGTGTAGACAAGGTCTGAGTCTGAGAAGTAGGGACAGAGTAAACAAGGGCCATCAACTCTTCTCTACTGGAACAATGGGTTTTCTACCAACAAGGCCATTAACTTTGAATGTCTTTCTACACCGCAGCCAATGAGGAAGTGGGGGGATTGGGGAAAGGGGAAAGGCTGGACCTCCCCTGACCTTGAAGCACATGGGGAAACTGGGGACAGGGTCAGTTTTAAAAGGTGTACTTCTCTAAGTCAGGAGGGTCAGAAACAAGGTGGCCAGATTTCCTGTCCAGAGGACTTGGACCAAACCCACCCAGGATCCAACTACAAAATGGGGAATAACTGTCTAGGTGGTAGTACTGCTAAAAAGGATCTAGGGTTACAGTTGACCATAAACTGAATAGGAGTCGTCAATGAGATGGAGCTGCAAAAAAGGCTAATATGATTCTGGGGTGTATTAATAGGAGTGTTGTATATAAGACAAAGGACATAATTGTCCCACTTTACTTGACACTGGTGAGGCCCCAGCTGGAGTACTGTGTCCAATTCTGGACACCACAATTTCGGAAAAACGTGGACAAAGTGGTAAGAGCCCAGAAGAGAGCAACAAAAATGATAAACAGTTTAGAAAATCTGACCTGTCAGAAAAGGTTAAAAAAACTGGGCATGTTTAGTCTTGAGAAAATAAGACTGAGTGGGGACCTGATAACAGTCTTCAAATATATTAAGGGCTGTTGTAAAGAGGACCGTGGCCAATTGTTCTTCATGTCCACTGAAGATAGGAAAAGAAGTAATCAGTTTAATCTGCAGCAAGGGAGATTTAGGTTAGATATTAGGGAAAACTTCCTAACTATAAGAGTAGTTAAGCTCTGGAATACGTTTCCAAGGGAGGTTGTGGAGTCTTCCTCTTTGGAAGCTTTTAAAAACAAGTTGGACAAACACCTGTCAGGGATAGTGTGACATCCTGTACTCCATGTGATCCCCAATACCCCCATACTAACCACTTTTACATGGTTATTATACATATTTGCACAAAGTATTCCTTGGGGGGGTATCATTTGAAAACTCAATCTACTGAACATCATCGTCCTGTTAAAATGTGTGTATCATCAACACAGTGTGTAAAGCTATGAGATTTTACTATATGTTTTTTAATGAAATATGTTGTCATTCTGTGGAATGCCAACAGCCTAGTTCCTCAGAGACAACAAAGGACTGTCCACAGGAGTTAAAACTATTAACTGCTGAAGCAACCACTTGCCAGCAGGGGAGATTGTAAACAAAGAATTTACATGTCATCTCCAAGACAGCTCAAACTTCACCTACATAAAAAGAAAAGGAGTACTTGTGGCACCTTAGAGACTAACAAATTTATTTGAGCATAAGCTTTCGTGAGCTACAGCTCACTTCATCAGATGTGCTAAGGTGCCGCAAGTACTCCTTTTCTCTTCACCTACACAGAAGGTGTAAACAACAAATTTACAATCCACCTGAAGGATGTTTCAAATCTCCAGTTCCCAGGGGGCTATTTTGTCTATACACAGCAGAGGATAATGCAGCAGAGGGGGGGAAAGGTATAAGAATGGAGAACTCACACCACACAAATCACCTCTCTTCCCCCATCTCTCCTCATGGCAGCAAGAACTCTTGAAAGACAAAAGGAAGCATCATTGAACTGGGGGGAGTGGTTCTGGCCTGGAGATATTTCCAGCCAGTACAGACTGCTTAAAGCTTTTGGGTGAGAGAAACCATTTTTGCTTTTAAACCCATTAGCCTTGGTAAAGTTTAGGAATTAGCTTGTGTGCTTGTCCTTTTATTTCTTTTGTAACCAATTCTGACTTTTATGCTTTATCACTTGTACATCACAAGTTCTATCTTCATCTAGTTAATAAATTTATCTTATTATTTTATCTAATCCAGTGTGTATAGGGACTGAAGTGCTTGGGGAACTCCTCTCGAGACAGCAAGGCTGGTGCATAAACTCATTCCCAATGTTGGCATGATGAATTATCTATGAGCTTACACTGTTCAGTAGTGCACTGGATATTACATTTCTGGGGTGCAAGGCGGGGACTGGGGATATGCAGGTATTCACAAATTGCTGGGAGAGCGTTCATGTAAACATCTCGGAGTGATTTTACATGCTAGTGGCTGTGCATGAGCAGAACAGGAATGGCTGTTCTGACAGTAAAGCAGTGTAAGAGACATCCCAGGCTGGAAAGTTAGGGAACACAGCAGTTCAGCAGTCCAGGTTGCACCCTGGGGAGTGTCACAGATGGTCTAGTTTCCCTTCATCCTGCCACAGTGCAGGGGCTGAACTGGATGATATCTTCTAGCCCTACATTTCTATGCCTCCATGAGGTTGTGGGATCAGACCACGGAGACCGTGTTCAGGAGCTTGATGTTTTCCATAGATCTGTAACTCCTTTGTGCACTGTTAAGAGTAAAGTATGTGTGTTCACAATTCCTTTGCTAAGCCTGTGTCTCATGTTCCCTCTAATTTTTGACAGGCCATGTGTGCAAAAAATTTCTTCTGTGCAAATTTTTGTGCTTCTGTGCAAATTTTTGCGCATGCGGTGTTTCGCCATGTGCACGCACACACACGCACAGCTTAGAGGGAACAGTGTCTGTGTCCCTTTAGTGCTATGTTGTTCCTGAAGAGTGAAGCTAGGAAACTGGAGTTTCCACAGCCAGGTGGACTCCGGGGCCTTCAGAGAGAGGAGACATTGGTTCAAGGTGGGCAAGCTGTGGGATCCAACTGGCCAGGAAGGGTGTCAGATATAGGGTTTGCACATGGGAGTGCATCTACAAGACCCAGAGCTGGGAACAGTGACCAGTCACTACCTACACCCAGGGGGATTAGAAGCATGATGAATTAAACTATTGGATCCAATCATGGCAGACTAGTGTCTTCCCAGACAGTGGGATGGAACCAGGCTGCGACAAGTACATTATAATTGATTCAGTTACAGTGACAATTCAGATCTGGATTCAGATTTCAAAAAACACATTTGGATAGGGGAGTTTGGTTTGCCTCATCTGTAGTTTCAATTTATTTAAAATATTACCACTCCATTTTCACAAGACCATCTGAAATATGCTGCAGGAATAAACTATGCGACTTTTAGCAGGATATACAATTCAAGATTGAACAGATTAGTCAACTATCTCCGTGAATGACCTACACTAAACACATTACAAAGCAGGGTAATGTATATTGTTCCATGAAGCATTTAAAAAAAATAACCCCTCGTGTATTGCTTTTGTCTTAGTTCTTATAACATCAGCAGAATTGCTGGTGTGCATTTGCATGCTGATGGCACCATTAATTTGAGACAATCAATGGGAGAAACAGCCAAGTGGTAATGGATGTATGTCTTAGAAATCATAAATGTAATTTAAAGATGAAAAAAATGAGATGTTTGCATGCAAGTAAATTTTCAGTCATAAATCCATTGCCAGATGTTCCCTATTTCAAAGCATGACTTATGCATTTTACTATTGCTGTCGGTAGAGCATCCAAAATGGGTTCTGCTGTGCATCAATCATTTTAGTTACTGCCTGTAAAGCCGTCGTCAGATGGATGGCACATCTATCTATACCAAGGATGGCCAAACTGCAGCTCACAGGTCTTATGCGGCTCTTCAACAGTTAAAGTGCAGCTCACAAAGCTCCTCATATTCCTTGCTCCATTCTCCACCTACCAGACTGCTTGGGGCTTCTGCCCAGCAGGGAGGGGAGTCCTGGGGCTTTACCGCAACTGGGCACATCTGCCCAAACTCAGGGCTTCAGCAGAATTAGGGCTGGAGTCCCAAGAGGCACCTTCCTGCAAAGCTGAAGCCCCAAGCCTTGGCAGGCACGTCCTGGATCTCAAACGTCTGAAGACTGTCATATGCGGTGCGGAGGGTCAGTAGGTTTGGCCACCCCTGATCTATACTAATTGGAGCATTAGTCTTTCACATATCATAGATTAAATGGAATTTTAAAATATGTTGCACCAACCAAAAAGATGCATTTTATGCCAAAGAAAACTGTTCCCGCAATTGAAATGTGGGTGCAAATATGAGCATTTTCATTGAAAACTACCTCATGTGAACCCACCAGCTAAGTAGTTTTCCATGCAAAAACAAGTATCCAAACTTTCTGAAAATGTTAGTCTTAATGTATGTCAGCTCCAAAATGCACCCAAAAAAACAGATGATAATGCACATAAAATACAGTGTGAGCCTATTCTTCCATCAGATGCACAGAATGGAACACTAAATCACATTACTTAAGTGACTTGTTGCCAAAAGCAGCTAGAAAGTAGTACTACACCACTACCACACAGCATTCACAAGACTCCAGAATAATAAGGAAATGGTGTTATGATTAGGCAGAAAACTGAAGGAGTTTGTACCAAAACAGTGACCAGCCAGGGATTCCAGCATCTTGGAATAAAGGGGTGTATCCTGCCTGCCCTTTGCTCTCACAAAGGCAAGATGCTTCTCTGTAACTTCTGTTGGCAAGCCCCAGCACTGATTTACAGTCTTCATTAGGATTCTTCTATACTAGTCGGATGCAATTCCTACTGGTATCTTTTAGAATGTACTGTGGAGTAGTGATAAAATAGTCATAAATGAAGTTAAATTTAAAATGAAGTGTGGAATACAACCAGGCCACTGAATCCAGAGAAAGTAGGCATGAGAGAGAAGAAAAAAAACACATCATGATTAAGACTACGATTTAATCACGGGTATTTTTAGTACCAGTCATGGACAGGTCATGGGCAAGAAACAAAAATATCACGGCTTGTGACCTGTCCATGACTTATACCATAAATACCTCTGAATGAATCTTAGGGGAGTTCTCCCCAGGGTGGGGGGCCTGCAGCACCAGCTGCAGGGAGGGAACCTGTGGCACAAGCTACAGGGGAAATCTTCAGGGGGGGTCAGCAGCTGCTCCGGCTGCCACTGTGGGGGAAGGCCTGGGGGTGGTGGGGGCAGTGACTGCTTCAGCCATCCCGGGACCACTGCTGGGAGCCACTGAGCTGCAGCAGCTCTGGCCGCCCCGGGATCGCTGCTCAGGCAGTCCCCAGGGTTAGCCACATCAGCTGCTACTTGGACAATCCCTGGGGCCAGCTGCCCAGGGCCGCCAGAGCAGTAGCTGGTGCGGCTGGGCCCAGGACCGGGACCACTCCAGCAG
Source organism: Lepidochelys olivacea (assembly GCF_965140295.1). Taxonomy (NCBI): domain Eukaryota; kingdom Metazoa; phylum Chordata; order Testudines; family Cheloniidae; genus Lepidochelys; species Lepidochelys olivacea. The sequence goes on along the minus strand of NC_140421.1, from coordinate 50,505,160 downwards.
CGGCTGGTGAGGCTGGCTGTGGGGCCACCCAAGTGGCTGGCTGTAGAGCCATTCCAGCATCAGCCGGTGTGGCTGTCCCCAGGGCCGCCTGAGCAGCTGGCCCCAGGATCAGCCACACTGGCTGCTGCAGAAGTCACAGAGGTTGCAGGAAGTAATGGAAACCGTGACATCCATGACAAACACGGTGCTCTAATCATGATAGCTAGATTGCAGACACTGCCTGGCAAAGCCGTTGGATCAGCTTCAAAACAAGTGTCAGCTACAGAAACATATGGTAACAAGTTACCTTGATTGTTCATTTGTATCTAGGCCATAGCTAAACAGCGATGGAAATTAATTGGTCTGAGTCATTTTTATTTTGTGTCATCTGAGTTACTATAATGCCAGGTAATGAGTGTAGTTTCTGACACTGTAAAACCTATCCCATCCGAATCAGGGCCAAAATTCTGCCACCTGTATGCACAGGAAATAGTACCAAAAAGTCCACTCACTGGTGAGACCAGTGGGAACTGAGACCAAGCCAACTGGTGTGTGGTGTTAGCCGAAACTCTCTAACCAGGAGCTCTTATCATTTTGAATGTAATTCGAAGGGATTTGCAACCATACCTTTCAGAGATCAGGATATAAGCCCACTAGGACTGCACATTTCTCTTTTTACAAGCAAAATGAAAAATAAAATCCAAAGGAGGTGAGGATAAGGAGGCAGGAAAGTGGAGTGGCTCTGTCAATGGAGCTGCAGCCTGATGTGAAGGGCACTGTATAGCAGAACTGTACAATGAAGAAAAAAAAGGGATAATGTCAAGGGTCCCCCTTGCACCTGAGCACCCCTTTGCTGCTGGGTGCAATAATGCCAGAGTCACCACTCCCATTTCCTCTTTTAGGGTCCTTAAAGACTCCACCACAAGGTCTCTTCTGTCTGATATTACCCCTATGTGGGGTCAGTTTATAATCCCGCATAGCGCAAATAGTCCTTAAACCCCCAAAACATGGTCCAATTACCCCCCACACAGTGCACATCATCCATAAATATCCTAAACCACAGTCCAAAGACACACCACAGGCCACAGCTCTGGCATCTTCTGCCACATCTGGGCTTTCCTCTGGTCCCTACTTGCTCTTTCATCAAAAACAGCCACCCCAGCTCTTTCAGCTCAAGTCCTTCCCAGGCTTCTTCCCAGTATCCAAGCCTCTGACTGGGAAAGGTCAGCAAGCTAGCACCTCTGTGCCCTCAGCCCTTTTCAGCCTCTTGGCACTGGCTCTCCTGCTCAGGAAGGTCACCAGGCTAGCCTGTCCACTGTTCTCCTAGCCCTAAGCCCTCTTCAGCCTCCCCACCCTGGCTTTCTGACTCAGGCAGATCTACAAACTCACCCTTCTGCAGCCCTCACCCTTCCCAGGGAACTCCTGCAATTCCCCCAAGGACTTCTTCCCCAGTCACAGCTATCTTTCTCTGATTTATCAGCCCTACCACCTCACCCTCTTAATCAGGTCAACCTGGGACATCCCTGGATGGCACAGGGGAGCTGGACCCATTTCGCTTAAAGGGGCCAGCCACTCTGTGACATTCAATAATATTGCAAATCTGAAGCTTGCACCACTCGCACCTTTTTAAGCCTTGAGTACACTAGGAAAGTCAGTGGTGCTAAATTGCTTTAAGTGAGATGAGAATCAGGCCCATCACCAGCAATTTTTCACATTTTGCATTAATTATCCAAAGTGGCCTGATCTCCTGCAATTTTCATGATCTATTTCTGTTAATCACAGCGGGGTACACTGTGACTTCATCATCATTCTCCATTGACAGGTCTTCTCAGGATCATTTGAGTTTGTGTGATCGCGCTCCATGACTTTCATTTGAAAAAAGAATCTATCTCCATCAGTCATTTAATCAGTGTGCCATTGCAGTGTTCCTATTTTACATGCCAATAACTTTTACATTTAGAGTTTAATCAACTAAACATTGGTCCTTTGTACTAGATCTCAACTAGATAAATCTAGTAATCTACAGTTTATCTTGTTTTAGCTCTCCCTTCTGTTTTCTTGATAGGTATTGGAGGGAAAAGTGTGTTTTTTAATTCTGATAAATGCTTACACTTTTAATGCATCATAATTAACATCCTCTTGCAGGATTGACAGCCTCAAGCATTAAATCATGATCCAGACTCCCAAAAATCGTGAGTTTTTAAAAAATAATAATTTGGGGGTTCTTTTCCTTTGCCTTCTGGTTTTCGAACTTTAGATTGCATTCAACTTGTGTTTTCAAGCTTTTCTCCATACATGTAAGGGCCTGAAACATACCTTTATAATAAAAGATGAGATTCCTACCTAATCACTGGACTCTAGTAGCTGGAGCTTTAAGAAAAACACCCAATATCATGAGACCCTCTATAAAATCACAAGAGTTGGCAAAACTGCATCTTGTTTTTATTTTAAATGTGGTTTGAAAAGTTTACCTCACCCACAGATGTTATTAACCATATTTGAATTTTATATACCATGCTGGCCTTTCATGTTTTCGATCTATTAATCAGGGTTATGTGGAGAAGTTCACCTGTTTCCACATTTCTGTTTTCTACTAGAAGTTGTAAAAGAACAAGCGCTGTATTGCTAAAAGGCAGAAGCCTGACCATTTACGCCTAAAACAACTTGGAATAGATCATTTCTAGATGTTAAATGAGGAGTTGTTCATTTAAGACTTTTGCTTAGCACAGAGATGTTAATTAGTACTCTGCATATAGTATCTCTTTGAATCACACTGTTAACACCTTTTCCCTCTTTAATCATTAGAATGCAAGCACAGCTCAGCCTTTGTGCATCCGATGAAGTGAGCTGTAGCTCACAAAAGCTTATACTCTAATAAATTTGTTAGTCTCTAAGGTGCCACAAGTCCTCCTTTTCTTTTTACGGATACCGACTAACACGGCTGCTACTCTGAAACCTGTCTTTGTGGAACTAATGGCTTACATTGTAATTCAAACTCAAAATTAAAGAGCTCCAAAAGACCAGACCCTCAAAAATGGATTTTGTAACAAGTAGTTTAGTGTGAAATGCACTCAGACTGTTCATAACCCAAACTGAGCTGCAAATCTTTGACCATGCACTGCTAAACTTTTTACATTAGCAGCTATCTGTTGCATTTGCTAAAGCAAAATCACTGTCATTCCTAGTAAAGCTGAGGCATTTAAATGACTAATTTCAGAATTGAAACTACAAATCCCAAATTCAATCTCCTTTCTCTTATCAACATTCATTAAAATCATATTTACTTAAACTATTTAGTACTTCAAATGAGCTGAAATAAGTGACCATCAAACCAGAGCCAAACTTTGAGGGGAAACATTCCAGATGGATCTGCTTGAATGCAATGTATGAGCCTCTCCTGTGCCTTATACTTCAGGATTCAGTTATTCTGCTTCACTGTATTTATGAATCCAAGGCCTGATCCAAAGCCCATAAAAGTCAATGGAAAATTTTACTGACTTTGGATTAGGCACTATAATTGCATCTGCTTCTTATTTTGTCAAACAGTCTCCCCGTCCCTAAATAAATAAATAAATAAGCAAGCACGCATCTAACAGTTTTACAAAGAAGTTAAAACAAAATATAACTAATATTCTGTTTGCAACATTTTTCAGAACACCTTGGCACTGAACAATTAGCCAATTTGCGCTGACTCCTTGTGGTTTTGTATGCAGCAGCACTCTTACCCTATTTCGAAATGTCTCTTGAATTTGCCTTTTTATAAACAACTTCAAAGTTCAAGTAACCTGAAGAAATAATTATCTACAGCAAGTTTCAATTTACTAATAAAAATACTTTGATTAATGCTTGAATGCTTGATTTCCATATTTCTCCCTTGATCCTATCGTTCTGAGTACTTGGCTTCCACTGACATAAGAATTTTACTACTGGAGGCTGAGATGCTGCCTCAAATTTCCTTAAACTGAAAATTTAACCAATGACTGCATCTGCAAGATCCATAGTGCCAAGACACATTTCATTGGTTTAATCAAGTTTCTCAGAAATAATCATTGAGCAAATTAGTGCCATTTCCAGGTTAGCCGGTAACTTGTTAGAACGTGAAAATGGCAGATGGAGACATCAAGAACTAGAATAAAGATGGAAGTGAGGTAGGAGCATTTGGTTGCTTCTGTGATTATTAACTTACATGTCAATTTACATATCAAAAGTTTCACCTACTATTGTTATTAGTAGCGTTTAAGATCACTACAAATTAAAGATTAGACAATTATCCATACTTTGTATTTTTCAGTGTTACTTTCCACATTTGTCAGTTTCAGAGAAATACAATAAAGATCATAGAATCCATAGACTATCAGGGTTGGAAGGGACCTCAGGAGGTCATCTAGTCCAATCCCCTGCTCAAAGCAGGACCAATCCCCAACTAAATCATCCCAGCCAGGGCTTTGTCAAGCCTGACCTTGAAAACCTCTAAGGAAGGAGATTCCATCACCTTCTTGGGTAACCCATTCCAGTGCTTCACCACTCTCCTAGTGAAAAAGTTTTTCCTAACATTCAACCTAAACCTCCCCCACTGCAACTTGAGACCATTACTCCTTGTTCTGTCATTGAGAACAGTCTAGATCCATTCTCTTTGGAACCCCCCTTCAGGTCGTTGAAAAAAGCTATCAAATCCCCCCTCATTCTTCTCTTCTGCAGACTAAACAATCCCAGTTCCCTCAGCTTCTCTTCATAAGTCATGTGCTCCAGCCCCCTAATCATTTTTGTTGCCCTCTGCTGGACTCTTTCCAATTTTTCCACATCCTTGCAGTACGTGGCCCCAGACTGGACACAGTACTCCAGATGAGGCCTCACCAATGTCGAATAGAGGGGAATGATCATGTCCCTCGATCTGCTGGCAACGCCCCTACTTATACAGCCTAAAATGCCATTAGTCTTCTTGACAACAAGGGCACACTGTTGACTCATATCCAGCTTCTCGTCCACTGTAACCCCAGGTCCTTTTCTGCAGAATTGCTGCCTAGCCATTCAGTCCCTAGTCTGTAGCGGTGCATGGGATTCTTCCGTCCTAAGTGCAGGACTCTGCACTTGTCCTTGTTGAACCTCATCAGATTTCTTTTGGCCCAATCCTCTAATTTGCCTAGGGCCCTCTGTATCTTATCCCTACTCTCCAGCATATCTACCACTCCTCCCAGTTTAGTGTCATCTGCAAACTTGCTGAGGGTGCAATCCACACCATCCTCCAGATCATTTATGAAGATATTGAACAAAACCGGCCCCTGGAACGACTCTTGGGGCACTCCGCTTGATACCAGCTGCCAACTAGATATGGAGCCATTGATCACTACCCGTTGAGCCCAACGATCTAGTCAGCTTTCTATCCACCTTACAGTCCATTCATCCTGCCCATACTACTTTAACTTGCTGGCAAGAATACTGTGCGAGACCATATCAAAAGCTTTGCTAAAGTCAAGGAACAACATGTCCACCGCTTTCCCCTCATCCACAGAGCCAGTTATCTCGTCATAGAAGGCAATTAGATTAGTCAGGCATGACTTGCCCTTGGTGAATCCATGTTGACTGTTCCTGATCACTTTCCTCTCCTCTAAATGCTTCAGAATTGATTTCTTGAGGACCTGCTCCATGATTTTTCCAGGGACTGAGGTGAGGCTGACTGGCCTGTAGTTCCCAGGATCCTCCTTCTTCCCTTTTTTAAAGATGGGCACTGCATTAGCCTTTTTCCAGTCAAGATAGCATAAAGTTAAACTCTTTAAACTGATTAGTCAAAATCGTCACAGGATTTGTAAAATACTATCCAAATATTTGCTTTCAATTACAAAATACACTGTAACAATTTCAATGTGCATGTACTGTGTAGTGAATGTACATGACTGATATGATGTGGTCAAGGAACCAGATTCACTCTAGGGTCTCTGCTTAAGACCCCCGTGGAAAAGGCTTATGGAATTTAACCTGATAGAGTTGAATGGAAATTATTCTAAAAACCTATCTGAATTTTAGAGATTTCTACAGATGTTTGAAAGTATCCTACAGCAGGGATATAACTCTGTATTAAGTTCTAGAGGATGATCAAACATACACCCAAGTAACAGAAAACCGTGACACACCACTATTGGCACAGTATAATTTTCTATGACATTATACAGAGCTTTTTGCAAGGTTCTTACTACTTCCCATTTTCCAAGGGGCCCACAGTGTGTTCTGCCAACAACTGTAAAATAGATTACTGTTCTAAGTAAGGTTTAGTATGCCCAGGGCAGCTGATTAGCACATCCTCTCAGCAGTCTCCATCAGATAGGCCTGCATGGAACCCAGGAGAAGGATATAGCTGCTTCCAGCAGGCAGAACCCTTGAGGGACACAGCAGAAGAAAAACCATCTGCCCTACCCCACCAGCCATGAACTCTCTAAGCTGCGCAGTTGGGCGGCCGTGCAGGAGAGATTCAAGTGCCCCGCACTTGATTAGCAGAGCCATGCATGCTCCTTCCCCACACCGCAGGCTGCTTTGCAGCCACGTTGCTCCTGCAGCTGCTCCTGGGACCCTCCTGCTGACTGTGGAGGGTGCTGGTGTGAGGGTGTCCCCCTTCCCCTGCACCCCATCTCCACAGAGCAGAGGAGAGGGGACAGGGCTCAGGACTTGCAGAAGCTCTGAGGTCTGAAGGAGCCTTCCAGGCAGTGAGTGAGTGTCTTAAAGAGAGAGAGCACGGCATCTCTCAGAAACTTCCTCAGCAGCCAGCACACACAATCTCAGTCTCTGTGTCTCACACACACAGACACTCTCTCTGTCTCTCCCGCTCCCCCCTGCCCTTATACCCCATCTGCACAGAGCGGGTGAGAGGGGACATGGCTCAGGAGCAAGAGAGCTTTCAGTGAATGTCTTAAAGAGAGGACACAGCATCTCAGAAATTTCCCCAGCAGCCAGCACACAGTCAGTCAGTCAGTCACACACACACTCTCTCTCTCTCTCACACAGACACACACACACTTGTATTATCATTGTTGTTACTTCTTAGTACTTCCTGCAATGCAAATATATTCTCTGTAATTTTATTCTTTCAAAGTGTGTTATTTTAGCGTTTTGACTGGTCTATGCATTTCATAATTTTTATTTCTCTCTTACACTTACATTTAATTCTTTGAGTAGCAAGCTCTAAAATGCCCCACCTGTCCTGGCTGGAGTAACTTTTTTAAAAATATATATTATATCTAGGTTTTTTGTTTCTACTGGTGGCGCACATCTGCATATTACCACAGTGCACATAACATTTATTCTGCACATTAGCGGGAACACTGCCCACCAGTGAATCTTTCTTGGGGTGTAATGGTCAAGATAACATGTAGAGATGCAGTTTGCAGATGCATCAGCAAGGATAATTTAATCCAAAAGCTGAACTGCCACATCTACTCTGGGTTTAGTATGGAATATTCTTTTCGGCGGCTAAATTGGATCAAATTCTATCTGTCAAGCAGTAACCACTGTGTGACTCTTCATTTTTAACAGCTTCAATTACAGCTTTGTTCTGTCTCACCGCAGTGTGACAAATCCTTGCGTCATGCAGATTAAATGTTTAAACATTTTACATTTTCCATAAAATCTCTCTCTCTCTCCTACTCCTCAGCTGATTCTTTTTTCTCAGATTTCTTCCCCCATCTCACTTCAAAAGCCAAATGCTCCCTTTTTTCAGTCCCACCCATGATGATTCAAACCACAGTTGGGAGCAGTACAGTAGGACTCGCTCCGGAGCCCATCAGCAATACAGTTTAAGAATATCTGCTGCTAAACAATATGGTATTTCTACCTCTGCATCCCATTCCAGTGGGGCAGCATACCGTATTCCTGCCCACTTAATAGTGATCATGATCATTGTTTTATTACCATAATAGAGAGAAGCGCTCAGCATCAAAGCAGACAAATGCTTATGTCAGAAATATTATTGGAAAGAAGCAGACCCCCCTGCCAGAAATCACCAGGAGCAAATTTATGTACTTGGTCACATCAGGCATAAGGATGGAAATAACCTTGAGACTTTAGCATGGAAGGAATGGTAGTGAGTCATCGTAGTAGGGGACTACCAGTGAGGAGATGGATAGACGGTGTGCAGCAGGTCACTGGGAGGGCAGCTGATGAGTGCTCAAAGTTAGCGATGGCTCAAGAAGGCTTCCAAAACTTCTGCTACAATTTCACCAATACTCAGACCTGAATAAATGGATTTTACTTGCTTACATTTTACCATAGCGTCGGGCATGCCACATCTTCGGTCTCGCAACCCAAACCTTCCCCATATAGGAACGGACGTGGGGGCAGGCACTAATTCTGAGCACGGTACACTTTGCACCGCACTCAGCAAGTGCACAGCTCCCAAGCAAACCGCCTCCTTTGCCAAGAGCTGCAGCAGCATACACACAGCACTTTACGGTGGCAGTGATTCTTCCCTATGCACAGTCAGGGCCTGACAAGCTACACAGCATTTGGAGTCCGAATTCTGAGGAATTCTGTTTGATTCAGCCAGGATTTCTTCAAGGGACCCCTAGGCAGTGTAGCCCAGTGCATCTGCGCAACAGTCTTGAAGAGGTTACAACATACTCTCCATTCTGTGCCTGCCCATGTCTGCTTGCTACCATTAAAGGGAGAGAGGCAGAGGTCTGTGGCCCTTTATCTCTTAAAATTTTTAAAAAATCAATCTCATTTTCATCACATATACATTAGATGTATCTAGAGTAATGTACATATCCCATGTGTTTCTTTGAAGTCTGGCTTTGATCTCCCAAACAGACTTTCTGTGCACAAATTGGGGAAATCCACATGAAAGCAGGCAGTTAGATGCAGATTTACCCAATTGCACATGCAAAAGTTAGTGGGTATGCCAATGCTAAAATTTACAAGTGAAACTGCTGCACTTTGGGCTGAAAGTTTGACCCAAGATATGTTTATTTAAAGGCCTCCTTTGTTCTAATGTTCATTTTCTACTTAACATTTAAGAACATATGCTTGTTAACAGGCTTGTTTGCTATTATAATTGCCTATAATACAGTATGTTCAGTCTTGAAATACCCAGATCAAAATCCCCACTTAACTCATCAATCTCTCATGACTGTTGTGATCAACTCATTTTTTAAAAAATACTTTTTGAAATAGTTCTTTTTGTTTTCTTTAACAAAAGACGTGTTTCCTGGGGCTGAAAGGACCTTTCTGTGCAATTCCAATGTCTTTTAGATTTGTGCCTTTCCTTAGGGGGCCTGAAACATATTGGTGCCTTAATACATAATTAGAAAAGACTTAATTTAATTTAAAAAGGCTTAATTAGTATCCAAAACAAAGGGTGAAATCAATGAGAGTTTTACCACCGGCTTCAGTGGGGCCAGCATTTTGCCTGTAGTTTTCATTCTACACATTGATTTTTATCATATTTATTTTACAGACAAAAATGAGATGGAAGCAACTATTTGAGTCATATAATCAAGAAAGATTCTTCTGTGCTTTAAAGTGTAATTTACATTATATGATTTTTCATTTTTGGCAGGAAGTTGAAGTTAACGTTTACAGTCTGATAGCTTGTGATGTGCATAAACCTAGACACTATGGATGAGATAGAAGCACTGATGCATTTGTGTTGATTATTATCTGGTTTGGTTTACTTTTGATTTGATTTTTTTCAATGTCTGGCAAAGGCAAGAGAGCCCAAGATCAAGTGGTTTTTTTTTTTGGAACATATTAATTACAAATCAAAACAACTAAACTACCGGTAATTTCACTTGGGACCAAACAAAATTTGAAATAAAAAAAGGTAAATTAACCCTTTATCACCTCCAAACCACCTCATTGAAGAATCAAATCAATACCAACAACGTTCTAATATGATAACGGTGGAAGTGACATTTCAATATAAAATAACCGAGACAATATTTACAAGGTAGATAAATTAAATATAGATATACCGTTTGTAGGGATACCTGGCTGATGGGCACTGGCTTTCCCTGCTGTTGGACTTAGCTAACTAGATTCAAGCAGATATTCACCCACGTCTTAAGCCAGAACTTAGAATCATATAACCATAGGGTTAGAAGGACTGCACGGGTCAACTATTCTAACCTCCTGCCAAGATGCAGGATCTTCATGTTCATGTTTCTGCAGAAACTTCTTGTTTCTTTGGTTAGTCAGAATTTATTTCCCTCCCAAAAGCAAATGCCGGAGCAGTCAAAATCTGGAAATTTGCTGCATCAGCAACAGGAATAAGAGCTCATCTAACAAAAGGATTTCATTCTACACTCTTAACCGTGAACACATTTCTTGGGGCAAGTGAACCAGCCTCTGATTATGCAATAACAAATATTTACTGGAGCAATTTATAGCATTTAAATGTCCAACTGCCTAGTCTGTGGTGGCGGTCAGAAGGTCTGTGACAATTAAATAACAATTAAAGGACCATAATTTTGCATCCATCACTAGCTGCAGCGGCAAAGTTTGAGACAATGTTAAAAATGTGGCCCGTAATGCGAGTAACTTTTTAAAAACAACATCTTTTATTTTTGATGAGAGAAGTAAACAAGCAATATCATACATATTTTGTTGTAGTTTAAAATTGCTGACAATCATTGTATTCAGTAAATCTATGTATTTGAAATCTGAATTTTAAAACCTGTTCATAATAAAGTGTAAAAATCTTTCCCTTCCCACCCAGATGCGTGGATATGCTTGTCACCCATTCCTCTATTGCCATATTAAGGGTTGATGTTCCACTGTAGCCAAATAAACTATTGTCAGAGTCCAGGAGATTTCTTTGGTTTACGGAATATACGTGAGCTTCATTTCTCTACCAGGATATTGTGGAAATAGTTTCTTTAGGAAAGTTTCAATAAAATTGCAGAAAATAGTGTGAATCCCGAATGATTCTCTGAGAAAATGGCCATGGTCTTTTGCCTGTAGAGAGCTACTGGGGGAGATGTTGCAGTTGAAGTTATCTATCAAAAGCAATGACCATACATCTGGTTGCAAACAGGAATGTTATCACTTCTTCCTCCCATTGTGAAAAGCTATTGATAGTTTTCTCCCAGCAGCTCCTCTGAGTTTTCTTGTATTGAGCACATGCTATGGCTGCTGCTGGGACCCAAGCTGTTAGCTTAATTAGAGTATAAGTCTAAACTGAAGAGTCATGGACCAAATTCAGGGCTGGTGTAAGCAGGAACAGCTAGCAGAGACTTCAGTGGGAACTGTGCCCATTTATTCCATGGATAAATTTTGGTCCTTGTCTCTATAGAATCAAAAATGACTTTCAGGCAGTAATTTATACAGTATGTTGGAAAGATTCAAGAATTCTGCTGCTAATGACAGTATTTAAATGTTAAATGAGATGATAACAACTACTTTTTACTGAATATATTTAGAGAAAAAGGCAGCAGGATTAAATTGTTTGTGCAATGGAGCAATTCCATTGATTTCAGTGGAGACATCAAATTTACATCATTAGAGAAATTGGCCCAACATATTTTATGAAAAAATTCAACTAAAGACAGCGTTGCTGTAGCAGTGTAGGTGCCAGAATATGAAGACACAAGATGCATGAAGTAACATCTTTTACTGGAACAACTTTGGTTGATGAAACAGAGGTTTTTGAGCTACAACAAGCTCTTCTTCAGGTCTAGAAAAGGTTAGGAACAGCCCTGGGTACCTGGCAGGTTCCCCAATATGCCAATTTATTTATGGGTCACCTTAAGGAGGAATTTCTGGAAAAAAACACCACAAAACCAATAATATACCTAAGATACCTCAATGATGTTTCTATCCTCTGGACAGACAACCTAAACACTCTCAAAGGTTTCTACCACAACTTCAATGACTAGCGCCCACCGACCCAAAATCTCTCTAGAATTCTCCCATATAAGCATCAACTTCCTGAACACCACAGTCAGCTTCAGCAATGGAACCTTACAGACAACTATATACAAGAAACCCATAGATCACCAAACTTACCTCCACAGATCCAGTAGCCACTCCAGACGCACTAAGAAATCTTATCTACAGGCAGGCACTCAGATACTGCAGTATATGCTCCATTCAGAAAGACCAAGATACATACCTTAACACACTTAAAACCACTTTCACCAGACAAGGACACTCTACCAGAGAAGTAGATCACATCATTGAACGGGCCACCCAAAACCCCCAAGAGAACCTGCTCCAATACAGGGGGGAAAAACAACCCAGAGAGTGCACAACTGTAGTTGCCACTGACCACCCCATGCTGGAACCCCTATGGGAAATCACTAAACCATTACAATCCATACTTGATGGGGACCACATCCTGAAAGAAATCTTTCCCAGCCCCCCTCTTCTGGCTTTCAAACTATCCCTCAACCTCTCCAAGCTCATCATTAGAAGCAAGCTCCCTGTAGACCCGGACCCAACAACTCAAAGTGGCACCAGACTCTGCCAGAACAACAGTGCAAAATTGATCATTGTACCCCACTACTACGATGATCAATGCCCCCCAACACACCTTTCAAGATCCATGGGCCTACACATGCCTATCAAAACATGTGGTATACCTCATCCAGTGGATCAAATGCCCCAACAACAATCAGGTGGGTGAAACCATGCAATTGCTACACTTCTGAATAAACTCTCACAGAAAAATGACAAAAGAAAAAACACTGTATCAACCATGAGTGAGCACTTTTCATAAAGTGATCACTCATATCTAACTTCTCAACCTTTGTCCTCAAAAAGAAACCTGCACAACACCTTCAAAAGATGAGCCTGGGAGCTTAAATTGATAACTCTGCTAGACTCTAAAAATCATGGATACAACAGAGATACAGGTTTAATGACTCATCACAACAATCTGTGACCCACTAACCCTTCTTTATGCTATGACTGCAGATGTGTAATTTACCCACTTCATCTTAAATGGTTTCTTGCAACATGCGTTTACCCCTTATGCTACATAATCTGTTCCACTTGGTATTCAGCTGTGACTCCCTGGGTATGTCTACACTGCAATCAAACACCTCCAGCTGTTCCATGCCAGCTGACTCAGGCTTACGGACCTCAGGCTATGGAGCTATTTAATTGCAGTCTAGACGGTTGGACTTGGGATAGAGCCTGAGCTACAGGACTCTCCCCCTTCACAGGGTCCCAGGGCTCAGCATGGGCTCTGGGATCCTGGGCTAGAGCCCAAGCCTAAACATCTACACCACAATTAAACAGTCACTGTGATAGTGCCCCCCATAAGGCTCTAATGAAATATGCTTATATGTAGACATACCCTCTGATAGATATATGACATAACTGGAATATATTTTGTGCTACATATGCCATGTAACATATCTCTGTAAAGGTTATGATCTACTGAATCTATTCATCTATTTGTATGCATGAATCATAGAATCATAGAATATCAGGACTGGAAGTGACCTCAGGAGGTCATCTAGTCCAACCCCCTGCTCAAAGCAGGACCAATCCCCAACTAAATCATCCCAGCCAGGGCTTTGTCAAGCCTGACCTTAAAATTATCTAAGGAAGGAGATTCCACCACCTCCCTAGGGAATGCATTCCAGTGTTTCACCACCCTCCTAGTGAAAAAGTTTTTCCTAATATCCAACCTAAACCTCCTCCACTGCAACTTGAGACCATTACTCCTTGTTCTTTCATCTGCTACCACTGAGAACAGTCTAGAGCCATCCCCTTTGAAACTCCCTTTCAGGTAGTTGAAAGCAGCTATCAAATCCCACCTCATTCTTCTCTTCCGCAGACTAAACAATACCAGTTCCCTCAGCCTCTCCTCATAAGTCATGTGTTCCAGTCCCCTAATCAATTTTGTTGCCCTCCCCTGGACTCTTTCCAATTTTTCCACATCCTTCTTGTAGTGTGGGGCCCACAACTGGACACAGTACTCCAGATGAGGCCTCACCAATGTCGAATAGAGGGGAATGATCACGTCCCTCGATCTGCTGGCAATGCCCCTACGTATACATCCCAAAATGCCATTGGTCTTCTTGGCAACAACGGCACACAGTTGACTCATATCCAGCTTCTCGTCCACTATAACCCCTAGGTCCTTTTCTGCAGAATTGCTGCCGAGCCATTCGGTCCCTAGTCTGTAGCGGTGCATGGGATTCTTCCGTCCTAAGTGCAGGACTCTGCACTTGTCCTTGTTGAACCTCATCAGATTTCTTTTGGCCAAATCTTCTAATTTGTCTAGGGCCCTCTGTATCCTATCCCTACTCTCCAGCATATCTACCTCTCTTCCCAGTTTAGTGTCATCTGCAAACTTGCTGAGGGTGCAATCCACACCATCCTCCAGATCATTTATGAAGATATTGAACAAAACCGGCCCCAGGAACGACCCTTGGGGCACTCCACTTGATACCGGCTGCCAACTAGATATGGAGCCATTGATCACTACCCGTTGAGCCCAACGATCTAGTCAGCTTTCTATCCACCTTATAGTCCATTCATCCAGCTCATACTTCTTTAACTTGCTGGCAAGAATACTGTGCGAGACCATATCAAAAGCTTTGCTAAAGTCAAGGAACAACATGTCCACCGCTTTCCCCTCATCCACAGAGCCAGTTATCTCATCATAGAAGGCAATTAGATTAGTCAGGCATGACTTGCCCTTGGTGAATCCATGCTGACTGTTCCTGATCACTCTCCTCTCCTCTAAGTGCTTCAGAATTGATTCCTTGAGGACCTGCTCCATGATTTTTCCAGGGACTGAGGTGAGGCTGACTGGCCTGTAGTTCCCAGGATCCTCCTTCTTCCCTTTTTTAAAGATGGGCACTACATTAGCCTTTTTCCAGTCGTCCGGAACTTCCCCCGATCACCATGAGTTTTCAAAGATAATGGCCAATGGCTCTGCAATCACATCCGCCAACTCCTTTAGCACTCTCGGATGCAATGCATCCGGCCCCATGGACTTGTGCTCGTCCAGCTTTTCTAAATACTTCTGAACCTCTTCTTTCTCCACAGAGGGCTGGTCACCTCATCCCCATGCTGTGCTGCCCAGTGCAGTAGTCTGGGAGCTGACCTTATTCGTGAAGACAGAGGCAAAAAAAGCATTGAGTACATTAGCTTTTTCCACATCCTCTGTCACTAGGTTGCCTCCCTCATTCAGTAAGGGGCCCACACTTTCCTTGACTTTCTTCTTTTTGCTAACATACCTGAAGAAACCCTTCTTGTTACTTTTAACATCTCTTGCTAGCTGCAACTCCAGGTCTGATTTGGCCTTCCTGATTTCACTCCTGCATCCCCGAGCAATATTTTTATACTCTTTCCTGGTAATTTGTCCAATCTTCCACTTCTTGTAAGCTTCTTTTTTGTGTATCATTTTTGTATTCAAAGTTATGAATATTGACTATGTACTTGCTTGATTTTTAAGTAGCCTTTGTAAAGCATTTGGTCAGTTTCTTGAGAAAGGAATTTGCAAATTAAATGCCCATTCAAGAAGCACTTAAGGGACAATGGATCTTTGAATGCTCCAATCCACATAAGAAGTCTACTTGAGAACGTTCAAGGTGGCATGTGACCCATGGCTGCTACCTGTAAGTTCTGAGTCATGCATGGACATGTGACTGGCCCATGTGACTCCTAACTCCATATTGTAGTTGGGATTCTACACAGGGGAAGTGATGGGTGTCCACCCACCAGAGAAAGTCTATTTAAACCCCTGGAAGACCCCTACATTTTGTCTTCAGCTGGCTAAAGAGATAACCTCTCCACCCCCAAGGATACCTGAAAGAAACTGGAACAAAGGATATTAACTACAGGGGGTGTGAGTGATTGCTGGACCCAGACTAGAAGGCGACTAGTCTGTAAAAGGAAGGTTACTGGAATTCCTCTAAGGGTGAGGTTTTTATCTGTATTCAGTTTTCTTAGACATAGACTTGCGTGTTCTATTTTACTGTGCTTGGTAATTCACTTTGTTCTGTCTGTTACTACTTGGAACCACTTAAATCCTACTTTCAGTATTTAATAAAATCACTTTTTACTTATTAATTAACCCAGAGTATGTATTAATACCTTGGGGGTGGGGAGCAAACAGTTCTGAATATCTCTCTATCAGTGTTATAGAGGGCAAACTATTTATGAGTTTACCCTGTATAAGCTTTACACAGGGTAAAACAGAAAAGGAGTGCTTGTGGCACCTTAGAGACTAACCAATTTATTGGAGCATGAGCTTTCGTGAGCTACAGTTCACTTCATCGGATGCATACAGTGGAAACTACAGAAGATATTATATACACAGAGACCATGAAACAATACCTCCTCCCACCCCACTCTCCTGCTGGTAATAGCTTATCTAAAGTGATCATCAAGTTGGGCCATTTCCAGCACAAATCCAGGTTTTCTCACCCTCCGCCCCTCCCCACACAAACTCACTCTCAGATTTATTTGGGGTTTGGACCCCATTGGGAGTTGGGCATCTGAGTGTTAAAGACAGGAACACTTCTTAACTTGCTTTCAGTTAAGTCTACAGCTTTAGGGCATGTGGTTCAGACCCTGGGTCTGTGTTGGAGCAGACTGGCGTGTCTGGCTCAGATAGGGTGCTGGAGTCCCAAGCTGGCAGGGAAAGCAGGGGCAGAAGTAGTCTTGGCACATCAGTTGGCAGCCCCAAGGGGGTTTCTGTGATCCAACCCGTCACAGTCACATAGCTGGATCGCTGCAAACCTGAGTCAGCTGACAGGGCCAGCTGCAGGTGTTTAGCTGCAGTGTAGACATACCCTCTGATAACCTTTTCCAGAGCTGAAGAACAGCTCTGTATAGCTCAAAGGCCTCTTTCACCAACAGAAGTTAGTCCAATACAAGATATTATCTCACCCACCTTGTCTCTCAAAATAAAGACATTACATTTTTCATTCCTCTTTCTCACAGCATTTGTGCAGTTACCATATTCAGTCTGACAAAGAAATGTGGATGAGAGAGGAAATCAAGGGGTGTCCATTGCAGCTGGAGGATATGTTTTGCTTTCCAAAAACAATGAAAGTGACTCCAATCTTGCACAACGTGTGTTGGCTACATTTTAGCAGACTGTTGAAATACTCCCAAGCTGCATGTAAATTAGCATCCTCTGAAAGTAAAGAAAAAATGTCTAAGATAACAAGGACTTAAAACACAAAGGGTGCCGGGCACTGATGCCAATTAAACAAATTAAAACCAAATTCACAACCACTCCATGATAAATCATCTTGAAGATTTGTAGGTTTTCTTTCCCTGAATGCAGCTGGTATCCAAGAAATCGGAAGCCAAAGGGTAGAAAACAGCTAACATGAAAATTGTCTTTGGCCTATGTAATATAACTGTGCTTCACCGTTGAGGATGTTTAGAATGATTAGGCCAAATTAAACCAGTGGAATTTTGTTAAACTGTGGGCACTGCTCCATCCATGCAGCTATGTTGCTTCCAGCCCAATGCCTCACATTCCCTGTTTTCCTGGTATCCTGTCCATAAAAATCCCTCCAGCAAACATGGGCCCTCTGACTCCAGTTCCACTGATCACAGTTCATCTTCCCTGTTCTACAAACATTTTAACATAAACATTGAAAAATAATAATTGATGCCTAGACCCCCGTCCCATGTCCTTTCGGCCAGAGGTTGCTAGAACATAGTCAAGATAGCATCTCATCATTATCACAGACTCAGCAGATGACATTGTCTTGGAGATAGTTTGATGTCAACAGGCGACCACACTTGAAGTGACCTGTCTCTGTCTCCCTGTCACTTTATCTCAGACTCCAGTAAATTATCTGTGGAGTCTCCTCCCTCCCTGTGGGGTTGGCCTCCAGAAGGTCTCTGTCTCTCCATTCTGTGATGAGTTCTGTATCTCTGTAGGCTCTCTCTGGATGTTGTCTGCTGACTCATAAGTGCCTCCTGTTCCTTCAGATCCCTTGTCCCTCTTGTGTAGTCATCTCTTGTGACCTTGGTGCAACTGCACCCCTCACAACTCCTTCAGTCCACTCTTTATGGTGTCTCTCTAATGGCTGGATCCTCACAGGAGTGCAGGTCTCCAAGGCCAGCAAGCCGTTGGCTGACATGTCGTGCTCTTGTGCTTGCTTTCTCTGATTGTTGGCCATCTCTCAACAGTATCTCCATTTGCTTGGCTACAACAGGTCTCCCCTCACTGGTAGCAGGGTTTTGGTTCTTCATCCCACCAGTGCCTGCACTGGACCATTTTGGCAACCCCGTAATGGGGTATTCCCATATGCCAAAAATGCTAATAAAAGTTCCAAACCACAAGAAACAGCCTTGTTAACAGTCTCTTAGCTGTTTTGACTAGTTCCACCTAACACCATTACTCTGTGGGTATGCTGAGGAGAAGATGTGGTGATAAAACTCCCATTTGCACACACATTCCTTGAATTCTTCTTAATTCCCCCCCACCCCATCCAATAAATTGGGGTGCATTGTCAGTGAGTATAGTGTCCGGAATGTCATGTCACAAAGTGGGCCTTGAATTTGCTAAACATTGACTTGCTTCTTGTACCAGTCTGCACAAACAATCAGAGCATCGATCTCCCAAAACATTGACTTGCTTCTTGCACCAACTGCACAAACAGAGCATCGATCTCCCCAAAATGTGCACAGCAGTCCACCATAATCAAGCATTGCTTTTCACTGAAGGTAAAAAAGTCTTTTCCCACCTTTTCCCATGGTCGGGTGAGCAGCTCATGTGGCATGACCAGCAGGTGTAACACACTTCTATCAACGAATGGAGCTGCGTATTCATGCCCAGCCAGTAAACAAGCCTGTCTAAGACAGCTAGCAATGCCCTGGTGTGAGGCATTTTTTGCAAGACATCGCTACATAATGAGGCAGGGACAACAGCTCTCTCTCCTCAAAATAGGATTCCATCCTGCACACTCAGCTCATCTTTAATTTGAAAAAATGGTTCTGCTCCTACTGGTCTTGGCTTCTGCCTTCTGGCCACCATACTGGTTCAATATCCTGCAATATCCTTTTCCGTAGCCTCCTTGATTTCCATCAGTTTCACTGCTGAAACTGGGCAATAGTGCAGCATGTTCATGGATTCAACACCCTGATCCCCTTCCCCCCAACTCGTTGGTGCTGGGTCCATACACCCTGCTCAGGGTGTTAGTTAACACTACGAATAGTCCTGGCCAGTATCTGATCTCTACCTGGTAGCGCTGTAGGTGCATCAACATATGCTGAAATCTCTTTGGAGCACTAAGAAGGGGCTTTGCCATGAATGTCTCTAGAGGTTTGTAGCCTGACTGCACTATTACTGGGTGGCCATAGGTGTACAAATGGAATCGCTTCACTCCAAATACCACAGCCAGAAGTTCTTTTTCTATTTAGATGTGCCCTGTTCAGTCTCTGACAGGGCTCTGCTGGCATAAGTGACAGGCTGTTCCTGGAAAAGCACTACTCCCAGTCTTTTCTTCAATGCATCACACTGGAGTGTCAGTGGCTCTCCTGCTGGTAATACATCAGGACAGGGGCATCCATTATCATTTGTTTCAGTGTATCAAATGCTTGGACTGGATCTGTCCAGTGCCACTCAGCATCCTTTCTTGAGGGCTGATGTATGGTTCCATCACAGGTGTGGACAGAACTTGGACAGAAAATAATTATTCCTATGAAGTGCTGTACTTCTTTCACATCCATTGAAGCTGGCATGTCTCTGACTGCCTTGATCTTGTTGGGATCTACTTTTCGTCCCTCTGCTGTGAGCAGATATCCAATGTGTGTCATCTAATGCTGTTTGGGATGTATTTTGTCTAGGTTCAGTTTTATGTTCTTGTTCCTGCATCACTGTAGAAAAGCTTATAGTTCTTGTCATGGGTCTGGTTCAGCTTCTCTATCATAACTAGGGCTACGATTTTGTCACAGAGGTCACAGAAGTTACGGAATCAGTGACTTCCAGACACCTCTGTAACTTGAGCCCCTGGCACTTGGGAGCTTTAGGGTCCCCCGCCACCTCTGAGAACTGCAGGGGCCCAAGCTCCCAGCCACAGAGGGCAGCAAGGGTACCCTACAGCTCCCAGGCCACTGCAGGGGGGGAGGCAGGGGTGCCCGGAGCTCCCAGTGGTGGGAAGACCTGAACTCCTGGCCGCCGTAGGCAGCAGGGCTCCTGGGAACTCCCAGCCACCACGGGCAGTGGGGTGCTCTGCAGCTCCTGGCCACTGCGGACAGCAGGGCCACCCTGCAGCTCCCAGCTGCCACGGGCGCCCTGGAGCATGGCGCCACCCTGGGCGGCTGGGCGAGCTACTGTGGGGTAGCCAGGATGCCCTGGAGCAGAGAGCCACCGTGGGCGGGGGGGAACCTGGGGGCTTTGAGCACCATAGGTGGCGGTACTCCGAGCTTGGAGCCTGCACCTCCGATTCAGGCCCCCTGGGTGGTGTGGGGAGCCTGCAGCTCCCCATTTTGTCATGCATATTTTAGTAAAAGTTATGGATAGGTCACGGACAGTCCTTCCAGCACTTGGGTGAGTCCTCTCTGGAACTCCTCTAGTGCAGGGCTTTTGCACATTGGCATGCGTGCCATCTAAGTTGTCAGCATGCTAGACTCTTTATCCAGGCTTTTGTGCCAATACCTGTCCTCACATCACAGACCATAAAGATTCTGGCTTTGGAATGTTCTGGCAAGATGTCATCAATTGTGAGCAGTGGATCGTGAACAACTTCTCAGGTGAGGTACTATGAGGTCACATTTTCCTATAGACTGCATTATGCTCTCATTGTACATTATTAGATTGCTACTGCTCTTTGTAATGGGTATGTTCGAATCCAATTCACCCAGAGAAATCACATTATAGGAGGCCCTCCTATCCAGCTGAAATTGCACATGGCATTTCCCCATTACCACTGTTATATGCATAGAGGTTGGCACTGCCCTGTGTTGCTTTCCTCTCCCAATAGCCTGAACCCGCTAAACATTCAGACTCAACGAGAGAGTCATGATGTCATCACTGCTGTCTGATGTGCCCTTCCCACCTTGCACAAGTCTGACTCAATCTGTAAGAGGCCTTCCTCTGCTCTTGCACACACTGCTAAAATGGTTCAACTTCCCAGATTCTTTACAATGCTGTCCTAGTGCAGAACACGTCTCCTTTACCCGCTCATGCTGTCTCCCACAGTAAATGCATCTCACTATGGTTATGGAACCCTGGCCACCTGCTCCCCTCTGCTGTTGTCTCACTGCACGCACTTCTGGTTTTGTGGTGCCTCTTAGGACTTGCACCTTTCCCTTGAGGCTCCCGCTACATGCCCCATGTGTAAGCATCTGTCTAATTTCAAAAACAACAACGAGTCCGGTGACACCTTAAAGACTAACAGATTTATTTGAGCATAAGCTTTCGTGAGTAAAAACCCCACTTCTTCAGATGCATGGAGTGAAAATTACAGATGCAGACACAAATATATCGCCTTCCCAGAAGCTGCTCCCGCTGGTGGTGGTACCAAGTCAGAGGTGAAAGTAAGCTGATATGCCGTGCCCAACTGGACCGGCTTTCCCAAGCTGGTGATTTAAAGCGCCCGGGGCTTCCTGCAGTGCCCGGAGCCCCAGGCCCTTTAAATCGCCTTCCGAGCCCCGCTGCCGGAGCCCCGTCAGCGATTTAAAGGGCCCGGAGCTCCGCTGAAGTAGCATCAGCCGGAGCCCTGCGCCCTTTAAATCGCCCCTGAGCCCCGGGACTCCCAGCTTCTTTTGCAGCTGGTTGCTCCAGGAGTGATTTAAAGGGCCCGGGGCTCCCAGCTGCAGCCGGAGCCCAGGGGCCTTTAATTCTTGATTTAAAGGACTGGGGTATTTAAAGGCCACGCCCCTTGCTCAGGACTCCGGCGTACCAGTAAGTCCTTTAAGTTACTTTCACTCCTGTACCAAGTGCTGTAGATTAGCCTATCCCAAGTTAGGGAGTCTGTGAAGTCCCTGAAATTGCATGTAGCAGCCAGGGTGTATGAGGCTGTAACACAGAGATCTTTGCATTGGCTCTAAGAATTCTCTTCTCTTCTCACTGGTCTCTAGTGAAACACCTGTGGTGCTCCACCATTTCATTCTGCTTTGGGGAGCAATAGGTCCCCAGGGCTCCTAGACCTGCTGTGAGGCTTGTGGCAATGGTGCGTTTCAGAGTGATGCAGATCTCTCTGCCTTGTTCCCCAACAGGATAAAACAACAGTTTGGCTCTCCTCTTGTTGTCGTCCTCCTGCATGTTGTTCTCCTCCTCGTACTGCTCAGACTCCTCTTTCCACTAGGTCCACCACTGCGCTAGGTTTGTGTCTGCAAAATCCAAGGCTCCTGGGGCCTTCAGACCAAGTTCCACAGTTCAAACTGCCAGCTGCTGCTCTGCAGAGAACTCACAGCTCAGCCGCTGAATGCAGGTTAAGTTGAACTAATGCAACTTTATTAAACCCTGTTTTCCTAGTATCCCATAAATAACAATCCCTCCAGAGAACACAGGCCCTCTGACTCGCATTCCATAATACAAGAAGCAGGCTTCCCCTAATATGCCTACACAGGCTGCTCGTGTGAGGGCAAAGCTGTTCATGGACACTCCACCCCTTTTGAGAGTGGTATGCGCATGTAAAAGATTCAATTATAAAACTATCAGAGGGCCTCCTCTGATATGCCAAATGGTATTTGGTTTGGTATATCCAAAGTATTGTTTATTTTAACAGTAGGAACAAAGATAAAAAGGATTTTAAACCAACATGCCTATCCTAATTAATGTCCTACCTTTCCCCAGACAGTGAGATAGGCAGGCCTAACTTCTTCAGACAATGCTCGCACGTTCCTGCCTCTGAACCTGGTTCACCCAAACAACTAGACCCCTCTCTTGAGAGTGAGCTTTTTTGTAAACTGCTAGAGCATCGGCGCCGACTCCGTGGGTGCTCCGGGGCTGGAGCACCCACGGGGAAAAAAAAATAGTCGGTGCTCAGCACCCACTGGTGGCCCCGTGGATCAGCTCCTCCCTCTCCCCCCAGCGCCTCATGCCCGCGATCAGTTGTTCAGCAGCGTGCAGGAGATGCTGGCAGGGGAGGAGAGGGGTAGATGAAGGGGCAGGAAGAGGCGGGGCAAGGGTGGGGGATTGGGGTAAGGGGTGGAGTGGGGGCATGGCCTGGGGCAGAGCAGGGGTCAAGCACCCCCCCCCCGGGGAACTCAGGAAGTCAGTGCCTCTGGCTTATAATACCTTGCTACCCCTTGCTACTTCTTTCCTCAACGCAACTTCTCAAAGATTTTTTATTCATTATTATTTATTTCTAGTAGCACCCGTAATATGGAAGGTATTTCCAAACACAGAACTCAGCCCAAACTTTTCCCTGAGGAGCCCACTCCAAATTTTTTCCTGTTCCCTGCAGTAATCCCTCCCCAATAGTGTCTTTCCTCTTCTCCCACTAAGGCCCCAGAGACTCAGAGTTCTGTGTCTCTTCTGTGCCACCTCCTAATGTGTCTTTTCCCCTCCTGCACAGACACCTCAATCTGGATCCTCTAACACAGTAGTTCTCAACCAGTGGTACGTATACCCCTAGGGATACACAGAGGTCTTCCAGGGGGTACATCAACTCATCTAGATATTTGTCTAGTTTTACAACAGGCTACATAAAATGCACTAGCAAAGTCAATACAAACTAAAATTTCATACAGACAATGACTTGTTTATACTGTTCTATATTCTGAAATATAAGTACAATATTTATATTCCAATTGATTTATTTTACAAGTATGTGGTAAAAATGAGAAAGTAAGCATTTTTTCACTAATAGTGTGCTATGACAGTTTTGTATTTTGATGTCTGATTTTGTAAGCAAGTAGCTTTTAAGTGAGGTGAAACTTGGGGGTACACAGGACAAATCAGACTCCTGAAAGGGGTAACATATCTGGAAAGGTTGAGAGCTACTGCTTTAATATTTCCCTCCCCTGCAGAGATTTCTCAACCCATCCCTACCTCCTACAAGTGGAAGAGGTAGCAGAAGAGCAGTGTAGAAGGGCCAGCAGCACTAAAGAATCCCCTTTCTTGCAGATTCCCAGAATTCACCTTTCCCATTACCCCATCTCAAAATAAACAAACACATAAATAAGGAAAATAGCAAAAAACATCCCATCCAATGGCTAACTAGCTGGAAATTCTACGTGGGGAACTTCAGTTTCCTGCCCCTCCACTCCCTCCCATGGCTTCTTAATGGACAGAAACAATTGAATCTTTGTCTGAGAAGGTAGCCTTTAAAATTTGCATGAGATAAAGGAACAAAGGAAGTGTAGCACTGATTGGAGAGGCAGAGAAAAAGTGACTGGGAAAGGAAAACAGGAACAGGAGAAAGACTTAATAAAAATGAGAAAGCAAAAACAAAAGGGGGAAATGGAAGTGCAAAGAGAATGAAAGTAAAAACAAGAAAAGTTCAGCGGCTAGGAAGGGAAAAAAACAAGAAAAGAGGGAAATATAAAATGAAAGAAGAAAGTGAGAAGAGAAGAGAAGAGAAGAGAAGAGAAGAGAAGAGAAGAGGATGAGAGAATTTGAGAAGATGGGGTCGATTTCTTCTATGTTGATTTAATATAGATCACAAATATAAGTTTCAAAAAGTTGCTATTAATGAGAATTAAATTATCAAAAATTGCTAAAAAGAAACTAGAAAATATAAAAAAGCAAAAACTCATAGCATTATAATCATCTTGAAATCTAGTCTATTCCAAAAAAATGAATTAATGGTGTTTCAGTCACTATCTTTGCCCCTGGGTCCCTTTGTCAATTTTTAAAGGTCCACACAAACAGGAGGAAATGACTGACCTGACTACAGAGGAGAAACAGTGAAAGAGCCCATACAAAATGCAATGTCAAACATACAAAGTAAACAAATGGGGGGAAAGGAGGATTTGTTTCATAAAAATTTCATTTATATTAATTTTAGTTGTCACTTACAACAATAATATGTTAAAACAAACTATTGAAGACAAGAACGAATTTTAAGTGGGTGTCCCTTTAAGGTTAAGCATGGATGAACTCAGATTAAAAAAAAACCCAAAATCAAATCTTAACACTCACTTTTTATTTGGGTTAGAAAATTCTATTTTGCTTTTTTTAAAAAAAAAAATAAATAATTTCTTCATTTCTGCACCCTAAGTTCTCCTGGGACTGGATCCACAAACAGGGAAACCTGTCACTGATCCCAAAGAGTCCAGAAACTGAGAGCAAGGACCTACTGGTTCAACAAGGTATTTAAGCAAGTGAGTACTCTTATTTAAGTCAATGAGACTACTCACATGCTCACAGTTAGACACGTGCCTGAGAGACTGGCAGAACTGGGGCCTAAATGTAGATTTTCGTAGCTGAATTTATAAGGCCACTAAGTGTTCTTGATAGCAAGGAACAGAGCAAATCTATGAATAAAAAGTAATACAATGCCAACTTTTTCCTAATTTTTTTTTCTTTTGTTCTGTTTTGAATCCCCATCTGTTCTGCTGATGTGCCAACATGGAATCCATCTTTCACAATGACAATTTGTTGGTGAGGATGTCTGTTCCCAAGAGTTCGCAAAGTGGCTGACAAAAGAAAAAGTGATCTACAGCACAGACAGCAAATATCCTGAACATCAAAATTGAAGCCAAGAAAGATACTGCTCCCTGCTGGCTAGTTTAGATAAGAGCTTTATCAGGATACCACTATGAACATTTTCCTTTTGTATTTCTCTAACAAAACTAGAAGTTACCTTTCTACCATTAACCTATAATATTGAACTACACCACAATTCTCCTTTTAAAATGTTAAACGACCCAAATACCACAGAAATTTTAAAGCTTAGTAGGTAAAGCAACCAATGTTTATGCCCTGCAACAAAGAAAAATCAAAAGAGGAAAATGACAAAGGGTTTCTGTTCTTCACATTTAACCATTATGAAGAGAAAATGGAGACTAACATCAAGATATTCCCTAACTTGGAGAGCCTTATAAATTGTGTTTACTAATTAGGGATAAGTGAATTAGCTTAAAATAACAATAATTCTGAAACTTCAGCAAAAGCTTGAATTAAAGTGTATTTGAATTTCAATCAGGACTAAAAGTAGAAAAAAAAATGAAATATAACCACTATGAAAAAGGCTGTTCTCACTGTATTTCAGTGTGGCCTGCCAGAACTAGAGAGTATTTGAAATCTTGCAAGCCACAGCCCTACTGAAATTTTTAACTTGATTTTCAGATCAAAGGAGTTTCATATAAATTGTCATGAACTTTGGATGAGTGTCTAAACTTTTGGCTGCTTATCCAAACCAGACTCCAAACCTTGTGACATTTGGACATCTGGTTTGGATATGCATTTCACCTCTGGAGGTCTGGGCTGGCATCTCACTTTTGACAGTTTATTTAAATTTTAGCTAGTGAGGTTGTTTTTGTTTATTTGTTTTTAATTTTTGAGGTATTAATCCTGAGAATTTTTACTGACTCTTAGGGATAGGCCCTAACCAAAATCTTGGATCCCAATATACCCAAACATTGCGTAAATTTGCATTTGGCCCTTATTTCTATAATGGCCTGTACCAAACTCACCCTTCTGAGTAAACCCAAACTTTAAGAAAGTTCAGGTTCGATTCCAAACTCCGATTATTTTATTAACACTATAGTCACATGGACATTTATTCACTGTCCTTTGCTTGCTTAAATGCCTGTGCTAGGATAAAGTGTATGAAATGTACACTTTTCACAAAGCGATCATTCTATATATGACCTATCAGTCATCATCCTCAAAGGAAACATGCACAACATTTTCAAAAGACAAGCCTGGGAGCTTAAATTCATAACTTTGCTAAACACTAAAAATCATGGACTGAATACAGACACTGGATTTATGGCTTATTAGAACAATCTGTAACCCAGTGAGCCCCACCATCCTGTCCCTTGGCTGCCTTTCTCCCCCCTTACTATCCCCCCTATGACTGGAGGGGCTTGATAAGTCACTTCACCATGAATGGTCCCTAGAAGTATGCATTAACTTCTTATGCTAAATAATCTGTTCCACCTTGTATTTTTCTGTGACACTGTGTATGTTTCCCAGACCTTGAAGAAGAGCTCTATGTAAGCACAAAAGCTTGTCTCTCTCACCAACAGGAAGTTGGTCCAATAAAAGATATCACACCTCACCCACCTTGTCTCTCTAATATCCTGGGACTGACACAGCTATAACAACACTGTATGAAACGTCTCCATTTAAACTGGCATTACAACAAGGGCAGGCCTGAAATGGAGATTCTGCTCTCTCTCTGGTATGGGGAATGGAGGTTTACCTTTTTGCTATGTAACATGATAGCATGTACTTCTCTTACAATATGTTATAGACACACAGGCTGTCAGAAGCATAGCAGTGCATCAGTGCTTTCAATCTGCTAAGCAGAATTAGAATGAGAAGTGTTGGGGTTTCAAATATTTGTCTTGACAAGTTTGCTACTGGAATAACCTTAAACCCTGACGTGTTACATTACCACCTAAAAGATACCAACATTTTCTCCAAATCTGTTTTGTAATCCTCTATGTTCGACAGTTCCATGAATGGAAAGAAATATTCAAATTGTTGTCATTCAGTTGGCTGTCAGGTTTAATATCCTTCTGTAAAATTCCATTATCAATAAAGATATTACAGTTTATTATGTCCCCTCCCTCTCACTCTGGCAATAATTCAGGTGACAAAGGAAATGAAGAGGTCCAGGATCCAGCCTTTTCCCAGTTACAGACAGAGCTTTTTCAGCTTGAGGTAGAACAATAGCAGGAAATGGTAGAATGATGGCAATTTTTTTTCCTAGAAGGGGCTTTGAAACCTAGAAGAGGCACGCCTATCAGCACTCTACTTACACAGCCATGAATTGGAGGAAACTGGCCACATCAAATGGGTTTAAACCGACTGACATGATAGAGGACTAGATTGTCACTTCCTGAAAGGGATGGACAAATACACTCCCCGGATGCACCTTCCTCTGACATTTCCTATGCCTTTCTTTATTATTCATCCACTCCCAGGAGTCAATGGAAGAGGTTGCAACCTGTACTTTTAAAAGGATACATAAAAAAGTCACAGTCTGCATAGCACTGTATACAGCTTTATCACTGAAATATCATTGGTGAGGGAACACTGGGCTGTGAAAGGAGAAGGAGGAAACGCTCATTTTGATAGTACAAGTCTGCTGAACTCAGAAACAGAACTTCAGTTTACAAACCGAACTCTGGGAGTTAACGCAGCTCTTCATCTTGATAAACTATACACGGTTGCAAGGTTATTAACATTAAACCCTCCACATCGCTAAGGGTTATGTGTTTCGTTATAAACAATTATTTTATATGCAAGGTTAATAATTATTGAGAGCTTAAGAAAATGTAATTGGAATTCTAGTAGCAGGGAAAATTTCAATTAATTAATAATGATCAAGGCACAGGTCATTTCCTGTGGATTAATGACCAGCTGGTAGAAGTTGATAGCCCTCGGCTCAGCTTCAGGCTGTGAATCCCAGCCAGTCATTAATCCCCAGGAAACACCCTGCACCTCAATCATTGCTATTAGAGAAATATATATGTATGTGTGTGTGTGTGTCTGTATGGAGTTCTAATGGGGGCATACTGTTTCAGTTGGCATGTACAGAGCATTGCTGGAGAATTAGTGTCCTGTACATAAGCCAACTTGAATCATTTCTCAACATGCCATTCATCTTATAATAGATTACATATGACATTACCACTTGCCATGTTACAGCACATACATTTGGGTGCAGCATACGTTTCTGGAATGGAACATTCAAGGCCAAAAACAGACCTGGTATAAGCAAATGCATCCCTATTGACCTTCGTAGCACTGAGTCAATAACATCCATTCTGCATTGGCCCTAAATGCTTAGGGGTAAACTCTTCCACTGATTATAAACAAAAGACACGGATCAAGGATAACATACTTGATTCTTAATCTTGGTATTTTGCTCCCCAGGCCCACGGGAGCTGAGATTACTGCACAAACAATACATTAGGCCCCTTCAAGAGATTTAGTGCCTGAACAGAGACTAGCTGAGAACCAGCCATGATGGACTCCAAAGGGAGTCTCATCCAGCTGTTTAAATACAAGGGTAGCCAGGGCCAGCCCTAAATGCGTATGAAATGAGCAGATGGAAGTCCATGAAAGAG
Source organism: Lepidochelys olivacea (assembly GCF_965140295.1). NCBI lineage: Eukaryota > Metazoa > Chordata > Testudines > Cheloniidae > Lepidochelys > Lepidochelys olivacea. The sequence goes on along the minus strand of NC_140421.1, from coordinate 50,476,072 downwards.
GTTGCAAATCCAAAGACTAAATGGTATTTATACAATTGCTCTAAACATGCCTAAAAAGACTAAATAATAAGCAACTTACTACATCCAAACAGTAACAAAACATGAAAGAGGACAACAAAGAGAATTCTTCAATGGTGTTGTAGAGAAGACAGGAATATGAGTCCAAAGGAGGCATTGGGTGCCTGTCTCAGCTGAGCTAATAGCAATTATGAGGTTGGCAGCTAAGATATTTCCCTAATTGTCTATCTTGACCCAAGATCTGAAGGGAATTGTGTTTTACTTGAAGTGATTGTCAAAGGCTACAGGAGTCTTGAGCAAAGAGCAATGAGAAATTCCAGCGTTGGATAAGCTTTAATGTACATCTGGGAATTGACACTGTGACTTTTCTCCTCTAGGTGAGCAGCTGGAATCCTGCCCAGTCAGCATTATCACCAAAAATTACTTTTTAACTGAAGTGTTATGACTTGTGAGAGATGAGTTTGAGAATTTAGTTTAGTTCCCAATGAATGCATGTTCAAATCACAAAGCCACCATCACAGTTAGCACTTGTGTTAATACCAACATTTTGCCCTACTGCAGTGCCTCTTATCAGAGAGTTGCAATGCACCTTAGAATCCTGAATTTTCATTCCCTGAGCGTGGGGCATTTTTATACCCATTTTACAGGTAGGTGGCTTGAGACATAGAAGTTAGGTTTTACAGAAGGCTACCCCAGAAGAGAATGGCAGAGGTGGAAACAGAAAAGTCAAAAAGTTCTAACTTCTATCCCCTACTCTAAACACAAGCCTGACTTATGTACAGGGCATTGGTTCTCAGTAAATGCTGTCTAAATAGCAACTGAAACCGCATAGCTCACTAAAGCAACCCTTATGATTTATTTTGTTTATTTTTAATTCATAATAGCAACAATAACCCCAACACAGGAATCTTCCTGGGAATTAATCACTAGTTAGGATTACTGGCTAAAGGTGCTCCTCCCAGCCAGTCAATAACTCCAAGTACTTCTTCTATTTCCTTTATCATCACTGAATTGTTACTGTGTTTCCTCCCATCTCCTTTAATTTTATGGAAAGATACTGTTAAGTAACAAAATGGCATCTAACTATATGCAAAAGCATCCTGAACTAGAACTCCTAACTTCAGGATTCCTGAGCGAGCGCTGTCATTTGCTATATATCCTTACATGCAGTGTGTTACCCTGGGAGTACAAGAATAGTGTTAGTGCACCTGTGAAATGCTGATATGGCCAGAAATAACACCCAAAGATGTAGCCAGGTTTGTTTATTTGTTTTCCCCCATGAATTGCCTTTTCCTTTAGTCAGAAGTTCATAACTGTACAAACTGTAATGCTCAAACCAGGTGTGGCCTTGAATTCTGAAAAACAGCTGCAGGCAATTTTTTGGGGGGTGGGGGTAGGGGGTGCTCCACTTTCACATTGAGCAGTGAAGTTAAATTTTGTCCTTTTCCTCTCATGAGGAGAGCTCTGGAATTAATACAATTGCAGATTTTTCCTCCCCCACCTAGCAAAGTTCCCACTCTGGTCTAATGAATAATGCAAAGACAAGCAAAGGAAAAGGCTTATTCCTTCACCACCAAGAAATAAAGAGAAGGTACATGGGGTGCAGTACTGGGTAGCTTTAAGGATTCTGCACAATAAAAAACATTACCATTCTTTATTTTATATATATATATTAGTTGCACTTTACACTTAATATTCACAAGAAGAAATTGAATGCAATTCCTTTCCCTGATTGTTATGTATCTAATCTTTCTTGAAATTAAGTAACTGAATGGGAATTGAGAGAGTAATAAACTACATAAACCCAAAATAGGCTAGATAGTTCAGAGAAATCTCAGTAGGTAGGAGAAGTGAAAATAGAACAAAACTAAACTGAAAAATAAGAGACAAGTCAGAAATAAAACTTTGTATATGAACATCTTGAAATTTGGGGAAGTTTGGATCAAAACTAAACTTTGCACATGTCCTTCTTCTCTACAGGAGGCTAAAACAAATGGCCAGGTCTCAACACACACAGACTTTTGGGGAAGTGCAACTCCAGAGCTGACCCCATCTATATGGGAAATTCAAAACAGATCTAAACTAAAAAGTGAATTATTTCAGGGAACAAAGAATTAGAGAGACAATTTTGTTGTGTAGACTGATTCGCCCAGCATGTTAACCCCACTCCCTCCACCTCCAGGGACGTAAGTGGAACTGTTTTGGTGCCAGAAACAGCAGCTGCCAGACTGATGGGAAGAATGAACGGCTGTTGTACTCTGCAGAGAAAGTGACTTCTGCTCTAGGCTGTTCTTTTGCTAGTATATTCAATAATGCAAGACCAGACAAGGGGTTTTTGGTCCAGCCTGAGCAGTGTGGTGATGTGAGTTATCTTGGAAGTTAGCTAGATGGCACTACGTAGCACAATATTTAGGTGTTGGTACATCAATATGTCTGTTTCAATCACAATCCTTGTTACTATTTAGAAATTCCTGAAATAGAGTCTATTCGACTATTGCTTTGTACAAACATCAATAACAGTATATAATCAACTCCAGCAAGGACCAATGAACTCCTAGAAAGAAGCAGAATGCAGCCAGAGTCCTCCCAGATACTGACAGACATAGGTGTTAATCAGCAGGATCTGCTCTTCTCCCGCCCCCCCACCATGCCAGCCACCAGGACAACAAATCCTTGTGGGACAACTGAAGATATCTGCCCACATGCCAGTACCCAAAAAGTATTCTGAGTGCACCAAAACTGCATAAACTGCTTCAATGAGTATTCTAAGATGCTGTTGGTCAGTTAAAAAGACAATGAAGATCCAAGTGTTTGTACAAAATCCTTCTTGTGTATGTCTTACATCAAACCAACATCATCCCGGACCACACAAGAGCAACAGAGTAATGCTCCACAGTTTCTCTCCACATAGTGCCTTTCAAGAAAATGTAATAGAACACCTTTCCCAGTCAGATAAATAAATATCTGAAGTGAGATTTAAGTTTTATTTTGAAGGGTAATGAAACCAATCCACCATATGTAAACCTATAAATAGATAAAGTAGATTTCATTTATAAGCTTCATATAAGTACTGTGGCAGCTTTCCTAAGAGCCCTTCTGCCAGATGCAGAAAAAAAGAAACAGGAATATGGCCGATGGCCAACACCACAAACTTTGGGCAAGTTTGGATCCAGATGTGGAACTGAATACTTGCACTGCAGGAAAATTTTGATCTGGATCTTAACTTTGCAGCTTGGGCTCATTTCTGGTATTACCAATCCCTGGTAGATTTAAGAATGTTAGAGGACAGCAGGGAACTCAGGGTTTTTCACTCATGTTTATATAAAGGAAAATGACTATGGTCATATCAAGGGCCACTGTCTCATTCATGTTTACTAAGGGCTACATTCAGCCCTTCTTTTCCCCATGAACTCCCACTGATTTCTGTGATTGTAAATGAAGACAGAAGACAGCCTTGAGTCAATTCCACAACTGACTCCTTACTTGATTGTGCTTATTTTTAATCTTCATTAAAGCACTTAAGCATGAACTTAAAGTTAAGTCCTATTGACCTCAATAGAAGGAACCGATTCCCAATGAGGGTTCAAGAAAAAAATAAAGCATCTTTTGCCAGACAAAAGCATTCAGCAGGACTGTGAGGGAGACAGTCAGGGATATTACAGAAGAACTAAAATGAGAAAATAATATGTGAATATGGATTTACAAATGCTGAGAACTAGGAAAGCCAGTATTTCCCTAGAGTCTGGCATTTAATGAGAATTAACCCTGCATCAGATGAGACATACTATTACCAACTGTTTATGTACCTGTTCTAAAACATGTAAGACAACCTAGCAAGACACAAAAATTAATATAAGGCATTGGAAGATAATACTTCTACGAATGATGGGAATAAAACAGCAGTGAAAAGGTGACACCCCAACGTTACTTTAAAATTAATGTAAGAAAAATTATACTAACTTTTACATTTATGTCATAAAGAGATGGGCCAAGTTCTAAACAGAGGCGGCAAATCTAAAACCCCCCCACAACAAAATGTGAATACTTGGTAAAGAAACATATCCTGTTTAATTCCCCCCACCACACACACACTCACTCTTCAGAATACTATTTATTACTAACTGAAGTGCTCTGAACATCTGATTTTTTTAATCCAACAGGCTAACGCGTCAGCACAAGATGAACTACAGTAGACCCGGTTATGTCAGTATCCAGCATGGCTTTTATCACTGGGCGTTCACAATGATGTCTGGGCTTGCGAAACTCAAAATTATATACTCTTTTCAGAGGATTGGTGTAACAAAAACACATTTTAAAAAGAACTTGTACTCTTACTATAGGGTTTTGTTTAAGGCAAAAATGCAAAAAAATTAACCATTATTTGCAACTATTTAGCTTTCTTGCTAAAATCTAAATATTATGTCCCATGTCCCCTTATGTGTGTACAGGAAAATCTTCCCTAATGGAGACAGTTTAATTCTCTAAAACCCTAGAAACATTCTATAGCTTAAATGACATAACAGGAATTATGGGGTGTTTGGAATATTCAAAATCAGAATGGGAACCACAGTTTGGAAAATAGAATTCTACGGTGTATCTGCATGTGTTTCAGGGTTATCCATGATTTCATTTCACATACAAATAATAATAAAAGGAAACGTTTTTTAAAAGCCCAGTAAGCACATAATAGCACTCTGCCCTTGGGTAACCTCATCCATTGTCTCAAGACTTTAAATTACTTTAAATCAATGAGGTCCAGATTTCTTTCCACCCCAATCACTCCCCCCTTTGATCACACTTTTATTTTGAATTGCCTCTAGATAGGTCCTGCTGCCAAACTGAAACTCAACATGTCAGACGCTGAACTCTTCATCTTTCCTCCCAATTCCTTCACTCCCCTTTCGTCATAACTGTCAACAATTACATCATCCTCTCTGCCCCATAGGCTCTCCGCACTGGTGTCAACTTCAGAGCCTCTTCTCTCCCCCATGCTCTTCCTAAGGAGCCAGTACAACAAAGCACTTAAGCATGAACTTAAAGTTAAGTCCTATTGACCTCAATAGAAGGAACCGATTCCCAATGAGGGTTCAAGAAAAACAGTAGAGTCCCATGGAAGTGCTGGAAGGAAGGCAGATTCATCAGAAGGCCTCAGCTAAACCTGGAAGATAAGCAAGAAGAAACAGTGAAGACATTTTTGCCTGAATAAAAATGTCTGTGCTTCATGGACGGCGGGGGAAGCTTCTCCTTGGGGAGGCTAGCCCCGCTTCTTCCGGCTGAGGCCACGCCCCACTTGCTTCTGTCAGCTCGCCAAAGCCCCTCCCACTGCCGGGGCCATAGCAGTGGAGTTCTGAGCCCTCTCCCATTCCTCCCCTTCCTCCGCAGCCCTATTCCTGTTCCACCCCCACTCCGCCTCTTCCCCCAAGGCCCCACTCCCCTGCTCCCCTCGCTGCTGCAGCCCCAAGACCAGAAAAGCTCTGTGGCCACAGTGGGGAGCGAGAGCTCCTCCAGCCACAGGGCCATGGTGAGGGGGGAGATTTTTCAGGGGCCCCAAATTTGCTGGAGCCCCTGGGCATGGGCCCATGGGAGCATGCAGTAATCCTCAATGGCCCCTACCCCCAGCAGCATGAGGCTTAGCCTTGTCCAGCCTCCATTATGCACCGCCCATGATGTGCTTGCTCTAATACGTTATTTATTATCTCCAGTTTTGAATAGGGTTCACAGGCAAACTATCAGAAGGTAATATTCCTTAGCTAGTGAACAGTATTTGCATGAACACATTACAAAAAGAGAAAAATTCAGTCGGAACTAATTTACTTTTAAGCAGGAGTGTCGAAATGGGCTTTGTAACTGGTAATCTTTTATCTGAAATGTAAAGATTCTCTCTGTCTTATTCTATTTCTATGGAACTAAGCATAGTTTTGCATCAGAACATGCAATTAAGACAGCTACCTTTATTTGGCCTGTTTAACCACTTAGCCATCTTTATTCACTTCTTTTTGTATAAAGCTTTTAAAATAAAAACTACAGAAGTAGTCTCTTTGATAACCATCTTCAAATCCAACACTGTATTTCAACAAAGTTGCTTAGTCCTACTTTCCAGTATAGTGGGGTAAGATAAACATTTCTCCCTTTCTTTTTGATGAACCAAACAAAAAAAATCCTTAGTCTTTGCATTCTTGATCAGAGCGGGGTAGGCTGCAGTTCAAGGATATCTCTCCAAAAATCAGCATGCTGATGAGAGGGCAACTTGAATATGCAGTCAAAAATGAGTGAGCCTCCAATTTCAAGATTTAAATGAGCACAGTACAGAAGATGAGTGATTTGTTTGCTCCTTAGAATCCAGCACTATTGTGTTAGGAATACTTCATCTCTTTTGATTATTGGTGCAACTAGAGTATGCCAATACTTGCTATGTGGTTCAGGAAACTCAAGTCAACCAAATATACTGGGACTATACCTTATCATAATGATAATGTCAATTCAGGGAGAAACCTGCTCAAGATATTTTTATTTCTTCTACTTCTCGTGCCTGGGCCTTGCTATTAATTACAAAGGCCCATGTGGACTTTCTGGAGATACCATACCCATGTTTAAATCCCCTTGCAATGTTATTAACTGTCATCATGGGCCTACATAGCAGGTGAACTGGGATCATTTATGTTAGATGGAAAAAAGAAAGAGGATGTAAGCACCCCCGTAATAAATACATATTTTAAGTACTCTAAATACTATAGGACTTGGGGCCAAATTTTGTTCATCTTATTCAAGTTAGTAACCCCAGAGAAGTAAGGTGAATAGGATTTGCTACTTGACTGGAACTTGTCCTCTCAAAACCTTCTTCTAACCAAGCTACTGTGCTTATTCATGCTGCTGGACTATTTTAAATTTTTCCTTCAAAATCTGAAGCTCCCAATTCCATTTATTAAATATAAGTTAAACATTAAGAAACCCAGCACCCTTTGAAGTGCTGATCACTAATGTGACTAAGCTAAAGCAAAAAACATTCTTTAGCTTTGATGTTTGGGGTTTTCTTTAAGCATCCTCAAAGACAGAGGCCAATAAGCTTATTTAGTTTCCGATAGGAACCAAAATGTTTATGTTGTGCTTGCCAGAAATATTGACGTTTCTTTACCGTTAATTCTTAATGTTGCTGTTCATTGACAAGCGGGTGGGGCATGTTATAGATGCAGTTACTGGCCTCAGTTGAATATGTTTGCTGAATATGTTTCTAACTACCTATTTAAACTCATTTTAATACATATGAAGATTCTATCACGTAACACAGCTTCCCTTTTGGAAGAAAAGAGGTGCTTAGATTGCTGGCAGATCCTTTGTTTCACAGATTTATAAACAATACCTAAATAACTTTGATTGGCAATTCAGACTTTTCTTATGAGTCTTTTTCTGAGTACCTGCTATTTTTCAAGCAAAGAACATGCTGCTATCTGACTAAATAGTTATTATATCTTTGAAAGTACCCAGACATTTGTTAAACATACAGCCACATACAGTATATTCTCATTAACCATAAACTTTGATTTGTGAGCATTGACCAAAAATACAACTTTTAAAAGTCATTTGGAACCCAAGTCATACAGGATATATGTATTTTTTTGAAAATTTTGCCCAAATTACTGCATGAGTTAATAGTTTGTGTATAATTTACAAATTGTTTTCTGGGTAGGCTTTTATTTATTTATTTATTTATTGTATGCAACTCACAGCCTTAGAAGGTTCCTTTTGAGTTTTTCATTTTGCATATTGTCTTCTCCTCTGTGACTCAATGATTTCTGTCTGTCAGTTTAGCTCATAAACAGAACAAACATGCACACAGTCAAATGGGAATATAAGTAGAATTAATTGCTGATTTGTTTAATGTTCTGCCATGCTTGGACTCCATCCTAGTACTTTCTTCATATGAGCCATTATGTCATGTGGCTCAGGCAAATGAGAGAAAGAAAGAAAATTTGATCTAGTTTAAAAAGACAATAAAAACTCCACTTAGCATCCATTTGGATAATAATTAGTCAGACTCCAGTAGGGAGATGTGCAGAGTTGATGGAGAAATGAATCCATCCCCACCTGGCACCCCTACCCAAAGCCAGACTGATGAAGAGCTCCCCAAAACCAAAAAACCAGAGCTAGGTTTCTATCCACTTGATTTTTATGACAGTGTTGATTCTGTATGGTGGGTTTGGAGGAGACAGTTTACAAAAGGGAAAGAGGTCCTGGCCACAAAGTTATTCAAGAGCCTGTACATGATACCATTCAAAGCAGAGGGTGCAAATTGAGGGTAATATGAAAGAAAAAAACATACTGGACAACCTAAGTAAGTGCAAAAAGAGCAAGAGTATTAACTGAAAAAAAAATCCTAAAGATTTATCACTATGAGATGATAGGGATTTTAGGCTAATCATCTCAGATTAAAGAAGAGAAACAGGAAGCCAAATGGGCCGAGTACTGATGTCATAAACAAGAGTGAGCAAGAGGAAGTTTCTCAACCAATTTCACACAGATTTACTTGGGTTCTTGGGTTTGTGGTTTGTTTTTAAGACACAACCTGGTAAGTGTCTGCAGACTCAGATCCCTACTTTCTTTAATTCCTTTTAACATATTTTTAAAATATATGGACCTTATTTATCTGAGTTTCACATTTACAAGTTTTATTTTATATTATTTATTATCATAATAATTCTAGCATGTAGACAGCAGCTGCCATCCAGGGATCCTATTGCACTTTACAAATATTAAGCCTCCAGGAAACTGTCACAACATTTGGGTAAACTGAGACGCAGAGAGGTTAAGTAATGTGACTGAGGTCATATGATGAATCTGTAGCATAAACTAGGATAAGAACTCAGGAGCCTTCCTGTTTCCCAGTGGCTTACTCCTTTATTCAGAATCTTTACAGTATGTTTTGAAACATGCTGGCGCAAAGAAATATCCATTTTCCTCTTCAAGGCTCATCTGGACCCACTTATGATTTCATTCAGTGCAATAGCACTGAACTAATCAAAAAAATGTAAATCCCTTCAAACCAAGTACATTACAAAACAGAGCTATGGATGATAATAGCAATTGTGTGGAAACAAACAATAGTACACAATACTTGGCCTTTGTTTCCTTGTTAGATTTATTGAAAACTTGGGATCAACAATTCACTTTTTATTTTAATGCCAATATCTAGAAAAACATCTGGTTAATCTACACGGTATTATCACTGGAGTCACCAAATGGAGAACAGAACATCTTTCACAGAGAGTGCTGAATGTACCTCAGTCTGCTCAGGTTTGATTTGTCACAAATGATAAAGGCTAGCTATTGCTCTTTTTAAATATCCTTCAGTAGAAAGGTAGTTTATGCAAGTGATTCAAACTTCAGAGGGGGAAATCAGGATTTCATATTCCCACATTTACCAGTGACTCAGTGAGTGACTCATGCAAGTCACTGAAACAGTGTCTGAGTTTCCCCCTCTGAGAAGCTGGGGTGTTAGTTTTAGTAATTTGATAAGTAATGGCCATTTAATTAACTAATTTGTAAAGCACACTGAGATTTGAAAGGTGCTTTATAAGTGCAAATTATTAGTAGTTACATTTTTTTTAAAAATGAATTAGCCATTGCCCAGTCTGATGTGAAGGGGAAATAAATAAATATTCTGTATCCAGATTGTTATGGTGCTGCTCCTCACAGTATTGTGTGGGTTTATTGTAAAACACGGCGAGTGACTGCAAGTAAGTGATCAAAGAAAACGAACAGACAACGCAGTGATATCATTGCAAAGCTCAATAAAAATTAAATGAGTAGCTTCATATATGTGAAAATATTAAAATTAATTAGTTTAATTTTGTTACCACACTTTTTCTTCCCTCAGATGGGGTGAGGGGGCAGTTATGGAGTACAGCTGAAGTTATAAATAGCCCATGTACCCCAGGGTCAGCCGGGGCTAAAACTGGAAAAGAAAAAACAGATGCAAGACCTAGGATGCTTGTTTATTTTGGCTGGTTAAAGACATTTTGACTGTATTTAAGAGTTTTAGCTAGAGTTGGTCAACTGCGTGCGTGTCCATGTGTACAAAAAATGTCCAAAGAGAACGAACAGTTTAGTATCATTTAGTAATTGTTGATGGTTTTGATTAAAAAATTTGAAACATAATTTTTCATCTCATTTTGAATTTCTTTTTCCTGTCTCACACGTTTAAAAAAAAAATCTTTCTCCTCCCTCAATAATTTTTATTTTTTTTTTGCCAAAAATGAATTTTGGGGGCACTAAGACACCACAGTAGCACGTTCATACCATCTTTTTGTTCTGTGTTTATGCAGCACCTCGAACAATGGGATCCTTGTTCATGACTGGGGGTCCTAAGTGCTGCCACAGTACAAATTAATAATCATAATAATGAAAATCTTGATTGTCCTAAAGCCTGGATGTTCTAAAGTGTTAGCCACGTGAGGTAGTATAGGCCCCCTTCTGCCAGTGACAGCTGTTGAAGGGATTTTGGGAAACAGCAGAATCAGTGAGTGTACTGGCTGAGAGTACAGTCTGACTGAAGGCAGGGATAAAGTTGTTTTCTGGAGTTCTGAAGGATGGGTGCAGTTTCTCTGTTAGAAAAAAGCTTTTTGCTTTTGCTACCTGATATTGAGGATATACATATTTATAAATACAGGAGACCAGGATACAATATCTTCTCTGCGTTAAATCATTCCTCCCCTAACACTGAAATTAATTCATTCCTGCAGTCTGAAGCTTCTTGACCTTTTAGAACATGCCCTCAGACATCCAGGGCCTGAGAGAGCCTGGAGAAGTCAGACTCCAGGAAACCTTAGGAAAAAGAGAGTTCCCCACCTGTAGCAAGTGCACAGTACCTATTTCATAACTACACAGCCATTAATGCTTGCCCTTTTCTATGACTTAAGTCCATTCTGCTCAGCCTAATTGCTATATATGGCAATTGAGGTCAACTGGAATGGCATAGAGGGATTCACTGAGCATGCTCAGTGCAAGATTAAGTGGTGGAGCAACATCTCTTCCAGACATAAAATGTCAAAACTTGAAAACTTGATATCCCATGGCAATATGGGGTTAGAGACACAGTTATAAGGTTTTGCTCCATAGCTTTATACTGTTGGACAAAGGGAGATTCCCAGCAGGATCTAGCATTTACTTCTATCTCTAGAATAGCCTGGAATAAAAGACATTACCTAAATATGTCTCACCCTTACAGATAAACTATTTTAGGGCATTTTGAGATGTCTGAGCACCATGCAGTTAGACCCAGGGAGCCAGATCTCAGCTGAAGTAACTCTGTGGAGCAACACCAATGTAGGTCTTGATTCAGCAAAGCACTTAAGCACATGCTTGCCATACTGTTATATATTCATCATATAAATATTTATTAATATAACTAATATATAATACTTGTGCATACACTTTAGTGCTAATACACTAAAATGCGGGCTTTGGCAGCTTTGACCTAAACCCAGAAACTATAGAGGTCCTGGACTTCAGAAAGCAATGCTCCTAATTGCACAGGAACTCTGACAAAGCCCTTGAGTTGGGAAAACTATTATGCGTGAGAAATTCATTAGAACAACAAGGAACAACAGAACATAGTATTTCAGTCAGCTGCTCCAGAGAAACTCAACAAATGTTCATGTTACACTTATTTACAAGTTTCCAAGAAGTGTTTTGCGCATACATAAAATATCAATGTACGAGGAGAGAGAGAGAGAGAAGTGCCAATTTGGCTTACCAAGTGAAACCACAAAGCATTACAGTAACTGCTACAACAGAAGATGTTTTCTTTCCTTGTAAAATACTCCTATAATGTGGTATACTTTGAACATATGTGAATATTCAAATAAAGATGAAACGGCAAACAGCATGCCAATTACAAAATCAAAATACTGTATTACAGAATGTGAATAGTCATTGGGCACACCAACAATCTGGGACTTAATACTTGTACTCAGAAGATAACATTTTGGAAACAAACAAAAAATTAGTATTTTTTGATCAAGTTACATAAATAATTAGAATATTTATGCTTCTTGTTTACTTTCAAACTGTACGAAAATCCAAATCCAACTTACTTGTACTAATCCTTTCTCCCATTTTATAGCCTTAATCTTGCAAATACCTTAAACACAAACACAAGCATTTGCAGGTTTGGGGCCTATGCTAATAGCAGGCTTTTAACACCTTGATAGTCTATTCTTAATTATTTTTATAATAACAGAAACATCTGCTATTTAAATAATGGTCATTGTGGTTAAAAAGTAGCTGGATATGAAGTCTCCTTTCCTAGGATCTCCAAAATTTTATTTCTGATCCCAGAGTGACAAGTCCCAGTTATTTATTTGATTCTGTTTTAAATTTTATGTGCATAGGAAAATACTGAAAGACAGGAAACTATGGCATTTGGGCAGCAGGGAGTAGGGTGACCAGAGAGCAAATGTGAAAAATCGGGACACGGGGTGGGGGGGGAATCGGTACCTATATAAAAAAAGTCCTAAATATTGGGACTGTCCCGATAAAATCGGGACATCTGGTCACCCCAGCAGGGAGATCAGGAGCACTGTTTAGAGTTTTACTAAGTAAAACAGGGGTCTGTTGCATAGTGTGCACAATCTTATTTCAGCCAAAATGGGGCTGAGTTAGAGGTACAGGAGAAAGAAGTCCCTTCTCTTGCCTTCAGAATGGTTTCTGTGGATTGGTTGAGGGGATGTACCTTGCTATCCATTAAAAAAAAAATAAAATAAAAAAATCTGAAGAGTGGATTGGAGTGGTCCAGCCAGTCATCCACCACACTCAGGAGAGCCAGTTGGCTGCCCCAAAGACAGGAAATGATGGGTAGGAGGGAACGAGAAGGGGTTCTCCAGGTTCCTGCATGAAGACAGAAAAACATATGAGCAGCCCAGGCCTGTTAGGGAAGAGGGCTTATTAGAGAAGAGGGACTGCAGCTTACGGTTACTGGTTGAAACCCATGATGCAACCTTATATGGTTTCACATGAATGTTGCTTTGAGTTTTTCAGATTCTGAAACACCATGCACCCATCCTCTCGGAGGTGGGGGAGGGAAAGTTCACTGAACCTTTGCAAACTGAAGCTAACCAATCTTTCACAGCTCAACTAAATTTAGTCGCAAGCATGCATGCACAGCTACAGCACTCCCCCTAACGGGGGGTGGGAGGGGTTTAAAGAACCATCACTACAGTATATTGATCAGTGAAATGTACCAAACACACTCTTGTTTAGTATTTTAACTCTGTATTTCCTGCAATGTCAAATATACAACTGTCATTTCAGCACAAAAATGCTGCATTTTCTTGGGAAAAGGGTGGTATTTCTCTGTAAAAATGGTGAAACTTTAATCTGTGACTGGTCAGGATTTTAGCAGGAATATTATACCTCAATTAAACCACTGTGAAAAATGGCATTCATTAGTGCAAATGACTGCTTTTTACCCATGCAAGTCCTCTCAAAAAATCATGACAACCTAAGCTTTTGCACGGGCTGTACAGTGAAGTGAAAACTTGCTAGCTTCCTACAGCTCTCCTTGTTACACACAGAATTACTTTACAAAGATGCAGGATGTAGAAATTTGGACAACTCTGCTGAGAATATTAACATAAGTAATCAACTCTGTCATGGATCTGCACCCAGAACGCCCACTGAAGTCATTAGGAGTTTGCTGTGTACTTGGCCTACAGATTGATGGCATTGCATGGCACGATCCCAAGAAAGTGTACTTTGCAGCCCAATAAACATCTGGTGTTTCTGAAACCCTCTCTTGGAAAGGATTGCTCCTAGTGTAGGTGATCAATACAGGCCTGTTCCTCTGTCCCAAAAGCTGTTATCACCACCACCTTTGCCTTGATTATCATCACCCTTATGTATCCAATAACCTCCTCCCTCTTACTTTTTGTCAAGCAACACTGCTCTCAAATCTCACTTCCCTTGGCTGGCTTCCCAACACTAGCTTCCATCTTGGTTCTATGTAACTCCACACTGGCCCACTGACAAGTCACAAACCAGAAATCTATTAAATAAAACACCTAATGATGTACTTTCCTTGAAACACTTGCTATAAGCAAATCCAATAGACACTGTGCTGAAGAAAGTTGCTGGAGCTAGAGACCTGTCTATGCTAGGTCTCCCAACACAGCTGCACTGGTGCTGGCAACAGTGAATTTTTTTGGTAACAGTTTCTTCTAGTGGATAAAGCTCAGAAGTACAAGCATTCTGGCTGTATCCTGCATCGATGCACTGGCCTGAGACTGGATCCCTCTAGGTTCTCCTCATCTGTGCAGAGGGAAACAGAATCTCCTTATCTGTGCAAAGGGAGACAGAATCTTAGGCATATGATGAAGGGGAAGAGTGAATGAGGAGTTGTAGCTCCTGAGTAGTAGCGGCCACAATACTGCTTGTGTAGGGTAAATACAAGCAAAATGCCTCCAGCCACGCTGGAAAGGCCATAATTAGAGGTGACTATATGCTTCCCCCAAAACAGGCCTCCAGTCACTAGCAAGCGTACAGCTGGTGTTGGAGGGCGAGTCTGGTCACTCATGGCAATATACCATGCTCTGTGCCAGTCACGCAGGAGCACAAGCATTGGCATTCTCCCATTCCAGTACACTAGGGCAAAGAACACCCTGCATCTTCTCACAGCCATACCCATGCAGGCAAAACCAGAATCTACCCTACAGATTGTAAGCTCCTCAGGTTAGAGATCTTGGGTCAACTCTCATTGACTTTTACCCCTTGCCTTCTTTTATCTGCATCATGCACGCCAATAGGGCTATCTAATACAATAGTTTTACATTGATATTAATAAATGTATTCAATTATAGTGATTGAAGGAGCAATATAATGGAAAATGTCTGTACATCTATCAAATATTCTCTCCCTTGGTGGATTACTGTATTTGGTTATAAAGTGTTCACTTTAATACAGCATGTTCCAAACATAATTTTAAAAAACTAGCTTCCCAATACTACACTGTTGTTATGCCTGTTCTACAAATTAATTCTCACAGGGAGAAAAATTATCCTCAAAGAGACACCCTTCAACAGCCAACTGGCTATTTTCCACTTTCATCCCAAATTTTATGTCTTTGGAAATGTGTTCATCATAGTGCAGTCTAACTTTAATTGTTATGATTTAAGTTTTATTTGCTTCTTAATCCATAGATAAATATTGCATCTGCCTTTTGAAAAATATTGGGAGGAATTGGAAAACTTTACCTTTCCTTTCTATTGACATTATATAAGATACTTGTGAATTTAGTAGAGGATACAATAAGGAGGCATTGCCTAAATGTGTAATTATAAACATGGACTCATGAAAGGTTGTAGGCTATTATCAGCTCCTGCCTTTTTAAAGGGTTTTTTAGTGCTTATGTAATTGATATGTCTAAATGCTTGAGGCTGACTAGAAGTTACAGGGGAGGAGTTCGAAAAGAGAGAGTCACAAGGGCTGGGACTGTCAGGATGTCCTTGAGAAAAGGAAAATGGATAACTGACTGACAAAGTGATAAAAGCAGCATAATGGTAGCAAGCTAGATACTCTGTGAAAGCCAGAGAGAAATCCTCTAGACCAGGAGAAGAGTTGGTTACAGCCTGCTACAGCCCTGGTAGTGAAACAGAGATAGAATCCTGACCTTCATTCAATTTTCTCTATCACTTTACAGTTCACTTTTAAGCATGTTATATTAAATTTAACAAAGGTGTAGAGGAGGAAATTCATCTTGTACTCATTAATTTGTTAAAATGTAAAAATACCCAAAGTAATGACCATCCGACTGAATGCTAAGAGGAAGACAAAGACACCAAAATAATGTCAAAATACTACATTTTTAAAAAATTTCCAAGCTTCGGAAGGCATGGTATCAAATTGATAGTTTTAAAAACATACACATATTTACTCATACACTGTTATTTAAATGTTATTTTTGAAATTAAATGATCAAAATGAATTGTCCAGAGTTTCCCTCAACCCTCTCCTTTGAAAATTCTTCGCAATTTATTCACTTTCCCCCTAAATGTAAATGCTAGTGGCAATCATTTGCAATCAGACATGTTGAACTTCATTCAGCATGCAAGCTCTAAAATAAAAATAGATTAGCAAAGTAGCTCATCTATACATATTAGCCAGAACCAGTTACAATTTTTAGCTACCAAGTAGTTTACCAATTCCAGGTTAACCCAACTCATTCTCCACCTTGAAGTTTTAGCAAATCTGTTTTCATTTGAAAGTCTGTATAACTGTACATTTTAAATAATATTTTCACCATCTAAGAGAAATGCAGGAGCTAGAATACAGTGTTTTCTGCAACTTATCATCCAAATATGCCAAGGACATATGAATGATGGCACCATTCTGAGCTATATTACTGAATGTCTTTGGCTATTGCTCTAAAGACTTGAGTGGTCTATGTTTAATCACTTGAATAAAATATTTTAAAAGTGTGCATATATACAGATACACAGCAGTAAAAAATTAATTCATGCTTTATCCTAGAAAAGATGCACATAGGACCTATGAATTTTATAATCTTGGACTCTACATGCTACCAAACACTAACTGGACTTGAATGCTTCAGCTGTTGTCCCATATCAGTAGAAGGCTTTAATTAATACACTATGGTTTAGTATCAATCTAAATAACGACAGTAGCAGAACTCTTGAAAACTTCCAAGGAAGCTGGATATATGCCTACAACTCAATCTCTTAAAGAATACTGCCCCAGCATTCACTGTATCTCATGAGATGGGGGCAGTGTCGTGTTCCAAACTCCTGGACAGGAACACAGAAATCTTTCCAAGACATTCAATCCGCTAACTAAGAAGAAGAAAAATTACCATTATTTTCCCTTATTATTGAGGAAGGCAGAGCAACAAAGTGGAGGGAGAAAAGAAAGCTTGTCAGGAATATTCACAAACAAGCCCTTTTCAAGCAGAGTTTCTCAAGTCTGGTCTTCCCTACTATGTACATCCCAGATAAGGGTCCCGAAACTGATTGCAAGGGCGTTCATGAATTCTTTCCTGAGGTTTGTGTTTGCTCCCCTACAGAAGAGGTTGGGGATTCCACCTCCAAACTATCCACCACCTCTAAGATCAGTTGGCACTAAAAGTGATTTACAAAGGAACTAAAAATAAAATTGGTCTCGTGCTGCTATAATGTATAAAAGGAACCCAAAAGGACATTTTGTCAGCTAAACCTTGCTTTCTTCCTTAAAAATTCAGGTCTTGTCTACCCTGGTGACTCTACAGTATCTTAGGGCATGTTCTAATCAATAAGTACTATCAGCAGCCATGCCTCAGGTTTAATTCAAACTATTACTGTGCAACTTGACTTATATACATTTCTGAAAGCTCATCATATCAAAAGGAAATGTTATGAAGCACATTTCCCCCATGCTTTAACTTCTGTGATGAGTGACATAATATAGACAGACTGTTTGACAGTCTCAGAAACGTTCAGCAAATTACAGTCCCCAAACAGAATATATTAGATTTCTGTCTGTAGCAAATTATTTTTCTCTCCTCACATTATCTCCCTACTCGTAATAAAATGAAAAACAGGTTTCTGGAAAAATAAGTTCTTAAATGTATTCTCTATTTAAAGTTTTACACCCAATTTGTTCATACCATTCACTGTCTAAACTTGGAACAGTACCACAAAAAACCAAACCTCTTCATGTCTCTCAAAGTACACAATAGTAAAGAATATATTTAATATTCTAAAATACATAGTAACATATCTGCAGCTTCAACATACTGTAACGTTATAGTTACATCACAGTTCAATATACTGCACCACAGTAGTTAAACTTATGGCAGGTTTCAGAGTAGCAGCCGTGTTAGTCTGATTGAGCAAAAAGAAAAGGAGTACTTGTGGCACCTTAGAGACTAACAAATTTATTTAAGCATAAGCTTTCGTGAGCTACAGCTCACTTCATTAGATGCATTCAGTGGAAAATACAGTGGGGGGATTTACATACGTAGAGAACATGAAACAATGGGTATTACCATACACACTGTAACAAGAGTGATCACTTAAGGTGAGCTATTACCAGCAGGCGAGTGGGGGGGGGAAAACTTTTGTAGTGATAATCAAGGTGGGCCATTTCCAGCAGTTGACAAGAACGTCTGAGGAACAGTGAGGGGTGCAGGAGGGGGCAATATGCAAGGGGAAATAGTTTTACTTTGTGTAATGACCCATTATGGCCCACCTTGATTATCACTACAAAAGGTTCCCCCCCCCCCACTCTCCTGCTGGTAATAGCTCACCTTAAGTGATTACTGTCGTTACAGTGTGCATGGTAACACCCATTGTTTCATGTTCTCTATGTATATAAATCCCCCCACTGTATTTTCCACTGAATGCATCCGATGAAGTGAGCTGTAGCTCACGAAAGCTTATGCTCAAATAAATTTAAAACTTATGGTAGTATAGATTCTTATGAGTTCTGAGTGGACAGAGAAATCTGGGCATCAGCACTGGGTTATTTCTTTCCTGAGAAAGAAATGGTTAAAGGCAGGATACTGTATCCTAATCTAATTTATTCCCAGATATGTAAATTATTGAACAGACAGATGACAAACTACACTTTTCCTTTATAACTCACTGTTATAGCATACCACGTGAGATTTCCAACAAGCATGTTTTTGTTCATGGTCTCAGCCATGTTTCCCTCTGTAGTAGGACTCTGCCTACTCCTCCCAAAACACATTCAATCTTTTATTAGACGTATATACAGGGGTTGCTATCACTCAATATCAAACATTTTGATCAGATTCCAGTCAAAATGAGAGCTGACCAAATAATTATCAGCAAACAATACAACTAACTTATCCTCTTTTTAATTTGTTTGCAAGTTATCCATGAGAAAACTATTGTTTTTAAAATTATCAAAAATTAAAATTCATCAAAATTTGCTTAATTGTTTCAGAAAATAATTGTTCACCTATAATCGGTGCACAGGCAGTTTGTTGCAAGTATTCTTTTTCCAAAATCCAAGTCAGGTTGGCCAACTTTAATGAGGCACAGGTCACATGGTATCATGTTGGAATATTAAGATGATGAAAATATTAACATTTCTTTTGGTGGAAAGGATAAACTGGATGATGGTATGAGTATAAGTGACAGCAGAATCTGACCCAATGTCTGCATACTCGGCAATGATTACAAATTAATCTTCAATAATCCCATTTTTACTTGTGTTTTTCATTATGTATTAGATCACAAACAATGAACAAAGCTTTATGATTTTAATACTCTTGATTGAATTAGAAACCTAATGGACAGCACTGAATTTAAACACATTTGGCTTACTATAATAGACATGCTTCTGACAAGATTTATGATGATTTATAGTAAAGCAGTTTGCTACTCATGAATGAATGAAGAAATAACCTTTTTTAGTGTTCTCATCCCCTTTGAGCGTAACCATTGAGAGAACAGTAAGTATAAGGACATGTTCCATTCTTGTACAGATATCACAAAGAGGGTTATTCTTAAGTTCTGTGGAAACCGTGCTAGAAAAAAAGAAAGGTAGTGAAAAGCATACTAGGTGAATGAGGGCATGTAGAGAGCATCAGGTGAGAGGTCTGGAGAAACAGAATGGACTGAATGTGTGTCCATAGAAAGTATTTCCCTTTGAGAAAGAAGTAGCCTGGGCCCAAAATCAATGAAGAGAAAAGAAGTTTAGCAAGTCAATATATAAGATTCAAGTGGCCACCAAATTGCTTTTATTCCATACTCTTTGAATCAATCTAAAATTAGGTTAATTAGTCACTCTTTAATGCATTTGAAGGCTGTAGTTTCTAAATGAAGCAATGGATGGAAGGTTGGGATAAGGACATAATGAGCCAAACGCCTCACATTGAGGTCGATGACAACGCTACATTGTCTTCAATGGTGCACGATTAGGCCCAATAGGAGCATAGACAGACATTCTCAAGAGTGTCAGATTCACAGGGAAAACTGGAGAGGATGGAGGTTCCAGGATAAATACCTGCAGGCATCACAGAAGAAATCCTGTCACGAGTAAACACGATACACGTAATTCATTGTGCCTCTCTTAACAGAACCTGACAATATGCAGAGATGAGCAAATTGGTAATATGGTTTTAGTACTATCACATATGGAAAGATAAGGAGCTGTTAATATTTCATTCAGAAATTCTTACTTTTAGTGCTTTGCATCTCTGACAGACATTTACTCAAAGATCTGAGATACTGTGCAACAATGGGACATAAGGGAAGGCATTTATGCCATCGTGCTATCTCATTAACAGTGAGTTGGATTCACAGCTTGAGGGAGAGATTTAACCCATGCAAATAATAAATAATTTGAAGACCATGGGAATGACTGTAATGAAATGGCTTTCATAGATAACAGCACACATGCCCACACACAAACACACCCATCCCCTCAGGGTAAATTCAGGGGTCTTATGTTTTTGCTGTTAAATATACCTTTTTCAAAATAAATTTGGTAGCTTCTCAGTAAATTATGTGCATTGATCACTTCTGCTATTATATTGTTTAAAAGCAAAGTTAATATTTTAAAAACAAGTTGCAACAAATGAGATAAAGTCCTAAGAATTTTTTGCACTCACTCAGGGACAAATTATGCCCCTCCTTCCAGGATAGCATAGGTCCCTTGTGACGTTTCACTACATGTTCTTTATGAAAATATGCTTATGATATGAATATGACATAACTGAGACAGACTTTATGCAAGACAGCTCATGTGAGATATCATTGGAAAGGTTATGATTTACTGAATGTGATTATCCAACTTGTATGCCTGAATCATTTCTGTACTTGAAGTTAAGAATATTAACTCTCTATCTGTATTTCAAATGTGTTACTTTGGGTGCACCCCTCACCAGTGATTCAGGTACAACAATGAAAAAGCCAGACAGACCTAATGGGCCATTAGTGGAGACAATGGACTGTGAAAGAGCTGAGTCTTCCTGTGAACAAGGAGACAACCTACAAGCAACGGCTGCCACAACCATGCAAAGACATGCGTCCGAGTCACCTGGTACTGGATACCCTTCCTCCCTTTTTGAAATGCCAGTGGTTTTGGACTAGAAGACAAAGGGTCCCACCGCAGGGGAGTGACATCATCATGGTTGTCCTCTGCCTCCCCACCCAAAGAGACACTGAAAAAACACCTGGAAGCAAAAACTGAACTGGTGGGAGAAGGGTTGAACCCAAGCTGGAAGGGCTTCTAGCTTGTGAATAATAATACCTGGGTCTCAAGAGGAAGACCAGTGCAGCGGCCTTTCAAGACTTTCTGCAATCTGCCTGCAACAATATCTAGGGTGAGAAATACTATTAGTAACCAATTTCTTTAGTGAAACTAGCTTAGTTTGCGTGTTTGGTTTCATTTGCTTAGTTATCTGCTTTGTTCTGTCTGTTGTTATCTCTTATATTCACTTAAAATCCACCTTTGGTAGTTAATAAATTTGTTTCTTGTTTATAATGAAATCCAGTTTATGCAATTTCTAACTGGGGGGGGGGGGAAGAAGTGTGCGCATCTCTTCACATTCAGGGAAATAGCAGATTTTTATGAGCTTGAACTGTGCAGATTTTTCTGTGCAGCACAAGACAGCATTATTTTGGGTTTATCTCCCAAATGGGGTGCGCACGTGAATCCTCTCACACAGAGCTGACTTCAGTCTGTGGCTGCATCTATACTAAAAATTTCAAAGCGCTGCCGTGGGAGCGCTCCCGCAGCAGCACTTTGAAGTGTGAGTGTGGTCACAGGTGAGCGCTGGGAGACAGCTCTCCCAGCGCTCCTGGTAATCCACCTCCACGAGAGGAATAGCTGGAAGTGAGGCTCCCCGCACTCGGAGCCTGTCCACACGAGCGCTTTAAAGCACTCAAACTTGCTACACTCAGGGGAGTGATTTTTCACCTCCCTGAGTCAGCAAGTTAGAGCGCTATAAAATGTAACTGTAGACAAGCTCTGTGCCTGCAACGGGGTGCGGCCTTACCTGTGTGTGTGTGCTGCAAGAGGCCGGAGAGCCCAGGCTGATTGAGCAGGGGCAGCTCAGTGAAATCCCAGTACATCAGGTGGCACCCCAGAAGAGGGGGTCCAACCCGTCATATCCCTAACCAAAAGTAACATGTGATTCCAATGCAGAGGGGTATGAGAGTGCCTCTGTGGAATCTCCTAGTAGCACACATACCAGCTTTTTGCATTATGCTTTAGAGAAATGTGCATAAAGTGGCAAATCACATTTGGCATCCACATTCAGTTTACGGATCACGGCTCTTGTGACCCCATTATGATATTACCTGCTACTGAGCCACAGATATGACACATAATAGGACAGACTGTAAAGATCAATAGGCCAGTCGTTAGGGGGACAAGGTGGGTGAGGTAATATATTTTACTGGAGCAACTTCTGTCAGTGAGGGACACAAGATTTTGAACTTACACAGAGCTCTTCTTCAGATCTGGGAAATGTACACAGACTGTCACAGCGAAATACAAGGTGGAACCGATTGTATAGCGTAAGTAGTTAATGCACATTTCAAGGGACCATTCAAGGTGAAGTGGCTCTTTAACACCTCTCCAGTCATGGGAAGGAGTAAATGGTTTAATAGATTGTTGTAATAAGCTATAAATCCAGTGTCTCTATTCAGCCCATGATTTTTAGTGTCTAGCAAAGTTATGAATTTAAGCTCCTGGTTAAAAACTCCACTGTTAATAGCTCAGTGATTCCCCAAAGCCAGAGACTCATTTTTCCTAGAAAGGAAGATAACCCATGGGAAACTAATACAATTTTTAGCCTATGAGCACTGATCTAATCTATATCTTGTTGAAATCAATTTATAATACAATATACAAGTTCCACAATAAATCTCACCACAGACCAAGTACTCTGCTTGCATAAGCAGTTGAGTTTCTTGCAACCCTCTCCAGTATTGCCAACTCTCACAATTTTATTGGCAGTCTCATGATATTTGGTGTTTTCTTAAAGCCCTAGACCCTGGAGGCTTGTGAATATTCCAGAATCCCAGCTTTCTTTTAAATAAAATAGGTTTCTAGCCCTCCTGGTTTCAGAGATGAACTTGAAAATGTGAACCCTAAAGTTTCAAAAGCCAGAAGATAAATAAGAACTCCTAATGTTGCATTTCTTAAAATCTCAGGATTTTTATTTATTTATTTGGATCCTGTTTCATGATTTTTGAATGCCGGGGGGTTGGCAATAGTATCTTCTGTTAACATTACTACTATTCAGTTAGGATCTCTCTTATATAATTTCCTATACTTCCACAAACACAATTGTTGATATGTTTACTTTAAAAAAAGTCAATGAGAATGAATGGAATGAAAACTGATTTATTTTGGGTCCCAGAGTGTTCTTGAAAATTAGATGCTATCCTGATCAGAGAACATTTAACACTATTTAGCCTGGATATTCTGTTCCAAGAGGATGAGTAAACATGCTTCAGGGTAGCACTGGCCTGTTGTGCAGGAAAGATTTGACAGTTTCATTGCTATGAGCTGCATACAGAATGGGGAACTGTACATAAGCTCTCTGCATTGGCACTTCATGGCTCAGGCCTATCATTAGAATTAATCATAGGGGGCAAGACGACAACCTTCACATAGTGTGCCTGTCGTATGTTATTGATTAATACAATTAATGTCATCAAAAGACTACTGGACCTTGTTATGGCGATCTCCAGTATGATGAGCAACATGAAATTTGTCCTTGTCTGGAACAGGACCAAAGAACTGTAGGATCAGCTCCACATGTGTTCCAAAGTGGATGGTCTCCCATGTGCTAAGTGTCACTATCTTGCAAGAGTTCTCACAATGTACAACACTGATGTTGTTGCTCTACAAGAAACTTATGCTGTAGACTATGAGCAAGCTGCAAGATATGAAATTCATACCTATGAACTCATTGCCACCATGAAAGATGTGAAGTACGGCATCGCCACGTACACCTGGCAGGGTTTTCCAGATGTCTTGGTTCTGGAGGAATCCAAGACCATGGGAATCTCTATTGCTGCAAGAAGAATTGGACAAATGACCATAACACACATCTATGAACCTCCAAATCTTGAACAGCCAAAGCCCACAATAGTGTCTTTTTTCCACCCAGCTGTGCACCCTGGTGACTTTCATAGCCATCACTCACTAGGGGGCGATAGCAGAAATGATGCAATTGAGTAATTCACAGATTGGGCTTCATTCGCAAATGTCCATCTTCTTTTTGACCCGAAACAAACAGGGACTTTTCACTTAGCCAGACGGAACACTGAGCAAAACCCAGACCTCTGCTTTGCGATGAAAGACAATAATAATGTTCCTCTGCAAATTTCACAAACATTTTTTGGGAGTCTTCTTTGCAGCCAACACCACCACAAAAATCTGCATGTTGGCTTGTCCACTGATCGAATCAACTCCAAAATCATGCTGGAATTTCCGCAAGGTGAACTGGGTTGCATATATAGCAATAGTTGAAGATAGATTTGTCAACTGCTTTCAAAACAGCATGGAGATAAAGGCTTTTGCTCAAGGCATCAAGGTCATCAAATGCTGCAGCACTATTTCTGGCCACAATATTGAGCAACTGTAGGTACTGCGTTCTTTTAAATGTGCAGAGCAGCAAAGCATGCACTCTCAGTGATGAGCTATCTCAAGGATCTGTGCTGGCTTCTTCGCTACATCTACATTAATGACTTACCTGACACAATTTTGCATAAGTTCTCTTTGCGGTGACATTGCCCTTGCAACAGAAGACAAAAGATCTTACCACTACCCGTGACACCCTCGCCAACAACTTCAAGATAATGGCAGAATACTTTCAATATGGGAAGCTTCACCCCCATACCTCCAAAACCCGGGTAACAGCCTTACACCTAAACAAGAATGCTGCCAATGAACCACTCAGTGTCTCCCTTTGTGTTCAATGGATCCACAATGAGCCCTGGGAGGAGAGGTAGATACGCTGGAGGGTAGGGATAGGATACAGAGGGACCTAGACAAATTGGAAGATTGGGCCAAAAGAAATCTGATGAGGTTCAACAAGGACAAGTGCAGAGTCCTGCACTTAGGACGGAAGAATCCCATGCACCGCTACGGACTAGGGACCGAATGGCTCGGCAGCAGTTCTGCAGAAAAGGACCTAGGGGTTACAGTGGACGAGAAGCTGGATATGAGTCAACAGTGTGCCCTTGTTGCCAAGAAGACCAATGGCATTTTGGGATGTATACGTAGGGGCATCGCCAGCAGATCGAGGGACGTGATCGTTCCCCTCTATTCGACACTGGTGAGGCCTCATCTGGAGTACTGTGCCCAGTTTTGGGCCCCACACCACAAGAAGGATGTGGAAAAATTGGAAAGAGTCCAGCAGAGGGCAACAAAAATGATTAGGGGACTGGAACGCATGAGTTATGAGGAGAGGCTGAGGGAACTGGGGATGTTTAGTCTATGGAAGAGAAGAATGAGGGGGGATTTGATAGCTTCTTTCAACTACCTGAAAGGGGGTTCCAAAGAGGATGGCTCTAGACTGTTCTCAGTGGTAGCAGATGACAGAACAAGGAGTAATGGTCTCAAGTTGCAGTGGGGGAGATTTAGGTTGGATATTAGGAAAAACTTTTTCACTATGAGGGTGGTGAAACACTGGAATGCGTTACCTAGGGAGGTGGTGGAATCTCCTTCCTTAGAAGTTTTTAAGGTCAGGCTTGACAAAGCCCTGGCTGGGATGATTTAATTGGGGATCGGTCCTGCTTTGAGCAGGGGGTTGGACTAGATGACCTCCTGAGGTCCCTTCCAACCCTGATATTCTATGATTCTATCCAAAGTACTAGGGTATAACCTTGGACTAGCTGGAAAAGATTGGGCGAAAAGGTAAAAGCAAAGAATAACCTTGTCCAAAAACTTGTGGGCCCAACATGGGATGCCAATGCACACACACTTAGAGCAGTGACTCCAGCCCACTGGTCCACTGGACCAATGAATTTTGCACACCTGTCTGGGCAGGCAGCTGACATACCAAATGTCTGGATAGGCAGCTTAATGCAGTGTTGAGAATCATAACTGGAACATTAAAATCAACACCTGTTCAATGGTTCCCCATCCTGGCACAAATACGCTCACCAAAAATTCAGACAAGTGCACATACACAGCTCATGAACAGACACCAAAGTAAAAAGAGTGCACAACCATTGTTTACATGTGTCAAGGTTCCTCCCCCACTCTGAACTCTAGGGTACAGATGTGGGGACCTGCATGAAAAACCTCCTAAGCTTATCTTTACCAGCTTAGGTCAAAACTTCCCCAAGGTACAAAATATTACCCCTTGGACAGGCCGCTACCACCACCAAACTAATACTGGTTACTGGGGAAGAGCTGTTTGGACGCGTCCTTCCCCCCAAAATACTTCCCAAAACCTTGCACCCCACTTCCTGGACAAGGTTTGGTAAAAAGCCTCACCAATTTGTCTAGGTGACTACAGACCCAGACCCTTGGATCTTAAGAACAATGAACAATCCTCCCAACACTTGCACCCGCCCTTTCCTGGGAAATGTTGGATAAAAAGCCTCACCAATTTGCATAGGTGACCACAACCCCAAACCCTTGGATCTGAGAACAATGAAAAAGCATTCAGTGTTTTACAAGAAGACTTTTAATAAAAAATAGAAGTAAATAGAATTAAAGAAATCCCCCCTGTAAAATCAGGATGGTATATATCTTACAGGGTAATTAGATTCAAAAACATAGAGAACCCCTCTAGGCAAAACCTTAAGTTACAAAAAAGATACACAGACAGAAATAGTTATTCTATTCAGCACAATTCTTTTCTCAGCCATTTAAAGAAATCATAATCTAACACATACCTAGCTAGATTACTTACTAAAAGTTCTAAGACTCCATTCCTGTTCTGTCCCCAGCCAAGACGACTACAGACAGACCCTTTGTTACTCTCCCTCCTCCCAGCTTTTGAAAGTATCTTGTCTCCTCATTGGTCATTTTGGTCAGGTGCCAGCGAGGTTACCTTTAGCTTCTTAACCCTTTACAGGTGAGAGGAGCTTTCCCCTGGCCAGGAGGGATTTCAAAGGGGTTTACCCTTCCCTTTATATTTATGACACGCCCCCCAAATCTCAGCTAGGGTGAAACACTGGCTGGGATTTCTTCCTGGAGCTCTAGGAAAACAGAGTTAATAAGACACATGCATCTCTAAATATACTACCAAGTACATAAAGACTGACAATATTTTCCACATCTCAAGGACGATTTTAACCAGTTGATTCTGGGAAACTTTCACGGGAGAGTGCATCAGCCACTTTGTTAGAAGCTCCTGAGATGTGTTGGATGTCGAAATCAAAATCTTGGAGAGCTAAACTCCACCGAAGAAGTTTTTTGTTAGTTTCTTTGACGGTGTGAAGCCACTTTAGTGCAGCATGGTCGGTTTGCAGGTGGAAACGCCGTCCCCAAACATATGGGCGTAGCTTTTCCAGAGCGTAGACAATGGCATAACATTCTTTTTCAGTGACTGACCAGTTGCTTTCCCTCTCAGACAGTTTTTTGCTGAGAAACACTACAGGGTGGAATTCTTGATCAGGTCCTTTCTGCATTAAAACTGCTCCCACACCACGCTCGGATGCATCTGTGGTTACTAGGAACGGTTTGTCAAAGTCTGGGGCCCTTAGTACAGGGTCAGACATGAGTGTCGCTTTAAGCTTGTTAAAGGCCTTCTGACACTTTCCGGTCCACTGAACAGCATTTGGCTGTTTCTTTTTGGTTAGGTCTGTCAGTGGGGCAGCGATTTGGCTGTAGTGCGGTACAAATCGTCTGTAATAACCGGCCAAGCCTAAGAAGGATTGAACCTGTTTCTTTGACTTTGGGACAGGCCACTTTTGGATAGCATCCACTTTGGCCTGTAGGGGGCTGATAGTTCCTTGACCCACCTGGTGTCCAAGGTAAGTCACTCTGTTTAGGCCTATTTGACACTTCTTAGCCTTAACAGTTAGTCCTGCCTCCCTTATGCGCTCAAGGACTTTTTGTAGATGTTCCAGGTGGTCTGCCCAGGAATCCGAAAATATGGCCACATCGTCAAGGTAGGCGACTGCATATTCTCCTAATCCCGCTAGGAGACCATCTACAAGTCTTTGGAAAGTGGCGGGTGCATTTCGCAGCCCGAAAGGGAGTACATTAAATTCATACAGCCCGAGATGTGTGATGAAGGCTGACCTTTCCTTGGCAGATTCATCTAGCGGTACCTGCCAGTACCCCTTGGTTAAGTCCAAGGTAGAGATGAACTGGGCCCTTCCCAGTTTCTCTAATAGTTCATCTGTGCGTGGCATGGGATAGTTGTCTGGGCGAGTTACAGCATTTAGCTTACGGTAGTCCACGCAAAAACCTATTTCCCCATCTGGTTTGGGAACTAGAACCACTGGAGATGCCCATGCACTTTCAGAGGGGCGGATTACACCCATCTGTAACATATCCTGGATCTCCCGTTCTATAGCAGTTTTAGCTTGAGGAGACACCCGGTAAGGTTGGACCCTAATTGGGTGAGCATTACCTGTGTCAATGGAGTGGTATGCCCGTTCAGTCAGTCCTGGGGTGGCTGAGAACGTTGGCGCGTAGCTAGTGCACAGCTCCTGGATCTGCTGTCGCTGCATACGCCCAAGGGTCATGGAGAGGTTCACCTCTTCCACACCACCAGCACATTTCCCTTCGTAGTAGACACCTTCAGGCCACTCAGCGTCGTCTCCTCCCTGGGCTGTAAACTGACAAACCTTTAATTCTCTGGATCGATTAGAAGAGCTGAGAGGCGGTGGGTTGCTCCGTGCCGCCGTCCAAGCTCTCTGGAGGCTTTCATCTGCTTCCTGTTCGGTCTGGAACTGTTCCCTTGATGCTGGAGACATCAGTTCCTCATGGGATTGTGGACCTAGGCTTGGTCCCTCTGGAAGCGATATAGGGGATGGAGCTGTTTCTGTTGACTGTGAACCGCTCTCCGCTGGTGCACTATGTTGGGATTCAGGCTCCGGCTGAGCCTCTTGTGTAGGGTTATCGGCTGCTGCCAGTTCAGGTTCGGTGGGGCCCTCTGGTGTTGAGGTTGCAAGTACTGGATTCAGTGCTGACACGGGGTCTGGTGTTGGTTGTTTGGCTGGTTCCGGTTCTGGGACTGGTTCCGTCTGGGTCTCTGGGACTGGATCCACTACTGCTGTTGCAGACATTGGCCTGGGGTCCAGGTCCATCACCTCTGACTGGGTCCTGATAGAAGTTTCCGGAACAGAGCTAGGCCTCACGGCTTGTTTAGCCTGGCTGCGGGTGACCATTCCCACCCTCTTGGCCTGCTTCACATGATTGGCCAAGTCTTCCCCCAACAGCATGGGGATGGGATAATCATCATAGACTGCAAAAGTCCACATTCCTGACCAGCCCTTGTACTGGACAGGCAACTTGGCTGTAGGCAAATTGAAAGAGTTGGACTTGAAGGGTTGAATCGTCACTTGGATCTCTGGGTTGATTAAATTGGGGTCCACTAAGGAAGCATGGATAGCTGACACTTGTGCTCCGGTGTCCCTCCACGCAGTGACCTTCTTCCCACCCACACTCACAGTTTCCCTCCGCTCCAAGGGTATCTGGGAGGTATCTGGGCCTGTGGACCTCTGGTGTGATTCCGGTGCAATGAACTGTAATCTGTTGGGGTTCTTGGGGCAGTTGGCCTTTACATGCCCCAGCTCGTTACACTTAAAACATCGTCCAGCTGACGGGTCACTGGGGCGAGGAGGGTTGCTGGAGAACGGGGTGGTGGGACGATAAGGGGTCTGGAGGGTTCTTTGGGAGGTAGGTGGGGCTTTGGGCGGCCCCCGGTAATAGGGTGTGGTCTGGGGTGGTCCCTTCTGGTCTCCGCTCCAACTGCGACCAGTTTTCTTCTTCTCTGCCACCTCCACCCATCTGGCTCCAATCTCTCCTGCCTCAATTACAGTTTTGGGTTTCCCATCTAGGATGTATCTTTCTATTTCCTCAGGAACACCCTCTAAGAATTGTTCCATTTGCATTAGGAAGGGCAAATTTACTGGAGATTCAACACTTGCTCCTGATATCCAGGCATCCCAATGTTTTACAATGTGGTAGGCATGTCGGGTAAATGACATGTCTGGTTTCCACCTTAGGGCTCTGAACCTCCGACGAGACTGCTCGGGTGTTATCCCCATTCTGACTCTCGCCTTGGATTTAAACAGTTCATACTTGTTCATGTGTTCTTTAGGCATTTCAGCTGCCACCTCAGCTAAGGGTCCACTGAGCTGCGGCCTCAGCTCTACCATGTATTGGTCAGTAGAGATGTTGTACCCAAGGCAGGCCCTTTCGAAGTTTTCTAAGAAGGCCTCAGTATCATCACCTGCCTTGTAGGTGGGGAACTTTCTGGGATGGGAAGTGGTACCTGGAGAAGGATTGCTAGGGTTTGTTGGTATATTCTGCTGGGCCTTTATCCTCTCCATCTCCTCCACATGCTTCCTCTCTTTTTCCTTCTCCTCCTCCTTCAGCCGCATGAGTTCTATCTGTCTTTCATGTTCCCTTTGTTTTTCCTCAGCCTGAAATTTGGCTAATTCCAGCTGTAGTCGAGCTGAGGATTTGGCCATTCTAACCTCTCTGTTTTTAACTAACTTTACACCCGAGGTTTAGAAATAAACAAACAAAACTTGGCTGTAAAATTTTGCTGTGCTGGAATAGAATACCTATTCTCTGATAGTGATTGTCAGCCTACAGAAAAAGACAATTCCCTTGTCTCTGCTCTGGGCCCAAATTAAAGCAAAAAACCTCCAACTACTTGGAAACCTGCTTACCCAGCCCAAAGAAGAAAAAAAATTTCTTTTCAAACCTGTGCTCCTTGTAAAACAAAAAAAAAAAAAAATCAAAATCCTAAAAAAAACCTGCCACTTTTGTCTCCAGGCAAATGGGTAGAGCACACACCCCCTATTTACTTTTAGGAAGAAAAGAAAAAAAAAAAAAACCTCTGGGTTGGAAGACTGTGAATTTCCCTGCAGGAGTTAAGTACCCTGCCTCCAGGCAAGAAAACCTGCAATTCACAAGATAATCCCCTTTTGTCTCTGCTTGGCCACAAAGCAGAGAGAAACCAAGCTGCTTTCAGTTTCAAAGCTGCCTTCTGGACTTCCTAAAAATTCCTTTTTAAAATCTGTATTTCTAGTTCAAAAAATCTCAACTGGATCTCAAAATGATTTCAGGTTAATCCCACCACTGTGCCACCATGTCAAGGTTCCTCCCCCACTCTGAACTCTAGGGTACAGATGTGGGGACCTGCATGAAAAACCTCCTAAGCTTATCTTTACCAGCTTAGGTCAAAACTTCCCCAAGGTACAAAATATTACCCCTTGGACAGGCCGCTACCACCACCAAACTAATACTGGTTACTGGGGAAGAGCTGTTTGGACGCGTCCTTCCCCCCAAAATACTTCCCAAAACCTTGCACCCCACTTCCTGGACAAGGTTTGGTAAAAAGCCTCACCAATTTGTCTAGGTGACTACAGACCCAGACCCTTGGATCTTAAGAACAATGAACAATCCTCCCAACACTTGCACCCCCCCTTTCCTGGGAAATGTTGGATAAAAAGCCTCACCAATTTGCATAGGTGACCACAACCCCAAACCCTTGGATCTGAGAACAATGAAAAAGCATTCAGTGTTTTACAAGAAGACTTTTAATAAAAAATAGAAGTAAATAGAATTAAAGAAATCCCCCCTGTAAAATCAGGATGGTATATATCTTACAGGGTAATTAGATTCAAAAACATAGAGAACCCCTCTAGGCAAAACCTTAAGTTACAAAAAAGATACACAGACAGAAATAGTTATTCTATTCAGCACAATTCTTTTCTCAGCCATTTAAAGAAATCATAATCTAACACATACCTAGCTAGATTACTTACTAAAAGTTCTAAGACTCCATTCCTGTTCTGTCCCCGGCCAAGACGACTACAGACAGACCCTTTGTTACTCTCCCTCCTCCCAGCTTTTGAAAGTATCTTGTCTCCTCATTGGTCATTTTGGTCAGGTGCCAGCGAGGTTACCTTTAGCTTCTTAACCCTTTACAGGTGAGAGGAGCTTTCCCCTGGCCAGGAGGGATTTCAAAGGGGTTTACCCTTCCCTTTATATTTATGACAACATGTTTAAAAAATAAACACTCAGACACATAGATGAGTTGGAATAAAAGTTATAACATACCACTTGAGCTCATGAAAAACATCCTCTTATTAATTAGAGCAGCGAGTGCAAATGCCATCACTGCTGTCAGGGATGTTCTAGACTGTAGCTGTTCAGATCCAGAGATTATGATTGGGAAGCAGAGAATGACTGTCATACTAACTAGCTTTGTTGGCTATATTGTCAATTTTCTCAAGGTCACAGTAAAATTGTGAATGCAAACTGCTGACTGGGGGGCGTGGGGGGCGGGGAGAAAGGGTTTCCTACGCCTCAAAGACTCAGCCTTCATCAGTTTGTAAAAAGAAAGAAAATGCTGGGATAAGCTCTATAGCAGCAGCAGCAGGTCTTTGAAGGAATGGAAGGCATGTGTCATGAAGGCACAAAAGACTCTTTCTGATACAGCAGTGGATATGCTTTAATCTTCTTAGCATCTCTCCCCCTGAAGCCAGCGCTGTCATGAAAGTCTGAAAGTCTGATAACGCTGCCTGGTATTGCCAAACTATAGTTTGGAGTCTGTCAGTTTTATCATAATAAATGCCGTGTTCATAACAGTTATTTCAAGTGGCATCAGACTAAAATTTAGCATAGTTTTTTTTCAGTGCTAGGGAGACAGGCTTGTTATTAGTATCACCAAAAAGATGGAGTTCTCCAGGCAGGGCCGTCCCTACCCTTACGCAAAGTACACAGCTGCAAAGGGCACCAGGAACTTTGGGGCCCCAAATTTCAGGGGCTCCAGCCCCTGCTCCGCCTCTTCCCCATGGCCTCCACCCCAGCCCTGCCCCCACTCCACTCCATCCCTTCCCCAAAGCCCCTCCCTCTGCTCTGCCCCACCTCTTCCTGCCCCAGCCCTACCCCCACTCCCTTGAGGCCTGCAGCAGGGGTCGGGCCTGCACTCACCGGGCAGCAGTAAATAGAGCAACCCAGCCTGCTCCCCGCCACGCCGCCGGCAACTGTTGCGGGGCGGTTCCCTCCTGCCCTCCCGTCCCAAGGCTGGGAGCCAGGGGAGCAGAGTTCGTGCTGGGGGGCGGTTTCCCCCCTGCCCCCCAACCCTCCTCCATGGAGGCCTGGGGCCCCACACAGCCCCCCATGGGGGGAGGCTGCGTGGGGCACCAAAATGGCTAAGGATGGCCCTGTCTCCATGTTTTAAACACTTTGCAGGGGGGTGGGGGGGAACACCTTTTAAGTTAAAGACGCCTTCATTTTGAAATGCAAAAATTAAAAAACTAATTTTGTGACTTTAATGTTTGGGGAGAACATGCCAGAGATGGCTGGCTTCATGTTTACGAGACTGCAAGTCCTACAGACTGAATAGCCACAGAACAGCCAGAGTTCCCGCAGTGGCAGTGTAAACGTCTCTTCCACACTGTCCCACCAGGGTGCCTCACTCCTGAGCTGGAGGACCAGTTCAGACACCTTTTCCATTCCATTCATGGCCTCTCGGTTGATACTACCGACAAGCGTCTGGTTAGTGCCAGTTGGGATGGTGATTTTCGCGATGAGAGCCCCTGCTCACAATGAACTCTCCTTAGCCCCCAAACTCATTTCCCAGAGGCTTCCCAGCAGCCAGATAATAGGAGAAATTTGTAGTCACTACCAATCTGGATGGGATTTCTTACATTTGAAAATTAAAATGTAATTTGATATAAAATATGAACTAATTGCTCTTCTATTTTGACCAAATTTTTAAAAAAAAAAACTATTCACTGTACTTACATTTGGCTAAATCCCACTGAACATGCACATCAGATGAGTTTTGCCACAGACTTTTATTACTCTAATACAAAAAAACCCATACTAAAACTGCAGTGATATCATACTAACTAAGGACATATTACAATGAAAATGGAAATAGTCAAATGTCTCATTCCAGTCACATATAATGACAATACAGGGGATGAGGGGTTTGGAGTGCAGGAGGGGGCTCTGGGCTGGGCCAGGGGTTGGGGTATGGGTGGGGGGGGGTAAGGGCCAGGGATGAAGGGTCTGCAGTGCAGGAAGGGACTCCGGGCTAGGGCAGGGGGTTGGGGTGTGGGGAGGGTGAGGGCTCCGGCCGGGGCTGTAGGAGGGGACTCTGGGTGGTTCCAGAGGATTGGGGTGTGGGGGGAGTGCGGGGTCACAGCGGCGCTTACCACGGCTTTGATGAAGCAGACACCAGGTCCCTGTGGCATCTAGGCACATGGGTGACCAAGCAGTCCCGCACAGTGCACACTGCCTTCGTGCCTGCAGGCACTGCCCCTCGCAGCTCCCATTGGTCATGGTTCCCAGCCAATGGGAGCTGCGGAGCCTCCCTGGCCACCCATGCGTTTAGGGACTGCAAGGACCTGACGGCCGCTTCCATGATCCACACGGAGCTAGGGCAGGCAAGGAGCCTGCCTTAGCCCCAGGTACCCCGCTGCGCCGTCGACTGTACTTTTAATGGCCCGGTCGGTGGTGCTGACCAGAGCCACTGCGGTCCCTTTTTGATTGGGAGTTTCAGTTGAAAACTGGGCACTAGGTAACCCTAGTCTTGCTCCCTACAGAAGCAGCAGGATTTTATAGATTTTAATCTTTTGTAGCGTTTTGGCATTATTGCTATAAATTTGACAGCATGGGCAATAAAGAATAGTTTTAAGTATGTCCTTTGGCCTACCGCCTGTGTACAATTTAGATCTCTTCTCTTCCAAGTGCCAGACAAGCATAGAGAAAGGGAAAATATTATGATCTGGCAACAACACAAAGCTTGCTTAGTCTGATGGGATGATATACTTTCAAAATCTAATTACTCAGCATATTATACAACTTTCTAACAGTAATAGGGATGCTTATTTCCCCTCCCCCCCACACACACCCGAAATATAGGCTCTGGAGGTTCAAAACTCCTGTAGAAAAAACACATGAACATATACACATCCCGAGACAGCTAGCTCAGGACTAATAAATGACTAACAAGATGTACTGTACATTGACTTTTTCCACTTATTTCTGTTCCAGGAAGAGGAATGGGTTCAGCAGTCTTGGTACCTGGTTCCATGCAGTCAGTCAAGAGACTTAGGGCCAAATTCTTTGCTGGTATAACACCACTCGTGTCAATTGAGTTACACCTGCAGAGAGTCTGACCCTTCATATTTTGACCTTTTGAGTATATTTTCTAGTTTAATGAGCCCAGTCCTGTGAGAGGCATGGTTGCGATCCCATTGTGAGCACTTCACAAGATGAGAGCAAATCTCTCCAGGACTGATTCTTATCTCACTGATTTAAAGAAGTATCCATGAGCCCAGAATCAGTCCCCAAGTCTTTGACCAGTTGTAAGGCTGCTGTCAGTCAGCTTCAGAGTGTTTATCCCTCTGATTAAACCATGAAGATGGTGCTCATTATGGGAGGTAACTGACAATAAGGAGGAAGCAGTCTTGATGAATGGGTAGCACTGAAACTTAGAGACCATGGACCTGATTCCCAGGAGGGGCCAAGCTATGCGTGGGACAGGACTGGAGTGGGAACAGTGGTAGCTTTATGCCACCTTTACAGATGCTTGCCCAGTCAGTTGGACAATTTGGCCACATCTACCATAAATTAAAGTAGTCCCCAGGCTTAGGGTTGCCAACTTTCTACTTGCACAAAACCGAACACCCTTGCCCTGCCCCCTGTCCTACCCCTCCTCCCATGCCCTGCCATGTCCCGCCCCTTCTCTGAGGCCCCGCCCACGCTCACTCCATCCTCCCCTCCCTCTCTCGCTCGCTCTCCCCACCCTCACTTGCTCATTTTCACCAGGCTGACTCAGGGAGCTGGGGTGCAGGAGGGGGGTGAGGGCTCCAGCTGGAGGTGTGGGCTCTGGGGTGGGGCCAGAAATGAGGAGTTCAGAGTGTGGGACTGAGCTCCAGGCTAAGGCAGTGGGCTGGGATGCAAGAGGGGGTGAGGGCTCCGGCTGGGGGTGCGGGCTACAGGGTGGGGCCAGGCATGAGGGTTTTGGGGTGCAGGAGGGGGCTCTGGGCTGGGGCTGAGGGGTTCAGAGTGTGAGAGGGGGCTCTGGTCTGGGGCGGGGGTTAGGGTGTGGGGGGGACTGAGGGCTCTGGCTGGGGTGCAAATTCTGGAGTGGGGCTGGGGATGAGAGGTTTGGGGTGTAGGAAGGGGCTCCAGGTTGGGACCAAGGGGTTCAAAGGGTGGGAGGGGGATCAGGACTGGGGCAGGGGGTTGGGGGTTGGGGCTTGGGAGGCGGAGTGAGGTGTGGACTCTGGGGTAGGGCTGGGATTGAGGGGTTCAGAGGGCAGGAGGGGAGATCAGGGCTGGGGCTGGGGGTTGGGGTCCGGGAAGGGGTCAGGGGTGCAGGTTCCGGGAGGCACTTACCTCAAACAGCTCCCAGAAGCAGCCGGCATGTCCTCACTCCGGCTCCTCCACGGAGGCGTAGCCAGGTGGCTCTGCACGCTGCCCCGTCCACAGGCGTCACCCCTGAAGCTCCCATTGGCCGGGAACCACAGCCAATTGGAGCTACAAGGGCGACGCTTGGACCAGGGGCAGAGTGCAGAAGCCCCTGGCTGCCCCTACACGTAGGAGCCAGAGAGGGGACATTCCAGTTTCTTCCCAGGAGCTTTGCAGGGTGGAGGCTAGCAGGGAGCCTGCCAGCCCTGCTGCATGGTGCCGCCAACCGGACAGTCAACGGCCCAGTGAGCAGATCCCTTTTTGACTGGGTATTCCAGTTGAAAAACGGACACCGGGTCACCCTATCCAGGCTATTCTAAAGTATGCCTGGCTGGCTGCAATCCCTAGAGTTGTTAAGACAGCTAGGAATAGCCAGAAAATAAATCTACTCTGGCGCTACAGGGGCATTCCCAGAGACAAGAGCAGCCCAAAGAGCCATAGAGGAATGGAGAATTGAGCGCCTTTATTCTGCAGGCAAGATAAAGAGATCTTTTTCTACTGACTCAGCCTTATGCCATGTTAGTGCTCTGTTAAGCACCCCAAAAAAAAAGTGTATGGTTGCTTCAGCAGGCTACCATGGAAATCTTATTTCTGAGTGAATATGGCCTTAGAGAACTGACTAGAAAAACTGCATCTAAAACACGCTGAATGCAATGCCAGAACATAAGAAATTACCCAGATAAAAATCTGCAAGCGTTTTTAAGTTTTCCCTCTTTCCAGCCTCCCTATCCCCTCGTTTCTTGGCTGCAAGTGCTGTTGTGAGAATTGACAATACAATTGTTATTTTACACAGAATTAGCAACATCACTAGGTTTGAATGGAGTCCCACCTTTTCACTTGGTGTATGTTTATTTGTCAAACTCCAGCAAAATGGCGTAATATGCAGCGCATGAAGTTGGCTGATTTTTCTTATTCTGTTACTAGAGAACACACAACAGCTGACATGCAATTCTTGATTCTGCCTTTTCTGTTAAGCTGCTCTGCAATCCTGTTTCTGATGGCTTTTTGTATTTGAATAGTCAAATTCATTGACTGTTCCAGCTCAGAGCTGTACAAAGAACTTCCCTCTAAATTACGTTGTGGGGACATTTACAGCTCACTTAAAAAAATAATTTAAACCCCTCCACCCTTGTCATTAACACGCTCTTGAAAAAGACCTTCACGCTACAGGTCTGATACTCTGATACACAGCATGATACACTGTGTACATCCTTTCCAAATCCAAGATCGTATTCCCACAGCAGGGAGTAAAACTTGACTCATATCATAAAAGCAAAATATGACAGGCTGAAATGAGAAACTATACTTGTAGGAATAAGAAACTGGGGGGAAAATACCCAGAAACACAGCTGTAACAGCAAATGCAAAGCAGTGCTGGGACATTTTTCTTTCAAAGAATAACACATTTGTTTGTTTGTTTTTAAATAAACTATTCAAAGTTTAATCCAAGTGCAACTAAAACCATTTTAAAAGGGATTAGATCTGCCTTCTAAGAAAAACACACAAAATACACAGATTATTCCCTTTGACTCCTACTACCTAAGTCACCTTAACTCTATCCCCAGTTTTAATTATTAAATATTAATTAAAAATAACAATGTAACTAACAAACATATAAAAATCATCAGAATGACCAATTATTTTTACATTACACTCTTTCCTCCAGTTCTTCATCTGTTTACAATCCTTTAGGACAGGACTGTCCTTTTGTTTCACGTTTTCAAGGCACCTAGCACAAGAAGCTCTGATCCATGACCAGGGCCCGTAGGCACTACTGCAATATAAATAATTATTAATTTTTTTCTTTTAGATTGAAAAGATTTAATCTTCTCCATTTTTGTACAGAATCCAATACAATGGGGCCCCAATCCTGACTATGGGCCTTTAGGTGTTACCATAATATACATTATTATTATTAATAAAATAATAAATAATAATAATAACAATAATGGGAGACTTCACAGTTCTAGAAAAAACCTTATAAAGTGCCAGCAGCCAGAGGGAATACCAGAGGGAGGGGGGAGGGAATGGTGCCAGATTTTGTACCGAAAATGACATTTTCAGTGTTTGTTGTCTTATATTGGTGAGTACAAGTGCAGTCCTCTCTTTCTCAAAAAGGGGCAAATCCTGATCCTTTTACACATCCAAGAAAAGTTCTCCTGGGACTACTGCAGAAAATAGAACCTTCCTCACAATCTCTGCAGCAGCTACTACTGTCATTGTGTCCCAGCTTCTACATCTATGGTGGCCAAATCTGACCTATGGATCTGGACCAGGGGTGGTCAAACCTTTTGGCCCGAGGGCCACATTGGGGAATAGAAATTGTATGGCGGGCCATGAATGCTCACAAAATTGGGGTTGGGGTACAGGAGGGGGTGAGGCCTCTGGGCTGAGACCAAGGGGTTTGGAGGGCGGGAGGGGGAATCAGGGCTGGGGCAGAGGTGCGGGAAGGGGTGCAGGTTCTGGCTGGAGGTGTGGGCTCTGGGGTGGGGCTGGGGATGAGAGGTTTGGGGTGCAGGAGGGTGCTCTGGGCTGGGAAAAGGGGTTTGGAGAGCGGGAGGGGGATCAGGGCTGAGGCAGGGGGTTGGGGCATGGGGAGAGGCTCAGGGGGTGCAGGCTCCAAGCAGTGCTTACCTCAAGTGGCTCCCGGAAGCAGTGGAGTGTCCCTTCTCCAGTTCCTATGCAGAGGCGCGGCCAGGTGACTCTGTACGCTGCTCCATCCACAGGCACCGCCCCTGCAGCTCCCATTGGAGCAGGTAGAAGCTGGAGCAGGGCCATGCTGCGGCTTCCAGGAGCTGCGTGGTGTGGCCCCCAACCCAGCACCCCAGCCGGAGCGGGGCCGAGCTGCGTGGTGCGGCCCTGACCCATCGCCCCGGCCGGAGCGGTGCCAAGCCACGTGGTGCAGCTCGCAGGCTGGATCTGGCCCATGCGCCGTTGTTTACCCACTCCTGATCTGGACAGTCAAGGATCTCTCCAGCCCACACACACTGTCCTGTCCCACCATTAACCTATTGAGCCTTCCCCAGAGAGTGACAGGCAGGATTCATCATTTATTACAATAATTAAGGTTGTGATAAGGCTGAAAATGATCAAATCAGGAACTAAAGTATGCTTAACAAATGAATACTTAGGTTGAAATTTTGAAGTCAAGTCAATGGGAGTTTTGCCATTCATGGAAGCCAAGATTTCACTCCAGGAGTATGAATCATGAACAACAACAAAACACTTCAAGAGCACTGTTTTCTTCCATGGCAGAATAGGGCCTCTGGTAGCTGCTACAGTAGATAAATTAAAGTTGTGGGCAAGATTGACTCTTTGTAGCCATAAGTGAAAAGCAATCGTACTCCATGCACAAATTTGACTGTCAAGTACAATTATTAATCAAATCGAAATCATGCTTACATTATACAAATTCACATTTCATGTCAAAGTAATAAAATTGTCAAATAAAACATAAGCACAAGGAAGAGTTTGGGCATTTTGCAATGATTTAGGCCTACCACTCACAAGCAGGGCTGCCTGGGTCAAATAAATTACAGTTTGTACAAGATGTATTGACCATTTTTAGACATTTATAGCCAAACCCTTTAATGAGAGTTTTTTTCCCCCTAAAAAAGTGGATCCTATTTGAAGATTAAAGGGCAAACCCTGAAAGTATTTATATGACTTCCCTTCATGTAAAAAAAATAAAATCATCTGTTTTTACTAGATGTTTGAAGTCTGTTGTATGGTGCCAAGAGAATATTCTTAACATTGATGAAAGAGAATCAGTTAAAGGTCATATCCTACGTAAACTATAAAATTGTATGATGAAATATGTCTTAATTATGTGTAGTTAATGTTCTTATGATTTACAATTATTCGCTTCCTTGTTCAAACAAAGTACTTTGGGGGAAAGAAAGAAAGAAAGAAAGAAAGAAAGAAAGAAAGAAAGAAAGAAAGAAAGAAAGAAAGAAAGAAAGAAAGAAAGAAAGAAAGAGAAATAGATGCATCTATTTTATAGATGCAACTCATAGCTCCCAAGGTCATTGTACCTCTCACTTCTTCATGGCCTCCTAGATAGCACACCACTTAAGTTTCAGGCTTCTAGCCATCACCTTTTTCATGACGTAGTCCCACCACTCTCTCCCTCTACACAAGGGATTTAGGCTGTAAT
This sequence comes from Lepidochelys olivacea, assembly GCF_965140295.1. Classification (NCBI taxonomy): domain Eukaryota; kingdom Metazoa; phylum Chordata; order Testudines; family Cheloniidae; genus Lepidochelys; species Lepidochelys olivacea. Next base: position 50,435,292 of record NC_140421.1, on the reverse strand, counting down.
TCCTCCTGCAATTCACTGTCATCACCTTAGCAAGTCTGACTTCGCTCAGCACCTGCAGTTCTGTTCTCTTCAGGGCAGTGACAGGGTTAACTAGTGACCAGACCACCTTCATAAAGCAAAGAATTATCTATTCAGAACAAAGGCACACTTATCTCAAAAATAATAAACAGCTTACATGTGGGCCTTAGCTTACCAGGCAATCATCCATGTGGAGACCCAGAGAAAAATAAAGTACCGCAGGGTCTCTCTCTCTTAGTCACAGTTTCATGTCAGTTCTTAGAGCCAGTGACAGTGTTCTCTCCCCCATGTTGGGGTGGTAACTTTTTATAGTTATACATTTTGTTCCCAACTTTCTTTAACCAAGGGCTTGTCTACACTGGCACTTTACAGCACTGCAACTTTCTCGCTCCGGGGTGTGAAAAAACACCCCACCCCACCCCTTGAGCAAAGCAAGTTTCATTGCTGTGACGTGCCAGTGTAGACAGTGCACCTGTGCTAGGAGCTACGCCCCTCATGGAAGTGGTTTTTTTAGAGCACAGGGAGAGCTCTCTCCCAGCACTGTGCTGTGACCACACAAGCCATGTTAAAGCTTTAAAGTTGACAGTGTAGACTAGCCCCAAGTCAAGCTAGTCTATGCAATTTCCTCCCTGAGTGTGAGATGAGGCCTAGGGATTTGCATTAATTAGCCATCAATGATTTTAGCTGCTATAGGAAACTCCTACAACTCCCCAATGGAACCAGAACACAAACCCTAGTCCATATACATACATATTTATAAAGTTGATACCATACCCTTTGAATATTCCATATGCCTATAATATCTGTCAGCCCTCATCACAGTAGTATCAGAGCAACTCTCAGCAATTAATGGATCCTCACAACATCCATGTGATGACAGGAAGTACTATCCCTAATCAAAAAACAGACAACTAAGGTATGCAGTAGATTATGTGATTTACAATTTACTCTGTGGCTGAGCCAGGAACAGAACCAACGCCTGCTGACTATAATATACTATGGATATTATATGGCTGTGGTAGTTCATGCCTTTATTATGACAATCCCTGTATCATGGCTTGTAAAAATATCTCCGGTTGGTATGTGCTCTCTCATTTCTTGGTTATTTTTAGGGCCAGAAGTGAAAGTGCCATATACCATGGGAAAAGCTCAATACTTCCAGTATTGGCAGAAGCAGGAAATATCAATAAATCTCCTCAGAAAACTGTTCTCTTAAGATTTCCAACCCAATCTTGTTGACTCAAGAAGTTCAAATAAGAGTCAAACAAGCAACCATATTTTATCTCGTTTTTAAACCATTATTTATCTGGACCAAATATATTGAGAATCGCCCAACAACGCCATACATATTAATATATTGTCATGGCTTAGCTCCATAAATGGCTCAGAAAAATTCCTTCAAGGCGTATGATAAAAATGAAAAATAAAACTTCCCTGAATGATCATCAATAGAACAGTTACATACTAATAATTATGGAGCACGAGCCTGGAACTTTCTGGACTCTAGATGCTGTCGAATAGGGCTCCGCACGCACACGCACACTGCTTATGAAACACAGTGGAATGTGCTTAGTCCTGATCAGATGGTAGCTTAGAGCGCTCTTTACACAGAAACAGTGTATCCTAGTTTCCCAAGGCCATAAATGAAGCTTGGTGAAAAACACAAAGAAGCTGATGGATTTGTTTAGGTGGAAATCAGACATTACTTCTGAGAAGAACTGGGATATGAATCCTAGAAAATTCTTCTGGAAAACAGAAACTCCTTCACCAGAAACCTCTACTGCATGAAATGGGAGCAATCTGCCATATGATTAAAACAAAAATCTTTCTTCCCCCTCCAGCCTTCATTCTATTTATCCTGGACTACAAATGTGCCTTAAGCAATCTGGATGCTTTATCTCAGGAAGAGAAAGAATTCAGTTTCAGTATTTTAATTAAAAAATTAGTAAACAGGAACATATACTTATTTTAGAAAGATGGCAAAACAAATTATTTGCATAAGCTTGTGATGGTCAATGATGCCTTATGTTTTAGACAGGACTTTTCTTACAAGAGATAGCTGAAAAAGAAAAATTTGTATTCTATCTCTCCGTAATGCACCATATCTCAGTTTTAGTTTGTACCCTCTTGTGATTTTTCGTTCTTCAACATTCAGTAGCGGTTTATGACACAACTCAAATTTATAGTTAATTTGAACAGTAATCTGCACTGATAATATAGGCATTCCGAATTTCTTCCATTGTGTTAAAAAATAATCAGATACTGGATAACTATATGAAACTATGTCCACTCTGCTGAGTCCCAATCCTGCGCATTCTCTGTTCAGAAACAGCCAGATATGGCAGATTTCTGTATGAGGGCTTGCACTTTCTCTTAGCATTGGGAGCATGGTTGATAAGCGTAACTTAATATGTGGGGCTTGTCTCTCTTCCCAGTGTGTTACACTAATCCAGCAAGACTTTGCTGCAAACTGTGCAGAGCCAAAAATATCTTTTGGCAATGCAATAAAAAGCTATTCCACCTTTGCCATGAGAACTATGTGAAAGTCAGGCATTCTGAGGCTTCTACTACTAGGATGCCCAGCAAAGGATTAACAGGGAATACTAGCCTTTTTGAACAGCAATTGGGTCTCAAAAGCAAGCAGAGGCTAAGGACACTCAGAGCATGGGTTTGCATCCCTGACCATCTTGGCTAATAGCCATTGATGGATATAGCCTACATGAACTTAACTAATTCTTTTTGAACCTTGTTAGAGTTTTGGCCTTCACAACATCTCCTGGCAACAAGTTCTACAATGTGTGTTCTGTGAAGAAGTACTTCCTTTTGTTTGTTTTAAACCGGCTGCCTATTAATTTCATTGGGTGACCCTTGGTTCTTGTGTCATATGAAGGAGTAAATAACATTTCCTTATTCATTTTCTCCACTCCAGTCGCAACTTTATAGACCTCTATCAACTTTATAGACCTCCTTTCCATGGTGAAAGGTCCCAGTCTTTTTAGTCTCTCCTCATACAGAAGCTGTTTCGTACCCTTAATAATTTTTGTTGCCCACCTCGATACCTTTTCCAATTCTAATAAATCTTCTTTGAGATGGGGCAACCAGAACTGCACACAGTTCTCAAGCAAGCAAGTATGCCACAAATTACTCTGCATGAGCCTTCAGCCCAGAGGAGGTTGCAGAAAAAATTGTGTAGGAAAGAATAAAAAAAAACATCACAATGCTCAGATCAGATAATGACTGCTGATAACCACTTCTATGGTAAAGGATTTGTGCCTTCATTGACTGAGGAAACCAATGAAGATTCATTACTAACTACACTGTATGGAAAAAATTTCCGAGTAAGGAATAAACAAATAAAATTTATTTTCATGTACACTGTACACTCTTTCCTTGAGGAGCTGACAATCCATTGGATGAAGATCACTAGACACAGTCATATTGTGTACTTCAAAGCTTTCAACAGTAAACACATGACCAGCGCCATTTCAGGAGATGCTCGATAAATGTCAGACTGCCAAAGATAGAATCCACATGGGATAATATGAAAATGGTGCTAACTGGAAGTGAGCAAATGCATTTTGGCTACTTCCAAACCCACAAAAGCGTTGTGGATTTTTATTTACGTGCCATTTAAGCATCTTTATAGGCTCCTGTTTGGGCTTAAAACACGAATTACTTTTTGGTGAACACCTATTTTACCTTCAAGTTCAAATTACCAAGTGTCTTCCTCCTCTTCCTCAAATCTCTCCTTAAAACCCACTCTTTGCCTAACATTTTATCACTCATATGGTTCCACTGGCTCTGTCACTCAAGTCTCACTTTTTAAAATATAACATACTCTTTCCCAAATCAGATTGTTAGCTCCTCAAGGTAGAGGTCATGCCTCGTTTATACAGCACTCAAAGTGCAATATAATAAATAATGCTACCATGAACTTGAGGTAGAGAACAACTCATGGTAAGATACCATACAGACCATTTGCCTATCTAATCAGTGGGCACTTTTCAAAACAGCAACATAAATAGGGTGACCAGACATCCCATTTTTAAAGGGACAGTCCCGTATTTAAGCCCTCCTGCAGGTCTCCCTACTTTTACTTTAAAACAGACAAATTGTCTCGTATTTTCTATCTCCCCCTCACAACCGTACTGGAGGGTCCTGCTGCTGGCCGGATCCCTGCTCACCAGCCGCCCGCCCACCAGCGGTGAGTGGGAGGTCCAGGGGTCGACGATGAGGGTTGTGTGCCAGGCTGGTGGTGGGGTATAGCTGCAGCATGCGGAGCCAGCCACATGCCCCCCACCATTGTTCGTCAGCACAGCCCCTGCTGCATGCCAGTGCTCAGCCAGCAGGACCCCATTCCCCTGTCCCGTTTCCAGCCGACACTGGCTGAGTGCTGTGAGCTGCGGTGGCTGGTGAGTGCAGGCCGGCACCAGGCAGCGGCCAGTTATGTCTCGCCTCTGTTGCCCACCCATCAGCCCTTTACATGCTCCCCCTCTCGCTGTCCTCTCTCTGCTTTGCCCCTTCACCCCCCACAGACCCGCTGCTCCTCTATTTCCCCCGCAGAGGCATGCGTCCCACTCCCAACGCTGTGAGGAGACCCAGCCCCTGGTTGAAGCGCTCAGCTCACCAACAGCCTGGCCGGCAGGCTCTTTCCTTCCCTCACGACTTCTGGCTGGGCCAGCGCCCTGGGAAAGCCCAAGACCCTCCGGCCCAGGGCGGTGGCCAGGAGGAGCCAAGCCCTGCATGTGCCAAAGCCCCGCACAGCACTGGCATGGGGAAGCCTCTCTGCCCCTCAGTTAAGCTCTGGAGTGGCAGAGGGGAAGCGATTTCCAGCCTGTTCCCACCCCTAACCTGCAGGCTCCACAGCAGCCCTCCAGGCAGGGGCTTAGCACCCTCTTCACCCGCACCTGCCTGCCTCCCTGTCCTGGGTCCTGCCCCCAGGGAGTGCGGGGCTGCTCCGTCCCCTTGGCACCCTGCCCTGCTGAGCCACTTCTCTGTCCTGGTTTGCTGAAGCTCCTGCAGTCAGGTTCTCTGGGCCCTAGTGCACAATGAATCCTTAGGACTTAACCCCTTCCTGCCCATGCTGTAACTGGGGGGACAGGAGGCGGCTGCGTTATGCCGATGGCCAGCAGCCTGGAGGTGTTAGTTGCCTTTCAACAGGTTATAGTCCAATGTCCATATTCAGGGTGACTCCAGTCAGTGACTGGGGATCTCAATCCTTATGGCTTAAGGTTTCCTGCTCTTGAAACCCAAAGCAGATCTGAGATGAAGAAGGATCAGATTGTGTCCCAAGGTTTTTATACATTTCCTGCAGCCATTTGGCCTGAGAAAACGATAGTCTTAACTTTCCTTCTTCCAAACATCAAGGCAATTAGCACAGGATAATTTATCCATTAAACAGTTCAGACACAGGTCATCACAACCTTCAAAGAGACATAGACAATACTACTATTTCACTGAAGTATCTTCCTAAATGTTAATATTCCTTTTTTGATCTTTGAATCAAAGCTATAGCCATAGACAAGATTTGTTTGCTTACAAGACCTGAGCAAACATCTACTCTTCTATCTCTAACAATACAGGCTTGCATTTCAAAGCTCTATTCATTGGCATTGGCCTGCCAAACCCAGGGTTGTGAGTTCAATCCTTGAGGGGGCCATTTAGGGATCTGGGGCAGAAATTGGAGATTGGTCCTGCTTTGAGCAGGAGGTTGGACTAGATGACCTCCTGAGATCCCTTCCAGCCCTGATATTCTATGATTCTATGAACACTGTGCAGGCAGGAAGGGACATGCTGCTTTCAGCCACAGTGGAGGTGGGGAGGGAGGAGAGAGCCAGGTCATCCCTTCACCACCACCACCCGACCCCCACTCCTCCCATGGCTGGAAGAAGCTCATGTCCCTTCCCTCCCGCACAGACCGAAAGGCTGCTGCTGGCCACATTCTGGTGTGAACACTGTCAGAAATCTGGGGGGGGGGGCATGTGACCTTGCATCCCCACCCCCCATGTGTTGCCTCAGGAAGATGCAACACCAGGTACCAGGAGAGGTGAGCCCATTCCAGGGACATAGCCAGGCATGGAGGGCGGAGAGTGCCGGGCAGGAAGTGTTCAGTTGGTCAGTCACACGCACACACCACCATGGGAAGAGAGGTGTTACTGGAGTGTGTGTGTCAGCTCTCCCCATGTGTTCCCTAAAGCTTTAAAGATAAGAAGATAAATAAAAGAATCTAACTATGCAGTATTTTTATTTTTAACAGGGATTCAGTCAACTTGATGTTAATTTGAATGTTTGTACGGCATAGTTCTGATTGATTGCCATTGAACTTGCTTGAAAACAAGTAATTTTACCAGGTGTCCTGTATTCAGTATAGGGAAATATGGTCACCCTAAACATAAATAATTATGATAAAACTGTTAATATTTGCCAGTTTTTGAAAGTTAAAGTTAACATGCCCAGACCAATATTAGACACAATTATGAACCAGATGGTCAAATACTATGTGTGAATATGAAGTGATCAGATACAGAGCAGTTGGTTCAATAATTCTGTATCTAACAGCACAAAATGTTCCTTCTTCTTCTTCCAGAAGTGCTAACTGCATAGCCATCAACTCAATGTACACAATTCTTGGCTGACACACAGACACACCCATGTCCATTTTTGCCTCCCTGACTCCTTTCTGCTCTCCATCCCTTCCCCCACAGAATTCCAGTTCCTCGCTCTGTACCATCCACTCTCCAGAATCCCATGAGCAGTGCAGGAGCCCAGTATGTCTGGCTGTCTTAGGATTAGTGCAACCTCAAAAGGTCTTTCATACATTCATACATACAAGGCCAAAAGGGACCATTATGATTATCTAATCATATAACTCAAGCCAAAGATCTTCTCCAAAATAATTCCTAGAGAAGCTTTTTTAAAAGAACATCCAATCTTGAATTAAAAATTTTTAGTGATGGAGAATCTACCACAACTCCTGGTAAATTGTTCCAATGGTTAATTATCCTCACTGCCAAAAAATTAAACATTATTTCCAGTCTGAACTTGTCTAGCTTCAACTTCCAGCAATTGGATTATGTTATACCTTTTTCTGCTAGATTGAAGAGCCCAGTATTAAATATTTGTTCCCCATGGAGAGACTTATAGACTGTAATCAAGCCATCCCTTGACTCTTTTTTATAGTCAATCACTATAAGGCATGTTTTCCAATCCTTTAATCATTCTCATGGCTCTTCTCTGAACTCCCTCCAATTTACCATCATCCTTCTTGAATTGTGGGCATCAGAACTGGACATGCTATTTCAGCAGTGGTTGCACCAGTGCCAAATACAGAGATACTACTGTACTCAATATTCCCCCATTGATGCTTTCCCAGGATCGCATTAGCTCTTTTGGCCACAGCCTCACATTTAGAGCTCATGCTTATTGATTATCCACCATGACCTTTAAATCTCTTTCAGAGTCTCGGCTTCCCAGGATAGAGTCCCCCATCCTATAAGTATGGCCTAAATTCTTTCTTCCAAGATGTATACATTTAGCTGTATTATTTGCTTGTTTGCACTTAGTTTACCCAGACCTCTGATCTTCATTACAGATAATGTCCCCAATTTTTGTGTTATCTTCAAACTTTATCAGTTATGATTTTATGTTTTCTTCCATATCACTGATAAAAATGTTAAATAGTATAGGGCCAAGAATCAATCCCTACGGGACCTCGCTGGAAACACACACACACTTGATGACAATTTCTAATTTATGATTACATTTTGAGACTTATCAGTTAGCCAGTTTTTAATCCATTTAATGTGTGCCATGTTAATTTTACATCATTCTAGGTTTTTTTTTTCATCAAAGAGCATGGGAAATGTCAATGTAGTAATGTCAGAGGCCAGGAGAAAGCCTGCTGAGCTCTACTGATCCTTGAAAATGGGCAGTCTTCAATCAGTGAAGCCAAATGACTGGAAAGGAAGCAGTCCTCAAGAGAAGATAGTAGGGAATTATGTGCATTTAAAATAGGCCCAGTTTAAGATGAAGCACTCAACCTTCACTGAATTAGGGCTTGTCTGCATGCAGTTACACTGATTTAAGTAAAGGTGTGATAATTGACATAGCTAATCCAGTGCAAAAATATGTGTGGGCGCTCTTATTTCACTTATTTTGGATTAGTCTGAGTCAATTCAGAACTGAGTTAACTAAACCAAAATAAATCATTCTAAATTGAAATAAGGGTTCAGACAAGGGGTTGTACCCGTTTAACTAAAGCACTGGAAAAACTGCATATAGACAATCCCAGGGTTTCTTAACTCCCTTGCACTGCAATAGCAAGAAACAGCTGCAATTTGGTACTGCATGTAATACCTCACTGAGGGGAATATCAAGAGGAGAAGAGAAGAGTTACTGCTGTTATCTACATGAAGACAGTTTCCTCCAAGCTCACGTGAACAAGCCAAATGGTTAACTTTGTCAGGATTATCTTCACAACAGACAGGGCTAGCACATCATTTATGTAAAGTCTGGTTTCTGCAGAAAACAGCAACACATTGTGGATGGAAAGATCCCCAACATTGTGGACTCCATGATTTATTTGGAGGCTAGGGCCTATCTAGCTGCTTTTCCTTATAATCGCAATCACTTCTAATTTTCCACAAATAAATCAATGCCACTGTCTACAAATTCCAACACCTCAGTCCTTTCTCTGCTCATAATCATAGATTCATAGATACTAAGGTCAGAAGGGACCATTATGATCATCTAGTCTGACCTCCTGCACAATGCAGGCCACAAAATCTCACCCACCCACTCCTGCGATAAACCTCTGACCTATGTCTGAGCTATTGAAGTCCTCAAACCGTGGTTTAAAGACTTCAAGGAGCAGAGAATCCTCCAGCAAGGGACCCGGGCCCCATGCTACAGAGGAAGGCGAAAAACCCCCAGGGCCTCTGCCAATCTGCCCTGGAGGAAAATTCCTTCCCGACCCCAAATATGGCAACCAGCTAAACCCTGAGCATATGGGTAAGATTCACCAGCCAGATACCCAGGAAAGAATTTTCTGTCGTAACTCAGATCTATTCCTCTGATTTTACAGTGGCTGTAGCTCATAGAATTCCTCCTGGTAGTTACCATAACTACCCTAACACTGGCACACACAACTGGGATCAGCAACGGGAACAGCCAGATTCCCCCCCCCCCGCCCCCGCCCCCTTTGCTGGTTCCCATCAAATCCCCCAGGCACTAGTCACAAGCCTAGCCCACTTTTGCATTCCCCTGACAAAAGCAAACCACTCCTCAAATTTCAAACAGCCTATGCTCCATTACAACAGCAAACCACCCAGTACTTCACACCAATTACAGGGGAGGCCAAACTCCAGCTAACAAAACAACAAGTAACCAAACAGATGGAAGACACTGCACTGCAGTATTGCTTAAAATTATTTTAAAAATGGTTCTTGGCCACATCACCTCTTTAAAGCTATAAAAATGTTAGATCTAGTCTACACGCAGTTGGGGGATTTCAATAACTACAATGATGGAAATCACTTGTTGTGTTTAGTTTGAGATACAAGTTTACAATTTTCTAGCTCTGGCCTTCACTGCCTGGTTGAAAGCTGGGGCTGTGGGTGTTCCTCGGACAAGAATCATCAGAGCAGTTTTAGGGGCTGGACAGCAGAATGCCAATTCTGGGGCTCTGCCTGTAGGAAGGGAGAAAATGATCCCTCCAAGGTATTGTAGGAGAGCAGAATCTGCAACCACTGCTTCCCTCCCCAAAGAAGTTACTGGAAGGGATCTGACTGCTGCTGGGAGTTAGACCTGATCAGGAACCCGGCCTGTAGAGTGGAGAGAAGGAGCACATGTGCAGGTAGTAAGGGGATGCTTCAAAAAAAGACATGTAGGAGTCAAGGAAAGTGCCTTTGCAGTTCCTAATCAGGGGCAACTTCTTTCACACACGCTAGTGAGACTGGCAGCAGGCTCCTCTCCCCAGCATCTTCAGCAAAGGTAGCTGTGCCTGGCTTCCTCTCACACACCAGAGGATAGCCATGTAGCAGTGCTGCCATCACTGGGCCAGGACCCAGAGAGAGAGCAGGGAGAAACAGTTGCATCTGCACAGCCTTTAGCAAGGAAATGGTTCTGACAGCAGTCCAGGATCCACTAAGGGAAAGGAATGTCTCCTCTTCAGCACCATTCTTCTGAACCAGTGGCCAGCTGTCCACGGTGCTGCTTTAGACCAGAAGTCCATGAACCCAAAAGTTGTGCAAATACCCCTGCCCTTTCCCTCAAAATCTTCCCATTCCTGAACAGGTCCCATCACCCCCCTTACATTTAGATGTCTTCAAGGGGGGAACGGGGAGGAGGGGGAAACAGGGAAGGGTAGAGGCCTCCAGCAGGTGACACGTTCACATGTCCTGTGAGACCCCAGCCTCCATTCTTCCAGGGCTGGCCCGCATGCACCCAGGAAGGTTTGCAGGTAAATAAACCATCCACAACCAGTTGTCCTAGTCAGTGGGAGCCATCAAGATTCTAAACCACCATTAATGGCCCACACTTTGCATAATTACAATAGGACCTCAGAGTTATACCTCATATTTCTAGCTTTAGATACAAGAATGATACATGCATGCAAATAGGATGAACACACTCAGGAGATCATAAGCTTTGTAATGATACCTAACAAGAGACCTTTTGCATGAAGCATATTCCAGTTACATTATATTTACACTCATAAGCATATTTCCATAAAACATGATGGAGTGCAACATCACAGGTGTAATATAAAGATTTTATCAGTATGAGTTTGGGACGCATGTATTTCTCACTATCTATTGTAATACTTTGCATTTTCACAACTATTTTCAACCAAGGATTTCAAACCATTATGCAAATGTTAATTTAGCTTCATAGCATTGCTGTGAAAGCCTTGGTTTAAAATATTATTAAGAGAGATTTATATTGTTACAGTCCAATGGCCACAATTATGTTGGTCATTGCACAAACAGATAGCGAGACATCCCTGCTCCATTGGGTTTACAATCACACACACACCATTCAAGCAAACAGAGATGATGGAATAATAGGGGAAATTTTTTTCAAAATTGATGTTGTGGAAAATTTGTCCTTTTTTGGTCACAAAATTTCCAAATTTGAAAGTTTTCAACCACATCTAGAAATGAATGATGATGATGAATTGGTGGCTATATAAATGAAAAGTACTATTATTTGTGTTAAATCTTTAGAAACTGCAATGGTTTACTCAGTTTCAACATATTTCTACATGTTAAATTGTACAGACTCTTCATGTACTGTATTTTTTAAATCAATCTAAAGCTGTTGTGGATCACTTCTAGCCTTCCAGACTGCTGTCTACAAGACTGGCAATTCCATATGTAGTGCCTTTTGTCTGTCATTAATTCAAAGTCCTATCCCCATAAAGTGGTGGAAAGCCGACAGACCTGAATCTATAGCTTAAATAAGACAACATGGTCTTTAAAAGATATTAGGAGCTTTTTAACAGGTGAGTAAAAAGAGGCAGAAAGAAGTTAAGGGCCTAATCATTTCCCATCAAAATTAATGGGAGTCTTTTCACTGACTTCAGTAGGAGCTGGATTGGGCTCCACCATGTGACCTGCCCAAGGTAATAAATCTGTGGCAAAGTTGGGAAATATGACCCAGGACTCCTGGAGAGATGGGGGAGGAGGAGACCATTAACTGTCCCAAGATCTAAAGTCTAAGCATGAGCCTGACTTAATCATCACAGCTGTCCCTGTTAAGAATGATTTTATTTTTTACTAGGGTATGGATTATATTCTTGGGGCTTTAATTAGTACTATTTGTAAGAAGCTACTGAACATTTTTCTAGCTAGGGCTGACACAAGGCCAGTCTCAGCCACTACATTGTTTGCCAGAAATCAGGAGACATTCTACAATTTTGATTACAAGCAGCAGCTGTTGTTCGGAAGTTACGATACTTTTCAATTTGCCCAAATGTTTAAGCATGTTTATTTATTTAGGAAACTCAAGAGACATATCCCTGCTTCTTCAAACATTACTAAAAAAATTCCTATGGGGTTATTTCCATTTCAAAATGAATTGTTGTATTTATGTTAAGCTTGCAAGCTGGTGAGCAATAACATTTCCTATATGTGTTTACTTAACTGAGATTCACAGTGAGCCCTTGCCCATACATCAGTGAGAGTGAAGCCTAGCACTGCGCCTCATCACAATACAGAGAATAGGATTCTTTCTTCAAAGATGACTTCCTATCATCGGGAAATTAAATGTTTCTCATGGCAAAGAGCAAAGCATATGCAGGAATGAAAATTAATCTGTGGGCTCACACTTAGGTACCTCCTAAAAGTTAATTAAAAGCATCAGGTCACCCAAAGTTCAGTGGACGGTGGGATCCCACCACAGGAAATTATTTCAATGCATAGGAGATGGAAAGGGAATAGATTAAAGATGCAACAAAAACAGACTATATCAAAAGGTAAAGAGCACCAACAATAATCAGGAAACTCATGAAAGGCCTATGAAAATGTGTAGTTAGAGTAGTAGCAGACTGTCACGAGAGAGACACCTAGTGTTCAAGTGAAAAATAAAAGTCATGAAGGATTAGATGACAAATACAAAAAACAGCAGATGTCTAATTATTGAAACACATGAGCTGGCAAGGTATTAGCAACCTATCCACTAGGTGATAATAAGGCTTGTCTAGTTATTCAAGGACTGAATCCAATAGGTGCAAAAAGCTCTTAAGTCTCTGTGTAAAATGGAGAGGAGAAACTAAACTCAGTCGTTTTTAAGAAGCTTTTAGTATGTAGGAAACAAAGAAAAGAAACCTTGCCTTATAATAGGGAAAAGATTCTTAGAGGTCACTTTTCTCTTGCAATTTTTACCACTTTCATCTGAACCATAGATACTAGGGCTGGAAAAGACCTTAGACTGCTTTGTCCAGCTACCTGCAGGAAAAACACTGCATCTTGAAATATATTCTTGAGAGCTTTTTGCACTACTTTACCATTTACACACACACTTTCTGAACTACAAACATCACCACAGAATTTTCCCCATAGAACCTTCAAAACTTGACCATGCTACTTTTCAGAAAATGCTTCACTAGGCAGTGACGATGCCAATTTACATTTTTGTTTGTCTAATTTAAAGCTTTGTCTAGTTTCTTTAGTTTACTTTTACCAACTGGGAAAATTCACCACAGTAAATCCACAAAACCTGTGTCCAGGAGTTTTAGAAAGTATCTAGCTACAATAGTTCTCAAACTTTTGTACTGGTGACCCCTTTCATATAGCAAGCCTCTGTGCGTGACCCCCCTTTCAAATTAAAAACACTTCTTTACATATTTAACACCATTATAAATGCTGGAGGCAAAGTGGGGTTTGGGGTGGAGGCTGACAGCTCGTGACCCCCCATGTAATAACCTCATGACCCCCTGAGGGGTCCCGACCCCCAGTTTCAGAACCCCTGATCTAGCAGATCTTCTCCTGGTACTTTGGAAAACTTCAAAGAACTTAACATTTTAAAACAACTAAGTTTCCATATTTCCCACAGAATTGAATACAAAATCATCTACCAAGCTCTGAACTTCTTTATCAATCCATTTACTATAGCAAGTAAAACCCCTGGCATAGTGTAGCGGGGTGGTCACTCCGCTCCGGCCCTGAAGAGGTTAAAGCAGCCCTGGAGAGGGCTGCAGCTGGGGAAAAGGAGTTAAAACAGCCAAGCTAGACTGATGGGAGTAGCAGCCACAGCTGTGGCCAGCTTAATCAGGGCCCAGTTGGCCCTTATAAGAGGGCTGGGGGCCAAGAGCTGAAAGAGTCCCACTCTAGCCCTGGAGTGGGAAGGGCTAGCTGCCTGGGAACAGGGTGCCTGAGTAGCGCAGGGCAAGGGCAAGGGCAAGGGCAAAGGGAGCTCCAGCCTGATAAACCCCCAAGCGGCAGGCCTTGGTGAAGGCCTACAGAGGCACTGGGGCTGCAGAGGGGCAGCCTGAGGATAGGCAAAGGCAGCAGGTCCTACCCCCTTGCCTGTGACAAGTGGCCATTACACTGCAATCTGCCCCAGTGAACGGGGCTAGCTGATGACTGGCAGTAGCCACTGAGGCAAGGTGGGTCTAGAGGGTTGGGGGTTCTCTGGGAGGAGAGACCCAGAGTGGGGGGCCAGCTGGGGCAAAACCCCAGGGGAAAAGGCACTGGGGTCTGGGAGGGACATGGGCCCAGTGGCAGGTGAGATACCGGTGTGCAGAGGGCGCTTCAGTGCTGGTGAAGAGCTAATTCTCTGGACAACCAGCAGGAGGTGCCGCACCGGTGAGTCTCACCCCGCTACACATGGTTATTAAAACACCACTTACTCAGTAAAATACATAGTTTTCAGCAAGTTATTCAAATGATACAGAAAACTATGACAGGTTTCAGAGTAGCAGATCTTGGGAGATAGGCCAGTCCTTGCTTATAGACAGCCCCCCAACCTGAAGCAAATACTCATCAGCAACCACATACCACACAACAGAACCACTAACCCAGGAACCTATCCTTGCAACAAAGCCCGTTGCCAACTGTGCCCACATATCTATTCAGGGGACACCATCACAGGGCCTAATCACATCAGCCACTATCAGCGGCTCGTTCACCTGCACATCTACCAATGTGATATATGCCATCATGTGCCAGCAATGCCCCTTTGCCATGTACATTGGCCAAACTGGACAGTCTCCATATAAAAGAATAAATGGACACAAATCATATGTCAAGAATTATAACATTAAAAAACCAGTCGGAGAACACTTCAATCTCTTTGGTCACTCGATTACAGACCTAAAAGTGGCAATTCTTCAACAAAAAATCTTCAAAAACGGACTCCAACGAGAGACTGCTGAATTGGAATTAATTTGCAAACTGGATACAATTAACTTAGGCTTGAATAAAGGCTGGGAGTGGATGTGTCATTACACAAAGTAAAACTATTTCCCCTTGTTTATTTCCCCTCCTACTGTTTCTCAGACGTTCTTGTCAACTGCTGGAAATGGCCCACCTTGATTATCACTAAAAAAGGTTCCCCACTCCTCCGCTCTCCTGCTGGTAATAGCTCACCTTGCCTGATCACTCTTGTTACAGTCGGTATGGTAACACCCATTGTTTCATGTTCTCTGTGTATATAAAACCTCCCCACTGTATTTTCCACTTTATGCATCCGATGAAGTGAGCTGTAGCTCACGAAAGCTTATGCTCAAATAAATTGGTTAGTCTCTAAGGTGCCACAAGTACTCCTTTTCTTTTTACAGAAAACTATGCAATTTGTGACCAATAATGTATGCATTACAAATAGTTTTGATATTTGCAAACTACCCAGCCTGACTAGCAAATATATAAAAAGCTAAATTTAGTGAGACCAATACAGTCAGACAATTTATTAAACAAGTAAAGATGCAGGTGATATAACTTATGCTTTAATGCATACCATTTATCTTCAGCGCAGCCTGAGAAAAGTTACTCTGTGCTACAGAAAATCCTTTTCCCATGCTGAGCTAGCAAACTGTTTCAAAGAGGAAAAAAGGAAGAGAATTTTTTTAAAAT
The DNA here is from genome assembly GCF_965140295.1 of Lepidochelys olivacea. Taxonomy (NCBI): domain Eukaryota; kingdom Metazoa; phylum Chordata; order Testudines; family Cheloniidae; genus Lepidochelys; species Lepidochelys olivacea. Next base: position 50,419,702 of record NC_140421.1, on the reverse strand, counting down.
AATCAACAATCCCTTTCTTCCCAAATAAAGTCAGACTCAGCAACTGGAGTTGTGACTGTCTGTGCAGCTGTTGAAACAGCCTCAACTTCTCACTATTATTCTGTTGCTCAGTGAATGTCTTCCTGCGATTATAAATGCTGGAACTAGTACATAGTGTCCTACAGAGGCATGCAACAGAGCTGTAGAGGTACTGTGGTACTTTGCCCTGTGAGGCGTAACCAGAAGTATATTTTACCACCATACTCGGGAACAAGTTTTGACCTCAGTGGGAACTGCATGAACCCACACGAGTGTATTATTTGACTCCAAGGGTCATGTACTTAAGGGCCTATTTTTCAAAAAGCAAAGTTCATTCGCTTTTTATTATCTTTTCTCCCCCTCACTATGTAAAAACTTCTCACTACTCCCCATTCTCTAACCATTTAAAGAGTACTATTAAAGAGAGCAAGAGCCATAATAGCATTAGTTCCACTCTTTATGGAAATGTATCACTTATTTGCAAGCCTTTAGACCAATTTTCAGCCCTTCTGAATAGCAACAGTGGCCACACCTTGCCTTACACTGGCAGAGTGGATTTAAACGAAAGAGAGGATTACCACTGCACCTCTACAGGAAACAAGGGCATTTTACTAGACCTGTAGGAAACCAAGGAAAAAGTGACATTTTCCATCATTACATTTGCCCATTTTTGCATCTACAAAATTGGGGGCTGGGGGGTGAATGGTAATTTGGCTGGTAGCAGTTGCCAATTCACAACATTTCACAAGTATTCGTAGGGAAACTGGGCTCATTTTTGCTAAAAAGAATTCTAATTTCACAAAATGTTTTGTTTAAATTAGGACAGATGGCATGCCTATAGTTCCGTTTATACCAAAGGTACATCTATAGCAACACTGTGTAATGGGCAATAGCATCCCATCAGGAACTTATGCTATGTACCCACTACAGCTTAAGTCAGTATAACTTATGTCACTCAGGGTGTGAAGAAGCCTGAGCGACATAAGTTACACCGACCTAAGCACCGGTTCTGGACAGCGCTATGTTGGTGGGAGAGCTTCTCCCACCAATATAGCATGTCCATACCGGTGCTTAGGTCGCTGTAACTTATGTCACTTAGGGGGTGTCTTATTCACACCCTGAGTGACAAAAGTTATACCAAAATTAGTGGTAGTGTAGACATAGCCTCTGTGTTTCGATCAATAAGTGAATCTTTGCATGTGTAAGTCTTTCACTGTAGGAATGCATGAAACACCCTTGTTGCTACTTCCCTCCACAGCAAGAATAAACATTCCATGCCGGAATACATGTGCAGCCTGCCACTCGTCCCCACCAGATTGAATCCTTTCAGTAATAGAATTTAGCCACCACTGTCTCCCACATTAACCTGCCCAGAAAATATAACACTTTCAGTGAAAGAGTATTCACTACTTCCCTTCCTGGGACCTCCAGAAAAAAGCTCTAATCGTGTGGCACTGGAGTTCAGCGTTCAAGTCACTCCTCATCCAACCACAGAAGATAACAAAGTCACAGTCTGGTGGAGGACCCAGGATGTGGGGTGGGGAGGTGGATGGAGAAACTCTTTGGGGTTATGGAGTTTCTTGGAGGATTGGACCCCAAAGACCCTACAAGACTGGTTAACTGGTTCACATAATTTGTATGAACCAGCTAGCATCAATCACACTTATACTGTAATTTTTCCATTTAAAATGGATTAAATATTTCCCATCTGTTAATATCAGTTATTATTCATAGAGTCACAGAAGAGGGAGATAAAATAGCTGTGAAAATCATCAAGCCTCTCTCTCTCTAGTGCAGGATACAATCTCCTGGTAGAAGATGGATGAGATAGTAAAGTGGAGAAGTTTAATCAAGATAAAGCATGGGGTAGCAATTAAAAAATTCCACAAGGATTCTTCATACAGACAGTCTGTGCAAATGAAAGGATCTACTGAGACAGAGAGGTGAAGAAACCAGAACACGAGTTCCAGCACAGCATAGTTTTACTTCTTATTTAAGGCACAATTTCTGTGACAATGAAAACTGATTTTTTCTTCAACATTTTCACAACGCCATGATTTACTGCTTTGACTTTCTAACTCTCACCAATTTCCTTTCCCTCCCTCTCTCTCTCTACAAATTGTGTCCAAAATATATAGCACTGGGGGAGCGGGAGCTAGACTGACAGAGAACAGTTCACCCATTGCAATGAGAGATCTATGAATAATAGAGATGGTCCAAAAAATCACAAACACCTAAAGTTTGATGGTAGAATGTAAGTCTTGGAGATTTGTGTTAAGCGCATCTCTAGAAAAAGAGACAAGAGCTAGCTGTTTAAATGTCCTGGTAAAACAATACACAGTTAGGGTTAATATATCCCACATTCTAGGACTCAAAAACCCAAACTTGGGAGCTCAGAACTGAGAGATAAAACCTACTCAGCCTTTTCTGTTTCTTGTTTTACTTGATCGTTTCAATAGCTAACCTTTTTACACTATGGCTCTTTTATAGATATTATAGTTCCAACACGCAGCTGCACTGCCTCAGTATCAGGGACATCTGCTCTGCCCTCTATACAACTGGAGAAGCATAAATGGGCCTTGAGGAAATAGTGAATTGGACCCTTACAATTTAATAAAAATAGCCATGCTAACTTGCTTGTTTCAAGATATATACAGTCATCTCACTAATCATCCATATTCCCCACACTAAATCTTGCCAGTGTTATTAACTTTGCTCTGATTTATTAAGAAACAATAGTATGCAACTTTGTCCTGCGTATTAAGTAGTCACTTCACTTTATTCTTTTTTTTATGAAGCTGTAAAACATCATATGTCAGCGGTAGCCTTAATAATGCTATCACAGACATACTAAAAGCATCCATGCTGCTACTAAGTACAATGCCATTTATTATGTGATTGCAAAATGGGATTTATGGTAGGTGGGAGTTTAATTACTGAAGCATCATAGTTTACCTGTCAAGTATTTCAAAGCAATTGTTTAATAGCATAAAAGTATCCCACATCAAAATGATTTTACATATATAGAAAAAATTACTCAAGGTTTAACTCCTTGCATGCAGCATATTGTATTGTCTACTGTTTGGTGTGGCACAGTATAAAGATTTTTTTGGCCATATTATTCACAAGAGGGTAAACTACAAGTGATTTATGCAAGTCACCCAAAAGAATACCAGTGAAATGTATATACAGCACCACACTACATCACCGTGTGTTCTGTTCTCTATATGCCACATACAGTACAGCAAAACTACTTTACAGATATCCTAGAGTTTTAAACATTCTCTCTGGTCAATTTTCCACATCCATCAGTCTAGACCAATGGAAACTAAGGCTCCTTCCTTTATAACTTTCCACAGCTCAGAAGAAGCCCTATAAACCTCTGAAAATTAGCTAAAATAGCTTGCCTCAACATAAAAACGGCATGTTTCTAGACTTCCCGAGATGCCACATTACATATAACTCAGTAACATACACATTACTGTATTCTGAAGTTAACCTCACTCATGGTAACAAACAACTACATGTGAGCTTGTGGCCAAGTTACAACGGCTATGCTAGTCCCACATAGGTGAGTGCATCGTGTCAGTCACTGGACCACTGACTATATAGTTGCACTGGCACAGAAAACTGGAAGGCAGCAACCGTTATTCCAGCCTGAGGGCTGGACCAGAGGCTGTCCCACAGCTCTGCCAGCCACAGGTTGGGGAAAGAATTCCATTTATCCTAAGCCTGCATGGATATCCCTGCCCAAAAACCAGTTACTATGGGGATAGGTGTGAGGGGTTCAGTCACAGAGGCCCCTGGGGACTGTCACCTGACGTGCTGAATTTACCTCTGAGCCCATTTTCCCTGCCAGCTTGGTACTCCAGAACCCTGCCTTGTTGAGCCAGACTCGCTAGCCTGCTGCAACACAGACCCAGGTCTGGTCCAAGCCCCCAAAGCTGCAGACTTTAACCAAAAATGGCTCAGCAGCTCATTTATCCCCAACACCCAGAAACCCAGTCCCCAATGGGATCCAAACCTCAAATAAATCTGTTTTACTCTGTATAAAGCGTATACAGGGTAAACTCATAAATTGCCTACCCTCTATAACACTGACAGAGATATGCACAGCTGTTTGCTCCCCCAGGTATTAATCACTTACTCTGGGTTAATTAATAAACAAAAGTGATTTTCTCAAGTATAAAAAGTAGGATTTAAGTGGTTTCAAGTAATAACAGACACAACAAAAGTAAGCAAGCAAGCAAAATAAAACAAAACACGCAAGTTGAAGCCTATTACATTAAGAAACTGTTTACAGGTAAATCTCACCTTCAGAAATGTTCCAATAAGCTTCTTTCACAGACTAGACTCCTTCCTAGTCTGTGCCCAATCCTTTCGCCTGGTACAGTCCTTGTTAGTTCCAGCAGGGATTTTAGGTGAAAATCAGGGACTTTCTCATGACTGGGACCCCTCTTTGTTCTCTTCCACCCCCTTATATAGCTTTGGCACAAGGTGGGAATCTTTTGCCTCTCTGGATCCCAACCCCTCCTTCTAAAAGAAAAAGCACCAGGTTTAAGATGGATTCCACCATTCTTTCTGAGCTGGCTTACACGAACACAGGAAGGCTTGCAAGTAAACAAAGCCATCTATAACCAATTGTCCTAGTCAATGGGAGCCATCAAGATTCTAAACCATCATCAGTGGCCCACACTTTGCATAATTACAACAACACCTCAGAGTTATACTTTATATTTCTAGCTTCAGATACAAGAATGATGCATACATACAAACAGAATGAACACACTCTGTAGATTATAAGCTTTGTAATGATACCTTACAAGAGACCTTTTGCATACAGCATATTCCAGTTACATCATATTTACACTCATAAGCATATTTTCATGTTTCATATTTCATGTTTTAACATTATGGAGTGTTCTCAATTTCATCCTACAGGCACACTAGTTACTCCTTGTCAGCACTGCTCAGTTAACTGGAAAATGTAGGGAACTTTTTTTATGATCATCTTCTCTCTATAGAGACTGTTGGAAACAAACTTCAGTATCTAATCTTGACAGATCTTTTTTTATTTTTCACAAAAATAAATATTATTCTAAACCTTTTTTAAAAATCTATATAAGAATGCTGTTCTGTTCTTCTTTGAGGGACACATGTAACTGCTATTACTATGACAAGGACTTATGCACACTGACTACAAAAACTGACCGCTGTTGTAACTGAGGAAAAGCACCAAAAACTCTACAAAGGAATATAGAGTTCAATGCAAAGAATAAATGTTCCTTGGAAGTCTAGTGATTCACATAAGTAAGGCAATTATTGTAAGATAAATATTAAATTGCAGCAGTATTCCAAATCATAAAGCAATGCTACAGCTAAACAGCTAAAATTGCAAAGCTCTAGTAAATTGCAGTATTTCTTGCTGTAAAGTTGTTGTAGGTTTTGTTGTTGTTAGGTTTTTTCTTTTAAAAAAGGTATATGTTGACTATGTAGCACCACCAGACAAAACAGAATGTTAATGTTGCATTAATGTTACAGAGATAAATAACAGAAAATGGAAACAATACACTTCCTATAGAAATGACTACTTGGGCTTCACTGAATATATGGACTATTTTCTATTTTTGTTTTTCCTGGTAAAATCCATAGCTAAAGACATTCTTTGCCACAGATAGAATGGGCACATTTCATGACATTCCCCTTACAACATCCATCCCTCCATTATAACCGTGCTACTGTAATTTTTTTTTATTTAATTCCCTTGCTTTTAAAAAATATTTAATAAAGTTAGTATTTACTGTGAGTGTGTCTCCCTATTGTGGCTGCTGTCTTCCCCACTCATTCACAACCCGCTGTTTTCTTTACTCATTATGTCATGTGTGAAATCAGGTCACAGTCCTAAAATTGCATCCATACAGGCAGACCCCTGCATCTTTGATTTTCATGGAGAGATTGTGGCCTTAGACTGTAAACTCTTCAAGGCAGGGACCTCATGCAAGTGATCTCGATTAGGTTTTGAAGTGTACACCTCACTGAGATGAATGAGGGATAGGGGGATGGGTCACACTTTGCAGTTGATTGAGGTAAATAGGGAAGGAGAATGGTTTGGAAGAGTCATTTGAGGGAAGGGATCAGAGGGTGACCTCATCAACCACAAGGCATGGGATGCATTGTCCTAGGGATGTGGGTTCCATGACCACCACTCCCAAGAGGAGGAGACGGGTGGTGGTGGTCGGGGACTTTCTCCTAAGGGGGACGCAGTCATCCATCTGCCGTCCAGACCGGGAGACTCAAGAAGTGCCCTGCTTGCCTGGAGTTAGAATTCAGGATGTAACAGAGTGTCTGCCAAGACTGATCAAGCCCTCAGACCACTACCCCTTCCTATTTTTCCATGTGGGCACCAATGATACTGCCAAGAATGACCTTGAGCGGGTCACTGCAATCTACATGGCTCTGGGAAGAAGGATAAAGGAGTTTGAGGCACAAGTCGTGGTCTCATCCATCTTCCCAGGTAGGGACCATCGAATTGTGGAGGTAAATGCATGGTTGCGCAGGTGGTGTCAGAGACAGGGCTTTGGATTCTTCGACCATGCAATGTTGTTCCAGTAAGAAGGATTACTTGGAAGAGATGGAATCCACCTAATGAAGAAAGGGAAGAGCATCTTCGCAGGCAGGCTTGCTAACCTAGTGAGGAGGGCTTTAAACCAGGTTCTCTGGGGGATGGAAACCTAAGCCCTGAGGTACATGGGGACGTGGGATCCCAGGAGGAAACACAAAGAGGAGCTTGCAACAGGGGAGGCCTCCTGATTCATACTGAGAAAGTAGGGCAATTGGCTTGTTATCTTATGTGCCTGTACACGAACGCAAGAAGCTTGGGAAACAAGCAGGAAGAATTGGAAATCCTGGTACAGTCAAGGAACTGTGATGTGACTGGAATAACAGAGACTTGATGGAGTAACTCACATGACTGGAGCACTGTCATGGATGGGTATAAACTGTTTAGGAAGGACAGGTGGGGGAGAAAAGGTGGAGGAGTTGCAGTGTATGTAAGAGAGCAGTATGGTTGCTCAGAGCTCCAGTATGAAACTGTAGAAAAGCCTGTTGAGAGTTTTTGGGTTAAGTTTAAAGGCAAGAGCAACAAGAGTGATGTTGTGGTCGGCGTCTGCTATAGCCCACCAGACTAGGAGGATTAGGTAGACAAGGCTTTCTTTGGACAACTAACAGAAGTTTCAAGATAACAGGCTCTGATTCTCATGGGGGACTTCAATTACCCTGACATCTGCTGGGAGAGCAATACAGCAGTGCACAGACAATCCAGGAAGTTTTTGGAGAGTGTTGGGGACAATTTCCTGGTGCAAGTGCTGGAGGAACCAATTAGCAGCCATACTCCTTGTCAAGGTTCCTCCCCCACTCTGAACTCTAGGGTACAGATGTGGGGACCTGCATGAAAACCTCCTAAGCTCACTTTTACCAGCTTAGGTTAAAACTTCCCCAAGGTACAAATTAATTTTACCCTTTGCCCTTGGAATTTCCACTGCCACCACCAAACTTTAACTGGGTTTACTGGGAAACGTAGTTTGGACACGTCTTTCCCCCCAAAATCCTCCCAACCCTTGCACCTCACTTCCTGGGGAAGGTTTGGTAAAAATCCTCACCAATTTGCATAGGTGACCACAGAACCAAACCCTTGGATCTTAGAACAATGAAAAAGCATTCAGTTTTCTTACAAGAAGACTTTTAATAGAAGTAAAGGAATCACCTCTGTAAAATCAGGATGGTAGATACCTTACAGGGTAATTAGAATCAAAACATAGAGAATCCCTCTAGGCAAAACCTTAAGTTACAAAAAAGACACACAGACAGGGATAGTCATTCTATTCAGCACAACTCTTCTCAGCCATTTAAAGAAATCATAATCTAACACATACCTAGCTAGATTACTTACTAAAAGTTCTAAGACTCCATTCCTGGTCTGTCCCTGGAAAAAGCAGCATACAGACAGACACAGACCCTTTGTTTCTCTCCCTCTTCCCAGCTTTTGAAAGTATCTTGTCTCCTCATTGGTCATTTTGGTCAGGTGCCAGCGAGGTTACCTTTAGCTTCTTAACCCTTTACAGGTGAGAGGATTTTTCCTCTGGCCAGGAGGGATTTTAAAGGGGTTTACCATTCCCTTCATATTTATGACACTCCTCTTGACCTGCTGCTCACAAACAGGAAAGAATTGGTAGGGGAAGTAGAAGTGGGTGACAACCTGGGCAGCAGTGACCATGAGATGGTTGAGTTCGGGATCCTGACAAAAGCAAGAAAGGAGAGCAGCAGAATACAGACCCTGGACTTCAGAGAAACAGACTTTGACTCCCTTAGGGAACTGATGGGCAGGATCCTGGGAGGCTAATATGAGGGGGAAAGGAGTCCAGGAGAGCTGGCTGTATTTTAAAGAAGCCTTATTGGGTGCACAGGAACAAACCATCCCGATGTGCAGAAAGAATAGCAAATATGGCAGGTGACCAGCTTGGCTCAGAGAAATCTTCGGTGAGCTTAAACACAAAAAGGAAGCTTACAAGAAGTGGAAACTTGGACCAATGACTAGGAAACTTGGACAGATGACAGAATAAAAATATTGCTCAAACATGCAGGGGTGTAATCAGGCCAACACACAAATGGATTTTCAGCTAGCAAGGGATGTGAAGGGTAACAAGAAGGGTTTCTGCAGGTATGTTAGCAACAAGAAGGTGGTCAGGGAAAGTGTGGGACCCTTACTGAATGGGGGAGGCAACCTAGTGACTGATGATGTGGAAAAAGCTGAAGTGCTCAATGCTTTTTTTGCCTCGGTCTTCACAAACAAGGTCAGCTCCCAGACTGCTGCACTGGGAAGCACAGTATGGGGAGGAGGTGAGTAGCCCTCAGTGGTGAAAGAACAGGTTAAGGACTATTTAGAAAAGCTGGACGTGCACAAGTTCCTGGGGCCGGCTGCAATGCATCTGAGGGTGCTGAGGGAGTTGGCTGATACGATTGCAGAGCCATTGGCCATTATTTTTGAAAACTCGTGGCCATTGGGGAAGGTCCCGGATGATTGGAAAAAGGGAAATATAGTGACCATCTTTAAAAACGGGAAGAAGAAGAATCTGGGGGACTACAAACCAGTCAGCCTCACCTCAGTCCCCAGAAAAATCATGGAGCAGATCCTCAAGGAATCCATTTTGAAGCCCTTGGAGGAGAGGAAGGTGATCAGGAACACAACATGGATTCACCAAAGGCAAGTCATGCTTGACCAACTTGATTGCCTTCTATGATGAGATAACTGGCTCTGTGGATATGGGGAAAGCGGTGGACGTGATATACCTTGACTTTAGCAAAGCTTTTGATATGGTCTCCGACAGTTTTCTTGCGAGCAAGTTAAAAAAGTATGAATTGGATGAATGGACTATATGGTGGATAGAAAACTGGCTAGATCATCGGACTCAGTGGGTAGTGATCAGCGGCTCAATGTCTAGTTGGCAGCCAGTATCAAGTGGAGTGCCCCATGGGTCAGTCCTGGGGCCGGTTTTGTTCAACATTTTCATTAATGATCTGGATGATGGGATAGATTGCACCCTCAGCACGATCACAGATAACACTAAGCTGCGGAGAGAGGTGGATAAGCTGGAGGGTAGAGATAGGGTCCAGAGTGACCTAGACAAATTGGAGGATTGGGCCAAAAGAAATATGATGAGGTTCAACAAGGACAAGTGCAGAGTTCTGCACTTCGGACGGAAGAATCCCATGCACGGCTACAGGCTGTGGACTGACTGACTAAGCAGCAGTTCTGCAGAAAAGGACCTGGGGATTACAGTGGAAGAGAAGCTGGATATGAGTCAACAGTGTGCCCTTGTTGCTAAGAAGGCCAATGGCATATTGGGCTGCATTAGTAGGAGCATTGCCAGCAGATCTAGGGAAATGATTATTCCCCTCTATTTGGCACTGGTGAGGCCACATCTGGAGTACTGCACCCAGTTTTGGGGCCCCCACTACAGAAAGGAAGTGGACAAATTGGGGAGAGTCCAGCGGAGAGCAACAAAAATTATTAGGGGGCTGGGGCATGTGACTTATGAAGAGAGGCTGAGGGAACTGGGCTTATTTAGTCTGCAGAAGAGAAGAGTGAGACGGGATTTGATGGCAGCCTTCAACGACCTGAAGGGGGGTTCCCAAAAGGATGGAGCTAGGCTGTTCTCAATGGTGCAGATGACAGAATAAGGATCAATGGTCTCAAGTTGCAGTGGGGGAGGTCTAGGTTGGATATTAGGAAAAACTATTTCACTAGGAGGGTGGTGAAACTGGAATGGGTTATCTAGGAGGTGGTGGAATCTCCATCCTTAGAGGTTCTTAAGGTCAGGCTTGACAAAGCCCTGGCTGGGATGATTTAGTTGGGGATTGGTCCTGTTTTGAGCAGGGGGTTGGACTAGATGACCTTCTGAGTTCTCTTCCAACCCTAATCTTCTATGAAGGAGAAGAGGTGTGTATCAGCCTTTGCTGTTGCTATTGTTGGCCCCCACCTGGTTTTATATAAAGCTAGGTTCATATAACAGTACCTTTAAAATCCTCTCCAAAATGTTTGCCATTGAGTATTTATAACTCTCCCTGTTATATCACAGGAAAAATATGCAGTATCTTATACTCTAGAGATCAGAGATCAGAGAGTCAGGAAACTCACATGGCCACTTTGTTATTGCAGCCTAAGTCCCAACAAGTAATAAAGCATATCCCTTAAAGAAACACAATATTCAACATGCAAAAACACTTTAAAATAGTTCAGAAGAATTTTACAATGACTTAGATCTAATGACTGCACGGAGGAGACTATTCTTTGATCTGCTCCCAGGTGCTTCCAGAATCAGTATTTCATTCTTAAGCTCACATGCTTACATAGAAATCTATATTGAGATGACTGCTTGAAATACAAGACAGATCTCCTCCTGAGACCCATATGGAGCTTAATAAGGCACAACAGGTGTCATGGGTATCAGACCTGAAGGGCTTTCTTGCTCTTTTCCAGTTAAGATATTCATATATCAGAAGAGACTGGGAAAGCCTCTGACTGAGTGTTTTATACATATTCAGGGTGATTCCCATGTACACAGACAATGATCAGAAAACACTGATTTTCCTCCATTTACCCCTCAGTAAATGATCATTTTCCCGGAGATCTTCCTTTCCAGTGACATCACCTCACAGTACCTGTTGCACCAGAATAGCAGATAGACCAGGAATTAATTATAATGCAAATATTTTAAAGAATAATAAATGTTTAACCTGCCTAAAGAACTGTATTTCACTGATAACCTGAAAGACCAAGTTCACATGGCTTGAAATGGGTACAGTACAGTACCCACCTGAAACATCATGATTTTCCCAGTCCTAGGACATTCAAAAAGTTCCTGAAATGAGAAAAAATCCTTGTTGTTTCCTTGATTTGGTAAAGGTTGAAGCTAGTAATTAATGTATTATCTATCAGTATCTAACATAACTTCAGCAGGGCTACTTACATGTTTACACTCAAGCACATACTGAAGTGCTCATCTGGATTTGGGCCTTACAGCATTTTATACCTAAGTGACTTCCAGAACTGCAGAAAGCAGTGCATGAATATTCAGGAAAAGCAAATGTATTGAAGTATGCACTCAATGGAATCTTTTGGCATTTGTTATTGAGCTAGAAATCATTCAAGGGGTTATCTTGTGAAGTTAAGGCCGATGATGTTTCTAAAGTTAAATACTAATGAGAAACACATCAGTTACTTACTCCCTGCATCTCTTTTCTGGATCAAATCTAAGAACAAAAATTAAAGTGTCTAGCATGGAGAAACCAGAGAGGCATCTCAGGTGGGGGTTTTGGGGAGGGGTGGGGGGAAGCGGGGACGTGGTAAGACAGCACCACTGAATAATTTCTCAGACTTGACTTTCTAGCTAGCAATAATATTGTGTGAAAAGGACATATTTGTTGGCAACATTTTTTCATAAATAGAGGAAGTGGCCAAACATAACTCCAATGGGACTATTTGTGCTCAGAGTTAAAGCAGGTGCCTACAGGCTTTGCTGGAATAAAGCTTAAATGGGCTGGATCCATAACTTCAATTCAGGCTGCTATTTTTCCTGCTGCAGCTCATTCTTCACTACCAATCTGAGAAGAATGACTAAAATGGCCATTCGTTGTACAGAGAACAGTGAAAAAAACTGAAATGCAAGCACCATTATAAAAGGTAAAGTACTAATGAACTCTCTGAAGACAATATACACTGGCAATCAGTTTTAGGAATCAATGCTTGTAGTGATAATATGGTTAGATGGATCAAAAACTAAAATTTCCAAAGACCATTTTCAACTGCTGCTCATGCATTTGCTGGCACCTTAACCAGTTGCAAGGATCAGTTTGGAAAAAAGTAATTTCTTTCACTTTTCAAACCTAAAAAAATGAATAATGAATTGCACACCTTTTTCAGTGCCACTTGGCCTCAGGCAAGAATGTCACAGCTTGTGAAAAATCTATATAAAATCTGACCAAATATTGGTATCATGATACCTAGAAGAACCTGTTCTGACTTTGCAATGGGGAAGTTTTCTTGTGTGCGTGTGACTGGTTTGGGGAGTTCACTGTTTTATGGATATAGATGTAATGATTAATTAGAAATAAAAGTCCGAAAGAGAACTACCACAGTAGTCACATTTATTAACACTGAAAACTATGTTGAGAAGGACTACCGAGGTTTCATACTCAAAGTCTTGCTTACCGAACTCTGTGGTACTCAATAAAAATCTGAGTAGAGTCCTTAGTTGGTAAACCATTTGGAGAAGGGACCTTTTCTGACTCTGCAGCACCTAATGTCATGATTCTGATTCTGAACAAAATCTCTCTGAGCTACCATAACACTGATATTTGATCAATATCCCTCTGCCATGGTGTGGTAGATTTTTCATTGTTGTAAGTACGATAATTCAGTTTTTGGTAGTCCCTGGTTCAAGACGATGGTCAGCAAATTTGTGCTAAAAGCTGCACTTCCAGAGAAACACTTTAAAGAATGTTAATTCTTGGTACGTGACAGGATCCAGAGATGAAGATACTGGTGCAGGGATCTCATTATGCTCTTCAGTTACTGTGATGGATTAGGACTAAGGTGCAGATCCTCAGATGGCATAAATGGTCATAGGTTTGTTGAAGTCAATAGTACTATGAAAATTTACACCAGCTGAGGATCTGCCCCTAACCATTGCCCTCTGCAATTAACTTCACACAAGCTCCTTGTTTTCACATGCCAGTATCTGTAGATTATAATAAAGTATATGCTTCTGTTTTAAAATCCTCTCACCTTAATTTAAAATCTATCTGTTGGGGTTTTTTAAACTGACATCAGATACTCTCTTGCAACCACATTAGCCCCGTTCACCTACACCCTCACTATAGTCTCTAACAAAGAAAAACAGACAAGAAAACAGTAAAAATAACCACAAAAAATGGAATTATGGTTAACAACCAATGTTCAGAGCAGAGCCAGCATCAAAAAATGAATGGTGCTTAATCTTTGTGGAATGCAATTCCGTCTGGTCCAATTTACAACATGTACGTTGTGGAATTTCATGTTTGTAGATCTGTTAGCACATTGTCATTAGGCTAAGTCAGGAAGCTGTGTAAAACTAATGGCACATTTGGCTTAAAGTACATGAGCTGAGTCTGCTATAAATCACATATCACTGCACCATAGCCAGTGAACAGCTAACCATTTCTATAGTAATCTTAGTTTAATTTGTTGCACTGACAGCTATATATAAGTAAATGATTATCAAATGAAGAGTTCAGTCCATTAAATATGTAAATCCCAACATAATCAATTACACTGGCAAAAAAAAGGGTGGGTGGGGGGAGACCACAGAGTCTCCCCTTTCTAGTTGACTTTTCTGGCACTGACTGCTGCTAAGCTCCCCCACTAGCCGTCCATCCTCATGGAGGGTGAAATTAACTCCTGTGCAAAGGACAAGCATACAGCCTGTGCACCACTTAGGCCTTAAAGTGGTGCATAAGCTTTATGCTGGCCTCTGCACAGTGGGTGAATTTCACCCACATTGAATATCAGGCATTTGGAATGACATTTCTTTGTTCCAGGCCATGATGTAAAATTCTCCGCTGCTGTCACAAAGATTTTTCAAGCAAACAGCTTTCACCTTGGAAACCTATTTAAAGTCTCATACCGTAGTGGAAATCTGAATCAGTGTAGTCTGGGTATTATTTCATTACATAGAGTAGCAAAAGTTAGATTGGATCCTTAAGAATTGCAGTGGGCATTAAATTCCCTGGTGTCCAGTGGGGAAAAGTGTTCTATTCAACTCCCTTGTACACATGCTGGAGTTCTTGAATATCCTGCTATTGTGCACTTTTTGGATCACCTTATTAATACTAGTAAACCAGCAATCCACAAAAGCCTACATGGCCACAAGGCAACCAGACATGGGGCATAGCTCAGTGCCATTATGTGGAGGGCAAAGTAAAGAGGGACTAGTTAGGAAGGATGATCTAGCAAAGAAGTCGCTGAACTAGGCGACAGGAGACCAGGTTTCAGTTCTCAGCTCAGCCAAAGATTGCCTGCATAACCTCAGGAAAGTGACAAACTATCTGTGCCCCAGCTCCCCATTGGTAAAATGCGGATAATACTTCTCTAACTTGCAGAAGTGTTGCAAGAATAAAAATCAGTTAGCGATTTGAGGTACTCAAACGCTAAACTAAACCATGATGAGGCCCTTACAACCACCTAGATCAGGGGTGGCCAATCAGAGCCTGAGAAGGAGCCAGAATTTACCACTGAACATTGCGAACGAGTCACATTAATATGTCAGCAGCCCCCCATCCACTACCCCCCTCCAGCCCCCAGCGCCTCCCACCCACCAGCAGCCTCGCCACCCGTTCCCTCCCCATGCCTCCTGCCCACCGCAATCAGCTGTTTTGCAGTGCATAGGGGGCTCTGTGGGGACGGGGGAGAAGCAAGGGCATGGCAGGCTCGGGAGGAGGGGCAGGGGCCTTGCGGGAAGGGGTGGAGTGGTGGCAGGACCTGGGGCAGAGAAGGGGGTTGAGCAGTGAGCACCTCCCAGCACACTGGAAAGTTGGCATCTGTAGCTCCAGCCTTGGAGTCAGCACCTAGACAAGGAGCCGGATATTAACCTCTGAAGAGCCGCATGCAGCTCCGGAGCCACAGGTTGGCCACCCCTGACCTAGATAGTCTAGACTGGCTTACGTTGACATCTCCACCAAATTTGTGGTGAAGGCATTTCGAAGTGGCTCTAATATCATGGAGATGTTTAATAACAGTGACCACCACACAGCGCAACAACGTGTGTTTTTCATACACACATCTACCCCATACAGCATCCTCCATAAACTATCTAACACCTGACGTGTGAGTAAGGCAGTGGTAGTTCGTATTAGCAGCTAATCGACACAAAACAATGGAAATTTCCTCATCCACAAAGATTGATGCTTGCAGGTAGACTGGCACCTTAATGTCAAGGCACTCGATGCTGAAAGTGAAAGTGGGCCTGGTAATTCAAATGTCGCTCATTGTCACTTCACCTCACAGCATTACAACAACTTGCCAGCAAGTAGAGCTTACATTTGGTTTTTCTGACCATCTTCTTGCTGTTAAGCATGAAACAAGCAAAGCCAGGGTGTGTATCCTTCCGAATTGCCAAACCTCTCTGAAAATGTTCCCAATGTCTTAGGAGGCTGATGGATTCTGAAGACAGTGCAAAAAAATCCCAGAATGCTAATGAACTCAGTGTGTGGTAGGGTGAAATCTTAAAAACACCCATATTCCTCTGCCTCTGAAGCAAGATATAATAGATGCCCCAATTTTCCCAAATGCAGTGATGTAAATAAAGTTCAAGGACAGTAGCTGTGAACAGGTCAACACAATTCTGCTGGGAAGAATTATGCTATGTGGATGCATTGAACCATGTTAGAGCCAAGTTACATGTAACACAGTTATATCTGTCTATCTGTAGTGCAAATGGGCCCTAATAAGCAAAGCAGCCTGTTCTCAACTGACAAGCTCCAGCTATTTCAAACCACACAACACTCTTTCTGGGGGAGCTAGTAACACATCTTTTTATTACACAAATATTTCTAACAAATTTATTTGAGCATAAGTTTTCGTGAGCAACAGCTCACTTCATCGGATGCATGTAGCTCACAAAAGCTTATGCTCAAATAAATGTGTTAGTCTCTAAGGTGCCACAAGTCCTCCTGTTCTTTTTGCGAATACAGACTAACATGGCTGCTACTCTGAAACAAATATTTCTAACCGGAAAAGAAACAGTATAATTAGAACATTAGGTAGTTTGAGACTGAAGATAATTAAGTAAGAATAAAATGGTAGGAGCTTCAGAACATGCTGTATCAATTATGTTCAGCATCAGTAATTTCAATAATGTTTTATAACGCCATTAAATTTACCTGCAGATCATGTCTCAGGCCTCCAGAAAAGAAGATTTCTTCACCAAATATCATTAGCCCTCAGCAAAAATTCTTGGTAAATTACCATGGATCTGCAGACACTACCTGAGTGGTAGAAAAATATTTCCTTTACAGACTAGGGTGTGGACACTGAGGGTCACAAAAGTTACTGCCCACAAGTCACGAGTTATTTTCCTTTGGAGGGGACTGCTGCTTTGAAGGATTTTACATTTCTGTGCAAGCTGTCTGATTTTGGAAGGTTTTTGCCAGTAAGCATTACAGCTCTCCATCCTTCCCCTCTGTTGCCAGCAGTTCATTCCTGTCTCTGAATTCTGTTCTCAATGAGGGTCTCTCCAGAATGTTATGATGAGGTATTTTTATTTATAAGGCAGTTTTGATTTATACTCTGAGAATCCTGGAGAGAGGACCCCTTAATCCCTCGGTTGAAGTCATCATGTTGAGATTAGTTTCATTAGTAGGGAAGTGTCATTACTCATAAATTAGACTTTTCTTTTCACAGGGCTGTGTGTCAAACGTGCTAATTTCAACATTTTATTTGAAGGTTCTGTGCTTCCTTTTCTTCTCCCTTCCCCCATCCCCACCCCCCCACCCCTCCAAAAAAATTCAAAATCTGGATTTTGGACACACATGTATACGTTGTATCCAAATCCTGCTTCTTCTCCCACAACAATGTATCATACTCAAACTTCTTTTTCTGTCCATACATCTAAAATATATCTATATCTATATATCATAGCAGAGCTCATCAGCACTCTTCTTGATTACTGAAATCTTACCTAGCTTCCCCAGCAACTCCAAGTACTGTCTTCCCACTCCAATCATACTAATCACAATCACTAAGATTTTCTTACTTGTCTGTTTCACTGTGTCAACTCCCCTTCCCTAGTTCTCTCTTCTCATCACACCGAGTTTAAACATCTTGTCCTCATCTTCACAGCCTTCTACAATTCTGTCCCCATCTATTCACTGAATTTAGTCTCTTATGTCTAGACTTATAATTTTGGGAGATAATATAGATGATTATTTTAAGCTACTTTTATTTGTATTAAATTTTCACAGCTGTGCAAAATGATGGGTTTGAAGCATTTTTTTCAATTTCTATCACTTTACTTTGCACAGTTGAAGAAAATTTTGGGGGCCCGACAATAATTATTTAATGACAGTAGAAACTGAGATTCAAAAAGTTAAAGCTTTATAGCTGTTAAAACACAAATTGCATTTTTTGACTTGTGATGTTGATAAATAAGTATCCTTAAATCAAACTCAAATAAGTTCTCAAGCAGCATTTTTCGTACTTTGCCTGTCTGTGAATTTCAGTTACTATTGATGGAAATGTTTTTTCATCCATTTGAGCGTGGATGGTGAAATCAGTTTACTGACATTTACCAATAATAACCTAATACTTCCAAGCCTACCTATACTCTTTCCAATTCCATACCACACTCCTGCAGCAATGCCAGCCTTGATATCCTGTTTGTCTGCTTCTCCTACAATAGTCTCCATATTTTTCTCCATGCTGCCCCTAGACCTTACTTGAGTGGAAAAAACGTGGAAGTTTTTACAACCCAAGAAACACCTCCTGCATATAACTGGAAACATTCAGCATGTTTTGAAAAGTAGAGCTGGGGATCAAAGGCCTATATCTGCTGATCTTTTGATGACTGGAGGGGAGAATGCAATCTATTATACATTGTACATTTTTGTAAATAGGTCTTACTTACAACACAAAAAATGTGGTCAGAGTGTTTACTGCTGAAATTGTCCAGCAATTAATTAGGCTGGGCAAAATAGAAAATGGCTAATGGGTGTTCAGTATACTGGTAAATTTACTTTTTTAATGAGAGATCATGTGTCTCTTGTCAGTTATACTAACCCAGCTCTGGGTTAACCATGTCACTGTGGCTATCAAACTTTACACAAACGTATACAAGAATGTTACAGGTGTGGGGTTTTTTGAGAGCTAATCTTGAAACAGCATGGGCAGATTGCCACAATGATGCCAGGTCTGAATTGGTGGTGGGAGGCTCAACCGCAAACTATTTACATCCTATTGCTCATTTACATAAGAAAATATTGTTTCTGATGTTTTTCAATTTTTCACACTTGTGAATTTATTTCTCATACACTCCAGATAACATAGGACTGGAAGGAACCTCATGGGTCATTGAGTCCAGTCTCCTGCTGTCACAGGCAATCCATTCACACTTATGTCTCCTTGTTTCTCTCTTGTGCATCTTGTCTATTTCTCAAGTCTCTTTCTTATATGTTTCTCCAGACTTGCTAGGGTGCGACTCCCAAGACATCGCGGGAGCGCTCCCGCGGCAGCACTTTGAAGTGCGAGCGTGGTCGCGTGCGAGCGCGGGGAAAGAGCTCTCCCAGCGCTCCTGGTAATCTACCTCCACAAGCGCGGCTCCCAGTGCTCGGAGCCTGTCTACACTAGGGCTCTAAAGCGCTCTGACTTGCTGCGCTCAGGGGGGTGATTTTTCACACCCCTGAACCAGCAAATTAGAGCGCTATAAAATGTAAGTGTAGCCAAGCCCTTAGTTTCAGCTGTGTATTCTATTTATGGCCTGCTTTGTGGTTTAAACCAGCATCTCTCTTTTAATTACATTTTTTTATCCTCATCTTAGGTTTTTTTATGCTAACACCGAGTTTTCCTGATTTGAGGCACCAATAAAATATTCTGGGAACATTCAGTTAAAAGGAGTAATCCAGTAGTTCAGATCAATTTCTTTGTGACATATAGAAGGGATAAAGAGGAGAAAATCTTACCAGCTACTGAGGTGGGTAATAAATGCATTAATTGTGGAACCTGTCTTAGTTAATATTGATGGTACGATGATTGCCTCTGATCATCAGTAAGTCTTCTAAATGAACTTCACTACATTCACAAGGAGCTCCTCTTTCATGTGACCCTTCTTAGGTCTGTTCAAATTGTATCTCTATGAGTACAATGACTTAAAGGGAAATAAAGGGCATTCTCCAGAGTGAAACTGGCCTCCATAATTCATAATGTTCTATAATTAGTTTGAGTGGAAAAGTGGAGTCTATAAAAAGGCAGTAAGTATTGTAGACCAATGTACCTGACTCTTTCATTCTCTTAATGTGCCGTGCTTCAGTGGGCATCTTACACCAACATAAACTATGTATATGCTGCATTTCCTTCTGGTTTGTATGAGTTACAGTCTATAATTAATGATGAAGGATAAAAATATCTCGCACTCTCACAAACTCAATTTTCAGGTTGTCTGAAACCTGGCCCCAAGAATTACACCAGCATAAAAATGGGTATTTGCCAATGTAAAATAGATAATTATGTACTTTGTCTAACTGGCAGGTGTTGCATATATAAAACAGGCAGGAGGCATGCTGGAGCTTTCTTTGAAAATCTAGCCCTTTTATGTTGTCATTCTACTTAAGAATGTTAAGATTCAAAGTTTCAGTCCTAAACTACAATGTCCTTAATGGATTAAGACCTAGTTAAACCAGAGGCCAACTCATCATATACATTCTGCTGAGTCAGTTGTCCTCCAGAGGAATGATGCACCAGGCAAGATCCAGAATAAGACATCCAGGTTCTTGGGACACTGTATTTTCAGCAAGATGACACCAGTTGAGGAACTCCATGCTGGAAAAGGCCAGACTGAGCCCAAGCCCGATGGTGATCGGTTCTAAATAGAAGTCCCACAATCTTTTCAGTAAAGCCCTTACCTTAATGCCTTCTCTTAGGTCATGATGAAATGAACAAAGGAGAATACTTTACGGGGGGGAAGGATATTTTTCCTGTGCTTTGTCTGCATTTGGTGTTTATATACCAAGATAATAGGTGCCATATCAGTACTTAAAATGCATAGATTTAAACAACTCGGTCATCTGCACCCTTTTCAACATTTGTCTCCCCTTTTGTTCTTAGACTCCTTTCTTGCATTAGCCTAACTGCAGCACTTTATGAAACACCTTCTGGGAACGGACATCTTTGTCCATGACCTTTCAACTGCTACCTCTCAGAAGGGTAATATTCCAGACATCCCTTTCACTACCTCCCTATTAAGATAAAAGGGGTTTATGCTCTTTGGACAGCCTGTGAGTAATTGCATACATAACAATAGAAGATCCACAGTCTTATTAAAAACCAAAATTAATGGGAATTTCATGTACTGCTCTCCAAGGTGGCTTTGCAAATCACAACCCAAATTTATTAAAGAAAAAAAGGTACTAAAAGAAAAGAAAAGTTGATAGAACAAATCTAGATTAAAATTTTTCAAACTAAGCTAATTAAGGCACCCTCGTCTTAGTTACAGAATAATAAAAGAAGAATACATTGTATTTATGTAAAGTACATCTATTTTCCGACTCTCTTATTACAGGCAAGCTGTCAACCATCCCAATCTCTTCCCTGCCCTCTAGAGTGCCTCTTCTCAGATTCTCATGACCTGCTTTTCAAGCCCCATATCCATATCCAGTCTTTGGATGATCACAGAGGTTTCAGAGTTCATTATCCTATTCATCCTGTTTAACAAAAGAGATTTAATTCAGAGGTTCTGGCGTATTATCCTACCAGACAGCCCTCATCTCTGCACCCCACTTTACCTCCGAATGGTCCTTTGAAGGAAGGCACACAAAATACGTGTATGGAAGCATATCTTTAACCTCATCCTCAGGGAGGCTGACTAGCGAGAAGAAGGGGGACTTCTTGGGATGCTAAATCTCCTCCCTTTCAGACGTTCAACTTCCTAACCAGATGGACAGATCCAGGTTTGTTAGGTGAGATCCATTTTAAACCTCTTTGGCTACACTCAAAAATTTGGCTGGTAGACCTTCATAAATCATTCTTAACACCGTTCTACTCCATATTAGACACTTATTCACACTTTCACAAACACCAGAGATGCTACAAAGAAGTGGGAACATTCACCACTACAAGAAATATCAAAACCGTAGAATCAGTACATGTAGGGCTGGAAGGGACCTCAAGAAGTCATCTAGTCCAGGGGTTCTCAACCTTTTCTTTTTGAGGTTCCCACAACATGCTATAAACACTCCAGGGCTCAGCAGGGGAGTACGATGGCTCTGGGCCGGGAGGGGGGCCCTCTGGCATAGGCATAGTTGGACTTCTATTTTGGGTGGGCAGGGGCCAGCGGGACTCGAGCCAGCTCTGCACAGCAGAGTCTGGGGAAGGAGCACCACTTCCACCCCCTGACTCACCTCAGAAGGCCACCCGCCTGTCTGGGTGGTGGGAGGCGCAACCAAAAATTATAACTTAAAGGTGGGGGGCTCACCTCAAAAAGTTTGAAAACATCTGAGGGGGCAGGGAGGGAGTAGTTAGGGCTGTGTGTGGACAGAGGGGTAGCTCAGGGTGCAGGCAGGGGGTATCTTGCTTCATGGAGGGGGGTAGCTAGGGGCTATGTGGGGCAGGGGGATAGTGCAGGGAAGGGGTAGATAGGGTGCCGGGAGGAGGTAGCTCAGGGTGCAGGCAGTGGAGGTAGCTGGGGCTGTATGTGGCAGGGGGATAGCTAAGGATGCAGGGAGGGGGTAGCTAGGGTCTGTGTGCCAGGAGGGCTCCCTTGCGGTCCCTGTTCCCCGAGGGCTCTGCCAGCCATGGAGCCAGATCCCCCCACCCAGGCGGCTCTCACCGGCTGCGTGAGTAAAGGGGGCTGGGAGCTGAAGAGCAGCTTCAAACCCCTGCTCCAGCAAGAGCAGAAGACAAAGGAACGCCATGGCTGCCTGCTCCCTGGCACCAGTCAGAGCAGCAGCAATCCCTCACTGCCTGGCTCTGGCTTCCTGCCTCCAACCTGGCCAAGGGGCGGGGTGAGAAGGAGGTGGGGGGAGGACTGTGGAGTTGCGCCGGGACTGCCCTGCTCTTGCACTGTAGTTTTGGGGGTGGGGAGCAACACCCCCTATGCCCCCCAACTCTGCCCATGGGGTCATGGCTTCTGTCCTGTGGGAAGCCCAAGGGCTTGGGGCTCCGGGATTCAGCCCCGCTGCTCCTGGCTTCGGCCCTGCAGGGGGCACTAGGAATCAGGGCTTCAGCCCTTCATAGGGTCCTGGGGATCAGGGCTTCAACCTCGCAGCTCCTGGCTTCAGCCCCACGGGAGGTGCTATGGCTCAGGCTTTGGGGTTTGGCCTCAGGGGCCCCGCGGCCCCCATGAAAGGGTTCACAGACCCCCTGTTGAGAACTGCTGATCTAGTCCAGCCACCTGCACTGAGGCAGGGCCAAGTAAACCAAGACCATCCCTGACAGGTGTTTGTCTAACCTCTTCTTAAAAAATCTTCAGTGACAAGGATTCCACAACCTCCCTCAGAAGCCTATTCTAGTACTTCACTATCCTTATATAGTTAGAAAGTTTTTCCTAATATCAAAACTAAATTTTTCTTGCTGCAGATTAAGCCCATTACTATTTGTCCTACCTTCAGTGGACTTGAAGAACAACTGATCACTGTCCTCTTTATAACAGTCTTTAATATATTTGAAGATTTATCAGGTTCCACACCTCAGTCTTCTCTCAAGTCAAAACATTCCCAATTTTTTAACCTTTCCACATATGTCAAGTTTTCTAAAACTTTTATAATTTTTGTAGCTCTCTTCTGGGCTCTCTCCAATTTGTCCCCATCATTCCTAAAGTGTGGTGCCCAGATCTGTGGTACTCCAGCAGAAGTTTCTCCAGTGTTGAGTAGGAGCAGGACAATCACATCCGCAATCACAAACTACATACAATACTCCTGTTAAAGTATTCCAGAATGATATTAGCCTTTCTCACAATTGAATCACACTGTAGGTTAATATTAAAATTTGTGATTCTTTTCAGTAGTGCTCCCACCTAGTCAGTTCTACCCCATGTTGTATTTGCGCATTTGAAGTGTAGTACTTTGCACTTGTCTTTATTGACTTTCATCTTGTTGATTTTAGACCAATTTATCATGGTCATTTGAATTCTAATCTTGTCCTCTAAAGTGCTTGAAATCCCCTTATAGCTTGGCCTCATCAGCAAATTTTGTAAGCATACTCTCCACTCTGTTATCCTAGTCATTAACAAAAATATTGACTAGTACCAGATCCAGGACTGACCGCTGCAGGATCCCACTAGATACGTCGTCCTTGTTTTACAGAGAACCTTCATAATGACTCTGATTCCAATCTTCCAACCAGATAGATACCCGGCTTATAGAAATTTCTCCTAGAGCACATTTTTCTAGTTTGCTTACAAGAAGGTCATGGAGGATTGTGTCAAAATCTTTACCAAAATCAAGATATCACGTCTGCTGCTTCCCCCTTCCCACGTGGCTACTAACCCAGTCAAAGAAGGAAATTTGGTTAGTTTGGTATGATTTGTTCTTGACAAATCTATATTGGTTATTCCTTATACCACTATAATCTTCTAGGTGCTTACAAACTAATTGTTTAATAATTTGTTCCAGTGTCTTTCCAGGTATTAAAGTTAGGCTGACTGGTCTATAATTCTCTGACTATTTCAGCTAGTTCCTTAAATACCCTATGATGAATTTCATCAGACCCTGCTGACTTGAATACATCTAATTTAAATATTCTTTAACCTGTTTTTTCCCCTATTCTGGCTTGCATTCCTTCCCCCTTGCTATTAATATTAATTGTGCTAAGAATCTGGTCACAATGAACCTTTTTAGTGAAGACTAAAGCAAATAGGCATTGAACACCTCAACATTTTGATGTAATCTATTATTAGCTCTCCTTTCCCACTAAGTAGAGGACCTACACTTGCTCCTGGTTTATTTATAGACCCTTTTATAGCTTTTTATGTCCCTTATTAGGTATAACTATTTTGTGCCTTAGCCTATCTGATTTTGTCCCTACATGCTTGTGCTATTCTTCTGTACTCATCTCTAGCAATTTATTCATGGGATAAAAGCACTTTTTTGTGGGATTCCTTTTTGATTTTCAGATCATTAAAAAGCTCTAGATGGAGCCATATTGGCCTCTTACTAGTCTTCCTATCTTTCCTTAGTATTGGGTACTTTGCTGTTGTGTATTTAATGTTATTTCTTGAGAAACTGCCAACACTCTTGAACTTCTTTATCCCTCAGATTTTCTTCCCATAAGAATTTACCTACTAATTCTTGAGTTTGTTACAGTCTGGTTTTTTGAAGTTTGTTGTCCTTATTCTGCTGCTCACACTCCTTCCTTTCCTTAAAATTGTGAACTCTATCATTTCACGGACGCTTTCACCCAAAATTGCCTTTCACCTTCAGAGTCACAATCAATTCCTTCCTGTAAGTCAGAATCAAATCTAAAATGGTTTCTCCCGCACCCCCACCCCCACCCCAATTACTTCCTCCACTTTTTTTTTTTTCTTTTTGAGAACAAAAAGTCATCCCAATACATTCCAAGAACTTATTGGACATTTTGTGTTTTTTTATATTATTTCCAAACACATATCTGAGCACTTAAAGTCCCCCATTACTACCAAGTCTTGTGTTCTGGATATTTCTATTTGTTCAAGAAATTCCTCATCTACCTCCTCCTCCTGATTTGGTGGTATGTAGTATACCACTATCATTACATTGCCCTGTTTTTTTCCCCTTTTATCTTTACACAGAGACCCTCAACTGATCTGCCGCTCACCTCCTTCTGGACCTCAGAATGAGTGTATATATTTGTGATGTGTAATGCAACACACCTTTCCTTTTTTCCCTATCTGTTCTTCCTGTACTAGCTATGCCCCTCTATACCAATGTTCCAGCCATTACATTTATCCCACCAAGTGTCTATGACACCAATTAAGTCATAATTTAGCTTATGTAGTAATATTTCCACTTCTTGCTGTTTATTCCCCATACTCCTTGCATTTGTCTATAGACATCTAAGATGTCGAGCATATCACCCCACTGTTTCCTGTCTTGTTACTCCTATGACCCTATTGTAGTTTTCCATCCACACCCTCGTAACATCTGGACCTCTGCTAAGGACACCTTTTTTTATACCAACCTCTGTGCTTTTGTCACCTGCCCCCTTTTTGCCTATTTTAAAGCCCTTCTCAGTAGGTTGGCAAATCAGTGTTCAAAGATGCTTTTCCTCCTCTCAGTCAGGTGGACCCCATCTCTTCCCAACAGTTCTCCTTTCCAGAACAGCATCCTATGGTCGAGAATGGAAAGCCCTCCCATCAACACCATCTATGAAGTCCTGCATTAATCTTTAGGTCACATGTCTCCCTGCCTGAGCCCCTACTTTCAACCAGGAGGATGGATAAGAACACTACTTGGGCCCCCTCACTTCCAGAGTCCCGTAGTCACTGCTGATCTGCTCAGGGTCGTACCTGGCAGTATAATTAGTGCCTTAAGGATAAGAAGCATGGGGTAGCAGCCAGAGAGATGGATAAGCCTTGGTACTCTTCACCTCCCAGATGCCTACAGTGTCTTACCAGCCACTGGAAGTCTATGGTAGCCTGTGTGCTTTTTAAAGTCTGGGCCACACATAGCTGAAATGGGTGACTCTGCCCCTCTTACTCAGCCACCTCTAACATCTGGCCTATTCAAAAAAAAGAAACATGCTGCACTGATCTCACTTCAAAGAGCCCTGCTAGAGATCAGGTGCTAATCCGCCTAACTGCAGGGCAACCTAGCCCAGACAGTGAGCAACCAAGCCTAGATTTCAAATGCACCAAATCAGTAAAGCAGTCCCAAGTCCTACCAAACTTGATGGCAAGTTCCCAGCACAGATTTTTGCCCTCTCTCCCCCCCCCCCAAAGTTAATCAGTAGCAATATGACAGAAGTGCCCCAGAGATACTCACCAGCTGCATAACTCTCTCAGTCTCCCAGTTCAAGTACTGGATTGCTTCTTTTACTTTTCTTTTCTTTTTTTTTTTTTCATAAGTAAACCAGTTCTGAGAGTTTATAAAGTTTCAATAGCTTTGCCTATCATATGAAGCCAAAAATTCATGAGTGAAATCCTAGCTCTATTGAAGTAAATAAAAAAAATGCCCATTGACTTCAGTGGATCAAAGATGTTGCCTCCTAACTCTAAAATGACTGCTTACTAATCCTTTGGATGTGCCTCACCTATCACACTGTAGAAAAGGCTATTGTTCTGAGAGTTAAGCATAAGGATTTTACAATATAAAGTTCTGGCTCTCCAATTCCATTATATAAGCCAAATTCTATAGGGAAAGTAATATAACCCCTCTGCCACCCTCAGGACAAATACACAAACTGTAAAAGAAGCATTATTATTGTGGTGCTCTATAAAAAGAAAGATAACTAGTTACACCACTCATAAAACTGCAGTAAATCTTGTACAAAGTATGTCATGGTATTAATGGAAAAATTATAATCTGCTAAGTATTATTATCCTGTTTGAATCCACGTATCATCTTTGTATAGGGAATTATGAACATTTGCTACGTGTTTGTATCTCAAACATGTTGTTTTCTTGGGTGTCACCCCAAAAGAGATTTGCATCAAGGCTAGCCAGCCTGCTTGATGGCCTAATAAGGACAATCAACTTGCCCTGTGAGACCCTCCAGGAGATATTTCAGACCGCACTGACACAATAGCTGCCCCATAACTCAATGAGGCATGTAAGGACATGTGATCTAAGACTCCATCTTTCCAGGCACATGAGCTGAAAGTATAAAAGAGGAGACTGACATCACTGCTTTTTCTTCACTTCTCTGGACTGTGATTTCTAACAAGAGGGAAGCTTTGAACAAAGAACTGATGATCCCCAACCTTTTGCGTGATCCAGAGAGACTTATTGAAAGCTAGCAGACTTAATATCACTGCTATTATCCTGACCTACAGACTCTGAAATAAATTGTAATGTATGATTCCTTTAACCATTTATTATCTTCTTTTCTTTTTATTAATAAACCTTTAATTTTTAGTTCACTAAAAGAATAGGCTGAAGCATGGTTTTTGGTGAAAGCATAGGTTGACCTGGGGAAGTGGGTGGTCCTTTGGGATTGGAAGAACTTTATATGTGATTTCTGGTTTTAATAATAATTTATTACCAAAATCCAGTTGTTGGGTGGCAAGTCAGGGGCTGGAATGGGGGAAGGTGTCTCAGCTTCTTGTTAACCAGTGGGGTGATACAGGAGCTCACTTTTATTACTGGCTTGGTAAAATCTAATTATAAAATAAGCCACCAGTTTTTGGAGTCTGTTTGCCCTGTTTCTTATAGTCTGTCCTGAATTTGGCAGTCTCATTGGTGACCCATACCAGACAGTGTAGCAATAATGCCTAACACCATTCCTATAAATAGTCTACTCCTGTTAAGAAGTACCCTAATCCAGTGGTGAGCTGGAGCTGGTTCGCTAGAACTGGTTGTTAAATTTAGAAGCCCTTTTAGAACCAGTTGTTCTGCGAGGGACAACCAGCTCTAAAAGGGCTTCTAAATTTAACTGGCCAAAAGTGGCACCTTAGGTGCTGACTCCATGGGTGCTCCAGGGCTGGAGCACCCGAGGGGAAAATCTGGTGGGTGCAGAGCACCCACCGGCAGTTCCCCGCCCCACCCTTGGCCCCAGCTCACCTCCGCTCTGCCTCCGCCTCCTCCCCTGAATGCGCTGCCCCGCTCTGCTTCTCCGCCCCCCGGCTTCCCGCGAATCAGCTGTTTGCGCGGGAAACCGGGGCGGGCTGAGAAGCAGGCAGTGGCTTCGCACTAAGGCCCAGGGAGGTGCAGGTGAGCTGGGACTGGAGGGGGGGGGTGGGGGGCGCAAGGAGGGCCACCCACGCTAAAGCAGGTAGCCTGGGGCAGTTGAGGGGGGGGCATGCAGGGGAACCACTCCCCACCCCAGCTCACTTCCGCCACCCTCGGCCTGAGTGCAAAGCTGCTGCCTGCTTCTCAGCCCAGCCGAACAGCTGATTTGCGGGAAGCCGGGGGGGCGCGGAGAAGCAGAGCGGGGCGGTGCGTTCAGGGATGGAGGCAGAGCGGAGGTGAGGTAAGCTGGGGCCGGGCAAGGGGCGGGGAGCTGCTGGTGGGTGCACCCACCAAATTTTCCCCGTGGGTGCTCCAGCCCCATCCACCCCGCCCCTAGGAGTCAGAGGGACCTGCCAGATGCTTCCTGGGAGCTGCCCCAGGTAAGCACCGCTGGGACTCCCCACCTCATCCCCCGGCAGGTCCCTCTGGCTCTTAGGGGTGGGGTAGGCACCCACTCCGGTGGCCCACGAGACCCTCCTGCCCAGTTCTGGGAGCAGTCAGGGGACAGGGGCGGGGGGTGGATGGGACAGGGGTCCTGGGGGGGAACATCAAGGAACGTGGGGGGTTGGATGGGGCAGGAGTCCCGGGGGGGCGCGGGTGGGCAACGTGGGGCGAGGAGGGAACCAGTTGTTAAGATTTTGGTAGCTCATCACTGCCCTAATCCTTTTATAATAAGCCCTGTTGCAGGTATTTGATGCGATATGAAAGCATTCACTGGTCCAAGTATCTGCCTACTTATTCACATAGACTATGCCCACTTCCACATGGCCATTCCCTATTATACCTTCAATGGTAAGCGATAGGGGAAATGGCTTTTAAGTAACTTTTAAGATGGACAGCCCGATGCTGGGACTGGGTGCTGGGATGGATCGCTCAATAGCTGCCCTGCTCTGTTCATTCCCTCTGAAGCACCTGGCATTGGCCACTGTCTGAAGACAGGATACTAGGCTAAATGGACCACTGGTCTAACCATGTATGGTCATTATTATGTTCTAATGGCTTTCTGTGGAACTTAGCATTGGGGGTAGCCCTGGGCTCCTGCAGGTTTCCTAGTGTGTCTATAGGCACATTAACAACTAGGATTTAGCCTGTATATTGAAAAGCAGTTTAGTTGCAGAGGTGTCATCTTTTCATTATGTTCTTCCCCTTTACTCACTTGACTTTAGATTAATATTTTTAAAAGTACTGAAATATTCTTATTTTAGTAAGAATTCCACAGCAATTTTATGATTGTCTGTCTATGATCTTTTCTTATCACAGTTGTGCATATATTTATAAATTATTTTCCGCTACTTTAGTCAGTAACGTCACACACTGTAGATTTCTAATAGGATTTTCTTATTTCTATTCAGCATTACACACACATATACCATCTTAGCAGCAGATTCACATCACCAAATTATTCATTAGCTCCTAAACCTAATTATTAGCATTCTGCCCAGAATAACAAAGAAAAACATTTGTCAAATTGTAAAAGATCCCTAGGGTCAGCAAATGCTGACATCCAATCTTAGTGTGATACTCACTTTATTATCTAAATTGTCCATGAATTAGTGTCAGTTGAATAGCATGAAAAGAAAAAAAATTGTTAGAAACTGTACGTTGACATTTTCAGATTGGCTTTCTTGTTAGCTGGAAAGCATTTTTAATCTTTGGTTTCCATGACAATTTTTTTAAGTTACATGATTATTATGCTATTTCCAATCTGACATATGCAACCATAGAAATAAACATTTAGAATATGAAATGCACAGTTCTAGGAGCTGGTTCTGCAGCTCAGCTCTTACAAAAATTGATTATTTCTACTGTTCCCACCATCTACTGGGAAGAGGATGATCCCATTACTACAGTTCTGCTGCTAAATACTGATCCAAAATATTTATTTCAGCCCCAAAGAGCTGTCAACTTTCCATAGGTACACTTTTTTTAAAAAAAAAAAGCCAGACATCCATAATTCAAGCACCAGGCTCACACTTGATAACATGTTAATACTCTAAGGTGAACAGTAATATTTTGAATGAGAAAGATGAATAACTCAGTAAGCAATTAAATTTTCACTTCAAGAGCCGGAATTCAAGGACCTCTTTCAAGAATTGCATTATTGAACATTTTCAGAAAGTGAAAAGTGGATGGGGGGGGGGAGGGGCTAGGCTGTCACCTAGCGGTGTCAGTGGATTTAAAAAGGAAGGTGAATAAAAACTGTCAGCTAGACTCTACTGTATAGGCCCGAAGGAAGCCTGTTGTGTCGAGGACTGACTTATTTAGAGAAAGGTCTGGCCAGTGTGGAAGGGCCAAACAACAACAAAACACACATGCTCTGTGGTCCAGAATGGGGAGCTCACATAAATAGTTTTCCTTGAACTGAGCAATGTTATTCCTAGTTCTAGATGCCCTCTTACCCTGGCACCACACAGAAAGAAGAAGTTGCTACTACACACAACTCTCAATTTACAATAATCCTTTCCACTGGATATGTTCTGGGGATTACCCAGAGCAGTTGATTCTGTCACCATCTGCCTTGTAACTTTGGGTACCTTAATGCCATGTTGCTATGACTCAGAACTCTGACACTAGTAGACAGCCTACAAGCATAAAAGTTGTCACCCTGGCTTCCAACCACCTAGTTATTCCTTTCAGGTGACCCCAATAGCTCTTCCGGCCCTGAGTCTCCCCAAATACTTCCCCCAAGTTCTTAACTACCAGATACTTGGTCTTTTCCCCTTTTGTTTGTCACTCCTCCAGGAGTGAAACCTGCCTCCTGTTATCAGTCTGCTTGGGGCTGCACACTCCACCCAGATTGCACAACAGAGACCTGCCTGAGGCAAAAATAAACAAAGAATTTATTTAATAGAAAAATCATAGATTCAAAGATGAAATGGCAAGACAAAGACAAACGCATACAAGTTACACAGAAATTAAACATAAAGATACAACCTCAGACTTCACACTTCTATATTAGCTACATTCCCTTCTTTATTACAAGTTACCTATTGCCTCTGAACAGTTTCCCAGCATGACCTCTGTCCTAGAGGGGATTCAGTTTTTTACAGACAGCACCCTACTTAGATGCTGGCACTTTGTTTCTGAATAGCCTTCACTTCAGATTCCATTTTCTTCCCTTTTAAGTTTTAACAGGGTTTGCAGTTCTCTCTCTCTCAGACTGTGGTAATTCATGGTTATAAAGGGCAGGAGAAACTTCCTTAGTTTTCCAAGACTGGGGTTTTATTTTCAGTTTCAATGTCTTTCCATTAACTTTAGTGGTCTACCATTGTCTTTCCCAGCTTGTACAATGCTAGGTGCTTGTAGTTAGTTTTCTGTAAACAACTAGCCTGGGAGGTGCCCCACCCACCCCGCCTGATTGCTTCCCCACACTGCTGTGAGGTGATGCTGTAATTGCTCCCTAATTACAATTACACTTTTCTACATATATGTAGATGCATACATTCATAACCATAACCTGTATACATATCTCCTAATAGAACAGGAGTACTTGTGGCACCTTAGAGACTAACCAATTTATTAGAGCATAAGCTTTCGTGAGCTACAGCTCACTTCATCGGATGCATATCGTGGAAACTGCAGCAGACTTTATATATACAGAGAGAATATGAACCAATACCTCCTCCCACCCCACTGTCCTGCTGGTAATAGCTTATCTAAAGTGATCATCAGGTGGGCTATTTCCAGCACAAATCCAGGTTTTCTCACCCTCCACCCCCCCACACAAATTCACTCTCCTGCTGGTGATAGCCCATCCAAAGTGACAACTCTTTACACAATGTGCATGACAATCAAGTTGGGCTATTTCCTGCACAAATCCAGGTTTTCTCACATCCCCCCCACCCCCATACACACACAAACTCACTCTCCTGCTGGAAATGGCCCACCTGATGATCACTTTAGATAAGCTATTACCAGCAGGACAGTGGGGTGGGAGGAGGTATTGGTTCATATTCTCTCTGTATATATAAAGTCTGCTGCAGTTTCCACGATATGCATCTGATGAAGTGAGCTGTAGCTCACGAAAGCTTATGCTCTAATAAATTGGTTAGTCTCTAAGGTGCCACAAGTACTCCTTTTCTTTTTGCGAATACAGACTAACACGGCTGTTACTCTGAAACATATCTCCTAATGACCATCAAGTTCAGAACATTACACACGTTCACAAAAGACCTTACTTGACATACTTTTATATGCAATAACATTCTATACAACCAGTTGATTCAACTGCTTATTCTTTGGGGTTCAGACCCCCTGTTCTCTCCTTGGGGTGTCTGGACCCCAAAATTGTCACACCATAGTTCTAGTGGGATGGAGAGAAGGGAACTAGCCCCATCTTTGAAAGATGTAATTCGAAATATTGCCAACCCCAAATATTCAAAAATCATGAGATTATGTAAAAATAACAGCTTTGTGTTCTTTTTATTGGCCTTCTGTTTTTTGAGCCTTTAGGGTGCACCAGGGTCACATTTTGAAGCTTTTTCCACAGCTATGAGGGCAAGAAACTTGCTTTTTCTTTAAGAATGAAGACTGAAATTGTCACATATCCAAAGTCTGGGGCAGCCAGACTGCAAAAGGAAGGGCTCAAACCGGAGATCTGAGTCTGAGAAAGAGCCCTAGAGAGGCCCAGAGCTAGAAACAGTGACTAGAGTCAGCCCAGACTTGGGGGTATGTTGGATTCAGCAGTTGGATGGGCCTACTCACTACAGACTGGCGTCTATCCAGAGGGGGCTGATTTTGCAGCTTTGTATTTGGTTGCAAACATTTCCTATAAGTGCAGGGAGAGGATTTGATTGGATTCTTTTACTTGTGCAGAAAATATTACATCCCCTCCTGCCCCAGAAATAAATCACTTCTGCACAGCCACCTGTTAGCCTACTGTTTGCAAATGATAAGTTTAATACTGATCTCATTATATTAGATCAGCTTAATTTCCTATATTTAATAAAAGGTTGTATGTATTATGCAATAGCAATAGTGTTTAACAATAAGAATCTACCTTTGTACGCCCCATCATCTCAGGCATTGGCACCCTGACAGCAGGATTGTCTGGCTACATAGTCTCCCTCCTCAGGCCCTACGCTACCAGCACTCCCAGCTATCTTCGAGACACCACTGACTTCCTGAGGAAACTACAATCCATTGGTGATCTTCCTGAAAACACCATCCTGGCCACTATGGATATAGAAGCCCTCTACACCAACATTCCAAACAAAGATGGACTACAAGCCATCAGGAACACTATCCCTGATAATATCACAGCAAACCTGGTGGCTGAACTTTGTGACTTTGTCCTCACCCATAACTATTTCACATTTGGGGACAATGTATACCTTCAAACCAGCAGTACTGCTATGGGTACCTGCATGGCCCCACAGTATGCCAACATTTTTATGGCTGACTTAGAACAACGCTTCCTCAGCTCTCGTCCCCTAATGCCCCTACTCTACTTGCGCTATATTGATGACATCTTCATCATCTGCACCCATGGAAAAGAAGCCCTTAAGGAATTCCACCATGATTTCAACAATTTCCATCCCACCATCAACCTCAGCCTGGACCAGTCCACACAAGAGATCCACTTCCTGGACACTACAGTGCTAATAAGTGATGGTCACATAAACACCACCCTATACCGGAAACCTACTGACCGCTATTCCTACCTACATGCCTCCAGCTTCCACCCAGATCACACCACATGATCCATTGTCTACAGCCAAGCTCGAAGATACTTCCGCATTTGCTCCAACCCCTCAGACAGAGACAAACACCTACAAGATCTCTATCAAGCATTCTTACAACTACAATACCCACCTGCTGAAGTGAAGAAACAGATTGACAGAGCCAGAAGAGTACCCAGAAGTTACCTACTACAGGACAGGCCCAACAAAGAAAATTACAGAACACCACTAGCCATCACCTTCAGCCCCCAACTAAAACCTCTCCAACGCATCATCAAAGATCTACAACCTATCCTGAAGGACGACCCATCACTCTCACAGATCTTGGGAGATAGGCTAGTCCTTACTTACAGACAGCCCCCCAACCTGAAGCAAATACTCACCAGCAACCACATACCACACAACAGAACCACTAACCCAGGAACCTATCCTTGCAACAAAGCCCGTTGCCAACTGTGTCCACATATCTATTCAGGGGACACCATCATAGGACCTAATCACATCAGCCACACTATCAGAGGCTCGTTCACCTGCACATCCACCAATGTGATATATGCCATCATGTGCCAGCAATGCCCCTCTGCCATGTACATTTGTCAAACTGGACAGTCTCGACGTAAAAGAATAAATGGACATAAATCAGAGGTCAAGAATTATAACATTCAAAAACCAGTCAGAGAACACTTCAATCTCTCTGGTCACTTGATTACAGACCTAAAAGTCGCAATATTACAACAAAAAGACTTCAAAAACAGACTCCAACGAGAGACTGCTGAATTGGAATTAATTTGCAACCTGGATACAATTAACTTAGGCTTGAATAGAGACTGGGAGTGGATGTGTCATTACACAAAGTAAAACTATTTCCCCATGTTTATTCCCCCGCCACTGTTCCTCAGACGTTCTTGTCAACTGCTGGAAATGGCCCACCTTGATTATCACTAAAAAAGGTTTTCTTCTCCACCTCCCCTGCTCTCCTTCTGGTATTAGCTCATCTTAAGTGATCGCTCTCCTTACAATGTGTATGATAACACCCATTGTTTCACGTTCTCTGTGTATATAAATCTCCCCACTGTATTTTCCACTGAATGCATCCAATGAAGTGAGCTGTAGCTCACAAAAGCTTATGCTCTAATAAATTGGTTAGTCTCTAAGGTGCCACAAGTACTCCTTTTCTTTTTGCGAATACAGACTAATACAGCTGCTACTCTGAAACCTACCTTTGTACTGTACTTCAGTTCAATAAAAACTGCCTCCAGAGAGAAAAATATTTTCTGCCTTCACTGTAAATGCTGTTCTACTGTGCAATGAATTTCCACTAAACCAGATGAGTTATTATGAAATAAAGGGACAGCTATATTAGGAACACAAGATGCACTCACAGAAATGATAGACGTTAGGAAGGTAAAATGAGAAAAATAAGTGGAAAAGATTCACATTTCATTAACTGTTAAGAAGACCTTCATGCAATAAAAAACAGAGACAGTGGACAAATTATTGGCAGAATGACAAGCTGCAGATGGCTGTCATATAGGCCAAAGCTAATTTTCCATTTATTGGCCTCTGCAGACAGTATAAATCTATTAAATCAAATAACATGACAAAGTTCAGAACACTGACATTTAAATTATGGCTCTGTGGTATTTCAGATATATAATCTTGGTCTCCTTGGTGATGGATTTACGTATCTAGTCCCAATTTTTAAATAAATATGTGCCTCAAATGCAAAGGAAAAAAAGGATAGGGGATATTTGGTACAGAAGCAAATCATCTCAATGATTAAGAGCATGTAGACACAAATAATTACCACTGAAAACTAAGTATGGAGCAGTTATTGATGACAATTTGTGACCTCTTCTATTTGCAATTACTTCACACAACAGCAGCAAAAGTCTGTTGTTGGGCCACCAGGTCTGGGTGTACTGACGTGTCAGCTTCTCAATCATCTCATAAAACCTTTCTCTCCTACTTCCCTTATTCCCAAACTTCAATAAAGAGGAAAGTGTTAGCTAGCACAGAGGAGTCCATACTCTTGACTTGTCTGCGCTGTTCAGCTCCAGGTAGGTCTTCTTGACACACGGCTAAAAATGTGCTGGACACAAGCACTAAAAGTCAGTGCTGCACCATTGATGACAAGTAAAAAATGTTCTTGAGTAAACCAGTGTTGTGGGTCCACCTCCAAATCCAGGTAAAAAAAGAGGCAGCACCCAAAAGGCCCAATCCTTCACCATCAGCCATCGAGGGCTCAATTCTGCAGGGTTAAGCACCCTCAATTCCCAGAGACTACAATGGGAATTGAAGGCACTTAGCAGCTTGCATAATCAAACACTAAAAAGCCCAAGATCTGTCATTTAAATGTGGTGCCCATACCTAAAACCAGTCCTGGACTAGCCCAGCTCCTATTCTGTTCTGACATCCACTGCAATTTAAAAGTCCAGAAGCGAGTTGCATCATACTCAGTTGCAAAACATGGAGTGAAACAGAGGAGTATTGGTACCATTTACAAGCTCTATTCTAGAGAAAACCTACCGTTGTAATAGAAAGAGAGAGCCTGAAACATGGGCCTGGTACGAGGCCTGAACTGAAGTCAGGTCCTGCCGCTATAAAGCAAAGTCAGCAAGTCAGGCTATGAGCAAACATCAGGCTTTGTTACAAAGCAGATGCTTCCTTACAAATTCACTGTCCAGTACATGAACTTGGCAAAAAACACAGGCACTCCCAAGTAGTAGTAAGCCCAGGGTATTCATGTATGCACATATCAAAAGATGCAGGTATCCCCTAAGATAAAGTATGTCATAAACACAATTCTGAGAGATGGAACAGGAACACACCAATCCCAAGTGAAACAAGGACAGGAGGACAGGATAGGGTGATAGATGAAAATGCTTTGGTCGAACCAGCAGGTACAAGGTGTAGGGTTGGTAACTAACCACATCAGAAGGGTAATATATAACTTGTTTGTAGCAGAGTATAAAAGAGAGGTCGCAGAGGGGGTGTCTTTCTCCAGCCTGCGGGGAACAGAATTTCCTGCCGCTCACTGAGCCGAATCCATTATAACGGGCGTACATGTGTTTGTGTCGCCATACAGTCCACCGGGCATTAGGATTATGCTTTGTTAACAATAAGCCTGGCCAAACGCCTTTGCTACCGAACCGAATCTGTGGTCTTCCTGGGCAGTTCAATAGAGGTCTGCTGTGCCGGCTATCTGGCCAGAGCCAGAACAGCACACAGAGAAAACACACGCACACAGCCAACAACTGACAACAACTGTCTTTGTCTTTATAAAAGAGAACCCAAAGGCTAAGTGACATGAGCTTGTTTTGCAATCAAAACAATGAATTGGTTGTATTTTGTTCTGCACTTGTTACAGACATAATAATGTTACTTATGCTACATACCAACACAACTAAAAAGATTTCCAGTTGCAGCATTAGACACAAAATCTCCAAATACATCAATGTAACTTTTTTCGCAACACTCTAGATACTGCATATTAGACCACAGAAATGAAAATATTCATTATGGATTGATTGTCATTGGTTATGCAGCACCCACCACTCAGGAAAGTATTTATTCGTAAATGTTACATGATTTTCATCATTTAATGAAATTGAACACTAATTGTTCACTATATTAGCCTTTAAAAGCATGTCACAAAGTCCACCTTTTCTCTCTAGCTTGTGAGGAGAATAGTGAGGCTCAGTAACAGGGATATATTGAAGGGTGGGAGCTATAATGTTTACAGCTTTTGTTGTTTACCTGTCACTAGGTAATTGTCATTTGGGGAATGACAGAAAGAGACAATCATATTTTTTTTTAATGTCGAAGGAACCTAGAGTCATGAATTGATGCTCTTTGTATTTAGTGGGATAAATAAAATAAATGAATAAAATTATATGAACATTACCCATAGCTGGTAGCATTATTCATAACCACTGCTCATGAATTAAAGCATCCTGAAACATTAGCAGCTATGTTGTCAAGAAGCAAAACAGCTCACCAAAAGCTGAACCCAATGAGAGCATCGTGCAGCAGTCCCTGAAGCTCACCAAATGCAGGCTCTTGTGAGCCAGAGGGAGGTGCAACTATCAGAGGTGAAATGACTCTTCACCAAGAAAGCCCTGCCACTGGTCCAAGAAAGCATAACCTCAGAAACTAAGAACATGTGTAACTGCTGTGACATGCTATAGAGCAGTGTTTCCCAAACTTGGAACGCAGCTTGTTCAGGGAAAGCCCCTGGCGGGCCCGGCCAGTTTGTTTACCTGCTGTGTCCACAGGTTTGGCTGATCATGGCTCCCAGTGGCCGCGGTCTGCTGCTCCATGCCAATGGGGCGGCCGGTATGTCCCTCAGCCTGCGCCACTTCCTGCAGCCCCCATTGGCCAGACACAGTGAAACGCGGCCAGTGGGAGCTGCAATCTGCCGAACCTGTGGACGCAGCAGGTAAACAAACCATCCAGGCCCGCCAGGGCTTTCCCTGCACAAGCGGCGTCCCAACTTTAGGAAACACTGCTATAGAGCAAAAGAAAAACAATTCAGATGACCTGGCCTCAGACCATTAAATGATTCCAACCAATATCTTTAAGTGCAAGCAGAGGCAAACAGGGAACAAGTACAGAGTTAAAATATACACTCATAACGGCTCCTAGTAGCTCATCCCACAGGACACAGACTGAACTAGCTGAAGATTCCGGATGGTCTTGAAGGTTAACCCTAAGTATCATGTGTTACAGAAATCTAGCCCAGAAATAACAAACATATGGAGACCAGCTGCAGAGTTTATGTTAGAGAGGAATGATCACAAGCTGTTGGCCAGTCAGAGATGACTAACAGCATATGGACCACACTGGTGTCTGAGACCTCAGGATCAACGACAGAATCAATAAAAAACCAACACTGTTAACCATTTTAGAAAGCAGAAAGAGGAGATATTTGTTGTCGGAGCAGCAGTGATCTGTACGCTCTGTATGACTATGTTATGTATAACCTGTATGCTCAAAAGGTCTGTTTTTCCCCACCCCCTTTTGTCTCCTCTCCCTCTTTGAATACCTGTGAAGTGGCTTTCCCCCTCCCCCTCCCTCCTGAAATGCTTGAGGGATAAATGGGCTGGTTGAGCAGCTGGAAGATCAGAAGAGCTCCAAGGCAGACAAGGTGTCTGGGACGCTAATTAGGCAGCACTCACACACCCAATGCATGGACACTGGCCGAGGTGGAGTGTGACCAACCAGACGCGGCCAAGTCATCTCTAGTCGCAGGCCATGAGGAGCAGGTCCTTAAAAGGGGAAGGGGCCATGTGCTCAGGAGTGCACTCACAAACTTGCATCTCCCGTGAAGGCCCTTCACCCGGACCGCCTGGCCAGTGGTTCGCCGCGTGGCATTCCATCATGCCTCGGGAAGACTTACCTTCATCGCACCATCCATTGCTGCGCTGTGGGACACTTAACTTGAAGGATCCTGACATCTCCAGTGCCATACCTGTCCTGGGAGCGTGAGAGTGTGAGTGTGACCCCCCACTTCTTTTGAGTTTAGCAATCAGTATAATAAACATGCTGCTTTCTGCCAAACTCTGGTGGGTCATTAGTCCTCCCTAAGCTTACTAGCTGGCCCAATTTCGGGTAACAATATTCACCATTTACAGAAACTGCATCTCTTCAATTTTATCTATGCTAAGTAAACAGTTTACTTTCATCCAAATCCCTCTCTTGATCAGACACTGGGAGAGATACTTAAGTCCACGAGTGAAGTCTGGAATAATTACATTAATACAACTTTCCGATCATGCAACCCAGTTCTTGTTTTCTGAAAAAACAGTAAAAGCTTTCCAAAATGTGGAGAATATTGAAAGAACATAAAGACATCTTTAAAAAATGGTTAAGGTGTTTAAATAGTCAAAACTGTACAGTGATATTATATACTAAATTAGGGCTTCTGACACTGGGAGATTTGCTGGCTTTACTATGCCAGTATAATTATACTGTTAATATCACTGCTTGTCTGAATACTCTTATTATGGAATAAGAGTGTTCACATTGGAAGTTATACTGGTATAAATACACAGGTACATTTCCCCATGTAGCTAGGCCTTAGTGTAGTATATTCAAAAGCTCTCAGCACTGGCCAAATTTTGGTCCCATTGAAACCAAAAATAAAACACCCATTGACTTCAATGGGAACAGAACCAGCGCTGAGTGTTTTTTTATATCCCACCCTATGTACTCCGCCATTTTGAAAGACTGCACTGTTTTCCATTTCCATGCGGCTCCGGGGAAGTTTAAGCTGCTCCTCTCCAATGACAACCCTACAGAGGGTTATGGCACTATTAGAATGAATACCTCTTGGGCTACAGGTAAGCTGTGGTGCTGCAGGGATAGGACACATTTTCTTGTACATAATACATAAAGAGCAATGTGCTATCTGCTCAACATAGTAATGCCACAATTCCGTCA
Source organism: Lepidochelys olivacea (assembly GCF_965140295.1). Taxonomy (NCBI): domain Eukaryota; kingdom Metazoa; phylum Chordata; order Testudines; family Cheloniidae; genus Lepidochelys; species Lepidochelys olivacea. The sequence goes on along the minus strand of NC_140421.1, from coordinate 50,379,399 downwards.
GACGCTTCTCTTGCCCATTTTAACCACAAGAGGCAACTTTGAGTAACTTATCATAGCTACCAGAACCCTGTCATGAAACTACAGTCTTAATTTATGTGGATACATCATTCACACTAGCTCCAAATCCTATCCCACTACCAGCTTATTTAGCTAGGCTAAGCTCTGAGGAAATTCACACAAGCCAGAGGGAAAAAATCCTCTCCACAGGTCACGAAGCAAGCAGTAGAGCTGCTCCACTGACGACACTGCAGCCTCAGCGGTGGCTGCAGTATTTTTCATAGAGAGGAATAACAGGTGGATCTTTGTAGTTGCATTTTTTTTCCTTCTCATGTGCAGAAGGTGACTTTATTATGTTCCTTTGGTAAACATTTCATTCCCGTTAGCTATTGTTTTCATTATGTACTGTCCTAATGAAAAGTACGTAATTAGACTGCAAATAGCTATTAGTGATCAGCCTGTTACAGGCTTCTTTATCTAATATTATAATTAAAACCAGATAATACAAAGAAAGACTTACATCAAACCTATTTTAGAATCTGAACCTCCTGGAGAACAGCTTAGAGATGAGTAATTGAGGAACATTTATCCAAGAATTAACGAGAAATAGCTTTTCTGGAAATAGCTATATGTTTGCATGTTGACCAGTGGTGGCTGGTAGCTCAAAATAGATTTAAAAGTATAAATAGTAGAATGATCATATGACTCCTTTAGAAGGTATAAAGTGGTATCACAGTTACAAAAACCCATTAAAGAAAGTATTTACATTATTATAGGGACAGTAGAGAAAATGTCTGAACAAAACAGCATGCTATATTGTGAAGTTGCTCATTCAAGTGTTGAATCTGAGAAGAAATTTTCAGTGTTCCCTTATGGGATACATCTATTACCTAAATAAAGTGGATATGTATTATAGATTTCAATGTTGTGTTTGTAGTCAAGTGTCACAGATTACTTATGGGGGAAAGTACAAAGCATAACCTGTAAGGTTTTTGAATTTGCTGTGCAGAAATCAGCAAAAGAGAGCATCCCAAGAGGTAAGAGGAAGAAATGCACTCCACATTGGAATGATTTTGGCATAGCAAATCTTATCATGGAAAGGAATCAAGTTCAACTAGAGACTGAATGGAACCCTGGAGATGAAGAGACCAGATGAAAATGGAACAAAGTCTCAAAAGAGGTAACCACGAAATTGCTGAATGTAGATGCAGGCAACAGAAAGACTTGTGAAAGGCTGAATCTTCACAAAAGAAAAGAATTATGGGTGATACTGAAGTGAACTGAGAACAAACAGACTAAGGCTTTCAATCTAAAAAACACCAATATCCTGAAAATGGAAATACAGCGGCATTGGGCGATAACGTCCGTCAATATGTTGGTCAAAGATTACACCGCATATAAAAAGATGATAATGGAGCTGTTGCAAAACACACAAGATGAATTATTCAAGAGTAAAGACAAAGAGAATCTAAAAACATGCACACAGCCCTAACTGAGTACCCTCGCTTCAGTAAGATCTTTTTCATACCTGATCTAGAAGAAGATGCAACAAGAAGCTCAAACCCAGCAAATGCCTGGTACTCAATGTCATTTTTGGCCATATGATAAAGCACTTTAGGAAGCAAGCTAAAGCCAGGTTATTGATCATCATAAACAAATCATGGATAAAAGGGAAGGTACCTAAAAAGGCAGAAGTCAGCAATTAGTGTTCCTCTTCTTAAGACTAGCAAGGATCCCTCTTCCTCAGGTAGCTATCTTTAACTAGACACGTTTGTAAGAAAATTGAAAGAATGGTACAATCAAGTCTTCTATGTGGCTGTTAAAAAAAAAAAAAAAAAAAGACAGAACCTACCCAGATCTCATACAGGTCCTTGTACTCGAATATGGACCTACTGGTGGACTTCTGCTAGCTGATTGGTGGATTTCAATGAAAGCCTCCACAATCATCAATAGGCATCCATTTGGATCTTATTGCAGCATTTGATAGAGTGTCATGAGATGCTCTTAGTGAAATTCAATGAGATGGGAAACTGTGGCAAAACATAGTTCTGGACAAGAGACTTCCTGCAGTACAGGAAAATTACAGTAAGACTAAATGGTACTTTTTCCAAAGACAAGGCCACTTGGAGTGGGAGATGCTCGGGACTAAGTTCTAAGTCCTCTTCTTTTCCTGCTATAGACTTCTGGACTGTTACGCTGCTTGAAATCATCTGTATACACATATGTAGAAGATATTGTGCTTGGTATCATGGGTCATGAAACTGATGAACTGGAGAATGCATTTAATGAGGACTTAGAAATTGTAAATAGATGGTCAGAGGAGCATAAATTCCATCTGAAACCAGCAAAAACCAAGTCCACCTACTTTACCACAGAGTTTAAGAGGTTCAGGTATCATCCAAAATTGACACTGGATGAAGAAGGTACTGGTGTTGAGAGAAACCCATTATACCTTTTAGTGACCTTGGGACACAGAATTAAGGTTCGGACCAAGAGTCATAAAGATGGTAGCCAAACCAAAGAAGAGACTGAATCTTCTGCAATGTATTGCTGGCACCAGTGGAAGCTCATACTGTAGGACACTGAACTCAATGTACTGTTTGATAGTTTGCCCAATACTCAGCAGAGCAAGTAGGGAGGTATGGTCCGGTACGCCGTACCAGCAAGATACTTATAGCTGGTACGGCGTACCAGAATGCCAGCAGCTCCTCCAGTGCAGTTCTACCGCCCCAGCCCTTCCACACAGGGTCTTCTCCATCTGTACAGCAGCCACGCCAGAGGACAAGGCTGAGGGCGGTACAGTAGCCACGCCGGAGGAGCTGTCGGCGTGGGGCCAGCCAATGGTCCCACGTTCTGCTCCTTTCCCCACTGTGGTTCCCGGAAGAGCCCTTTCCCTCGAACTGCAGTGGGGAAAGGAGCCCCGCTCCCTGTCCTTCCACGGAGCTGAGCCTCCTCCGGCTCCCAGCAGCAGCCCCGCCGGAGGACAGGGCTGGCGGGAGGGGGCGGGGGGTAGAACAGCCACCGGAGGAGCTGCCAGCCTTCTGCTCCTTTCCCCACTGCGGTTCTTGGGAGAGCCCTGAACCACAGGGTTTTCCCAGGAACTGCAACAGGGAAAGGAACAGAATGTGGGGCCACCAGCCAGCCCCATGCCAACAGCTCCTCCAGCGCGGCTGCTGTACCACCCCCAGCCCTGTCCTCTGGTGGGGCTGCGGCTCTACAGACGGAGGAGACCCTGTGTGGAAGGGCTGGGGTGGCCCCACATTCTGCTCCTTTCACCGCTGCGGCACCAAAGACACAGCAGGAGAAGGACAGAGCCCTCCTCCATTCCCAGGTAAGGGGGGGTGGATCATGGGGAGGGCATAGGGAGATCATGGGGGTCTACTGCCAATACTTGAATATGCCTCATCTGTCTGGTCACATGCTGCTGTCAGTAACCTTACCAAGACTGATGTTGAGCAGTTGTCCACAGTTCACATGATAACTGGAGTTGTAAGATCAACTCCAAGTGCAATTTATTTGTGAAAAAGAATGATCTTCCACCTCTTGAGAACCGTAGAAAAGAACAGCTAATTCAGTATGGAAAGCATCTTTGAATGTCATCACTGTTCAGGTCTATTCAGACTGAAACAATTGTCTTGTATAAAGGTGTATAAAGGCTACAGAAGACATGGAAGTAATTTATGATGCTAGGAAGATGAAGAGTGTGAAGAAGCTTATATGCCCACTAATTCCTCCACGTGAACCTACTTGCATTAGTAAATCTCTCCCCCTTTGGAACTTTCCTCCGAGGAACACATGAACATGCCTACACTAAGGAAAATTATAGAAAAGACCTTCCAACAGTATCAGTCACAAGGCAAACAGATTCATATGTACACTGATGGTTCATCAGACAAATCCTTCTAGAATGGTGGTTGTGGTTCTTCATCCAGTGGTCTAATGGACACAATACAAAAAAGAACACTAATTCAGGACACATCAGCTCAAACTATACGGCTGAAATGAAAGCTATTCTCACTGAATTGAAAGAAATAAACGGAGCAGAAACAGAGGCGGATGTTGTGATGTTAGTTGACCCACAGGCAGAATTCCTCAGTTCCCTTTAAAAAAATCAGAACACTATTATCAATCATAAGGAAGCTTAGAGTGTGAGGCAACACTAACTTCAGTGAATTCCATCGTACACTGGTATATAAAGGAGGTAGCTGATGATCTGGCTAAAGTAGGAAGATTGGAAACTCAGTTGAGGATACCTATGCCCTATGAATGAAAATATTAGCTGGAATAAATGGCTGAAAAATAAAAGATCTTCTGATTGATATCAGAGCATCTCAGAAAATAATATCCACTATTATGAGACTGCAGACAGGGCACACAGCAGGAATGAACATTAGTAGAGATAGGACCAAGATATATCCACTCTACAAGTTGTGTTGGGAGCAGGCTTTAGCACCTGGCCATGCTTTTAAATGTAATTTTGTAAGGAAAATGATACTCTTTGGATTTGGATCAACCCCTAACAAAGGACCCCGTAAGAGTCGCCAAATTCATTCTTGAACTTAATGGCCTGATATGATTATTGTGGGACAATAACAACAGCGAAACAAAGCATTCTTATGCTAGAGAGGGGACAAATCTACCCAAACCATATCAAAGCACCTCAATTCTTTTCTTTCAGTGGACGGACTAAATTGAATACAATCATTTATCCATATGACTCTCAAGTGTCATGTCATCTTATTAAGCTTTGATTTATAAAGGTTTCTGTACTAAATTGAAATACTTATTGACTGTCGTTTTAATCTGCATTATATTAGAAGATGACTTGCCGAGACAACAATGTACATTGGCTTGGATTCAGCATGCTACTTCAGCACATGCCTAGTTTTAAATGAGTAGTCCCATTGAAATCAAGAGGATTACATACATGCTTAAAGTTAGGTATCTAAGCTTGCTGAAGAAGGGCCAATATTGCCAGTATCAGATTTTCAATTTTAAATAATTTTACCAGCTTTAATATTGGCAAAAAAAAATCTCTCAAGTGAAGTAACATGGTTAAAGGTGGTTAACTAGATTTAGGACCACACTACAACTTATTAAATGCATTTTGGAACTGTGTTAAACAATAGCCTTTGAAGCCTGCTTTGGAAGATAGTTGAATAAGATAGCTGAATATGACTTTGCTTAAATCATTTTAGCAATAATAAGGTCCACACCTGGGCGTTCCAGGATTTGCTGCAGATCCATGTTAGTTATTCATTCCAATCCAGGGGCACCGGAATGGGGGGCCAGGCACCTATGGCCCCATCACTTTTAAAAGCTCTTCCGCTTTTTACCTGCCTTAAGGGTGAGTGATGGAGGGAGGGGCGGAGAGGAGAGAACAGCGGTGGGGCCTCAGGAGAAGTGGTGGAGTGAGAGCAGGGCCTTGGGGGAAGGGGCAGAGCGAGGGTGGGGCCATGGTTCGGGCACTGGTGTCTCTCCCACCCTTCTAGGGAGCATCTGGCGTGCCTGCTCCAATCAATCTACCACACACATTGATGGGCAAAAGACACATGGGCCAAATTTTCTAAGTCACCAACAAACTTGTGCCTGCAAGATATACATGTGCACCCATTGCCTGCACAGACTGTAGCTTTGCACATGCAAATGGGTGTTTGTGCACAGAAATGGTATATTTTCCAGTAGAGATATTCATTTGAAAGTATTTTGCACCTAAAATTTAAATGGCCAGCTTTGAAAATATAGCTCCGCAACACCAAAACCCTAGGTCCAGATTATCAAAAGAACCCTGTAAATCTAAACCCACAATTTTACATGAGGGGGGAATTGAATGCCAGTCTCACATCCCAGATAAGTACCCTAACCACTTGGCAAAGCTTATAAGCACCAAGCACCACCACTTCCTCCACCTCCAGCTGTTTTATGCTCTTTTCTTTGTTTTCATAAAAATGCCTAGAAATCTAAACACAACTTTTCAATGAAGTGTTTCATTTTGACTCATTGTTACTCAACATTTTTTCAACTTTTCAAGTCACTGAAAAACAGATTTTGGTTTAACCCAAATAAAAAATAATTCCAATTTTTTGAAATTGCCAGTGAGCTGAAAAATCCATTATTCACCCAGCTCTGTATAGGTGTTAAAAAAAAAAAATCAAACAAACATTCAGGTTGCACAAGCAAACTCTGTAAATGTCCACCCACTTTCTGCAAATGAAACATACATGCACCAACATGAGTTTTAGGATCCAAAATTCGCGCATAAAAACATGCATGCAAAATGGGAACACAATTTTAGATGCTTTGTTAACATCACTTACAATTTTTGGACCAAATGGTCAAAAGAACAAGAAAGACAGATCCTTCATATCACATATGGATATACAGAAGGATAGCAAAGATTACCAATTGCTTCTGTAGTCAGGGGTCTATAAAAGTGTCACATTGTTCTTTACAAGCAGAGACTCTCAAAATAAATCAAGGATCATTTAATAACCTACTAGGATGGCTCTGAATTTAAATAAAATCAGTTTTCAGACTCTGACTATTCTCTTGTATTAGTCTAATTAAATTAGTTTACTGTGCCTCAGTGATTTGGCAGAGATGCCTATTAATCATCAAGATGAAGAAAGCCCACTAGCAAACTGCTATTTATAGTAGAATTCAGTGCATGGTAATGATGAGAACCTGAAGCATGACAGGAAGGTGAAAATTAAGATTGCCCATGTGTAGAAAACACAACTTTGTCCTCACCCACAACTATTTCACATTTGGGGACAATGTATACCTTCAAGTCAGTGGCACTGCTATGGGTACCCGCATGGCCCCACAGTATGCCAACATTTTTTGGCTGACTTAAAACAACGCTTCTTCAGCTCTCATCCCCTAATGTCCCTACTCACGCTACATTGATGACATCTTCATCATCTGTACCCATGGAAAAGAAGTCCTTGAGGAATCTACACCAAAAGAAACTATACCATCTGCTCAGGAAACTCCATGAAAAAGCACAAGAACAAATCTTCACAGACACCTCTAGAACTCCGACCAGGGGTATTCTATCTGCTACCCAAGACCCATAAACCTGGAAATCCTGGATGCCCCATCATCTCAGGCATTGGCACCCTGACAGCAGGATTGTCTGGCTATGTAGACTCTCTCCTCAGGCCCTACACTACCAGCACTCCTAGCTATCTTCGAGACACCACTGACTTCCTGAGGAAACTACACCACACGATCCATTGTTAATCTCTAATGTGCCACATACAAGTACTCCTCGTTCTTATTCAAAGTATGTGTTTCTCACACTCTAAGGGTGTGTGTGCCCTACAAGAATAATACATGAGTAAGCAAGTGCCAGAAATGGCACCACAAATCCCTTTCTCACACAATTTCTATGGTAGTAAGGAAAATATGGCTCATGCCAGTGTATCTAACATCTGAATTTTAAACTGACAGAAGTGTTATGCACCTGTAACCTGATTATCGATGCTGGTTTCCGATAATAAAAGCAGGTGATGAGATTTGCTACAAAATCATTAATTTAGCAAAGTGTTGACTGTATTTTCACAGTGAAGCATCCAATTACAGTGATTGATAAAATTTTCTGTGGGAATGGTTCACTGTAAACAATATCCTTACAATAGATCCATTAGAAAATGTAAGTTGCTCCAAAAAGAGTGCTACTTAAGGTGTATTAAATTATAGCTTTTAAATAGCATATGATGTTTACATAATTAGAGTTAAATTTGCAAAAAGATGTGGGTTTCCAACTGCTGGTTTCCAACTGATGGTGTGTAAAAGCAAGGAAACTACTGCATGAGAGCCCTAATCCTATTGAGAAATCCTATGTGGGGGAACTAAAACAAACTGGCAGACTTGGAGGGATAGCCCTTTATTTAAGGACAAAACTGAATATCTAAGCCTAATTAATAATGTGCAGTGTTTACATATATAAATAAATATTGTGGCAAAAGTAGCCTGAACAATATCTAACAACTTGTTACTTATTTGGGCTTGTCTACACTCAAAAGTGAATTTGAAGTGCAACCCCTATTCCAGAGTAACTCCATTTCTAGGTAAGCCCTTAGAGATACTGTTGTCTTTAGAGAAATAAAAAATACAAAGGGAATTTTTAAGCCTTCTTTGTTATACATGGTACGATTGATTATTTTAACAACATAACCAAAGAAAACTGAAAAAGCTAACCAACCCAGACCTCATTAAAAATTGCTCAAGTATCCAATTCACAAGGGTCAGCACTGCTCATATTGGAATGTATCAAACACCCAAATTTTTCCTATTGACGGTGGATGGATTACATGAGACCAAGACAGCATGTTGCCTAATACTACCCATTTGCATGTGTTTTACTGGCGATTCAACATCAAGAAACTAACAGAATGGTGGGGGAATATCTCATGGGACAGCTCTGTCACTTTTACTTATGCTAAATTGCACTTGTCCCACTGAAATCAATGGGACTATTCACAGGATAAAACTATTGCAGCGGGCAAAAAAGGCCCTCAACTCACTACATTAAAAAGATTAAATTGGTCAAAATGAGTGACATGAGCACACACATTTCAGGAGATAGAGAAGAAAGAAATTGCTCTTCCTTCTTTTAAGTTTGGAATTAGTTTAATCTTTTAGATAATCAGGAAAAAAATCATCATTATGAGGAAGATTTTGCAAAATAAGTATTTTCTGCCTGAAATTTAGCACCTGTTTCCTTGGGCTCATGAGCTGACTTCTCAGCAGGGGAGCAAAAAGCAAAAGTACATTATTTGAACAGATGACGTATGGTGCGAAGAGTTTATGATGGGAAGACTGTGACCTAGAGGCACTTTATATGTTGGCAGCTGTTTTAAAAGCTTGCACAAATTCAAAGGGCATAGAAGTCCTTTATTACATCACAATAGAGACACTGAACTTGCCAATACATTAAAAAAAGATACAAAGGTTCTATTTGGTGCATTAAATAACTGCATCATCTATTTCAGAGACTTAGTTTGAAATATTAGTTTGAAATATTCTCATTTATCTGGGTGTCCATTCTTACGAACAATATCTCCCTGCCTAGATGAATTAAGTTTTATTGGTTGCTCAGATAAATATACTTTGTTTCAGTCCAGGTGACATGAAGATCAAGCACAATAAATAGCTAGCCAGCAAGAGACATATGGTATTGTACAAAACCACTCTTGTATTGTAGATTACACATACTCAACAGTTTTACACTGCAGGTCATACGAAGCCACAAAATCCATGGTGTAAAATGTCCACTCCAACTTTAGTTATTTCCTAAAGAAATTTCATTGCTGAAAAGGAATCTATAGCAAAATCTTCACTGGACTCCAATTAAAATTTTAAGTGAAAATGTTGCTGGATTTAGAAAGAGGGAGAAAGAGTGTGTCCCCATTTTAACATAGAGTTAACGGTGCCAAGAGGAAGACGACTTAGAATTCCAGTATTTCTAGTAATGTGATAGTTTTTTAGAGTGGAAGCAATAATACCATTCCACAGATCCTCACTGTGTCATTCAGATTTTAAACATAAACCACAGTGGGTACATATTTTAATAAGCAAAAGCTATATGGAGTTATGCAAGTGTGGGAAAAAGACAAGTGTGGGAAAATACAAAGGAGATGGTTAATGAAACTTGTGTTGACCTTTGTTCAACATTCCCAGAAGCTAATACAGATTGAGCTGTAACTCATGAACTGTGGCAATGCTTTTATGATCCCCTGCATTGGATTTGTGAGCACCGCTGTACCTTTAAGAACAACAGTATGAGAGAATAAGGACATAGTCTCTCTAGTTCTCAACTAATTCTAAAACAAAATCAGTTAGAGAAGCATGGGCTCTTTTTACTAATGCTACATCCATGGATTTTTCGGTTTCTCCCTTTTTTTTTGTTTGAGGTTTTCAACAGAAAATCTAGATAAATTTAACAGAGCTTAAGAAAAAGAAACATTCCTTTTTAAGAGTTAAAAATGGACCTATGTAAAAACTATTCTTCTTGAAGGATGCATCCTGTCCATTAGGGCTTCATGTACAGCGAGTTACCATTATTCTGAAATGATTCTTGCCTGACTTCATTCAGCATAAAGGGTGTTTTTCTGAAGTAGACTTGTTGTTGCCTTGAGAACCACTTCTGTCTTCTAAAAGACCGTGCTTTTTTATTATTACCCTAGCAAAGCTTAGGTGCATGTAGCCTCTGAGAACATTTAAGCCATAAAATGAGAATCCAGAAAGATCACTCTCCAAAGCCTTTCAGTGGTAGATGGGAAAGAGCTTCAAGGGGCCCTTCTCAAGATTTACAAGGCTTGAATTGCTCCCAGACATACGCAACTTGGAACTTTTTTTTTCTTTTCTGCTTTCTGAGCTTTACTGGACAAGTCCAACCTTGGTGATATTCCTGAGCAGTCATTGCACAATGTAAAACGCTACAAAAAATATAAACAAAATGGCTTAAATAAACTCAGTGGATGGTTTTCTGAAAAGAGTTAAGGATTTAAGAAGCAGCACTTCAAAAAGCCATGGGTATGGCCATGATCTTCCCAGAACCAGAAAGACCAGGAAGGTTTAAGTTGCCCAACAAACAGATACAGGACTTCAGCCTTTCTTATCCCACAACGTTCACGACTGAGTTTAACTTGATCTTTGTAATCATGTAACCTCCACTAAATGGGGGGACTACACTCCTCAGACCCCCATGCAAAGGAAACCATCCTCACACAAATCCCCCCCATACATCTATGAAAGAGGGCCTCAGCCAACTTTGCGCTACAGTTCCATCTTTACCGAAGTCCTGTGAGGATGCTCCACAGGGGCTGGACCCACATGGTAGGAAGGGGTGGTGAGTGGATGAGCCAAGGACTCACATGGCCTCCTAACCCTCCGAAGCCTACAGCATTTACCAAAAAAGATCATGGGATTATATACCATATGAGATTACATTAGTTCTATTGAGCCCTCTCTAATAGCACAGTTACTTTGGAGTTACTTTATCAGAAAACTGGAGGGGAACTGCTACAGAGATGGCCCTGGCCTCCTGAAAACCCCCAGGAGTAAGGGGCAAGATCCTCAGTGGGTGTAAAATGTCATAGCTCCATTGACTTCAGTTGAACCACTGATGACATACAAATTAAGCATCTGTCCCTTGAGCTGAATCCTGCGGCCTGTTCCCCCATGGAATGATTGGAGGGGATGGGGGAAAGGAAATCTGCAAGGGGATCCTCACAGAGATTTCCTCCTCTGACTCCACTGCCATAGGTTTCACCAGGCAAGATGGAGGGTGATCATGCTCAGTAAACCTTGATACAGACACACAAGTTATTATTTTCTTATCATATGAGTGTAAAATACAAAATAAAAAGTAGGATAACATGGAATACAATGATACATATTATATATATCGTAAATACTCATTTTTCAAACTAATGATTCTTTAGAGCTTTGCCAGTTGTTTGGACCTGAGCATTTCAATGGGCAACTTTATCCTCTCTATTTAAAAATACAATCCTTTAATATCAAGTCTAGAGGTATTTTTGTATTTTTTTTTTTTTTAGAGAAAGGTTACCCTATATTGAAATGGAATGTCAGCTTTTATAAATTACAAAGAACTCTGACTCCCTCTTGTGACTGAGGAACAGAAAGCGAACAGACCTTCAAGTTGAAGTTTGTTTCACAGAGTGTGCAGTATGTTATTCTTGCAAATGAGACTGCATTCAGAATGAGTCCCAAAAACCTTTCGCCCATTGGAACTAGAGAGAATTAATTCTGATTAACTACATTCCAGATGGTTTCTTCCAAACTTAATAGCAGAGATTCCAAGGGGAAATGGATCATACCGCAGGGACAATAATATTGTGTGTGTGTGTTCTATGTCTGAGTGCCTTTGCTTTAGGACTCATTGTGAATTTCACCTGGTCTTTATTCCTGAAGCACTGTGTCTTAAGATAAATAGAATACTGACCATCAAGTACCATTCCACCAGCCAAGGATCAGAGATGTTCATCACGCTATCTGCTACCCCTGCAGCACGTCCCCGGCCTGGGCCTCCAGAAAGCCCCTATGACCCCTATGCGAAGGTACAATGGAATGGGTGCTATAAAACTAACTTTCCTGGCTTTTTGTCATCCACACAGGGGAAATCCTCGGATGAACCTTTGGGGCAGCTTTAATGTTATTTTGAGCTGTTCTAGTGATGCAAAGTGACATTACAGGGGCTGCCACATTATCAGGATGTCTCCCCAGGAACCAACTAATGGTAAGAACTGCAGCTTAATTTATGCAATTCCTCTTAGTTCCTCTTAGAATTTTCCAGCCTGTGTCAAGTGACTATTTAATGTTTTTATCTTTAAAACAAACAAACAAAAAAAACCTCTAGCTTTTATACCGATGTTTACATATTAAACATGCAGAAATAGCTTGCTGAATACAAACAATGACCATTAGCACTGCCTGGAATTTCCACAGGGCTGTGTGGGCCTGTCCTCAGCACATCCCTCCTACCTGCAGCCTTGACCCTGCACACGCCTTACACCTGAGTTTGCAAATAGGTCACTGGAAGGTAGCCTTATGGCTGTTTTCCACAGTGCTTCTCCTGGGGCATTTCCACCACAACTGGAACCAGGGCTTTTCGGGCCCCTTTATGTGGCATAAAGGGGCTGGATTGTATGCGTGGGTGAGTGGGGGAAGGATCTGTGGTGTCTGAGGCTGACAATCCTATAATTACAGCAGAAAAGAGAAACTACTCCCCATTTTTTCAGATCATCAAGAACCATCATTTCCACAGTATTGGTGAAGTAATAAAATCTCTTTTCTTATCCATACCTGGCGTGACCTAGTTTGAGATGACGGTTTCTTCCCTTATGTCTGGAGTGAGCTCGGCAAAGTCTTCAGTCAGAGATCTTTCCCAAATATTCCAAGAAATCCCCAGATAGAGAAGATGGCCACAGAGCCTACTGAGCCTCTTCAAAGGATTTTTCAGATGGCTGCCAGAATAAATAGATGGATTTAGTGTGGCCTACTTAGTGCTAACGAGAATCTGTGCAGAAAGGGACAATAATGATGTGCAACTATGCTGGAAAGAGCCACTTCCACAGTGAGTCCAATCCCTTCTTGGCACATGGAGAAAGTGACGACCTTGTGAGAGATGGTCAAGCAGAGGGCAACCCCCAATCTGAAAGGGGAGTTTTACAATCATTAAGGAACATATACAGCATATTTATGTTACTAATGAGACCACAGTCAAGGTGCATCTGTCAAAGTGAGTGACTTTCCTGGTTTGACCATTTCTGCCTTTCCCATGACTTTTCTGAAAGTTATGCGTCTGAAGCAAGTAATATCGCCCTGAGCAGAGGATGGTCCTCAAATGAATAGCATAAGAGGGGGAAAAAACACCTTCTCAAAGACGGTGTACATATAATGGGGCAAAACCTTCTGTCTTCTTAAATGATTGTGTCATTTCCTGCTATTCTCCTTATGGAAATATTTATTTTGTGACCTCAAATACTGGCTAATCAGGAGGCCTGATTCTTTGTAGAAATTTTCAATGTGCAGTTGAATAGAATATTATTTAGAATGAATTCTTGGGCAGTGCCCTTCCTGTCTAATGAGGAGTTGTTCTGCTGGGAAACTGCAAAGACAAAAGATATATACAGGCTTTTATTAAAACAGGGTTTTTTCCTTTGTTTTTCTCAGATGCTACCAAGGACTAAAACAGCAAACTATAGGGAAAGTGGCCATGACAGTGAAAGATGACATTCAGGCCCACTCAGACACTGAGATGTAGAAAATGCTGCAAGGGGACAAGAAAAAGTCAACAAAATAACAATACATTTTTACAACTATGCTACGTTCCATTTGGTTGATAAGCAACACAGATGTAATATTTTTGCTGGTTTTCTGAAGCACCAGGAGGGCATTAATGAGTGCATAGTATTATAGTGGAAGCATTCGTGCATACCTCTGGTAAACTTCTAAAACACAAAAGGATAGATAGACTAAGGGATTTAAAATAATTAAATATCAATGGGGCCAGAAAGTGAGAAAGTGACTTTATAGCCCGGTTGTGAGGACACTCACCTAGATTTTGGGAGCATACGGTTCAATTCCATCATCCAATCAATATTTAGTTACACAAAGTGAAACAGCTTCAACAGGAAAGACTGAGAGGGACCCACCCAGCCTGAGGCTGAAGGGACTCACCTGGGACACGGAAGACCCAAGTTCAAGTCCCTGCTCCAAATCTGGCAGAGTAGAGGTGTGAAAACAGGTCTTCCACATCCCAGGAGAGTGCACGAACCACTGACCTATTGGCTATAATGGGGTGCAGTCTCTCCTTCCCTCTTGAGCACTTAACTCCAGAAGAGGATTCACAGCTGTGAATCTGAAGCAGAAGTAGTACCTCCCTCCAGCCCAGAGCTAGGCGCTTAACTATCTTTTGAGATACCTCAACCCCTGTTGGTGGCTATCACATCATCTTGCGGGCACATGATTCAGTAAAGCAAAAAATAGGGACAGAAGAAATGTATCCTTAAGGAGTTGCTGTTCCCAAGCAGATCCATAGGCAGCCAAGAAAAATGTGTGTTTGTGTGGAGCTATGTAGTGGCACATCTGCTCATCACTACCTTAGTTTCTGCCAAGATGGAGAATCCAAATCGATTTAAAAAATGACAGGGGGGCACTACAGGTGTCCCCATAAATTTTGAAACGTTGATGCAGGTTAATTCTCCTGCATGGTAGAAGACTGAAAGTCGTTTAAGAAAAGATGTTATACAAAATCTGATCTCTTCGGTATTATTCATGTATATTTACCTCCAAAAGTACTCTCTATCATTCCATTGATTCACAACACTCCTGACAAGATACATACCTCATCATTCAGCAGGGACTGCTGAGTCAGCTGGGGTATTCATGCCATTGCTGCTCTGCTCCAAGGCTTATGAAGGGTGAGAGCAGTTTTAAAATTCATGTGCGACTCCACAGGCCCCCAGATGATGGAGCTGCACCCCCTTTCCAGGTGGACTTACTGCCAGAATGGGCCCACAAGCCGGGTTGCACCAATGGAAGTGAACATATCCTCTGGAACAAATGAAGTCAGGGTGCATAATGATGCTGTTGTGGGTACACACCTGAAGCACATATGCAAATCTTCCCTTGTCGCTAGATCTTTGTAAAGTACAGTCTCTTCTGAAACACAAAATAAGGCCTTCTCTACGTAATTATCAACTGAAGATTTTTTATTAACTCCTAGCATTTTCAACCATGCTATTGCTAGGCTGACAGCTTCAGAGGTAAAGAAAGAGTCTCACTACAGATGTGTGAATCACTGGTCTGGCTCTTATCAACACCCACTTTGACTGCATAGCAGGAAGATTTAATCTAATCATGGTAGCCGGCAAGCAGAGAACACAGAATCGTAATAAAAATATACTATTTTAGGGCCTGGGCACAGCAAAGGAACAAAACGAGGCGCCTGTTACAAGGAGACTCAAAATCCTCATCTGGGCTAACAGAATTAGCTGTGCCCTGAAGAACTAATCTACCTTTTAGTTTGCTGAAACACCTGCCACATAATACAAGAGGAACGCAGCAAAAGTGAATTAGTTTCATTATATGGTATGTCAATAAAGAGATTTTAATCACTTCAGTCTAATAAGAATTTCAAATTTGATTTCTGTTAAGAGGCATAAAAGAGCAATTCACAAACAAACAACTTACTAACCATTAGAAGGCAAATCATAAATAGCAGGAAGATCCAGGGTCAGAATGGCAGCAGCATCCTCAAGAGGAAGACCAACAGTTCCAGAATATAAACATTACTCCTAAGCCTCCTGACTAAAAAAACTTCACTTTTTAATTCTTTGTAGATAATATAGGAAGACAAAAATATTAAGGGAAAATATGATAGGAAACAAAAACTCACTACAACCTGATGTTTTTCTATATTACTACTCAAAATCGTAAGTAATCTGCTCTGATATTACTGTAAGATTTACCAAATGCAGATAAAAATAGGTTGTACCTACTATCTCTAGACCAGGGTGGCCAACCTGTGGCTCCAGAGCCACATGCGGCTCTTCAGAAGTTAATATGCGGCTCCTTGTCTAGGCACCGACTCCAGGGCTGAAGCTACATGCGCCAACTTTCCAATGTGCCGGGGGACGCTCACTAAAGCACTACTGCAGCACAGCTACACTGGTGCACCTACAGCGCTGTATATGTAGACAAACCTTAAGGCAAAACTTAGATTAGAGGTGGGAAAACTAGTTTCCTGACCTTAATCTGGTTTTGTTGTCTGCTCAGAGTACGATGAGATGTGTCTCTCTGAGTTTGACAAACAGAAGCGGTAAAGATTGAAAAAAAAAAAAATAGATGGCCAAAGCACATGTCCCTTTGAGCAATGGAAATGTTGGGAATTAATGGATATAGGAGAATTTCATGGTTTTATTGTTTATTGTTGTGTTTTTTCATATGTCCATATTTTTTTTATTTTTTCTGATGAGTTCTAGTCTGATGGATAATTTTCCTATACGGTTCTCCAAATGTGAATGGGTGCAGTAACATTAAAAAAAAAATCTCTTTTTTTGAATACCTGTCCCAGAAAAAGCTGGGCATTTCATTTTTGAAAGAGATGCACACCGATGCTGGCAACCAAACCCACTGGCTTACTGAGGTTTTTCTGAGTCACGGTTCCACTGCAAATGCAGGGGTTGCCATTTGCTTTACAGGCAGGGTGAAGCCAGATTTGGTGATTGTGCAGGAAGTTGTTCCAGGACATTTATTGACAGTTCAAGCTACTTTTCAGTAACATCATCTTTTCTTTATTAATACCAATGGTCCAGCAGTAGGGAAAGACAGGGTGTGAGTTTTTCAGATGTTGGGAGCTCATTTTGCAAATTGTTTGGTACGTGATGTTTTAATTTGGGGGGGTGATTTTAATTGTATTCTTAATGAGAGATTGGATAGGAATCATTCAGAACCACAGCTACTGCCCTGCTCAGCGACTTGCAACTCTTCTACAGGTTTCTTACCTGGCTGATGTGTGGCAACATTTTCACTCTTACGCACAGCAATGCACCTGGTTGCGTTCCAGTGGCAGTTCTTTCTCTACGGCCTTTTAGAATCATTATGTTTTTACTGATCATTTGTCTCATTTTCTTTCTAGCTGTATTGTCCCTACCAGCATTTCAGATCGTGTGTTGGTCTTATTTGTGTTGTTTCTTCCTTCTATTCAAGACCATTGTCCATACTGGCATTTTAATGCTCACTTTTTACAGAATGTCACTTTCCGGGGGAGTCTGGAGTGCCTCAAAGGATGTTTTCCCCTCCTTGAAGCCATGGCGGGAGGTGGGTGGGTACTGGTTAACCAAGTGCCAGCTCTGGCCAAGGCTGTAGGCGTTATCGAAGAACTGACAAACTCATAGCTGGAAACCAAACCAGCTGTATGTTAGTTTTGTTCAAAGTTGGTATTAGTCTTACAAGAACGTATTTAGTGTTTACATTCCATGAAATGCCTGTAAGTTGCTGCACGCCTTAATCTCACTTGTAGTGTCTCCATTCTATGCTACAAAGTAAAATATATGTTTGTTTTATGATTGTAAAAGTGCCTGTTCTGAACTCGTGAATTCAGACAGGAAAGTGGCTCCCCGCCCACCCATCCAGGGACTATCAAAATGAAGTGGGCCATTACAGGACATGGAACCGGTGGAGATGTGGGGGAGGGCCCGAGCCTTCTACACAAGTCTTTTCTCCCCGGATCCGACGACCCTGGCGCTTGCAGGGTGCTTTGGGAGGAGCTCCCTACGGTCAGCGCGAGCGACCGAGACCGGCTAGAATTGCCTCTCACTCTGGCCGAGTTCTCGGAAGCCCTCTGTCATATGCCCACTAATAAGTCTCCAGGCATGGACGGGCTGACCGTGGAGTTCTACCGCGTGTTTTGGGACGTCCTCAGCTCAGACCTAGTCACCATCAGTCACCTAGTCACCATGCAGAGCGGGGTCCTCCCTCTTTCTTGCAGGTGAGCTGTGCTCGCCTTATTGCCGAAGAAGGGGGACCTCCGCGATTTAAGAAATTGGCGTCCCGTCTCGCTCCTCAGCACGGATTACAAAATCATAGCAAAAGCAATCTTGCTGCGGTTAGGGTCTGTGCTGGTGGACGTGATCCACCCAGACCAGACCTACACCATCCCGGACCGCAGTATCTTTGATAACCTATTTATGGTTCGGGACCTTTTGGAACTCGGGCATAGAGACGGTCTGTCGTTCGCCCTCCTGTCCCTAGATCAGGAGAAGGCGTTCAATAGGGTGGACCACGGGTACCTCCTGAGCACTCTGCAGGCATTTAGCTTCAGACCCAGTTTGTGGGTTTTCTCCAGGTGCTGTACACTTCCACAGAGTGTCTGGTTAAGCTCAACTGGACCCTGACCGAACCGGTCAGCTTTGGGCGAGGAGTACAGCAGGGGTGCCCCCTCTCGGGCCAACTGTACGCTCTGGCGATCGAACCCTTCCTCTGTCTCCTCCGCAGGAGGTTGACAGGGTTGGTGCTGCGGGAGCTGGAGCTGCAGCTGGTCCTGTCGGCATACGCTGATGACGTGCTCCTCGTGATCCAGGACCCCGGCGACTTGGCGCGGGTGGAGGCTTGCCAGGCCATCTATTCGGCAGCCTCCTCCGTCTGGGTCAACTGGGTCAAGAGCTCTGGCTTGGCAGTAGGAGACTGGCAACAGGCGAGCTCCCTCCCACCCGCGCTTCAGACCATCTGGTGGCGCGCAGGTCCGCTGCTCTACCTCAGCGTTTACCTTTCTGCCATGCATCCCTCTCCACCAGAAAACTGGGAGAATTTAGAGGGTGGGGTGATAGAGCAGCTCCAGAAATGGACGGGACTACTCCGATGTCTCTCCGTCTGAGGGAGAGTGCTGGTGCTTAATCAACTAGTCCTGTCCATGCTCTGGTACGGGCTCAACACCCTGGTCCTGGCCCCAGGTTTCCTGACCAACCTCCGGACATCGATTCTGGGGTTCTTTTGGTCAGGAACGCACTGGGCCCCTGTAGGGGTTCTTCATCTACCCCTGAAGGAAGGAGGACAGGGCCTGAAGTGTCTACACACTCAGGTTCGTGTCTTCTGCCTCCAGGTCCTACAGAGGCTCCTCTATGGTGCAGGCAGTTCGGTGTGGAGCACACTGGCGCATGCCATCCTGCGCTGCATCCGAGGGCTCCAATATGACCGGCAGCTCTTTTATCTCCGTCCGGGAGGTCTTCAGCAAGACCTCTCCGGGCTGCCGGTCTTCTACCAGGACCTCCTCCGGACTTGGAAACTGTTTTTAATGACCAGGTCTGTGGCGGCCACTGAGGGGGTAGATCTCCTCGCGGAGCCCCTGCTACACAACCCCCAGCTCCATGTGCAGGTGGCGGAGTTCCGCTCGGTGTGCCAGAGCTTGATCCTGGCAGAAGTCACGAGAGTCGGAGACCTCCTGGACTACAACCAGGGAGACTGGCTGGATCCCCTGATGCTCACCCGGCGCATGGGGCTCTCCAGACCTCGCACCCTCCAGCACGTACTTCAGGAGGCGAAGGCCGCTTTGCTGCCCACTGCTCGAGCTTACCTCAACCGGGTCCTGCTCAAGAGCACACCCCGCCCACCCTCTACCCCAGGCCCGCCGGACCTTTTAATTGGACCCCTACCCCAAAGACCCAATCGACCCCCTCACCCCTTCACTGCGAGCCGGCTGCATGAACTGCAGCCGGTACGCTTCGAAACCGCGCCAAGGAAACATCTATACATGCTCGTGCTCCACAACCTTCACACCCTCACCCTAGTGTCCCAGCCCGACACAAAGTGGTGAGACCTTCTGCCACCTTTGGAGGGTGAGCAGCCCCGGTGGGCCAGCCTATATTCCACCTTGGTTCCGAGGCCCGTCGGGAACATCAATTGGTGGCTCCTTCATGGAGCTGTGAGCACGGGCACGTATTTGGCACGGTTCACCCCCATCCCAGATACTTGTCCCTTTTGTGGTGTGAGGGAAATCCTGGCGCACGTATATTTGGAGTGCGCCAGGCTGCATCCCCTGTTCCGGTTCCTCACAAATTTCCTATTACGTTTTTGGTTGCATTTTTTCCCTCATCTTTTTATTTATGCACTCCCCATCCATGGCCTCACAAAGTTGCAGGATCTCCTAGTTAACCTCCTCCTGGCCCTAGCTAAAATGGCCATCTATAAAACCAGAGAGAGGAGGTTGGCCGATGGAGTTTCCTGTGACTCTGGGGCCGTTTTCCAATCCTCGGTCCATTCACGTATCCGGGCGGAGTTCCTCTGGACAGCGTCCACCGACTCTCTTGATGCTTTTGAGAAGCGGTGGGCACTGTCCGAGGTTCTTTACTCGGTGTCCCCATCCGGGTCCCTTTGTCTGACCCTTTGATTGAGGGAGAGAGTAAGGGACCCCAGCCCCAGCCATTGCTGCTGTGGACACCACCACCTTAGAGGGGTCCTTTCACACGCGAGTGCATGTGCCCCCCCCCCGGATTGTCCACCCCACAGCTTGCCCCTCTTGTTGGGTGCTTTCAGAGGAGGGAATTGTTGGTGACACTCGGGCGTGGCGCCAGGTAACTCGAAGGGGGTGGAAGACCACGAGAGTCGATGAAGCCCCCTTGCTCTGGGCCACCAGGTAACTCAGAAGGGTGGAAGACCACGAGAGTCGAGGAAGGCCCCCGCTCTGGGCCCAGGCAAGCTTGAACACTTCCCTCCCCTGACACTAATGAGAAAACAGTTGTGATTGGTTGCTGTGTTACACATTGCATATGCTGCTGTTTTTACTTTGTAAGTGTGTTAGGCAAATAAAAAACATCTTTTGCTTCAAAAAAAAAAATATTACTCTCCTATAGCCATCTGGCCTGACCCTGTCACAATATATGCTTGCTTGCTTTAACCAGTAAATAACTCTCTGTCTTTTTCCTAGTTAATAAATCTTTACTCAGTTTTATTACAGGAATGGCTACAGGTGTGAAATCTAAGGTACAAATTGATCTGGGATAAGTAACTGGTCTCTTGGTACTGGGAGCAACCTGGGTGGCAAGATAGAAAAGCCCAAGGGCACTGAGACTCCAGGATAAAACTGGTTTCAGAGTAGCAGCCGTGTTAGTCTGTATACGCAAAAAGAAAAGGAGTACTTGTGGCACCGTAGAGACTAACACATTTATTTAAGCATAAGCTTTCGTGAGCTACAGCTCACTTCATCGGATGCATGCAGTAGAAAAAGTGGCAATTCTTCAACAAAAAACTTCAAAAATAGAGTCCAACGAGAGACTGCTGAATTGGAATTAATTTGCAAACTGGACACAATTAACTTAGGCTTGAATAAAGCCTGGGAGTGGATGTGTCATTTCACGAAGTAAAACTATTTCCCCATGTTTATTTCCTCCTTCCCACTGTTCCTCAGACGTTCTTGTCAACTGCTGGAAATGGCCCACCTCGATTATCACTACAAAAGTCCCCCACCCCCAACCCCGCCGTCCTGTTGGTAATAGCTCACCTTACCTGATCACTCTCATTACAGTGTGTATGGTAACACCCATTGTTTCATGTTCTCTGTGTGTATAAAATCTCCCCACTGTATTTTCTACTGCATGCCTCCGATGAAGTGAGCTGTAGCTCACGAAAGCTTATGCTCAAATAAATTTGTTAGTCTCTAAGGTGCCACAAGTACTTCTTTTCTTTTTTCAGGGTAAAACTGTTACAGTGATCTAGGAATTCACATTTGTTACTAGGTTGGTGAAATCTAATTGTAGAACATACTACTAGTTTGCAGTGCCTCCCTTGCTTTTGACAGTCGGCCCTGAGGTTGGCATGACAGTAGGTAAAGTTAATATTAAGTATTTTTGTCAGCAATACACTCAGTATTCAAGGTGTGGGCATACCATGTTTTTAAATAGTGATGTTATGATATTTTCTTATCAATATCCCTTTTCTAATAGTTCTTAAAATTCCACTAGCTTTTTTGACTACCACTGAACACTAAGCAGATGTTTTCAGAGAACTATCCGTGGTGACTCCAAGATCTCTTTCTTGAGTTGTAATAGCTAATTTAGACCCCATCATTTTGTATGTAGAGGTGGAATGATGTTTTTCAATGTGCATTACTTTTCATTTATCAACATCTGAATTTCATCTGCCATTTTGTTGCCCATTCACCCAGTTTCATGAGATCCCTCTGTAACTCTTCACAGTCTGCTTTGAAGTTAACTATCTGAAAACTTTGCCACCTCACTGTTTACCCCTTTTCCCAGATCATTTAGAAATCTGTTGAACAGCACTGATCCCAGTACAGATCCTTGGGGAACCCCGCTATTTACCTTTCCACTGTGAAAACTGACCATTTATTTCTACCCTTTTTTCCTATCTTTTCACCAGTTACTGATCCATGAGAGAAAGTTCCTTCTTATCCCATGACAGCTAAGTTGCTTAAGAGCCTTTGGTGAGGGACCTTGTCAAAGGCTTTCTGAAAGTCCAAGTACACTATATCCACTGGATCACTCTTGTCCACATGTTTGTTGACCCCCCTCAAAGAATTCTAATAGATTGGTGAGGCATGATTTCCCTTTACAAAAGACATGTTGACTCTTCCCCAACATATTGTGTCTGATAATTCTGTTGTTTACTATATTTTCAACCAATTTACCTGGAACTGAAATTAGGCTTCCTGGCCTGTTGTCAGGATCAGGATCCTTCCCCTGGAACAGCAGCACCAGATAGCCAGCAAAAGGGAAAGTCCTTGCGCCCACCAGTCCAAGAGCTATGACAGCGGCCAGGAGAAAGGAGAACCTCTGAGTCCAGTGGAGGAAACTCTCATGTGCAGTACTATCCACATGACCAAAAGCCCTACCTCCTCTGATCTCAGCAGGAATAATAGCAGCTACAGTGCTTAGCTCTTAAACAGGGCTTTTTACCAGAGATCTACAAATGCTTTACAGAGGAAGACAAGTATCATTATCCCCATTTTACAAATGAGGGAAGTGAGCCACAGAGAGATGAAGTGATCTGGCCAAGGTCGCTCAGTAGGCAGAGTGCAGGGAATATAACCAAGGTCTCCTGAATCCCAGTCAAGTGCAAGCCCATTTGACTGTTCCAGGTATGTCAGAAGCTTGGTAAGATATCTGTGGACTAGTCCATTAAAGATGGAATCATTTAGGGCCAAATCCTGCACACACTGAAGTCTCTCATAATTTGGCCATTGATTTTGAGGAGTTCAGGTTTGTGGCCTTAGATTGCACATGCAATAAGGAGGGAACCATTTTCCTTGTGATTTGTAAACCATCAGGCATATGATCCATACTCAATAAATCAAAATGAGCAAATGCTACTACTGCTACTGACTTTAGAAACACTGGAGGTGTCACACTGAAGACAGAGACCTCACACACAACAGGACAGACTCCCAAGATGGGGCACAGCCCCTTTGTGCCAGTGAGGTGGTGTAAAGGGGCCACAATCTTCTGGGCATTTGCTGCAGGAGAGTGGGGGAACTCTCCGTTGGTGCATCTGTGATGTTGCTGGCCCTGAGCCTCTGTCTTCAACTCTCTTCCCAGGATAGGGGGCATGTTAGGCGGGGTAAGGGGAGCATGGTGGAACTGTGTTCAGTTCCACTAATCCTCCACTGATGTAGGATCCATTGAGGATCATACACTGATGGCAGGGCTACTGGAACAATTTTTATAGTGTGGGTGCTGAGAGCCATTGAACAAAACTGTAAACTCTGTATATGATGGAAACCATTTCAAACCAGCACCTATGATTGGTGGTGCAACCTAGAGCTTCCTGGCAACAGTTGTATGTTGCATCAGAGCTTGGGCTGGCCCTTAGAACCAAGAGCTGGACCTGGCTCCAAGTACTCCTGGCCCTCACTTCTCCTGAACTGAGCAAAGCCCTGAGTAGAGAATCTAGACCATTACGTGCAACTGTAAAAAAAAGAAAAATTAAAAAAAAAAAAGCTGGAAAGACATTCCTCAAGTAGTAAATGTACTGGAAACGGAAGACAAACTGCAATTGGATCCAAAATTAGTACTAATGACCATAATTCCAGAAAATCAGCCATCACTGCACAAACCACAAAACTCCTATTAATAGTATTCTGATATGTCAAAACTATCATTACAAAGAAGTGGAAATCCCCTACAAGCCTATAGTAAAACAGAAATGATGACTCAAGGCTGTGAAATAAATGAGACCATTGTATATGTAGATTAACAAATTTGACAAGGCATTTTTTTGTAACACATGGGAACCCTAGATTCATTACTCAACATAGTATTAACTTGCAACATGAGATCTAAGTCTTTCACAGTGAAGTATATATTGCAGTTATGCTACAGCTATTATCTCAATTAGAGAACTAGTTTTTTTTAAAATGTACAAACTGTAACAAACACTCTCTAAGAGATGACACCTCCTGTAAAAAGTTTTACATGGTTGCATGATTTTATGCTATAGGCATATAGCACCAACCAAAAATATGGGGAAACATGACTGTGAATCAAATCATAAACAGTATATAGTATTAGTTTAATATTCTCTTAGCAAAGTTTCACCGCCTTTTGACCAATCTGATACCCTTCCTGTATTTGTGCTCTGTTGAACACAAGCAAGCTCACGGCTTCCTGTGTGATGGTGATAACATATGTCTGACTTTGTTGTTGGCTGCTGGAGTGGAGGGGAAGACAATGCCCTTTCACCTGTCTAAAGCAGCACAGAGCTTATCAGATCCTCTCCAGATATCACTGAAGGAAATGGGCTGGGAGGGCTGGCCCCACATAGGAAACATATATATAAAAAACTGTCAGGGGCAATCTTTTTTTAATGCCATTAGAAAAGCACTTCTGTGAAATTTAGTCCTAGACAATGGCATTTGTACAAGGTAATTTGAAGCAAAAGAACAGGAGAAAGCATACGATACAGCACGTTAAACTTAGGTTCGTATCTTCTCAAGTGATTTTATAGTCACACATAGCAAGCGTGCTTCACTTTATGGTGCCAGAATAATTTGTTCTTCACTGTTCTTCCTCTTCTCTGTTTCTACAGTGGACCAAGCCTTTAGAGGTCATACATCGAGTTACAAGCCTCCTTTTCCCCAGTAGGTACATTTTAGGGTTTTGTTAATCTGCTTGGGCTTCTCACCAAGCTATGGCAAGCACATTTTCTTTAAAACGACCGTAAAGGAAACCATATGTCCCGGTGACTATTAGGACCATTTCTGAATGTCCCAGTGCAGCAATCTAGAGAATATCCATACTCTCAACTGGTAAATAAAAAGGACTGTACTGTTTAATGAAACACGTGATCTCCTCTACATAGTTACACTAAGTCAATTCACAATAAAAATGATAAAAGGGCCTCAACAAACCAAACTTGATTCTGAAGGGTTTTTTTCCCATATTGTTAGCAAGACATGCTTGAACTGATAACTAATTGGGATTAAACAAACAAACTCTCTTTTTCATTGTGTTTACTTTGTGCATTTGACAGCACTTCCTTTATAATCAGTTTCACTGCTTCCTGTATATAGGGCCTGATCAAAAACTTCCACTGAAGTCAATGGGAGTATTTCTAGTCATTGGATTCAGAGAGAAACGCACTTAAAAAAACCAGGATGTAATTGACAAAACAAAAAAATTGCAGTGGGACTCTGGGTCAGACGTAGCACCTGAAATGACAGAACTTCCATTTTTGAAATAACAAGATTTCAAGCTGGTGTTCTCCCTTTATCTTTATATATTTATTAATGTTGTTACATTTCATTCTCAGAATCCTAAATTCTTTCCAGAAACAAACCTGTCAATACAATAACAAAATTGAATAGTGAAATAATTTAGAAGTCAGGAAATGGTGTTGGAACGCATATTAAAGCATATGAAACAGAGGAGTGATAGTAAAACTGAACTTTATTCCCTGACCTAGTTACCTGACATGGGTCAGGGTTACACAAGGTTAGTGCCCGTTTCCTGACAAGAGTCAGTATCCACTTATTCCAGAGAACCTCTGAGGATTGAGAAACTGGCTTTACAGGAAACCCTAAGAACAGGTTTTTGGCCCGAGGGCCACATCTGGGTATGGAAATTGTATAGCAGGCCATGAATGCTCATGAAATTGGGGGTTGTGGTGCAGGAGGGAATGAGGGTTCTGGTGGGGGTGCGGGCTCTGGGGTGGGGCTGGGGATGAGGGTTAGGGGTTCAGGAGAGTGCTCCGAGCTGGGACTGAACGGTTCAGAAGGTGGGAGGAGGATCAGGGCTGGGGCAGGGGGTTGGGGCACAGGAGGGGGTCAGGGGTGCAGGATCTGGACAGCGCTTACCTCAAGCAGTTCCCGGAATCAGCGGCATGTCCCCGTTCCTACTTCTATGTGGAGGTGCATCCAGGCGGCATACCTGCAGCTCCCATTAGCCAGGAACCCATTGGCAGGGGTGGCGCTTGGGGCGGTGGTAGCATGTGGATCTCCCTGGCTGACCCTACGCATAGGAGCTGGAGGGGGGACATGCTGCTGCTTCCAGGAGCCACAGTACACACAGAGCGGGGCAAGCCTGTGACCCTGCTCCCTGGCGGGAGCTCGAGGGCCAGATTAAAATGTCTGAAGGGACAGATGTGGCCCCCGGGCCATAGTTTGCCCATCCCTGATCTATATACACCTGTGGTAAGGTTTTACATCCAGTTTGCAAAGCTGTAAGGGAGTACACAAGAGTTGTAGCTGTAGCTCACGAAAGCTTATGCTCAAATAAATTTGTTAGTCTCTAAGGTGCCACAAGTCCTCCTTTTCTTTTTACACAAGAGTTGTAAAAGCAATAAAGAGCCCATACTCTTTCCTCCAACAGTACACTCCAACATTATGCAGCCTTTTATTACAACATTAAATACCTGCAGTTATGCACAGAGGTCACAAAAATAATGAGACTGGCCTAAAAGTGATGAGATTTCTTTCTTTTTTTTTTTCTTTTTCTTTTTTTCTTTAATTGTGGTTTGGTCCATATCCTGGCTTTGGAACTCCCCATGACCAGACCCAGGGTATGTTAGAGTCAGTTACAGGGTAAAAATTCAACCTTAATGTATGCCAAGTATGCACATAAAAAATGCAAGCCTCCACTCCACCAGGAACCTGCTCTCCAAATTCCCCCCTCCCCTCACCCAGATCCCTGCTGGCTCTTCTCAGGCTGGCTCCGCCAGGCCCTATCCCAGCAGGGTCTCATGGCCCCTCAGTCACTCCTTGTCTCCAGCCTGCAGAGGAAATGGGTCCTCCTGGCTTCTTACTTACATGAACTCCCCCTTCCTGCACTGTGATGGTGAGGGTGAAAACACTGCTGCCCAGCTGGCAGCTTTGCTCTGCTGCACCTGCTCCAGAACTCCACTCCTCCCAGAGCACAGGCACGCACCTGGACTGCCAGCAACAGCTATGGCGGCCTGCTGGAGCACAAGTAGCACAGAGGCCACTAGTGGCTGAAGGAGCTATTGCAGGCAGTTTGGGCAAAATGCCTGAGCTGCCTGATGACAGGTTTCAGAGTAGCAGCCGTGTTAGTCTGTATCCGCAAAAAGCACAGGAGTACTTGTGGCACCTTAGAGACTAACCAATTTATTTGAGCATAAGCTTTCGTGAGATGAGTTCTCTTGCAATATCACAAATAGGAATATGGCAAAATAAGCCCAAAATTACCACACTCATGATAAGATCCTGCATGTTAACAATACCGCATCTGTAGTAGTTCATAGTTCTGTGCAGTGCTTTGTGTGTGTGAGAGAGAAAGAGGCACTGCATCAAAGTCTGAGCTATGTACTTTTTTTTGTGAGGGAGGGAGAGTTGTTTATTTATTTTGGGTTGTAAAACTGCACGGAAAGAATGTAGCTAGAGAGGTCTGCCGAACTGACATCAGCTTATTAATTTAGAACCTACTGTCCAGTTCTCAAGAGGTCACAGAAATCATTGGCTGGTTTTGTTGATTTGTTTGACAAAAACCTATACCCCAAATTTATCATATTTGTATTGTATATTTGTATTACAGTAACACCTAGCAGACCTAACCACGATCAGGGCCCATTGCACTAGACACAGTACAGATACATAGTGAGATAACCCCTGCCCCTATGAAGTTACAACCTGAACAGACAAGGTGAACAAAGAGTAGGGAAAAAGGATACATTACCCCTATTTTACATAGGGGAACAAAGGCACAGAGAGGCTAAGTCAGGAGTGCTGGAACAGCATGTATAGTGGGGGTCCTGTGAACCGTTGAACCAAACTGTAAATCTTGTATATAATGGAAACCACTTCAAGTAAGGAGGTGCTGCAGCACCCCCCACATCCCTAGTTCCAGCACCTATGAGCTAAGCGACTTGCTTTAGGTCACACAGGAAGTCTGTGGCCAAACAGGAAAATTAAACCAGATCACTTGAGTCCCAGTGTGGTGGCTAAACCACAAGACCATCCAACCTTTCAAGTCTAAATATATTGACCTGATAGTTTTCAAATATGTTAAAACTAGGGCTGCTATAAAGAGGACAGTAGTCAATTGTTCCTCATGTCCACTGAAGGTGAGACAATAGTAATGGGCTTAATCTGCAGAAAGCAAGATTTATATTAGATATTAGGAAAACCTTTCTAACTACAGGGTAGTTAAGCTCTGAAAGAGGCTTCCAAGGGAGGCTGTGGAATCCCCATCATTGGTGGTTTTTAAGAATAGGCTAGACAACACCTGTCAGGGGTAATCTAAGGTTTACTTGGTCCTACCCCAGTGCAAGTGACTAGACTTGATGACCTCTCAAGGTCCATTCCAGCCCTACACTTCTGTGATTCTGTGTAGATACTTATAGACAATGCTCAAGTCTTTTAACCTTCTCTTTGTTAAACTAAATAGATTGAGCTCTTTGAGTCTGTCACTATAAGGCATGTTTTCTAATCATTCTTGTGGCTCTTCTCTGAACCCTCTTCAATGTAGCATTCCTGGACATTGCTCCCCTTTCAGTGAATAATTGATTGTAATAGGAGTTAGGTGTCCAAATAACTTTGAGGATCTAGGCCAAATGCTTATGCAAAGATTTGCTTAACTTCCTTAAAAACTATACTGAACTATTAGGATAACTGGTATTTCTTGGTTTCAAATCAGAATGGAAATACAGCATGAATAGGGAGAGAAGAGTTTCCCTGCCAC
The DNA here is from genome assembly GCF_965140295.1 of Lepidochelys olivacea. Taxonomy (NCBI): domain Eukaryota; kingdom Metazoa; phylum Chordata; order Testudines; family Cheloniidae; genus Lepidochelys; species Lepidochelys olivacea. The sequence goes on along the minus strand of NC_140421.1, from coordinate 50,350,222 downwards.
CATAAAGGGGGATTTTTTCCTCTTTTTTCAGGACAGATTAGTTATAACAGGCATCTTACAGCTCCTTAAATTCCATAGTCCTGGCACCAATTTTTTTTATTAGATTTACAGTTAGTGGCTAGGACACGTCCAAGCTTTTTGTTCTTATTATAATTATTATTTTATAACTTTTTGGGGATTTTAGAACATTATGAACAATGCGTAGGAAGTTTCTATTTACCATAAATACCCTCCTTGCACTCTGGACTTGCCTTGGAGAATTGTAGTTTAGTAACTGGGTAGTTGTTTTATTCCAGACATTGTGCTTTGTGATTCACTGGCTCTGTTAAGAATGTAATTTATTAGAGGTGTATAGGAGTGAACAGCAAATTCAGCCTAGGGCTGACAGTTGTGATGGCAGTATATGGTCCTGCTTTGAGCAGGGGGTTGGACTAGATGACCTCCTGAGGTCCCTTCCGACCCTGATATACTATGATTCTATATATACACCTGGCTTTCTGAGAATCTACTGCAAGAGAAAGGAACTCCCCTCCCCCAATATCTTTCACATAGGGTGAAACGTGATCAACTGGCAGAAGAATTACCAGGAAACTCCATAAACTGTACTCTGTGGAGTTTCCACTCCTCTAAGTCAGAGTAAGCACCCGCATAGGGAAGACTATTGCTTGTGTTTATATACTTCTAAAGTAATTGGAGGAGCATTTAGTATGTATAAATATAACTTAAGCCATGACCCTGTGCAAGGGAAACCCTGTAAAATAGAGTTTCCGGGGAAACCCCAGGTAGAGGAAGTACTTGTACCTTTCCATCAAACCATGCAGTACCAATGGAACAACTTGGGAGGGATCTTTGTGAGAAAATCCTTGGGTTTCCCTGCCATATAGCCTCCTCATGTAGCTTTTACCAACAGGGGAGCAGTAATCTGGCCTAGCGATCTCGTATGTCCTGTCCGCATCAAACAACATTACATTAAAAAGATGCCATCAGAGAAGCAGCATGATCATTTCACTTTGTATTTGCGTCTTACAATTTTCTTCATTTCTCATCTAAGTCATTTGAGTCTTAAAACTTTTCTCAGCACCGTCACCCCAATATTTTGTTAATTATTTACCAACAGTGCTCTGACTAGGACTTGAAAAATATGAAATACAATGTAAAATAGGTAATAAAGATATAATAGGGATAAACTTATAATCTTTGCTTTCCTTATAACATATCACTATATGGTCCTCCTAAACCTGCACTACTTAAGTCAATGGCAGTTTTGAGATTGACTTCAACAGTGCAAGATCAGAGTCCTTTTATAGCCAGTGAGTTTCACATGTATTTGCTGACAGCAGAGGAATGGTGGGACTCAAGAATCTTGGGTTCCATTCTAGATTTGGCAGGGAGTATTCTAAGATAGTCACAGATCATTCTGCCTGTTCCCTACCCAAGTTTGAGTCATTCTGTTTTGTCCACTCCAACTCTGTCCCTGTCCTATCACTTTCCCACCTCTGGCTCCTTGTCTCACTGCCATTCTCTTTGCCTTCCCAATCCCAGTCTCCCTTCCTCAGATTTCTCAACCCAGTCCCAGTCTCCTCACCCAGTCAGTCCCAGTCTCCCCCTCTGGATGCCTCATTCAAATCCCAATTTCTGACATTCTCAGCCCGTCTCCTTGCCCAAACAATCACAATTCCCTCCTCACAGTCTTTCATCCAGTCTGCCTCTTCCTCCCACCAAATTTTAACAGTGGCAATTACCTTCTCCCTACCTAACTCCCCCTCAACCTCTCTTTCCCCAACACCAGTTCCCTGTCTCCACTCCAGATTCCTCATCCCCTATCAGTCTCCCTCCCCAGACTCCCAATTCCTTGTCCCAATCTCTTTGGACAGCCAGTCACAGTTCTCCCCACATATCTGACAAGGAGCAGGGTTGTCTTCCCTCTTCCTGCCCCCATTCCCGCCAACAGGTTCCCAGCCCCAGTCTCCTTGTTCAGCTTGTCCCAGTCTTCTCCCCTCCGCACAGCTCTTTGACCAATCTGTCCCCCTGCCAATAATTAGCTCTTAGACTCTTCCCCTTACCCTCACCATCTCCCAGTCCCAGCCTTCCCTACTCCTAGTCTCCTTGCCCAACAAATCCCAGCCTCCATGAGCCCCAGGCCATCTCCTTGCCCAACTTATCCCAGTATCCCTCCTCCAGGGTCTCAGTCCCAAGACTTCCCCAAATCAGTCACACTTTTTCTCTCCCCCCAACTCACCCCAGTATCACAGGCTCCTTTTCCAAATCTGCTCCCTTCCCTCAGCCCCTTCGTCCAGATCTTGTCACCTGTGCATTTGAGTCAGGCTGCCTGGGTGCCAACGGGGCATGGGAGAGTGTTACTGACAGCACAGAAGAGACATTATTCCTGCTCTTTATTTTGGTGCCCAGCTCAACGCAGCCATTAGAGGGAAAGACTGGCTTAGCTCCTAGGCCTGGCTAAAGCATGCCGAGTCACTTTCTGGAGATAATTCATGCATAGTCTGGTCAGCAGTAGGAGTTGTGAGAAGTCTGAGCATGCTCAATGTACATGGAATCCTTGGAGACTTTAGATACTAAACTCTAAGGCCTCGATCCACAAATATATTTAGGCTCCTAACTTTCAATGATTTCAATGGAAGTTAGGAGCCTGAATATCTTTGTGGATCTGAGCCTAAGTCTGTACTGAGCATTTGTGAACCAAGATGTTTTGAAAAGGGGTTATAAATTGGCCAAATTTGGGTACATTTTCACAAGAAGAGCAAAGGGCATACCCCTGACACAAAGACCACTTCACTGCCTGATTTTAAGTGTCTGCTCCAAAGCATATTGGCGTTAGAGCTTCTCAAAGAAAAGGATGACAAACTATTTTTAAATAGCAAAACAACATATTTCCCTCATCCTCAAAAATGGCTGGACCTTTTCATAAAAATTCAGTCTAAGGCAGATAACCATCATGGAAAATTTCAGCCCAAAGAGTTAAAGTATGGCAAACTTACTAAAAATAGGGTGTTATAATGGGAAGTGTTGGACAACTTTAAAAATAAGGGAACTACCATCCCCACCTATATCATCATCTAATTCTCTGTTCACCTGCTCTTTTTAGTTAATACCTTGTGAAATCAGACTGGTGATGTCAGCAGCCAATCTTCTTATTTTTTCTAGTGACAGGTATACATAATATAGTTATTTTAGAGTAGAGTAGGTACAACATATTCCTATAATGTACAGCTGGGACATATTTGGGAAACAACTGAATGAGTCAAAACAAAGAAAACAGCCTGCTAAGAAATGAATTAAACTAATCCAATAGATTTAAGATGCAGTTGATTTTTGGTCACTTTCAACTTGGCTGAAATTTGATTGAAGGTCAATATGCTATTACTAATCTAAATCATCCAAACCAATCTAAATCGTCTGTACAATCTTTCAAGTCAACATACAACTTTACAAAAATTTAGAAGATGTCTGAAAGACTTCTTGTATTTCCTTTTCCCCCACACCCATGTTACACAAGTGAAGCTTCATATTTGGAATTAGGATCTGTTCATAGCAACACTTCCAGTAAATACAGGAAGTTGTGTCATCCTAAGTGTTTGATAGTTACAATTTAAATGAGTGGAAAGTCTGCAAAGGAAATCTTTTGAACCTGAATAATTAGCGATTTGGGTGGAGCACTGGGATAAGGCATTGCTGCTTTACTGTATTGACCTTTCATCTCTGGAATTTAAGCTTGAAGTCCAGAGATATGTAATGGAAAATTCACTTTAACAATTTAACATTTAGTATTTAACATTAGTATCACATTTAGTGTGAAATTAACTACAAAAATATAAAGGCCTCCACAGCTAATATTTTAACTCATAGGGTAACCATATTTCCCAAAGGGAAAATGGGACACCGCGTTGGGATAGCCCAGGGATCGGCAATCTTTGGCACGTGGCTCATCAGGGAAATCCGCTGGTAAGAAGGGATGGTTTGTTTACCTGCAGCATCTGCAGGTTCGGGCCGATCGCAGCTCCCACTGGCCACGGTTCACCATTCCAGGCCAATGGGGGCTGCGGGAAACGGCGCAGGCACAGGGATTTCCCTGATGGGCCACATGCCAAAGGTTGCCAATCCCTGGGATAGCCCAAGCCCTCCCCTCCCCTCCCCTAAGCAGGGCTGGCACAAGCTGCTCGCCCAAAACCCTCTCCCTGCACAAGGCTGGAGCTGGTTTCACTGGATGCCCAAGCCCTGTCTTCCCCATGGGCAAGGCTGGAGCTGGCCAAAACAGGATGTATGGTCACCATAAATCCAACGATCAATGGACTGCTGTGATGTGAAAATAAAAAAATAGCATGATCTGGCATGTTTCATGATAAAAAAAAATATTTAAAGTATACATTTTACCCACTCCATTAGGTATATTCTAATTACATAATTAAAAATGAGATTCGCTTTGAGATTTAAAAAGTACAGGACCAATGACATATAGCTGAGCAGGTCTGATTCCGTCCTGCATAGAGCAGTGGTGGGTATATATATTTATATATACACACACAAACCATTTCATGTATTATAAAGTAACACATGCACCACTACGCTAACCCCAGTATATGCCAGAGGTAGAAACACAACTGTTAACATACTTGGAAACCAATGTATTTAAATTAGGCAATGAACCCAGCCACACATCAATGCATATCTAGAGTCTCCCACAGCAGAGTGTCAACTGTAGTGGTTCTCAACCTTTCCAGATTACTGTACCCCTTTCAGGAGTCTGATTTGTCTTGGTAACCCCAAGTTTCACCTCACTTAAAAAATACTTACTTACAAAATCAAACATAAAAATACAAAAAAGTGTCTCAGCACACTAATACTGAAAAATTGCTTACTTTCTCATTTTTATCATGTAATTTTAAAATAAATTGATTGGAATACAAATGTTGTACTTACATTTAAGTGTAAACTATATAAAGCAATATAAACATGTCATTGTCTGTATGAAATGTTAGTTCATACTGATTTTGCTAGTGCTTTTTATGTAGCCTATTTGTAAAACTAAGCAAATATCTAGTTGATGTACACCCTGGAAAACCTCTGAGTATCCCCAGGGGTACTTGTACCCCTGGTTGAGAACCACTGGTCTACAGCTTATTTTTAATCTGCCAATAAAAGGGTTGGTATAATCCTTCCAATACACACCTGCTATGCTGAACTTCACTAACAGGTATAAAATACAGTGGGGGAAAATCACTAGGCTAAAATCTCTGTTACACATTATTTCCTGCGGCATCTGCCAGTGGCTTAAAGATGCCCATGATCTGACAAAGATTAATTGATAACATGAATATTACTTCAAGAAAACCATGTCACTTCAGCTTCACATGTTGTTTATGACGCTGAGCCCTCATCGTCATCAATAATGCAATTCAGCTGCTCATTACAACCCTCCACCACAAACTCAGTTGTCTGTCATTAAAGTAGTTGATTAGCAGGGATGAGTCTGATGAATAACAGACAACCAGACTGTCAAGGTTCCTCCCCCACTCTGAACTCTAGGGTACAGATGTGGGGACCTGCATGAAAAACCTCCTAAGCTTATCTTTACCAGCTTAGGTCAAAACTTCCCCAAGGTAACAAATATTACCCCCGTTATCCTTGGAATGGCCGCTACCACCACCAAACTAATACTGGTTACTGGGGAAGAGCTGTTTGGACGCGTCCTTCCCCCCAAAATACTTCCCAAAACCTTGCACCCCACTTCCTGGACAAGGTTTGGTAAAAAGCCTCACCAATTTGCATAGGTGACCACAGACCCAAACCCTTGGATCTGAGAACAATGAAAAAGCATTCAGTGTTTTACAAGAAGACTTTTAATAAAAAATAGAAGTAAATAGAAATAAAGAAATCCCCCCTGTAAAATCAGGATGGTATATATCTTACAGGGTAATTAGATTCAAAAACATAGAGAACCCCTCTAGGCAAAACCTTAAGTTACAAAAAAGATACACAGACAGAAATAGTTATTCTATTCAGCACAATTCTTTTCTCAGCCATTTAAAGAAATCATAATCTAACACATACCTAGCTAGATTACTTACTAAAAGTTCTAAGACTCCATTCCTGTTCTGTCCCCGGCCAAGACGACTACAGACAGACCCCCAAACCCTTTGTTTCTCTCCCTCCTCCCAGCTTTTGAAAGTATCTTGTCTCCTCATTGGTCATTTTGGTCAGGTGCCAGCGAGGTTACCTTTAGCTTCTTAACCCTTTACAGGTGAGAGGAGCTTTCCCCTGGCCAGGAGGGATTTCAAAGGGTTTTACCCTTCCCTTTATATTTATGACACGCCCCCCAAATCTCAGCTAGGGTGAAACACTGGCTGGGATTTCTTCCTGGAGCTCTAGGAAAACAGAGTTAATAAGACACATGCATCTCTAAATATACTACCAAGTACATAAGGACTAACAATATTTTCCACATCTCAAGGACGATTTTAACCAGTTGATTCTGGGAAACTTTCACGGGAGAGTGCATCAGCCACTTTGTTAGAAGCTCCTGAGATGTGTTGGATGTCGAAATCAAAATCTTGGAGAGCTAAACTCCACCGAAGAAGTTTTCTGTTAGTTTCTTTGACGGTGTGAAGCCACTTTAGTGCAGCATGGTCGGTTTGCAGGTGGAAACGCCATCCCCAAACATATGGGCGTAGCTTTTCCAGAGCGTAGACAATGGCATAACATTCTTTTTCAGTGACTGACCAGTTGCTTTCCCTCTCAGACAGTTTTTTGCTGAGAAACACTACAGGGTGGAATTCTTGATCAGGTCCTTTCTGCATTAAAACTGCTCCCACACCACGCTCGGATGCATCTGTGGTTACTAGGAACGGTTTGTCAAAGTCTGGGGCCCTTAGTATAGGGTCAGACATGAGTGTCGCTTTAAGCTTGTTAAAGGCCTTCTGACACTTTCCGGTCCACTGAACAGCATTTGGCTGTTTCTTTTTGGTTAGGTCTGTCAGTGGGGCAGCGATTTGGCTGTAGTGCGGTACAAATCGTCTGTAATAACCGGCCAAGCCTAAGAAGGATTGAACCTGTTTCTTTGACTTTGGGACAGGCCACTTTTGGATAGCATCCACTTTGGCCTGTAGGGGGCTGATAGTTCCTTGACCCACCTGGTGTCCAAGGTAAGTCACTCTGTTTAGGCCTATTTGACACTTCTTAGCCTTAACAGTTAGTCCTGCCTCCCTTATGCGCTCAAGGACTTTTTGTAGATGTTCCAGGTGGTCTGCCCAGGAATCCGAAAATATGGCCACATCGTCAAGGTAGGCGACTGCATATTCTCCTAATCCCGCTAGGAGACCATCTACAAGTCTTTGGAAAGTGGCGGGTGCATTTCGCAGCCCGAAAGGGAGTACATTAAATTCATACAGCCCGAGATGTGTGATGAAGGCTGACCTTTCCTTGGCAGATTCATCTAGCGGTACCTGCCAGTACCCCTTGGTTAAGTCCAAGGTAGAGATGAACTGGGCCCTTCCCAGTTTCTCTAATAGTTCATCTGTGCGTGGCATGGGATAGTTGTCTGGGCGAGTTACAGCATTTAGCTTACGGTAGTCCACGCAAAAACGTATTTCCCCATCTGGTTTGGGAACTAGAACCACTGGAGATGCCCATGCACTTTCAGAGGGGCGGATTACACCCATCTGTAACATATCCTGGATCTCCCATTCTATAGCAGTTTTAGCTTGAGGAGACACCTGGTAAGGTTGGACCCTAATTGGGTGAGCATTACCTGTGTCAATGGAGTGGTATGCCCGTTCAGTCAGTCCTGGGGTGGCTGAGAACGTTGGCGCGTAGCTAGTGCACAGCTCCTGGATCTGCTGTCGCTGCATACGCCCAAGGGTCATGGAGAGGTTCACCTCTTCCACACCACCAGCACATTTCCCTTCGTAGTAGACACCTTCAGGCCACTCAGCGTCGTCTCCTCCCTGGGCTGTAAACTGACAAACCTTTAATTCTCTGGAATAAAAGGGCTTTAGAGAATTAATATGATACACCTTAGGCTTTCGGTTGGAGGTGGGGAATGCTATGAGATAATTAACAGCTCCCAGGCGCTCCTGGACCACGAATGGCCCTTCCCACGATGCTTCCATTTTATGGGCCTGGAGCGCCTTTAAGACCATGACCTGGTCTCCTACTTTGAAGGAACGCTCTCTGGCATGTTTATCATACCAGGCTTTTTGCTCTTTTTGAGCATCCTGTAAGTTTTCTCTAGCAAGGGCTAAAGAGGTTCGGAGGGTGTTTTGTAGGTTGGTTACAAAGTCCAGAATGTTAGTTCCTGGAGAAGGTGTAAATCCCTCCCATTGCTGCTTCACCAACTGCAATGGCCCCTTAACCTCACGGCCATATACAAGTTCAAATGGGGAAAACCCTAAACTGGGATGTGGTACAGCTCTGTAGGCAAAGAGCAACTGCTGCAATACTAGGTCCCAATCATTGGAGTGCTCATTTACGAATTTACGTATCATGGCCCCCAAAGTTCCATTAAACTTCTCCACCATGCCATTTGTTTGATGATGGTAAGGAGTGGCAACCAAGTGATTTACCCCATGAGCTTCCCAAAGGTTTTTCATAGTTCCTGCCAGGAAATTAGTCCCTGCATCTGTGAGGATGTCGGAGGGCCAACCTACCCTGGCAAAAATGTCTGCTAGTGCCTGGCACACACTTTTAGCCCTGGTGTTGCTTAGAGCTACTGCTTCCGGCCATCGGGTGGCAAAATCCATGAAAGTCAGTATGTACTGCTTTCCTCTGGGTGTCTTTTTCGGAAAAGGACCCAGAATATCCACAGCTACTCGCTGAAATGGAACTTCAATGATGGGGAGTGGCTGGAGAGGAGCTTTGACCTGGTCTTGGGGTTTTCCCACTCTTTGGCACACCTCACAAGACTGGACATAGGTAGAAACATCCTTGCCCATTCCCTCCCAGTGGAATGACCCCCCCAAACGGTCTTTGGTCCTGTTCACCCCAGCATGGCCACTAGGGTGATCATGGGCTAAGCTCAAGAGCTTGGCCCGGTATTTAGTTGGAACTACCAACTGTCTCTGAGGATGCCAGTCTTCCTGGTGTCCCCCAGAAAGAGTTTCCTTGTATAAAAGTCCTCTTTCTACAACAAACCTGGATCGATTAGAAGAGCTGAGAGGCGGTGGGTTGCTCCGTGCCGCCGTCCAAGCTCTCTGGAGGCTTTCATCTGCTTCCTGTTCGGTCTGGAACTGTTCCCTTGATGCTGGAGACATCAGTTCCTCATTGGATTGGGGACATAGGCTTGGTCCCTCTGGAAGCGATATAGGGGATGGAGCTGTTTCTGTTGACTGTGAACCGCTCTCCGCTGGTGCACTATGTTGGGATTCAGGCTCCGGCTGAGCCTCTTGTGTAGGGTTATCGGCTGCTGCCAGTTCAGGTTCGGTGGGGCCCTCTGGTGTTGAGGTTGCAAGTACTGGATTCAGTGCTGGCACGGGGTCTGGTGTTGGTTGTTTGGCTGGTTCCGGTTCTGGGACTGGTTCCGTCTGGGTCTCTGGGACTGGATCCACTACTGCTGTTGCAGACATTGGCCTGGGGTCCAGGTCCATCACCTCTGACTGGGTCCTGATAGAAGTTTCCGGAACAGAGCTAGGCCTCACGGCTTGTTTAGCCTGGTTGCGGGTGACCATTCCCACCCTCTTGGCCTGCTTCACATGATTGGCCAAGTCTTCCCCCAACAGCATGGGGATGGGATAATCATCATAGACTGCAAAAGTCCACATTCCTGACCAGCCCTTGTACTGGACAGGCAACTTGGCTGTAGGCAAATTGAAAGAGTTGGACTTGAAGGGTTGAATCGTCACTTGGATCTCTGGGTTGATTAAATTGGGGTCCACTAAGGAAGCATGGATAGCTGACACTTGTGCTCCGGTGTCCCTCCACGCGGTGACCTTCTTCCCACCCACACTCACAGTTTCCCTCCGCTCCAAGGGTATCTGGGAGGTATCTGGGCCTGTGGACCTCTGGTGTGATTCCGGTGCAATGAACTGTAACCTGTTGGGGTTCTTGGGGCAGTTGGCCTTTACATGCCCCAGCTCGTTACATTTAAAACATCGTCCAGCTGACGGGTCACCGGGGCGAGGTGGGTTGCTGGAGAACGGGGTGGTGGGACGATAAGGGGTCTGGAGGGTTCTTTGGGAGGTAGGTGGGGCTTTGGGCGGCCCCCGGTAATAGGGTGTGGTCTGGGGTGGTCCCTTCTGGTCTCCGCTCCAACTGCGACCAGTTTTCTTCTTCTCTGCCACCTCCACCCATCTGGCTCCAATCTCTCCTGCCTCAATTACAGTTTTGGGTTTCCCATCTAGGATGTATCTTTCTATTTCCTCAGGAACACCCTCTAAGAATTGTTCCATTTGCATTAGGAAGGGCAAATTTACTGGAGATTCAACACTTGCTCCTGATATCCAGGCATCCCAATGTTTTACAATGTGGTAGGCATGTCGGGTAAATGACATGTCTGGTTTCCACCTTAGGGCTCTGAACCTCCGACAAGACTGCTCGGGTGTTATCCCCATTCTGACTCTCGCCTTGGATTTAAACAGTTCATACTTGTTCATGTGTTCTTTAGGCATTTCAGCTGCCACCTCAGCTAAGGGTCCACTGAGCTGCGGCCTCAGCTCTACCATGTATTGGTCAGTAGAGATGTTGTACCCAAGGCAGGCCCTTTCGAAGTTTTCTAAGAAGGCCTCAGTATCATCACCTGCCTTGTAGGTGGGGAACTTTCTGGGATGGGAAGTGGTACCTGGAGAAGGATTGCTAGGGTTTGTTGGTATATTCTGCTGGGCCTTTATCCTCTCCATCTCCTCCACATGCTTCCTTGCCTCCATTTCCCTCTTGTGGGCAGCCTCCTGTACCTCCTTCTCCAGCCGCATGAGTTCTATCTGTCTTTCATGTTCCCTTTGTTTTTCCTCAGCCTGAAATTTGGCTAATTCCAGCTGTAGTCGAGCTGAGGATTTGGCCATTCTAACCTCTCTGTTTTTAACTAACTTTACACCCGAGGTTTAGAAATAAACAAACAAAACTTGGCTGTAAACTTTTGCTGTGCTGGAATAGAGTACCTATTCTCTGATAGTGATTGTCAGCCTACAGAAAAAGACAATTCCCTTGTCTCTGCTCTGGGCCCAAATTAAAGCAAAAAACCTCCAACTACTTGGAAAACTGCTTACCCAGCCCAAAGAAAAAAAAAAATTTCTTTTCAAACCTGTGCTCCTTGTAAAACAAAAAAAAAAAAATCAAAATCCTAAAAAAAAACCCTGCCACTTTTGTCTCCAGGCAAATGGGTAGAGCACACACCCCCTATTTACTTTTAGGAAGAAAAGAAAAAAAAAAAAACCTCTGGGTTGGAAGACTGTGAATTTCCCTGCAGGAGTTAAGTACCCTGCCTCCAGGCAAGAAAACCTGCAATTCACAAGATAATCCCCTTTTGTCTCTGCTTGGCCACAAAGCAGAGAGAAACCAAGCTGCTTTCAGTTTCAAAGCTGCCTTCTGGACTTCCTAAAAATTCCTTTTTAAAATCTGTATTTCTAGTTCAAAAAATCTCAACTGGATCTCAAAATGATTTCAGGTTAATCCCACCACTGTGCCACCATGTCAAGGTTCCTCCCCCACTCTGAACTCTAGGGTACAGATGTGGGGACCTGCATGAAAAACCTCCTAAGCTTATCTTTACCAGCTTAGGTCAAAACTTCCCCAAGGTAACAAATATTACCCCCGTTATCCTTGGAATGGCCGCTACCACCACCAAACTAATACTGGTTACTGGGGAAGAGCTGTTTGGACGCGTCCTTCCCCCCAAAATACTTCCCAAAACCTTGCACCCCACTTCCTGGACAAGGTTTGGTAAAAAGCCTCACCAATTTGCATAGGTGACCACAGACCCAAACCCTTGGATCTGAGAACAATGAAAAAGCATTCAGTGTTTTACAAGAAGACTTTTAATAAAAAATAGAAGTAAATAGAAATAAAGAAATCCCCCCTGTAAAATCAGGATGGTATATATCTTACAGGGTAATTAGATTCAAAAACATAGAGAACCCCTCTAGGCAAAACCTTAAGTTACAAAAAAGATACACAGACAGAAATAGTTATTCTATTCAGCACAATTCTTTTCTCAGCCATTTAAAGAAATCATAATCTAACACATACCTAGCTAGATTACTTACTAAAAGTTCTAAGACTCCATTCCTGTTCTGTCCCCGGCCAAGACGACTACAGACAGACCCCCAAACCCTTTGTTTCTCTCCCTCCTCCCAGCTTTTGAAAGTATCTTGTCTCCTCATTGGTCATTTTGGTCAGGTGCCAGCGAGGTTACCTTTAGCTTCTTAACCCTTTACAGGTGAGAGGAGCTTTCCCCTGGCCAGGAGGGATTTCAAAGGGTTTTACCCTTCCCTTTATATTTATGACACAGACTGTGGAAGGAAGAGCTGAAGAAAACACACCATTGTTTAGTACAACATAGTCTGTATCAGTGTGAGGTTATGATTCCCCTGCATGCAGACAGTGACTGCAAGCACCCCTTAAAATAGAGCAATACAAGTAGCAAAGATCTGAAAGCAGCAGGTGTGGAAATTTCAAGGAATCAGTTCAAAGAAAGATGTTAAGTAGCAGTATTTGCTTGTTCATCTGTTCCAGTGGTTCTCAACCAGGGGTCTGGGAGCCCCTGGGGGGCAATAAGCAGGTTTCAGGGGTTCACCAAGCAGGGCTGGCATTAGACATGCTGGGGCCCAGGGCAGAAAGCCGAAACCCCACCGCATGGGGGTGAAGCCCAGGGCCCCAAGCTCCACCACCTGAGGTTGAAGCCAAAGCCTAAGCAACTTAGCTCTGCTGGGCCTCCTGTGGTGTGGGGCCCCAAGCTATTGCCCGGCTTGCTACCCCCCTAATGCCAGTCCTGCCTTTTATATGCAGAAAAAGTTGTTATGGCACAGGTTGGCCATGGAGTTTTTATAGCATGGAGTGGAGGGGGCCTCAGAAAGAAAAGGGTTGAGAACCCCTGCTCTATCACACAATCATACTGCAGGGAGTGTGCAATCAGTAAGCAGCCAGCAAGCTCTTACTGGTGCCCGTGCCCCATAAACACTACAAGCATCTATGCAATGGCTAATTCACAGGTGTCTATGACCAGACATATTACACAGAGATGGAGTGAGAGATTACAGTTGCCCATCTACCTTTGGAGAACACCATGATATGCAGCTGTACTGGATGCTCACAGACAGAGTAAGTCTACTGCACCTATTAAATGCTGCTCAACCCCCAGGACTAGATCAAATGATCAAACTTCCATTTGAATTTAATAGATAGTACAATATGAGAAATAGACTGTGATTACGTAAGTATACATAAAGAATCAGAATTAAGGTGGAGCACTGAGCTTTAATTGATAGTTCTTGACATTGGAGTGCTCCATTTTACAATCTTCACACAGTATCAGTATTTTAAATTTAATTTTCTAAATTTGGTGGACTTGTTTGTTTGTGGAGGTACTACAGGGTAAAAAGCAAAGGGCACTTCAGTCTCCAAGGTTTCCAAGCTCCTTGGGTCTGAAAAAAATTGCAAATGGAAGTTGTAATATCTCTATATATAATTTTGAACTAATTGGCTTCAGTGCCATTGTCCTTTAACAAAGATCATTAGAACCCCGTTGCTTTTGACAGAGGGTTGTGGATAATCAGAGAAAACATACACCTCCGTCTTGTTTTGGTAAATACCTAATAAAGTTACTTAGCCTCACTGTGCCTCAGTTAGCCCACTTGTAAAATAAGGATTAATATTATTAATCAGGTTTATTATGGTAGTTCCTAGAAACCAACCAAGAATGGGCCCTGCTGTGCTAGGCACCGTACAAACAGAGTAGTAATCAATCTCTTACCCAAAGAGCTTATACCAAAGGAATATTTACTAACATCACAGATATGGTAGGAGATCTCACTAAATTACAGTTGTAAAGTTTAAAACCTTCCTAAGGTCACTGGTTGGAAGAAGAATAATTCTATTCTAGTCTATCTTGTATACATTCTTATACCATACATAATGCACTGCTGGAAGAATTCAGATATTTGAATACCTTCCAGCAGTGCATTACGAGTATGTCTACACTACAATCAGGAAGCGTGATTACAGCATACGTAGACATACCAAAGCTAGCTTTGATCTAGGCTGCTTGAGTACCAATATCAGGGAAGCCACAGCAGCACAGGTGCCAGCTGCTTGAGGGTCCTAGGTGGGCAAGGCTAGCCAGTACTGCAGCAACTTCACTACTAGTGTTACTCAAGCTAGCTTTGACCTACTACAGACCATCTACACTTCAAACTTCCAGCTCAGGCAGACTAGCTTTGATTGGACTAGCATGCTAAAAATAGAAGTGTACCTGCAGCAGCGCAGGTGGTAGGGTGGGGTAGCTGCCCAACTAAGTACTTAGGGTCCTGGGCAGGATTGTACTTGGGATATCAAGCCTGTCCCACTGCTTGTACCTCCTGGGCTATACTTCTAATTTTAGCATGCTCACTATAGGGCATTTGGTAGCCACAGATTTATGAAATGCTGGCTTTTCCAAAACATTTGCTTTGATTGTTTGCCAGGTTTGGACCAAAGCATGACATCCAACATTCCACTATATTGTTATATCACCGCATCTGCATATGCACTGCATCTGAAGTTAAAACCAGACTTTTCATATTGCATGTCCATCAGGATACATTTTCAAATGTTCTCAATTTTTTTTAATATGTCCAGATTTTTCAAACTGTAGCAAAGGTTCAGCCACTTTTAGTTTTCCTTTAAATGTGAGAATATTTCTTCTACCAGAGTATTTTCCCCATTCTTCCATAACTCAAAAACGGCTGAATACATTTTCCCTGTGAGTTAACACACAAGTACCTTTGCGCAGAGACCAAATATAGAAAATTCCGCCAAATAGGTGAATGTTTTGGAAATCTGAGCATATGAAAACAGAAGGAAACTGTTTATCAGTCGTATTGTTCAAGTGAATTGTGTGCTTAGCACAATGATGTCTTGGTCCCTGACTGGGGCCTTTGCTAGCTACCATGTACAAATAATAAAAGAATAGCATGCACAATCAAGCAAACCCTATCATATCTTCAAGAACAAGTTGTTCAAACATTTAAGTTGATATTTTGATGTGCCCAAAGTTTGTTTCCTGTATAGTCAATACAAACAAGGATCCAGTTTTCAAACACATCCAAAAGGTTGATTCTCAGCTGCTGGAATCTTATGTGACCAAAATTATAAGTACAGACAACAGAAAATTATTGTGATGCTTGAAAAAAAATCAGAGCTATTTTACAACTAAACATCAATGATTAGAGTTAGTTACCCATGTTTTTGTTGGTTTGCATAACTTTTACATTATCTATCCAAGTAAAGCCTATCAGCACCTACTGCTGGACAGAAATATTGATACAAACATAAAACTCTCCTTTATGATAGATTCAGAGCAAATGTGTTTCTGTAATCAACTTGTAAAGCTAAAATTTACAAAAATGAGAATCTTCCTATCTGAATTAGCAATTATAGTTTATCCACTTAAATTCACAGTTATGTCACAAGAGCATAGAAAAAGAGCTAGTTTTTATTATTCTTACAAAGTTGTTATGTAATAACAGGGAGCAGGGGTAGTGGAGGACACTGGGGATACAGAACTGGCAGTCTGTGGTCTCCTGCTGATCCCCTGGAATCTGTGCAGACAAGACTCCAGCCTCTTCTACCACTGAAAAAAGAGCAGTCTCAGCCTACCTCCCAATGGAGCAATTCTAAACCGAACCCGGTCAGATACACGCACAACATACATGAGCTAATATTGACACAAGATGGTAGGAACTGTAATATCCTCTGAATAGACACAATTCCATCATAATTACTTTCCTGTACCTCTGGAGGAGCGATAAGCAGATGGTAGGAGAGGTTAAATCACTATGTGGCTTCAAAGAGGTCCGTACTATTTTTGTTGCTGAGTATTTTTCATTGAAATGGAATGAGCTGTCCATTTTTAATATTATTGGGGGAATTAATTATGTAAGGATGCCTAAAGAATGAGATTGGTAATTAATCGAAAAGAGATACATAAAATAACTAAACAAATAATGATCATCAATATTTATGTAAAGATTAAGAAAGAAACAAAGTGCAACAGTTCCCCCTATTGGCTCCACAAAAACCAGGTTACTAACAAATACTGTTCCCAGAGTGGCACTCACATTTTATTATATTACATTACTGGTACATAAGCAAGAAAAAATATATATACAAAAGAAAAGATTAATTTCAACTGCATAAGAAAATAATCAAATTTTTCCAAATGGTAGAGGACAAAGTGTTATTTTCAACCTTGAGGAAATGCTACAGACAGTGAAGAGTAAAAATAATACTGAATAAACCTCTGAGTGTTCTTAGGTTTACTTTTAGCTACTCAAAATAAAGAAGGAAATGCAAAAATGACATTAAAGAAAGGTAAAGAGTTCACACAGCATTTCAATTAAGTTCTAAATTAGGGCTGCTATTTCTGGGCCTGTTACCTATGATGATGTGAATGATTCTGGCACAAGGCAAGTATCCATTCCCTCCCAGCTGGTGTTGTAAACACTGCCCCTGACCATTCCTAAGGTTCTCCTGCAAACCAGCATCCCTTCCTTATCTAGATTGAATTACAGCCAGGTCACTTCCACCAAGATTTTAATTCAGTGAAGCAGACTCTGGCAGTAAGACTATAAAAAGGTGGAGTTAATGAAGAGAGAACATTAATAACGCTGCAGTGGAAGACATCTCACAATGGCCATGAAAAATTAAAGGAAAAGGTAAAGCCCACAGGTGAAAGGCCCTGCAATAAAAAAGCAGTTACACACTGGGAAGAAGGGCTTGGATGCTGCTCCATAAGTCCCCATTATCTACTTGCCTATTTGCTCCAAACCCCTCCCAGATGCCCCCTGAAGCTAAATCTATTGTGAGGGAGGCTGTAGGATGTTGTAGTGGGGTTATAGTTCTACTTACATGTGACTTTTTTTTTTTTTTTTTTTTACACATTGTGAAAGAACACAAAATCAGATGAAAACCAAAGAATGGCAAAAACCTGGCGGGGCCGCAGCACTACGGCGGTTTGGCCTGGCCTCTGCCCCCCTCCACACAGGCCAACGCCAAACTGGAGTGGTGCTGCGGCCCTGTGCACCAGGTCACAACACCGGCGTGGGAGCAGGCCCGGGCCCTGCCGGGGAGAGCGTGGGGTGGATTTATTCGCCAGCACCCCCCGGCCGGCCCTCCTCTCCTCCGTACCTGGAACTTTGCTTTAATCCCCCCCGCGGGGGGTGGGGGCAGGACGCCCCCCAGCCTCTTACCCCGGGGCAGGACCTGACCCGACCCATCCCCACCCCCGGGGCAGGATCTGGCCCGACGTGGGCAGGTGGTAGCACGAAATAACACGAATTTCCCGAACAATACGACGGAGCAGTCCGAGCCCCACGGAGCTGCGCGGCTCTAGGCGGGAGCCCCGGGATCGAGCGCCGGGCGGAGGCCGATCCGCGGACGCCCCCGCAGCACGAACGCTCCGTGGCCTGCAAGGGCCCGCGGCTCCAAGCCCGCCGCCGGCGCGCGCCACACCAGCAATTAACGGCCCCAGCCAGTCATCGTCACCGCGTCGCTTTGCCCCCGCCCCCGCCCCCGCCCCGCACGGGCGCGCGCTGCGAAGCGCCGAATGCTCGCGGGGACGCGCCGTTTCTATGGGGACCGGCATCCACGGCAGCGGCGGCCGTTTTGGACCCTCCACCAACTGCCAGCCGGGACCCCGCCATGTCCCGGCGGCGGTGCGCCAGCGCCGGGCTGAGCTGGCAGCAGGACCAGGCGCTGGGCAGCACCATGCGCATCGTGCGGGAGCTGGGCCCCACCGGCTTCGTGCTGCGGGAGGAGGGCGGGCCCGCGCACCGGGTACGGAGAGAAGGGAGTGGGGAGCGCAGGGGCGGGCTCGCTATAAGGCCCGCGGTGCCGCGCCAGCCCTGCCCGCCGCTGGGTGCTGAGTGACCCGCCGCCCCGCAGCGTCTGCCGGGGCGCCAGCCAAGGGGGCCGCGAGGTCCCCCCCGAGGCCCCCGCTCGGCTGCGCCGCGACCGACGCCGCTGTCCGTCTGTTTCCCCAGGTGCTCCTGGGGGAGCCCCACTCCTGCAGCTGCGCCACGTTCCTGAGGGAGAAGGAGCTGTGCAGCCACATCTGTTGGTAAAGGCGTTGTTCCTGGGGCCTCTCCCCCCGCTCCACCCCGGCTACGGGGCAGTGCCAGCCCTTACTCCTGCCTTTCCTCCAGGGAAGATGAAGCACTGGTGGGACAGATCAGGTGTCAAAACAGGACTTGCTGAAACAAACCCCCTTACCTCTTAACTTCGTAGTACACATGAAAGAGCAGGGAAGGAACCCAAGAATGAGGGGGCTGAATTGCTACCAATCATGTGCAATTTTCTCATTAAAGTTACCTATTTTAAATGTAGAATGGAGGGTAGAAAATTTCATATCTTTCTGAAAGAGAGTAGTGGGAGTGAAGTTACAGACCAGTGGTCTGTCTTCAGATTCAGGTAAATTACAAACCCCTCGGTTAACATCAACTGCTGGGGACCTACGAGCTGTGCTTGCTGTAAAGGAAAAGTGGTTGCTTTCTAATTTATCAGTTTGCTCTAGCACCTCTTCTTTGATACCCTGATCTCTGAGAGGACTTCATCTTTATTACCAGGAGAAAGCAGGCCTAGGATAGATATCTGCCACCTTTACTGCAAGGACTTTACTTGCAACTTTAAGGCATTTTTGACTAACCATCTCATTTTATTTAACTCTCCCCTTCTAAAGTTTCTAGAGTATTATGTTTTGGTATCTTATTTCCTCATTCCACTCAGGGTGTTGTTACTATTTAATGGCTATTTCTACTTTTTGAATTAATGCTTGTGTATCACATAAGACTCAAACAACAAGTTTCTCCTCATGTTTGCTCTAGAATTAACTTTTCCAAAAAGCAATCCATTAAAGCATGAAATTGTTTCTCTAAATGTTATGCCAGTGTGCAATTTAACCAATTAGATGTAGTCAATTATGTATTTCCACTCTAAGAGAATTCTTTGACTGTGAAAACAAAATAGTGGATGAAAGAGAACAGGTGGATGTAATTTTCATTTGGATTTCAAAAGTGTCCCTCACAAGAGACTCTTAAAGAAACCAAATAGATCTGGGGTAGTAGCTAAAGTACTGTCATGGATTAGAAAATGGCAAAGAAATGGGGGGAAATAGCAAAAAATAATTAGTAGTTTTGAGCTTTCAAACAACTGGCAGAGGCACAGAGGACCCCAGTTTGGATAAGACCTCATTTGTAGCTTAGCACTATAAACTTTTGTTCTTACAGTTTTAGTCCTAATATTTTCTCTCTGAAGTATTTAAGATGGCTGTTGTCCTTGAAATGTAAATGTGATGGGTTCGGTCACAAAAACTTCCTTGGGACTGTCACTTGACGTGCTGGAATGACCTCTGAACCCATTTTCTCTGCCAGCTTCGGACTCCAGAACCCTGCCTTGTTGAGCCAGACTTGCTAGCCTGCTGCAACACAGACCCAGGTCTGGTCCACACCCCACAAAGCTACAGACTTTAACCAAAAAGTGCTCAGCAGGTCACTTATCTCCAGCACCCAGACATCCAGCTCCCAATGGGATCCAAACCCCAAATAAATCCGTTTTACTCTGTATAAAGCTTATACAGGGTAAACTCATAAATTGTCCGCCCTCTATATCACTCAGAGAGATATGCACAGCTGTTTGCTTCCCCAGGTATTAATCGCTTACTCTGGGTTCAATAATGAACAAAAGTGATTTTATTAAGAATAAAAAGTAGGATTTAAGTAGTTTCAGATGGAACAAAGTAAGTCACCAAGCAAAATAAAGCAAAAACACACAGTCTAAGCGTAATACATTAAGAAACTGTTTACAGTTAATGTAAAATCTCACACGCAGAGATGTTCCAATACGCTTCTTTCACAGATTAGACTCCTTCCCAGTCTGGGCCCAATCCTCTTCCCAAGTACAGTCTTTGTTAGTTGCAGCAGACATCTTTAGGTGGAAACTAGGGGTGTTCTCATGACTGGCCGCCCTCTTTGTTCTGTTCCACCCGCTTTTATAGCTTTGGCACAAGGCGGGAATCTTTTGTCTCTCTGGGTCCCCACCTCTCCTTCTAAAAGGAAAAGCAACAGGTTTAAGATGGATTCCCGTATCAGGAGGTAGGTTTCAGAGTAACAGCCGTGTTAGTCTGTCTTTGCAAAAAGAAAAGGAGGACTTGTGGCACCTTAGAGACTAACCAATTTATTTGAGCATGAGCTTTCGTGAGCTACAGCTCACTTCATCGGATGCATGCCGTGGAAACTGCAGTAGACATTATATACACAGAGACCATGAAACAATACCCCCTCCCACCCCACTGTCCTGCTGGTAATAGCTTATCTAAAATGATCATCAAGTTGGGCCATTTCCAGCACAAATCCAGGTTTTCTCACCCTCCGCCCCCCCCACACACAAACTCACTCTCCTGCTGGTAATAGCCCATCCAAAGTGACCACTCTCTTCACAATGTGTATGATAATCAAGGTGGGTCATTTCCAGCACAAATCCAGGTTCTCTCACTCCCTCACCCCCCTCCAAAAAACCACACACACAAACTCACTCTCCTGCTGGTAATAGCTTATCAAAAGTGACCACTCTCCCTACACACTCCCTACAATACATTCACATGTCCTTCCTGTGGGACCCCAGCTTCCATTCTTTCAGGGCTGGCCCACACGTACCCAGGAAGGTTTGCAAGTAAACAGAGCCATTTACAACCAATTGTCCTAGTCAGTGGGAGCCATCAAGATTCTAAACCACCATTAATGGCCCACATTTTGCATAATTACAATAGGACCTCAGAGTTATACCTCATATTTCTAGTTTCAGATACAATAATGATACATGCATACAAATAGGATGAATACATTCAGATTATAAGCTTTGTAATGATACCTTACAAGAGACCTTTTGCCTAAAGCATATTCCAGTTACTCATAAGCATATTCACACTCATAAGCATATTTCCGTAAAACATTATGGAGTGCAACGTCACAGTAAAGTTGAAAGTAATAGCCAGTAGTTAGCTTTAGTTGACTTCCACAAGCTGATGGTTATTTTATTATCATTGTTAGGATATTGTTGAAAAAATTCAAAATTCCAAGAAACCATGAATGTAAGTATAATTATTTTTGCTTGCTTGTTTTATCTTGCATATAGAGTTTAAAGGCAAAGTTCTCTGGAGGTTGGATAAGCTCAGCTTTTAGATCAATGATTGTTTTCCCTTAACTAGCATACCAACATTTTTATGCTTTGGGGCATTTTCAGAATTCTGAAACATGATACCTTTTTCCTATCTGTAATACTGCTGCTAAAGGTACAACTGTAAAGTACTTAAAGAAAAATCTAGTCATTTGCAACACTTTCAGGGCCTTAGAGTAGAAGATCATGTGATTTAATAAAGCACATATCCCACTCAGAGTATCCTAAAACATTTTCAGATCCAAGTACTTCATTGATTTGGCAAACATATAATCCATTTTGCACTTGGACAGATTCTGCACGGCACCTAGTACTACTCATTACAGTAAGTGAAACTCCCTTCTAGCCATGTTTGTGCCACACAGATTCTGGGGGTGATGGGTCTCCTGGAATAAATTAATAGCTGCAGTTTTGGGTTGCTTCTGATCATAGCTAATACATATACACCACCATATTTTGGTACTGTTTCAGGAAACTTGACTTGAGTTGTACAGAAAAACCTTTGAACCAATTTTGCCATAAAGATCAGATTTAGATGTGAAGTTGTACAAAACTATCATTACAAATTGCAAATGAGAAATGAAGATTTACAACATTTCTGGCAGTAGAAGCACTGACAGAGTTGGTTCACTGCAGATGATTTAGCCCGACAGTTATTATAGCTGAGTATTAGTAAATGTAAAATTTTTGCCAAAGAGCTTTAATCTGAGTTTTCTATAGATGCTTTTCAGCTGGGTCTTCTGGAAGGAGAGATCAATGACATGCTTCAGGGATTACAGCAAGAACAGACCCTCCCCCCAAGAGCAAACACTCTCTCCACCAAAACATTTCAGAAAGAGGATGATGGATACATTAATCAGAAAGAAATTGATGCAGAGGCTATCTGTCCTATTTGCCAGGAAGAGCTACTAAAGAAAATGTTTCCCATCACTTACTGCAGGTTAGATATATAGTTTTTCTAGTTTGTTTTCATGGTGGAAACTCAGAAAATGTTTGTTATGTTAGCTAGTGATAGCAAGTTTCTACACAATTAATGTTGCAGGGGTCCCATTGGAGGGCTGGTCTTGACATGTAAAAATCATAATTTTAAATAGTTAATTTTTACCGATGGCTTTTTTTTTTATAAATGCTCTTTGAAACAAAGCAGTAGTAGTGCATGACTTTTGCATTGTAGCTGAAAAATTATTGTATTAATGATACTGGATTTTCTAAATGTTTATGGACAGGGTACAGTAATTGATGCCTGTTTCAGACCTTGTCTATTCTCTACAGTTTTGTCGACAAAAGTCAGCTTTCGTCGACAAAACAGTGGAAGTGTACACCCTGAAATGCTCCTCCTGCTGATGTAACTCCCCTGCTATGCAGACATAATAAAAGCACCTCAACAAGAGGCGGAGGACTTATGTCAGTGTAGTTAAGATGCTGCAGTGTCTGTGTAGACACTGAGTTCCTTACATTGGCTGTCATTCTTGTCAATTTCATGAAATTGACAAGAAAGCTGGCTTCTGGCTCCCCAGCCAGACTGCTGCCCTGTCTCCACTCCAAGCTGGGTTGCTTCCTGGCTCCCTGTTCCTCGCTGGGAATTCTGCTGCCCCTTGGGGTCCTGGCTCCCCGCTCCCCACCAGGAGCATGGCAGCTGACCAGATTCTAGGCACGAATATCCCCATCAAAGCCGAGAAACCCCTGTTGTCTGCCCCTGTCCCGTCCCTGCTACCAGCTGAGAGCATGGAAGCAAGAAGGACTCCCAGTGGGGAGCTTCGTGGAGCTGAGACCCCTGACTCTCAGTCCTCCACATTGCCCCTCTTCAGTTGGTGGAAGCACTTCTGCTGAGGACATGCACCACTGACAGAAGGAAGGTAGTGTGGACATCAGCCACTGCCGTAATTAATGTGGTGGCTGTAAGTTGACCTAAAATAGGTTGACTTAAGTTTGTATAGACATAACCTTACTTTTTGTAGGTACAGCTGTGGAAACAACGTTCACATCACATGCATGAAGATTTGGGCTGATCACCAGGGTGAATTGGAGAGTGACTCTGTGGTGAAGTGTCCCCTCTGTAGAGAAGAATTTGCACCATTAAAGCTCATTTTAGAAGAATTCAGAAACTCCACTCAGCTTGTGACTGCAGCAGAAAAAGAGAGACTTGACAAACACCTTGGACTCCCCTGTAATAACTGCAGAGCATTTCCAGTTGAGGGAAAATGCTACAAGTATGTACTTTTAAAACACTTCTAGTTTAACGTACAATTCCTTGTAACAACCTATACTTTACTACTTATTCCCCTTTGTCTTTATTATAACCAAACAATGTTTCTCTGTGAGTTAGATGACTTTGGTTCAAGTCTGATTATACACTTAACCCCTTGGTGCTGATTTCTGGTCAATTTACATTACAGTGATCAGTGTAACAGACTCCTAATGGGATCTTTAGCTCAATGATGTATGAGGTTGAGTCAGCACCTCAGAATTCCTTAGTGTAATGCATTTCATCTGAAGATTTATGGCTATATCCACTGAAACACACAAATAACTTTACTCACACAAGATGTTGCATTGCCAGTGATGAGAGTAAAATTATTTGTGTTTGCAGTGGTGTTGTAGATGTGTTTGT
This sequence comes from Lepidochelys olivacea, assembly GCF_965140295.1. Classification (NCBI taxonomy): domain Eukaryota; kingdom Metazoa; phylum Chordata; order Testudines; family Cheloniidae; genus Lepidochelys; species Lepidochelys olivacea. Next base: position 50,326,245 of record NC_140421.1, on the reverse strand, counting down.
GCCAAGATATTAGAGAGACAAGGTGGGTGAGGACACACAGGGTTCCGGAAGGTGCAGTCCAGGGAGGGGTTGTCATCTCTTACCCTTTAACCCACAATGCCTTGCCAGATCCCAGTTTGGGATGTTCACAGCCAGCAACAAGCATGCAGGTCAAGTGTCTGTGCACTACGCAGCCAGCCCTGGTTGAGGAACTCAGCAGCCTGTTGACGGCCCCTCTCTGGCTTCCACAAGTCTTGGTTAAGACCAAGGTGACCCCAATACATGCCCAGTCCCAAATTTTCCTCAAACCATGTACTCTGCAATGTCTAGCCCTCTCCTGGACAGTTCAGAGAAATAATAAGGTTTGTTTGTTCCTTTAAAGAAACAAAAGCACATCACAGCTTGTTTACTAGGGTAAATACACCATTCCCTGCAAACACATCACTAAGTTGGTTTATAATAAATTGATTTTATTTTTTAATAATAGGACAAAGGTTAAATGACACCAAGTAAAAGGAATAAAGTTAGAAAGGGTTAGGCCTGGTCTACACTACAGAGTTAGGTCAACGTAAGGCAGCTTATATCAACCTAACTTTGTAAGCATCTACACTACAATGTTCCTCCTGCCAATTTAACTCGCCTGCTGTGGCAATGTACTAACACCACGTCTGCAAGAGGTGTAGAGATTAGATCAATGTAGTTAGGTCAACACACTGTCCATGTAAGACACTGCATTGCTTACATTGCCTGTTGCTGCCTTTGACAGCCCAAGCCCCACCACCCCACCTAGGACAGACGGCCAGGGCTCTCAGTGCCAGGGCTCTGGCTTTCAGTGCCCCACAATGCCCCACTTAAGTCTGTGCAAGCACTCCTGGTGAGGACACACACTGCCTACAGAAGGGCAGAGTGTGGACATCAAGAGCCAATTTAATTACTACAGTGGCTGTAGGTCGACCTAACTTAAGTCGACTTAATTTTATAGCATAGACATGCCCTTAAAAGAAAAAAAAAATCTGAAAACACATCTAAAACTTTAATCTAGCTAGGTACAGGCTTTGTTCAAGACAGTTGTCTCTCACCAGTATTCTTCTCAGTTATGACTGACTTTTTCCTCAGTCTGGACCTTTCACAGAAGTACAAGATGCTGTCTACCCTTGTCTTCCTAGGTGAAGGATCTTTGCCTAAGCCCATTTCTCACCTATTTTCAGTTTCCAGAGACTTCAACCCCTCCTTGGTTGAAGGACTCATCTTTCTCATCTTGAAAAAGCACTGGCCCCTTGTCTGTCTAGTGATGGTTGCTCTGTGTAGCTCCACAGCTTGTCTGTTTCACCAACAGAAATTGATCCACTAAAAGATTTGCTGGACAGCTTGCCTCTCTCAAATTATTCATGTAATTGTTTGCCAAATCAGGGTCATTGTGCTGACTAGTTGCTTTTTCCTTTAGATCAGCTGTACTGAGAATTGCATCAAGGTCAAATGTACCAAAGCTATGTTGAACCATTTGTGTTTTAAATGAAATACTGTTTCGCTAGAATCATCTTTTCAATAAATATAGACAGCCATCAAGTTATTTATTTTAAAAAGTGATTGTTCAACCCAAAATCACCTTTGGAAAATATTTTGCCCATCCTCCCATGCAGCATGTGGCCACAAGGTTTGCTTTTTCCCTCCCCCCTTGCCCTTCTTACTGAGAAGGGCATCCTCCAGGATTCCTTCATCTTGAATTACTTCTTGAACAGTAAAAAGAAAAGGAGTACTTGTGGCACCTTAAAGACTAACCAGTTTATTTGAGCATCCGATGAAGTGAGCTGTAGCTCACGAAAGTTTATGCTCAAATAAATTGGTTAGTCTCTACAGTGCCACAAGTACTTCTTTTCTTTTTGCGAATACAGACTAACATGGCTGCTACTCTGAAACCTTCTTGAACAGTGTGCATGTGCCACTTCATCATGAGCTTTAGTATACTTAGGAGAAAAATACAGAAATGTTGCTGTACAGCAAGCTGAAGGAACGTATATGGGTTTTCTCCTTCAAGTATAGAATCCACCAATGGTTTTTTCTTTAGCAGACCCCTAAAACACTTTGAATGGAGGTACAGGACCCCTTTGGAAAGTTAAGACATAGTTCACAGACACCCAGGGGTCTGCAGACCACAGGTTGAAAACCACTGTTCTGTTGTAATGACAACTTTTTGCTGACCCCATTGAATTAGTCTGTGGACCCCCACAACACTGGCATACACTATTCACTTTTGTATAAAATTCAGCCAGAAAGAAAGCAACAGGTTTTATTTTCTAAAAACTTTCACTGGTGAAATGGGCTTGAGTTTGGATAATTTTATACTGTAATATGGGACTTCCTGATACTAAATAGTAGAATTTTCAACAAAGGTTTTTCATACATTAATAAGTTCTCCTAAACTTAACATTCCACTCCAACTACCTTATATTTTTGTTTTTTAGGTGCACTGAGTGTAGTGAATATCACCTATGCCATGAATGCTTCACTAGCGTTTGCCATCCTCCACATGTTTTCACCTTTCGACAGGTACAGAACTATATTTTATTGCATCATATCCAAAGCTCTCTAATGGTCAGACATAGAAAACATTTTATGTGGGAATGTAAAGCTGATCTTGTTTTTTAAAAATAAAAACCACTGTTACAATGACTGGGATTACTTGTGATGGACTGTAGACCACTATGAAATACTTAAATAGTGAGGAAGGAGTAGAACCATAAACTGAAATGGTCCTTCAAAATAGGCTCAATTGTGGGGGTGAGGAAGACAACATGACAGCTGCCTCTGTACTATTTGTCTTCTGTCTTGCTCTGGACCTTTCAAATTACTCTGCAGAACCTGGGAACAGACAGATAATGGGTCATTTCGGGGCTGGGGGACTGAATGCCGTCATCCCCTCTCCTGGCCCTCATGTCCAGTGGTATTTTCTATGAAAAAAATACAGAACCATACTGTATTAACTTCTTGGAGCCCCACTCCATGGTAGGATCACCCTTTTAAAAATGCTCAGGACAGCCACTAGCTGGAGGAGCCCAGTCAGCATAGCTATATTGGAACCACAGTGTCAGGGGAGTGCTGGGAGCACAGACCTAGATCTAAGGCATGGGGTTATCACTGTCGTCTAGCTTGGCCTTCCACTGTGCCCTACCCCAGGATCTAAAAGTCTTGGGCCGTGATCTAGCCTATTATCAGTTGGTGCATTTCCATAGTTAACTAATTTTTACATCATTAACTCACTGTGTAGAGTCAAGGCACAAACCATGTGAATGAGGATTGCCATAGGTTCAATGACAGGTTCAAGTGTATACATTTGATTTTTCTGCAGCTTTCCTTCTAAAGACCCAGAAATATTAACTCTTCAAGTTTACCATCCATAAGGATAAGTTTGTTTGGGTTTTTTTGTTTGTTAGACATAAGGGCCAAGATTGTCCTCACTGTTGTGAAAGACAGCACAGCACAGCACTTCAGAGCTTTTGCAAAACCTCATACAACAAGAGTGTCTTTTAAAATACAGGGACTTCAGTCAGAATGGCGATTAATCTGTTTTTGTTGCTACAGAAAAAATTTGTTAAATTGTTCATGGTTTTGTAAATCATGAAAAGAAAAACTCATATTTTGGCTACTGAAAATTGGAGGTCTTTTTCTCAATTACTTATTGCACCATATTCTGTGATCTTTCATTAGCTCTTTCTGTATTCAACAGAAGAGAAATCAGAGGTGGAGGTCACTTGACCAAGTTTCACAATTGTCAACTCCAGGAGGAAATTTAAAAAGCATTAATCCAGGCAGTAATTCTAAAGAAAAGATGTTACATCTTCAGGAGAAGTAAGATAAAAAAATTTTCATACTATTTAATGTAATCAATTTCAACATTCTTTAAAAACAATTTTTTTTCCAATTCATTAATATTTACTTTTGTTTATAGAAATGATCCTGTAAAGGGTAACAGGAAATGCTTTAGAGAAACCAGATGTGTATTAACTTTGTATCTTCTTAATCTTGTTAAAATAAAATTTTAAATGCACCTTGCAGGTGAGTGCGATTCTTCTCACCTGTGTTTAGAAACTAATGGCTTGAGCCTTGGAAAAACATTTGAAACCGTCACATTATGAACTAACCTTTGAATAGCTGTAACAAAATCTGCCAGCAAAAAGCAAAAGCTATGCATTTAAAAAATTTAATGTGTTTGTGGAATTTCTGAATGGAAAGAGAAAGTACCAGCAATATCATGAGAAAACCTTATGAAAATAGGCTTACCAGCCGGGATTGCAGATGAAAAAGATTTGGATAAATATGAGTTGAATTGATGTGCTTATTGAAATCAAACTCTTTGCAGTTCATTGATAACTAAGAGCTAGCATTGTACCTCTTTGTACTAGAACAGAATACTGCTGTAGTGCACTATGTAAACAAAATCTGTGTACACCTCACAGAAAGTCTTAGTGAGGAAGTATTGCCTTGTGGTTAAGACACTAGCCTGGGCCTCAGAACATAAGGATTAATTTCCGGGCTCAGCGCAAGCTCCCTATGTGACCTTGAGCAACTCACTTGACCCCTTTTGTGCCTTGGTTCTCCCAGAAATAAAAAGGAGATTATAATATTTCAACCAAAAGTTATAGGCTTGATGCAAGAATTACTTGAGTGAAATTCTCTCACCTGTCTAACACAGAAGGTCAGACTAGATTATCATAATGGCCTCTTTTCTGCGGAGAGTAAGGGTCCACTGATGATGGTTTTCTAGCAAGATCAGGGCCTCAGTAATAGTGGCCAAACACATTAATCTATTGAACCATCAGCCTGTAAAGTGATAGTCCCATCACCAAAACTAGCCTGCCATTTTGAAAGTTTCAGTTTCTATTGCTATTTTCCTACTATGTACTAAAAACATGTTCTGTATTTTCTGTTTAGATCCAGTTGCATCCCAAAGCACATTGTAAAATCTTTACCTGTGATGTGGATTAGAAAACATAGCAACTTTCTTGCTCCAGGTCTCCAATGTAGGCTCTGCTTGAAGATCTTTTGCCTTGGTCAGTGTGCAAGACTCTTGCCATGTAATCACAAGGTAGAGAAAACTAAAGGCTCTAAATTTTACTGAACCCAAAACCCAATGTTCATGCCAAAATCTCACTGTTAGCCTGTGTGTTCATGCTTGTGGTTCAGCTCTTTAACATAGTCTAGACACTTATTATTCTCTTCTGCAAAGTTGATGAAAATGTAAGCATTGGAGGGAATATGTGAAGTATTCTGTATGCAGGGTTGTTTAGTCGTGTCAGTCCCAGGATATTTGAGACAAGGTGGGTGAGGTAATCTTTTATTCTTCAACTTCTGTTGGTGAGAGAGAAGCTTTCGTGCCTACACAGAGCTTTTCTTCATCTCTGGGAAAGCTTACTCAAGCTATGTCTCCACTACAGCTTATGTCGGCATAAAAACGTCACTCAGGGGTATGAATAAGTTCTCTCCCATCAGCTTAGAGCATCTGCACTAGCAGCGTTACAGCAGCCCAGCTGCATCGGTGCAGGTGCGCTGCTGTCAGCTCTGTAGTGTAGCCGTAGCCTCAGTGTCACAACTATATACAGGATGGAACAGATTGTTTAATATAAGTAATTAATATATTTCAAGGAAACATTCAGGGTGAAGTGGGCCGTAACACCTTTCCAGTCATAGGGAGGAAAGGAAGGGGTGGGGAACAGCTGCGGGGGGAAGAGTCAGTGGGCTATAGATTGTTGTAATAAACCATAAATTACAACAGTTACGCCCAGCCTTATAGTCAGAAGCAATCTCCCCACAGATCAGGACACACCAACTCAAAGGGGCACCACACCCTTCCAGAACAGATGCAAAACCTGCAGACATATCTCCACTGCTACAACGATTAACACCCCCCACAACACACCTTTCACGATCCATGGGTTCTACACATGTCTATCACAAAATGTAGTGTATCTCATCCAGTGCACTAAATGCCTCTATAGCTACTATGTGGGTGAAACCAGACAATCACTACACTTTCAAATGAACTTGCACAGGAAAATGATAAAAGACAAAACTACCACGTCCCCTAAGGGTGAACACTTTTCACAAAGCGATCACTCTAAATCTGACCTCTTTGTCCTCTTCCTCAAAGGAAACCTGTACAACACTTTCAAAAGACGAGCCTGGGAGCTTCAATTCAAATCTTTGCTAGACACTAAAAATCATGGACTGAATAGAAATACTGGATTTATGACTTATTACAAGAATATATAACCTACTAACAACTTCCTCCCAGTAGTTCTCTCCTTCCTTTCCATGCTATGACTGGAGGGGTGCTAATCGCCCACTTCACCTTGAATGGTCCCTTGAAATACGTGTTAACTACTTATGTTAAACAATATGTTCCGTCTTGTATTTAGCTGTGACACTGAGGCCAGGACTACATTACGCACTTACTTTGGAATAACTGTGTCGCTCAGGGCTGTGAAAAATCCACCCCCCTGAGCGACGTAGTTATACCAACATTAACTCCCCCATCCCCTGTGTAGACAGTGCTGTGTTAGTGGGAGAGCTTCTCTCGCCGACATAGCTACCGCTTCTCATGGAGGTGGAGTTATTAAGCTGACGGGAGAGCACTGTCCCATCAGCTTAAAGCATCTTCACCAGAAGTGCTACAGCAGGGCAGTTGCACTGATACAAGTTTGTAGTGTAGACCTAACCTGAGTACATTTCCAAGACCTGAAGAAGAGTCCTGTGTAAGCTCAAAAGCTTGTTTCTCTCACCAATAGCAGTTGATCAAATAAGAGATATTACCTCACCGACCTTGTCTTTCTAATATCTTGGGACCGACACAGCTACAACACAGCAACCCAAGTTAAAAAGCAGAATTGACAGGTCTTCACTGCTATTTCAACCCAAGTTAGGATTTTTTTTTTTTTCCTGCAGTGAAGACATACCCCGTGAGCAAATTCCTTTTCTCCTTTGGAGGGAGGAACATCTCTGACCTGTGCTCTGAGGGGTTTCCTGAAATGGAACCTATAGTATTTCCTGACTTTGGAGTGCTTAGCTTTGCAACCTTAGAGTTCTCTCAATATACATTTGTAGAAAGGAGCTTCACTCCTCTGAACTCAGATGTCTTGCAACAAATTGTCAAACATTTTTGTAAATGCCATGGTTTGGGACTACCTATCTGATTAGACCACTCTAATACCCTACCGCGTGCATTATAAATAGGCTGCAGGAGAAGTCCCTTCCCTTCTCCAGCACACCTTAGGAAGCCCATAGAAGACATCCTTTTTCGGATTTGCATAACTGCTGGGGATCTTCTAGTTTACAAACATGATGAACTATTTTTACAGCAATTCACACCATCCTGTAAAAAGAAAAGCCAGTGTTGCCTGAAAGTACACAAACAAATATTAATCTAACATCTATAGTTAGTATCTTTTATAGATTTCTAGAAAGAGTGCAAGTGAAGTGCCAGGAGAATTAGGCTAAAAGAAAAATACTGAAGTCAACATTGAGTCTGTAGATCAGTGAGCATAGGTGCAACTATTTTCTTCAAGGGAGGTAATTAAAATGTATTTGAAATCTGAAGCACATCAATAAATGTATTTACAGCAGCCAATCCAAGTTGATGTAAGGCATTTTCCATAGTAAATTAGAGTTGGGACTTTTTACATGAAAGGAATATGCCAATTATACACTAATGTAGCTCCAGTGAAGGTACTTCTGGTTTATAATGGTAAGAGAAGAATCCGACTCCTTAGAATATCCTTTCTGCATGCAAGAATAATTACTTCCGTAGTATTCTTCCAAGTTGGATTAATTATTATTATTATATTGTTGATAATTATCAGGACACAGCTCCATGTATCTTAACTGACTCTCTTTTTTAAGTTCCACAGAGAATGTATTGACAACTGGTTATTGCACCAAAAAAATGCATGTCCTATTGATGGATATATTGTGTATAATCCATTAACCTGGAAGGATATATCAGCCATTCGTAATGTCAGTCAGCCAGGATCTCAAACAAATACTACCAAACTTGTAAAGCAGATGGAACCAGAGCTTTTCATACCTGGAATTGGATTGTTCTTCAAGCAAACAGTGTTAGGCCATACACTTGAAAAATCTCAAGATAGCCTCCAGAGACTTCATAACAATAAAGATCCACCACATTCTCAACAGGGTTTAACTTTAAATGGTTTAAGCTACTTTCATTTAGGAGATTCTGATTCTAGTCAGCACAACACTGATAGAAATTTAAGTCTACAATTTTCCAGGCATGGTAAGGATTTAGCTCATAAGCCTTTCCAGAAAATACTCTCTCAAAAATCCTATTCTGTTACATCTAGTAAAGATGCAATTTCTAATGGTACGAGAGGCTTAAATGGAACTTGTACCAATAAAGAGAAAGGAGCAAAAGTGTACCACGCTGACCATGCTAACCCAAACAAAGTAGTTGCTTTTGAAGACAGGAATAACCATGAAATTTCAGCATGTGTAAGATTTCCTGGGAAATTGAACTTTGAGGATAATTTGGGGAGTACAATTGGCTTCACGTTCCCAAAAAGGGACAGTAAGTGTGTGGGAAAAGCCAGACAGCAAAAAAGGCTTCTAGCAAGACCACCTAAGCATAAGCCTCTGAGCCTTAAAACTACAGAAGTAGCTTTATTAATGGAAGGAATTCCACTGAACAACAAGTCATAATATAAAGAATGTATGAAATATTTAGAAAACAGCTATATTTTTATAGTTTTAAACTCATGCTTTTTGTCTGAGTTTTTATTTTCCATTAGTGTATTCCCTAGAGGCTGTTTCTACCAAGTTTAAAGGTCCTTTACACCACTGGACTGGCTTAATGGAGTCCGAGAATCAGCTCCAATAACTAAGCGGAGGTGAATAAAGTTAAGCTGAAAGCTGAAATATTTATTGCAAAAACACAATTTTAAAAAAAACTTACAGCTCTTAGTTGGCTAGTCAAAGATATAATAGAATTTCTGAGACAACAGGAAAGACTTACACGTTACAATATTGAAATAAAATATTCAAATTTTAACTGAGACTACAAAGTGGGCTTCAGAGTACTGTAAAGTAAGCAGATTTGACATACACATCTCACACTAAATATAGGAATCCACAATGCTATTTTTAGTTGCTTTTCAGAGTAGAATCACACCATTAAAGAACAATCAAAGTTTGATGCACCATTTTTTAACCTCCAATTAACTTCTTCCAAAAAAAGGGGAACTTAATATATTTGAGAGGCTGCAGGGGGCCAAATATCAGGGTCTTTAATTTATCTGAAATTAATTGGAGCAAGTAGTTTATCTAGTTATATCAAATTATGTCCAACTAGTATTTACATATTGCTGAAATACTAAGACTGAACCTGTCATTTTCAATAAAAAAAGATTTAACACAAAGAACCTATTTATAATATTGAATTATATTAAAGCCATTCTTTCTCTGCTGACATTCTAACTCTTTTCCTATACATTTCCATTGACGTAAAAACAATATACAAGACATATTATGGTTAAATGACAACTCATTTTCTAAAAGTTGGTGGGCTGCTATCTGACATCGGACAAGGAGCTCTTGGGTAATTTAACAAAAATTGCATTCATTTTCAGAGTACAGACCAAAGGAAAAGAGTCTGTCATCTGAGGAGTAAATTTTTAAGATAATACATAGGAATTTAGCCACACAATGCCCATTAACCTTAGTGTATATCTGCATCCCTGTGTATTGTACTGTCACAGGGTAGGTACATCCCGTCAGGGTACTGGGTCACATATGGACAGAAGAAAGGGAAAGGCTGTATAGCAGTCAGTTACGTCCCACATTAGTGACCCTGACTGTAAACTGGGGTAGTAGGGCCTAGTGGCCGGAGTCAATAAAGCAGCCCTCCCACTCAGGGCAGCGTGGTCTAATAGCCCGAGTCAAGAGCGTAGCCCTTCTACTTAGGGCAGCATGGCCAAATAGCCCAAGTCAATAGCACGGGCCTCCTGCTCAGGACAGCATAGCCTAATAACCAGAGTCAATAACGCAGTCCTTCTACTCAGGACAGAGTAGCTTAAGGGCCAGAGTCAATAAATGTGTCCACTTCTGGGGTACCCTGTGGCTTACTGGCTTGTTGGGGAAGTGGGGTGCCACCTAGGGGTATGTGGTGCCCAGGGTAGGGGGACTTGGGCCCTCCCTGCTCCTCTACGTCCCAGCCCATGGCTCTGGCAGTGATGGGAGTGCTCACCACCAAGTCAGCGGGGATCCTCCCAAAACATGCTGGCTGGTTCCCTGGTTCACTCACGGGAGCAAAGTCTAAGTCCCCGGGCCGCTTCCTACCCTTTCTCCCTCAGCGATACTCCATGGTTCCCTTGGGTCTCTGGAGTCCTCAAGCTGTGTAGCTCCTGCTCGTGTGTCCTCTTCTCTGGGTTTGTCAGGCAGCCTGGAGTCCATCTGGAGCTGTGTGTGTCTTAAGTCTGTAATCGAGGCCTGTAGCAACTCCCTGAAGAGATCCTGCATTCTGTGTCATCCCACTTCAGCAGCCTGCCCAGACTGAGGTGGGCCGCTTCCTTTTATACTCTGCCTCCAAGCTGAGCATGTGCAGCAGGGTCTGAGGGATGGGGCTTCCTCAGCCTGCAAAGCACAGTTAACCCTTTGGGGGCTGGTGCAGGATAGGTACACCCCATCACATGTACCAATAAGTTAATCAATTACTAATACACTAAACAGAAAAACTTCAAGTATTAAAATGTAGATATTTGTGATAGCAAACCACACATTTTTTTTTATGATTTGGTACTGATAAACTGAGAAATGGGAGGTGATTTTATGAAACTTACTCAAATAATTTGACATGTCTTTTCCCAGCCATCTTTCATTGCTTTGGTCTTTAAATCAGATGCTGTAGATTTTGGTAGTGCTTGCAAACTCTCTAGTTGCAATATTTTATTGCTATCTTCCATCCAGTTGCTTCAGATTATATTTAATGAGATCCATCAAGTATGCTATGATGTAGTGTCTCTGTTTTAATATTTTTGTTGTATTTTTTTTTTAAAAGTACAATAATCTACCACTAGAACTCAACACAGCCTTTAATTTTGCAAGTATTTATTTGCAGATACAAATCAGGTGGGGACCCATCAGATGTAACTTTAAGAAAATGTGGCCCTCTTTACTCATAGAAGTGGAAATAATCTATTAAAAGTCTATGATTTCCAGTAAAAAGAAAAGTAGTTCTTCTAATTTATAGCATATGTCTAATGAGATTACAGTGGTAATGGGATGCATTTTGTTGAATTATTGAAAACATACTGGATATGAAACTATCAGTCAGGTGAGCGGCACATAAAGTCATTACGTACAACCAGGGAACTTCCCAATATTTAATAGGTCAGAATTTAAGAATATTTAAGCAACTAATGAGTGAGCTCTACTTAATTCACTAACAGTCTGAAGTCTTGTGTTAGAGGGAGCATTCCTGAATGTATATGGTTTCCCCTCTTGATAAGAGAACATCAGAAAAATGGGTACCACTGAAGAGAAGAAGCAAACACACTCACTGAATACAGCTGAAGATTTGAGTGACTCCTGAGTGACAATTCAGGACACTTTTTAAAAGTGCATTTATAAAGTGGAGGGGACAACAGAAAAAAGAAACAAAAAAGTAAAGAAATGAAGGGAGGGAAAGAAAAGGAAGAGGGAAGAAAAGAGACTGACATCTGGTTCCATCCACTAAGAATTAATCAAATATTTTTTTTACAAAATAGACTAAAATCTTTTCAAGTTTGTCTAAGGTCCCTCTTCTCCAAAATGTTACCTGCTCATCTGCAGCTTAAAGGACATATTTGGTCCAGATGCACTGGGAGCACCAGAGACTCCAAAATTGTTGTTTAGGTGGAGAAAGCTCCATAGGTTCACCCGACTAGCTTAACCTGTTAACGATTTCCTGAGAGAGGGTTTGAGAGATGAGCGTCCAGTGCTGGGCACCAGTTGGTACAAAAGCAGGACAAGAAGTCAGCATGGTGCTGTTGTGTAACAATGTCTTGCTGGAGTTGTGAAGATAGAATTACCTGTGCATAGCTTTGTTGTGGCTTTTGCCGACTCTGTTCAAGATGAACTGGACAGGAGGTCTCTTATCTGTAATCAGTATTGGGGCCTCATTATGCTGCATGGTGTACAAACGAGTAGCACAGGGGTTCAGGACCCCTCAGGGGGTCACAAGGTTATTACATGGGGGGTCGCGAGCTGTCAGCTCCACCCTAAACCCCGCTTTGCATCCAGCATTTATAATGGTGTTAACTATATTAACAAGTGTTTTTAATTTATAAGGGGGGGCTACATTCAGAGGCTAGCTATGTGAAAGGGGTCATGAGTACAAAAGTTTGAGAACTACCTGTGTAGCAAGATAGTCCATGCAATCAAGAGCCAATATAAGAAAATACTTTTCAGTAGGTTTAACAATTGCAGTGAATATGGGGCAGAGTGGAAAAGAAACCACATATGAATGAAATAGATTAGGAAGGATACCCTGAGCTTCTGGGTAATATTACATGACCTCAAGAAAATCAACATACTTAAGTAATAATTTCAGTTCTGCCTTTGGCTGCTCAGGAGCCAGGGAGTGGGACCACTACATTTGATATAATTGTGGGTACGAAATCTTTGCACCTTTGAAGAAAACAGAAAAGATGAGTATGAGGTATCCTATCCAAGAAAGAGCACCAGTCAGTCACATGATATCACACTGTATAAAGAGATATTTTCCCTTCCTAAAACCGATCTTTGCAGCCATATGGCATTTAGAAACAAATTCAAATACCTCTATCCAAAGTTACACAAACGTCATCAAGTCCTAAACAGCATTTAAGATCAGAATTTCACAGCAGTAATCTGAATTTATATAAAATGATGGTAATCAATACAGTACCTTTGGGAAGCTGTTGCTTGACTAAAGTGTACCACAAAAAACTCAATTCTCACCAAATTGCTAATTTTGCTCCCCTTCTCTGGTCCTCTTTATTCTTTTCCTAGTTTTATGCAATTTAAACTTAATTTATATAATGACACACATGACAAAATATCTCTAGGATTGGGACCTGAAGCCATTCCAGTGGTATCAGCCAATATCCTGACATTTAGTTAGTTACTGCTGAGTACAACAAACTAGCATAGCTAATTTGATTTAAAGCACATTCTCTACAAATCTGGTTAGGTAAATCAATCCTGCAAAAGACAGCACCCCTTCATTTGAATCCCAAAGCAGCTGCATAACTAAAAACCAATTTCTCACCTGTTAATTGTGTGTGTGTGAGAGAGAACACACTGGTACAGATAAACTGAGTGTTTTCCTTTCCTCTGGACATTGGATAGGTGGTATCCCATCAGAATACAGAAGTTTTTTTTACTTTGCTGTACATAGGTAAACTCCTCAGTTGATGACTTCCAAAGCTGCAAAACATGGATTGTTGACCCTATCGTCCTAATTCAAGTTACTCATACCAGGCCTCGTATCTAATGAGACATTTGGGTGAGTGTCTGTTACTGGTCAGACCACAAAAAACAAGAAATTTGTTTTCCTTGTGGTGTAATTGCCATAGGTGTGTGTGCGTCATAAATATAAAGGGAAGGGTAAACACCTTTAAATCTCTCCTGGCCAGAGGAAAAGCCCTTTCACCTGTAAAGGGTTAAGAAGCTAGGATAACCGCGCTGGCACCTGACCAAAATGACCAATGAGGAGACAAGATACTTTCAAAGCTGGAGGGGCGGGAGGGAACAAAGGGTCTGTCTGTCTGTGTGTTGCTTTTGCCGGGACCAGAGCAGGAATGCAGGTCAGAACTCCTGTAAAAGGTTAATAAGCAATCTAGTTAGATATGCATTAGATTCTGTTTTGTTTAAATGGCTGACAAAATAAGTTGTGCTGGATGGAATGTATATTCCTGTTTTTTGTGTCTTTTTGTAACTTAAGGTTTTGCCTAGAGGGATTCTCTATGTTTTGAACCTGATTACCCTGTAAGGTATTTACCATCCTGATTTTACAGAGGTGATTCTTTTACTTTTTCTTTACTTAAAATTCTTCTTTTAAGAACCTGATTGCTTTTTCATTGTTCTTAAGATCTAAGGATTTGGGTCTGTGCTCCCCTATGCAAATTGGTGAGGATTTTTATCAAGCCTTCCCCAGGATAGCGGGTGTAGGGTTTGGGAGGATTTGTGGGGGGGAAAGACGTTTTAACCGAAGCTGGTAAGATTAAGCTTAGGGGGTTTTTCCTGCAGGTCCCCACATGTGTACCCTAGAGTTCAGAGTGGGGAAGGAACCTTGACAATGTGGATAGGTCTGACACACTAGTTATTTGTCCAAGGAACCAGGAACCAACAGCAGGGTCATTGAGGTCATAGGGGCTGCTCAAGCTGTTGAAATAGAAGTGTATTTGCTCCACAGATTACGTCACTTGAGGGCATTAGATGATTTTCTAAGGGGTAAAGCAAACAAACAATGCAGAGCATGTAGTGAAAACGCTCTTTGCCAATGGGAGAGAGCTCTCCCGTCCACATAATAAAACCACCTCCACGAACAGCGGAAAATATGTCAGCGGGAGAAACTCTCCCAGAAGTGTTGTCCACACAAGCACTTTTGTTGGTGTACCTTATGTCTCTCAGGGGGGTGGTTTATTCACACCCCTGAGCAACATAAATTATGCCGGCATAAGATGTAGTGTAGACATAGCCTAAGAAAGAACAAAAGAAAGAACTGAGAGAGAAAGCAATTCAGATTTCTTATTCAACTTAAAATAGAGTAACCTATCAAGCTACTGGTAAGAAAGGCATGTTTGTTTCAGCGAGAGGACTTCTGATATATAAAAACAGTAATCTTTGCAATATTTATAGATATACAGTAGTGAAACTCTTTTTGTATATCACATTACCTAGAGAAAACAATCACCCTGAACTCTCCTTCAAAAACCCCAAACAGCAGCAAACAACCTCCTTCTGGCTGGAACTCAGGTTCCTGAGGGATGATAGAGGATTAACTTTATTTTAACCTATCATCTTTGTGTGTAGAGAATTAGAGAAACTAGACACAGACCGCTTTGGGAGCCAGCTAGTAAACATTTGTTTAAAGTTACAACAACAAAGTATGTACCAGAGAGAGCGTGAGAATGAACAGGGTATAATCTCCTCTAATTCCCATTATAATAAACAAGGTTACATTTGTGCATCAAGAGCACTCTGTGTGTCTGCTGAAGAGATAAAATATAATTGTAATTTAATTGTTAAATTGTGGGATTATAGCTCCTACTCATTTTCCAATCTCAGTTTCTCAGGGAAGTGGACTATACTCTTTTGAAATGAGAAACTGGTTGAGGCCCTGGACTCTCAAAATCTCAGTTCAATTCCCAGCTCTGCTACAGATTTCTTATGGGCCTTGGCCAACTCATTTCATCTCTCCATGTCTCAGTTCCTCTTCTGTAAAATGTATTTCCCCTTTCACATCCAGTGTCTTGACAATTTATATTATAAACTCTCGGTATTGTCTTGTACATCTGTACAGTTCCTAGCCCAGTGAAGGGTCTGATCACAGACAAAAAACATGTGAGAGATGAGCAGGACAAAGGAAGATGTCACATCTTAGATTTATTGATAAATCAAGTACCTCTCTTTAGGTATTGTCTTTGTGATGTCACAAAACAGTTACAATGTTGTTCTTATACTGCCAGGTTTGTCAATAGAGCCAGACTATTTAGATAACATTCTATGGAGAGCACTTCAGATCTTATTTAATCCTTTCATGGCTTCAACATTCCACTGACATTAACAGAAATTAGGCCTTACTGTTACAGTCAGCAATCTAGTTACTATGGACATTTAAAAAAATTGTACTGACCCCAAAGATGTAACTGGGGACCAAAACAGAAGGCAATTAAGTGTAATAACACAACATAGACTTCAAAGGACTTGCTCTGTTCTGAAGGTAAAATCCTGAGATTCTCTGAAGCGGAGCACATTATGCAAGCAGGACTGCAATGAACCAAAACATTTGGGCTTGGATCTGAGAATGTTCCTACAATTCCCAGTGACGTCAGTAGAAATTGTGGGTACTCAGCACCTTTCAGAATCATGCCCATTGTAATGACTCAGTCCTGCTCTAAATTAAGTCAATAGGGGGTTTTATCAGGACATAAGGTCTCAATTCTTTAGTGAACTCCTTGAGGACACAGATGACTGCCTACACAGAGCTTATTACTGGATTTGGAGCCTAAGTAAACAAATTAATAGTAAGTACAGTTTTGGTGACCAGTGACAAGCTCTTAATATAGGAGTGATTTGGTGGGAAAATTTAATTTCTTGTCATAAATCTAGCAAACAAAGTTCACATGAAACTAGTGTGTTCCTGAATAATGTGTGCTGCTTAAAGAAATTAAAAATACAAATTAAAAATAAGGCAGCAATAACTTTTAAAAACTATTTTATTATATTGCATGAGCTATAATGTTTTACAAATCTTAATTACATTTTCAGCAATAAAGAGAGTAGTACTGTAGTAAATACTCTGAGACATGAAGACACCTGACAAAAGGATACAAAAAAGATAGAAACACCTAAAAAGAGGGATGCAAAATGTCAATTATGTTTGAAATAGAAAATAAATGTTTACAAGACTGTGTGTTTGAAAATGATTGCCAAGGCAATGAAGTGCTTGTTCAACATTTAAGGCGCAGTCCTGCAAGATGCTAAGCACTTCCTGTGCCATCAGCTCCACGGGATTCATCATCTCACAGAATTGGACTCTTTGTGAGCTTCATGCTCTACTGAGCATTAAAAAGGGCCCTTTCCCCAACACAGCTGCAAAGATGCTGTAAAAATAGTTACAAAAGACTTGAGATCATAAAATGCATTAAAGTCTAACATCATATTATGCTTTAACTGAATCTATCAGTTCAATTGAGGAATAATATATCCAAATACTTGGAAAACATGTATAGAGATTTATTAAATCTTAATTTGTGACTAAAATTACGGAAATTTCAGTTGGTAAAAACTAATTTTTAAACTTTAAAATGTTGAGAACATGAATTACTACATACATTTTTTTTGTTTGGTTTTTTGTTTTTTAAAAGGTTTACTACAAAGGGGTGAATGGCTTCAGATTTTTAGCAGGAAATATTTAATAATACTTTAAAAAGTAAACAAAAAAGCTTGGATAAAAGTGTTTATCATTAAAAAACAGCTATAATATCCCAAATCCTTAGCAGAATGCAGAGTGCCTATGGCCAAAAGAGTAACACACATTTACATTTTAATACGAACAATTTCGAGAATAGCATCCTCACTTTTTAAACATGATGGGCCTACTCCTGTATCTCTTGCATGCCCAAAGGCCCACTAAATTCAATGTCAAGGAAGTCAGTGGGGGAACTTGGAGTACGTAAGCAATGCAGGGTCAGGCTCAAAAGTGTGATTAAAATTAGCTCCCTCATTGTAAGTCATAAAATACCTGTCTCCATACTGCTTCTACCTCCTGCTAGCCAGGTAGCTCAGCACTTAAAGTAGGATGTATAATTTTTTGCTATGTGTACATTCCATTTGAGATAATAAATGTATTAGATCTGATATCGAGATCATTTAAATCAGTTTTATACTTTGACATCAATGGATTTCAACACATTTACTCCCTGATTTAAGGAGGTGTGATCAGAATCAGGCCCTGCGTGTTTAAAAAAAACCCTTGACTGTTGAAATCCCTGGAGAGATGTGATTTCATTGATAATTTCTGACTTCTTTCCAACAAACATTTTCTTAACACTTCCCGAATAGAAAATGTAAAACCATGGCTTACAGCAAACAAGTGTTGTTATCTACATGCAGGAGGCAATGTTCCAACATGAAACACTAGATTAGTCTTTCAAAAACTACAGAAACTACATAGTTTTAGTCATGATCTTTTTTGGCTAACAGAAAAAAATTTACATGTGCTTTTCATATAGTGGAGCGTCCGACCGATAAAATAACTCTCTGAGGAAAAAGAAAGGCACTTTAGCAGGCTAGTTTACTTTCTTCAGCTCTTCCATGCCTCGGTTGTTTACTCTATCCGTGTAAAGGGTTCCAAATACAGTACTACTCATTGAAAGTCATCTGATTTCAGAAGTAACTGCATTTTAACTTGTAGACTGCTACGTTAAAATCTACCATTAACCCACTTTGTTTTTATTATAATTCATGAAAAAGACTGACAACGAGAGAGTGAATTCAGTTATTGTGGAATATCCACAGGCAATTTCCTCCTCTTTGGTACAAATCACTGCACGTGAGCAAGACCGTGGAACTCAAACAAAGTATTTTCCTTCTTGCATCATGGATTTTGTTGCGAGGGTCTGGTTGTGGGAAGCTTCTCCAGATCTGCATGGCTCGAACATGCTCACTGTTCGACTAGTAAATCTGGCAGTACACAAGTATTTTTTTCAGGATGCCAAACATAGTTATGTTCTAATCAGAACCCTCTATGTACATTCTTGATTAGACAACAGTCCCCTCACACCAGGAATAAACAATTCCTCTCCTGTGGTGTTTGCCTATCTATGATGGTGTTTGCCAAGTTAACAGAAAACTACCTCCATTTGGCGCCTAAGAAAACATCAGTAAGTTTAATATTCTCAGTTTACTCCAACATAGTCACTTATCTTCATTACAAAGAAGTGCTTGGTCTGAAAAATGTGCTATATTGCATAAAAAACACATGACTAAATTACCCCCCCCCTTTTTTTTTTAGGGACTCCATTAGCCTACCTTATACAAGGCAGAAGAGATTTGAAACTGGTGTGCTACTCTGAAGTGGGAAAATTCTGGAGCTCCTTAAGTCACACTTAAGCAGCCACAGGGGAAAAAACCTATAAAGTTACTTATTTGAAGTCTGCCCCATGCATCTGACAAAATCTGACCCTCAGGGGAAATACAAAAGGTACATTTGTGCACACACATTCTTAACTCCTAGTGTTTATGCTCAGAGTAAGTGATACCTAGTTTTTCATTACATGAGGCAACGGCAATAATCATCTTTTGAAGAATCTTGCTTCTCAGAGACGGCGTTCTTTTACAATGCCCAACACCAGCAGCTCTGATCACAATTGTGAACTCCACTGCCCAGGGGTCATGGAAACTAGAAGCCCTCCCCCCTTTAAAACTCCACGAATTTTTTGAACTCCTTTTCTTGATTGTCCATTTCAAAAAGCACACCTAGCAGCTCTCCAATTGTGTGCAGCAGCATAGTTGATTATGCTAGCTACAGGCTCCAGACATGCACCTGCCCAAGTACACAGAAGATATTGGCTCCCCTGGGCCTGTGGGGAGAAGCAGCTGTAGAAATGTGGACAATGACCATGTCTTGTTTATAACTTTAGGGAGGAAAGGAAGGGAGGTCTGAATCTCGACTTTTGCCTTCTGTTGTGACTATCCTGAGAATGGTATCTCTGGTGTGTTTTATCTGCAGCTGCTGCCATTGCAGCCTTGAGGGGTCGTCCCCCCCCACAGAACACCTGGGCCAAATAAGGAAGAGAAAAAAAAGGACTTGGGATGAGACACTCAATGAGAGTCTACAAGCCAGTGAACAGAGGCCCTGGAGGATGAATACTGTATGGAAAAGGAAAGAACAAGAGAAAGACCCAGGAGTCCCAGCAGGTAAGAGATGGAGATGCACCAGGTGATAATGGGGCTTCTCCAGCAACAAACACAGAAACTGCAGGACTCTTGTGGACCTACAAGATCGTTAACGCTGCCTGTTGTGTCCTGCATAGTGAAACAAAGGGAGAAGAGTTGCCACCAGGATGGAGGGCAGGGATTGACCGCCTATCTGCTGAGTTTGAACAGTCAAACAAAAGGGCTATCAGAATAGTTCAACAGGAAGCTATCTGTATAGGGAAGCTCTGAAAGAGCACTTTAACAGTGAGCCACAGCAATGCATTGTGGCGTACCTCGCCCTGCAGTTTGCAAGCCTATTAGGAACTACGATGTGCTTGGTGCACATCTATTAATATATTAAACACTGTCAATGCACCTATTAATTTTGTGGCTCTTACTGTATATTTATCATTATTACACTGTGTTTGTCACTGATCCTACAAGTTGTCACAGTATGTAATAATAAGTCAAGTGAGTGCTTTTGCTGTTACCAGGCACTGTGCAGCATATGTTGGGAACTAATAAAGATGAATTGTTTTCCAAACAAAGTTTTACTGAGTAACAAAAACACCTCAGAAAAAATTCAGTGCAAGTTAAAAACAAATACATTAAAACCTTAAATTTATGAAAGAGAGCTTAAAGAGGAAGGAATGTTCCTGTGCATTTTACCCATGCACACATCAGCCCTGGCTTTCGTAGGTCAGTGTATGTGAAGCTGTGTCTGAGTAGAGTGGTAGGGATGCAGCCCGATGCTACATGAAATGTTGGGGGAAGGCACAGGGAGGTGCTATACTTGAGTTTTTCAAAGACTGCAAAAGGAGACAAGCCCAGGATTGTTGACTGGGATATTTTTCTCAGAGATCCAATCTTGTGAGTGAACAATGCCTGCACACCTTCAATCTACCAAAAGCATATTCAATTACCATTCTGCACTTCCTAAGCTGGTAATCAAATCTTTCCTTGGTGCTGTCAAGGTGGCTAGTGTATGGCTTCAAGAGCCAGGGGAGCTAGAGTTAAGTTGGGTCCCCCAGAATCACTATGGGTATTTCAATATCACCAGGTGAAAGAATGTCCCTGTTTGCAGCTTTCTGAACTGTCCTTGTTCTTAAAAATGCAAGTGTCTTGCACCTTCGCTGACCTCAGTGTGGTCTGGTCAGGGAAGCATCTCCACCAACACTTGCATAACTAGAGGAAATAGCACTTTCTGTTGATGTACTCTGTGACAAGGTGGTCTTATGCCAAAATAGGGATATGCGTGCCATCTATCGCTGCTCTGCAGTTTAGGAACCCCATTGCTGCAAACCAATATGTTATGTTCTGCATGTTACTAATAGTCACATTCCTGCATAGCAGGAGATACTTAATGGCCTTGCACACTTGTATGACAACAGCCCTGTGATGGGGTGTACCAGGCTCAGAAGTCTCCTGCTGTTCTATCACACCCCGTCCCAGAAAAGAGCTGTGGAACTAAGTCCTCCAAATGGCCTAGAGAGACTGTTCAGGAGGCAGCCAATTAGGGAAAGGCTGCAGGGAGAAGCCAATCAGAGGTTTGCAGACCCATACAAAAGAAGCTGCAGAGGTAGTGTCAGGCAGTTGCTGTTTGGAGCCTGAGGAGTACACGCAGTGCTCCTAGCAGGCTGAAGGACTGCAGCACCACAGACAGCTCACTGCTGGCAGTGACCAGAGGAGAAAGAGCTCCTGGCTGGCTGCTGGGCCTGAACCTAGAAGAGCCCTGAGGTAAAGGTGAAACATTAGTTGAAGGCTGGGGCCATGGGGAAGCAGAGAGGGCATCTTAGGACTGCCATTCTGTGTGAGGTGGGGCCATGGCATGTGGGCAGGGAGGGTTAATATCATGGTGCACTTAGGGCCCTCAATTGCCTTAATATGACCCTTCCTCTCTGGAGTCTGTGGCCAATATTTTTCCCCTGGGCCTGTTACAGGTCAGCCTTTTATACCCTTCTGACATCTTAAAGGGTGAGGAAAAATAAACCACTGAGCTAAGTACTACAGACCTTCTGGTCTATAAGCACAAAAATGTAACAAACAAGGATAATGTAGCAAAGCCACTTGACATGTCTCACTATTGTGAGAGTGCTGGAGACAAACAAGCAAGCCAGCCCTCTGATCACCAATTAGTTCCCTGGAGAAGACTCAGTGGCAGATAGCTAGCTAATTGGTCCATCAGCCCAAGACTGATTAGCTAAGGGCTAGAAAAGTTGACACAGGAAGAAAGGGGAGAGATTGGGTTAGTGAACTCAGCATGCTCTGAGATCCCAAGGGAGGGACGTTTCTGTTTCTCTCTGGCCCTGGGGTGACAGGGCAAGAAACCACTGTAAATACTTGGCTGCACAAGACTGTATTGGTGGCAGTGGTGGGAATATAAATAAATAACATGAAGGTGCCACTCACTGGAGAGTCTGAGGTTTCTGGGCATACAAGGGCTGGGACAGAGTGCACCACGTTACAACTGCTAGTAATACTTAATCAGTTCATGCCAGTAAATCAAAAGAGAGCAACAAAAACAGCACTAGTGCTAGCAAGTGGGAGGTTGCGAAACAAAGATGGCTGTAGTAAGGCCACTATGACAGATGTACTACTGCAATTATCACCAAACCAATGGCTGGTGGGAATAGTCCAGAAAATCCCAATACTGACACTGGACAAGAACAGGGCCAGGCAAAAGTGAGAAAATCCCAACAGAGATATCAACCAACATTTAGATACTTCAATGAAGGTATTGCTTGAGATGGTGTTTCAACTGTCTTAGAACCTTTGTTGTATAGACATGTGCTTTCTGTATGTTTGCAGTGTTGTTGCAGCTGCAGAACACCTTCAAAAGAAGAGCCTGGGAGCTTAAATTCATAACATTGCTAGACACTAAAAATCATAGACTGAATACAGACACTGGATTTATGGCTTATTATAACGATCTGTAACCCACTAACCCATCCCCTGACTTTTTTTTTTTGGTCCTATGACTGCAGGGGTATTCCCTGGCCACTCACCTTTAATGGTCCCATAGAATATGTTAACTACTTATGCTAAACAAGCTGTTCCACCTTCATTTAGCTGTGGCACGTTGCGATTGTTTCCCAGACCTGAAGAGCTCTGTGTAAACTCAAAAGCTTGTCTCCTTCACAACAGAAGTTAGTCCAATAAAAGACATTATCGCACCCACCTTTCCCTAACGTGCTTCATCTACACAGATACTGTGTCATTTAACATGTATTGCCTTATCCATCCATCTTGTGTCTCTAATATCTTGAGATCAACATGGTACAGCATCACTGCACACAACATGTATTGCCTTGAAATGTGTATAAAGGGGACTGTTTTAACAAATCACTCATTCACCTCTGAGCCAAAATATAAGCTCATGAAGTCCAAACACTAGCTGTATGATTTTGCATAAAAAAAGTGTATATATTTTTTGATCCATGTTGCTGCTGGAAGCCTAAAAGCAAGCCAAATTTTCTGGGGTCTGTTACCCTCAGATCTGGTTTGTTAGGCTATCAGCCGAAATGCACTACTGGCATATGTGCTCAGAAGGGGCACTTTGTATTGCCACATCTATACGGTCAGATTCTGCCTGATGAGCCCAAACAGCACAATGTTTGGTTGGGGGGGAGGTATGCAAGAGTGCAATCCCCTACTCTGCTGGGGGTGGCAACCTGGAGCTAGCCAGCACAGCCCATCAGATAGATGCACCAACCAATACAGTGCACATCCCAGCCAGCCACCACTGGGCTGCTATGGAGTCCCAAACTTAAAACTGAGCCTCCCAACAAACGTACACATCCCTGGGGGGAGTGAATCCTAGCTTTGGTGCATAACAACTTCTTGTGGGAACAGCAGAATGCCAAACAATCTCTCTGAGCTTGCAGGGATTAAATAAAGCCATTATTTTATTGTGTCCTATCACTCCCATTAGTGAGCCACATACAGTAGGTTTGAGGAATCAATTATTTTCTTCTCCACAGAATGGATTTATTCACAAAAATTCCATAGGGGAATCTGCAAACTAACATTCATCAGTGTCAAGCTGCTGTAGTTCACAAAGTGACATAGAAGCATATTCTCAGTATTGACTGGTTATCTGACAAACCCTCAACTCATGAGAGAGATTTTTAGCTGCTCTTTTACAGGGCACAGCATTAGGAACACTATTTTTCCCCTCAGCAAATATGCCACCATTAGCTAAAGGGAAAAATAGAAACAACATTAATAAAAATTGGAGTGGCAGCAGTAGATCCTAATAAGATGCATAAAAATATATTAAGGAAATAAAATAACTGTTTATAAGGTTTGTGTGTATGCTTGAGATAATAAAGTTGGATGCCTGTGTGTGTATGTATGGTTGTTATTATGTACAAAGTTTAGTATTTAATTGAAATTGCTGTCAGCATCCATCTGATTGATCACCGTATGTAGAACGAAATCACTTAAGCCACCTCCAAATGTATGATACTACAGTATTTGTTATTTTAATGTACACACTTGTGCTCACAGAATTTGTGTTTCTGTTTCTTAATATATGCTTTTAAGATCTATTGTATTAAGGAATATTGGTACGTTAAATAGAGAATATTTTGTTTTCAATGACTACTGCCTAAGTGTCAATCCTTTAAGCAGAAGGCTGTATCCATCCTCCCAAGGGTAAACAAAGTTAGTTAGTTCTGGAGAGTTTCCTGAAGGTCATAGGGGAACCCCTGGTAAAACCCTAGCAATTCCTCTAGGGTGGGCCACCTCCTTTTATGTACCAAAACAGACAATAGAGTTACTGGAATAGGCAAACCATTGTGGGCGTGCTCCAAGTCTGATTTTGGGGGTAACAAAGCTTATCAAGGACATTATATTAGTATCAATGTAAACCCTGGTTCTGTATTTGAAGGACTGAACAAAACTGGTGCAACAATGAAAGCACTGACAGTGACAATAACTTATAAGCTTGACATTCAAATAGTCTTTCAAATGTATATCGGTTTTGAAGTGTGGTTGATTATTTAACCATTATGAATCCATCAGAGAAAAAAAATTCCATCCAGAGGGTGGAACTTGATGAAGGATATATGTTATAAACATTTTTATATGAATAATTAGTTACACAAATCAAAACACATTACCAAAGGCAAGCAAACTTGGCAAATACCCACACTCAGCTGTAAGGCAGATGACTTGTGTAATCTTTCAGATTTATTTTTCTGTTGGCCAAACAATCTACTTACCATATTTAATATTTCTCTCTGAACATTTTGTTTTTCATTGTTATATTCACGGGATCGATAAGGATTTCATATGTTCAGGAAGCAATGGCATACTAGGAAGAGTCAGAAACATGGTATTGTTTGCAATTTGGTTTGCAAATTCTTCTAGTAAAAGAAGGAATGGTACCAATGCCCAAAAGACAAAGGTGTTAACTGAGTTTGATGGTATTATTTCCTGAGTGAAGATGACTGCAGCCCAGGTCCATAGCGTATATATATATATTTTGGTTGTGTTACTTCAACCATATTTATTATATAGACAATAAAAAGCTTTTTTTTTTTCTTTAAAAGGAATTTTCTACTATAACACTTTTTAAAGCAATCCTTTATAATCAAATTGCCAAAGCCAAAATGCTGTGACTTATTTCTTCAGAGAAACATCTTAAAGGTCATAGGAAATATTCTGTTTCATGTGAAGCACATTAAAAAGTGCGAGTCTACTTTTCTGTTAGCCAAAGCTAAATCTATCACTTTGACAAAATGACCATTTAAAACAAAGAATATATTTTGATGGACATTTCCTTCCTCTGTACATATGTAAGTTATATCTCGTGCATTCAAAACTTTTGGTAGCTGTTTAACTTAGTAATAACTCATAATCAAGTGTCTCTGTTGTACTGTGGACCAAGTTTGGAGCTCAGCTTCCATACGCTCAAAAGTCTAAACAATCAGGTTTTTTTTAAGCCTGTTTAACACCTCTGTGCTGCATGGCCTACTAACAAAAGTAGCAAAAAAGGGGCACGTTAGCCAATGTGATCAAATTTACTATTTGTTTTTAAAAACTTTTAAAAGTGAATGAACTTAACAGTACAGGTCATTCCTTCTAAAAGTACCTTTTCTGCAAAAGGTGCCATTTGCTCATATTTACAAAAGTATTTTCATTAGACATCAAGTTTTATCCTAAATACACCTGTGTGAATCAGGAATAGCTCGATAGCCTATGATAGAGTGCCAAATTTGACTCAATATGCATTGAGTAACACATGAAAAGGAAGATTTTTGCAGACTTAACAAGTGTCTGGAGTTGATACCAAGTCCCTGATTATTTCCAAGAACACATTGAGACTAATGTGGTGAAACTTTATACAAAATAGGAATTACTACGGTCAGGGCTCCAGTAAAAGTTATGTGTAAATGCTACACAATAGCCTGCTGCTCACACCAGTTAGGAACAACATTTTGGAAACATTTTAACAATCGCTACCCAGAAATATGCCTACAAAAAATAATATACTTTCTTTTTCTGAGTGCCTAAATTTCTAACTGTGCACCCCAAGAGGTGTACCCCAAGAATGAAAAATTTAAACAAACCATTGTAGCATTTCTTAGTGACAAATTCACATTTTATATCCAATGCTCTGTTGAAATCATAATCCTTAGTCTGCATGTTAAGAAATGTAACTTTACCTGATACTAGAAAACCATTTTGACTGCTCCTTATAAATCCAACATTGCAAATTTACCAGAAGCAAAGAGGAAAGAGTGCATAAACTGCTAGAAAAAGCAAGAACACTGAACACACTGTGTTTCAATTTATAGGAATCAGTGGTCTCTCCTCTCTTTTTTTCCAGATATTGGTTTGACTATCTCTCTTAGTTACAGGTGGTCTACCTCTTTTTTTAGCTGGAGGAGTATTGGACTCATGACCTTTTGTTGTGTTTTTTTTCCGAGGTGGTTCTTCAGTGTGCTGTTCTAGGACCTGCCTACTTCCTCCGTCCAATAGGTGTCTCACAGACTGATCATCAGGGCTACAAACAGTGGTCCCACTTTCGCTGCTGCTCAGATCCAAATCTTCCAAATAAAGGATCTTAGAATGATGCATGCTTTTAATGAAAGTTTTCTCTCTCTCCAGTTTTCGACTGGGATGATGCTCATTCATGTCCACGCCAGAGTCCAGGCTGGTGTCATTACTTTCTGTTTTCCTGCCCTTTTTCAGATCTATAAAAGAGTGCCTCACTTGAGCGACTGGCTTTCCATCTAGTGACACGAACCATGCTCTGGGGTGTGGGGATGGTTTTCCTTTAGAAAGCTCCAATAACGTTTGCTCTGAAATACCTTGAAGTTCAGATGAAAATGGTGTCATAACTGCTTCGTTCAGTGTCCCAGGAACAGAGACAGACTCCAGCAAATTATTGGTATACCGACCCCAGTTTGAAGTTTGTGAAGATAAGCCCTGTTGACCATCTAATGTGGCTCTCTCATCTCTGGAAGTGGGGGGCTGGAGTGGAGAGTGCATTGGCATTTTCGGTAGTGTCTGTGTATAGCTGTTTCGATTCGTGGGCTCCATCATTGGGCTGTAGACTAACTGCCCTTTTCTTGGCAAAGTAGCTGACTTAGCCGCATGCAATTGCTCCGGAGAGTGGAACAGGTCAGAGGTTTGAAGGATGGCAACAGGCTGACTGTAAATATTAATTAGTTGTTCTGGGATATGGGAAAGCCCATACATCTCTTCGTTCACTGCAAGATATCGGTTTTGGTCTTGAATATCCCTGGGAGATTGAGAAACACTGCTGTTAATGTGCCTTGGCGGCTGTAATTGTCTAACTCCAACATTAGGCTCCAAGGACTGGGCTGAATTCCTCGAGTGACCACTCTGATTAGATGATTGATATGAAACATTTTCTGTGTAGATTTTAAAATTGTCCCAGGCTTTTTTGTCCTCTGTTTCCATAGAAGTCTTTCTGTGAGGGCTATAGGAGGAAAGCTTGGGCATGTATAATTGTGACTTATCCTCTAGCTTTACTGACCCCTTCACAGCACTGATGTGATTTATGTGAGTTGTTGATGTTGTCTGGTCTTTTTTTAAGACCTCCAGTTTAGTTGTATTTTTTTCCCTCCTATGTGATTGGCCACATTTATCCCTATGGGGGAAAAAAAAGGGGGGGGGGGAGAGAATTGTAGGACATATGATTCAAAATACTAGTGATGAGCGCAGATTGCACTTAAGACTTCACAGACTAAAAGGTATGATGTACAATTTGAAAGCCAGTAGGTACCAACTTAAACCTGTTCAAAAACCAATGAAATCATTTGTGATTACACTGCATATTAATGTAGTGTATATATTTAAATTAGTACGTTTGAAAAAGACTTTAAACACATGCACTTCCTAGATATTACAAAGAAAACAACTATTTTGTCTCAAAAGAGCCCCATTTGTTAACTTTAAACTCCATCCATGCTAAGCATATTAAAGCTTTTCTTTTTCCTTACCTGCAGTAACAGAGAAGAACAGTGAAGAATCCAACGATAATGACTATAGTACCTCCAAGTATGGCTGTAAGGAACACTGTGTGATAGGCTGTTATGTCCTTGGAAACTGCATTAATAATAGAGTCTAGATTTTTTAAACACAAAACCAAACAAATGAGATGTCAAGAACTAAGAATTGTGTTTCTCATGCAAAACTGCATTTGATAAATTGCACTGTAGTTTTCTAGCTGCTGTTCTGCTCCCCTGCACTATCCTGCTATTGGTCATTTTAGCCATTATGGAAATGTGGGAACCATCACCAATATCAAATCACACTTCAGGGGCTGATGTCACAAACACTGACATATTGCCTTTGCTCAATTCCAGCCAAATGGTGTTCATGCTATATGTCCGAATTTGTTTCAAAATCCTAGTCCCTAAACAGAGCTGCTGTCACATCATGTCACATTAATTTTAAAATTCTGAAACCACATTTTCTCTTTCAAAAGTTGTCCATATGAATCCCCACTCCAGGGATAAGTACAACTTTATCTGTGCAAGCTCAGATTCTTCTATATAAGCTGTAACCACTGTGGCCAATCAATCCAATCCCATCCTCCTCCCCACACAGTTCCAGGGGCTAAAACAGACAGAGGGTTCCAACAGCTTTTCAGTTCATTATGTTGATACTTCTCTTCTAGAGTACGCCCAGAAGATGGCAGTAATATATATACCTAACATGGCTTGGCTCTCTCTCCCTCCAAAAATGTATCTGAGAAGAGGTCTGAAAATGGGGAAAATGAGGGAGACCATGTCTGCTCTGAGGCACCAGCTGATCTGGAAGAATACTTTTTCCAACTTATTGGAAACGATTCCACAAATCATATTTCTTCTTTCGAAGTATGCTGGGTTTCAGGGCCGTCCTTAGGCATATTCAGCATACGCGGCTCCATAGGGCACCTGAAAATTTGGGGCACCTCCTAGCTCTTCCTATCCCTGTTCTGACCCTTCCTGCAGGCTCCCACCATAGCTGGCTGCTGGTGAGTCTTCCTCCAGAGGGTATCTAATAACTTAAAAGTGAAAAAGCCTTCCAGCCTGCCAGATCAATTAGCACAACATTGAAACTGTTAAAGAGCCATTCAAGTGGCAATGAAGCCATTTAACAGGCATTTGCTAAGCCCCAGGTACATACTGTCAATTTCTGAATTTACTGACAAAAACAGTTGTGCATTACTATAATATTTACTCAGAACATGTTAGTCCATAGGACCTTAGTTTAAAATTTGCTTTAAAAATATTTCATTAGTGAGTTGGTGAAGATTATAAAATCACATCTCTAAAAATCCTTGCATAGATTTTTAGATGCACAATCGTCTTTAGCCTTAAATGCTTGGATCTTCAGACATGTAGTTTTTTATATAAATCCCTCAAAAGACCACCTTTATCTAAAATACACATTTTAATTTTAATTACAATAGTAAAAAAGAACTTGCTTCCAAAGTCTTCCTGTCCTTCTCTTTCTCCCTTCACCCCCGGCTCCCCTGGTTGAAGAGAGCCCTGAATGGGACAACAGCCCTTTCCTTCCAGATAGGTAGACAGAGTTTCTCTTTCTTTACTTCTGACTATCTGATGAACTAGTTTTACGAGAACCCTCCAGCAAAATCAGTACCTAGTAAGATATCAAATTCTTTGTTATGCCTAAAATCTTTGGAAACATATTTTTTAAAGTTGCTGAAATTTCATAAACATGTCTATTGTTATGGAGATCACACAGGGTAAATAAATTAGTGTTCCCTTTTTCTAAAAGCAATGAACCTTGTTATGAACACACTAAACCTCTGTGACTGATTAATTTAAAATAATATCTTTGTTTCAGTGAGTTAAATATGTAGTAATCTGGAAAGATTACTTTATGAAGACTTAAGAGTACATTTAAAATATAAAATCATCTTAGAAATACTGATTAAGAAAATGTAAAACAGAGAAGAGCTGCTTACTACAAAGTTTTTGCAAATAAATCTCTGACAAACTTCAGGGCATATCAAAAAACCTGCGACTGACATTTTTTATTCCCAAGTTTAGTGCTTTTAATTAGGTACGTTCTGCATGTCCAGTCTTCACCACCTGGCATGCAGTGGAAAACATGCCCCGTTTTCTTTCGAAAGAAATTGCAGAAGAGTATTTTTTTCAAATGTCATTTGCTTCGTTTGGGATCAGGGATTTGGCTGGAAGGGAGTGAGCAGGGAGAGGGAGGGAAGAGAGGAGGGAGACAGTGGGGAGAGGACAGGGCCTGGGCAGAGGGGGACGGGGCCTGGGATGGAGCAGGACTGGAGCCTGGGTGGGGCCACAGACAGAAGAGGTGGGCTGGCGGCAGCTTCACCCACCACCCATGAGAGCAGATAAGAGCGGATCGGCTCCCGCACACCCAGTGCGCGTTGCAGTGTCCTTAGGCAGGAGCCGTATTCACAGAACCGAATGCGCCGGTGCTGCGCATTCTGCATGAGGAAGAGGGTATGGGGGTCTCTGCGGGGAACTGACTCTCCGCTGCTGTGAGTTGGGCCGGGTGGCTCAGTATCCTTTGATGCTGCCGCCGTGAGGCAAGCCCAGGCTGCTGCTGGGCATAGGGGCACCAGTTTAATATTACTGCATAGGGCCCCATAAATCCTAAGGACAGCCCTGCTGGGTTGTGTTCCCTGCAATCCCCGAGTCAACTGTATCACTAGCAGTTAAAGGACACAAGAACGCACGTGTATGCTGTATACAGAAGCAGAGGCACCCTCAGAATTCCATCTTATTAACAATAACTCTCATCAGATTGAAGCCAGCTGCATACCAATTTTTCCTCTATTTTTCAAGAAGCAAATTATACTGACAAACAGCTATTAAGTTATTATTTGGATAATGTAATGATTTTTGTGTTCTAATAATATGCAATACCTCTGGTTCCAGGCACTGGCGCTGCTATCCAGTATCCCAAGTGCGGAGCAACATACGTCCATACTAAATGGTCATTTGCATTCTTCACCATTCCCAGCCCACGATTTACCCAGGCACCTGAAAAAGAAGGCAGCCATTAAACATATCACGGCACATAGTTTTGTTTTATATATGGTTCTACCACTGAAAAAGGCATTACATAAAGCAAGTCATCAGAAAAGTATGGAAAATCAAAAAGGAACCATTTAAAATCAAGCTCTTCTGGGACTTTCATCTTATATACTAAACCCTGTCGACACACAAACTTGTATGACTTAACTAAATCTTTTTCTACACCCGATTTAGATATTTCAGTGTAATTCTATGAGTGGACAGTTATTTTCGAAGAAGAATAACTAAAGTCAATCTAGTGGTTTGTTAAATGACTTTAGCCAGTTTTATTCCAAAATAATAATAAATAATAATAATAATAAAAAAGAGTCCACACACAGACTTGCACCAAAATAATTTTAATTCATACCTTCTGCTACTTTAGTGCAAGGCTTAAATTTATTAAGGGTGGGTAACTTAAGCACAACTAATAGAATTTCCAGCATTAGTTATTAGTGTACAATGGACAAGCAATGATAATCCATTAAGACTGCAACGGGATCAACAATACCTGCCTTGAACATTTTTTTTTCTGTTTAAATTGTCTAAGGCTGAAACAGCTCAATTAGCCCAAGGAAGACTTATTGTTAGGCCACAGATCCCACACCATCTGCCTTGCAGTGCAAAACAACAGGTTTTGGGTCATGTCAAGCTTCTGCAAGGTAGGATACTGCACTTGCATACTGTGAAGAGCTTGCACAGAAGTTTGCTTAAAAAACCTTGAGGCCTTGGTCTCCCTGCCACTAACCCCACCACTGGGATGGTGGCCTATTCACAGTAGGTGGAGCGCCTGTTGCATTTGGGGCTTGCACCAGCCAGGAGGCTGTGAGCCCTAGGCTGTGAATTGCTAGGAGGCGCAGGCTAAAGAGTGCTTGTTATTGTGCCCCGCCCAAAAGGGCCTGGGCTGTAGACTGTTAATTGCTGCCTGCCCAGCCAGGAGTCTAAGCTAACTTCCAATTCCCTGTGATTTGACTATTCGAGGGAGTAAGTCAGTGTGGCCTCCCTCCAAGCCTAACAGCGAAGCATGGCCACAGACCCACTACAGAGAACCATTTTACAAGGTACAAAATGGTGAAGTAAGGTAACAGATGAGAAGACAGCACAATTCGTCCCACTCCAGGCCATCCAGTCATTTGTAAGGTGCGGGGGCTGTGTATAATGTGAAGGAAAGAAGAGGGTAACAATCGATATACAAAAAGAAAAGGAGTACTTGTGGCACCTTAGAGACTAACCAATTTATTAGAGCATAAGCTTTCGTGAGCTACAGGAGGAAGTGAGCTGTAGCTCACGAAAGCTTATGCTCTAATAAATTGGTTAGTCTCTAAGGTGCCACAAGTACTCCTTTTCTTTTTGCGAATACAGACTAACACGGCTGTTACTCTGAAACCAATCGATATACAAAGCCATATGTTTAGTAAAAAGGAAATTATTCCATGTTTTAGAGGTAGTTTTATGAGAAGTACAACCTAGATTCTCATGAGACTTAATCTCTGTAAAAGTCCTACCTGGAGTGAGAATAAAAATATCTATGCAAAGTAACAAAGATTTGTAATCATCTTTAAAATTAGAGAGTTAGCATTCTTTAATTTTTTTACTTTCCACTCCATAGGAAACAGCATGTACTAAGAAAAATGTAGGGGTATTTATTTATAATTTAATTGTCCTTTAGTACCCTTTAAACAGAGTGATGTAATTTTCAGTTATCTTATAACAAGTCTGAAAAATCAGTTTAACTACATGTTGAGAACAAGACTACTTTAAATATTATTGATGCAAATACTTCAGTAAGAGTCAAGAAAAGGTTTAGCTCTATATGAATTAGAATAGTATCCATGGTAGCTGGGATACAATTACATAGGCTTATATTTCAGGCATAAGCTAATTGCCAGTGAGAGTCAGGACCACCTGCCAATATAGTATTGCAAGATGAGCTGCATTATGGAGGTTTCTGCCTTCCTCTAGTGCATCTGAGCGGGTCAACAAGATCACTGGTCTATTTCAATTTAGTTGTTACTGTAAATATTTGACAGGAGATATTATATGTCAGATTACAGCAAAAGAAAAACTCTAATTTAATTCTATTATTTCTCCTATATAACTTTTACTTTCTTAACTGTTTGCAATAATCATAAAATAATAATAGTAATAAAACAGACTAAAGCTATGTCTGTCCCAGTATTAACATTTAATTTCAAGTGAACGTTAGGGGTATGACTCTGGAGCATAATATATTCAAATAATTCTTAATTTTGAATGTCAGTGAAACCATCAGCCAAGACACCGTCATCATGCTTAAATTTACATCAGTTTTAAAAAGTCTATCTTGTCCCAAATACTTATGGAATTGTGAAAATAAAGATCAACATGTGATCGATCCTTAAAACTACTCTTTGATATAACTCATTTACATACATATGGTTCATGGCTGAATTCATCAAAGCAGGGATATACTTTTGAAAAAACAAAAATGCAAGTTAAAACATTTACAACCAGGAAAATCCTGCTAAAATATCTATGACCCTACTTGAAAAAAAACCAAACCAAAACCAACAGGTTTTAGTGGTATATATTATTCAACACATGCACTCAGATTCAAACTACTCCACATCACACTAATACTACATATTGCAGTGTATGATATACAGCATTAAAGTGGGATTCCAAAGTATATAGCAGACATACCAGTTTTCATATCAAATGTCCATGCAGGTATAGCATCTCCTGATTTTACCCTACTTGTCGGTAGAAGAGGCAGCGTAATATGAATTGGACCAGTCACTTTCAATTCTTTCCCAGCTGAAAGGAGGTTTACACATATTGCAGCAAGAGGGGTCAATTCAATGCTTTTAAAACCTAATCAACAGAAGGAATAATTTGTCCATAAGTAATACACACTCAAGAACATTATTTACTATTTTTTTTAAAATGGGTTTTCATTTGTAACTGAAGGCAAGCCATCATGAGAATGTATGGTCTGTACCACGAGATGTCAATATAACTTGAGAAAACTCAAGTCTCAAGCATTTCACCTCTTCAATGAATACTTTTTAATAATTGGTACACAGCAATTCCTATTTAAGGCCTGTAAAAGATAAATATAACTTTTAAACAAAGCTGGTTCGACAATATTCACAGAATTCAATATTAAGCAAATTTGGCTTTTGGGGAGCGATACCTGATAGCAAGTACTTTAAATCTCAGATACCAGACTAGCTATTCTATGTTGAATATTGCAGACCAAGTCAAATGATTTGTGAATCCACGCATATTAAGGGGTGTTCTGTTACAGATTAATCAAACTGAAGCTCCAGTATTCATGATATATTTGCATGTCTTTTCCAGCATTTAATTAGCTCTGTTAATAAAATTTACTGAAAGGATTAATTTGTTAATTTAGAAGTTTCTGTAGCGTTAATCATGAGGTACAGTCCTTATGGCTTGTCAAAATATTCAAAGGAACCACTGTGTTTGTACTGCTTTATTGTGTGGGCTGTAACTTTGTTTCCCTTCATTCTTCTTGCACTAAACTTGCAATAACTGATACTATGTGATACAAATACTTCAGGATCCAGAGTGTGACAGTTTGCTCAAGAAAGACAAACAGAATTATTAAGTAGCAGAATGATATTAGAGCTTTGCACACTGTTAGAAACTAGTTGCGAGACAACTGTCAGTGTATCAGATATCAGCCTCTACCGGCTATAAAATACAGTCCTGAAGGAACAGGCTCTATGAATAATTTAAAAAGACACCAGACAGAATTTAAGAGAAGAACACCGCTTATCTCTGATGCTTCAAGTTCAAAAGTTGTATTATAAACAATTTTTTTAAATCTTCAAATGTCCACACACAAATAGGATACTGGTATTTGTGAGAATTTTGATTAAATATAAATTAAACTAGAATATGAAACTCAGATAATTTG
Organism: Lepidochelys olivacea; assembly: GCF_965140295.1. Lineage (NCBI taxonomy): Eukaryota > Metazoa > Chordata > Testudines > Cheloniidae > Lepidochelys > Lepidochelys olivacea. The sequence continues at coordinate 50,291,127 of NC_140421.1, read as the reverse complement.
GCTAGAAGCCACGGCAAGGACATCATCCAATTCACATTAATGAAACCATAAAACTGCAGTGAATTTTTAAGAGCCTTGTTGTACCGTGGGCATTGGGAAGAAAAGAAAAAAACATTTAAGTAGGATGGAATAAAGGGTACAGCATGGTGATCTCTTGGATACCAACATAACTATGTGGATTAGAAAGTAAGCGTGAATCAATATGAGGAATGCAGTCAGTGGCTTATTTCAGAGTGCATTAAAAAGGTGTAGCACTACAGATGTACAACGTATTACCACGGCTACTACCACCACCACCACCAGAGGTGAAAGCAAGCCTGCCCAGTCCAGCGTACCAGCAAGAGCCGGTACACAGCCGACTCTACTGGCAGGGTGCAGCTTCCCCAGGCTGGCAATTTAAAAGGGCCCTGGGCAGCAGCAGCCAGAGCCCCAGGCACTTTAAATTGGCACCAGAACGCCGTTGCCAGAGCCCCTGGCCCTCTAAATCGCTGCCAGAGCCCTGGGGCTTCTGGGGATTCAAACTCCCTGCCCCTTCCGGTTGAGGCCACACCCCTTCTGATTAAGGACCCCGCCCCTGCGTACCGGTTAAGTCTTTTAAGATACTTCCCCCCCCCCGACTACTACCAACCCATGAAACAACTTAGACCTGTTTCAAAATGTATTTTTACTCACTGAAACAGATGTGGAGAACATACTTTATTTCTTCAATTGCTCTCCATATATTTAAAGTGCCTGTTTGGTATCACCAGGCTTACATGGATTAACTGCAAGTAAATCAATAATGCTGCATGGATTAACTGTCTGCAAGTCAAATGATAGTTTCTGTGTTATCCTTATGTGGGTGGGTGTGGCAAAGTGCCCACGCTGACTAGGTAATAGAATTAAAGTGAAAAATATAGGCAGATCCTCCACTGGTATAAATTGATGAAGCTCCATTGACTTCAATAGCCCTAACCCACTTTACACTACTTGAGGATCTCGCCATAGAATTGTGAATGCATTCTGGAAAGTTGTGAACACCTTCAACTCTCAATAAAATCAATGGGAGCTGAAAGTGTTCTGCACATTGCAGGATCAGACCCTACTTTGGTTGCACTGAGGGGTTATATAGTACGTGTGGAACCCCCCAGAGAAGAAAATCAGCATATGGCCCTCTGTACCACTATTTATGCCTGTGGAAAAGAGGTGTTTATTATGTTCTTGAATGAGATGTAAAGTGATGTAAATTACTCATCTACAATTATAACATGTATTGGTTCAACCCAGCTCTCGTGAAAGTCAAAAGGAGTTTTGCTATTGCATGAAATGGGCACAGCATCAGGCCCTCGTGACTACAGGGGAAATGTATATTTACATAAGTACATACATACTTGTATTATGTTTTTAAAGTGCAGATTCTAACAAATTTAATATACCTGATTTATTTAGAAGAATTCCTGTTGTATAAAGAAAATTGTCCACTTTCAAAAACTGCTGTGGCACTGTCAAATAGGCTGTCACGTTTGTAATATGGTGGCTTATAGGAAGTTTTATTAAAATTTTGGGAAACTGAACACTTGGTTGAGATTTGGCATCTGGAAAAAAAGAGTAACATTTCAAATTAGCAATAATTCAATCTGAATTAATGCTTTCTATGGCCAAACAGCCCAGAAATCCTTTGTGCAAAACACTGCTTCAAACCCCTACTCTCGAGTGTTTGCAATTGTCTAGATTTAGGCCAGTACTTGCCGCTAGCATATATACAACAGTATCTGAAAACAGAATAATTTCTTCTTGCTCCCATCCCTAATCCTTGGATTCTCTAAACACTCTCTGCTACAGCAAATGTTCTCCAGCTTCAATCTTTCCTGAGGCAGATACATTTCAAATAACTATCTTGGGTAACCATATTGAAGACTACCAGAGCCTTTCAATGCAGTGGAATAATGCACATGCACGCCAGTGCAATGAGCTCCTCTGAGATTTCTGGTGTTTTTAATAGCGCTGGTTCTCCACAGGACATGTCTTCAATCCATTAATCTCCCCCCTCCTCCTCCTCCCACCCCTACATGTACAGAGTGCAAAATCAGCAGCTTTCTATTCAGACTCCCTTGTGATTTGAGATGAGAAGGTCAGAAATAAATAATAAATACAGGGATAATAACCTAATGTCTACATGGCTGTAAATAACACTCACATCCGTGGAAGGCTGGAAGATTTGGAAGGAGCTTCGCTTGCTACATTATAGAATCTGAGGGCCAGCTCTTCAGCTGGTGTAAATCAGCATAGCCCCAATTCAGTGGAGCTGTGTCAATTTACACCAGTTTGGAATTTGGCCATAAGTAATAGGTCTATTTATTTTTAGTGGAAACCGGTGCCGGAAGCCATTGCTTTGCTAACTAAAAGCTGGCTATTTGTGCACAAGGTGGAAAAACATTCATGAATAACCCCTTAAGTGCACAGAAAACAACACCATCATTTGGGAGGTCACTGACTTCTCCCCACAGAATTTGTTGGCAAAAAACAGTTGTATTCATTAGTTAAGGCACATAGTTTTCCATATAAAAAGCATTTACATCCTATCCCATGTAGTGCTGTACTTACCAGACAGTTTTCCAGTGATTAGAACTGTATCTTCAAACAACCATATATTAGCTTGGCTTTGTGGGAACAGAGAAAGTGTTACAGATGAGTATACTGTGGAAAGACAGACATTAAGAATATCTGATTACAAGTGTAAAAGTTTCAAAGAAAGTTGTGGTCAAACATATGGTTCCAAAGACAGGGAAACAAATGGGGAAAAAGAAAGAAGGTATGGGAAGACCGAAGGACTAAGCGGTCCCACTAGTCCAGGGATGAATCATACTAGTTAGGCAGTGTGGACTACCAGTGTTCATGGTGTACATGTTCTGTGGATTAAACGATAGCTGGAATTCTTGGACAGCCCATCCTCTTTTAAAAAAAACAAACAACAACAACAAAAAACAGGCACTTTAAAAACACACCCTAATAGAATTATTAAAAAAAAAATGTGATAGTTAAAAGCAGGCCATTCATGATGAAACACTGCTGAAAACATAACTAAACTGACAGATGGAAGAGTTCAGAGCAGTAGCTCTGAGCCACGATCACATTTCAGCCTCTCAGTACCCCATAATCCTAACACTTTCTAACATTCCTAGCTGGCCTTTCACTCACTCTGCTATGACCATGAAAAATACACATGTATGTGTACATATATTACATGTATGTATGTATACATATATGTATATGCACATGCGTTCACTTTCTTCAAATCATACCCCCACTGCAGTATAATCTCTCAGCATGGACAGATATTTTTAACTGTTGTTGAAATTATTTTTATTTCAGTTTTAAAAATCCATGTTATAATTTTATCAAGTCTAAAGGGTCATTTACCTTTAATATCTGGCGTTCAATCATGACCGACTTTGACTGCATTCAGTCATGTACAGCTCATTACAATTAGGTGGATTACCCAAGGAAGAAAGAAGCTTCAATTGAACACAGTGTAATAATAGGACTTTAAAGGGTTTACTTACTTGGCATTCTCCCAGTCTTCCAAGGCAATGGTGTTAACATGTAGCCCTCTTTGTAAGATGCAATAGTTAAACTTAGACCTAACTTGTAGGGAACTTTTATCAACACTACTCCATTGTTTCCAGTGAGGGTGGAATTTGTCTTTGTGTAGTTAACAAACACTTCTACAATTGCTTGGGGTAGGTACTGATGACTGATGATGTCATTTACTTGAACTTTCAGCATAAACACAGATCCTATGAAAAAAAGGGGGAAAAAAATGAGATAGGTCATAACCCATAATGACTAAGCATAATATTTAACTAAGCAACAATATTTGTCATACTTTAAATTACCAGGCTGACGACAGACAAAAGTAACCATATTCTGTGGTTTACTCGTTGTCAATTTTGCATATTTCTCTTTTTCTCACATCCCAAATTTTAGCATTCAAAATGCATTTGTCCAACAAGAATAATGTGATTGTTCAACACTAGCATCAGTGCAAAATTATGCTGATGGAATGCTTAGGGGATATTTTCTTTAAGGTACTTTTTAGTCCTTTTCTCTAGGTTTTCTTCTACCATCTTGCAAAGCCAGCTTTGTAGAAGTGATGTCATAGCTCAAAACTGTAACCTACCAAGAGGAAAAAAAGATAATGCTATTGGGACACAACATACTGAGATATGAAACTCTGAAGCAACAGATACTGCAGTTCCAAACCCAAAATAAATGATAGCTCCACCGGGGCCCAGATTCTCCTGTACTTTGTATGAAAGAAGTATCATATTACAGTGTGCTGTGCATTTCCAATAGAATCTCAGCAACTCAGAACATTATTTATCCTATGGGATAGATTTAGAGTTGTCTGAGATAATTTAGGAATATTATGTGTTGACTTGTTTATCAGGATGTTTATTGTATGAAAATGCAGGTTTGGTTTGATAGGAGGTAGGAAAAACAAGCAGGTTCCTGATAAGACACCTCCAGCTAAATGCTTCAAAGCCCTCGTCTACACTACGGGATTAGGTCGAATTTAGCCACGTTAGGTCGATTTTAAAATGAATGCGTCTACACAACCAACCCCGTTCCGTCGATCTAAAGGGCTCTTAAAATCAACTTCTGTACTCCTCCCTGGCGAGGGAAGTAGCGCTAAAATTGACCTTGCTGGGTCGAATTTGGGATAGCCTCCAGAAGCTATCCCAGAGTGCGCCATTGTGACTGCTTTGGGCATCATTTTGAACTTCAATGCACTAGCCAGGTACACAGGAAAAGCCCTGGGAAATTTTGAATTTCATTTCCTGTTTGGTCAGCGTGGCGAGCGCAGCAGCACAGGTGACCATACAGTCCCCCCAGAATCGCAAACGAGCTCCAGCATGGACTGAAAGGGAGACATTGGATCTGATTGCTGTATGGGGAGAAGAATCTGTGCAGGCTGAATTCCGATCAAAAAGAAGAAATGCTAATATATATGCCAAAATCGCACAGGGCATGGTGGAGAAAGGCTACAACAGGGACACACAGCAGTGTCACGTGAAAGTTACGGAGCTCATGCAAGCCTACCAAAAGACAAAGGAGGCCAATGGTCGCTCTGGGTCAGAGCCCCATACATACTACCTCACCGCTGTTGGTGGACACCTGCAAGGGGGGAGTCTCACGCAACAGGGAGGAGGATTTTGTGGATGAGGAGGAGGAGGAGGAGAATGCACAGCAGGCAAGCAGTGAATCTGTTCTCCCTGGCAACCAGGACCTTACCATTCTGGAGCCAATACCCTCCCAAGGCCGGTTCCCGGACCCTGAAGCCAGAGAAAGGCACCTCTAGTGAGTGCATATTTGTAACTATAGTACAGGGTTTAAAAGCAATAGTGTTTAATGTTTGATGTGCCCGGAAGAATTGGGACGCATTCGCGGCCAGTACAGCTACCAGAAAAGTCTGTTAACGTATCTGGGGATGGAGCGGAAATCCTCCAGGGACATCTCCATGAAGCTCTCCTGGAAGTGCTCTGAAAGCCTTTGCAGAAGGTTTCTGGGAGGGCTGCCTTATTTCTTCCTCCATGGTAGGACACTTTCCCACGCCAAGCCAGTAGCAAGTAGTCTGGAATCACTGCAGCACAAAGCATGGCAGCAAATGGTCCTGGGTTTTGGTCGCATTCAGTCTATATCTTTCTGTTTTAGCCTCAGGAAAGTGATATCATTCATGGTCACCTGGTTGAAATAGGGGACTTTTTGTAAGGGAACAGTAAAAGGACCCCGTTCATGCTGGGTTGTTTGCACTTGGCTAAAAGGGATCATCCTGGAGAATAGCCAAGCAGTGAGGGGAGGGGTGAAGGAATCACCCTGGAGAATAGCCACGCGGTGAGATGGGAGGAGGTGTGTGCTGCACATCCACCCGAAAACGGCAGCCCCTCCTTTTAAATGTGAAACCCAACTGGCATTGCTTGCTATGGGAAAGGATGGTGCTGCAGTTTGAAACCATTCCCACATGTTATGAAGGTGTAGGAAGCCAACCCCACACCAAAAGGCTTACCATGGCTGCCCGGAAACAAAGTTCTGTTGCCCAGCCGTTTGTGATGTGTCACCATACCGGCAGGCGCTCAATATAAAAGGCAAAATGCAACCTTGTACCTAAAGCACATGTGCTGTCTGCTATGAATTGCTTGATTCACTGTGAAAGAGCCTCCCTTTTGTTCTCATAAATGTATCATCTTAAATTTTACTCTTTTTATCCCCCCCTGCAGGTGCAAATGTTTCTATGCTCCCCCTATCACCTCCATCTCTGAGGTTATCGCAGATTAGAAGGCAAAAAACAACGCACTCATGCTGATATGTTTTCTGAGCTCATGCACTGACAGGGCACAGCTTAATGCATGGAGGCATTCAGTGGCAGAGGCCAGGAAAGCATTAACTGAGCGCGAAGAGCAGAGGCGATGCTGAGGCTAACGGGGGAGCAAACGGACATGATGAAGTGTCTGCTGGAGCTGCAGGAAAGCCAACAAGAGCACAGACCCCCGCTGCATCCATTGTATAACCGCCTGCCTTCCTCCCCAAGTTCCATATCCTCCTCACCAGATGCCCAAGAACGCACGGAGGGGAAGGGTCCGGGGACCCAGCCACTCCAGAGCATGGCCCAAGCAACAGAAGGCTGTCATTCAAACAGTTTTGTTTTGTAGTGTGGCTACAAAAAGCAATGTGGCCTTGTCCTTCCCTCCTCCCGCACCCCACCCCACCCAGGCTACCTTGTCAATTATCTCACTTTTTAAAAAAATTAATAAAGAAAGAATGCATGGTTTCAAAACAATAGTTACTTTATTTCCTTTGCCAGCTGTGATCAAAGGGGGGAGGGTGGTCAGCCTACAGGGAATTAAAATCAACAAAGGGGGCAGGTTTGCCGCAAGGAGAAACACACACAGCTGTCACAATGTAGCCTAGCCAGTCATGAAACTGGTTTTCAAAGCCTGTCTGATGCGCAGCGCGCCTAGCTGTGCTTTTCTAATCACCCTGGTGTCTGGCTGCTCAAAATCAACTGCCAGGCAATTTGCCTCAACTTCCCATCCCACCATAAATGTCTCCCCCTTACTCTCACAGATATTGTGGAGCACAAAGCAAGCAGCAATAACAATGGAAATGTTGGTTGCGCGGAGCTCTAACCTAGTCCGCAAACAGCACCAGCGAGTTTTTAAACATCCAAAGGCACATTCTACCACCATTCTGCACTTGCTCAGCCTATGGTTGAGCTGCTCCTTACTTCTGTCCAGGCTGCCTGTGTACGTCTTCATAAGCCATGGGATCAAGGGGTAGGCTGGGTCCCCAAGGATAACTATTGGCATTTCAACATCCCCAACGATAATTTTCTGGTCTGGGAAGTAACTCCCTTCTTGCAACTGCTCGAACAGCCCGGAGTTTCTAAAGATGCGAGCATCATGCACCTTTCCCGGCCATCCCACGTCGACGTCAGTGAAACGTCCCTTGTGATCCACCAGTGCTTGCAGCACCATTGAGAAGTACCCCTTGCAGTTTATGTACTGGTTGGCAAGGTGGTCCAGTCCCAAGATAGGGATATGCGTTCCGTCTATCGCCCCACCACAGTTTGGGAACCCCACTGCAGCAAAGCCATCACTATGATCTGCACATTTCCCAGAGTCACTACCCTTGATAACATAATGTCAGTGATTGAATTGGCTACTTGGATCACAGCAGTCCCCACAGTAGACTTGCCCACTCCAAATTGATTCCCGACTGACCAGTAGCTGTCTGGTGTTGCAAGCTTCCACAGGGCTATCGCCACTTGCTTCTCCACTGTCAGGGCAGCTCTCATCTTGGTATTCCTGCACTTCAGGGCGGGGGAAAGCAACTCACAAAGTTCAAGGAAAGTGGCCTTACGCATGCGGAAGTTTCACAGCCACTGTGAATCATCCCATACCTGCAACACTATGCGGTCCCACCACTCTGTGCTTGTCTGCCGGGCCCAGAATCGGCGTTCCACTGTATCAACCAGCCCCACTGCCACCATGATGTCCCAATTGCCGCAGCCCGTGCTTTCAGAAACGTCTGTGTCCATGTCCTCATCACAATCGTCCTTGTGCTGGTGTCTCTTAGCCTGGTTCTGCACATACTCTAGGATAATGCATGAGATGTATACAATGCTCACAACAGCCGCGGTGAGCTGAGCAGGCTCCATGCTTGCCATGGTATGGCATCTGCAGGAGAGCAGAGTTGCAGCGGAAGTGGTGGATGACGACAACATGGAGAAATTTGCTATTGAGACTGAGCTTATTTACAAGAGCAGGAGAGCAGAGTTGCAGCGGAAGCGATGGATGATGTCGGTTAGAAGTCGTACTGCATCAAAACAGCAGCAGTGACAGTGAGCTGAACTGAGCGGGCTCCATGCTTGCTGTGGGATGGCATCTGCATGGAAAAAAAGCGTGAAATGACTGTCTGCTGTTGCTTTCATGGAGGGAGGGGCGACCGACGACATGTATCCAAAAACACTTACGACAAGCACTCCACCGACTTAATGCACTTAGTGGGGACATACATAATCAACTGTAAAAAACTGATTTCTAAAAACCAACTTCTATAAAATCGACCTAATTTCGTCGTATAGGCATACCCAAAATGTCTAAGAGACAATGCCTAGGCTATTGAATGGGATGATCTCATTTCCTTGGCTCCAGTCAAGTTACACAGCTTGTTTTGCCAATATGGAACAGAAGAACTACAAACAGTTTAAAAGTCTCTGTCAAGAAGGGAAGCAGTTGTTTGAGGACACATAAACAGACCCTGCTTGGAAGGTCTGAAGCAGTTAGGTCTTCTTAGGCTTCCAACACAATGGGTAGATAAGCCTTAAATAAGGTAAGTATTTTGGGGCAGGGACTGACTTTTTGTTCTGTTTGTACAGAATCTACCACAACAGGGTTCAGATCCATGACTGGAGCTCCTAGGTGCTATGCGAAGAGAAATAATAAGTAATAATAATAGACATGTGTAGATAATTTGTTGTTTTAAAACCCCTTCTCTCTTATTTTATGCGTTGCTCCTATGGTTAAACTAAACAATACTTTTTCTTTAAGAAGGCCATTTTGGGTCACTAGATCCATTGGTCACAGACGCTCGAAGGGATGAACTGCAACTACCCAAACCCAGTCGGACCTGTTGGGTTAAACATGTTTCATCTACAGAGTACTGTAGGACAGGACCTGGTCTAAGAATGAAAGAAACGCATAATTCCATGGAGAATGAGAATACATGTTTGCCATTGCCTCTGCTTCTGCTAAATGATCCAGAATCAGAGAGATTTCCTGCATCATCACCAGAGTTTATGACGGGGCCCGAAAACCTATTGAAAAGGTCTTTCCTAAATACAAGAACTCACATCACCACAAGTCCTCGTACAGAAATGAGGAATCTCCACCAATTTACAAGCTCATAGTGCAGTTGTGCTTTCTGGCTTGAAGAACAGAGTGATAATCCTGGAACAGCCAACAGAGAATGCTACCAGAGCAAAGGCTTATGAGATTTCTGTACTATAACCAGATGGTTAGGATACATCACGAGCCAATCAGGTTGGTAAAATTACTAAATGCCATTTTGTAATGTATTATATTGCATAAAATAAATACAGTTCTAAATTCACAAACTAAGGAACTGCAGATTGTAAGATAACCATCCTTCCAGGGTGTTTTATTCAAGAGAAGGTCCACTTCGATATATTGATCTCAATAAGAGAAATGAGAATTTTGCTAACAGACCAACAAGACTTCATTGATTTTTTTAAAATGTTTTTGTTTTGGCAAATCGAACTTTTTAAATCCAATGAAAAATATTGTAGTTAATTTCAACAAACACCCAAAGCAGTATATTTTCATTCTATTGCAGGCATTCCCTATTACAGAAAAAGCACAATTTGACTAATGGTCATATTTTGTATGCCTGCATCTGAGCAGCCCTTACTTGTGAAATTAGGTCCATTGAACGCCACAAGTCTATTTGGTGGAATAAGCATAAAAGGAGTATAACAGTGAAGAGACAATGTAGGCCAAATTCATGTTAGATATACCTGTGCAGTTCTTACAGGTATTTTTAGAGTGGAATTTAGAGACATCTATTCCAATAAAGGTCTGTACACTAAAAGGAAAGCTAACAAGAAGCTGAGTAGGAACATGACAAGAGAAGAAATTACCAAAAAAAAAAAAAGGGGGGGGGGGAGCAGATTTTATGCATGTGCTTAAGTACTCCATGCACATATGCTTGTGCTTTAAGTTAAGTACAAACTTAAACACTTTGCTGAATTGGGGCCTAATTGATGATACAAAATGAATGTCAGTGCAGGACTCAGGCAGGTCAATTCCAAAGTGGATTGCTGAATATCTTCAAGAACAGTTCCAAAACCATATTTATTTTTACACACTTGCTGCTTTTAGACAAGTCATTTCAGAATCTATCCAAAGCTCTAGGATTTGTGCTGAATCCCAAAGACTTTGGATTAGCAAGTAGATGATGAACGGCATCAAAAGCTTTAGCTAAATCCATAAATAAAACAGTACACATTCATTTACCATCCAAAGCTAACAAAATAGCCTTTCAAAATGTACTTGTCAGAGTAACAGTTAAAGATATCTTCCTAACCCCCAACAACAATCTCTGAAAGATGCCATTAATCAGAGGTTTCAGAGTAGCAGCCATGTTAGTCTGTAGTCACAAAAAGAAAAGGAATACTTGTGGCACCTTAGAGACTAACAAATTTATTTGAGCATAAGCTTTCGTGAGCTACAGCTCACTTAATCAGAGGCTTTCCATTACAGCTAGACTCTACGATTATTCACCATGTGCACCATCACCAACTACATATAAAAGTTTATTTAATACACTTCACCAATGTTTAATGAACTCTTTAAAAACAATGACAAGATCTACGAAATTAGAAACCAGAGTTCAAGTATAACAAATTTAATAATCATACTATCAGCTAATTTAAAATATAATAATTGGGACAGTTGAGATTTTAGCCTGTCCATTTCAGAATACGAAAAATTTCATTGAGATGCTAATTTAAAATAAGAATGGTTTAAAACTGTAATTTTTTAAATTCCTGAAACAGAAGTGCAACTTCAGAATAAACTCATCACTACACTTCTTTCAAAAGGCCAGAGTGGCCTTTATAAAAAAGCGTTTATTAGAGTGTATAAAACCATGTTTTGAAACCAAATTCATAAGCCACCTTTATTATAATCACAATAGGCATGATTTTTGGGTTTTTTTGTCTGCCTTGCCACTTGAGAGGCAAAAATGATGGCTGGTTGAAAGTCACAGATCTCTACAAAGTCCCATGCAAATAATAATAAAGGATAGCCATAAATTTTTAAATGTCAGCTATCTACTGAGGTAGTTCTAACCTTTTAAAATTTAATGTTAAATGTCTATGTATTTCTTTTCCAAATCCAGCAAGTCTGGAAAAAGTCTTAATTTAGTTGTTAGTGAATAATGGGTCTCACTCAACTCCATTAAGCCAACAAATAAATAAAAATACATAGAAAGGAATTCCATAAAATTAATATGCTAATTTCCCTCTTTCTTCCTCCACTAATATCCTCTATTAATCCCAATGGGCATTACATGTGCATCAAGAAAAAAAAAGGAATACAGGAACAAAAAGCAGCCAGTTAGTTCAGCTTTCATCCGATTAAATATATTGTCTTTGCGTGCATGGATTAGTGGTGTTGCCCTCTACTAGTGAGTGGCCTACAGGAAAGAAATAGAACATGCTGTTACTTGTCAGCTAAATGACTTCTCCTTTAGATCAAGTGGGAAAGGTTCGTCGTTTTGGAAATGAAGGTTCAGAGTGCTGTAGCCCTGACTCCCGCTGTTCATGCAGTTTATACAGTATTTATGTCTGTTTATAGGATGCGTGTTCATTGCAGTGAGCCCCTCAAAAGTGACTGTACAATGCAAAGGAAAATGCCAGAATACTGAACGGTCTCTTTGCATCATAGCACTAATACTACAGCCATGTATAGAATGCCCATGATCCGCTACCACGAATAGAATATTCATGAGATGTCATCTCTGTAGAATTCATCTGGGTTGGTAACAGAAAAACAAAAAAAAACCCACCATACATTCAATTACATCAATTTTAGGGGGTAACACAACCTTAGGGTGCTGTGCTGGGAACTTCTACAGAGAATCATAGAATATCAGGGTTGGAAGGGACCCCAGATGGTCATCTAGTCCAACCCCCTGCTCAAAGCAAGACCAATTCCCAGTTAAATCATCCCAGCCAGGGCTTTGTCAAGCCTGACCTTAAAAACCTCTAAGGAAGGAGATTCTACTACCTCCCTAGGTAACGCATTCCAGTGTTTCACCACCCTCTTAGTGAAAAAGTTTTTCCTAATATCCAATCTAAACCTTCCCCACTGCAACTTGAGACCATTACTCCTCGTTCTGTCATCTGCTACCATTGAGAACAGTCTAGAGCCATCCTCTTTGGAACCCCCTTTCAGGTAGTTGAAAGCAGCTATCAAATCCCCCCTCATTCTTCTCTTCTGCAGGCTAAACAATCCCAGCTCCCTCAGCCTCTCCTCATAACTCATGTGTTCCAGTCCCCTAATCATTTTTGTTGCCCTTCGCTGGACTCTCTCCAATTTATCCACATCCTTCTTGAAGTGTGGGGCCCAAAACTGGACACAGTACTCCAGATGAGGCCTCACCAATGTCGAATAGAGGGGAACGATCACGTCCCTTGATCTGCTTGCTATGCCCCTACTTATACATCCCAAAATGCCATTGGCCTTCTTGGCAACAAGGGCACACTGCTGACTCATATCCAGCTTCTCGTCCACTGTCACCCCTAGGTCCTTTTCCGCAGAACTGCTGCCTAGCCATTCGGTCCCTAGTCTGTAGCTGTGCATTGGGTTCTTCCGTCCTAAGTGCAGGACCCTGCACTTATCCTTATTGAACCTCATCAGATTTCTTTTGGCCCAATCCTCCAATTTGTCTAGGTCTTTCTGTATCCTATCCCTCCCCTCCAGCGTATCTACCACTCCTCCCAGTTTAGTATCATCCGCAAATTTGCTGAGAGTGCAGTCCACACCATCCTCCAGATCATTTATGAAGATATTGAACAAAACTGGCCCCAGGACCGACCCTTGGGGTACTCCACTTGATACCGGCTGCCAACTAGATATGGAGCCATTGATCACTACCCGTTGAGCCCGACAATCTAGCCAGCTTTCTACCCACCTTGTAGTGCATTCATCCAGCCCATACTTCCTTAACTTGCTGACAAGAATACTGTGGGAGACCGTGTCAAAAGCTTTGCTAAAGTCAAGAAACAATACATCCACTGCTTTCCCTTCATCCACAGAACCAGTAATTTCATCATAAAAGGCAATTAGATTAGAGATCTTCCTTTGGGCTTAGAAGACTCCTAGGTGCGACTGTTTGGATCTCCATGCCCTCCATTACCTGAAATTTGTTTTACTAGCTGAGGGCTTGTGAAATTTTTCATTGGTCCTTGTCCTTTTGCCCAGGGAGACAAGGAGTGCTTCCCAAGAGCACTCCTTGGTGGAAAAGACTGGAATCAGGCCATAAATCCTGGCCGAAGCCATAAGACTGAAGGCACAAAAACTGGAAGCCAGGAGGGAATAAATCTCATCCACTGCTCTCCAGATGGCTCCCAAGCATGTAGTGAAACACATGGTAGTCACAGAAACAAGTGTTCAACAAAAAAGCATTTAGCCTGGGATCAAGGGGCTGGGAGAGAGAGTCTGTAACTTTCTTCCAAGTCTTCTATGGAGAGCATGGTCATCATTACAAAGGTCTAGCTGCACCTCTGTCCCTTTGAGGTCTCTGAGCTCACCCCCCTCAGGTTTTAGGCCTCATGGGGTAGAATTTCACAAGTATCTTACTCTTAGCCTGAGCCTGTGACCAGAGGTATAGACTGACCAAACAGCCTTCTTAAAACAAAGTGTTGTTTATTTAGCCGTAGGTGAAAAGAAAAAAAAAAAAAGGATTTTTTAAAAAGCCTACACATGTCTATCTTACCATCTCCTGATGATAACCAACGCAGGCCTAACTTCCTCATATACACCCAGAGAGGTCCTGTGTCAGTCTGGTTTTCCAGAGCAACCATTGCACTGCCTCTCTTTAGAGAGAGTCCCTCTTCTTAATACTGCAGGGAAGTGCATTTGTTCCCAGGCTTTGACCCTTCTGTTCAAAACACATTTTGTAGGTTCACTGGAGATGGAGGTAAAATCATGAACGCTACCAGTTCTGGCATTGTCCCTTAACAACTCTTAACTGTTTGCTCGGTAGCTATCTTGAGCCAGTCTTTTCCTTCCTTCCTATTTTTCCAGACAGTCTCTGGCTGAATTAAACCAACAGCCAAATAGAAATCAAGCCAATAACCAGTCCAACATACAGTATTCATAAATCATCACAGAGTATGTCCAAATCCTTCACAGCAGCCAGACAACCCTGATTGCCTGGACTAAACCTGAAAGCGAGAGGGAGAGGGGGGAATGTACATCTGGAAACCCCAGTAAGTTTCACTCTCTCTCCAAAAACTGCAGAGTCAGCTGAAGAGCCACTATTAGAATCTGTGGACCTGCTTGAGAAAGAACGCATTATTCGGTAAACATGTTTGTTTATCCTAATGAATAAAAATATACGAGCAATACATCACATCTGTTGCTCCCCATAAGATCTTCATTCTCTCAATCTAGTTCTCAACTCTCTGTATCAGATCTGCTGTATCGTATTTGTCTGTTTTTTAAACACTGCTAAGTAGAGGATTGGACTTCCCCTTGTGATACCCAGCCTCTTGCAGAGATTATAATAACAGTGACTTTGAGAATGCTTCAAACTGGGGTTTCACGGATAATAGCTGCATACTACACTTACTCTCAAGATGTTCTGCATTACCTTAATTAATCTTGCATCCTGGATTCCAAATAATTAGGGAATCCCTGGCAGCAGAAACACAGGAGTAGAGGGAGTACCATGCTGTCATCAATATGACCATACGCTTTTTGGAAAATGAGTTCTCTCATCACCACAAACTCAAATATGTATGTACCCTCATCAAGATGGACAATAACTAATCACTTTTGTAGCATTATGCATCTTCGCTACAGAATGGACTGTTAAACAAGATGACATCTGTTTTATATACAAGCGTTTAAGTATTTTACCATAAACAGGACAGCATTTTAATTATGTCAACTGCCATGTAATTTTTATTTAAACAGCACTAAAATGGCTAAGATTTTTCAGGATAAAATATAGTTATCTACTTATAAGTGCAAGAATAGTCCCGCTATTGTGGGGAACTTTCCTGGCTTCTGCACTACCCCGGTGAAGTGGGCTAGCGAAAGGATCTGAGTCCTTACTCCCACTTCCTTTACCCAGTGGCCTCCCCATCCTTGAGGACTCCCCTTCCACTCTCCTGTCTGGCAGAGTCCTCGTAACCCCAACAAGGCTGGGCCCAGGATTCCTGGGGGGCTCGACCCCCAACCCTGATGTGGTCACCTAGGACGGGGCTATGGTGTCCCCACTCCGGGATACTCTGTCTGCACTGGGCACTTCTCTAACCCACTGACCGTTACATATAAGTTAAAGTTATTTAATCAACAATTAATTTTAAAAAGAATAAGGAAAAATGGGAAAGGTGAAACGAAACACATCACCCCGCTCTGTGGCAGGGAACATCACAAACAGCGTCTCTGGAATGTCAGGGCAGTTCACAGTCTGTTCCTTGTAAGTCCCCGGCCGCCTTCTCAGGCCCTGGCTGTGCTGCAGGGATGCTGTGGGTTGGACACTCGCTCTGGTGGTGGCCACACGTTCTCAGGCTTTAAGTGGTAGGACCCTTCTTCCCAGTGTCACCCCTGCCCTGTCGGGGTTATGATCCAAGCCTGGCCTGCAGAGCCCCTTGGCTGAGGGGTGTCCCTGTGCTGGGCCCGCTGCCCAGGGTCCCCCTCGCTCTCCCCAGCTGCTCACCGCACCCAGCTCCAGCCCCAGCTCCACCACTCTGCCTCAGCACTGCTGCTGCTGCTGCTCTGCCTCCAGCTCCCTGGGCTGCTTCTCTGGCCCCTCTGGCTCTGGTTGCTGCAGCTCTGCTCCCAGGACAGGTCTGCTCTGCAGGCTGCTTCTGTGACTCTGCTCCCAGCACTGACCTGCTTCCTGGGCTGCTTTTCTGACCCCTCTGGCTCTGGTTGGTGCAGCTCTCCTCCCAGGGCAAGTCTGCTCTCTCTGGGCTGTGCCTCTGGCTTTGGGGCTGCAGCTCTGCTCCCAGGACAGGGTCTGCTCTCTCTGGATCTGGCTCAGCTCTGATCCCCAGCTCAGCTTAGACCCCTCCTTTCTCCTTAGCTTAGCCCCACTCTCTCTGACCCAGGCAATTCCAGCTCATGTGGAGGACGGGACCTCCCTGGCCTCCTGACTCCCTGGTTAGCCTGCTCGCCCTGTCAGTCAGGCTGACCTGGAGCATTGGCCTCTCCCCATTGTTCCTGGGGGCTGTCAGTCTCAGGGTCCTGATTCCCCATCGACCCTTCTCAGTACTGCGAGTTAGCAACTAAAACACCCCCACTGAATGTTAGCAAGGGGGCAACAGTCCCCTTACATACTGATAAAAAGCAAATACCAGTTCACCACAACTATGCTATCTTTCCTACGGTCTGTATTGTACCATGATAATTATTACTGCCGTTGACCCATAATTTGCTTCTCAATGCCTTTTTTCTTAAAAATAAAATAAATAAAACCAAGATAGAGATAAGTACACGAATAAATGCTATGTAATGCAGGGATCTGAATGAGAACCTCTGTAGGGATTTAATTATTTCCATTTACTACATCTAAAGTATACACAGTACATTAATCTGCAGTGAAGAGGTACAATAAAAACTGCCCTGGATTAAATCTAGTAATAATTATGTTACATAGGGTGATAATGTGCCATTTTGGGATGTTCTTTGTAAAGAAATCTTTAACACAGAAACAAAACTGTTCTTACACCTGGACAAGAAAACTAAAAATAACTGGAAAGCTTAAGTACCAGCTGTTTAGCTACTTCAGTAATTACTTTGTTTTTTTCAGAGTAGCAGCCATGTTAGTCTGTATTCACAAAAAGGAAAGGAGTACTTGTGGCACCTTAGAGACTAATTCAATTTGTTAGTCTGTAAGGTGCCACAGGTACTCCTTTTTGAGGATATTTTATGTATTTCCTAGGCGCCTGTCACTGTAAAACTTGAGTAAAGAGTTAGATGTATCTTAAAAAGTTCAAGTAAGGACAATTTTTTCTGTTTTTCCTTCAGCAGAGGCATCCTTCTGAGAGTTAAGGTTCAGTCAAGAAGTCTAGGAGTGGAAAATGCTGGGTCAGTTTCCTCCTCTCTCTTTTTTTTTTTTTTTATTTACAGAGACATTTGTTGAGCTCTGAGAAGCATGCTGTGCTCATCCTGATTGCCAGAGATGTTTTACAGGAGGAAGCTCTTTACTGAAAACAATCTGGGGGACAGCCCAGAGGGAGGCAGGGCTAAGGTGGCTTTTATCCACCTTTGTACCCTCCTGATCCTGGGCTGCTCCAGCACTCTCCTGATTCTTTGTTGCGTATCTTAAACAGCCATAAGCCCTGGCATGTCTTCTATGTTGGGGCTTGGAAGGTCACCCAACTTACCAGTGGCAGAGTAGGGGATAGAACTCATGTCTCCTGAGTCCTAGTCCAGCGTTCTATGCTTTAGGTCACACTGCCCCTCTAAGGCATACAATCCTAAAATAGAATAAAGTTGGTTTTAAAAAAAAATTGAGATTTTTTAAAATTTGTTTTAAAAAAAAAAATCCTTTTTTTCCCCTTTTTTCTTTTCTTCTTCTTCTTTTTTTTTTTTTTTTTTTTTGTTATTGAACCATTTTGGAACTTTAGATTTTTTTGACCATCTCTAATCGGGACCTTCAAGTGGATCCGGTATTAAGTTAGGACCCATTTTGGAGATTACAAACTCGTGTTATGTGTTATACATCAGTTAGGGTGGCTCATAATAGAAGTGAGTTATAGCCAAAATGTTGTAGTTTTAAAAAAAATATTCTGGAAAAGGGTATTAATAAAGTAATTATTAATGTCTGATTATGTGCTTTGTAGTGTGTAGCAATTAGGTGGTATCCCTTTAAACAGTTTGTGAGCCCTCTGATGGCTCTCACCATCTTCTGTGTTTCATAAGCTGCCAGAACCCTGCCAGAGCAGTGGTACCTATATGTGGCTAAGCCTTGTATCTTAAGTAAAGAGTTATCTGAACCTCACCTTCCTTGTGTTTTGGTTCCTTCCTATTACTTGTGTAAATGCAAAAGACAGAACATAGGTATGTATTCCATTTTTTGTTTGGTAGCTTCTTTAAAGCAAAACTTTCACAGTGTGTAAAAGACAGGTTTCAGAGTAACAGCCGTGTTAGTCTGTATTCGCAAAAAGAAAAGGAGTACTTGTGGCACCTTAGAGACTAACCAATTTATTTGAGCATAAGCTTTCGTGAGCTACAGCTCACTTCATCGGATGCATACCGTGGAAACTGCAGCAGACTTTATATATACACAGAGAATATGAAACAATACCTCCTCCCACCCCACTGTCCTGCTGGTAATAGCTTATCTAAAGTGATCATCAGGTGGGCCATTTCCAGCACAAATCCAGGTTTTCTCACCCTCCACCCCCCCACACACAAACTCACTCTCCTGCTGGTAATAGCTCATCCAAACTGACCACTCTCCAAGTTTAAATCCAAGTTAAACCAGAACATCTGGGGGGGGGGGGGGGTAGGAAAAAACAAGAGGACACAGGCTACCTTGCATAATGACTTAATTTAGGCTTAAATAGAGACTGGGAGTTGCTAAGTCATTATGCAAGGTAGCCTGTGTCCTCTTGTTTTTTCCTACCCCCTCCCCCCCCGGATGTTCTGGTTTAACTTGGATTTAAACTTGGAGAGTGGTCAGTTTGAATGAGCTATTACCAGCAGGAGAGTGAGTTTGTGTGTGTATGGGGGTGGGGGGGATGTGAGAAAACCTGGATTTGTGCAGGAAATAGCCCAACTTGATTGTCATGCACATTGTGTAAAGAGTTGTCACTTTGGATGGGCTACCACCAGCAGGAGAGTGAATTTGTGTGGTGGGGTGGAGGGTGAGAAAACCTGGATTTGTGCTGGAAATGGCCCACCTGATGATCACTTTAGATAAGCTATTACCAGCAGGACAGTGGGGTGGGAGGAGGTATTGTTTCATATTCTCTGTGTATATATAAAGTCTGCTGCAGTTTCCACGGTATCCATCCGATGAAGTGAGCTGTAGCTCACGAAAGCTTATGCTCAAATAAATTGGTTAGTCTCTAAGGTGCCACAAGTACTCCTTTTCTTAGTGTGTAAAAGAAACAGCTTCTATGTTTAATTCTAATAAGCACATTCAAGAAATACCATCTGGAATTTAGGGAGGTATCCCTCAGTTATGTACATACATATACAGTAAAACCTCTTTAGTGACCACCTCTGAAGAGAAACCACCTGTCACAAGTGACTACTTGCAGAGGCCACAGAGCAGCTCTGCTCTCTGGTGTGCAAACCTTTGAAGAGAGACCACCTCTTACAAGCAACCACTTCTGTTAACTCCCATGAGTGGTCACTCTTGGTACTGTAATTTTGAAGGTGTTAGAAAACATTCAAGAGTATACAATCCATTGAATTGCATAGGAGAGGCTGGCACATTATCACCCTATGTAACATAATTATTACTAGATTTAATCCAGGGCAGTTTTTGTTGTACCTCTTCACTGCAGATTAATGTACTGTGTATACTTTAGATGTAGTAAATGGAAATAATTAAATCCCTACAGAGGTTCTCATTCAGATCCCTACATTACATAGCATTTATTCGTGTACTTATCTCTATCTTGGTTTTATTTATTTTATTTTTAAGAAAAAAGGCATTGAGAAGCAAATTATGGGTCAAAGACAGTAATAATTATCATGGTACAATACAGACCGTAGGAAAGATAGCATAGTTATGGTGAACTGGTATCTGCTTTTTATCAGTATGTAAGGGGACTGTTGCCCCCTGCTAAGATTCAGTGGGGGTGTTTTAGTTGCTAACTCCCAGTACTAAAAAGGGAGAAGGGTCGATGGGGAATCAGGACCCTGAGACTGACAGTTATCATTTAAAGAAGTTATCATTTAAATCCCCGGAATCCTCACATTCTCCAGATATAAAAACACATCAAAATCCAAATGTCAACCTATTCCCTTTCCCCACCTTGTAGAACTGCTGTAAGATGCAATTCTGGAGACAAAGACTTCTACCTTCATGAACTATTTGGTAACCAATTCAGATGTTTTCTCAGCTTCTGGCATTACTCTGCTCATTGGAGTCAGACTCATAAGAAAAATCCAGTCAGGCTTCCTAGTTTACATAATGTTGAGGTCGTATTTTAAAACATTTTTTAAGAGCTGACCTCTTAAAAGTCAAGCAAAGTTTTAGCAAAAATATTTTTTTCTATGGCAGAGATTATGCTTTTGTGGGATGTGACTCAAACATCTGAATTTTGCAGCATCTACAGAAAAGAGCCTTTTCTCTCTTTACCTTTCTTGTCCTCTCTCCCCAATGTCCCTTTCTAAAAGAAAAACAAAACTTAAAGGGGAACATTGTCTACCCGATAGCTAGTCAATTTAAAAAAAACAAGCTAAAAGCAATTTCAGATTCTACATCTGGGTGTTCCCCTACCCAGTTTTTGTGGTTTATTCCAATCACACATTTAAAAAAAATATTTCTATCTTCCCTGGTAACATGGATCTATTCAAAAGAGAGGAAAACTGACTGTATGGGAGGAGGAGTGTAGCAACGTGCTGTCAAATGCACAAAGTAAACAAAATGAAAGGATATTTCTCTTTCATTTACAAATAACACCCAAGATGACTGTAACAACAGTAGGTTAAAAAAAAAGATTTCAAACAGCAAGTATGATATTTGATGTGACAATCTCCCTTCTAGTTTATAAAAGATTGCATACTCAAACACTGGAGTACTGTAGTGGGCAAGAAAGTAAAAAAGAAGGGGAGGAATGTTATACTACAGGTTCATGTAAACTGATAAAAGCCGCATCACTCCCCAACGCATTAGCCCTCCTCACCTTTTAATACTATTTACTTCCTTGGCAAGTGGAATTTTCATTGCATTTATCACAGTTGATATTCTGGCTGAAAGGCAAAGGACTAAATGAAAGAGAAACATGCTTTGAAAGCACGTGTACACTGGAGAAATTACTGAAGCACAGTGTTCCAGCGTGAAAGTGTTACACCCATCATAATACTATTAGAGTCAAGGTCTGAAAGAGTAATCACCTGTTCAATTATTCTACTGTGTAAATAACAGTCACCTAAATTTAAAAAAAATGCTCATCTCACCTAAATCAAGATTATATAGAGCCAGATCCTTGGCCCTGGCTGTTTTGCATTGCCAGAAAAAGCGTAACCAAGGATTGATACTAACAGAGTCTGTGTGTTTTTAAAAAGTAGGTCAACAGGAAGGAAAAAATACCTTGTCCTCATACCTGCAGTACAAATATCAGTGCTTTAGCTCACACATATTGAGCGTTAGGCAGAATATACTGTGCCAACAAGCCCTTTTGATTTTATGTGGAATGTCTTTGGAAAGTTTATTTTAAAAGTCATCCCGTTCTTCCCTAGACAGTACTGACACTAGGACCAAAAAAATGACTATACAATATGATGTATCAACATAAGTAAATACAGTGACACAGAAAAAGTGTGTAGTGTCAATATGTGAAATAGCTTCCCTCATTTTTTTTCCAGGAGCAATTTCAGTCTTGGTTTGTGTAAAACTGACTGCCATGAGAAAGAAACTTCAGATAGCATCCTGCTGCAGCACAACCATATTTATTAGAGATCTAGTTAAGATAAATACTTGCTAGGCTATAATACCTTAGGTTTTAAGCCCACTGATGCTGTGATATATAGAGCTGGTGAAAAAATTTCAAATTTTGAAAAAAAAAATTGGATTTACAAAATTGTTTTCTTGCAAACAACTTCCCCACTTTTTTGGGAAGCTCTAGTAATATTGCTGATAATACTTTGTTCACCTTCTGGTTGTAAGCAAGTTGTAACGACACTACACCATTAAACAACACATTATTTAGCTACTCCCCCTCCCCCACTTTTTCACAGTGCTATTAAGGCATGTATTTATCTGTCGTGGTTGGGGACATGCAGATTAAAAATGAAACTATTTCTCCACATAAAATGGAAAACAAAGGTGCTTACAAGATGGTAGGAATTTCAATTTGCCTTGAATACTACTGCTGGGGATCATTTACTAAGAAAACTCTGTATTTTCTTACTTCTCACAGAGATCTTAACTACAGTTTTCTCTTCAAGCCTTAAATATGCAAGTGCTGTGGTATGAACTTGTATTTATCGCAATAAAATGGGATGCACAACTTTACACAAGAAAATTAACCTCTGGGTAATTCCTCTACAATACTGAAGTTTCAGATATAATGAAATCACCCAACTTGCAAACTCATCATGTTCATTTTTGGTGGTGCACATATGTTTAGGGTGTATCTCGACATTGAAGAGATTCAACAGAACTCCCAGAATTAGAAAGATAACTCAATCTTAGCTAGTTCAATTTGCACCACTCCAGAGGAGGTGGGATTTTGCTTACTGGAAATGCTAACCTGTAAAACATTTAACCAGTTGCTGCTAAATGGTCTCACAAATACAATCAACATTGATACAGAAGTGAACACAACAGCTAAAGCTCTAATTTATTCAACACAGCTATCACTTTAAAATGTACAAAATCTTGAAGGTAATAAAAGATGGAGTTTGATTTCTTGCATTTCTGTGAGCAATAACATTCCAAGCTACCATGTACTTCGGGCTTCAGAGTATTGCTCTGCTATGAACATGTCAAATGCCTTGCTTAACTATGGAATTGCATTTATGGAGTCACCATGAAAAGAAAAAATGACTATTCTACAATCCTAGCCTCATAATTCTAAACCAACAGGGCACTAGACTGAATTTTTTTACATTACGTCTACAGCTATTTTCTTTTCTCAGTGGATGTTCCTTGAGGCAAGCTGGTTATATCAGCTATACTGTTTCCTATGCTGAATACATCAAAATGCACCTTTTGGGGAAGGGTTTGATCAAGGGCATATGAATGCAGATTTCAACAGACAACCCCCACGCTCTCATAGTCCCACGCATGGTTTTTATTGAATTTTATCAAATACTAAGAAACTGTGCAAGTCAAAGAACACAATGTCCACTTTATATACTGTCCCCCCCTGTACCACTTCATAGCAATAGCTATTGCCATTGGATTAAACCAAAGAACTGCTTGGGATTTTTAGAAAATTGGTGTTTGTGCTATCTCTGTACAGTTTGCTTATACTCCTAATGACACTGCATTGCAACTCCTAAACAGCTGGTGCGTTCACATCCGACTCTTGGGAGATGGCACACGGGCATACTGTGGCTCTACATATTCCAGGATGAAGATAATCAGTCTCAGTTGTCACTGGGGACAAACAAAAATGAATCTACTGATGGAGAAAACAAATAAATTCAGCCAATTACTGCCAAAAGCCAGCATAACTAGATCCCATGCTAAATTCCCCAATGAACTGTGGTCAGAGGATTTTGAATCTGAATGGAGATGGGACCTCCCCCTCTCCTGCTACTCACAATAGCAAATGACAGGTTTCAGAGTAAAGGTTAGTCTGTATTCGCAAAAAGAAAAGGAGTACTTGTGGCACCTTAGAGACTAACCAATTGGTTAGTCTCTAAGGTGCCACAATAGCAAATGTTGGTCAAAAGAAAATACAGGAGGAAACAAACTCTTCTTAATGTCTGATTTGGAAGAAAAACATAAGAACGGCAATCTATCCTTTTCTTAATGATTCCCAACATTCTGTTCGCTTTTTTGCCTGCCGCTGCAAATTGACTGGGCACTTTCAGAGAACTATCCACAATGACTCCAAGATCTCTTTTTTTGAGTGGTAACAGTCAATTTAGACCCCATCATTTTATATGTATAGTTGGGATTATGTTTTCCAATGTGCATTACTTTGCATTTATCAATATTGAATTTCATCTGCCATTTTGTTGCCCAGTCACCCAGTTTTGAGAGATCCTTTTATAGCTCTTCACAGTCTGCCTGGGACTTAACTATCTTGAGTATTTAGTATCATCTGCAAATTTTGCCACCTCACTGTTTACCCCTTTGTCCAGATCATTTATGAACATGTTGAATAGGACTGGTCCCAGTACAGACTCTTGGGGCCAGCACTATTTACCTCTCTCCATTCTGAAAACTGACCATTTAGTCCTACCCTTTGTTTTCTATCTTTTATCCAGTTATCAATCCATGAGAGGACTTTCCCTCTTACCCCATGACAGCTTACTTTCCTTAAGAGCCTTTGGCGAAGTACTTTGTTAAAGGCTTTCTGAAAATCTAAGTACAATTAGATCTTCCGTGTTCACATCCTTGTTGACCCCCGTCAAAGAATTCTAGTAGATTGGTGAGGCATGATTTCTCTTTACAAAAATCATGTTGACTCTTCCCCAACAAATTATGTTAATCTATGTGTCCAACAATTTTGTTCTTTACTATAGTTTCAACCAGTTTGCCCAGTACTGAAGTCACGCTTACCAGCCTGTAATTGCTGGGATCGCCCCTGGAGCCCTTTTTAAAAATTGGCGTCACATTAGCTATACTCCAGTCATTTGGTACAGAAGCTGATTTAAATGATAAGTTACAAACTACAGTTAGTAGTTCTGCAATTTCACATCTGTGCACTTTCTTCTATTTTCTCTGTCTCGATATAAAGGTGAATGGGTTAACTACTAACTTCTGTAGATCTGTACAGGTTCTGGTTTTTAAACAGGCAAATAACTCCATTCTCCTAGGCAAATAGAGGTTTCCCCTACAGTAATTGGTTTAGGACTTGAGGGAAGAGAATAAAATTAAGACATTCGTTAATTATTCCTTTTCTTAGTAGAAGGCTTCCCCCCCCCCCCATCTTTGCCTACGGCATGTTTAAATCAATGTAGGAGAAACTGTTCTGGCTAGAAAATGCAAGATATTCATGTAAGCATGTTTTACAGAAACTGTCTACAACATATTAACATCCCATCAGTAAGTAGATGAGAGCACCGTGCTGTGAGATTTGTTTGGTCTAAACTGAATGAACAATCATCATTTTTCCACACTTCACTACTGCCTTTATAGAACATGGTATTTTCAGCTCAATCTAATTAGGGATATGAAAGGTGCACTGACCTGTAAAGAGGAAATCAGAGATGTTCCAAGAATAAGAGGGCTTACCATGCATTAGCACAGCATGTGTAGAATCATGGAGAGCTACCAATGTGGTAGTTAGTTAACTTATATAGTCAACAAACAGCCATGTTCAGTGGTGGTGCTTATTTAAAAAACAAACAAAAGCTGAAATGGAAAAAAAAAATCCTTTCCTGGTGTTTCCATAAAAACAGAATAATCAGAATCAAGCAAGAGTGACAAAATAAAGGAGCATTCCAACAAAAGTAAAACCTATTATACCTTCAAAGCAGTTTTTTTTTTAAACCCAGCATACCTGAAAGTGAATTGTGACAGCAACTAATTTATAGGGGACTGATTTAATGCTGCAGTAAGCCTTCCACACTACACAGCCAGTCAGCAGTTATCCTTCATTCTTTATTTCAGTATAATGCATTGATACCCCTCAGATTTTACTGCACAGTACATTAAAATGACAAAAAGCTACCCTGAAAATACAGTGAAACTATTTTACTATATTCTGACAACTATTAGCACCCTTTGATCAGTTTTCAGTTATCATTCTTTCCAAAGAGATCTGATTACCTGTGAGTCCAACCAAAAAGATTGCAAACTAAAAAGTAGTTTATCAGAACTAATTCACAATCACATTTTACTATACTGTAGGTATTGCACTATTAGCTAAACAAATGCCCAGATTTTCTGTACAGAACTTTTAAAATGGATTGAAAGTAATTTCAGAATAATTTAATCACAATTGTTATGGTTTCAAGAAAATAATATGCTATTTGTGCATCTGTGTTCATTTTAATGGGTTTCACTAATACTGGATTATGCTGTAAATGGTTGCACACAGAAGAAGACATCTCTTTTGATACTAAAACATTATTTATTTATATTTTCAAATGCCAGAAGATCAGATTAAGAATCTAATGGTAGCTTTCATTTGAGAAAGACAGATTTTACTATGTTAATCTTCAATGAAACAACTAACTCACTAACCGTGTGGAAAGTAAATTATTTTTTCCTAAAGGGTGATATATGGAAGCCATTAAAACACGGAAACCACCAACGGTATAAAATGTTTAATATCAGTCAATTTCAAATTTATATTGCATAGCATTTACTATTATAATATAAAAACCCATAAAGTTACCTTCAGTACACATAAAATAAACGGGGGAGGGAATTAGATATCTAATTTGTGGGTACAAGGAAATTACAGAAAACTTCACTGCCTTTTTTGTTGTTGTTGTTAGAAAATCATCTTCTTCAGAGTACAAACAGAATTTCAAAGCCTGAACAGATGCTATGGCATGCATCGTTTCATACCAGATTAAAAATGCAAATGGTGAAAGTTAGCTTAAGTAGAACAGTTCTTCTGGACTTAAAACAAGGTTAAAAGTTGACGTATCCCTCTATAATATTCCCCTAACCAGATTAAAACCCTGGACATGATCACCACTCACCTACAGGACAACTTTTAACCTTGGGTAACTGGGTAGGGACATGATGGTTTAACTAGGTCTCTGACAGTTATAGTTTTTGCAGGGCCTTACTCAAACACAGGCACAAATATAGCATCATTCCACCAATTAACTCAGGGTGAGGGATGACTGCTGCTTGAAACTTTCTTAAATTTTTTTTCCTATATATAAAAATAAAAGTTAAGGACATCTTGATAGACTATTTGATTTTCACATTTGTGCTATTGCTCTACAAAATTCAAATATGCAGAACAGTGGTTCTCAACCTTTTCTGGCTCAGGACCCATTTGTGAACTTTGATGACTTGTTGCGACCCAATATATAGCTTTAGTACAAAAAACATCTGGGTTACTAAATATTTCTTACTCACAATATACAATACACACATTAATGTAACAAGTACGAAACAAGTACACCGTGTGTACCATATGGGGGACTCCTGTGTTACAGGGCTGGCTGGGCTTGGCTCCCAGCTCCAGGTGTTGCAACACTTGGGGTCACAGCACTGCTCAGGTTTGGTATGGTGCCTCAATGGAGGGCTGACCAGGCCAAATTTGTGGCACTGCGACCTGGCCAGAATGGGGAGCCAAGCCCAACCAGCCCCAGGAGATCAGAGCTGCCGCTGCAGGGTGAGTGCAGGGCAAACTCTACATACACACCTCCCCCCCAGAGCCTCCCTCCTACCCTGGTAGCAGGACCCAACCTCAACCCTCAGGCCTCCCACACAGCCCTTTGACACATTCCAGTGAAGCAATTTGGGGTTGCAACCCACAGGCTGAGAAACCCTGAAGGCAGGGATGTAGAAAAAAAACAGGTCCTGTACAGGTTTTGTCAACTCCAGGATAAGTGAAGAGAGAGCAGATCTTGTGTGAATTTTTATAGCAGTAAACAGCTCCCAGAACTAATCAACAGACTTTGAATCTTTATTGTACAGTCCTGTAGTCTAGTGTTCCCTGAAGATTATTTTTAAATGCAGGACTGAACACTGAGATGCATCCTGTGCAACTGCAGAATATTTTATCAAAAGATACTGTTCTTGAAATACATTATTCACTTCAGTAGTAATCAAGTGCAGCACAACAAAAAGCTTAGGACAGGAGGAAATGGGTCAGTAAGACAGCCTAGGTTTCAGACTGCCCTGTTTCCAGCGATCCAGTTCCCATTGAGGTCAATGACAAAATTCCCATTTACTTGTAAGGGGCTAGGATTTTGCTTGAAGAGCACAATACCTTTTATACTGGGTAAGTACTTGTACATTCTGTACAATAGCAGAACGTCACTGTGTTCCCACTTGTCCTAGATGGCTCCAGCAAGCTCTTCTTGATATTCAGGTGACACGTGGGACGGCAAGGTTACAAACTAAACTAAAAATAAACTGCAACTAGTGCTTTGACAGCCAATGGCTCAAGCAAAAAATCTTCTCAATTAAAAAAAAATAAAACTTCACAGTAGTTTGTGTAAATTTACTGCTGACACATCAACATTTCAAACCTTTCTCCTGGTTATCAATATTATTTTTACTTGCTCCAGTGACAGCGTTGTTTCAGCTATAAGAAAGTATTAACTTACTGCCACACCTCATGCAATACCTGTCATGTTGAGATGTACATGGAGCACATGTCAGCAGTCCTCTAAGCAGATAAGAGTATTCAAAACCGGTCCAATTAAATTTGATAGGAGACAGATGTTATTTACTGGGAACTCTTCCCCATTAATGCACACATTTTACTGTCAACACATACTGGAAGCTTCAGTTGGTCTTTTTTGGGCACTTACAAGATAGGACTGGTCAAAAATCGCACAACATAGCAGTAGGGTTTACACCTTCCTACTTGCACAAAACCGAACACCCCTGCCGTGCCCTGCCCCTCCTGTGAAGCCCGGCCCCTGCCCCACCCCTTCTGAGGCCCCACCCCCTCTCACTGCACCCCCCACCCTGCTAATCCCTCTCCCCACCCTCACTTACTTGCTCATTTTCACTAGGCTGGCTTAGGGGTTTGGGGTGCAGGATGGGACTCTGGACTGGAGGGTGGAGCTCAGGGGTTCGGAGTATGGGACAGGGCTCCAGGCTGAGGCAGGGGTTGGGGTCTGGAAGGGGGTACGAGCTCTGGGCTGGGGTACGGGTTCTGAGATTGGGCCAGAAATGAGAGGTTCAGTGTGCGGGAGGGGGCTGTGGGGTTTGGGGTGCTGGGAAGTGAGTGCTCTGGCTTGGGGTGTGGGCTCTGGTGTGGCGCCGGGGATGAGAGATTTGGAGTGCAGGAGGGAGCTCCGGGCTGGGGGGTTTGGAGGGCAGAAAGGGGATCATGGCTGGGGAAGGGGATTGGGGCACAGGAGGGGGTCACAGAATCATAGAATATCAGAGTTGGAAGGGACCTCAGGAGGTCATCTAGTCCAACCCCTGCTCAAAGCAGGACCAATCCCCAACTAAATCATCCCTCCCAGGGCTTTATCAAGCCTGACCTTAAAAACTTCTAAAGAATTCCCTAAGTAACACATTCCAGTGTTTCATCACCCTCCTAGTGAAAAAGTTTTTCCTAATATCCAACCTAAACCTCCCACACTGCAACTTGAGACCATTACTCCTTGTTCTGTCATCACCTACCACTGAGAACAGTCTAGATCCATCCTCTTTGGAACCCCCTTTCAGGTAGTTGAAAGCAGCTATCAAATCCCCCCCTCATTCTTCTCTTCCACAGACTAAACAATCACAGTTCCCACAGCCTCTCCTCATAAGTCATGTGTTCCAGACCCCTAATCATTTTTGTTGTCCTCTGCAGGACGTTTTCCAATTTTTCCACATCCTTCTTGTAGTGTGGGGCCCAAAACTGGACACAGTACTCCAGATGAGGCCTCATCAATGTCGAATAGAGGGGAATGATCATGTCCCTCGATCTGCTGGCAATGCCCCTATGTATAACCCCAAAATGCCATTGGCCTTCTTGGCAACAACAGCACACTGTTGACTCATATCCAGCTTCTCGTCCACTGTAACCCCTAGCTCCTTTTCTGCAGGACTGCTGCCTAGCCATTTGGTTCCTAGTCTGTAGCGGTGCATGGGATTCTTCCGTCCTAAGTGCAGGACTCTGCACTTGTCCTTGTTGAACCTCATCAGATTTCTTTTGGCCCAATCCTCCAATTTGTCTAGGTCCCTCTGTATCCTATCCCTACCCTTCAGCATATCTACCTCTCCTCCCAGTTTAGTGTCATCTGCAAACTTGCTGAGGGTGCAATCCACACCATCCTCCAGATCATTTATGAAGATATTGAACAAAACTGGCCCAAGGACCGACCCTTGGGGCACTCCACTTGATACCGGCTGCCAACTAGACATGGAGCCATTGATCACTACCCGTTGAGCCCGACAATCTAGCCAACTTTCTATCCACCTTATAATCCATTCATCCAGCCCATACTTCTTTAACTTGCTGGCAAGAATACTGTGGGAGACCGTGTCAAAAGCTTTGCTAAAGCCGAGGAACAACATGTCCACTGCTTTCCCCTCATCTACAGAGCCAGTTATCTCGTCACAGAAGGCAATTAGATTAGTCAGGCATGACTTGCCCTTGGTGAATCCAAGCTGACTGTTCCTGTTCACTTTCCTCTCCTCTAAGTGCTTCAGAATTGATTCCTTGAGGACCTGCTCCATGATTTTTCCAGGGACTGAGGTGAGACTGAGTGGCCTGTAGTTCCCCGGATCCTCCTTCTTCCCTTTTCAAAAGATGGGCACTACATTAGCCTTTTCTGAGTCATCTGGGACCTCCCCCAATTGCCATGAGTTTTCAAAGATAATGGCCAATGGCTCTGCAATCACATCCGCCAACTCCTTTAGCACTCTCGGATGCAGCGCATCTGGCCCCATGGACTTGTGCTCGTCCAGCTTTTCTAAATAGTCCCGAACCACTTCTTTTTCCACAGAGGGCTGGTCACCGCCTCCCCATGCTGTGCTGCCCAGTGCAGCAGTCTGGGAGCTGACCTTGTTCGTCAAGACAGAGGCAAAAGAAGCATTGAGTACATTAGCTTTTTCCACATCCTCTATCACTAGGTTGCCTCCCTCATTCAGTAAGGGGCCCACGCTTTCCTTAAATTTCTTCTTGTTGCTAACATACCTGAAGAAACCCTTCTTGTTACTCTTAACATCTCTTCCTAGCTGCAGCTCCAGGTGTGATTTGGCCTTCCTGATTTCACTCCTGCATGCCCGAGCAATATTTGTATACTCTTCCCTAGTCATTTGTCCAGTCTTCCACTTCTTGTAAGCTTCTTTTTTGTGTTTAAGATCAGCAAGGATTTCACTGTTAAGCCAAGCTGGTCGTCTGCCATATTTACTATTCTTTCTACACATCGGGATGGTTTGTCCCTGTAACCTCAATAAGGATTCTTTAACATACAGCCAGCTCTCCTGGACTCCTTTCCCCCTCATGTTATTCTCCCAGGGGATCCTGCCCATCAGTTCCCTGAGGGAGTCAAAGTCTGCTTTTCTGAAGTCCAGGGTCCGTATTCTGCTGCTCTCCTTTCTTCCCTGTGTCAGGATCCTGAACTCGACCATCTCATGGTCACTGCCTCCCAGGTTCCCATTCACTTTTGCTTCCCCTACTAATTCTTCCCGGTTTGTGAGCAGCAGGTCAAGAAGAACTCTGCCCCTAGTTGGTTCCTCCAGCACTTGCACCAAGAAATTGTCCCCTACACTTTCCAAAGTGTGTCGGGTGTAGGCTCTGGGCAGCGCTTATCTCAAGCAGCTCCCGGAAGCAGCAGCATGGCCCTGCTCCAGCTCTTATGTGGCCAGACAGCTCTGCGCAACGCCCCGTCCGCAGGCGCCGCCCCCGCAGCTCCCATTGGCCACAATTCCCAGCCAATGGGAGCTGTGAAGCAGGTGCTTGGGGAGGGGGCAGTGCATGGAGCCCACTGGCTGCCCCTCTGTGTAGGAGCCGGAGGAGGGACATTCCACTGCTTCCGGGAGCCACACGGAGCCAAGACATGCACGGAACCTGCCTTAGCTCTATGTGCGGCGTTGTCAACCAGACTTTTAACAGCCCAGTCAGTGGTGCTGACCGGAGCCACCAGGGGCCCTTTTTGACTGGGCATTCTGGTCAAAAAATGGACACCCGGCAACCCTACATAGCAGTGCTCCACATTGGTTTCCCATCCAATTCCAGATCCACTTCAAAGGTCTTAACGCTGAGCTCTAAAGCCATTAAATCTAAAATGGACTTGGAACTAGACATCTCAGTGCTTTCACTTTCCAGGACCTAGCAGCACTATGTTAAAGTGCGCTAGGAAACCTTCAGTGTGCCCCTGCAGGATCTACACAAAACAATCAATGTGCAACACATTAGTGCATTTCAGAAATCACACCCCTGTAGTGTGCATTACTGTATGTGTAGGCAAGCCCTAAGGTGACAGAAGCGGTAGAAATCAGAGAGGAAGACAGCACAGAACAATTACTCCAATCATCAAGAAATAACATTATGTTGCAGTGGAGGCTCAAAAATAAGAAAATAAAATTATATTAAAACAAAAGATACCTTCTTCCCCATTCTGTGCACCACTCATTGCAGTTAATTTATTGGAATAAAGCTCTTTCAGTGGAAGACTCCAGAAGGGGAAGCAACTCCGACTGCCTGAGTGTATACCACATAGGGTTTCACTGAACCGCTAAGCAAACATTCTGAAGTTTTAAGGGGCACATATGTTAATTAATTTTCAAAACTACATGTTCCAAAGCATCAGCTGTGGGAGGACTTCACTGAAGACTCCATCAGCCACTATCACAGATGGGCACTTTCAAAATAGCCTTAATTGATTAGCACACATAGAACCAAGGCAAGTCACAGTGCCACACCTTACACGGACTTCAAGCAGCCATTGCTCTTGAGGTTCAAACACTCAGAACTATTTGTTGTAGTCTTTCTGCACATGACAGTCCCCTCGCCTCCTGTTAGTTTTGAAACTGTCCAAGGTTTGCGTTACACATTACTTTGTTAACACAGGGCTGAATTTACTTCAAAGGATTCTGTTGGGGATCATAGACACACTCATAGGGTTGACACCATCAGAAGAACCATTCAAGTGAATAATTCATTTTGCAGGGTTTATATTCCTATTAGCGGAATGATCTGATGGAGGCATCTTCAGAACCAGGACACTTACTTGCAACCCAGGCATGGCCAGTAGCCGGAGTATTTTTAGTAGCCGGAGTATATGTCTGAAAGCCTGAAATTCCTCTGTGCTAATCTTGGCTGTGCTACTGACTTACTCTGGGAAAGTTTAACCCGGGAAAGTTACTTAGACCTGATCTACACTACAGTTAGTTCAACACAAGGCAGCTTACTTCAACCTGTGACTATGTAAGTGTCTACACTAAAATTTTGCTGCCGCCGACATAACTGCCCTGCTACGCCAACTTAATAACTCCACCTCCATGAGAGGCACAGTGTCAACGTCCATGTAGTTAGGCTGACCCAGTGTCAGGGTAGACCCTGTGTTGCTTACATCAACTTGCTGGCTTTCAGAAGCTGTCCCACAATGACAATACAGTCAGTACAAGCGCTCCTGGTGAGGACGCACACCGCCGACACAAGGAGCGTAGTATGGACATGGAAAAGCGATTTAATTACTGTGGCAGCTGTATGCTGACGTAACTCAGGTTGACTTAATTTTGTAGTGTAGACATGGTCAAAGGTCTGTATTTATAAAGGTGGAAGCACTGATATGCTAAACGTGAGCATGAAAGTTATGGGGGGCACGTACATACCTTTGCGAATACAATAACTCTAACTTGTGTGCAGGTATTTTATAGACAAAACCAGAGCATGTAAAGTTTTCATCCTTAGCCTCT
Source organism: Lepidochelys olivacea (assembly GCF_965140295.1). Classification (NCBI taxonomy): domain Eukaryota; kingdom Metazoa; phylum Chordata; order Testudines; family Cheloniidae; genus Lepidochelys; species Lepidochelys olivacea. The sequence goes on along the minus strand of NC_140421.1, from coordinate 50,257,461 downwards.
ATGGTGTGAATGGGGAAAAGAATACTTATCTAGTTCATTAGGGTGTTCTGAGGCTTTACATTTATAGTACACTTTGAAGACATAAAGTGCTATGTATTATTAATGAGTCATACCAAATAAAATCCACAAACAATTAAAAAAGCAGTGTTTGCATATTGACCTTAAATGAGCAATTAACAGAAGATGCTACCCAGATTAGCAATAAAACATTTAACACATTAAATATAGTAAATTAAAGCACTTGATCATTAGAGTTTATTTAAATATTTACTGTGGGACAATAAAAAAGCAGGATTCTTGTAACACTAATACATGAAAGGCACTTTCATGTCTTAAAAGTAAGTCTGTTTCAAAAGAAGCAAAATAATTAGTGCAGAAGGGAGGCCAACATTTTTGGACAATTCATTGCATCTCATAAATAATATACTGGTCCTCATCCTTGCTCTCTTTTCCTCCTACTCACCCTCCTTGATCACCTCATTTTTCTCCAAGAGAAATATCTGTTCTCTCACTCCGCTTTTCATGTTGTTCCTTCACTTGGAACAACTTCCCACCTGTCTACCAACTATCCTCCTCCTTCAAATCCTTGTCAACATCCATTCCGTCCTGGGATGTTCTCCTTTGTGCTCTCTCTACAACCCCATACACCTGAATCATGGCGGCCCTACATATTTACATCTGTGACAGGTTGTAAACGATGGGGAAAGAACCTTGCCCTCTTGTTTCTCTAGAGCACCATGCACACAAATGGAACTACATAAATTATTAATCACAAATGCATCAAATTACAGTGAACATGTTAAACCAAATCCTTCAAAAACGAGTGCTGTTAACCAGATTCTATAAACCCATCAGATTTCACAAACTAAACAGGATCGAGCCCAGCAGATAATTCCAAGATCCAGAAGAAAACATAGGGTCCTTAAGAAACCGACAATGGTGAATCAATAGGCAACATTCAGTAATAAACTGAAGTCCCTGTATTGTCCAAAAAGCGCTGCCTCTCATACAAGATGAAAAACTGAGCACCTGACAGTTTATGGCTATTAAAGATCCCAGAGCACTTTTTATAGCCAGATAAAAAGCTTGAATTTTGTCCTTATTCAGAACATATTGTACAGACAACGTAAAGACTAGCGATAAAAACAACTTCACTTATTTTGAAGACTTGTCAGTCATTTTATCCACATCTCAGCCACGATTTGATAAATACTTTTACTGCAAAAATGTTAAATTGACTTAGTTGTATACAATTCAGTGGCATACAACTGAAATGAGGATAATATTGTGTTCTTATCTACTGATTTTGCAAAATTAGAAATAAAATAATATTAGAGAGGCAAAATTACTGTGGCTGTATATTCCAGTTCTGTTAGAAACAGAACAATGATAGTTACGTTCACTATTAACATAAAGAACAGGAGTACTTGTGGCACCTTAGAGACTAACAAATTTATTAGAGCATAAGCTTTCGTGGGCTACAGCCCAATTTAGTAGAGCATAAGCTTTCGTGGGCTACAGTCCAATGAAGTGGGCTGTAGCCCACGAAAGCTTATGCTCTACTAAATTTGTTAGTCTCTAAGGTGCCACAAGTACTCCTGTTCTTTTTGCGGATACAGACTAACACGGCTGCTACTCTGAAACCTGTCATAAAGAATAAAGAAGATAGTAACATTACTTGTTCCTCCATTCTTCCAAAAATGTATTAGAAAGTTGATAGTCATTTCAGTGCCTCTCCTTGCAGGAAAGTATTTACTGACATCTCTGCAGTCTAAATAAACAAACATTACAAAAAATTTCAGGGTAACAATATCATCAGGTCATCTGTGCTCAAGTAACTTTTTCAAAATGAAAATTTTATTTCTATAGAAAAATATTTCTATAAGAGATCTTGGTCATATTTTTCAAAAATACGAGCCTAAAATTAGGCCCCTAAATCCGTATTTAGGCATCTAAATAAGTAGCCTAATTTTTAAAGTGCTGAGCACCCAGAAGTTCCCACTGAAGTCAATGAGAGCAGCTGGCTGATCAGCACTTTTGAAAAAACATGCTACTTCTTTAGCTGCCTAAAAATATGAATTTAGGAACCAAACTTTAGGCTTTGGTTTTTGAAAATCTGATGCCAAATTTCAGTCCTCCAAATTCAGATGATTCCAGTGAAGGCCTTGACTAACCAAGCCTTAATTTGGCCATGGACACTGATGAATTATTTTAATCTCCACCATTTTGGAAGCTGATGTGAAATATAAACTAATTCTTTAAATAAGCGAAATGGTTTGGAAATTTCCCATTCTTTAGAATTACTCTAGAATACATATTCCACAAATACATCAGCTAACCAATGATATTATATGTCTCTACAGATTTATCTCCAAGTAACAGCACTCAGACACACACAGGTTTCAGAATAGCAGCCGTGTTAGTCTGTATTCGCAAAAAGAAAAGGAATACTTGTGGCACCTTCGAGACTAACAATTTTATTTGAGCATAATAATATAAGCTGTAGCTCACGAAAGCTTATGCTCAAATAAATTTGTTAGTCTCTAAGGAACCACAAGTACTCCTTTTCTTTTTGCAGACACACATAAAAACCCTTTTATCACTTGCACTCATTTTAGTGGTCTAGAAAAGATTGATGATTTTATATCTAATCTCTCAGAAAACCACCACATTAAGCTTAGACAGCCAGCTACAGAGAACAATATCTGTAGTATAAAATTAACAGTTCCTCACAAATAAGACCGAAGCACAATAAGTTAATATCTGAAAAATAATCAGAATGCTACAAAGTAGCTAAACTCGCTGAACATCAGAATTAAAGTGACCTAATTTTACTAAAATACAGAAAAACATCTATTGCTTAGGCACATTAACGTTTCACTTCCCATACAAAGTCATAAATATGAGAAACAGAGAGAATGCATGCATTATTTACTGCAAAACTTTCCAGTACCAGCAGCTTGGTAACCCAGCCAATACTAGTAAGGCTTTGGAGCAAGATCTCAATCTGAACACTCAGTAAAACAGACCGGAAGGCCCTTCTAGAAACACGGACAAAGGCCAAATGTCAAATTAAGGCCCTGATCCTGCAAACTTCCATTAATTTTACACTCATTAGTAGTTCCACTGACTTCAAAGAGACTCCTCATGCTTGCAAATTAAGGAATAAACATTTGCAGGCTTGGGACCTAACATATCACACTGCATGCTGCATTACCTGCTCTAAATTCAAGAAGACACACAGTGTATAAGTGGATGAATTTGAATTTACTACAGAAGGAAAAAAATGAGGGCCTGCTTAATAATAATAATTTTAAAAGTCTGAAGTGCCGACTGCCAAGTTGATCCAAGCTCTGCAAAAGCCATTAAAAAGCAGCAACATTCATCACCAAATACATAATATCTAAATCTAATGAAATATTTAGAAGCCAAGGTGGTTATTTACATGAAACATTTACTGATTTATAGGGCCTAATCACATTCTTTTAACATTCTTTATCAAATTTTTCATATAGAAATAGTCAGAAGAAAAAAAGCAACTGAAAAATACACTACTACCAGAGTTAAATGGCTAAGAACAGTTCCAACTATATAAGCTTATTCAATACAATCTTTACATGGCCTGTCTAAAAGCAGTAGTTCTAGAGATATTATGAAAGACAATTTCCAAAAGTTCATTAATTCCTGGAAGCTTCATCATATGTTTAGTACCAAATTTACATATTAGCCTAATTTGGTTTTAACTGCAACTCCCCATCCTCTCCCAGGAGAATTCTTCTTCAGGAAACCTAAAAACGTGAAAAATACTGAAGTGCTCTCTCTAACTTCAGGGTCTACAATCATTTAAAGACCTGAAGAAGAACTCTTTGTAAGCTCGAAAGTTTGTACCTTCCATCAACTTGGTGCACTAAAAGACATTACCTTACTTAGTTTCTCTCATATCCTGAGACCAATACCGCTACAACAACACCGCAAACAATCATTTAAAGGGTGAAGTGACAATCTGAACTTCTTTAAATTGACTAATATTTTGAAAAATAAAAAATAGAATTTCACCTTTTTAAAAAGCATGCATAGTGAGACAGTTTGGGGAATACATGCCCAATGATAGATTCTGCTTGGTATTATGAACACTATTTGTATTTGTAACAATCATTGTGAATCAGATCATCCATTTGCAGGAAGAACTTGGCAGGTAGTTCGAAGCTATGTCTGACCGATAGTAATCTGACATTGCGATCACCACTTGTTTCTTAACTGTCAGTGCACCTCTCATTTTGGTATCCCTGTGCTGAAGGGCTGGGGCAAGCTCGGCAGGCAGATGCAGAAATGTAGCCTTTTGCATCCAAAAAGTGCCATGCGGGTTTGTGGGATTAAAAAAAAAAAAAAAGGCATGAAATTATGGGCTATGTATGGCATTATGGGATGGAGAAAGTTGTGTACTGAAAACTTGATCCCTAGCTCCCAGAGATTCCGGGTGACTCATTTCTATCCCACAACAAATTGTGAAAAGTTCCCAAAAGGCATTTGCACCTGACTGCCATGCATGATGCACTGGGACATCGACTTGGGGTGCACTGCACTTTGCATCAACAGAAGTAAACCTGTTCAGTACACACAGTGCTGATGCAAGCAGCCACATGGGCATGAGCAATATACCAACTGTGATAGATGTACACCAACATAACTTGCACTGATCAAAATTTGAAGTACAGACAAGGCCTTAAGAGTAAAGACACTGTGCTTAAATTCCTTTGCTAAGCCTGAATTCCTTTCTTTCTTGCCACATTGTCTCCAAAGGGACTAAACTAGAAGTCCAGGGAGTCCACAACCAAGGTGGAGCTCTGGAGGAGCACATGTAAGCAATTGGGCAGGGGGGAGAGGAGCGCTGGGAGGTGACAGACACCATTTTGGGTCTCTGGCTCCTGAGTAGTGGCCCCCGACATCCCAATGAACGGCATCAGACAGGATGTTTGAGCTTATCTTAAGAACCCTGAGCGAGAAACTGTGACTAAACTCTATCCAGATCCAGCTGGCTTGGAAATGACTGGGTCCATTCACAACTAACTGGTGACCATACAGCATGGTTCTGGGCCAGGTTATAAGAATGCCAACCTTTTAATTATGTTTCTAGTAAATTAGCAAATGTGAGGGAGAAATACCTGAACTTCTGTAGAAGTACAGTATCCCATGCTGTACCTTATATATGTTGGATCATATTAAAGAAGTTCTGTATTAAAATCACAAATGAGTTTGATTCCCCAGAGTTTAAATTCCAGGGTATTACTAATTAAGAGGTCTCTTGGTTTTTGGTACTGTTTCTCTCCCTCTGTGTGTGAAACTTGCAAGCTGCTAATTGTGTTAGTACATTCTAAGACAGAGTCTATTCTCAAAGCAATTCACAGAGAGAGAGAGACTCAAAGCAATACTCTAACAACAGAAACAGCACCCAGAGACTCCCCACCCTTTTGTTGTATTAACAATTGTGATTAAAATAGAGATAGAGGATGTATGTAGATGGATGCTTGGTGTGGATAATAACTGAATGATCAGGGAGGTGCCAGCCTAAGAATCCAGTGTCCATCGGCTGAAGAAGGCGTCAAGTGCAAATAACCAGAGGACCCCCCCGGAGGGCAGACTGGAATCCACCCAACAGCCTCAAGGATGGGAGAACCAAAGAACAAGATAACATCTTGGAGCCGTCAGGAATGTGCTATCTGCTGATTGATTCAGCAACAGCATGATGAAGCAATTCCCATAGACTGGCATAGGAAGAAATTCCTATAAAAATAGACTCTAAAAAGTGAGAACTTTGGGGTCTGATTCTGCAAACCAACTTCCAGGAGCATCAGATGAGCATCTGACAAGGCCCTGCTCCCTCCTCATGTCCAGGCCACCTGGCCAGTGGCTTGGCATGAGCAACTCTAAGGCTGGTAACTATGATAACAACCTTGCAGAACCTGTGTGTGTGTGTGTGTGTGTTTGTATGAATGAATGTGTGAATAAATAGGAGATTGAATGGAATGTTATAACTAGAACTAACTGCTTACTATGATTCTTTCTGTATTCACAATAAATGTGGTATTTTGCCTTTTTCCCTTTAATAAGATCCTGCTGGTTTTTATTTTATTGGTACAACATATAAGTATTTCATCCTTTCCGTCAACAGTGACAATGAATAGCTAAAAGTACTCACCAGCTAAGATAGGTGATATTTCACCAGGAGGGTAGTGAAGCACTGGAATGGGTTACCTTGGGAGGTGGTGGAATCTCCATCCTTAGAGGTTTTTAAGGCCCGGCTTGACAAAGTCTTGGCTCGGATGATTTAGTTGGTGTTGGTCCTGCTTTGAGCAAGGGATTGGACTAGATGACCTCCTGTGGTCTCTTCCAACTCTAATCTTCTATGATTCTATAGCAATTCTGCCTATTTTGCATTAGATACACACTCACAGATAATGGTCTTGTGCTTTGACAATCAGAGTGAAATTCCATTAAAAAACCAAACCAAACCAACCAACAAAAAAAGAAAAACAAAGTCAAGCACTCAAAAATCAGGAAGTGTCACTCGTAAAGTTGCCCCCTTGTATATATGCATTATGATTCAATCTTTAACAACACAATCGTATCCTTTATTTTCCATTACACCCCTGCCTTACTTAGTGCACAGGATGAAAACTGGGTCTGGTTTTATATATGTCTTGGGGATATGGAACATATTTTAGTAATCTCATGAGTTACCAGAAATTTTATTACAGTGTTATTAAGTTATTTGTGTATTCTTCACTTTACCGAAAGCTCTATACTTTATCCAGTACATAAACTCTAGGTACATGACTGTGAAGTTATGCCCAGCATTTTAGTTACCGTAGTAATTTTGCTTTTGCTTTTTGATGTAACTCTTAAGTGCCACAGTTAGATATCCAGCTGCATGAGTTTTAGAACTTTGGCTATTATGATACCCAGAAGATTCACCCTCCTGAGTGCAAAGACGCAAAATGAAGGACAAAAGAAAAACTATGGTCCAGGGAGCTTTCAATTACACAGGAATAATTTCTTCAGCACAAATAACATTTTCTGTAACCTTACTTAAATGGCTCAGCATTTCTGATGTAAATAATTAACCACATTAGAGCAACAATTAAATAAGACCAGTTAGGTGTGGGATAAGATAAATTCATGTCCTGGACTGAGAAACTGATCTAAAGTACTTTAATGAGCGAGTTCTGCCATCACAATCTGTAAAACATACTGACAGAGAACATCTCTGTACATATACTTCAAAGGATTAATTGTTTTTAAAAGGTGGCTTTTTCTCCTCCAGTCCCCTGCAGTTCTTACCTTTAAATCTGAGCTTTCATTTTTATACTGAATGACAATACAAGTCTATCTTGTAATGAAGTGGATGGTATTATGAAGGAGTATCAAAAATATAATCCCCATACAACATTTTGGGGCTTTATAATAGTCTTGCATCAGAGTGCTGTACAGATACTAGCTTCAATATCTTGAAAAAGTTTTGACAAATGGTTGTTTCATAAATGGCATTCCTGTTATGAACGGTATGTATTTCCTTCTGACGATCTTCACAGAACCATAGAAGTTAGACGTGGAATGGAGCTATTAAATCATCTAGTCCCATCTTCCTGCCAATGCAGAGTTGCTTCTATAGTATATTTCCTAATATTGTCCACTCTGATATTTCTTTGTCCACCGAAGCATTTTCTTTGGGGGACAATTCCACACCTCAATAATCTTATAACATGTCTTTTTCTTACTATCATTTTATGGGAGTTTTTTCCAGCATGATACAGGGTTTGGTCTAGATTGATTTTCATTAGCACTACTGGGTGTCAGGGTGGATAAAAGTGGATGATTTAACAACAGTGGACTTCTTTATGTTAAATGAAACACGTTTTTTTTAAAAATAATCCTATTTAAAATTAAATTTGAAATTGACAACCTACGTTAAGACCTGTATTTATAATCTATTAAAATCATTTAAATTATGTATTAAAAAACCCAAATATTAAGCAATGCATGTCTGTTGCCAAGATTTAAAGAAAGGCACTGCAAGGGGGAAGGGAGCTGATAAAGGGCTGCCGGTGGGTGCTCAGCACCCACCATTTTTCCCCAGGGGTGCTCCAGCCCCACAGCACCCACGGAGTCAGTGCCTATGAAACATTAGATGTGAGAGGATGAGATCTACATGTTCTAAAATCCTGAAGGACAGAAATTATCAGTTCAATTCACTAGCTACAGATACTTCCTACAGTTAATAATTTGTTTTGTTTTAAATGTAAAACATGTTTTGATAAACTTTTTCTTTCTTATGTATACAGGCCACTTACAGTATAATTTAATACAGTAATTAATATGCTGTTTTTGTGAATTTAATTGAATTTGAAGAGATAGCTGTTGGTCTGTGCTGTGCTGACAAAGATATGCTCTAATAAATTTGTTAGTCTCTAAGGTGCCAAAAGTACTCCTGTTCTTTTTACATATATAGCTGTTTCTCAGACCACATCTATAGTATGGGGACTACTGCAACAAAGCTACAGTGCTGTAGCCATGCTAGCATAACCCCAGAGTGCAGACAGAGCCTACAGCGACAGAAGGGTATTTTTTCATTGCTATACCTCCCCTAGCGATGATAGCTCAGGTTGACGGGAAGCATTCTTCCATCAACCTATCTGCATCTACATCAGGGATTAGGCTGACAAAGCTACAGAGCTCAGGGCTAGGGATTTTTCACACCCCTGAGCAAAGCAGCTATCTGTATCTAAATCTTAAATGTATACCTCTCCTCACATTTTCTCTAGGACAACTGAGACACCAAGGGGTAGGAGGGACACACAGTAAAGCAGAAACGTAAAACAGAGAGTAACAGTGCTTCACTTCATTGCATTACCGAGTATGCCAATTTAAATAAAAGTGACTGAGCGCTGTAGGGACAGTGCACTAACGTATGGTGCCTTGTGAAAATCAGAATTCAGAGCTAGCGGCAAGTTCCATGCTTCCTTGGGGAAAAGGGACAGAGAGAAGGAAAGCTGCAAGAGTGACACTAATGAATTCTGGAGGGAGTAGCTTTCAGAATCTTTCTAGACCAGAGAATGCTGCTGTGATGCAGCACTTTTTGGGGAGGGATCACAGGGAAAGGAGGGAGCTCACAGAGGAATCCCAAAAGTGAATGCAAGTTAAGGATTCCTGAGCAATCTAGGTGGGGAAAAAAGGGTAATGCCACCCACACCAAAACTCTTGCTAACTCGGGATGTGGAAGATCCAAGTCTGATTCCTTGCGGCACCACAGGCTTCCTGCTGACCTTGAGTCAGTCACTTAGTCTCTGTGCCTAAGTCCCCCATCTATAAAATGTGGATTATAGTTAAGGCCCTACCAAATTCACAGTCCATTTTGATCAATTTCACGGCCAGATGGTTTTTAAATTGGTCAAGTTCACATTTTCAGATGTTTACATCTGAAATTTCATGGTGTTGTAACTGTAGGGGTTCCAACCCAAAAGGTACCCGGAGGTGGGTCTGTTCTCCCCACCTTTGCTCCCACCTCAGCAGCCCTGCAGGGGAAAAAGACAAGTCCTTTCCCTCCCCAGCCTGGTGGGGGGACTTGTAACTTGGAGCCCCCTGGCTGGGGTGTTCCCAGCAGCATAGGGGAGATCAGATTTCACAGTCCGTGACACATTTTTCATGGTCATGAAATTGGTAGGGCCCTAATTGTTGTGTTTCCCTACCTCGCAGGGCTAGATACATCTCCAGTAGAATCTGGAATCTATTTTGAATAAACTTGCCTCTCTCAAATCTCAGCCTTAGTCTTCAGAAGTGATACCAGTCAGCTCTATGTTTTTGGAGAACCAGGGAGCAGTATCTAGCTTGTCTGACTCATGAAAGACATCGCCCCACCACCAGTCTCTTCCTGAACCAACACCGATCAGAGAAAAGAGGGGCTTTCAGAGAACACTGAAGGGCAGATGGGAGACACACTTAGACCCCTCCTGACAAGGGTGACAAGATTAAGACATCTCCATTAGCATTCAGAATGGAAAAAAGAGACAACTCCCCTAGCCTCATCTGCATGAAAGATGGGAGGGGGAGACATCTCAATTTATATACAGAATGGAGAACAAAGAACCGCACTGAACTCTGGGACCAGAAAAGCAGGGACGCACTGCATCATGGGAATCTCCGCTCCAGACGTTAATGAACCTACGCCTGCACACACCCAGCTCAGCAATTATCAGACCAATTCTAGTAGTAAATCCTTGATTGATATCCAAAATACTGAAGCAGCCTAGCTGCATTGTGAGCTCCCTGGAAGAAAACACCACCCATAGCCAAGAGTGATCAGCTCCTATTGTCTAGCCTAAAGAAAACTCTTAAGTCATCAGTTTACATAAACAAATCTAGTGTTCTCCCTTGAACCACTGTATTTTCTCTACAAAAACCCCTACCTAAGCCCAAGTAAGTGTTCTGATGCTTAGATCCAAACTATGCAAGAGTTCCACTGGGAATCCATCTTCTCCTGACTGATCATGCTGGGGGCTCTGCCTGTCTCCAGCACTCAGGATCCTGAGCTACCACCATCACCTGGGAACCCCGACCAGTTCAAGCCTCATGGAGTGGGTGAGATCCCCCTCTTTCTCTTTCTCGGTTTTCCTTTCTATCCTTAGGTATTACATTATTAAAGGTTATGCTATGTTGGTTTATCCCTCCTTATGTAGTTATCACTATTATTCAATAAATAACTTTTATGGTTAAGCTAGTTGCTTCTCTTTCTCTCTCTCTCTCTGCACTTTACTCTTTTGGGTTTTAGCTTCCCCCATTTACTCTGCAGCAATGCCTCTTTTACCTAAGCTAAAGATCCTTGTAGCACCCCAAAATACTGTGGGGTTTGCTCATCAAGTGGGTTACTACCAGTACAATCGTGATGTGAAAGTGGGATAGGGACGTGTTAAACCTGTGGCACATAAGGGGGTCTGGGGCAGGTGAAAGTGCTGCTCAGACCACCCTACTGAGACCAGGAGCACATAAGGATGACAGCTTGAAGGTGCTGCTTAACCCAGCCCATTGAGTACAGGGACATATAAGGGGATCAGGTTGAGAATGCCGATTGACCCGGTCCGCTCAGACTTGCTCTGTTAGTGTGTGCCCGCCCGCATATTCATCTAGTTAAAGGGCTGGAGGAACCCAGCTCCAGGGAACCTAGGTCCTGCAGCATAGCTCCATTGGGAGAGGACTTGCAGAAGGAAGGAGCAGAGCTCCATATGAACACACAAGTGAAACAAGCAGTACATTAATAGAATTACAGAACCCCCACCACTGCCCTCCAAAGAGCAACCGTAATAAATGAGCATACCCCAAATTAACAGGCATATCTGGTAACAGAAGTTTTCCTCTACTAACAACGAATTCATAGATAAAACACACGGCAGATCCCCGATGGCACCACTCAATAGCTGTATTACAAATCCTGACACTGCCCTCTTTCAGACTTACAGCAATTTTAGTAGAAGCCGACATATTGGTTGGCCACTGATGATTTAGTGCCTGCCAACATCTTACCAAAAATTAACAGAAACCAATAAAAAGAACAACAGAAACTACAATCATTTGGCTCCATTCACGTTTTGCCATCTGACAAACTAAACTGCAAGCTCTTCAGGGCTGAATCAGAGGTTCCATTGCCCAATTCCGCACTCCAACCACTCAACACTTCTTCCGCCCAATTACCTCCTTGCTCTTCACTGAGGAAATTAATGCCAATTTGGGCTTCTTGAATCACACTGGAACACTGGTGCTACTACTGTTCAGTATGATGGTCCGCAAATTTTCAGTACAACTGAATTGTTTATAATAATTCTCCTTTCTTTCGCCCCTCACTACTTCACTGTCACAGATTGCTTACATCTCCTACCAACTTTCCCTTTTCAAATATTGATTTTTTGTTTCAGTTTTTGGGTTCACCTTTCCCATGATTGCTCCTGACAGCTGAGCAATCACCCTTCATAAAACACACAGAAAATAAGCCTCCCTCCACATATATTTCCTCTTCGCCATTATATGTTCCTGTCTCATATTCCACCTGTCATATCACCTCTCAATTTCTTCCCTAACTTAGTTTCATAACATCTTATCTCATTCCTTTATTGCACTATTCTCCTGTCTCCAGTCTACTAGGTTTTATAGTTTCATCCAATCTCCTCCTGTGCTGTGCTACTATAGTCACTGACAATTATCCTCTCTTGCCATTTCTAATAACTTGAGTGCTCTGAATACGGGTCCTGAATAAATGGAAAACCACTATATATAAAATTGTGTTTCCCCCCTCTACTTACTTAAGAAACTAGAACTAAAAATGCCAGCAAGAATCGTATTTTAGAGAATAGCAATGAGCTTCCACACAACAATGTGCATTCAGAACTTGTTTCTGGAGGCAGCAGGGGTTAGTACCTTGCATTGTGTTCAATGATATCTTCTGTCTGGGGTGAGAACTGTACCGAACTTCAGTAATTCCACTTGAAACTAGGTGCAGATTTGTCAAAAGGTTCATGTTATTTATCTGGAAATGCATATTGGTGCCTATCTTCAACTGCCTTGGCACCCTACATTCCTAAACGCTACACAAAAACAAAACATTAGCCTTTTAACTCAGGGCTGCAAGGCACCCTCCCCCACCCCATAATAAATTTAAAAAAACCCACAATTCCTGATTTAATCAGTAATCTTTCAAAGGCTTGAATATATAAGTCTTATCACACTGCACCCGGACACTGGCTAAACTCTGGCTCCAATGACCCTCCACTGAAAAAGCCAAGCTGCCAGTGGAAAGTTTAACCCCAGAAATGACGGCAAGAGATAATGGATCTTAATTTCTGTGATAGGAATTATGCCGGCTGGCCGCATCAATAGTCCCTAATTTGACAGCCCTGACCTCATGAGCAAGGCCCCATGTCCTATGCAATTATGCAGCCAGGAAAATGGCTGCACAATTTCCTTCTTTCTACAGATGCTTTCTACACCCTTAAGAAACCAATCCGAAGAAAGATCTGTCCTTTTGAGAATGTGCTACCAATTTTTTTCAAAATATTTAATTTGGGAGTATAAGGATGACCTGACAGGGTGGGGCTGAAGAGGGAAAGCCGGAGCAGGAGCCCAGAACAAACTATGGAGGCAAACAGAATGGCTATAGAGTTGAGCTGCCATATAGGAAGCAGCAACCTGTGGGTAGCTACACAGTCAATTCAATAAGACTTTGTTGGTATGACAAGCAGGCTGGTTTGATTTAAATCAGCCAGCAAGAAACGTGATTTAAACCATTGATTTTAATCATGGTTTGCAATTGAACTTTTCAGTTATTTTCCTAAAGAAAGGTTGATTCTCATTGGTTGATAATCATTAAAAGAAAAGGAGTACTTTTGGCACCTTAGAGACTAACCAATTTATTTGAGCATAAGCTTTCGTGTAGCTCACGAAAGCTTATGCTCAAATAAATTGGTTAGTCTCTAAGGTGCCACAAGTACTCCTTTTCTTTTTGCAAATACAGACTAACACGGCTGTTACTTTGAAACCTGTCATTAAATCATTGCAATCTAGTACTTCTTTTTGCTAACCAGAAGGATACACTATATTGATACACATTTGTTTCAGCAATTACATAGCTTAACATATATTTATTCATATTCTTAATTTTTACTTTTTTATTATGTTAGAAAATGGTGAATGATGTGTTACTATTTACTAGATTTGCGTCAAACTATCTGGATGGAAATAGGAATTAAATTAAAAACGCACAAATGCATTTTAAATTTAGTTTTACTGAACTGTTAAACAATCTTAAGTGTGCTGGACATGTAAGGGGAAAAAAGTTAATCAAAACGTGTTTTACATTTAAAACTAACTGATTTATTAAGCAAAGGAGGTATTCTCTGTAGTTAACGAATTGAAATTATTGTTTCTGGTCACCCTTTAGAACTAGTAGAGCACATCCTCTCACACCTAACTTGTATTCATAGATTGGAAAGGAAAAACAAGCTTTCCTACCTCTTCAACTTCCATTGAGAGTCTCAGTTCTGAATGGACTAGTCTGCAAAAAACTGTCAAAAGCTATTTTAGAACTTCAGAAAACACTGGTTCTAGTTGCTTAGCCAGTAACTTCCGTCAGCTCAGTAGTCTGACTTGCTTTAAAACTTTGGCAACAAATATGAACTGTTTAATGTTATTTTTGTGTAATTTAAATTTAATTTAAATTTAAATAGATTCTAATACACTTAGGCCTTAACATCAGTTATCATAAGTCCATTTAAAATTTAATTTGAAATTATTTTTAAAAACAAAAGTATTTTTAAAAAATCTCATATAAATCAAAAAGACTTTGTGATGCATGGCTAGAAAGTGTTACACATCCCGTAAAATAAATGGCTCAAATTCAACCCTTAAAGACATGTGGAAAGATAATGTTTGTGGTTTTGCGTATTTACATGTATATGGGTAATGGTCAACAATGTAATCAACAGTCCCTGTCTATGCTGTATTCTGATAATTCAGGTATCAAAAGAACACCCTAGCATTTAAATGAATTGTGAATATGGGATCTCTCTGTATTCATCTCTCTTTGAAATGTGTAGCAAATCATGTGTGAATGGTGGAGGAACAAGCCAATCTCGTATGTTAATTATATAGCAAAGTACAGGTGATGGATCTCCTTCAAAGTCATCCAAATTATCTTTTGTTCCCAAGGAACGCCCAACTTGTCAAAGAGGACATGAAATTGTATAAAATATCCTTGGGTCCCGATTCTGTCATCTCAGATCTGCTTGAGACTTCATACAGGGGAAGCTTAGGCATAAGGACTGAGATCCCAGTCCTAAATTGGAACACCCTGCAATGACTTCGGACTGTAACTATGAACTATTTCTGAAAGAACTCTTTGCAACTACAAAGCTCACCATCTCTGCTATGAATCTGAACCTCAATGAATTGAACTCACGTCCGTATGCATACTAATCTTTTAACCATACTTTCTGTTTTTTTAAATAAATTTTAGTTTAGTTAATAAGAATTATCTGTAGCGTGTATTTGGGTAAGATCTGAAACATTAATTAACCTGGGAGGTAACGTGTCCGATCCTTTGGGATTGGTAGAACCTTTTCTTTTTTATGATGAAATAAGATTTTCAGAAATCATCATATTTGACTTAGGTACCTGAATGGTGGCCTGAGGCCGGATCACTTTAAGGGAACTGTGTTGTTTGCCTCCTGAATAACCAGTGAGGTAATTAAGAAGCTGTTCTATGCTGGTTTAGTAAATCTAAGTATTGGACTATCCACCAGCTTTTTGGGGATTTTCTGCCCCATTCTATACAGTTCATCCTAATTGAGTGACCTCAGCTGGCCCCCACTAGGACCCTGGTCACAGACTTATTTAAAAAAGAAAAAATCAATTAGATTTATCCACCTGCTGACAAGCTATACAAGTGTTTCCAACGTGTAAGAAAAAGATGGATTCCTTTTCAGATATTTCTCAGAGTCAGACTGGACCCATCCTAGAAAGGGGCGCACACTGTGTTTGGAGTTTGATCCCCTCAGTCCATTTGTTGTTACTGTCCATTCCTGAACCAGAAGTATATTGCTATGCCACGCAATGCCATCTTTTTTTTTCCTTCCAGGCTCAGCCACAGTGTTTTATTCATCAGTTGTTGATGAGATGTCTTATGAATCCTGACCATTGGAAGGAATGTCTCTCTTGTGCTTCCTTGTATCTGGGACACTGGAGTACAAAGTGTTGCTTTATCTCAGTATTTCCTCTGCCACATTGCCTCCTCTCTGGATTTAAATGATTTTGTGCCTCCCAAATTCCTCCTCTATTTACTGATCATTGATTAGATTTTTAGTGAGAGTCTGCTGTGGTGATGTAATGTGATGGTTCTGTGCAGGTGTCTAACAGTCAAGCTTGTGGTTATTTTTTGATTTACTCTCCCAATTGACTCATAAATTAGTGTGACAGATGCTGTTCTAACAATGAGCATTTTTGGTTTTGATAGCTTGCTCTGGTGGTCAGGGGGTTCGAGTTGTTGAGCCTTAGGAATTATGACAAGTAGGAATGCACTGTGTTTTCATTTGAATCTATTTTTTGATTTTGTGGTGGAAGGAGTATTTACCACTTTGGTTGAGATATCACTAGAAGCTGAATATTGTTTTCCACATGTTAATTAGTTGAGGGAATTGGCTCAGTTCTGCTCTGGCTTGCCTCTCTCCCTGGGCTTCAGAGCCTGAGTGCAACTTCAAAGCACTGTTTACACAGCTATTTTTAGAGTGAAAGCCCCACTAGCTCAAGTCTGTAGACTGGTCTGCGATGCTCAGTTCTGTAGCTCGTGTAGAGGTACCGTTAGAGCCCAAATTTCTTGTCTTGCAATGTGACGGGAAGGTTCTTTCTTTTTAACTCTCTGCTCTAAGGCTGAGGGGCGGTGGGGATGGCCTGCAGTGGACAGACATATGGCCAGTCCTTTGTTTGTTCATTCTGTGATTTCTCATGAATGGGGTAGGCCCACATGACTGGACGGGAGCCTGTAGTTGATTTTTGAAAGCTGAACAAACTAATAACAGTTAAGGTATGTTAAAAGAACATTTTTTAGATTACGAAGTCAAGCAATCAAAACTTAGAGCCAGAATTAAGGTTACCTGTGCAACCTCAATTCACCCCCTGACCCACCTTGTGCAATATGAGATAGTCTTTAAATACAGTATTACATACTATTATTTTCCCCACAGGAGCCCTCATTTATTGCACAGAATAGACCATGCTGTGGGGATGAAACAGATATTTATTTTTATCCTTATCATTCAATTAGTGGCCCGACTCATTTACTGCACATCATCCAAAGTCTGTATTTTACAGAATTATTCATTTTCTCAACATCGTCAGAGTAATGGAGTGCCTCACAAACATTAATTAATTGACCTCCATATCTGCCTTGCAAGGTAAGAGATTATCCCCATTTTACAAATGGGGAAACTGAGACAAATCTTTGCCTGAGATCAAAGCCATGGGTAGAACTCTCAGTCCTGAGCTCATTCCCCCAGACCTCACTTCCTTTCTGACAGAGATGTTGAGCATTCACAGCTCCCACTGACTTCAATTGCAGTGCTCAGCATTTCTACAGATCTGACCCCAGGTGTCTCAAGTTGGGCACACAGAAAATGAGGAATACACAAAATCTTTGGAGCAGAGACAATCTTTCTGGTCTGTATTTGTACAGCACCGAGGAGAGTCCTGGTCTATTACTCGGGCTTCTAGGTGTTACTGCAATTGAAATAAATAATATTATGAGTGGCCATCTGCCAAAATAATGGTTCAAGTGGCGAACTCAGCATCACATAGGAAATCTGTGACACAGGGAGAGAGATAAGCCATAAGCTCCATCCCTCTCTCTTCCTGTTAGGCCTGTGACTTGTTCTCTACACATCTTCTAACTTATAGAGAAAATAAGGGAGGAACCTTACAAACAGCCTCATTCACTTATATAACCCTTACTGATTCCCTGAATACTACCCATCCTGTGCACACTGCAGCAATATGAACATATGTCTACCATAGTTCTTTAATACAATTCTTTAGGTTTTTTTAAACAGGAAAAAAGTAAAATACAAATTCTATTATACACAACCATACATTTGTATGGTGAGCTTAAACAAAAATGGAAGCTTACAAGAAGTGGAAACTTGGACAGATGACTAGGGAGGAGTATAAAAACATTGCTCGAGCATGCAGGGGTAACCAGGAAGGCTAAAGCACAATTTGAGTTGCAGCTAGCAAGCGATGTGAAAGGAACAAGGAGGGTTTCTACAGGTATGTTAGCAACAAGAAGGTGGTCAAAGAAAGTATGGGACGCTTACTGAATGGGGGAGACAACCTAGTGATGTCAATGGGTAGTGATCAACGGCTCAATGTCTAGTTGGCAGCCAGTATCAAGCAGAATGCCTTAGGAGTTGGTCCTGGGGCTGGTTTTGTTCAACATCTTCATTAATAATCTGGATGATGGGATGGATTGCACCCTCAGCAAGTTCACAAATGACACTAAGATGGGAGGACAGGTAGATATGCTGGAGGGTAGGGATAGGGTCCAGAGAGACCTAGACCGGGGTGGCCAACCTGAGCCTGAGAAAGAGCCAGAATTTACCAATGTATGTTGCCAAAGAGCCACAGTAATGTGTCAGCAGCCCCCCCAGGAGCTCCTCCACCCCCATCCAAGCACCTCCTACCCACCGGCAGCCTCACCGCTCAGTGTCTCCTGCTCCCTCCCTGCACTTCCCAATTAGCTGTTTTGTGGGGTGCAGGAGGCTCTGGGGCGGACGAGCAAGGACACTGCACGCTCAGGGGAGGGAAGGGGTAGAGTGAGGGCAGGGCCTGTGGCAGAGCCAGGGGTTGAGCAGTGAGCACTCCTTGGCACACTGGAAAGTTGGTGCCTGTAGCTCCAACCCCAGAGTCGGTGCCTATACAAGGAGCGGCAGATTAACTTCTGAAGAGCCGCACGTGGCTCCGGAGCCACAGGTTGGCCACCCCTGACCTAAATAAATTGGAGGATTGGGCCAAAAGAAATCTGATGAGGTTCAACAAGGACAAGTGCAGAGTCCTGCACTTAGGACGGAAGAATCTCATGCACTGCTACAGGCTGGGGACTGACTGGCTAAGCAGCAGTACTGCAGAAAAGGACCTGGATATTACAGTGGACGAGAAGCTGGATATGAGTCAGCAGCGTGCCCTTGTTGCTAAGAAGGCCAACAGCATATTGGGCTGCATTAGTAGGAGCACTGCCAGCAGATCGAGGGAAGTGATTATTCCCCTCTATTCGGCACTGGTGAGGCCACATCTGGAGTACTGTGTGCAGTTTTGGGCCCCCCACTACAGAAAGGATGTGGACAAATTGGAGAGTGTCCAGTAGAGGACAACAAAAATGATTAGGGGGTTGGGGCACATGACTTACAAGGAAAGGCTGAGGGAACTGGGCTTATTTAGTCTGCAGAAGAGAAGAGTGAGGGGAAATTTAGTAGTAGCCTTCAACTACAAGAAGGGGGGTCTCAGAGAAGATGAAGCGAAGCTATTCTCGGTGGTGGCAGATGACAGAAGAACCAATGGTCTCAAGTTGCAGTGGGGAAGGTCTAGGTTGGATATTAGGAAAAAACTATTTTACTAGGAGGGTGGTGAAGCACTAGAATGGGTTACCTAGGGAGGTGGTAGAATCTCCATCTTCAGAGGCTTTTAAGGCCCGGCTTGACAAAGCCCTGGCTGGGATGATTTAGTTGGGGGTTGGTCCTGCTTTGAGCAGGTGGTTGAACTAGATGACCTCCTGAGGTCTCTTCCAACCCTAATCTTCTATGATTCCCAATGCCTCCTTTATGTCACATCAATAGAATCTGAACCCTGAAACTGGAGCACTACAACTCACGCTTTGACCACTTGAGCTACCAGACTAAGTATTTCAATAAAATGCTATTGTGCTAGAGGACAATGGGCCTCTGAAGCCACATGCTTAACCTGGAGTGGTGGTGGTGGTGGAGGGGGTAAAGTAGAACCCAATCCAACTCTCCCCTCTCTCGTTCAGGAGTCTGGGGAAGCTCCTTCCTCCTTCGGTGGAAAGGTTACCAGGGCAACATGATGGGTTAAAGAACACAGCCAAGTCCAGCCCAGTTCTTTTTTACCTCCTGGAAAGATTGTCTGCTCCTGGGGCTCCCAGTGCAGTGTGTGCTCCTGCTGCAGCAGCATGGGACCAGTGCTTTAGAATGTTCATGTTCAGTTATTCTGCTGCCTGGACATTGCTGGTCATGGAAGTGACAGAAGGAAAATTACCATTTTCAGCAGCTGATAATTCAGCTAAATCTGAACAGAATTTCACAGGACAAAGAAAAGATTTATTTCTGGCCCCAAGGCTTTCTTCTTGTTGAATTTCAGTGGCTCATTGTGAACAATTAAGTGTTAGAGAATCTTGAAAAAATGTCACAAATGTTATGATCGACAAATCTTATGACAGACAACCTAAATATAAAGCTGGCTACCAAACTGCCTAATTCTCAAGTAAAGAATGATAGTTTAGTCACAGCTATTTAAAGGCAATATATGGTTACATAAATTGGACCAAGATCATTTCTAAAACAGACAACTGGAACAGTAGCTGAAGACTGAGACGCACACTAACAGAGCTGTGAATATATTTAAACAGTACCTAGTCAGTGCATTCAATCACTTTGATGAATGGTAGTTGGCTTGGACTGTCAACAGGAAATGTGCACCAAACTGCCTTAGACTTTTTTTTTTTTTTTAAAGCCCAGCCATCAAGAATTTTTATTTAAAATAAAACCAAATAGAATCAGCGAAGAATGTGGTGCCATTTATTTTTCTGTGAGTGACTTGACAGAAAAATAAATGTCTTATAAATAAAAAGTTTACCACACAAACCAGTAATGTTGACACAATCTTTTAACTTGGGCTAGGGTGAATGGTAAATATTTTCCATTAAAAATTGGGAGGGAAAATACAGGAATTTTTGTTTTTCTTCTAAAGCTAAATGACAACAATGCAGTTTTCAGTTCCCACATCTTAGCCTTTTTTTCCCCCTTTGCCTACATTAAAAGGTTTCTGAAAAACAAAAATGTTTTGATTTTCTGTAGAAAAACAAATGTGTGGCATCAAAAAAATTTTTTTTCAACCCCTTTCTCTCTCAAGCTTTCTTGTTATTTGTTTAATTATTTCATTAGCGATTGTAGATGGAAAAGGAACAAATCCCCAGGTCTACAACAATAACCATGAATTGTATTCATGTTCGACAGAAACTTTTTCCTTTCTGTATGCATGTTCTAGTGGTTATAAAATAAGTGTTTCCAGCTCTACAATTGACCTATCTGTACAATCAGTCTAACACTTGGACATACTTCACATGGGCTTCATTTCAGCAAAGCACTTAAGCACACGCATAAATTTAAACATATAGTTAGATCTGCTAGGTCGTATTCAGTGCCTGACTGGACTGAACTGAAATGAAGCTAAATCTGTGCTTATTTGCCAAAAATGAGGCCATGATAATACAAAGGCTTAAATAATGTTTGGACACATTTTGAAATCCTTAGATGAAAGCCAGTATGACAAGTACAAATTTTTTTAGGCTGATTTCGGAGATAGATGTGTAGAAAAGAGTCTTTTAATCAGAAATATTTTTTTTAAACCGTATTGACTGGTTCCCTGATTCTGCACCTGGGTCTATCTACATGGATTCAATTGCAGGATTGAGACCTTCATTTGTGAAATAACTACATTGTTCTACATTCACAATCGTTGGGAAAATTAACAGATTTTCTTGTTCCACAGAGTACATGTGAAAACAAATGAGCTCACAGATTGTGCCTGTAAATTTGAGAGATTTAAGAAGCCTACAAATGCATCATCCATTACATTAATCTAGCAATTACTGCCTGCATATAGGAATTCACCAAGGCACACTTTCCTGAACAGCATTATCCAGTCACTTAAAGGACCATCTCCGGCTATCAGTAGGTCAAAGCAACCACATAGCTGAAGGGATACATTCCTCCCTCCCACCCTGCAACAACATGTTACAGTACCCGCACAGCAAAGAGATCCGGCGATAGCAAAGATGGATTCTGTTTAGGTGTTAGGAACTAATACGGATCTACTATCTGCTTCCCTAAAAAACACTTTTTTCGGGCTTCGGAAAAATAAAATGTTCCACTCTTTGCGTAAGCAACTTGAAGCTGTATTTTCACAAATTCAGTCATCACTGAGGTGTCGCAGATCGCAGCCAGCAGTGTGTGTTGGCCCTGAGTGCTAACACAAGCAGTTTAAAACGATGCTGAACCTGCCTCAGTCCCAAGCCCGTTTTTCGCACGGCACAGGATGAACACACCAGGCGGGGGTGGAGGGGAATAAAGACCACCGGGACACGTAATTTCTCCCAAGCCACGCAGAAACCTTATGTATCTTATGGAGACTAATCATGACGCCTTCTTTTCCACTCCCACAAAAATACCGTGTCACCCTTCCCTTGGGACCAATTTTGTTTTTCAGACAAGAAAAAGCTAAGGCATGGCCTTTTCAGCGCTGGGTGCTGGGACAGCTGCGGAGAAAGGTCCATTCAAAGGCTCCCACGGGCTCTGCCTCCGGGCGAGCCCCAAGTCGGGCAGCTGCTGCTGTGACCTGCCAGGCCAGGCCAGCGAGCCGGGAGGAGGGGGAAGGAAGAGCAGCTCCTTCGAGGCGACTCCACGTGCCCCAGAGCCGTGAAAGAGGCTTCGCTGGACACGCAGCGGCCACGACCCTGCCCCAGCAACCCGCTCCGCGCAGCGCATGCACAGGCGTGTCCGGGCAGCCCCCGGGGGCAGGGGAGCGGTGCAACCTCTGGGGGTAGGGGCGAGCGCCCGGCCCCGCACCCGGGGGTCCAGCGGAGGACGGGCTGGGGCGATCTCCCGGGGGAAAGCGGCAGGTGCGCTCCCGGGCATGGGGCAGCGCCGGTGCCATCTCCCCGGGGCAGGTGGCCGGGGCGCGAAGCCGCGGCGGGGTAGCGGGGACGGTACCTGCAGTGGCCGCGGAGGGTGCCCCGGGGCGGCTGCGGCTGCGGCTCAGCTCGGCGGGGCTGGTGGCGGCGGCGGCGGCGGGGAGCAGCCGCCCCCGGAGCAGCAGCGCGGCCGCCAGCGCCAGCAGCAGGGAGGGGAAGCGCCCGCACAGCCCCGGCATGGCCAGCGGGCAGCGGAGGCATATTGCGGGCGAGGCGGCGGAGGCGGGGGCCGGCAGCTCCCTGCTGCCCGCCCGGCTGCGGCGGCTGCCGGAGGAGGATGGCGGGGCGGGAGGCGGCCCGCGCCCCCTGCACAGACACACGTGACGGAGGGGGAGGGAGCCCCGCGGGGGAGCGCGGCCCGGCTCGCCCCAGCCCCCCACAGGGGCTCGCCGGGCTGCCCCGGCCGGCCGCCGCCGCCGCGCGGGAAGCTGAAGCTGGGCAGAGTCTGGCCGGGAGCCGGGATTCGTCGCCGGGGCCCTGCTGCAGCCCTGGCGCCTGTCAGAGCAAGCGGGGGAGGTGCTAAAACGTCCGCGGGGGGGGCGGGGGTGAGCGCAATGGCCCCTTGCGAGGTAGGGAAGCTCTGACTCCCCTGACGCCGCTCAGATCCACGAGTGAGTTAATACCTGCCCCGCCCCTGTTAACCCCCCCCGGGGTGTGGGCGACCCTGGGCCTGCCCGCTGCAGCGGAGCTCAGCGCCGCTCAGTACCCTTCTTGGGAGCCTGAGTCTGCCCCCGCCCCCTTCACTGCCACTCAAGGGGACCTGGCCCCCCAACCAGGCCCACCGGTCACGGCTCAGGTCTAAGCCGAGCACCCTCAGGCCCCCGGCTTGCTACGTCTTTTGGTTTGACAGCAAGTCTCGCGGCTCGGCGGTGTTTTTCTTAAAGGCTCGGCTCCCGGAATCAAGGGATTAAGTGAGAAGCTCAGCTTTAGTTTAAAAAATTTTTCTAGGCCTCATGAGTGGGTAGGGGGGCTTGAATATGTGAAGCAAGTGTATCCTAAAGGTAGGGAAAATAGAAGGCAAATAAAACAAATCCAAAGCTGTATATTACTGTTTTAAAAGCACATCTCCTGGAGTTTCAGACTAGGCTCATGATTTTTGAAAACTGAAGATGGGAATAGGGCAAGTCTTGACTACTAAAGTTACATCTATCCCAATTATTCCCCCCCCCCCATGAATCCTATCCTGCTTTTTAGATCATATGTGCTATACAGCATCTTGTACAATTAAGAGATTTTTTTGACACTTAGTGCTAAGCACTCACTAAGACTAAAATGCAATCATAGAATTGTAGGACTGGAAGGGACCTCCAAGGGCCCTCTGGTCCAGGACCTGCCCTTGAAGGTAGGACTATTATCTATCTATCTATTAAAAGTATTAGACTGTTTTTTTAAATCTATCATCCAACCCATTTCCAGTGCACATATTTTTGGAATGCATGCATCTCCTGAAGTGAGCTGTAGCTCAGGAAAGTTTATGCTCAAATAAATGTGTTAGTCTCTAAGGTGCCACAAGTACTCCTGTTCTTTTTGCGGATACAGACTAACACAGCTGCTACTCTGAAACCAGAAATTTACAGTTGTACTGGACCTCGTCTAAACTCTGGAATAGCTTAATATAGCCATTGGTGGCCAGGAATCAATGTAGCTACACCATTTCAAACCCCTAAAGGCCTTGATACTGCAAACACACATGCTTAACTTTAAGCATGTGAATAGTCCCATTGGTTTCAATAGAGCTATTTACATGCTTAAAGTTAAAACATGTTCATGTCTGCAGGATTCTAGTGGAAATGTAGACAAGTGCAAACTGGCGTTTGTGTTGAAATTAATATAAAAATTATGGGCCCCAATCCTGCAGTTGACTACATGGAGGTGGACTGCTGGAAATGTGTAGGGCACAACAGTCCACTTGCCTGCAGTTCATACAACTGGGGCCTAAACACACAGTAGAAAAAGGTACGGGGTGAAGTCCTGGCCCTACTGAGGTGAATGGGAGTTTTGCCATTAACTTCAGTGATGCCAGAATTTCACCCATTGTCTGGGCAGGATCAGTGCTCTCCAAAGTTTATAGATTACATTTTTGGTGAAGTTTTAAGATAAAATGTAATTCTGAACTGTGAGTGCAGGGTTTTTTGTTTTTTTTTTAAAAAAGGGCCATACTAGAATTTTACAATTATTATTTCCCCTTCAATAAACAACGGATTAGCCAAATATAGTAGGTTATAGGGAGATATGGATGTGTCCTTATCTCAGAAACTTCCATAGCGGGGGAGTAAGAGGAAGGGAAAAATATTTGCACAATTGTGCAACAATGAAAGATTTCCCAAACCTAAAAGGGAACTATCAGGTTAAAAATCTTTACACGTTATCAAAACTAAAAGAATTTTCGAAATCTAATTTACTTTTTCTTATCATTTAATTACTTTAATGTCATTCTCTACAGAACAGTGTAATTAATTCATTGTCATCAATAATGACTTCATAGAGATGAAGAGTTGAAGGAATAAAAATCTAATTTAATTTTAACCAGGGGCGCTGATGGTTTACTGCCACTCCTTTTGGACCTGGAAAATAGACAATTAGTTTGACTCTCCAGATCTCATGCTCTCGTCTAATATAATGAAGCCCCCACTAATAACTACTTGCTGAATCCAGCTGAGCAGGCATGGTGGAAAATGTGCATCTCTCTGCACCTTAGTCTGCTCCCTTATGATTTCAAACATTTTTTCACCTTTCCTCGGGAATGGTTGGATTAAATGTGGCATCCCTGCATAGAGTGATGTAAAGATGAGGAACATGGGGCTATAAAAGACTTCCTAGTTCTGTCTGCTACCTGCTTCCCCCTTTGAGCTGATGACTGATGAGAGATTGTATGGCCCTGGGAAAATGGTTGGATCCCTTAAATGTTCATTTCCAAATGTTCTAATATTTGGATTTTTTTAGTTGTTTTAATATTTGGGCTTTTTAAAAAGTATTGATTTTTTTAAAAAATAAGTTATTTTGGGTGTTGGTTGGACCCATTCTCCACCTTAAACTTTTTAAACTAAGCTTTTGGTTTACTAAAATGCAATTATTAGTTATGTACAAAAATTATGAAATGAATGCTGAAAGACAAAAATGGTTGTTGGAGATGATAGATGGCTTCCAAAGGGGAATAATATTGTATTTAGATGAATTATTGAGGTGGAACTACCTCTGACATATCTACAATTGTTCATTTACAAAAAAAATTGTATCAGACTTATCTTTTTTTAACCAACCTTGCAAAGATATGAAAGCCAATAATAAAAAATTTGTTTCACTTACCTGAATACTACTTTTCTCTGAGGTATTATGTCCGGCAGTCCCTTTTAGGGCGTAGCTCCTGCAGTCTTCAGAGCTCTCCCTCAACTACTGCTTAAATTTCAGAAATGATAGTAATTCATCAGTCTTCAAAAGGTTGCAGTAGATGAAACACAAGTGTAGGGCCTGGGTAAAAATGTAGCTGTATCTATACTAGGGGGAAGGCGAAAATGCTACAGATATTCTGAAGGAAGAAGAAGTGGCAAGATTTAAAAACTGCCTGGACGTGAAGATCTAGAGAGAGGGTTTTCTATGCTGTTTTAATGGTGGCCCCTCATTTTGGTCTTTGTCTCACAGGATAAAAATGGTGGCTACATATCAGCTGTCCATCTTGTCCAGTGTCCTTTCTCCGCTAACTTAAAGCGATTTTTCTTTAGCTCAAAAAATACGCAATAGCTATGCTTGTGGAGCAAAAGACCTCATTTATGTTCCTGCTGTTGCCAAGAGGTGTCATATGGAGCATATTGACATTATTGTAAATATTGTATTGTAATATTGTAAACAATTTTGCACATCTTTCTTAGTCTCCTTTTTTGGTTTTCTCCAGTTAGTATCCAACCCACTATTTGTTTTGGTAATTTGATATTAGTCAGGCAAGCAGTCCTCGCTTACAGACAGCCCCCCAACCTGAAGCAAATACTCACCAGCAACCACAGACCACACAATAAAAACACTAACCCAGGAACCTATCCTTGCAACGAAGCCTGTTGTCAACTCTGCCCACAGATCTATTCAAGGGAAACCATCATAGGACCTAATCACATCAGCCACAGCGTAAGAGGCTCATTCACCTGCACATCTACCAATGTGATATATGTCATCATGTGCCAACAATGCCCCTCTGCCCTGTACATTGGCCAAACTGGACAATCTCTACGCGAAAGAATAAATGGACACAAATCAGACGTCAAGAATTATAACATTCAAAAACCAGTCAGAGAACACTTCAACCTCCCTGGTCACTCAATTTCAGACCTAAAAGTCACAATTCTCCAACAAAAAAAAACTTCAAAAACAGACTCCAACAAGATACTGCAGAATTGGAATTAATTTGCAAACTGGACACCATTAAATTAGGCTTGAATAAAGACTGGGAGTGGATGGGTCATTACACAAAGTAAAAACTATTTCCCCATGCTAATTTCTCTCCTCCCCCCCCCCCCCCCCCCCCCCGGTTACTCACACCTTCTTCTCAGCTGTTTGAAATGGGCCATCCTTATGATCACTACAAAAGGTTTTTTCCTCCTGCTGATAATAGCCCACCTTAATTAATTGGTCTCGTTACAGTTGGTATGGCAACACCCATTTTTTCATGTTCCCTGTGTATATCTATCTTCCTACTCTATTTTCCACTGCATGCATCCGATGAAGTGGGTTTTTGCCTACGAAAGCTTATGCCCAAATAAATGTGTTAGTCTCTAAGGTGCCACAAGTACTCCTCTTATTTGTACGGCAGTCAACATGTCGTGGTCTTCAAAAGAAGCAGAACTGAGGGAACATTAAAGCCCTGACAATAGTACTACTCAGTGTGTAAAGGGAAGCACATGCATAAGTCTATGCAGGACTGGGTCAAAAGGTGCAACCTGACCACCTGAGCTGTATGTACGTGTGTTCTATAGACACACAACCTTTGTGCAGACGCTGTGTCTTATAGAGCCAGTTGAAAAATGCCAAAAAAAGTTTCCGCTGAATTTCTGAATATCTACCAGTCTAAACTGGTTGAAAAACCAGCACACACACACACACACACACATTCTTTTGAAATTTAGAAAAATTTCAGTTAGCTCTACTTCCTAAGTAAACATTTATTCAGTCAAAAGAAAAATAATATGCACCCCTTTATTTTGTCCAGCAAAATATTTACAATCACCCAGAACATAAAGATGAATACAGTTAATTTGAAAACAATCCAAGAAATTAAATTGTCCTAATATGTACAACTAGAAAATTAAACACTCGTTCCCAGACTTTACACATTTAAGGAAAGGATAAAAAGTGACTGTTTTCCGTCAATAAAATAATGACCATGGAATCCTTGCAGATGTAACTTCCCGATATTGAGATATGCAAGATGTTTGTCATCCAGCAATGAAAGAAAATAGATTGCAACCAGCTTCTCTTTCCCCTTACTGCAGTAACAAATCCCCTTGTTGGAAGTGCAACTTCAGCTGAGAAAGTGACGTATGTGTTATGTGCACCTTTTAATACTCAATGAATCCTTGTGGGCTGCAAGCAGCTACTCTGGAACTTTTCCACTGACTATTTTATATAACTTTTTAAAAGTGCATATTCTTTTGAAAGAATTCAGAGAAGATTTTTTTATTGAGGTATTTTATTCCAAAATTCTAATAATAATCAATCTAACATTTACAATCAGATTTTGAAAATCTGTTTATCCAATGATGAATATTTTAAATTATTTGTAAATGTCATTGAATACAGAGCTATACAAATATAACCCAATGAAATCAATTGTAAGGTGTCAGTGGATTTCTGGGATTAAAAATGGACTTAAAAAGGAAAATAAGGCAGGCTTGCTAGCCATGTCTGATGCTAATGCAGTTCTGCCTGCTGCAATACACAATTTGTGTGATTTATATTTTAATAAAAATAAGGTGACTGAAAATGAATATTGCTCTCTTTAAATGTTCTATAAGGCCCCTTGAAACCATTTTGTAACTGTTAAAAATATTTCCATTTGATTCATGAATATATTTCTCAAACAGCTAGGAACTCTAGTGGCCCAAATTGTGGCAGTCTTGTTAGTAAGTCAATTTTCTGCTTGTGCAGACAACATTGCACTAGCAAAATGCATGCAAAAACCGGTCTGTTATAAAATGAAGAATTAAATGTTACATTTTCAAAACAGCATTGTCATAACAAGTAAGTTTCCTTTATGGATCAGAAAGGACCACTCAACTAATATTTTCATTGCAGTTTCTAATGTTATGTTAAATCTTTATTTATTTTGCAAAAGTCAAGGGTCAAGTTATTCAACCATAATGTAAAATATTTTTACAAGGACAATGCATTTAAACTTAGATTTCCTTTGCTATTATTAAAAAGTTTCAAATACCTTTTGAAAAAAATTACACTGAAATAAGAGGCACAAACGTATGAAACAGTAGTAGCACTACAGACTCAAATACATTATTGTACAGTCACTCGTCAAATTTTCCACAATGGATTTAGAGAAAAACATTGTACCAAATCTCATTAACCCAAACCAATGAGTTAGCAACTGATAAACTTTAGAATATATACTCATTATGTCTGACCCAATGTGGGTGATCAAAACTCTTTCTACAGCATTCATGTATCAACTCAATTTAATACATTTGTTTTGTAAAAGGTTCTTAAAAATATTGACTACTATAAGTCAACAAATGCTACATCACGTCTTAGGTCAGGCCTATTAAACTTAAAAACAACTTGGCAGTGAATTAGATCTGATTATAATGTTATATTGCACATGAGAACTAAAATCTAGGGACTGAGTACCAAAAAGTTCAGATCCCAAGGAACTTCGAGAGCTCAGCATCTCCCAGGATTAGATCCTAAAGGGAACAAAAGGTTGCATTTCTTTGTGGTAGGAGTACACAGTACACAAAACTTGTTTCTCAGCTCTTGCGTCAACAAGTGAAAGAAGCCCTTATCTCCTCATGGAAGTGACAAGGTCAGTGCACATTCTGCCACCTACCCATTCATTCTGGGCTGCTATTTTCCTATTACATAACCTTAATTCTTTCCCATTCACAGACAGCTCCACTGTACATGAGCAGCCCAACTGAAAGCCAACTGAAGTAAATGGAAAGTCTCCTGTTGAGTTCATAGGACTTTGGAACAGGCCCTACTCTGTAGTAAGACAGAGTTGACTAGATTTTGTCCATGCTAATGCTCCTCTCTGATGCGATTTGGTAGTGCTCAGTAGTGATACCCCATAGCTCCCTCTAGCATGAGCACTGGTTCTAAAACAAGATGTTATACAATTTGAATCTTTCTCCCCCCAAAATGGTCAAAATCTTTTAACCCCTCTGAAATAGTAGCAGACACTCCTAAAAAACGTCTTTAATGCATTTTTTGCTGTGTAAAGCTCTACACTTTCATAGCTATATATTAATAAAGTGAACATTTCAAAAGCACCAAGAATCCCCTAGTTTTCCAGCTGAAATACGTTCAAAAGATACCTGTGAGAGTTCATTTTAACAAGGTTACAAATATTCAAGGCTGGACACAATTTTAGGAATAACTAATACTAAAATCTCAGTTTGAATTTAAATCTTAGCTATACGTAAAGAGATATCAAAATTTTTAGTAAAGAAAGGAAATACAGTAGCAGACTTTCTTTAAAAGTATCAAAAGCACCAAGATCGTTTAGTCAATCATAAATTTAAAGGATAGAAATACAAGTCTAATATAGACATTTGTGAACATTTATAAAAGATTTTGACTTTTTATATATATATATATATATATATATATATATATATATATATATATATATATATATATATATATATATATATAAAGTTTGGCTTCCCACTTGTGCTTAACAACAATATATCTACTACTGAACTTTAATAGTGTTTCTTGAAAGACAAATTTAAACCTACAAGTGAGGTTACATCCTTACACCTCATGAATCTTTCCCAAGTATGGTACCAGACAATATAAATTTCTCAATATAAATCTTAACTTTATAAGATACACCATAAAAAGCTGCAATAATGTAAGTTGGAGTAGTTATATAAACTCATAAAAGATCTGGATTTTTTTAATTGCCCTCTTAGGCTAAATAATTTCACAAGTTGTTAGTGCATATACATGAATTTGGACTTATGAAGTGAGTTTCTCTGAAAAGAGGACTAAATAAGCTATCTGCCATATGATTTTATGCACAGCACTTGCTTCAGGGGCATTCATTGCATACAAAAATATCACATTTTCTTTATAAAAAAGTGGACATTATAAAACATTTGCTATAAGAATACAAGTAGCGTTTGTAGGCCACTACGAAAACTATTATGACAGTAGAAAATATAAATTCTATAATCATCTTATTGCCAAATCTAAATTGTAAAAACAAAGACCTCAGTTCAGGAAAGCATCCCTGTTCAAAATATCCCTTAAGCATATGCTTAACTTTAAGCATGTGCATATGTGCTGTCCTGAACTGGGGGCTGTGTGCACAGTTGAATTCATGATGTAACCTGAACACTGCAGCTACGTTACTGTTTTCTAACAATGAAACTGGAGATTAGTGGATGTACAGGGATTTTAATCAAAGAAGGGAAACAATTATTTGCTGTTATTCTTTAGTAGAACATAAGAAATACAAATAATTTCAAGAAATATTACTTTATGTAACTTAGTTCAGATGGAAGTTTCCATAGTTACAGCAGTTGTGCTGAAATGACACCTTTGTACCCTAAATGCCAAGAAATGACACGCTTTCATTACCGTAAAATCAGGGGGTAGTTAATACTAATGTTAACACCCCGCCCAGATGAGCTGAGCTTTCCTGTGCTTTTCTCCATCTCCCCATAATGGCCTCAGTCCTGTGCTCATCCTTAGACAGGTGAGTTGTCCTGCTGATTTAAAATCACTGTGGCTACTCAGGTTCTTTAAGCACATACATGTTTGCAGAATCAGAGCCATGTTCTCTCTACTGATAGTCTCTTCAACCTCTAGGCTTAGCCTAAGTTTCAGACTGGACCCAAAGAATCGAATGGTCCTTCTGTATGCAGATTTCCCACTAATGTCAATGGGAATCAGGTGTGCAGTATAACTGCAGGATCAAGCCTTGACTGAAGCTGAATTTAATAAAAAAATCACTCCTGTCTCATCTTAAAACACATACAACAAGGCCATCTAGGGCATGTCTACTCTGCGTCTGCGATACCCAGCCTCGGTCCACAGACTCAGGTTAGCAGGGTTTGCACAAGCACTGTGAAAATAGCTGTGAAGAGGGTTAGGTTGGAGCTTGGATTCTGAAGCCAGGGTGGGGTGGGGTGGGATGGGCTTAAGAGCCTGAATTCTGGACCACGATGCAAGATCAAAACATTATTTTTAGAGTGCTAGCATGAGCTCCACTCTGTGGACCCAGGGTGGGAGGCTCACCCCCAGATGTCTTGTGGACATGCCCCTAATGCCATGGGTCCTGATTCCTACCTCTATGATTATAATAACAATACTATACAATTAAAGGCTGTGGGTAAAATCCATTACGTCAGTGAGGCCAGGATTTCCATTATAAAGTAATTTCACTTAAACAGCCATCTAAAACAATATGTAAATGGATAAAAAAGCAAGCTGCCCAATACACAAATTAACCCCCTACTAACTTTGGACTTTCTCAGTAATAATGCAGATACAATAGTGGTTCAGCTAAGAAGAATGCAAAGAAGACTGAAAATCAGTCCTGGTTTTCCAAAAACCGGACATGAGGCAGAAATGAAAGTCTAAACAAGCTATTAACTTCAAGTAACTTGTGGCAAAAAGGTTCTCTGGTCATTTGGGGTATTTACAGTGGAGATGCTGCCCCAAGCAACATAGAATACACGCCAAAGTGCTCTATCCTTGCTGTTACTCTTAGAGCTTGTCAAATACAGAAGTTGCATCAGTTCAACTATCCTGATATAGTTAAGTAGTATACCACCACTAGTGTGGACACAGTTACATTGGCATAAAGGAATTTATACTGGTATAGTTTATTTCTGTTTAGGAGGGTACTAAGCTATCCTGGTAGAAGGAACCTATATATTGATATAACAACATCCACACTAGGGTTTGTATCAGTATAACTATATTGAGTTAAAAATACAGACCAAGACCTGTGGAGCACCATCTATGAAATCAAGAGGAGTGGGAGGGGAAGGAGAAATGGTCCCATGGAGGCAGCTAGCCCCCAACTCCTTACAGAAAGGGAGACCAGCATGCAGAAGAGATGGCAAATGGGAATGATCCTGCTGAATATTCCCATGTATACTTTTCTGGGGGAAATCATCAGCAACAGTCTAAGGACAGAAAAGCTTTGCAATCAAGGCAGACTTGTAAAACAAGCTATACTCATTTTGTGCATCTAGCCACCAAGAGCTTGAAAATTAAGTGTAGTGTCTGAATGTAAATGTCCATCAACAGAGAACACACTAAATCTAGCAATTAACTATGAGAACTGCTGGTTTACAGAGCGTAAGTGAAATCTATGTAGCCGTTTGTACAACACTTGTCTGTGCATCAAAGAACAGTGTCTCCTGAAATTAGATTAGTAAAATCATGGCACAAAATATCATGTATGTTTTTGACATCCAAATCAGTGCATATGCATTAGTCACATCTATTAATGTGATTAATACAGGGGAAGATTTAAATATATTGCTTTTAATCTGTAGTTAAGGCTATTCCCAATGCCAAAAGACATCAACAGTAGTGCAGTCATGGAGTGTCTGTTCCTTAAGAGGGAAATCAAAATTTGTAACCAAGATGCTGGCATTTTTACAGTTTCAATATGTTACACAGATAAAACTCTTTTTAAGCTTCTGATGTTCCTTCGCCGTTTTCATGGGGTTGCAGCTGTTCTCTTTCTTGTTCTTCCTGAGGAGGTCGCACCCGTTTGAAGAACCCCATCTGTAATTTGGAGAATCACACGTATTTGGAAAGTGAGAGTCATGTCATTTACAAGCCATTTCTCACTGTGAGAGCGCTTAAGAAACAACCTAACTATTCAGTCACTTAGGTTTTCCTCCATACTCTCTAGTTTCAGCTCATCCTCTAAAACCAGGAAATCCTAAGTGAGCCAAACAACAGCCCAGTCCTCCCACAAACACCAACCCTTATTGCAACTCCTCCCTTGCTCAACAACCTAGGATGAATGGATGGACTCTGCAGTTTACCCAATAGATAAACATATTCAGACTGTTTAGGACCAAATTATTAGTGTCATTTTCAGTAATACATCAATAATGGACACCCCCACCCCCCCGAAAGTATAATGCTTACCCTGTACATTACAAAGACTAGAACAGCCAGGAGCAATAATCCTGCTAGGACAGCCAAAATTATAACCCACACTGGCACTGGCATGGGCTGTGGTTGAATGCCCCAGGTGATATTTGTGGTAACCTAATGAAAAACACAACGGATCACATTTTATTAGGCAGTGGCATGAATGAGTTTGTCCATACAGTTTGTGACATACATATTTTGAACCGGTCATATTTAAAACACATCCTAATTCACCATGAATTAACGTTTCTTTTGAATGAGATGGCACTTCTGTAAATTGATAGAGAATATATGATAGCAAAAAGGCTTTATCAGCCCGAGTTGGAAGTAGCCACATTATCCAAGACTATGAAAGCCTTTGTACCATACTAAATGCATATTCTGTATATGCTTGACATTTTACAGAAGAAGTATGGTATCTCACAAATGTTTCAGAGTTTTTAAAAGTATTTTTGGCATTTTATTTTAAAGTTAGGCACCCTCTCAATACCAAGAATCAAACCTTATAGGGCTTGGAAGGAGAGGAAAATTGGAACTAACATATTTTAGAAACCAGATACTGTATAAGAATGTCCTCTTCCAAATCCCTCTGCAAAAACTCTCTTTTGCTGTGATGCCTACAAAAATCTTGACAATGGTTAGAGAGCTGGTGAGCCGAGATCACTGTTTGTCATGATGACCACTGCTTTCTAATTGTTTCTCCTCCTCTTTGCATCACCCAGTTGTCTACTGCCTTATACTTTGATTGTTAAGCTGTTTGGAGCAGAGCTCATCTTTTTGTTCTGCATTTGTACAGTGCCTAGTGCAATAGAGTTCTGGTTCTTCACTGGGACTGTTGGGCACGACTGCAGTACCAGATTATTATTATTAATTATTAGTAATAAAAATAGTAATAAATAATAATGTCAATTTTAAAGTTCAAACTCTCCCACTCCATGAGGACTAGAAAACTAAAGATTTCTACCATTCCTGGTTTTCTTATTGCACCAGTTTGGTCACAAGATATTGGACTTCACATCTGTCAATGGTGCAGGACTTAACACTGTCCATTCTGGGGTCTAGCAAGTGTAATGTGCATGGGTGGGGAGGGGAAGAAGGGAATATTTCTCTGGAAGAGTTAAAGGGGGGGGGGAAAGCCCTGTGACATGGTAGGTGTTGGAAAGCTTCTCTAAGCTTTGGAATATTAGCAGCAGTCCCAGCAGATAGATTAGTAGGCAAAAAGCAGGTGAAGCCATCAAAGACAAATGATAAATAGCATTTATCGCATATGTCTGCAGAATTGGGCTGTAAGATATGTTTGGTAGTACCACCACTGAGACATCAATAAATTGTATTTCCCAATAAAGGACTAAATATAATCCTGAATATCAGAACAAGTTTTATAGGCTCTTTGAATGATTCAGGACTGTCAGTATGTAGACTGAATTGTATCTATTAACCAGGTCTATTTGCGCACAGTATTGTCAATATAGATATATGAAAGCCTACACGCCAAATGCTAGAATTCTAGTTTTCAGATTGAAAATGTTTGGTTTTATTTTTAATTTTATGTGTATAAATAATTTTAATATATAAAACTAAGAGTTAGTTAAAATTTAGTAACATTATGAAGATGAATGTATGTGCTTCATTTTGATCATTCTATTTCTTATATTAATTTCAGCTGAATGTGCATTGGACCAAACCATGTTCAGACATAAATGACTTACTACTGTAGAATTATGGATATCTTCAAATGAAAGGTTCTTGTAAGGGAACTCTATGACATTGAATGAGGCTGATGACTTGAGTGAGTACGAATGATTCTGGTTTTCTTTCTGTGCAAAAAAACAAAAATTGATTTTACATGCTGGATGTAAAAAGACTTTTCATGTTTCAGAAGCGGGGAGAGATTGTGAATTATTAATAGGCACTTACGTTCATAAAGGTCTGGGTCCAAAGGCGGGATTTTACATACAATATTGCACTCTTTCCCCTCTCCAGGCGGCCAACTTGGCAGACTATCTTTAAACATTCAGCAGTTCCACAGCCCTACGTGTGACGAGAGGAATGGTTACCTCACTGATGAAAATGCATTACTATGTCTACATTCAGTCTTAAAGACACAAATGACAGTACATCAATTGCTACACAGATAATTTCTATATTAAAATGTGCAATAAAAACTCCATAAATCACTCAAGTGAATAGGAAATCCATAGCGAAATTCCATAATTTTGCAATTAATAAGCTCTATTGATTTAACCCAATTTTAAGGCCCCTTTGTACCATGATTAGAATAATAGAATCATAGACTTTAAAGTCAGAAGGGACCATTATGATTGTCTAGTCTGACCTCCTGCACAACGCAGGCCACATAATCTTACCCATCAACTCCTGTAACAAATGTCTAACCTATGTCTGAGCTATTGAAGTCCTCAAATCATGGTTTAAAGACTTCGAGGTGCAGAGAATCCTCCAGCAAGTGATCCATGCCCCAAGCTGCAGAGAAAGGCGAAAAACCCCCCAGAGCCTCTGCCAATCTGCCCTGGAGGAAAATTCCTTCCCGACCCCAAATATGGCGATCAGCTAAACCCTGAGCATGTGGACAAGACTCACCAGCCAAACACCCAGGAAAGAATTCTCTGTAGTAACTCAGATCCCACCCCATCTACCATCCCATCACAGGCCACTGGGCATATCTACCGCTAATAGGTGAAGATCAATTAATTGCCAAAATTAGGCTACCCCATCATATCATCTCTTCCATAAACCTATCAAGCTTAGTCTTGAAGCCAAATATGTCTTTTGCTCCCACTGCTTCCCTTGGAAGGCTGTTCCAGAACTTCACCCCTCTGATGGTTAGAAACCTTCGTCTAATTTCAAGTCTAAACTTCCTGATGGGAGTTTATATCCATTTGTTCTTGTGTAGACATTGGTACTGAGCTTAAATAATTCTTCTCCCTCCATGGTATTTATCCCTCTGATATATTTATAGAGAGCAATCATATCTCCCCTCAGCCTTCGTTTAGTTAGGCTAAACAAGCCAAGCTCCTTGAGTCTCCCTCCATAAGACAGGTTTTCCATTCCTCGGATCATCCTAGTAGCC
This sequence comes from Lepidochelys olivacea, assembly GCF_965140295.1. Classification (NCBI taxonomy): domain Eukaryota; kingdom Metazoa; phylum Chordata; order Testudines; family Cheloniidae; genus Lepidochelys; species Lepidochelys olivacea. The sequence continues at coordinate 50,220,463 of NC_140421.1, read as the reverse complement.
CTTCTCTGTACCTGTTCCAGTTTGAATTCATCTTTCTTAAACATGGGAGACCAGAACTGCACACAATATTCCAAATGAGGTCTCACCAGTGCCTTGTATAATGGTACTAACACCTCCTTATCTCTACTGGAAATATTTGATGGCAATTCCAGGATATGCATTACAGATATGTACTTTAGTAAGATGTGTGCTGATCTGAACTCTCACTGAATGTTGGAGTTTGTAATTGTTCAGTGTGTGAATTAGAAAGGTTACATATTTCTACAAAATATGGTACATTGTACCTGATGTATTCTCAGTAACAGATTTACATAGCATTGTATTTCACAGCTGGGTATCACAAACTCATGATGCAATATAATTATTGTTACAGAAGACTGTGCAACATGTAAAGGCCAAATTCCATTATTTAAGATAAATACCCTTAAACGAGAAGCACAAATCCTTCCAGAATGTAGTATCCTCTAATCCCAGACATAGCTAAAAAATTATTTCAAACAGAAATTATTCCTGTTAATATGATAACTGACTGGACTGCTTTACTTTCTCCCTTTGTTCTAGAAACTGTGGAAGTTTTGGCTTCTCATTTTATTGTGTACTGTGTGCCAAATAACTGCACAACCTAAGGGCTTCAGTGTTGTTGCCCTTCATACAAAGGTCATAGAGGTTTTAGAAAAAGATTTATGCCAAAGATTCCACCTGCTGTATCAGACACCGATGAAACATTGGGGGGAGGGATAGCTCAGTGGTTTGAGCATTGGCCTGCTAAACCCAGGGTTGTGAGTTCAATCCTTGAGGGGGCCATTTAGGGATCTGGGGCAAAAATTGGGGATTGGTCCTGCTTTGAGCAGGGGGTTGGATTAGATGACCTCCTGAGGTCCCTTCCAACCCTGATATTCTATGATTCTGCTGCTGCATTGTTGATAAACTGAACAAAAGGCCTTCAGTAAGGGAGAGTGACCCTGTGACACTCTATACCTTGAGGGAGCGCCCTGTAACCCCCATGTTCCTCATCTCATAATTGTGAGATTGCAAATAAAGCATGCCATGTGAGGTATCAGGGGATCTGCTGAAACCCATTGTTCCATCTAAATATGTGCATCATTAATGCATATAAAATTATAAGAATTGTGTTGTATGGTTTTCACTAAAATATGCTGTGGGTTTGGGAAGTGCCCAGATACTAACTCTCCAGAGACAGTGACAAGGGAGGTAACCAACGCCCGGGTGGGTGCAGAACACACACCACCAGCCTTTGTCCAGCAGAGGACTTACAATTCAATGACATGCCTGGACCACCACACATGCCTGGGCTTGTGTTCTCCAAGCACAGGGACTAAGGGTATAAAACAGAACACAGGGCGACCATGCTTCACCCGTTCTCCTCCTCCTATGCTGCAAGCAATAAGGACACTCCAAAGACTGAAGACTCCAACAGAGAAGACTGGTCCAGGTTTTAAGGGTGAAAACTGCTATGAATTGCAATATCCAGTGGGATGAGAAAAACTGTTTAACCTAGATGTTGCCCAGTCTAATAGGATTGAGAGTTTAGACTGCGTGTTTATATTTTAATTTTATTTTATTTTGGTAACCACTCTGACCTTTTGCCTACCTTTTGTAGTCAATAAACTAGTTTTACTGTTTATCTTCACCAGTGAGTTTGCCTGAAGTGTTTGGTAAATCTGCTCAGGTTGACAAAGGCTGGTGTATATCCACTTTCCACTGATGAAGTGTGAACCAATTAATAAACCTGCATTGCTCAAGAAAGGGTCTTGAGCAGTGCAAGACGGTATATTCCTGAGGTACAAGGCTGGGAGGATTTGGCTAGTGCCTTTCCCTGTGTGATTCATGAGTGGCTCTGGGAGGATTCACGCAATCTAGCTGGGTGAGGAGCTCCACATGCTGTTGTGCTGAGCAATCACAGTGCCTGGAGGGGTTTGCTGCTTGTCACTAGCAAAGCATTGTGAGAGACAGCCCAGGGTAGAGAGTTAAGGGGGCACAGCAGTCCCACAGTCCCAAGCTGCACCCCAGGGATCCCGTCACAGTCCCTTATCTGTAAATAATGCCAAGGAAATTCAGAGTTTGGCTGGCTTTTCTAACCTGGATTAAACATTTCTATTTTCCACTAGCATCCTATTAACTAATGGGATTAGATCATCAACAGTTCCTGAAAGAGGAACAAAACAAGGCTGCCTCTTTTCCCCTTCATTTTTGACCTGACATTCAGAACTGTAGCTATGCTTATACAATACCATTTGGATGCAACCATCACCCTGCCTTGGAGGGAAAGAGTAGAAGATAAAAACGTAAACTGGCAGCATATTCTTGTCACTCAGAAACTGTCTCTCCTTGATTTAACCTGTCTCAGAGTTGTTTGAAACACTGAGTTATTCATCAAGCTAGTGAATCAATTGAAATATCTCACATATAATAAATCTCAGATGTTAGAGACTGAAGAAACCTACTGTATTGTATCATCTATAATAGGTGCTGTTAAAATTCACTATTTGCTATTCTGCAGTACCTCCTCTTCTAATTAGGGGAAGCTATTGGGGTTATTGCAGACAGTGCAAGTTGCATTTTAAATGGAACCGACCTGTAATCAGTCTTCCTGAAAATGCTAAAATACAGACTCCAGATATAGGATATAATTTTTGGTGGTTAGAGAGTCCAACCAAACCTTTAGGAAGGCTGGGCAAAGGCAGCTACTCTGAAGAAAGGAGTGTTTGGCAACTGGAGGTACAGGAGTTTGGAGCTCTTATGTGGAGAAGAATCAGACTGTCAGATCTTGACTCTTTTTTCCCCCCCGATCAGATAATCCCTATTTTCTCCTTCACAGACCCACTCCCCACAACATAGGATGTAGGTACATTTTAATCCTTTTTTTTCCTCTCCCCACCAAGGCCTTATAGCGAATAATCCTGGGATTGTGATATTGAAAATAAAGCATGCCATGTGAGGTTTCAGGGGATCTGCTGAAACCCATTGTGTTCAGGTGGCTCTGCCTTGATGCTGGCCTCTTGAGCAGAGCACCAATCCCAGAACTCCCACCACTTCTCTCAGGTAGATCCAGCAGACTGCCCTTCCCAAAGGTCTGACAGATTCATTCCACAGAAATGGGGAGAAATTCACTGTCCATTTCGGCAGTCTCAGGGTTACAGGTGCTGTACAAACACTAGGTGGACACGGTCCCTGCCCCAGCCAATTAAAGACAAGGAACAAGAACCGAGCATAACTAACAACAGAAAGAAAAGGGGAAGGGATGGAAGGAAGACATGGGTGACAGCTACAACAGGTGGATACACAGCTTGATGGTTCCAAACCATTGAAACATTTTTTAGAATGATCCTTTCTAAAGAGTCCTCATTAAACCATAACCACCCCCCACCCTGGATTCCCTTTACATTTGCTCCCTCACCTACTAGATAAAGTGAACTCACTACATTATTACTATATTATTACTTTTTCCTCCTTTTGCAGAGTCGATCCCCAAAACCCTCTATCTAGCACTACTGGCCCTTTTCAAAGAGAAACACAGATGATCCCCACACTTCCTGTGAATAATGGGTCCCCTTGGGAGCTGAGAGGCCACAAGAGTTCAGAAATTTTCCCACTCCCTGCTGTTATCCAGAAAACAGGGACAGGTCCCTGCAAACATCAGGAGCAGGAGGGCAGAAAGTCCATTGGTCAGTTAGGCGGAGTATGCTCTGATGTCACTGAAATCCAGGGCTGTGAAGATGCCCCCAGGGTTCATCCAGTCATTATACCTCTCCTCAGTTACCCCAATTTCTCACACCTCCCCCATCCAACTGTCAATGTCCCAACTCCACAGAAAAGCATAGTCTATGGAGACCCTGATGTTGAAAAAGGCCTCAACTCAATTCCCATGCCTGCAAATAACTGTGGGCACAAATGCATTCAGACATCTAACTAATAATAAGCTATGTTCCACTAAATAATAAGCATAATTAGCTATGTTCCACTAAAAATGGAAACAACAAGGCCCTAGATTATCAAATGCATTTTTCCTTTATAAAACTATTTCCACAGTTTTCATCTCTTCATTAAAAGAGCAAAAGATGACATCTGAAATATATTGGTTCAAGAGCTACTATAGCGCTTACCAAAGTATGTACATCTCCTTCAATGGCAGTTATATCTCTTCGATTTATATGGTGATCACGATTATCTTCATCCCTAAGTGTTTCATTCTTCTCATCTGCTTTAGGAACTGAAATCTAAGGTTACATCAAGAAAAACACAAATAATAAACAATATCTAATATAAGAACATAATGGCCATACTGGGTCAGACCAAAGGTCCACCCAGCCCAGTATCCTGTCTACTGACAGTGGCCAATGTCAAGTGCTCCAGAGGGAGTGAACCTAACAGTGATCTCTCTCCTGCCATCCATCTGCACTCTCTGACAAACAGAGGCTAGGGACACCATTCCTTACCCATCCTGGCTAATAACCATTAATGGACTTAACCTCCATGAATTTATCCAGTTCTCTTTTAAACTCTGTTAAAGTCCTAGCCTTCACAACCTCCTCAAGCAAAGATTTCCACAGGTTGACTGTGCGCTGAGTGAAGAAGAACTTCCTTTTATTTGTTTTAAACCTGCTGCCCATTAATTTCATTTGGTGGCCCCTAGTTCTTATATTATGGGAACAAGTAAATGACTTTTCCTTATTCACTTTTCCCACACCACTCATGATTTTATATACCTTTATCATATCTCCCCACAGTCTCCTCTTTTCCAAGCTGAAAAGTCCTGGCCTCTTTAATCTCTCCTCATATGGGACCCGTTCCAAACCCCTAATCATTTTAGCTGCTCTTTTCTGAACTTTTTCTAATGCCAGTATATCTTTTTTGAGATGAGGGGACTACATCTGAACGCAGTATTCAAGATGTGGGCATACCATGGATTTATATAAGGGCAATAAGATATTCTCCGTCTTATTCTCTATACCTTTTTTAATGATTCCTAACATCCCGTTTGCTTTTCTGACTGCTGCTGCACACTGCATGGACGTCTTCAGAGAACTATCCATGGTGACTCCAAGATCTCTCTCCTGATTAGTTGTAGCTAAATTAGCCCCCATCATATTGTATACATAGTTGGGATATTTTTTCCAATTTGCATTACTTTACATTTATCCACATTAAATTTCATTTGCCATTTTGTTGCCCAGTCACTTAGTTTTGTGAGATCTTTTTGAAGTTCTTCACGGTCTGCTTTGGTCTTAACTATCTTGAGCAGTTTAGTATCATCTGCAAACTTTGCCACCTCACTTTTTACCCCTTTCTCCAGATCATTTATGAATAAGTTGAATAGGCTTGGTCCTAGGACTGACCCTTGGGGAACACCACAAGTTACCCCTCTCCATTCTGAAAATTTAATATAGCATCTTCTATCCTAAAGGGTCTTAGGATGCTTTACAAACGACCAAATACATATACAAAAATAACTTTACAGAAGCAATCACCTCTGGAGTAGAACATAGCAACATTTTAACTGCGGAGAGCAACATTCCACCACAGTTTAGTATAGGAATGCAAGAACACTGCCACATACTACTGGGAATGCTGGGGAATTTTAAGTAGACAAAAGTGATTACCTGAAAAGAACTTGTCTAGGATGCAAGGCTAATACCCCTACTCTTGGCAAATGTGATTTGAGATCTTTAAGAACTACTACTAATGATTAGACTTAAGAGTGTGCAGAAATTGGGTAACAAGCCAACAGCTAGCCAAACTACTTTGAGCGGGTCATTCACATGTTTTGTGCTTCGTTGTTATTGCTGTTTCTGAGTTCTAGAGAAAGCAAAAAGAAGTGATTTTGCAAATGGATTCCTTGAAATCAGAGAAAATTTTGTTGCTATGTCATTGCAACACAGACATAAACATACCAATTGCATAGCAAAACCATTTAATAAACTCAAATTTATTAGTGTTTTGTATTGACTTTCTGAGTGCCTGTAAACTTCAAGCAAAGCAAAACTAGGTCAAGAAAAAATTCAAACTGACCTCACCTGAGAGATTTCACAAAACTTGGGCAAATCAAAACCTATGACTTGCACACAGCCCTACGTGCAACAGAATGGAACCTATTCAAAAGAGGTGTCTGTCCTTGTTTCTAATCCCCATAGGTCCCTTTGTCTCTGTCCTAGCTGAGGTTTGCAAATCTCCAAAATTTATCATCTTCAAATTTAATTAACATGCTGTTCACTCCCTTTCCTAGATCATTAACACAGATGTTTAATAAGACCTAATTCAGAGCCCTGCAGTGTCCAATTCTTGCCTCACCAAACTCAATACTTAGCCAATTATTAGCACATATTTTTTTACAGTTCAGCCAGTTCAATTAGTAGAATGTTAACTGATGTCAATGGAAGTTTCATTCCTGGAATGAGCGAAGAATCTATTCTTAAAGCTGTCAATAAAGCACTTTCAATGTAGCAATCTCATATTCAAGGGTCTCTCCCCAATACTTCTAATGTATTTATTTGAGTCTAAGAAACTGGTACAAGCACTGTAGGTTACAAATGTGTGTATGTAAGTGTATCATTTAAGGAGGAATTTGAAATAGGGTACTGTGGGTAGGATATTGTGGGCCTTAGCAATTCCTCCAATTTGGGAATTTTTTTTCCAGATTTCACACTTGAGACCTACGGGTCACTATACTATTCCACATATGAAATACCCCTTTATCCCTGTGATGAATTTGAAATTGCATATATATGTACACACTATATTTATACAGTATATTGAAATTGCATGAGAGAAATATATATCTTCATGTATTATATATAAAATACTTTTGTGGCACGCTGGGCCTCATCTAAAGGCCACTGAAATCAATTAAAAGACTTCCATTGACCTCACTGTGCTTTAGATCAGGCCTTAGATAAATAAGTAGTAATAAAAACAATAATGCAATGTCTCCTACTAAACTGAAAAATAAAAATATTACATAAACAACAAAACAACTTTTGGAATGTTGCTGTTTAAATCTAGGTTAAGTAACGTTCCATTTGTAGCCCATGTTTTTAGTTATTATTCATTTATTGCATGATGTTATGATGAATCAATATGTTATATCATCTATATTCATTCTATGTTAGAGTTAATTTGTAAGATTATGAAAGTATAAGATGGAACAGTATTTCGAGGAACCATGTATCAGACATGAGTAAGGGAAGCTGAAACACAAGAACCTGTAGGCTGAGGCCTGCAAGATTTTAGCTTAGCTATTTTAGGTCTTGGAGACAAGAAATGATGACATAAGCGACCAGAAAATAACTCGATGCCCTAAGATTATGGGAAAAGAGGTACCAAGTGGTAATACTGCATAAAATTACCCAGAAAATAAATATTAGATCATAAAAATACTGTATCCAACATGTGTCTTAACCAAAGGATACAGGCTGTGGATCAATGCCAATGTGAATAAACGGAACTTACACAGCCTATAGAAAATTGGGGTCCCTTAAGTTTCCAGGAGACACAAACCAATAAGAGAAAAGAGGGTTGACACTTTTGTGGACATGCGCAGAATGTAGGTATAGACAGAATCACATTATAAAAAGGGGATGCCCAGAATGGGAAAATTGAGCTCCCTTTGGGAGACTCCAGCAGGAACCGTACCACTACTGATGATCAAGCCAGTTGACACACATTAGACCCTAACACTGTTGTTAAGGATGTGAATATAACTATATTTGTAACTTCTATGTGCTTGGATAATCATAACTTTAATTGTAACTTTAATAAAAATGGTAAAACAGTCTAGACCTTGTACTTGTGAATGTAGGTGTAGTCACTACCTTTGGTCTTTATGTGTTCCTAGAGACTAACTCTGAAGCAAGTAGCAGAGGTGACTTTTACCCTGTTAAGCTTGAAACTGCAGCCGCCAGGGCTGAACCCAAGGTGGTGGTATTATGTTACACAGATTACAAAATTCACTTTAAATAAAATAAAAGGCTACACATTGCTGTGGACTGAAAACTATGCCAACATGAGTTTAAAATAATAAAAAAAAAAAAAAAAAAAAAAAAGAAGACGACATGGGATACTAGATCTGAACTTTTGGCTGAAAAACTGGTGTCTACCTATTCTTCCAGCTGGTGTCTCTTCATACAAGGAGCCAGGGTGTAACAAGGTGTTCGCTTGCCCTCGCAGCAAACCAGCCAGAGACCTCTTCTGAGTGCAATCACCAGTGCCTTTTATTTACAGTGTCAGCTCCCACCACCTTCTATTTACAGATGTTGCAAACTAGCAACCTGGGGGACAGCTAGCTTCTCCAGCCAGCAGGGATCCACACAGCCTTTGGCTCCTCCCTTTCTTTCCCTTCCCCCCGCCAGCTTCCTGACAGCCCAATATAGCCCCCTGGCTAATGAGGCCCGCAAGCGCTTCCCTTCTAGCAGTTAGGCGTGGCATACTCAGCCAGCCCCAATTAATGCTTCTTAATTGGAGCTGGACTAACAGAGGGCTGGCTCAGGACCTAATGGCCAGCACCCTGTTACACAGGGTATAACAAAAAATAAAAGGGAATACGTAAAAAAAGGAGAGAGAAAATAAGCAGATTCTCAATAGGAGTAAAACACAGCAAAACTAGCGGCTATGCTTATTTACATTAGCAGGGAGTCTGGTCTATATAAATAATCTTATATTTCACAGTTTATAGTATGCAGCAAAATGACAGGAACAAAAACCCAACTCGACTCAATACCCAAACATGGAATTACAAAAGTCTCTGCTTACCTTAATTTTCAATGGGTTGATCTCCATATCTGAAGTGCAGTTCATGGGTCCATCAATTTCATATTGCATAATATACAACAGGGTGTTATTGTTGTATTTGTAAGGCCACTGAAGATTTAGCATCACCTTGCTAAAGGCACTTGGACCATTGTTTCTCAGCTAGTGATGAGAAGAAAATTAATGACTGTGTAAGACTATCCTCTTTCCTTTGTTAATGGCCCCGGAGGCACTAGTATATACTTAAAATTATATGAAGGAGCATCTACAATATATCCCCTGACTGTCAGTACAATCAGAGTATCACCAGCATTACTATGGAAAGAAACTCAATTTCATCTCCCAAGAAGCTAACTTATAATTACTTGAAATAATTTGCTGGAAAGGGGAGAGTCTTGTGAAAAACTTAAAGATATTTTTCTGCCTTCAAGAAATTCCATTTGTTAAATGTACTACATTGCCCAAAGTGAGAGATACTGTACATTTCTTATCCAAAGTTGTATGTACATTATGGGACAGGTCAGATATATGAGAAGAAGAATTGTTTTAGATAAGCAGTACCTTATTGGTTGCACAATAACTTGAATTATAGTCAGACAGTCTTTCTAAAAAGAAATTCTTTAAAAAAATTAATTGAACACAGATGAAATCTGTGATAGTTGCTTAAAAAAAAGAACTCTCAAAAGACTAATTTTCGAGGCAAAAAGCTTTTGTAATAATGACTGCAGAATTAGAGTACAGCTGAGTGTCCAAAATAATTAACACACTGAGTAGTCATTTTATTGATTTCACTGTTGCAAGATTAAGGTGACCAGATAATTTGTGTAGTTTTCTAAAGGACTGGATGATTTTATGGCCAATAACATGCAGAGTTATGTAAAATAGCAGAGAGGTTTATGATTCAGGTATAAGCTGATTGCTGTAAGGATCAGAGAGGAATTCCTTCCCACTCCCACTAACTGCAACGTATAGCACTGCACAACTGGCTATATTAATTGTTAGGTTTTTTGCCTTCCGCAGAGGCTTGAACCAATGAATTCAATTGACTCAATGCAGCAAATTCAGAGAGCAAATTCAGAGAGGAATTCCTTCCCACTCCCACTAACTGCAACGTATAGCACTGCACAACTGGCTATATTAATTGTTAGGATTTTTGCCTTCCGCAGAGGCTTGAACCAATGAATTCAATTGACTCAATGCAGCAAATTCTAAGTTCCTACTGAACAACGACATGGAGTAAAGCACATTTACCATAAAGGAAATCTTAACTAAAATATTTCCTCCTTCCCCATTATTTCTTGGCTAAAATGCTGGACCTCAAATCAGTAACGATTACATACCTCATATATGTGCTGAACTAGAGGTCCTATGTCTTCTTCTGTCTCTGGATTCTCCTGGGGTTGCCAGTTTGCAATGGGGAGGAAGATGTGATCAGGAGAAGAGACACTACATAGTGAAGGGAATAAACAAAGCTATCAAATACACCTCTACCCCGATATAACGCAACCCAATATAACATGGATTTGCATACAATGCGGTAAAGCTCTGACACACTGCTCTGAGCAGCATGTTATGGGGGCCGGGCCGGGGCCGAGGCCAAGGGGTTGGATAAGGGGCAGAGGGTCTCGGGGACTGTCAGGAGCTCCCCCCCACAAGGGACTAGGAGGCAGGAGCTGTGGGGGGCACTTTTAGGGGCCCCACAATCCCAGAGTGGCCCGGGGGATTAGCGGGGGGCCGGGAGCAGCCCACTCCAGTCCCAGCTGTGTCCCTCGGGGGAGGGGGCTTGGGGGAAGGGATCCCCTCCGCATTCACCGGCAGCAGCGGAAGTGGAGCAGCCCGGCCCTAGCCCACTCCACTCCACCAGCTCCCAGCCACAGCGCTCTGCTTCCCGCCGCAGGTGAGTACGGGGGGCGTCCTTTCCCCAACCACCCCGCACTCACCGGCGGCAGGAAGCAGAGCGCCATGGCTGGGAGGTGGCGGAGTGGAGCGGGCTGGGGCCGGGCTGCTCCACTTCCTGCCGCTGCCGATGAGTGCCTGTCAGGGGGCGGCGGGTGTGGATGGGGTCGGAGCAGTCTGGGGACAGGGAGCAGGGGGGTTGAATAGGGGGTGCGGTCCTGGGGGTGATTAGGGAATGGGGTCTCTGGAGGGGGCGGTCAGGGAACAAGGAAGGGGGGGGCAAAGTAAATTCGATATAACGCGGTCTCACCTATAATGCGGTGAGATTTTTTGTCTCCCGAGGACCGCGTTATATTGGGGTAGAGGTGTGTTTAGCCTAATTTCTAAAAAGTGACCCTAAGCCTTTCATAATGCAGACTCACGAAACCGAAATTTACAAATATCTAAAAACTAACAATGACCTTTCCATCCTAAATACTGGACATTGGAATGAGCAGAAGTGAAGTTTTTTTTTTTTGTATAAAATGCTTGATCTTCTGCTCAATATACTGTTAAGAACAATTCTCTCTCAGAGGGATCTTTCTTCATATTTGGGGTCATTGTATAAAATAAATACATGCTGTCTGGACAACCTTCTGTGGTGAAAAATTCAACTGTGAGCAGGGTTGACCATAGAGGCATCTAATTGGTAGGGTCATACATGGAACTCAGCCAGCACCTGGTTGGCAATGGTGGTTTTACGAATTTTTCTTCCTTTTTAAACATGATGGTTTAACAGCACCAGGATCTCAAGAAACTTATTAATGCAGTAGATTTCTGGTGGGAAGGAAAAATTAAAGAAAATGGTGCCTCTTAGGAGATTTTCATTTTTCCCCTAAAAAATATGCAAGGCCTCAATGATTGTGAGCAATATTAGTGTTCCAGCAGGAGAAAAATTAACATCTTCACTAAACAGTCAGGATTCTTTAGAGGTTTAAGAGCTGCACAGAAAAGCACTCTTTGTAAAATAAATATATACATAAAAGTTATTCAGGAAAATTAAAATATGTAGAGAGAGGCATCCTGAGTTGACTGGCTGATCAGAAGGACCATTTAATGGTTAGGTGAATTGTGGCTTTCAATAAATAGCAGCAGGAGAGAGTCATCACAGCCTCACAGATAGTATACCTAAGGCTGAAAAGGACAAGCTACTCAACCTATATTTGGACAGTATTTTGACATTCTAAAAAAAGGTTTTGGCAGTTTTGGACTCAAAGTGTATTTTCTTAGTCTGTTCAGAAGGTGATTTTTTGGGAATAATTTTTACAAACTGTTCTTTGAATGAATTATAAAGATGAACAGCAGCATTTTCAAAAGCACTTAGGAACCCAAGTCCCATTTTCAAAATTGACTTGGGATCCTAAATTACTTAGGTTGCACTTAAAGCCCCAAAGATGACGACATGACTCCGTGTTTACTTTTCTGTTACAAACCCTCCAAGGCTCAATAAGAAGCAAGACCTGCAGACCTGCAAGGAAGTTTACCAAAAAAAACCCAACCAACCCCAAAACAAAACCATTCATCATAAAAGAAACACTTGCTAAATAAGTATCAACACTCACCCTCTAATTTCAACAGATGCCAAGATGGCAAGGTCAGCCTGATAAGATGTTATTGGGCTTAAACTGTCAAATAGATTGGAGCTGAAAAAGAAGATAAGTCCATTTGTTAAATGGAATGAACAAGGTTCTTTTTTAAAGTGTTAAGCACATGTTATGTAACATTATTATGTGACTCCTGTGTCATCGGGGCAAAAGGAGAGGTACTAAAAACTCAGGGCCACATACGCTGCTCCACTGAGGTCTACTTTGCCATATTGTACAGAATAAATGGGCCTTACAACCTGCCCTAAATACTCTACTTGCATGGAAAAAACAAATGGCATAAAGCTGGTGTAGCTGACTATGCCAGCCCTTCCACTTTAACTCTCCTTAGCATAAGGGACAATTGAAGGGCTAGAGGAGGCAGGGTGAGAGCAAAATGCACTCCAGTGATCATTGCTACATAACTGCCCCTATCTAGCCCTTAGGCCGTTCTAACTTGCCCAAGGGCTGGTGTGGCCTTCACCTAGCCCCAGTGTTGGGGAAGCAGGAAAGTGCCTTAAAAGTCATCTCTGCATACCTCATCCCCTGCCACAGCTACACTAAACATCAGCTAGGCACTGCTGAGGATTGACCCTATATTTAAAACCTACAGAAGGGTGTACTAGATCATAGAGCAGTTTTCACTTATAAATGCTAGGATTACTCATACCAATACAATCTAGCACTTTCCTAGCTCCGATATAAAAGCGTTTCATCATCTTTATCCCTATTTTACAGAAGGGGAAACTGAGGCAGAGAGAGGATGCCCCAGGTCATCCAATAAGCCAGTGGCAGAGCTGGGAATAGAATCCTAGACCAGTGCTCTATCCACTACAGCACATTGCCTCCTTTGTAAGGATTTCCTAAATTTTCTCTATTTTCTTCACAGCTGTTGTAATTACAAATTACATGTAGCAGAGTAATATTTTCCTCCTGAACAGCAATCGTCATACCCTTTTGGATGCCGGGTCGTACCTGTGACATTGGTGGACCAGGTGACAGCTCATGTCATGGTGCTCGTGTCTCAACTGGACACTAACAGATACATAGCTGGAATCTGTATGGCTCACTTGTGGGTTAATATTGATAAATTTTTAGAACTTTAAGAAAGTGTTCAGACGAGAGTTGCTGCATGCATTCATCTTACTTGCAGTATCTATGTTCCATACGGTAATATGTGAGCAGTTTTATTGTGGGCCTTTGTGATTCTCGCCATATAGGAGAGGGACATTAATTAGTGCAGGGAACTGCTCTTCTGCAGAAGTTTCTTATGCTCCTTCTGAAAGAGGAGACCCACCATACCAGAGGGGCTTTGGTCGGATCTTGCAACTGAAAACTCCGTATGTCTGGACTGAGAAACCCTCAACAAAAGGACTGAAGACTCTTGTTGTTGTTCTGCTCTCCTCCCCAAGAATATGAGTCATACAAATGGATTCCACCCATTAGCTGAGTTTGCAGCTCAGAGCACGTGGCAGGAGGGGGAGGTGTTTCTAAAAACCCCAAACCAAGCAAATAGGTATCTCCATGCTGCTTGGAATCAGGGAGGGGGAGGTGTTTCTAGGCATAAACAAGAGATCCCCAGCTGAAGCATAGGTTAGCTTTAAAGGTCAAGTAGAGCTTGCTCGTTATAGAAGCCTATATTACTGTTTGAAACCTAAAACTAACTCATTCGTGTCTGTGTCTGCTTGCTTTAACCTGGTAATAATTCTGTTTCCTTTTCCTGTTTAATAAATCTTCATATAGTTTATTACAGGATTGTCTACAAGTACAGTCAGTGGTGTGAGACTGTAAGTGCAATTGACCTGTGGTAAGTGATTGGTCCTTTGGGAGCAGGAGTAACCTGAATATTGCTGTGATCCTTGGTATAAGGAGACATCTATCACAGAAATATGCTCGCCCAGGTGGCGATACAGATCAGAGTACTCAAGGGGACTGTCTGTGACTCTGCGTTAAGGCTGTTAAAGTGCCTGAGGAGTTTGCACTTGGTACAGTTTGTTGGTGAAATCTACGTTTAGATCTCACAACCAGTTTGGGATTTGTGCCCTGGTTTTTAAACAGTCTGCCCTGAGGTTGGTACATCCCTTCTTGTGTCACCGTTGGGAGTGTTACAGCCATTTTTTTGACTTGGGAGCCATTTTTTGACATGCAGTGCACACCTCTGAGTGCAGCGAAAGGCACAGACTAGATAAGTGGGACACGTCTGTCATATTACTTGGACCTGTCACATGTCACTAAATGCTGCAGTTCCTCTCTCACATTCTGCAGAAGCAATTTCTATCCTGTTGTGCTTGCCCTCTGAAACAGTTACATAAAACTTGCATTTCTCCCTTATTTTAACTTGTAGTATATTATGCTTGGGTTGCTGACTCAGTTCATTTCCTCACAACTGATTGCCCTACTGAGGGATCAGGGGTGAAAAGGGTGGGGGAGCTATCAGAGGTAGGTGGTGGGGGATATTTTTTGAGGGAGGTGGCAATCAGAAGTCAGGTAGGCGAGTTTCTTGAGGTGGGACCTGGGAGGTGCTGTAGCAGCTCCCCCTCTCTCCATCAGAAGTATTGCTCCTTCCTCCCCCACCCAACCCCCCCACACTTCTGTGTGGAGGAAGCTGGGGAAAGAGGATCGGCAGGGACTGTTATTCCTCTGATGGAGGGAACCAGGTGCCTTGGTGATTGCTCTCACCTTTGAGGGAGGGAGAAGCTAGGAGGCTCAGTGGTGCCCACCTTTTCCAAGGGAGGTGAGCTAGAGTTATATGCCACTGGCCAGAAGCAACAGTACATTGGCTGATAGAAAGGATGGGAATAAAACTGAACCAGACAGCTATGTGAGATCAAAGGGTTTGTAGTGCTGCAAAGCCTTTGATCACCAAGGCAAACTGCTGCCACTAAAATTATTATTCTTATTATCAGTTTTGGAGAGGGAAAATGCATATATGTGTGAGAGTAATCCATTCATTGGGTTCTGGGGACAAAGTCCCCAAGGAGTGTGACAAAGTCACATGATGCCTCAAGGACAAAGTGCTACATTTGAAGCTTGGAGTTAACTTAAGGAGGTGTAAAAATCATAACCAGAGAGATAGATTCCCATTGACTATGCATCACAGGAGGCCTGTGTGTTTTCTCCAGCAAGCACATAAATCTACTCCATTCATATGCTCCTGATATATTTACTATTTTTATAGTATTGCCCAGAAGTCACCATTCAGGTTCTAGGCCTGGTTGTGCTAGGGGCTGTACAAAACACACACACACACAGAAATAGTCTCTGCTCTCAACAGCATAGGTGAATAGCCCTGGCATGGAGTAGCACCTCCCACAGTCACAAGTTCATTAGACATACAAGCTGGGCCTAACATGCTCTTAAGAGCATGCCTGCAGAGGAATGGGAGGTACTACCGAGCCTCAGGTCGGTGTAACTGCACTAGCTTTAATCTAGCTAGCACAGCTAAAAGTAGCAGTGACGATACAGCAGCACGGATGCCAGCTCGGGCTGGCAATACAAGTACATACCCAGCGTTCCAGGCCGGCTCGTACAGCCCAAGTTGAAGCCCACGCCTTCACTGCTATTTGTACCTTGGTCACTAGATTACAGCTAGCGCAGGTGTGCCTAACCCAGCTGCAATCACACTTCAAGCTGCAGTGCAGACGTACCCATAGAAGGACTGGAGTGTCCAAGCAAAGGTCATTTTTAAAACAGAGGCTGCTGCTAGTCCTTCAAATGAACACGTTGTTTCACATTTTGGCACTGCATGTGTGAAGAAGAGATCCAAACTGAACCCAGAATGCAAAATATTAAGCTCTGCTTCAAATATCTTTCCTGGTTTTGTACCCATTGTCACTAAATAGCACCATTTCATTTGTGCCACATCATGTGAAAGGAAAATCAACTGCATACAAACAGAACTGACCTTTTCCCTACATTACAAATAGAGAAGTGTTTTAAAGCAAGTTAAATCCATGATAAAACATTTATGAGACAGAAAGGAAGAAATTAGCTCAGAACTAAATTGTAAATGATCAGTTCATAGCTTCATCATTTACCAAGGTATCTAATCAGTGCTAGCTACAGTGTAAAGTAGATTGGGAGGCGTGGTGTTAGCATCTACTTCCATACCTTCTGATTTGTAAGTCAAACTTCACGGAGGTGTCCATCTCTGACTGCTGATTCACACTGAAACGCAGGCCAGCTAATAGCTTAGAAACAAAACCAAGTGACCAAGGTTTAGTGGAAACAGACTCAAGTTCATAACAAAAAGTGCTCAGCACTACTATTTGTCACTGAAATTGCACAAGGCAGGGGGTCACAGAGGAAGCGAAGGCAGGCTGAACTAGCATTAAGGGCATCCAACTGAACAAGTGTGCCTCTCTCACTTGGTTGAGGTTGAGTTGTCATACTGCTGCCCCAGAGAAAAAGTAAAATTTGCTTCACATTCCCACAGTTGTTTTTACATATTCCCAGACCCCATGTGCTGCACCAGGAGGCAGCATGGTCTAGTAAACTGGACAAGTGCCTGGGAGTCAAGAAAATAAGATTCAATTCTGAGTTTGTACTAATTCAACCACGGTCATGCAGTGAATCACTTACTCTCTCTGCACCTCAGCGTCCCCATCCTCAAAATGGTTGGAAGTGACATGTATTCCCTCATGTAAATGGCCTCGAGATTTATGGGTGAAAAGTGCTATATAAACAGTGCTTAGAATCATTACAGAATAATTCTAGGTAAAGTTGCATCATAAAAACCACGTACATTTTTTTCAGACCTTAGTTTACTGGCAAACTGGCAGCCAATTTTCGGAATGTTTTCTTTGAACTACTCTAACATGTGGGTGGCTTAAAATATATTTTGAGATCTAAATGTCAATGAGATTGTATCTTCTAGCAGTATGAGTGCGCATCTTCCTCAATTAATATGAATAGTCATCTTCCGACCTCTTTTAAACCCCAGCCACACATTTAACTTACTTTAGTCCCAGCCTTCATGGGATTTCCAAGGTCACAGACCACCAGGCGAGTTTGATTCTCAGTTTTAAATGCACAGGATAGCCGTGCTAAAGCCTGCAATAAAAACAGACACAGCTTAAAGAAGAACAGTGCAATATTTTCTGGCATCAGTATGAAAGACAGGAAAAAATTGCAAGCAAGTTGCATTAATTTAAATATTACTGGCCAATCTTAATACAATCTAGTAGCAAACAGCTCTGAAAAAAATCCGGAGGTGAAAACCTCACGAGGTAGAAGTGTTCTGTTTTTCTCGAATATACAGTATAAAAGTCTAATACTCCTACTCATATTGGGTAGCAATAATGATTTTTGAGGCCTCAAGTATTTCTCAGGTTGAGTTCTCCACACCTATGTGAAGTACTTATGATTTTTTCACAGGGGAGTTAGTCTCTTAATATTCCACTTTAAGAGAGACAAGTCTTTGAAGGCAAAATGCTATGAAAAGTCAGTAGCTCCTCAGAAGCAGTCCTTATCAGAGAGTCCACAGCGCACAAGTTAACAGACAACAGATCTAGGGTAGCAGAAGGCAAACCTCTCTGAATATGCCATTTGAAGTATGACCCAGGATACCCAGAGGCACACTATCATATGGGACTAAAGGAGTGGTGCCCACTATGACAGTGAATAACAACAGAGCTGAGGAGGCTTAAACAAAAGGATTCCCCCCGCCCCTCTTTCTTAAGAGCAGGTGCTCTCTTTACAAGTGTGGAAGAGGGATAATCCAACTTCATTTTGTGCATCCTACAGACCCTGGCTATCAAAGAAGTGTGATAACTTGCATCAAAGGTAAGCTTTGTCTTAGCATCCTGGCAGTCCAACTAAACCTAGGATTCTTCAGCTGTTGAGGGCTGTTCCTCCTCCCTGGGCTGACTAGTTGAGGGTAGGAGGACAGTGCATGTGTGTTGACACATCAGAGGTCCCCATGTACAAGACATCAGAAGGAGAGCAATCCAGTCAGTCTAGGTTGCAAGGACTCATGGCAAAAATAGCATTTACTGATTTATCTCAGCATTCTCCAACTTCGTGGCCATTTTAAACAATCCTATAGGTCAAAGGCCTAACTGTTGAGAGAAAACTAGGATGGGGGAAGTTCTGGAAGCACAGTGGGATCTAAGCACTCTCTAAGGCAGAGCACTGCTGGGAAACTTCACAGAAGCTTCAAGAATCAGCATTGGTGCTTAGAGATTGGTTGCTTGTGCCTGTGCAAGTGTGATGCCAACGAAAACACATTTAGAGAATCTGTGTGTTCCTTCCAAGAAATACAAACATCTCAGAAGGCTATGGGGGCAGCAGTTAAAAGTCAATCCCAAATACTCCATGTGCCCAAGAGAACTGAAGCCCCTTAATTTATGAGGATTCTGCAGTTACAAAATTTCCAGCAGAATCCACTCTTTGATTTTTCCCTTTGTTCTTCACTTGTGTGGCAGGGGGGGAGCAGCAGAACCCAGATATTATTCTTTGTCTCTTAGATTTGCTCAGCTCTTTACCCAGGATATGAAATGCTGAGTCTGAATATAAATTAATTAGCAAAGGTGTTGTTCAAAGACCTGTGCCAGAAATAATTTGTATGTATTCACTGCGTCTGTGTGCAGTCTATCCATCGTTGCTTAACACCTCTCTCCTGAATCAGAATAATTCAGCTTTGAAGTTCCAGCTACGCATCTGCTCGGGCAATTTCAAAGTTATTGTGATCACCTGACTAATTGGAAGGCTAACACAGAATATCTGTAATTTCTGGGACCAAGCTAGTGAGAGTTTAGAGCAGGAGAATATTAGTGCACCCAGTCTAATAACTGGTGATCTAGAGCCCCTCTTAGAATAGCTTACTTTTGGGAACTCTTTCCTAAAATGTAAAATAGTGTGTTGTGCTACTGACATATATGCTTGGAGTGCACAAAACTACATAAGGCAAGCAAGAGAGTGTGTGCTGGGAGGCCAGAACAATTCATTAGAAAGTTGTGGTTTTAATATTTCCCACACATTGCTTCGACTTTCTGGTTTCATCTGCTACCAGAAACATAAGTGTCACTGTAGATAAAGTTTCAGAGTAGCAGCCGTATTAGTCTGTATCCGCAAAAAGACAAGGAGGACTTGTGGCACCTTAGAGACTAACCCATTTATTTGAGCATGAGCTTTCGTGAGCTACAGCTACACTTTCACATTAACCAGAAACAAAGTAAGTACTGTACCACAGAATTCCTGCAAGGACATCCGTTCTAATGAAAGCTCCAGTCCAGTTTTACACAGCCAAGAGGTCTGGGTAAACACTTGCATTTTTAGGCTTAGTTAAAGGCTGAAGCTTGTGCAGCACTAAGAGCCCATTCCTGCAAACCTCCACATGAGTAAATGCAACAGGACTAGTCACAGGAAGAAAGCAAGTTAGAAACTTACCGCATTGTTACGAACAACACCAATGAAGTCTGCTTGGGGTGGAATGATAACAAAGAGTTCGGCTTCATATGCTCCTTCCCCTTGGTTCTGGGCATCGACAATCAGGGTTAAAGGATTGTCATCACCAATATAGATCTGCTTCTGATCACTGAGCAAGCACAGCAAGTGCAAAAGTGAATACTGTGTTCACATAAAGTAGTTATGCTTAACAGTTAGGATTTACAGAAACAAGAGGCATTCTGACATTGCACTGAGCATTAGGGGTCACCGCAGTTACCTTGCAATAAATGTTTTATAGCTCAAAAAATACAACTTGCAATGCATTTTAAAGGGGAAAAGATACAATGTCACTGGCAATAATGGAGCAAATATGAAATATCATTAGGAGGAACTGTCCCTGACAAAGCATTTTGTCAATTAAAAAACAAACAAACAAACCACAACACCACACACACTTCCTAACGGCAGAACAGCAGATCAATGATAAGGGCCAGATCCCCATGTATGCCCTTGCCATTTTAATAACCACAAACATGCTTTTTATATATAAAGGTACACACACAAACACACACACAGTGCCAAACTCAACTTAAAAGTTAACTACAGAGCCGCAAGCAGCATCTTCAAAAAACACACACACATTTATATCACTTTCTAATAATTCCAGATAAATGTAAAAGATTTCCCCTAAATAATCTTTGAAAATGTTGCATATAAACTATAAGGGACCCAAATTTTCTCTGAATTGGTATAAAATTTCTCAAGCGTAAGAGTATAAGAATGGCCATACTGGGTCAAACCAATACTCCACCTAGCCCAGTGTTCTGTCTTCCAACAGTTGCCAATGCGAGGTGCTACAGAGGGAATGAACAGAACAGGACAATTATCAAGTGATCAGTTCCCTGTTGTCCTATCCCAGCTTCTGGCAAGCAGAGGTTTAGGGATACCCAGAGCACAGGTTTGTGTCCCTGACCATCTTGGCTAACAGCCATTGATGGACCTATCCTCCATGAACTTATCTCTCTCTTTTTTTAAACCAGTTATACTTTTGGCCTTCACAACACCCTTGGCAATGAGTTCCACAGGTTGACTGTGTGTTGTGTGAAGAAGTATTTCCTTATGTTTGTTTTAAACCTGCTGCCTATTACTTTCATTGGGTGACCCATGGTTCTTGTGTAATGTGAAGGGGTAAATAACACTTTATTCACTTTCTCCACATCATTTATGATTTTATAGACCTCTATCATCTTCCTCCTTAATCATCTCTTTTCTAAATTGAACAGACACAGTCATTTAAATCTCTACTCATGTGGAAGCTGTTCCATACCCCTAATAATTTTTGTTGCCCTTCTCTGTATTTTTTCCAATTCTAAAATATTTTTTTTGAGATGCGGTGACCAGAACTGTACGAAGTATTCAAGATGTGAGCATTCCATGCATTTATATACAGTAGAACCTCAAAGTTAGGAACAGCTTGTTCATAACTCTGAAATGTTCATAACTCTGAACCAAAGTTCAGGATTGTTCTTTTAGAAGTTTACAACTGAACATTGACTTAATACAGCTTTGAAACTTTACTATGCAGAAGAAAAATGCTGCTTTTAACCCTCTTAATTTAAATGGAAAAAAAAAAAACACAACACGAACAGTTTCCTTAACTTGTCAAATCTTTTTTTTTAAACTTTCCCTTCATTTTTTTTAGTAGTTTACATTTAACAGCACTGTACAATTTGTGTGTGTGTGTGTGTGTGCGCGCGCGTGCGTGTGCGCTATCTGATTGCATACTTCTGATTCCAAATGAGGTGTGTGGCTGACCAGTCAGTTTGTAACTCTCGTGTTCGTAACTCTGAGGTTCTACTGTAATGGCATTATAATATTTTCTGTCTTATTATCTATTCCTTTCCTAATGGTTCCTTACAGAGTTCGCTTTCTTGATTGCCACTGCATACCGAGCAGATGTTTTCAGAGAACTATCCACAGTGACTACAAGATCTCTTTCTTAAGTAGTAACAGCTAATTAAGACCCCATCATTTTGTATGTAGAGCTGGGGTTATGTTTTCCTATATGAATTACTTTGCACTGCATCAAGCACTTTGTTTCCCAGTCACACAGCTGAGTGAGATCCCTTTGTAACTTTTTGCAGTCAGCTTTGGACTTAGTCTTGAGTAATTTTGTATCATCTGCAAACTTTGCCACCTAATGGGGTGTGTATATGTGTACATACTCATGCATGCATGTACGATTGCCCTCTGCTGGATAAAAATCACACCTTCTCATGTGTCTAACTGCGTCTAGTAGCAGCTAATGAAACTGTGGTATAGCCCTTTGGTTTGTAGCCGAAGATTCTACATGCTCTGCTTTCCTTGTCACATGTTTTCACTTTAGCTGAGACAATTACGACTATATACATGCAGCCACAGTGTCTTCACAGGAATTTAGTCTCTCCTCACAACTCATTTATGTTAACAGCACTCAGTCACAATGGGAAAACAGGTTCCCTTAGGCCATGATCCAGCAAAAACAACTTACGCACATGCTTAAATTTTACACTCTGAGTACTCCCAATGATTTAATTTCATTCCATTCAATGGGACTACTCACAGTACACAAGATCTATGTAGGGTTGGAGCCTTACATAGGAAGTTTACCTTTCCCAATAGTATTATTCCATAGTATTTATTAGGTGTTTATTTTTCCAGTTCACCCAACACTGAAATTTACCTGCGTACTGCAACCTGCAATTTTGGTTTGCAGATATTATCTTCACCACAGTCCAGCAGGATATGTGTCTATGCAAAAGTCAAATACATATGGCTTTAATAAGTTCAGCCCATTAATTCATACATGTATCTTCATCAGCACAATTCCGTTATCACTGCTTTTTTCAAAGGCTTTTTTGGAACAATTCTAATTAGGGGAACTGTTTACTTGTCTCTATATACATAAATTATGAAAAAAGAAACAAACAGTTTTTATGCATGCTGTATGCCCCTTTTACACTTGCCCACTATATAATTCTTTTTATAATTCTTTTACACTTGCCCACTATATAATAAGCCAATGTCTGCAGTTATCTATCGTATTTGCAGATCATCTTATATAAATCATATCTGTTTCTTTATCGTCACATCTCCACTATGCTCTCTGTGCAAAGCTTGGAATAAAAAGGTAGAAATTAAATTAAGTTGTTTGAAAGAACCGCAAGGACAAATTACTAGTCTACAGAGCATCTGTAGAAACTTATAAAAATGTAAGCATGAGACTGTAGGCAGCATAAGATCAGAATAATTTCTAGGAACACTGTGCTCCAGAATGGGAAACAGCAAAAAAATTTTCAGAGGTGACTGCATCTTTTGAGGTATCGGGTTAAAAAGGGAGGAGGAGTGCTCACTGATCTACAAACACCAATAAGCTGCAGGAGTGAACTACATGCTGCAGTGAGTAACTTACTCTTTCCTCTCCCTGGAAACTTCACATAGGTATGTCACGTACAGCAGTTCAAAATGAGAAAATGGATTAAAAGCTCTCACCCTTCTAGACCAGCATGCCTGATGCTGACTTGACCTCTGTTTTCTGTAATACAGCTAAATACGATGGGTGAAAAAGAAGCTCAGCTCTAAAGATTAGGGTGTGTCTAATGCCAAAAAGTAACGTATAAAAAAGAGGAAAAAAAATACATACGTGTATTTGGAAAACATTTTCAAAATTCAGTGCCTACAGCTAGACCCCTATATCCATATTTAGGTGTCCTGATATTTTCAGAAGTGTTTCAAAAAATAAGGCCACTAGTTTAACATTATGTGGATTTAGGCACCAAAGGCTAAAAACATTGTCTATAATGTTTAACCAAAAACTGTCAGGAATATACCTGTCTGCTAATGTTAGCAGGAGTGAACTGGTTGAGGATGGGCTGTAATCCAGATGAGTCTGTGGCTGTTTTGTAATCCAACCGATATTCCATAAAAACAGTGATCGGAGTAAGTTTGTCTCTAAACTCAGATTCATCCTGAGGGGAGAAATGATTCAGGTCATTCTTAAATCACAACAAAAAGAACCCAGAGGCGCACTGGATTCAAATCAAAAGCCTACCAGTATTGGGTACTATTATTATTTATTGGTTGTATTATGCACCCGGAGTCCCAAACCAAGATCAGAGCCCCATTATGCTAGCTACTCTACAAACAAAGAGAAAATCCCAGCTCTAAAGAACTTACAATCTAAATATACAAGACAGACAATGTTAGTGTTAGAATGTCCATTTTACAGATGGGAAATTGAGGCACACAGAGAGATTTAAATGATTTCCCCAAGGACGCATAGGAAGTCTGAGGCAGGGCTGAGAACTGGCTCTCCAAACCCAGCCCAGTGTTTTAATCACAAAACCATCCTCCTTCTATAGCAATAATAATTCAGGGCAAACAACAACAACTCTGGTAATTACAGCTCTTTATTCAATGTGTGCAATATGGCAAAAGACATTTGCCCTAAAAGTTTAATTGAAGTGACCTCTTACCCTCAAAAAAGCCTGAAGTTCCTCACAACGCATTGTGCCTCCTTTGACAACAGTCATATTCTTAGAGTGACCAGGCTGTTTGTTGTGGAGAAACAGAGCTCTCCTTAAGGCTCCTTTTTGCTTAAGTTTATCCAACAGCAGCTCCACTTGGAAGGCTATCAAATCCAAAGCATTTGAGTTAGGAATTTCTTGACCACCCGTATGCATAGCAGGTTCCTCTCAGCTAATAAGTCACAAGTGGACTTCAGCTGTAATGGCAATCTAACAGCTGTGCCCTCTTAAAAACTTGTATTTCTTTCAAGTACTAAATCTGTCATCACAATATTGTAACAGAGGTTGATATTGTGCTAAAATGAGACCTCAAATCTTCTGCTCAACAGTGTAAGCATATTATTTTTGAAGACAAATCTTCAAGTAATAGGTTTGCCTCTATATTGGGATTTCTTTATGAAAGCAGAAGTCAGGATTTTTTCCAGAGACAGCAGCAATCTTACATCCACAATATATATCCTCCAGTTTTATTATTACTGATCTAATCATAGCTTAATATATTTGATATGGATCCCACAACTTAAAAATACAATACATTTCCTTCTACATAAACCTTGCCAGATATATCTATTAGCCACACATTACGTAGAAAACACTGAAAGTTTCCTGTAAGTGGCAGTATAATCAGCCAGAAACCATCAGTCTGTTGCACTGCAAAAATCTACATAGAGCCACCATACAAGCCTCTTAGAATGAATTTTTTATTGAAACTGGTCCGATTCCTGATCCGATTCCCATCCATGCCAATGAGAGTCTTTCCATTGACTTGAATGGGAGTTGGATTAGGCCCTTAGCATCTGAATTACCATCTCCACTGTTAGTTCTATTAATATAGCCAAGGGAACTATTTATCTAAAATTCCCTTTTGTAGATACAGCTAAAGAGCTTGATCCTGCCAGATGACAAGTGCTGTCAGACCTCAATTCAGCAAGCCCACTTAAGCACATGCTTAAAGCCCATTCAATTTCGTAGGACCTAATATGCTTAAAGTATAATAGATATTTAAATTCACTGCTGAACTGGGACTTCACTTCCGAATAACTTGAAGGGTGTCTAAAGGGGCTCAGCACTGGGAAGGATCAAGCTCTATACTGAAAAAGCAATTATTTCACTGATTAAGAAACAGTTATGACCAGGATTCATGTTTACAGACAATTTGAAAATATTGACATTTTTTAAAACAGTAAAACTTACTGAGTTTATTCGGGAGCTTTCCTTTGCCATCAGCTGTTAAGCAGAACTTTACTTTAAAGCTGTTTAAAAAAATATTTCAAAAAGCATATTTGATTACATATTTTTCAGCAGAATGTGGTTTAAAAGTGCTCTCCCATAACTTTCCCAGTTCAAAGTTTAAAAAAAAAAGAGAGACTCCAAACCCAGTCCACTCCCAAAGTTCAATCCTCATAGCCAAAGAAACCAGAACAGATTCATGACTGTTTCTTTTGTCCCATCTCATTCCAGTGGGGTCATGGGGCACTGTCCAAAACCTGCCCTGCTCCTTCTCCATTTATGAGGACAAGTGAATATACAAAAACAGGTCATGTGTTTTTTCACCCCAACTGGAGCAGGTAGAAAACTCAATGCATTGCTCTCAATCTGCACTCCTAACCTGGGAGAAAACTGGGAATTTCAGAAGATATGGATGATGTTCTTTCCATATGGGGAAGTTTAATGTTGGGGAGGTTTTCAAGGGCGGGGGGTACAAGAATACCTGAAGCATGTTGGGCAGCGACTCTTTAGGGTTAGGAAGTAAACCTTGCAGTATTATAGTTCTGGGGACTGAAGTACCAGAGAGAGTCATCAACCTTAAACACGATTGTGGAGAACGCATATAGCAGTTTATTCAGCTCAGGACACTTCTACACTGAAGGGTCATTGTTGACTGGGGAATAGGTCTTACCACTGTAACAATTTAAAACTTCAAGATGTACAGTGACGGTAGAAATGCAGAGCCTTTAGAGCTTGATTAGCCTAATAATATTCATTTGTGAAGATCACAGTTCAAATTGTGCTGTAGACCAGAAATGAAAGTGAGCTGGGGTTGCTGACCTAAATTGTTAAAGCACTCCACAGTGGGAAACAACTGGCAGCCTGGGCTTTGAGGAGTCCAGGCCTAAAAAGGCAGGGTGACTGCAGTCCAGAACTGAATTGTTAAAACAGAACTGCTAGAGGGAGTTTGCAAGACATCTGGTCCCAACACACCCGGCTCAGACCGACCTTAGTGGTCTCTTACTTTCCTGAACAATGAATTAATTCTTATCAGTAATATTAAATGTTTATGCAATAACTTTGCAAGCGATTATACAAGCATTCATGCACAAGATGCAGAACATTGGTGCTGACATTCGTTGGGAACCCAGGACCTGTAGAAATTTCCAAAAGGAAACTGAGGACTCTCTTATTTTCACTGATATACAGCTGTTCAGCTCTGAGCTGATTTAATTGCAGAGATTTTACTCTATTCAGTGGAAATAGTGCCATCTGTGAATGAAAGGTGAAAAGTGAGGATCAAATCCAAAGTCCACTGAAGTCACTGGGAGTCTTTCCATCGATTTTAATGGCATTGGCTCAAGCCCTAAGTGTGTTTGCTTTGCTTAGCCTAGCCATTCAGAAAATCTAGTTCCATTTTTTAAAATCTGTTTATTAGTTAAACTCTCAAGGCCGAGAGGGTAGAAGTAAAAACAAACCACTTTACCAGGAAACTTTCACACCAGTATCTGGCAGTTCACAGATTTTTTCCTCAGGATTTAGAATGGTCGGGTTAACTTCTAGGCCGGCGTTTACACTGATAACTGGTCTAGCCCTGAAGATGAAAGTAAATAAAATTTGTGTGAACGATGACACTCATAACACTACATCACAAAATTCTTCATAGTATGAAAAATGTTATACATTAAGTAAAGCCAAAAATAATAGATACAGAATGTAATGATAGAGCAGCAGATGGGAAAAGATACGAGAAGTTTTTTCATTGAATTCAAAGAGATGGAGAGTAGATGGGGCAGAGAGTTAAAGAAAAGCTGCCCCAGATACCAGGAGCTGTGGACTCTCACATCAGTACTACCAAAACGTCAGAATGAATCAAGAAGAGGCATATGCTAGACAAGTAGAGGGAACAGAGAAGGGAGTGGAATGAGATCAGTCTCCTCCAAAGAACTTGAGTGAATACACGCAGAACTGAAGAACCTTAATGATACTTTTAAACTAGATTCCTAATGGTTCTATTGTAACTTTACACCCTGGGTAAGGGGCAGGGAACAGCTTCATGGCTCCAGAAGCAGATCAGAAAATGAGTTGGCACTCTGCTGCAATTCCTCCCCTTCTCCCCCTTTCTCTGAGGAGAGAAAGTTATTTCCCTTTTTCGTGAAGCAGCCATAAACTTTTTTGTGCTCAAGTTAATACTCTGGCCTCAGAAAATGCCCCACTCTGCCCCTCTCTCATCAGAGGAGTTCCCCTTAATGAGTCAGGAGCTCGCAGAACTGTCAAGGATGAGAGCAGGTTTGCACATCTCACCAGGCAGCAGCATTCTACACCTGCAGGCCTCTGGAGAACTGTCACTCAGGGGAGGCCATGGAGGAAGAGCTCATGCAGTGTTTTCTCTCATCTCAGGACACATCCGCCAGAAGCAAATAATAGATTATGGACCGCATATTAACACAGTGGAAAGAATGAGGTAACCACTTTTATCCATGTCATTCTGCAATGCAGCAAGACAGAACTTCAGACTCACTCTCATTTCTGTTCCACTCTGTAATCTACAATTTGCACTGAGCTTTCCTCCTGACTGCACTTACATGAGAACATGCACCATGCACCTACCTGTACAAAACAGCTGTGTCAACACCAAAGGCTCCGACAATCAAATCTGGAAAGGAGACAGAAATGCTAGATTTGAGAGTTTATCCCCCCCCCCCTTTTTTTTTTTTTAAAGGGACACTAGTTGGTCAGACATACAAAAGCAATGTAGTCAAAATACTGCAACTGTTCTAAAGCTAAGTCAAGAAAAAAGCACCTGGATATCCATTTTTATCCACATCAGTGGCTCCTTTCAGTGAGTAGCCAAAGCTTGGTGGCATAGTACGGGCAGCCCACTGTCCTTCAAGAATCTGAGATGGCACCGCATTCAAACCTGTCGCTCTTCCATTGTAGATGTAAACAACCCCTCTTTTGTTCTCTCCACCATAGGGCGCAGCAACTGCGATATCTGTGACCCAAAAGCAAGAGCCTTAATGTCTCCAAATATAAACAAAGAGAACTTCTTTGTGCTGACACTGAACAAGTCACATGGGCAAAATATAGTTACAGCAGAGTGATTTCAGTACATGGCAGCAAGTTGATAATTCTCTACTATTCTCTGAAAGGAGTATCTATCTACACCCTCTTTTCTGTTTTATATAACTTGTAGGGTCCTGAGATTTTCCGGGATGACACCAAAATTAATGTTTAAGGAGCACATGTACTGTAGACTTATCTGCAACACAGAAGGGCCCAGTCCTGCAAACGCACTTTTTCAACCTATCTGGAGTCTGGGTATTTAACACTTTCCCCTAAAACACCCAGGATGGTCACTTCTGGAGACAACTCACCAAACTAGGTTTCATTAATATAATCATGTTCATCCAGAGGGTTCAAGATTTTTAATAGCTCCTACATACTTAAACCAGCTGAGTACAACATAGTTATTAGATCCTAAATGCCATGTTGATGAGTGTTTGGCCATATATCATAGGAAGATTTTTAAATTAATGCAATTATGCCACAACTCAATAAGTCTGAGAAAACATATGAGCAGTGAATGATAAATGGGAGTAAACAAAATGCTAATCTGATTCCTTACAGGAAACACAACTAAAAAACAAGTCAGAACTTTGGAAGTGTATCTAAAATCTGAATTTAACAGTGTCCATGCTGATTCAAGAACACCATTGGTACCCAAAGTATTAAAATATGAAACAACACCTAGCAGATGTTATAACATTACTCCCTGTAAATTTATATAAAGCCGCATATTGAGAAGAAACTCTCAAATATAGTACTGTTGTCTTATGGGCATTGGGACTCATCTGCACTGAGCTGATGAAAGCAGCAGAGACAATGGTCCTGTACCATCCTGGGATGGAAAGCATGTTAACCAAATGACCCTATCACAGAGTGGAACAGTAGAGTTTAGGGAAAAGACATAGTAATGATTAAACCCTAGTAAATGAATTAATTTTAAAAAGGTGAAGATTTTGTTCAGTTACCTAACAAATGAATTAAGTCTGATTAAAATACCCTGAGCAGAAAAGCATAACAGAGTAGAAAATGAACCAGAAAAGACCGTTTGTGTCATCTAGTCAGATGATCAGAATTTTGCTGGACTATTCTTAGCCTTGATCTTACTAATGTCTTATTGAACTTGTACTTGAATGGCTGCTGAGATGTTACCTCTGCACAAGGATTCCATGTTACTAACAACTAGAAGTCCAAATATTCACTTTTGTTGAAACCACTGGCATAGACTATTTTGAGCAGCAAAACACGTTTCTTTAAAAGCTGAACATTAAAACTGTTTTCTCCTATGAAAAGAAGTTGTAACATATACACACTAATACTGGGCCTGAAATCAAATTTTTGCCTCTCATGCATGAGAAGAATCTCCTGGACAGATTATCACCTTTAATATTGTTCTTTAGATCTAGTTTGTATTTCTTGTTCTGTTTTGACTATTTCTGAACTATAACATTTCCTATGGACCAAATGAAATGCTAGAAGATCAGCTATAATCCCTAATGTATTAATCCTTCAT
Organism: Lepidochelys olivacea; assembly: GCF_965140295.1. Classification (NCBI taxonomy): domain Eukaryota; kingdom Metazoa; phylum Chordata; order Testudines; family Cheloniidae; genus Lepidochelys; species Lepidochelys olivacea. The sequence goes on along the minus strand of NC_140421.1, from coordinate 50,190,440 downwards.
GAAATATCCTTTGTTGAGGTTGTATTTGCTATCATAAAACCTCGAAATTTCACCAGAGCTGTCCTTCGAACTCATTATAGGAATGAGGTATTTGATCAAAGTTGCTACTGTACTTATTCACAAAAGTTCATGGACTGATATAACTGCTTAAAATAGTCATTGTTGTAGCTTAATTGGTATAGTATCTACGTGTTGTGCACATGTAACTCCTGTTAGCATTCTTGGGAATAGCATATATGCATCAAAGGGAGACTAGACCTTGGTGTCCAACAGTCTAATCTGTTTGTGTTCAGAATTCACATTTCACTATGAATTTAATAATTCACAAAATAAGGTCCTACCATTGAAGCCATCCTGGTCCAGGTCTCCCAGAGGTGCAATAGAACTGCTGAATCTCGCAAAGATCTCAAACCCATTCAGCTTTACAATCCGAAAACCTCCAGAGGCTTGTTGAAGGCATATGGAGACCTGACCCACCTCTTGAAGCTTGCCATCAGAACCACGCTCCATAAAGAGGGGGGCTCCAATAAACAAATCAGTGTAACTGTATAAAAAAAATACAGTCTTTCAACCACCCACAAGAAACTCCAGTTTCAATTTCACATGTTCTCATCACCCACTGCCACACAGAATTGTACAGTTATGGGTAAGATGAATGTTTCAAATAGATCTTTAGGCTTCACTTGTAATTTAAAGAAATTTAGTGATGAAGAAAGCATGCATTTCTTATTTGGACAGTGTAGATGACGTATTACAACTTTAAACAAAAAAATCCATGTTGAGTGCTCAAAATAAAGCGTGTTGTGCAGGGAAGCCCTAATAAAATGCAGTTAAAAAACCACAGGGAGAGAGAAATAAGTGTAATAGGACATATTCTTTAGAAAATTGCTAATTTTCTTCCAGGAAATTAATTTTGAGAGAGACAGATAACTGTTTCCACAAACAACTACAAAAAAGAAAAGGCACTTACTTATCCCCATTAATATCAGTGGCAGCTACTGAATATCCAAAATAGGCAGCCATCTGGAAAACAACAGAAGTTTTACATTTGATCCAAATATTTAAATGAGTAAATTTAAACATTAGTGTAATTTTTGCCCCTCCTCCAAAATATTTGGTACACGTCTTTCATTAGGTGCCACCAATCGTTTTTTCACTCCTTTCCCCTACTCCCTCAGTAAATTGGTCTGTTTCTAGAACAGTATAAGAAGAATTGATGACTCCTTCCCTGCAACTAGTAGAATCCAGTGGTCCGTCCTCTTTTCTAATTCTTAACAGACTAAACTGGACTACAACACCAAGCAGCATGAGCACAGCTCCAGTCCAATGACTCTTACAGGTTTCTAAAGGTTCCACAGATTACTAAAGATCCAGAGGCATGTGAGCTAACAACAAAATATATCTCCTAGAGCCATGGACTTCATATCTATGTTCTGTCATTCTGAAGAATTGTTCTCTCCTGCACCCCTACAGCCACCTCATTGGTATAAAGCAGAACTATATACCTGTTCTCCAGTAAAATTGTACAAGGATGACATATTTTTTCCATTGTAAATAGATACCTGCATAGGAAAAAGAAATGAGCTAGTAGCATGTCACTATACACTACAACAACATTTAACATTAGGTTTTTATTATTTTCAAGTTTAAGATTTCAAGTTTCCTACCATGCCCAGGGTTCTTGCTGCTCTTGGAACCCCAGATACAAAGTCTGAAACATAAGAGAAGACAACTTGGTAATGTTCAGATTCCAGTTGAGCAAAGAACAATCGCTCAAGATCGATCTTCATTTGCCTGAACCATTTTGCTCATTCCTAGAATTTTATGTATTATACTGTGTATGCATACAAGTACATTTGGGTTTGTTTGAATATTACTTCAAGTTTGCTTCCTGCTGAACACATTTTTACATACCAACAAAATAAGAACAAGGCTGTACCTTCTATGCCATCACCACTGAACTCTCCAACAGCCACCGAATAACCTGAGCAACAATAACAAAAGTGATAAGTCACTATATGAAGCTAATTAATTTTTGCTTTTCATGTAATTTCTCAACACTTCCCCTATGATCCACTTTGCCTGAACATTCTGTTGAATGATCTCAAAAGTCAATAAGATAAACAGCTATTCCAAACAGCAGATCCATTGGATAACTATATTACCCAACTAAAAATAGTCAGTTAAAGTCTGCATGAGATGCACCAATTTCAGTAGGAACAGCCATGCCCAAATGGGCAGGTTTGTTTTGCCAAATGGAGATCCACCAGTTTGAAACTGGAATGGGTAGGTTCAAACAAACATACAGAACCTAGAGATGGTCCAGAGCTGACATGTTTGGGTCCACATCTGAACTTGCCCAAAGTCAGAAAGGATGTTGCAATCCAAGTTTCTCTCTAAAGGAATCCTTTGACGAATTTATGGTAATAAAATTTGGTGGTGATCGAGACCAAACGAGGATTTACTGGTCATGTTGAAAAAGGGCACATCAGGAACCATAGCAGAATGCAGAACTATCCTAGTTCTGGACTCAGCAGTTGAATCTTGGCCCAGGTTTTGTAAAAGCGTTTTGAATAATGTCTAATACAGAGAGAGCTCCTATTGGAGATATTAATATTTAGCCTGATTTTTTTTGGTGGATATGGGGAGGTCACATAATAATTCAACTGATACCGCAGACAATGACGTGTTCTGTGTAAATTCAGAGGGCGATGGTAAAATAATCTCAAAGCTCTCTGCTAACTTAATAATACAAAAAAGCCCAATCGCAACACCAATTTTACTGATAGGAAAAAACAAACAAACAGATGCACAGTGAAGTGCACACAGCTGATGATTGATCCAGGCACGCAAGACAAAAATGCTTGGCTCCTGGGCCTCATGTCCGCTCACAAGACCTTCAGGAAAGAAAACAGGAATTTTGCGAAGACATCATTACTGGCACTTCTGCTTTTGCGAAAAGACACCTGGGATTCTGAAATGACCACAGCATTCAGGACCTCTGTAGTAATCTCATCATTCAGGAGTACATATTCCCCATTCTCCCAACCATTACACTGGGCCATTAGTCCAGTACAGTTTCAGAGGAAATAGTATTACAAAGTCACTTTTTGCAACACAACATTTTTTTTTTTTGAAGGTAACACATCCACCCAAGTACAGATCCTACTTAACCTGTCAAATCTGACAGACTCCAACATGCTCTGGTTCCATTTATTTTAGTGTGGAAGAATAGTTTCTTCCTTTAGATAAGGGTTTTACTTGGAAGTTGAAGGCACAGTATTTTTTGAGAACTTCCAGGAACTGTAGCAAGAGCAACTATATTAATTTGTTACAGTATTAAATTATGAACATGTTCAGGTCCAGATGGATTTTCCTTTTTTTTTAAAAAGACAATTATTGAAAACAAACAAAATAAAAATGTTTCCCAAACAGTCTTCTCTTAAAGGAGTCCCTGGTCCTCTGTTTTGCACATGCAGTAAGATGGATATATACCAACTATTTCTTGGAATACAGACCTCACATTGGTATCCATAGGAATTCTACACACTCACCCAAGGAACACCCTAAAACTACTCTCTCACAGAAATTTTACTCCAGGTTCCCTAGGAACATTTTTCCTTTCCTTTCTTTTGTCTAAGCAAGACCTATATAAAGCTAAATGATTACTTCCTTCACCTCTCCTGGAGGACACTTTTATTTGTTATTCCCTCAACACATTGTGTTTCAAAGAATCCAAAGGCTACTTCCAACTGCTGTATTTCTAAAGTAAATACAATATGTGTCATGGGGTGGGGGTGGATGTGGATGTGAATCTCCATATAGAATCGTATATAGTGATAAAAGGCCTCATTGAAAGCCTAGTAAAGCCAATGGAAAGACCCTGCTGGCTTCCCTGGGATTTGGCTCAGGCCCATGGAAAGTTAGCAGCATCCACTGTGCTGACAAAAATGAAACGACATCTCAAGTGAGTGTGACATATTGATGAATTGATGCGATATTGAAAAGCAGACTTTCACTTGTTCCCGACCAAAACATTTTTTTTTTAAATTGAGAAGGGGACTGCTCTAAGCATGAATTTAAACTAGAAGTAGGTTTCAAACTCTTCTAATGTTCCAGCATTTTAACATAATCTCCAGCACTTACTTATCTAGGTTTATGTAAGGGTAGGGAAATGGGTCACTGAGATAGATCTCTGTTCCCATATTAGCAGGGTCTGCTTATACACTTTTTTGGGGTCTTTTATTCTCCTTTAAGACCTCTCAGGGAAAGCTGAATTTTGAATTACCTGGGAAACTGGTATGATTTGAACAGGCAAGTCTGATTCAATGCCAGACTGGTGTACATTAGACTGATCTGTAAATGCAGATTGGGGCTTGTACCTTTACTTTCACGATTTTAAAGTAATAAAGGACTTAAGAACTAGGGGATTAGGGGATTTTCTGTGCCATGTTACACCAGCTACTGACTTAGAACACTTCTTTTTTGAAGGGCAGAGGGAGAGGATTATGGACTAATAAGTAATCCCACTGAAAGATTTCTGGTCACACATTTTTTCCCCCAAGGGCCATACAGAGTCACTGAGAAAGTGAAAAATGTCTTTGACCCCATTTAAAAAGCAAGCGCAAAGCAAATATACACGGATTAGATAACACGTCCAAGAGCTCAAGATTGACCACGTGTCACTCTCCATATTAGAGAGACAAGATGGGTGCACACACAATCCTAAATGGACAGGCATTTAGCAGGTAGAAACACTCTTATCAACTGCTATCTTTATCAACATTAACATTCAGTAAGGGTTCAAACCTGCTCCTGTTGAAACCAATGAAGTCAATAAAAGTTATTGGGTCTTTTGCAATTGGTGCAGGATCAAATCCAATGAGACTTGCTGCCATATTGATAAAAATATCCCTTTATTTTCAAAATGACCTACCCAAGTAGCTGTCATCAAAAGCAGCACTAGCGGACCGTGTTGCTAACTGGTCATCATACTTTATACTGTAGACTTTGGAATTGTATTTAGCCACAATTTCTGCCACCCGATCAGAAATGAGTTGACCTGCGAAAAAACAATACATTAAAATAGATAATTGCTCTGGTGAATTTAACTGTGAAGAATGGGACTTAATCAGAGAATGTTTGGATTCTAAATCAATAGCATTAGACTAAAGGGGAAACCTCCATTAGATAACAACAGTAGCCATTGGGAGGCATGAAAATAAAAATGTAGACCATGATCCAGCAAAGACTTCGGCTTTGTCTACAGTGGACTTTCATTGTTAAAATCTTTGTCAGGGGTGTGGAAAAAAAAACAAAACAAAAACACACACCCCCCGAATGACAAAAGTTTTACCGATGAAAAGTGACAGTCTGAACAGTGCTTTGTCAGGGGGAGAGCCTCCTGCCGACAAAGCTACCAACCCTTGTTGGGGTGGAAGTTTTTTTTGTCAGCGGGAGAGCTCTCTCCTGTCAACAAAGAGCGGCTACACTACTCGCCTTTTAGCGGCATTTCAGAATTTAGCTTAAAAGAATTGTAGGAAATTATGAAACTGCAAGCTCAGGAGCATTACTTTATTTTTAAATTACTGTTACATTTAGAATTTTTTTTCCTTTCAAGTTTTCTGTAAAAGATGACAATTTCTCCAAGGAGCTAACAAAATAAATATATATTACTAACTCAGTTTGATGAGCTTCAGTAGCATCTGTAATGCATTTTTAATCACTCTTCTTTGTTCAGGGTCTGCACTAATACAGAAACTATGTTATGTACATGGAACATGGGCAACTGCATTTGGCAGCTGCTCACTAGTGGTGGTGGCGGCGGCAGCAAGTGAGTTGGCTTTTGTATTCACAGGCTAGGTCTATGCTGCTGTTGAAAGCATGTCTCTCACCCCAGGTGGACAGATATTAACTCTGCCTGAGCTAGTGTGCTAAAAATAGCAGGGTGGACATTGCAGCACAAGCTAGCTGCCCAAGTACAAGTCCAACCGACCCCTTGAGTCCGTACTCAGGTGGCGAGCCCATGCCACCGTGTTCACACTGCTGTTTTTAGCACACATTCGCTCGAGCATAGTTACTGCGCGTCTGTCTGCCTGGCCAAGAGGACTCTTCCCCAGCTGCAGCGTAGAGACACCCACAGTGACCGTGGATGCGCAGTGGTCAGTTGAAGGCCTTCCCTCTAGGAGAAGATATATGAAATGTTCCTGTGGAAACCGTAAAGTCAGAAGTAAGGTTTGTGTTACAGCGCAGGGCAGATACACGTGGAGAACGTAGCGTATCTCTGTATCCAAAGGAAATGGAACATACTTCTCTTTGTGGGGCCCGTAGTGTGTCTCATTGACAGTGAATAATTTGATGTCTGTGTTATAAGATAGAGGAAAGACCATTTGCTTAACTTTGCACTTTCTTGCTTTTAAGGTTTTGGGTGGACAGGCAAAATATTCCCTGAGATAACCTCATCAGGCTTGAACAAAGTATTTGCCTTTAGGAACAAACACACACACTTTATGTATTTAACAGAACATTTGTATGGCTATTTAGTTAATAATCAGTGCAAAGAAGTCTTTTAAAGCTGCCTCAAATATTCAGTAAATGTTTTAAGGGGATTAAAGAAATACATTTCTCCTGTCTCATTCACTGAGATATTGATGTTTATGGAAGAGTCAAGATAGGTGGAGTGGGGAGTGGAAAATCAAAGATGTTAGCATTTTTTGTCACCTAAGTGATTTGTCTCACCTTGCCAGTAGAAACTTCCAGGTCCTCCAAGAAGTACCCTGTCTCCCTAGAAAGAATAAAATAAAATAAAAAAAATCAGAGTCCTCATTACCATACATCTAAAGAATAATAAACAATAATGAAATATATGGTAATTCTAGGAGCACACAGTTCTCTTGTACTGTAAAGTTGCGGTAGCTGTAGTAACCCAGCTGTGGTGTTAGATTTTTTTATTAGGATTTGAGATTACACGGGCCTACTAAAAGAGAATCAAAAAACAAAAAGGAAATAATTAAAAATGTTGATCTTCTAGAATGTTATTAGGTTTAACACTACTGAAGCAAATCGACATCTGCTTTTGATCAATTTCTTTTCCCTCCCCTCTGCTCCTCCCCCATCCAGCCTCTTCTTTTTAAACTCTGAACTGAATGATTCATGTCATTTTAGCTGAGACTCCTACAGGCATAATTTTAAGACAATAGAATATAGTTAGAACAAAACCCTATGACATTTTGCTAGGAGTCTGTCATATGACTGGTTTCTGTGGAGGCATGCGGACGATGCCTTCCCCTTCCCACATCCCTATTTTTTCCTTAATCAACGACAGACACATGGTACACAGAGAAGTTTTGGTTTTGATCTTTGTCTATATTACAGTAAAAGCTTTGTTACCAGTGTTGGTGGAATGGGGGGTTGACAGTTAAGTCAAAAATTCCGGTTAACTAAGAGGGAGGGAGTTTGGGTGCAGGAGGGGGCTCAGAGCTGGGGCACGGGAGGGGTTTCGGGGTACCGGCTCTGGGCAGCTCTCACCTCGGGAAGCTCCCCAAAAGTGGCGACATGTCCGGAGAGGCATGGCCAGCTGGCTCTGCATGCTGCCTCCGCCTCCAGGCGCCGCCCACATAGCTCCCATTGGCCGCAGTCCCTAGCCAATGGGAGCTGCAGAGTCAGCACTTGGGGCAGGGCAGGGGCTCCACCTAAGAGCACTAATCTCAGCCAATGGGAGCTGCGGGGGGCGGCGCCTGTGGGCGGATGCAGTGCACAGAGCCACCTGGCCGCGTCTCTCCGGACATGTCACCGCTTGCACAGAGCTGCCTAAGGTGAGTGCCGGCCAGATCCAGCACCCCGAAACCTCTCCTGCACCCCAACCCACTGCCCCGAGCCCCCTCCAACACCCAAACTTCCTCCCAGAGCCCACACCTCGCACCCTGTTCTGAAAGGCCGGATTATAAAGCTTTCTGGTTTGCAAAGTGCCGGATAACACAGCTTTTCCCGTACTTGGTATGGCTTTCATCCAGCAAAGCATGTTTGTAACTTTAAGCACGAGCAGTCCCATTTTAACCATTGAGACTACTTGTGTGCTTACAGCAATGCACATACTTATGCGCACTGCTGGATCAAACCCTGTTTTTTTTGTGATGCTTAGCTTTGTAAACATTTTGTCTATGTTTGGATTTTAAAAGAAATCAAACAAAAATAAAGAAAGAAAATTAAAAGAATATATGAAAAATACATTTTCAAACAGCAACCTACATATATAAAGAAAAAAAACATAAGGAATAGAACAAGAGCAAGAAGATACAGAAAATTTAAAGCTGTGGCTCAATAAGGAGTAGTGATTTGGGTCTAAAAGCACAGTCTACTAATGGAGTTATCAGGAGGGATTACACTGTCACTTTCAGAGCAAGTCATTCCTGCAAGAGAACTTAGTGATTTGAAGTGACCAGTGTATGCTTAAGTGTCTAATAAAATTACAAGATTACTGTAGTTTCATTTGACCTGAGGACCAGTGGCAGCAAAGATAAAACAAATAATCAGGTACCATTGACAGAAGCTGGAAATGCAGGGTACTTATGTACAGCATGATCTTTCAGAGCTTAGGTGCTAAGCACCTTGCAGGATCAGGGCTCATAATGATGGCTTGTTCCAAACTTTTTGATTAATTTACTACATTTTTACTTTCAGGAATAATGGATCTTTATTTTAAAAAATAGATACATACCTATATCAGGTACTGGTTGGAAATGCTGTAATTTATAATTGTCTGCTGAAATTGAAAATGTGTGAAAACAGGCTACATCCAATGAGCATCACATACCTTTGTAAAATCAATGCTAAAGCCTCCTTGACAAAATCCCTGTCCATCAGCATCAATAATTGCTACAAAAAAAAGATAGGTAGAGAGCGATAAATTAAACTTTGTGACAGGAAATGGTAAGATGGTTATAATTACATTGATCCATTCTGCTCAAACATTCTTGGATGGCCAGAGCCTGGATTGGGTTAACTTGAACTCCAGGTGATTTTGGTTTGGTGTCAGGGAGATTTTTGTCCCATCCTCTGAAGCAGTGGTCAAAAGCCAGAGGTCAGATACCAAGTTAGGTGCTTCAATAGTTTGTTCTAATATGGCAAAGCAGATATTTCTTCCTGTTCTTCAACTCATAATCAAATAACTTTAGGATTAGTTCTAGGCCTAGCTGAATAGAAGTAAATGGTAACTCCATATTCCTGCTGAGTTAAATTCCAAAGGTCTTTGGGAAAAATAGATGTAAAGTATCTGGAAAAAGGAACGTATTTTTCTCTTTCTATGCAAAAAAACCAGAAAGCTATATAATTATAATATATTTCAAGGGTTGTCTGAAGAAGAAGAAAAAGCATTCCAGGGCTGACAGTTCCCATGCTAGGATTTAGCCTAGAGAGAGTTTTTATGACTGAGTTAATCCCCTGAATATACAGCTTTAGGGCAGAAATGTGACAGGCCCTTATTTATAACAGTGTGACTAGTTGAATATTCGTTAAGTTTAAGACATAGTCGTTTATGCTCCTTTTATGTTGGATGACTATGGAATGCACTCCCTGCTGTTCTGCAGAACTTCTCATGCTTTGTGTGTATAAAATAAGATCTTCTACACTTTCCACAGTATGCATCCGATGAAGTGAGCTGTAGCTCACGAAAGCTTATGCTCAAATAAATTGGTTAGTCTCTAAGGTGCCACAAGTACTCCTTTTCTTTTTGCGAATACAGACTAACACGGCTGTTACTCTGAAACCTGTCAGTCCGTTTTGTGATTCAAAAGTAGGTTAAAGAAATATGGTAACAAATTTAAAAAGTAATCTCTTATTCTGAGTGCTCAAGTTGAGACACCTTGGGTCTGATTTCAGAGGTGTGAGCCACCGCAGGCCCTACTGATATGACCAGGGTTTGTGGGTGCTCAACACTTTCAAACAAATAGGCTCACAATATCTGAAATGGAGAACAAAAAACATGAAGGCACCAAAAATCAGAGACCACTTTTGAAAATGTTACCCTAAATTTACTGCTACTTTTTAGTTGCTGTTATTTGACACAGCTAAGCTGCACAGAAGTGGGACTGTTCTATGCAGGGCACTTTGTACTCATAATATGTTGCAGTATCCTAGTTATTTCTCTTCTTCAGTAGTTTACTGGCAGAAACTTTAATCTGCCATGGCACATTTAAAACAGTTAAAAAGGAGTATCAATTGGAGCATTAATATTATATTAATAATTCCAGAATCAGAAATTCATGCCTTGGAGGTTGCAATAGAGCAACATCCACATCTCAGAAGGAAAGTGGGCTCATTTTGAATGCCACACCAATCATCAATGAACTGTGAAATTCTGGATTTTTCAAAGTTCTGGGACATTTGGATCCATGGTCTTAGTTTGATCCACTGTAGGGAATGGGGGGGGGACCCGACATCTGTGAAATTTAAATGCAAATCCTGAACACCTCGAAAGGTCAGAAGTGCCCAGACTTGGGGCTCTGGGTCAGGCTCCTCCCCAGTTGCCAGAAGGATAAATGCCAACCTGACCATGGAAAAAAAGGGAAGGCACAAAACAGATTCTCTTCTTACTCCCCTTACAAATATACATAAAATTGATGTAACAGAAATGAAACTGAAATTACTAAGTTAAACAACAAAACCTTCTATACATACTCGATCTGCAGGGAGCATATTCAACAGCCTTAGATCCATCATGAAGGTAACAAGTTCCTACAGGCTCTCTCTCCTGTTTCGCTTCAGTTCTCCAGTGATACAAGGGAGCACAGGCCTGAGGAAAAGACATGACAGTCTATAAAACAGATCTCTTTCAGAATGCCTGAGCAGGTTGGATGGATCTTTGCACCACTGTTCTACTGCATGCCCAAGGAAAAATGACTCAAAAGCACTGCTTTTAGTAAAAATAAAGCACATTACCTACACAATGGGCAGTTGTAACAACCTTAGACGAGGAATAGTCCACTTGTATTTTAGAAATGTGCATTCGTTGATAGAAGGCTGTTTACAACTCTCATAAAAGTCTGTTGGGAAGGGCTTTAGAGGAATTTTTCAGAAATAACTTCAATGTCCACTAGTCATGAATTATACTAGACTTTCCCTAGCACAAGAAGAAAAGCCAGCCAATAAACTCCAAATGAGAAACTCAAGTTGGATGGCAAGGCTATGTTTAATTCTGAATTGTCACAGTCCTTCCATTGCAGTTTTTTCCTGTAGAAGTGTCCAAAAGCAAGCAAGCAAGACTTACTAGAATTTTATCATTTTTAGACCTCACGGATGCTCCAAACCACTGATGAGACTTAAATTCCAGTGGATCATTAGGTGCAAAATTTCTATCGCCTGCAAAGAAAATTAAAAACACAGCATTATTTCATGAGCGCCAAGTGATCTTTAGAGAAACAATACGAATACAAACAGAGATAAAAAGCAAGCCAAAACCAATAATATTTGAGGGCAGAAATAGCTTTGATAGAAGTAATTTTTTTCTGATGTGCTTATATATTTATGGGATACATGACTATTTACCAAACATGTAAGAAGCATAGGCAGAATGCTGAATTACTGTAAGAACACAAATGTTGCAATTTCCACTCTGAATGTTATCAAATCAAGTAAAGATTCAAAAAATATACCAACTGATATGATCAGTCACAAAGCAGGAGTAAAGTTTTGCTGTCTACAGTAACCAAGGAGTTAAAACGTAAGTAAGTTGAATAAGACAGTTATGGCTAACTTGCACATTCCTAAGGATGTATGTGCATTGACTTCATACTTTAAGTTAATTCCCCTTCACTTTCCTGAGTACGCCCATGTATACATGCCCTAAAAGTTAACTGTTGTTGTGGAAGCTTGGGAGGAGTAAGTTAACTTGAATGGTTTCTTGTGTAAGTGTAAATGTAAAAATCATCTAACATACTCAGTCCTGATCCTTCTCCCATTGAGAGCAATGGAAATTTTGCCATTTCAGTGAGAAGATAATCAAACCCCTAGGGTACAGCACTCAGAGTGGGAGATAACTAAGGGCTTGTCTACAGAGGGGAAATAGCCTGGAATAGCCTGAAAATGGATTAACCTAGAGGCACTTTTAGTACACAAACGAGAGTCCGTACAGGGAGGTAGTGAAGAATAGTTACTGCAGTTTAAAACCACACCCTAGCTTATTTTTCAATAGCTTCCTTGTATAGACAAGACATAAAAATTACTGATATTTTGCTATGTCTGAGTTTAAAGTATCAGCAAGCTGACTAGTTGATACATCAGTCCCACATGCTGCAAAAAATACCCTTTCTTGTGAATCAGCAGCTCTGTTACTCAATAATTGTGACTACTTGAATCAAAACTTCCTTGTACATTATACACCTTGTAAGGAAATCTCTGTGTCCATAGGCATGCTATTATTTCCTGATGGGGAAATCCTGCGGAAAGGAAAACAAAGCAGACTCCAGTCTCCGCAGGCAGCTAAAAACAAACAGGTGGCTGGATAACCCTTAGTCTGATCTTCATCCAGAACAACACAGAAACCAAGACAAGTTTTTCAAAGAGAAAAGTATTTTATTTTTCTAATTTCAATAGCATAAAGAGGCCAATAAAAAAGACATTTCAGTCCCTTCTGCTCTCTCACCATATTCCTATTTAATACTTCAGTGGCCAGTAAAAGTGAACATCTCTCCACCATAGGGTGACCATATAGCAAGTGTGAAAAATCGGGACAGGGGGTGGGTATATAAGTAGGTAATAGGAGCCAATATAAGAAAAATCCCCAAATATCGGGACTGTCCCTATAAAATCGGGACATCTGGTCACCCTACTCCATGATCAGCAGCCTGTAGATTTATATTACCACCCAGCAGTAGCAGAATTTGGTCAATTTCTGTCTGGAGCAGAAATCTGTAATTTGGAGTCAGGTATCTTCTGAATGTGATTTGATTATTTACAGTATGTACACAAGTCCTGTAATCTTTCAACAGGTTTGGTAACACAGCACAGAGGCAAACCCCCTTCTTCCAGAATCCTCAGGGAAGGCACTTTTTGCTCTGACTCCAGAAACATCTGTCTAGTCTCTGAGGGGTCCCCGCAAGTCTCTCTCTTTACAGGCTAATCCCTTCAATTTTACACCTGGGGAACTCCTAATCCAGGCTGCTCACCAAGGCTTCATGACCTGGAAAAGTGAACCTGGGGCTCTGTAGTACCAAGGAAGTTGGAACCTCAATGCTTCAAGTGTCAGACAAAGGAGAATGTTTTAACCCACACAATAACAATACCCTTAATGATGTGTTGGGTTGTGATTACTGTATGCCCTCTAACTCTTTTTATGGGGAGTTTTATCCCAGGTGCTTCCATCTCAGTGATTATGCAACCATTAAGCACTTTTTGCCATAACAGTATTAAAAAGGTAGAGAATGAGGTAGGATTAAAAAAAAAAAGAAAAAGAAAAAAAATTAGTTTCCCTAATTAAAGCTTTCCCTATGCTGACGAAAATTGGAGTCTGCAATATATCTAGGACTTGACTTAACTGAGTTGTAGGTTAACAGTTGAATTTTCTAAAGCATCCTGCATGACTGTGCTCCCACTGAAATCAAGCACTGAGTGCTTTTGAAAAATTCCACTCTAAACTTCTAGAAAGGTACCCACCTTGTATAAGGCTATGTCTACACTGGCAATTGAACGACAAAACTTTGGTCTTTCAGAGGTGTTAAAAACAACAAAACCCTGAAAGACAAAAAAGTTTTGCAACGACAAGTGCCAGCGTGAACAGTGCGTTGTCAGCAGGAGCGCTCTCCTGCCGACAATGCAAATGCAAACGATGCTTGTTGGGGGTGGAGGATTTTTTGTCAGCAGGAGAGCCGACAAACAGCGGCTACACTGCATGACTTAGCGGCATGGCTGTAGCGACACAGCCGTGTCACTAAAAGCTGTGTAGTGTAGACATAGTCTAGGGAGTCTGGCAACTCGCTGTTGGGGTGGGACGAGAGATTTAGGCATAGTTGTTTGGGTACATTCTACAAACACAGAAAATGATACCTTTTGTTCTTCTGCACGCACATGCTCAGAAGTGTTTAACATACAGTATTAATGCACAAATGTTTGACATGAGAGATTAAAATTTTGTAACTAAGCCTTACAAAGAAGCTCAGTTACTAAACAAAGTAATCATATTGCATAAGCAGGGTTTGGACAAAGAGAGAAAAAACAACTGGCTCTTCTCTCAAGCAAGGCAAAAACATCTCACCTACATGTATCAACAAGTGAGAACTATATGCACTGCAACAGCTTCTCCCTAGCAGCTTTTTGTAGATTGTGCCAAAAGTTAATGTTTCATGAGTGTATTGGTTAGGCCTAATTTACTTTCAGTGACTGCCAGGCTAGAGTCCTAAGTGTGCAATACTGATAATCAATAAAAGAAAAGAAGTACTTGTGGCACCTTAGAGACTAACCAATTTATTTGAGCATAAGCTTTCGTGAGCTACAGCTCACTTCCTCAGATGCATTCAGTGGAAAATACAATGGGGAGATTTATTTACACAAAGAACATGAAACAAAGGGTATTACCATACACACTGTAATGAGAGTGATCACTTAAGGTGTGCTATTACCAGCGGGGCGGGGGGGGGGGGCACCTTTTGTAGTGATAATCAAGGATAGTGATTATCACTACAAAAGGTTTCCTTGTACTTGTGGCACCTTAGAGACTAACAAATTTATTTATGCTCAGATAAATGTGTTAGTCTCTAAGGTGCCACAAGTACTCCTGTTCTTTTTGGGTACAAGAGTTCACAAGCTAAAACCAATGTAAGACATTTTGGTGGACAATTTTTTGTACTATTTATTTTGGAATAAACCAAAGATAAGAAAATTACATCTAGATACTATAAGAACATAAGAATGGCCATACAGGTCAGACCAAAGGTCCATCCAGCCCAGTATCCTGTCTGCTGACAGAGGCCAATGCCAGGTGCTCCAGAGGGAGTGAACCTAACGGGTAATGATCTAGTGATCTCTCTCCTGCCATCCATCTCCACCCTCTGACAAACAGAGGCTAGGGACACATTCCTTACCCATCCTGGCTAACAGCCATTAATAGACTTAACCTCCATGAATTTATCCAGTTCTCTTTTAAACCCTGTTATAGTCCTAGCCTTCACAACCTCTTCAGGCAAGGAGTTCCACAGGTTGACTGTGTGCTGAGTGAAGAAGAACTTCCTTTTATTTGTTTTAAACCTGCTGCCCATTAATTTCATTTGGTGGCCCCTAGTTCCCATAATATGAGAACAAGTAAATAACTCTTCCTTATTCACTTTCTCCACACCACTCATGATTTTATATACCTCTATCATATCCCTCCTTAGTCTCCTCTTTTCCAAGCTGATATTTTAAATCAACAACTTTACAAACTGATTCATATCTTACAGTTATTTAAAAATGTAAAACCATCTCAGTGAGCATGTCTCCATAACCATAATGTTGCCGACCCCAAGCAAATAAATAAATAAAATTGGTCAGGTCCTCAAAAATCATGATATTGTCTTAAAAATCATAAGGTTTGAAAAATAATTAATTGGGGCTTCTTTTTATTTGCTTTCTGGTTTGGGGGCCTCAGAGTTCAATTTTGTTATGCTTTTGTCCACCGGCTAGAAATTTTTTAAATGGAAGCTGAGATTTTCACGTAACCATCAATTGACTGTACTACCTGGGGCTTTAATACCAAATACCAGGAGACTTGTGACTAAAGAAAAGAGTTGGAAACACTTTCACTGTTAACCCCTGCCCATTCTCTCCATTTTGTTTGTTGCATCATCTTCTCTTGTTTTAAACTTAAATTGTAAGCTCTTTGGGGCAGATTCTCTCCCCTACTATGAATCTGTACAGCACCTAGCACAATGGACAATTTGGTTTCTTTGCAGTACAAATAAAATAACTACAAAATGAAAATCCAGTGCAGACCTGACCCGTCCCCTTCCCTTGCAAAGTAAAATGCAACTTTAATCCCAACCAAAAAATCCCCTCAGGAAAAATATCATCTAAGTAGGCCTTGCAGCATGCTCCACTGTCAACTGACCAGAGTTCCACACAGAAAACACCATGCCACCAGATCCTCTCCTGTTTAAATCCAAAGCCATTGGGCTTGTCTTCACGGCTAAAAGAGCTGTGTTTTTTACCTTGAGGTAGCTAATGCGCATAAGGTATCCTGAGGTAATAACCCAGTGAAGACAAGACACTTAGATTGACCTTGAAGTAAACACACTGAGGTCAGCCCTACTGCCTCCTCCCCACTCCCCCGCAGACTAACAGCAGCAAATTTACCTCACAGTTTAAAAAAAAAAAAAAGGGGCCTCGTCTTCATGATGTCTTTACCACGGGATAGCCCACGCCCATTAGTTACCCCTCAGTAAAAAATCAGCTGCTTTTTTTTTTTTTTAAAAGGCATTGAAGACAAGCTCATTAGGTCAACTGCAATGGTATCAACAAGGAGCGAGGTGCCTTTGAGGGTACCGTCTACACTACAAACAGACTCCTGTGACAGCATGTCTCAGCCTAGGTCAACTGATTTGGGCTCGTGCTACGGGGCTAAAAATAGCAGTGTAGCCATTCAGACTTCAGTTGAATCCAGGCTCTGAGACCCTCTCCTTCTCCCTCACTCAGTTTCAGAGCCTGCAATCCAGCCCGAATGTCCACACTGCTATTTTTAGCTCCATAGTGGGAGCCCGAATCAGCTGATCTGGGCTGTGAGACCCTCTGCTGCAAATCTTTTTTGCAGTATAGACATATCCTAAAATAGCCAGGGTCTAACCATGCAGGGCTTCTTAGGTCAAAACCAACACAGGTGGATAACATAGTTAACCTTCCTGCTCTAACAGTTTCTACAGCAGCGTTCATTGTTCTTTTATTTTAACTCTTTTGTAGCTTCTCAAGGCTGCCTAATGAAAACCTGTGTATGTACCCCACACTGGGCCAGCAACCAAAGAGTTAATAAAGGCACTGCTGGCCAAGGCTGATCGGAAGTCTTGCAGCAGCTGGAAGGCTGGGAAACAGAGGGGTGGGTGGCTACCAGAGTAGCGAGCAGGTTAGAGAAAGGAACTACTAAAGAGCTGCCCAGAAACAACAGCTCAGGAGGGGATGAACTGATGGACAGGCTGGAGAGCCTGCAGAGATCCAGGGGAAGCAGCTGTGGGCACTGTCAGAGTCAGAAGAACCCTGATTTTCCTTATCTAACTTGAGGGCCTTGAACTGGAACCCAGTGGAGTGAGCAGTCCTGGGTTCCCCTATCAACCCCCGGTGGACCTGGAACTGGAGAAAGGCTTTTCAGACTCCCGCGCACCAGAATTAGATGGACAGCTCCCCTCGGTTGGATGAGCCCAGGGGCTGTGCCATAAATGGCCAGAGGGGGCACTGTTGCACTGACGCACTACCTCACAATGCCTTTAAAACACTGCGTCCAATTTTTAAATGGGTATTTGAACACACACCTAGGAGGTATACCTTTTGCTCAGACAGATTTGTTAATTTTTTAAACTACATCTACAAGTCCCCTTGCCAAATTAAAATGCATCCATTACAAGGGACACAGTTGGTGGGTAAGAGACATGCCAGATTCTTTTAGAAGGTAAATCATGGAAAACACAAATTAAACACAGGCACGTAAGTACAACTACTTTGTATGTTAATAAATACATAGGTTTGATGAAACATTTTTAAAATGATTACTGTAATATACAAACAAAAATATATCTAGGTTTAAAGAACTGACCTACTTCAACGATTTTTGATAAGGGGTGCGAGAATATATTTTGAGAACCAAAGGAGTGCAGGCTGCAGTAAAGGTTAAGAACCTCTGGTCTAGAAGATACATACAAACAAACAGGCATGCACTCAAGGACTGAAGTGCGTGCACATCTGAATGTACTGATGAATCACACATCCACCATGTACACATTTCAAGAAGTTAGCAGATAATGGTTTAAAGATTTGATACACTAAAATGGGAAGAAAACAAAAATCTGTATCAGAATACGTTTCAAAACACAAGGAAGTATTCAAAGGTTTTTAAAAAATCAGGAGAAAAGGATGAAAGTTGAGTGTATGCAGTGCAAATGGTGTGGCCAATTGTTAAATGTAAATATTTATAGGCTAATAGTTCTAAGTCTACAACAGCAAACTGTTTATTCAGATGAAAAGTTTTATTTGGGGATTAGAAATATATTGTTTTCTTAAACTCAGGGGTAGTATTGTGTTTTGAGTTCAGTTTTAGTTCTGCAGCAAACCACATTGAATTCCTTTCATCAAAGCATTAACCTATTGAATCCCCCCTCCCCCCCCCGTACTTCTGTCCACCACAATAAACCCTGGTATTTACCCAGAAAAAATAATTTTGCACCTATTTTCACCTGTTTTTGTTGCTGTAGTGAAACTCCCCAGAAACATTAAATAAAATAAAAACTGAAAACGAAGGGCCCTAATCATGGGGTACATGTCACAAATAAAAATGAACGTATAAATGCCTGATTTATGTTGGGGCTTTTCCTTTGTGTATCTGTTCCACCATCCTACTTATCATGATCTTATGTATCTTTCCATTAGGGAAAAAGACCTAATGTGCCAACTCAGTAGTGCCCAGCCCCTTGAAATCTCACCCCTAGGACTTTTTCCTCTTCCTAGTCAGAGCAGGCAACTACTCCAAACAAAAAGTGCCTTCACCTAACTGGTCCTAACACAATTATTCCTTGATACATTCCAGTTCTATTATATTCAAGCCTCCTGCTCAAGAACAAACTTGGTATCCTTTAATGATTAGTTTTGTGGGTGTATTTTTTGCTGTTGGAGAAATGGGACATTGACATTATTATATTAAATAGGACTTAAATTTAAATCTGGAAGTTGGGATGGAGAAAAATGGCACGAAGAAGAGGAGATTAACCACTCTCTGTCAAAGAAGGCAGAGACATTCAAGGAGGGGGAGGTTTATTTCTGACATATTTTTGCCCACCAGTCTGCTACAGTCTATGCCTCCTTCATTCAATATAAATGCTATTTGCTATATAAACAATGGTGAAGTTACTGTTAAGTGACCTGCAAGTTGTGCTATGCAAACCTTGACATGCTTGGAAGCAGGAACTCATGAAAACTGCATGGTAATGAGAAGATCGGACTGTAAACACTGTCCCCCTCTCCAAGTGAGAGTCTGAATTGAGGTAATCGTATGAGTCAAGACAAGAGGCACTGAACTGGTGACATTTGGCCCAGACTATGAATACTTAAAAAGCTGTAAAATTTAAAGTCTGACCTAATTTACAGAATAGATTAAAGTCTCTTCAGTAAAATCAGGACTGGTGCAGTTAAAATGAGTTTTAATAAATGGAAACTTAATGCAGCTAGTGAAAAAAAGGCAACCTTATAAAATATACAGGCATGCTCTTCTCAGAAAGCAGTATTGTAGATGGTTTGAAGCTGGACATCTTCCACTTAAAATCTGAATAAAGGTTTCAATGCGGGGGATTGTGAGCCAAGAGGGCAAATGTTAATCATCATTTAAAAGTCCCATGCTGTGAAGGGACTGACTCCTGCATGAATATCACTTGTTTAGCAAGGCTGTTTGGATAATGACCCAGTGATAAAAGGGAACACAAAGCTCCTGCTTACCTCTCATTGGGGAAGAGAATCCTGTTACTTCCTCCAGGCTCTGTTGGAGCAACAGAATTCACCACCACCACCTCATCTGATGTAAGCAAGAAGCTGTGTGTTCCAGCTAGTCCTTAAATCATGACCTAACTACACCCAGTGAAACAGTATTCTGGCAGAAATCTACCTAATCACAAACACACACACACAATGAGTGATTTCTCCAGCGTTGGGAACTGACAGCACATTGGTAAGGTTTTACACATGTAACACCTCTCCCTGCGCTGTAGTCACTGGAATTACCCTGAGCCTGATTCAGATTTCACTTACTCCAAGGTAAATCACAGAGATGACCGTTGGGTTTCAACAGAGCTACAGGAGCGTAAAGGAGGAGTTAGCAAGATTAGAATCGATCCCTCTCATTACAAATGGGAAAATAACCTTCACACAGGTGATTGGTTTGTTTTTGAGATTACCAGGTTAAATCTCTGCCCATGTCAGTGGCCAGATCTACACTACCACTTACTTTGCTATAATTTTACATTATTCACGGCATACAGCATTTTCACCAAATGTGTTACAACAGCGCAGCTGCACCAATGTAGCACTTCTAGTGTGGGCTAGTCCTACACATTTAAAAACCAATATCTTGCTAAAAGTGGATAATTTCCAAAGATACCAACTTCCCTAGTCCTGAGATCCACTGATGAAAAGTGCTATACAACAGCTATATTATCATCCCAGCTTCCCTTCTTTATCCTGCTCTAGGGAAAAGCAGGAGTTCCCCACTATTTCCTCCTCAGTATACATAAATTTGCCTTCAGGAGTTTTGTTCAAGTTCACAACATGCTAGTTCTGCCCTTAGCTCTCTATCAGAAGTTCCTAAACTGTGGAACACTGAAAGGATGAAGCTGCACAACGCAGCTAATACGCCCTCCTAAAACTAAATAGGTCACAGACAGAGCCAGGCCAGACTGGGCCTTCCAAACAAAGCCTTTTATTGTCTAGAATCACCCCCACTTCAGTATGGAAGGAAGCTGGGAAATGTAAGAGGGGGTAAGAGGGGACTAGTATTTATTAATTATTATTATTTCCCTTTGAAAACCTTATTTCTCTTTTAGCATGGATCAAAACAATCTATCTCAAACAAATTTCAGCCAAAATGAATTCAGGACAACTCCTTCATAAAGACTGTGGTAGACTAAATGTGGGCAGTGGAAGAATACAGCTAACTGGGAAAGTGCCAAACTGTACCCGGTCAGACTTAGCCTACCTAACTTTTTTTCCCTGGAGCAATCAGGAAAAAACTGGAAGGGACTCAAACATTTCAACCAGTACATGAAAACCCCAGACTTGAAGCTTGGTAATTTTTTGTAGATGTTTTTCCCCGTTCCCGATTGCAGGAAGTGATACAGAACAGGCAGAGAGTTCTGAAGAAATCCTCATTGCCAGGAAAAAGACAGACTAACAGTGAGTCACAATTGGTGGTTAAAATTGTGTGTGTGTGTAAGATACAAAAATAAAGAGGTGGGGACACAGTTTATCACTGGGGAGCCAGCACTTTCTGTGCTAAAATGGAATTTGCCAAAGAAATCTGTAACTCATTAGCATGGAATTTCAAAGTTGTTTTAAGAGCATATTTTACTTTAAAATTGTTTAATGGAACTTTCTGTATTTTGTCAGATAACTCAGTATGTGAATTAGCAAGGAATCTCTTGAAGCAGGGACTCAAAAATACATGTTATGGAGCTCAGTGCACAGGGCTGTACACAGAGGCATTTTGAAACGTAACAGTCACATTTTCCCAATCTAATACGCAATTCAAGAGCTCACAAGTACACTGCATTGGAACTTTAACAAGAAAGTTTGTCATTGCAAACTTAAAACTTTTTACTATTCTTTTCAAAAGCTTATGGGATTCCAAACAATGCCCTAAACATTTTTGAAAAAGGAAGAGTTAATTTCAATCTTGCAGGCGTGATACTCAAGAGAATTGCAAGAGACTTTAAAGGAAGAAGAATATAAATTTCCTTTTTGGAAGCAAGCACATAACAGAATCTTTTGGTTCACGTTCATTTTCTACATATTGCTCACATGTGTGCAATCTGATGACTCCAACTGGTCATGTAGGTCCTTGAAAAGTGTGCGTGTGCCCGGAATAAAATTTCATAGCTTTTAGTGATCCACTCCCCCAAAATCCTATGGCAAAATAATGGAGGCATTTATCTAGACTGCATAAAGCCAGTAAAGGTTACGCACCCTGACATTCACTACATCACTGGTAACAAAAAAATCTTAATGTGCCTTGTACGCCGCTGCTAGTGGGTGTGTAGTGTAGATGTAAACTAGGAATCAGAGATTTTCAGAAAAAGCTCCATGTAGGTGCGCAGTTAGGGTTGCCAGGTGTCCAGGTTTCAACCAGAATGCCGGCAACTCTGGTCGGCACCACTGACTGGACCATTAAAAGTCCAGTCGGCGGCGCAGCATGGCTAAGGCAGGCTCCCTACCTGCCATGACTCTGCACAGCTCCCGGAAGCACCGACATGTTCCTCCTCCGGCTACTATGCATAAGGGCAGCCCGAGGGCTCCACATACTGCCCCCTCCCCAAGCGCCGGTTCCGCAGCTCTCATTGGCTGAGAACTGCAGCCAATGGGAGCTGCAGGGCAGCGCCTGCAGATGGGTCAGTGCGCAGAGCCGCGTGGCCATGCCTCTGCTTAGGAGCCATAGGGGTGACATGCCACTGCTTCTGGGAGCTGCTTGAGGTAAGCACCGCCCAGAGCCTGCACCCCTGACCCCCTTCCGAACCTCTCATTCCCAGCCCCACCCCAGAGTCTGCACCCCCAGCTGGAGCCCTCACACCCCCACGCACCCTAAGCCCTTGCCCCAGCCCGGAGCCCCTCCCACACTCCAAACCCCTCATCCCCAGCCCGAAGCCCTCTCTTGCACCCTGAATCCCTCATCCCCACCCCAGAGCCCTCATCCCCTTCCGCACCCCAACCCCCTGAGCCAGCCCAGTGAAATGAGCAAGTGAGGTAGGGTGGTGAGAGCGAGCGACAAAGGGATGGAATGGATGGGGCCCTGGAGAAGAGGCGGGGCCTTGGAGCAGGATGGGCAGGGCAGGGCAAGGCAACGGTGTTTGGTTTTGTGCGAGTAGAAAGTTTGCAACCCTATGCACAGCCCATAGTCTGAATCATACCTTTTAGCAAGTTTTATATAATTTGGTTTCAGAAGGAAAAGAGAGAGGGTGGTGTGGTAAAATTTAGCTACAGTTCAATGCCTGTGCAGATTTTCACTATGAACAAATTACCAAATCTGGCTGCCACCCAGCAAGGGCAGGAAATCAGATGCAAAACCCAGAGTATCACCTTCTACATTAAAGGACCTCTACACAAAATTTGGTGGGGAAGGAAGGAGAGAAATGAAAAAAGAAACTGTATTTGTTATAAGGATGATAGTTTTCCCATCTGAATCCCAAAAATCAAATTTTTAAAGCTAGAGTTTAAAACACAAGTTATGTTTTCACAGATAGGTTGTGAGGGTGAAGGTAGACAAGGTTTTCCCAACATGCTCTACAAGTTTTGTGTATAGCAATTTGGTTGGGAAACCAAATAACTCTCAGTATCTTCAAAGGAAGAGAAATTACTACTACATGAGCTCTTTGCAATTATACAGTGTATATTGTTCTGGGAGTAGATTTCACCACAGTGTTTGTATTGAAGAATCACTGAACACCCACTTAGAGCTTCGTAACAAATGCTGAAACGTATTTGAACACAGAAAGAAAACTCGAGGTAGTTTTAAGAAGTAATTCAGTTCAAAGGAACTGCGCTAGTGCTATGTTATATTTACATTGTTAAAGTACTAAGAAATCAGGAAACTCAAAAAATTAAAATTTCCAGTGTTAACACACTTTGACAGTGCTATATTAAGCTACTCAGTGAATATGATAAACAGAAATGGAAAAATTACTTAGCACTTATACAGTACACTCATCAACAGATCTGCAACATAGTCAAGTTAAAGTTACAAAAACAACATGCACTACCTGACATTTCATTTTGAAACCTTAACACTGTGTTAACACAAGATATTTTGCATTTACCCTAAAACAAGTATTTTTTGCACTGAACGTCCAATGTATTTTTTAAAAGGAAACGAATTTTGAAGCATTTAACTGGTGGTGTTGTGACACCATGACACCCCAATATTCACCACTGTCATGTAATTAGGTTGTGTTTTGTACAAAGTAAGTCTTGTGAGGTATCATTCAGAAGTCTTGATCTGCTAGACCAGGAGTTCTCAAACTGGGGGTCGGGACCTCTCAGGGGGTCGCAAGGTTATTATGTGGGGGGTCGTGAGCTGTCAGCCTCCACCCTGAAATCCCGCTTTGCCTCCAGTATTTATAACGGTGTTAAATATATTAAAAAGTGTTTTTAATTTATAAGGGGGGGTCGCGCTCAGAGGCTTGCTATGTGAAAAGGGTCACCAGTACATACGTTTGAAAACCACTGTGCTAGACATTAATATCTCGTTGGATTGTATGTGTTAGCATCATATGTGAAATGATGACGTCTGGCTATGTATGTGTAACTGAAACATGTGAGGTGGAAAGCACCCATAATCAGCCTTTCAGATACAACAGTAAAAAGGCCAAAGAACGTTAATGGCTTGAGGAAATGCACACAAGCCCAAGGATTACCCCAGGAACTACGTACAATAAAAACCTCTCCGAGATAGCACTACACCATGGGAAGTGTTTGATCCAGGTCACAGCAAAAGAGCTTTCCAGCAAGTGAGAAGACGATGAAAAAGGGGGCCAATGACATCACGAGGGGTCCTCACTCTCCCTGCAACAACACACCTGGAAACACCTGAGGGACAAGGACTGAACTGGGGGAAGTCCCAAGCTAGAAGGATCTTTAGCCTGTGTATGAAAGCCATGACAACTTGTGCCTTAAGAATCTGCCAGCCTGTTTATCACTCAGGGTGAGAATTTGCTAATTTACATCCTACCTATCTAGAGAGTTAAACTCAGTTTGCGGATTTTGTTTATTTACTAAAGTAATCTACTCTGATCTGTTTGCTATCCTTTATAATCCACTTAAAATCCATCCTTCGTAGTTAATAAACTTATTTTTGTTTCTCTAAGCCAGTTTGTAAAATTCATATCTGGGGGCAAAAAGCTGTGCATATCTTCCTCCACATTGAGAGAGGGAGGGAATTTCATGAACTTACGCTGTACAGTTTTCTGTGCAGCACAACACAATACAATTTTGGGTTTGCATCCCAGAGAGGGAGGAGTGCACTTGAGTGCTGGGCAATCCCCTAGCTGAGTCTTCCCATGCAGAGCTGATTTCAGCGACTGTGTCTTTCTGCAGCTGGGCATGTCCCTACCTGTGTGTGTGTGCTAGAAGAGGCGTGAGGGCCTGGCTCAGCAGGACAGAGGGAGGGAGCCCAGGCTGGTTCAACAGGCAGGCTCAGTGGTACCTCAGTACATCAGGTGGCACCCTGGGGAAGGGGGAAGGCAGCAATCCATCACAGAAGTTTCCAAGCCTTACCAGCAGAGCATGTAAATTCCTTTAACCAGTCATGCTTATTCTAGCCCTGCACACACAGGCAGCATAGCTATGTTTCAATGAACATGAGGAGACTTTGTACTGCACATGTTCAGTATTCAATTTTCATGCCGTCATAACTATATTAAATCAAAGCCAAGTGACGCACGTTACAATGCTTAGAAGCCATGCAGGGAAGCATCTTGTAGTTTACTTTTCTTTACATTTGGGAAGTGTTAGTATGCAACAGAAACTGTCTGCCTTTCACCCTAAAACGTCAAGAGCAATTAGTTTAAAATGGTGAAATAAACAAGAAAATACGGAAGATATTTGTTAGTGGCTGGTACTTTAGACTCTTGCAGCCTTTGTAGTAGAGAGCAAACAAGACAATACCCTTTATGGAGGAGGCGGGGCAAGCTATCTCCAGTTTTAAATTAGAAAGTGTCACTTGTAGAAATATGGGGGAAGGATTTAACCAATTGATAGTTATTGATTTTAAAGAGGACTGTCTTTGTCCACACAAAGGGCAAATCATCTTTTACACTGCGAAAGTTAACATGGTTTTCTAACACAATGCATCCCTTCCTTACCCCTTCCCCACCCTACCCACAGCACTATAGACAAAAGCCATAGGGTAGTTCTCTCTGCATGGTTCTTCAGTCCTGAGACTACTAACCAATGCCAATTAGGTGCTAGGTGTGGCAACAGCTTAATGATGTGTGGTCTTGACTGCTTGGTACTAGACAGAAGACACCAAATCATTTCACACACTGAAAAACCTTCAAGATAACTTTGGGTGTCTCTGCATTTGTTCATATTTGTGAGGTGCCCAGATATTGAAAGAGCTAAGCAGTACAAAGAGAAAGGAACAAGAATCTGGATTCAAAATGGGTGACCAGTGATTATTAACCTGATTACTATCCCCTCCCCTTGCTGCTCCCCTTTCCAGGAACTGGGGAGAGGACGTAGCATGGGGCAGGCGAGCAGCAGTGGGTGCAGTGAAAGCTGACTGACCAAAGATCCAGAGGCTGCAAGTAAATCAGTCAGCGACTCCATGGTTGCAGCTCACTGTACATGGTTGCAGATTCTCTTACCAGATCAACCAGTGGAAGCAAACGTAGCCCAGCTCCATGTACCATTGCTCTTGAGCATTACGTAGCCCTCTTATGAGCCAGAGGGGGAACGTGACACATGGGGGAGGAAGAAGTGTGATAAAAACAAAAGCCAAACAATAGAGGGAGGGAAACAAAAACAGAAAAAAGTATGGAACAGACAAGGAGAAAAAAAGGGGGCAGAAAAAAGAAGAGACAGATGCAACTGGGCCTGGGCTAGGGTTAACACCTGGCAGATATTTGACTGGCCTGGCTGGTATTTTTATGGACTTGCCAGTTGCCAGAAAAATAATTTAATCCGCCAGGTTGTTTTTGCACATGGGTCTAAAGATTTGCATTATCACCACAATACACTGGCATACCTCATGTTAAAAGTTTCTGTGTCCAACTGAAGATGCTGCAGTGTTCCCACTTCTTCAGCTTAAGCCAGGGGTGGGCAAACTTTTGGCCCGAGAACCTCACCTGGGTGGAGAAATTGTATGTAGGGCCATGAATGTAGGGCTGGGGCAGGGGATTGGGGTGCGGGAGGGAGTGCGGTGTGTTGGAAGGGGCTCAGGGCAAGAGGCTGAGGTGCAGGAGGGGTGTGGGGTGCGGCAAGGGGCTCAGGGCAGGGGGTTGGGGTGAAGGAGGGGGTGTGGAGCGTGGGAGGGAGCTCAGGGGGTTGGGGGCTCAGGGCAGGGGGTTGGGGTGAAGGAGGGGGTGTGGAGCGCGGGAGGGAGCTCAGGGGGTTGGGGGCTCAGGGCAGGGGTTCGGGGTGCAGGCTCCAGGATGGCAGCGGCACGCAGCAAGGCTAAGGCAGGCTCCCTGGCTGCCCTGGCCGTGCCCCGCTCCCGAAAACGGCCAGCATGTCCGTCAGTGGCTCCTGGGGGTGGGATGGGGCAGGTGGCTCTGCAGCGCACTGCCCTTGCCTATGGGTACCACCCCCGAAGCGCCCCTTGGCCGCGGTTCCCTGTTCCCAGCCAACGGGAGCTGCGGGGGGCAGTGCCTGCAGATGAGGGTAGCACACTGATCCCTTTGCCTCTACCTCCCTCCGGGGAGGCAGGAATGTGGTTTTGGCGACTTCTGGGAGCGGTGCGATGCCAGTGCAAGCAGGGAGCCTGCCTTAGCCCCGCTGCACCGTGGGGCTGGCCATCCCACAGGCCGGGCTGAAAGCCCTGACAGGCTGGATTTGACCCATGGGCTGCAGTTTGCCCTCCCCTGGTTTAAGCAACAACATATCAAATCTGTTGAAAATCTAGCAGCTGTCTGCCCACCAACACACAAGCGCACCACACGTGTGCGAGAGAGGGTTTGAGTCACATGAGAGTGGAGAGACATGCAATGTTATCAATCTCTCTAGATACTGAAAGTGGCTGTTGAAGGGGGGTGGACTGCAGAGTTGTCTTGTTGTTGGGGTTGGGGTTGCAGTGGGCTTGTCTTGGGGGTGGGGGGTGTGGATTGCTGGTTCTTTTGCATTTCAAAAGTAGGCCATTCCCAGGCTAGGGTTACTGAGGGCTTACCACCAATTCCCAGCGGCAAAGCCTTTTCAGAGAGAACCACCAATGCAGAATTCTGGAAACTACTGATGAAGGTAACTTGGACCACATTTTCATTTTGACCTTTCTCTTCTTGCTTGTACATTCAAAGAAACTGCAGTACTTATTCTGCAGGAAGTAAAGAAGAGATAACTGCGCCACTGATTTACACCCATATATAGACCTTCACAGGCATGGAATGGCTTTTAGGAGGATCAGCGACTGCTTTAGAACAAGTGCCTTTCAGTGTCTGAAAGCAGTTTGAGCGGCAATTTTTAAAAAGCCCCAGGTGGCACAATAGCATCTAGAAATCTTCAACTCATGGGGAAGCACGCCCATTGTGTCAACCCTGAGGAGGGTGTAGTGCGTGCTTTCTTCTGGGACCAGCTCTGTACAACCTTAGTACAACCACCAGGAAGCAGTTCCTACGCAAAGGAGTTTCAAACTTGTCTAACTACATCAGTGGCTAAAAACCCTAATGTAGGCAAGGCTTCTACTGACTCCAGCTCCTAGTGAGTTTGAGAGTGAGAGAGAGAGAGAAACTTCTGTCTTTGACCCCAGAACCACTTAAGACTGAAATCTGCCTGTGTTATATACCACAGGCAGGAAAGCCATTAAGTAAGTTCCATATTACCTTCATAAAATGGAATTCTCACTGGATATGAACAATTAAATGAAGAATTTTGAAGAAACCCACTCAATTAAATGTTAGCCCATGCACAGAGAGAATACTAAGTTTTCCATTAACAAAACAGTCAAATACTCTTGGGAGTAATCTGTTTTACATTGCCATTTCCAAACAACAGTCAGGAATTAGCATTTATCCAACATATGAGAAATAAAGTAGTGATGGATGACCCTGCAAAGCTGCAGAGGTTCCACTCCGTTAACTACTCAAAATAAACAGAGAAATATGTACATGATGTGAGACTTAAGTCATTCCCTCCCTACCCCCCACCATATGCTGTGGAGGAATTACAAGCCTTCTCCAGTTCCCTGCATATGATCTTCTATTGAAGAGTCCCTCAGTAAATGACAATTGATTTTCCTTAAGAACATAAAAATGGTCATACTGGGTCAGACCAATGGTTCATCTAGCCCAGTATTCTGTCTTCCAATAGTTGCCAATGCCAGATGCTTCAAAGGGAATGAACAGAACAGGGCAATTATAGAGTGATCCGTCCCCAGTCCTAGCATATGGTTCTCAGACAATGGGGTTGCATTCCTGCCCATCCTGGCTAATAACCATTGATGGACCTATCCTCCATGAACTTACCAAATTCCTTTTTTGAACCCAGCTCTACTTTTGGCCTTCCCAGCATCCCCTGGCAACAAATTCCACAGATTGACTGTGTGTCGGGTGACCAGGTGTCCGGTTTTCAGTTGAAATGCCCAGTTGAAAAGGGACCTTGGCGGACCTTGGTTAAAAGTCTGGTTGGCGGTGCTGCGGAGCTAAGGCAGACTAGTCCCTACCTGTCCTGTCTCTGCACTGCACCCCAGAAGCCAGCAGGTCCGGCTCCTAGGCAGGGGGGCCACGGGGCGCCGCGCGCTGCCCCTGCCCCAAGCACCAGCTCTGCAGTCCCATTGGCCGCGGTTCCCCACTGTTGGGAGTTGCAGGGGCAGTGCCTGCAGGCGAGAGCAACATGCAGAGCTGCCTGCTGTGAATCCACCTAGGAGCTGGACCCGCTGGCAGCTTCTGGGGTACAGCACGGAGTCAGGACAGGCAGGAAGCCTGGCTTCCCCCGTGCCACTGCGCTGCAGACCAGGAACCACCAGAGGTAAGCCCACACCCCAACCCTGAGCCCCAACCCCCTGCCTCAGCACTGAGTCCCCCCCCCAACCCAGACCCCCCTGCACCCCAA
Source organism: Lepidochelys olivacea (assembly GCF_965140295.1). NCBI lineage: Eukaryota > Metazoa > Chordata > Testudines > Cheloniidae > Lepidochelys > Lepidochelys olivacea. The sequence continues at coordinate 50,160,767 of NC_140421.1, read as the reverse complement.
ATCCCTCATCTCCAGCCCCACCCCAGAGCCTGCACCCCCAGACAGAGCCTTCACCCCCCTGCATCTCAAACACTTGCCCCAGCCCAGAGCCCCCTTCCACACCTTGAACCCCATTGCACCACCCCAACAGCCTGAAGCCCCCTCCTGCACCCCAAACCCATTCATCCCTGGCCCCACCCTAGACTCTGCACCCCAGACAGAGCCCTCATCCCAACCCCCTGCCCCAGCGCAGTGAAAGTGAGTGAGGGTGGGGGAGAGTGAGCCACCAAGGGAGGGGGAAATGTAGTGAGTGGGGGGCAGGGCCGGACCTCAGGGAAGGGGTGGGGCTAGGGTCCGCAGTTTTGTGCAATTAGAAAGTTGGCAACCCTAACTGTGTGTTGTGTGAAGAAGTACTTCCTTTTGTTTGTTTTAAAACTGCTGCCTATTAATTTCATTGAGAGCCCCCTGGTTCTTATGCTAGACTCTAGACCAGGGGTGGCCACATGTGGCTCTTCAGAAGTTAATATGCGGCTCCTTGTGTAGGCACCGACTCTGGGGCTAGAGCTACAGCCGTCAACTTTCCAATGTCCTGGGGGGTGCTCACTGCTCAACCCCTGGCTCTGCCACAGGCCCTGATCCCACTCCACCCCTTCCAGCCCTCTCCCCTGAGCCTGCCATGCCCTCGCTCCTCCCCCCCCCACCCCCTGCCGGCTCCTGCACACCATAAAACAGCTGATCAGGAGATGCGGGGAGGGAGGAGGCGGTGGGTTGGAGGCGCTGGGAGCGGGTTGTGTGGAGCTGATGGGGGGCTGCTGACGTATTACTGTGGCTCTTTGGCAATGTACATTGGTAAATTCTGGCTCCTTCTCAAGCTCAGGTTGGCCACCCCTGCTCTAGGGTCTCCCCATAAACTATTTTGAGGATTCTTATAGGCCCTGCTTTGGAAGACTGCTTAAAAAGGTCATAGGAAGAGAAATATAGGAACATAGAATTCTGAGGAACATCTGTTTGCAAGTGGCTGACTAAAGGGACACAGGATGAAAGAAAATGAGAATCTCCAACACAGAAATAACTATTATGGGCAAGATGCTTAGTTTAACTTTCTCACGGACTTTATCACAAAAGGTTGTGCAACAGACTTACATCCATTAGCAACCAAACTTCACATGTACTTTACAAAGTATCTGAATAGATTTCTCCTCTAAAGAAATCAAAATACCATCCTTGTTCCTGCCATGGGCTTTAAAAAAAAAAAAAAAAAAAATGATTCTGCTTTGGCAGTCTGAAATACTGGCCTGATAATGGCAGGGAACCAGCTACAGCATTACACACATTAAAAGAGATTGCATTGTTACAATGCATTGACTGCCCTGTTTTTTTGGAGTATAAACATACTTTTTAATCTCCCAGACACAATGTGACAAATTCAGCATTTCCAGAAACACCCACATGAAATTTTAACAACTGAAAATGTATCTGAATAAAAATTCTCCTCAGCCACCATGATTCTCAACTATGAAATTCTTATCTTTAAGTTCCAGGAACCTAATGTGCCCACTACCTAAGCTAAAAATACATTAAAATACTGCTTGTTTGCCCAGTAGTACATACCGTAATAAGTAGAGACACGCATTATAGTAGTGAGGCCTTTTCCTCTACCTACTTTGCCTGGCATATGAGAAAGCCTATTGTAAATATTCAGAGCCTAAACTGATTCATTAATTGTGATCACCACAGAAGAGGCACATCTCCCTTTGCCACTTGCCCCGGAGGCTTTTTACATCAAAATGAGGATTCTGTATCTAGCAGAAATCTTTCAGCTAGCGTAGAAAGATCTATTAATTACAGAACTCTTACAAAGATTGCTAGCAGTGTCCAAGACACACCTTTAGCAGAATCCAGAAACCATAAAGCTTATCAAAGACAGAAATACAGACAAATTCTGCTCTCTTACACGGGTGTAAACAAGAGCAGATTTTGTTCCACGATCAACATTTGAAACCATATTTAAAACAAAATTCTCATCTGTTTTACTTAGACCAGCTTAAACCCCAATCCTACAATTTGAGTGGCATGACCCGGGTTCCCACTGAAGTCACTGACAATCTGCACAGAAGTCCTGCGTGGAATGGATTGCAGGATCTGGGCCTATGATTATTCATATTGAAATTATGTTACTATCTAATATACTTTACAGCATTTACAGTTTATGTTTTTTAATTACATTCAACTTGGACATTGAAACCATACTCCTTCAATTCACAGGTTCACATCATTTAAGGCCAAAAAGGACCATCTGTAGCCTGTATCAGAGGCCACCAAATTTTATCCATTTACCCCTGAATTGAGCCCAATAACTTGTGTCTGGCTAAAATATATTTTTCTGCTTACAGCTCCAATTTAAATACAGCTTTACCTCTACTAGCAAACAGTTTACAATCAGTTTCGCTTTTTTGATCTTGCACACTAACCCAATGCAAATATAGCTACTGTACGGCAAGGGAGTGTTTAAATAAAAGTTTGCAATAAAAATACATTTTTATAATAGGTTTAAAAAAAAGTAATTTAAACTTGTGGCCCGAACTGCATAGTGTCCTTGAAAGAGAGCTACTGTGAATGTATAGAGGTATCTGAGCATCTTGGAGTAGACTACAAACATATTTCTCCTTAATCTGTTGGACAGATGCTAACTAACTAACATCCAGTGGATGAAAATGAACTACAAGATTTGAAAGAACTATGTTTAACTGAACTTTTAAAAATACAGCCTGCACAGATGGGGCTGCCATCTTGCTTTCTTTGACTAGATAGTAATATCTAACTCTTATATAGCGCTTTTCCATCAGTAGAATTCTCAAAAGCTTCTTCCTACACAAGAAATTTTACTCCTTTACATCATTTATGGGTTCCTACATGGATTTCTGTAATCGTGGCATACTTATCAGTCTGCTGTAAAAATGCTATAAAATTGTACTACTGACTTAATCCAGAATACCAAATTTTCAAAAGAGATTGCTGCAATGAGGAGATGTACATGAGCAGTATTCTGTTCGACAAAGACATCTGTATAGAGGTCATTGTCTTGATTGACAAGCCTCAACTATACTAAAACCAATCTTACCCTATTGGAAAGGACTGTTCAGGGTGGTTTGCAGAAGTGTTATAATCAATGATTTGGAGTGAATATAAAACACAGGACACCTGAGAATCTGAGTTTCTACAGCTCATGTAACATCAGAAGTGTCAGCTGTGTTAAACATTCAGATTCCGGGTGTTCTGCTCTTAAGTCTTGTTGCCTGAATACGGCTTTGAGTACTAGTCCATCCCTTATGTGAGAGTCAGAGAATATTTCTGATATCAGGAGTATGTTTGTAAGATTTATTTGCCTAAAACATGTTTTATACTAATCTTTCAGGACTAAATTAGGTAACCACAGGTTCATATTTAAGTTTTGTCCTCCCACAACCTACATTCTTTTACCACCTAACTTTGGACATGAGGGAAACGAGAAAAGGTTTCTTTGAGGCAAGGACCTGGGGTGAAATCCTGGCTCCACTGATGTCAATGGGAGCTTTGCCATTGACTTTGATGGCGTCAGGATTTCACCCTTGTTGTATTTGTGCTGTAAAGCACTTAGCATGCTTTAGGGCATTGTGAAATAAAGGTAAAAAGATTAGTCTTATTTTTAGATACATGTTAAGAAATATTTTGAAGAACAAATATGTGATAGACCATTATGATATGTAAAGCTAGTGCCCCAACTCTACTTTCCAGTCAAATCCAACCCCCCAATTTCATGACTCTTACCCTACCCTGTTCAGAAGCGGAAAAAAGCCTAGTAACTTGAAAATAATCTTTGTACACAGCTTTTATGCCCTAAGCAGTCTGACAAACTGACAGCTGTGTACTGAGATTTTACAGAGAAAACAACATGGTTTGTTCTCAATGAAGAAAGAGCCAAAATCTTGATACAAGTTTTATACACACTATGCCAAGTACAGCTTTCATCTATTTAGAAATTAATAAACAGAACAATTTCCAGTATCGTATGCAGATTTCAGAGACTTTGGGGAGATACCTTGACAAATTAATGCAATAGAAGAGTAGCATCTTCATTGTACTGTAGTATAATTTACAAATTCTGAATAAGCATGACAACCTATCAAGCCAAAACTCACGTGCGCATACATGTACATAGATAGTACTGACAGACATACGGATGGATGGTGACCTGTAATGATCTAAATCACCAGTACTTCCTCAGGCCACATTAATATAGGTCTTGCTAATCCACACTCATGACATGCAATGGTTTTTCCACATTCTGGCCTAAAACAAGCAGTGGGAAAAAGGATTCAATACCCATTGGCTCAAGTGTAGGAACACGTGCAGTGGATTATCGCATAGCCTGCTACAGCTGGTGGAAATCATTAAGTGTAACAGAGCGTGAAGACTGAATGGAACGATAACATTGCACAGTATAATACATCACCAATATTGTTTTCCATTTCAGTACAGTGCTGACATGGGTTAATTTCTCATTGCATACCTATTGAGAAATCCTAACAAAGATGTGAGGTAAGTATTGTGAAATGACTGGAGTTGTAAAAACCCCATTGATTTCTGTTCATGAAAACCTTTGCTTTTGTTTCAGTTTACACCCACGGGTTTCAGTTTGAGGTTTATGAATAACCTGAGTGGGAGTTGCACACATGTAAGTCAGGGCCGTATTTACCATGTAACGTCTTATATATTTCAGAATACAAAAGAGAAAGTATGAATTAATAACCAGGGCTGTATCAGGTTAAGCAAAACAAATTAATAAAGAATTACTTATGATCACATAAGCTTCTAGCACACACTGAAATTCTCAATGAGAAAGAAGAATAAGCCCTGACTAGTGAACCAAACCAAGAGAACTTGCATTCAAACTAACTGGGACCACAGCCCCTCATCTGAATCTGAAAGGTCGCACACTGTCAGACAATGCTTAGGCACAGCGCTTCTCAGATGTGGCCACCAGGGGCCTTTCTTGTGGCCATGACAGCCTCCTGGGCAAGTACTGGCCTCTCCCTCTCTCTCCCTGTTGCTCCTGGATGTACTGCCCTGCACCGCCTTGGGAGACAGGTGGGGCACAACGCTGCAGGAGCAAGGCGAGTTCTTGACCAACCTTGCGGAGGGGGTGGGTTTCAGGTTCCAGCAGCAGGGGACGGTTGGGCAGCAGGCTCCAGCAGCGGGACTTCAGGAGCCTGGTTGCAGGGCTTCGGGTGCCCTCCAGCCCTGGCTCCGGTCCCAGGCTCCCACTGCCACAGGGCAGGAGACCGCCCTGGGTGTTGACTCTGGTCCTGGCCGCACAGCAGCAGGTTTCAACCTCTGGCTTCAGCTGCACAGCCCCCAGCTCTTACCAGGCAGCAGCAGGCACTGACCCCTAGCTCCGGCCCTGCAGGACACCCCCCCAAAATCACACTGGGCCTCCACTGCCTTTCCCAGCCCCACAACCATCCTTCCAGGCCTCCCCCCTCCAGGATTTAATTTGTCCTGGTGCTTGCTGAGAAAAGTGATAAACATACAAGTATCATTTTTCACCTGGGAAGCCGTGATAAATAATACTCGTTGTGAAAAGTACTATTCGTATGTTCTTTAATATGAAAAGTGATATTAAAGAGCATACAAAAATATTGCTTTTCACACCATTATTCTTATTACTGAGTCCACAAATAAAAACCTACATAAATAAATTACAATGATTTGGATGTGTACATGTCCATATTTATTTGTTTTTCCTAAAGTTAATTAAGTATTTTAGGAAAAAGTGTCAGTGTGTGTCACTCTGAGGCTACCAAAAACTTTGTTGTGAAAGCCCCCTGGCTTAGGAAATCTTACCAGGTCCATCTACTTACAGCAAGTAAATCACACTTTACCTGTGGAATCAAATATAACTGGCTGGCAGTTTTTGTTGGAATTCCAGTTACACTTGAGCACCTGGCCTCCTTCTACAATGTCAGGTTGTGTAGTGTTCGCTTTTGGAGCGCCCACCAGAAGAAATATCCTGAAATAAAAAAGAAAACAAACAGAAGGTTCAAAAGCACAGTCACTAATTAATAATAATAATTCTTAGCTCTTATACAGTGCTTTAAATGGTTATGTAACCATGGTTCTAAGACACAAACTTAGAATTTGGATCCAAACTACTTCAAGTTTCAGGGATGTTTAGATTAGGGGGGCTGTTTTGGATCCTGTGTAAATGCAAGTTAAAACAAAATTTTGACTAAAAACCAGACAGCTGAGAAAGTGTAAACAGAGATTCATGTTTAAAATATTTCCTGATGGATTCTGATTTCAAACAGACCTTTAGCTAGACAGCCTGTCCTTCCCTCCTTGCATTATTCAATCTCGTGTGTGTGTGTGTATAACAGAAAGGGATGTAGTGTACCCTGGTTAACAAACAAACAAAAACAAAAAATAGTCTGGCATCACATCTAGTTCATTTCATACCTAAAAGCAATTCAAGGCAGATAGTCAAAGGCCAACCTTGATAAAAATCTGGGATTTTTCATCTTACAATATGCTTACTGGTAAGTCAGCCTAGTAGTAGCAAAACTTTTTTTAAAAAAAAATTAGGCCCTCCAAGAACCCGAGCTGATGTCAACCACATATTTGCATATTTGGCATATGACTGAGTCTTTATTGAAACCCATCAAAAACGAACCTTTTCTCTCTCACATCCATTCTAATTTTTAAAATCTTTATGTGTATTTAGATTTGCATTCTGCCCAGTGGCTGCTGTGACATAAGGCTGTGAGAACTTGCAGACTGCAAAAATCTATTTATATATATTCAGATTGGGAGTGACAAAAAGAGAGAGAAACCAATTCAACTCAAGATTATTACATCTTTCAGAAACTTGGACAATTCCGTGAACCATGTTTGACTAATCAGCACTTTCTTTAGGGTCTGAACCTGAAACACAGTGTGGATATATAATAAGAAGAGGCAATTACGAAGCACTACTGTATTATTTCCATTTTATACTGAATACTATGACACTGTTCCCCCCTTTAAAGCCATGGATGACCATTTTCCTCAAATACTTTTTAAAATGCAGACAGTGAGTAAAAGTGCTACTACCAATGCAGAGAGGAATGCTTAATAAAACAGAATCACAGAACCATAGGGTTAGAAAAGATCTCAAAGGGCATCTAGTCTAACCCCTGCAAAGATGTAGGATTTGTTGTGTCTAAAACCATCCAAGACAGATGGTTATCTAGCCTCCTTTTGAAAACCTCCAGTGAAGGAGCTTCCATGACCTCCCTAGGCAGTTTGTTCTATTGTGCTACTGTCCTTACAGTTAGGAAGTCTTTCCCTGAGATTTAATCTTAATCTGCTATGCTGTAGTCTGAAACCACCTACCCTGTCCTACCCTCTGTGGCAAGAGAGCAACTTTTCTCCATCTTTTTTATGGCAGCCTTTTAAGTGTTTGAAAACCACTATCATGTCCCCCCTTAATCTCCTCATTTCAAAACTAAATATACCCAGTTCCTTCAGCCATTGCTCATATGGTTGCATTCCATCCCTTTGATCATCTTTGTCGCTCACCTCTGGATCCTTTCCAGTTTCTCTACATCCTTTCTAAATATTGGTGACCAAAACTGGACACAGTACTCCAGCTGAGACCTAACTGGCACTAAATAGAATGACTCACATGCTATGCCTCTGTTAATGCAACCTAAAATTGCATTTGCTTTTTTTTTTTTTTTTGCAACTGCATCATATTGCTGACTATTGAGGCTGTGATCCACCATAACTCCCAGATCCTTTTCAGCAGTGCTGCCGCCCAGCCAGTTAACTCCCATTCTGTATTTGTGTTTTCTTCCCTAAGTGTCATCATCATGTTCCCATTACGCCTCTGGCATTTAGGGCAGCGATGAAGCTCCTCCATTCCTGTTTGTTTTTGGCAAGTCTTTCAGTGGTTCCTCAGCTGTGCCCCAGGTTTTCAGCTCGGCTTCCACAGCTCTTTGCCATGTTGTTTTTGGGCGGCCTCGTTTTCGCTTGCCTTCAGGTGTCCATCTTATTGCTACTCTGATGATGGAATCAGTTTCCAGGTGATGCATATGACCGATCCATCTCCAGTGCCTCCTGGCAATGATGATGCTCAGATCCTCTTGGCTGCACTGTGTCAATAAATCTGGATTTGAGATTGTTCTGGGCCAAAAGATATGGAGGATTTTTCTGAGGCAGGTTGTACGGAATGAAGACAGTTTGGACATGTCATACTTTCTCATTCCCCAGCATTCTGCACTATAAAGTAGTGCTGAAAGTACACTGCTCTTATAAATCTTCAGTTGGTTTTGGTGTTGTATTTTGATGATTTCCAGACTGTATTTAAGCTCCTGAAGGTGTTTCTGGCTTTACTGATTTTGTACCGGATGTCCTGGCTTTTTCCACCGTCCTGGCTGATGGTGCTGCCCAAGTACGTGAATGTTTCTACATTGGTGAGCACATAATCCTCTATCCATACTGGTGATGGTGAGGCAATATTAAAGGTCATGATAGCTGTCTAACTGCAGTTGATTTTCAGTCCAATTTGCTGGCTGAATGTGTCGAGTCGAATTGTTTTTTCTTGTATATGGTGTTGGGTATGTGATAGGAGAGTGACATCATCTGTGAAGTCCAGGTCTTCAAGGGATGAGAAGAGTGTCCATTTAATGCCTCTTGGCATGTGTTCTGTTGTACGCTGCATTACCCAGTCAATGGCAATGCTGAAGATGATTGCAGACATGACACACCCCTGCCATACTCCTGTTTTGATTTCAAAAACTGAGCTCACTGTGAACGATACTGCATGTAAAGCTGTCCTCTAGTGTCTGTCCCTAAGTGTAGCACCTTACATTTGTCTTTGTTGAATTTCATTTTGTCATCTATAGCCTAGTTCTCCAATTTATCAAGATCCCTTTGAATTTTAGCCCTATCCTCCAAAGTGTTTTCAAACACCCTCCCCACAGCCATTTTGTGTCATTTGCAAATTTGATCAATATACTCTCTAGTCATACACCAGGTCATTAATAAATATAACACCAGACCTAGAACAGATCCCTGTTGAACCCCACTTGAGACCTCCCTCCAATCTGACATCATTCCATTGATAGTTACTCTTTGTTTGCTGCTACCCAATTATGTATCCACTTAATGGTAGTTCCACAGAGCATGCATTTCTCCAGCTTACTTATCAGACTGTGACGTGGGACTGTGCCAAAAGCCTTGCTAAAGTCCAAGTATATTAGGTCCACAATATTCTCCCTACCCACCAAACCAGTTATTCTGTCAAAGAAGGATATCCAACTGGTTTGGCATGATTTGTTTTTAGTAAACCCATGTTGGCTGCAAGTGATTACCCCTGTTTTATACATTGCTCTAGTAGCCTACCAGGTATCAAGGTCATGCTGACTGGTCTATACTTCCCCGGCTTCTCTTTTTTAAAGATGGGCACTACATTAGCCCTTCTCCAGTCTTCCAGGATTTCTCCTGACATCCATGAATTTGCAAATATTATTGCCAGTGATGCCAAGATTTCTTCACCTAATGCCTTCAGCACCCCAGGGTGAATATCAGGCCCCTCTGACTTGAATTCGTTCAAATTAGACAGAACATCTCTGATGTGTTCTTCACTTATCCTGATCTGCATCCCTTCCCCTTTACTGCCTATGGTAACTTCACCAGTCATCTGGTCACATATTATTTTTGTGAGAAGACTGATAGAAAGTAGGCATTGAGCAGCTCTGCTTTCCTATTGTTTATGTCAAATATGTATTTGTCAGAGCCAGAGACTCCAGCCAGTAGTGGCAGAAGCAGCCAAAGCAGGGTCTGCTGCACTGGTGGGAGGAGGTAAAATGGGGCAAACTGGGGCAATCCCTCCTTCCACACCACCTGGATACAGAACTGTGCAGAGGAGACCATACAAACACAATGAGGACCCTAGGACCCACATCGCCTCCCTCCTTATCTGCTCATGTGGGCTCCATATTCAGAGAACCTTCAACACTTTGGAGTGGACTTTTTCTGCCCTATGCTGAGTGGCTGTTTGTTCCAGCTCTCCCCTGTCCTCACTGGGTATGCCCTGTGGTATAGCCACGGCTAGCCTAGGACAGCTGACTTTAGCTTGTGGGGCTCAGGCTAAAGGGCTAAAAATCATGGTGTAGATATTCAGGCTTGGGCTGGAGCCCAAGCTCTAGGACCCTTCATCCTTGCAGGTCTCTGCTCTGTACCCCTCATCCCTCTTCTCTTCCCTTTCCATTTACCTCATCCCCTCCTAACTAAAGGGGGGGGAAATTGTGGAACCAACATGTTCTTTGCTGTCATCACATTGTTTGCTCCGCTTATGTGTTCTACCCCCTCCCTCACCCTGTGTCTGTCTAGTCTATTTAGATTGTAAGCTCTTCAGGACAGAGACTGTCTATTACACTGTGTTTGTACAGAGCCAAACACAATGGGACCCCTTTGTTGGTTGGCCCTTACGTACAAGCAAAATTAACATGTTAAATAAGAAAAGAATACTTCTAGCAAAAGGAAGAGAAAAGACAGCACACCCAGTATCTCTCACCCCTAGAAACTCGTAAGAACATACTATGTTATAGGATCCCCCTGTCTATGCTAGGAATATTTTCAGATAGATTTTAAAACCAGAGAGAGCCATAACAGAGACCTGGTTTTAGAGAGCTTTGGATAGCATGGCTTGTTTAAACAGAGTCAGTCTTAAAACTGATTCAGTGAAACTGATTCAGATAGCCATAGTGTAAGGCTAGCAAATTAGTTAGCTAACCAACTTCAACACTGGTTAGAAAATATCCCCTGTGTAGACACAGCCAGGTTTCTTAATCTTCTCTACATTTCAGCAGCTGGTTTCTAAACTGTCACTTAAGCAATTCTTAGTGCACTTACCAAAGTGAAGCAAGGGTGCACCAGATTTTCAGTTGGGGTAAATCAGTATAGTCAAGGGAGCTACGTAAGTTATACTAGCTGAGGATCTGGCTCACTGTTTTGAAATCAGTCAGAATGATTCCTGAACAGCTAGTCATGTTACAAGTGAATCCCAAAAACTTAAGGCCTGATCCAAAGCCCAGTGAAGTCAATGCGATTCTGTTTTTAATGTTGCTGGTTTTCATGCAGGGATAGTAGGACTGGTGGTGGCAGTCAGAAATGAAACAAAAAGGTACTTGATGTAGTCAAGACAAAGGAGTGCTTGTTTCAATGCAATATGCAGTGCACCACGGGTAGGTATCCCAGTGTGCAACTCACTACTGTCCACCAGTGCATTGTCTTTTGGAAAGTTTTAGCAATGCATGGTGGGGTCAAAACTAGTCGTGCCTCCAGGGTCAAGTTCCCATCATGCAACTTTCTCCAACCCATAATGCCATCTCTATTCCATAATTTTTGTTCCTATTTTGAAAATCCCATGAACTTGCAAGGGACTTGTCACAGTCCGTCATCTCTGACGGAAGCATGGAGCCGGCACAGCTCTGAACTATTGTCATGAGCATTGCAACCACGGGACACATGATACTCCGATATCTGCAGAGCCTCAAGAAGAGCCACGGAGAACGTGATGATTCTCTGGAGAAAAGACTGCAGTGGGACATAGTGAGAACCAATTCAAGATTGTTGGTGGTGTTCACAGAGCAGCTGCAAATGGTGGAGTGCCAGTTCTAAGCCTGAGAAACGAGCACTGACTGGTGGGATGGCATTGTTATGTAGGCTGGGGATGATGAGCAGTGGCTGCAGAACTTTTGGATGCGCAAGGCCACATTCCTGGATCTGTGTGCTGATCCCCCCCAGCCCTCCAGTGTAGGGACACCAGAGTGAGAGCTGCACTGACAGTGGAAAATCAAGTGGCATTCACACTGTGGAAACTTGCAGTGCTGGATTGCTACCAGTCAATGAAAAATCATTTTGGAGTGGGAAAATCCACTGTGGGGAGCCATTGTCAGACAAGTGTGCAGGGCCATTAATCATCTCCTGGTACACAGGGCTGTGACTCTTGGCAGCTTGCAGGGCCCAGAAGATGGATTTGCAGCAATAGGGTTCCCAAACTGCAGGGGCAATAGAGGGCACACATATCCCTACTCTGGCACCAGACTGCCTTGCCACAGAGTACATCAACAGAAAGGGCTACTTTTATGCAAGAACTGGTAGATCACTGAGGATTCTTCACAGACATCAATGTGGGCTGGTCAGGGAAGGTGCATGATGCTCACATCTTTAAGAACAGAGGGCTGTTCTGAAAGCTGCAAGCAAGGACTTTCTTTCCCAACAGGCAGACTGCTATTGGAAACATTGAAATGCCAACAGTGATCCTGGGGGACCCAGCTTTCCCCTGCCTTACGAAGCCATCCACCGACCACCCTGACAGATTCAACTACCAGCATAGTATCTGTGAAGCAAAGGGGGAAGAGTTGTTGCCAGCATGTAGGGCAGAGATAGAGCAGCTGTCTGCTGAGTTTGAATAGCCAGACACAGGGGCTATCAGAAGAGCTGAGCATGGAGATATAGGAGCTATATTAGGGAAGCTCTGGAAGAGCACTTTAACAGAGAGCCACAGTAAGACACTGTGGTGTTCTGTGTTCTACATGGCTCTGCAGTTTGGGGACCTGTTACGAATTGTGCAATGTTTGATGCACATCTACGATCATAAAACTGGCAATGCACCTACTAATTTTGTGGTGCTTGCTGTACATTTATGATTGACAGACACAACGTCACAATGATCCTATGAGTCGTGTCACAGTTTACAATAAAAACTAAGTGGGTGCTCTCATTGCCACCAGGCACTCTGCAGCATATGTTCAGAATTAATGAAGATTAATTATTTTCCAAACAATAAAGTTTTATCGAGTAACAAAAAATGCTGCAAAAATTATGTGCAAGTTAAAAATAAACACATTACAGCCTTAATAAATTTATGAAGAGGAGCTTAAAAAAGCTAGGTCAAGTAAAGAGTCGGTGACCCCCTAAAAAACAAAAAACACATTCTACGTAGCAGCAATAAAAAAGGCTACGAGATCAATGATCCATGTCACAAGTTTGGCAGAAATCGTATACAGGAAAAGCTGTGTTATCCAGCACTTTACCAACCAGAAAGCTCTATAAACCAGCATTTCTGATCTTCCCTACCTGGCTCAGTGTGGCTCCCCGGAAGTGGTGGAGGGACAGCAACAGGGGCTCCATGCACTGCCCCCATCCCATGGGCAGAGGCAGCACACACAGCCGCCTAGCCACACCTCTGCCTAGGAGCAGCAAGGACATGCAGCTCCCTGCCAGTGGCGACCTGAGGTGAGCGCTGCAAGAATCTGACACCCCGCGGCCCCTCCTGTGCCCCAACACCCTCAGCCCTGAGCCCCCTCCCACACTCAAACTCCCTCCTTCTTAGTTAACTGGAATTTTTGACTTACCAGCAAACCCCCCTCCCCCCCGCCTCCATTCCCCCAACATGCCAGATAACAAAAGCTTTTATTGTAACATGATCCAATGTTGATGTCACTAAATGCCTTTTCCTAATATAATGAAAAACAGTTTTCTGGGATTTCTGCACAATGGTCCACTGAAGATACCATGTAGTTTGTTGTTCACTGCTTATTTTCTCTCACATACAGTGGTTGGACCAAATGGGCAAGCTATGTTTTTACATACATTGTCAAGCTTCTGCGTACCACAAAGGAAGAATCATGGATCTGATCCTGCACCACTGAAGTCAATGAGAGTTTTGCTATTTAGCCACAAGCATGCAGTGGGGATAAAGAGAAGGCTAACTGTTCAATGTGTGACACAGGAAAATTTTGTACACAAAGGACAAGCTTCAAGATTTATAATCAGCTTTTTGGAGGGGACTAAGGTTTATAACTTGTGCTTCATTCCATTCTTGATGTTAAATTTTCTGGACGTTAAACTTCGCAGCTCCCATAGGCCAGGACTAGCGCTCTGGGTGGAGCAACGCACAGAGCTGCCTGGCCAGTCCTCCGTCTAGCAGCGAGGGGATGTCACAGCTTCCAGGGATGTCACCGCTTCCAGGGGAAACCCCCAGGTAAGTGCTGCCCAGAGCCCGCCTCACCCCATCCCATGCCCCAACCCCCTGCCCCACCCAAACTCTGCTGCTTCTGGGAGGGGGAGGCACGGAGCCAGGTAGGGAGCCTGCCGGCCCTGCCAACCACCCCTCAGCACCAGGAGGGGGCCCGGGCCGCATGCCACCACCCGCATGCCCCCAGCACAAGCAGGGATACCGGGCCGCACGCCACTGCCCATGCATCCCAGCACCAGCGGCGGTCCCAGGCCATGTGCTGCCACCCGTGACCCCCCCCAACACCAGTGGGGGACCCAGGCCAAACCCCAAACCTACTCAGAGCCAGTGGGGGGCCCAGGCCGCCCTACCCCAGAGCCCGTGGGGACCCCGAGCAGCCCCCTGCCAAGCAGCCAGGCTGCCCTCCCCCAACATCCGCAGGGGCCCAAGGAAGCTCCCCGCCAAGTTTTATTCACTGGTATTTTTAGTAAAAGTCAAGGACAGGTCAAGGGCTGTGAATTTTTGTTTACTGCCTGTGACCTATCCATGACTTTTACTAAAAATACCCGACACTAAAATATAGCCTTAATTATGATCACTACTTTGTATGTATGCAATCTGGTGTAAATATCATGAAGTTGATATTTCAGAATGTGTGTCTCTTTCGCAGCAAATATATACATTTATGAAATATGCAATACAGCTAATGATTCTGCAAACACCCGAACCGGTCCATTGTATAAAATGTAGGGTAGCACATAAAACCTTGATCCTGCAGAGTTATACATGTTCTTAACTTTAAGGGCATTAACGGTGAATAATTTCATTGAATGGGACATGCTTAAAGTTAAACAGATAGTAAATCTGCAGTATTGAGGCTTAATTTTGTAGGGTAAGCACACAAGATACATATTTTGACTGCATAAAGATATAAAAAAATTAAACAGGTACTGTTCAAAAACAAAACATAACAAAAACAGTCTCTCTCATTTGGCTGGTCATCTGGAAAACGCCAGTACTCTAAGGGTTAAAAGCAAACAAACACTATAGTAAACCAAAAAGAAAAGGAGTACTTGTGGCACCTTAGAGACTAACCAATTTATTTGACCATGAGCTTTTGTGAGCTACAGCTCACTTCATCGGATGCATACTGTGGAAAATACAGAAGACGTTTTTATACATACCGACCATGAAAAAATGGGTGTTTATCACTACAAAAGGTTTTCTCCAGCAGGAGAGTGCGGTGGGGGGAGAGAAAACCTTTTGTAGTGATAAACACCCATTTTTTCCATGGTCGGTGTGTATAAAAACATCTTCTGTATTTTCCACAGTATGCATCCGATGAAGTGAGCTGTAGCTCACGAAAGCTCATGCTCAAATAAATTGGTTAGTCTCTAAGGTGCCACAAGTACTCCTTTTCTTTTTGTGAATACAGACTAACACGGCTGTTACTCTGAAACCTATAGTAAACCAAGACCGTTTACAATAAGGTATTAAGAGGTCAATCTGACTCCCATTAAAATCAATGGGAAAATCCCCCATAATTGACTTCAATGGGAGTTGGATCAGACCTTTAGTGCCAGAAAACAATAGGAGTATCTCATTTGTTTACATATTTACTATTGTTACTCAAGATATACAACCAAAGATAACAGTATCAAACTTGCAGAATGAAGACAGCACAAAAAAATGTTGCAACCTTTACAAGTTAAGGCAGGGTGACTTCTATTTAACTGGAGGAACAAAGAATGCAAACAAGACTGATACTTTGCAAAAAGTGTTACTCAATATTTATATAATTTTATAAACAAATTCTAGCTGTTAAAACCAAGAGAGGAGTAGAAAAATCACCCCATATGTCAGATGTATGCAAGTCTTCTACATCTAAAGTTGATTTTTGGAGGGGTGGGAAGGGCACAAAAAGGGAGAACTATAACATGTATCCCACCTAAAATATATAGATTAATTAATTAATTATAATACTCTAATTTGAGAGTTGATAGAAGAACTATGGAACACTTTTGTAAATCACCAGCTACATCATTCTGAATCCTTATTTTAAGGTGCCAATTAAAATCGGACCGCAACATCCTCAAATCTCACACCTTCAAGAAGAGCACACGAACAACAACAAAATCTCTACAGCACTTCTGATCCTTTAGAACCCTCAGATACTTCTCAAAATTCAGAGATATACCATTGAAATACCTCCACCTTTTCAAAGGGCTATATCAATGGAGTCAAACAGCTTCATACACAAGATTGGAGTGGGAAACAGATATTCTGATTACACTGATAAATTCAGCAGAAAAAAAATCCTATATTTTTGTTACCTGCCAGGGGAGCGACTGGGGCAGATTTTTAAAACAGGATACTCAGTGTATTGTACTCAACAACGCAAATACAAATCCGTGCCTAGATTTGCATACATAAAATTTACCATGATTATGACAGTCTTGCAATACTGTTAAGAAAATTTTCCAGCCCAAGCACATAATCTATTCCCCTGCCCGTAACTCTGATGAGTATGAAGAACTATATATTTTGCACACCAGTTTTAAAACAAAAGTGACCTGTCCTATATTTGCAGGGAGTAGCATTTTGTATACCCAGTTTGCGCAGACAAAGCATACGCAGGCACACATAAAAGGATGGATCTGTTTTTAAAAATGGCCCTTAGTGCCCACGCAGTACAATTTTTATGTTCTCATTCAAAAGCCAAGCCAAGATTGAACTGCACAAGATTATGTTTGGGCCTAATGAAATCAGTGGAAGTCATTTTGTTTCAAGTGGGCTTTAGATCAGTATTCCCTGGAAGAATGAAGGGATGATTCCATCCACCTGGGATTTAAACCAATTGTTTCAGGGTGTGGATATATTTAAATCCTTAATGTTAGGCCATTTAGCCATCCCCCTCAGAACAAACAGGCCAGCACTAATGCCTGCCATCCGCTTTCTTCTGAAAGGCTTAATACAGAGAACTTGGTTGATTTTCTCCCAAACAAAATATAAGCTACAGTAGCAATTTAGATGCTTAGGTAGCCTCCTTTTAGCTCAGTTCTTATTATTGTGTGAACTTCTGAATTACTTTTCTGGCTGACAAAGTTCTTTGCCACTGGTGATAATGGATCAGAGTTTCAAAAACAGAGTTCCCTTCAGCCACCCAGTTATGACTTCCACAGCCAAAAGCCACTCACACAACGCCCTCACTCTTTCATAGAAAGCGACCCTCATCATTGTACGCTTGGGATGCATCTCTTCAATCTCAAAACCACAGTGCGAGGGGACGAGAGAGGGGAGAGGGCCGGGAAAGAAATCAAATGTTTGGAGAGCCGAGCTAGAGTAGAGCAGGATGTTCGCCCGCTTCGGGGGCCAGGGGAAGAGGACGGGACTGGAGGCTTTGTTCATTTCACGAGTCTCCCGGCCCTCCAAGGGTGACCAGATGTCCGGATCTGACAGGCGCAGTCCCGATAGCTGGGGCTTTGTCTTATATAGGCGCCTGTGAGCTCCCTACCCGCGTCCTGATTGTTCACACTTGCTAGCCCCCGACCACCAGGGGCCACAGCCCCCCTGGGGACTCACGCGGCCCTGGAGACGCCAACGGGGACCCAGGCTGCAACACCCCGCCAGCAGCGTGCGGACCCCCGCCCCAGATACGTACGAGGAGGCGTCCGGGGCGAAGAAATCCACGGCGAAGCCGAAGTAACTCCCCTCCGAGCCGGAGTACACAGCCGGGCGGTCCACGTCCAGATTGAAGGCGCCGCCGAGCGCCAGCCAGCGGCCCAGGAGCAGCAGCAGGCGGCAGAGGCGAGCCATGGCCGGTGCCCCGGCGCCTGGCGATGCCCAGCGGATGCCCGAGCGCCCGCCGGCCCCAGCAGCCCGAAGCGGATCCCGCGGGCGGAGGGACGCCTGGCAGTGCCCGCTGCCGGCAGGGACCGAGGCGCGGGGCGGCGCGGGGCGGCGCAGGGCTCCGCGGCCGGCTCGCTTCCTTTTCGGTTGTGTTCCCCGAGCGACTCTCCCCTGCCACTGGGGCGGGCGAGGCTCCGCCTCTGCCCGGCGGCCAACGCGCCGCCCCACGCCGGGGCGGGGGGAGCCGCATCCTGTGGCGCTGGGGCAGGAGGGAGGAGCGTCCGGCCGAGGCGGGGACGCGACAGGGGCGGCGGCAGCCATGAGGGCGGGTGCTCGCTTCGCTCCGCGCACCCCCGCCGGCCGGGGAGGGGAGCCCGCCGGGGCCACCTGCTGGGCTGCTCGTGCGGCGGGCCTGGGGCGCCCCTCTGTGAGCGCCAGGCCCCGGGGCGGCAGGAGGTGGCGTAGGACACTTAGGTCGCCAGTCTCAGGTGCAGAAAAACCTGGGACGTCCAGGATGCTTCTGATCCCAGAAATCCAGACAGCGGCAGCGTGTGCTGAGCACCCTCCCAGGACAGCTGCCTCCGAGAAAAGGGAGGATTCCGGGAGAAGGTGGGCAGGGGGCACCCCTACTCGGGCAGTTGCCACTGGAGGAGAAGGGAAATGATGACAGTACAAAAGCCTGAAATCAGAACTGAGGGAAGAAGGGATTTTTTTTTTTTGTCAAACTATCTACAAAACCAAAGAGTGTACCTTAAAAGATCCTGGGAACAGGGACTGTGTCTTCATTCTCCCCGGGGTGAAATCATGGCTCTGTTGAAGGCAGTGGTAAAACACCGGTTAACTTCAGTGAGGCCAGGATTTCATCTGGTTTCTGTGGACAAATGCAAAATCATCATAATTAAGGCTTTTTTCTCACACATTTATTCTAATCCAAAAGGTGGAATGTTTTGGAAAGTTTGCTAAAGTTATAAGGCTATTTTTGAGTACTTTCAGGGTCCAAAGAAAATATATTTGGCACAGATTAAGAAATCAGATTTCTTACTTTTAAAGTTTAATTTGTCATACACTTAATCTTTAATGAGGTCAAGTGCTTTGACATTATTTAGAAACATCTGAGTCTACAGATAAGGGAGAAATGGTTGATGTTACATGTTTGGACTTTCAAAAAGCCTGTGATGAATTCCCTCACAAGAGGCTATTAAGGAAAAAAAGGAGGAGAGGGAAAGTGCCTTCATGTATTACAGTCTCGCTACAGGGGCAAAAGAAGTGTCAGAATGAATAGTCAGTTTTCAGCATAGCAAAAGGTTAATAGTAGAGTGCCCTAGAGTTCTTGGTGGGATCATGGTTGCTCAGTATTATTTGGAAGGAAGTTGTATGGTCTGTGTTATACAGGAAGTCAGATTAGGTGATCAGTCCCTTCTGGCCTTAGAATCTATTAATATAGTTGTCAGTGATCTCAGGAAAAGGTTTAAATAGTGAGGACCGCATTTTGGAGACTGCATAAAACTTAGATTAGTCCAAGCAAGAGAAGATTCTGGGGAACTTCAGAATACCTAGGAGAATGGGCAACATGATGGCAGATGAAATTCAAGCAAAGTAATAAACGTTGTAAGACATAATTTGAACTGTCCGTACACTGTGATTGGTTCAAAATTAACTTTATTCCCTCAGGGAAAAAAGGCCTGGATCCCATTATGGACACTCAGGGTATGTCTACACTACGAAATTAGGTCGAATTTATAGAAGTCGGTTTTTTTAGAAATCGGTTTTATATATTCGAGTGTGTGTGTCCCCACAGAAAATGCTCTAAGTGCATTAAGTGCATTAACTCGGCGGAGCGCTTCCACAGTACCGAGGCAAGCGTCGACTTCCGGAGCGTTGCACTGTGGGTAGCTATCCCACAGTTCCCGCAGTCTTCGCTGCCCATTGGAATTCTGGGTTGATATCCCAATGCCTGATGGGGCTAAAACATTGTCGCGGGTGGTTCTGGGTACATATCGTCAGAACCCCGTTCCCACCCTCCCTCCCCCCGTGAAAGCAAGGGCAGACAATCATTTCGCGCCTTTTTTGTCTGCTGCCAGCCAAAGATGTAAAGGATAGATGGAGTGGGTCAGAACAAGAAATAGACCAGATTTGTTTTGTACTCATTTTCCTCCTCCCCTGTCTAGATCACACTGCAGTCAGTCACAGAGAAGGCGCAGCGAGGTTAATCTAGCCATGTATCAATCAGAGGCCAGGCTAACCTCCTTGTTCCAATAACAACGATAACTTTGGTGCACCATTTCTTATTGGAACCCTCCGTGCAGTCCTGCCTGAAATACTCCTTGATGTACAGGCACACCCTTTGTTGATTTTAGCTCCCTGAAGCCAACCCTGTAAGCCGTGTCGTCAGTCGCCCCTCCCTCCGTCAGAGCAACGGCAGACAATCGTTCCGCGCCTTTTTTCTGTGCGGACGCCATACCAAGGCAAGCATGGAGGCCGCTGAGCTCATTTTGGCAATTAGGAGCACATCAACCACCACACGCATTATCCAGCAGTATATGCAGCACCAGAACATGGCAACGCGATACCGGGCGAGGAGGCGACGTCAGCGCGGTCCCGTGAGTGATCAGGACATGGACACAGATTTCTCTGAAAGCATGGGCCCTGCCAATGCATGCATCATGGTGCTAATGGGGCAGGTTCATGCTGTGGAACGCCGATTCTGGGCTCGGGAAACAAGCACAGACTGGTGGGACCGCATAGTGTTGCAGGTCTGGGACGATTCCCAGTGGCTGCGAAACTTTCGCATGCGTAAGGGCACTTTCATGGAACTTTGTGACTTGCTTTCCCCTGCCCTGAAGCGCATGAATACCAGGATGAGAGCAGCCCTCACAGTTGAGAAGCGAGTGGCGATAGCCCTGTGGAAGCTTGCAACGCCAGACAGCTACCGGTCAGTTGGGAATCAATTTGGAGTGGGCAAATCTACTGTGGGGGCTGCTGTGATGCAAGTAGCTCACGCAATCAAAGATCTGCTGATATCAAGGGTAGTGACCCTGGGAAATGTGCAGGTCATAGTGGATGGCTTTGCTGCAATGGGATTCCCTAACTGTGGTGGGGCTATAGACGGAACCCATATCCCTATCTTGGCACCGGAGCACCAAGCCGGCGAGTACATAAACCGCAAGGGGTACTTTTCAATAGTGCTGCAAGCTCTGGTGGATCACAAGGGACGTTTCACCAACATCAACGTGGGATGGCCGGGAAAGGTGCATGACGCTCGCATCTTCAGGAACTCTGGTCTGTTTCAAAAGCTGCAGGAAGGGACTTTCTTCCCAGACCAGAAAATAACTGTTGGGGATGTTGAAATGCCTATATGTATCCTTGGGGACCCAGCCTACCCCTTAATGCCATGGCTCATGAAGCCGTACACAGGCAGCCTGGACAGTGGTCAGGAGCTGTTCAACTACAGGCTGAGCAAGTGCAGAATGGTGGTAGAATGTGCATTTGGACGTTTAAAGGCGCGCTGGCGCAGTTTACTGACTCGCTTAGACCTCAGCGAAACCAATATTCCCACTGTTATTACTGCTTGCTGTGTGCTCCACAATATCTGTGAGAGTAAGGGGGAGACGTTTATGGTGGGGTGGGAGGCTGAGGCAAATCGCCTAGCTGCTGGTTACGCGCAGCCAGACACCAGGGCGGTTAGAAGAGCTCAGGAGGGCGCGGTACGCATCAGAGAAGCTTTGAAAACCAGTTTCATGACTGGCCAGGCTACAGTGTGAAAGTTCTGTTTGTTTCTCCTTGATGAAACCCCCCGCCCCTTGGTTCACTCTACTTCCCTGTAAGCTAACCACCCTCCCCTCCTCCCTTTAATCACCGCTTGCAGAGGCAATAAAGTCATTGCTGCTTCACAGTCATGCATTCGTTATTCATTCATCACACAAATAGGGAGATGACTACCAAGGTATCCCAGGAGGGGTGGTGGAGGAGGGAAGGAAAATGCCACACAGCACTTTAAGCACAGCACTTTAAAAGTTTACAACTTTAAAATTTATTGAATGACAGCCTTCTTTTTTTTGGGCAATCCTCTGTTGTGGAGTGGCTGGTTGGCCGGAGGCCCCCCCACCGCGTTCTTGGGCGTCTGGGTGTGGAGGCTATGGAACTTGGGGAGGAGGGTGGTTGGTTACAGAGGGGCAGCAGTGGCAGTCTGTGCTCCAGCTGCCTTTGCTGCAGCTCAACCATACACTGGAGCATTCTGGTTTGGTCCTGCAGCAGCCTCAGCATTGAATCCTGCCTCCTCTCATCACGCTGCCGCCACATTTGAGCTTCAGCCCTGTCTTCAGCCCGCCACTTACTCTCTTCAGCCCGCCACTTACTCTCTTCAGCCCGCCACCTCTCCTCCCGGTCATTTTGTGCTTTCCTGCACTCTGACATTATTTGCCTCCACGCATTCGTCTGTGCTCTGTCAGTGTGGGAGGACAGCATGAGCTCGGAGAACATTTCATCGCGAGTGCGTTTTTTTTTCTTTCTAAGCTTCACTAGCCTCTGGGAAGGAGAAGATCCTGTGATCATTGAAACACATGCAGCTGGTGGAGAAAAAAAAAGGGACAGCGGTATTTAAAAAGACACATTTTATAAAACAGTCGCTACACTCTTTCAGGGTAAACCTTGCTGTTAACATTACATACATAGCACATGTGCTTTCGTTACAAGGTCGCATTTTGCCTCCTCCCACCGCGTGACTACCCCCTCAACCTTCCCCCCTCCCTGTGGCTAACAGCGGCGAACATTTCTGTTCAGCCACAGGCAAACAGCCCAGCAGGAATGGGCTATACTGAGTGTCCCTGAAGAAAAGCACCCTATTTCAACCAGGTGACCATGAATTATATCTCACTCTCCTGCGGATAACACAGAGAGAGAGAGAACGGATTTTGGTTGAATGCCAGCAAACATACACTGCAATGCTTTGTTCTACAGTGATTCCCGAGTATGTGTTACTGGCCTGGAGTGATAGAAGTGTCCTACCATGAAGGACGAAATAAGGCTGCCCTCCCCAGAAACCTTTTGCAAAGGCTTTAGGACTACATCTAGGAGAACCGCAAATGCCAGGGCAAAGTAATCCTTTCACATGCTTGCTTTTAAACCATGTATAGCATTTTAAAAGGTACACTCACCAGAGGTCCCTTCTCCGCCTGCTGGGTCCAGGAGGCAGCCTTGGGTGGGTTCGGGGGGTACTGGCTCCAGGTCTAGGGTGAGAAACAGTTCCTGGCTGTCGGGAAAACCGGTTTCTCCGCTTGCTTGCTGTGAGCTATCTACAACCTCCTCCTCCTCCTCATCTTCTTCGTCCCCAAAACCTGCTTCCGTATTGCCTCCATCTCCATTGAAGGAGTCAAACAACACGGCTGGGGTAGTGGTGGCTGAACCCCCTAAAATGGCATGCAGCTCATCATAGAAGTGGCATGTTTGGGACTCTGACCCAGAGCGGCTGTTCGCCTCTCTGGTTTTCTGGTAGGCTTGCCTCAGCTCCTTCAGTTTCACGCGGCACTGCTTCGGGTCCCTGTTATGGCCTCTGTCCTTCATGCCCTGGGAGATTTTCACAAAGGTTTTGGCATTTCGAAAACTGGAACGGAGTTCTGATAGCACGGATTCCTCTCCCCAAACAGCGATCAGATCCCGTACCTCCCGTTCGGTCCATGCTGGAGCTCTTTTGCGATTCTGGGACTCCATCATGGTCACCTGTGCTGATGAGCTCTGCATGGTCACCTGCAGCTTGCCACGCTGGCCAAACAGGAAATGAGATTCAAAAGTTCGCGGTTCTTTTCCTGTCTACCTGGCCAGTGCATCTGAGTTGAGAGTGCTGTCCAGAGCGGTCAGAATGGAGCACTCTGGGATAGCTCCCGGAGGCCAATACCATCGAATTGTGTCCACAGTACCCCAAATTCGAGCTGGGAACGTCGATTTAAGCGCTAATCCACTTGTCAGGGGTGGAGTAAGGAAATCGATTTTAAGAGCCCTTTAAGTCGAAATAAAGGGCTTCACTGTGTGGACGGGTGCAGGTTTAAATCGATTTAACGTTGCTAAATTCGACCTAAAGTCCTAGTGTAGACCAGGGCTCAATGGAAACCTCCGCTCAATGTAGAGTAATGTTCAAAACTCCGAAATAAAATGTTAGGTTACATACAAAATGGGATAAAGTACTGAAAATGTTATGCTATTACATCAATCACTTGTACACCTTCACCTGCAATACTGTCTTCGGTTCCAGTTCCTTGCTGAAAAAGAAAATACTGGCAATAAAGGAGGTTCAGAGACAGATGAACATGGTAGGGAGATACCTAGAGGCAGAGAGAGACTTTCAAATGGAGGAGAGACAGAAAAAGCTGGGGCTGTTTAGTTCAGAGAGGAGGTAAATAAGAGGGGGAATGATAAGGATACATAAGATGACTGATATAGACAAGGTAAAATGAGTGTTCAGTCTGGCTTTTCTCTTGATATTGAACAAAGGAGACATTGAATTAACAGCAAGGCAAGAAAATTGAAAACTGATAAAAAAGCAATGCAAAATTAACCTGTGGAACTCACTGTCACACAGCCAACAGTTTTGCAGACTCCAAATAGGAATACAGTTACATTAGTTAACAAGTTGGCATCCTTTTGTCTGCAAGAGATGATGGGAATTGCAGCCCATGATGTAGATGGTGCAATGTCTCATGTGACTGAGTAGGCCAATCTGAAATTTTCTTGATCTTTGGCAGTTATTGCAAATGTATATGTCTTGGATAGGAGCTGTTTGCTTCCTGTGGGCTCTTTTCAAGCTGTAGGAGCCAGCTCCTGTCATGGACTTTGATACCCTGATGAAGACAATGGCGCCACTTGTTACAGTCACTTGCCAAGATTTTCCATTGGTCAGGATCAATTCTAAATTTAGACAGATTTGAATAAACAGTATCTGAATCAGCGTTCAGAATAAACTTCCTCTATGAACATGTTGTTCCAGAATTGTCAGAGTTTTGGGCACCTTCCTTTAAAGCATCTGGTACTTACCACTGGCAGAGAAGGGGGGGAGCGAAAGTGTTGGTGATGCACACAGGTACTGAACTAGATGGACCTTGTGTCTGAGCCAAGTAAAAGCAAAACCAATGACACCAAATAATAAAGACTGCACACAATATATTAAAGATACCAGGTAGGTAGATATTAAGATATCTTAATAGATACATTTCTGATTTAAGGTCAGATGCAGAGTTCTGGGAATCCCTCTTAAAAAGAGGGAATCAGCAAGGAAATAAGTGTATGAAATACACCTGAAGACGGGGAGAAGATTTCTATTAGTAGAGAGCTCTTTAACCTAGCAAAGACATAAGATCCAATGCCTAGAAGCTGACGTTAGAAATAATGCACATATTTTTAACAGTGAGAGTAAATAATCATTGGAACAATGTGCCAAGGGATGTGATGAATTCTTCATCACTAAGGGCTTGTGTACACTACTGCAGGGGGTCAATCCAAGATACGCAACTTCAGCTATGTGAATAGCTTAGCTGAAGTCGACGTACTTAGATCTACTTATCGCGGTGTCTTCACTACAGTAAGTCGACAGCTGACACTCTCCTGTCAACTCCGCTTGCACTCCTCATTCTGGTGGAGTACCAGAGTCAACAGGAGAGCGCTCAGCAGTCGATTTATTGCTTTTATTCTAGATGCGATAAATCAACCCCCCGGGATCGATATTTAAGTCAAGATTGGATGTATTTCTAAACGATGTTCTTGAGCTTGATGAAGGAATCACTTGTTGAAATTCTGTGGCCTGTGTTTTGTAAGAGATCAGATTGAGTGATCATAGTGTTCCCTTTTGGCTTTAAAATCTGTTAATTGACTAAGTGGAACTGCGGGTGCTCACCACCTCTGAAAATCAAGTGCAAGATGCCTGAAGTTGGGGTTCAAAAAAGGGAGGTACCCAACATTAGAAGTCGCTTTTAAAAATGTATCCTGTGATTCTGGGAGGGCAATTAGCATCTATAAGAATTAGACTCTTCTTTTTTTTTTTCAAGTGGAAAATACATCCAATACGAAATAATTCTTAAAAGTACTAAATTCTTAAAGTGCTGTTTAAAAGAACTACTATTAATCTATCCACCAGTGTTCCTGAACAAAATCCCTTTCCAAAGGAGGAATTTTAATAATTTATCTTTTGATAAAAAGGCTTAATCCATATCTAATCAAATTAATGTATTAATATTTAATAGGGTTGTCTAGTCTAACAAGATTTGTCTTTCCTTTCCTGTAAGAACTAACCCTCTTAAGACCCTTTCACAAACAGGGGGAATATGATCTTTTATCCACAACCACAGTAATGAATCATATATTAGGATTAGTATCAGAATTTCCTGTTTTCTATCCAATATGAAATCACAGTCTTCTATTTTCTTTCCCAGATAGTTCTCAACAACTCAAATGCATTGATCTCTGAAGTCTTTAGGGCACAAGCTAAGAACAAACTATGTAAGGGTCCCATTGATTATCAGTATTGGAGATGGAGACATCATCTAGCACTAGATTAAAATCTAACAGAGAAAGTCACCTTATGTTTAAAAGGCCTAACGTATTTATCTCTGGATAAAGTATAATTATATTATTTTGGTTATATGCAATATAAATTAAGTCAGTCTGAAGTCAACTAAAGATTGCACAGATTATGGTAGACTAAAAAGGAAAGATCAAGATAATGGTAACCTTTGGGAAAGTTTCTGAATCTATTTTGGATTTAATAAATATGGAGAATTACTGCTAAAAGCATAGTAATGCTGCATACTTAAAGTCGCAAGGCAACTGCCCTTGCTTACACAGTGTAAAAGAGCAGAATTTGAGGCGTAGTTTTGAGTAAATTTGGAAAGTTTGTCAATAAAAAAGCTCATAAATTATGAAGGCAGTGGCGTTTCTCACACACACTGATTTTATGTAATATGAGCAGCAAAAGAGGGCAGGGCTTTGGAGCGGAGCCCGGAGCTGGAGCGCAGAGCAGCTCCGGAGCAGTGGAGCTGCAGGTTTTTGCCTGGAGCTGGAGCGGAGCCGGAGCACAGCTCCAAAGCCCTGAAAGGGGGGGAAAAGAAAAAGAAGAAAAGTTTCATCATAAAACTTTCTTACCTCTGAATTCTTTTTTTCCAAAACAAAAATACTAAGCTGCTTTCTATATCCATAGAAATTGACTGATAATCTGTCTAGTGGGCCATTTATTCATCTAACCATGCTAGTGTAGTTATGTTGGTTTTGAGAAATGCTCCTATGCCTTGCCTAATTTTTCTTTCCATTTCACTGCATCTGGGAAACTTGGATTGATTTCATATGCACTATAGGGAAAGGATGAAGATGAGGATTGGAGGAAAGGTTAAAAATGAGGGATTGAGCTGCCTGTGGGGTATTATGCTATAGTAACTGTCTCTGCTGGACCCATCAGTGTCTGCAGAATCTAAATTTCATTTAGTTTCTAGTCCTTGTAGCAGAGAGGATAAATGCACACTGACACGCGTCTGAGTCCTCACACGAACAAAACCGAACAAGGGCCAAAAGTATATCCAGGTGAGTTTTTTCTGCAGAAAATATCTTATGACAATGGGAGAAGTATATACTGCCTCTTCCATTCACCTAGCTCAAAAACAATTGAAGATTAACTTTAATTAAAAATAATCATTTTGCTGATACTCCCCGTGCATCATGTCACATTATATATAACTCACGCTGTAAAACTCTCAAAGCAGGGATTGTGTATTTATATCTAAAATGCCATGCATGCCTGTTGTGCTAAATATAATTTTAAATCACAATCCTTATAAATGATAAGCAATATTGTTTTTAATTAAATAACAAAGTCAACACTCCCAGCCAAGCAAACACTGCCTTTAATAACTAGAGTATGGGATATATTCTCAAAAGGGAATTATATAGTTAAACTGAAAAGATTTGTCCCTAAATCCAATAATAAATACTGTACCTTATATTCTTAAATACTTTATACTTCTCCAGAAGTTTTCATCTGATAATCTGAAAATGCTTTATTACTACAGCTAGCTGAACATTTTCCTATCAAAGCTTTTTTGACAGAAAACTGGGGTTTCGCTTACATGATTTTTTTGTTTTGCAGAAAGTGTCTACTTCCTTGAAAAATTTTCAATATTCTGTGAGATTGGCTTTTAAAAAAAAAAGTCATTTTCCGCAGGGGAAAAAAAAGCACTTTCCAGCCAGGTCTCTTTACTACCACTAATTAATTCTCACAATGTCAACACTGTCAAATAGTGAAATCGTATACCCATTTTATGGCTGGAAGAACTGAAGCACAGAGAAGCAAAGTGGCAGATAAATCCTGGCTTCCAGTGATACTGGATAACACTCCCTCTTGAAGAACACAGACTTAAAACCCAATAGATTAAGAACAGAAGGAAAGTTAGGCCATGTCTATACATACAGTGCTGCAGCTGTACCAATACAGCTGTGCCACTGCAGACATCTGGTGAAGATGCTTTATGTCGACGGGAGAGAGCTCTCCCGTCAGCATAATAAAACCAGCTCTGTGAGCGGTGGTAGCTAAGTCAGTGGGAGAAGCTCTCCCGCCAACATAGCCCCGTGCACACGAGCACTTATGTCGATGTAACTTATGTCGCATATGTCCTTTTTTTTCACACCCTTGAGCAACAAATTATGCTGACACAAGCTGTAGTGTAGACATAGCTTCAATAATTTCAGTTACTACACCTGCCCTTAAGCGCCTCTGGCAATTTTCCTGCTTTTTAAAAAAAATGTTCTCTTCCCTGCTGTGGATGCGTAAAAAACGTAAACAAGATGAGGTCAGCTAAGTGACTTGACTATAAAGGATAAAAAGTGAATCGACACAAAGTGCTGGCAAATGTGCAACATAAACTCAGAAATCGAAAAATGCTTTAATCTCTTTTGGTTATAGACAGTTTAGGTGTTATTGCAAGAGTAAGTAAACAGAAAGAGAAGAGTGGGGTTTTTTAAGTTGACAGTGTCCCTTTAAAACTATATCCAAAACACTGAGAAATGCTTTATTTTCAGTGTCAGAGCTGCTGTGTCAAATTATAAGTTGTAGTGGTGACTCTTCCTTCTTAGCTGTCCAGTGTTCCATTGTCAGTGAGGAGAATTCATTAAAAAGAGGTATGTGAAAATATCACATGCTGGGTTCCTTATCCTTATCATTTATCTAACTTCTTCAAACAACTTCCCCTCTGCTCTTTCCTTCACTACTGTTTCACATGCATATCTCTTCTCATTTTATCTTGAGCTATACCAAAGGGAGTAAGGTAATAAAGCTTGTCATTTTCCTGACTCAGCAGACAGCCTCCCACTCTTCTCCCACCAAGTTTAGTCACTAATCCAGCTAAGCGGAAGTCATGGAGTCATTACTGTCTGGGCTTAATTCAGAGCACAATCAGACTCAGTAAGTCTAGACAGTTTCAGGGTGTAGCCACATCTCCTAATATGGCATTATTACCCCTGCCTCCAGTCCAGGTAGAGCTGGAAAGTGAAGGGTCATATTTGGTTCTCTGCTGATGTCTCTTAAACTGTTGCACCGCTGTGTGTCCTGATCAAAGCCAGTTTACTCTGCATTTAACAAGGAAGAGTATTTTGTGTTCTAGAAAAGCATAATTCATCTCTCTGTTTATTGCTTGCACTGAGTAATTAGGTCTGGCAGAGCGATAAGATGGACTGCTGTCTGAATACACAAGAATGGGTTTGTGAATATTTACAAGCAAAAAACACTGTCTCACCAGGCAAGGAGATGTGATTTGGGGGGCAGGGTTTCCTGCTTGCTCAGTGTTCCAGCATAACTATAAAATGAAGCCTGTAAAATCATGTTTCAGACAGTGAAAAAGCAAAGTATGTGCTTATGTGTTTGCTTTCCTGTTATCTCCACTGTTAGATTTGCAGTTACTGACTAGGATACTTGGTGATAAAAGCTAACAATTAAAGAGTGGATGGGAGGACAGGCTCCATTTTTTAGAAATGCTAGGGATAGGGTTATGGAGAAAGGCAGGATTAATTTAAAATTAATCTAGCCTCTTTTAGGGTCTTACAGTCTAGGGATAAACTCTGCCCCCTATTGGGATCTGCTAACTCTGGATTAGTCTTGCAAGCCTCTATTTGTGTGAATAGTTATTACACGAGGACTGCCAGTGGAGTCAACAGGACTACTTACCTGAATAAAACTTAGCAGGATCAGGCCCTAAGAGAGATCTGGGTTCCAGTCTTGGATCTACCACAAACTTCCCATGTGCCCTTGGACAAGTCACTTCCCCCTTTCTGTGCCTCAGTCTCCCATCCGTAAAATGGGGATAATATTTTCTTTCTTCCACTCTGTGTCTGTCTTGTCTATTTAGTATAAATTTATTTCCTTTCCTTGTTATTTCCTTTCACCATGCATTGTCGCAGTGGTGAAAGGAAATAAAGGTGTGTTTTATTGTGACCAGGTCAATAGTAGCAGGGATGGGAGGACACAGAGTTCTAGCTAGTTGGAGATGATGGGAAATATTTCTCGAGTACACTGATATTTGCAGGCGCAGCTTCATGCCAGATGAATTGCAGACTGTCTTGACTATCTGTAGGCCTGCATCCCCAGTGCTGGCTGTGGACAGATACATTTACAAGCTTTTTTTAAACTTGCCAAAGAAAGGAAGATTAGATAGTGGGTAATAGTGCCAAAGAAAGGAAGATTAGACTGTGGCATTGAGGGATGGTTTCTTCAGGGTTGGTCTGGCCATTGTAGTCTTTAAGACAGGAAGAAGGATGTACAAAAGAAGCATTAGCAATCTCAATCTGGAGATATCTTGGTTGTTCATTACTCTTCCTTACTAATCAAGAAGGCCAGGCGTCTGATTCATAAGTGTTGGGTCATGACTCTGTTATAGTGTCCCACATGTTTTGAGTGGGATGAATTCATGGAGTGAAGGAGGGCTGATCATGGATTTGCTCATGGGTTCCAGTACCATGCCGCCTGAGAAGCCCTTACAGACATGGACAGTGTCCTCAGTGAAGAAAGATATCCCATGATATCCCAGATATAGCATGAGCTATGGGTAGGTTGTGCTATGGACTGTAGACACTTGGGGTTGGTGAAATCACTCACCATCTGAATATTTCTACTGGGCATGGTTTGGTGCACTAATGAAGGTGAGCAGCAGTAATCTCTTGGCCTGAAATACAAGCTTTGGATAGGCCTGGAAACAGCCTCAGGCTTTTCTTTTGGTGTGTTTTTGCTTTTGATTTCCACCATTGTCACTTGAACTTCTGCCCATCTCATCTGCTAACACGGGACATCTGTGAACCACAGGAATCTGTGAGAGTAATGGAGGGGGGTGGGGGAGGGAACTCTGGGGACCACTCTATCTATGCTTCTGGCTAGCATGTGATGAGTCTTACCAGATCTGCAGTGCCTCATTCAGTTGTTGGGCTAACAATGCCCTCAGTGATGGTTTCCAAATTGGTGGAGCCCAAAAGCCTTAGGATTCAACCATGATTGTATGGCTTTCATGCAGTATAGAAGGTGCCAAGACCCCTGCCTGAATAATGCAATAGTCCAGTCAGGACAATGGCTGGATGAAGATGTCCTTTGTGTCAACATTTAGCCCAAAGATCACGTCTAAGGTGTGGCTGGCTAAGTAGGTTAGGCCAGAAACAACCTGAAAGAGTCTTGAAGAAAAAGGAAGTGAGTTTCAAAACATGTCTGTGTTTGGATTTAATTCCTTGAGTATTGTTAGTAATATTACTTCAGTATAAGACAATGACATTTTCCTCCCATGTTTCTTTGCTTTCTGTAGAGGATAAGTCACTCATCAGAGTTTTATTTCCAGGACCTCAGACAGTCAGAATAAGAAACAATTCCACTGACTTTAAAAATAGACTCATATTTCCTTGGTTTGGCCAGAATTAAGTCCTCATAACTCATGCCTGTTACTAAACATTCATTCTGATTAGCAGTCCTGTAAACTTGACAAATGAATATAATCCATGTAGGCATTAATTGCTCATATTTCCATGTTGTTGTTGTTTTTAAAATTAAAGATTTAATAAAGATTTTTTTCTCCCTTAGAGAAACAGCAGAAAATAATTTGATAAATTAGTAACTAATAAGGGGAAAGAACCATGAAAGTTTCTGGGATCAATGTTGCTGTTTATGTAGGAAAGAATAACTACTAAATTGGATTTTGTATAGCATAATGAAATTTTTTTTTCATAATATTAGTGTTTGATGAGATATACCAGAATATTTGCCTGTAGTTGCAATGAGCTAAATGTTCTCCACTCCATGGAAAAACACAAGGGAGGAGGAAAACTGCTTGAAAAATGCTCCAAAGAACATTTGGAGCTGAGGCTGCATTTTCCCCTCAAGCGACGAGGGGGTTTGTAGCTTCAAGGAGATGGGGCCTGCAGGGCTTGAGGATCTGCTGAGAAATCTGGTTCCAGCCTTGTGAATCCTAGTGCAGATAGACTGTGGTCTCTGGTGCACTTGCAGGTAGTCTGTGGAGAGCTAGATGGAGCTGGCTTTCCGGATCTCCAGTTAAGAAAAACAACCGCTGTGAGAGGAGATGAAATGAAGAGCAGAGAGCGACTGTGATTAACCTTTTGCCCACTCCCAGGAAGGACAAAACACCATGCACTGAAGACTGCTACATGCACACTCGTAGGTACATTTCCTAATATTACTTTTCCTTATGTAAACAATTGCTAGAGTTGCACAGGGATGTTATGTGACATGAATGGGTTATTAATACCTAGATGACACTTCCCAGGGGTATCCAGCATTGTGAGGCACCTCACCACCACCTGCCCGCAGCACGAGGAAGCCTGTTGTGGAGCAACTCCCTGAAACCACCAGCCTCTGCGGGCTTTGCTGTCTCTGCACCACCTTCCAGCCCTCTGCAGGCTCACTCTCTCTGCACAGGTTAGCAATAGGCACACGCCAACCCCTGGGAGTCCCTTGAGCATCCCTTTGGAGTAATCAGCTCTGTTACACTGAACGCTCATAGAACTCTTAGACCCGCTGCTCCCTAAGGAATAGTACACATCAGCTTGTATGAGAGTAACAGCCGTGTTAGTCTGTATTCGCAAAAAGAACAGGAGTACTTGTATGATTCAGCTTGTGATCGCCACTGTACTTAAGCACAGCACTTAGCTATAGAGAGACAGTGAAAACTAGAATAAGTTTTCACTATCAAAGAACAGAGATTCAAGTGATAGAGAATGAGACTACTGGAAATTTTCTTGACATGAAAAAGAAAAAGAAAATCATAACATCCTTTCAGGAGCCTAAACAGTTGTGGGAGCAGTGCCTGCCAGCAGAGGCAGCACGTGAAGCTGGGAGCTGAGGGGGGGGAGCCCCTGCCCAGGTAAGCACTGCCCCACACCCCAATCCCCAGCCCTGAGCCCTCCCACACCCAAATGCCACTGCTAGGGGCTGGGGGTGCTCAGGTGGCTCCAGGGCCAGGCACACCAGCCACTGCAGAAATCACGGAGTCATGGAATCCGTGACTTCCATGAGCTCCGTGACAAACATGGAGCCTTAATTATGATGATCAGTGTGACAAAGGCTTTCATCAGAAAGTTACATGGCATTCTTTGGCAGACTGCTATGTAGATATCAGATCCAGGGGATTCCTGTAACCCCTACCTCTATACCTTCTGGTCACACACATATCCTCGCTCATCTTATCTCCTCGAACACCCCTGGCTGCTCCCTCAGTATCTCACGTCATTCTCCTGATGACTCATGTTTCTCTGTTGTCCATCTTCATACAGCCCTACATCCTGACTCTCTGTCAGGGCCAATAATAATACAAAGGAGCCTAGTGAGATTAGCAGCTTGGGACAATACACAACATGAGATGAAATTTAGAAAATATAAGATACTACATTAGGGTAAATAATTTGAAACATACATAATTCAGTGTCAGCAGGAAACTTTGGAAGCAATAATATTAATTACTGCATATTCTGTTATCAGCCAAAAAGAAATAAGATTCCCCTTTCATGCAGCCAAAGTGTATATGCATATGAAATAAGAAAGGGCTTGATGCTGGAAGTTCTCCATACATGGAAATCTACTGAAGTCAGTGGGAGGTGTGGGGGCTTTCTGGATTATGCCCTTTCTTATTTCTTTTGGTCCATAACAGTATATCCACTAACTGGCATCACAACTGTTTTCCACTACAGGAATATCACCATTATTCTTTTCAATTATATATATCTCACACCTTTCCCTGTGTGTTTTCTGACTGCACAGAACACACCTCTGCTGCATCCTTCTGACTCGAGGCCTCTGATCCTTCAAAGTGTGAGCTCTTAATTATATACCGGGAAGAGCAATAAACAAAAGTTTAATACACATTGATATGGTTATCCATTGTGTAATGATTGCATATTGCTTAGCATGTATGGATATAGCCAAAAGGGCAAATACAACTAGCTAACTTCCAAATGCAGCAGTTATTCAAGCTAATCAATGTAAATTAGAGAGTTCTATCTGAAAAACAAAAGAAAAGTTTTCTATGTGAATGCTACATACGAGTCACAGTTTTGAAAATTACAGCCATTCCTGATTAGACACTCAAAGCTGCATTGCCATTCATTTGTTTGGACTGGAATCTTGCGGTTTCAAAGGAGAGCTGCCCTTGTTTAGGTACACCCCTCTGTCCTGGCCATGAGACATCTGAGGCTGGTGGAAAGCATGGGAGGATTGATAATGTGATTCAGAGTCTTTTATGTATCTACAAGTTGTTACAAATGGCTGCTTGATGGCCTTCAATCCACTCTTTATGGACAAGTGGCCAGGGCTTAAAGAAACCCACAAAATTGACCCCCTCAGTGGCAGAAGAAAAGCCCAAGATTAAACCAGCATAGAGGGGAAACAAAACTGCCACTCCCACATGGCTGGTTCCTCTGGAGAAAGGTTGAGGCAGATGACGGGAGCAGTGAGAGGGAAAGATTTCACTGCGCTTGCCTGCAACGCTCCTGTTCAGAGGATAGAAAGATGACTTCAATTTTCTGAGTTGTCTCTAAGGTCTAAATTCATTCAGTTATAAAAGGACTGGTGTAGTAAATGCTCAATTTCACAATTTCTAGTGGTCAGGGGATGGCAGGAATGGTTTGGCTAAGATTCCAAAATGACCACAAGAGATAACAGTAATTTTTAAGTTTTATATAGTGCTTTGCATTAGTAGATCTCAAAGCACTCTAAAAAGTTCGGTATCATTATCCCCATTTTACAGAGGGGGAAACAGAGGCATAGAGAGAGGACATGACTTGCACAAGGGCATCCAGCAGGCCAGTGCTAGGGCTGCGAAGAGAACGTTTGTCTTCCAAGTCTCAGTCCAGTGCTCTAGCCACTTGGCCTCACTGCCTCTCACTACCTTGCTATGCACTGAAACTGATGGAAGGGGGCATTAAAATGTCTATACAGTTTTATTTCAGTAGATCCATGGAGCCCCAGCATAATCTGTTATTTTTAGAACACATGTACGTGAACCATCTGTTGTACAAGGGAATCAGATTTTCTCACTGGGTCTTGCTTTGCTCTCTGACACACTTTTTGTTATAATCTTATTCTGCTGTAGTTTGTTCTTTCTCTCTTCCCTTTTAAAATGCCTCTGGTTCTTTTTTCCTCTTGTTGTAGAAGATTGAAATGAAAGTGTGGCAGAATGAGCAGACATTTCCTTTTCATTTTTTTGTTTCATTCTACCTCTTGTTTTTCACGCTCTCTTCATTTCTTTTATAACAATTTCCCCAGAGTTACCCTGATCTACACCCAATGAGGTTCTGGTCCATTGTTCTCGTCAAAATATTAGGCACATATGTGATACATGGGGGTGTGAAAAATAACGCTGAGGCTATTTGTTCTTGACTTGTTATAGCTTGTGATAGTAGCAAGATGCATCTTTAAACAAAGGCAGCCTGAAAATGATAGACAAAATTTCAATCGCTGATCCTCCCTAAACTGTTACTCAGTTGCAACATGCCCCACCGAGGCACAAAGCAACAATCTCAATGTTATTTCTGTGCCCTCATATCTATTCAGGGGACACCATCACAGGGCCTAATAACATCAGCCACACTATCAGAGGTTCGTTCACCTGCACATCCACCAATGTGATATATGCCTTCATGTGCCAGCAATGCCCCTCTGCCATGTACATTGGTCAAACTGGACAGTCTCTACGTAAAAGAATAAATGGACACAAATCAGATGTCAAGAATTATAACATTCATAAACCAGTCAGAGAACACTTCAATCTCTCTGGTCACGCGATTACAGACATGAAAGTTGCAATATTATAACAAAAAAACTTCAAATCCGACTCCAGCGAGAAACTGTTGAATTGGAATTCATTTGCAAATTGGATACAATTAACTTTGGCTTGAATAGAGATTGGGAGTGGCTAAGTCATTATGCAAGGTAACCTATTTCCCCTTGTTTTTTCCTAACCCCCCCCCCCCCGAAGTTCTTGTTAAACCCTGGATTTGTGTTGGAAATGGCCCACCTTGATTATCATACACATTGTAAGAAGAGTGGTCACTTTAGATAAACTATTACCAGCGGGAGAGTGGGTTTGTGTGTGTGTGTGGGGGGGGGGGGGGGGGGGGATGAGAAAACCTGGATTTGTGCTGAAAATGGCCCAACTTGATTATCATACACATTGTAAGGAGAGTGATCACTTTAGATAAGCTATTACCAGCAGGAGAGTGGGGTGGGGGGAGGTATTTTTTCATGCTTTGTGTGTACAAAAAGATCTTCTACACTTTCCACAGTATGCATCCGATGAAGTGAGCTGTAGCTCACGAAAGCTTATGCTCAAATAAATTGGTTAGTCTCTAAGGTGCCACAAGTACTCCTTTTCTTTTTGCGAATACAGACTAACACGGCTGTTACTCTGAAACCTGAATAGAATAGGTAATTTTTCTCATTACTAGGTATAATATTCAATAGTTCCTGTAGTATGAGCATATCAGGACCATAATATCCTCAATGAATAAAGCAGCAAAGGCTGCTCTCTCTTAAGGACAACAGAGCATCTATTGAAGTAAATGGAAGACAGTTGAAGACAGACAAGCTAAGGTCACTTTCTTGCATTTGTATATGGGAGCCAAAGGGAAGGGGCAGGCAATTTGGATATATAACCACCCAAGGTCTCTCTAAATCACTTTTGTGCCTTGTAAAACATACTGTAGAGAACTATGGGCCAGGGCTACCTACACCTTTGTACAGGGCTTAGTGCACTAGGCCCCATTCTTGGTGGGTCCCTAGGCACTTCCATAACAAAGATTGTTATTAACTGACAAAGCAACAAGCATACTTGAAGGATTAGGGTCCTGACAAGATCAAGATATATTGATAATTTTATGCAGTTTCTCTAATTTGGATTAAATGAAATTATAAAAATGTAAGAATAAAAGAATTTTTTTTGGCGCTGCTTCCCTCCCAGCCTTCTGGTTTTACTACACACCATTTTTCTTTCTAACCATCTTCCTTTTTTTCTTCTCTCCTAATGCTGGCAATTGTGAATAAAGAAACATACTACAGAAAAACAAGTGAGATTTTTTTGTTACTGTGGAAGCTAAAACGTTTAAGAAAGGAACATGAATGTGGAGATGGATCTTCCCAAGTTTAAAGCTATAGTGATTTTGGTGTGTTGGGGGAAGGCAAGGATCTGAACTTGTGAATTTCCTGGTTTGTGCATTTAAAAGGATAACTTCTAATATTTCACAAATAGTTCAAGATAGGCATAGAAGAAATGCAGAACATGTGACTTAGAGTGTATTTCCAAACACAAGGGTTACGAGGTAATGATTAATCTTAGAAACAAAAACTTGAATACATTGCAAGGCTTAGCTACTTTTAAGAAACTGGAACAAAGAAATAATAGAGCTACTGTAGAAGAAACAGTCAGTCATTCTCGCTCCTCTTGACCTTTGGTGTTGTTCTCTCACTACTTGAACTGAATATCTGCATATTCAGGCAAGTTATAGTTCCTACTGCTGACTTGGTTACTATAATGTTCTATTCTGCAACTTTTGGGAAGTGACTGCAGTTGATAAGCATGTACACAACACAAGAGCCAAGGAACAACTGAACCTTCATTATCTAGTTTTATTAGATGAAATGTGAAAAAACCTGTGTCTTCACTGAATGTTAGTGTGTATAAGGATTTTAAAAACAAACAAAATACAGCAGCTATCGGTGAACAGATAGATGTAGGGCCTGGAAGAGGGGTGAGAAGAGGAAAAGAATCGATAACCTAATCAGTGAGCCTTTTTTTTTGCCAGAAAAGCATGTTTCCTGAACTAGAAAGAACGAAGAGTCCCTTTCACTGAATTAATACACTATCTATGGCAGATTAGAGTAAGGGAAACTACTTTTTATTTGCATAGATACATGTTATATATATTTCTTGTATCTAGAGTTCAGTGAATTGCATATAGGCAATGTTTCAGGTAACTTATTTCATTCAAGCAGGACCTTGTCCCTCACTTTACTGTAACTGACTTTAATGTGAGGCTATTCCACTCATGACAAAGAAATTAACACCACAGAAACGAGAACAAAAGCCTCAACTTGGCAGTAGTAAGAAGAATATCTGTGCACCAAATCACAGATTGAGGTGCACCCACTTGTATTACATCAGTGTTCATTTGCAAAAACAGATTCGGTTTCCATAACTCATTCAGACAAAGAGGAAGGTTTGCACTTATTTTTAATTTAGCACACAGACTGGAATAAGTACTTGTCATACTACTTGATTTCCTGGAATATGAGCTTTGTACAAGACACGGGACTGGAAAATATTTTAAAAATAGATTATGTTTAAGCCGATCTTCAAATGACAGAAGTATTGAAATACCCTGAATTTAAAGAAGCACATTTCTGTGTTCATTTCTTGAATTTTTCTTCAAAGCTGAAAGTATGCTGAACCACCACCCAAGCTTAAAGATTTTTTTTTTTAAAGCTAAAGGCTGACATCCTGCTTTCTACTTTAGAAAACAAGACAGGGCAAAAGAGCTGAGCAAGAGAGGCCACTGTAGAATGGGCAAAGAAGAAAGGACACAGATGAGGGCAGTGAATGACAATATTTTCTGGCCCCGGGGAATTATTTATTTGAGGTGCTGAGCACATGCAGCGCTTATTGTCTTGAACTGAAGCTGTGGGTATGTGGAAAGTCAGGCCCCAAAGCGCTCAGTGTTTAAATGAAACACATACTGCTTAAAATGTACAGAACCAGAGAGTATTTTCATTGTACTATAACATCTTTTCATTGAACACTTTACTCTCCTCTTCCCCAACTTTTGAAATGACGTTGGTGTGGCTACTATAATTTGTTTAGGCATTTCTCATCCCTTGGCCAGATGTGGTACTCTGGATATTGTGGACCACAGAATTGTTACTTACCCCATAGTTCATGAAACTTTGGAACACTAAATTTAAACCCCCTATTATTCACATTCTTGCAATCAGAGTTGGTGGATGTAGGGGGAGGGATAGCTCAGTGGTTTGAGCATTGGCCTGCTAAACCTAGGGTTGTGAGTTCAATCCTTGAGGGGGCCATTTAGGGATCTGGGGCAAAAATTGGGGATTGGTCCTGCTTCAAGCAGGTGGTTGGACTAGATGACTCCTGAGGTCCCTTCCAACCCTAACCTTCTATGATTCTGATGGGGTGGGGGAGCAAAAGATTTCCAAAGACACAATTTCACCCCTTTAAAACCACTGCAGTTATAGGAGCCAATACAGTGTGAGTGTATGTGTAATAGATGCCTGCTTGCAAGAAGGCACAAGAATTATCATCTTTCAATTGCCAAAAAGTGTCTTGGGCAGCTGATTACCGATATTGTGTTATTGTAGGGCACACCTCACTGACTGGTGGCTACACCCTAACAACTTCAGCTTCAGCACCAACTTCTAATGACCAAGCTAGCTGCAGGTTTAAGATCGCTTTAGAATTTCAGATTTTCTCAGGAAAAGCACTTTGCACAGCAATAGTGAGTATATATCTGTTAAAATCAGTTGAACTCTCAAGTAACAGATTAACATCATATTTTTATCCAGATATAAAGTTTTAATCCAGCATGAAGAAGGACACTTGCCACTTTCTTTGTAGCAATACTGGTTTCACAACATATAGTCCTATACCTAACTACAAAGGGAAACAGGCTACACAAAGTTCTGTAGGTATTTGACAAGAAAAGTTGAAAACAAAACAAAAAAAATTTCAGTTAGACTTCCTTTGGGATTACCAGTGCTAAGAGTAGGTAAAATTTTGTAAGGAATATTTAAATTCCTTCCCATTTCCCTTTTCCCCATACCCCACCCACTATTCCTTTTTTTAATACTTCAGTTGGGATTTTAAATCTCCTTTCCTCCCCAGTATACATATCAGATGCTACAAGCCTCATCTTCATTTATTCATCTGCATATTAAAGAGGTTGTATGAGCAAAGGGACTACCACATCCCATAGAAGCCATAACAGAGCTCAATAACTATACTGCTAAGAGATGTCATCCATAACATCAAGTGTTCGAGAACCACTAGAACATGTTACTGTTATAGACAAACTTAATCTTGCCAATAGTGTTACTGCACTGGCCAGGAAATGCACTGACATTGCTGGCACCAAGGAACTGAGAAATAGAATGGGTAGATAAGAGGGAGATTTGGCTAGATTCCAAATCCAATACTGATCTCTCTTTCTCTCTCTCACTCAAATCTGAAGCCTCACATCAACGAATAACAGAAAAGCTAACAACTGTGCTAATATTCATTGTGAAGGGGAGGGAGTCACACTAATATATTTTAACCACCACATTTAAGTAGGAAAAATTACAGGCCTAAAAGTCGTTTATATATATATTAAATATGAACAGAAATAGGAAGATCTTTCCAACAGACTGATAAATGATTGAACTACTTTTTTAACCCAACCTAAAACAAAGATTTTGAAAGTTATGTATTGTCATTCATTCAAAATGGGAGCTGGATTCTTGGTGTCCTGACCTACAACAGACAGCCTCCTGCTGGCGATGCTGCTTATGTGTGGTCATGTCGGAGGTGAGCAGGAGCAGGAAGCTTCTGACAATTAAATATTTAGTAAGAAAGTTCAGCTTTCACTGATCAGTGTTTTCCTTTAAATACTTACTTTTAGAAATCAGTTTCACTGGGCCTCTCTCTCAGATGCTATTTCCTGTTGCTATGGGGAAAAAAGAAAGTCATCGTCCCGCCTCTCTCCCCCACAAAGACAGATCCCAAAAAGGGCAAAAAATGTCTATGGCAGCTAATTTAGCAATGGCATTCCAGATGCAAGAGTTCATTTTAGCAACACCAGAAGTAACCCACTAAAGCTGATGTTACCACTTGGAAGACATTTGTGCAAACTCACCCACAGTACCATGGATCTTAATGTTCCTTGGAAAATAATTCTGAAATCATTTGTTGAGTAATCAGTACAAATCTTATAATTAATGCAACAGTATTGTTACTTGATTTTTAGTTCTGAAGCAAGGGTTTTTTGTAAGGTAAGGAGATGGGGATAAATATTGGTTTTCCAGGAGACTATAAATTAGGAATCATTGGTATGGAGGCAATTTTTTTATTCAGAGGTCATGTAAACTTTATGTAAGCTTTACATTTAAAGCATCATATTGACCTATACCCAGGACTGAAAATGCTCCCTTCTAGAGGTCAAAGACAATGCCCATCCCCAAGTTTTCCTTTGGAGATGCAGACAGTACTAATTATGTATTCTGGTTTATAATTTGTATGCTAAGTGCTTTATAGACATATGAAGACAAGATCCCCACCATGAAAAGCTGCCAATCTAGACAATGTACAAATATGGCCAAGGGAAGAATAAGATGCAACGACAGGTAAGTGAACTGTATAGCATGTTATATTAATTCTATTACAGTTTTATTGCAGGGAAAGATGAAAGATAATATGCCATTTAGAATTCTTCTGCATGGAGGTCTAGGGCTTGAAAGCTATCTGCAACTAGCCACTCCTTTAGCTGAAACTTCTGGATCATAACTAGAGGGAACATATTTACTCTCTATCTCATACAAAATATATTTTATTTACAATTTGTCACACATTGATGTAAAGAAAAGTCAACATAATGATTTTAAAGTTGACAGTCTTTATTTACAACCTTGTTGGCAAAAGGTGTAGGGAAAGTTTAAAACATTTTAAACAGAGGCCACCAGAGCTGACGCCTTATCAACTCACGAATCCACATCTTTAGCATCCAGCTGAAGAAGTAAAGCATATCAATACCTACTGGAGCATGAACATCTTAATCTGTATCAGTTCCATTTAGAGTACATTGCTCAAATATTTTAGGCAGTTTCTAAATCAACTCAAAATTACTTATTAACAAATGCAGTTCTGGTGAAAAGGATGTTCATTTTGACTGTGTACTACACCTGGTAGTAATAAATCCACTTAACTCATTTATGCTTCCTACTTTTAGTTCAAAATTACATCTCATTTTCTGCGATGACAGCTCTCAATTCAATTATTAACTAATCTGAATATTTTACTATGAGATGTAGTCAAGAGTGGAGTAAAGGAAACTGAAGGAAAGTACTTCTGTTTTTTGATGTGCCCTCCAGAATCAGCTGGGGAAACCACAAACCTCCTGTTTAAGAATTCTAGATGAAAAAATGATGTAGTCAGTTTTCACTTTGTAAGGTAGACTTCAATTTTCTTATTGCATTTGTTTGTTCATTCTTCTAAATCAAGAGTGTTTAATTCTTCTTCTAGTTCATCCAAGTCCTCTCCAGTAAAAAGATTTTCATCAACAGGAACTGCATCTATTACTCCATTTTCCTGTTCTCCTTCTGCCTCGTTTTCTTCTGAATCACTTTGCTCCCCATTCTCTATTCCACCTCCTGAAGCTTCACTTAATTTGTTATCTGAAAATAAAAACAATTCTTACATCTATTAATGTTACAAATTCTTACAGTCAATCTATCAACATCAACTAGGGTCCATGCTTGAAGAATACACACCCATGTTTTGATGCAAAAATGCTGCCATACAGCTATTCTACTACGACTTACATATGTGGCACCTACTAATGCAATTCATCCCACTGAACTCAACAGGACTACTTGTGTGCTTGCAGGACTGGGTTTTTAACAGTTGCAAGTGAACACAGGTGTGCGTAAATGCAAG
The DNA here is from genome assembly GCF_965140295.1 of Lepidochelys olivacea. Taxonomy (NCBI): domain Eukaryota; kingdom Metazoa; phylum Chordata; order Testudines; family Cheloniidae; genus Lepidochelys; species Lepidochelys olivacea. Next base: position 50,117,693 of record NC_140421.1, on the reverse strand, counting down.
AGATTTTTTTACAACTCCTGTCCTCACCAGCTGGTTCATACTATTAAGTTATTACTAGGGCTGTCGATTAATCGCAGTTAACTCATGCAATTAACTCAAAAAAATTAATCATGATTAATCGCAGTTTTAAATCGCACTGTTAACAGAAATACCAATTGAAATTTATTAAATATTTTGGATGTTTTTCTATATTTTCATATATATTGTATTCTGTGTTGTAATTGAATCAGTGTATATTTTTATTACAAATATTTGCACTGTAAAAATGATAAACAAAAGAAATAGTATTTTTCCATTCACCTCATGCAAGTACTGTAGTGCAACCCCTTTGTCATGAAAGTGCAACTTATAAATATAGATATTTTGTTACATAATTACACTCCATAACAAAACAATATAAAACTTCAGAGCCTACAAGTCCACTCAGTCCTACTTTTTGTTCAGCCAATCGCTAAGACAAACAAGTTTGTTTACATTTACAGGGGATAATACTGCCCTCTTCTTATTGACAATGTCACCAGAAAGCGATAACAGGCGTTCTCATGGCACTGTTGTAGCTGGCGTCGCAAGGTATTTACGTGCCAGGAATCCTAAACATTCATATGCCCCTTCATGCTTCAGCTACCATTCCTGAAGACATACTTCCCTGCTGATGATGCTCAGTAAAAAAATAATGCATTAATTAAATTTGTGACTGAACTCCTTAGGGGACAATTTTATGTCCCCTGCTCTGTTTTACCTGCATTCTGCCATATATTTCATGATATAGCAGTCTCAGATGATGACCCAGCACATGCTGTTCATTTTAAGAACACCGTCATTGCAGATTTGACAAAACGCAAAGAAGGTACCAATGTAAGATTTCTGAAGATAGCTACAGCACTCGACCCAAGGTTTAAGAATCTGAAGTGCCCTCCAAAATCTAAGAGGGACAAGGTGTGGAGAACGTTTTCAGAAGTCTTAAAAGAGCAACACTCCAATGCAGAAACTACAGAACCTGAACCACCAAAAACAAAAATCAACCTTCTGCTGGTGGCATCTGACTCAGATAATGAAAATGAACATGCATCGGTCCACATTGCTTTGGATTGTTATTGAGCAGAATCTGTCATCAGCGTGGACGCATGTCCCTTGGAATGGTGATTGAAGCATGAAGGGACATATGAAACTTTAGTGCATCTGGCACGTAAATATCTTGCGACAGCAGCTACAACAGTGCCATGAGAATGCCTATTCTCACTTTCAGGTGACATTGTAAACAAGAAGCAGGCAGCATTATCTCCTGGAAATGTAAACAGACTTGTTTGTCTGAGCAATTGGCTGAACAAGAAGTAGGACAGGATGGACTTGCAGGCTCTAAAATTTTACATTGTTCTATTTTTGAGTGCAGGTTTTTGTACATAATTCTACGTTTGTAAGTTCAACTTTCATGAAAAAGAAATTGCACTACAGTACTTGTATTAGGTGAATTGAAAAATACTATTCCTTGTTTTTTTACAGTGCAAATACTTGTAATCAAAAATAAAGTGAGCACTGTACACTTTGTGTTCTGTGTTGCAACTGAAATCAATATATTTGAAAATGTAGAAAACATCAAAAAAGTATTTAAATAAATGGTATTGTATTATTAACAGCACTATTAATCACAATTAATTTTTTTAATCACTTGACAGCCCTTGTTATTACTATTATTCAATGCTGTATTTAAAGTCCAGAAAGGTCAATCAGGATCAGACTTTTATTTGGTAGCTGCTGTACAAATACATAGTAAGATGAAGTACTTGCTGTAAAAAGTTAGCTAACAAGTTTAAGGTAAACTTACAGATTTTGGAGTCATCATTCATTCACTTATTTACTAAAATAGGAAAGTGTAAAGAAAGGTGTTTCCTTTCCCAGTTTCAAGACATAATTTTTAAGTGATTTAAAAGTTAAACAAATACTGTAGTAGAAATGACTGTAAATATTAACTAGAGGTCAAAAGACAGGGCATTTATTTAATTAAAAACAAACAAACAAAAAAACCTGCCTACAGCAATTCCTTTCCCCTATACTAGAAAATATAGTTCTTCTGTATTTTCAGAACACAATATGTGAAGCAGCATTAAGATACTATGGAATAAGCACTATACAAATCTATCGAACATTTCTTCACAGCCTCTCTCTTTGTGGGTATTGGAAAACCTTTAACATTACTTCAATGTACTGTATCTGTTAATTTAGTTATGTCTAAACAGTGACCTTACCATCTTTTTCCACTGAAGTGTATGTGCTGAATCGCTCGAGACTAGCCACAGTAATACCAGTCTCATCTACATCCTTTGGGACATACAGGTTCAAGTCTACATCATTTATCCTCACAAGATCTTCAACCTGAAAAACAAAAGTTATTTTCTTTGCATTAATCATTACTTTCCTGCAACTGATTTGTTAATTTTACATTTGACATCAACTTTTCTTTCTGCAGGTTTTATTTTGTTCAGTCTAAGTAACAGCAAACTAAAAAGGGCGCCTACTATTTAAGTACTAGCCAAGCTTCTCAAATTTAATCATTATTACTTTTTTTATGGAAGCCTATCAAAACCAAAAAGTTAAGTCTCTAAATTTTAAATGGTTACCAGCAATATGAGGTAGTTAAAGAGAGTTAATATTTACTTCTTTACCTCATCTTCACTTGATCCTTGAATATAATTAGTGTCGTCTGCTTCTTCATCATCGGCATCAACCAACTCCGGCCGGAACTCAAATACTTCACGTCCGCTGATCTATCCATGGGGAAGCAAGTAAGACATATTCAAACAACACTAAATGTTATCTGTACTGCAATTTAGAGAATAAAAGAAAATACACACGGCTTAATTTCAGGCCAGCTACCTCATTATAAAGTGTATTTCACTCTTTCCTCTTACAAGTAGTAGTATTTGAGTGGAGAACATACCACCAGTGCTTTGCCAGCTTTAAAATCTGCTTTCCTCCGTTCCATATCTTGTTCAGCCTTGTCAATCTTTTCTTGTCTTTTTCTTTTCTTCCATGCAAGAAAAGACTCTAAGGTGATTTTGGTAATGTTTGGTCCTAAGGCAGCACGCTGTGCAATAAAGGCATTAGCTTTAATCAATCTTTGTGAACACAATTATCTACAATATAATAGGGCAAGTTTTTCTTCACAAATTAAGAAACTGTCTCTTAAAATCATTCCCTCTTAAGATTTTTCTGTACATTAGAAATACTTAATGAGATTTTTCTTTTGACTTTCTTACTAATAATAAACATGCATTCATGCAGTCAAATTTGAGATTGTTTGACTCAAAGAAAAGTTTCAATAGGCTACATCCAAATCTATTCTACTAGTATAGGTAACCTGGCAATATTTAAGAAATGATGGTTATGTGCAACCTTAAAATATGGTATGAACTAAAGGTGTCACTTTCAACGGCAACACTTGTCCTGGCTTTAGAAGAGATATTATTAAAAAATTCCCAAGTTCCTTTTAAACAATAAGCACAAACACCACTAGATTTTTCTTCTGGTTTCAATCTTTTCAACTCCCTGATTTTGTCTACCAGCTTAAGACAAAAAAAAAACACACACAGAAACCCAGTCTTCAATAGTGCCTACTATTCTCAGAAGCTGCATTTCAGTATTACAAGTCAAAATTCTGACCTAAATCATTGCTGCCCTCTAGAGGTAAATATTCAGTTAAACTTTACTTTGTATTCTTATCTGGTGAATAAACTGGAGAAATTAACAGTTTCAAAAGAAAGACTTGATTATTTTCAAAGAATCACTGAGTATATTTCACTCTAACGCCCAAGTGGATACAAACATCAGTGAGTACCATTTTTTTTTTTTACTCTGTTGCTAGAAGAAAAGGAGTACTTGTGGCACCTTAGAGACTAACCAATTTATTTGAGCATGAGCTTTCATGAGCTACAGCTCACTTCATCGGATGCATACCGTGGCTTCCATCGGTATGCATCCGATGAAGTGAGCTGTAGCTCACGAAAGCTCATGCTCAAATAAAAAAAGAAAAGGAGGACTTGTGGCACCTTAGAGACTAACCAATTTATCTCTAAGGTGCCACAAGTACTCCTTTTCTTTTTGCGAATACAGACTAACACGGCTATTACTCTGAATTTTGAACATGTGCCTCTTTTCAGAGTACTTTGTTAAAAATAATTAAACCATACAATATTCAGGCTTGAATGAATGAGTTAGCTATTACCTTACCTCTCTTTCTATTAGATCTTCTAAAGAAACTTCATCTTCTTTTTCCTCCTTCTTTTTGTCTTTTTTTAGTACAAAGCCAGGAGGGAGAGCGTGGCGGTACATACAGTTGTCTCCTCCACCAGGACAAACCCAAAACCAGCCATATTTGTTGTTTTCGATAGCATCAAGAAAATACTTGCAGACCTGTATTAAACAACAGTGGTTATTACCGCTGAATCCTACCTTCTCCTCCCCAGCTACCTACACTGGTAAAGTGAGTTTGTCACATTAACTCAGGAACAGTATTACAACAATGGTCAGTAAATCACAGCTAGTCATATTACATTTCTGAGCTACCATTCAAACAGAAGTCCCAAGAAGAAATATTTTTGAATGTATTTAGACTAAAGAACAATGGACAAATGTCAAAAGAGTACAACTGATTAATGTATTTAAATAAAAAACTACATTTAAAGTTTTCAGCAGCTTTTTCTGTTAAGGCGTCTCAAATTTGGGGGAACAGATGGCTTAAAAGACTAGTGATTGATTGTCTAGTGGTATAAATCCAGTGTCTCTGTGTGAAGCGAGTTGGTCAGGTCTTCTAGATTTTAATTTTAATTTAAAAAGAGGCCATGGTTTTGTATGTTTTTGGCAGTTTCACACTGATACAACAAGAATGTAATGAGAATGGAGACTATACTCTACGACCCTTTCAACCTTGGAGGTTGTCCGTTCCAGGTCAAGTTTTGAAGCACACTAAAGGGACAGCATGCATTCTTGCTGCAGTCGTACACCCATCTCTACACAGAACACTTCAGTTGCCAGAGCTGTGAATCTGGCAACTTTAACAAGCAATGTATTAATTTTACTATAGATCCCAAGCTGTTCTTTCACATTTCACTTCCAACTGTGTCATGAGTAATATTTAGTTATTGTGAAATAACATAGCATGAATACAACTACCATTTTCTTGTATTTTTAGTTTGTATGGATAACAATGTGGAATTAAAAGAGTGAAAAACACAAAGGTATAAAATATTAAAGATTTAAACTGATGCTAGTTAAGGCAAGATAAAATTAAGGTCCCAATTTAAAATATCCCATCGTTTTGGAGCCCTAAATACTAGAAAATCCCTTCTAATTAGTGATTTTTTTTAGACTTAGCATTACAGAAAAGATTAAACTGTATGCACTGATGTAGGACACTCATGGTTAGAATATTTCTTTGTTCCCATCTATTAATCTATTAGCATCTTAGGTTCACAATCAAAAAGGTAAGATGTGCAAGAGAATCAATCACATAAGTAATCCTATTGGCATATGTAACTATGAACACTTAAATCTTGAATGTGGGTAGTCAAATTACATCCAGTAATGTACCAGGATTACTCTTCATACTGTTTGTGAAATCATTTCTATCTTAGAAAAAGATGCTTCTCATACCCAAATATGCACATAAAAGTATATATTTATAATTATAAAAGAGCCTTGCTTATTTCAGAAATATGTCAAGATGATAGAATAATGCAAGTCAACCTTTATCCTCAAAAAGCCTTTATAATATTCAAATAAAGATTTCAAGATATTCTAGTAGAAAAATCCAGTACCTTTCCAAATTTAATTCTCTTTAATGATAGCTAATAACTACTGCAACTCAATTAAAGAAAAGGACATACTATTTGAGTTTTGGGTTTTTTCTTTTCCGCCTCACCATGCTTCTTGTTCACCACCTCTTCCAGCTTTTTCTCATCCCAATTATCCATTGTATCTAGATATAAATAGTAAAAAAGTTGGTTTTACTTACATCTCAAATTATAACTAAAATACCAAACCTCACAATCAAACTGCTTTGGATTCTGCAGTTTAACTGCAGTAAAGGAAAAGCAATACTGTCAAGTTTAGGTTCTTAATTATGATTTTAATAAAGAGGATTTTCAAAGCCTCACATGCTTTTATTTATTCGTAAAAAGTACTTTAAAACTTCTTCTTTGAGAGCATTTTAAAGAATTTACACCTCTTCCTCCACATAAACTCATGTTTCCAAAAAAAGGAAACATGGAATAGTAGGTGGGATGGTGCCCAGGAAGGAGGTAGGGAGAAGACAGCTCAAACAAACACATGAGCAGGAGAAGAGAGGCTGACAGATATAAGTCAAGGTAGGAAGTTCTTTATCATCTTTGGTGATACAGAAGAAGCAGCTATTAAAGAAAAGAGGCTGTGAAGGGTTGGAACACTAACAAGAGCAATGAAGCCATATGTGTTGTCCTGGTGCACCACTTCAGTGTGTCAAAAGGTTAAAACATTACCCAGCAGGAATGGCATACAACATTGTGTTAGTGCATGACAACCACAAAAGAAAATTGACCTGTCTTAGTGTAGCTCTCTAAGCCATGCTGAGCAAAAGTGCAAAGCCAAACAACACTCTATTTTTGACTGATCAGTGCTGATGGGGAATGAAGCCACAGACAGAAGCTTCCCAAGCAACCTGAATTTAAAATACTGTTCAAACACATTATGCTACTACTAATAGCATATGTGCAAAAAACATAATAAGTTGCAGTTCATTTGCTTTTTCTAAAGTCTGGGTATTTTTAGAAGCAATTGGAAACTAAAAGGAGCCAATTCTAGATGACTTGCCACCTCTATATTGTAAATATTCTACACCACCAGAGTTTAAGGACTGCTGCCCTATAGCGCATTGTCTTTATTATACTAATCCATCAAAGTAGGGACTAGAAAAAATTCTCTTGCAGGTAAGAAGTTGAGTGATTTTTCTTTTTTAAGTCAGCTCAATATTATTTGTATTACCAACCACCTAGAAGTCCCAGGCATAGGCCACGACCTGATTGTGCTACGCATTGTATAAACAGAACAAGAAGACTATTCCTGGTCCAAAGAGCTTATGAACTTATTATTAGAACTTTGGCACCTGTAAAGTATGTTGGCAGTTATTTTCCAGAAAGAACATACCTTTTTCAAGATCTTCATCTCTTGCATCAATGTAAACACTGCGTTTTTCACACTTTCTCTCCAAAGACAAATCATGAGAAAACTTGCACTTATCTCCTTTAGTGCACTGTCCTTGCTTGAAGAAAGCACAAACTACTGATTTGGGATCTGCACCTGTGTCATATGAAATTTAGTATTTTAGTACGGTTTCCAGGCAAAACACTAAGTCGCATTTAAAATGATTTTCCACATTTTTTTTCAAAAAGCATTAAACGCAACATTTCAGTTTTTAAACACCAAACAGTAGAGCATAGAAATTCGAAGTTAATTTAAAAAAAACCTGGAAGTTATTCACAATACAATTACCATCACTAACTTCTCTCAGTCTGCTTCAATACCACTACCAAGCTGCTGTCTTTCATGTACGTATGCTTCCGTACCTACTTTGTTGTTAGGTTTGTTTTAAATGTCCAAATTTAAAGGCATTTTGATATTTAAGAAAGTCTGGCATCAATGTGTGGCTTAAGTAATGCATGTGACCTACTCTTAGCTTATTACAATAGGTACTAATTCAAGAATCAAATTCACTTTATAACTATCAACTGGGTTAATCAAGTTTCTTGTACTTAATTCCAATATTGATTCATAAGCCATGATATTTTCAGTGGCAACCAGCTAGCTCCAGTGCAACATAGTTAATGGAAATATCAAACATTTACACAGGCACTGAACCACTGCTATGGGATGTATTACTATAGCAATGAAACTATTAGGATTTAGTCTTAATGAGGCAGTGATGTTTATGGTTAGGGTGGAGTACTGAGTGTCAGGCAAAAAAAAAAGTACGATTTGGCCAATGATCTGATCTGACACCTAAGGGCTAGTCTACATTATACAGGCTCTGCTGATAGTTACATTGGCACATTACATTATAGCTCTACTGGCATATTCCCCTAGTCCAGGTGCAGTATATGCCAACAGAAGAAGTTCTTCCTGGTGGTATATTACCACCAGCTCCCCAAACAAAATTAGCTATGCAAACAGAAGCACTCTTGTTGGCGTGTCTGTATGTACACTGCGGTTTTGGCTGGCATAGCTAGGTCAGATAAAGGGTGTGGTTTTTCTCACACCCGTGACCGACACAGCTATGCTGAGAAAACTTTGTAGTATAGATCTAGCCTAACACACAACAACCATGACTGTTTTTCCACTCTGTAAAATGGGGATAATGCTAATTTAAAGTGTTCCTTACTTACATAAATAAAATAATCAAATTGTTATACTTTTACAAAGAAATAGACACCACTGAACAGTAAAGGGCAGCACACAGAAAATGAAAACTATATGCAAGGCCCCTGGAGCAGGGAGTCCACAACTGGCATGGAGCCTGTAAAACCAGTTCACTGCAGCCTCTGGCACAGGAACAGTTTCAGAGAAGGACAGTGTTAGAGTGAGTGTACTACACTCTAGCAATCTCCAGGGCAGAGAATTGGGGAACCGCAACTGGTTCTAACAGCCCTCCACCCCCAACTCTACTGTACCAGTAAAAACTGATGCAGCACAGAATCTGCTCCTGCAGCCTGCCAATGTTGATGAAGAAATCTCCATTGAAATCAGAGCAGATTTCCGTACTCAGATCAATGACATTATGACCTCACAATGGTTAGCATTAAAAGGTCACGTAATATAACCTTTTATATCCATTTTAGTTTTATTTGTTAACAGAACGGAATTTTTAAAATAAAAAAGTTAGAACTGCTTGCTTATAGATAGGAAAACTGACATTTTAAATATTTTTTTTAATGTGAACTATATAAAATACTAACAGAATTAGCTACATACTAAAATGTTACATTACTCTTAATTTACCTTTACTAATTTTCTGGGCAGCAACTACAGGTTTGAAGAGTTCATTTAGTTCCTGTAATTCTTTCTTCTTATCATCCTTCTTTAATTTCTTGTCACCTTCAGCTTGAGCAGCCTATAATAATCCCAGATTTGAAGTGATTGGTAAAGGATATTTAGAACCGTGACATTATTCACAATCTGTGCACTACAGCTTCAAAGATAACATAGCATGCAATATTAATTATATGTCATATAGAACGACAGTCACTGATTTAGGAGGTGTCAGCATTATTCTTTTCCTAATATTTCCTTGTATTAATGGCCAGGGTGCACTAGCTAGCAAATGTCAGGAAGAGCTAAAATAATTTCTTTCCTCTCTTTGGTTTGAAATGTAACAGCTAACATTTTACAAGGGCTAAGATATACTGATATGATTGAAGGACCCTTTTCTATTTTTGTTCCACATTTATGGAATAGGAAATCAGGAAATAAGTGTCATTGCTGGCACAGGACAGCCATCTTCTAGCAGGACTCTAGCAAACATAAACTGTCACAGTAGAGGAATAACTGAATTAAAGACCCAGCACCAACACTCAGCCCAGTTACTCTTGCCCAAAATCCACAAAGGTAGAGACTCTACTATTAAAACCCTAAAATTTATGTTTTCGTCTTTCCTTTTATGTGTATCCACAGCAGCCAGCCAGGAAGTTTGGCTTTGAAAGTGGTCTTATTCATCTACATCACCTAGCCAATATTTTATTTTATTGTGTGCAGTTCTTCAGCATTACAGTGTTCTGTTAATAACTGATGGTGTACATGGCAGGAAAGCTTAGTTTCATTTGAACTGTGTGTGAGGAAGAGACAATGTATAAAGTAGAAAGGGAAAACTATTTCTATGACTACAAGGAAGACATTGTGAACCTGCCTCCCCCTTCTAGTAGTTTAAAAATCAAGCCTCATCATCATTAGTCACTGTTACTTAAGCTGGTAGGAAAAAAGACCTATACCCCAATACCTGGACCAGTACAGAAGAACGAAGACATGGGAAAATAGCATGTACAATTAATTAGTTTTAATATGCCTGATTCTCCTCCCAAAGTTGTTAATGGGACTTTATACCTAATGGCCCAGTCAGAACTGAAGTCATTGGTAAACAGTCATTTGAAAGAATCCTTCTCTCTTTTTCAATATATTGTCATTCAGGCTCTGCAGTCTGGATACTTCTAGGCAGCGGCCTAATTTGATGCAATGCAGAATTAAAAGCAGACTCCCCTCTTCCCTAAATGATGCACGAGATTTCTAACTTTCAAAATAGTTATAAAGGTAAATTGATCCTGGGCTAACAGTCAACCTAAAAAAGATGCTAAATTATCTTTACAATTTTGATTTCTAATGACATTCAATCTAGAAAAGCCTATTTCAATCCTACTTTGCATCTGATGGATGAAATGGCACCTCCACACTTGTCAACTATAATAAAAACCAATATGTTTAGTGATTTACTCTTTGGAATTACACACACTTATCAGAGTACCTTTGTTACACCTCTAGGGTTAGAGCTGAAGTTGTTTCTTAGCTCGACAGCACTTCCATTTGTACCTCAAGACATGCCTGTCTTTGACTCTTGAGGGTTATTCACAGAGGTATGGCCTTGGGAGGTACAGCACTGTATTAGGATTAGATGTTGAAAGTTGTCTTCCTGGACTTCTAGGTTTCCTGGCTGTTTGGGGAGAAAAGTTTCAACATCTAATCCTAATACAATGATGTACCTCGCAAGTCCGTAAGACATACAAGGATATACCTTGCCCAGTTTCCATTTTTTGTTGAGAGGAATTCTTCTCTTTTGCGCACAGCATTGTCAGAAAGCAGCAACTGAGCGAAATCAACAGAAGCCTGGTCAGTTTTACAATTGCTATTCAGTGGTGGGCAGCTGTGAAACTCAGACGAACCAAAAAAGAATTTCACAGGGCTCTACAGATGATCTAGCTAGCGACCTGCGCCTCATGCTGCAGAGAAAGACAAAAAACCCAAGGTGTCTGACAATCTGACCTGGGGAAAATTCCTTTCTGACCCCACGTATGGCAATCAGCTAGACCCTGGTCTTGTGAGTAAGACCCACCCAGACACCCGAGAAAAGAATTCTCAGTACCATCACATAGCAGCCTACCTTCCCATGCCGTGTCCCATCTCCGGCAGTGGCCTAAAACCACAGAAATCGCTGGCTGGAAGAGACCTCAAGAGGTCAGGACCCTTCCCCTGAGGCAGGACCATACCTAGCAGGTGTTTGTCCAACTTGTTCTTAAAAACCTTCCATTACCTCCCTTGGAAGCCTATTCCAGTGCTTAACAATCCTTACAGTTAGAAAGTTTTTCCTAATATCTAACCTAAATCTCCCCTGCTAGAGATTAAGCCCACTATTTCTTGTCCTACCTTCAGTGGACCTGGAGAACAATTGATCAATATCCTCTTTATAACAAACCTTAACTTACTTGAAGTCTTATCAGGTCTTTTTTTCTCAAGACTAAATATACCCAGGTTTTTGGTTTTATTTTTAAAACTCTTCCTCATAGGTCAGTTTTTTAAAACCTATCATTTTTGTTGCTCTCCTCTGAAATCTCCAGTTTGTCTACATTTCTCAAAGAGTGACGCCCCCAACTGGACACAAAACTCCACCTGAAGCCTCATCTGCAGCGAGTAGAGTGGGACAGTTACATTCTGTGCCTTACTTACAACACCCTTATTATTACATCCCAGAATGATATTAGTCTTCTTCACAATTGCACCACATTGTTGCCTCATATTCAATTTGTGATCCACTATTACTGCCACACATTTGCTACTTAACCTCCACTCCCTAGCCAGTATTACTGCCTAGCCACCTCAGATGTTTTAGCCCTCAGAATGGAATGGAGGGAAAAGACTGCCTTCCTGACCCGTATAGGTGAAAAAGAGCCACTTTGTTTCACTTTTGTTTATAATTAGGTGGTAGTTATTTACCTTCAGGTTTCACACACTAGCGCAATAATACAATGTTTGGATTAAAAGCATTTCATAGGAATGTTTGCTAATCCTGTTACCATTGAAAAGCTTTTTAAATATGGAAACATCTTCACTAGTTTTTTAAACTAGTTTTATTAAAAATGTACATTAAAAAATTATAGATTTGGAACTATGTTATCCTTTAACTAGATAAACATTAACTTAACAATAATGACAAAGAGCATTAGTGTCTGACAATTAAATAGCTATTATTTTTAAAAAAAATTTAAACCAACTGAATAAATTAAAATTGTGCTAGCCAAAGTAATAAATCTTATCTCAACAACATCTCATTACAAGTCTATGAGAGACATTATGATTGATAAGAGATAATTACAAATTCAGTGCTTACCTGTCTTGGATTTTGTTGACCAAATTTAACTTGATGAGTCACAGCCTTGATAAACTTCTGCTGTTTTGCTCCTTTCTTATTCTTTAGACCAAATGTTTTGTCCTAAATTAGAAGAGATTTGTATAAGTGATGCTTCAGCTACTGGACATTCTATGAAAAGTTCAATTTAAGTTACAACAAAAATGTACTGTTCCTCTCAACTTATCAATACCATTCCCACCCTTGATTTCCCCAAAGCTACTCTGATCTGAGGAACAGAATGGGCAATATTTAGTCTTGCATTTGGCAAAGATTGAAGGTCTTATATCAAATTAAACACTAGCTCTTAAATTAAAATAGATTTTTTTCAATTTAAACAAGCCATGTTATTTCTCAAAGGTAGCATATAGCATTCTGAAATTACAGTTAATTCTTTTTTAGTCAAGAAAGAGCAAGAAGAGTATTCAAAGATTTAATTAAAACTAATTAAAAAACCCTATGGCTGTAACTTCCAGTTCAGTAAGTGTTATTTAGTTTTTGAATGATGTAATCTGGTCATAACATCAATAATGAGGTAAAAGTCTATATTTAAATATAGAAGGCCTGCATGGAGACAGAATTAAAAGAATAAAAAAAAACCATGATAAAATAAAAGATACCTCAACAAGGATTTGGTAAATTAAATAATCTATCCCAACAGGCAATTATGATTGACTGAACCAATAACATGATGCAGCAGTTGTAAAATGAAGAGAATACAAGCTTACATTCTATCTGTTAAACTCAGTTTACCATCCGAGTTGCGTGTCATTTTGAGACTCAGCTCCAAAACAACTCGTAATCCTTTATTTTCCCTTTGGAGATTTCTGTACTAACTGAAGTCAATTTTACAGATCTGTAAAACCTATAGGGCTTTTCATTTAAAAAGAGGTTAGCTTGCATTACTCACAACTTTAACTTTGACTTGTGGAACAATATTATTCCCAAGTAAAGTTCAACGGGTAACACAAAATAAAGAAAGACATTGTCTATTCCAGTGGTTCTCAACCCAGGGGCCATTTACGGTCCAATCAGCACACGGCTGCGGCCCATGTGACATCCTCAGTGCCAGACATGTTTATTATATATTTATATATATAGTGTGTGTGTGGAGGCAGCCCACAGAACATAGAAAGCTGCATATATGGCCCACAATGTTCACGAGATTGAGGAACACTGGTCTATTCTATTGAGAATGATAGAACAGAAAATAGACTAGAGGAGTATTTAAAACACAATACTTTCTGGGACCACCAGTTTCAAGTTTTGGGCTGCAGAAAAAGGCTTCCCAGTTAAATGCACTAAGCTATGGGAAAGACAGAAACTGCGTATGTGACCTTAAAATGGACTTGGAGGGTCTGCTGATTTTTTTTGGTGAAAGCCATTCCATGGCATTTTTGTAAGAGCAACAGTTGCCCTAGGGTGTCCAACCAAAAGCGTCTCCCCGTTACTGCTGATTTCTGTTATGGCAAGGTGTGCTTGTCACTTGCCTCCCCCAGAGGTGCTGAACCAAAGGGTCCTCCAAATTAAATCAATGTCTTCAAATTATCTGAATATTTGTGCCCCAAAATTTTGTAGGACAGCAAAATATCCATGTAATCCTTTCTTGTCCTGCATTCTTTTAACAGTTTTCCTTTCCATTGCTGTAGTTCCTCTGCCCACCCATCTTCCTCATGTGCCAATGTAAGACACCATTAAAGTAGTATTTTACGAAGTTTCACACTATAACAGCATCTGTTGAAGAAAAGGCACCTGCTTTCTGTGTGTTCAATCCAAAAAGTTGCTGAGTATCCCCCATTCCATGGAAAAAAGTGTCTGCTCACACTCCTTTGCAGCAATTTTTCTCCCTACATTTTCAGTTTGTTTATGGAGGGAAGAGCGTCTATCTCAGTTCCATTCAAATTTTATATAAAACCTGACAACTCCCTTTACACTCCTATCTGCAGCAGTGTATTTTTCTGTGACAGCAACGTCTATTTAAAGCCTATCTTTGGCTTTGATTTAATTCTATTTATTAGAAGCAGAAAAATATTTTATTGCTAGTCACTGAAATTAAAAAAAAAAAAAGTCACCCAATGATAACATCTTGGTTAACACAATTTGGGAAATGTTAATAAAGAAAAACACCTATCAAAATAACCAAAATTTAAGTAAATTAGAAATTGGTTACTTTTTATTGAAACCACTAAAAAATAGTGCCAGCACTCAAGCTCACAAAGTTTTACATACTAATTAACTATCAATAATAATAATGGATTGGTGAGTTTTTGGTGTATATTTCTAATAATTTGTTGCTTTGCAATGAACGTATAGCTTTTAAATACAACAAACATAAGGCCTGGTCTACACTATAAAGTTAGGTCGACGTAAAGCAGCTTATGTTGACCTAACTCTGTAAGCGTCTACACTAAAATGTCACTCCCACCGATGTAAGTCGCCCACTATGTTGACTTAGGTCATGTCTACACTAGCACTTATGTTGGCAAAACTTTTATCATTCAGGGTGTAAAAAAAACAAACACAGCCCTGAGCATCGTGTGCACAGCGCTATGTCAGTGGGAGACGCTCTCCTGCAAACATAAAACCAGCTCAACGAGCAGCGGTAGCTATTATGTTCTCTCCTGTTGGCATAATGTGACTACCCAAGCGCTCTTGCAGCGGTACAGCTGTACCACTGTAAGCTTGTAAGTGTAGACACTGCGTTACTTACATCATCTGTTGGCTATCAGCCCCACAAGGGCCTGACAGCTAGGACCTCCCAGTGGTGGGGCTCCAGCTGTCAGCCCTGCAGTGAGGGGCTCCAGTTGTCAGTGCCCCCCAATGCCCCAGAGAATTAAGTCAGTGGAAGCACTCCTGGTGAGGACCCACACAGCTGACAGAAGGAATACAGTATGGATGTCAACTTAATTTTGTAGTATAGACATGCCCTAACTTATGAAAAAAGACTGATTCACATGTGGCATTATTGCCTCATTTTATATAATGAATGTCCCTTAAATACACCATTACTTTACATGTATTATCGTGTTTGTGATCTCATTTGAAATGTCAAAGATAACTTATATGTTTTTTCAACTACAAAATAAGAATCTTTGCGGACTAGAACTCTTCTATAACAGAGTTCAGCCAGAACATTACTAATTCAGCAACCAGCACTCCAAGATAATCATTACAATCTAAAACAGTTTAAGGAGTGTAATAAAAAAGAACAATTGCGTGAGGGTAGTTTGTAGCATTATATTTAAAAGGAAAATTGTTAAGGTAGGTAGATCCCAAATCTAACGTACCCGACCCATCTCCAGTCAGTTTGCTTAGATATTTAGTTCTCTACTTATGCTCTTTCATCTCCCCCAAAAAGTCATATTTTCAGCATTTCAGAAGATATTCATTCACAAGGAAGCCCAATGACAAATGAAGCTGTGTAATGTTACAAGTGTTATTAAATAAAATTATAAACACTGAAATTTCTTAACAGTCAAGAATAGCTTTATGAATGACAGACATTGTTAGAGGACCAAGAGAGCACAAAATGTCACTACCTAATAATCTTTAATTTATTCAGCCTAGATTTGCGAAATAAGTATTTACCCCCTGGCTATTACATCAGTTGACATTATGCCCTGCCACAAGAGACGACAGGCCAAGTTTTGAATTGAGATCCACGTACAGAGTGATTTGATTTGACTGGCATTGCAGACATACATCTGAAAGAGCTGAGCCCTGAAAGCTTTCTAACACCTGTGCTCTAATGTGTCAGAATAAAAACTTTGACCAACCCATCCTCAGGCTGAAAATAACCGACCCTGGTCTATTTACGGGATCCAATGAAAAGAGCAGTTAAAGGGCCACGGACGAGCCAGGATGCGTTAGCAGATGTGACTGGTGCCTTGGAAGAGGAAGGGCGGCAGAGTCCCCCCAGAGACGCCTCCACAGCCGGTGGCAGCATCTTCTACACTTTTGTTTTTAAGCTTGTTGATTTAAAAACATTTTCATTAAGTTGTTTCAACAGCAGTGGCCGCCCAGTAGCCACTTCTCCGGGGGGAGGAGAGGAAAGAGCGAGACCAGCTCCGTTTCTACGGCAAGCTAAGGTTGATGGTTTAAGGCTCCCCCAGACGGCGAGGGGTCAAGAAAGGGCCCGGGAAGGGCGAGGGGACGGACAAGCAGGTGGCGGGGAAGAAGAGAGGGGGAAGGAGGAGGGTGACGGGGCCGGATCGGGGCCGAGGAGCAGGGACGGGGACTACGGGGTGCGATGGGCAGCAGGGGCGGCGGAATACGAAGGCGACGCGGGGACACACCGGAGGCGTGACATGGGAGAGACGGTTATGGACTCCCTGTTCCCCCTCCCTAAGCTACGGCTCCGCTCTCCCCATCCCATCGCGCCTGTGAGGCGCCTCAGAGGGCCTGGCTACCCCGGCTCCTGCCGCTGCCGCCTCCCGGGCCCCCCTCCTCACCTCGATGATCTTCTCCTTCTTTTTCTGGTCCGCCTTCTTATTGGGCCCCGCCGCAGGTGGCGGTTTCTTGGGGGGCATCTCGGGAAAGGGGGGCAAGCCCCTGTCCGCGCTCGCTCGGGTCCTCTCAGCGCCGCGGCCGGAAAGCGCACGGGGACCGACGGGCCGTAGCGCAAAGCCAAGCAATGAAAAAGCAAAGGAAGGATTCCGTTTACGACAGGCCGTCAACGACCACTGCCCCGAGGCGCTCTGCGGAAGGGGTTGCGCGCGCAATCTGAGGTGGGGAAGAGCGTACAAAGATACGTCCCACGAGCGAAAAATCCCAACGATGCCGGAATCACGTGACTGGGGTGAGGCGCGGTTGCCCTGGCCGGCTCCCTCCCCCCACTGCTGAGGGAACGGTCAGTGGTCACGCGGGGCGGAGCCTCGCGCTCTCAGTCGTGGTCCCGTGGCGGAAGGAGCAGGTTCCCTGCGCCCCGCCCGTCCCAGCCAGTGCAGCCGGCGTTGGGCCGCGGGCCGCTCGGGGCCTCCCCGTTCCGCCGGCGCTCCTCGGCCGAGCCCTTACTACAGGTCGGGGACGTGCCTGCGCCGCCCTCCCTTGCGGCCTCGTGCTGACTGCCCCGGGAGCTGGCGTCTTGCGAGGGCGCTGGTGTGGAGCTGCCGCCAGCCCAGACCGGCCTGGCCTGGGAGCCCAGGTGTGTGACCTGTAACACGGCGGCGCAGGACTCCGGCCCACGGTGCTATTCCAGCGACGTATGACCCCCCCCTCCCCCGCGCCTTCCCCCTCAGTCAGTAATATGCGTTTTCCCTACTCAGCTGCCTAAATGTACAGTGATTTACAGCAAATTCAGCTATCCGGTGACGTACCTAACGCCTCTCCCCGAAGACAGCCCTGCTGGTGCTTTTGGAAGAAGTGTATATTAAGGAGAGAGGTGGACAGAGGGTCCCATTTGTGAGGGGAGGTAGGGAAAAGAGGATGGAGACCTGACTGGGGGGCTGGGAGACAAAGCAGCAGTGAGGCATGTGGCCTGGATTGGCTGGGGAATGAAGGGTGATAATAGATTGAAGGGTGGCAGTTTTGCAACAGAAAAGCTTCAAAACAGACTCCAAAGAGAAACTGCTGAGCTTGAATTAATATGCAAACTAGATACCATTAAGAAAAGGAGTACTTGTGGCACCTTAGAGACTAACCAATTTATTTGAGCATGAGCTGTAGCTCACGAAAGCTCATTCTCAGATAAATTGGTTAGTCTCTAAGGTGTCACAAGTACTCCTTTTCTTTTTGCGAATACAGACTAACACGGCTGTTACTTGGATACCATTAACTTGGGTTTGAACAGAGACTGGGAGTGGCTGGGTCATTACACATATTGAATCTATTTCCCTATGTTAAGTATCCTCACGCCCTCTTGTCAACTGTCTAAATGGGCCATGTTGATTATCACTAAAGTTTTTTTTCTCCTTCTGATAATAGTTCATCTTAAATAATTAGCCTCTTACAGTTTGTATGGCAATGTCCACCTTCTCTGTATGTGTGTATATATATCTTCTTACTGTCTGTTTCATTCTGTGCATCAGATGAAGTGGGCTGCAGCCCACGAAAGCTTATGCTCAAATAAATTTGTTAGTCTCTAAGGTGCCACAAGTACTCCTGTTCTTTTTGCAGATACAGACGAACACTGCTCTACTCTAAAACAGACCTAGGTAGTTCTGAATGTGGGCAAAGAGCTTAAATTTGATATAGAGGGGCATGGGAGCCTAGCCAGGGATTTGGAGTGGGGCTGTACATGATCAGGCTAAAGCAAATGCTTTTTCTTTTTCTGGTGCTATTTTGGATCGTTTCAAGGGGCATGAGCAAAATTGTGGGAGGCCAAAGAGAAAAATATAGGAATCAAAGTGGGAAGTAGAATAATAGAACTGGACCTCGAGAGGTCATCTAGTCCAGTCTCCAGCACTCGTGGCAGGACTAAGTATTATGAGACCATTCCTGATAGGCATTTGTCTAACCTGCTCTTAAAAATACCAGTGATGGAAATCACACAACCTGCCTAGGCAATTTATTCTAGTGCTTAACAAAATAGTCAGCATCTGGGCAAAAGGTTTTGTGGTGGAAATAAAGAGCTTCAGTGGAGTTACATGAGGGGTGAATATGGCCCAGTTACTTGCATTTTAACTAACTTGATTCTGTAATAATGATTGTTTTCAGAGTAACAGCTGTGTTAGTCTGCCTTTGCAAAAAGAAAAGGAGTACTTGTGGCACCTTAGAGACTAACCAATTTATTTGAGCATGAGCTTTCGTGAGCTACAGCTCACTTCATCGGATGCATACCGTGGAAACTTCATCAAGTTGGGCCATTTCCAACACAAATCCAGGTTTTCTCACCCTCCGCCCCCCCCCCCCCCCCACACACACAAACTCACTCTCCTGCTGGTAATAGCCCATCCAAAGTGACCACTCTCTTCACAATGTGTATGATAATCAAGGTGGAAATAATTTGTGCAGGAAATGGCCCACCTTGATTATCATACACATTGTGAAGAGAGTGGTCACTTTGGATGGGCTATTACCAGCAGGAGAGTGAGTTTGTGTGTGTGTGTGGGGGGGGGGGGGGGGCGGAGGGTGAGAAAACCTGGATTTGTGCTGGAAATGGCCCAACTTGATGATCACTTTAGATAAGCTATTACCAGCAGGACAGTGGGGTGGGAGGGGGTATTGTTTCATGGTCTCTGTGTGTGTATAATGTCTACTGCAGTTTCCACGGTATGCATCCGATGAAGTGAGCTCTAGCTCACGAAAGCTCATGCTCAAATAAATTGGTTAGTCTCTAAGGTGCCACAAGTACTCCTTTTCTTTTTAATAATGATTGTATGTATATATAAGTTGCTTTGGTCCTTTTAACAATTACTTCCATTAATTTACCATGAAAGGGACAACCAGGGCCAAAGGGGGAGAGTATTTCAAAGGCACAAATGCAGTTAGGCACCTAACCCCAATGTTACCATTATGTGATATTATCTCAATTCTCACATAATTGATGTTTTTAAAGCCTGAGCTCTTAAAGTCAAATATTAGGGTTGCATTTTTTTACTAGCTCTAATACAGACTTCCTCTGTAACCTTAATCAAAGTCACTTAATTTTACTATGCTTTAATTCCCTCATGAGTACAATGGATATAATAAAACGTAATGTGAGTCTTTCTTAATTATTAATTGTATTTCCTGGTTATATCGGAAACTAGAAGTACATGTGCTAAAATATCAAACCAGTTAAAAAGGCTACGCTGATGGTGTGTTGGGCGTGACCAAAAGCAAAACGTAATGGCAATCGGGAGCCTGCTCTCAGAAGATTTCCAGCATATACAGATTTGCAAGTGTGGGAGGTTCTGATAAAGGTCCATATTGTGGAGGATGCTTTCCTAAACAAAACTAAATTTCAGATCTTTTGAGATTTGCCTTATTACTTGCACTTGCTTCCAGACTCATTTGAGTATATTTGTCGTCATCTGCATAATTGGAAAGGTTACCAATTTAAGACTAATTTACTTTTACAGATGATATGACAATACTGATTTTATATAATGGAAATCACTTGCTTAAATTACTAAAAAAGCTAGGTTGTACTGTGAGCCAAATCTGTTGGGTAACATTCAGTATGACACCTCTGAGAAGTCAAAAACATGAAACTTTTCTATTAAGATTCCAAAATGAGCAGAACAGGAGCAGCAAGGTAATTCATATGCAAATGTGGTAATTGCTTGGATACAAAAGTTCAATTTTGCTATGAAATTTTCAATGTTGGGTTTTTTTAAGTTGGAGAATCCATAGGAAATGAGTCAGTTTGTGTTGAGAGTAAAAGTGATGACTATCTCAGGGTAAGAAACTATTACTGCTTAAGGAATCCTTGCCTTATATAATAAAATTAAATTTAATTTAGTGCTCATGAAAGTAACTGAAGACAATGGAAGGCCTCAAATTTATGTGCAGAGTAGGTACAGCTCCAGCAATAACCATCCATGCTATCCCCACCACTGGGTCTGATTGTCTTCTTGCAATAGGTTTAGAATAGTACAGTTCCACTGATTTTAGAGTCATTATTTCTATTTTAGATTGGTTTATGTAAGGGGGTATTAGTCCAATTGTATTCCAACCATTTATGGGATGAGTGTTTTAGATACTCTTTGCTAATACTGCCAACAAACATGTCGGTTACTGCCATTTATTATGGTAGTTTTGTTGTTTGGAATTTTGATCAATTTGCACTCACGCATATAGCATCTTTCAGTGTTCTCTGTTCTCACAATACTCATGTGAGCGTTAAGTATGAATATCTGCATTTTACAGGTAAAGGTCTAGAGCATCCCCTCTCAAGGAATAACCTTCAGGAGGTAGGCTGGGGGAGGAGTATCTTCTCATATTGCTCTCCGTTCAGCTAATGTTGTTCTCACAATACATACTAGAGCTTCCTCTGATGGCCCACTGATGTTACTTCCTGAAAATCACTTTGATGTAATAGTGATAGATATCCAGTAGCTTGCTTCAAGCATCTGAAGTCCAGAAAGTGTACCCTGTCTGGGGGTTGCTTCTTTAGAAGAAACTGGGATTCCATTACGGCTTATAGATACAGCCATAATGGTGGTGTTTCTGGAGAGCAGCAAGATGTAGCTGGGTTTTCCTTTGTTCTTTAACTGTCAAATCAGGATGCTGGTTCACCAAATGGCTGAAGAATATAGGCTATGAGTACATAAGCACTAGGGAACAGGGAGAGAGATACATCAGCAATCAACTCATGTCTGGGAAATACTGATGCCAGTGGGCAAAATCAACCCCACAAATGTCAGAGCCTTCAAAAAGAGGCTCTTGCCCCTAGCAAGAAGGGAGGAAGCAGCATGAGATTTGAAAATGCTGCACCTGGAGAGAATGCAAAAAGAAAAACTAACAGGAAGAGTGGGTGAGAGAGAATCGGGAGCTAAACATGTACCCACAAGAAATAGCAGGGAAGAAACACAAAAGGAAAGGCTGCGATTAAAATGACCTGACAATGCAGCTGAGGAGGATACTGATATCCTGATTTCTGCTATGTTGGCAGCTACCAGAGAAGTTCAATGCCGGAGAAGCTGCCTGTCCCACAGATGTCTCCATTCTCTACTTTCACCTTCAGTGGGATTTGTTTGATGATGAAGAACGGGCACAGCTTTCTATCAAGACTTTAGTCTCCAAGTCCTATAGCTTTAGTTGCTTTTTGTGAGGTTCTAGATAGCCAGAGTGGATAAAAACTCCCCTCCAGACTCTCAATCATATATCCATTCATTCATCTACTCATTGTCTAGAGGGAGGAGAATTAATTCACAATACAGAGATTTTTCTGGGGGGAAAAAGAGACCATATTGAGGAGAAAAAAACAAGACTACACAAAGTAAGCCGAATACTCCATTGAAAAATGTCATCTACTATTTAGTTATATATAATCTTGTTTCAGATTTATTTTGGTTAATAAAATTTAAACTTAGAGCTGTTGAGTATGTACAGTACCATAGTTAGCAACTTAAGTTTCCAACAGACTCATGGAGAATATACTGTGGGTAAAACTGATTGATCAAAATTTCTTAACTCCTGAGTCAGCAGAACACTTAAGAATGTTAGTAATCCCACTGACTTTGGTAAGGCTCATTTGCTTAAAGTTAAGCAAATGTGTAAATGCATTGTTGAATTGGGACTTTAACCTATATATATATTATTTGCATTATATTCACCCTTATATAGCTTGGGACGCTACATTACATAGATACAATGATTTTCTAATGTATGCCTGCACTAATAACACAATCTCCAAAAATAAAACTGTAATCTCTGCCTTCAAAACCCAGCAAAGAACTTAATCAAGGACTGGATAGTAATACAGGTTAAAAAAACCCTATCTTCCTCATGGTCCAGTGTGGTATAAGGATAACAGAACAAGTCCTCTGATGTGCTCTTGACGTAATTTGTGTTAGATATCTAACCAAAGAAGCAACCCCCCGCCCCACCACACACACACACACACACACAAAAAAAAAAAAAAATATGCTTCCGTGGAATACTTCTAACCTCATCCGGGTCCTCCAAAACACTCTCTTCTAACAATTGACCCACTTAACAATATTTACTTACTCTAAACATTGATTAGTAAACCAAGCAAATCTTAGCTTCCTCTCCAATAATATAATCAACAAATTCATACTTTGTCTATCAGGCAACACGTCTGCTGTATATTTTGATTTTTTTTATTTTCAGTGCTGTAGGAACAAAACCTGGATGGAATCACTAAACAGACATGCTGCCAGTTATACAACAAAATTAGTTTGTAGTAAAAGAAAACAGGTTACTAAACAACGTGTAACCAAACAAAAAATATTTTGAATTAAGATAGTCTTCTCTTGAGAAGAAAACCAGCTGCCATGCTGCAGTCAGAGATGAATTTTCCAGATGTTAATCTTTTTCCCGCGTAGTGTTGGCAGTTTTCCAACAAAACTGATTTTTCACCTCTCTCAGGAAAACCTATGTTAATATACACGACAATTTAAATCCATGCTCTGTCTGAGTGGTCTTTTAGGAATTATAGCCATATTAAAAAAAAATGTACAAAGAGTGAGGGTTGCTACCACACTCATTCTGAAACTCAGAACCACCTTTTGCCCCACTCCTAAACTCCCAGCCTTCCCCAGACCCCACAGTTTTCTACTGCCCACTCCTTTCCAGAGCTCCATGGCTCTTGCCTTATACCCCTGAAGATCCACCTTCATCCAAGGCTCTCAGCCTGTCCCATGGCTTCTTGCTACCCACTCCCAACACTTGCCCTGATCCTTCTACTCTTGCCCCCATCCTCTCCTGAACAGCTGCTCACATCCTGCTTTCCCACTCTTCTTTAAGCTCCACATCCTCTTGCCACCCTTCCCTGAATGCCAGAGCCTCTCATCCCTCTCTCCAGCCACCCACTGTTGCCTACAAATCCCTCATTCTCTCCTCAATATCCCCCAAACTCTATCCACACGCTGCTCTCTTCCCACACACTTCCGTCTCACCCATATCCCACACTGACTTCACTGGAAGTCTTTCCATTGACTTAAATAGGCTCTGGGCCTTAGAAGTGTCACTTTTGTTTCAGACTGAGCAGATCAGAGGTGGCAAACTATGGCCCATGGGCCACATCCAGCCCACGGGACCGTCTTGCTTGGCCCTTGAGCTCCTGGCCCAGGAGGCTCGCCCCCAGCCCCTCCCCAGCAATGCTCTGGGCAGCGGAGCAGCGAGCTCTGCTGGCAGCACAGCTGCAGAGCCTGGCCTGACCCGGTGCTCTGTGCTGCACAGCTGCCTGTCCTGGTGCAGCCGCGCTGCCAGCCACCAGTGCTCCTGGCAGTGTGGTCAGGGAGCAGGGGGGTTGCATAGCGGGAAGAGGAGTTTCGGGGTGGTGGTCAGGGAAGTTATAGGGCGGGTTACAGGGTGGTTGAATGGGGGCGGGGGTCCCGGGAGGGCAGTTAGGAAGGAGAGGGGGGGTTGGATGGGGTGGCTAGGGGTAGGGGTAGGGGTTCTGGGGACAGGGAGAAGGGGTGGTTGGATGTGGCATAGGTCCCAGGGGGCCGTCAAGAAGGGGCGGGGGGTTGGATGGCGTGGCAGAGGGCAGTCAGGGGCTGGGGGTCCAGGGGCGGTTAAGGAGATGGGGGGGTTGGATGGGGCAAGGGTCCCAGGGGGGCAGTTAGGAAGGAGAGCGGGGGAGTTGGATGGGGTGGTGGGGGGGCAGTTGGGGTGGGGGGTCTGGAGGCAGTCAGGGAACAGAGTCGGGGCCGGATGTGGCAGGAGTCCCGAGGGGGCTGTCGGGGGTGAGAAGCCGGGGGGGGAGGGGGGGTTGGATAGGGGTCTGGGGCTGAGCCATGCCTGGCTGTTTGGGGAGGCACAGCCTCCCCAACTGGCCCTCCATACAATTTCAGAATTCCTATGTGGCCCTCAGGCCAAAAAGTCTGCCCGCCCCTGGAGTAGATCATGCTCTGGTATAGCTTACATAAGCAAAAGTAATACCTTTTTGGTACCTCAAAAAGCTATTAGAAAGTCAACCCTTATGTGTTACTGAATATTTTTAAATCAGTGCTCATGAAAACTAGGGTTATTCCATTGACAAACATTCCTCTCAAACTTTCCTCTTCACATTTGAACTTAAATTTATAAAACAGTTAAAAAAAATCCTCAGGTTTTAGAATGGAAGAAAAAGTGTTTTACTTAAAATGAAGACTAAGAATTTATCTGACTGAACGTCTCTTGCATTTTCTTTATACAGTACAACTGAATTGAATCTGAAGTATTACTGAATCCATTACATTGTTTTTACTTAAATAGCTACACACCTGCAGCTCAGTTGAAATGGTGTGACATTGAGTGATCAAAGTGAAATAAAATAATGAATGAAAGGAAGCATTCATTTCTGGTAATAGATGGTTTGACAGTATGGTCTTAAACTACCTCACATCAAAACCAGCCATAAAAATATTCTGGCTTTTAAGCTGTAGCATGACAATTAGATTCCAGCATGCCACAAGCCAGGACATAACATGTCAGTCTCTTCATTCCATGTCACAAAATGCTTCAACCTCGTCTCAGATTTAGTATCAGTTATTTCCATTCTGTTGTTTTCTCACAGTGATCTGAAAGTTAGTGAAAATGAGAAATATCAATATTTTGTCATGTTAAAAGCCTGCATTTCTAGACTAATGTCATTTATTTCAGTACTCATGTCCTCCAGAGTAGTGGTTCTCAACCCGGGGTATGCATACTGCTGTGGGTATGGGGAGGTCTTCCAGGGGGTACAGAAACTCATCTAGATATTTGCCTAGTTTTAGAACAGGCTACATAAAAAGCACTAGAGAAGTCAGTGCAAACTAAAATTTCATACAGATAATGACTTGTTTTACTACACTATACACTGAAATGTGAGTACAGTATTTATATTCCAATTGATTTATTTTATAATTATATGGTAAAAATGAGAGTGTAGGCAATTTTTCAGCAATAGTGTGCTGTGACACTTTTGCATTTTTATGTCTGATTTTGTAAGCAAATAGTTTTAACGTGAGGTGAAACTTGGGGTATGCAAGACAAATCAGACTACTGAAAAGGGAACAGTAGTCTGGTAAGAGCGAGAGCCACTGCTCCAGAAAGTGGCATGTATTCATATGGTGTCCCTGAATGATGAATTTGCATTTAGATCTCTTGTTTAGCTGAAAAATATGTATAAAACCCAAATACTCCTATGAAGCTTGAAAACAAGATAGAACAGTAATTTAGACTTGCTAACCCTCAATCCTGAAGTCTTTACAAAGGCTGGACTACAGTTACTTTCCATGAGCATCATTTGCCAGCAGACTGTAGATTCAGGCCCTGATCTGGCTCTACAGAGAACCTCATTTCATATAGTAGCACACTATTTGCCTTGTCCTCTCTTCATGTATTTGTTTTCTCCCCATCTCCTGATATGCATAAATTGTCAGCACTTTGTGTACAGGGCCCAGTGCAATACAGCCTTGAATTCTATTTGGAGCTTCTAGGTGCTACCGCTATACAAATAATGTAATTAGCTTAAAATGCCTGGATTTTTTTAACCAAAGTCACCAACTATTGAGGCTAGCGAACACCAAAGTGAAGGGCAAAATATTGTCAGATTGTAAAAGCACAGGTGAATTTACTTAACTAATAGGGTAACTTTTACAAAAGCTTCTGAAGACCACACTGTGATCTTGAACTGCATATGGAACTCCCGTTGATAGCAGTAGTAGGTCAACTGGGGATCTGAGCAGTATCACAATATATGTGTTGCAATATAGATGTGAGAAGAGAACTTGGCCTTAAATATTCCAGTTATCAGAGCAGATCTCAAATAGAGGGCAAGCTAAATTTTATTTAGCAAGAGACAGTCTTTTACACTAAAAGAAATAAAAATTGACAAAGCTTCTTGTCTATACATTCATTTTGCATTTATTTCTAGGCACTGTAATCCCAGAAAAATATAGACAAATATGGGGAAATTCAGAGAAAATGAAGAGTGATCGGGAAGGAATGACTAAAAGAGAAAATACGAATAGCATGGTGAAGTGATGTCTAAAAGTAGATTTGATAGCCATCTTCAAGGTATAATGGTGGTTATGGATGCCCGGTGTCTAGTAGACTCTGGTCTGAAAATACAGACATGTATCAGCCAAGACTCATTGGGTTCATTTTAGTTATACCATACACTCCAAACATGAAGAGTAATAATTCAAGGCAGTAAAAGTATATCATTAGAAGAAATATGAAATTAACCTTCTGAAAATTTAGGTGAATATCAGAAAAAGCTGTCTGATAGTGACATCTATTAGACTGTGGAGTAGTGTCTCAAAAGAAGTGGTGGAAAACTGAGCACTGGCTGCATATTAAACAAAATTAGATGAATCATTAGAAAAGTATATAGTAGGAAATAATCCTGTATCAGTAGAGAGATGGACTAAATTATCCCAGGCCAAGTCACAGGAGCCAATCCTTACTCAGGGTAATAGTCTCACTAACTTCATTGAGGAAGGACACTCACACAATAAAGGGCTGGGCCTGTAATAGATGAATCTCATCTTTAATTTCTAGGATTCTGTGAAATCTTTTGCCAGATAGTTAGATTTCAATTGCTAGCTAATAGATTATAATTTAACAAAAACCCAACACCAGCTGTGTTAAAACTCATTACTCATAAAAAATAGCTCTAAAAATGAAGAAATGTCTGCTTCTTTACATGACAATATTACTTAGGTTTCTCAATTTTTCACTCACATAAATGTACCATAAAAGGAAGATCCTAACTTATTGTAGTTCTCATCAGTGGCAATTACTTTATGTATCTAATATGGTTCACAAATTAATACTCCAGCCTGAGGAGTGTATAGCACAGTCAAATAGCCTATGACATTCGTCTAATTCTATTCTCTTAAGGTTCTTATACTGCACTCATCACTGTCATATTTGAAAGATTTCCAGAGTTAGAAAATAAAACAAGGAAACTAATGTCTGTCATGCAGGGTTTCCTCTTCATTTTTCACTCCAGTCAGAAAAATTGCATGCATGGCACTCTCTCTCTTTTCAGGTAAGTTAGTACTATGTGTTATTTGTGAGGGAAAGATCAAGGAAATGCATGTTGCATCTGGATCAGAATGTTACATGTTTGTGGGTTTTTTTGAGCTGCCACAGTAATGAGTGTAATGCTGTATGATTGAAAATGACTATTTATATTTTTTCCATGGGTGTTGTAGCCTATGCAATTGCAATGAATTTTATACAAAGTGTCATACAAGAAGTAAATGGAAAAGTTACAATCTGTCTTATATGATTATCCTGGTTTAATCCATGTATCATCTTTGTATCTGAAGTTATGAATACTGTCTATGTATCTGTATGTCAGACATGTGTTGTATGTCTGGGTAACACCACCCTGAGAGATTTACATCAAGGCTAGACAGCTGTGTGTTGATGGTCCATTAAGGACATTAAGCTCACAATGGGCCATTGAAACTCATCCCTCCCAGTAAGCTTTTCTTGTGGACACCTCAGAAACAATATGGGCAATGGCTGCTCCTGTGAGTCAGTAAAGCACAAGTGAGGACATGACCCTGGACTCCAACTTTCCATACTCAGGGGCTGAGGACTTTGTTTGGGATAGTAAACTTCCATGCACATGGCAAAGGATATAAAAGATAGTTGAGGCATTTCCATTTTATCCCTTGCCTGTTCCAGTTCTCTGGACTGTGGATTTACAACTAAAAGGAGTGTCTTGAACTATGGACTGAGGACCTTTCAATCTTTTGGAAGTTACCAGAGAGACTTTTACAAGCCAGCAGTCTATTCCATCACTGCTACGAACCTGATATAAGGACTTTTCAAACATTTGCATATATATGATCTATTAACCATTTATACTCTCTTTTCTTAATAAATCTTTAGTTTACTAAGGATTGGTTGACAGCATGATATTTGAGTAAGATGTGACCTGCGAGTAGGTGTGCCTCATCCTTTGGGATTAGTAGAATCTCTCAGATGGGTTTCAGTAACCTCTCACTATATTAGACCTGTTTGTCTGGATGGGAGCCAAGGGCTGGAATGCCTAAGGGGGACTGTATTTGTCTTCTGTTTAACCAATGTGGTATTGCAGAAGGTCTGTTGTTATTGGCTTGGTGAATCTAATTATAGAATAAACCACCAGTTTTTGGGGATTGTC
Source organism: Lepidochelys olivacea (assembly GCF_965140295.1). Lineage (NCBI taxonomy): Eukaryota > Metazoa > Chordata > Testudines > Cheloniidae > Lepidochelys > Lepidochelys olivacea. The sequence goes on along the minus strand of NC_140421.1, from coordinate 50,088,582 downwards.
TGCCATGATTCTTGCAGTCTGCCCTGAGTGTGGCATTCTCAGTGTGGTCCATTCCAGGCACCTGGTCACAATCAGTTCCACAGTCTGGGGCCAGCCCATGGGAAAAAGCCTCTGTCCCCTGCACAAATAAGCACCATTCTAGTAATAAGATGTTCCCCAATTGGTCCTGAGGAGCATAAATATCAAGAGCAGTCAAGCTTCCAGATGATGAAGTGCTTAGGTATCTTTAGCTCAGATCATTGAGAGTTTTGAAAATAATGCAGTAAATAAACAATGTTATTCCATGTATGTTTTATGCATTCAAGAAAGGAATAGCTGATTCATGGTGATATGTTTATATACACAAAAGCAAAGGGAAGGAGCAAAGAGCAGATCCTGGGCCTGATCTAAAGCCCACTGAAATCAATGGGAGTTTTTCTATCAATAGGCTTTGGATCAGGCTTCTATGTATGAAAGAATATGGTCTTTTGCACTTCCTTTATATAGTCTATTTCTAAACAATGTTATTTTTATATATATATATATATATAAATAACATTGTTTAGAAATAGACTAAATGAATGATAAGACTCAGGTTCAAAAACAATCCTGTTTAGGGAGGCGTAAATTGAAATATATTTTAATCAGTTGTGAATGATGAAAAACCCCAGAGCATAGTTCCTGAGAGTATCTTATTAAATCAAAAGGAATCAAAATCAAATTTAAACTGGCTATTTTGCTTTTACAGTCTAAGAAACTTGTTGTACAGGACAATAATTTTAACCTCAGGAGAATGTTTCAGGCCTGGTTACTTGCTAGGAACAGCAACAGCCACAAAGTGTCACTGTTCTGCTATGCTCAAAAATGAAATCCTGCATAAAACTGCAAATTCCGTTCTGTTACAGTTTGTGGGGCCAGATTCTCTCTATTATACTGGTGCACACATGCAGTCAGTGGGATTGTACCATTGTAGCTAAGGAACTCTTAGTTTCAGGTGAGTTATGTGATTGTTCTCAGAATATTGTCTTTTGCCTTACCCAGTAATTCAGTATCTCATTGAAAAGTTTGTTATGTCTCCTATCTATTGTCCTAGCTCGCTCAGAGCTAGGACTTTTCTGTAGAGTCTTTGAACTCTACAGAATTCTTTATAGAAATATATCCATGCTATAATTCTATAGGATATGTTTAAAATTCAAAGGCAGGATATCATTCTCTAGTAAATTCTACAGGTTCTTAGAATAATTTTTCTAGAGCCCTATTACATTTCTATAAACCTTATTTTTCATCACTGCTAAATACAATAGGACTTTCTCATTTGGGGCACCATACAGAATCAGCTCATCAAGGAACAGGAACATATTTTCCAGGGGCCGACTTACTATATGCACTGAGTCTTGCAACTCAGCTCATCACCATGACCATTCTGAGGCATGTTATGTTTCTGATGCCTTGGCATTGGGATCATTATCATCAACTACTTTACTATTGGATTCTCCAACATCTTTGTATTGGGCTATGATGGGGTGAGCCCTACAAGAGCTGTGTTGGGTTGAGTGGGCCTGATCAGTTAATTAGGCTGCAAATAGGAGAGCTTTAGGCCAGAGTAGCTGGTTGGAGAGAGGCTCACCTGTGCAGGAACAGGTGGGGTCTACAAAGCCAGGTAGCAGGGTACAGACTGGGTGGCTGCTGAGAAAGGGCAGTCGCTCCCTGGGAAGATGGAGGAGTGTTTGGGGGCTGCTGGTAAAGGCTGCAGGAAGTCGGGCAGCAGTCGCTCCCTGGGGACAGGGTGGTGGGTTCTTGGAGCTGGTACACCCAGAGAGAGAAGGGGAACCAGAGAGTAGGAAGCAGTCCAGGGAAGGAGTAGTGAAGGCAGAGGGAGAGGAAACTCAGAACTGCTGAGCTAAGGGTCCCTGAACTGGAACCTGGAGTAGAGGATGGGTGTGGGTTCCCCTACCAGCCACTGAGGACAAAGCATAGACCTGAGGCAGTGAATGGGAAGACTGCCTAGGACTGCTGATGGAGTGTACCCTGGACAGGGGAATGCTGAGTGGCATAGCCAGAGGGTTAAGTCATGAAGGAGATGCTGAGGGTCCTGGAGCAAGAGAGGAGCTGCAGACCAGAGATAGAAAGACAGAGTGATGGCGTGTAAACTGCAGAAGGGGGCATCTACCTCAGTTATTCCACAGCGTGACCAGGAGGAGGTGCCAGTGTAGGGGTGAGTGGAGCACCCCATGACATCGGCATAGATGATCCTGTGCAGGGCTTCTCTGTGTCAGGTGGTCCATCCTTGGGGATGGCTACAAGTATTTGATGTCTTGACACTGGCTGCTTTGGTGTTAGATGCATAGAGGTGACGGTCACATGTGTGAATGCCACTGTCTCATTGTTAGGTATGCTGTTATTGGATTCCTGGGTGCTAGGAAGTCAGGACTGTCAGCTGTTTGTGCACCATCTGTTCTTTTACTCCAAGTGACAGTCTCCTGATCATGGAGTCTTTGTGTCCCCTCTTAGGATACAGGCCTTTCCTACTTCTTTTTCTCATGTCTTGTGTGTACTATACCTAGGTAAGATCGGTCCTCTGATCTGCAGGCTTTCTAAGTCAGCCTCATTGTCATTTGGGAACCTGAAGTCAGTCCAGGATCCTTGTCTCTCAGGGCTCTAGTCACTCCATCTTCTGCAATGTTGCGCCTGAATCTTGGTTCACTTCTGATTTATGAGTTCCTCCAAAGTCCTTATCCCTGTGGACTTTGCTGCTCTTGGATGAAGTGTGCTTAGATGAGTGGGATCCAAAAGACTACAAAAGGCTTTCAAGCAACTATCTGAATTGGACTCACAATTTCTGAAATTAAATAAATAGTTTCTGTCTGTAAACAGATAATACTACAGATAATATTAAGCGTAACTCACTTTCCACCCAGAGATTGCAGAGTTTGATCTGTTTAGACATACATTCTTGTTATGAGCTTGCAATGATTCTTCTACTACTACAGTAAGATGTTAGCATATTCTAGAAAGTCAGAAGGCGCTTCTACTGTATGTCTCACAAATCAACTGCCAATCCATCGATCGCCGCGTGTCGATCCCCCAGTAAGTGTAGACAAATCCTTAGTTTCATCATTGTAAAATGGGAATAATAGTACCTCACTCCCTGATCGGTGTTGTGAGGCTCAATTCATTGCGATGAACTTTGAGATCCATGGGCAAGGTGCTATAGAAGTTCAAAGTTATTATGAAAAATGATATGTCAATCTCAAAAGGCGCAGAGTTCATGTTTGGTTTAGATAACTAACCCAAGACATGACAACTACTGTACCTGATCCTCTGAAGTCTGCATTCTCCCTCATGAGAATTCTGGTGTTCCTTCTTTCCGGTCAGGTTGTAAATAACACAAGAACAGCCTCTGTATTTCTGGTATTGGCCCAAATTGGGAAGCATCGAGATTGACAAAAATGGAAAAAAAGTACTGCATTTAAACTTTTTGAACTTTGGATCAGCTCTTTCTTGTTTTCTAAATCAGAACTAATTCACCCAGCCCTAAATATCATGGTAAAACATTAGAGCCTTTTGTTTGGTGCCTTTGGGGAGTACATTTCATTGTTTCTCCCTTCACTGAAGTCATAGTAAAATGAGAAGCTATGGGCTTGTCTACACTTGAAACACTGCAGGTTTCAGAGTAACAGCCATGTTAGTCTGTATTCGCAAAAAGAAAAGGAGTACTTGTGGTACCTTAGAGTGGCAAAGCTATAGTGAGTGCTTCAGTGTAGACACAACCTGGGGTTCTCCCGTGAGTGCAGGTAATCTACCTCACAACCAGTGGCAGCTAGATTGACAGAAGAATTGTTCCATCAACCTACCACTGTTTTCACCAAGGTTAGTTCCTCAGAGGTGTGGATTTTTCACAGACGTGAGTTATGTAGCTGGGTTGACCTAACTTTTTAGGGTAGACCAGACCTACATGTGTAAGTCAGAACAGTTTTCAGGCTCCCCGGAAGGTGGCAGTAAACACCTACTGTACACGGAACAAGTCCTGGAGAGTGCATAATAACAATTCCACTCTGCTCCAGCATTTAGTTTGCTTCCCTTATTTTACTAACATAAGCACCGCTGTAATCATTAAAAGAGAATGAGCTTGAGCAGACGCACGTGACAATTTGAGCGTACAATTCCTCAGTTCTTTCTGGGATTTTCTTTTCTGTCACCATATTGCCAACAGGGCCATATTTTTTGTTTGGTCTTTCCTCCCTGAGTATTAAGTTCAAAATCACTTCCAGAATGTAAGCCACAGAAGTGGGGAAAATTAAGGAATAGTAATACGAATAAACTGTCTACCTCTGAGAAAATGCTTAGTACAAAGACATTGGAATGATTAGATATCGTTTTTTTAACTTTAGTTTTCATTAACAATAATAATAATAATAATACCTAGAGCTTGTATACCACTTTTCATTAGCAGATCTCAACGTGATTAACAAAGTGATTATCATTATCTTTATAATCGAGATAGGGAAACTGATACACAGAGAGGTGAAGTAACTTGCTCAAGATCACCCAGTAGGCTAGTAGCAAAACTGGAAATAGAATCCAGGTCTTGAGTTCCAGTACATTGCTCTATTCATTAGGCATCACTGCCTCTCCTTTAGCACTTACCCAATTTTGTGTACACCTGGGGACACTTTAAGTTGGGGTTTCTTAGTGTTCATTCACAGGGCTAGCCCTCAGCATTTGCAAACCCTGTGACCACAGGGAGTTCCATTATGCTCCGAGGAACCTGAATTCAAGCAGGGTCGAAAGTGAGTCAAGTTTTCCCCTTCTCTTAGATAGTATTCAATGTTCAGAAGGCCCCATATGACCTCAGGCCAGCCTTATCATTAAAATTTAAAATTTCTGACCTGATGCTCCTGCGTAACAACAGCATTTGCACTGAAACAAGTGAAGTTTCATTGGTGTAAATGGGATCTGAATTAGGGCCAATATTCTTACAGCTGTAGCATTTTCTTCATTTAACAGTTAAAAAGATTTAGGAAGGAACCACTACATTTGAAAGAATATACAGGGGTGGAGAGTAGCCTCTTTTTCTTTTTCTTTTTTCTTTTTTACACTTAGAAAGCTAGATAATATGATAAAACTGCTTGTTTGGCCTTAACAATATGCAAACAACATTGCAAAGAGCTGTAAAAGCCATGGACAGCATTCCCAACAGAAATATATTAACATACTTTCATATTACAGTAGTACTTTGTGGTCTCTTTTAGGATTTCAGTTAGTATGTGATTGGATGTGTTGTAGCTAGTAAAAGAGGTAGACACACAAATATATTTTACATTAATATACTTTTGAACCATGTTACTGAACATTATTACTGACAGAGTATTATAACAACTGAGTAATACCAAAGCAAAGCATCACTCGTTTAGCTCTCCACAAGCATTCTACAAGTTCACACAGTAACACCATTTTGTGCATGTACGAACACTGACTTGTGTTTCAGAATTAAAGGGAAATATATATCCATTCCTCAGTACATTTATGTAACTTCTGTTAATGCTCATGGGAATTACTCACATGCAGCTTGGTGGGAGAATAAACTGCCAAGCTGTTAATTAAAATGTGCTTTTCTGAGTCACTTGCTGGTTGCCAATACCTTGCTGAAAGAATGGGAGCCGAATAATCAAATGTCATAAGCCAATCACAGGCCCCGTATATTAGTTTAACATGAAGAAAATGTTTAATGATTAAACAATAAAGGCCAACTCTGACCCCTCTTGTATCACAGCATTTGGAGAACAAAAAGAACCGGTGAGCCTAAAAAATGGGTGTACCGCAGACGCCTAGACATGAAGTCCTAGTCAGACAGACCTACCTATGGGCAGATCCTCAGCTGGTGTAAATTGTCATTACTACATTTCAGTGGAATTATGACAGTTGATACCAGCTGAGGTTGTGCCCACATCATCTAACTCCCCAGGAGTTTTGGATTAGGCAAAGGGAAAAGGAATATAGGTAATAAAAACAGTGCATGAGTTACCCTCACAAGTTAGCTGTGAAGATGTAGCTCTCCCAGAATGATGGAGGCATTGACCCTTATTCTTGCTAAAAGCTGGTTTGTTAGAGGAGAAGGAGGCACTGTAGAAGGCTTCTGTAGAAACAACAGATGTATATGTATGTTTTTGAGTCAGAATGATCTATGTTTAGAGTTTAGAGTACGAGAAGAAACAACAAAAGTGAAGTCAACATGAGAACTTGCAGTGGATGCATTCGCTGTAACATATTGTGCTTAACTGAACACAAAATGACTTCCTAGGTGAAACCCTGGCCCCATTGAAATCAGTGGCAAAACTCCCATTGACTTCAATGGGCCAGAATTTCTTACCCCATCTCTGCAGACGGCAGAAGCCTTAGAAGTAAAAAGGTACAGTACATAGTAAACAAAGACTTAAGTTATAGTACATAGCTAACTACTCCATGGTGCTTGGTTGGGCTCAGAAAGGGCCAGAAAGGAAAGGAAAAGTAGGGTTTCCTGTTATGTGGTTAGTCACCCCCTTCTTCTGAAGAGCTTCTGTCAGAATCAAGTAGAAGGATGACAGCACAGGTACAGGCATGCACAAAAATTCCCATCCACTCCCTGGCAGGCTTGCCAGCTGCAGAATTTTGCCACTGCTGAACCTCGATGTGGGCAAACTTTGTTCCCATGATGCAGAAAAACATTCTCTTGATTTCTCACTTAAATTTGCATATGGAATACATGAAAATTTACCCCCATACATGGTATTTAACTAGTAAATAGTAAAGTTTACCCTGATTTTTAAACCAGCATTCAAGCAGCTTGTTGAGGCAGTTTTTTCACTAATATGCATCTGATGGCTAACATCAAAGCTATAACAATCTTTCAGTTAGATATGATTTTCTAAAAAATGTAAATACGTAATTAGTATGTAATGGGCTGGGGAACTCTAGGAGGTAAATAGGTATTTATATAATTTTACACATATTGGAAGTATATCTATTTATACCCTTTAAAAATGTGTATTATTAACCCTACAAAATGGAGTGACAACTTCAGATTCCAGCCTATCTATTGGAGAAGTATTTGCATATATACATATTTATAGTTAAAACATGTATTTTTGCACGTACTCAGTACTGTTGAATGTCTCATTTTCTACTGGGTATATATGTAGTTAAGTTTGTAGAGTGTATTTTACATTTTGGAAATTTGCCTTTGGGTTCATTCCAGGTGACTGAATAGATAGTGTATATTTGATGTAATATGTGAGGGGAGAAAGGAGTGATTTAAGTTGTCAAGCACCAAGTAATTTTATACTAAAATTACTAAAAAATTGTAATCTAGAGACACAAGAATGGAAAATGCAATCTTACTAAGTCTCTCTCTCTCTCTCTCTCAATGCCAATTCAGAGATGTGCCCCCCCACTGTTTTAGTCACATGGGTTCTTTCTATGCCTTGGGGGACACCACAGTTAATGTTAAGCAAAATAATCACAATTATTCACAATCTCTTTCATTTTTAAAAAGAGAAAAAGAAAGAAAAGAAAACTGAAACTGAATACAATGAATAAACAGTTTTCAGAGTAACAGCCGTGTTAGTCTGTATTCGCAAAAAGAAAAGGAGTACTTGTGGCACCTTAGAGACTAACCAATTTATTAGAGCATAAGCTTTCGTGAGCTACAGCTCACTTCATCAGATGCATATCGTGGAAACTGCAGCAGACTTTATATATACACAGAGAATATGAAACAATACCTCCTCCCACCCCACTGTCCTGCTGGTAATAGCTTATCTAAAGTGATCATCAGGTGGGCCATTTCCAGCACAAATCCAGGTTTTCTCACCCTCCACCCCCTCACACAAATTCACTCTCCTGCTGGTGATAGCCCATCCAAAGTGACAACTCTTTACACAATGTGCATGACAATCAAGTTGGGCTATTTCCTGCACAAATCCAGGTTTTCTCACATCCCCCCCACCCCCATACACACACAAACTCACTCTCCTGCTGGTAATAGCTCATCCAAACTGACCACTCTTCAAGTTTAAATCCAAGTTAAACCAGAACATCTGGGGGGGGGGGTAGGAAAAAACAAGAGGAAACAGGCTACCTTGCATAATGACTTAGCCACTCCAAGTCTCTATTTAAGCCTAAATTAATAGTATCCAATTTGCAAATGAATTCCAATTCAGCAGTTTCTCGCTGGAGTCTGGATTTGAAGTTTTTTTGTTTTAAGATAGCGACCTTCATGTCTGTGATTGCGTGACCAGAGAGATTGAAGTGTTCTCCGACTGGTTTATGAACATTATAATTCTTGACATCTGATTTGTGTCCATTTATTCTTTTACGTAGAGACTGTCCAGTTTGACCAATGTACATGGCAGAGGGGCATTGCTGGCACATGATGGCATATATCACATTGGTGGATGTGCAGGTGAACGAGCCTCTGATAGTGTGGCTGATGTTATTAGGCCCTGTGATGGTGTCCCCTGAATAGATATGTGGGCACAATTGGCAACGGGCTTTGTTGCAAGGATAAGTTCCTGGGTTAGTGGTTCTGTTGTGTAAACAGTGTTTACTTCAGGTTCAGTTTCTTCTGTATTCCTCTCTCTCTCTCTGTGTATTCAACAGAAATTCACCTTAATCACCTGCAATATGCAAGAGTGGGGATACTCTAGGTAAGTTAAGACCAAAGTATATCATTCCCAAAATTTGGAGTGAGTCTTGTATTAGTGTATCATAGATAACTTAAACAGTGTATTAATGGCAAAGGTGAGCTTAACTAAGTCCTATAAAACTGAAGTTTTTTAAAACTTAGTTACTTAAAAGAAGTCATTCAAGGAGTGGTTTTGAGACCGGGAAATTAATAAATATTAAGAATCTTACATTCAAATAAAATCTCACTATTTCTCTCTTTTGCTGATGTGTCCTCTCCAAGATTACATAGCTTAAACTATCTGGCATTTACAAGGAGACGCTGTTAATATCTTAAATTACAACAGTGTTTTAATATTTGATTAAAATTATTACAAGAAAAATTTAAATCTAACCCCTTGGCAGCACTTTTGAAAACCCCATCTCATCAATGATGCTATCATCTCACAGATTTCATCATGTAACAGAAGCAATGCAGGGCTGGGAGATTGCTTCTTCATCATGCTGTGTTGTAGCTTCTTTGTTCTTCTGAGCTGTTTTGTTGTGGTGGGTGTCTGCTTGCAGAGATGCAATGAGCAGGCTGTACTAAGTGTGCTAAGATGAGTGTGCTGTGTTGGTATTTCAGTTCAGAGAGATTTATAATCCTCTCTTTTTATAATCTCATTGATGATGGAAGACACCCTTGTTTTAGGGATTTTACTGGATTCAAATATCAGCTGCTGTCACCTTTTATTGGCTCAGCATCGTTGTGGGATTGTCATGGTAGCATTGCTGAGGACTATGCAATCTACTAAGCATATGCAGCAGGGTTGTAATCGCTTTTGTCTTTGTAGTAGGAAAGTCTAAGAATATCTTCAAAGTTAGAGTTTTAACTCTTCATTTAGTCTATTTTCTGATATATCCCTTTAGTTTCATCAGGGTTTAATAGGAGTTGAAATTTTGTTTCAAATAAGTCCAGACAATTCTGTTTTCTATTTAAAAATATTCCAGCTCTCACAATAGCTTTTTTAAGAAAAACATAATTGATTCTTAAAGATTCTTAAAGATTCTTTAAACTTAAGTGGTCATTAGAGTAGATATTGGCTTTTTTTCCTTGTCTTCCTGAGTTTGAGACTTGCGTAAGCATTGCTAGATAACCAATTAAATTCCCCTATTAATATAATTGCTTTTTACATTGGGAACCAAATGACCTTTGTGACAGGGTCGGGCCAGGTGGCTATAGGAGAGTAATAGAAGGCAGATATATTAGCCCCAGGTTAAGTAGGTCCCTTTTCCCTGGGTAAGGTAACAGGGAAGGTCCCAGAACAATCAGGAACCTTCTGGAGACAATTAAGACAGACAGGCTGATTAGAACACCTGCAGCCAATCAAGAAGCTGCTAGAATCAATTAAGGCAGGCTAATCAGGGCACCTGGGTTTAAATAGAAACTCACTTCTGTTTGTGGTGTGCTTGTAAGGAGCTGGGAGCAAGAGGCAATAGGAGCTGAAAGTGAGAACGCATACTGTTGGAGGACTGAGGAGTACAAGCATTATCAGACACCAGGAGGAAGGTCCTATGGTGAGGATAAAGAAGGTGTTGGGAGGAGGCCATGGGGAAGTAGCCCAGGGAGTTGTATCTGTCGCACAGCTGTTCCAGGAGGCACTCTAGACAGCTGCATTCCACAGGGCCCTGGGCTGGAACCCGGAGTAGAGGGCGGGCCCGGGTTCCCCCCAAACCTCCCAACTCCTGGTCAGACACAGGAGGAGTTGACCTGGACTGTGGGTTCACGAAAACGGCCAAACTGAGGCTGCCGTGAAGCTCCAAGGCGAGCAAATCCGCCAATAAATGGAAGACCCACCAAGGTAGAGGAGGAACTTTGTCACACCTTGCTATGTTTGTACATAAAACATCTTACTAGTAACATTACAGTGGGATTCAGGCAGTTATTATTAGATGAAGGCTTGCACTGAGATAGAAAATATCGACAAATATACATCTCAAAAGAAATTTATACCATCTCAAGCATTTGAAGGAAAGCAAAATGTTTCACCTTTTATTTGGAAACTTAAATCCATAGTAATGAATATCTTCCGTAAAACATTTCCAAACCATAAATGTTCTCCTTAACGTTTGAAGAAGGAAGACTTTTTAGTGTGTTTATATAAGAAATCAGTTTCAATAAGGATATTTCTAGAATTTTTTGTGTGGGTTTGAAACTAAAATTTTCCTTTTGTCAAAGTGGAGGGGTAAAAAAGCACAATTTTATATCTGCGTTTATAGCTCTGATAACACATCCTAAGTATCACTCCTGTTTGGTATGGCCTGCATAAAAACAATATTCACATTCTTTTACAGAAATAGGTCTCTTTCTAAAACATAAATATCTTATAAAATTTGTTTCTTGAGATAAAGATCATATCTATACCAACTATTATCTGATTCAAGAGAGATGTGTCCTTTTCTTTGGTAAGACAGCGTTGTTGATTTGCCTTTTGGCCAAATGATTTCTAGATTTACAAGCTACAATTTACAATCACTTACAGTTTGCAACCAGACTCCTATCAAATAGTCTATACAAAGCATGAATCACAATAACTAGGGCTCCATGTTTGTCACAGAGGCCGCGGAAGTAACGGATTCCATGACTTCCTGCAACCTCCATGACATCTGCAGTGGCCAGTGTGACTGACCGCAGTGCTGCCCAAGCCACTGCTGGAGTGGCCCTCGTCCTGAACAGCGGTGCCGGGGCAGCTGAAGCAGCTGCAGTTCAGCGGCTCTCGGCAGCAGTCCCGGGGCGGCCGGAGCAATGGCTGGCCCCGGGGCTTCTCTCCCCACAGTGGCAGTCGGAGAAGCTGCTGGCCTCCTGGAGCTCCCCCTCCAGTGGCTGGTGCTGGGGGCTGCTCCCCCATGGCAAAGTCTGCCCCCACCCCTAAGATTCAGTCAGGGGTATTTATGGTATAAGTCACAGACAGGTCACAAGCTGTGATTTATTTGTTTCTTGCCCATGACCCATCCATGACTTTTACTAAAAAAACCCATGGTTTAATCGTAGCCTTGACAATAACTAACACCAACATACATCTTTCAAAACACAGTAAAAAAAGAACATGATATAGAATATTAAAGCCAAATAGAAGTTATAAAGCTGCATTCCAGAGTCTGTGTAATAACATTTGGCAGTAATAAGCATGGTTTTATGGCTAATGAATGTGTTATCTTCCTTGACACTTGATGCCTGTTACTGGTGATGGAAAGCAGAGATTTTCTCAGAATTTGCTTAGTTAGCTTGAACATTATATTTCATTATATAAGCAACCAAAACATAAGCATATGAGCTATCCTAGTCTCTAAGCATAATGCATATGAACATATTACAAGTATTTCCTAAAATTCAGTAAAGGCAAAGTGAAGAATGCAATAATCTAAAAGTATAAAACTAAATATTAATACTTTTATTAATAACTTTTTTTGCATCAATATTGTGGTCATCTTCTACACTTATTTATAATTTATTTTTCAAAATGTATACTTGGGCCAGTATCCAATAGACCAGATCATGTTATTTTGCAATGGGTAAATGTCTACAAGCAGCTTTTCAGAACTGTATTCTATCTGGTGGCCCATCTGTGTGCATTGGAGGAAAGGAATAGATCCCACATAACTAAAAACAAGGGGAACCTTTACATGCCTGTTTTAGTTTTGCTTACATTATCCTGTTACTATTTCTATGACTGCTCTTCTACCTCTCTCTGAGGCAGCAATCAGTTGAATTATTGTCCTGCAAACTAAGCAATATATATATTGAATTGCTGATTGATATTGGTTTAAAGCTTATATTTGGAAGAGCTGAAAAATACCAATATAAAGGAGTTAAAATAAATGAAAGGTTTGCCTTGAAAAGTTCTGCATGTCTAGTCAGCAGACTAGTAAAATATCATATTTTATTACCATCACTAGGTATGTTTTGTTCCTAGGCTGGTACATTGTCATGTTCCATAATTTTGAAGGGATAAAACTGTGGCGTCTGATGCATGAAACTTTTCAGGAAATTTATTTTGGGATCATTTTATTTTTGATTTTAAGACTTGCAACATAACATTTAGTAAAAACAAATTACCTTCTTTATTTTAAACACAGGCCAGTATCCAGTGAATCTTGGAAGGTAGATAGGCTTGGTCTATATGTGTGGGAGTCTAGAGTGCTAAAATGCAGGACAGGATGCATCACTGGAAGCAGGGTTGCCAGTTTTGGTTGGACATATTCCTGGAGGTTTCATCACATGACATAATTTTTTATTAAATATTGATCTTTAATTCCTGGAGACTCCAGGCCAAGCCTGGAGGGTTGGCAACCCTATTTGGAAATGAACACTTATCTCTAATTACTTTAATTTTGGAGACACCCAATAGTAGCTCACCCAGAGCACTGATAACTAAAGGCTGTCTGTCTAGATGGAAACAATGAAAAAATTCATCAAAACCCCCATTTATGTTCTGAGATAGTAGAGGCACTGGTACTCTACACTGAAAATATAGATGTTAGCCTAAAAGCTTTTCCTGTTACATGTGTGCTACAGAGGATAGGGCAGTTGAGGCAATTGGAAGACCAAGGGTACAGTTCTGGACTTGCTGAAGTCAGTGGGAGTTTTGCCATGGACTTCAGTTAGACCAGGATTTCACCCCAAGAGTTCAGATGCTATGGGGAAGAATGTAGTGTAAGAACCTCCTGTTATCAGGAGGGCCAAATCGCACCTGGAGCTGCAGCTAGCCAGAGATGTCAAGAGTAACAAGAAGGGTTTCTTCAGGTATGTTGGCAACAAGAAGAAAGCCAAGGAATGTGTGGGCCCCTTACTGAATGAGGGAGGCAACCTAGTGACAGAGGATGTGGAAAAAGCTAATGTACTCAATGCTTTTTTTGCCTCTGTTTTCACTAACAAGGTCAGCTCCCAGACTGCTGCGCTGGGCATCACAAAATGGGGAAGAGATGGCCAGCCCTCTGTGGAGATAGAGGTGGTTAGGGACTATTTAGAAAAGCTGGACGTGCACAAGTCCATGGGGCCGGACGAGTTGCATCCGAGAGTGCTGAAGGAATTGGCGGATGTGATTGCAGAGCCATTGGCCATTATCTTTGAAAACTCATGGCGAACCGGGGAAGTCCCGGATGACTGGAAAAAGGCTAATGTAGTGCCAATCTTTAAAAAAGGGAAGAAGGAAGATCCTGGGAACTACAGGCTTGGGATAACAATAACTAACACCAACATACATCTTTCAAAACACTCTGCTTTGCCCACTCAGTAATGTTTTCTATGCTTATACAAATCATTTATCAAACATTTAAAACAAAACGTGCTGTACTGTTTTGAGCATACCCTGCTCCCACTGAAGTCACTGGCTATGCTTCCATCAATTTTGGGAGCAGGATTGTGTTCTTATATAGTAAAATTCTACCTGCATCAAACTCCCACCCCCAACTTGCCATCCACATAGTAATGAAATGGCAAATCAAACAGAAAGAAGGTGGGGGTAACTACAGGTAGTCCCATATACTCCTTCATGACATAATGCTTGTTGCACAAGTCACATCTCTGAGTTGGACTTAATTGGGGCAAATTATGAGGTGTATTACAGCAAACTTGACTAATGGGTTGTGTAGATCTAAGAAAAATGATTTGGTACAACTTTAAAAGGTTAGCTGACAAAAACCAGATGGCTGGGAAGAAGGTTTTTTGTTTTGTTTTCATCTTTAAGATTTCATTTTAAACCTTCTGCTCCCTGCAATAAAGTTTTCAAGCACTTTCCCTGCTACACTGAAAAGTTCAGTAATCATTACATTATCCAATGAACCTCCTACAATGATATTTCAGCTACATACAACACTTGCTTCTATAATACTATAAATATAGGCTCAATCCTGCAAGGAGCTGAGCACTGCAGAGTGGCACTGAACTTCCTCAGCCCCTGCTGAAGTCAGGAGCAAGCGCCAGGGCCAAGTGCAGTAAAGGACTTAAGCATATGCTTGACTTTAGGCATGTGCTTAAGTCCCATATAAGTCAATGGGACTTAAGAATCTGGGAATTGCTTTTCTGAATAGGGATGGACTTAAGCACTTGCTTAAAAGCTTTGGATCCCAATTCAGTAAGGTATTTAAGTACATGAGTAATCCTACTGACATCAGTGAGACTATTCATGTGCTTAAAGTTAGACTTGTGCTTAAGTACCTTGCTGAATTGGGGCCTTGCTGAATCGTGGCCTAAAAGAATTAATTGAGGACGGAGGAGAAGGGTCCAGTGAGAGAACCCTACTGAAAAAAATAATATTTTGCCAGCTTCCTGTGTTTAAAAAGAGAGATACAAATGAGACATTGGAGGTAGAAATGCATGCAACTTACTATAAACATTATAGGCAACAGAATAGTAACAGTATTTGTTGTGGTGTGTTTACATTTCTATAGTTCATTGCTTAAGATTTATAGGGAAATAATTTTATTTCTAAATTAACTGGCAGGCATACTGAAGAAAGTAATTTAAAATTGATTTCATTTATCAGCCTAACAAAAAGTATTAAGGATGTCACATTGATGTATAGCATCTAATCAAAAGAAGAACACCGTATTGCAGATTGGTATCATTAACATTTGAATATTTCGTATGACAATAAATCTTCAATGCATGCTAAATTCTTTGATATTCCAATGCAACAATAATCCTCCAGTGGCTTTATTATGATTGTTTTAATGGGTTTTTCAAGGGTTGTTTGAAAAGCAAATTACAACTATTATGAATGCTGGCATTATAAGAAAAAAGTTCTAAAGCATCACACCATTTTGATGTTCTAAATTGTTCCATATGTAAAATCAAAGGAGATGAAGCTAAAAGTAATATCAAAGGATGGGGACTTGTTATTTTGTTGAATAATTTCTAACCCCTGTGTTGTAGATACACTTTGTTTGTTGCTTGTTCAATATAGATTAACTTTTCTGTTCGAAAGTTATACTCAGAAGCCCTTTAGTGGACCCAAAATACAATAATTTTTGATATCTTGGATCCTTTTGAGGACTCTGTGCATTGAGGATAATCAGAGCTGTGGTGGCCATGAGTTCATTTCCAGCACCATGCTGCTGGTGCAAGGTCAGATGGCTCAGGTCCACTAGTAGTGGAGGGGGTAAGGAGAGTGGAGATCTAAGCTGTTTTTCCTTTAAAAAGCAGCAGACTATATGCATGATCAGCAAGTAGCATAAACACTATGCCCCTAGCTGGCAGACTGTAGCCTACTGATGCTCCCTTCATAACTAGCCTGGAATCTTGAGGGTCTGGAAAACAGACCAGCCAAGCTGTTTCTCCTCCAACATACCTAACACAAAACATGTAAAAATTTGCTGTGCTGTTTATGCCAAATTCAAATGGCAAATATTGTCCCTTGGAATGCAAACAATCCTAAGGAGTATGTGTAGCACCATCCAGTGGAGAGGACTGGGCTTGGTATTAGAAGACTTTGGCTGTGTTTCTGGCTCTACCTTTGACTTGCTGTGAGACCTTAACTATCTCAGTTTTCTCACTTGGGGGTTGTTCCCTTGACAGCAGTAGCTAGCCACAATTTTCAGATGGAATTGTGATTTTCAAATTATTTCCCCTTCAATCAGGTTTATTTGCAGGGTATCCCTAGTGTGATACTCCTATCAGTTCTTCAGTGTTCCATAGAATCTATCAAGAAAACAGGGTAGATGAGTCTTGAATTTCTTATTTATTAAAAACAACAAACAAACAAACAAACAACCCCCCCCCACACACATAAACAGAAAGAGGGAACTTAAAAACAGTCTTTTTGTACATCATAAAGAATAACAGTAATTTAAAAAGGACACAAAAAACAACTTTTCTTTGCAGGACACCTTGAACACCAAACTAAAATAGCGTGCAGATTACAAAAACATAGTGTACGTATCCTATCCAAAGAAACAAATACAGAGATAAAAAGTAAAATAGAAATGCTCTAGTTTACATACTGATTTGAGCAGATGTATAGTAGCTTCTTTAGTGAAGCAAGAGAGTTTTAATCCCCTTTCCCCATCTCGTACTGTCTCAGTTCCTTTTCACATTTTGTTTTACAGCAAACCAATATTTCATGAAAATACACTTATTTTTCACTTTAGTCAGCAGGACTCTGGAACTGCTGAAGGAGAGAGACATTAAGCTTTGGCTGCTCATGCCCAGGGAAAGGATATCTGAGTGGTACACTCAACATGAGGCTGATGTAATGAGTTACTATAAATCTAAAGTCCCTTGGCAGGATACTGGACGTTCATGATTTTGTACCAGCATATCAACCTGCAGATGATCAAGTGAAAGAATAGGTTATGATACAGAATAATTGAGAGCAGGGCTTTGTCAGTCTGAGTTTGATTTCCGTCCATCAAAGAAATTAACGTACTGTATTAACATATCCCTCAAACCAGCATATCCTCTTTCTGGCCCGGTCTTGCTTTTTTCTCATCCCTCTAATGAAATTATACAATACCAGAATAAGTAGTATTGAAGGGTCTGTCTCTTGACTCAGTCACATAGTCTCTCCTCTGCAAATGTGCAAATGATGAAACAGATGGTAGCCTGGGACCTGATCCACAAAGTTCAAATCGAGACCCCAAACCTGAAAGTGCTTGGATTCATTGTTTTGGATTCATTGTTTAGACGCAGCTCTCTTGTGAGTGTATATGCAACTCAAACTGAAGTTGCAAAACAGGTAAGGGGGGAAATGAAACAAAAGCAGTGAATGCAAATAAAAACAACGAATGGGAATAACCAGGTGTACAATTATGAAAAAGCTCATTTAACAAATTAAAAAAAAAAGTCTGAACTAAAATGTTATGATTCAGTCAAGCAATGAAAAAGTCCCCTCCTCCGATGTAGCCTCAGAGGTGGAGAGGCTTTGTCTGGGCCAGCAGGGGAAAGAAAACATTTGGATTACTGCCTGCTTTGCCTTTTTTCTCCCTTCTTTGTGGGCACTGAGCCTGTTCATGGGCTCCATGGCTAGACAGAAGCACGTGGCATAAGGGTGTGGATTAAGCCTATGGGCTTCTTATAAATCCTTCCCCGTACCTGGAGCACTGAGGAAAAGCTCCATCCCCATCCCCCTTGGGATTAGTATAAACAGGGTTTTTCAGTCCTTGCTGTGGGGCTAGGAAATAATTTTTCCCTCACTGAGGGATTGTCCTGGGCGATATAGATTTTTCCACCACCCCCTTCCTCTCAGCTGCCCAGGGACCCCGTGTGTAGGTTATGCTGTAAAATTAAATTAGTCAAAATTTGGCAGATACCCATTCAGTAGGGAGTCTGGTTCCTTGAAAAAGTGGATTAGGAGAAGCATCCCCTAAAGAAGGTGCAGGATGGGATTGGGGCACCTAATGACTGGTACAGTGAGGACAAAACCCTCTATCTACTTAACTCTTGTATGATGGGTCCCAGCCACAGTGCTGGAACTAGTTTAATGGTGTGGATGGGGCGGAGGCTGACAGCAGCCCTACCCAGGTAGCATGAGGAGTTGGGGGTTGACAGCAGCACTACCTCAGATGGTAGGGAGCGGTCAGGCGTTGACAGCAGCATACCCCAAGATGGTACAGCGGGAGGAGAGGAGTTGACAGCGGCACTCCTCCAGGTGGTACAGATTACAAAAGGAAGGATGACCTGCAAGGGATGAGTTATTGCCAGATAATTCCCAGATGTGTGAGTTAATAAAGTTGTGGCCTAGTTCAACCATATTCTTGGTGTCTCTTTCTTCATGTAGTGTCTTGATCTATTAGCTCTAAAGAAGAAAATCGCAGTAGAATAATGTAAGGTAGTGAGAAATATATTAATCAATTAAGAAGTGAAATTGAGATAGAGAAAGACAAGAGACTATGTGCAAAGACGATAGAGCAGCAGAACTATCAGGTTATCAAAAAAGATTTTACAATACACCTTTTGGGCCTGACTGAGGCTGTTGGGAGTTCAACCACTGACACCAAGGAGAGCAATGTACCTTTCTGCATAGCATCTTACATAAAGAGTTTTTCTTCTTAGACTATGTGCAATGTGCCTGATGTAGCATGTGACCAGGATTCTTCCCCGAATTTGGTCAGGACATAAGCAAGACATAAAACGAGTGAGGCTCAGAGAGAAGGAGGGGAAAGAATTCTAGGCAGATGGAGCAGCACAAAAAATGTGTTGATTTAAAGAATAAGATGTGGCAGGCTGTGGTTTAGTGTGTTGTTTGGCTAAGTGTTGTCAATACATTTATTCGGTAGGTGTAAAGTAATAAATTACAGTTCATACATACCAGGCTTTCTTATGATTATACAACAAGGTTTTGTTTAAGACACTGTAATAGACCTGAATAAACTCAAAGGCCTGGTCTACACTAAGGGGTTAGGTCAAATGTAGCCGCATTAGGTTGATTTTAAAATGAATGCGTCCACACAACCAACCCCATTCCATCGACTTGAAGGGCTCTTAAAATCGACTTCTGTACTCCTCCCCAGCAAGGGGAGTAGTGCTAAAATCGACCTTGTTGGGTCAAATTTGGGCTAGTGCGGATGCAAATCGATGGTATTGGCCTCCAGGAGCTATCCCAGAGTGCTCCATTGTGACCGCTCTGGACAGCACTTTGAACTCCGATGCACTAGCCAGGTACATAGGAAAAGCCCCGGGAACTTTTGAATTTAATTTCCTGTTTGGTCGGAGTGGTGAACTCAACAGCACAGGTGACCATGCAGTCCCCCCAGAATTGCAAACAAACTCCAGTATGGACCGAAAGGGAGACCCTGGATCTGATTGCTGTATGGGGAGAAGCATCTGTGCAGGCAGAACTCTGATCAAAAAGAAGAAATGCAAATATATTTGCCAAAATCTCACAGGGCATGTTGGAGAGAGGCTACAACAGGGACACACAACAGTGCCACGTGACAGTTAAGGAGCTGAGGCAAGCCTACCAAAAGACAAAGGAGGCAAACAGTTGCTCTGGGTCAGAGCCCTATACATGCCGCTTCTATGATCAGCTGCATGCCATTCTAGGAGGGGACCTTACCACTACCCCATCACTGTCCGTGAACACCTGCAAGGGGGAGTCTCATGCAACAGGGAGGAGGAATTTGTGGATGAGGAAGAGGAGGAGGAGAATGCACAGCAGGCAAGCGGTGAATCTGTTCTCCCCGGCAGCCAGGACCTTTTCATCACCCTGGAGCCAATACCCTCCCAAGGCCGGTTCCCGGACCCTGAAGCCAGAGAAAGGCACCTCTGGTGAGTGCACATTTGTAACTATAGTACAGGGTTTAATAGCAATAGTGTTTAATAGTCAATTTGCCCTGAAGAATTGGGATGCATTTGCGGCCAGTACAGCTACTGGAAAAGTCTGTTAATGTGTCTGGGGATGGAGCGGGAATTCTCCAGGGATATCTCCATTAAGCTCTCCTGGAGGACTCTGAAAGTATTCTGGAATCATTGCAGCACAAAGCATGGCAGCGAACGGTCCTGGGTTTTGATCGCAGTCAAGCAACATTCGGTCTATATCTTTCTGTGTTAGCCTCAGGAGAGTGATATCATTCATGATCACCTGGTTGAAATAGGGGAATTTTTGTAAGGGAACAGTAAAAGGACCCCGTTCGCGCTGGGCTGTTTGCGCTTGGCTAAAAGGGATCATCCCAGAGAATAGGCATGCAATGGGGTGGGGGGAGGTGTGTGCTGCACATCCACCTGAAAACCACAGCCCTTCCTTTTAAATGTGAAACCCAACCCATTTCTTGCTATGGGAAAGGATGGTGCTGCAGTTTGAAACCATTTTCACATGTTATGCGTAAGAAGCCAACCCCGTGTACCCTTTGCCAAACTGAATTCTGTTGCCCAGCCGTGTGTGATGTGTCACCATACCGGCAGGCGCACAATAAAAAAGGCAAAATGCGACCTTGTACCTAAAGCACATGTGCTGTCTGCTGTGAATTGCTTGATTCACTGTGAAAGAGTCTCCCCTTTGTTCTCAGAAATGTATCATCTTAAATTTTACTCTCCTTTTTTATCCCCCCCCAGGTGCAAATGTTTCTATGCTCCCCTATCATCTCCGTCCCTGAGGTTATCACAGGTTAGAAGGCGGAAAAAATGCATTTGCGATGACATGTTTTCCGAGCTCATGCAGTCCTCCCGCACTGATAGGGCACAGCTGAATGCATGGAGGCATTCAGTGTTAGAAGCTAGGAAAGCATTAAGTGAGCACGAAGAGCAGAGGCAGGAGGTGATGCTAAGGCTAATGGGGGAGCAAACAGACATGACGAACCATCTGGTGCAGCTGCAGGAAAGCCAACAAGAGCACAGACCCCTGCTGCATCCATTGTACAACCACCTGACCTCCTCCCTAAGTTCCATTGTTGGATCATATTAAAGAAGTTCTGTATTAAAATCACAAATGAGTTTGATTCCCCAGAGTTTAAATTCCAGGGTATTACTAATTAAGAGGTGTCAAGGTTCCTCCCCCACTCTGAACTCTAGGGTACAGATGTGGGGACCTGCATGAAAAACCTCCTAAGCTTATCTTTACCAGCTTAGGTCAAAACTTCCCCAAGGTACAAAATATTACCCCCGTTATCCTTGGAATGGCCGCTACCACCACCAAACTAATACTGGTTACTGGGGAAGAGCTGTTTGGACGCGTCCTTCCCCCCAAAATACTTCCCAAAACCTTGCACCCCACTTCCTGGACAAGGTTTGGTAAAAAGCCTCACCAATTTGTCTAGGTGACTACAGACCCAGACCCTTGGATCTTAAGAACAATGAACAATCCTCCCAACACTTGCACCCCCCCCTTTCCTGGGAAATGTTGGATAAAAAGCCTCACCAATTTGCATAGGTGACCACAGACCCAAACCCTTGGATCTGAGAACAATGAAAAAGCATTCAGTGTTTTACAAGAAGACTTTTAATAAAAAATAGAAGTAAATAGAAATAAAGAAATTCCCCCTGTAAAATCAGGATGGTATATATCTTACAGGGTAATTAGATTCAAAAACATAGAGAACCCCTCTAGGCAAAACCTTAAGTTACAAAAAAGATACACAGACAGAAATAGTTATTCTATTCAGCACAGTTCTTTTCTCAGCCATTTAAAGAAATCATAATCTAACACATACCTAGCTAGATTACTTACTAAAAGTTCTAAGACTCCATTCCTGTTCTGTCCCCGGCCAAGACGACTACAGACAGACACACAAACCCTTTGTTTCTCTCCCTCCTCCCAGCTTTTGAAAGTATCTTGTCTCCTCATTGGTCATTTTGGTCAGGTGCCAGCGAGGTTACCTTTAGCTTCTTAACCCTTTACAGGTGAGAGGAGCTTTCCCCTGGCCAGGAGGGATTTCAAAGGGGTTTACCCTTCCCTTTATATTTATGACAAGAGGTCTCTTGGTTTTTGGTACTGTTTCTCTCCCTCTATGTGTGAAACTTGCAAGCTGCTAATTGCGTTAGTACATTCTAAGACAGAGTCTGTTCTCAAAGCAATTCACACAGAGAGAGACTCAAAGCAATACTCTGTAACAACAGAAACAGCACCCAGAGACTCCCCGCCTTTTTGTTGTATTAACAATTGTGATTAAAATAGAGATAGAGGATGTATGTGGATGGATGCTTGGTGTGGATAATAACTGAATGATCAGGGAGGTGCCAGCTTAAGAATCCAGTGTCCATCGGCTGAAGAAAGCGTCAAGTGCAAATAACCAGAGGATCCCCGGAGGGCAGACTGGAATCCACCCAACAGCCTCAAGAATGGGAGAACCAAAGAACAAGATAACATCTAGCAGCACGGAGCCGTCAGGGATGTGCTATCTGCTGATTGATTCAGCAACAGCATGATGAAGCTATTCCCACAGACTGGCCTAGGAATAAATTCCTATAAAAATAGACTCTAGAAAGTGAGAACTTTGGGGGGTCTGATTCTACAAACCAACTTCCAGGAGCATCAGATGAGCATCTGACAAGGCTCTGCTCCCTCCTCATATCCAGGCCACCTGGCCAGTGGCTTGGCATGAGCAACTCTAAGGCTGGTAACTATGATAACAACCTTGCAGAACCTCTCTCTCTCTCTCTCTCTCTGTGTGAATAAATATGAGATTGAATGGAATGTTATAATTATAACTCACTGCTTACTATGATTCTTTCTGTATTCACAATAAATGTGGTATTTTGCCTTTTTCCTCTTTAATAAGGTCCTGCTAGTTTTTAATTTATTGATATAACACCATATCCTCCTCACCTAGATGCCCACAAACGTGGTGGGAGGAGTTTCCAGGCACCCAGCCACTCCACTCCAGAGGATGGCCTAAGCAACAGAAGGCTGTCATTCAAACAGTTTGATTTGTAGTGTGGCTACAATAAGCAGTGAGGCCTTGTCCTTCCCTCCTTCCGCACCCCACCCCACCCGGGCTACCTTGTCAGTTATCTTACTTTTTTTTAATTAATAAAGAAAGAATGCATGTGTAACCCTTCTGCCTGTCAGAGTTGGCAGCAACAAGGGCCGGGTTCAATATCTAGGGGATCCATTCCAATAACACAATGCAAACTGGCTCGAGCCCCCACCCAGTGACCTGGGACAAATATATACCACCCCCGCTGGGCACCTCCAAGAGGCAATACTTCCCCTTTCGCAAGCACATAGTCTGAGTGTAGCAAAAAGCTTTTTAATAAAACAGAGAGAAACAATGTGGCATTCTGTTGGGGAAATACCACCAACAGGATTCATAACACAACCCATGAGCAAAAATTGGGGCATGCCCTTTCCCTTTGGTTCATGAGTCCAGCAACCCCAAATCACCCAAAGTCTCAAAAGTCCAGTGGCCCAAAAGTCTCTGTCCCTGGTCAGGGCAGCCCCAGAGTTCGAAAGTTTATCTGCAGAGCTTTACCTCCCAACCTGGGTGGAGATGAGCGGGGGGGAGAGAGAGAGAGGTAAGGAGCACCTTACATGATCTGAAGCTGACCGCCCCACAGCTCCATAGGCCTTCGCTTCGCTCCGTCCCGCTCCGCCAGCCATCCCACGAACTGCTTCGCTCAGCTCAGCTCTGCTCTTCGGCCCACAAGCAGTTCCCGCCGTCCCACAAACTGCTCCGCTCCGCGTCCCACAAGCAGCTCCCGCCATCCTAGGGACTGCTCCACCAGCCTGTCCACAAGGCACTCCAGCACTCCTTGCAAACTGTTCCACAATATATCTTCAGTCTCCCCTACTACTTAACACAACGCTCAGTGATTTCAGCTCTTAGGTGAATTCAGCTTGTAGTAGGGGAGCCTCAGTGCTGGTGCACCATTAGCCCAAAGTGAGCTCAGCAGCCTGTAACTAGACTCCTAATGGTAAATTAGTTCTGATATTCCACAGTCAAGAGAGGAGGAAGTACAATTACCATGTAAGGCCCTCACTAAGAGGCCCATGCCACCAGGTATTAATACTTATCTCCAGCCTCTCTCTATTCACAGAGTTTTGGAACCCATGTCCCTTGCCTAGCGAGTGCTGCTTAGTTGATGGCGAGTCCCTCCATCATAACAAAAGGCCCAGTACAGTTCCAAGCACAGTTCCTGTAGTCAGGGTAATAATTTATTCTTCCTGCCCCAATAACAGAGACACTGGGGATCCCACAGCAGCCAAAGTGACCATTTGGGCAGCTATGGGCTCATGCTAGGTGGGGTGGGTGTGCCTATGCAAATGAGATCAGCCCCTGAAGTTCTTTTCCACAACTTGCCACACCTCACCACCAGATGTCAGGGTGGAGCTCATCCTGACTCTGCTTACACATGGTTTCAAAACAATAGTTACTTTATTTCCTTTGCCAGCTGTGATCAAAGGGGGGAGGGTGGTTGGCTTACAGAGAATTAAAATCAACAAAGGGGGCGGGTTTGCCGCAAGGAGAAACACACAGAACTGTCACACTGAAGCCTGGACAGACATGAAACTGGTTTTCAAAGCCTCTCTGATGCGCAGCATGCCTTGCTGTGCTCTTCTAATTGCCCTGTTGTCTGGCCGCTTAAAATTGGACGCCAGGCAATTTGCCTCAACCTCCCACCCCGCCATAAACGTCTCCCCCTTACTCTCACAGATATTATGGAGCACACAGCAAGCAGCAATAACAATGGGAATGTTGATTGTGCTGAGATCTGACATAGTCAGCAAACAGCACCAGCAAGTTTTTAAATGTCCTGAGGCACATTCTACCACCATTGTGCACTTGCTCAGCGTGTAGTTGAACTCCTCCTTACTTCTGTCCAGGCTGCCTGTGTACGGCTTCATGAGCCATGGGATCAAGGGGTAGGCTGGGTCCCCAAGGATAACTATTGGCATTTCAACATCCCCAATGGTAATTTTCTGGTCTGGGAAGTAAGTCCCTTCTTGCAGCTGCTCGAACAGCCCAGAGTTCCCAAAGATGCGAGCATCATGCACCTTTCCCAGCCATCCCATGTTGATGTCGGTGAAACATCCCTTGTGATCCACCAGTGCTTGCAGCGCCATTGAGAAGTACCCCTTGCAGTGTATGTACTGGTTGGCAAGGTGGTCCAGTCCCAAGATAGGGATATGCGTTCCGTCTATCGCCCCACCACAGTTTGGGAACCCCATTGCAGCAAAGCCATCCACTATGACCTGCACATTTTCCAGAGTCACAACCCTTGATAACAGAATGTCAGTGATTGCACTGGCTACTTGGATCACATCAGTCCCCACTGTAGATTTGCCCACTCCAAATTGATTCCCGACTGACCGGTAGCAGTCAGGCGTTGCAAGCTTCCACAGGGCTATCGCCACTTGCTTCTCAACTGTCAGGGTAGCTCTAATCTTGGTATTCTTGCGCTTCAGGGCAGGGGAAAGCAACTCAGGGTTCCAGGAAAGTGTCCTTATGCATGCAAAAGTTTCGCAGCCACTGTGAATCATCCCATACCTGCAACACTATGCGGTCCCACTAGTCTGTGCTTGTTTGCCGGGCCCAGAATCAGTGTTCCACTTTATCAACCAGCCCCACTGCCACCATGATGTCCCAATTGCCGCAGCCCGTGCTTTCAGGAACATCTGTGTCCATGTCCTCATCAAAATTGTCCTCGTGCTGTCGTCTCTTAGCCTGGTTCCGCATATGCTCCAGGATAATGCGTGAAGTGTTTACAATGCTCACAACAGCAGCAGTGAGCTGAGCGGGCTCCAAGCTTGCCATGGTATGGCGTCTGCAGGAGAGCAGAGTTGCAGCGGAAGTGGTGGATGATGTCGGTTAGCAGTCGTACTGCATCGTCTGCTGACAGCAGCATCCAGGACAAAACAGCAGCAGTGATGGTGAGCTGAACTGAGTGGGCTCCATGCTTGCTGTGGGATAGCATCTGCATGGAAAAAAGGCGTGAAACGGTTGTCTGCTGTTGCTTTCATGGAGGGAGGGGCGACTGACGACATGTATCCAAAACCACCTGTGACAATGTTTTTGCCCCATCAGGCATTGGGAGCTTAACCCAGAATTCCAATGGGCGGTGGAGACTGCGGGAACTGTGGCATAGCTACCCACAGTACAACACTCTGTAAGTCGATGCTAGCCACGGTAGTGAGGACGCACTCTGCTGACTTAATGTGCTTAGTGTGGACATAAGCCATCGACTGTACAAAATTTATTTCTAAATATCAACTTCTGTAAAATCAGCCTAATTTCATAGTGTAAACATACCCAAAGAAACCTCTTAATTTTACTAGTTTATTTTTGGTACTTTTAATCTTAAGTGTTTCAAAAATGTAAAGCTTTTTTTCTTCCAAAAATGTGGTTTTAAATGTGCCCAGTGAATTTAAAACAACAAAGCAAGCAAGATAATGTTCCTTGGCTCTAGTGGGAATGAAGGGGGCACACTGTAGATGGCATAAGATGATATGGCTTGGAAGAAAACGGGGATAAGGAACACCGCTTAATTCACGCTTTATCAAGCTGAGGGTGGAAATCTTATAATTGGCTGACACTATATAATGTCTTAAGGGCCAAATCCTGGAAAGTGAGTGATGGTGACACTTTTAAGATGTTGAATGAAGGTAATAGGAGTTGAGGGTATTCAGCAGCTTGCAAGTTTGGTCTCAAAGTGAATAGAAATGTATAGATATATTTCCATTGATACATAATGATGGCCTATGTTAAAATGTAGTGTGTTTTGTGTGGGGACTAAGAAAATGTGGCAGGTAATTACACTAGACTAACGTTAAAAATTCATGGACAAGTGATTTTTAATGAATTAGAATTTAACATGAGCATGTTCTCTACATATGCCTCCTGGTGTCTGTGTGTGTGTGTGTGTGTTAAAGTTACATAAGGACATGATTTATGATTACCCCTTGAGGCCTGTTTTTTGGAGTCAGTTACAGAATAATCCATAGTCTTTAAAGTAAAACTTAGTCATAGTTCAGTTACATAATGATAAACAATGAGCTACTTGATTGAAACCTTAAAGTGATAGCTCCTGTGAGCTATCTTCTCTGTCTCATAATTAAGGTTATTTAGGACTTTTGAAATGATGGATTCCTTTAAAAACTAAATTGTAATGGAATATTTATAATGAACCCACAGTATTATCTTGTCTGATCATGAAGTTAAATACATTTTATGCTTTAGAAAAAACAGTGGTGAATGTACAACTTGTGACTCCATTCTTTGTTCTTCCCTTTATTTTTTATTATGATTAATGCAGTGCTTGTGTGCTTTGGACCAAATCCTGACTTTCTCTACTGAAATAATTTTATGCAGGCTGCATATTAACTGAGGCTTCAGTTACCCTTGTGGACCAGCCAAAAGGGGAGGGGGATATGTGTACCAGTGTACAAACTGCAGATTGGTTTCGGAGAGTGGTGTCATCTCCCCTCCAATCCGGATTGCTTGGGTGAGTGAATGTTGGTCTTGGTCTTGATCTGTTCTCTTCCATGAGAATGCCATTTTGGAACTCTCATTCAGGGCTGTTTCTGGACTGGTAGCCTTAGAGTCCCCATTGCTGCCAGTGCCACTCAGAAGGGGAAGCCTCACCCTACCACTTGAATACTGAGAGGGGGTTTTGCCTCCTCTCATAACACTCTCCAGCACTATCTTACCAAAACAGGGCAGTTAGGAGTGGGGTTGGGTGGCCGTGTAGGAGATCCCTGGGTACTACTAAGACTGAGTCCCTCCTCAACATTTCATTTCTCCTCCAGTGTTGTGGAGGTCAGAGAGCACTGCCCCATAGCGGTGGGTGGGGGTAGGACGGAATCTCCCTGTGAAGAGGGGTTGAGGGAAGCTACTGATACTCAAGGTGGGAGATGCGGGGAAAGGGCTTCCAGCTTAAGGTTGGGAAGGAGTGTGTCGGTAGTTCCTATGGCCATTCCTAAGGCAGTTCCAGGTGGTTGGTGCCCAGTGCTTTCCCCTCACCCCCTTTGGCAGCTGGTGCCCCTTGTGCCAATCCTCTCCATCCCCTACCCAGGTGCTTGTGTCCTGTCCTGGTCCCCCACCTCACTCCAGCAGCTGGTGCATGTGCTCCTAGGGTGAGGGTCTCTGCTGGGACCCACAGTGGCTAGAAAGCAGGACCAGGCTAGGCTGGGGAGTCCTACCTGCTCCATGGTGGCCACCCTGAACTTGTACACTGCAGTAGCCACTCCAGCCTCTCCTTCGGGTCCCGCTCATGTCTCCACCCCCTTGCACATGCACAGAACATAGCCAGGTCCCACTCTCACTTCCATGAGATTATTGGAGTGGGGGGAACATAGATCCATACCCCCGACTATTTCCATTGCAGGCATGCTAGTCCTCCCCTCTTTCCCCAAACCCTAGTTCTACTGCCCCGATCGGTGGTATGGACCAGGATTTGTCCATAAATGGATTTTGTGTTGTGTGGTACTTAGCACTTAACAGACTACTTTGGCACCTTTATGTTCCGTTTTGTATCTCTCTGCTCCACTGATTTTACAGTAAAAGCAGTATATTAGTTATATATATATACTTTCGGGACTGGGCCTAATGACATAAATTCTTCCCAACATATGCCAAAATGGAGGCCTGATCCTGTTGCCATTGACTTCAGAGGCAGCAGGATTGGCCCTTAATAAAGGAAGCACTGAGGGCCTGATGCAGCACCCATTGAAGCCAACAGAAAGATACCCCCTGATTTCAGTGGGTGCTAGATCAGATTCTAAGCTAGTAATATCCTGAGCTTGAATGATAGCTCACCCATGCTAAGAAGCACGAGATTTTAGAAAGTTCTCTTTTAGGGCCTGATCCTGAAATCCTTGAATACATAAAACTCCCACTTAAGGCAATAAGACTTTTCATTGTGCAAAGAATTCAGGACTGACTCCATAAAAGGAATTGGTCATTATTAATTGCACTGTAATGTGTGTATCAGTTCACTGCATGACAATTGACCTCCCTTTATTTTGACTGATTTGCTGCAGCTTGATCACTGAATCCCGAGAACTTAACAAATGGGTAGTACAAATTTCTAACACCACATCCAGTTTAAAGAATCTAATCAGAGGAGGCAAATCCTTCCGCTACCTACAAATTAGTTTGGAAACCTTTTCTCATGCCAGCACAGGGACACAAGTTTAGCTTTAAAAGTGATCAAACCTTTTTCAGTTCATTTAAAGTAAGCAAGTACTGGTTAAAAAAATATTTGGAGTTGATTAATTGCTAAATATATCATGCAGATGTAAGCAGAGTCAGGGTGGGCTCCACCCTTACATCTGGTGGTGAGGTGTGGCAAGTTGTGGAAAAGAACTTCAGGGGCTGATCTCATTTGCATAGGCACACCCACCCCGCCTAGAATGAGGCCATAACTGCCCAAATGGTCACTTTGGCTGTTGTGGGATCCCCTATTGTCTCTGTTATTGGGGCGGGAAGAATAAATTGTTATTACCCTGATTATGGGAACTGTGCTTGGAACTGTACTTGGCCTTTTGTTATGATGAAGGACTCACCATCAACTGAGTAGCACTCGCTAGGCAAGGGACATGGGTTCCAAAACTCTGTGAAGGGAGAGAGACTTGAGACAGGTATTAGTGCCTGGTAGTGTAGGCCCCTTTGTGAGGGCCTGAAGCACCAATTGCACCTCTGTCTCTCTCCACTGTGGAATGTCAGAGCTAATTTTGGGTCTATTAAGAGTTTTGTTACAGGTACTGTGCTGAATTCACTTTAGTCTTATGGTGCACCAGCACTAAAGCTCCCACTACTATGAGCTGAAATCACTGAGCACTGTGTCAAGTAAGGGGGAGCCGGAAGATCTAGTGTGCAGCAGTGCTATTCATGAGATGGCGGGGTGAGCAGAGCTGTTTGTGAGACAGCGAGCTGAGCGGAGCCGGTCGTGAGACAGCGGTGTGTTCATGAGACGGCGAGCTGAGCAGAGCTGTTCGTGAGATGGTGAGCTGTGCAGAGCAGAGTCGGTCATAGTGGAGCAGAGCCGTTCGTGAGACAGCGTAGCAGAGCAGAGCCCTGCGGGGCAGTCAGCTTCAGGGCACGTAAGGTGCCCCTTATCTCTTTCCCCCACACCCAGGCACATTTTAGCCAGACTGGGGAGTAACACTCTGCAGATGAACTTTTGAACTCTGGGGCTGGACTTTTTGGACTTTGGGTGATTTGTGGATTGCTGGACTCAAGAGACATTTGGACTCAAGAACCCGAGGGAAAGGATGTGGCCCAATTTTTCTGGGGTGGGGCGTTGCTCATGGTTTGGTTAATGAACACTAGTTGTGATGTTTCCCCAATTTAATGCTGATGTTGTTTACCTCATGTTATTAAAGATTCTCTACTACACCAAGACTCTGTGCTTGCGAGAGGGGAAGTATTGCCTCTTTGAGGTGCCCAGGGGGTGTGTAAGATTTTCCCAGGTCACTGGGTGGGGGCTCGAGACAGTTTTGCATTTGCTTTGATGAGAGGGAACCCCTGTGTACTGAACCCGGCCCTTGCTGCTATCAACTTGGCCTGGCAGAAGGGTTACACAACACTTTAAAGTTAATGTACCACCTTCTCACAAAGAACAGGATAAAAAGTTATCTACATCAGCTAATGGAATAAATAGTTTGAAGACTGAAAGGTAAGGTAGGAGCAATTTCAGGAAAAGTGTATTTTACTTGATTAAGTTTGGCAAAAGGATTTGGTGGTTTAGATTCTGTTTAACACTCCTCAGCGTCAGTCAGGTAGATGCTCCATATTTTAAAGTACTCTTCTCTCTATGATTGGTGCAATTCATTCATGTCTCTCATACAGATTGCAGTCTCAATTTTTATCCTCTTAAATGAAACCCCAATACAATCACAAGCTATAACAAAGTATCTTAAACTCAATATTTTAACTAGGAAACCCTGTCCCTATATCAAACCAAATATAAAAAACAGAGAAGATCCCCATCACTTGAATACTGAAGACAGAGAAAAATGGCTTGATGCCCAAAAAGTTTAATATAGAATAGAGCTAAGTCTCTACAAGAATTCAGAAAGTTGCAGTAGGTGTCCCCATCAATGACTATGTAATATTAAAAATGCCATATACTATGTACAGAAATGGCAAAACAAAATGATAGCTGGATAAGAAACACAGATAAAGCCAAGTGTATAAGTGCAGAAAGTAAGCAGATTTGAAATTCCCAGAAAATGACAAACAGTTCAAAAAGTACCTGCATATAAACCGAATGACCCAGGTCCAGAAGAGCTGTCACCACTATAAAACAGATAGAAATAATAAAATCTGTTCAGAAGTCTCAGGCAGCTTCCTGGAAATAATCCAACCTTGCCTTCTCTTTGCTGGAAGAGCTATGGCCTCTACAGTTTATTGGCTCACATACAACAGTTGTATCCCACCTGTTTAAGCATCTACCTGCATATTTCAGTACATAACGTGCCTTGAAAATGCTGACTGCAGAGTTCGTCCAGTCAGCAAAGTTTCCCATCCACTCCTGGATAAGATCTTTCCTAGAAAACAAAGCACCTTTTTATTTACTGTCTGAGGCCAATTTCCCAGTCAAACTGTAGGAAGCAACAGATGCCAACAAGTTCAAATATAGGTAAAACTTCTCCGCCACAACTATTTGGGACAGAATCTTTCCTGTTGGCTTTGACTTCCCACCTTCTCACCCAGGCCAGGCCAAAAGGTTGTATTCCTTCTCCTGGGTTAATTGGTAGTCCAACAAGGACTATCTATCAAGCTCACCCAACTTCTTAAGCCATGTACACAACCATGTAGTAACCACAGGGGTAGAGTGAGTTAAGTTATGGATTCTCCATCACTTGAAGTTGTAAAATCAAGATTAGATCATAGAATCATAGAATAACAGAGTTGGAAGGGACCTCTGGAGGCCATCTAGTCCAACCCCCTGCCCAGAGTAGGACCAATCCCAACTAAATCATCCCAGCGAGGGCTTTGTCAAGCCTGACCTTAAAAACTTCTAAGGAAGGGGATTCCACCACCTCCCTAGGTAACGCATTCCAGTGTTTCACCACCCTCCTAGTGAAAAAGTTTTTCCTAATATCCAACCTAAACCTCCCCCACTGCAACTTGATACCATTACTCCTTGTCCTGTCATCTGCTATCACTGAGAATAGTCTAGATCCATCCTCTTTGGATCCACCTTTCAGGTAGTTAAAAGCAACTATCAAATCCCCCCTCATTCTTCTCTTCCATAGATAAACAATCCCAGTTCCCTCAGCCTCTCCTCATAACTCATGTGTTCCAGTCCCCTAATCATTTTTGTTGCCCTTCGCTGGACTCTCTCCAATTTCTCCACATCCTTCTTATAGTGTGGGGCCCAAAACTGGACACAGTACTCCAGATGAGGCCTCACCAATATTGAATAGAGGGGAACGATCACGTCCCTCGATCTGCTGGCAATGCCCCTACTTATACATCCCAAAATGCCATTGGCCTTCTTGGCAACAAGGGCACACTGTTGACTCATATCCAGCTTCTCGTCCACTGTCACCCCTAGGTCCTTCTCTGCAGAACTGCTACCTAGCCATTCGGTCCCTAGTCCGTAGCGGTGCATTGGATTCTTCCGTCCTAAGTGCAGAACTCTGCACTTGTCCTTGTTGAACTTCATCAGATTTCTTTTGGCCCAATCCTCCAATTTGTCTAGGTCCCTCTGTATCCTATCCCTACCTCCAGTGTATCTACCTCTCCTCCCAGTTTAGTGTCATCCACAAACTTGCTGAGGATGCAATCCACACCATCCTCCAGATCATTAATGAAGATATTGAACAAAACCGGCCCCAGGACTGACCCTTGGGGCACTCCGCTAGATACCGGCTGCCAACTAGACATGGAGCCATTGATCACTACCCGTTGAGCCCGACAATCTAGCCAACTTTCTACCGACCTTGTAGTGCATCCATCCAGCCTATACTTCTTTAACTTGCTGACAAGAATACTGTGGGAGACCGTGTCAAAAGCTTTGCTAAAGTCGAGGAATAACACGTCCACTGCTTTCCCTTCATCAACAGAACCAGTTATCTCATCATAGAAGGCAATTAGATTCATCAGGCATGACTTGCCCTTGGTGAATCCATGCTGACTGTTCCTGGTCACTTTCCTCTCATCTAAGTGCTTCAGAATTGATTCCTTCAGGACATGCTCCATGATTTTTCCAGGGACTGAGGTGAGGTTGACTGGCCTGTAGTTCCCAGGATCCTCCTTCTTCCCTTTTTTAAAGATGGGCACTACATTAGCCTTTTTCCAATCTTCCGGGACTTAGGGAAAAAAAGCATTGAGTATGTTAGCTTTTTCCACATACTCTGTCACTAGGTTGCCTCCCTCATTTGGTAAGGGGCCCACACTTTCCTTGGCTTTCTTCTTATTGCCAACATACCTGAAGAAACCCTTCTTGTTACTCTTAACATCCCTCGCTAGCTGCAACTCCAGGTGTGATTTAGCATTCCTGATTCCATTCCTACATGCCCGAGCAATATTTATATACTCATCCCTGGTCATTTGTCCAATCTTCCATTTCTTGTAAGCCTCTTTTTTGTGTTTAAGATCAGCAAGGATTTCAAAGGCCTTTGCTAGTTCAACGAGAAGTTATGGGCTTGATACAGGAATTACTAGGTGAGGTATTACAGCTTGTGTTATGTAGGCTGTCATATTATAGGATAATGGTCCTATCTGGACTTAAAATCAATTAATTTATCAATCTATTTTCAAGGAATGGTGTGGGTTGCTTTTGGCCTTTATTCTTGTTCTGCCTCTATATCCTATTCCAATTACCAAAGGTATTTTATGGAATCAATTCAGCAAACATTCACAGTCTTTGATATGTCCTTGATAAATGAAAATACATCAATAAAACAAAACATCCAATAAAAGAAAACTATCTTGTAAAATGTTATCTTCTAATAAAACAACACTTTGAGAAACTTTCAAAGCCCATATGAATTTTTATTTTCATATTAAAACTTATAGAATACACAAAGAATTAATCATGAGAAGAAACTTTCATTTCCATTGCTAGTGGAATATTTGCATACACTTGTAAGCAGGGGCTGAATGAATGCTACTCTGACAGCTGGCTAGAACAGGGAGAGACTCTGGGTGTGGTTATGTAAATACAGTTTGCTCCTGCTTTGCCTAGATATTCAGCAGCTGGAGTGGTGTTTTGCTCATTGTAATCAGCTTTGTTAGTGTTGGGTCACAAATTACGTTAGTACTGAATGCAGAGATAGTGAAATGGTATTACCAATGTAATTATTTTGGGAAGACTGTGCTTAACCTGTTCCAAATGGCGGGGGGGTCATCCTTAGCAGGGAGGACCTCATTGAGCCAGGAGTTCGACTGCCAAAGCCTTGTGCAAGTAGGGGAGGAGGGAACAGGAGTCCTGGTCAGGAGGCTGCAATCCCCTTTTTCCCCTCCCCCAGTCCTCTCTAAACTGGCTTACCCTGTTCTTCCCCACTGTTCAAAGAATAGAGCTAAATAGGCTTAATGAGGAGCCTCTTTTGTTATTTTAATTGCTCAATCAGAGCTGAAACCAGTTGTGGTAGGACTGTGTTTGTGCCCTGCCTGTTAAGAGCTAAAATCACTGAGAGCTGAAATCACCTGAGATGGGGTAGTATTTCTGGCCAGCCTGCAAAAGAGCTGAAAATTACTGAGAGACGGATGTGCAGAGGTCACAGCAGAGAGGCAGAAGGTGACTGACAGCTGACAAATGAGTGACCAGCAGGGCAGCAGCAGAGAGGTAGGATGAATGGCCAGCAGGGTGGCGGTGGAGAGGCGTGATGGGCGGCCAGCAGGGTGGCAATGGAGACGTGTGACGAGCAGTCAGCTGGGTGGCTGGTGGAGGAGCACAAGGAGAGCGGTGAGCAGCCAGTGGAGCAAGGAAGATGCCTCTTTACCCCTCCCCACTCAGGGTGGGAGGTGAACTCTGCAGATGCACCTCTGAACTCTGGGCTTGCACTGACCAAGACAGCAACAGTGAGTGAGGTGCAGAGATGGGTCAGGCATGCGAAAGGGACTTTTGGGTTGCTGGAATATAGAACCTGAGGGGAAAAGTACACTGCCCAACCTACTTGGGGATGGGTCTTTTAGTGATGGTTTATGTTTATGAACTCTTCCAAATTAATTCCGAGTTACTTCTCTCCTTTTATTAAAAGTTTATTTTCTACACTCGGACTCTGTGCTTGTGGGTGGGGAAGTATTGCCTTTCAGAAGTGCCCAGGGGTGTAATTTTCCCACATTACTGTGTGGGGGCTTGAGCCAGTTCTGTGTTGTATCAATGGAAAGGAACCCCTAGATATTTAACCCAGCCCTGATTGCTGCAGGATCCATCTGGCAGAAGGGTTACATTTTGGGAGGCTCGTCCAGGATCCTGGGTCGGTACCCCTCGCAAGTACATCTTGAGTGATTCACTAAATTGGGGAAACAATTGTGTTTATATTTTGAGGAAATCACTGTTTGTGTAATGGCTAATATGTTGGGTTTGTTGGGCTCTGACTCAGCAGCCCCTAGCTTGGGGGCTGCAGCCTGAGCTGATGATTGGGCAAAAGCACTGGGGAAAACATTGGAAAAGGTTGTGTTGTCCCATGCTATGTCAAGCTGCTATCGTAAGTTAAGGTTATTTGCTGGGAGTCCCATTACAATACCTAAGGAAGAGGAGTTTGAACCCTGGTTAGAGCATACTACTGAAATGCTGCAGGAGTGGGCCGGACCAGATGCTGGGAAGCGAAGATGTCTAACAGAGAGCCTCAGAGGCCCAGCATTAGACGTGATTCGCACCCTGAAGCTCACTAACTCTGGGGTCAGTGTGAAGGACTGCCTAGAGGCCCTTGAGCACACCTTTGGGAGCATAGAGGGCTCTGAGGACAGTTATTGAAAGTTCCTTAATTCCCGACAGCAAAGGGGCGAGAAGGTTTCAGCCTATGTACAGAGGCTGGAGAGGCTGCTTCAGGGAGCTGTCAAGAGGGGAGCAGTGACTGCCGAGCAGATGGATCAGACCAGACTTGCTCAAATTGTAAGATGAACTCGATATCAGAACCCGATTCTACTTCATCTCCACTTAAGAGACTGACAGGAATGTCCCCCGAGTTACTCCCAGCTGATAAAAGAGGTCAGAGGGGAGGAAGAAACGCAGGCTGCCAGTGAGTTTTGGAAAGCCCAACCATCTGAGCCAGCCAGCACAGCACTCCTGTGGGCAGCCAGTGTACTGATAGCGAGCGCTGTAGAGGAACTTGCCCAGCAAGTGCAGGTCCTAATAGAACAGATAGCTGAGGTGCAAAGCACCATTGACCGAACTAAGACTTCCAGGCATAAGGAGCCTCTGGCTGTGGCGATGGAGAAGTCAGCATTTAGAGCCACCTTTCCACCTGACCAAAGGGGGAAAGGACAATTCTTCTTTCTCTGGTGTGGTCAGGGTGGACACAGTGCTGCCAAGTGTCGTAATGAAGAAAATCCCTCCTTAGTGTATGGAAAGCTGACGACCAGTTGGGTGGGGTCGAGGAACTGCTGAAGGGTCCTGGGACGGCAGCCACCCAGGGCCGCAAGATTTGAAGGCTTCCCTGGAAAAGACTGTCCAGATGGGATGTCCTCAGGACTGATAGGGCCTCGAGCGGAGGTCACAGTGAGGATTGAAGGGGCAGAATGTAAAGCAGTGCTTGACACTGGATCTCAAGTGACTATTATATTTCAGTCATTCTACCACCAGATGCTTAGGTACCTGTGTATACAGCCACTGACAGGCCTTGGCCTGTGTGGCCTCAGCATGGATGAACACCCCTACCAAGGGTATGTCATAATGCACCTGGAATTTCCAGAGGAGGTTGCTGGTGTAAGAAAAGAGGGAGTCACCGCTGCCTTAATATGCCCCGACTCTAAAGTAATTTCTGATGTGGCTGTGCTGATAGGGTCCAACTCTGGTCTTTTCAAGGTACTCCCGGATTACTGCAGACAATGGGCTGGGGACCAATACCTGAACATCCTGATGGTCCATATGTTTTGTGCTGAAACCTATAGAAGAATTGAGAGCACTAAAACAGGGGTGTTGGAGCTACCAATGGGAGCATTGAGGTATGTGGGCATGATTTCCTTAGTAGTGCCTGCAAAGATGGAGCGAGAAGTGCTTGTCATGAGTACCTAGCTGAAAGACAGCAAAGAGGCAGGTGGCAGCAGAAGGTGACTGATAGTTGGCTGGTGAGCAAGTGGCTGGTGAGCCAGAGAGGCACAGCATGTGGCCAGCAGGGCGGCTGCCGGAGATAAGTGGCCTGCGGTGAGTGGCCAGCGGGGCGGCTGGTGGAGAGGCGCAGCTGGTGGTGAGTCGCCAGCAGGGTGGCTGGCAGAGAGGGCCAGAGCAGAGCCCTGCAGAGAGGGGCGGCAAGCAAGTGCTTGAGCAGCAGAGTGTGTAAAGAGCCTTTTTACCCCCCTGCACCCAGGGAGGGAGATGAACTCTGCAGATGCAACTGTGGGTCTGCACTGACCAAGGACAGCAACTGTGAGTGGGGTGCAGAGAAGGGTCAGGCATGTGAAAGGGACTTTTGGGTTACTGGACTTAAGAACCTGAGGGGAAAAGCACACTGCCCAACTTACTTGGGGGTGGGTCTTTTGCTCATGGTTTATGTTTATGAACCCTGTTTGCAGTGTTTTCTCAAATTAATGCCGAGTTACTTCCCTCCTTTTATTAAAATGTTTCTTTTCTATACTCAGACTCTGTGCTTGCGAGTAGAGAAATGTTGCCTCTAGAGGCGCCCAGGGGTGGTGTGTAATTTTCCCAGGTTACTGTGTGTGGGCTTGAGCCTGTTCTGTGTTGTATCGATGTAGAGGAATCCTTAGATATTGAACCCGGCCCTGGTTGCAGCTGGCTCCACCTGGCAGAAGGGTTACACAATGAAGCATCTAAAAATTAACAAATGAAAACCCTGTATTCTCTGTTGCCTTCTTAAGGGAGTTAAACACATGTGTTAAAATCTAGAACTGATCAGGAACTTTTTGACAAAATGTTTTTTCATCAGAAAATGCCTGTTTGTTGAAACTTTTTATGGAAAAGGGTTGGTTTCAATTAAACTTTCTCAGGTCCAAGATGGAATTTCTGGTCAGTGAGAGAGAGAGACACCCACTCCCACCCTCCAGCTGAGTGGTTAGGGCATTCATCTGGGATGTAGGTTCAATGCTCTATTCTGCCTGATTCAGAGCAGAGATTTGAACTGGGATTGCCCACATCTGAGGAGAGTTTCCTAACCACTGGGCTATATAATCAGTCTCTCTTTTTGCTATTTATACACAGTGAACATCAGCAAAAGGAAAGACTGAGGGAAAAGAACCCTCATTTTATAGCCCAGCAGGCACTCACATGGGGTGTGGGATGTTAGGATAAAGATATTCAGGCCTGTCTGCAAAGGCCTGTACTTTAAGAATTTAGGTGTATTCTTATCACTTGGCTAGTTCTAGAGGTATAAAAGAAGAATCAAGATCACTGTCTGCTGGTGTAAGGGCCTTCTCTTACTGTGACAGTCTGAGGCCCTGTTCTTAGGCTAAGGCCTTTGGGTAAGCAGCAGAGGCAGCCATAAGCTAGGAAGCAAACAGTCACATCCTCACATTCCAAACTAGTCATATTGAAATAAGGTGCTATTGGGCTGTTAGGCACTATCAAGACAAGATTGTATTCCTGTCACCTCCAGAGAAAGGGAAGTGCCTAGAAAATGTAAAAGGAAACTTAGTTTGATAGCATCCTGTCTGGCAAGAACTCACTTGTCAATAGCTGGGATGTGAAATCCTCACTTCTGTATTGTCTTGTCATTATAGTTCCCACTTTGCTATTTGTCTGTATAATCTTTGTCTGGTTCTGTGATTGTTCCTATCTGCTGTATAATTAATTTTGCTGGGTGTAAACTAATTAAGGTGGTGGGATATAATTGGTTACATAATCATGTTACAATATGTTAGGATTAAGAAAAGGAGTACTTGTGGCACCTTAGAGACTAACCAATTTATTTGAGCATGAGCTTTCGTGAGTTACAGCTCACTTCATCGGATGCATGCCGTGGAAACTGCAGCAGACTTTATTTATACACAGAGAATATGAAAAAATACCTCCTCCCACCCCACTGTCCTGCTGGTAATAGCTTATCTAAAGTGATCATCAGGTGGGCCATTTCCAGTACAAATCCAGGTTTTCTCACCCTCCACCCCCCCACACAAATTCACTCTCCTGCTGGTGATAGCCCATCCAAAGTGACAACTCTTTACACAATGTGCATGATAATAAAGTTGGGCCATTTCCTGCACAAATCCAGGTTCTCTCACCCCCTCACCCCCCTCCCAAAAACCACACACACAAACTCACTATTTCAGGAAAATGATTGGTTAAGGTATAGAACTCAAGTTTTACTATATAATCTGTAGTCAGTGAGGAAGTGGGTGGGTGGGTGGGGGAGATGGGAACAGGAAATGGGGGTAAGAAAATTGGAATCATGTTTTGCTAAAGGGGGAAATGGGAACAGGGAATGGGAGTAAGGAAGTTGGAATCATGTTTGGCTAAGGGTAGGAATGGGAACAGGGACACAAGTGTAAGGCTCTGTGGTGTCAGAGCTGGGAAGGAGGATACTAAGGAAGGAAACTGGAATCATGCTTGCTGGAAGTTCACCCCAATAAACATCGAATTGTTTGCACCTTTGGACTTCGGGTATTGTTGCTCTCTGTTCATGCGAGAAGGACCAGGGAAGTAAGTGGGTGAAGGAATAAGCCCCCTAACATGGGAGACCCTACATTCCTTGTTCTAAAACAGGCAGAGTAGACTTGAATCTAGGTCTTCTATACCCTAGCTGAGTGCCCTAACCATTGGGCTATTGGCTATTCTGGGATAAGTGGGTATCTCTTGTGCTTTTTCTCAAAAATTTCAGAAGAGGTGTCATTTTTATTCTGCATCAGAGTGAAAACAAATTTGGAAACATTGATTTAAAAAAAAATGGAATTTTTGTGTTCCCACAAACCTACTAAAATTTACATTCAGAGGAAAATGTTCTCTGTATTTGTTAGCTATAGGCTTTATTTGTGAGATTTTCTTCAGTTTTATATTGCTGAAGTCATGCTGATGACAAACTTCATAAATAGATCTCTGGGCCAAACTCCAACCTGATGCAAGTGGGTGTGATGCTATTTTTGATTTAACAGACTTGCATCCATTTACTCCATAGTTCAGTTTCTCTCCAGATCCACTTATAAGCAACTCTGAATCAGAGGCAGATTAAGGTTTCCTGGGCCAGAGCAAGTGGGGGGGGGGGCACACCCCAGCCCTTCCACCTGTGGCCCCACCCCCGTTCCGCCCCTCCACATATGACCCTGCCCACCGCCCCACCCCTTTCTGCCCCTTCCCTGGGGCCTCACCCCTATTCCACCTAGGTCCCTTCCATTCCACCCCCAAGACTGGGGAAGCCCTGTCCCCCCACTGCACCAGCCCTGAGG
This sequence comes from Lepidochelys olivacea, assembly GCF_965140295.1. NCBI lineage: Eukaryota > Metazoa > Chordata > Testudines > Cheloniidae > Lepidochelys > Lepidochelys olivacea. Next base: position 50,048,082 of record NC_140421.1, on the reverse strand, counting down.
CCGCAGCAGGTAGCAAGAGCTCCTCCAGTCCCAGGGCCACAGTGGGGGTCGTGGTGCTGGGTCTTCCCCAGCTTCTGCTGGGGACGGGGTCATGGGGCGCTGGGGGCTTTCCCTATGGCTCCCTGGCTTCTGCCGTGGTCTGGGGGCACTGGGGGCTTCCCCTGCTGCTGCGCCCAGCTGCTGACAGGGTCAAGGTCACTGTGGGCTTCGCCTGCAACCGCACCTGGCTGCTGCCAGGGCTGGGGCGATGCTGGGGACTTCCCCTGCCACTATGCACACCACGCCCGCCCAGCACAGATGCTGGGGAGTGGGGTCGGCGTGAGGTGGCTTCCCACATTGCTATTCCATGGTGCAGCCGCTGAGGAATGGGGTTTAGGATGTGGGGTGCTTCCCCTGCCGCTGTGCTGCCCCACCCACCCAGAGCTGCTGCCTGGAAGTGGGGTCAGGGCGCGGGGGCTTTCCCCAGGCACCCGGGGATTGGGGCCCCATAGGCCCAGTGGCTATTCTGCCACTGCTCTGAATAATGGAAAGCATATATAAAGCATTAGATTTGTATGTTTCACTTTCTGATTATATTCAGTCTCAGTTTTATGATGCATGTCTCCATTGCAAAAGCACCTTGCCCCAAGATGAACATATTGTCAACACTGAAGTTGTGCACAAAGGTTGCAGCTTGATTAACAGATGCAAAAACACATTAACAAGAACATACTTAGATAATTCTGTTTGCTACCCAGTGAGCTCAACTGTGCACCTGGTCTTTGCTCACTGGCCTAAGGCTAATACATAGTTTTGCCTATTATTGTGTTTCATGTATTCTGTGCTGGGTAATGTCAATGAGCTATGCTGGTTTTACACCCTTTTAAAAATCTCTATTTCCCCAGTCTTTTGCTGGGAAATTTTAACTGAAAAGCCACCAGATTTTTCTTTATCTAACTCTTTTCCTTTCAGTTCAGAAAGCCACAGCCGAAATCTAATTTATACCAAAGCTGCTGGTTTGGAAGTTTTATCACTGACTTCAATGAACACTGTGTCTTTCGCTATTTACTTGCAAATTATACAATTTTGTATTGAGGGAATAACAAGGGTTAGCTCTTCAATTAAGCCCTACAGAACCTCTCTATGAAACCACTAAAAGAAATGTGTTGAATACATTTGGTATGTTTGTGGCCTGCATAAACAGCACAAATATAATATTATAATTGGTGATTGGTATCTGAATTGAATAATACTACCTCCATCAGGAATTTGCCCACATTACGTTTAAGACAGGAAGCATGAAACAATGTATTGATTTCAAATTGTATAGTATTTTTATATCCGTGATCTTTCCTTTTCCAATCTTGTGCATTGAAAACCAAGCAATTTGAAGGGGAGTGGTCAAGCAAATTGCAACTACCTGCTGAGAGTTACGATGCTGTTGAATTAAGATGCCATTTATCACTGCATTTTTTTTTCTGATAAAGAAATTGTTGAGATGGAGGCATGGACTGCATCTCCCCTCTTGCAAATGATAGTTAAAAAGAAATATTTTGTCTTGCTCATAGGATCAAGAATAGACAATAGACAAACTTAATACATTCTAGAATTAATCGGGGCTGCTGTAAAATGATTTTATTGGAATTATAATAGAATAGGGTTGTCACAAGATGGCAGACTTCACTGGTGAGCCACAATCCTTGTCTGCTATGAGAATCTACAGGGAATTTCACAGATGGCGGAGCTGTTTTACTGACAAGGAACATACTAAACACCATGAGGGAGAGAACTCATTTATGCACATTGGCCAGTTGGTGCATCAAACCAGTAGTTAATCTAAAACTGCCACATGAACAGCTATAACTTTGTGAAATAAATTTGCATGTAGGTCATACATTTCCCCCTGCATTTGCTCCAATCAGAAACCTGTTCTATTTGCTTAGGCTATATTTAAAGAGATTTTCCATATATGCAAAAAAAAATCCATTTATTCAATGTGTAAAGTAAGATTGCTGATTACTTTCTTTGGGCACATATTTAGAAGTAATCTTTTCTGCATATAGAAAGCTGTCTTGAAGCCTCCTGCACTGTATGTGATAAGATTCCATGATGGTTTTTATCATCTACGCCTTTGGAAACCTTGCCATTTGTCAAATAATTAAAAAGATTTGAGGTGCATAATTACTGCATCCTGGGACTGACAAATGCTGTGCAGGACAAAGATATTCCAAATGTAGAAAAATGCCTATTGGGAGCTAGACATCTAACTACCTTTTTGAATTCCCATCCTAATATTCTAATAATTTTCAGATTTCATAATTAAATGGCTATAATCTACATTTGATGATTAATATACAGAAACACCATTAGAGAATTATAATAACAACCCATCAACTTGATCTTGCATGGACAGGGTCAAAGACTGAAAAGTTCAGTTACATCAGGATTGTCAAATAGATGTATATAATTTGGCTTTTGGTTAATTTGATTTTAATTTGCTTCTCATTTCATTTTCTTGTTGCATTGATAACACGTAGTTGTCAATTTTCTGGAGGGGAAATTGAAAATGTGCATGAGGGAGAAATTAAATTTCTAGACCTGCATCTGTATTGAACATGGAAGCTGTAAACAATTCCATATTTTAGATTTTCCACCAAGGTGAACAGCATGTTCACTATATAAGGTGCTCTTATTTGGAAGAATCAGTGAAAAAACCTCTACATCGCTCTCAGGTTTAGTTTTGCCAACTAAAGAGAATCTACCCGTCTACACATCTGTGATAAATTAAAGTGAGCTGCTCTCAGAGAAAAGGTATTTATTCTAATTCTTTTCTAATTATATGACCCTCACCTTGGCTCGTGATCTTGTCAGATCTCAAATTAAGCAGGGTCAAGCCTGATCTGACAATGGGAGATCATTAAATAACACCCAGAATGCTGCAAGGAGTGGTGTCAGTGACTCGGTAGACGGCATTTCTTCTTAGTACTCTGTTTGTACCAATGACCCAGCAGAGTGCTTAGAGGCTGAGTGCTTCTGACTGTACCATTGATGAGCTGAGTTTTAAATGGTCCTGACCCTTTGTGGTCATTCAAGACTCCATTGCATGTTTTACTACACTTGGTGTGTTTGCCCAGATGGATCACCTGAAGTTGTAGGTTAGCCAAGACTAGTTACATTTTGTGTACCAAAAACTTCCCTGGTACCAGCTTCAATTGAATGTATTTGTCACACACACAGTCTGGGTAGAACACTTTCTAGCTTGATATTCACCAGGCTGTTGTGCTTGGATGTGGGCTTCAGTGGGCTGGGCGTGCTTTAAGCCTCCCAAGCCTGAACAGAGACCAGGCATTGCCCCCTGGCTGCAGTCTATAGGCAGGGTGCAGATTGTCTGTCTCGCACCCCGTCCTGAGAGCTAAGACCTCACGTTTCAACTGCTGAGGCCCTGGGACCAGTACTGACCCCTCAGACTCTTCTGTTGCTTAAGCACATCCTTTCCCAGAACTCCAGCCAGGTGCTCACTCTCCAGAGGCACGTGCTAGTGAAACAGACAGACTTTGCGCAAGATTCTAAAACAATTTACTCTTTAGGGGGCATGAGGAATACACCGATCTAGACAAAATAATAAACACACCTGTACATGTTTCTCAGCCTCTGTTTCCTCACCACTTTGAGGAATTCTTTTGGGTCTAGGGCAGACCCTCTGAGGGAGTCCAGGTTCCCTCTCTTGCACATGGCTTCTCCTCTAAATCATGGAGTCTCTCACTCTCTCTAGGTCAGCTAGCTTCCTTCTTACTCAGTTATTAGTCCTGCAGAACCCTCTGCTACGAAAAGAAAAGGAGTACTTGTGGCACCTTAGAGACTAACCAATTTATTTGAGCATAAGCTTTCGTGAGCTACAGCTCACTTCATCGGATGCATACTGTGGAAAGTGTAGAAGATCTTTTTATATACACACAAATTTGTATATATATATATGTTACTCTGAAATCTGCTACAAAAGCATGCCCGTCTCTTTCTCTCTCCTGCCCAAAGCTTTCTGTGTTTCTCAGTTTCTCACATTGATATGTTGCACCACTAACACCTGGATCCTTTGTTCTCTTGCTAAAGATTTTCTACTCTTCAATTCCCCCTCTCTGCGGAGAAATTTGTTTGATATGCAAAAAGACAAGGAGTACTTGTGGCACCTTAGAGACTAACAAATTTATTTTAGCACAAGCTTATGAAGTGAGCTGTAGCTCACAAAAGCTTATGCTCAAATAAATTGGTTAGTCTCTAAGGTGCCACAAGTACTCCTTTTCTTTTTGCGGATACAGACTAACATGGCTGATACTCTGAAACCAGTTGGTTGATATGGTTTACCAGCTCAAGCAACCTCCTTTGAATACCTATTGTTTGATCAGAGCACAGTCATTAAGATTAACAATTCTCCATTGTCTGTGGTCTGGTAAGTGTATCATGACATTTCAAGCTTTGCTAATGAAACATGGTGGCAGTATCTGAGCTGTGAATTCTCTGCAGAGCAGCAGCTGGCAGCGTGAACCATGGAAGTTGGTCTGAAGCCCCCAGGAGCCCTGGATTTTGCAGACACAAACCTAGCCTAGCGACAGACCCAGTGGAAAGAGGAGTTCGAGCTGTACACAGACCTGGCCACCCAGGAGGATGACAAAAGCTGGAAAGTAAACCCATTTTTCTACCTTACCGGGGAACAAGGCCTCAGTCCAACTGCAGGCAGCCAAGGGATTGATACTAGCAGGTTGGCCAGAAGACATAAGCCAAGTACCAATAGGAGCAGAACTATGTTTTCAAAGTAAGTATGAACTAAGTGTGCAAGGTGGAATCATATTTCAAGGACAATGAGCTGTTGTTCCTGCTTCATTACATTGGGATGTCATGCAAAAAATACATGCCTCACGCCTGGACATTGACAGCTGCCTTAGACAGGCTCGGAATTATTTTTACTGGCTGGGAATGAATACATAACTCTACTCCTTGACAGAAGGGTGTTACACCTGCCAGTCATGTGATAACCACCAGCAGAAAGAGACTGTTACCACATAAGCTGCTCACCCGACCAAGAGAAAAGGTGGGAAAAGATTAGGGCTGTTGATTAATCACAGTTAACTCAAAAAAATTAATTGGAATTTAAAAAATTAATCGCAATTAATTGCAGTTTTAATCGCACTGTTAAACAATAGAATACCAATGGAAATTTATTAAATATTTTGGATGTTTTTCAACATTTTGATATATATTATATTCTGTGTTGTAATTGAGATCAGTGTCTATTTTTATTACAAATATTTGCACTGGAAAAATGATAAACAAAAGAAATAATATTTTTCCATTCACCTCATACAAGTACTGTAGTGCAATATCTTTGTCATGAAAGTGCAACTTACAAATGTAGATGTTTTGGTGACATAATTGAACTCAAACAAAGCAATGTAAAATTTCAGAGCTTTCAAGTCCACTCAGTCCTACTTCTTGTTCGGCCAATCACTAAGACAAACAAATTGTTTACATTTACAAGAGATAATGCTGCCTTCTTCTTATTTAAAATGTCACCAGAAAGTGAGAACAGGCATTTGCATGGCACTTTTGTAGCCGGCATTGCAAGGTATTTATGTGCCAGATATGCTAAACATTTGTATGTTTGTATGCTCCTTCATGCTTTGGCCACCATTTCAGATGACATGCTTTCATGCTGATGATGCTCATAATAATTTTTATTTGTGACTGAACTTCTTGGGGGAGAATTGTATGTCCCCTGATCTGTTTTACCCACATTCTGCCATGTATTTCATGTTATAGAAGTCTCTGATGATTACCTAGCACATGTTGTTCATTTTAAGAACACTGTCACTGCAGATTTCACAAAACACAAAGAAGGTACCAATCTGAGATTTCTAAAGATAGCTACAGCACTCGACCTAAGGATTAAGACTCTGAAGTGCCTTCCAAAATCTGAGAGGGACGAGGTGTGGAGAATGTTTTCAGAAATCCGATGTGGAAACAACAGAACCCAAATCACCAAAAAAGAAAATCAACTTTCTGCTGATGGCATCTGACTCAGATGATGAAAATGAACGTGTGTGGGTCCGCACTGCTTTAGATTGTTGTTGAGCAGAACCCATCATCATCATGGACGTATGTCCCCTGGACTGGAGGTTGAAGCATGAAGGAACATATGAATCTTTAGCACATCTGGCATGTAAATATCTTGCGATGCCAGCTACAACAGTGCCATGAGAAAACCTGTTCTCACTTTCAGGTGACATTGTAAACAAGAAGCGGGCAGCATTATCTCCTGGAAATGTAAACAAACTTGTTTGTCTGAGCGATTGGCTGAACAAGAAGTAGGACTGAGTGAACTTGCAGGCTCTAAAATTTTACATTGTTTTTTGTTTTTGAATGCAGTTTTTTTGTACATAATTCTACATTTGTAAATTCAACTTTCATGATAAAGAGATTGCACTACAGTACTTGTATTAGATTAATAGTATTTCTCAATTTCTTTTTTCTTACAGTGCAAATACTTATAATAAAAATATAAAGTGAGCACTGTACACTTTGTATTCTGTGTTGTAATTGAAATCAATATATTTGAAAATGTAGAAAACATCCAAAAATATTTAAATAAATGGTATTCTATTATTGTTTAACAGTGCGATTAATCACGATTAATTTTTTAATTGCTTGACAGCCCTAGAAAAGACTTATTTACCTTCAGTGAAAAGCAATGCTTAATTACAGTGGGCTATTATTCATTTTTTTGGGAGGCCAGTGCCCTGCCTGATACAAGAAGCAAGTCAGTGATTGGGAAACCTCAGGCCCAGTTTCTGATACATGGCATTCCAGACACTGTATTCCCTGAGAACAGACCCCAATTTGCCTTTGGAGAATACAAGGTATTTGCATGCAAATGGGAGTTTGATCACCCTATTGTCTTCCCAACATATCCCCAGAGTAATGGTAAGGTGGAATCAGCTGTGAAAACAGCTAACATTGTTACTCAAGGCTGTTTCTTGTGGTTCAGACCTCTTGCTAGCATTTTTTGGCTGACCGGAATACCCCATCACACAGGTGCCAAAACCGTCCACACAGGCACTGATGGGATGAGGGACCAAATCTCTACTACCACTGAGAAGACATTGTTGCCATCTCTTCTCGGTGGTATCTCCGTCCTTCTGACTGCAACAATCAGAGAAAGTAGGCACTAGAGTATGAAAGATCAGCCAAGGGCTTGTCAGCCCTGGAGACAGGCACTCCTGTGAGGATCCAGCCGTTAGGGAGACACCAGAGAGAGTGGACTAAATGGACTTGTGAGGGGTGCAGTGGCACCAAGGTCATAAGAGGTGACTACACAAGAGGGACAAGTGATCCGAAGGAACAGGAGGCACTTACCATCCAGCAGACAACACCCAGAGAGAGTACAGAAATAAAGAGAATCACAGAATGGAGAGACCGAGACCATCTGGAGACCAATCCTACAGGGAGCCAGGGGAGTCCACAGAGATATAGTGTACTAGACTTGGAGACAGTTGACAGATGCACGGAAATCAGTCACTGCTGGTGTGGTCATCTGTTGAGGAGAGCAAGCTACCTTAATGACTATGAAGCAGTTGAGTCTGTGATAAAAACAAGACTCTAACTCAGCTAAGTTCTAGCAACCTCCAGCAAAAGGGACATGGGATACAGGTCTAGGCATCAATTAATTTGTTTTTAATTCCTATATTAAAGTTTGTAAAATAGGAAAAGATGTATCATGATCAGTGGAACTAAAATAAGAGGGCTTCTGTTCCCTAGAAGGACCATTATTGATGGAACACCAGGGACTGTGACTAGAGTTGAACTAGAAAGAACTTGGGTACATAGACAGAGCAGTTCACAGGGTTTAATTAAGTTCTATTTGTTCAACTGCTATTCATCTTTACTCTTTGCTAATGAAACAGTAGGTATGTTCTGCAGCTCTTGTGGGCAAATAGGGGATTCTGCATTCACTGAGGCTCTCCATGATTCAACAATCTCATAACATCAATAAAAATCCATAAATTGTAATAGATTCACCAAATCAGAATATTATTCCTCGGTTTTCTGTTGTTTTGTTTTTGCAGTGCAGAATGGCTGCCACATTCAATAGAATGCCCCCCCCCTTTTTTGTTTTTGCTTTTTTTCATTTCCTATATGATACTGAAAATATAGATGATGTTATTGATTACACAAAGTAATTCCAGGACATATAATCATCCTCTCACTAGATTAATTGATTTGCAACATAAATGGCATATTCTAATCTGGTTAAGCAAGGATAAAATCAGCTAAGCCTCTCAACATCTTTCACAGTTGTTTGTCCATTAGAGGGAGTTACAGTGGGCCTGATTCTCATTTACAGTAAGGCCATTTGGGGCCTTAAAATGGGAATCAATATAAGGCCATTTTACATATACAGAGCAGTACAAATGGACCTTAGTGTAAATGAGAATGAGGCCAAATATTCCTTGAATGATAACCATCTCCTGTTTATAAATAAGGTTTCTTGATCTTGAGTTCCAAATTATGATGTTTGACATGACAGAAGAACATACAACCTCATTAAATACTCCTCAAATACAACTGGAGGTGTGGGAGAAGATAAAACAATCAGATAGAAGAACAAGCTTCTTTATAGACTACTGTGACCTCCATGGCACTTCAGTTTTTCCCAAGTACTTTATAGATTTATGTTTACAACATTCCTGTGAGGCATGGAAGTGGTATAATTCCTTCAATGAGCACAGAGAGACAGTGGGTACATCTACACTTAAAAAAACCTCCTGAGGCAGCAAATATCAGAGTCTGGGTCAACTGACTTGGTCTTGCAGGGCTCATGCTATGGGGCTAAAAATAGTAGAGTAGACATTCCTGCTTGGGCTGGAGACCAGACTCTGAAACCCCACAGGGGGGAGGGTCTCAGATCCTGGGCAGGAATGTCTGCACTACTATTTTTAGCCCCATAGCACAAGCCCTGTAAGACCAAGTCAGCTGACCTGGGCTCTGAGGCTTGCAGCCACTCTTTTTTGTTGGGTGCGGGGGGAGGGGTAGCATGTAGATGTTCCTTAAATGACTTGTCCAGGGTCACACAGTATAGCAGGACAGGGAACTGAACCTAGCTCTGCCACTGCCTGTGACATTGCCCAGGTACAATCTGGACTCTTAGACAGCTGTGTCCCCTCAGTTCTCCAACCTGAGGTGCCTTTTACGCTGCTTTGCTGTGAGAGCAACCACTGCTAGCATGCTCACATATAGCCTCTAGCATGTAAACTATTCTCAGCTGAGTTACCTGAATGCTCTTAGCCAGCCACTCCTGAATTATATTGTAGAGTAACACTAGAAAATTCCCAATCCCAGACTTGTCCCCAGAAATGCGCATCTTGTACTACCCACTATCCTCCTGGATGATATAAGCTCATTGAAAGTCCAACCTTTTATTAATAGAAAATGATATGCACAAACCTTGTTATCTCAAATGGAGATTCCCAAACATTTCAATCCAAACAGATAAAACTAAACAAGTTTATTAACAAAAACATAGATTTTAAGTGATTACAAGTAATGAAGCATAAAGGTCAGAATTGGTTACAAAGAAATAAAATGTAAAACACAAGCTAATACCTAATTTAACAAGCTAAGTTAATTTCAAGCTCTCTCACCACATGCTTATAGCAGTCTGGCTAGATACCTTCAGCCAAGACCCGCTCCCAGTTCAATGATGCTTCCTTTGTCCTTCAAATGTTATTGATGCCGTGAGTATAGATGAGGGGAGAGAGGTGAATTGGGGCCTCTGTTTCTCAATTTTATATTTTTTCTTCCTCTTTGATAATCATCTCCAGCTGGGGTTCAGGTGATAGCCAGTCTGTTTACATTGGAACCTGCAGTCTTCCATTGCCAAGATGTAAATTTTTTGCTCACACCCTTTTTCCTGCCAAAGAAGGGCTGCTTGATCACATGATAATCCATTTGATTCTGCTGACACCTGGCTGAGGTGCTGGCTAAACTTTTGTCTCTGGGGAACTGGTTTGAAGCTGTTTCCCTAGACTTAGAACATGTCTCAGTAAAGTCATATAGTAGAATCTTATAACTTTTCATATAATGTTGACACAAATATATTACCAAGACAATAATGTTCAGCAGATTATGAATTTTCTAATGATACCTCACAAGGCATACTTTGTACAAGATTTATCATAGTTTTGTAAACAGTGGTGAATATAACGGTACAGACTGTTACAGTGCCCTAATCACTGGATGATCCTGCCTCTCATCTTCAGCAGGAAATATGCTAAGAGGGAGATTCTAGACACAGTGAAATATCTAAAGGATTGCAGGTGCTGGGCTAAAGCCTGACATCTTTTCTTAGGCAAACCTTGCACCATTTTCATTTGTTGCTCTTGAAATCTAAAGGTGTTCTCACTTAATGTGAAAAATGCAAATGTAATAGGTCCAGAAGAGATTCTGACAGTTAATTATTTAAATGATTTATACAGTGTCATAGATATACATATTACACTACAGACAACTGAATATCCCTGAATCCCAACTCTTATTACACCCAGTTCTCTCACAAAGATATAACCCCTATCCATTATCCAGCTGAGTTTAATCTTTCAAAACTGTTTTGGCACCGATCCAACATTGGGATCCACTAGCTGTTACTCCTGCAAAGGCACATTAACTCGGATCCTGCATAGAGTCAAGGATCTGTACTAGCAGATCCCAGTGCAGGATCAGGGCTTCTGTGTGTAGCTCAATAACAATCTATCTTTCATTCTTTGCCTCCCAGTTTCAAGTGAAATATTTAGGTGGAATTTTCCAAGGAGCCTAAGGAATTGTGTCCAAATCCCAAGGAAAAAAAATCAAAGGTATTTAGGTACTTAGCTTCCATTTGTGTCTTTGAAAAATCTCCTTTATTTCTCATATGAAATAAAGAATCACTGAAACAAGAAAAAAATTGAAAGTCATCAAGTGGCACACAGAAGAGGGTCAGTATTATTCACATTCATTTTCACAATACCATATGGAATCTCTTGGTTTACAGTGACCGCTAGAAACACTAGAAAGCAGATTGTCATCAGCTATCATTTGTACGGCTCTCTTTTTCTCTGCAAGGAAGGATAGTGGCTTCCAGGACTCTTGTCTGGTAAGATTCAGATATAGTCAGGCTTTAAGAAGGCTGTCACATCTGGCATTTTTCTCCATTTCCAGTTGTCATTGCTGTACACTGTACTCAGCGTATCTGTATCAGAGTGCAATATACATCGTATACTTCCCCGTTGCTGCTTCTTCCTACTAAGGTCAACTTGGACTCTAGAGTTTTTTAAAAAAGTGGTATATAAAGCTAGTTTGTGGGACTTCTTAAGTGAAGCACGCCTAAAGCAGTGTAACTTGCCTACATTAGCGTCAGAAAATAGTTGTGCTGTCTGAGGGCAGTTGCCTTTTCTATGTATGTTTTTTTTTTTAAAGTTGTCTCAGCTGTGCACACCAATTTTTGGCCTTAGGGAAGTCTGTTTTAAGCCCCTAGAATATTGAATGCAAATTCTGGTTTTAATGAAATATCAGTCAATACTACTAATTATACTGTGCACAGTTCCTGGTTCATATTCACTCCTGTCCTGTTTTTAGATAGAATAAATGAGTTTGCCAACTGGAAATCAAACTGGTGAGGATGCATACATTATTGTCAATATAAACAAAGCCAGTATGGAACATTGTCTTCCTCTTTTTGTTTTATTTATATCAATACAACATATAGCACAGCGGTGGGCAGGGAGGGGGAATTTTATATAATACTAGGGCAGACATGTACTTATTCCAAGTGCATCCTGCTCTCTTCTGCCACTTTATTAGGTTCAGGCTTCAGCAGCTTTGAAATCCTCTAAAAAGATATGTGCAACAATTGTAACACTGAGTGAAAACAATTTTTCTACATAATTCAAAAGCGGCAAAAGGGGTTTTGCTCCAACTTTCCCCAAAACATTCATCTGCAGACAGAGACCTATTTTGGAAAATTTTAGCCCCAAAAGTGAATGTTTTGGAAAGATCTGAGGATGGGGAATTATAATGGAAAGTCATTTTCAACCATAACTAATGCTTGTTCCTGGCCACTGGTTCAAGTTTTTAGACTACGTCCCTTTGCCCATCACAAATGTTTGGAGGATACATTTATGTACTGTTTAAGCAATTCTAGAACTTGTTTCAGGTGTTAACCTTTTTATTGCAGAGTCAGTCAGAGCCACCTCTGGAATCAGTATTACATTTTAGTGTTGCCATCCCTGTGTTTAGAGCTGTATCTCTTGTTGGCCTTTGGAGCCCAAGGAAGATGAATGATGAGTCATTTTTCTTTTTCCAATTCTCCATGGAACTCTCTTTCTGAAAGAAAGAATGTGCAACCCTTTAAAAACTTAAGAGCAAACATCAGCTGAAATAAATGGATGTCTTATTTCATTGCTGTAGATTTTGTAATGTAGAATAAGCAGCTGAGGTTTAGCTAACGGCTTGAAAGGTAATGAAAGTGATTATTTTTTATATCTTCAATTGATGAACATCAGATAACTCTAAACCTACATTCCCTGAAGGTCCTTGAGATGAGAAGTGAGATGATAAAGAATGGACTGAAGGAAAAGCTATTGAAATGCTGACCTCTTTGCTGCACGCCTGAAAACATAAGCAGGGAAGAAGAGGAGTCAGCAATACTAGCAATAAACTTATTCTATTATCCTATACTTAGCTTGTTAGCACACTGACTTCCCTGACTCAGGTAGACTAACAAGCAAACAATATATGGAATGGCAATATTTTATTGGTATATTAAAGATTTCTAGCTATTCGCATAGGATCTTAATCTCAAATGGATAAAAATGCTCACAGTCTCTTAGAATCAAGGATAAGTCAAAGGGAAGCTATGCTTATGACAAAGTAACCATGATTGTTTATCAGCAGCCTTAAAGTATGTCACAATCTGAGGGGGTGGGGGCAGTAGAGTGGGAGAAGCCTCAAAATTACTAACTGAATGCCTCAGAAATCTGTCAAGAGGCAAGATCTGCTTGCTGGAGAAAAATCATGAACAGCCTGACATCTTTACCTTGTTACTTCCTACAAGGAGAAAAAGGAATAGTGCAACGTGGGGGAGTAAATTACATTTGAATCTCATTATTTCCACCTCTACAGAGTAGAATTTTTTTAAAGGAAAAAAGGTTTTGGGGAATTATCTGATTGTGCTATGAAAATTCATGTGCTTTTAATGAATCAAGTGGTAAGGTGGACACAGCGCTACACAAAGTGATTTTGACTCAAAAGCTGCCTTTCCATAGGAAAGGTATGGGACAGAAATAAAGGGCTTGTCTACACTTACTGAAGGATTGATGCTGCGGCGATCGATGCATCGGTGATCGATTTAGTGGGTCTTCACTCGACCCGCTAAATCGACCGCCGATCGTCTCCAGTCGATTCCTGTACTCCACTGATCGAGAAGAGTAAGAGCAGTCAATGGGAAAGTGTCTTCCGTTGACATCGCATAGTGTGAACCCCGCGGTAAGTAGATCGAAGCTATGTTGATTTGAGTTACGCTATTCACATAACTCAACTTGCGTAGCTTAGATCAATTTTTCCCTTTAGTGTAGACAAGGCTATAGATGTGTGCAATGCTGTGTCTACTCTTTCATTTGGGCGCTAAATCAGTGGTTTTCCTATTGTATTGCTGGTTGGTTTTCTTAGGTTTTTGGGTGATGTGCTCAACCTAATTTTGACTTCTTATGTGTCGTAGGTATTATTTACCACTGAAATATGACTACTCAGTAGTAAGTGTAATAGAAGGTTGTTTGCTTTTGTTGTTTTGTTTTTTAATGAAAATTTACCCTTGCAGTGTTTTACAAGCCACACATCATTATTTATTTTTGTATTGTGGTTGTACTGTCATTAGGAGCCTGTCATAAGGTCACTACGCTTACCCCTGAGTGCCCCCTCCTGATCGCTGGCCTGCTCCTTTCCAATCAAGATACAATTCAGGGTCCTCTTTTCCCAACTTTGCCTTTTTATTTTCTCTGTCGGGTTATTAGATACAGAACATTTTCTGCCCAATTTGGGCTTCGTACAGCTTTATACTTTATAATAAACAAAAAGCCTTTTATTCTACCTGGGCTTCTCTTAACCACAAGATCATCCTGCCTCCCATATTGTCCCCCAAACTATTCAGAACAAAAGATCATTAACCATTAACTTTGCTTAACCCGACACTAATTTCTTCAAGGAGAGCCAGTGCATGAGATTTTTGAGGAGATTTAACACTGTGGAAAGCTTGAAGGACCTATGTGGTTTTGACAATGTGGTTTTTGAACTACAGAGACATAGCAATAATTAGACAAGGTCAGAATTTCAAATTTAGGTAATTTTTTTAAAAATGACCAACAGTAACTCAAAAAAGTATAATTAATTTTCTTTAGGGTTTCAGAAACATGCCCTTTGTCTTCATGAGTAAACATGGCAATTTTCATGCAAATTTCCCAGAAGTTAGAGGGAACTACAAAGAGCTGTATAATAGAGGATAGTTCCAATCCTAACTACCTCTTCTCCATTATGACTTTTGGCTTTGTGAACTACAACACTCTGAACTAATGGTGGACAGTAGGTTGGTTGAATGGTAGGTTGAAGGGCAGTCAGGAAAATTTTATTCATTTCTAGAAATAAAAAAAACACAGTCACATGATTCTGAACCATAAGACCATGCATGTGGGTAGCGCATGTAACATTTTATTAATACGACTCTTGGCCTCCTTCCTCCATTTTCATATTGCCTGTTACAGTCTTATTTCGTTAGTTTGTGTGCTCTTTGAGGCCCGGACCATATTTTTCTGTACAGTGACTAATACAACAATCAGATTAAATTGTGCAAAGTCATATGATTGAAATAACGTACTGTGAGACACTGAAGAGAAAATGAAGTAAGGCTATACCAGCCTTCAAGTCCAGACCCTCCTGTCCCCCAGTACATACATATGCACTCCTGACAGTAAGACTGCAAGCCCGCTAACTGTTATGTGCATAACTCTTATGTCCATAAAGTTACACACATGTGAGTATTTGCAGGATCAGGGATTTAGTTGGTAAGGGACCTTGAAGAGGCTGAGAGAGGGGAAATGTTTTACTATCTTAACTTTAATAGGGCCTGCTCCTCAGTCAATAGGAGTTTTGCTTTTGTTTCCAGAAAGGACCAGGGCTGGGTCTTTAGATCTAGCAAAAAAAACCCCTCTCTTTTTTTAAAAGAAAACAAGGTAGGAGAAATGAAATTGAAAAGAAATGCACAGGAGGATTAAAGAAGGAAAAGAGGAGAAAATCAGAATTAGAAGATGTAGGAATGTACAGAACAACCTGAAATTGCTAGCCAAGATTTTTTTCTACCTTTTAATCTTCTGAAAGAGATTACTTTTCCTGTATTCCCCAAATTCTAATACATTAGGTCTGTGAGACACTATCATATCTGAAAATCTGGGATTCAGACCAAGAAGAGATTCATTGAGTGCTTTCTGCTGACCAGTGTAGTCATGATGTGCTGACTGCCAGATGTTAATCAATATATGACATCGGGCACCTCATTTAAACAAAAAAAGAGAGAAAAAAATGGGTAAGTAGCCTGGAGAGAAATGAAAATGTGAAAGAAGAAAAATGGGAAGGAAAGACCACAGAAATAGTTTAGCCCATATGGTATGTAACACTACACACCAATCTGTGGTGTCTGCAAGATACAAAAGGGTAAATCAAGGACAAGGATTTTTAATCACAACTCTGAATTCTCTTGTTACATTGTTGGATCAGAAGAGGCTTTAATTTTATTGTACTATTTGACTTTGTTCTTTTTAACTGGTTTATGGTTTTAGACATCCAGAGCCTAGTTCTGAAGCACATACTCTGCCCAAATGTCCATTGACTTGGAGTTAAGTGGGTGTGTGGCCTGAGCATGGAACGCAGGGCTGGAAGTGAAATGTTTCATTCATTCTGCTGTTTAATTTGTTTCTTGCAGAGAACGTTGGCATGAACTGTTTGAACTAATTTGAAGCAAGATTTCTAAATGGACACAAAATGAATATTACCGCAAGTAGTGGTAGGTCCTGCCACTTGGTATCGGGGCAAGATGAGGGTGAGGAAGTGAAACGTATGGTGCATGAGCATGTACAGTTGTTCCCTTGGTGCAGTTTGGAAGCGAACTGGCTGCAGGGCGCACAGATGGCTCAGGTTATGGAAGGGAGGGAGCCAGGGGGTTTGTGCAGCAGGAGCCCAGTGAAAAAGTCCAGAGGGCCTGAGGTAAGAGGGGAACACCCTCTCACAGGACCCACTCAAGGAAAACCTGGGAAGTGAGTAATAAGGCTCCTAGAGTATATGCGGGGGGGTCTGAAGGGTGGAGAACCCCAGGCACTGACCTAGTACTCGGGGATCTACCCAGTCCCCCTGGTTGTAGTCCAGGAGATCTCCGATTCTGGTGGTTTTTGCAGGACCAGCCTCTGGCGCACAGAGGGGGACTCTGCCACCTGCACACGAAAGTGGGGGTTGTGTAGCAGGGGCTCCGCAAGGAGGTCTGCTCCCTTGGTGGCAACCATGGACCTGGTCATTGATAGCAGCTTCCAGGTCTGGAGGAGATCCTGGTAGAAGACCATCAGCTCAGAGAAGTCTTGCGGAAGTCCTCTGAGATGGAGATAAAAGAGGAGCTGCTGGTCGTATGGGAGCCCGGCGGAGGAAGGCATGCGCCAACGTGATCCACGCCGGACTACCTGCACCATAAAGTTCAAGGTGGAAGGAGGGGAGGAAAGCAAAATGGGCAGCAAGGGGCATGCGGGGAAGGCAGCAAGGGGAAAGGGGGCAAACTGCTGCAGGAAGGCCAGTGGGCAAAGCAGAGGATGGGGGAGCCCACTGGCCAAACATAGCTGGGGAAGGGAGGGCACATGTGCCCACGTGCCCTGGCGTGACACAATCTATGCTTGCTGCTGCAATCAGTCCCAGTGATGAAAAAGGGTGAAGCAAACAGCTGTGTCGAGGGGCAAAGAGCAGATCCAGATGGTGAGTGCAGGTGGTGGAGGGGATGGCAGTGGTGGTGGTGGGGGGGGAGTAGATGAACTGGGGGAGGGCTCCACATGCTCCCCTTGCCCTCCACAACAGCACCACGAGAGGAGCAAGATGTAAAAGTCCAGCTAGAAACCCCCTCCACGGTGCCCTGTAACAGTCTTCCTCTTCCTCCTCGACAGCACCAGCAGCAGGCTCTGAAGCAGCAGTCACCAGCAAGCCAGCCAGGAGAGACCCCATGGATGGTAGCAGGAGCAGGGTTCTTCACTCCCCTCTGGAGGGTAGGCCAGCAGAGCCCTCCGAACAGCAGCAGCAACGGCCAGGCAGACCACCAGCCAGCAGGAGAGCCAGAGAGAACTGGCCAGACACTGTAGTGAGGCCAGGGTTAAGTATCACTCTCTGTGCCTGAGTGGGCAGAGCCAGGCCAGGCCTGGCCTTCATGCTTGAAGGTGAGAAGTTTGACAGGAAGTATTAAGAGGCAGGGCCTCCAAAGCAGTTGAAGGGAAGCCAGGGGAGGAAACAAATGACTCTTGCCTGCTGCAGGCCTCCGGCCCTGTACCAAACCGGGCAGCACTCTACCCCGAGAGGAAACAGAGTTTGGAGAGGAGCCGCTGAGTGTGCCAGAAGCCAAATACCCCAAGGAGATGTAGGACCCTGGATGCTGGAACCTTCCCCGGATCATGGTAGGAAGTAGCCCAAAGAAATCAGACTTTAGTCTGGTTTTCCTGTCAGTGCTCAGGTTGGTGTGTTTTGGTGGAGCTCTCTCAGTGGTGGAACTTTCTGCTACTGGCAGGGCTCTGGGCTGGGACCCAGTGGAATAGGATAGGCCTGGGTCTCCCTACCTGCTGCGGCCACGCCACCCCCACCCCCCTACCCCGGGGTGGCCGCCTACCCACCTTAAGTCAAGAGGCCTGCATTTGTCTGACGTCTACCTGAGTCAGGAGGTCAGGTAAAAGAATGCTTGTTTCTCTGCCCCACCCGGAAGGCCTGTTGTTCAGCCCTGCCTGAGGGCCTTAGCTCCCTAGACTGTTTACTGCCCATCCCTGCCCATGGGCTGACCCCATAGTGACCCAGTGAGGTGGAATGGCCTCTCACTGAGCTGGAGGGAGAGGGACGACCACCAACCCACTACAGCTAGATAAAAAGCACTAGTGAAGTCAGTAGAAACTAAAATTTCTTACAGACAATGACTCACTTATACTGCTCTATATACTATACACTTCAAGGAAAGTACAGTATTTATATTCCTATTGATTTATTTTATAATTATATGGTAAAAATGAGAAAGTAAGCAATTTTTCAGTAATAGTGTGCTGTGACACTTTTGTATTTTTATGCCTGATTTTGTAAGCAGGTAATTTAAGTGAGGTGAAATTTGGGGTATGCAAGACGGGGTGCATAGTCTGGAAAGGTTGAGAGCCACTGATGTAAATCTACCCTTGCCAGTTCAAGTATGTTGGTGTGTCACCCACATAAGACATGCTATTTGGTCAGACAGTTGCATTTAGAAGCTTCAGGTACAAGGGCCCATTTATAAGACACTGTATAAACCTGGTGGGAGACTGTCCCTGCTCTGAAGAACTTAAATTCTAGACAGACAAAAAGTAAGAGAAAAATACAAGATACAGGCAATAACTTAGGAATGGAGATATAGATGGGGTAAATTATTTAACCTAGGTTACATAGGAGGTCTGTAGTTGAGCTAGGAACTGAACCCAGCTATTCTGAGTTGGCGGCCAGTCCATTAACCACATGACCATCATCCCCAATGAAGTGCGAGAGCATGTCTGGACTTTAGAACCTAGATAACATTGGGAACAGAGATTTAAAGCCAACATTTTACCATTCTTGTTATTTGGGGGATATGGAGCATGTCATCATGAAGTTTCTGGATTTTAAATATACTGTAAGGGTTACCATTCAAAGAAAAAGTATGAAGAAAACCCTCTCTAAGAGCAAAAGATTTACATTGCAACTCTTCCATTAAAAAAAATACTAAAAAAAACCCCAACTGTTTATCAGCTTGTGGTGGCACTACTCCACCATCCCTGGGACCTGGCAATCAGTCTCCCAATCAGGAGCCCTTCCTTTACTCTGTCCTCAGGGTCTTCCAGCTCCTGGGATAGTGGTTTGCCTTTTCTCCCTGCTACCAGTCACAGGCTTAGCTGAGAGCTCTGCTCCCTCAGAGAGACATCTGCCTCCTTTCCTGGTCCAGCCTCAACTAAGTTGCAGGGCCATGCTTTTATACTTCCTGTCCTGCCTCTGCACTTCTTGCAGAGGGGGTCGGGCAGGAGGAGTTAACCCCCTTTGTACTAGAGGGAGGCCAGTCTACTTCACTACATGCAGGATATACATGAGAGCAAAATTTGGTTCTAGATATGCACTCAGGGACTGTCCTCATATGTTCATACAGCATCTAGCATGGTCCTGCTCACCTCAGTTACTTTGATCATTGCTTTTTAAAATATCTTATTTTTTAAAAATGAATCTGTATAATTTATTACTGAGGCTATGGCCACAAATACTGTGTAGTCTGAATTGTACTTTCACAATTTATTGTCTAATACTCCTGCTTTTGCTGAGCACATGTGGACCTAGCTGTCTTAATAGAAAATTATTGGGTAATTAATCAGCATATCCTGGTTCAGACAACTAGCTCCTGAAACTTATCATAATTCACCGCCATCAGCCAATACTTATAGACTTTAATTTCCTCATAATATTGTCTAGAACACATCAGCTAATATTGAGGGGTCTGACTGCATCTCTTTGAGCTAAACAACATATATTGGAGAGCTCTGCTCTGCACATTTCTCTTACCAATGTCATGATCTGGAGTGCAATCAGGAGCAGGCTTGTCAAAGTGAATAGCAATTTCAGACTTATGTTGTGAAAAGAATAACTCCCCACCAAGGCAAATCACATTAACCAGTGAACGCTGACAGCAGAGTGTGTGGAAATTCTCCCTCCCAACATAATTATTTTTAAATATCAAGTTTAAAATATAATTTTAAAGCAAGATAGGTTTAAAATATAGAAATAAGTACATTCCAGCACTCATTCCCCTTACTCAAGCTAACTCTAGCTGCTACTGCTGCTTTTTTGCTTTTGTTGTTCTTGATTGTAAGCGTATTTGAATTAGGAATTACATCAACAGGAAGTCAGTATTTTGGGGGGAAATTATTTACATGTGTTTATCTAAGCTAGATGTTGTTTCTATTTAGCCCCAAAACACCTTGGTGCTGACTCAATGATATATTTTAATTAGCTTCTTCAAGTTAGACTTTTTTTAAAATACAAAAATACTCCTTTAATTAATAATAGCAAATTAGTGATATTCTTGACATAGAAGTCCATGGAACTATATATCCACACACATTCATGTCTCTATGCACAAATTTTGAGAACATGTTGGGACAGGGCACTCCTAATAAAGGACCTCTAAACATCCACTAAAGTCAACAGGAGCCTTTCCTTGACTTCAAAGGACATTGGATCAGGGCAAAAGTGAAGCACACACACCATTTAATGTAAAGAAAATAAATTAGAAGCTTTGACTTCACCAGGGTTTCAACTGGGCCCATGGGCCACTGAGCTCCATGAGGTAGATCCATGCTACTACTACTTCGGTAGTTACCTTGCTTGAATTCTTTACCATAATCTGCAATATACACAGATGTAATGTGTGTTGCTATTCAAAAAACAGGAATAATAGTTTACAGAGACATAGATTTTTAAAGTTAGAAGGAGCAATTAGGATCACCTGGTTGGCTCTCCTGCATAACATAAGCCTCAGAATTTCATCAAGTGATTCCTACATCAGGCCCTTGGGGATAGCATTCCATTAGGATCCATGTGAGAGAATAGGATGGACCCCTGTGTGACACTGCACCCCATATTCTTAATAATTGTATGATTATGATGTAATTATGATGCAATTTGTACAAGATGGGTCATGTGAGGTGTCCTTGGAAAAGTTATGATTTGCTGAATATGATTATCCTCTTTGTTGCATATATAATTTTTTGTATCTAAAGTTATGAATATTTGCTATGTATCTGTATTTCAAATGTGGTGACACTCACTAGGCAAAATACTTCCAGCCTAGAAAGCTGGTGGGTAAGGGCCTATTCAGGATAAAGGGCCATTAGGAAAAACAATAGGCCTGAGGAGAAACTCTTCTCACACCTGGTGAGCTTTCCTGAGAATGCTCCAGACAGCCTGTAAGTAATGGCTGCTATGACTCTGCAAGGGCATGTGACCAGACCACATGACTCTGGACTCCATTTTGGGTACCTGTATTTTTCCACAAACTGGGCTGGGAACTGTTTTTGGAACAAAGTGTTCCCGCCATATGGAAAAGCTATGTAAGGCAGGGAGTGACATCCTCTGTTCTTCACTCTCCCACAACTCACCACCTAAGAGACGCTCCTAAGGAAAAGGACTTGGAACAGGGGTGGAGAGCCCGAGCTGAAAAGCAAGTGCAGCTTGTGTCTTGAGAATCTGCAAGCCTGCTTGTATCATCAGTCAGGGTGAGAAATTGCTAATTTATATCCAGTCTTTCTAGTATCTTAGACTTAGTTTGCGGTTTTGTTTATTTACTAGTTAATCTGTTTGCTATCACTTACATTGACTTAAAATCTATCTTTTGTAGTATGGCAGAGTGGACTAGGTCTGGAGGCCCCCTGCTCGTGGCCCTGCATCACCCTGCCCCGGAATAGAGCAGAGAGAAGTCGTCTAGGAAGCCTAGAGTGGCTGCAGAGGAGTGGCCAATTAGAGGGGCTGATGGAGCAGCCAATCTGGGGCCAGAAGAGCCAGAGCAGAGAAGTCAGTTGCTGTGTGGAGCTCAAGGAGTAAAGATTCGGTGTCCGGAAGACCAGTAGTACCATGGACAGGTCACTGTGGAGCTCTCACTGCAGACAGGACAGAAACCCAGGGAAGGCTGCTGAAGACTGGGTGCTGGCTGGCAGGAAGAGCAGCAGGACCAGCAGAAGGCAAGTGTGGGCAGGCTGAAGCCCAGGGAGACTCAGTCCAGAACCTGGCCAGGCCAGTGAGGGTACCAAGATGGGTCCTGCTGGTCTGGTTGAAGACTGAGCCCAGGGAGGCCTGCTGAAACACCACCAGCTACAGGTACCGAGATGGGCCCCAGCAGGGTAGTTGAAGAAAGCAGTGTCTCTGGGAGAAACCTTAGAGCTATGGCCCAACACCAGGGCCAAGATAAGAACTTGGACTGTATACTCCAAAAGGGGGGAACAGTATATGTGGCTCTGCTAGAGGGCTGAGTTGCTGAAGACCCGCTAAGAGAACCATCAGCCGGGGGAATGCTCGCGAGAGGTGGGTGCCACCCTGATATAAGAACTAAAACCAAAAGCAGGTCCACACCCAACCAACCAAAGGGGGCTGCCCATGAGAGGTGAGTGCTGCCCCCCAAAAAGACTGTAATTGCAGGTATATTGGCCAGAGAAAAGGGGTGCGCATGAGAGGTGGGTGCTGACCCCGTTACATGTAGTTAATAAACTTGTTTTATGTTTTAATCTAAACCACTGTGCCTTTGACTGAAGTGTCTGGGGAAAATCTCAGCTTGGTTTAACACAGGTGTATTGTGCATATTCCTCTTCACATTGAGGGAGGGGTGGACATATTAATGAGCTTATACTGTACAGGTCCCTGTGCAGTTCAAGACAGTATAATTTTGGGTTTATACTCCAGAGGGGAGTGCATGTCTGGGGAGCTGGGAAGCTGGCTTGTGTCTGCTGTTTGCACTCGGGTAGACCAGTTTGTGTGAGTGGTGCCACCTGCTGTCGTGTTGGGTGATAACAGGGTCTGGGTGAGACAGGCTCTGTCCCCAACCTAGTTGTGTGTCTTAGAGGAGTACCATGGTTCCCACAGCTCCCGGACTGCGCTCCAAGGGTGACAACCCTCACAGCCTGACATGCTGATTTTCTCCCAGCTCACACAAAAAGAAGTGGTGAATTGCCCCTTTTACAGCAATGTCTACCCCTCTGGACTCAACCTAAAGACAATTTTCTGTGGGTCCAGGAGTCTTTGTGTGGGAGCATGTTTGGGGAGGGTGAGCTTGTGTGGATGTACATCATCGTAAATCTGCCCAAAAGTTAACATAGCTAGTGGCTGCACTGAGCCCCTTCAAAGCTGGGGACCCACCTTGATATGGTGCTTCAGAACCATCTGCTGGCAGGGGAAGCATTGTCAGTCTGACCCCAAAGGCTTTGTGCTGCTAGGAAGCAGAGGGTCTGGTTGCAGACACACAGGACCTTGCCTATGCAGCTAGCCCATTCCTCTAACTAGCCCCCTGGAATCCTGGGCTTTGGTGTCAAGCTTCTCTCTGTTCTACAAGGAGGAAAGGCAAACCCTGCCTTCCTTCCCATCCACTGACAATGACTGTGAATTCATGTATATTCTTTCTTTGTATACTTTCAAAAGGTCTTTTTTGTGGGGAAGATAGGATATGACAAAACATCTATGAGAATTTGTCAAACACAGATCCACATTTTACATTGCTAGATCAGCAGTCAGATGTTATTTACACAGATCACTATTGAGTGTCATGGTGCAATGTGGCCTGTCATGTAACATGTTTCAGAGCACAAGTGGGCTTTCAGCATTCAAATAACTGGGTCACTGGACATTTCTCAAGAGCCATCAATTTTAAATTTGTGCAGAGGAGAATATGAGAAAGAAAAAGGAGACTTCATCTTGGAGTTCCTTATACTCTTACCATTTTGAACACAGAACTCCTGGTTCCTTCTATGGGAGCTTTGTGCAAAGATCAAAGGTTGAGCGTGGTTCTTATTTTTTAGTTGCATATGCACAGCAGGACTTTTCGTATCTTTGTTTCGTCACAAAGCAAGTTAATCAAATTGCACATAGACAGTACTAAGCAATTTGAAAATATAGCTTAGATTTAATGTCCTTCTAAAAGAGATTAACTAGCTAGGAGTTGTTACAGATTCTAGTTGGTGAGCTTCCAATAAACAGAGATGTCTTTCCTGAAGAAAAACAGACTTTTGTGGGAAAGATGCTTAGCTATTTACTTCAGAAACCCAACAGAAAGTAAAGTCCCTTCATAAAGGCCCTTTTTTGTTTGGGGGTATTTATTCAAAAAAGGTTCATCTAGAAAGCATATAAATTAAGGTAGATGCATTTGTGGTACCTCATCAAGAAATGGAGAATAATCTACTCTAAGCCATAATAACTTTCTTCAGCTGCTGCCCTCATTATATACGTTGTTGAAAATTAGATGCAGCCATCCTACCTTCCTCTCTTGAGGGAACTCCTCTGAACCCTAACTTCCCACATGTTGCTTCCCCTATTCATTAGGGAAGTTGGCACACAGGGACACCATGATTACAAGGTCTCCCCATCCTTTGGGGTTCCAAAGGTTCTGTGCTGCCTATCACAATACTGTATGCTAGAAATGTATTTTAAATTGCATATACATTTTTAAACAATCCTATGACAAATTTCATATTGCTTTACAACATAGTGGTGTCTTCCCTGAATGTTCACATTCAGTTTTTGATGAAGACTATTGTCTAGTATTTGGCATTCAGTCTAACACCAAAAAAGTAAATTCTTCATAACCCTGTTCGGCTCCCTCTTTCATTATATTCTATGCAGTTACACAACTGGACATAGGTGTATGTGATGCTACCCAGGGTTGTGAGGCATCTCACCATCACCTGCCTGAAACCATCAGTGCTCTGGCAACACAAATGCTACCTTCCAGGCTTCGTGGTTTCTGCGTACGTTAGCGATAGGTACACACACTAAGCCCCAAGTCTTCTAGGCATCCCCATGGAGTGCTCAGCTCTTGTTCCACTGAATACTCACAGAATTCTCTTAGATCTGCTGTTCTCAAAGGAATAGTACACACCAGCTTGTAAGATTCAACTCAGGATCACCACTCAACACACAGCACTTAGATATATTTTAGAGTGAAAACTAGAACAAGTTTATTTTCAAAGGACAGAGATTGAACTGATAGAGAATGGAACTGGAAACAAATGGTTACATATAAAAACAGAATCATAACATGCTTCCTAGGGCCTAAACTTAACCAACTAGGCATTCCCCTGTCTTCTACAAGGTAGCATAACCTAAGTCCTTTCCTCAGCGTTTTCAACCAGTTTGGCTAAGATCCCTTCTCACAAGATCAAGCCTGCAGGTGGCTTGTCCTCCAAGATTGAAATAACAGCTGGGGGTTCATCTGCACCCTGATATAGTTTCAAAAGTTCATTGTCTTACACCTTAACAGGATAACTCCTGCGGTTTTTGTTTTTTCCTTCCAGCCTCTGCAGTTTGCTCAGATTGTAAATGGACACTCCTTGTGAAGCATACAATACTTAATTTGCACATGACCAGCCAGAGAGAGATCAGCATGCCTTCCCCCCTGCCTGACAGGAGTAGGTGGATCACGTTTTAGTGACTTCTTTTAACTCACAGACTAAAGAACATAATTTTTAGTATATATACACATAAAACTCTTCACATAATTTCTGTGCTTACATCTCACAGTTATTACGACTGATATGACATTCTTTGGTGGATAAGTAGGTAGATATGCCAGACCCAGAGGATTTCTGTAACCCTTAAGTATCCCTGTGCCCTCCTCCAGTTGGCATCAAAAGATCCTTGGGTCCTGGTGTACAAGGGAGCCCTGCTTGGAGACTTATGAATGCACAATAGAAATGTTCTAGGAATGTTTGTTTCACTTGTGTGGGTTTCTCCTCTGTGCTGGCAGTCTGGATGCGCTCTGCAGATCACCGGTGGCTGTGAGTTCTTCTTCAGTGTATACTCTAACAAAACTCCCACTGTATCTCTGATCATTTTCATGAGTACATCTACAGGGCCAAAATCTGAAGTAATTATCAGTTTCTAGTAAGGGCCAGATCTTCAAAGGTATTTAGGCACCTCGCTTCAACTGACTTCAATGGGAAGTAGGCACCTAAATGTCTGTGGGGATCTGGGCCTAAATCCTAGCTCAGGCAAACTCCCATTGAAATCAAAGGTGATCAGTGCAGCTGCTTCCTGCATAATGGTGAAGCGCACTCAACTGAAACAACAGGTGGGCCTACCATCCTAAAAAGTTTCAGCTGAACCTCAGTCTTCAAGCTCAGCCCCTCTGTATGCCTGTGCCTCATAGTAAGTGAAGTCTATTAACAAGCAGCTTTCTCTGTCAGGTATTTCTTTTCTGTAAAATCAATAAATTAGCTGATGAGATAGTAGCTTTCCTGAGCAATAATGGAGTGAAAACTGATAAGGACTTCAGGATTTTTCATGTAACCAGTCAGGTTGCTGTGTAGCAGGTGTTATATTGGGATGATAGGAACTTTTTCTGGATGATAATATAAAAAAATTGAGAACCATTGACAGAAGATTCATACCACAATACAGAGATTTTGTATCTGTCTGTTATATTAATATCATGTCAATGCGATGTCTTTTTTGTGTTACTCTGACTGCACTATGAAAACAGCATCCTGTTTGCTTTAATCCTTTCTTTCCAGGACACATTTGCTCCAGAGATAATTCAGCAAATGTAACATTTCATGTTACATTTTACAATTGGCTTTTCTTTTGTTGCTTGGGGTCTGTGCCAAGAGCAAGTAGAAAAAAATCAAGGGCTTTGATTTGTATTGTGCATGTTCATCTAACCTTGCAGCAGTCTTTTCATATTGTTAATATACTTGAAACAAGTCAGAGATTCAGCTAATACAATTGCATGTCTTCCTCTCAGATGACTTTATTAGTTCCTGCTGCTTACCATTTGGCAAATGACTCAATTGAAAAATGTATTGTATGCTTTCTTATAGAATGAGAGCAATAAAACAAGCATAATGAACTATTAAAAGGAAGGCATTCGAACTTAGCCTTGTTTAATAATGACACAATTTTGTTCCCCCCTTCCCTCTAGAATGAGTTTTACATCTATTAACTGTTTCATTTTTATGCTCTGATGGCTAGCAGCTCACTTCTGGACTAGAAAGTTTCCCCATCATATAGTATGTGGGAGCTTGCTAAAACAATAACAAAAGAATATATTCCTAAAGAGCATAGCTTTGCCTCCTTACCTAACTTATAAGGTACAAAAACAGCTTCCCTATTAGCCAAATGCTTCTTCTTCATCACATGGAGGGCCCTTCCTACAGCAGAGCAGCTGAGGGTAGGCTGCAAAGGGAGATGCAGCCATGGGATTCCATTCCACTGCAGTTCAGAGTGAGAAGGGTGAGGTGTAGAAGGCCCAATGGGAAGTTTTCAGGGGAGCTGCCACTACGTACACCCAACAGCCTAAACACTTCCAACAGGCATGTGTAAGGAAATAAGAGGCTACTGCAGAGCAGGAGGCTTTGGTAGTAGCAGTGAAGTGACATTGTAGGCTCCCAAGGCCATCAGTTGCCTCAATGCAGATATCTTAAGATCTACAGGAGGTCACCAGGAGGAGGGCCTTGGTGAGAGGAGAGAGTGGATCCAGGGGACATTTCTTCCATGTTAGTCACCTCGCATCATGCAGGAGACCCAGGGAGTGAGCAACCCTATTCCCCAGCCACCACCTACACCTACTTAATCAGACTTTAAATCAACTAAAATTTGGCCTTATGAACTAGATCTCGTGTGGGAAACTCCATTACATTAGGTTTTATTGTTTTTACCAGTGATAATTATTCAACTTTTTGTGGATTTGACTGGGAGGCAAAATCAGGCTTATAAGCAAAACACTGTTGTAATAACTCTGGAGTGGCTGCCGCCATTCCATAGTCATGCTAATATTATGAAAGAGCAGGAACACTGACTTCCCTTTACATAACCAATAGAAACCTAGCCAAAATGCACTTGAATGAACAACAAAGCTGGGTGAATAGCTGCTTTTTCAGTTCACTGGCTGTGCTGAAAAATAATAATAACACAACTATAGGTTTAAATCAAACTGTATCTGAAAACTTAATTTTTTTTATTTTTTTTTGGTGAATTGAAAAAGTTTATTTCAGGTCAAATGAAACAGCAGTATTTTGTTTCCAGGCATATTTAAAAGATTATCTGAATTTGGGTCTCCGCCTCCCAGCTGAGTGCCCTAACCACAAAGTCATTCTCAGCGCTTGTCTAAACTACTGGCCGGATTGAGGGGCAGCGATCGATCCAGCAGGGGTCGATCTATCGTGTCTAGTATAGTCGCAATAAATCAACAGCCGATCGCTCTAGCGTTGAGTCCGGTACTCCACCTCAACGAGAAGCGCAAGGGGAATTGACAGGAGAGTGTCTCCCGTTGACACACTGCAGTGAAGACACTGCAGTAACTAGATCTAAATACATTGACTTCAGCTACATTATTCATGTAGCTGAAGTTGCATAACTTAGATTGATTTCCCCCTCGTGTAGTGTAGACCAGCCCTCATTTGCTCCTGCTGCCACCTCCCAGGTTTGTGAATTTAGCCCACAATTATTACTATTTTTTTGGCTGAAACTATTCGGCAAATTTGTGTCAAATTTTCAAATACCTTCGGGTCAACTGAAACTATAAGTCTGAAAATGTCACCCAGCTCTAATCGGCCATTCACTTTGGAAGAACACACGTTTGCTACCCTTGTCTCACAAGCAATTCATGCATCAACTTTTGCATGTCCCAAAGGATATGTAGTGTGTGCTCTCACTCTTTAATTGAATAGAAGGAGTAGAGAATGTTATCTGCCTTGGATATAAAAGTAGACACATATTGATTAGAAACAGTGGCAAAATGCTAATGCACAATTCTTCACATGTGCTGTTTAAAAAAATAGAATGTGACTGTACAATTTACAGAGTTGACGTACTGTCAGTTATAAATGGTTCAATAAACTTACAGTTACTATGGGATATTGAACCCCGATCCTGTTTGCCAATCATTAAACCACTGTTTAAGCATCAGATCAAGCATTTTTACCATCTTCAGGCTATTTGGAATTATAGAACAAGTGCCATTTTTGATGAAGAACAGTAAATAAGAAAAAAAATAGTTCTAAAATGTAAAAAACTTTGAACTGTTTTAGTCATCTACCTGTAAATAGGTTTCTCTGGCGTACTGTTGCTATATTTCTTCTAATTAAAAAGTGGCTCTGCAACTTAAAAAGGGTTTTAAACAATTTAATCATGCTTCGATTTTCATTAAGGTGTCCACTGGGAAATACACCAAGCATGTTACACTGAAAAAAATCAAGATGCAATATCTACTTATAGATTGGGCTTCTCTTTTTCTTGTGATATTTCACTGTAAACAGCTGATCAAAAGTGGAATGGTATTCTTGTTTTCAACCTTGTTAAAATGGGTTTGATTAAATTAAACCTGCAGCAAAATAATTGACTTTTAAAAATGTGATTACATAGAAATCTAGGCCACTTAAAAAACTGATACTACAGTATAATATTTAAAGGGAAACTGTCAAGATATAAATCACATATTGAAAAAAAATCTCAGATGACTACAACAGAAAATCTTTTCACAATCTAATTGACTTGTCTCCATTTTTGCTGCTGATTTCCTATGTTGCTTGTTCTTCAGCTTGGACACTAAAACTAAATGAAATGGTTTCACTTTCTGGGCCAGATCTTTGTCTGGTGCAGAGGTTGGCAGCCTTTCAGAAGTGGTGTGCCGAGTCTTTATTTATTCACTCTAATGTAAGGTTTTGTGTGCCAGTAATACATTTTAACGTTTTCAGAAGGTCTCTTTCTATAAGTCTTTAATATATAACTAAACTATTGTTGTACGTAAAGTAAATAAGGTTTTTAAAATGTTTAAGAAGCTTCATTTAAAATTAAATTAAAATGCAGAGCCCCCAGGACCGGTGGCCAGGACCCAGGCAGTGTGAGTGCCACTGAAAATCACCTTGCGTGCTGCCTTCGGCACGCGTGCCATAGGTTGCCTACCCCTGGTCTGGTGTAATGGTCAATGGAGCTTCCCTGTTTACACCAGCTGAGGATCTGGCTTTCTATTTCTAGTCAATTTCAGTTGCTGGTTCACATACCTTGGTCACATTGAGGTGTCCTTGTGGCACATTAGAGACTAACAAATTTATTTGGACATAAGCTTTCGTGGGCTAAAACCCACTTCATCAGATGCATGGAGAGAAAAATACAGTAAGCAGTTTATACATGAAAAAGATGGGAGTTGCTTTGCCGAGTGGGGGTCCAGTGCTAATGAGGCCAATTCAATTAAGGTGGAAGTGGCCTATTCTCAACAGTTGACAAGAAGGTGTGAGTATCAGCAGGAGGAAGATTACTTTTTGTAGTGACCCACCCACTCCCAGTCTTTAGTGAGGCCTAATTTGATGGTGTCCAGTTTGCACATTAATTCCAGTTCTTCAGTTTCTCGTTGAAGTCAGTTTAAGTTTTTTTTGTTGAAGAATTGCCACTTTTAAGTCTGTTATTGAGTGTCCACGGAGATTGAAATGCTCTCCTACTGGTTTTTGAATGTTACAATTCTTGATGTCTGATTTGTGTCCATTTATTCTTTTGCATAGAGATTGTCCAGTTTGGCCCATTCACATCGCAGAGGGGCATTGCTGGCACATGATGGCATATATCACATTAGTAGATGTGCAGGTGAATGAGCCCCTGATGGTGTGGCTGATGTGGTTAGGTCCTATGACTGTGTCCCTTGAATAGATATACCGACAGAGCTGGCAATAGGTTTTTTGCAGGGATTGGTTTCTGGGTTAGTGTTTTTGTTGTGTGGGGAGTATTTGCTTCAGGTTTGAGGGCTGTCTGTAAGCGAGGACTGGCCCGTCTCCCAAGGTCTGTGAGAGTGAGGGATTGTCCTTCAGGATAGGTTTTAGATCCTTGATGATGTGCTGGAGAGGTTTTAGTCGGGGGTTGTACGTGATGGCTAGTGGCGTTCTGTTACTTTCTTTGTGGGCCTGTGCTGATACTCACACCTTCTTGTCAACTGTTGGAAATGGGAGACATCCATCTTGATTGCCTTGGTCTCATTAGCAACTCTCATCTTTTTATACACACACACACACACACACACACACACACACACACACACACACACACACACACACACACACACACACACACACACCCTACTATATTTTTCACTCCATGCATCTGATGAAGTGGGTTTTAGCCCATGAAAGTTTATGCCCAAATAAATTTGTTAGTCTCTAAGGTGCCACAAGGACTCCTCGTTATTTTTGCTGATACAGACTAACATGGCTACCACTCTGAAACTTTGGCCACATTATTGCATTTGGATTTCCAACACTGCAGGGAAATGTTCAAAGGACAGAGATAATCGTTTTTCAATATATCTAAAGCCCCTTTAATCATTAAACCCCAATCTCTCTGTCTCTCTCTCCTCTCTCCCCTTTCCACTAGAACCAGATTAGCTGAGTTTATTTTAGATATTTCCGTACCTTTTTTAAGATAAAGTCTGGGAAGGCCCTCCCTGAAAAGAAGGGCTAGATTTGACCCCTATATTTCACAAACTGCTGGTAGCCATGAAAAGATGACTCCCTTTTTGAAAATCAGACCCAGTTTTTCACTCCATGTTTTGTCAGGAAGCGCAAAAATACAGACCATGCAGCCTGGATTCTACTTCCATTCTAAGTGGTAAATCTTTGCCAGAGTGGCAGAGTAAGAATGAGGAGAAAGAGGGAAAAATAAAAGTAGTTCTCCCCTCAAAGAAGGGAGCATGGCCACAGAGAGGAGAATGTGATGGAGAATCACTTCCATGGATACTCCAGGTTAAATTTGGTAAAATGAGGAAACTTGTTATATAGGCTTGGGACAAGGTGGAGGTAGGGTGAGAACTAGACACACTCTCCCTCGCCCCCCAGTCTCCTGTGGTGGTAACAACAGTGACAGTGGTCCAGTGGAGGGTTCTACTTCAACTGCTGACATACAGCTGAACTGGATTCTGTGGTTTCTGTAGTACCCACACCTCACCACATGCTTCTGAAACCCCTGAAGGCCACATTGCAGCACAAGGATTGCGGTGGGCCACCCTAAGCCCTCTGTGTTCTCTGGAGTTGATAGTTGGCTGCCTGGCTGCTCCTGAAGATGACTTTAACAAGAAGTAAGTGTTATTCTACTCCCTCCCCCCCACAATGCCAAACATGGAGGGATTTCAGAAACAATTCCTGAACCTCAGAAATGCTATGGCTAAGTCAGGGGTTCTCAAACTTCATTGCACTGCAACCCCCTTCTGACAACAAAAATTACTACATGACCCCAGGAGGGGGAACTGAAGCCTGAGCCCACCCGAGCCCTGTTGCCCCCGGCGGTGACGAGGGCAAAGCCGAAGCCCGAGTCCTGTCCCCCACGGTGGGGAGCCAAAGTCAAAGCCTGGTAGCAGGGGGACCTGTAACCTGAGCCCCGCCACCCAGGACTGAAGCCAAAGCCTGAGCCCTCCTGCTCAGGGCTGAAGTTCTTGGGCTTTGGCCAGGCTTCGGCTTCAGCCCCAGCCACGGGAGATGGGCTCAGGCTTCAGCCCCAAGCTCCAGCAAGTCCAACGCTACCCATGGTGACCCCATTGAAATGAAGTCATGACCCCCTTCGAGATCCTGACACACAGTTTGAGAACCGCTGGGCTAAGGTATGGGAAAAGTTTCCATCCAGTTCATCTTGTATGTGAATTGGTTTGTTCCTTGTGCCGTCCCTGCCTTGTGTCTTACTTTCATCTGTATTTTCCTTGTTCATATTCTTCACCCGCAGTGTCTTCTTGGAATTCCAACTCATACAAGGGTGATTTCTGACCTGCTGTGGGAGTATTTCAGCCTGTTAGAGACAGAGCATTTATTTTAGATAATTTGGAAATTGCATACAGTCAAAGGCATGGTGAAAACTTTTTGCCCGTGGAGGGGCATTTATCATAACAGATAAAAAATGAAAGCAAAGGATGATATTTGGATGTTAACTATTGTAGTTGCATCCTTTAATTTGTCTGTTTTCTCTATCCTGAGCACAATGTATACCGGGAGTGGTGTATTTGCTTTTTCCTCAGCACAGCTGTGACAGTTTCTTGTGGCAATCTTTGCAAGAAATGATTCCAAAATAAAGTTTCCTCTGGAAGCCGACAGTTGTGTTCTCAGCTGCCTGGAGAGGGATATTGTCATAAATATAAAGGGAAGGGTAAACCCCTTTGAAATCCCTCCTGGCCAGGGGAAAGCTCCTCTCACCTGTAAAGGGTTAAGAAGCTAAAGGTAACCTCGCTGGCACCTGACCAAAATGACCAATGAGGAGACAAGATACTTTCAAAAGCTGGGAGGAGGGAGAGAAACAAAGGGTTTGTGTGTCTGTCTGTAGTCGTCTTGGCCAGGGACAGAACAGGAATGGAGTCTTAGAACTTTTAGTAAGTAATCTAGCTAGGTATGTGTTAGATTATGATTTCTTTAAATGGCTGAGAAAAGAATTGTGCTGAATAGAATAACTATTTCTGACTGTGTATCTTTTTTGTAACTTAAGGTTTTGCCTAGAGGGGTTCTCTATGTTTTTGAATCTAATTACCCTGTAAGATATCTACCATCCTGATTTTACAGGGGGGATTTCTTTATTTCTATTTACTTCTATTTTTTATTAAAAGTCTTCTTGTAAAACACTGAATGCTTTTTCATTGTTCTCAGATCCAAGGGTTTGGGTCTGTGGTCACCTATGCAAATTGGTGAGGCTTTTTATCCAACATTTCCCAGGAAAGGGGGGGTGCAAGTGTTGGGAGGATTGTTCATTGTTCTTAAGATCCAAGGGTCTGGATCTGTAGTCGCCTAAGCAAATTGGTGAGGCTTTTTACCAAACCTTGTCCAGGAAGTGGGGTGCAAGGTTTTGGGAAGTATTTTGGGGGGAAGGACGCGTCCAAACAGCTCTTCTCCAGTAACCAGTATTAGTTTGGTGGTGGTAGCGGCCATTCCAAGGATAACGGGGGTAATATTTTGTACCTTGGGGAAGTTTTGACCTAAGCTGGTAAAGATAAGCTTAGGAGGTTTTTCATGCAGGTCCCTACATCTGTACCCTAGAGTTCAGAGTGGGGGAGGAACCTTGACATGGTGGCACAGTGGTGGGATTAACCTGAAATCATTTTGAGATCCAGTTGAGATTTTTTGAACTAGAAATACAGATTTTAAAAAGGAATTTTTAGGAAGTCCAGAAGGCAGCTTTGAAACTGAAAGCAGCTTGGTTTCTCTCTGCTTTGTGGCCAAGCAGAGACAAAAGGGGATTATCTTGTGAATTGCAGGTTTTCTTGCCTGGAGGCAGGGTACTTAACTCCTGCAGGGAAATTCACAGTCTTCCAACCCAGAGGTTTTTTTTTTTCTTTTCTTCCTAAAAGTAAATAGGGGGTGTGTGCTCTACCCATTTGCCTGGAGACAAAAGTGGCAGGGTTTTTTTTTAGGATTTTGATTTTTTTTTTTTGTTTTACAAGGAGCACAGGTTTGAAAAGAAATTTTTTTTTTTCTTTGGGCTGGGTAAGCAGTTTTCCAAGTAGTTGGAGGTTTTTTGCTTTAATTTGGGCCCAGAGCAGAGACAAGGGAATTGTCTTTTTCTGTAGGCTGACAATCACTATCAGAGAATAGGTACTCTATTCCAGCACAGCAAAAGTTTACAGCCAAGTTTTGTTTGTTTATTTCTAAACCTCGGGTGTAAAGTTAGTTAAAAACAGAGAGGTTAGAATGGCCAAATCCTCAGCTCGACTACAGCTGGAATTAGCCAAATTTCAGGCTGAGGAAAAACAAAGGGAACATGAAAGACAGATAGAACTCATGCGGCTGGAGAAGGAGGTACAGGAGGCTGCCCACAAGAGGGAAATGGAGGCAAGGAAGCATGTGGAGGAGATGGAGAGGATAAAGGCCCAGCAGAATATACCAACAAACCCTAGCAATCCTTCTCCAGGTACCACTTCCCATCCCAGAAAGTTCCCCACCTACAAGGCAGGTGATGATACTGAGGCCTTCTTAGAAAACTTCGAAAGGGCCTGCCTTGGGTACAACATCTCTACTGACCAATACATGGTAGAGCTGAGGCCGCAGCTCAGTGGACCCTTAGCTGAGGTGGCAGCTGAAATGCCTAAAGAACACATGAACAAGTATGAACTGTTTAAATCCAAGGCGAGAGTCAGAATGGGGATAACACCCGAGCAGTCTCGTCGGAGGTTCAGAGCCCTAAGGTGGAAACCAGACATGTCATTGACCCGACATGCCTACCACATTGTAAAACATTGGGATGCCTGGATATCAGGAGCAAGTGTTGAATCTCCAGTAAATTTGCCCTTCCTAATGCAAATGGAACAATTCTTAGAGGGTGTTCCTGAGGAAATAGAAAGATACATCCTAGATGGGAAACCCAAAACTGTAATTGAGGCAGGAGAGATTGGAGCCAGATGGGTGGAGGTGGCAGAGAAGAAGAAAACTGGTCGCAGTTGGAGCGGAGACCAGAAGGGACCACCCCAGACCACACCCTATTACCGGGGGCCGCCCAAAGCCCCACCTACCTCCCAAAGAACCCTCCAGACCCCTTATCGTCCCACCACCCCGTTCTCCAGCAACCCTCCTCGCCCCAGTGACCCGTCAGCTGGACGATGTTTTAAGTGTAACGAGCTGGGGCATGTAAAGGCCAACTGCCCCAAGAACCCCAACAGATTACAGTTCATTGCACCGGAATCACACCAGAGGTCCACAGGCCCAGATACCTCCCAGATACCCTTGGAGCGGAGGGAAACTGTGAGTGTGGGTGGGAAGAAGGTCACCGCGTGGAGGGACACCGGAGCACAAGTGTCAGCTATCCATGCTTCCTTAGTGGACCCCAATTTAATCAACCCAGAGATCCAAGTGACGATTCAACCCTTCAAGTCCAACTCTTTCAATTTGCCTACAGCCAAGTTGCCTGTCCAGTACAAGGGCTGGTCAGGAATGTGGACTTTTGCAGTCTATGATGATTATCCCATCCCCATGCTGTTGGGGGAAGACTTGGCCAATCATGTGAAGCAGGCCAAGAGGGTGGGAATGGTCACCCGCAACCAGGCTAAACAAGCCGTGAGGCCTAGCTCTGTTCCGGAAACTTCTATCAGGACCCAGTCAGAGGTGATGGACCTGGACCCCAGGCCAATGTCTGCAACAGCAGTAGTGGATCCAGTCCCAGAGACCCAGACGGAACCAGTCCCAGAACCGGAACCAGCCGAACAACCAACACCAGACCCCGTGTCAGCACTGAATCCAGTACTTGCAACCTCAACACCAGAGGGCCCCACCGAACCTGAACTGGCAGCAGCCGATAACCCTACACAAGAGGCTCAGCCGGAGCCTGAATCCCAACATAGTGCACCAGCGGAGAGCGGTTCACAGTCAACAGAAACAGCTCCATCCCCTATATCGCTTCCAGAGGGACCAAGCCTAGGTCCACAATCCCATGAGGAACTGATGTCTCCAGCATCAAGGGAACAGTTCCAGACCGAACAGGAAGCAGATGAAAGCCTCCAGAGAGCTTGGACGGCGGCACGGAGCAACCCACCGCCTCTCAGCTCTTCTAATCGATCCAGGTTTGTTGTAGAAAGAGGACTTTTATACAAGGAAACTCTTTCTGGTGGACACCAGGAAGACTGGCATCCTCAGAGACAGTTGGTAGTTCCAACTAAATACCGGGCCAAGCTCTTGAGCTTAGCCCATGATCACCCTAGTGGCCATGCTGGGGTGAACAGGACCAAAGACCATTTGGGGGGATCATTCCACTGGGAGGGAATGGGCAAGGATGTTTCTACCTATGTCCAGTCTTGTGAGGTGTGCCAAAGAGTGGGAAAACCCCAAGACCAGGTCAAAGCTCCTCTCCAGCCACTCCCCATCATTGAAGTTCCATTTCAGCGAGTAGCTGTGGATATTCTGGGTCCTTTTCCGAAAAAGACACCCAGAGGAAAGCAGTACATACTGACTTTCATGGATTTTGCCACCCGATGGCCGGAAGCAGTAGCTCTAAGCAACACCAGGGCTAAAAGTGTGTGCCAGGCACTAGCAGACATTTTTGCCAGGGTAGGTTGGCCCTCCGACATCCTCACAGATGCAGGGACTAATTTCCTGGCAGGAACTATGAAAAACCTTTGGGAAGCTCATGGGGTAAATCACTTGGTTGCCACTCCTTACCATCATCAAACAAATGGCATGGTGGAGAAGTTTAATGGAACTTTGGGGGCCATGATACGTAAATTCGTAAATGAGCACTCCAATGATTGGGACCTAGTATTGCAGCAGTTGCTCTTTGCCTACAGAGCTGTACCACATCCCAGTTTAGGGTTTTCTCCATTTGAACTTGTATATGGCCGTGAGGTTAAGGGGCCATTGCAGTTGGTGAAGCAGCAATGGGAGGGATTTACACCTTCTCCAGGAACTAACATTCTGGACTTTGTAACCAACCTACAAAACACCCTCCGAACCTCTTTAGCCCTTGCTAGAGAAAACTTACAGGATGCTCAAAAAGAGCAAAAAGCCTGGTATGATAAACATGCCAGAGAGCGTTCCTTCAAAGTAGGAGACCAGGTCATGGTCTTAAAGGCGCTCCAGGCCCATAAAATGGAAGCATCGTGGGAAGGGCCATTCGTGGTCCAGGAGCGCCTGGGAGCTGTTAATTATCTCATAGCATTCCCCACCTCCAACCGAAAGCCTAAGGTGTATCATATTAATTCTCTAAAGCCCTTTTATTCCAGAGAATTAAAGGTTTGTCAGTTTACAGCCCAGGGAGGAGACGACGCTGAGTGGCCTGAAGGTGTCTACTACGAAGGGAAATGTGCTGGTGGTGTGGAAGAGGTGAACCTCTCCATGACCCTTGGGCGTATGCAGCGACAGCAGATCCAGGAGCTGTGCACTAGCTACGCGCCAACGTTCTCAGCCACCCCAGGACTGACTGAACGGGCATACCACTCCATTGACACAGGTAATGCTCACCCAATTAGGGTCCAACCTTACCGGGTGTCTCCTCAAGCTAAAACTGCTATAGAACGGGAGATCCAGGATATGTTACAGATGGGTGTAATCCGCCCCTCTGAAAGTGCATGGGCATCTCCAGTGGTTCTAGTTCCCAAACCAGATGGGGAAATACGTTTTTGCGTGGACTACCGTAAGCTAAATGCTGTAACTCGCCCAGACAACTATCCCATGCCACGCACAGATGAACTATTAGAGAAACTGGGAAGGGCTCAGTTCATCTCTACCTTGGACTTAACCAAGGGGTACTGGCAGGTACCGCTAGATGAATCTGCCAAGGAAAGGTCAGCCTTCATCACACATCTCGGGCTGTATGAATTTAATGTACTCCCTTTCGGGCTGCGAAATGCACCCGCCACTTTCCAAAGACTTGTAGATGGTCTCCTAGCGGGATTAGGAGAATATGCAGTCGCCTACCTTGACGATGTGGCCATATTTTCGGATTCCTGGGCAGACCACCTGGAACATCTACAAAAAGTCCTTGAGCGCATAAGGGAGGCAGGACTAACTGTTAAGGCTAAGAAGTGTCAAATAGGCCTAAACAGAGTGACTTACCTTGGACACCAGGTGGGTCAAGGAACTATCAGCCCCCTACAGGCCAAAGTGGATGCTATCCAAAAGTGGCCTGTCCCAAGGTCAAAGAAACAGGTTCAATCCTTCTTAGGCTTGGCCGGTTATTACAGACGATTTGTACCGCACTACAGCCAAATCGCTGCCCCACTGACAGACCTAACCAAAAAGAAACAGCCAAATGCTGTTCAGTGGACCGGAAAGTGTCAGAAGGCCTTTAACAAGCTTAAAGCGACACTCATGTCTGACCCTGTACTAAGGGCCCCAGACTTTGACAAACCGTTCCTAGTAACCACAGATGCATCCGAGCGTGGTGTGGGAGCAGTTTTAATGCAGAAAGGACCTGATCAAGAATTCCACCCTGTAGTGTTTCTCAGCACAAAACTGTCTGAGAGGGAAAGCAACTGGTCAGTCACTGAAAAAGAATGTTATGCCATTGTCTACGCTCTGGAAAAGCTACGCCCATATGTTTGGGGACGGCGTTTCCACCTGCAAACCGACCATGCTGCACTAAAGTGGCTTCACACCGTCAAAGAAACTAACAAAAAACTTCTTCGGTGGAGTTTAGCTCTCCAAGATTTTGATTTCGACATCCAACACATCTCAGGAGCTTCTAACAAAGTGGCTGATGCACTCTCCCGTGAAAGTTTCCCAGAATCAACTGGTTAAAATCGTCCTTGAGATGTGGAAAATATTGTTAGTCTTTATGTACTTGGTAGTATATTTAGAGATGCATGTGTCTTATTAACTCTGTTTTCCTAGAGCTCCAGGAAGAAATCCCAGCCAGTGTTTCACCCTAGCTGAGATTTGGGGGGCGTGTCATAAATATAAAGGGAAGGGTAAACCCCTTTGAAATCCCTCCTGGCCAGGGGAAAGCTCCTCTCACCTGTAAAGGGTTAAGAAGCTAAAGGTAACCTCGCTGGCACCTGACCAAAATGACCAATGAGGAGACAAGATACTTTCAAAAGCTGGGAGGAGGGAGAGAAACAAAGGGTTTGTGTGTCTGTCTGTAGTCGTCTTGGCCAGGGACAGAACAGGAATGGAGTCTTAGAACTTTTAGTAAGTAATCTAGCTAGGTATGTGTTAGATTATGATTTCTTTAAATGGCTGAGAAAAGAATTGTGCTGAATAGAATAACTATTTCTGACTGTGTATCTTTTTTGTAACTTAAGGTTTTGCCTAGAGGGGTTCTCTATGTTTTTGAATCTAATTACCCTGTAAGATATCTACCATCCTGATTTTACAGGGGGGATTTCTTTATTTCTATTTACTTCTATTTTTTATTAAAAGTCTTCTTGTAAAACACTGAATGCTTTTTCATTGTTCTCAGATCCAAGGGTTTGGGTCTGTGGTCACCTATGCAAATTGGTGAGGCTTTTTATCCAACATTTCCCAGGAAAGGGGGGGTGCAAGTGTTGGGAGGATTGTTCATTGTTCTTAAGATCCAAGGGTCTGGATCTGTAGTCGCCTAAGCAAATTGGTGAGGCTTTTTACCAAACCTTGTCCAGGAAGTGGGGTGCAAGGTTTTGGGAAGTATTTTGGGGGGAAGGACGCGTCCAAACAGCTCTTCTCCAGTAACCAGTATTAGTTTGGTGGTGGTAGCGGCCATTCCAAGGATAACGGGGGTAATATTTTGTACCTTGGGGAAGTTTTGACCTAAGCTGGTAAAGATAAGCTTAGGAGGTTTTTCATGCAGGTCCCCACATCTGTACCCTAGAGTTCAGAGTGGGGGAGGAACCTTGACAGATATAATTTGGTCATGTCTACTTCCTGCTGTTGTACTGCTTCCAACAACATTGCCACTGTAAATAAAGGAGGGAATAGAGGAGATAGTTCAATCTGTATTATGTCTATGGGGTTATTACTTTTTCACGCAATATAATATAAATAGTATCATGGATATATTAAAAAAAAACCCTTTATTTATTCCCCTCACCTGACATCCACCAAGTTATTTTCTTATAGAATCTGGCTATTGCAAAGAGGACCAGCATTTAAAATGAATCGTTACCAAAGCTTGTCACTTCGCTATTTCTGCTAATAAAATTTACTTAGCAGAAGAGTTAGATTAAAATATAGGAAGTAAGACTATTGCTTCAAACTATAATGGTTGCAGTATACACACAGAGAAGTTAGATTAAAAACATAAAATGCTCTTGCTGAAAGATTGCGATGTAACACTACTTTATTTCTCAGTATTCATAACAATAACGCACACAACCCCCACAAAAGAGAGACAAAGCAGGCTGCTCCCTAAAGCAGAAAGGCACAATTTACCCCATCTTGCTCTAGGCTGGCACACTGAAGACTGACTGACTGACTGATTGCTTGCTTCCCTACAGAGCCCCTAGCCTGCAAGCAGGACCAAGAAACACCTTACACGTTAAAGTGACAGCTTGTAGTTTTTACAGTTTTCAATTCACCACATAAATTATCAGTTATTTCAGGGCTGGCTTTATGATGTGCAATGCCCTGAAGCTGCCAGGGAAAGAAAATTTCAGGAATTAGACTCCTCTTTTCCTGGCCAGTTGCTTGTGAGAGCGATTTGATCAGATGATGGGTGATTTTCCCCCCATCTCCAATCTAACTGCTGTAAGTGGAGGGAGGGCCAGCCCATGAGTTGCAGCAGTTGTATGGTGTAGCGAGGTTGAGACTCACCGGCGCTGTGATGAAGGCTCAGCACCAATCCAAGAGACAGACGTCCATCTATGTCCCTTCCAATATGTCAAGTACCAGGGGGAGCCGTGTTTGTCTGTCTCCACAAAAACAACAAGGAGTCCGGTAGCACCTTAAAGACTAACAGATTTATTTGGGCAAAAGCTTTCGTTGGCTAGAACGCACTCCATCGGATGCATGGAGTGAAAATTACAGATGCAGGGTTTTTACTCCATGATCCATGCCACCGGACTCCTTGTTGTCCTTCCAATATGACAACTCTTGGGTACCCTGCACCTAGGTAAAAGAGGCGGTGGCCTCAATTACTGAATCAGCATGCTGAGGATGGCATACTTTTAACTACCTCTTGTAACCAGTGCATTCCACGGCCATTTCTGCACAACTCCGCAGGTGTGTCTGTCCCTCCTGCACTTCAGGACTAAGCTTCTACATTTATCTACCCTCTAGCATTGGATTCTGATCTTCCATTGATGTAAATCTGAAGGAAGCCCATGCCGTCATTGGTGTTACTCTGGATTTACACTAGTGTAACAGAAGTCAGAATTTGGCCTGACATGTAAACTAACCTACTGTAATCTTAATACCTCTTGAAGGAGTAATAGACCTTTACAGTTTGTTTTCAGAGCAATTTAGCTCTGATATGCCAACACTGCTATTTTAAATATTTTGTCTGAAATGTTTGAGATGCAGTGCATTTTAGTCTTTTCTCTCACCATTCCCATGCAGCTCCTGAAAAATATCAATGGTGTGTGACCCGGCCCACTCTGCAGTTCCTCTCTTCTTCGCTGATCACAAATGTGTCTGCTTACTTATCCTACTAATATGATACAGCCAGTAAGACTCCTCTAGTTATTGAAAAGCTACTTAGCTCTTGATGTCAAGACGATAAACATTGGGTCCTAATGCATGGGGTTTTATTAGGGGTTATAGACAAGAAATTTGACTCACTGTTGAATATATATGCTAAGCAATCACTAAGCTGGCGCGATGGCAAATGCCAGAATTCTAGGAGTGAATAAGAATTTAGAGGTGCTTTTATTTGGGGCATATTTTTTGGAGTGGGAAAGGAAATAAAAAGACTGCTATCGAGCACCAATCCCATTGGTTTGATTTTGAATTAATTTTCTGCAATCCTGCTACTAAAAAGGCACCTGTGTTTGAGTAAGAACTTGTCTCTACGTAACCAAAATTTTCCTTTTTCTCTGGAGTTTTGCATACTGATTGAATTATCACAATGTCAGAAAGTCAATATTAGAGCTTTGTTTTAGAATTAAGGAGAAGGTTATTACAGCCCTTGCTTAAATATGTGTCTGACTCAGAAAAAGTACTACAAACAGTATCAAAGTTGTTTGTTTGCCTGTTTGACATCTGTGAATTTTCATCACTCCTGAGTCGTCCCTTTTACTGTTGTGACATATGACCAGTAAGAACACAAAGGGCAGTTCAAGCCTTCTCCCCAGGGCTGTTCAGCCCATGCCCTAGGTCAGGGCTTTTCACGACATATTTTTGGTGGCCTCAGAGTACAATTGTTGCTGGTGGCTGCTCAGAGAATTTTTCCTAAAATACTTAATTAACTCCAGGAAAAACAAATAACTAGGCATATATACATGACCAGATCATTGTAATTTATTTATGTAGGGTTTTTTTGCGGACTCAGTAATAAAAATAATGCACAGTGGTCTCTATTCTTTACTGGACCTAAACAGAATAGAACCAAAAATAAGGTGCTTTGCATGTTTTGATTTTTTTTTTTAGATTGCTAGTTTGTAAGTCTGCTACTGTGAAAAGGTATATTTGTTAATATCACTTGTCACAGCAGATGTACTCAGCCCAGGCATGCTGGGGGACAAATTAAGCCCTGGATGAGGAGATGGGTAAGGAGGCAGGGGGGCCAGCGGCAATAGGGGGCTGGAGGAGGTAGTGGGCGTCCAGGTGATGGCGGAGGGTGAGTCCAGGAATGGAGCCCAACACCACATGGCCAGAGCCTGCCGCTACCACCCCACATCTATCAGCCAGATGCCCACTTAGGGCATGAAGACAGGTAGTCAAGCACAAATTGACTAATTTTCAAACAGGTACCTGTAGATGCACAAATAAAAACTTCTCAAACATCCATGCAAACACAAAGTAGGTCATCTGTTTGGTTATGGAAAAGCAAACAATCAAAGAGTATGAAAATGACTGGATCAGATTGAAACTGGAAGTTACAAGAATGTTTGTGAACAATTTTCTCCACAATTCACCCAGGTCTAATACATAAGAACACTTAACTGACCAGATAGTTACTAGTGGTTAAGTCTGTCATATAAAAACACCAGATGATAAACCAGTTGTTCTAGCCAGCATTGTCTTAGCAGAAGGAAAATTCAAGAGTGCTTGCACCTTGGAAATCCACCGAAAAATGAGCATAAAATAATAGTTCTTTTAAACCCAA
This sequence comes from Lepidochelys olivacea, assembly GCF_965140295.1. NCBI lineage: Eukaryota > Metazoa > Chordata > Testudines > Cheloniidae > Lepidochelys > Lepidochelys olivacea. The sequence continues at coordinate 50,004,393 of NC_140421.1, read as the reverse complement.
CTGAAGTAATCAGAAGGCATTCTGATTCATGTCTAGGGATTTTACAATGATTTGACATGCTTGATCTTCAGCTTGTAATTAATTGTCAGAGCTGTTATCAGCTCTTGGAATCAGTCTCTACTAGCTGACCAAAAATAGCAGTGTTGGTCTTTCAAAGCATTTCCTTTTATGTATGAAATCAATTGCACCAAGAGCATGTTCTTTTCACAAGTAACAAAGTAGAATCATGTTCTATAATGTCATCAGATTTGTTTGAAAATGTTAGCACTTCTCAACATTTCCTATGCATGTTAAGGGCACATTAAATTTAGTCTCAGAAAATACTTGGTTTCAGGAGAGAAATGTGCATTTAGATACTTTTCATAGAACTACTAGATAGCCACAATTAAAAAAAAATGTTTGAATGTGATCTATATTCTAAAGCAAAGGATATGAACGGAACAGAGTGCTTTTTTACTTGCAAATGAAAAGGTGTTACCTTATAGGCTTTCATCTTTCCTCTGATTTAACTTGCTGTCAGTATAAATTGTTTGCTGACATTCATTAGATTTATTAAAAGTTTTAAACCTCGACAGATAAAGTTTTCCCTCTGCTTCTTTTTGCTCTCTGTCACTGCAATACGCACGTAAGTAGATCAGTCTTCTTTTATTTTTTCCAAAATGGTAAACATATATTTTAAGAAACCAACAGGTATAGGAAGGGCAATTAAATGTTTCAGTGAAATTTCCACTCATTAGGTAACTCTTGTTCATGGTTAAGCATTATACCAGACCTGAAATTCACCCAGTGATACGTACTGTTGTGCAGGATGAGAGCATCTATAGAACCATAGTAGGGTGCGCAGGATTTGCAATCTTGATTCCAGCCCAAATCTCTGTCTTTTGCAAAGCCTTGAGTGGCCGCCATGGAAGGGTTATGGAGCTGCCCTCCACTATTCCAGTGCATTAGGGATGGATTGTCCTTTAGTTTTTGTGCTTGTTTCAGATGAATGATTTGACTATGCATGAATGTCACTCATGCAATATAGAAACCTACCTTTTACCTCAGAGATGCAATATATGCCTTATGCACGCCCAGGCCTCTTTGTACTTCACTTCATTGAGGTGCCTTTGGTCCATCTCTGGGACCCCAGAAATGGTAATGGGAAAAATCTTGATACTTCAGTACAAATCTTTTTTTTTCTTTTTGTGTCTTTTCTTTGGGGAAAAACGGGTATGTGACAGTCTTAAACATTGGTTTAACCACTGTTCATAATATTTTGTTTTATTATTCTTATTTGCTCTTCTGCAGCCTCATGTGAAACAAATGAGAGATTTGGGAAAATATGGCTGCCAACGCACAATATGAACATAATTAACTGCCAATGCACAAGTGGACCTCTTCTATCCCGTCTTTGTGCAATTCCCTAACTAGCAGCGAAAGTTACAAAGGATATTCCTAGCTTTGATGCATAATGTCAGGTAAATTCATAGATGTTTGTGGTTGACACGCAGGTCTTGATTCTGTTCTTGCTGTAAATTAGGAGTAAATGATCCACGTGTCAGGCTCACACCAGGGCTTGGTGAGTGTAGCTCCACTGAAGTGAATGGAGTTGAGCCTGCTTACAGCAAATCTGACTTTTGCTCAAGTTAAAGACAGAAAAGAAATGTATGAATATCAAGTTCAGCTCCTGGGAAGTGTAAGATTATTCCTTACAGTACATTTTGTAAGGCTTTTTCCCATGAACTTGATGACTTGTGTATTTCAGTTGAAGGCCAGCAAAGTACGAAAAGGCGTCTTTTTATTCCTAACTATGGAAAATACTGTTGATTGGAAAGCAAATATGGTAACATCTGAACTATCTATTCATTGGCCTTTGCTTTAAAAGACTATGATTTTTTAAAAGATCTAGTCTTTTAAAGCAAAGGCCAATGGATAGGTAGTTTCGAAGTTACCACATTTTACTCTCCCTTAAACAGTATGAAATACTAATAGCCATCTCAGTGTGTTCTGATATTAAAATGAGGAAGAGGAGATGTCTTGAATGAGACAATTTCCTTTTATTATTGCTCTCTCAAACGGTTGTTAAATGCACAGAGATCTAGCACGAGAGACTCCAGAATATTAAAAAGAGGATTAATTCCTTTCAAACAACATATGCCCTAACTGCCATTGTACATTGGTTTAACATTTCCAATATCCATAATTTACAATACTGTATTAAAAAAGTTGTCATCTTGCCCCCATATTTTTACACACACTTAGCCACCCACCCCCCATCTGTGTTTTTGGAAGGAGAAAGAAGGCAGGTGGAAACTGGAGAGATTACTGTGGAATGAGTGTAAATGTAGAGCTGAAATGAAGAACTTTCTTAGTGTCTGATCCAGCAATGTGCTCAATGGGAGTTGAGGATGCTCAATGCTTTGTAAGAGGCATTCAGCACCACGTATGATTACGTCCCTATCAAAGGGCACTTGAGAGGTGAGCCTATTCATGTTTATATGCAATTGGGTGAAACAGCAGCAATATAAACTTAATAAATGGAAACTGTGAGATGATTATTAATTATAATGCTTCCTCTTGAGCCTCTGTAATTGCTATATACAGGCATTCACATGCTTTCCGGCATCTTTTTCTGTGGCTGTTGCATTATAATTCCAAGCTGTTATATCTATACATACAAGGCTACTTTGAAGCATGTGTGTATCTTGTTAATCTTCCTTATCTGTTCTTTACCAAAATTGATGTCCACTACTGCAAGAGGTAGAAATATTGCATTCAAGAAATAGTGACATCTGGGAAATTTTATATTGCTTCTTGAGAACAATGTCAACCTTTTTTTTTACAGCACCATAAGGTTTATTTTAGGTGACAGTAAGACAAGATGGGCAAAATTTATGCTTTTTACTTCATTAAAACCAATAGTCACACCAGGCATGCTTGTGGCACAGTGTACATAATCACAAATGATTGCTACTAATGCAATCAAAAGAAGTAATATCATTAAGGCCCTGATCTAAACTACTTTGAAGTCAGTGGCAGGATCTCTATTGAATTCAGTGGGCTTTGGATCAGGCCCTAAAACCTGGAAGAAAGAGGTACATTTTCCATTTCATACATACTCTGCTACTGTGAACTGAATCAGTGCCACTGGAATCAATAGGGCTGTGCCAGTCTCTACATCAACAAAGACTCTGTCCCAAATACTATTCTTTAAGAGGTCATCAGTTAACGGTATGGGATATTACAATAGTACAGCCTCGGATGATTTCAGAACTGGCGATCACACCAGAAGGACTTTTATGGATATTTTTGGGTTGGATAGTAAAATGAATAGTTGCCTGATCTAATTCTCACTGAGCCCAATAGGAGTCTTTCCATTAACTTTAATGGAAGCTGGGTTGGATAATGGGTGCATATAGCTATATTATGTTAGAACATACATTTTTGCGGCACTTTGCTGCACTTTTGCTGCATATTTTCCCAGTTAGTGGTTTGATCATTTTATTTACAAGATTCCTACTGTTTCCTAACCCCCAAAGTGTAGTGGTTTGGCATCTGAACCTAACACTTCCCCAAAATTCACTGAATTCTGTGCACCTGTGAGAGCTTGCTGACGTCTAGACAAGCTAAGAATTATTTTATACATCTCCAAATTTGGAGCTAGATTCTGCCTTTGGATGTGTACATTCAGCTCCCCTTGACTTCAGTGGTACTGTGGATCAGAGGGCATGAGCTGGCCCTTTATTACCATCAAGTGTCCCTCACTACCTTTCTGCTGGCAGTTTGTGGCGTAATTAACTTTTGCTCTTTTATTGTCTTTTCAAAACAGATGTTCACTTGAAAAAGTCCCTTTAAAGTAACCAGCAAAACATGCCTTACTATATACAGATGCATACATTAGGGATATAGCACTGCCATTTGCAACCCCCCATAATTACCATTTCATACTTGTCAGCAATGCTGTCTCTGTACTTTCTGCATCTTTCAGTTCCTCCATTTCCACTGTGACTGACTTTATTATCTCTGAAAGCAAACTGAATTACTGACCCATTGGCTGAAGATAAATCTATACCCCAATCTTCAGGGATCACCAAGTACTTTTGTAACTATCCAGTAAACCGAACCCAGAAATGATTTCCATTGATCTGTTCACCAAGAAATAAAATTTGGCATTAGAGCCATTGTCCTTTTCTTTGTAGAGAAATCTTGATCTCTTTACTTTGTTAAAGGTTTTTAAAAGCATCAATCAATTTGAATTCTGCCATTAGGGCTGCTAAAAATAAAGCAAAAACACTGAGCAGCACAAGATGTATTATATGCACTTGAAAGGAGTGAGTGTTATTCTGGAAGAAAAGAGACTTGGGTTTTGATCGTTTAAATATCTGTTAATTTTTTTTTCTTGTTACTGGAATGCTCTGCGTTGAACGGAAACCTGTGGTAGAACTATAGCTACTCCTCAACAGAATAGAGATGACAAAAAAAGATTTCCCAGAGGAGTCTGGCTATTATAGCGAGAAACTAAAAAGATTTCCTTTTGGGTAATTTATTTTAAATGGCTATATAATTTCAGCACCACCCTGTAACTATAAATGTCAGGGTTCTGTAGCATTTCACAGACTATACAATCCTTTTAGACATCTTGCAACATACGCAGTATAGTTTTCTTAATTCTGCCTCTTCATTCACAAGCAACGTCACAGAGGGTCACAGACACAATAGAACTAGGTATGGTCTATATGCCAGCTGCATGCAGTAGATCATGGGATCAGGACAGGAAGTGGGGTAGGAGAAGCAGTAGCAATGCCCAGCCCTAACACTTAAAAAATCATGAGTCAGGCCCCCCCAAAATCACCAGATGATTGGCTTAAGCATGAGATAGTTAAAAATAATACATTTGAGGTCTTTATTTGCCTTTTCATTTTTAAGCATGCAGGGCTTAAATTTTCTCTGCAGTTATAAGGGCTAGAAAGATACATTTTAAAAATGAAAGCTGAGCGCCTCACGTAATTCTACAAGTCCAGGAGCTGGGGCTCTTATCATAGCACCATGAAGTTGGTAGCACAGGAATAGGGCCTGTGGATCTACTGCTGTACAGATCAGCCTGCCAGTGCACCCTTGGAGTGGGAGGGGATGGGCTGCATGCGTTGCTATAACTTTGATGCCAGAGTAGTGTCTGCAGAACAACTATGCTGGCAGGCCATAGCCTGGAAGTAAACAGCACTTGGAAAAGGGTCTCAGAGCCATAATTCAGTCTCTGCTGTGAGGGTGGAACTGCTATGAACTGCCCTTTTCTCAGGGCGGACTGCACTATGCCAATCTAGTCCAAAGGCAAACTTGGCTCAGCTTATTTGGGCTCTTCTCTCTCTTTGCAGGATATAAATAACTTCCATTGGCTTCTGTATTCAGGGTGACTCCAACACTTCATTCTATACCTTTCTATACACATTATATAAGATATTTACACTATAAATAACTTCCATTAATGTTAATATAATCTAAGGGGAAAATAGGGCTCCTTAAGAGCAACCAAGTCAAAATTCACCACAAAGTATGTTTTGTGCTTTGCCATTTGCTGTATTTTAAAAATAATGTTTATGGATCTGCTCCTCTGAAACTGTAAATTGGTGGAATTCTATCCAAGCCAGGGGAGTGATGCTGACTTACTCCAGCTAGAGATCTGGCCCTTTGTTTTTTTTGCCTACAGAAGAGATGAAGTGAGGCATGAATTGTATGAATTGACATTAACAAAACTTGAAAAGAACAGCGTAAGATGTTCAAACTTCCTTGCATGAAGTGTTTGTGATTTGGGCTCTTTTCTCTGAAGGGTACTTACATGATTTCCCTGCCTACGGGGAAGGTGTTGAAGGAGGAAGCAGATATGAAGAGGGCAAATTAAGACATCCAGTAGTGCCATGGGGTGAATAGCCTCTTTAAAGTTTGTGTGCAACTTGCAAATTAAAAGGATGCAGACTTTGTCTTCTGTACAATTTATCAACTATGAAAGAACCCAGCTACAAGCAAGAGGGAACCTAGAGAGTGAAGCAGAAATCCAGTCATTGAAGATTACTCCAAACGAAGGAAATTAAATTGCAATAAAGATCGGTGAAAGTTTTGAAATATTTAGCTGTAAGAAACTGAAGGTTGAATACTTTAGCTATTTAAGGTTTCAGAGTAACAGCCATGTTAGTCTGTATTCGCAAAAAGAAAAGGAGTACTTGTGGCACCTTAGAGACTAACCAATTTATTTGAGCATAAGCTTTTGTGAGCTACAGCTCACTTCATCAGATGCATACTGTGGAAAATACAGAAGATGTTCTTATACATACAAACCATGAAAAAATGGGTGTTTACCACTACAAAAGGTTTTCTCTCCCCGCACCCCACTCTCCTGCTGGTAATAGCTTATCTAAAGTGATCACTCTCCTTACAATGTGTATGATAATCAAGTTGGGACATTTCCAGCACAAATCCAGGTTTTCTTCCCCCCCCCCCCCAACAAACCCGCTATCCTGTTGGTAATAGCTTATCTAAAGTGATCACTCTCCTTACTATGTGTATGATAATCAAGGTGGGCCATTTCCAGCACAAATCCAGTGTTTATACACAGTGTAAGGAGAGTGATCACTTTAGATAAGCTGTTACCAACAGGAGAGTGGGTTTGTGTGTGTGGAAAGGCGGGGGGTGGGGAGAAAACCTGGATTTGTGCTGGAAATGGCCCACCTTGATTATCATACACATTGTAAGGAGAGTGATCACTTTAGATAAGCTATTACCAACAAGAGAGTGGGTTTGGGGCGGGGGGTAGGAGGTAGGGAGAAAACCTGGATTTGTGCTGGAAATGGCCCAACTTGATTATCATATACATTGTAAGGAGAGTGATCATTTTAGATAAGCTATTACCAGCAGGAGAGTGGGGTGGGGGCAGAGAAAACCTTTTGTAGTGGTTAACACCCATTTTTTCATGGTTTGTATGTATAAGAACATCTTCTGTATTTTCCACAGTATGCATCTGATGAAGTGAGCTGTAGCTCAAGAAAGCTTATGCTCAAATAAATTGGTTAGTCTCTAAGGTGCCATAAGTACTCCTTTTCTTTTAGCTATTTAAAATATAGAAACATTTACTAGGGATATGGAATCTCAATGTAAAAATTGTTGTGATTTGCCCAAACAACCACTCTTCTATAGGAGATCAAATAAATAATAGGGAAAATATTGGGTTCCCAAGTACCTGGGTTCCAGTGCCCCTCTCTTCTCCCATACTTCTGCAGCTTCATGCGCCCTGGGACCCGTCTTCCTTTCCATGGCTTTGGTGGGAGGGATGTGGAATGGCATAGTGGATCCCTCAACTGGCTCCCCGTTCTCTGTTGCATCAAACATAAGCTACTTGTCTGCACTTTCCAAGGCCCTTTAGGACCTATCCCCACTCTACTTATTTTCTCTCTTTCACTACAGAGAGGTTGATTCCCATCTCTGATTGGCCCATGATGCCACCCTCTGTCACCCTCTCGTTAAATTTTCAAACAAGCGCCTTTGTGCTTTCTCTCGCACTGCCCCTCATGCTTGGGAGTAGCTCCCCATAAACATCCGCAAAGCTACCTCATTAACCTTAAAACTCTCCTTTGTCATGGTGCCAATAAAAAGCTTGACTACATCTCGGCTGCTGTGTACTGACTATTATTCAAAGCAATATTGTCTCATTGTTTCCTTGCACTCCCCTCCGTCAGTCTGTGTGTATCCATCTGTTGTTTCTTGTCTTATGCTTAGGTTATATGCTCTTCGGGACCTGGACTGTGTTTTTGTTCTGTGTTTGTACAGTGCCTAGCACAATGGGGTCCTGATCTATGACTGGGGCTCCTAGGCACTATGGTTTTACAAATAATAAATACAAATAGTAATGAGGCTGCTGGACTCAGAAAAGCTACCTAAATCGCCCCAGTTCAGACTGTACACGGCCTGGTGCCATCCCACTAGCTATTCCTATGGCCTGGCCTGGCCTGGCCGCCAGAGTGTGCTGGGCTCCACATTTAATGACTTTCAGGGTACAGTGTCAGTCCCATCTATTTATAAGACCTTAGGCTTTCAGAGGGTTGGGAGTGGAGGTAACTCATGTCCGGTGCTTCTGTCTTCTTTTAAATCATGCTGGGGGTTGGTGATTAGTCTGGGGATTGTCTGCCTGCCTGCCAGTTACATACAGTTCATTACTGTGTGTTTTTAAACAAACTCTAAAGGCAGCCAGCGGCGTATGGGATTGGTGTAGCAATATGACAGCTTATCATTAATAATTAATTATAATGAAATAAGTCATGATCCAAAAGCTGAGCTTCCTAGCCCCTTGAAGCCTGGACCCAGATCTGAATTTTTCAGCTCAGGACCATATTTATTGTGGTCTTAAAGGTGTAGTAATTGATTACATCAGCAGGGGGAGCTCTTGCTGTAACCAAATGAAAAAACCAAAAATAATACTGTAAATTAAGTGGCATATGCTGGAGGGCAATGAGTAGTGTTGTTCTTTCATAATGAAAATGATGCAAACCTCACACACTATTAGACCCGATACTATGAATTTTATTTTATTTAGCGCATAGACCGGGTAAATAAAGATAAATCTGCAACCAATTTTAAGGAAGCTGCTGACTAGCAACTTTGCCTGCAGCAGATTCTGGGTGAAACAAATGTTCAGATCACATTCTGAAAGGAGGGCACTGCAGACACAGACAATGGAGCCGAAACAGCTACTTTCTATATGGGAAAACGTAGCGAAGATAAAACTGAAATATGAGAACCACTGTAACATTTACAGCTTTACAAACTGGCCTGGCTGATGGTGGATCCATGAATCTCACCGCTCTGACTTTAATAATGATCTTCTGGTTGTATGACTCTAAAAATAGAATCAGTAAGAGACAATTCTAACCAGTATAGCCAACATGTAAGATAAGGGCACTTTTCCGTTGCTGATCACTTGTTTTATAGTAAGACAACAGATGGCACATTTTAGCATTGCTTTTCGGGAGGAGGCTCTCTGAACCAAAAAAGAGCCCTATTAAAGATAATCCAAAAGATTTTTTCACCCTTCTCTTTCCATATAAATAATTAAATGAATTAAATCTAATGATCAGTCCCCACACTCCAGCTCCATATATTACCTAGACTTGATATACAGTAAAAGATGTGAGCATCTCAGATTCATGCCAATAAAAAAATTATATGCACCATTGAGTTGAAAAACATATACATATGTATGTACATATTTATATACATTACAGTATGTATTGTACAACATCTGCACAATAGATGTATGTTATGGTACATGTAGAGAATGCATATTAACATGTATTTATAACAGGGTAGCTGGCTCTTTAAATAAAACTGGGCCCTGCTCTTCAGTCTAGGTGCATGCTACTTTGATGCAATGAGGAGAATGGGGCTGTCCCTGGAAGACAGCTCAAAGGCAAGAGTGTGTTCAGAACCCAGTAAGTAAGTAACCAACCAACCAACCAACCAGTCACAGTTCATGGCACCTGCACCTATATTCCCCCTTTATGGTCCAGCAAAAGCACCCACTCTAAGCTCTCAGCTGACACCTCTCTTAGGCAGAGACCTGTGTCTGACTGCACAGTTCCTTGCCCGTACTGTGACCTCCCCAGAAAAGTTGGACTGCCTAAGCAGGCCTGCTTTGCTTGTCTAATTAAGCAGTGTAATTGCCACAATTAAATGACCACACTGCTCTTTCTGAGCAAGCACCTGTATTGTTAAGGTAAAAACATTACAGAGAAAATATATTAAAAACCATAAAAAGCACCTACATGCATGCTAATAAGCTTACCAGAAAGCACCACTTCACTCTGACAAGGGATCCAATTTGTGATTAGCCATTCAAACCTCATACAGGGGTTTTTCCTGTGATCACATTTTAATACATTGAACGCCTAAGACTCTTAAACTTAATTCAATAAGGTTTAACTTAATTCAGTAAGATTTGTCCAGGATATTGCAGGACACTGTCATATCTGTCACTCAACCAACCCAGAGTCCAGAAAGCCAGAGTCAGAAGACGAACAGAGCTAGGCTGAGAACTTCAGGGAGCAGATGCCACTGATAGAGAGAGCAGTGAGATTTCCCTAGTGAGCAAGGGAGCCAGAGCAGAAGCAGTGACAGTAGAAGGCAAGAAGGTAGTTGCGGGAAAGGGACACTTACAAACTTCCCCAGGCCAGAGAGGGCAGAAGAGGGCTGAAATCAGCAGAGGGAGATGCCTGATGGTTCTCTGAGTGGATGTTGGAGGGTCAGAGAGGGCTAAAGGCTGGGAATGATCAATGGATGAGCCCACTGATGTCTTTGGGTGAGAGCTAGAACCAGGCCTGAGAATGAAACATGGTGGAGAAGAACCCCAGCTGGAGGGTCTGGAGTGAGGTGTGGTGAGCAATGCTGAGCTGTACCTAGTGGGTGAGCCATGTGAGAGATTCTGGAGCTGTACTTGGTGTATTGATGGACTGTTGAAACTTGAAAGTGTGAATGTACTGTTTGGACTGTGCTGGGAAATCTGGATTATAGTTGTGGGTCCTTTGTAATAAATTAAACCCACAGAACTAATTATATTTGGAGAGTTTGCAAGGAGTGCGCAGCGGGGACAGGAGGACGGTGAAGAAATTTGGCAGCATGTGACCTCCAAAAGAAGAAAGAGGAGTGTCCATGTACCAGCAACGCAGATACAGGTAAGCAACCATTTTCATGTTCTCTCCACAGGTACTAATGCGGAGCGTGGACCAGATGATACATCTGAGGGAAGGGAACAGAAGGAGACTCCGCTGATTGGAAGGCATGAGATGCACTCTCCTAAGGATAGGTGTTGCACAACCACCACTCCCAAGAGAAGGAGGCGGGGGTGGTGGTGGTCGGGGACTCTCTCCTCCCGGGGACTGAGTCATGTATCTGCCGCCCCGACCGGGAAAACCGAGAAGTCTGCTGCTTGCCAGGAGCTAGGATTCATGATGTGATGGAGAGACTGCCAAGACTGCCTCGGATCGCTACCCCTTCCTGCTTCTCCACGTGGGCATCACTGATACTGCCAAGAATGACCTTGAGCAGATCACTGCAATGTGGCTCTGGGAAGAAGGATAAAGGAGTTTGAGGTGCAAGTGGTGTTTTCGTTCATCCTCCCCTTGGAAGGAAAAGGCCTGGGTAGAGACCATTGAATCGTGGAAGTCAATGAATGGCTATGCAGGTGGTGTCGGAGAGAAGGCTTTGGATTCTTTGACCATGGGATGGTGTTCCAAGAAGGAGGAGTGTTAGGCAGAGACGGGCTCCACCTAACGAAGAGAGGGAAGAGCATCTTTGCAAGCAGGCTGGCTAACCTAGTGAGGAGGGCTTTAAACTAGGTTCACCGGGGGAAGGAGACCAAAGCCCTGAAGTAAGTGGGGACATGGGATACCGGGAGGAAGTACGAGCAGGAGAACACGAGAGGGGAGGGCTCCTGCCTCATACTAAGAAAGCAGGACAAACAGCAAATTATCTCAAGTGCCTATACACAAATGCAAGAAGCCTGAGAAACAAGCAGGGAGAACTGGAAGTCCCAGCACAGTCAAGGAATTATGATGTGATTGGAATAACAGAGACTTGGTGGGATAACTCACATGACTCGTGTACTGTCATGGATGGATATAAACTGTTCAGGAAGGACAGGCAGGGCAGAAAAGGTGGGGGAGCTGCATTGTAAGTAAGAGAGCAGTATGACTGCTCAGAGCTCTGGTATGAAACTGCAGAAGAACCTGAGAATCTCTGGATTAAGTTTAGACGTGTGAGCAACAAGGGTGATGTCGTGGTGGGAGTCTGCTATAGACCACCGGACCAGGGAGATGAGGTGGACGAGGCTTTCTTCCGGCAACTAATGGAAGTTACTAGATCGCAGGCCCTGGTTCTCATGGGAGACTTCAATCACCCTGATATCTGCTGGGAGAGCAATACAGCGGTGCACAGACAATCCAAGAAGTTTTTGGAAAGGGTAGGGGACAATTTCCTGGTGCAAGTGCTGGAGGAACCAACTAGGGGCAGAGCCCTTCTTGACCTGCTGTTCACAAACTAGGAAGAATTAGTAGGGGAAGCAAAAGTGGATGGGAACCTGGGAGGCAGTGACCATGAGATGGTCGAGTTCAGGATCCTGACACAGGGAAGAAAGGAGAGCAGCAGAATACGGACCCTGGACTTCAGAAAGCAGACTTTGACAACCTCAGGGAACTGATGGGCAGGATCCCCGGGGAGAATAACATGAGGAGGAAAGGAGTCCAGGAGAGCTGGCTGTATTTTAAAGAATCCTTATTGAGGTTACAAGGACAAACCGTGCCGATGTGTAGAAAGAATAGTAAATATGGCAGGCGACCAGCTTGGCTTAACAGTGAAATCCTTGCTGATCTTGAACACAAAAAAGAAGCTTACAGGAAGTGGAAGATTGGACAAATGACCAGGGAAGAGTATAAAAATATTGCTCAGGCATGCAGGAGTGAAATCAGGAAGGCCAGATCACACCTGGAGTTGCAGTTAGCAAGAAATGTTAAGAGTAACAAGAAGGGTTTCTTCAGGTATGTTAGCAACAAGAAGAAAGTCAAGGAAAATGTGGGCCCCTTACTGAATGAGGGAGGCAACCTAGTGACAGAGGATGTGGAAAAAGCTAATGTACTCAATGCTTTTTTTGCCTCTGTCTTCACGAACAAGGTCAGCTCCCAGACTACTGCACTGGGCAGCACAGCATGGGAAGGAGGTGACCAGCCCTCTGTGAAGAAAGAAGTGGTTCGGGACTATTTAGAAAAGCTGGACGAGCACAAGTTCATGGGGCCGGATGCGCTGCATCCAAGAGTGCTAAAGGAGTTGGCGGATGTGATTGCAGAGCCATTGGCCATTATCTTTGAAAACTTATGGCAATCGGGGGCGGTCCCAGATGACTGGAAAAAGGCTAATGTAGTGCCCATCTTTAAAAAAGGGAAGGAGGAGGATCCTGGGAACTACAGGGCAGTCAGCCTCACCTCAGTCCCTGGAAAAATCATGGAGCAGGTCCTCAAGAAATTAATTCTGAAGCACTTAGAGGAGAGGAAAGTGATCAGGAACAGTCAGCATGGATTCACCAAGGGCAAGTCACGCCTGATGAATCTAATTGTCTTCTATGACAAGAACTGGCTCTGTGGATGAGGGGGAAAGCAGTGGACGTGTTGTTCCTTGGCTTTAGCAAAGCTTTTGACACGGTCTCCCACAGTATTCTTGTCAGCAAGTTAAAGAAGTATGGGCTGGATAAATGGACTATAAGGTGGATAGAAAGTTGGCTAGATTGTCAGGCTCAACGGGTATTGATCAGTGGCTCCATGTCTAGTTGGCAGCCGGTATCAAGTGGAGTGCCCCAAGGGTCGGTCCTTGGGCCAGTTTTGTTCAATATCTTCATAAATGATCTGGAGGATGGTGCGGATTGCACCCTCAGCAAGTTTGCAGATGACATTAAACTGGGAGGAGAGGTAGATACACTGGAGGGTAGGGATAGGATACAGATGGCCCTAGACAAATTAGAGGATTGGGCCAAAAGAAATCTGATGAGGTTCAACAAGGACAAGTGCAGAATCCTGCACTTAGGATGGAAGAATCCCATGCACCGTTACAGACTAGGGACCGAATGGCTCGGCAGCAGTCCTGCAGAAAAGGAGCTAGGGGTTACAGTGGACGAGAAGCTGGATATGAGTCAACAGTGTGCTGTTGTTGCCAAGAAGGCCAATGGCATTTTGGGATGTATACGTAGGGGCATTGCCAGCAGATCGAGGGACGTGATCGTTCCCCTCTATTTGGCATTGGTGAGGCCTCATCTGGAGTACTGTGTCCAGTTTTGGGACCCACACTACAAGAAGGATGTGGAAAAATTGGAAAACGTCCAGTGGAGGGCAACAAAAATGATTAGGGGACTGGAACACATGACTTATGAGGAGAGGCTGCAGGAAATGGGATTGTTTAGTCTGCAGAAGAGAAGAATGAGGGGGGATTTGATAGCTGCTTTCAACTACCTGAAAGGGGGTTCCAAAGAGGATGGCTCTAGACTGTTCTCAGTGGTAGCAGATGACAGAACAAGGAGTAATGGTCTTAGGTTGCAGTGGGGGAGGTTTAGGCTGGATATTAAAACAAACTTTTTCACTAGGAGGGTGGTGAAACACTGGAATGCGTTACCTATGGAGGTGGTGGAATCTCCTTCCTTAGAGGTTTTCAAGGTCAGGCTTGACAAAGTCCTGGCTGGATGATTTAGTTGGGGATTGGTCCTGCTTTGAGCATGGAGTTGGACTAGACAACCTTCTGAGGTCCCTTCCAGCCCTGATATTCTATGATTCTATGATTCCAGGAGAAGGAAACTGAGGTTGGTGCACTAGCTGTGCTGTGGCCTGCCACCGGAGAGCATTCCTGGTGGAGCGGCTTTATCACATATGGTGGAGAATGCTGGCAGGTGATTAGCCCCTAGACGGAGGGGAACTGAGAGTGCCTGGAAGAGGGAAATTGAGGTAGGGAGCTGATTGGAGGGTTACCCTGATGCCATGAGGGGGTGCACTGCAGGTGGCCACCTTTTGACAGTATTGTACAATATATACACAGTATATGTCTATTACAGTAAGTATTGTAGACAGATCTTGTTGGGAACTTTAAAATTAAATGTTTCTCAGTTGAAAAATGTTGATTTACCGCACCCTAATTTTTTCATGGAAAAGAGTCAGTTTCAACAAATTTCCTGTTTAAAAATGTTGAGAAAAAGTTTTGAAATTGCCAAAACATCCTTTCTCAACCTGTTCTAAATGAAAAACTTGATTTTTCAGTCAAAAGGAGTATTGTTTAGAAATTTAAAGTAATTTATAGTTTAAAAAAATTAAAACTTGAAAAGGCTGAAATCAAAATGAAATATTTCAAAATTATCAAAATGAAACATTGCAACTAATCCACATTTTTGTGTGTGTACATGGGGAGGAGGGATTGTTGATTCTTTGAAATGTTTGACATTTTAGACATCATCCCAAATTGGGATGGGAAAAATAATTTCAAAATCTCAAAATTTTTCCTGGGATGGAAAATCCAATACCTCCCAGCTATAATTGTAGATGATTGCTTAGTGAGCCCTTCCAGAGTTTATTTACTCAAGATGGGAGTCTGACTTGAGAGTCCATTTAGGTATTAAACAAGGTGGTTGGCTGACTGGAAGGAGTCAGGTGGTTGGTGGGAAGCATGCAAGAGGGAAGCCGGAGTCCGGAGGTGGAGGAGTGGATGGAAAGAGGGTCTGGAGTGGCAGGATGGTGATAGGAGAGGGACTGATGAGCAGCAGGAATTAAGGGATGGGATATCAGTAGTTGGGAAGCAGGGTCAGAGCTGGGTGGACTGGGAAATGGGAGTTGAATGAACTCTCAGAGTGGAGGCCATAAAATAAATATAATATATATAAAAGAAATAGCAGATGAGGAAGCTGATAGTAATGAATATGAATAAGAAGCTTGGAATTGTAGAAAATTGATAAAGGAAGCAAAGGAACACAAGGAGACATCTATGGGCAGCAGAATTAAGGACAATAAGAGAGTTTTTAAGGTATATTAAGGACAAAAAGAATCATAATAATGGTTTTGGTCCTTTACTAGATGGAAATGTCATAATTGTCAATAATATTGCAGAAAAGGCAGATGTTCAAATATTTGTGTTCTGTATTTGGCAAAAAAAGTTTATGTAGTCATATGCTATGATATCACTCTTTCCATTCCACTAGTATCGCAGAAGGATGTTAAACAGCAGATGCTAAAGTTAAATATTTTAAAATCAGCAGATCTGGATAACTTGCATGCAAGAATTTTAAAAGCTCGCTGAGGAGCTCACTGAATGGTTACTGCTGATTTTCAATAAATCTTGGAACACTGGGGAAGTTCCAGAAGAAAGCTACTGTTGTGCCAACATTTAAAAGGGTAAATGGGATGACCTGGGCAGTTATAGGCCTGTCAGTCTGACATTGATCCCAGGAAAGATAATGGAGTGGCTGATATAGGACTCAATAAATAAAGAATTAAAGGAAGGGAATATAATTAATGCCAATCAAGATGACTTTAGGGAAAATAGTTCCTGTCAAACTAACTTGATATCTTATTTTGATGTGGTTACAAGATTGGTTGATAAAGGTAATAGTGCAGATGTAATATACTTTGACTTCTGTAAGACATTTGACTTGGTACCACAGTCCTTCTGATTAGAAATCTTGAAGAATATAAAATTAACTAGGTACATATTAAATTGATTAAAAGCTGGCTAACTCATATGTCTTAAAATGTGATTGTTAATGGGGAATCATCATCAAGTGGGTGTGTTTCTAGGGGGGTGGTCCCATAGGGATCAGTTCTTGGCACTGAACTATTTAACATTTGTATTAATGACCCACCAGAAAATCATCATTGCAAAAGTTTGCAGACAACACAAACATTTGGGGAGTGGTAAATAATGAAGAGGACACATTATTGATACAGAGTGATTTGAATTGCATGGTAAGCTGGGCGCAAGCAAATAATATGTGTTTTAATACAGTTAAGTAAATGTATACATCTAGGACCAAAGAATGTAGACTATACTTACAGGATGTAGGACTGTGTCCTGGGAAGCAGTGGCTATGAACAAGATTTTGGGGTTGTGGTGGATGTCATAGTGGATTATCAGCTGAAAATGAACTCCCAGTGAGGTGCGGTACCCAAAAGGGTAGATGTGATACTTGGATGCATAAACAGGGCAAACTTAAGTAGGGGCAGAGAGGTTATTTAACCCCTATATTTGTCAGTGGTGTGACCACTGCTGGAATACTGTGTCCAGTTCTGGTGTCCACAGTTCAAGAAGGATATTGATAAATTGGAGAGGGTTCAGAGAAGAGCCACAAGAATGATCAAAGAATTAAAAAACATGCCATATGGAGATAAACTTAAGGAACTCAATCTATTCAGCTTAACAAAGAGAAGGTTAAGGGGTGACTTTATTACAGTCTATAAGTACCTACATGGGGCACAAATATTTAATAATGGTCTCTTTAACCCAGCAGAGAAAGTTATAACATGATCCAATGGCTGGATGTTGAAGCTAGACAAATTCATACTGGAAATAATGTGTCAATTTTTAACCGTGAGAGTAATTAACCGTTGGGACAACTTACTGAGGGGAGTGGTGGTTTCTCCATAAATGACAATTTTTAAATAAAATTGGATGTTTTCTAAAAGATCTGTTCTGAGAATTATTCTGGGGAAGTTCTATGGCCTGTGATATGCAGGTCAGACCAGATGTTCGCAATGGTCCCTTCTGGCCTTGGAATCGATGAATCCATGAAGTTGCTTTTGGTGGGTGGCAGAGTTTTAGAAGAAGGAAGCAGGGGGTAGGAGGGAGGTCTAGGTATAGTGGGAGCCTCAGAAGTATAGATAGAGAGCCACTGTGGGAAACTGTCTAAAGAGAGGTGCAGGCCATGTGAGGACTAGGTAGGCAATACAAGACATGGAAGAGGGTGCAGAGGAAATTAAGAAGCAGCTAGTTGAGTGGCTGCTATCAAAGGGTTGTAGTGCTGACTGAGGGTACTCTTGCCACCCTGTAATGTGAATGAGTTAGTGGCGTGACACTACAGTGGCACCCTGGAAAGAGGGAGTTAATTACAAAGCCTCCTTCACAGCTATTAGGATCCTTCACAGGTATGGGAGTGCCGTACAATATTAGCAATAATCCAGACAACACACAGTGTAAAATCAAAGGTAAGAGGAAAGTAAAGAAATTAGACAGTACGATGGGACTCGTAGGTGTGAATATCAACATCTTTCTCCTAAAGCATTTGTTGGTTGTCAGTCTGGGGGATGCCAACATATTCAGGGTGACAAATGGAACTGACTAACTACAGTTAAACCAATCCTAGGTGTTAATGTCACTTGCCAGCATCAGCTCCAAATGGATTGGAGAGCTCAGAATATAGTATAATATTAACTGATGCTGAATGGTGTTAACAAATCACTATTGTTCCTAACCAAAGGCAGTGGGGAGAAGTATTCAGTTGAGCTGGGGACAAGGAAATGTTCTATGGGTTAATTAAAAAAAAGTGTGGGATGGAATTTGATATGAGGGTGGAGAAGCTAGATGGATGAAGAAGGACCCTTGGGGGAGATTTTATTGCAACTTCAATCATGTGTTCAGCAGAGCAGTGGTTTATTGAGAAATAATTAAGGACATTAACCCAGTTCCAAAAAAATAAGCATAAATAAATAATAATAAATCATACCTTCCAAGAAATATGCCTCCAACCTTTGCTGAAATAATATCTATCCATAGGGGATGTGGGTATTGAAAACGAATGAGAGTCAGGTTCTAAAATGCCAAACCTTCTGAAGTTCATCTGTCACAAGGAATAAATTGAGGATAGATTTCTACACTCTGAGGGCCTGCTCCTATACTCTTTGAGGTCAGTGGCAAAGCTCTTATTGTTCAGTGGTACAGGATCAGGGCTTGATTGGCTAAGAGCTCCCTGTAGCAACAGAAACTTATTATTAAAAATATGTATTAAAATATCCTAAGTAAGTTGTAGGTGTGCAAGCACTTGCTATTTTCCAGGCTGGTTTGAGTGTGGATTGTTATTCTTTAATGACTGTGGCCAGTCTTTCATTTAATCAGTGACTCAATTGATTTTGTAGATAGTATTCAAGAACCTTATGTGTGTAAGGTGTTTTTAACAACTTATTTTGACATGGCTCTTACAAAATATATTAGGTTTCTTTCTGACCTAGTCCCAGTTTTAACAAACATAATAAACTATTAATTAACCACTAAATGCGATTTATCTTCTCGTGGGTTTAATGTTACTTAGCAGCAGCTCAGAGAGCCCTCCCCTGACTCCAGGTTACCCACCTTCTTGAAGTAAATTCTATGAAACAAATGCTTAGTGTTTAGAACACCGAGTATTTGATGGTACTCCTTTTTACCCAGATTTAAGTTTAGGTTTAAAAGTGCACGTAACACCCTGAATCAGGTATATCGAGCAATTAGTCACTTGACTGATAACTTCAGTTTCAGGTCTCAGTTTCACATCTCTAGATTTCTTTATGGGCTTTTTTGATGACTAGGAAATAAAGCAGATCCTAGCTAGATTGCACTAATATAATAATACAGTACAAGTAAATCAATTTTAGCCAAGGGGAGAAAATGTTTAAAAGTGGCTGCTATAACTTTGTTTTCTTCCTTTAATAGATCATTACAACTATTACTGCAGCCTATAACAAAAAGTCAGTTTCTTGGTGAACTTGTGAGATGTTCAAACAGGAAAATTTTGGAGGGAGTTTGGAGAGGGCATGTGCGAGATTTTACTTCTAGGTACAGCTCTATACTTGATATTGTGCTGGCAAGTGATGAAACAGTGGCTGTGACCTGCAATGAAATGTCCGGTTTTCTTTCCTGCTTGAAGCCAGAAGGGACTTCCTGTGTATGAAGGACAAGTTGGTGGCTGCACTGGAAGAAAAAAAAAATTTATGGATATCTGAACATCCAGCTGGCCAAATGTAATAGTGAGGTGTATGGGACACACCCGTGGATGCTCATTGGCTCAACCTGTAATAAAATCAAGCTTGTCCACAAAGGTATCTTCATCTGTCCAAGACAAATGATTCTTATTGAGGGCTATAAAATAAGAAGAATGGAAAGAACATTCTGCAAAGGACAGGCAGACAACAGGATGGTGTGTCGTCTTCTCAGAGCCAAGACACTAACCATCACTCCAACACTAAAGAGGGTTCTGAAGTCAAGGGACAAAGATCCACTGGAGATGGTGTGGATTGGTACTAATGATTAAGGCTATGATTCAGTCAGGAATATTTTCATGAAAAATCATGGACTGGTCACAAGCAATAAAAAAAAAATTAATGGCCTGTGACCTGTCCGTGACTTTTACTTTAAATACCCCTGACTAAATCTTGGGGGACGGCGGTTTGCTGTTAGGGGGCACCCTGGGGGAGGGGCTGCTGCAGTGGGTGGGGTGGGGCCAATGGCACCAGCTGCTGGGGGCCGCTGACAGCAGCTGCTCTGGCTGCCCCTGGGACTTCTGCCCAGATGGTCCCCAGGGCCAGCCACTGCTTAGGTAGTCCCTGAAACAAGCCACACCAGCCACTGCTTGGGTGGTCCCCAAGGCCAGCTGCCTGGGGCTGCTGCAGCAGTGGCCGGTATGGCTGGCTACAGAGCCACTCCAGTAATGGCTGGTGCAGCTGGCCCTAGGGCCACCTACCCAGCTGCTTGGGCAGCTTTGGGGTTAGGCCACTGCAGAAGTCACAGAGGTTGCGGAAAGTCATGGAATCCGTGACTTCTACAAGCTCCATGACAGACATGGAACCCTACTAATGACACTGTATTGAAGGATACTTGAAGAACTCAGAAGGGTGCTGAAACAGAACAATGTCCAAATGATCTTCTTGGAGATTCTTCTGGTCCTGCAAGCAAAAGAAAGACAGAAGGCAGAAGATTCTGGAAGCAAACCACTGGCTAGATCAGTAGTATATGGTAGACTGTTTTAGTTTTGTAGCACATTGGTCCATTTGTGGAGAGATGGAGCTGTACAGTTTGGATGGCTTCTGTCAAGGCTGATTCCCCACTCTGGCACTTCAAGTGAGAAGGTGTGGGCGCACAAGGACTCTAAAAATTTATACTTACAATTCCAGGCTTGTATTCAACTGCCAAGGTTATAGCTTTCTCTGACCTTGGACTGGTAGATACTGCCATCACCTAAGTGCAAAACCCCTTTCAGAACCCAGGAAGGCACACTTGGGAATTCCTTCTGCGGGGGAGGTACCTACGGGGAAGAGCTGAAAAAGAAAGAAAGGGGGGAGAGAAGTCAGCTGTTGCCACCAGCTAATTAAACAACATGTGCACAAACCTCTTAAAACACAAAAATCCAGTTATTTTTTTATTAAGAAAATTTACCTTTTTAAAGACCAGAAAATACATCTAAGAATTTAAGCTTTTGCTAGATTAAAAAAAAAAAAAAAAAAAAACAGAACCCTACAAGGATTAAGCATCAAAAATAGTTTTCTGGAGGGCCAGCTTAAAGGTTACAAGTAAAACAAAAGCACCTGGGGTTAGCCCAGAGGAATCCACAAGCCATAAAGAAATAAAAGAGATAAACCTAATCTCATTTTCCTAGACATTTCCTGATCTACTTACATATCTGGGAAAAAGAAAAAGAGTACTTGTGGTACCTTAGAGACTAACCAATTTATTTGAGCATAAGCTTTCGTGAGCTACAGCTCACTTCATCGGCATCCGAGTCTCTAAGGTGCCACAAGTACTCCTTTTCTTTTTGCGAATACAGACTAATACGGCTGTTACTCTGAAACCTTACATATCTGGGGTTTTAGATGAGTAGTTTCTAGATATAATACTGATGATTTTTCATACCTGGCCCAAGCATCTCACAGCAGAACTTCTCCCTGTCTGCCTCTCCCCAAGAACAAGAAGACGGGCAAAAGGGGAGTCTTGTATCAATTTTAAAAAGTTCTAGCCTTCCCATTGGCTCTTTTGGTCAGGTCCCTACTCACTTCCTTTTACCTATGCATAGTAGTGAGACTTTTTAACCCTTTACAGGTAGAGTAATTAAACAACAGCTACTAAGAAGGATTTTATAGCTGCTGGCTGACTTGGTGTCCATAAAAGGAAGCTCTACCTCTTCATTTATCACAGCTTCCATCTCAGTAGAAGGGGAATGTGATAGAGTATATATACCCCATAGTGGCAGCGACAATGTTAATGGGAGCTGGTGACCCTAATTAATCAGTTCTGTGGCACCTGGAAGGCAGGCAGATAATTAAGGATTAGGTCCAGCTAACCAGGCTGGGTGGTTCCTATAAAGGAAGGACTGCTGGGTCAGTAAGGAAGAAAAGAGAGAAGAATTATACTAAGGAACTTATTCCCTAGAATTTGCTTGTGAGAAGTTATTTAGGAGGTTGAACCTCTCGTAAGAAAGACTCACAGGACATGTTCTTGATGAACAGTCTGAAAGGGAGGCATGGTAGGAAGTAGGCTATGGACAGAGTAAGTGGTGGGAGAGAGTAGGGCCAACCACTTTGTTATGTATGCATTGGGGTACTGTAGTTTATGTAGGGAGAACGCACTCACTGGTGGGGCTGTTGTTACTACCCATCAGCCTTTGCCTTGAGAGGAAGGGATTTTCTGGGGGTGGGGCTCAGTTTCCTCCTTGCTAGCAGATAGTCATCTATAGTTTTGCTGTGCCTGATGAAACAAAATAAGAGTTCATGGTTGCTGCCTACTGTGAGTGATTACATGAGTTTTTCACCACACAAGTATAGAACACTTCATACAGGGTCTCTGGCCTAGAGCCCACAGAAATGAGTAGGCCTAGGTTCCCCTACCAAACCCAGAAAAGTGGTTTATTAAAGCCTTGACTAAGTAAGACAATAATGAACAATTGGGCTAGAAACTATTTGGCCCATCAAAACAGGAGGGAAATGAGGCAAAGTTGCTCTGTCTCCTAGTTTTGCTATCAGGGAGTGCTGAAGATAAAAAGTGACCATTAGCAGGGAACCGATCTTCATGGGGACAAGCTGGCTACTGTAATCAGTTTGGCATTAAACTAATAGCAAAAGGGGAGGATGAAGAGAGTACTCATTTAGAGAGACATCTTGGTGTTGAGAATAAAATTCATCAAGAAAACAAAGGCCATTAAGAGAAGAAATTATTTAATTTCAAACAAGAGGAATCCTTTGAACACAGATGTGATCTAGTTGATGTAACTGAAACCTGGTGGGATGATTCGCATGACTGGAATGCTAAAATCAATGGTTATAACCTATTTAGGGAGGATCAAATGGTCAAACGGAATGGGAGTGGCACTCTGTGAAAAATGATATTACTTGTTTCTGAGTCACTGATGACTGAAAAGAAAATGATGTTGAATTATCTACCAGATAAAGCACAAGTTGGGGTTCTAGTTGTTGGCTGTTACAGACCACCACCTTACCCTACGGAACTAGATTGCTGGTTCTTTAAGCACCTAGCTATAATGTGCATATAAGAGAGTGGGGGAGGGGAAAGCTACATGGTCCTGAGGGATTTCAATCTAAAAATATATATATATTTACTGAAGGGGAAAAGAACAAGATTCGTATTAGAATTGGCTAGGGGACTATAATTCTGTTTTGTGAGGTTTCAAAATTTGTTTTTGTTCCACAACAAAAACAAAACTTTAATTCCCCGCCCTCCCAAGAACAGAATTGTGTGGAAATGTCCATTTTTGAGATCAAAACCAGAGCTTTTAGAAAGGTGCATGCAGGGCTGGCTCTAGGTGTTTTGCCGCCCCCAAGCGGAATGCTGCCGAAGTGCAAAAAAAAAAAAAAGAAAAGGGGTTGGGGGGCGGAGTGCTACCCCAAGCATGTGCTTGGTTTGCTGGCACCTAGAGCCAGCCCTGACGGTGCATGTGTGTCTGTGGCCTCTGGCTTGGGAGATGTAGAAGATGCTGGTTCCAGGCTCTGTTTGGCCTGATATACAGCTGAGTTTTTCATCTCAAAGCATACTGAATCAGGCAGAGCAGAGATTTGCACCAGGATCCTATACATCCTAGGCCAGTGCCTTAATCACCAAGCTACACAGCATGAGAGCATGTTTTGGGTCCTTCTCAAAAAAATATCTTTGAAAATTTGGTCCAAACCAATAGATCTCTGAAAAATGTTTTGTCTTTGACTAAACAGCATATTTTGATGAAATTTCTGTATAAATGTTCCAATCAGCTCTAGTTATCACAAAGCAACTCATTTTCTCCATATTGAATAATAACTTCAGCAACAAAAACTAATTGGTTAGAGCAACAAATAAGCTAATAAGTAGTTTAAAGATGGAATGTAGATAATTGCATGATGTGCCTTTGAAGTAATGAGTGATATTTCCTTCTCATCATTAAAAGCAAACATGCAAGCTATTTATGCAGATGGTACTGATGAGTTAATGTAAACTCAGAATCAATCAGGCTTCTTTCTTCTACAGTACCTTCGGTTCGTTAAGGATAAATAAGTAGAGGCAGTTATAGGCCTTAGAATCAGAACAGAAAAAGCATAGCAATATTAATGATTGCACATCTGCTTTTGATTGAGGCAGAAAGGTCAAGAACAGAACAGAAGAACTCTGTAACTCATTAAACAAATATAGTTGAAATAATGTTCACACTGGTAAACTGTGACTCTGAAAGATATAGACTATACCAATGTAATTATATTGAGTTAGCATCAGTAGTGTATCCCCTAGCCTGAAGCTGCTTAATATAATATAAAGTATACTTTGAACTCTTTCTAAATTTAAAATTTGTCTGCAGATTATGGGGCAGATTCACTGTGGCATAAGTGGGTAGCTTTCTATATCTGTCAGTAGAGTTAATTACAACTGCTAATGCCAGGGTATCTTTTTGGCCCCTGATTATATAAAGACACATTTTTATATTCAGTAGATGGATCAAACAAATGACATTTAATTCTGGGTAATTAACTCTAATATTTTGGCAATGTATTAAAATATTGGGAGTTGGGGTTTTTAATTTTATTTTTAACTGGGTGATTGTGAAGAGTAGAGGCATGACTGGCCTGGAGACTGAAGCCCTTTGTTTATCTGCAGAACCGGTGCATTATGGACAGCAGTAGAGCAAAGTTTCCTGCAATACCCAGCATTGTGCCTTATCCCCTGTCATAAATATAAAGGGAAGGGTAAACCCCTTTAAAATCCCTCCTGGCCAGAGGAAAAATCCTCTCACCTGTAAAGGGTTAAGAAGCTAAAGGTAACCTGGCTGGCACCTGACCAAAATGACCAATGAGGAGACAAGATACTTTCAAAAGCTGGGGGGTGGGAAAAACAAAGAGTCTAGCTGTGTGATGCTTTTTCCAGGGACAGAACAGGAATGGAGTCTTAGAATTTAGTAAGTAATCTAGCTAGATATGTATTAGATTATGATTTCTTTAAATGGCTGAGAAAATAGCTGTGCTGCATTGAATGAATATTCCTGTCTGTGTGTCTTTTTGTAACCTAAGGTTTTGCCTAGAAGGATTCTCTATGTTTTGAATCTAATTACCCTGTAAGGTATTTACCATCCTGATTTTACAGAGGTGATTCTTTTTTACTTCTATTAAAAGTCTCCCTGTAAGAAAACTGAATGTTTTTTCATTGTCCTTAAGATCCAAGAGTTTGGGTCTGAGTTCACCTATGCAAATTGGTGCGGTTTTTTCTCTTTAACCTTCCCCAGGAAGTGGGGTGCAAGGGTTGGGAGGATTCTGGGGGGAAAGATGTTTCCAAACCACGTTTTCCCAGTAACCCAGATAAACGTTTGGTGGTGGCAGTGGACGTCCAAGGGTAAAATAGTTTGTACCTTGGGGAAGTTTTAACCTAAGCTGGTAAAAGTAATCTTGAGGGGGCTTCATGCAGGTCCCCACATCTGTACCCTAGAGTTCAGAGTGGGGAAGGAACCTTGACATCCCCAAACTAGAGGGACTCCCTGTAGGGGGGAGCGGGTATGTCAGTATCCTACCAAATTAGTCAGGCACATCATGATGTAGCATGGAACTTTAGGTGGTAGAGGCACAATGGTTCAGTGGGGGAAGGAAGCGTTCTGTTTATTCTCGGTAGCCATGAAGTATTCGGAGGAAGAATAGTAGTCATTAAACAAAAGTACATGTATTATATTATCATATCACTAATTATTATACATCTTAATACAAACTGCTTACCGTGGGGACTTGATCCAATGCCCATGGAAATCAACCGGAGTATCTTTGTTTACTTCAGTGAAGGTCAGACCAAGTCCTGAGTTTGTATACATAACACAATACAAGCAGCCTTACATTCCACATTCTGTGTAATCAGCTGGGTAGCAGTTTTTCTGCTCTAAAAGACTATTAAAATAATTTTTCTACTGAGCTTCCCCTAGCCCGAAGGAAGCAAGAGGATATTTAACACCAGAGAATGCAAAATTAAAACCTACATGTCACACAAAGAATTAAAACCAACTGAAAATGATATTGCAGTTTCCCCTTTCTTTGAATGAGGGACTTTGGTGCTGCAGGAGGTTATAAATTAAGAGACACTGCAGGCTCACATGATTTGAAATGGTGGCTCACAACAGCAAGCAGGCTGTTGGCTGCTCTTGTGCTTTTAGATACCGAAGGAATAGTGATTTTTCCCTGATATTTTTATTTCAGTAGAGCCCTGGGTTGGAGACACATACACCAGTGTGTACCTTGCTACTGATTGTTTTTCTTGAATTCTTCTTTTGGGCTTCATATTAGGGTTCATAGAATATCAGGGTTGGAAGGGACCTCAGGAGGTCATCTAGTCCAACCCCAGCAACACCAACTAAATCATCCCAGCCAGGGCTTTCAGGAAAGGGGTCTGATACAGTTAGAATGCTTATCTGGGTTAGTTTCTTTCAGAGGCTTCTTTGGTTTTGGGCCCTCTCTCCCTCAGTGGTAGCTTGCTGGATTACACAGTCATTGGATTCTCTGCAGTGATTGACAACAAAGGTGGTAATTAGTTCTAAATGTGGCAGGGGTTTTGTAAAATGGATGTCTCTTTTCCTGGGAACTGGACTATGACTAGGAGCTTATTTTCTGCAGGCCTTTCTAATGGTAGCAACTTTGGTCAGTACTAATCTGGTCTGTGTTTGACTTACCTATGAGCTAAAGGCTCTATATCCCATTTTCAATAGGCTGAACAATACTGTCTCTGCTGTCTTGAGTTGCTATTTCTGGAAGCACCACTGTTAATGCTTGCACCATTTGCAAAATAACTGTAGTAGCAAAAGATGCTGTTTTTACTCTCCGCAACCTGACTTATTTATATTTAGATCTATGAAAAACAGGCTTCTATTACCTGAGCCTCTGACATATTTTTAATTTTGTAGGTGGCTAAACATTTAACATATCGACTGGAGAGTCCTTTCCAAATTCAGTGTGTACTCCTGGAGGAAAAAGAGGTACAGTTGGATACTTAAAAGCAAGTAATGTTTCATATCTCTTGGTAAATATCAAACAGCACACAAATATTTGAAAGGTGCTAACACCAAGTCGGAAGCTGAATGATTGTGTGAGAGAAGGAGTTATAAGAAGTAAAGGCCCAAGACTTAAGAGAGGAAAAGTTTTAGACTGAATACCAGAAAATATTCCCTGCTGATGTAACGTATCTGTCTATGGGAAAGTCTCCACAGTGATTATTGGAAGTGATGTAAGCTTCTGGGGACAAGGACCACTTATTCTGGTATGTTTTGAAAGAGCACAGCATGTTGGGGGGGTCCAAGTAATACTGGAAGCCAGTTGTTTAGGACTTCTCACACCAGCTTGGATAAATTACCTGAAACTATACTCTAGTGGCAAAACCTTCATGTGCAGGAAATGGATGAGATGATCTAGGAGATCCTTTGTGGTGCTCTAGAAGCCATTTTTAAATGTTTTTGCTTCTAAGATATTATCCAGTGCCTGATTTAAGACATTGTTTTATTAGAATATACATATTTTACATAAATCTGATTGTTTAAGGATATTGCTGGGTAGATAACCAGTTAAGAGGAGTCAAGGCAAAGTCAAGTGCCTTAACATTCTTAACTGGCCATTATCTCACTCTTAATTTCCTTAACAGCCATATGATTTGCTTTTATGAACTGTTTAATGATATTTCCTTTTCACCTTGATCTTGGGTGCCTGTTGCTACTGTAAGTTTTGTTGGCTGCTCCACTTTTTATCTTTGAGAGAAACGGATGCTTATCTGCTCTGATTAATGTACAGGTTTCTAATTCTTTCATATTCTTGCACTGTTATTAATGTTTCAGAATTTCACACACTCTTTTTACAAATGTGGACTTATAAATCTTCCAACAATCTGTTTCTTTTTTTTAATTGACTAAATGATATGGCCTGTAGGTGATGGATGACTTTATGCCACATTTATTCTAGCTCTGAAAAATGGCCCAAGAGTATTTTAGATGTTTGTGATATTATAGTACCTGATGTTTTAAAGTGATTTTTTTGTGCTAGGGAAAGGTGCTTGATTGACAGCTACTGCTAATTTAAAGAGTAGTTTCAGGACAGCAATGTTTTCCTACCATCTTACCAGTCAACTCTGACCTGGAGGGACCATCTCCAAGGGTGAAAAAGTAACTTGGTTTCTATGCCCATTTAGGCCTTGGTTTATCTGCTAATTGTGTCATTAGTACCTGTGTGTGGTGGTGGTGGGGAAGAGGTATTGGATATGTGATGTGGACTGAGGCCACCAATTCATTTAATACAGACCATCATTTTGTCAATATCAGTATGATTGAGGTTTGAACCCAGAACTCTAAGCTCCATTACCAATTGCCCAAGTTACTTACCCATATGACTGGACATTGAGCATAAGGTAAGTTGGGTATCCTGTGCTAAGGGGAACTGTGTGTAAAGGGAATCCTACAATTATAGTAGTCAATAGAGAGGACTTGAAGCTTGATCCAGTGGAAGTCTTTCCATTGACTTCAACATTCTTTGGCCCAGGCCCGAAATCTTAGAGCTAGTCATGTTACAGGTATTGCAGTGACAAAGCTGTGTGAAACTGGGTTTTACGTATGACACTGTGTGTGGTTTTCGGATACTCTCTCTTAACTGTTGCTTATATCATGGAGAGCATTCATTTTACGTCTCTCTGTGGAAACTGCTACTTATAGACCCTGTTCCAGCAAGGTTCTTAGGCGCATCTCTTGATTCAAGCACATGAATAGCCCCACTGACCTCCAAAGGAAATACTGTCATGTATTGAGCCTGTCTATGCAAGAACCTGAAAGGATGATATAGCTATGCTCTCCTATCACTTTATCCCAAAGTCTTTTCATCGTAACTTCTGATTATGTCAAATCATTTGCTGGCGTTGTACAAATATCTGGCAGAAGCAGGGATCAGACTATCATATGCTTTTCCACTTGTGTTTCGGGTTCTTTCACTCTGATCTCAAAAGATGAAAGGCTAATGCAATAAACCAGATTAGGGCTTCGCCAATGTTACTTCGCTTAGCTTTTCCTATCTGCCAAGTCCCAACTTTTATTTAAAAGGCTCGCTGAGTTAAATAAACTTACAGAGAATAATTTTCAGACCTAAATGACATAGTTACATATTTAAGGTTGGATTTGTCTACTGGATCAAATAACTAAAACTATTGTATAGTTCAGTCACAAGTAGCATTCCCATAATTAGCATGAGAAGTAAGCATTGTGCCAGGCATGGAATCTGAATTTGTAGGCAGGATGTAATGTGAAGAATTCTTCCACCACTTAAATTTTTGGGCTTAATGAGAAATCTGCCCTTAACATGCTTGCTACCTAGCTTAACTGATTGTTCTATAGATTCTGCTGTCAGAATTAAAACTAGGAAACCATAGAGAAATACATTATCCATGATGCTGGGGATCCTGCTTTAGAGGAAGCTCTGCTATCGTGACATGTCTGGGTAACTTGACCTGGAGGAAACTCCTATTATCCTAATCTTTCCATTAGAAATGGCTTCTGTTATCAATTTGCAGGAGTAGATTGTAGCTAATGGTTGGACTTATTCAGTGAAACTAGTTAAGGTTATACTTCCACGGTAGTCTCTAGTTGCACATGCTCACACTATTTTAAAGAATACATCATTTCAGCTCACATTTGCCATATTTTGATGCCAGTCCAAAACTGACTTTTTTATTTTTTCAAAACACCAGTATCGGGGGGGATCTATTCTCTTGCTTAATTCAAATGAGGATCTTTTGCAAAAGCATTTAAAGCTTTTTCTTTGAGCATGAATAAGTCAAGAGAGCTGAACTTCACCACTGAAGTTTTTCAGATAGCTGTCCTGGGTAGGTTGCAAGAAAAATACTTACTCTTGAAAAATGGATTTTGCACATATGCAATATGAAACTTCCATTAAGTTTAGCTACTGTACTGTTTACAGAACTAAGGAACAACCTAGGAGAAGAGGTAATTTAGTATTTAAGGTCCCAAACCTCCAAA
The DNA here is from genome assembly GCF_965140295.1 of Lepidochelys olivacea. Classification (NCBI taxonomy): domain Eukaryota; kingdom Metazoa; phylum Chordata; order Testudines; family Cheloniidae; genus Lepidochelys; species Lepidochelys olivacea. The sequence goes on along the minus strand of NC_140421.1, from coordinate 49,974,386 downwards.
TGACTCTGTGGAGGCAGTCACTTTTATTCTGTATTTTTCTTCCATTTTGTTTTGGGAATTCTGCACAAGGAAACCTGCATACTGTTTTTTCTCAGATTACTCTTTCTTACTCTTAAATTAAAGGCCAATCAAGCATAATTTTCAGTGTCTTTGATTTTGTTTTGCAGCTGAGGGTGACTCTCATTAGGTCCCCCACCCCTCCAAATTAGGGCCCTGATCCTGCAATGGAATCTTATCAGATGGACACTTGTGATCATTCAGAAGCCTATTGCTTTCAATAGGACTTCATGTGGAGATGAGGTTTCTTTTGCGTGGATCATTTTGCAGGGTCAAGAACTAAGAATGAGATCTCTCAGGAATGTGGACTAGTTTCACAAGGGAAAGTAACCCTGGTCATTTGGCTCTTTTTTAAAAAAGCAGACTAGACAAAGCAATGGTGACCCTGCTGTAGTGAAACGACCCTCAACTGGAAGAAAGATGGACTCAACCTAACATAGTAGATCGCTTCCATTTTTAACCAGTATAACTCTGGCGACCACTCTGTTCTAGCAATTATTTTCATGGAATTGTTTCTTTCATTTTCACTCGCCTTAATAGTTATCCTTTTGTGTACTTTGTAATAGTGAACACTGCTTTTCTACCATTCCCAGTATGGCTCTGCTGTCCTGTGTAGCCCCCAAAACAGCTATTACTTGAAAGAACTCAATAACTGCAGCTTGCCAGAAGATGTCAGCATTGTTTATGTAAAAAAAAATATGCAAGAAATAAAATGGCAATAACCTTCCCATAGGTTCACTGTGCCTCTCCTAATCTTGCTAAATTTCCTCTGGAACTCTGTGAAAGAAAATACCTTGTCTTTAGGCTGATTGGCACTGGACTACATGTCACCCATGCGGCTACCTCTTTTTGTGTACTTCAAATACTGCACATAAATTAACAAAAAAAATCTACTTAGATAAGTGGCCTCATACAGTCAAACAGTGGGCTAATAATCTGATAAAAGATTTGTTTTACATGCACCAATCTATTGTCTGTCACCAGTAGCCTTTTAATAGACATAATTTAAGGGAAGTCAAGCAGTTTCCCCCAAACGCCTGCAATTAGGAAATAATATCTCATAAAAGTAAAGAAAGGACTAAGCAGCAAATAGTTTATTTTTCCAAGACTGAAATTCTTGTTGCCAATAAAATTTGTGTTGAAGGAGGGTAAATGTTTTTAGAATCCTTGTCAGATTTGATTAGATAGCAGCTTGTATTCGTGTGAGAAAAGAAAACTTTGAGTTGCAGAGATATTTAGGGCTAGTAGGGGTTCAACACTTCAATAATATTTTACAATGTTGTGTCTGAAAACAGCATGTTATCGTAAATTGTGTCAAATCAATGGTCATCCAAAAATTGCTTAAAAGAGAGCTGACATGGATATTAAAAAAAAAAAAAAAAAAGCAATAATGTATTTAGAGAGTGCTGATTCAGTCACACAGCGTGATATGTGCTAGCAACTTGAAGGTCACTTTACAGCAGCATGGTTCATATCTTTGATAGTCACAGTTTCTTGTAGTGACATTCAGAGGGATGGCTGACAATCACTGGCAGAGTGAACAAAATGGATATATGGAACATGATTTGCCAAAAATGTGGCTACAAAAGCATCCATTGACCTCTAAGTTGAGTGGGTACTATATTTTATGACCTATGCAGCCATTGGCTTGAAAAATGCATGATGGTATGAAGAGGCACTTTAGAATATTAAGTACTTGGATGGGGATATTATACACTGTCCTGTGGCTCACATGAATATTAATAGTTGCATATACACATTTGGAGGAGAATGAGGAAACTATTTTATGGATGGGCATTGGGGGAAAATGCCTTATGTTAAATAATGGAGTAATACTTTTTTTTTTTTCTTTCAAGGGGTGCCGTCTGGTCAAAGTTGCCACTGAACTCAGTTTTATTTTAAAAAAATATTTACAGAATGCTAGCCCTGTTTGTGACCTTTTTTTTTAAAGCACCTTGAAAAAGTGAGGGTTCAAGTGCTTTTATTGCATAAGTTACCTCTCCCTTCCTTGGCTGGCTACTCAGCCTGCTCATTTTCCCCTCTCTCCTGTCTAATATGACATGCATGCACAGTGGAAGGGAAGGAACCCCTAGGATTCTTTGCAGCCAGCTAACACATGTGAAAATACAGTTTCCTGTCTGCTAGAGGGATTTTAAAATGCAGTAGTTCAAGTCTATTAGCTAACATTGACTAATGCTAGCCTAGGCATGACCAAAGAACTATGGTAAGGAATGTGGCTTGTAGTCTGTGTTGCTCCTGTGCTTTACAACTCAATCTAGCTCCATCTACACTCCTCTTCCCCTGTGGGCCTCCAGGGCAATGGTTGCTCTCATCTCTTGGAAGTTGAGAAGGAGAGAAGACTTCAATAGCTTATGATGGGTGGTGTATATACCCCCACACTGGCACTAAAAGGATTAACAGGAGCTAAAGAGCACAATTAAGGTACCTGGTTGCATCTGGAGGGTGGGCCAGGCTCAGCTCTGGGAAGAGCTGGGTCATGAGCATAAAGGGAGGAAGCCCAGGTGAGAGAGGGGCTTCAGGCAGAGAATTCTGCAGTCCCTTTCTGGTTGCTAGAGAGTGAAAGGAACATCTAGAGAGAGGTAGGAGTACAATAAAGCCCGGGGGGAGCTGAAGAAATCTAAAGACAGGAAGAAGTCCATGGTGGCGGTGAGGAGCCTAGGGAACAGAGTTTAGCTGCTCACTACAGGCCTTGGACTGGAATCTAGAGTAGAGGGAGTGCTTGGGTTCTCCTATTAGCCACTGGGAAATGTGGTGAGGAAACCCTCTGACATGTAGGGAGAAGGACTGTTGAATTTGGAGCCAGATCTCCAAGGAGAAAACCTTGAGAGCCATCATATATCAAAGAGCAGGATGACAACCCCACAGAATGTGGAAAAGAGTGAAAAGTCTGTAGAAGAGGGAGCCTGGGTAGGGGTGAAGAGTTGTATTTGAGTTTAGTGTATTGGACTTCTTGTTCACTGTGGAAGGGGTGGGACTAAACATGACCTGGATGGAGGGCAGAGTCACGAGAAGAGGTGTAGAACCAAAGTGACCATTGGTAGTAGGTGAGAGCCTGATATATACAGCCATGATGAGACACTGTAGTGATGAGTCAACTCTATGTAGCTCTTCTCTTTCATTTCAGAGACCTCCCAAAACATCCCGCTGGGGATGTAAACTGGTGACCAAACTTGCTGGCTAGGAAAGCAGAATTAGTCCTTTTCCACACAGGGAGTTTAACAGCTTAGCTATTACGCTATGCCTATACCAGTATAATAGTGGCAGTAAATTTCGTCCATATAGACAAGTTCTAAATCCCCCAACAACCATATAATCCAACTCTTTCCTAAGAGCTGGTCTTATTTTCAAATAAGAGTTCCCAAATGAGAGCAAACAAAAAGTCAGTCAGAAGTTTAGGTACTAACCACCCAAGGTTTTAGCAGCTTCCAAAGGTTGCAGGGGAGACCACACACCCTTCTCCTTTAGCAGCACTTTCTAGTTGTTATGTAGAGACCCATACTAGAGCTTCCCTAACTGGGAGTCTCTCCTGTCTGCTGCTCCTGCCTAAAATGCAGGAAGCCTGGCTTTCTGTAAGTCACATGCTTGCTCCTAATCATTCATGTACTTGCAACTATAGCTCATAGTTTGAAAGAGCTCAAGGCCCATAACACCTGAGTCCTTTAAAACCAGATTACCCCAAATGTCATGTCTTCAAAATTTTGTTCTAGTAGAGGATACCCTTAGATTTTCCAGCACCACCCTGTTTCTCCACAGCAGGTTCCTCACCTAGTAAGGCCCTGTCCCTGCTCATGAGAGAAGCATAGGGACACCATATGTTCTCATACTGCCTTCCATTGTACGTTGTGCACTGCTTTTTTGGTTTGTTCTTTTCCCAGCATGCACTACATAACAGAAGGGATGTGAGGTCACTTTAATTTTAATTAGCGACAATGTGATATGTTCTCATTGCACTATGCTTTTTCAATGTACTGACTACTGTTCTTCTTATGAAGTTTTAAAAGAGCAAACTCTATAGAAAAACATACCTTTGGAGTACAACATCAATCTTTAAATCAGCTTCTTAGCTAGTGTAATCATACCTCCATTGACTTCAGTGAAATTAAATTGATTACCACTAGGTGGGAATCTGCTCCAAAATCTGCACGATACAATTGGCCATATTTTAGCAACATGAGTGTAAGAGAAAAATGTGTTGACCATGTTTGTCATGTTAGAACTGGGTGAATAATTAGTAGAGTAACAAACTTATGTTGCCTCTTTTATGTTTGATTTGTTCATGAACAAAGTAACTTTAAAGAAATTTTCTTTGACCCCTTGAAATTGTTAGCTAAATTTCTGTGACTAATTTGTGGCCTGTAGCTCCTCTGTGAGCAATTTGTTGCGATTGTTGCTTTAAAATTCAAGCATGTCTTGATAAGAGATGCCCCATGGTATGTCTCTTTCCCCCTTGATTGATATGTAACTTTACTGGAAACCTGACTGTAAGCATCACTGATCAGTCTATACTTACCTACAAAGGGAGAAGATTTTTGATGATAGAAGGGACTTTATTCATGCAGACAAAGACATAACAAGATCTAATGGCTGGAAGCTGAAACTAAACAAACTCAAATTTAAGAATATTTATTACCCATGATTACAAATTTGAAATTGACTGTCTGTTACAGCTAGTTGGGAAACTGTTCCCCCATCTCCACATATCTCTACTACCCCATCTTGCCACACACACCCCAAGCATGCACAAAGGAAATTTTGACTTCTTGGCAAATACACCAAACTCCAAGTTGTGGTTTGGAAATGGTGCTGTGATCCCATATGGGAGTTGGAGTTCAGGTGCCTCATTGTCTTCTATGGGCCAAGCTTCCTGGCTAGACAACATATCCAATGATACACCATGATCTTCACTTTTGGAGAGCCACTGTGGTGCATGATCAGATTCCCTGGTCCTGTACATCATGGGAGATATAGTCGGAATGGGGAACTCAACTCCTAGAAGAGAGTAGGTGTGGGGATGAGACACCCGAACTACGAGTCTCATTAGGCTCTGTGGCAACATTTCCAAAGAGACGTTATTTCATTTTCTGCCTAAAACTGAAAACTTTGATATTTACGTATTCTATTTTTGTATGATTTTTTTAAAAGCAAAATTTTCCATGTAAAGCAAATGCTTTTGCAAAAATGTCATTGAGTTGAAAATCCAGTTTTCTGTTTTAACCGCCCCTGCCCCATCCCCAGTTTTGATGGAAAAATTATGACCAGTCATTACTGGTGGCTACACTGAGTATTGAAGCATAATTCTGGCTACTGAACTGATGTCCTAGAATATATTGTTAAAACAAGATGAGAATAAGGTTAAATGAAATGCATTTAGAATTTTAAATGAATATTCACTGACTTTTTTCAGTATTTGCCCAATTTAAATTATAGCACTTAACAGACAAATTTTAGGCCTGTAATTCTGCAACAAAATGCTACAGAGCTTTTGGAATAACTTGTATGAACCCAAATCCATTGTATTTATTTCCTGAAGATGGATATTGTGAAGAAAACAGGTTTTTGTTTTTCCTCACTCTTCTCATGTTTATTTGGAATAACTTAAAACAAAGTAAGAGGGCAAAGATATGTTCCCTTTCAGGTAGATTAAATGGGTACGTTGTTAAAAACTGTTCTTGAGCTACTATTCTCTTTATCTTGAAAAATCCTGGCAGAACCGAGTTAAATAAGCATTCTGTTCTTGTATGTTGTGTGTCCATTGTATCAAACAAAAATTGTATTCAAGCTTTTAGCCCTGGAAAAACAAAAAATTCAGTGAAGGAATTAGTGATGGAAAAGCTCTGCTAGATGATATAGTCCATTTTTTTCACTGCAGGATTTCTGTCTTCAGTAGAATGATTCTTTTTGGTGTTCCTATCAATCCTCTACTATATGGATTCAACTGTTTTAATCTTACACATTTGACTAAATGAAAGAATAGTATAATTATGTTTAACAACAGTATACATAGATGTTTAGAAGTTGTCAAACTCTTGTGACTATATTAAAGATCTAAGGAAATTAATAATAGTTTAGGGCTTAATAAGCAATATTAATTACCTATCCAACTGAAAATAAAACTGATCGTTTCACCAAATTCTCATAATAAAATGTTGTGTGTTAAGGTACATCAGGGGTAGGAGGGAGGTACTGCTATTAGGATGATAGAAAATGACATTGCCATATGTAGCCAATGTGTTGACAATTTGACATTACTCTGCTATATTAGTTCAATGAAATCACTGGGATACTGTTGGCTACTGTAGTAGGTTTAATGGCCAGAACCTGTCTATCAAAAGTGTTACAGTTTGCCACTACTTCCAGGCACTTACATTAACAATAAAATGCAGAGAGTAGCTGCTACTACTGCCATTGGCATGAATGGAAATGTGATAGCAACTTGGCAGGGCTAGGTATTTGCCACACTGCAGTGGAAATAGATTTAAAGCTGACTTGCATATTAAACTAATCCAAACAGCAAATAATGGGGCAAAGGGAAAGTTAAGCCAATGTCTAAACAATTTTCTTTTTGGTAAACTAAGAAGGTTCAAAGTAGGTTTGATTTCTATTAGGCAAGGAAAGGCAATAAAGAAAATGAATTGCAGCCATATTTGTTGTTAAGCAGGATTCGGCAGATCCCTTGCCATTAGTGAAGTTAACCCAATACTATTCTAGACTCACCTGTGTTCCAATGTAATGTTCTCTCCAGTTCTAGCTGTGAAGAGTAGAAGCTGCAAAATCTGCTTTTTGCCATTGAAGGACCGGCACACATGCACGTACACAACCTATATTGAAGTGGCATTATTGACTTTAGGACTGTTTGCTTCAGTTGTATGGTGACAAAGTGGCTGTAGCACGAGGAATGATCTAGCTACTTTTCTCAAGTATCACAGGAAACATAAAAAAAAAATCAGTTGAACAAATCAGTTTAAATTAGCCACTGCTAGTACTGAAAACAAGGGAGCCACTGAATTGTGCAGACATAGAAGGTGGTGGCTAAATTCTGAACCTCCCAATAAGTTGCTTACAGTAATTCATCATTTTATTGCTAATTATTATTTAGAGAAAATATGAGAAGAACGCACTTGTGTGTTTTTGCAGGGCATGGTGAATGACTTGCAGCACAAACCAAGATTGAAAATGAAATGGTCTTGAGCTACCAAGCTGCACCTGAACATCAAACACAATGAGCCCCAAAGATGGGCTTGTGTTTTGGTAGAGCATTGACGCTTTGAAAACAAACAAACAAACAAACCCAACTTTTCATTCCAGAATTGTAATGAACAGACTTTCAGTTGGTTTAATTGTGCCGAAAGAACAGGAGCAAAAACAAACATTAACCAAAGAACCTGAATAAGGACACCTGAGCACCTTGCATAGGAGAGATTCTATAGCCTTTGATATCTTTGGCTGCAACACTCCAAAACAACTACTCAAAAGCCCTTTCTAACTGCAGAAGAACTCCCCTTGCACTGATAATCAGGTTCAAACTTCCCTGCTTTCAGCTGAACCTAGTTATTTATAGCCAGTTATTTTCCCAGAATCCTTTGTTGCATTAAGCACATTTCAACTCCACCCCTAGCTTTTCCCAGTTATGTCATTTGCATCAACTGCAGGTAAGGCCTGCTACAGCTTTTGAACCTCTAACTATTTCAGCTAGGGAAGTGATTTTTATATTTACTGATATAGTTGTTATACTGGTACAGCTCCTAGTGGGGGTGTAGTTTTATTGGTATAAAATGCCTTATCCTAATATAGTCTATTCCTCTTTCAGTATGGTAATAGCTATACTGCTATGACCATATTTATATAGTAATACTGTAACATTTTTGTAGCTCCTTTGTGTTGATGGAATAAAAGTCTATTGATTATGATGTTTTATTTTATAGCACCCGCAGATGATCTTGGCACTTCCCAGTAAATGCATAAAAAATCCCTGTCCTGAGGGGTTTATAATCAAAGGCCCTAATTCAGGAAAATACTTCAACTGATTCCATCCTTGTTCACGAAAGGTCTTCAGCAGATGATTAACTTTTAGGAACACACACTGAAGACCTTTCATTAACAAGGATGTTTTCCTGAGTGATGCTTGACAGATCAGAGAGTCAATCTCTCCAGCTGCTTTAACTCTCAAATGCCAAATTTTGCTAAAACGCCTGCTGGACCTACCAGATGTCCCCAAGTGTTTGTCTCTTGAAAGGCTGGGATGGACTCTCTCTGGCTGACATTTAAACTGGCATTTGAAATAGCTGCAGTTGCTGAATCCAGATGCTTAAGTTGTTCCTGCCAGCAAGTTCTATACATTGCTGTTTTGCTGAAGTAGGTTACACTATACCATGTATGAATGTTACTTACTCCATTGACCGGTAAAAGGTAACTGGCTTTTTACATAAACTCTGCAACGTAAATGAAATTTGGTAAAATACTTGATCTGTGGTAAAAACCATCTTGTTTGCATCTGGATCCAATGGAGTTTGCCAGAAGTCTCTTTGGACATGTAAGGTGCACGTGTATTTGGCCTCACTTAATGAATTAATGAATATTGTAAACTCAGAATATGAATCAAGCAATCAGTTCACGTTGTTTTTGGGGCTTCATCTCAGAACTGTAGACAGAAATGTATGATACTGCATGAAAAACAGTATATAAGCTAGTGATGAGGTGACTCCTACTCCCCGCCCCCACCCTCATAACTTAGGGAGTCAGAGTTTAGGGCCAGAAGGGACCACCAGATCATCTAGTCTGATGTTCTGTACATCACAGGCAACTAAATACTGTCCAGACACCTCCACACCAAGCCAACAACCAGAATTAGATCAAAGTATTGAAACCCTCAAGAGACTAAACTATTGAGGGACTGAAGTGCACCAATGCCTGAGCACCGTGCAATGAGAGAGAATTGATTAGTGAGTTATCTACCATACTTCCAAAGCATAGTTTAAGATAATGTGACTTCTACGGCAATGCAAATCCTTGCGTTCTCAGGATTTTTCTCGATAGGTAAGGTGCAAAACCAACTTCAGTTATGAGTTCTGTATTTTGCCTTGCTCAAAATTTTCTGCAAAATTAACCTTTTAACCTCAGAAGATTTTAAAGATTATTTTTAAAGATCTGAACAAATTCTATTCAATCATTTTTGAGCTCTGGATGGATGAAAAAAATTTATACTTTTCTCACTTGAAAAAAAGCTGCCTTTTTAAAAAGTACTACAAACCAAAGCTTCCCTAAGACCACAATGACTAAAGACTGGAGGCAGCAAATAAGAAAAAAAAATAAACAAAGATTTCCAAACTAAACCACCAAATCAAGCAGTCTATCAAATTACTAAATACCGCATATCTTTCAGTCCCAGCCTTACCCCACAGAAATGTGTGTCTTGTACTATCCAGTGAGCTACTGAACAGTACAAGCTCATAAACAGTCTGTCATTCCAACAATGGGTAATGAATACATACCAGCCCTGTTGACCTAAGTAGACACTTCAATCAAACACACTGGTTTTATTAACTAGAGAAAGATAGATTTTAAGTGATTATAAGTGGTAATGCATAAAAGTCAGAATTGGTTACAAAAGACCTAACAAGAAAAAAACCGCAAGCTAATTCCTAAATTTTACCAAACTAAGTAAGGTTTGAAGCAAACATCATTCTCACCACACGAGATGCTGCAGGCAATTCTCAGTTCCGTTCCTTTCCTTTCATCCTGGGACCACTCCCCTTAGTCCAGTCTTTTCTCCAGGTATGTTATGAGCAGAGAGATATTAGATGGAAAGGAGAGATGGCTAAAAGCATTTTTCCTCCCTTCTTATACCTCAACCCTTGTGTGCTGGAAAAATCCTTGCTGGGTCATGTGGGTAGGCAGTTCCATTGCGTACATGAGCTCCAAACTGTCTTTCAGACTAATTGTAAATTTCATGTTTACAGAATCTCTGATTAAGCAGGTGAATCTCTGATTAAACGGGTAATAGTTCTTTAGCATTTTGCTGGTGTGCCATTGTGTCTTTGTCTCTGAGGAACTGGCTTATGGGCGTTACCCAGAATTGGAACATATTTCAGTAACAATCATACAGCAAAATCTCATAATTTCACATGCTGTGTTGTAACACTCATTTCAACAGGACCATAATATTCAGGAGAATGAGTTTTCAAATAACACTTGGCATACTTTGTACAAAATATATCATAACCATATAAAGGTGGTGAACATGGGGTACAGGGTGTCACATTGGGTACACGGTGTGTCACCTGCACAACACTTTCAAAAGGCAAGCCTGGAAACTTAAATTCATAATTCTGTTAGACACCAAAAGCCATGGACTTAACAGGGACCCTGATTGTATGGCTCTACACTGGCTGCTACCCTTAACTGCCCACTTCATATCCTTTATGCCTACCAATCTAACCGAGAGGTTCTCAACCTTTTTCTTTCTGAGCCCCCTCCCCTCACCCCCCCACGCAATAAGCTATAAAAACTTCATGGCTCACCTTTTGCCACAATAACTGGTTTTCTGCATATAAAAGCCAGGGCCAGTGGCAGGAGCCCCACGCAAAGCTACATTGCTCAGACTTCAGCTTAAGCCCTGGGTGGTGGGGCTTCAGCCCCATACGGTGGTGCTTCGGCTTTCTGCCCTGGGCCTCAGTGAGTCTAATGCTGGCCCTGCTTGGAGGCCCCCTTGAAACCTGCTTGGGGGCCCTGGACCCCTGGTTGAGAACCAATTATCAAACCCACAATTGCCCATTTCACTTCAAGTGACCACCTCCAACATGTTACCCCTTCTGCCTATCAGTGTGTCCCAATTTGTATTTAGCTCAAGAATATTGCTTTGCTACAGCTTAAGTCAACATAAATGATGTTGCTCAGGGGTGTGAATTGGCTACTCACTTGAGCGCAGTAACTTATACTGACTTAGCGCTGTCTACACTGGTGCTTATGTCATCAGGGAATCTTCTCCTGCCAGTATAGCTACTACCGCTTGCGGGGGCTGGTGTAATTAAGCCAGCAGGTGAGCTCTTTCTGGTCAGCTTAGAGTGGCTACACAGAGATTTTTACAGTGGCGCAGCTGCATCGGTGCAGCTGTCTCGTGTAGCCATAGCCTCCGGCACTCTGCTTCCTTGTCCAGTCCAGTCCTGCAGAAGAGCTCTGTGTAGCTTGAAAGCTTGTGCCTTCCACCAACAGAAGTTGGGCCAATAAAAGATATTGCCTCACCTACCTTGTCTCTCTTGTGTACCCAGCATGCCTACAACAATACTGCAAGCATTCACTCATGCCGTTTTACTCACCAACCTGCTATATGTACAGTGTACATATAAAGACTTTATATGTACAAGGTTATATTTTTCATGCTTTTTGTTTGTACACAACTACATGCTCATTTACTAGACGTGAGTGGAATTATCAGTTATTGAATGAACCGCTCTAGTATTTGCTAGCTGGCAAAACGGTACAAATTAATTTGAGCTTGCCCTTCCCTCAAAACTCTAACCTGAAAGGTTACTTGATATGTAATTTCTATTTAGTGTCTGATTATAATGGTGGTATTTCTAAGTACAGGCACTAATGGAAGATATCAGAGTAGAAATCGGGAATGATCAGAATAAGCTAGGAAGACCTGACAGCAGAGAAGAATCAACTGCTGAATGCAGCTGTCGAGCAGTTAGAAAGGCTAGGGACAGATTGGCAGGATATGATGGTGTGGTGTAGAGAATGGGTATTTACTTTCCCGAACTCATAATCCAAATTAGGCCCCCTGAGGTTTTGGTTTTGCATCTGGTTCATTGCTACTTTAAAAGCAATCAAAGTAACTTGAAAGTCAACATGAAACCTTACTGAAAGTTCATAGTGATTTTAAATTAGGCAAAACATGCAGTGACCACTGCATACCCTTAAAATATGTGACCTAAATTCAAAACATACCACAGCTTTAATATAATATAAAGAATTACAGTCAGCTCTTCTGGAGGGAACAAATGACTTCCATGTAATAAAGGTCTCAAAGTTACTGGAGGACATGTAGTATGAGAATACAAAAGAAGGTGTGAAGCCCGCACATACAGAGTACCCCCTCAGGGAGTCTCCTTGACCGAGAAACTTTACGTACATCAATAAGACAACTCTACTTGTCTGTATGTGATGACCTAATCCATGGACCATTTCTTATCAGTGCAAATCATCTGATATTTGGGTGATTCACAAAAATAAATCCATTATTTCATTTAAAAATGATAAAATTAACTGTTGGCCCTTTTGCTAAGGAACCAACTAACTTGAAGTGTGAAATAGCTGGTCCAAAGGTTAGGAAGACCAAAAATAAGCTATGTACTGAAAATTGACTAAGTGAGTTAGTCTTCAACGCAATGCAATAGGCTTTGGCATTAGTTTTAATTTATCACTAAAACTTTAGTGTTTCCCTGGGTTATCATGTGTGACATCATTTAGGAAGAGTTTATTAGTGAATTGGAAGAGGCAGTATGGTCTATTTACTTCTGAAGACATGGTTGTCACTTTGCTAGCTGTATGCTGTTTGTATCGAAGCATACCTGCACTTAGCCACAGTAAAAGTAAGAGCAAGTTGTGTTCAGTTGAAGAAATGATTCTATACCTTTGAAATACATTAGTGGTTCTGCACCTGAAGTGCTTTACTCTCCTATTGCTTGTAGCAAAATGCTGCAGGTTATTTCTTTAAATACATGTTCTCTTTAATGGATTTGGAAGACATTTTGAGTCCTTATAATTGTGGTTTCTGTTTAAGGCCTGGTGCTTTTGGGAATGGTATTTTAGTACAAGTGACTCTGCTTTTCCAGTAGAAAAGATGTCATTTACAGAAGTACAGCATTTAGACTAGAGGTAAATGCAGGAAATAATAATCAATGGAGATGGTCTTTAGGGCAATGGGTGTATTCACAAGGTCCTTTTTTATTTGGTCTTTTACCACCCACTGCTAGATCATCTCAATGAAGGTATGTCAATTTCTACAACTTGAGGACTGAGTTTCAGTGAGGGTTTTTTGTTTGTTTGTTTGGCATTAGTGAATTGCTAAATATACCTAAATGGGTTAGAAGTAAGTAGTGTGTTCCTGGTGATATATCAAAGGAAGGAATGTGATTAAGTACAATGAAAAGAAGAGCTTTCAACCTCTTAAATTTCAGCTGTGCTCACCCTTTCAGAAATAAGGATAACTATATCCAATTATATGCTAGTTTTCCACTCTATCCTAAACTTTAATAACAACATTATTTTAATTTACTGAGCAGCATCCAGGGCATTAAGAGCACAGATCACCAGGACATAACTGCCTAAATATTTAACCTTATTGCTGCTTGACATGGAGCACTTTTTAACACACGATATGGGGGATCATGACTGGTGTGGAGAAAGTAAATAAGGAAGTGTTGTTTACTCCTTCTCATAACACAAGAACTAGGGGTCACCAAATGAAATTAATAAGCAGCAGGCTTAAAACAAACAGAAGGAAGTGGTTTTTTCCACACAACGCACAGTCAACTTGTGGAACTCCTTGCCAGAAGATGATGTGAAGGCCAAGACTATAACAGAGTTCAAAAAAGAGCTAGATAAGTTAATGGAGGATAGGTTCATCAATGGCTATTAGCCAGGATGGACAGGGATGGTGTCCCTAGCTTCTGTTTGCCAGAAGCTGGGGATGAGCGACAGGGGATGGATCACTTGATGATTACTTGTTCTGCTCATTCCCTCTGAGGCACCTGGCTTTGGGTACTGTCAGAAGACAGGATATTGGGCTAGGTGGACCTTTGGTCTCACCCAGTATGGCCTTTCTTATGTTCTTGTATATGAATTTAAATCTAATCCAGCAAGGCATTTAAGCACATGATTAGTCCCACTGAAGTCATGCTCATGCCCAAAGCCTGTATTAGGAAAGCACTTAATCATGTGTTAGTCCAGCGAAGGGCAACAAAAATGATTAGGGGACTGGAACACATGAGTTATGAGGAGAGGCTGAGGGAGCTGGGATTGTTTAGCCTGCAGAAGAGAAGAATGAGGGGGGATTTGATAGCTGCTTTCAACTACCTGAAAGGGGGTTCCAAAGAGGATGGCTCTAGACTGTTCTCAATGGTAGCAGATGACAGAACGAGGAGTAATGGTCTCAAGTTGCAGTGGGGAAGGTTTAGATTGGATATTAGGAAAAACTTTTTCACTAAGAGGGTGGTGAAACACTGGAATGCGTTACCTAGGGAGGTATCTGTGTGCTGAGCTCACCCCAAGTCTCCACTTCAGGGACTCCAAAATGAGAGGTGCACTGACAGTGGAGAAAAAAGTGGCAATTACACTGGAAACTTGGAATGCCGGATTGCTACTTGTCAGTGGGGAAACACTATAGATTTGGGGAAAATCCATTGTCATGGAAGCATAGAGGGCCCTTAATCATCTCTTGCTATGCAGGATTGTGACTCTCAGTAATGTGGATGGACTTGCAGCAATAGGGTTCCCAAACTGAGGTGGAATGATGGATGGTACTCACATCCCTATTTTGGAACCAGACCATCTTGCCAAAGAGTACATTCATGGAAAGGGCTACTTTCCAATGGTTATGCAAGCGTTGGTGTATCATTGGGGTTGCAATATAAATGTTGGCTGCATAGGTGCTGACTTCCCCTCTTTCCCCTGGGTGCTTGACCCTCCCCCAGCCCTGCCCCTACTCCACCCCTTCCATGGGGCCCTGCCCCCATTCCAACCCCTTTCCCAAATCCCTGCCCTGGTCCCGCCTCTTCCCTGCCTCCTCCCCGATGTGTGCTGTGTTCCCACTCCCCCCCCCCCGAGGGGCGGGGGTGAGGGGAGCTTGGCTGCCAGTGGGAGCAGAGCACCCACTAATTTTTCCCAGTGGGTGCTCGAGCACCAGAACACCCACGGAGTTGGTGCCTATGGTTGTCTGGTCAGGGAAGGTGTATGATATGCAACTCTTTAAGACTGTTCAGAAAGCTACAAGCAAGGACTTGATTTCCCAACAGGTGGTTTACCATTGCTGATACTGAAATGTCAATAGTCTACCTCTTGCTTCCCTGGTTCATGAAGCTGTACGCTGGCCACCTTGACAGCAGCAAGGAAAGATTCAACTACAGACTAAGCAAGTGCAGAATGACAGTTGAATGTGCTTTTGGTAGATTGAAGGGATGCTGGTGTGTGTTCTACTCACAAACTGGATCTTAGTGAAAAAAAACCCCACATCCCAATGGTTATAGCTGCCTGCAGTGACTTGCATAATATCTGTGAAGCAAAGAGGGAAGAGTTGCTGAGGGTGGAGGTGAAGCAGCTGTCTGAGTTTGAACATAGAGGCTATTAGCCAGATATAAGGGCTATTAGAAGAGCTCTATGTGGAACTATGCAGCTCTGGAAGGCTTTGAAAGAGCACTTTTACAGTGAGCCACAATAATGCATTGTGGTGTACAGTGCTCTGCCTGGCCTTGCTGTTTTGGGGCCTGTTATGAATTGTGTGGTGGTTGGTATACACCTATGAATATAACACTATCAATGCATCTATCAATTCTGTGGTGCTTGCTGTACATTTATGATTATTACACTGTTTGTCACTGATTCTATGAATTGTCTATACAGTAACAAGTAAAAGGGTGATTTCAGAACTGCTAGGCACTCTGCAGCATATATTGTGAACTAAGAATTATTATTTTCCAAATAGAATTTTATTCAGTAACAAAACCAATTAAAAAAAATCTACAACCAAAAAGCTAATACATTAAAAACGTAATAAATTAATGGAACAGAACTTAACAAGGGGAAAGAACATTAATGCCCATTTTACCTACACATATAGCAACCATGGCTTTCATAGGTCAGTATATGTGAAGCTGTGGTTGTGCTTAGTGTCGTGCAGGATAGAGTAGTAGGGATGTGGCTCCTGATGACGTGTAGAACATTGGTGGGCCAGAGGATCTAGGGATGTGCTGTAATGGAGTTTTCTACAGACTGCAAAAGGAGGCGAGACAGTGATTGTTTAACCTTTAAGTCCACAAGAGTCTACAGCATCTGTGTTTGCTATCGGAGAAGCGCCATTATGTCCTGGTGCATCTTTCTCTCCTTTTCCTGTGGGGACTCCTGGGCCTTTCTCCTGTCTGCTCTTTCCTTCTCCAGACTGATATGCCTGCAACAATTCCTTGGCTTTTATGTGGCTGGTCCTTGTCGTATCCCTTCTCCTGCAACCCCATGCAACCTGCTTGTAAATGTCCATGTTTCTACAGCTAATCTATAGCACAGCCTCGTCACAGATCCAGGAGATCCACTATCTCCTGTGTACTCCAACCTGGAGAGCATCTTGAGCGTCTGGTCAACTGGGCAGTTCCATATAACAATGGATAGCTCACCAAGCTGGACGATCAGGAAAATTTCACAGGGCTTTAAAGGGGAGGGGGCCTTCCAGGCTTCATAACACCTGGGCACTGGAGTTCACAATTAAGACCAGCATGGTCAGTGTTGGGCATCGTGGGACAGCTGCTGGAGTACTGTTAAGGACAACATAGGTGTCACAGTGTCTATATTAGCGTTGCGTTGACCTCAGTATATCGACCAGGGCTCAGTGCTTCTTGGGGAGGTGACGTTACTGCACTGCTGTAACAGGGCACTTAGTGATGGGAGATGGGAGACAAATTTAAGTGTAGACACATGGACAACTAGATTGACACAAGGTAGCTTACATCAACCTAACTTCATAGTGTAGACCAGGCCTAAGAGTGTCATGTTTTTAGAACCAGGAAATAGTTTTGATCTTTCATGCAGCCCCTGAAGTGTAAGTACCAATAGTGAGATGCGTTTTTGCTTTACCATCGGGTATCTATATTTTTCATATTTTCAGCATCTGGAAAGTGCTTGAAAAGATGGCATGCCGTGCAGTTTGAAAATGTAAATTGTTCAATCTTTTCTCTTTTAAGGAAAAGCTTATCTCTACAAGAAACCCTCATTCACAATATTTATAGCTGATTCTATCACTCCTGAATTATGTAACTTTCTCAAATTGTTTTTGATATAAAACAGCGTTCCGTTAAATAGCAATTTAAAATCTAGCACACTCTACCTGCTTGGAGTAAGGGAGAATTATGCTGGCACTACATATTTTTTTAAAGAATGCTTGTTTCATTTGAAAGAAAATCATGTTTCATGAGACGTTTTCAGTGAAATAACTTTAAATCCGCTTGCCAGTAGAAAACTTACCCGGTAAGAGATGATGAAACTAGTGAAGTGAGAATGTCTCTTTATTTTAGATTATTGTTAAAATGCTTTCATGTGTTCTAGGGAATTATTTCCTGGTTTGCGCGCAGAAGGTAGCGAGTCACTTATTTTGAAGGGACTCAAAGTACTTGATTTCTTTGATACAAGGTGACTGTATGAGGGGTAATGTAACTTCTTGTTCCTTTTAAATACTGTACTGATGAAGAAAAAAGAGTGGCTAAAGCACCCGCTCTTTCAGTACAGGCATTTGGTGATAAAATAAGGACTGGAAAGCTTGGATTTAATGATCTGGGAAATGCCTGCCCAATGGATAGTCTAAGGAGAGTAAATGTACTATTTTGCTCTCTCTTTAATGGTATCCTATAAATACACTAATATAGCAAAGAGAAGAAAATAGAGTACTAAAGCACTTTAAAAGATGACTTGATCACGTAATTCACCCCATGTTGGTTACTTTTATAGGGAATGCACTTAACTCACTGATTGGGGAAAGAAGCCAAGACCTTAGAGGGTTTATAAGTAACTGTCATTTAGCTTTTTAAGCTGTTCCAAGGCCAACAGTTGTGGTTCAGGAGCATTTATTATAAATGTGTTCAGGATTTTTTTTTACAAAGATTAGAAGCCATCTTTTTCCAGTTGAACAATGTTAGCTGCCAGTTGTAAACTGCAGATTAGCTATGCAGAGACATTCCTTGTAGAAATATGGAATATGTAGAAATGTGCCAACCTGAATCTATTTCGTGTCTAAGATTTGTTTTCGTTAATTCCACTGATCATCTCTGTAGCTCAACACTAATGCTCGGTAGCTAGGTGGATTTAGTATGAACTGTTTTTTTCCTTATATTTTCATAGACTCTGTGACGTTGCACTCCTTATGCTTTATGAAAATATGCTTTGAATGTGAATATAATATAACTGGAATATGCTTTATGCAAAAGGTCTCTTGTAAGGTATCATTACAAAGCTTATAATCTACTGAGTGTGTTCATCCTATTTGTATGCATGTATCATTCTTGTATCAGAAGCTAGAAATATGAAGTATAACTCTAAGGTCCTATTGTAATTATGAAAATTGTGGGCCATTAATGGTGGTTTAGAATCTTGATGGCTCCCATTGACTAGGACAATTGGTTGTAAATGGTTTATTTACCTGTAAGTCAGCCCTGGAATAATGGAGGCTGGGATCTCACAGGACATGTGAATGTGTCACCTGCTACTGGAATCCATCTTAAACCTGGTGCTTTTCCATTTAGAAGGAGGGGTGGGAACCCAGAGAGACAAAAGATTCTCGTCTTGTGCCAAAGCTGTAAAAGGGGGTGGAACAGAGCAAAGGGCTTTCAGGCATGAGAAAACCTCTAGTTTCCACCTGAGATGTCTGCTGAAACTAACAAGACTGTAACAGGGGAAAGGATTGGCCCCAGACTAGGAAGGCATCTCTGAAAAGCTTATTGGAACATCTCTGAGGGTAAGATTTTTACTTGTAATCAGTTTCTTAATGTATTAGGCTTAGACTTGCATATTTTTGCTTTATTTTGCTTGGTGACTTACTTTGTTCTGTCTGTTACTTGAAAAAACTTAAATCCTACTTTTTATACTCAATAAAATCACTTTTGTTTATTATTGAACACAGAGTAAGCGATTAATACCTGGGCGAGCAAACAGCTGTGCATATCTCTCTATCAGTGATATAGTGGGTGAACAGTTTGAGTTTACTCTGTATAAGCTTTATAAGGAGTAAAACGGGTTTATTTGGCATTTGGATCCCGTTGGGAGCTGGGTATCTGGGTGCTGGAGATAGGTGACCTGCTGAGCGCTTTTTGGTTAAAGTCTGCAGCTTTGGGGGTGTGGACCAGACCTGGATCTGTGTTGCAGCAGGCTAGCAGGTCTGGCTCAACAAGGCAGGGTTCTGGAGTCCCAAGCTGGCAGGGAAAAACGGGTGCAGAGGTAACTTCAGCACGCCAGGTGACAGTCCCCAGGGGGTCTCTGTGACCGAACCCATCACAGAATCATAGAAATGTAGGCTGCAAGGGACCTTGAAATCAAGTCCAGCCCCTTGAGCTATTGCAGGGACAAGTAAACCTAGACCATTCCTGATGGATGTTTGTCCAACCTATTTTTAAAATGCCCAAAGAGGGATTCCACAACCTCCCTTGGAAGTCTTTAATCTGCAGCAAGGGAGCTGTAGGTTAGATATTAGGGAAAACTTTCTAACTACAAGAGTAGTTAGGCTTCCAAGGGAGGTTGTGGAATCACCATCATTGAAAGCTTTTAAAAACAAGGTGAAAAAAAACACTGGATAGGGATGGCCTAGGTTTATTTGGTCCTGCCACAGTGCAGGGAGCTGGACTTGATGATTTATCAAGGTCCCTTCCAGCCCTACATTTTTATGATTTTATGAAATGGTTAGGTTGAAAGGCTTATCTTTGGCAAAGCCACTTGTGAGTAACACAAACATCCCCAAGCCAGGCCAATAAAAACTTTTATACTGCACAGTAATATGGTCCCTATGTAACTAGAGTAATGAAGTCCAGTTGTTGTTGAATTATATTAATTGAATGAAGAAAAAAATCAGATATCTGATCTTGGTTCAGTAGTAACTTTGAGTGTATAGCCTATTTCAAGATTTTTTTTAGTGTGTCCAATTAAGTTTAACAAAGACTACTTATTAATAGTTTTTGAAGATTAACCTCCTTGAGAGGTGTTTTTTTAAGACTGTCTCTTAGAAGTTAAGCGTTACAAATACTGGTGCAATAAATGGTTTTTGCGGAGACAGATGCAGTAGTCATCCATGTTACCTTAGCTAGCGAAGGTATCTCAAATACCATTTAACTTTCAAATTAGTTAGACTATACTAATAATGTGGCTAGAGACAGGTGATGCAAGTTGGAACCATGCTTCTTGATAAATTAATGCCTGCTATATGAACTATTCTAGGGAGAAAGTACCAAGATACATCCATTCTGGAGAGAACTATTCTCCTTGTTAACAAGATTGAATAAAGTGTGTGAATCATGCGGTACAGCTAGAGTTAAACCATGGCAATTATGTAGCTATTTACGCAACAGTGACAATACTGTAGCTAGAGTTGCAGCACATTTTGGGCGTTGATTTCCTACAGGGGAATGTTTACGTTATAGACTGTGTACAAGCTGCTGTGCAGACATCAAATGGTTCTATTGAGCTGAGGATTAATGAGGTTAAATTAGCTCAGTCATTTACTGCACATTTTATTGAAGTTCAAGCTGTTCAGACTGTTGCAGTTAATATAAGTAGCCCAGAATGTTGCCAGTTAAATGTAAGTTACCCATCAGGGATCCAGGGATCATTACTGACAGAGATAAAGGCAACTTTACTCAGTGATAAAGTTCAACTTCAAGAAAAGATTCTCTTCTCTTGGTGTGGTTTTGGGGAGAGATGTTGAGAGACGAGAACAGAAGAGAGAGCTGTATTGACATGACACTATGTTATCATTCTCAACCATGCATTTGGAGTGATGCACTACTCTTGTGTACCTGTTCTACAGGTGGAAACACTGGCGATCAAAGCACTTCCTGTGCCTTTCAATTTTCATTAAAAACAAAGTCTCTATTCAATTGATGGAGTGGTCAAGGGAAAGTGAGAAATTAAAAGCAGTGGCTCTGTTGAAGCACTGAATGCACTGCAGAAGAATGCAGTCAGGAAATGCTGTGAGTTTATTCTTTCTCTAATCTACAAGTTCTTGCATGGTGAGCCGTCCACAATATAGTGACTTTCTCTGCTGAATCTCTCATAGGTCTGGAACTTACAAAAGCCCACCATTACGAAAGAAACATTATGGATGTCCTTGTTTAAGATATTACAACCAAGACTTGTGGGGGAAATGGCTTTTAACCTTGCTGTTGAACCTGACCCCATCCCACTCTGTGACAAGCTCTAGGCACTACATGCAGTACAGGCAAGAGCGGTAACGCAAGAGGCCTACAGGCCGGCATCCTGTAAGACTTAGCTTAAGCTAAGAGCATTTGCATATACTGGTCCGTGGTATTTTGACCCAGATAACGAACTACGTCAACCTCTAGCCTAGCTCAAGTCCCTAGCTGTCCATTATATGCAATCCTCCCCCCCCCCCCCCGCCCAACCTGCAAAAGCTCCTAGACAAAATGCTGCTACAAGCAAACCGCAGAACTTGATAATAACGAAGTGCGTCAGCACAGTGCTAATTATGAAACTGTTTACTTTGGCTCCTTATAAGGCTTTATTAACAATGCTTGAGTGATAAAGCAATTAAGGAAATGTATCATTTGACTTAAATGTAAAAAAAAAACTATATAAGACTGGTATTATAGGGGCAGGAGAGAGAGAGAGACCAGGGTGGCACCTGTGTGTGACCATCTCTGTCTCCTTCTCCCTGCATGCTTGTATTCAATAAAAGGACCTCAGACTGTTTGAACCAAACAGATGTGACCTGTTTTCCACAACAGACTGAAATCTTCCTATGAATCCCAGTTTAGAATCCAACATGAAAGGGAAAGAAACTGAGAACACAAATATAATATTAGAATCAGAATAAGTATTTGTTTCTATCTCAGACTGCCACAACAAAAACAAACAAAAAAAAAACTCCTGGGGATATGGGGTGAAAGAACTACATTCTTAACAGGGACATAGCTCTGTTACTTGTAGTTAACAGGCACTTATATTGGTGAGAGTGAAGTATGACTGTAAAACAACTACAGTATGAGTAAAAGAAGTGAGGAATAATTCATGCTGAATCATAAATATCTGAATTCTAACCTTGATTTTCTCAGTGTTAGGGTCATCACTTTCTTGACCTGAATGAAGGTTGCTTTCCTTAATTTTTTTTTTTTAATTCAAGGCTATAGAATTATACCAATCATTTTTAATGTGAGGTTCCTCAAACAAACTGAATATCTGTTTAATTTCTGAGATACTGCATTGATTAGGGAGAGCAGGTTATGTTTTATTAGTAGTTTGATTAGATCTAGATAAAAGGGATGTCAGAAAGGAAAGATTTTGTCTAGTAAAAAGAAGGGGAGGTCAGGAGTAAACAACTCTGAGTCAGGGAAGGCTTAGCTTTTAATGTCATGCAATTTTTGTTTCTGAATACTTTTTTTTTTTTTAGCCATTAGCAAATGTATTATATACAATATCAAAAAAGAGTATTTTAATGCTTGGCATTAACTTGTACCAATGGGATTTGAAAAAAAATCTTTAGCCAATATTGTTTAGCACTGAAAATCAACATCTATATTAAAATGCCTGAATGATACATTAGATAATCTAAAGCCTGTGTACTCTAGGTTAAAGGAGAATTGCCCTATTAGAGGCAGAGGTGATGCAAATCTGTGCAGAAGAAAACGTTCAATGTTCTTGTTGAAGAAAACTTTAATGTGTTCTGAATTATTCAGCTGTACTCAGAATGTCAGCAGGGAACTTCGACAAAATAAAGTCTAGCTTGGGTAAGAAATCTGAATATGTTTTAAACAGAGTAGATGAAAACAAATTGATACAGCTGCTAGATGCCTTAAAACACCCTTTGTCTTAATTGGCCTGTAGTGTTTAGTGCTACTTAAAGATGCAATCTCATAATATTTTTTTCAAAATTTAATTGTGCTGGAACATATTTTTCTTGTGGTTGAAAGGAAGGGCTCTTTCTCAAGAGAAGACAACAGGAGAAAAGATGAACTTTGCCTTTCTTATATGGTAGTTTTTAATTCATCCAATTACCCAGCATACTCACAGAGAGTTACTACAGCCAATTTGAGAGCTAGTCTGATCAATCCCACTGTAGTGAATAGTACTGCTGAAGCCTTGGAAATCCATCAGAAGAGCATTAATGCAAGGACGGTAAAGAATGAAATATTTATAAAGAAATTGTACAAATATTACACGGATGCTTAGAAGGGAAAGATGCTGTGAGGGTCAGTCAAAGATTGTGCCACTTAAATCTTCAAAATAGGTTCTAAGTGGAGCATAACCCTTGTGCTGACCCTTTGTACAGGGCTGAATTTCACTTGAAGTTAACTGAATGGGAAACTGGGAGCTAGGAACTGATTGATTCTTTTTCTGAGTGCTTTCTGTCTGGCAATGGAGAAATCATTTAAACTGTCTGTTTTTCCAACTGTTCAAAACAAAATGAGGTAGAGGAATAATTATGTACAGTCCCTTCTTCATAAGGGTATTGAGGCTTATTTAGTTTGGATAGTGATCAGAAGATGTGAAGCACTGTATAATTGCTAAGTATTAAAAGAGGACTTTCAAAAGTACATATGGTTTCTGAGAAGTCAAAATAAATATTAACAGTTATAAGCAACCCCCTTTGGGCTGTCAGCACAGTCATAACGCAGAGCCCGCAGTGCTAAAAAACAAGCTTTTATTGCTCCAGTTATTGCCACTAGAGGGGGACAGTCCCACACTGTTCTCGAATGGATAACACAAACATTGACTTCAGTCAATATCTAGACAGGAGGGCAAGGCATGGTATAGCTATCTTATACGTTCACATATGAAATGGAGAGTTACCATAAATAAAACTGATATCTTTAGGTTGGTTTGTCAATCAGAATTCTATAGGGAAGCTAACCATATAGCTTGATATAAGCCAAGTCAGCCATTTATCGAATGTGTTGTGTGTAGCTGAGCAAGGGGTTATTCATTTTGCCATTAGTTTTGTCTTTAGTTAAAATTTTGGTGGTTACATAAAGGAGGATTTTCTTAACGTGAAGTTGTGTAAATATTGGAATCATTCAAGGTAAATCTATTTTAGTATTTAAGTTGAGCCTATTACTTGATCCCAGAAGTATCTGACCGTTGTCTTAATTTTAATAAAATTAACATAAATTGCATACATTTTTGCTCGTCTCAGTGTTATGCAGGAGAATGGTCATGTGACTATGGCATTGGATAGACACTAGAAACCTGGATTCATTACTCAGCTCTGCAACAGACTTCCTGTGTGACCATGGACAAGTCATTTCCTCTCTCTCTGTCTCATCCCCTCCTGTAAAAGAATATGATAAAACTTTAAGTCACAATGGGGCTGTGAGTATCAACTTTATTAGTACTAGTGCTCGAATACTATTATGGTAGGAACCATAGAAGTATCTAGATACACAGAGGGATAAAAGGGGACGTGTGAACCGTTACTTGAATTTAAGGAGCAGTGTCTATGGCCATGCGACTCTGAGCAATGTGGCAGAATTTCACAGATTTCTTATAATTGGGATTCACAAAGATCCAAGCTTAAGATGTGCAAAATCACAAAGCCTGTATCTGGGGAGTAAACAATAGTTGTAGGGAATTTTTGTACAAGTGTTTTATAAGAATTCCAAAAAGGAAAGCAGTACATGTTTACTCAATGTAACTGAGAGCAGAATGGCCATGCACTTCATGAATATCTGAAGTTAAGACACAGGTTGGCATTATACATTCAGCTTCTTTTTCAGAAGTGGCCCATTGGTCAGCCTAGTATCTCTGAGCATAAATGCTATATGCAGCCAAATCCTCTTAGTCTTACTGTTGTCAACAGTCCCACTGATTTCAACAGAACCACAGTACTCATTTAAGAAAGGTGAGCTGGAGTTGGTCCCTTAAACATTGGGGAGAAACCCTCACCACTTTGAAATCCCATTGGCAAAACTCCTGTTGACTCCAGGATTTCACCTGTGTAGTAAGTGCTTAGAGACCAGAACCACACACACACACAGATATTTTACTTTAATTATGCTCAAATGAACTGAAGATCTGCAAGATTCTTTTCCCCTGCCTTTTTTGGATGCAATGCCCCTTTTTTTCACAGCGTTTCTACTGAGACTTTTTAAAATGAGCTATCACAGGGACTTGCTACAGTTCTACAAAAATTCTCATTAGCTTGGGCAGCTCTGGGGCTTTTCCTGACTTAGGCAAACTGGAAGATGTTTGACCTTCACAGCCCACAATTAAACCATAAACAGTCACTTACCATTTGCTGCCTTAGAGTTTTGCTGCTCTAGGCAACCACCTGCCCTGTCTGTCTGGAAGTATTGATCCTTTTTTGGGGAACAGCTGAAGCTGGCATCCTTTTTGTCTTCATTTTTTGTGGAAATGTATCACTTAAAATAGAACAGGATGCTTTTTTCTTCAGCTCTTCCCACAAAGGTGCTAGTTTCAGTCTAGCTGATATTTTTATAATGGAGATACCCAGTACAGAGTATTGCAAAAATAAATAAATAAAACTGGAGTACAGAAAATAAAGATTCAAGGGGAGAGATTCCAGAATAGCCTATAATGAGCCATCTCTCTGGGCCAGATCCTTAGCTTCTGTATACTGGCAAAGTTCTATCAATTTAATGGAGCTAAACTGACTTACCCAGCTGAGGATCTGGCCCTCTGTCTTTCCAAAGTGTGTATTTAACTCTAAGATGGGAATGTTAGAAAATGTATACTGAGCAGATATAGCAAGAGTCTCTTCTTTTTTTAACATCAATTTCTCTGCCTTTTGGGCATTCAGAAAGAAATCTCCCCTTCCCTTCACATACAATGTGTCTGATTGAAAATCCTATTCTCTCTTCCCCGCCCCCGGCACCCCAATTATATGCATGTAAATCAGAAAGCCTCCAAAAGGCCATATTTGTTCTCCTCAGATAAGCATCACTCCAGTGGTGCTGTTACTGAGGCAGCAGGTAATAATAGTACAAAATGGAGGACATGTACAGGCCACAGACTGAATTCAGGTGAAGTGGGTGCAGAAAGCAAACTTTAGTACCAAGTATCGTTATGTCAATGAGACAGATGTGCCAGAAGGCAAAATATGTTGAAGATAATCCATGTCTTGGCCCAGCCCTTAAGTCTTTACTCAGCCAAAGCCCCCACTGAAGTGATATGAGTTATGCCTTCATGCTCCTTGTGCTCCTGCTTGGGAAAAGAGCTGGAGGGGAGGACTTCCCTAGCAAAACTTCAGAGCCTCTTATCCTCCCTGTTCCACCTCACCTGCCTTAGTGCAGGGGGAATTGTCTGGGAAAAGAATAGAGGATGAAGTTCCCCAGAACTAACAGTTACTGTGTGCTGTCTGCTGAGAAATCAAGGAACACTTTCCAGCATAGGGCCCAGATGCCTTAGGAGTGGGTAGTAGGGTTCATGAAGGGGAAAAGATAACAGCTCACTATGTGTTATCCACTGAAATACTTAGCAACATCTGATCCCTCCACAGCACTTATCCTGAAGAACTGCTGAGTGCTTGAAAGGGATGAGTGGGAAAAGTCAAGGGCAGCTGTGGAGGGCTGGGGGCTCCCCACAATGATCTAGGCTCTTATCCCGGCCTGGCTCCAGTTTATGGCTGAGGGCAGGGCCCCAGAGGGAAGAGGAGGAGCAAAGGGTGTGGCGCCAATGCCCCCCCCCCACTTCTACCGAGGTTCCAGCCCTCCCGCAGGGGCCACTAAATTGGCTGGGACTCCTGTGCATGGGCCTCATGAGTCTGTGCATTAATCCACCACTGCCTAGGGGAATGTTGAATGACTTGTGATGGAAAGAAATTCAAGGTGGTTCATCATAGCAATACATTAAATCACAGTTTTATATAAATCTATGCAGCACTGGGCAGTCATGAATCAAGATCAAAGAAAATCCCAAGATTTGTCCACTCTCACTTCCTCAGAACGTTTTCTCTGGACACAGATTTCACTTAAATGTTGCATGGGAATAAGCCTTTTCACAAAACTGGGTAGGTGTCAAAATCAGGCTTGTATTGGAAATGGTTGTACCTAAATATGGAGTCACTGCCATCATTCTTTTAATGACCTGATGAGTGATTACATTCCTAACTGAGAGCAGGTTTTATGGTCTGTTCATATGTTTTTTGTTCTTCACTGGCAGAGAAAGTTCTCATTTCTAGAGCTAGGATGAAACACATACTTATCTCTAACTTCATACAGGTGCCACCTAAATATCCTGTGATAAAAAAGCATCCTTGACTTGCTCTGCTCACACTACCAAATCCCACTGAAATAAGGGAGTATAGCAAAGAATGAATGCTAGTATTTTAAAGGTTGTTAATGTACATGTTCCTTTATTTCTCAAATCATTTACTCCTCTCAGCAAACCAGGAAGTTGAGGATGGTGGGTTCCATTGTCTGTGTTTCACTTTGCTGTCATATAGGGCAGGCCTCTGCAGAGGCTTGATGGTTTGTCATTTCTCATAGCAACTTATGTTGCTGTTGTCCTTGGATATCATG
Source organism: Lepidochelys olivacea (assembly GCF_965140295.1). Classification (NCBI taxonomy): domain Eukaryota; kingdom Metazoa; phylum Chordata; order Testudines; family Cheloniidae; genus Lepidochelys; species Lepidochelys olivacea. The sequence continues at coordinate 49,946,856 of NC_140421.1, read as the reverse complement.
TTTGCTGACCAAAGGTAAAGTGTGGTACTATGCTGAAATCATGATAGCAATGAAATTCACTCATGTCACCTGTGTAACAAAATTAGTGATGACCTCATTCCACATGCCACAGTTAATTTAGAAAAGTGTACAGCAACCACATGGACAGGAAGAAACTTAGTACAGCTTGCAATACTTAGCTTGGGAGACCGTGTTTGAAGGTGGTAAGTAATACCCCCAAAACTTTTTTAGTCAAGGCTTCCTGTTCCTTAGAAAGATGCTCCCATGGCTCTCAAGGAAGGTAAAGAAGACCAGATTCCAGGGAAGTTAAAATCCATGAAGTTGTTTTCTGCTGGTAATGCAGAATATGAATGAGACTTCAGACATAAGACGCTCATGGCTTGGGCACCCGGGGATCATCCTGCTTCTCCGTGTATACTGTATCTGAACTATGCATGGGACTTTTGTCTGTCCCTTGGAACTGGAGGCCTGTGGATAGTATAGCACACACAAAAAATAAAACAAGGCAGATATATCACAAAAATCTTTATGGAACCTACTTTACTTGCAATTTGTATCGTTTTACATTCTCCATGAGCAGTGTTGTCAATTACTCTAGTTTGCCCAGAATCAAGTGTATTTGTATGGTGTACGTTATACTGTGCTGCAGTACTTTTAAAAATCAGTGAAATGCTCACTGAGATGATTGACATATTATTTATTTTAATTCTGATAACACCCACAATATGCTAGGCACTTTCTGAACACTAACAAAGCAGTCTCTGCTCCAAAGATTTCACCATCTAAAGACAGAGGAAGGGGAAAAGGGATCAAGAAGACCACTAGCCATATTTTGGTACTGTAAAGTTGTTAATACATTAAACTAGGGCATATAAAGTAATTCTGATTTAAACTTACATTTGCCGTTGTAAGTTACCTCTGGGAAAAGTAGCTGTCATGGCAGACTGGGTTTTTTGAAATTCTTCCACATGGAGGTAGTAATGGTCTTGTGAATAGCATCTCGTGTATAGGAGAAGTGTGGAAGAAGACAAGGAGACATTTGTGTGAGGTGACAAGGCAAGGCATTATTGGCAGAGCAGAGGGTGTAGTTGGTGATGTGAACCATACAAGAGAAGATAAGCAGGGAGGGGAAAAGTTATGATGGCATTGAAGAATGTGAGGAAACTGAGAAGGATCATCAAGCAAAGCAATCTTAGCGATGGTGTTGTACAAACTGAAGGAGGACAGTTTGGGTGTCAAGGAATTTGCAGGAATTAAGAAAGGAAATGAGGAGGACTTCAACAAACATTATATGGATTAGGACTTGAGATAAAGGACCACTCTGAGGTGTTGTGAGGAAGAGGTGGCAGTATTTGACAACTTCTTGGATATATGGTACAAGGGAGAGGGAGGTGTCAAAAACGATTCCTCAGATTACAGATCTGAGTGAAGCAGAGGCTGGGCGGTTGTTAGTGGTAGCAACCACTCAGGTTGGGGGTGGATGGGAGTATGGGGTAGAGGTAACCTTTTTAATAGGGAACTGCCATGCTTTTAGGACTTCACAGCACCTTAAATGCCACTCAGAAAACACATAGCAGACCCAGGAGCTCTGGTATTAGCTGATGGTGAGACACCATTTCACAAGCAAGGAGCTGTAGCTGCTGTTGTATCACTTAACTAGTTTCAATTTCTGAATCGATTTTAAAGTGTAACCCCATGTGGCACACATCATGCAGGAATCTAATCTTGAAGCAAAAAAGGCATGGATGATATCGAGAGAAGGTCATGATCCCCTGGGCCAAGTGCAGATGGAAAGTCACCTAGGTTACTGCTGCTCTCTGATCATCTAAAATTAACTGGGAATCTCATCAGGTTCCTAAATTTTGATCTTGAATGACCATCAGTGAACACACTGAAGTGCACTAATAGAATTTATGCCATGTCCTCTGGTTGCTTTCTCCAGCCTGCTGTCATTTCATCCTGATCTGGACCGATCTTTAACACAGATGATTTCACCTATGCCTGTTCTATCCCTGCTACAGAGAGAGACAGTGACACACATGTGTACACTTCACTGTTCCATCTGAGTGAGATGAAATGGAGATAGGCCATGTGCTTCAGCTTATTGAAAACTCTTAACCCACGTCACTTTACTAAGCCTCCTAAAGACTCTCATGCACTTTGAACAGGAGGAATGACAGTTGAACTCTTTGGAGCCCTGCATGAAAGAGAGCCCTCTGGGCAGAGTGGTGATTGCTCTAAGCTATAGTATTTTATGATCTCTCGGAGAATAGAAATGCAGAATGGCCTATACTCATTAAGGTCCACCAATGAATCAACACCTCACATTCAACTCTAGTTCATAGAGCTATTAATATCAGCATGTTCAACTGACCTTTATGAATAACCGGTTGGCGATCGTTGACCAATACCAGAACATTATGGCGATATTATGCTGTAGATGTTTGATAAATTACTGCAAACTGTCATTTGCAAGGAGAGACTGGTTTAGTTAATTTCTTCATATAAAATACATTGACATTGTCACTTACTTATTCCCTAATTCAAGAGCAGATTTATTTTTCAAAGAAAGCATAAAGTATGTAATGTATGAAGATGAAAAGACAAGTTAAGTCCTTCTGTAATTCTGGCTTTCACTAGTGTATATTTTGCCACTGTTATAATGATGACTATTTGGTGGGGGAAAGATTTTTGTTGAAGGTTTTATTGTCCAGGGAGGATTATGAACAAATTTGCTAAGGGGGGGAGTGTGAACCACCTCCTCCTGTTTGTTTGACTAATTGATGAAAACTCTAATCAAATAGCACTGTGGTCCCAGAGGAAAAGTCAGACTCTAATGGATGAAGAAAAGTAGAGTCAGAAATGGAGGGGGTAATAACTTGTATATACTAGATAACGACTAAAGTTGCATCTGTAAAGATGAGCAAATAATCAGAACTAATGGAAAGTGAATAGTCTATAGGTGGAAGGAAGATTTCAAAGGGATCTGATTTTATATATATGATGAAAATGACATCCTACGTATGTCTTCATGCTTTGAGTGAATAGTTCTTTTCTTTTGTCTTTTTTGGCACCTAGATTTAGGTTAGAAAATTTTTTTGGGGGGGGGGCGGGGAGAATTAAAATAAGGCCTTTCTTCTCAGTGTCGTAATAGTATTTCCTTTTGAGATTAATTTAAATTAAAACAAAACAAATATCAAGATTCCTCGCAGGTATTTTCAAATGTTGGGACTTTAATAGACTGTATGATCTTTTGCTATCAGGTTATTTTAATGTCCACAAAAATATTCCACAGTGAAAGTTACCAATACATTATCAAGAATATTCAAATTGCTTTCTTATCAAGTGAATGAAAAAAGAATCATCAGTATAATCACTGAGGATGAGGTGGCATAGTAACATATGTTAATGTGCTACTCTTCTTCTTGAGACCTGATTTGGAACCTGTTCCTCATGTCAAGTGAAATTAGTTTGGAAGAATCACCCTTGTTCATGGTAGATCTTTTCCTATGTCATTTACCTGAGCACTGCATAATTTAGCACACTTGCCCATTGGCACTGGCATTTTTATAATGTGGGGTGCTGAAAGCCATTGAACAAAACTGTAAACCCTGTATATGATGGAAACCATTTTAAGCCAGGGGGTTCTGCCACGCCGCTCCCCCCCCCCTTCAAGCACCACTGGTTCCAGCACCCCTTCACATGTCAGTTTATTTAGGAAAGGACAAACTGTGAAAACAGCAGGGTCCAAGTTCTGGGCCTACTTACCTGCTGTGCAATTGCATTAAAATCAGTGGGACTGCATAGGATATAAATTAACACAAAAATTTGGCCTCTGGTGTGTAATGACAAAACTGTGGACTGAGTCCTATCTGAGGGGCAATCTTGCACCCTGCCTATTATGTATTGTTCCGTCCAATGCTGTTGGTTTAACTAGCAGTGTCCAAATTTACTTGTGATAAGTGTAACCCATCTACACACTCTCTTCCCATTTGCTTGTAGGAGTTAAGATGTTTAACTGCAGCAGCCATGTAACAGTGTGCATTGCATACTGTTCCCATAAGTTCCCCTGTAGTGCATGACTGTAGTGGGGATGCAAGAGGGATTGGAGTGGTTACATAGGATACTTGTCCTCTCCATAAAACTGTGGCCACAGTAGTCGTAGAAGCTACAGCAAGTTGCATGCTCCCCACAAAAGTGCAATCAATCTGAAGGAACGGTTTGTGGAAACTCGGTGTTACCTAGGAAATACTTGTTTGCAGCTTCTATTACTTGAGACCTCCTCTCCTCTCCCCCCGCCCACCTTTATCAATATTAAACTTTAAAAGCTGGATAGACTGTTATAATGCCCAGTTGCCACTGTTACCATGACTTTCTGAAAATGTGTTACATACCCTTATTTTTCACACTAGGAGATTTAAGGCACTTAAGACCTTGGCATGGTATCTGAGCATGGAAAATAAGAATATGGGGCAAAATCCTGGCCCCACCGAAGTCAACAGGAATTTTGCCATTGACTTCATTGCGGCGAGAATTTCTCTCATGATTACAATATTTTCTAATGGAATAATGAAAGATTCATAGTAAGAAGAAAAGGAGTACTTGTGGCACCGTAGAGACTAACCAAAGGTGCCACAAGTACTCCTTTTCTTTTTGCAAATACAGACTAACACGGCTGTTGCTCAGAAACCAAAGATTCATAGTAGTTTGTCTCATCTGTAACATTTCATTTCTTGCTCTACAATGAGTATTCATGCCTTACTATCATTAAATGGATTTATAACCAAGTTTCCTTCTAGTTGTTGCTACGGTGTTTCTCATGGTGCATTAATGCTAAGACTTCCAGTGAATTACTTTAAAGGACTTTGAGTGAATGGTCTTTTTTGCTACTTGCAGTAACTAAAATATGGACCTGGAATATGGAATTTTCCCTGGTGTAGGGACTGCACTCCATGTAACTTTGCTACACACATAGTTTTATATCAGAGTGGACATTTTAAAAAGTGGCAGGTTAAATAGACCGTATTTCTTATATTTTCAACGGCTGATGATAAACAACCAGATTAAATTAATAAAAAACCCCACCCTATTTCATGTTAACATTATCTCACAGTTAAGAGATCATCAGAAAGTGACTTGCAATGTACTCATACTAACAAACTAAGGTCAAAAGATCTCACTAACTTTGAGAGACCTAGGACCGGATTTTTTTTTCAGTATCAGACAAAATTTTTCTGTATCCTTGAATGTAAACAATGATCAGATATATACCAAATAGTTGGAATAGCGCAGATGATGATTATCCAAGGCAAGAAGCATGCTTTAATTAAATTTGAGATTACAAATTTTTATGGTGCATAACTTCTATATTTAGGGGACTGTCTCATCTCATGCAGCTCAATGTTCACTGGAATATCTACTGAAGCATTTAAAGCTGGGTATTTTCTACACAACTTTTCAATTAAATGGTGGCTTCCAATTGGCCCCCTCTTTTCCTAAATTCACGTGATGGAAGGAATCTTCAATGAAGCATATTTCTTAGGTGTGTATGAGTATTTGTATTAAATACAGCATTTACACTTTTTCTATTTAAATAGTGAGGGAGCTTACCCAAGTGGAGCGGGGGAGGGGGAGAAGAAATCAGAAGGCAGGCTAGGTAGTATCAAAGAGAAGGTATTGAAGAAGTGGCCCGACAACTGAGATAGATGAGCCTAGTGCCACAGAAAAAGATTTCTGAATAGGGAAGAGTCTATGGATGATGGAAGAGAGTATAGCAGTGAAGGTCTGAAAGTATAGAGGGAAGAGGGTCTGGAAGCAGACACTGACTGAACTTTGTTTTCCATTTAAACCTTTATCAAACTAGTCCCGTGAGCTGCATTATAATTATTTAGGCAGTGGTACCAAAGATGATATTAGTATGGTGGCAGTTGTGAAATCAGATTGTGGTAATGCTTTAATGGAAATTGTACCATGTTATCAGGGATTACAAATCCCCTTCCCCTATCGTTCAGAGGGCAGGTTATAGCTTTGAGGTGCTGTCTGTTTATATATATATATAATGTTTATACACACACAACTAGCATCTCATGTTTATGAAACCTAAACACCTAGCTCTGAATGAAATCTGTGTGTGAGAGTGGAAGATGGGAGGTTGGAAGTGAACATAAGAACGGCCACACTGGGTCAGACCAAAGGTCCATCCAGCCCAGTATCCTGTCTACTGACAGTGGCCAATGCCAGGTACCCCAGAGGGAGTGAACCTAGCATCCATCTCCACCCTCTGACAAACAGAGGCTTGGGACACCGTTCTTTACCCATCCTGGCTAATGGACTTAACCTCCATGAATTTATCCAGTTCTCTTTTAAACTCTGTTAAAGTCCTAGCCTTCACAACCTCCTCAGGCAAGGAGTTCCACAGGTTGACTATGTGCTGAGTTAAGAAGAACTTCCTTTTATTTGGTTTAAACCTGCTACCCATTAATTTCATTTGTTGGCCCCTAGTTCTTATATTATGGGAACAAGTAAATGACTTTTCCTTATTCACTTTTCCCACACCACTCATGATTTTATATACTTCTATCATATGCCCCCTTAGTCTCCTCTTTTCCAAGCTGAAAAGTCCTGGCCTCTTTAATCTCTCCTCATATGGGACCCGTTCCAAACCCCTAATAATTTTAGTTGCTCTTTTCTGAACCTTTTCTAATGCCAGTATATCTTTTTTGAGATGAGGACCACATCTGTACACAGTATTCAAGATGTGGGCATGCCATGGATTTATATAAGGGCAATAAGATATTCTCCGTCTTATTCTCTATACCTTTTTAATGATTCCTAACACTGTTTGCTTTTTTGACTGCCGCTGCACACTGCGTGGACGTCTTCAGAGAACTATCCACGATGACTCCAAGATCTCTTTCCTGATTAGTTGTAGCTAAATTAGCCCCCATCATATTGTATGTATAGTTGGGATTATTTTTTCCAATGTGCATTACTTTACATTTATCCAATTAAATTTTTATTTGCCATTTTGTTGCCCAATCACTTAGTTTTATGAGTTTTTTGAAGTTCTTCACAGTCTACTTTGGTCTTAACTATCTTGAGCAGTTTAGTGTCATCTGCAAACTTTGCCACCTCACTGTTTACCCCTTTCTCCAGATCATTTATGAATAGGTCGAATAGGATTGGTCCTAGGACTGACCCTTGGGGAACATCACTAGTTACCCCTCTCCATTCTGAAAATTTACCATTTATTCCTACCCTTTGTTCCCTGTCTTTTAACCAGTTCTCAATTCATGAAAGGATCTTCCCTCTTATCCCATGACAACTTAATTTACATAAGAGCCTTTGGTGAGGGACCTTGTCAAAGGCTTTCTGGAAATCTAAGTACACTATGTCCACTGGATCCCCCTTGTCCACATGTTTGTTGACCCCCTCAAAGAACTCTAGTAGATTAGTAAGACATGATCTCCCTTTACAGAAATCATGTTGACTTTTGCGCAACAATTTATGTTCTTCTTTGTGTCTGACAATTTTATTCTTTACTACTGTTTCAACTAATTTGTCCGGTACTGATGTTAGACTTACCAGTCTGTAATTGCCAGGATCACCTCTAGACCCCTTCTTAAATATTGGCATTAGATTAGCTATCTTCCAGTCATTGGGTACAGTAGCTGATTTAAATGACAGGTTACAAACTATAGTTAATAGTTCCGCAATTTCACATTTGAGTTCCTTCAGAACTCTTAGGTGAATGCCTTCTGGTCTCGGTGACTTTGTACTATTAAGTTTCACAATTAATTCCAAAACCTCCTCTAGTGACACTTCAATCTGTGACAATTCCTCAGATTTGTCACCTACAAAAGACGGCTCAGGTTTGGGAATCTCCCTAACATCCTCAGCCGTGAAGACTGAAGCAAAGAATTCATTTAGTTTCTCCGCGATGACTTTATCGTCTTTAAGTGCTCCTTTTGTATCTCGATCATCCAGGGGCCCCACTGGTTGTTTAGCAGTTGACCATAAAGCGCTCTTTGTCTCAGTTTTGTATATATTTGTAACATGGATCTAATAACACTTTATAATGTTAAGCCTCATAAGAATACCTGTGGTTAGTCAAGTGTTTTGAAATGATTGGATGAAAGGTGATTTAGGGCTGGTAGCACCACCTATTAAGGTTGCCTTTAATTATAAAACCTATTTTCAGTTGCTTGGTAACTTTGCCACACTTTAACCATTTGGCCTGCAATTTCCTATGCTGGGTATCTGTCTTTGGCTGAATTATTTTGGAAAACATCAGTAGTCATTTCAAAGAAGAAAATACATTGTTTGGCTCATGTTAAAACATTTCTAGTGACTTCTTGATAATTTCTAGCCATCTCATGTTTTGGAGCAGGTTCTTGAAATTCATCGGCTTGGATGAAGGGTTCCCGCAGGGAGAATGAGACAAGGAACCACTGTGGATGGAGACTAGGGGTAAGAGAAGGAGGAAGGGGCTGGTGGGGGCCAGAGAGAGCGAGGGGCTCAGATGGGGAGGCCTAGGTCTGGCTTGGTAAGGAGACTGGGGACTAGAGCTAGTCATTTTCATCAGAAAATGATGCTTTGTTAAAGCTGAAACTTTTCTTGCAAAAATTTGACAAACTTTCTCTGAACTCTGCCTGCCAGGATTCTGTGGTAAACCTAACTTCCTGCTAGCTCAGCAAGGTTCCCAGCAGCCATGCCCGATATGTGGACAACCTTGGGACTGGGGACACCAGGTTTCTAGGGTTTGTGGCTCCGGGGCAGCCCTGTCAAGCAATTTGTTTCCAGAATTTCCAGTTTCAAATTGGAATGAAGCCAGATTCTGAAATGCTGGAATTTCTCCCGAACTGGAAATCCCTGAGTTTTGCCCAGCTCTATTGGGGAGAAAGAGCCAAGGTTGGGCCTGACCTGTGAATGGTTGGCAAGAAGACTGACAGTGTGTGGTAGGGAGTTGGGGGATGGGGAAGAGAGACTGGAATGGGGAATATGGAGAGGTGAGACTAGGATTTACTAGACTAGGAAACTGGGATGTGAAAGCTGAGAAATGGGGCCTGGGATGAGGAACCGGCGGTGTGGAAGAAGGGAGACTGGGACAGGTATGGGTTGGAGAAAATGGGACTGAAGAGATCAAGTTAACAAATAACTGTGAAACTTACTGGCAAAATTTGATTTTGTTTTTCATCCCCTCTACTGCTGATTGCTAGTCTGTATAGAGGATGGCAACCTACTACTGCTATCAGTTACTCCATTTGCTGTGGCAGTGGCTGTAAAGGTTCCAGCCCTGCTGATGACCATTTGGGTGTCAACATGATGCCACATAACAGAATTTGTTTTTTCAGCTTTTTTTTTTTAAAAAAAAGCTCAGGAAATAATATACAAAAAACTAAGCTGAGAGACCGTTATTTAGGTTACAAAGTCAATCACTCAGAAGTTCAGAAATTCCAGAATTAAGGTTGCTTGTGCAACCTTAAATTGGATTCCTTGTGTGTATGCATTGTGATACAAGTCTTTAGTTACACGATCACATATTGTTTTCCCATAGTATTTTGTTTCATTCAGTGCACAGACTGGAAGGTGCTCACTTAATGAGCAACTACGCAGAATTTTGTTTTCTTGTTGCTCGGTGTGTGGGCCTTATTTACCGCACATTATTCAAACCCTGCTCTGAAGGCAGAATGAATTTTCTTGTGGACTATTCTGTGGTGCTTATCACTACTGCTTGAGTGCTCTACAGATATTAATTTTATTTTCACAGCATCCCTATGAGGAGGGTGGTATCCCTTTTTTACAAATGGGAAACTGTGGTAGAGAAACTAAAGTCAAAAGCATTAGTCAATTTTACTATACAACCCTGTTCACCCCTAGAACAGGTCTGACTTGTGCAAAAGTAGTTTTGTGATCATCTAATTAAAGACTACCATAATGCACATGCACAAGGGGGCTGAATTAAGGTTGCGTCTGCATTTCCTACCTTTTGAGTGCTGATTTTGCAAACTTAGTTATTTTGACTTAGCTTTTTGTGTAATATAATATATACAGTGTGTATGTATCTATTTAATGGTGTGTGTATATTGATGTGTATATTTTGTCATAATATAAGTAAACATATTAAAAGTTGGAATAGATCTGAAAATGATAGTTGGTGCTAACATAATAAATACCTACACAAATCTCTGAGCTTATGCTGTGTTCATGAGGATCTGAGAAATTACTTGACTGCTTCTAACCTTTGGCTTTGTCTATAAAAGCACAACTTCTCCCACCTTCGCTTTAGTGTAAGGTCTGTTTGTTGGATTACAGTAAGTCTTTGAGATAACCAAACTGATTAGTTCTGTTTAAGGTAGAGCTGGGGACACTGTCAACTTGGAAGTAATCACCCCCGCCCCCTTTTCCCCTGAAAAACCACACAAGAAGAAAGGCATTTGAGAACAAATGTGAACAGATGAGATTAAAATTGGGGAAGTAATGAGAATTCAACACACACACACAGAGCCATAGAAAAGAGTGAGACTACTGTGAATATCAAAAGACAAGACCTCATTCAGAATAATGGAATAAATAAGAACTAGGGAAGAATGGGTTAACTTTCTCAATAGTGGCATCAACTGTGCTCAGGTTGTTTAAAAGTCCAGGATTGGGTTTCAGCTCAGAATACCTTTTTTTAGTTTGGTTACATTCATTGTGGAGACCAATATTGAAAGCAGTCACCAAAAATGTAAGACAGGTGAACAACATAAAACTGCAAAGTAGTTCTAGTGTTTATTGGACAATAGAATTTGCAGCCACTTTTGAAATAGGTGATAGTGAGAGGTGAACAAAAACAACAGACACTGTGCTGCATGCAGTGATGATTCAGAGTGGCTTGAAAGAAACGTTCTTAGGCGCACAGAGGCAACAGTTCTCCAAGGGTTTTACAGGGGGAAATACCATAGATAGTTGTAGTCAAGGTGCCCCAGACTAGCCTGATCTGACAGAGTTACTGTCCTCTTAAAGGGCAGATGTAGGACCTATATGAACAGGCATTGTAGAGTGGAGTGTGTAGCTTAATAGAGAAAAGAGCCTGGAAGCCGGTGTGAGTCAATCACAGCATCTGAATGAGAGTATGGAGCAGCCCCAACTGAGCCAACAGATTGTGGAACTGAACTCTGGCTTGTGGGAGCTGCAGGCAATATCTAAATACCTTCTACTAGAGAAACATGGGCTAAAGGGGGCACTCAAGGAACTAGGTATGATGAGCCCCATAGAATGAGGTCCATTCCATACAGGTAAATTGGGAATTACTGTATGATTTCATCATTTCCTTACAGTAATTGATACTTTTTACTTTTTTTGCCAGCACAGGCACTAGTAATTTAATCCTTCCACTTGAGCTGACTACTTCAGTGTCCATGGGAACTCCTAATGTGATCAAGCGTCTAGTGCGGTGATACTCAGACCTCAGTGGTTCAGGAGCCAGGGTAGCGATCAACATTACCCAAAAGAGCCACAGCAGGGCGAATTCATTGTTTCATTTACTCTCTTGCTCTCAAATTTTTCTCGCAGCACAATGACTGATCAAGTATTAGTATTTTATCAGCTACAGTTGGTTAATAACGCAGTGAAAGCACCCTGATTAGTTAATAACTTGGATCGGTTAATAAGTAAACCACGCAATGTTCTAATATGTGCCGCAAAGAGCCGCGGGAGATGCATTAAAGGGCTGCTTGTGAGCCTCAGTCCGAATCATGGCTCGAGAGTTCAATGCCAAAGACCCTGGCTTTGACATGTGGCATCCAAAGATCTAGTGTATCACAGCGTTCCAGTCACTCCAGTTGAGCGGGGACTACTGAATTCTCTTTCAAATGAGAGGTTCTTTGTTCCGCAGTAAATGGTGTGGTGATGAATCAATCTGCCCTCTTGAAATTCTTTAACAAATGTTTTAAGCTTTTTATTTGAATAAAAACACCACCAATAATACCGTAAAAGGGCCAGATCCTGCATTGACTTCAGTGCAAGTCTTGAAATAAAATCGAGAGTCAGCAGCACTGCAAGCCTTAAGAATTCCCAAGCCTTGTCTATAGGGCATTGTTCACTCAAAAGGCAGGGGCAATGCAAGGTTCTGAGCACTCTCCTACCAGCCCACCTTGATCTTGATCCGTTCCAGGGAACCCGTCTCAGACAGGGGCCTTAAGTCCACATAACCTGTTCAGTACTCTGTATATCTGCTGAGACTGCCCAATAGATTTCAAGCACAGTAAATTTCCATCATGGTTTTGTGAGGCCCTGGTAATCATCCACCGGGAACTGGAGTATGATTAACATATAACTTTTATGTAAGCCCCTCTGCCTCCTGAAGTAGGGCGTAGGCTGCCCAGGCCTATTCAAAAGCAGTATTTCCTGCTATTATTTATACCGCGTTTCTATTCTCTCTCCTTTCTTAAATTGGAGACAAACTGCATTAAAGTTGCCAACTGATATCGCACTATGAATTTGCTTGCTTTCCTGAACACCGTGTTGCAGCTGCTACTACAAGACCGTTGTGTTAATACAGTGCGCTGGACTATTGCAACATGCTACAATTTTGCAATGAATCAGCTTAACAAAATTGAGATGGTACATTCACTCTTTGTTAAGAAAAATGAAATAGTAAATGTTTGTTTCATGTGGATAAACGGAGTATGGTTCCTGTTAGAATGTCATTCATGTTGTAATTCTGAAGTAAAGTACAACTTGTGCAGTGAACTGACCATGATTTATTCCTCATGTGAAATGCAACTGGAAGATTACATTGGGTTCACAAAGTTCTTCTCGACTGGTATGAGAATAACAAATCACTCGCAGAACCAGAGTTTCATGCACATGCTGTAAAATGGCCTATGTAAAAATGAAATGGTTAAAGGTCCAGATGCTGCAATTCTGTCAGAGTGTAGCACAAGGGTAAGACTGCTGGTTTTCCATATGGAAGCACAGTATCTAATAGATACAGCATCATTTTAAAATAGCCAGGGCTAAAATTTTTTTCTTTCCATGGAAAAACTTATAGAAAGGTGAAAATGTAGAGTCTTTGCCATGTTTGTAGCCATGCTGTCCCTGAGAAGAGGGGGAAGTATGTACCTTTTTGAGGAACAGAACTTGTCCCCTCTATACATGCTTATTGTAGAGGCAGATTCTTTTAATCTCTGAAGTAGCTATATACTGTATCATTATATACGTTATACCCCATTTTAAATATCCATTTTCGGTTTTGTCCCTTTAACTGTGCATTTTAATATGTACCTTTGTACAGTTACAGGGCCAAAATGCAAATTAGAAAATAACAGACCTGCCTCCTGAAGCAAGGTCATTGAACTTTGGAAGACGTAAGCATGGACAGAAAGCCATGGGCATCCTTCACCTGAAGAAACAAAGAAACTGAGCACTTGAGATATGTGAGGGGTCTTGGCCAGATAGTCTGGTCACCCATGCTGGAAAAGGGGCTTGGTGAGAAACGCTTCTTTGAACAAGAGAGTCTAATTTGTTAAATCAGGTTTTAGTCTTAGAAACTTGTTTTTACTTTTGTTTGCTTGTCATCCTTTCTGTCTCTATATCTTATACATGGTATCACTTAATCCTATGTCCTTTTGTTGCATAAACTCTTTTTTACTATAAATCAGTTCAGTGCACTGATTTGAAGGGAAAGGTGTTCACCCCTGTTAAGCTAACAGGCTGCAATGCATTGGGTCTCTAAAAAAGCAATGCTCTCAACTTCAGAGAGTGTTCCAGGAGAGGACTGGATGCTACAGGGCAGACAGTTTGGGGAAAATTTGGAACTGGGAGTGTGTTAGGGTCACCCTGCAGAAAGTAACTGGACAGTGGAAGGCAGGGTGTGACCTGCATGCTCATATGCTGGCAGTTAGTGTCAGGGCTGTGAGCCACAGCAGCATAGCATTTAAGGCACCCACAGTTGCATAGCAGATGGTGGCACACACCTTACTGGTCTGGGTTGAACCCCAAAGTGTCTCAATCCTTCCATTACATAACCTACAGCTATGCCTTTTTCAAGTGTGAGACTTGTTGCTCCAGAGAATTGTATAGTATGAATTTTCAGAAGGATTGTTTTCACTGTGGAGCATTTATTTTACTGTCAAAGTGACACAGCTCAGTTGAAAAACTGAGTCATCAGTGAATTAAATACCATATGGTCCCTGTCATGAAAAATGATTTATTACCCCAGGATAACAGCTTTGGTATAGTTAAGAGAACATCTGAGTAAATAATAAAGATTAAGGGCATTTGCAATGATGAGAACTTATTGGTTTTTGCTGTTGTGTGAGGTTTTCTGGTTTTGATTATAAAATCTGTTCTCTATCAAGCGTTGTGATGGTGTTCTGACAAGTCTATAAAAAGATTGTTTTGAAAGGAAAAAGTCTTAAGCTGTAAATATCAGCCAACTCAAAAGTTACTTCAGCAGTCTGAAAGTCCAGATATCTAAATGCTTTGTCCAAACTTCTGAGGTCTTTCTCAGTGATACAATCCAACCTTCTTCCTTTAACCAAGCTATATCCTTTTTGTTTTCACCCACCCTGTCCATATGCTGAAGTTCTTATAAACTTTCTCTCCATTTTCTTATTTCCTCCCTTCATCCAGAACCAGGACACCTTCTTTTTCACCCCATCCCCAATCAGTCAATTTCTCTGATCCTAAATCCACCATATCTCTAGCCCCCAAAGATCTTTTTTTCTTCCCACCCACTTCCTGATTACTACATTAATATTACCATAAATCATGTGTCTTAAATCACATAGACATAAGAAGGCAAGGTACTTGTCCTTAGGCGCATACAATCCCAATCAGTATAGCTGAGTAAGAATGTGAGTTGCTGGTGGGTTGGGGTAATGGGTCACGGAATATTGCTCTTGGGAAGGGGGGAAACAGACTTACTTTTGTTCTGTGTGTTACTCCATTTATATGTATAATATCTACTTTTTTTGAGGGGGGGCAGGTTTCTTGGGGACAAAATGGGCAGGTGAGAATTTGAGTGAATAGCACCATAATGATTCTCCATATGCCTTCTAATTTTCATGTTCCATCTGTAGTCTCTAGGTTTGTCACTGCCTTTGCTCTCCTATGGGTGAGTTATTGCATATGCTGGAGGTTCCCTATGCTGTGGGTCCCTCTTCTGCCAGGAAGCATCGACCGCCCTGGGGAAGGAGGACTCACTGGAACTTGGAACAAGGCTTGATGCCAGCAGCTGGTCTATCTTAGACAGATGCTTGATGCCACCTTGGTATCCCAGTCGCCTCTTCAGTGAGTGGAGTGACACGGAACTGCCCTAATCATGAAATGGTACCAAAATGTTGGATTGTACATTGGATAACTTTAAACAAACTCCTTGCCAATTTTTGCAAAATACAAATATTCTTGAAATAGAGTGAAATTAGCAGGCAAATATGATAATAGCTGAAAATAATTGTGTGCCGGGGCACCAGATCTAAGAGTAGTGACAGGATGTCTGCTCCTAAGCTTTCTTTCCACTGTTACATAGAACAGTGGCAACCAGGTGGAAGAAAGAGTTTAAAACCTTCCGTTATTAACAGCCCCCAACTCTTTAAGCACAGAATTAAGCACATCCTTTAGTGTTTTGCGGGATCTGGGCCAAGGTGTTCAGCACTTGGCAGCATCGAGCCCACCGTTAGGCAGGCATGTGCCCAAGAGCAGCCTGAAAAGGAAACAATTCAATTTGGAGATTAATTCCAACCTGATGTCCAGAAAGCCTGGTATGTGGAAGCAACCTACCAAGAAGATACTACCTGTGTCAGGATTTCAATATTCTACTGCGGCTTGAAAAAGAAACAATCACTGTATTTGTATACAGTGTTTAATGCAAAACCAACTCTTACTGTGACTGTTTTTATTACAGCCCCTGTCATTTACATCTATTTAAATATCGACATGCAGACAGGAGAGAATGTAGATGAATTGTATGGTGTGTGTCACATACACTATTGTCAAGGTTCCTCCCCCACTCTGAACTCTAGGGTACAGATGTGGGGACCTGCATGAAAAACCTCCTAAGCTTATCTTTACCAGCTTAGGTCAAAACTTCCCCAAGGTACAAAATATTACCCCTGTTATCCTTGGAATGGCCGCTACCACCACCAAACTAATACTGGTTACTGGGGAAGAGCTGTTTGGACGCGTCCTTCCCCCCAAAATACTTCCCAAAACCTTGCACCCCACTTCCTGGACAAGGTTTGGTAAAAAGCCTCACCAATTTGCTTAGGCGACTACAGATCCAGACCCTTGGATCTTAAGAACAATGAACAATCCTCCCAACACTTGTACCCCCCCTTTCCTGGGAAATGTTGGATAAAAAGCCTCACCAATTTGCATAGGTGACCACAAACCCAAACCCTTGGATCTGAGAACAATGAAAAAGCATTCAGTGTTTTACAAGAAGACTTTTAATAAAAAATAGAAGTAAATAGAAATAAAGAAATCCCCCCTGTAAAATCAGGATGGTATATATCTTACAGGGTAATTAGATTCAAAAAAATAGAGAACCCCTCTAGGCAAAACCTTAAGTTACAAAAAAGATACACAGACAGAAATAGTTATTCTATTCAGCACAATTCTTTTCTCAGCCATTTAAAGAAATCATAATCTAACACATACCTAGCTAGATTACTTACTAAAAGTTCTAAGACTCCATTCCTGTTCTGTCCCCGGCCAAGAGGACTACAGACAGACCCTTTGTTACTCTCCCTCCTCCCAGCTTTTTTAAGTATCTTGTCTCCTCATTGGTCATTTTGGTCAGGTGCCAGCGAGGTTACCTTTAGCTTCTTAACCCTTTACAGGTGAGAGGAGCTTTCCCCTGGCCAGGAGGGATTTCAAAGGGGTTTACCCTTCCCTTTATATTTATGACACGCCCCCCAAATCTCAGCTAGGGTGAAACACTGGCTGGGATTTCTTCCTGGAGCTCTAGGAAAACAGAGTTAATAAGACACATGCATCTCTAAATATACTACCAAGTACATAAAGACTAACAATATTTTCCACATCTCAAGGACGATTTTAACCAGTTGATTCTGGGAAACTTTCACGGGAGAGTGCATCAGCCACTTTGTTAGAAGCTCCTGAGATGTGTTGGATGTCGAAATCAAAATCTTGGAGAGCTAAACTCCACCGAAGAAGTTTTTTGTTAGTTTCTTTGACGGTGTGAAGCCACTTTAGTGCAGCATGGTCGGTTTGCAGGTGGAAACGCCGTCCCCAAACATATGGGCGTAGCTTTTCCAGAGCGTAGACAATGGCATAACATTCTTTTTCAGTGACTGACCAGTTGCTTTCCCTCTCAGACAGTTTTTTGCTGAGAAACACTACAGGGTGGAATTCTTGATCAGGTCCTTTCTGCATTAAAACTGCTCCCACACCACGCTCGGATGCATCTGTGGTTACTAGGAACGGTTTGTCAAAGTCTGGGGCCCTTAGTACAGGGTCAGACATGAGTGTCGCTTTAAGCTTGTTAAAGGCCTTCTGACACTTTCCGGTCCACTGAACAGCATTTGGCTGTTTCTTTTTGGTTAGGTCTGTCAGTGGGGCAGCGATTTGGCTGTAGTGCGGTACAAATCGTCTGTAATAACCGGCCAAGCCTAAGAAGGATTGAACCTGTTTCTTTGACTTTGGGACAGGCCACTTTTGGATAGCATCCACTTTGGCCTGTAGGGGGCTGATAGTTCCTTGACCCACCTGGTGTCCAAGGTAAGTCACTCTGTTTAGGCCTATTTGACACTTCTTAGCCTTAACAGTTAGTCCTGCCTCCCTTATGCGCTCAAGGACTTTTTGTAGATGTTCCAGGTGGTCTGCCCAGGAATCCGAAAATATGGCCACATCGTCAAGGTAGGCGACTGCATATTCTCCTAATCCCGCTAGGAGACCATCTACAAGTCTTTGGAAAGTGGCGGGTGCATTTCGCAGCCCGAAAGGGAGTACATTAAATTCATACAGCCCGAGATGTGTGATGAAGGCTGACCTTTCCTTGGCAGATTCATCTAGCGGTACCTGCCAGTACCCCTTGGTTAAGTCCAAGGTAGAGATGAACTGGGCCCTTCCCAGTTTCTCTAATAGTTCATCTGTGCGTGGCATGGGATAGTTGTCTGGGCGAGTTACAGCATTTAGCTTCCGGTAGTCCACGCAAAAACGTATTTCCCCATCTGGTTTGGGAACTAGAACCACTGGAGATGCCCATGCACTTTCAGAGGGGCGGATTACACCCATCTGTAACATATCCTGGATCTCCCGTTCTATAGCAGTTTTAGCTTGAGGAGACACCCGGTAAGGTTGGACCCTAATTGGGTGAGCATTACCTGTGTCAATGGAGTGGTATGCCCGTTCAGTCAGTCCTGGGGTGGCTGAGAACGTTGGCGCGTAGCTAGTGCACAGCTCCTGGATCTGCTGTCGCTGCATACGCCCAAGGGTCATGGAGAGGTTCACCTCTTCCACACCACCAGCACATTTCCCTTCGTAGTAGACACCTTCAGGCCACTCAGCGTCGTCTCCTCCCTGGGCTGTAAACTGACAAACCTTTAATTCTCTGGAATAAAAGGGCTTTAGAGAATTAATATGATACACCTTAGGCTTTCGGTTGGAGGTGGGGAATGCTATGAGATAATTAACAGCTCCCAGGCGCTCCTGGACCGTGAATGGCCCTTCCCACGATGCTTCCATTTTATGGGCCTGGAGTGCCTTTAAGACCATGACCTGGTCTCCTACTTTGAAGGAACGCTCTCTGGCATGTTTATCATACCAGGCTTTTTGCTCTTTTTGAGCATCCTGTAAGTTTTCTCTAGCAAGGGCTAAAGAGGTTCGGAGGGTGTTTTGTAGGTTGGTTACAAAGTCCAGAATGTTAGTTCCTGGAGAAGGTGTAAATCCCTCCCATTGCTGCTTCACCAACTGCAATGGCCCCTTAACCTCACGGCCATATACAAGTTCAAATGGGGAAAACCCTAAACTGGGATGTGGTACAGCTCTGTAGGCAAAGAGCAACTGCTGCAATACTAGGTCCCAATCATTGGAGTGCTCATTTACGAATTTACATATCATGGCCCCCAAAGTTCCATTAAACTTCTCCACCATGCCATTTGTTTGATGATGGTAAGGAGTGGCAACCAAGTGATTTACCCCATGAGCTTCCCAAAGGTTTTTCATAGTTCCTGCCAGGAAACTAGTCCCTGCATCTGTGAGGATGTCGGAGGGCCAACCTACCCTGGCAAAAATGTCTGCTAGTGCCTGGCACACACTTTTAGCCCTGGTGTTGCTTAGAGCTACTGCTTCCGGCCATCGGGTGGCAAAATCCATGAAAGTCAGTATGTACTGCTTTCCTCTGGGTGTCTTTTTCGGAAAAGGACCCAGAATATCCACAGCTACTCGCTGAAATGGAACTTCAATGATGGGGAGTGGCTGGAGAGGAGCTTTGACCTGGTCTTGGGGTTTTCCCACTCTTTGGCACACCTCACAAGACTGGACATAGGTAGAAACATCCTTGCCCATTCCCTCCCAGTGGAATGACCCCCCCAAACGGTCTTTGGTCCTGTTCACCCCAGCATGGCCACTAGGGTGATCATGGGCTAAGCTCAAGAGCTTGGCCCGGTATTTAGTTGGAACTACCAACTGTCTCTGAGGATGCCAGTCTTCCTGGTGTCCCCCAGAAAGAGTTTCCTTGTATAAAAGTCCTCTTTCTACAACAAACCTGGATCGATTAGAAGAGCTGAGAGGCGGTGGGTTGCTCCGTGCCGCCGTCCAAGCTCTCTGGAGGCTTTCATCTGCTTCCTGTTCGGTCTGGAACTGTTCCCTTGATGCTGGAGACATCAGTTCCTCATGGGATTGTGGACCTAGGCTTGGTCCCTCTGGAAGCGATATAGGGGATGGAGCTGTTTCTGTTGACTGTGAACCGCTCTCCGCTGGTGCACTATGTTGGGATTCAGGCTCCGGCTGAGCCTCTTGTGTAGGGTTATCGGCTGCTGCCAGTTCAGGTTCGGTGGGGCCCTCTGGTGTTGAGGTTGCAAGTACTGGATTCAGTGCTGACACGGGGTCTGGTGTTGGTTGTTCGGCTGGTTCCGGTTCTGGGACTGGTTCCGTCTGGGTCTCTGGGACTGGATCCACTACTGCTGTTGCAGACATTGGCCTGGGGTCCAGGTCCATCACCTCTGACTGAGTCCTGATAGAAGTTTCCGGAACAGAGCTAGGCCTCACGGCTTGTTTAGCCTGGTTGCGGGTGACCATTCCCACCCTCTTGGCCTGCTTCACATGATTGGCCAAGTCTTCCCCCAACAGCATGGGGATGGGATAATCATCATAGACTGCAAAAGTCCACATTCCTGACCAGCCCTTGTACTGGACAGGCAACTTGGCTGTAGGCAAATTGAAAGAGTTGGACTTGAAGGGTTGAATCGTCACTTGGATCTCTGGGTTGATTAAATTGGGGTCCACTAAGGAAGCATGGATAGCTGACACTTGTGCTCCGGTGTCCCTCCACGCGGTGACCTTCTTCCCACCCACACTCACAGTTTCCCTCCGCTCCAAGGGTATCTGGGAGGTATCTGGGCCTGTGGACCTCTGGTGTGATTCCGGTGCAATGAACTGTAATCTGTTGGGGTTCTTGGGGCAGTTGGCCTTTACATGCCCCAGCTCGTTACACTTAAAACATCGTCCAGCTGACGGGTCACTGGGGCGAGGAGGGTTGCTGGAGAACGGGGTGGTGGGACGATAAGGGGTCTGGAGGGTTCTTTGGGAGGTAGGTGGGGCTTTGGGCGGCCCCCGGTAATAGGGTGTGGTCTGGGGTGGTCCCTTCTGGTCTCCGCTCCAACTGCGACCAGTTTTCTTCTTCTCTGCCACCTCCACCCATCTGGCTCCAATCTCTCCTGCCTCAATTACAGTTTTGGGTTTCCCATCTAGGATGTATCTTTCTATTTCCTCAGGAACACCCTCTAAGAATTGTTCCATTTGCATTAGGAAGGGCAAATTTACTGGAGATTCAACACTTGCTCCTGATATCCAGGCATCCCAATGTTTTACAATGTGGTAGGCATGTCGGGTAAATGACATGTCTGGTTTCCACCTTAGGGCTCTGAACCTCCGACGAGACCGCTCGGGTGTTATCCCCATTCTGACTCTCGCCTTGGATTTAAACAGTTCATACTTGTTCATGTGTTCTTTAGGCATTTCAGCTGCCACCTCAGCTAAGGGTCCACTGAGCTGCGGCCTCAGCTCTACCATGTATTGGTCAGTAGAGATGTTGTACCCAAGGCAGGCCCTTTCGAAGTTTTCTAGGAAGGCCTCAGTATCATCACCTGCCTTGTAGGTGGGGAACTTTCTGGGATGGGAAGTGGTACCTGGAGAAGGATTGCTAGGGTTTGTTGGTATATTCTGCTGGGCCTTTATCCTCTCCATCTCCTCCACATGCTTCCTCTCTTTTTCCTTCTCCTCCTCCACATGCTTCCTCTCTTTTTCCTTCTCCTCCTCCACATGCTTCCTCTCTTTTTCCCTCTCCTCCTCCACATGCTTCCTTGCCTCCATTTCCCTCTTGTGGGCAGCCTCTTGGTGTTGTTCTGCCTCCCTTTCTTGTTCCTTCTTCAGCTGCATGAGTTCTATCTGTCTTTCATGTTCCCTTTGTTTTTCCTCAGCCTGAAATTTGGCTAATTCCAGCTGTAGTCGAGCTGAGGATTTGGCCATTCTAACCTCTCTGTTTTTAACTAACTTTACACCCGAGGTTTAGAAATAAACAAACAAAACTTGGCTGTAAAATTTTGCTGTGCTGGAATAGAATACCTATTCTCTGATAGTGATTGTCAGCCTACAGAAAAAGACAATTCCCTTGTCTCTGCTATGGGCCCAAATTAAAGCAAAAAACCTCCAACTACTTGGAAACCTGCTTACCCAGCCCAAAGAAGAAAAAAAATTTCTTTTCAAACCTGTGCTCCTTGTAAAAAAAAAAAAAAAATCAAAATCCTAAAAAAAACCCTGCCACTTTTGTCTCCAGGCAGATGGGTAGAGCACACACCCCCTATTTACTTTTAGGAAGAAAAGAAAAAAAAAAACCTCTGGGTTGGAAGACTGTGAATTTCCCTGCAGGAGTTAAGTACCCTGCCTCCAGGCAAAGAAAATCTGCAATTCACAAGATAATCCCCTTTTGTCTCTGCTTGGCCACAAAGCAGAGAGAAACCAAGCTGCTTTCAGTTTCAAAGCTGCCTTCTGGACTTCCTAAAAATTCCTTTTTAAAATCTGTATTTCTAGTTCAAAAAATCTCAACTGGATCTCAAAATGATTTCAGGTTAATCCCACCACTGTGCCACCATGTCAAGGTTCCTCCCCCACTCTGAACTCTAGGGTACAGATGTGGGGACCTGCATGAAAAACCTCCTAAGCTTATCTTTACCAGCTTAGGTCAAAACTTCCCCAAGGTACAAAATATTACCCCTGTTATCCTTGGAATGGCCGCTACCACCACCAAACTAATACTGGTTACTGGGGAAGAGCTGTTTGGACGCGTCCTTCCCCCCAAAATACTTCCCAAAACCTTGCACCCCACTTCCTGGACAAGGTTTGGTAAAAAGCCTCACCAATTTGCTTAGGCGACTACAGATCCAGACCCTTGGATCTTAAGAACAATGAACAATCCTCCCAACACTTGTCCCCCCCCTTTCCTGGGAAATGTTGGATAAAAAGCCTCACCAATTTGCATAGGTGACCACAAACCCAAACCCTTGGATCTGAGAACAATGAAAAAGCATTCAGTGTTTTACAAGAAGACTTTTAATAAAAAATAGAAGTAAATAGAAATAAAGAAATCCCCCCTGTAAAATCAGGATGGTATATATCTTACAGGGTAATTAGATTCAAAAACATAGAGAACCCCTCTAGGCAAAACCTTAAGTTACAAAAAAGATACACAGACAGAAATAGTTATTCTATTCAGCACAATTCTTTTCTCAGCCATTTAAAGAAATCATAATCTAACACACACCTAGCTAGATTACTTACTAAAAGTTCTAAGACTCCATTCCTGTTCTGTCCCCGGCCAAGAGGACTACAGACAGACCCTTTGTTACTCTCCCTCCTCCCAGCTTTTTTAAGTATCTTGTCTCCTCATTGGTCATTTTGGTCAGGTGCCAGCGAGGTTACCTTTAGCTTCTTAACCCTTTACAGGTGAGAGGAGCTTTCCCCTGGCCAGGAGGGATTTCAAAGGGGTTTACCCTTCCCTTTATATTTATGACAACTATATGTAAAATAGGCAAGGAAAGTATTATTATTAAGGTTGCCTTACTCTTTCCATTATAAGACTTTGTTTTCAGTTGCTTAATGCTTTCCCAAACTTTCAATGTTCAAGCTGAAATTTTCCAAGCCTCAAGATGAAATTTTTTTGGAAAAAAAATATTCAGCAATTTCTGAGAATGGGACCAAGGAAAATACGTTTTGCTTATGGTTTTTTGTCAAGGCTTACTTTGAACAACTCTAGTGCCCCCATACCTTGCAGTAGGGACTTGAAATTTGGCAAGAGGATGGCCTTTGTGTCAGGGATGTGCTTTTGGCCATCTCTATGAAAATCTGCCCAAAGATGACAACTTTATAAGGCTTTAAAAAATTGCATTTCACATGTGATCAGTAGAGACTTGTTTGACTATAGTAGTAGCTAAAATCTTTTTTCAATTTTGCTTTTTTTAAAACCTAGGAGATTACAGAAGGAAAACTGTATTAAAAGAGCAACAATACTGTAAAATCAAGCATTTAAATTCGGACATACCTGTGCAATGTTGTCAGCCCCCCCCCCGCCATGTGTATGCATTATGATATAGTCTTCAGCTAAATGTTAATGTACTATTCTTCCCCAAAAGACCTGTGCCTCATTCAGTGGACAGGATGGAACTATTCTGGGGATGAATCAAGGTTATACAGTAAAGAAGGTTGTGATCTGAAGACCCCCATCTCATTTGTTCCTGAAGTTTGGAGGTGTAGTGTAGTGAGTGAAGCAGGAGACTGCGGGAAAGGGAAGAGTAGTCTCATGGTCAAGGCAATTGAATGCAACCCTGGAGAATCCTTTGATACTGAGTTCCTGTGTGATGCTAGGTAAATCACTTAAACCACATTTTCACAGGTGCTTACTAGTTGTATGTTCCTCAGCAGAAATGCTGAGTATTCACAGCTGTAACTGAAGTCAATTGGAATGGTGTTTTGAGCACATCAAGTGCTATATAATGCCCAGTACTCTGAAAAATCAGGTCCTAGGTGTCTGAAATTGGGCACCCAAAATCAGTGGAAACTTCTGGCCTCAATCTCTCTGCCTCAGTTTCCCATCTGTAAAATGGAGATAATAGCATCCACTCACCTCATAGACATCTTATGAAAATAAAATTAATATTTGTGAAGCCCTCAAACTATAGTGATAAGTGCCATAGGAAAGCGTAAAAGGAAATTAATAATTCTGTCTTCAGAGTGCAGTAAGCAAGCTGGGAGGGGTAGGCACACACCAATATTTTGCTTTCTTCCCATGATTCAATTAGGTTGCTCAGGAGGAAAGCACCTTCTATCCTGTGCACCAAATGAGGCAAGGGTACTGTGGCAAAAATAGCACAGAATCATGTAACGAAAGACTGTAGCATAATACATATGCATCAGGGGACTGAACTAAGATTATAGCTAAGATTATATAGGCTACCTTGATACAAGCATTTCCTGGATCTGCAACCTTAATGTTCTTTTAATGTAATATTCTGTTTACACATAAATACATTTTTTCTTCTATGTGAATAACACAACATTTAGTTGCAAATAGCCCAAGTTTTAAGTACAACTATGTTTTCTATTTAGAATAAATGTAATAGCCACAATTCTGTAGTATAACTTGAAGGAATCTATATACTGTATGTTTCTTTCAGGTAAAATATGATCCTGTAGGAATTATTTTTTCCTGTTATGCTTTAAGTTTCTCAGATCTGATTCTCTTAGATACAGTTCAGGGGATTTCTGTGATGTGATTTAAAAATACAAACGTCTGATTCTCTAGATGTGTATTTTTTCTCTTCCCTACCTCCCCCCCCACCCCGTCGTGGGTGGGTGGGTGGGTGTGGGTGTGTGTGAGAGAAAGGGTAAGGTGTGGTAAGGTTATAGGGGAATTAAACTCATCTTTATATAGACCTTCTTTGATGATAACAAAACAGTACCATAATTTGTGTTCTGTCCATCATTTCCCATGATTCAGGGCCACTTGATCATATTAATATTTTAAATCACTGTGCGTGTAATACATAATGACATCATCCTAATGAAAATACTCAATGGGGATGCTCCCCTGGGCCCCATGTACAATAGGTGAGCTTGCAATATTCCATGTGGATCTGATTATTATTGAAATGATGTCCAGCAGGGATGCTGAAGTTTCTCAGGTTCTTGCACCAAACAACGTGATAATATCTCCCTTTCTGTTCCTTGCCTTTTCATGCATACTCACTTTGACAGGCATCACGGGAATCACCAAGGCAGCAGATGGTTTGTGCACAGTTCCCTCAAGCATAAAACAACATTTCTGTACTTGTTGTCAGGACCTTAAATTGCACACTGTTCTATTTGATTATTTTCAAACTCTGGATTGGCCGTAGGGGCTCAGAGGAGAAATATTTGCATACCATGAAGTGGGGGAGAAAGGCTGAATTAAAGTGGCAAGCAACTGGATTGAAACTAAACCCTAGGTAAAAGTCAGATATACTAATGCTTCACCTCCCTTGGATTTTATTATTTTCCACCAAAGCAATGACCCCTAATCAGATTAAAAAGTATCTAGGTTGAGCATAGTTATTTGTCAATCAAATGAATACACAAGGGGTTTAGTTATATAAAAACATAAAACTGAAAATTGGCAAAACTCTAACATGTAAACCTTAACTATTGAAGTTCAAATGTGACCTAAAGAATACAAATATAAATGAGTTCCTTGAGCATAATGTTATTCCATTGCATATCAAGTTAATGTAATGTATTAATTCCTTACTGGAAAGCCCTATCCATTTTAAAAATTCAATTTGGTATGCAGGACTTTTTTCAAGACTCAGTAGATAATGTCAAGTTTAAATCTGTATGTGAGGCTGGAGAGATCGGCATTCAGTTGGAGCTGTGGAAGGCTGAAGGAAAGATTTATAAGCCTACTGGGTTAAAACAAATTTGTTTAATTTGTTTTTTCCTCCGAGCGCCAAATTTCAACAACTTTAGCAGCTTGCACATTCGAAGTTACTTTGAAGAAAGATAAAATGTTTGATACAGAAATTATAAAAATGGCTTGAAAAAAAGGGTCATTATTTCCAGGAGGAAGGAAAATAGTGAAGAAAATGTTTTAGAAATGATGGGAACAAGTGTGTAATAGGGCTGTGAAAAACTAATGTACGAGTTCTCATTACCACATGAATTTTAATCTTAGCCTGAATGGTTTCCCTCTAAGCACAAATCCATACTCAATCAAAGTGCTGGGTTTTCTGAGTCATCACCCTCTCACCGTAGCATGTGGGAATTACAGTAATAAAACACACCATTTTATGCATCTTCATCAGTTTCTGTACAGCACATCAACTTAACTGCCAGCGCCAAACTTTTTTTTAATTTTATCAGGGGAAGGGCTGAAGGAGCTGAAGACTTTGACTTCAAATGATTTTTTGAGTTTTATAGGTCACAGTTGTGTTATTGACCATTGGTGGGAGTGTTAGTTGGTGCTAGGGGATGTCCCCTATAGCATTTTAGTAATTATCCTTAGATTAGATCTTAATGAGGATACTTAGAAAATGCTTTGGCTGGATTAAGTTTCGTACTTAATCATTAGCTCCTGTTAACTGCTTCTGAACTTCTGCTGCCTCTTCTGCACATTTCTATAACCGTAACCAAAGAGTGTTCCTTGGTAAGCAGGATACAGAATGGCAAGAATGTGCTATGCTTATGGAGAGGTATTTGGACAACTGGTATATTTGATCAGTAACGGAATTGGGCCAAAAACTTGAGTGCCAAGGTCCTGAGTTTGGTATGCTGTGAATTGGACCTACAAATTTACCCTAATTATGAGATCATCAATAAAAAGGGAGTGAAAGTTCATAGTGATTCAATAACAAATGTTGATGTTAAAAGGTACAAAAGTGAGACAGACTGAACTAGCCAAACAAAAAGGCCTACTGATAAAATTCAAGGACTATGTTAAAATCATGCTTGGTAAACAAGAAAAGTGGAACCAGAAAGCAATGAACCAAAACTGGTGAGTCGGAAATTAGGCCTAATTGGTGGACAAAATAATGAGAGGATGGACTAATTTACCTATCGCTCCCTTTTGGCGTCCTGAAAAACAAACTTTGGAAAAGTTTGTCTGATTGAAAATTGGCTAATGGAGCAAGCTTCACCATCATGGCTGCCACCCCCACCATCTCCTGTGACCTCAGGCCTCTGTCATTCTGATCCTCAGATGCCCTGACCAGACCAGGCCAAAGACAGGGACCCAGATGACATCGACACTTCTACCAGCTCTGGCTGAATCCCAAAAACCACATGGGATATGAGGCTGTCTCCCCGCTGTGTCTTCTTTCCTATCTCTCTCTCATTTTTCCTTCTCTTTTAATAAGAGGCTCGCTGAGCTAGCCATGACTGTATATTTTGCAACACCATTATAAACCTGTGACCAGAAAGAAACTGCTAAATGTAAAGCCCTAAGCAACTCAATGCTGGTACAAGTTTGCTAGGTCTCGGGTACTGTGCCTGTGGTGTTCCAGCAGTGAGGTTGCAGGCAAGAGTCAACACCAGGGACAGAAGCTGCATTTTTCTATTTTTGCTGTTCTGTTCTCTCTCCTTTTGTGTGGGTTTTTTTTTCTAGGAGAAGAGATCAGACCTCAACAACAGCAGCTCCAGCATCAACAAACTTCGTTTCTTTTCTCCAAAAGGATAATTATTTCCATAGAAGAGACTGTCGGGGAAAGGTTCTAAAAACTCTCTCTCTCCAGTTAAAGAAACAGGGAACAAGGGATGCTGTTAAAATGAAAGCCTTACTTAATACTTTAATTGTTTTCTTGTATCTCTTTAATAAAATGTTAAAAGGATTTTTAATCGTATGTTTGCCATGGTACCAAGCAGGCTAAGGTCTCTCTGGATCAAACCTTGGACTTTCTTTAAAACTGTTTAATGTTGGACAATGACTGGGTTATGTTGACATCTTTGACTCTTTGAGCTATATGTGCCATCTAAATTAATACCACAGATCAAGTATTTCCCCCAACTCTCCATGCTAGTAGGTGTCAACATCTTAGAAGTTGTAATTCAGTAATTGTTGTTTCCAAACGCATCACTTCTGGGAATGGTACCATGTTGTTGACTAAAAGGGACATTTAAGAAACTGGCTTTTAGAATTCTCTCTAAAGAGGAACTAAAATTGTGGTGGCCCACAGTATCCTGGGGTAACAGGTGTGTGGGTTGGTTATAGGCATATATTGTCCTTGATCTTAGCCTGATGATCCCATTTATGCCTGTTATGTTGGAGGGAGGTAGGAGTTGAAACAACATGCTATTTACTAAATGCTGCATGGTAGTTGTAGAGTAAGATGAATACCACAGGTACTCCAGCAAATATATAAATGATTTGATTAGTTTCTCACCCCATTTGTGTTTGTAATCCATGAATGTTATGGTGAATGGGAACAGGCAGGAGTATTAACAGAAACAACAATTTTTCAGCAAATTTTCAGAGAAAGTGAATTTTAGATTGGATTTAGATAGGAAATGTGGTTCTAAATTACACTGATCCAGCCAAGTCACATGGGTATGTTTGTTCTGCTCGATCAAAAATCAATACAGTTCAGACTTCAGATACCATATATTTTCAGTCCAGAGCTCAGTAAATAAACTGTAGAATTTGAGAAGTGAATTTTAAAGGCTCTCACCTTGAAGGAGCTAATATGGAGTCAAAGCTTCTCTCAGCCTCATTCAGATGAGGGATTTGAATGCACATCTTCTACCTCCTAGGTGCAAATCACCAGGCTACAGAGTCCTATTCTTGGCACAATGAATATTGAAGGATATCTGAGCCAGACTGCTGCCGATGCTGCACACTGACTCAAAGGAGTTGGGGGGACTATGACGTTAATCTTTGCTACCTTGTGCTGATATATCATATGACCACTGTCTGAGCATGGTGCTTATCAGGCTTGTGCAGGTGGGCAGGAGGAGGTGGTGCTATCTCCGTTTGCGCCACAAAATGGCTAACTGCATAGCGATGCTGGCCTGTTCGGAGCATATGCATGACTATATAGCTCTCTTGAAGCATACTCTTTCGCCAGAGCTAGAGAGAGAGGGGGAAAAAGATTGTGACTTCCAGACTTCTTCAAGGGCCATACAGCAATGTGCTGTCCTTTACTTGGGGACAGACCACAGTGTCCAAATCTAGCTGTTTTGTAAGTAGATTTTTTTCCTGTTTCTTAGGATCTCCCTCTCTCTGATCCAGAGGGAATTTTGTGTGGCTGTTCTCAAAAGAAGTAATTGCTGGAAGTGCTACCAATGTACTAACTGCAGAGCGGACAATGCAGATAGCAATGTGACCAGCAATCAAAAAATCCCCCCACAGAAATTGGAGAATGGAGTTGTCTTGTATCTTGAATCCCCATTTCTCTTGCATGTTAATTCGGTCCAGTGCCTCTGTACCACAGTGAGACACAGAACCCAATCGATCCTTTTTCAGAGGATTACCACTTATCAAAATGGGATGTGCGTTGTTGGCAGCTCTTGTGAGGCCATTACAAGTCCTGTAATGCTTAGATTTTCTTAAAGCCCTGGAGTCACGTGACTATGTGAGAATCTCTGCTTCCATTTAAAATAAAAAAAATAAGATTTCTGTAACTATGAGGGGTAAGATAGCTTGAAAAAGTGAACCCTAAAGGCACAAACATCAGAAGCTAAATCAGCTCAAAAGGAATTATATTTTCAATATATTATGACTTCTTCAACCAATTTTAGTGTTTGACCCATGACTTTTGAATGTATGTGGCTGTCAAACACTGCCAGACTGTACACTCTGTAAGCACGTTCTACTGGAACAAATCTGTTAACATTAGGATTGTGGGTCACACGAATCATCTGATGAGGAGTGCTTGATATGTACAATCACAGGATCGCCCATGCACCTTCTGTTTTTAAAATTGCACAGCTACTTGCATTACATGTACTTTGGCCTTGTGTTAGATCCCCACGGTATTCATAAACGTGGCACAGAAATCACCTTTTATAAGTCAATTCACAAAGTATTTAAGGTCCATTATTGATAGGAGTGTCTACTCCTGTGCTCCCAAAGTGATTTTAATAGCCCTTAATGAAAAAGGAGACTATAACCTACTCAGGCTGTAAAATTTGCACGTCAGTGCCTAGGGGGAATGCTAAGAGTATTGACACAACTTTGTTTTAAAAGTAATTTCTTTGATATTCCTATGTTTATGATACTATGTAATATTAGTACATTCAAAGCCTGTAGGAAGCTTTCCTTTCTATATAGAACTTAATGAGACCAAAAAGACAGAATTTTTGGATACTATTAACAGGAGGCAACCAGACTGAGAAACTGTCGGACAAATTCCAACGGGAGAAGATAGCATCTCAAGATCTTAGTTATAGATAGTCAGAATGATCTTGACTCGGGGTTCAAAGGAAATTTACTCTATTTTTTTGTAATGAACATCATTCAATTTCCCTTTATGGGTTTTCTTTGTAGTAAACCGCAGGTTTCTATAGGATATACTATATGATATGGTTTAAAAATGGAGTCAGCATAAGTGCAGGACTTTTATTTTTAAATTTTAATATGCGTTCTACACAATGGCTTGACAGTAGCAGTGAGGAACTGAGGAAATTGTGAAACAGTTTTCTGTTGATATTTTCAGATTTCTAAGAATGCTGTGATTAGCCTGTGATACATTTCTATGTTTGCTTTACACAGCTGCGCTAAAATAATATTTTGCTCTATTTGATTGTGGGAAAGATCTTCTCATGATCCAGGCCAAGAGAGTGAGTGTTTTGGAATTGGGAGGAAGGAGGCCATTCCTTATGGGAAGGCTAGTTTGATGACTCTCTCTGAAATGGAGAGCAGTGAATGAAGCACTCCTGGGCCACTCCAGAGAGATGAATGTGATGTAATGTCCCTTTAAAAACCAACCAACCTTTCCAGAACACAGTAAGAACTGTCCCAGAGTATTCCCCGAGGGCAGGGGGAAGTGGCTGTTGGTGGAGATCTCTGCAGAGGCTGTTACTTGAATTCCCCCTCACCTTCTTGTTCTCGATGCTGCTTTTGGAGTTGTGGTGGGCAATAAAGTGAGGTCACCTGTGTTGCCTTACAGTCCAGTGCTGGAGTGTGTTCTGGCTGGGGACTTTGTGTCACACAATGAGGACTGAAACATGCTCCTGCAATCCGGGCACGTCTTTCACTTTCTGGTGAGTCTGGGATCTCCAAATTTCCTGACCTTTCTAGTGATGCTCCTGAAGTGAAAATGAACTGAAAATCTAAAACAATATATATGGGACATTTTCACCACCATTCATCCTCTATTGTGCTTATCTGCTTCATTGTTTTGTGCAGACAAGTGCTGCTGCTTACATATTGTGCCCTTGATCTGTGCATCCACTGATGTCCGTGGTAGCTCTGTATATGGGTTTAGAGAGTAATACATTGTCCAGACAGAAAACTCCTGAAGATTTCAACACCTTCCTAGATCGTATGGAGTACACAAGCAAAAGAGGTATATGATATGCATTCAGCTGGCAGGTCTAATTTTATGTCAACCAGTCTTGGCAATGTTTCTTTAAGACACAAAGGGAACATTATCAATTATCACTAATTTAGGGAAGTTTAACATTCTTTTGATTCTTAGAGGGGAAAAAAACTTAGGAAGTAACAGATTGGCATGAAATCTGCAAACATGGTAAATCAAGACTACTTCTAAGCGGTGGTCTTTTATAATATTATTGATTCTACTTATTCCCTCCACGCATCCTAGAAATTCAGCCCTATATGTTCTGTGAACAGATGAAACTCTAGTTCCTCCCTAGATGACAGGCTTCTTGTTGAAAGCTTAATCATCCCCAAAGCAATACAGTACTGCAATGAAGATATGAAAACTTCCAAGACATTGTTCAATATAGAACTTAACTCCAAACTAATTAAAATGACAAGGGGAGCCTCAGAGTAATTAAAAAACACATGCCCTAGTCCAAATCCCTGCATCCTTATAAATAAATACATAAACATTAAAAGCAGTGGAAAATGCAAGCATTTCAGGATACTTTTTTCTTTTAAGTCTGCTCAGTAGAGAAATTTCCAAGCTGATTGGAAATTTCCAAGCTGATTCAGAGCTGATTGGAAAATGGAAATATTTCACACTTTGAAATATTTCATTGTCCTGATTTGTGACAAAAAGTCACAATTTCCCATAGAATCAAAACTCTAAAGAAAGTTGACTTGGAAATATTCAATATTTCCATAATGTTACATTTCATTTTGATATTAAATTTACACATCAAATACATAATCATAATTTACTAAAGTTGGAATGGAATGATAAAATAGAAACAAATAATTGATGACATTTTTGATGATAAATTTTCAATCAGGATACTCCCACAAATGTTTAGATTTTGACCTAACTGCATTTTCCAATAGAAAACTGTTCTGGTGAATTTTTTTTCCCTACCAGCTGTACCATAAAATGCCATAAAACTCATCTCATGAATGCAGTAGCAGTATGAGCAGTGACTACTTCATCTTATCAAAGTTTGTTGCGTCTGAATCTTGAATAGTTTTGTAGGATCAGGTAAGTAAGGGCCTACCACTGAGTCAAGAACACTTCACTGTCTGTAGAGGGTAATATCTGCTGGTCAGAAGTCACACACACTCCTTACCTTTTCACCTCCCGAGGCCTAGGTTCAAATTTAGAAAAGGTCATAAGTGAGAGGAGTTTAGTAATTCTAAAACTTATCCTAAAGAATCTTTATCCACATCACATCTTTAGTCGGTGGTATTATTCCCTCATTTTCATGAGTGCTACCACTTTCCACAAAGAGGGAAGGTAATATTCTAAAGGAGCTTTTAACAACATTCCTCTGTTGCTGACTTTGAGTTCACGTTATCAGTCACATTTTCAAGATCTGTAGTTTGTACTGCATTTGCTACTTACCATAGATAAATGTATGTTTCCCCTTGTAGTTTCTGATGTATTTGCAGCATGTCATACGTATCAAAAGGTGTGTGTGTGTGTGTGTGTGTGCTGAAAGCTGATAGGCACCTACACCACCAGAGACAATAGAAAAAAGAGCGGAGGGGGAATTCAAGGACTATTATAAAAATAATATTGAAAAGCATCCTGAATGTTTTAAATTACTTTCTGTTTCTGTTCACTAGGCTAGCCCCATGAGAGGCATGTTTCCTCTCTGGGAGCTTCAGGGAGGCAGTCATCGCAACATCTTTTCCCAGCATAGTTCAGAACACACAAGTTCAAACATCAGACAACAATGAGCACTACAGTCGACTGCAAATGCTAATACTGACTAGTCACAGGGGCAGGTAAAGGCTCCTTTTCTTTCATTTGTAAAAGGTGCAATAACTATTTTTTAATCCTGAAATAACTTTGTTCTCTCTCCCCTGTCTTCTGTCTTAACCCAAACACCTTGAATTCTGAGTCTTTCTTGTCCTCTAAAGGCCAGCCCCGAGAATTATCCTGCATGTAAATAAGTGAAGTCCCTAAGACACTTGTGGTTTGTCGTCTCTGCTGTAGCAGCAGATTGCAGTTGCTCACTGTGCTTCAGATGACTGCTGCCTATGGAGTGCCTGAACTGTTTCCCTATTAGAGTTATGACAGAAAAAGGAAAATCTACATCCTCTAAGCCACATTTCTGTATTAATTTAGTGAGTGGATGTTGCATCATGGGAATACAAGCATTTTGCTATTTTTCCAAGGGCACTGCTACATACTAGATCAATCTGACTCCTTGGCATGTCCAAAATGTGGAGACAAATCTGGGAAGTTACCAAGGAGCCTATATCTTGCACCATATATTATACACACACACAGACTATATTAAAAGATCTTTAAATAATTTGCTGCCCCATGTGCATATGCTATAGTCTTCAATTACATGATCATGTATTACTTTTTCCATAGGACCCGTGTCCCTCAATGCATGGGATGGATCTGATTTGGGGATGAATCAGAGTTGTATGGTAAGGGGGGTTGTGGTCTATAGGACCCCTGCCTTTCTTGTTGTAGAAGTTGAAAGCTGTATACTGAATGAATTAGGCCAAGGATTGTAGGAAGGGAGGATGCTGTTATAGTTAAAGCAGTTGAGTGTTGCCCTGGGAAACTGAAATTCTGTCCCTGCCTCTGCTACAGACTTTCTATGTGATGTTAGTCAAGTCACTTAAGTCAAGCTTGACCCCTTTTCCCCCCATCCCCTCCAACTTGTCTCTGTCCTAGTTCTCTCTCTCTCTCTCTCTCTCTCTCACACACACACACACACACACACACACACATATATATATATATATATATATATATATATATATATATAATATGCCGGGCACCTCATCCCAGTCCTATTCCTCACCCTTCCCCTTTCCTCATCTGATATGTCTGTTACCCACATTGGCCTTCAGTCACACTTGTCCTTCTCCCCCGATCCATGTTCCTGAACCTCACTGGCTCCCAGTCTCCCTCTTCAGCTTCCTCATCCTGTATTAGTTTTTTCTCCCAAACTCCTTGCTCAGCGAGTCTTAGTCTCCTCTGCCACTCTGGATCCCAGGTCTCCTTGAACACCTAGTCCATATTCTCCCTCCCATGCCCCACAAGCAATTTCCAGTTCCAATTTACTTCATCGACCCTCTCCAATCTAGTCCTTGTACTGTCTGCATTTGAATTAGGCGTTTTCCTCTTCGAAGTTGCCTTGCCCCAGCAGGGGTTGAGGTGGGGGACTTTGAGAACAGAGGAGAAGCAGGGTCTCAGTTCAGTTGCTGAAACCTGGGATGGCACACAGCAGCCTTGAGATGCAATTGCAGGGAAAATGCTGTTCAGTCCTTGGATAGAGCATGACCAGTCCAGATGGAATCTTCAGAGATTTTTAGCTGTGAATTTCTAGCATACCTGACTGAGGTTGTATGAATGGTGATATTTTTTTCCCCCAAGGTTTATCATTTGGTGAAATTTGGATGGCTTTCATGGGGATGGCAAAAGGCACATACCTGACAGAATTGTTACCCCCTTTCTAATTTGAAGTCTCTGCTCCAAAGCATGGAACTAGAGCATTTAAAAGAAAAAGGTCACCAGAATGTTTTAATATGGTCAAAACAATGTCTGTTTCCCTAGCCTCATTCTTGGGAATGACACAACCACTTTGATGGAAATTTTCCAAAAAAATTCAGCCAGAGGTAGATACCCAGCCTGGAAAATTTCAGCTTGAATGGTTCAGTTTCAATTGAAAACAGGGTCTTACAATGAGAAGAGTTAGGAACCTTAATAATAGGTAGTGCTTTCAGCCCTGCCTATAATAAAATACTTGATAATGTTTTATATCGAAATACGTACTGACATGTGCATGTAACCATGAACAATGGGTCAGAATTATCTCTTGCTTCTAACTTATTAAAATGGAACGGTAAATTGAAGTTTCTGAAGTGGGGTGAGAGAAGTGGCATATAACTGGAAAGTATTAATTATTAGTGATCATACATGGAATTGTGTCCAACAGTCAGAGGGCAGGGATACTGTGCTGTTACTGACCTGAAACTGTTCAATTATTTCCAGTTACATAATTCCCTGTGTTTTGGTTTGGAGTGTCCAATTTACACAATTATTGAACCATTATATCTTGACTGTATCATTTTGAGAATCCTTGTAGTCTGGCAGAGAGGCATTAGCCAAACTGTGCAGGAATATGCATAATTGCTCTGTGATTATCTGGATTCTTGATAACTGTCCTGTAACTATACACATGTCTCTCCCTTGGCTACTGTAAACCCTCCACTCTGATTTGTTCTTGTTCTCAGATTTTTTGAAAGTGTTTGTACTACCTCAACCTCTCTCTCTGTCTTCAGATGAAGCATGGCCACTCTATGTATGGCCATGGGTAAGTCACTTAGGCCTTGTCTACATGAGATTTTAGTCTGTGGCAAGCTGGGGTATAAATCTACCCCAAAATAGCTTGCTATGCCCTACCTGATGTTAATGTGCATCCATAGCCCACACAGACAGTTGGCATGCAGGGTTAGTGCAGGGTAGATTCACACCCCACTTGCCACAAACTAAATGTTCATGTAGACGAGCCCTTAGGGTCAGATTCTGATATCCATACTCATGTTGAGTAGTAACTTACTCCTTAAGTGCTCCCATTGAATTTGGTGTTAGAGCTGGTCAAGAATTTTTCCAGAAAATATTTTTTCATGAAAAAATGCAGATTTGTTAAAA
This sequence comes from Lepidochelys olivacea, assembly GCF_965140295.1. Taxonomy (NCBI): domain Eukaryota; kingdom Metazoa; phylum Chordata; order Testudines; family Cheloniidae; genus Lepidochelys; species Lepidochelys olivacea. The sequence goes on along the minus strand of NC_140421.1, from coordinate 49,910,386 downwards.
CTGAAACTTTTTATGGAAAAGTCTGTTTTGACACATTTCTCTACTTCTAAAAATGTTCAAAAAGTATAGAATTTTTCAATGTTAATTTAACATTTCCACAACCAAAAAATTCTAGTTTTCTGCTTGAAATGGCTGTTTTAAAATTTGAGGTAATTAGAGAGATTTTTTTTTAAAGGTCACAATTGTGAAATGAAACACTTTGATTCAAACTGAAATCTTTTTCAAATGTTCAGTTTGTGAAAATTTGAGATTTTAAACTTTTTGTCCTGATCTGGAACAGGGAAAAATGTTTCATCTCAAACTTCTGTGGGGTGAGAAAAGTTTCCTGCCCAGTTCTATGAATTGATGGTAATATTTGAGGGGTAAAGTGGTACTCAATGAAAGCAAAGTAAAGAAATGGTGACATTTAAACTTTCCATGCTGTTTGTAAAGGAAAATAAATAAGAGTTCCCTCCCTAAAGAAAGGGGTCGTGAGGATAAATCTATGTATATGGGGAAAGCTCTCGGATCCTTGGGGTGTTAAGGGCCACATCTTCCTTGACAGAGGGAAGCAGACAAATTTCCAAATGTCAATAACATGACTAAATCAAGACATTTGAATATTCAGCAAAAACAACAAGGAGTCCTTGTGGCACCTTAGAGACTAACAGATTTGTTTGTCTCCAAGGTATCACAAGGACTCCTTGTTGTTTTTGCTGATACAGACTAACACGGCTACAACATTGAATATTCAATCATTTATGGCTGAGGCATTTGCTTTGAGTTGGTTTTGCTCCTTCCACACTCTCCATTTCCAACACTTGGAAATTAAATTCACACTGAACAAAAATAGTATTTCCAGGCTGTCTATATTCTTCAAACTTGTTCTAAAACTTTTAGGGGATAATGCGTGAAATTGGGGTTTTCCACTGTTTGGTTGCTCTGGGTTTTTCCTCTGATGTATAGCAATTTGGCCTTTTCTGTCTTCTGTTTCAGTAATTGGAGCATTTTGTATTGCCTGCCTTTTTTGTGGAGTTTATTAGGTTTGAAAGTTGGAAGTATAGATGGGCCATTCCTGAATTCTCACTTACATTTCAATGGTGGGAATGAGATATCCTTTGATGCAACCAAAATGCTAAGGGTGTTACCCAAAGACAAGAAGCTGCTCATTTTCTAGTTCAGATGGGATGATGTATCCAGAGCATGTTCTGGGGTGAAATTCTGACCCCACTGAGTTTTGCCATTGACTTTCCAGAAAGCCAGGATTTTTCTAGTGATATTTTGACTCATGATGGTGGACTATATTCTTTTGAGAAGAGCTATAACCTAGCCTAAAAGCCAAACCTTTGGATACACAAAACCTGGGTATAAATCCCATCTCCTTGGCCAAGTCTATTTAAAATGTATTTTTTAATTAGTAGTAGTTGTGGATTTACTCTTTCTTGGAAGCCTAATGCGTACAGTAAGACTCATAATAAATGGAATGCTTATGATATCTGACCAACAGCAGACAGCTCTCAACCTTCAGTGCATTAGCTCTGAATAAAGTAGAAGTCACCAGCATTTTCCAGACTGGCAGTTTCTTGCATCTTTTTTTTTTTAAATTGTTCACAAACACTAAAAGTTGGTACACAAGGTTTTATCTATTGACAGACAAGGCTGCTAGATTTACACTTCTATAGCACCTCCTGCCAGATGTTATGAAAGCAATTTGTAAATATTAGAGCTGGTCAAAAATGGAATTTTTTTTGAATGATTGTTTCATTTTTGGAAAAACTTTTATTGGAAACTTTTAAGCAAATAGTTTTGAAAAATATTTGAAATGTTTTTTCGCCTTTCCCTTATTTATTTTTAAATAATTGAATGCAATAGAATGAATGATGACCAGGTGGTGGTTATTTTTCATTTTTTCATTTTCTCTTTTCCCCCTTCCTTTTGTTAGAGTGGTAAAAGGAAATATTGGAACACTTTTGTAAGTTTCTAATTTCTGCCCCTGTGGTCTGAGAGCATTGGTTGGAAATCTCAATGTCGAGAACACCTTTTGTGAAAGAACATTTTCTAAAGTTAGGGATACAATATTATAACCGAAATAATGAAAGCTTAGTTTGTAGAACAATTCAAGGCTTGAAAATGTTTGTTTATATAATAGAGTATTCATAAAAAAAGAATAGACTCCTCTCTGAAAGCTATATTTATTTTTCTCTTCCCAGACCAATGAGTCTGTAGCCTCTAAATGACAGGCAGATCAATAAATGCCTCTTAAGTGTTGTGAAAGAAACCTGAAACTAAAAAGAATAAAACTAATCTTCAATAAAAATATCTGACCCACATATGCTATACAGACTAACAGTGCTATACACCAAACTATTGCGGAAAGCAAAACAATTCCTTAGAACTTCAGGCATTTTGTTTCTTGCACATGCTTTTACATATCTTCTTGTACTTGTTGAATGGGCGGTACAGTACTGCATATGCAAAAGAGCAGATTAGTGTCTATCCAACTATTACTGACCTCTTCCAAATAAAATATCTCTATTTTTACACATCCAGTCAGAAAGACTGAACTGCCAATATGTTTGTGATGGCTTTCAGTTTGGCTCATACTAGGGTAATCTCCGTACTCAAGGACTTCCAGTACTAAAAACATGAGTCTGTACAGCTTGAACTAAAGAACCAGTCTCTCTAGCAATCTTTGGCTAGATCTCCCTTGTGCTCCAGCACACTTCCTTCCCCAGAAAGCAGTCTTTGGCTTGAGTATTCGCTCTCAGCCATCCTTTAAACTGGATACTATGAGTTTTTTTTGTTTGGTTTTTTTGGTCTCAGCTTTTCTTAGTCTTGGATTTCTTGGTCCTTAAATTTTGATTTTTTCTCTCACCAAAATTTTAATTTCTTCCTGTTTTTCATAAGGTATCTATTTTGGTAACATGAAACAGACACACATTAGGATGTCAAGTGTCTTTGTTTGTTCTCATGCTACAAGATAATTTCCTGGAAATTACTCTCTGGGTGCCACACTCAGGAGAAGTCTTTATATTTGTAAAGACGAATAGGAGGACATTTGGCAAAGATAAAATATAGCCATCTTTCGTTTGTACTTTTCTCCATAATGAATTTTCACATGCTTTTATGACAGTATTGCAGTCTACTTACTTAATTATCTACTGTCAAATAATTCTGAAACTTTTAAGTGGCTAGTAAAGTGTTCTGCCCTGTAATTACTTAAGTGTTGGATAATTATGTGGTTTGAGTTGGATAATGTTGTATTACATTGTTTTATCAGTTGGATGAAGTGAATATAAAATGAAGCATGATTATCTAATATAGGGTAATTATGAAAAGCAAAATGTGGCTTTACTTTTTTTATTTAGTTTTTAAATACAATTAACTATTTTTTTAACATGGGCAAACAATGTGTTTTCCTTTGGTCTCATTCTTCAAAATGATTGAACTGTTTTTTCAGAAGCTTGTATGTATGTATTTTTAAAAAATCAGCCTAAGGCAGAGACCCAGCATAGAAAACTTCAGGTCAAACTCTCTGGTAAAAATTTTGAGCAACTGAAAATAAGCCCCTATAATGGGAAACATTTGGCAACCTTAATGATAGGTGGTACAACCAGGTCCAGCTAACATATTCCGTGACTGGAATAGTATCCAGGCACATTCACCATAGTTCACCTCAAACAAGAGGTTTATAATGGAAGAACTTTAGTACCACTTATGACATTTACACGTGCACTAAAACAAGTCTGTTCAAATAATGTCAATAGAATCATAGAAAGTCTGAATTAAGATCCACAAAACCAAGGCTGAAAATTCACTTTAACACTATGGTCCTGAGCCTGCAATTTGCTGAACTTTTAGGTGATTACCCAAAATGGGATTAAAGTTAAGACTTGCATAAACCTTCAAGATCTCAGTTAATTCAATTCATAGTGGTCAGTCAGTCGAGTATATGATAATTTGGTGCACATGTCTGTATCAGCTTTGGTTTTGTGAGTGCCATGTTGTATTTTTAACCTCCGTTTTGAATGTAACCTTCAGCGTGGCCTTTGAGCATTAATTTTATAGCAGAAACTTGACACTTAATGGAGAGACTATTTGGGAAACTGTGACAGAATAATGAAGGGCCAACAAAATTCAGTGGGTATGTCTACACTACAATTAGACACCCATGGCCGGCCGGTGACCTGGCCGTTTGTGGGAGGCTAGCCCCTGGTCCCTCCCCTTGTGCCCAAGGCCCCAGCCAACCCCCTCCCCAGCAGGAGCCTTCCCAGAGCACCCCCAGCCCTGGGCGGCTGCTGCCCCCCCCAGCCCCAGTGTGCCAGACAGCTCCCCCACTCTGCGAGCCAGAAGACCAGAGAGAGCTGAAGGCTGGAGAATGATGGACAGGTGAGACCACTGATATCTCTGGGTGAGAGCTACAACCATACCTGAGAAGCACCCAACTAGAGAGGCTGAAGTAAGGTGTGGTGAGAGACGCCAGAACTGCCCCAGAGAGAGGAGTGGCATAGAGATGCTGGAGCTGCACTTGGCATGTCAAATGGGCTGTTGGGACGTGACAGATTGAGTGAACTACTTAGACTGTGTTGGGGAATTCTGGATTGGGGTGTGGGACTTTTTGTTAAGATTTATATGAATCGGACTTTTTTGTAACAAATTAATCCAGCAAGAGCTATTTATACATAGAAAGCTGGTGTGGAGTTATTGAGGACTCTGGAAGAAAAGAGGAAGTGAGACGTGCACTGTCATGCTGTAGCCAGCCACTAGAAGGCACCCCAGGCAGGGCTAATTTATGGCACTCTGCCCCATCCCCATACTGGTGTCACTCATCCTGAGAGAAAACTGCTAAAACTTACTGCTTAGAGGTCCAAAATCTCCCTAAACCTCATTTAAAAGGGAGAAAGAAACAGTGCAAGCTACTGCAAAGGTTCATAGGCTCAATGACATACAGCTAGCTGCTTAATAGGGGGAAAATGTAGAAGGCCCTGGGAGAGGTTTCTGGCAGCAAGCAGAAAGGGAAAAATAAAATCCATTTTAGTGAGGACCTTTTTGTAAGAATTCGTTTGAAACAATTTAGTCTAACGTAATTAAGTCACTAAGCAGCATAGTATGGTAGCAGCAGTACTTAACAAGCAAGGATTAAGAACATTTAATTCATTAAGTACAGTACTACATGACTAGAATGGGATGTAAAGTATTAGATACAGTATGATGAGTTACAACAGATGACTGATTTGTCATAACAAATAAAATTGTGTATTGCAAAAGTCACCTCATCTTTATTTCTAAAGGTCAATCTTTCTATTTAATTAGCTCATGTAGGCATTGATTCTACAAGGTATTTAAGCACATGCTTAACTTTTAAGCATATGAGTAGTTGAATTGCCTTTATTAGCATGACTGACATCAGTATTAGCCTGTTGCTTGTGTATATTGAGGCTACAAAGATGTCTAACCTATGAGTAAATAGTTAGAATAAAACCCTGAATTTGAAGTGGCAGTAGACCACATTTGGCTAACCTGGCGGTAAAAATCCCTGTGGGTAGAATTATTTCAAAAGTGATTTAGGCACTTATGAGCCAAGGCTGTGTCCACATTGCCCTGCAGTTCAGTCTACAGGGGGTGTGAATAGCAGTGCTCACCAAAGTGCTGCTCTGTAACGCCCACATGTGGATGCTGCAGGTGCAAACGAAAAGGTTCTTAGTTTGCATTAATATCCTGTTTGAAGAGGAGTACTCTAAGACTACGTCTACACTGCCAACCAATAAAACACCTGCAGGTGGCCCAGGTCAGTTGATTGTGGCACTATAAAATTGCAATGTAGACATTCAGGATTGGGCTGGACCCCCTTTTGGGGTCCCAGTGCCCGGGCTCCAGCCTGAGCTCAAAACCCTATACTGCAATTTTTCGCCCCACAGCCTTAGCCCTGTGAGCCCGAGTCAGCTGACACAGGCCAACCATGGGTGTTTTAATGAAGTGTAGACGTACTGTAAGAGCCTTTCCATTTACGCCCGCAGTGTCCATATGCAGGAGTTACAGAGCTGCACTTTGCGGCACACTGCTATTCACACCCCGTAGTCCGAATTGAGGGGCAGCGTACACAAGTTTCAAGTGAGACTTAGGCTTGAAGTCACTTTTGAAAATGGTGATTTAGGATCCTGAGTCTTAAGACCCAGAATTTTAAAGGTATTTAGGCGTTGTTGCACTCAGCATTGCAGTGCCTAACTCCCAAATAGAGCCAAAATCCCAATGACAGTGAATAGTACTTTAAATTTCTAAGTGCTTTAAATCACTTCTGAAAGTGAGATTTAGGCTTCTAAATCAGTTAGGCATTACAAGGCTGAGCACAGTAATGCATAAAACCTTAAAAATCTGGACCTTAGGTGCTTTTGAACATTTTATCCTCACCTTGTCTTCACTCAAGCCTCCTCTGTTGCTCCAACTGATAGAGCAGTACTGGTCAATTACAGGTTCAGATTTTGCCACTATATAAGGTGGAGTCAATTACCCATCAGGAGGGAAGTGTAAGTGGGTCTCAGGGGAGTCTAAGTTGTTGTAACTTTCACCACAATGGACCAAAGAGGGATGTAGTAGGAAATGCAAATAGAAATAAACTACCTGCTAATACAATTTACATCTTATTCCAACCTTTGTTTATGTACGTTATACCAATTTAGCTCACTTAGCCCCAGTTTTTGGTATAGAGTTGAGCAAATACTGCAAAAAAAGTTAATGGAAATGAATTTTGACTTCATAATCATTACTATTTGTACCAGAAACCTCTTTCTAACAGCTATTCCCGTTCAGTCAGGAATCTGATACGCATACATGACCTGTGTGTCAAATCAAAACTCCTCACACTGTAAATACTCTCACAAATTGCTCCTGAACTAAATAGGCTGAGAATTATTCACAGAAATATGAATAACAAATAAATCTGAGAACTGCAATCTGTTCACAGGCCACGCATGAACAGAAAAAGAGTTGAAATCTATTAAATGTGGTATTGACCATGAATTATTTCCTGAGCTCTATCGATATGAAATTTTGTCATATTGTAATTTTGTAACAATCACTGAAAAAATTAATTTATTTGTATTGGTTGGTGACCGTAAGAATAGAAACTGCAGAATGAAATGCTATTAAGCAACATTCAGATCTAGCTAGCAACTTTAGAGGAAATAATTTCCCCTTGCGTTCAGAAAACATGAAAATATAAATAAAACAATCAGCACTTCACTTGTACTGTATATAGAAAAACATTTTAAATTTCATCTAATCTGTCTTAAAGTACCCAGATACATTATATTTCTTTGATACAGCTTAGTTGTCTCCCAGGGAAAAGCGAGAGAAATGATGTTCTAATTATTTATGTGTTTACTCAGCTTTTGCTTAGGTTGCTGCTAAACTGCTTCATTTCATATACTTTCTGCCACAGCAGATTTAATATTTAATTAAAAAAGCATTAATGATGGCACTTCACTGAATTTCCTTTAGAGAAGCTCCAGAACTATAGCAATCCAAACAAAGATTGCACTCTGGGAGATGTGCTTGAAAACAAAGCAAAATGAAAGGCAATAGTGAAGTGTGAGTGTTGATAGAGTTATGTTACACTCACAGGTAAACCTTTTTCTTTTTAGACTGTGAATGCAGAAGTAGAATGTAAATTCTTACTGCCGTGTCACCAGTCTGTTAAAGAGCCTCTGGTGCAAATTTTCTAGAGAAACAAATTTTGACAAATTTCTAGTGTGTTTTTTCCCTTTCCTGTTTTGGGTATTTTTCAAATATTGTTTAGTTAAACAGAGAACTCTCCCGCTTTAACCACTCCATTCTGTTTTCTGCTCATGAAATATATTACCATCTGAGGGTATGAATGCATTTCCGGTTGCATCTTTTCCTCTTTCCACACTCACACTCTTCCTTTTTCCTTGCCAGAATAAGCAGCAGAAGTAAGGGTTACTACTTTTGTGAAGAAAAGGAATGCTTATGCCATTCTCCAAATCAATGCAGATAATTCTTCCCGCAGTCACACAAACCTTGTGTCTTGCAACACCTTTTTCACAATCACAGAATGACCAACAAAACATCTAGAAGAGCCATCACTTAAAATACAAAACTGCAAAATATGTAGATTTGCCCTTGTTAAACTGAATTGCCTTGAAAACATCTGACTCTTTTCTGACAGAAGCATGTAATGGTTAGAAAAAAGACAATTTATTGGAACAGGTTCATCCCCTTTCTGTTGTTCTGAAACCCATCAATATGTTTTACCACTGTGTATCTCAGAGCTGGTCCTTGAAGAGGGTTGAGGGCTTACCTGAAACTGTGCCACATTTGCCCTGCCTCTCCCGGTGGAGGCAATGAGTGAAGTCAGCTGTTCTTAGAGCAGGAGGCCAGCTAGCTAAGCTGGTACTGTAGGAAGAGGCCCTGGGAATGAGTGTCTTTTATTGTATTGTATTTGGTTTGGGTATGGTGACTCTTCAGCTTCTTATGGGTTCCCAGGGCTGGGAGCTGATAGAGGATGAATTTGGGTCCCCCCCATAGTGCCACCTGGTAAGATGAGGCGGTGACTCTGGATGTTAAGGGGAAAAGACAGGGCAGGATGGGGACTGTTGGGTTCCCAGCATGAGCTGAGGATGGAAGAATGGTATCTTCCATTGTCCTCTGACTATGGTGGAAGGAGTAGACTTTCTGGGCTTAGCTCGAGGGCCAAATCACCTCCGCAACTAGATGGTGCAGGAAGCAAATCACCAGAGAGACTTAACTATGCTGAAGACTGAGAGAATGCAGTTTTAACTCAACTCCCAGTCACATGTCTAGTGGAGTCTAGTTCTGCAGGTATCATCCAGGAAGGAGAGCTGAGAGAGCTCCTGGGAAAAGGCTGGTAGTCTTTCCAGAGCCAGGGGTGAGACTAAGGCAATTATCTGCTAAATATCCTGAGCTGGAGAGAGCCCACCGGCTCTCAATCTCTCATCTGCCATGCAACCTGGAAAGTCTAGCTGGGCCTTCAATTCATATTTGTATGTTCTTTTATTACTTTATCTGGACCCTCTTGTGTGCCATAGCTTATGGATGAAATTCACAAATGGTCTCCACTTCAAGTAAAAACTGGTGTAATCAAGGTTTGGGAGGGGAATGCTGAAAGGGTCAGGGGATGGAATCCCTTCCTGACCAATGAGAAGGCCACATGGATTATCTGACTACTAAACACTGACCCTCATAAACAATATTTCAGCCTGAATTCCTTTCCATGCCTAACTGCAGCCAGCATACAGGCTTCCTACTTTCAGCAGTGCAGAGGTTTCCTGTGCAGTTGCTCGGCTGACCTCTATAGCTGCTCAGCCTCACTATGGGGCTGAAATGGTGGTAAGGGTCCCACATAGTTTCTCCATACTGAATCCAGTGTGAAGTGAGATCTGTGGATGAAAGCCACTATGTGTTGGATTTTGCTCAACTTGGAAGTAAAACTAGATGGCTTAATTAAACTCTTTGGGGTCAGTTTTACTTTCTGGTTCTCCTACAGTAGTAACAAACTATTATGTTTTTGGATTCTAATACTTCAGGGGATGTTTAAATAAATATGATCCTTATTAATATACAAAAAACACACCCAATTTTACTTTTTTGGATATAAGAATTGGGAAGTATGTTCTTAAATAGTTTGTGAGCCCTCTACTGGGGCTCACTGTCTTCTGTTTTTTAGAAGCCACCAGAAACCAGTCAGAACAACAGCGTAAATATGTTGCTTGGTCTTCTAGTCTTGTGTATATTTACTAAATATAATTATTTGGGACCCAGCTGTGACTGTGATTTCTTCATAGTGTGTTTGTGAAAGAGCAAAAGAAACCGTTCTTTTTTGTTCCCAAACCTTAAATACTGGTCGTTTGCTACCTGACTGTATTTTTTTGAATGCTACCATGATCAGAGGCAACTGTTTTTCCTCCCTTCCAAAGGGAATTTCAAGCATTGTTGGAATATATTTTTCCAGAGTGCTTTTGCCATTTTTAACATGACCCCTGAAGCTCAATCTCTCTCTCTCTCTTTTGGTTTAGATTAGAAATAAAACTTGTAAAGGGGGAATAGCCGGCTCATCCCATGATTACTGACTATATTATTGTACCTGGCCTCTACGGGGTGTGACGCTTTGGCGTTCAACCCAGACCAGTAAGGGGTTTTGTTACCACCTGGCCTGCAACTCTAGATTTCTTAAATGTTATGCTCCATAGCTCTGACACCAATAACCAGTTTTATAAGCATGCAGGACACACCCTGGCTTTTACTGCATAGTTATTTTTTTACAGAGTGACCCCCCGATCCCACAGTTCTGAATTTCTGCAAAACTACCTGCCCTGTCATGTCCAGCCCGTTGCTGGAACGCTCACAGAAGTTGTTAAATTTGTTGTTCCTTGAAAGAGTCAATACAGTGCAGCTCATTAATTTAATTGGTACTGGACAAACATGCTTATTTCAATCAAAGCACAAGGGTTGTTTAGGTAAAAAGGAAAACAAGTTTGTTTAATTAAAAAGACAGAGGGTTTAAGTGAGTTTAAGTGAGTTCAAGTATAAGGAATAACGATAGAAAGGCTTACAAGCAAACAAAAAGTAAAAATATGCTTCTAAGACTTAATACTTAATTTCAGTAAGTTAGTCTTTTCCTAAGCAAGTTTCTTACCTAAACTTAGTTCCAGGAGACTTCCCCATTGGATGAAAGACCTAACGTTCTGGAATTTCAAGCGCTCCAGTACCTTGGTTCCCCTTAGTGATAGATAAAAAGAAAGGGGAACCACTCTGCTATAGTCCACTAAAACTCTGAAATGTATTCTTTGGAAAGTAAACCTAGCTCTAGCTTCCCTCTCCTGAGGGGGTATAGATGCCATGCTATCTTCCCAAAGTTAATTGACCCTGCTTCAAGAGGCAGAAAGGTTCCTGCAAGTGCAGTCTCCGTTCCCCTAGTGATTTGTATGTAAACTGTGCTTTCATTGTTTTGATTCTACCCTGCTTAATTTATGGTGGAGACAGGTAGATAGTTACCTTTCCTCCTGTGTGGGGGAGAACTTATTTCTCTCTGTGTTTGGCCGCAGACTTTAAAGCATTAGGTATCCATAATTGGTCATGTAGTGTTAATGCATACATTTTACCATATTACTGTATTATAAAAGTGTATACAATCAGTTGATTCAATTGCTTATCATTTGTGGTTCAGACCCCTGGTCTTTCTAGTTGAAACTATCTCCCTCACTCACTGTTTTGCTGGGTCTGTTTACCTCTTAGGTAAATGTACTTTCATTGTTGGTGCCTGATGACCAGACTGGTCAAACAAGCAAATACATATTCTTTTGTTTAAGGTAGTCTGGGCTGATGTATTGCTTGCTAAACATATTTTAAGAACATAATTCTAGCACATGTGTAACTCTCTTTGCGTAGCACGTACATACATCATGCAACAATTCTAATGATTGGTGAGTTATTAGTTTTCCGTTGATACTATGTGACCTCTTGTGGGTATATATCATAAGTATGTTGGGTGCAGTGAGTCTGTCATGCCTGATAAGAATTGCTGACACAGAGTAGTTATCCATCAAAGGGCCTCTGTGTCACCCAGAGTCATAAGGCTATTCCCTTAGTGGTTGTTTACACTTTGAACTGGAAGGTGTAATTTCCAGCTCAAGGAGACACACGTGTGCCACACATACAGTGTGGGTGCAGCAGTGCAAGCAGCAAAGAAGCAAGGGTGAGGGGGCCTGAGGTAGCCACCCAAGTACATGCCCGGTGTATTGAATGAGTATGTACTCGGGTGGCTGGCAGCTCAGGCCACTGCGACTGCACTTCTATTTTTAGTGTTCTAGCTCCACAAGGGGGGGGGGGGGAGGATAGCTCAGTGGTTTGAGCATTGGCCTGCTAAACCCAGGGTTGTGAGTTCAATCCTTGAGGGGGCCATTTAGGGATCTAGGGCAAAAATTGGGGATTGGTCCTGCTTTGAGCAGGGGGTTGGACTAGATGACCTCCTGAGGTCCCTTCCAACCCTGATGGTCTATGATTCTAAGTGCTAGCGTGGGTGTCTCTTCAAACTGGAAATTATGCCGTCTGGCCTTCGTGTAGACCTGTCTTAAGTACCCTAACCTTCTATATGCTCTTAGTACTGCCAAGCTTGAGTTTATTCCGGCTTATCCAGGAACAGATCATTACAAACTACGTACTCAATAGGAATCGTTTATGTGCCAAATACTGTGAAACAGAGCTAACTTTTTATGACTGAACGCTTTCCTACCCATCTGTGGTTGGCGCAACTCTCGGCATGAAACTCGGGTGTCACATGACTCCCTTGCACACTGATCAATCTGACCACTGCCTTGTATACTCAGCAGTGTTCTTTGCCCTGTCTTGTAGATGCTTTCTTTGTGGACTAAATTCCAATATTCTCTCTTCTTTTCAATGCAGCCATATCGTGAACTGATTTTTTCCCCCAATAACTTTTCTGTAGCTCTTACATCAACCTCCTCAGGCCTGATCCGAAGTGCGTTGTAGCCAACAAACTCCCATTGACTTGGGCTTTGGATTTGGCCCTTTGTCATCATTGTGAAACTGTAAATGCATGTTTTCTGCCTCGGGTGTGTGCACGTGCGTGTGTGTGTGTGTGGTAGATGTTGTTTTACAATCATGTTAATCCAGCTACATTTTATTTACAAATCTAGTCTCTTAAATGATCCAGACTCTTCTGGAATGGCTTGCAGTATATTTTTATTCTTTGGTCTTCCTCCTTTCTTCTTCTCATCGTCATTTTAGAGTTTACTGTCTACTACCACACAATCTCTGTGCCTACTTTGTAGACAGTAGACTTCTTCGAGTCTTTGGCTTGTCTCCTTTTTGGGGGTTATAGAAAGAAAGGTTTGATTTGGAATAGTATTTTTGATAAACTCCTTGTTATGACAGCATCATCAGAAAACATTGCTAGGTCATATTTGATATACAGGTACTCCATAAATTAAGGCACAAAAGAATGAAAAAATGGCTTGGAAAAGGGATTAAGGAGAGGTGCTTGGAAACTGAGCAAGTAGGGGCAGTTGGGGACTCCTATGATTGGTACAGCAGGGAGCCAACCCCCACCATTATAGTCCACCTTAACCCCTCCTACGAGGGCGGGTGGTCGGTAAGGTCCCAGCAAGGGAATTGCTGGAGGGACCTGGTCCCGGTAAGAAAATTGCTGGAGGGACCTGGATGAAAGGGAAGCGGGGGAGGAGAGATGGTGAAAGCCCCTGCCACCCACCCCCCAAATTGGCAAGGTCCTGGCAGTGAATCTGCTGGAGGGACATAAATTTTGTACCTGCACTGCACACATTTTATCCACCGGGTTAGTCACAGACATCTAATAATAAAGTTGTGGCTGATTAAACCCATATCTAATGTCTCCTGTCGTTGTTTCAGCATAGCCAGACAATCACCACCCTGTACTTTAAGCAGGGAGGGGTTTGGCTGGCTGGCCAGGAGAAGAGGGCAATGCTTTCTGGCTTGGGGGAGGAGGGGAGACATAAAACTGCTAGAAAGAACAGTCAGCATGGTGGATGACTCACCACCTAGGAATGAGAGGTTTAAAAAGGTCAGTCTTTTGGCCCCTCCCCTCATCCCTTGGAACAGGCTGGGCAGCACCCACCCTTGCTCCCTAATTAAATCACAAATATGACAGGTTTTTAGCTATATCGGCTGTGGGCGTTACTAGCTGCTCCACTAAGGCGGGCTGGGAAGGAACTTTTCCCTTACCACCATACTGGCCAGGTGCAGAGAGGTTTTTTTCACCTTCCTTACAGCAGGTTCAGGTAGGCTCAGTTCATGCATAGCATGATGGGCGGTAGGCCATATGTTGCAACTTTTTATTTAAGTGTACAGTGGATGTTCAGTGCAGGTACTCCATAAATTAAGGCACAAAAGAATGAAAAAATGGTTTGATAAAGGAATTAAGGAGAGGTGCTTGGTAACTGAGCAAGCCGGGGGCAGTTGGGGACTCCTATGATTGGTACAGCAGGGAGCCAACCCCCACCATTATAGTTCACCTTAATCCCTCATCCAAGGGGAGGTGGTCGGTAAGGTCCTGGCAAGGGAATTGCTGGAGGGACCTGGATGCAAAGGGGTGGGGTGGGGGGGAAACTGGTGAAAGCTTTCCCCCCGCCCCCCCCGGAGCTGGCTGGAAGTGGTAAGGTCCTGGCAAGGGAATTGCTGGAGGGACCTGGATAAATAGGGGTGGGAGCTGTGGAAGGCCCTTCCCCATCCTCCCTAAAGTTGGCTGGAATAGGTTAGGTCCCAGCAGTGAATCTCCTGGAGGGATATAAATTTGCACCTGCACTGCACACATTTTATCTGCTGGGTTAGTCCCAGACATCTGCCTAATAATTAAGTTGCGGCCTGATTAAACCCATATCTAATGTCTCCTGTCGTTCTTTTGGCATAGCCAGACAATCAGCTGCATGCAACCATAATAGCTTCCTAGGCTGAAGACCGCATTTTCACACAGCAAACTGTCACACCCTATATAATCTATCCCTTTATATTGCAAATAACCTTAAGTGTGGGTACTTAGGCCATGCTTCTGCAAAGGCTTGTGCTTAATGCTTCAGTGGCAGAGACGGGAAATACAGTAAAGCATGCCACATTTTTTCAAGTCTGGAATAAAACTATGCTTTTCCGGGTAGGCTTTTTTTTTTTTTTTACTGACTCTCACAACTTGTTAAGCATTTCCTCAACAAAGGATGTGCTATGCAGTGTCTTGGGCTGGTTTCTAAGCAATGATATGCTTTTGCCATTTCCTAGCCTTTAAAACTCTGTCCTTTAAAATAGAAAAATTCTAAAAACAGGATTGGAAGAGAAGTGATGTGTAAAAATGTTCTTGAACATTAGCATTTTCACTTTTAAGATAAGGCAACCAGAAAAAAAATCCAGTTTTATAGCTGGCTTTTCTTTCTTCCTCCCCTGAATTGTATGGGAAAATGGGCTCTTAAACTCACACATGTGCATCCACAAATAAAAAAAACCCCTCATTTGGACCAGAAGGGCCGCTAAAGGTCAAAAAGATTCAGTTGTCTAAAAATCCCAGTTATTCGCACTGGCTATAAATGACCCAGCACAATCTTCTGTTGAAGTCAGCAATTTTACCAGCAAGTGGTACCATAACAGAAAACGCAGTGTTAAATTCCTGTCTTTGTCCAGTTGAGGTGCCTAAACTCTAAACTTCTGAATATGTCTGATTGCCATTTGTTCCAACATACTCAATTATATATGCACCATACTTGCCTCTCGTTCTCTTGACTAGCTTGTCAATACTCCCAGTAATATTGTTTACCACTGAAAGAATAATCACTGTCTGATTGCTTGCCTCTTTTGACACCAGTGAGCCGCCGCCTCCTAAAATTTCTTTTTCTTAGTTCTATAGCTACCTCTATTTATTGTCTTGTGTTATATAAACCCATCCACTGAATCACCCTCACTGACCTTCAATTCTGAAAGCTACTGGGGGTGTGCGTACGTATCTCTATTTCATTCATTTTTTACTATACATCCTTCCTCTTTTACTACCTCTGCTACATCATCCTATTTCTCCTTGTTGTGCCTGCAGATTCTTTGTTGTCACTCCTGAATCTAAAAGCAGTCATGGGTCATCAGTAAACTTCCCCTGTTCATCCATCTTCTCGACAACATCAGGTTATCTCGTTAAATCTGTTGCAGTATCTGCATGCTGATATCTTAAGATATTTACATTAAGGGCCAGATCCACAACTAGTGTAAATTAGTATAGCTTTAGATTTCAATGAGGCTAGGGTAATTTATGCCACCTGAGGTCTGGCCCAGACTTTATATTTTAGGCTCCAATTCCAGAAAAGCATTTAAGCATATGCTGAACTTTTTAAATACATGAATAGTCAACTGGATTGAAAACTGAGAATAGGTCAGATCTTTAGCCAGTGTAAATTTGTGTGGCTCCACTGAAATTTGGAGCTACATTAATCACAGTAGTTGAGGATCTAGACTGATTTCCCACTGTGCTTAAAGTTTAGCACAAGTTTCAGTGCTTGATTGGATCAGGGCCTTAACTTAAATGCACACCAGATTATTTCCATATCTCTCATTTTACTTTTACTAATAAGTAATGTCGCTTTGTTGGGACATGCCTTTCCCTTTGGAATTTTAACTTACTAAATGGTTTCCTTGAAAACTGTAGTAAAAGAAGAGAAGATGGTGTCCATTCTGCTTGGCTCAATAGCATGAAAGGTCACAATTTAAGATATATTTCCCTGCAGGAATAAACATGGAAATGAGTTAAAAAAGATTTTACTTACAGCTAACATTTTGAGCCTGGCTCCTGGAGGTGGCCATCCCACTTGAAAACAGATATTTGTCAGCATGGGATCCCATTGTGAAAGATTATCCAACTGAGTTTCCAAATACCTTTTAATACTGTAAGAAACTACTATTTCAGGTCAGAGTTTTCTAAGTAACTTCAGTGATCCAGAACATCTAAGAAAGTGTGTGGCCTGACTTTCAGAGGTAAAGACAGCTGCAGCTCTGAAAATCAGGTCCTTTATATTTAGGTACCTAAACTGGAACTTTTTTTGGCACCGGTTCAAGAACTTGTATTGCATTTTGGGTGGTGAAAGGGAGAGAACTGGAAAACAGATCTGGACAAACATCTTGTCTAGATAGATATTTCTAACAAATTCCTACTATTGCTAATCAAGGGTAAGCTACACTGGCGTTAGCAACATTAGTAACCCTGGAGTAGACAGCTCTCTCAGTTGCTTACACTACAGCCTTAATTAGATTTGCTCTGAGCAGATTTAATTAAATGGTGCTTAAGATGGATGTCAGAGCCAGACAGCAATACTGGTGGAATTGAACTGGTGTTCCCAATTGCCACTTGGGAATTCCCTTCTTTAAATACCCTCCTGTAGGCAAGAATAATGAACCCAAAGCTACAGCCCTTACTCATGTGAGTGGTCCTAATAAGACTAGGATTAGAATGAGCAAGGACTATGTGATTGAGTCCTATCAGATAACATTGAAAATGCTATAAAACCTCAGCAGATTATTTCAAATTCTGTCGAGGTAGATTTTGCTACTATTTGTGATACATTATATAATAATGCCTGTTATACAGCACAGGCACTGTCTGCAGAACCCTAATTCTTGCTATAGGCATGACAGGGTTACTACTTCAACAGTCATTCCTGAAAGTGCCAACTGTCTCCATGTAACACTAATGATCTGTAACCCAGATGATGTGACATCTTCCAGAATTATGCTGTAAAGAGAAAAAAAATATCCTATTGCCATATTCAAGATCATATGATAGGAGGATTAAATAAGATGCTCATCGCTGCTGTACTAATTTATAGTCACAATCTGGTGAAATGGAAAGTCATGGACATTAAGTGCAGCATGTGGTTCTTGTATTATAAAATTCATGTTGTGCTCTACCCGTTAGCCTTCATCATATAGTTTTGATTTAATTCATTGCCATTTGTTATGCTAGATAAGTTAAAAATGTTGTTATATGTTGAATCAGTACAGAAAGTGCTTGAAAATCATAGTGTTGGAAACACTATCATTGATCAAATAATTATTTTTTTTACCTGAGTCTACAGAACATCTTAAATTGATTCTAGATGTATCTGCTACATACTAAAGGTTTTGGCCTCAATCTTTCTGTTAAAGGCCTTTTATCTTCAGATCGGTTTTGTTCCTTCCAAAAATACATTATTTTTTGCTGAGCAATCCTCATTCCCCTCCATCTCAATTTATTTGCTGGGAAACTGGTCCCACAGAACATCTACAGAACCTTCTTAAGGAGAGAGAGCAAACGAATGAGCTTTTAATTTAATTTTAAAAATTTAATTTTAATTTAGTCTCTAAGGTGCCACAAGTACTCCTTTTCTTTTTGCGAATACAGACTAACACGGCTGTTACTCTGAAACCTTAATTTAATCAGTACCAGTAAACATGATTCAGAAACCTTGGATCTGAGGATGCATTGGTACAATTGGTTATGTTCTTTAAACGGCAACATAAACTTTAAATGGGGAGACTAAGGAGTTTATAAACATAGTGAAACTGAATGAATATTTTCCTTCAGTACAAGAACTCTGCCTGGAAAGTTTTATATTTTGTCATACAGGATTTGATGCTTAAGATCTTTGGAATAGTATTTATAATGTAAATGTAATTTATTCAATAAATAAGCTACAGTTTTCAGAGTGGTTTCTACACAATTTGATTGACTTTAAATATGGATTTAGATGGTATCTATTCAATTCTCCACTACATTTTGGGAGAACTGAAACTTTGTGATTTAAAGTTTCAGTACTTTCGTAAATGAAATGCAAGGTCTTATGAGTAAAGACTTTCCATGACTTGTGTCAAGAAAAACTGTTAATTCAGTGCCCAAGGTCAAAATCCTGCATTTGATTAAATGTGTATTTATGAAATAATACATTTATGTTCAATATTTTTTATTCTGTAAGAACCAGGTGTCATTGAATGATACTTCCTTAGCTCTAATGGTAGTTTGTTATGCGTTTGTCCTGGCTCTCTTATTTCTCATTTTGCTTTCCTCCTGTTGAAATATTAAAATGCAAAATTCCTCATAAGATGACATTTATGGGTCTTTTTTAATATTCTTGGAGAAAACTCTCAATGGATGAATCTCCAAAAAGTTCTGTGTTTTGGTTTGCATGAGTGCCTCAAAGTTAGGATGCTTATCTAAAGTTCATCTCAAGATACCCAGAACACCACCTTAGGTAGGAGACTGAGCTGACAATCTCATTGGATATTGCTTTGTCATGAGATCTTCAATATAGCCTCATTTCAGCTGTACCAGAAATGCTGTGATGGTCACTATCCTCATTGTATTAGTGCTTTTGGTCCTAGGTTAAATTAGGAAATTTAGAAACATAAGAAAATTAAAAACCGAACACTTCATTAATAACTTTTTTTAAAACGTTGGGGATTGACTTTTGATCAATGACTGTTAATGAACCAGTTCACCTAGCTGTAGGGATGAAGGGCTTGATTCTCAAGCCTGGTTATGGGTCAAGGGACCATACTCCTGTTACACATTGCTAGCAGAAAATCCCCCTGGCATATGGGAAATCATGGGGAACCTCTGCTGCCCTGCCCTAGTCCCTGGCCCAGTATATGCCCAGTTCAGAGTGGAATGGGAGTAGGATGGAGCTCTGCTCTGTAATGCTGATACCCAGCTGCTCTATTATGACAACTAGTGGTGTAATTTTAGGCCTTATCTTCACTGTGAAAAAGTTGTGCTCTTAACTAGTCAGCTAAATCCAGTTAAAATCCTAGTGAAGACCAGGCAATCTGTAGTTCCCATACGTGTTAGCTGGCAGAGTTAAAGACTAAGAGGGAGCGTTGGGTTTCCCTAGACCTTCTAGCTTGAGTGAAAATTACAAGATGCCTTATTTTCACTAGAATTTTACCACGAGTTAGTAACTCCAGAACACTTTTTTTCACACTGAAGACACTACCTTAGAGGAGACTGGCAGTAGTTCCATGATACCAGAGTTAGGTCTCGCCCCAGAATCATGGAGCTGGAACCAGCTTCCCAATGCACTCCCTGAGCTGAAGGGAGCTTTTGCACATCTAGGAATATATTACCGGGCCTCACCAGTAATTATAGTATATAAGGTAAAATGGCCTAAGATAAACAAATTACAGTTTAGTGTACAGACAAATAGCATATTTCAGGATATTGCCCCTTAGCTAACAATATATTTTCTCCTTTCAATGTGATATGCTACCTGTGACAAAGTTCCTGCTCTAGCTTGGTGGGTCTTGCACTTATTGGCGGATTTGCTCGCCTTGGAGCTTCACGGCAGCCCTCAGCTTGGCCGTTTTTCTGAATTCACAGTCCAGGTCGACGACTCCTGTGTCTGACCAGGAGTCGGGAGGATTTGGGGGGAACCCGGGCCCGCCCTCTACTCTGGGTTCTAGCCGAGGGTCCTGTGGAATGCAGCTGTCCAGAGTGCCTCCTGGAACAGCTGTGCAACAGCTACAACTCCCTGGGCTACTTCTCCATGGCCTCCTCCCAACACCTTCTTTATCCTCACCATAGGACCTTCCCCCTGGTGTCTGATAATGCTTGTACACCTCAGTCCTCCAACAGTCCGCGTTCTTGCTCCCAGCTCCTCACATGCACAACACAAACTGAAGTGAGCTCCTTTTTAAAACCCAGGTGTCCTGATTAGCCTTCCTTAATTGATTCTAGCAGCTTCTTGATTGGCTGCAGGTTTCTAATCAGCCTGTCTTAATTATCTCCAGAAGGTTCCTGATTGTTCTGGAACCTTCCCTGTTACCTTAGCCAGGGAAAAGGGACCTACTTAGCCTGGGACTAATATATCTGCCTTCTATTACTCTCCTATAGCCATCTAGCCCGACCCTGTCACATACCATATATGATGGTATTTTATATGTCTGTGGAACAAGGTTAAGGCAAAATGTATGGCTAATCTGTTGACAATAAACATCTGTTGTAACATAAGTGAACAGCCAATCTATCAACTTTGACTGCAAAAAGGAATGATACCATTGTCAGATCTTCCACAAAATGAAATGGTTCTTCTCTCTCCTTGTTCTAATATTAAATAATTCTATTCTAGGCAATCCTATTTAGGTGTTGTACAGATCACAGATTTCCTGCTGAGAGTAAAAGGGAGGGTACAGAAATGGGGAGACAGACAGAAGAAACTGCTATTAACTGGGGGCCACTCTACAAATGTTTCATTCTGTTATCGAGCCCTTGTTGCTATGACTTTTTCTAAATTCCAAGCTAAAATACACCATCCGCTAAGAGTACAAAAACATGCTTAGCTGGAATGAAGTCTCATGAGCTGTCATAGCTGTGTATGACACTATGGCATGTCATTATTTTATCCAAGTTCTTAACTGCAATGTGGCTTTGCAATAATATGCAAAAGTTGTCCCTCAAAGTTTGTAATAAGTGATCAACCCTGCCTTCCTAAAAATCATTCAATGTGATAATATCGCAAAATCCAAAGCTTTTGGAGAGAGCTTTGCAAAATGTCTGGTCCTTGCCAAACACACTTTTCTTGTCAGCCACAAAGAACTCGAACGGTTGGATTACAGCTTAAAAAACAATATGTTTTGTTAAAGATAGTTCCCGCAGTGGATCAGATCTTGACCTAGAAAATTATCTGAGGATACATAACTCCCAGTTTTTGCTATACTTTAGAAGGAAACTTAATAACCTGGCAACAGTCTTATGACAGACTGTTACTGCACTCAATCCAACCAAAATTGGACTCTGAAGGACTGTCTTATATCATTTGGTATATCCTGTCACTTTATATTTCTTATATTTAGAATATTTTTCTGCGTATCAATGTTTTTATGCTCTTAAGTTTAAGACCATACATAAAACTAAAAGGGGAAGAGGGCTGTATCATCAGCTGATGTAAATTTGACCTAGCTCTACTGAAGCCAGTGGCCATAAATCTCCCAGATCCTCAGCTGGCTGAACTCCATGGAGTTCAATGGAACGATGCCCATTTACACTAGCTGAGGATCTGGCTTATTGTGTTTTTGTCATATATCTCATCAAGCTTGACTGTATTTGTTTGGAAAAGGTATTGTACACCATTTTCATATAAAAAGTTAATAAATAAAGGCAGTGCCTCAGCTAGCTCGTTCTGTATTTGAGAGGATCAAAGGAAAAGATACTGTACACACTTCTTTATAGATTCAAATTGTCAAAAGCTTAAAATAGTGGTGATCTTCTTTAGTTGCACGACCAGCATGAGTATTAAAATGCAATCTAATGCTTAGAGCAGGGACTCTGGATTTATTTCTAACATTGGCAGCAATTTGGGTAAATCACGTAGCCTCTTGTGTTATCTCTGTGAATTATAAGGTGTATGGGTTAATAAAATATGGTTGAAGAAGGTTCCACTGTAGCTATTACACTTTAAGAATAGCAAATAAACAAACCCCCACAAAAACAACTTAACTAGCTTCATGAGGGGGACAAATCCTGAAAGACTGGCAGAAAAAGTGACATTTAGAGAACAAAAACTGTAAGGTTAGCATTACATACACACTTTTCTTTTTCCTTTCCCATCCCCGCCCCCTCCAATGCAACTTATTGCCAAGTCCTACTGGTGTGCACCTGTTAGGAAACTGAGTCGCAAGCAGTCAGCCTAGTGGTCAGAGTGGGAGTTGGATCTAGTGGTTGGAGACCAAATGTCAGAGTCCAGGCTCAAGACAGAGCTGGAGTCAGGAATCAGGGCCAAGGGTCGGAACTGGATTGCCGGGAGGCAGGAGCAGGGCTGGTTCTGAGGCAGGAGCAAGGCTGGTACAGGGTGGGAACAAGGCGTGGGTGCAGGGCAGGGATCTGGGCTGGAGCTGTGAAGGAGCAAAGCAGTAACAGGGTTTGGTGAGAGAGTGTCCATGTGTGTTGAGCAGCCAGCAAGCTGCTGCTTCTGAGCTTAAGAACCAGTCTGCTGGCTTCCTCAGCCAATCAGGCAGGGTGGTCCATCAGACAGCCTTGCTGGCTCGTTAGGGTGTCAGGAGTACTGAGCAGGTGCAGCTGAAGGGCCTTACTGCTGGCCATACCTCAGGAACATCTGGAAACAAACTTGTGAAAAACGAGGGATGGTTCTAGATCCAGAATATCAAGCATTCAGCACAGGCCGCAAATGGATAGTTTGTATATTATACTTGAGGTAAGTGTGTAAACATCTAATTCAAGCAGAAATGGAAGAAAAAAATTTGAAAAGAGACCATAAAGTGCTGTAAAAGACCCAGGAGCTTATGATCGCTCACCGCAAATGGAAGTGGTGAAAATTATAAATAGGTTGGAATTGGAGTCGTGAAAGAGCATACCGATAATTGTGGTTTTGTGTTGTATTTTTCTGTGCTGTGTATGGAGGTAGCATGGAAGTAGTAAGGCCCAAACCTTCACACCCAAGTGTCTGAAGTTGGCTGCAAAATTCCATATTTTAGATGCCTAAAAAGTGGCTTCATTTTCAGAAGCGTACCCTCTATTCCTAGGTAAGTGACTTGATTTTTCAAAGTTGCTGAGCACCCACATCTTCTGATGAAAGTTGTAGTTGCTTAGTACCTCTGAAAATCATTCCACTTTTTTTTTTTAAGGTTCCTCTATATACATATGGGTGCTTAATTTTAAGCACTGAGGTCTGGAAATGTTTGTTGTTTGTACTAGTGCCTAAGGACCAACCAGGAACTGGACCCCATTGTGCTAGGCATTGTAAAAACACAGAGTAGCAGACAATCCCTGCCACAAAAATCTTACAATCTAAACAGATCTGAAAGGCACAGGCTGGTGGAAAGGGTATAACACACAAGCAGAATGAACAATGTGATGGCAAATATCATTTTGGGGGCGCATATTTGGGGGATAAGCTACATGGAAAGAGAGGTGAAGGGAAAGGGGACACTGAAGGGAAGGTGGGGTGAAAGGGGCAGGTGTGGAGTGACACTGAGGGAGTGGGAGGGAGAAGTAGAGGGGGGAGCAAACAGTCAGTACAGGGCAGAGAAAGTCCAGTCAAAACTCTAGGAAGTTCTCTGAATGTTCAGAGCTTTCTGCTTTAGCCACTTCTCTAGCGGCTCCTGGTGGCTGGAGCCTCTATTTGCTTTTTCCTTGGTGTTTTTCATCAAGGACGGAGGGGAGACATAACCCGGGTTTCAGTGCCCCCAAAGCATATCGGGGTCCAGACAGTTCTGGTCTGTTTGGTATTGAATGTGTTCTTTGATACTCTCACCATACAACAGCACCCTAAAATAAGACACAGGGCCAGCTGATGGAGACTATATTGACATCCTTGCTGAATTCAGTAGGCACTGGATTGGGTCCATACCTTGTATACAACTAATCATTCTTATTTTTTTCATTTTGGAAAGGGAAGTGGTGTGAATTTTTTGTATTCACACTGCCTTGGGAAGAAAAACTCTCTCTAGTTTTATTTTCAACCCTTGAACAGTAACATTTAAATGTACCATTACAAAGGTAATTCCCCCCCCCCCAACACTTGTTGAAGCAGTCCCCCAGTCTCTTGTGCATTCTCCAAGCCTCAGGTGTAGCAAAGTGGTAGCTTTTACATACCAATGATAGTGGGGGGAAATAGCCCAGCAAGTAAGGAGAAGTTTTTTGACTATTTCTTTGATTGCTTTTAGATAGTGGGGAAATATAAAAGGTTTGATTTTTAGTTAATTGTACAGAATTAAATCCATCTGAGAAAAACCAATTGGAAATGATTTTTATCCTTTGCTCTGCAATAACTGCAGCCATTTAACGTAAATTGTCCATCAAAGCACAATTCTATTCTGGCTTTTGACAAATTGCACAAAACTGTTTGCTTCCCACCAGAGAAACACAAATGTGAGTAGTTGTGTAGGTTTGTTTTTATTTTTTTTTCCTGCCTGACATGTAGGTTGCCTGAACTTGAGGGCTGAAATGCTTTTAGGTGCAGCATTAAGTAAGCCTAGAAAGGTTATATGTAGTCCAGCTGAGCTGAAATGAAGACATTTCAAAACGAGGAGCTTATGTGGTGTGATGACACCAGAAATTGCTCTTTCACCACATCAGTCATCATTTTCAAAGCACTCCTCAAAAAGAAAAGGAGTACTTAATAATTATCCAGACAAAATCACCATTGATTATAAATCTTTCATTTGGTCAGAGATGCTCTGAAGGGCATGAAAACAATTCAGGTGCTTTCCAAATTGTTTATTCACTGCACAGTTGACATTGTAGGATATATTGAGCTTTCCTCAGCTAAGAAAAGTTTAGGTTGCAACCTAAAATCGATAGAGGGAAGCCAATCAGATAAATGTATTGTTCTTTTGAAAATTACATGACCTAATTTCATCACTCACTGCTGTCTAATTTATGTTCACACTTTAGTGGATCGGATGTCTGCTTTTAAAGAAGAACTTTACATTTATCCATCCTATTCCATTTCATATATAAACACACAACTGCACCCACAGCTCTTCTTTATATTTAACATCATTGTATGTTGGATGTCAAGAAGAACAAAGTACAGGCTAATAATCCAGAAAAGTCATCTCTGGTTAGTGTAGTGGAATCTGTTGTGAGACCAGTGGAAGAAGGAAGAAAGTAGCAAGTCAGTGTCTAAGAAATAATCTCACTTTTTCCACTGCTTTAAAACATCAACAAAAACTTGTAATATTTTCTTCCTCTTACACTAGATATTATGTTTTGGGTCTCTGTTCCTCTTTTGAAGGTGTGTATAACTCCACTTGTTGAAATAGGTGCATATTCTGAGGGAAGAACAGGGAGTCAAACTCGAGTGACTGTTAATAACTTCCTATAATAAAATATGCAGGCAAGTAGGATGAAACTGTTATGATGAAAAGTTCTAATGGCTACCCTTATGGGGTTCTTGGATCCAAAGCCAATATATGTGCAAAGTACTCTTTTTTTAGCCTCAATGGGCGGAGCAATGAAGCCATTATACAGGAAAACCAGCTGTAGACATGGGGGCACTGCATACCCAGGCACTAGACTGCATGACCAAGCCAGAGCTAAAGTAGGTGACGCAACGGGGGTTTACCTGATAGCAGGCTGTGTGTGTGCTGAAAGGACAAGAGAGCAGAAGGAGTTGTGAGCAAGACCCTGAAAAGAAAAAGAGACAGCAAGTGCTAGACACCAAGCTTCCTGGAATGGCAAACTATGGAATTTTTGAGCAAGGAAACTGCCTGATGTTTGCATCCTCTCTGCTCAGGGAAACAGGGCTTAATGTAATCTTTTTTGTTTATGAAACTGTTTGCAAAGATTATGCCTCACTTCTGTCACTGATGATTCATCCTAACTGAAATAACCCTGCACATCCCTGAATTTTGGCTAACTACTTGGGTCAAAGGGACAACAATATCTGTCATTTCAGTATTCCCCAAAAGAAATATGAGGCCGGATCCACTGTTCATGGAAAGGCTCCATTTTACTTCAATGAGCATTTAATTGGGCTGTTAAGTATAAGAATTGCTATACTGGAATAGATGCAAATAACCCCCACTTAGTCCTGTATCCTGAACTGGGCAGTACCCAACACTTTAGATAGAGGCATAATGTATCCAGTTGCACTACCAAGAGGAAACTTGGTCAGTTTGTGTGGTCAAGCATTAAGACTGATTACCATTGTATTTTTTTATTCCCACTATTGTAGTTCTGAAGAGCATTTGTAGTCTTATAAACGGGATTCAGACAGTAGAGATTGAAACTCATCCAGAGTACCTCTGATGTGTGAGGAAAGATGCCCGATGAAGTGAGCTGTAGCTCATGAAAGCTTATGCTCAAATAAATTTGTTTCTCTAAGGTGCCACAAGTACTCCTTTTCTTTTTTATTGTATAACACTGTTTCTCTGACCCCTCTGGAAGAGAATTTTAATTAATGCTTTAGGTGACATTTAGAAGTGTGAACTTTGGCAAGTTTTTGAAATTTTTCATACAATTTAAAAACATCCATGCTGAGTCATGTCTCCAAAAAGTCACACTTCAGACATACTAAAGTCAGACTGAGAAGCAAACCATTTAAGACCAATAATGATAAAGGCAATTAAAAGGCATGAATATTTGGAAGCAAAGCACAGCTGCTGAGCAGTTGCACTAGTAAATCCAAAGACTACAACCTCAGTTCTTGAAATATCAAATCATATTGACAGTAGGGGTTGTCTCTTTAAATTAAACTATTTTTTTTGAATGCTGTTAAAAATCTGTCCCATTTATGACTATAAATACTATATAGAGGCTTTGGAAAAATAACTTCATTATGTCAATTTTTGGTGTCCAAGAAGGAAAACTGCTATACTGTAAATGAAGACAGATATGTTAACAAGCATTCCAAAATAATATTAAGGATATACGTACTGGAATAGAGAACTGTGTATACATATTGTTGTGTACATACATAGGTCAAATCCTTGAACTTTAATTTAATGATGGCTGATCAAATGAAGTGTGGTTTTTTTTTAAATGCTCATTCATTTAGTTAACATAGTGAACAAAGCTAACTTGACTCCTGCTGAGCTGAAATAATTAATTAGCAATCAGAGTGGGCTGGGGACATGTAAAGGCCAGGAGATAGAGGGCAGAATAGGCAAATACTGAGAACTTGAGGAGGAAAAGCCATAGTAAGTTTGTGAAATTGGATGTCTTTCACAAGACTTATTAAAAATTGCTAATGGGAAGAAACCCTAATATAGCTTGTCACGTTGTTAGTGAGCCTCTCTAAATCCTGATGAATAGCAGTTGAGGAATGTAGAATGTGTGGGTTCTGTTGCAATAGCTCACAGAACAATACTTACTGTTAAATCCTGAGTGGAATGGGGAGTTGCAGACATACATCAGTAATGGGAAAAAGAGGGGACATACCTGAAATCAATAGGGAGAAGGAAGTATAGCCTGCTTTTATATTTGTGGAGCCATATGTGAAGTTAATGTGGGATTTTATCCAGGTCCCCGTCACCACTCTGTAAAACCATAACATCCTCCCTCCACCTCCAAGCAAATAGTAGTGGAAATTCCTGGTACAGTGGAAGATAGGCGGGGGCCAGGGTGGTGGTGGTTGTCATGGTCCTAGTGCAAAAGAATGAATCTTGGGTTGGGCAGGTGCAATGGTACAGGGGTTCATTGTGTCTTATACAAAGCATAGGCAGCTTAAGCCTAAGGTTGTACCTGGAAGTATCAGTAAGAGGGCCAGGAAATGCAGTGGATCAGTGAACACTATTACCACTAGAAGAATAAGGGTGAAAATAGACACTGGAATGAGCAAGAATATACATACAAGAAGGAAGAAGAGAGGCAGAGAAAAGTAAAAACCTGCTTTAGTATTACATAATTCTGGAATCTTAGCCATGCTGGGCAATTAATAATAACAGAGAGTAAAATGACTTCCTAGTCACAGAGATGTGCATATTCAAATCCTGTTCTGCTGTGGATCTTAGTGCTTTGAGGGCTTCTTAGTGCCTACCAAATTCTTTGCTTACACAAATGCATATGCCTAATATACTTATGCCTTTGGGCTGGCTTTGTGCGTAGTTTACATATCCAGACTATGCCTGCCGTTGATCATGAATCTCCTCTCTGTGCTGTGCTGAAGCACCCAAGAAATTTGATCTAGTTTACCTGTGCTAAATATGGGTAAACTTTCTACTCAGTTCAGTACCTGATATGGTAAAGCTCATTTCTTATCTTGCAGTCGAATCACTTGATGCACATGGATGCTTCTGCTGAAAGTGGTATCTTTAGACTCTCTTGGGAGGGTACTGTGTTGCACACATTCACATGTGCTGGCTGAACAGCTTTATTCTTCCCTGTGGATTTTGTCCCTGATGTATTTGTTTTCACATAGCTCGTTATATAGGTCCTTTCTTACAGTATTTCCAGTATAACTCCCCTTTTAAATAAGTTCTCTAATGGTCTGGCCACAAAGAAAATACTTAACTGGGATGCTTAATCTGACACAGCTAACACGGAGTTAATTTGGTTTACATGATTTTTATCTTGGATCACTTCCTCTGTTTTTCTCTTACTTCAATTTCCAGTTGGAAAGCAGCAACCACAGTTTAGGAATAAATAAGGTCAACCTTTGTCAACAAATGTTTGCTTTTATGAGACCATATGCCAAATGATCCCTCAAAGAATCATCATAATTGCCCCAAATTCATAGTGCTGCCTTAACTTCTTCAGTTCTGCCACATATGTAGACAGTGCAAGCTGATGATTCTGCTTAAGGAACTGGAAATGTTTTGTTGTGATGAGGTTTTGGAGTCAAGTGCCTTTGTATAAGTCTTCTGGTATGCAGTCGTCCATGGTTTATTTCACACAAGGCTCAAGCGTGATGTTACTTTGTGACCCCCATTACACTATTAACATAAAAACTGCTTCAGTCTTTCAGGTTATGATTCACATCTACACTATAAACGATTGTGTCCAATAAACCCAGCCTTTAAGTCTAGAGACCCAGGAGGATCTTTGGTGTTAATTAAAATACATCTTCACAAAACTACTGCTGACTATGATCATCTTCACTGCTCAGGAGAGGTATGAACAAAGAGATTAAAATTACTTTTTATAACACCTTTCAGGAAAAACAGTCTTTAGATAAATAGTATGGAAAGGGCATGGGGGTGGGGTGGAGACTGGGGGGGTGGGGACGGGGGAATGATAACTGGTAACAATTTGCAGTAATTTTGTAATCTCAACAATTTATATTTTGAATATCATCTATGGGCCAGATTCTATTACCCTTATTTATGTTAAGTAACACTTTGTCCCCAGTGTTCTTTCATTTATTCAGATGAAAGGGGTATTTGAAATAGCTACAAACATAGGGCCTAAGAAATAATAAAATGTATTAGAAAAAATTACATCAAATACAGCAGGTTTGGTGTATATTTTCCCCTAACTTCTAACATTTACTTGCTAATAAATACTGTAAAATTGCCAGTATCTGTTAATGTTCCTCACAACACCAGTGTAAGCAAGTAGAATAATTTCCTTTTAAATAACATTGAATATACGGGAGTAGACTTGTATGTATGAAAGTTTACAATGGGCCTAAATGATTCTTATCCAAAGCCTGAAAATCTAAGGGCCTTATCCAAAACTTAATGAAATCTGTGGAAAAATTCCCATGGATTTCAGTACTGTTGGATCAGGCCCATTGACAGGGCCTGATCCAAAGCTCACTGAAGCTGATAGGAATCTTTCCACTGATTTCACTGGCCTTTGGATCAGGCCCTTAAAGTTCTAGGAGCTGTTGAGATGCAACTGTTTGATGCATTGTATTAAACAAATTGATTTCAATGTTCGCATTGGGTCTCAAACAATGGCAGCATGGTCTGTTTTACTGTATCTATTGTACATGGTGGTACATGTATACAGTATAGATGAGTTGTGTGCTGGAATGCAAGATCAGACTCATTCAAAGAAAACATCCCATTTTATTTATTTTTTGTAAACCTCAGCTCATGATCTCCATTTCTGTAAATGGGACCCAGAGCCTACTATTCTTAAATGTGTCTGCTTAAATTGATGATCTTATCTGTTTCCCCATAATAGTAAAATAAAAGAACATCCAAAATAAAAGGACAGTGTATTTAAAATGAATAAAGGAAGGTCGTCTTTACGCAGTGTAATACCGTGCTTATTCAAAAAAGGTGAGGTCAAGGCTAAAAGGGATAGCTAGGTGTCTGAGACACTTGTATAATAATTAGAGTACCGTCACATTCTGAAGTGAAGCCATTAAAATTCTAGACTTTATGCTGTTTAAGTAATGATAAACCACTTATTTGGAAACGACTCTTTCAATGTATGAGAAAAACAACTTATTAAATTCAAACTGAAAGTGAATTATGATTAATATTCATTACCACTAATAGCTTAAAAATCTCCCACAAATGTATCTGGAGATAAGCATTTTAATGCTGACATTATATAGTTAGTAATTTTCTTTTGCCTTGTGACACAATTGGGTCTCAGATCTTTTAAGAAAGATGGAAATTTGCCATTTGTCTCTCTCCATTCCCACTGGGTGAAAATGAAAGTAAAATATCTAAAATGGATAATTGTTGCAGGACAAGCCTTGTTTGTACACAGAGGAATGCCTGTTTGGGGATCAAAAGCGATCACGCCGTTGCTTTGAAAGAAAGAAAAATCAAGCTGCCTAAAGGGGAGAGTGTTATCTGCTGGTTAGAGCAGAGGAGGCTTACATTCAGGACTGCATTTATTCCAGCCTTTGCCATTAACTATTAGAATATGATCTTGGGCACGTCACTTACAGCTGATGTAAAAAGCCCTTTGGATTCAATGGAAAGACTTCTATTGGTTTCAGTGGGTTTTTGATCAACCCTTAAATGCTCCATCTCAGTTTACTCATCTGTAAAATGTCTTTAACAATATCTACCGCAAAATGCACGAAAAGTCTGAGAGAAGTGCAACTAGAAATGAATCTAAACACTAATGCAGTACTTTGCATTTACAGTATATCCTATACAGAAGGGAAACTAAAACTGGGCACAGAATCCACCTCTTCTGCCAAATATGGCTGCAGACTCCAGGCTTACGTTTCTGTTTTTAATGAAAGTTCCTAACTCTTATGGTTGGGAAAACAGCTTTCCAAATGTGAACCTAATGTAATTTGAAGCTGTGTTGTCCTGACTCTGCTGACAGCATGAAATAATTTTTAAGAGTGGTGGTAACTGCTTCCATTCATCTCAGTTGGTTATGAATTCTGAAACCTAATTGTGACTCTAAGTGTCAATATTGTGAACTATTTCACTGCTGCTTATTTTGGTAGAGAGATCCAGCTAATTTACTTATTCATCATTTTGAATGCAATAGCAGCCATATAATGGTAGAGAGCAGGTCTCAGATTGGTTGCTGTTATGGTGACTATGGTGGATGGAAGCAAGTCCAAAAAGAGTATATAACCTTTGAATAAGGGCCACACACCTTCCTGGAGGTTTATTTTATTGTTAATTTGAAGAGAAACAAAAGTTAGCCAGCTTTCTGCTACTATTTGGTTGTTCCTCTGATCCGTCTATCTCCCACACTAGCTGATCTCGCCTCAGCTCCTGGGCTGGAGCTAATAGGCTTCAGATAATCTGGCATCAAAGCATGTCAGCAAAAATAACTACATTTCTATGCAGAAACTGAGTTTTCCTAGCACCAATTCTAGTGGAAGTTGTATATGCAATGGGACTCTCCTCTGCACAGTAGTGAGACAATGTTTTCAAATTTTCTCTAAAGAGAACTGAAACAGACAGATCAGCAAAACAAACAAGTATCTGACTTCACCCTTTGAAACCAGATAACAGAAACAGTGTCATGTCATTTGTAGCTAACCCACATAGCTAATTTTTTGAAATACAAATGATCAAATATTCACAGTGAACTGTTCATGATCAGGCCTTCCCATACAGCTGCCGGAACTTCTCAAATGGTGGCAGTTTCAGAACAGCAGCCTTCTGCATTTGCGTGTATTAAAGGACAAGTAATGTGTTTGAAAAGTTCTCTTGCAGCATTTGGGGAGGACAGAATTGAGGACTCCATAAGAAGTTTATGGGAAATTCATGTCTAATGCTTATAATAAATACAATCTGTTTCTGTAGCCTGTTCTACTTATTAATGAATGTGACTTATTAGTGAATGATGCCTGACAGCTGTTCCCAGGTGCATCTCTATCCCTACGCAGGAGCTTAAAGAGAATTTCCCAGCAGTTATGTGGCTCCCCTGCTAGTGAAAGAATGTCTGTCTTGAGTTGACTATAAGTAATAGTCTCAGTGGTGGAGATAGATACTTCTAACCAAACATGCAACGAGACGTATGGGAAGATTGCTATTGCTGGCAGTCGTTCAGCTTTTCAAATTGCAGGCAATTGTTCAGATTTCCTTCAAGATAATCTCCAATACAAGGATATAATCATATTTATTTAACTTAATTGGCTCAGCTATAGCAGACAAAAACTTTGGAAAAACTGTATTGCAATCAGTGGACAGAGATAAAAGCTTCTCAACAATAAAACGTAAGGAAGTAATAAAAAAGACTCACTAAGCTGAAGTGCCTCATATCAACAGCCGCCGATAAAATATTAAATGATTTACCTTGTGTAATATCTTCGGAGTGCACTGTTGGAGATGCATTGTACCATGACTGACAACTTGGAAATCTCATTGTAAGCCACACAAATATTGCACTCGATAATATGACTTTATCTCCTGTAAAAAAGAGCCATAAGAAAGACTACTAACTGTTGGTTTTTTTTAGTGGAAACGTTCTGTTCTCTGACCTCTGTAGTTTATTTTGCTTACAACAGAATATTTTTTGCAATGACTTCAAGTCTAGAGTTGTGCATATAGTTGGCAATACAGTGTGAAGTTTAAAATAAACTTTCGCAAATATGATGTGAGTGATCACTTATCATACCTATATCCATTTAAAAGCATAGGGGAATTCTTTTAATATATAAGTGGTGACTTTTTTCAAAATTACACACTGTAATAGATAGCAAGGAAACCATTACTGTATACATTGTAAAATGTGCTGATGTTACATCATAAAATGTGCTTCCCTGCCAGAAATTGCTTCTGGTAGCAAAAGATGACAATCATAAATATAGATTTGTTTGGGGTTTTTTGCTTCCCGATAACATAACCCCAAAGCCCAATCTTGTTGTAACAAAAGACAAAATGAAAACTTAGAAGCTGTAAAGTTAAAAGTAAAGGAAGGAAAGAGATGGAATGGATGCTACTTAAAAACAATAGTAGTCTCAGAATATGCATACCGCTTTACAAAAAGGGAACTAGGAAGGCAAGGAGCAAACCAATACAGTTAAATGGAAAGAGACTAACAGAAATCCTTCAAAATTTGGAGATCTGATGCTAGTGAAGCCAACAAAAGAACATAAATTACAGCAGGCAATAGGTAAGAGAGGAAATGATTTTGAAGAGCAAAGATGTAAAAATCAAATGAGCTGCCCCAAACACCCTCCTTCCACCCTAGATTTGCTGAACATAGAGGGGAAATAAAGCTAAACATGCCTTACTGTTTAGAGAGAGATTTTGTGCAGAGAAGAGTGCCTTCAACCACTACTGAATTTAGTAGGAAATAAGTGCTTTGCATCTCTGAGGAGGCCCTAAGAGGCCCTCCTTTTGGTGCCCTGTGTCCCCTTCCTCTCCCCTACTCACATTCTTCTCGTAAGGGACACCGGAGGGTGGATGATAGCATCTGCAGTGACTGTGGTTTTGGTTGTATAAAATGGACAGCAGTCGTTATTTTGGTGATGAGTTAACTTCAAAATACCTGACTTCTCATGGTCGTTGGTTTTGAAAGAGATCAAAGATTCATTATACTTGTTCCTGAACTGCCATTTTTACAGTTAGCAAAGAACAGGTGCAAAATGGAGTATAAAGGTGGGAAGTGGGAATAGTTGTAAACTTGCAGAAAAGAGTCTGAGTTTTTCCCTCTGCAACTTAAAACAATAAAGTCAGACACATCAAGGAAAGTTACATTTCATTTTTAATTAGAATAAAAGTATATAAATTAGGGTTGTTGATTAATTGCAGTTAACTCAAGTGATTAACTCAAAAAAATTAATCACGATTACAAAAATTTATTGTGATTAATTGCACTGTTAAACAATAGAATACCAATTGAAATTTATTAAATATTTTTGGATGGTTTTCTACATTTTAAAATATATTGATTTCTGTTACAACACAGAATACAAAGTGTACAGTGCCCACTTTATATAATTTTTTATTACAAATATTTGCATGGTAAAAATGATAAACAAAAGAAATAGTATTTTTCAATTCACCTCATACAAGTACTGTAGTGCAATCTCTTTATCAAGAAAGCGTAACTTACAAATGTAGATTTTTTTTGTTACATAACTGCACTCAAACAAAACAATGGAAAACTTTAGAGCCTACAAGTCCACTCAGTCTTACTTCTTGTTCAGCCAATCGCTAAGACAAACAAGTTAGTTTACATTTACGGGAGATAATGCTGGCTGCTTCTTATATACAACATCACCTGAAAGCGAGAACAGGCGTTCACATGGCACTTGTGTAGCTGGCATTGTAAGGTATTTATGTGCCACATATGCTATGCACTTGTATGCCCCTTCATGCTTCCACCACCATTCCAGAGGACACGCTTCCATGCTGATGATGCTTATTAAAAAAAGAATGCATTAATTTAATTTGTGACTGAACACCTTGGGGGGAGAACTGTAGGTTTCCTGTTCTGTTTTACCTGCATTCTGCCATATATTTCATGTTATAGCAGTCTCGGAGGATGACCTAGCACATATTGTTTGTTTTAAGAACACTTTCACTGCTGATTTGACAAAGCGCAAAGAAGATACTATTATGAGATTTTTTTAAGAAGGTAAATTGTCGAAAACACAAAGGTTTAAGAATCTGAAGTGCCATCCAAAATATGAGTGGGATGAGGTATGGAGCATACTTTCAGAAGTCTTAAAAGAGCAACACTCCAGTGCGGAAACTACAGAACCCGAACCACCAAAAAAGAAAATAAACCTTCTGCTGGTGGCATCTGACTCAGATGATGAAAATGAACGTGTCAGTCCACACTACTTTGGATCATTATCAAGCAGAACCCATCATCAGCATGGACTCATGTCTTATGGAATGGTGGTTGAAGTATGAAGGGACATATGAATCTTTAGTGTATCTAAATATCGTGCATGTAAATATCTTGCAATGCTGGCTACAACAGTGCCATGCGAACACCCTTGCTCACTTTCAGGTGATATTGTGAACGAGAAGCGAGTGGCATTATCTACTGCAAATTGTAACTAAACTTGTTTGTCTGAGCAATTGGCTGAAGTAGGACTGAGTGGACTTGTAGGCTCTAAAGTTTTTACATTGTTTTATTTTTGAATGCCATTATTTTTTGTACATAATTCTACATTTGTAAGTTAAACTTTCATGATAAAGAGAAACTTTCATGCACTACAGTACTTATATTAGGTAAATTGAAAAACACTCTTCCTTTTGTTTTTTTTACAGGGCAAATATTTGTAATAAAAAATAAACATGAAGTGAGCACTGTACACTTTGTATTCTGTGTTGTAATTGAAATAAATATATTTGAAAATATAGAAAACATCCACAAATATTTAAATAAATGGTATTCTATTATTGTTTAACAGCACGATTAATCACGATTAATATTTTTAATCTCTTGACAGCCCTAATATAAATTACTCCAAATCCAGTGAGAGTCTTACCTTGATTTTAGTTCACTGGTAAACTTAAGGTGCTTAATAGACATGTGAAAACTGCATTTGTATTAAGAAAGGAATGGATAGAACTATTGGTTGGAAAGAAATACTATGATTGAAAACTTGTCTTTTTTTAAAAATAGTTGTTCAGGCCTTTTCTAACTTGAGCTGCTGCTTAGGAGTTTTGAGGAAATTGAGGCATCAGCTAGAGCAGTGGTTCTTAACCTGTACTGTATCCTTCACCCCTTTGGTTCTCAAAATATGTTTTTGCACCCCTTTGCAAAAATCGTTGAAGTTGGTCAGTTCTTTAAACCTAGATATATTTTTTGTTTGCATATTACAGTAATCGTTAAATGTATAATGTTAATTAATACATAGGTTTGATGAAACAAAGTAGTTGTATTTATGTGCCTGGGCTTAATTTGTGTTTTCGATGATTTACCTTCCAAAAAAATCTGGCATGTCTCGCACCCCCAGAAAGGGCGTCTCGCACCCCCAGGGGGTGCATGCACCCCAGGTTAAGAATCACTGAGCTGGAGCATATAGTGCAAACACTGGTGAACTCTGAATCTATTCATATGCATAACCTAACTCATCTGCACAAGTAGGGGCTAGGTCTAAGCAGGGAGACAAAAAGAATCTGCTCCTCCTGGGCCTCTGAGTGCTGTGCAAGGAAATCTGCAGTAGTTGAACAGGGTAAAAAAAAACAAACAGTGTGGCCTCAGAAGTTAAAATAGAGTCCAACAAATGCGTGGACTACAGAAGAGGTGGCTGATCCTGAGGCAAAGACAATGTTCTGCCATGTTGGAACTAAGAGTTGCAAAGAAAAACACAAATTACTACCTTCACCCGTCTATATTAACAATAGCAAACACTACATTGTGTTTAAAACAAAGGTTTGGGGTTCTAAACATGAAGGATTTGGTTCTGGTTCTGTAGACTTGTTGTGTGACCTTGAGCAAGTCACTGAATTGTGGCTCAGTTCCAACATCTGTGAAATATGGATAATAGCACCTCCCGGACTCAGAGGGGTGTTGTGAGGCTCAATTCAGTAATATTGACAAACTGCTTCGAGATCCTCTTACAGAAGGTACTAGGAAAGTACAAATTATTACTGCCTTATTATTTTATTCAACTATCTGCAGGGAACAGCTAGGATTAATTGAAGGATTAACCCATCCCTCTCATGCAGACACAGCACCCAGTATTTTCACTGATTGTGGATATTCAGAAATCACAAAATGAGGTAATATATTTTAAAATCTCTTGTTAATCCTTTGCAGTCAATAAAATACATACTTTTATACAAACACATATACAAACATACATACATACAAACACAATAAAATACATTGTTTTCCCAAACTGTGTCCTTTCCAAATTTTCAGCTCAGTTCATTGAAACAATGATGTGTTACATTGTCTCTTTATATTACTTTGTACAAACTGATATGATGAAAGAACAACTAGGCAGCCTGCATTGGAAAGAGTATTCTGATTTCAAAAAAATCTGAGCTGGGTCCCAAAAATAGTTCTACAGAATCAGTCAATCTCTCTCATACACACTCACTCACACTTTAACTCTGAAAAAGTAGATCATAGGGAGGGAGAACCTGTGGCCTATGTCAACAACAGAGCGCAAAGCATGAGCCCCAGCAAGGCAGAAATTCCATAGGAAATGATAGGCCTTGTGCCCTGATCTGTTTCTGTGAGAACTGATCCTTTTCCAGTTAACTGCTCATTGGTTCCCTATGCTTTCTATTTATTAAAGAACTTAGATTATCTGTGTTGTGTTAATTAATGTGATAATGAAAATAACAACTTTTGAGAGGGGAAGAGGCTATGTTGCTTCATCTCTTAGTTTCTTGACTACTTTTTTTTCCATATGTTCTCATTCTCCTCCCCCCTCATCCTCTGTATTTCCTCTGGGCCATATCACTTTGTCACCCTACACTGTAAATCAGCTTAATAACTATTAATATTTTACTTTAATTTTCTGACAAAATTACACCAGCTGAGTAAGCTTCACTACCAGTTTTTGGCACCTGTGGATTTGGCCTAGAGACTTGAGAGGGAATTGTACCCAATTACTGTAGCAGATAATTTTAGCCCTTATTTGGATGCCATGAATTGCTGTCTGTATCTCCTTTCTACTGCCCACTTAACCCCTCTATCATCTTTCCAAGACCCCTGACATGCATATGGAGCTTTTGTGGATGTGTTGATCCAACAGCACTGTGGAATGACTGTTTCTTGGAGCAGCTTGTCCTGGAATCCACAAGGGGAAGGCAATTCTTGATTTAGTACTAAGTGGAGTACAGGATCTCGTCCAAGAGGTGAATTCAGCTGAACTACTCGGTAATAGTGACCATAATGTAATTAAATTTAAACATCCTTGTAGTTGGGGAAAAATGCTAAAGAAACCCATCACAGCAGCATTTAACTCCAAAAAGCATTAATTATACAAAAATGAGAGAGCTACCCAAAATGGAAATTAAAAGGAGCAGTCACAAGGGTGGAATGCCTGCAAGCTGCATGGAGCCTATTTAAAAACACCAATATAGAGGCTCAAACTAAATGTATACCCCATTTTAAAAAAAATATCCTGGCTTAACTGCAGAGTAAAAGAGGTGCTTAGAGACAAAAAGACATCTTTTAAAAATTGAAGTCAAATCCTAGCACGGAAAATACAACGGAGCATAAGCTCTTGGAAGTCATGTGTAAAAGCACAATAAGGCAGGCAAGAAGGAATTTGTAGAGCACCAAGCTGTTGGGTTTTTTTGTCTTTAGTAAAATTTGTAAAAAGTACATCAGAAGCAGGAAGCCTGCTAAACATTCAGTGGGACCACATGCCAGTCAAGCTGCTAAAGGAGCACTCAAGGAAGATGAGCATTGTTGAGCAGGTAAATTAATTATTTGCAGGGGTCTGCGCTGTATAGGATATGGGGGAGATCATCACACCTGAGCCTTTCTTTGGTGACAAAACTGAGGAACTGTCCCAGACTGAGCTGTCAATAGAAGCGGTTTTGGAACAGAGTGATAAATTAAACAGTAATAAGTCACCAGGACCAGATGGTCACCAGGACCTGCAGGAACCCTGATGTGAAATTGAAAAACTACTAACTGGTATATAACCTGTTGCTTAAATCAGTCTCTGTACTATATGACTGGAGGATAGCTACTGTAATGCCAATTTTTAAAAAGGGCTCCAGAGGCAACCTGGCACTTTCAGGCTATTTAGCCTAACTTCAGAACCAGGCAAATTGATTGAAACTGTAGTAGAGAACAGAATTATCAGACACCTAGGTGAACATGATATTGTGGGGAAGAGTCAACATGGCTTTAGTAAAGGGAAATTATTCCTCACCAACCTATTAGAAGTCTTTGAAGAGGTAAACAAACATGCAGACAAAGGTGATCCAGTAGATATAAGGTACTTGGACTTTCAGAAAGTCTTTGACAAGGTCCTTCACTAAAGGCTCCTAACCAAACTAAGCAGTTATGGAATAAGAAGGAAGTTCCTCTCATGGAACGAAAAGATAGGAATAAATGGTCAGTTTTCACAATGGCGAGATGTAAATAGTAGCGTCTCCCAAGGATCTGTATTGGGACCTGCAGGGTTCAACATATTCATACATGACCAGGAAAAGGGGTAAACAGTGAGGTGGTAAAGTTTGCAGATGATACAAAATTACTCAAGAGAGTTAAGTTCAAGATACTGAAGACTTACAAAGGGATCTCACAAAATAGGGTGACTGGGCAACAAAATGGCAGATGAAATTCACTGTTGATAAGGCAAAGTAATGCACATTGGAAAACAATTCCAGCTATACATACAAAATAATTAGGTCTAAACTAGCCATAGCCACTCAAAAAAGAGATCTTGAAGTCATTGTGGATAGTTCTCTGAAAAACTCTTCAGCAGTCCAAACACCTGACGATGTCAGGAATAGTTAGTAAAGGGACTGATAATAAAACAAAAAATATAACACAATATTATAACACAATATATATAACACAATAAGGGATATGGAATAACTTACATATGAGGAGATATTTTAAAAG
This sequence comes from Lepidochelys olivacea, assembly GCF_965140295.1. Classification (NCBI taxonomy): domain Eukaryota; kingdom Metazoa; phylum Chordata; order Testudines; family Cheloniidae; genus Lepidochelys; species Lepidochelys olivacea. The sequence goes on along the minus strand of NC_140421.1, from coordinate 49,870,536 downwards.
ATTGGGACTTTTCAGTTTAGAAAAGAGGTGAGTAAGGGGCAATATGATAGAGGTTTATAAAATCATGACTGATATGGAGAAAGTGAATAGGGAAGTGTTGTTTACCCCTTCATGTAACACGAGAATTAGGGATTACTAGATGAAATTAATAGGCAGCAAGTTTTAAAACAAACATAAGGAAGTACTACTTCACACAATATACAGTTAATCTGTGGAACTCCTTGCCATGGGGTGTTGTGAAGGCCAAAAGTATAACTGAGTTAAAAAAAGAATTAGATAAGTTCATGGAGGATAGGTCCATCAGTAGTAGTTAGTGAAGATGATCAGCGATACAAACCTGTTCTGTTCATTCCCTCTGCAGTTTCTGGCAGTGGCCACTGTCAGAGACAGGATACTGGGTTAGGTGAACCTAACCCTAACCTTTGGTCTGACCCAGTATGACCATTCTTATCTAGGGACATCATGCCTGAGCTACAAATGTAAATTTTGGTTTAAATGGCAGCGAAGTGTTTTGGATGTTCTCACACAGTGTGTGTGCGTGTGTGGGGAGATACAGAATTCAAAACAGCGGATGTGTGTTAATGTAGTCCACATCACATAATCTAGGCCAGGACTATAAGACACCATGTGGTTTGGTTCTGTTCTGAAGAAAGGATGCAAGGGATGGGACATCTGTTTAGTCTGTGGTGCTTTCCTGTCAACTTCATCCCCTGCCCCTGAGTGCTTCTGTGCTGAACTATTGCACAGCAACTCCCACCCTGGCTGTCATAAGGAAATACATTTGGTTTCTGGGCGGCTGCAGTGAGTATCATCTACCCCCTGCACAGTTTAGGAGCAGGGACTCATTTGGCTTTTTCTGGGCCTCTTCTACCCTGCTAAGGGAGCTGCTACATTTGGCCTCTGAGCAGCAAAACTCCCTTCTTCAAGCTTAAAACCCACCGCAGGGCCTAGGGGAGTTTTTTTCCTAGTAAGGACTGCTGCAAAAAACGTCACTGTGCTCGTCCTTGGGTTGGGGAGGGAACAACACAGTATGTTTGTGGGTGCCTTGGTGGTTGTGCATGGGTTCAAGAGGTGCCTGTGTGTGTAGGAAGGGGCAGACATTCCAGCTCCGGTTCACATGAAAAAGAAACCTTGCATGAGCAGCTTGTGAGGTGTTGCTGCAGTTGTACCCAAAGCCTTAGCCAGAGCCTCATCCAGGTCTGGATGTGAACACCACTGCCTTTTCCCATCTGTAAACTAGATTGTAAATAATTTAATTTGATTTTGTTGTTATGGTGATATCACACGTTGTAAACATGGTTTTGCTTATTACTAATGTAAACAGATAGATGTGCAAAGATGTGAGCAAGCTATTGGTGTATAAGGGGGGAAAATATGATGGAAGTTTCACAAAAAAGCATCTCAAGATTTCAAATCTAAGCTTATGGACTGAGAAGACTTGTAAAGTTGGCTATGAATTTAAAGTTAAAGTAAAGGGCCTGATTTAAAGCCTACTGAAGTCAATGGAATGACTAATGACTACCTAATGACTAAAAGTCAACCTAATGACTCAGGTGGGCTTTGGATCCGGCACTTACAAAGTGAAGTTAGCCCATTAATTAAGTGACTTTAGTACTTGTAAAGGGGGCTGTACAAATTACTTTGGAAATAAAGTCCTCCTGTTAGGACACCCTTGATGATCATGCTGATCATGACCAGGCTTTCCTGGTGTGTTGACTACTTGCAAATATTTTATGAAATATAAACCATCTGTAATTAAAATTGTTGCTGAAAAGAAATAGAGTACTTTACAGTTAAAATGAATTATGTAGAGTCATTGCATCATTTTAATGTAATTATTGCCGCAATTTGTGATTATACATATTAGCAGGAATATATGTATGGATTAGTAGACCATAATGAATCTAAGTTCCTGATGTCAGTAAAATACCAGTTTTGTGTAAAGAATGATTTTATAGCATATAGAAATCGCCTGTCAAAATCCATGGGAGATTCTATTAAGCCATGTTCTTTTCCCAAGTGGCCATTAAATCAAATTATTAAATGTTAATTAAAATCCATTTAATGTGTTGGAACTGAATATTAATGTTCAGTTTGTTGTTAAATTAAACATCTGTTTAGTTTAGAATTAAAACCTGTTGGATAGGGGCACCGTTTTCAGAGCTGATGTGGATCCTCCACAAGTTGTACCATTGAATAATGTAAGCCCAATCCTGCAATGAGCTGCAGATGGGTGAATACTTGCAGTGATCTGGAGCCCCACTAATTGCCATGGGACCTCACCTGGGCGTGGGAACTGCCTCCACACAACTCCGTTACAGGATTGAGGCCTGAATCTGTACAACATGATCATACTTTATCCCCACCTATTGCTGGTGAAGTATTTATATCAAATATATCAGAGTATGTGTGACAATTTGGAGAACACTTGTTGCCAAGGAAGCACATGGGGAAGGGATAGGCAACCCCATTTTAAACAAATACATCAAAATGTAGTTTTCCTTTCTTTACTGTAATAAATATAAAATAGTGTTGTTGGCTTCTATGCATAAATAACCAAAGCTGACTGTTACAGTTTGATCCTGGGGAAAATACTTCCCTCATTTCCCTTAACTCCTTCCCATACGGCTTCTGCTTCTCAATCCTTCTAAAGAAAATACAAACAAATACAACTAAAGAAATACCTAAGGAGGAATATTTGAAACTGAGAACAGGGATCATAACAGGGTAAGGTACAATAGTTTTGTATTAGAATAATACTCTCTAGCCTACAGCAAAGTACTATATAGAGGATGCAGAATTTAGACATTTCCTTAAAAACTGTGCTAGTATAATGACTGGATAAAAGATTCGATCTAATTATATCTTGAATTGTGGAGCATGAAAGTAAAATAGGAATCACTGAGACAAAACCGAGCTGTTGAAAAATGACAAATCAAGGTGCAATGATTGGCTTATTGATTCAGGGGAATAGAATCTTGTCACAGAGAATATGGGAAAACATTTGTGAAACTGCAGTTTAAGCATGCTAAAGTATTCAGTGAAGACCCAAGAGTGAAAAATATTCAGAAATAATTTCAAAAAATCTTGGTGTTCTTGAATCCTCTTTCAAATAGAAGATTTCTATAGTCTTGGGATATAGTCTCATGTCATACCCATATACTTTCATGGTTGTGTGCTACACTTTAAAAAGGACATATAGCAGCTTTGGCATGTCATAAAGTGTGTTATACTAAGATATGTCATACGGACAGTGAGCTTTTTTATAGGCTGCAAGAAAATATACTTGGACCAAAAGACATTTTTCCAGACTTGTTATGGGCACTAAAATAAATGAAGGAAAAAGGGTGTGTTCTGTCAAAAACTGATTTTCAGTGTATTAATGAGCTGACATTTTCTACTCAATTTTTTCTGTATATCTGTTGGCTCCTAAACCCCCAATTTGGTTTGAAAAAATCCCCACCCCTTAAACTAGTGTCCTCAGATTCCACTTTATTCTGAAAAGTACACGACACTTGTTGCAGTACATCTTTAGTTGACCAAAATGCGAAGAGATTGCTTGTTAGTCTAGAGTATACTGTATAGCATTCATAAGTTTTAACAGCCAGATTTCTCGAACATATGCAACAAAAGACGTTCTTGTCATTGCACTTAAATTACAGATGAACAATTATCTAAGTGCATGATCAATATTGTATGGGTTGCTGATCTAGAGGGAGTGCCTTCCTCCATCTGAACCTCTGACCCTGGAATGAGCATGGTACCCTTGTCATGAGGTTCATGTCAGAGCTGGCCTGGAGCCTTTTATGATGCTAGGGCACCAGCTTCAGGAAAGGAATGAATGTTGACTCCTGGAGGCAGCTAAGGGAGGTGATAGGTGAGGATCAGATATTAGCAATACATCTACTGAAAGCTATTGTATGTTTTTGATAAGCAGCTTGTTCCAAAGTCCATTGAAATTGTTGGAAGTATTTTCATAGTCTTCATTGTTCTTAGAATCAGGCCTATGCAGTATATTATAGGTCTTTTTAACAACCAGGCACAGATACTGTCTAGTCTTAACTTTGGCTGTGAAACTTTACCTGTTGTTATTTTACTATCTAAACCTTTCCCTGGCTCTAATTTCCATTTATGCTCAAGCTTAAACATGGAAGAGGATATGGGGAAGTCAAGAATACAGTTTTGAAAATCCTCTAGTACAATCTATCACAATGTTTCTTCTTAAGCAAAAAATTAGTATAACTTTCTAATATTACTGACTCGATATTTTACTAGAATCCTAGTTGTTAGTCTAATAAAGTATTTCTTAGCTTAAGAATTGCACATGTATAATGCCTTGTGAATGCATGCACTGGATATAAAATATGTTGTATTTATGTTGGATCAGTTATAAACAACAGTGTCCTGTTGGAAAACAATTGCCTTGGTGTTATTGTAATGTCCTTACCTTTCTATGTCCTTACTACTGGTTGCAGTAGCACCATAATTATTATGTATTGATTATGGTGGTACCAATTAAAGATCCAGTGTAAGAACATTAGGGAACATTGAGGTGATTTTCCTTAAAATGTTACTTTCAGAAAAGTCTGCTGACTACACTGGTTAATATGGATTATAGCATTATGTCCAGTCTCACTTCCCACATACAGCAGCTTGCCTTTGAAATGGAAATGTTCCATCAGATTCTCTTTTTATCTTGCCTTAAGCTCCTGTATGTGATCTTCTGCACAAAACATTTTTTCGTATGAACTTTACTTTAAAAGTCCAGTAATACCAGTAAATCAGAGATCCTATAATGTGGTACCCTTATTCTCATGTGCTGTTAATTCCTCCTGTGAGCCATTATAGGATTTAAAATGCCTACAGAGCAGTTTCTTATAGAATGGTAGCTATTATCTTTTAACTGTCACTAGCACCCTTTTAATCTACACTATCTCTTTAATGTTTTGACTGACTGGCATAATGCTTCCACTCCATGGTACCTGTTGCTTGGAGCCAGTGATATTGTTTTCTCTCATGGATCGTGTGTGAAAGGATAGATTGTGGAGCAGATTATCTTGAGGTAGGTAAAAATTTCAGTTCTTGTAAGGTTCCATAAATATTGTAAGTTTGACAGGATTTTGTAACTTGCACATTTTCAGGGTAATTTAGAGGTATTCTAAAAGTATATGTTGCCTACATATGTTCAGACCTACATAGATATATCTGTCTGTGTATATTTTTTGCATATATGTACACATGAATTTTAATATAAAATTAATATAGTCATGGCCATGGAAATTATGCAACATTTTATATATACAGTGTCTATAGCTGTATATGTATATGCAGACAAATGCAGACATTTTGATTTGAAATGAAAGTCTGGAGGTTATGCAAGCTATTGAAAACTCAGGCCTTGATCCATCAAAGCAATTAAGCATTTGATTAACTTTAAGCAAATGAACAGTCCCATAGATGTCAAAGTCGCAAGACCAAGACCTATATTTGCTAATGATCTAGGGTACATATGATAGCCAAAAATTGTGAAAAAACCAAGTCATCAGGTTTATAAGGTGAAACAGTGATAATGACCTATAGGACCCTCATAATGTGTATTATGTTTCACAGTTCATATCTTGCTCATTCATGCTCAGAGACGGACTCATTCTTTAACAGTTTAATCATTGTTTAATAGTTGATTGAAAAATCCCCAATAATGATTTTCTCGATGGATGAAATTCAGTTGCTGCTACACAGTGAATCCCTGCATGCAGTGTTTGTGATGAAAACGAATGTCAACCTTATTAATATATCAAATATGGTAACAACAGTAGTGGTTACTCACTAACAATTCCACCTTTAATACCCTTATCAAGACAAATTTTCCATGTGCACTTTCCTTGATGATGATGATGTCATATCTGTTTTGGTTGGTTCCATTCCAGTAACAAACATTGGAATTACTCAGTGAAACTTGTTTCTCCAACTTAATATAAATATATATGGTGATAGGCACACTAGAAATATGTAGATTGTCTAGAACTCTTAACAGAATAGATTTTTCAGCGTTCCACCTTACATCACCAGTTCTTATTAAGAACGCCCTAAATCCCTCCTTCCTTTTCTTTAATATCTCTGTCTCCTCCATTTCTCATCTCTAAATTTCTTATGTTTTTCTTTGCCTTAGACCTTTGGTGTCAGGAGTGCCCACACCAACGCTACCCAGCAGTAAAGACAAAAATGACAGTAATGCAACAATGTGTTGCATTGTTAAAACTTTTTAAAAAAAAGCCAACATTTAGGTTTCCTAACGCAATGTTAACTTGGCCATCTTGCACATATGTAGTAGTTTCTGATCTTACTTCTCTTGATAAATTTGAAGTTTAATAGATTTCTGTTTTTAAATGTATGCCATAAAATAAGCAATATTGTTGAATTAACTTTGGTATAGGGATTTCTAACTCCTGATTGGTTCTTTGCTCCCTGAATGACCACAGAGGGGGGATTAACCCAGCATCTGCACTGTCTTGCTAAGCCACTGAAAACAGTAAAGCAAATATTTTTTTATGACCGGATTGCTAAAGGAAGGTGGAGTCTAAAGTACTTTTACTATGCCCTTTCCTTTAAAGGTCTTTTCATAGAAATTAGAGATAGGGAAACTAGGCCATTCCGCTTCTAGTGTAACCTTGCCCCAAGTCTGTTTTTAAACAAAGATTCTAGAGGTGAACTGCCATCATTTTTCTGGTAAAACAGCTCCACAGACCTATAGCTCTCACCATGAACAAGTTTTCCCTGGTATTTAGCTTAACTTTTCCATTTGCTTATCTTGACCTTTTCAGTTGCTTCCATGGACATCCTACTAACCTTTATTTTTATTAAGAAAAAATGATACCTTGTCACAAATAAAGAAGGATGAGATTATCAAAGGTGCAAATGTGTGTTAGGAGCTCAGTTCACCTGTTCTGTTTTATTATTCACCTTTAGCAAACAGAAACATACTAAACCACACCTATAAAAGTTCCTACTTTTCTTGGTAGCAAAAGAAATAGTATTTTTCAATTCACCTCATACAAGTACTGTAGTACAATCTCTTTATTGTGAAAGTGAAACTTACAACTGTAGATTTTTTGTTACATAACTGCACTCAAAAACAAAGTAAAACTTTAGAGCCTATAAGTCCACTCAGTCCTACTTCTTGTTCAGCCAATCATGAAGACAAACAAGTTTGTTTACATTTACGGGACATAATGCTGCCTACTTATTAGTTACAATGTCACCTGAAAGTGAGAACAGGCATTTGTATGGCACTTCTGTAGTCAGCGTTGCAAGATATTTACACGCCAGATACGCTAAACATTCATGTGCCCCTTCATGCATCGGCCACCATTGCAGAGGACATGCTTCCATGCTGATGATGCTCGTTAAAAAAATACGTTAATTAAATTTATGACTGAACTCTTTGGGGGAGAATTGTATGTCTCCTGCTCTGTTTTACTGCATTCTACTATATATTTTATGTTATAGTAGTCTCGGATGATGACTCAGCGCATGCTGTTTGTTTTAAAAACACTTTCACTGCAGATTTGACAAAACACAAAGAAGGTACCAATGTGAGATTTCTATAGATAGCTACAGCAGTGGACCAAAGGTTTAAGAATCTGAAGTGTCTTTCAAAATCTGAGAGGGATGAGGTATGGAGCATGCTTTCAAAAGTCATAAAAGAGCAACACTCCAATGTGGAAACTACAGAACCTGAACCACCAAAAAAGAAAATCAACCTTCTGCTGGTGGCATCTCACTCAGATGATGAAAATGAACATGCATCGGTCCTCACTGCTTTGGATTGTTATTGAGCAGAACCCATCATCAGCATGGGCGCATGTCCTCCAGAATGGTGGTTGAAGCATGAAGGGATATATGAATCTTTAGTGCATTTGGCATGTAAATCTTGTGACGCTGGCCACAACAATGTCATGTGAATGCCTGTTCTCACTTTTAGGTGACACTGTAAACAAGAAGCGGGCAGTATTATCTCCTGCAAATGTAACCAAACTTGTTTGTCTGAGCGATTGGCTAAACAAGAAGTAGGACTAAGTGGACTTGTAGGCTCTAAAGTTTTACATTGTTTTATTTTTGAATGCAGGTGGTGTTTTCTTTTAAACATAATTCTGCATTTGTAAATTCAGATTTCATGATAAAGTGATTGCACTACAGTATTTGCAATGGGGGAATTGAAAAATACTATTCCTCTTGTTTTTTTACAGGGAGCACTGTACACTTTGTATTCTGTGTTGTAGTTGAAATCAATATATTTTGAAAATGTAGAAAGCATCCAAAATATTTAAATAAATGGTATTTCATTATTGTTTAACAGCGCGATTAATTGTGATTAATTTTTTAAATCACGATTAATTTTTTTAATCGCTTGACAGTCCTAAAAATTACAAATTGGCAGTTGTGAATTAATTGCACAGTCTGCTTTCCTGATATTTTATAAATGGTATCTTCACCACAGCTACCTATTTTGTGTTAATTTTTTATAGCTTTTATGACTCCCATTGGAGTCCGTGGAAGTTTTGTCTGAGTAGGGGCTGCTCAGTTGGGTGCAAAGTAATTGACATGCATAGGATCCTATTTGTCGTCATTGATTCTTTTTTCATGATGTTTGAGCGCCTCGTCATGCACAGGATGTGCCACAGAAATTGTTAAAAGAACTCTTGATCTGATTATCACAGTAGCTGAGCACCCGGTGCTCCTATTGTAACTAGTGGACCTAAGCTACTTGACATCAGTGGGAGTCTTTCCATAGGCTTCAATGGGATTTGGATTAGGCCCTAAATGTTGAGCGTTGATGAAAAACAGGCAGCTGTTCCTTGCTGCACAAAGCTGCCAAGCTAAAGCCAGACATAACATATAACAAGTGATGTCCAGAAACAAAAGGAAGAAAGAAAGGGATGAAAAGGCTAATTATAGCAGTACTTTGCTTACTGCTCAAACTCAGACCTGATTAAATTTCACATCATTATACTTTTCAGCACTATAAATTGTCAGAATCACCTTAGGCCTCCTGATTGAACAGCACACTGACTGAATACACATAGTATCATTTAAAATTAATTGCCTTTATCAACAGAACTTTAAAAGGTTTTATTCAAGTTATATTGATGGATTGCATTTAATTCAGACAAGAATGACCCACTGCAGTTACCTGGAATTTACATTAGCAGTGTTCAATTGACAATAAATCAAACTAACTCTTCAGTTTAATGTTCTTAACATTTGAGGAGCTAACCTCACTTTAAAACCAATTTGCATTATTTTGAACATTTTGAACCCATCACATTAACCTCCCATTATATTCTCTCTTTCTTTCCGACATGGCCATTTTTAATTTTTTCCATTGCTTTGAACTTTTGTTGCACAATTATCACTATGCAGCACCTGATGGCATGTTCTGCATGACTCGGGATCAATTCAAGCTCTGTCGTTTGGCCATTTGAGATTTGTTTTCTTTATGACTCTTGGGAAAAAAAAGTAGATTATTACCATGCAAAAGATTTCTCTGACTATATGAACCACAATTTGGTTTGGCACACTGTGAAATTAGTCAAAGACTAATTTAGTTTGTGTTATTTCCTCTCCCTATTCCAACTAAGCAGTCCTATATCACAAATAAAGTTGCCAGGTTATTTCCTACTGTATATTCAGTACTTAGTAAATAGCATATATAGCTATGCTGAATATATTTGTGTAAATAGACATGAATGTGTAGCTCTAGAGAATTAAAATAATGCTTCTTGGAACTTGGGGGTTCAGATTTACCAAGCCTTTTTAGAGTATCAGAATATAAGCATTCTTGGAGTTCACTGGTACATCCCATTGATCACTCACAGTAAGTGGTGATAGAGAGGTGGAAAGACGGGGAAAAGGATAAAAGGGAGTGAAATAAGGTGGAGATAAACAAAGGACTACAGGGGTAATTAGGCAGGCAGTCTATATCCAGTTCCGGGTTCTTCATCACAGATATATTTCTGTTAACCATAGCTAATCAAGTGTATGTGCATGTATCAACAATACTTCATAATTATTACAGGGTTACACATTGAATCTGGTGAACAAGTCACTTTATAAGTTTATCTTTTTGCTTCTGTCAAGGTTCCTCCCCCACTCTGAACTCTAGGGTACAGATGTGGGGACCTGCATGAAAAACCTCCTAAGCTTATCTTTACCAGCTTAGGTCAAAACTTCCCCAAGGTACAAAATATTCCATCCGTTGTCCTTGGACTGGCCGCTACCACCACCAAACTAATACTGGTTACTGGGGAAGAGCTGTTTGGACGCGTCCTTCCCTCCAAAATACTTCCCAAAACCTTGCACCCCACTTCCTGGACAAGGTTTGGTAAAAAGCCTCACCAATTTGCCTAGGTGACTACAGATCCAGACCCTTGGATCTTAAGAACAATGAACAATCCTCCCAACACTTGCACCCCCCCTTTCCTGGGAAATGTTGGATAAAAAGCCTCACCAATTTGCATAGGTGACCACAGACCCAAACCCTTGGATCTGAGAACAATGAAAAAGCATTCAGTTTTCTTACAAGAAGACTTTTAATAGAAATAGAAGTAGATAGAAGTAAAGGGCTCACCCCTGTAAAATCAGGATGGTAGATACCTTACAGGGTAATTAGATTCAAAAACAGATGGTGGGGCTCGGGCTTTGGCCCTGGGCTGCAGCAAGTCTAAGCCAGCCCTGGCAACCCCATTAAAATGAGGTTGCGACCCACTTTGGGGTCTCAACCCACAATTTGAAAACCGTTGATCTAGCCCAGTAGCCTGTCTTCCAACTGTGGCCAATGCCAGGTGCCCCAGAGGGAATGAACAGAATAGGTAATCATCAACTGATCAATCCTCGGTTGCCCATTCCCAGCTTCTGGCAAACAGAGGCCAGAGACACCATCCCTGCCCATCCTGGGTAATAGCCATTGATGGACCTATCCTCCATGAACTTATCTAGTTCTTTTTTGAACCCTGTTATAGTCTTGCACGTCACAACATCCTCTGGCAAGGAGTTCCACAGGTTGAGTGTGTGCTGTGTGAAGAAATACTTCCTTTTGTTTGCTTTAAACCTGCTGCCTATTAATTTAATTTGGTGACTCTTAGTTCTTGTGTTATGAGAAGGAGTAAATAACAATTCCTTATTTACTTTCTCCACACCAATCATGATTTTATAGACCTCTATCATACCCCCTCTTAGTTGTCTTTTTTCCAAGCTGAGAAGTCCCAGTCTTATTAATCGCTCTGAGTATGGAAACCATTCCATACCCCCTATTAAAGGGGGTATTTAAGACTGTATATATCTAAAACTGGTCAACAGTAAAGAAATGTAAAGCAGTAAATGCTAGGCAACCAACAGATCCTTGGGGTCAGATCCTTAGCTGATATCAATCAGACATATGCCAATTAACAGCAGTTGAGGATCTGGCCCATGGAACTGCCCTCAAAGAAAACTGAATCACAGAATTGTAGCTCAGAAAAAATATAATAAATGTGAAAGGAAGAAAATAAGAAATTACTTTGGTGAAAGTAGATTTTACAGGCTATATTTTATGTGGATGCCAGTAGTGCTAGGAGAAAGCAGCATTATTACAACTGGATTATATCAAATATACAGAAGCTATTCCTGCATTTCTTATCCAGGCATAACTCCCATTTATACGTGGAAGGATTTTGCTTCCGAAAGGACTGCAGGATCATAACCATATTCATTTGGAGTTATTTATTTCTAATTGGGTTTGCAGTAAGATTAATACACAATATCTTGTACAATGGGAATGATCAAATAAATAATAAACCCAAGGCATAGTTGTTGTAGAGTTAAGTTGTACTTATTTTTAACTATGCAAATTCAGTAATATTTGGTTTATGACCTCTGGGTATTTGTCAGTTGACTCTGCATGCACAAGTACATGTACATATGTATATAATTTTGTCAAGACTATGACTTTATTAAACATTTGGGACCACTATTTGAAGTAGACTTCATTCTTCTATTAGCTTTGACACAGGAAGCACTGCAGCAGTCTCAAAAATTATTGGCATTTGGAACAACTAATACATTCTACAGTGAAATGTAAATTACTTTGCATTTACAAATCTAATACCGTGGTGGAATCATTTTGTCATACTAATTTATCTTAGGAGCCAGCTTGGAAAACTATAAATTATTAAGGTTTCAGAGTAGCAGCCGTGTTAGTCTATATCCGCAAAAAGAAAAGGAGGACTTGTGGCACCTTAGAGATGAACCAATTTATTTGAGCATAAGCTTTCGAGAGCTACAGCTGACTTCATCGGATGCATTCACTGAATGTTTCCACTGAATGCATCCGATGAAGTAAGCTGTAGCTCACGAAAGCTTATGCTCAAATAAATTGGTTCGTCCCTAAGGTGCTACAAGTCCTCCTTTTCTTTTTATAAATTATTAAGTCACTAATATTTATGGGGCTATGGGATTCACATATTATAGTAAAGGTGTATTAGTGTGTATTTCTAGGCCCTGCCAAAACACCCATGTGTTTTACCACTTCTGTTGTGGGTAGTCAGATCTAATACTTACAGAAATACATCCTACTTAACAAAGATGACTTCAAAATATGTTTTGTTCATGTGCATGACTCTTATGTATTTAAACTTTTTTTCTTTTTGTTTACCACCCCACCTTCTTTTTTTTTTTTTTTTTTTTTTTTTACACTTGTCATAAATATAAAGGGAAGGGTAAACCCCTTTAAAATCCCTCCTGGCCAGAGGAAAAATCCTCTCACCTTAAAGGGTTAAGAAGCTAAAGGTAACCTCGCTGGCACCTGACCAAAATGACCAATGAGGAGACAAGATACTTTCAAAAGCTGGGAGGAGGGAGAGAAACAAAGGGTCTGTGTGTCTGTCTATATGCTGCTGTTGCTGGGGATAGACCAGGAATGGAGTCTTAGAATTTTAGTAAGTAATCTAGCTAGGTATGTGTTAGATTATGATTTCTTTAAATGGCTGAGAAAAGAATTGTGCTGAATAGAATGACTATTTCTGTCTGTGTGTCTTTTTTGTAACTTAAGGTTTTGCCTAGAGGGATTCTCTGTTTTGAATCTAATTACCCTGTAAGGTATCTACCATCCTGATTTTACAGAGGTGATTCCTTTACTTCTATTTACTTCTATTTCTATTTAAAAGTCTTCTTGTAAGAAAACTGAATGCTTTTTCATTGTTCTCAGATCCAAGGGTTTGGGTCTGTGGTCACCTAGGCAAATTGGTGAGGATTTTGACCAAACCTTTCCCAGGAAGTGGGGTGCAAGGGTTGGGAGGATTTTAGGGGGAAAGACGTGTCCAAATTACATTTGCCAGTAAACCCAGTTAGAGTTTGGTGGTGGCAGTGGTTATTCCAAGGACAAAGGGTAAAATTAATTTGTACCTTGGGGAAGTTTTAACCTAAGCTGGTAAAAGTAAGCTTAGGAGGTTTTCATGCAGGTCCCCACGTCTGTACCCTAGAGTTCAGAGTGGGGAGGAAACTTGACAACACTAGATTTAGTGTTAAAATTGTTTATGGAACTCATATCTTAGCCTCACATGAGGACTGTTTTGACTTATTCACCAGAGAAGGTTTTCCTGTAGATGTCTCTCTTTGAAGCTTACCTGGAAACAAAGAAGCCTAAAGCGTGTGCCACACTGAGAATTTTTATCAATCATTAAGTGTTAAATAATTGTGACTTGCATAATATCTCTGTCTGCTGAACTTGAGTGGATTGGGATTTGTAAATGCTCTTTACATAGACGGTATTTTAAAAGCATTATATTAAGCAGTTGAAAACAATGAAAACAAGCATTTCATATAGCACATATCTTTTGGGGTTTTTTTGTTTTTGTTTTTTTGGTGTGGGAGAGGATACAAGCTATCATCATCAAAAAGACAAATCACATTCCCCAGTTTTTTCTTTTTCTATGTTTTTAAATAGTAAAATGCTGCAGTTACGCATGCTTTCTGTCTGAGGTTGTCAAAACATGTTGCTAAGGGGAATAAGTACTATTTCCCCCATTTTACATATAATAAAATGTTGTGCAGAATTTAAAGACTATTTATGTGGTTAAAATTAAGCATTTGATTAAGTGCTTTGCTGGTTTGGGTCTGGTTGCTAAAGGTCTGATCTACCACTTAATGGGAATTTTTCAAGTGACTTCAGTAAGCTTTGGATCAGGCCTTAGGAGCCTAAAGCAGAGCAGGCCAAAGAGCCCATGTCTCCTGACTCCCAGTCCCTTGCTTTAACAACCAGATTATTCTGCTTCCCTTTTCTAGCATCTCCTGATCAGGGTTGTGGCACTGGATATTTTCTAGGAATTTACAGCTAGAGTGGGTGAAATTTATTGGCCAAAACATTTATTCAGCAAAAAATGCAGATTTGGGTTGACCAAAGCATTTTGTGAAGTCAGGTTGAGTTTGCTGAATTGTTTCGCTGGGGAAAACAAACAGGAAAAATAATCAGAAAAAAATCAATGTTTTGTTTTGACACTTTTGAAATAAACCACTTTGATTTTATGATTCCAAATGTCTTTTCATTTTGAATTTTACTGCCATTTGAGTTTAAAAAATATAAACAGTCATTAGTACATAAACTTTTGACTGACTGTATAATAAATATTACTACTTTAATATTATTCAGTAATTGCTCTTACATTATAGCAGGTTGCAGTTCGTGTAAAAACAGGTTAATTTTTATCACCAGCGGAGAGATTAGACCAATGGCAAAGAGATCATTAATTTAAATTTTATTTAAGGAGCATTCCTCTTCAAGGCCTAGCCTGACACACATTCATTTTTCACCCAGCATGCTCAAAGCAGACTTGTAGATATCCACATACAATAGCTCAGCATTTTGGGATACATTATCTTTCTTTTTTTGCCCATGCACTAGGGAGAAACCTGATTTGTTCTCTTATACAGTATTTCTTTCATCTCTTCTGCAATAAGTGAGGATCTAGTCTTCCTCTCTGAGGGCCGAAAATCTATGTAAAAAGGTATTATCTGAATCCTTTTTGTCTAATGAATTATGGTGTCCTGGTGTAAGCCTAAATATCATTGCCACATAGATAGGTTTATCCTTGGACTAAGAAATATTTGTTTTCCTCAGTTCCATTAGGTATGTCTAATGTCCTAATGTTGTGGGGTCATTGTTTCATTCACAAAGTGAAGCTGAATGCAGGTTAAATGAAAGAAGTGGAACTTCATTAAACCCTGTAGACTGGTCTGTCTTTGTGGCTGAGTTGCTTCTAGCCTAACTCTTTGTGTTGCCTGTTCCACTCGTGTTCCGTCAATAACAGTTCCACCAGGGCACATGGGCCCTCTGACTCAGTGCCCCTGATCATGATACACTCTTAT
This sequence comes from Lepidochelys olivacea, assembly GCF_965140295.1. NCBI lineage: Eukaryota > Metazoa > Chordata > Testudines > Cheloniidae > Lepidochelys > Lepidochelys olivacea. The sequence goes on along the minus strand of NC_140421.1, from coordinate 49,855,140 downwards.
ATAGAATGCCCCCTAGTCTGCCCACTCACTCTTCTTATCTGTAATGACTTGTCTTTCAGTAAGCAGATGATCTGTAGTTAATGGCATATATTCTATTTACCCCTACAGAGCACAGCTGTGGAGGAGGTTGCCTTGCGCTTGTGGCTCTGATGGGCTTGTCTATGCTGGAAACCGTGAGGCGTATTCATGAAGACACAGAGTTTCATGTTTAACACAGTTTCAGTTGGTTGTGGTTAACCCTACGGTGATCCCACTGTCGTATTTGCGTAGTTGAAGTATCAGTGTATGATTCCATTCAATTTATTTTAATTTTACTTCTGTACTAAGTTTTTCCTGTGCTTTTAGCTTGTGACCATTTTAACTGCACTGGACAGTCTATCTCCGGTATATTTCAACTTGATCAGGATTAGAGCTGGGCAGGAAACTGTTTTCCTGTGCAGTGAAAATTTTAGATTTGAAAAAAAAAACCTTTGTCTTGAATTAGCATAAGAAGTAAAAATCTCAAAATTTTGTGGACCAAGATTCTGGAAAAATATTGGGTTCAGATCAATCAAAATGTTTTGTTTCAATTTTCATTGTTTTTAAAAGGGTTTTTTTAACTATAATTTGCTTAAATTTCAAAATAAATTATTTGTTTCAAACCAGAAAACTGAATTTTGTTTAAAAATTCTGTCAATATGAAACATTTTTATAATTTTGAAACAAAATTCAATTCAAAAATTTCCAAAGTCAAGAAATTAGTCAAACTGACTTTCCTGTAAAAGTTCTGATTTTGATGAATCAGCATCTTCTGAGTTAAAAAAAAAAAAAATTGAACAGTTCCTGATGAACTGTAAAAAGAATGTGTTTTACCACTTTTCAGACCAACAGGAGAATAATCTGTATTTGAGGCAGCTTGTGAATGTAATGAGATTGTATGTGATAATATCTTCTCGAGTTTCCCTGTGGAAACGTGACATAATTCCTGTATTTGTAGTTAAGCATAGTTACAGAAAATACTCAGTTTTTGTGGTAAGTGGAAATCTGTTATGTAGTTACTAATACTGACATTGATCTTACAATATATTACTGCTATTGTTAAATAAGATTAGTTGATCCATTGAATAAATATGCATGAGAAGTGATCCTAACTATCCTGTTCCATGACAAATCAGCTCCTATCCACCCTGGATAGAGGATTAGTGGACCCATGGAGGTTGCTCATTTGTTTCAAACTGGAAAACTGGATTTTCTAGTTTGACACAAATGAGCAGTGCTGTGACCTGCAATGAGGTAGTCTGTGCAGCAACCAGGTCAAAAGCCAATGGCATGAGTTTGTCATTTTATGACCAAATGTTGAATAGCTGGTGATGGGCAAGTTTGTATAATTTCTGACAAAAAAGAACGAACACAGATAAGCCCAATAATTGCTCACATCACTGGCCAAACCAATTTTGTGAACTGAAATAACTTTTACAAGTTTTCACTTCAAGGAACACAACCTTGATAAAATGCTTGAGTGATAACATATGCCAGGAGTTTGGTTAAGGTCTCACAGCAAGTTTAAGCAGTTTTACCTCGGTCTGATCCCACTGTTTCTAAAGTGGATATTTACCCCTTCTTTTTTAAAGCAGTACCAGGAATAATAAAGGAAACACCTTTTGAAAAAGATATGCAAATCTATTGTGCCTAAAGGGGGATTTAAATGAATCAGGCAGGTAAAATCCATATTGACATAGTTAGTATCTAAGTCCGTGAATACACTCAGGTTCACTTATTCCTGGAAAGACAAAAATAGATTTAGACACTGTCAAGGTTCCTCCCCCACTCTGAACTCTAGGGTACAGATGTGGGGACCTGCATGAAAAACCTCCTAAGCTTATCTTTACCAGCTTAGGTCAAAACTTCCCCAAGGTACAAAATATTACACCCGTTATCCTTGGAATGGCCGCTACCACCACCAAACAATTACTGGTTACTGGGGAAGAGCTGTTTGGACACGTCTGTCCCCCCAAAATACTTCCCAAAACCTTGCACCCCACTTCCTGGACAAGGTTTGGTAAAAAGCCTCACCAATTTGCCTAGGTGACTACAGACCCAAACCCTTGGATCTTAAGAACAATGAACAATCCTCCCAACACTTGCACCCCCCCTTTCCTGGGAAATGTTGGATAAAAAGCCTCACCAATTTGCATAGGTGACCACAGACCCAAACCCTTGGATCTAAGAACAATGAAAAAGCAGTCAGTTTTTTACAAGAAGACTTTTAATAAAAAATAGAAGTAAATAGAAATAAAGAAATCCCCCCTGTAAAATCAGGATGGTAGATATCTTACAGGGTAATTAGATTCAAAAACATAGAGAACCCCTCTAGGCAAAAGCTTAAGTTACAAAAAAGATACACAGACAGAAATAGTTATTCTATTCAGCACAATGCTTTTCTCAGCCATTTAAAGAAATCATAATCTAACACATACCTAGCTAGATTACTTACTAAAAGTTCTAAGATTCCATTCCTGGTCTGTCCCTGGCAAAGAGCAGCACACAGACAGACCCTTTTCCTCTCCCTCCTCCCAGCTTTTGAAAGTATCTTGTCTCCTCATTGGTCATTTTGGTCAGGTGCCAGCGAGGTTACCTTTAGCTTCTTAACCCTTTACAGGTGAGAGGAGCTTTCCCCTGGCCAGGAGGGATTTCAAAGGGGTTTACCCTTCCCTTTATATTTATGACAGACACCATTAGTCATTTTAAGTGCTGTTGGAAGTACTGTGGGGAAGCAGGGAGAGAATGCTTCCATATTTTTCTTATAATTTTGGTAAGTGGTTAAACAAACTATGTTGGTTTATCTTAGTAAAAGTCATCACACTTATTTCTCTAAGAGGTTCACTTGACACACATAGCACGTGTACGTTTCTAACTTGGCAGTGGTGCTGCAGTTACATATTTTGATTCATCAGCATCAAGAACTATAGAAGATCAATACAGTTCCTATTCACAGTTTTCAAATTGAGAAGAGAGTTTGACTTGTCTGACATGTTTAAAGGTCCATTAGGTGGTATTCCCAGAAAGTTAAAGCAGAAGTCATGGCAATGAAATAACTATGGCAATCAAGTAACTTAGCAATGGAGTAACTATGCTTGGTGTCACATGGAGAGTGAAAAGATCAAGCAAATGTGCACAAGAACAAGCCACAATGAAAAATATCTTTCATTGTAAGAGCTATAGTGGCAATAGGCTATGTGACCATATCAAAAGAAGTAAAGATGAAAGATAGACTATAGAGGTGACAGAAATGACAAATGCTGGCATAGCTGGTCTTTTAATGGCAAAGATGAAGGGATGAACTAACTATATTAAAGACTTATACAGTCATGCTGGGCACTGGGAAAGGATGCTTTGTATCACAATATTGAGATGGACGGCAAACGAGGTTGTAGTGATGATAGTAACCTTACTGCATGTAGTTGTGCCCCGAGCATTGGAACTCTCTGGTACAATAAGGTATTATGATTGGCAAAGCCTATAGATAGTACTTCGAGAGTTATACTGTAATTTTTGAGGATTTGAGGGATCAAAGGATTGATATTTGCCTCTGAACTGGGTGATTTACATATATAATTATTTCACTAAAAAAAAGTGTGTCAAAAACCATTTGCCCAGAAAATAAGCAAACTGCATTTTTTGAATATTTATTAAGTTATTATTGACATTTCTAAGTGTCTGGCTGTTTATGTGGCTAGTTCAAAATAAAATGTTTTAGAAAGATAACTTGCTCTTAGTTATTGTCACGGTGCCTGCGGCGCCTCCTGCTGGTCTCTCAGGGAATAAGCTCTTCCAGCCTCCAGAGCAACCTCTGCAGGCTGATATCCTGCTTGCTGCTGGTCCTCTTGTCCCTCCCGGACCCCAGTGCCCCTTTTACTCAGGGTGCTGCCCCCTGGCAGTACCCCCCCAGTCTCTGGGTCTCCCCTCCCCAGGGAACCCCCAGCCACTATCCCCACCTCGCCTCAGTCTTTGGCTACTGCCAGTCACCACTGAGCCCCCGCACACTGGGGCGGACTGCAGTGTATAAGCCAATCATCACAGGCAAGGGGGTTTCAACCTGCTGCCTCTGCCTACCTTTGGGCTGCCCCCTGCAACTCCAGTACCTATCTGGCCTTAAACTAGGCCTGCAACCTGTGGGGTTTCAAGGCTGGAGCTCCCCAGCTCCCTTGGCCTTCCCCCAGTCCTGCTCCACCTCTGGTACGCTCCCCAGCAGCCAGGCCCATCTCCCTCCACAACTAGAGAAGACTCAACTCCTGGCCCATTGCCCTCTTATAAGGGCCAGCTGAGCCTGCTTCCCCCAATCAGCCTGGGAACTGCTTGCTCCCAGCCACAGCCCTCTCCCAGGGCTGATTTCAAGCCCTCCAGGGCAGGAGCGGGTGACCACCCCATTACAGTTATTTACCTCAGACCAGGCAGAAGGGTAGAGTACAAAAACTTAATCTGTAATCGGTTCTAGACTTAGTCCACATTTTGGCTAATAGAAAGGTATTAGGGACATTTCAGACAGCAACGCACTGCTAGGTGAAGCATTGAGGAAAATGCTTATTTATCTTGTTTTCCTACTAGGCAGCAAAAATTTTCTGGTGTGTCCTCCACATTCAGTCTACAGGGAGGTGGGCAGGAACAAAAACAGAGCCTGCAGTATAACATAGAAATAAGATATGCATTCATAAAACCAACACAAAGGGTTCTGGACACACATATACTGGGGCCCATCATCTTTGTCTATGTTGTTTTGTTCCTGTTTTCTCTTATGGTTCTTTGCTGGAGGAGGATATCCATTTCAGGCAGCTTTAGGGTTCTTTTGTGCCATTGACGATTTAATCAATTGTGGACGAGATGCTGTTCCCACAAAAGTCAATGGGAATTTTTCAACCAAATACCTTGGTCAATCTGCTGGTGTGGGAAAAATTCCTTCCCAGCTCCCCAAGAAAGGAGCTGCTAGCACAATGCCCACAGTAAGCCTGACCAACCCTGGTATTTGCCACCTCCAAGGGTAGGGAAGGTGGATGAGTTTGCCCCACCTGGTCCAGGAAGAAATGGCTTCTCTTGCTGAGCTTGCCCTTTATCAACTCCTCAGACCTTTTGGTCCCTGGAGGGTGAGTCAGCATCACCAGACTGACCCACTGCCCTTCTGCAGCAGCCACCCATGAAATGCTTTACCCCTTCCCTTGGCAAGGCAGACCAGGACCCCTCCCCACTTAAAGGTGTGTTGTGGTCATTGTCTGAATTCTCATTTCTTACAGATATTTGAAGTGTCTCTTCCTTGACTTGTTCATCACAATGAATACTTTTGTATAGGGATTTTCTTTCTTCACTCTCTCTACATAAAATTTATACAACCTTCCCCCCGTTAGGTGACCTGTGCCTCAGATATAAATCAGGTATACTGTTAGACAAGGCATATTTAATATATAGTACCATCATTTAGAGGCTGTTTTTAGTGCTGAGGAGCATTAAGTTCTGAAGTGTATTAAGCACAAAACTGTGTTTACCAGTATTGTTAAGAATCTGAATCAAATGCACAATAGCTAGGAAATACAGATGTAGGCTTTCTTTCTTTCTTTCTGTATCCTTAGCTCATGCTTTTGTGCCTTGGTATTACAGTTTGTATGGTATTGTGATCAGCTACAATAAAGAAGGAAAGCTTCCCTAATTCTTGTGTGGAAGTCATAATTGTCACATGACTTTTGTCCTTTTGTCATATTTTTTAGCATAAAGCAAAGAAACAAAATAACCGAAATGATGATTCTTCCACTAAAATATTGCATTTTGTTACCAGGAAGCTCGGTCCTACCGAGTGCTGAATGTTCTGGTCCTGATCCAGCATGAATGCACATGCTTAACTTTAAGATCATAAGCAGTCCCATTGACATCCATAGATAGAATGCTTTGCTGGCCTGGAGCCAGAGTGCTCAGCACCTGGCAGGACTGAACCCAAAAGGCAGAGGAAAATGTCTCCAGTTCTGTGACATAGCCCCATAAACACCTTCCTTTCCTCCTGATGCTCTCAAGTTAAGCTAACTATTTTCTGACCAAGCAAGCACTGTGTGGAATCTGTTAAGGCTACTCCTGAGCAGAGATGGCAATAAAATAGTATTTTCCTTGAAGAATTTTGAAAGAAATTCAACATTTAACAAAAATTGGGTGAAAATTTTCCACTTTTTTCACCAAGTAAAAAGTGAAAATTTTTCTGGTTCTTTTTTGTTTGTTTTTTTTAAAAAAGCACCTTTCAAATTTTTGAAAGAAATACTTTTTCATGAAAACCCATTTTGAAAAAATGCCATTTTTCACAGAAAATGTTTTTTGAAGAACGAAAAAAACATTTTTGAGGGAAAGAAAGAGGTGGAATGTGGTAGGAAAGGATATGAGAACCTTAAAAAGTTATGTTTCAGAGTAGCAGCCATGTTAGTCTGTATCCGCAAAAAGAAAAGGAGGACTTGTGGCACCTGAGACTAACCAATTTATTTGAGTGTAAGCTTTTGTGAGCTACAGCTCACTGCATCCGATGAAGTGAGCTGTAGCTCACGAAAGCTTATACTCAAATAAATTTGTTAGTCTCTAAGGTGCCACAAGTCCTCCTTTTTTTAAAAAAAGTTACGTTAGAGCGAACTTGGATAAAATGTTCACAATTGGGGGATTTATCTGAACCTTTTGTGATTTACCCATTAATTGTATGTTCTTGCAGATTACTTGATGATATTTTACTAACTGTTACCCAATTCCTTAGCTCAAATGTTTCTAAGTGACTTGCAGTTTTGTAGGTTTATATAAATGCTACAGTGTTAAAACCAAAACAATTAGATGAACACCCTTTCTTTACATTTTAGATTACCATACATATGAATCTTTTTATCACCTTCAGCTAGTTACAAATTACATGGATCTTACTTTGTGTGAATAGTTTTTTTTTTCTCACCCAATGTTCAAGACATCACATATTTTTTTTAAATAATTACATATTTAGAGACTCTGTTGATTTACACCAGCTTAGCTCCATTTGAAATCAATGGAACGAAGCCATTATGGCCTTCATGTTCCAAATTCATCGAGTATTTCGAGGTTAGGATTGCCATCTAAGATTACTTATGTGGGCCAGTTTCTCAACAACAGATGTTCCCACTGTGAGAGCCTGTGGTACCCATTTATCCTCCTCCTTTCCAAAAGACCACAAGGAAAAAAGAATGTCCGTACATAGACTAGTCATGATACTGTAACCTTTATTCTGACAGTGCTTTTCAATCTTTCCTCCATGCTGAGCTGACTGCAGTAGGTCTTTTTAGCACTCACATGTTTATTTCAAACTCCTGCAGTTCACAAAATTAATTTCTGTTGGAATCAAAATGTCATGATGAGGCTGGTTATTTTGACTGGGCTTTTACCGTATCCTCTATACAAAGCAACTGATTTACTTTCTATTAATTATGCATCAGCTATAGGGACCTCCTGGTGTGTTCTCTTCAAAGCATTCTGCCATTAAAGCTTGTTCTCGGGTTTACTGTACTGAAAGGTGTGTGTGTGTGTCTTACCATCAAGCTTAAAGTACTTTTCAATTGTAGAATGCAAGGGAATGATTATTTTGTACCATGCATTCATTACACTCCAAAATAACAATACCTGTTGCAAACACTTTACATGTTTTTTTAATTCCTTATGAATATAAGCAAAGAAAGTTCAACCAAATTGTGCTCCTTTTTATCTAATTATGAAAACTCCTGCAAAATTAATCTCCTGTTCCTTCCTGCATACCACAATGAAATGCTTAATATTGCTTTGTCAGGAGAGCGATCTAATGCACCAGCTTACTGAAGCTTGAAAGATTAATAAAAATTACATTCTTATGTGGTTTGTCTAGAAAATATATTGTTCAATGCACCTTGAATTTAAGGACACATATTAAAGGTGGTTATCACACTTGTTTGCTTTGATCCCTTTACAGTACTGGCCAATAACATTTTCTTTGTTTTGCCATTTTCTGTTATGTTGTTCGTCTGAGAGATGTGGATGGGGATTAAACAAAATGGTCAGCTGAACCCGACTGATCTCATTGCTGTACAGCTGGTTTTTCATAGATTCATAGATATTAAGGTCAGAAGGGACCATTATGATAATCTAGTCTGACCTCCTGCACAATGCAGGCCCAGAATCTCACCCACCCACTCCTGCAATAAACCTCTCACCTATGTCTGAGCTATTGAAGTCCTCAAATCATGGTTTAAAGACTTCAAGGAGCAGAGAATCCTCTAGCAAGTGTGGGAGGGATAGCTCAGTGGTTTGAGCATTGGCCTGCTAAACCCAGGGTTTGTGAGTTCAATCCTTGAGGATTTAGGGATCTGCGGCCAAAATTGGGGATTGGTCCTTTGAGCAGGGGGTTGGACTAGATGACCTCCTGAGGTCCCTTCCAACCCTGATATTCTATTCTATGATCAATTAGAACCATTCAGTAGCATAAAAGGCTGAGTGTCTCTGAATCAAGAATCAGAGGGGTAGTCATGTTAGTCTGTATCCACAAAAACAATGAGGAGTCCAGTGGCACCTTAAAGACTAACAGATTTATTTGGGCATAAGCTTACAGATGCAGGCATAAATATATTGGCACATGAAGAGAAGGGACTTACAAGTGGAGAACCAGTGTTGACAAGGCCAATTCAGTCAGGGTGGATGTGGTCTACTCCCAGTAATTGATGAGGAGGTGTTAATATAGAGACTGGGACTGGCTGGCTCACTACAAAAGCAATTTTCCCTCTCTTGGTATTGACACCTCCTCATCAATTATTAGGAGTGGACCACATCCACCCTGGCTAAATTGGCCTTGTCAACACTGGTTCTCCATTTGTACAGTAACTCCCTTCTCTTAATGTGCCAATATATTTATTCCTGTATCTGTAATTTTCACTCCATGCATCTGAAGAAGTGGGTTTTTTACCCATGAAAGCTTATGCCCAAATAAATCTGTTAGTCATTAAGGTGCCACCAGACTCCTCCATTGTTTTTCTGAATCAAGAGAGAGCTAGAGAAAAGGGGGCGGGATGTTTTGTAGGGAGAAATGCTAATGAGCCTAGTAAATGGGCTCAGGCTTGTGTGAGTACAATCTCTCCTTATGGCCTTTTACTATATTGTGATATCAAGGTGCTTCATAAAATCACTCCTGTCTATTATAAGCCCACTTACATTGCTGTGTTTATTCAAAAGGGTTTAACCAAAGTAGTCTATAGACAAGTGAGGCATTATATATAGCACTGTACTGAGGAAATATTGTGTCTGCCAGGGCTGTTCATCACATGAAGCTATTTGTGTACTCTGTACAACACATCAATAAGTGTGGAATAAGTGGCTCTAGTGACACTTTAATTGCTTGGAATAGGATTATTCTATACAGTATTTGAGAACTGTTTTAATCTCTCTTATTCTGCTTTTGCCTTACAATATTTCTTTTACATAGGTAATGTAGAGCACAGAACATTTTGATAGTTATATTAAAATTCAGAACCAATAAACAATATTATGATGGAAGGACAATCTGATATTGATCAAATGAACATAATATACCAAAATGTTTCCACTAGCACTGCAAGCTGCCGTGGTATATGAACTGTATGTCTCCGTATTATGCCAGTTCTAGTTCTGTAAGCGAGGGCCAAGTTCATCTGTGTGGGAGGCAGAACTTTCTCAAGGGCTGGCCTGAAACAGTGGAATTAACTCCCACAGGAACTAAGGCCCTCACAAACCTCATCACTGTCCACTTCAAGTGCAAAGCTCACTTCTTCTACCTTCCCTTTTCTGATATAAACCCATAACAGCATATACATTTAAAACAGCAACAGCCCCGTATACCACTAGCTACATGCAATCAATCAATGGCACTGTCGTTCTTTACAGAGCATGGCGTATGCGCCAAAGAGTTCTTCGGATAGCGGCTGAGTCCGATGCGCGAGTGACAGTCCCATCCAAAGATAGAGCACACCAACACACTAGCAATGCTCTGAGTCCAAACAGCGTATTCTTTCCTCCTCTGACATTGGTCATCACAAAGCTTGATCCAGCCTGCCTCACAACACCTTGCTCCATCTACAAACTAACTAGTCCACCAACTAGAGCGGCATTCTGCACGCCTTTCCCAATCATTCACAGAGATTCCAACAGATACTAAGCTGTCTTTGCAAGCTTTCCAAAATCTGCACAGGGGTCTGCCTCTCCTTCTAGACCCTTTGTCCTCTTTGTTCCTTTTTAAAAAATAGGTACTATGTTTGCCCTTCTCCAGAGCTCTGGGATTTTCTTGAAAATAATTGCTAATGATTCCAAGACAGCTTCAGCTACTTCCTTAAGTACTCTATGGTGAATTTTGTCAGGCTCAACTACCCTGAATACAGCTAACTGATCTAAACATTGTTTAACCTGTACATCAAGACAAGCTCACAAGTAAACAATACTGCTACCTCATTGCTAATCTGATGATTGCTCTTCAGTCTTTATGAATATATTTTAAATAGAAAGTCGCTGTGATAGTGATGCAAAGTGTTGGAGGATAGCTCAGTGGTTTGAGCATTGGCCTGCTAAACCCAGGGTTGTGAGTTCAATCCTTGAGGGGGCCATTTAGGGATCTGGGGCAAAAATTGGGGATTGGTCCTGCTTTGAGCAGGGGGTTGGACTAGATGACCTCCTGAGGTCCCTTCCAACCCTGATATTCTATGATTTGGGGTTCTTTTTTTTTTTTTTTTTTGGTTAATTACAGGAGAACCTGAAGGTTCCAATCACAGATCAAGGGCTCATTGTGCTAGGAACTGTTCCCACATGTAATAGCAAGACAGTCTCTGCCACAAGTGTTAGCATATGATGGACAACAGTTGGATACAACAAAGAGAGGGAAAGGACAAGGTAACAGTGAAATCATCAAGTGTGATATAACTTAAGTCACAGCATATTAAACACCTCCCCATTGCTGAATATTTTGTAAATGCCACGACAGAGGCGTTTTTTCAAGAAGGGATCTGAAGGACAATGTAGTGGCTTTATGGATTTTTACAGGGAGTTCTTGCCATGAAGAAAGGTAATAGAGAGTCATAGCATAGAATGGAGGTACCAGTGTGACACGAAAATTCATTGTACAGCTCCCAGTTACATCCGTAGGAGTTGCACCTTTTTAACTGATAGCAAATTAACTTTATGGGGTCCATTACTTTATGACAGTAATGGAAGTTGTATCAGGGCCATAACCTATACAGATGGAAAAATGTGAAGCTCTCTAGTTCATTCTATTGCCAATGCAGGATTATACCTCCAAATAAGTTTTTTTTTTTTCTAGCTCTTTTTTCCAGTCCAATTTTAAAATCCACCAAGTGATGGCACTTCTACCTTTTCCATTGGAAGATCATTCCAAAGTCACTGCTAGGAATATTCCTCAATAAGCCATCAACATTCATCTATGTTAATTGTACCCCCTTACTCCTCTGGTAGTTATACCCCCTTGAACAGTTCCTGCCGAAACAATTCCAGTGATTTTAAAAATCAATGAGTTTTTCACCTCTGAATGTTGTCTTTTTTTGTGAAACTACTCTTAGTGAAGAGTGCGACTCAAATTTTCACATGGATATACACACAAGTGTATGCTCAATTTTGGATTAACCCAGTTTAGGCACACAACAGCTCCATTATCTAAGCACCTGTGTAGCCCAATGGAAATTAATGGGGTCACTCCTGCTTAAAATTAAAGCTTAAAGTTCTGCAATCAATGGGGCTATCTCTGTGTTTAAGTGCTTTACTGCATCAGAGGCAAAGTGCTCATCACCCTGCAAGATTGAGCCCGAATCCCTGGATTTATAACAAGCCAAAGTGGCAGGTTCACAAAGGGGTTTGATTCTTTATGGTATTGAGTAATGTCCTCAATGTGACTGTGAAATGAATGTGATTTTAGGGCAGTTAGGTCCTCTCAGGATTGATCGGATAGGTATAGGTGTGCAAAGCCAACTTGTACGTGCACAGGGGATTTGTGCATGCATACATCGGACAAGTAAAATGTGCACATATGCTTTTGCACATACCCTGTTAAATATTTGTGCTAAAACTCTTTCCAGCTGGCAACACAAACAGTGAAAGGGAAAGTTTTAATAGTTTAACTTATCTTGTAACATTTTGTCATCTCTCTTCCAGTTTGTTTATTTGTATACTGAATGTTCTTGCATTTACAAACTGTAGTCTTACCTTGTTACCCAGGAATCAGTGCCATTAGTAGCTGACACCAATTGAAAGGCTCATTTAAAAAAGGTTATTGCCTAAATTAAGAACACAAAGGAAATCCATAATCTTCAGTAAGCATTAGGACTGGATGTGAAATTAACACTATGTTTTTTTCTATTTTTATATAATCTTATTACAATATTATATCTGTGTACATATTTTACTATATTTAAAAATGTGTATTTATTCAGATTAAGATGATCTTGCACCTTGTATATGCCAGGTATAAATATGAGACTTAATTATTTTAAATGACAATCATATTACTTATTTTAAAGATTGTGTCATTGAGCTTAGTGAAATGAAGACTTTACCATCTCAATAGTCCAAAATCATTATAAATTTCAAAGGGCAACTAAATCTGAATAAAGTATGTGAATTTAGCTGAAGTGTATGATAGGCACACAAGCAGGGGATAAAATGCAAATGATATATCCTTCAATAATCAGCATTCCTTTTTGATCTGTTAGCTTGTTTATAGTTGTAAAGAAAAAAATAATATGCGAACTGTCTTGTATAACAAGAAACATAAAATTCACACTATATTTATAGTGCTGGGACTGCTATGACATTCTGATTTATCAGTATCACAAAATGGCTTATTTTTATTGAGATAGTTGTCATTGGCTGATAACGCAAGGCAAGAATACTGGCCTTATTTAATGTAGCACTGGTGTTTGAGATCAAATGCATTTTGGTAAACTGAAACATTAAATTAGTAATCTAATGCTAGATGTATCATCTTCTCTGGTATTCTGGGCTTTTATGTTCAGATATTTACTGAACATTGTCATTGGAAGACATGTATAATTCACATAGATGGAAGGATTAGCAGCAGTAATTTGATAAGCAGAATGTCTTTCTGAAGTGAAGATTTTTTCTCTCTTTTTTAAAAAAGGTCATAATCTTTATTTTGGGTTCATCTGTGCCCCATTTTTCCACCTATTATATTGCTGTGGAGAAATCTCTGGTGGCAATAAGATAACTTCTTCAGAAATGATCCCACACATTTCATTCTCAGCTTGAACTAAAAGCCCTTTTAGCATTGAAAAGTCATGTGAATATCTTTATGTGACTATTTTTGTTGCAGAAATGTAATTTAACACTCAGTCTTTATTTTGCGTATACCGCTTTATTCAGTAGTAATATGAACTGTAGGCTTCTTTCCATCTCCTGACCTTGCTGCTTTATTTGACTACCCTCCTGTCCCTTTGCACTCTGACCTGAATGATGCTTTATGGGGGCCTCAGTTTTGGGTTGGTATGTATTTTGCAACAGCGAAATAAAGACACTCTTTTATGATGCTTGTTTTAATAGTTCTTTCAGCTGGCTATTGCATCATCCAGCTATAAGCAACAGTATTTGATTTTTGACAATGGTTCACAAATAACCTTATATTCAGTGATTTCATTTAAAACATTCCGTTCAAATGGGATTTGACTGAAGTTTATTTTTCCATATGTTTGTAACAATTTATTTATTGCTAATATTGAACTATGTTCACAAAAATCTATACAAAATTATTAGACATAGATCTGACAGGTTAATACTTATTTTATTTCCAAGCTTAACTTAAATGGAACTTTATGTAGCATAGGCCAGCAGTTTTATATACTTTAAGACCACTAAGCTGATTTCACTTATTATCTAACTGTGCAATCTCTAAAGTACTAATGTAAAGTCTTATAAAGGTTCCATCAGGCTTATTGTTGCTATCTTTCTTTGGAGTGCAGTATATATCAGAATAATTAGACTTTCAATCCTCTAGAGATACTTTAGCTATAAACTATTAATTTTTGTTTCCTTCTCTCTGATTTTATCAAAAAACATCAGTTTCTTTATCAGAATGAGGACTTCTAACCAGTAGACTTGTCCATGCTATCAAGGATAGAAATAGCTATTTAAAATTTTTAAAGAAGGGCTGTCAAGCAATTAAAAAAATTAATTGTGATTAATCACATTGTTAATAATAGAATACCATTTATTTAAATATTTTTGGATGTTTTCTACATTTTCAAATATATTGATTTCACTTACAATACAGAATACAAAGTATACAGTGCTCACTTTGTATTTTGCACTCTAAAAAAACGAAAGAAATAGTATTTTTCAATTCACCTAACACAAGTACTGTAGTGCAATCTCTATCATGAAAGTTGAACTTACAAATGTATGATTATTTCCAAAAATCCTGCATTCAAAAATAAAACAATGTAAAACTTAGAGCCTACCAGTCCATGCAGTCCTACTTCTTGTTCAGCCAATCACTCAGACAAACAAGTTTGTTTACATTTACAGGAGATAATGCTGCCCACTTCTTATTCACAATGTCACCTGAAAGTGAGAGCAGGAGTTTGCATGGTACTGTTGTAGCCAGCGTTGCAAGGTATTTATGTGCCAGATGTGCTAAAGATTCATATATCCGTTCTTGCTTCAACCACCATTCCAGAGGACATGTGTCTGTGCTGATGATGGGTTCTGCTCGATAACAATCCAAAGAAGTATGGATCAACACATGTTCGTTTTCATCATCTGAGTGAGATGCCACCAGCAGAAGGTTGATTTTCTTTTTTGGTGGTTTGGATTCTATAGTTTCCGCATCAGAGTGTTCCTCTTTTAAGATTTCTGAAAGCAAGCTCCACACCTAATCCCTGTCAGATTTTGGAAGGCACTTCAGATTCTTAAAACTTGGGTCCAGTGCTGTACCAGTCTTTAGAAATCTCACATTACCTTCTTTGAATTTTCTCAAATCCTGCTGTGAAAGTGTTCTTAAAATAAACAACATGTGCTGGTCATCATCCGCGACGGCTATGACATGAACTATATGGCAGAATACAGGTAAAACAGAGCAAGAGACAGACAATTAAACATATTTAATTAACACTTTTTTTTAAACGAGCATCATCAGCATGGAGGCGTGTCATCTGGAACGGTGGCCAAAGCATAAAAGGGCATATACATTTTTAGCATAGCTGCCATGTAAATACCTTGCAATGCCTGCTACAAAAGTGCCGTGTGACTGCCTGTTTTCATTTTCAGGTGACATTGTAAATAAGAAGCTGGCAGCAGTATCTCCCATAAATGTAAATAAATGTAGCAATTGGCTGAACAAGAAATAGGACTGAGTGGACTTGTAGGCTCTATAGTTTTACATTGTTTTGTTTTTGAGTGCAGTTATGTAAGTTGCATTTTCATGAGAAAGAGATTGCACTACAGTACTTGTATGAGGTGAATTGAAAAATACTATTTCTTTTGTTTATCATTTTTACAGTGCAAATATTTGTAATAAAAATAATATAAAGTGAGCACTGTATACTTTGTATTCTGTATTGTAAGTGAAATCAATATATTTGAAAATGTAGAAAACATCCAAAAATATTTAATAAATTTCAGTTGGTTCTATATTGTTTAACCATGCGATTAAAACTGCGATTAATTTTTTTGAGTTAATCATGCAAATTAACTGTGATTAATCAATAGCCCTATTTTAAACTATTTCTGTTCATATATCCTTTAGGCATTTCACATTCCACTGTAAATTACTTTTTCTGAGAAATATCCTTTTCAAATATCCTTTTGTTTTGCTGCTTGAAGCACTGAGACTTTACTTAATTTTACTATAATTTTATTGCACTCTGTTTTGTAGTACGTAAAACTCCTTTGTAAACGTCCCAAGCAGCCCAGTGTAAAATTGATTTTGTGATATTCAGATTGTTCTGAATTATATTATAGCTTTTATTCATTATTGTTTTTATCTTTCTCTTCATGGTACTGTACATCAGTCAGAATTTCTAACACTGTATAGGACAAATTAGGGGTAGTTTTGTTGCCCAGTCACCCATTTTGTGAGATCCCTTGGTAGCTCTTTGCAGTCTGCTTTGGTCTTAACTATCTTGAGTATTTAGTATCATTTGCAAATTTTGCCACCTCAAGGTTTACTCCTTTTTCCAGATCATTTATGAATATGTTGAATAGTAGTGGCCCCTAGGACAGACCTCTGGGGGACACCACTGTTTACTCTCTCCATTCTGAAAACTGACCATTTATTCCTACCCTTTGTGCTCCTATACATGGCTTTTCCTCCTTATCATAGAGAGTCTCTCTCTCTCTTCCTTTCCCTGAAAATGGATGGAAAGAAACCCTTTTATAACCTCCAGTCCCCTTTGTCGGGTAAACACCTCAATCAGCCTCATCAGGTGATCACTCCCCCACCGTGTGATCCATTGGTTGTTACTAGCCCATCTTGTTCTCGTGGGCAATTATTTGTTCAATGGAGCTTTGATTAGAGGACCATCAATGTTTAAATGAGTTTTCATTGATAGCACTGTATAACTACCCTGGGGAATTTCAGTCAAATATGGTGGTAAAAAGACAGTAGAGAAAGTAGATAGTCCCACATTCAAAATTGATTCTGCATTTTGACACAGATACACATACAGTCCCCAGTATTAAACAGAATTCATTAGGTACACATAGACTTCCCAAATTATCACAAATTCTTATATGCTTATTTGTAGGAAGAACAAGTATTATCTACCATGTACTTTTGATACTCATAATCAGAAACACCTAAAATAAGCTAGCTCTTGTCCTTGTGCTATGATCCCAATCAGTCTCACAGGTTAAGCAGGGGAAGCTAGGTCAATACTTGGCAAGGCGACTTCAAGAATGATCAGGGAGCAATGTTGGTGATTTGATATCTGGTACTCTTCCCTCTAAGTCCTTACTGAGATGATGCTCCTGCTAGAAGGTGTTAAGCTGCCTTGCAGTGGCTCAAAAGAATGAGTAGCAACCTCAGGGCAGACTGTTAAAAGGTAGGGAATGAACCTCACATTGAGAGTTCTATACTTAGATTTCTCAAATCAAGTTTAAACACCTTAGGCAAGTTTAAACTCCTTAGACTATAACAGGCTAGCCATGGAATCACAGACAGTCCCCTTGGGTACTCCGATCTCTCTTGTTGCCTTTCTGATAGAGGGTCCCTTTACGCCAAAAATCACAACACTAATCAGGTTTCTCAGAGTCCTAAAGGACCAGTCACTTACTCCAGGTTAGTTGCACCTTAGATCTCACACCAAAGACGCTGCTTGTAGCCAATCCTATAATAAACTATCTAGAGTTTTATTAACTAGGAAAAGGTAAGCTAAGGCATGTAGCAACTTACAAGCATTTCTTAAAGTCTAAACACAAAATACGCTTTTATAACTCTAATACCTATTTCAACAGTACTAACACACAGGTGAACCAGATTTGTTCCAGCTATGTATTTGTCAGCTGAGACTTAGGGGACTTGGCATGAGCTGGCACCTGGTCTGCCAGCATCACAAGAGGCACTGTGGTCCCGACTACTTGTGGTTACTGAAAATCTCATGACACTAAGGGCTTGTCTACACTTAAAACACTACAGTGGCTCCTCTGTAGCGCTTCAGTGAAGACGCTACCTACACTGATAGGAGGGCTCCTTGTGTTGGTGTAGGTCAGTGGTTCTCAACCTGTGGCCCACATGCACTAAAGGCTGCTGGGCTTGAAGGGTTGGGAGTGTGGGCTGTCCCACCACCTGGTGTGGCAGGGTCCAGGGCCCTGGCTGCTCTGCCTGGCATGGTGGTGTCCGGTGTCAGGGCTGCCCTGCCCCATGCCGCAGGGTCTGGGGCTTTCCTGTCCTGCATGGCAGGGTCCGGGTTCAGGGTTGCCTTGCCCCATGTGGCAGGATCCAGGCTCGGAGCTGCTCTGGTCTGCCCTGCCTTGCTGCGTGGCGGGGTCTGGGCTGGGGGCTGCCCTGCTGACTAGCAAAGTCCAGGTTTGGGGGTCCACTCCTGGCCCCACTCTGTGGAGGGGTCTGTGTGTGGGGGGCTGGGGCGTTGGGTATAAGGGGTCTGTGGGAGTTTTCAGCGGGGGGGTCGCTGTAGGTCTCAACCTGCAGCCCAGGTAACACACTGTGATAAATAGGTTGAGAACCAATGGTGTGGGTACTCCATCTCCCCGAGAGGCAGTAGCTAGGTGGATGGGAGAATTCACCCATTGACCTAGCGCTGTCTACACTGGGGGTTAGGCTGGTTTCACTACACGTCTCAGGGGTGTGGATTTTTCACACCTCTGAGAGACATAGTTATGCCAACCTAATTTCCTAGTGTAGACCAGGCCTAAGAGTAATGGTAGGCCTGGTGCTCTGGACAAATTCTGACATGGATAACTACTTTCTGTCGACCTCAGTCTTTCTGCACTTCCAACTGAATTTGATATTTGTCATGTGCTCACCCCAACTTTGGGTTTTATAACTGTGTTTTGTCAATATTGCCTTAGTTGGCACCAGAGGTAACTGCATTTTAATAGCAGATGAAATGATGCTTGTGTATAATTCCAATCTCAGTTTCAAGATCAGATCTTGCAGGATCTTATGCATATGCTTAATTTTACTCACTGTGAGTAATTCCAGTGAAATCTTTGCACGATCAGGGCCTTAATTAAATAGATGAGAAAAACACTTCAAAGGGAGGTCTAATAGCTACCCTCAGTGTGAGTGTGACTCTGGAAAGCACAGAGATGCTTCTGCTAGAGAAATGGTGTTTTTGTGTTGTCAAGCAGGAACAGTCCTCAATAGGAATAGGGAAGCATTTGTTTGTGGGACATCGCATACCCTCGCAAAAGTGCAAGGTACAAGATTTTGCCTTCCCTTTCTGTTTGACTCTAGGTTCATGTTACTGACAAGATATGTCAGTCTCAAGCCTAGACGGTCAGGTGGACTTGAGAACCCGAGATGCAGCGCAAGCCACAATGTTGATACTGCCAGTTTTAGTGTGCTAGCTCAATCCTTGTTAGTGTGACTTTGTCTACCCAGGCTGGGAGGCTCACTCCCAGCTGCAGTGTAGACGTATACCCTGCGGGGCTTGATCTTGGGTAAATAAGGTATACTAAGGAGCCATTTAACAGTTGTATGGAAACCTTGTTGAAAAGAGGGCTAAAATTGAAAGGGGAATAAAAGAAACAATAGTTTCTGATTATTTTTGATTATCAAGGCGTCTGGTTTCAGCAGGCTTCTCTGGTTCTATATGTTAAATATGTAGCTGAGGATGGGGAAAGTTTATGCTATGTGGCTTAAATATAAAATGTACTATAATAATTTTCACTTTATTTAAGTAGTCCAATACTTGTATTAGGTTCTTTGTGCCAGTAAAAATTGTTTACTTCTAGAAAGTCAAATGAATAGTGCCATATGGAAACTGATTTGAAGAAAGAGCTTAGAGAGGCTCCGTAAACATTAACATGACAGTTTAGCATGCTGTTACTTTACACTTTAATATCACTATATGAATATATATTGTTAATTGGACCAAAGCTTGTATTGGTCTTATAGCATCTTAAAATAAGTCACTCAGGGCATGTCTATGCAGGGATAAAAAACCCACAACTGCCCTGGAACAGCTGATTTGGGGTCAAGGAGCTCGGGCTGCGGGGCTGAAAAATTCCTATGTAGACATTTGGGCTTGGGCTGCAGGCTGAGCTCTGGGACCTATAAGGACATAACTGTCAGAGTGTTTAAGCACTAGAATAAATTGCCTAGGGAAGTTGTGGAAAATTGGAGATTTTTAAGAGCAGGTTGGACGAACACCTGTCAGGAATGGTCTAGATCAGTGGTTCTCAAAGCCTGTCCGCCGCTTGTTCAGGGAAAGCCCCTGGTGGGCTGGACCGGTTTGTTTACCTGCCGCGTACGCAGGTTTGGCCGATCACTGCTCCCACTAGCCGTGGTTTGCCGCTCCAGGCCAATGGGGGCTGCGGGAAGGGCGGCCAGCATGTCCCTTGGCCCGCACCGCTTCCAGCAAAATCAGTCCGGCCCACCAGGGGCTTTCCCTGAACAAGTGATGGACCGGCTTTGAGAACCACTGGTCTAGATAATACTTAGTCCTGCCTTGAGTGCAGAGGACTGGACTAGATGACCTCTCAAGGTCCCTTCCAGTTCTGTGATTCTATGATGGAGGGTCCCAGAGCTCAGGCTCCAGCCTTAATCTGAACGTTTACACAGTAAATTTTAGCCCTGCAACCCAAACCCCCTGGGCCTGAGTCAGCTGATCTGAGCCAGCCATGGCTGTGCTGAAGGGCTTTTATCTCTGTATAAATTTACCATCAGGGTAAATTGTTTAACCTATTGTTCATATTAGTGAGCACTTAGTCACCAAAATAGACTCATTGACTCTGTGAGACTGTTTGGGTGAGGAAGTGCTTATTAAGTGAGTAAGGATTACTCAGTCTGTTCCTTATTATATATCAAGGGCATATGCATATGGTAGAAGAGGAAAGAGTGCAAAAAGCCAAATGACTCTTACAGGGATCAATGTTTTAATTGCTTTTCTACCTACTCGTGCAGGTCTCTACATAATAAATCATTGAATAATGTTATATTTAAAAAAAATCCAAAAAACATTTAGTAGCTAATGTTAAGAAGAATGTGTAATTACCCACTTCACCCAAAGTGCTATAGTCCTCTACACCACTTTTTTGCTAAAGTTGGAAACATCAAAATACAAAATTTTAAAAAGGGGTCAGATCCTCCGGTGGTATAAATCATTTACAATCCTTGCATTGGTGTAAAGCATCAGTTTACACCAGCTGTTGGCCTGGCCCATAATATTTTACGTTTTTGACAATTGGAAATTAAACTGTTTTGCTCAGAGCTATTCCAGTGAGAGAAAAAAGGTATTCGTCTATAGGTGGTGCTCTTGTCACTAGAGTGATTCTTGATCTGTGACAAGCTGCAGCATTTATGCTCAATTTTCACTTTTAGTTTTCTTGCACTGATCTGTTTTGTTGGCAATATTAAACCATGCTGCTGCCCCTCAGCTATGTCTTTCCTATATGAGGGAGAATGAGGCAATATGCACTTTTTAGTTCTGAACTATGTTGCTTGGCTGCAGCATGGCTTTTTCCATTTACCTTAGCAAGCATGTATTGTTTTGGGACCGGAATTAAATATTCAAAAACGTTGTATAAGATTATAGGCAACTTTGTGCAACATGAAAATCCTAACTTCTGACACTCATACAGCTTCAGGATTACCATGTTAATTTTAAGGCTTCTAGTAATAAGTGAAGAGTAAAGATCACTGCTATTCTACATGCAGATTAAAAATAAAGTACTAGAGATCTAAATAGGATACATCCATTTCACAAATTGATATTTTATTTATTTTATGCTAGTTAGTCTCACATATTGGACCATTGCACAGACAGATGAAGAATTATATATTTAATGGGTCTATGGAGACTACAAATATGAGGGAGAAATGCGATCTATGCCTATAAAGTGTGTTATATGTTGGACGAAAAATACAGCAAGTATACTAAATCATATTGGGGACATTCATTTTCAAGAAGAGCCCTGAAAAGCCTAATTTTGTAAATGACAGTTAAGAAAATAGAGAAATTTGTTTTGTACTTGCTTGCATCAGTCAATGTCATTTTATTTATCATGGGGTATTATCCACTGGATTACATACACATTATAGTATGTATATTTATATAGTATCAATAAATAGGAATATACATTGGGTGTATATAATGCTTAGACCCACAGAGCAAGAGTGAGATGGTCTGTCTTCCCACCATAAACATTGAAAGTTTGCAATTTTGCATTTTGTGCTGGGTACCACAGCATCAGTGTTTTGGTTGTGATACATGTAAAGGCCCCCAAAAGAAGAAAAACCTAGCTTTCAGAAAAAACAACTACTAAATCTCTCTCTCTCGTATCCCACACTTCAGCCAAACACTTTCTATAATGATCTATAGAGCTTAGCATTGAAGTTTCTAGTTATCAACCTCACAGCAGCCTATGACACTACAACATATTACTTTACTCTGTGGAATCTCAAAATTCGGGCTAGATTGAAGAATGGCATATTCAGTTTCCAGATAAGATGGTGATGGCGACAGTAAAATGCTTACTGATAGCTAGTGATTTCATCCAACAGTTTTACGGTTTTACAGAATGTAGAGAAAACTGATTTCTCAGTGTGATGTCAATGAACTTATTTATAGAAGATCTTCTGTGACACATGGATCAATGCACATGCATGCTAATACCTGCTGTTTGTCTCATGAAAACAAGTCTCTGAGGCATGTAAATTTTGATTTAACAGAATATTTTAATTGCTGAGCATTTAAAAAAGAAGGTGGAATTTAAAACCAAGAGCGGGAAAGACTTGGTTTGCATTTCATTCTACAAACCTTCAGGCAGGTAGATAAATGTTCTCTAACCATTTTTAGAATGTGTAGAGATATAGGAGTAAAACTGTCCATACTATTTATGTGCAAAGCTTGATCAATTGTTACCTTATCCATCACATCTAGAATATTTTTATCAGCAGGTAACCTCTTGAACTGCCTTGTTGGGACTACTTATGCATCTGATCTCCTTATTGTACACAAAGCTGAACTTACAACTTTTCTGGAAATTTACAAAAAAGAGTTTAGCAAAGCACTCAGTGAGCATGTACTGATAGCAAAGGTACAGCCAGAAAGAAAATTCACCCCTTTCCTAGCTCTGGAAGCATGATGCAAAGATAATGGGGTAAAATTTTCAGTCATTTGGGAGCCAAACTTGCTTTTAAAAAGGGGACTTAGACTCTTAAGTCACTGGGATGCTTTTAAAATTTTTACCCATGATCAAATATAGACAAAATTATGGAATTAGAAAAGTGGATATTTTGTTAATGTTTTATTGAAATTATTGAAATACATATTTTAAAAATATCTGATAAGCTGCCTTCCACAACTCTTTCAGCACTGGCTTGTACACATCACTTAGCTTTCCAATAGACTGTTGACACTTTAGAGAATCCCTTTACTTCACAGGAGCTTAAACTAACAAGTGATGCAATTTGAAAAAAGGCATTTTTCTGTAATAGACCATTATATCTTAAAATAGGAAGATCAAAAGGCCTTCTCCACCAGAGAAAAGGTCCTAGGTCCTTTTGCAGATGATCTGGGAAAGGGTAAGCCAGCCATTTGTCCAACCTATTAACGGGGCAGTTGGGGCAATGATAGCCCCTCCTGTGTCCTGCCAAGGGTTTGGATAATTCAGAAAAGCAATGCAACTTCTGGATACTTATCTAGACCAAAACAAACCTATGAACTTGTGGTTTGGCCACCACTCACTTTGAAAATATTTTGGTGCCAGTGCAGATGTGGTATGAAGCTTGTGGAAATCTCTAGAACATAGAAAAATATGGATCACAAAATTACTGTAAAGGATGTGCCAGTAGGGGATGTTCTCGGAAAATATGTCACAATGTACACATCTAGATTGAAATGTACTGATACAGACTGCAAGACACCTGATTGTAACAGCAGGAAAGTTCTGCTCTGATCACAGGTTACTATGGGAACATTTTTATGTTAATGTTAAGATGTTAGTGCAAATAAGGGGAACTAAGAGAACAATCTATGAAAAATGGGACATCCCAACATTTATGGGTGTGGAAATACAGGTAAGGAAAAGGAGATTGGAACTTTCATGCATGTGCATATGGTGGTAGGCCCAGTCAGAATCACAAGATAAAAGGGTTCCCTAGTATGAAGAGGGTGGGAAGACCATGACAGATGACTTCATTGGAAATACCCCAGCAGGAACCACCTCTCTATCAATGACCATCCACCAGATTCTCTAATATTTTTGGGTATGAGAGTATGAATATGGAATTGGCCATTGCTTGGATTCTCTTAGGTTTTATATATTTGTTTGAGATTGTAACTTTAATCATCTACTTAGTAAAACTTATAATACAGAGAAGATTTTTTTACATGTGAGTGTGGCCACTGTCTTCATTCTTTGTGTGTTCCTAGAGCCTCCAAATATAAGGATGATTTGCACTCTATTGATCTTAAAACTGTAGCAATACAGGAGCTGGACTCACTTTAATTTACCACAGAGCTGTCAATCAATTCAATTTAAAATAAAGGCTAAAATGGTATTCATTACTTCTGTGTTTCTTAAATAGTCCCTTTTATCGCCTCCTCTCCAAACTGCAGTTTCAGTCTTTTCTCATAAGGAAGCTTTTATGCCCCCCTAATAATTTTGGTTGCCGATCTCTGAACATTTTGAGATAATGTGACCAGAAGTGGACAAATATTACAGGTGATGATGTCCCATTGATTCATATAATGGGATTATACAATTGTCAGTGTTTTCCATACTATACCTTATCTATTCTAATACCTTGTCTGCTTTTTTGACTACCAGTGAACATTGAGCAGATGTCTTCATTGAACTTTCCACAGTGACAACCAGGTCTTTTTTCCTGAGTTGCTAATGTTAAATTTGAAACTAGCAACATAGATGTTAAATTAGAAAGTAACAGTAGATTAAATTGCTCTTTGGAATGTATATTACCTTGCATTTGTCAACACTGAGTTCCATGTGCCATAGTACTGCTTAATTGCTCTTCATTGTTAGGTCCCTTTTGAATTTCCACAGTCTTCCATTGCAACCTAAATAAATTAGTATCTTCATCAATTTTGCTACCTGCCACTAAATCTGTTAAACAAAACCAGACCTGATACGGACTTTGGGACACCCAAGTGGTAAACTTTTGCCATTCCTACTTTGTTTTTGGTCTCGCCAGCTTGTGAACAGATTCATAGAATTCTAGTGTCATGATTTTCCATTATAACAGTGGTATTGGTTTGTCACTAACATATCCTGTTCATCTAGATGTTTTATAAATTTATATTTAATTCTTCTGCTGTCTGTTTTTCTGGTAGAAGTAAACTTTGTTATGCACTGAAGAATTACAAAGCCATCTCATGAATCTTCATAATAAATACCAAAATTTCACTTTGGAGAGAAGGAAATCATAGAGGAATGAGAATAATTCCTCCAGTATCCAGAAATTACCTAGGCTGAGGTTCCAGCATGGAGTAAATCCCTCAGGCCTGGAGCAGACTTCTACCTAGAGTGAACTTATAAACTAGAGTAAATATTTTGGGTTGGAAAAGGTTTCATAATTCCTTCCTGGTCAATCAGCCTCCTCTATCTGAAAATGGAGTCTTACAGTTTATAAAAGGCATAGGGGCCTCTCTCAGCTCCATGAGAACTCTCTAGAAAAACATCCCTGTGAGGTAAAAGCAGAGGTGAAAGTAAGCTGGTATGCCCCGGGGCCCTTTAAATCCCCGCCTGAGCCCTGCTGCGGAAGCCCTGGGGTAGCGGCGGTGGGGCTCCGGCAGACATTTAAAGGGCCGGGGCGGTAGCGGCAGCTGGAGCCCCGGTGTCCTTTAAATCCCCGATGGAGCCCGGCCACCACTACGCCAGGGCTTGCACAGCAGGGCTCAGGTGGGGATTTAAAGGGCTCGGGGCTCCGGCAGCTGCTACCACAGCAGAGCCCCAAGCCCTTTAAAGCTCTGCCAGAGCCCAGAGCCCTGGGGCAGCAGTGGCAGCTAGGAGCCCCCAGGGCTCCTCAGTGATTTAAAGGGCCTGGGGCTCCGCTGCGGTAGGGGCAGCTGGAGCCCTGGGCCCTTTAAATCGCCCCTGAGCCCTGGGGCTCCCAGCTGCCACTGCAGCTGCTAGCTCGGGGGTGATTTAAAGGGCCCCGGGCTCCCAGCCGCCACTACCGCAGCTGGAGCCCTGTCCCTTTAAATCAAGATTTAAAGGGCCGGGGATTTAAGGCCCTGCCTCTTCCGGTTGAGGCCATGCCCCCTGCTCAGGACTCCGGTGTACCGGTAAATCCTCTAACTTACTTTCACCCCTGGGTAAAAGACCTATTGGTTTTAGACACAGATAAGCAACAATAGGAAAGGCAAAATCACGCTGTAAAGCAAGTCCAACATTTGGTTTCTACTTTCCTATTTCTCTTTGTGGCTTAGAGGACTTTTCGACCGGATGCCTGGCAACCCTGTTCAAAGCCCTAGGCCCTGAATTGAAACCCCAAGGGCCATATGACAGCTTTTCCTCAGCTTTTTCCAAGTGCCTGTGATCTGAGGTGCTTCTGTTATTGTTTCAGCCTCCTGCTTACAATGGCTTCTTTACATTTATCCTGAATGTAAGGTGCTGGCCATGCCTGCTCTGAAACAAAAAGTTTTAACTCAATCCATAATGATATACTATCCATTTAATCCTTCCACTGATCAACCCTGTGGGTCTCCAGGCTCCACTGTAAAAACAAACACAAACAAAAAACCCAGCTGACTCAGGCTCATGCTCTGGGGCTAATAATAGCAATGCAGACATTCCTACCTGGGCTGGAACCTGGGCTTTGAAAGCCAGAGCTGAGCCAGGGCTCCAGCCCAAGCAGAGTTTACGCAGCGATATTCACCTCTGTAGCTTGAGCCTTGCTAGCCCCACTCAGCTGACCTGAGCTCTGAGACTTGCTGCTGTGGGTATTTTTTTGCAGGGTAGATGTACCTTGACACACTATTCCACAATGCTCACCAAAAGAAAGAATTTATACAGCAATGGTTCCAGAAGTTTGTTTGCCTGCTACTGTGTGCTTGAAGCTGTTTGACATTCCAAGCAGGTCAATGGTGCAACCTGCAGCAGATTTTCATATTTCTCTTCATCTTCAGTGTTAATGGATTAGATCCCTGTAAATTCAGGAGCTTTTACAAATAAACCCAGAAGGGCTTGTTCACCAAATCTCTGGTGCAAAAAAACCAAACAAAAAAACCCCCTTCCTTCATCAGCTCTAATTTTCATGTACTCCTTTCAAAAGGGTAACAGATTGCAGTCTTTAAGTATTGATTTTCCCTCATAGGTGCTTGCTAGATGCTCTTAATTTAAAGCTTCAGTACTGATTGATGAATTTAAAAATCCACTGAAGCATAGGTATAGCTGATTATGCTTCTAGCACTTTAGCTACTACTTGACAACAATTTATGTAATTGGAACAATCAGAGTTTACTAAATAATCTTGGCTAGACCTTTGGCATAAATTTCCTTTTTACCTCCAGCAAAATCTTGAAGAAGAATAGTATAATGGATGATTTAAGGGCTCATTTATGTTTTATGCTTTAAACTAATCAATGGTGGATTTGATTAAACTTGTTTCAGAATAACCTTGATGAAGCTTAGACACCTGAATTATATGACCTGTAACTATCCTATGTGAGCTATTGAAAATATTTTGAACTTTGTCAGCTGGAAGAGGGTGTCAATTTCAGAAAAAGCTTTTGTTTTGTTTTTTTGTTCTCTGTGACCTGTATTGAGTGTAGCAATGAGTCAATACACACACACAAACACACATTTTTATTGTCAAGGTAGAAAAAGATTTGATCCAGAGAATATTTGACCAGGAACAGTGAACCAAAAAATACCATTTTACCAACTTGCAATTCATGCAATATTTAATTTTGGGAAAGTGTAAAGTTATTAGGGCATAGAGAAGCTCTACAAACTATGAGATTAATATCAAAAGATTACAGGTAGTAAAATATCCTCATAGAAGCAAAGTATTCTATGTAGGTGTAGTAAAATTATCCTGAACATTCAAGTATCTATAATATATCGGGTATGTATAGTAGGAGGGTCTCGATCTTTCAAAGACATGACAAGCTTTTTTGGTTTTTTTGGCAGGGATTTTGACTAGGGCATGTAGTAAGGGTTGTAGTAGGTATAAGAACAATTGGGCTGATTCACTGCCCAGGAGAACCAAAGGAAGGACTCCCACTAACTTCAAAGGACATTGGATGAGGCTCACACTGCATATGAATTTGTTGACTAACCCACGATAAAGTACTACTAGCATTTCATCAAATTAATGAATAACGCGTATGACGGGTTGTTCCCCTTTAAGATGCCGCCTGATGTGTTGAGATACCACTGAGCGCACCTGTCCTACCAGCCTGGGCACCCTTTTTACTTGTCTTGCTGAGCCAGACTATTAAGCCTCCTCGAGCACACACATAGGTAGGGCCACACCCAACTGCAGAATGACACAGACACTCAGGTGTTCACCTCCCGTGGAGTGCAGACCCAAAGTATATTATGAAATCTTCCTACTCCCTCAATGTGGAGGAAGGTATGCACAGCCTTTTACCCCATCCCCCAATTATGAATTGCGCAAACTGGGTTTAATAATAAACAAATCAAATATTATTAACTACAACAGGTGAATTTTAAGTAGTTGAAGAGATAACAAACAGAACAAAGCAGATTACTAAGCAAATAAAACAAAACACAACACACAAACAAGCTTGTTTCACTAAAGAAATTGGTTACAAATAGTAATTTCTCACCCTAGATATTGTTACAGGCAGATTACAGAAAGTCATGAAAAGCAGCTGCACTGGTCTGCAGCTTGAGATCTCAGATATTATTACTCACAAGCTAGATGCCCTTCCAGCTTGGGCTCAACCCTTCTTCCCCAGTTTAGTTCTTGCTTCCAGGTGTTTTTCAGCATCTCTTTGGGTGGGGAGGCAGATGAGAACTATCAAGATGTCTCCCCTGCCTTATATACCTCTTGTGTATTGCATGAACCCTTTGTCTCCCAGTGGAAGAACACTGGCATTCCAAAAGGTGGGGTCCAGTACCAGGTCACTCAAACCCATGTCTCTGCAGGGCTGTGGCAGCCATTACTTGTGGGCTGTCTAGAGTGTCCACAGGAAGACTAAGCTCTTTCACAGTCCATTGTTTTTGCTAATGGGCCATTAGCCCTGTCTGGCTTTTCCATTGTTGTACCTGAAGGGTTAGTTGGGGGTGACACCCAAAGTAACACATTTGAAATACAGATACATAGTCAATATCATAACTTCAGATACAGAAATGATTCAGGCATACAAACTGGATAATCACATTCAGTAAAAAATCATAACCTTTCCAATGATATCTCACATGAGCCATCTTGCATAACATATATCTCAGTTATGCCATATTCATATCATTAGTATATTTTCATAAAGAATATGGAGAGTAAAGTCACAACATGGTGATAAACATTGCTTTATCCCAGCAATCACGTTTTTGGGACCATTTTTCAAAAACATGAAACAATTTTGCTATCTTCCCTTGAAGATTTTCTTCCAGTTTCTGTGAAACCAAAAGGCAGTTTTCACAGGAAAAATGCTGTAGTGGATCTGAAAATGAATCTTGCTATAAAGTGCTGCAGATGTTTCCTGAAAAATAGCAAAAACAACTTTTAAAAAGTTCACTCTTACTTTTTAAAACCTTATTATCCATGCAAATGTCTGATCAGATTTTATCTTCAGATTTTTTTGAAATTACTGGAGGTTGAATGTGGAATGTGACCCATAGACAACAATATACTTTTGTGTATAAAAGGCACACTCTGCAGTAGCCTTATCAGAGCAGACCTAGGCTTAGTCCAGAACCAAAAGCATTCTGGGGAATGTAGTCTAGAGGGACCCTGTGACCGGTAGCCTTTCATAGAATCATAGAATCATAGAATATCAGGGTTGGAAGGGACCTCTAAGGAAGGAGATTCTACCACCTCCCTAGGTAACGCATTCCAGTGTTTCACCACCCTCTTAGTGAAAAAGTTTTTCCTAATATCCAATCTAAACCTCCCCCACTGCAACTTGAGACCATTACTCCTCGTTCTGTCATCTGCTACCATTGAGAACAGTCTAGAGCCATCCTCTTTGGAACCCCCTTTCAGGTAGTTGAAAGCAGCTATCAAATCCCCCCTCATTCTTCTCTTCTGCAGGCTAACCAATCCCAGCTCCCTCAGCCTCTCCTCATAACTCATGTGTTCCAGTCCCCTAATAATTTTTGTTGCCCTTCGCTGGACTCTCTCCAATTTATCCACATCCTTCTTGAAGTGTGGGGCCCAAAACTGGACACAGTACTCCAGATGAGGCCTCACCAATGTCGAATAGAGGGGAACGATCACGTCCCTCGATCTGCTCGCTATGCCCCTACTTATACATCCCAAAATGCCATTGGCCTTCTTGGCAACAAGGGCACACTGCTGACTCATATCCAGCTTCTCGTCCACTGTCACCCCTAGGTCCTTTTCCGCAGAACTGCTGCCTAGCCATTCGGTCCCTAGTCTGTAGCTGTGCATTGGGTTCTTTCGTCCTAAGTGCAGGACCCTGCACTTATCCTTATTGAACCTCATCAGATTTCTTTTGGCCCAATCCTCCAATTTGTCTAGGTCCTTCTGTATCCTATCCCTCCCCTCCAGCGTATCCACCACTCCTCCCAGTTTAGTATCATCCGCAAATTTGCTGAGAGTGCAATCCACACCATCCTCCAGATCATTTATGAAGATATTGAACAAAACCGGCCCCAGGACCGACCCCTGGGGCACTCCACTTGACACCGGCTGCCAACTAGATATGGAGCCATTGATCACTACCCATTGAGCCCGACAATCTAGCCAGCTTTCTACCCACCTTATAGTCCATTCATCCAGCCCATACTTCCTTAACTTGCTGACAAGAATACTGTGGGAGACCGTGTCAAAAGCTTTGCTAAAGTCTAGAAAAAATACATCCACTGCTTTCCCTTCATCCACAGAACCAGTAATCTCATCATAAAAGGTGATTAGATTAGTCAGGCATGACCTTCCCTTGGTGAATCCATGCTGGCTGTTCCTGATCACTTTCCTCTCATGCAAGTGCTTCAGGATTGATTCTTTGAGGACCTGCTCCATGATTTTTCCAGGGACTGAGGTGAGGCTGACTGGCCTGTAGTTCCCAGGATCCTCCTTCTTCCCTTTTTTAAAGATTGGCACTACATTAGCCTTTTTCCAGTCATCCGGGACTTCCCCGGTTCGCCACGAGTTTTCAAAGATAATGGCCAATGGCTCTGCAATCACAGCCGCCAATTCCTTCAGCACTCTCGGATGCAACTCGTCCGGCCCCATGGACTTGTGCACGTCCAGCTTTTCTAAATAGTCCCTAACCACCTCTATCTCCACAGAGGGCTGGCCATCTCTTCCCCATTTTGTGATGCCCAGCGCAGCAGTCTGGGAGCTGACCTTGTTAGTGAAAACAGAGGCAAAAAAAGCATTGAGTACATTAGCTTTTTCCACATCCTCTGTCACTAGGTTGCCTCCCTCATTCAGTAAGGGGCCCACACATTCCTTGGCTTTCTTCTTGTTGCCAACATACCTGAAGAAACCCTTCTTGTTATTCTTGACATCTCTGGCTAGCTGCAGCTCCAGGTGTGATTTGGCCCTCCTGATATCATTCCTACATGCCCGAGCAATATTTTTATACTCTTCCCTGGTCATAAGTCCAACCTTCCACTTCTTGTAAGCTTCTTTTTTATGTTTAAGATCCGCAAGGATTTCACCATTAAGCCAAGCTGGTCGCCTGCCATATTTACTATTCTTTCGACTCATCGGGATGGTTTGTCCCTGTAACCTCAACAGGGATTCCTTGAAATACAGCCAGCTCTCCTGGACTCCTTTCCCCTTCAAGTTAGTCCCCCAGGGGATCCTGGCCATCCGTTCCCTGAGGGAGTCGAAGTCTGCTTTCCTGAAGTCCAGGGTCCATATCCTGCTGCTTACCTTTCTTCCCTGCATCAGGATCCTGAACTCAATCAACTCATGGTCACTGCCTCCCAGATTCCCATCCACTTTTGCTTCCCCCACTAATTCTACCCGGTTTGTGAGCAACAGGTCAAGAAAAGCGCCCCCCCAGTTGGCTCCTCTAGCACTTGCGCCAGGAAATTGTCCCCTACGCTTTCCAAAAACTTCCTGGATTGTCTATGCACCGCTGTATTGCTCTCCCAGCAGATATCAGGAAAATTAAAGTCACCCATGAGAATCAGGGCATGCGATCTAGTAGCTTCCGT
The DNA here is from genome assembly GCF_965140295.1 of Lepidochelys olivacea. NCBI lineage: Eukaryota > Metazoa > Chordata > Testudines > Cheloniidae > Lepidochelys > Lepidochelys olivacea. Next base: position 49,823,148 of record NC_140421.1, on the reverse strand, counting down.
GAGCTGCCGGAAGAAAGCCTCATCTACCTCATCCCCCTGGTCCGGTGGTCTATAGCAGACTCCTACCACTACATCACTCTTGTTGCACACACTTCTAAACTTAATCCAGAGACACTCAGGTTTTTCTGCAGTTTCGTACTGGAGCTCTGAGCAGTCATACTGCTCCCTTACATACAGTGCTACTCCCCCACCTTTTCTGCCCTGCCTGTCCTTCCTGAACAGTTTATAACCATCCATGACAGTACTCCAGTCATGTGAGTTATCCCACCAAGTCTCTGTTATTCCAATCACGTCATTTGTAGCTATACATGCTGAAAGAGGGATAGGGGTATAAGAGATCTGGGTATTAAGTGGCTGTTTGTGGGCTTTTCCACTGAGGTATCTGGAGGAAGAAGGGCTGTGGGTTAATCTCTCCAGTGAGGAAAGAAGAGAACAGGGAAGGAGCAAGACTTCTGGCTATCTCTAGAAGGAGTTAGAGCAGTGGTGGCTAGAAGAAGGTACACACACACACAGCTGCCTAAAGAAGAGCTTTCCTCCCACTTCTCTGACAAAGGGAGAAAAAAACCTTGCTGTTGTCCTCTGAAGGGGTTAGAGATGGGCAAACTGTCTGAGAACTGTAGCCTAGAAAGATGGGGAGGAAAATATTTTGTTTAGACTTTAGACTCTTGTTTGTGAACTGACCAGTGCTGTCTTGTGGACTGCTGCACTGTTGAATGATACCCTGAAGAGGAACAAAGAGCTGGAGGATTTGGCATATGTGCATGCACGTTCATGCATTGAACTCTTATTGCTCTGGAAGGAGAGGAATCTTGGTTTGGCTCAGGGGCTAAAGCAAAACAACCCAAGAATGGGGAAACTGAGGCAGTGGCAGCACCTGACAGTGGACCAGGTAAGGCACAGTTACAGTTAAATTCATCCCCAGTGCATATCCCTGCCACCTCGTTGCCTAAAACAGGATCACAAGGGTTGTAAATTAAGGCAGCCTTTGGCTGCATAGTGTTACTTATCAAATCTCTTTGAATATGTAAATGTTTATTTACACGTGAAGGAAAGAAAAATAATCCCTTCTTGCCACCAAATGAAACAAAAGTGAAGCCAAACAAACAAAAAATTGCGCCTAAACTACTTTTCCCTTCAATATGTGGCAGGTCCATCATCTCTGAAGTAATTGTACTGTAGGATGAGTTTGCTATTGTACTTTGATCTAGATGAATACTTGCAGTGGCTTCTCTACTGGTGCAGCTTTTACATTGTTCCACATGTCGAACAGAGTACGCATAGTGAAAAGTTGTCTCTAGTGGCAAAAAAAAAAAAAATAGTTCTTGTTGTTGCTCTTGATTAAATTTGTGAATTCTCCCAAATGATTATGAAAAAATGGATGTTCAAAATAATGAATATGGGCGCTCTCACCATCCCAGGAAAGAACCAGAGACACACCCAAGTTTCAGGCCTGTGCCTCATGGCCCAATTTCTTGGTTAAACACAAAACTAGTGAGTAACACAAAACACAGTGATTACCCAGAGGTATTTCCTTGGCCTCTCAGTTCTCCCAGAAAGAGGACATATCCTTCCCTTAATTTCCCTGTGGGTCATGTGACTAACAGGTAGCCCTTAAACCCTTCCCAATTGTTTTCCCCGGTCCCAAGGTAGTGTCATAAAAATCTTTTGTTTGGACAATGGAAGTTCAAAAGAAATCTACTTATTCCTTACTGCTATGTCTGGGATACATATATATTTTCAGTTCACCCTTTGGCAGTTGGTCTCAGTTAGGCTCCTGTTGATCATTTCTTCTCAAATTCTGCATATAAAATATTGTGTAATAAAATAAGAACTCCCAGAGTAGCACAGCTCATTCCTGCCATCAGATTTACTGCTGTAATGGGTCACATATTGGCAAGCTTTACTTCCCCCTTGTGCACTAGATAGTGAACACCCACGCTCTTGTTTACTCACTGCTGAGAAAGGGAACTATCCTCTGGCTAAATCCCAGTGTTTTTTTGTGTTTTTTCCCCCTGAAACACTGGGGAAGGGGGAGGAACAAATATAAACACTGAAAAACTTTATTTGGCAAAAGAAAAGCTTCCTTGGGCCATGTAATAGGTTTTGTTCTTAGTGCCATCGCCCTTTTTATCCCTGGTGAGGGCTTTTGCCAGGGATCCTCACCTCTGGCGCCCCCTGCTGCCCACTTCCTCAGCACTGCAATGGCCTGGCCATCTGGCCAGGTCACACCTCTTAAGCTCAGCCCCCTTCCAGGGTAACAAAAGGTCCAACTATAAGTCCCAATAAACATAAACTATTAATTCTTTTGCCCCTTTCCCGGCTCCACTGAATTTCTCTGCTTCTTGACCCCTTCAGAGCTTCTCAGGTTATGCTTCCTCCTAGCAGGTATTCCCTGCAGTGCCTCCCCTCCCTGGGGACTCTGGTAGCTTTCCTTAGGGCCTAAAATGATCAGTGAGATCTCCATTTCAGAGGTCTTCCTCTTCTCGTCCCGCATTACGCCCTGTGGTTCTTTTCCCAGTAGGAGAGTCTTGCTTTCTCTGCAGTCTCTCCTCTTACTGAGCTTCCTCAACCTACTTATAAGGTGCAGGTGTCTAATGCATCATCACCTAGTTTTGCTGCCTCTGGCCAGAAGGCAGTCAATCACCTTGCAGGTGTGTCAGTAACAGGTTATTTCCTCCCCCGCTTCTCTAGCAGGTGATGGACAAACCCTATCCCAAGGCCCGATCTCATAACTGCTCCTCATGCAGAAATCCCACTGAAGTCATTGGGAATCCTATACGTAGAGGAGCTCTAGAATCAGGCAAAAATATTTTCAAAATTCACATGTAAAATTCATCCCATTTATCCAGATTTTAAAATGAGCTGATCCAGGGACCTGAATGACTTTGGGAGTTTGTAATAGGAGAGGATGTCTTCCTACCTGTTCAAAGCTCATCTAAATCAGTTAATGACTGAAAGTCATCATATATCATCAACTAACTGTTTGATAACCTGTTTGGGAATAACCAGGAAGAACTGCAAGTATTAGTACGTAAACTATATTCTGATCTATGTTGCCCAAATATCTGAGCCCTGCCATCATTTAAAATGTAAATCAACCTAAGTACATCACTCTGGGTTGTGAAAAATTCACATCTTGAGCATTGTAGTTAAGCCAGTCTAACCCCCAGTGTAGACATGGCTAGGTTGACAGACGAATTCTTCTGTCGACTTAGCTACTGCTGCTTGGGGAGGTGGATTACTTACATGGATAGAGAAACCCCTTCTGTCAATAGAGGAAGTGTCTACGGGGACTACGGGGCTACAGCAGCACAGTATCAGCGCTGCAGCGGTAATGTAGACGCTCCCTCAGTTTTATAAGGTTTTCAGGATGTCTCATATGGGTTTTTAGTAGTTTCCGAAGAGAGAGTCTAATTATGGTGCTAAAGTTTATTTTTTAATTATCACAACCATCTGGTTCAAATTTTTCCACCAGTTTCTCAACTTCCTAGTAATATGTTCCAGTACTATACACAGGCAAACACACCCCTCAGTGCAAAGTTATTGTGCAAATTTTGGCAAAGTTGAGTGATGAACACATGGAATGAGAGGGAAAATAAAGTACAGTAACTCCTCACTTAATGTCATCCCCGATAATGCTGGTTCATTGTTACGTCGCGGATCTGTTAGAGAATATACTCATTTAAAGTTGTGCAGTATTTGCTTATAATGTTGTTTGGCCGCTGCCTGCTAGCGGGTGGGGGCTTGGAAGCAGAGTGGGCCAGCAGCCCCCCATCAGCTCCCCTTCACCCCTACAGCACCTCCCATCTGCTGGCAGGCCCCGTGGATCAGCAACGCCCCTCTCCCGCCCGCTGTTTTGAGGTGTTCAGGAGGCTGGGGGAAAGGGGGAGGAGTGAGGACATGGTGCGCTCGCGGGGAGGGGGTGGAGTGGGGGCAGGCCTGGGGCAGAGCTGGGGGCTGAGCACCCCCCAGCACTTTGGAAAGTTGGTGCCTGTGCAGCCGTGCATGCGCCATCTGGAGGAGGGAGTGATGTGCTTCAGCAGGATAGCGTGGGTTCATCATCACATTCGGTTTCCACAGGGAAGAGTTCGCAGGCGCTGCCGTGCATCTATTGTGTCTCCTCGCTCCCTTGGTGCTGTCTTGTAGAGTGTGAGGCTACACGACCAACAACGTGTTAACCCTTCAGGGCTCAGCCGAGTGCTAGTTCATCATTTAGCAGCAAGGCATTCCCTGGGAAATATCCCACCTGATATCAACACGGTTGCTTTAGGAGAAGCTCAGGGAGCTCATGAGCAGGTGCCCAGACAATCCTCTGATTAGAACTTGTTTAAAACATATACTGTATATGTATATAATGTCTTTTGTCTGGCAAAAAAATTTCCCTGGAACCTAACCCCCCCAATTTACATGAATTCTTGGGGAAATTGGATTTGCTTAACATCGTTTCACTTAAAGTCGCATTTTTCAAGAACATAACTACAACATAAAGCAAGGAGTTAGTGTAGTTGAAGGAAATAATGTAAATGAGTTCAAGAGAATATTGTATTTGTTTATGGAGAAGGGGTTGATGAGTCTTAGAGTTTGAGATGAACCTAAATTGATTGTCCTAGTTTTCTTTCCTGTCTTTATATTGCCTTAGGGTTGTGTCTCAATCAGGCCAGTCTGTGATCCTGAGTCATCACTACTAGTACTCTCATGGGAAAGCCTTCATGGCATGTGTATGTTTAAGGTTGGGCTGAACTTTAGTGAATGCCTGAAGTGGGAGAGGATTTTTCATGAAATATGATTGAGTTGGGTTAATTCTTAATAAGTGACGGCCCTCAAAGTATATGCTTTATAATTGGAATAGAATACGGTGGTGAAGAGTCCAAGCTTATACATGCAAGCGTTAGGGACTCTTGCTCCTTAAACAAAATATATCACCGTATGATCAAGAGGCTTCATGAATAGCTTATGTTTTGTTGCTTTTGTTTACTTGACAATGTACCACTGCGTCCTGGTATGTTAGGCAATGCAAAATACAGATTTTCCTCTCAAGAAATGTGCACAACACCACATTAACATTACTGGATGCGCTCTGTATGTGTTTGAGTATCCCTGTACCTTGAGTTGGACACACCACTGCATGTAATACATGCGCCATAGGAAATAGAGTCAGGTCATCAAAGGGTTTAGAATTAAACATTCATATTGTTTAGTACTTCAGACTTCCACATTCTGATTTGCATACCTCTGCAGTAAATATTTTCTTACCATGGTGCTTCGAGCATATCATGAAGGGTTCCCTATAGAAAACATTAAACTGTTAATTCATGCACCTTCCATGTGTTTAATTCCAAGCTCCAGCATCACAAACTTTCAATGAAATATTCTTAATTGCTCAGAATTAATGAGTATTTAGTTTCTCATAAGCAATAGAAAATGTAGCTAGTAATTAAGATGCAGAAGGTTATCTGATTTGATTTGATTTCAGTTTGTGCTTGATACCTTGTCTAACAGTAATTGACTCACCTATAATTTGAGTTCCAAGGGTCAAAAGCAACAATGCATAGTTAATACCCAGCTTGATGATGATGTTCAGTATGAAACAAAATATTTCTCAGATCATGAGGGTTGCAGGCACTAATACCTCTCCCCACGCACACTATTCAAAAAGAAATTGAAAACCCATTGCAAACCAGAACAAAATGCTAGAGAAAAGGAATAATACAAAATAACCCTTTTTGAAATAAATAGACAAAAGTGAGTGGAGACTCACAGGAACTGGCTTAACTGCTGAGATGTATTTTCTGGCCTGAGCCTGAACATGACTGGTGATAGGCCGAAGAGGAATACATATTTCTGGTCTTAATTCACAAAATGCTCAGTGGTCTGAGATCATGATATCTCAGAAGCCATTTCTTCCTCCGTGACTCTCTGAAGACTGCTGTGTTCCCAGAGACCATGAAGCTACTGGTTTTAACTATGAAACAGAGGAGTAGAGACTTCTCAGTGACCAGACAAGTTGTGGAACTGTTTGCTAGAAGAAATCAGACTGAATGTAAGCCATGTAAGAAACTCCTTGAGAGAGCCTTTCCCCCCAAGAATGGCTACCATGAATGACAACTAGAATTGGGCTACATTTTTCAGACAAATAGTTTATTCACAGAAAAATGCAGGTTTGAGTCAACCTGAAACTATTTATACATTTGTGTTGAGTTTGTTGAAAAAGTTGAAGTATTCCATTAATGCCAAGACTAAATGGTTTCCTTCAACTTGAAAAATGTTGCTTCCACTTTCAGACATTTTGACAAAAGCAAGCATATCAGGAGGTAGTAGTGTTTCTTTCCCTATATGCCAGTGGTGGCCAGCCTCACTCACCCTCTAAGCTGCATATGATAATCTTCAGAAGTTTGAGAGCCATACATGCCTGCCGGGGCTATTGCCCTTTGGCGTAGTAGTGGGGCTCAGGGCTTCTACTCTGCGAGGAAGCGAGCGGAGTTGGAGCTTCTGTACTGTGGGGAACACCTGCCGGGGCTCGGGTCTTCTGCCCTGTGGGAGGGGGGCGGGTCTTGGAGCTTCTGCCCTGCGGGAAGAGGGGTTCTCGGAGCTTCAGCCTTGTGGGGTGCGCCTGCCAGGGCTTCAGGACTTCTGCCCTATCGGGAGGGGGGTCTTAGGGCTTTAGCCCCCTGGGGCACGCCTACCAGGGCTCAGGGGCTTCAGCCCCACAGGAGGAGCCTGCTGGGGTTAGGGGCTGAAACCCCGCTCCTGTTGAAGCCCCAAGGCCCGGTAGGTGCCCCCTACGGGGCAGAAGCCCCACCACCCTGTTGCAGAGCGGAAGCCCCAAACTCTCCCCCTCCCAGTCTGGTAGGCTTAGAATGCGGGGAGGGGTGTGAGGTGCTCCACAAGCCTCACTTTAAATATAAAAGAGCTTGGGAGCCGCAGTTTGGCCACGCCTGCTATATGCTTTAACCAACTGTTTAGGGCACTTACCCAGGAGATGTAGGTTCAATTCCACTCTCTGCCTGACCGGAATTTGAACTTGGGTTTCCCCTGTAGGAGAGTGTCTTAGCCACTGGGCTCCTCCTAACTCTGCTCTACTTTTTACAAATAAATTGTGATCGGAGCAAGGACTTGAACTTGAGTCTCCCACACCCTAGGTGAGTGCTCTAAACCACCTGGTTGCAGAGTTATTCTCGGTTTCTTCCCCTGGCCAAATGACTGTTCATTGCCATTCATATTGGGAATGCCCCCGCCCCCCATTTTGTGAATCGTTTGCTTGTTTTTGTCAAAATGCCTGAAAATTGAAATATTTCATTTCAACTTTATTGAGACATTTTGACTTGACTTTTTTTCACCTTGGTAATGTCAAAATGTTAATTCATTTTGACTCAATTTTTATTTTTTGATTCACCAATTTTTATTTAATGTACTTTTCAGTTTGACCTGAAACTATGTATTTTCCTATGTGTTTTGAAATTGCCAGGTGTGATGTCCTGTCCCTTTAAACATTCAGGAGGGGAAGCTGTGCCTCCCCTGCCCCAGTGAAAAGCTTCAGTTTTGGGTTGTTTTCAGAGCCAGAACAATAAAATGAGCACAGCAGACAGTTCTGTGTCCACCAGCTCCCTCCTCATATCTCTTCTTCTCTGCTGGCTCCGGAAATAGAACACCAGCAATCAGAAAAATCAATCGTTTGCCCAGCTCTAGTAACACAAGAAGGAGAGCAACAAACCAAATTCTCGCTCCCCTGTACACAAGGCAACAAAGAGAAAGTACAGTATTTCTCCTAGAGTCTGGTGTGTTTGACACATACATACCAAGATAATAGAAATCAAAGAACTACCTAAGAAAGCTCCACAGAAAACACTAGAGGCTGTCAGGAATCAGGGCCTGCAGCAGAGCAAGTCTCCAGACAGCCTCATCCAAACAGCTGGCCTGCAGCAGGCTGCCTGATTAGCCACACAAACTGATCAGCTGCAGAGGCCTGCAGGCTGGCTCTTAAGCCAGCAGCAGCTTTCTAGCTTCTCAACGCTCATGCCCACCACTGTGCCTGCTTCTGTGTTACCGTATTCCTGCTCCTCCTGCCTGGCACCCTGCCTTATCTCTGCCCTGTCCATACCTGGAACCCTTCCTTGCCTGCTCCAGATTGCTCCGGTTCCTGACCTCCAGCTCAACCCTCGGCTCTGGTACCCAGTTTCTGTCTTGACTTTGACTCCTGACTAACTATGGCTCTGACCCTGGCCACTAGGCCTGCTGCCTGCTCTGGCCACAACTCTAGATTGTCCTCATCCTGGTCGGCTGACAAAGAGTTTACCCTGAACACCACTATACTCTCCATAGCTTTTAAATTCAGTAGCCATTTTCTCTTATTACAGTGCTCTCTGCGGTTTCTGTTAGTTTGGCATTTATATTTTCTAGCTTACATGGAGGAGATACTGATATAAAGAGACTACACAGAGTTTTGTTGCTTTGTTCAAATGATTCATGTAAAAAAATCAGTCACTGTGTCTAGAATGTATAAGCAAATTTTTTAAAACCTAACGAGGCAATGCATCTGTTCCTGTGCCATTCTGCCATAGCTGTGGTCAGCAGGGGATGCTTGAGCGGGGACCCCCTCTTCATAAGAGGAGATAGCATTATCTACGAGGACGCAGAGAATCTGGAGTTTGCTTCCCCCTCCTCTTCCCCTTTAATCCAAAACTGCTTGAATGTGGTGACTTTCCAGGCATGCTGCAAAAGATACCTGAGGCTGAGTGTATACGTCGTAGATGACAAAATGATAGGTAGCATGCTGGCCAGCTGAATTTGTGTGGAACTGATTCTAATGCTCTTGAAATTTAATTTAATTGTATGAATTATTATGTTGGGTAGGTATCTTTGTTTTAAATATAAATATCTCAATATGTCAGACATGAAATAATAAATTAATGCTTTTCTGCTGTTAGGTTGCAGTCCAGAAAATTTCCCTTCCATGTGATCACTGCTGGTGAATCAATTTAGAGAGTGTCAGAATCTTGGCTTTGCTCGCTGATCGTATTAAGTTGTTCCACAACAGACATTTTGAAAGGCTTTAATTCAGCACACTGCTGCTTATTTTGAGATGTATATTTCCTGCACAGAAAAAATAGATAGTGGAGCTACAACACTACTATGTGTGTTCATTAACTGTCGCTGTCCTTAGAGTGGGGAAAGAATTCTCTTTAGATACCAAAAGCATCAAAAATTTTGTGAAAAACAAAAATATTATTTTCTAGATGTGCCAATAAGGCTCCGTATCAATCTGTTTTCAGATGAAGAGGTGGTAAGAAATAAACTCTCACCCAATAGTGAGAGTTACGTTAGTTTAAATTTATGAAAGCTTGCTTTATTAGTAATGGATTAACATGTAGCTTTTTAATTTCAGGGATAAACATACTTACAGTAAAGTATCAAAGCAGTTAACATATTTTCTTCTACCATCCATTTATTGAAGAGATTTGCAAAATAACCCAAACTATACCACCAATCCAACAGCACCTGTTTTCTAACCTCTATTGCAGATTGTTCTAGTGAATAGTAAGTGCCAGCAAACAGAGGTGCTCCAGGTCTCTTGGGGAAGTCAACAAATAAGAAATTGCAAATAGTTTCACCTGTTGTCCCCCATGGATATCTGTTTATGCTCTTTCCAATTTTCCCTTTCCTGATAACTTAAGATGCTGCAGTGCTTGGCTGCTGATTTTCCCTTTAGAACTATTACATGTGGGCTGGAGGGAGAGGGGGTGGTGAATTTGAATTTAATTTAGTCTTGGCACAATACAGAGGAGAACTGGAATGTGGATAAAAATTCAGGGTTTAATGCCTGGGTGAATTGGTATGATCTCCTTTGAAATACTGCTTTAACGGGGGTAGGAGGCTATAATCCCAAACACAAAGCTTGATCTTTTGCTTTCTATCTTGAGTCTCTTGTGGACTGTAATTGAGCTCCCTTTCACCACTGGGGAGTCTCCTTGAGGTGCAGTTACAGGCAGCAGCTTGCCCTTGAGTAGAAGCAGCATGGCCATCAGGTGTAGATACAGGCCACTGAGCGGCATGATGAGACCTAGTGTAGCAGACACAGAATAACTTGTAAAAGTTGGTTTGTACATGTGTACTCAATTCCCCAGTACCTCTTTCTGATTAAGATGGTACATATGTTCTTCGGACTTCCATACATCAGGAAAGAGATTTTGATTTCTGTGCCTGCATGCTACATATGTATTGGTGTATGCAGGGAACTCATAATGCAGAATTAGACATGCATGTCAGGAAATCTGCAATTAAATTTACATAGCCCAAAATGATGCATTTGTAAGTTTTAGGCAGCTTGGACTGCAGAGTGACCCCAACACACCTCCAGTCTTATTTTTCTCCCCAGAAATGTATGTCTTGAACTGCCCAGCCCTCTCCAGGCCAATACAAATTATATTGTCTGTTATTTCTTTTAAAAATAATATGTCAGATTATTTCAAAAAGTTATTCAGCCTCTTAAAATTTAAACACACTGGATTAGTTAAAACAGTAAAACAAGTTTATTAACTACAGAGAGAGAGATTTGAAGTGAATACAAGTAATGAAGCATAAAAGTCAGCAATGATTACGAGACAAAGATAAAATACCACTGGTGCCTAACTTAACAAGCTATATTAAATTCAAAGTTCTCTCATCACATGATTTCAGCAGTCTTACCTACCAAACTACTTAGATCAGGACCCCTTCTGCCAGAGTCTAGCGAATGCTTCCTTTGTAACTTCAGGTGTAGTGAATGCAATGGGTCAGGACAGAGTTGGGGGTGTCTGCCCTTCTTTTTACAGTTCTGTCCCCACTCTGCCATTGAGAACCATTTCCAGCTGGGAGCAAGATGACAGGCAGTCTGTATAAAAGGGAACTCTGTGCTGTTTCTTCATTAAAATGTAGATTTTTTTGCCCCGCCTCCTTTCCTGTCAAAGAATGGCTACTTAGCAGGTAATCGTCCATCAGCTTCGTTTACATCTGGCTAAGGTGTCAGTTTGTCTTTTGTCTCTGAGGAACTGGTTTGACCACTCCCCAGACTTCTCTGGAAAACATACTTTTCGTCTTGATCTCCGCTTATGTTCATAACTTCACATATAACGCTGCTACATACATGTTGCCATGATATTACTGATCAGCAAATTATGAGTTTGTAAAATAATACCTCATGAGGCATACCTTTTATAAGCATTATTACAGTTGTGTGCAGGGTGTGATCACAGGGCTACATTCTGTCACACTAGGTTTCTGGTGTTCCATATCTGCACGCTTCATAATGTTCTAGTCTAACTGTTCTGTAACCTCACCAAGTACCCTGAAAACCCCTTTTAGTTCAGACAAACTCAGTTTACATTATCCTTTGATTCCTCTCTGTTCAACAGGTTCATCAATCATGCTTAGAGGTTAAAATGATTTATGTTAAGCCTCTGCATGTGCCTAATGTGATCTAGATATTTCCAGAAGCCTGAGCAGACAAACTGAGCTCAGTGTTCATGCCCTTAATAGAAGTGCTGTATCTTCTCTCCAATCACCTTGTCTCTCGAGTCCTTATTAAGTTTTAATGTGGAGTGCACACAGGCCTAGTTCTCCCCCTGCCCCCGCCCCAATCTCCCACAGAAATTCACAGAGTTCCTTCCACAATGACTATCTTTGAAGAGCTTTCTGTGTGGGGCTACTCCCCAAGCTGCCACTGAGGTGGGACTCCAATGCACATCTTCATGTCAGAAGTGCAAGATCCATAAAAGATCTCCAAGAGATCATCTGCACCACTTCTTTTTTTAAAACTCAATACCCCTTCTATGATTATTGAAGAATATTGAAGTATTGTCTTGCATAATTAATCCCACAAAAATAATTTGTGATTGTTTTTAACCTTACTGATAAATACTTAATCCATTATTTTGTGACTTCAGTCAGAAACATGACAGGGCTTTTCCATAGACCTCTTTCACAGAGTTGCTTATTGTATTTCAGCTGGCTAACAAACAATACAATATTAGAATAACAGTTTTAATTTTCTATAATATTGCAAAGCTGGGGAGAGCCAGGGTGTAACCCAAGTGTGGCTGCAGGCTGCAGTTACACAAACACACTAGGATGTGGCTTGTATTCTGCAAGGCTATCTGTGAGCTGCCCAGGTAGGAGCTATTTCAGCAAAGCATTGTAGGGCACCCAAGGTTGCAGGGCGGGGGTGACACAGTTGCTTACTCGACTGGATTGTAGCATGGTATGTCACACCAAAGTTGCCATCCCATTTGGCTCTGTCTGGGGAATATTAGGTAGTGCAGCATAGTAGCAAACTTTCAGCATGATTGAAAGATAGGAGTAGCAACGTCACCATCACTATGGCTACCACCACAGCATGCTAGACTTCCCCCACCCCTTGATCCTGAAAAATATTCTGAGGGCCTAATTCTGCCACCTTTACTCATGCTCAGTAATCTTGCTGAAAATAATTTCACTACTCAGAATAATGAATTTTGCAACATGGGTAAGAGGAGCAGAATTGGACTTGTAGTATTTAAATCCTCCATATATACAAATACTTTTATCCAGTCCTCTTGTTCCTTAGTTGTCACTTAACAGAACATATATATCTAGTTCACTGAATCTTAGCTGATGCAGTAAACCAATCCCTCTAATCACCTAATCAATTTGTGACTACATCTTTAGTATATTTCTGAAAGCAATCTATTGATTGCTGTGGGGGTATCATTAGACAGCTATAAAGCAACCTCAGAAAGTCATCCAAATATTATAGACTTTAATTGAACTATATTTTTGTTTATATACTCTCTTTACATTTTGAAACAGAAGCTCTTAACATGTGAAATCACACTTTTCAGAAGTAAACTGTTGACCATAAAATCTGTTAATTGGATGTCTCTCTTTTGGCTGGTATTTCTATGCTAGTTCAATTTTTTTCTTAGACCAAACATTTGATGCTCATGTGTAATGCTGTTTCTTTTTTAAGCCAAAACAATGAGAACATAGGAGCTCAGGATTATAAATAATATTATCCTTTCTCTTGACACTGCAACGATAAAAGTGGTTATATTACAGTGTGCCCATAGGCCAGGATTCAGGGAGTTAATTAAGAAGGGGTATGCTCTTTTAGTAAGTACCCTCCTTAATCTAATTACCTCATCATTTCATTTTATCTTGATTTCTCCTTTCACCTCCTGGATTCTGCACAGTCAGGTCTTTCGCCTTGCACAGCGTTTTGCTTTCCTTTGCAGAGAGCAAAAATGAGAAAAGGAGTGGGGACGGGGTTCGGACACCTTACTGCCATTGAAGGCCATTGGGAATTAGGCACCAGATTGCCTCTTGTGTCATGTGACAGTCTCCGCCAAAGATTATTTTGTACACATTGATCTACCTAATGTATTCAGTCTTATCGAGAGATGTAACCAGCATTCATTGCTGTGACTGAATCCATCCTTTCACAATGCCTCCCTGTTGCGAAGCTGATAGCTGCTGATCAATCCTGATCATCTGCCTTTCAAATAAGCCAAAAAATAGATCATGAGTAAATCTGGCAAGCGTGCTTTCCTGTTGTTTAAGAGTTTGTATTATTTATTATTAATGAAATAATAGCCATTCGCAGGGGTCACTGTCACAATTAGAATTAAAGAGGTTTGCATTAAATTCTATGTAGTAAAACCAGTAAGTTCTACATGGCTGTAGTTGTCAAGCAAAAATAATAGGATAAGTAGGCAATGGTTAATGAAAAAACAAACAACGGGAAATGGCTTAGTTCTGTATTTTTCCTCAATCTTGTTGTCTGTCCTTCCACCTGCTTGATATCTATCTAGATCATGGGGTAGGAACCTATCTTCTTGCCTGTTGGTATGGTACTTGCCTGTTGGTATGGTATGGTGCTTAGCACATTTCTGGACACAGTATAAATAATAGAGAATGATAACTTCACAAAGCTTTGTAAAGTACGCTGAGGTACGTGGATGGAAGGTACTAGAGAAGTGCATAAAGTTATTAATCCATAACAACCAATGTGGGTTTATTTAATGTGTCTTGTATCTTTTATAATTAAAGCTGGACACTTTTCTTTCCAAAATCGCTTTTGATGTTATGAAAATCAGGCCAGGAGTGGGAGCATACACTACTGATGTGACTTGATGGGCTCCTCTCTACAAGTCAGCTTATTACCTAACCTTGTGCACCTAGCCAGCTCTTCTGGTTAATGTTTACTGGGGGCAAAGCGTCCTTCCTTCCCTTTTTGGGGTGCCATGTGACCTTGGGGAAGTAGCAAGGGAGCAGTCCCTGTGTTCTCTAGAATGAAGTAGCTACAATTTTGCCGGGCACTTATGCAGGCTCTGCAGAGGGATGCTGCATCCTAATTCTCTCCCCACCATAATTGCCAGGCATAATCGCTCCCTGTATATTTTTAGAATGAACCAAGTACACTGCAGTACAACTCCAAAATCCAACTCCAATACCTCCCCACTGACACATGAATCACAATTACATGTATGCTCTTCAGATGTGTGGTGCATTTATTCTCAGAAAAGGGGACTTTCTATGCAGATTGTTTGTGAACTGTTTTAAGGAATTCTAGCTGGTGGCTGCAGCCTTTCCCCTTTATACTTAAATATAGGGCAGCTAACGCTATAGAGCTTCTTGCTCCCTTAAAAATCTTTCGAATGAGAAGAGGGCAAGGTGTGTGCCCTTCCTGGTGTGTGCCCCTCATCACCGAAGACACAATAGGAGCAGAGACCTATATGGTATAGCCCCACAGAACAAGATATTTTGGGCGTCGGCGAAGGCGAATTTCATCATCATCTTATTTTCGATGATAATCAATCTTTAGACTGCTATAGAAGCTGAGTAAAAAAAGTAACTCCTTTATGTACAATGGGCTTTGATTTCCTCTGTAATTGTTACTCATTTCACTGGCCCAGCTACTTTTTCTGTACATGATGGATTTTAATGATCCTGCTAGCAGTCCTATTATGCTTGGCAGACATCATGATTTTTATCAAACATCCTGCTCTAAGATGGAATCTCTGACTCTTGGGTGACTAACTGAAACTGTAATAATAATAATAATAAAAAAACCCAGATATTTTTGACCATCTAATGGTGCATGAGGTTTTGTTTAAAGCATCCGTTAACTCATTCTGCTCCTGCTGTCATCTAAGAGTTTGTTTTAATGTGTGAAACCTCTATCTGGAGTAGTAGGTCCAGGATCACTGACGGGCTAGTGCATGCTGATTTAGTGCAGCAGGTTAAATATTCTACCTCTACATGGGAGGCTAGTAAGTGAAATAGGATGTACAAAGAGAGGCTTTGGAAAACAAACTATTCATCATTTAAAAAGGGAGGTTAAATGGAGGAAAGGAAGCTGAGTGTTCTCCCACATTCCCTCAGAAATTGTCTTGCTCTGGTTGTCAGAAAATCTGACCTGCAACTCTAATAGCTTAATCATGGCACAAAGGTCTGCATTTGTTATAGAGGTCTTGTACTTATATTTATGTAACTTGTGTATAATCAAGTTATGAAGCTGTTAAAAGCTTTACCCAAAGGCCTAAAATTTCAATGTATTGCTCAGGGTTTTAGCCAAATGACTCTCATTAATGTCAATGAGAGAGATGCTGTTAAAACATTATACAATACTTAGAAAATGAAGCCCTGATGTGTCATCTTAACATATGGGTGTATATATTTTTTCCAAGCCAGTCTTTTAGGCCATGTCTATGCTATGAAATTAGGTCGAATTTATAGAATTTGGTTTTGTAGAAAGCGTTTTTATACAGTCGATTGTGTCTCTCCCCCCCACACAAATGCTCTAAGTGCATTTAGTCGGTGGAGTGCGTCCACAGTACCGAGACAACTGTTGACTTCTGGAGTATTGCACTATGGGTAGCCATCCCACAGTTCCTGCAGTCTCTGCTGCCCATTTGAATTCTGGGTAGAAATCCCAATGCTGATGGGGCAAAAACATTTTCTCGGGTGGTTCTGGGTACATATTGTCAGGACCCCTCTTCCCTCCCTCCTTCTGTGAAAGCGACAGCAGACAATCATTTCGCGCCTTTTTTCCTGGTTACCCGTGCAAACGCCATACCACAGCAAGCATGGAGCCCGCTCAGCTCACCATCACCGTATGTCTCCTGGGTGCTGGCAGACGTGGTACTGCATTGCTACACAGCAGCAGCTCATTGCCTTTTGGCAGCAGACAGTGCAGTATGACTGGTAGCCATCGTCGCCATACTCGAGGGTGCTCTTGTACCCGACCTCGGTGATGTCGGTCAGGGGTGCCTGGGCAAACATGGGAGTGACTCAGCCAGGTCATTTCCCTTTTAAGTTTCGTCTCATGGTGATTCAGGCCTGCAGGCAGTCCTACTGCACCATCTTCTAATGAGCAGCCAGGAGACGATGATGGCCGGTAGTCATACTGCACTGTCTTCTGCCAGCAAGATGTATAAAGATCGATGAAGTGGATCAAAACAAGAAATAGACCAGATTTGTTTTGTATTTATTTTCTCCTTCCTCCCTCCCTCCATGAAATCAACGGCCTGCGAAACCCAGGGTTTTGAGTTTTATCCTTGAGGGGACCATTCTGTTTCTCCTTGATGCAAAGCCACCCCCTTTGTTGATTTTAATTCCCTGTAAGCCAACCCTGTAAGCCATGTTGTCAGTCGCCCCTCCCTCCGTCAGAGCAATGGCAGACAATCGTTTTGCGCCCTTTTCTCTGGATTGCCTGAGCAGACGCCACAGCACAGCAAGCATGGAGCCTGTTCAGCTCACCACAGCAGTTATGAGCATTGTAAACACCTCGCGCATTATCGTGCAGTTTATGCAGAACCAGCACCTGAAAAACCAGGCGAGGAGGTGACGGCGGCGCGGTGATCAGGACATGAATACAGATTTCTCTACAACTGCAGTCCCCAGCAATTTGGAGATCATAGTGTTACTGGGGCAGGCTTATGCCGTGGAATGCCGATTCTGGGCCCAGAAAACAAGTGAGTGGCAATAGCCCCGTGGAAGCTTGCAATGCCAGACAGCTACCGGTCAGTCGGTAATCAGTTGGGAGTGGGCAAATCTACTGTGTGATATGCTGTGATCCAAGTAGCCAGTGCAATTATTGAGCTGCTGCTATGAAAGGCAGTGACTCTGGGAAACGTGCAGGTCATAGTGGATGGCTTTGCTGCAATGGGATTCCCTAACTGTGGTGGGGCTATATACGGAACCCATATCCCTATCTTGGGACTGGACAACCGGGCCAGCCAGTACAGAAACCGCAAGGGGTACTTTTCAGTGGTGCTGCAAGCACTGGTGGATCACAAGGGACGTTTCACCAACATCAACGTGGGATGGCTGGGAAAGGTTCATGACACTCGCGTCTTCAGGAACTCTGGTCTGTTTAAATGGCTGCAGGAAGGGATTTACTTCCCAGACCAGAAAATAACTGTTGGGGATGTTGAAATGCCAATAGTTATCCTTGGGGACCCAGCCTACCCCTTAATGCCCTGGCTCATGAAGCTGTACACAGGCACCCTGGACAGTAGTAAGGAGCTGTTCAGCTATAGGCTGAGCAGGTGCAGAATGGTGGTAGACTGTGCATTTGGATGTTTAAACGGTCGATGGTGCAGTTTACTGATTCGCTCAGACCTCAGTGAAACCAGTATTCCCACTGTTATTGCTGCTTGCTGTGTGCTCCACAATCTCTGTGAGAGTAAGGGGGAGATGTTTATGGCGGGGTGGGAGGTTGAGGCAAATCGCCTGGCCGCAGAATACACGCAGCCAGACACCAGAGTGGTTAGAAGAGCACAGCAGAAAGCGCTGCACATCAGAGAAGCTTTGAAAACCAGTTTCATGACTGGCCAGGGTTCTGTGTGACACTTCTGTTTGTTTCTCCTTGATGAAACCCCACCCCCTTGGTTGCCACTAAATTCCGTGTAAGCCACCCACCCTCCCCCCTTCGATCACAACTTGCTTGCAAAGGAAATAAAGTCACTATCGTTTAAAAAACATATATTCTTTATTAATTGATTATAAAAATAGGGAGATAACTCACAAGGTAGCCCGGGTGGGGTGTGGGAGGAGGGTAGGAGGGAAGGAAAAGGCCACTTCCAAACTTGTTGAATGACAGCCTTCTGTTGCTTGGGCTATCCACTGGGGTGGAGTGGTTGGGTGCCCGGAGCCTCCCACCCTGCGTTCTTGGGCGTCTGGGTGGGGAGACTATAGAACTTGGGGAGGAGGGAGGGCGGTTAAACAGGGGCTGCAGTAGCAGTCTGTGATCTGGCTGCTGTTCGTGAACCTCCACCAGATGCCGGAGCATGTCCACTTGATCCCGCAGTAGCCCCAGCGTTGCCTCATGCCTCCTCTGAACTTCCTGCCGCCGCCTCTCCTCATGTTCATCGGCCACCATCCTGTCCTCTGCTATTGTGTCCCTCCACACAGCTCTGTCAGTGCCGGATGACTGCATGAGCTCAGAGAACATTTCATTGCGCGTGCGTTTTTTTCGCCACCTTATCTGAGATAGCCTTTAGGACGGAGGAGGGAGGCTTGAAACATTTGCAGCTGCTGGAGGAAAAAAAGGAGTGAAGTATTTTAAAAGATACATTTTACAGAACAATGGCTATACTCTGTCACGGTGAACAACGCTATTCGCATTACATACATGTGATTTTGGTACAAGGTCACATTTTGCATCATATATTGAGTGCCTGCGGCTTTGGTGTTAGATCACACACGCAGCGCCAGGCAACAGAATTCGACTTGCAGGCGGCCACGGTAAGCCATAGTCTTTTGGCTTCTACAACCTTCATAACAGCAGCGCCCTCCTCTCCCATACCAAGCAAAGCACGTTGGGTTGGCCATTTAGTGCTGCAGTTTTTCTGTTAACGTGCAGAAGCAGAAACAAACTAACCTGCCCCATCCAATTCTCTTGGATAATCGCTTTACCCCTCCCCCCACCATGTGGCTGGTATCAGGGAAGATCCCTGCTAGCCAAATGCAAACGGCTCAGCGCCAGTGCCCCCGCCCCTCCCGGACCGCGTGGCTAACTGTGGGAGGATTTCTTTTCAGCCACAGGCAAACAGCCCAGTAGGAACGGCCACCTCTGAATGTTCCCTTCATTAAATTCCCCTATTTCAACCAGGTTACCATGAACTATATTACTCTCCTGAGGATAACACAGAGAGATAAAGAACGGATGTTGCTTGAATGCCAGCAAACACCGGGACCATACGCTGCCAGGCTTTGTCATGCAGTGATACCAGATTACTTGCTACTAGCATGGCATGGTAAAGTGTCCAACCATGGAGGACAGAATAAGGCTGCCCTCCCCAGAAACCTTCTGCAAAGGCTTTTAGAATACCTCCAGGAGAGCTTCATGGAGATGTCCCTGGAGGATTTCCACTCCATTCCCAGATACGTTAACAGACTTTTCCAGTAGCTGTACTGGCCATGAATGCATCCCAAGTCATCAGGGCTACTTAATCATTAAAAAACACTTTCTTTTATAACATGTATTATATTTAAAAAGGTACACTTACCAGAGGTCCCTTCTCCGGCTTCGTTGGGTTGGGAGGATATTTCAGTCAGGGTGATAAAAAGATCCTGGTTGTCGGGGAGAACGGTGTGCTGTGTGCTCTTCTCAAGCTCGCCCTCCTCCTCCTCCTCTTCCCCATCCTCAAAATCCTCAGGCATGGCAGAGAGTACCCATCATCGGAGTCCACGGACAGGGGTGAGGTAGTGGTGACGGTCCCCCCTAGAATTGCATGCAGCTCAGCGTAGAAGAGGCATGTCTGGTGCTCTGTCCCGGAGCATCCATTTGATTCTTTGGTTTTCTGGTACGCTTGTCTGAGCTCCTTAAGTTTCACGCGGCACTGTGTTGTGTCCCTGCTGTAGCCTCTGTCCCTCATGGCCTCAGATTTTTTTGAAATGTTTTGGCATTTTGTCTTTTGGAACGTAGTTCTGATAGCACGGATTCCTCTCCCCATACAGCGATCAGATCCAGTACCTCCTGTTCGGTCCATGCTGGAGCTCTTTTTCGATTCTGGGACTGTATGGTCACCTGTGCTGATGAGCTCGCCTGGCCAAACAGGAAATGAGATTCAGAAGTTCCTGGGGCCTTTCCTGTACACCTGGCCAGTGCATCCAAGTTCAGAGCGCTGTCTGGAGTGGTCACAATGGTGCATTGTGGGATAGCTTCCGGAGGCCAATACCTTTGAATTGTGTCCACACTAACCCTAATTTTAAAATGGCAATGTCAATTTTAGTGCTAATCCCCTCATTGGGGAAGCGTAGAGAAATTGGTTTTAAGAGTCCTTTATGTCGAAAAAAAGGGCTTCATTGTGTGGATGGGTGCTAAATCCAACATAAACTCGGAGTGTAGACCAAGCCTTAGAGATTCAGGGCCGTATTCTGAGCTTGTGCAAATAGATGTAGCTTCACTGACTTTTCTGCAGCTATGCTGGTTAACAGCAACTGAGAATCTGACCCTCCTTTGTATAATGAAACAGATTTTGTGTCAGACTCTTTCCTTTTAAAAAAAATAATTATGGTGTAGCACATTAAAAACTTCTTCAAACTTGCAGCTTGGAAAGTTAATTAAGACACAGTGATGTTATAGTACTCCTCATTAATGATCTGGAAGATGGCATGGATTGCACCCGCAGCAAGTTTGCAGATGACACTAAACTGGGAGGAGTGTTAGATAGGATACAGAGGGACCTAGACAAATTAAAGGATTGGGCCAAAAGAAATCTGATGAGGTTCAACAAGGACAAGTTCAGAGTCCTGCAGTTAGGACGGAAGAATCCCATGCACTGCTGCAGACTATGGGCTGAGCGGCTAGGCAGCAGTTCTGCAGAAAAGGACCTAGGGGTTACAGTGGACAAGAAGCTGGATATGAGTCAGCAGTGTGCCCTTGTTGCCAAGAAGGCTAACGGCATTTTGGGCTGTATAAATGGGAGCATTGCCAGCAGATCGAGGGATGTGATTATTCCCCTCTATTTGGCATTGGTGAGGCCTCATCTGGAGTACTGTGTCCAGTTTTGGGCCCCACACTACAAAAAGGATGTAGAAAAATTGGAAAGAGTCCAGTGGAGGGCAACAAAAGTGATTAGGGGGCTGGAGCACCTGATTTATTTTAAGGGGCTGAGGGAACTGGGATTATTTAGTCTGCAGAAGAGAAGAATGAGGGGGGATTTGATAGCTGCTTCCAGCTACCTGAAAGGGAATTCCAAAGAGGATGGATCTAGACTGTTCTCAGTGATGACAGAACAAGGAGCAATGGTCTCAAGTTGCAGTGGGGGAGGTTTAGGTTGGATATTAGGAAAAACTTTTACACTAGGAGGGTGATGAAGCACTGGAATGGGTTACCTAGGGAGGTGGTGGAATCTCGTTCCTTAGATGTTTTTAAGGTCAGGCTTGACAAAGCCCTGGCGGGGATGATTTAGTTGGGGATTGGTCCTGCTTTGAGCAGGGGGTTGGACTAGATGACCTCCTGAGATCCCTTCCAACCCTGATATTCTATGATTCTGTGGTATTCAAAAATAAGGAGTATGCCTGCCCATACTGTCAGAGCAGGTGTGATGCACTTGCTGTGTTGTGTTTATGTAAGATCATTTTTTCCTTGTAGAGACTGGCTGTGATGACAATACAGCTGGAGAACAGAAGGAATTTGCTTCTAGCTCAAGCGGTAGAGGCATGTGCTTTTGGTGTTAAAGTTTGATTCCCACTCATGACTATGCTGTCTTCCTATGTGCACACATCAATATGTTCATGGTTTTTTGTTTTGGATCTATTTTGAGACATGAAACCAAAGGTATGCTGTTAACTATGCTCAATTACCAGAGTGATTCATTGTAAATACTGTTCTGCCAAAATCAGAATGTTGAATCTGAACCCCTTCGAATTTAATCTTGGCTGGAAGCATCGGTTTAATTTTTAATCGTTAGTTATAAGTTCAACTTTATGGTGTTGGTTCCAGGTCAAGTCCAAAACTGTAAGGTCTATTTTCCTGTTCCAGTTTCAATGGGGATACTGGAAACTTTGTAAAGTAAAATGATCACATGAAACTTCCACAATTCAAAATATGCACTATTGTGGCAGCCGTGTTGGCCCCAGGATATTAGAGATAAAAGGTGAGTGAGGTAATGTCTTTTACTGGATCAACTTCTGCTGGTGAGAGAGACAAGCTTTGGGGCTTGCACAGAGCTCTTCTTCAGGTCTGGCCAATGTACTCCATGTCCCAGCTAAATACAAGGTGGGACAGATTGTTTAGCATAATTAGTTAGCACAATTCAAGATGGCAAGTCAATAAGGCAGAAATCCCCTGCTCCCCCCCCGCCACACTTCTGTGCTTCTTTTCATTATTTAAAAAATGATTTACAATATCTATCTATACTTTCAGATATGTAATTCATCTTTTATAAATAAAATAGCTTGGGGCAAAAAATGAAATAAAGCCTGGGCTGAAAGCTCATGAAAAGGGTCCAACAGTATTTGGGTACTCAAATCCTGGCTCTAGATTTGATCTTAAATACAAACTCTAAACCTCATCCTGATCTGAATAGTGGCTCCTTGGTTCATCTCTATAGAAGATAGTACTTCCTATCCCATTGATAAATCTGGCAACTTGCCCACATCAAATCTTTTAAAAAGAGTGTACTTCCATCTCCAGCATAGTATTGATAAAGAGGCCAAAAGTGTATTAATGATGAAATACCACTTTCTCCTTCTTACATTATTTTTCCATTGAGGTGTATAGGAGCAATAAGAAGTCATATTATAGGGAAATGTTGAATGGAGGACAAGCTACAATAATAATGAAGACTTTAATTTTATATTAGACCCAGTCTTTCATCAACCAAGCAAGGACTAACATAAACAATCAAACCTCATCCTGTAAACATGTTAGCATTCAGTAATAAGCACTCAATTTTTTTAGCTGATAAAATTTTAATTAAAGATATCGATTCACTTGGCAGAGTGTGTTGCTAATTTCTTTCCTCTTTGCCTGATGGACTAATCACAGAAATAAGGCTAAGCTTAAGGTTTTTAGAATCCAAATTCTAATAAAAAGGCAGTTCTCCATTTTAATGTTCTGACAAAAGGAAGAAAGGAGAGTAGCAAAATACGGACCCTGGGCTTCAGAAAAGCAGACTTAGACTCCCTTAGGGAACTGATGGGCAGGATCTCCTGGGAGGCTAATATGAGGGGGCAAGGAGTCCTGGAGAGCTGGCTGTATTTTAAAGGAGCCTTATTGAGGGCGCAGGAACAAACCATCCCAATGTGCAGAAAGAATAGCAAATATGGCAGGCGACCAGCTTGGCTTAACAGTGAAATCTTTGGTAAGCTTAAACTCAAAAAGGAAGCTTACAAGAAGTGGAAATTTCGACAGATGACTAGTTAGAAGTATAAAAATATTGCTAGAGCATGCAGGAGTGTAATCAGGAAGGCCAAGGCACAGTTGGAGTTGCAGCTAGCAAGGGATGTGAAGGATAACAAGAAGGGTTTCTACAGGTGTGTTAGCAACAAGAAGAAGGTCCGGGAAAGTGTGGGACCTTTACTGAAGGGGGAGGCAACATAGTGACAGATAATGTGGAAAAAGATGAAGTACTCAATGCTTTTTTTGCCTCAGTCTTCATAGACAAGGTCAGCTCCCAGATGGGTGCAACACAGTATGAGGAGCAGGTGAGCATCCCTCAGTGGTGAAAGAACAGGTTAAGGACTATTTAGAAAAGCTGGACATGCACAAGTCCATGGGTCCAGAGCTAATGCATCCAAGGGTGCTGAGAGAGTTGGCTGATGTGATTGCAGAACCATTGGCCATTATCTTTGAAAATTCGTGGCGATCGGGGGAGGTCACGGATGATTGGAAAAAGGTGAATATAGTGCTTGTATTTAAAAAAGGGAAGAAAGAGAAGCTGGGGAACTACAGACCGTCAGCAGTGTGCCCTTGTTGCCAAGAAGGCCAATGGCATATTGGGCTGGATTAGTAGGATCGAGGGAAGTGATTATTCCCCTCTATTCGGCACTGGTGAGGCCGCACCTGGAGTATTGTGTCCAGTTTTGATCCCCCCACTACAGAAGGGATGTGGATAAATTGGAGAGAGTCCAGCAGAGGGCAACGAAAATGATCAGGGGGCTGGGGCACATGACTTACGAGGAGAGGCTGAGGGAACTGGGTTATTTAGTCTGCAGAAGAGAAGAGTGAGGGGGGAATTCAATAGCCGCCTTCAACTACCTGAAGGGGGGGTTCCAAAAAAAGATGGAGCTAGGCTGTTCTCAGTGGTGGCAGATGACAGAACAAGAAGCAATGGTCTCATTTGTTGGAAACACTATTTCACTAGGAGGGTGATGAAGCACTGGAACAGGTTACCTAGGGAGGTGGTGGCATCTCCATCCTTAGAGGATTTTAAGGCCTGGCTTGACAAAGCCCTGGCTGGGATGCTTTAATTGGTGTTGATCCTGCTTTGAACAGTGGATTGGACTAGATAACCTCCTGAGGTCTCTTCCAACCCTAATATTCTGTGATTCTA
The DNA here is from genome assembly GCF_965140295.1 of Lepidochelys olivacea. Lineage (NCBI taxonomy): Eukaryota > Metazoa > Chordata > Testudines > Cheloniidae > Lepidochelys > Lepidochelys olivacea. The sequence goes on along the minus strand of NC_140421.1, from coordinate 49,798,630 downwards.
TGACTCCATTAATATATGATAAGATCTTCTGGAAGAGAGCAGTCTGTGGTTTTTCTCATGGAATTTGTATAGGAGAAGAAGTTTTAATGACAAGACTGAAGAAGCAAAATTATCTCTAAGCATTTGCAACAAAAATGTTGGCACACTGGGAGAGTGAACATTACAGGGAGTCCTATAAGAGATTTAAACCCCAACTTGATATACCAGCACTGTCCCTCAGTTGAATTTAATACTCTTTATAGGTGCTGGCTGGGCAGCTTTCAAAACAGAAATTCTCTATGGCGGTGGAGGTTTCCCAGTACTGTGCCAATAATGTTTTTAGATATTATCTGTAGGTACTTGAAAGCTTAAAGATTATTTGTTTTCATACCTATTTCCTTCCAAGTTTGTCAATGAGGATGCTAATTAGTGCTGAATATGGTAGTTCTTTGAAGGATGAAGGTGGAGGCACCTGCAGTTTGGGAGGAGCAAGAGGATCTTTTTCACTCCCAAAACTTCCAGCTCAGCTGCGATGCATGAGAACATCATTGACGACCTCTCACCCACTGGGAGCTGCTCCCCTGCTTGGCTGAGTAATCAAAAGGCCAGTGATTGGATCTCTCCCCTGGGCCATCCTCACATCCCCTCCACTTCAAACCACGCACCCTAATTGTCTAGCTGCAGAGTGGGCTCATGGATGATCCTTGCTATCTGTGAAGTAAATATGCAGAGGTGGCCGAGGAAGAGTCAAATAGAGTTGATGGGCGCCTGCCTGCTCAGCAGAATCTGCCCCAGCCCCTCCTTGACTTAGCTAGCTGGGACATATGGTGGAACAGGCAGAGGGAATGATGCACAGGATGCCTTGGGATGGAGAGGGACTTGGAAGGGGTGTGTTGGCAGGGAATAGGAGGAGGTGGAAGAAAGGGAGATATTAAAGGGCCCTGTGGAAAACAGTAATTTTACCTAGCAGAATCAAACCTGTTGTTGAGAGAATACCTTAGTTACCCTTAAAGTAGAGGGTCAATTCTCCCATCCTCTTTTTTCTCTCATTTTGCGGTTGGTTTGAAATGGAGTCTAGCTTGGATGATGATCCTATGTTAAATTCTACTCCTGTTTCCTGTGTGCCAGCCCTTGGCCTACTCAGTTTGGAACATCTGGCTGAAAGTAAAGGAAAAAACCTGTCCACCAAGTGCACTTCAGAGCTTCAATGGAGTCTGTGGGGGCTCGGCATTCTTGAAAATCTGTCCATTTACTTAGAAGCCTAAATATGGGCAGTGGGGTAAAATTTTCAGAAGCATCTAGGTCCCCTTTTCAGATGTGACTTAAGCATTTAGGTGCTTATGTTTTATTGAAAATCAATAGGATTTAGGCTTCTAAGTCATTTAGGCTCAGTTTTTTGGAAGATATTTAGAAGTCGTTGCATTGTGTGCTGCAGCGCCTAACTGATGTAGGAGCCTAAATCTCATTTCAAAAGGATTATCGGCACTTTAGGAGCCAAAATCCCATTGACGGTTGATGGCATTTAGTCTCCTAAATCACTTTGGAAAATGAGATATTGGCTCCTACATCAGTTTCACATTGCAACTCTCAGCTCAGCAATGCCTAAATACCTTTAAAAATCTGGGTCTTACGTCCTTTTGAAATATTTACCCTAGGAGCCTAATTTGAGGTAATCCCCCCTGGCCTTCTTTTTCTCCTGCATCTCCTAATATGATAATAGGGCTCCATAGCAGCATTGGAGGGCATAATTCAGCATGGAGCAGATAAAGTGGTGAACTTTCATCAAAAAAGATTTCAGATTCAAATCCTGTTAGATTTGTTTTATTCTACGATGTCTGAATATTACAGGAAAAAGGAGATGTTGACAGTTATTTTATTTCTATAATATCTATATATTTACTTATAAATTATTAACTTGTATAAGGAGAGGCAAGTTGTTAAAAAATAAAGATTATCTTGGACATTAATTGCTAGAGTGGAGAAATGCTAGAAATTATGCAGTTGGGAGTAATCTTCCATTAGAAGGAAGATGGACCGTATGATCTAATTGGTTTTTTTTCCCCTCGTTCTAATTTGTATGAAAAGGCTGAAATATTTACAAAACGCAACTAAATATTGTCAGTTGGAAAGTTAGCCATTCAGTGGACCAAACCAGAGAAAGTACAATGGTATATTTGGACTATTCCCTGTGCTATCTCAGTGGTTGCATTTGGGCCCAATCCTGCAAACACTATTATGAGTAGTCCCATTGGCTGAGGGTATATCTACACTTTGAGCTGGTGGTATAATTTCCAACTTGAGGAGACATACCCACCTTAGCTCTGATTGAATTAGCATGCTAAAAATAGAAGTGTAGCCCTGAGTATGATCCCATCCAAGACCCTAGGTATATTCTCAGGTGGCTAGCCCCTCCCACCATTTGTGCCATGAGGCTAGGCTACACTTCTATGTTTGGCATGCTAGCTTCATCAGAGCAACGCTGAGTGGTCTCCTCAAACTGGAAATTATACTTTCAGTTTAAAAGGTAGACATATCCTTAGTCAGTGGGACTGCTCAGGGTAGCATGCGTGATGCTTAGTAATAAGTATTTGCTCCTGGAAGTAAAAGTCACTGTGAAGACCATATATTGTTCAACTTAGCCATTTAACTATCCAATGCCTTGCTACTTCATAGTTATTTCTGCCATCTATTTTTCCTCTTTTAACTTTGACTTTTTGATATTGCTAGTAAATGCTTTTGATCAGGTAATATTTCACAGTACTAAAAAGAATTTAGACTTCATGCTTCAGTTGGCGGTATAAAAACTGCAGTAGTGTGTTATAGTCAAAATTAATAGGGCTTAAAGAAACTAAGCAAAGCTATTGCCTCACTATGTCAAAATAGTTAGATAAAAGCTAACTAAAGCTAAAAACATAGGGCTAGCATAATTAATGAAAGATCGGTTTTTACAGATAGGTATATCTAATTCTGCAGTTTCCTTTCCAATATGATGAGGATTATGTAAAGGCAAATTGTTTTATGACAATATGAGAGGCAATGCTTCGCTAGGTCAAATTATCTCTGATTTATGTTCAACATGTTTTTAGCTGTCTTTGGCCCCAGTCACAATCAGATCTATACAGGAAAAACCTTCAAACCCCACAGATCTATTTGCAGATTTCGGGCCTTAACATTTTAGGTCCTACTTTCCAAACTATTTCTGAAATGTACATGACATGTTCAAATTTTCCTCCACTTATCACTAAAGCATTGTGCTGTTTTACAATTCAGCCAGTAGTCTGCACAACTGGGACCAAGAAACAAAACTTTAAAACCTATGTTTGTCCGAATGCTTACAAAATTAATCTCTTTTGCATTACTAAAGCTTCTTTGTAAATTGACCCGAGGTTTCTCTGTCTCTTCCCCCCCCCATTTTTTCTTAAGGCACTCTCAATGAAATTCTACACCGTGCTGTTGTCTAGTGCTTCAAATTCACTAACTTCTCAGGATTGAGAAAGTATTGCTATTCCACTGAGACCAACCATGTGCACAGAAAGAGCATGATGCTACTTCTCTATCAGAAGACAGGGAAGCTTCCATATTCTCCTATGTACTGTTACAGACACCGAAACCAAATCTTATACAGTAAACAAATTCTTTGGTTTATCCTCAGTTCAAACAAACACATCCCTCATCTATGTCATGAAACGTTAGAAGCTTTACATTAGGGCCGTGTAAACAGTTTTCCACACCTGATCCATGTAAAAGAAGTTGATGACCCTCTTGAACAGTCCAGAGGTATACTAATTGGCTAAATTTTCCTCTCAGCCCTGGTCCCCAGTTAAAATGTTAGCTACTACATTGTGTGCACTCTTTCCAGATTTTCACAGGCGTATTCTCTAAAATGGCTTTGTGTCTCTCACTTTCTGTGTGCCAAACTTCTTGTCCTACAGACAACTGAACTTTTATTTCTCTGTACATTGGATTAATTCCTTTCACCACGGATCATGCTTTTCTGATTTCCACAACATCAGTGAGTTCCTGCCAAATTAATTTTTTGTTTGTAGGTGGCCCATTAACTACAATATAAAGCCTCTGGCCCCTAGGCAAAAATGCTAGCAGCACACTTACTCTGTTTTGCTGTGCTGGATCAGGCAAATGGAGAATAAATACTTCTGCCATCAGGTTGAAACGGGGCTGTTTTCCAGTGTGTGGCTAAATAACCAACCGACTGAAAATGCTTTACTATATGTTTTTTTTCCCCAGATAACCTGTGTGAAACAGGTAATGAGAAACACATTGTTCGTCGCATGGAATAAAATAACGTTATCAATAAATTATTGGAAACATCCAAAACAAATGGGTTCTCTGTTGAAATAAACCAACAATGCTACCATAGCTTCCTGAAGAACAGCACGTCCCAGGCAATAATCATTAATAATTTCCCTGTTTACATGCATAAGGTGCTAGCCTGGAGCTGTGGGCCATGTTGAGATGTGTGTTTATGTAAATGAAGGACTGGATCCCAAGAAATACTGTCCAAACTCAGTGCCATTTGCAGAGTAAAGAGTCTGACAGTGTAATACCCTTCTAGGCTCTCTTAGCTTCACAGCTAATGTGACTTGCAGCTGCAAGCATGGCTGACAAGAGGTGGGGGAAGGGGGTGGAAGGAGAGGGACAGTTGTATCAGGCCCCGAGCTCAGGGCCACCCCTAAAACATCTGGAACTGGGATGAAATGGGGGTGAAGTAGGAGGGAGTGGGGTTCCAGTGAACGTGATGAAACCGGCCCCCAGATTTCTTTTGATGGGCCTGGCTTCAAGAGATGTCAAAAGCAGCATTCTGATAAGTTTTGGTGGTAAGAAAACAAAGCTATTCTAACACGCTCTATATGTAATCCCCACACCTGAATGACTCCATCCACTTCCATGGGGTTCTGTATGACCTTTCTCTCCCATTACCCTCTTTGAAAGGGGGCCACTTAAGGAATCCTACTGCCCTCCATACATTTAGATCTGGGGTAGGTGAACTGGAGGACATATGCTGCCTGCAGGCAGTAGGATAAAGAAGAAAGTTCTTCTGTCAGCAGGCTCTCAATTGGGTATATAGGCAGAGATGCCCCAGATCCTGAGTGCAGTTGCTAGGTGTTCCCTAGTGATGCTGCAGATGTGATGAAAAGGAAAATGAATGGAAGTGTCCATGCAAAGCCATGTGATAATGGCTCAAGGTATTGCTATGGATGGGTTAAACCTCTTTGAAGCTATCAAGTGTAATAGCTGTCTTTCATTAAAGATAAATGTAAAGCGACCATTAAGCTCCTTTATGTAACCAGGTAGCTGAAACAATAGGAGTACTACCCAAATACAGGCATGTCTCTACCCAAAACAAAGGTGCATGCAAGGCACCTGTGGGTGGAGGGGTTCACCAGCTATTGTTTTGTGACAGTTTGGGAGACCATGAGAAAAGTAAGAGCAGAAAAAGCGAAGGACACAAAAGTTCTGGGTATATGACCCTGAAAAAAGCAAGGAGCTTTTGGGCTAAGTGTTTATTAGATAAGGGGCTTGGGATTGTGAGCAAAAGTGCTGTCTTGGCGTTTGATTCTTGCTATGTTCAGGAAACAGAACTTCATATATTCTTTGTAAATAAATAGAGAAAGAAACAGACTCCATCACTAATTTTTCCTCCTAACTGGAACAACCCATTAGACCCTGAATTTTGGCTAACCAATCAGGTCAAAAGTGTATTGTGGGCCAGGCTGTGGCTGGCCTTTTCTCAAACATGTGATAGGAGACACACACCCTTTCCCTCCCTCGCTTTCTCTGAACGGGGACCAGTGACATTCGCTGTCTCTGTGGAACCCCATGCATAGGCCTGCTCGTTCCTAGTGACCCTGGGGTACCAACCATGACAAATGCAGCGAGGACGATCTTTCTAGATTTTAATTAGATTATTTATCATCATAGTAACTGAGCACCTCTGGTATCATGACTCACCCCTAAGCCTCTGCTTTTTCCCTCTATGTGCTATTGATGTTGGCTGGGCTGTATATCCTGCCATTGCCCAAATCAGGTCAGCTCAGCAGCACTCTTTACTCACGGGGGCACCTTAATGACACAACTGAGCCCTTACAGTTTTATCATCTTGAAAACACCCACTGAAAAGCCCTCCCAGCAGGTGTGAGAAATAGGCATGTCTTTTAGTCATGCATCACTTGGAGAATGAAAAATACCCTCCTTACACTTCCAAACCCAGTCTCTGGGAGTGTCTACACAGCGATTAGATGCCCATGGCTGGCCCGTGCCAGCTGACTTGGGCTTGTGGGGCTCAGGGGCTGTGTAATTGCAGTGTAGACTTCCAGGCTCAGGCTGGAGCCCTGACTCTAGGAGTCTGCGTGGTGGGAGGGTCCCAGGGCTTGAGCCCGAGCTCAGAAGTCTACAGAGCAATGGAACAGCCACATAGCCTGAGCCCTGGGAGCCTGAGTCGGTTGATACGGGTCAGCTGCAGGTTGTTCTTTGAAGTGTAGACATATCCTGTGCGACTGATTCAGTGACTCCTTTTTGTTGTAAGTGGCACACGCTGACCCTACATCACTTTCCCTACCGCAGGTGCTAAGCTTCTAGTAAATGTTGCTTAAAGGAAATATAAAAGCTTTTCTTGATGCTTACCAACACAATTTGGCTATAAAACCCCAGCCTATTATTTCATTGTTTTCTCTTATTAGAATGGAAGCTACAGCTCACTTCATCCAATGAAGTGAGCTGTAGCTCACGAAAGCTTATGCTCAAATAAATTGGTTAGTCTCTAAGGTGCCACAAGTACTCCTTTTCTTTTTGCGAATACAGACTAACACAGCTCTTACTCTGAAACCTGTCTTATTAGAACAACGACTAACTTAACTGAATGTGAACCGTATTCTCCTACAATGCTGGATGGAAATACTGAAATCTTGGCTTTTTTATATGTAAAACTCAAACAAAATCACATCACTCTCCTTTTTCTTTTTTTATACAGCTTGTTGTTCCCTTCAAAAAGCCCTTAAAAGTGCTTGTAATCATGCATTGCTTTAAAACACATCAGCCTTTTGCGGCAAAGTATCTATTTTGTCATATTTAATTATATATATATAAAATTTCTCCCTTCTGTCAGTTAGTATTTTTCTAGGTTTAACGATTTACAAAGCTCTAAGAGCTAGATTCTCACAGGATCCATCCCCTTTGTGCCATTCTGTTGGCACAGTATGGCTGGATATGGACACCTGAGAATTCCACCCCCCATGACAATGTCCCCAGTGTAGTGACTCCTGCCCTCCATCCCCTCCTTTCTGTCCATGGCAGAAGGTGGGTATGCCAGGTGCTGAGCAGGAGGACTGCCTAAGAGATTTTACCTGGGCAGAGCCCCAGGCAGGAGGTAGAGAATCCGTGATTTGTAGCCAGGTCCCTGATGATCATATCACTGTGCAGTGCTGAGTATGTCTTGGCTATAACAGATAATATGACCCAATGTTCAAGAGAAAATTGTTCACTTTTAAGCTTAGTTATTGCAATTATCTATTTGATTATTTCTTTGAAAGTCTATAGTTCATGATCAGATAAAAGCTTAGCCTGCCACCACCATACCCCATATTTCAGAGTGTATTAGCTAATGCTTTTCCCAATATTTTTTCTTTAGGTATAAGGTCCCCAGGTTATTTGGTGAGGAGCTGTGCAAAAGCAATCCAGCTAAAGTGAATTGTGGAATTGCAATTTTGATTTATATATTAGAAATATTACTTGGGGAAATCTAGACTACAGCCTTCAGTAAAGATCAGCCAATGCACATGGACTAGGACCTAAGAATAGATTGGATGCATCATTTTTATTGATACCACAATTTGCCAAAAAAAGTCATAGCAGCAATCCTACAAATATCTGTAATTCTAGCTTTGGTTATGTGTTTCTTAACAAAGAAAAGAAAATTGTATGTCAAATATGAACAAGACTGCAACTTTAATATTTAACATCTTCAACTTTAAAAATTCATTTTTACTATCAAGATGATGTGACTTATTGCAATTTAAATGTATGATAAGAGGATTTAAATTAGATATGTAAATGGTTACAGTTTATTAACTATGATAGCACACAACATTTTAAAATGGAAATATGTGTAGTGTTTTATACATCTCTCTATCATTACAGAGAAATATAAACATAGATTTTTTTCGCTTATCTCTAGAAAGTACAAAATCATCTGGACAACAGTAAATAAGACATTGGTGTGTATACCTGCTAAAATAAACAATGAAAGACAAGCTTATATGTGTAGAATTTCTAATGACACTGATTAAATATATTTGTGGAAATCATGAATGATCTTGAAGTCATTGACTTCAGTGGCTGTGCAGAGATATAATTGGCTGCAATGTAGTAATCAGTTGGGTGAAGGACACAATAGATGGAATAGAAACTTTAGCTCTGTTGGCTTGGCAGGGCTAGCAGGAATAAAAAATGGTAAAAACTTTAGTTTATCACTAAAGTCAGCAGATATAACTCAATACATAAAAGAAGCAGAGCTACTGTGTAAGAGAGAGCGGTTTTTAGTCACTTCTTTGAGTATGACCATACCTTATGGAAGCAAAGGAAACTCTCTACAAGGTGAATCTTCTGGAGTTTCTAGGGGTTTCCCCACTCCAATGGGTGTCTATGAAGAAGGAATGATTGGGCCTTTACTCTTCTGCCATAGTTAGGTTAGTATTGTATTCCGGTTTTAGACTATATATTTCGATAGTAATTTGTCTAGGGAAAATCCTGACCATATAGTATTTCTGCATTAGCTTGAATGGAAATGAAACTTTGAAATAGAATTACAGAAAGCATCCTGACAAGAACCTTAATTATTTCTTAATACTCTAGGTGGAATACTGTATAGTATACTAAAATTATTTCTTTGAATTAATAAAATATACATGCCTATCCTATGATGTGGGCTCCTATCTTATAGGCTACAGTATGAAGTAATGCATTATATGACTACCCTCATCCATCAGCCCTCTCTGTCCACTCTTTACACAACCTACTGATAAAATGATGCACTTTGCAGTATGCCTTAAAGATGACAAAATCTAGGCTCTCACAGACCCAGGGAACTTGTTCCACAGACAAAAGTCTCCCACAGAATGGCATGGCAGGAGGCATTAATCATATATATCAAATGCACCATAAGTCAAGCACCTCCTGTTGTTTTCAGCTGTGGGGGCATGATCACATGAAAAGAGGCAATCATTTTGGGTAACCATTTAGGACTTTATTGGTATAAGATGATGGAATTTTAATATTTCATTGTTTAGTGGCCATTGATGATGCATCGCCAGTGAGATCGCTTTAAAGCTGAAACTCAAGAAACAAATGTACCTATTTATACTAATGAATTTGTAATATTTAATGATAGTTCTGATCCCCTCACTCCACCATAATCTGAGCCCCATCTTCTTTGTGTGCAGTGTGCACTACATAATATGTAGTGCTCTGTACACAGTTGTTCTGTTGGTGAATGGATGGAAAGAAATAAATCTTCTGTCATTCCAAAGAGCTAGAATGCCTCATGAAAATCATGATGCTGTCATGGTAAACAAGCATTTTTAGGCAAGAGACAAGGTCAACCATGCTGGAGTTCTTGTTTGTGGTGTTTACTAAAGCCAACAGTCTGTTGAAAGCCAGGTCAAATGACTGGGGATTAAGATTTCAGTACTTTCAATCTGATGCCTTGTTTGGTGCCTTACTTGAAATGACTTTGTGGTTTCATTCCAAGTCTTGGTGAATTGTTCATGTCATATTGTTCATGTCATACCATCTTGTTGGTAGGTTCAGAAGAAGCATGAAAGACTGAATGGGTATGAAAAATAATTTATTATAATGATAAGAAATCTTGCACTGCTATGGGCCCTGCTGTACCTGTTCTGGGCCAGATTGTGAACCACTGACACAAGTAAACTAATTGAAATCTATGGGACTTCCCAGATGAGTAAGTGCTTACTGATATGATGATGGGAATCACAGCCTGGCCCTCTTTTAGGGTTCTCAGTCCAGCTCCTTTTGAGAGAAATAAATCCACTCAGTAAAATGAGAACAAACGTTCTGTAACATAAAAAATCTAGCAAACACTGATAAACTACAGTTATGAAATTGTCGAGAATTATTGGGGCTGTGATAAATGTGGGGTGCTTTGTATCCTAAAATGTGGCTTATGTATTGGATTTCTGAGGGCTTGTTTAGATGAAAGTGCGTTGCAAGCCAGGGTGTAAAGTGTGCTGTGCACTAAGGCTATGTTTGCACTACAGCTTATGCTGGCATAATTGATGTCACTCGGGTGTGAATAAACTACGTAAACTAACATAAGCACTCGCGTGTACAGTTATTTGTATATGGGAGAGCTTCTCCTGCTGACATGGCTTCTGTCGTTTGCGGAGCTGCAATGCTGTATGTGTAGACATGCCCTAACTGTCCATGTAGACCATGCTACTATGCGCTAACAGTTCCCTAGTGCACTTTGCTCTATTCCGGTTTCAAGCACAGTAGATCAATGTGCACTAAGGAACTGTTAGTGCACGATAGCAGGGTCCACACGGACAGTTGTGCATGGCGTGCCAGTGCGCTGAGATTGACACCCCAGTTTGCTGTGCACTAACTGTTCATCTAGATAAGTCCTAAGGTACGTTAGACTGCCAATAGGAAGCAGACAGTTTGGACACACTCCTCCACAGGTCGATACTGTCACTAGACCAATTATTACAAGTCATTAATGTTGAATGGGTCTAACTGCCAAATAATGGAGCAACCATTAAGATTGCTTTTTCTTTGATGGCTTGGCTGGCTGAGGGGGAAAAAACAATTTGGGCAGAAGGAAGACGTCACATTTTGGCTCTGTAACAAAGACCATTGAGCAATATGGTAAACGGGCCCAGATGCACAGGGAGGGTAAGGAAGTGGTGTATTGAGGACTGTGTTGGAATTACAAGCTATCGCTGTAAGAGTAGGACGTGTTTCCTGGCCCTGCTTGAAGGCTAGAGAGCTCTGAAGGGAAGCAGATGATCAGAGTCCGTTTGCAACCAGACAGCCTACAGTAAGGTTGCATGGGTTGTGCCTTTCTGTTTTTGTATGTTATCATTCTGAATACTAAGAAATAATGTAGTTGTAATCTTCCAGCAAGAGGGTTTTTTTTGTTTTTTTTTTGTCTAATGTCTCTGTGTGTATGCTGTGAATATATGAAGGGACTCTTAATAATAATGATCATTAATAAATAAGAGCTTTCCTGAGTAGAGGGGTCAATGACCGGGGCGTGACAGTCTCTGGAGACTAACTTTGGTCAGGCTGGGTTTCAACGGCTCTTGGGATTCCTAACAGAATGTAAGTTGGTTCCAGTTTGCTTTTGTAACTGAAGAGGAAAGCCTATCTAACTTGTAGTGAAGTGTAAAATTAGATTAGACTAAATGTGTGTGTAGGTTGGAGGTTGGTTTAAAATGTCTTTTATCTAATGCTTTGTTCTAGCTGCTAAATAAAAATACTTTGTTTTCAGAAGGCTGTTGGTTAACAGCACTGGTCACAGATTCCCAAAGGGAGGAAATGCAAGTGCCCCAAATCCGGACTGTTCAGTAGAGCAATAACAGCTGGTAATAGATGGGGTAGCCAGGCCCAAGTCCTGATCTAAGCCTGGAAGAAACACAAGATTCCACTCTGAGACAGGTAAGAGCAGGAAGCTCAAGACCTGACGTGGGTGCAGTCAGTGAGACCAGAAAGGGGACAGAAGGCCTTGCAACCGCAACTGTCTTAAAATTTTTTTTCTTTAAAACATGGGAAAATTCCATGTATTTCTCTGTTCATCAGTACACAATAAAGTCAATCTAAGATCGTGAGGTGCAGAAGTTGCCTGTATTATTTAAGTAAAAGTTTTAGATTTTTGAATATATTATTTTCTGCAGATATGTAACATGGTGGCTTGCCCAGGGGCTGAAGAGCCTGAGGCTAAGTCAATTCTGATTACAAGATGCGCCCCACCTGAGGGGAATCAGGTAATTCAAATATAAAAGCAGGAAGCTGTAATGATGCTGTGGTTGAGAGAAGTAGTCAGGAATACCACAGGCAGGAGGCCTGGTAATAAACCAAGGAAGAAATTGTGTTGAGCCTGAAACTGATGAAAGCTTTTGTTTGGTTTGGGACCTTCTTGAGTTTTGTTTTGGACAAGCTCTGTTGCCACCTTGGCAAAGAATTAATTAAAGGACTTGGGCCTAGAAGGGACCTGGAAATGTTGTTAGTTCTGAAAGGGAAAATAGAAGTGGATGGCAGCCATGGGACTGTAAGATACAATGCAGGTAAGAAGGAATTAACATTTTGAATGAATATTTATAATACAAACCATGCCCTAAGTGTTAACATGCATCCTATTCGTCCTGCTAGTAGTTACAGTTTTTATGTGTATTTGATTAATCTATAGTCATGTTCTTTGGCTTACATGTCATTAAACAATGCAAGATAAATGAAACTACTTAGGTGGGAAGCCCTTTCCTTTTGTAGTTCAAGGTCTCTAGGGTGCAGTTTTCTAGACTTACAGGTGGAAACAGCAGTTCTTGGTGGTGCTAGTAGCATGATGATGCAATTCCTATTTTGAATTATTTGCTGAGCTTCAGATCCAGTGCACACTGAAATCAGTCAGAATTTTCTCATTGCTGTACTAGGAATCAGGTCCATAGTGCCCAGTGGTGTATTAGAAACTGTATAGACATATAATTAGGTTCCTGCCCTCGGCAGTTTATAGCTCTAAAACCCTGATTCTGCAAAGTGAACTGCATGCATATACCCTTGCCTTTACATGGAGACCTATTCCAGCTAATGTCAACACTTACAAATTTTTGTACAGCATTGAGGTTACAATAGACAAAAGGTCATGGTGAGGTGAAAGAGAAAGGGGTCTGAGTTGTGGAGTGTTTGGTGAAGAACTCTGCCTGTGTTTTTTTACTTCAGCTGCTCTTTTGCTTCAAGGGGCAGATCTGTAAATGGAAAGGGAACCTATGTGACACAAATCCTGGGAATTAGAGCATCAAAGAAGACTGGGGGAAAGGGGGACATAAGACTTCTAGCATGAAAAAGGTTGTTATAAAGAGAAGGGTGATAAATTGTTCTCCTTATCCACTGTCATTAGAGGTTTTTAAGAACAGCTTAGACAAACAGCTGTCAGGGATGTTCTAGATAATACTTAGTCCTGCCTCAGTGCTGGGGACTGGAATAGTTGATCTATTGAGGTCCCTTCCAGTCCTCCATTTCTATGATTCTATTAACTGTTCTCTCTGCTCTGCCTTGGCTTCAGTGTCTTGAATAGTGAGTTTCTACAGTCATGTGTAACATGTTGAATATATCCCTAAGGAATCATGGAGGAGCACTTCCTTCTTTTATGTATTCCCTTTTTTATTTACAGCGGAATATTTTATATCAGGTGTCCAAACTGCAGCCACGGAAGTTCCAACAGACCTGATCTGCTTTATTCTGTATGCTCTTGCGTGTGATTCTGATGCTCTAATACAGTGATTCTCAAACTTTTTTTTGCTGAGACCCACTTTGAAAATATTTAAGGCTGTGATGACCCCTCCAAAAAAAGTGAAAACTTCTGTGCTGCTGCTGCTGGTGGCCCTGCCTTCAGGGCTGGGCATCCAGCCAGCGGCTGCTGCTCTCCAGCTGCCCAGCTCTGAAGGGCTCAGGCTGTCAGCTCTCTGCATGGCTAACAGCTAGAGCTCTGGCATGGGCAGAGTCTGATAGTTTGGAACCCTCCATAATAACCTCACAATCCCCTGAGGTGTTGTGACCCTCAGTTTGAGAATCCGCTTTAATATTTACAATTGAATTGAGCCCTAAGTAATAAAAGGTGGGTGTCTTAACTTTTAAAAAATAATCCTTCTAAAGAAATGAGTGAAAGCCCAAACCTCTGTCTACTCTCCTTTGCTATCTCTCGTAAAGCTCAACAAGCAGGTATTTATTTGAAACAATGTTGTTCACCACTGTAGCTGAGTCCCGGATGAACCATTTTGGACACTGCCAGTATAAATTAATTTCCCAGTTCCCACATTGCTTTAGAACAAATGGTTCTGGAATCTGAGTAGATCTTGTCTTCTGTTATACAGCTGCTCTCCAGCAGCAGAACTAATTAATTGTCATGACTGTGGAAAGGAATGCCCTGTGCTCATAATGTTAGGCTATCTGATTAGAAAAATATTCCCAGATCTGTACTTTTATTTTGAATTGTCATTCAGATCACATAAACATTGAGACAAATAATTTATAAATCCTCAAAAAATAATCACCTGGGACACATTTCATTTAAAGCTTTTATTATTAGTATTGAAGCGAAATATAATAGCGGAATGAAATATACTCCAAGAAATAACCTGTTTGTGCCTAGCCAGAGGTAAATTATTGGAATTGAACAAATGCAGCACTTGGATTTAATACAAACATATTCCAGATTTATGATCTGGAAAAAATTATAACCTTTCATAAAAGCCTTATATTAACATTTTGCCATATTTTACAGAATTGTTTTAATATTCATATCCGCTGTATTAATGGCACTAGGTACTTGTACATCAAAAGTGCATACAAATAACTAGATCTGAATTGAATGTAAAATAAAATCCCTATTTTTTTTCTAATTTATGTACTTTCCAACTTAGTGGAAGCATATTTGCCATAAATTTTCTCTGAGCATAACTGGAATTGTAACTTTCCTAGGTATAAACAGAATTGCTCCCACTTTTTGTGCACAACTCTGAAGAGGAGGGGTAGATCAGATGTTGCTAGCTCTGACAATCACTCCCACTCATACAGTAGTGTGGGAGTGATTTGATTACTTACAGTTCTGTTAGCTACTCCTGAAGTAGCAAGCTAATGAAACAGAAACAGGAGATTCCGGATTCGGTCCAGAAATGGACCAAAGGATGTGATCGTGTGATGAAGTCTCTGTACCAGTTTTGAATAGAGGGGTCAGTGGCTCCCCAAATATGCAGACATGGTATTCAACTCAACTTCCCTAGCAAGACAGAAACTTGTAAACTATAAAAATCAGATTTGACCCTAGTAACATAGGTAACATAGTAACATAACTACAGAAACATGTAAACTATAAAAATCAGAGTAGACCCTAGTAACATAGGTGCAGTAGCAGACACTTAACAGTAAGAGTAGATTTTTTTCATAGAAATTAGATGAAAAAGACCTAGCAGGAGACCTAGTTCGTTCCTCTGCCAGCACACCTTTGTTCCCTACATTGTTTTCTTTTATTCTAGAACACTAATAGTCTTAACATAGTAATAGCCTTATATTCTTTAATTTTTGACTGAATATGAAGATGTAATTTGGAGATAATCTACGATTGTAAAGTTTCTCTTGTTATTACAAGCTATTGTTTCTTGAACCTCAACCTGGGCCAATATTACAGATGCTATCTTGTAGAGTGCTGAATGCTCTGGCCTTAATCCTGCAAATCTGTAAATTCCATGGATAGTCGCACTGAAGTCAATGGGATTACACACATGTATGAAGTTAAACACATGCTTTAAGGGCCAGAGCTCTAAGCATCTTGTAGGATTAAGCCCGTTGCCCTGATTTGTTTCGGAGAAATGTGAACCTTTGCCAGTGTTGTAAGTTTGCATACCTAAAACTTCACACAGAGTCACAATGGATCAAATCTATCTGTGCTGTTACTCCACGTGATCTCAATGGAATGACATCTGGGTTTAATTTGGCCCAATAGATTAAATACAACTGATTTCTATTATGGCTAGATTTTAATACTGTCAAACCTTCATATGCCTGCCTCTAACTCATTTGGTATTTCTGTTATTTTCCACCCCACTGTTTTCTCCATTTTGCTACATTATTTCTTGTTTTTCTTAGAATTCTGTATTTAGTTCACTTGCATTTCTTTTCCACTGAGTTGTTAAAGTTTGTTTATATAGTGTGTCTCTAGCTCCTCTTGCTCAACACGCGTTGAGTTTATCCTTCCTTCATTCTTCACTTTCTCTAAATTCTTCACTTTTCTCTCTCTCTGCTTTTCCCTCTCTTCTCCCCTAATTTTCTTTTAGATGCCCTTCAACTTGTTTCTTCCCTGCTACACCGTCGATCATTCTCTTCCCCTTCTCTCCAACATTCTTTTCTTTTCTCTTCCTGCACTGACTTTTTTTATTCACTGCCCTTCATGCAACGTACATAGTGTCTCCATGATGTTTAATTTAAGCTATTAGAAGATCTCCCAAGAATAGTTGTTAGTATGGAAGCCATTGAGCTTGTGCATTTTTACAGAATAAGGCAGGATAAATTGACTTCTCCAAAACCCTTAGCAGCACTGTTCAAATCCCGTTCATTTTCAGCAGAGTTTACAGGAGGTGGGAGATTTTGGTTCATTATATGGATGTACCATTCGCTTACACCCCTATTCAATATACGATAGAATCTTTCAACACCAAAAAACGTTTTTCCTCCTTTACCTAAATATTTCCTGTGGTGTATTTGTAACTGCAAAACATTCATTTTCTTACAAATTACTTTTTTCTAACTATTAATTTAGATGTCTACCCAGGTAAACAGGCAATGTCTTTGGTTAAACATTGCTATCTTATTAATTTTTCCTACTTTAGTGTGTTCAATTTTGTCCTCTCTAGAATGGCAGTTTATCCTTTATAATGCTGCTCTCAGCATTTTTAAAAGACAGAGAAGAGTTATAAATAACAATTCATAAACCTTTCAACTGTGAGTCTGAACATACATAATAAAGAGTATGGTGGCCTGGCAATCAGAGAAAGAGATTAAATTGTGTAATCAGTGATAAAAATTGCACAGTCAATAAATACATTCCGTAACATTCCATTGCATGGAATACTTACCTCATGGTAATGATAGAGCTCACCACAGAGCAAAGTGACTGTGACTCAGTATTATTGCTATGTGACAAATATCTGCACATCTTTATCTGTCCTTTAAATACATCATTTTTTTTAAGTTGAAACTTGAAACATACAAACATTGCTAACTCTAAAAGCTTAGGAGAAAAATAGACTATCTCATGTACTGTTGTCTGATCAGAAATAAAATACATGTGACATTAATTTTGAGGTCCATAGTCAAATACGGTCAACACTTAAAGAAACAATAATTTGAAAGAACTGATGGCACTCTTCTAGCCAGACTGTTTTTTCCCTGTTTGGGGAAAAAGAAAAGAGTTTAAATGAACGCACATTTAGAGGCCATATCTTTTTAACAAATGTGGATAAATAGCACAGTTTACTTATTGTCACTTCTGAAGTCCATCTTAGGGTACTAACACAGCAAATCATTTCTTCTAATACTCATTCAGCTCCCATTAAAGTCAGTGAGAAACGTTTGTTAGCCTCAGAGAGACCTGAGGCGTAAGTGGGTGGAGCTGGGACATCATCTGACTGGTCTGGTCATGTCCCTCTCCTCAATTGGTCTTTTTCAGGCAGGGTGGAGTTGGATGGCCATCTCATCTCATTGTGCTGATGCCATGTAGTACAGTGGAGTTCAGGATCAGGTGAAAAGCTGAAGGGGAGAGAGGACAGGAGGAGAATAGTGGGAGATGGAAAGGAATGTACAAGGGATGCAAGGACAGAGCAGGATCTCAGTGTCTCAGGTTGGATGGTGATGGAAGCAATCAATTCTTTAGCACTTGTGACTTGGGAAAGCCCTAGCATATGAAATATTTCAATAGAGCAACTGGTTCCAGCTCACTGACGAGAGAGTCGGATCTGAAACTCCCCTAATAGAACTGAGTTAAGATCAGAAGGGTGGAGGCAGATGAAATGATCTTTTTTTGGGTAAGTGGAAGGAAGTGATTGGTTGGGATGGCAAATGAGTCCAGGATTTCAACCCTGAACTTTTCAGGTCTGATTCAGAATGAACCTCTCCGTTGTTTTAGGTTGGTTGATCATTTAGTTTTTTTAAACCAGTGACTATGTAGGGTGTTAAAGAAGAGCAATAACTAACAGAAAATAAAACTAGTAGCTCTAACCTCAGGTAGCATTTTATTGTTGACACTGGGTCTGGAGCACTCCTGGTATATCACAGGTCAATCATCCTGCCACTTACATGTGTGCAGATACGCTCATGAAAATGCAGAACTGCCAGCAAGTGCAGTACAAACTTCCCAACCCACACAGCGCTGTCAATACATCTCAGTCCCAACTTGGAACAGCCCTTTTATTCCAGTCCTGAGCCCCTCTCAAGCCAAGATTGTCAATCATACAGAGTTGTTATTCCATGTCATGTGCTAGGTTTTATGATGCGGACAAATGTCCCTCTAGAACTAAGATGATAAAATCAAACTAATTTTCTTTGGTTATTTAAAGTCTGCAATGATAAAAGGCTGGTGCATTCCTTAACATGCCAAACTGCCCCATGGAAACATACAATAAGCATATAAATTGAATACTTGAGCACACTATTAGATTGTTTCCCCCTCCATGAACAGCACTTTCAAACAAAGAAATGAACAGACAGGCTGGAGCAGCTGTCAGACATAAGTGGAACATGATGGAACAATTTTGGCTTGCTAAGTAATGAGGTACCATAAGAAAATTAGTAAAGATGGATCACATGGAGTAACAACACAGCTGAATTTAATAGTGGTTTTAGTGCAGGGTAGGAAGAATAGAGTATATCGCCAAACAGTGGACAGCATCTAAGGTATACTCATGACCAGATCTGGGCTATCTGGGTCATAACACTGTATAAAATATATATACTATTGGAGGTAAAGATGCTGGTGTGTGCCCACAAAAATGATCAAGAAATCCTTTTAGCTCATCACCTTATACTATTTCACTGTATTTGATCTGTTTAAAAAGGCTAAGTGAATTCACTACCCGAACTGTTACTTGAACTGAATATATTGGAACCATTAGTTGCAGACAGTAAGCTTTTATTTTTGTTGTTCAATGCACCCTACAGTAATCCATCATTTTTAGGGGAAAAAACATATGTTCTCTCTTCAACCTATCACCTTATTCAGTGTTTTCATCAGTCTTGAAAGATATGGCAGGGTGAGATTGGGTAGTGTTGTTCTGTAAAGTAGTTAATGTCCAGAGTAACATAGGCTTGAGTAGCTGCAGTTCTGAAACCTAAAAAAGGAGGGCGGGGTGTTAATTTTTCTTATTTCCTCGTAAAAAGTTTATTTGCTACAGAAATTTACTTTGAAAGGGGAAGATCACTGCAAAATGAATTAGTTTGGTACTTATTTTACAATCATACGGATTGAGCTCCCTTATAGATGTCAGTTACATTGGTTTTTGAGAGGCCATTGTTTAACGTCCATAGTGCTAAAACATGCTTGTGCTATGATTTCTGCCCTCCATGGCTAGTATGAATTGCTTTCCCCGCCAATTTTATGGCAACACCAACACTGCTTGACAAAAGCAACAGAGTGCAGAGGCTGGCTGTCTCTCAGTTGGTATTTTCCAACTGCAGTGCAGTATTTTAAATGATTTATTCATGCATAACGGCAGTTGAACAGGCTGGAGCATACAATGCTATTACCTTACACCACATTTATTTGATTGGCAAAGTGGAAAAATGATGGCTGCCTAAGGGTTAATCTTTGCTGCTCCACTGCAAGAGGATGGGGCAATGTAACGCCATATGTGCACTATAAAGATGAACAAATTTGTGTGTGCATTTTCCTAGAGACTCTACATTATGTTATACTTCCCCCTTTGAAATTTATTGAGCTATTTCACTCAGTGCATAAAAAGAATCTGTCTTTCAGCTATGTAGAGAGGTATGCAAATAAAACGGAGCCTGAGCTGAACCCGAAAAGGCCCTATGTTTTCAGAAAAAAGTATATTTATGAGCATTTTCTAAAAATGGAAGATGCCTCAGCCTTGGGGCTGTGTTAACTTATCTGCCAACCATTTACTCACAGAGCTGCTGGAGCATGTACAATACACTGCTGTTCATCATGCCTGTGTAATTGCTGCATCACGGTCGCATTCACCCAACTTAGAGGCATTGTTTTAATATTGCATATTGGCTTAATTGAGTTTTATAAGGAGAACATGAGCTCTGTTATGGAGAGTCCGAGATTTAATAAAACAGATATGTACCCCTCAGCAAAAGCCAATAAAACTTGAGTTGGACCTCTGCTATGAGGGAGGGAAGCTGGTAATTAAGGACAGACTTATCTAATACATGAGGGACAATATCTTTCAGGGGCCTGATCTTGCAGTCCTTAAAAAGATTGAAACTAATGGGAGTTTTGCCTGAATAAGCACTGCAGAATTTGACCTTATGATTATAGGCCTCAGGTATTTTTCAGACTGCTGATTCCCATGGACAACACATATCGTTCCATCATCCTACCCTACAGATGTATTTTTGGTGGATGTTCTGTCACTGCTTACATTAAATGAAGTGCCCTCTCAGGAGAGACGGGTCTGGCTTTTACTGGCCATATTCTGCTTCCAACCCCAGGGAGCCAGTGCCATCTTCTGAAACTGTCAGAACTGTGCACTAGTTCAAAAGTTTTCTTTTATGGCAACACTTATTTTCTTAACCTGTGTTCAGTATTGTTTTCATTTATCACCAAAACACCATTAAGGGAAGAATTATCCAGCTGTGAATTCGGGACTAGAAATATGTGTCTACAGAATATTGACTAATTACTATGGTAATTTACTTTCGTTCTATTGCTTACAAGTGCAGTATTAAAGCCTGCAGTCTAAAAGAGAGTTAGTGCTGTAAACTGTTGTCTTTTGAGCACCAGATATTGGGATTTTATCTTTTTTGTTCACAGTGTCACATGAAGTCTGTCTGCAACATGAACCTTAAAACAGTCAGTACAGCCTCCGTTATAAGCAGCATTTAGTTGAGTTTGCCCAGCTCCAAGGAGCATTCCCCACACCACAGTGGTCATTATAAGGGGCAGCTGGTTACCATGGGCAGAAATATAAAACGGAGCTGTGAACGCTGAAAAGAACAACGCTTAGCCCTATGTGCTCTTTGTTGCTATGCAGTGGTTAGCAGAGGAGGAAAGTAGCTAATCCAAAGGCTACTGAAGTAAATGGCATTTGGTCAGGCTGCCCCTAATTCTTATCCTGAAATAACAGCCTATGTTTCTTTGCGACATATCTGAAGCACTCCCTGGGAAGTGTGCAAATCAAATTTTGCTGAGCAGCATATTATCGCCCCGTAAACCTTTAGGCAAGCTGAAGGAGAAATCCAAGAGCTAATGCTGCCTGAGACACCATCCATTCCCTCAGTGTGTTATGTGACTTCTCTTTATGCAGTGACAGGATGCAGTTAGCTGCGGTAGGGCTGGTGGCAGAGGGTGCCCTTTCATGACTGCATCCCATATTCACTGATACTGCAGAGCAGGAGGTGGAGAATACTTGCATGGGAGGGGAACAGATTTAGATGAGATATGAAGTCAATGAGATCTTTACCACTGGCTTCAATAAGGCTAGGATTTCAGGTCTCCCATCCTGAACCACTGTGACACAGAGGCTCCTTAGTAAAGGATCATGTGTTCTTTGAAAACATCTCTCACCTCAGACCTGCCAAACTCACTACACCAAACACGTCTTATCCATAAAGAGTAACATGTAAGGAGCTGGAGAATGCTTGAAACTTGTCAGGTTATATAATTGCTGTGAGATATATGGATGGGTACTATGTAAGGAATAATATATTTATATTGAAAGTAAGATTTATGGACTCGAGTAAAAATTAGTCACCAGCAGACAATATCTCTTGGTGACGGCCCATTCAGGCAGGAGGGAGTTGTCACCCTGCCCTGTTTAGCTGGTGTAAGGCTTGATGGTTTAGCCTTGCGCAGTGCTAAGACTTTTAATGGAAAAACCATCAGAGGCAACTGCAAATAATGGAGACCACATAAAGGTAAAAAAGGAAAATTACAATACAGGGATTGGCCCTGCCTATGAATAGGAACAAAAGACTCTTTCAGTGTAACATAAAGGAAGAAGCACCAAGGAAATCCCTTGTGGAGCAGGGGGTTTCAGAACATTTGGATCTTGGCTCTTCTAAAACCAAAATGAAAACAATTTTTTTGGGGGGGGGGAGAACGACCTACTTTATTAGATAAAAATGGTAACCATTAATCATTGACCCAGGTTTGTGTTTTATGATTTTGTTTTGTGTTGTAAGCATTGATTCCATCACTTTCTCTCATTTCTATTTAAATCTTTACCCTTTCTTAAATAAGTCTGCTTTTGTTTTACTATAAGTACTTGCAAATGCTGTGTGGTTTACAGGAGGAGAGATATAAGGCAAAACTGGTCAACTGGGGTACACTGCACTTTTGGGGCTGAGGGTCTAGAATTTCTGTAAGCAGCCCGTGTCAGTGAGTGGAAATCACAAGGGAACAAGTCAAAGAGACTGGGGTGCACCTATTGCTAACCTGCAAGGCGAAAAGAGGGCTGGCATAGCCCAGAGGAGAGTGAGCTTGAGTTGCTGAAAGGCTGGTGGTGTCAGGGAGCTGATACGCAGTCAGGCACAGGCAAGACTCCCTCACACCGGAGGTAGGGGCTAACAGGGTGACCCTCTATACCAGGTGCCCCCAGAACTGTCACACACTCCTTCCCCTTTTAAAAAAAAATATTGTAGCTTTTTGGCTTAGTCTGGAAATTAAGAAGCAGAAGAGGAGAAATAGGTAACCTCACTACAAGCAAACAAGGAACTTAATCAACACCATGACAGAGGAAAGATACATTGTTAAAAGATCATTTAACTGGAAAAAGGAGCAGTGATCATGGGACTTGATAAAATTGGTACAGTAAGAATTGAAAGAGTGAATTGTCTTCAAACAATTCCACTCTGACTTTAAAATATGTATATTAGGTTTTTTTAAATAGGGCTTTAACTCAATAAATTTTTCTTTTTAAATGGGAAGTGGTTGTAAGGTCATTAATAAATTCAGAATCTTACGAACCAATAACACAAAACAGGGATTTTGACATTTGTCAGTGGCTTGATGAGTAAGAAACAGTGGTTTCTATATCATTGTTGAGATTAGAAATTATTAAGCAGCAATTTGAAGTGAAACGCTACATAAATATTACAGACAGCTATGATTAGCCAATATGCTGCTGCTAGGGAATGTGGAACAATGGGTTCTTGCATCACAGCTACTGAAGAGCATTCCTCTTCCTTGTCACTATGAATAATTGATTACAATTGTAAAGGATACTGCCAAACTATTATTATTTTTTAATTTTTGTTTTTCTTCCCTACCGTTTGCAATATGCCCTCATCTGTTATAAAATATAGTTTTTTTTCTCTTATGATGCCCTTTTCCATTCAACAAACTGATATTTCCCCCCCATTCTTCTAACGAAGAAAAAAACTATTAACAAGAGCTTCAATTTACTGAACACCTTGTTGAACTAAATCATTTTTCTGTACAACAAACAGCCAGTCAAACACAAATGAACTAAACTTCTAGATTGGTTTAGTTTGAGTTTGGGGTGAATCCAGTTTACAGATTATGGAATAGGTGAATATAATTTAAAGTATGTCACATTTTAGTCTAATAACTTGAAGACACCCTTACATTGAATTGTAATGTAGTATTAGATTAAGGGAGTAAGTGACTTAAAATATGTTAGTGAATTAATACTTTTATATGAAACTTTCCACAGACGAGTTAAAAATAAAGGCTTTAAGCAGAAAGCCTAACTGTGTGTAAACTGATTTATAAACCAGATAAGATATCTAGGTATAAGTGAACATTGGCCCATCTTTTGGGTCAGAAGAAGAGTAGAACCTTTCAAAGTGTAATAAACAGTTGAAATAGCTTCCTCTGTTAGACTCTGCCAACCCAGCTAGGCTTATAAGTGATGGGGGAGAAGCAGGGCAGTTTGTTCAACATGCGGAGCAGATAGGTCAGACTTATCTTGAGGCACACCCTTCGGGGAGACAGCCCGACTGCAGAAGAGCTTCTTAGTTTTTATTTGGAGCAAGTTTTGATGTCCAGACACCACATGTGTGCGCTTGGGAAGCAATCAGAGAAATTGCTGGAAGCCAAAGATGCTAATAACTATGGTTTAGTTGGAGTTCTGCATTCTCTTTCTAATATCTCGTAAAATCTGGCAAGAAGGCCATTTTACCTCACTGAATAAAATAGATCTCCTACAATTTTTGAGAAATCATATATGATCCTCTGATGAATCAGGATATGTTGTGTCACCATGATTAAAATTATACAATTAAAGTATATTAATTTTGTAAAAAAATTATAATTATTCTTCCCTAAATCTAAAGACTAAATCTAGAGTAAAACAAATCACCACCACAGGGACACTTGCTACCCATCCAGATAGTAGTGATTTGAAGAGATTAAGTGTATTAAAGTAGCTCTGCACAGGTATTGAGGTTTCAAAGAATCTGCCAACACTTTCATAACTCCCTATCTTAAACCTGTTTAAAAATAGGATGAAAAATTACATGGATTACATTAATAACTGACAGAAATAATCTCAACTCCACTGAAGCCAATGGAGATGGATTTGCTTTTGGCTTAAAATAGCACCTTGAGTGGCTTTGTTTAGTAACGTTGGTTATAGAATATGACAAAATTGAAGAGAATGTGTAAATGAAAAAAAAGACTAAGGTCTATTAAATTGGTTTTAAATGTTTGCAAGTAAATAGCCCATGTTATAATTACAACACTCAGTGACACATTCTCATTAAGTTAAAGCCATTCAGGAGTTACAATGAAAACTTCCTCTGACTGATATCAAGAATACAGGACAGAGAGAGACATTAAAGGGGGAAAAATTCAATGCTTTCCTGTTCATTCTTTGAGATTCAATCCTTAATTGTAAATGTCTGTCTTTTGGGAAACTAGTGGCAGGTCTCTAATGTTGTTTTAATCCTGTTTTTTGGGTTGTATGACTTGTTATTAATTCAGTATATTTCTCTGTATTGGGTTAGATATTTAACCGTCTCCATTTTTCATTAGATATTAAAAACTCAGATAGCATGCAGACTCTCTAGGAAGTACCACCAGGGCATGAAGGGAGCCATAAATAGCGTGTTTATTCGCTTTTAACCGTGTAGACATTTGTAGGAATAAGAATATCATCTTCAGTTTACACAGTCTAGGATAAAATGGCAAGGGCATTAGTTTTGTACTGTACTGCACTGAAGTGTACAGAAATGCACATGTGGATCACTTGCCTGGAATTCCCTGTATTTTATGTTACATAATTAGGCACATGAAGGCTGTTCAGTGATCTAATGTGTAATGAATTCGCAGTCTTGGTATGTTCTTGGCAGAAAAATATCCACATCATAGAAATTGCCATTACCATTAAATGGCACGCTTAGCTGCCAATATTTCCAATAGTTTATAAAGAGGGTGCTCTACCATTTTCCGTGTGACCTTGAGCACATCACTTCACTCTGAGCCTTTGTTTCCCCATATGTAAAATGGGGCCCAGATTTGTACAGTGCTTTAAGTTTCTTGAATTAAACATGCTATTTAAATAGTATTGCCACTGTCTCCCATGAAGGTCCCTCTATAGATCAGGTTTTGGCATGTTTGTGGGGTAATACGGTGAAACTTGCCATGTCACATGGGTTCTGTAGTACAATAGAGGATTCTGTTTTAAGGGACATCAGTCAAGTATCATTCATGAGCACTTAATTCTTCTCAAGTTAAAAAGGAATGGTGTGGCTGGAGAAGGTATTTTAAGTAAAATAAAAGAACTCGCTCAAATTCAGAACTTAACCTACATCCTCAAACCTTTTGAGCTTTGAAAAATTTTAGTTTTTCTCTTTTGCACTCACTCGTAATCTCCTTTCTGTGCTTCTCTTCTTCTTGGTTTCAGCACAGACTGCAAATAGCAGCACTGAAAAAGTGCAAGAGAGATTTACTTGGTAGTACTTCCAAGACAACTGGAACTACGTCTTTCACTTTTCCCACAACAGAAGCCTGTTTTTTTTCCCATCAGGATTTCCAATCTCATTCTAGACCCAAATGGTTCAGATAAATATGGCTAAGCATTAGTGGGTAAGAGACTTAAGCAAAGATTCAGCTCTATGATTTGCCTTCCACTAAAATTAGAATAGCAGTTTTTAGAATATTGCAGCCATTATAGAAATAACAGGACAGATTTTTGAAGGAGGGTGTACTGTATGAACCATCAGAACAATGTACATACAAATGGGCACATAAGCAATTAATTATCAATTGTGGGTGTAATTCATCCCCATGAAGAGAGCCAGCAGAAAGCCTGTATGCTGCTTAAATCCTCAAAACCAGTGCATAAACCTATATGATGTGTAGGTCCTGTGGTTTGTCTCTGCAGAGTGGTGAATTTCTCTCTTTGTATTAATGCCTGTTTGTATACTAGAAGCTCTTGTGGATGCTTGCATTTCTTGCTGGTGAACCTTTCGGGCTGCCATTTAAAAATTGTGACCACTATATCTAGAACCTCTGGTTGGTGATCAAAGGAATTATGTATCTCTACCTCTCTGTATCTAAAAAAATCAACTAAATCCATTTGGTCGAACTCGTCTAGTAACTGCAAGTCCCTCAGCTAAAGAATACAGTGACAAAATAGTAAGGTTGTTCAGAGTACCCAGTGATGTCTTCTGATGTTTCTTTGGTGTAATATATGAATTGGTTACTGTATTTTTTCTTACGTTATCTGGAACAGGGAAATAAATACTTGTATGTATTAGGATCATGTGGCCATGAGTGCTTGTAAAAGGAATTCTGGATAGTTATCCACTGAAAAGGTACTCTCAAGGAATTATAATGACTTTTTTGTTAAGATTTTATCTTTGACCTTCGATATGACTGCTCAGAACAGTTTGTTTTTATAGTTGAGACATAATACAGTTTTCACATTATGTCCTCAGCTTTTTTGGAGACAACCACAATTTGGTACAGTGCTCTGTGCGGCTAGCAACAACTGTTTGCAGCAAATTGAACTGTATAATCTTTATTTTGCTTGGAACCTCAGCTGAGATACAGAATATCTCAGGCCACTGGTTTTGTCTGTTCCCTAGTACGTGGTTTTACTTCACTTTGTAGGTGAACTAACATCCATTAAAGTGCTCAAAGTTGTCCAAGAGACGTTACTCCTTGTCCTAGAGTACATACAGACAAATGATGCTGCCTCTACTAATCATTAGCAGGCAGATGGTAGGTGATCAAGATTTCATTATCAAACACCAATTTTCTTTTTAAGGTAAAAAGATGACCATCTGTTCTCTAACATTGTACTTAAGGGACCTAACAACTCTGGTTTAGTTAGTTAAAAAATATAATAAGAAACTTCCCTTAATTAATTTACTTGTTACATTCAAACTGGATTATTTAAATTCTGTTAGCATTTCAAAAGAAATAGAGGTGAAATTAATTATAAGTGGGATAATGCAAATTACACTTCCTATATTATAAGCTTTATTCAATTTATTCTCTCTTCCCTATAGAAGGAACGCTCTCCAATGATATATAAAAGGCAACAAACATAAAGAAGGGATTATATTAGTTTAGTATATCATACCACAGTGTCCTTTAATACAACTGTGATCATTTATAAAGGAGCTGAATTCGAATCTTATTTTTCCAGCATATTACTGACACCAATCTGCAGAAATTATTTTTAGAAACAACTCTTTGTTTCAGTTTTCAGTGGTGATAAATTAATCATTAAAGCCCTTGTTTTCAAATGTTCATAACAGACTGAAAAAAACTCCTTTTAGGCTGAAATCTGTCATGTTTGATATCAGCTCGAAGGTGACTTTTGAGGAAAATTGAAGAAAATATGTTTTCTGTGTTTGATTTATGCAGCAAAAAAAATTGTGTACTGTATGTTTTCCATGTTGAAAAATAGATGACTTCTTTTGTATACAGATAACTCAGGAGTTGCTAAACTTTAGGGATTATTGGATGTCCTTAGACCTCAACCTATCTGTGGGACAGATTTTGTTATCCTGGCTCACCTTGAATAGAATATCACTTCTGAATGATATCAAATACTGAATGTCAGTGAAATGACAAATTTGGCCTACATACAAGAGAAACTAGCCCCACTGGACATTTTTATGCAATCAAAGATGTTTATTTTTCTTTTGTTTCATAGTTTTATTCTCTTCACAACATTTTTCATCCCACAATATTTCAGTAAATACACGAAATCAAGCAACAGAACTTGCTAAGCTCAGCAAAGAGTGTGGAAAAGGGAATCCTAGAATATCAGGTTGGAAGGGACCTCAGGAGGTCATCTAGTCCAACCCCTGCTCAAAGCAGGACTTGGTCAAGCCTGACCTTAAAAATCTCTAAGGAAGGAGATTCCATCACCTCCACTTATCAAATTTGCAATTTTGATATTTCCCTATGAAAACAATGTAAGGGATTATCCAGGGTACAATCTGGACTGTTGAACAGCTGTGTCTTCACAATACCTTTTACACTGCTTCACTGTGAGAACAGCTGGTTCTGGTCTGCTCACATGCAGCCTCCAGCATGTAAATTACTCCCAGCTGTACTGTATGAATGCTGTAGCCAGTCACTCTTGAATTACAGTGCAGAGTAACACCAGCAAATTTCCAGTCCCAGACTTTCCCCTAGAAATGTGTCTTGTACTGTCCAACCCTCTCGTGGACAACACAAGCTCATATAAAGTACATCATTTTATTAACAGAAAATGTGGACAAATCCTGTTATCTCAAATGGAGTTTCCCAAACACTTCAATCCAAGCACACTGGTTTAGATAAAATAAAAACATTTATTAACTGCAGAAAGATAGATTTTAAGTGATTACAAGTAATGAGGCATTACTCAGGGTCTAAGGTTTTTACAAAACTCCAGACATTGCGAGATGTGATAAAATAACAGCCATACTGGGTCAGACCAAAGTTCCACCTAGACCAGTATCCTGTCTTCCAACAGTGGCCAATGCCAGGTGC
Source organism: Lepidochelys olivacea (assembly GCF_965140295.1). NCBI lineage: Eukaryota > Metazoa > Chordata > Testudines > Cheloniidae > Lepidochelys > Lepidochelys olivacea. The sequence continues at coordinate 49,769,706 of NC_140421.1, read as the reverse complement.
TTCAGAGGGAATGAACAGAACAGATCATCATAAAGTGATCCATCCCCTGCCACCCATTCCCAGCTTCTGGCAAACAGAGGCTAGGGACACCATCCCTGCCCATCCTGGCTAATAGCCATTGATAGACCTGTCCTCCTTGAATTTATCTAGTTCTTTTTTTAACCTTGTTAGTGTTTTGGCCTTCCAAAATCCTCTGGCAAAGAGTTCCACAGGTTGACCATGCACTGTGTAAAGAAATATTTCTTCTTGTTTGTTTTAAACCTTCTGCCTATTAATTTCATTTGGTGACCCCCTAGTTCTTGTGTTATGAGAAGGAGTAAATAATACTTCCTTATTTACTTTCTCCACACCAGTTATGATTTTATAGACCTCTATCATATCCCCCCTTAGTCGTCTCTTTTCCATACTGAAAAGTCCCAGTCTTATTTCTCTCTCCTGATATGGAAGCTATTCCATACCCCTAATAATTTTTGTTACACTTTTCTGTACCTTTTCCAATTTCAATGTAACTTTTTTGAGATGGGGCGACCAGATCTACACAAAGTATTCAAGATGTGGGCATACCATGGATTTATGTAGAGGCAATATGATACTTTCTGTCATATTATCTATCCCTTTCTTAATGATTCCCAATGTTCTGTTAGCTTTTTTGACTGCCTCTGCACATTGAGTGAATGTTTTCAGAGAACTATCCACAACGACTCCAAGATCTCTTTCTTGAGTGGTAACACTAATTTAGATCCCATCATTTTATATGTATAGCTGGGATTTCGTTTTCCAATGTTCATTACTTTGCATTTATCAACACTGAATTTCATCTGCCATTTTGTTGCCCAGTCACCCAATTTTGTGAGATCCCTTTGTAACTCTTCACAGTCTGCTTTGGACTTAACTATCTTGAGTAGTTTTGTATCGTCTGCAAATTTTGCCACTTCACTGTTTACTCCTTTTCCAGATCATGTCATATGAGTTGGCAACTTTGTGTAATGGCTTGTTATTATGGAACTTTGGAAAATCACATAAGCACAGTCATACTAAGGAGAATGTGTTACATGCTGAAAACTTTGCTTTGACAGCTTGGCTTTAAAAATCAGGCTACTTATAATTCGGTCTCAGAACATATCAGTAAAGTTACTGATCTCGCACAGATCCCGTTGGACAGGTATCATGTATCATTTTTGTAGTTCATTTTTTAAAAAGTGGTATATCTTAATCCATTAGTCAAACTGTGATAAATGTAAAATGATGACATGTAAATTCTTCCATCCAGTATATTGAGAGGTTCGAAACAGCTTGATGTATCTGTCTTATTTTGGTATGTTTCTCTATTTCCTGATGCCAGTGAGGAAGTATCAGGAAAAACATAGCAAGACAGCATGGCTTAATGCATGTATTGACCCTATGGAAGATTAATGAGACACAAAAAGTCTAACTGGCTATATATTAAACCATCAGTAGATGTCAGTATTGCAAGTCATTATACCCTACTATAACAGGTAGGACGTGCTGAAGTATAACAACAAAGGCTATTACCATATTACATCTGCCTGAACAGAAGCACGTTGAACTACAGATCTCACAGGAGAGCCTGTTATGAGATTTCAAGCAGGCTCTCTAGATCAAAAAGACATTTGGATAAACTCAGGTAATTGCTAGATGCTTATCTGAATCAAACTTTCAGACTTTAGAGGATGCCCATCATAATCCAGAATCTGGACCAGGTTCTCATTTACACTAAAACCTCTTTACACCCCTCAAGCAGTTTTGAAGGAGGCCTGAAGGTGGGAGTAAATGAAACATATTGTGGCCTACTCACTGTTCCTCAGTTATTTCTAAAGTGGCTGATGCATCACTTTAGTCAACAAAACTCATTGAGGTAGACACGTGCTTTCTATCCTCAAAGTTTTGGTTCTGCTACCTCTCCATCTATTAGTAGTAAATGTTTCTCTGTCTTCCAACTTCTGGACTTTAAAAGGATAGACACTTTGGGGAAAGGCATTAAGCTTATGGAGAATGGAAGGAATCTGAACCAGGTCCAGAAAAGTGTGTGAATAAACTTATTTTCTATATGGTTCAAAAACGATGAAATACAGCATGTCAATTTGAGGGCAACATGATTATATGCACTCGTGAGCAGTTCTGATGCATCGTTCATCAGGCCAGTGGCTCTGAATCTTTCCACACTACTGTACCCCTTTCAGGAGTCTGATTTGTCTTACATACTCCAAGTTTCACCTCACTTAAAAACTACTTGCTTACAAAATCAGACATAAAAATACACAAGTGTCACAGCACACTATTACTGAAAAAATGCTTACTTTCTCATTTTTAATATATCATTATCAAGTAAATCAATTGCCATATGAATATTGTACACACCTTTCAGTGTGTGGTGTATAGAGCAGTATAAACAAGTCATTGTCTGTATGAAATTTTAGCTTGTACTGACTTTGCTAGTGTTTTTTATGTAGCCTGTTGTAAAATTAGCCAACATCTAGATGATCTGATATATCCCCTGGAAGACCTTTGCATACCCTCAGGGGCATGCATACCCATGGTTGAGAACCACTGCATTATGGAATACAAAACACATGCACCCCTCCAACCAACAGCATACTGCATTGTGTTGGATAATCAGTCAAAGACACCAAAAAGCCAAATCTATCTGTAACCTTAGTAAAAGTGAACTTTTACAGAACCTAAAGCTAATAGAGATATTTCCATGCATTTAATTAAACACACACACATCGAATCCTAATGGAAGCTCTTAAAATTTCATTCTGAAGTGTTAAAGCCAAACATTACTGCCTTGTGCTAAAGCATGAAATTCAGTCCAACTTAATCAAATCTAACCAGAAACTGAGAACAATTAAAGAAAAATTGACTAGTCTGATTTCATTGTTTACTTTTTGCATTTCTTTCAGTATAAATAGTGAAAAATGAATTAGATTTAAAATGGTCACATCTAATATAATTCAATTTGTATATAATTTGTTCTTAGATTATGAAACAAAGCCCATTTATTTATTTAAAGAATTGGCGGAACATTTTGAAATTTAGCTGCACAAATGAGAATTGGATTCATGGATGAATAAAAAGCTACATGGCTGCTAAGGACCTGAATCTCATATTGGAACTGTTTACAGTATTCCGTAATTAAACTAGTCCCAGCACTACTGCATAGACACGAATTAAGAGAGAATACTCCCTCTGCCATAACTGCTCAAAGAAATAGGAGAGTTAACACATTTTGGAGCTGTCCAAGAATCTAAACCGCGTCGAATAATATTCTAGAGATAATTAATAAGATCATAAAATTGAATATTATAACACGACAGATGTATCCAGCCAGGCTGGATTATTATCAGACATGCCATATACAAAGGGCAAATGGGTTTTACTGAGTTTAATGGTGGCAATAAAACTTGTAGTATCTAACAAGACCAACAGGGAAGGACCGAATATCATTTATAACAAGTTGCTGCTTCTGAAAGAGTTAGTTGGAATGGAAAATAAACTGACAGATTTCTATGAAATTTAAATATTTTTCAATTATTTCTTTTGAGTAGAGTCTGTGGGCTGCTCACTCAGCTACAATTACCCACCCCTCCTCAAGCATGCTGCAGCACCCGATCCCAGGGCAGGGCCCTGGTTAGCTGACCCCAGGCACAGAGATATCACTCTCACCTCCAGAGCCACAATTAATCAATGCAACAATACCACCCAACTAGAAACTCTCCTGCTGCCTGGCAAACAACACAGGGCAATGACTAGGGGAAACAGTGAAAATGACTATAAATAACATGATGTTAGAGGCGGGGGACATGGGTTCCAAAGCCCAGTGCGTTGAGAAAGGGTGGGAACAGATACTTGTACCTGGAGGTGTGGGCCCTGCTTAAGGGTCTTAGGCACCATTTGACCCTTCCTCTCTCCACTGTGTAACAACAGAGCTAATTTAGATTCAATGGAGAGTCTCGTTACACACCTCAGAGCTGAAATCGCTGATACTTAGGTGTAAGTGTTAGACCTGCTTTGGGACAGTGTCTCTGATGCAAGAGACTGGCCAGGGTGCACCAGCAGTGAGGCTCCCCCACTAACAGCTGAAATCACTGAGGACTGGAATCATTGAGAGCTGTGTTAAGTGGCGCAACCTGAAGATATCCCGGCGGGTCGGTGATCGGCTGGCAGGGTGGCCGGTGGAAAAGTGTGGTGATCGGCCGGCAAGGCAGCTGGCAAAGAGGACTGGAGCAGAGCCCCGCAGAGAGGTGCAGTGATTGGCTGTCAGGGCGGCTAGCAGAGAGGTGTGGTGATTGGTCAGCAGGGTGGCTGGTGAAGAGGAGCGGTGAGTGAGTGCCCAGACAGCGGAGTGAGTAAGGTGCACTCTGCAGATGCACCTCTGAACTCTGGGTCTGCACTGAGGTGCCCAGGGGGTGGTGTATAGTTGTCCCAGGTCACTGGATGGGAGCTCCAGCCAGTGTTGCATTGTTGGAAAGGAACCCCCCGATACTGAACCTGCCTCTTGTTGCTGCCAACTCTGACTGGCAGAAGGATTACGCTTGTTACAATAGCAGGGTTTTTTTCAGTTGTGACATTTAAGTTTTATATCTTAAGGGTAAAAAGGGGTAAAAAGTTTCTGTGAATCTGACCAAAGTATGTGCATGTGTGTGTTGTGTTTTGTTTTTTTTTCCCCCTTGGATTGTGTGTTGAGATTTCTGCTCACTGCAACTTTTTTTTTCTTCCTTGTGTTTTCTGTGGCTTCTGTCCTTAATGGCTTTTGCTAAAATGTCCTTATTGCCAACTATATTGCCTCCATGCTGTTGAAGAAAAATTGCTATAGGTAGGGATGCTTTTTATTGTCCACTAGAACTTTGAAAGCACAAGTCAAGATGGCTTTGAAACGGGATATGAACAAAAAGAAAATTGAAATCCAAACTGATATTTAGATTATGATATTTTAAAAAGGAGGTATAACATTTCGATATAGTCGCTTTTCCCCCACTGGAACAACATGCCATAATCCTCTTCAATAGTGTTACATCTAGATATTTTACTAGAAACAGGAGAACTCTGAAAACCCTACCTGGCATGCAATAATAATTTGATATGTCCCCAGTGGCAAAATGAGGACAGACACGTGCATAGAATTAAGCAGCAGGCCACAACTCTTATTGAAATTTAACAGGGGAGGTATGCTATCTGTCCATCACCCACACTCTCCTTTACCAGAGATTTAACTGGTTCCAGGGCTCCTTACCCTATAACCCTTAATGTGGGGTGGCTCTCCTCAGCCTACCACTCAGGACTCAGCTCTCTCTGAGTCCTAGCACCCTCCCCTCCATGAGGGAGACAAAGGGCGCAGCAGGGTGGGGACTTTGGCCCACAAGGTCTCACCCTATCACATCCCATCACCAAAATCCCAGGTCTTTTACCACTGGGAACTGTTCATTTTATTCTCTTCACCAGACTGGAAATCAGCCACAAGTTGTAATGAATAAACACCACTACCCCATTTAGGTATTACCTGTGTTCCTACTAATTCACTGTGAATTGAAGGTGCTGTGAGGTAGGCAAAAAAACTCTCTGGTCCTCTGCCAATTGGCCCATGGGAGAAAAAAAATTACTTCCTAACCCACTAAACTGGCAATTGGCTAGACCCGCAGCACCTGTCAGGCTGGGTTCCTATGCTTATTTCGGGTGGAATAGGATGGGCTGCTGGAATGGAGCCAAAAGAGGCTCCACATGGCCCCTGCACTGGGCTAAATCCCTGGAGCTGGGGAATGCTGACCAATCAGCACCCCTCTCTGCCTGCTGGCCAATGAGTGCTAGAGACTCCCAGGGGGAGGAGCTACCTATTGTCCCTTGCTGAGTGTCTCCTTCCCTTACTACTGGGACAGTCCCGCTTTCACCACTGACCCCATCAAGTTCCCCGACCCGTTGAGGTGAGTGGGTGGCATTTATAATAAAAAGTCCTTCAAAGCTAGGGAAATGTTAATTCAATGAAAGTGAGAAATTAAATAGAGTCTGTGCGTGTGTTGGATGAAGGGATGAACAAAGTAGTCGGTTTGTCTTCAATATTAATAGCTCTATTCCCAGTCCATTTAAGAATCCTTTATGCTATTCTGGCAACATACTGAGGCCTTAAAGGGCGGAAGAAACACGTTCCTGAGAATACTTCCTGGGCAGGGGGCTTCTCCTGCTGATATAAGGTTGGCATAACTGGCAGAGACTGGGAACAGCTATTTTTTTGCTTCTCAGGGCCATGAGAAGCAGAACATAAATTAAAGCAGCCCTGAGGCCAAGGTTCTGGTCTTTGGATGCTCCAGAATATGCCACCTTCCCCCCCCCCCCACCGCCCCTTCCCTCCATTCCTATACCAATCACAGGACTGATTAACTGAGAATTGGAGCCTAGGTATCTGAACCTGAAATTTAAAAAAATGACATATCAATAAAAGAACTTAAAAGTACCTTAGCAGAGACTCAAAGCTCCTGACAATATAATATTTTCAAAATGCTTTTATGTTTTACAATGAAATAACAAGGCCTGATCCCAGAGCCACTGAAATCAATGGCAAAAACTTGGGCAGAATAGGAGCAAGATTCAGGCAGTAGTTATTGTTTGTATTTCTAGAGACTCCTTAACCTGCAGTACCCACACTTTCCTTCTAGCCCTCTTTATCTTAAATTTCTACAGTCGCGTAGCTCCCACAGTGAGATGCCATTCAGCATTTAGTCCTTTTTGAGTATTACCTGATCTTTTCACTTGTCATTCTACAAGCAGCAAGGCAAATGCTTGGCCAATTCCATGTTGTCCTTCAGAAGTGTGACAAGAAAAACAATTGTTTTAAAAAGCTGTGAATGTCACATTAGCTTTCTGGTGGCAGGCAATGTTTTACCGTCACTGCAGTATATTGTGTCTCTTACCTTTCAGCATCTGAATTGGGGTTTTCTTTTCTTTTATGATCTTTTCCTTTCAAAGCACTCTCTCTGCTAATACTTTAAAACACTCTCTAAGAATGAAAGTCTGATGCTTTATGAAACTAATTTACGCACATCAGTTTCCATAAATATTACTTAATGATACGTTGGACCTTGTTATAGAATCATAGAAGGTTAGGGTTGGAAGGGACCTCAGGAGGTCATCTAGTCCAACCCCCTGCTTGAAGCAGGACCAATCCCCAATTTTTGGCCCAGATCCCCAAATGGCCCCCTCAAGGATTAAACTCACAACCCTGGGTTTAGCAGGCCAGTGCTCAAACCAGTGAGCTATCCCTCCCCACTATCTGTCACTAGTAGCCGTATATAGTGCCTGAGAGTGTACTGCTTTTGGAGCCACCAAGATCTCTAGTGACATGTATTGAAATTTCACTTTCCCTTCTTAACATTTCAGTGGAATGAAGTACTATATTGAGTGAATTCTCACTGTGTACAATCCAGGGTGAAGTCTGAGATTTTTGCAGTAAAAACCCCATTTAAGTCAATGAAAGTACTGCAGCAAAGATCTTGCTTGATGCTTTGAAAATTGCCCATCATTCAACATGAAAAGCAGTGTTCATAGATACATCACTTTAAATTAAGGCTTTGTCACGTGGTCTATTCCTTAATTATGGAATTATTATTATAATTAACAGATAAGGTGGTGAAATTAGGGCTGTCAAATTATTAAAAAAACTAATCACAATTGCAAGATTAAAAACATTAATTGCAGTTTTAATCGGACTGTTAAACAATAATGGAACACTACTATACAGGGGCTTTAGTTAATGGGACTACATAGCTTGCAGGTCCACTTCCACCCCTCCTGATCTGCTGTCAGTCTGCTTTGGTGACCTCTCTGTGGATGTTCTTCTATAATAGTTCCATTGCATTTTGGACCTTCATGTGCCCTTGGAGAGGGCAGTGAAACTTCTAGAGCCTCAGTCAGGCAGAGATGCAGCTGAGGGTTATGGAAAAGTGCTGCCAATTCTTTTTAGCAAGGCTCCTGACCGAGCGTAGCACTCTGATGGTTACTCCTGAACCAACGACATGATCTCAGATGAGATCACTGTAGGTTGATGTGCAGTAAGAACACTGTGCCCAGTGTACACCATTAGGACTATGGGTGGTGAGAGATACTGTTTTGTGGGAACTATAAGAAGCATTTTCACTTTTATCTATTCTGCATATTTAAATAAAGAAGTGCTCCACTGTGGCAGGAAGAGGTGCCCTGAAACTGAGGAAATGCCTGGTACATGTTGCAGTATTGACATACGCCAGATTGTACTTAAAGGTGACCTGTAAAGTCGAAATGTGTTTGTGCCTATTTTTGCTTCTTCATGATGTAAGAAGGGGGGGCCTCAAAAGCTTTACAGTTTTCTTTCACATTTCCCTCCCTGCTTTTTAGTCTTTCCTGGTTGTCTAGAGGACTAACTGGAGGTCTCATGTTGAACGTGTGTTTTCTTGGACCTTAATTAAAGGGGTGGAGCATTGGCTCTTCAGCAAAGACAGTGTACTGAGAGCTGCTGAGCACTGAGCAGAGAAACACCAGATTCCATACCCCAGATTTTGGTGTTGCTGCGCTCAGCATTGCAATGACTATCCTATTTAGAAGTCTAAGGCCAATTTTCAAAAGGACTTTAAGCATCCATGAATCAATGGGATTTAGACTCTTAAGAGCCTAACTCCCTTTTGAAAATGAGACTTAGGCATTGCAACTTTGAGTGCAGCAACTCATAAATCAGGGCCCATGTGCTTAAGCAGAGAACTAGAATGCCCTCCTACCCTGAAGCCCTTATTAGGGCTCCTTACAACATATCCTGGTCCATTCTGATGACTGGAGGACAAGGACTCTATAAATTCAGACTTTTTTTCTCTCAAGTGTTTTGGAGGCACCTTGAGTTAAACAGTTAATTAGCAAAAACAAACACAAGCTGCCTCTGTAAACAGTCTGAATAAAAGTTACATCGCTACTCAGGTTTCACTTGAATGCTATTTCACATGTAAGAATGCTACTGGTTCTCCAGTCATCCATAGAGTTTTCCAGGATTATTAGGGAAGTGAAGACCTGAAGTTTTTATGTAAAAAGCAAAGAGGAAAAAGAAAAGTTGGTTGTGGTGGTAGAAATCTTTCAAGCATTATGTATCATAAGGAAGTAGAAAAGGAACCTTCTAGCTGATTCCCTCCCCCCCCCTTTTCAGATCACCTCTAAATGCCTTTACCCTGACTATACTCTGTTTCCTACACACTACCTGTGGTATTGGGGACTGTGCCTTTGAGATAAAATCTGGGTGGAGTGTTGGGATAGTGAATCTCTTGTTGTTATGCACAGCACCAACTGATCCGCCCCACAAATAATACACATTTTTTTTCAGTGAGGACGTAGCCTGGGAAGAAAGGGAAGAAAGGTAAGCAGCAGGATACGGACCCTGGACTTCAGGAAAGCAGACTTCGACTCCCTCAGGGAACGGATGGCCAGGATCCCCTGGGGGACTAACTTGAAGGGGAAAGGAGTCCAGGAGAGCTGGCTGTATTTCAAGGAATCCCTGTTGAGGTTACAGGGACAAACCATCCCGATGAGTCGAAAGAATAGTAAATATGGCAGGCGACCAACTTGGCTTAATGGTGAAATCCTAGCGGATCTTAAACATAAAAAAGAAGCTTACAAGAAGTGGAAGGTTGGACATATGACCAGGGAAGAGTATAAAAATATTGCTCGGGCATGTAGGAATGTTATCAGGAGGGCCAAATAGCACCTGGAGCTGCAGCTAGCCAGAGATGTCAAGAGTAACAAGAAGGGTTTCTTCAGGTATGTTGGCAACAAGAAGAAAGCCAAGGAATGTGTGGGCCCCTTACTGAATGAGGGAGGCAACCTAGTGACAGAGGATGTGGAAAAAGCTAATGTACTCAATGCTTTTTTTGCCTCTGTTTTCACTAACAAGGTCAGCTCCCAGACTGCTGCGCTGGGCATCACAAAATGCGGAAGAGATGGCCAGCCCTCTGTGGAGATAGAGGCGGTTAGGGACTATTTAGAAAAGCTGGACGTGCACAAGTCCATGGGGCCGGACGAGTTGCATCCGAGAGTGCTGAAGGAATTGACGGCTGTGATTGCAGAGCCACTGGCCATTATCTTTGAAAACTCGTGGCGAACCGGGGAAGTCCCGGATGACTGGAAAAAGGCTAATGTAGTGCCAATCTTTAAAAAAGGGAAGAAGGAAGATCCTGGGAACTACAGGCCAGTCAGCCTCACCTCAGTCCCTGGAAAAATCATGGAGCAGGTCCTCAAAGAATCAATCCTGAAGCACTTGCATGAGAGGAAAGTGATCAGGAACAGCCAGCATGGATTCACCAAGGGAAGGTCATGCCTGACTAATCTAATCGCCTTTTATGATGAGATTACTGGTTCTGTGGATGAAGGGAAAGCAGTGGATGTATTGTTTCTTGACTTTAGCAAAGCTTTTGACACGGTCTCCCATAGTATTCTTGTCAGCAAGTTAAGGAAGTATGGGCTGGATGAATGCACTATAAGGTGGGTAGAAAGCTGGCTAAATTGTCGGGCTCAACGGGTAGTGATCAATGGCTCCATGTCTAGTTGGCAGCCGGTATCAAGTGGAGTGCCCCAGGGGTCGGTCCTGGGGCCGGTTTTATTCAATATCTTCATAAATGATCTGGAGGATGGTGTGGATTGCACTCTCAGCAAATTTGCGGATGATACTAAACTGGGAGGAGTGGTAGATACGCTGGAGGGGAGGGATAGGATACAGAAGGACCTAGACAAATTGGAGGATTGGGCCAAAAGGAATCTGATGAGGTTCAATAAGGATAAGTGCAGGGTCCTGCACTTAGGACGGAAGAACCCATTGCACAGCTACAGACTAGGGACCGAATGGCTAGGCAGCAGTTCTGCAGAAAAGGACCTAGGGGTGACAGTGGACGAGAAGCTGGATATGAGTCAGCAGTGTGCCCTTGTTGCCAAGAAGGCCAATGGCATTTTGGGATGTATAAGTAGGGGCATAGCGAGCAGATCGAGGGACGTGATCGTTCCCCTCTATTCGACATTGGTGAGGCCTCATCTGGAGTACTGTGTCCAGTTTTGGGCCCCACACTTCAAGAAGGATGTGGATAAATTGGAGAGAGTCCAGCGAAGGGCAACAAAAATGATTAGGGGACTGGAACACATGAGTTATGAGGAGAGGCTGAGGGAGCTGGGATTGTTTAGCCTGCAGAAGAGAAGAATGAGGGGGGATTTGATAGCTGCTTTCAACTACCTGAAAGGGGGTTCCAAAGAGGATGGCTCTAGACTGTTCTCAATGGTAGCAGATGACAGAACGAGGAGTAATGGTCTCAAGTTGCAGTGGGGGAGGTTTAGATTGGATATTAGGAAAAACTTTTTCACTAAGAGGGTGGTGAAACACTGGAATGCGTTACCTAGGGAGGTGGTAGAATCTCCTTCCTTAGAGGTTTTTAAGGTCAGGCTTGACAAAGCCCTGGCTGGGATGATTTAACTGGGAATTGGTCCTGCTTTGAGCAGGGGGTTGGACTAGATGACCTTCTGGGGTCCCTTCCAACCCTGATATTCTATGATTCTATGGTCTCACTGCTGAACGCTGTATGCGTTTCTCAACAGTATGCAGAAGCCTCCAGGTGCAGATGTTGAGAAAATGCTGAGTGCTCAGAATTAGCACTTTGCCTCCCTGCTCTTCTTTCATCAGTTTCCAGCCGGCGGGATCAAGCCCAGGAAGAAGGTTTCACTCCGTTTTTCACCCAGAAACAGTTTAAAATGTGTCAGTGATGATAAATAAAATATTAACAATGTTCTCTTATCCTTTGTGCAAATTCTACTTTGTTGAAATATTTATGGTTAATCTTACTGTTACTGAACTGCAATGCAAAATTAATTAGCTTTGTGTAACGGAGGTAACTGTCTCAACTAATATAGCAAATCAGAATATTGCTATTTTATTGTCATATAATCAGCATCATTATAGTGGTGCATTTCTCATCCTACATATTGTATTAATTATTAATTTGTGCATATGAAACTTCCTCAGATGACAATGCTGAAGCAGGATGAGTAGGAGTTACCAATAAACACTCATATTACCACTACTTTATAACCACTTAATAAAAATACACCTAAAGTAATTTTGCAAATTTGTAATTCAGTTTCTTGACATCCTCGCACATACTGTTTTTGGGTTTTGTTTTGTTTTTTACATCTGTGAATTGTTTATTATTGTGGTGTAAAATAGTTGTGAGTTTGTAGAATTAATTCTAAATATGGCACTGGAAATGTGTAAAGAAGACTGCAGGGTGTCTGTAATATCTGGAAAGTAATGCTGACTGAACTTCTGGTTCTGATTTTGTTAATAATTTACAAATGTGACTGTTGGTCAATATGAGCTTATTAAACTGTATGTACTCCAAGGGAGGGGGTGTAGCTCCTCAGATGAACTAACTTATGTATCTAACCATGTGAAGTGCAGGCCACTATGCCAACTTTCTTTTTCCCCCGATGCTGGGGCTGAAACCGGTCCAGATGTAACTTCGAGTAGCCCTTAGACTGCTCTAAGTTACAGCAGCTGGAGTGGTCTCATAAGGCCTATTCTTAACTACTAAGGTTCAGTGTCATCCTTGACATGCTCTCATCTTGTGGACAGGGAGGGAATGGGTTTCACAGAGGCAGCAAGACTGACTTGATGCCACCTCAGGATTCCTCTACATCAACTTCCTTGTTTCCGTTTTAGGAAGGTGTGAAATACCAGGGTACAATCCAGACTAATGATCAGCTGTGTCACTCCTGCTCTGTAGCCTTGGCTGCCTTACAATGCCCTGTGGAAGCAGCTCCCACCTGTGCTGTTCACAGGCAGCCTTGCAGCATGCAAACCATGGGGTGTGTGTGTGTAACTGTAGTTGGCCATCCACTCTGGCTGTCACCAGACTTGGTTACACAGCAGCGTGACTCCAACACACCCCCAGTCTTAGATTTCCCCCCCAGAAATGCATGCCTTGTTCTGCCTAGCCCTCTCTCGGACAGTACAAGAATAATATGCACACAACTTGTCACCCTCACATAGAGTTACCCAGACACTTCAATTTAAACACACTTTATTAGATAAAACAATAAAACAAGCTTATTAACTACAAAGAGAGAGACTTGAAGTGAGTAAAGTAATGAGGCATAAAAGTCAGAAATAGTTACAAGCAGAGTTTCTCACCACATGCTTTCAGCAGCCTTACTGACCAAACCCTGTAGGTCGGGACCCCTTCCTCAGGGTCCAGCAACTGCTTCCCTCATCTCTTCAGGTGCAGTGAAGATGACGGACAGGATGGGTGTGTGGAGGAGGAGGGGAAGGGGGAGAGCCTGGGATGTTTGTCCCTCTTTTTTATAGTTTCAGTCCCTCTCTTGAAAAACAATTCCAGCTGGGCATGAGGAGACAGAGTCAATGGGAAAGGATATTCCCTGCTGGCTTTTTCTCCCCTGTTTGAGCTTTCGTTGATGAGTCTGTTTATTGCTTAAATGCAAATATAGCAGAACACATATTCCTTTGTTTAGGGCAGACCTGTTTGCCAACCTCACTTAGGGTAGGACTGTGGGGTTTGGAACATCTGTTACTAATACCATACATGGAAATGTTATAACTTTACATACAGTGTTCCCACACATTTTATCAGGACAATACTGACCAGTAAATAATGAGTTTTCAAATGATACCTTACAAGACATGCCTTGTACAAAAACTATTACAATAGTGTGTAGGGTGTGAACACAGGGATACGTTTTGTCAGAGAAGCATAGCTGAAGATCTGGCCTAATGAGAGTATGGAAACAACAGAAAGGTAAAAGGAGGAGAAGTGGTGAGAGGAAGGGAGAGAGTATGGGAAAGGACTAGGAGGATGAAGCTGGAATACACTGTGAAAGTAATTAGTGATGTGAAGACAGGTAAGTACATCAAAACAAGAGGCAACAAAGTCAGTTGGTGGTGGGAGTCTGGAGTCCTGGGTTGTCACCTGATGGAATGGTTGAGCCACTTATGTGAGGGGACCTGGAGTAGCACAGAGTATTGTAATGTGCTTCTGTGGTAGTGTGAGTCTCGATGCAAGAGGGAAGGCGACTGGAGGGGCCTCAAGGTGGTAGTGGGTGCCACTGAGACCCAGCGGGGTGTCTTATGGTTCAGTGAGGGAGGATGGGAAAGGTTATGGTAGACCCTGCTGCCCATTGCTACTCTGCTGTTGCTCTGAATGTGTTAAATTTAAATAATGAATACTGTGCTGGGAACTGTAATTAATGTATGCATATTCCTCAAGCAGAAAAAGAGGCTAACTTTATTGAATAAGTTATTCAATCCAAATTATTCACTCAGTTCTGACCATGCAGTGATATCTGACATATCACAGGGTTTCTGTAAGCATACTGTAGGAAATAAGGCCCCGATTCAACAAGATACCTTAAATATATAGGTAACTTTAAGACCTGGAGTAATCTCCATTAGAATCAATGGGGATGCTCACATGAGTAAAGTTGGGCACATGCTTAACTACCTTGCTGAGTCAGTGCCTAATTGTGATATCTCCTTATAAACCACTATCTGGTAATTTCTTTTTAGTGGTGACCATAGTCATATAGTAGTTTATGACTTCATGAGCTATCAGAAGAATATGCCGAAAGAATTAGTTACCAGGATTTCTAATGGTGCAAGTGGTGATGTTATATTACTGCAAACAATGCACTGGGTTTCAGGCCAACAGTAAATAATTTGTGTCACTGCTGTAAAGGGAGAAATATGCCCACTTTATGAATATTTGCAGGCACATAATTCCTTCTGATTTCTCTAGAGTTTGTAAAATGTGAGCTAATTAATACTTTCACTTAAGAATTCAAAGATAATCCACTTAAATTTAAAATTCTTATTGGAATGCTAATTTACCATTTACTAGATATGAACAAGTAACGATTCCTTATATTAAGAATGGTTTGGTGAGGAAATACCAAGGGATTCTGGCAAGAGGAGGAAAAAAGTGGACTGAGGCTTCATTGCGAAGAGACTTTAGTTTGTATTCTAAGTTGCTCTGTTAGAACAACAATTTTATAGTTTTGTGTCCAACTAGTTCCTATTATGTAACAATGATCAAAACCTCTTTTTAGCAACCCCGGAATCCAAAGTAGCATGGGTTCATTAAATCCCGGTGATGAGCTCTGTATGGGCTTATTAGCAGAACTGAGGCCTAGATGCCTGATCCTACAAGGTGCTCTGAGTTTCTCCTAGCAAGCGTCGAGAATCTTCAACCTTCATTCTCTTCTAGTGGAGTTATAAACACTAAGTGCCTCCTAGAATCTGGCCTTCAGTCCATTCTGCTACACTGCTGCTTTTGGACTGGGCAGGAGAAGGGATTCCCTATTACTCTCCCCACAAGCATTCGTAAGTACTTGCTAGTGGATGGGGTAGAGCAGACTGGAGTGTTGATGGCTCAGTTGTTCCTAGTCCCATTGCATGTACTCAGTCTGTCTCCGTCTGTCTCCGAGAGAAGTAGAAAGAAACTTAAGATGGTCAAATTTTGATCTTTAAAAAAATCAATTTGCTATGCAAGTGCAGAACGCTATCTCTTGGGATGAACACTTTAAAAGATGTTTCTAGTTTTGCATGTAATACAAGAATTAAATTCTGGAAATAAAAATCTGTGTAGAATTTTTAACGTATTTAGAATGAAGTTTGAATTTGCATTTTCTGTGCTAAGTTAATTACTTTCTACTTGTAGCTACTTCCTTATCTGGTATTTTCTAAGTGCATTCTTATCCCTTTTATCATGACATTGGCCTTCATCATCTTCATTTTCTGAGTCTGACCTTTAAAAATTATAAACCTATTTATCATATATAATGCAGAGTACCTTAATAAAGACATAATTGTTGAGAAGAATAGTAAAATAATATATCCTTTGGAGCATATTTCATTAATTTCTGTGTATGTCTCAGTACACTGTACTTATCAGTATGCTGAATTCTTGAGATTAAAATTGTGATGCTGGCTTTTTTCAGATCTGATCCTGCAATTCTTGCCCATGAGTAGCCCCATCGAAGGAAATGCACGAGTAAAGATTAGTTAGAGTGAAAGCTGCAGGATTAGGTTCTGAAATAATTGAGGTTAAGTCATTAATCTTCCCACTTTAATTTTCCAGTCTTTGTATGGTCTGGTAGGAGCAGCAAAAATCCTGTATTATAATTTGATCATTTATTATTCATTGTGAATAATGTTTTGATGGAATGTATTTTTACAGCCTCTTCTTTAAGTTTATGATAAAAGGGAATATTAAAGTTAGCCAAGGTGGCCATGGTGCTCCTTGCTTTGTTTTTATAGTAGAGTTTTATTTTAAGATAGGATTTCATGTTGTCACACTGTAGCCTATTTGATGCCATTATAAGATGTAAACAAAAAACCCCCAAAAACCTTGAAAGTTTTTTAAATAAAATAGAAATGGAAGTGGAGTGGTAGCAGCTCCAGAGGACTGGTGATGAGGGACCTCTGTTTTCCTGCCAAGAGTCACAATCACCGATGGGAAGGAGGAGAAAAAGCCACAGGAGATGGCCAAGTAGGTGGGCACAGGGACCAGTCATAAGGGTTCTTAAACACTTCCTGTCAGGACCGGGCACCTTCAATTGAGCCAGGCTAGCCTGTAGGCTGATTAATGATCTTATCTGGGTTTGCAGTAGGATCTGCTGATTGGCTGAAGGGAGCCTGCAGGCCTGCTTTTAAGCTCAGCCAAAGCAGCTGGTTGTGGGCTGCTCAACCTTTCTGCCTGCAGTTGTGAGCACTCTTTTTTTCCTCTGCATTGCTTCTGTCCTGCTCCAGCCCTCTTCCTGTCTTGTTTCCACCTTGTTCCTGTCTTGCTCCAGCCTAACTCTGGTCCTGTCCTTGCATTGTTCCTGACCTGCTCCAGCCCCGCCTTCCCTTCCTGTTTCTTGTCTCCAGCTCTGATTCCTGGCTCTGGTTCCTGATTCCAGCTCTGACCCTGGACCTCAGCTCTGGTTCTTGGCTTCCTCAGGACAGTTCTAACCATTGAGCTGGACTAGCAGTACCTGGCCCTGACACTTTCTGTGCTCCAACATTTTAGATTGTTTGTTTTTTGTTCTTTCTCCCCATGCTCTGCCTGACTTTATAGTAGGGCAGTTAAAGTGAAGGAGGACAGTTTGGAGCAACAATGGGTGAAGCAGATTGACTGGGAAGAATGGTTTGGAATACCTCATTGTGCCAGGAGTGGCATGAACACCTAGTCCAAGGACAGTCCTTGCCTTGAAGAGCTTAAAATCTAAACAGACCAGATAGATGAAGGAACAGAGGCGCATTAAGGTTTCCTGGGGCCCTAGACCAGAGCCAGTGGGGGGCCTCTCCCAACCCCTTCTGCCTGCAGCCCTGCCCCCCATTCCACCCCTTTTACCTGGGTAGAAGGGAGTAAAAGAGGTTGCAGGGCTCCAGGGGCGGGGGCAGAATGAGGGTAACCTTAGGTGGAACAGGGGCAGGCCCCAGAGAAGGAGCAGAAAGGGGTGGGGCTGTAGGTGGAACACACAGTTTCAATGAAGTCACACAAATGAGGGTTATTCTTGTCAGTTGCCAGCTTGTGCAGATCAAGGATTGACTGGTTCACATTCTTTTCCAGGTGCAAGGCACACTCCATTGCTGTCAACCCATTCTCCCAATCATCACGATCTGGTTTCTTGATGTCCTGCAAAAAGATGCGACCTCCCCCATGGCCCCAAGTCAGGAGAAGCTCTGTCCCTGCACCACGGCCCCTGGGTGCAGCAGGGAGGAAGGGCTCCTCCGATCCCAGGGTTACAGCAGGGGTCCAGGTTCTGGGGTTTCTCCCGCCATCCCCTGTGCTTCGGTGGGGGACCAGGGTCAGGGCGCTGGGGCGTCTCCCACCCCGCTTGCCCGGCGCTTCTGCCGGAGAGCGAGGTCAGTTTGTGGGGCCCCGTCCCACGGCTTCTGCCTGGGCCGGGGCCACTGGGATGTGAGGGGGATTCCCCTATCCTGTGGCTTCTGTTGAGGATGGGGTTGAGTGGATGACGCTAGCGGCGATTGCCCCGTCCTGCCCTCCTGGGGCTGCTGCCATGGAGTGGGGTTGGAACTCAAGGACTTCCCCTGCACCAGTGGCTGCGACTCTGGGCTTCCCCAACCAGCAGCAGATTTTTTCCGGGGGCTCCCTAGTTGGTCGGGATCCCTGGGCATGGGCTAAAGCGCCCTTGTGAAGGAGGTAACAGGATCACTGATTTAGAGATGCAGAGAAGTTAAAGAATTTACCCAGGGTCACACACAAAGTCTGTGGCAGAACTAGAATGAAACTCAGATCTCCTGAGTCCCAGTCCTGTGCCTCAAGCCAACACAGAGTTTGCTTTAGCTCATGGGTTCAATTGCGGCCACTGAAATCATGAAATCATGCCAAAACACCGTGTGTGTGTGTGTGTGCATGCACATAACTGTATTCACTTGTGCACAAGAAACTGCATATGCCTCCATAGCTTGGGCCTCACGTCCTGGTAGCACCACTCCTGGCCATACCAGTGCATGATGATGTCAGAGTTGTATGCTGCTATGGAAGTCGGAAGGGCAAAATCTGCCAGAGGGAGCACTGGGAGATTGACGGGGAAGAAAGAGGACTGGGGCATTGTTGCTTTGTGTCCCGGTCTCCAGGCATCAGGGATGCTAAAATAGGAAAAGAACAAGTTAAAAATTACTTAGCCAAGTTAGATGTATTCAAGTTACCAGGCCTTGATGAAATATATCCTAGAATACTCAAGGAGCTGACTGCGGAGATATCTGAGCCATTAGTGTTTATCTTCAAAAAGTCATGGAAGATGAGAGATATTCCAGAGGACTGGAAAAGGGTAAATATAGTTGCCATCTATAAAGAGGGAAATAAGGACAATTACAGACCAGTCAGCTTAACTTCAGTACCCCAGAAAGATTTGCAAACACCTACAAGATAATAAGGTGATAAGTAACAGTTGGCATGCATTTGTCAAGAACAAATTGCATCAAACCAACCTAATAGCTTTCTTTGACAGGGTAACAAGCCTTGTGAATGAGGGCGGGGGGTGAGGTGGTAATTTGGTATATCTTGACTTTAGTAAGGCTTTTGATACTGGCTTGCATTACCTCCTCATAAACAAACTAGGGAAATACAACCTAGTTACTATAAGGTGAGTGCATAACTGGTTGGAAAACCATTCCCATAGAGTAGTTATCAGTGGTTCACGGTCAAGCTGGAAGGACCTAATGAGTGGTGTCCTGCAGGGGTCAGTTCTGGGTCCAGTTCTATTCAATATCTTCATCAATGCTTTAGATAATGGCATAGAGAGTACACTTGTAAAATTTGTGGACGATACCAACCTGGGAGGACTTCCAAGTTCTTTGGAGGATAAGATTAAAATTCCAAATGATTTGGACAAATTGGAGAAATGGTCTGAAGTAAACAGGATGAAATTCAATAAGGACAAATGCAAATTACTCCTCTTGGGAAGGAACAATCAGTTGCACACATACAAAATGGGAAATGACTGCCTAGGAAGGAGTACTGCTGAAAGGGATCTGGGAGTCATAGTGGATCACAAGGTAAATATGAGTCAACAGTGTAATACTATTGCAAAAAAAGCAAACATCATTCTGGGATGTATTAGCAGGAATGTTGTAAGCAAGACATGAGAAGTAATTCTTCCTCTATACTCTGCACTGATTAGGCCTCAACTGGAGTATTGTGTCCAGTTTTGGGTGCCACATTTCAGGAAAGTTGGGCACAAACTGGAGAAAGGCCAGGGAATAGCAACAAAAATGATTAAAGGTCTCAAAAACATGACCTATGAGGGAAGATTGAAAAAAATGAGTTTGTTTAGTTTGGACAAGAGAAGATGGACGGGGACATGATAACAGTTTTCAAGTATATAAAACGTTGTTACAAGGAGGAGGGAGAATTGTTTTTCTTAACCTCTGAGGATAGAACAAGAAGCAATGGGCTTAAATTGCTGCAAGGGAGGTTTAGGTTGGACATTAGGAAAAACTTCCTAACTGTCAGAGTGGTTAAGCACTAGAATAAATTGCCTAGGGAGGTTGTGGAATCTCCATCATTGGAGATTTTTAAGAGCAGGTTAGACAACACCTGTCAGAGATGATCTAGACAATGCTTAGTCCTGTCTTGAGTGAAGGAGATTGGACTAGATGACCTAGAGGTCCTTTGCAGTCCTATGATTCTATGCAGGGGGTGGAGCACTGGGCACAGGGTTGGGCAGTGGGTGCTGGGCAGAGTTGCCTGCCACACCACACCACATCCTGGTTGCAGTCTCTCTCACTGCCCTGAATAACTGGGACCAGTTCTGGGATGGCCACACCATCTGTCTTTACCATTGCTCTGTGTCTGTCTTGTCTATTTAGATGATAAACATTTTACATCAGGGACCGTGTGTTTCCGGAACCCATCACAATGGGTTCCCATTCCTGAGTGGGCCTTAGGGCACTACCACAATATAAAATAATTCATAATAATAATGGTGGTGAAGGTCTAAAAGCTGTGCAGGGTGTGGACATATCTTCTCTTAATTTTAATGGAAAGCGTGTGGCTAAATCTCTTCCACTTGCTTTGAAAATCTCAACCAATAACTTATCTCTATAGGTTTTGGTCTCTAATATGAGTTTGTAGCATTTCATATACTTGAAAATGAAAATTCTGCCTCAGGAAAATAGATGCCAAATCATACATACATATAATTTTTTGAAAAAAATCCAGTTTAAACCATTTTGTCTTTTAAATAGATCAAGTGTACTGTATAATTGTATTAGGCACTTCAGAGCACATGTCATTGCAGCATATTATCATGCATAGGTTACTTGAAGGCTTTGCCTAAAAGTGAAGTGCTTTAGGCTTTTTTTTTTTTATTATTATAGACTAAATACTAAAATACAATAACTTCTAGAACTACAGCCTTTTGCCATAAAACAAATCCAGAGGATTGTAAATACCTGCTACAGCAGCCAAAGAGAATTACAGTTACAAAAGTAACCTTGTCTGTCAGATTTATGGCTGGGAAGATCTATATACAACTAATAGGCCTCAGAACACACTGGTGTAAATCAAGGAAAACTCTTCTGAAGTCAATGGTATTATACTAATGTAAGTGAGATAGAAATCCAATTATTATTTTTGTCTGTATATCTAAAATTCATGTCTTTGAATGCATGTCATCTTTGTTGTTTTATTCATACTTAAAACCTTGGGAATAATCCTAATTTAACACTAATTCAAATCAAATATTAACATGACATTTAAGGTTGAATACCTGCCTAAGCAAGACAATGAGGGTCTGAAGAATTCTCAGTAAACCCGTTTCAACGCAGCTTATGATTTTAGGGTTGCCAGCCTGATTTGGGGGAAGTGTCATAATTTAGAGTCATGTCTCATTAAGACTTGCAGTCAATGCACCTGAGTTCAGGGAATCAAAGGTAGCTCTGTGCCACCTTTATCCCACCTTAATTCTGGGCTGGCTGTGCGGGCTCTTTATGCAAGTTAGAACAGATATAGGGCTGCTGTAATTAGAAGCTGCTAGAGTGGTCACTGTCATGCCCGACCAGCTTTATACCATTTAGGATTCTCCCATGCTGGAGAAATCACCGTCAGCTATTTAGGGCTGTTTTAGGGCTCCATTTCACTGCTTTGGTGTCAAGAAAGACCTTTAGAAGAAGCTTTATAATTGCCTAACAAGTATTCTTTCATTAATGTTACACTTAGGGTCATAGGTGCTGGAACTTTAGAGGTGCGGGGGGTGCTGCTATATCCCCTGGCTTGAAGTGGTTTCCATTATATACAGTGTTTACAGTTTGATTCAATGGCTCTCAGTACTCCCACCATAAAATATTCTTCCAGCACTGGTGCTTAGGGTGGCCAATCTTGGCTGGATATATTCCGAGAGGTTTCATCACATGACATAAGATTTAATTAAAGATTAATCTTTAATTCCTGGAGACTCCAGGCCAATCCTGGAGGCTTGGCAACAAGAGTTCTCAATTGTTGCAATATTTTGGGTCTTGTAATATAGTCTTCTCTTTTGTTCCTCCCTCCTTAGTCTCATCAGGTTTAGCATTCTTCTCTTAAAAGGCAAATAATTCAATGTATAACTCGTCATAAATAGCCTGCTCAAAAGTTTTCTGGAACCAGTTGTGTCACCAAGCAAAACTGTGTAACAACAGTGCAGTATGCTTAGTAGGACCTTGCAGGTTTTGTAGTTCAGATAATTCACTGTCAAATAATTCTGTAACTGTGCTGGTGGGGTGTCATGTGGATTATATCTTTATCAGAGAGGGGAGAACACGAGTCAAGTCATCTGTCATGGTTTAAGGGGATATCCTTGGTAAGTCTTGATTTGATTCGCCTCTTCCCAAGTGTTAAATTTGTCAACAGAAAGGTGAGATTGATAAGGAATTGGTGAAAGGTGCTGATTTTCTTGGCAAGAACATAATATTTGTCCTGTGTCTGATGGAGTTAAAAGACTAGAAGATGCAGACATCCTGACTGGAGCCTTGGTATGCGCCAGTGATGGTTATGACTACTTTATTGGTATTACCAACAAATGAGCTTATATGTGTAGTGATGAGGTTATCTATTCCTATTGATTTCTTTGAGTTAAGGGTTGCAAAAGGTATAGGGCAACATTTCAAATAAATTCTTAATGTTGTGCCTCCAGAGTAATGGAATGGAGAATCAGTCCCCATATATCAAGGCCTGTGCACAAGGAGACAACTCCTAGAGTTTCCTGATTATGAGAACTTGGTTTCTCAAATGCAACACTGCAGTAATCATAGTTATGCACATGGAATGTATACTTCTTATGGAGAAAATTAGAATTTAGGAGCTCCAGCACTCAGTTTTTTGCTATGATTGGTTGCAAGTTGTTGTTACCATACAAAACTTCAGTAAAGAAAATATAAATCCCCAAAGAAAGGAATCTCTATTATTTATTTTTGTCTTTTTAGACCTCTTTTTTTCCACCTGATTTTTATTCTTTCTTGAGAAATAATACAAAAAGAGACATCTTGTTTATGGATCTGTAACTGTTTTAACTTACTATGAATAAGTATAAGCCTCCTCTGAAACTGCATTTTTGTCCTAAAGAGACGCAAACTATAAATGGTTGACAATGAGTGACTACACCTAAGCAATTTTAATTTACATACTGGTAAGCAGGTGTGTGTGTGTGGTTTTTTTCTTTCTTTACAAGATAACTGCTGTAGAATGCAGTGCAGCATTGTAATGTGTACGTGTTATCAGTGTGTCCCTTCAGTACCTCATTTTCTCTCATATTCTAGAAGGATCCAAGCATTATACATTTCCTCTTCTGCTAATTTGCAGTGTAGAACAGCGTTTATAAAAGAAGCCTCCACTAATCTCAATAACTAGCTGAGACACAAATTTCTTTTAAACACACGGATGGACTTCCTTCTAATTGGATATTCAACGGAAATAATAATGTGCTGCTAAGCAAAAAATGCAAAGTAGCAATGAAAAATTGAAAAATGATTTCAGGAATCTTGGTTTTTTTCTTTTTAAAAAGCCTGAAATCAGTATCTTCAAAATTCACCACTCTGCAAAGAGCCACTTAAGTCCCCTTTAAATTTTGACAAAGCACACTACAGAACTTGTAATATGCTCTGGTAATGTCCACATGGGATGTCTCTGTAGTGTGCTGTAGATTCACACCCTGGCTTGCCACACACTCATGTCCCTTGTAGACAAGCCCTTAGTATCATCTGTACATTTCATTGACTTGTTCATTCCCTTTTCTAGATCATAAGACCAGACATTAATGCATCATTAGACATCTCCATATAACTAAGTACTTTGCCATTTGTCTCAAATCCAGTTTTCAGTCTGTATGACAGCATCCATGTTTAAGGGAATTTGAATTATTTTTGAGAATCAGATATTTCTGAGACACAGTATCAGATGCTTTAATAAAACCCAGATATAGTATATCTAGTACATTTTCATGATTCACTAATTTTGCAATTCTATCAAAAAAGGAAAAAAAGTACTGCTCTGTAAAAGATATGTTCTATAAAAACAAGCGTCATATTTCTTCTGGTTTCATTATTCTGTAAATGTTTAATGATTGCTATTCATACATATTCCATTCTTTCCTAGGAATAGAGTTAAACTCATAGAGTAATAATTGCTAGGATTACTCTTCTTCAGAAAAAGAAAGATAATAGTATGTTTGCTTTTCTTCCATTTTCATACCTCTCTAGTTTTTATTGAGTTTTTAAAAATAGTCAGTGACATCCTGTTTACTAATTCTCTTGATAAAAGTTGCTTATCACTCAGATCAGCTAACCTTTATATGCTAATAATTTCCAAGAGTTTCCTCACCTATAAACTACTATAAATTACAGCTGTCTAAAGCTGTTTGTATAAGATCTTTTCTACTTTCTAACTGGTTAAACATCTTTTCTGTGTTCTTTTTGTTGAAGACAGATTTTAAAACTGTGATCAGCATCAGCTACTTCCTTAGTTTCACTTTCTTCATTATTCTGCCTGCCTGACTTACAACTACTTTACATAGTCCATTGAAGTCAGTGGGAGTATCTATGGAGTAAGGTACAGCTGAAGGAAAATAAGTATGGCTGTATCTGGCTCTGAGAAGTAAAACTGCTAGCTCTCTAGTTCGGCTTTCCTTCTGATCGTTATAAAAGCCCTTCTTATTTTCTTAAACTTCTTTACCTCTCATTGACTCACTTACCTTTTCCTGGAAAGTTCTAAGTGTAAGGGTAGCGGAAAAGAGATCTGTGTATTCTTTTTTGATCCTACTGCAGGTTTTCTTTTAACCTTAAGTCATTGAGCAATCCCCTGTGAAACTTCATTGTTTGAATTTTGTTCCTTGTGTTCTTATGCAAAGCTGAATTATGTCTCCTTCTCTAAAATGCAGTGCTGATGCTTTTCATGGTTTTCAGAATTTTCCTTTGATTTAGTAGCTTCTGTTTTATTAAATTGCCAGATGAGTACTTTGTTCTCTTAATTTGTTTTTTTTGCTCTCCACTTTCTGAGTCTCTCAACTGATCCTGTGTCTCAAGGGATATTAATCTTGTAACAAGTCACTACTGAATTGTCTTCCACTGCTGACTTCCTACTGAGTAACTCAATTTCTGTTTTTACTAGAGATTGGCCTGAACCAGAAATATTTATCAAAGTCCCCCTTCTTCCCTAAATTGGAGTCTTAGAAATCTAATCTATATTCTCCTCAGTCTGTTTGACACAAGACTGTGGAAAGCTCCTTTGAGAGAATCTGTTCTGCACTCAGGCACCAAAACAAAGTTGAGGTACAGTATTTATAGGGCAGGATGTGTGTATTTTCTATCTGACTACATGGAAGGCCATATCCAGACAGAGGGGCTTATTGCCTTTGTGTGTGTTCTGTAAATCTTTTGTCATGGATGTTATCTCTAACTGTTTTGATTTCTTTGCATTCACCTGAAACCTAGGTACCCACAGGTAATCTTGCTTCTCCAGCAGCTCTGAGCTCTCGTACTCTGAGTTTCTTCAACACCCCAGGCCATTTGTGTACTGGTGGATGGATCCTATTCATTTTCTTCTTTCAGGCAAATTTTTGTACCCCACATGTGACTTTTCTTTTAGGTCTTTGATATTGTGTTGTCTCCATTTCCCTGTCTATGAAGCTGTGTTACAGTACTTTCTTCGCCTATTCATTTGGGCTTCCTTTTTTTTTGTTTTTGGGTAGTACTAGGTCTTCACATTTGACAGGAATTCAATATTATCCAGCCAGTGGAATTCTCCACCAAGACAGAAAATCTCCTTAACTACAGGAAAGCATTTCAAGTGTGATTAAGTATCCTCTCTGATTTTGGCATTCTCCTTTATTTGTTATTTGGTCTCTCCTATTTTGTTTTAATCATTCTCAGTCAGCTCATTCTGTTGGTCACTGTTAGTCCTCGTTTTCTCTTATGACCATTCTGCCTCTGTTTCTGCTTCTTCATCTCCCCCATTTCTTCACATTCTCCCATGTTCGCCTGCTACTTGTGTGAGAACTCCCTTGTGTTCTTCCTGAGACTCTGCCTCTGCTGCCCTGTTTCCCTGAACTCCATGTGCAGTCTCCCTTTTAAATCCTCTCAGACTGGCTGCTCTTCTTATTTCACATTTCCTGCCTGATACTCCTGAATCCTGGCTCATTTCTGCCCTTTGGTGCTTGCTTTTTTACCTTTCGGTTGAAGAAGTTGTTGAGGCTTCCTTCTGAATCTTACACTTCAATTTCCTCTTGCCATGTTTCACTTCTTATCTCTTCTAAGCTGGTCTAATATACCAGCTTCATTAACTCCAATAGCTTGTATAATCACAAACCTTTCCTCTGTCTTGCCTTGGTTTGCTCTTGTCTTTTCCCTTCATTATTCAAGCAAGCTCTGGTATCCCCTATTTTAAAAAGAAAATCCCTTAGCCCCATGCTCGAAGTCTACATTACTTCTTTCAGAAAGACCTTTAAATAACTCAGTAGGTTATTTATAGGAAATATCAGGGGCATAAGTTCTAAAATCTTTTCTAAATACAACTTTGAATTCCATTAGAATGAATGTAGGGCACCTTTATGAATGATAAAAAGTTAGAAAAATTAAAATAAAGGTTGATGTGCCTGATGGTTCCCTAAAATCACAAACACCGAAACAATGGATTTGTTTCATGTTTTATAAGCTTTGAAACACATGGACTTGACAACGACTTTTTATAAAGTGGAAGTGACTGGAAAATAACACCCTTTTGCCCTGCAGCTACCCAACGTAATCACCATTGTTGTTAAACTGCAGAGGATGCAGGAAATCTGCATTTTATATATATTTAGAGTCAACAGGCATGTTCCTGATTTGAACTTGTAATAGAGAAATAAAGAGGAAACAACTTGTTCATCCACCAAAAATCACGATTGCTTATTACTCCTCTGAGTGCACTTAAATTGCTTTGCTCAATCTGCTTCTAAAATAAAATCCCCTTAATAAAATTACTGGGTATAAAAAGACATGAAAGTACACATTAGCTTTCAGACAAACAGAATATTTAGCTTTGTTTGCAAAGAACATAAAGAAAATGAGTTTAGCTTTCAGATGACGGAGAGCTGTGCGAAACCATTGAGAATCACTTTACATGAGATCTGCTCCCAGAGGGATAGGAGAATGCAATAGAGATATCTGTTTGCATGGCTTTTCCACCCTGTTTAGAATTCCTTTGCTTTCTCTTGCAACATGCAGAAGAAGAGAACACTTGGTGCATTCTCCTTTAGCTCAAGTGGTAGAGAAAGGACGCTTCAACTCTTTGAGTTTGATTCACTCAGTTCAGCTGTGCTGCCTTCCTAACTAAGACTTGGTATTTGCTAAGGAAGGGGTCGGGGGCAGTCTGCCTTTCTCTCTATTTGCCCAGGTAGTGTAGGGATTCTGATTGGGCAGATTTAGGAATTAAGTTCCACACTATGTGTACCCTGCTTTCATTTGAGTAGTCATCCAAGGGTCACAATGCAGTGCATTTGACTTTGACTTACTATGTTTTGTGATATTTAAAAGCAGTAAGTGAGGCCCTTCTCAGAAGATGGTTTTCTTTAGGTTGTTGCAGATGAGCATCTGGTGGTGTGTGATGGGGCATGAGAACTGAGGCCTGGCCACATGTTTTGTTTTTTTAAGAGGTACTGTACCACCGGGAAGTTGGAGCATAAAATAGGTGTTGGACGGAAAGGGAGTGATTCCATATACCATGGAAAGGAAAATATTTAGCTTATGCAAGATACATCTTAGGTTACATGTCTTAAAATAGCATTGCTTACAATTAACATTTTTACTGCATATTTTGCTGCATCTAACAATCGGATGGCAATTCAAGTTGTTTATGAGAAAAGAATTTGAGACTAACTAGCAAAAGACGTAAAAATAAACAGCATTTTTTGAAGTATATCAGAAGCAGTAAGCTTAACTTCAGTACCAGGCAAATTGGTTGAAACTATAGGGGGAAAAAACAAAATGATCAGACACATAAATGAACACAGTATGTTGAGGAAGAGTCAACATGGCTTTTGTAAAGGGAAATCATGCCTCCCTAATCTATTAGAATTTGTTGACAGGGTCAACATGTGGAGGAGGGTGATTCAGTGGATATTCTGGGATATTTGAACTTTCAGAATGTCTTTGACAAAGTCCCTCACCCAGTGGTGAGCTGGAGCCGGTTCGCACAAACCAGTTGTTAAATTTTGCAGCAGGTTTAGAATCGGTTGTTAAAGGGGTTCGGCAAACTCCGGCCTGCCGGACCATCCTGTCCATCCCGCCTGAGCTCTCGGCTGGGGAGGCTCCCCTGAGAATTTCTACTCACCCAGCAGCCCTGCAGTCCTTCGGCGGCACTTTGGTGGCGGGCCCTTCAGTGCCGCCGAAGACCCGGAGTGACTGAAGGACGTGCCGCCGAAGTGCTGCCGAAGACCCGGAGCGACTGAAGGAACCGGTTCTTCAGCTTCTGGCAGCTCATCACTGCCCTCACCAAAGGCTCTTAAGCAAAGTGAGCATGTATAGGCTAAGAGGGAAGGTCCTCTCATGCATCAATAACTGGTTAAAATATAGGAAACAAAGGGTAGGAATAAATGGTAAGTTTTCACAGTGGAGAGAGGTTTAAGTAGCAGGGTCTCCCAAGGATCTCTGCTGGAATCTCTGTTGTTCAACATATTCATAATTGATCTGCAAAAAGTGGTAAACAGTAAGGAGGTAAAGTTTACAGACAATACAAAATTATTCAAGATAGTTAACTCCAAATCTCACTGAGAAGAGTTACAAAGGGATCTCACAAAACTTGGTGACTGTGCAACAAAATGGCAGATGAAATTCAGTGTTGATAAATGCAAATAATGCTCATTGGAAAACGTAATCTGAACTCTATATACAAAATGATGGGGTCTAAATTAGCAGTTATTACTCAAAAAGAGATCTTGTAGTTCTCATGGATAGTTCTCCAACAACATCTGTTCAACGTGCAGCAGCAGTCAAAAAAAAAAAAAAAACAAAAAACCCCACAACAAAACCTGACAAAGAATATTAGGAACCATTATGAAAGGGATAGCTGATAAGACAGATAATATCATAATGCCACTACATAAATCCATGGTATGCTCACACCTTTAATATTGCATGCAGTTCTGGTCTCCCCTTTCCAAAAAAGATATATTAGAATTGGAAAAAGCACACAGAAAGGCATTGAAAATGATTAGGCGTATGAAACAGCTTCCATATGAAGAGAGATTAAAAAATTGGTACTGTTCAGTTTAGAGAAGAGCTGACTAAGGGTTATGAAAGAAGTCTATAAAATCATAAATGGTGTGGAGAAAGTGAATAAGGAAGTGTTATTTACCCCTTAGCATAAAAACAAGAGCTAGGGGTCACCCAATGAAATTAATAGACAACAGATTTAAAACAAACAAAAGAAAGTACTACTTCACCCAACATACAGTCAACCTGCAGAACTCCTTACCATGGGTTGTTGTGAAGGCCAAAAGTATAACTATGTTCAAAAAAGAATTAGATAAGTTCATGGAGGATAAGTCCATCAATGGCTATTAGCCAAGATGGTCAGGGATGCAACCCCATGCTCTGAATGCCCCTAAACCTCTGATTGCCAGGAGCTGGGACTGGATGACAGGGGATGGATCACTCAATAATTGCCCTGTTCTGTTCATTCCCTCTAAAGCATCTGGCATTGGCCACTGTCAGAAGAAAGGATAGTGTGCTAGAAGGACCAGGTATGGCCATTATTATGATCTTGTAAGTGGAAGCTGTTTCAAAGGGTATTTTATTTTGTCCGCTCCACATTTGTTATAAATTGTACAATATAGTAATAATTTATGTCGATTGAATAAATTTAGGCTGGGCTCCTGCAGAACACTTTTTTATATTATTTAGGTTTTGGATCAGATAATGACTATTTTAATTGAATACTGTCCACTTCCGAGACTGCCAGGCAAGTATATGCACAAATGCTCACGTGTAATCCACGAAAGCATGGTGTTGGTTAAGAACTGGATCCAAAGCCCACTGAATTGGCGCTCCATTCATACACCCAGAGGTGAAAGTAAGCTGGTACAGTATGGCGTACCGGCAAGAGCTGGTACACAGCCTACAGTACCGGCAGGGGGCAGCTTCCACAGGCTGGTGATTTAAAGGGCCTGGGCTCCCAGCAGTGGCTGGAGCCCCGGGCCCTTTAAATTGCTGCCAGAGCCCTGGGGTAGTGGGTGCAGCTGGGAGTCCCAGGCCCTTTAAATTGCTGTCTGAGCCCCAGGTGATTTAAAGGGCCTGGGGATTTAAAGGTCACGCCCCCTTCCAGTTGAGGCCCCACCCCCGGCTCAGGACTCCAGCGTACTGGTAAGTCCTTTAAGTTACTTTCATCCCTGCGTTAACCTACACATAAACAGCATACCTTTACCGGTAATACAAGTGTTCTGTATATACCCCATTAAGAGAAACAATTTTAAAGAGTGTTTTAGATCTCTAGAAGATCTATAGATTCTGCCTTTCATGTTCATTTGTCTGTAAAGCCAGGTGTCTTGCTAACAGTCAGTCTAACACAGTGGGCATAAAGGGAGCTGTAAATCTCTAAAAAGGACCTAAACAAGTTTTTTTTTTTTAGACATAGAATTTAAAGTTGTGATATTTTTATTATCTCTGAAGTTTTCACAGCTTCCAATTCTATAATGCTCCTATTTCTAATCCTGTAGGGCTATAAGATATGAGACTTAAAATTCACGCTATTTTTATGATCTTATGCATTTTTATATTTTAAGTCTCCTATGTGAGACAGGGGTCACTTCCGGGGAGGACGTTTCACATTTGAAGAAGAAAAGCAGAAAAACATTTTGTGCCTGGTTCTCTCATTCTCTCTCTCTCTTTCACACACTCACACACACACACACACACACACACACACAGAATAATAGTAGATTAAGTCCCAGGGGAGATGAAAGAGGTGAAGTAGTCAGAGGTGCACAATAAATTTATGACAAAGCTCTGAAACTTATCACCTCCATGTGTATAAAATAAAATTTAAATAACTATATCTATTTCTATTCATGTGTAATATATTGATCCAGATTCTCTCCTGTGCTAGAACTCTGCTAGGTGCCGGACAGAGTGGAGAACATCAAGGAGCCAAATCCATCTCCCTTATTCTGAGGGCCCGTACTAGTTCAGATGTTAGTTACAGATGATGATGGGCAGATCCTAGGTTGTGCCACTGATATAGGATCCTTAATGGATCCTGTACCAATGGAGGATTGGAGTTCTGACATGCCCCCTATTCTAGGGTGAGAAAGAGGAAGATGGGAGAGGACCAGAGAGGAAACTGGCACAGTTACTCTTAAGAGAATTACATCATGCAGAATTCTGTGGAACTGTTACTCCCAATTATGTTCCCAGGAGAGAATTTTCCTGACATATGACCAAATTACACTGCCCAAGTCTGCGACCTGAGAAGCAGAAAGGGGCTAATCTATCTAATCTTCAAAGCGTTAAAGGGGATTTCCAAACAAAAAGAAACTACACCTTGTTAAAAGCATGACATTGATATTTCTAGAGTGTATTGTATAAAAATACTATACCAAGAAGTGTTAGACTTCTACTTGCAAATCCAACATGCCCAGAAATACGTCTCAGATTTAAGCAATTGGCAATATATGTCTGGAGACTGAAGAAGATATTGCTCAACTGTGTGAAAAACAGAAAAAGAGACTCTAGTCTGGTGGATTGAATAACAACGAGATCAAAGCTGTATTGCAGAATGCAGACTTGAGGGAAACACCATGTCAAGAAGTTTTAATTGCCTCCAGATCCATCAGATTCAGACTTACTGATGTTATTGGATAGGTAAGAAATAGCTTCTAAGAGCTGGAATTGATGTCTTCTAAATAGGCAGAATTCAGAAATTAGTAAGGAAGCAGAGCAGCCAGGTCTTGAAAGCAAGGACTCAGGCACCTAACAGCTACAGCTTTATCAGGTGAGCTAAAGCAGAACTTGACAAACCCATTCACTACATGTATCTCTTTTTATAGCTAACTACTATTGTTCCTAGAAATGATGGAATATTCCACTGTAGGAACACTGAGAGACAGAAGTAATTTCCCGTGCTTGGACAGTATTATGGAGATTTTGGCTGCTCTTGGATTATATAAACATGGGAAGAAGCTGTAAAAACTTTAATAAATCATACTTAGAATAATCATCTCCCTTTAAGAAAAGCCTCTGTGTCTTGTAACGTTGAACACAAAAGTACATGACATTGCTTTAACCTGGAAACTCTCTGGAAATACACTAAGATGTTTGTGGACAATTTGCTGAAGGAAATTAAAAAGATTAATGACTTCAAATTAAAATTAAAAATTGTCTCAACCTTCATCCAAAATTTGAACCAAACTTCCTTGGAGATTTTAAAAATGTGGATGCCATGTGATTGTAGTTAACCTTTGTTTTATATTTGCATGCCTTAGCATCTTCTGGCTTCAGCCAGCCAGGCAAGAACAGAAAGTGCTGTGAGATTGCCTGTTCTTGTGATATTCCTCTTCTGATCTTTACACATATTCCGTGCCTGAGAGTGGAACCACAACAGGATCTACTGAGGTTTACTGATGGCAAATTAAAATGCCATTGACAATCACTGTATTCAAGCAAAGGCTGTTGTCAAGGTTCCTCCCCCACTCTGAACGCTAGGGTACAGATGTGGTGACCTGCATGAAAACCTCCTAAGCTTATCTTTACCAGCTTAGGTCAAAAACTTCCCCAAGGTACAAAATATTCCACCCTTTGTCCTTGGATTGGCTGCTACCACCACCAAACAAATACTGGTTACTGGGGAAGAGCTGTTTGGAAATGTCTTTCCCCCCAAAATACTTCCCAAAACCTTGCACCCCACTTCCTGGACAAGGTTTGGTAAAAAGCCTCACCAATTTGCCTAGGTGACTACAGACCCAAACCCTTGGATCTGAGAACAATGAAAAAGCATTCAGTTTTCTTACAAGAAGACTTTTAATAGAAATAGAAGTAAAGAAATCCCCTCTGTAAAATCAGGATGGTAGATACCTTACAGGGTAATTAGATTCAAAACATAGAGAATCCCTCTAGGCAAAACCTTAACTTACAAAAAAGATACAAAGACAGAAATAGTTATTCTATTCAGCACAATTCTTTCCTCAGCCATTTAAAGAAATCATAATCTAACGCATACCTAGCTAGATTACTTACTAAAAGTTCTGAGACTCCATTCCTGTTCTATCCCCGACAAAAGTAGCATATAGACAGACAGAGACCCTTTGTTTCTCTCCCTCCTCCCAGCTTTTGAAAGTATCTTGTCTCCTCATTGGTCATTTTGGTCAGGTGCCAGCGAGGTTACCTTTAGCTTCTTAACCCTTTACAGGTGAGAGGATTTTTCCTCTGGCCAGGAGGGATTTTAAAGGGGTTTACCCTTCCCTTTATATTTATGACAGCTGTAAAAGGTAAACTATACAGAAACACTATAACATAGAAAAAATCAGAAAAGTAAAACTTAAGAAATACCAGAGTATTTATCTAAAGTAATCAAATATTTTATCTGAACGTGTAGTATAGCATGAAGAGTAGACATGAAAAATGTTCTTTTTTTATTTATGAAACGGTTATTTTGTGATATTTGGACAGCTACTTGATTATTCATGAAGTTTTTGCAAGCCTCAAAAGTATGATTTTTAGCTTGTTTAGGAATTTGTCTTAATATTCATACCTGAGTATTTTCTGTTTACAGTAACACACTTATTGTAGGCCCAAATATCCAGACAGAGTGCATGTCCCACATAGGATGTGCCTGTTTGAATGTGTGAGGTTTGATACTACAGCATGACTTCTCCTATGCTTTTCTCCACTGATGTCACACCTCCACGGCCCCCTCCCTCAGCGGGTCCCCTGAGGAGGCAGATCAGCACAGTATGTTGCTAATGCTATTGCAAGCATCATAAAGCCTTTTGGGGAGGGTCAAAGGTGTGAGTGTGGAGTGGAACGTTCCTTTGCAGGCTGTGAGAGGCCAAAGGGAGAGAGAGGAAGGGAGCAGAGATCTGTTTAACTCAATACTTCAGCTAGTTCATTCCAAAGATAAGATGCTGGCCCCAGTCCAAGGTCACGGCGCCCGATGAGAAGTCTGCAGCTGTGTTCATATCTTAGCCAACCCCAGCCAGCCATGAGAAAAGGAGAACTAAGCTGACCAGGAGTGCAGAGATTGCAAAAATGAACGAGATGGCGAAGGCCAGCAGAAGGAGGGGGGAAAACAAAGTTTTGCGTCCCTGGAGCCAGTGTGTTTTGGGAAAGCTGAGGAGGCCACAGAGACCCAGTTTGGACCGGTACAAAGAGCACGGGAAACAGAGGTCGCTGAATGAAATGCCCCCAAAAGAACCCAGAACTTAAAAATCTTTCTGAGAGCCAAAACAAGTTGGAGATCAACAGCAGAACCTGGACAACTCGTGCATGGGATAAGAACTCCCGTCCACCCCTCCCCCTTTTCTTCTTACGTTACACCCAGGCTTGGCCAGCCTCAGGTAGTGCGGGTGTGAGTATGAAAGTGGGTTAGGGCTGGGGCACTAACGCTTTCTTCCTTCCTCTGAGTGATGTGGGGAACCCCCCAGCACTCTCCACTGTTGTTTTATTATTTTATCAATAAAGCTTTAAAACTTAGACCCTTGGCGTGCTCCGTCATCTCCTCCCCCGAATGATCCTGCGGCCTCAGCCCGATCACCTGATGCCTCAGTCAGATTGGTAACTGAAATCTGTCACACTACGGTAGATAGCTTTATATAAAATTCCACCTGGCATTCCAACAGTTTGAAAATAGTTATATTTGCCTGCAAAACAGTGGATATTTAAATGTGATAACTAGAGCTAGTCAAATTACTTGTTTCAAATAAGTTATTTGATTAATTTAGCTCCTTGTCTGTTCACAAGGTGATGCCAACTCATACAAATCTATCTGTGGTTTACAATTATTGGCAAATAGTTTATTATAGTTAATTGCAGTCAATGGGTTGTTCATGAATTTTATCTTTAAGATCTGTATATTCCCATTAGTGGATTATGGATGCCCACTAAATAAAATTGTCTTGAATTGTATCTTCAGCTATACATGGTGTTTGGTCACATAAGTCACAAGTTATTGTTTCTGCTACTCACTTGGATGGTAAATAGCAAACAACATTAAGAGGTTTGGATTTTGGATATTTATTGTTGAAGCTTATTTTATCTTTTTTGGTCTGTAAACTAGGCTGGAAATTTTACAAGATCAAGTTTTTCTCACATGATTTCCAGTTCTTCCTGGTTGCAAATGACAGGAGATCAACACTTGGCTATATTTTAGCACTGATCCAGGAAATGCATAATTTAAAAAACCAAAAGCAACAACCCACCTATAAAAATCCCATTCTTATTTGAACCTCAAAAGCTCCTTTAGGTTCAAATGGAGTCTTATATATTCCAAATCAATTCATTAGTCCCTAACAGAAATCTGGTTTGATGGAGTTCAAGTTAGGTACTGTATATGAATCTAGAGGTAAAAATTAGTATGTATATTTGCTATCCTGATTGTTAATTAAAGTATTTTCTTTTTATTTGTATAAGTGTCTTTATCTCTTCAGAGACTGCTCTAACAATCAGCTTTAAATAAAAGCAAACTCTAGTTTATCTGGGCTATTTTTAAATGTTATAAAGCAGTGCACCATCCCCACCAAGCTCTAGTAAGAAACATATGGGTAAAATGTAGGTTCCCTCTTCCATCAAGGGAAATGAGGACTCCTTAACTATACTTCCCCCAATTCTCCCTCCTCTCCAAAATATTTAATAGGCTTAAGGAGAATTGTTGTTGATGTTGTTTTTCACTTGAACTAGTTTCTTCATTCCCAATAATAAATATACTCTGAAAATTCTTGCTGTCAACATATCAAAAGTGATAGGTGTGTTCATTGTAAAATACAGGGAATTTATTATAAGGCTGGATTTTCTTAAATTAATAATTGTTAATATCACATGAGATTGTTTTCTTTAAGCCTGGCTTTCTTAGCTTGTATTCATTCTAGGATCAATGGGGTATCAGTTACAATTTACCAGCATTTCACAAAATTCCATCTGTTTATGAGAACATAGAATTAGATTCCAGCTGTAAGAATCCAAACTATGATATTTCTGCTTTGTTCCATCTGATCAGAGATACACTTTTGGTAAAGGTCAGCATGCCCTTTCATGTTTAGAAAATTACATAAGAACGTCAAATAATTGTATAAAAATTTCTGGGAAACTATGTAAGTAATCTAAAAGGGATAATGATCCTGTGAAACTAAGCACCACTAAGCCCTGAACTGAGCTGGCTCACACGGACTGATAAAGACATAAATATGCTCAGCACATTCTTTGAGAGGTATAAGTGTAACCAAAGCACTATCTGAAGATATTGACACCTTGATTATTTTTTTAGGGATAATCCTTTAAATTTTCAGAAAGTGAGAAGAAAACACATTTCAGTTGTTTCATTGGAAACCTAGGATAAAGACCAATACAGTCTGGCTCTGAAAACTACTAGGTACATCCCGTTTCTAAATATTTTGCCATATTTGAGAATTTAGCAAATAGCAAAATGTAAAGCTGCTTCTGTTAGTCATAGCAATGACTCATAGCTTCCACCAAGAATGGTAACATCTAAGAGTCCTAATGCTTGTTCCATGAATTTGACAACAGAGTTAGCTGTTCAAACATTGGTTCTTAATTGCCCAGTAAAAGTGTCAGCTTCCCAAAGGAAAAATACATTATGGTAGAAATATTCTGACAGAAGGATTTTACAGAAAGACATTTAAAAGTATCTGATGGTGTATGGTTTTACTTCAAGTATTCATTCAAGCTATGTAATGTTCAGTATTTTGGGCAAAGATCTTAGTTATAACATCAAGACCAAAGTTTTTAAAAATAGTTGCCAAAATTAAACTCCTAAATAAATAATCTGACTTTCTTTCAAAAAGTGCTGAGTGTCCAGCTGCTCCCATTGGTGCCAAAGTGGCTCTGCTGTTTCCCTCATCCAGTGACCTTGGATTAACTCCAGAAAGGAAAATTTCTGATCAGTATCAGAATAAAAATCTCACTGTCAGTGAGCTCTTTTAGGGCCGTAGCCAAAGCTTAGTTTATCACTAAGATCTATATACATTTTTAAATGAAGCTGATAAAAGTCTGTTCTTAACAGCCTTTAGGAAACAGAAAATAGTTAAGTAAGTATAAATGGAAATTAAAGTGGAAAAAAATGCAGCATTTAACATTTTCTTTCCCACTCTCTGATAGAAACACTGTGTCAAAAAATCTAAAATAAGAATTACAAAGAGATTTCAATGCTCCTGGGGTTGTTTTCCCTCCAATTGTACTGCATCTTAAAAGCCTCCATTCTGCTGCTGTCCTTGCTCCATTCTGCTTTGCACCTGAAATCAAGCAAGTATGAAAGAAAAATGAACAAAATTAAGAGGATATTTGAATGCCTATGAATTTCTGAGTACAATAGTTGATCTAAATAGAAACTTATGCAAATGTGTAAATTAAATTGTGGATTCCAAACAGTACAGAACAAAGAGAAAGTCATACCAATTGAAACAGATTTTGTTCTCAAGGAGAGACATAAACACACAGAATGAGAAAAAGGAGGAAAGGAAAAATACGTAGCTAAAGAAACAAAGGAAAAAATTCTGTATAACCTTAGTTGTCACTTTAATTTTTACCTGGGAATTAATCTTTTAAAAAAAAATATCACTTTTTGAGTGCCCTGAAATGTGCTTAGCACTTCAAAACAAACAAAACAGCCAGGTATGGTCCCTGCCCAGAAGAGTATATGGAACCAGGCCGCAATATTGTAGATACTTACATGCATGGGTAACTTCATGCATGTGAGTAGTCCCTGAAGACTGAAGTAAGGCTTTTTCCTCTCCTGCCAGATGAAGCATTTGTTCCTCATTAGCACTGGTTATAAATTAGTCTCTGCTGTTCAAAGTTAAGTGAGAATCAGACAGGAATGTCTAGAAGATTCTAGAAGTAAGGGCAAGACTGTTTCAGACACATGGCTCAGAAATAGAAGTAACAGTGAATGTCTGTCTGGTTTATACTGTGAGAGACCGTCACTATCATTTTCCAAAAAAAAAAAAAAAAAAAAAAATTATCATGATATCTGAGAAAAATGCTTTGCCAGTTACTCAGCTACAATTAATAAAACTAACATTTTCAAAATGACTAAAACTGCTTGGCCTGATTTCTTATTGCTCTATAATAGAGACTGTTTACAAATGAATATAACATCACTAAGCTGTATAACTTGGTTGTATTCCCTTTTCCTTGTGCTCTGAATTTGGTGAGCTTTGCAACAATTTCATCAAACTGTTTTCTTTCACTGAGCATCAGTGAGATTTGAGGTTTAAAAACAGACACCCAAGCGATCCTAACTTATTGTTCCATCATACTTCCGCTGTTATCAGAGATGAAAGAGCATTGATAGCATTAGTCTTCTTCTTTGTTTGTTAAAACTAATCAGAAAGAATGTTTGAGTTCTCGCTCACTCCTCCAGGGCTGGACTTTGTATCACTTTGTTCAGTCAATTCTCCTGGAGTGATATTTTCAAACCTTTTAGCCTGTGGCTTGGGCCTCCAGACCTTCCAAGTGCAGTCAGCTGTGTTTGGATAGGAAGAAAGGTGTCCAGCTGCCTGTAACCTGGCTGGGCTATATGAAGCTTTTACTTTACAGAATAAGGTCATTTGTCATTCGACTGCTTGTCATGTTTATGCTTTGAAATGTTTCACTATCCTTGTGGGGTCAGCTTTGTGTGTTGTTGTTATTGTACTTAGAACAATTTATGTCCAAGCTGAAAAAGAAATGCCAAATTTTACTTCTCCCTTTATAGCTTAGTCATCTGCAGATTGTATATATTTTTTGTAGGGCTGTTAATTTTTCTTCTTTAAACTTCAGTTTCATCCCCAATCCTGTGTAAATTCTGATTATTCTGCTTGTTCACATATTCACAGAAAATCATTTGGAATATTTTAATCAGAGTAGCTTCATTACTATGGTGATGGGGCTGGCCTGAGAACTTAGAGGGCAATAGAGCAAAATTGCTCCGGAAAAAAATATATCTTGCTATTATTTTTAGAATTGTTTTTCTGTCCCTCAGACACTGCTTTTTGGATAGAAGTCTTTTTATCATACTGAAAACATTCTTTTAAAGAAGAATTTTATAACACCTTTCATGAACGTTTAGAATATTTCATTTTTTTTGTTTACAATATTTCATTTTACATATTAGCAATGTGGATGCAACCAGGTGCAACAGTTTGGGTATATTTACATAGCAGTACCAGATCAGTAATTGCAGTGGTTTTGGCAAAACATGTTATATACACAAAATCTACCCTTTTAATCACAGAGGTCTAGAAACAGAGGCCATGCTAACAATGGCACGGATCCTGCAAACACTTGTATATATTATTAGCTTTAAGCATGTGAGTAGTCCTGGTGACTTAAAAATAGTTTTGGTAAATAATATTTTCTCTGTAAAATCACAGTACATTCTGAGCGGTATCACAGATTTAAAGCAGCATCAGTTTGATATCTTAGTCACATATTGTAATTTCTGTTCCTTAACTTGACTGGTATAACTCTTGGAATAAGAAAAAGAAAAGGAGTACTTGTGGCACCTTAGAGACTAACAAATTTATTTGAGCATAAACTTTCATGAGCTACAGCATACAGACTAACATGGCTGCTACTCTGAAACCTGTCATTATGCAAGGTCTTGGAATAAGGTTACCATTGTGAATATTTGGGCCTCAATCCTGCAAATACACACACACATACATAATTTTATTGACTTCACTGGGACTACTTGTGCATAAAGTGAAGCACGTGTGTAAGTGTCTGGTGGATTGGGGCCTTGTTTTCCTAAATTCATCGTCTGTTTTCTGTGAGTATTTTATAATTGCAGCAAACCTGTTAGAAAGAGGACAAATTCATTTAAATATCCAACCAAATATATTTTGCAATATTTTCCCAAGTCTAACTCTGAACTAATTGACTTTTTCCTTCCAGTGAGAATAAATTCAACTCCTTTCCTGACAAAGTTACTTAGGGTACATCTACACTACAATAAGAACCCATAGCACTGAGTATTACAGCCCCGGTCAATTGATTCGACCTCGTTGGGCTAAGCTGCGGCACTAAAAATTACAGTGTAGGTTCAGGCTAGGCTGGAACCTGTGAGCTCTGAGACTCTC
This sequence comes from Lepidochelys olivacea, assembly GCF_965140295.1. Classification (NCBI taxonomy): domain Eukaryota; kingdom Metazoa; phylum Chordata; order Testudines; family Cheloniidae; genus Lepidochelys; species Lepidochelys olivacea. Next base: position 49,729,392 of record NC_140421.1, on the reverse strand, counting down.
CCCACTCGTGGGATTTCAGGCTCCAGCCTAAGCCGAAAAGCCTACACTGCAATTTTTAGCCCCAAAGCCTGACCCAGCGGTCCCAGGCCAGTTGTAGCCATGCCATGGGTCTTTTATTGCAGTGTAGACATAATGTCAGATATTTTAGTCTCATTCCAGCTTTTTACTGCCCTTAGTCAATAAAATCTTCCTATGGCTTGTTGTCCAGTAATGGGGTCTAACAAGTGCCTTGTACCATACTTGTGTATTACTTTATATTTCATTTTCTATTTTATCATTCTGACAATACACTTTAGTGTCCTAGTTGCCTTTTTTACTGCTGTTCTGTACTATGCTGATGGTTTCAATATTTTCACATTTACCCCAATATCCATTTTCTGATCAGTGTGCTTAATTTGAAATGACGATTATAAGCCTCTTTCGTCTCAGATGTTTTTCCCTTTCAGTTTCCCCTGTCCCCCATTAAAAGCTCTATTTATCCAATCTCTGCTGTGATGTAGGCAATTTAAAACCATTTACGCTAATGCAAAAAGGACTTGGAAAACATTTCACGTTATTAAATTCAAATGGCTTGGATGTAGGACAGCAAGAATTTATTCAGCAGGTAAGCAGTAGTGGTGCAAGGTTGAGGTTTAGTACAGACAAATGGCTACAATAAGGTCAGAAAAGAATCAGGAAAACTAGGAGATAAGTGGAAAGTGAGAGAATGTCCTTGATTCACAATGCAGGCAAGGCTGGGTGGGCAAAGGAAGCCTGGAAGAGAGGGAAACCAGGAATAGAAGACTATATTATCTAGAATCAGAGGTATGGAAAGTGAGCTTGAAGTTGATTACAGTGGTCTGGGAATAGCAGGAAGAGAAGATATCTTTGTGGAGACAGGAGGGGTATGTTTACTCTGCATACTACACTTTCACGTCTGTTCTGATTTGGTGTTTCCAAGGCTACACGCACCTCATTGTTAATCTGGGTTTACAATTGCTGGATCTGGGTCTTGCAACCATGCAAATGTGTCTACATGGCACTATTCAGACCTTTTGACTTGGATCTGTGGCTTGAGCTGCGTCCACACTGCAAAATGATAGGGCTTGGACCTGAGGGACTCGGGCTACAACCCACCTCACTAGTAGGATCCTAGGATCCAGTTCCCTAGTGCTTGCTACCCGAGCCAGATTGATTTGTATGTGGATGGAACAGAGCTTGGGCTTAAATCTGCATCAGAGCCTGGGCTCAGTGTGCGGTGTAAACATACCCAAAGAAGTAAAGAGAGACACAAAACTTTCAACCCCAGAAAAAATACCCATTACCCTGCCTGCCAATGGTAATTCCTGAAATCCAAACCCTGACAGGTTAATCCAACCAGCCAGCTATAGGTGAATCCTAGCTCCATTGAATTTTGCCACTGATATCCATATTTCACGCAATGTATATTTTCTTTGTTGCCACTTTTCCAGGTCCAGGTTTCCCTAGTCTGTCACTATGAAGAAAAAAAAATCTTCCCTGCTTCCACAGTAGAGGAAAGCTCAGGATACTTCCTGCAGATTCTTTATGCTCAGATAACCATTTTTCTGCAAGCCAGAGACACTAGCTTTATTTCCTGATAGGCCAAACCAACATTCCTTCAGGGGAATAATCTCATATGGGAGGTAACAATAAAAATGAATTTTAAACACGTATGTTTAAAAACATCTTAAGGAGCCTGACCTATGCAAGGATAATACTGACAAGGCTGACTGTCATAAATCATGTTGCTAAGGAAATGTCTTTGGAATGATTTGTGCACCAGTGCTGTACCGTAACATCAGCCCTCATACTCCATTTCTTGATTTTTAGCTGTATCCAGCTAAATCATTTCCACTGTTTTAATGTAAGCATCTATTAATATTTGGCATTTCACTGATAAGGAACAATGTGTGCATGTTTTAAAACATACAGTATTGATCTGGGGGAAGAGAACGGGTTCTGGCAAAAAAGGGTTATATTGGTATTTAAGAATTTTGAGAAAAAAATTATATCTCCACGAGGTATTCCAATATTGAAAAGATGCATTTGGAGTTATGTATGAAAGCTGTGAGCATGCTAATCCATACATTTGAAAATCTGGCTTTGTAGCTACTGTGCTACTGAGGAGAATCAAGTTTCACCCCCCCAGTGGACGGCTAAACCAGCTTGAAACAAATGTGTGGCCTTAGGAATGGCGGTTTTTTTGCCCCTGAGCCTCACAAAGTTGTTATTTATAGATTTTCTGCTTGAATCAGCCTTTAAAGAAATTAGCGTGCACAGAGACTTCTCTGTGGCTGGGAAGCTATTATCTGTCTTCCTTCTTGCCATCACTTCAGATTTTGTCTGGTAAGCAGATAGTAAGTTTTTGTTTATGAAAATGGAATTGCTTAAATTAGCTCATTGTATTTCTGTTCTGTTGCTTGTTGACAAAGAGAGATGTAGACAAGATAGACACAAGATCATCTCTTTCTTATGTTTCTCTGTTTGTTTCACACATTCCATTCAGATATGACATATGTTTCTTCCTTACAGCTCATCTATTTTCTTTGTATTTTTAGCCTTTACCCAACAGTTTCTTAAATTCTTCAAGATTTTCTGGAATATGTCTTCCCAAGAGTATCACCAGTTACTCACACTTTATTATTGCTATATTTCTGGGATGGGAAGCTTGACATATCTAAACTTACAGCTGTCTATCCTGTGTTTTTATTTCTCAGGCATTTATCTTTTGAGCCAACATCTCATTCTTGCCTTGTGATTTTTCATCATTGCTTCTAACGTTTGCTGATTTGAGACACCACTGTGAAATGCTGGAAGTGTGGCATTTAATAAGATACTAGAGAGTTCAGCAACAAACAAGATCTCCTGTATTGCTCTGAGAGAGAAAGAAGAGATAAGGATAAATGATACTTTTCTGTGTGGATAGAAAACAAAAAGCAGGGAACACTTTGACAGCTCAGGCTGAAATATATCACGTCTTCTGGTATCCAGGAACAATGGAACAGGATGTTTAAATATTTTCTTTATGCTACCTGTTGAGCCTGGGCTTTTGTAGACATATTGGGACAGATCCTCAGGTGTGGTACATTGTCATAGCTCTATTGACTTCAAATGAGCTTTGACAATTTATGCAAGTTGAGTATCTGGCTCACTGTACGTTTGTGCCTTAATTTTGCATTTTCTCTCTCTACTATTTTCTATCAAATGGAAAGTGAGTCAGTGAACAAATATTTTTTGTATGAACATACATAAAGGGGAAGTCTTATGTGTGAAAAATCGCAGCAATGTTAGCTCCCAGTGCATCATGAATAAATGTAGAGTATTTTTAATGCTCATATTCAATAATAATATGCTGTATGAAATAAGTGCTAAAGGTAATTTTTACACTTACACTATAGTTTGAGAGGATGGTGGTATAATAACCATATGACTAAAAGTATTATATGCTTTTTTAATGTTTTACAATTTACCTTCCTTTATTCAAGGCCTTCCTCTTTTTATTTAATAATTTATTAATCAATAGCATAAATTAACACAGATATGCATCCAAAATAACCACAAACACCCAATAACTGAGATCACTAATTTCATAATTGTATGATGGCATTCACATCACCTTGTAGTATAAAAATCCAGCTGTATGAAATATAAATCTCATATTTGTAGTGTACTTGAATTTTCAGAAGGCCTTTGACAAGGTTCCTCATGAAGGGCTCTTAAGCAAAGCAAGGAGAAATGGGACAAGAGGAAAGTCCTCTCATGGATCAATAATTGGTTAAAAGATAGGAATAAATGGTTAGTTTTCACAGTGGAGGGTAGCAGGGTCCCCCAAGGATCTGTACTGGGATCAGTGCTGTTCAACATATTTATAGGTGATCTGGAAAAGGGGCTAAATAGTGACGTGGCAAAGTTTGCAGACAACGTAAAATTACTCAAGATAGTCAACTCCAAAGCTCTCTGAGAAGAGTTACAAAGGAATCTTACAAAACTGGATGACAAAATGGCAGATGAAATTCAGGGTTGTACAAAGTACAAAGTAATGCACATTGGAAAAAATAATCCCAATTATATGTACAAAATGATGGGTCTAAATTAGCAGTTACCACTCTAGAAAGAAATGTTGGAGTCATTGTGGATTGTTCTCTGTAAAGATCTCAATATGCAGTGTCAGTCAAACAAGCTAACAGAATGTTAGGAAAGGGATGCTAGTAAGACAGAAAATATAATGCCACTATATAAATCCATGGTATGCCCACATCTGGAATACTGCCTGGAGTTCTGGTTGCCTCATGTCAACAAAGATCACAGAATCATAGAATATCAGGGTTGGAAGGGACCCCTGAAGGTCATCTAGTCCAACCCCCTGCTCGAAGCAGGACCAATTCCCAGTTAAATCATCCCAGCCAGGCCTTTGTCAAACCTGACCTTAAAAACCTCTAAGGAAGGAGATTCTACCACCTCCCTAGGTAACGCATTCCAGTGTTTCACCACCCTCTTAGTGAAAAAGTTTTTCCTAATATCCAATCTAAACCTCCCCCACTGCAACTTGAGACCATTACTCCTCGTTCTGTCATCTGCTACCATTGAGAACAGTCTAGAGCCATCCTCTTTGGAACCCCCTTTCAGGTAGTTGAAAGCAGCTATCAAATCCCCCCTCATTCTTCTCTTCTGCAGGCTAAACAATCCCAGCTCCCTCAGCCTCTCCTCATAAGTCATATGTTCCAGACCCCTAATCATTTTTGTTGCCCTTCGCTGGACTCTCTCCAATTTATCCACATCCTTCTTGTAGTGTGGGGCCCAAAACTGGACACAGTACTCCAGATGAGGCCTCACCAATGTCGAATAGAGGGGAACGATCATGTCCCTCGATCTGCTCGCTATGCCCCTACTTATACATCCCAAAATGCCATTGGCCTTCTTGGCAACAAGGGCACACTGCTGACTCATATCCAGCTTCTCGTCCACTGTCACCCCTAGGTCCTTTTCCGCAGAATTGCTGCCTAGCCATTCGGTCCCTAGTCTGTAGCGGTGCATTGGATTCTTCCATCCTAAGTGCAGGACCCTGCACTTATCCTTATTGAACCTCATCAGATTTCTTTTGGCCCAATCCTCCAATTTGTCTAGGTCCTTCTGTATCCTATCCCTCCCCTCCAGCGTATCTATCACTCCTCCCAGTTTAGTATCATCCGCAAATTTGCTGAGAGTGCAATCCACACCGTCCTCCAGATCATTTATGAAGATATTGAACAAAACCGGCCCCAGGAACGAACCTTGGGGCACTCCACTTGATACCGGCTGCCAACTAGACTTGGAGCCATTGATCACTACCCGTTGAGCCCGACAATCTAGCCAGCTTTCTACCCACCTTATAGTGCATTCATCCAGCCCATACTTCTTTAACTTGCTGACAAGAATACTGTGGGAGACCGTGTCAAAAGCTTTGCTAAAGTCAAGAAACAATACATCCACTGCTTTCCCTTCATCCACAGAACCAGTAATCTCATCATAAAAGGCGATTAGATTAGTCAGGCATGACCTTCCCTTGGTGAATCCATGCTGGCTGTTCCTGATCACTTTCCTCTCATGCAAGTGCATCAGGATTGATTCTTTGAGGACCTGCTCCATGATTTTTCCAGGGACTGAGGTGAGGCTGACTGGCCTGTAGTTCCCAGGATCATCCTCCTTCCCTTTTTTAAAGATTGGCACTACATTAGCCTTTTTCCAGTCATCCGGGACTTCCCCAGTTCGCCACGAGTTTTCAAAGATAATGGCCAGTGGCTCTGCAATCACAGCCGCCAATTCCTTCAGCACTCTTGGATGCAACTCGTCCGGCCCCATGGACTTGTGCACGTCCAGCTTTTCTAAATAGTCCCTAAACACCTCTATCTCCACAGAGGGCTGGCCATCTCTTCCCCATTTTGTGATGCCCAGCGCAGCAGTCTGGGAGCTGACCTTGTTAGTGAAGACAGAGGCAAAAAAAGCATTGAGTACATTAGCTTTTTCCACATCCTCTGTCACTAGGTTGCCTCCCTCATTCAGTAAGGGGCCCACACTTTCCTTGGCTTTCTTCTTGTTGCCAACATACCTGAAGAAACCCTTCTTGCTACTCTTGACATCTCTTGCTAGCTGCAGCTCCAGGTGCGATTTGGCCCTCCTGATATCATTCCTACATGCCCGAGCAATATTTTTATACTCTTCCCTGGTCATATGTCCAACCTTCCACTTCTTGTAAGCTTCTTTTTTATGTTTAAGATCCGCTAGGATTTCACTATTAAGCCAAGATGGTCGCCTGCCATATTTACTATTCTTTCGACTCATCGGGATGGTTTGTCCCTGTAACCTCAACAGGGATTCCTTGAAATACAGCCAGCTCTCCTGGACTCCTTTCCCCTTCAAGTTAGTCCCCCAGGGGATCCTGGCCATCCGTTCCCTGAGGGAGTCGAAGTCTGGTTTCCTGAAGTCCAGGGTCCGTATCCTGCTGCTTACCTTTCTTCCCTGCGTCAGGATCCTGAACTCAACCAACTCATGGTCACTGCCTCCCAGGTTTCCATCCACTTTTGCTTCCCCCACTAATTCTACCCAGTTTGTGAGCAGCAGGTCAAGAAAAGCGCCCCCCCCTAGTTGGCTCCTCTAGCACTTGCGCCAGGAAATTGTCCCCTATGCTTTCCAAAAACTTCCTGGAGTGTCTATGCACCGCTGTATTGCTCTCCCAGGAGATATCAGGAAAATTAAAGTCACCCATGAGAATCAGGGCATGCGATCTAGTACCTTCCGTGAGCTGCTGGAAGAAAGCCTCATCTACCTCATCCCCCTGGTCTGGTGGTCTATAGCAGACTCCCACCACTACATCACTCTTGTTGCACACACTTCTAAACTTAATCCAGAGACACTCAAGTTTTTCTACAGTTTCGTACCAGAGCTCTGAGCAGTCATACTGCTCCCTTACATACAGTGCTACTCCCCCACTTTTTCTGCCCTGCCTATCCTTCCTGAACAGTTTATAACCATCCATGACAGTACTCCAGTCATGTGAGTTATCCCACCAAGTCTCTGTTATTCCAATCACGTCGTAGTTCCTTGACATCACCAGGACCTCCAGTTCTCCCTGCTTGTTTCCAAGGCTTTGTGCATTTGTATATAAGCACTTGAGATAACCTGTTGATCGCCCCTCATTCCCAGTATGAGGCAGGAGCCCACCCCTCACAGACATTCCTGCCTGTGCTTCCTCCCGGTATTCCGCTTTCCCACTTACCTCAGGGCTTTGGTCTCCTTCCCCCGGTGAACCTAGTTTAAAGCTCTCCTCACTAGGTTAGCCAGCCTGCTGGCAAAGATGCTCTTCCCTCTCTTCGTAAGATGGAGCCCGTCTCTGCCCAGATATATTAGAATTGGAAAAAGTACAGAGAAGGTCAACAAAAATGAGTAGGGATATGGAGCAGCTTCCAAATGAAGAGAGAGAGGGGAATAAAAGACAGGGACTTCTCAGTTTAGAATAGAGATGGCTAAGCAGGGGTATAATAGAGGTCTATAAAATCATGAATGTTGTGGAGAAAGTGAATAGGGAAGTGTTATTTATCTCTTTACATAACACAAGAACCAGAGGTCACTGAATGAAATTAATAGGCAGTTGGTTTAAAATAAACAAAAGGATGCACAACACACCGTCAATCTGTGGAACTTGTTGCCAGGGGATATTGTTAAGGCCGAAAGTATAACTGGGGTAAAAAAAGAATGAGAGAAGTTCATGGAGGATAGGCCAATGAATAGCTGTTAGCCAAGACTGTCAAGGATGCAACCCATGCTCTGCATGTCTTAAACCTCTGACTACCAGAAGCTGGGATTGGATGACAGGGGATGGAACATGCAATGACTTCCCTGTTCAGTTCATTCCCTCTGAAGCCTGTAGCACAGGCCACAGTCAGAAGACAGGATACTAGGCTAGATGGACCATTGTTCTGATGTGCTGAGTAGCATAATTAGGTTTAGCTGTCTTAATTGAATTGAGAGTTAGTGCCACAGAACACACACAGTAAAAGAATAATAAAGAGAACAAAATCAGAATACACAACAAAGAAATGTATATAATAGAAGGAAGTTAAAAAATGTAAATGAACAGACAATAAGTAAAGTGACTGTAAAGCATCCTTCCCCTCCGCTGGGCAAGCCCTAACTCAGTAATTTGATCTAATATCATGTAAAATAAGCACTGTATGTGAGAAGCTGCTACAGACAAATCATTATTTATCATCCACACAGTACATTCAAATACGTAATTGAAATAATTTGCTCCAAACATCTCTATTTACAAAATGTCATTCTTTCTGTGCATCAGTGTCAATACTTCAAAATAGGCAGTATTTTATACTTATATAGAAAATTTGTTCTTTTAGTGTGGCAGGCAATGAATATATCCACCAAAGCAAAGTGCACTTTTCTTACAATACTGATTTTGCTCTCTTGTTTGTGTTGCCTGATAAATGTTGACATCTGGTATACTACTAAAATCATGCAGCAAATAATTTGGAAGGTGTTTGAAGATCTCTGGTAGATCATTTCCTGCTGCATTTTCTAGTATGTTGATGTTCTTCAGTTGGACAGGACCAAGCTATATGCACATTGTCACATTTAATTTATTTATACCTCTGGCTGTTGTGATCATTTTCGATTCTAGCTGGTGACCAATGTATACCTTGTAGAACCTTGTACGATATGAGTTTTATTTCGCTTCTCTAGCAAATTCATGAAGAGACCTTAGTGTTCACCTTCACAGTTTTTCTGAAAAGGTCACTTGTAAGTCCTATCCCCATTTCAATTTTAAGTTATCCAAACTGGGAATTGGACATGCTTGCTGTAATATAACACTATAGGATATTATAGTGTATAACACTATAGGATATTATTTATAGATATTAAATGTAAACTATAAGTAATTTTGAAAAGAGAAGAGGTTAGAAATGGCAGAATTGCATTATTCAGCAAATGTTGATTCATCTTGTTTTATTTACTCTTATGAGAGTTAGGCAAACAATATACATTTTACACAAAGTAATGGAGTAAAGGTCAACAAGTTACAAATTTTGCAACTGATTTTCCATGTGGCGTGTTTCTAATGGTTGTCTAGAAGGACATTTAATAGCAACTTTTGGAAATGTTGCCCTAGAACTAAGCAACTTGGGAGCCTAAGTCCTATTTTCAAGCAAATTAGAGGGACAAATGCATGTACACTTCTGAAAATATCGTTCATAATAAATAATATTCTGAAACCCTGAGTGTGGATCCTGATTGAAAGCCTCCAAGAAGTCAGCATTTTCATGTTTTTAACCATCTCCCCCTAAATATAATAAATCCAAACTTTTACACACTCCCTGAAAAATCTCACTTTGTTCTTCAAAGTTTTTACTTTTTACCTTCTCAATTGCTTTTTAATTAATAAATAAAATAATATCTAGTAATCTATAGAAAGAATACAAATATAGAGGTTCAAAGTTTTTAGTCTGACTGTTTTAACAATAAAGGTCAAAGTAAGAATTTACCTATATTTATAACAAAATCAGCCTTGCTGCGATAGTTAACAAATCGGCAAAGTCACTGTGTTTTTCCACTAGTCTTTTTCAGGTATTTGATGCAAGCAGATCATGTGGTACTCACATCACTCCACTGTCCCAGTATCATCTAGATCAGTGGTTCCCAAACTTGTTCCGCTGCTTGTGCAGGGAAAGCCCCTGCCCGGCCGGGCCGGTTTGCTTACCTGCCACATCCGCAAATTCGGCCAATCGCCCTCCCAGTGGCCACGGTTCACTGCTCCAGGCCAGTGGGAGTTGCTGGACTAGGCGCGGGCCGAGGGAGCCACTGATCTAGATTACTTTTCCCACTGGTATACCTTTCATCCAGTTCAAGCCAAGGTTGGAGTTTTCACTTGCCATAATAGTGCTGTTTTTCTTCTTTGTCAGGAAAAAGAATCACAAATCTCCCCATATGGACATCTGTTGCTTTTAAAAATATTTATTATTATTGATTTATATATAGTAAATACATAATTTAGAGAATCAGTAAATCAGTCATATAATTTTCAAAATAGGTGCTAGGTCTTATTTCTATTAGCTTGGGAATTTGGGGCTTTCTCAAAACAAATTTAGAAGATCTCCAGTATTTCAAAACAAACAAACAAAAACATTGACAATTTGGGAGTTGCTGTGAGGGGAAGGTCGGAAATCTTTTGGACATACTATAACAACTAGTGCCAGATTCTCAGCAGGTGGAAATCAATATAGCTCTACTGACTTCAGTGACTTGAAACCAATTTATACCTGTTGAGATGGGGGTTGCCAACCCCCCAGGATTGTCCTGGAATCCACAGGAATTAAAGATTAATCTTTAATTAAAGATTATGTCATGTGATGAAACCTCCAGGAATACGGCCAACCAAAATTGGCAAGCCTCATTGAGGATTTATACTTTGTATTCTTTTTCCATAGTTACCGAAAGTAGCCTCTAGTCAAAAATCAGTAAATGAAAATCATCACTTTAAAATCATCACTATGTTGCTTAGAGATTAGAATTAAATTGCTACATTGTATATGGTTGATAAACATAGATGCCTTATTTGTTGTTCACTAACTGGTGTCTTTATAATGTTGCAAAATGTTAATACCTTCTGTATTCTGCAACATTAAACATTTATCAGATTCCAAATGATAAGGAAATAGCTGCAGATCCAACCTTCAGAGTGGATATAAATAGCAAACAAGTAGTGCTGGTTAATTAACTTATGAAGTTTACACAACTTTTAAATGCTTTAAAGAAAGGCAAATCACCTTTAAAGCTAACAAGATCATTGCCTTATTAAAAAATCATTCATTACTGAATTCTAATAGCAGCATTTGTCATGAGAAAATTTCTATTCCTGGTGAGCAATCATAAATTGTACCATTAATATGAATAATATCTATTCAACTTCCTCTTAAATATTTAAAAAGTTCTACCATTAAATTCTTAAAATAGTTTCTTTATCTTATTTTTCTGCAATGTACCGATCTGGTATTGTAACAGAGGAGGTGAAAAATCAATGGATAAAGTCAAATATTAAGAGAGTTCTGAATAACATGGGCTCAAAGTTCAAAATCCATTGTAATTCTGTTTGGCATTAGATTAAAAAAAGAATATCCTTGTGTTTTCTTAGTCTATATAAGAACTGATGATCCTTCCCCAAAAGAAGTACATTTAAAATGTACAGGAAGTAGTGGAATTGTATTACGGAAGCACCTAGCATGCCCCTATACTTAAAAGATGTATCAGCACTTCCTTCGTGATTTCTGTTTCTCATGGGTTTGTAACTCAGCTATAAAAAGCCACTCCAGGAGGAAACTTGGAACAAAGGCCTGTGCCTCTGAGTAATTCCCCCTCCCCTACCCCACAATATCTGAAAAGGGTAGTGGGGCAGGGAGGAAGTCTTTGTCATTTTGAAATACTCAGGGGCTTATGGTCCCTTCAGATATATATTGTAAATTTCTGAAATTTGTGTTTATTTTTGTTGATGGAATGAATGCAGATGATTTTGTACAGGTCTGTTAGGCTCAAAGTGGCCAATAATGGGGTGCCCGTAATGACACTATTGATGTGATGAGAAAAATGCCTTTGATTCTCCAGTGTGAATCTATTGTGGGGCAGTGAACATGTAAACTGCACGCCAGGACAAAGACTCACTCACATGACTACTCCCCTGAAATTGGACTTCAGAAAGGTCAGTCAATGATCCTAGATTGACTTGAAATTCTTTCAAGGCAGGAAATGTCATACCCTGTTAAAACATTGTGTAGATGTATGGAGCTATAAACTTGATTACTAATTAATGTAATCTTCTTGAGCATATACTGTTGAAAGGCAATTATGAGATCTCATTAACTTGTGTATGCACATCGTATAATGAATTTTAAAGTAACCCATCAAGAGGATAAGTCAGGGGTTCACAGTCTCATCTTAGTCCTCTGAGAAGAAGAGGCCTGTGACATTGAACTGAGAACAAAGGGGCACAGGGAGTCGGCCATTTTTATTCCCATAAAGTCATTCTCTGGCAGCCATTCACATCATATTTTATATTAAAAGCAGAAGCTCCTGAACAAAGGTTAAATGAAGACCACTTAGAACGACTATTCATTTTTTTATATTTACAATATATTTTTCTCACTCTTTCTCTACAAAACTGTCTCATAGATTGAACATACTAGATTTAGTAATGTGGTTTCTGTATATTCATATTTGCCTCATTTTCTCTATGCTGTATGCTTTGTCTGGTAAATAACAAATATTATTTAATTATATTTCCCTTTGGGTCCTATTTTGTGTAATTCTCATAGCATCTCTTTGAGGCCTGTTCCCTAACAGAAAATATATATCAGAGAGAGAGAACTTTTCAGACAACTTTAACTTAGCAGAGAGGAAAATTTTGGAAACAGAATCCAGAGCATAGTTGAAGAGAAGACAGGCAGAGTCTGACAAAGTAGAATTGTGCTTCCAGGATAAAATCCTGGCTCCACTGAAGTCAATGGCAAAACACTGAAGATTTTAATAAGGCTGTGATTTTACTCTGGGAGTCTGTAAAATTCAAGCTGCATATGCATCTGATGAAGTAAGCTGTAGCTCACGAAAGCTTATGCTCAAATAAATTGGTTAGTCTCTAAGGTGCCACAAGTACTCCTTTTCTTTTTGCAAATACAGACTAACACAGCTGCTACTTTGAAACCTGTCACTAAATTACTGTTGCACAGCTAAGTAGTGGCTTCAGCAACTTTCCGCTGCTGTATATCGGGTAATAACTTCCTGGAGTTATGAAGATTAAAAATAAACTCGCTATTTATCATGCAATAAGCAATTCAGCACATAATGGATAAATCCTTCTGGTTCCATCATAGTCTGCTTTCATCTGGTAAAACCTATAAGAAGATCACTTGCTGAAATCCCCAATTATTTTTTTTTTAATGAAAACACATTGTTGTTTTTTCCTTCCAAACGAATTTAGATGGTATTTTTGATTGTGGTTCTCCTGGAAACATGATAGTCTGTAGAACAGTGTCTCCATAGAAAAGAAAACAGTCATAGTATTGGAATATCCAACATTATGTCTCAATGTTTATTTCAAGAATTTATTATAAAAAATATCTGAACTTTTTGCTTGATTTTGTACGTTATGGGCCATATTTAGCGATGCACCCTAGTGACGCAAGTGTGATTATAACTGAGCAGAATTTGGCCAAATATATGAAGTGAAAGTAATATGTGAAAATTATTTTCTCATTTAGAGTAAGCAATTGTGGTCCAAATTCTGCCTTTGGCATGCACAGAGCCCACTGAAATCTTTGGGAGTGGCACACACTTTAAGGACTAAATTTGGGCCTTTGACAATAGTGTTGAATATTATTCACATATATAATATTGTAATTCAAATCTGGACAAACTGGAGAAATGGTCTGAAGTAAATAGGATGAAATCCAATAAGGACAAATGCAAAATACTCCAATTAGGAAGAAACAGTTGCACGCATACAAAATGGGAAATGACTACCTAGGAAGGAGAACTGCAGAAAGGGATCTGGGGGTCATAGTGGACTACAAGCTAAGTATGAGTCAACAGTGTAACGCTCTCTTTCAAAAAAACTGAACATCATTCTGGGATGTATTAGCAGAAGTGTTGTATGCAAGACACAAGAAGTAATTCTGTTCTGTTCTGTTCTGTCCTCACTGACTAGGCCTCAACTGAAGTATTGTGTCCAGTTCTGGGCGGCACATTTCAGGGAAGATGTGGACAAACTGGAGAAAGTCAGAGAAGAGCAACAAAAATGATTAAAGGTCTATGACCTCTGAGGGAAGATTGAAAAAATTGGGTTTGTTTAGTTTGGAAAGGAGAAGACTGAGAGGGTGTATGATAACAGTTTTCAAGTACATAAAAGTCGTTACAAGGAGGAGGGAGAAAAATTGTTCTTAACCACTGAGGATAGGACAAGAAGCAGTGGGCTTAAATTGCAGCAAGCGAAGTTTAAGGTAAACATTAGGAAAAACTTCCTAACTGTCAGGATAGTTAAGCACTGGAATAAAATACCTAGGGAGGTTGCGGAATCTCCATCATTGGAGATTTTTTAAGAGCAGGTTAGACAAACACCTGTCAGGGATGGTCTAGATAATACTTAGTCCTGCCATGAGTGCAGGGGACTAGACTAGATGATTTCTTGAGGTCCCTTCCAGTCCTATGATTCTATGATTTACTTGTTAGCCTGAAAAGGGATTTGTGGAATATTCTGTGTAACATGTGTGTGTTTTTCACAGTGCAAAAGCCCATACTATGCAGAAAGACTTTGATTTCATCCCTTATGCATTTGTATGCAGATTTCTCTTGTATATAAGATTGTATGTAGTTGTAATTTGTTTTGGTCTTTTTTACTGATTCAGGCTTCGTTTTCATGGTTTTTGTTTTTAATTCCTTTTTAAATTTGTTTATGAATTTACAGTTCATAAAAGGAAGGGACAAATAATACCAGCTAGATCCAGTGATGTGCTAGCAAAATATAAAATAGGGTTCCATCAAAAAAGTACTGCTTCCGTGAGGTATGTAACATTCCCTGGGTAAAATATTCTCCACTATTACCCTCTCTCCTCTAACCCTCATCTACCACAATCCACCATATTCTCAGTTCTGCTTATCACTTAGAATATTGCTTATGTGTTCTTTCCTTCCATCTCTCATCTCTTAATCCTTCCACACATCACATCAGTACCTCTTGACCATATTGCTTTCTCCTTCTACTATCTTACTTGAGGCTTCTAAAAGTGTTCCTTGGCCATTCTGCAGACTGTTCCTCACAGTAACAGCAGCCGTGTCAAGTGGGTTGTCCTGCAGATTGTGACTGAGGTGGTTGATTAGGTAGGAGCAGGTGCCCTCTAGTGGTGGGCTAAGTGGTCAGTTTGAAAACGGCTTCCCATGATTCTTGAGGTGGAAAAGTGTCTCTTGGCTACAGAAGGTCTCCCTCAGGTACTGTGAGAGATTGAGGACCAGATCTTGCACAGGATGATGGGGATAGGGATTCAGGGTGAAGGAAAGGGGGAGTGAGACTCCAGCTTCTGTTATCAATTGAAGACAATATTCTGGCTCTAAAAATAGATAACATCAACTGCTTCAAAGGCAGGAATAATCCGACTGTAAAGGCTGAATCATTGTCTCTCAGCAGTAACCTTAATAAAGTAAGTGATGTTTTGTTTATAATGAACTGGAATGTATTACTCTTCCAAATAGAGTAAGTAATATGATATATTACAAACATTTCATTCAAATGTAACCCTTTACTTGATGCATGTTGTTTATGAACCAATAAGAATATATGTGAATATGCTGAACATTTTTAAAAAATGAATTAACATGTAAGCCAATTCCAGCCTATGTATTGTTTATGGAAAATATTATTCACTTTTTAATATTTGGAATTTGCTGTGATTTTTTTCTGTTCCTGATTGAGGTGACTGGATTATTTCTGCCTCAAGCTGAAATGAATTGAATTCAAACTTAAAATGTAATCTTTCTTTAATAACTCTTACATTGAATCCATATTTTCATCTTCTGCATACATTTTATCTGAACAAAGTTGCCCTCATACGAATGTGCATGGAAAATGAACAAAAAAGGGTGAGAAGGTGGTGGAATCCAGATGTGATTTAGAATTCATTAGAATGTTCATGAATGTTTTTCCTTGCTATTCTCCCACTTCTAATCAGAACATACCATTTTGTATACTATGTCTTTATTGCATTAGAATATTCTCCGATCTTTTCATATTAGAGCATAGCATTTTCTCATTCACTTTTTGACCCCAATGCTCAATGAGCAGACATCTTTGTTGAGATATTCACGATAATGTCTAGCTGTTTCACCATAGTGATTAAAACTACTTCAAAACCTGTCAGTATGCATGAGTTATTTAAATTGTTCTGTCCAGTTTGCATTATTTATACCCTTTGTGTGTCAAAAACTGCAGATTTTCCTTAATTTGTGGTGCTTTTGTGGTGTCTGAATGTCTGTAAGTAACTAGAATTTCACTTATGCCATTCTAATAATTTTAACTGCTGCCATTATGCTCTCACTTTGCTTCTGAAACTTCACTTTACTTATGCCATTATGTTTTATCATGTCAAGGCCCACACAGTAGCTTGCTGTTTAGTGGTTCAGAGATTAATGCTAGCAGATGATCTTTAATCTACATAACTGTCTAGACACAAAACTGATTATATGAAACACTGCTCTCTTATGTTAAGACAGTGCATATTTGAATGTACCTAGATAAAACGAGTTAGAAACTCAAGCTCTGTTAAATCTATGATTGTTTCCTGTGGGAACATGGGAATTGCCATACTAGATCAGACTGGTGACCAATCTAGCCTCAGATCTCGATTCTTCAGATAAAAGTATAAAATTTCATAATGGAAAAAATTTAATTATTTTCCCATGGGGGAAGTGTCTTCCTAAACACAAGCAGTTAGTAGCCAGCCTATGTATTGATAGTTTATATCCCTTAGAATTCTGTATCTAATCTAATCTATCTATAGATGTTTTAACAGTGTTATGCATATCATAGAAGCATAGAAGATTAGGGTTGGAAGAGACCTCAGGAGGTCATCCAGTCCACCCCTCTGCTCAAAGCAGGACCAACACCAACTAAATCATCCCAGCTAGGGCTTTGTCAAGCTGGGCCTTAAAAACCTCTAAGGAAGGAGATTCCACCACCTCCCTAAGTAACCCATTCAAATCCCCCCTCACTCTTCTCTTCTACAGACTAAATAAGCCTAGTTCCCTCAGCATCTCCTCACTAGTCATGTGCCCCAAACCCCTAATCATTTTTGTTGCCCTCCGCTGGACTCTCTCCAATTTGTCCACATCCTTTCTGTAGTGGAGGGCCCAAAACTGGATGCAATACTCCAGATGTGGCCTCACCAGTGCTGCATAGATGGGAATAATAACTTCCCTCCTACTAATGCAGCCCCATATGCCATTAGACTTCTTGGCAACAAGGACACGCTGCTGATGCATATCCAGCTTCTTGTCCACTGTAATCCCCAGGTACTTTTCTGCAGAACTGCTGCTTAGCCAGTCGGTCCCCAGCTTGTAGCAATGTATGGTATTCTTCTGTCCTAAGTGCAGGATTCTGCACTTGTCCTTGTTGAACCTCATCAGATTTCTTTTGGCCAATTCCTCCAATTTGTCTAGGTCACTCTGGACCCTATACCTACCCTCCAGTTCATCTACCTCTCCCCGCAGCTTAGTGTCATCCACAAACTTGCTGAGAGTGCAATCTATCCCATCATCCAGATCATTAATAAAGATGTTGAACAAAACTGGCCCCAGGACTGACCCCCGGTATCTGCTTGATACCGGCTGCCAACTAGACATCGAGCTGTTGATCACTGCCCGTTGAGCCTGACGATCTAGCCAGCTTTCTATCCACCTTATAGTCCATTCATCCAATCCATACTTTTTTAACTTGCTTGCAAGAATACATATCAAAAGCTTTGCTAAAGTCAAGATATATCACATCCGCCACTTCCCCCATATCCACAGAGCTAGTTATCTCATCATAGAAAGCAATCAGGTTGGTCAGGCATGACTTTGCCCTTGGTGATTCCATGTTGACTGTTCCTGATTACCTCCCTCTCCTCCAAGTGCTTCAAAAATGGATTCCTGCATGATTTTTCCAGGGACTAAGGTAAGGCTGACTGGTCTGTAGTTTCCCAGATTCTCCTTCTTCCCTTTTTTATGTGTGTCATAATTTTTTTTAAATCCCATTAAACACTTTTTGTCTCTTTGTTGAAATCAATTTGTTGTGTTAAATTCCACAGATTAATTGTGGCATAGGTCTTAATTTGGGAAGGATATTAAAAAAAATTTTGCTTTTTGATTTGACTGGTTGTCTCCTAGTTTTTGTATTATGAGAAGGGGTAGAGGAATGCCCAGTTTACACTGTCCATATACCATTCATTATTTTATTATTTTGTATATCACTGTCAATGTGCCTCCTCTCTAAACTAAACCAAACCATTTTAAACTTTTCAATTTCTTCTCTTACGAAAGCATTTCCAAGCCTCTTACGATTTTTGTCACTCTTTTCTGACTGCTTCTTATTTCCTTTGTGTCCTTTTTGAGATGAAGTGACCTGGACCAAAAACAGCATTCAAGGTAAGTGCAAATCATCAATGTATAGAAGGACTCTCTGTGTGTGTGTGTATATACACACACAGATACATGTATATACCCACCCATCACCCTGACACATTGTATAACTATCTTCATTGAACTGTCCGTGGTGATGTTTAGGTCTCTTTTCTGGATGATTACAGTTAATTGAGAACCTATGAATATATTTTGAGTAAATTGTTCATTTTTAATTTAAATGATGTTGCACTTATCTGAAGTGCATTTCATCTGTTGTCATGTTGCCTAGTTGCTTAGTTCCACAGCCTTCTGTAGCTCTTATTTATAGGTATTTCCCATAGATTATCCTGTCTCTATCTGTTAACATAAGAAGAATTTATCTCAAGGGCAAAAGGTCTGATTTCATTTCTAGGTTTTCTGTTCATTAATGCCTCAGAAAAGCCCTACACTCTTGACAAAGAGGAATAATCTTTGAAGTCATGTAAATAAAAATTCATGACTAAAGGTTTTGGGTTTGGTACAAACTGTTACATGGGATTGCCCACATATTCTCTGATGATCATGGGAGAGCTAAGGTCCGCTGCTCTTGCATAGAGTGTAAAGGAATGTTGCACCAAGTATTCTGATGTGAAAGTGACTGATGTTTGCTATGCCAGGACATCTTTGGACAGTTCACATTCTGCATTTAGATGACAACATCAGAAGAGGGAATACTGAAGCCCTACTGCACATATACACATAACTGACAACCAGCCATGTCCTACATGTGCCTGGGTATGATCACTCAGCCAAAAATGGCAAATTGGAATGCACTGTACTTTACTGATTCCAACTGGCAGAGTATAGGAAATATATTATTGAGCATCCAATTTTCTTCCAGCAGGAGATATTCCTTGGTCTCGGAGAGTGTATGTTCTCTCCCCAATTAATCTCTAGCCATTTAATTGCTAAACATGCTAAAATGTGTGGACTAGTTAGACCTCAAAGGACTGATATGAAGACTCACTGGAAAGCTAATTTTTCTGCCAGGCCTGAAATCTGAATTTCAATGAGAGCTTGGAAATTGTTACCTTTGAAAATGTGTACAAGAGGCATTTGGAGATTCCTCATGTGTCTCTGCATGACTCAGTATGTGAAATACTTTTTCTAGGTCTGGACAATGAGCTATCAAAGCTTTCTTACATGTATCTATCTAGTCACGGCAACAAAATAAGGGCTAAAATGTTTAGCCACAGCCCTCCACTGGGGGCGGAGGGAGGAAAGAACTGTGGAGCTGCACTATCTTACCCCCACCAACCTCACCTCCAGAAATAACTTTGGTAGGGTGATATTGTATTCTGTTAAGCAGTTTTAACAGGAAAACCTAATGATTTGGCCCTGTATCTTTATTGTTTGGAGGTTTTGCTAGTGACAATGAGACCTATATAAAAATCTAGAAACACCTATGGAACAATTTGAGAAAAAGACACTTTTCTCAGATATTTCCCTTTCCCTCCCTCAAGCACTCTTTGTTACTCTGAGATGCATTTACCATGCAGCTCTGCCTGCAGCACTGCTTGTGCAGGTAGGTTAAAATGGATTTTGCAGATGAATGTATGAATACTTAGTTTTAAAATAATTTATTTTAATGCAAAAATGTGCACAACATAATTATAGAAGTTTGTTTTTCCATCAGTAAATAGAACTCTTTTCTATTAAGAACTATATTTGCTAAAGGTTTTATAGCTACTCCTCATTAATATATTTTGCTCTTTCTGTTAAATCCTAGTTGATGTGAATTTCTGCTGACTGGACTTTTCACATGGGTACAAAATAAATTGTGCTTGATATAAAATTTATCTGGATGAACTGTTCTAAATTATTTCAGTGAGTCAAATGATCAAAATTTAATGGGTCACTTGAGGTTCTATTGAGATTAGTGCATCCAAACAAATTTGTTTTTCAGGGTTCATATGCCCTTTGTGGAACTATTAACTTGAAATCACTAGGAAGTCTGGCAAATTCATTTATGAAGAAGCTCAATTTTCCACTTGGAGGAGAAACTCTTGGCAGGTATATTTGAAAATGTATCCTGTAAGAGATGAATGGGTACCCTAATATGAAATACTTCAGAATGCCCAGAGATTAGACAAAGAAGTACCCAGTTATCCTTATTTTTCTAGACCGGGTTGTTCTTCTCCCTTATATTTCTTCGCCACCCAATAAGATTGGACAGAAGAAATGCAATACATAACAGGTTTAGTACTGTACATGATACAAAATATATTCTATATTAAACCGTAGCTTTATATCAACTATCTTTTTCAATGCCATATGATATTGGCAAAAATCCTCTGATACCCTTGAGTCTTGTCCTGAATTTACACACTTTCACCAATAAATTTTTAAAGATCCCACCATCATGCTTGAAGTAGCAAGTCTACTGAGTTGGGCCCTAAGTTGTGAAACTTCCTGCCTCCATTTGTACTTGTCCTAACTCTTAGTAAAACTTTGTTTATCAATGGTCAGAGAGACCAACCTCAAAGTCCGAGCTGGTTTAAGCAAATCCTGGGCCTCCAGCAAAAGTTTTATGGTTGGGCATCCAGAATACAAGAGCTGATTCAGTGTGTGATCTCCTCCACTTCATTGCCCTAAATTCCCATGCATTGTGGCCTGGAGGGGGGATGGAGACTGAGCCCTGAGATACTGACTGGAGGTTTCTCACTGAACAAAAAGGGACAGGAGAAATTTGGAAGGTAGCCTCCGCCACAGACATGAAAAAAGAGATGTCCAGATTGCACAGCAGGCTCAAGTTATTATCACAACGGAGCACTCAGTGAGCACAAAGCAACATATAGTACACACCATATGGCAGTGGAGCAAAAGCAATAAACTGGTATCATTTCAGCCTTTTCCTGCTAACCTAGGACTGAGGCTATGGTTAGTGAATGGGCAGGCTTGTAAACCAGGTTTGTAGTATTATCTGAACCAGCCCTGCTTAATAGGCTGATGCCCTTCCTAACCTTAGTGTAATCCCACAGACTTCTGCAAAAATCTAACCTTAGCCTCAACCTTCTAACTTGTCCCATCCCCAGACCTATCCCATGTCCTCAAACCGTATTGAAGACTAATCCTAGCCCAATGTCCATAGTTTGGCTGCAACCTCTGCTTAGTTTGGTTACTCAAAATCATTTCAACCCTTGACCTCATGAACTTGCACAGACCTTTACTGTAGCCCAGGCCTGCAATTTTGTCCCATCGGCACCCATCTCATGGAGCCCAGGCTTACTTTTGGTACTGTTCAGTCAGTTAGGTTTGACATCCACTTTTGCTTCCAGGCTAGGATTACTGTTGGGACTGACTTGTGAGCCCAGGGTCAGAGACAGTTCTTGGCCTCGTTAGTATGCTGTGGCAAAGAGTTCCACACCTTAATTGTCAATTCTGTTAATAATAATAAATATATGTAATTCAAAGTTTAAAGTGTGTTGCCTTTCAATTTAGTTAATTACCAGATGTATAGATTAATGGAGTTTAAGGCTAGAAGGGAACATTAAATTATCTAGTCAGTCCTGTATATTACAGGTCATTAAATGTCATCCAGTTACCCCTGTACTGAGCCCAATAACTTATAGTTGACTAAAGCATATCTCTCAGACAGGCACCCACTCTTGAGCTGAAGACATCAAGAGATGGGAAGTCTATCACTTCCCTGAGTAGTTTGTTCCATGGTTAAAAAAATTGTACCTAATTTCTAACTGGTCTGGCTTCAGCTTTCGACATTTGTTCTTGTTATGTCTTTCTCTTCTAGATTAGAGAGCCCTTAGAGCCCAGTATTGTCTCCACATGAAGGTTGTTATGCACTATAATCAATCACCTCTCAGTCCTCTTTTTGATAAGTTAAAAGACTGAACTACTTAAGTCTCTCACTGTAAAACATTTCTTCAGGCATTTGCTTATTTTTATGGCTCTTTTTTGCGCCCTCTCCAGTTTTTCAATATCCTTTAAAAAATATGGTCACCAGAACTGGATGCAATATTCCAGAGGTAAAATCACCTTCCTACCCCTATTCACTACTCCCCTGTTTAAAAATTCAGGGATTGCATTAGCCTTTTTTGACATGACTTCCCACTAGCAGCTCATGTTCAGTTGCTTGTCCACTATGACCCCAAAATCCTTTTCAGAGTCACTACTTTCCAGCGTATAACTGCCCACCGTGTAGATATAGTGGGTCTACGTTCCTTGTTCTTTGGTGTATATCTGTGCATTTGGCTGTATTAAAACACATTTTGTTTTAATGGGCCTAGCTTGCCAAGTGATCCAGATTGCACTGTATGACGGTCCTGTCCTCCACATTATTTACCCTTGAATGTCCCTTTGTTCTCATAGTATAAAAGGATATATAGGAGTATCCAATTTCTCTTCTCTATACCATCTGTGATATCATTAAGGTACTCTTAATCCATTTAAACGTAAGCACAGACAATCCAATACTCTGAAGCTTTAAGGTGGTTGGTCATAATAGATCTTTCTGTGCCATCATGGTGAGATTTGCAAGCTAACATGTTTTTAAGAAGTCATTAAAAAAGATAGCTGATTTATTGCACATCCCCAGTGAAAACAGGTTTACATTTATCAATGACATATGCCAAATGTAATCTGCTTTAGATTGGTGTAGCCCATGCTGAAAAATATGCTGGTGTGAGGAGGACTGTATCGGGAAGCTCTCGCAAACAGGATAATTTCTAGGGTACATTTTATATATTTGATGGTCTAAAAATATACTAGGGCTTTCAATGTTTGTGCAGAAATATCTCTTTTGTATTGGTCCCAGGATATGTGTTAACTACTTATTCTAAACAATCTGAAAGCCCCTTTGTATTTACCTGTGATACTCGGAAGCTCGTTCTATACTACATACATTCTTCGGTATAAGTACGTCGCTCAGGGGTGTGAGAAATCCACATCCCTGAGTGACGTGGTTATACTGACCTTAACGCCCTATGTAGACAGCACTATGTCTGTGGGAGGGTTTCTCCCGCCAACATAGCTACTACCTCTCGCAGAAGTGGACTTATTAAAACAACAGGACAGCCTTTGGCTTACAGCATCTTCACCAGGTGCGTTACAGCAGCGCAGCTGCATTGGTGCGGCTGTGCTGATATAAGTTTGTAGCGTAGACCTGCCCTGAGTACCTTTCCCAGACCTGAAGAAGAGCTCTGTGTAGCTCAAAACGTTGTCTCTCTCACAAACAGAAGTTGGTCCAATAAAAGATATCACCTTACTCACCTTGTCTCATGAAATGCACTGTAGTGCAGTTAAAAACTCAAATTCTAAAGGAGAAAAAAAAGAGAATTGAAAAATATGGAGAGGGCCACAGAACTAAAGAATAATTTATTTCCAAACTTTATCCTGTCATATGTAGCATAGAATCTTCAAAAGCAGTTAACATTGGCCTAATTTTGGTCCAGTTGAAGTCAACAGGAAAACTATTATTGACTCCATCGGCAGCAGAGTTAGGTCAGTGCCGAATGCTTATGAAAATCCTATCCAAGGTATTTTAAAATAGATCTTTCCTATAAGCCAGGAGTGCTATCATATAAAGTAGCACAAATCTGGATATAGAGAATAGGAATTAGTTATATCAATTTCAACAAATCTCTAGCTTCTGCTCTAGGTATCTACTCTGGATCTGCTACTGCATATTAGGATCTTTAGATGTATTTGTACATATTTTTGTATGAATCACTTGTAGAGGCAAGTGGTGGTTTGTTTATGAAGAAAAAGAAAGATAAGGAAGACAGAGGATAGAGCTCAGATTGAGGTGATGCAATGCTACAAAAATAATCAAAAAGACTGTATCCTTGTAAACAACTTTTCCTTTTGTTTTAATAAAAATAGATGGTATCTTTAGATTTTTTTCCAATAGAAGGTTGAAAATGTACTATTGTCAACAAACTTAGTTTCTTTGCAGCCAAGATGGCGGACAATATTTGAAGGGCTGCACAGGGCACATACTATTTTAGTTCTCCCTAGACACTTTTTTTTTGATAAGTTGAAGCAGCCTCTGAAGACCACTACAAAAAAAAAAAAAAAAAGCATTCATCATGCAAGGGAGTCAGTTCCAATTCACTATGATGCTCTTTGCCCTGGAAAATGGGCCCATAGTTTTTCAGCATTTGATGAATGAGGTACTTAGGGGAATGACCTACAGCAAGTGTTGTGTTTATTGGGGCAGTATTATTGCATTTCCAAAATCTATTAAGGAGCATTAACTGATCTGGAAAGATATTTCAAAGGTGAAAAATATCCTAGATTAACATGTAAGACAAAGTTGAATGCTTTACTCAGAGTGAAATTCATTTCCACTCACTATGAGGTTGCAAATCTAGAAGACATCATTGTCCTTGAAAAGTAATTCTGTACTAAATTTCAACGTGGCCACAACATTTTTAGCTGAAGCACTGGTTGTTTTTTGGGCATTTC
The DNA here is from genome assembly GCF_965140295.1 of Lepidochelys olivacea. Lineage (NCBI taxonomy): Eukaryota > Metazoa > Chordata > Testudines > Cheloniidae > Lepidochelys > Lepidochelys olivacea. Next base: position 49,704,750 of record NC_140421.1, on the reverse strand, counting down.
ATGGTTTCACTTGAGACTTCATGCTGCTTTAGAAGGAAATGCTTCAAATGAAAGCTGACCTCTTAGCACAGTGAGGATGTTAACTTCTCATGGGAGGAATTGCATGACAAAGAGATTAACCCTCTTCTGCATTTTCAGTGTCACTTAGTGATGTTCATGGATACAGACTGCACTAGACAACTTTATTTTCTCAAAAGTACCTCAGAAGTGATATTGCAGAGACTGGAGGCCCTGGCCAGAGGGCAAAGTTGATAGAATTGTTGCTGCTTTGAAGGAAGATTGAAAGACACTTTTCCCCTTTGCCATAGGATAATTCATATGATACAAAATACGATAGTCTTAGAGAAGCACAAACCACAAATTTAACAAGGTAAACAAAGAAAAGATATTAGAATACAGCTCTGTCTGTGACCCTTTTGTCACATTTATTGCCTGACGAAGAAGAGGATTTGTCTGGCAGTCTCCATATTTAGCCTTGGTTCATGTGTCAGCCTTGACGTCACTAGGAAAAATGGTGTGTTCTTAGCTTATGCTAGCCAACATGTGACAAGTAACATTCAGTAAAATCCTGAAGACAAGGCAGTTTGTGTTTTAGGATGAGATAAATCCTAGGCTCCTCCATAGTCTTTACTCAACCTGCTGTCATATGTGAAAACTCAAACTGCCTTGAATTCATTAGGAATTTTCCTCACATTAATTGCCTTGTGTTAACTAACATGAGGTAAGAACACCCTTTTTTCCTAGTGGATATGCACCCTTGGAGAATAGATGTGCCTGAGAAAGTTGTCTCCCTGCAGTAAACACTGAGCAGTTTATTACTTCTTTTTGCTCTTTTTTTCACTATTTTTTTCCTGTCTGTTGGTTGTTGTGGGGTGTGTGTGTGTGTGTGTTTGTGTTGATTTTGATCTTTAGAAAAAGAAAATGGAAAATATAAGGAGACACATAGGTGTGCCATGAAAACTCTTCTTGTGTTGCTAAATGTGTACTGTTTTATATTACTACAGAAAATGGTTTTATGCTACTGGTTTATTGAAAAGACAGATTAAATGAAATACTCCGATCTAATGTGAAACTACGCTTGCAGAGTATCTTTAAACAGTTGTTCGACATAATCAGGTAATAAAATGCCCACTATCAGTCAGTTGTGTCTCTACCCACCACTCTGAAAATTTATCTCTGGTGAAAAATTGATATGCAGATATTCTCAAAATGAAATTTCAGAAACAGTGAATTGACATTTTTGGCTCTGAAATGTCATTGGCAGATATAACCAGTCCAGCAAGACTGTGATTCCAGAAAAGGTTGCAAGTTATTCTAAGAGCAGAGAGGAATATATTGCAGCCCATGAACTGTGCTTGCCCTGTGTTTTTTTTTAACACTGATCAGAGTAAGTAAACGGAAATAAACAGTTTGTGTGTGTGTGTGTCCCCGGCAAAAAAAAAAGGGGGGGGGGTGAGAGAGCCTGGATTTGTGCTGGACATGGCCCACCTTGATTACCATGCACATTGTAGGGAGAGTGGTCACTTTGGATGAGCTATTACCAGCAGGAGAGTGAGTTTGTGAGTGTATGGGGGTGGGGGAGTGAGAAAACCTGGATTTGTGCTGGAAATGGCCCACCTCGATTATCATGCACATTGTAGGGAGAGTGGTCACTTTGGATGGGCTATTACCAGCAGGAGAGTGAGTTTGTGTGTGTGGTTTTTGGAGGGGGGTGAGGGGGTGAGAGAACCTGGATTTGTGCAGGAAATGGCCCACCTTGATTATCATGCACATTGTGAAGAGAGTTGTCACTTTGGATGGGCTATTACCAGCAGGAGAGTGAGTTTGTGTGTGGGGGGGTGGAGGGTGAGAAAACCTGGATTTGTGCTGGAAATGGCCCAACTTGATGATCACTTTAGATAAGCTATTACCAGCAGGAGAGTGGGGTGGGAGGAGGTATTGTTTCATGATCTCTGTGTGTATATAATGTCTGCTGCAGTTTCCACGGTATGCATCCGATGAAGTGAGCTGTTGCTCACGAAAGCTCATGCTCAAATAAATTGGTTAGTCTCTAAGGTGCCACAAGTACTCCTTTTCTTTTTGCGAAATATGAGAGAATTTTAAATTTATTTTCATTTTAACAGAAAAAGAAGCAGTGAAAAATGTCCATCTGTTAGAATAGATTAAATCAAAATAATTCAAGTTTAGAACAATTCATATTCTATTCTTTGCACACAATATAGATTTAAATACAGCACTAATAACAGTTTCAGAGTAGCAGCCGTGTTAGTTTGTATTCGCAAAAAGAAAAGGAGGACTTGTGGCACCTTAGAGACAAACAAATTTATTTGAGCATAAGCTTTCGTGAGCTACAGCTCACTTCATCGGATGCATGTTCATCCAATGAAGTGAGCTGTAGCTCACGAAAACTTATGCTCAAATAAATTGGTTAGTCTTTAAGGTGCCACAAGTCCTCCTTTTCTTTTTACTAATAACAGTATTTCTTTCTGACCATGAGTATGAATTCCTACATTGTGGAGGACAGACTAAGTTACTAGGCTGCTTTGACTTCAATTGGCTGCTCCTTATGATTAAACTGCATGTTTTCAGGTTATATTAATGCATTAATGTCTTCAATTCAGATAAACAGGAAGCTTTTAGCTAGCTTGTTTGGCTTGTACAACACAGGCAACACATATAGTTGTAATAGTCTATTTGTTTTCCTCTAGATAGTTGGACTGAAGTTGTGAGGCAGGATATTTCTTATGGGTTCTTTATGTTAGTTTTGTTTGTTTAAAAATGGAGAAAGATCATACACTATTCACCTTGATAATTTGAATAGCAAAGTACTAAACCTGAGCTTGAAGACATTAAAACAAGAGTTAGTAGTTTAGAGATGCTGGATAGCTGAGGGAATTGGCAATAGGCTATGGAGCATTTCACTTCTAGGTCACCACTTCACATCTGACACAGTTTGGTCATGGCTGAAAGTTGCTGCTGTCTCATGGCCACTTGCTGCCTTGCATAAAAAGATTTGATATTTCCAGTCCAGTTCCCAGGAGACAGGCACATCCACATCCCATATGAGAATCACAAATAGTGTTAATTAGCAACTGTGTTGTCGGTATTCTCATTAATCATGTTTTTTGTGGTACTGCTTAAGGGCCAGCCAAGAACCTGGGCACTGTACATACACAGAATAATAGATGGCCTCTGCCTCAAAGAACTTACAATCGAAACAGACCAGACAGACACAGGGCAAGGGAAGGGGTAGAACACACAAGCAGAGTGATTTATGTGATGGCAGCAAATGACATGTTAGTCTCACTTTTTTTTTTTTGAGGGGAGGGGGGAAGTTATTTAGCACAGAATGAGCTGGAAGGGAATAGGTGAGGGGGATAGGACAGGAGCAAAAAGGTAAGAGGGGCAGGCAAAGAGTGCAGCTGAGTTGAAGATACTGAGAAGAAGGGAAAGGGTTGGAGCAAACAGCCAATCAGCCCAGGGCAGAGAAAGTCAGCAGTGTCTACGTTTTTTTTTTTTACTGGAATGTTCAAACTTGGAAAAGGTCCCTGCTTTGGAATCCCTGGTCCCTGCTTTGGCTCCTAGCCCCCCAGAGCGTGTGCGCCCAGCCCCTGCACAGTATTCGATCCAGTGGCTGCTGGGGGAGAGGTGGCCCTGATTAGGCCCCAGTTTGCCCCCTTGTCAGCTGTGAAGCAGTCTCTGCTTTGACTGCTTCTGCTCCTATTTGATGAAGTCTGGCTGGCTCCTCTCTACAGTTTTCCTCCAAGGCCACATGGCAATGAGGGCTGGGGAAGGAGAAGAGGTGGCTTGAATGGGCACAGACTGAATTACTCTCATCCTTAAAGATGTTCCCTCCATCAGGGGACTGCGAGTTACTGGTAGGCCCTAAGAACGTCCCAGTGCCAACTGGCAAAGGGTTCATTGTTCTGTAATAGTAACTCCTGACAGGCCTGACAAACTCACTGTACCTAGCTCACCGCTTTCCCAGTATTTATCCATTAGAAATGTCATGTGAGGTCTTCAATAAAAGCTAGGGGTCATGCTGGTCATTAGTAACATTGTGAAATGTATGTACAAATACCATGTAATAAAAAGTCTGAATCAAGATAGTGCTGACAAACAGGTTGCTGCCAAACAAAGGATGTATATTAACCTGCCTGCCTCTGTTCAGATGTAAATTGAACTCTGAAAGCCAACACAGTGAAAGCCCCATTTACAAACAAAGTCAACAGGAGGATGTGACTTTGTTATGAAGTCAGCACATTAGGGAATAAACCCTGGGGGATTATCCTGACTCTAGGGACAAATCATGGTTTTTTGGGGGGAGGGACAGAAGAAGAAGGCAGAAGGACATCTCTTTATTCTGCACCTGAGGAAGTAATTGAGCAATATGATTACATTCATGAAAATGGAATCCCAACCTGCCCTGGTTGAAAGCATTGCAAAGGACATTTAGGAGAGATAAGACTGCTTTTAGACAGATGGTTAGACTATTAAAGTTACGTTTAGTCTCTAGAAAGCAATGTATTGATTTTCTTTTATATCTAACCTTGCTGTTTCCATTATCCTTACTCACTGTCTCTTAAATCTTGCCCTTTGATAATAAACCTATGATAGTTTTCACTCTAAATATATCTCATTGCTGTGATGTTATATAGAAGCTGATCCTCAGTTGAATCAAACAAATCTAGCGTACACTGTCCCCTTGGCAATAGCAAACCTCCTATTTCTGTGAGTAGCTAGTTACAGGGGCTGGATATCACAGGGGATCATTAAATAAAAGAGGCTCAGGGACTTGGGTGCACCTGTTAACCTGCAAAGCAAAGTGAGGCAACGTGAGTGGCAGGCAGACTTGAATTGGCAGGCAGAACACCAGTCTTACCAATCCACAATACTAAGCTCTGCACTTTCCTGAGAAACCTACTTAGGTTGGCAAGAAGTGGCTATTAACTCCAAGTATTGTGCATTTTTTTCTGTGAAATATTTTATATTATTAAGGGCAAAAAAGAGAAGTTCTTACTTTCTATATTTTAAAAATAAGGCAGTACTTGTGAAAAGTGCTCAGTTGTCATACCAATAAAATAAGTATAGTATTGGCTGGTGTTTGTTTCCCCACACTGTCTAGTCAGTGTTTTGACCTTTGCTTGTGGTCCTGGAAATCTAGTTGGTTTAAACCTTTGGGACTACTACTGAAGGGAAGGTATCTGACTTAAAGAATCATACCCACTGCTATATGGATTTGCTATTTCCCCTGCTCCATTCTCTCCCCTTCCCCATCTTCCATATATACACCTTTTAACTCTCTTTGGTCCCAGCACTCGTCTGTGACTTACCCAGGCTAAGTGCTGAGGACAGGATCATGACCTTAATGCAGACTTCACAACTCTGTCCAGTCATTCTTATATTTCTGACAGTCCTGTGATGTAATGAGGGTCCCATAGGGCAAGTGAACATGTTCCCATGTGTCCTGGAAATTTTATGTATTTCAGTGGGAGACATCATGGGGATGCTCTCTTTCCCCATGAGACCGAGCTATTTTTCAACATGTCAGTGCTGTAGAAAGAACATTGCCTGCCCGCTGGTGCTTATAGTGTTGAGCATAAGATGTACTTGAATTCTCACTTAAATCTGCTCACAGCAATAGATTCCAGACTTGAAGTTTAATTGCTACCAATTGACAAATTGGTTCCCATTGGGGCATCTACTCTTAAAAGTCCAAGAATAGGTACAGCAGGATTAGAAAGAATAAAAGTCTGCCTTACCAGCAAACCCAAGTACAGGTGCACAGGTAGTAACAGGGAGAGAAAAAGTAGTTTTGGCAGACAACTCTAAGGGCTGGTCTACATGATGCGTTAGTGCACACCAGCTGGGATGTGAATTCTAGTTGGCACCAGTGTGTACACAGTGTGGCACACAGAGTCGTGTGTAGATTCTGCAGGTGTGCACTAGAAGTTCCTTAGCATGTGTTGATGTAGTCCTGTTTCAAACAGTACTATGTCAACGTATCCTGGAGAACTTTCAGTGTGAGATATGCTGGTGCATGCTGGAATTTACACCCCTATTGGTGCACTAACACTTCATATAGACCAGCCCTTAGAGTTGTCTATCACAACTAGCTGCTTCTCTCTGTCACTGCCTGTGCACCTGTGCTTGGGTTTGCTTGTCAGGCAGACTTTAATTCTTTCTAATCCTGCTGTATCTATTCTTGAAATTTGTGTCATAGAGATAAGCCCTAAACTGCTTCTGCTCCACAAAATCCTATTTATAACATTTTACAAGAAGCTAGAGAATATATGGGAGGAGCCAACTGTAGTCATGATTTCCTCTATGCCCTTCACTAAGCAAGTATTTGTGGCTTATCTCACAAAATCAAAGTTACTGATGTCAACCGCATTTCAGTCAACATTTAGCTAAATAGATCAATCATTTGACCTGTTGTGACTCATATTGCATATTCTTACCTAGGATGCCTTCCAACTTCAGTTCAGTCACAGTGAATTTTCAGACTGATTGGAGACATTGCTATACTGTACTGTACAGTCGGCTTCTGGGGAAGTCTGAGAACCATTAACATGTGAAAGTGAACCAGCTATGAATATGGTATGGGCTCTATTATCACCAGAACTTGCCATTATTTCTGTCATTCATACGTTTTTGCCCGCCAAAGCCAAGTTATTGAACACAGTGGGCACAAAGACAAAACACTAGGAAAACCAGGAAAGTAACACTGTAGGAATCTTAAAATGATGTGATGGGGTGTGTACCTCATATGGGTGATCAAAGGGTTAATAAGAATCTGAAAGCTCAATTAACCCATCTGCATCACCTGGAGCATCTGCTAGGCTTGATTTGTTATTAGACCCAGTAGGGGAAGAGCTGCATCTTCATAAAAGAAGGAAGTGAGAGCTGTAAGGGGTCCCAGGACAGAGAAACCCAGGAGAGAGAATGTAGGGAGACCCTTAAGCCCCCCCCCCTCCCCAAAGGGCCCAGGGAAAGCCAGCTAAAGAAGGCCAGAGGGATGGAATTAATCCCTGTGGTATGCCTTGGAAACAGGCCAAGGCATAGAGAGACAGTGCTGGGAGGTCAGCATTCCAGCACAAAGAAGGAGATGAGAGGGCCTAGGGAGAAGCCAGGCCTGGGTTCCCCTGCAAGCCCTAAGGAAGGGCAAAGAAGCCTGAGCTAAGGACTGTTGAACCCACGGTGGAGCTGAAGGTAGAGGCTCAAGGATGTTCCAAGGAACAGTTCAAGAGGGAGAGAAGGATGTTGGGATGTTTTTGAACTTTTAGTTGTACTTTTATTACCAAGAAGGGTGGGACTAAAGTGTGAACTGGCTGGAGGTCTGCCTCACGAGAAGAGCCAGACCACCAACTGACCAGAGAGTTCTGCCGGCAGGGGGCACTAGGTGTGGAGAGCCTGCTATGCTACACTTACCCACACGGAGGCACACTAGCCTGGTTAGTCTACTGTTCCATGGAAAGGGAATTAATACCTTCACTATAAGAAAGATTTTTAATCACCGCTCTTTCATGAAGTAGGTAGTTGTGATCTCAAATTGTTTAGAGAGTGCTTGTAGAAGCTTATGTGACACGGTCCTAGACTGAGGCAGTAGAGGTCTAAAATAAGGAATCTCTTTCTAATGAGGGGTATGAGAGACTTTATAGAATGAAAATCTTTTTAAAATATGCTTAGTGATGATACTCCCTTTCCCCAATCCACTTCTTTTGGGCATGTCCTTCTCTGTTTGCTTGGTCAGTATAAGGAAAGCTGAATTTCTTGCACTTCTGATTAGAAATTGGATGGTACTGCAAAAGGCAGGCATTTAATTAATTTATTAATTGTGATGGCACACAGCTACTTGTGCGATTGTAAATGATACTAAATACTCTCCATAAACCCAGCATAGTTGTAGAAATACTACTAGAGTCTTTCAGACTAATTCTGAAGGAAGAGCCTCAAAAGACAGTATGTGGATAATGATGAAAGTACATTTTATTTTGTTTTGCACTTGGATAGAGCCCAAAGCACTCTACAAACTGTACAGATTGCATAAACTACATATATATATATATATATATATAAAGAGATCACTTCTCCCACCAGAGGGATATAGCCATCTCTGGGATGAAACACAGCAACTATTGACTAGTAAAGGGGAACATTAGACAATCATCTAGGACAGGAATATCACAGGAGGAATTTAGAAAGGTAGATTGTCATTGCTTGAGCTGAAATTTGTTCAGGACAAATGGATTAACTGTCTCTTTTTATACTGAATGTGCCTATAACTAGTACTGATCACACAGGACATATAGCAGGGTATAAATTCCTCCATCCCCACATGAAGAATTTAGCTAAGTTTTTCTAACCTTGAATTCAGGCTCAATTCACTGAGAAATCAGCAATGCTGCACATTGCTTATTTTATCCAAACCAGTTTGCTCTACTTCAGCGGTTGTCAAACTGTGGGTTGGGACCGCAAAGTGCATTGCAACCCCATTTTAATGGGGTTGCCAGGGCTGACTTAGACTTGCTGGGGTCTGGGGCCAAAGCCTGAGCCCCACTGCCCCGGGACTGAAGCCTGAGAGCTTCAGCCCTGGGCAACGGGGCTTAGGTTACAGGCTCCCCACCTGGGGCTGAAGCCTCTGACATTCAGCTTTGCCTCCCTGGCCTGGGGCAGTGTGGCTCAGGCTTGGGCTTTGCCTCCCCTCCCCGACCCCTCTCGGCAGCAGGGCTGGGGCTTCGGTCCCCCCTCCTGGGGTCATGTAGTGATTTTTGTTCTCAGAAGGGGGTCGCAGTTCAATGAAGTTTGAGAAGCCCTGCTCTACTTTACTAATTTACCTAGTAGACCCCTAAAGATACAACCTTATGCAAGTGCCACTCAGTCTGACTGAAAACAGCTTGGTGTGATGACAATACCTAGCACAGAAGGACAAACATGGGAAGATGCTAATCATTTTAGGTCAATATTATTGATTTAGGTATTTTTGGAAGGTTGACACCTGGGTTCCAGAGCTTCCCTGATCCAAAGTAAATTCCAAATCAAATTAAAAATAATTAGAGCAGAACATCACTAATGACCATTTCAATTATCTGCACAACTAGCAATTCATAAACAAGAAACAATCTTCTCTCCCACTTCTCAGCAAAACTTAACAGTAGGTGCTCAAGTGAGGTCTTATATTCCTTGGAATTAATTTCTTATATAAGTTGATATGCCCTAAATAATATAATAAATAAAACTATACATATAAAAATAAACAAAGAATATTTTTGCAATGAATTATCCTTTTTGTTCTTTTACCGTCATCAATGAACTTATCTTCACAACTCCTCACTGAAGTAGGGAAGTACTGTTATTTTATAGATGAGGAAACTGAGCCACAGAGAGACTAAGTGACTCATCTAAGGCTATACTGTGGCAGGTCTTTGACAGAGCAGGGAGTTGCACCCAGGTCTCCTAATTCCCCAGTTTAATGCCTTAACCACTTCTTTGTTTGCTCATTCAGGTAATTCTCAGAGGGTGTAATTCACCCTTGTGCAGAGGCCCAACATAAGACCTATCTAGCACTTCAGCCCTTCCAATAGGACTTAATCTGGGACTTTAGTGGGGTATGGGTTTTATGCTGGACTTCAGCATGTGGTGACTCTTACCCAGTACAAATGATCGATGTTCTTCTATAGATTCATTCACCCTTATCCCTGACCTTTCATCTCTTTGGCTGCTCATGATTTAGAGGAGGTTATTCAATTAACCATAAGCATTTTGGTGGTACATACTTCCAGTGCATATTAGTCCATCTCATTTCTAACATCTGTTACCATTAGAATCATGTTTACTGGTATTCTGCTGCAATAAAATCCTGAGGTAATAAATAAATATGACTGTGAGTTATAACTGCCAAGTCAGAAAGCTCATTCAAATGAAAAAGTCAAATCGCCAAATGATTTATGGGTAGCAGAAACTACTGTACTGTATAACAACATTTGATTCTAAAGGTTTATTTTAGTCAAATACAGTTTGATGTGACAGCTCCAAAATGAAAAAGGTGTTCAGACTGACTGATGGATAATAAGTGACAATAAAACATTGCACACTTTCAGGGGGATTTGTCAAAGAAAGTGTCTCATGAATACTTTGTTGTCCCTCATTTTTCACTTGTTTCTCTGCACAATATTAGTATATGGGCAAATTTTAGTATCAAATTTACACCTTTCTAATTTGTCACACTGCTGGGGGAAAATGTCCTGTTGATGAATTGTTAGCAGCATGGATAACAATGAGGAAAATAAAACATTAGATTGTTAATATTTAACTTCCACTGAGCGATATAATTATGTATTCTAGTACATCTTAGATGTAAAAACTAGGAAAATTTTCAAACTTTCCTATTACTCTTTACAAGGTTTTTACTAGCAAATGATTACACTTCACCTTTTAAGTAAAAGTGAATTATTTACCTGTTTAACACAGAAATGCTTTGTGATGGGGTGTCCACCCCACACAAGAGTGGAAGGGATTAATAGAGGCCTCATGATTCTACCCTATTCTGCCCCAACAGGGGCAATGGAGTTGAGTCCTCCAAGTGGCATAGAGAGGCCGCATGGGGTTTAGCCAGTCAGAAAAGGGCTGCAGGGAGCTGTCAATCTGGGCCAACTGGGCCCATATATAAGAAGTTGCAGTGGAGAGCAGGGGTCAGCTGCTGCTGGGAGCTCAAGGAGTGAGGCCTGTGTTCCTAGCAGGCTGAAGGAACTGTAGCACCTTGGACAGAGCAGTTGCTGGCAGGGACCTGGGGAGCAAGATGATGCGCCTGGATGGCTGCTGGGGCTAGATATCTGAGTGCTCTGAGATAAGGGTAGAAAAGGTGCTGGGGCCGTCGGGAAGCGGCTCAGGGAATCATAGCAGCACTGAGAGAAGTTAAAGAGATGCAATAGGTGGCTGCTATTACAGGATCCCTGGGTCAGGACACTGGGTAGTGGTCGGGCCTGGGTCCCTGCCATTAGTCACTGCAGAAGTGGCCTAACTATTAGACTGTGATATGCACCCTGAAAGGGGGAAACACAGATGGTGACTCAGTTGGAGGGTTGAGTAATGAATAGGACGCTGTGGTTCCTGGAGTGGTATGGGTCTACAGGCAGAGATGACAGGAGAAGTACCACATGGAGAGGGTGCACCAAATGTCAGAGCTAATCCCTGGGATAGCCAGCAGGAGGCTCCACTGTGGTGAGTGAACACCATTACAGCTTATTTAGATAAACTAGAGAGAGAGAGATCGGAATTGAAATTTCAGCTCTCTTCAGCAACTGAGGCGCCTTCCCAAAATACTCAGGTATTTCAGGCATACAGAAATCCCATTCAGCAAGACAATCCTAGAAGGTAGTGCTTAGTGTTTCTGCTATTTGTGACAGGATACTTGGAAAGGCTTCTGAGAACATGGCAGCACTTAGTGCTAGCTCACACTTTTCGTTTCCAAAATAAATGTTACTTGCAGTCTTGGTATGAACATCTGATATTTTTGCCAACAATTATTTGGCTAATTTCTGAAAATGATGGAAACAGAGTGTTCTGAATAGTTATATCCTCCAAGCAACAGAATGTTCACTCTTCCTTTTCTCCTGAAAAGGACCCAGACTGTACCTGTGGATGACACTTATGTACCCCAGGCACTCTCTCATAGGGGGTGCCCCGATATTCTGTTCCTCTCAGCAAGTATATAAATACATTATGGGAGCTAGGTAGCTAAACCTCTTATCACTCCCAAGTGGCTTCAATATGCTGTGTCATCAATACACTGTTTACACTCAGCTCTACATATCTGCTTCATATTTTATCAGACCTGGCTGGTAGGGCCTCATGGCTTTCTCAGTATTTAGCCAAAATTGAGGCTTGCATGATTGACTAAAGTTCAGTGTGGATCCAGAGTGAGATTGTCTGGGGAAATATCCAAATGACATATGTCCCCTGCAGTCTTTTGTAAATAAGATACACAATCTAGCTTCTTTTAGACACCAGAAGCAGCTGAAGGTCCAACAAGCAGCAGTACTCAGAAGTTCTTTTCCAAAGGAATATTAAAATACTGTATGTGGTGTTACACTTGAAGATCATTAAAGCTTCAACTTGTTCAGAAAGAGGCCACACGTTTTTGTGTGTTCACTTAGAACATATTACAGCTAGTATGGAGTAATATAACATGTTTCATTTATTTAGTCTATTGTATACAAATAACTGCACACAACTATTTTTATTTGTCTTAAATTTTATCATGTAGCTTTCATTGTTAAACAAGAATACATTTTCATTTTTTCCTTTGATCAAGGCTATAATAGGTAGGCTCCTTAATGTCTGTTTCCCATGTGTTATATTTCCCTTGTTTTCTAAAAGCTTTATTTCAAGTCATTTTAACCATAAATATGTATTGATTTTTCACAGTATGGTTGCTCACATAAGGCTGTCAGAACCAAATTAATTAGCTTGCTCTGATTCTGGCTTGCTGATTCAGTGAAGTGAATTGGCCATGAAGTGTTCTGAATATGAGATAGTTTCAAGTAGCAAAATTCACCTCTGTATCCAAACATACTCACAGTTATTAGGATCTGGAGTTTTTGACCTGATCTTGCAAACATTTATGTACATTAATGTTCCTTCTAGAGCATGCCAGCAGGGTTTACACGGGGAAGTTAGAACTCAACATTTTCAAACACTATATAGATCACACTCCTTTAGTGAGCTTTGTCGTGCCATATAGACAAATCCGAAGTGAAAAACGGTATCTCAGTGAAATTCTGGAGGGAGAGGCAAAGGAAAAAAAACCACTCAAAAGCTTAGTAACAGTAGCAGCAACCAAATTGCTTAAGTTTTCTGCTAATGTGAAGCATACCCAGGCTATTTCTTCTAGCCGTATTAATGTAGTATTCTCACGGGAGTTTGATTAGTGTGGCACACATTTTTAAAGAGTACATAGGCTTTTGCCTCTGCATTTCCTGAACGTGTCAGTAATAATTAGGCTTGGCAGAAATTGATTTTTATGTTTTATAATTTTGATGGATAATATCAATGTTTACTTTTTAGTATTTTTTTTTCTAATTTTATCACTCTTAATTTTCACAGTTGCAGGAAACTATGAGAGACAATAGATTAGACAATTATTTAATGACAGTAGATACTGAGATTCAAAAAGTTAAAGCTTTTTAAGTGTTAAAACACAAACTGTCATCATCACATGTCAAAATACATAAAGTAAATATCATTAAATCAAACTCAAAAAAGTTCTCAAACAACATTTTTCTTACTTTGCCTACCTGTAAATTTCTATCATTGTCAATATAAATTTTTTTTGGTCATTTGTGCATATATAATGAAATTGGTGTTTACCAAAATTTACTGATTAAAAAATCTAATCCTTCTAAGCCTAGTAATAAACAGTGGTGAAAAACTTTTTCAGAGAACTGGCCAGGTATCTCTTAATTGCAGAGAAGGAAGGCTGCTCAACCCTGAAGCAACATTCTACCACTTTCATGAAGCAGCACTGGAGAAAATGAGAGCAATTGTGGCAGCAATGAAAAGAAAAACAGTTCTGGAAGTAACAATAAGCAAATCCTTTCCCTTACCCTACCAACCACAGGAGGTAACTAATTTTTCTGTCATCTGTACGCAACAGCCGCTTTCCAATTCAACAATTCACCAACAACTGAAATGCCACCCTTATACTGCATACAATGCACTCAACAGTGCGATAAAAAGTGCACAAATGTATAAACTGTATGATCCTTGCAGCAAAGATTGTTCCTTTATTTGTGTCTTGTGCAGTGTGGAGGACATACATCCCTGACACTTTAACAATAATATCACAAGACCTGGGAGACTTTTAAGCTTTTGGGGATTTCACAAAGCATCTAGAATACTCCAAAAAGCCCTTGAAGTTTCTTGTAGAGGTCTGAACTAAAACCCCAGCTTGAACTCTGGATCAGGATATGAATATGATAACTCCATAATGGACAAAAGGAAAACACTGGATACAAATATGCTGATATATATGGGGTTTTGCAATCAGAATCCATACTTTCCCAAATATTCACCTCTAATCACCCTTTTCTCATCAAAACGTAGTCGTATACCTTTATTAGAGTGTCCTATACAATTTAATAGCGAATGATGACACTTCTATAGAAGTCTGTTGATTGGTTAAAATTCCACAGAAGTGATATAATTATCTATTATATTGCAGATGTTGATGTAAAATAGAATTTCTCTAGAATTCTCTATCAATTTTAGTAGGATTTGACAGTAATGTCTATAAAATTCTATTTAATTTCTATAAAATACAATTGTTTGAATTTCTATTCATATCTACAAGTCTGTTCCATAAGGTAGTAGTATATTTGGCTTTCTATTAAACATACACTTCTCAATTTTAACTAAATAATATGTTGATGAAGAAAGAGTTAGGAAGTTATATTATACACTATTACACAGTTGTCAGGCAAGACAATATGAGCAGTTTAACAGGTCAGTATAGTGCACTAATGTAATTTAAGTAAATAAATTGGATCAACCTTGATGTCAGAAAATTAGAATTAAAACAGATTAATTTGTACATTTAGGCAATAACAAAGGTTATTACAGGGCAAATCCCCTCCCTGTTGCATATCCAGTTTAAAAAAATGGGTCTATCTTAGTAGTGGTCCCATGAGGGTGGGGAGAATAGAATACTTACCACTGCAGACTATTATGCTGAGGTTTCTACAGCTCGTATGTCCTCCTTATCTGGTGAAGAACAGCCAGCACATCCAAGTACTCAATCCCCTAGATCACCCTATTGGACTCTATGGCACATAGGAACAGACTAGACATGACAAGAAGGCAGGTGGCACTACATTCACCGTCTTCAAATATGAAATCCAAAAGAGGAGTCTCTGAATTCATTTATCTATCAATAGAAACCAGAGCCAAAGCTAAAATAGATTATATGTTCATCTACAGAGCAACAAAAGACTAAAGGGTTCATAAAGCAACTTACTGATACATTGTCAGTGCTAGTGATAAAATACCTTATTCATGTTACTCTGGGGGATTTCAGTATTCACGCTGACAAGGCTTCCGATACAGAAGCATAGGAATTCTTCTCCTTACTTACATCCCTAGAACTTTCTCAGGTCACCTCTGGTGCAACCTACACAGCTGGTCACCACGGGGACCTGGCCTTCAGATTTTATGTCAGTATCAGGTAGACCTGGGTGAATATTTTGTCTGAAATATTTTGGCTAAATATGCAAATTTGGTGTGACGAACACACTTCATGAATTCATAGATTGTTTTTGTTTAAAAATAAATTTTAAAATCAGAAAATATTGAAATAAAACATTTTGATTTTTCCATTTGAAATGAAATTTCATTTTAAAATTTCCTTTAATTTTATTTTTTTAAAAGAGAGATATTTAGAAAGGTAGAACTCAACAAAACATATAGTTAAATCTGAAACCTTTTTTTAATTTTTGTATTCAATGTTGTTTTTTTAAATCATTTTTGGGTCAACCCAAAACATTTTTTAATTATCAATTGCCAGGGATCCAAAAATCTATTGTTGACTCAGCTCTAATATCAAGGACATCACAACCCAGCTATTGTCTTGGGCTGGCCATCACCTCATTTAGGCACTGATCAGAACTCTCCTAGCTCCCAGGCAACAAGAAAGACCCATGATCCTATCTCAACCATGAAGATTCATGGGCCCAACCAAATTCCAAAGCATGCTAAAGGACAGCAGCAGTCCACCCACAGAAACTGGAGTTGAGGATCTGGAGAATCATAATTGTATGTTAGTCTTGGTTTTTGACAGAGAGGCCTCCATTTCGCCTCTTCCATCCCACCACCACACTGATCTCCTTGGTTTTCTAACACCCTTCAGCAGATGAAGAGAAAGGAACGGAAACTTGGGCACTGATGGCAGAAAATGAAAGTTGTAACACAGGCTGAAACATAAAGAATTTCTCCATGCTTATGCTGAGGCTGTGCTACATACCAAAAGAAACCTTCCTATCAGCTTCCAGTGAAACTGCTAAATCCTGCCCTAAGGAACTCTAAGTCCTGAGCAGAGCCAGTTGGAAAATTATGCTGAAACATGTTTTTGTCAGAATTTGCTGATTTTTTTTAAATCAAAAGATTTTTTGAAATTAAGTTTGATTTTGATGAACCTCTATGCTGGGTTGTATTGGCCCAGAGCTCTGAGGGCTTCCACAGCTCATCAGTTTGACTGCTTTGGAGTCAGGGACTTCCAGGATCTGTAGCTTCAGGGTAGTGCATCAGGCAGAGAGCCCTAGAACTGCGGCTTTATCCCTTTCATGGATAATTTAAAATTTGTTTGGTTTAAATCCAAATCAGCACAAAACCAGATTTAAAAGTAGGGAAATGCTCTGCAAAATGGGATTACCTTTCTGCCCCCAGCTGTAGTCCTGGTGGCTACACCCTGCAACAGAGCACAGTCCCAAGTGCTGTGAAGAACTATCAGCATACTTCACTGAAAAAAATCGCACATATTCAGGAAGGCTTCTTTAACAGCATGGATCTGTTCCCCATGTACCAGCCAACCTGCATGAACAGAATTCAATACATTCATTTCTCTAGAAGTACTGGACACCCGAAAGGAGTCTCACTTATGTCTTTTCTGACTGATGAAGGAGAGTCAGGGGCAGCTGGTGCCACTCAAGACCGAAATAGCCAATGCCTCATTCGGGAAAAGAATCTTCCCTTCCTTATTCAAATACAAGATAGTGCAGCCAGCACTGAAGAAACGCTCCCTGGATACACTGGTTCTAGCTACTCCCTACTGCCCAGTATCAAACCTTCCACTCCTGAGCAAACTCATACAGAAGCTAGCCAAAGGCCAACTACAAGATCATCTAACTGAACGTACAATCTGGGTTTGAGCAAGGACATGGAATTGAAACAGCTTTAATGGCACTGATGGATGATCTCAAGCTGTCAATGGATGGTCACACTTTCATTCTTAGCCTCCTGGACCTCTCTGCAGCATTCCACACAGTTGATCATGTTGTCCCAACTGAGGTGGAAGAATGCACTAAAAAGCTAAAGTGTTTCCTAGAGACAGACACCCAAACAGTAGCGAAGGGGAAACTGCTTCTCTGTCACTAAAACCCTCACTTACGGAGTCTGATAACAGACTTTCCAGTTATGTGATTTTTATTTGTAGAAAATCTGTCATTGATGCAAGGCTGAATCTAATCTGCCCTGGCCTTGGACAGCTTTAAATTGGGGGTGGGGAGGAAAAAATATGTGTCTGTTGTTTTTTTTTTAAAGTGGGGGAGGGGAAGGATCTGTTTGAATTTGCTTAGAGGTTTGGAATGTAGGAATAAGTTCTGGGTTGAGGAAGAGGTGAGATTTGTTTGCTACATTATTGTGCAATTTATCACTTGTATATCACCTCCAAATTTAAGGTGTATATATGAATGGGACAAATCATATGGACAGAGGGCAAATAAGATGCTGTGATAGTAATTATAATTTTAAAATATATTTGGATGGTAGGTAAGATCATTTGTAATTCATGAATTGATGTTTGTCCTCCCCGCCCTCATTAGAATAATTAATTATTGAAGATAATTTTTGTATATGTAATCAGAAGAGTACACAAGAGGCACTTAACAAGAGGGGACAGAAGATGGATTTCATCAGTTAGAATTGCTGAAGCCAAAGTCAATTTTGCAGCTTGTAGCTTGAATTTAAAAACTTCAATAAACATTGCATTGATTTTTTAAACTTTATAAATTTCTGCCTTTTTTGTCTGTGACCTTTCTATTTTAAAAATGTAGAAACATAATAACTTTTTTCTTTTTTTTAATCTTTCCGGCTTATGATGATTTTTTGTTTTGAATAATCCTTTAAAAAATCACATTAATAAAAATGAATAGTCTTCTTGATCTGCTCACGTCAGCTATATTTAGTATTTCTAAAACAGATCCTTATATCAAGTCAGCACATTCAGGTTTTTGTGGTACATGACAAGCAAGTTAACACCATTTTTTGCAGCACAGCACAATATAAAGAGAACATCTATCTGTAAAAAAAAAACAACCCTTTTTTCAAAGTGTTGTTTAGGCCACAATAATTCATCAGGTAACTAAATACAGGATACCAAAATAGTATGTGGGTTAAAGTGTGAATCTATGGTAATCATGTCAAATTTTGTGTGGTGGTTTTCTGATATGGTAAATGTTTACTCAGTGCTATTTTTCAGTGGGGACAACAGGATTTAGATCCAAGCATCTGCATTGTTAACTCGGTGCTAATTTTTTTAAGGTTTGTGGAAGAGAGATCCTGAGACTTTTTATTTTATTGTATCAGCTATATATACACAGCAAGACAGATCAATAGCATGACAGACACGCTGTTCAAATTTAAGTACTGGTTCTAGATTCCTATTTGCAAAGAGAGAAGTACAAATTAACATGCACAACAAAAGCTTTGGCCTCATGCCAGAATGAGGCAAGTGTCCTGAACTCCCATTCAAGACACCATACTAAGAATTCTGTTCTGAAAATTGTAGAATGGAGACAATAAGCTAGTAGTTTTAATAGTAATAAAAAAAATGGAAAATTTGGGCTGTTCACTGGTGCACGAAGCAAGGGCATTTCATTTCAGTTCACCTGTGTAATTCAAACATGAACTGTCAATAGGTATTCAATTCTCCTTGCAAGTTTTTCCATCAACTGGTAAAGTAAAAAGAAATCAAAGTCAGTGAGGAAAGGGGTTTGGAGCGCTCCTTTCATGTGATGAGTTTTCTGGACACTGAGCGGTGTCAGGGCCATCCCTAGGCATACGCGGCTGCCGAGGGCACCGGAAGATTTGGGGCGCCATTCCCCTCGCTGGCCGCGGCAGGGAATCCTCTCTTCTCTGGCCCCTCCCCCGTGCTGGCCAGCGGGCCTCCCCCTGCCCCCAGCCCCGCGCCTCAGCTGGCCGGCTGAGGGTTCTAGCCTCCGGCTCTGCCGCCCCAGCTTCGCGGAGCCCGGAGCGGAGTCCCTCCCCGGAGCCTGCCTGCCTGCGCCGCTCGGTCTCCGTCGGGGCCCGGGCAGGGCCAGGACACGAGGAGCGAAACTTCCACGTGAGTCGCGGGGGCGGGGAGAGTGAAGTTGGGGGGAGGAGGGGAGGGGCTTAAAGTGACAGTGCGCTCACTGTCTCTCACACTTCCCCAGCAGACACACAGACTGGCTCTCACACCCGCATACACTCTGCCTCTCACGAGTCACAGTCCCCTCATACAGATTGTCGCAAACACACAGGCTCACGCTCCCCAACACACACGCTGTCACACAGTCCCCCCCCACACAGGCTCTCTCTCTCACACACACACACACACATGCACACACTCTGTCACACACACACACACACACAGGTATTATTCTTGTTGTGATTACTGCTTGATACTTCCTGTCAAAATGCTCATGGTGAGCCAGGAGTGGCGAAGGGCTGCAGGAGGGCCCTGGTCTCTGGCAAGATGCAGCCCCCTTGTGACAGCACGAAGCCTGCCTTGAGCTACTGCCGCAGCATCTGCGCCCTACGAAGCAGGGTGTGTGTCAGCAATGGGGAGGTTCTGGGGGTCCGCGGGCGTGGGGGGTCAGCGGTGCCGGCTGGGGACCGCCTTCAGTGGAGCACAGGGGCACCAGTTTAATAATACTGTGTAGGGCCCCTGATCTGATTAGCTCTCCTTTCTATCACCTACAAACTTTTGATCCCCTGCAAATTATCAAGTTATGATGGTGACTTCATATTTACGGCTGCAGGAGCCATTGCATTCTAACCCCTATTTTTCATTCTCTTTAAATGTTTTGTGTATAAATCCTTTGGGAGTGAAATTTATCATACTGGGCACTGGCCCCGTTGTCCCAGTGGCTAATCCACCACTGCAGATACTACAGAACACGCTCTGGGGAGAAAGTCCAGGATATACACCTTAACGCACTCAAAGCCACCTTCACTGAACAAGGACACTCCATCAGGGAAGTAGATCATGGATTGGGCTACCCAAATACCCAGTAGTGAACCTGCTTCAATACAAAAATACTCACCCCCCCCATGACTGAACACCCCTAGTTGTCACCTGTGCCCCTCACTGGACCCCATTTGGGTTATCATCAAACAACTACAACCCATACTCGGTGAGGACCTCATTCTGATAGAAATCTTTCCCGAACCCCTTCTTCTGGCCTTCAAACAACCCCTCAACCTCTCCAAGCTCATCATCAGAAACAAGACCAGGCAGGACACACCAACTCAAAGTGGCACCAGACCCTGCCAGAACAACAGATGCAAAACTTTCAGATACATCTCCATTGCTACTATAATCAACAGTCCACACAAGACACCTTTCAAGATCCAGGGGTCCTACACATGCATATCAGAACATGTGGTGTGCCTCATCCAGTGTACTAAGTGCCCCAATAACAATTATGTGGGTGAAACCAAACAATCACTATGCTCTCAAATGAACTCACACAGGAAAATGATAAAAGACAAAAACGCCACATCACCAGTGGGTGAACACTTTTTATAAAGTGATCACTCTATATCTGACACCTCAGTCCTCATCCTCAAAGGAAACCTGCACAACAGTTTCAAAAGACAAGCCTGGGAGCTTAAATTCATAAAATTTTGCTAGAAACTAAAAATCATGGACTGAATAGCAATATTGGATTTATGTCATATTACAACTATCTGTAACACACTAACCTGCCCTTTTTGTTCTGTGGGACCATTCAAGATGAAGTGACCTTTTGAATGGTTGCTTAGAATTTGTGCTAACTACTTATGTTAAACAGTCTGTTCAACCTTGTATTTAGCTGTAACACTCTGAGTACCTTTCTCAGACCTGAGGAAGGGCTGTGTATAACTCAAAAGCTCTTCTTTCCTCGACAACAGAAATTGGTCCAATAAAAAATGTTACCTCACGCACCTTGTCTTTCTAATATGGGAATGCATATGCACACGGGGGCTAAATTAAGGTTGCTCTGGCAACTGTAAGTTAGCATTTCCTAACAATCGAGTGCTTGACTTTACAAGCTAAATAATATTTATTTACATTTTTATGCAATTTCCTAGACTTTAATAAAACAAAACCTCAAAAATTCTATTAATTTCAGTGTAACAACTCTCCTGTCATGCAGCCTCCTATCAAGCAACCCTGAACATTCAGCATTGCAGCACAGACTTCTACTGCTTGAGGTTCTGGAATAATTACATTAGCTGGCAGTAGAAGAAGGCTGCTGTTCTAGAGCGGAAGTTTGGGGTGGGGGAAAATAGCCTGGCTTGACTTTTGTTTCCCCCTTTTTGAGATCATAGGCTCCTGTTCCATGTGTTGCATCTTAGTGGAGCACATGCAGGGTGGGCTGTAGCTGGGATAGTGGCAAGAAGCCTGGTCTGACCTGACGTGGCTTTTCACCTCTCCTTTCCCCATCACTGTAGCTGCTCAGTAAGGTTCCAGGTGTTCCCAATACAGTGGCTGCTGCTGCTGATGGTGGGTTCTTCTTTTCTTAAATACAAAGATATCTTGTATTTAACAAATCTATTTTTAGTTAAACATTATATATACAGTAATCAGAGTTTGCTGTAAGCTTCAGCAGTCACAGTCTGTTCTTCTCCCTGAATTCGAGAACGCTGTCTTCCTAACAGGGGTGGCTCTACCAATTTTGCTGCCCCAAGCAGTTGCCACCGCAGGACACGGACTGCCACCCCATTCTGAATGCCGCCCCAAGCACCTGCTTGGAAAGCTGGGGCCTGGAGCCGGCCGTGCTTCCTAAAATGGAGGATGCCCCTTTGGTGTGCATTCGGGCCCTATCCCCTTACACAGCTCCTCCACAGAGCTGCTGACAGATGCTCCACAGAGCTGCTGTTACTTTGGTGGAGTCACAGGTCCAGCTCTTTCGAAAAGGAACGTGTGAGACCCTTAATGAATGGGGGAGGCAACCTAGTGACAGATGATGTGGAAAAAGCTGAAGTACTCAATGCTTTTTTTTTGCATTGGTCTTCACAGACAAGGTCTGCTCCCACACTGCTGTCCTGGGCAACACAGTATGTGGAGGAGGTGAGCAGTCCTAAGTGGTGAAAGAACAGGTTAAGGACTATTTAGAAAAGCTGGACGTGCACAAGTCCATGGGTCCAGATCTAATGCATCCAAGGGTGCTGAGATAATTGGCTGATGTGACTGAAGAGCAATTGACTATTATCTTAGAAAATTCTTGGCGATCAGGGGAGGTCCCGGACGATTGGAAAAAGGCAAATATAGTGCCCATCTTTAAAAAAGAGAAGAAGGAGCACGCGTGGAACTACAGACTGGTCAGCCTCACCTCAGTCCCTGGAAAAATCATGGAGCAGGTCCTACACTTAGGACAGAATAATCCCATGCATTGCTACAAGCTGGGTACCTCCTGGCTAAGCAGCATTTCTGCAGAAAGGGACCTGGGGAGTACAGTGGATGAGAAGCTGGATATGCATCAGCAGTGTGCCCTTGTTACCAAGAAGGCTAATGGCATATGATGCTGCATTAGCAGGAGCATTGTCAGCAGGTCGAGGGAAGTGATTATTCCCCTCTATTCAGCACTGGGGAGGCTACATCTGGAGTATTACGTCCAGTTTTCCCTCCTCCCCCCCTCCCTGCTACAGAAAGGATGTGGACAAATTGGAGAGAGTCCAGCAGAGGGCAACGAAAATGATCAGGGGCACATGACTTATGAGGAGAGGCTGAGGGAACTGGGCTTGTTTAGTCTGCGGAAAAGAAGAGTGAGGGGGGATTTGATAGCAGCCTTAAACTACCCGAAGGGGGGTTCGACAGAGCCTGGAGCTCAGCTGTTCACAGTGGTGTCAGATGACAGAACAAGGAGTAATGGTCTCAAGGTGCAGTTGGGGAGATCTAGGTTTGATATTATGAAACACTATTTCACTAGGAGGATGGAGAAGCACTGGAATGGGTTACCTAGTGAGGTGGTGGAATTCCCATCCTTAGAGGTTTTTAAGGCTGAGCTTGACAAAGCCCTGGCTGGGATGATTTAGTTGGTGTTGGTCCTGATTTGAAAGGGGGTTGGACTAAATGACCTCCTGAGGTCTCTTCCAACCCTAATCTTCGATGAGTCTATGATTCTATGAATGTTTGTGTTCAGGTATTGTGGCAGACTGCTAAAATTTCCTGAGGAATGCAAGTGAAAGGAGAGAAAGTGTGTATCTCAGCCTAACCTGAATGGAATTTCTTGAAACGCATGAAATGTACGTCTGTAGCTCCAAGACTTTGTTCTGGACGAATTTCAGTAGATTGCTGGAAACAAGGAAGGTTGTACATAATCTCAAATAAAGTGTGTTAAGATTTTTTTTTTACAACAGAAAATGCTAGGCAACTTAAATATATTATGGTAGCATTTTTTAAAAGCATCTATAAGAATTAGATACTTAACTTCTATTGAGTTTCAATGGAAATTGGGACCCTAATTCTCTTAGGTGAGACTGAAAATTCTACCATTTGAGGCTGCAGAGTCAGGTCAGACACCTCCCCAAAACATCAGGCTGTCTCATGTTTTTTCCACAATGGTGACTAGAAACTGGATGACAAAAGAAACTTTTTTCAAGCATGTCAGATCTTGATAGGGACGTGGAAAGCAAAAAAGCAGTTAGGCTTATGCCTTTTTTATTATGTGCAAATGAATTTTAAAAAAACAACTCTCCAAAGCAATACATAAGAATATGTAATCTATTGAACTATAGGTTAATTTATTTAAATTGCAGAAACTAATATCACCTTTCTCCTGGGCCATTCCTTGAACAGAAATTCTACTTAGTCTTTTGGGAGTCATACCCTATTTCTCTGTGTACTTTATTCATTTTTTTTTTGGAGATGGGGGTAGGGATAGTAGGGGCTAAAAAAAGAGACTTTGCATCCCAAAGATCAATAAAATGGAACTGTGGTGGGGCATATGCCCCACACTGGTGCTAAAAGGGTTAACAGGAGCTAGAAAGCTCAATTGAGATATACATGGAGGGTGAACCAGGCTTAACTGAAGATGAGGCCAGGTAGGTGAGGAGTTGGGTGGCAAGCATAAAGGAAGCCCAGGTGAGAAGGGCGATGCAGGGGGAGAGAGGAAGAATACTGCAATCCCTCTTTAACTGCTAGAGAGTGGTGGAAAGAACTACGGAGAGCCGGAAGTACCGGAAGCCAGGAAGGAGCTGTGGGAAAGTGCCTGAAGGAAGGTCAAAGTAGGAGGAAGTCCAGGGAGGTGGTGAGGAATTAAAGGGAACAGACTTTACCGCTCACCACAAGGTCCCTGGACAGGAACTAACAGGAGGGCCTGAGTTCCTCTACTGGGTCACTCTAAAAGGTGGTGTAGAAACACCTTACCCAAGAAGAAAATGAACTATTGAGTTTGGAACCAGGCTCCAAGGAGAAAGCTTTGGCAAGTGCAGCTGTACACAAGACTGTGTGGACTAGGGTGACCAGACAGCAAGTGTGAAAAATTGGGACAGGGGTGGGGGATAATAGGAGCCTATATAAGAAAAAGACCCAAAAATCGGGACTCTCCCTATAAAATCGGGACATCTGGTCACCCTAGTATGGACAGCCCTGCAGCTCCCAGGAAGAGAGAGACTTTAAAATGACCTGGGCAAATAGCTAAGTCACGAGAAGAGAAAGAGACTGCTTCAGGGACAGAGGAGCTGTCAGCAGGGGGCACTGGATGATTGCGACACCAGGCCTGATCATTAGGCTCCCCCAGGTGACTGTACTCTTCTACAGAAAAAGTTTGTCCTAGTTTATGAATGGGAAATAATATTCTTATAAAACTATGTTGCATTGAAGCTACCTCTGCTGCTATTGTACCATTCTCCTTCAAAAGGTTAGACTGTTAGAGTGATGTTGATAAGTCAGTTATTTTAAAGAAGTTACTGATGTTTTTGCGTAAAAATATCATTGTGCTTTTTAACTCTCCAAACACATTTGTAAAATTGTTTCAGTCAGGCTATTTTAATTAAATTAATGAAATCCTTAAATTCTACATAAGTCCCACATTCTCTCTCTCTCTCTCTCTCTCCCTTTTTGCTGAGTTAGTGTTTTGTTTTTCCTCCAGGTGCATATTTCAAACTGTCTTGGATTATTAAGTGTAATTGATAATAAAAGCCTTAGCTCGAAAGTAATATCAATAACAAAATTAACCTAACCCTTGGGCATGGTTAAACAGAACAGGTCTCACAAGCTGAAATGTCATTAATGGCCTGGAATAACATTGATTGCTGTTGTTTGAAGTCTTCTTTCTCAAGAAATGCAGTCTGTTCCCTTTAATGTTGGCTTGAGAGATTCTCGAAAAGAGACATTTCTATCCTTCCTCGATGAGGCCTGAAAAATAATAATAATTAAAAGATGATTTATTTCAAGCTGAAACTAAATATTTTGATTTTTTTCTCAACAAAATGAAAACCTGAAAAAAATTGTACAGGACAAACAAAATGTTTCATATATAGATTAAAAATGATTTTCTAAATGTAATATTGATTCAAAATAAAAAGACAAAATGATTCATTAAAACATTTTGTAAATCTTGATTCTCAGGTTTTTTTTAGCTGAAACCATTTGCTGAATTCATGAATAGTTTTGGTGCACCTGAAAATGCATTTGTTTCAGTTAAAAACAATTTTTTCGAGCTCTACTCAGGACAGGAGGAAATGGTAAAGTTGTTTGTTGTAGTTTATGCTTCCAGTCAAAGCCTCATTAAGAATATTTGCCAGATCCTTGAAAGTTCTGCTTAAAAACTAGACTTCTCTCTCTCTCTCTCTCTCACACACACACACACACACGTAACAGATTCCATATAATGATAAATAAGATCATTATTTGCAAACACGTTATTTCATAATAAAGAAAACTGAAGGCTAAAGGATCTCACAAAGAGTATGAGACTTTAAATGTTAACACAGATAATAAAAAAGGTACAAGGCAATGAAGAAACTTATACATGAGTATTCATGAAAGCCTCCCTATCAAAGTACACAAACACACTACTAAAGCCATGATTAACACAGGTTTTAGTTATGGAAAGTCAAAACAAACAGTGTAAACTAAACTCTGCAAAGTATACTAACTGGAACAAATGTTCTCTTTTCTGTTAACTTTGTATAACACTGATGTTAACTTCTCTAATTGAGAATGGATGGACTTAACTTTACACTTTAAAACCTGTCATAGAAGAAGGGGGCATAATTTATTGAAACTTGTTTGTTATAAAGATGATATCCAAGTAGCTAGGTATGAAAACAACTCTTCCTCTTGTTGTCTTTGAATTTCAAAGAGATTTATATCTTCCTCTATATTTCATGTTTCTCTTTCACAAAACAAATTAAGAAACAGAAAATAAGTGTTAATGTAATTCAGGAGCATAATGTGTTTATATTCATTTTTTAAACATACTAAAAAGTTATTTTAAGCTTACTCAAACATACTAATGTTTAACCATCAAACTATACATTTAAATGTTTTGAGAGGCACTTTTATGCTTCTTACAAAAATCTTGCTAGGAGTATATTTTACTAGAACTCCTGGGTCTTTAGCACACAAATGTTAATACCCAAATATATCACTGAATATATCTGAAAGAGAAAAAAAAATCATATTCTGGAGGAGAAAATGGAATAGCTGGATAATAAAGCAGATTTCTCTGCATTTCATGCATAGACATTACCCTGGTCAAGCCTCCAAAATGGAATAACACTAATATTCTAAGTTTCAGCCCTGGTCTACCCTAGGACTTTAGGTCGAATTTAGCAGCATTAAATCAATGTAAACCTGCACCCGTCCACACGATGAAGCCCTTTATTTCGACTTAAAGGGCTCTTAAAATCGATTTCCTTACTCCACCCCTGACAAGTGGATTAGCGCTTAAATCGGCCTTGCCGGCTCGAATTTGGGGTACTGTGGACACAATTCAACGGTATTGGCCTCCGGGAGCTATTCCAGAGTGCTCCATTGTGACCGCTCTGGACAGCACTCTCAACTCAGATGCACTGGCCAGGTAGACAGGAAAAGAACCGCAAACTTTTGAATCTCATTTCCTGTTTGGCCAGTGTGGCAAGCTGCAGGTGACCATGCAGAGCTCATCAGCAGAGGTGACCATGATGGAGTCCCAGAATCGCAAAAGAGCTCCAGCATGGACCGAATGGGAGGTACGGGATCTGATCGCTGTTTGGGGAGAGGAATCCGTGCTATCAGAACTCCGTTCCAGTTTTCGAAATGCCAAAACCTTTGTCAAAATCTCCCAGGGCATGAAGGACAGAGGCCATAACAGGGACCCGAAGCAGTGCCGCGTGAAACTGAAGGAGCTGAGGCAAGCCTACCAGAAAACCAGAGAGGTGAACGGCCGCTCCAGGTCAGAGCCCTAAACATGCCGCTTCTATGATGAGCTGCATGCCATTTTAGGGGGTTCAGCCACCACTACCCCAGCCGTGTTGTTTGACTCCTTCAGTGGAGATGGAGGCAATACGGAAGCAGGTTTTGGGGACGAAGAAGATGATGATGATGAGGTTGTAGATAGCTCACAGCAAGCAAGCGGAGAAACCGGTTTTCCCGACAGCCAGGAACTGTTTCTCACCCTGGACCTGGAGCCAGTACCCCCCGAACCCACCCAAGGCTGCCTCCTGGACCCAGCAGGCGGAGAAGGGACCTCCGGTGAGTGTACCTTTTAAAATACTATACATGGTTTAAAAGCAAGCATGTGAAAGGATTACTTTGCCCTGGCATTCGCAGTTCTCCTGGATGTACTCCCAAAGCCTTTGCAAAAGGTTTCTGGGGAGGGCAGCCTTATTGCGTCCTTCATGGTAGGACACTTTACCACTCCAGGCCAGTAACACGTACTCGGGAATCATTGTACAACAAAGCATTGCAGTGTATGTTTGCTGGTGTTCAAACAACATCCGTTCTTTATCTCTCTGTGTTATCCTCAGGAGAGTGAGATATAATTCATGGTCACCTGGTTGAAATAGAGTGCTTTTCTTCAGGGGACACTCAGAGGAGCCCATTCCTGCTGGGCTGTTTGCCTGTGGCTAAACAGAAATGTTCCCCGCTGTTAGCCACAGGGAGGGGGGAAGGTTGAGGGGGTAGCCACGCGGTGGGGGGAGGCAAAATGCGACCTTGTAACGAAAGCACATGTGCTATGTATGTAATGTTAACAGCAAGGTTTACCCTGAAAGAGTGTAGCCACTGTTTTATAAAATGTGTCTTTTTAAATACCGCTGTTCTTTTTTTTTTTCTCCACCAGCTGCATGTGTTTCAATGATCACAGGATCTTCTCCTTCCCAGAGGCTAGTGAAGCTTAGAAAGGAAAAAATACGCATTCGCGAAGAAATGTTCTCCAAGCTCATGCTGTCCTCCCACACTAACAGAGCACAGACAAATACATGGAGGCAAATAATGTCAGAGTGCAGGAAAGCACAAAATGACCGGGAGGAGAGGTGGCGGGCTGAAGAGAGTAAGTGGCGGGCTGAAGACAGGGCTGAAGCTCAAATGTGGCGGCAGCGTGATGAGAGGAGGCAGGATTCAATGCTGAGGCTGCTGGAGGATCAAACCCGTATGCTCCAGTGTATGGTTGAGCTGCAGCAAAGGAAGCTGGAGCACACACTGCCACTACAGCCCTTGTGTAACCAACCGCCCTCCTCCCCAAGTTCCATAGCCTCCACACCCAGATGCCCAAGAACGCGGTGGGGGGGCCACCGGCCAACCAGCCACTCCGCCACAGAGGATTGCCCAAAAAAAAAGAAGGCTGGCATTCAATAAATTTTAAAGTTGTAAACTTTTGAAGTGCTGTGTGGCATTTTCCTTCCCTCCTCCACCGCCCCTCCTGGGCTACCTTGGTAGTCATCCCCCTATTTGTGTGATGAATGAATAAAGAATGCATGAATGTGAAGCAACAATGACTTTATTGCCTCTGCAAGCGGTGATTGAAGGGAGGAGGGGAGGGTGGTTAGCTTACAGGGAAGTAGAGTGAACCAAGGGGCGGGGGGTTTCATCAAGGAGAAACAAACAGAACTTTCACACCGTAGCCTGGCCAGTCATGAAACTGGTTTTCAAAGCTTCTCTGATGCGTACCGCGCCCTCCTGTGCTCTTCTAACCGCCCTGGTGTCTGGCTGCGCGTAACCAGCAGCCAGGCGATTTGCCTCAACCTCCCACCCCGCCATAAACGTCTCCCCCTTACTCTCACAGATATTGTGGAGCACACAGCAAGCAGTAATAACAGTGGGAATATTGGTTTCGCTGAGGTCTAAGCGAGTCAGTAAACTGCGCCAGCGCGCCTTTAAACGTCCAAATGCACATTCTACCACCATTCTGCACTTCCTCAGCTTGTAGTTGAACAGCTGACTACTGTCCAGACTGCCTGTGTACGGCTTCATGAGCCATGGCATTAAGGGGTAGGCTGTCCCCAAGGATACATATAGGCATTTCAACATCCCCAACAGTTATTTTCTGGTCTGGGAATAAAATCCCTTCCTGCAGCTTTTGAAACAGACCAGAGTTCCTGAAGATGCGAGCATCATGTACCTTTCCCGGCCATCCCACGTTGATGTTGGTGAAACGTCCCTTGTGATCCACCAGAGCTTGCAGCACTATCGAAAAGTACCCCTTGCGGTTTATGTACTCGGCGGCTTGGTGCTCCGGTGCCAAGATAGGGATATGGGTTCCGTCTATGGCCCCACCACAGTTAGGGAATCCCATTGCAGCAAAGCCATCCACTATGACCTGCACATTTCCCAGGGTCACTACCCTTGATATCAGCAGATCTTTGATTGCGTGGGCTACTTGCATCACAGCAGCCCCAACAGTAGATTTGCCCACTCCAAATTGATTCCCAACTGACCGGTAGCTGTCTGGCGTTGCAAGCTTCCACAGGGCTATCGCCACTTGCTTCTCAACTGTGAGGGTTGCTCTTATCTTGGTATTCATGCGCCTCAGGGCAGGGGAAAGCAAGTCACAAAGTTCCATGAAAGTGCCCTTACGCATGCGAAAGTTTCGTAGCCACTGGGAATCGTCCCAGACCTGCAACACTATGCGGTCCCACCAGTCTGTGCTTGTTTCCCGAGCCCAGAATCGGCGTTCCACAGCATGAATCTGCCCCATTAGCACCATGATGCATGCATTGGTAGGGCCCATGCTTTCAGAGAAATCTGTGTCCATGTCCTGATCACTCACGTGACCACGCTGACGTCGCCTCCTCGCCCGGTATCGCGTTGCCATGTTCTGGTGCTGCATATACTGCTGGATAATGCGTGTGGTGTTTAATGTGCTCCTAATTGCCAAAGTGAGCTGAGCGGCCTCCATGCTTGCCTTGGTATGGCGTCCGCACAGAAAAAAGGCGTGGAACAATTGTCTGCCGTTGCTCTGAAGGAGGGAGGGGCGACTGATGACACAGCTTACAGGGTTGGCTTCAGAGCTAAAATCAACAAAGGGGGTGTCTTTACATCAAGGAGTATTTCAGGCAGGACTTCACGGAGGGTTCCAATAAGAAATGGTGCACCTAAGTTATTGTTCTTATTGGAACAAGGAGGTTAGTCTGGCCTCTGATTGATACATGGCTAGATTTACCTTGCTGCACCTTCTCTGTGAGTGACTGCAGTTTGACCTAGAGGAATGAGTCCCCTAGACAGGGGAGGAGGCAAATGAGTACAAAACAAATCTGGTCTATTTCTTGTTTTGATCCACTCCATCTATCTTTTACATCTTTGGCTAGCAGCAGATGGTGCAGAAGGACTGCATGCCATCCACATCTCATGGCTGCTCAGCAGAAGATGATGCAATAGGACTGCTAGCAATCCGTAACGCCTGCCTGCTCACCATAAGACAGTTCAATAGGACTGACTGCAGGACTAAAGAGAATGACCTGGTCAAGTCACTCCAAATTTAGTCCCTGCGCCCATGTCTGCCCAGGCGCTCCCAGCCGATGTGGCCAGGAGCACCTCGGACATGACGAGGACGGCTACCAGTCGTAGTGTACCATCTGCTGCCAGAAGGCAATGGGTTGCTGCTACTGTGTAGCAATGCCGTACCACGTCTGCCAGCACCAAGGAGACATAGGGTGACGGTTACTTGAGCGGGCTCCATGCTTGCCGTGGTATGGCGTCTGCACAGGTAACTCAGGAAAAAAGGCGCGAAACGATTGTCTGCCCTTGCTTTCACGGAGGGAGGGAGGGAAGGAAGGGGGGGCCTGACGATACGTACCCAGAACCACTCGCGACAATGTTTTAGCCCCATCAGGCATTGGGATCTCAACCCAGAATTCCAATGGGCAGCGGAGACTGCGGGAACTGTGGGATAGCTATCCACAGTGCAATGCTCCGGAAGTCGACTCTAGCCTCGGTACTGTGGAAGCACTCCGCCGAGTTAATGCACTAGAGCATTTTCTGTGGGGACACACATACTCAAATATATAAAACCGATTTCTAAAAAACTGACTTCTATAAATTTGACCTTATTCCGTAGTGTAGACATACCCTCAGAGTAGCAGCCATGTTAGTCTGTATTCACAAAAAGAAAAGGAGTACTTGGCACTTTAGAGACTAACAAATTTATTTAAGCATAAGCTTTCGTGAGCTACATCTCACTTCATCGGATGCATTCAGTGGAAAATACAGTAGGGAGATGTATATACACAGAGAACATGAAACAATGGGTGTTACCATACACACTGTAAGGAGAGTGATCACTTAAGGTGAGCTATTACCAGCCGGAGAGCGGGGGTAGGGGGTGGGGGAGGACTTTTTGTAGTGATAATCAAGGTGGGCCATTTCCAGCAGTTGACAAGAACATCTGAGGAACAGTGGGGAGTGGGGGGGAGGATAAACATGGGGAAATAGTTTTACTTTGTGTAATGACCCATCCACTCCCAGTCTCTATTCAAGCCTAAGTTAATTGTATCCAGTTTGCAAATTAATTCCAATTCAGCAGTCTCTCGAAAACACTTAATTGTGGCTCAGACTGTCCCCCCAGCTCCTGCCCAGAGCATATTTATGGATATTTAAACCTGTTTTTAGCTACACATAATATCCCTTTCTGACTTATGAATTTATTTCATGACATATATATTTGCAAAGCTGTTTATAGCTTAAAATGCCCATGTTTAATTTAAGACAATCAGTTCACATCTGTTCAATCTATTAAGGCAGCAACCATGCCAAGTAATATGACAGCAGTATTACTCAACATCATTGCAGGCAATGACATATGGTGGAACATAAGGACAAACAAACAAATAAGAAGTTTTTTTATAAAATCAAAACCAGGGCATTGTCTTAGTTAGAACAAACCACTTGTTAGCACAGCTGCTTAAACAGAATATTAACCTCAATATTTATTTGCATGCTGTGGTGTTGTAGCCATGCTGGTCCCAGGCTATTAGGCCTGGTCTACGCTACAAAGTTAGATCGACTGAAGCTGCCATGCATTGACCTAGTTGTGCATGTGCATTTGTCTATGGTTAAATTTGTCTCCCACCAATGTAAGTGCCCCATTACAACGACACAGTAACATCACCTCCGTGAGCAGAGTTGAGCCATGGTCGAAGAAGACCTCTGTGTAGCTCAGAAGTTTGTCTCTCTCACCAACAGAAGTTGCTTCAATAAAAAGATATTACCTTACCCACCTTGTTATGTTTGTTCTTATGTGAACAAACAGTAGATCTCCTCATAAAGTATGTAAAAAGGTTTGCAAAGAGATATGTTCTGAAATCTGATGGCTTATGCTGCTCAAGGAAGGGTTTGATCCTGCACCACTAAAATCAGTGGAAGCTTTGCTACTGACTTCAATGGGGACAGGGTCAGGCATTAATTATAAGGAGCACATAGAACATAACATAAACTTGTTTGCAATATACAAAGTTTCCTGTCATATTGGTTATTGTGAAAATAAGCCACAGCTACCTAGAATTACAGCTATTACCACTAGAGCAGCGTGGGAAACTGGCTTCCCAGTTTGTGAATATTTTGAGAGTTTGGATACTTTTAATACCCCAGATCAGGATGACAAGTCAAAATGGAGAAAGTTTTTGTGACTAGAAAAACCAAAAATGTTTTGGTTTTAGACTTTTTTCTCTTATAACCTTTTCCAGTCTAATATTCAAAACAAAAAGCCATTCTGAATTGGAAAACTAAAACTTCTTGTTTAGAAAATGTAATGTGAAATGTTTCAATAATTTCAAAACTTTTTGTCAAAAATCTTTTGAGTCAAGAGGCTCATTGAAATTAACCTTGTTTCACAAGAAGTTTTGGTTTTGATGAATCAACATTTTTGATGAAAAAAATGCTTTGTTAAAAAGTTCTGTACCGGCTCTATTTGCTACACCAAAGCAGACATGAGCCAATTTGTAAGGTGGTTAAGTTTCCAACATGGCCATTATAGATTCTTCAAATCAAGGCAAGAAAAAAACATAATGTGGCAGGTCACTTTCATAATATTACATAGTAGAGATGTTTGAAAATGAAAAGGAAAATTCTGAAAAGTTTCAGAGTTATTTCCATTTCACCAAGTGTGAAATGGGCCCATTTTTCCTTTTTAACACAACGTTAACAGAAATTTAGATTTTGTGTTTACCAAAAAAA
Source organism: Lepidochelys olivacea (assembly GCF_965140295.1). NCBI lineage: Eukaryota > Metazoa > Chordata > Testudines > Cheloniidae > Lepidochelys > Lepidochelys olivacea. The sequence goes on along the minus strand of NC_140421.1, from coordinate 49,671,137 downwards.
AAAAAATCATCAAAATGTTTGTTTCCTGAAAAATGTGGATTTTTAAAATGAAAAATATTGATAGTAGTGTTTAATTTGTGGAAGGGCTTTCCAGGACTGAGCCCTGGCACCTCTAGCATTGGCAGTTCATAGCCCCGGCACCTCTGGGCTTGCTGCATTGGTTATGAAAGTAAAAAAACTGCTTAAGCCATGGCACCTCTTTCATTATAAATTAAACACTGACTATTTCAAGAACAAGTTTGTTAAGAAGAAATTCATGAAAAAGTCTGCAGCTTTTTAGTGGAAAATGCATTTGAAATATTTTGACCAGCTCCGTTAGCCATATTTAAGAAAGTGTTCATGTGGGTTGTGTGCAGGGAAATTTCTTTTCACCTGTGGCCAGCAGCTTTTTACATGAACTGAAGACTGTTAATTCTTGCAATTTTTATTCTAGCAGATAATATTACTTCTTTTATTTTCTAATCCTCTTGTGGATCTTGCTAAGTTATTTGACCCAATAGTATTCTGCAGTAGTGATTTTCAGTGCTTAATTATACAGAGCAATTGGAGTAAGTGCTGGGATCTGGCCCCATGAGTCTAAAATTGTGTCAAATTCACAGTATATGTAACTAATATAGATGACAAACAATGTCCCAAAAATGGTCAGCAAAACATATTTAATGCAATTGTAGTTCATTAAAGAAATAAAAAGTTGATTTGTGCTGTTCTCTATTTGCCTTCCTTCCATTTTATTTTTGAAGTCGTATGACTTTATATTATTCTCACAAGTCCGCTATCCAGTTATTGAGAAATTTAGTATTAGTATCTAAACCCCCATAACAATACAAATGAAATAGAAATATTATGGATGAGCTGATGGTCCATATGTTTTGTTTATACTACTTCCCAGAAGAGCTATACTAAAATTAACATCAGCTGAAAAAGAAAGTAACATTTGTAAGACACAATAAAAGTAATAATTATACTGAGCACTTGCAAATCAATGACAGAGCAAGGATTTGAAAGAACTCCCAGCCCCATTCTAAATCCACTGGATTGCTTAACTTTTCTCAGATTATTAACCATAAAGTAGTTTAACAATAGGAATATTTTTAGTATTTATATCCTGACCTATTTGAAAGGTACATAGGAATAATCTCTGCCATTAATACCTCTGCCATTAATACAGAAGTTTCAGCCTCTGGTCCCCTATATGAAGTATGCTGGTACTTCCAGTTAGTTAGGGTCAAGCTAGGGTGACCAGATAGCAGGTGTGAAAAATCGGGATGGTGGGGCAATAGTTGCCTATATAAGACAAAGCCCTTAATATTGGGATGATCCCAATAATATTTGGATGTCTGGTAACCCTAGGTTAGGCCCTCTCACCCTGAAAGGAGCTAGAGCAGGTCCTTAATCAACTGATCTAGCTCACTCACAAAATAGCTTCTTTATTGATGTGCTCTGGGGCTTTCTCTACTTTCTGTCACATTTTCTTACTAAATTCTTCCCTAATTTATTTCTTGTATTGTCTGATGAGATAGATGAGCAAAATGTATTATGTTTATTGTGTAAAACCATTGATTCTCTGAGTAGACTCCATTAGCTAGCTTTGATCCCATTGAATCCTGATAGACCAGTTTGGTCCAGGCCAATGTGTTCTCTACAAAATCAACATTTTCAAATACTTTGAAGAAGCATCCATTGCTCTGCCTGATCAAAGCATGCTCAAGTATCTTGAAAGAGGGATGCATCTGTTATACCAACTACAAAATGTAGCTTGATACTTTCAGGTGATTGTTCTTTAAACTGCCTTATATAAGGTAGTAGGTTTTGAATAGAAGGCCTTTTATTTTCATTTTGTGTTCCCATAGTTTTTGCACTATGAGAGAGGATGGATTGGAAAGCTTGGCTGGGCCTTCCTATATAATTTAGGTCACACTTGATATTAACTTTCCATTTATAAAGGGTTAATGATCTATAACAATGATTATCCATTTATTAAAACACCCATTAACATTTATTGATGCTTTTTAAACTATTTATAAATAAAATATTAATATAAAGTGCAACCATAATTTATTATTTTGTATCACTCTACATCTTTCCCTGGAGAGGTTGTTGGTGTTAGAGTCAAGTAATTAAGTATCCACAAAATATTGTTGGTGGTTATTTTCTAGGTCTTGCAGGTTGTCTCAGGATTTGGAAGGGTTTTGAAAGATTATCATGGACACTGTCGAGAAGCCTGTAAAGTGCATTTCAATATATTGCAAGAATTTGCTATACTTTTCAGTTGATGGCACTATAGAAATGTAGTGCTTCTGTGACACCAGTATTCCCATTCCAAGCTCTTGCACACACCAGGCTTCATATAAAGGGAAAAAAATAATGTAAAGTGTTGGAGGAATGAGGTTTTCACAAATCAAAACAATCCATGATGTCTTTCCTAAGCAGACCATTGTAACTTGTGTGCTTATGCTTTTCCTCCATGTCAGCTTTACTCTACATTTAATACTCAGTGAAAGTAATTGCACTAATAATGTGTTGATTAAAATTGCATTAATTTTACATAATCAAAATGATTATTAATTTAAGTTCTAATACACCACAAAATGGCTAATTCTTCAGCCATTTTACATTTAAATGCGTAATGGAAGTTAACATGGTTTTGAACAGCTCATTCAGTGTGCTACAATATCCTGTGAATTCCTCTAATTGGGTAAAGAGACAACCTTTATATAAATACAAGAAAAGTTCTGATCATGCAGTGCTGAGGCTACACAGGGAAACACAAAAAAGTCAGGAAATGAAAAAAGTAATGATTCCCACAGCACATTAATTCTCTCACATTGAACATGCTAAGTTTAAATCATGAAAAATTGCTATTTGTATCCCCATGTCTGTGCACTGATTTCACCCTCGGGGAACAAGAAGTGGTGGCACTGCTGTTACCCTCCCCCTCGGAGTTCCACCAGGTGAAAGTGTCTTTAATTTACAGTCCGTGCTCCAAAGGAGAGATCCATTAACAAAGTCTGCCTGGAAGATCCATTTTCTGGGCTACAGCAGGCAACTCCAGGCCCTTGGTGGAACAGAGTTCGTAGGCAGCTTCACCAGGGTACTTGTCATCCAGGTGGACTTTTGATCACCAGGCCCACAGTCTGTGTTCACTAGTGGAATCAAGCCAAATTGTATAGTTTTACATGGTACATTTTTAGTAGCTTAGCTGTTAATCAAAAATGTTTAATGTGGCTAAATTAACATTACTGTGAGAATCTTGGGGTTGAGCCTCAATGGCACAGGATTTAGAAAGGTGGCTCCCATGATCCTGAGCTGACTGGGAGATGTAACTGTCTCTGGCAAAACTTAGAGCATCTTCAAAGTACTGTGTCTGCAGCCAGCTGCTGTGCCAGCTGAGGATTGTGCTCTGTCCTACCCCAGTACACACTTTCCTGACTTGACAAACCCTCTGTGTGGAGGCAGAAAGGTAGCATAGAGTTGGCTTTATTCCAGTCAAGGATTCTTCTTGGTTGTGGGAAACTTCGTTTGCTGCGTTAGTGCAGTTTTCTGGTGACTGTGTGAAGATTTACCCCTTTAACTTTTGTTTCTTGGCTTTATTTTGTATTTTGATATGTAACCTTAATGTTGCATTAACATAACTAATCCCAACTAGGCTTTGATGTTGATAGTTTTTGAGATGAATGAGGAGCTGGGGAGATAGACTTAATACACATTGGCAAATTGGGTCTTAGAAGAAATATAGACAACATGGTGGTAAAAATGCGTATGCCATCCTGTACCTTATCTCCACTTGCATTGTCACAAGGTAAGCGGGGCTCTGTAGGATCTGCTAGATTCTTGGGAGATGCCAGTTGGGCGTGATCATAAATGATTCTTGTAATATGTTTTTTAATTACTCCTCCGAAGATCTGTCTCTTTATTGCCAGGTGATTACTATAACAAATATGACAATTGTTTAAAAACCAGTCACTTCTTTTTGTTCCTGCATCATATGTAAAATTCAGTTATAGCCATTGCAGGTAGTGCTTCCTATTAAGGTTGCCCAACGCTTTCCATTATAAGACCCTGTTTTCAGTTGTTTATAACTTTGTCAGACTTTAACCATTCTGACTGAAATTTTCTATTCTGGGTATCTGCCTCAGGCTGAAGTGTTTTGGAAACTTCAGCAAAAAAACAGTTCAGCCACTTCTCAGAACAAAATTAAGGAAAAAATGTTGTTTTACCCATGTTAAAAAAAATCTTGAAACTGTTTCATTGAGAAGCTCTAGTGTTTCTATCCTCTGAAGCAAAGACTGAAAATTTGGTGTGTGTGTGGGGGGTCTCACCCTGGTATTTGTTCTCTGCTTCACATGCTCAGAGAGAGTCTTTTAGCATTTGGCAGCTATAGTCTCTGAAGATTCTCTGTACTGAGTGTATTCTACCCTCTCACAGCTCATAGCTGTGACCCGACTGTGCATATGCCATCCCCATTGACCATACTCCAGCCCACAGATGTAGGGGCTGAGCAGGACTTCCCCTGCAATTACTTCTGGCTGTTCTGGTGCTGGACATGAGAACTGGGAGCAGAAAAACACTTCTGTGCTCTCAGTGTTCTCCCTGTTGGGCCCAGGAAGTGTCCAAGTAGCCCAGGAAGAGGAGGAAACAATCTCACTGGATGGAAGAAGAGTGAGGAATTGGGCCTGGGGGCAGTGAAAGGATTGACTGGGGTACAGGGCTGGAGATTTGTGGAGTGGAGGGACTAGAATGAAGATGAGAAGCTGTGGGGAAAGTGAGGGGGACTGGGACATGGAGCTGAAGGGGCGGGGAAGACTGCCCCTGGGACAAAGATAGGCTGGAGGGGCCAAATGGAGTTGGGCTTGGGAAACACAAGGGCAGAAGAGTCTGTAATCACTAGAGAACACTCCTCTCAGAACCTGGAATTGAACCCAGGCTTCCTAAGTTCATACTTTGTAGCAGGTTTGAAGATGCTAAGGAGCTGTTCTCTGGACTGGTGAGATACTGACCTTTGCTTTTCTGTATTGTGCAGTTATGTCTTTGACTAATGAAGATCGTAGAGCCTATCTGATGCCTCATCAATAATCTAAATCAAACCCTAACAGTTTGCTTAGGAAAGGAGTAAGCCTGCCTGATTCGTCATTCTTTAAATGTCTTCCATGGTTTTAAATTACCAATATGGCAGATAACTACCTACATTTATATTCAAACTGGTATCATGAGTTTACTGTTTCTTTCTTACTGTATGTATTTGACACTATAGTTAACATATATTTAAAGTATCCTTTCAGCGCAGTTAGGAATCTAGACTTGCTCCAACATTTATTTCAGTACTGCTCCTTTAAGAGTCAGGCAGAGTGGACAGCACTGGATTTTTCATTCTCCACAGGGGACTGTTTAGCTCATGCACTCAAAATGGCAATAAGAGGCTTAGAGAGTGCTCACTGTCCTTTTCTCTAGATTTTTGTAACTGAATATAAACATAACCATTTCCCATGTGGTAAGGTTTTTTTTAAATTGCTCTTTGCTGCATCAGAGGAGATGCCTCTGCCATCTTGGAATTAATAACATGGAAGTGTCTTGCGATTCCTGTTACACACTCAGGAAGGAGCTGCAAGTGTGCCATGCTTTTATTGCAGAACCTATGGGCATAAGTAAACAAGCAGAACTTGGAGGGCAGCAAACAATACATTATAATTTAAAACTGTGTCGAATTATCAGTATTTGCTTTATTTTCACTTGTAAATCAAGATTTTTAGGAGTACTCACATAAATTCCACAGCAATCAGTAAGTTATGAAGTTTCACCTAAACACAGATTAATGTTTACTTTGCCACTGGCAACATTTCCTTCCTGGCCATAAAGGAAAAATGACTTGTGCTTAAGTAAAAATTCCCTGAAAGAACTTTCCTCAATGAAAATTTCCCGAAATGATTTCCCCCGCTTTGTTCAAGGTGATGTGTTTGCAGTGGAAAAAGCAGAATTTTCCTTCAAATGAGGCAAGGGCAATTTGTCACTTAAGTTCTTAAGTTTTACTTCTGAGGAAAACTGAGGTTTTTTCCCCAATAAAACTGAAAAAAAAAAAAAGAAAAAAGAAAAGAAGAAATGCAAAATAGTCTTGTTTTTAACAAAATTCTTAGATTTCACCATTCTTCCATTGCTGAAATTCTTGAAAAAATAGTTCTAAGTATGCTGAATTTTTTCTTCTGTCTGTCTATTCACTCATCTTGTAAAGTGTCAGCTGTAAAATGTAGTAAAACCATGGACATTATACAATAAGAAAAGGCACTTCTTTGAAACATATCTATATAAAGTGTTAACCTCTTCTGTCATATTCAGGTGCTATACGGCTCTGTTCTGTGTCCATAATAATGTATGAAATAACAAAGGAATAAGATAATATACTGTATACATCCATAAAACCATACAGATTCCCTTCTTCTGAACTTGCACTGAACAACACAAGGGAACTGAATTTAGTTAATCTGTAATATTCCAAAAGGCAAAAGATATTTTAAAATCTTCTGGTGTTGCTACCAATTAGAAACATCCATGAACAGCAGTGAATAGAAGAACATCTAAATCCAACACTGTAAATTTATATATAATAACAAGAAAAACAGGGTTCTGTAGGGAAGAGTAGTTTTCTAGTTTCATTATTATATATATTTCAAAACATAAGCATATGAAATTAGGATAAAATCACTGAAAGTCTCATTAAGAATTCATCTTTTGTCTTTCTAACATCTGTCATTATCAGAATGATATTCAGCAGTCATTACTGTAGTCCCTGTTGCTAGAAAAAAATTACTTTGTACATCCTAATATGGCAGTTAAAAATCCCTGTGGGGAATTTAATTTGGATCTTTTATAGCAGCAGCATAAACTAATATATTCTAAGAAAGTTAAATTGTCTGTGACTGTTCCAACAACACATTAGATAAATCCCAAAGTGCCACCACCATAAGAGTCAAATGTCATGAGCTCCAAAGATGGAGTTAGAACAATGAATTAAATGATCTGTAACAATGGAAGCATCATAACAAATTATGAGTTTGCAGTGTATTTTCATATTTACTGTACAAATTCTGCCATTTTGTCATAGATAGGAAAAATGCAACACCATTACTAACATGTTGTAAACTATGAAAATATATATATGATGCATTTAGACTGTTACTCTGATTACATAAATGTCCTGAGGAGCAGTAAAGATCAGGTGTTTGTGCTGCTGTTTTTAGATCTATTAGCTCTGCTCAATATGGTTGCTCATGAGGTAATCTTGATGCAGACCCTAGTAGGAGTAAGCGGTGCTGACTTTTGATGGTTTCTTTTTTCTTTTGGAGGGCACCCAGAGGATAACTTTAGTTTTGCCCTGAGGCTGTTCTTATATGTACTCAGTTAAAGAGAGCAAAGAAGAATTCTGCTGGCCCGCAAAGTGCGGTGAACTACATAAACTGTGAGAGGAACTCCAGGGAATGGTACCTGAGAGTCAGCTCTTTGTGACCGCTGGAAGGACTTAGAGAGGGTGAGAGCTGAGCCCCGAAGGTGGGTCTGAAGAATAGCCTGAGAGTGGCAGAAACATGGTTCATTGTTTTGGATGTTTTGTTTGGTTATTTAATTGGACTTTTGTTATCCCGGAAGGGGAGTGAACTTTACATGTGACCTGGTGGGAGGGCTGAGTCACCCAGAAGACTGTTGCAGAACAAGATTGGCCAACAAAAGGGGGTGCTAGAGGAGAAAAACCTCTACAGTGCCACATCCTGGCATGAGAGGGGGGATTCTCTGACAGTGAGCTTCCACCCTATCCCAACAACACTCCACCTTTATTAAACTGCACTCAAACCATTGTCATTTGTTTAATGGTGTTTTCTTGTGTGTGTGTGTGTGTGTGTCTGTGTAGGACACATAGCAACATTTTGAAGTGCTTCTTCACCTTACATATTATAGGACTGAGTTTTGAGCCATATCTTTTCAAAATAGATATCCCATATGGATTTAATTGTGTAAAATAAAATGTTAAAGTTTTCAAGACAAAATGGTCAAATGTGTCAATCTCTACATAGTTGTGTTTAATATCTTTGATTTTAATATATTATCTTGTGTCTCCTATCTTAATGACAAAATAGAATATTTTAATTTTAATATTTTATTTTGGGGGAAGATTTACTATTGTGTACTAGAGAGATGTATACATCAACACCCCCGTTCCAAACTATCCTGACCTTTCAGGAAAAGTGGAAAAATTTGAGCTCATCGATCGTATACACTTGTAGGAAGAAAAAGGCTTGAAGATTTGTGATTGGTATGTGGCTGGGATGAGTAAAATTAAGGATATTGCATGAGTGACATAAGAAACCTTTTGTTTGGATACGTCACAGAGGAGGAATAAAAGAAATGAGGTTTTTTGAGACAAATTCTTTTCATCTGTTTTTTAAAACTGAGGAGGCATTTTTATCACCCTTTTTAAGGCATCCTACCCTTGCAGTCAAGGAACCAGTGACAACATGTTCATTTCCCCATTTTGCTTTTTCTTACAACAAACATCGTGGGTAGTATTTGTTGTTGCAAATCTGCTTACCTGTTGATAGCAAATGAAATGCAGAATGTGGCCGTTTATTCATCAAACCACTTAAGCACATGATTAAATCCCATTGCCTTCAAAGGCTTTAATTAGACAAACTCATGTTCAAGTCCTGTGCTGAATCAGGGCCTCTATAAACAAAGTTGGAGTTTAAGATTGGATCTCATCATCTTAAATCTACATTATCCCTTTTGCAAAAACACAGGACCTCATTGTGTGACATTTATTTAAATTGGTGAACACTTGCTAACATGAAGTGTCTTATAGATTTTGATGGGACGGGTCGAGTGAGTTGCTAATGGGGCCTTATGCTTTCGTAAATAAACAGTAGATCAGTACATCCACAAAAATCAGTGCTGAGTAGATAATAGTTGCATCCTTCCAAAAATGCAAATTGAAAACCTTACTGTCCACTAAAGCATAACTGAGCTGACAGTGGCTGTACCATCTGGTCGCCCTTCAGGGATTTCAAAAATTCACTTCACCATAAACTGAAATAAATAAATTTGATGGAAAAGCAATTCAGAACAATGACCTCTTCATTTATTAACTGTGGCAAAAATTACAAGAGAAATGTCCAAAAGATTTTACAATAAATGAATCACCACTTACATCAGAAGAGAATATAAACTCAGAGCATACACTTTATTATTTTTAATTAATATCACTACATTGCTGAAACAGCATATGACTTCGTGCTATATCATTGCTAGAAATATATTGGTGATGTGCAGATAGAAATAGAAAGTGGATTTTTGCTGTGTCTCGCTGATATCTGTTATTCACTCCTAATTTCATATCTCCCTGAATAGCATCAATTGTCAATTTTTTTCAGATTATAGTCCCTGGAGTATGCACATGCAATTCTCAATATAGCCTTTTTTTCAGATGTTTTTTATGTAAAGTGCTGTGTGAATTTAGAAGCATTTTGCTGCTGTTACTTTGAAAAGGACATCATCATTATAGAATGAATGGAGAAATAAATTTTGAAACAAGGAGAAGAAGTAGAATAAAATCTTCAGAACTAGCAGTGTGCAACTTGGCTTTTTAGTGCACTACCTGAAGGTAGTATATTATGCTACCCTGATAATAAGTCTTAAATTTGTAAATCTTATCAAAAAGCTCTGTAAGCCTGATCTTTTGCCTTTGAGATTTATCCTTCCTGGAATTTTTCCTGTAATACTTAGACCGATTACGTAACTATAAGAAAAGGCAGTGACATAATACATTTTCCTAGCTTTTTATATGAAAAGATAAGCTCATCCTGGTTTGCAGTGTACTCTTTCTAAGAAAGCTTGTAATTCTTAAAAGCTTTGGGCTGAAAATCTATAGGCCAGATTCTGATATCCTTACTCATGCTAAAATATTATATAATATGAATAAGGGATATCAGAATCTGCTGTATGAATTGTTGATACTTTAATTCATTAGAGTAGTCTCTTGAAAACAAATTCAAATGCTCACATTTCCAGCTTATGGTAAAACTTTTATGAATCAGAATGATACTATTCATGACTTAAGTCAACTTTAATATGAATTTCATAGTGTATTCTTCAGAAGAAAAATATTCCTAAGGACAGCTATTTTTACAAACACTATTCCATTATAAAATAAGAGAAAATATACTATATGCTGTGAAGTATGAAACAGAAAGAGTTAATAGGAAAGTAGACTGGAAGGGGTCATTTTAGTTCAGTTTAGAATGCTGTGGGAACAATGTGTGTGTTGTTATTTAAGCTTCTATGAAAGTTCGACATACTATATCTTGGGGAGTTTTTTGTCTCCACATTTTCCAGATCGGAACATGTTTTCTATGAGCTGAAAGTGTCTTTGAACAAATGTCTGAACTAAACCAAGACAAGAGAGCTAACATTAGAGTTACGCAAATAACTGATTTTATGACATGCTGGAAGTTCTGAAATTAAAAAAAAAAACAAAACCGTTCCGGTTGAACCAAAACTGACTCTTTTCGAATTTTCGATGAAGTGAAAGTGTTAGAAAAAATGTGTTTTGGGGCTGAACCAAGCATTACGTTTAATCTCAAACATTTCATTTTGGGCATTATTATCATTTTTAATACAAGCACAGAAAATGAAGGGCTAGATTCACCAAGAATTGGTGCCCTAGCTACAAGACAATTGGGTATTGTGGAATAGGGCTCTCTCAATCTCCCCTGTTGAAGCTGTTCCACTTTATATAAATTAAATATTCATTAGATCAGGGACCAGAACCAAGGTGTCCCCAGTCCCAGGTGAGTGCTCTAATCACCAAGTAGGAGAGACCTTTTCTCTCTCTCTGGTCCAATGACTAGAGATGTTTGTAGAAATTATAATTTAAAGATGCTCCTTCATAAGGGACAATATTATGAACATAGGAATTCGGAGATGTTCCCTGGAGGCAGAGGTTGGGAACACCCCATGGCTTTGTGAAGCAGTTCACCAGAGATGTTCTTCAGAGCAGGGATCTGAAGCTGGGTCTCTAACAGGTACATTCCCTAGTTGTTGGGTATGAGGGCAGCAACACCGCCACAGTCCTTCAACCTCTCAGGAGGGGTACTGAAGGCACAAGATGTGTCAGGAACCTAACCCTCAGTCATGTCTCATGACTGGGCATGGACAGAGGTGTTCTTCTCAACAAGGGCTGAGGTAGGCAACTCAGAGAGAAACAGAAAGAGCAAAGAGGAGACCTGAGTTGGCAGGGGTACAGGTGACAATGAAATACAAAAGTGTATAAACCAAAGGTTAATAAATCCACTTGGAACAGGAAAAAGTAAAGCTGTACGTTCCCAAGGAATAACTATAGGGCAGATAGGACACTTCCCAGAGAACTAAGTGAAGCAGAAATTAAAAATTCAGGATAAGATTTTAAATACGCAATTTTATGTCCAGGTCCGAAAGGAATATTTTGGCACCTAAATAAATTGACTAATTGAACACCTACCAGCTACCATTCAATGAAACTACTCACATGTGCAAAGTTACACATGCGCTTAAAAAGTCTGTGAAGGATCAGAGTCCAAAAGAACAAAGCATCTCTAGATGAACTAAGAGTAATCAGTTGTTTGTGTTACCAGCCTCCCATTAGGGCTAAAAATCTAATTAGGGCAAAGTGGGAGATTTTCCCATTGAAAGTAAATGGGCACTTTGTGCCTTTGACAATCTTTCCTTAATAGTCGAGATTAAACTAGCAATTGTGAGATACTGTACAATGTGAAATAGCCAAAAACCGATGTAAAGCAGATAGTTCTGTTCTTCCTCTTGTTCTCATGTCTTATAACACAAGGCCCATTCCTGCATTCCTTGCATGCTCAAAACACCCACTGAAGCCAATGGGAGTTTTCAGTGCACAAAGAATGCTGAGCCCACAATTCAATCAAAATGTGGCAGCATGTGCATTTCATGAACTAACATCATGCTGTGAGCAGTGAATTGATGTGACAAGGGACAAAGAATTTATTGAAAGAATAGTACTGTAGTAGAAAGTATGGATTGGCAATCAAATTGGGTATAGAACTACTTTAGTTACAGAGAAGAATTTGAAATGAAACCATACCTTAACCGAATTACACTTGAATTATGTTTTCAATGGAATTGAATTTGAAAACTGAAATGTGTTGTCAAAAGAGCTTTGTTTTCATTCATATTTTTAGACTGGATATCGAGAACAAGGAAACAATTTAAAAATAAAATAGAAGTTCTATAGCCTTTGGCACCCATTACGCTACATCTGCACTGAATTTGTCAACCACTCACATTCTTCCCTTGGTTCTCATAGCAGGTGGCATGTTGTAATGGGAGAGCCCCAAGAAAGTCAGCATGCTGCATACACTAAAGTAGGTGAGCAGGCAATAATCTCATGAACACAGAGAATCAACTGTAGTTCTACTGCCAGGTTTCAGAGTAACAGCCGTGTTAGTCTGTATTCGCAAAAAGAAAAGGAGGACTTGTGGCACCTTAGAGACTAACCAATTTATTAGAGCATAAGCTTTCGTGAGCTACAGCTCACTTCCTCATCTGAGGAAGTGAGCTGTAGCTCACGAAAGCTTATGCTCTAATAAATTGGTTAGTCTCTAAGGTGCCACAAGTCCTCCTTTTCTTTTTGTAGTTCTACTGCTTTTTTCAGCACTGCACTAGACTACTGTGGTTCTGCTTCATCAAATTACAAACTCATATTGTGCCTTTAGGTTCACACAGCCAGAGACTAAGGATGAAATCCTAGCCCCATTTAAATCAATGAGAGTTTTGCCATTGACTTCAATGGGCACAGGAAATCACCCTATAACAGGAGCATGCACAGTCATGCTCCTCGTATTTATGTTTGTGTAATGTAAACATTTTGCAGTACAGGAGACAATGGAGCTAGCTGTTTTAGATGTGAACTCTGGAAAATAATACCTTCCAGGCCAAATGCACCACAGGACAAGAGAAGAGAACATCAGGTCACTTAACTCACTGAAAGATATGGTTGGAGAGAGCAGAACTGTGCAGTTGGTAGTTGTCTGTGAAAGTTCATAGGAATTGCCATAGTTAGATCAGATTCAAGGTCCATCTAATCCAGCATCCTGTCTCCTTCAGTGGCCACAGCAGATGTTTCAGAGCCAGGTATATAACCCCCCAGAGGTAAATTCAGGATAATCTACTCCCCACATTAGGTTCTGGTTCTCTGAAACACAAACTGAATGCAAACCAGCCCAACTGGCCTGAATGGTGCTAAGAATGGGCTCTTAATAGTTTTATGTAGAATATAGATGTTGGTTGTCATACTTGGGTTAAAAGCTCCTTTCCAAAACCAAGCAGCACATGGGAAAACTACAAGATGCAGATTACTTGTTCTTTTTCTCCTCTTTTTCTTTGGTTTTTGAATTTTTATTGTTGTCCTCATTTTTTTATCACCTTTTTAGTGCCTACATATTTTAGATCCTTCGGGCTTCCAAGTTTTTACAAGTGTTTTTATTAATATTAAAAATCAAAAAGGTTTACTTACTTCCAGGTGGAGTTTCCTATGGTCTCTAATTTACACTTAAAAGTCAAAATAAAACCTTGCTTCTGTTGCTAATCAGTATTAAACAGAAGACTCAAAAAGAAGGCTCTGGACTTCAAAATACACTTCTTTTGCCTAGATATTTGCAACCTTGAGAAGATCACAGAAAGAAGCGTGGGAAGCTGTTGACTGCAATAGAGAACCATTAAGTTTGTCTCCTTGCAGAAAAAGCAGTCTGATCACTACATCTCACATCTGTTCTTTTCAACCTAAAAGCATAAAAGAAAATGAGACATGGGGGGGGGAGAAAGGGGGGCGAAAATCTCAATATGCTGGTACAGGAGAGTGTTGATTCTATTGTTTTCTCCAACTGTGAAATCCCATTCCATTTAGCCTTAGAAATTTTAATATATGAAGGAGGATTCTAATCATGTTTTTTAACTGCAAGGTTGAGGACAAGCAAACTGTCCTGGGATTGTTTAAATGAGTCAACAGTGTTCTCAGGATACTTCTCTGAAGAAGTCAGAGCTTGTTTATAGCCTGGTTACCAATGGTTTTGGTACTAAGTATAGATGACAAATATTGCATTAAAAGACTTTCCAATCCTCTTCATCTAAAGATAAATTCAACATAAAAAGCAACCTAACTTCTTTGTCACTTACCAAGAACTTTCTGCAGCAGAAGCAAAACAAATCAATTAATCTCACCTGGTTCTTGAGCCCAATGAAGAGCTAATAGAGGTCTCAGATATATTAATTCATCTGATGGTATTTACACCAACCTCATGGGAAGGTCAATCTTGCTCTTGCTGTTGGGATTTGAGATATTTAGTATACTGACCTTCGCTCCTAGAATTCCTGGGCAAATTACCTGCAGTGGACTTATTTACCTAAAAATACCAACAAATGTGTTCTGAACATAGGGGCAGCTTGTTAGTGCAGCACAATATCAGAAGAGCACACAGATAATCATCAGTCTCTCGAGCTAGCCTAAGTGATTTTCAAGTTACTTAAAGACAGCTTTGCATGGGGAAAACATTCTGTATCTTTTGACAGGACAAAGTTCACTAGGGCTGAAACCGATAGCATGCATGTTTGGAAAGGTTCATGTTGGGGGAGTTCTTCTGTTCTAGGATCAAATAGAATGATTTCTCATTTCTGTTGTGCTTTCTGATATACACTACAATACATGACGCAGATACGTTATGCAGTATTCAGATCTTCATGCCCATCAAAAACTTTAGGGCCACTAATTAGTCTTCCAAGTGTTTTGTGAATAACACATACTCTGGCTTGACCTTCCATAGCGGTCCTGCTAGTTTTTAAGATTTCACATTATTTGCTCAGATTATATGTTACATTATAGTCTCTCTTCCAGTAATTTCACACAAAAATTAAGACAAACATTACTTCAGAAGCTTCCTCTAGAAGAAGTCATACTCTATGCATATGGTATTATAATAAGGGCCCTATCAAATTCATGACTGTGAAAAATGTGTCACTGAACATGAAATCAGACCACCCCTGTGAAATCTAGCTATTGGAGGGCAGGGGAAAGGGCAGGGCTGGGGGCGCCCCAGCCAGGGCTCCTCCTGGGTCCCCAGCTCCAGCTTCTAGTCCCCTCTGGGCTGGGGAGGGATGAGACTTACTCTTCCCCTGCACACCCACTGTGGCGGGGAGATCAGACCCACCTCCGGGTACCTATCCCAGCTGCAGGAAGCTCCAGGGCTAGGCAGCAGCCCTGGAGCTTCCTGCAGCTGCAGGAAGTTGCCAGAGGTGGAGGTGAATCTGATCTCCCATGTGCTGCTTGGAGTCCCCAGCTGAGGGCTCCTAGCTGCTAGTTCTGGCCAGACTGGGGAGGTACAGGACTTGCTCTTTCCCTGCATTTGGAGCACCGTGCAGCCGGGGGAAGGTACCCGGAGGTGGGTCTGATCTCCCTGCAAAGATGACTGTGCAGGGGAAGAGTAAGTCCCTTCCCTCCCCACCCAGGGACTAGCAGAATTTCACTTAAAAATACCTTTTATCTGAAGTTCCAAAGACATTTGAAATAATAAATATTTCATCTGTTGTTTAAAGGAGTATTTTAAAAGCAATCACCTTTAGTCACTATCAAAGAAACATTTTGAATTTTTCCCCATGACATCTTCACATTCAAATGTAAGGTGAGTAATTGTCAAAAAGTCAATTAATCCATGCATTGGGTTTTTTTATTTTGTTTTTCAACTAGTTTACCCTATGGGATACCCTAATTTTCTAAGGTAAGTACAGATGCTAAAAAATGCTTACTTTGAGACACAGTACTTAACATACTGTATTGATTGTTCTTTTCCCCCCACTAGTAATTAAGGAAAATTATAGTACACTTTGACTAAACTGCTTTAATGGTTGCCTGGTTAATTATGCCAATAGATCTAAAATAAACATATATAAAGTATGTTTTATTTTGTTTTTAAAAAGCTAGTTTTTTGAGACAACACTTACTGTTAATTTCAGTTTTTTCCCTTAAATTATTGGAAGGCCGATGTAAATACCAGAAACTGGCCTCTTATACATGAAGAAACATCTTTCAACATACTACATTAAAACCCTATTTCTTTCTTTTTGACTTTTTTACAATTCTAAAAAATGTGATGGTACAAGGCTTCTAAAATGACAGGAACTATCACAGAATGGCGGCAAATGTGTTGCTTCCCCTCCCATCTTATTTAGCAGGGATTTTCCAAGTGCAAATCTCAACTGGCACCAATGGTACTGTTAACCTGAGTGTGACTGTCATCACCCTTTAGATTGGAAACCAGAGTCTCAACATGCTCCCCCTCCCCTGTGCTATCAATGGGAGGGGCTGCACAAGATGCAGGGGCCCGTTGCTACTCTATGAAGAAGTGTACTACCCCTTTTAGGGGCAGGTTGGAGCCAACAGCTGGGACAAACGAGTGCAATCAAGGAGGCTTTGCCTCACCTGGGGATGAGCTATTTAAACAGGTGCATGAAGCTAGCTAAGAGAGAGGGGAAGTAAAAGTCATCTAGGCTGTACTACATTCAGGGTTCTGGGGATTAGCCTAACCAGACTTAGAGAATTTGTTTTGTTAGCTCTGAATCAGGGCCCTTAGGTGAGGCCTTATGAACTATTTATTGTAATTCCTCTTTTTCTGAAACATTACTAAAGGGGACCTGCTATCTTGTTAGGATGTGTGGGCTTCTCCTTACCTAGCTCTGTTCAACTGAACTTATTGATTTCCAAGTGGGGAAAATAAAGAGGGGTGCTCACCTGTAGTATAACACCTGGCCAGAAAAGCGTGGGTACGGACTACCCACATCTTTATGAATGCTTAGCATTCTCATCTCAGCAGCCCCTAGTGGTACAAGGGCATCAGACAGATGCTTTCTCACCCACCCAAGTTGCAATCATTGTAACTTAAACCCTAAAATCGGAGCAGCTGGCTGGTGGTGAAAAGTGGGAAAAACCCACACAGAATTTTGCCATGGAGTAAAAATTCTTTTCAGACCTCAAAGCCAACAATCAGCCTAGCCCCTGACATCAGCAGTGATCCAGCAACTAGATACAGGGTGCATCTGAAATAGGAAGCACACAGTGGCTACTGTGCTCAGGCAGCAAACTGCCCTTTCCTTCTTCCCCCTCCCACATGACAGTCAATCACCGGGTCCCAGCACCACCCTTAATGGCAGGAGGGTTATGTGGAACAGGCCCACACTAGGTCCATAATCCCCTGCAGCCAACGGGTGGGGAGAGCAGGGGAAAGAAGCAGCCTCCACCTAATGAAGGGGGAGGGGATAGAAGGAAAGGAGAGGGTCAGGTGGACTTCTGCCTCAGTTACTCCTGGTCAAGTGGTCTTCCCTGTGCATGAAGGTGTCTCCATTGTTCCTGCTCTGTGAGGGCCACACTGAGGTAAGCATATTAAATGTTTGGTTTCTGCTGTCTGAAACTAATTAACATTCAGTTCTGTTCTATTGCTTGTGTAATGATAGGATCACAACACTTGTTAGAGAGAGGTCTAAGTCAACAGCCACTACCAAACATCTGATTGTTTAAAATCTAAATTTCATGGCTTGGGCCAGTTTTCAGTTACTCATGTTCTGCTGGTGGCATTGAAATAAATCTCTTCCTTTACTGTTAGTATATTGTGGATGTTAATGCAAGCTTGGAAGAAAAGAGAAAGGTGGGGGACTCTGAGTGTTAAAGTAGGAAAACTTAATTTTACTCTCAAAATGGTGGTGCTGGTAGGTTATAGAACTAGGGCCTGAAATTGCAGGCTTTGATCATGAAAATTCCTATTGGATTAGTGAGTAAGGATTGTAGGAAGCAGCCCCAACAGTTACTTATAGTTTGAGAGAATTAATACAATATATGTTTCTGCTCCAAAGATGGATGAGGTCTCAATCTTGCAAACCCTTATTTATATTAGAAATCAGTGGTAAGGACTCCTCATGTGAGGAAGGGTTTGCAGAAGGATCTCCGTAATCTGTAACACTGACAGAGTTAAAGCAAAAGTCTCTTCATAACTCACTGAGTTTTCTGACAGTAGTTTGACTTAAAACAGTACCTTGGTGCCATATTTCTATAACTTAATGTCTGCCTTTCTATATGATGAGTGGGATGTCAAAGTGGGATTATCATCATAGAAATGTTATAACTGAGGCGGGATGTTCAGAGGGCCTAATTCTTAGGACTGCAGAGCACCTATAGCTTGTGTTTACTTTAGTTGGAGTAAGTTGGCACTTCTAAGGGCCTAGTATTCAGTGGTTAGAACAGAGCATTGGGAAAGGGGTTCTGGTTTCTATTCCCTTTCCTTCTAAGGACTGATTTTCACACCATCAGAGTCCATTGGAGTCCTGCCACTGACTTCAGTGGAAGCATGTGGAGTGTTACATGCTCACCAAGGAGCTCAGTAAAGGATTGTGTCTCTTTGAGCTCCCCCAATGAGTGCATCTCCATGCCATAGCTGTGCTTTAAAGGCACAATCTAGTGCTAAGCATCACTGGGCTCCAGTTTAACCATCTACAGAACAGGTATAAAACATCACAGTGATGGTTACACTTAAATTAATAACTGTAAAGTACTTAGAGATCTGTGGATGAGGAAGGCTTTAAGGGTGCAAAATATTACTATTTTTTCCTGCGATTCTATTTATCTCTGCAAAAATGCTGCAGACTCAAAGCTGTGTCTCCTAATCTGAACCTCTGTCACTCCCATTCCATAAATTAGTTCCTACTGAATTCCACCAGTATCAACCATAATAGCTGGCATTTAGCCACAGTTCTTAGTAACACTTACAGTACAGTATAATATTACCGCTATCCAACTCCCACTGTGGCTAATGGATGGCTACTCACTTCAGTAGGAATTAGATCATGCCCCATATCCACGCTTACTTTTGTATGTGTCTCATTAAGGACCTACTCATACATCTATCTTTTCCATATAATAATTCTTATGGAAATTCCAAATGGTGTCACAAAATAGACAAGAAAAGATTTGCCCAGGGTTCTATATTTGTGCATTCTAGGTGAGTCAGAAAAGCTGTAATATGGATCTACTTAGTCTTCAGAAGATAAATTCAGAAGCTGGGGGAGTGGAGAAAAATGAAGCGGTAGGAGGGAACATAATTTAGTTTATTTTCACAGAAACTTTAACTTCTGATTCAAGTTGCAAAAGATGAAATCTAAAGAGGACTGCCAATTGTCTGAACTGTTTCGTCATTGCTAGTGTAAGGAAAAGAAACCTCTGTAATTAATTTTGTTGAGTCTTTTTCCAGTTACTTGTTACAGAGATAGCTGCCACATCTAATTGTGTTTGTGGAGTCCCTTAATTTGCATGAAAGAAGATAATATAAATGGAAAAACTAAGGGGGAAGACAAGATCCGATTATTACCAGAGACCAGCTAATTTGTTTTTCATTAAATGCTAATGAACCTAGCACCCATGTTATATTTGTTTCACTCTGTTCGAGTTTCAAAAGTTCTTGCAACACAGCAAATGTGTATGATATACGGATATGTTAAATTAAAGGACGGCTTTCCTTGGTGTTTCAGTTAAGTGTGTTTGGCGATCACTTACTAAGGTAATTTATAGATGTATGGAGCAGCATTCTTAATAGGGCAAACCTAAAATGATTTGGAAGGTGGCTTAGGATAAGCACCCAATTTGTAGATGTTTACATGAAATGTGGTTGACCTATTCCATCCTTGTGGGACAGACTGTTACCATAGTATTACATAATGTAAATTCATAGTCACATCACAGAAGTTGGTGGAGTGGTTCTAGATCAGTGGTTCTCAACCTATATACCATTGTGGGCCTCATATGCAGCTCTCTAGTATGTGGATGCGGCCCACATAACATGATATCGATATATGTATACACACACACACTCTGCCTGTATGGCCCTGAGGACATCACATAGGCCTTAGCAGTGTGCTGATTGGGCCACAAACCACCATTCTAGATTAACACTGGTGTTGGACTCTGGCCCCTTAAGTTTACAGATCTGTGCTTAGCCATGCCTCTGATGAGACTGATTCTGAGTAACTGGATAGCCCTTAACCATGCCTGAAAATTCTACATAAGTAGCTAAAAGCGTGGCCACAACACCCCTTTGAATACTACCATTTAGGGGCACTCGAAATTTTTAAAGCTAAGGTTTACTAGCACCCAACTCCTACGCAAGCCCATAAATGGGCATCTAAATAGCTGTTTGTGTTCATGTATGTTTTGAGCTTTTTGATCTTAACTTCTTTGTTCTCTAGCTCTTTAAAGTGCAGATACATTAATTAATGTTTGTAAAGCACATTGAGATCCCTGGACGAATATTCAGAATGTCTACTATGAACTGCAGTTTTTAGTGTAATTTCTTCTTGGGAGCTGCCCATATCTCACCAAAGATACTTTTAGCATATGAGGAATGATTGCACAGTGAACTTAACCTAAATAGTTGGATTAAGTGTGAAAATCATAAGGGTTTATTTCCATAGCAGGAATGAGGGATGAATTTGAGGTAAGTTTGTCAGGATTATAAAACTTATTTACTGTTTTCCATCTTCACTTCTACCCCCCACCCGCCATAGGGTTAGAGGTCCAACTGTATATAGCACTTCTATAATTTTAGAATGTTGAAAAATAGCCATAAATACAGATATAGAAATCACTCTTGCCTGTGGCAGGTACAGCACACGCAGAACTGCTTCAGTAGTCCACCAGCAATCAGGAAAGAAATGTTTGAACTTGGAATAACTGTTGTGCATAGCCAAGACAGGACAAAGTAGCTTGATTCTGAACACCATTCATTTAGTATAGCTCAAGATTAAAGCTGGTATTGTACACAATGTACAAAAGTGGGGTTTGTTTATTGTAAAGATTGTATGTTGATTTAGACTAAATAGAAATACGGTGTTCATATTTGTGGTGATCAGGAGAAATAACTAAAAAAATTTCTAGGAACTCAGTGGAATTTAGTGTGTTTATATCTGCAGAAATGAGCCCAAATCAAATAAGAATTGAAATTGATGCATTATAATTAGTCTTTGTTGTTGTTACTGTAGCTTGTTAGGAGCCCACATCATTGACTATGACCCTGCAGCACTATTATTACTGTAAGTGAATCTCTATAGGATCAGAGAAGTACCCAACATTTAGCTGCTTGTCTGAACTTTATCCAAATTATATTGCTCTGTGAGGTATGCACAACTGAACTGGAGAATTCATGGAAAAAAGCTTTGTTGTAACATTTTTTAACCTGCTTCCAGCTGGGTCTCTCTTTCTTGCAGTCTTTCAGCCTTGTTTCCCTCTCCAACCAAAACTAGTAAGTAAAGAGGCATATGAAAACTAAAAGAATATTTAATATCTTCTTTTTTAAATGTTTTAAACTTACAAAAATATTTAAGTTAGGGATAAAGCCTTGTTCACCCATCCCTGTCAAGTTGGCAACAATGTAATGCACTGGGAACAGAAAAGTCTTGAAGTAATTAGGAAACACCCTAGGAAGTAAATTGGGATCAGGACTGGTGAGGTGTTTTTTATATTCTTTACAAATAAGTTGAAGTGTACTTTCTCTTTTAGAGGCCAATAATGTGAGGGCCTGGTGGAGTCATTTGCATTTGCAAAGCATGGCTGAAAAACCAGTGACCCCTGATCTCCCTTCTTGGCCTGGTTTAGTTTCTCTCTCTCTCTCTCTCTCTCTCTGATAAACAGTGTGTTCCCCAAAGGCATTTTTAGGGTCTGCTCCCATGACTAGTGTAAACTTTTATAATAAAGTTTTTCTTGGCAGCTACTCTGCATATATCTGTGGGTTCTGTAGTCTCATCTCTGGTAAGGGGATCTAACTGCCTGATTTTTATCTCAGTGAATTGAAAATCTGTTTCCAAAAATAAAATAAATTATGGGCATGCTGGTGTGCTGGATTAGGGAGCAAATAGCTGCTGTTATCTTTGCAGCTTTTCTTTGCCATGCAGCCTCTTTCAGAATCTGTACAAGTGTCTTTGTCAACTATCCTAATGGCTGTGTACCATGAACATTCCTGGGCATTGGACTTGGTCTCATATGTGCTGACATTCCTTGCGCAACAGCTGATGTGACAACTTGTATCAAAATACCACAGTAACTTTTTCCAATATGTCTTCCAGCATGAGGTATCGATACTTCACTTTAACCTTTGAGTTCAAAACACTGTTTTCATGTTTGATTGGAGTTCTGGTAATGAACCTTGTTGCTTCTGAGCATGTTAAAAGAATGACACTCAAATAGTTAAAGGCAGTGGTGAGCTGGAGCCGGTTCGCACCGGTTCGCTAGAACCGTTTGTTAAATTTAGAAGTCCTTTTAGAACCGGTTGTTCCACGAAGTTGTTCCTACTATCCCCCTTTCAGGAGTCTCATTTGCTTGCATACCCTCAAGTTTCACTTCACTTAAAAACTACTTGCTTACAAAATTAGACATAAAAATACAAAAGTGTCACAGCACTCTAGTACTGAAAAATTGCTGCTTTTCTCATTTTTACCATATAACTATAAAATAAATCAATTGGAATATAAAAACTATACTTTTTAGTGTATATAGACCAGTATAAACAAATCATTGTATGAAATTTTGCATGGTACATTTCACATGTGTTTACTTCACTAGTGCTTTTTATGTAGCCTGTTTTAAAACTAGTCAAATATCTAGATGAGTTGATGTACCCCCGGAAGACCTCTGCATACCCCTAGTGGTACACATGCACCTGGCTGAGAACCACTGCCATAGTTTCTGGTCCACTAGCTCATGTTTAGTAAGCTTCCATCATATCTTGTATCCTAGTGCTTTATTGGTTAATAAGCATAATCCTATTTCTAGTAAGCAATCTAATATGTAATCATATTAGCATCTTGTAGATCATATCAGTGAAAATGAATACTAATGTGGAGAATTAATAATACAGCAAAGCTTTCATGTTAGATTAATAGAGGTGTATTATTCCTGCCTGTTGGCACGCATTTAGTACTATGAAAGGAAAGATACACTAGACAAAGGAATGCCTTCAGAGAAAAATTCTTTCTGGCCACCATGAAAACACTCTTTGGAGTCTGATAACTCATTTGTCTGGAGCTTGGAAAAAATGTGGGCTGGATATTCATGTCCAAATATTTGGCTACATTATTTTTTTGCATTGTTCCCCACGGTAAATGAGGGGGGAAGAGGATGTTTAAGATGGGATATATGTTTTTTTCAAAAGAGTTGTGAACTATCTGCTAGCAGCCAGATCTTATAAAACTTTATTTAAAAATAATATAAAACAATTAATTAAAAATTAAGATCCAGTTCACACAGTTAAAACACGTGCTCTTTGTTGAGGTGTTACTGGTCCTAGCAGCATTTCATATTTAAAGTTTAGGGAATATTGTTGGGATCACTAATACATTTAAAGCTGAAAAGAACCTTTAAGTGTATCCTCTATATGACACAGAATGGCTATTGCAAACCCAGAATTGTGAAAAGTCTAGTCACAGATATGGTAGGCCAACTTTCTCTGTCCTTCTGATTTCACATCCAAACAGAGTACAGTTCCAGTCTCTGATCCTACGTTATGAAATGTTTGGAGCCCCACCAATCAGTGGGGACTTCTGTGGGTACAGGGGTCTGTCCAGGCATTGTAGTAGCAGGATCAGGGCCCTAGGTGGCACGTTTAAAAGTGCTTGGAAATATAATTGTTCTGACAAACTTGCTGCTGCTTCTAGTTATGTCCCAGAAATTGTTTTTGTTTGATAAGTTTTGTTTGTTTTTAGTGGACTCTCTGGGATCTCCTTTCTGACAAGACCCTGTGTCATGGCAGAAGTATTCTGGCCAGGACTGGCTCTAGGCACCCGCAAAGCAAGCGTGTGCCTGGGGCAGCACGATTCTGGGGGCAGCATTCCGGCCACTTTTTTTTTTTTTTTTTTTGCTTGGGCAGTTGTGCTCTCGGAGCTTGGGGTGGCAAAAAACCTAGAGCCTTGAACTAATATTTATATCACTTATTTGTATTTTGAAATGTACTATATAAATATATCTTTAATATTATAGAATCTATGAAAACAAGAAGGAAATGTAATTTAAACTCATTCTATACTTGGAATATGAGATGTCTGAGCACGTTGGTAGATTTGAACTTATGAGGGCCACATTTTCAAGGAACAGGGGGGTGGAGGGAGCTAATTGTTATGTACCATTGGATGAACTGCACCTCCTGAAGCCCTAAAGCGTGAGCTTTTACGAATACAATGTATAAATCAAGAATGACCCCCAGGGCTGCTACTACACATCACCGGCCACCATCAGTACCAAGAGGTGTGAGCTGGTACGACATCGTGCATCAACTATGGGAAAGGGACTGAGAGACTTTTTCCATTGGACCATATGAACTGGAAACATAAACTCACTGAACATTAAATCTCACCAAATGAGGGTAAATCCAGCCTCATCATCCTATCCACTCATTATATTCCATACCTGAACATAGCCATAATATGAACAACATACTCCCATATCTCAATGTCTGTACTTTGACCTGTTAACCTTTTACCCCCAATCAGGGAGATTGCAGATTATGTATTCCGTACACCACCCGTTCTTAAACTGAATTTCGCACCCCTTGATAATCTGTACCTTATTCCCTGATAACCAGAAACTTCTATGCTTAAACTCTGTACCATTTTCTTTTTACTTCAACATCATCTTAATAAAATTATTAAATTTCTTCTTTGCTCCTTTTCTGTCTCCCAACATCTCCATCTCACCCTATTCTTAGCTCCTAGCAGCTGCCCAAGGCCAATACTCAGATTGCCTATCTGGGTATAAAGTAGCAATTGTAGTAGAAATAGGAAGATTAGCTAAGTATTTTGTGTCTGTACACAGCATCCTTCTTCCCAGTTTTCCACTAATCTGCCAAAAGTCGTTTCAAGCTTCCTGGGGCTCTTCCCCTAGCTCTAACTTGCTGCTTATTATCTTCTGTCCTGTCCCATCAGCCCATACCTTGGACTGCTTTAGCCATATATATTTATCCAAAAGTGACTATCACGTGAAGCATTGTTCAGATGCACCCCTTCACCCCACCCCCTTTTCTTTTTTGGTTGTTGCTTGGCATGTGTGAACTTTGCAGAACTGAGATTTTGCAAATGTTGTGGTAGGTTGTACGGATAGAATAACATTTCCCAAAAGCTGGGCTAACCCCAGTGGGAGGTCTCCGTGTAATACATACAGCTTGGCTTGCCTCCATCTAGTTGTCTCTTATTGGTTTTCTACTCTGCCTACTTCCTGAAACATTTTGCACCCTACTTTTTCATTTAACTTTTTATCAGTTTACCTTATTAGCATGGCCCATAGTTTGGAAGGGGAGTGGGAGGCGTTGGGACCCCCCCCAACTGTAAGCCTTGGGCAGGTGCAGAATTTGTCCCCCCACGCATGGCCCCGTTGGCCTGACTGGAGCTGCCCCCCTCCCAACCAATATAAAAGTCAAACTACGCCTATGCTTGTTAGTCTTCAAGTGTAACGTGAACACACAAACTTTTCAACCTACAATATTGAAGGGAATTTGACAAAATGAATTAACAGAAATAATAGTATAGCATATATGTTGTTAATATTCATGATGTTTAGGTCAATTAATGTTCATATTTGAGTGAAATTGACCCCCCAGAAAACCTTAAGCAACACTTGAATAGAATATAGTGAAATAACAGATTTTTCAGTTCATTGGTAATGATGAAAAATGGAAAAAACAAACATTTTGGGTCAGATTGGACACAGAAATTTTCAGTGAATTTAAAGAGTTTCAGTTCTCCGTCCCTCAAGCTGCTTAAAGGGCTGCTGCCTCTGCAAAGGTTCATGATCCCCGCTTGCCAAGAGAGCTAAGGCAGGGCTTGAATTTGATTGGGTACCTTTTAATAATACTGTAGAACATTGTGGCGTTTGTAGAATGTATTTGTCAGTTTTTATGCACTCCCTCATGTGGCTAAAAGGCATTCTGGGCCAGAGTCATGAGAGGGATTATAAATATTTTTCATTGGTATTTATTCAACTTAATCCAATATTATTCATTTATGTTTATTTATATTTATGTTTCTACCTTTTGAATTTTAATTGATAGTTCTATGGAAATGTTGTGGAAGATATGAAGGTGTGATCACAATCTATAGTTATGAAGAACAAGTGTCACATTGAGCAATTCTGACATTATCACCGGAACTCATAGATTTTATAGATTCCAAGGCCAGACTGGACCATTGTTATCATCTAGTCCAGAGGTTCACAAACTTCATTGTACTGTGACCCCCCCATTCCAACCACAAGAATTACTACACGACCCCAGGAGAGGAGAATGAAGCCTGAGCCTGTCCGAGACCCACTACCCCAGGTCAGTGGGGCCAAAGCCCAAGTCCCACCGCCCTAAGCGAGGAGGCCAAAGCTGAAGCCCAAGGCCTTCAGCCCCAGGCAGGGGGCCTGAGTCCTGGTGCCTAGGGCTGAAGCCCACTCCCCGTCCCCGCCCCCCACAGATTTTGCCAGGGTTTGCTGGCCCCGTTCAGTCGCATGGTGCTGCCAGGCCCTCTCCCTGCACAGCAGCTGGGGAGAGGCAGCGGTGAGCTGCCGGGAGGTAGGTGGAGAATGTGGGGGAGGTGTGAGACTCCATGAGCTGTACTTCAACTGTAAAAGAGCCGCATGCGGCTCGCAAGCCACATTTTGGTCACCCCTGTCTTATATCATGAATAGTCCCATGGAAGTAAGGTATGTCTTGGTGTGAGCAAGGGCGTCACCCTTAACTGTGCTGCTGAGTGTGCTACTTACCGACTCACAGAAAAGGTGCGGTGTCATTAGAATGTTGGCTACTCTTGTCTTTTTGAAGACACATGGCTACTTATTTTTTAAAACGTATTTTCAGGCTATTTTTTTTCAAAACAATGTATTTTTACAATGCATCATTTAAACACAGCATCATAATTTGCTTTGCAGTTAGTCAAGTGATTACAAACTCTGGGCTCAGTCCTGCAATCACATCTATGTGTACAAACCACTGCATCCGCTTAGGGGCCTACAGTGTTCAGTGGGGTTCCACAAGGGCTGCGTCTGCCCACGAATGTTTGATTGCAGGATTACAGCAATCACTTCATCCATCACTGGAATACAGTCCCTTCGAGGTTGGAAGCAGCGGGCTTTAACACTCCAGTATATACCCACTGTTTTTAAATGTGCCACTGGGGTTTTAATAACCAGGGTTCATTATGACTGGTTTTACATATCCTCCAAAAATAGCTTAAGTGCTCCACCAGATAAGTACTGTGGCCCTTCTTTCTAAAAATACTACCTTTTTATGATAACATTTTACTTAACAGAGAAATCTACAGTAATACTCCTATTGTCCAAATCCTTTGCATTATCCAAAGCTGTGCTATGCCTTCATTGTCAAAAGATGAGATAAAAATTAACTGTGCTAAGTCATGTCTGTTTACTTCACTGTAGCTAGGTGAACTCAACACTATACCCCCTTGCCGAGGCTGACCTTGCCTAGCTAATCAAGGTAAAAAGTTTAGCTTGGTCTCCACTAGGATTTTGCAGGGAATAGGAAACTCATAGTCTGTATCTCACCGGACACACCTTTTTGGCAGCAAAGCCGTAGCTTTGGGTTATTGGCTAAAGTTGGCAGAAATTTTGCCACCAACTTTCCCCCCTCACCCCCCCCCCCCAAAAAAAAAGTGTGTAACTGGAAGCAACATTTCTTGAGGGAAAATTTTTGATTTTTTTTTTAATGGGAAATTTTGGATTGTTTGTGTTTCCCTGGTCTCATTTTTTTCCACTAATCTCCTTCCCCTTCCACATCCCCAATGTACACAGTTTAAGTTTTCAGAACATCGCCATCTTTTCAAAGATTAGTGTCCCCCCTCCCCCGCCAAGGGCAACTTTGCCAGTCTGGAATTTCTCCAAAGTTGGAAATTTTTTCAAAGTTTCATTTAAAAAAATTCCTTCCAACAAAATTTTTTTAATTCAAAATTTTTTTTCACCCAGCTCTGTTATTGGTGAGTCCTGCAATCCTTGCTCACGTGAGTATTTCTCGCTTATGTAACTGGTTCCACCAGAATCAACAAGATTACTTATGTCAGTAAGGAGTATTTGCATGAATAAACCTCAGATTTTTGAGGTAAGTATTCTAATAATTTAAAAGAGCTTCTTAGAGTTAAAAACATGCCCCTTCACTAGTGTTCTTTCACTGTATATGTGAGTGAACATGAATTACTAGGGATAAAATGTAGGAAAGCAGCTCTCAAAGTTCTGCAACTTTTCCATCTTTGGAGATGGTTGAAAATTTCCCAACAAAATTTTTTTTCAACTGAAAATGTCTTGTCACTTAAACTAAAAAAAATCTGCAGAATTTTTTTCATTTTGGTCAAATTTTTCATTTTTAAAATAATATCTAAATGAATAATTTTGAACATTTAAAAAATGTTTTGTTAATATAGGGGGGGAAATACTTTCTCAAATGCTTTTACTTATCCTCTCACTCCATTTTTCTGTGGCGGAAAAGGTAAAAGGTGATTGGTTATTTTCCCATAAAAATGAAATTAAAGTTTTCCAATTAAAAATAATTTGTTTACAAAATCATAAAAAATGTAATGGAAACCTTTTCAAATGAATTGAAAAATGTTAATTTCTTTAGAAATTTTTCACACTATACTTTTTTCTACCATCTCTACATATCTTTGAATTTCATCTGTGCTGTCAGAGCTTTTACATCTCTATGCTGTTTTCCTTGCCTTTTGTCTGATTTTTTTTGTTTTTTGTTAAATTTCCACCTCATTTCCCCTCAGATATTTTCCTCTTAAAATATAATGGAAACACCAAAAGAGAAACAAACTTACATTTATTTTCCTTATCACAATGCTTGAGTGATTTAGGTACAGAGTTGGCTGGGCTAAGTTGTCGGTGACTATCTGAATTGTGACAGAATGTCACTTGACCTATGGATCCTGTAATTTGAGAGTAAAGCCAGGCAAATAATGGCAAATAAATTGTAGAATATTTTATTCTGTCCATGCCTCCTTTTCCCCTCTCCCTCAGCAACAAGCTGGGGAAGAGTGGCACAAAAGGCCATATGCTACCTCTATGCCATTGACTTTAAGGCCAGAGTCCCCCAGCAGTGCAGTGGAAAATGGGCATCTCTTTGGAAAGGGCATCTACTGAAGCATTTATTCCCTGGAGGAAAAAACAGTTCTGACATCCATGCCCGTTGTTCTTGATTGCAGCAGTGTGAAGTCGGAGTTGTCATGATGTGCCTCATTGTTCTGCTTTACCTCTTGCATAGTTACTGGCCTAGAGAGAGACCCTTGTTTCTTTTCTCTTTTGAGCAGTGTTCCCTTTACTATATTCCGGCTCCTATCTCACTCCCAGGGGAGGCTATGGCTTGGGTCAACCAGTGGCATAAGTATATCATGAGGAGAGATTCTCTGCATGCCTGCCTTTTTTTGGGCTGGGAAAAAGGCCACGAATGAGGCCTCTGATCTAATGTATTATAAACGAAAATGAAACTCAACATAATAGTAATAATCCATATCCACTTCATGTCCAAATAAACAAATGCACAAGCCTCCTTATAAACTTGTTTATAAACTCCTTGTTTATAAACTGAACTGAGCGAAAATGGAGTGTCATCCTTCTATTTCTATTTAGTAGCTTCTGTTGGCTTTTACCATGATCTTAATGCTATTCAAAAATAGTTGTTACATTTCATGTATTTTTCCAGCAGTGCTGGCTATTTCTTGCATGACCTTGTTTGATCTCTTGGCTGCCTTCACTGCTGACTGCTGTGATGCTTGTAGAAAAGCCTGCAGTTCTAGTGACAGATTTCTAGGACAGATTTCTGATGGACTAGTTTGCCCTTCTGGATGTCTTTCCCTTTCATTCTCTCTAGAGTAAAAAACCATCAGTGCTGTTACACTGTGTTCTGGTGTTGCAGCAGCTCTGCAAGGGCTTCACAAAAACAAAATGGAAGGTTTCATTATAATAAAGAGGACTTAAAAATATAACCTCCTTATTCTCAAGAGATTTCACGTACTGTTTTAACACATTGGCTTGTCTCAATATGCTAAAACCCTGATACTGGACAGAATGGATGTCAAAAGCCCAAAATAGGATACAGGAAAACACTTTTTAATTCAACACATAATTAACCTATGGAACTCATAGCCACTATATATAATTGAAACACTGTTTATTAAGATTCAAAAAGGATTAGACATTTGGATGGATACTGAGAACATCCAGTTACATTCAACAGAAGAGAGACTTTTTTTTTCTTTAAGAATATGAACCCTCATGTTTCACAGCATAAGTAAACCGTTATCTAACAGTTTAGAAGAAATTGTCCCCTACGGGTGGTTTATTCTACTATGGGGGCTCATGCACCTTCCTTTAAAGCATTTGGTACCAATCGCTATCAGAGATGGGATACTGGTCTAAATGAACCATCAGTATGTTATGATACTGGTTCTCCTCTTCATCTGACCTCTGTGCGTATGTAGTGAAAACTCAAAGCAAATGTGATTTCTGGTAGTTCTGCCTTCTGTGTCAAATATTTCTATAACACTAAGGGCTTGTCTGCATGAACAATTACTTCATGGAAAGTCTGGGGGTGAATCTAGCCTGCATGAGCCTGGCAGGGTCTAATTTTCCTTGTAAATCCTGCTGACCAGCAATCTAACTGTCCATGTGTACTAACAGAGACAAGGTGGGGGAGATAATATCTTTTATTAGACCAGCTGTTGTTGGTGAGAGAAGCGAGCTTTCAAGCATCACAGAGCTCTTCTTCAGGTCTGGGAAAGGTATTCTGAGCATCACACCTACAACTAGACGGCATACAACATGTACACTCACAGTTCATTAGAGCGCTTTTAATCAGTTCCCTTTTAAAGAGGACTGGATCAAGGTGATCTAATGAACTGTTAATGTATGTCAGCAGAGTGAACATGGAGCATTAGGCCCCACCAGGCTAGTGCCAGATACTCATACCCCAGCTTGTCATGAACTAAGACAAGCCCTTAATAGAACTATTTTAGTTATTACCTTTTTCTAAATACTAAATTCAATTTATGTTTTAAACAATACTACCTTATGTTTTTGCCATGAGATGGCAGTATTATGTTGTTGCTTCATTGATTGTTTCATTTGTGTTTGGTCCTTATACATTTTTAATATTTAGTATTGTTAACTAATTACTCATGGTTGAAGTGTCTATATAGCTTGTGTATAGGATTATATACATGTACAGGATATACTATATATACACAGTCTGTAACTTGAAAATAGGTAAAAGGAACAATGGCAATATTTTATGGTTCTGACCTCACAAAAGGATTGTATGTCATGGCACTGCATCTATGAAATATGATTTTAAAAATGAAACTTCATCTGGGCTCCAGGTTTCAATAGTATTTTAAAAAACAGATTCTCAAAAGCACTCTAGGTTATAAAATTTGTAATCCTCCATTCTTATTTCCAGCAGTATCCAAGATTCTATTAAAGCCCCTCCCCGCTCCAACCTCCCCAAAAAGGGTCCAGGAGGGCCAAAGGGTCAGATCATTCATATTATTTTACATTTTCCTGTTTTCTTTGGGAAAACACACATTAGATACAACAAAAATCTTATATGCAGCTCTGGGCAAACAGCTAGATGTTAGTTTTTCATAACCCAGACTCATGGATAACAAATTGCCCTAAAAATTTTAAGAACAGGCAATTCTGTGGTGTGGGGTTTTCTTTTTAAGCGGGATGGGTTCACATTTTTATAGATTTTGTTAATGCTTTCCTTAAATCAACTTCCAGCAATGTCTAGAGGGGTGTACAGATCCTGTCCAGTGGCTGTCAGGAAATGAGTTAAAAGTTTTCAACCAAAGAGAGGCCCATAATTGCCTGCCTGAAAATAAAGGGATTTTCAGGGTAGTAGGTTGTTCCAGGCTAAGGAGTTAATTCCACCCAGTTCATTCTTCCAGGTATGTGCTATGGACAGCTTGAGGCCTGAGTGTAGAAGGACCTCTTTGAAGAAGGTAGGAGCTGGGTTTTTCCTTTCACTCCTCTTTCAACTTTATCACATCTGAGACCTTCAGACTTGGCTGAAACAAGTCAGACCTTCTAAAGACACTGAACTTTTGCTGAAGAAAACCCTGATGCATAGTATCTGTGTTTGGTCTTAAAGGAGCAGGTCTTTATATTTTACAGTAAAGCAGACCATGGAAGTGCTCAAACTCCACCTAACCATGCGGGATCCTTTGTTGCTTTCCCCAGGCATTATCTCATCAAGTCTCCTCAATTGGGGTGCCAAAGCTGGCATTTCCTGCACAGAACTATGTACATAATGGCTTACCCTCTGTGGCTAGCCAACTTTGAGTAGGGTATAATGATGTAAACTAAGGCACCTTTCAAAACAAAATGTATCTGGAGTGTTTTCAGTGGGAAGAGGGAAGGAACTTTTAAAATATGGTGTAAATAATGTAAACAAATTAAAAAGCTCGAACACCAGATGACAAATGTCAAGTGATAGTTTGAAAATGAAGCTTGCCAGCTCCCCTTTATGTCACACTGAAGCCCAGCATTTGGAGTGGAATCCCATTCAAGTAATACCCTTCTACAGCTAGATATTCCACTGACCGCTTGGTCCTAGTGCATATAAGATCTTTGGGAAGTCTCGAAAGCTCATTCTTCAGGGAATAGAACTGCAGTCATAGTTGGAAAGAGGTTGAACTTCTTGAGATGTACAGTTGTAGGATACAGGTGGGATAGTCTGAGTGGGCAGTAAGGATTTCCAGGGTGAGGTGGAGTCTGGAAGGGTGCAACAGTGCTTTGTAATTTTATTATGCCTTCCATTTGAAGATCTAAAATGCCTTGCAATGCTAATGATTTTAGCATTGCAACATCCTTCTCAGGTAGAGAAATTAGGGACAGTACTCATCATTTTAAGTTTGAAACGTGCATGAATGCCAGAAAATCATGCTGGAAAGGAGTCAAGATACTGTGCTGAAATGTGATGTTCCTACTTATCTGTGATTCGATATATCTTCATTCAAGGCACAGAGAGAGTTGGCTGGGCAAGTGTCAATGAAGCAATGTGAGTTTCTGCTTCCAGCAGCTCTCCACAACTCCTCTTTATTGAGTGGCTGACATCAAAGGGACAACAAGTCTGAGTTGAAAGAGAAATAGTTGTTAATGCTAAGCATTTTATCTACTTTCTCTAAAAGGTTAGTGGGGCTGGTAGACCCAGAACAGAAATGTCACCAAAGATTGGGAGAAGAGTGATACTTCCATGTGTTCATTCTCTTGGAGCATCAGGCAAAATGGCTTTCGTGCACAGAAAGTAAGATCTACTATAAAGTCTAAGGGAGCGCAAGCATTTTGGCCCAATAGTCTTCAAACTCCTATTAGGAAAAGTCTTCTAGAGCATAAATAAGAGTGAAACCAATTGGGTTCTGTTGAAATGACTGTAAAAATCCATGGGATTTAATGGAGTATGTATCTTTTCTGTAGGGTGTGTTGTTTTTTTTTTTCTCCTATAGAATTCTATAACAGGTATAAAATCTTTGTGTAAATTTTGTGAGTTGGTCCAAATAGTTTACAAAAAGTCTTCACTTCACCTTAAATTCTCTCTAACTTTTTCATAAGGGATAATCTGACATGGATTTAAATAACAAAGGGGTGTGTGTGTGTGTTTAAATATTTTTATATATATAAAACATAAAATTCTACTGTAATGTGGTGTTGTTTTCTGAGGAATCAAATACTATTGCGCCTATCTTTCTGCTTTGGGCTGGAAAGACCCTACTCTGCTTGTATGGTAATCCGGCTCCCATGTATATTGATCATTAAGATTTCTTTTAATGTACTTATAAGTGCTTAACTTGAACACATTGGGTTAAATTCTGCAGATGGATGTAACTTGGATATAGGTTTGTAGTTTCCATTAAAGTCAATGGGAGCAACGGATGATCACATAAGGTCGAAATTTTGCCTTTAAAAACAGTTGCTTTTTTAATGCAGACTGTTACTGAATTCTTTACAGTACACAAAATATACAGCTTGTTTCTTTGAGGCCAATGTTAAAAATGAAATAGAGTTGCACATAAAACTATCTGTACACTGGAGTGTATGTAATTTGTCACTAGTTAACCTTATAGTCATATTTCATTTACTCCCTAGATTTTAAGTGGCCTCTGAGGCCCACTGTAGAAGTCATCTCAGGGCTTTTGCAGTATTGTACAGTTTCATCCACATGTCACTGCCTGCATTTTTAGTGCTTTCATAATCTGGGTAGTAAAACCAACATTCCATACCCATAGTGCAACAGTTTAATCATAGATTTTAAAATAAGAAAAGTCTACATTACTTCCTATTAAGTCCTAGTTAATGAAAAGTAAAAGTTAAAAGGTGCTGCAGCAATTGCGAATGCTATTGAAATGTGCTTTTGCATAGAGAGGAGGAAAAGCTCCTTATTAAAAACTAGAAGTGCCTGCTGGCTATAGGTTTTTGTAGTTTTCATATACTGGCTAGGCGGCTTTTTGCATTTTATGAAAAAAGAAATCCTCCAATCAAGAATTTTTATTGATTCTGATTAAGCTTTTTTAATAAAAGTTAAAAGCCAACAAAATTGCGGGTAAGCATTATTGAAATTCACATAACCACAAATGCTCCTGAAGAAAGAAAAGAGGTTCTGTTTGAAACTGAAAGCTGAAGACTGGCAAGTTTCAATGCAGTTAGTGAGAAACACTAGATCTACATATTTTACTAGCTTTATCTTTCACTCTTTGGTTCAATCACTCTTCAAAAGTCTGTACGTACTGATAAAAGGGTGCTTGAACTTGAAGGCAATGCCTGGAGATAGAATATACACCGAGTGCTTGTCTACATGGCTGGTCAGTGTGGCAAGCCAAGCTGTAAACGTACAGCGCAATGGCTCGCCATGCACCAACTGACCACATAGACCTTCTGGCCATGTTCTACAAGTTGTACGTGTGCTATGTAACTTGTAGTGTGTAACAGCAAGGTCCATGGAGTCAGTTGGTGTGCGGCAGGCTAGTGTGCTGTGCTTCACACCATGGCTTGCTGCACGCTAACTAGACAAGTTTGAGATTGAGGGCTTTCTTATGACCTTCTATGAGGGGAGGGGTACAAAGATTTACTGAAGAAACTGTGGGCCAGACTCTGTGCTATGTAGTGCAGGAGACATAACTCAGACTGGGGGAGAGTAGAAGTGGTTTAGGCTTCATGCTTTCTGAATTGTGGGCCTGGCCCACACCTCCCAAATGATAGAGCAGGCCTAAAGGGGCATAATGTCCTGCCTGGGTGCAAATGTGGGACAAGACACATACAAATATTATTCATTCAGGAATCTAAAAATGCTGTGGGTTTAATTCTTTTAATGCAAATAGTTTTTTCTAGAATCTTGTTGCTTGATTCCGCTTATCTGATGTAAAAATAACTTTCACAAATAAAAATGGGGACATCAAATTGAGTGGAATGTATATAGGTAACTTTGAGACTAAAGATAGTGATAACCCTGAAAATGAGGGGCACCTGAGAGAGAGACTTTGGGGCTTTTCTAAACACTGCAGCTGGAGATGCAATTTCCAGCTTGGGTAGATGTAAAAGTACTAGCTTGGATGGAACCAGTGTGTTAAAAATAGTAGTCTGTCCATAGTAGTGAGAGAGGTATGATGGATTAGTGCCTGCCCCCTGAGTACAATCCAGCCTGAAACCCTAGGTATGTAATTGGGACAGCGAGCTCGTCTTGCTGCCAGTGCAGCTGCAACTATGTTGTTGGATCAAAGTGAGCACAGATATGGCTACATGAGCTGGAGACTACACCTCCAGCTCCACTGTAGACACACAGCACTTATGCCTCTGTATACAGTCACCAGCAATATGTTATAGGTTTCCCTCTGTGTCTGATTTGCAGAAGATACGAGTCTGTAACAGCCCTACCTTGAGAGCTTTCTCTCAAATTGTAGCAGCTCATGCTTTTAGCTTTGGAGCTCCCCAGTTCATTCCCTGGCATGTGGGCCAAGGTGGTGCTTGCTACCATTGTGCTGCTCTAAAGCTTAGAGCAGCCGACATGCAGTGTGCGCTAGCCATAGTCCATCCTCTGGCTTGCCCCTATGCCAACATCTGTGCTACAAACTCTGCATTCGTAGGGACACTCATTTATGTGAGGGGGAACTCTGTAGGAGACTGTTCTCCCTTAATTCCACAGCAGTGGAGTAAAAGGGCCATAGCAGGGGACAGAATCAGGACAATTGAATTTCAATGTGAAGATTTCTTTCACATCCTGCAGCCTGTGTGTGGTGAAGGGCAAGGGGGCAAGATCAGGGCTTCTAAAACTGCCTGGGAGAAGCCCTGTCCTTGGCTGCATTCCCTCATCCCAAACCAGCGTGGTGTCCCTGAGCCCTCGGATGGTTTAAAAGCCTTGATGAAACTGCCTACGATTCTGGTCATCCAAATCAGCAATAGAGTTGTGTTAAAATATTATCAAAACATGACAAATTTCAGCCCCAAATGACAGTTTCAGAGAAAATTATGAGCAGCTGGAGACGGACATGTACAATCAAATAGCCTTTTTAACCTTACGTTCATAATCCCATTATCATTACTTTATGGTGTGGTGTGAGTGCAATTCCATATACAATCTAGATTTTGTTCTCTTTTTTTTTTCATTTTAAATAAATTGTGCCAGGTTCCATTCTCTTCCTCTTCTGCTAAGACATACCTTTTATGTTGGAATATTTCATAGTGGTCTGAGCTGGAACACAGAAAAGGCTAGGGTAAGAAACAAAAGGGCAATGTATCCTAGTGGATGGAGCACTGGACTGGGATTCAGCAGACCTGGGTTTCATTCTTGGCCTGCTGTATGACTTTGGGCACATTCCTTTATTTCTGTGCCTCACTTTCCCCATTTGACAAAAGGGGAAAAAAGATACTGACAACTTGCAAAAAATACATAAGGATATCACATGCAAAAAAAAAAGAGAGGGAAAAAAAAGCCCCTCTTAATCCATTCAGGATCAGAAGCCTGATCCTTCTCTCCTTAAAGCCAAAGGGAGTTGTGTAATTGATTTCCATGGGATCAGGATTGGGCCCTAACTGAGAAGTGTTAAATGAATCATAGCATTAATGGGGCCTTGATTAATTTTCAAAATGACACGTGGTGTATTAATTAACGAAAAACTAAACACATGGGTGCTCCTAGTGACTATCAGGTTGCTTACAGAACAAATAAGCACTGTTGCTGATTGAGTTAAAAAAAAAAACAGTGGAGAGAGAAAGAAATCCTACAATTTGTAAAATGTTTGTGAAATGCACATGCTTTTATACTGCTCCATTTTCTGTTAAGCAGGAGTGGGGAGGAGAGTTGGATTTATTTGAATCTGTTTCTCTGATCATTTATCTGTATCATCTGTCTCTGACTAGCTAGAAGTGTCTGGAAACATCCAGAAGAAAGGTTTCAGAGTAACAGCCGTGTTAGTCTGTATTCGCAAAAAGAAAAGGAGTACTTGTGGCACCTTAGAGACTAACCAATTTATTTGAGCATAAGCTTTCGTGAGCTACAGCTCACTTCATCGGATGCACACTGTGGAAAGTGTAGATCTTTTTATACACACAAAGCATGAAAAAATACCTCCCCCCACCCCACTCTCCTGCTGGTAATAGCTTATCTAAAGTGATCACTCTCCTTACAATGTGTATATCATACACATTGTAAGGAGAGTGGTCACTTTAGATAAACCCACTCTCCTGTTGGTAATAGCTTTGGGGGGGGGGGGGGGGGAGAAAACCTGGATTTGTGCTGGAAATGGCCCAGCTTGATTATCATACACATTGTAAGGAGAGTGATCACTTTAGATAAGCTATTACCAGCAGGAGAGTGGGGTGGGGGGAGGTATTTTTTCATGCTTTGTGTGT
Organism: Lepidochelys olivacea; assembly: GCF_965140295.1. Lineage (NCBI taxonomy): Eukaryota > Metazoa > Chordata > Testudines > Cheloniidae > Lepidochelys > Lepidochelys olivacea. Next base: position 49,633,138 of record NC_140421.1, on the reverse strand, counting down.
ATAAAAAGATCTTCTACACTTTCCACAGTATGCATCCGATGAAGTGAGCTGTAGTTCACGAAAGCTTATGCTCAAATAAATTGGTTAGTCTCTAAGGTGCCACAAGTATTCCTTTTCTTTTATCCAGAAGAAAGATATAGTTTTTCCTGACGCCACCCAGGACATTATTATTGGTATATGCAGTGTTGTAGCCATGTTGGTCACAAGATATTAGCGAGACGGAGTAGGTGAGGTAGGTAATATCTTTTATTGGACCAACTTCTGTTGGTGAGAGAGACCAGCTTTTGAGCTACACAGAGCTCTTCAGGTCACCCACCTTGTATCCCTATTGTTGGGAGAAAGTTCTGTGTGTCCGACACATCCTCAGCCTGAGTGCTAAGCCATTCAGGCGGAACTGTTCTAAATATAAGAACTCCTGAGTATCCTGGTGAGGGTTGTCAATATTTTTTTACTGAAAATTTTCCTGAAGAATGAGGTTTCATTAAAAAAAAAAAAAAAAGAAAAAGAAAAAAAGAAAAGCGTGGAGTTGGCTCTTCGGAATGCCTGTGTTTGATCATTAGTTCAGGAAAATAAGACCCCGTATTCCTCAACCTTTCCTTTTTTTACTCAAACCAAACTCAAATGTTTGGAGATATCTCGCTCTCTGTTAACCCTTCTCCTCTCCTCCCCTCCCCTGGCCTTTTTTCATTTGAAACCAGAATTGCCAAAATACTGTGAAAGTGGTTTTTCATGTGGCATTTCCAGCCCATATCAGAAAGCCTGTGCATGACATATTGAGCCATTTTTTAAAGACTCCAGAAATTCAGAGAATTCACATAACAATCTAAACACCAAACCCAAACTCCATGTCTTTAGAACTAAAAGTGAATGTACGTACTGATTCTGTGTATTCCTATGGGAAGATATGTCTGTCATGTATACTGGATTTACATCAATATAACAACAGAATCTAGCCCTATGTTTCTTTTTAAAATAAAGAAATTCAAATGAAAAATCACCAGATAAAACAAGTTTTCTTCTTTTAAAAATTATTTAGAATGTGTAGAAGTTCAAAAATGTCTTTGTGCTCCTGCTATGCAACAACATTTTAAACAAAATAATGAACATCTGAAAATTAGATTTATTATCCAGAGGCAAAGTAACCTTATTATACAGAAAACACCAACAAACTCATGCCTACATGATATATAATCCAGTAGTTTAATTTGTAAACTTGATCATTGCTCCTAATTGAGTTCATTAGTACCTCAAAGTCCTATAAGACAGTTAAATACTTGTTTTAATTAATATTTAGTCTTTAATGCTGTTTAGAGTCTCCCAAACTTTCAAAATGGTCTTGTAATTGCTTTTCTAAAATTTACCAGCTGTGTAAACTTTATTGCTACAAGGACACAGATGCAATATGACACTGAATTGGTTAATTAACTGTTTGTACTCTACTCTAGTAGGAAATTTGCAAGTGTTTTCTAACCAAGACTTGCTTTCATAATTCACAATTTAAAACTTGGTCCTGTTTCCATATATTATTATTATTTTAAAATTAATAAGAAAATAGTTCCTAACCTGGTAATTTCAGCCCCAGCTGTGGTATCTGCTGAGCAAAGCCTTTGAAGGAGCCACAACTGGAGCAGGAGATGGCAGCAAAATGAGCATTCAGAGCCTTAAAACTTGAACTCTTCAATATAGTTTCATGCTATGCTGAGGCTAACTCCATGGTTTCACTCAGCAAAAACACTCATGCTTTCAGATTCAGCAAAGATCTTAAATAATTTTTCTTACAGCTTTTGTTTTTCTTTTCTTGAAGGGGAGGTTAATATGCTAACCAATGCTACAGTTGCCCAATAAAAGCAGCACTGGTTGGAGCTTGGAGATTAACATCCTCTTTGTTCAGCCCATTTGATAAGCAACACTGTAAAATATGCAGGTTTAAGAATAGCAGCCGTGTTAGTCTGTATCTGCAAAAAGAACAGGAGTACTTTTGGCACCTTAGAGACTAACAGATTTATTAGAGCATAAGCTTTTGTGGGCTACAGCCCACTTCATCGGATGTAAAGAATGGAACATATAGTAAGAAGATATAGATATATACATACAGATAAATTGGAAGTTGCCATACAAACTGTGAGAGGCTAATTAGTTTCTTGTTGGAGTCTGTTTTTAAGAGTGGCAATTTTGCAACAGAAAAGCTTCAAAAACAGACTCCAATGAGAAACTGCTGAGCTTGAATTAATATGCAAACTAGATACCATTAACTTGGGTTTGAATAGAGACTGGGAGTGGCTGCGTCATTACACATATTGAATCTATTTTTCTAAGTTAAGTATCCTCACACTTTCTTGTCAACTGCCTAAATGGGCCATCTTGATTATCACTACTAAAGTTTTTTTTTCTCCTGCTGATAATAGCTCATCTTAATTAATTAGCCTCTCACAGTTTGTATGGCAACTTCCACCTTATCTGTATGTGTGTGTGTGTGTATCTGTCTGTCTGTCTATCTTATAATATGTTCCATTCTATGCATCCAATGAAGTGGGCTGTAGCCCACGAAAGCTTACGCTCTAATAAATTTGTTAGTCTCTAAGGTGCCACAAGTACTCCTGTTCTTTTTGTAAAATATTCAGAATGTCTATAGCTCTAGTAAGATAATTCTAGCAACATAAACCACAGAATTGGTTTGTCATGTCGTGGGAAGTCTGATATGAAAAAAGAGCATATGGTTATAGTTGTTTGATACAATTTAATGTAGAGATATAGATCAAACAGATTCTCTTCTGGTGTAAAATAGGAAAACATTTTGGTAAGGTTTTTCCAGCTGTATGGGAATAGAGCTGTGTGACTACCTGACTTTTTGGTTGCTGGGTGAACTGAAATTTTTTTTTGTTTGTTTCATTTTTGAGGTATTTTGGAAAATGTTTAATTTTTTCCCCAGAATTTTTTAGTTATCTTTTTTGACTGAAACAATTTGGCACTTTTGACATGAGTTGTAAAATATTACTGTCAAACCAAATCTGCATTTCTGGGCTCGGGGGAAGTGGATGTCTGAAAAATCTTGCCCAGCTCTGAATGGAAAATGATGCTTTCAATGGAGCTATGCTCACATATACCAACTAAGGATCTGGCCCCTCAGGGTATAATCTGTTGCTTAGTCACCACTGCAGCCTTGTCGCTTCTTCCTTTCATTCCTAGCAATAACATTCAAAAGCACTTATTCTCACCTATCTATCTAATTCCATGGCCTAATTATATCACAATCATTAGAGGACATCACTAATGACCATGATATACTATTTTACAGAGGGGAAACTGAGGCATAGGGTAGCGTAAGATTAAAAATTTCAAAGGAGGCTCCTAAGTCATTTAGAAGCCTAATTCTTATTTGCAAAATTACTTTTGAAAATGGAACTTAAGCTTTTAATCATTTAGGCATTTTAAAAAATTTTACGTTTTGGGTTAGATTTTTCAAAGAAGCTTAGGCATCTAAAGATGCAGATGGGCATCTCATGGAATTTTCAAATGCACTTAGGCACCTAGGGCCAGATTTTTAAAAGGTATTAAGGCACTTAACTCCCATTGAAATCAAAGTTTTGTGCCTAGATGCTTTTGAAAATTCTATCCTCTGCATCTGCTGAGGTGGGATTTAACCCAGGTGTCCTGAATCAGGGTTCTCAGTGCTGGATCCACTAAATCCACTTTCCTATCCTATGGCAATGCTTAACTTTTATACTTTTTATTAAAAAAAACCTAAAGTTTGAACTCTTAATGTTCCTAATCTTGATATTAAAAGTTGCTTTATAGTACAGCTGTTCATTAATTGCAATTAACTCACGTGATTAACTCAAAAAATTAATTGCAATCATGACCGTTTTAACCGCACTGTTAAAACAATAGAATACCAACTGAAATTTATTAAATATTTTTGGATGTTTTTCTACATTTTCAAATATATTGATTTCAGTTCCAACACAGAATACAAAGTGTACACTGCTCACTTTATATTATTTTTATTACAAATCTATGCACAGTAAAATGATAAACAAAAGAAATAGTATTTTTCAGTTCACCTCATACAAGTACTGTAGTTGATCTCATTGTCATGAAAATGCAACTTACAGATGTAGGGTTTTTTTGTTACATAACTGCACTCAAAACCAAAACAATGCAAAACTTCAGAGCCTACAAGTCCACTCTGTCCTACTTCTTGTTTAGCCAGTTGCTAAGACAAACAAGTTTGTTTACATTTATGGGAGCCAATGCTGCCTGCTTCTTATTTACAATGTCACCGCAAAGTAAGAACAGGTATTTGCATGGGACTTTTGTAGCCGGCATTGCAAGGCATTTATGTGCCAGATATGCTAAACATTTGTATGCCACTTCATGTGTTGGCCACCATTCCAGAGTACATGCTTCCATGCTGATGATGCTCGTTAAAAGAATAATGTGTTGATTAAATTTGTGGCTGAGCTCCTTGAGGGAGAATTGTATGTGTCTGGCTCTGTTTTACCCACATTCTGCCATATATTTCATGTTATAGTAGTCTCAGATGATGACTCCGTACATGTTCATTTTAAGAATACTTTCACTGCACATTTGACAAAACACAAAGAAAGTACCAATGTGAGATTTCTAACTATAGCTACAGCACTTGACTCAAGGTTTCAGAATCTGAAGTACCTTCCAAAATCTGAGAGGGACGAGGTGTGGAACGTGCTTTCAGAAATCTTAAAAGAGCAACACTCTGATGTGGAAACTACAGAACACGAACCACAGAAAGGAAAATCCACCTTCTGCTGGTGGCATCTGACTCAGATTATGAAAATGAACATTCGTTGGTCAACTCTGCTTTGGATTGTTATTGAGCAGAACCTGTCATTAGCATGGACGCATGTTCTCTGGAATGGTGGTTGAAGCATGATGGGACATAAGAATCTTTAACATATCTGGCATGTATATATCTTGTGACACCAGCTGCAACAGTGCCATGTGAACACCTGTTCTCACTTTCAGGTGATATTGTGAACAAGAAGCAGGCAGCATTATCTCCTGCAAATGTAAATCTTTTTTGTCTCCACGATTGGCTGAACAAGAAATAGGATTGAGTGGACTTGTAGGCTCTAGCTTTACCTTGTTTTATTTTTGAATGCAGTTATTTTTTATACATAATTCTACATTTGTAAGTTAAACCTTCATGATAAAGATATTGTACTACAGTACTTGCATTAGGTGAATTGAAAAATACTTTTGTTTTTACAGTGCAAATATTTGTGATAAAAATAAATATAAAAGTGAGCACTGTACACTTTATTCTGTGTTGTAATTGAAATCAATATATATGAAAATGTAGGAAGCATCCAGAATATTTAAATAAATGGTATTCTATTATTGTGTAACAGTGCTATTAATCGCATGATTAGTCTTTTTAATTGCTTGACAGCCCTACTTTATAGTACTGCAGCTGTAAACAATGCAGTTGAATTTCATTATTTTTTCAAAAGTATGACTAGCTGCCCATGTTGTCAGGCACATTTGGTAGATGGTGCTGACACAAGTTCAAAAAATGTAGCAGAATACTTGATAAGGCAGTTGACTTTTAAGTGATGTAACTTTGATCTATGTGTAACAAGGTCTTTGAGTGACAACTGAGGAGTAGTGAAATTCTGCCATCTTCCCATTATGGAATAATTATCCCATTTTCACCTGAAATAGGATGGGGCAAAAGTTTCAACAGATTTGCTTAAGCGATGCTTAGAATTAAGCATCCTCTAGGTATTCACTGGTTAGTTCTTTTCTCTTGATATGATAAGTAACATTCCTGATGAAGCACTGTAGAAATACACATAATTTCTTTAATTTGCCAGTTATAGAACATGCTTACGTTTTCTGAAATGTTTCTTTAAGGCTTTACAAGTGTACTGTCCACTAACTCTCTCTAAGAAATATGAGTCCATAGATTTGTAGCAAGATAGTGTGTACACAGAGACCAAATCCAGATGTAATAATATATTAATACTTTATTACCGTTAAGACCATTTAGCTAATGGTCAGTTTCTGTTTCCCTTTTTAAAAAGAGAAAAGTCAAAAGGACATTATGAATCATATTTTATACCATGAGTAACCATATTGAATTCATTTCTATTCCATTCATCTTTGAAATTTTCAGTTCACTTTATTTCATTGAGAACAACGCATTATTGTAGTTAAAATCACCAATTAGTACACTTGTGAGCAAGTAATAGGAATAGAAACAAACAATATATGAACTGAAATGAACCTCCATCCAAAATTCAAACCAAACCTTAACAGTGAGAGTCTGGAAAGAACCTGGATAGCTGTCTATCCATTTTGTGTAATTTTTATATTTGCATATCCAAGGGTCAGTTCTACTCGTCTCCAAACTTTAGGCTGCTTATGTAGATTGCAACTTGGTGTCTTTTTTAAATATCCCTTATAAAATCTTGCTACTTCCATGTTGTCTAAAATCAGAGAGTCAATAATTACCTTAATATTATGACTTTAATGAGAGTATTGCATGAGGCCAGACTGCAGGCTTGGACTCATGGCCCATAACATTACATATTGTTTTCAGACTGCTGCAATTCCATGGCACTTTGGGGGTAATATGAAAAATAGAATAACAACCTCATATCTGATTACACTGTAAAGTCAAGGCTAAGCAAGTATATCATCTAGAAGTTTGCCTTGTCTGCGCCATCACAAATCATCATCTGTGTTCTTTTAAATTTGACCCATTAGAAGGTTGGGATTTAGAAAGTAATCTGTTCTAAAGAGGTGGTTTGTGGTGGAAAGGTAATGATCTTTGGAAAAAAACAAGGAATTGGTTTGATTCCACAGGCATTGCAGAGCGTGAAATGTTCTGCTTGAAACCTAGTCTTCTATGAATCATCTCAGGTCTTCATGGAAAATTAGAATGTGTTACAGTTCTTGGGAATGGAGTTTGTTCATAACTCAGCACAAAACACAATGGTTGTTCTTTCAAAAGTTTACACCAAACATTGACTTAATACAGCTTTGAAACTTTACAATGCAGAAGAAAATGCTGCTTTTAACCATCTTCATTTAAATGAAACCAGCACAGAACAAGTTTCCTTAACTTGTCAAATCTTTTTTAAACATCATTTTTTAATAGTTTACATTTAACACAGCACTGTACTGTATCTGCTGCCCCTCTCTCTGCTGCTGCCACCTGACTGCTTGCTTCCAGTTCCAAATGAGGTGTGTGGTTGACCAGTCAGTTTTGTAACTCTGGTGTTTGTAACTCAGGTTCTACTGTATTACCAATTATTCTGTATAAAACTAGTTTAATGACATACTATCATCTCAAAAGGAAAGTAAAAGGTTGCCAAAGTGGATGTTTAAATTTGCTAATGAGAGTGAAGTGAGTTGATGAATGTTGAATCATTCTTTGGCAGTTTTAATGAAAGATTATGATTCATTCTCTGTCTTTCATGGACATGTGATTTAGCTTGTTGAAACAGAGTTCTCAGACTTGTAGTCAAGCCTGTTGAAAATAGCATTGTACTGTCTAGCCCAGAAGTCTGGTAGCAGCATGCTGTATTGACATTCAGGGAATTGCAATTCAGGATATATTAGAACCTTAATTGTATTCTATGAAGTGTCAAGGGCTGAAGGAATTGCTCTCAGGTGGCCTCTCCTAGATACTAGCTAGCCATCGTGAGCTGCGGAAAGACACATCCGGCTTTTCACAAATGAAGGCAGGAGCTGGGGTAAATTTGTTTCATTCCATTCATTTCAATGGAAGAACAGTGACTTACATCAGCTGAAGATCTGGCTGAGGATGACCAGAGTGGGACATAATAATTATAATAGTAAATAAGAGGAAAAGAAAATGGGTAGGATGGGAGGAAACCTACTTTCATACAAATGTGTGTGTCTGTCTGTGTTCGTTCTCTCTCTCTCTCTCTCTCTCTCTCTCTATTTAATTTATAAATAAATGGCTGTGGTTCAAAATCTATAACCATAACAAGAGGCTGAAAGAGGAGTTTAGGTGCAATAAGCAAAATCAATCCCCAATTAAGGTAATGTAAGTGAACTTCTTCAACTCCAATATATAGGTCTGAGACTTGGGGCTACTGGGGGAAAAATAATACAAAGGTCAATTTTATGCAGCACTATGATTAAAAACAAGGAATTCCCCCAATTTTTAAAGAGGAAAATAATGCCTTTAATGACAGTCAGGAACCTGTCTGTTACCAGATTTACTTACACCCATGGCTATCAGATAACAAATTAACATAATTGTATCACTCTTTAGTGTCCTACATTAATCCATCTTGTCTCTGTAACATATTACCGTCACAGATTATATAGACTACAGGTATTGACACTGTTCCCTGACTTTTAACAACCTATAGCTAGTTGTAGGTCTAGTTCAGTGGGGGGAAAAAAATCACCCACAGCTGTGAAATGGTTAGTTTTCTCTTCCGCCCCCCCATCCCCAGTGTGTGTTGGAGGACTCCATATATGAGCACATGCTCATGTAGTGTGTCAAAGCCTGGCAAATACCTTGCCATGTATAATTTAACTGTTACTTTCCAACAATTGTTGTTTTGGGCCTAATTTTCAAAGGTATTTAAGCTCCTGGAGATGCAGATAGGTACGTAGTGGGATTTTCCAAAGTGCCACATCTAAACTTTTGGCAGCCTATTCCAAGAAGAGCAAGCCTCTACACCTGTTTTCTCCTCATGAGTACCAACTACACTGATCCCCCCTACAGGGGCTTGTTGTTCAGATGGATCCAGCAAGAAGAATTAGCCCATATTCTTGACAGTAAAACAGCTGTGAAAAACCAACACTTAGCACCAAAGTATTCTATCTTTGAAATACAAAGATGTACCCTGTTTTGAGAAACTTGGCAAACAGACTGTTCTATCTGAACAGTCCTAGTCAGACACAATTTGCTTTAAAGTCAATGGCCCCTTCCATACCCGACTTTATCTTGCACCCTCCTCTTGGTTGCTTTCCCTGCTTCAATCTTGCCCTCTCAGGGTGATGAGCATGCCCATCTGTCAGGTCATTTGACACTTTCCCTCCAACACCTTGCACTTCCATTTAAGATTTATGGAGGAGCAGGACTTCCAGCTGGGGGTGTTATTTTGAGTTGAGAAGTGCCTGTTATTTCTTTCCACTGAATGGCTTTGAAAACTACAGTGATAGCTGTTATATATTTTTTTAAATGTCTAAATTCTCTAACTTTTAGTATCTGTGTTCTCTCACCCCTGAAAGAAGAAATGAACAGGGATCTAAGTAAGGGGTGAGGATAAGTTTTTCTCCAGTAAGAGGATACCAGGGCGTTGGTCTGAAAGGGGGCAGCAGGGCACTGGACTAGACTCTGTGTGTACATGCCAGGTGTGTGTGTGTGTCTGTCTTTCCGTGTCACTTGCAGGAGTCATTTCTCCCTCAAAGGAAGAGAGAGAGTATTGGGATGAGTTGGAATATTTCAGTGGGCTGGAAGGAAGTGATTCGGCTGGAAGTTGATGGTATTCTGTTTGTGTTTATTGCAAGAACATATTGGAAATGCTGTTAATTTAACATCTAGCATCCAAAAATAGCAATAACTTGTAACACATCAGAGAAGCCAAAATGACAGAGCTGCCACTGATCTAAAACTGCAGGTGGAAAACAGAATATATAAAGAGCCTTAGCCTTAGAAAAAATGACTAAATATTGATAAATTGCCATAGTAGGAAGTATTCCATTGATGAGGTTTGGATTAAGTGCCACTTAATCATAGACTTGACCTATTCTCTTTTGTCACTGACTTGAAAAAAAGCAGGGAGAAATAGTGCTTGGTTTTTAAGAGGTTCCAGTGATATGTGGTTAATGGTCTTTTCTGTAGACAGGGGGAGGCAAGGCTTCTGGCTGGAGGGACTAATAAGGGAGGAAGCAGGCTTTGGATGCAGGCTGCCCTGACAGAGGAACCTTGGGTCTGAGGCCTGGGACCTAGAAGATTGGCTGAGAAACACTGAGCTTGGATCATATAAGCAGCCATCCTTGGGGTGCAGGTTTGGCCTGGACTTCTGTCATATTGCTTGTTTGTCAAAATCAAGGAGTTGAGTATTGAGCCTACACAAGCCATGTGAGGTAGTCACCTGCTAAGAGTTCCATAAAGATGTTTATAACAATAAGGCCTGATCATACAAAATCTTACTCCTATGAGTAACCTTTACTTGCCCAAGTTGTTCCATCTACATGGGTGAGAAAAGACTATTTGTTGCTATTTCTGAAGTACCTATTAATTTTTGTTAATAATTACCTAACTCAGTACAAACAAAAATTAATAGGTACTTCAGTCAGCAGTGGGGTCCCATCGTGCTAGGAGCTGTAGAAACACACAGGTCTATTCCCCCCCGCCCCCCATAGACCACACTTAAACCCCTGGAGCACATGTCTCGGGGCCCGTAGAGGGGGAGAGAGCTAGCCTGACTGCGGGGTATCGGTAAGTACGTGTGTTAGCTGTGGCACTGCCTCGTACCCATCTTAGTTTGCAGTGTGGATGGAGTAAGGGGCAGGCACCGGGTCTTAAGTTTTAATAGTTATCCGCCCCCATTCCCACAAATGCCTGTATAGGAAGGCCAAAGACTCAGTCAGTCCAGGAGGGCTGGTCATACGAGGGAAAGCCTCTTCTACAAGGAGCTTTAGCGAGTGCTGTCAAGGACCCCCCAGTACTGAGTCTGAAGCTGTTCATGATCCCCTCATAAACCCAGATGGTTTCATTGTCAACAGAACACTGAAGAGGGCAGACTACAGGGGCAGCAGGGACCCTGGCAGACCTCCCAGAAAACCAAGTGGGCAAGGAGGAGGTTATTCTGTACCATAACCTGGAGCTGGGGACAATGGATCGGTGTTCATAGAATCATAGAATATCAGGGTTGGAAGGGACCCCAGAAGGTCATCTAGTCCAACCCCCTGCTCGAAGCAGGACCAATTCCCAGTTAAATCATCCCAGCCAGGGCTTTGTCAAGCCTGACCTTAAAAACCTCTAAGGAAGGAGATTCTACCACCTCCCTAGGTAACACATTCCAGTGTTTCACCACCCTCTTAGTGAAAAAGTTTTTCCTAATATCCAACCTAAACCTCCCCCACTGCAACTTGAACCTCCCCCACTGCAACTTGAACCTCATGACGCATCCCCCATAAGTACCCAGCTGCAGCTTGTCTGGAGAAATGGATGGTCTATCTAGGCATTACACTGGATAGAACTCTTACATATTATGACCATCTTACAAAGACAATGACTACGGTCAAAACATGCAACAACCTGCTTGGAAAACTGGCTGGAACAACATGGGGTGCCGATGCCCAAACGCTATGCACTTCAGCCTTGGCACTCTGTTGTTCAGTGGCAGAGTACTGTGCTCTGATATGGGTTCGCTCATCTCACAGAAGGATGATTGATGTACACCTTAATTCCACAATGCGTATTATTTCAGCACACTTAAGTCTACATCCTCTTAGCAGTTCTCTGCAGTATTGTTCCATCCAGTGTTCACAGAGAGGAAAGCGTAGCAAAGTTTGTGACAAAATTGTGTGATATGCCACATCTACCATTAAAGACTTGTTTAATCCACCATGTGGTCATTGTGGATAAGTTTACCGAGTGAGGGATTTATGGTAAAGGACACATGGTGAGCTTCATGGTCCACAGAGAAAATTACAATTATCTTGTCTTGGACCCCACTCAACATCAACCCAGGTTTGATTTACCATGAAGGCAATAGAGCCTTCTCAACTAGTTTCATACCAGACATGGAATTTGTGCTGCAGCAGAATTTCAGTGGTGTTTTAGAGTCCACTATGTCAATGTCAAACCATGACACACTGAGGACTGCAAAATGACTCTCATTCCTGGAGGTCTTCATGACTTGACCATTTTTGATAAAAACACTATGGCTTGGCTTGACCGGATTGCATATGCCAAATAATAAATAACTGGAACTCAAGACCCTGATGATAAACCTGAGGAAGATCATGCACCATGGCAGGAACCAGAATCTGAGGCTGGTAAGTGACATGCCTCACACCAATATCTCTTCTTTTGGTGGTAAATTCCTGATTTTTAAGATCAAGGGCTCATTTGAAGTACTTTTTCCTCCCTGGATAATATGCCATGCATTGCTTTGTGTCTGTATGCACAAACTGCAGTGCTGAAGCCCCCCCATTGTCACGCCCCATCCCCTTACCCAGCTCCTCCAACCTTCCTCCTCTATTCAGCCACTGGTCTATTCCATCTTGAAATGGTCAGGGAGAGAGAGAGTTAGAAATTAACGATCAACTGCAATTAGTGTCTGCCTTGGCTTCTAAAGCTAATTTTCCAAACATTTTTGAAAGCAAAAATCAGTGTGCCCCTGTGTCTGTGCATTTTTAGTACCCTGTCAGGCAGTGAGAGTCCCAGGGCCACACAGAGCAGGTTCCATTTGGGGAAGGGTGCACAGTTGCAGAAAAATTAGTTTGTTGTCTAAGGAAAAGTTAGAACATTCTTTCCTCCCTTGGAAGTTTGCAAGCTTAGAGTGCTAGTCCCTGATCTCCGCCTTCTCCTTAAAGTCAGCTATGCGATATGAGCCAAAGGGAGCTGGGGACAGGTTTAGCATTGAAGTTGTAGAAACAGCAGTTCAGTGTCCCTTTCAATTTTTCCTGAGTTGAACGTTTCTGGTGTTTAACCTGTCTCTGACCTCTCCCCACAGAGAACCATGCATCATAAGCTGGTGGGGCAGGGGGAAAAGGTCTGGTAGTGAGGTCAGAGAAAAAGCTGTGCAGTTTGGTTCCTTTCCCCTTGAGGGAAAGCTTATGGTGCTGAGCTGTATCACCAGGAAACCTAAATTAATTTGTGATGTGTCTGTTTCTTTCCTGGACCATTTCACTATTGTTCGGCAGGCACAGGAGCAGGATTTTCTAGTATAGCGTGGGGGTGGGGGGCAACATGATGTTCACAGTTCTGATCTCCTTATTCATAAAATCTCTGTATCCTTACTCAGAATGCAGTTGATTTCCATTCAAATTTCCTCACAATCTTGCAAGCATTTCAGCAGATTTCTAATGCAGCGGGAACTCCTGCTGGTTTTTGAGGTTCACTAGCTGTGCAATTCTGATTGGTTCACCTTCATAGCTAACCAAACCCATCCATTCAACTATATGTAGTGGGGTGACCATTAGCATAAACATCTCTTTGGAAAGTCACTTCTTTTCCATTTGGTACTTTGAAAGCCACTATATTCTCAAACCATTGGTTTGCCTCAAAGAAATTGTAAACTTGTAACTAGTCCTGGAAAGGAATTTCTCCCCACACCTCCAACAACGTGAGACACCATGAACATTTTAAATTCTTAAAAACACAACAAATCTTCTCATCATTATGTGCCTCTGCTCCTTCCTCATAGGGTCCAAATGGTTCTGAGAACCAAGGATGTTGAGAGTTACATTCTTAGAATGCTCAAAAGCATCAAAACTGTGGCCTTCCATAGAAAACTGTCCTGTGGAGAGATTTCTCAGCTTTTTTCAAAGGCAAAAAAAATGCTGTCTTTCCCTTTGCATTGGCAGGACCTTTGGATGCTGAGGGGGAAACCATGCTGCCAAGAAGGTAGGAACAGTACCCCAGAGTGGCCACAGGTAGCAAAGAAGGGCCCTAAGGACCTGGTTATAGGGATGAAGAAATCTGGAGCAATTTGAGTTTCTCAGGGTGAAGGGGAGTGGTCTCTTCAGCCAGAGGAGAGTCTTCTGGACTGGTTCTGGGAGGTAGAGACCTGGCATAGGGAAAGTGAACATTCCCTAATGAAAAGGCTAATTGGACTGATGACTGACAGATTGCATTGTCCACCAGCTGTGGAGGTCCTAGGACCACCCTATCATCACTAGCTCCTCTTTTGGCTGCCACCCAAGGTACTGTTTCATCTGGAGAGCCTCATCCAAGTACCCATCCAATTGGTCAGGAGGACAATTATGGGCCTTCAGGAGTCCTGGAACACCAGCATATACTGGGCCCTGAAATCCCATCACAGACAATGACTTATTTACCAAAAGCCATTCTCCCCATGTTTATTCCTTCTGAAGAGGAGGGGAAGGAGACTAGTGCAAAGACCAGTGTGAGAGGGGTTCTTGGTTTTGATCACTTAATATTTAAAATACTGTTAAGGGCACAATTTGGCCCAACATGTCTTACAGCTGGCAAATCTTTCTTTGAATAAATTCTTCTGTAGTCCTTTGTTTTGAGTCAGACCTGTTTGCCAGCTTCTGCTTGTATAGGGCTGTGGCTTGGAATACGTTAATACCATTATACGGGGTAGTCTTTAACTTGACATATATATTTTATAAGGATGATACTGATCATAAAATTGAGTTTTCAATTGATACCTTACAAGTACTTTGTACAAAGATTATTACAATAATATGCAAATATAGGTACATTGTGTCACAGTATGTTCCCTTGTGTACCTTTAAAGCTGTTGCACAGAAAGGATGTGACGGTGTCCTTTGACATAAGCACAAGGTAGATGCCATGCTCTGCCTCATTGATGTACCCAAATCTGTGCACATATGGTGTCCCTAATTTTCTTTTCTGTTGGGATAGTTGTTGTGCAGGACACCGGAAGGTGACCATCATAGGAACAGCATTTACCACATCGGCGTCCAGACAGGTGCATAGGCAGCTTCAATGAGCTTTCAGCCTACCAAATGTGCATTTCGTGACTATTCTGCAGTTACATAGATTGAAACTGAATTGCCTTTTTCCATGGCCACTGACATTTGGGGTGTAGTTTGGTGAGCCAAGGCAGGAGCAGGGTCCCCAAAAATAACAGATGGCTCAGATACACCATATATAACACTCATTTCTGTGGAATAATGTCCCTTCTTCCCTCTCCAAGTACGATCCTGATCTCAACATCTTGGCATCATGAACCTTTCTGGTGTTCCTCTCATTAGTATTTGTGACGGGGTTGGGACTCCCTACCGCATCACCTCCTGCTGGCACATCTGGGAATTAGCTCTGTCCTCTGCAGGGTGCCCTCTGCCGGTGATGTCCGGTTCATCGTCTGCTTCCCCATTGGTATCTAGACCCATGTCGCTCCGTGCTCAGCGATGTCTGCTTCTGGTCACTGCCCTCCGACAGTGCCCTTTAGTTCATCCTCACCTCCTTCCAGAGTGGGGGTTAACAGCAGTCTCCAACTCGCCCCGCCACAGTGGCCAACCATAACCCCCAAAGTCTAGCCCCTCTGCTCAAGGGCCGGTTGCAGCCTGTCATGGCCACTCCTCCACTCCACAGCCAGGTGCAGTACAAGGGAGAAGGGGGGACCCAGACCCACCCAATGCTCTGGGTCCTGACCCAGGGACCCTCTAGCAGCAGCAGCCTCTCCACTCTCCTTCTTTCCCCTCCTCTGTCCATCCTGCCTGGATCACTTCCCCTCTGACCACTTGCACCCTCTAGGCCCTTCTGGTCAGGGCCTGCAGTCTGACAGGTATTGGGCTGGAGCTCTCCAGTGCTTCCCAGAGCCTGCCCAGCACTGCGCTGTCCAGGGTGCTGGTGTCCTTAGCTCAGGAGACGGACCTTCCCCTCTGAAGGTCTGGGAGAGACTCACAGCTTCTCGCCTGGGCAGCCTTTTTATCGGGCCTAGCCTGGCCCTTACTGACTGACTCTTTCCCTGCTCTGATTGCCTCTCCACAGGCCTTCTCCGATTGGCTGCGGATCTGCGTGGTCTGGTTCAGCCCAATCTTGCCTGGGGGTGGGGCACTGCCCCACCACAGTATTCATAAATTTTCTTTAACATATTCATAAATGATCTGGCCAAGGAGGTAAATAATGTGGTGGCAAAATTTGCAGATGCTACAAAACTACTCAAGATAGTTAAGTCCCAGGCAGCCTGTGAAGAGCTATAAAAGGATCTCACAAAACTGGGTGACTGGGCAACAAAATGGCAGATGAAATTCAGTGTTGATAAATGCAAAGTAATGCACATTGGAAAACATAATCCCAGCTATACATATAAAATGATGGGGTCTAATTAGCGGTTACCACTCAAGAAAGAGATCTTGGCGTCATTGTGGATAATTCTCTGAAAACATCCAGTCAATGTGCAATGGCAGTCAAAAAAGCAAACAGAATGTTGGGAATCATTAAGAAAGGCTTAGATGATAAGGCAGAAAATATTATATTGCCTCTATATAAATCCGTGGTATGCCTACATCTTAAATACTGCATGCAGATGTCGCCCCTTCTCAAAAAAGATACACTGGAATTGGAAAAGGTTCAGAAAAGGGCAACAAAAATGATTAGGGGTACGGAATGGCTGCCTCTGAGGAGAGCTTAATAAGACTGGGACTTTTCTGCTTGGAAAAGAGACAACTGAGGGGGGATATGATAGAGGTCTATAAAATCATGACTGGTGTGGAGAAAGTAAATAAGGAAGCATTATTTACTCCTTCTCATAACACCAGAACTAGGGGCCACCAAATGAAATTAATAGGCAACAGGTTTAAAACAAACAGAAGGAAGTATTTTTTTTTCACTCAATGCACAGTCAACCTGTGGAACTCCTTGCTAGAGGATGTTGTGAATGCCAAGACTACACTTAAAAAAAACCTAGACAACTTCATGGAGGATAGGTCCATTAATGGCTATTAGCCAGAATGGGCAGGGATGGTGTCCCTAGCCTCTGTTTGTCAGAAGCTAGGAATGGGCGACAGGGGTGGATCATTTGATTACC
The DNA here is from genome assembly GCF_965140295.1 of Lepidochelys olivacea. Classification (NCBI taxonomy): domain Eukaryota; kingdom Metazoa; phylum Chordata; order Testudines; family Cheloniidae; genus Lepidochelys; species Lepidochelys olivacea. The sequence continues at coordinate 49,616,408 of NC_140421.1, read as the reverse complement.
TGTTCTGTTCATTCCCTCTGGGGCATCTGGTATTGGCTACTGTCGGAAGACAGGATACTGGGCTAGATGGACCTTTGGTCTGACCCAATATGGCCGTTATGTTGCCTAAAACAGTTGGGGCTCTGCTTTCAGTTGGGGCCTCTGTTAGTATTTTTTAGCAAATATTTAACACTTTTTTTAGTCCTTTACTTTCTGTATATTTGATTCATTTGTATATTAACTATTCTTTAGAATCTTTGCGATATTAATTAGTGTGTTGAATTCTAATACCCAGACTACTGATCATTGACCGATAAGTAACACTATTCAGGAATTCTTCGTGTTAGGCTATATTTAATAATCCTCAGTGCCATCTCCATAGAACTGCAGATAGTTTGGGAAACCATTCCCTTAAAATAAATATATAATATAATGCTTTCGTTTAAGCATATATAAACCTGAGAAACTGATAAGAGATGATTGTTATAGCGGATGTTTTCTGTTGGGGAATCACCAGGAAAGAAGAATTATGGGGGAAGAAAGACCCACTAAAATATATTATCTTGTGTGTTCTCTCAGCTGTAAATAATCATGACTTCACACATAAATCAGGTAAATTGAGAATGTATAAAAATAACATCAGAATGTGTTTCTTTTGGTAATGAGGGTTTCTTTGTTTGAAAACCCTATATAATTACACTGACACTAGAACTGAGTTGGAAAATGAATCTGCTGCGTCCTTCCAGTTACAGTGGAGAAGAGAGCCAGAGCCAGCTCCTTAGCATACCACATAAAGGAGGTAATGTACCTCTTCTTTCTGTATTCTGTATTGTACTGAACTAATCTCTGATTGATAATCTTTGATTAAATAATTCCAGTTGAGCCTGTTGGGTGACAATCTTGAGACATCCTCAACACAGACACGCAACACCTTTAGGCATTATAGTAATAAAATAATATGTAATGAGAACATGATCACAGTGAAACAGTTAACAATGTTGACATTTAAACTGTCACATTTAGGTACCAGACTAAAAACTGTCATGCACTGAAATGTTCTCATCTCTCCGAGCATTTGTCTGCAGAAGGCGGAATAGTGGATTAACTTTCCTTCACAACCATGGGAGAGATAATAGCAGCAATAATTTTAAAATGAAATATTAAAGAGTTCAAAAGGAGGGTGGGTTCTGTGACAAAGTCAGCAGCTGCAAAGTCACGAATACATGCATCTCTGACCATATGCTACATTAAGTTTAATCAATAATACTTTTTCAAAGTGAATCCCTACACATTCACAACAGTGTAATCATCCTACAGTGCATAGCTCTTAAAATAGAAACAAATACACCACAAGCCTACCACAGTGGAATATATTTCTGTGCATTAATCCAAAGCCTGGTTTATGTTAGAAAATTAAGTTGGTTTAACTGCATCGCTCAAGGGTGTGAAAATCCGCACCGAAATTCCTGGGTAGAGAGCGCTAGGTCAACGGAGGAATTCTGTCGACCTAGCTATTATCTGTTGGGGAGTTGGATCACCTATGCTGACAGGAGAATCCCTCCTGTTCGCATAGATAATGTCTGTACTGTGCAGCTGCGGTGGCACAGCTAAGCTGCTGTAGCGTTTTATGTCCCGACAAGCTCTACTTCACACAAGTAAATAGATTATGAGGAGGATATTTAAAAAGTGATAGCCAGTGGTATCTCTTTGAGAGCAGGAGTTATAGTCTTAATGTCTGAAGGACGAAGAGTTACAGTCTTAATGCTAAATTGACAGCCGTCCAGGAGGGGAAAATACTATCCCTAGTCCTGGAGCTGCTTTTTGGAAGCAACCCTGCAGCCCCATGCAGTTCTACATCACGGTTGTGCACCCTCATCCCTTATTTCAGATGTTTTCACCTTCCTCCCTAGTAATCCGTATTCTTGGGGGGAAAGGGGATATCTAGTTCCATTTCTCTGAGACCAAACTGCTTTGTAGGTGTAGCGATACACATAGTTCTGGCCCACAGAGTCCATAGGCCAAATATCCACCTGCTAGATGCTCACATGGTGGTTTCTTGACTCTTGATACAGAAGTTATAGGAGCAATGCCCTGAACCTGTCTTCCACCAGGGAATGGAGATAGGATCCAGGAAATGTCAAATTCAGTCTAAAATTATTCAATTAATGCAATTAAAAGGCAGGGGGAGGGAAGTTATCCTGGGCAGGATGTTTACTACAACTAAGTTACCAGCACTTTAAAAGTGGATTGTCTTTATTCAGGTGGGAGTGACACCTTATTAAAGTAACAAAAAAGATAAGGGAAGCATGAAATATAATTGCAAAATATGAGCACTGCTGAGGGTATGAGAAATGAGCAATCTTGGTGTTTTCTTTGGCAACAACTGCTTGAAAACTGGTGGTTTTTAAAAAGCTTTATTTCATAGTTCCATGCTGCACTGATTTAGTGGAGGAAATGATTTTAATAGACTCTTTCTCCCAGCTCATTGCAGTCTGACCTATTTAATTCATTGTGTATAATTAGGACTAATTATAATGTGGTTTTTATCTCTGATTCATAATTCATTTGTTTCTCCACTCTGTCTGCATTTCACTGACAGAGACTGTATTGAGAGCAAGGGTTTCAATAACGTCACAGGCCAAATCCTCAGGTCCTTACTCAGTTTTTCTGAGTCCTTATTCAAACAAACTCCCGTTGAACCCTATATACTCTGCTTCATGTGAGTGATAGAAGGAGATCATTTTCTAGGCTATCCCATTCTTCCTTCATGACCCAACCCTCCTACCCCCAAAGCCCCTCCATTGATGTCAAACAGAGTTCATGTTCACAGAATGATGAGGCTGTGATAGTTGGTCTCTTAGTAATAAATGTTGTCTTTGTGCTCTGGAGGTCTGTAGGAAATAAACTTTTTCCCCTGTGATCTGAAAAAGACAGGCATAATCTGGAAATACTGAAAAATTCTCTGTATTTTTAAGAAGTTCCAGTGATGGACAATCCAATCCCATCAGCGCTAGAAACAGCCTCAGTGATGAGATTTCCCATCCGAACAGCTTCTTCCATAATGGGGAAAGTGCACCTTTTGTCTGAAATATCTGGTACTAGCTAATTACATGATGGCTAGATGGGTCGCTAATCTGATTCAAGCTGGCAATTCCTATTTTACAGTCTGGAAAGGAACCAGCTAATGTTTTTGCACCATACCAGAAAGTAATTCCACTTTCAGCTCTTGTGAAAGGCAAGGCCTCTAACAAAGCGTAATAGCAGACAAAACAAGAAGAAAAGAGCAGGTTGCTGATTTACAGGTTGTTGAACGGGGAGATGGTGTTGGTCAGAATGCTGCTATGACAAGTCTTCTAACATCAATAGGTCTGCATGGATCAGATTAGCACTTCTTACATTTCATTATGTGATCTCTAAACTGTCAGCAGTATGAGCTCTAGACTGGTTAAAATCATATAACTTTCTTTTGATGTGCTTGGTCAAAACTTTCAAAAAGTGTTTGCTGCTGCATTCTAAGCAAAGACATTCTTGTTTTGTTCAGAGAGTGAAACAAGGACAATAGCTGCATATACATGCAGAGAATACATGACTTAAAAATAGGCCAAGTCAATAGTCACAGTCAGAACAAAAATAAAAGGAGTACTTCTGGCACCTTAGAGATGAACAAATTTATTTGAACATAAGCTTTCGTGAGCTACAGCTCACTTCATCGGGTGCATTCAGTAGAAAATACAGTGGGGAGATTTATATACATAGAGAACATGAAACAATGGGTGTTACCGTACACACTGTAAGGAGAGTGATCACTTAAGGTGAGCTATTACCAGCAGGAGAGCGGGGGGAGGGGGGGAACCTTTTGTAGTGATAATCAAGGTGGGCCGTTTCCAGCAGTTGACAAGAATGTCTGGGGAACAGTGGGGCGTGCGGGGGGGGGGTAGGAGGGAGGGGGATAAACATAGGGAAATAGTTTTACTTCGCGTAATGACCCATCCACTCCCAGTCTTTATTCAAGCCTAAGTTAATTGTATCCAGTTTGCAAATTAATTCGAATTCGGCAGTTTCTCGTTGGAGTCTGTTTTTGAAGTTTTTTTGTTGAAGAATTGCCACTTTTAGGTCTGTAAGAGATTGAAGTGTTCTCCGACTAGTTTTTGAATGTTATAATTCTTGACGTCTGATTTGCGTCCATTTATTCTTTTACGTACGGAGCTAATAAGCGATGGTCACATAAACACCACCCTATACTAGAAACCTACCAACCGCTATTCCTGCCTACATGCCTCCAGCTTTCATAGAGACCACACCACACGATCCATTGTCTACAGCCAAGCTCTACAATACAACCGCATTTGCTCCAACCTCTCAGACAGAGACAAACACCTACAAGATCTCTATCAAGCGTTCTTACAACTGCAATACCCACCTGCTGCAGTGAAGAAACCGATTGACAGAGCCAGAAGAGTACCCAGAAGTCACCTACGACAGGACAGACCCAACAAAGAAAATAACAGAACGCCATTAGCCATCACCTTCAGCCCCCAACTAAAATCTCTCCAACACATCATCAAGGATCTACTACCTATCCTGAAGGACAACCCATCACTCTCATAGATCTTGGGAGACAGGCCAGTCCTTGCTTACAGACAGCCCTCCAACCTGAAGCAAATACTCACCAGCAACCACACAACAGAACCACTAACCCAGGAACCTATCCTTGCAACAAAGCCCGTTGCCAACTGTGTCCACATATCTATTCAGGGGACACCATCATAGGGCCTAATCACATCAGCCACACTATCAGAGGCTCATTCACCTGCACATGTACCAATGTGATATATGCTATCATGTGCCAGCAATGCCCCTCTGCCATGTACATTGGTCAAACTGGACAGTCTCTATGTAAAAGAATAAATGGACACAAATCAGATGTCAAGAATTATAACATTCAAAAACCAGTCAGAGAACACTTCAATCTCTCTGGTCACTAGATTACAGACCTAAAAGATGCAATTCTTCAACAAAAAACTTCAAAAACAGACTCCAACGAGAGACTGCTGAATTGGAATTAATTTGCAAACTAGATACGATTAATTTTGGTTTGCATAAAGACTGGGAGTGGATGGGTCATTACACAAAGTAAAACTATTTCCCCATGTTTATTCCCGCCCGCACCTCCCACAGTTCCTCAGAGGTTCTTGTCAACTGCTGGAAATGGCCCACCTTGATTATCACTACAAAAGGTTCCCCCCCTACCCCGGCTCTCCTGCTGGTAATAGCTCACCTTAAGTGATCACTCTCCTTACAGTGTGTATGGTAACACCCATTGTTTCATGTTCTCTATGTATATAAATCTCCCCACTGTATTTTCCACAGTGTGCATCCGATGAAGTGAGCTGTAGCTCACGAAAGCTTATGCTCAAATAAATTGGTTAGTCTCTAAGGTGCCACAAGTACTCCTTTTCTTTTTGCGAATACAGACTAACACGGCTGCTACTCTGAAACCAGTCAGAAGAAGTCTTTTGCTGGAACAGCAATATGACATTTGATGCTGGAAAAAATATAGCAAAAAATGATATACCTTTGAGCAAATGTTTAGCTTTCAGCTTGGACAATGCTGAAATAGTTTATCAGACAGAGAGATAATTCTGTAATCAGAAGGCTAAAGGCAATGAACCCTCTGATTGTCTGTGCTTGCTGCTTTGTGTCACTTGGGAGAACTTTGCAGCAGGTTTAGAATAAAGGCATTATATCAGCATCACTCAAGGAGATGAGAGTAGACATGTATTGCCCTTTCAAGCAGCTGTTATATTCCAAATCTGTCACAGAATCTCTGTAACGATTTAACTGGAAATTTAAATCAGCAAGTGGCCAGCTCCTAACTTTGCATATGAACTAGTTCATATGCAAAGTTCTTTTAGAAAAAATCCAGGCTTGATTTTTAAAATTGCCAGTGATGGAGAAGATATTGCATCCTCTGGTAAGTTGTTGCAGTAGTTAATTACTTTCACCGTTTAAAAAAAAATTAACCTTATTTCTAGTTTAAATTTGTCTAGCTTCAACTTCCAGCTATTGGATCTTGTTTACCTTTGTTTTGTCTGCCAAGTTTGAACAGGTCTCTATTATGAAATTTCTGTTTTTCATGTAGGTATGTCTAGACTGTGCTCAAGTCCTCCTCCCCCCCCAACTGTCTCTTTGATAAGCTTAATAGATGGAGCTCCTTGAGTCTTTCTTTCCCTATAAGACATGTTTTCCAATTCTTTAATCATTCTTGTGCCTCCTCTCTGAACCCTTTCTAATGTATCAACATGTTTCTTGAATTGTGGAGACCACAACTGGACACAGTGTTCCATCAGTTACACCAGTGTCAAATACAGATAATATAACTTCTATATTCCTATCAATAGTCTCCTGTTTATACATGCAAGGATTGCATTAACCATTTTTGTTTACAGTGTTGCAGTGGGAGCTGTGTACAGCTGATTATCCAGCATGGCCCTCAACTCTCTTTCAGAGACAGAGTTTCCCAGGCTAGAGCCTGTAAATATGGAGTGCATTCTTTATTCCTAGATAAATGACTATATTTAACTGTATTGAAACACACAGTGTTTGGTTGCACTCCACCTATCAGGCAACCCAGATTGTTCTGTATCAGTGACCTGTCGTCATTATTATTTACCAGTCCCCTATTCTTTGTGTCATCTGCAGCCTTCATCAGTAATTATTTTATATTTTCTTCCAGGTCATTGATAAAAATGTAAAATTGTGTGGGGCCAAGAACTTATCCCTTTGGTAATCCACTAGAAACACATCAGCATGATGATTCACTGTTTACAATGAGATTTTGAGACCTCTCAGTTAACCAGTTTTTAATCCATTTGAGATATCATTAATTTTGCATCATTCTAATTTGTTAATGAAAATGTCATGTGGTACTAAGTCAAATGATTTATGGACATCTAAGTATATTACATCAGCACTACTATATTTATCAACCAAATTTGTAATCTCATTGATGAAAAGATACCAAGTTGGTTTGGCACAACCTGTTTTTCCATAATCCCATGTTGACTGGCATTAATTGTGTATTAATCGAGTCCTGTATCCGCGATTTTATTATTTTGCCTGGGATCTATGTCAGGCTGACAGGCCTCTAATTATTGGGTCAACCCATTTACCCTTTTTAAATACTGGCACAATGCTATTTGTTATGAGGTGTGATTTTTTGTGTTGGACCTCTTAGACATGCATTACAAAACTTGCAGTCCAAGGAGATAGGAGCTGACATCACTTTAAACAACCTTTGCATTCTCCTGATCCTGAGGTGCTGGTGAGAGTCCCAGCATAATTTAGAAAGCCTAAATTATGACAGACTGCCACCAGTTACAGTTGACAGCACTGTCTGGAATACCTGCAGAGTAGTTGCCCCACCCACAACAAGCTCCTTCTAGCCTGATATGGCCTCTGCTGGGGCTTATGGTGAGGCTCTTGTAAATCAGCATAAGCTGTCTTGTGGAAAACCTGGAAAGCCTTGTGGAATTCTCTCTGGCAGATCCAGGACCCTATTGGCCCTTTAGTGTTGCCAAAACATCTAGGCCAGGTTGCAAAACTGTATGGAGGGCCGGGTAGGGAAGGCTATGCCTCCCAAACAGCCTGTCCCCTGTCCCCTATCTGCCCCCTCCTACTTTCTGCCCCCTGACTGCCCCCCTCAAAACCCCCAAACCATCCAACTACCCCTTCTCCTTGTCCCCCATCCTGGGATCCCCTGCTCTAACCGCCCCCCAGGTTAGACCCCACTCCCTATCCAACTCCCCCCGTCCCCTGAGTGTCTCAACCCCTATCCACACCCCCACCCCCATCCAACCGCCCCTGTCCCCTGACTGCTCCCCCCAGAACCTCCACCCCATCCAACTGCCCCCTGTCCCCTGACTACCTGGGACCCCCTGCCCCTTATCCAACCCTCAACCCTGCTTACCATGCCACTCAGAGCACCAGGAGCACGCAACCCTGCTGAAGCCGGCCACACCACCCACGCTGCCCAGCAGGAGCGGGGGGCCAGAGCGCTGGTGGCATGGTGTTGGCGTAGGGGGGGTAGGGACTGGGGCTAGCCTCCCCAGCCTAGAGCTCAAGGGGTGGGCAGGACGGTCCCGCAGGCCGGATGTGGCCTGCGGGCTGTAGTTTGCCCAACTCTGATAGCAAGTGTGAAAAATTGGGATGGGGGTGGGGGATAATAGAAACCTATATAAGAAAAAGCCCCAAATATCGGGACTGTCCCTATAAAATCAGGACATCTGGTCACCCTGATAACATCATAGAAAGGCTGTAGCAGAGGGGAGAATCCTTTCCATTGTTCCTAAGATTTCTCTAGGGGCTACCATTTACAAAGAATAACACTGGAGAAGGGAGGATGGATGGTTTTATGGTTAAGTCAGTAGAGACTTGCGTTTGATTCTAAAACAAACTTCCTGTGTGATCTTGGGCAAGTAACTTTTATTTCTTGGTGAATCTGTTTTGCAGCCATAAAATGGGGAACAAAAATAATTTTTCTTCCACCTTTGTCTGTCTAGATTTATTTAGATTATTTAAAACAGATTCTGTCTCTGTGTGTTTGTACAGCACATAGCACGGTGGGGCTCTGACCTCATTTTGGGTCTTTAGAAACTATAGTAATACTTCTGACTATTTTATTTATCTGCAATGCTAAAGCCATTTTCCGTAAAGTCCTGCTTTCTGTAAAACATTGCATCCTGCTTAACCCAGCCTTAAAATTCCAATTGACTAGCCAAATGTGGGATGGATTAGCATAGTGTCTTAATCCATGCAGCAGAGGAGAAGACTTTGACAACCTCATGGATGAGTTCCCTCATGGGTTTACCAGCTCTCACAGACACTGATAATGTTGTGAAAGGGACAGTGAGGCTCACGTTTGTGAGGCTCATGTTGCTATTTTGTTTGGTTCACCAAAATGCTGAAACCAAGAGAGCATTCCCTGTAATGTGAGATATAAAGGGCTGATCTCTACCAGTCTGTAAATGGGGAAAACACTGAAATCTCTCCTGGTGGTTAAAATGAATGAAGATCAGATTTATTTTGAGGCTCTGGCTCCAAACTGCATTCTTGAGACAGCAAGGAAAGCAACAGCACAAGAAATGGATAAAATTGGGAATATCCTTATATGGAGCAATTGATATTGTTTTGTCTTTGTTCTGCTACAACAAATAACCTTTAATTGAAGTAAATGTGAGTTTGTGTGGTGTCTGTAAAGCAGAGTTGGGCAAACTACGGCCCGGGGGCCACTCCGGCACTCCAGGCAAGTAGTGGGGTAAGGGTCTTGCCCCACTCTGCACAGCTCCCAGAAGCAATGGCACGTCCTCACTCAGGCTCATATGCATAGGGGCAACCAGAGGGCTCCGCACGCTGCTCCCACACCTGCAGCTCCCATTGGCCTGGAACCACATTTAGACAGATGTGTCTAAATGTATGATCAATTTAGACATGTCTGTCATAGATATACAGTAACTCCTCGCTTAACGTAGTTATGTTCTTGAAAAATGCGACTTTAAGCAAAATGATGTTAAGTGAATCCAATTTCCCCATAAGAATTAATGTAAGGGCGGTGGGGCAGGGGTGGTGGTGGTGGTGGTTAGGTTCCAGGAATATGTTTTTCGCCAGACAAGACATTATATACATATACAGTTTTAAACAAACAATTTAATAATGTACTCAGCAATGATGATTGTGATGCTTGGTTGATATGGTGGAGTCAGAGGGTGAAAGAGGTTGGCTCGTCCAGCTTCTCCTCTTGCTGTTCTTTCCAAAGTGCTGGGGGGTGCTCAACCCCTGGCTGTGCCCTGAACCTGCCCCCACTCTACTCTTTCCCCGGACCATGCTGCATCCTTGCTTCCCCGCCCCCAAGCCTCCTGAACGCCACAAAATAGGTGATTGCTTACAGGCTGGAGGTGTGTGAAGTGTGGGGGGAAGTTGCTGATCTGCGAGGCCGCTGGTGGGGGTGGAGGGGAGGTGATGGGGGACGGGGGGCTGCCAGCCCACTCTGGTTCCAAGCCCCCATGGCCAAACAATGTTCTAAGCAAACATTGTGCAACTTTAAATGAGTATGTTCTCTAATAGATCAGTGAGGTAACAAAGAAAAAAACATTAATTAGGATGACGTTAAGTGAGGAGTTACTGTACGTGATAACATGGAGGGGAAGGAATAGAGACCTATTGGCTAGGTGCTGTACAAATATATGGTCCACACTTTAATGGCTCTTGTCATAAACATAAAGGGAAGGGTAACCACCTTTCTGTATACAGTGCTATACAATCCCTCCTGGCTATAGGCAAAATCCTTTCACCTGTAAAGGGTTAAGAAGCTAAGGTAACCTCACTGGCACCTGACCCAAAAGGGTCAATGAGGGGACAAGATTTTTTGAAATCTGGAGGGTGGTGGGAAAAAGGCTTTTATCTGTCTGTCTGTGTGATACCTTTGCTGGGAACAGATCAAGGATGCAAGCCTTCCAACTCCTGTAAAGTTAGTAAGTAATCTAGCTAGAAAATGCATTAGATAGTCATTTGTTTTTTTGGCTTGTAAAATTCTCTGTGCTGGAGGGAATGTGTATTCCTGTTTTTGTGTCTTTTTGTAACTTAAGGTTTTGCCTAGAGGGATTCTCTATGTTTTGAATCTGATTACGCTGTAAGGTATTTACCATCCTGATTTTACAGAGGTGATTCTTTTACCTTTTCTTTAAATAAAATTCTTCTTTTACGAACCTGATTTCATTGTTCTTAAGATCCAAAGGTTTGGGTCTGTGTTCACCTGTACCAACTGGTGAGGATATTATTATCAAGCCTTCCCCAGGAAAGGGGGTGTAGGGCTTGGGGGGATATTTTGGGGGAAGACGTCTCCAAATGGTCTCTTTCCCTGTTCTTTGTTTAAATCGCTTGGTGGTGGCAGCATATCAGGTTTTTAACCTAAACTGGTTTCCCAAGGCAAGAAAGAAATCTGTGCCTTGGGGAAGTTTTAACCTAAGCTGGTAAGAATAAGCTTAGGGGGTCTTTCATGCAGGTCCCCACATCTGTACCCTAGAGTTCAGAGTGGGGAAGTAACCTTGACAGCTCTCCTTTTGGATAAATGGTTATGTTCAGAAATTCCAGTTTGCATTCTAAGAATCCTGCACTGAAAACTGCACCCAGATGGTGCTCAATGAAGGGTTGGTGTATATCTGTGGAGGAACTAAATAGCAGTTATATTCTAGTATTGATGTGGAGTTAGACAGCCACTGCAGTGGTATACAGAAAGCATCAATGTAAAGACGAGATCCTGTAGTTCTTGTCACAATTTCAGCTTACTCCCTTCTGTGGTCTGCTCAATGGATGTCCTCTCATGTGTCAGACCGTCTCCTCTCTCTGGGCAAGGGCCCACAGTCCTCCCCTTTCTGATGGGATCTGAGATGGCAGCTGCCTGCCATTGCACTGTGATTACCTGAAGCAGGTCTGAGAAAAAGTCCAGCCCCTGAGCTTTGCTTTCTGTCTCAGGGCCATAACAACGGAATGCTAGCAGTGACACATGACAACACAGCTCGTCCAAAGCAGAGTCCATTTATTTAAGGACTAAAGCATACAGAGAACACACACAATGCAGTAAAAGGTCTAAATGCACACTACATGTAACGGAAGTCACCCATCATCCTCATAGGGGAGCCTGACAGGTCTAAGTCCTTCCAACCATTCAGGAGGATTTAATAAAAGACCCATATCCATTTGTTGAATCAAAAAGAAGGCTTCTCTTTTAGGTTAATCTCTGTTTTTAATACCAAACGACCTTTCTTTGTCTCCTTAGTCCTCTCATACCAATCTGAACCAGTATATGCAAATCACCCCCTATGGTGATACCTCTCTGGACCTGTTTCCAGTCCCTGGGACTGCAGTAATTACCCCCTCACTTTTTTTATTTCTGGGAGGAACTGTGTTAACCCTCCCCTCACAGAGTAGAATAATCCCTTCTCCATATAACCTTCATAAATGTAATGCAGTACTCTACAGAGAAAATGCACATGGTTGCAATATTTGTCACAGCCCTTATTCACATGAACAACCCCTCTGGATGCTCATTCCAGTGCAGAGCCAGAGTCCTAATTTTGACAATTTTAAAGCAAATGACTGATCAATCATCATATATGATCATACAATTGACATTTAAAATACCGTGGGCCAGATCTTTGGCTAGTGTAAATCAGTGTGTAACACCAATGAAGTAAATGGAACAATACTTATTTAGAACAGCAGAGGAACGGACCCCACATATCTGTGTAATTATTGGCTAAATAATCATAAAAGATTATTTTTAAAAAAATCTTGTAGAAGAATTCTGGTAAACGTACTCCACCTTAATGCAAATGACTGAGTAGGTAAAACACCATCATTGCATTTAAATGTTCCTTTCTGTGAAGCATTACTAAAAGAGTTGAATACTCTCCTTTGTTCACAGTAGGTCTCCCATTGATGTCACTTGAATCAAAGACAGTGGCTGACCTAACTGATAATAGTTCATAATTCAGAATCTCCCAATTGAAATCAAGGTTCACCACCTGAAAGGAATTTATTTCAATACCCCAAATATTACCAAAAAACCAAATTGGCACCGTTTTGTGGTTATTCTATCATATTAACTTGGGTGAACAATTTTGTAATCTTGAAACAATTTCTGGAATACTGGAAAACAAAAAAGGGCAAAGGCTCCTAAAGAGATCTGACGGTTTTTGAGAAGTGATAGTGGAAACGCAGTGAATCTTCATCGTTCATATTATATCCATGACCTTGGTACTCTGCTGAACAGCAGGCTGGAGGTACTGGCTCAGCATTTGAGGGTCAGTGGCAACAAGTTTCACAGACAGCCTCTGATTGAAGCCATCAGCAACGACGGTGGATTTTCTAGCGTAGTGGTGAAAATCAGTGGGGAGGTAGACTTGGCGAGTAGCGGCACACTGCTGCTAACTCATCACTGCCACGTGAGGCAAGATTTTATCCAGTCACTTCAATATGGCGGGCAGCAGCAGTACTGCAGCAGTCCTTGTCTTAATGCGGGTTGTGAGCAACTACTGTAGAGGTACATTAAGCTTGTCTGACCTGCAAATAAAAAATAGTTTAGGGTAGGAAAGTTCACGTTGCCCAGAATTGCATTGGACCTCATCAGTCTTTTATCTTAACTAATTGAGCACCTTGTTCTTTTTCTCATTTGGTTTCTTGTCTGTAGTTTTATTGTACTTCAACCAAGAGGACTATATGGTAGGTTATCATAAGAAAGTTCTGTCTCAAACTATACGGAGAGTCTTTTACTTTGGATAACGATTTTAAAGTAACTAGATTAATGCAAACACATGACACACATTGATTTCCAACTGTTACAATGTTTCGTGATAGCTGACGATAAAATGAGACTTTGGTTTAGTGTAGCTTGATATGAATATAGTCTGAAGAGCCGGGAAAATGAAAAGCTTTGAAATTATTATTCAGATAACAATATAGAGGTTTGGACTCCACAGTAAAAATGCAGTTTGCATTTTAAACATTGTCCTGCTTTTTTTCCCAATTAGCTATGTAAAGATCATTTATTTCTTCCAAGAAATATTAGTCAGTAATATAGCAGTGAAAACTTTGCTTTTCCCCTCCTAAAATAATCATGTTTAAAAATATTTGATAAAGTCCATTTTTGAAGGTGATATAGCATGTAATTTTTTTCTCCTCTTTGGCTTGCTCCTAAATTCATTGTTACAGCTTGTGTTAGGAAAGACAAATGTATACTTAGCATTCACCACTGAAGGAACAGACAAAAAAAGTTCTAAACGCTGAAGCCGAAAATCTCTAGTGGAATATCATAACAGTTGAAAGATTATGTTACTGTAGTTCCTTGGCCACTTTTCAAATGTATTTGCTCCTGTCAAGAAAAAAAAATCCACTGCTGAATGTTAAAAAGCATTTCTTTTTGTGTTTCAGTATCCATTTCTTAAATGTTTTGCTATCCTTTACCAGCAATTTTGACATCCTGCTGCTTCACATTATTGGAAATGGAAATCATCTGAGTTCATGCAAGTTACCACGCTTTTGTTTCCCATTTTTTTCCTCTCTTGTCACTCAACACTTCGTATGTCTGATAAGCGCTGGAGCCGAGAATTGTATGAATATTATGACGAGTCTACTTCACTCATTACATTTCTCGTAGAATAAATAGTTGAAACAGTAGTGAGAAGGTTTTTCTTTTTTAGTAGAACTATAGGACATTAGAGGATAATGTCAAGAAAAAAACTTGGAGGATTTAGTGTTTCAGATATGATAACACCACTTCTTTTTCTTCACTCTTAAACTCTCTTAAAAGCTTGTCAAAATTAGCCTAAAGATGATTTCTCACTCTGGAGAATTCATCAAAGATACAAACAGAAAAATATTTGTATGCAGTTAACAATGTTCAGTCTAAAAATGTTATACAGAAATCAATTATCCATTGGGAATTAAACAAAAAACTCTGACAAAATCATTAGGGCACTGCAAAGCACTAGTACTTGTCATAAATTGCATTCAAAACAATGAGAAACGTCAAACGTCTAATACTGTGGTTAATTCAGATTGTAGACTACGAAGAACCAGAAACATCAAATCTCAGTTAATGTGATTAATTAAGAATATGGTCTGCTACAGGAATAGGCTACTGGTTTCATCTCGCGACTATCATTTACCCTTTACAGTGAAGTGTCATGCTTATTTTAGCACCAAAGAAGTTTACAAAGAACTTGCATAGCCATACAGTGACCCTAACAAATATTCAGATGTGAGATGCTTCATAACAACTGCCTTCTGCCCCAGTTGGAGGATTTCATGTGGACATTTAGAAGCAGTGTTGTATTGAAACTATTACCTTTATCAAACTCAGGATAGCCTGATGTGCAAAGAAAAAGATCAGTTTCACAAAGGATTTAAAGGTGAACAAATGCTATACTTTTTTGGTCTGCATTTTAGTTCAGGGCATCTTAGAATCTCTGTAGAAAAATGGAATGCTCCAATTTAGCATAGCTTTTAATACAGTAGTGCTCACAGATGGAGAAAGGAAAAATAGTCCACCCCTACTGTACTATTGCTGTATGAAATATAGGGATATCCATTGCGATTCATGTAGGAGTACTGCTGTACGGGGTTACAAAAGAGTACTTGAGGAAAAACTAATATCCTCATAGAAGCTACAGTGAATCTGGACAAACCTTCAATCAATTATCAAAATGCTTGCAATTCCCACTTCAAAGCAGGTGAAATAAATGGTCCAGAACATTTTAATAAACAACAATGACAGAAACCTAATGCATATTCCATTAGTTCTTGCCTACTCTTGTTCTATTAGTGAAAATCCATTCCCCATATGCTACAATGGTGACCTTTCTATTATAAATTCAAGGACTCATAAAACAGATGGTCAAGACATCCAACCCCTCCCCTCCAGCTTGTCCTGTTCTAAGGGCCAAAATATGCATATTAAAAGAATCTAGGAAATGGCTATATAAGCTAAACCTTTGTGGGGATCAGTTATGATACACTGTGTATGTTTAAAATAATGCATACAAGCATTTGCTTTGGAACTATGGATGAATAATGTGTAAAAACTTTTGGGAGGGAGCTTGTGGGAGGGGACATATAGCTTTAGTAATTGAGGATAAAGGTTGTTCTTGTTTCCACAGGCAAATTGCTAACTAATAATCATGTACTAATGTACAATACTTCACTGACTTAACATTTACATAGCATTTAAAAATACCAAGATAGGTTTGCACCTTTGTCAGAGAACTGAACATTTGGAAAAGAGGATAATGGAGAAAGTGGCAGATAGGAGAATGTTTATTGTTAAAGTGGCAGACTGGGCCATATTCTGATCTCAGTTACACTTAACAAATTTAGAATAACTCCATTGATTTTTGTGCTGCAGTGGCATATTAAGATGGAAAACATACATTCTACACTATAAACATGTTTCTTGTATGTCAGTTTCTCAGAATCGCAGGATAGACTAAGAACACCTAAGAGGGGCAGCATCACCAGCTTTATGGCAGAGAAATCTCTTCTTCAGCACACCACTGTCTCCATCATCTTTTATGAAGATGTTCTTCTGAATCATCCTTCTGCAAAAAAGTAAATGAGACTATTTTCCGTAGTAGGTGATTATTAAATGACACCAATATAAATTAGTATCAGGGGGTAGCTGTGTTAGTCTGTATCAACAAAAACAACAAGGAGTCCAGTGGCATCTTAAAGACTAACAGATTTATTTGGGCATAAGGTTTAATGGATAAAAAAAACACTTCTTCAGATGCAACTGAAGCTTGTGAAGAAGTGGTTTTTTACCCGCAAAAGCTTATGCCCAAATAAATGTTAGTCTTTAAGGTGCCACCGGACTCCTTATAAGTTAGTAGTAACTTTACTGAAAGTCCTGGGTATGGAAACAAGATAAGCAATGTTTTATAGTGCTCCAACCGAGTAGTTACATATACTTCTGCTTATATTTTTATTATTTATCAAACGCTCCAAAGTATGTTGGGCATCACCCAGAATACAGATTTCTGCCTCTTAGAGTTTAAGAGCACATTCTGACACCTTTACTCATACCGAGTAGCACCTAACTACTGGAGTGGTCCCACTGAAATCAACAGGTCAGCTCACAGGGTACAGTACTTCTCAATATGAGTAAAAGAATCAGAATTTTGATCCTAAATAGACACAACTGGAGAGGTGAAAGGAATATAACAAACAAGCAAAATGTCTGAGACAGTTTGTCAAACATCAGGTTAATTCCATATTTTCCCTCTTTATTCCACCCTCCTTCACCTCTACTTTCTGTCCCTCTTGTCTCTCCAGTCTTCCCTTCTAAAAGAGAATTCTTCTACCCTATCTCACATGTCCTTGTTCCTTTTCTCCATACTAGACCTTGGGATGAATGTGAAAGGGCAAAATATGAGGATTACAACAAAAAGCAGTTCATGACTTAGGAGATACCCTCAATGCCCGTACTACATACTGTAACTTCTCAGGAGACAGTATAACTTAGACTTGCCCTGCATAGTTTTAGCTTGTGTTATAGCTCAGTAGGGTTACTCTGGATTTCCTCCAGCGTGAGAGCAGAATCTAGCTGGTCCACTGTCTCATGTTAGTGTGCTACTGACAACATATTCCCAGTACAAATAACATCTAAATGTTATCTTTAATTTGTTTCATGCTATGCTTATCTAACACTAAAAATGATCATCCGCAAAAGCATCTGTCACATGGCAGAACAGAGAAATAGTCAACAACCCTTCAAATATCTATTCCATTTCCAGAGATCATTTCTTACATCCCTAAGACAGGTTTAAATTCATTGCCTTTCCTAAGCCCTGCAATTTGTCCTGGTGTGTGGATGGGTTATGACGTCTACAAGTTATGACTTTTAGTGGAGTATTGAATTGATAGGGTCAAAGACAGAGCGGTTCCCTGTTCTCAGGTTCAGGGTTGCCGGCTGTAGAATCTTGTCCTCCATTTTAACTGCTATACATGTTTTTCCAGTGTTGATCATCATTTCTCTTGTTGTATAGCAGTGCTCTCGCTTTGCTGCTCCCAAATGCTGCTTTTCTCATGTAACAGTAATTTTATATTATTGACTTTATTGCTGTCATTGGCATTTAGCTTATGTACTTTAATCATCTTTATACTCTATTGATACTGCTTGCTATTTCTTGGGTGCCGCAAAATCCAAGCCAAAATATGTATGTAGGCTGTCAGAGATCAAATGATTGGCATCTGCCATCACTGCTTATTATGTCAAGAGCTTGACAAGTCTTCCCTTTAAAAATCCAAATGTAATGAATGTCATCCAAGACTTCCAGATGTTGCATTAAGAGAGAAGCTGGATCATAGCTAGAATAATGGCTGATATGGAAGATCACTTGTACACAATGAAATGCATACTCTTTTTATCCTGCGGCTAAAAGTAGTAAAATGCTCACAAAATATTTTTTTCTTAAGTCACAGCAAATCATGAAATCCAAAGCTGATTTAGTGCCCAAGATTATCAGCAGCAGGTGGCATGTTTTCAGTGCTTCAAAACATATTACATGTTTGTGATAGGCAACACTCATAAATTGATTTCAGATACACACAAAAGGTTTGGATATTTATCCTCCCTAACCAGACCTGTGAGAATCTGTGATTTGAACTGGAAATCTCATGAGAACAAGCTTCTTCACTAGATTTCCAGTACTTTCTGCTTCTGGTGGAGCAAACAAAAATCCTTAACAGCCTTGTCACACTTCTCAAGTCCTTCTGCAGTGAATCACCTTTTTGTTCTAGCTGTACCATGAAAATGAAATGATTAGAAAAGAAGAAATGAGTTCACTACAGCAGGTTCAGTTTGGGGTAATGTCTTGGGTTTGAATTGTCCCCCTTTCATCCCATTTATACTGCAATATTTGATGAAAGCAGAAACATAGAAAGTATAATATTTTACAAGTAGTTGTGATAAAGATAATGTAGTTTTTGGAATGTAATTCTGGATGTTTATAATGCGAGGCAGCCTAAGATATGCCCATTACTTTATAAAACTTTAAAGTGAATTAGCTAGTATACTTAATTGGTTCTATGGTTCAGAGAGAGAGCGAGCTGATTTTCCTTTTGATGAGATGTAGATTTTCAGGGTCCCAATGTCTACAAAGAGTCCTATTTATATATGCGGCTTAGTTAAATCACTTGTTGAAGCACTGAAGATTATTCTCCATTTAAATATGACCCATAATCACGTAACATAGGATTTACTCAAAGGACGCATGAGATTTGCCAATTTAAAACCGTTCTTGTGTGTTAATTTCCAATGACTGAGTGTGGGCCTGGCACTGGATATTGAAAGATTCCAAATT
The DNA here is from genome assembly GCF_965140295.1 of Lepidochelys olivacea. Classification (NCBI taxonomy): domain Eukaryota; kingdom Metazoa; phylum Chordata; order Testudines; family Cheloniidae; genus Lepidochelys; species Lepidochelys olivacea. Next base: position 49,597,515 of record NC_140421.1, on the reverse strand, counting down.
TGTTTCCTTGGCAATTAAGAAGAATCAATTAGCTGCCTCCAAATCTCTTTCATGCAATTCAGTCGTACAATCAATGCCTACTAGCATTCGTAACAAAGGCTGCGGATCTCCTCCAATCAGATTAATATAAAAGTTCTGGATTTAAATCCAGAAAGCATATGTCCGTAGTTTGATGGTAATTGTTGGAGAACAGAATAATGTATGACTCATATAATATTGCACTCACACAATTGGTTGTAAATGATTTTTTAGGATGCTTGAGAAGTATATGTGCATCCTGGGGATAAGCGGTCCTGCACATTAGAGGTATAGGATATGATCCTTTGAAGTCAATGAAAACTCATTGATTTCAATAGGCTTTGGATCAGGCTCATAGCTCTCAGACTATGACAGTTTATTTTGCCGGCAAGTGTAATGCTTGCGCACACAGACATATTTTAGGTGATGCAGGTATCCCCACTTATAGTTAAGGTGTTTGTTTTCCAACACTTCCCATTATAAGACCATTTTTTCAGTTGCTCATAAGTTTGCAAAACTAATCATTCAGATGAGGTTTTTTTAATGCCAGATGTCGGCCTCGGGTTGCGTTTTTTTGGAAGTTTCAACTAAAATGGTTATTTCTGACAATAAGAGGGGAGGGGGAATATTTTGTTTTACCCATGTTGGAAAAAATCTTACAGCTGTTCCATTGAAAAGTTCTGATGCTTCTATGCTTTGAAGAAGAGGCTTGGAATTTGGTAATGTATGTGTGTTGGGGGTCAGCTTAGTGTCAGGAATATACCTTTTGCTATCCCTGAGTAAAGGTGCCCAAAATTGGCCAAGTTATAAGCCTCTGGAAAAATCTCACCTCTCAAATGCTCTATAGAGACTTGTTAGAGTTTGGCAGCCAAATTCTCTAAAGATTCCAGCTACACTAAGTATGCTCCATCTCAGGATTGCAATGCCAAGTATGGGAACTGGGAACTGCACATTTGTCTTAAAAGGCCATTCTCAGGCTTTGTGTATACATTGGCTTTCTGCTGCACTGCATTGAGTCTGCACTCACATATTTTTCCTGTCCCTCAGTCCTCTGCTGATTCTGCTTGTGGTGTCAGAGCACTGCATACATAACATGAACCTCCGCATAGCATAACAACCCATTCCAAGCAGCTCTTGCCAGTGCCTCTCAAAGGTATAATTCCACACACTGCTGCTCTCCATCTCACTTCTGAATCTGCACTGGATCCACACTGCACCTGCACACTGTTTCTCAGCCCTGCTTGTGATCCTGTACTAGCTAATACTGCGGAAGTTCATCTCAAATATCTGTGACTTAAAAAAAAAAAGGCAAAATCACACATTCTGTGACAACATGACAAACAACCAGCCCTAACCATTCTCAGCAATGCCTCAATTTCTCAGCAGCTAACCAGTTGGTTTCTTCTAGTTTAGTGCTGAAGTTTCTTCTCCATTCTAGACAAGTTATTGCTTGAACATTTGCAGTCAAGGGTAGAATCTGCAGTAACTGAGACTAGTTATTGGAGACAACTGGCTTTTAGCTACTGGGTGAGATGGCAGAAGGACAATAGAGAAAGCTTAAGTGCAAAGTCTTAGAATAGTAGATTTAAAAAATGCTTTGCTATGATAAAGGCATTCAGAGTAGAAATTAATTTGTTTTGCAGACAGGCTTGGATCTCAGTAAACTCTTAAATTCCTCAATCTTTAAAGAATTTATTTTCTGACTGGTTCCAATTGTGTAAGACCTACAATTAGAAGAGTTAGACAATTTTCTATCCCTACAATACAGATTCTCCAACTTGATGCCAGTTCTGCAAGGATACTGTTAGAACTGGGCTAGGTTTAGCTACTGCAGGTAATTTTTGTTTTAGGCAGGTGGGTAAGGTGGTAGTTTGATTGACTGTATTGTTTCTTGTTCAATGGAGCCACTATTTGGTTATGAATTGAATGGATACAGTTCCCAGACTGTGTGTGATAATGCAGATATATTCTATATCTTCCAGTCTGGCAAGGTGAGATCACTTTTTTTTTTTTGGCCAGTGGCTTTATAAGAAGGCTAATTCGTGGTGGTGGTGCTTTTTTCCTCCATAGGACAGTGCCAGATGTCTGTCTTCACATTCTTCCTATTTTTATAGATAATTTTACCTCTATAGGATTCTCTTTTTACCTTCTGGGGACTGGGGGGAAGAAGGGTGGATGCAAACATGAGCGTGCAGAACATTTTTAAGTATATGAGAGAAGTTTGAGCACATTTCCTGCTGCTTCCAAGAAGATTACTAACTAGTGCCTTAACAGGATGGCAGTACCTGCCTGAAAGCCACATACTGTGGTAGGTGTTGGGCTTGCTAGAAAATAGAGTGTACTCACTCATCTAGATGTTCTGTTATGCCACCTGGATATGAGAAAGGTGGTAATGGCTCTGCAGAGGGACAGCACCCAGGGTGTGTGCTAAGGAACCCTTAGCCATGGTCTACGTTATGAGGTTAGGTTGAATTTAGCCCCATTAGGTCGATTTTATAAGCCATACACAACTAACCCCGTTCTGTCGACCTAAAGGGCTCTTAAAATCGACTGCTGTACTCCTCCCTGGTGAGGGGAGTAGTACTAAAATTGACCTTGCTGGGTCGAATTTGGGGCAGTGCAGACACAGCATTGTGCAATTCGACATAATTGGCCTCCGGGAGCTATCCCAAAGTGCTCCAATGTGACCGTTCTGGACAGCACTTTCAACTCTGATACACTAGCCAGGTACACAGGAAAAGCCCCGGGAACTTTTGAATTTGATTTCCTGTTTGGTCAGCATGGTGAGCTCAGGAGCACAGGTGATCAAGCAGTCCCAGAATCGCAAACAAGCTCCAGCATGGACTGAACAGGAGACACTGGATCTGATTGCTGTATGGGGAGAAGAATCTGGTGCAGGCAGAACTCCGAAGAAAAAGAAAAATGCAAATATGTATGCCAAAAATCACACGAGAGAGGCTACAACAGGGTCACACAGCACTGCCACGTGAAAGTTAAGGAGCTCAGGCAAGCCTACCAAAAGACAAAGGAGGCAAATGGTCGCTCTGGGTCAGAGCCCCAGACATGCTGCTTCTATGATCAGCTGCATGCGAGGGGGGACTCTACCACTACCCCACTACTGTCCATGGACACCTGCAAGGGGGGAGTCTCACGCAACATGGAGGAGGATTTTGTGGATGAAGAAGAGGAGGACGAGAATGCACAGCAGGTAAGTGGAAAATTCATTCTCCCCGGCAGCCAGGACCTTTTCATCACCCTGGAGCCAATACCCTCCCAAGGCCAGTTCCTGGACCCTGAAGTCAGAGAAGGCACCTCTGGTGAGTACACATTTGTAACTACACTACAGGGGTTAAAAGCAATTGCGTTTAATGTTTGATTTGCCCTGAAGAATTGGGATGCATTCGCGGCCAGTACAGCTACTGGAAAAGTGTGTTAACGTGTCTGGGGATGGAGCGGGAATCCTCCAGGGACATCTCCATGAAGCTCTCCTGGAGGTACTCTGAAAGCCTTTGCAGAAGGTTTCTGGGGAGGGCTGCCTTATTTCATCCTCCAGAGTAGGACCCTTTACCACGCCAAGCCAGTAGCAAGTAGTCTGGAATCATTGCAGCACAAAGCATGACAGCAAATGGTCCTGGGTTTTGGTCGCATTCATGCAACATTCGGTCTTTGTCTTTCTGTGTTAGCCTGAGGAGAGTGATATCATTCATGGTCACCTGGTTGAAATAGGGGAATTTTTGTAAGGGAAAAGTAAAAGACCCCGTTCATGCTGGTCTGTTTGCGCTTAGCTAAAAGGGATCATCCCAGAGAATAGCCATGCGGTGGGGTGGGGTGTGCTGCACATCCACCCCAAAACCGCAGCCCCTCCTTTTAAATGGCAAACCCAACCGGCATTGCTTGCTATGGGAAAGGAGGGTACTGCAGTTTGAAACCATTCCCACATGTTATGAAGATGGAAGAAGCCAACTCTGCGTACCCTTTTGCTTACCATGGCTGCCTGGAAACCGAATTCTGTTGCCCAGCCGTGTGTGATGTGTCACCATACCGGCAGGCGCTCAATATAAAAGGCAAAATGTGACCTTGTACCTAAAGCACATGTGCTGTCTTCTGTGAATTGCTTGATTCACCGTGAAAGAGTCTTCCTTTTGTTCTCAGAAATGTATCATCTTAAAATTTACTCTCCCTTTTTATCCCCCCTGCAGATGCAAATGTTTCTATGCTCCCCTTATCATCTCCGTCCCTGAGGTTACCGCAGATTAGAAGGCGAAAAAAACGCACTCACGATAACATGTTTTCCAAGCTCATGCAGTCCTCCTGCACTGATAGGGCACAGCTGAATGCATGCATGCATTCAGTGACAGAGGCAAGGAAAGCATTCAGTGAGCATGATCAGAAGATGTAGGAGGCGATGCTGAGGCTAACGGGAGAGCAGACGGACATGATGAGGCATCTGGTAGAGCTGCAGGAAAGGGCAAAAAGAGCACAGACCACTGCTGCATCCACTGTATAACTGCCTGTCCTCCTCCCCAAATTCCATATCCTCCTCCCCGAGATTCCCAAGAATCCAGGGGAGGCTCCGGGCACCCAGCCACTCCACTCCAGAGGATGGCCCAAGCAACAGAAGGCTGTCATTCAAACAGCTTTGATTTGTAGCGTGGCTACAATAAGCAAAGTGGCCTTGTCTTTCCCTCCTTCCCCCACCCCACCCAGGCTACCTTGTCAGTGATCTCCCTTTTTTTAATAAAGAAAGAATGCATGGATTCAAACCAATAGGGACTTTATTTCCTTTGCCAGTTGTGGTCGAAGGAAGGAGGGGGATTGGCTTACAGGGAAGTAAATTCAACAAAGGGGGTGGTTTTGCATCAAGGAGAAACACACACAACTGTTACACCAAAGCCTGGCCAGTCATGAAACTGATTTTCAAAGCCTCTCTGATGCACAGAGCACCTAGATGTGCTCTTCTAATCACGCTGGTTTCTGGCTGCTCAAAACTGGCTGCCAGGCGATATGCCTCAACCTCCCATCCGCCATAAACGTCTCCCCCTTGCTCTCACAGATATTATGGAGCACACTGCAAGCAGCAATAACAATGGGAATATTGGTTGTGCTGAGGTCTAACCTAATCAGCAAACAGCGCCAGCAAGCTTTTAAACGTCCAAAGGCACGTTCTACTGCCATTCTGCATTTGCTCACCCTATAGTTGAACTGCTCCTTACTATTGTCCAGGCTGCCTGCGTACGGCTTCATGAGCCATGGGAGCAAGGGGTAGTCTGGGTCCCCAAGGATAATTATTGGCATTTCAACATCCCCAGTGGTAATTTTCTGGTCTGGGAAGTAAGTCCCTTCTTGCAGCTGTTCGAACAGCCCGGAGTTCCTAAAGAATTGAGCGTCATGCACCTTTCCCAGCCATCTCACGTCCATGTTGGTGAAATGTCCTTTGTGATCCACCAGTGCTTTCAGCACCATTAAGAAGTACTCCTTGCAGTTTATGTACTGGTTGGCAAGGTGGTCCGGTGCCAAGATAGGGATATGTGTTCCGTCTGTCGCCCCACCACAGTTAAGGAACCCCATTGCAGCAAAGTTATCCACTATGACCTGCACATTTCCCAGAGTCACTACCCTTGCTAGAGGAAGGTCAGTGATTGCACTGGCTACTTGGATCACAGCATATCACACAGTTGATTTGCCCACTCCAAATTGATTCCCGAGCTGTCTGGCATTGCAAGCTTTCACAGGGCTATCGCCACTCACTTCTCAACTGTCAGGGGAGCTCTCATCTTGGTATTCCTGTGCTTCAGGGCAGGGGAAAGCAACTCACAAAGTTCCAGGAAAGTGGCCTTATGCATGCGACAGTTCCCAGCCACTGGGAATCGTCCCATACCCGCAACACAATGCGATCCCACTAGTCTATGCTTGTTTGCCGGGCCCAGAAGCAGTGCCCCACTGCCACCATGATGTCCCAATTGCCTCATCCCACAATTGCTTTTGGGAACATCTGTGTCCATGTCCTCCTCACAATCCTCCTCATGCTGGCATCTCCTAGCCAGGTTCTGCACATACCGCAGGATAATGTGTAAGGTGTTTACAACGCTCACAACAGCAGCGCTGGGCTGAGTGGGCTCCATGCTTACCATGATATGGTGTCTGCATGGGTAACCCAGGAAAAAAGGCGTGAAACAATTGTCTGCCATTGCTTTCACGGAGGGAGGGGAGGCTGATGACATGTACCCAAAACCACCCATGACAATGTTTTTGCCCCATCGGGCACTTAACCCAGAATTCCATTGGACAGTGGAGACTGCGGGGACTGTGAGATAGCTACCCAGAATGCACCACTCTGTGAGTCAATGCTAGCCACAGTATTGAGGACGCACTCCATCAACTTAATGTGCTTAGTAGGGACATACACAATCAACTGTATAAAATCACTTTCTAAAGATTGACTTCTATAAAATCGACCTAATTTTGTAGTGTAGACATTAGAGAACAGCCCAGGGAGCTTTGGGAAATAGAGTGGGAAGGATTTTGTTTTATTTTGAGCTCCCTCTTTGAATAAAACCAAATCCCAGGAAAGGGGTAAGTTCTGATCTGCTAAAGCTTTTGTATTGTGTTTAGAGTGGCGGGGGGGGGGGGGGGGGATGCTCACATGCTAGATAGGATGGCTTTTGTGATGTGAAGACCTAGTAAATGGACTGAGTGACACTGCATAATAACTTCATATAAACCACCAAAGAACTATTGCATGGAAATAATTTTCAGTTACTTTTGACCTATTCAATATTCATAATGGTGATCTAATGACAGAGGAATGTTTGTTAGACTGCAATGGTTTTGGTTTATATGGGTTCCTTTGAATTTTTTTCTGGTTTCAACTCCTGTGCCTCACGCACCCTGAGTTTGAGTTGGAATACTCCCTACCTTGCCCCTGGTAGCATGCGGTATCCCTGCCTTGCCCCTGGTTTCAGATAGTTCAGACAGCTCTACTCTGTACTTCCATTATCAAGCCCCTGAGTCAGCCAACTGCCCCTTTCCCTCCCCCTGCTAAGCGATATTTAAAAGATTCACAGTATATTTACTGAGGCTATTTTAGATGCTTTGGAAAAATGGGGCAATGGAAGATGTGTGTGTGGATCAAGAGCAACAGATAGACCTTTGGGGTAAATGTACAAAAGCTGGATTAGGTTTTGCTTTGCTGGGATGATGAACTTGCTGTTCGTGTCATTTAGTATTGCCTCAGAACACACACGGTAGGTATCGAGAGCAAAATCACTGATACTCTATTTTTGCCCTTGTATTTCTTCTCCAGCTTAATATCCCAGAGTAAATAAAATGGATTATTTGAGCAAATAATGATGTTTCTTTTAAAATAAAAATCAGGTTTGAATGAAACATCATTTAAAAGGTTAATACCAATTTTTCTTACACTCCAGGAACATAAATTTCACTGTTCATGTCACCTTCACATTCTAATCCTGATTTCTAGCTGATGAATAAACAGACTGAAGATTATCTCACAGTGTACATTCATGTGTAAAATGAAATTCCTATTAAAGTTCATTGCTTCAAATGAAATATGCTTTGTAACATTTCCTGTAGAGATCCCTGCTGAGTTCTGTCATGATATGCTGCAATCCAGGCTGTTTTCTCTCATCCTTCTGTTTAGCACTAGAATAATGTGACTTTTTTTTGGTGATGCTTTGTAAAGTTTTTGACAGATGATGCCAGGAATGTGTGCATTATTCAACAATTTGATTGGAGAGCAATGGCAAATAGTCTTGGACCATCAGTGACATATTTATTTAAAAGGTTTATTAAAATATTTTTAGTCCTTTAATTACATTAGTGTGATTTTAGTTCCCTGTTGCCTTTGATTAACCTTTCTGTGTTTATCTGTATATGGATACATATGGGATGAGCTCTTCACCACTATTTCAGCCCCCAGGGAAAGCACTGGGGTTTAATAAAGGGGCTTTAAAAGCTAGGGCCACAATCCACTTGGAGTTGCAGTTGAATACTTAGGGAAGACTGAATTTTCTCTTTCACCATTGGTTCCTTGTCACTGTGGTCTAGATGCTTTAGCAAGGCCCTAAAGCTGATCCATAGCATGAAATATTCCCCAACACCGGAGGTGAAAGTAAGCCGGAACGCCCCGGTACGGCGTACCAGTAAGAGCTGCTGCGCAGTACCAGGACCGGCTTTCCCAGAGGGCAATTTAAAGCCCTGGAGTAGCGGTGGTGGGGCTGTGGCGGGGATTTAAAGGGCCCCGGAGCTCCAGCTGCTGCTACCCCCCTTGGGCCCTTTAAATCCCCACCTAAGTCCTGCTGTCCGAGCCCTGGGGTAGCGGCAGTGGCGGGGCTGTGGCGGGGACTTAAAGGGCCTGGAGCTCCACCACTCTCCCGGGGCCCTTTAAATCCCCGCCTGAGCCCTGCTGCTGAAGCCCTGGGGTAGCGGTGGCAGGGCTCCGGCAGACATTTAAAGGGCTCGGGGCTCCGGCAGCTGCTACCACAGCGGAGCCCCAGGCCCTTTAAAGCTCTGCCAGAGCCCCAGGGCTCCTCAGTGATTTAAAGGGCCCGGGGCTCCGCTGCGGTAGCGGCGGCTGGAGCCCTGGGCCCTTTAAATTGCCCCCGAGCCCTGGGATCCCAGCTGCCTCTGCAGCTGCTAGCTCGGGGGTGATTTTAAGGGCCCCGGGCTCCCAGCCGCCACTACCGCAGCTGGAGCCCTGGCCTTTTAAATCAAGATATAAAGGGCCCAGGGATTTAAGGACCTGCCTCTTCCGGTTGAGGCCACGCCCCCTGCTCAGGACTCTGGCATACCGGTAAGCCCTCTAACTTACTTTCACCCCTTTTATTTTAAAAGAAACATCATTATTTGCTCAAATAATCCATTTTATTTACTCTGGGATATGCCCAACACACACACACACACACAAACATCTCTTCTCAATTGTAAGACTCTCCATGCTCATCTAAAGTAAAATGTATATAGATGGCCCTCCATGTCTGATTTGCACGTTAAATCATGTAATGATCATGAGCCAGTTGCAGCAGTAATGACCTTTGAAGTGAAACCTTGTGAACTTAAAACCAGATACCTTCACTTAAAATAAAAACGTATCTGTGGGGGGAAAAAAGAGTATTCCTTATAATCCTTCAGCACAAAAAGCTAGGTAAATTTATATTCTCATTTGAAATGCAGCTGTCGGCGGTGGTGGAAATCTTTATAAACTGAAAGAACTAAAAGATCTGGAAGAGGGCAAGACACTTGATCTTGTTGCCTTTCTAGAGAAAACACTTTCAGAATGAGTATAGGGAATTTCCTGGTCCATGGTAAATAAAGGGTTAACTCAATGTAGCTCCCCTGGCTGTTTCACAGGTGTTCAGGAGGAAGGCTAAAAGAGTGGCTGATTGGGCAAGGAGATGAGAGTGTGTTTGTGGAGAGGTAGGTACTAGATTAGGGGTGAGGGGATAGATGACAAACTAGAAACCCTTGCTTTTTATGTTATCACTTTACTTCTTGCTGACTGGGGGTGTTTGTTTCTTGCTGAGTCATTTCACAAGTTTATAACACTTCTAGTAAGAATTTCTGACTTTCTGTAGCTGGATATTTACTCACCTCCCCCAGAGAGGAGGATTGTAACCTAAAAATAAAAAAAAAAGGAAACACACAACCCAAAGCAGAATCCCTTTCTTTGTTTCAATGTGTTTGCACTGTTGTGTAAACTGAGAGCATTTGGATGTGAAACTAATGGCTCAGCTGGTGTAAATCAGCATAGCTCTATAGATTTCAGTGGCGCTATGGTGATTTACAGTGGCTCAGAAGCTGGCACAAAATGCTGGACACATCTGTTCAAGATTGTCTTACTAGCACTCATGTTTGCCACAGGCTGCTGTCTCCAGCACAACCGGCATAACTTGCTAAAATATAGACTTCAGACTTTTTGTAAATGATTACTATCTAAAAAGGAAGAGGGAGACTAAAGGGGAAACAAAACTAGGAAGGAAGGATTCTGAGAGTTCTCTAATCTCTTTATCTCCTATCACAAAATTGTCAGTGGCAGCCACGTGGAAGCTTAACAGAGTCCCAGAAGAACAAAATGTGCCTCTTGGTGGGAAGAAGAGCTGCTACTGTGAGTAGGGCACCTGCTCAGATTATTAAACTACCTGGTAAATCTATTAAATGAGCAAACAGCTGCCTGGTTTAAATGGAAGTGGGTGGTGGCAGCATAATTTCTGTAAGAGATCCTTTGCTAGAGAATTTCCTTCTCAGAACATGTATTCTGTGATGATCAGTACAGCCTAAAAGACTCCCTGTCCTTCTGGCATTTCATGGGGGTGAGGTGATTGATTGGGATTGAGATGATAATGTGATAAAGCTCATTTGGAGTTAGGGGTGTTCTCAGTTGGTCTGGTTTTGTTCCAAGCTCTGTTTTTTGATATGGTCTGTTTCATATCTATGGCCTCAGTTTTGTAAATACTCTCACACATGCTTACCTTTAAGGGAATACTTCAATATTTAAAGTTTAGCTTGTATATGGTTAGTATTGGGTCCTGTGTTTTTAAATTTTAATACATCCACAGAACTTGACAACGGCAACTGGAAAATATAAATAAAAAGTCATACACAATTAGTGAGAAAATTATGTTTTAAAAGTCTAGAAATTTGGGGCCAGATTCTTAGCTGGAGTACGGGGCTTCAACTCTGCTGAAGTCTCAGTGAATTACACCAGCAATGGATTTATTCCAAGATCTCTAGACTTCAAGGCCCTAGACTAGATTAGGATGCAGTAGTGTAAGGAGGTGTAAATTTAATTAACATCAGTTGAGTGGCATAAGGAGGCGAACGATTTCAGCAGAAATTTAAATTAGCACAGATGCCATGCTGCTCTGGAAGAAATCCTTTGAACTGTAACCAGCTGTCTAAATGGTGTATTGGTTCTGCATCCCCAAAATACCAATGTGAGGTCATGTGCAATGGCAATTCTAAATGGTGAACGTTGATAAATATCCACATATTCTGAACCTCGATTTCAGCTACTCACATGAGGAAGACTTGGGTGGCTTTCTGCCAAGGTCCCCACCTCAGATCTGTAGTTGCCAAGATCAAGATTGGCCTTGGTTTTGTTTATGGAAATGGTTAGTCTTTTGGGCTGAATAGAGAGTGGTTAGAGAAGAAAGACATTACATAAAATGCATTTGGAACAGCAAGGCCATGTTCTGAGAAATAAGATCGTGTTGAAGGTGTGTAGTATGATAGCTCATCTTCCTCCTAATCGTGTATTTTGTTAGAGTGGGGACAAGATCATACTGAGCACCTAAATCCACATCTTCCTGTATCTTTCTTGCAGAAAAATAGGACTCTTTGCAGGCCACTTTGCACTCAAATATGCTAGCTGGAGGGTAACTTCTGCATTCAGTTACATAGGAATGAGTTAAAATGCAAATCACACAAAACTACTGTGGAAACAGGCTTTTCATTCCACAGCTACTGCTTCATGCCAGTAATGTCACTGCCCACTGCAGTGTTGTCAGTTCCATTAGCAGGATGGCTGCTCTCATTAACATGGTCAGAGGGAGTGCAGAGACAGGAAAAAGAGCAGTTTCCAAATAGTGTCAGGTGACTAAGTTTAGGATATATAAATTTTTACTGCTGCTCAGTAATGAATTATGTTGTAGTTTTCACTGTACACCCCAGATCCAATGGCATTTCTAAGGGTATGTGTTAGTGTGTGGATGGGTTGCCAACCTCCAGCTGCTGTTATACTGTAACTAAGACTTGCACGGGTGCTGTGTTCTGTGTAGATAACACCTTTTCTATATTCATATACGTTGATATGCCAGCCCAGCAATGCTTGCTCACGAGTTTATGATTTGATTACAGTAAAATGACTGAGTCATGTGAGGATTCTTTGAAGCAGCACCTCTGCGGGTCTCCTGACCCTGACCTTGGAGTAAGCCTAGTCCCTTTCTGAACTGAGCCCAACCATTTTTAAAACACCAGCATGAAATATGGAAATTATTTCCATTTTGGTTCAGTTTTCGGTTAATTTCCAGGGTGAAAACGGACCCAAATTTTTAGTCCCCCCACCCCTAATGTTTTTATATCAATTTTTTAAAAAATTAAAAATGCTGTCAAAGCCACTCTCAAAATACTAAGGGAAACATGCATTTACCAATACAATTTTGATGATGATGCAAACCACCCCCAAAATTGAAAAAGCCAATGAGTTCTTGCCAAGCCCCCCATTTTAGAAAATAAGCCATATGTTTCCACTAAAACTTTTGGTTTGAAAAATGTTAAATAGCTCTAATTCTTTTGCAGATGCTACCATCATATTATACACATACATGCCAAACCTATGAAAAAAATGCAGAAATTGGGCTTGTTTTTGGCTTAATTGGCTTGTGAGTTGCTTGTTGGCTTGTAGCTTGTTGCAGCTTGTTGTTGCTGCTGTTTTTTTTTTTTTATCCGCTCCTGGCAAGCAGGGGCAAAGGGGGAAAGAGAGTCAGGAGTGCAGTGGGCCCACCAGAGTCCCAGACTGCATGCCGGGGGGATCTAGCCACATAGAGTGTTGGGGTTCTTAGGGATTGACTTGTTTTGAAATGAGATTAACTTGATTTTTGACTTATTGTGGAAGTTGGGGTGCTTATTTACCGAGTGAAAGTTGGTAACCGTGGTTATGCACCTTTCCAGCTACTCTATCATTTTTCATCCTCCTACTGCCACTGTAGCTTCTGTTGCTCCCTGCACCACCGGCTCCAAATGTAGCCCCTTGTTTGTAAAACCAGCTTGTTTGGGGATAGATGCATGTTAAATGATTTCAGGCCTGTTCAGGAAAAAAGAAAATAAATAGAATCATAGTACTAAAAAAATTAGAGATTACCTAATACCAAAGTCAGTGAAGGATTTTTCTATGGTATATTTTTGAGTGCTTCAGCCAGTCTCGGCTTCACTGATTCATATGATGGGTTTCTAACATTTCCCTAGAAAGACAAGTAGACACACCATTTATTAGATGATAGATACTTCCCCCATTATCACAGTATCTTACAATGTTTAGAAGAATCCCAGGACATCTCACTTTCTCTGACTAGTGCTATTTGATTAGATTAATATTTTTTCAACCTGCCAGCCTTCATGAAAGGTCAGTTTGACTGGTCACTGCCTCTTGTTCAAAGCTTTCTTCAAGCACCAAAACTTCCTGTGACTGCATCATTTTACTCCCCAAAGTCAGTCCTATGCTTTGAATCCATCTCCTGAGTCCCTGGATGCAGTTATATGTAACAGCATAACTGACTGATCTTTCCAGAAGCAACGTAATCACTATTCTTCTTTTCTTGCTATATGACATGTTTAATCATTGCCATCTTGAAAGCAAGAGAACATTTAAACAAACCAATATAAAACAAAAACTGAAAGGAAATGCAGCAAATCTCATACTTGCTTATTTTTGCCTATTTATAGTTTAGCTTATTGTCAGCTGTTCATTTAGAAAATCCTTCTTTGAGTAATTTTATGTTTCTTGTACTTTACTGCTGTGATCTGCAAAGAGGATTAATTCACTGTGTGTTCTGTTGTGGCAATCCACCATTTATCAAAACCTTATGATGTCTTCTTTATACATTTCTGAGATTAGTGCCCCTGCTACCCATCTGTGTGTCACTCTCAAATTTGGTTTCAGTTGATCAGATATTAATGCATATGTTTCCCCATTCTGATGATGACTAGAACTTTGTTACTTATAATTTATTGGAGGAAATTTTATTTCTATTGAGCTAGATTCTGCCCCCATGTTACTCATGTTCTGTGGGGTTTTACTCTGCAAGGAATCCCACATGTTTAACTGGGACTCCTTGCAGAATAAGGTACTACATAAAATGGTTGAGGGTAGCAGCAGAACTGAGCCCTTAGAAGTCATTGTTGAACGACTCCATCATTCTGCAATCATTTCCTCCAGTTGGTTGTTTACTTTCCTGGTCGTTTTGCTAGGGTGGATGATGTTTTGTCCATTTTTTCACTCTCCCTTTAGAGAGTGAATGCAGGTGGTTTCTTAGTATTTACAACCCATAAGAAGCATGTTCTTATCTTCTGGAACAAGGAATGCATTCTCTGGGAAGTGAAGATCATAGAAAGAGAGATGGTACTTACACTCCCTTTGCTTATCTGATACTCAGCGTCCCTTCCCCTCTGCAACACACCTGTTCCAATCCTCCTACATACCTCTCTGGTGTCTCCCCTCCATTATTATTGCCCCCTTCCTCTGTCACTATTATGGTCCTTTTTCTCCTTCTAACCCTACCTAGATATATTATACCTCAGTACCCCACTTCTTTTTCCTTTTCTCCTCTATCCTAGTGGTAAAAATCCCCTATATGTTTCCAGCACTGCTGGGTCTGCTCCAAGAGCATCTCCTGCTGATCAGTGTGCCACTCTATACTCTGAACATGTTGGATGGATGTAAAGCAAGAAGAACAGGCTAACCAGAAACATGATTCGTAATATAAGTAGGCAGTGTGAGGTGTTCCAGATACCACAATGTTGAACAGGGGCATGGAAGGAGCACCTCTTTTTCCTCCCCATCAACGAGTAGAGTACTTTAGCTAAGTAGATCATCAGGCAGGAGTATTTCAATAGCATAACCATGTTTTGTTTAGCATCTGATGCTAACACTTTGCTTACATTCATTTCTCCTTCTTGTACTACACGACTGATCCATTACACTATTCACTTTCTTCCCTTGACTTTCAACAGCCTTCCATATCCTTGCTACCATCTTTACTGATATTATCCCCAACACTAACATCTATTTGTTCAAGAATGCCTTCAAATCTCAAAGGCTACACCCTAGAGAATATGAGATGTGTACCAGTTATCTTTTTGGGCTGAGATTCAGGATGGTGGTTGTTTGGTAAACGAATTCGTCTATGCTTCATTATAATGAAGATTTCCCATAGGATCTCTCAGATCTTGCATTCCGAGTCAATGTATTTCATTTTTTCCACTGTGCATGAGCTAATAATCCGTATAACCACTTTTATAGAATAATATGCAACCATTCCTTTCTGAGAACACTTTTCTGTACCAGTAGACAATTGAGAGGAGCTATTGAAGAAAGTCCAGAGGAGAGCAACAAAGACTATTAAATGTCTACAAAATTTGACCAGTGAGGAAAGATTTAAAAAATTGTTAGGATTTAGTTTAGACATTAGGGAAAAAGTTCATAACTGTAAGGGTGGTTAAGTGCTGGAAATAATTACCTAGGGAGGTTGTGGAATCTCCATCATTGGAGGTTTTTAAGAACAGGTTAGACAAACACCTATCAAGGATGGTCTAGATAATACTTAGCCCTACCTCAGTGCAGGTGACTAGACTAGCTGACTTATCAATGTACCTTCCAGTCCTATATTTCCATGATTCTATTCCCATCTATTTCTGATGTCTACAAAGTACGGGGATTAAAAGTTTGATAAAGTTTGTGTGTGTGTGAAGCCTCTGGAATGAACATGGATGAAATAAGAGACAATAATAGAAGCTATGTTGTTACATGTCACACCTGAATTTGGGGCGGGGGGGAGGAAACTGTTTGGTTGGTTTATGTTAGGGTTGCTTGGCTGATACACTATTTCTGCATCAGATCACTTTAATCACCCTGTCCCTATATATTGTGAAAAAGTTGTTACAAACTGCGGAACTTTGACTTTAACAAGAGATGTGCTTTCCAAACTGCCCTGAAAAAGCTTTCTGTGTACCTTGTCTGTCTTGTTTTCTAATTGCAAACACATATCATCCTTTGTCATGCGTTACAAACTTTGTGTCCTGTACATCGTTCAGCAAACCTTTTGAGGAGGTGCAAACTTTAGAATGAAATTTAAGGACCTTTCCTATAAACCTTGGCTAAATTGTTTAAAACAAAATGTGGGTTTGGACAATTTTAGCACATTGATGCCAGAAAAAGCATGCAGAATTTCTTGGATTTCTTCTTAAAGTTAGATTTGCCATGGGAAACAGTGTTGTTATCATGAGATATTTTTTGAAGATGGGTTGTTTGGAGGCATAGTTTCATCATCTCTCACCTAAGCCTCTCAGCATGTTCAGAAAGACAGTAGTACTGAACATCTTCAAGTGGCAACTTGACTTTCTGACAGAAAAATCAAACAAGCTATTGAAGCTCATTTCTTTCTTCCAAAATTGCATACATGAATCATTGGCACCTTTAACAACTTGGAAGATCTCCAAATGTATTTGGTCAATAACTCTCAGCTTCAAACAGAGAGCTGCAGTAATTTCTTCCAGGATCTCAGTGATGTGCCTCTCACAAAGCTGATGAGCAAGTTCAAGGAAGCTTTTACGTTCCTTATGTTGTGTTTTCTATTTGTGAATTTCTTTAATATCAACCCTCTGGCACATCTCTAACATTCTTTGAATGTAGTGTTTGAGTGGGAATGTGAATCAGTTATTAGAGAGGGCATATCTGTGAGTCTTTCACAAACAATCTCTTTGCATTTTTGAAACCCATAAGCTCAATTACTGCATAATCTTCATTTTAAGAATGGATGCTTTATATCTAAAAAATGTGATCTTGAAATGTGTGCATGTAAAATGTGTGTAAAACTATATGGGAATGGGGTGCCATGCCCCCGGAATAAAAGGATGCTTTCATAGTCCAACTATGCAAAAGGAAGGGAAGTATATCTAGTGAGAGCAACCACTATGGAATCTTACTGCTGTCTGGAGCAGGGAAGAGCCTTGCATGGGTTGTCCTCAACAAGCTTATCTTTAAGTGGTCTCGGTCCCTCAGATTGTCCTCTTCTGTCACTAGAGCAGGGAAAACTTACATCCATGCAAGGCCATCAGTGGAGACAACCTCCCCGCTCCGGCCCTACAACCACACTCTCACTTCAGTTATATTCTATGCCAGTGGGAACCAGTCTCACAGTTTTTGTATTTGATAGGGCTGAGCAACTTTGTGGCTACTCCCCCTCCTTCCCACATCTGGATCTCGGTACAGCTCTGGTAGCACAGAAGCAAGCAGAGGAATGATGCTCTAGCCTGCATCTCTGCTGAGAGACATGGTGACTCAGGTTTTGTCTCATGGAAAATGGGCGAAAATATCTCCTACATAAGTTTATTTTTTATATATTTACACTGCACACATACAAATGTATCTATAATATACAGGCTGTAGATTGAAAAGACACCGATACAATCTGAACTGGATGTGTACACCTCTATCAAAGACCTGGAATACAAACAAGACTATGGCTGAAAAGACAATGGCAAAGAGGGCTGGAGCCATTATGGATCCATATTTAATGCTCTTGGTGATGGGAAAGGCTTCTGATGAGCCACCACACTCTATCACCCTGGCCATGATGTCATGATGAAATGAATGGATGACAGTAATCCTCTTCTGCTGGCAACCAAATTTACGAAGGAGTTTCCATAAGCCCCTGTGTCAAAGGCCTGGGTCAGGTCAACAAACACCTTATACAGGCCACTGTTCTGTTCGTGAGTCTTCTCTGGTATTTGTCGTGCTGCAACAATTATGTCTGTGATGCCATAGCCAATATAAAAGCCACTCTGTGATGTTATTTGTGCAGTCCAACAAATATAAGGGAACTTTATAGTGACTGGACTATAAAAGTGAAGGCCAAAACCACACCAAGATCTCTTCTTTTTTCTCTCTCTCTTTTTTACGTAAGAAGGCAACGGAACCAACCCTTTGTGTATGGAGGGTATCCTGGCTGGATAATTTGGTCAGCTCTGTTGCTGGGAACATGTGGAAAGGATTTTACGTTGAACAAAGTCAAGTTTAAATTTTTTCTACTAAGAACTTTATTTTTTCTCTCGTAACTATTTCTGACTTTAATGCCTTATACTTGTAGTCACTTAAAATCTATTTGTGGTTAAATGAACTTTTTATTTTTTAATCAAAACTAATCCAGTGTTGTGTTTAAACTAAATTGTTCAGATAACTCCAGTTCAAGGAGCAAACTGTTGCATATTGACCCCTTATAGGGGCAACCGACCTGTAATATCTGAACTCTCCAGGAGAGGGCTGGGCAGCGCAGAACACCGCTTCAAGGAAAATTCAGGACTGGAAGTATGTTGGGGTCACCCACCTTCCAAGTGGTAACCAAGGCTGGTGGAAGCCACAGGGTGGAGTGATGTTGGCTGGCTGCAGCTATACACAGACACCAGAGTGTGATCTGCATGCTGTTTGTGAGTAGTCCAGATTGGGAGCTACACCAGCAAAGCATGGCGAGGCATCTAAGATTGCAGGACACAACCTCTTGCTGGTCTGGACTATGCCCCAGAATGTGATAGTCTCTAACTACGGCTCTGGGTTTCACACCTTGGTAGCTAATTGTGATATCTACCAGGCCCAATAGGCTTGTAACCTATTGTTTCCATTCAGGAACCTGTGGACAGGAATAGTGTGCAAAAGAGCTGGGTGAAATTTTTTGGTTAAAACATACTTTTTTACCCAAAAAATGCAGATTCAGGTTAATCAAAATTTTGCATATTCATGTTGATTTTACAGAATTGTTTCAATACAAAGAACCCTAAAGCAAAATTCTGAAAAAAATCTGAACATTTCATTTGGATACTTTTGAAAGGAAGCATTTCGATTTTTGATTTGACTACTTTCCATTTTGAAATTTCCTTCTATTTTTTTAAAATATTCAATCTAAACAAAACATTTTGTTTCACCAGAAACAATGTTTTTAATTGCCAGTGATTTGAAAAAAAATCCTTATTCACTAAGCTGTAGTGTGCAGCGATGCAGGCAGAATTTCTTCTAAACAAAGTATTGTTTATTTGCCAAAAGGTGCAGAACACTCAGATAAATGGATTTACAACACAAAATCTATTGGACTACTATTCTTGGCATTTCCCGTAACCCCCATGTAGACATGGCTTCGTTTTGTTCGTCCTTTTCTTCTGGAAACCCAGGTACAGCCTGCTTGCTGCAGACCTTGGCTGTCCGTCAGCCTCTGTCAAGAGCTGACAACTTCCCCCTCCCTTTCTGTAGGGTGGAGCGTTAGTGCCTGGTGAGCTCCAGATTCTCAACTCTGGTAAAACAGCTATGTCACCAGGCTTGGGGCTGAGGAGTTGCCTCTTCACAGCTGTTAATTTGGATATATTATTTGTGTCTCTGCTGGTATGTTCCTTAACAAAGTCATTGTGTTGCCTTTCCTGTTTAGTTCCCTTAATAGCCCACTTTTGATCTAACTCTATCATAAACGCACAGAGGCATGCACAATATTCATAAAAATAATAGATATTTCCCAGTTCTCCCATTTCCCTCTCTCTTCCAACGTCTGTGTCCCTTTTGAAGGTCATTCCCCTCAGCAATAGCTTCCATGACCTCTGATTGGGTGGGAGAGATTATCATGAGCCATGGAGAATAGCCAGGCCACTGCAGATTTCCCTTTAGGAGAGTAAGGAGCTGATAGCCCCCTCAGAATTGGAGTCCATGTTTGAAATCCCAGAGTATTTAAAAATATACAGACTGTATAGGATGTCACTATTAAGGGGTGTGGTTAAAATCTAAGATACTCCCCCATTCTTGTCATACTTTCCATCAGGCAACTTCTGACTTCAGGCAGGCAGGCAAGCAGGCAGCTCACTCGATTCTCCCAATTTCTTTCTTTCTGAAGAATAAAACAAAAACTCTTTAAACTATACTTGATCTTGCTAAGTCCCCTCGCCAATAGCAAGGGAGATACTTTCCTTGGTGAGGTTGGGGATTCCAGTCTCTGCACAATTTTTAAATAACAATCACTCTTGAACAGAAATTACACTTACCCCCACCCCCAAATAGAAATCCCACTAACCTTAAATTTGTCATAAAGAATCTTCTGAACAAGGGAAAGAACCCTACCAACCTCACTCAAATAACTATTACCAGTAAGCCCACAGAAATTCCACCTCCTGGCTGGAACCCAACCAAGTTTGGATTTCTGATGGTCGGCGTCCTTATTCCATGGCCAAATATCAAATGGACCAAAAAGCTAGAATATTATCCCCATTAACCATGAATTAAACGCTTGATCTGTGAACAGGGTTATAATTAGAAGCCCTTGTGGATTTTGTGTGGTGCATTTCTAAGGGTGGGATTTTCATAAAAGCGAACCATTGATCTAACTTTGTTTTCATTTTCTCTCTGTGGGCATTTTTACCATTGACTTTTAATGAGAATAGAGTTAGGCCAACAATGTGTGCTTTAGAAAAGCCAACTGTGATTTTAGGTGCCCAATCCTCAGCTGCTGAATATAAGTCAGATTGTCATTCTGTTGACTTCAGTAGAGCTATGTGGATTTACACCAGTTGGAAAGCTGTTCCTTAGTCTGCTGTCTTCAAAGGCAGCTACTAATTTGTTAGGCAGGATTGTTGCCTCCTTCTTTTAGTGGAAGACAACTTATTTTGTTTGTTCTCCTGAAAACGTCTTTGTTTTGTTTCCTTTAATCTAAAATACATCATTGAGAAAGTATACGATTGCTCTTTGTGTATGTAAAAGATACCAGCAACTTTGTTTAAAAGAGGAAGGATAACTGCACCATTGCCAATGCAAGCAACTTAATCAGGCAGCAGTAAAACTTCTTTGTAACCTTTACTGTCCTCTGATGATGAGAACCTTCTGCTGCCACAAGCTGTTAAATCTTTCATTTAAATAATAGCCTACAGCAGTTTGGACTCAAATTATTTTGCATTGAATGTTAAAAGAAGAGGAGAGATTCAGGGTAAGGCAAAAGCTAAACTAGTAACTTTGGGGCTTTATTACATTGTGACAAAGTTCCTGCTATACCTTGGTGGGTCTTGCGCTTATTGGCAGATTTGCTCGCCTTGGAGCTTCACAGCAGCCCTCAGCTTGGCCGTTTTTCTGAACCCACAGTCCAGGTCAATGACTCCTGTGTCTGACCAGGAGTTGGGAGGATTTGGGGGGAAACCGGGCCCGCCCTCTACTCTGGGTTCCAGCCCAGGATCCTGTGGAATGCAGTTGTCTAGAGTGCCTCCTGGAACAGCTGTGCGACAGCTACAACTCCTTGGGCTACTTCTCCATGGCCTCCTCCCAACACCTTCTTTATCCTCACCATAGGACCTTCCTCCTGGTATCTGATAATGCTTGTACACCTCAGTCCTCTAACTGTCCGCATTCTCACTTTCAGCTCCTAGTGCCTCTTGCTCCCAGCTCCTCACACACACACCACAAACTGAAGTGAGCTCCTATTTAAACCCAGGTGCCCTGATTACCCTTCCTTAATTGATTTTAGCAGCTTCTTGATTGGCTGCAGGTGTTCTAATCAGCCTGTCTTAATTGTCTCCTGAAGGTTCCTGATTGTTCTGGAACCTTCCCTGTTACCTTACCCAGGGAAAAGGGACCTACTTAGCCTGGGGCTAATATATCTGCCTTCTATTACTCTCTTATAGCCATCTGGCCCAACCCTGTCACATTTTAAGTTAAGTTTCTTTTATGTCTTTCATACACAAAGAGCAACCATATGCATTTGTCAGTCATTCCTTTCAGGTTAAAGGAAACAAAACAGAGAACAAAAGTGAAGTATCCAGGACAGAACAGACAACAATTTCTCTCTACTAATAGGCTGTATCAAATATGTGGGGGGAGGGGAGAAAAAGGCTTTCATTTTCACCAATAAACTTAAGGTGGCATACATTTAAGAAAATCAGTTTTACAGCTAATCTCAACACCTAAGAGTGTCTGTGGAGAATTTGAGGGAGATCTGGATTTTTATGAATATTGTATCAGTTTGAGTATCTTGGAGTGGCTCTGTGGAACACTAAGGGTTAATTTTCTGCTGGAGCTCACCATAGCAAATACTATCAATCCATTGCTGGAAGTCTACATCCAGCCCACCTGGTGAGATGCAAATTGACTAGTCTAGGTGTCCCAGGACAAGTAAAGGAATTTAAAAGAGACAAGACTGCAAGTGAATTTAGGATGAGACAGAAACTGAGGGTCAGCCTGAGAGAGAGGCTGCAGATGCCAGGGAGCAAACTGTCTTGCCCAGCACAGCGCTGCGTGATGGCTAGAACAAGTAGGACTAGCCAAGTTTGCAAGGAAATGCTAAGCTTTAAGTGGTATATGCGCCAGCCTTCTGTGGTTTTAGCTTTTTCCCCTCTCTATTTTCCTATGGATAAATACATGCTATTTTGTTTTAAGCAACCAGTTCTGTCACTGTATTTTCCTGCTGTTCACAACTCATGGAGAGAAGTCTATAGTGGGGGGCCAAAACCCTGTTGGACCTCACTAAGGAATCATTACAGGCAAACTGAATTATTGCTAAGTAAAAGAAATAAAAACTTAGGTTTTTCTAAAGATGGTTTACCTTATTTAGCACCACAATGAGCCAGATCCATTCCTTTGTTTAGTCCTAATGTTGTCAGGAGTATTAGGTTCAACTAACGCCCAACTCTTTAGGCATTAGGTTCAACTCTTCCTGACCTGAATCTAAGTATAGGTCTACACTAGGGGGGGGAATCAATCTAAGATATGCAACTTCAGCTACGAGAATAGCGTAGCTGAAGTCAATGTATCTTAGATCGACTTAGAATCACTTACTTTGCATCCTCGCGGCGCGAGATCGACAGCTGCTGCTCCCCCATCGACTCCACTTCTGCCTCTTGTTCTGGTGGAGTTCCGGAGTCAACAGCAGACTAATCGGGGATCAATTTATCGCGTCTACGCTAGATGCGATAAATAGGTCCCTGATAGATCGATCACTACCCGCCAATACAGTGGGTAGTGTAGACGTGGCCTAAGATACTATATTACTAGAAATGGATAATTTACTGAGGCAAAGAGCTTAATATTTTTAAAGTATTAGTCACTGCTAATTATCAATATAATATCTGCAACCACACGAGGTAAGATAACATTAGGACCATCAAATCTCATGTGTCAGGAAATAAGCTGATTCAGAGGCTGAGCAAAGACAAGTTTCCTTTCATGGGGGTTGTTGTGTAAGTATGTAGGGACCTAATCCAAAGATCACGGTTGGTCATGGAGTTTAAGGCCAGAAGGGACCACCAGGTCATCTCATCTGACTTCCTGTATACTACAGGCCACCAACACCAACCAGCACCTGTGTCCTAAACCCAACAACCAAAATTAGATCAAATACAGCCCACAGGAGACTAGACTATTACGTGCCCCAGGCACAGAATAGGAGGGACTAAAGTGCACCCACTGCTAGGGGCCCTCACAATAACCGGGAATAATTGAGAGATACCAGATAATCCTGGCAAGCGACCCACACACTACAGAGGAAGGTGGAAAACCCCAAGGTCACTGCCAATCTGATTTGGGGGAAAAATTCCTTCCTAGCCCCACATATGGTGATCAGTTAGACCCTGAGCCTATGAGCAAGAACCCGCCAGCCAAGCACCTGAGAGAGAGGATGCTCAGTACCACCTCAGAGCCCTGGTCCTCGCTTTCCAACGTTCCATCTCCAGCCCTGGCCATCCCTGACTCTTTAGAGGAAAGAGATTGAAAAATAAGAACAGAATACAGTGGAGATGGGGGGAGAGTGTGAGTCTCTTCTTGGCTCCCTGCCAGTGGCTGGCTGAAACCTGAAGCATGAGCTTTAAGGAACATAAGATATAAATTGGAAGTAAGCCTCAGAGGTCTTCGCCCCCACCATCACAAGCAACTGTCTCATACCATAACACTCATAAAATTGTCCATCTCTCTCAAAGTTAACAAAGTTGTTTGCTCCCCACAACACCTATTGGGATGCTTTTCCAGAACCCCGCCCTTCTCATGGTTAGAAACAATCTTCTAATTTCAAGCCTAAATTTGTTCATGGCCAGTTTATATCCATTTGTTCCTGTGCCAGACTTTAAGATTAAACTTCAGTGAACTTTGGATCAAGCTCTAGATGCACTATGGAAGCTGGGGAAAGTGGTGTCTCAGCTTCCTGTGAAGCATTTGTTGCTGACTGCTGCTAGAAATAGAATACTATGCAAGATGAATCATAGGGCTATTGTATGGCAGGTCTTAATTTCCTGCCTAATGTCTGCTGCTGTGAGCTGCTCAGCATTTCCTGGAAGCTTCTGAGTACCCTCAACTCCCACTGACCAAATCCTGGAGATTATTTCTGAAGGTTCCTTTGTGGCATTATAATCCATTTGGAGCAGCAAATCTAATCTAATGAATGTTTTTTTTCAGTGTGATAAATCCATGCCTTTTGAGACATGAACCAGGAACTTCTGGATCTCAAAATTATAAATCTGCCACTTGATCTAAAGGAGAGACATCAATACATGCCAGTTGTGCGAACACATGCACTTTTTGTCTCTGAGCACTGTGGTCAGAATAGTACAATATGCTTCTAAGTAATGTGTGAAATCTGAGGAGCATATTCTTCAGCTCACTAGAAGTCCTTTTCATAAATCTTTGAGTGAGGTAAATCACAGATGAACTCTACTAGACCAAGGACTGGTGATGCATCTCCTTGGCAAGCTTTTGGCAAGCATACTGCAGCCAGACTCCTAGCCACCTCAAGGAAGTTTCAGTTCTACTTTTATGTGTTTGTGTCTGCCATTGCTATAAAGAGTATTTATTCACCACTTTAGGAGACTGTGCAGCAGAGATTGAGGAAGAAGAGAGAAAATTCTAAATTAAATAAAAATAGCATTTGATATAGGGAGAAGTTCCACTAAAATACTCCTTTCTTTTTTAAATATAAACTTAGGCAAACACTTATGTATAACTTTTAACACCTGAGTAGTCTCTTTGTCTTCAGTGGAGCTATTTATGTGCTTAAGCACATGCATAAGCGTTTGCAAGATCAGGCCCTTTATTTCCTTCTGTTGCTTGGTCAGGAAAAAGTCTGTCTTTTCTCATATATTTCTCTTTAAATGTCTTGTTTCTTCTAATCTTTAAATGTCCTGTTATCTTTGAAGACCAGCTTCAAACATGTGGTAGGTTTCAGAGTAGCAGCCGTGTTATGGTACTGTGTCTGCTTTCAACTAGAGCAGAAGCACTTCAAATTTGAAGGGATGGTATATAGCTACCTGCTACATATTTTAAAATTATGGCTGGGCAAATGGTTCTCTTTCATCTTTACATCCCCCAGATCTGCACTCCAAGGCATATTACTGAGTTAGACCATATTCTAGACCATGTATTCATAAAATACATATAGATCACTCAGAGCTAAAATGGATAAATTATAATCCTGCCTATGGATGCTGGAGCATATGGTGCTTATCATTAAAGAGACAACATATACCCACTGTTAATAATACAGAAGTATGAAATAGACCTCCGTATTTTTAGACTAGGAAATAGATGTTGTATTTTAGCTTACACTATGGTAACTATGTATTGTAAATGTTGCTTTTTAATCAATGAGCTCTGTATGTACCAGAATGTTTGGTATATTCATAAACATGTTATATTTACTTGAAATTATTGTACTTTGTCATCCAGCATTTTATGTTGTGTAATAAATTGAAGACATGTTTTATATAATATCCTTTGAAAATTTTAAATAAGATAACTATTAAGACATCCATCCTTTTTCTTTTACTGTCCAAATGTATTTATGCCAGGAATCATACATAAGATAGTTAAATAGATTTGCAACTAACTTGCAATTTTCATGAAATCATGTTGTGTAGTGAACAGATTATCTAACCTAGGGCACAATTTATAATATACTCTGAATTGCTACAGCACTCCTAAACAAAGAACAAGCTAACTATATGGGTGACAGATTATGAATGCCATATTAAAGGATTTAACTGTATGACTCAGAAATTCAGCATATTCTTATCAACAAATAGCACTTGCATGCATGAATAGCTAAATCTGAATTTAAATAATTCCAGTATTAGGTTACCAGTGGGAAAACCCATGGGATAAGCATCCACTACTAAAACCCTAGGCTTTGTGGAATTGGGTTGTTTGGATCAGATTCTGCAAACCTTGATCTATATGTAAATGCCTGTTTTCTCCTTGTCTATTCAGAATGTAACTTCTGTGGGGCAGGAACTGTCATTTTGTGTGTGTCTACTGTGTCTAGTGAAATGGCCCCCAACCTCTAGGCACTGCTGTCATGATAATGAAGAGTAGTTTGTGAATGGAGGGTGTCTTTGAAATAAACATATACTGAGGGTGAGAAGCTGGATGGCAAAAGTGGATTAGTAATGGGTCACTAGAACCATTTGGAAAATGTTTTTTTCTGCAGGAAATTTTAACAAAAAAGGATAAGTTGTTACCAAGATTGTAACTAGAAAATTTGACTTTTTATCCAACCCCCCCACCCCCACAATCCAATCCCAAATGCAATTTTTGTTTTTATTGCCCCCAAAGTTTCATTTTATGGTAGTAGGTTGGAGGGGGCAGGGATGGCCCTAGCAACTAGGCAGTTTTGATTTTTCAGTTCTTAGGTTTCAGTTTTCTGACACGTTCATATTTTTTCCCCTAAAAAGCAGACTCTTTCCTAGAAAATTCTTCTTTGATTGAAAACCCAGTTTTCTACTGAAAAAAAGTTGGAATAGCCCTATGAGTCACCTTTAAGTCACACAGGGTTGAATCGAGAGCAGTGAGAGTGCTTAATTACTTACTGCTCTTTGATGGCCAGTATTAAACGGGTCTTAGCACAGGACGTGGTGGATGTTCTCGCATATTACTAATATGTAGTTTTGCTGGTGGTCACAGTAGAAAGGCTTAGGAGCACAGGGAATGTTCTCCTGCTGCCGCCTGCGCTGCAGCTGTTCAGTGTATCAGCTGAAGGTGTCAATATGGTGCTACATTTAATAAAGCAAAGACCTCTTAGTACTATACATCAAGTTCTCATACTTTTTCTCCCCCTGGTTTTCAGCACTACATTTCCGTCACCAATTATCCGATCAGACTAAAACTCATAAATATTTCTAATATAGTTTGGAACAAAACTTTCCAGCTCAATCTCAGAAAGGGAAATCTAAAATATTGTGCTAAAACACACTGAGCAGATGTACAAGGAAACTTTACCAGTTAGCAGTGAGCAACATAAAATAAATCAAGTACCCTAGTAGTATCTTTGCCACCACCGATTGTCGTACATTCTTAAGTTAAGGTTAAGTATTAAGTATTTCCTATTACAGGTATGCATATGACAGGAAGTTATTTAGAGCCTGCCAGTGCCTAGAGCACTGTAGTGGGAGTCGAGAGACCTCAGGTCTGTTCTTATATCTGCCACTGGCCTACTGGGTGAGCCTGGGCAAGTCACTTCATCTCTCTGTTCTACACATCCTCTGTCTTTCTATTAGATTATTAGCTCTTTGGGTAGGGACTGTCTCTTACAATATGTATGGGGCTGTGACAGTGCATGGAACTGTAGCATGGTAATGTTTACTTTTCAATAGCCCCTCCTTACTTCTATGCAATATGGACTCAGATTCCCAAATACCTGAGCTGTGAAAGAGGGATTAAAAAGGAAATTGAAAGGAATTTGTATTAACAAGCACTAGTAAAGCCTAATGATCTTTTAATTGTCTGCACTTGATAGAAAAGAAAAACATCATGGGAGAGAGAGAAGAAGAAAAATCATCTGGTCAAATGATTAGAGCAATGTGTGAAATGTATTGGTTAAGTCCAAGAGAGAGAACCAAGAACTATAAAGCTAAAATTGTGTTCCCAGTTGTGCTTTGTATAGTATGAACAAAGATTCTTGAAATGATGTATGAGTAAGGATTTTATATGACTTTAGCCTGTAATGTTGCTTGTAATTTAGTCCCTGGGAAATCAATTTAAAACTTTCACAGATAAACTGTCCAGATCTATTGATCTGCTAGGCCCATGAGAAGTTGTCCTGTATAAAATACATTATCCAGACACACATGGTTACAAAAGTACATTTCCTGTTGGTCATAGGGATAAGCTAAATTATTACTTTACTTGCTTGGCTGGCCTTAATATTATGATTAGATTTGAAGATGAAGTGAAGAATATGACTAGTTTAACTGAAGTGTAGAGGATCCACTTTTGTATTATTTTTCACACGTATATTAAAGGTCACTTTAATGGAATGTACAAGTATATTTAAATGAAAATGGTTTATCCTTGAAATTATCTATTAGCTACTAATCTTTCTTACTACTTTAAGTATATTTAATCATTCTCTTTTAAACACATTTATGCAGGTATCAATAGTTTCTTACATATTTTACCTTAAATGTACATATTATTTACACTATTACATTTATTTATTTACACTTACATTATTTACTTTAAACATGTCTATATTTACCTCCGGAGCGATCGATCCTGTGGGGGTCGATTTTATCGTGTCTAGCGAAGATGTGATAAATTGACCGCCGAGCACTTTCCCGTCGACTCTGGTACTCCACCGGAGCGAGAAGCGTAGGCGGAGTTGACGTGGAAGCATCAGCAGTCGACCTACCACAGTGAAGACACCACGGTAAGTAGATCTAAGTACGTGGCTAACTTAGAAGATCTAAAATCATTAGATATTCTGCATGTTTTGTAAGGCTTACAAGAGGAAATCCTTTCTGCTGCACGTTAAGAAGCCCCACAATCAGAGAGGGTCCACAGGCCCTAATGCCCACAGGAAAGGGATTCTCTCCTGCAGCCTTCCTAAACTGCTTGGGATAGAATATTCTAGTCTCTACCAAATAGTACCAGATTGTGCAATTTATACATTGTATTGGCAACTTGCTTTATATTTGATAGCTTTGACATCCTAGAGAATGAAGCTCCTCTTTCAGTGGTGCACAGGCATTTAAATAAGGTTCTCATAGCAGGCTGAACATCCCACGTTGTTACTCTGGTGGAATGTGAATAGGGAAAATTTAAATTTGAACTCTGCACCCAGCCCAGAAATCTTATAATAGACTAACTTTCTAGGAATGAACATCTAGAGATGTCTTGTGAATGGCCTACAAAGGAGAAGGTTTAAAATCTAAAATTCTACTTAGCCATCTACCAAAAGCTAATCAAAGAACCAGGGACTTCATAAAAGATTCTGAGTTATGCTCATCAAATCAGAGAACAGAAACAAGATTATATAGCCAATTATAATTAACCAAAACTAAAATTATAAAAGAGTAACAACTGAATACTCTCAACAGACTATTCATAAATACAACATATGTTTAAGAAACAAACATCCTAAAATATGACTGGTTTGAATAAAAAGAAAATTTGAGGAAATTCTGTAAGAAGAGAGGCAAAAATCACTCAAATTATTCAGTTAGCTTTCGTATTCTTGTCAGGACAGATAGTTTTAAGAGGAAGCAAGCTCGTGTGTATTTTCTAACTCTTCACATTTAAATGCAACTAAAACTTTTTTACAATTTGGACAATTTGCCCAAAAGTTATGTTGTTGGCCTTTAAAAGCGAGAGAGATTACTTCTTTTCTGTGCTACACCATCCTGTACTGTGAGACTTGTACCAAGAATATAATAATTAATGTTAACTTTAATCATGTTGTTTATATTTACATTAGCTTTTGTATGAAACTGGATGAAAAATAGCTCCCCCTCCTTGAAAAATATCAACTAAAATAAATAATTTTATTTGTATCAATTTTTTATGCTAAAACGTTGATGAAATTTTATCAAAAACTGGAATTCTGGTTTTCCAGTGAAAAATCAAAAAATTACAAGGAAAACAGACACTTTCAATGAAAATTTTAATTTTGTCAAAGCCCCCTGTTTTCTTTTGGTGGGGAAAAAGGACATTTTTTGAGCAACCTTAGTTTTGTATTTGCATCGTTTCTCTCATGGGAATTCTACATACTTGTCTAATACAAGGTATCATCATCTTGGCAGAAATCCTCAAGTTTTAATCAGGAAACATGTCTGCAGGAGTCTTGTGGGGGCTCTCCAGGACTATAAGTCTGCTGTCGGAAAGAATGTGTGATATTTGGGGAAGCAGCCCTGGCCATTTTTCAAAACTCAAAATGGAGCCTGTAAATAACGCCTGGAGTTACAGTTTTAAGAAGAAGGAGTGACTTTCAGATTTTTATCTGCCAATACCTCAGTTCAAGACCTTGTGTTTTCCTTGGAAGAATTTAATATCTCAAGCACCCACAGGCATTTCGGCAGAGTGCTCTAGTTCACCTGCTTCTGATTTTTGGCTGTTGAAGGGAAATACAGACAGTAAGGCTTAAGTCTTGGTGGGTAAATGAAAGCAAAACTTTCCTCCCTCTGCAATATCATCTTGTTTTTAAGTGTTATGTTATTCAGCAAGGTATTCAGGACATGCTTAATGTTAATCTATGGCATTGTCTCATTGCCTTCATTGTGTAACCCAATGACTTCATCAGAACTACTTATGTACTTAGAGTTAGGCACATTCTAAAGTACCCTGACGAATTGTGACAAAGTCGAGGTACACCCCGTATTGTTCTTGTACTAATGATTTTGAATCTCATAATTTTTTTTAGTAACAAACTTTGCTGTCAATTTAAAACAAAATACATCTAAATGTAAGACCATTTTTAAAAAATTGAAAAGAATAACATGGGCAAGACGAAACCTTGCTGTACAATATATCTTAAAATACAGCAGTTATACAGTGGCATGACTAATTATAAATGCTAATTGGAACTCATTCAATTTTTTTTGTCATGTTGCAATATACAGGAAGATATTTGCTTAGACAAAGTTTACAATGTAACAAAAAGCTACCTTGATCTGCTGGAATTTACTTTAAGGTAACAAAGAAGTCTAAATAGTCTACACTGTAGATGTTGCTACTAAAATGGCTTTGATGAACTACCCTGGCTGCTCTGTGCTGGTGATCATCAGTCAAATTGATGTGAGGACTGGCTCATTAGCTGACACTGAATTACAGAACTGAAAATTTCCATACACAAAGTACTACTTGTTTTACGTATGTATCCCTGACCAGCATGACACAAAACTGTAGTAACGGGGAAGAAGCAATGAATATTGTGTGATTTATTAAATGAACCACCCCTTCCTTAAAAGGAAAGAAACAAAACCCCAGCAATCTTAAAATCATAAAATTCTTGAGCAGTGCTTATTTTATCAGAATAACATGTTTCTGAATTGAATGAATATAAAATAGCTTGTGATCATGCTTAATTTTCATCTTCGTGATCGTAATGACAGAATAGTAAATGTCATATATTGGAACTGATTCACTAGATGTGGTGTTAGTAGTTTGTTTCCCTACCACTTCCTCTCACACACACACACACAGTATTTGCTTTGTCAAGTTAACAAGTACTCAATCAGCTGTGCGTGGACCATCAAACCTAAGGGAGATGAATTGTGCAAACAAACATTTTGGGGTCAGGTTTGTGGTGGTTCTGATGATGATTGTACTTGTAACCCTTCTGCCCATGACAGTTGGCAGCAACAAGGGCCGGGTTCAGTATCTAGGGGTTCCATTCCAATAACACAATGCAAAACTGGCTCTAGCCCCCACCCAGTGACCTGGGACAAATACATACCACCCCACTGGGCACCTCTAAGAGGTAATACTTCCCCTCTCAAAAGCACAGAGACTAGGGGGTAGCAAAAGCCTTTTAATAACAGAGAGAAACAATGTGGCATTATGTTGGGGAAACACCACCAACAGGATTCATAACACAAACCATGAGCAAAAGCCCACCCCAAGCAAATTGGGCCATGTCCTTTCCCTTTGGTTCTTGAGTCCAGCAACCCAAAAGTCACCCAAAGTCCCAAAAGTCCAAAACTCCAAAGTCTCTGTCTCTCTCCTTGGTGAGTCCAGAGTTCAAAAGTCCATCTATAGAGTTTTAACCCCCCCAGCCTATGTGGAAATGGGCGGGGGGGGGGAGTAAAGGGGCACCTTACATGCTCCAACGGCCGACTGCCCCGCCGCTCCATGGGTTTCTGCTGCAACCTTCACTGCCAGCTGCTCCTCTCCACCTGCTGCTCCTCTCTAGTAACCGTCCTACAAGCCACTCCACCAGCTGCTCCTCCCTAGTAGCCATCCTGCAAGCCGCTCACCAATATTTCTTCAGACTCTCTACTACTTAACACAAGAATCAGTAATTTCACCTCATAGTAGGGGAGCCCCAGTGCTGGTGCACCATTGGCCCAAAGTGAAGTCAGCTCTGCAATCTGTAACCAGACTCCTAATAGAATCAAAATTAGTTCTGCTATTACACAGTGGCGAGAGGAGGCAATGCAGTTGGCATTTAGTGCCCTCAGAAGGGAACCATCCCACAAGGTACAAATGCCTGTCCCCAGCCCCTCTCCATTCACTGAGTTTTGGAACCCATGTACCTTGCCTAGCGAGTGCTACTTAGTTGATGGCGAGTCCCTCCATCATAACAAAAAGCCAAGTACAGTTCCACTGTCCTTAATTCATGTAATCAGGATAATAACACTTTATTCTCCCTGCCCCAATAACAGAGAAACTGGGGATCCCACAGCAGCCAAAGTGACCATCTAGGTGGGTTGGGTGTGCCTATGCAAATGAGATCAGCCCCTGAAGTTGTTTTCCACAACCCGCCACAACTCACCACCAGATGTCAGGGTAGACCTCATCCTGACTCTGCTTACATACTTATTCTTCAGGGGGGAAAAATATTAAAATATTGCAATAGAAAAGATTGTATTTGGTGCAAATCCTGCCTTCCTCTTTGTAAACATGGAGGATTGTCTTCCAGCAGAACCAGATTTGGGATTGTTGTATAGATCCACTGACCATTCTCAACCTCTGTCCCCAAGCGGTGTAGTGGCCACCTAAGTAGCACTGATGACTTCAAGCCTGAGGTTGGAGAGATGGCATGGCCTGAAAAAAAGAATTTGTTCATACCAGCATACCACACATCTACAGTTACAGAAAACTACAATTGCTAGTGATATAGATGAGGAGTTTGCAAACTTTTTTGTAGGGTAGTCTGTGAAGATGATGTTTATCTTGTTAGATCTCCACCCCCATCCCCCAATCCCTTTGGAAATACCATTCCTATGGCAACTACAGCAAGTACTAACTGAAAAAGGATTATTAGAGAAGTATATATGGAATTGTAGTTGTGTTTAATGCATTAATTTGACACTTGTACCCTAATCAGAGCATCAGCTTTTTTTTAAAGTCAAAGTCCATTCAGATTCTCTGACTCGGTCCACTGATTTCTGTTACAGTCAGAACAAACTCATTTTACTCCTTTCCCTATTTAGGGAAGGAGAACAGAAGTAGTTAGAAATGTATTTCTTGGACTCTGGAGTGCACAAATTTACTCTGGTCAATCCAAGATTCCTTCTGCTAATTTCAATAGGTAGAGTCGACAGGAAGAAACTGTTGGCAATGCCCACCCTTGAGGTTGCAGCTGCTCTTCCCTACTGTGCTGCCATTTTCTGTCCAGCAGAGGAGATTATACCTGTCACTCACTAACTCTTGGGAATATATTTGGGCAGTGCACTTGGCATGTCATATTATTACTATCCTCATATTTGTAGCTGACAAATTGTACTTAACGTGCCTATTCTGAATCTACAATATATCAACACAGAGGTGGTTAGCTAATGTTTTCATCTGGGACTATAAAATAGTTTTATACCCTGCCTTTCTTGAAATGAGTATTGCCAGGGACCTGGTCAGTATGCACCAGTCCCTCTTAAAGCACTGGTGTGCTTCAGAATAATATGAAAGGATATTGAGAGAGGACAATTATATAATAAATGCATATTGGGCTTAACAGGTTCACACATGTATGATGGAAATGGAGCTGACAGGAAGGATTTTTTTTTTTGAGATGTAGAGCAAAAATCAATGGGTTTTAGTAATGGAGGCTGACATTTTCAAAGGGACCTAAAGGAGTTAGGGTGCATTTCCCTTAGGAGTTCCAACTGGAGTCAATTTGGGGATTGAATGAGAGAGAGAAATGAAAAATTGTTCCAACGTGAGCCTGGGAGGGACAAGGAGGATGGTGGAACAACCACCAGTAATGGAGAAGGAAGAAGTTGAGCTTGAATAGATGGAGAGACACTTGTCAATAGGTTGCAATGTATGCTACTGTGAGGTAGACCAATACTATGTTTTGACCGAAGGGAAGGAGTACATGAGAGAAAGCAGGGGAAATCTGATTCTTTTGGGAGTAATTAGGAAGCATAGTCAAGATAAGCTAGTGGCAATGACACTTCACTGGTGGCATATTTTGAGCAACACTTTAGAAAATCCTGCTGCCTCTGCAATGACATATAGGCAGGGAGAATTCATCCAGCTAGCTACACCTTTTTTCTCTGACTTTTCTTTTTTACCCACTTTCCTCTGTCACTACAGAAGTTTAATACAACTGACATTTCCCATCTTGCTCACTGTTTTATGGCCTGTGCACAAAATATTTTAATCTTGTTTTCATAAAGAGCATGTTTTTGTAGTTGCTTGTTTCAGAACAATCATGGGGGCTGGGAGGGATTTCCTAACTTTCTCAGTGGTGCATAGAGTCAGAGTGTGTCTGTTATGTAAGTGCCTTTCTATTTTATGCTTTTTCTTCCATGGAATAGCAAAGTACATTAATCACACAAAATATAATGTGACTATGGCCATCAAAGGAAATGTGTTCTATGGTGTCTCCTTGAAATGTCTTCAGACATTGACTTCTGAAGAGTTACAACCAAACCAGGGTGAATTTGGCCCACTGTGTTGTTTTGTTTTTAAATATTCTGTAGATAAAAAGATTTGATGGGGGGGGTTGATTTCCAAAGGGATTAATCTTAAAGTATATCTCCTGCAACCTTTGAAAAGACCCAAGACACCTGTGGTTTTGGACAAATCTACGTTATTTCTATATTTCCATGTCTAAATCACAAAATGATTATATTTTTGGTATCTGACGATATTTGCTTGTACAAAAGGCTTTTGACTCTTGTTCTTATGTGTGGGAAAATATTGAAGAGAAAATATTTTATTTTTTACACAATGCAGTCATTTCTGACAATCCTATAACCTGAACTGAAATAGCTGAAAATATTTTTTCATACAAAATGAATTGTAAGGAGAACATCTAGTAATGCATACTCATCTTCTCATGTATAGTGTGGATCAATCCATAATCGTCATAAAGATCACAGTGGGCCTGATTCTTTACTCATTACTCTAGCAAAACAATTTGTGTCTGGGGGTTCTTAAGTCTTCGTAGGGTGGACCGTATCTTATTAGCAAAATTGTCTTGCATGCCACCTCTCTTGTCAATCGCAATGGTATGGTTCACTTTCATCCAGGTTGTTATTGGCCATCTATGTAGTTGGTGTTCAAGGTGAAAATTAATATATAATGTCGCTTGTATTTTAAGGCAATTTATCAGCAGGAAATAAAGAGATGGGCCACCACCATGGGATAGATCAGCTGTCTTCACACCCCCACCAGGTGCTCTTTGGACCATAGTCTGAGGATCACTGGCTGATGTATTTTTAATAGTAATAAAAGATTTCATTGGGGAATATGGATGGGTATGGGAGAAGCCAAAGGGAAAAGGTTGATTCCATTGTGATAATGTATATCCTCTCTGATCGATACTCCCTCTGTCAGTGCCAAAACAAAGTTATGATTAAGTTTCAGTCCCAGCTCAGGGACTGAAGACTCATTGAAAATCTAATCTCCCAAAATGTGAACTGATCTGAAAGCTTTCTTTAGTCAGTAAGGAAGATCAAATTTCTAGTCCCAAATCTCAGCTGGGAACACTAGCACTATGCCCTTCACATCCTGCCTTTCCAGGGCCAAGCTCTGAGACACTTAGATTCTGAATTTTAATCACTCTGGAATTTCTTCTTCTTGGTATTAGAGAGAATTCTCTCATCAACACACTTTCTACCCTGGTCATATTTTTTACCTTATGTGGTGTTTTCTAATCCCTGTCAGTAACCAATTCAACCCATTCACCCCAAAGAGCTAAATATGCATGAAAACTTACATGCAAAAGTTTTAACTAATAATGGAATCAACTTGATGTTCCATAAGATGTTGAATTATTTATTTAGAATTTATTATTCATTTTTAGATTTTTGTTGAATTATATCAGCAATAAAGGATCAGGGAAATAATATAGTATGTACATTAATATGCCAGAACGATAAAGTAACAGAACACTTGCAACTTTCTATAGCCTCCATAGAAAGACAATCTTTAGAAGAGAACAACAAAACAAGAAGGATTAAAAAATAAGGATTATATAAGGGAGAGAATACACAGCATTGGAGTGCACAAAATGGTAGATCATTTAAAAGGTGATGGAACTGTTTCCCCACAACTAATACCTTCTTTATTGTGCATTTTTCTTTTAACTAGAATATTATGGACACCTTATCACAAACTTCCTAAGTAGATAAACATTCATCTCCTTTATTTAGTAAGCGTAATAATGATTCAGTTGTGTTCCCCTCTCCCCCAAATTATGTGGTCCCCAAGTTTAAAAACAATCTGGCATGCTTCCCAAAATATCAAAAATAAAATGATAAACTGCACTGTGCAAAATGTGAGTCTGCAGCTAAGCAGAGTTTTATATGCTTATAAATCCTCATCTCCTTCAGGTATATTGTACAGTTCTGTGCTTTACAGCACAAATCAGATTTACATTTATCAACAATATTGTTTTGTTAGAGTACCCTGAACAAGTCCCTGAGCTCATAATGGTGAATTGATCTGGCCTTGTATGTTTCATCTGTAGAATAGTTTAAAAACTGCATCTTTCCCTTTCTCACTAAGTTTAACGATACATATTTTAAATGAAAATATAAAAGTGACTAAGTTTAATTTGTAGAAGTTACTCTGCATGTTCTGAACTGTTTTGCTTAGCTAAACTTAATAGCTTTGCCTTAAAACTGTTACCTTCTTGGCTCTCTGTGTGTCTCATTTGTCTTTAGCAAGCTAAATCACTTATGCATGTCTTAATCTTTGACATAATCTATGAAGATACCATTTCCCCAGGTATAACATTTATCTTCATTTCTAAAAGATTCCTAAATTTTCCATTACCCTGGCTTTTCAAAATTTGCACATTTAACTATTTTATCTTTCTGCACATTTCTCTGACCTCAATTTAAATAGAAATGTAAGTACATAATTCCTGTTACATATTCAGTGACCCCTGTCATAAATATAAAGGGAAGGGTAAACCCCTTTGAAATCCCTCCTGGCCAGGGGAAAGCTCCTCTCACCTGTAAAGGGTTAAGAAGCTAAAGGTAACCTCGCTGGCACCTGACCAAAATGACCAATGAGGAGACAAGATACTTTCAAAAGCTGGGAGGAGGGAGAGAAACAAAGGGTCTGTGTCTGTCTGTAGTCCTCTTGGCCAGGGACAGAACAGGAATGGAGTCTTAGAACTTTTAGTAAGTAATCTAGCTAGGTATGTGTTAGGGTTTCTTTAAATGGCTGAGAAAAGAATTGTGCTGAATAGAATAACTATTTCTGTCTGTGTATCTTTTTTGTAACTTAAGGTTTTGCCTAGAGGGGTTGTCTATGGTTTTGAATCTAATTACCCTGTAAGATATCTACCATCCTGATTTTACAGGGGGGATTTCTTTATTTCTATTTACTTCTATTTTTTATTAAAAGTCTTCTTGTAAAACACTGAATGCTTTTTCATTGTTCTCAGATCCAAGGGTTTGGGTCTGTGGTCACCTATGCAAATTGGTGAGGCTTTTTACCAAACCTTGTCCAGGAAGTGGGGTGCAAGGTTTTGGGAAGTATTTTGGGGGGAAGGACGCGTCCAAACAGCTCTTCCCCAGTAACCAGTATTAGTTTGGTGGTGGTAGCGGCCAGTCCAAGGATAACGGGTGTAATATTTTGTACCTTGGGGAAGTTTTGACCTAAGCTGGTAAAGATAAGCTTAGGAGGTTTTTCATGCAGGTCCCCACATCTGTACCCTAGAGTTCAGAGTGGGGGAGGAACCATGACATGGTGGCACAGTGGTGGGATTAACCTGAAATCATTTTGAGATCCAGTTGAGATTTTTTGAACTAGAAATACAGATTTTAAAAAGGAATTTTTAGGAAGTCCAGAAAGCAGCTTTGAAACTGAAAGCAGCTTGGTTTCTCTTTGCTTTGTGGCCAAGCAGAGACAAAAGGGGATTATCTTGTGAATTGCAGGTTTTCTTTGCCTGGAGGCAGGGTACTTAACTCCTGCAGGGAAATTCACAGTCTTCCAACCCAGAGGTTTTTTTTTTCTTTTCTTCCTAAAAGTAAATAGGGGGTGTGTGCTCTACCCATTTGCCTGGAGACAAAAGTGGCAGGGTTTTTTTTAGGATTTTGATTTTTTTTGTTTTACAAGAAGCACAGGTTTGAAAAGAAATTTTTTTTTCTTTGGGCTGGGTAAGCAGGTTTCCAAGTAGTTGGAGGTTTTTTGCTTTAATTTGGGCCCAGAGCAGAGACAAGGGAATTGTCTTTTTCTGTAGGCTGACAATCACTATCAGAGAATAGGTATTCTATTCCAGCACAGCAAAATTTTACAGCCAAGTTTGTTTGTTTATTTCTAAACCTCGGGTGTAAAGTTAGTTAAAAACAGAGAGGTTAGAATGGCCAAATCCTCGGCTCGACTACAGCTGGAATTAGCCAAATTTCAGGCTGAGGAAAAACAAAGGGAACATGAAAGACAGATAGAACTCATGCGGCTGGAGAAGGAGGTACAGGAGGCTGCCCACAATGGGAAATGGAGGCAAGGAAGCATGTGGAGGAGATGGAGAGGATAAAGGCCCAGCAGAATATACCAACAAACCCTAGCAATCCTTCTCCAGGTACCACTTCCCATCCCAGAAAGTTCCCCACCTACAAGGCAGGTGATGATACTGAGGCCTTCTTAGAAAACTTCGAAAGGGCCTGCCTTGGGTACAACATCTCTACTGACCAATACATGGTAGAGCTGAGGCCGCAGCTCAGTGGACCCTTAGCTGAGGTGGCAGCTGAAATGCCTAAAGAACATATGAACAAGTATGAACTGTTTAAATCCAAGGCGAGAGTCAGAATGGGGATAACACCCGAGCGGTCTCGTCGGAGGTTCCGAGCCCTAAGGTGGAAACCAGACATGTCATTTACCCGACATGCCTACCACATTGTAAAACATTGGGATGCCTGGATATCAGGAGCAAGTGTTGAATCTCCAGTAAATTTGCCCTTCCTAATGCAAATGGAACAATTCTTAGAGGGTGTTCCTGAGGAAATAGAAAGATACATCCTAGATGGGAAACCCAAAACTGTAATCGAGGCAGGAGAGATTGGAGCCAGATGGGTGGAGGTGGCAGAGAAGAAGAAAACTGGTCGCAGTTGGAGCGGAGACCAGAAGGGACCACCCCAGACCACACCCTATTACCGGGGGCCGCCCAAAGCCCCACCTACCTCCCAAAGAACCCTCCAGACCCCTTATCGTCCCACCACCCCGTTCTCCAGCAACCCACCTCGCCCCGGTGACCCGTCAGCTGGACGATGTTTTAAATGTAACGAGCTGGGGCATGTAAAGGCCAACTGCCCCAAGAACCCCAACAGATTACAGTTCATTGCACCGGAATCACACCAGAGGTCCACAGGCCCAGATACCTCCCAGATACCCTTGGAG
The DNA here is from genome assembly GCF_965140295.1 of Lepidochelys olivacea. Lineage (NCBI taxonomy): Eukaryota > Metazoa > Chordata > Testudines > Cheloniidae > Lepidochelys > Lepidochelys olivacea. Next base: position 49,557,980 of record NC_140421.1, on the reverse strand, counting down.
CGGAGGGAAACTGTGAGTTTGGGCGGGAAGAAGGTCACCGCGTGGAGGGACACCGGAGCACAAGTGTCAGCTATCCATGCTTCCTTAGTGGACCCCAATTTAATCAACCCAGAGATCCAAGTGACGATTCAACCCTTCAAGTCCAACTCTTTCAATTTGCCTACAGCCAAGTTGCCTGTCCAGTACAAGGGCTGGTCAGGAATGTGGACTTTTGCAGTCTATGATGATTATCCCATCCCCATGCTGTTGGGGGAAGACTTGGCCAATCACGTGAAGCAGGCCAAGAGGGTGGGAACGGTCACCCGCAGCCAGGCTAAACAAGCCGTGAGGCCTAGCTCTGTTCCGGAAACTTCTATCAGGGCCCGGTCAGAGGTGATGGACCCGGACCCCAGGCCAATGTCTGCAACAGCAGTAGTGGATCCAGTCCCAGAGACCCAGATGGAACCAGAACCGGAACTAGCCAAACAACCAACACCAGACCCCGTGCCAGCACTGAATCCAGTACTTGCAACCTCAACACCAGAGGGCCCCACCGAACCTGAACTGGCAGCAGCCGATAACCCTACACAAGAGGCTCAGCCGGAGCCTGAATCCCAACATAGTGCACCAGCGGAGAGCGGTTCACAGTCAACAGAAACAGCTCCATCCCCTATATCGCTTCCAGAGGGACCAAGCCTATGTCCCCAATCCAATGAGGAACTGATGTCTCCAGCATCAAGGGAACAGTTCCAGACCGAACAGGAAGCAGATGAAAGCCTCCAGAGAGCGTGGACGGCGGCACGGAGCAACCCACCGCCTCTCAGCTCTTCTAATCGATCCAGGTTTGTTGTAGAAAAAGGACTTTTATACAAGGAAACTCTTTCTGGGGGACACCAGGAAGACTGGCATCCTCAGAGACAGTTGGTAGTTCCAACTAAATACCGGGGCAAGCTCTTGAGCTTAGCCCATGATCACCCTAGTGGCCATGCTGGGGTGAACAGGACCAAAGACCATTTGGGGGGGTCATTCCACTGGGAGGGAATGGGCAAGGATGTTTCTACCTATGTCCAGTCTTGTGAGGTGTGCCAAAGAGTGGGAAAACCCCAAGACCAGGTCAAAGCTCCTCTCCAGCCACTCCCCATCATTGAAGTTCCATTTCAGCGAGTAGCTGTGGATATTCTGGGTCCTTTTCCGAAAAAGACACCCAGAGGAAAGCAGTACATACTGACTTTCATGGATTTTGCCACCCGATGGCCGGAAGCAGTAGCTCTAAGCAACACCAGGGCTAAAAGTGTGTGCCAGGCACTAGCAGACATTTTTGCCAGGGTAGGTTGGCCCTCCGACATCCTCACAGATGCAGGGACTAATTTCCTGGCAGGAATTATGAAAAACCTTTGGGAAGCTCATGGGGTAAATCACTTGGTTGCCACTCCTTACCATCATCAAACAAATGGCATGGTGGAGAAGTTTAATGGAACTTTGGGGGCCATGATACGTAAATTCGTAAATGAGCACTCCAATGATTGGGACCTAGTATTGCAGCAGTTGCTCTTTGCCTACAGAGCTGTACCACATCCCAGTTTAGGGTTTTCCCCATTTGAACTTGTATATGGCCGTGAGGTTAAGGGGCCATTGCAGTTGGTGAAGCAGCAATGGGAGGGATTTACACCTTCTCCAGGAACTAACATTCTGGACTTTGTAACCAACCTACAAAACACCCTCCGAACCTCTTTAGCCCTTGCTAGAGAAAACTTACAGGATGCTCAAAAAGAGCAAAAAGCCTGGTATGATAAACATGCCAGAGAGTGTTCCTTCAAAGTAGGAGACCAGGTCATGGTCTTAAAGGCGCTCCAGGCCCATAAAATGGAAGCATCGTGGGAAGGGCCATTCGTGGTCCAGGAGCGCCTGGGAGCTGTTAATTATCTCATAGCATTCCCCACCTCCAACCGAAAGCCTAAGGTGTATCATATTAATTCTCTAAAGCCCTTTTATTCCAGAGAATTAAAGGTTTGTCAGTTTACAGCCCAGGGAGGAGACGACGCTGAGTGGCCTGAAGGTGTCTATTACGAAGGGAAATGTGCTGGTGGTGTGGAAGAGGTGAACCTCTCCATGACCCTTGGGCGTATGCAGCGACAGCAGATCCAGGAGCTGTGCACTAGCTACGCGCCAACGTTCTCAGCCACCCCAGGACTGACTGAACGGGCATACCACTCCATTGACACAGGTAATGCTCACCCAATTAGGGTCCACCCTTACCGGGTGTCTCCTCAAGCTAAAACTGCTATAGAACGGGAGATCCAGGATATGTTACAGATGGGTGTAATCCGCCCCTCTGAAAGTGCATGGGCATCTCCAGTGGTTCTAGTTCCCAAACCAGATGGGGAAATACGTTTTTGCGTGGACTACCGTAAGCTAAATGCTGTAACTCGCCCAGACAACTATCCAATGCCACGCACTGATGAACTATTAGAGAAACTGGGACGGGCCCAGTTCATCTCTACCTTGGACTTAACCAAGGGGTACTGGCAGGTACCGCTAGATGAATCTGCCAAGGAAAGGTCAGCCTTCATCACACATCTCAGGCTGTATGAATTTAATGTACTCCCTTTCGGGCTGCGAAATGCACCCGCCACTTTCCAAAGACTTGTAGATGGTCTCCTAGCGGGATTAGGAGAATATGCAGTCGCCTACCTTGACGATGTGGCCATATTTTCGGATTCCTGGGCAGACCACCTGGAACATCTACAAAAAGTCCTTGAGCGCATAAGGGAGGCAGGACTAACTGTTAAGGCTAAGAAGTGTCAAATAGGCCTAAACAGAGTGACTTACCTTGGACACCAGGTGGGTCAAGGAACTATCAGCCCCCTACAGGCCAAAGTGGATGCTATCCAAAAGTGGCCTGTCCCAAAGTCAAAGAAACAGGTTCAATCCTTCTTAGGCTTGGCCGGTTATTACAGACGATTTGTACCGCACTACAGCCAAATCGCTGCCCCACTGACAGACCTAACCAAAAAGAAACAGCCAAATGCTGTTCAGTGGACCGGAAAGTGTCAGAAGGCCTTTAACAAGCTTAAAGCGACACTCATGTCTGACCCTGTACTAAGGGCCCCAGACTTTGACAAACCGTTCCTAGTAACCACAGATGCATCCGAGCGTGGTGTGGGAGCAGTTTTAATGCAGAAAGGACCTGATCAAGAATTCCACCCTGTAGTGTTTCTCAGCAAAAAACTGTCTAAGAGGGAAAGCAACTGGTCAGTCACTGAAAAAGAATGTTATGCCATTGTCTACGCTCTGGAAAAGCTACGCCCATATGTTTGGGGACGGCGTTTCCACCTGCAAACCGACCATGCTGCACTAAAGTGGCTTCACACCGTCAAAGAAACTAACAAAAAACTTCTTCGGTGGAGTTTAGCTCTCCAAGATTTTGATTTCGACATCCAACACATCTCAGGAGCTTCTAACAAAGTGGCTGATGCACTCTCCCGTGAAAGTTTCCCAGAATAAACTGGTTAAAATCGTCCTTGAGATGTGGAAAATATTGTTAGTCTTTATGTACTTGGTAGTATATTTAGAGATGCATGTGTCTTATTAACTCTGTTTTCCTAGAGCTCCAGGAAGAAATCCCAGCCAGTGTTTCACCCTAGCTGAGATTTGGGGGGCGTGTCATAAATATAAAGGGAAGGGTAAACCCCTTTGAAATCCCTCCTGGCCAGGGGAAAGCTCCTCTCACCTGTAAAGGGTTAAGAAGCTAAAGGTAACCTCGCTGGCACCTGACCAAAATGACCAATGAGGAGACAAGATACTTTCAAAAGCTGGGAGGAGGGAGAGAAACAAAGGGTCTGTGTCTGTCTGTAGTCGTCTTGGCCAGGGATAGACCAGGAATGGAGTCTTAGAACTTTTAGTAAGTAATCTAGCTAGGTATGTGTTAGATTATGATTTCTTTAAATGGCTGAGAAAAGAATTGTGCTGAATAGAATAACTATTTCTGTCTGTGTATCTTTTTTGTAACTTAAGGTTTTGCCTAGAGGGGTTGTCTATGGTTTTGAATCTAATTACCCTGTAAGATATCTACCATCCTGATTTTACAGGGGGGATTTCTTTATTTCTATTTACTTCTATTTTTTATTAAAAGTCTTCTTGTAAAACACTGAATGCTTTTTCATTGTTCTCAGATCCAAGGGTTGGGTCTGTGGTCACCTATGCAAATTGGTGAGGCTTTTTATCCAACATTTCCCAGGAAAGGGGGGGTGCAAGTGTTGGGAGGCTTGTTCATTGTTCTTAAGATCCAAGGGTCTGGATCTGTAGTCACCTAGGCAAATTGGTGAGGCTTTTTACCAAACCTTGTCCAGGAAGTGGGGTGCAAGGTTTTGGGAAGTATTTTGGGGGGAAGGACGCGTCCAAACAGCTCTTCCCCAGTAACCAGTATTAGTTTGGTGGTGGTAGCGGCCAGTCCAAGGATAACGGGTGTAATATTTTGTACCTTGGGGAAGTTTTGACCTAAGCTGGTAAAGATAAGCTTAGGAGGTTTTTCATGCAGGTCCCCACATCTGTACCCTAGAGTTCAGAGTGGGGGAGGAACCGTGACAACCCCCATGATAAATGTTTGCTAAGTTTCTGTTAAATATGCCCATTTCTGTTTATTTTGTCCTAGCACTGCCTGCAAGTATATGAGTTTGAAAAGTTCTAGAAAACAAACAAACCAAATTCTGCCTCTTCCGTCCTGTGAACAAAAGTGGAGAAAAAAATCTAGCGCCTAATCTTAGTCATTGTGAGAACAAAATTATTTGAGAAGTATGCTGTACTTAGAATGATTGACTGGTTAATATTGTGGGAAGTTCAAACATAGTGGGCCACATTTTATTTCCATTGAAGTAGTGAAGGTTTTGCCATTGATTTCAATAGCATCAGGATCTTCTAAAATAAGACTTGATTGACCTTTCACCCCCAACTCAAATTTGGACCTTTTAAAATAAATAATGTGTATACATATTGAGGTTTGAAAAGCTGCTGTTAACTTCTTTTGGCTGAGATCTGAAGTACCAAGTTACTGAAAGAAAATTATCTTGGCAATTTGTGCCGATAGCAGGGAACACACAAAGCTCATGAGAGAACCTCTTCTGGCAACCTGTTTTGTATTGCAAAGATGCTCTGAAACATCTGGATACCCATATTGTCAATGAACCATTCACCCTTATATTTTTATACCTCAAAAATATAAATTAATCCTTGTCAGATCCATCTCTCTCTTTTTCTGTCTCTCTCTGTGTATACACACAGAGTGACAAACCAGGATTTCTATTCATTTCAAAAATTGTATTCGAGGACTTTGTGGATAGGGGCTGGGATCCCCAGCTGATCTGTCTCCATGACCTATGATGGCCAGGCACTTCTATAGCATATTACAGCAGTTCAGAAAATGGGGAGGTTGTAGTGTGTCATGAGAGAGGCAGTTCAGTCAGGGAACCTAGCCTACAGAAAAAAATGAGGGCATGAAGGTCCCAGATCATAACTCCCATGAAGCCCTGGGGAAGCATCTCTGAATTCAGAGAAGTTTGAATCTTTTCAGTTTTTTATTTTTTCTGAAAAGTGGAAATTTTCAAGGAAGGGGTATGGGGTGCAGTGTGTGCAGGGGGTGGGGTGGTCCAAACAGTGCTAGTTTGATCATCAGAGAAAGGGTTTGACCAGAGAGTCAAAGGTGATGAAATAGCAGCTGGAATTGTGGGTGTGCAGATGAATTAATTTGGAAGTGTAGAGTTACTTAGCTAGGGAGATGGCAGAACTGAAGAGGAGGAGAGAATGAATTTGTAGTAGTGGATGTCCCCCTGGTCATGGGATTTCTTCCAGAGATGCTCTGTAGCACAAGAGTAGGAATGGAAGAAGCAGCTGTTGGATGTGAGCCAGTGTAGGATAGACTTTGCATTTGGGAGAGAGTGGCAAAAGAGTCAAGGGTGGAGGAGAATGAAGCATGGAGAAAATCAACAACCATATTGATGGAAGAGAGGGCCAGGAGGAGAGGGCTGAGTGCCAACAAGAGTTTATCAATGGTGATAGACTGGAAGTCATGGAAAATCCAAATGGTAGGGCCTGGGGGGCAGGCTGATGGGCAATGCTGAAAAAGACCAGATGATGGCTGGAGAGAGAGAACTCCGCAACAGGAGAAAAAGAGGAGTGCTTGGTGTGGACTAAGTTGAGTGAATGACCCTTTTGGTGTAGGGAAAGTTGAACGAGAGCTGCAGTTTCAAATGAAGAGGTGAGGGTGTGGAAACGTGCAGCTGATGGGAAGGGTGGATCATCAGCATGGAAGCTGAAGTCACCAAAGATGAGTGTGGGAGATTGAAGGGAGAAGAGGAGAGAAAATCAGGAGCTGAAAGTAGAAAGGAAACCTTGAGTGGACGGGGAGAGGGTGGAAGGTAGATGATAGCCATATGAACAAGGAGAGGAGAGAAGAATAGATGATCTTCTCCCAGGGAGATGTGTTGCAGAAGGCTAAAGTGAGAAATACACTGAGACTGGAGGAGCAAGTTACAAGTAGTCCTAAAAGCTCATCTACGTTTGTTAAATATGACTACTAAAAGTAATGGAAATACTAATGTATTACTGTGTATTCACAGGATCCTAGCACTTTCTTATAAACAGTTGATTAAAACATAAATATTGTGTTGTAGAAATATTTATGAAGAAAATTAGTTATAATGAATGTAGTTAAGCTGAAATGGGAGTACACTTGTGAGCAGAATAAAAACTATCAAAAGCAACACAAAATAATGCCCTAATATTGTTACTGAAATATAAAAATGACAAATGTCCGGTGTGACTATTAAAGTCTTACAATTGCATCTGTTTGAGTGCAAGGATTTTGATCTAGAGTGGGATAGCTGATTCCATAGCATGGATAGAATAACAAAATTGTGGTAGTAGAGAAAGTCATTTAGACACTATATGATTTCGATACTATATGAGTTATGTGATTTAGATACTATATGATATATATTCAATTTGTCAACAATTCTAGCTACAAATGCTTTGTAACAACAAATTGACCAAAAATTAAGACTTTCTTCAAATTATATGTTGCACAATTCAGGACTGATCGTTTCTAAATTAGTAGATATACATACAGAGATTGTGAAGCAATTTGTGTGGCATTAAAATCTTTCACAGAGGAATTAAATTACCTGACCTGTCCAGCTATCCAGGAATAATTAAGGTCAAGACATACATCTGTGTAGTTAAAGTTGTTAACTCCTTTCTAGAACAAGCTAATTTTTTACACAATTCTAACTTCCCTATCTCCCTCCTACCCCTATTCTCTCCCCTGCCTCCCCCCCACCCCCACAAAAACAAAATCTGAAATGTTGCAGATGTGGTCTCCTGCCAGAAAAGTATGGGTTTTGTATGTTTTTTGAAAGTTTCAGATTAATTAAACAAGTTTATTTTTGAGACACAATGTTCTGTTTGCAGTTTATCTGCACCTATGAACAATCGATCTCGAAGTGTCTTAAGTTGGGCACTCAGTAAATGAACACGATTTTTAAAACTGAGTCTTAACCTTGTGGTTAATTGTTGAGACAAGTCTTACAGATCTCCTTTTGTCGAGGTGCCCACTGAAATTTATTTCTTAACTCTGAACATTCATAACTTTAAGTTGTACATTTAAACCTTGCAAATTAAGACCGGTTTAACTAATGGGGTTTCAATGTGGGCATAACACTGAGACACAGACACTATAATATGATTAAATGCAGAAGACCCAACTTAATTTGAACTAATACTAAACAGAGCAAAGCTCCTACTATCTGGTGAGGTTGTTCTACTGAGATTGCAAATGGCACCAACGGTCCCTGTTGTACTGTAGACCTGAAGAGGAATGTGAAGGCTATTCCCTCTGCACCCTCAGGCCTGCCAAGGGACCTTGAGTGGAAGCCAGAGAATCTGCCTCCTTCCCTCTTCCATGCCAGATGTATGAGGGATAAAATGAGGGGAGTCGCAAGCTATGTGAAACAGAGGCACACCTCCTCACCATGTATTGCTTTGCCCAGAACCCATGCCCAAGCAATCCACTGACTTATGGGGACCTCAGCTGGACAATTTTCTAACATACCGACTGCATTGGAACCTGCTGAAGTTTTAATTTAAATCCCAAAATCAGACCACCTGGATTTCATGTAAAAGGTGGGGGGGAAATCATGGAAAAAATCCCTTCCAGACCCTAAAACCAGCAATCAGTCTAGCTCCCAGTATCACCAGAGATCCAGCAGCTAGATTGAGAGTGAGACTAATTCAGGGAGTCAAAACCTTATTAGATATTTAAAGTCCTTACTGGATTATTTGAAAAGCTATATTGCAGAGAGGGAGAGCTCTTTTTCTGTCATGTGCCATTTAAAGTTTGGGGTTTAATTTCAGAATCTCATTTGAATTTTAGTCCTGTCCTCCAAAGTACTTCCACCCTTCCCATCTTGCTGTCATCCATAAATTTTCTGAACATATTTTCCACACTGTTGTTCAACTCACTAATGAAAATGAATAGTACCAGACTCAGGACAGATCCCTGCAGGATCCCACTAGCTACGTCTGCTCAGTTTGACAGTGAACCATTAACTACTCTATGAGTACAGTTTTTCAACTAGTTATGCACTCACCTTATAGTAATTTCATGTAGATCACATTTCCTTAGCTTGTTTATGAGTGTGTCACAAATACAAAATGGGAAATGACTGCGTAGGAAGGAGTACGGCAAAAAGGGATCTGGGGGTTTTAATGGATCACAAGCTAAATATGTGTCAACAGTGTAACACAGTTTCAAAAAAGCAAACCGCATTCTGGGATGTATTTGCAGGAGTGTTGTAAGCAAAACAGAAGAAGTAATTCTGCTCTACTCAGCACTGATGAGGCCTCAACTGGAGTACTGTGTCCAGTTCTCGGTGCCACACTTCAAAAAAGATGTGGACAATTGGAGGAAGTCCAGAGGAGAGCAACAAAAATTATTTAAAGTCTAGAAAACATAACCTATGAGGGAAGATTGAAAAAACTGGGTATGTTTAGTCTGCAGAGGAGAAGACTGAGGGGGGCCAGAATCTTCAAGTACGTAAAGGGTTGTTATCACCATCCTTTTTATAAATCGTTCCCCTTCACCACTGAGGATAGGACAAGAAGCAATGGGGTTAAATTGCAGCAAGGGAAGTTTAGGTTGGATATTAGAAAAAACTTCCTGTCAGGGGAAAAAAGCACTGGAAAAAATTGCTTAGGGAGCTTGTGGAATCTCTGTCATTGGAGGTTTTTAAGAACAGGTTAGACAAACAGCTGTCTGGAATGGTTTAGTTACTACTTTCTCCTGCCTTGGGTGCAGGATATTGGACTCGATGACCTACTGAGGTCCCTTCCAGTCCTACACTTCTATGATTCTACGTCCTGTGGCACTGTGTCAAAGCTTTACTAAAATACATCCTATTGTTTCTCCCCTATCCACTAGGCCAGTAACCTTGTCAAAGAAGGAAATTCGGGTAGTTTGGCATGATTTGTTGTTGATAAATCCATGTTGGCTAATACCTATTACCCTACTATTCTGTATGAAGAGTATACAATATAGGATTGTTCTCAAAATTTTCAGAATAGAGAGGCAAAAGAAATGCAATTCGAAATAATGTCTGGAAGGATACATGCTGACTTCATATTTAAGATGTTTATTCACAGGGATAATTTGACTCTTTATTTTTTAATTTTGTCCCAATTTAAATTGAAGGTGATTGGAGCTGATGCTTTTGGTTTGCCATGTGACAGAGACCCACGTCCATTATTATAGTAAGCTCGCTCTGTTGATATTTTTAGTCCATATAAATGACTGAGGCATTGAAAGAAACCTTGCTAACTAGCTTCATGCACATAGTAGGGAGGGATGGAATATGGTTTTTCATGGTAGAATGATTTATAAATCCCACAACTTTATACAACAAAGCACAGCATCGTACAAATAAAATACAAATGTTTTTATATAGTGCATTAATCCTGTTTTGTTGTTCGTGAAGCAGAATGTGACGCAACAGACTAATGTGCTATATAAGTAAAAAAGAAAAAAAGTAAAAAAAAAATAAAAAATTCCAAAATAAAGAAAGCCGAGTAATTGGAAATGTAACCTTACTCTTCTGTTTTCACCTCCAAAAACATTAATTAATTATTGAATTATTATAGTGTTTCATATTCGCACTGTTGATTGTTCTGAGGATTGTTTAACTGATCTCCTTTCAAATGAAAAAAATCTTATTAAATGGTTTCTGAAGAACCTAGTTCCTTGTTCAAACAGTCCTTTATTCTATGAATATGCCCAAGATTTTGTTTTGTTTTTTGTTTAAATCAGGGAAGTTACCTTTGGAATATTTTTAGGATTGGTATTTTTCTCCTCCAGGATAGGAATGTTCTTGAAGTAGCCTTCCTGTGTTTAGTGAAATATTGTTTAGAAGATACAGTATACAGCAAAGGGAGCTTTTCTCAGGTTGCCAGGCACCCTGTCATGATTCACTCTGTTTTTCTTCAGAAATCTAAGTAAACGAATGGTAATCCTGTAACATTGTATTGAGAAACAAAGTAGCAGTGGGCCTAATTCCCCCACTGCTTTACACCTTTTACCATCATTTGCATCTGGGCAAAATGGGTGTAAAATGTTGCCATTAATGTAAATATGGTACATTTTGTTTTGGTAGCATTTTACACGCTGATTTTGCATTGGTGCAAATGGCTACACAAAATGTAAGGCTGTGAAGAATGCGGCCAGTTCCTCTAATTTGGGTTTGGTTGATGACCCAGAAGAATCTGCAGCACCTAAACGCATGGAACTCACACAAATAGGATCAATTTTTTCCCCCTGTTTTTCATTATGTTTGACACTTTTGAGGCAGAGCTCTTTTTCCACAACTGTGGCCTTGACAGATAAAAAAAAACTGAAATTGCAAGGTGATATTGGTAGCTTGTTTTGAAGCTCAACTTTAGCTTGGCTACGATGGCAGCTTACTGTGGTAGTAAAATGAAATCTGTGATCAGTACACCCAGAGAGATTAGGCAAAGGAAGGTGGACTAATAGACAAAGGGAGGTGCCTAATCCATTCAAACACCCCAAAACTACAGAACTTTGAACACAGACAACAGTGTTTCACACACCCACTTTCAATATATATATATTTTTCTTTAATGAATTAATTCCAACAGAAAATTGTACCTGATATCTGGAAATAAGAACTTCTCCCAGCCCTATCCAGGACACCACATTTAGTGTTTTGTAATCACTGCTGTGCTGTGACATTTGCTTTTCTGTTAAATTCAGACCCTGCTCCTGACACTTGTGTGGAGATCCAGACTGGATAATGCACATTGCTAACACAATGGAATAACATGCTTTTTCAGTAGCATAAATTTTAATTTTTTTCCTCTAGTTGCCAGGGCAACAGCTGCCTGTAGAAAGATTTCTAGAGGATAGGCACAAGGTCTTGGCAATACAGGAAGAGCTTAAACTCCTGTGCCCCTGTTGGTGTCAGATAAAAATGAAATTGCCTCACTCCCATGTTCTATAATGTGGAACAATTTACACTGTCGTATTTTTGGGAAACTATGCCAATTTACACCAACTGAAGCTCCTCCTTTCACAGAGGTATAAATCAGGAGGAATGCCATGGAAGTCAAGTTAGTCACATTGATGCAAAACTAGTGTGAGAGAAAGGAGAATCAGGCCCTTTGTCTGGAATAACAGAAGAAATGGGAGATCCTGGGGAAAACCGCTAAAATAGAGAACTCTGAAATCATGGGAACAAAAGCATATGTCAGCACATTAGCGAGTATAAAATTGATTAGCTGCAAAGGGGTCAATACCAGTATCTTCAAATTCAGGATATGCACATCCCACTTCCAGTGACATTCTGCAAATATTTCAACAAAGTCTCCTCAAAAATATTTCCCTCAACCTGTGTGATGTGGGAAGAAGTGTCAGAGAGGATTGGATCAGAGGAGAAGGGAAGGAGAAATTGGAGAATCTACTTATTTGTTAACTAGCTCTGGGTGTTTTTGGTTTTTTTTAAATGGTTTAACAATTATCTTTTCTCATTTTTATTAACATTTCCCACAGATTACTTTTTTCTTCAACAACAAAAAGCAAACCATTTTTTAAAAACCATGTTTAGTTTAAAAATCATTTAAAATATTCAGGTTTTGAAAATCAAACTTTTTCCAAAATATTTTTGTTTTTTTTATTTTTTGACAAATAGAAGACTTAATGAACAATGATTTTTCCATAAAAATTTTCATTTTGATGAAAAGGCATTTTTTATTGAAACTTTGTCCAGCTATTAACCTCCCTCCTACAACTTTCTCATTATTAGCATCGAGAAAGAGCAACACTCTAGAGAAAACAAACTTATATTCAGTGTACTTATCTGGAAATGTTTATACATTGCTCCTGAAAAAATACTCTCAACAGTAATGTAGTGGAGAGATGCTGAAGACCACTTTGGCCCATGATGATCCCCCCAAAGGAATTTCTTTTGAAAGCATCTTCTATTTGGTGAATTATGGTCCCGACTGGAAAAAATAATTTAAGGGCTAAGAGTAATTTCTGTCAGGTAATTGAATGCTTTAGTTCTTCATCTTTATCATATTGAGTCCTAATGCTTAAAATAGTGATCTTTCTGTGGACCATTCGCCTCAAACCTAATTTAACACCATTCCTGTTTTAGTCTAGAGTTACGTGATAAAGTTAAAATATGTTATTGAATGTGAAAGGTGTGTCTGCTTAGTTACATACCAGTGCATAAAGAAAAGGAGTACTAGTGGCACCTTAGAGACTAACCAATTTATTTGAGCATAAGCTTTCGTGAGCTACAGCTCACTTCATCGGATGCATTCAGTGGAAAATACAGTGAGGAGATTTATATACACACAGAACATGGAAAAAATGGGTGTTATCATACACACTGTAAGGAGAGTGATCACTTAAGATGAGCTATTACCAGCGGGGTGGGGAGAAAACCTTTTGTAGTGATAATCAAGGTGGACCATTTCCAGCAGTCCGAGGAGCAGTGGGGGGCGGGGGGGGGGAAATAAACATGGGGAAATAGTTTTGCTTTGTGTAATGACACATCCATTCCCAGTCTCTATTCAAGCCTAAGTTAATTGTATCCAGTTTGCAAATTAATTCCAATTCAGCAGTCTCTCATTGGAGTCTGTTTTTGAAGTCTTTTTGATTTAATATTGCGACCTTTAGGTCTGAGGTCGAATGACCAGAGAGATTGAAATGTTCTCCGACTGGTTTATGAATGTTATAATTCTTGACATCTGATTTGTGTCCATTTATTCTTTTACGTAGAGACTGTCCAGTTTGGTTAGTCTCTAAGGTGCCACTAGTACTCCTTTTCTTTTTGAGAATACAGACTAACACAGCTGCTACTCTGAAACATACCAGTGCATGTTATTTCCTCCTTCTGGACTTTGTACTGAATCTCTCCATGTTGCTTGTTTGAATTTTTCCCTGTCACTTTGTATTTTGGTTCAGTCTTCCTGTGTTCATTCCACCTATATTTTTGGTGTCCAGATTTGATCAGGATTGAATTTATGCCAGAGGTCTGAAGCAATTGTGCAGGGACAGAGTTGACCCAGGGATTTTTTAATTGTGTGTAAAGTAGCATCTGGAAAATAAGAGTTAACAATTTGTTACTTCTCAAAGGAGATGATATTGACACCACCATGGCAGAAGCAGCTCCATGGACCAGAGACTTGATTTATGTAGCTGCTGAAAGGTTTGCATTATTTTGTATTGATCAGCATCTCAGACCTTCAGGTATCACTGTTTTTGGGTTGGCCCATGGGAATATAACTAGACTGCTTCAGCTGCACTGATGTGCATAATTGTTTGTGCTGACTCAGTGATCTGGGCCCCAGAGTCAATTCAAACTGGGACAACAAATTGCACTTGTATGTGGAATTTGAGGGATTCCAGTACAGTCAGTTTTAAGATGCAGCCCTGAGGCTTCACATACAATGAAACACATAATCAGCTTTCAGTAAGCACTAGCCTTCATTAATCATAAAATGTAGGCAAAATCAAAGCTTACAAATTTAGATCTTTTATTGTTGTTTCATGTTAATGATTATTGTCTTTTTTTTTTTCCCTGTTGTATGTGACTCTCTCAGAAACTATGATTGCACAGATGGCTAAAATCCCTAGCCGGAAAGTAATCAGCAACTGTGAACATGATGCTTTCAAAATGAATGAAAAAGGAAAAATATTTCATTGTTCTAGAGATTAGGGGGTAGATTAAACTATAATAGTGCATGTAAACACACACACAGGAGCAAAATACAGCTTTCTTTCTGCATCACCCTGATTGCAATTTATGCAAGTTCCTGTTGAGTTTATTGGCAGAACAGGAAACAGGTTCGAAACCCGGAGAGCAACTGGCTGAACCTCAGTAACTTAAAATGTGTGTTTTAAAAGCTTAACAAAAAGTGACTGTCAAGGTTCCTCCCCCACTCTGAACTCTAGGGTACAGATGTGGGGACCTGCATGAAAAACCTCCTAAGCTTATCTTTACCAGCTTAGGTCAAAACTTCCCCAAGGTACAAAATATTCCACCCGTCGTCCTTGGATTGGCCGCTACCACCACCAAACTAATACTGGTTACTCGGGAAGAGCTGTTTGGACGCGTCTTTCCCCCCAAAATACTTCCCAAAACCTTGCACCCCACTTCCTGGCCAAGGTTTGGTAAAAAGCCTCACCAATTTGCCTAGGTGACTACAGACCCAGACCCTTGGATCTTAAGAACAATGAACAATCCTCCCAACACTTGCACCCCCCCCTTTCCTGGGAAATGTTGGATAAAAAGCCTCACCAATTTGCATAGGTGACCACAGACCCAAACCCTTGGATCTGAGAACAATGAAAAAGCATTCAGTTTCTTACAAGAAGACTTTTAATAAAAACAGAAGTAAATAGAAATGAAGAAATCCCCCCTGTAAAATCAGGATGGTAGATATCTTACAGGGTAATTAGATTCAAAAACATAGAGAACCCCTCTAGGCAAAACCTTAAGTTACAAAAAAGATACACAGACAAATAGTTATTCTATTCAGCACAGTTCTTTTCTCAGCCATTTAAAGAAATCATAATCTAACACATACCTAGCTAGATTACTTACTAAAAATTCTAAGACTCCATTCCTGGTCTATCCCCGGTACAGACCAGCATATAGACAGACACACCAACCCTTTGTTTCTCTCCCTCCTCCCAGCTTTTGAAAGTATCTTGTCTCCTCATTGGTCATTTTGGTCAGGTGCCAGTGAGGTTACCTTTAGCTTCTTAACCCTTTACAGGTGAGAGGAGCTTTCCCCTGGCCAGGAGGGATTTCAAAGGGGTTTACCCTTCCCTATTTATGACAGTGACTATATGCATAAATTAGCATACAGATAATACAGAGAAGCCGCAAGAAAGTACACCTTTCAGTATGGCTCAGAATGATCACATTTTAACTGAAACCTGTGTAACTCCAAGCTAAAAGTTACAGTTGCTCACAACTATCATCTTGATAAAGCTGCACTGTATTATTTGGAGCTATCAGACACTCCAGATTTAAACTGGCTCTGCGGTGTTGACCTAGTAGTACATTATCTCCGTCACTGAGGGGCTTACACAGAAGCAATGCTTCAACTGCCACCCTTACACTTAGGAACTGCTAAACCATTTATGGATAATTACTTTGAATTTCAGGACATCTACCGCTAAAGGTAATTCCTGAGTCACTGAGTTAATTATATGACAAAACATATCCCATCCAGTCTGTGATCTCACTAACCACAGCCTAAATGAAACACTAAAAGTGAGTCCAAGCCACAAGTTTCTGGTCTGGATCTGAATGCCCTGACAGGTTGGAGATGGATGTTGGACCCATTTTGATTGCATCATTTTGTTTTACAAATGAGGTTTTATGTATGTATATTTATCTGTTTAAAGGGTTTCTAACTCTCAGTGAGGTGATGTTCTGGAGCAGCCTTCCCATAGAAGTTGTGGGGGCAAACAACTTAGTTAGTTTTAACACAGAGGTGGGAAAATTTGATTGCAATTGTATGATGTGTTTGCTTGTGATGGTAGGGGGAAGGGCTCAACTTCTAGTTTGTCTTTTGTTCCTAACAGCTTCAGGATTTCAGCCAGCCACTGGCAGGGTGAGAAAGAGATTCCACACAAAACACACAGTGGAGACGGCAGGTTTTCCCCCTAATCTCCTTCCTCTAAAGCATCAGGAATGGCCATGGCTGGAGATGAAACATTTTACAGGGAGGGCCAGGGCTCTGAGTGGCACTGAGCATTCTCTCTCTCAGGTGCTTGACTGTCTGGTTCTTGCTCACATGGTCAGGGTCTGACTCATCATCATATGTGGGGTTGGGAAGGAATTCCCCCCAGGTCTGATTGACTGTGCAATTGGGGATTTTACACTTTTCTCTGAAGCATACAGGTCACTTGCCTGGATTATCTGTGTATATCTCAATTAATTATTTTCCTGCCATTGCAGGGGCCTTAGGCATTGGTGCACCTGGTTCCCCCATTCTCTACCTGTGCAGTACTATAGGCTAGTCTCTTATGGGTTGTAATACTTGCTCTAATTTTGGTGGTTGGGTTTAGGGTGCAGGTGCTGGGTGGTGGGGGTGGCCTGTAACATACAGGTAGGCAGATTAGATGATCTGGTGGTCCGTATGGCCTGAAACTCTATGAACCCTCTTAAACCTATTCTCTTTCAGAACACATACTTACGGAGAAACATCAGCTTCACAGCAGCAGATTATTCACAAAAGTAGAGGCAAAATTACACATCTCAGCATAATGCATATTGTCACTAAAATGAACATTTCGTGAATTTTGGTAGGGCAAAATCATGGAAAATCTGCCCTTTTGCGGTTGTAGTGGGTTTTTTTTGTTGTGGTTTTTTTTTGATATATAGGTTAAAAGATTAGAAATAAATATTAATGATAAACTATGTATCTTGGAAAAAGAAAAGGAGTACTCACTTCATCGGATGCTGTAGCTCACGAAAGCTTATGCTCAAATAAATTGGTTAGTCTCTAAGGTGCCACAAGTACTCCTTTTCTTTTTCCAAGATACAGACTAACACGGCTGTTACTCTGAAATATGTATCTTGGATAATACGACTTTACCTTTGCAGTGCCAAACTAAGCCTATGGAAAACAAAATGCAGTTGTGGCTATAATGGAATGGAATAGAATTGGGATTAGTGACAGATTGATGGGGGGGGGGAAAACAGTAGTCATTTATTCTCTCTGTCTAATTTATGAGCTGTTCATATTTGCTTCTTTTACAAATCCGTTTTATTTTTCAGTTGATTTCTACTTGGAATTATCTCCTGTTTAATCTCTGCTTTCCTTCCTACTACTTTAGCTCCTTCTGCTTTTAACCTGAGGATTACAGGTCTCCTTTGGTCTCTGTTCCCCCCATACTCAAGTGTTTTCTTACAATACCTAAAAGACTTTTCAGTACCTTTTAACAATTTATCACCTTAGCTCTAACAGACTTCTGCCAATTCCATACTGTAGTCTGGTATATTTTTTAAAGCGCTTCAAGGAGACTTATCCCCACAAAGGCAACATAGTGCTGAAATGATTGATGCTATCAGCAGATCATTGTCTCTTCTTAAGCAGCACTTTAACCTCTGTCTGCAATTTGTTTTTACAGCTCTTTCTAAGGGCTGGCCAGGTTTTTTCCGCCACAAGGCAGCTTTTGGCAATGAAACATCCGAGATGTAACCACTGCAAAGCCACTTTTTTGCGACCTAACTCCTCATTTCCAGCACTGTAAAAAAAACCACCTCGACGAGAGTCACAAGGCTTTTTGCATCAAGGTTTTATCACAGTAGTGCCAGTGTAGACACCATGCTTGATTTTAGTGCTGCTGTTGGCCTCCAGAAGGTGTCCCACAATGTCTCTCCTGACCACTCTGGTCAGCAGTTTCAACTCTGCTGCCTGCCACCAGCTAAACAACCCTCCACTCCTCCCTCTTTAAAGCCCTGGGAATTTTGAAATTTTGAAAGACTGAAGAAGATGTGGAGCCCAAGGTGGTGTTGCCGAGTGGTGTGTCCAGTCAGGAGCTGTTCTGCACTCCAGAGGTGTCTAGCCAGTCTCGTCAGTCGCTCTCTGGTGAGCTAGAAGAAGGAGAGCAGATCCCTGGTAAGTGGTTTTGCTTTGTGAAGTTGAAGCGGGTTGAGGGCAGAGAAATGTACAAGGATGGCTGTGTTTTGGTGGGCTGGGCATTTCCTTGCACAGCTAGGCGGTATGGCAGAACAGGGAGTTGATGCACTCCGAGATTTCACAAGAAACCCCCAGAGAGATATCTCGGAAACTTTCCTGGAGGTACTCAGCAATCCTCTGCTGGAGGTTCCTTGGCAGAGCAGCTCTGTTCCTTCCCCCATTGGCAGGGACTTTCCTGCGCCACTCTGCAATTACTTGGGCAGGGACCAAAGCTGCAGACAGGAGAGCAGCACAGGGACCGGGATGGAAGCTGTAAGTGTGTAACAGATGCACCATTCTTTCCTTGCTTACCCTCAGAAGTGAGATATATTCCATACTGACACATGCATGTGGAAAACGGTGGGAAAGTTTAGATTGTTGCGCCCCATAAGTGTCCCGTGACCCTTTCACATTGCTTTTTTTAATGAACAATGCCCCTGGGTTCACTTACCATGCTTGGGGTGTTCTCCTGCATGTGTGCTTGCCTAGGGTCACTGAGAAAGTGATAGGTATGTTACCAGCTGTGTGTTTTTAATGTAGCGTTTCAATGCTCTGTGTGTGGCTGCCAATAGTACTTCTGTTTGTTGTTAATTACACCTTTCCAGACGTGACCTTGAGAACCCACCCCACAACAGCAACAGAGCATCTGCGCCAGATAAGAAAATGCCTAAGATGGAGCAAGGAAGATATGTTCCAGGAGGTGTTACTGCAGTCAAAGACAGACAAGACTGAATGCAAGACGTGGAGGGAAAGCGACAAGCAGGAAAGAAAAGAAAAGGGTGCGTACAATAGGGACGCCATGGAGAGGCTGATAAAAGTTTTGGAGTGTCAAACCAGCATGATCCAGTCTCTAATAATGGTCTACGCTGAGCAGATGCATGTCCACTGTCCCTTTCAGCACATTCAGAACTCTTTCCCATGCACTTCACAAACTCCCCCTGTGCATCCCTTTCCATTTACTGGCACTTTTCACTTTTCTCTACATTCCACCCCCACAGAGAGCTTTTTAAATTAAAACTGAACTTATGCTCAGCTCTGAAAGTCAGCCTTCCCGGTACCTTCTCCCCCACCAAGAATCTGTGTGTGTGTGCATATGGTGTTGTGTTGTGGTTTATTTGGCAATAAAAACAAAGTTATTTGAATTACAAGAACTCTTTATTTGTTTCCACGTAAGTTATGATAGCAGATGGCACCTGCAAATCAACAGGCACTTTATCAGTTCTTTAAATTAAATCCTAGGCCTTAACAATCACAACTGCTGCCTAGCATACCAAATTTAATTAACCATTGCAGTCCCAAGCATAGCAACAAACATTACTGGTTTCTTCGAGGTGTTGCCTCAAGGCATCTCTGATTCTTATTGCCCCACGTTGCACCCCTCTAATAGCCTGGTATCTGGCTGCTCAAAATCAGCAGCCAGGTGTTCCACTTTGGCAGTCCACCCCTGAGTAAACTTTTCGCCTTTCCCTTCACAAATATTATGCAGTGTGCAACACACGGCTATGACCATAGGAATTTTTCCTCATTAAGTTTAACCTGCCATATAGGCATTGCCAGCATGCCTTTAATCGACCAAATGCACATTCAGCTGTCATTCTGTACCTACTCCGCCTGTTGCTCCTTACTGCTCTCAAGGTTTCCCGTGTACAGCTTCATGAGCCATGGCATTAAGGGGTATGCTGGTTTCACAGGATCACTATGGGCATTTCTACTTCCCTTACAGTGATCTTCTGCTCTGGAAAGAAAGTCCCTGCTTGCAGCTTCCTGAACAGGCCAGTGTTCCTAAACATACGGGCATCATGCACCTTTCCGGACCACTCCGCATTGATGTCAGTGAAATGCCCACGGTGATCCACAAGTGCCTGCAAAACCATGGAGAAGTACCCCTTCCAATTGTTGCACTTCTTGCAAGGTGGTCCGGTGCCAGAATTGGAATATGTGTGCCATGTATCGCCCCGCTGCAGTTAGGGAAACCCATTTCTGCAATGACATCCACAATTTCACACCCATTGCCAAGAGTCATTGTCCTTCACAGCAGAATGTGATTAAATACCTTGCACACGTGCATTAACACAGCCCAAACAGTTTACTTTCCCGCTCCAAACTGGTCTGTGACAGACCGGTAGCAGTCTGGAGTCGTCCGCTTCCACACTGAGATCACCGTTCGCTTTTCCACCAAGAGGGCAGCTCTCATTTGGGTAACCTTGCGCCGCAGGGTTGGGGCGAGCTCAGCACACAGTCCCAGGAAGGTGGCTTTCTGCATCCAAAAGTTCTGCAGCCGCTGCTTGTCATCCCAGACCCGCATAACGATGCGATCCCACCCCGCTGTGCTAGTTTCCCGAGCCTAGAAACGACACTTCACTGTGTTCGGCTCTTCCGTTAATGCCGAAAGCAATCTAATGTTGCTGCTTTCCATGGCGGACACCGCATCAGGCAACGAAGGCTACTGTTGCCTTCGTAACTTCCAGAATAACTCCACTGCTATTCGCGACGTGCTTGTGACAGCTGTCAGAGCAGTGGAGATCAGCATGGGATCCATTCCTGCAGATAGGTGTGGCGGGGCAAGCAGAGAACAAGGGACATTGAAAAATGCCATGAACTGAACATGGAATGCTGGGGCAGAAAGCAGCATGGGACATTGAGCCCAGACCCATGATGTGCCACAATCCCCTGCACCTTCTCTCAACACCTACTGGCAGAAGGGGGAGAGATGCACTGTGGGATAGCTACTCACCGTACACTGCTCTCGTTGCCTGTGCAAGTGACGCAAGTGTGAATGCACTATGCCACCAGTGGAAGACAATGTGAACACACAACAGCAATTTTCTTTAAGTGCTTTTTTATCAGCGACCAAACTCTCGACAAAAAAACTCTGCCAATGTAGACATGGTCAAAGAAAGTATCCTCTCCAGAGCTCTTCCAGTCTGATAAAAAAAAACCTTACTTCTTAATCTTTGTTGTGTTTTTGCTGTTTTCTGTATTCTGAGTTTATTTTATTCTCTCCATTCTTGTTTTCTTTCATTTTTATTCTGATCGCATTATGGGTCACTCTTCTTTCTCTTAGTAGATTTGGCTTATGACAACCTTTTTATATGATCCATGAGAGAACATCTTCATTTTTCTGAAACAAATATTTTAATACACCTTACAATTGATTTCCACTTCCTCTTCTGTAATAGAAAGCAAGAAATTTGTACATTTTTGTTCTCACTTCTCAGAGTCAGCAGCTATCTTGTCCATCTTTCTTCCACACAGTTTGTCCCTAGAGAATTCTGCAGATGCTTGTAATTACTAGGTTTCCTTTTCCCATGAACATTTCCATAGACAAGCATGGACACCTTTACAGGTGCAAATATAGATCTAAGCAAAATCATGAATGCATGTAATTGAAGATGCAGTTAGCACTAGTTGAGATTTTTCAACTTTTTTCAAAATTTGAGGAAATCTTTTGATGAAAAAAAAATCAACAAGTTTTCATCTATTTTGACCAGCTATAGCAGCTCATTACAACTTTGCAAGTAGAGAATTTGGTCTTCCTATCTCTGAAATTTACAAGCATTCTTGATTCTTTTGACCAGCCTCTAAACATTGTAAACCTTTTGGGCAGGGACCCACTGGTTGCATAATGCTTAGAACAATGAGATCCTGGTTAGAGCTGGTTGGAAAAATTCCTAAGATGAGCTAGAGCCAGATTCTGACACTGTTATTCATGGTAATACTTTACCCTGTGAGCAGTCCCATTGAAATCAATGAGGCTACATGTGAGGATATGCTACTTAGATTGCAGACTCTTTGGGGCAGGGAACATCTAGTTAGGAATGTATACACTGCTTAATGCAACAGGGCCCTTTATTAGCAGACTCTATATGCTACCATAGTATAGATAAGCAATAATAATAATTCAGAGCTAATACAGATGGAAATCTGACTTCCGATTCCATAAGTGCAATATATGTGTTAGCAAGAGCATTTTTTCTAAATATTAAACTGTGAATGTTATAATAATATGTCAAAGTAAGAAACTCAGTTTTTTTCTTTGCTAATTAGTATCACCTTAAAGCAGTTCTGCTAATCATATACTCAAATGTAATCTAGTGTTTCCAATTATCCTTGACCAGCAGCAGAGTTCAGGGCTTTGAATAATTGTGTGGCACAAGTACTTCATACTTTGATAAATAAAAGCTAATTTAGTAAAATTTAAAGGCAGAAATTAAGTATATAACCTTGATTTCCACTTGGGCATTACAGGTTGGTCACAGTTGTGGCAGTGAAATTCTCCAGATGCTTTTAATGAGGGTTATTAATTCTACAATCTGTAATGACATTAATTGTCCAATACAGGACACAAATGTGTCCTTTGAGAGAGAAGTTTCATGGTTTGTTACAGCCTGTGTGACTTCATTTCTGTCACTTAAGTAAATCTGTTTTTTTAAATGTTAATAGTATACAGTACATATGCAGACACAGCAGATGAAGTGTAACATTCAGAGGAAATTAAATAAGGTTTCAGTTCTCTGTATATAAAACTTATTGAATCACTCATTTCCATTTTCTAACCCAGTATGCTATGAATTGCGCTCATGTCATTTTACATGGCTGTATCTGAGAAGATGTTTGTAGAGCTCAATATATCAGTGAATGCTATTGAAAGTCTTTTTTTCCACTACATTTTTGGTAGATGGAATCAATGTCAAAAATGTGTATTGACGGATTCATTGGCCTGTTGAATCAGCCCATTAAGTCAGGAAACAATGTCTCCATTGGTCTCCCCTCGTGAAAGAGTGTTTGTTTCTTTTTCAAGCACAAATGGGCAAGGAAGGGTCCTTTTGACTGTTGGGTCACATACAAGGTGCTTTTTAAAGCCCTCATCTAGACAGTTTCCACTAGCTATGTGGTGTCATTTGCAGACCAGCTGGTCTGAAGTTCTCTAATCATGAAGCTCTCTTTGAAGCCAGTGCAAGTACACCAACGATGAATTTGGCCTATCAAGTTCAGATGCCACAAGAAAATATATTCTAGAAGAATGGATACCTGTGGCCATGCTGGAATGAGTCATCTGAAAGATAGCAAAGTATTGTGCTGTTGGTCGAATCTTAGCTCATTTTGCAGATATTCCAGCTTCTTATTTAACAGAAGATGCCATTTGAATAAGTTGCTATGGGTAGACAAAAGTAGCCTGGTGCTACATAACAGAAACTCCAGTCACTGGAGCTAGTCAAGTTGGTCCCTTAACTCCTGAGTAGCCTTTTGTTAGGAAGCTGGATTGATTCTTTCAGAATCAGTCGTAATTTTTCTAATTAATTAGATATGTAGTGTACTTGATCAAAGAATAATTTAATGTCTTTCATGTGTTTTTAACTGGCCTCTACTTAGTCTTAAGTGTCACATCAGATGTGGATAATCTTAATGGTTTTAATATGTGTACGCAGCATTATTTTAATGGTGTATTTTTCTTCCACGGGTACCTAGCTGCATTATAGTATTAGTACGAAAGGTGTTCATCATTACTGATTAAAGAAATTAGACTGAATAACAAATACATAGTAAGAAATCACAGTAGGACTGGAATCTGTCTGTATATATAAATGATGTTATTCTTTGTAGATTTTATACCAAAAACTCAATAAGTGAACTCCATGCAAAACAAGTGAAAACATGAACTCTGTTTCCTAATTTATTTAACCACATTACCACCTGACCTATGTGAACTATTTTAATACAGCAATAAAACCAGAGAAATGCATACATATTAAATGCAGCATCAATAGATTTGAGGATTCTAGTTAGAATATAAAAATTGGGGTCACCTGAGCTGTATCTAGCAATGGATAACCCTCTAATTTCCCCACACATGCAGAATGAATTTTGTTATGTGCACCAATGTGGAGGTGATGTGTGACACATCATCTCCATATTGGTGCACATAACAAAATTCATGTGGTGGGGGTGGGGCTGAGAGGTTCGGAGTGTGGGAGAGGGCGCAGCACTGGGTCAGAGTGTTGGGGTATGCGGGGGTGGGGGGGTCCTGGCTCTGGGGTGGGGCCGGGGATGAGGGGCTCTGGGGTGGGGCAGAGGGTTGGGGGTGGGTGAGGGCTGGGGTGCAGGCTGAGGGCTGGGGTGCAGGTGGGTGAGGGGGTGGGTTGGGGTGCAGGCTGGCCCTAGGCTATGGCGGGGAGAGAGGACTCCCCCCAGCTCTCTCTCCTGTCAGCAGCACCTGGGCTGGGGAGGAGGGGCACCTCTCCCTGCCATGGCAGCTCCGGGGTGGGGGCTGTGGGACAGGCATCTCTCCCCCAGCCATGCCAGGTCCAGGCTGGGGCCAGCGGGGAGAGGTGCCTCTCTTCCAGCCACAGCAGGTCTGGGCTGGGCTGGGTGGGGCCAGAGGAGAGGCGAGTCTCCCCTGGCTGCAGCAGGTCCATGGCTGGGCTGGGTTAGGTTGGGGCTGGGGCTGAGGCTGAGCGGCTCTTAATAGGCTACACAGTTTAAGAGGAAACTTAAAAAACTAAGTTTACTTTTACCATTCTTAGTCCTTTTTGGTCTAATTTAACCCCAATCCTGCAGTCTGAGGTTTTGTCTACACTGCAGACCTGTACCACTGCAGCTGTGCCGCTGTAAGGTTTCCCATGTAGCCACTCTATACCAAGGAGAGAGAGAGCTCTCCTGCCGACCTAATTGAAGCATCCCCCAATGAGTGCCGGTAGCTGTCCACGGGAGAATGTCTCCTGCCGACATAGCACTGTCCACACTGGTGCTTATGTCAGTGAAATTTATGTTCGCCAGGGGTAAAACACACACCCGCCTGACAAAAGTGCGAGTGTAAACATAGCCTTAGTCATGTGGGCAGATTCTCATCCTTGCGTTCAGTCCCACTGACGTGAATGTGGCTCTGAGGAGGTCTGCCTGCATACCTCAGCTTGCAGAATCAGGGACTTAGTCTCAGCTTGCTGCAGCCGTTGTCTTTCTACAGTTGAGTTGCAACTTTGATTTAAAAAGAAAAAAGCACCCTAGAAGGAAGAACTCCCAGGTAAACTTATTATCCATTCAAACAATTTCAAACACAAAGACTTTCAGCGATGTTGGGACTAACTCACTTGCTAGGCTCGCTAATGATTTGGGATGGCAGAAAACTTCAGATGTGTTCCAGACAGCAGCAAAGATGATTTTAATGGCTGGACTCCCTGCAGGAGAGAATTTCCTTGGTAGTTAAAAAATACAAGGCTATCAGCATGTCGTTTACATAGACGGGAAGATTTCAGTTTAAGAGACTACTGCTAAAATATGCTGCTGCCATAAATAATTTAAGAGGGTGAATTAGAAGAATGAACTGGTCTGTATTGAAAACATAGTGAAGATAAAATATTTTAGACTGGCGAGATGCTCAGGAAATTTGGGTTCCTAAGATACTGAGTATTCAGTTAGGACACAGCAGCATAATTAGGAGTTCCAAATCCTGAAACTTTGAAATCAGAGTCCTGGTGAAGCTTGCTGTGTAAGAAAATCGATGTTGCTTTGTATATATTATACTGTATATCCTTAGTCTGCCAGCCTGTGTAATTCTAAGGAAATCTGTTTAAAACAATACGATCATGCAGCCATGCACATATAGTAGATACTGCTCTGGCTTCAAATCTCTGTGACCTCCTCTAAATGAGCGTACATAGGATATCTGTAAGACTTTACTAAAATGCTGTTAAATATGGATTGGCCCTTGTGATGAACTTAACCAATAGAGATGAGATGACAGACCAACTGGGTAATTCAAAGTGTATGTCAACCTTTGCATTCACTGGCAAGCTTCAAGAAAATAAAAAATGAAGACAAAATCTGCAGGTCTGGCTGCTGGAAGCTTAGGGCTATAATCTGTACAAAACTGATGGCATATTATTTTGCCAGATCAATAGAGATAAAATGTGCAACTGTGTACATGGAGGAATGTTAACTCATTTACTGCAAAGGCTGCACCAGAGTTGGTGTGCTGTGGGCAATAGTACACGGGACTGTAACCTCCATTGTGATATATTGGGTTTGCCGTAGTTAGAGCAGTAAAAACTACTTCATTTACACAGCTCCCATGAATGAGATGTAAATGTTGTTTAATGGGCCACTTTGGTGATGATCTAGTGAAACAGAACCATATGTTGTGATTGAACAGTGACAAAATGGCACCTGGTTGCCTCTTTCATCCCATACCATCTTTGCAGCTTGGTATATTACACAGATCACCAGTGAGAGGTGAAGTGAAAGGGGAGAAAGGCTTCAGAAAACTAATTACAAATTTATTGTGTTAGAAACAATGTTTGCATGTGGCCAAAATAGAAAGCTTTTTTTAATCCTTGGTTGTGAAATCCAGACCAATTGAAATACTCTGAAATATCAAGGGGTACTTGTGGCACCTTAGAGACTAAAATGTATTTGGGCATAAGCTTTCATGGACTAAAACCCACTTCATCAGATGCATGGAGTGAAAAATACAGTAGGAAGATATATATATCTTTTCATGTACTTTTATATATATCTTCCAACTGTATTTTCCACTCCCTGCATTTGATGAAGT
This sequence comes from Lepidochelys olivacea, assembly GCF_965140295.1. Classification (NCBI taxonomy): domain Eukaryota; kingdom Metazoa; phylum Chordata; order Testudines; family Cheloniidae; genus Lepidochelys; species Lepidochelys olivacea. Next base: position 49,531,186 of record NC_140421.1, on the reverse strand, counting down.
GGGTTTTAGCCCACAAAAGCTTATGCCCAAATACATTTTAGTCTCTAAGGTGCCACAAGTACTCCTCGTTGTTTTTGCTGATACCAACTAACATGGCTATCACTCTGATACTGAAATATGTCATTGAAATACTGGGGAAGAAACTCGGGGAGAGGCCAGTTCTCTTGGGAAGTTGACAAAGAACTTTCTCAGTTCAGTGAGGGCCTTCACCTCTAAGACTGACTCTATCCTGCATTTTCATAGCCTGAATTCAGTAAGGTGGAGGGCAAAAAGCAAACACATTTTGTTTGGTTTATCTTTTGTGTAGATTTTTATTTCTTTTGTTACGTTTATGTTCTTTTCCTGAAAAATTGATGTTACTGTAGACAGCAGAGAGGTTAAATTATGGTATTTTTATACAATTTATAAATGTGTACTTAAGCATTACATAGATATTACTTAATTTCAGATCCCAGTTTGAGTTTGCAGGGCTGGGAGTGAGGAAAAAATACACAATTTTCTTGTACAATTGATCTGGAACATATTGAGAACCTCTCAATATCACTTTCACAGCCACTTTTCAGAAAAGTGGAGTACTTTTGACATGGCAAATTTAAATCCTTAAGTGTTATATAAAGACAGTATAGTAAGAGATCACTTTCCCCCACCCTAACTAAATTAAAATTGATTATGATTGAGATAAACTATTCTAAAGCTAGAAGCTAATTCAGTGTTTTTTGTTTTGTTTTGTTTTTCATAAACTCAGAAAAGAGCCTGGTGGGTGGGGGTAACCTTAGATGAACCAGCCAGTTTGGGCACAGTTTCCTATAATGTGAATTGTGGTTGAAGGCAGCTGAGATTTCTGACCTGGTTTTATGCACAAATTTTGCAATTCTGTAGCACCTTCCTTTTAAGGAGTGTGAGCACTTCAGAATTGTGTTTGTTTGGACATCCTACCTTTCCCACAAGTAGGTGCTACGTGTTTATATCCCCATTTTGAGGAACGAGGAATTGAAATACAAAGAGGGCTAGTGAGTTGCTCAGTGTCACACAACAATTCTTAAGCTGAACAAGGGATAGAATCCAGATCTCCTGTTGCCTGGTTCCCTTCAAAATCTGGATACAGTGTCGTCAGAAATGGCACCGTGACCACAGACATCTGATTGTTAAGCTAAAATACCGGTGCTGACAGTAGCCAACTTGAGAATTTCTACATCATATGTCTAGCAGGATCATTAGGTTTAACTTTCAAGGCAGAAACAACACCACTGTAATAATGATGAATCTCAGTCTTGAGGGTTGATTCCCCACCTCCCCAATTACAGTGATAATAGCTGCTCAAAGTAAGGACTCCGGACTCCCAGCAGACCATCTCCCTCTTGCAGATGATCCCCTATGTCCTACTAAGTCTAACATATAGAACCTGCTCCCTGGGAAGAATTTTCATAATTGGAATGATTTAAGTACCTAAAGGGTAAAGTACTCTATTTCACAATTATAAGATGCTGCCTGATGAGTGGGAATTGAAATCAAAAACTTCAGTTCCTAAATGCATGAGAGAGAAATTATGTCTCAGACTATCACTGCTGGAAATGAGCCAACAACAATCAGACAAGTAATACTAACCATTAAACCATTCCCTCCCTGCCCCCGAACCTCACCATCCTCTGTATATTCTACATGGATTCAGTGGTAAAACATTTGCTAATTAGTTATGTTTTTATTGGTCGAGCAACTTTGCTCTTTCAATTCAGTAAAACTCCAAACTAGCACTTCTGGGAGAATCCCACGACAAAAGCAGTTGTCCTTATTCCCCCCTTGATTCTACTTATCGTATTTATCATTTGTTTTTACCAAGAAAGGGCCCTGATATTTCGCATCTCTTTTTTTTCAAGAGAGTCCTAGGGACACAAAAGGCAAGAGCCGTACAAAAGCCAAGATGATTTATTTTAAATTGCATGCAATTATAAATGAATTTAAAGTGATAAAATACATTTGTGCTGTGTGAAGGCCCTGGAATACTGTTTTAGAAAGAGGTTTGTTAGTAATTTTGAACCATGGTGTTGGGATATTTTGTTGTGTTTTTAATAGCTGTGTTTTTGTAATTGGATAAATGGGAGCAGCTCCTCTAAGGTAGGGTCACTTAGATTGGGTCCTTGCAGAGGTCAGTGAGCAGCATGTGTTGATGTGCTGAGAGATCAGTGTAGGACCAGGGAAGTATCATCCTCTGGGAAGCTCCCTGCAAAAAAAACCAAAAAGCAATTATGCTTCAAAAGTGAAAACCATGTCATTGAAGGTATAATGTAGGCAAAAATATATTTACTTATCTACAAAATGCACCATTAAAAATCCCCCAAAGCACTAGAGTATTTTTTTTAAATGGCAACTATGCATCTCGCCCACTCCTGGAGCTTCACAAAGCAAAATTGTTAGCATAACACTTGTCATTTTGTCACAGTTATCCTTTGTCTACACTAAGGGCAGCGGGTAGCGCACAGGCACCACACACGTAGCTACATGCCGCAGTGAAAGCAGGCTGCACCCACACTTGTCACTGAGGTGTGTAGCTAAATGCAGCAGTGAAAGGCTCCAGCAGGGTGGGAGGCAGTGGGGAAAGGTTCTGGGAACTCCCCACTGCTGGATCCGGCCAGATCTTTTCCCTGCTGCTGGAACCTTTCTCTGGGGTGGGGAAAGGCTCCAGCAGCAAGAGACTATACTGTTAAAAATAGTAGTGTAGATGTGGAAGGCGCTGCTTGGGGAATTAGAGAGCTGTGTAGGTATATACCCTAGGGTTCAGGTGTACAGGGCACTCTATTCACCTAAGCAGTGCCTCCCTATCTAAATTGCAATTTGTATTTGTGTTAGCTGAGTTTGCAGTCTCTGTATCCTACACACTGCTATAAGGGTAGACCTATCTTTAGAGATGTTGACATGACTTCTATATTGGTTAAAGCAGAGGAGAGGGATTGAGGAGGTCAGGGTACTCTTTCTGGTTCTGCATCCTGTGTAATCATGCACAAGTGATGTCACTTCTCTTTGCCCCAGCTTCTCCACAGTTACCTTCCCCATAGGCAAAAAGAAAAGGAGGACTTGTGGCACCTTAGAGACTAACCAATTTATTTGAGCATAAGCTTTCGTGAGCTACAGCTCACTTTGAGTTTTGAGTGGCTTTGCTCCAGTTTATGTAAAGTACTTGGCGATCCCTACCTGGGTGAAGGCACCAGAGAAGTGCACAGTTTTATTATGGTGAATGAGGTCTCTTCAAACACATCTCCACCCCTACAGAATAGTTAATTTCTCAAAAAAATCATTTTGCAGCATGCATTGCACTATATTTAGTATGTAGGTATATATGTAGACAGTATTATGCAAGGAAATTTTTCAGGTTTTTTTGTGTGTGGGGTGGGGGTGGGCACTAAATGTCCCTGCTCAAAACCATGAAGATGCTCGAGCTTTTCAAAGAAATTATTGTAAAAATTTCTTTAAGTATTTTTCCCTAACCTCATTCTCAGAAATGGCTGAACCACTTTTTGTCATAAATTTTTTTTTAAATCAGCACAAGGCAGAAACCAAGTAAGGAATTTTTCAGTGTAAAGGGCAATTTTGGCAAAGTTATAAGCAATTAAAAATAGGGTCTTGAATTATGGAAATATTTTGTCTGCCAGCTCTGCCTCTAATATAGTTCATGGATGCCTTCTATTGCATTCCTCTTAATCACTCATTTTCTCTTGTGAATGTCCCCAAAATGCAGCTCTCGTTTTGACTTATACATGTTCTCAGATTTACATCATAATATATGGAAACAATTTTTTCTGAACACTGTTCTTTCATATCAGTGTTATAGTAAGAAGATATTAATGAATATACTGGGCCAGACATTTATCTGGCATAGATTAGTGTAACTCCATAGAATCTGGCCTATTAGTCACTGACTGATAACATTAATGCGTTATTTACGTGATAAATATTTTGACCATCTGCAGAGCTACTCTTCTTTTTTTATAGTGCTTTGATGTGTATGGTTGTTTTGATTCATGCAGTTTATCGGATAATTGACTATTTCTAAAATTAGTGGATTAATGCATTGATAGTGCTGAAGTTTTTTCCCCTGTCCCATAAAATGGATACGGGACAGGCAATGGCTGTGTAAGATTCCTCAAAGCACTTTCCCAGAAAGTATCACCTTTATAGGAGTGAGAGAGAGTAGTTTATTCTCCTTGCCCATTCATTTGTTGGCCTCAGTGAAAAGGGTATTGTGGGTTATTGTTTTTATGAGGACACATTTTATTAGGAAGTAGACGGAGATCACCAATCTACTACACGGAGGCCCCTGAACAGCCATTGGATAGGTAACATCTTTTGGTTGTCATCAACCTTGGCCCCAGTTTTCACTTGCAGCTAAGCAGAGGGACATAAAAGTAGCTTTTTGCCACCTTTTCCTCCCCTGGGGCAACTCTATACAAGAGCAGCTCTTGACACAATTTATGCCTGAGTCAGTTGCCCATGGCTCCCAAGAGCTGTTCCAGGAATTGAGAATAACCATAATGCAGGAATTCCCTGACTACAATCTTTTCCCCATACCTCCTGCATCAGTTGAGAGGAGAAGGGGTGCTCTAGAATCATGCTGGCACCTGAGAATACACCCACACAAAGAAACTCTTCCAGTGACTGGATATATCCCATCAAAGGCAAGAATTTAACCCCTGGGTTTAGATTCAGACTTACCACCAAAAGGTGAAATGTTTCGTGGCTGATTGCTAATGCTCAGAGTCATCCAGCCCCATCAGAACATAACATCTTTTTAAAATAAAACGTAAAAAAGTAATTTAGGAGTTGGATATATTGGAAGAATTTAGACTGCATTTTCTTAAACACTGTTTTTGAGTTATAAGTCTTCATATCACTCATAATAAGAAATTCTATGACAAAAGACTAACTCAAGGATGATTGATCTTAGTAATTTTGTTATCACATCCAAAATAACAAGTTTGATCAATCTATTCTTGTTAAAACTATATATTAACTTTTGAGCTGTAGGTTTCACAATAATCCATTTGATCTATAACACAATCTAAAACTATTGAGTGGAGCTGACATTTTTAATTGTAGGGGTGGGGTAGCTGAAGAAAGATGGTATTTTTTCTTGCAGTAGGTTTTGATTTTATAGGGCCCCTTCACAATGGGCAAGGGTCTAATTTACATGAATTTCTAAAATATCTCTTTATGCTGCTCCAGTGGAACAAGTTTGATTCTTTTAATGCCTCCTTCCACATCAGCCTAACCATCTTAAGACTTAGATCAGTTCCAGTCTGGGTTACATGACATTAAGGGACTACCATATTTATCTTTCCTGCATACCCAAAGGTGAAGAGTTAGTTCTGTATGTTTGTGTGTCTAAATGTCCATTTCTACATGCAAAGCAGAGATACATTCAATACCAATTATTTGAAACAAGAAACTAAACATCCCAAAATTTTGAGGTGTCAAAAGATCCATCCAGGTTTGGCATCCAATTTTCATTTAAACACACTGTTTTTCCAGTCTTGGGGAACTCTCACTCTTTCTAGAAGAAGCATAAAGGAAAAACCAAGTTACTGGTAAAGACATATGTTTACCTATTGTATCAGGAAATTGTTTAAGACAATGAGAAAACCGCTTCAAGGGAAGGAATGACAACAGCTATATAGGTCTTTGCTGTTGATTCATTGTTGTGGTTACTGTGAGAAATTTCAGAACATGTTAAACAAGCTAGCTAGAAAAACTAAACAGAATAAATATCCTTTTCCCCAATCTGTAGTCCTTCAAGAACAGATGAACAACCCAATTACACTGGTATGAAAGAAAAATTATTGGTAAGTCTGACAGAATGTTGTCTCCTGGGGATTTAGTCATGATGGGTCCTCCACACCCATTAGCCCAGAGGTTCACTAAAGACCACATTTCCCAGATGCCATGAAGCAGGCACAGAGTGATGAGTAATTATATCCTGCAGATAAGGTGCAATCTGTGCAATTTGTAATGGCTACAGACAACTCAATGAACCAACAATTAACAATTCTCATGTGTACATTAATCACAAAAGGTGTTTCCATACAATGTTGCAAAATATGAGGTGGTATAAGGAAAAGGAACCAAAGAGAATAGTATAAAGCATCTCCTTTGTTTTAAAATGTCATTCAAAAATTGTACTTTGTTCCATATCTGAGATGTCTAACACCCTTTTAAGTCGTACATTAATTTTAATTACCAAGATCAGCTATTCTTCATTTTGTTTGCTTTTACAATCCCCTGGACTGTAAGTCTGTTTCACTTGTGGAATACTGCCAGAATTTGTCTTTTCCTTGGTCTGACCTAGAACTGGATAGATGGTGAGAAAATGTATTTGTAAATGTTTTGATGACCTCTAAATACAATTTTCACTTTGGCTATGTTCACATCCCTTTTTTATTCATTTTGCACCAACATGCCCTCCATCAGTTTTGTTTGTATGAATAGCTGTGTAAAGAGGAACTAAGATTTGCTTAATCAAAAAACAAAATTCACTCAGAGTTCAAGCATGTAGTCAAATTCATATTCAGAATGCAAACTCAAATTGTATTAATATAGCATCTTAGCCATTAGCCATAATGCTCAACAAAAGAGGTGCAAATTCAAAAGTTCATTATGATACAAAGAACAGAAAACAGAATTTAAGCCCTTCTTCAATTTAAACTTTCAAAGCATCCAGTAAAACAACATACAAGGATAAAATTGCATTAACATGAAAAATAAATTGATCCATTTAGGGCATAAAGAATGTCACAAATATTTTCTTACTTTTGCCATTGACCAAGCAAATATGGCAACTATCCAAATAATGAAAACATTATCTCTGCATAACCAATATTCTAATTGTTGAGCTATTGAAGTGGAAGAATACTGAGCCAAAATTGGAGATGTCAAAAGTTACAAAATAAGTAACAGGCAAATCTTAAACCTGAGTATAAACCATTTGCCTCTCAAAACCTGTGTATCTCTCTTTTAAATAATGAGATTACATTCTTTAAAAATGAAGATTAAGGACCTAATTAGTTTATTAGTCCAGATTTCAAAATGCATCCAGTCCACAAGTGGTCCCTTTAATAAGGGAGCCATAACATCTGCCATGTCAAGTTGTTTACAAATATCTTCCAGGGCTGGCTCCAGCTTTTTTGCCGCGCCAAGCGGTGAAGAAAAAAACCCAAAACGCCGAACGAGCTGCTGCCGAATTGCCACCAAAGAGGAAGAGAGGGAATGGAGGAATTGCCACCAAAGACCCGAACGTACTGCCTCAATAACACAGGGAATGCCACCCCTTTCTATTGGCCACCCCAGGCACCTGCTTCCTTCGCTGGTGTCTGGAGCTGGCCCTGTTCAGATCTAAGGTTAATTAGAATTTTTGAACTCTCACTTAGAGTTCTGACCAGACTAAATTCTGAAAACCCCTAGAAATGCAGAGAGAGGCAGATTTTCAAAAGCCAGGAAAATTTTAAAGTTTCTGACTTATTAAGCTGTTTCTCGAAACGTGATCTTGGGAGCAGATGAAAATTCTTATTAGCTTTATTAAGCTGTTTTTCCAGATGTGACCTTGGTAGCTGATGTCTGTTCATATTCTTAATGTGGACCCAGTAGTTGATAAAGAGGAGTTGTGCTGTGATTGAAAGAGTATTCACTCACACTGTCTTAAGTAAAGCAGCTGGATTATAATTAAGATTAAGTATACTCTTCAGAAATATATTTTGTGCCACCTCTAATGATTTTAGATCTTTCCGGCCCCAAATTTCTGCACCATATCACATTAGAGTAAAAACTTCAGCCTTGAACGCTCTGAGGGCAGAAGCAATTAAAGTATCCCCATGTACATGAGAAAAATGAAGAGCTGCTTGCATAGACCTTAAGGCACACCCTTTAACCTCCTGTGTAAGTTTATCCCATTACCACTGTGTGCAAAACAAAAGCCCTGATAAACAAAAGGATTTAACCTGTTTAGTACACTGATAGTTGTTTATCCATTTATGCAATTTTGGTCTATGGCTGAAGGTAATTACTTTTTGTTTTCTGATAATTTATGGCCATACATTACTTCTGACAAAAAAACCTAAAGTCTCTTAAATGCTTAGACCCAAAGGAGATTGAGTCAACAAAACCAAATAATTTGCATATGGAAGAATAGACACTGCTTGTGCAGAATTTTAGGAGCAAAATACTACTTTCCTTCTAATACCACCACTACCTCATTTAATATGAAAATTTAAAAAGAGAGGGAGCCAATAAGCAACTCTGACACATGCCCTTTACAATGTAATAAGATCAGTTAATTCACCTGCATCCCCTATCCTGACCCAGGCTGCCATATGGCCATGGAGAGCTCTTGAAAGATAATGTAACTGAAGATCTATCCCACCTCTCACAAGTTTCTCCCAAAGCCTACTGCTGTCAACAGAATGAAAATCATTTCTCAATCAAGAAAAACCCCATAACTTTTTCCCACTTGGGGATCACTACATATAGATCTAATGTGAGAGCACTCTACTGCTCTCACATTGTTGAGTGGCCATTTCCTTTTGAAAATCTGGTCCTCTATGTCCCAACTCTTTAAATCTCAGCAAATCTTGAATGCTACAGCCAGATTATGCTTCCTCAAATTCTCTCTGTTTTTTTGAAATTATGTATGGATTTGCCCCATCTCACCTTTTGGTATTACTGTCCAGCACCACTGCATTCTACATACTCCTCCAATCTTGATTTCCCTTCTATTCCCTTTACATGAGACTCCATGTTTGGGGATTTCTATTTGCTGTGCTGCTCAATCAGTCATCTTAAACATTTTGCCTCTTTTCTTTAACCTGTGCTTGTCTCTTATTCATCAACCTTTTTTGTAGTAAAATATACCAAGAAAGCTATATGAACATACAGTCTATTGTATTACACTGTAAAGCAGATGCCTTTTCGGATAGTCTCCCTTCCCCTCCCGCCCCCCCACCCGGCCCTGCCAAAACCAAAATGTATCTAGGCAAAGGCAGGAAAAAAGAAACTGAGTAGGAACAAAGTAATTTTAGGCTCAGAATCCACATCATCTGGCATACTGTGTCCTGGAAAGTGTTTGAAATCCTCTTCTTAGCTTGTCATCAAGGAAGTGGCCTGTTCACATGCTCAGAATAGCTATGATTATCCCTCAAAAAAGTCATGCATGTTTGATCTTAGTAGCACTATTCTCAATATTTTATTACACAGTTGGAGATTTCTGCAAGAAAGTAGATGAAGATAAATCCCCTGTAGCTTTTCTAGTTGACTACCACCTGGCTGCATCTAGGTAGATTAAATTACAGAAAAGTGCAGGTCCAAAAAATCAGCTAACGACATTAAAAGGAGTATGTGCTTGGGAGGGCTCAGAAGGTTGTCCAGGGATGCCCTATATTCTCATTTCTGATCCTAATCTTACTTTTCATCTGTCGTTCTCTCTAGTAAGACCCTTTTCTTTAATTAGGACTTGCAAGTGGAATGTTGTGTCTGGAGGTGTTTTGTAAAATAATCATGTTGCTTGATTCAAAGCAATTTGCTCTCACTTCTTCCCATTTAACTGGTAGTGCCCTGCAGTGAAGCTTCCTTATTTCATTATTACTCAGTTTTCTAAAGCACCCATTCTGGCCACTTGCACATACATTGTTTCATTTACAAGACATATCTTCTAAAGGCTACATAATCATCCTATCCCATCTCTGCCTTGTGACCTCTTATTTGCAAGGGTTAGTCTCTGAGCTTGTTAATGAGAAGAGCAGAGTCTTGAAATGTGCCCTGAAGGCGATAAGATTTAAACTCAGCCTAATTTCTGGTAGAAGTTGGTTCCATGGCTGTAAACCCTCCTTGGAGAAAGCCGTGGCTGCTAATGGGCATAATCTGGGTTCTGTCATCTGATATATCTCAGCTAAATGAAGTTGTCATTCCAGAGTTCAGGAGAAAAGACTGTCACCAAGCGAGCATGGGTTGAGTCCATTTAGGGCTCTGCAAATGAAGGCAAGGACTGTGAATTGGATTTGGAACTAGATAGAGCAGAGCACTGATTTGAAATGTCCTTGATGGTGTCTGCCTTTTTTTACGTGGGCTATTAGGTGATGTACCGGTTTAATTTTCAGGTAGCTTTCATGATCAGTCCATGGTACAGTGTGTGCATTCCTTTAATTTAGTCTGAAAGGTACGAATGTGTGGATCACCATGGCTAGGTCGCTGTCTGATGCAAAAGAATGCAGTTTCCTAACCAAACATAGGTGGAGAAGGCACTTCTTTTTGGTCATTGCTGTTGTCTGGGAACTAAGAGAAAAAATGCGTCCAAACATGAACCTGAGGTTTCATACCCCCTTGGCAGTTGCAGAAGAGAGATAGTTGATGGATGGGTAAAAACAATGTGCAACTTTTGTGTAGCTGATTGACAGAAAATTTTTGAGACTACAGTAGTGAATCCTTAAATCAAAGAATGGACTGCTGGACCTAGAAATCAATGATCAACCCTCAGAAGATCATTACTTGTGCTGCTAGTTTAAAATACAATAAGGAAAAGAAAATTTTAGGTATTTGAGAGATCATCAAGAGGCATGATTCATGCTCATAGGCTGAATACCCCCTTCATATATTCAGTAAGCACATCTACAAAGTATTTCTGTGAAACTCTGAAACCAAATAAACCCATGTAGCCAAAAAGAAAATAAAATGAAACAGGTTATTTGCAGGTTATGTACAGTCTCATAATTGTTCTTTTTAAGGTGAGCAGAGACATCAGCTGTATATGGATAAAATCAATAGTTCCCAGAACAGATGGAAAATTAGCAAGGTCATAAAATTAATGCATGACTTGCTTTTGCAGCTGTATATCTAAAAGAAAAGCTGTTGTCCATAGATGCTGTCTCTGTCTGCATGAGGGATGTCTGAGCCAAGGAAAGGTTTGCTGAGGTTATAGCATGGATGCCCGCTATTATTTTTATATCCTTTGGGGTGGCTGACATCAAGTAAACCATACATATGTCAATATGTATGTATTGTCTCTGGGTTATCAACCCTCAAAAGATTTGACTCTTATTCTAGGACAGAGTTTATGTCCCTAAAAATCTTGGCCTCCTCCACCTCTATGTGATTGCTTCCTTGCTTTCTAGAAACTTCTCTTTCTGAGTCTTTCTCCGTGTTTTTGTCTGTCTTTTTCTTTCTCTATTGCCTTTTCTGTCTTTGCTCACTCTTTTTTTCCCCTCTGTTTCCACTACTCTTCCCCTAAACCAGTGTGTCTGCTTGTTTTTGGTTCTTCATCTTCCCTTTCAAGCCTCCCTTCCCCCCACCCCCGAGTGCTGCGAAAATTGTTGTAAGTATGTCAAATTGTAAGATATACCGCTAATGTGGGGCCGGGAAAAAAATGGCATCTTAATCATTACTTAGGGATCCAATCTTTTCCCCATTGAATTCAATGGCCTTTTTCCGTTGACTTCAATGTGAGTAAGCCAGTAAATGATGAGGTAACAGGAAAAATGGTGGTGGCCTGCACCGTCTCTAATTTCCTTGGAGAACATGAAAACATGATCAGAAACGTCTCACTTTGACAAAACAATGGGTCTTTTCAATTAGCTAGTAAATGATGAGATGTTTTAGTCTGTCCAATTTATGTCAACATAGATAGAATAGTATGGGTCAGATGCTGCTGAGCTCCTGTGTGGGTGAGATGGGGGTCTGGGCACAATAAGCAAACCCCTCTTGCATCCCTGGTTAGAGACAAGTGAGACTCTCCCTCCTAGTAGCCTGAGGCAAGAAGCGTACAGTGAGTAGGGAGAAATGGTCCTAATCCCCCAGCACCTGCACTGGTATGCAAGGTAGATAACAGAGACCTCTGCAAGAGTGACTGAGTCAGAGGGGTAATGCACGCCTCCTGGGAGTCTCTGGAACCATTCTGGCTTTCCCAGAATTCCTGTGAGGGGCTCCAGCTTACCACATGACTCTTGGGAATCCTTTTCATTGGGTTTGAGCAGAATCTCTCTCTGAAATAAGATTTTTATTTATGCACATAAGCCTAATTTTTAATTTAGGTCTTAGAACAGCATATCTGAAATAGTGTTATTTGAAGTGATCTTAATGGCTAATATCACATAGGTTTCTCTATTAAAGTACCATTATACTATGGTCTTTCCTTTCAAAATCCTCTTTAAATTCTTCATGGACTTGCAAGGTGATGTATTTATCAAATCAACCATGTAGCACTGGAAATTAGTTCCTCTGTCTGGTCTAAAAGAAAATCCCTATACTGCTATTTTTGCAACACGTGACACTGACTTCTGATTCAGTTTTCCCCCTCAGTGTTCCTAATCCAAGTAAATGAAAACATTCTCACAGCCCGGAAACGCAAGACTGTTTTTTCCCCTATCTTTAATGTATGTGTCTACATGTCATCTTCTGGGGTCTACTCCTGGCTCTCTCACTGACCTTTCTGGTGGTCTTTAGCCATGCCATTTCATCTCTATGGGCCAGATTCTCAGAAGAGCTTAGTACCTAGCATCTCCCACAGTGACACACATGACCACATTTTCAAAAGAGTTTAACATCTGACATGCTGAGCCCTTTTGAAAATCTTGCCATGTATTTTGGGACCTAAATAGGAGCTGAAGTCTCCTGAAAATCTGGCCCTGATTGTGGGTGGTGAATTCTTTTTAAAATCTGGTCCAAAGTAACCTCTGTTTACTCTCCCGTAAAATGGGCATACTATTACTTATTGTGTTGTGATGCTAAATTCAAGTTTTTAACCAGCTTTGAGATTCTTTGGAAAGCAGTATATAAATACATAGTAGCATTAGTATTATTAGTAATGATCCTGTCAGGCATTTTATACATCACTATTTGGTCAGGCATAATGCTCACATAATTTTCCATTAACAATTGCAAGTGAATGACTAATTTGAGGGCTAGAGTCACCCTCCTGAATAACAGTGCCAATATTTTCATGCTGTGTAAAAAGGAGTTTTTATGGCTGCCTGTGGAACGCAACAGTCTCTCAGGGAAGGGATAGCTCAGTGGTTTGAGCATTGGCCTGCTAAATCCAGGGTTGTGAGTTCAATTCTTGAGGAGGCCATTTAGGGATCTGGGGCAAAAAAAATTGGGGATTGGTCCTGCTTTGGGTTGGGGGTTGGAGTAGATGACTTCCTGAGGTCCCTTCCAACCCTGATGTTCTATGATTCATGGATATACATATGTATTTACATGCTGATTTTGTAATTCCCTTACATTTAGCTAATAAAACATTGAAAATGAAGCCAATACTGTATACATTAAGTGTTATAGATATTCTGAAGGCAGCTGGTAGTCTGAAGGCTGGCAACGCTCATGTGTCTTATCATTGCAGTGAAAAGGCTCCTTCACTATATCTCCTGCTTTACAGGGAAAATGTAAACTACGTGCTGTACTCTGGATGCAAAACTATGCATGATAAAGAGAGATCATGTATTACTGTATTATGTTCTAAATTAGATTAATATGTCATTGCAGTAGTAATAAATATTATACTCTAAGGCAAAATAATCTGTTGCTGTAAGATTACATGCCCTACCAGTGGTGAAGTGGTCAATCTGAACACTGGCATAAGCAGATGCAACTTCCATTGGATTCTATTGGAGTTGCACCCCTTTATACAAAGGCAGAAGACTTCACCATATTTAAACAACTTTCAGCTAGAATATGCTGAATGAACAATCGGGAAATATACTTACTTTAAATATTTGTTAAATTATGCTGCTGCTGCAGAGATTCTGGTGTGTATAACTTTTATTTAGTTGAACAAATACAATAAATCATGATTGTTATTAATTTGTACAGTCAGGGTAAAGTTTGAGGAAGCAGCTGTTAGAGTACATCTACACTAGAATGAAAGACCTGAGGCTGGCCCAGATCAGCTGATTTGGGCTCCGGCTGTGGGGCGAAAAATTGCTGTGTAGACATTCAGGCTCAGGGACCCTCTCCCTTCACAGGGTCCCAGATCCTGGGCACCAGCCTGAGCCTCGATGTCTGTACAGCAATTTTGCAGCCCCATGGCCCACGTCCGAGTCTGCTGGCCTGGCCGGCATTTAATTGCTGGGTAGACCTACCCTTACAGGCTGGGAGAATCTGCCCTGAAGGCAGAAATACACAGGTTGCACTAAGTGAGGCTTTCCCAGCGAACAGTAGTTGCAGGCAAAGCATAATGATGGGCAGCCTGCTCCAGAGATATCAAATTATGTCATCGTGATGTCACTGTCTGCAGTCATATGAAACTTCTGTAGCATTGTCTGAGCTAGTGAACCGTTACCCATGTGTCATGTTTAAATTGTAAGAAAAATGCTCCTTTGCAGAAGTAGTAATTACAAAGTGACTACGTGAATTCTCTTGCTGTCCTGTGAGAGAAATGGATAATTATCTCTAAACAAGGGATAGCTATGCATTCTCCTCTTACTCCATTAGTTCTAGCAAAATATACCCCCACTCACACGGGGGTGGGAGGGGAACAGAAATGTGTGTGTGCATACATGCATATGAATAAACCAAACACATTTTACTGGGAGGTATTCAGCTATTACAGTGTTGGGCAGTGATAAAAAACCCCGAACGAAACATGTAAGATTAGTTTTGTGAAAAAAACACAATTGGTCTGATTACAATATAATGAAGTTATAAGGTTTAGTATCCTAGGGCAACAACTGTTATATTTGGGTGCCTAAAGTTGAATTTGGGGGAGTTGTGGATACATAAATATGAAAATCAGGTCACTAATATATGTACCTAGATGTTGATCTTTAGTTTATCCAAATATAAAAATATTTGTGTAACAGCACCAGATTGATTTTTATATTGGCTTGTAAAGCAATCTTGAACCATTGTTGAGCTTTGCCATTGTGTCTGGGAGAAAAAACTGCTGGGTAGTAGTTTTTAGATAAGAGAAGTCATGTAAATGTTTGGTAAGTGGCCACGATTGTTCTTTGTGGACCTAACACCCCTCCCCCACCCACTCCCCAAAGTGTTCTTAAAGATTGAAACATGCCTGTGGCTGCACAGAATGCTGAGTTTATTCTGAAAAAAGTAGCAAAATGCAAAGGTTATTTTCTGTAAAAGCAGCCCTTTAGTCTCACGTGTTAACAAACAACATATTATTCATAATAAGAGTAAATTTAGTGCAAAGTGATATGTTTGCAGGAAAAAAAATGAGAAGACTGACTCCAGAGTAACTGTAGCACTATAGCTGTCAAACTCAATGGGGGTGCCAGCCATCAACAGTGTAGACAGTTATAAATATAAATGTTGCAGGAAAAACATGTATTGAAGTTACATTGCTGGGTCTCTGCCTGCCAATTCCATCATAAATATGGACACAGGTATCAGGTTAAGGAGTGATACAGAAGGGAGAAGGTTTTATTCATAAGTGGGGCAAAAGCCAAATTATCACTGAAATTCCTCCTTTGAATCTAGTGAAAGTTACCTCAAATGAAAATGATTTCATATGCAGAACAATAGCTATTTACAGTGTTTCTTTTTAAAAGGACAACAAATTATCTGAGGGGGGAACCCCCCTCCCCCGCAATAAACTGTCTTTCAGCTAATGGTGAATTAAATCTCTTATTCTGACTAAGTGAAAGCCTGTCTTGACTCCAGAAGAGTTTGCCATTGACTTCAGTGGGGCTGGAGTGTCAGTGTAGTTTTAGATTGCAGGATCAGGCTGCAAAGCTTCCATCCATATTTGTTTCAATGATTTAAGGAGTTCTCTTATTTTTCCTAAATCAACGAGTCAAACTATGTTCCAGTCAGACTAATTAACAATCAGAAGAGACTTTAGAAAAATAGACAGAAGCTTAGTTATGTTGAATTGATCAACCAGCCTCTTAGAGTCAGTTTTGAAGAGATTTTCATGTTAACTCTTTTGCTTTTATTATATATTACTATTTTGTATAGCACTTCAAGTGTATGAGATGCTTTGTCCTTAATAGAGCATAACTCCTATTGAATTCAGTTGGAGTTTTGTTTGATTAAAGACCTTCACATTTGCTGGAGAGACAGAGAATGAGAGACCAAGAATGGGGAAAGAGTTTAAATAAGGGAGAGTATGGAGTGAAATTACTGGAAGAAAATAATAAAGATGCAATCTTTACTTAATATAACTGTTGATTTTTGGGGTAATGATGTACATTTTTAAAAAACTAGAAATAGCAAATAGTTCATTGAGATAAATCACATATCCTAATGGGAAATAATGTAATAGAGGTTTAGTCAGAGACTAGAACAGAATATGAAAAGAGATTTTCCTGAATGGAATAGAAAGAACTGGCTGGCAAGGAAAAAAATACACAAGATTAATTTCTGGTTTCTTATCACTATTCTAGTGTGTCTGCATCTAAGGCTATTGAGGACAATTGTTTTGTTTTATAAAATAAGTGTTATTTTTCATGTGGCAAAATGGCAAGATTCATGGAGGAATAATACATTTCACAAACATATTTTAATGGTCAATTTCAACCAAATGCTTTATAAGATGCTAGTATGTACCTGAAGAATGAAACAAAGAAACTGAACTTCTCTGAAGCTTGTTGGAGTTTAACTTTGGGGGTGGGAGGGAACCTCAAAAAAGGTTTTAATGTATGCATACATTTCATACAAAATTATCCTTAAAAAAAGTCTACTGTATGGAGGCTTTCGTTCAGTTGAATTCATAAGGTAGCTCTGCCAAAAATGTGTTCCAGGTTGTGACCGTTTTACTACAATGGAATACTCTGGCCTTTCTAGTGATTTTTAATACATACTTTCTAAAAATTATTGTCCTAACATATGTACAGTTCTGCTGCACTTGAGAAGTCAAAAGAGAGGGGCAAACTGAAGAGGATGTTGTAAATGTTACATAGCAGTATGGCATGCTTGATAAAATGCAGTGAAAACAGCCTCTGACTGCCAAGTTCAAGGAATACAAATTTGAATTGGGTTGTTGTTTAATTTTTTACATGTCAGTAATATTGCCAATAATAGAAACTTTCCATACAAGTTGGCACAGTCTTTCAACTTCAATAAGTCTGCAACCATTGTCTGTGTTTCTTTTATTTTCAAAATCTTTTTAAAACTTGGGAAAATGGTGTTGAAGATGGAGAGAAAAGGATATGATCTAAGGGAGAGATTTGCACAGGTACATATGTCAGATGGGGGACCAAGTCCCACTTGTGCCTTTGAAAATCTCCCACTGTAAGAATGAGCACTGGACGGGCAACCAAGAATTTCAGAGCTCTGTTGCTGGTTCCTGTCACTGACCCCTTCTGTGGCTAGGAATGAGTCACTTAACATCTTTTCCATTTCCTCATCTATAAAATTTGAACAATACTTCTCCACCGCACCAAGATGTTTTGAAGCTGACCTATTTAATGTTTGTAAAGTGTTTTGAAATGAAAAACATGAAGGCCCAGAAGTGCTATTTTTATTTTCTTACTGTGAAGATATTTATATTTTGAGGTGTGTGTGTGTGTGTGTGTGTGTATATATATATATATATATATATATATATTTTAAAGTAATATATTATATTTAAAGTAATATATATATATATATACATTTTAAAGTAAATTCCATTCTGATCTACAGAATAAGTTTCCTTAGTCCTTGCCTCTTGTTGACTTAATTTATACTAAAAAAAATTCTACTCCCTTTCCCCTGTAAAGAAGGGTTTTCCCTTGTGTCTCCACTTTCCACCTTCCACTCTTTCTAGTTAAATGGGAAAAATATTATTTACCTTTAGGTATTTCAATTTTTAATCTCCTCTCCCTGTTCTTCCTAAAACTATAATAAGTACACCCAAAACAACCTGATAGCCCTCTCCCTGATGAACAAAAAAGAAGGATTCTCTTTTCCCTACTTTCTTTTCTCAGTTTCATATAAACCCACTGGAATTCTTTCATGTGAAAACTAACTCCCTCATTCTCTTCTGCTCTTCATTCTTGGAATGTTAAGTGTAACATTTTGCCTCTTGCCACTTCTCTTGTTCTGAATTTCAGTTGCTCTTGAGAATTTTGTCTGGGGCTAAAAGTATACTTAAAATATATCCTACGGATTTTTGTTTTAAAAAAAACCCCTCATTTGTTCATTCTAGTTATATGAATCCTTGCAGGACTCCTTCTAACAGTCCCATGGCTGTGGATGAACTGTCTTAGTCAAAACTGTCTACAAGAAACTAAGAGAAAAATATTTTTTTGACCAGGATCCCCAGCTCAGCCAAAGAGTATATAGCACAGATGATGTGTGTAAGTGGGCTTTGCATTCTCCCAGTCCTGGGCCAGCAATGTGATAACTTAGAACTGAACTCATCAGTTTTTTAAGATCACCGAAGCATAGGGAAGACATGGACACCCCCTCCCACCCCAATCTGTCCCTCTATGCAAGCCCTCGGGTAGAGGGGAAAGGCAGGGATGTACGAGCCATTTAGCTGGCTCTACATTACCAGAGAATCTCTCTATATTTCCCTAATTTGCTATTACTACATTAGCTCTTTAGACAGAATCCACCAACGATGCACAAGAAAATGCATCCAATAGATCCCCAGTTGGGAGCCAGGGCCGGGACTGGGGGGCAGGGCCGGAGTGGAGCTGGGGTAGAGTAGATCTGGGTGGCGCTCTCTCCCTGGACTCCACTGCAGTCCCTGCCCGCCGAACGTTCCTCTACTCCCCCCTAGAAGGGGCGCATCCCCACAGTTTGGGGGTACTGACATAGAGGAAAATGTTCATTTTGTCTTCCCATTTAAACAATATTTCATAGCTAAGGAGGTCTGCAAACAAATTCACACTATGATTCATTTTTCTGGAAACTTTTATACATTGATCTTCAAAATATACTTGTTGGGATTCTCTATGATGCGCACCATTAGCCTCTCTGTTCCCACTGAAGTTAGACCAATGTTGAGTGCCATTTAAATTTGCAGATGGGGATGAAAACTTGGTTGGAGGTGAAGAGAAGAAGATAGCAGTATCTGTCTCCTGAGGGAAAATATGTGACTCTTGGTAAAACATGATGCCTTTCAAATCTAAAAGTATTTTTGAGCCTCTGGAGTAAATTATCTCATGAAGGTATGATTTAGCAGTATCAGCAGAGTGTGGCAGTGAACTCCATCAGGGGAAATGAAGTTATTAAAGTTGGTCATAAAATAGGGTTTTTCCACGGAATATATCTCCCGTTTTCCCCATTTTTGACAATACTTTATGTATAAGTTTCAAAATATGAAATACTTAGATTCAAAATTGCACTGCAGTGCCTCATGGAAGTTGTAGTTCAGGTGCTCCCATTTTCTATGGATCAGGCTTTCTGGCCAGACTACGTCTCCCATGATGCCCCACTTTCTCCTTCTCTCAGCATGGGGAGAGTGTGTGTCATAGGTGTCACTGGCCATGAAGCATCATAGGAGATGTAGGTCAGCCAAACAATCTGGCTCACAGAGGAGAATGGGAGTATAAGGCACCTGAACTGCAGTGGCTTTAAGAACTGAAATACTTCAGTTTTTGGCTAAAAACATTTCCATATTTAACTGAAAACAGAAACCTTTTAGGATTTCAGGCATTGACTATTTTAACCAAATACCAAAATTTTCACTAGAAAGCAGATGGTTTTTACTTACAAAAATAGGTTAGTTGAAAATCTAGTTTTCCACAGAAAAAACAGTTCAGACTGAAAATTTTTGACCAGTCCTAGAAATTACTTCCTTTAATGTGGTGGCAGAATTAAACAAGGTGCTCCAACTAATCCATCTGTCTCTCTCATCTGAATAATTTATAGAATTAAGCATATTCGTAGAAGCTCTTCAGAGCATTTATAATCAAGTTAATAGATTTGATCTGACTTTATTAAACTTAAACTAGTTAAACTAAGAGAATGGTTGGAGAATAAATATATTTCTGCTAAAGGAGACAGGGTTCAAATAGACAAATATACAGCCATATTCTACTGTATTTTCCACTACATGCATCCGATGAAGTGGGCTTTAGCCCACGAAAGCTTATGCTGAAATGAATTTGTTAGTCTCTAAGGTGACACAAGTACTCCTCGTTCTTTCTGCTGACACAGACTAACACGGCTACCACTCTGAAACCAGCCAGAACTTGTGTATGAAATCTGCTTAATTTTTTTTTCAGATTTCCTATAATGTTTAAAAATGTATTTGAATATGAGAAACAGAAATTGCATACATTTGTATTTTGTTATGGAAAATAAAATGCCTTGCTTTTACTGTTAATTATTTTCAAGATTGTAAAAAGAATTAGAAAATGTTATTAAGAGCTGTAGGCCATTACAGCAGCTCCAATTTATGTACTAAAGTGAATACTAATCAAAGGACACGTATGCTTTTGCTTGAGTTTTCCATATAGGTTCCCCCCCCACAATTGTGAATTTTAACATTAATAAAGTGATGGCAAGTCCCTTTATGCTGCATGCTTTTGGACATGGCACTCCAAAGGTACATATTAGAAGCTGGGAAACACGAATCATATTTATGAGAATTAGAAGGGGAGAAATATGCTTTGATCCTAAGAAAAAGAGCAAAATCTTTCAAGTGTAGAATATGTGTGAAACCGTAATACAGCTCAGTATATGTTCGGATTAAAAGTAAAGTGACATAACAATTGAAAGTATGGGAGTCCTAGGCATTTATTAGGAATATTATTGAATATCTAAATTGGGGCATATTTTTAAGATTTTTCCCACTCTGATAGTGTATATTGCAGAAAAATCTCTAGAGGTAACGTGTAATCTGAAACCTCAAAGCAAACACACTGAATCCCAAACATTTTTTCTTTATTTGTTCAGAACAGTACACCTGACTTCTACCTTTGTCTACTCCACTTTAATGCATTCTGCCTACCTTTCCTAATATGCTTCATAATATCCTTTACAATGGGTCAGAGGTTTGATATTCTCTGCTGTGCTGGCTGCTATGTTACACATTCTGGGAAGCTCAAGAACACACTACGTGCCTCAGAATGAAGGGAAGTCATAGGGGAGAAGAGAAACATTGTTTAGAAATGAAGTAAAAAGGATTCTTAACTCCAGGTGGAAGAAAATAAAATCTACAAATATTCTAAGCACCGTGACTTTAAACAGCTGTAATTCAAGACGAATACAATCATTTTCAACTCAGTAGTTCAATAGAAGGGGGTCCAGTGATGCTCTCTCCCCTGGCCTAGAACCTGGAAAGAATCTTCTAGTCCTCTCTTTTCTCACCCATGTCTTGGAATACTAGTCTGTAGGTCCCACAGACCAGAGGTCAGTTGTATCATCTGTGCAGAGTAGTAAGGAGACATAGGTTAAGGTGCTGCCAGTATGCTTATGACATGAAGCTCTCTGAATATGTTTCTTTGGAACTAGCTGAGGTAGTTGAGCACTTTACTTTCTGTCTGATAGTGATTGGGGCACATAGCTGGGGGACCGCTATATGAGGCTTAGTCTGAACAAGATGAAAGTAATGCTGGCAGATTGGGGAAAGCAATTTCCAGGTATGGTAAAGAGTTTATCAGCCCCTTTGCGGAAGGGTGTGCATCAGCCCTTCATAACCAGAGTTCATGTTGTAGCGGTCTGCTATTAAATGATCAAACAGGGGCTGTGACCAAAACAGCTTTTTACCCTCTTCATTTAGCTAGGAAATTTCTGAATCTTCCTCTTGGTAACAGACCTCACCACTGAGATTCATGCTTTGTCATCTCAAAATTAGGTGACGATAATGTGCTTTATATATGGGCTACCCCTTAAATCCTTAAAGAAACTGAAGCCACTGAAGAAGGTGATTGCTTGCTTTTGAATAGGGTTATCCTGCTCTGAACACATGACTCCAGAGCTCCATGATATCTGTAATGATTGCCTATGGATTTCTGAGTCAAATTTAAAGTGTTAGCTTTGACTTATAAAGCCCTAACTGTCTTAGGACCTGTCTGTCTGAGTCTGACTCTCTTCACTTGCTATGCTACTGCAGATGAGGATTCTAGTTTAAACTTCCAGTCAGGTTGGTTCGATAAGCATTTGAGTAGGGCCCAAGGAAGAGAATTCATATCCAAGTTCTGGGGTTGGGTATACATGGGTGGCTTTATATCTAGTGTTTCAATCTATCCTTAATAAATATTCACATTTTTGCAAATTTAGTTAAACCAATTCAAAACTCTGAATAATCTGAAGTTTGTCCATTATTAATATGAAATCATGGGATATCATGCATGTCCATCTCTATATTCCCAATAAAAATAAGGTAGTCTCTGTATTATACTGTAGTTTGTGCATAAATGAACCTTTATTTTGAATTAGCCTTAAACCTTTACATTAGACACACCTTGGTATATGTATACTTTTAAATAAAATAAAAGGAATCAAGCCCTAGGGACATGAGACACAAGCCCACTTAGATTTGGAATCTTGCCATTGTTGTTTTACTGTATTTCAGTGCTTAGGTACTACAAATACCATAGATAAATAACTGTAATGACTTTCTCACATGATAAAAAAGCTTCCTACAGCAAAACCCAGCCCAGGGTGGAAAAAGAATCAGTGTCACGGATCAAATTTCATTTACAAGGTTGTATTCTTTTTTTCTTGCCTTTTCCCATCTCTTCTAGACAGCCCTTATATATATAATATAATATATATATATAAAATCAGTAAGCTTCTGAAAAGCCCCTGGAGTACAAGCTTTAAGGTTATAGTTTATTAAGATGTAGTGTAGGATGCTGAGTTTAATTACTTCGACATGCAGTTGACTGAGACCTCTGCTGAACGTTATTTTTGATGGTACTTCTGTCAAAGATGAAAAACATATTTCTCTCCCAGGATAGAAACCAGCATTGGTCACTGAGGGCTGTGTGTCAAAAAGTATCAGAAACATCAATCTAGTGCAAATCTGCATTTAAACAAAAACAAACAAAAAGGTACTAGGTTGTGCAGCAAAGTGAGAGAATACACAATAAGAAAATGATCTAACTCAATTGTTAGACTCCACCTAGAGTGCTACATATGTTATGTACTCTATCGGCAACTACCATATTTAAAGAAAAATGTTGTCTTCGGATAAGTTAATGAAAGTTATCGATAAAAGCAACAGAAAAAAATAGTTGAGTGGGTCAAAAGCCAGGTGACATGATGAAAATAATTAGGAAACTTGAAGTAAATAAGGAACAGAAGTGAAACCATTTCATGCCAAAAACAATAAATATATGACATATGTTACTTCATAAGGCTATTGAAGTAAACAATATTATATATACCTTCAATGGATACCTACATTAGTTTATGGGAAGAAGGAGGATTAAGAGGAATGGTAAAACAAGGCAAGTAAGATTAAGATTTTTCGAAAAAGTCATAGATGATGGGCAGGATGACCTTTTCTTCTGTTCTTAAAGAGGTTATCTGGTCCGCTTTCCAAAATCACGCCTAAATAATATGAATGCTGATTGGTTTTGTACAGTATATATTTTTAGAAATTTACCATTCATTTTCTATTCATATACAGTGATTTTCTGTCAGATTGCACAACCATCTAATCAAATGTTCTTTTCTAGTCTTTTGTTCAGTTTTGGGAGGAACAACGTAATATTTAAGCACAGACAAAATCTAAACTTTTATGAAAAGCTTTATGGCTGGAAACCAGAGTTTCTCTGCACTCAACTTCTTGTTCCTCTTAATCAGCCATAACCTGCTACTTTATCCATCCATGCACAGCAGCATCACACAGACTGCTTCTGGGCCCAGCAGTAGG
The DNA here is from genome assembly GCF_965140295.1 of Lepidochelys olivacea. Classification (NCBI taxonomy): domain Eukaryota; kingdom Metazoa; phylum Chordata; order Testudines; family Cheloniidae; genus Lepidochelys; species Lepidochelys olivacea. The sequence continues at coordinate 49,507,446 of NC_140421.1, read as the reverse complement.
ATCAATGGCTTTGAAAAGAGAAGCCACAACAATGTCAGTTAAAAGAATGTATACTTTTTTTTAAAGAGATCTTCAGTCTAATTTGAAGTTGGGGTTTGAACTCTAGCTATGCCTGACAAAAGTTGACAAACTGTGGAAAATACTTGAGGAGGTGAAGCAAACTCACTTTGTAATGGGAAATCTAACTACAGAATGCATGCTGAAGTGTTTGGTGTGACAGATGGATGAGGTAGCATCAGAGTAGACTCCCGCTGTCTCCGTCACACATTTTGGCTGCATTACCCAGGTTTTATCATTTTAAAGCAATTATAAGCCCTGTCAAGATTGGGGGGACAATGCCAACTTCATATGGTTATCTATACACTATGAAGCTACCTAATTAACAAGTACCTTTGACTAATTAACCCTGAGAAAAACATCTGGCAATGGTACTGAAGGTAAAAAGAAACACCTTGCTATGACAGACGCTGCAGAATGGGACCGGACACTTTTTTTTTTTTTTTAGAAAAGTTATAAAAAAGATGATGTGGATCTAAATAATTGACATATAGAAGGTCTGAACCAGGGAATGGTTGAAAGGAGGTTGCATCGTGTGTTACCCTAACAGTCGCCCACTGAGCATCACAAACATCATATTCAACCAGTCTATTGATCAACTGTATTTATCCAAATCAAGAAATATAGGGTGGGATTTTCAAAAGCCCTCTACACTGGCTTAGCTCCTCCAATGAAGTAAATGATAAAACTCCCATTGACTTGAATATTTCTTCTCATCATTGCTAGGTCAGTTGGGAAAAAGCAATTGCTAGTCATTGTGGGTTACACATACCACAGTATCAGCCCCACTTGGTTGGGCTCCTCCACTCTGCGCATTCTGTATGGTGAGGCATGAAAACTGTTGTTTCAAGTATAGCAATGGTCACCATGGAAAGGTGCTTAGTTTGTATCTGCCACCTATTAAATAAAAGCATGTTTTAAAATAGCCAGCATTTGCTGACAGTTATTGCTTCTCAGATAAGCACAACTTCCCTATTTTAAGGATAGGCCAGGAGAGAAATGTGATCTCTCTGATATCACTGTGCTAATTCTTGGCACTCAGTAATAGCTACCATAATATAATGAAATTTAACATCCTTTGGGGGGGGGAAGGGGGAGATATCAAAGAAACCCACCGCTTAACTTCAGAAAGGGGAACTAAACAAAAATGAGGAAACTAGTTAAACAGAAATTAAAAGATACAGTCACAAAAGTGAAATGCCTGCAAGCTGCATGGAAACTTAGAGGCTAATAGAGGCTCAAATTAAATGTATTACCCCACATTAAAAATATAACAACAAAAATGTGCCACCCTGGCTAAACAACAAACTAAAAGAAGCAGTTAGAGGCAAAAAGGCATTCTTTAAAATTTGGAAGTCAAATACTACCGAGGAAACAGAAAGGAACAAATTGATAGTAATAAGTCACCAGAACCAGATGGTATTCACCCAAAAGTTCAGAAGAAACTCAAATGTGAAATCACAGAACTACTAACTGTGGTATGTATCCTATTGCTTAAATCAACTTCCATACCAGGTGACTAGTGATAGCTAACATGACACCAATTTTTAAAAAAGACTCCAGAGGTGATCATGGCAATTACAGGTCGGTAAGCTTTGTACCATCATGTTGTAATCAATCACTGTTCGACGAATGCTTGTTTTCGTAAATTGTTCTTCTAATTCTTTATCTTCTGTCATCAGTCTGTCAGGGAGTTATTCCATGCTGGTTTTAATCACAGCTATCTTGTCCCCATTGATAGGTGCCTGTCCCATCTTTTAGAGTCAATAATCTGCCCTCCTCTAACATCTCAATGGGGGGGCGGAGGGGTGTTGCAATCACCTGGTGCCTTTATGTCTGTCCTTGTTTCCTCCCTAGAACACCTGGTCTGGTGATGGCCTTCACACTTATCTTCTAACACACACATTCCTCATTCATACACAAAACAGGATTGATTTACACAGAAGATTTGAATAGGAACATCAAATTGAAATGCAGGAGAAAGCAATCATTGCATTCTTTTATTTATTTCCAAACACTAATTTTAAACCTACAACAAAGTGGTGACCCTAAAGGTCTATTACTGCCTTGAAATCAACTTCAGACACAAGATTCTGGCTGATGCATCTTTATCAATGGCACACTAGGCCGTTCCTTTCTGCTTTAAGAAAGGGTGGCTGCCAGAATATGGTCAAATTGTATCATACATCAATACATTTAATATATGCTACATTATTCTTCTTTATCCTTCATTCTAAATTATACAAAATACATAAAACACAAAATCCTAGTACTACACATACCCCATACCAATGCTGCTGGATGATGATGGAAGATGAAAAGCATGCTGGCTGGATGGGCAGGAAGAGAGACAGCGGCAGTCAGGATGTTAAGCAAAATTAATCACGTCAGTTCATGTTGCAGAGTACTGTTACCTGCATGTTGTACATGAGAAACTTCTATTGATGGCAGTGGCAGTTCTGCATACAACATAAAAGCAGAGATGTGTATTTTTCTTTCTGCCCATGTTTAATTAGGGATCTTTTGTTAAGTGAATGGTACAGGTAATTGCATTAATCATGCTGCATGTTACTTTGAGTCAGTGGTCCAAAAGGCAGACATTATCATCATTTTAGCTGATGTTCTGTGCTGCAGACCTCCAGGAGGTGGAGCTGGGAGGCAAAGAGTGGGCATTTGGGCCCTTTGCACTTTTCAGATTCTGGGCTGCTCTGAGAGCTGAAGCGGCCCTTAGGATAAATCTGGAGCAGCCATCCAAGGGTCGCTATAGCTGTGCCATAGTCTGGAGCAGTCAAGAATCTCCATAGTGGTGAGCAATGTGGAGACTCTCTAACATCCCTGCACCAGGGTTTGCATATGGGCTAGTATCAGGATACTTACAGTGGGACTACAGGGTGCCTGTGCTGGGGGCACTCTACCCTGGCCATTATGGCAATTTTGTCCATTGTATGGCACCAGAGAGAGAGAGAGAGAGGTACTTTTTCTCCCCACATATATTAAATAAAAGGAGAGAGAGAGGCCATGGCAGAAATTGCTAAGAAACTAGAATATCTTTAAAAGAAATAGTGATAATGAATTAAACAAAAAGACATCTTACAGAAAATTGATGTGTAGAACAAAGCGAGGATGAAAACAGAACATTAAACACATGCATTCTCCTCCTCTTTTCATAGATGACTGATCTGGAAATCTTTACTCATGCAAGTGGCCTTTACTACCCAAGAATGTCTATTAAATTCATTCAGACAGGGCTGCAGGATTGGATTTACAGCTTAAATGCCATGGGTTTAGGCCACATGTTAAAACAAAGTTGAGTGGGTACCTTATATTCTTTTGAAATTAAGACAAAATAAATACTTATTGACTCAGAAATGAAGCTCAATAGCAAGTATAGCCTTTCTCCCTTAAAGAGGATCAGGCTCCCTTAAACAAGGATTAAACAAGATCTTGTGTTGCTAAAGAGAGACTAATTGTAAATGTCAAAAAACATAAACACCACAAACCCAGGAAATAATACTTAAAGCCACTGCAATTAAATACTGTACAGTAAACAGATTCTTGATGTATAAAGAAATATGAATGACTTTTATACCAATTATTCTGAAATCATTTTGTTCACTGTGGCTTGTAGATCTGCTGTATATTGCAAAATATTTGGGATTTTTTTACTAATTAAAATGTGTTTGCATACTTCTTCTGTGATTATAAAAAATAGGGGAACTGCACTGGTGGGTGACACTGTAGAGATGACCAGTGGAAGGTTATGATTTTGGAGGTCTTTATTCTGCAGAGTTTATATGGCAATAAAATAAAGATTATACATCCTTTAAATGCAATGGTGACATGTCCTTTGTCTCCTGGCAGATTAAATTAGAATTTGTTTGGATCTTTGGGGAGGACTATGCATTTCTGCACCTTAACACTGTTTATTCCTTTCCTTTTATTCACCCTTTATAACTTCTGTATCAAATAGAATAGTTTGTAGAAGATTTCATATTTAAACTTTGTTACAATTTTAAAAAAGTACTGTTGACTTGTGACATCGAGAGAGAGAGAGAGAGAGAGAGAGAGAGAGAGTATATTACACTGAATTATTTGCAGGCTTAGTGTTTTTGTGATTTTTTTATGAAACTTTTTATTTCAGTAAAACTGAAATGTGGTAGCCAAATAATTGAATAGTCTCAGATTAAGGAACTACAGAATGGAAATCCTTGATTATCTTGTTTGCATGAACAGTAGTTTTGATTTCCTTTCAGCTAATCTGCATCGCTTTAAATGCAGTCCAAGCGAAAGAGATGTGTGTGTAACATGTAGATTTTTCTCATCCTGTTCCTGGAATCTTGCCTCACACGTACACATCTCCCGAAAGGTCGGGTGAAGAACTTCCAATCAAAGTCACTCTGTGTAAATACTTATTAGTTATGGACTTTGCTATGAAGCCCACTGAGGCCTATTGTTATTTTAGCCAGAGACATTTTTGCCCGCTCATCTGCTTTATCAGCCTGCAGTGGTAACCTCATGCCAAAATTGTTATTGCAGCATAAATTAATGAATACAAGTTATTACTCAGACTTCTCAACACTCCATAATTGCAAACACCAGAGACTTTAATTGGAATAACATTTTTTAAGGTTAGTAGTTTTCCAAAATATTTCATTCATGCCAAAGTAACTCAGAAATTTCTGAAAATAACTAGACCTAATGACAGGTTTAACTTTATGCAGCTGCTACTTATTTGGCAGAATTAACTCAGTTTGGATCCTTCCTTCAAAGATCCAGTTCAATAAAGTAACTATCGGTGACTGGGTGCACATGCTAGTGTGCATTAACAATCGTTGACATCTCTTTCCTGTTTATGATCCCATTGTATTCTCCTTTGAAACACAAGAGTTCTGTGGTACAAGAGGGCCTGATCCAAGGTCCTTGGAAGTAATTGGAAAGAAACCCTTTGATTGCAGAGGGCTTCAGATCAGGCCTGAGAAGGAGACAGGACAATATGAGATGACTTGGCAGAAAGAGTACGGAAAAAAAATAAAAGCAGAGAAGAAAGCCTGTATTATGTTACGAAAGCAAGTGACTTTTCTGGGTTCAGTGCCCACTGATAGAAGCTCCTTTTTTTTCCCCAGTAAGATGAAAAATGTTTTGTTCGTATTAGGAACAGAACAGTTACCATCAGGCATCAAGGTAAGGGCATTCTGTATAATCATGTTCATGATTCATCCAGATTTTTCCCAACAGTCAAAAATACATTGTTACGTACTGATAACTGAATCCACTAAGATGATGTTCAAGATATCTAGGCACAGGGAGGAAATAAATACAAATGAAAATATATGTAGATAACTGAAATATAGATGTAAATTGTACATGGCATGCTAAAGATACTAAAGTATATGTTAAGGCCATATATTTAGTTGACTTTTCTTGAAAAGATCTTCATTTTCTAAATGAAACACCACTATAAAAAGATAAATTAAGCTTACATAAGATTTCTCCTGATTATTGGGCAACCCATGTCCCAGCCACCTCTTCCCAGGTGCCCTGCTGGGAAGGGAGCTAATTTGGAGCAGGGTTCCATACAATACCCCATTCTTGTCTCTTCCTCATACATACTGTGGAAGTATAACATTGTATAAGGGGACATCCTGGATACATTGTATATGAGAGGGCATGCCAAAACATGTTACAAAGTATCTGAGGGAGCACAGGTAGGGACAGTTCGCTTTTGAATGAAGAAGCAATTAAGATAGAGCCAGCACGTCTAAGAAGCAGGCATCAGAATGGAAGGTGTGAAGGGCAATTAGTTAAGTTAACTGGAAGCTGTTAAAGGAGATTGTTAAGGGTGGCAGGTAATTAAAGATACATGACTGGTCTCAGGGATCTCGAAGGGTGGTGACTAAAATCTTTTTCTTCTTTTGTCTGTAACTTCTCTGTAACTTGTTCTCCAGCAAGCTGTATAAATTAAGAGACACAAGCCCCACTCGGGGGGCTCACTTCTAAATGTATTAGCAGAGCAGCTTTGCTAATGAAACAGAGTGGTCTGATAAATTGTGAGTCTGAGTCAAACTTTGACAATACCCACAACATCCCCTAGTTCCAGAACCATGCCAGTTCTGCTGCCAAGGGTCCCTCCAAGACAGCAGAGGAGAGGGCTGAATTTGTGCCCTAGCGAAGTTTCACTGTCAAAGGCTTCCACTCTATGGCGCTGGCAATGATTTTTTGCATATGCTTAACCTTGTATGTGAATACTCCCATTAAAATCAATGGGACTTCTTGCACACTGCTTTGCAGTTCAATCAAATGTGCAAATCTTTACAGTATTAGAGGAACCTTAACGGTTATTTCTGAGCATCAAGATGGAGCCCCATCTCGCTCGTCACTGATACACATTGGTTGAATACTTCTAGAAAAATCAATAGTTTTGCTCTCAGGAAAAGATCAGAGGGAAGTCAGATAGGTTGTTCAAATCCAGACTGCTGGATTTGAAAGAATAGTACCTACCTATAGGTGAGAGGAATGGGATGTAGAGGGGGGTTTAAAAGCATTGGCCAATGTTACTTGAGTTTTTGTGGCTTGATAACAGAAGAAATAACTAAAGTTACATTAATAGAATGATTTTACACAAAAATACAAACTTTTGTTTGGTGAGTGTCCTTTAACTGGCACATGAATAACTCTAAGATGCTGCTGCCTTTTTTGTTGTTTGCTATTTGGACTATAATTTATACAGAAATAGGTGGAAAAGACACAACTTTTAAAATATTGCTTACAAACTAAAGAAAGAGAACATCAAAATCTAAGCACAAAACTGTACTCGGTTCTCATTTGTTCATTTTCATGCTAGACTTGGGATATCATGCCCCATTACTACTACTAATGTGTTTTTTTATGGTGAAACTCAGTACAAAGAGAAGGAGCTTGGTTTAGTTTGTGAAAGGCACCAAATAGCCCCAAAAGAGGTGCACTTTCCTGAATGTTGTTACTTTGCATTGTGCAGCTACATGATACTGTATTATGGAGATCAATACTGTATTTACAGAAATCAAACGTAAATGAACCAACAACATCTAACTGAATACTACATAGCTTCAAAGAAGTGTTGGCTAACTCGTTTTGATTAATTATTTGACACCTACTTGAACAATGTGGATTAGCCAGCGGTACCATTCAGGATTGCCTTAGTTATCGCATAGGCTTTGAGAGACTTGGGTCTCGTTCTCCATTGTTTTCCACCTCATCTAGTTGTTTTTGCCAGTGCAAGGTGAGTATAAATGCTACCTTTCTGATTTAGTAACATTATGAACCACTTTGTACTCATTTTGCTCTGATGCAAATGACTTCACAAGATATGAGGCAGTAGAGTACTAGACCCACTGAAGTAAGGCAGGACAGCCTAATAATGTTGGTTGTCTTGAAGCAAGAGCTTTAAAGAGAATGACAAGGTCTGTCTGTGTACAGTGATCTGAATAGAAAATTCCTTTTAGATATATTGCACACAAATCCTGCCTCTTCTGCCTCTTAACTCTAAGAATGTGCAAAAAATATACACACGTAATAGGACTAAAGTATGCACTTAAGCTACTAAGCCCCATTGGGACAGATCTTCAGCTATGACAATTTCCACCAGCTGAGGATCTGCCCTGTTGACTTTCAAACAGACCTGGGGTAAAATGTTCAAAAGCACCTAAGTCCCATTTTCAAAATGATTTAATCACTTCAAGAACCCTACTCTCATTGAAAGTCGGTGAGGCTTAGGTCCTAAGTCACCTGTGCGGTTCAAAAATTTTACCCAATCTATATTCTGTCAATATACTGCCCATGTGTGACTGTCTAGCTTTTCTTCTATAAGTAATAAACAGCACAAGCTTCCTTTATTTTTGAAACACTGAATCACCCTTGGGGGAAAACAAAGAAAGCATCTATTGTCTTAAATTGCAGGGGAAACTAGTTTACAAACTCAAGCTGTTTTCTAAACCTAAATAACAGTGTGAAGGCGTTTCAAAATCCAAATTCCTTCTGTGTTCTTCCCACTTTCCTTTAACGACAAGAAACCAGGACAGGATTACAGAGAGTAATTCTCACACTGCACTCATTGATATTAATGTTAGTTTTGCCATTGACACCATAAGTGGTACAGAGTTGGGCCCTGCATCTTTCTTTAGATATATACAACTACGTAATTGCGGGAAGTAATTTTGGTTAATTTGGTTGCCATTTACTTACTCTTTGTAATTACAAATATGGGGCCAGATCCTCAGCTGGTGTAAATCAATGTAGCTCCAGTGATTGCAGTAGTACTGCTGTGTTGATTTACACCAGCTGAGGATCTGGCCTAAGCTGGTCTAATTTTCTTGTCAAGAAAGATTGTTGTTTATTCAAAAATTATAGAAAAAAATAAACCATTAACTGCAAAAGTTCCCAGTGCAGACCTGGCCTGAGGTCAGTGTATGGTTGCTGTGTGGAATGCATCCGATGAAGTGAGCTGTAGCTCACGACAGCTCATGCTCAAATAAATTGGTTAGTCTCTAAGGTGCCACAAGTACTCCTGTTCTTTTTCAGTAACTATGGTATCCTTGCTTTCTGCGTGCCTGAGACAATTCTGTTGTAGCATAGGTGCTATTGTACATACTTGCTCATCTTCTTACCATGACTATATGTATACTCAGCACAGCTCTGTCTACACAAGAAAAATGAAGGTTAAAATCCTGGCTCCATTAAAGTCAATGGTAAAAGACCCGTTGACTTCAATGGGGTATTATGTTCCCTAGCAGGAAGAGATTCCGGCTGGAGTTCTGTTGGAGCTGTACTGCTTCTTCTGTACCAACCTGAGTTTGTTGCTATGTTTTTTCTGGCTCATTAATATTGATCTTTGTGTGTAGTGTGGACATCATAAGAGTAAGTAATGCTCAAGGTACAATGAGAGGAAGAGGATAGTTTTGTGGCTGCTGAAATTGCAGTTGTTTGTGAAATTGTGCATGTTCTTTCTTGGCTGAACAGTGCCTGTTCTTTGCTCTTGCTGTTGGCTGTTGCTGAGTGCTGTTGATCTTTGTCCTGCCTGCCTGGCTTAAATTCCATTGCATGTGTCCTGTGGCCTTTTTGCTTAATTCAAATCTGACAAAAACGCTGGGGCTCAATTGATTGCGTCTCTCATTTTTTTACTTCACAAATTATCAGTAGGGTGCTCCTATTTACTGAGTTCCACAATGCAAACAGACAAACAAAGAAAAAAAAGCAGATATCTACTTGATAAAATATTGTTTTTCTTTTACACAATGTGTCATAGCTTGTGGAACTCACTACCCCAATTTGTCAGTAAAACCAAGTGACTAAAGATAGTAAAGATCCAGGCAGACTGCAAAGAGCTACAAAAGGATCTCTCAAAACTGACAGACTGGGCAACAAAATGGCAGATGAAATTTAATGTTGATAAATGCAAAGTAATGCACATTGGAAGGCATAATCCCAACTATACATATAAAATGATGGGGTCTAAATTAGCTGTTACCATGCAAGAAAGAGATCTTGGTGTCATTGTGGATAGTTCTCTGAAAACATCCACTCAATGTGCAGCGGCAGTCAAAAAAGCAAACAGAATGCTGGGAATAATTAAGAAAGCGATAGATAATATGACAGAAAATATCATGCTGCCTCTATATAAATCCATAGTCCGCCCGCATCTTGAATATTGTGTGCATCTCAAAAATACATATATTGGAATTGGAAAAGGTTCAGAAAAGGGCAAGAAAAATGATTAGGGGTATGGAACGGCTTCCGAATGAGGAGAGACTAATAAGACTGGGACTTTTCAGTTTGGAAAAGAGATGGCTAAGGGGAGATATGATTGAGGTCTATAAAATCATGACTGCTGTAGAGAAAGTAGATAAGGAAGTTTTGGTTACTACTTCTCATAATACAAGAACTAGGGGTCACCAAATGAAATTAATAAACAGCAGGTTTAAAACAAACAGAGGAAGCATTTCTTCACACAACGCACAGTCAACCTGTGGAACTCCTTTCCAGAGGATTTTGTGAAGGCCAAGACTACAACAGGGTTCAAAAAAGAGCTAGATAAACTCATGGAGGATCGGTCCCTCAATGACTATTAGCCAGGATGGGCAGGGATGGTGTCCCTAGCCTTTGTTTGCCGGAAGCTGGGAATGAGGACAGGCGATGGATTACTTGATTATTACCTGTTCTTGTTTATTCCCTCTGGGGCACCTGCCACTGGCCACTGTTGGAAGACAGGATACTGGGCTAGATGGACCTTTGGTCTGACCCAGTAGTGCCATTCTTATGTTCTTATGACTAGCAGATTCAGAAACAGAGTATGATATGGATCATAGCATCCACATCAGGTAAAATAAAAATAGAGGCTATAAACCTTCAGAGTATAAGCTGACTGCCTACAGTTAGGAATTCATTGCTCCTGTGAGCATGTGATTGTGTAAGTCTCCTGTATGGAGGTTTTACTCTCCACAACATCTGATTTTGGCCACTCTTGTTGGTAGAATACTGGACTGGATAACCCACTGGTATCATATGGTATTACAATTTCCATGTTCTCATGGTTAGAGTTCTTCTCATAAGCACAGATGCTGGGGGTGCAGCAATAACCCAAAAACATGGTTTCTGCCTTCAGCACCCCTGTTATAAAAATTTTTCCTGCACCACTGCTCACAAGGAAACCCGTGGTGAGGTCACTGGCTTTGTGTTTGCGTGCCTATTTGGTTAGCTTTGAGGAAGCAAACTTAGGGAGAAGGCGGTCAGTAAACTGGGAAAATAAATTTGCTTCTTGTCCCTCTTTGCCTATCAGTAGAATGCACTGAAAATATCAAAGGTGGTTGCTGCTATGCCACCTCTGCTTGGGATTTCACAAGCACAACATGTCAAGCGTTTTCATGCATATTTGCACATTTGAAAGGAAAAAAGCGACATTACCCTGAAAGTTCACAGGAAAGCAACATTTTAGGGTGTTAAAATGAAATGACATGGTGAATATTTTCACAGAACCCTGTCACCACTCTGCTTACTCTAACATTTTTTTTTCTGTTCCAGTAAACAAATGGGTCAAAACAGCTTTTCCATCTGAACCTGTATTTTCACAGTAGTTTTGCATGTAACAATAGGCAGAATCATTTCTAAGCATTGTGCGAACTTCCCATAAACCATCATTTTTGGTTTTCATAAACTGTATATTAAATAAACCGTACTGATTATTAAATCTAAACTGTCAGCTAACGTCTTGGAGCTGTGCTAATTTACATCAATTAAGGGTCTGGTCCAAAGGGTGAATTGTCACAGGAAAGTGACTACATATGTTTAAATACCATTTGATTTAAAAAGAAGTGAGTAGGGATAATTATGTAATAGATTTCATTTTGCAATACATCTATTACAATTGTTAAACCTATCTGTATTGAGTCATGCATGTATGTAGATCATGAACACATAAGTGGATCATGCTGGCAGTGGAAGAGTTAGTGACGACTTCATTGGAATTCAGTGCACCCAGTTTTCTTTTTAACAATAAAAAATGCCAACCTTCCTTAATATTTTATAGTCCTTTATGAGCTTTGTTAATAAACTGAAGGAGAGAATAACATATAACCAGTGGTATACTGTCAATAAAATTTAAGAGAATTATTTAAGCAAATTCACTGAGCCAGCACACAAATTGGAGTATTTTATCTGAATTGATTAAAGGAAATGTATTTGCTTCCCAGGGTTATTTTTTTCCATTGCTGCAACTCAATTAATCTAAGTCTATGTGTATATATTAGTACTCAAATAGAACCATTTTATTACTGAGTTTTTAATAATGCAAAGTTACCATTGGAAGCAATGTTAACATTGACATAAATCAAGATACAACTAGTCCTATTGCTAAAATAAAACAGTGTTGTCAACATATTGTCATTGTTTAAATTATGTAAAATAAAATTAAGTAATTGGCATAATAATAGAACTTGCTAACTGTAACTCTTCCTGGCATTTGTTCTTTTGCTGATAACGAAATAACCAACAAATGAACAGTCGAGAATCAGGTGTGAAGCCATAATGGTTGCCAATAAAAAAGTAATCAAAAATAAGCAGCGTGATTTAAGACTGGCAAGTAGAATATTGCCTTCATGAGAAAGAAAGTGAGGAGAAATCAGCCATTAGGGAAAGAAAATCAGCTGGTGAATCTGGATTCGTACTTAGAGTTTGGAGGTGAGAAGTACTCAAAGTGGAAAAGAGGGGAAAGAACAGAATTGGCACTAGGGCTCAGAGGAGAAACTTAATTGATATCCATGAAAAGCTGAACAGTGTTAAGTTTAGGGGAGAGTTTAAAATTTTGTTGTGGTTGATAGGAAAAATTCCATATGGTGGGATACAATCTAATTAGGATGAAACATCCTACCCCCACCCCCAGCCACCACCTCAGCTGTCAGCTTTGTTATGAAAAATGACTTCCACCCAAGCCTGGTGAGTTTTAAAGTGCTTGCTTGCAGGGTAATCACAGCAGGAGGTTAAAGGGGCTATTATGCTAACAGCTGCTGGAGGTTTTATGAGCCTATAGAATGTCAATTGTTTGGTTTTACATTAAATAAAATGAAATGATAAACAAACAATACATTGTATCAAATTAAAAAAAATCAGGATTCTATATTTCAAAGATATTTGTAAGTCAAATTAAGGCCCTGATTCTGGAGGCCATTCTTTATTCAGGAAAGTGTTTAAGCACATTTTCCAGTCCTAGTGAAATCAATGGATTTTAAACATGATTAAATTTAAGCACATGTTGGCCCAAATCACCAAGTTTTTGATTCAGCAATCAAGAAGCATTTTTATAAACTTATAAAAATCTAACTCACCTAATGGATTGTTTATAGAGATTCTAAGAATATCATTGATTTAGAAGCTCATTTCCGGAAACAGGATCTTTACATGAAATCTAGATCTAGATCCTTCATTCCAACTGAGCTATGCTTTTTGCAGGATTTGGAGGAGTGGTACATGGACAAGGTAGAGGTAAGGCATGTTTTTGCTCCCCGATCTAGTCGTCAATTTAAATAAAAGCAGCCTTTGGGCTGTTCTAACTTCAATTTAGTTTCCCACTGGGGAAATCACTGGGAATCACTGGATACTGAGGGGGACAAGAATGGGAATAGTATTGGCATGACCGCAGTGCTCCCACACTCAGGGGTTCTCCTACATTGGAGCAATCTTCAGGGAGGCAGATCTGGCTCAAACTATTTTCCTTTATAACACTAGTCAATGCTATCTCAAAAGAGTTAAGTTAAAATATTTTAGCTGGCTGTTTATCACTCCTATGTATTCAACAAGTGTTCCAAAGACCAGGCCTGATTCTGCATTGTCTTATGCACTGTATAGTCCTTTACTGTTGTGCAAATTTGGTGCAGAGTAATACCATTCTGATTCAATAAATGGCCATATAAGGTGGAAGTCAGGAGTATCAGGCCCTTTGTTTTACCTTTCCTCTGCATTCTCTGTAGACTAAATATTTCATTGGGGCTCCATGTGGGCATAAAGATCCACCTGCATAGATTAGCGTGATCACAATTTGGCCTAATTTTGATCTTGCACAAGTCCTACCCTGGTCTCAATGGAATTACACTGGTATAAGGGAGAGCAGAACCAGGTGTATTGCAACAAAAAGCATTCAGAGTATAACTGCAATAACACCATCATCAGTGGGCTTTATTTACCCCACCCATTAAAAATGTATGGCTTGATTATATGTTATAGAAGTGTAATAGTTAAGATAACATTTACATCATCACTGTCAGATATTCTTTCCACAACTTCTTCCCTTCTAGTTCCCTCTGGGGAGACTATAGGACAGTGGCTCTCAACCTTTCCAGACTACTGTACCCCTTTCAGAGTCTGATTTGTCTTGCATACCCCAAGTTTCACCTCACTTAAAAACTATTTGCTAGCAAAATCAGACATAAAAATACAAAAGTGTCACAGCACACTATTACTGACAAATTGCTTACTTTCTCGTTTTTATGTATCATTATAAAATTAATCAATTGGAATATAAATACTGTACTTACATTTCGGTGTATAGTATATAGAGCAGTATAAACAAGTCATTGTCCGTATGAAATTATAGTTTGCATTGCTTTTATATAGCCTGTTGTAAAACTAGGCAAACATCTAGATGAGTTGATCTTCTACCCCCTAGAAGACCACTGCATGCCCCAAGGGATAGGCGTACCCTTGGTTGAGAACCACTGCTCCAGGATCCCTTTTTCTCCTCTAGCCTTACTCTCAAACCTGAAAATATTCTGTGCAGCAGGTTGAATTGACTGCTTGAGAACAGAACAAAGTGGTGTTCCCACTTTCTAATCTTCCCTGCGGCTGTCTGCAAGAACAAGGGAATTGGAGCTAACTTGTCATTTTACTTGCCAAGTTAAGAACTCTTTGTAGAATAGAAACAAGCATCAAGTTATGGATAGTATATGATTTATGCTGCTATAATTTTATTCTGCTTCCCTCAATTTTTCCTGCCACTTCCTCTTTTAGTCATCATAAAGCCATAAACCATTCTCTTATACTTGTTTACTTAACTAAATAGGGAAATGTGTTCACCAAGTTCAGCTTTCCCCTCAGAAACTCCATATTAAAGCATGGGTTTTTTCTTTAAAAAAGAAGGAGGGGGGCTAAATTATGTAATAACTTAAACTATCTTAGGAGAGCTGTTTAGCAAAGAGTTATACAGTGGCTTTTCCAGAATTCTAGGATGTCCTGGCTCTGGTCGCTAAAATGATGCTAGGATTATAACTCTAATGGGGATAGCAAGGATTTAGTACTTGCAAAGCTATTTGCATATGCATGATGTAGGAGAAGTCTGAGGCAGGATCCATGTGTGGTTATAAGTCTCCATGCCACCTAGGAGTTTTATTTTAGAAACTCTTGAGTGGAAGCTATTGTGGATCCTGAATGAATAAACTGTTTTATTTGACTCATTTGAACAGTAATGACAAAATTCAACAAAGTATTTAAGAAAGTTACAGGGGAATACAATAATTATATCTGGGGAAACAATACATGTGAACATATGGGATGGATGAAAGAATGCATTTGAGTATGGAAATGTGGCATGTTGCTTCCCTCACCCACCAGTGGTATCCATTCATGTACTTTATGTGGTACAGAAATTTGTGAAGACCATGATTCTTATGGAGATACCATACATGAGCAAGGACTGCTGCTTCATTTGTGGTTTGCTACAGTGGTGATAAATGTTGCATTATTTTTCACACACTCCCCTTTTGCATCCAGGTGTATTGATTTGCTTATCACCCCCAAACGTTTCTATGAATGTCCTGCTTTCCTCTAAGCTCATGTCTGTCTGTCACCTAATGAGACTGAAAAACAGATGTGGGTAATCACACATTGGGGTCCGATGTACCATGGTTATTTACCTATTTGTAGAATAAGAAATAATGGCATCATCTTAGATGCCACTGAGAGTAAAGGTTGATTTAAAAGAGGCAAGCACTGCACAGTCTCCTTCTTGCCCTGTTCAGTTGCACACATTCTTATTCTTTGTCTCTCTCTCTCTTTGACTCCCACGTCTGAGTTCTGCTGTGAAGTGAAGTGAAATGAAATGAAGAGATGTTTTTTGAGTATTTAGTAAAGTGACTTGTTGAAGATGAAACTATAATGCTAGGTCAGTCATTCCTGTAGTTCTATGATTCTACACAGTTTGGCAGGTGGAGACTGGTTTTAAACAGATACAGTTTGCTTTGTGCCACAAAAAGTGGAAACTTTTCTCTGTCGCATAAAATATGTGTGATGGAAATTATTACCAATTCATAAAATAATTCAAGAATAGTGACACGTGGTATGACAAATGATTGTGTCTACAATTCACCACTTCTGTAGCGTAATGGGGGAGGTGTACAATTCCAGTACACTGTTATATCTGGACAATTGATTCATCACACTATCTAACTGGAAACTAGACTTTTAAAGGTGGTCATCTGTTTAACTTCTTGTAACCTTTATGTTGAAATGTTCCCAATTAATATTAAAGCTTTAAAGATAAGGGTGTAATAAAACCCAACTAAGTTTTCAGGTTTGTGCCTTTAGGTTGGATACAGAAAACTTATTTAGTGAGGACCACTAGGTGACATTTTGAATAATAGAACCAAATTTTATTAAAAAGAAAAAGGATTAATTTAGCAAACAGGCTTGCAATTTCCACATACACAATTATACTTACACTCAAAGATGAAATAATGCATCAACGGGTGATCAGTCTACTGATGAGAGTGAAGTACAGCCTTAAAAACCCTGGAACCTACCTTTGGATGTTAATTGGAGTTCTCCTGCAAGTTAGCAAAACTACTCCTTTTATAATCCATTATAATATTAATTAATATTAAACTTTCCTCTACCATAATTATCTTTCCACCACCTTCTTATTGGCTCTTTACATTACACACTATTTAAATTAACATTTGTCTCCATGTCCTTCCCATAATTATCAATATAGATAGCATTTGAATAGAACATTCACATATCTCAAAAACACTTATTATAAACCTTGCTTAAGCCATTTATAACCAAAACCTAACCGTAACCTAACCCTGGATCACATGCTTGCTAGCTCTTACTTTCCTATAAGACACTGTCTCCGATTTATCTTTGACTTTTCTCACACTGTCAACTTCAATTTCCCATATTCCTCTACACTTACGTTTGGAGTCTAAGTTAACTTAATTTCTTCTTATTTCTTAACCCAAACCATCCTCCAGGCTACTTCTGGTCTTCCAATAGGAAGATGCCAATTTCTCCTATCACATTTCTAAAAAGTCACGGGAAAGGCCAAATCAATATTGGTTTCTCCCTATTAATAATATTTTACTGAAATTACTTTTCACAAACTATAGTGCATTTTTCTAAAGTCCTTCCTACATCCCACTGGACCCTTCACTACATCTAGCTCAGATCCCTGTGGCATTACTCAACTGTTTTTCTGAACTCCAGCACGTTATCTATCCATGTTGCTCTGGAAATCTTATGTTGCATAACCCAGACCATTTTCTGGCTGCTGCTTCTCAGTAATCTGGAATCAATCTAATTTATTTAGATATATTTCAGTATTACTTTTCCATCCCTAACTAACATATCATTATTGAAGGTATCATATGCAGATACTGTAGGCATTCAACATGATGGCGTCATACCTGATGCTGACAGCTGTGCATGTCTGTGCAGCATTCGTAGTGACATATGCACAATTCCTACCTAGGCTGCTAATCAATTAATCTAATGAGGAAAGTGTACAATTCCCAGTGCACAAATCATTGAGAAGTTCACTATAGTCCGCATCTTTTGGTTGCTTCTTGTTAACACTATGCTTTCCATATATTCCAAACACTTCCCTATTTCCATATAGATGTTGGTTTTTCATGTGTGATGTGATGTGATCTACTGTATAGTTAAAGCAGTGCCACACTAGGAGGAGTTGGTACAGTTACACTTCTATAGTGCCTTATACCACTAGATCTTATTTCTGAACGGGAAGTAAAACGGGAAGTGCCTTATACCAATTTATAAGCACCCCCAACTGAAACCGTGGTAGACCAAACCACTTAAATAATAAATTAGTATAGCTCTTTATTACAAAAGAATTATCTAGCTGTCTCAAAGCACTTTACCAAAAACCAAATCAAGCCCCTTCACTTCCAGTATTGCATGGATTCCCACACACTGTGCCTCCCTGCTGCCACACAATAGGCATCTGCCTCCAACATCCCTCTTCCAAACCTACAAAGGAATCCCACCTTCATTGATTATACTGTACAGCTTTAGCAGGTAATCAGATGAGGGTTTCAAATCTTGTATGTTCTGGAGCTTCTCTGCATTTGAACTATCCCAGAATGCCCTGCACATTTCTGGTCCCCCCAAAAAACTGAGAATACTGAAGACTGATTTGAAGTAAACACTGAGCCCAGAAGAGGCTGTCCAGCACCCCCCCACTGCTCCTCGGACATTTCTGTTAACTGCTGGAAATGGCCCACCTTGATTATCACTACAAAAGGTTTTCTCCCCCCCCCCAAACTTCATGGTCTGTATTCTGTCAGCATGGTCCTCATTAAGGTTCAGATGCTGTTCTTCTTACCATCTAATTCTGCTAGTTATTGTTTCATTCCATTCAGGAGCTCTGACCAAAATTTAACAGCTCTTGTGGTTCAGAAAAGCACACACTTAAATGAACATAAACCAACATTTGGTTCTCTTTGGATCCACATCTGGGCCCGCTTTTGCTTCCCATGCCGAACAAATGCCCCATGGGAATATCTCTGTAGATATTACCAAAGCCTCCCTTCTGTTGTATACACTTCATCCTTTCTGAAATAAAACAGTTATTAATAACTCTGTAAGTGATAAATTATTGTGTGAAGGGTTCCATGTATTGTTTGACATGTATGTAATTTTGTTAATTAGACACAGAAATAATCTGAAAGATAAAAGTGAGTAAGTGCCACATACACCCCAAAAGATTAATCAAATTAGCTATGTGTAGTCCAGGGGAAAGAATGCCTAGGATATCTCTTCATGTTTCTAAAAGCATGTACATAACCCCTATTTTTCTGTGGAGTGCTATGATTTATCTACCTAAGTCTTTATAACTCATCCATCATGGTGGTATCTGAGAACTATGATTTTCTGCTGTTGGAAATTCCCATTTTGCTTTGCTTTTGTTTAGTTTTCCTTAAAAGCTAAGCTATCTTTTCACTAATAAACATTGTGGAGCCTGAACTATGTGTATATCTGAATATCAGTACTGAAGTAATAATGGTGTATCAGACTCCACCAGACATATGTTAGTGATGGTTTCATGTTTTGCTCATATTTGCTGGGTTAAGGTTTACTCTAAATACTGTTCTTTAAGTTGAAAACTATTCTTGCCAGTTTGAAACCATTTCCAAACTGGAAAATAAACCTTTTTGATTTTGGACTGACCCAGAACCTAAACTGTAGCACCATGGGATTGGAGTCTTCCCCCATACTCAACCCCCAAATTTGAAAGGATTCAGATCTCAAAAACACTTCTTTTCAATGGTGGGGTTTTCAAAAGTCAATGAGAGTAAGGTGCCTAACTTAAGTAAACATTTTTGAAAATCCCACCTTAAGATTCTAGTTTTACCCCCATCTGCTGTCTGTAGTATACAGTAAGCTCATACCAAGACTTTATGAATCTTTTCTTATTTCATGTGGTTGCATGAAAATGAGGGGAAGGAGAGTGTGTTTGGGTTGAGGGGAACAGGGGACTTTCAAGCCTGAGTACATCATAGCGTTCACTAATAGCTATTGTCCAACCACCTGGCCTATTGGCAGACTTTCTCATCTCTGATTTTATATTGTCAATGTCATCATACAGTAGGCCATCTTAGGCCTCAATCTTACATGTATGTTTAACTTTTAGGCACATAAATTTTATGCAATCAGTAGGAGTGCTCATGGATTTTATGTTAAGCACTTAGATAGTTGTTTCCAGGACTGAGACTTTCACATACGGTTTTTGGAACATAATATAATACTCACAGGTTGCAGTGCGTAGGCATAGAGACATATTAGGGAAAGTCACCTTGCCTCTTAAGATGTTCCAGTATTTCTCTGTACTAATATTTTTCAAAGTAATACTATTTCAGAAGAGAGAATATTTAAAATATGGAATTGTATCTCCTCTATCCAATCTGCTTAATAAAATTAATTTAAATATAATGTAATATGACTATTAATTCAAATAATCTATGTCCTATTGTACTTATCAGGTTGAATAAAGACCCCAATATAAGATTTTGCTACAGCAGAAGAGAGGAGAACCACAGTTTTTGCATTGTTTGCAATCTTATGGATGGTCTGAATGTTGTTCCTTAGCTTTGTATATTGTCAGCAGTGCCTCCTGAACATCATCTGCAGTCAACAGACAGCTAGGAGTCAACTCTCTAGTGTTCTCTTCAGGCCCTTCAGAATCCTCTCCTGGCTCATTTACTTTCAGACAGCCACAACCTGTAAATTGACTACATCCCAGTATCGGTGTGGTTCAGCTAAGAGTACTGGAGGGTTGTTGCTTTCTCAGCAGTAGGATCCCTTTTTATTTTGATGTGTTTGCTCTTTAGATAAAAAGGAAGAACAGTTTTCCTGTGAGCAAATGGTAGTGGAAATAAGTACAAAAGACTCAGCATTGTTCAGGTTAATTATGCCTGGTTTATAACCATAAGGTGTGAATTAATTAGTGCTGAGCCAGCCTGACACCACTTACTAGCAAAACACCAATAGCAGTTCCTGAATTGAACAAGGATAAGAGTGCCTGATTTAATACAAAGTGTTAAGTTTGGGTCATTAATTGGTCTAATTTAACCTACTGTTCAATTTAAAGGTCTCCTACTTTAGTGGAGTGCAATGTAAAAATCAGACATAGATAATTAACTCACTAGTGCATTTCTGCATTGAAGCTCATCTTCTAAGTTTTAGCCTAGTGTTCTTCCAGCAGATGTTCAGTTTATTCATTAGAACAGCCTCAGGGTGATCCATCTCTTTATATAGTAGCACTGGGGCCAGCATTTTAAATCTGAGTACCTAATATTAGGCTCCTAAATCAATATGTAGACCTCTGAATAAAAATGGCCTTTTTTTCAGAGGCTCTGAGCATCCATTCCTTCCACTGATGTCATTGGGAGAAATCAGCATTTAATGACCGGTAGGCCACTCTTCTCTAAATGACTGAATACCACTTTCCTGTAGGTACCTAACTGTAGGCACCTTAGTATGAAAATGTTGGCCAAAGTCCTTATGTGCCACTGTAATGAGGAAGAGGCACTGAAGCCAGCAAAAGAAGCTGTGGGCCCAAGAATGAATGAGAACAGTGTTTCAATATGATGATTATATATTGATATAGTTCTCTGTACACTCCTTAAATTTCACTATAATAGGAATCACATATATGGCTGTGTACATATTTTGTGTTATCTATTTTACAAAAAGTAATTTTTAGTATAATGGAATGTAATATATTGGAGAAATATCTTGAGATGTATTCTATTTACATAAGTGATTATATTTCAAAGACTTGAAAAAGCCTAAATATTTTAAGAGCTTAGATATGATTCATAAGTGCATTGAGTGGCTGCTTTGAGGCAGTTTTGAAGCCAATTAGATTGCTCTGCAAGCATTACAATATTTGTCTCTCTTGGAAAGATGAGGTTAAGGGAAGGTATTAACTTTAATTAAGTAATATAATGACTCACTATATAACTATAAAGAGTGCAGGAAGCATTTCTCAGAAATTCCTTTTTGCTCAGTATTACAAATGTTAGAAAAACAAACCCACAAAGTATTGTGTGTGTGTGTGTTGAGGGGAAAAAATATGTTGCTTTCATTTCAGGCAAAGCACAAGGGGCAAATAAAATGGTCTTTACTGCCAGATATTTTTGTGATGGTGGCTTTTTTGTCGTTTTTCACCTTTTTATATGAGTATAACATGAAACCTGACCGTGTATCTAAAAAGTTCTGTTAACAAGAAGCAAATGCAGATACCAGTAGCAATTAGGCAACACTTGGTGTAATCCCTTTATTTGACTTTGTATGTTTCAGCATATCACTTAGAAATTAGTGGGGATGGGAAGAAATAGTAACTTTAACTGTTAAGGCCAGCCCTGAGGCACACTCAGGGACCAAAGGGATTCATATAGAACCTAGTATGCTGAAAGAAGGTTATATGGACTACAGAGAAAAGGAAATAGGTAACCATGGCATATTATAACCATAAAGCCACAGATGAATGGCTATAAAGCAGCTGAGCATCTGTCCCCAAGTGTTTTGCGCTCTCTTAAAAGTATCAGGGAGGATGATCTTCTACTGTGTTTACTGGTTTCTGATGTGATGTAACATGTTGGCAAATAAAAGAAGAGAGAAATGATTTTATGTACTTTAACCACTCAGTTGCTTCTGGTGCTAACTATGAATGGAGATTCTGATACTCCCTGTTTTTAAACAAGTATACTCAAAACAAAAGTTAAAAGCACCTTTCAGATTCAAAATGGAAACATTCCAGGACACACACTCCTCACTTGAGGATAGGCTTGAAATGGTGATCTCCAAAATTAATAAAATATCTGGTTGCTTAGGTTGTGGTCTAGTGTATGTAGGTATGACTCTTATTTGGATATTTAATTGGAAGTAATGTAATGCTAAACAATTTGCAGTACTAGTGGGGAAACAAGGCTTGATTGAAAAATCAGGTGCAGATATACAAAATTTTGTGGAATTGTTCCTATAACCAGGGCTAGACCTCGACATCTGCCAAATATATGAATACAGAGGTTCCTGTGCCTTCTGGGACCCCTTCCTTGCATGCATCTACAAACACCTTTGGTTGTAATTTCCCCAATCCACTTCCTGAGGGTCGTAACAACCATGCTCTCCTCTGAGGCTGGCTAGTGTTGAGCAGGGAAGGAGAATGTGGTCCTGATTCTTCTCAGCTCCTTTGGGTTGATTGGCGCCCACATGAGTACTGGCTGGAGAGTACAGGTACTGAGATGGTGCATGAGATGGCGGTTAGAGAGGTGAGCAGAGAGATGGGTGGTGATGTGATTTTTGCATGTTATTCATAGTATCATTTTGATATGCACAATTCAAGCAAGAAATTCTGCAGGATTTAGAATCTTTTCTCACACCATTTGAAATAAATGACACTACTTATTGATTCCAATGGAAGCAGGATTGGGCACCTCCCACATGCGCCTCTGCCCTCAAAATCCCCTCAAGATCTGGCACTGTTTTTGTACATTAAGGTTGTTCTGCAATCCTTACTCATATTGTTCGACCCTGAGCCCATTCAAGCCAGTGGCATACGTCTCAGTGGTACCTATTAAGTCAGTAAGAATATCAGTGAAGTAAGGGACTACTATTGGCTGAGAATAAGAATGGCAGATGCTGGCCCCGAGTAGAATTATCTTATAGTGTGATCCTATGACAGTGGTAACATCTTGTGTATCCCCAGACTATATGCAGTAGTATGGTTTATGGTTCAAAGACTAGTAAGATCATAAGGTTTGATAACTGTGCTGGCCCTTCTGAACGTCCTACTCCAATTCATAATTTAAATAATATTTTGCAAAAAAAAAGAATCTGTGTCAAGTTTTAGTACAATTTAAATGAACAAGTTATAAGTGCCTTAAAAATGGGGATTGTAATAGAAATGCAGACAGACCCCTAAATAGAGCAGCAGGAATAGTCACCTCTATAATAGAAAATGTCTAATATCATGCATACATTTTTCAGGGAAATTACACTGCAGAAGTTACCAGATGGCGCATTAGTTATATACAGTTTTCTACTGAATTAAGATTGGGGGAGCCCACGAGAGAATCTGTTAAATGAGGTTTCCTGTACATAAACCATGAAATCTAAAGAAGTAAGCAAAAATACTCTTGTTGAGGGAATAGTTACAGTAGTAGTAAAGTAAGTAATGGAACACTAAGGGCCTGATTTTCAAAACATGATCATTAACAGAATCTTGTTAACATGCTGTTTCCAAGATGATAGTAAATGGTGTTGAAAAATTACTGTTTTTTGCTTTAAAACAGACACATACAGAATACAAAAATCTCTGTTTAGTGATCAGCTGGGTCTGTTAAAAATTGTTTTGCACCTTTAGTGTCTAAAGCTTCTCCATGCCACCCTTTATTGACAAGTATAATAATCAAACGCCATCCTTATTTAACTAGTTCTTTTGGTACTGAGTAAACCTGCCACAATCTCTCTTTCAATGGCAAGTTAGATTAACAGACAAAATTTGTGGTGGAAGAGCATACAAACAAGCAATGAATAATTTTGGCAGTTGATTAAATGCTTTGATAACTGCAAAAGAAGTTTGTGAGCATATTGCTTTGCTATAAATATTATTCATATAACACAGCAAGAAAGCAGAAGATAAGGAAATATAATGCTGTTTCTTGCTGTGGGAGTTTACTACCACTGATGGGACTGATAGGGGACCGTGAGGGTGTGAAGGGCTCGCTGTTGGGGTACAAACAAACCTCTCGATTGCTCTCCCAAATCTCAGCATTATTTTTGATAAGTAAGTTACTACTGTTATGGTTGTGAAGCATACTTTCTGAGGTTAGTGTAACCAATGTAGCAATGAGTTCTCAAAGAATCTGAAACAATAGCTCCATCAATGCGCAATTAGTTTTAATAGGTGTTAACGCAGACACCGATAATACTTTCAATATCAGCATTGATAACTATTTCAGCACTCATTAAAGCATATGCAATTTATGCTAGAAAATTTAGTTGGCTTAACTCTGTTGCTCAGAGGGGTGAAAAATCCACATCATTGAGTGGTGTAGTCAAGCCAACTAACCCCCAGTGTAGGCAGTGCTAGGTCAATGGAAGAATTCTTCCATGACCTCGCTCCTGCTTCTCAGGGAGGTGGATTACCTATGCTGACAGGAGGACCTCTCCCATCGGTATATGTAGTGTCTATGCTGAAGCACCACAGCTGTAGCGTTTTAAGTGTAGACATACCCTGAGAAAGGAGGGGACAAGCTTGTGTGTGTGTGGCGGGGTGGGACGGGGAGAGGAGGGATTGTTTTCACTTTCCTTAAGAGGAGTTCAGCTTTCAAAATATTGGGGAACACTATCCAAAAGTGTATCAGACAGAGTTTTCCAGAAGTGTAATAGAAGAATTTCAGAGTATGCAGATAATTTACACACACAAATGGCAACGATTTCAAATCAGCCGCGCTCTGAACTTTTGGAGAGTGAAGCTGCTCCTTCTCCTTCCGGTGGATCTATCTGTATGTGTATCCTGTGCCTGGGTACCTCCATGACCGCAGTGCAGTGTGGGGATAATCTGTAATCTAGCACAGCGATTGGAGCAGTGACTGTGGAGAGGTTGTGCTACCCATGGGTGTGGGCTGAATTCCTGCTCTCTCAACTGCTTTGCACAGGGTCCTTTTATTCTAGTTTTGCAAAGATGAGAGAAGGGGAAGGGTGAATTTCATCCAGCTAGCAGATTCCACTCTACTTATAAAATAGTAAATTCATTGCCAGATTCTTTTGGCAAATATGGGGAAAAAAAGGTGTTTGTAATTGTCCGTATACTGAGTCTAAGGCCAGATTGTGCTTTGCACCTAAGGGGCATGAAGAGTTCTTCCGCCTTGTGTAAATATGAGTGCTGACCCCAGCCCTGCCCCTAATGCTCCTGGTGGACAAAGGCTAGAATCTGTAAGGGGGCCGGGAGAAGTGCCAGGGCCCTTTCAACTTTCTGTACCTGCTGCAGGTCAGACACTGGATTGGGGGTGGCAATGCATGGTGCAATAGGTTCCAGCAGAACCCGTGGCTGCTGTTCTGTGTGTGCTCCCTTAGCTCTCTCATGACACAGGCACAATGCCCGGGGAGCTGCCTCCTGGGCCCTTTTCCTCCTCAGCAAACATAATGTCAAACATACACACTGAAGCTTAAAAGCCCCAATAGACCGTTAGAGAGCGATTTCTTAGATCTCTTTGCAATGTAAGGGATAAGGCTGTACAAAAAAATCCCAGTGTTTAGACTGAGGTAAATAGACATAAGGCTTGATCCTGATCTCACTTGCACTTGTTTTCCACTGATTTAACTGAATATTACTCCTGGACACATTGGTGTAATATTGATCAGAATCAGGCCCCTATTCTTTGAATTACAGGTGTAGCTCTCCCCAAAATTATATTTGTAGGTTTGCATGTTTGGAGTTGGATAGTATTGTTTTAGTTAATGCATCTGCACTGTATCCATTAAACCTGCAGGCTTTTTTATTACTCGGGGCTAAGATTTTAATAGAAGCACCACAGCTTGTTCCTGTCAAAAATGCTTTACAAATTTTTGGGATAGTCTCACAATGAAAACTACTTCTGAAGGACAGAGACTGGATTATCTTTAACTGGGCACAGTTTATTAGCCATTCGGAGACTATGAATACAATTGGGAAGCCTCAATCCCTAGCCTCATGTGGTCTTTATTGATGATTTTTAGTAATAATCTTGCAGATAGCATATAAGGATTAATGATCAAATCAATTCTTTATTGGACTGGACTAGATTTGCTGTAGATTTATGTAAGTCACTGAACACTGGAAGATTTATGTTCTCAATTATTTGATATATTTTTCTCCCTTCGCAATCACTTGGATATCTACAATGGATGTATTAGTGGGTTATTTTTAAGCTGTTATATTTTTGTGTTAGAGATAAAGGTAGGAAAATAACTGTGAGCAACAGGAACACTCAACCTAGTGTCCCCTTGGGGAGGCAGTGTTGCCTAGTAGCTAGACCACTAGACTGGGACTGGGACTGCTGGGTGACCTTCAACAAGTCACTTCACCCCTTGGTGCCAGTTTCTCCATCTTTAAAATAGGAATAATGATACTGACTTCCTTTGTAAAGTGATTTGGGAATTTACTGATAACGGGTGCTATACATGAGCTAGGTGTTAATAATAATTAATAATAATTATTCATTATTTATTTTAAGGCCCTGATTCAGCGAAGCATCCCTATTCAGGACATAGGATTTGAGTGCACACATCATGAATTTCCTAAATTGGAATGGATTTAAGCACACACTTAAGTGGTGTCCTTACCTGGTCCTATATTAGAGAGA
Source organism: Lepidochelys olivacea (assembly GCF_965140295.1). NCBI lineage: Eukaryota > Metazoa > Chordata > Testudines > Cheloniidae > Lepidochelys > Lepidochelys olivacea. The sequence goes on along the minus strand of NC_140421.1, from coordinate 49,480,723 downwards.
CGCTGCCAACAGGATATTCAAGGTCCCTATATCCTGAATTTACTTTCCCCTTTAATTTACCAGAACCCAGATTTGCTGCTAATTAGGGAATACTGCAAGGCTCATCTGTCTACCCGGGCTGTTCCAGGGGAGGTGGTAGATGCTGAATGGGGGCCTGAGGCTGATGACTGAGGAGAGGCTTCTGTTAGCAAAACCTCTGTGTAACTGTTTTTAGCTTTAATTGTTGTTTTTTGTCCATGTGGTCAGAGGCTGCTATTCAGCATATTTTGAAACTAGAGGAAGGAAGAAGTGAAGTACTTGCATAATATTGTAATCAAAAACTGAAAACACAGGAAAACGCCAAAATATGCCAAATGATTTTGAAATAGTCAGGTATTCTGTTATAGTTATTGACTAGCTATTTTCCATCTTTATTTTGAGCTAAGCAAACAGAGCTATTCTCTGTGCTGTTTGTTGGATGGTATTTTTCAGATTGCTCCCACAATCATTCTACTCCTGTACTCCATTAATTAGCTGTAATTTTAGAACATACATGGAGCTGATATCAGTTTGTCATGGAGATTTTGAGGCCAGACCTCAGGTCTCAACAATATCGTGCCCTATTTCATCTTGTCAGGCTCTTATTAAATTCTAGTGTTTTGTCCCAGATGTGTCACCCCCCCCCCCACTCCCCCAAGACTAAAAATGCTTGAGATAGTGCAATTTATTGAGATCTAGAACATCTACTTTGTGATGAGAGGTTGAATGTTGTTATAATATGGTTCTTTTAGAGTTGATATAGAATTACATTTTCCCATCCATCTAAAATAAGAATAGACAATAGCAGCAGTTCATTGACGGAAATGTCTGAACCTTGCATACTCTCCTTCACAAAACAGAAGCTCTCCAGTATGTCTCAGACACATTGTGACTCCAGCTATATTTGCACTTCTAATAGAGGGAATATTCCATGAAAAGTGCTGTGTACCATGTAGACCTTAAAGTATCTTGTTACAATTAATCCAATATTTGGTCACGTAGCCGAAAAAAAAGTTTAGAAGTTAAATAAAACAGGAATCCAGCTGCATGATTTCTCAGTTCAGTCCCATGCTTTGGGGGTTATATATTTTTTTTGGAAGAACATTGGTCTCCCCCTTTGGAGGTGCAATTTGAACTTTTTCACCTACAAAATAATTGGTTGATATAAATCGGAATACTTGCTAATTTTGGGCCAGGTTCTTATATTCATACTCCTATTGAGTAGCATCTTGCTAATCAAGTGGTCCCATTATGGGATAACTCATGGTGTAAAGTAATAATAAGTGTAAGGAAATGTAGCATCTAGCCCAGTAGGACTTGTACTTGCAATCGGTAGTTAGAGGAGAAAGGAGAGGTCAGAGAGGTTCTTCATTCAGTTGAAATATACATGTTTTAAATACTGTACCCGGTGTTGCGATTCAGTTGTGAACTCCAGAACACATGTACATATTTTAAAGGGTCACTTAGCATCCCCAAAGGAAGGAACACATTTTCAGAAAAGAGCGGCTCTCTTCTGGAGGGTTACGTGTTTGCAATATATCACATCACACTCTAAGGTGGGCACAACAAAATATGGTGAGCCAAGATGCCACCATGACAACTCTTTAGTAAAGAAAGATTTACAATGGGAAGATAAAACCCATATTTCATTTTATTCTAAAATTCAAGTTTAAGTCAGTTAAGATTAGACAGTAGCTGTCATCTTCCCTTTGAGAAATGACTGACGTGCTTGGTGTGTTTATGCCTACTTTTATGAAAGGAATTTATTGCTGCCTTTGAATATTTCAAATATTCTACCCAAATTGTGAAGTGGACAAAAAATGTGCAGACCATCATGCTACTTGCCTAGTAATTGAATAGGCTTTTTTGCAGGTTTGCTATACAGAGACATTGCACAATAAAGCTTATTAAAATTGCTGTAATGTAACAAAGAGATTAAATGCATTATCTTCAATGTGACAGCTACATTTTGTTCTCTAGAGAGAGGTTTGAAGCATTTACTCCCTGCCAGAAAAACTTTTGGTCTGACACACTGAAGCTTCACACAAGAAATGATAATGTGACTACTAGACCTCATCATGAATAATTCATAATTTCTAATTTCATCTGAGGCCTGTCAGTACAAATTAAGTTACTGGTAAATTTAATGGTAAATACTGATTTAAATGAGATAATGGCTTTTTTTCTTCATCAAAAATTTAAAATACTGGGAGTAATTATGGAAATTAGACATAGGATAGCCAGGCACTCTTTTTAACTATTCAGATTATTCTGAACCCTATCCAAACCACTCAGTAATGATTGCTCTTTCTCTTACACATGCTATTGCACACACACACAACACACACACACACTTATTCTGAATAAGATGAAATCAATGGATTATGGTGAATAGCTTTGAAAATAGAACACAAAGCATTTTAGTGACAAGTATTCCCCATGGAATACAGTTACCCCCCCCCAACAGATCCCAACCCTCAGCTGTTGTATTGTAAAGCATTTTAAAACTCACAGTTACACACTTGGATGAGAAAGAGGAGTGTTTCTGAGGCCTCTCACCAATACTTTAGATTGATACTCCTAAAGGAACTGATCCAAAGTCCAGTGAGGTCAACTGCAGTCTTTCCATCAACTTTAACATGATTTAGATCAGGCCAAAATTTTGCGGTCTTGGTATCCTGGTTTGACATGAGTAGGGCCCAACCGAATTCATGGTTCATTTTGGTCAATTTCATGGTCATATGGTTTTAAAAATTGTAAATGTCACAATTTCAGCTATTTAAATCTGAAATTTCACAGTGTTGTAATTGTAGGGGTCCTGACCTGAAAAGGAGTTGTGGGGTGGTCACAAGATTGTTGTAGGGGGGGTTGTGGTTCTGCTACGCTTACTTCTGTACTGCTGCTGGCAGTGGCCCTGCCTTCAGAGCTGGGCAGCTGGAGAGCGGCGGCTGCTGGCCGGGATCCCAGCTCTGAAGGCAGACCCGCTGCCAGCAACAGCGCAGAAGTAAGGATGGCGTGGTGTGGCATTGCCTCCCTTACTTCTGCGCTGCTGTCTGCAGAGCTGGGCCCTCAGCAGCCGCCACTCTCTGGCTGCCCAGCTCTGAAGGCAGCAGTGCAGAAGCAAGGGTGGCATGGTCTGGCATTGCCACCCTTACTTCTGTGCTGCTGCTGGGTGGATGCTGCCTTCAGCTCTGGGCACCTGGCCATTAGCCATCGATTTCCAGCTATCCAGCTCTGAAGGCAGCTCAGAAGTAAGGGTGGCAATACTGTGACCACCCCTAAAATAACCTTTTGTCCCCCCTGCAATTCCTAATTTGAGAAACGCTGGTCTCCCTCTGTGAAATCTGTAAAGTATAAGGTGTAAAAGCACACCACAGACCAAATGTCATAGGAGGAGATCAGATTTCACGGTCCGTGACACATTTTTCATGGCCATGAATTTGGTAGGGCCCTGGACATGAGTAAATGGATGTGGGTGAGGCCTCCTTTCTTGGGAGACAGAATTAGGGAGGTAAATGGTTCAGTGGGATGGAAACAAAATGTCTGTACTAGCTAAGAGGTAAAGAGTAAGTCATGCATGGACAGTGTGCCCTGTACAAGGATTGGTTTCTACAAAGTAACAAGCCAATCCCAAAACATGTGATGCAATGGATAGCAACATATTGTCTACATATATATGAAGAAAGAGGTTTGCTGTGTAACTAGGGATGTGTGTTATGCCCTATAGAACTGAGTTCTTGGGATGCTGATGGAAAGAGGTCTCAGAGGCCATCCCAGTGGCTATTATGATTGGGTTCTTTCTGTTTCTAAGATCAAATTCTGCCATTGAAATCTGAAATGGGCAGCAGAGCCATCCTGCTGGGGGGAACCAATCTGCATCTCCTAACAGATGGAGCAGAATGCCTATCCCTGGTGTGCACTAAGGTCCCTATCCTGTTTCGGTCTACTTAAACCATTGCTGCATTCCATTATTCTCTCTCATTTCCTGTTCCTCCCCACAATGATTCCTCCTTGGTCTTTCTCATCACTGAAGTGTAAACTTTCCTCTAGCCACCTCCTTTCTGAGGAACATTGCTGCTACCAAAGGGGGGATGCCAAGCCCTCTAGTTTTCCTCCCCTTTTCTATACCCACTGTTTGCTGGCATCAGCAGATGAGCAGTTCCCATTTGGGGTCAGGAGATTCACTGGTGGTTTAGAAGAGAATCAGTTTCTGATGCGGGAAACTGAAGAGGAGCTTATAGCTTTTTTCAGTACTCAAAGAAGCAGGAAGCTCCCCTGGTGCCATGATTGAAGAATCAGACAGGTTTTTGTAAAATCTGGCCTTCAGGTTCCTAAAGATTGACTCTGGGCAGTTACAGGGGGAACTATATTTAGTCAAAGACTTTTAAGAAAAATCAATGTGATATGTTTCAAGGCTAGCAATCAGCTTTCATTATGGAGGCTATCTACTGTTCCACAATGAAAAGGGATTGCACGCTCACTTTTCCTTTCTTTGTTAAAGTGAAAGCTGGGATTCATTTAGATGCTTAATCAAAAACTGATTTGGCATGGGAGTGGGAAGGAGAGTGGCAGTGATCATTGGGTTTTTTGGGTGTCAAAGGCCCTTTCTTTAGGACCATTTATTTTTTCTCTCGTTTCAGAGCAAGCACACAGTTTACTTAATTTAATATAAGCAAGAGTTCTGTATATTATTAATGTTAAAGTGTAAAACCATGTATTCTTCATGAAAGCTTTATTTATTACTGAACACCTGGAGTATTTGATATTTCTTTCATTCATTGTCCATATCCCCTTAAATAAATCAGTAAAGAAGTCAATGAAACTGCTCCAACAAGAAAGTCTGGCATGTTCTGCATAAAAAAGCCTTATTGCAAGCTACTATAGTCAGGGACAGAGTCTGCAAACTTAGGAGCACTCCACTGGAGTCAATAGGACTCAGCGTTTATAACAGGGCAGAATCATGGTCATACAATGTAAGAGAAATGTCTCAAGTGTAAGAAATTAAAGTTGCATGCGTGTTAATATATCTGACACTTCATCTGAATAGCACACCAAGTTAGATTCAAGATATTTAAAAAATCCAGTTTACAAAAAGCATGGTTAAAATATAAGTTTAATCAATATTCTTTAGTAAAAGGTACAGAACCTTTGCAAAAGCATATGAGGGTTTAACTACCTAATTCATTAACATCAATAAGAATTGTGTGTCTAAGTGCTGATTGGGGATTATAGGTGCTACTGCAATAAAATAAATGATGATTATAATGATAAATCATTAAGCCTATTGGGAAAAGTATCTTTCAAACTGCATTTTGAATGCCCATTTATTTAGGGCCAGAATCCTGTAAACACATGTTACAGCAGGTGTTACCAAGTAGCACTGTTATGCAGTCTTCCAAGTTCTTTTTCTTTAGTGCAAAAATTGTTCCTTCTTAGGGAGATGTGCTGTGGTGTAAGTTTTTGGTTTTTTAATGTAAGGATTTGTGTAGAAGCAGCTTTTGGAGAGGCAGATGAGCAAGCAGCAGGAGACTTTGCTTTCTGCCTTGGTCTCTGATTAGAGTAAATTCTGGTGGCAGAGTTGTTTTGTGGGAACTGGGCATTAATGTTGGGCTGAGATTCTTGAAAGAAACGATGGTCTGCATGCTGTTTGACCACCTCTGTTCCAGGTCTGATGTTTAGGTACAAATAAAACAAGTTACATGTAGAATATAGCCAGGCTGCTTATAATTGATTTTACCTCCACTGAGAACCTGATCTGCAAGGCCCAGACATCTGCTACTGGTTGGAAAAGGGGTGATGCTGCTGTCAGAAAGAGATACTGATATGAGAAGAAGGGAAAACACAGCACACACACTTAATTTTAAACATCTGAGTATTGAAGTCAGTAAGTCTACTTGTGTATTTAAAGTTAACCTTATAGCTAAATGTTTGCAAAATCAATACCATAATGATTGCCTGTGTGCTTGTTTGTGAATATAAATATTGATATTGATATATGCATGTGTGTGTGTGTGTGTATGTATATACAGAGAAAGACAGATGAACAAAACAAATGCAGGTTTAACTATTGGAACAGCTATATTAATATATAGAATAAGCTCAACATATGGATAGATACTCTAGTATTTAGGGGAGAGAGAAAGGAACAATATTTTCTTCTCCAGTAGGATGCATAGCAAATGCACAAATAAAGAAAAGTTCAGACTTGGGAAACCTGCTGGCAAACACTGCAATTCTCTTGTGGGTCCTCTGTATTCTGAGCATGTAACTGTAGCTTTGTTTTTGATGTACTTTGAGCCCTGCACATTTTAGTACCCAGAACTGCAGTAAATTGAGTGTCTGACAGCTCTTGAAATCCATGTTCTGTTGCTTTCAGGTTGAATACATTCTGAAATCAATGAAAGAACATGTACAATTTTTATACATGTTTAATATATTTCTACAAGAAAAGGTCAAATGAAGTGGAACATTTCATTTTCAGTGATCTTATGTTTGTGGTGGTAGACAGGAATTATGATGATCAGATGAAGCTGGTAGGCCTAGATATTCTTAAGACTGCTAGAAATTTATATGCCTTGGTGAGATTACAATAATAATAGAACAGTGTCACAAAACTATAATATATAAAATCACAGATAAATTAACCTTTGCACCTAATTTACTGCTTGAAGAACATATCAGGCTCCAATTAATGATTTATCTATTTAACCAGAAGGTTTACTTTACAATGACTAAATGCTGGAGGTCCTCTTAGCACACCTCCCTTGCTAGTAGGTATGCACATGGGGCGGTAACGGTGCTGAGTATAAAAGAAGAGCATCCTCATCTGTATGGTAGTAATACACTAGAATGGCTGCTTAAAGGGGGATTAAAAATAAATGAAGCCATTTGTGATAAAGGGTATGAATTGGAATGAAATATTCATTTTAGCTGTACAAAGAAACTGTATAAAGAAAGCGATCAGTGGGCTTGTTTCTAATATCACTTACACCAGTACGAGTCTTTATCGCGTCAGTGGAAACTTTTCCATTGACGTTTTTTAATTTATTTTTTTGTTGAAATCTTCTGTAAGGGGGAAAATAATTATGACCGGCTCCAGATAGACGTCATTCCCCTGCAGACAATGGTGTTACACCGGTATAAGAGAGATTGGAATGGAGCTCAGTGTGTTCTGTGTGATTTAAGGTAACTTGTGTCCCATAATCAGTTCTAGTGCCAGAAGCACAGGTGTAGGGTGGATGGTGTGAGATGCCTTGTTTATCTGAGATATGACTACCTCTTTAGAACTCAATGGAACACACAGAGTGCTGGAAAACTACAACTGTGCAAAACGAAGTAGTTTGGGTTAGCACTGGATTTCCACCTCCTAATGTTTTACATTGAGTTTTGGACTCAGACAGGTTTGGTTCATACTGGTTTCATGTCTCCTCAATTTTGCTTTTAGTAAATGAAACATATCTGAAAATGTCAGATTTCTCCAAGTTTCCTTCTAAGAACATAAATTGCTGTGGAGTTGATCCAGCCTTTGTCCAAGTTAGCTGTGAGAACTGTAAACCTTAACATAATATTAGAGGGAACACGACTTGCATTTATAACAAACCTAAGCCCCAAATGATTTTTCACTGAAGAATGAGTAATTGGAAATGTTGCCCATGTCTTTATTAACTACAGCCTCCTCCAGTGTGATGTTGGGACATCTCTCTCCTTCCAGGAAAAAGGAACTGTTCTGAGAGTACACCATCTAAGGTCAACAGAATCATGTTTCCGGAGGGCTAAGAAGGGAAACTTCTGTTTCTCTGATAGGTCTAACTCCATCAAGTATATCATTTTATAATCTTTTATCCTCACCTATTCATAGGATGGCCCTTAGCTGCTATCTCCTTTGGCTTCATCTTCATGTTGATATGTGAATGCAATAGATGAAATGGGAGGCAAGATAGCTAGAGCCCGGATGATAGAAATCTCAGGCTGAATTTGACCAATTGCATCAACAATGGTTTGAGCTCTTGTGTGCAGAAAACCAGTGGCGGCCTTTTTGCTCCCTCTACCAAGGGAAGTCTTTTTTGCTCCCACTAGTGTCTGCAAAGTCTCAATCGGTGGATTTGTTTTGAATGGTGGAGAGCTTGGATAGTTGGAGCTGCCTTCTATACGCTGATTTGAGTCAATTCCATTATGAAGAAACATATTTACTTTGCCAAATAAAAGCCCAGACCCTGACGTGCATCCAAGATGGCTTGATAAAGTTCAGAAAACAGAGATAGTGCAGAGGTGACATAGAGCCACTTTTGTGCCCTCTCTCCAACCTTGGGTGCTGTTCAGTGCCACGCTAATCCCTAGTGTAAAGCAGGGCAGCTTTATATCACCCCTACTCCCTAACAAGAAAATGTATATTTCTAAGGAAAAAATGACAATAGTGGAGTCTTTGGCAATGGAAGCCCTAAATCAGCAAAGTACTAAAGCACATGCTAACTTGAAGCACATGAGTAGTCTTGTGCTTGAAGTTAGGCTTTGCACTTAAGAACCTTACTGAATGGGTGTTTAAAACTTTTCTTGGTAAATCATCCACTCTGCCCTTACTGGAAGTGATTTCAAAAGCCTCTACTATACCTGTTCCCTGCAAAGACTAAATGGTGCTCCCACCACCCCAATAAAATAAAGTAAACGGTGGAAGATGACATAATAATAAAAGAAGAATTATCTTGGTTTCGTAGGGACAAATCCTGATCCTTTTTCACAGGCTGTGTACATAGGCTGTGCAAAGGTAATCTCCACTGTGGTATCAGGGATTGGCGTCCTCCCAACCAGGCGGGAGGTTGGTATTCACACTCTTGAGCTACTCCAGACAGCTCAACACTGCCAAAATGCACTTAGTCCAAGACTTGATGTACTAGGGGACACTTTTGCAGCTCCTTAATTCTTGGAACAGTGAAGGGTATGATTTGGTCCCCTCCCGTGCAATTTAGAGCAGCTTCATGGCTTCTCTAAACTGCACTCAGCTGTCTGTGGCCCCAAAAGACCATTTTAGAATTGAGGGTTCACAGGAACATTACACCAATATCTCTGTCTCTAGCTGTGGATTTATGTGGTATGATTTACATGTACTTACCGTAGTGGTTGGGCTCCTCACACATGTTTATTTCACCTCACAATACTCCTGTCTGGTAGGGAAAAATATTATCCCCATTTTACAGATCAGAAACTAAGTACAGCGAGATTAAGGGACTTGCCCAATGCCAGAGATCTAGAACTAGAAACTAGAGCTGAGTGAATCATTGATATTTTGGTTTGAGGGCCTGACTGGGAGAAAAAAAAAGGAAAAGGAGGGGGGGGGGAGGAAAAAAAAAGCTTGTTTTGAACCAAAACTGCATTTTTTCAGGTCAACCTGAAATGAATTTCAGTTTGCTATTTCATTTTGGGTTGTTTTGGGGTGTGTTGGCCCTTTTGGTGTTTTTAACAATTTTGAAACAAAAAATCATAATGTTTTGTTTCAAAATGGTTGAAATAAAACAGTCAAAATGAAAAAGTTGAAACAAACCATTTTGACTTTTTCAATTTTTTACTGCTCAAAGTATTCATCGAATTTGACCTGAATTCCTGAATAGTTCCAATGCCCAGGAAAATGTATTTTTCAGTGAATTTACTGTTCACTGAATAATAATCACCCTGCTCTAGAAGCAACTGGCTATCCTGAGTCCCAGTTCAGTACCTTACTCAAATATCTTTCCTGTGTACTGGCAATGCCCCATTTGCTCTGCCCCATCCGCATCATTTGGGAATTCTTATGAAGTAGGTTAAGTTGATTCTGTGGCCTCTTTGCACTGCCAGAAGAATTGTGTCCATACCAAGCACAAATTGAGTTATTTCAGAATCTCTTTATTATCAATTTGTCATTCCTAAATTAATGGGTAGCACTGTCCTTATTTCCTTTTTAATTCCTTTGTTTCTGTCGTTCCTGGTAACTAGAATTCTTACAGCATATTTGAATTGAGGCTGCTGGTTACTGGTGTGTGTATCAGAGAGAGAGAGAGAGAAAGAGACCACACAAGTGCAGAGTGTACACATTCTTTCACTATATGGCTTTTAGACTTGAAGTGACTCAACATGGTCTGATTGTTCCTCTCATGGAGCAACGTGATCATCATCCTTAAAATGATAATTATAACACCTAGAATTCATAGAACTCCTTTCATCTAAAGGTGCCAAAGAGCTTCGCAAATTTTACAACGTGATTATAAATTGTGTATTCAGGGATCGCTTTGCCCTTTGCTGAAATGCAGTCAGCGGTGGCATAGAAGAAGGCTGCCTTTAAATGTGCACAGCAGCAGGTTTACCCTTTTATGTGACAGCTAAAGATAGAAAAAAATCTTTTACAACTAAAACTACAGGATTTAGGTAGTTGAACTTCAGACAGAAAAGTAGGACTACAGCTATGTCTACACTGCGATAAAAAACCACAGCTGGCCTGTGCCAGCTGACTCAGGCTCACAGGCCTCAGACTGCGGGGCTTTTTAATTGCCGTGTAGACATCTGGACTCGAGCTTTCAGGGTCAAGGCTTTACGACCCTGAACGATGGGAGGGTCCTAGAGCTTGGGCTGCAGCCTGAGCTGGAACATCTGCACTGCAATTAAACAGCCCCACAGCCCGAGTCAGCTGGCATGGACCAGTTGCGGGTGTCTGATTGCAATGTAGGTATACCCAAAAGCTCCTACATTTAAAAAACTTGCTGTACCGCAATCATTACAAAAGATAAGGCTCAGATGCAGTCAAATACTAATCTAAACAGTCCTCTGACTGAGTGGTAACATTACTGCAATGTTCAGCCAAAGACTTTGACTTGAAGGTGGTAACAGAAACTAGAGATTGATTTATTAAGACAAGGTTCTACTGGAATGGGCTTGTGTCTGCTCCAATTTACCAATTGCAGATTTGGGCCTACAGTGAGTACAAATTTTGAGACCATATTGGCAGAAGATGATGATTCCACTACTGCCTGTAGGGCCTGTGTTTTCCTCTACTTGTCTTGGCAAACAAACTTTTATGCATTCAACTATGACTATTGTGGTTAACAGAATGTGCCAACGTTTCACTCCATGTGTACTATTTTTATTCCTTCTCTTAGAAAAATATTTAACTATATTTTGACTGTCTATATTACCCAAATATTTTTGTGGGGTTTTTTTTGACATCTAAATATCACTTTGCATCACATTAACTTACAAAAACAGTCTGCATTCTGACAACCTACATCAAAAACCCAGTGACACTTCCCTTAGCTTAGTGAGAAACAAATCAATATGAGGACCTGAAGGAAACATAAATTCCATATTAGACTAGGCATGTAATAAATAGAAACAGAAGTGCCAGTAGGGCTACTGAATCAAAGTTAAAATTATTGAGCAAAAACCTTGAAGCTCTTAACTAAGTCTTACTATCATTTTATTTCTAAGGAAATGGAAAGAAATCAATAGAAAGCTAGTCATCAATTTTCACAGAGGTCTTCCTTCATTTTTGTGCCTATCTTCCTACCAAGGTTTCTGTCACTGTTAGGGGAATCATTTTGTCATTTGTCTCTAAATACAAATACCAATTTGTCTTCCTCTTGTATTACTAAAACCTTTTTTTCATTATTCCCTATGATCTCCTTCTCTGGGACTTAAACCAAAAGTCCTCTCTTCCTTGGTTACTTTCTTAGTTGAATTAATATTTTGGGAGAAATGTCATTGACATGACATTTCGTTTTTTGTTTCTTAATTGTTTCCTTCTTCTCCTCTCTCTGTCTATGTCACACATACATACAAAATGAGTAATGATGTGGTATGGCATAAAGACTTACTTATGAATGGCAAACACACACCATCATGTACTCTGTATATTGATAAGTCAGGGTGCACTCACTAAGCAGATACAATTCTGCTCACATCTGTACAAGTGCAAAGGGCCCATGGGTAGAAGAACAAGTGTAATTCTGACATGCAGGTGATGTAAGATGTGGGGGGACTTACTGATAGAGCACATCTCTCAAGAGGCATGGCACAGAGCCAAGCTCCCTGTGCACTGGTGGGAGTAGGGTGTTCCAAGAGTGGGACCAGGGTATCTGTCCTGGTCTGTCACTGGTCCTTTCCCATAAATAGAGAGTGCTACAGCTGTGGAACCTACTCCAGCCTTTTGGATGGAAGACTGACTGTGAAACAGCTCTTTCTGGGGTGTGGGAAATATTTAGCTCTCAGTGAGAGGTTAATTGGGCTGGGTGTTGGGGAGAGGATTTGGCTCTTAGAAGGAAGTACATACAGTAGTTCTTGTCCTTTAAAAAAAAAAAGTCTAGCATTGTGAATTGCTCTGCATAATCTTGCAGATATGGGGCCTGAGCTGAATCCTAATGACATCAATAGAAAGACTCCAATTGACTTCAGCAGGCCTTGGGTCAGGTCCTTGTTTCTTTCCTTCAACTCTATAATTGCAATGTACGGCATAAACACAAAAGTACTCCTGTAAAATTAGATACAACGTCTGAAAAGCCTTTTGTTTTCATCTCTCTAGCTATGGTAATGTTTCTGGATGAAACAGTGAGTTTTTAAAAGAAATGAAGTAGTTTAAAAAAGGTCACGCAAGAGAGTATCAAAAGCTTTACTAAAATCAAGATATACCACGTCTACCACTTCCCCTCTATCCACAAGGCTTGTTACCCTTTCAAAGAAAGCTATTAGGTTGTTTTGACAAAATTTGTTTTTGACAAATCCATGCTGACTGTTACTCATTCCATTATTATCTTCTAGATGTTTGCAAATTGATTGCTAATTATTTGCTCCATTATCTTTCTGTGTACAGAAGTTAAGCTGATTGGTCTGTAATTCCCGAGGTTGTCCTTATGTTCAAATAATTGCTAATGGCTTAGATGTCTCCACAGTCATCTCCTTGAGTATTCTAGGATGCATTTAATCAGGGCCTAGATGACCTGAAGACATCTAATTTGTCTAAGTAATTTTTAACTTGTTCTTTCCCTATTTTAGCTTCTGATCCTACCTCATTTTCACTGGCATTAACTATGTTAGATGTCCAATCACCACCAAACTTGTTGAAAACCGAAACAAAGAAGTCATTAAGCATCTCTTAAGCACTTCCACATTTTCTGCTATTATTTCCCTCCCCTCTTATTGAATAACAGGCCTACCCTGTCCTTGGTTTTCCTCTTGCTTCTAATGTATTTGTAGAACGTTTTCTTGTTACCCTTTATGTCTCTAGCTAGTGGGCACAATCCCACAACATATTATTTTCTTTCTAGTAGCTCCATCTACAAACTTGTGTACTCAAACAAGAGATAATGGTGGTCTTTCAATCCACTGTTTCAGTTTTATATTTATTTTTTCATAACATTTTGCTGTTATTTTTTTTCTTGGCTTAAACCATCTGACCACAGAGTTAGGGTATTTTTACATCTTAAAGTATATACCAAGGACAGCAGCTGCCTCTGAGCAATAGAAGAAACACAAACATTCACTGTACTAATCAAAATAAATGTTATTACAATAAAATGACAAAAACCCCAATATGATAAAATGTTTGTTATTAGAAAGGGAATTCTTGTCTGTTGGGGGTACATTTTCAAGGCTTGATTAAATCAGTACCAGGATTCATGAGGGAATTAGAAAAATAGAGAATAAAGACCTTGTATTCAAGACTCTAACGTGTGTTTAGAATCTCTTTAGACACGCAGGAGATACTAAAAGATTATAGAAATTATGTTCTCTTTCCTTCATTTCACTTACTTCCCATCCAATATCAAGCAGTCTGTGTAGATTTTGAAATTACACATGGCTCTCACTACTTCTGACCTCTCATTCATCTATTCTCCCATGCCCCTGATATTATGTCATCCTTAACCCTGTCTTCAGTGCCTATATAGATCTTACTCCATATGCTTTCCAGCTGCTTTCAGACCTTTGAGCCTTCGTTAGGGTCTGCTTCCATTTTTGTGGGCACACTTCTGAATCCATAGCCCATTGTACAATGAGATGGTGGTGGTGGTGGAGTCTCCTGTTCAGTTCAATAGATGAGCTAAATTCCCTTATTGTGGATCCTGAGATGAGACCACAGACTGTATTAGGACCTGGATATACAATCAGATAGCTGGATGATACAGTTCTACCATTTTCACCCTCTGAATCTAAGAGGTACTTTTATAAATCAGGCCTTTTAAATCTTCCTGTTCCCTTTAATCTCTTTCCTCTGAAGCATCATGGATGGCCACAGTGGAAGATGGAACACTGGGTGGGATTGCCCAGGGCTCTGAGGTGGCACTAAGCGTTCTATCTCTCAGGTGGTTGCCTGCTGGTTCTTGCTCACATGCTCAGGATCTAACTGATAGCCATAGGTGGGGAATTTCCCCCAAAGCCAGATTGGCAGTGACCATAGTCTTTTTTTTTTTTTTGCCTTCCTCTTCAGTGTGTTGGTGCAGGTCACTTGCCTGAATTCTCTGGGTATATCTCATTTAATCATTTTCCAGCCACTGCGGGGGCCTCAAGCACTGGTGCATCTTGGTTCCTCTTACTCTTTGCCAGTGGCACATAGTCTCATCTCCTGTGTCTCTTATGTATTTCGGTCTTATTTTGGTTGCTAGGGTTAGTGTGCAGGTGCTGGTGGCGGCCTGTGATATGCAGGAGGTCAGACTAGATGATCTTATCATCTCTTCTGGACTTAAACTCTGTGACCATAGGCTCACAAAAACTGGGCTCCAGTTTTCCTGAATCATTTTCGCAAACCTTTAGACCAGGGGTTGGGAACCTTTTTTCTATCAGGGGCCATTGAGCCACAGAAAAAATCAGTCATTGTCCACACTCAGACCCATGGCGGAGAGGGGTGTGGCAGCTCCGGGCTTCCCCTAGGCTCCAGGATGGGGCCAGAAATGAAGGGTTCAGAGTGCCGGAGGGGGCTCCAGGCTGGGGAAGGGGGTTGGAGTATGGGAGAGGTTGCAGGGTCAGGGAGGGAGTTAGGGTGTGTTTGGGGGGGGTTTCCAAACTGGGGCAAGGAGTTGGGGTTCAGGTTGGAGTGAGGGGTCTGGGAGGGAATTAGGATGCAGGAGAGGGTTCCGATCTGGGGCAGGGGTTGCGGGCTCCAGCAGGGCAGCTTACCTCCGGTGGCTCCCGGTCGGCAGCGCAGCAGGGCTAGGGCATGTTCCCTGCCTGCCCTGGCTCTGCACTACTCTTGGAAGTGGCCAGCATGTCCAGCCCCTAGGTGGAGGTGTGGCCAGGTGGCTCTGCATGGTGCCATCCCTGCAGGTGCTTCCCCCACAGCTCCCATTAGTCATGGTTCTTGGCCAATGGGAGCGGTGGAGTGGGCACTGCGAGTGGGGGCAACACACGGAACTTCCCTGATTGCCTCTACTCCTAGGGGCTGCAGTGACATGTCGGTCACTTCTGGGAGCTGCGTGGAGCTGACTGGACTTTTAGCAGCCTGGCAACCCTACCTTCCCCCGGCAGTGGGGCGGCACCAAGGCTCAGGGCTTCTGGCTCACAGTGTGGAGATTTGCTGTGGGCTGGATTGAATTAAGCAGTGGGCCGAATCTGGCCTGCAGGCCATAAGTTCCCCATCCTTGCTTTAGACAAACATGGATTGATTTTGAATTAACAATGAAACCCTAACCCACAAGAGTTGGGATGTCATTGCAAACATTTCATACAGGAATGCTGGAGTCATGCTGGAAAACAGGTGTCCTCTAAATAGTTGCTGTGATATGTCAAATGGCAAGAAATGAATTAATTTACAAAAAAGTATATATAAGAATATGTGCAACTGTCATAAATATAAAGGGAAGGGTAAACCCCTTTGAAATCCCTCCTGGCCAGGGGAAAGCTCCTCTCACCTGTAAAGGGTTAAGAAGCTAAAGATAACCTCGCTGGCACCTGACCAAAGTGACCAATGAGTAGACAAGATACTTTCAAAAGCTGGGAGGAGGGAGAGAAACAAAGGGTCTGTGTCTGTCTATATGCTGGTTTCTGCCGGGGATAGACCAGGAATGGAATCTTAGAACTTTTAGTAAGTAATCTAGCTAGGTATGTGTTAGGGTTTCTTTAAATGGCTGAGAAAAGAATTGTGCTGAATAGAATAACTATTTCTGTCTGTGTATCTTTTTTGTAACTTAAGGTTTTGCCTAGAGGGGTTCTCTATGTTTTTGAATCTAATTACCCTGTAAGATATCTACCATCCTGATTTACAGGGGGGATTTCTTTATTTCTATTTACTTCTATTTTTATTAAAAGTCTTCTTGTAAGAAACTGAATGCTTTTTCATTGTTCTCAGATCCAAGGGTTTGGGTCTGTGGTCACCTATGCAAATTGGTGCGGCTTTTTACCCAACATTTCCCAGGAAAGGGAGGGTGCAAGTGTTGGGAGGATTGTTCATTGTTCTTAAGATCCAAGGGTCTGGATCTGTAGTCACCTAGGCAAATTGGTGAGGCTTTTTACCAAACCTTGTCCAGGAAGTGGGGTGCAAGGTTTTGGGAAGTATTTTGGAGGGAAGGACGCGTCCAAACAGCTCTTCCCCAGTAACCAGTATTAGTTTGGTGGTGGTAGCGGCCAGTCCAAGGACAACGGGTGGAATATTTTGTACCTTGGGGAAGTTTTGACCTAAGCTGGTAAAGATAAGCTTAGGAGGTTTTTCATGCAGGTCCCCCACATCTGTACCCTAGAGTTCAGAGTGGGGGAGGAACCTTGACAGCACCATACGTAATATGTCTGGTCTATCCTTTGTCTACTGTATATTATGTTGTATAAGAGTAATCTACTGTATAGCTTTTGACAGTGCTTTTATTTGTTCAGGGGCACATCACTAAATCTTAATTAAACCAAAGCAGATGCTCCTAGGGCTTTTTAGAGTATATTCTGTATCTCTCAGTAAACTTCCAAAGTCTTTTACTGAAAGTATATTAAAGAATAATCCCTTTCCTGTGACTTATTGCAGAAGGGCAAAGTATTACAATTTATCAATAACAACTAACCATTTTCAGGCTGAAGGAAAGAAATTACTTAGCAGGAACTGTGGTGACTCTCAGACCGGGTCGAGGTCCAATAGAAAAAGAGTAGTAGTGTCAAGGTTCCTTCCCCACTCTGAACTCTAGGGTTCAGAAGTGGGGACCTGCAGGAAAGACCCCCTAAGCTTATTCTTACCAGCTTAGGTTAAAAACTTCCTCAAGGTACAAACTTTGCCTTGTCCTTGAACCCTATGCTGCCACCACCAAGCGTGTTAAATAAAGAACAGGGAAAGAGCTCACTTGGAGACGTCTTCCCCCCAAAATATCCTCCCAAGCCCTACACCCCCTTTCCTGGGGAAGGCTTGATAAAAATCCTCACCAATTTGCACAGGTGAACACAGACCCAAACCCTTGGATCTTAAGAACAATGAAAAAGCAATCAGGATCTTAAAAGAAGAATTTTAATTAAAGAAAAAGTGAAAGAATCACCTCTGTAAAATCAGGATGGTAAATACCTTACAGGGTAATCAGATTCAAAACACAGAGAATCCGTCTAGGCAAAACCTTAAGTTACAAAAAGACTCAAAAACAGGAATATACATTCCATTCAGCACAACCTATTTTACTAGCCATTTAACAAAAGGAAATCTAACGCATTTCTAGCTAGATTTCTCATTAACTTAACAGAAGTTCTGAAGAGCATTCCTGCTCTATTCCTGGCAAAAGCATCACACAGACAGACAGACCCTTGTTCCCTCCCGCCCCTCCAGCTTTGAAAGTATCTTGTCTCCTCATTGGTCATTTTGGTCAGGTGCAAGCGCAGTTATCTTAGTTTCTTAACCCTTTACAGGTGAAAGGGTTTTGCCTCTGGCCAGGAGGGATTTTATAGTTCTGTATATAGAAAGGTGGTTACCCTTCCCTTTATATTTATAACATAGTAGTTCATAATTTTGTATCTGCTATCAGGGCAGACTGGTTTAATACAATTGAAGTGCTCTTTGTGGTCTCCTGACATTCTCTATCCCACCTGCAGTGCATCTGGGATATCTTCTGCTAGTGGTTTCAAAAAGCCTACAGTCACAAATTAGAGCAGCTCTCCTCTGGCAAAACCCTGGGAGGAAGTTGCTAACTACCATCAAGCTGGAGTGAATCTCCTCTGTGTCAATACTGCCCCTGTGGTTCAGTGACCGGGGGAAAGAAGGAACAGCTTGTATGATACCAACCTTCTGTACTGTACCTTTGAAACAATACCCTGTATATACCTTTCTTGAACCCCCTTTTTTTATCGTGGTTGTGGTGGCATGTGTGAAATTCTGAGACAGAATGTGGAGCATCCATTAATATTAGAGTATACCAGCTACTGTAACTACTCAAAAACAGACTGCCAAGTAAACAGTGTGTTTTCAGTATTACTATTAAGTTGTCTGGGCCAGATCCTCAGTTAGTGTAAAATGTCATAGCTTCATTGACTTCAATGAAGCTATGATACAAGTTGAGGATCTGGCTCTGTCTATCCACAACTTACAAAAGAAAATTGCCAGAAATCAGCAATTCTTTGTGTGAAGAGCAGTAGTTTATATGAAGAGCAGAAGAAAAAATTCATACATATTGCCATTTGCTAGAGAAAATAGAAATTTTGACTATTGAGAAGCAGAGAAATCCATGAAAACTGTTGTTATTGTTGTTAGCAAAGAAGCTAAACTGAAGGAATCTTTACCTGTCACACTTTAACCTGCTGCTTATGCTTAAGGTTCTGACATGTTTGACCTAGTTTCTTCTGCAGAAACTCACTGATTTCTGAAGTGTATCCAGACAAAATTATTTGGTAAACTGTAAATTCTGAGGTAACTTGAAACTGGAGGGAAAGTGTTCAATATGGTATTGTTATTATGCATTACAATAGTCCTTTTAAGAACCACCCAACCCCCCACTTTGTTTTCTGAATGTTTCCATTTTTGAGGCCATGACAGAAATGTCAATGTATTGCTGAATTTATTAAAAATATGCAGAACTGCACTTTAGCCTGTTATGTTTTATTAATTGAAACAAATAAAGAATAACTTTCAGGGAGAGTCCAGAGGATTTGGTAGCTGTGAGGGAGTCAGGACCCTTGTGGGGGAAAGTTTGGTAGCTAATACCGTTTGTCATTCGAATAGCAGAATTTGATAGTGAGAGAGGTCAAATTAAACTGCTTGTGGAGTGGATAAGGGGTCTTGTTACTGTTGGGGATGTTTTGGCACATCAGTCATTATTCAGTACCACCTCCATCTAAGGATTTTTTTTAATCTGTTATGTCTCTAATCTAGCCTATGGCCCAATGAAATCTGTTGGATTTCTGCCAAGGGACAGGGTACCTGCTGGAGCTTGGCGAATAACTGATTTTTTTTGTTCACTGGCAGTTCAAAAATTTTGAACAAAATATTTGTTTGACTCAAATCAAAATTGAAAATTCAGAAAAGTTCAGAAAATCAAAAAACAAAACAAAACATTTGTTTAGGATTGAACAAAATGTTTCATTCAACCTCAGATTAAATGTTTTATTTTGTCTTGGGATACTCTTTACAAGAAAAGCAAAAGACGTGAATGGGGGGATTCACAAAACCGGAGAAGATGGTGCCCAATTTATAAACATTAACCCCATGGATAGAAGACTCCCCTGAGACATAGGAAGCTTGGGTTGAGTCCCCCCACACCTCTGCCTGAGGTGGAGCCGAGCTTTGAACTTGAGACTCCCAAATTGCAGGAGAATGACCTACCCACTAAGCCATAGAGTCATTCTCTTTTATAGCTACAACAGGAGAGATTGAGAAAGTCACAGGCCAGATGACCCCATGGAGCCAGGATTTCACCCTGCACATGAAGGTAATGACTAGCCTCCAGCTTTACTTTAGACTGAATCTATGTTCTAAATCAGGATGGAATTTTGCAGCTCGCGCAAATCTCTGGATTGATTGATTTATTTTAGTTTTTAGGTTTTGAACATATAATTTGAGTTCCTTAATGGATAGGGAGCTTTTTATAAATGTATCTTTGAAAGCATATTTCTCAGGAAAAACATATCCTATATTTTAATTGTTCCTGCATAACACCATTGCATCATGTAATGTAGTGTGGCTGATGGACCTAAATTAACTCCTTGGAGCACCCACATTTTAGTTCGCACATTTGGGATGCTTGATATGATGTCAGAAATTATAGTTAATACCTGTAATGTAGGTATTTAATCCGCTAATTCACAGTGGGAGCTGTTCTATCTACATTGTCTGCACTTGTTTCCATTTTGATGAAGACCATAGTCTTTTGTGTATCCTATTTATATATTATCAGTCTTTTGTGAAACCCTTGCATATTATCACACTAGCTGAAAACTGAGGCTAAAATCAAGATGGAGAGTTAAACAGGAATGACTACAGTAAGTTATTTGGGTCACTTCTCTTATCACTATAAATGGTCATGCATAATTGTCATTAATACCTTGATTAAAAAATATGCATGAAAGCAACATCACAGCTAATGTGTCCACTGACTAAGGTATTTTTCCTCTGTCATGTGGAAGGAATGTTAGGACAGCTCTGTAACAATTCTCTCCCTCCGTCAGACCTTATGGAGAACTCTCTGCTGCATCTTGGATGATGTGGTTGGGTGAGCTGGGGGGCAAAGTGGGCAGAGTTGGGGCAAGACTAGGGGAATGCACATGGTTGTGTCTGCCGCCATACCCCGCATTTCTGGCCACAAGGGGAATACACTTCCAGGCTGCATTACCCCTTCCATGGAAAGAAAAGGAGTACTTGTGGCACCTTAGAGACTAACCAATTTATTTGAGCATGAGCTTTCGTGAGCTACAGCTCACTTCATCGGATGCATACTGTGGAAACTGCAGAAGACATTATATACACAGAGACCATGAAACAATACCTCCTCCCACCCCACTCTCCTGCTGGTAATAGCTTATCTAAAGTGATCATCAAGTTGGGCCATTTCCAGCACAAATCCAGGTTTTCTCACCCTCCGCCCCCCCCCCCCCCCCAACTCACTCTCCTGCTGGTAATAGCCCATCCAAAGTGACCACTCTCTTTAAAATGTGTATGATAATCAAGGTGGGCCATTTCCAGCACAAATCCAGGTTTTCTCACCCCCCCCAACCCCTCCAAAAACCATGCACACAAACTCACTCTCCTGCTGGTAATAGCTTATCCAAAGTGACCACTCTCCTCACAATGTGTATGAAAATCAAGGTGGGCCATTTCCAGCACAAATACAGGTTTTCTCACCCCCGCACCCCCTTTTTCAAAAAAACACACACAAAAACTCACTCTCCTGCTGGTAATAGCTTATCCAAAGCGACCACTCTCTCTACAATGTGCATGATAATCAAGGTGGACCATTTCCAGCACAAATCCAGGTTTTCTCACCCCCACCCCCATACACACACAAACTCACTCTCCTGCTGGTAATAGCTCATCCAAAGTGACCACTCTCCCTACAATGTGCATGATAATCAAGGTGGACCATTTCCAGAACAAATCCAGGTTTTCTCACCCCCCCACACACAAACTCACTCTCCTGCTGGCAATAGCTCATCCAAACTGACCACTCTCCTTACAATGTACACGATAATCAAGGTGGGCCATTTCCAGCATAAATCCAAGTTTAACCAGAACGTCGGGGGGGGAGGGGGGGTAGAAAAAAACAAGGGGAAATAGGCTACCTTGCATAATGACTTAGCCACTCCCAGTCTCTATTTAAGCCTAAATTAATAGTATCCAATTTGCAAATGAATTCCAATTCAGCAGTTTCTCGCTGGAGTCTGGATTTGAAGTTTTTTTGTTGTAAGATAGCGACCTTCATGTCTATGATTCATGTCTGTCCCTTCCATGGAGTCACCCTCTGATTTCTGGCCCAGTGGATAGGGGAGGAAGCAGTAGATGTAATATATCCAGGTGTGATGGGGTGACCTAGCCCAGTCCCCCTGCTGGAGACCTTGTGATCCTGCCACACCCCACCCCAGAAAGGGGCAGCAGAGAGGTCCTTCAAGCTGTCTAGAGTGGCTGTGTGGGAAGCAACCAATCAGAGCCCAGCAGGCTAGTCTAAGAAGAGCTGCAGGGCCAGACTGAGATCAGTTCCTTGCTAGAGCTGGAGGAGAATGGATGGTGCTCTGGGCTGGCTGCTGGGACTCCATCAGGATAAGGCCCTGAGATAAGGGTGAAGAATGTGCTGGAGCCATGGGGAAGTGGCCCAGGGAATTGTAGCAGCAACACAGTTTAATTAAAGGGATATGGTGGATGGCTGCTATACATGGGGTCCCTGAGCTAGGACCCGGAGTAGAGGGTGGCCCCTCCCTCCCCACCCGCCACTGGGAAAGTGGGCTGGACTTCAAGGCACCCCAGAATGGGAACTGAACTGTAGTGGCCCAGCTGGAGAGCTGTGGCCGTAAAGGCCAGTCAAGCTGTGTACACACTGTTCCTTCATAGGCAGTTTACCTGGTAATTTCTGTGTGTTCAGTGATGGGTTGGATACTGCAGGGAGCGCTCAGAGGACTCAGGTGTTGGTGTGAGCCTATTACTGGCCTGCACAGAGAGGGAGAGGTCTGTAGAGACCTGGAAGTTAGTGCTTGTGTTGCTAGAGGCTACTGGTTTCAGGGAGCAGAGCCAAAGCAGGCACAGACAAGACTGGTTCACAATAAGGGCAGGTTGTGGTGAAGTGCCTCACAGCTCTGGGTGCTCCTGGGGAGTGTCACACTTTTGTTAGGAGGACAGTGAACAATTGTCCTCGGAAGATAGAACAAGAAGTAGTGGGCTTAATCTGCAGCAAGGGAGATTTAAGTTACATATTAGGAAAAACTTTCTAATTGTAAGGGTAGGTAAATATTAGAATATGTTGCCAAGGAAGGTTGTGGAATCCCCATCATTGGACGTTTTAAAGAACAAGTTAGACAAACCCCTGTCAGAGATGGCGTAAGTATATATGATCTTGTCTCAGCACAGGGGGCTGGATTAGATAACCTTTTGGGGTCCTTTCCAGACCTACAATCTATGATTCTGTAATACTTCCCCACACCTTTCACCAGGGTCCCAGGGCAGCTGTGACCACTGGGAGTTATAGCTCAAAGTAAGTGGTGATGCCAGAGAGTTTGAAGGGTGGGGGGCAACCACGGGGCAGAAGCACAGGGTCCTTGTGTGGAGGCTCTGACTTAGGATCCCTCAAATATGGGGGCAGGTTTCATAGTTTTTCCTGCACAAGTGGAACAGTGCTTCTGTCTGGACAGTATGAAGTAGGATCCTTTCAGAGATTTCCTTTCCCTGAAAACACAGTTTTTACTATAGAAGAGAAGATGTGTCCCCTGCAATTTAGAGCAGTTAATGTGTTGTGAGGTTGCCTGTTTACAGTAGACGGTGCTTTGTTGTTTTCCTTTGTTACCAAAGATGACGCTGATGACTGTATTATGTTTTGTGAGTACAATACTGACTAAACAGGCGTATGCATGAATGGGCAATCCTTTCCTCATTGAATACATATGTAGCTTGATACTGAGGAAGGGATTACAGTCTGTGCCTGCTGAATCTCATATTATTTACGATGCAGCCTCTTTGCCTCAAGTTCCATATGGTGATTAATCTTGAACTGAGTAAACCCATCATTGACTGCTGCTTGCCAGCATGATCTATCTGTTGCTGATGACTCCTAGCTGTCAACGTCAATATTGCACGGCTTCAATTTATGCTTCAGTGTGTCCTTGAAGCATTTCTGTTGGCAGCCTCATGGGCAGTTACCCACCTTCAGTTTCCCATACAGCAACTGCTTTGGCACTCTGGTGTCATCCATCCTTAACACATGACCAGCCTAGTGTGACTGTGATGAGCATGGCCTCAATCCCTGTGGCATGGCTGCCTTCCAGAATTTCATTATTGGTAACTTTATCCTGCCATTTGATGTGGAGCATGGCATACAGATGATATAAATGGAACTTATCTAGAAGCTTGATGTGATACCTGTAGCAGGGCCAGGTCTTGCACCCATACAAAAAATTGGATAGCACTACTGCTTTATAGACTTTTAACTTGGTTTAAAGCTTAATACCATGTTGCTGCCAGACTCCACCAAATAGTCTGCCAAAGGATTAACTGGTTTTTGTTGATGCAGCGTGTCAGCTCCTTGCCTATAGTTGCATCATTTGACAACGTGTTGCCAAGATAGCAGAAGCCTGTAACAGCATTCAGCTGTTTATTGCCAATGGTGACTTTTGGTTTTGTGTAGAATTTCCCTAGTGCAGGTTGATATGTCTTCTGTCCTTTTCAGGTTGATTGTCTGCTCACACCTTTTTGCAAACTCTGCAAATCTGGCTATAATCAATTGACTATGTAGCTCTAGAACACAGTCATCAGCATACAGCAGTTCATGAACAATTGCCTCAAAGATTTGCTTTTGTAGAACATTGCAGCCTATTCAGGCTGAGTATTCTAGATAATCAGAAAAATATCCTGATGTTGGCATCCAGGTCTCTTTTAGTGTCATTGAGCATTGATGCATAGAAGAGACTGAACAGGACCGGACCAATTATGCAGCCCTGCTTAATACCATTAGTAATAGGAAATGGATCAGACAGAAGACCATCTACACAAACTCATCCAAACATTCCATTATGAAATTCAGAATGTTGGAGAATTTTTCTGGACAACCAAACTTAAGTAATAGTTGTCAAAATCCAGGTCTACTGATGGTCTCAATGCTTTAGCTAGGTCAGCGAAGACAGTGTAATGGTCCTGTTGCTGTTCTCTGCATTTCTCTGAACAGCTACAAATATCTTGTTTGCCGTTTCTTGTGTTAGCCTGAAACTGCACTGCAACTCTGATAGCATGGGATTAGCAATGTTGGGTAGCAGACAATCAAAGGGTACTCTGGACACAACCTTTCCAGCAATGCAGAGTAATGAGATACTGTGCTGGTTGCCCCAGTCAGACTTTTCACTTTTCCTCTACTATGTGATGATGGTGGTGGTGTCTTTGAAGTCATCAGGGTTAGGCTGTCCACATTCTTCAAAGGCACTGTAGTGATGTGTGTAGGACCATATACAACTTTCAAAGCAGCACAGAAGTCTTTGGTCTCATGATGGTCGGCCTTGCTCTGGATTTCATCTGTCTTGGCATTCCACCATTGATCCAGCATGTGTTTAAGCTTAGATTTGATGTCATGAGACAGATCCCTGTATGTTATTCCTGTGCTTAGAGAAACATATAGGTTGCATATTTTGATGGTGCATCTCATGTTTTTTAGCAAGTAGCTGTTGGATTTCTGGGTCATTCTCATCAAACTGATCCTGGTGATGTCATTTTGCTGTAACCAAGCTGGTGAGTGTGGCTTGATATACAGTATAGTGAAGAGTCACCACTTGCTATTTACATTAACAACAGTAGTCTGCTGTGATGTTGCAGAGCTGTGCTTGTGTAGCTTCATCTTGTACTCACTTTTTGTTGAGACATCTGTTTCGTTTGAATGATGACTTGTGATGCACAAGTCATATTACCAATAACAGTTTGGAGTGGATCATGTGATGCTCTGTCCAGCAGTCTGCTCCTTGGGTGCTCGTGCTTTGGAAAGATTATAGTAAGATTGCCAATGGCAAGCCATAGAAAAGGGGAATTCCATAGTGTTTTTGACTTCTAGACTGATATTCACAAGCTATGGCTCCTGTGCCTGTGAATTGTATCTTCTTCATATAGCTGAGTGACCAAATCTTGTGACTTTTGTTGTGGAACTTGTGATTTTAAATGTTGTTTTTAGAGCTGCTCATGATGAAAGAAAAGACTGTCTCATATATTTTTTTTGTTCTTATTAATGATAGCCACCATCTCCCATTGTTTTTAGTATGACTGAACCCACTAGCTGGTCTCAGTCAAGATGGCTGCCATTTCCTTACATCCTCTTGTAACTAAATAACCTGAAAATACTACATTTCAATGTTCAGTTTGGAAATACACACTGTAATGCTTAGTTTCCTAGGCTACATGCTGATATTTAAGCATGTGTTTTGTCCCATTGTAGTCAGTAGAACTAGTGTGCTTAAAGTTCAGCAGGCCTAAGTGTTTACATGATTGGTACCTTATTTTACAATTGCAAAACAGAGCAAAGTTTTAAAAATTGGCATATTCTAAACACAATTCCTCCCATTCTTTGCCTCACGTATCCAGGCTGTGGCCAAATCCTGCCTCTTTCTTTTCCATAACATTTCTAAATTTTGACCTCTATTTTGTGCCCATACACTTAAATTCTCAATCATCCCCTCATGTCTTGATTACTATAACCTCCTCCTTCTTGGCTTTTCTGGAAACCCATGTATTTCCCCTTCCATCCATATGAAACGCAATTGTGTCGTCTTTAGCCATCACTCTTGCTCACCTCATTGAAATCCTTCAGTGGCTCCCAGCATTTTACCCCATCAAGTTCAAGATTTTTGTTTTCACCTTCCAATCCCTTTATATCTCCCTCCCACCCTGTGACTTCAAATTATGTCAAATTCATCGCCCTTGCTATGTCAACACCAGCCTCTACCTCCCATTTGTCCATTTCTCTTACACTTTTCTTTGAGCTTTCTTCCATGTCATGCATGTGCATGTGTAGTTAGTGTACCTTCCTTCACTAGTTGCTGAAAGTCCAATATCCTTTTCTCTCTCTTCTCAAAACCCATGTCTGATAAGACTCCTGCAAGAAATAGCTAACAAACAATAGCTAGGGCGGCGAGAAAGAACAAACTAATCATTTTAATGATTCAGGACTGCCAAGGTAGACACCTATCTGAGCAATGTAACTATATAAACTTACAACTGTTAACCTTCATCCTACTTCTCCTTGTTCATCTTGCCTTAAACTAAATTATAAATTCCTTGGGGCAGGAACCATAGGTTGTTGTGGTAATGCAGTACTTAACACCATAAGATCCTTAACCATGTTTGTGGACTTTGGGCACAACCATAGTTCAAATGAACAATAAAAGAACTGCTTGAAATGAAAAATTTCACAAACACAAAATTACTTAATGGAAGAAAAATTTGTAAATGCCTAAATGAACCATATGTTGTTTATTGGTTAAATGTGCCTTAAGATAATTTGAGACTTTATAGAAAATGCCTGGGTCTATTCATGATTATTTTACAATTAGATGATTATTTACAGATATTTAATACTTAGGAAGATGAAAAAATCACCTTTCAAGTGATGTAAATGAGATAATTTGAGTCATATATTGCAATATTATAATTTGCGCAACAATTTCAGACTCCCTGTATTCAGTCACTTAGAGTTTTCCAGCATTTGCACCTTTTGAAGTGAAATCTTCCACTCATGATTTTTGCTGCCCAAAACTGGATAAAGCCTGAGAAAAATCAGTTCAGCCACTAAGTAGTATGGGGCATGGGGAAAAATACGTTCCTCAATATACCTTTTATGAACAGCTCAAGTACTTAAACAGTTGGAGGAGTCAGAAATTTGGCATTGAGAATTCTGGTGAACACTGATTTTGGTTTGACTTGTGCTGTGGCCTACTGAAAATTGCACTCTATCAATGCAATTGCATTTTGCATAAAAACATCACACACTGCACAATGGAAAAATGCAATGAAGGTACCCAGTGAATGAGACAAGACAAAATCTTCTAGATACCTGTTGGTGTTTTCATTTTAAAGTGGAAGCCTGTTTTCTGACCTCATATTTTCTCATGAAAGTCCTGTATAGGGTTTGTTTAGGTGAATAGTATATTATGGACAATGTCTCCTCTTGTAATGGATATTATACTCACAGCAGCTACAACCCACATGTGGCATCCATGTAATTTGCTCCCCTGTTCTGTAGTAGCCATTGTTGTCTTATAGCTGAGGATAGCAGATTAAAAACAGGCAGCTAGGCCAACTGAGAGTTAAGTACCCAGGTTCTGCAATTTATCATTGTTCCTTCCTGTGAACTTCTTAATGGGTTCTCTCCATATTAACATAATTTGGGTGGCTTGTGTAATTATAAAGGTGAAATTGATGTAGTCCCACAGCCTGCAGGTGCATTGAGAGTGGCCAGTTCTTCTCTGCTCCCATTCTCAGTCCAGGATTATTCCTCTAAACAGAGTCCAGTTACTCCTACTGGAATGAAAATCCATAATCCAGAATGTGTCGATTTGGATCCAAATGGAGGCATACCGCAATGGGGCATGAGCTGACTAAGGTAATATTGTGGAGTAATTGGCTCCTGGTTCAAATGACCCATTTCTTGATGGATGTGCTGAAATCTGTGGGATTACACCATAGATTTCAGGACATGTGGTTCTTCATTTAATTTTGGCCTTCCCATGGCTTTTGATATATAATGGGACGGTAAGGAAAAAGAAAATAAACAATGCAAACAAATAAAATCATATGTGCAACATCAAGACTGAGATTTAAAACCTCCCAAAGTCATAAATTTGAAAGTTCAGGTCGATGACTAAGTCATCACAACTATGTTGACAATGAGACCAATAGACAACTCTAACACTACCTTCTATGAAGAATTAAAAGAAGACCCCACCACCACGACCACAATTCACACAGGAATTTGAAGATAGAAAACCATCAAATCCTTTTCCAAATTCAAAGAAAAACTCTACAGTCTCACCCCCTGCCCCCATGAACCCACCCCAGGGACCGTCTACATGCTTTCCAAATTACACAAACACGAGAATACAGGGAGACCCACCATATCTGCCCACAGCTCTCTCACTGAAGGAATATAGACATCATCCTCAGACCATTCACCACACAAAGGGCCAGCGTCCTCAAGACACTACAAACTTCCTACAGAAACTCTGAAACATTAGCAACCTCCCCCAGAACACCATCCTTGCCACCATAGAGATCACCTTCCTATAAACTTACATCCCTCACAATTCTTGCCTCAAATACCTACAAGATAATGTACAACACTCAGAAATCCACCCAAAACATAGCCAAACTCATCCATTTCATCCTATCCCACACAACTTCACTTTTGACAACAAATACTTTGTCCAACCCATAAGAACAGCCATGGATATTAGGATGGCTCCCCTACATGCCAGCCTCTTCTTGGGCCACCCCAAGGAAGAATTTTGTAGAAAAGTGCACCATGAAACCAATGTACCTGAGATAAAGTGATGATATTTTCGTCATCTGGACAGAAGATCTAAACCCCCTCAGAGATTTCCACCAAAATTTGACCGACCTCCACCCATCCATTAAACTCTCTATAGAACACTCTCATACCACCATCAACTTCCAGAACACCATGATTAGTTTCAAAAATTGAACCCTACAAGTGACTATATGGTGATCTGTGAGCTTTTTGTATACTTGCCTCCACAGATCCAGCAACTACTCCAGACACACGAAGCAATTTGTCATCTACAGCCAGATACCATAGAATTTGCTCTCAAGGGGAAGTCTGAGATACACACCAAAGCACACTTTAAAACTGCCTTCACTAAACAAGGATACTCCACCAGAGAAGACCACATCATGGAAAAGGCTACCAAATACCCTGGGAGAATCTGCTTCAGTGCAGAAAAGAAAAACCCCATTGACCATACATTCCGAGTTGTCATCTACCACTCCACATAGGAACCCATATGGGGTATCATCAAACAGTTACAACCGATACTCAATGGGCACCACATTCTGAAATAAATCTTTCCTGAATCCCCTCTTCTGGTCTTCAAACAACCCCTCAAGCTCATCATCAGAAGCAAGCTTCCTACAGACCAGGACCCACCAACGTCCCACCAGAACAGCAGATGCAAAACCTACAGACGTATCTTCACTACTATGTTGAAGAATGTCCCCCGCCCCTCCCCACATCCTTTCAAGATTCATGGGTCCCACACATGTCTATCACAACATGGTGTATCTCATGTAGTGCATCAAATGCCCCAGTAACAGCTATTTGGGCGACACTAGACCAGGATTTCTCAAACTGGGGGTTGAGACCCCTCAGGGGGTTGTGAGGTTATTACATGGGGGGTCGTGAGCTGTCAGCCTCCACCCCAAACCTCGCTTTGCCTCCAGCATTTATAATGGTGTTAAAAATGTAAAAAAGTGTTTTTAATTTATAAGTGAGGGGGTCGCACTCAGAAGCTAGCTATGTGAAAGGGGTCACCACTACAAAAGTTTGAGAACCACTGCTCTAGACAAACATTATACTCTCAAATGAATTCATAAACCACATTACTCATGGGTGAACACTTTTCACAAAACGATCACTTCATATCTGATCTCTCAGGCCTCATCTTCAAAAGAAATCTGAACACTTTCAAAGGTGAACCTGGGAACTTAAATTTGTAATACATCTTGTCATAAATATAAAGGGAAGGGTAAACCCCTTTGAAATCCCTCCTGGCCAGGGGAAAGCGCCTCTCACCTGTAAAGGGTTAAGAAGCTAAAGGTAACCTCGCTGGCACCTGACCAAAATGACCAATGAGGAGACAAGATACTTTCAAAAGCTGGGAGGAGGGAGAGAAACAAAGGGGTCTGTGTGTCTGTCTATAGTCTGTATATATGCTTCTTTGCCGGGGATAGACCAGGAGTGGAGTCTTAGAACTTTTAGTAAGTAATCTAGCTAGGTATGTGTTAGATAATGATTTCTTTAAATGGCTGAGAAAAGAATTGTGCTGAATAGAATAACTATTTCTGTCTGTGTATCTTTTTTGTAACTTAAGGTTTTGCCTAGAGGGGTTCTCTATGTTTTTGAATCTAATTACCCTGTAAGATATCTACCATCCTGATTTTACAGGGGGGATTTCTTTATTTCTATTTACTTCTATTTTTATTAAAAGTCTTCTTGTAAGAAACTGAATGCTTTTTCATTGTTCTCAGATCCAAGGGTTTGGGTCTGTGGTCACCTATGCAAATTGGTGAGGCTTTTTATCCAACATTTCCCAGGAAAGGGGGGGTGCAAGTGTTGGGAGGATTGTTCATTGTTCTTAAGATCCAAGGGTCTGGATCTGTAGTCACCTAGGCAAATTGGTGAGGCTTTTTACCAAACCTTGTCCAGGAAGTGGGGTGCAAGGTTTTGGGAAGTATTTTGGGGGGAAGGACACGTCCAAACAGCTCTTCCCCAGTAACCAGTATTAGTTTGGTGGTGGTAGCAGCCAGTCCAAGGACAACGGGTGGAATATTTTGTACCTTGGGGAAGTTTTGACCTAAGCTGGTAAAGATAAGCTTAGGAGGTTTTTCATGCAGGTCCCCACATCTGTACCCTAGAGTTCAGAGTGGGGGAGGAACCTTGACACATCTAGATGCTAAAAACCATAAACTCAACAGGGACACTGATACATACATTATACAATCAGAATACAGAACAATTTGTGTTATTTATTTCAGCAAAAGTTAATGCATTGTATTGCAGATGGTGCCTCTGTTATTATATAGTTTTAAATTACATGATACGTGCAGTACTAGTTCAGCAAAACACATGCTTCGCTCAGTGCACAGGATGGACAGTTAATGAAACAGAGTTCAAAGTAGAGAAGGGATGTTCTCTTGTGGTTAAATAGACACTGAATGAGGACACAGGAGAGATGGATTGTATTCCTGTGTCTGCCTTAGAACAAGACTATCATAATGCATAAACACATGGGTGCTGAATTAAGGTTGCCTGTGCAACTTTCTCACTGGCTTTTTCTAATTTTTTTGCATGGTTGACTCTTCATCCTTAACACAAATTAAAGGGGGGGCGGTTTGTATGTAATCATATCTTTTTCTCTCCTGCGTGGTTATTTGCAGAACGTCACACTTGTTTTCCTTTCCTGCTGTCCATGATTGTAAAATCTAGGTTCGGGCATACAATCATGCACACAATGACACTCTGAAAAAGATCACATGACTTAATTTCATTCTAAAAATTCCCTTAGGTTCCAGTAGAACAGTTGGGTCATGTGTTTGGAGCACTGTGAGGCTCAGATCCTCAGCTGGTGAAGTTAATGTAGCTATGGTGATTACACTAACTGAGGATCTGGCCTGAATTTCCAGATGGGTCCATAGCTTGGTTTTAATTATTTGTTCTGATCATGAGCAGAAGGGGCAAAATTATACTGTTTGTTCACATGCCTGACAAATATATTAGTGCAGTTTGGACTGTTGTGACAGTTCAGAGTGATATTACTGTGATCTTCAGCATGATCGCTAGTTATGTCGATAAAAACATATATCAGCATAACATAGGAAAGTTTTTTACATGAATAACTAAATTGAATGATTTAGATCAATGTTAAGCACAGATGCTAAATGATGTACCCCACTGTTCTGCAGCCAGTTTGACCATGTTCAAGTTACACTGCCATATTCATAGTAGTTACAGTGCATGGATGTCTCTATTTGGGGGTAATATTAGACTATATTTATAAAGTGGGTTGAATGAAAGGACATTCTGAATCTTTCATTAGCACTCCAGTAGATGTATGAGCCAGAACTGTAAAGTCCATGGTAGTGCTACATCACTCCACAAATTAAATGACTTTGAAAGGCCATATTATATTATAGGGTTCATTTCAAATATATTTAATTATGTTAAATTATTTATTGGTATTTAAAAAAATAACTTTTTTCCAGCTCTTGTTTTTCTTTCTAACTGCAAGGACTCTTGATGCTGCTACACCATGAAAGGAGTGGAATAAGACTGTGGGACTATCCTGTTGGTGTCTAGGATTAATTACAGCCTAGACGTCTAACTCTGCATACTTCCAGGGCTCTTCTTTTGCCAAGCAACAGCCCCTAGTATCCTATCTACCAGCCTATACTTTTTGGGGAAGCAGAAATTAAATGCTGCTTTTATCCTGACTTGAGATGCCAGTGGCTGATGTATCTCAACTGAAGATAAAACCACCCTTTTTAAAAATAAGGGTTAGATTCTGATCTTCGTTACAACAGTTTGAATCTGGAGTAACTCCACTATGGTCAGTAGTGATGCCCAGGATTTAGACTGATGTAACTTAGGTCAAAGTTCTTCCATTTAGACTGGTGTAATGGAGATCGGGCATTTAGAGCACAGCAGCACCATTCTAAATAGCTGAAGACGTAATCCTGCAAGTTTATATAGCCTCTGTTCATCCAGAGCCATGCTCATATCAATGAGGCTCTGCCTGTGTGTATGACTTTACAGATTTTTAGATATATTAAAATTCTACTTTGCTGTTCTCATGGAACCATGTCAGTATAAACAACACAGCAGAAGTAGAGAGATTTATAAATTATTATTTCTTTTCAGTGCAGCAAGTATAGTTGTAATGTAGTTATAATCAGAGCTGGTTGGCAAACTGAAATTGCAGTGAAAAATGGCAAAACAATTCAGCCCTTTTTCTGAGTTTTTTATTTTTTATCATTGGTGACCATCTCTAATGATGATTGTCATTTTTTAAAGTGTAACCCAGATAGTTAACTTTCTCACTGACAAGGTGTTCTACCAGTTAGCTACATAATTTCTGGGCTGTTCCTGTGAAATGTGTTTAAATATGAAATTGGGCAGGGTTCTTTGATGGTAATTCAGTTGTGTTTAGCAATCCGGTTACAGGAAAACGTGGTGGTGACGGATGACCCAGTTCAGGGCAACTGCACCTGTATTCCCCCTCTATGGTTTAGGTAGGACACTCACTCTCAGGCTTCCAGCTCCCCAGCAATTGCCTTTTGGAGTGAAGACCAGTGTTTCATGGCCATCTGACTGGGGTATTTTCATGCCATACAATTCCCTGTCTTCACTGTGTTACTCCCAGCACAGACAGGCTGCCCAAGCACACCTGCTTGCTTTCTCTTAAGCAAGGTTAAGAGTGTGACTGCCCACAGTTTATAGATGCAATCCAATTGATGCAAGCCTGTTGTTTATTTAAGGTAAAAACACTTCAGAGAAAACATACTAAAAACAATAAAAGAATCTACAGACATGCTATTAAGATTACCAGACACAACCCAAACCCTAACCTGGCGCTAGCAGGAGCAGCCCTTCAAAATTCCATGAAGGGGTTCTTTTCTGTGGTCCCAAGTTCACAACAGGCTCAGGTCAGAACTAACATCCAGCCTCATGGCCCTCAGTAGGGCAAGTTCCCCTACCCTTCTCTAAGAGTTGGGGCCCTCTATGGACGAGGAGTTCTGTCTGTTTGCTAGATCAGGAAGAAGGCCCTGTGTGAGTTTAAAACCAGGCTATTTATCAAAAAATCCTTTCTTTGTCTCTTGGTCCCTGGAGAATCCAATTTCAGCTAGTATATGCACACCTCTCCAGTGGGTGGCTTCAAAGGGCTGATAATGGAGGAAAAACATTAGAATCCTTCTACTAGAGAAGGTACATATAATTCCATAATAACACACACAAACAATTGCATTTGTAATCAAATGGAGCCAAAGCTAATGAACCCAATTCAGTAAGGTTTAACTTAATTCAATAAATTTTATCTTAATTCCATAAGGTTTGTCCATGGTATTACAGAATATTTTAAGTCTGTCACAGCAAGAACCAAAAAAGCATAGCCATAGAGCAGCAATTCTCATCTTTTCCAGACTACTGTACCCCTTTCAGGAGGCTGACTTGTCTTGGGTACCTCAAGTTTACACCTCACTTAAAACCTACTTGCTTGCAAAATCAGCCATAAAAATACAAAAGTGTCACAGCACTCTACTACTGAAAAATTGCTTACTTTCTCATTTTTACCATATAATTATAAAATAAATCATGACCCACTCAGGTTGAGAAACACTGATATAGTATATAGAGCAATATAAACAAGTAATTGTCTGTATGAAATTTTAGTTTGTACTGACTTTTTACTAGTGCTTTTCATGTAGCCAGTTGTAAAACTAGGCAACTATCTAGATTGGTTGATGTACCTCTTGGAAGATCTTTACGCACCACCCAGGGTATGTGTACCCTGGATTGAGAACCACTGCCATAGAATAATTACATTGTATTATACAATACAGCTACAGTATAAAGTGTGACCTTTGATTATGTCTATAACACAACTAGTGTGCTTGAAAATTGATAGGTAGAAAATGAGACAAGAATGCTGTTCTGTGATCTAATAAC
The DNA here is from genome assembly GCF_965140295.1 of Lepidochelys olivacea. NCBI lineage: Eukaryota > Metazoa > Chordata > Testudines > Cheloniidae > Lepidochelys > Lepidochelys olivacea. Next base: position 49,445,684 of record NC_140421.1, on the reverse strand, counting down.
ATGTTCAACCTGGGGTCTTCGTCTGTGACTCAGCTTTGTCCCCAAAGTGTTGACTGCTTGCACAAATAACAATGGAGGTGTGCAAAGGTAGAAGAGATGAAGACCAGGGATAGTAAGAGGAGCAAGGTACTTTTAATCAGATGAATCAAAAGCCAGTATCTGGCCTGGGCATTAGGAATTGCTTAAAGTACTGTACCCAAAACCCAGGCCAGGCATTGTGGGAACTAGACACAGTACTTTAGCCTATACATACTGGTATACTTTGGAAGTGAAAGCTAAGGCAGAAGAGACAAGTGCTGGGCTGACGAATGGGGTGCAATCCCACAGCTCCTCCAACTGCTCAATGAAGGCTACTGCTGGTCCCTAGCTGTAGCCTACAGAGGTCTCTTACACAGCTTCGTATGGAATGTTGAGGGGGATGGACCTGCTTGGTGGATTTCCTGACACCATCACTGCCTCCCTTCTTCAGCCTCTGCCCGCACATGCTCCTCTTCCTTGCACAGTGGAAATGCACTTACATCACATATTTATGGACATAAACATGTACCCATTGAGGGTGTTTCCATACATATAAATATGCTTTACAATATGTGGACACTATGGTGACATTGGCAACATTAACACAGTGTCTTTGCTGCTGTATGATAGTTTCTTGTCTTTATAATAACTTTAATGTCTTTTTTCTTTTTAATATTGTTTTTAAAGTCAGCTTTCATTAAAATAAATGATGGTACTTTTCCATTCATTTGAATGGCAGTTAATGTCAAAACAAAATTTGTTAGAATCTGTTTCACCTTGTAATGAGATTTGCAATGCTATATTTGCTGCATAACCAAGAACATTATGAAAATTAACTACTGCACCTGCTCAGTAGTTAATATTCGCTCTTGCCCAGAAATATCTAGCTCATTTCAAATGTTTTCCCTAAAACACCTAAAGGTTTGCTCCATTTTAAGTACAATCAACCAACAAAAGGTATTTATTTATTTTTAATTAGGTCATTTTTATTCTAAACTAACACATGGCAAGGACCCTGCTGAAATCAGGTCCCAATCATGTTTTGTGAAGCTCCAGTACTCAAAAGAGCTTAATGGATTTCAAACTTTTTTTGTTTAAATATTATGCATCCCTGCTGATATCTCATAAAGCCAAATTTTAGACTATTGAGATTTGAAACCACTGAGATAGTAAACCCTGAAAATCTGGTTTTATAATGGAAACACCAACTTGACCTTAACTCTAGTACTGCTACTAAAATAAACAATTGTATTTTGATGCTAATGAATCCCTTTTCTAAATGAGATGTCACCAAGCAGATGTTAAATCTCTGGAATATCAGAGCTAAAACAAGTCTTTATACATTTTAATCCCAAACCACGGTTACTTGCAGAACATAGAAGATTACATGGCATTTCTAAATAAATACATCTAATCCCCAGAGTCACTGAAATTTGTAAGACATTATGAGCAGTCTTATTAAATCTTCAGAAACAAACTTCTGTCTATGATTTTGCAGTGGCACACTGGGAAAGAAAATTCCTGGGAAGCAGTGGTGATGGGGGAGGAGGGTGATCTGTCTATAAAGAAAAGTGAATAGCTGTAGTAAGTATCGGAATAACAGAAAGCAACACACAACCATGTTTTGTCACTCATATCACTATGTCACCCCAGCTCAAATTATGAAGGTGATCGGTGTGGTATAAATACTTGGACTGGTTGATTGTCTGCCCCTATGTAACTGGGTTGCAAAGAGCACAAATAGCCCTGTGGCTCTGAGCAGGACACAGCCACAATATGGCTAGGGAGCACAGGCATTGTGCATGCCTGGGTCTGTCTTTGATGTGAGCCTCCCCATCTGGTAGGCTGGTTATGAACAGGAGTCCATTTTGCACCCTCTCTCAAGGTGGAAGAGTGCGCTTCCTAGAACACTTAAGTAAAACTGATTTATCTAGAATTCCTCCATCCTTCTTCAAAAGGCCTCTCTGCATCTCTTCCAGTGTGGGATATGCCACAGCTTTGCCCTCCAACTTCATATGCCAGTGATGGGGATTAGATAATCAATGGCTCTCTAACCTTGATTATTACAACTAACTTCCTTCTTTACGGCCTCTACCAGTCTCAGTTCTTCACAGCATGCAAAATGCCAGCATTCTTGCATGGACAAACAAGTGTGGTCACATCACCCCTATGTCCCTCCCACCCAAAAATTTTACTGTCTCATTCATTTCAAAGTCCTTGTTTTTAGAATCCTCCATGGGGTGTAGTAGCATCTGTACTCCCAAAAAAGCAGGGGTTGGTCAGTGAATCTGCATAGTGATGGATCTACTCAGGCTCCGTGAGAGCACAAAGAGGGGGAGTAAATTCGGGAGTTGAGAGGCTATTGAGAATGGTGTGACCTCAGATGTATGCATGTAGAGACTGTCAGCTGCAGGGTCTAGCTGTGTTTTGTAGCATGGAGAGGCAGTCTCAAAGATGCACAGGACCCAAACCATAAATCAGTGGGTTTGTAAATCAAAACCAGTACTTTCAATTAAACCTGGAAGTAAATTAGAAACCAGTGCTAAGTAAGGGACCAATCCTGTTAACACTTATGCGTGTTACTAACCCTCCCTGAAATGTGAATAAATTTACACGGGTGTACGTGTTCGCAGTTCAGTGGAACTCAGTTCAAGTCCCAGTACAGCATATTGTAGAAGGCAATTCTGGGGGTGACAAAAACATGCATGACTGTGGTGTGGTTCACACCCAAAACAAATAGACTACAACTTCCTTTTCAAGCACAAAACAGAGATTTGGGCCACAGCTGCCACATCGATAGATGCAGTACTATAGATTAAGAGGTGGAAAAATGACAGTATAGCAGATAGATATCAAGATATTTGGTTACATTAATATTTAGTTTGCCTAATTTTAGCTTATACCTTCCATCTAAGTCACCTAAGTCTACTTCCATGAAAAGTAATAGGACATCTCATTTTGTAGTGTAACATGCCAAAGTTGTCATTTATCAGCACAGAGCAAACCTGATTTTATGAAGGTCTTTGAAGACATTAGACTCTCTTTCTAAAATTGGGGTTCAGGTAATTAGATGTCTCCAGTTACAGTTTAGAGATATGTCTGGTTTATGTAAGGCCTGCTAATTGTGCAGCTCAATTGTTGTGAACTGTGGCTCAATTGTTAGCTCTGAAGGTAAGCTTTTGGGGAACTCCTCAGCTCCGCAGTACTGGAACTGAGGAGCTTGGCTATTGTAAAGCCTAGGAGAGCCATAGGAACTGAGCTTCACTCAATGCAGTCCCCAGGAACATAACCAATTTCCAGGTACATAAGTGTTTTGCTTAACCAGAGTTTGGTAAATTGCATTGAATAAAAATTACAACCAGCTCTAATTAATAAATCATGATTTTTGGTTGAAAAATAGCCTTTTTTATAAATCCCAAATTTTCATGAATTTTTGTTTGCTTTTCCAACAAAACTGAAAAATAGAAAATGTAGTCATTTTTTAAAAAATTCTGTCAGGTTTTGTTTGATTATTTTCCCCATTTCTCTCCTTTTTCCAGCCTCCCCTCTCTATGTTTTCAGGGCCAAAACTGAAAAAGAAAAGGAAGGGGTGTGAGGGAAGGAAAAAAGGAAGGAAAAGGGGAAAAATGTTAAAAGCAAATAAAATAAATCAGTAAAAGTGTCATGAAAAATTTCAAATAAAAAAAATTCTGTTCTGAAGTTTCTGAAGCAAAAATGCTTGGCTTTCCCCCCCCATTTTTGCATTTTTCATATTTTTCCATTTATTTTTTTATTCTCATCATTTTAACTTTTTAAAATATATTTGTTGAAACCTGATTGTCTTAAGTTAGATCAATATTGAATAAAAACTTTTTTCCATATTTGACCACACATTTTTTATTTTTTTTTAATTAACCAACTTAGATATTACAGAGTCCATTTCATGCTATTCATAACATTGCCTATGACAGGATATTCTTTGTTTTGAAATATTCTTTTGTTCTACATAAATCACTCCTTAATAACAGCAGGAATCTGAGATGTTCAGAGGAGAAGTTGTCACTAGCCCACAGATAACATGCATCCTTCACATGTTTAGGGACTGATCCTGCAAAAAAACATGCATGAGTAAATATAAAGTCATTCATAGGCATAAGTGTTTGGAGGGATGTGCCTTCAGTTATATATGAGCTATTGCAGTTGAGCATAAAAAGGAGCTATGTTTATATGATCCCAGTAAAACTTGTTTGGTTTTATTCTTACTCCTTCAGTAAAGGAAACATGATTAGCAGCAGAAATGAACAGGAGTGAGGGACTGTAGCATCTGTCTAAGCATAACTAGATTAGGAACAGTAGTCTCCACAAATTGGAGGGTTGTTGTAAGGCATGTCCGTTGAATAGAATTAGTTTTTGTTCAAATTAAATTATGCACATAAAGAATGATTATAAGGAAGCCCCAAGACTAAAAAAGATTAATTACAGGCCTATCATTAGAAGATTCTTTTGCATAATTCTATTAGTTTAATCAGATGTTCATTTTTCCCCCATATGTGGGGGAGCACATTTTACAAATTTTATGTAACTTAATACGCTGCCTTTTATTTGGCCTGTATATTACTTTGTTCTAGCTGTGTGCATGTGACAATATTGCAGAATTTTTAAAAAGGAAGATTGATTTATTTTAAACACTATGCAGAAGGCTTTTAAAAAAGAAGCAGCAATTTGCTGAATGAAGCAAAGGGCCTGATTCCCCATTGCCTTGCACCTGCAAAGACGCCTTGCTATGGTGCAGCTATTTACACCTGTACAAGTGTGCAAAGCTACCCCAGTTTGATTTTGGTACCCTCCCCACTTTCACCTTTAATGTCAAGTTACTCCTGGTTAATACTGTGTGTTTGTCTGTCACGATATAAGAGTTGCACAGTTGCTTCTTGTAGCTATTTCTGACTTCTTCCCTCTAAATAACACTAGAAGGCCTCCTGTTTGGCTGGCATAGCATAGTCCTTCCCCAAAGTGTTCTGTTCCAGGGATGCAGTAGTATAGTTCCTATTTTAGGACTAGTTGTCCTGTACAACAGAAAACTAGGCTCTGTCAGGGTTTTTGTCGGAAGTAATTTTCCACAAAGTCAGCTGCAGTATCTCAGCGGTGAGACTGACTGGATTTTGCCCAATAGGAAGGATGATTACTATTTCTATAGCACATGGAAGCATTTGGAGATGCAGCAAGTTGGCATATTCTTGTTACCAAAGATAAGAGTTAGACATGTTTCATATACTATTCATACATCCCACTGAAGATGGTACTTCTCAGTGTAAGATTACAACACGGTAAGATACTGGACAGAGGTATTTGTAAAGAAGCAAGATATTACAAAGAGATTGCCATAGAAAAACCCATGAGGAAATTAATAATTCTGTATTCAGTGCAGAATTGGATGGTGGGCAGCAAATAATATATATATAGGCCACTCGTTGATCAAAGAGGATAAAATGAAATATCCTCAGCACTTAATGAGGCAGGAGGCCTTTGGAAAAATAGTATGTGATCATGTAAGTAAAGAATGTATCATAATGCGTATGTGCAAGGGGGATGAATCAAGGTTGCAAATGCAACCTTAATTTATGCTTTTCCTAACTTTTACAACCTTAAGGGGTGGGGGTTAACATTTTTAAAAAGTAATTATAAAGTGACTGCAGTTAGAGTCAGATCCAGCTCCCTGCTCAACGGCTCCCAGCACAAGGGTGATTGTTCAGAGGGCTGGAAGGGGGTCTTTTGGCTAGAGTAGAGGTTGGCCAGAGCCAGAGGATCACCACCTCTATAGATACTCCAGTCTTTTTTTACCCTGCTGGGAGCCATATTACCAACAAAAATTTTCCTGATAAAATATGCAGTATAATCAAAATCAGAAATTGTCATGGGAAAATGCCTATTTCAAGTACATTATTGGATTTTCAATGGGAAAAATCAAAACAAAATATTTCAATTTGAACTGACACCTAGAAATGAAGTAGGTTTTGATTGAAATTTTTCATTTTGACATTCCCAAACAAAACGTTTTTAGAAGGCCTCATTTCAAAGCATTTTTGATATTTCATCCCATTTCAAGGTGAAAGCATGTGTCAAGATATTGGAATTTCCTGCAGAATTAAGGTAGGGAATTTCAACAGGACTTGTGCACAAAACTCTTTCAGAATCCCAAAATCCCAGCTAAAATCTATAGGACCAAATACCTTTCTCCTGCTTCAAAGTTTAATACCGGTAATTAGACTTGGTATAGGGGTTCCACCCTATACAGCAGGGTCATTTCCTATGCTGTAGCAGATGGCACCCTGCAGAGTACCGCTCTGCAGAAAAGAGGGGTCCTGACACTCCACTGCAGGTTTCTCCTGTCCTCCCATCTGCTAACACACACACGCAGCTGAACCTTCCTGGTTCCACTGCCTATTAGACCTTAGGCACTTACAGTGGGAGGGAGCAAAATTTGGCTCTGAGACAGTATGACAGGATTAATTAAACTATAGTAATAAATCTATGTGTTCAAGTGATTTGTGAGAGTGCAGGGCAGATGCCTATAACTCAAGCAGGCTAAAGCCACAGGTCTCCAGTTCTTGAAATTACAAAGATTTCCTGGGTAGTAAAGTAATAACTGATTCCTGTTAGCTCAGGGGCAGTTAATTTCCTGAGTACACTCTAATATTAAAAAAAAAATCAGCTCACTTTCTATATTCTTAAGTATGTTTAGAAAACTCACCTTGTTATTTATGGAACCTGGGGGCTTTACTGTGACATTCCAAATTGAAACTGGAGGTTCATGTTCCGAGGGGTACGGGAGAACAGCATTTAATCTGTTACTAGTCCCAACAATAAAATTGAACAGATCCTCTTTTGCCATCTCATCACCCTTCACAGTCAACACAGAAAGAACGCTCTGCTTCCCAAATTTGTTCAGGGTATAAAACCTATTTAAGACATTGTCATAAATATAAAGGGGAGGATAAACACCTTTAAAATCCCTCCTGGCCAGAGGAAAAACCCTTTCACCTGTAAAGGGTTAAGAAGCTAGGATAACCTCGCTGGCACCTGACCAAAATGACCAATGAGGAGACAAGATACTTTCAAAGCTGGGGGCGGGAGGGAACAAAGGGTCTGTCTGTCTGTGTGATGCTTTTGCCAGGAACAGAAAAGGAATGGAGTCTTAGAATTTAGTAAGTAATCTAGCTAGATATGCATTAGATTCTGATTTGTTTAAATGGTTGATAAAATAAGCTGTGCTGAATGGAATGTATATTCCTGTTTTTTGTGTCTTTTTGTAACTTAAGGTTTTGCCTAGAGGGATTCTCCGTGTTTTGAATCTGATTACCCTGTAAGGTATTTACCATCCTGATTTTACAGAGGTGATTCTTTTACCTTTTCTTCAATTAAAATTCTTCTTTTAAGAACCTGATTGCTTTTTCATTGTTCTTAAGATCCAACGGTTTGGGTCTGTGTTCACTTATGCAAATTGGTGAGGATTTTTATCAAGCCTTCCCCAGGAAAGAGGGTGTAGGGTTTGGGGGAGATTTTTGGGGCAAAGACGTTTCCAAGCGGGCTCTTCCCTGTTATATATTTGTTAGACGCTTGGTGGTGGCAGCAATAAAGTCCGAGGGCAAAAGGTAAAATAGTTTGTACCTTGGGGAAGTTTTAACCTAAGATGGTAAAAATAAGCTTAGGGGGGTTTTCATGCAGGTCCCCTCATCTGTACCTTAGAGTTCAGAGTGGGGAAGGAACCTTGACAGACATAGCAATACATTTACTGTTATTTGACAGTTCGAATTGTGGGTTCTTTTTTGTTTTGTGTTATTTGTTTGGGACTAAAAAGAAACTTGTAAATACACTGATAAAATGAAGGGTTAAAAGCCAAACAGAAATAAAAGTTGTACTTCTCTTCTAGAAAGATACCTTCACATTTTTTCCTACTCCTTTGCAGTCTGACAATCTAAAACAAGTCTATTATAATTAATTCTAATGAGATGAAATTATCTGTTCTATGGGGAACTATTTTGCTTATATATGGTTTAAAGTCAAGTCAAAAAAATGACATGCCCTAAAACTACTCTCATCCAGCTCCTCAATATGCATTTTCTTCTTCACATCAGAGACTCTGTTGCAAAATAACAGATCATGAGACTTCTTATTTTATTGTATGTAAATGTAGGAACCTATTCTGTCTTGTTTTGCTACGACAGGGGTAGCTAGCCATCCTGCCGATGGTATTCTGGTTAACTAACAGTCTGCTCTTAGATGCATGCAAATACCATCTATGTGGCTGGGTGTACAATTTCCTCATATTGCTGAGGAATCTTCAGTTGTGTGTGTCCCATTCTGCTGCTTTTGCTGGATGGAGACATAGGACTGGTCTATGAGTTGAAGGTCTTTGGTAGGAAGCAAAGCTAAGCAAGAGGCAAGGGTCCTCTGTGTGGTTGTCCCTGGCCTCCTTCAATTCCTTTTGGTCCACAGGTGCTTGGAGAAGAATTAACACTCATTCATCATTTTTTCTGAATGATCCTAACAAAACTCTGCAAGAGAATCCGTACAGAGGCTTCCTCCTCCAAAAATCCCTTGTCATGGGTATTTCCATGATATTCCATAGGAACATCTTGAGCCCAGTCTGATTTATCATCTGTTTACCACTATCAAGGCACACAATGCTCTTCCTAAAATACAGTCTCATTTTTTCTGCCTTCCTGCACCTAACTAATGTTATGATCCAACTGATCTAACTTGGACTAACTTGAAGGGGAAAGGAGTCCAGGAGAGCTGGCTGTATTTCAAGGAATCCCTGTTGAGGTTACAGGGACAAACCATCCCGATGAGTCGAAAGAATAGTAAATATGGCAGGTGACCAGCTTGGCTTAATAGTGAAATCCTAGCGGATCTTAAACATAAAAAAGAAGCTTACAAGAAGTGTAAGGTTGGACATATGACCAGGGAAGAGTACAAAAATATTGCTCGGGCATGTAGGAATGAAATCAGGAGGGCCAAATCTCACCTGGAGCTGCAGCTAGCGAGAGATGTCAAGAGTAACAAGAAGAGTTTCTTCAGGTATGTTGGCAACAAGAAGAAAGCCAAGGAAAGTGTGGGCCCCTTACTGAATGAGGGAGGCAACCTAGTGACAGAGGATGTGGAAAAAGCTAATGTACTCAATGCTTTTTTTGCCTCTGTCTTCACTAACAAGGTCAGCTCCCAGACTGCTGCGCTGGGCATCACAAAATGGGGAAGAGATGGCCAGCCCTCTGTGGAGATAGAGGTGGTTAGGGACTATTTAGAAAAGCTGGATGTGCACAAGTCCATGGGGCCGGACGAGTTGCATCCGAGAGTGCTGAAGGAATTGGCGGCTGTGATTGCAGAGCCATTGGCCATTATCTTTGAAAACTCGTGGCGAACCGGGGAAGTCCCGGATGACTGGAAAAAGGCTAATGTAGTGCCAATCTTTAAAAAAGGGAAGAAGGAGGATCCTGGGAACTACAGGCCAGTCAGCCTCACCTCAGTCCCTGGAAAAATCATGGAGCAGGTCCTCAAAGAATCAATCCTGAAGCACTTGCATGAGAGGAAGGTGATCAGGAACAGCCAGCATGGATTCACCAAGGGAAGGTCATGCCTGACTAATCTAATCGCCTTTTATGATGAGATTACTGGTTCTGTGGATGAAGGGAAAGCAGTGGATGTATTGTTTCTTGACTTTAGCAAAGCTTTTGACAGGGTCTCCCACAGTATTCTTGTCAGCAAGTTAAGGAAGTATGGGCTGGATGAATGCATTATAAGGTGGGTAGAAAGCTGGCTAGATTGTCGGGCTCAACAGGTAGTGATCAATGGCTCCATGTCTAGTTGGCAGCCGGTATCAAGTGGAGTGCCCCAAGGGTCGTTCCTGGGGCCGGTTTTGTTCAATATCTTCATAAATGATCTGGAGGATGGTGTGGATTGCACTCTCAGCAAATTTGCGGATGATACTAAACTGGGAGGAGTGGTAGATACGCTGGAGGGGAGGGATAGGATACAGAAGGACCTAGACAAATTGGAGGATTGGGCCAAAAGAAATCTGATGAGGTTCAATAAGGATAAGTGCAGGGTCCTGCACTTAGGATGGAAGAATCCAATGCACCGCTACAGACTAGGGACCGAATGGCTAGGCAGCAGTTCTGCAGAAAAGGACCTAGGGGTGACAGTGGACGAGAAGCTGGATATGAGTCAGCAGTGTGCCCTTGTTGCCAAGAAGGCCAATGTCATTTTGGGATGTATAAGTAGGGGCATAGCGAGCAGATCGAGGGACGTGATCGTTCCCCTCTATTCGACATTGGTGAGGCCTCATCTGGAGTACTGTGTCCAGTTTTGGGCCCCACACTACAAGGATGTGGATAAATTGGAGAGAGTCCAGCGAAGGGCAACAAAAATGATTAGGGGTCTAGAACACATGACTTATGAGGAGAGGCTGAGGGAGCTGGGATTGTTTAGCCTGCAGAAGAGAAGAATGAGGGGGGATTTGATAGCTGCTTTCAACTACCTGAAAGGGAGTTCCAAAGAGGATGGCTCTAGACTGTTCTCAATGGTAGCAGATGACAGAACGAGGAGTAATGGTCTCAAGTTGCAGTGGGGGAGGTTTAGATTGGATATTAGGAAAAACTTTTTCACTAAGAGGGTGGTGAAACACTGGAATGCGTTACCTAGGGAGGTGGTAGAATCTCCTTCCTTAGAGGTTTTTAAGGTCAGGCTTGACAAAGCCCTGGCTGGGATGATTTAACTGGGAATTGGTCCTGCTTCGAGCAGGGGGTTGGACTAGATGACCTTCAGGGGTCCCTTCCAACCCTGATATTCTATGATTCTATGATTCTATGATCCTGAGTCTCTGCTACACCTGCCTGCAGCTTTTTGCTTTCAGCCTGAACCTAGGTCTTCCAATGAGCACGAAATCTTATGGGATGTATTTTACACTGGGGAATTGCTGGGAGAAATAGGAATCTACCAATCTAAGAGATCCCAGGCTTTTTTTTAAGTAGGTATCTGGTGTAATGAAATGTTGTTTGGTTGCTAGATTTCAAAATATGCTGTGAAAAGTTCCAGACAAAGTGTGGTTCCTCAGAAACAAGACAGATATAGCTGTAATTCAAGCTGTGCAGAAGCCTGTTTGTGTCTGTAATTTATTATCATTATTATTTATTATTTGCATTACTGTAGCACTTAGGAGCTCTAATGTTTTCTTTAAAAACGCCCCCTGTTTAAAGCAGACTGTGATTCCATATATGATAACACCAGGTTCCCAGAACAGATATCATAGTGGGGCATGGATCACTGTCTCCACTGAAATACCTCTGGTAACAGATTAAAATGATATGGACTCATATCTGAGCCTTGTGTGCCAACATGTTAAGATTTTCCTTTCCCTAATATTATGTTCCAGTTTAGTCACTGCTTTCTGATTTGAATCAAGCTTTTGCCATGTCTAGCATTCCGTTTAGTCAAATGATTAAAACAATTTTCCAGGTATCAACTACATTAAAGATCAGATTTTTCAAAAGAGTCTGACTCCCATTTAGGCACTCAAGTGGCACATTTTTGAATGTACTCAATGTACGCCTTAATCCAGCAAAGCACTTAAGCACATGTTACTGTTGGGGGAATGCTGCACCACTGGGCGACGGAGAATTTGTGCAAAATTAGTGTCCAGAATTTCCACACACTCCTCTCCCCCCCGCCCCAGAAATGGGCTGCAGAGCTACTGGCTGCCACTAGGGGCAGCTAGACCCCGCAGAGCCCAGCTACGCAGCTCACAAATAGAAGGAGGGAGGGAGAAGGGGAGGGGGAGCTGGGGAAGGTTCTCCAGGGAGCTGCAGTTCCCAGCACACCCTGAAGGCAGGAGGGAGCTTGCAGCCTGTTTCTCCCTGTAGACCCTAGGCCAGGGGTGTGCAAACTTTTTGGCCTGAGGGCCACGTCGGGGTGGGGAAATTGCTTGCAGGGCCATGAATGTAGGGCTGGGGCAGAGGGTTGGGGTGTGGGAGGGAGTGTGGGTATGGGGAGGGGTGTGGTGTGCAGGAAGGGGCTCAGGTAAAGAGGTTGGGGCACAGGAGGGGTGCGGGGTGTACAAGGCAGCTCAGGGAAGAGGGTTGGGGTGCAGGAGGGGATGCACAGTGCGGGAGGGGGCTCAGGGCAGTGATTCAGGGAGGAGTGCAGGGTGCAGCAGGGGGCTCAGGGCAGGGGGTTGGGATGCAGGAGGGGTGTGGCTGGGGTTGGGGTGCAGGGTGTGGTGGGGGCTCCGGGCAGGGAGTTGGGGTGCAGGAGGGGTTTGGGGTATGGGCTCTGGCCCGGCACTACTTTCCTGGAGTAGCTCTAGGGTGATAGCGATGCACACCGAGGCTGCTCCAGGAAGTGGCCGGCACCACGTCCCTGCAGCTCCCGTGCATCTGTGCGTACCTCCCTAGAAGATCCCATTGGTGGCGGTTCCCTGTTCCTTGCTAATGGGAGCTTCGGGGGAGGTATCCACAGGCAACAGCAGTGCGCAGAGCCCTCAGCCCCTTTTCCCCCAGGGGCCGCAGGGACGTGGTGCCGGATGCTTCCCAGAGCAGTGCGGGGCCCGCGCGCCACGGGGGTGGCAAATCCGTGAGCTGGATCCAAAGCCCTGAGGGGCCAGATCTGGCCTGTGGACAGTAGTTTGCCCATCTCTGCCCTAGGCTCTGAGGTGTAAGGGATGCGGGTGTCTCAGGGGGGCGAGAGGGGGGTGATAGGAGGTGCAGGTGTCTCACCCCCCCTGGCTGGGCTCTAGAGGGGAGGAGGCAAAGAAACAGGAACTGGATTGTTGTAGGGGTTTCTTTAACACTCTACTCCTGGGAGAAATGTTTTGTGTCTGTATTGTTACAGACCGTTGCTGACAGGTATTTTGAAATAAATTACCAAAATTGAAATTTGTGTGATTATATAGTGTTTTGACAAATAAAATATGCTGAATTTTAAAATATTGTGCACAGAATTTTTAATTTTTTGGCAAAGAATTCCCTCAGGAGTAACATGTTTAGTTTTAAGCACAAATGTAGTCCCATTAACTTCAGTGGCCCTGCTCATGTGCTGAAGTGCTTTGCTGCATTAGGGACTAGATCTCAAAGTGCTTTACAAACAGCCAGATTCTGATGCCTTTACTTACTTTGAGCAGTACCATTGAAATCAATAAGACTATTTGAGAAATAAGTGGCAGAGCCAGCTATAGAATTCAGGTCTTTATTCCCAGTCTGGTGCCCTAGCCACTGGGTTTTGTCACTATTCCAATATATTTAGACCAGTAAGTTTTTAGTTTTTAGCATTTCTTTCTGACTTTTTTTCAAGCACAATTATTTTGTTCTAAAACTTCAAATTCAAATATATAACTATCTCTACACCCACTCGTATTTGAAAGAGTACATTTTAGCTTCAAGTCTAAATAGGAATTTTTAAAAAGGCAAAACTTTTAAGACACTGAAATAAAAAGTATCCTATCTGAATGTTTTAACACTTCTCTCAAGATTTTTCAGTTTACTAATACATGTCTTTAAGTACTTTCTTTGATCAGATGTTCAAATGATAAATGTATCAAAATAAAATTAGCTGAAAAATAAAATTTTAGTTAGTTGAAATGTTGGTAAAAGCATGGGCATTTAAGAAATTGTGAGTCTGTTTAACAGAGAAGGATAATACAAAATACATCTCATCTAATTAGATGAGATATTAAAGATTTAGGTTTTACACAGACTTTAAGACCAGAAGGGACATTGTTCTCTAGTCTGAGAAGGTGATTTCAGGTGTTAAAGAATTTTTCTTCTTCATCCTCTGATAGTATTGGTAACTGAGAATCTCTTGGGGTTATTATTGCTTTTTAGGAACATATAGGTTAACGGTGGCCAATTTTAATCCCCATTCACTTCTATTATCGACAAGAGAGAAAAATCAATTTAAATTATTCGTTGATGTTCAAATCCATATACTTTTCCCACCTTCATTTTCTGTTGCTTCATGTTATTCAAACCAACAAAAATAAAATTATATTCAAGATGCAAATGTGAGTCAGTGACCTTGTTCTGCATGTGAACTTTTCCATATGTTTTCAGCACTTCTGAGATCTACGGCTGGAGCAGGCAGAAAGTTTTGGGTGTCTCTGTCGTTGTGGGGCGTATACCACATTTTTGCCATTGTGAGCTTACTGGAGGATTGGCAATGAGCTTCAACACTTGGTGTGCTCTCATTTGCTAGAGTTCAGAGATCTGAGGACCAACTTCTTGATTCTCATCCATAGGAAACAATATTAAAAGCCTTAGCAAGCTGCTGTTTGGGCGGGTAGTTGTCATGCTTGTGATTCAATAGGTTACTTTTAATTAGTTAAAATGTCATTTTTTAAAATTTCAGGGGCAATTTTGTACAGCAGGGACGTGGACAAAACAGATAGCATCTCTGTCAAGTTTAATGAGTTCTTTACACCTGAGTGACAGCCTAACAATTCTTTCAAAGGGAGGTCAAGGTTAGTTTGGCACATACTGGCCAGCAGAAGTGAACAGCAATCTGAAACATAAATGTCAGGATGAAATCTGAGTAATTTAAAAAGAATGCAGTGCTGAGATAGGCTTTACTCCCTTCTCTGGTACCATCAACATTTGAAACCTGTCATAATGAGGAATGCATCGCTAATATCCACGGACATTCACTCTGCTTCCAACGTGGATAAGAAGATGATAGCCAATAAATTTTCAGTAAAAGAGACATCTTCAACTTAATATCTCACTACTGTCTGATTTATTTTTAACATGTTATTGTATAAAATAATACACCCACACATAAAATACAATAAGTGAAAGATTAGAGAAAATGTATTTTGGTCTATTTTTTCCTGTTGACTTATTTCGTGCCTCTGACAGTACTTGGGTGGGATTTTTAATGTTATCAATATGGCATGTATCGTTGTTTTCAACAGGAGTAGACTTAGGCTAGCATAGTGGGCTTTTGGAAATCCTACATTTTGTGTACTTAGTACACAAACTTAGTTTCCCTTGCATAGTCACTTAAGACCTGATATGGCAATGAGCTTGATGTAGGCAGACTCCTATGCCCATTTCAAACTCAGGCAGATTTCCTTGCATGATTAGAGCCTTAGTCAGTTTCCTCTGTTTGTATGCCTCTTTCACACAGCAAAAAGAGAGAGAGAAGCATGTTTGAAAATAAGAAAATGTGATTGTGAAACTTCAAAATTTGGCTGGAGAATTTGTAACTACTGCCTAAAACTACTTCTGTTTTGTTTTTTAATTATTTTAAATTGATGGTCCCTTTAGAATAATATAGAACACATCAGCATTGAGAAGCTCTGCTCATTCACTCTCACAAGGTAAATAATATTTTTTTGGTGGGTGAATAAAATATTGTTTGTTATTTCATTATTATCATTATCATGATACAAGGACAGGTAAATAGATTTTGTGCCTGAGTGCACAAACTGGAAACTTGCAGTGCTTTGTATGACTCCCAGATCATTTTGCAAAACCAACTATACAAATTTAATAGCTTAGAAATGCCTTTAAGGCCTCCCTACTAAATATTTCTCTTAAATCAGATGTTAGGGAGCAGACAGAAACATGTTTTTCTATGACCCTGATTAAAGCAGTTATCTAGAGCCTGCTTTTGTACACCAGTTAAAGATATACTAATGAAGCAATGTTAAGCAGTCAAAGACCGCCTCATCTTAACAAATTTGTAATCTGTTCCATTTTTCCTATTATGGCTGCTGTTCTTAGATTCCATGAGCACTGCATATTAGTGCCAGGCAGATGTGTGGAACCAGCTCCTAGAAATTCAGTGATAAAGGGGAAATTGCATTGATGAAAGTCCTGACCTTGAATTCTTTACAAATCACTGAACTCAACAGGAGTTTGGATGCACAAGGAATGCAAGATCAGACCCTAGTTATGATAACTGAAGCTTATGTGGAATCTCATTGAAAACTTTAATGTAAGGTGAGGGGCTGCATATAAGCACAGGAATCTGCCCACCCATATGAGTTTGCAGCATCAGGCATGTGGATGATTTAAATAGTAATTGTATTTAAATCTATAATATACAATATTAAAAGTCTTTTACATATAGGTAAAGACCAGCTTTATAACTGCATTAGTCTATCAGTATAAGCTGCCCTTGAAATGTTTCCCAGAAGTAGCTATACTTTGGTGCGATGATGATTATTCTTTTACAAAAATGCAATATACCTTGCAATGCAATATCATATAACTTGCAAACAACTTTGTTGTACATTCCACTAGGGCTACATTCTCTGGGTTCTACTCTACATACTCAGACTATCAAGATGGCAACTTTCGGTCTGGCTGTTAATATCTATTAAGGATTAAATATAAAAATATTGAGAAAACTGTTCTTTGTAGTCAGATGTAGTTATTGAAATACATCCTGGTACTTCACAGCTTTCCTTAAAGGAGGACTGCCTATAACTGAAAGACGAGATTTCATTAAAATAGGATGGCAGGAATGTCTCTTCATTGCCAACCAGCTAGTGGTTTCCTAATTATCTAAGGTTTCAGAGTAACAGCCATGTTAGTCTGTATTCACAAAATTATTTTAAATTAAAATTAAAAAAATTTGCTAATTATCTAAATGACTCTAGCCACAATTATCTGGCTGCATGTCAGTTGCACTCCCCTCCCAGAGTTTGATTCTGTTCCCACTGAAGTCAAGGCAAAGATACCACTGTGTTCAGCAAAGTATGGTTGACCCCCTTTTGTCCCTTCTGGATCCCCCCCCCCACACACACTTTCCCGTACAAATGAGGTTGATTAGCCCTATGTTTTTTCCCTAACAAATGTAAGACTGATTGAGGTTATGCCTTAGTAGGATGACAGGAAGAGACTGACTGCTGGGTATGCTGTTTTGAAGGCAGAGTATACACAAGGTATCTGATGACCAGAAATAAATTGCCATCGTAACCCACTGCGTTGAAGTTAATGGGACAGCATGTACATTAGCAGCCTGGTCATGTTTACCTTTCCTGCTTATCAAAGGTGGATTTGATTAAAATGTCCCTTTAACATAGAACAGCTGTTGTAATTCACTTTAAAATGTCAGGGTTGATGAGAACGTTGTGGTATTTAGGTACTTCATAATGTTATTTCACTGGTATGAAATGTAGGCTGTATCTAAGCATTGCTTTAAAATTTTAGCAAAAGGAAATTAAACAATTGCAGATCAAGGCTGTCTTTATAGGCTACCAAAATTCATAGTTAGTAGCCCAATTATCCTAGATAGGAGCACAAAAGTTCACAACAAATCAAAAAGTGTGACTTTGAAGCCTGACTAACCAATTAGGAGCTTTGTAAAACACATCTGTGGATGCTTTAGTTTCAATGTTTCATTGATTTTACATTATGTCAAGAACTGATCAAAATCTGTGATATCTCTGTAAGGTAATTTTGGTTTTGATCTTGAAATAAGATCAGTCTTGTTAAAATTCAATTACTCTATATTACATATTTGAGTAGAATGCTGGCTTTCATTTTAATTCAACGATGGTTGCCCCCCACCTCCAAAAGTGAGTTTAAAACTAATAAAAGTTGTTGGACTGAAAGTGCTAGAGAATGAAATCCTCTATGAAAACAGGTACAACTTAGGCAGTGATGCAAACTGCCCAAATATTATCATATTAAATCTTATTCCTTAGGGACAGTGTCAAGGAATGGAGGAAAATTCATTCCATACTTGGCTTCTCTGCTGAATCTGGACCTGATCCAGTGTTCGCTGATCAGTCGAAAAACTCCCAGTGTCTTTGGATAAGAGTATCTGTCTATGAAGATAGAATTTTATGCTAATTTTTGTGATATGGACATATCTGAACTGATACTATAAATTCACTTCATATAGTTCACCAACTACATGATAGTTGGTACAGACTTTTGATCACTTTCGATTTGGATCCAATCCTAACTACACTCAACCACTAGTGAGTTCAATATGTTGATGGCACTCAGTGAGTTGAAAGCATTCAGTACTCTTGCAGTTTGCAAGGGCTAAGAAACTGATGGACAGATCTCCACAGCATAGAGGAGTCCTCAGCCAGAGTACAGCCATCATATCTCACTCCCTCCTGGCCTTGCTGCTGGGGACAGACTGGTGTGGTAAGGAGTATGAATGGAGTGCTGTTGAACTCTGGCCATTTTCAGCTGACAGAGAGTTCTTCAGGGACCATTACCGGTGGGTGTAGTTGAGTGCAGATCTGAGGCTGTTCCAATGAATGGTGGGGCAGAGACCAAGATGTAGAGCTGGCCTGATTATCAGGGAGCCACAGCCAGCTCCTTTATATCTCTAAGCTGAGTGGAGATTGGACATAGCAGGGAATTTGGCCCTTAGTATCTGATTAAACCCTAGCCATTTGACATTGTAGTACTGTTACAAATTTGCTATTTTACTCCTATTGTGTAAAAATAAAGGTTTCCCAATAAATCTTGTTTGCTTCTGCTACTTATTCTTCATTTCAAATCAGAGCACCATGAGAAGGCATGACTAGCTTGAACTCAAAGGAAGTTGCACTTTCCTACACGAAGGCTGAATTTGGTCTATCTTATTATTTTCTATTTATGATGTCAGCCACGTGACTTCTTTGGAAACGCGAGAATGTCACAAGCGATGTCTGTTCATGGACTCCAGGATAAAGAGCTGGGCATTGAATCGAACAACAGAAAGTATCCTGTATTTATGCAAATATTTTTTAATGATACGGCTCAAAGGTGGAAAAATACACACACCTGATATACTAGTAGTATTTGTTCCTACATGGGATGCTTTCCCAGTTTTCCATGAGACATGACTAGCTCTTTCAGACAGTGAGCACTGTAAACAAAACAAACACTGAGGGCCAAATTCTCCATTGTGTTCTGGGCCTTTGTGCTGTTCCAGTAGTATAGAGGGGATGTAATACTATCAATTCCGGCCACTAGGGAATACTGCTGGAGAAGCAGAATTCCTGGGGTTCTTCACTATCTCTCAAGAATCCTCAATGTGCAGTGTGTCCTGAGGCTTGCACTGGGGAGAAATGGGAGTAGCCAGAGCTCGGTTACTCTCTCACTACTTTTGACTGACTTTGAGTCATTGGCAGGTCAGTGTAAGTTAGAGTAGATCTTGTCCTCAAAAGTGACTACCATTTACAAATGGCAGAATATGTTTCCTGCTCTCTTGTTAAATACCATTTAAATGCACAAGCATTATATGAAAACTAACAAAGCAATATGAAAGTAAATTTAGATGTAATAACATTTTACTGCTAATCTTTTAGATACTACACCTGGATTTACTGCACACTGTGTGGTGTATACTACCTCTGGCTGTGATCTTGTGACATTTCATAAGCCACCTAGGGTTCTGTCTGGTTAGTTGCTTGTACAAGGAAACTAGACCAATAAAGAAAGCAATGCTTGTGTTTCAGTAGGTTTAGTGGTAGTATTTCATATATAGAGAGAGCCATATGGTTCTTTTCTGAAGTAAAATAAGATGCACCCTTGGACTTTAAAAGGTTAAGGGTTTGTCTACACTGGCAAGTTTCTCTGAAGTAAAGCACCTTTTTGTGCTCAAACTGCAGAAGTGTACACACTGCCAAGCCACTTTCTGCGCAGAAACTCCTCAGTTGCAGCTCTGCAAAAAAAACCACGTCGACAAGAGTCGTAAGGCTATTTGCACAAAGACTCTGGCGCTCCGTTGCCGTGTGAACACTTGATTGCTTTCTGCGCTGTAATTGGCCTCGGGAGCTGTCCCATAGTGCCTCAAGTGACTGCTCTGCTCATTGTTTTGAACTTGGCTGGAGTCATGCGCCCCTCCCCTTTCAAAGCACCATTTCTGACAGCTGTTGTGTGCTGTGCTGATCTGCTCTGGGACACAATGCAAACCATTAATGTGGAATGCTTGTGTTGTTGAACACAGAGGTGTGTGTGTGTGTGTCTGTGTGTGTGTGAGAGAGAGAGAGAGAGATTGCTGTGCAGAGAGTGCAGGGAGGGAGGTGGGGGCTGATGTCGGGGTATCCCCCTCCCCGCCTCAGGACTGGTTGCTTCCTGCCACTGTCTGAACTTAAAAGACAGCATGCTGACACACTCTCTTTCCCCCAGAACACACTGTCTCCCCCCCCGCACACACACTTCCTGTCGCACACACTCTCTCCCCCCTCCTTCAGTTGAAAAGCAGTGGCAATGTAGTAGGATGCCCATGGAACAATGGGGTTTGTTGGACGCCGTGCCTGCCCCAGGAGGCATTGCAAACCCTTCCCAAAGCGCCCTGTGGCCAGCTGCGCAGTGGGAGAGCTACCAGTGTGCCCGGCTGTCTTTGGTGTTGCAAGAGCTGCTAATGTGGATGTGCTCCAGCGTCCCAAGGAGCACAGTGTGGACACGCAACAGCGGTTTAATTCCAGCGTTTTAATAAAAGTGGTAGAGCTTGTGGCGCAGAAACTTGCCAGTGTGGACGTACTCTAGCACAAAATTCAAGAGCACCTGTTAAAACATTATTTGGTCCCATCTGCTCTGGAAGACCAGACACCATTGGGGTAGGACTGTGTTTTACCCACAGTGCTCAACGCTGCAGAAAGAACCTAAAACTCAGAAAAGAATTGTTTGCAATAAGGTCACTAATACGTTTCTGGTTTTCAAATGTACTGGCAGCAAAAGCAGTCCAGCATTGGGAATCATACTAACTTTTTTTTCATGATCACTCAATCCAGGTTATACTGGCAATTCTTATATAGACAGAACACGTTTTGCCCCCCAGTGCTACAATGTAATATGAAATACTTGATGCACCTGTAGCAAACAACTTAAAATTCAGACCTTTTTAACATAAACTTTATTAAAATTTACGAAGCAGGAATTTAAAAATAGGGCTAACTGTGAAAACTTTTTTTAGTATGCATTCACAAATAATTATTGTTAAGCCATAAAGATGCTGGATTAGTTTATTTTACTCATTGTTCTCCTATAAATAAAATTGGCATTCCTTTCATTATCTGATATGAGTTGTGTCTGTACTTGTATAAATATAAGAACATAAGAATGGCCATACTGGGTCAGACCAATGGTCCATTGAGCCCAGTAACCTGTCTTCTGACAGTAGTTGATGCCAGATGCTTCAGAAGGAATGAACAGAACAGGGCAACTTATCGAGTGATCCATCCCCTGTCATCCAGTCCCAGCTTCTGGCAATTAGAGGTTATGGGGCACCCAAAGCATGGGGTTGCATCCCTGATCATCTTGGCTAATACCCATTTATGAACCTACCATCCATGGACTTATCTAATTCTTTCATGAACCCAGTTATACTTTTCGCCTTCACAACATCCCCTGGCAAGGAATTTCGCAGGTTGAGTGTGTGTTGTGTGAAGAAGTATTTCCTTTTGTTTGTTTTAAACCTGCTGCCTATTAATTTAATTGGGTGACCCCCGATTCTTGTGTTATGTGAACGGGTAAATAACACTCCCCTATTCACTTTTTCCACACCATTCATGACTTTATAGACCTCCTATCATATCCCCCTCTTACTCGTTACTTTTCTAAGCTGAGCAGTCCCAGTCTTTTTGATTCCCTATCAGATGGAAGCTGTCCCATACCCCTCATCATTTTTGTTGCCCTTCCCTGCACTTTTTCCAATTTTATCCTTCATTGTTTTAGATATATGGCTGTACATATATTCTAAATGAAATAAGCAGACAATTATAACAAATCAAATACTTGTCTAACAAGTTTTCAAAGTGCATAACAGAGGTCAGTGGTAAAATTCCCAATCACTTCAGTGGAGCTGGAATTTCACCAGGAAAGACATCCCTCTTCTATATGAACATAATAGTTCTCTTATTTAATTTAGTATGTGTGTGCATATGAATACCTATGTTTTTAAAGATTGACCAATATAAACCAGATGTTTCAACTTTACCTTCTTGTAGCTCTGTAATCTTTTTGGAAGGAAAACAGAAATTCTAAGTATCATTGCTTTGAAAGCTGCATCTTCTTAGTTTCATGACTCCAAGGACAATCTTCAAACAGCTTTTCACATACAGTACCCTCTGTGACTAAGAAAAAAACAGGAAAAGTCAGTCACTTGAACAGATCGTTCAATATGGTCATTTGTTCAAAGGATCCAGAGCCCATTGCTTCAGCTATATTAAAGTGTGCAGTATGTGTTAAATTGCAGTGAGCAGTGATGGTCACAGTAGGAATTAAAGTTAACAAAAATAAATGAATTAAATTCTAAATTTTATGGGTCACCAAAAATTGTCTTCATATCAGCAGAGGGTTACCTTGCAGGCATACATTTTAGATGTATTAAAAAGAGCTCAGAATAAGCATACAACAGAAACATAGCTGCCTTCTTTCTTGCGCCTGCTAAAAAAAAAGAAAAAAAGAACTTGCAAAAGGGCAAGGTTTAAGGTCTGCCCAGCAGAATAAAGTATTGTAAATAGCTATCGTTGGGTTCTGTAGTTCACTGTTCCTTTCTATAGCATCAGTCCATGCTGTGGCAGAATTGATACAGGACTGGATAGAAATCCTTATCAGAAGCCATACTGGGGGCAGTTATCCTGGAAAACAAGACTTCTACAACAACAGAAATAACTTTGGATTACTTGGCAAATACACTGTCTTAGCTGGTTTATACATTGTCTTCGATGGTTTATATAAGAACAAGAGGCATCTGAAAATTGTACAATGAAGGATCACTTTTCAACCAAAACAAACATTTTCTTTTCATTTGTTTGATTTCACCTTAAATGCTTTAGACAAAACTATATATTTTTGTTCCTTTCAATGTTTTTAATGAAAATGGAATTTTGGTTTTCAACCAATCCTAATAAGAACTAAGAGATGCCATTGCCTTTGAGAAGGAGTTACTATTCAATGTAATATGCACCATAAAACTAGACCTGAGGGAGTTGAGGGAAGCACTTGAATAAACAGACAAGATATTAACACACAAGTGGTCTCCCTGTCATGTTTATGAAGTGGCCATAAACACATGTTGGGAGGTGGACCTATAATATACCTCAGGAGACCCTATCCACTACAGAGAATTTGTGACCCACACGTGAATGGTTCCCTCTGCATGTGAATCTCCCTTCCTCATGCAGCAGGCTGCCTCTGTGCCTGCCACAGAGGATGCACAGTGGTTCTGGGAATCTGGGGCTGGCATGGGTAGTGGATTGGCTAGGGAAGGAGTGAACAGGCTGCATAGGCATCCCCATACCCAATGAAAAATCCATTGGTTAATATCCTGTTTTATATTATTCTTCCACTGCCTCTCCATGGCTCCCTGTGATGGGAATCCTCCTTCGTTAAGAGGCAGTCCTGGGGTGGCCACGTTATCAGGAAGCAAGGCTAGAACTGCAGTGCTGCTCCAGTTACTCCAGTCAGTTCTGCCAGGACAATTTATTTTCCCATGTAGTGTCCACATATTGCACATCACTTCTGAGTTCATTCTCCACCTTCACTTCCAATATCAATCACTAGTCCTCCCACCTGCAGTGAGGCAGCATTGAACGCTCTCCACCTGTGCTGCTATGATGCCAGGCTGCCATTAACATGATGTTCTTTTTAAGCAATCTGCCAATATGACGATCACAAACCACTCAAATGTATCTTGACTAGCCCTCTGTGCTGTCTGACTGTTATGATGTGGCTTTTCTTTTACTTCTGCCCAGAATAGTAAAAGCATAGAAAGAGAGAGAGAACCAGATCCTTATTCTATGAGCCAGTCTTTTCAACAAATGCTAAGAGAATAATAAAATAACAATTTATTATTTGTTGTTGGAAGAATCCATTTAAAACAAATGAACTAACACTTTCCAATTAACACTTTGCATTTTTAGGTTTACAGGCCACAGGAAAATAACTGAGAATTTCACAGATAATTAGTGGATTTGTTAAAGCAAGAATGGTATTTCTTTAAATACCTGGCAAGTTGGTGTTTCCCTAAGGAAAAGAGATTTTATTTCAGCACAAGAGACAGCTTAACTGCATGTACTCCAGCCTTATATTTAGTTGGTTATATGTTGCATCTAAATTGCATAGAGTAGTGGTCCCCAAACTTTTTATGTCACAGCCAACCTGTAATGTAATCTGTCCACTCCCACACGCAGACCCCAGAGCCGCTGTTGGGAGCAGCAGCTGGGGCTGGGTATCCCTTCCCTGACCACCTCTATTTTTAGTAAAAGTCAGGGACAGGTTTGGGCTTCCCTGAATTTTTGTTAATTAACTGTGACCTGTCCATGGATATTTTACTAAAACTACCCATGACAAAATCTTAATCTTGCTTATACTACACTTTTCCCAAAGCACCTTTGGCTGGCATGTTTTTCTCCTTTAGAACATTTTTTCTTCTCTTACACTTAGAAAACAATTATCTGACTGTTTCAGTAAGGAAAGTATAGGCTACTGATTATTGTCAAGCGTTCCATAATATGGGACATTTTTTTAGTTGCTCTTTGCTGTGGTGGTTGTTGCAACCTCTTAAACTGATCTGACACTTGAAATTATTTTACTTATTCTGATAATCTAGTTGATAAGGCAAATGTTGAAAAATCCCACTAATGTAGGCTTGGACATGTCCCAGTGTATCCTGCTCCTCTAGTGAGAAAATCCTACAGCATTTAGTAATCCTTCAGTAATCTTGTGAAAATATGTAACAATATTATGTTTGCTCAGAAAGATTTTAGTTAATCAGTTCAGAATGTTGAATTAGATCTAGAAGCTGTGTTTACTCTTGGCTGTTCCCAGTTAGCAAAGGATAAAGTTGGGGAAAGGAATTTAAGTTAAATTGACTTCTAATAGGAAACAGTCTCATTAAAACTCAGATATGAGGCTGTGTCTGATAAAGATCTTTTTTACTGTGGCATTCAAGTGACCAAATGACTAAATTCTTCATTAAGGTATAAATAGGGATCTGCGGTCTTCACACTTTCATTAGGACATCAGCCTGCTTTCTGTCTACATATATGGAGAATTATCCACTTCTACATGCTTCTAAAACGAAGCATCACTTCTTGGTACACTATTTCTGCACTGATTAACTGCTTTTCAAATGTAAAATGGAACTCATCCTTCCCCTCTAAGTATAGCTACTAACTACAGTAGGTTGCCATTCGTGATAGATGAATGGAAAAAAATTCAGAGGTTCTGTTTGGTTTGGATGCTCTGGAAAATTGGGTGTTTGTGGGGATATCCAGCAAGAACCAGCTCTCACACAGTTCCTTAACAGTTAATGTCAAGGCTGATTCCCCACTCTGGTACTTTGAGTGCAGAAGGTGGGGGCCCACAAGGATTCTAAAAATTAATACTGGCCGCTCCAGGCTTGTATTAAACTTCCAAGGTTACACCTTCTCTCTGACCTTGGATGGGTAGATGCTGCCACCACCCAAGTGCAAAACCCATTTGAGAACCCAGGAAGGGTTACTTGGGAATTCCTTCCTGTGGGGGACCTTGAAGCCCTTTCAACCCCCCTCTGGGGAAGAGCAGAGAAACAAAAACAAAGGAAATCAGCTGTTCCCACCAGCTAATTAAACACCATGTGCACAAACCTCTTAAAACACAAAAATCCAATTCTATTCCGAAAGGTAAATGTTATTAATTAAAAAAAAGAGAAAAAAAAACATCTGGGAACACAGGCTTTTAATTAAAAAAAATATAAGGATTAAGCATTAAGAAGAGCTTCCTTGAGGTCCAGCTTAAAGGTTACAAGCAAAACAAAAGCACCTGCGGTTAGCACAGAGGAGTCCACAAGCCATAAAGAAATACAAAGAGAGAAACCCAATCACATCATCCTAGACATTCCTGATCTTACATATCTGGGGTTTTAAATGAGTAGTTTCTAGGTATGATACTAATCATAGAATCATAGAATATCAGGGTTGGAAGGCACAACCCCATGCTCAAAGCAGGACCAATCCCCAACTAAATCATCCCAGCCAGGGCTTTGTCAAGCCTGACCTTAAAAACTTCTAAGGAAGGAGATTCCACTACCTCCCTAGGTAACCCATTCCAGTGTTTCACCACCCTCCTAGTGAAAAAGTTTTTCCTAATATCCAACCTAAACCTCCCCCACTGCAACTTGAGACCATTACTCCTTGTTCTGCCTTCTGCTACCACTGAGAACAGTCTAGATCCATCCTCTTTGAAACCCCCTTTCAGGTAGTTGAAAGCAGCTCTCAAATCCCCCTTCATTCTTCTCTTCCGCAGACTAAACAATCCAAGTTCTCTCAGCCTCTCCTCATAAGTCATGTGTTCCAGTCCCCTAATAATTTCTGTTGCCCTCTGCTGAACGTTTTCCAATTTTTCCACACCCTCCTTGTAGTGTGGGGCCCAAAACTGGACACAGTACTCCAGATGAGGCCTCACCAATGTGGAATAGAGGGGAATGATCATGTCCCTCGATCTGCTGGCAATGCCCCTACTTATACATCCCAAAATGCCATTGGCCTTCTTGGCAACAAGAGCACACTTTTGACTTATATCCAGCTTCTCATCCACTGTAAGCCCTAGGTCCTTTTCCGCAGAACTGCTGCGTAGCCATTCGGTCCCTAGTCTGTAGTGGTGCATGGGATTCTTCCATCCTAAGTGCAGGACTCTGCACTTGTCCTTGAACCTCATCAGATTTCTTTTGGACCAATCCTCTAATTTGTCTAGGTCCCTCTGTATCCTATCCCTACCCTCCAGCGTATCTACCTCTCCTCCCAGTTTAGTGTCATCTGCAAACTTGCTGAGGGTGCAATCCACACCATCCTCCAGATCATTTATGAAGATATTGAACAAAACCGGCCCGAAGACTGACCCTTGGGGCACTCCACTTGATACCGGCTGCCAACTAGACATGGAGCCAGTAATCACTACCCGTTGAGCCCGACAATCTAGCCGACTTTCTGTCCACCTTATAGTCTATTCATCCAGCCCATATTTCTTTAACTTACTGGCAAGAATACTGTGGGAGACCGTGTCAAAAGCTTTGCTAAAGTCAAGGAACAACAAGTCCACTGCTTTCCCCTCATCCACAGAGCCAGTTATCTTGTCATAGAAGGCAATTAGATTAGTCATGGCATGACTTTCCCTTGGTGAATCCATGCTGACTGTTCCTGGTCACTTTCCTCTCCTCTACGTGTTTCAGAATTGATTCCTTGAGGACCTGTTCCATGATTTTTCCAGGGACTGTGGTGATCCTCCTTCTTCCCTTTTTTAAAGATGGGCACTACATTAGCCTTTTTCCAGTCATCCGGGACTTCCCCCGATCACCATGAGTTTTCAAACATAATGGCCAATGGATCTGCAATCACGTCCGCCAACTCCTTTAGCACTCTCAGATGCAGCGCATCCGGCCCCATGGACTTGTGCTCGTCCAGCTTTTCTAAATAGTCCCGAACCACTTCTTTCTCCACAGAGGGCTGGTCACCTCCTCCCCGTGCTGTGTTGCCCAGTGCAATAGTCTGGGAGCTGACCTTGTTCGTGAAGACAGAGGCAAAAAAAGCATTGAGTACATTAGCTTTTTCCACATCTGCGGTCACTAGGTTGCCTCCATCATTCAGTAAGGGGCCCACATTTTCCTTGACTTTCTTCTTGTTGCTAACATACCTGAAGAAACCCTTCTTGTTACTCTTTACATCTCTTGCTAGCTGCAACTCCCGGTGTGATTTGGCCTTCCTGATTTCACTCCTGCATGCCCAAGCAATATTTTTATACTCTTCCCTGGTCATTTGTCCAATCTTCCACGTCTTGTAAGCTTCTTTTTTGTGTTTAAGATCAGCAAGGATTTCACTGTTAAGCCAAGCTGGTCACCTGCCATATTTACTATTCTTTCTACACATCGGGATGGTTTGTCCCTGTAACCTCAATAAGGATTCTTTATAATACAGCCAGCTCTCCTGGACTCCTTTCCCCCTCATGTTATTCTCCCATGGGATCCTGCCT
Organism: Lepidochelys olivacea; assembly: GCF_965140295.1. Taxonomy (NCBI): domain Eukaryota; kingdom Metazoa; phylum Chordata; order Testudines; family Cheloniidae; genus Lepidochelys; species Lepidochelys olivacea. Next base: position 49,417,731 of record NC_140421.1, on the reverse strand, counting down.
ATCAGTTCCCTGAGGGAGTCAAAGTCTGCTCTTCTGAAGTCCAGGGTCCGTATTCTGCTGCTTTCCTTTCTTCCCTGTGTCAGGATCCTTAACTTGACCATCTCATGGTCACTGCCTCCCAGGTTCCCATCCACTTTTGCTTCCCTTACTAATTCTTCCCAGTTTGTGAGCAGCAGGTCAAGAAGAGCTCTGCCCCTAGTTGGTTCCTCCAGCACTTGCACCAGGAAATTGTCCCCTACACTTTCCAAAAACTTCCTGGATTGTCTGTGCAATGATTTTTTGTATCTGGCCTAAGCTTCTCACAGCATAACTGCTCCCTGTCTGCCTCTCCCCAAGAACAACAGCAAACAGACAAAAGGGAGTCTTTGTTCAATTTTAAAAAGCTCTAGCCTTCCCATTTGCTCTTTTGGCCAGGTGCCCACTCACTTCTTTCTACCTATGCATCGCAGTGAGACTTTTTAACCCTTTACAGGTAGAGCAATTAGAGAACAGCTACTAAGAGGGATTCAATAGCTACTGGCTGGCTGGGTGTCCATAAAAGGGAGCTACCCCCTCTCTTCATTTACCACAGTTAAGTTCTGGGGAAGTTAATAGAGAATGATGATGACCTTTAAAACAAACTGTAGAATTCCATAGCAGGGATACTATTCTCTCAAAATTTATAGAATCGGTTGAAATTTCTATAGAAAGGATATATTTCTTTATCAAAAACTAGGGAGCTGGAAAGCAAGTAGAGATTCACATTGCATGAAGGAGTCCCTGGATGGTGTGCATGGTGTGTCAGCAATGTTGTATTTAGGAGATATCCTTGAACTTTGAGGGTTCGGCTCTGAGCCACCTTTCTTTTCGGGTATGCCAGTCAAGGGCCCACTGATGAGAGACTGAAATACCTCCATGCACCTATCGTCTCCCTAGGTCAGTGAATATTAATGTTCATAGTTACCTTTCTCAAGTAAAAAAAAGAGTGTTTTTTGTTTTGTTTCACCCTTATATTAGAGGTGAAAAGTCGGGCAGAGAGTTGATTTATGCAAAATGTTGGATATGTGAAAGGGTATGTCTTGTTTATTCTTTTGTCTTTATTTAAATGGTTCATGTTGCCTATTGAGCACCATGCTGTAACTCCTATGATAAGTAGTACATTTTGATGTCCTAACAAAACTGTCCTTTTCTCTTTCTTTGTAACAGGGAGAATGTATTTGGATTCTGTAGAGTTATTGCTGCTTTGTGACCTAAAGTGAGTAACAGCATGAATAGCAACTAGACAAACAGAAGTTCACTGGGATAGAACTAAGGTCAGTAAAAATCTGGTCTGCATAGTTTGGCATTGGATAATCAGCTTGGAACTATGTTATGGTCTATGAAGAAATGACAGATGCCTTATGTCCCTGTCTTGTCACCGTGAAATCCTTGAATTGTCTAACAAGCAATTAGAATGTTGGAGAAAATGGAACAAAGAAGGAAAAATATAAGTGAGGGGTCATTTCTGCAGGTTCCTCTATATTGTACGTTGTGCTCCATTGCAGTGCTTGCTCTTAAAGTACGCAATTCAGTTCCCATTAAAGTCAGTGAAAGAGTTCCATGTTTTGACTGAAAGCTGGATCAGGCCCAAACTATAGCATTTTAACATTACACTATTCAATTTCAGAATTACATAGAGTGGTTGCCATGATAACATTGACATTTACTGTGTGAGAGCCATTAGTATTATCACCTCAATACACACATTTCCTGTCCTAAATAATACCCAGATAATATTGGTTTGCTTTATTTATCTGTAGTTTATTACTTTCAAATGTCAATATCAGTATTTTCATGGCAAGTACAGTACATAATACTGAGGTTCCAGATGTATGCAGATGTAAAAGTAAAATAAAAAACACAGATGTTCCAATGATGAAGTTCATTATATAGCCTATGTGTACCTTTGAACAGCTCAGTAAACATACACTTGTATATATCAAAGTCAAACCTACAAATCAGAACAAGTTACAATCGTTCTGTAGGAAAATAAACAGAACATAATTAACTGACACATAGGCCTCTTGTGCTAATATGGTGGACATGGTGATTTTGTGAATCTGTCTGTACAACTTATGAATCCTGGTTGTTGTTACAAAGTTGTTACTATGAAAATTGCTGTGTCATGAATGATCAGAGACAAAAGTGGGTCATTAGAACTCACTGACCATCTATCCAAGGTAAAGTACCTCAGGTCAATGAGTTTGCATGAGCTGGGAGAATATATTTCCTCCTCCTGTCTGAAGGGAAGGGGGAAGTGGAAAGATACCAAATCAGGAAAAAGACACAGGTGACAAAAACAAAAGATTATAAAAGGACTTCCAGGAGAAGACTCATAGAGACACTCAGGAAGTTGAGGCAGGAGGAAAGAAGGGGACAAACTAGACAAAATCAGGGGAAGCAAGCTGACCCAAGGAGAGAGGTGTTTCAAAACTCAAGTAATGCAGCTGCAGGGGGATGGACCCTGGATCCCACAAAGGACCCTTACCTCAGCCCAGAGAATGCTTTGGAGTGGTGAGAAAACTGCAGGAAGTGCATGAAAGTGCATCTATTCTTTTTGTAGAGATTTGTGTTTCAAATGTGATTTAAGTAAAGAGCAATAACGTGCTAGACTTCTATGCAAAGTGTCTGTGTGTTGCTATTCTGCCACTATGAATGTTGATGAATAGTCATTGGACCAGAGAGAGAGAATATGGCCCTATAACCTACTGGTTAGGGCACTCACCTAGGATGTGGGAGACCCAAGGTCAAGTTCCTCAATGCATAATACATTATTAATATACCACACAGTGGCTTCAATCGAAGAGATTGAGAGACACCCACCCCAGAATACCCTACCACCCAATGCTCAAGGCACTCTCCTGCAATGTGCATGACCCAAGTTCAAATCCCTTTCTCCACATCAGACAGAGGAGGGAATTGATACTGAGAGCCCCGCATCCCAGGCGAGTGCCTGGACCACAGGTTTTAAGGTTATGAGGAAGGTTGTCTGCTTCCTCATCTATCCATTTTGTGAACGGCAGCTAAGTTTCAAATAATAATAATAATAATAATTGACCAAAACAAATTCTCAGATAGTTTTGGGTTCACAGAAATTGCAATTTTTTTTGCCAAACTATTTCCAAAAATTTCATTGTTGGTATATGCTATACCTACCACATGGCCTCTTGAAGAGGGAAATAAAGTCCACATCTTCAGGTGACGATCTGTGGGAAGGTGTTTTTAAGCTATTGGGGCATCTTGTCCTGGGGGCTTAAGGCAAGTGGGTTTCTGGGACCCCATTTCCATGAAGGGGTAACAGACTGAAAGGTGATGCCCAGGAAATGTGCCAGAGAGGCCAAAGCAGGAAACAGTGCTGTAGCCTACTGAAATGCAGGGAAACATAGCACACCGGAATTCAGCATCTGAATGCCTTCACAGCAATGTGGTAAACTGCCAGCAGGAGGAGCCCAACCAGATCTGTGACAGTAGGTTTTTTATTTTGTCAGCTAAGTGGTGGATAAGTTTTTATTCATTTTAAAGCATGAATAACAATCTCTCCAATATTTGGTTAATGGAGGTCTTATTCTGCTCACTAAAAAATTGCTACTTTATTTATTGGTGTCTTTAGTTGAATGGCATAATTTTATGAATTTATAAAAATAGTCATAAAAATACCATTAAAATATATTGCTACTAGGGCAAAAACATATTTTACAATGAACTGTAAAGTTAAATGGTGCTAACAATTTGATCAAAAAGTCTGGCTGAATGAATTTCTATATATTTGTTACCTGAGTGTTCTCTAAATCCCTTAGTGATTTATTGTGTATAGCACAACAAGAAAACCCCCTCAGCTGTCATCACTTATTGTCTTGTGATGCTCAGCAAATGGCCATATGGCTCACATGGGGGAGGGGAAAGGGTGAAAACAGACTCATTTTGTTACATAACAGGATTACAGTATGTGAAAACAGGAAGAAAATATTTCCAAACCTAGGCTGAAATTAACCTTTTAATTTCATTTTAATTATGAAATTAAAGCCCTCCACACCAGTGAAGTCCTGCACTGGGGCTGTGTAGAAAGAGCTGCTGCACACCCACTGTGAAGGGTCCCTGCACCAGGGTGGTGCTGGGGTTTGAGATGGGAGCAGGACATCAAGTTATGCTTAAGAGTAGCACTGTCTGTATTTCACAACTCTGCAGCGCTTAAACAATATTAGCAGGGCTGCAGTTAAGACTGAATTGACTTTCACTTTTGAATTTCAATAGCATAGGGGCTATGCTGTGTCCTTGTGGCCTCACTCTCCTAATGCAGGGTTCCAACAGCAGCTGTGGTCAGAGGAGTTCTTTGCGGTGGAGCTCCAATGGGACTGAATTGCCAAAGACCCTCGGCAGAGCTGCTGCAGGGAGACAGTGCTACCTCTACAATGCCACAGTGCCCCCTCCCCCACATCCCTTGGGATTTACTGGGTTTCACCCACATGCTTGACGGAAAGAACCTCATTGACTTTCTTTTGTTTTCTTTCCCTACTCCTGTGTGAGTACAGTATTACCATGTCAGAGTGGTGATCCGATCAACAGTTATTTAAAATTGCATAGTTACAATTCAAAGCTCTGTTTCCTCCACAGGCCCTGTCTCCTCTTTATCTGGTTGCAGATCTCCTCGGCATGGGGGAGAGGTGTCTGGGCCTGACTGACCCCCCTCCCGCTTGGATTTTAGGGGGTGACTGGATGGTTGCTCTCTGACTCAAGTGTTCTTAAGGTCCAGCTGTTAGACTAACTCACCCCCAATCCTACTTTGCGCAACCAAGCCAGTTCATCTTATCCTTCATTACTAGTGCGCCCCCAAAAGTTCCTCTTCTGCGTTCTGTTCTGTTCTGCTGTTATCTTAAGCAGTGACTCATAGTGCACTCAAGAAATACCAAAGAATGCATTTCTGATATGAATTTTTGGAAGAATAATCATTCATGCTAAAATCTGCAAAACTTTTAGTTTTTGCACACACTTTGCCATCAATTTTCTTTGTTGTAGAATGGGTTCTGCATGGATTTTTGCAGGATAAGTTGCTTGTGGGGAAATTGACAATGAAAACATCTCTCATCAAAAGGACTACCCTACAGCTCAGCCAGTCTCTTGATTGAATAATTCAATGGTTGAGCTGTCACAAGGACCCACTTTCAGTGTGTCTCTTCTGAACTTCCCTAATCTGCAGGAAGGGAATTGCTCTCCTGTTAACTTTGTAAGACTTTTGGGAGAACTCCTTTCCAATACATCATCTTAAGGTATATATGAGGTGATACTTTCCTGGACTTCCCATAGACCCCTTGTCCACTAACAGCCCCCGCAGACCAATGTCCCTCCCACTTTACTGTCCTTCCCCCACATTTCCATCACCTCTTCACTGTCCTGTCTAATTTTCTACTTTTAAACTATAAACACATACGTTTTGACATATGTGTACATTGTTTTATCCAAAGCTGGTTGAATTCACTGGAAAGTCTCCTATTTAATATTTTATGTATGTAGAATTAGAAAACATAAGCACATATTGTTTACAAGAAGAAAACTATTACTAGATAGTGGAAGGTGAGCAGTGGGCAAGGAATAAGAGATGGGATTAGAAGATACCTGCCTGTTCTTAATGTTTGTGCTGCTGGAAACAAAAATGTTTGAGAAAACTAAGTTTTTATTTTGTAGAGGATATTATATTTATCAGAAGTGAAACATGACCGAACAAAGACTTTTAAATGTGATAATTAACAAAACATGAGTAATTACTTTCTCATGTGTTGCATATTATTTCTGATAATTCTGTATTTAGTAAGAAGTTCATAAGGCTCTATTTGGAAAGTCTATTGGGACACCATGACGATGTCAAAGTGAAGTGAATCAAAATAGCAATGCAAATTACTGAAGAAGAAACACTACAATGTTAATATGAATTAGTCTTTAAAAAAACAAGGGAAATTATACATGCAAAAATGGGCTTTTAATCATGTTTTTCTTAGGAAAATGGCATATGACAATGACATTGTACATTACAGTCCCTTCTGCATGTCTGATTCAAACCAGTAGCACACTTCGCTTTAAATCATTAGGTCCCACAGCAGTGGACAATATTTTCCACATTGGACATATTTATTTATACTTGAAATATGAAGTAATAGGTATACAACAAATAGGGAGGGAGCAATATATAGTAGCAGTTCCTATAAGCTTCGTTTGCTGATTCAGCAGCTGTGCTGTACATAATTTACAATAGTGATGGCTGGATATCAGGTTCATGTTGGACAGAGGAATTTGGGCTAAATATTTTGGTTATCTTTCACAATTAGGAACAGTCTTGGTGTCCATCTTTTTTTTTTTTCTTTTAATATATGTTACATTGTAAAATAGACAGGAGAGAGCTGTTAGTGTTTAATTGAAATCACAGCAAGTTTCATTCTGTTGACTGAGTGATATTCACAAAACAAAGCAAGAAAATATTCAGTTTATATTTATCATGAGAAGGGTAAACTTTGAAGTGTTGAAAAGTGAATTTGGCCTACATTTTGGGCTAAAACCTGTCTTGGTTTTCCCTCCCTACTGCTTTGAAATGGACTTGTAGCATATAGTGACTATAAGGAAGATTTTACAATGTCCCAAACTTCCTAAAGGTTCATGGAACAGTAAAACTGTTGCTTTTTAAATGAAATTGAAGTATTTTGCAGCACCTCCAAGTTTTGAAGCCTCTTTAGATTGATTAAAAAATGCAAAGAGCAAAGACAGCTCTGCATGTGTGTCCATACCATTGCAAATTGTAGATTGAACAAAGAAACCCAGTAGAAAATTCTGTTCCACATATTGGGTGGGAAGGGGGGACCCTGTCTGTGCTCATAACTTAAACTATTAAAACAATTTCTCAGATCTCCATGAACTGCAAAACAAGCCATGTAAGAACAAAATCATTCAGCCATTGTTGAGTTGTAAATTCACAACATTTCTGACTGGAACAAATGGGACAAGTGTAAATTTTATTTTACCCATGAAGAATTCAAAAACATCTGAATGGATTTTGATGAAACTTAAAAAAAATAAGTCTTTGAGCAGAGACCAAGCACTTGTCTAATTGGCAAGTTCATGCAAAGAAGAGTTCATCTGTGTGGATTCTCTCTCCCTCTTCATCCCCATCTGATTGCTGTCTTCAACAAGGTGATCTGCCATCTCTGCAGCACCACCCCCCTCATTGTCCAGATCCAAACAGTGCTCCATTCACAATGGGAGCGAATGGAGACTGAGAATCCTGGTGGGAGAAGTGAATAGACCTAGAAGGATGGACATTATACATCTTCCAGTCCTTTAATGCTGTGATGGCAGGAACCAGGGAAGCAGCCAGAAGCCCAAGCTGGTGCATAAGTATGAGGTCACCACACAAAATGGTCTGAACTTCCAAAGGAGCCCTGGAAATCCACCAGGTTTAGGGTGAGGCCTGCACTAGGAAAAACCCTGCCTCCACTCTCCTTGAAGAAACAATAAGAGGGAAATTCATGAGCGGAAACTCTGAGATGTCTTCCTCCAGAGTACTCTTCTGTAGATTATATCCGGGAGATAATTTGGAACATGGAAAGATTCAGCCTGAAAAATATAAAATGGAGAAGGATGTGAGCCACTGAAAAAAAGAGGGGTGTTACCATGGAAGTTGCCTTTTAACTTTTACTAAAGCAGTGCCTACCGCAGCTTTTGTAAAATATTCACACAATTCTCTGTATACTTCTTTAAATCCTTTGCTAATTTATCCCTGCGCATACAGTCATTTTGTTATCTGAAGTATCATACACTTTTTCATATGCATTTATTTACAGTGGCTTCAGCAGAAGACTGGAAATGGAAAACTGTATTAAGTATTTCTTCTACAATTTGCATAATCTCCTCTAGAACTTTGAAGACAAATATAGAGGGGAAATGGAGACTGTGAGAGGAACTGTACGATGATGATGAAGTCTCAGTTTTGATTCACTGTGACCTTGATGCCAGTCTGTCATCCTATTCTACTGTGTTAATGGAGTGGAAGAATCTGCCTTGCAAGAGGGAGCGGAAAGAAACTGATGACTCTTCGTCACCATACAGAAACACCCTGCTAGTATCTGCTGGGAATGAAAAGGAGTCCTTTTGAAGATGGGCTACAGTCATATTGTAGCACATCAGATGAGAGGACAGGTTCCATGACAACTGGGACTCATTTTAAATGAACTGGATCATCGGGGGATGAGCACATTACAGTTGGAGGGAAGGTGGCACTAATGGATAGATGTAAGCTTCCCTGTTTTAAAAGTTCTCTACTATTCCCAGATGAGTGCTCCATTATTCAGTTAAAAGAGCAGCTGAATTGGCTGAAAAGAGACATTTTTATATATAGCAGTACCTTTAATTCCTTAGAGAAACAGATATTCTTTTTACCAGAACAACCTACATAGCGCTATCTTCTCAAGTCAGACATAGGGAACCAGTTATAGAAGAAAAAAATGATAAGCGTGAGAAGACAACTAACTGTTGAGTGAGTTGCGGTTTCTGTGTAGTAGAGTTACACAAACATGAACTTTACCAGCTCTGGGTGAAAAACAGGGCTATAGGTAATGGCCTTTGTGCGCACTCTCCCGCTCTCTCTCCACCTTCTCACAGGTGTTAGTGATAAACACATTTCAAGTGAACTTTCCTTGTTGCATTATGTTGGGCAGTATATTGTGTTTTACTCAAAATGCTTATTTTCCTGCAAGCCCTTCTGTGGATCTTTTGGTTTCAACATGTAATCCTGCTTCTTTGTCTTGCTATTCCCTCACACTCTCCCTAGATGTACCACTAATAATAGTAGAGGCGGTAACAACAGAGACCTTATGATTAATATATATAATCACTAGGTAATTTAAAAATAATAATCGTTGTGTTCTTTGTATACATTATTTTTAAAATAATAACCAATGTGGGGAAAGGAAAAAGCTTTTCCTGGCAGTTAATGACTGGCTGGAGCATATGAGGGCTCAAGGCTCTTCACCCAGCTGCTCATTAACTGCGAGTGAAATGCCTAATGTGGTATTTAGTCACCATGCACCTAAAAGAACTTCTGATTTTCCTTTTTCTTTCTCTGTGTAATTGACAGTCCCCTGTGCTAGGCTCTCCCCTGGTGCCACAGAGATCAATTATCCATAGGGAGAGCAGGCAGGATTGCTGTTAACCTCACTCCCTCTTGAGGTTTTCTGCTGGGGGGGGGGGAAAGCAAATTTAGATTAAGTTCTGAGCTGCAAAGGAATCCAAACAAAATGATTCCTTCAGGGATGTGGTGAGCCAGCTGATTTCTGGCTGTCATTGTCTCACCCCATTCCTGATGAGTGCCGCTATTTTGGGGGCAACATTAGTTCTCAGTGTCTCCAGCAAAAGATGACACAGTAAGCATATATTTGTGGTGTTTTCACCATGGTGGATGGTGACAGAAGCCACATAAACCCGAGGTAAATTTTGGCCCAAAATATGCAATACTTTATATACAGTTCTGAGTGCTGTTGCTTTGTTTGGCTTATAATTCGAATGTAAACCATATCTAATTTCTGTGAGCCAAATCCTATAAACCTCATTCAAGTAAACCTGCTCCTGGAATCAGTGGGAGTTTTGCCAGAGGAAAGATAGAATAAGGACAGGAGGGTTTGGCTCTAAGTGTTTTAGAAAGTGCCATCCCTCTCTTCAGAAACAAATGTAATAGACTCCTCTGTTACTAGGGGTACATGCACACTTATCGGTGTGAAGCACAAGTCCAACATACACTGCCATTGTTTATTGGGCATGTGGCTAATGCTACAGCAACAAGTGGCAAACTTCAAGAGCAGTGGAAGTTTAGGGCACCGCGGCACCAGTCCTGCAAGGGGCTCTGCAAAGAGAGACCCCCTGTGCTGGCATGGTGACCCACTGAAATCAACACATGTGAGACTAAAGGTCTCCTTGCAGGACCTGGGCCATACTCCGGGTAAAACATGTAGATGATCCATAATCCATTTTTCCTAATCTCTTTTATATGCACAACTGCGCTGGAAAAAATAACTGAAACAACTCTCTCATGAGATTCCCAGGACTTCCTACTTGTAGGGGGGGCAAAGCATCCATTTAATCACACTTGATAGAAATATCATCCCAAGGCTTGGCCAAAGATTCATTCTGTTTTTTCCATCACTAGGTAATGGTGTTCATCAGTAAAATACCAGTGACCAGAAATCAGTGAAAATTTTTAAGGTATTGCGGGTTTCTTTTGGCACAGGCAGGAATGCTGGTAATTTTAAAATACATTTTCTGAATGTTTTTAATAAAAGGAAAGCATTTTGAATATACCCTTTTCATGAAAATCTCCCAGGTGTTGGACATGATAAACAGGTGACTTTTCTAATTGCAAAATGTGTTCAGGCTATCCATGTAATTATCCCATAACTGTATCATAACAGTGAGACATGCTCTGGAGATCACAAAGCTTGCTTATTGTAATTCCCTCTTAGTGGGGCTTCCAGCAGTGCTGTTCCGATGGTTATAGTATGTTCAAGAACATAGCCAAATAACTATTCTCCAGATTGAACAATTGTGAGCATATTATGCACTCCCTGCATTCATGTAATCAGCTGCCTATAAAGTGGAGTAAGTTGGCACTACTGGTTTTAAAGCTTGTAGTGTGTCATGTCTATATTCCTTGTACTTCTGGGTATCTGTGCTTGCACATCTCCGATCTTCATATCTCAAAATCAGCAGGAGATCTCAGGTGAAATGCTGGCCTTTATTGAAGTCAGTGGAAGTTTTGCCCTTAACTTCAATGAAGCTAGGATTTCACCCTTCATCTTTGCTGTGATGTGCACTGGGGTTTGAAACTCATCTCCCCTCTGACATGTGTCTTGGTTCATCTTGCTCCACTTTTAAAAAGCATCTAAAACTAATATATATAAATAAAATTGTTGGCTCCAATATTGATTACCTTTCCCTTCCTTTTCTTCTCCACTTTTATTTATAAGATTGCCCCCCACCCTTTGTTTGCTTTATATGTGTGAGTATTAAAAGGGTGTTTTATACTATGTTCATATTGTTTAGTAGTTTGTTCATGTTATGTTGTACAGTTCCTCCAAATGCCTTGGCAAGGGTTCACTTTCAAAATAAAATGATTTTTTACTTTACCATCAGCTAACTTACATAGAAAACTTACAGCCAGATTCTGATCTCCTTACATTGACTAATACCTTACTCCACGCCTAGTCCCCATTGTCTTTGATTGATCTGCTTGTAGAGAAATATGCCGCTCATTGTGAGAGAGGTGATCAGAATCTGGTTCTTAATGATTCAGGGCCAAATTTTTCTACCTTACCCATGATAACTCAGTTTCTTGGCAAACAGTCCCAATGAAGTTGACAAAACAACTTGCAGTGTGAAGAGTTCTTCAACAAGAGTAAGGGTGGTGGAATATATCCACCAAAATGTTTACTCTTTCTCTAAAATCAGGCTGCAGGGTTTATTTCCCCCCTACTTTATATAAATCATAGTTATGTGCAAGTGCTTTATATGGTTATCACTGCCATGGTTATTTCTATCTTAAAACACTTGGGTATGGTTTAGGGCTGTCAATTAATCACAGTTAAGTCACACAATTAACTAAAAAAAAATTAATCATGGTTTAAAAAACTCTTAAACAACAGAAATACCAATTGAAATTTATTACATATTTTGGATATTTTTCTACATTTTCATATATATTGTATTCTGTGTTGTAATTGAAATAAAAGTGTATGTTATTTTTTATTACAAATATTTGCACTGTAAAAATGATAAACAAAAGAAAGTATTTTTCAACTCACCTCATAATAGTGCTGTAGTGCAATCTCTTTGTCACGAAAGTGCAACTTACAAATGTAGATATTTGTTTGTTACATAACTGCACTCAAAAACAAAATAATGTAAAACTTCAGAGCCTACAAGTCCACTCATTCCTACTTCTTGATCCCTTAGACAAACACATTTGTTTACATTTGCAGGAGATAATGCTGCCCTCTTCTTATTTACAATGTCACCAGAAAGTGAGAACAAGCATTTGCAAGGCACTTTTGTAGCCAGCATTGGAACGTATTTGTCAAGGTTCCTCCCCCACTCTGAACTCTAGGGTACAGATGTGGGGACCTGCATGAAAAACCTCCTAAGCTTATCTTTACCAGCTTAGGTCAAAACTTCCCCAAGGTACAAAATATTCCACCCTTTGTCCTTGGATTGGCCGCTACCACCACCAAACTAATACTGATTACTGGGGAAGAGCTATTTGGACGCGTCTTTCCCCCCAAAATACTTCCCAAAACCTTGCACCCCACTTCCTGGACAAGGTTTGGTAAAAAGCCTCACCAATTTGCCTAGGTGACTACAGACCCAGACCCTTGGATCTTAAGAACAATGAACAATCCTCCCAACACTTGCACCCCCCCTTTCCTGGGAAGTGTTGGATAAAAAGCCTCACCAATTTGCATAGGTGACCACAGACCCAAACCCTTGGATCTGAGAACAATGAAAAAGCATTCAGTTTTCTGACAAGAAGACTTTTAATAAAGATAGAAGTAAATAGAAATAAAGAAATCCCCCCTGTAAAATCAGGACGGTGGATACCTTATAGGGTAATTAGATTCAAAACATAGAGAACCCCTCTAGGCAAAACCTTAAGTTACAAAAAAGATACACAGACAGAAATAGTTATTCTATTCAGCACAGTTCTTTTCTCAGCCATTTAAAGAAATCATAATCTAACACATACCTAGCTAGATTACTTACTAAAAGTTCTAAGACTCCATTCCTGCTCTATCCCCGGCAAAGACAGAATATAGACAGACACACAGACCCTTTGTTTCTCTCCCTCCTCCCAGCTTTTGAAAGTATCTTGTCTCCTCATTGGTCATTTTGGTCAGGTGCCAGTGAGGTTACCTTTAGCTTCTTAACCCTTTACAGGTAAAAGGATTTTTTTCTCTGGCCAGGAGGGATTTTAAAGGGGTTTACCCTTCCCTTTATATTTATGACAGTATTTAAATGCCAGATATGCTAAACATTCGTGTGACCCTTCATGCTTCAGCCACCATTCCAGAGCTTCCATGCTGATGACGCTTGTTAAAAAAAATGTGTTAATGAAATTTGTAATGGAACTCCTTGGGGGAGAATTGTATGCCCCTGCTCTGTTTTACCCACAATCTGCCATATATATTCATCTTATAGCAGTCTCTGAGGATGACCCAGCACATGTTGTTCATTTTAAGAACACTTTCACAGCAGATTTGAGAAAACACAAAGAAGGTACCAATGTGAGATTTCTAAAGATAGCTACAGCATTCGACCCAAGGTTTAAGAATCTGAAGAGCTTTCCAAAATCTGAGCAGGATGAGGTGTGGAGCATGCTTTCAGAAGTCTTAAAAGAGCAATACTCCAATGCGGAAACTACAGAACCCGAACCACCAAAAAAGAAAATCAACCTTCTGCTGGTGGCATCTGACTCAGATAATGAAAATGAACATACGTTGGTCTGCACTGCTTTGGATTGTTATTAAGCAGAACCCGTCGTCAGCATGGATGCATGTCCCATGGAATGGTGGTTGAAGCATGAAGGGACACAGCAAACTTTGGCGCATCTGGCACATAAATATCTTGCAATGCCAGCTACAACAGTGCCATGAGAATGCCTGTTTTCACATTCAGGTAACACTGTAAACCAGAAGTGGGCAGCATTATCTACTGCAAATGTAAACAAAGTAGTTTGTCTGAGTGATTGTCTGAAAAAGAAGTAGGACTGAGTGGACTTGCAGGCGCTAAAATTTTACAGTGTTTAATTTTTGAATGCAGGGGTTTTTTAACATAATTCTACATTTGTAAGTTCAACTTTCATTATAAAGAGATTGCACTACAGCACTTCGTATTTTTCAATTTACTTAATACATTTCTTTTGTTTTTTACAGTCCAAATACTTGTAATAAAAATAAATACGAAGTGAGCACTGTACACTTTGTGTTCTGTGTTGTAATCGAAATCAATATATTTGAAAATGTAGAAAACATCCAAAAATATTTAAATAAATGGTATTCTATTATTGTTTTAGCAGCGTGATTAATCACAATTAATTTTTTTAATCACTGGATAGTCCTAGTATGGTTATTAGGACCATATAAACAGATAAATGGATTAAAACATCTGACTGTCTGATTGTGAGGAATGAAAACATCACCATACTTCAAAAACTCATAAGACATATTATCTTCAGCCTGTACGACTGTGACTGCACTACAAGCTAGAGATGTGATTATTCTCCTGCTCATGTACATTCACTCAAGCTAGCTCCCATTGAGCTAGCATGAGTATAGATAGCAGTGTAACTGTGGTAGCACACTTAACGGCAGCAGAGGCATGGCTGAGCTGGCTGAAGTACACAGCCATGGGTTTCAGGCAGGTTTGTACTCTGCATAGCTCAGCCATGCTTCTGTTGCTGCTACCAGGGCTACTGTGGCTACACTGCTCTTTATACCCAATAAGAGCTAGCGGGAGTATGTACACATGAGCAGGGACATCATACCCTTAGCTTGTAGCATAGACAAAGCCTTAGTTTAGCAATGGACAAACCAAAATATTGTAGGGGTGTCCATAAAAGTAAAATGCACTTTGAGATTTAGTATTGGAGGGCCATCCCCCTAAGTGACTCCTATCCATTGAACGGCAATTACCCACATATTAATCAACATAATAGTACTCATATTGGGCTGGGCAGGGCGTTTTTATAAGCAATACATGCAAACTGTCATGTGCGTTTATATATTTTTCCAAAGTAAGCACTTCTTTGGCCCCATTACTAGTCTATTAGGAAGATAGGCATTGATCACAGGTGTTTTAGCACCTGCTTTGAGATGAATTTGGGGATCACTGGTCTCCTCTGACTTGAAAAAAAACAGCTTTAGTCTTGATATTGTTCTAATAATGATGCTTGGCAGCCAACTTGAATTATAATACCACAGCCGTGACTGCTGATGGGTTCATTGAGCAGTCAGTGTACAGAGCAGTCTATCTGTCAGACTATCTCCAGTGCGGTCTCCAGGCAGACACACACCCAGGAGCTGGGAAATCTCAGGGCTGTTAACTAGTAGTTCATGTTGCATGCTATGAAAAGAAGCACTCTAGGGATTAGACCAACTCTGAATTTAATGCTAATTCATGGTTGTGTTCCGTGTTGTGGAAGCCTGATAGGATGGATATGAAAATCAAATAAAACAATGGTATTGAAATTTTCCCAAGATCACGATGCCATGCCTTACCGGGGACTGGTAGATATTGTTACTTAATATTATTACAGAGATTTAGCAAAACAGCTGGAAGGCAGAGTACAGAGTAAATTTTTCTTTGTGACTTACTGATAAAACATTCCTGCAAACATTTAGGCTGTGGATTGGCAAACTCATTTACAGGGGGATTTTCAAGAGGTTGAGGGAAGGCACTTGGTATGAAAAGTGAGCACTTAAAATCTGTGGAATTTTCAAAGCTAAGGATGCATGCAGATAGAGCTTAAAAAAAGAAATCTGTCTGTTCACCCAGATAGAAAGCTCCTGTTGCTTGAGGCTATGGTATTCTGCCACCATGGCAGTGGGTTGGGAATGCAATATGTGAAATGGGCAAGCACTGAGGACTCACCATCTGGGAGGGAAATTCAGCCAGCGGAGACTCCTTTGTGCAAGGTTCCTCATAATTAGGACTTGGGTGACTGCAGGGAAGAGTACTATCATTCCGGTTTTTGATTTGTAGGGCCACAGTCCAACGTTCAACAGCCCTCCTCATCAAACCTTGCCAAGGTACAAGATGCTTTTCACCTGTCACAGCACCTGCTATCTGTATGTAGTTTGGTGCAATGAAAACCCAGCCAGAAAAGCCCTGTTCATAGGTGAAGTTCCCTAAAGGCTTGGTGCTGGTGGTTTGAGTTAGTGTTTAAATCTATATTGATTCAATTGTGCCATCTGCTCAGTGGCAACAATTTAAACATTTCCTCCAGGCTCACTTTGTATCATGAGATTAAAAGACATTTGCAGGCCTGTAATGAAAAGCAGGTTTACCAAATGAATGGCATTCACCTGAGCTCCTAAACAGAGCCACGTTCAGCTCCTGTTACATTGAGAAGTGCTGTAGAAAGACAATGGATGTAACCACGTACAGTCTACATAAATGTGAGTGTGTGTGTGTGGACAGTTTTCTTCATCGCAATGACTGACAATTAACAAGATAAAAGGCAGCACTAAAAGAAGTTTGGTAGGATTTACAAGTGAAGAGGTTAAGTGATTGTTACAGTAGATACATTCTTAGAGTTGCATAAAATCACTTTCTTGTCAGGTTTATCCTTTCCTATTGCCAAACGTATTTTTCTCCATTTCTTTATATTTAGAAAATTAAGCGTGAAAAGAAATGACACTTATTGCTTTTCAGGTTTTCCGTGTTGTTTGTCATTCAGGATTATGGTTAACAGACGATTCTGATGTTTGTGGCTAGGCCTCTCCCCAAGTAAGAAGGCAGTGGGAGCTGTGTGCTTGATAGCACCTTAGGCTAGGATATCCCTCAGGATAAAAAATCATAGCAAGCAAAGGTCTTGCTAATGTTGCCTCCTATTCATCTGGCCTTTTTAGTGAACTGAGATCAAGCATTCCCTTCCTGTCCCCCAGAGTACAACTGCAAACCAAAAACCCTGGCCTTCAATACTCCACAGTTCAGTGCTTCATTCCTGCCATCAATTAGAACAGTGATTGGATGTGAAATAGCAGCAAAGGCTATTAAAAATAATAGTGTGGTTTATCTTCCACTCAGTGATCAGTGAGTAATAAAACTGGCAGTCACCCAAGCTGTATTTTCCCTTTCAGCTTCCCAGCTTCCCTCTCCCAGCCCACATTTGCCAGAGCAGAGTCTAAAACTTTGCAAGAAGCAAATACAGCTGTTGCACCCAGGCTCAGGTTATCTTAAGATAACTTGTCTAGGACAATCTTTATGGAAAATGTAAAAAAGATAAAACCAATAGTGCTATATAGAAATTATTCTAAGAACCTATGGAATGTAATAGAGTGGTGTCACAAGGTGTGTCTGCCCTGTAACCCTCTCATTCCCCCCGCCCCCCCCCCCCGACCTAGTGTGGTGCTGCAGGCACTCCTGACTCAGTGTGACTTCTCTCAGGCCCCCTTAAGACCCCCTTTCTTAGGGTTGGGGCGTCTCTGGGAGCTCCTCTGCCTTAGAAGAGCTTCTCTGTCTGAGTCCCTACCTACAATTGCACTTGAATGGCCTATTATCACTTCCAGGTGCTTGATATTCAATTAACTGCTTATCATGGTCACTGCTAGCCTGGATCCAGATTCCCCTTAAAGGGGCCAGCAACCCTGTGAGATACAGAATTTTTAAATCAGCTTGTATCTTTGCTGTACATTCAGTATGCTGGTTTAAAAATCCTTTAGAAAGGTTGTCATCCTCTCTTAAATTCTACAGAAATTTTCCATGATTTCATAGAATCATAGAATATCAGGGTTGGAAGGGACCTCAGGAAGTCATCTAGTCCAACCCCCTGCTCAAAGAAAGACCAATCCCCAACTAAATCATCCCAGCCAGGGCTTTGTCAAGCCTGACCTTAAAATCTTCTAAGGAAGGAGATTCCACCACCTCCCTAGGTAACCCATTCCAGTATTTCACCACCCTCCTAGTAAAAAAGTTTTTCCTAATATCCAACCTAAACCTCCCCCACTGCAACTTGAGACTATTACTCCTTGTTCTGTCATCTGATACCACTGAGAGCAGTCTAGATCCATCCTCTTTGGAACCCCCTTTCAGGTAGTTGAAAGCAGCTATCAAATTCCCCCTCATTCTTCTCTTCCGCAGACTAAACAATCGCAGTTCTCTCAGCCTCTCCTCATAAGTCATGTGTTCCAGTCCCCTAATCATTTTTGTTGCCCTCTGCTGGATGCTTTCCAATTTTTCCACGTCTTTCTTGTAGTGTGGGGCCCAAAACTTTCCAATTTTTCCACGTCTTTCTTGTAGTGTGGGGCCCAAAACTGGACGCAGTACTCCAGATGAGGTCTCACCAATGTTGAATAGAGGGGAATGATCATGCCCCTTGATCTGCTGGCAATGCCCCTACTTATACAGCCCAACATGCCGTTAGTCTTCTTGACAACAAGGACACACTGTTGACTTATATCCAGCTTCTCATCCACTGTAAGCCCTAGCTCTTTTCTGCAGAACTGCTGCCGAGCCATTCGGTCCCTAGTCTGTAGTGGTGCATGGGATTCTTCTGTCCTAAGTGCAGGACTCTGCACTTGTCCTTGTTGAACCTCATCAGATTTCTTTTGGACCAATCCTCTAATTTGTCTAGGTCCCTCTGTATCCTATCCCTACCCTCCACGGTATCTACCATGCCTCCCAGTTTAGTGTCATCTGCAAACTTGCTGAGGGTGCAATCCACGCCGTCCTCCAGATCATTAATGAAGATATTGAACAAAACCAGCCCCAGGACAGACCCTTGGGGCACTCTGCTTGATACCGGCTGCCAACTAGACATGGAGCCATTGATCGCTACCTGTTGAGCCCAACAATCTAGCCAGTTTTCTATCCACTTTATAGTCCATTCATCCAGCCCATACTTCTTTAACTTGCTGGCAAGAATACTGTGGGAGACCGTGTCAAAAGCTTTGCTAAAGCCGAGGAACAACATGTCCACTGCTTTCCCCTCATCCACAGAGCCAGTTATTTCGTCATAGAAGGCAATTAGATTAGTCAGGCATGACTTGCCCTTGGTGAATCCATGCTGATGATTCCTGATCACTTTCCTCTCCTCTACGTGTTTCAGAATTGATTCCTTGAGGACCTGTTCCATGATTTTTCCAGGGACTGAGGTGAGGCTGACTGCCTTGTAGATCCCTGGATCCTCCTCCTTTCCTTTTTTAAAGATGGGCACTACATTAGCCTTTTTCCAATCATCCGGGATCTCCCCCAATCGCCATGAGTTTTCAAAGATAATGGCCAATGGCTCTGCAATCACATCCGCCAACTCCTTTTGCACTCTCTGATGCAGCGCATCCGGCCCCATGGACTTGTGCTCGTCCAACTTTTCTAAATAGTCCCGAACTCCTTCTTTTTCCACAGAGGGCTGGTCACTTCCTCCCCATGCTGTGCTGCCCAGTGCAGTAGTCTGGGAGCTGACCTTGTTCTTGAAGACAGAGGCAAAAAAAGCATTGAGTACAGTAGCTTTTTCCACATCCGCTGTCACTAGGTTGCCTCCCTCATTCAGTAAGGGGCCCACACTTTTCTTGACTTTCTTCTTGGCGTTTACAAGGCAGCTGAGATGGAAGGCCAGTTTCCATCTTTAGCATTTGGATCAAATGTGGCTACATATCCCAGAAGAGCTAGATTGAGCTAACTCTTTTCAAAGAGGTCACTGTGGAGCAGCCATATGATATCTGGAGCAGTGCAACACTTGCCAGTTTCAGTTGCCAAAATAAATTGTTTTATTTTGCATGAGTTCACATCTTCTGTGGCTTGGAAAGCAAAAGTCAAGGAAAACTACTGGGCTAATTCTCAAATAGTCCCTGTTCTGGAATGGAGCCGTGCCCCCAGGGCTTCCTTCCAAGGGACTCTTCACTCTGTAGTGAGCCTCAACTGACCACAGCTCTCCAGATGAGTTGTTGTTTCAGTTCAGTTCATTCCCTCTCCAGGGTATTAAAATTCAGTGTATACTGACCTCTTTGAGTTCTTCAGCCCCTTCCCGGGCATATGTAAATTCCTTTTTCTGGGACTCAGCCACCTCACCTGCAGTTTATGGGGGTGGGAGACACGGGCCCTCCCACTACTCCAGGTCGTGACCCAGGAATCCTATAAATAGCAGCTACATGCTATGACCTTTTAATTATTTGCGGTGACTACTGTTCCCTGGGCCACTTCCCATGCAGCCCCTTCAGCTTCACCCTTACATCAGGGCTCTTCTGGCTTGCGCCCCAGCAGTCATCTACTGGTCCCATTTAGCATCTGCTTTGTCCCTGGTACTGCAGCTCCTTCAGCCAGCCGGGAGCACTTCCTTGCTCCTCTAGCTCCAGGCAGCAACAGTTTCTGCTCCACCCCGCAGCTCCTTTTAGCTGGGTCTGCTGTGTTCTGATTGACTGCTCCCTGCAGCCAATCTAGGCAGCCTGGAGGACTTACCTCTACTGCTCTTTCTGAGGCAGGGTGTGGTAGGACTGCGAGGCCTCCAGAAGGGGATCTCAGGGTCTGTACACCATCACAGTGCTTCATAGTCAACATTTCCTCACCTCAAATATCAGCCTTGATCAATATCTGCTATACCTAACTAATTATGTAAATGTTAGAGATGGAGGTGAAGTATAGGGAAAATTTTTCTTTAAAAATGCAGCTGACAATTTTATTACATTTTTGGAGACTTTTTTTAAATAAGGCTTTATGATGGGATCTCCAGTCCTGACCGAATAATTTAAAAAAGCCTAAGATGTTTCACATGCAGCATATCTGTAAACAATAAATGTATCAAATATAAATTGTGCACAGTATTTTTAATCATTTTAATCTACACATACATTGGCACCCCCAAGGAAATGACAATATAGTGGGTGGGTCTGTGAGGATAGGCTGCAGATTTTATGAGAGTAAACTTAACAAATTTATACAAAACTTTAACAATCTCTACTCTAAATACCCCACTTCTTTGCAGATCAGTTTAACAACAAGCAGCAAGGCTATGTTTTCACTTTTTACTTCTATAGCATCTTTCATCTGTTGATCACAAAACACTTTCTAACCAAACTTTAAGTCTCTCAACACCCTTGGGCAGTAGTTTTTTCTCACATTTTATACATTGGGAAAACTGGACACAGAATGGTTACAGTAAATGACTTACTCAAACTCCCTCAATGAGTTGTATTAATATATCACATTATGATTATGGCCAAATAATTGCCTAGATGGAAAGATTAAGATAATCCCCATAAAAAGCCAGAATTTGAAATGGATTCCTAGGATTCCTGACCCAGAATCCCCTGCTGTTCAACACTGTGTTCCAGGTGCAAAATTCTGCACTTGCAGATCCACCTGCCAAGGGACAGTTCTTCCTACCCTTCTAGGTATAGTGGCTGAACTTCTGTTGGAAAGGAGAGAAGATCAAGAGATCTGCTGTCATCCATGTCTGGTGTATTCAGAGACCAATATTCTCAAATAATTAGAGAAGCAGAGGGATCATATTGGATCAGATGTTTTACAATTTCTTGCTGTAATTTGGGGTATAAAGGTCAAAAGAGATGTTTTAAGTTTTTAAGTTTAAGAGCTACATTCTGCTCCTACCTGAGGCACCTGGAGCATATTGCCAGTACTGTCTGGCATAAGAAGCCTTTGGCTTTGCAGGACAAGATGGAGCAGTCCACATGTGGTTTTTATCTGACCAGTCTGCTGCTGATGGCACAATACAAGTTTTTGTAGCTGGCATGAGAAAAAGGTGAAAGAAGCTAAACATAAAAGTAAAAGTGCCCAGTGTTGTTTCAGAGTCCAAGCTTAGTGAGATGCAAAAAGAAAGCAAACACAACATAGGGAAGGAAAGCAAACACAACATCAGAGAGAGGCCCATCAGGAAACCTGTTCTAGCTCACTCATTTTCAGGGCATCCATCCCTCCATCCTGGAGGCTATTGTAAAGTGTGCCAGATGACTGTGTTCCCCGGGAGTCCATACATCAGCTGACAGATAGACCGAACAGAGGGCCCTCTGATCTTGCCCCTTCTTTGTCCTTACACCTGGGCTGAACAGAGGGCAGGAGGGAAGAGAAGCTGGGTATTCTACTGGTTAAGAACTCCTTTCAAATGGGAATCTCTGTGCTTGCTTTTTGGCCTCTTTGTGATGCCAGAAAGGCTCAAAGGGGCATAATCCACCAGAGACAATGAAGATATACATGATGGGATGGAGTACCCTTTTAATGGAATCCCTGTAAATGTTCAACTGATTTCTGATCCCTTTGTATTATGACAAAAGAAAATATGTATGACTGAGAGTGATGATACTCTCTGAAATACTCTTTTCTATTTCCTATCAGCCCTAGCCTAAGTGGCTCAAACTTAGCAAGCCATGCTTTTCGACTGAAACCCAGTGAGTTCAGTGATAAATCATTCTGGGAATTCATCTCAAGCTTGATGTGAGTCAAAAATGAGTTCTCAGTGGGATGGCCAAAAGAAATGATGCTTGGTAAAAATGACCATGAGAGGGGAAAAAAGCTAGCTGCTCATTCCCAGAATGGGGAAATCAATTAAATTACTTGTAAAGATTGAGAGTGAATCAAAGACAAGTAGCTTGACCCATGCTTTGTAGAGAAATTTTTCCTTTAAATACCACAAATGCTTAACTTTAATTGGAATTTTGTGCATGACGGGAGAGGGATATAAACCCCCTATATATTGAAAAGGGGGAAACCACAGGCCCTCCGCATGCTGGTGCTCCAGTATCATTGGTAGAGAATGCAGGTGTCACTTTGATGTGTGCTGACAGTCTGCATGTGTTAATATTTCATTTTTATTTCCTCTACACTGATTATGAATAAACTATACTTTTATCCTCATTTAGAAAATGTGACTTCTCTTATATTTAATTGCTTCCCCCTGCAGCTTGCATGGAAAAGGTACATCTATTAGTTGGGGGGCGTAAACAAGGACAGCTCTATAAAAAATTGCCTAGTAAAAATCTGCTACTAAACAAGAACAGCTTCTAGCTGCAGGTGATTTCTAAATGAAAATATCTCCTGTGTCAAAATGTAATAGGAAAACAGAATAAATAAACCAGGAGGCCAGAACCTCAGCTGATGTAAATGGTACAGCCCATTTACACCAACTGAGCTTCTGGCCCTATAACTTTTGCTCTCTGCCTTCCCACTCTTGTAGGCTAATTACCTCACTAAAAATTATCACCAATGCAACCACTAGCAAACTGATGGTGCACTAGGGTGACATTATCAAAAGTGTCTAAGAGGCTTAGAAGTCTAAGTGACTTTGGTTTCCCAGGGAGAAGCAGGTCATCCTCATAGGCTAGAAAGGAGGATAATTTTTGTTTTCCTTAAATGAAAGCCATCATATAATATTTTACTGATTATTCAGCCATTATGAGATCTAAATCCTTTGGGTCAAATCCTGCTTTCATTTACACAATCGTAAATCCTATATAACTATTCAGTGGAGTTACCAAGGATTTACAGTGGTGTATTTTGACCCTGATCTCAAAATACTAGGAATGTATTCATAAATAAGTACTATTCTGCTACTTGATGATTTTTGATTCCACTTAAGTTTTGCAGAGAAATTACACATTGCTTTTTAATTGATATAACACATATTAGAAAACACTGAAGTTGCAATACTTTTATGTGCTCAGACACAGCTAATAGGATGTGATTCCTGGAAGTGATAAACTCCAATAATAATTATTACAAGCCAATGATCAAGCTAAGCTATTGGTTTACACAATTCCTGGGGCTGATTCAGTTGGACTTCTGATTACACATAGCCTTCCAATACCATTAATCTGTCTGACAATATATGTAAAGACCAAAAAAAAAAAAAAAGCTTCTTTTGCTAATGTCTAAGGTTATTGTAATAATTTGATATCTCAAATTCTGTTAATTACGACATGAAAGTTCTCTCTTCATATAACTGTTTGGTTTGGTTTTATGTAGGTTGACAGCAAAGCTCCTCTGTTGATATTGTTTGTATTACTGTAGTGCCTAGGAGACCTAGGCATGGATCAGCACCCCATAGTGCGAGGCGCTGTACAAGCACAGATGGTCTCTGCCTTGGAGAGCTTACAGTCTAAGTATAAGACAAGAGACAATAGACAGATACAGACAGCCTGTCAGGGGGGTACAGGAAACAATGTGACAGTAATGGTCAACATGACAGGCAGTGGTCTCAGCACACCGGTGGCCTAATTATTGTCAAATTTTTGTAGGCATCACAACAAAGGGAAGGTTTTAAGAAAGGATTTTAAGGAGAATAATGAGGGAGCTTTGCAGATGTTTAGAGGGAGCTGCTCCCACGTGTGAGGGGCAACATGAGTGAAAGTATGAAGATGTTTGTCTGCAAATTTAACAAATAGGCGATGGAGGCTAGCATTAAGGGCTGATTACAGGTGGAGTTGACCTGTCAGTAGTGATAGGTAGATGATAGGTAGGGTGAGGATAGTTTTTGAAGGGCCGGGCCTTAAAAATAGAGACAAAGAGCTTATTTTTGGTACATTGGAGAAGAAGCATGAATGATGGGATGCACAAAGAGGGATGATTTGGTCCGAGTGATAAGCTACGAAAGTAATCTTTGCAGCAACATTCTGAATGGATATGAGCAGGGCAAGACTGCAGTTGTCAAGGCCAGAGAAAACGATGTTGCAGTAATCAAGACGCCAGATGATGAGACCCTGGATGAGAGTTTTAGCTATGCAGAGGGACAGGAAAGGCCATAAATTAGAGAGGTTAAGCAGAAAGAAGTAACAAGTTCTAGACGTAGCCTGCATATGAGGACCTAGAAAGATGTCCGAGCTGAAGATGACACCCAAGTTACAGACCTGGTGGTGGTGTCCACAGTAATCAAGAAATAAGTTGGGGGTAGAGCTTGTAGGTGGAGAAATTAGGAGCTCTGTTTTAGCCATGTTGATCTTGAACTGACGGCTGACATCTATGAGGAGATGCCAGAGGCAGGCCAATAAGGGTCTGGAGGTAGAGAAAGAGACTTGGGAGTCATCAGCATAGAGATGGTAGTTGAATTTGTGTTTGCAGATGAAATTACCCAATGATTAGGTATAGAGGGGGAAGAGAAGGAGTCCAAGAACAGAGCCACATGGAGCCCTTACAGAACGTTGGGGGGCAGATGAAGGGGACCCTCTTAAGGACATATTGAAGGAGTGATTAGAGAAGTAGGAGGAGAACCAGGAGAGGAACGAGTCTCAGAAGCCAGGGAAAGACAATATTTCAAAAAGAAGAGTCTGTTGGACAGTGTTGAAAGTAGCTACCAGGTCAAGGAGAATGAGGATTGAGTAGTGGTTCTGAGATTTGCTAGGAGGAGGTCATTGAAGAATTTGGCAAGAGTAGTTTTAATAGCCTGCAAGTGGGGAACCAGACTGGAGAAGATCTAGAATGGAATTTGAGGAGAGGAATTTCTGACATCAGTTGTAAACAGCATATTCAATAAACTTAAAGATGAAAGGAAGAAGAGGAATGTGTTAGCATTTGGGGAGGCAAGTGGGTCAAGAGTGGGGGTTTTTGAAGACAGGAAAAAACTAGAGCTATGCAATATCAAAAAATAGACTATATGTTGTGTCTTTGCATGTGACTTGTATGTCAGTTCCCTATTGGAGGAAATTGGTGAGACAGCCAGAACCAATATCTTGGATATATTGCTGCTGAACATGGAGATTTGAAACTGACTCTGGCTTACCTGAAGTTCAGACTGTTCTTCCCATTGTAGGGAAAGGTTTGAGCTGTGAACTCATATTCATGACAATATCAATGTCTGTGATATTCAGAAATCACCCAACAAGCAAGCATATGTTATGGAGTTTTGTGTCAAGGGCTGGGCAGGAAACTAGCAAAAACGGAGTGGGAAAGGCAGGAGAGTACGTCTTGAGTTGTATGATTCTGTTTCTGGATTGCATGCTAAGAAAGTACAGCTTGAGACAAGTAAAGGAAAGGAGATGAGGAGAAAGATATCCCGTGACTTAAACACAGAGCCCATATCATATTGTCTTTTCCCAGCCTTGCCTTGCCTTGCCTCACCAGCCTCTTTTCAAGGGATTCGGGAGCAGCTGATTGGTCTAAAGCTGCCCAGATTATCGTTGCCAATTACATATTTCCAGTTTAACAACGAGGAGTCTGGTGGCACCTTAAAGACCAACAGATTTATTTGGGCATAAGCTTTCGTAGGTGTCACGGTTCCTCCCCCACTCTGAACTCTAGGGTACAGATGTGGGGACCTGCATGAAAAACCTCCTAAGCTTATCTTTACCAGCTTAGGTCAAAACTTCCCCAAGGTACAAAATATTACACCTTGGACTGGCCGCTACCACCACCAAACTAATACTGGTTACTGGGGAAGAGCTGTTTGGACGCGTCCTTCCCCCCAAAATACTTCCCAAAACCTTGCACCCCACTTCCTGGACAAGGTTTGGTAAAAAGCCTCACCAATTTGCCTAGGTGACTACAGACCCAGACCCTTGGATCTTAAGAATAATGAACAATCCTCCCAATACTTGCACCCCCCCTTTCCTGGGAAATGTTGGATAAAAAGCCTCACCAATTTGCATAGGTGACCACAGACCCAAACCCTTGGATCTGAGAACAATGAAAAAGCATTCAGTGTTTTACAAGAAGACTTTTAATAAAAAATAGAAGTAAATAGAAATAAAGAAATCCCCCCTGTAAAATCAGGATGGTAGATATCTTACAGGGTAATTAGATTCAAAAACATAGAGAACCCCTCTAGGCAAAACCTTAAGTTACAAAAAAGATACACAGACAGAAATAGTTATTCTATTCAGCACAATTCTTTTCTCAGCCATTTAAAGAAATCATAATCTAACACATACCTAGCTAGATTACTTACTAAAAGTTCTAAGACTCCATTCCTGTTCTGTCCCTGGCCAAGACGACTACAGACAGACACAGACCCTTTGTTTCTCTCCCTCCTCCCAGCTTTTGAAAGTATCTTGTCTCCTCATTGGTCATTTTGGTCAGGTGCCAGCGAGGTTACCTTTAGCTTCTTAACCCTTTACAGGTGAGAGGAGCTTTCCCCTGGCCAGGAGGGATTTCAAAGAGGTTTACCCTTCCCTTTATATTTATGACACGCCCCCCAAATCTCAGCTAGGGTGAAACGCTGGCTGGGATTTCTTCCTGGAGCTCTAGGAAAACAGAGTTAATAAGACACATGCATCTCTAAATATACTACCAAGTACATAAAGACTAACAATATTTTCCACATCTCAAGGACGATTTTAACCAGTTGATTCTGGGAAACTTTCACGGGAGAGTGCATCAGCCACTTTGTTAGAAGCTCCTGAGATGTGTTGGATGTCGAAATCAAAATCTTGGAGAGCTAAACTCCACCGAAGAAGTTTTTTGTTAGTTTCTTTGACGGTGTGAAGCCACTTTAGTGCAGCATGGTCGGTTTGCAGGTGGAAACGCCATCCCCAAACATATGGGCGTAGCTTTTCCAGAGCGTAGACAATGGCATAACATTCTTTTTCAGTGACTGACCAGTTGCTTTCCCTCTCAGACAGTTTTTTGCTGAGAAACACTACATGGTGGAATTCTTGATCAGGTCCTTTCTGCATTAAAACTGCTCCCACACCACGCTCGGATGCATCTGTGGTTACTAGGAACGGTTTGTCAAAGTCTGGGGCCCTTAGTACAGGGTCAGACATGAGTGTCGCTTTAAGCTTGTTAAAGGCCTTCTGACACTTTCCGGTCCACTGAACAGCATTTGGCTGTTTCTTTTTGGTTAGGTCTGTCAGTGGGGCAGCGATTTGGCTGTAGTGCGGTACAAATCGTCTGTAATAACCGGCCAAGCCTAAGAAGGATTGAACCTGTTTCTTTGACTTTGGGACAGGCCACTTTTGGATAGCATCCACTTTGGCCTGTAGGGGGCTGATAGTTCCTTGACCCACCTGGTGTCCAAGGTAAGTCACTCTGTTTAGGCCTATTTGACACTTCTTAGCCTTAACAGTTAGTCCTGCCTCCCTTATGCGCTCAAGGACTTTTTGTAGATGTTCCAGGTGGTCTGCCCAGGAATCCGAAAATATGGCCACATCGTCAAGGTAGGCGACTGCATATTCTCCTAATCCCGCTAGGAGACCATCTACAAGTCTTTGGAAAGTGGCGGGTGCATTTCGCAGCCCGAAAGGGAGTACATTAAATTCATACAGCCCGAGATGTGTGATGAAGGCTGACCTTTCCTTGGCAGATTCATCTAGCGGTACCTGCCAGTACCCCTTGGTTAAGTCCAAGGTAGAGATGAACTGGGCCCGTCCCAGTTTCTCTAATAGTTCATCAGTGCGTGGCATTGGATAGTTGTCTGGGCGAGTTACAGCATTTAGCTTACGGTAGTCCACGCAAAAACGTATTTCCCCATCTGGTTTGGGAACTAGAACCACTGAAGATGCCCATGCACTTTCAGAGGGGCGGATTACACCCATCTGTAACATATCCTGGATCTCCCGTTCTATAGCAGTTTTAGCTTGAGGAGACACCCGGTAAGGGTGGACCCTAATTGGGTGAGCATTACCTGTGTCAATGGAGTGGTATGCCCGTTCAGTCAGTCCTGGGGTGGCTGAGAACGTTGGCGCGTAGCTAGTGCACAGCTCCTGGATCTGCTGTCGCTGCATACGCCCAAGGGTCATGGAGAGGTTCACCTCTTCCACACCACCAGCACATTTCCCTTCGTAATAGACACCTTCAGGCCACTCAGCGTCGTCTCCTCCCTGGGCTGTAAACTGACAAACCTTTAATTCTCTGGAATAAAAGGGCTTTAGAGAATTAATATGATACACCTTAGGCTTTCGGTTGGAGGTGGGGAATGCTATGAGATAATTAACAGCTCCCAGGCGCTCCTGGACCACGAATGGCCCTTCCCACGATGCTTCCATTTTATGGGCCTGGAGCACCTTTAAGACCATGACCTGGTCTCCTACTTTGAAGGAACGCTCTCTGGCATGTTTATCATACCAGGCTTTTTGCTCTTTTTGAGCATCCTGTAAGTTTTCTCTAGCAAGGGCTAAAGAGGTTCGGAGGGTGTTTTGTAGGTTGGTTACAAAGTCCAGAATGTTAGTTCCTGGAGAAGGTGTAAATCCCTCCCATTGCTGCTTCACCAACTGCAATGGCCCCTTAACCTCACGGCCATATGCAAGTTCAAATGGGGAAAACCCTAAACTGGGATGTGGTACAGCTCTGTAGGCAAAGAGCAACTGCTGTAATACTAGGTCCCAATCATTGGAGTGCTCATTTACGAATTTACGTATCATGGCCCCCAAAGTTCCATTAAACTTCTCCACCATTCCATTTGTTTGATGGTGGTAAGGAGTGGCAACCAAGTGATTTACCCCATGAGCTTCCCAAAGGTTTTTCATAGTTCCTGCCAGGAAATTAGTCCCTGCATCTGTGAGGATGTCAGAGGGCCAACCTACCCTGGCAAAAATGTCTGCTAGTGCCTGGCACACACTTTTAGCCCTGGTGTTGCTTAGAGCTACTGCTTCCGGCCATCGGGTGGCAAAATCCATGAAAGTCAGTATGTACTGCTTTCCTCTGGGTGTCTTTTTCGGAAAAGGACCCAGAATATCCACAGCTACTCGCTGAAATGGAACTTCAATGATGGGGAGTGGCTGGAGAGGAGCTTTGACCTGGTCTTGGGGTTTTCCCACTCTTTGGCACACCTCACAAGACTGGACATAGGTAGAAACATCCTTGCCCATTCCCTCCCAGTGGAATGATCCCCCCAAACGGTCTTTGGTCCTGTTCACCCCAGCATGGCCACTAGGGTGATCATGGGCTAAGCTCAAGAGCTTGGCCCGGTATTTAGTTGGAACTACCAACTGTCTCTGAGGATGCCAGTCTTCCTGGTGTCCACCAGAAAGAGTTTCCTTGTATAAAAGTCCTCTTTCTACAACAAACCTGGATCGATTAGAAGAGCTGAGAGGCGGTGGGTTGCTCCGTGCCGCCGTCCAAGCTCTCTGGAGGCTTTCATCTGCTTCCTGTTCGGTCTGGAACTGTTCCCTTGATGCTGGAGACATCAGTTCCTCATGGGATTGTGGACTTAGGCTTGGTCCCTCTGGAAGCGATATAGGGGATGGAGCTGTTTCTGTTGACTGTGAACCGCTCTCCGCTGGTGCACTATGTTGGGATTCAGGCTCCGGCTGAGCCTCTTGTGTAGGGTTATCGGCTGCTGCCAGTTCAGGTTCGGTGGGGCCCTCTGGTGTTGAGGTTGCAAGTACTGGATTCAGTGCTGGCACGGGGTCTGGTGTTGGTTGTTTGGCTGGTTCCGGTTCTGGGACTGGTTCCGTCTGGGTCTCTGGGACTGGATCCACTACTGCTGTTGCAGACATTGGCCTGGGGTCCGGGTCCATCACCTCTGACCGGGCCCTGATAGAAGTTTCCGGAACAGAGCTAGGCCCCACGGCTTGTTTAGCCTGGCTGCGGGTGACCGTTCCCACCCTCTTGGCCTGCTTCACGTGATTGGCCAAGTCTTCCCCCAACAGCATGGGGATGGGATAATCATCATAGACTGCAAAAGTCCACATTCCTGACCAGCCCTTGTACTGGACAGGCAACTTGGCTGTAGGCAAATTGAAAGAGTTGGACTTGAAGGGTTGAATCGTCACTTGGATCTCTGGGTTGATTAAATTGGGGTCCACTAAGGAAGCATGGATAGCTGACACTTGTGCTCCGGTGTCCCTCCACGCGGTGACCTTCTTCCCGCCCACACTCACAGTTTCCCTCCTCTCCAAGGGTATCTGGGAGGTATCTGGGCCTGTGGACCTCTGGTGTGATTCCGGTGCAATGAACTGTAATCTGTTGGGGTTCTTGGGGCAGTTGGCCTTTACATGCCCCAGCTCGTTACATTTAAAACATCGTCCAGCTGACGGGTCACCGGGGCGAGGTGGGTTTCTGGAGAACGGGGTGGTGGGACGATAAGGGGTCTGGAGGGTTCTTTGGGAGGTAGGTGGGGCTTTGGGCGGCCCCCGGTAATAGGGTGTGGTCTGGGGTGGTCCCTTCTGGTCTCCGCTCCAACTGCGACCAGTTTTCTTCTTCTCTGCCACCTCCACCCATCTGGCTCCAATCTCTCCTGCCTCGATTACAGTTTTGGGTTTCCCATCTAGGATGTATCTTTCTATTTCCTCAGGAACACCCTCTAAGAATTGTTCCATTTGCATTAGGAAGGGCAAATTTACTGGAGATTCAACACTTGCTCCTGATATCCAGGCATCCCAATGTTTCACAATGTGGTAGGCATGTCGGGTAAATGACATGTCTGGTTTCCACCTTAGGGCTCGGAACCTCCGACGAGACTGCTCGGGTGTTATCCCCATTCTGACTCTCGCCTTGGATTTAAACAGTTCATACTTGTTCATATGTTCTTTAGGCATTTCAGCTGCCACCTCAGCTAAGGGTCCACTGAGCTGCGGCCTCAGCTCTACCATGTATTGGTCAGTAGAGATGTTGTACCCAAGGCAGGCCCTTTCGAAGTTTTCTAAGAAAGCCTCAGTATCATCACCTGCCTTGTAGGTGGGGAACTTTCTGGGATGGGAAGTGGTACCTGGAGAAGGATTGCTAGGGTTTGTTGGTATATTCTGCTGGGCCTTTATCCTCTCCATCTCCTCCACATGCTTCCTTGCCTCCATTTCCCTCTTGTGGGCAGCCTCCTGTACCTCCTTCTCCAGCCGCATGAGTTCTATCTGTCTTTCATGTTCCCTTTGTTTTTCCTCAGCCTGAAATTTGGCTAATTCCAGCTGTAGTCGAGCCGAGGATTTGGCCATTCTAACCTCTCTGTTTTTAACTAACTTTACACCCGAGGTTTAGAAATAAACAAACAAAACTTGGCTGTAAAATTTTGCTGTGCTGGAATAGAATACCTATTCTCTGATAGTGATTGTCAGCCTACAGAAAAAGACAATTCCCTTGTCTCTGCTCTGGGCCCAAATTAAAGCAAAAAACCTCGAACTACTTGGGAACCTGCTTACCCAGCCCAAAGAAAAAAAAATTCTTTTCAAACCTGTGCTCCTTGTAAAACAAAAAAAAATCAAAATCCTAAAAAAAACCCCTGCCACTTTTGTCTCCCGGCAAATGGGTAGAGCACACACCCCCTATTTACTTTTAGGAAGAAAAGAAAAAAAAAACCTCTGGGTTGGAAGACTGTGAATTTCCCTGCAGGAGTTAAGTACCCTGCCTCCAGGCAAAGAAAACCTGCAATTCACAAGATAATCCCCTTTTGTCTCTGCTTGGCCACAAAGCAGAGAGAAACCAAGCTGCTTTCAGTTTCAAAGCTGCTTCCTGGACTTCCTAAAAATTCCTTTTTAAAATCTGTATTTCTAGTTCAAAAAATCTCAACTGGATCTCAAAATGATTTCAGGTTAATCCCACCACTGTGCCACCATGTCACGGTTCCTCCCCCACTCTGAACTCTAGGGTACAGATGTGGGGACCTGCATGAAAAACCTCCTAAGCTTATCTTTACCAGCTTAGGTCAAAACTTCCCCAAGGTACAAAATATTACACCTTGGACTGGCCGCTACCACCACCAAACTAATACTGGTTACTGGGGAAGAGCTGTTTGGACGCGTCCTTCCCCCCAAAATACTTCCCAAAACCTTGCACCCCACTTCCTGGACAAGGTTTGGTAAAAAGCCTCACCAATTTGCCTAGGTGACTACAGACCCAGACCCTTGGATCTTAAGAATAATGAACAATCCTCCCAACACTTGCACCCCCCCTTTCCTGGGAAATGTTGGATAAAAAGCCTCACCAATTTGCATAGGTGACCACAGACCCAAACCCTTGGATCTGAGAACAATGAAAAAGCATTCAGTGTTTTACAAGAAGACTTTTAATAAAAAATAGAAGTAAATAGAAATAAAGAAATCCCCCCTGTAAAATCAGGATGGTAGATATCTTACAGGGTAATTAGATTCAAAAACATAGAGAACCCCTCTAGGCAAAACCTTAAGTTACAAAAAAGATACACAGACAGAAATAGTTATTCTATTCAGCACAATTCTTTTCTCAGCCATTTAAAGAAATCATAATCTAACACATACCTAGCTAGATTACTTACTAAAAGTTCTAAGACTCCATTCCTGTTCTGTCCCTGGCCAAGACGACTACAGACAGACACAGACCCTTTGTTTCTCTCCCTCCTCCCAGCTTTTGAAAGTATCTTGTCTCCTCATTGGTCATTTTGGTCAGGTGCCAGCGAGGTTACCTTTAGCTTCTTAACCCTTTACAGGTGAGAGGAGCTTTCCCCTGGCCAGGAGGGATTTCAAAGAAGTTTACCCTTCCCTTTATATTTATGACAGTAGGTAAAAAACCCACTTCTTCAGATGCGTGGAGTGAAAATTACAGATACAGGAATAAATATATATTTGCACATGAAGAGAAGGGAGTTACCTGACAAGTGGAGAACCAATGTTGAAGGCCAATTCAATCAGGGTGGATGTAGTCCACTCCCAATAATTGATGAGGAGGTATCAATACCAACAGACGGAAAATTACTTTTATAGTGAGCCACCTACTCCCAGTCCCTATTCAAGCCCAGATTGATGGTATTAAGTCTGCAAATGAATTGTAGCTCAGCATTTTCTCTTTGAAGTCTGTTTTTGAAGTTTTTTTGTTGAAGTATGGCTACTTTTAACTCTGTTATTGCACCACAATCAGCTTCAACAGTGGGACCGTATAGGCAACTATATACAAGAAACCTATGGACCACCACGTTTACCTCCCTAAATACAGTAACCCCCCAAGAAATCTGGTATTTACAGCCAGACCCTCAGATACCACAGAATGTCCTTAAGACACTTAAAACTGCCTTCACCAAACAAGGACACTCCACCAGAGAAGTAGACTGCATCAGGGAAAGGGCCACGCACCAACTCAAAGCGACACTAAAACCTGCCATAACAACAGATGCAAAACCTGCAGACATATCTAAACTTCTATGATGATCAATACCCGCCACAACACACATTTCAAGATCCATGTGTTCTATACACGCCTACCATAACATGTAGTCTACCTCATCTAATGCACTAAATACACCAGTGACAGCTAAGTGGCAAAAATGAAACAATCAATATGGTTTTGAATGAACTCACACAGAAAAATGATAAAAAACAAAAACACAATATCACCCCTGGGTGAACACTTTCCATAAAATGATCACTCCATATCTGACCTCTCAGTCTGCATCCTCAAAGGAAACATGAACACCACCTTCAAAAGACAAGCCTTGTAACTTCATTAGACACTAAAAATTATGGTCTCAATAAAGATGCTGGATTTATGTTTTATTACAACAATCTGTAACCCTCTAGCCCCTCCACTCCCTTCTTTGTCCAACAACTGCATCGGTGTTAACCATCCACTTCACCTGGGTCTGTTAACTACTTCACCACTTTACCTGAGAATGGTCCCTTAGAACTTCTGTACCTGGAAAGGTAATGGAGCAAATAATTAAGCAATCAATTTGCAAACACCTAGAAGATAATAAGGTGATAAATCACAGTCAGCATGGAGTTGTCAAGTACAAATCATGTCAAACCAACTTGATAGCTTTATTTGACAGGGTAACAAGCCTTGTGGATAGAGGGGAAGTGGTAGACATAGTATATCTTGATTTTAGTAAAGCTTTTGATACTGTCTTGCATGACCTTCTCATAAACAAACTGGGAAATACAACCTTGATGGAGCTACTATAAGGTGGGTGCATAACTGGTTGGAAAACCATTCCCAGAGAGTAATCATCAGTGGTTCACAGTCATGCTGGAAGGGCATAATGAGTGGGGTCCCGCAGGGATCAGTTCTGGGTCCGGTTCTGTTCAATATCTTCATCAATGATTTAGATAATGGCATAGAGAGTACACTTATAAAGTTTGTGGATGATATCAAGCTGGGCAGGGTTGCAAGTGCTTTGGAGGATAGGATAAAAATTCAAAATGATCCTGACAAACTGGAGAAATGGCCTGAAGTAAATAGGATGAAATTCAATAAGGACAAATGCAAAGTACTCTACTTAGGAAGGAAAAATCAGTTGCACACATACAAAATGGGAAATGACTGCCTACTAAGGAGGACTACGGAAAGGGATCTGTTGGTCATAGTGGATCACAAGCTAAATATGAGTCAACAATATAACACTGTTGCAAGTAAAGCAAACATCATTCTGGGATGTATTAGCAGGAGTGTTGTAAGCAAGACATGAGAAATAATTCTTTTGCTCTAGTCTGCGCTGATTAGGCCTCAACTGGAGTAGTGTGTCCAGTTCTGGGCACCACATTTCAGGAAAGCTTGGACAAATGTGGACAAATTGGAGAAGGTCCAGAGAAAAGTCACAAAAAATGATTAAAGGTCTAGAAAACATGAGCTATGAGGGAAGATTGAAAAAATTGTGTTTGTTTAGTTTGGAGAAGAGAAGACAGAGAGGGGACATAATAACCGTTTTCAAGAACGTAAAAGGTTGTTACAAGGAGGAGGGAGAAAAATTGTTATTCTTAACCTCTGAGGATAGGACAAGAGGCAATGGGCTTAAATTGCAGCAAGAGTGGTTTAGGTTGGACAGTAGAAAAAACTTCCTAACTGTCAAAGTGGTTAAGCATTGGAATAAATTGTGGAATCTCCATCACTGGGGATTTTTAAGAGCAGATTGGACAAACACCTGTCAGGGATGGTCTAGAAAATATTTAGTCCTGCTTGAGTGCAAGGAACTGGACAAGATGACCTCTCAAGGTCCCTTTCAGTTCTATGATTCTATGAATATGTGTTAACTACTAATGCTAAGCAATCTCTTCCACCTTGTATTTAGGTGTGACACTTTGCATACTTTTGCAAGCAGAAGAGCTCTGTGTATCTCGAAAACTTGTATTGTTCAACCGCAGAAGTTGGTCAAATAAAATATTTTATCCCACCCCCTTGTCTCTTCAGTTTGAAGCACTAAGCTGAACTTTTGCAGTTTTTATCCAACTAACTGACAACCTAAAGCTCAGTTTGATGTGGAGTGAACCAGGTCAGGAGTGATTTAAATTAAATATTAAAAGAAAGAAGCATTTCTATCTGGTAGTGATTGGATACCTTGCTTCAGGCACTTGAAAAACATAACATAACATAACTGGAAAACCCTGGAGGCTTTATTCTCCTAGTTTACACCAGCTTTAAACTGCTGTTATTCCATTGCTTTAGTAGAGATATTCCAATAATTTACACCAATGCAAAGCATAAATGTGTAAATTTCACTCATGGTGCAAGTTGCTAATTTTCTCAATTGCTTGTGGAAATATCAGGTTTCACATGCAAAGACTTGCAAAAGATTCTAGAGATACACATGTTCAGAACTATCCAAAGGGTTTTCTGAACTGTTTTACTCTATTTCTTACAGTAACTACTATATATTATATCTACTTAATGCAAAACAAATATATATGTGTGGTCTGTAAAATAAAATAATGTTGTTCCTGGATTTTTCCCCTCAATGGTAGGAATCCAGCAGCATAGTTGAAATAAGCATATGGGAAGCATTCATTATTTTAAAAAATCCTCTAAAAACAGAAAATAAGTAATTTTTTATCCAGTCAAATTTCATTGAGCTCAACCTTTCAAAGCTTAAAATAGGTTCAGTTTAAGAAACAGATAGATTTTTTCCATTTTTTCTAATTAATTTGGAATATGAACTCATAAAGTCTCTGCATATATGACATGCATAACTTTACTGTATACTTTTAAGATCAATTAAAATAACTAACTTTGAAATAAAAAATAGAATAAATTATCTATAATGGAATATTAAAATAATGATTTATCAGAGACCCATTGCTAACCCATACAATTAAAGAGATATACACGTGGTATAAGGATGAATATTGTTCCAATTTTAATCTTATAAACAATACTGAATGTTGAGATTTTTACTGATGCTTTTTAATATGATCATGGTTGCTGCCCAAGTTAAAAGTAAGTTATTTCCCAGACACCAAGTGACTAGACCAGTGGTTCCAAAACTTGTTCCGCCGCTTGTGCAGGGAAAGCCCCTGGCGGGCCAGGCCGGTTTCTTTACCTGCCGCATCTGCAGGTTCGGCCGATTGCGGTTCACTGCTCCAGCCCAATGGGAGCTAATGGAAGCGGAATGGGCCAAGGGACATACCGGCCGCCGCTTCCAGCAGGTCCCATTGGCCGAACCTGCGGACGCGGCAGGTAAACAAACGGCCCGGCCCGCCAGGGGATAGAAAGCAGCCAGGAGATGAAGATCTGGATTTGAGCTTGGATTCTGAATGCTCTCAGTATTAAGAGGTGTCCCGCACCCTCCTCAGATTTTTGGTCAGACCCTGCTTTGCTACAGCATAGGCCTAGAGTCATAATGCTATAAATTAGTGAGAGAGGGCCAAATTCAGGCCCAGATATTGATTCTGCATAGTGCATAGCAATGGAGCATGAGATTGTTTTAGTGGAAAGTGTAAGGCCACCTGTGTGCACAAGTAATGCAAAAGTTTTATGTCCCTTATGCACCTGCTTCCTTATTCAGATGGCACCAGGATATCAGCAGATAATGGGCATGTTTAAGGAAACAACAGCATGGGGAAGAGGTGACCAGCCCTTTGTGGAGAAAGAAGTGGTTCGGGACTATTTAGAAAAGCTGGACGAGCACAAATCCATGGGGCCAGATGCGCTGCATCCAAGAGTGCAAAAGGAGTTGGCGGATGTGATTGCAGAGCCATTGGCCATTATCTTTGAAAACTCATGGCGATCGGGGGAAGTCCCGGTCGACTGGAAAAAGGCTAATGTAGTGCCCATCTTTAAAAATGGGAAGAAGGAGGATCCTGGGAACTACGGGCCAGTCAGCCTCACCTCAGTTCCTGGAAAAATCATGGAGCAGGTCCTCAAGGAATCAATTCTGAAACACGTAGAGGAGAGGAAAGTGATCAGGAACAGTCAGCATGGATTCACCAAGGGCAAGTCATGCCTGACTAATCTAATTGCCTTCTATGACAAGATAACTGGCTCTGTGGATGAGGGGAAAGCAGTGGACTTGTTGTTCCTTCACTTTAGCAAAGCTTTTGACACGGTCTCCCACAGTATTCTTGCCAGCAAGTTAAAGAAGTATGGGCTGGATGAATGGACTATAAGGTGGATAGAAAGCTGGCTAGATCATCGGGCTCAATTGGTAGTGATCAATGGCTCCATGTCTAGTTGGCAGCCGGAATCAAGTGGAGTGCCCCAAAGGTCAGTCCTGGGGCCGGTTTTGTTCAATATCTTCATAAATGATCTGGAGGATGGCGTGGATTGCATCCTCGGCAAGTTTGCAGATGACACTAAACTGGGAGGAGAGGTAGATATGCTGGAAGGTAGGGATAGGATACAGAGGGACCTAGACAAATTAGAGGAGAGGCTGAGGGAACTTGGATTGTTTAGTCTGCGGAAGAGAAGAATGAGGGGGGATTTGATAGCTGCTGTCAACTACGTGAAAGGGTTCAGAGTAACAGCCGTGTTAGTCTGTATTCGCAAAAAGAAAAGGAGTACTTGTGGCACCTTAGAGACTAACCATGAAGTGAGCTGTAGCTCATGAAAGCTTATGCTCAAATAAATTGGTTAGTCTCTAAGGTGCCACAAGTACTCCTTTTCTTTTTACCTGAAAGAGAGTTCCAAAGAGGATGGATCTAGACTGCTCTCAGTGGTAGCAGATGACAGAACAAGGAGTAATGGTCTCAAGTTGCAGTGGGGGAGGTTTAGGTTGGATATTAGGAAAAACTTTTTTACTAGGAGGGTGGTGAAATACTGGAATGTGTTACCTAGGGAGGTGGTGGAATCTCCTTCCTTAGAAGTTTTTAAGGTCAGGCTTGACAAAGCCCTGGCTGGGATGATTTAGTTGGGGATTGGTCTTTCTTTGAGCAGGGGGTTGGACTAGATGACCTCCTTAGGTCCCTTCCAACCCTGATATTCTATGGTTCTATGATTCTATGATCAGTTGAGGTGTGCTCCTTGGCATACATATGAAGTACTTAGATACTCACTTTGACTTTACTCCTGGTATTTGGCATGAGTAACTTGGTGGCTGTGCTGCAGCACTGTAACACAATATCAGGTTTAATTAATGAATTTCTTTTCCTGTGGGTAGAATATAAATTATTATGACTTTGTGATGTGCACTTCCAAGTGGGTTTGAAGTAACTTATTAATATGTATATAATATACTAGATCAGTGCTGCCAAATAAGTATAGAAATCAGAATATTAAAAATACTTATATGGTATCCATCCTGCTGAAGTGATTTATAAAATTAGTGTACACAGGTTCACTTGATTGCTCACTGAAATAAAGCCACTTTGAGGGCAAAAAATGTGTGTCCTATTTAGAAGTGCATAGCACAGCAGTATTGTCACAACCTGTCCCGCTTTCTGAGCAGACACTGGGCTGTTGTGCAAGGATCCAAATGCTGAAGCCAATGTGCCGCTAAGCCCCCTGCATCTTGGTTAGTGACTGATCACCCTTCCTAGCTTTGGGTCTCTCAATGGCACTTTCAGGTGCATGCCCCATGTCGGACACCCCTCTTAGCAGTGGGGCCTGCAGTCTAGCTGCCTACACCCTGGAACCACTTATCCCTCCAAAGCCTCCCAGTTGCTTATTTCCTTTTGGAGTCCATCTGGCTGTGGGAGCTGTGGTTTCCTAGTTACACTCTTCAGGGGCTAGGTGGCAGGAAAAGCAATGAAACACTGGCTTAGCAACAGATTTTCTTACTTTCCAGCCCTACCCCCTTTGCCCCAAATGGGTTTCTGTGAAGAGATAATCCATGCAAAGTACCTGCTAGCAGAAACCCTATTGTTCAAGAGAGCCATTCAATGCTGATGGCCCTTTGATTGCTTTGTCAGGGCTTTCCAGATATAACTTCCTCCTACATGTCAAGCTTCTATACAAAATGGATGATCTAATTCATAATGACTATTACAGTTACAAATAGTGTTCATAAAACCAAATGGAATCCATATTTGGATGCAGACCTATTCCCCAAACTGTCACAAGTACTATAAAACAATTCAGCACAGAAACAGAGGATCTTAGCCAATTAAAACGAAAAGGGAAATTTAGGTAGAGAGACTATAATTACCCTAACTGGGATTTGTCTCAAAGACCAGTCCTAATTCTTATGTTGGTAAGTGCTTTGTGATATGCAAGAACTAATGGTATCTGGGCCTCACTTAGTCACTTCTGCCTATTTTTAATTGAAAAAACCTGGTTTAATTTAGCTTTGGTAGCAAAAACTTTCTCTTCCTATCACTGCTTTGACTTCTTCAAACATGTTGTTGTTGTCTGACACAACCCCCTATCTCCTGTTTTAATTCTCCTTCCAAACACAGATAAACCCACCATCCTGCCAATTTTTATCACATAACTGCAGATTTTGATTTTGTACAATGTTCATTATCTTGACAGCATGTGCTCCCTCCCTCTTCAAGTTCTCCTTGAGTTTCAGCAATGTTGAACACATTAATATTGATACAGCCAGTGAGAGTATGTGACAAGATACAAAATGTGCCCTGTTGCACAAATTGCATTTGCTCTCATGGGGATGGGGATGAGGGGATTAAGCTAAACAGAGAAGATTTTTTTTCTTTTGGTTTTATATATGCTGTAATTGACTAAAAGTATTTCTCTCAAAACTCTAATGCTAGAATTTTTTTCCAACATAAATACTTTTGCCTGAAAAAATCTACAGTTTGGAATTACTAGAACTACTTTTGAAAGTGAAAGTGCAAGCATAGAAAAATGTACCTTCCTCATGCTGTAAACAATACTTAGGAAGTTTACATGAAATAAAAAAGAGAATTAAATGGAATTATTATGTGTAATACCTGATGGGTATTCTCAGCTTAAAAGCATATTGTTAGTTCTTCAGCATATACTTTCAACGTTCTTGAAAACAGCCACAGCACTCTGTTTTTGAGTGCTCTGTTATTAGAGTCCTTGTGAGAAATGCAATTTACAAAAGCTAAGAACATCAAATCTAGGCTTTACCAACATAATTTTTATATACTTTAAAAGAGCAAGAAAGAATGTTAAATAACTGCAGAAAAATGGCTTTACTTTTCTGACTTTGCAGCAGAATAATGTTACCATATTAAAGAATCTATCAACTTATACTTCAGTAAGGCTTGTTTTCCAGAATTGTTGGTCAGAAGTACAATGCTAATGTAATGTCATCGATTGGAATATCCATTCATATGCTATTGAATAAATAAAAAATAATATTGCTCATAGATCCAGGCTTTTTTGTCGTGTCCTCTCAAGTCTGTGTGACTTCCCACATGGGAGTGCTTTGTGGAGCACCAGTGGAAACACCATAGCACCATTTCAGGCTATCTTTTCAAAAGTGTTTGGTACCCAACATGAGATGCTCTTTTGAAAATTAGATCATCTATTTTTCTGATTAAATGGGAGCTGAACTCTTCTGAAAATCTAGCCCTTACTGAGTAGCTGCTGTAAGTATCAGTCAATTAATTATCAAAAATGTTTAGAAAGAGTGAGAGATGAAAATTGTTAGCTATAAATCACTTTTTAAGAGCAATAATGGCCTACAGTATAATCCCTCCATCCTTTTGAGGTTGTTTTGTGCATTGTGTATCACTATATTCCATTTTTAAAAATCTACTGAAAACCCTAACCATCAATGAGGTAATTTCTACTGATAGTGCTTTGTTATTAAACCTGTCAGGGCCTAGTGCCGTTTTTGATGCAGGGCTGTAGGGTCTTTTTATTGCCTCTCAGACCACTGTATGTTAATGTAATTCCAGTAATACTGTACATTATACAGAGTGAACCATTCGGCAATTGAATTTGCAACTTGTAAATCATCTCAGTGTGATTTTATATAGCCTACAGAACCTGACCCAATTGAAAATACAGTGTCACAGGTACTGAGACATAATTATTTATAGAATTTTGCTTACAAAATTGTGATAAAGAGTTACATAAAGTTTGTTCATCACTTCAGCATCTGGATGATTTCATTAAACTGTTTATTCCTAAAGTTTCACCTTATTTTATTGGAAAGTATTCTAAATTTTTAACAGTGATGGTGCAGGATCACACTGAAACAGGCTTTAATGTTAACTTCTCTCTATCTTGATAAGATATTAGTTAGGGCTTGTATTGGTCATTGATTAAACCAGATTGATACTTACATACTGTATCCTTGTAGGAATCCTTGTTCTTGAATGAACTGCCTTGCTTAGATACAAAAACGTAAAATGTAATCTGATTAGTGCCTCACCAAAATGGATTTTGACATTAGTACTTTAACAAAAATTAACTGAAAATATATTCACACTGGACTGCTATAGCAGCCTCAGAAGAGAAGAGTTAAAATAATGAATTCAAATTCAAAACTGATAAGAGGAAATATTGAGGCTTTTCAGTGGAATGACGCACCTATAATAAATTGGGGAATGAACAATTTTAGGTAAGTTATGAAGAATCAATAGGAAAATTGAAAGGTGGATAAGGAATTGGTTAAAGGGGAGACTACAACGGGTCCTACTGAAAGGTGAACTGTCAGGCTGGAGGGAAGTTACCAGTGGAGTTCCTCAAGGATCGGTTTTGGGACCAATCTTATTTAATCTTTTTATTACTGACCTTGGCACAAAAAGTAAAAGTGTGCTAATAAAGTTTGCAGATGATACAAAGCTAGGAGGTATTGCCAATTTAGAGAAGGGCCGTGATATCATACAGGAGGATCTGGATGACCTTGTAAACTGGAGTAATAGTAATAGGATGAAATTTAATAGTGAGAAGTGTAAGGTCATGCATTTAGGGATTAATAACAAGAATTTTAGTTATAAGCTGGGGACGCATCAATTAGAAGTAACAGAGGAGGAGAAGGACCTTGGAGTACTGGTTGATCATAGGATGACTATGAGCCACCAATGTGATATGGCCGTGAAAAAAGCTAATGCGGTCTTGGGATGCATCAGGAGAGGTATTTCCAGTAGAGATAAGGAGGTTTTAGTACCGTTATACAAGGCACTGGTGAGACCTCACCTGGAATACTGTGTGCAGTTCTGGTGTCCCGTGTTTAATAAGGATGAATTCAAACTGGAACAGGTACAGAGAAGGGCTACTAGGATGATCCGAGGAATGGAAAACTTGTCTTATGAAAGGAGACTCAAGGAGCTTGGCTTGTTTAGCCTAACTAAAAGAAGGTTAAGGGGAGATATGATTGCTTTTTATAAATATATCAGAGGGATATATACCGGAGAGGGAGAGGAATTATTTAAGCTCAGTACCAATGTGGACACAAGAACAAATGGATATAAACTGGCCACCAGGAAGTTTAGACTTGAAATTAGACTAAGGTTTCCAACCATCAGAGGACTGACGTTTTGGAATAGCTTCCAAGGGAAGCAGTGGGGGAAAAGATCTATCTGGCTTTAAGATTAAACTCGATAAGTTTATGGAGGAGATGGTATGATGGGATAACATTGTTTTAGTAATTAAATATTCATGGTAAATAGGCCCAATGGCCTGTGATGAGATATTAGATGGGGTGGGATCTGAGTTACCCAGGAAAGAATTTTCTGTAGTATCTGGCTGGTGAATCTTGCCCATATGCTGAGGGTTTAGCTGATTGCCATATTTGGGGTCGGGAAGGAATTTTCCTCCAGGGCAGACTGGAAGAGGCGCTGGAGGTTTTTCGCCTTCCTCAGTAGCATGGGACACGTGTCACTTGCTGGAGGATTCTCTGCTCCTTGAAGTCTTTAAACCACGATTTGAGGACTTCAATAGCTCAGACACAGGTGAGAGGTTTTTTGGAGGAGTGGTGGGTGAAATTCTGTGGCCTGCATTGTGCAGGAGGTCAGACTAGATGATCATAATGGCCCCTTCTGACCTAAATAAAATAAAAAATATCTATGAATAAGAACTAATCTGAAATATTGCCTAAACTTTGAACCAAAAGCAGAAAGTTCTGAAAATATTGTGACAAAGTTTGTGACTTTTCCTGACAGGGAATACATGTGAATTATTATCAGAACCTGATAACTTTTTTGAAAACTACTTTTTTATTTTGTTTTTTAAGGCCAAGTTAGAAAGAACACAGTGCGGTCCTATGGTGACATTAAGACACATTTTTTTTAAAAATAGCCAGTCGAATGCTCACATTAAATACAATACAGTAAAGGATGACTGGGCTTCACCCTGCCTTGTTCAAAGCTCCCATTCGTGGGTTTATGAACCCATGGAATGGGACCATTTTAGGTCTATTTTTGTCTTGTTTAACTTGAAAATTTAAACAGTTAATCTTTCTTTCTTTTTTTAATGTAGCTTTTTAAAATGTTCCACTGGGCCAGATCCAGCTCATTTACAACCTGATCCAACTCCCACTGATGTTGGACATTCACTCTAATGGGAGCTGGATCAGACCATTTCACTGGGGTTGCAATGGTGGTAGCTAAGAATGTTTGATGACAGCTCTGTATAAGACTACATTGTTTCTTAAAACTCATGGGGGTATATTTTTAAAGCCTATTTTAGCATTGTTACGTCAGTATAAGGCTGAATTATGATATCTGAATTCCATTTTAAATTAAAAAGTTGTGTTGGGTATGGACTTTAATAATACCCTGAGCTGTTTAAAACTTTTATTTTAAAAGTTGAATTTGCAGCTTTAAAAACTCCCAGTTAAGCTTTTGTAAGTACTTATTGTAAAGATTGAAATTTTGCCTGCTGTGGGTATCTCAAAGTGGGAAGGTAGTGGATTTTTTTAGAGATATCTTGTTTTAAAC
Source organism: Lepidochelys olivacea (assembly GCF_965140295.1). Classification (NCBI taxonomy): domain Eukaryota; kingdom Metazoa; phylum Chordata; order Testudines; family Cheloniidae; genus Lepidochelys; species Lepidochelys olivacea. Next base: position 49,373,170 of record NC_140421.1, on the reverse strand, counting down.
TTCCCTGTCCTTTCGTCCCATTTACTAAAATATTTCAAGCATCTTCCAAAAAAGCAAAACAAAGGATGAGAGAGGCAGGATCACTGATTCAGCAAGGAATTTTAATCATGTGCTTAATTACCTTGCTGAATCAGGGCCAGGGTGAGTAATGAAGAGAGAGGAGGAGAAAGTTAAGGAAAAGCATCAATATCTCTTGTGCACTTACATTGTAGTTATTAAATACATACTCACTCACCCCTCTTCCCCCAAAACCAGGCTAATTAGCTGGATCGATACACACAACCTCATGTTCCCATCACTGTCACTCTCCTCTTCCTCCTCCCCACATCCCTTGAGCAGGGTATTGTGATCACTACATGTTGAGCCATCTCTTTTTAAGCAAAATTGCCCATTGAAAGCAGGGGTCTGTTAGTGCTGGAGCCTCAGAATATTCCCTAAAACAGGAAGATTCAAAATGGGGCAGTACTTAGAGAATCATCTCTTAAATGCAGACACATTTCTGAGGAGGGTTTGTTTCTTTAAGAGAAGCTGGAATTTTGCCCTCCCTCTGCCAGGCATTGACAGTCAACCCTAACAATAGCCTCAGGAGGATATCCCTGCTGGCGTTCACAGGTTAAGGGGGACATGGCTGTAACTCTTAGCACAGCCACAGCCTCAATGAATGATACAGTCTAAAACTCAAGCTGTGTGAGAACGCTCTACTGCCACAGAGGCAGACAGCTTAGTGTGGATCTGAGTAATCTTCACAGTGAGAAACACTTATGTCATCAGATGCAAACAGACTGGATTCATTAGCTCATTAAATAGCTGTGACAGATCAGACTTCATCTGCCAAAACCTTAAATTTGATATAGGCTAGAAATTATAGTTCAAAGGGAATAATAGAAAATATGGATCCTGTCTCTTTAAAGAACATGTTTCAAGTCAACATCTTCTAGGGAGAGTCAACACTTGGAAAGAATGTTAATGTGCATCCCTGAGCATTGCAGATATTTGTCAACGATCCTGGTGGGTGAGGGGAGGGGTAGAAGGGATGTGATTTGTGCTGAGAAACAACCACTCTGTGGATATTAGAGGGACAAGGGGCAATATCAATATCGCTTATTGGACCAACTTCTGTCTGGTGTATTGCCTCATGTCCTTTGTCTCTCTAATATCCTGGGACTGACATGGCTAAAACCATACTGCATACAACTCTGTGGATACACCTTCGGAAGACCATTTTGAATGTAAAACATGTTGAGGGATGGGAAATAAAAACTCAGGTTACTCACATGAAGAAAGGTCACATTGCTCCTTGTGACACTGAATAAAGGGATTGACGGAAAAAGACATTCTACTTCCTCAAGCGTTATATCTGAACAAACATATCAAAATGCTAATGTGGCCTCCTGCACCACTGGTATGATAAAACTAAGGGTAGATGCTATTAAGGAATCCTGGTAGAGAATAGTTCTTTGTTAACTTTGGAAACAAAAGTCCTACACAGTTTATCTAGCATTTTGTGAGCAGTGGTCCTTTTCTTCTTTAGCTGACCTCAGTTTGAAGTGTTAATTATTATCCAACTAGCTAACAATCTACAGCTCAGTTTGAAATGGTTGAATGCAAAGTGAACCAGGTCAGGGGTGATTAATATTACTAATCTAAATATTACTAAATATTACTAATTACTAATATTAATAATTGATAAATTAAATATTAAACAGAATTAAAATTAAATTAAAATTTTGTCCCTCTCTAAGGCTAGGACTGAGGTGGTAGCTGATCACTCTGGTGTCTAACTTCAAAGATCAAATTTAATGTCAAGTCCACCATCAGAAAGGAGCTGCTCCCCCCTCCAGAATACCCCACTAGCAGCCCCACATCTAGTATTTTCAAGACAATCTGCCTGACAACCTCACAGGTTTTTGACTGACCCAGCTTCTCCACCACTATCACTGTAAGTAAAAGTTCTCAGATTGGGGAGCTATCATGAGGTGCTGGAAAACTTGAATCATGTTGGGTCAGGAGGTACTGGACCCCAGGACTGGTCAGGGGTGGGAAGGTGGTGGTAGTTTTGGATGGGGATAGAAGGCTTTTTAGAAGAGAGGGGTGGAAGTTTATAGAACTGATGGATTTGGGGGTGGGGAGAATGTCTTACCCAAGTAATGCCATGTGTATTGCTGCCATGCCAGGAAGACAATGAGAGAGACTCTGGTTAAAGATTCAGCAGCACAACTCTTGCTCTCAGGAGCATTTATATTGATGGCTATGCATAACAGCATTGTAATGTCATACAAAACCATTAATAGAATGGTGTATTGAAAAAAACAGTATTTTTCTTCACAGGAGCCTTCTTTGTCACAGCCTAAACAACAGCTACACAGTAACTTCTCCTTGCCACAACCATCTCTTATGTCAAAATAGTTTTTTAATTTCATTAAAAAAGACTGCATTCAAGTGTGAAGGGCTGATGCATATCCCTCTCTATATCATTTAGTCCAGCCTTAGCTTTCCGAAATGAATGGTGGGATGCAGGAAGAGTTGCTACACAGGATAGCCTCCACACCCCTGGAATGCTGTGGAGATAGTGTTTGGGCTGCTCCAAATAGGCCAGTGTAGCCGGTAAAATTGAGAGCAACCTATCCCTGTGCACATGCAGTGCCCCAAACATCTGCATAGGGACAAAGATAGGCAGTGACTCACTATTATAATCTGTAGGCTGGAATTCGAGTTGCGAAAGGAACTGAACAGGATCCTCATTTGTTGGCGGGTGAATTTATATTTTTCCCTTACTCCTAAACCCTCTTCTACACAATATGAAGCCCAGTACAGGGAAGGGTGAATTTCAACCTCAGTGACTGGAAAACTTTGCTCTTAAAAGTAGGATGTAAAGATGAGAAAATTAAATTAATTAGTGTTTTCCATTTTGCTCACTGCCACCCCATTTTTGTTTCCACTGAGGTCAATAGCAAATGCCGATAGATTTCAGTGGGAAAAGGACACAGCTTGTAAAGCATTAGAACAAATGTGTGGTATTTTTTAAGGAAGACAGGAAAAGAGAAGACACAAAAAATATAGCATTTGTACAGTATATAGTTACACAAAGTTTTCTAACAGGACGTAGACACACAACAGTGTTGTTATAAGGTGTAATCTGAATAATCTCTTTATTAATTAAAATGTTCTTTATTTGTAAGTTGATGGGAGCTTCATATGCCTAGAATCAATGAGTCAGCTCTAAGATGTGATACTAGCGGTAGATTTGGAAACCCTGTACTTTCTCAGCATAAGTAAACAGAATTAATCTTTAAATTGTAGCTAGCATGCATATGCATACCCTTAAACATCTGATGTGCCAAATTGATAGTGTGTGTGTGTGTGTGTATGTAAACTTATTTATCTGAATAGTAAATTCAACTACACAAGTTCATTAAAAAGATGAAGTAAACGATAGCAAGGCTATATGCTGAATCACATTGTATCTCCAGTGACACTTTGCATTATTGTTTCTCTTCAGCACCGGTTCTCTCCCCCCTGCACACACTCTTCACAACAGTAAGTAAATAGCTAATATAGGAGTCAGGAAAAAATGTAATGCCATGTTTGGAAATATCTATGGTGACCAGATGTCCCGATTTTATAGAGACAGTCCCTATATTTGGGACTTTGTCTTATATAGGCATCTTTCTTTCCCTACCCCCGTCCTGATTTTTCACACTTGCTATCTAGTCACCCTAGAAGTATCAAAGTACTAACCCGAGATACAGTCTGAAATTCTAGAAAAAGTGCTATTAGTCAAATGGGCCTTTGTCCTACAATGCTGAAGCAAATGGGATCTTTAATGGTGACTTCAATGCTATAGGATCAGGTCTATACTTGTCAAACTTACAATTGTAAATTGTAATTTAAAATGACTTGTCATTAAATAAAAAATCCCTTCTTTTCTGGGACTCAGCTATATATCAGGGCTACTGTACATAGCAGATACATTCTGTAGTGAATATGAGGCTAATATTTTGAACTGGCTACCGACTATCTAACAATCTACTGTTCTCACTGAAATAAATAGTAAAAAGTCATCTCTTACCACATCCCTCCCTTCCTCCCTCTAAAAGCCTAAAAAAAGGAGAAAACTGAAGCTGTACTAACTCCCATGGATACAATTGTATCTTAATGCTTGATGATGATGCATTTGTACTGTGACATTCACCCATCCTCTGGTATGCACTACAAATAATGCTGTGGTTGGGAAACTGGGAAGAATGGGACTGGGCTTTATTAACCCAGAGAGGTAAAATAAGACCCAAATATACTACTTGGCGGGGTGGGGTGGGGTGGGGTGGGGTGGGGTGGGGTGGAGGGATTTCTGAGGATTTCAGATTTTCAGGGGTATTTAGGTTTCTAAAGATGCAGATAGGCACCTAATGGAAATTTCAAAAGAACCTAAGCAGTTTAGGTGCTTAAATCCAATTGATTTTAATGGGGTATGGGAAACAACTACCTTCCATTGGGAGTTACATGCCAAACCTGCTTTGCATTTTTGAAATTTCCATTAAATGCCTATCTGCATCTGTAGGCACCAACATTCCCTTGAAAATCTGTCTCTCATTCTCTAGGGAGTTCATGTACCCCAGGCTCTGATCACCAGAAGGCACTTTATGCCTTGCTAGTGGCTCCACTTTGGAATGTGCTCAGAAATGTATTCTCCCAGCCCCTTTAAGATTAAGTGGTCCTTTTAGTCCAATCATATTTTCTATAAGTAAAGAGAAGCTAATGTTTTTCAAGCAACATGACAAAGAATGAAAATTATTAGTCAAAATATATTAAAGTTATTAAATTCTTCTTTGGCTTTGAACTTAAATAGGATGCGAACATAAAATGCAAAAATATATTAGCCTAGAAACAACATAGATTTAGCTTTTATGTTTCATATCAAGTTTTTTTCTCTTAAAATATTTACAGAGAATGAAATAAATATATTCAGAGAATTGTACTATGCCACTGTGTGTAAAAATGTATTTGCAGTATGTCAATGTTTTACACAAAATAATGGTATTACTATCAAATATTGTTTTCCAATAAAACACAAAAACTGAAATGCAGGTATTTGTACAATATGTAAAACTAAATTATGTCTTAAAGATACACATATTTACCTTTAATCTGAATCTCAAACACAAATTGTAATAACTATTGTGATGGAGCAAGGCCAGATGGCTATAGGAAAGTAGTGAGAAACAAGTATGTTAGCCCCAGGCTAAACAAATCCCTGTTACCATGATAACCAGATGGCAGTTGCTCCAGGTTAATCAAGACACTTGGGGCCTATTAAGATCCTTCCAGAAAGCAGTGGAGACAGCTAGGTTGATTGGGACACCTGAAGCCAATCAGGAGCTGGCTGAAACTAGTTTAAAACCTCCCAGTCAGTCAGGTGGGGGGTGCATGTCAGGAGCTGTAGGAGGAAGATGCGCTGTTGGAGAGACTGAGCCGTACACACCATATCAGACACAAGGAAGGAGGCCCTGAGGTAAGGGTGAAGTGAATCTTGAGGAAGTGGGGGCTGCTGTGGGGAAGTAGCCCAGAGAATTGTACGCATCCTGTTTCTAAAAAGTTGGCTACCATAGCTTCTCCTCACCTCCCTCACTGGCGTATGATGAAAATGGCTCAGTAGGCTGTGATCCTTGCCTCTAGAGAGAGAAGGGCTATGTGGAGGGTCACAGTGAGCCTCTGAGGCTAGCAAAAATCCACCAGGAAACACGGGACCCATGGAGACAAGGACAGAGCTTTGTCACTTCAAGATTGCACTAAGAGTGATATAGGTTTTTCCCAGTAATATATGTTTAATAAGGGCTAGATACTACAGGCACTGATAGTCTATAAATATCCTTGAGAGATATTCATAGATTCATAGATATTAAGGTCAGAAAGGACCATTATGATCATCTAGTCTGACCTCCTGCACAATACAGGCCACAGAATCTCACCCACCCACTCCTGCGATAAACCTCTCACCTATGTCTGAGCTATTGAAGTCCTTAAATCATGGTTTAAAGACTTCAAGGTACAGAGAATCCTCCAGCAAGTGACCCGTGCCCCATGCTACAGAGGAAGGTGAAAAACCCCCAGGGCTTCTTCCAATCTGCCCTGGAGGAAAATTCCTTCCTGACGCCAAATATGGCGATCTGGTTAGCTAGATTAATTTTAGATATACATAGTCTAGATAGATGTTTTCAGAAGTTAAAATTAATGTAGGAAACTTTCATTGGAATGTTTATATCGACCAAATAAGCCTTTCATTTGCAGAGCAATGGATCTAATGTGCTAAAGAATGAAAAGAACATATACACCCTGTGACCAACAGCATCCATACAGAGACTCCTCTATACTGATTAGCATGAATAATCTTCACAGAATGTGTACAGACAGGTCTATTGCCAGGATAATATAAATGTATATACACATGGACTGTGCGCTTTGATTCCTAGGCTTCATCTGGGGACTTTTTGTGGCTACTTGTTTGGAAGGACTTAAAAATTACCTCTGTAAATTTTAAGAGAACAAGGATTGGGGAAAGAAATCTTCTACAAGGTAGGTTTTCTAGTGGCTTCCTTCTCTTGCCTGAACTTGGTGCATAACTTGGAAGCCCAGTTCAGTACTTAAAACTCTGGCTCACTATGATATCTGTGTTTTTGTACTATGTTCATCATCATGGTGTTCCATATAACTTTATTTAAATTCATTCTTCCACACTTGTGTCTTGATAGCACTCTCATAATCTGATCATTACTTCTAGATTTGTCAAGTGTTTATAACCACTAGGATGAAATGACTAAGACGTGTATATATATATATATATATATATATACATATTGCTGAGGTGCCAAAATCCTAAATATTCTTTCATTTTGATCATGGATAGACATATTCAGACACAGACATGGATAGACATACCCATGAATGACACAGACACAAAGGGTCGAAAACAGTTTAAAACCACTGCTTCTGGGTTTGTAATCTCTCTCCTTTTGGATAACCTGACCTAAAACACACTGTTCATAAATTAGTCTTAAATTAGGCTAAATTAATCTTAAATCAGGCAATTAATCTTTTCAGCCATAGCTTTCATTGACATCAGTGAGAAAGGACTGAAGGATTTGGACCAAACTAAAGAGAATGAAACAAAAACTTAAAGGAGATGATATATAAATGCACTAAGGAAAGAAACAATGCCTTTCTACAAATGTGATTTGGACTTTCTCTCATTGTTTGATCCTCACCCAGCCAAATTAGCTGAAGCAAATAGCAGGTTGTGTATGAAACAAATGGATCCACAATGCCAAACATAAACATAGACACATGCTATTGGATATTATATTTCTTAGAAAAGCAACTTTAATGCTCGTGAATGATGTATGATTGGCAGTCCTGGGATATGTATGTGACTATCTGATGTGAAGAAAAGATGCAGCATGGGCAGTAGCAATGCAAGCTTTCCTCCTACACCTATACTGCCCTGCCAATGTGTTTGAGCCAGCCCTGTTCAGTAGAGACCAAAATTAAGGAGCAAGAATCATTTTAGACACCATGCCATTTCAAATCTCTGCCACTGAATCTCAATCCTCTGTACTACCAATATTGCTAGTCTCCATATAGTATCCATCTTCACAGCCATCCATGCCCTCCAGGCTTCTAAGAGAAGCACATTTTAAAAAGGGACAAGATCAGTTTTAAAATGATCTGGAAGTCTTTCAACCAAGCATATGGCTTGTTGGCCAGAGACCATGTAACAAAATAATAGGCTAATGCTGAGGCTTGTGTTAATAGTTCTGAATCCATAGTGCATTCATCCTCAGATGCACTCATCGCAAATAATTTATTTTGTATTTTGAAATATTTTAAAGGTTAATTGAAAAGAAAAACTATTTTGCCCTTTACTCTTTCACTTCTGAAAATTTGCTATTGCAATGCAAAAGGTGGACAAAATCACTGTAATCTGAGCTAAACTTTCCTCAATGAATGCAAGTACATGAGTTTGTGTCAAAGATAGATTAAACTTGTTTTAAGAAAACATATTTAAAAACTACCATATATATGTATGACCATGCCCTGCTGACATCTACAATATGCCAAATAATGCCAGACAGATTTATTGTTTAAACCAAAATTGTTTTGTATGGAGACCTATACAGAAAAGTGGAGATAATTTTACATATCCATATATGTAATATCTTACATTAAGCATTTCAATTTGTATTAATTAATTAATGTAGCATGTCTGTATGGGATTTTGACAATAATTAAATTACAGTGTTGCAGGCGTATAACAGGGAATATGCCTTTTGCTGAGAACAACTGCAACATGTGCTATCTACATTTAAAATGTTGTTAACCTCCCAAAACCAATTAACTATAAACAATAGATACATTTTTCCTTATATTTAAAGGAACCAAAAATACATTACTTTGAAAAATAATATATTGGTTCAACCCATTATTTGTGGCAGAGAGGCAGATTTACACACTGGAAAATATATACTGTTCTGCAAAGAAAATGATTTATGCAATAGTCCAGCATAATCTTTTTTGCATATTAGTAAAATTCCTCACCCTTTAACTTTAGCAAGTGTGTACAAATTCTCATATTAATTACAGTAGAAATCCCTCTAAAAGTGCTTTTATTTTGTGTTAAGGTATTTTTAAAATTGAAAATCAAAAGGCAGTTGTGTTAAACAATAGTAGATTGAATCTAAATATTTATAAATTCAGGACTTTCAGATGAGAAAATGCAGGAACCAAAGTTTTTCAAAGGCTTTTACTTCACCACATATACATCTGTAAAATACATCATAAAACAAGAAATAGTGAATTCCATTCTTTCTTATATGGCAATTCCAAGCTACAATTGAGCAAGTTAAATATGTCACTGTGTTACCTCATTTATTGCCCCCTGGTGACACATACCATCTAGTAGCACCAACAGCATAGTGCAGTGGGAGGACAAGATGAAAAGTGGACCGAGCACTGGAGGAAAATAGTCTCAGCTCTCCACTTGCCTAACCAATTATTGATTTTAAAAACTTGTTCATGGGAATTTAATGCTTGGGAAAGCTGCTGGACTGACAGCCCTGGAAAGTGAAACAACCTAGTTATCCAAAGAAGGGTACAGGCTCAGGAAAAGGAGCTCAAGCTTCTCTGCACTGTCATACCAGTGTGACCAAACCCAAGGGGACCAAATAAAGATTAGCTAGGGGCTCAGTATCCATACTTTGTCCTCTCCAGTGAGATTACAAGCTAATATTCGTTGTGATAGTGATCTTCAGGGGCCCAGGATCATCAGTGAGATTGGTAATATGATATAGAGCCTTTCCATGCAGTTTGCTGTTTATATCTCATAAGATCACCCACTGAATTTTGAGTAGCTGCTCACCAATGTGAGAAAGGGGTTTGCCGTCTGGTCCTATATTAGCATTTATTAAAAACTACTTACCAGCCCTTCACTTTGTTTCACCCCTTCTGAGATATGAAGTAATTTTGAGCACATGCAAACACAATGGTAACATGCATTGAATAGCATGTTTATTACAAGATCATCTGATGCCGCCAACATGGATAAACACAAATGATTGATTTTGCGGAAATATATGGTTTGAGATTAATGTAACCTGTTGTGAGATCCCCACAAAAACACTGCAGGATCTTTTAAGGCCAGATTAAGGTAGCCTTGTATTGAAGTCAGTTATATTCGTATGATAAGCTCATCAGAATCTGGCCCTTAATATAAAGAAAGGTTAAATGGGTCACTCATCAGTGCAAAACTGTTTGTATTTTTCATCCCCTTTACAGTCTCATTCATTAATTACACATATTTAATGCACAAATAGTTAAAGAACAATCTAAAACAATAGCTAAATTGGTTTGTGTTATATTATAATGTCCACCTGTCCACCAAGTACTAAACTCATTTCACATGTGTGATGAACAATCACCAGATGATTATAATATACTTTATATTGGAGGATCACAAAGAAATTTACAAGCTTCAGTGGATTTTGGCTCTATATCACCCCAGTGAAGAATGTAATATTATCCTGCTTTCTCAGTCTGGGAAAGTAGGGCACAGGGATATTAAGTGTCCTGTCTAAGATTGCACATGAAGTTTATGGCAGAGCTGAGTTTATAATTCATATTTCCTGTCTCCAAATTTTATTATTTAACCACAAGTCCATTTCTCATCCTCTGGCAACAGATTCAAGTTACTGTTAGAGCTGGTTGGAAATTCAGAGGGACTGCTTGGTGAGTACTTACCAGTGTGAGTGAGGGAATCCAAATCTGGTTCATAGGCTGCATTGGGACTACTCACGTGCAGAAAGTTACTGCATGCATAAGTGTTGACAAGTTTGTGCTTTGCAATACACCAAAACTATTACCATTAATACAATGTAAATATAGGAACTTTTGTTACAATATTTCAACTATAGTTGGTCAAGTTTTTTTTTTAATTGAAATGTTGACAACTTTTTTAATCGCTCTGTGCCTCAGTTTCCCCATCTGACCTCCTTTGTAAAGTCTTTTGAAATCTAGTGATGAAAAGCCCTATATAAGAGCTAGGTATTATCGTTTATGATTATATTATTTATTATTATTATATGCATTGTAACATTAAAACTATATGGATTCTATACTTATATTTTTAAATTGCATGACTAACTAAAGTAACAAACTGGCATTATGGATTGACAGCTTTCCAACCAAAAGAACGGGCTTGGTACCAGAGTCTTAGTTTTACCCAAATAATCAAAGTTATTAGTTCATCCCTGGAGGCCATTTGTGAGTTTAGAACACAATCAGTGGCATCATTCAGCTGCAGAAGGAAGACTTCAGTTCACACATGTTCTTTTCTTTAGAATGGAACATGCCCAACAGTTCAACGGAGCTCAAAATTATAGCTGAGGACTGATCAGTTAAACCCAGGAGGGAAATAGAGTGAAAAATTAGTTTCTTAATATTGACTTGATTCTACATCCATCATTATAAATTAGATTGACATATGATATTGGTTTAATTATATATATATCAATTACTTAAATCTCATAAAGATTACAATAGTTCTCCCTCACAAAACAATCTGTCAAGATCAAAACAGATCTATTTGAAACATTTTAATATTCACTGAACAATTAAGAACTTTCTGACAGCCTTTTCAAGGAACACACATGTATGTCCAGCTCCCTTTCTGCAGATAGCTCATTCACTCATCCATGCCCAGCTAAGTTAGGTTGAGTGCCCTCCATAAAAGCTTAAGAACACTTTCTGCATTTTTGCCAAGGATGTTCCACCAGCAGATGAAAAAATTGAAGTTGGAAATTTTTTCTTGAACTTCAAAGTTTTTTGATCTCTCAAAGCTATACACCTAGTTGAGGGAGTAGGAGGCTAATGGATCACATACGCTGATAATTTCATTGATTATAGTGATATTACTGATAAATGTACAACAGATAGGAAGAGTATAATGAATTGAAACTTCTCTGAAAACTGAAGAGGAGATACTTTCCGTTGTTTCCCAGTCTTTTAGCTAGAAGATCTGTTCAACGTATAATATTTCTTAAGAGTAAATATTTGATTGTTAGATCAAATACAAAAGCAGAAGTATTACAACTAACCACTGCTCCTTCCCTTTTTTCTAACAATCCAAGACCTCCCTTAGTTCCCCTCTTAAGCAGCAAAGTCATATATTGTGGGTGAATGTATTTGATTTCTTTCCTACCATATAATTTGTTAGTGCCCTCGTTCATTAGGGACTTGTATATTATAGTACCTGGGTTCTCTTGTTGCCATATGTTATAAAGTGGTGGCCTCAGGGAATGGAAAGGAATCAAAGTAAATATGAAGCTTTCTCTATAAGACCTGTGGTATTCACAAAAGTGTGCCTGATCACTTCTTTTAATAGATGTTTCCAATTTTAAGTGATTTATATTGGAGTGAAATCTATGTGACCTAAAAAGAGCTATGTGATAATATGATTAGAAACTGGAGGGGAGAATATCTGTGAAGTGCTGCATCTATTTTCCTGACAATACTGCATTGTCCGTTCCCCTGCCAATGCAGCACTCTTCATTACAGTATATTAATGACTGCTTTGTCCTGCCTGGTTCGTCGTTAGAAAGTATTTTCTCGCCTCTAGCCTAATTTCACCTTGCTCAGTTTCATCCCATAACTATAGCATCTCAAACACCTAAACAATTCCTCTTTTATGTTGTCAACACCCTTCCTTCATTGTCATTTATATAACATTTGTATAATTCAAGTATTGTTTTAATCTTCAGAAATCAGTTTGTCTCGTCCCTTAATCATTTGAGTTCTTCTCTGAATTCCTTCCAGTTTGTCTGTATATCTTTCTGGTGTGACATCCAGAACTTTGTGCAGTATTCTAAATTTGGTTCCTTCAGTTCTCCATGGGAGGATGTTTAATTAGCTCTGTGGTCCATAACATGATGCCTCTGTGAATGTAGTGTAAAATCACATTAGCATTCTTTGCTGCCTTATCAAATTAAAAGTTCATATCTAATTAGCTGTCCACTTGCAGCCTTAGGCCTTTTTCTGTACATTTTCAAATTATTTCCCTCCTGCTAAGTAACTTTCAGTTCATTTCCTTTCTTCTCACCTTCCAACTCCTTGATGTATTAACTAGCTTTTCCGCAGGTTGAATTTAATTTTCCACATTTCTCTTGGGGTCTGGATCCAAAGCCCATTAGAAGAGACTCCCAATGACTTCAGGGAACTTTAAATCAAACCTTAGGTCTCACCTTTTTCTGCCCTGACTGGTGGTGCTTGCAACAATCTTCATCTTGGCATCATCATATCTGCGGCATATGATAAATATGTTGTTTCTTCTAGAAATTCACAAGCTGGCACTTCCTTGGTTTCAGTGGGAAAACGTTTATCATGGCTTGCCCCCAAACTGTAGAACTGATCCACAGCGTGGATGTGCTGATTTTAGGGAACTCTGCAAAGCCCATCTACTTCCCAGATATCTGAGTGGCCAGACCAGGGAAGAATTGGATTAGGAGGTACTTGTCTGATGCTTTGCTATGATGGTATGGATTGGATTGCCTTTTTTTAATTGTCATTTCAGTTTTATAATTTCTGTATGATTAAGATCTTTGAACTCAATTTGCTAGGAACTATTTTTATAATTAATTATCAAAAGGGGTTTGTGTGCATATAAAATAAATATGTCTCAGGTTTCTCTTTCCCTTTGAATGTTTCTTTTATATTGATAATGAGCTGGGTGAAACCTTGTTATGGGGTGAATCAAAACCCTATTGAGGTTGATAGATGTGAACTCACCCCTCAATTAGCATAACCATAACTATAAGCCCCACCTAAGATAATGTGTGTCAAGCTGCCTAGGAGCTTTGGGGCTGAATATTGTTTTGGGTAGGTGTGTGTGGGAGGGTGAGAGGTACATAGGTCACAGACAAGAACAGAGAGAGAGAGATAAAGGAAAAAAGAAAGAAAAGCTAAGCAGGAGCCTGTAAGCACAGTGTGACCCTGGGAAAAAAGCTAGAGAGAGAGCTTTTGGGTCTGATGTTGGCTAAAGAGGCTTGTAAGGACTGGTAAGCTAAGAAACTGCTCCTTTTTGTTGGTGGTTCTATCTATGTTCAGAGACACAGGACTTTGTATGTTTCTTGTAAATAAGGCTTCACTAAAGAACTACCTGGCTACCACCAATTTCTCCCAGCTCCAACACCCACAGAGCCCCAAAATTTGACTAGCTGCTCGGGTTGAAAAGGGTCAATACTATCTAGATGCATTATTAGTCTGCCCTTTTCCAAGTGGAATCTTATTTTCTACCCATGTTTCTACTCTTTCTAAAACCCTCTGAAGGGTGCCCAGGTGCACAGTTTTTCAACCGGAAAGTCAAGTTGAAAAAGTGATCTGACAGTGTCCAGTTAGATCAATTGACCAGATACCGAAAGTCCGGTAACTGCGGACGGGGGAGGTAGGAAGGTGCCAGGTCATCACCCACATCAGCCCCTACTCAGCCAGAGCCACCTCCTACCTGCATCAGGTGACTGAAGCTCTTAGCCCTAGCTCCGAAGGGGAGTCCCTCCCAACTCGGGTGGATGGGTGGGGAAAAGCAATGAGTGACACAGAGAGAGGGGAAGAGCAGCGAACTGGGGGTGGGGCCTTGGGAAAGGGGCTGGGCCTAGGGGGTGGAGCAGAGGTGGTCCTCAGGGGGAAGAGGTCGGGAGGGAGAGGTTTTGGTACTCTTGCTGGAGTGTCCAGTTTTTAAATATTACAGAGTTGGCAACCCTACCTCTGTGATATTCTTCTTTCTTGACTGGTGTTTGCAAGTCCTTCCAATTTGTGAATTTCTTTAATGAGTTGTTTGCTTCCTCTTGGAGATCACTAATGTAGTCATTAATTAATTCAATGAAGTTAGGTGATATGCCCTACTAAGCATTACCTAAATGCATTTTATCTTACCAAAGTGCTAGAGTATATTTTGAAAGGTAGTTTTAAACTGCAAGCTACAGATCTGATAGAAGAAGGATAGAAGGCATTAAATCACACTTGTTTTGAGTGGAGATGCTCAGAAAATGTTTCTTTTCCCCTTGTAAAACCTTTAGAGGAAAAAATGTCAAATTTCTTCTCGGGGTTTTTGTTAAAAAAACGAAACCACCAAAAGCTTTCTGGGGACAGGAAAGAATTTATAGTATTCCATTATTTGCATATTGGACAACACCCTTCAAAATAAATTTTCCACAACTTGACTAAATCACCTCATTGAATGCAAGCTGACTTGGTTCATTTCTCAGCTGTACCTGTCATTACATCACCTTTAAAACCACCCTTCCTCCCTCCCTGCATTCCACACCAATCCTGGGCTGCTCTAAATTACACACTAAGGGACTGTTGGGGGTCGCTGGAGAGTGAAAGTCCTCCAGGCACACACACCTTCTCCCAGACAAATGCACACGACATGCTGTGATCATGTCACAGTATACTGGACCAATACCATCACCCCATTTGCAAGGGGAATTCCTAGTCAAATGGTTAAAAACAGTTTTATGGCTCTTTTAGATTGGTGGAGAGGTACAAAAGGGCTGTATTAGGGTTGGTAATCTGGCCTCCTGGTTTCTGGACTGTGGGATGCATGTCAGTACTGTTCTGTCTTATTTTGTTTGTTCAATGTACAAGACATTCCCTAGAAACACTATTTATTAAACTAGCTGAGTTTGGGATACCATGCAAAGAAGTATACTGGCCCTGATTCTGCTTTACACCACTTCTATATAGGGTAACTTTGCCGATACGGTGGAGTTCTGTAATTTACGCCACTGCAAATGAGATCAGAATCAAGCCTTCAGAATTTGACCTTGATACTTATTTTCACTGGAACCACTTTGCAGTGGTGAAGGCAGCTTAACTCAATAAAGTAGGCTCACCTTAGCATGGGAGGATCCTCTAGTGGTGTAGAACTGATGTTCTGGGTCTCTCAGCACCTCCCTGTCTGTGACCCGTGTAGGAGGTGTGACCAAAAGAAAGAAGGGGAGTCCAGGGATTAAGTGCACTCTTACTAACATATTGGTCTCTTGGGGTCATACAGCAAGGTTGCTCTAATTTACATTAGAGAATGGGGGATCACATTGTAATGGGGGATCACAAAGGTGGCTTAACCACCCTTTTACACACATTCTTCTATTCCCCAAATGTATACCGCAATTGGAGTCAGTGATCAGCACTTTCATTTCTAAATTGCCATTTGAATGTGTGTGTCTGGATTTAATAGCGGCTGCTTCCGCCTATGACCCCATCATTTTATTTTAGCAAATTAATCCTGGTAGCACAGTAAGTCACATCTTTAATAAATATTCATTGTCTATGGGCTTTGTTCTGTAGTCTCAGTGCTATTCATACATCCCAGCATCTCTTTCATCCAACTTAAATCTAAAAGTAATTTGTATATTCTATACATTTGTAAGGGTTCAAACAGAACATATGAGTTAATCAATGCTAGTTTGGCCGTGAGATGTAATATGTTATATACAGGAAGAGATTTCCACATATACTGTTGGGTGGCTACAAGATGAGATGACATTACAAGATGAAGTATCATATTAGAATACCTCTGGTCTTAAATATCTGTGGTAGAGGGATAGGTTTTGTTTTATTTTGTAAACTACTTCCAAGTTTTTCCACTTGAAATGTATGAATGTTCACTTTTTCCAGGTTATTACTATTATTTCCATTACATAGCACATAGAAATAAAGGCCCTATTGTGATACGCACTGTAAATACACATTATAAGAGATAGTACCTGCCCAGCAGAATTGATATTTCAGATAGACAAAGGGTCGGAGAAAAGGAAGTTTTATCTCCATTTTACACATGGAGAACCAAGGCACAGAAAGATTAAGTGACTTGCTCAGGGTCGCCCAGGAAGTCTGTGGCAGAGCTGGTAACTGCCCTCAGATCTTCTGAGTATCAATCTTTTGAGTTAGCCACAAGACCATCCTTTCTCACTTTCCTTTAGAAGTGAATTGTTTGTTAGAAAATAAGAACGGCCATTCTGGGTTGACCAATGGTACATCTAGCCCAGTATCCTATCTTCCTACAGTGGCCAATTCCAGGTTCTTCAGAGGGAATGAACAGAACAGGTAATCATCAAGTGATCCATCCCCTGTCGCCCATTCCCAACTTCTGGCAAACAGAGACTAGGGACACCATCCCTGCCCATTCTGGCCATTAACCTATTAACATCCAGTTCCTTTTAGAACCCTATTATAACCTTGGCCTTTACAACATCCTCTGGCAAAGAGTTCCACAGATTGACTATGTGTTGTGTGAAGAAATGCTTCCTTTTGACATACTTTGGGATCCTTAGATGAAAGACAATGTAAAAATGATTATTAATTGGAGGTATCACAAGACTTTAAAGAAAAGGAGTACTTGTGGCACCTTAGAGACTAACCAATTTATTAGAGCATAAGCTTTCGTGAGCTACAGCTCACTTCATCAGATGCATATCGTGGAAACTGCAGCAGACTTTATATATACACAGAGAATATGAAACAATACCTCCTCCCACCCCACTGTCCTGCTGGTAATAGCTTATCTAAAGTGATCATCAGGTGGGCCATTTCCAGCACAAATCCAGGTCTTCTCACCCTCCACCCCCCGACACAAATTCACTCTCCTGCTGGTGATAGCCCATCCAAATCACCAGCAGGAGAGTGAACTTGTGTGGGGGGGTGGAGGGCGAGAAACTTTGTGACTTTGTCCTTACCCATAACTACTTCACATTTGGGGACAATGTATACCCTCAGATCAGCGGCACTGCTATGGGTACCCGCATGGCCCCACAGTATGCCAACATTTTTATGGCTGATTTAGAACAACGCTTCCTCAGCTCTCGTCCCTTAAGCCCCTACTCTACTTGCGCTATATTGATGACATCTTCATCATCTGGACCCATGGAAAAGAAGCCCTTGAGGAATTCCACCATGATTTCAACAATTTCCATCCCACCACCAACCTCAGCCTGGTCCAGTCCACACAAGAGATCCACTTCCTGGACACTACAGTGCTAATAAACAATGGTCACATAAACACCACCCTATACCGGAAACCTACTGACCGCTATTCCTACCTGCATGCCTCCAGCTTTCACCCTGACCACACCACACGATCCATCGTCTACAGCCAAGCTCTGCGATACAACCGCATTTGCTCCAACCCCTCAGACAGAGACAAACACCTACAAGATCTCTGTCAAGCTTTCTTACAACTACAATACCCACCTGCAGAAGTAAAGAAACAGATTGATAGAGCCAGAAGAGTTCCCAGAAGTTACCGACTACAGGACAGGCCTAACAAAGAAAATAACAGAACGCCACTAGCCGTCACCTTCAGCCCCCAACTAAAACCCCTCCAATGCATTATTAAGGATCTACAACCTATCCTAAAGGATGACCCAACACTCTCACAAATCTTGGGAGACAGGCCAGTCCTTGCCTACAGACAGCCCCGCAACCTGAAGCAAATACTCACCAACAACCACATACCACACAACAGAACCACTAACCCAGGAACTTATCCTTGCAACAAAGCCCGTTGCCAATTGTGCCCACATATCTGTTCAGGGGACACCATCACAGGGCCTAATAACATCAGCCACACTATCAGAGGCTCGTTCACCTGCACATCCACCAATGTGATATATGCCATCATGTGCCAGCAATGCCCCTCTGCCATGTACATTGGTCAAACTGGACAGTCTCTACGTAAAAGAATAAATGGACACAAATCAGATGTCAAGAATTATAACATTCATAAACCAGTCGGAGAACACTTCAATCTCTCTGGTCACGCAATCACAGACATGAAGGTCGCTATCTTAAAACAAAAAAACTTCAAATCCAGACTCCAGCGAGAAACTGCTGAATTGGAATTCATTTGCAAATTGGATACTATTAATTTAGGCTTAAATAGAGACTTGGAGTGGCTAAGTCATTATGCAAGGTAGCCTGTTTCCTCCTGTTTTTTCCTACCCCCCCCCCCAGATGTTCTGGTTTAACTTGGATTTAAACTTGAAGAGTGGTCAGTTTGGATGAGCTATTACCAGCAGGAGAGTGAGTTTGTGTGTGTATGGGGGTGGGGGGGATGTGAGAAAACCTGGATTTGTGCAGGAAATAGCCCAACTTGATTGTCATGCACATTGTGTAAAGAGTTGTCACTTTGGATGGGCTATCACCAGCAGGAGAGTGAATTTGTGTCGGGGGGTGGAGGGTGAGAAGACCTGGATTTGTGCTGGAAATGGCCCACCTGATGATCACTTTAGATAAGCTATTACCAGCAGGACAGTGGGGTGGGAGGAGGTATTGTTTCATATTCTCTGTGTATATATAAAGTCTGCTGCAGTTTCCACGATATGCATCTGATGAAGTGAGCTGTAGCTCACGAAAGCTTATGCTCTAATAAATTGGTTAGTCTCTAAGGTGCCACAAGTACTCCTTTTCTTTTTGCGAATACAGACTAACACGGTTGTTACTCTGAAGACTTTAAAGGACTCTCTCTGGGAGTCTTTTAATGATATCTTGTAATGCACCAACTTCACCTGAAGAAGAGCTCCATGCAGCTTGAAAGCTTGTATCTTCCACCAACAGAAGTTGGTCTATTAAAAGATATTGTCTCACCCACCTTGTCTCTGTCATATCTTGGGACCAACACAGCTGCAGACATTTATTTCTATATATTTTTTGTGTCATTCATTTACCTCTCTTTTTTTAATCCTCCAGAGATTTATTTAACAGGTTGATTCCCTGCCGCATCCAGGAAAAAAAATCCTGATTTCAGCACAACCAGCTTTTTCCAGAATGACAGGCATTACAAATTAGTTATGAGATTCTTACCGGGAAGCAACCTGAATGTCAATCAGACTCTTTACTCTGAGTACTCCAAACACAATAAACATGAAGTCCAAAGAGATGACAAACACTCCCAGTGGAAAAAATTGCTCAGATGAGTTTCTCTTTCAGTTACCAAAGACAATTCCAATGTCAAGAAAAGAGGCACATTTAAGGTGTGTCTGCCAAGTGTCCATCATTTTCACTGTTCCACAAAAAAAAAAATGCTCCCAAGTGAAAGAAAGCTGTGTTCTAAAATACCTGATGTTAGCAGTCAATGCATCATCTTAAATGAGGGAAGGCAATGAATCCCAACCTCACTGTAAATAATTAATCCTCCAGTGATTTTCTATAATAACATTTTCCCCAGTCTGTCTAACCTTATGCAAAACCATTCTTTCTGCAAAATGAAAAAGGCATCAGGTTGTCATTTGACATTAAATACTTAGTGCATGCTACACTATTTAACAATGCTTTACTGAAATATTTAGCTAAGCCCTGCCACTACTTTAGTGATAACTTTTATTTTTTTTAATAAAGACAGACTTTCCCCCTCCCCATTTACTATGCAGTACTAATGAATGATTACAGCTGAGCTTGCTAGATTTACTGACATGTCCTGATCTGTAGGACTGTAGGGTCATGGCCAAATATATTTGTACAAACCAAACTGAATTTCTCCTATTACAATTGTTGTTATTTGCTGGTGGTAACACTGAAAATTTGTTGTGTGCTTTCCAGGGGGGATAAACAGTTCACTGGGATAGTCTTTTTCTTTGATGTTTGTACATCACCTTGCCCATAATTTGGGCTCCTATAGGTGCTATAAGAAAAGGAGGACTTGTGGCACCTTAGAGGCTAACAAATTTATTTGAGCATAAGCTTTCGTGAGCTACAGCTCACTTCATCGGCTGCATTAGTTCTACTACAAGGTACTATAGTTATACTACAAGGGGCCTGAATCAAAGCTCACTGAAGTAAATAAAAAGGTTGAGTAAAATCATATGAATACATGTTAATGATCCTTGATTTTCCGTCAGTCTCACTGCTGAATTGGCTGTATGTGCATGATTGTATGTAAGGATTAAGATATGACTGTATTTACCATGTAGGAATAGCACCATTCCTTGGATGAATCATAAAGGAGAATGCAAGATTTCATTTAGACCCTGTATAATTTTGTATAGAGAATACCCTTGACTGTTGCACTTCTATAATAACTCTTGGATTTTTCCATTATAGCTCCTGGGGCTCTTTCATTACAATGAGGAGGAGACCATCCTAATTTTATTAAGGAAGGGGAAAATGTTTATTTCTTATTTCAGCATTTTATAATGAATTTGTGTCGTGCCCCTTGAATTACTTCATTTATGCTTTGTCCCAGATACAACCATTCAACCTTTGCTTTCTTTACAGTTCTGTCAGCTGAACCAGAACAATTAATGAAAGAAATTAAGTTCTTGGTGAGCTACACAATTTTTTAGTCAAATCCTCACTGGATAATATAGAAAGCTAACCAGCCTGTTATGTTTAGGGCTACCATGATAACAAAAGGAAATTATTTTAACATAACATAGATAGACAGAATACAGAAAAGGGAAGCATGGTCTCATGGTTAATGCAATGGCTGGGGACCCTGGAGATCTGGGTTCAATTCCCAGTATTCCCACAGAATTCCTGTGTGGTTCGAACAAGTAACTTAATCTCTGTGACTCAGTTCCTTCTGCAAAATTGAGATACTACTACTTCCTTTAAGCTGCTTTGTCAATTTAGTTATAAATTGTTTGGGGTTGGGACTCCCTCTTAATAGGTGGATGTACCATATCTGGCAAAATGGATCCATGAGGCATCTAAGCACTACTTGTAATACAATAATAATATAATTTATATTGCTGCCATTAAAGTTAATGGCAAAGTTTCCATCAAATTCACTAGGATCAGGAATAAGTCCACAAATACTATATTGTACATATCAGTATATACACATGATATTCTTTATATATATATATATATATATAGTGACAGGGCAAAGCCAGAAGGCTATAGAAAAGTAGTGGGAGATAGATATATTAGCTCCAGGTTAAACAAATCCCTGGTACCAGGATAAGTGAAATGGCAGCTGCTCCAGGTCAATTAAGACACCTGGGGCCAATTAAGAACTTTCCAGAA
The DNA here is from genome assembly GCF_965140295.1 of Lepidochelys olivacea. NCBI lineage: Eukaryota > Metazoa > Chordata > Testudines > Cheloniidae > Lepidochelys > Lepidochelys olivacea. The sequence goes on along the minus strand of NC_140421.1, from coordinate 49,351,606 downwards.
AGCAGGGAGAATGCTAGATTGATTGGGACACCTGAAGCCAATCGGGCTGGCTGAAACTAGTTAAAAGCCTCCCAGTTAGTCAGGTGGATGTGCATGTCAGGAGCTGTGGGAGGAAGTTGTGCTGTTGGAGAGACTGAGTAGTACACACCATATCAGGCACAAGGAAATTGGCTCTGAGGTAAGGGTGAAGTGGAGCTTGAGGAAGTGAGGGCTGTTGTGGGGAAAGTAGCCCAGGGAATTGTACATGTCATGTTTCTAAAAGGTCAGCTACCATAGCTGATACTATTAGGGTTCCTGGGCTGGAGCTCGGAGTAGAGGGTGGGCCCGGGCTCTCCCCCGCCCCCCCCCCTTTGTCCCCTGATTAATCACTGAGACTGGGAGACAACAGAGACTGTGCAAGGAAGGATAACTTCTCACCTGCCTCGCTGGCTTATGATGAAAATGGTTCAGTAGACTGTGACCCTTGTCTCTAGAGAGTGAAGGGTTACATGGAGGGTCACAGTGAGCCTCTGAGGCTAGCGAAATCCACCAGGAAGCACGGGTCCCACGGAGCGCGGGTCCCATTATATATATATATATATATATAATGACAAAGAATATCATATGTGTGTGTGTATATATATATATATATATAAACAAAAACTACATTAAAAGAGTATTATTAAGGTTACAAAGTTAAGCACTCAAATGTTAGAAAATGCCAGAATTAAGGCTGCCTTTGCAAGCTTAATTTGTTCCACTTGTATGCATGCATTATGATATAGTCTTTAATTACATGATCACACATTATTTTTTCCACAGGCAATCTTAATTCTGGTATTTCCTAACATCTGACAGCTTGATTTTGCAATTTGAGTAACATTCTTTTAATATAGTATTTTTATTTTCAATGTCTTATGTTTTTTAAAAAAGCAAAGTGAAAAAGACTAGAAATTTCATCATGTAGCATGATATTGACTCCACCAGGGATATCAGTAGGGTTGGAACCTTTAGATCCACCACACAGAACTCTGCTACTAGAATTAATGGAGTATTGATAGCAATAGTAGGTTGTCCTCCTCTGTGAGGACCAGCACTAGAGGAGGATGGGATACTTTGTCAGTGGGTTTCACAGATATTTTCTGACAGCTGAGGAATTGTGAGACTCAGGAATATTGGGGAATGTGCTTTTAGTGGGTACAGACTCTTCTACCCATTTTCTCCCAAGCTTGACCCCTTCTGTCCCATCCCTTCCAATCCGTATCTGTCCCAGTCCTGTCTTTTCCCACCCCAGCTGCTGGCCTTGGTTTCCTTGATGAGCAAGTCCTAGTTCACTCCTCCTAGCTCTTCATCTGATCTACCTCTCTCCTCCCTCCCACCAACTCCTAGTTCTAGTCTCCCTCCTTGGGTTCTTCATCCAATCTCAGTCTCCCCTTTTTTCCCTCTCCCTGGTTTCTTATCCCAGTCTCTTTGCCCAGCCAGTCCCAGTTCTCCCCCAGAGTCCCAGCTCCTTGTCAGATCTGTCTCTCCTCCCTTCTTGTCCCTGCCTGCCCTCCCACACACATTCACTGGTTCCTAGCCCAGTGTCCCTCCCTCCGCCAGTCCCTCCTCTGATCTCATTGTTCCCCATGCCAGCCAAATGGCTCCCAGCTTCCCTTTCTCTCACCAGCTTTCATTTCCAGCCTCCCTCAGCTTCCAGTCTGCTTGCAAAGCTAGTACCAGCCCTCCATCCACTCCCAGTCCCAGTTATTCTCCCTGCCTCATCAGATTCCTTGTCCCAGTCTACCCTTTTCCTTCCCCCCGCCCCAATTCAGCTTTTGTATCTTGTGCATTTTAATCAGAAGGCTTCTTCCTCCACAGTGCCTGAGTCCTAGCAGGTGAGAGACATGCTTCCTGCTGTCACTCTTGGTGTCTGACCCCAGTCTGGCCTGGAGAAGCCATTGCAGGGCAAGTCCAGCTTTGCCCCTGTAGCCCTGGGATGGAACATGCTCAGTCACTCTGAGGGGATGACTGAAGTCTAGGTAAATTAGATCCACTGCATTTCCTTTCTCTAAAAAATCTGTTACTTTTTCAAAGAAGGATATCAGGTTGGTTTGGCACGAGCTACCTTTTGTAAAACCATGTTGTATTTTGTCCCATTTACCATTGACTTCAATGTCCTTAACTACTTTCTCCTTCAAAATTTTTTCCAAGACCTTGCATACTGCAGATGTCAAACTAACAGGCCTGTAGTTACCCGGATCACTTTTTTCCCCTTTCTTAAAAATAGGAACTGTGTTAGCAATTCTCCAATCATACAGTACAACCCCTGAGTTTACAGATTCATTAAAAATTCTTGCTAATGGACTTGCAATTTCAGGTGCCAATTCCTTTAATATTCTTGGATGAAGATTATCTTGGCCCCCCGATTTAGTCCCATTAAGCTGTTCGAGTTTCGCTTCTATCTCAGATATGGTAATATCTACCTCCATATCCTCATTCCCATTTGTCATGCTACCATTACTCCTAAGATCCTCTTTAGTCTTATTAAAGACTGAGGCAAAGTATTTGTTTAGATATTGGGCCATGCCTAGATTATCCTTGACCCCCACTCCATCCTCAGTATTTAGCGGTCCCACTTCTCCTTTCTTTGTTTTCTTCTTATTTATATGGCTATAGAACCTTTTACTATTGGTTTTAATTCCCTTTGCAAGGTCCAACTCTACTTGACTTTTAGCCTGTCTCACTTTATCCCTACATGTTCTGACCTCAATAAGGTAGCTTTCCTTGCTGATTCCTCCCATCTTCCACTCCCTGTATGCTTTCTGCTTTTTCTTAATCACCTCTCTGAGATGCTTGGTCTACAACTCCTGCCTATGAATTTTTTTCCCTTTCTTGGGATGCAGGCTTCCGATAGCTTCTGCAGCTTTGATTTAAAATAATCCAAGTCCTCCTCTACCTTTAGATCCATAAATTTTTCAGTCCAATCCACTTCCCTAACTAATTTCCTTAATTTTTGAAAGTCAGCCCTTTTGAAATCAAAAACCCTAGTTGCAGATTTATTTTTGTTAATCCTTCCGTTCAGTTTGAACTGAATTAGCTCATGATCACTTAAGCCAAGATTATCCCCTACAACCATTTCTTCTATGAGGTCCTCACTACTCACCAAAACCAAATCTAAAATGGCATCCCCTCTTGTCGGTTCAGCAACTACTTGATGAAGGAATCCATCAGCTATCGCATCTAGGAAAATCTGAGCCCTATTATTATTACTAGCACTCATCCTCCAGTCTATATCTGGGAAGTGAAAGTCTCCCATGATCACACAATTTCCATTAGTATTTACTTTATAAAAACGTTAAAAAGGGCTCTATCCATATCCAAATTAGATCCCAGCGGTCTATAGTACACCCCAAGCACTATCCCAGGGGAGGCTCTAATAGTTTTCTTCCCCAATGTAATTTTTGCCAAGACGGATTCTGTCTTATCTATTCCATCGCTTCTTATTTCTTTACATTCTACCTCATCATTGATATACAGTGCTACTCCACCACCTTTATCTTTATTTTGGTCTTTCCTAAACAGCACATACCCTTCAATATCTGTAGTCCAGTCGTGACTACTATTCTACCATGTTTCTGTTATCCCTATAATATCTGGTTTCACTTCCTGCACCAGGAGCTCTAATTCCTCCATTTTGTTACCTAGGCTCCTCACATTGGTGTACAAACATCTTAATTTTTGCTGTTTGGCCTCGCTCACATTCTGTACCCTATTAGGCATGGTCATTCTACAGCCAGTATAACCTATTAGACTGGTATCCACACTGCCCTTCCTCCTTATATACATTCTCCTACCCACGGCTGTATCCTTTCTTACTTCATTTTCTTCCCTCTCAATGCTAAAATCCGGCATGGAGATTACCTGGACATCTCCCATACATTTACACCCTCACAACTTGTGCTGTGCATGGGATCCGGACCGTGTGTGTGTTTACTTGCAGGAATGTTCAGAGAAACAGAAAGTTTTGAGTGAATACTAGGGAGTTTGGGCCTGATTCTTCTCTTATAATGGTGTCAATCAGGAGTCACTCCATTGAAATCAGTAGATCAAGTGAAAGGAGAAATAGGCCCAATTTGTGGATAGCAAATGTTTAATTTCTAAAGGGTGCGTATACACATCAGAATCCTTACTTTAACAGTTACTCTGATCCAGTTAGGGAAAAGAAACAATAGCATGTGTCCAAACAAAGCCAGAGGAGAACAATACCTGTCTGATATCAGATATTATACGGTGTGCTACCCACACAATACTTGTATAGAGTATGAATTGTGTGTGTAAAATGAGTGAATAATTTGTGATGCTTGTGGACAACTTATAAAAAAACCAACCACTACAAAATAAATTATTCAGGAGGAATTAATCACTCAGTTCTATCTCTTATGATTCCAAGCAGTAGGTTCTAGGTGTATTCATTTGCATGTAAGAGAACTATCTCCATTTTACTTCTCATGCTTCACACAGTAAAAAGATTGAAAGTACTGATTAAAGGACGATGTATAGTGCAAGTGATCATTCTGAATTTCTTCAAAATGATCTGAACTTAGGTTTCATATTTGATTTAGCATTTTTGATGGATAAACACTGGGAACTAAAATGAAATGGCACTGGGGTTTTCATTTAAGCAATGAGGGATGAGTTGTCATATGTTACACTTCATTTCTGGATATCTGAAGATAGTAATGGACAAGCTGCAGGCTTAGGCATTAATCTTCCTAGCTATATCCAGAAATGAAGTGTCATGCATAACAACTCCTTCTCTACTGGCATTTCAACGCAGGTTTCCTGATTAAAATTGATGTCTGTATATGTATAGAAATATGGGTAGAAAGCTGGCTAGATTGTCGGGCTCAACGGGTAGTGATCAATGGCTCCATGTCTAGTTGGCAGCCGGTATCAAGTGGAGTGCCCCAAGGGTCGGTCCTGGGGCCGGTTTTGTTCAATATCTTCATAAATGATCTGGAGGATGGTGTGGATTGCACTCTCAGCAAATTTGCGGATGATACTAAACTGGGAGGAGTGGTAGATATGCTGGAGGGGAGGGATAGGATACAGAAGGACCTAGACAAATTGGAGGATTGGGCCAAAAGAAATCTGATGAGGTTCAATAAGGATAAGTGCAGGGTCCTGCACTTAGGACGGAAGAACCCAATGCACAGCTACAGACTAGGGACCGAATGGCTAGGCAGCAGTTCTGCGGAAAAGGACCTAGGGGTGACAGTGGACGAGAAGCTGGATATGAGTCAGCAGTGTGCCCTTGTTGCCAAGAAGGCCAATGGCATTTTGGGATGTATAAGTAGGGGCATAGTGAGCAGATCGAGGGACGTGATCGTTCCCCTCTATTCGACATTGGTGAGGCCTCATCTGGAGTACTGTGTCCAGTTTTGGGCCCCACACTACAAGAAGGATGTGGATAAATTGGAGAGAGTCCAGCGAAGGGCAACAAAAATGATTAGGGGTCTGGAACACATGACTTATGAGGAGAGGCTGAGGGAGCTGGGATTGTTTAGCCTGCAGAAGAGAAGAATGAGGGGGGATTTGATAGCTGCTTTCAACTACCTGAAAGGGGGTTCCAAAGAGGATGGCTCTAGACTGTTCTCAATGGTAGCAGATGACAGAACGAGGAGTAATGGTCTCAAGTTGCAGTGGGGGAGGTTTAGATTGGATATTAGGAAAAACTTTTTCACTAAGAGGGTGGTGAAACACTGGAATGCGTTACCTAGGGAGGTGGTAGAATCTCCTTCCTTAGAGGTTTTTAAGGTCAGGCTTGACAAAGCCCTGGCTGGGATGATTTAACTGGGAATTGGTCCTGCTTCGAGCAGGGGGTTGGACTAGATGACCTTCAGGGGTCCCTTCCAACCCTGATATTCTATGATTCTATGATATGAAAATAGAGATATAAAGATGTAGATTCCACACAGGGTTAGAGAGGACACTTTAATACCTGGAGCATTCTTTTTGGAAGTGTGTAGTATTTTATCTCGGTGTAAGTAAAAAACACCAAAAAACAAACAATAGTTCTTCACATAAGAGTCAACCCCCCAATTTTTTCTCTTGAGATGTGTTTAGCAATATTTGACCTGTTTTCCTGTATTTCACCAGGAGCTAGTGAGACCATAAGGATATTGAATTTAAAACCATGAAGGGGATGTTAGTGTTCATGAGTAATGGTCTCAAGTTGCAGTGGGGGAGGTTTAGGTTGGATATTAGGAAAAACTTTTTCACTAGGAGGGTGGTGAAACACTGGAATGTGTTGCCTAGGGAGGTGGTGGAATCTCCTTCCTTAGAAGTTTTTAAGGTCAGGCTTGACAAAGCCCTGGTTGGGATGATTTAATTGGGGATGGTTCCTGCTTTTGAGCAGGGGGTTGGACTAGATGACCTCCTGAGGTCCCTTCCAACCCTGATATTCTATGATTCTATGACATTTCATTGCTAGAAAAATGGGACAATATAAAGCAGATTTCTGAGTGTGTGTGTGTGTGGGTGGGTGTGTGTGGTTGGATGCTGGTGTTGTGGAAAGAATCTTGTTTAAATCAAAGCCTCAGAACAACCTTCATCATTAAGTCTTTCATTGACCATCTTAAAGTTACAGTAAAGATATGGTGACCGGACGTTCGTCTGAATGAATATGTTGTGAGTAACAAATATTATTTTTGTGACACTGCACCTCTAGCAGTTTCCCATTTGGAGTCACTCAAAATACACTTCCTGAACAAAGTTTATCAAAGTTAATGGGTAACATTTTCAAAAGCACTTAAGCACTTTTGGAACATAAGTCCTATTGACTTCCAATGGGAATGATGTGCTTTTGATTCCTCAATTTGCATTGCAAACCTTGTTTAGCTGTGACATCAATATGATTTATGGTTTTTTTTTGTTTTAATTTGATGTACTTCAGAAATACAGATTACCAGAATGCTTCTGAACTGTCTGCCTGTGATTTGGGTATGTCCAGATACTGTCTGGAAGTGGGGAGTTGTCAGTGTACTTTCCCCTACCTGTGATGTTGAGGGAAGGACAGTAGACTGACAATAGAGGGACCTGTCTGCTCCTTTGAGTGAGGAGCAAACCCACAGCCAGATGATCCAGGTCAAATTATTGGTTTTGGACACCGAGAGGGAGATGAGTTAAAAACTATTGAAGGGATCATGGCACAAGTCGGGAGGGGGAGGAGATATGCAAAACTTGTCTGAATTTTCTAGACTTTTTGTATGCTTATCCAAACAGAATCTTCTGTGGTTCACCCATCACTTTTTATAACAGAAGGAGGAGGTGACTTATGAGTTTGTAGTCAACCACACCTAATTTTAAAAGTGGAAATTAGAATTCAGATAGTTACTAGTGAGGTAAAGTACTTTTTTGGGGGGAGGGATCTCTTTTCTCTTGTCTTTTCCCCCATGAAAAAGGGCCTCTTAAAGTTTATAAATGTAGTCACCCAAATAAGAACCATTTTGAATAAGTATCAGCTTGTTGGGATGTAGTAAAGAACTCTGTTTTATGGAAATACATATTTTCCTCTAAACTAAATTAATTTTAGGGGAAGAAATAACATTAAATATGGCTAGAATTCTCAAAATATTTAATTTGCTGTTGTTTTTAGAACATTATCACTTAGGACCTCATATAAAGCCCATATAAGTCAATAGAAAGACATCCTTTTGCTTCAGTGGACTTTGGATCCGGCTCTGAGTTTCTATTTTTGGAGTAACATACACCTCAGAACGAATACAGGTTAGAAAATCAGCCCCTTCCATAGCACTGTATCATGAACAATTGTGTTGAGATCTCTTTGTTCTTGGTATTAGAAAGATGGATGTATTATAGGCCCAGAGAGGCTAATGATCAAAAGCAGTAGCTCTCATTGATACCAGTGTAATATTAAAAGACTGAAAACCCACAGACATGTGCTAGAGAAGAGAACAGCTCTACTTGCTTGTCGAACCAGAGGTGGGCGTTATGGACCTGACTTTGCAATCCTCACTAACACTGGTGAGTGTTTCTGAGAGTATTCCCAATGAAACTAATGGAGCACTTGTGTGAGTAAAAGATGCAATGAGGTCCAAGGAGTTTTAGTTTTTCTCCAGCCCTGCTCAAAAGACATTCAGTGATGTTCTCCACAGAGAATAACCTTCTGAGTGTGAGTTATACCTTGAATCTCCACATTTCTCAATGACAGTTTAGCATTTAAAGTGGATTTGGGTTTGATATACCCTATGCTGCCCACTAACCAGGCAAAATGTGTTATATTTTCCTTTCCTTTTAACACTTTTGTTTAACTAGAGCAGCTGCTTTTACAAAATGTATCAGTAAACAGGGACAGTGAGGTAAAATTTTAATCATGTCAACAAGGTTTCCTTTGGAGTGTTTTATGGATAACAGCATGTGACATGACTGACGTGTCAGAGGATTTTGTCCTTTGCCTCATGTAACTTAATCTTTTCCCTTAGAAAGGGCAACATTTGTGACAAAACATAAACTCCTATCACTTCTGACCACATATCCAACCTATAATGTTATCTGACAGTAAATACATAGCCTAATCAAATCACTTATCTTCCCATGCTTCAGCAATAATATTGAGGGAATCTGAATAAATTACATCTCAAATGGTACAGCTGCTCTCAAACAGCAGAACTAATGAATTGCCATGACTGGAAGAGAGGGAACGATGACTTGCATTCATAATCTGAGACAGCTGACAGGCTGATGCCTGATCTGAAGCAGTCACCATAACTAATTACAACCTGAGAAATTAAAGCCATTTTTAAGTTAATGGTTAGTAAACACCTAGTAGCAATTTATAACAGGAAAAGGCTTACCCTACAGTTTACGAAGGGGACAGGAAGAACAAATTGTACTGATATGCTGACCCTGTAGCATTGATCGTCCAACCTAAATTAACCTTAACTAATGGGCCCAGACACACTCCTCTTTTAACCTCTCTTCATATTTATAGCTTTGAAGTTTTTATGGTATTCTGTTTTCAAACAGTGCCATTATTAAGGTCAGTCAATTATTATTTCAATACTAAGGACAGCTCAGTGTTCTGTTTTCTATACAGACATATTAATTCATCAAAAGCAGCAGTACTTGACCATATACAAGCATTCCAGTATTCTTAGCGTCAACAAAATGCATTCAGTTACCATCAAAAATAGGGCTATGCCAATAGCAAAATAGTTACTCTCCATTTTCACCTGCAGATAGTGGATCTGACATGCCAACCCTGTGTGCAGTAAAGGAATAATAAACTTAATACAATTGGACTGTCCAGGAGAGCGCTGAACACCCTCCAGTATAACCAAGAATGGTGAGAGCCAGGATGTGTCTTGCAGGCTGCAGTTATGCAAACATCTGGAAGTGACCTGCATGCAGGTGGCTGGTTGTGAACAGTCCAGGTTGGGAGCTACAACAGCAAGGCATTGCAAGGCACCCCACATTAGAGGGAAGAGGTGACACAACTCCCCACTGGTCTGGCTTGTACCCTGGTATGCCACAGGTTCTAACTATAATGTTGGGTTACTGGGAAATTTAATAGCAGATGCAGGGTTTTTTTCCTGTGTCCTTTGATAAGTCCCTAGAGATGCTTAACATTTCACACAATTTTATTAGTTCCTGTACTCATCTTTTTTAGAGATGTGAAGGGTGCAATGGTTCATTCCACTGAAGCAGATTTGCTCAAGCCATTTATTTTGACAGACTTTATCTCCTTTGTGTATACTAAATTAATTGAAAACATTATACCAATAGTCCTTCACCTGACTGTTCTGAGGAAGAGTACTCACAGGATGCAGATTTCTTCAGATGAGTGTTTGAATAATTGTAAGATGATCAGTTCTTTAGCCATAAGATCTCAGTATTGCCTGATCCATTATTTTACATAGTTAATGAACTGTAGAATACGCCTGAGAGGCTGAAAAGAGTGTTGTTGATGCAGTGATGAGTTGGGAGCTTATATCCACTTATGGGAATGTGAAGCAACTGAAAATGTCTGGAATGAATTTTTAAAGATTTTCTTCAATGTTTAACTTGAGAGAAATTATACCCAATAATATATAAGTGCTGCATTTGGGAACATTGTTTTATTAAACATTTACAAACATGGGAGTATAATGATATACATATTGTGGCGGGGCAAGGCCAGATTGCTATAGGAAAGTAGTGAGAAACAGGTATGTTAGCCCCAGGCTAAACAAAATCCCTGTTACCATGGTAACCAAATGGCAGTTGCTCAAGGTTAATCAAGACACCTGGGGCCAATTAAGATCCTTCCAGGAAGCAGTAGAGACAGTTAGGTTGATTGGGACACCTGAAGCCAATCAGGGGCTGGCTGAAACTAGTTAAAAACCTCCCAGTTAGTCAGGTGGGTGCACATGTCAGGAGCTGTGGGAGGAAGTTGCGCTGTTGGAGAAACTGAGTAGTACACACCATATCAGGCACAAGGAAATTGGCCCTGAGGTAAGGGTGAAGTGGAGCTTGAGGAAGTGGGGGCTGCTGTGGGGAAGTAGACCGGGGAATTGTACATGTCATGTTTCGTAAAGGTCAGCTACCATAGCTGATACTATTAGGGTCCCTGGGCTCCTCTCTTTGTCCCCCCTGAGACTGGGAGACAACAGAGATTGTGCAAGGGAGGATAGCTTCTCCTCACGTCCCTCGCTGGCTTATGATGAAAATGGCTCAGTAGGCTGTGACCCTTGCCTCTAGAGAGAGAAGGGCTACGTGGAGGGTCACAGTGAGCCTCTGAGGCTAGCGAAATCTGCCAGGAAACATGGAACCCATGGAGACAAGGACAGAGCTTTGTCACAATATCAATAAATCAGACTTTAAAGGGATTAAGAACTGGCTAACTGACAGTTCTGAAAAAGTAGTTTTCATTGAGGACTCATCATCAAATGAGGATGTTTCCAGTGGGGTTCCACAGAGATTGGTACTAGTCTTGATACTATTCAACATTTTTATCTATGATCTAGACATAAATATAAAATCACTGTTGCTAGAATTTGCAGATGACCCAAAGAGTGGCAGAGTGATAAATAATGATGAGGACAGAATAGTCATACAGAGAGATCTGAATCACTTGCTAAGCTGGGTGCTTTTAAACAAAATGTGTTTTAATATCAAATACAAAGTTATACATCTAAGAACGAGGAATTCAAGCCACATGTACAGAACTGGGAACTGTATCCTAGATGAAGTGAATCTGAAAATGATTTAGGGGTCTTTGTTCTGTTCATTTGCTCTGAAGCATCTGGCACTGGTCACTGTTGCAAGAGAGAATGGACTAAATGGACCATTGATGGACCCAGTGTTGCCATTCTTATGTTCTTATAGTGAACAAGCAACTCAACATGAGCTTGAGTCTAAATGTGATTCTGTGGGGAAAAATGGGCTTTCCTGATACTTAGATGTATAAACCAGGGATTAATGAGTAGTAGTAGGGAGGTAATTTAACTGCTCTATACAACATTGATGAGACTGATCCTGGAATACTGTGTCCAATTTTGGGGGCCACATTTTAAAAAGGAATCTGAAAAATTATGGTGTATAAAACAGCCCTAAAAATGATCCAAGTGCTGGAGAATATGCCTTACAGTGAGATATTAAAGAGCTCAATCTACTTATTAACTTCACAGACCAGCAAGAACATAGAGTCTCTGCCCCAGTACGTATACAATCTGAATGGACAAGAATATAAAAGTATTAGAAGGGATGGGGAAGGGATATAATGTGAAAGCAAAGGGAGTGACCAGCTCACTTAGTTTTCTAATACATCTTGCATTTAAATTATAATGTAAGTTACATGAATGAAATATGAGGTTAAGTTTTAAGAGTAGTAGTGGTTTTTAGTGAAAGGGTGGCTGAAAGAGGCACTTGAGGGAGGAAAGAGAGGTTGGTTGATGTACTGGAATGGAAGACTGTTATCTTCATAGATAGCGAGATGAAAAGTCATAGAGACAAGTGGTAACAATATGTCTTACTAAGAGGTGATGAAATCTTCTTCTTGGCATCCACTAAGAAACATTAAATAAGATTTTTAACATAAGGAGAGTGAAAATATTATTTTCTAATAGAGGAAATAGTCTCTTAGCAATCCATAATTAGTTCAACTCAGCCCGCCTATTCCACAGCCTGAGGTTCGGTTTACCCAGTGTCCCTCTCCCAAGCTAAGATCTCCTGTATCTTGCAGAAGCTTAGTAACAAGTCACACTCACAGTGGGATCTTCTTTGGGTCCTTCTGTAGGACTGACCAGCAGCCTGGTTGGCAAATAACCACTCTTGGTATTATATTGAAGATCAAGGTGACATGTTTATGTCATTCCTTAAAACTTTGATTTCACAAATCAATATCTTTTGAGAATTGTTAGGGCCTTTTTAGGATTTTGTAAAGTGATACTTTATATCTAAATAAATTGTATACATTTGAGTTGATAGAGACAGAGAAGGGATCCAGTCTCTCATATTAATCATTGCTATCATTACTTCTGTTCCACTTAAAGAAATTGCCATCCAAAGCAATGGAGACTGAAGTGATAGTGTCTTAGTAGGCAAACATTTATTTGTGGGGCTCTAATTATCCCTGTGTTCAAAACCTATTTAGCCAATTACTAGACCGTTATTCTGTGCAGTCATAACAAAAATTCTAGAGACACAATCACTCTGCGCTGTTGACTGTTGTGTGAAATTCTATGTCCTGACATCAATGGCCTGGGCCCAAATTATTTAAAAATTCCTCTCCATCTCCAACCTGCCATTTGAACAATATTTTTTTCTGAAACCCTGGAACTAACTATCCCAAGGGAGAAAAAAGTGCACAGCACTTGAGGAAAGGCACTCTTGGTGGTGGGCTGTATGGCTGTAATTTGCTACCTCAGGAAGTATATTTACCTCACAACATAAAGAAAGAGAAGAGCTAACTATGTTTTGCGTGCTACAACAAGATGCTTTCTTTGCCCAAGTTTTGGCTGATTGTACATTGGAATGCTGAGCTCTAAGCTGACCTGAATTCTAAGCTGACTGTCCACATCCCTCTCAGATCTCTTTCAGCTACAGGATGCAAGGGAGCATGACATTTCGCTACACTTAATTGGAAATGTTAATGATCCAGTTTAGTACATGTAAAGTGCCACACACACATTGTAGTGCACAATGACTTTTAAATGCATGTAATAATAATAATAATTTGCCATAATTGTATAAATGTGGTTAAAGTAATTCAGGCAAGCATGGCATCTCCAGACAATAAAATATCATCTTGAATGAAATGAGGAAGATGCCCTGAAAAATACTTTGGCCGTGTTAGTGTTTTCACTTATGCTGGGGAAAACTTAAATTTTTCCATTCTCAGTTTATTCCACCAGGCCCAAAGGGATGTCCCCTCAGTTCTTGTTCCTTGGGATAAAATCCTGCTCGCTGCATATCCGTGGAGCATGTATTTCACGGCAGTTACCCATGCTACACATTATAACGACATTGGTGCTGAGTTCATTTGTAATTATGTGCTTTTTCACAGATGACAGGCTGCTGCTGTTCTGAACATCTCTCAAATGTTCAGTGAAATGATCAAACACCTGTTTGTTTCTTCAGTCTGTATAATTTGTAACATTTTTGCAGATGGTGCAGTACACAGTTCTTTTAGAGGTGCATTTTAAGTAGTCATGAATGACGACTGAAACTGTTGTAAAAGCACGAGGAGAAAATGTTGGAAAAATATAGAGATTAGAAGCCTCCAACTGTTCCCACTCCCATTCAATTTGTGAAGAGCGGGAGAAAATTTCAAGATTGCAAATGTTTCTCTGCTGGTACTCTGCCATTTTTCAGCTATGAAAAAGCTACTCTGCAATACGTAAGTGAAGTGGTTTACCCAGTTGATAAGTGCGTGCCACTTTATCGTTTTTGGCAGGGATTGGTGGTTCATCATTTGGACACATCAGGCACTTACTTTGTCATTTTGTCACTATTTTAAACAATGTCATTTTAAATTATATGGTAGTCACAAAGTGCTGATCACAGGTGGATTTTTAGCAGTTGCAAAGATTCATCTAGGCAGTATTGACTTGAAAGTGAGTTGTGGGAGCAGTTTGGGCTTGGTTTATTTATTTATTTACTTTTTATATTTAATCTTTATTGAATCACTGCAAAGTGATGCCAGAGGTGTGAATTATAACTTGAAACATCTCAAATTCCCTATTTGTGATGGGGTCTGTGTGAACCACAACCTCTTTTTCCGACCATGGTTCGGTCACCTATTTATGCAGGAATTTTCATCACACTGGATGATAAAATTCATTAAAGTTCAGTGACGGGCTAGTTTTTTTTAACTCCAGAGTCAACCACATCTTCGCTCGGACTTGGTGTATTCATGTCACTGCTGTAAGTAGAAAATAATTAAAAACATAGGACCAGATCCTCAGTAAATTAGTATAGTTCCATTTTTTTGGACCTCATTCAATTTATAGCAGCTAAGGATCTGGCCCATGGTTAGAAGATGCAAAGCCTTTTTCCTCTTTACCCATCCCTACCTCAGGAAGTATATTTACCTAACAACATATAGAAAGAGAAGAGCTAACTACATTTTAAGTGCTACAACAAGATGCTTTTCTTTGCCCAAGTTTTGGCTGATAGTACTATGGAATGCTGAGCTCTAAGCTGACTGTCCACATACCTCTCAGATCTCTTACAGCTACAGGATGCAAGAGAGCATGACAGGGATCCTTACCCAGGAGTAAGGGTGAGGTTTTCAAAAAAACAAAACAACCACAAACAAACAACTCCCCCCCACACGCATTTTCCAGCCACAATCCAATTATTGGAAAATACTACTAACACACATAATTTCTTCTTCACGCAAACAATATAAATTATAATTTGTTTGTTTATACAATAATCAATTGTTTTCTGAATATTAAAATGTGATTCATGAGCCAGGAATACAGAATAGGAGGATGCATAAATATTGCCTGGCACAAAAATTGTGGTCGCTTTCAGAAATCTGCTTGCGAACTTGAACATTATGGACATTTGGGTGAAATATATTTATTACCTCAGGAGCACTAAAATGACTGGATGTGAATTGGGTTATGACAGACATAGTATTAGCTAGTCAGTATTGATAGTTAATAGTAGGAAAGGGCCCCAGGTCTGTGAATTTACTGCTACCTTTAGTCCGGTGCAGAGAGCCAGCACAAAGTCTATGCGCCACTGAAATCCCTCATAAGATCTGTTTTAAGGGCTTTATTGGGATGTCAGCAGTGCAGAGGTCTTGCACTGCTGGTGAATATCACCTTTGAGTTGAGGGGTGGGAGTTAAGAAGAAAGATTCTGTTGGCACAAAAAGATTACTTTTTAAAGTGCTTAAAATGATAAAATGTTGAAACAAAAGTAATACATATAATTATTCTATACATGCAAATGGAGTACTAGAAAATTGTTATCGGTCGGGTTTATAGCTGATCTCAAAGATGAAGTTCCTTTAGAACAACAAGTTTAAAAATAAAAGAGTTGAGATTAAGATTAAGAAATAGGCCTAGATCCTTGCTCTATTTGAAGTCTATTTTTGTTTCTGTTGTTCCCATTGGTTTCAGTGGGAGCAGAATTGGGCCAAGAGGGACTCAGAACCAATGGCTTTCTTGTGCCACAGCCCCAGCAAATATTCTTATAAAATAATTTTTATTTTCTTTGGGGTGGGCATTAGCACACTAAATCACACAGATTAGGAAACCTAGTGGGGCTGACTGATGGTGTTCAACCCAGCTGCTTTAGCTGGAATTCTGCAAGCAGAGCTACGCCTGTAATGTAAACTCTGTTTCTGCTTTTGCCATTAATCCAGCTTCATATTAATATCCAGAACTGCATGCATGTTGAAAATAGAATAGAAACACCTAGTCTGAGTCAGTTTCCAATTGTTTCTCTCTTCACTCCAGGAATCTCAACTCTCCTGGACTACTCTGATGTCAGGGAAATACAGTACAACCCTGTAACCACAACTCAACATTAAATGAAGTCTAGTAATGTCCCTCAGGATTATACTTAGCTCTTCATGGCACATCTGGTTCCCAAAATCTGCAGTGCAGTGAGGTGGATGCTAAATCATTATTAGTGGAAATAGAGTCAGAGGGCCCATGGTCCCTGGAGGGACTGTTGTTGAAGGGACACCAGAGAAACAGGGGGAGTTGGGACAGAAGCAGCTTGGCCTCAGGGACAGAGCAGTCCACAGTTCCACTTGTTCAGTTTACCCTGCATTAGCATCATTCTTTGCTAATGTAATGTGGTGGCAGTGGCTGAGCTGTGAGTTCTCTGCAGTGAACAACCTGGCAGGATGAGCCATGGAACTTGGTGTGAAGCCTCCCGGAGCCCTGGATTTTGCAGACACAAACCTAGCCCAGTGATGGACCTGGTGGAAGGAGGAGTTTGAGCTGTACACGAACCTGGCCATGTAGGAGGACAACAACAGCAAG
This sequence comes from Lepidochelys olivacea, assembly GCF_965140295.1. Classification (NCBI taxonomy): domain Eukaryota; kingdom Metazoa; phylum Chordata; order Testudines; family Cheloniidae; genus Lepidochelys; species Lepidochelys olivacea. Next base: position 49,335,135 of record NC_140421.1, on the reverse strand, counting down.
AAAGTAAAACTGTTACTTTAACTTATTGAGGATGTTTTCAAAGATGACAGGTGCTTTAAAGGAAATCTGTGACTGGAACCTGTGTTAGCTTACTGTGAAGGAAAATTCCAGTGATGCTAGGTAATTTGATACTCAAGAAGTTCAAAAGTCAGCAGACCAGGAGTATCACATCACCTGCAGATGTCTGTACAGCCTGGGCAAGCACCATGGTTGTTGTAAAGAAGCAACCAGGCAAATTACACATCTGTATAGACTCAAAGCCACTGAACCAGGCATTGGAAAGATACCACTCACTATCCACTTGCCCACATTTGATGACATCATGCCAGAACTTTCCAAAGCCAGAATCTTCATGGTCCGTGATTGGGTTTGGGAACATAAGCCTGGATAAAGAGAATCCAGCGTGCAGACAAACTTTGCAACACATTTGGTTCCTGCAGATGGGTATGTATGCCAATGGGCATTACCCCAGCACAAGAGGAGTTTCAGAGAAGACTCATCCGAGTGTTGGATGCTGGAGGACTGCATGGGGTAAAAATAATTGAAGATAACATTTACATTGTATGAGAAAGAAGAAATGATACAGCAGAAGAATGAGACCATGACAGAAAATGACAAGATTTTCTACATGCAATGTAGTTGTAGCATGTCTGTCCCAGGATATTAGACACAAGGTGAGGTGATATCTTTTATTGGACCAGCTTCTGTTGGTGAGAGAGACAAGCCTTAGAGCCACACAGAGCTCCTCAGTCAAGATAGCAAGTGTCAGTAGGAACATAACCATATTTTCAAATTACAGATTAGCTGATGGCAAAGGAGGAATCATATTTTGAGGACAGAGAACTGTTATACCCACCTCATTCTCTAAGGATGCCATGCAAAAAATACATGCCTCACACCTAGGCATTAATAGCTGCCCTAGGCAAACTCAGGTGTGTGTTTACTGGGTGGGAATGAACATACAATTCTGCTCCTGGATCGAAGAGTGTGGCACATTCTGGTCATGTGATAATTATCAGCATAAAGAGATTCTGTTACCGCATGAGCTGCCCATCCGACCATGGGAATAGGTGGGAGCGGATTTATTTTTCTTCAAGGAAATGTAGAACTTAATTAAAATGGACTATTCCAATTTTTTGGAGGTCGATGCTCTGCCTGATGCAAGAAGAACATAAGTGACTGGCAGACTGAAGCCCATTTTGTGAGATATGGCATTCTGGACACTATTAATCAACAATAGATCCCAATTTACCTCAGAAGGATTCAAGGAATTTACATACAAATGCGTGTTTGACCACCACACCTCCTCCACTGTACACGTAAGGTGGAATCAGCTGTGGAAACATCCAAGAGTTTGTTAAAACAAGGGTGTTTCTTGTGGTTCAGACCCATTGTTAGCATTTTTGGCACACTGGTGCCAAACAGTCCATCGCAGAAGCTGATGGAATGAGGAACCAAAAGCCTATGAGGAGAGACCTGTTGAGGTCAGAAGGATGGAGATAACTCTGAAAGCAGATTGCGAACAATTAGAGAAAGCAGGGAGTAGAGTATGAAAGGTCAGTTAAGGACCTATCAGCCCTGGAGACAGGGAGTCCTGTGAGGATCCAGCCAGAAGGTGTGAACTAATGGAGTCATGAAGGATATAGTGACACCCAAATCACATAAAGTGACCGTGCAATAGGGACAAGTGATACAAAGGAATAGGAGACACTTAGGAGCTCGCAGACACAACACCCAGAGAGACCCTACAGAGAGACAAAGAACCACCTGGAGGACGAAACCAGAGGAAGGGAGAAGGCTCCAAAGAAAAACAGTTTGCTCATCTCAGAGATAGGTGACATGGAAACAGAGATATGTTACTCCCTGTGTGGTTGCCTATTGAGGAGACCCAACTATCTCAAAGAGTTTAGAGAAGATCAGTCTGTGGTAAAGACAAGACTACAACTTGGCATTGTGATAGCAACCTCTGGCCAAAGGGACATGAGGTGGGGATCTGGGCATCAATTATTTGTTTTTAATTTTTGTATTAAGTGTTCACTATACAGGGAAGATGTATCATCGTCAGTGGATCTGGAGCAGAAGGCCCAATTTTCCTTAAGGGACTGTTATTGAGGGGACACCATCAGAACAGGGAACACGGGGAGTTACCCTGGAAGCAACATAGCCAAATAGACAAAGCTATGCCATAGAAAGATCACAATTCTAACTTACATGGCTATGCCAGTAACATTTTGTGTAGACCTAGCCTAAGAACCAGCTAACAAAACCCTCTCTAAAGCTGGCCATTCTGAATAGCCAGCTAACCTTCCCTTGATTGTGCTTTGACACTGGGGATCCCAGAGTATAACCTCTGAGGCAGGCTGGTTTTGAGGAAGCCCACTAGCATCTTTTAAACCTACGGGAGTAGGCCAAGTAGAAAGGCTTTGGATTCAATACTCTGCCTTACAACCACCACCCAGACTTCCTAGCCTGCTAGACTTGATCACTTGACTTAAAAAAATCCCTGCAAAGACTCTACCTTGCTCTTGAGAATTTTGAACTATCTGTCATGTACTTTAATTTAATTTAACATTATATAAGCTCAACTGAAAGTTCTGACTTTGAACATCCTTGAATTTGGGAAGAGTTTGAAATCTAGATCCAAACCTTGGAAACACCGACTTATCTTTATAACAGACTGTATCAAAATCTCAGATTTAGGGGGTCTGAAATCTGGATCCAGATGTTGATCTGAATTTTTCAGCATGAGATAGCATGTTTTCTATGGATTAGACTTGAGTAGCAACTGAGAAATTTACAATTATGGAGGATGAAAAAAACACAAAACCTCTACTGAAGCATGGCTATTGGGCGAAGGAGCAATGATTGTGCTCCTGAGGTCAGACTGCTTACTGTGCCTCCCACTCTCTGACTGCTGTGCAAGACCTGTCCTCAACTTTGATGTTGCCAATGGACAATGGGTAAACCTGGATGCATGAGCTATGTCAACCATTAAGTAAATTACTAAGCTGCTATCCTCTTATTATTTTCATGGATTTGCTTTTATTTCTAAACATAAATGCAGATAACAAAAAAAAAATTGTCAGGCTGCCACAAGGTCCACTCACTGCTAGGGGTGCCTCCTCCTGGCCTCTCTGAGAATTAACTCCTTCAAGGTGCAGGCCCCCCTTCTGTTGCTTGCTGCACACCCTACTGCCACTCTCTCAGTCTCTGTGACCCTGGGCACTCCTTCTACATGACTTGGCTTTCCAGCCAGGTCGCTATATGTGTTTCCTCTTTCTGGGGTATCAAAGTCTCTTCTTACAAATGGGGCCATTCACTGCCCAGCTAGTGGCTGGTAGGGGAGCCTGGGCCTGCCCTATACTCTGGGTTCCAGCTCAGGGACCCTCTAGTCAGCCGCCAAAGACTATTCCTTCGTGAACCTTGCTGCCTTTCTCCTGAGCTTCTCCCATACCTTCGGAGACTCCCCACTTCTCTGTGTTTGCCAGCCTCACAACTGCCTCCTCCTGGACTTGTCTCTATAGTCCCCAAACATACCTCCCTTCTCCAAGGGAGTGACTGTGGACTCCTTTCCTGCATCCCCCCTCTGCCATCAGCTTCCTTCCTTTTATAAACTCTGCCCAGCTCGTTCCTCCTCGTCTGGGATCCCTCATTCAGTCAGGGGATTACTTAAACCTCCGGATTCCCTTCAGCTGTGGCCTGCCTGGTTAATTGGCTCCCGTATTAGCCTGTGGTTAACCCTGCCAGGGCATGTGTGCAATGAACACCCGATCACACAGCTCCATGAGTATAAATTCCAAGACCCCTCCAGCCTCTAGAAAACAAAGGGTTTTAAAAAATGTGGGGAGTCTCTACATGTTTCTTTGTTGAATCCCCATGCGGCATTTCAAAGAGGTTTTTCAACAGACAGGGTGGTGTGAACAATTAGTGGCGTGCTTTCAAGATTTACGGTTTGATTTCTCACTGATCCTTTCCAACGTACCGTTTTAATCTTTTGTAGAGAACAGCTGGCCTATCATTTGGAGACATTGCCATTGCCATTTATCTCTGTGGGTGCTGCCCCTGTCCGCTGCATTGTTTTGCTCAAAGCAGATATTGTTTTCATCAATAGCGCCTTTCTAAGCCAAAAACAAGCATGTACCACTTTCCTTTTCGATCTTATTGATTCATTTCAGTGTTGCATGCTGTGCTTTCTTTAATCTCTGGGCTTGTTGATCATAGTGCTGGAAATAATGCCACCAAAGCTGGGTAGGTTTCAGAGTAACAGCCGTGTTAGTCTGTATTCGCAAAAAGAAAAGGAGTACTTGTGGCACCTTAGAGACTAACCAATTTATTTGAGCATGAGCTTTCGTGAGCTACAGCTCACTTCATCGGATGCATACCGTAGTATTATTTATCCACTGTTTATTGGAAATGGGTGGGATCTGAATGAGCTAAAATTTCTATTCTGGGGCCTCAGTAGTATTGACTAAATACCTGAATTTAACGAAAAATAAAATAAAACCCACAACATTTTGCACTGATGGTCTAAGTCTGTGTAGTAACACTGTTATAACACCCAGTATTTTAAAATCTTATTCCATATCCAGATATACTTGGCTCTCTGCCGTCTCATTTTGCACACTCAGATTTCCTTCCATGTCTGATTGAAGTTGGATGGATTGATTCCATGTCTATGAAATTGGACATACACCAATTTTGTGCACACAATCACCTGTTTGTTCATGCCAACCATGAAGCTGGAGAACTTGCTTCACAAATTGTGTAGACAGATGTAGGTTTGGCACATAGCTGGAAGGTTGGTCTTGTACTTTAGGTATAAAACTGGGATTTGGGAAATCTGGTTTCATTTCCCACCTGTGTAAATGACTTCCTGTGTGATCTTGAACATGTCAGGTAATCTCAATGGACCTGATCCAAAGACTATTCATGTCAAAGGGAGAGTTTCTATGGACTTTAATGCTAGGGGCTTTGGTTGGAGCCAACTCTGCCTTAATTCTTTATAGGCTATATGACGTTAATATTTGTTTTTTCCCATCCTTTGTCTGTCTTGTACATTTACACTGTAAACCTCTTCTTCTGGGTATGTATGATGCCTAACTTGATGTGGTCTGTACTTGGTTGGCATCGCTGTAATACAAATAATAATGGAAGTAAGCACATTTTGAAGGCTCAGTCAATTGTATGTGCAAAACCAGAGATCACTTGTGGCTGGCTGAAAATTTGGCCCTATGCCTCCAAAAAGTGATCAGTTTTAGAGATTATATCATAAGAGACCAGACAAACTGATCTGGATGAACCTGTGTTGTAATTTCTGGAAAACACTTTCCTTGGAGGTATGTTTGGAAACCAGTAGCTGAAAGACCACTCTGTTGAACAAGTGTAGTTGTAAAATCATGTGTGTTTAACTAACACACACACACACACACAAAATGACTGAACTTAAAAAATGGATTGTAATAGACTGTGAATCCCAATGACGATAGAACCTGTGATATTCTAAACAAAAGAGCTCACAACTATGCTTATAGCTGTTTCCCTGACTTTACACTGACTCAACAGACATTCTAGGCTTCAGAGTGATGTTTGGGGGTTAATGTGTGTACTGGTTGTGTTTTGTGAGTGGTTGTGTTTATTTGAGTTGGGGTGGCTTGTGCTAAGAGATTTCTTTTGATTTGTGTAGGTGGCAGTTGGGTGCATGAATGTGGTTGTTGAGCCAAATTATACACTGGCTGTGAAGTCTCATACAACCAATGAAATTGTTGCATGTAAATTAGTAATGAGGGACTTTGTTGAGTTACTTCTGTTATCACAAAGGCCTAGGACTCTTGGCATGGCATAGATACATGGCTTACTGTAGCTGTACCAGCACCCAGGTGTAATTTGTAAAGTCAAAATGGCTAAGAACTTAAAAACTTGATGGTAACATACTGAGTGATGAGTCAATTTAGTGATATTCTGAATGAAAAGATCTCTCAGCCATGTTTGTAGCTGCTTCCATTGCTTCACACTTACTAGAGACATTTTAAGTTTCAGGGTGACACACAGTGACATTCGTGGTATCTTATTATGTAGATAATATAGATCAGGGATTCTCAAACTGGGGCTCATGACTGCTCAGGGGGTCACAAGGTTCTTACATAGGGGTTGTGAGCTTATAGCCTCCACCATTTATAATGATGTTAAATATATTTAAAGGTGTTTTAAATTGATATGAGCGGGTCACAGTCAGAGGCTTGCTATGTGAAAGCGGTCACCAGTACAAAAGTTTGAGAATCACTGATATAGATAGTGGCTGTTGCGACCATGTTGGAAATAGCTGAGTTGATGCGTAAAGCTTGATAGCCAATTTTAAACTTGTGTTGAGGCTAGTGCAGAACTGTATTCTCCCCCACAGAGAGCCTCTGGGAAGTAGAATGCAACCCAGTGCTCACAGAGGCTAAAGCTGTGTACTCAGCACTGTGAGAAATCAGGCCACCTTTTAGGCATTCAGTTCTGGACCTTCAGCACTCCATTCTGAAAATCTTGATCCTAGTGTTTTAGGATTGGCATGTGATAAATCAAAGGAAATAATAACCAAATCCATTTAATTTATGAATATTTCTCATGCCTGTTGAAATCCTTGATAGAAGGTGCAATAGAAGAAAAAAAGTTAATATATCAGAAATATCAAGAGCATTGTTTCGTTTCTTAACATTTGAAATATTTTTTGATGTTGCCATATTTTGTATAAGAATGCTTTCGAAAGCATGGATCATGTATAACATGCATAAAAAGTAATCTTTTGTTAAAGAATTCTCTGGGTCCACTTTTTTTATATTCTAGCTGAAAGTGTGTGCATGAAAAAGCAGTGAGTGGTGTGCCCTTTAGTCATGTCATGTAATAAATTTGATGGGTTATGTAAATTGCAACATGACACAATCCAATGGTGAAAACCCAGACATCCTGGGAAAAATATTACACACCTCATGTTATTAGCCAGTATTAATTGGTACACAGCAAAGAGATGCATGTGTGAAAAATGACAGAGAGCTGGCACAGGCAGCTCCCCCTGACATGGGAATCCGATGTGCATTTGAAACATCAGGAGGTTTGTATAGGAACAGTTTTAGTCTTTAACATTTGTACTAAGATGAGCTGTGTTGACCTTTGTGAACAACTAGAGTATATGAAAAAAACACTGTTCTGTTCTTCAGCTTTTAACTAAAACTCTTAAAATAACTCCTCGGCAGAATAGTGAACATAGCGTACAGCAGGTTCACAGTTTGGGGCTCTAGTGAGTGCAAGGGCTAACTTGGAGAAGATAGTAGAGAATGATAAAGTCATACAGTAAGAGAACTGTGAAGTTGAGCTGTATAAAACAATCTGTATCTTCTACTCCTGTCTTTTTTGTTGCTCCCCTTGCCCAAACCAACCACCTTTTCGCTGAGATTTGTTTGTTTTGATATTTTCTTACATCTTTCTTTTATTTTCCACATAAAAAAATTTGTTTGAAGTATTACTTTTAAAAATCTCCACTCATCGTGTCTCTGTCATTGCAACAACAAAAACAATGTGTCTTTATGGAGCTAGTAAGTGCTTCTGTGCAGCACACAACTGCAAGTGTATCTATGAATCCACAAACAACAGAAATGAATGGATGTTTTCCAAATAAATGTGTGACTTGTTCTCAGAACTAGATTGTGATATTAGGCACAGCCCTGACCAGGGATGGTGTGTAAACTGTATCGCTCCAGCGGTAGCCCCAGCAAGCACTGACCCAGAGGGTATGTCAACACTGCAAGAAAAACCCCTGGCACTGACTCGCAGAACCCAAGGCAATTGGCTCAGATTACAGGGCTAAAAAAGCAGGATAGAACCTTGGCTCCAGCCCGAGCCTGAACGTCTCAGACCCAGCCCCCTTTGCAGGGTTTCAGAGCCTGGGATCCAGACCAAGCCTGAACATCTACACCAGCGGCACACAAACCTTTTACCTTGTGCCTCCCCTTACTCCTGTGCATGTCCCCCACTCCATGCAGTTGTGGTTGGATGCCGGGATCAGGAGCGGGGCTGTGGTTGGGGCATAAGGCTGGGGCTGAAGCTATGGCTGGGCCAGGATCCTGGGGCCAAGGCCAGGGCCGCAGCTGGGGGCAGGTCTGGGGCTGTGACCAGGGCTGGTGTTGGGAGTGGAGCTGGGGCCGAGGCTGGGGGCATAGGGCATACCTTCATAGGGGGGTGCACCCTACAGCTCAGGAACCATAGATTTTCACTGCTATTTTTAACCCCTCAATCCAAGCCCCACAAGCCTGGGCCAGCCACAGCCATGCAATGGGTCTTTTATTGCACTTTAGAAGTACCAGAGACACATCTGAATTGCAATTCCTCCCCTTCTTCCTGGGTGCTAGTAATTTACTGAGGGTCTATGGCAGCAATAGATTACTAACCCCCATGGTGTCTCAGCTACTCCGGCCAGAAAGTTGCGAAGTCAAGCGAAGATTCTGCCTGTTTCTCACCTGCTTACTCTGGGAAGGGGTAAGCTGATGAAAAGTCCCACTCACTTCTACATGTGTGGACCCAAAGTCTGAGAAGCCAGTGTGTAGGTATCCTGGAAGCTCTTCCCTCTAACTCCCTAGTGAATAGTCAGTGTCACAATCTAGCACTTTCTAAATTTAAATTTAACACTTGCACAATTCACCTCCACTGCTAAGATCTTTCATTTGGGACAATAAGACTGCTGAAGGCAAAAGTAAGATTCAGATCAAAACTTTGTGAATATACCTTTCATCGGCATTCTGATTAGATCTTCTTTCGATTTTGCCAGTTGTAACTTGTGTAAAATTAATTAGGTGAAAAGTGTAATTGTGTGTGTGTGTGTATATAGTTATGTTTTGTTTTGTTTTTAAATCACCATGCTGCAAAATCAGTAAACAGATGAGTCTCCCTCGTTTGTCTTTACATTTTTCACACAACCTAATTGTCCCTCTCTTTTTCATCTGTACTCACCTTTGAATGTTCTTCTGAATTATAGCTCTCTGCTGTTCAAGAGAAACATACTGTAATTAGAGTTTAAAGAAAATGGAACTTAACTACTACTTTAGTGGATTTGATGGTCAATTGTTTTCCTGCTGCAGTTGATTCAGTTTTTTGTTTTGTTGTTGTTTGGAAAATGTGTTTGTTTATTTAGTTTTTTATTTTATTTATTTATTGCTAATTTTGAGACAGTGAGAGGTTCGGATCTTCATGAAGCAGGTAACCTGGTGGTTAGTTTTATGGTAATAGAATCATAGAAATGTAGTGTTTGACAGGACCTCAGAAGGTCATCTAGTCCACTCCTCCACACTAAAGTAGGACCAAGTAAACCTATACTATCCTTGCCAAGCATTTTTCCCACTTCTTCTTAAAAATCTCCAATAATAGGGAGTTCACAACCTACATTCCAGCACTTAACTATCATTATAGTTTTTCCTAATATTCAACCTAAATCTTCCTTGCCCTTCTTGTCCTACCTTCTGTGGACATGGAGAACAGTTGATCACCATTCTCTTTGTAACAGCCCTCAACATATTTGAAGACTGTTATCAGGTCCCTTTTCAGTCTTCTTTTCTCAAGGCTAAACATGCATGTTTATTTTTAACCTTAAACCTTTCATCATTGTTGTTGCTCTCATCTGGACACTCTCTAATTTGTCCACATGTTTCTCAAAATGTAGTGCCCCAAACTGGACACAATATTCTAACTGAGGCCTCATTAGTGTTCCATAGAGCAGGACAACTACTTCCCATGTCTTATATACAACACTCTTCTAAAATGAACCCAGAATAGTACTAGCCTTTTTTTGCAACTGAATCATGTTGTTGTTTCATATTCTATAACCCCCCTCCCAAGATCCTTTTCTCCAGTCCTACTGCCTAGCCCGTTATCCCCCATTTACTCTTGTTTTTATTAAATTTCATTTTGTTGAAATCAGACTAACTTTCCAATTTGTCAAGGTTGTTTTGAATTCTAATGCTATCCACCAAAGTGCTTGCAACCCCTCCTAACTTGGTATAACGTACAGATTGTATAAGCATGCTCTTTATTCCACTATCCAAGTCATTAATGAAAATATTGAATAGTACTGGAGCCAGTATGTCCTCCCACTTTGACAGCAAACCATTGATAACTACTCTTTGAGTAAAGTTTTTCAACTGGTTGTGGATCCACTTTATAGTAATTTCATCTAGACCACATTTCCCTAGTATTTTTGTGAGAATGTCATGTTAGACTGTGTCAAAAGCCTATATTATGCTGCACTGTATTGTACCTTAAACCCAATGAAATGTTAAAATCACCAATTAGTGGTTTTGTCCATGTTGAATGAAATAAGAATTAAAATCAACTTTCTCCTAAAACTTCAACTGAATCAAATATTTATTTCAGTTATTGTGGCACATGTTTGTATGTCATTCTTTTGTCTAGCATTGAAAGTACTGCAGATATGCTAAAATCCTTCAGAAAAAGGGTATGCTTATGGACGTGACCAAATCAACAGTTTATTGGAAATCTTGCAGAATATAAAGATTTTAGTACAATTTATAGAGCAAAGAAGTCTGGGTAAACTTCTGAAATTATAAATTTGTATCTGAACTTTTAGCTGTTTATCATCATTAGTTGCCATGCAGGTTTTCTTTATCTTACGATGTAATGTGCACGCATAGTGTAGGAAGACTTGCGATTGACTTGTGATTAAATTACAATTTATAATTTACTATTTGCATTGTGGAAATTCCTAGAGACTCCAGTCAGAGATCAGAGCCCTGTTGTAATAGACACTGTAAAAACACACACATAGTAAAATGACATTTCCCAGTCCAAAAAGCTTAAAGTCTATATAGAAGACAACTGGTGGATACAACGAACCAACAATGAGGGAACACAAAGTAACAGTGAGACAATTTATGAGAGGACTAACAAGCCGGGGTCACAGCATACCAGTTGCCTAACCACAGTCAAGTGTTCTGTAGGCATTACAGTATCACAGCATTTTAAGGAGAGATTTGAAAGAAGAGACTTCATTAAATATTAATCTGCCTTTCAGCATTTCTCTATCAAGTGCCAGGTTAATGATAACTTTGACTACCAGTTGAGGTCTGGAACATGCAATTACTTAACGTGAACAACTTTCCACTTGTGACTAGCTCCACTGTCTTCAGAGGGACTACTCACATGAGTAAAATTATTCACATTGTCAGGATCAGGCCCACAGTGATCAATTAGATTACTCATGTGAGTAAAGTATCTCAAGTGGATTTGTAGGATCAGTCATTTCATTTCTTCACACATTCATATGGAAAGGAAAACAGCAGCAGCAGCAAAGGTGCCCAGGTAGTAGTTTGACAATAAAGGTCTGGAGACAGCTTTCAGAACAGCCAGGAAAAAGAGGTAGAGCAGGGGGAGATGCTGAGTAGAAAATAGCAAGAGAATGTTTATCTGCTTAGCTGCTGACAGGGCCGGCTCTAGGATTTCTGCCACCCCAAGCAAAAAATTTGCCACCCCAAGCTCCGAGAGCGCAACTGCCCAAGCGCGGGGAAAAAAAAGGGTGGCCAGAATTGTGCAGCCCCAAGCACATGCTTGCTTTGCTGGTGCCTAGAGATGGTCCTAGCTGCTGAGTAAGGTATCTTAGCTTTACAGCAGTGGATTGGATTAGGAGAAGTCAAGCACCATCCTTAGCACACTTAGCAGTTCTTTGACTAGGGTCACCTTCTGGGTACTTCCATACCACATACAGGCAAAATCCTTAAACAGTGACTGCTAGTCATATCACACCATGTTCTGGCCCTGTGGAGTAAAGAAATGAAGATGGGGAGTGGAGTGTGGGGGATGGCAGAGGGGGAGAATGCATGTAACTAGGCTAAGATTTGAAAACAGATCTCCAGAGGTAGATTACTGCACTAGGCTAATATAACTGTCCTGCTGGGGGCCATAACGATTTACACCATACATATTTATGAAGTTGCTCTGAAAGTAACATGGGGTTTCAGGCTAGGACAATTTAAAAATAAACAAACAAAAAACCCAAACAAAACCCTCACCAAAAACAATATGGCCTATTTTCATTTGAATTTTTCCAGCTTTGGACACTTTATTTCACTTTCTAGCTGTTCATTAATACAGCTGGTTGGAAATCTTTAACAGACATTTTTTTCTGTTGGAGAATGCTTAGTCATCTCAATCAAAACATTCCATGGAGACAATTCAATGTGGATTAAGCTCTGCTAAACTGTAAGCAGGTATTCCTTCAGAAACCTGTCTGCTTTCCAGGCAACTCCCCAACCTGGCTCTTTGGCAGCCTGCCTGAAGGGCTGATGGGGGCCAAGAGCCTGGAATCCCCAACTCCTAAGCTCCCAGACTCCTTCACACCTTGCCTGAAGGCAGACAGGAAGCTGAGAGCCTGAAAACCCTGACAGCTCCTGCTCCCAAATTGTGAGGCTTCTGGTTTAGCCAGGGCTTCCAAGGGTCCAGTTCTCCTTCAGCACCTGGTGAGTGGGCAAGGAGCTCGGAGCATTGGCTCCCAACCTCCCAGGTTTGCAGATCCTTGGAAGCCTGGGCTTTCAGGGCCTGTGGCTGTGGGGCAACCCATCAGCAGTTTGCCTCAGAGTCATAGAGTCCAGGAGTTCTCTTTCATGAAAAATTATACATTTGGGGGTTTCATTCCAAATTGGAATGAAACCAAATTTAAAATCATTGAAATCGTCTGTGAAATGGAATTACCTTTCTGCACACAATACTATGTATAAATTCATTTGTATGTATTAATCTGCCCACAATATAGTGAGTTAACATGGGGTCACAGGACTTAACAGTAGGACAACCTATTTCATCATATTGGAATGGATCCTGCTAATACTTAACCATATGCACAAGCTTTTGAGAAGCTGCTCAAAAACTCAGAATTATAGTTTCATGGGAGACTTTGATGTTTTTACATTTGTTTTCATTCTGAAGTGGAAGAAGAACAAATATGTTTGAATTTCAAGGAAAATGGAATTTCCTAACAGTTTTTTTTAAATAAAATAAAAATACACTTCATGCTACAGATATGTCATTAAATAAATGAAATGCAAAAAATAACCAAAATAATAGAAAAATAAACCCATACAACAAATTAAAAATGAAATGAACTTTCAGGACTGCAGTACAGACAGCAACTACTTGAGCTATAGGTTTAACTACACTAGCTGACAGCAGGGGATGTCTGTTGCCCCAGAGTGGAGATGGAACACTGGGTCCTGGGGTTGGTTGTTGGGACAGGAGCTGCCCAGCCTGGAGCACACTTTCCCCTCTCTATTTGGGAGTTTCTGGAGCTCCTGCTCTATGTAGTACACCCAGAGCAAGGAATGGGCTTCTGGGACCATGTGTTGGGCTCAGAAGGAAGGAACCCAACCCATCTTGTCCCCCACTTTCCCAGCTACATCTGTTCTAGTACTTCCAAGTCATTCCCAGTAGAGTGATGGCCAGTAGAGGGAAGCCTGCTGCGTTGGCAGTCTGGTTTGAGAATGTTTGTGTATTTAATTATTGTTATTATGGTAAGCTGCCAGTTGTGTTCCTCAGGAAATAAGGGAGGGAAGGAACCTGGCAATTTCATGGGACAATGAAAAGGCACTTTCCTAGCCTAAAGGCATTCCACTTGTCAAATTTGAAAGGAAACAATGGAGGTGTGAGAGCTTCTCAAAGAAAAGTTTACAAGAATCCTTTAAAATGGAATGTGTTGGGCAACCTAAATATAGGATGTCCACTAGTTCCTTGTAATATATATATATATATATAATATAATATATATATATTGATTTTATATATAAAATCAATCAATCTCTCTCTCTCTCTCTCTCTCTCTCTCTCTCTCTCTCTCTATATATATATATATATAGTGAAAGGGTCAGGCCAGATGGCTACAAGAGAGTGCTAGAAGGCAGATATATTAGCCCCAGGTTAAGTTGGTCCCTTTTCCCCGGGTAAGGCAACAGGGAAGGTTCCAGAACAATCAGGAACTTTCTGGAAACAATTAAGGCAGACAGGCTGATTAGAACACCAGCGGCCAATCAAGAAGCTACCAGAATCAATTAAGACAGGCAGGCTAATCAGGGCACCTGGGTTTTTAAAAAAGGAGCTCACTTCAGTTTGTAGTGTGCGTGCAAGGAGCTGGGAGCAAGAGGCACAAGAAGCGGAGAGTGAGAAGGCGTACTACTGTAAGACTGAGAAGTACAAGCATTATCAGACATCAGGAGGAAGGTCCTGTGGTGAGAATAAAGAAGGTGTTGGGAGGAGGCCAGGTGGGGAAGTAACCCAGGGAGTTGTAGCTGTCACGCAGCTGTGACAGGAGCCGCTGTAGACAGCTGCAATCCACAGGGCCCCGGGTTGGAACCCGGAGTAGAGGGTGGGCCCGGGTTCCCTCCATCCCCCCAACTCCCTACTTGATACCAGAGGACTTGACCTGGCCTGTGGGTTCCACCAGAGGGGAAGGTCTCTGGCCTGTTCCCCAATCCACTAGGTGGATCAGCAGAGACTGCGGGGATTGTTCTTCTTCCTTTTCCCCATGCTGGCCAGTGATGAGGCTAACTGAGAGAACGGCAGATTTGAGCCATGAAAGTGGCCAAACTGAGGGCTGTTGTGAACCTCTGAGGTGAGCAAATCAACCAATAAGTGCAGGACCCACCAAGGCAGAGGAGGAACTTTGTCACTATATATATATATATATATATATATATATATATATATATATAACAGTCCCATGCATATGTAATTACAGTGATGACTCTGGAGTTAAGATACTTCTGATACTAGATAAAATTTATGATCATATGACGGATAACAAGTGTAAATGTCAAGCCTATAAGGTCTAAGAATGTTGGCTTGCCTAATCAGTTTACAATGCATCAGTTTGCCATTATCAGAGCTTGATGAATTAATATGTTGTTGTTGTTCTCAAAGCGGATTTAATTTATTTGAAATGACAGTTTTATAAGAGTAGTGTAAGACATAAAATCTTGTTTCAGTATTATTAACAAATATAATTACCTGGAACAAAGAATAATTATACAAAAAGAAAATTAAAATCCCACAGGTTTCAGAAGTATATTTTCTTGAGTGCCATTGATTGTTTAAAAGAAAGAAACCAGTACAGTGTGTACATTATAGTACGTGCCTAGAATGCTGACCACAAAGGCTACAAGCTGTATGCTCTAAGCTCTGTTCAGCAGAAATTAGGCTCTGCAGATGCCAAACCACAAAAGCTCCACAGGATGCAGTAGCTCAGTGCTAGTAGAGTCTTAATTCTGAATCAGTAGCATTTAGACTCAAACACACGCATACACCAACCAACAAATCCTTCAGAGCACTGAAAATTAGTATCCACTTCCCACGTGTCTGCCACCAGCAGAGAGCATCTCCCGTTGATGCAGCGCAGTGACGACACTGCAATGACCTAAGCTACGTCAACTCCAGCTACATTATTCACGTAGCTGGAGTAGCATAACTTAGGTCAGATTACCCTGATAGTGAAGAAACTAGTAGCCATAGACACACATAAGTAGTACAGCTCTAGTAGTATAGTGCTTCTGCACATAGAGAGTATATGTAATGAATAAATTGTCAGTAAATTGAACAAATCATGTCCAATCAATGCTAATGTCCACAAATATTCTTAAAAAATACAATAATGGCCTTACATATTTTTCAGATACTGCCAATGAAACCCAATTGGGAATGAGATAAGTAAATATATTGTATTTATGCAATCCCATTCCAATTGCACTGTCCATGTCTGAGAAATATATAAGGCTATACATATGTATAAGGACATAACCACACTTATTAATAACACAGCAATATACTCATAACATTTTGCTTTTTTTAATTTGTGAAACTAAGTTTCAATTGAGCTTGATGCGCAAGTTGACTTATTTGATGGAACTTCTTCTTACAGCATTAAATATTACAAAGGCATTGCATTTCTGGAATGGCAATATTAAGTTTTCCCATGTGAGCCAAAGAGAGTACAAAGAGAAGAGAAAAGTACAAACTGGAAAAACAGGCCAAAAATGGCAGAATAGTTGATCATAGTTTTCAGAACTCAATTAAATGTGGGAGAACTGGCAAACTGAGGGAGTCAGTAATTTAGTGGAAAACCACTGGGGCAGGTCCACTAAGCATATATACCAATGTGCTTCTTACCAAAAATGTTATTTTATGTGGGAGAATAAAAATTTGCATGCCTGAGACAAATGTTACCTCACTAGTAGAAAGGGCCATTCTTGATTATTTTTTAAAAATATACACTAACTGTTTCTGTGTGATGTTCTATGGTTGTGTGACTAGAAGAAAAACTTATTTGCAAGTATTCATTTGAACTCAAAACCGAAATTTTTGTTCCCTTGTATTCATGAACCTTTTGCATTTGCTTACCACCAAACATTTGAACACAACATTTGAGAGGGCACGCTCACAAAAAGGGAATTTAAACTCGGAAGAGTTAAAAATGGAAAGCACATTTTGAATTATGTATTACATTTGAAAATTCCCAGTTAACCATTTGCAATTCACAGTCTATTCGTTAGTTACATAAGCAACAAAACAAATAGCAAATGGTAGTTTATCAAAATTTACCATTAATTCGTATATTTTAAGTCTTGAAGGGACCATTGTGATAATCGAGTGTGACCTCCTGTATAACACAGGCCATAGAACTTCCCCAGAATAGTTCCTAAAGCACATCTTTTGGGAAATCCTCCAATCTTGATTTTAAAATTGTCCATGATGGAGAATTCTCCATGACCCTTTGTCAGGTGTTCCAAAGGTTAATTAACCTGTTAAAAATGTATGCCTTATTTTCAGTCTGAATTTGTCTAGCTTTGACTTCCAGCCATCTTTCTCTACTAGGCTGAAAAGTCTATTATTATATGTTTGTTCTCCATGTAGATAATTATGGGCTGTAATCAAGCTGCCCTTTAACCCTTTCTTTGTTAAGTTAAATGGAATGAGCTCTTTTAGTCTATCACTATATGGCATGTTTTCTAATCCTTTCATCATTCTTATAACTCTTTTCTGAACTCTCTCCATTTTTTCAATGTCCTTCATGAACTATGTACACGGAACTGGACACATTATTCCAGCAGTGGTCACACCAGAGCCAAATATAGAGGAAAAAATAACCTCTCTACTCCTACTAGAGAGTCCCCTGTTGTGCATCTCAGTATCACATTAGCTCATTTGGCTTCAATCTCACCTTGGGAGCTCATGTTCAGCTGATTATCCACCATGATTACCACATCTGTTTCAGAGTCACTGCTTCCAAGGATAGAGTCCTCCACTGTCTAAGTATGGCTTACATTCTTTGTTCCTGGATGTGTACGTTTACATTTAGCCATATGAAAATATGTATTGTTTTCTTATGCCCAATTTATTAAGCTGAATTAGTGACCTGTCCTCTTCATTATGTACCATTTCCCCAATTTTTGTGTCATCTGCAAAATTTATCAGCGATGATTTTATGTTTTATTCCAAGCCTTTGATAAAATTGTTGAATAGCATAGGGCCAAGAACTGATCCTGGTGGAACCCCACTGGAAATATGCCTGCTCAGTGATGATTCCCGGTTTACAATTACATTTTGAGACCTATCACTTAGTCAGTTTGTAATCAATTTCATGTGTGCTGTGTTAATTTTATATTCTAGTTTTTCTAGGGTTTTTTTTTTAATCCAAATGTCTTGTGGTACCAAGTAAAACGCCTTATAGAAATCTAAACAATAGTATCTTTATCAACCATACTTGTAATCTCATCCAAAAAAGGTTATCAAGTTAGTCTGACAGGATCTATTTTCCATAAACCCATGTTGATTTGCATTAATTTCTTTGCCCTACTTTAACTGTTTATTAATCAAGTCCCATATTAGCTGCTCCATCATCTTGCCTGGGATCAATGTCAGGCTGACAGGCCTATAATTACCTGAATTACCTATAATTACCCATTTACACTCTTAAAAAGTTGGCATAACATTAGCTTTTGTCCAGTCTTATAGAACTTCCCCAGTGCTCCAAAACTTATTGAAAATCAACATTAACCGTCCATTGAGCTCCTCAACCTGCTCTTATAAAACTCTTGGGTGCAAGTTATCTGGACCTGCTGATTTTAAAATGTTTAATTTTATTAGCTCTGTTTAACATCCTCTAGAGACACTAGTCGAGTGGAAAGAGTGTTATCACCATTTGATAAGGCAATATTATCTGTTTTTCCCCAAATACAGAACAGAAATATTTGCTGAACACTTTTGCCTTTGCTGTATTATTATTATAATTTTATAATTTCTATCCAGTTATGGACCTATACCATTGTCAGGATTCCATCAAATGCACAAGTTAAAATTTGCGCTGTTTGTTACTTTGATGAACCATGTGGTATTCTCACTGTTTCCTGACTGCATGACTTTTGCTTAACTAACCAAAACAGCATGAACTGTGACTTTTATTTGACCTTTGTACTGTATCACTGACAGAACCTAGCTCTTAAGCCACCTTAATAGGGTCAGAGAGGATCATGCTTTTATAAGGGGGTCCTCCTGTGGTATAAGGCAAAACATAGGTGCTCTTATGCTATTCACTGTGCTATAGAGGAAGTGCTCCAGGTAGTGTAGAGATACCACACCTGCTGTACACTCTAGATGTAGGCTTTGGTTGCTGGTGTCACACTTTCTGCTGGGGCAGAAACAAAGCAGCCCAGGAAAGGGCCATCTCAGGCTGCAGCCATAGAGGAGTAGAAAGTTGGTTACCTCATTTCTGTACATAGTTCCAGCTCCTAATAAAAGGAGTATCTTGACACTGGTCTCAGCTTGGCAGTCAAATATTTCCAGGAATGGAAGGCACAGCATGTGGGATTACCTAGTGAAAGGTAAGGTTGACATGGTTCCTACAGAGCCTGTGCAACTGCAAGTAAGCCTCCCACCAGCCCTGAGACTCATGGGAAATGCTGGATGTGACTGGAAAAGCTTCAAACAGCAATTTGAACTGTATATGGAAGCAATCGGGCAAATAAATTGGATGATGGGGAAAAGATTCCTCTGCTCTCTGTGGTAGGCACAGAAGCCCTGGAAATATATAACACATTCCATAAAGATGGTGGTAAGGAGAAGAGGAAAGCTCTGCAGAAATAATTAAAATGTTTGAGAATCATCATGTCCCTAGACAAAAATGTTACTTATGAGAGAGAGATTCAGGAAAAGAACACAGAATGAAGGGGAAACAATAGAGGAGTTTGTCACAGACTAAAACTAAAAAGTCAGTCATGTGATTAGGGAATATTAAAAGACACTCATTAAAGATTAGATTGTCCTGGGATGTTACAATAAAAAGTCTGTGAACAATCACTAAGGGACATAGAACTGACACTAGAAAGGGCAATATGTATATATCAAGCAACAAAACAAACAGAAACACAAATGAATACACCACACCTTAAGTCCTGGCTTGCTGGAGGAAGAGAGTAGTGCTTTATGGCAGGGATCATGGAGGAGGTCAGAAACTGCTGCAAAAAGGTGGGTGGTGGTCAGCTTTGCAGCGCTGACTAACCCCCTGGGAATGTGAGGGTGGAAAGCTTTAAGTATTTCACCATACAAGGTGTAACCCCAGGCATTGGAAGCCCTTTCTCCATACAGCAGTCAAAACAGCACCCACTGTCTCTCCCCTGGAGTTGCTAATATCCAGTTGGGTTAGGACCTGCTGTGGACTTTGTGCTAGTCGCTCCTTTATAGGGGGGATGGGAAGGAATTTTTCCCTCACCACCATATTGGCTTCAGTAAAATGGTGAGTTTTTTGCCTTCACCACAGATGGTGTCAGGGAGAACCTATTATGAGGAGAAAAGGGAGTAGGCTGAATGGTGCAATGTATTTTGTAAGTGTGGGGTGGATGTCTCGTGCAGGTACTCCAGAAGGAAGGCATCCAGTGACCAGATAAATGGCCTGGTAATGGACTTGAAAAGGAGATGCTGGTTAATGCAATGGGGTGGGGAGTTCGAGGCTCCTGTGATTGGTACGGCAGGGAGCCAAACCCCCTTTTCTGTAGCCCACCTTAACCCTCTTATGAGGGGGGAAGTGTATGGTAAGGTCCAAGCCATGGGGTGGCTGGGAGACCTGGATGGAAAATGAAGGGGGCTGATGGAAGCTCCGGGTAGTTATTGAATGAACATGGAGTTGCCTGCACTGTACGCTTTTATCCATCGAATAGTCCCAGATATCTAATAAAGTTGGGGCCTGATTAAAATCCATATCAAGTATCTCCTGTCCTCCTCCTGGTATAGCCAGACAATTAAGTGTGTAGAGAAAGGCACAGAGCATATGACTCTGAGTACCACAGCTAAACGTGCAAGGGATAAAGTTCACAGAAATTAAATTGGCCAGGGACAGAAACATGAAAAGTAGGAAACAATGCCAGCAACGTGGCAACCAGCATGCATGTAGGAAATCCCCAGCGTTCAGGCAAATATGTAGAAACTTTAATAAACTAGTATGGCAAAATATACAGAGAAAGCAGGAAAGTGCATGTATTAAATAGGTAAAGGGATTCCTCGAGTGAATAAGAAGATCTTGTTCTTAAGCACAATAATGGAGGAGTCTGAAAAGTCAACAGATGGTTAATTAAAATGTGCACAAATGACACTTATGTGACATACAGGATAGACATTGGAGCACAACTAAATGTAATAACAGAAACTGAAATAGAGAGATACAAGGAGCACATAGAGATGGAAGAATCAAAAGTGTCTGTAAAATACTATAATGGAGGAACAATTTCCGTGTTGGGGGAATGCATGCTGACACTTAAATACAACTGGGAAATGATAAAATAAGTTTGTGGTGATACACATAGCCAAGCAACCAGTTTCGGGCCTACAAATATGTGAGGTGCTTTGTTTCATTAAGAGGATGTTTGTCATAGAAAGACAGAAACACAACACAGAGCCAGTTATGAAAATATTAATAGCATATGAAGATGCTATTAATTCACAAGAAATGGGTGCCAGAAAGTAGCACAGAAAATACAATTAAGGGAAGATGCTGTGCTGCATGAAAAAAATCCATAAGCTTTAAGAAAGAGTCTAGAAGAAGAGCTGCAAAACCTGACGGTAAATGGTTTCATTTGGACGTTGGAAGAACCAACAGATAGGGTTAACTCCTTAGAAATTATAGAAAAAAATAAAAGGAGGAGAGCTATGGCTGTGTATGGACAATAAGATGCTGAACAAAAGCATATAAAGAAAACACTGCCATTTTGCCATTTTCAAGAAGGGAAATATTGTCTGAGGTGGCAGGAGCCAAATTCTTCAGCAAAGGAGATGTGTTGGCAGGATTTTTCTTGGACACTGAGAGCTCTAACATCTGCACGTTCAGCACAGCATTTGGCAGATACTGCTTCCTAAGACTGCCTTTTGGAATATGCTCCACTCCAGAAGTATTTCACCATACAGTGAGCTGAATGCTAGAGGGTCTAGCCGCTGTGAAAAGTATACATTGAGGACATAATGATTTGTGGCAGCACTGTCACTGATGATCAGAAAAGACTGTGGAGAGTGCTGGAAAGAGAGCTAATAACCTTAAACTGAATAAGGCTAAATGTCAATTTCAAACAACAGAAATAACATACTTGGAAGAGAGAGAGAGACTGACTTCTAAGAGAATCTTGCCTAATGAAACAAAGATTCAAGCAATAGTGAACATCCCCAGATCTAAAGATAAGAAAGGGAATTCAAAGACAGCTAGGCATGTTGAACTATATCAGCAAGTTCATACCTAACTATACAGCTTGCACAGCTAGTCTAAGACATCCACAAGGTCATTGAATGAGCATGGAAGCCAGAGCACAAAAGAGAATTCAGTGATTTAAAGCACATTCTTACATCAGCTTCAGTGCTTCAATTTTGTGACCCATTGGAAGACATCAAAATCTTCATAGATGCCTTGAAAGGAAGGCCTGGAGTTGTTTCAGTGTCATGGAACTGATTGGTTGCCAGTCTTGTATGCATCTAGGGCTATTACAGCTGCAATGAAGATCTATGCACAGGTCTGGCATTGGATGTTCAAGGTTTCATGACTTTCAATATGGTTTTAGTTTCAAAGCAGAAATGATCATAAACCACCGACTGCAAAACACAGAAAGAGACTTGGAAAAGTTCTACCTGCACAGTTGATCTAGATACAGTAACTACTTGTGAGAATACAGAAGTATGATATGACCCTGGAGATCCAACCTGGATGCCATTCAGTAATGGCAGACATGCTTTTAAGAGCATATGCTCCATCCTTCCTAAGTGGAAGGCTTTCCAGTTAGCATGAACTGCTGAAAGTTTCTGGGTGAGAGTCAAATCTTTTTGCTTTCAAATCTTATTTAGCCTGGGAAAGTTTAGGAGTTAGATTGTGGTTTTGTCTTTTATTTCTTTGGTAACCAATTCTGACTTTTATGTCTTAAACACTTATACTCACTTAAAATCTATCTTTCTATAGCAAATAAACTGTTTTATTCTTTTATTTAAGCCAGTGTGCTTTGGTTGAAGTGTTTGGGGAATCTCTACTAAGGTTAACAAAGGCTGAGTCATAATCTTTTTTTTAAAATAAAATGATGAACTGTTAATGAGCTTGCTCTGTTCAGTCGTGTGCTGGACAGAGCAAGATGCACATTTCTGGGGTGCAAGGCTGGGACTGAGGGGTGTGCCAGTACCTATTCAGAGTTGGCTGGGCATAGCATTCATGTACTCAGCTAGGAGTGATTTTACGGAGAGGTTTGTTGTTCACTGGCAAAGCAGTGTAGAAAAGTATCCCAGCCTGGAGAGTTAAGGGGAGGCAGGAGCTCAGCAGTTTAGGTTGCACCCTTAGGGATGGCATAACCACATAAACAGTTCATAGTTTCATGGGACAAAGTTCAGCCTAAGAAGAGATGATCACCTGGTTATAATAGTCTCCTTTGCCATTTCCCCAGAACTGGTCACACTTGAAGATACCACAGCAGCAACAATTGTCAGGCACATCCTATCTGTATTTGCACATAATGGAATTCCAAGAATACCAACAACTGACAGTGGACCACAGTTCAAGAATAGGGAATACCTGGGCTTTCCTACAATATATAACTTTCATCATGAGACATCTAGTCCCAGATATTCTCAAGTACAAGTAGTGATGAACTTGCTCAAAAAAGCAATGGATGCAAGAGAAGATCCACATTTATCACTACTCTGCTACAATGTGGAAAGTGAGCTGCTGAGCTCCTTTAGAACAAACTTATAAATACTTGCTTACCAGACATGGGACAAAAACAAAGGATGACTAAGGAGTCTGTGATAGTGAGGGAAAGACGAGGAAAGTACAGTCAGATAAAATAGTACTATAAAGGAGAAAGACCTCTTCCTCAGTTAAAAAAACAAAAACTTGGTGAGAATTTGGCAAGAAGAGCACTGGCCTGTCAAAGCTACAGTTATAAAAGTGGAGCCACCCCACTCATACTCAGTGATCAGAAAAAGGCAAACATATTAAGAAGGAATCATAAGCATCTTCTCAAGATACTGGACAACTTGGCTGAGAAACATAAATGAGAAGAGACATACATGTTGAAAACTATTCACAAACTGACCCTGTTATCAACCATGAGGCTGAACAGTCTGTTACAGACAAGGCTTTGCCTAAAAATGGTTTGCAATACAGGAAGATTGCTGAAATGCCCAAAGAGACTGACTGAGACATGCTATTGTTGTCTTAGAGCTACCTGAAGGGTTGCTAACATTAGTTATTGTACATGTAATAGTTTGATAGTTTAATATTGTTTTAATTCAGTAAAGAAATTTAGAAAGGGATCTTAAAAGGGGAAGATATACTATAGAGTAAGTCCTCTGTGAAATATAGAGATTTCACAACTCCAATACACTCAAAATCTTTGGTTTCCTGGGACAGATACACAGAAACAAAGAAGCCCAGGACAGGGCAGTCACAGCCTCAGCTACAGAGTAATAGAAAGTGGATTTCCTCATTTTTGTACATAGTTTCTGTTCATAATAAAGGGTTTATCTTGACATCACTCTCCTCATCAGTAGGAAACTACATTCACCATCCCTGGTGCCAGTGGAGGGGGGAAAGGCAGTGTGGCCTGAGGAAAACAGATGTCTGTGCACTACACTTATATTCGACTGCCTGTTCAACACCCTCTCTCCCAGCCTATGGGTATGTCTACACTATGGAATTAGGTCGAATTTATAGAAGTCGGTTTTTTAGAAATCGGTTTTATATATTCGAGTGTGTGTGTCCCCACAGAAAATGCTCTAAGTGCATTAAGTGCATTAACTCGGCGGAGTGCTTCCACAGTACCGAGGCTAGAGTCGACTTCCGGAGCGTTGCACTGAGGGTAGCTATCCCACAGTTCCCGCAGTCTCTGCTGCCCATTGGAATTCTGGGTTGAGATCCCAATGCTTGATGGGGCTAAAACGTTGTCGCGGGTGGTTCTGGGTACATATCGTCAGGCCCCCGTTCCCTCCCTCCCTCCGTGAAAGCAAGGGCAGACAATCATTTCGCGACTTTTTTCCTGAGTTACCTGTGCAGACGCCATACCACGGCAAGCATGGAGCCCGCTCAGGTAACCGTCACGGTATGTCTCCTGGGTGCTGGCAGACGTGGTACTGCATTGCTACACAGTAGCAGCAACCCATTGCCTTGTGGCAGCAGACGGTGCAATACGACTGGTAGCCGTCATCGTCATGTCCGAGGTGCTCCCGGCCACGTCGGCCAGGAGCGCCTGGGCAGACATGGGTGCAGGGACTAAATTTGGAGTGACTTGACCAGGTCATTCTCTTTAGTCCTGCAGGCAGTCCTATTGAACCGTCTTATGGTGAGCAGGCAGGCGATACGGATTGCTAGCAGTCGTACTGTACCAACTTCTGCCGGGCAGGCAAGAGATGAGGATGGCTAGCAGTCGTATTGTACCATCTTCTGCCGGGCAGCCATGAGATGTGGATGGAATGCAGTCCTTCTGCACCGTCTGCTGCCAGCCAAAGTTGTAAAAGATAGATGGAGTGGATCAAAACAAGAAATAGACCAGACTTGTTTTGTACTCATTTGCTTCCCCCCCTGTCTAGGGGACTCATTCCTCTAGGTCACACTAGTCAATCACAGAGAAGGTGCAGCGAGGTAAATCTAGCCATGTATCAATCAGAGGCCAGACTAACCTCCTTGTTCTAATAAGAACAATAACTTAGGTGCACCATTTCTTATTGGAACCCTCCGTGAAGTCCTGCCTGAAATACTCCTTGATGTAAAGCCACCCCCTTTGTTGATTTTAGCTCCCTGAAGCCAACCCTGTAAGCCGTGTCATCAGTCGCCCCTCCCTCCGTCAGAGCAACGGCAGACAATCATTCCACGCCTTTTTTCTGTGCAGACGCCATACCAAGGCAAGCATGGAGGCCGCTCAGCTCACTTTGGCAATTAGGAGCACATTAAAGACCACACGCATTATCCAGCAGTATATGCAGCACCAGAACCTGGCAGAGTGATACCGGGCGAGGAGGCGACGTCAGCGCAGTCACATGAGTGATCAGGACATGGACACAGATTTCTCTGAAAGCATGGGCCCTGCCAATGAATGCATCATTGTGCTAATGGGGTAGGTTCATGCTGTGGAACGCCGATTCTGGGCTCGGGAAACAAGCACAGACTGGTGGGACCGCGTAGTGTTGCAGGTCTGGGACGATTCCCAGTGGCTGCGAAACTTTTGCATGCGTAAGGGCACTTTCATGGAACTTTGTGACTTGCTTTCCCCTGCCCTGAGGCACATGAATACCAAGATGAGAGTAGCCCTCACAGTTGAGAAGTGAGTGGAGATAGCCCCGTGGAAGCTTGCAACGCCAGACAGCTACCGGTCAGTTGGGAATCAATTTGGAGTGGGCAAATCTACTGTGGGAGCTGCTGTGATGCAAGTAGCCCACGCAATCAAAGATCTGCTGATATCAAGGGTAGTGACCCTGGGAAATGTGCAGGTCATAGTGGATGGCTTTGCTGCAATGGGATTCCCTAACTGTGGTGGGGCCATAGACGGAACCCATATCCCTATCTTGGCACTGGAGCACCAAGCCGGCGAGTACATAAACTGCAAGGGGTACTTTTCAATAGTGCTGCAAGCTCTGGTGGATCACAAGGGATGTTTCACCAACATCAACATGGGATGGCCGGGAAAGGTACATGACACTCGCATCTTCAGGAACTCTGGTCTGTTTCAAAAGCTGCAGGAAGGGACTTTATTCCCAGACCAGAAAATAACTGTTGGGGATGTTGAAATGCCTATATGTATCCTTGGGGACCAAGCCTACCCCTTAATGCCATGGCTCATGAAGCCGTACACAGGCAGCCTGGACGGTAGTCAGGAGCTGTTCAACTACAGGCTGAGCAAGTGCAGAATGGTGGTAGAATGTGCATTTGGACGTTTAAAGGTGCGCTGGTGCAGTTTACTGACTTGCTTAGACCTCAGCGAAACCAATATTCCCACTGTTATTACTGCTTGCTGTGTGCTCCACAATATCTGTGAGAGTAAGGGGGAGACGTTTATGGCGGGGTGGGAGGTTGAGGCAAATCGCCTGGCTGTTGGTTACGCGCAGCCAGACACCAGGGTGGTTAGAAGAGCACAGGAGGGCGCGGTACTCATCAGAGAAGCTTTGAAAACCAGTTTCATAACTGGCCAGGCTACGGTGTGAAAGTTCTCTTTGTTTCTCCTTGATGAAACCCCCCGCCCCTTGGTTCACTCTACTTCCCTGTAAGCTAACCACCCTCCCCTCCTCCCTTCGATCACCTCTTGCAGAGGCAATAAAGTCATTGTTGCTTCACATTCATGCATTCTTTATTCATTCATCACACAAATAGGGGGATGACTACCAAGGTAGCCCAGGAGGGGTGGTGGAGGAGGGAAGGAAAATGCCACACAGCACTTTAGAAGTTTACAACTTTAAAATTTATTGAATGCCAGCCTTCTTTTTTTTGGGCAATCCTCTGTGGCGGAGTGGCTGGTTGGCCGGTGGCCCCCCCACCGCGTACTTGGGCGTCTGGGTGTGGAGGCTATGGAACTTGGGGAGGAGGGCGGTTGGTTACACAGGGGCTGTAGTGGCAGTCTGTGCTCCAGCTGCCTTTGCTGCAGCTCAACCATACACTGGAGCATACTGGTTTGGTCCTCCAGCAGCCTCAGCATTGAATCCTGCCTCCTCTCATCACGCTGCCGCCACATTTGAGCTTCAGCCCTGGCTTCAGCCCACCACTTACTCTTTTCAGCCCACCACCTCTCCTCCCAGTCATTTTGTGCTTTCCTGCACTCTGACGTTATTTGCCTCCACGCATTCGTCTGTGCTCTGTCAGTGTGGGAGGACAGCATGAGCTCAGAGAACATTTCATCACGAGTGTGTTTTTTTTTCTTTCTAATCTTCACTAGCCTCTGGGAAGGAGAAGATCCTGGAGAAGATTGAAACACATGCAGCTGGTGGGGAACATTCTGTTCAGCCACAGGTAAACAGCCCAGCAGGAACGGGCTCCTCTGAGTGTCCCCTGAAGAAAAGCACCCTATTTCAACCAGGTGACCATGAACGATATCTCACTCTCCTGAGGATAACACAGAGAGATAAAGAACGGATGTTGTTTGAACGCCAGCAAACATACACTGCAATGCTTTGTTGTACAATGTTTCCCGAGTACGTGTTACTGGCCTGGAGTGGTAAAGTGTCCTACCATGAAGGACGCAATAAGGCTGCCCTCCCCAGAAACCTTTTGCAAAGGCTGTGGAGTACATCCAGGAGAGCCGCGAATGCCAGGGCAAAGTAATCCTTTCACATGCTTGCTTTTAAACCATGTATAATATTTTAAAAGGTACACTCACCGGAGGTCCCTTCTCCGCCTGCTGGGTCCAGGAGGCAGCCTTGGGTGGCTTTGGGGGGTACTGGCTCCAGGTCCTGGGTGAGAAACAGTTCCTGGCTGTCGGGAAAACCGGTTTCTCCGCTTGCTTGCTGTGAGCTATCTACAACCTCATCATCATCATCATCATCTTCTTCTTCTTCATCCCCAAAACCTGCTTCCATGTTGCCTCCATCTCCATTGAAGGAGTCAAACAACATGGCTGG
The DNA here is from genome assembly GCF_965140295.1 of Lepidochelys olivacea. Lineage (NCBI taxonomy): Eukaryota > Metazoa > Chordata > Testudines > Cheloniidae > Lepidochelys > Lepidochelys olivacea. Next base: position 49,307,001 of record NC_140421.1, on the reverse strand, counting down.
GGTAGTGGTGGCTGAACTCCCTAAAATGGCATGCAGCTCATCATAGAAGCGGCATGTTTGGGGCTCTGACCCGGAGCGGCCATTTGCCTCTCTGGTTTTCTGGTAGGTTTGCCTCAGGTCCTTAAGTTTCACGTGGCACTGGTTCGGGTCCCTTTTATGGCCTCTGTCCTTCATGCCCTGGAAGATTTTGACAAAGGTTTTGGCATTTCGAAAACTGGAACGGAGTTCTGATAGCACAGATTCCTCTCCCCATACAGCGATCAGATCCTGTACCTCCCGTTCGGTCCATGCTGGAGCTCTTTTGCGATTCTGGGACTCCATCATGGTCACCTGTGCTGATGAGCTCTGCATGGTCACCTGCAGCTTGCCACGCTGGCCAAACAGGAAATGAGATTCAAAAGTTGGCAGTTCTTTTCCTGTCTACCTGGCCAGTGCATCTGAGTTGAGAGTGCTGTCCAGAGCGGTCACAATGGAGCACTCTGGGATAGCTCCTGGAGGCCAATACCATTGAATTGTGTCCACAGTACCCCAAATTCGACCCGACAAGGCCGATTTAAGCGCTAATCCACTTGTTGGGGTGGAGTAAGGAAATCGATTTTAAGAGCCCTTTAAGTCGAAATAAAGGGCTTCATCATGTGGACGGGTGCAGGTTTACATCGATTTAACGCTGCTAAATTCGACCTAAAGTCCCAGTGTAGACCAGGGCTATGACTTTTGCAGTCCAGCATGCGTTAAAGCTGCCTGCAGGATGCTCTGACACAGCACAGGAAGACCAGCCTGCACAGAACTGCAGCAGGCTCAGGGGAGTGGAAGAGGGTGAGCTGCAAGCCATCTTTGTGGACTCACCTTAGACCTGCTTTCTATTCAATTTAGCTAAGTCCCGGGGGTTCAACATTTATAATGTTGTGTAGACTGTTGAGGCACTTAAGATTACATACAATTTCTGCTGCAATGAATCATTTATGAAAAAGCAGGATATGGGTAGCCCCTCAGCTGTTTGTTTATAAGAACATACTTTCAGTGATCCAAGACTGTCTGGGATTGGGCTCAGTATTGTCTCATCAGCATGCATCATTAATATGGTCCTAGCAGGAAGAAAATAAGAAAATACTGAAACACACACCCCTAAAAAGGAGATAAAAAAGTGAAGAAAGAAGAATACCAGTTTGTTCCCTCAGTCGGCCAAGGAAAAAAAATGTATGTTGGCTCTCTGATGTTATGTGAGAGACGATGAGCTATTCCCAACTGGTGTTTGCCTTCATTTTATATCACTACTTTTTTCCTTCGGCACTTTTGAGCTACTTACTCTCCAGTTGTGAAATTCCTGCACTGACAGAGGGTGAAACCCTAACCCCTTTGAAATCAATGGAAGTTTTGCCACTGACTTCAGTGGAGTCAGGATTTCACCCAGAATCTTTAGAGGGAGAATCACTTACCCATAATTCTGCTTCCATGAAAATAATATCTTGCAGGATATCCAGCCACCTCCTCTTTAGTGTGTGAAGAAGTTATATTTTCACTGGTGCTTTATCTTCACAGGAAGGCTATTGCTTTTGCCTTTGGTGCATGATTTTTCAGCCTTAATGGTTTTGGTGATGGGTGCCTATTATTTTTCACTCACTCAGGAACTGCCTGGAATATTCAAGATGTTCAGGAAGGTGCATGTCCACTGGGTAGGGTCGTTCCAGGGCCATTTCCACAAACTTGGGACCAACAATCCCCTAATGCTGACCTTGACTCTCAAGGCTGATCTGGGTCCCATCTAAAAGTTCGTGATGAGTAACATTTCACCATAATTATTTCTCTCTTTCTTGAATAAAGAGGATCAGGGTGTTGTTTTAACTGTTTATAGAGTAAAAAATGCTTAATGAAATAGGTTTGTTTAAATATTAATATTAATGTACAGAATAATCAATTTGAGAAAAGCTCAAGATGCAAATTCCAGATCAGGAATTCCATCCTGGTTTCTAACACCTCAAAATTTGGAGTAGTTTTGATCTGGATTTTTGGTTTGGCTCATTACAAGAATTCATAGATTTTAAGCATCTTCAGGATTTGGATTTGGGGATTATGGTTCCATCTTTATTTTGTTTTTGTGTCTTTCAAATAAAGGCTATCTCAAAAAGCTATAAAGAGTTAGTCCCTGATCCTGCAAACACTTAAGTACATGTTTGACACTTTGCATGTGAAAAGTACTATGGATGTCACTGAGGACTATTCATGTGCCTAAATGTTTGCAGCATTGGGGTGTTAAATGATATTGATGCACTGTTGAGAGCAGAGACACCGAGAAATGAAAGGCATAGTATAAATCTGAATAAAGGAGGTTTATTCAGTGCAATTATGTACACCATCTGGATGAATTTCAGATTAATTTTTATACACACATTTTCTTAATTCATTGTACTGTATCGTACAAGGTTTGATAATAAATGTTACTTCTGTTTAGTTTTTCTTCCTCTATAATCCTTTGTCTCTGCTTCCAACATTTATAAATGCATTTTTTCCCCTCGAAGAATCACTTACTGTCAATAGCAATTTTTAAGGGAACAAGCCATTTTACAAAGGTCAGAGAGTATTGTAAAGATCATAATTGCTGAAAGGCTTCATTAACCTTTACAAAATAGTGGTTGCTGGATTGTACAACGTAGGATTAAATGACTATTAACATCCAGCACAATTAATTAAAGTAACAACCATAAGGTAATACAAGTGACATATAAGCCACAAAGTACTGTCTCCTAGCAGTCAGAAATGTTTCTGAAATTTTCCAAAAAATAGTTTCGGTGTATAATTTAGAAGAAAATAATTTCAGTCAGTGCTTAATTTGTAATGAAAAAGGTACCAGGGCTCAAGCAATTAGGTGCCAGGGCTCAAGCAATTTTTTTCTTTCATAACTAATGCGGCGAGCCCAGAGGTGCCGGGGCTATGAACTGCCAAACCTATAGGTACTGGGGCTCAGTCCTGGCAAGCCCCTGGCACAAATTAAGCACTGATTTCAGTCCCCCAGATGTTCCTTAGTTTTTGGCAGAACTTTGCAGAGAGATGGCACAGAACATCTAGTAGCAGTAGCTTCCTCTTCTTTTCATTCTGTAAATTAATAGAGTCTCATAAATAATAACCCTTTTGAAGTTGCTAGATACCACCCCTTTTGTTTGAAGAAAGACCAGTTGAAAGATTTCTGTATTTTATTGAAAATCTCTTTAGACAGGCACTAAGCTGCTCGTTAGTCTAGTAAACAGGCACACAGCAACGATATTAAAGCCCTGTTAATCTACCTCTCCAAACAATCTATTCAACCTCAAAGAAATAAAGCTTACTTTGTATTGCTGACTTAAACAGGAAGGCTTATTCAGTATCAGTGCTGTTACTTTTGGTGATCTGGGATACCGCCACTGTAACATACCACTGGGAATCTGTACTCAGAAAATGAATTCCAAACTTCAAGTAGCAGCCAGAACTCTAACTAAATAATTCTGTGAACCAGAAAAACATTATTTCACAACATTATTTATTTGCTAATGAGGGTCCAGATTCATTATACTATCACAAACTATCAAAATAATTATGTGTGTGTGTACAAATATACATAAAACAAAAGACTATGATGAAAGAACATCATAAAGGTTGCAAAGGGATGGGGTGTGTATTGCACACTTTGTGTCACATTACATTCGTTGTAACATATTAAGAGACTGGCCAGTTCTACAAAGAATGTTTTAGCAAAGCTGCTTTTTTGTTTGGATCATGCATATATTTCCATTTGAGGCTATATTGAAAGACGGGTGGAGAAATCATTGCAACTCATATATAAAAAGTGACTGGAATTCTCACTTATTATGGATCATTTGAAAACATAATGTGAACTACTACTGGTACCAGAAGATGGTGTAGCAATCATTACTCATACACGTGATGAGAAGGCTAAAAATTTCTTACCTGATGGAAAATAATTCCAAAGAAAAGAAGAAAAGTTCAGGTTCACTGTATTATACAAAGTAATAAACAATGCAGAAGGATGCATAATCTTATTAATACTAATTTTGTCCACTCGTCCCTTAACAGCTTGCCCTCATTTTTGGTCTGTTTTAGATGTAAACATGACAAATGAAAAAAATTAGGTTGTGATCTTCCTATTAGAGCTAGGCAGGCAGAACTTATGCATGGGTATTGACTACAGCAAGACTACATGTGAAAGTAAGGGTCTGCTTGCATGGATCCATTTATGGAGGATGAAAGCTATTCAGGACAAGGGCCATGTCTCATTTTTTCCATGAAGCACCATGCCAATTTAAGAAGCTGTGTAAATAACATTCATTACTGTAGAGAGATTTCTAATGTTGAATATGTGTAAAACATAGGCTTTATATTACCATCCTGAATCTATGGTCCTTTCACCATGGTATCAAGGTCCATATTACCAATATATTCAATGATTAAAAAAATATTTTAACATCACTTATTAGATCTGTCTGGAGGACAACAATTTCCTTTTTTGGTGACTTTTGAGGTTTCCAAATTTGTTTTCATTCCAATGTACAATGAAAACAAATCCTTTGAAATGATTTTTGCAAAATGGAATTGTGTTAAATCATCTGATTTTGGATCAAAAGCCAGAGCTTTTCAATTTGGGTCTTTTCTCTCTTTCTCTGGTGTCAAGTGACCAGAAAGTCCTTGACCAAACAAATAGTACTGAGGAAAACTTCATCAAAACTGATACATCTCAGCAAAACATTTCAGCCTCAACAAAATAACACGTTATAAAATGAAATTTCATCAATAATGTTCCAGCCAGCTCTGTTACGTATACAGCACCATAAACTGCATAGTGCATTACAGGAAAATTAAGACATCCTCTGTCTGAGGCCCTGATCATCCAAACACTTTCACGCTTGAGTAACTATATATGCCTGTGAGGTCTCCTGTTGAGTTAAATGGATAATTTCCAGGCATAAACTTATTCACATCCCAATATGTATACAGGATCATAAATTTAAACAAAATCTTAATGAACAATTTTAAAATAGGCCAAAAACCAGACAAGTACTGTTAAAGAGAATCTAAGGCTAACAAAGGTTCTTCAGGTTTCAGAGTAACAGCCGTGTTAGTCTGTATTCGCAAAAAGAAAAGAAGTACTCGTGGTACCTTAGAGACTAACCAATTTATTTGAGCATAAGCTTTCGTGAGCTACAGCTCACTTCATCGGATGCATACTGTGGAAAGTGTAAAAGATCTTTTTATACACACAAGCATGAAAAAATACCTCCCCCCACCCCACTCTCCTGCTGGTAATAGCTTATCTAAAGTGATCACTCTCCTTACAATGTGTACGATAATCAAGGTGGGCCATTTCCAGCACAAATCCAGGGTTTAACAAGAACGTCTGGGGGGGGGGGGTAGGAAAAAACAAGGGGAAATAGGTTACCTTGCATAATGACTTAGCCACTCCCAGTCTCTATTCAAGAGACTAAGTTAATTGTATCCAATTTGCAAATGAATTCCAATTCAACAGTTTCTCTCTGGAGTCTGGATTTGAAGTTTTTGTGTTGTAATATTGCAACTTTCATGTCTGTAATCGCATGACCAGAGAGATTGAAGTGTTCTCCGACTGGTTAATGAATGCTATAATTCTTGACATCTGATTTGTGTCTATTTATTCTTTTACGTAGAGACTGTCCAGTTTGACCAATGTACATGGCAGAGGGGCATTGCTTGCACATGATGGCATATATCACATTGGTGGATGTGCAGGTGAACGAGCCTCTGATAGTGTGGCTGATGTTATTAGGCCCTGTTATGGTGTCCCCTGAATAGATATGTGGGCACAGTTGGCAACGGACTTTGTTGCAAGGATAGGTTCCTGGGTTAGCGATTCTGTTGTGTGGTATGTGGTTGCTGGTGAGTATTTGCTTCAGGTTGGGGGTCTGTCTGTAGGCAAGGACTGGCCTGTCTTCCAAGATTTGTGAGAGTGTTGGGTCATCCTTCAGGATAGGTTGTAGATCCTTAATAATGTGTTGGAGGGGTTTTAGTTGGGGGCTGAAGGTGACGGCTAGTGGCGTTCTGTTATTTTCTTTGTTAGGCCTGTCCTGTAGTAGGTGACTTCTGGGAACTCTTCTGGCTCTATCAATCTGTTCCTTCACTTCCGCAGGTGGGTATTGTAGTTGTAAGAATGCTTGATAAAGATCTTGTAGGTGTTTGTCTCTGTCTGAGGGGTTGGAGCAAATGCAGTTGTATAGCAGAGCTTGGCTGTAGACGATGGATCGTGTGGTGTAGTCAGGGTGAAAGCTGGAGGCATGTAGGTAGGAATAGCGGTCAGTAGGTTTCCGGTATAGGGTGGTGTTTATGTGACCATGGTTTATTAGTACTGTAGTGTCCAGGAAGTGGATCTCTTGTGTGGACTGGACCAGGCTGAGGTTGATGGTGGGATGGAAATTGTTGAAATCATGGTGGAATTCCTTAAGGGCTTCTTTTCCATGGGTCCAAATGATGAAGATGTCATCAATATAGCGCAAGTAGAGTAGGGGCGTTAGGGGATGAGAGCTTGTGTTTATTTAGTATGCTTCTTGATGGCTCTGGTATATTTTGTTTTATCAATTTTATTTGGTCTTTTGAAGAGAAAAATTCATTGTTAGTTACAATAATTATTTTCACCCATCTCCTCTCCTTCTCTTCCCTCACCTCTTTGTTTCTTTCATTCCTTTCCTTACAGAACCAAAGTGAAAGTGGCATAAGAGCTGGTATGTGAAGACGATACATGAGGTTGTCAAATGGAGGATCACAGGGCTGGAGTGATGGTGAGTAGCGAGAGAACTGACAAGAGGGAAGGGAGTCATAAGAGGAGGCAGGAGGACAGAAAAATTAATTTGGCAACAGGGTATTAGTGAACTGAATGAAATGGCAGTACAGATGGATTGTTTACTAGCAATGGCAGTGGAATACATTAATACAATATAAAAGAAAATGCAACATGTTATCTACATGCTCATAACACAAAAACTAAAATCACCAAATTCTAAAAAAGGAAGAGCATCACTAGAAGCCATGAACCAATAATTCCATAGCATAATGGATGACAAAATGTCAGTCATCCTTGTTCTGCAATACATTTTCCCAAGATCTGTGAAAGACTAGCATTTTCCTGTCACTTCTAGTCCTTGACACCAGAGCCAAAAAGACTCATCTAGAATATATTGTAAAGCCACAAAGAAGAAAAGTTGACTTGTGCTGTCTGACATGTCCAGTACCAGGTTTTTCTTTAAATTGCAATGACAAATATGGAGCAGACAGTATCTAGTGGCATATTTGGGAATATCTATCAGTGACTAGTAATAAAATACAAACATTGATAGTGCAGACCAAACAAAACATATGCCAATTTTTGGACTAAGTATATGAATTATGTGATAAAACTGGTAGTTATGTCCTGCATATAGAACTCGATGCTGGCAAGAACTTTACATCACATTTTCAGGATCTGAATAAATAGAAAATCTGCAGGAAAAAAAACCTACACACATTTATATTCTCTTCTTAGAGAACAATGATAATATGCTATTTTTGGAATTTGAGAGACACATTTCTGCTGAATTTTCCTCTCATTTCAACATTAAAAAAACCCTACTGAAATGCTAATTAATGTGGCACTGTGTCATTTCTGAGGAGTGAGGAACCAGAAAATAATATTTTACAATGTTTTAAACATCAGCTGAAACTGTTTCCTGACAATTTAGCAGGGATAGGACAGTCAGTACTTACAACGAATTTACAACTACAGGTATTTCCAGTGTACCCAAACATTCAGCTGTATGAGGCTCAGCTACCTAGTCCAGGTAAAAATTTAATAGATTTCATGTGGTGACAATAGATAGCACAGCTGGTCTAGGAATGAGGGTCTGGGGAAACTACCAATTAGTTCAGGTGGCAAAATAAAGATCACCTTTGTCTTCAATACAATACAGTTTTGACTCTCGTATATCCTACAAAATGCAATACATATATATGTAGAGAGAGAGCCTTTCAGATATTTTGTTCAAAGCTCCCAGTTCAGCAAAGCACCTAAGCATGTGCTGAAAGTCGCACACATTTAAGTGCTCTGCTGAATCAAAGGTAAAGCTCTTTTCTCTCTGTCTCCTTTGCTCTTTTTCTGGTAACCTTTTGTACTCTCCTATATTCCATCCCAGGTTGTTTTTCCAAGTAATGGCATTTTTATAAAAAATGGTTTTAAATGTTTCAAACAACTTCATTCCTTTTTTTCTCCAAAAGGTCTTAAAGTCAGTTTTTCAACTCAAAACTAGTAAACTCGAATAGCTATTTAAAGAGCAACAAAACAGCTTTATATTTCATTTTTTGTGGCAATTTGAAAGTTTGAGTAAAAACTTGGGAAGATAGTGGGTTAACTACACATCTTAAATAGCAAAATGGGAAGGTGAAATGGTTACCTAGCAACATCACCTCTAAGTAATTGAGCATTTTCAGGCATAATAGAACAAGGTTTTCCAACACTAGTTGGAGGAAATGCAGAATGAAATTTGAGTCTAGCTAAATGTTTTACAGAAGAATGATTCTATAACCTATTGGTGGAACCAGAGTTTCACATAGTCATCTGGACAGAACAGAGAGGAACGTAATTTGACTTAGTGCTAATTTGGAGTTCCAAAAAGTGGTCTACATACAACTGAAAAGCCATAAGGATTCCTCAGTTCCACAACTTGTTCTAGAACGGCCACATGGAGTTTTGCAGAACAATCAGCCAAATACTGCTGTTACACACACCAGAGTAATCTGATTGGCTTCAGTTAAATTACTCTTGATTGACCCCAGAGTAACTGAGAACCAAATCTGCCCCAATAAAGCCATGCTTGTTAATGTGTTTCTATCATGATTATAGTCACTGTAGTTATGAATGCATCTAAAACTTTCTCCATGGCATATGACAAAGAATAACACATTTAAATATTATTTTGTCTCAGAATACTGTACACACCAGGTTGGCAAATAATCATTTGTGTTAACCCAGGAATAGATTGCCTCTCTATGGGAGACATTTTGTTGAAAATGTCTGCAATTTCCCTCCCCCTCAATCTCTGTTTAGCTCTAACATGTACTAGTGTTGTAATAGTGGCACTGTTTGCCATTTGGACCTGGTCTGTTGTTGTGTAGGGAGGACTAATTGGGATGAACTTGCAAACATGATTGAAATGAGATGATCACTGAGTCTGTGGTTTGAGCATTGGCCTGCTAAACCCAGGGTTGTGAGTTCAATCCTTGAGGGGCCATTTAGGGATCTGGGGCAAAAATTGGGGATTGGTCCTGCTTTGAGTAGGGGGTTGGACTAGATGACCTCTTGAGGTCCCTTCCAACTCTGATATTCTATGATTCTATAATCCTTACACAATTTGTTCTTTAACTGAAGAAAAAGAAGAGAGTGAGACCTTGCTCAGCCTTCACTTCAAAGGGGTGAAACTCAGTTAAGATTAAAAATGTCTCTGGGAAGGAACATCTGCTGCTACTTAAAATAGCAGCAAATTATGAACCCATATTAGCCATATGTAAAAGGTGAGGAGCAATGCTGAGTGAGGCCAATCTTGTAGATTACACTGAGAGCTTCATGACCTGCCATTAGTCCTGTATTTCAGGTAAGTTTGAACATAAGAATGGCCATACTGGTTCAGACCAAAGGTCCATCCAGCCCAGTATCCTGTCTACCGACAGTGGCCAATGCCAGGTGCTCCAGAGGGAGTGAACCTAACAGGTAATGATCATGTGATCTCTCTCCTGCCATCCATCTCCACCCTCTGACAAACAGAGGCTAGGGACACCATTCCTTACCCATTCTGGCTAATAGCCATTAATGGACTTAAACTCCATGAATGTATCTAGTTCTCTTTTTAAACGCTGTTATAGTCCTAGCCTTAACAACCTCCTCAGGCAAGGAGTTCCACAGGTTGACTGTGCGCTGTGTGAAGAAGAACTTCCTTTTATTTGTTTTAAACCTGCTACTCATTAATTTCATTTGTTGGCCCCTAGTTTTTATATTCTGGGAACAAGTAAATGACTTTTCCTTATTCACTTTCTCCTCACCACTCATGATTTTATATACCTCTATCATATATCATCCCTTAGTCTCCTCTTTTCCAAGATGAAAAGTCCTAGCCTCTTTAATCTCTCTGTATATGGGACCCATTCCAAACCCCTAATCATTTTAGTTGCCCTTCTCTGAACCTTTTCTAATGCCAGTATATCTTTTTTGAGATGAGGAGACCACATCTTTACGCAGTATTCAAGATGAGGGCGTACCATAGATTTATTTAAGGGCAATAAGATATTCTCCATCCCTTTTTTAATGATTCCTAACATCCCTTTTGCCTTTTTGCTTGCCACTGCACACTGCGTGGACGTCGTCAGAAAACTATCCATGATGACTCCGAGATCTTTCTCCTGATTAGTTGTAGCTAAATTAGTCCCCATCATATTGTGTGTATAGTTGGGGTTATTTTTTCCAATGTGCATTGCTTTACATTTATCCACATTAAATTTCATTTGCCATTTTGTTGCCCAGTCATTTAGTTTTGTGAGATCTTTTTGAAGTTCTTCACAGTCTGCTTTGGTCTTAACTATCTTGAGCAGTTTAGTGTCATCTGCAAACTTTGCCACCTCACTGTTTACCCCTTTCTCCAGATCATTTATGAATAGGTCGAATAGGATTGGTCCTAGGACTGACCCTTGGGGGAACACCACTAGTTACCCCTCTTCTGAAAATTTACCATTTATTCCTACCCTTTTTTCCCTATCTTTTAACCAGTTCTCAATCCATGAAAGAATCTTCCCTCTTATCCCATGACAACTTAATTTATGTAAGAACCTTTGGTGAGGGACCTTGTCAAAGGCTTTCTGGAAATCTAAGTATGCTATGTCCACTGGATCCCCCTTGTCCACATGTTTGTTGACCCCTTCAAAGACAAAAAAACTTCAAAAACAGACTCCAACATGAAGCTGCAGAACTGGAATTAATTTGTAAACTAGATACCATCAGATTAGGCCCAAATAAAGACTGAGAGTGGTTGGGTCATTACAAAACCTAAACTTAATTTCCCCAATACTAATTTCACCCTACTGTTACTCACACCTTCTTGTCAACTGTCTGTAATGGGCCACTCTCTTACCACTTCAGAAGTTATTTCTCCTCCCTTGGTATCCTGCTGTTAATTGATTTGTCTCGTTAGACTGACCTAATACTTGGTAAAGCGACCCACATCCTTTCATGTATTTATACCTGCACCTGTATCTTTTACTTCATACATCTGATGAAGTGGGTTCTAGCCCATGAAAGCTTATGCCCAAATAAATGTGTTAGTCTCTAAGGTGCCACAAGGACTCCTCGTTTTTTTTTTCTAATAGATTAATAAGACATGATTTCCCTTTACAGAAACCATATTGTCTTTTGCCCAACAATTTATATTCTTCTATGTGTCTGACAATTTTATTCTTTACTATTGTTTCAACTAATTTGCCCGGTACTGACATTAGACTTGCCGGTCTGTAATTGCCGGGATTACCTCTAGAGCCCTCTTTAAATATTGGCGTTACATTAGCTATCTTCGAGTCATTGGGTACAGAAGCTGATTTAAAGGACAGGTTACAAACCATAGTTAATAGTTCCGCAATCTCACATTTGAGTTCTTTCAGAACTCTTGGGTGAATGCCATCTGGTCCCAGTGACTTGTTACTTTAAATGTATCCATTAATTCCAAAACCTCCTCTAGTCACACTTCAATCTGTGACAACTCCTCAGATTTTTCACCTACAAAAGATGGCTCAGGTTTGGGAATCTCCCTAACATCCTCAGCCGTGAAGACTGAACCAAAGAATTCATTTAGTTTCTCTGCAATGACTTTATCATCTTTAAGTGCTCCTTTTGTATCTCGATCGTCCAGGGGCCCCACTGGTTGCTTAGCAGGCTTCTGATGTACTTAAAAAAACATTTTGTTATTACCTTTTGAGTTTTTGGGGCTAGCTGTTCTTCAAACTCCTTTTTGGCTTTTCTTATTACATTTGTACACTTAATTTGACAGTGTTTATGCTCCTTTCTATTTACCTCACTAGGATTTGACTTCCACTTTTTAAAAGATGCCTTTTTTATCTCTCACTGCTTCTTTTACATGGTTGTTAAGCCACGGTGGCTCTTTTTTAGTTCTTTTACTGTGTTTTTTTAATTTGGGGTATACATTTAAGTTGGGCCTCTATTTGACTTAAAAACTGCTCTTATCTCAGGGAGGGGTACAAAAACCAAACAAGTTCTTTTAACAGTATTGAAGAGAAAAACGCTAATGCATTGCTACGTAATGAAACATTATGGAAAGAATGCTGAGGAAATATCTGAGTGAAAAGTGCAGGGCAAAGAATTGAGTACACTGTATGCTAGATATTGTTACCTTATATAGATTTATGGAGATTCATTATGGAATAGTAATCAGATGGTGTTGTTCATCTGAGACATTTTGTAGACATATAAATATAATTCTTCTCTTGTGTATGCCATTTTTAAGCAGTTGTGACTACATTGATTTTAGCAGGGTTAAATTGCTTAGATAGAAATGAGAAAAGAAACAGGATATAAGTATCTAATTTATGTTTAAAATATTTACTTGATACTATAGTATCTAGACAGCCTACGACCTGTTTCACTTAATGAGTCGCGCTTAAGTTAATACAGAAGCAGGCTCTATGTGGAAATAAAGTATTTGGAAACTGCTTGAAGTAATCACTTAAAGTCACTAGACAAATTACTGTAAGCCTGTGGTGTCCCATAATAATAGGCAAGTTACTTATCCAAGTCTGAGAAAGAATCCAGGGCCTCCTTGGTCCAGTGGATAAAGATAGAATTAATAATTGATGATCAGAAAATCATGATTTAGTTTATTGTGTGGGGAATATCCTAAAGTCTGCATGCAATAAAACTGATAGATAGCTCCAGGGATGCTCCATGGATAGCTTAGGAAGCTAAATATTTTTTTAAAAAGGTTTGGGATTGGTATCATACACCACTCACAATACCCTATAAATGGATAGTAGAAAAAGGCTGTATTGTTTTACACTGTATTTTCTGGATCATCATATTTTTAGAACACCTAGATCTGTGCTTCCCCTCTGCTCCCAACACACACATCTTTCAATCATCTTTGCTTCTGTGCTATTGATGATCTGTCTCCTTTTCTTGGCACAGCCTTCTCTTTCTATACATCTGCATTCCTACAATTGAGACACACATCATTGCATATTTCTCATGATGACTTGTTTGTATACCCTTCTTATCTTTGTTACTCTGCAAAAATTCTTAAATGCACTTAATGATAATCAGAAGTACCAAATTGGCATCAGTAGAAATTCAGGCAGCACAACCCTTGAGTCTGGAGAAGCAGTGATCAGGTGCAAGACTTGAAGGAAGGTATTGGTGGCTTTACAGCAAATGTATGTTCCCCCAATCTTAAGACCAACTTGTCTTTCCAACTCCATGACCTATTTGCACCAATATATTTCCCTAAAAGATGGGACAAGAGCAGGTGTGAGGGAAATGTGTGTACAAATAATATTAAGCTAAATTTGGATGCTGTATGTTCAATATGTTACAGTCCTCATTGTGAAGAATGTATTTATGAAGTAAGTAGATTGAGGTATAAAGGAGCTATGAAGGAAGCTAGGCCAGGATTTTACCTTAATCTTCTAGTTTTCATTAATGCTCCACCTTGCCTTCCCTTAATACTCAGAGAAATATTGCTCTAATGTTTAGATAGTGTGTCGTAAAGCCAAAATATTTAGTTATCTAAGTTACTGGCTCATTTAAACAGGCAAAGGCAACACCATTTTAGTCTGAAGACTTAATGAATACTTTTCAAGTATTTGTTATGATTGTTACCCGAATAAAACTGAGTACTACCTTCCCTAATTAATCTGCAGTTCTGCTATATCACTGGGGAGTAAAGGAATATTTATAAAGACTCAACATATGAAATAGTAACTTGAATTTTTACTAAAAGAATTTGCAGGAAAATAATGAAGGGTCTATATGTGGAGATACAAATTGAAATAAGCCACTAAATTCACTCAAATCTATCCTGTATCTTACGTTCTATGTACATATTACATTTTATAGAGTTCTGACTCCAACAGTAAAGATTTCTCAGGTCCAATCAAGTTATTTGACACATCTTTAAAGCTCCAACACTCAGGAACAATGCAGTGAATTAAACATAGTAGGGCAATTATCCCTTATTTTTCCTTATTTCCTGTGGTTCGGTCATATTAAGAGCTGCACATAAACAGCTGCACAAAAGAAGTCATTTGCAGTGCACAATGATACATTTTATTGATTCTACAAAACCCAAGAATTATGCTGCATGTTCTTGAGTTTCATCTGCTGGGACCATATCTATCAGCCAATTGTCTATGTGGATACAAACATCTCTCTTTTGTAGGGCTCTCTTGTAGCAAGTCAGATGGGAGAGGATTCAGAGCTGAATGGGTGGTACTGAGCTGTGAAGACACAAAGTAAGAAGAGGGTGGGGAGTTCGATGTGCGGGTGTTCCTGAGCAGGTGATGATTGGGTTGGAGTTGATGGACGTGTAGGGTGTTCCAATGCTGTACGCAAGAGGGATGGAGTAAATTGACAGTATGGATGAACTAGTGCTGTGCGGTAAAGAGGCAGAAGGTTCAGATGATAAGTAAAAGTTAGATCTGAAGGGGATAGATTGGCACTGGCAGGGAACAATGAAGGAGTGGCAGAAGGATAAATACTGTCTTCTCCCACACTGCCTTTTATTGTAACGCATCTCTGTGCTTTGTTCTGAAAGGGGTTCTTTATCTTCCCATTTTCCCACCAACCTCCTTTATCCCCCAACTCCCAGGCACACCCTTGTTTTTCATTTGGAAAATATGAATAACCCTCCCAGGGGGTGGGATGACTGCGCTACTTGCATCCACTTTAGTTATTTTGAGCATCAACTACCCTGTGCAAAGGAGTTCTATGGGCGGGGGAACTCCGATTCCATGCAGAACTCATTGTAGAATCAAGGTGCAAATGAAGAATTTCTTCAAAACCTTAAGCTTCTCTAAAGTGCACTTAGGTCTCCTCATCTTTCCCTGACAAAGCACCACTAGGCAATTAGGCACCACGAGGCTTGTTTTCGGTCCTGCGTAGGAACAGTTCCGTGATAGTGACATTGAGAAACTCACTCTTAGGGATGGATAAGCACATGCTCAGACAGCCTCATGTTCCTAGGCCTGGATAGTATCCCTGCCCAAGAGTAATCTAGCAGAAAATTCCAGTGATACTAGTGTTAAGAACGAGCATCATGGGGATCTATTATGAGTATAGCAATGTTGTGAAATGTGGTGATACCCTAGTTATAGGGGGATTTATATATATTTTAAATATCCTGAACGAAAAATTGCTTTCTTCCCTTCCCCCCATAACTGCTAGTTTTATGATCCTTCTGTTGCCACGATTGTTACATTGCTGATATTTGATCAGATGTAGTTACAATTTTTTTGCATACAGATACATTTACAACAATGCTTATTAGTATTACTGCTTCTTATAGTAGCTTCTAGCGTGATACCTCACTGATAATTAGGTAGTAACCTCACTAAATTTTCAGAAGGTAGTTGAAACGGACAGGTATCTAACTTACTGGTTAAGTGAAATAAGAAATAGGAAAGGAAAATAAATAGAATTTGAATATCCCGTTTCTAGTTTGTATTATTAAGCAAGAGGGTGTAGCAAAGAGGTGTGGTGGAGGCCACTGCGTGTTGGTTGGGACTACTGAACTTCAGGTGGCTCAAAACCTCCACATAGGAGGTGTGGAGAGACTGCTCATAGGCTGAGGTGTGGAATTCATGCTTTCTGCAGGGTAAGAGTCAGTGAATTTCATAAGAAAAGGTACAATCTCTAACTCTAAAACATTGGTGTGGGTATAAGATGTATAACAAACAAAATAACAATTCTGCCACTTATGGGTAGATTTTGTAACAAGGACACAGCCCACAGTAAGGGCCCCACGCTGAGGTACTGCCTCAGGAATATCCCAGTGAAGGAACTGTGCTCAGGGATGCATGATTCCCTTCTTGTTACCCTTTGCTCCTTTGTACATAGGAATTTATTGCTTGTCTATTACCGCCACCACCAATATCCCCACTGGCTTAGCTGTGCTGGCCTGCAAGTAGTGGGAATGGAGCCCAGGCATCATCCATTCACTAACCCTCCTTGCCCACCTGTTCTGGAGATGAAGCAGAGAAGTAGCTTTTCTTACTCCTGCACACCAAAACTCAAGGGCCAGGTGGCCTGGGAAAGCATTTGGGGGAGTTCTTACACCCCCTTAATTCCTTGCGCGGGAGCGTAGTTAAAGGCACAATTCAGCGTTTAGAAAGCTAAGCTTATCTTTTCTGATCTTATATAGTACATGTACCCCTGTTTAATGCCTAGCCAAATTCTGCCTTGTTACAGTTTTTCCATTAGATGTGTGTATGCAAATTTCAATGCATTAATATCAGAGAGCAGATCTTTACTATCCATGCAAACCTTTAATTTGGTTACAATTCCTGGGAGTTCCATTCTACTTTTTAAGTTTTTGATTTGAACAAGCACAAAAGCTCATAGCAAACTTATTATTAAAAAAGGGGTAGGGAGATGCTGAGTTTAACCAAGCTTCAATTAAAATCCTATGCAAAGCTGTAAATTTTCACATGGTTTTGATACTAAACCATAAATCAGACCGCTCACTCAGTGGGAATTTTATGCATATGTATCAGGGCAGAGTTTTACTTTCTGTACATTGTGCGTTTATTTATGCATATTTATACCTTAGGTGTGTCCCACAAATCATAAATCTTATTTTCCCTACTAGTTTATCATATTTATGACTTCACAGCTTAAGGCTTACATGAATTTATATCTTACATTGGGCAATCTGAAATAAAATGACAAATCACTATGGGCCAAGTTGTGCCCAGCTGCTCAGTGATTCTGTAATGATTTCAGTGGAGATAATAAAAAAGTCAGAGGTACTACTCAATGTGAATAAAGGTGGTAGAATCTGGCCCACAGTGATTTGAAACATGGAGTGAAAATCCTGGACTTATCGATGTTGATGTGAGTTTTGCCAATTACTTTAATAGGACTATGATTTCACACATAGTACTTTGGAATTGTCATCTACACACATGGGTTGTACAAAATGTTGTGGTACTATTTAGTGATGTATAATTTAGCGTGATTCTTTCAGCATTATTATGTATTTCCCCATTTGATTTCAAAGGAATTTTTGCCTGAGTAAATACTGCAGAATTTGGCCATATGTGTTAATTAAACTAAACTAAGATGAGAGTAGTAAAAATAAAGAAAAAAACCCTATTAAATTTTACTGAACATTTTTAGGAAAACTAGACAATATTTAAATAAATTATGAAAATGCTATAAAGTTTTAAAAAAATAACATATGGCTGAGATCTACTGCTTGACTCATGTTGAAGAGGGTCACAGAGGATAAAGGTCCAGAAAGTAAAGAGTCACAATACTGATATTTTAACAATCATTGTCAAAATGTCCTCTCTCTAGGAAAAATAAATGAAAGTGTAAGTGCAATTCTAAAATAATTGCCATGCAGAATAGGTAGACATGAGAAAAACATATTTTAAATGTCACTTAATGGAGAGAATACGAAAAAGCATAAAGGAGCAGGAGTTGAGCAGCAATATCGTATAATATAACACCAAAAAACCCATACACAACAAAACACCCACCAAAAATCAATGAGATAAATAAAGGTCATTAGTTGCATGAAAAAAATGATAAAGATGTTCAAGCACCTACTATTTACTTATAGAAAATCTGCTTTGAACATCTCTGAGAACCTTCTCTGAATTTTTCAGGATAAAAGTAGGGCTGGGCAAACACTGCAGAATGTCAGGATTCATATAAACCGCATCAGTGTTTCTGAGTGCTTTTATCAACTGTCAAAAAGGATTAAGTAAATTTAATATTTTGTTAGTGATAGAAGGCAAAATTCTCTTTTCACTTATGCCAGTGAAAGAATTTTCATCCAGCTATATATTAACTGGGATTGGCATGGAGAATTCTCTACACATACAGCTGTGCGAAACTGGCTTTTCAGGGATTTTAAAAAAACACATTTGTTTTGTATTGATTCACATGGGCTCACACCCTTGGATTTTTGGATCCAGGTACTCCAAGTGAAGCTCAGCCAAATGTGTTGGGTTTCACTTGGCTTCGTTTTTTAAATCTTGTGAATTTAGCATGGTTGTACCATGAAACAAAAATGCCTGGGTTTTATTTTAAACTATAATTCATAGCTTCTGAGGCCAGAAGGGGCCACTCTCATCATCCTATCTGACCTCCTCTACACCACGGGTGATAGAACTTTCTCAAAAGAATTCCTAGAGCACATATATTAAAAAAAATCCAATCTTGATTTGAAAATTGTCAGTGATGGAGAATCCACCACAGCCCTTGATAAATTGTTCCAAAGGTTAATTACCCTTACGATTAAAAATGTAGATGTTCTTTCCAGTCTTACATTGTTTAGCTTCAACTTCCAGACATTGGATCTTGTTATTGCTAGATTGAATATTAAATATTTGTTTCGTTTGTAGTTACTTACAGACCAAAGTCAAGTCACCCCTTAACCATCTCTTAAATAAACTAAATAGATGGAGATCTTTTAGTCTATCACTATAAGGCATGTTTTCTAATCCTTTCATCATTCTCGTGGCTCTTCTCTGAACCTTCTCCAACTTATCAACGCTTTTCTTGAATTGTTGGCACTAGAACTGGACACAATATTCCAGCGGTAGTTGCACCCGTGCAAAATATAAAGATAGAATAACGTCTCTACTCCTACTCTCAAGATTCCCATATTCATGCATCCCAGAATCACATTAGCTCTTTGGGCCACAGGTCTGTTCAAAACTGAATTCCAGTTTGCTCAACTGTGCCAAAGTGCACTTAAAAAGTTAGCTGTTCTACAGGTATTCTTTTTTCCAAAGCTTGTCCAAAATTTGAGTTTGCAGGAAAGCATGAAACCTGGTGTGTTTCATACCATTTCAAGTGTCCCCTTTCCCAGTGTCACAAATAGAAATAATAATGGATAATTGGCAAGTTTGTGCTATACTTTCCTTGGAAAATTCGCCCCTCAGATGTTGTATATTGTCATTATGCAGCAGACTGAAACAAAAAATGAAATAATATGAGGCCTTCCCCATCCCAGACTGTAGGTTTTGTATCCATAATGCCTCCTCTAATGCAGATACACTCAAAGGCTCTCTTCCAGTTTTCCATGGATCCTTTATGTTGAAACAGCAGCACCAAAGATGAAATGGCCTCTGGGTAGGTGGGAAAAAAACCCGGCAAAAGTGATCTGATAGAAATTTTTCACTGAAACACACAGAGGAAAATTTTATTTAAAAATTCCTGCCCCAACATCAAAGACAGGAGGAATTCATGTTACAATATTTAAATATTTTAGGTTGTTGGCAATTTTTGATGTATTATCTTATTTGTATGTAAACCAATACTATTGTGTAAGGGTATATACTGTAAACAGACAAGAATTTTTTTAAAAAAATCCTCGTAACAAGGATGGATTAAGGATCCGCAGATTAACAGATCTGGGTCCTGGATTAAGTGGAAACCTGTGTACCCACAACATTTGCATCCAAAGATCAATGGTGGAGCCCATGAACAATGAAGTCTTCCATGGAGGCTAAGGAGCTGGAAGTAGGGATGCAATGAGCAGTTTGATCAGATTGGATCCAAACTCATGTAAATTTATTCCACCACAGGCCACACCCCATTTGTCAGTTATAGGCTCACTTAGTCACAGTCTCTTTAAGAGCTTCAGTTGAAGTGGTGCAGTTCCATTCCTTTACTAATCCAGGGGTAGTTACTGATACACAATACAGATCTATGATAGCAACATGTTATTAGCAAGGAAAGTTATGATTCAAGATAGGCGAATGCTATAAAATGTATGTGAACACCCATTTGAAAAAAAAATCACAGATTTGTTTGGTGGTGTTTGCAGCCTCTTTTCTCCCTTTCTATGCATTCATATAGAGTTCTGTGCAGGAATTGGGAGAGCTGTGTTGTGATGCAGCAGATACATTTCCTGCTGCCACTCTTTCTCCTGGACCAGAAGTTCAACAGTTTCTTTTCCTTCACAGTTAAGCACATACTTTGACCTCCTTCTGCTCTCTTTACTCAGAGGATATTTAATGCATTTTACCCAAGCAGGAGAAATTTCCATCAACTAGATACTAATAATAATGGATAATTGACAAGTTGTGCTAAATCACACAACTGTCAGACACTTGTTAAACAGCAGCCATTATTTCTTTTGCACTTCTGTACAAAGTGCCTACGGCAGCATTAATTGATGACATTCTGCATGCAAGTTATAACTCTATAACCAGGGATTGGATCCTGCTTCTTTTTAAATCAATGGCAGAACTCCCACTTATATTAATGGAAACAGGGCTAGGCCCCAGATCTATCATCAGTGCTTCTGCCTATTTCTTTTAGAAGGAATCTCATTAGGAAAATGAAATTACCCTTAATTATATTTATATCTCTGGACTGCACACTATTAATTCTGTCACTGTACATATCTGAAATGTAAACCATTCATTCTTCTGCTGGGAATGTGCTTTTTAATTGACTAAAGTTCAGCTCAGCCTGAAACAATTTCTGACAAATTAAATGAAACAATATGATATCCCTCAGTTCAATGAAGTAGCGATTGAAGATTTTCGTCAATGGTCAATATTGGTAGAGATATCTTAGTTCCAGATACAGCAGGTTATCTGGACTCCTGTGTACTTGATGGATTGGTTTCTCTATATCATTGATGTTACAGTTTCATCACTGATGCACTGACGTAAATGCAGGTTTAATACAGAATACATAGAAGCACAAATGGGGAGAATATCTCAAAGCTTGCTTCCTCCCCCAACCCCCAAATTTACGTGATATTTAGTACACACAAATAACAATAATCACGGGTCAGTGCCTTGGCTTTATTTATAGACAATGATTGGGTGACTTAGGCTACAATATGTAGCTCCTAAATGCTCCATTTTGAAATAAATATATATATTGTTTTCTAAGTTGTCTAATATATATATTAGACAACTTAGAGGCTTTCTTTAGTGGTTCACTGATATAGTTGTAATAAGGGCTTTTTCATGATGCAAAGAGTCACGTATCAATTTGTTATATGACTAACTTCAGTCTTTCACAAAGTCTGTCCCTTGTCAGAGTTCATTCATGTCAAACCTATCAAAGCTGCACAATACATCATTTTGCTGACTGAATATGAAGAGAAGCCAGAAAGGGGAAGCTACATGTGGTTTTGTGTGTTTTTTTAGGTATTGTTACCAAAACAAATCAACCAGAGGATAAACTGTGATATCATTTAAATAAATCACCAAAAAAAAATCTGTATTGCAGAGGACACTTATACTATGTATTTTATAAGATGTCTGCACAAATATTCTGTTTCTGGTGCTAATGTCACCATTTCTGTCAATTGTGGCTGCTTCTGAAGATAGCTTGGTGTTTTCCCAAAAGCAATCTGAGTTGGTCTTAAAGACATGGGGTGATAACGGTTTAGCTGAGTGGAACAGACTGCAGAAATATTGAGTTTATTGATTTTTCTGATACCCCATCAGCTGTTTGGGCTGAGGCCAGGATAAATCTACCCAATGAAGTGGAACAGAGATGATTTACCCATCTATAAAATAGGCAGGACTAGGCAACATATTTCAGAAATAAAGTATCATAAAATGGCGAAGAAAAAGTGATGTAACTTGACTGATAGTAAGATCTTAATGCAGCAGAACTGCAAATACATCACATAATAGATGCTGTAGCTAGCATAGCTATGGATGGTTGTAGGTAGGCTGTGACAACTGAGTCGGCCACTACTAAGTTAAGGATGACATAAAAGGGTTGCAAGAGAGACCTGAACTGAAAAAAAAAAATGATGAACATAGTTGTGGATCCGTGGGCCTGGATTGTACTCATTAAGCAAATAGTCAGTTGAGGTCACTCTTCAGTTTGTAGGAGGAGTGAACCATTATTAGGTTTGGAGGTGCTAAAATACTCTGGTTTGAGAGTGGTATAAAAACATATGTGTATTGGATGGAGTGGGTTCACTCAACATTTTGGAGTTTATTCAACCAAACTTTGAGAAAATGTCATATCTAGATGAAGCAAAAAAATTAATTAACGTTGTGAAACATTTTTGCTGTGAATATGTATGCCAAGTACAAACAAGGGGCCAGATTTTACCATCCTTACTCTCCCTGAATAGTACACAACTTCATGAGCTGGTTTCAATGGCATTACTTATGATATAAGACACTATTCATCATGAGTAAAGGTATCAGAACTTTGTACAAGAAGTTTTCACAATTTTCCTCTAATTATAAAGCTCATAGCATTCCCATGGCCATGTTTCTTCTGACATTACTGGTCATTAGAAGATTTTTCTCCCTTCACTGATTTCATATCACAGGGTCCCTGTATGGCATTCTGGTCATTTACATTACAGCACTGGAGAAAAGGGTCCTCCAAATTGTAATGCCTCCTCTTAACGTTTTCACTTGTATTATTAGATGTGCTGCCCCAAAATAACTTTTTTTCTTGCTGGAGAGTAGCCAACTCAATTTAACACATTCTCATAGCATCCCCATTCCAGTTCTGTAAAAAGTCCACTTCTGGGTGCAAAATCCCTTTAAAAAAAACCTTGTATTTTGGTCTGAAACATTACTTTTGGGGAAAGTGTTTAACATAATTAGGCGAATTAACCATTTTATAAAATAAATTCTCTATAACTGGAAAAGATTTTGAGTTTCAGGACCTCAAGTATATTTGTAGCCAGACGGTTTGTATGTTTTCACAAATCTTCCACAGATATCGATTTTTGGTCTGTGATTGCATCACTCAAACTGGCAAAAACATCTGCAGCATATAGTATGAATTTTGAATAGGATGCTGGAAATATCAGTGAGGGAAGGCTTTTTAATATTGTGTCATTGATATAAAGTGAGAATAGTGGTTTTCAAAGTGTGGGGGTTCCTTCCTTCCCCCAAGGTCAAAAAAGACTTTCAGATCCTATTCTCAATAATGACAGATTTAAAAGAAGAAGATGATTTTTTTCTTTTTTTCTTCTTCATTTTTTATAATTATAATAAGGGATGCAAACAATTGGATACATTTCCCACTTTGTGACCTAAAGAAGATGCCAACAAGATGCTGACAATACTTTTTGGCAGAAAGCAAAGCAAAATTCTCCTCTATCCCTTGTCTCTATTTACCTCCTCCTGAGTTATAAACTATTAACTTATGCTAGTATCAAGCGTGATACTAAATATTCATAGAAATTAGTCATCTTGGCTCTGATACACACTCAATTAAATAATTAAAAATGTGAATTTAAGCTGTAGTGGACTTTATTAAATCAAACTGTGTAAGTGAAGTGATTAAATCAAGGGAGGTAAAACTTCACTCGCAGTGCTTGCTTTGTTGAGTCATAGGTAGACAGACAGATTTCTTTAAAAAACATCTTTATTTCAAAAACAATTATGGTTGCTAAGTAGAGTACCAGTTTTCTTATCTGATGCATACATTTCAAATCCTAGTTCCTTAAAATCAAGGAAATATGGTCCAAATTCACAGCTCTGCGGTGGCCCACTTTGTGCCACTAGTACTTCCAAGTGGCCACTCACCCATCAGATCTGCACAATGGAGGAAATCCCCTGCTGGAGGAAATCCCTCCAGCCGTCCCCCCACATCTTCCCCTATGTATGAGATCTGGAATGGAAATGGTTGAGCAGCCTTGGAGCCACTGTGTCTAGCTGATCTCAAGCTTCTAGAATGGCTCCTTGGGAAGAGAAGCAAATGTGGCTGAGTTCTGGAATTTCTCAGGGTTTTGTAACACTATTTTTTCCCATCAGTGTAGGTGAATAAAGACACCATTTTAAAATTTTTAAGAAATGGGATTATCAGATTAAATTAAAGGGTAAACAATACTGGCCACGCTTAAAATGGCTTGAAACCAACATCCATTCTCCTGTGATAACTTTGAAATTATTGGGAAAAGAATCTGTCTACAAGAAGAACAGGACAGCAGTATCTGTGTGGTGATTTTGTTTAAAGAATTTGAACACATTCTTCATTGTCTTTACATTTTTGAAATTAACTTCCACAAGAGAGAATTATATTTAGCTTTCAAATACAGGTAACTTTTAAAATCATTTTACCATTTTTGTCCCAGAAATTTCCTGTGGCATGAATCTGCATTATGTCTCACCAACCAACCAACAGGCCTCTACCAACTGAGCTAAAAGAAAACTAACGCTAAGTATCAGTTAAACAAGAGTAATTACATTCTTTGTAAGCTATAATTATCCAACAGAGGACAACATGTTCACAAAGGCTTGCCTTTACCGCCAAATTCATACCCATGCCAGCCTGGACTATTAACATAGATGTCAGTAGAGATACTCAAAAAGAAAAGGAGTACTTGTGGCACCTTAGAGACTAAGAGATACTGTGGGTTGACATGGGTGTCACTAAGAGCAGAATCTGTCCTGTAGTACTTTGTTCTGCTTCCACTAACATCAATGGCAAAAAAATCCCCGTTGATATTAATTGGAGCAGGAGTGACCTGACTCTGGCAAATGTGATAAATAACTTTAATGAGTAGCAGCCTATTTTCTGAAAATACAGCAAGTGCGTAAGTTTGTGAGGAGATTTTGCTACTTTGAAAGTTTGAAGGAGCAGTAAAAGGTCTGGTGTTTGTGAGGTTGGTTTTTGTTTTTGTTTTTTAAAGCTAGAGAGTGAGAAACAAACTCAAGAGAAAAATCAAAATATGAAACATGGGTATATTTTTAATGACCTGGAATGCATCAGTGGCTTTATTAATTATCCTTAATCTTTGCCTTTGGAGGAAATTTTGAAAATACGCAAGCCAAACTAAAGATATGGGGATAGAGGCATTTTATAATGGCATCTTAACTATGGACAGACAAATAAACTTTCCATATATATGCATTTACAAACCTAATTTAATCACTTCACAGAGAAGGTTTGATCTTGTGCACTCCATACACAACTTAAATACAGATACACATAGATATATTGTAAGGCAACGAGTTACTCCTGTGCTAGGCTCCACAAGTCAGGAACTGGTCTGGTGACTCTCAGGGCAGGTATATAAGCTCCACAGGAGAAACAGCAGCTCAGTCTGCTCAACATCACTCCAGGACTCAAAACTTTCTCCTGCCTGACTGTGGCTCTCCTGCTCCGGCCTTGATCTTGCTCCTGCCCTCTTCCTAGTCCTGCTCCAGCTTTTTCTCCAACCCCTCTCTGGATTCCTGATTCTGGCCCTGACTGCTGGCTCCAACCACTAGGCCTGGCTGCCACAGTTCCAACCAATAGGCATGGCCACCCCACTCATGGTTTCTGACATACATATTTTTTTCCTAAAAGTATTTCCTAAAAAGGGTCTGAATATTTTTTACTTTTTTTAATATGCAGTTTTATAGAAGCCAAAATATTTCACTGAAGTTTTCCATGGGGTGGTTTTTGAGGTTGAGTGGACACAATCCGGTCGCTTCCAGAGAGAGACCCTCAAATTGAAAATCAGACATTTTTGATCCAAAATGGATGTCTCAATGCAGTTTCATTTTGCAAAAAATGTTCAGAAGGTTTTGTGTTTGTTCCGTGTGCAATGAAAACAAAATTTCAAAATCTTGCAAGTTGTTGTAAAATGGCATTGTCATTCTCCAGCTGGCTCTGTTTGTTATCCCTCCTCATTTCTGTGAAGATTAAGAACAAAGGTTCTTTCACAGATGCAGCAAACTTTTGCATTTAGATGTAACAAGTGTAAACTCAGTGTGTGCAAACTGGAAGCTGTGAATCATCTTACTTGCAGGCAGAGACAACTGGCAAAGAGAATTATAATTAATAACTGTAATTATATTCACACTGTATTTGAGAAACGTATTTCTTCTTTCTGTCTCTGTTAAAGGACAATTAGTGATTTAGCATCTCATACAAAGGTTTTGCCCAGGTAGCAAAAGGATTCTAAACCGCTCAGCTGCACAAAATATAATATTCAGTGGCCATTTCGTATAGCATTGAAGAAAAATAACTTTAAAACATTTACAAAGTTATCTGAAAGATAAGTAGTAAATAATGCATTTGTCACTTTTAACAGCGTGTGAGGCTATAATTCTCATCAGAGATTGGTAGGACTTCAAAATATGCTACCCATCAATCTTGTTCGTCCTGTGGCTGCCCCTCAGCAGTGGAAGGTTCCCTGGTAATGGAACTGGAGGGCAGTGCAGGGGACTCCTGCTTGACACCTTGCAAAGGGCAGAGAAATCGGTGGCACGTGGGGGTGGAGTCTGAGGATCCATCTGCTCCCCATAGTGAAGGGACACAAATGGCTACGTCAGCTTTGTGGGGAAGGAGTCCTCCTCCTGCTCACACATTTGCCTATGCCCAACTCAGCTAACAGGAGTGCGCACTGCCATGAGGCTTTGTTCCTCCGTGGTTAAGGATTGATATTATGTGTAAAACAATAATGATATCAGTTACATTTTTGTAACATTAAACTGATGCATTATTTGCCCATAACCAGATTGAGTTTTCATGCAGCTCATAGGTAGGTCTGGACCCACCGTTTAGGCAACATTGATCTAATGGTCCCTTCTTGTCTTGAAGGTTATGGAGACTGAAGAAGCTCTGTTGCAGAATGGTAGAAAGATACCAGAAACCCAAGCAGGAAATAGTCAAACTGTCTGCACACCATGGAGCTGTACTTCCCAGGTTTTGGGGGAGGGCAAGCCCAATGTATCCTTGACCGTACAAATGCACCTGTCATTCCCCCTTTCCAATGGGGGGGAAAAGGAGATAAAAGGAAAGAAAAGAGAGAAGTCAGGGGAGGGAGAACAAAGCCAGATAACCAAGATATTTCATTTCCATTCCATTCAGTTCAAAATGCAAAAATTTTGCTTCAATTATTTTTTGCAGAAAAGTTCTGTAAAATATTTGACATTAATTATGTGTTTTCATGTTGTTCTAAATTTTCAGTGGAAAATCATTCCTATTTTTTGACCTATGATGGTGTGTTCATACTACACCTTCCTGAAGTGGTCAAGGTAGTTTGGAAGGGGCTAATTAACCTAGTAGGCCTCACATGGGGAGAATTAGGCTGACTAGACAAGACCTAATGAAAAAGGAAGCTCAGCTGGGTAGGTATAGGCTGGATTGGGACAAAGCTAGGAAGCTGAGAAGAGAAGGGGCATCAGGGGAAGGAGGCTGCAGTCATTCCTTGGGAGTAGAAAGCTTGAGTTGGACCCCACGGGTGGGCCAGAACACTGAGGGAGAAGGGAAGTGGGAAGGAGCACAGGGCAGCAGCAGCGGGGTCTGAGAGTGAGCAGACCGAGATTGCTGAATTAGAGGATCCCTGTGCTGGAACCTGGAATAGTGGGCAGGCCTGGGACTCCTAACTCACCACTGCAAAAGTGGCATAGTCATAGATTAGAGGATGGTCTGGAAAGGCGTCTGGACAGTTGGTCCAAAGAGACTTTGATATCCTGGAAGGGGAAACCTATATAGTGACCTACCTAGAAGGCCAAGTCACAGAGGAGTGGGCTAAGTGCCCGAGGGAATGAGAGGGGCTGCAGTGAAAGCGAATGACTTACGGAAGGGGGCAATGGATCTGGAAGGAGCTAATCCCCAGAGCAGCCAGGAGGAGGTGCCATAGCAGTGAGTCAATCCCATGACACAGCCCCTAAGTAAGATATTACTGAGCCTTGAGTGGGGGTGTATAGAAAGCTTTATCTGGCTTAGGTTATTGCTGAGCAATATAGAAAAACCATGGGGTAGATGGATAGACAGATAACTCCCACGTAAGACCCCAGATCTGAGCATCCTCCAATCTTTGACACAGTTTGGATCCAAATCTAAGCTCTGTGGCTCAGGCCCATTTCCGAGGGGCAAATTCTTATACTTTGTACCTTACTGCATATGTGGCCCGCTTGATTTCAGTGAGACTGTTTGCAGGGGAAGTTACTATTTAGTGTAAGAGTGACATGATCTATATAATTACTATGCATATTACTATATATTACTATGCAAACTACTGGATGCAGATTCTGATACAATTACTTCCTAGGGAAGTCAGTTAAATTGCTTATGAAATAAAGCTATACTCCATGGGAGCAAGGATGCCAGAAGCTAGTCCTTAGTGTTTACAATCAGAGCTGTGTGAAATCTGACTTCAGAGTGAAAAGTGCTTGAAATCAACTTTTATGTTATTCCCCATTTATGTTTCATGCAGCTTCCACTAACATGCAGTGTTTCATTAGAAATCCTTTAGCATCCACACAGGTTTATCAAAGTGGGATATGACCTTTATTTTTTTTGTTTTTGTTTTGGCACTATCTTGATGTCTGTGAAAATTTCTGAGGCAGGTTTTCATGGTGCATTTTGAGTTGAGCTAGCTTGGATTAATGGCAGAAGACATTAGGTGTTTATTTGCCTCTCTGCTCTGGCAGTAGGCCGCTTAGACATACTGGATTAAAATTAGAGATGTCTAAGTGACTGAAAACTGCTTTATACCTCATCACGCTAAGTATTTATTTTTGAATGTCCAAAAACTTACAGGGTGTCTCACAGAATGCAGTAAAAAAAGGGCCCCTGCTAGAAGGACTTGTAACATGTGAACACCACAAAAAGACAAAAATGGAGAGAGGAAGGACAGGATAACAATAGCAACATCATGCAGTTACTCGGTACAACATAGACTCATACTCCTATTTCCTTTCAATTGTATCTTATGCTTGATTTTGGTTTTTAATTTTGTAACATTTTCTTGGAACAAAAGTCCATTGTTGTGTGCATTTAGCTCATTCGCTTCTTCTCTCCTTCCCACCACACTGGGCATGGTATGTTGGACTGGGAAGGAGATATCACTAGAAGAGCCATTCCTGTGGAATCACTCCAGCTTGCATAGTTTAGGCATAACTCTAGGCTGCTCTCACTTATGGTGACAGCAGTTTTGTCCAATAGTTGCCCCAGAATTAAGGGAGAAGAAAGGTGGCCTAGAGCCACTTTCTCCTCTTAAACTGTATCAAACATAAACTCATTGGAGTGTGGATTCTGTTCATGATCTCAATTTGACTACAGCACTCCACGCTCTTTCCCTCTCTCTCCCCCTGCGCCTCCCCCCCCAAAAAGGGTAAAACTCATGGGATTTGGCTTGATTAAGCTGTAAATTCTGGCTAAAGCTAGTCAGGAATTTTTTCACAAAACTTTTTTTGTGTGTGTGTCAAAAAATTCTAGTTCATTGAAACTGAGTTTTTTCACATTGGGTCTCCCACATGCCAAGTGAGTCCCCTGACTGCTGGGCTATTGGCTATTCTGGGGCAGATTTGAGGCTGGGTCACTCCCTCATTTTTCATGAAAATTATTGAAAGAGTCTGTATTTTGTCCAGATGCTAAAACCTCAGGGTTTTGTGTGAAATGGAATTCTTTTTTTCTGACTAGCCCCACTTCTGGCCTTTGGCCTACTCAATAGCTTCCTCGTGTAGCTTAATGTTCTGTGTGTGAGTAGTAATGTAGTATGCTCTCTGTATTTTTGAAAAAAAATATGTTGGTTCTTAGAAAGGGTCTTTTCCTTCATCCTTTATTAACATGTGTAAAGTTTTGTTGTTTTCCTGCCATAGGAAGTTAGCCATAGTTGGCTGCATTCCCAGATGAAACAGAACCAAACAAAACCACCAGGTTTAATCATCATAATCAGTAACATAATAAAAAGAGACTACACCTAGGGTAACCAATTTGTTTTTATTGCTTTTCTTTACAACATCCAGCTTCTATACTATTCTTGATATTTTCAGATTCCATCTTCACAATTCATCTAACTCGGCTGAGAAATATAATTAATAAAAATCCTCTATTGTATGTTATGAGTAATGCACAAGTTTATAGAAAACGATCTGCAAATGATACATTACTGCTACACTTTACTGTTGCCAAGAATTGTTCTCTCTTTTCTATATACCTAGACAACAATATTTTTATTTAAAATAAAGTATCAAAGAAATCATATATCACCCAAGTCTACCATTTAAAGATACCTATTGTAAAGATGTGTGTATGCATGCACAACATACAGGTACACACTTTTGCAATAGGTATCTTTAAATGATAGACTTGGGTGATTAGATCTATGGATTCTCTGAAACTTTATATAATATACACACAGGCACACACATGAGCGTGTGTCTGTGTATAAAGTTTCAAAGAATCCATAGATTTAATCACCCAGGTCTATCATTTAAAGATATCTATTGCAAAAGAGTGTACCTGTATGTTTTGCATGCACACAAACACACCTTTGCAATGTGTGTGTGTTCTTTCCCCAGGCATTTTATTCAATATTTGGTGTGCTGCCCACCTTTTACTTCTATCACATTGAAATCTCCTTGCGACACTGTCTATATCAGTGGTTTTCAATGTGTGGTCCACAGTCTCCTGAGGTCTGCAGACTACATCTAAGATTTCCAAAGGGGTATGCACCTCTGTTTGAAAAATTGTAGGGCTCCGCAAATGAAAAAAAGATTGAAAATCACTAGTCTATATATTTCTTATTAATACAGTAGAACCTCAGTGTTATGAGCACCTGGGGAACAGAAGTTGTCTGTAAGTCTGAAATGTTCATAACTCTGAACAAAACTTTATGATTGTTCTTTCCAAAGTTTACAGCTGAATATTGATTTAATACAGCTTTGAAACTGTAGTTAGCCGTGAAGAAGAAAAATGCTGCTTTTAACCATCTTAATTTAAATGAAATAAGCACATAAAAACAGTTTTCTTACCTTGTCAAAACTTTTTTTTTTAAATTTTCCCATTTTTTAGTAGTTTACACTTAACACAATACTGTACTGTTTTTGTTTTTGTTTTTTCTGTTTTAGCTCTGCTGCTGCCTGATTGCGTACTTCCAGTACCAAATGAGGTGTGTGGTTGACTGCTCAGTTTGTAACTCTGATGTTCTACTGCTGAAGGTAGCTTTTTCCTGGTGTCCATACAGTGCAGTGCTTTCACTGTTCTTTGTTACTCTAGGTTTTCTCAGCTAGATTTTCTTCAAATCACTTCAGATTCCTTCAATTTGATTCAAATCAGGTGCTTCTGATGGCACTGAACACTTGAGCTTTCATTTCTTTAATGTTTTGTGCATGTTTTGATATGTGCTTTGGGTCATTCCTATAGTTTAAAAAATCAATTCCCTTCCAACTTCCCAGTGGGACTGGTTTTGGTGTTGACATCCCTTCATTTATTGCACTTGCACTCTCTGTTGTGTCATCAGTGAAATTCAGCTTGGTTACACCTTTAGAAGAGTTACAGTCCACTCCATGACATTAATTCCATCATGCTGTTAGGCTTCTTTTTTCCTCCTCTGTATAATACAACATGTTAATTTTTTTCATCAGACCATGAAACTTTGTTCAGATTTTTTTTACCCTGCCTCTAAAGGTCTTGAGTAAATTCTAATCTAATTGCCTTGTACTTCGGTATCACATACGATTTCTCAAGGGATACTCTTTTGTTCAAACTGTCCCCCTTTATCAGTCTTCTCAAAGTACCTGATCCAACTTTTCCATAAAAATCACTGGGAGTTTTCCACTGGCTTCAGTGGGAACTAGATCAGGCCCAAAGCTTCAGCACTTGTATATGCAATATTAAGTTTCTTTTCCATTTAAGCTCTTTAGTCATGCCTCAAGCACCACATCTCTCTTACATTTTTGTTTTTTTTTCACCTAATTGCTTACTTTTTTGCTTAATTGCTTAAATCTGGCTAGGGAGAACTTCTTATGCCCAAATTTGGGTGCAATTCTCATGTCAGCAGTGGTCATGTCAGTGAATATTAAGGTATTCTTGTACACTTTCAACAGTACCAATAGGTGTGTACGAGGCACCACTGACGAGAAGGCTGCCACTTGTTCAGACATGTATCTTACCTTTGTGAACATGCATATCTTCCCCATTTTTTTCAAGTACAGAACCTGGCCTGAGGTGTGCATATAATATGTCCAAAAGTGTGATTTCGTTAATACGTCATTTGCTTCTATGATATAGAGACTCAGTGTGTAATAAGCCCAATCCTGTTAACCCTTAATTATGAAAATAATCTCATTGAAGTCACGTGAGTAATCATAGGTGTGATTGGGCCCATAGGTCCCAATTCCAAACCCATTAAAGTGAATGGAAATACTTCAGTGAATTTTGGATCAGGCCGACAGTCTCCCACAGCTTGGTCAGATAAGGCAAGGGGCTACATGTCTCTTGAGTAGGAAGGGTCCAGGAAGAGAGTTCAATGAGACTACTTGTGCGTAAATGCTGGGCTGGATCCTGGCTCAGTGAAGTCAGCGGGAGCAGAATGATGCCACAGGTCTATAAAGTGCCATGCACAGCAATGGCAACATACCAATAATAAATTATGTCATTTAATTATTTCAACGTTTCTTGTAACATTCTATAGCATTTAATTCAAAGTTTTCTTCTTTGGTTTTGCTTTGTTTGGAAATATGTTGCTGCAGTTTTTATCATTCCATTTTTAATGGATTTTTTAAAAAGTGTCACTTCTATGTACATCTACAGAAGTGTTAAAGAAATAGAAATAAGATTATTTTGGCATTTCATTGATGATAGCAGCCACGTAAGTCTGTATGAATATTTCATAGCACTATTAAATATGGATTATGATTTATCAACAGTTTTGTTTGAACAGCAATGCAGCATTAAAGCGAAAGGAAAGGAAGCAGACAGCAATGTCTGGCAACTCGTGTGCAAGTAAAATCTTCCTTCATTTTCGTTCCATACTCTGTGATGTCTCACAGTTTTTGTCCTGTTTAATGTCATTAATTGACAGGAATAAGATAAAATAGGGATCTTTCTGAATTTTAAATGGTTAGTTTTCTGAAGCCTTTGCAATTACACATAGAAATAACAGTTAATTATAAGTTTATCTGGAATAACTGAAACAAACAAAGAAGTCTGAAATATGACATATAATGTGTACTGTACACATATCTATTTGATATCACTTTGCTTTTATACCAACATGATAAACCTGTGCAACTGGTTCCAGTCCCTGTTAGATCGACCTAGAGATAAGCCTGCATTAGAAATACCTGAGATAAACAGTTGGAAATGATACCGTTTGTTCATTCACTGTGAACTTGATATCCTAATTACCCAGGGTTAGAACTACTAATAGCAATTCTCCCCAATCTGATACTGTAGCACATGCAGGCCTTTGTATGGTTTTAGAGTATGGTAGCTAGATGGACTTATTAACAAATGACAAACATCAGATGTTTGTAGATATCCAGCCTGGATAAGACAGCAAAATTCTGCAATGTATCAAACATTTTTGTCTTTTAAATTCTTTTATCTGTTTTTCTGACTCCCTTCTTTCTTCTTCTTCTTCCTCCTTCCATAATTTCTTTCACTCCCTTTTTTGGTAATGTTCCTCCTGTGTCTTGGGCATCCCTTCATGCCGTGCATCTAATCTGCTTTCTGAGAGCTGCTCCCACATTGTACAGGATATTCCACATTGCAGCCAGCCAGCAGCCCCTATCCCAGCATCACAGTCTCCCTTCTGTTCTTCAGAACAAGGAGTTAGTCCCAAACAATGTGTGTAGTAGGGTCCATCTGAAGCAGGATATTGCCCTATGTGGATCATTGGTCTGTTTTTGCATGCCAATTCTCGTGTTCTTCATACCATAGAGAAAGTTTTAAATGTCATAAAAGTTTGCAGAAATGCACATTGTATTACTGTGTTCAACGTATATGCACAAACATGGCATGAAATGTTTATTGTAATTTGTGTATGTCAATTATATCAGTATTTAGAGTCCATATTTATAAATAGTGCTCCACAAATTGTATGCAAATAATGAGTCTTCATTATCTATTCAGACCTTGCAGAAAATGACAGAATAGCTCAATATTCAAAGTATTCCAACATTAATCTATTGAGAATTACTTGTTGGTACCACCTGCCTCCGCTTTCTTAGAGAAAATTCTTCCCCTAAGTATTTGCTATTTCAATTATAGTAAACCACAAATAGCACTAAGTAATACAACTGTACTACTAACAGAAAGTATTTATTATTATATTACCTTTATTATCTCTTAGGTGTATAGCACATCTTTATGTGAGAAGAATGTGCTTCCAAGAGAATCCATAAAAGGCATACTGTGTATATTTTCAGTTCTGTGAGGGCACTGGTATTGAGAGGGTTATACCAACCTTCAAAACTCAGTTAACCTATCTGTTGGCCCCTGGAGGTTGTGTTAAGTAGGTTGAGTGGCAGGACCACCTGGAAAGGATTCAGGTTTCCTTAAAAGATCTGAGACTACTCAGTTAGGGAGTGACCCAAGAGAGAGGAAAATCCTGCTCTCTGAGAACTGCCTGACAGGAAGATCCCAGAAGGACTAAATTTTAAGTCTAGAAAGGGCAGAAGTGGCTTAAGTTTGTATTTTAGGTTTGGGATTTGTTGCATAACACCAGGGAGGAATCCTCTGAGTTACGGCCCTGAAGGAGGGGCGTGAAGTCTGGAACCTTGGACATCCTGAGCAGAATATAGGTATGGAGTGGGGCCAGGAAGGGGCTGTGGGAAATGCCCTGCTGACAGGTTGAGGGAAAAGGAAGGGGTGGGTCTGAATAGACAGACCTTGTCTGCTCACTATAGAGTCCATGAGCTGGAACCCAGAGGAGAGGGAGGGCCTTGGTTCCTCTTCCAGCCACTGGGGAAAATGATGTGAACACCCTCCTCCTCCCCTCCATGATAAAAGGGGGATAAGGACTCTTGAACGCTTTTGTGACATAAGTGTGCAAGGACTATGGGGCCCAGAGTCAAGGGCTGAAAATCTGATCTCTGGAAGCTGGACTTTCTGTGATCCTGAAAGAGGTGGAAAGAAAACAAGATCTGGCCTGAGAGCTGAGTAGTGAGAAGAGAGACCACCACTTCTCCAGGCAACAGTTGGCAGAAGGTGCTATAGAGGACATAGAGGCTACACCTCACCCAGACGGAAGGGGCTGTGGTTGCAGAGAGTCAATACAATATTTGCTCTTCCAGTGAAAAAATGTCAGTATGAATGTTGATAATTTTTCCCCTAATGCTGATTTTCACCCACAGTGCAGTTGCAATTGCACAAAATGTGCATGAATGATCAAACAAGGCTACCCAAAGAGTCAAAGAGTCTTGGTTTCTGATTGCTTTGACCCAATCAAGCTTTCCATGTTCAGAATGAGATCACTCTTTACTGTCCAGAAAGAATCCAGGGAAGTTTCAGCTACCCTCCCCGGGTGCATCCTCTTCCTGCCAAACAGAGATTTTCCACAGACCTGGGGATCTGCAAATGGAAGGAAGGGATTGGGTGGGTGAGCATCCCACCACAATATCTAGCCATTTTCTTGTGTAAAATTTCAATATCCCTGATGGTAGAGATTCCCCTTTAAGGGGAGTCCGTGATGCAGTCACTGGCTGAGAAAACAAACAGAATGAACTCATCTGCAAAGAACTAGGTGGTGGGGGCTAGTGAGAGCTCAGAGCTGGCAGTGTCATAGGCTTTTTATGTGGATGGCCTTTGTCTGGTCCCAGGAGATCTGCTAGGCCTCATGTGTTGTGTTAGGAGGCAGAAAATGCTGTTCCTCCCCCACCATAGGACAACTGGGGATAAAGGCTTGGAATGTCCTATATATTTATATAAAGGCTTGGAGCTTTTTGTTTATGCATATCGTAAGTGGTTTTGGGCAAAGCCTGTCATTATGTGTGTATACAGCACATCAAAGCCCAAATCTCAATTTGAGTTCTGGAACATTGGTAATATAAATAATAACTGGGCAGAGACAGTTCATTTCCTGACTTCTCCAGCAGAGACTTGTTGGGAAATCCCCAGTGATGAAAAGTCTGGCTGGAGCTGGATCTCAGCAAAACTAAGCATCTGTAATACCTGTTCCACTGAGGGCCTGGGTGTAGGTGGAGATGGATGGAAGTGGGGGATGACTAGTCTGATTAGGAGAAGCATCGATTCAGCACACTTCCCATGGAACCCAAATGGAATAAATCTAGTCTCCCCTTTGGAATAGTTAACATTAAAGGAAATCTACTTAGAATTTAACTTTGCTAACATGCTTAAAAGCCACTTGAGTCTTCATAGTAGATCAAGAGTTTGGGTTTTTTTTCAACCACATAGTGTACTGTGGGCTTCTGAAACTATAAACATTTGTATTGCTTTCTGTTGTCAGTGTAATAAGCAGAGTTACTGCATGCAATTTCTTTTTGATCCATCAATTTGTATGGCATCAAATAGAAACCCTCACACGTTGGTGGACTCATTCCGTTTGGCTCTAGACACATGGGGTAAATAAGATGTCCATTAATCTGATTTGTGAATAATGTACAGAGATTAGGTTTTCAATTGTCAGCTTACTTTATAGCTAAGCAAAGTTATGTGGTTTCTGTTTGAGCCATCAGTTTGTACAGTGTGAAATAGAAATGGCTTGGTAAATTTATACCCCTTGGCAGTGAATATAGTTCAAAGGGCAGATGTTCTTGTCCATTAGTCTGATTTTTTAATAATATACAAACCAGCAATATAGATTTTCCTCAGTGTGATTGTGTGGACTGTAGAAAGGAGTTACATGTTGCAATCATTAATTTTATTAAAAGAACCAGACTGAAGGTGCCAATATTTTTATCAGTTGCTTTAAATCATTTTGGAATTCTGCAAAGGGTCCTTAGACATCAATAGTCCTCACTAGATGTGCTGAATAGGTGCCACAAACTGCAGATATCTACAAGCACAAGTTTGTCAGCGAGCCCATTGTTAGATAAGTTGATAGTTATTTTGCAGTATTCCACCTTTAAAACCTGTCTGTTCCTGTTGTACCAGATGCTGTAATGCCATCATTGCCAGAGTTAAACATCTGCCCATAAAAGCACATCAGGGAGTAACTTTCCAGCACCAGAAGATGCTGACTGTCGGTGTCATCATCATAATTCCCAGAACTATAATTTTCTGAAAGCAGTACTGTGCTTGCAGTAACAGCAGTATTGCAAGAGCTTGTATTGGAATCCAGAGCCCATCTAGAATCAGAGGGGACTCGAAGTTCTAGTCTATTAGAAATAGATAAGCCCACATTTTATTTCTATTTCTAGATCATCCATTGTTCTTGTACCTCCAGAGAGTTGTCTGTAGTGGATGTCATCTATTCTACTCTCTGGGTCTCTTCAGTTTTTGTGTTTTGCCTTGAAGACTGGTAGCTATATCATCTCAGATAAGTGCAGAGGTCTCAGGTGGTCCTGGTATACTTAAGCCCTAATCAGCGAAGATCTTATGTATTTAGCAGTGCAAATGATTGCATTCTGTTATCGTGGACGCCAGTGTGTGAGGGCATGGAGTTAAGGAAGTATGGGCTGGATGAATGCACTATAAGGTGGGTAGAAAGCTGGCTAGATTGTCGGGCTCAACGGGTAGTGATCAATGGCTCCATGTCTAGTTGGCAGCCGGTATCAAGTGGAGTGCCCCAAGGGTCGTTCCTGGGGCCGGTTTTGTTCAATATCTTCATAAATGATCTGGAGGATGGTGTGGATTGCACTCTCAGCAAATTTGCGGATGATACTAAACTGGGAGGAGTGGTAGATACGCTGGAGGGGAGGGATAGGATACAGAAGGACCTAGACAAATTGGAGGATTGGGCCAAAAGAAATCTGATGAGGTTCAATAAGGATAAGTGCAGGGTCCTGCACTTAGGACGGAAGAATCCCATGCACCGCTACAGACTAGGGACCGAATGGCTAGGCAGCAGTTCTGCAGAAAAGGACCTAGGGGTGACAGTGGACGAGAAGCTGGATATAAGTCAGCAGTGTGCCCTTGTTGCCAAGAAGGCCAATGGCATTTTGGGATGTATAAGTAGGGGCATAGCGAGCAGATCGAGGGACGTGATCGTTCCCCTCTATTCGACATTGGTGAGGCCTCATCTGGAGTACTGTGTCCAGTTTTGGGCCCCACACTACAAGAAGGATGTGGATAAATTGGAGAGAGTCCAGCGAAGGGCAACAAAAATGATTAGGGGTCTGGAACACATGACTTATGAGGAGAGGCTGAGGGAGCTGGGATTGTTTAGCCTGCAGAAGAGAAGAATGAGGGGGGATTTGATAGCTGCTTTCAACTACCTGAAAGGGAGTTCCAAAGAGGATGGCTCTAGACAGTTCTCAATGGTAGCAGATGACAGAACGAGGAGTAATGGTCTCAAGTTGCAGTGGGGGAGGTTTAGATTGGATATTAGGAAAAACTTTTTCACTAAGAGGGTGGTGAAACACTGGAATGCGTTACCTAGGGAGGTGGTAGAATCTCCTTCCTTAGAGGTTTTTAAGGTCAGGCTTGACAAAGCCCTGGCTGGGATGATTTAACTGGGAATTGGTCCTGCTTCGAGCAGGGGGTTGGACTAGATGACCTTCAGGGGTCCCTTCCAACCCTGATATTCTATGATTCTATATTCTTAAGTGGACTTCATTTCTTGGCTCTGGGATCACAGAAACTTTTGCAGTTTTAGATGCATTGTTTAGAAACTTAAATCACTTTCAACTCTGCTTTTTTATTGAACTAAATTATAATTTTCATAATATTTCACCCTCACCCCACAGTTCTTTCCATATCTAACAGACCTGAGGAAGCACTCATTTTCCTCTATTTTAATGCCCACTGTCCTTCAGATTGAAAAGACTATGGTAAAAAGTGAAAATGATCAACATCATTCCTTAACTGACCAGAGAGGATGCTGTTTAGCTATGGAAGTAATACTGTAGTATTACTGTCCCCTGACAGCATGGGGATAATAAATTGAAGATGGTATCTGAACCTGGTTTTCCATGACACTATGAAATAGCCACTGGGATGGTCTTTCTTTACAGAGCTCAGTCACAAAAATGGATTCATGTTTTTTCCATTTGATGTATGTTTGTTTTCAGTGAATTAATGGCAGGCTGTACTGTTAATCTTTCCAATGTTCTTCCCTTTGAAAGGTATAGTATTTCACTGCCCTATTGTTTATAATAACACAATTAACCTGTAAGAAAAAACAGAATAGCAAATGAAAAGAATAAATAAAAAAAATATTGAAAGGTCAAGGTAATATACCACAGTGCTGTGATTAAAACCAGGCATTAAACTACTGATACATCATCTTTATGTGAAAGTTTGTAATGAGGAGAGAAAATGACACAACATGTATCCTTTCTCATGATGACAAAAACTGTAATGAAAATGGGAAATATTACAAACTGTCCAATCTTGCTTACAACCCACGTGCGTCAATTCAAACCATTACCGTTTTAATTACACCAGTGTATCTTAATCTCTGCTCAGGCAGAAAAGGGTGTTGGGAATATAGCATTTATCCATATGAAATGCAGAAATACACTAGCATGTGGACAGAATTTGGCTGACCATCTACAGAAGCACAGATTTCAAATATTGGCTTAGGGAATTCCCTAACTTTGACCAGGCGTGACTTAATGCACACTCTAAACCTTACCCTTTATTTATCAACACAGAAACAATCTCCATCAGTGCACAGTGGAGAGAAACAGATTGGTTTCTTAGCATACCAATAGTGTGGGAGGGCTCAACACAGTCTGGATCTGTTGCTGCCAGTTCTAAATGATTCTGGCAGCCCGCTGAAATCCTAAGGACTGTAGCCTCCATACCTTGTAGAGTTCAGTATCTCAGAGTAGATAAAAAGATAATTTGGATTGTACTGTATGTTAACATGAGGAACCATCGAAATTCCCCGTCCCCACCCCCAAATAAAATAAAAACCCAGAGCTATTTACTTAGCACAGAAGATCAGTACATACTGCCATTCACTCTGTGCTGCAGGAGTACTGTGCCAATTAAAGAACAAAGGTACTGATTTGGTACTTTCTTGCTATTAGAAATGGTTGAAAACTGGAAAGGTTTTTGTGAAAATCTTTGTGGAAAAAATTGTTTTTTTTGTTGGTATGGAAAAATTTCAAAATTTTTGACCAGCTCTACTTGCTACCCTCTGAGTTCGGGGCCAGACGTGGTTTTAGACTATTCTCATTGTATTTTTGACTACCAGTTTGTTCAGGCTAAGGAAGAGAGAAAGGTTGCATGATATTCCCATGTAACTTACACAAATCAATTTTACAAAAAGTATAAACAATTCATGAATATAGCTCTTGTAGGAGCTATGTTCAAGTCTAATTTGGATATCGAAGGCAAAATTATCCTGTGATAAATGGAAGTGAATATTGTGCCTTTAAGGAGAAAAAAAAAATTACAGAAATGTGTTACCTTGAGGATTTTTCAGAACTATTAGTCCAAAGGCATAATATTGGATAGTAATTGAAGGAGATTGATTGTTATTGTGCTGAAAGCTAAATGCTAAGTTGACACTGTTAATCTTCTTAAAATCCAAGCCTTGCCATGCATCAGGTGGTCCTCTAAGATGCTGTCATGCAAACATTATTTCTTTGCTATGGTCTGCTTCCATCTACTGTATTTTGATTGCACAGTGTGACAATCAATTAGTTTCCCAGATTGTTCCACTGAAGAGCAACAGCAGAGATCTTAAGAGTAACTTTTGAAATAAACAATGTTATATTAAAGAAAGGAAGAAAGAAAGGTAGGTATAGGTATATATTGAGTGAAGAGATAACAATCTTTTACATGAATGTTATGTAAAGAATGGGAGTGCAATGGCACCTTAAGGGGATTGGTGAAATGGAAGCCTAAAACAGGCAACCATGAAGGGCCAAGATGCTGATTCTTGTTGGGTAGCAGTCCCATAGATTTCAAATGAACTTTTCGTAGAGGGAAGGTGCTATTCAACATACATAAAGGGATGAGAATTTGACCCAAAATGTTGAATAAAAATGGGCCAGATCTTCAGCTGATGTAAATCAGCTTCAAAGGAGCTGTGCTGATTTTCACCGGCTGATGATCTGGCATTGAGTCACAAAGGTAAATGAATCTTAGACATTTTCAGTGGTGTAACGTAACAGATTTCTTAATTAGGGCTAGACTGTGAACACCTTATCTACAGCAATGATTAGTTACTTACATGACATTCGTGTCGATGGAGCTATATCAGTGTTATACCTGGTCATGAATGTAAGCAAGGAGCTCGCAATGTGGCCATTAATTACCATGAGCCAGACTTGACACCCATGCTCACTCTGTGTGATAGTATCTCACTTTTTGCATAGCCCAACTGAAGTGCAGTGGACTAATTATACAGTAAGGTGTTGCCAACACGAACAAGGCTTTTGGAGTCTGGCCATTGGGGAAGTCTGCTTATTCCCTAACCTTTACTAGCATCAAGGCCCGGATCCTCAAATGCTTTTAGGTGCCTAAATCCCATAAAGAAACTGGGCCCAAGCTCATTCAAATTAAATTCAAAAGGTAAAGAAAGCTGGTGGCTCTCTGGTTTTTGCTATCATCATGGTACTGTGAAGATTTGGTGCTACTTCTAGTTAGCACTCGCTGAACAGTGGGGAAACATGTTAACAATTTGATTCCTCCTTATCTTTGCACCTTCTGGGTTATTTTTTTCCCCCTCTTGGTGTTTGGATGACTCCTTTTTGTTTATGCAAATGTTTGTGGAAGTGCTGTAACTCATACAAATACCTGTATTTTCACAAGAACAAGGGTATTCATGCATAGACAAAAGTATTCATTATTTGTTATTTGCTATTCATCGTTCATTAGTCTCTTGTTTAAAAAGATTCAGCCATCCAATCAGGGATGGGAAACAACACTTTGTGACTTAGGAGATGAATCATAGATAGCAAATACTCATAGAACTCAATTTGTGGAAAAAATCCACAGGCTGTAATTTCTTCAGACAAATGGTTTGACAAACAATTATGAATAACAAAGTAATTCAGAGAAATCATGATTGGATTGTGGATAATTCAAGACCAGGGAAAACAGTTACATTTGCTAAATAAATTGTTCATTGCCTAGCTCACCCAGCTCTGTAATTAGGGAGGATTGCTGTTAATCATGAGTTTGTTAATGATCATTTATACATGATGTTTCTTGTGGTGATATGAGTCTAGTGTGCAGAGACCAAATAAGCAGATGACAGTAGACTAAGTAACACTAGATACTTTCACCTTTTTGCTTCCTTATTGGAATATCATAGCACATTACCACAGGATAGAAGGACTTCTTTGAGGTTCTATACACAGTGTATAAGCCTCTCTGGGATATGCATATTGCCTGGTGATGCACCAGGCATCACCAAATGAGGTAATCTCCCAGTAGTTTATAATGGGAGATGAACAACAGAGGGCAGGCATATTAAATCCAGTGTTGGAGGAGGCCAGGAACTCCATCCACCAGAATGAGCCTGGGGGGACAAATGTGAATGGGTTGTATTTTGGTGAGCCAACCCACAAATACTGTTAGAGAAGGGTCTGGAATTGATAGGTTGGACTTGAGGTAGTTCTTGGGGGCAGAGGGAGGAGTGGGGACTCATTTCTGCAGTGTCCTGAGCAAGATCTGGAAAAAGAGAGGAAAGTTCATTTTAAGTATTACTTTGCTGGTCAGCACTGGCGAGGAAACAGGCACAGCCAGAGCACCTGAGATGGACTGATTCGGTACATCCCACAAGCTATCCCTGTCTGTGGGAGTTGCAGCTGCTATGCAGCAGCAACAGCTATAATTTGAAGATGGTGTCCATCTTCAGGACCTTGTGGGGAATACAGTACTTTACACCCTGACTGTCCTGCAGGGGTGATTTCCCACTGGAGTACAGCTGTCCCCATGTGAATGAGATTTTTAATACAGCAACAGCAACAGCAACAACTATTACCACCATGCCAGAAGGGAAGTATCAAACCCTGGTTTGTGTGGGATTTTTTTGTGTTGTTTCTTGAGAAGCTATCAAATAAAGTTTATGAACAAAATGTTAAATATTACCATTATTTAAGTAATATTAAAAACAAGGTATTGTCTTTGGGCCAAAAGCTCAGCTGGTATAAAACTTGTATCACTCTATGAAAGCTATTAAGCTATGCTGATTTATACCCTTTGCCTGCCATATTTTCAAATTAAAATGGTTGAAGTGGGCCTATCTATTTTTTTTTTAACTTTTTTTGGGCACTGTAGCTATACAACTGAATAAAAACAAAGGGGACCTTTGAATAAAGACTGTTCATGTATATCTGCACTAGGAAAATGTAGTAAACACAAATATCCTCTGGAGTTTTCCCATATGGAGTGCATGAATGTCCTGCACAAGAACTGAACCAACTCTGACAGTGTGTCAACAAAGGAGGCAGGAGCTCTGTTGTGGATCATTAAATCACTCATAAATAAATTGCAGAGGACAGTTGCCATCTGAAATCTTTCTTTGATGAAGATTTTCTAGTTTCAAGTCAAGAATCAAAACTTGTTTCTCTACTGCCTTATACAAACATAAATATAAGGTCCAAAAAGCCCAATAAAGATTGGTGTTCCCTTAGTCCTGGGGAACCACAAATAGAGTCACAGAGGGAAATATGATTTGGAAGGAAAACTGGGGGACAAAAGGAAGGATGTGATGAGGCCAGAGACCGGGAGGGGGAAGGTGGATGTATAAGGACAGAATGACATCCTTCACTCTAGAGCAGTGGTGGGCAACCTGTGGCCCGTCAGGGTAATCCACTGGCAGGCTGCGAGACAGTTTGTTTGCATTGACCATCTGCAGGCATGGCTGCCCACAGCTCCCAGTGGCTGCGGTTCACCATTCCCGGCCAATGGGAGCCGCGGGAAGTGGCGTGGGCTGCAGGGACTTGTTGGCCACTGCTTCCTGCTGCTCCCATTGGCCAGGAACGGCGAACCACGGCCACTGGGAGCTGCAGGCAGCCATGCCTGTGGCTGGTCAATGTAAACAAACTGCCAGTATTTTCAGAGTGAAATTCTGGCCTCACTGAAGTCAATAGCAAAACTGCCATTGTTTATCACTCAGTGACATGAACTGAAACAAGCCTCAGGTTTCAGAGTAACAGCCGTGTTAGTCTGTATTCACAAAAAGAAAAGGAGTACTTGTGGCACCTTAGAGACTAACCAATTTATTTGAGCATGAGCTTTCGTGAGCTACAGCTCACTTCATCGGATGCATACTGTGGAAACTGCAGAAGACATTATATATACACAGAGACCATGAAACAATACCTCCTTCCACCCCACTTACCAGCAGGATGACACAGCACATTTGGGCCATTGCCAGTGCCAGCTTCTCTCTCCCTAATTAAATATGTAAATATCTTTGGTCATTTAGGAAATCTTCCTTAAGCACAACATAGTGGGCTATTTTCCACCCATCCCCAAGATCGTTTTGAAACTTTAAATATATTAATTGGAAGAAAGATGCTTGCCCAAAGGAAGGGATGATTTTATATTCAATGCTTGGCTAACCTGCATTATGCCTAGTTCCCCTATGGTGGGAGAGGTATCAGAGGGGTAGCCATGTTAGTTTGTATCAGCAAAAACAACAAGGAGTCCTTGTGGCACACCTTCTGGTCAACTGTTGGTGGATGTGGCCCATTCCCCTGATTGAACTGGCTTTGTTAGCACTAACCCCACCCCACCTTGGTAAGGAAACTCCCATCTTTTCATGTGCTGTATATTTATACCTGCCTA
Source organism: Lepidochelys olivacea (assembly GCF_965140295.1). NCBI lineage: Eukaryota > Metazoa > Chordata > Testudines > Cheloniidae > Lepidochelys > Lepidochelys olivacea. The sequence goes on along the minus strand of NC_140421.1, from coordinate 49,262,186 downwards.
CTGTATTTTTCACTCCATGCATCTGATGAAGTGGGTTATAGCCAACAAAAGCTTGTGCCCAAATAAATTTGTTAGTCTCTAAGGTACCGGAAGGATTCCTAATTGTTTATGGTGGGAGAGGTGTTGCTATAAGGTAATTCTGAGACACCCTTTTCCTGACAATGGCTGCAAAGACGCTTGAAGTCCAGCTGTGAGCCTGCCACCTAACTGGCAACCCCATATACAGATTCACTCAGCCAAGCTTTTTTTTATTAATTAGAAGTTTAGTCAATGGATTGTACACAGTAGTCCTCAATGATCTAACAAGAATAATTAGAAGACAGTTTTCTTTGAATAGCATACAGAGCTTTAACTTGGTTCCAGTTTGGTCTAAATCCACCCTAGGTAATTTATAATCTTCCTGCGCCACTCTCCCTTCACAGTTTGCACCTGCATCTTTCAACTGAGTCAAATCAAATTTCTCTTTGTTGAAATGATCTTGCTGAGTAAGTTGCTTTCATACAAGTATGTAATCCACTTATACTAAATCCCTTCTCCTTTTGGCACCAGATATTGCCCTGCCTTGCAAAACACTCCAGTTAGAAGTAAAATGTAGATATCTTAATATATTTGGAACAGATGTTTATCTTTTGCTGAAGGAAAAATCTAATTTGTCTCCATCTCTTGGATCTACTTTTACAGTTCAGAAACCTTCGGCTTAGAGAAGAGTCTGGTAAAATAGAATGTGCCAGTCATCTTTTTTTTTTTTCTAATGTTCAAGTGCAGGATGTTTTTGCACAGTAAGGCAGAGACACTTTTTTGCCTGGCTGCCTGTAATCTGCTAATAAGTATTTCCATTTCCTATCAACTTAAACATTTTGCAGTGCTAGGTAGAGATTTAGATACAGACCCATGCAAGGGATTAAGTTAAGAGTATGACACCTCTACACTTCGTCATAAATTCATAGGTTTTAAAGCCAGATGGGCTAGGCTGACTTCTTGCATAACATTAGACCGTTAGAATTTCACCAAGTGGCTCCTGCATCAAGTCACAATTTTTTGTTGAGCTAGAGCAGATATTTTAGAAAGGTATCTGATTTAAAGTGGTGGAGAATCCACCATGTCCCTAGGTAAATTGTTCCAATGACAAATTACTCTGTTTTAAAAAAATCACCTAATTTCTAGTCTCAATTTGTCTAACTTCAACTTCCCAAGCCCTGGATCTTGTTATGCCTTTAAAATGCCCTCCTCCTGCAATCTCCAATGCAAATGAATAGCCCTTTGTGCTTGTCCCTGGTGACACCTGTCTTGGTTTGCCACTTGGTTTGCCATTGAGCAGAAGAAGTGTTTGCCTTCCCATTTGTTTGGAAAAATCCTGCTTTGCCTCCTTTGTCTGTTTAGCCTCCAAACCATAATATCAGCGAGTATCACTAATTTCACAAATAGCATTGTTACATACATTTCACCGTGATACTAATGGCTGGTGTTTTATGAGTGTTCAAATAATATATTACAAGACACCTTTTAAATACATTTCATGGCAATGGTGTGTGAGGTGTATTAAGCTGGTCAGGCCAGCTGAGTTTCATGATTACATAACCAGGGAGACCTTTGCTGTCTGGCATTAGGGTGCTCTTAAGGTTACAGTGTCTGAAACACAGTGCCTTCTGGGTGGTGCAGCTTGTGCCCCATTATCCCTGGCTCAGCCCTATACTATCTGATACTAAAACTTAGCCCTAAATATTACAATTTAATATAGAATGACTGTGTTATAATTTCCCTACTGACAGGGGTAATTTATATGTGTGGTGTGATTAGATTTATAAGAAGAGTTTGAGGGGTGCTTCCCTGAGATCTTAGCTGAAATTCTGTAAGTGATGGGGGAAAAATATTCCATGTGAGTACTTTGTTTTAACTTTTGGCATATTGGGTTTTTCTATTAGAAGTAATTGTTTTTTGTGTTTGTTTTTTGTTTTCCCCTCACACCTGCAAGCTAATTAGTTACTTTGAATCCTTCCCAGAGGCTTCTTTAGATCTCCTTATTGATATATCCTCAAATGACCACCCTGCACCTTTAAGTGGTGATAGAGTATGTTTGGCTGGCTGGCTGAATGAAGGGAACAGTTCTTTATGGCTGTTGCAAAAGGGGACAGCGTGGTCACTGGCTCATCCCCTAGGAATGCAGGGTTTAAAAGGGGTAGCCCTGTGCCTGAATCTTCCTTTTACATGGCTCAGGCTGACCCAGGACCCACTCTCTCCCCCATCTATGTGGTAAAATACCAGGTTTGGTCAAGACTTGCGGTGGCCATTATGCTAGCCTCCCCTTTTTTAGGGGGGCTGGAAAGGAATTTTCCCCTTGCCAATATATTGGCTGGGCGTTTTTTTGCCTTCCGCAGAGCGAGTTCAGGAAGGGCCTGTTAATGCATGGCAAGTCATGCCTGACTAATCTAATTGCCTTCTATGACAAGATAACTGGGTCTGTGGATGAGGGGAATGCAGTGGATGTGTTATTCCTTTACTTAAGCAAAGCTTTTGAGAGGGTCTCCCACAGTATTTTTGCCAGCAAGTTAAAGTAGTGTGGGCTGGATGAATGGACTATAAGGTGGATAGAAAGCTGGCTCAATGGTAGTGATCAATGGCTCCATGTCTAGTTGGCAGCCGGTATCAAGCGGAGTGCCCCAGGGGTCGGTCCTGGGGCCGGTTTGGTTCAATATCTTCATTAATGATCTGGAGGATGGCGTGGACTGCACCCTTAGCAAGTTTGCAGATGACACTAAACTGGGAGGAGTGGTAGATACATTGGAGGGTAGGGATAGGATACAGAGGGACCTACACAAATTAGAGGATTGGGCCAAAAGAAATCTGATGGGGTTCAACAAAGACAAGTGCAGAGTTCTGCACTTAGGAGGGAAGAATCCAGAGGTGAAAGTAAGCCAGTACGCCCCGGTACGGCATGCCGGCAAGAGCCGGTGCACCGTACTGGGGCAGCCCAGCTTCCCCAGGGGGCAATTTAAAGGGCCTAGGGCTCCCAGCAGTGGCTGGAGTCCCAGGCCCTTTTAATTGCCTTCAGAGTCCTGCTGCTGGAGCCCTGGGGTAGCGGCTGCAGGGCTCCGGCAGCTATTTAAAGGGCCCGGGGCTCCCCTGCTTCTACCGCCCGGGCCCTTTAAATAGCCACTGGAGCCCCACCGCCGCTACTCCAGGGCTCCAGCAGTGGGACTCTGAAGGCAATTAAAAGTGCCTGGGACTCCAGCCACTGCTGGGAGCCCCAGGCCCTTTAAATTGCCCCCTGGGGAAGCCGGGCTGCTCCAGTACGGTGCACCGGCTCTTGCCGGTATGCTGTACCGGGGCGTACTGGCTTACTTTCACCTCTGGATTCTTCCCTCCTAAGTGCAGAACTCTGCACTTGTCTTTGTTGAACCCCATCAGATTTCTTTTGGCCCAATCCTCTAATTTGTGTAGGTCCCTCTGTATCCTATCCCTACCCTCCAATGTATCTACCACTCCTCCCAGTTTAGTGTCATCTGCAAACTTGCTAAAGGTGCAGTCCACGCCATCCTCCAGAACATTAATGAAGATATTGAACAAAACTGGGCCCTCTAAATAGCCTCCGGAGCCTCCAGCTGCCTCTGCCGCCCCAGTCCTTTAAATAGCCGCTGGAGCCCCAGGCTGCTGCTGCTACCCCGGTGGGGGGGGGGCACTTACCTTACAGGGTGGGCTGGGACTGGCTCTGACCCCCTTAACCCCGCCCCTTCCACCCTAGGCCCTGCCCCTTCTGGGGGCCAGAGCTGGCCCCAGAGTACCGGTAAGTCACTCGACTTACTTTCACCCTTGGAAGAATCCCATGCACTGCTACAGCCTAGGGACTGAATGGCTAGGCAGCAATTCAGCAGAAAAGGACCTAGGGGTTACAGTGGATGAGAAGCTGGATATGAGTCAACTGTGTGCCCTTGTTGCCAAGAAGGCCAATGGCATTTTGGGCTATATAAGTAGGGGCATAGCCAGCAGATCGAAGTACGTCATCATTCCCCTCTATTCAGCATTGGTGAGGCCTCATCTGGAGTACTGTGTCCAGTTTTGGGCCGCACACTACAAGAAGGATGTGGAAAAATTGGAAAACGTCCAGCGGAGCGCAACAAAAATGATTAGGGGACTGGAACACATGACTTATGAGGAGAGACTGAGGGAACTGGGATTGTTTAGTCTGCGGAAGAGAAGAATGAGGGGGGATTTGATAGCTGCTTTCAACTACCTAAAAGGGGGTTCCAAAGAGGATGGATCTAGACTGTTCTCAGTGGTAGCAGATGACAGAACAAGGAGAAATAGTCTCAAGTTGCAGTGCGGGAGGTTTAGGTTGGATATTAGGAAAAACTTTTTCACTAGGAGGGTGGTGAAACAGTGGAATGTGTTACCTAGGGAGGTGGTGGAATCTCCTTCCTGAGAAGTTTTTAAGGTGAGACTTGACAAAGCCCTGGCTGGGATGATTTAGTTGGGGATTGGTCCTGCTTTGAGCAGTGGGTTGGACTAGATGACCTCCTGAAGTCCCTTCCAACCCTGATATTCTATGATTCTATGAAGGGCGGTAGGCTATACATCGCAACTCATTCTTTAAGTGTGGGGTGGATGTCCAGTGCAGGTACTCCATAGGAAAGGTATACAGTGACCGGATAAATGGCTTGGAAAAGGACTTAAAAAGAGATGTTCATTAAATGAATGAATGGGGGGCACTTGGGGACTCCTATGACTGGTACAGCAGGGAGGCAACCCCCCCATTCTTATAGCCCACCTTAACCCTTCTATGAGGTGCGGGGGGGTAAGTCCCGGCAGTGGATTTGCTGGAGGGACCTGGATGGAAAAAAAGGGGGAGCTGGGGGGAGGGTCTACCACCTACCCCTCACCCCCCCACCCCAGGTATGGTAAGGTCCCAGAAATAAATTTGCTGGAGGGACTTGGATGGAAAAAGATGGGGAGCTGGTAAAAGCACTCCGGGTAATTACAGAATAAACATGGGGTTAGCTGCACTGTACACTTTTATCTGCCAGGTAGTCCCGAACATCTAATAATAAAGTTGCGGCCTCTTTAAACCCATGTCAAATGTCTCCTGTCTGCCTTCCGGTATAGCCAGACAGTGTTATGGTTGCCTCAATTTCTGACCCTTCTTCACAGTGTCATTCCACCCAAGTCACGTTTTCTACCCCAGACTCCTCCTATTTGTCACTGTTGAAACCTTAATATTGCTCACCACAAAAACTAATTCCTTTTTATGCAAATAACTGAATTAAGAATCAATTCCAACCATGCAAACTTAAGCCATTCACATAAAATGGAATACAAGTCTTGGTCTGAAATTTGGCTAAATCTGTTTTTCAAGATCAAAACAAGGTTTTCTCATATTTTAATCCTTGAAGCTCAGAAGATGCGATAGATGTGTTTGTAGGTGTATGGGAAGAGGTCGGTCAGCATTAGGCAATCTGAGCACTGCCTTGTATAATTGCTGGTTGGTTATTGAGAAATAACTGCATTGTTGATCTTATAAATCAGATTCTCTCAGTCAATCAAAGTACAGAAACTGTAGAATGAAAAATGAGTGTAGAGTTATGGTTCAGGGACAGTTCAGCTTGCTCATTTTGTTTCAATGTAACGCTAATTAAATCTGTATTATTGTATGATTCCATAGCATTTAGAAAGTTTAACTCTTAATTCACCAAATAGTTGTATTCTTATTTCCAATGTGGAGTTAGAAAGCACAATGTTTTATGCTTTTGTGAAAATACTTCCATTGTCTGAAATGTTAAGATCCCAACTCTGCTCTCTGGTTTAATGTGGGTCTTAAAATTTGGCCTTCAATCACATCATTAATGTTTAAACTAAAGATTCACCTAGTGAAATTTCATATTCTATGTCTAGTAGATTTTTCACTCTAACAGATGTAGAAAGCACATTCTCTCAATGGAACAAAACTCCCTAAGCTGTTTTCAAAAACTAGCCAGTTACTTCCCATTTCTCTTTATAGCAAGCTCATTTGAAGGTTATTCAGGAATGCCAGCCACACCTCTGCTGTATTTTCTCTGGCATGCAGTGCTGTCAATTTCAAAGTGGACATTTCTAAGATGAAGAGAGGGAGTGTTCTCATGAAAACTGCATGGAGCCAGCAGTCCAAATGGCAGTAGTTTATTTTATGGTATTCTTATTGCCCTTTAAAAACTCCCTACTTTGCTAATATTAAAAAACAGTTTGACAAATATGCACGCTCACAAGTAATTACATTCAAACTGTTGGGAATTCCTATCAGATTAAGAAAATGACATTAAAAGGTATGTCCTATCAGCGTCTAAACAACAGATGTCACTGGAAAAATCAGTAGATTTGGGGAAAATCAATGGTTTGTACAGTGCCTAGAACATTAGAGACCTGACCCCTGATTGGAGCTTCTAGGTGCTAACTATAAATAATAAGGTGTAAATGTGGGCATTATTTCATTTTTACTTTTGGTTCTAGCACTTATACAGACTTTCAAAACACAGCCTGAAACCTGTTTGGGGCTGTTCATATCTGAGATGTTAGTTCAGCCAACTGTAAAAATGGAGGCCATTTACAAATTCAGATTCCGGTCTACAAAAATACTTCATAAAAATTTATACCGTGCTGGACTCCAGCTAAAGGGCCACCCATTTGTCTGCTGTCAAGGAGTCAAAATGATCATCGATGTCACTAATATTTGACAGCCCTCAGTTATTTAAAAAAACGTAGTGCAGAACACTATATTTAGTCACAGATATCTTTATCACCCTAGGGAATGGTGAGCGGATTAAAACAAATATTGTTCCTAGGATATTGTTCCTATTTCAATTTATTTCAACTGTCTCCCACATACAGTGAAGCTAACAAACGGCATTTATTTAAAATTTTATTTGGACAATTTTATTTGTTCAAATTTTATTTGAACAGCCTATGCTAAATATAATGTTCCTCCCTTGAGCTAATGGTACCACTATTTATGTAGCAAATATGCACTATTTTATGTTATTAACTAAGCATATAACTCATGTTACACTGAATGACTTGTAGTGGCATTGACTTAGTAAGTTCATTAAGAAGTTTCAAGTACAAGTTCTTGTTACTTTGGGGCAAGATTTTTTTTTCTTTTTTTCCTTACAGCCATCCTGAGGTGAATCATATTAATTAGATTTAATCAAACAACAGTGAGGTTTCAAAAGTTTACATTTCAAAGATTCCCTTTTAATGCAGTCCTCTTCATTTTAGTATAAATATTCTATGCAGAGCAATACAATAAAGGAATGAAGGCACCAGGGGACCCTGTACCCTCTGCTTTGTCTCACTGTTACCTTGTGCTCCCACCATCTGTTGACTGCATTCACCTATTGTTTCTTGACTTAGCTTGTAAGATCACTGCGGCCGGGACTGTCTTTTTTATTATGTATTTATACACACTCTGGCACAACAGTGCCTTGGCCCTTGACTGCAGCTCATTATTGCTCCTGCAATACAAATACTTATTAATTAACTGTATTTTGGAAGATGGCATCTTCAGGTAAGACGTAAAACCAAAATCCTGACAACCTATGTACTCAATGCACTCTATATGCTTTTGCAATTGTGAAGATAAAGGTTTCTCCTCAAGCTGCAACCCAGATTCCATTTTGAATAATTACATTCCATTTACACTGAATTTTCTTTGTGGTGGTCCTGTTAAACCTTTGTGCATTGTTGCTGTGCAGCTGAACAAGGGCTTATGACATTTGGTGGTATTCTGTATCTGAAGCTAAACTAGCCCAGGTGTAAATATGTGCAACCCTACTGAAGCCAATGGAGATAAACCAAGACTGAGCCAGCCAGGGGATGACTGGGGACACAAAAATAACTGTAAGCCACTTTTGACTCCAGCGGTATTGGGCTAAACAGAGCCCAACAACACTGGATAATCTGACTGCAGAGTTGTATGCATAATGCATACAAACAAGGCAATATTAATGTTGGGGTTGCCATCCTTTTGAATGCTTCACTTTGCTATCTTAATGTTCTTCTGTCCATTTGCCAGACAGCAGTAGAATGCTCTGTTCTATGCCTGATATGCACACAGTGAGGCAAGGGCTCTAAAGAAGGTCTTTCATACACAACTTCCCATATCACACGGCATAAACACTCCCCAAGCATTACTCATCTGCATAAATGTTTGCAGGATCAGGGCAAAATATTTATACATAGACATAAAAATATAATTACAAGTATTGACTGGCTCTGAGAGCAATGGTAGTAAATTATTGCCAAAGCAGATCCCCCTCCCCAAGACTGAGATATATCATCTGAAACTAAAACCCTGATTGTTTAGATGGAAGCTAAGTCTACAAATCCAGAAATGGACTATTTCCCAGACAATATTGTATATACTGGGGAACAGTCCATATTTCTTTGGTCATCTGACAAAAACAAAGTGATGGTATTGGACTAAACACCACCACTTCCAGAATCGTGGCTTTATTTCAAGTGTTGATTACTAGCTATTTTTAAAAATAATATATTCTTTAAACAGGAAAATATGTAAGAAAAATACCTTGAAATTGCAATCTACTATGCAAAGTTTAAAATATGTGTAATATAAAACATTATAAATAGGGTAGTTCATGAGGAAAATACTGGTAGTTCATGAGGGAAATACTGTGAGAAAGAAAGAGAGCCTTAATTTTAACCTTCCCAGCAGGTGCTGATATACTATATGAATCATCCCTTACATGAGCCATTTAAAGAATTATTCCTCCTTCACAATAAATAGCAATTCCCAGTGGTAACAAAGCACACGCATTACAGTTCTGCAGATAGCCAGTTGAATTATTCTGTTTAAATCATATTGTCTAATGAAACTTGCCACTCTAAGTTTCAAGAGGGAAAAGATGCTAAATACTTATATATTGTAGGATGTGGTACTGTGAATACAAACATGCATGCACCTGTCCATTTCATAATAGACACAACGGCATTTAATCACAGGAGGCTGTTTTTTTCTTTACTTTGAGAATTCAAAATAGCAGTAAAACAGGAAAAATTAGTACAAGCTAAAATGCTAAGCTTTTTATCTCACTCTTCCAAGGAATCATGGTCATGCAAATAATAATGCACCAGTTATAATGTTGTCATTTTTATTTCTCATAACATTTGATGAGGTCTTCCTTAATTGCATTCACAATATTAACATGCTACATGAGTTTAAAATGGTTTCTGTCAATCCCTGTTTGTTGTTGTTTTGTTGGTACTATTGTGTTCCAAGCATTAACTCACAAGCATCTCTATTATAAAGTCCAGGGGCTGAGCAATTTGAGATGCTTGAGCTTCCTGATGTGAAATCATTATTCCCTCCAAAGCTCTTATTGTCATCATCACACCATAAATCCCACACAAGTTAAGTATAGTTTATTATTTGCACTGTGGCAAACATTTTAGATACAACATCAAACGAGTAATGGGCAAGATTTTTATCACTAAATTCTTAGCACTTTCAGAATGTCAACTATGTGGCGTACGTGAGAAGTTGGAAAATGTCAGTGTTCAGTGAGAAACAACCAGGAAAGATGGGGGTGGGGGGGAAGCGAGGGAGGAGAAGGGGAGATTTTGAGCTTAATTCCAGGATGCTCTTGAAAGTCAAGGACAGATAAGATGAATGTTTGCAGTACAATACAGGCGGCATATCATACCTGAGATTTTTATATTATATTAGTGACTTTCATTTTGTGTTAGTAGCTGTCATATTATAGGGGCACTTGATGTATCATATTAGCAGCTCCCTCTGGTTTCTTTTATTTGTTTCTTCAGATGGTATAAAGTTCCATAATATAGAAACGTACACGACTCTGAAAGGAATCAAACATTAGGAAACATAATAAGATGGATATAATTGTGCAAACAGTGGGCTCATTTTTATTAACATTTTGATATTCCTCTAGGTGATTCATTCGTGTGAGCTAGGGTTTGCTGGAGTAGGTTCAGAATTTGCCCTGATGTAGCGTTTTGTATCTGAAGCTTTACAAGTGATTTTATTGACATGGCCCAGAGAGCGGCATAGTGGCTTGAGACTCAGGAGAACTGTATTCTAGTCCTGGCTCTGCTATTAGCTTGCTGTGAGACCTTTGGGGCAAGTCATTTTCCCTATCAGTGCTTCAGTTTCCCCATCTGTAATATGGGGACAAGGATACATGTCTGCTTGGTAAAGGTATTTTGCAGTCTATGGGTGAAAAACACTATATTAAAGATGAAACGTTATGAACAAATATTAATTCATCTTCAGCCACGCAGCCTTGATAGGGTAAGTTAGTGATAAATATGGGGATTGATTTATCACCACTAGGGCTGGTTTGAAAATATCAGCAGAACGTTTATTCTGTTTTCTGACTAGTTGGAAAGTTTTCACCAACATGTAAATTTTGACAAAGAGCAGGAAAAATTATGGATGGAGCCATTTCACCAAAAATCTGAAGTTGGAGCACTGGATTAGTTCTGACTTGGAGAATAGAGTGTCACCTACTGAATTACCAGCATTACTTCCTCTCATTGGGTGTATTTTTCACAGTAACCCATTTCCAGCTGTACACTTTCTCCATTCTATTGGTGATTGTGTTTTAAACATTTCTTGCTTCTAACTCTCTACCCTTCCCTGTACAATTATAAGAAACAAATAAAAACCAGTGTTTAGACCAGATAACATGACTAATTCTAAATACCCAGACCGTGTCAGGTCCTGATTCTTTATACTGATCTAATGGGAAAATAGTTCCTTCAAAATAAATGGAGTTAGTACAGATTTAAGACAGTATAAGTGAATACAAAAATCTGTCTCTGTATGGTGTAACCACAATGTGCAACCACTCATATTATGTGTGTACGTGTACACAGAGATCAGACTTTGTCCCACAATCAATCACAGCTGGAATGTGTTATGCTTGAGTTTGTCACACATTCCAAGTAATGAGTGGGTGATTTATGGCTCTTCAAGAAGAGCAAAAACACTCCTAGCCTTGCAATCACGTCTAACGTAAAACTGTGCCATTTATTTACGATGCTCCTGTGGGATGAGAACAACTCAGACAAGACAATAGGTACATGAATAATATAGATGTTAAGGGAGGGGAAAAAATACAAGCACAAACACGTAGTTGTGTCAGTAATGTCTTTCACAGTCTTTCACAGCAATTTTCCTCCCAGCTCTCTTCACGAGCCTGTCAGGTGAGTGGAAAGATCTTGCCTTAAGAAATTTCTGTTTCCAGCCTAAAACTGAGTCAAATAGAAAGCCCTATGACATTTCCTTTGAAATCAGAGTTGCTAGGATTAAAAGAAATATCTTGCTGTCTGTAGCCCAGCCCCTGATAAAAGGTAGGAGTCATACTTCACCCAAAAATGGATTGAATTTTATATAAAATTATTCTAGGGAAGGTGCTGGTTCCTACATTATTATCATTGTTTTCACTTATTGAACTTAGTGCCAAAAGAAGTTTCCTAATAATTAATGTAGGCCAAATTCACCACTGGTGTAATGCCATTGCAGCTAAGGGAATCTCACTTTTCCGCTATTCTTTTTTAGCCTTTTCAATATATTTCATTATTATTACAGCCAGTTGGGGGATTGTTTTTGTCTATTTCTTAATGGAAAATTTAGACTTTTTTTTTTTTGTCATCAGAAACCTCCAAAACCTCTTCTAAGTTTGGATTTTTGGTTTTCCAACAAAAAGTCGAAAATTTTTGAGGAAAGGAGACAGTGTAAGTGAAGACTTTCTTTCAGTCAAAACCCCCATTTTCTGCCTCTTCTCCCTCTTCAAAAAAGTTTACAGAAAACTTTCAATCAGATCTAATTAACTAATTATGAGTTAGAATTGTAGTGCAGCAGCAATCAAAGGTCCCAGGATTGGAATAGTGTTACTCACTGTGCAAACACATAGTAGAAAGCATTCCCTGACCTGAGGAGTTTAGTCTTGGTGTCTGAGTATTTTGCTTCCAACATGTTTTCCTTCCAACATTTAGAATGTTTTCCTGCTCTCAAAATCACAGTGTGTTGTTACAGATGAAGAGTAGATTAGTAGAACAGTATGTCTATATTCATAGCTCAGTGGTTTGAGCATTGGCCTGCTAAACCCAGGGTTGTGAGTTCAATCCTTGAGGGGGCCATTTAGGGATCTGGGGCAAAAATTGGGGATTGGTCCTGCTTTGAGCAGAGGGTTGGACTAGATGACCTCCTGAGGTCCCTTCCAACACTGATATTCTATGATTTGTATAGCTGTGCTGATTTCACATGGGGTAACACTCTAACACTAGATTCATTTAAATATATTCCCTTAGTGTGCAAGATTTGGTGTGTTTAATTTACATCAGAGGACTGTCCTGGCCTGTAAAGCAAGGGAACATAAAGATGACTTAAAGCTGCCTTTGTCTTTTCACAGTATTAACTCTCACAATGTTACTGTGAGTCTAACGATCTTTGGTATTTTTTTCTTAAATCCCCAGTTCCTGAAGGCAATGGGTTACATGAGAATCTTAACTTTTCTTTCCAAACAAACAAACAAACAAAGCTAACTTTATGATTACAGAGAAAAGCCTGAAAATGAGAACAGTGTACACCAAAGCCTCAATATCCAGAAGGCAAATGAAAAGAACCCCAAATGCTTTTAAAAAATGTTACAATTTTTAAGGCAATCTCATGATTTTTAGGGGGCCAGACTCATGATTTTTGAAGGCTTGGGGTTGGCAATGCTGCTTCTGCCCACTCTCGTCTTTCACTGAGTGCATTTCAGTCTCACTAAGGGAACTGAGCCTTTATCTGTGTAGGCTTTGTTCTATGAACCTTGCTCACAGTGGTGCATAATGCCCCTAAATAGTCACACTGAATTCAATGGAACTACTAGTTCAAGTAAATGCTCACAAAATGGGAGTAAGGGATTCATGATATGTCCCTGAGGGGGAGAGTTAAAAAGAAATAGGCATTCACTCTAAATTTTCTCAAATCGAGCATCCTCCTCCTATATACATAACAAAGCAAAATTGCTACAACCATGTCATTAAATGTAAAACACAGCAAGTGCAATGGATTGGAGCAGTCTGGAGATTTTTCTTGGATTCTGTCAGCAGGCATATGTCAGCATGCAACAAGGAATACCTGTTTCTGTATGCTTTCTGACAGCCATCTAACAAAAGCAGCCTTTGTGCTTCCTGCAAATAAGAGAGAGTGTGAGCCACATAGTCATCTGCCCCCCTCTCCACTCTGATTCATTGATAGAAAGTGTAATGTTATCTAAAGAAAAACATCAAGCCTCATCCTGATTGTGAGATGTTTAACTACCTCAACTGAGAGCTGTTTCAGAAACAAATGCCCTTTTTTTTTCTTTGGCTTCTTGACCCAGTCGAAATGTATTTTAAAATCCTTAGGGCTCGACGATGACTTGGCCTCCCTCTTACATAGCTTGTCTGAGTCTGGGCATACAGCAGTACACAGGTGCTGCACGCTCCCAGCATCAGAGCAGCCTCAACTCCCTCTCTCTCACCCAACAAGGCAGCCCCCTGAACCAGCAAGGTGGGGAGCAAGAGAGGGAGGGTGTCATAATTTGCTGCTGCCTCCTTAAAGTAAGGGGGAAACAGGGAAGAAACTGACAGGTTTCAGAGTAACAGCCATGTTAGTCTGTATTCGCAAAAAGAAAAGGAGTACTTGTGGCACCTTAGAGACTAACCAATTTATTTGAGCATGAGCTTTCGTGAGCTACAGCTCACTTCATCGGATGCATACTGTGGAAAGTACGGAAGATCTTTTTATACACACAAACCATGAAAAAATGGGTGTTTACCACTACAAAAGGTTTTCTCTCCCTCCACCCCACTCTCCTGCTGGTCAAAGCTTATCTAAAGTGATCACTCTCCTTACAATGTGTATGATAATCAAGTTGGACCATTTCCAGCACAAATCCAGGTTTTCTCCCCACCCGCACCCCCACCCCCCCACAAACCCACTCTCCTGTTGGTAATAGCTTATCTAAAGTGATCACTCTCCTTACAATGTGTATGATAATCAAGGTGGGCCATTTCCAGCACAAATCCAGGGTTTAACAAGAACGTCTGGGGAGGGGGTAGGAAAAAACACGGGGAAATAGGTTACCTTGCATAATGACTTAGCCACTCCCAGTCTCTATTCAAGCCTAAGTTAATTGTATCCATTTTGCAAATGAATTCCAATTCAACAGTCTCTCGCTGGAGTCTGGATTTGAAGTTTTTCTGTTGTAATATCGCAACTTTCATGTCTGTAATTGCGTGACCAGAGAGATTGAAGTGTTCTCCGACTGGTTTATGAATGTTATAATTCTTGACATCTGATTTGTGTTCATTTATTCTTTTACGTAGAGACTGTCCAGTTTGACCAATGTACATGGCAGAGGAGCATTGCTGGCACATGATGGCATATATCACCCCACATATGCGCCCACATATCTATTCAGGGGACACCATCACAGGGCCTAATAACATCAGCCACACTATCAGAGGCTCATTCACCTGCACATCTACCAATGTGATATATGCCATCATGTGCCAGCAATGCCCCTCTGCCATGTACATTGGTCAAACTGGACAGTCTCTACGTAAAAGAATAAATGGACACAAATCAGATGTCAAGAATTATAACATTCATAAACCAGTCAGAGAACACTTCAATCTCTCTGGTCACGCAATTACAGACATGAAAGTTGCGATATTACAACAGAAAAACTTCAAATCCAGACTCCAGCGAGAGACTGTTGAATTGGAATTCATTTGCAAATTGGATACAATTAACTTAGGCTTGAATAGAGACTGGAAGTGGCTAAGTCATTATGCAAGGTAACCTATTTCCCCGTGTTTTTTCCTACCTCCCCCCCTCCCCCAGACGTTCTTGTTAAACCCTGGATTTTTGCTGGAAATGGCCCACCTTGATTATCATACACATTGTAAGGAGAGTGATCACTTTAGATAAGCTATTACCAGCAAGAGAGTGTGGTGGGGGGAGAGAAAACCTTTTGTAGTGGTAAACACCTATTTTTTCATGGTTTGTGTGCATAAAAAGATCTTCTGTACTTTCCACAGTATGCATCCGATGAAGTGAGCTGTAGCTCACGAAAGCTTATGCTCAAATAAATTGGTTAGTCTCTAAGGTGCCACAAGTACTCCTTTTCTTTTTAGGGAAGAAACTGTGCCTCAAAGGGGTAAAAATTCTTCCTGGTGGTACTCCAGCTTGCCCAGGGCTGGGCTTAAAGGCACAGCCTAACCCTTAGAAAAACCCATTGACCCTCCAAGTCTATAATGAGATGTTCCTGTACAACAACAAAACCCTCTACCATATTTACCTTTGCAAGCCTTAGCTTTTTATACTATAATTGAGGGGAATGGGAAAGTCAGACCTTATTAAGTGTATAAGTTCTCTGCCTCTATTCCTTGTTTGTCCATGGTTCAGAGCTTCTGACTGTGAAAGGGGAAGGCAATGCTGCATATGGCAAACTTTACCTGCATCCAGCAAGGCCACCCAGGATTCCTAACTGAAGGTTTTCCAATCTGAGTACTGTGATTCAGACTGAGGAAAGATAAGACATGTCTTGTCTCTGTAGTTCTAAACATGCTGTAATCATGCTGCTTCTGGATCAGGTGTGATACCTTCTAATAAGGAGAAACTTGGTTCCTGAAACTATTCCCTGTCTCTCACAGTCTTGCTGCCTGGTGGCCATAGTAATGGGTAGCCAACATTTTTTCATCTCAATAAAAGGGAATATTGTGTATTTTTTCAAAATGCTGTCTCTTTAAAACCTATTTCTGAAAGGCTTTTTTTCAGTTTTTCATTTCAAAGGGGGAAAGGAAACCAGGAAATGTATCAAGCCAGCTGTTTGCCACTCACACTTTCTTCTCCTTTTTTCCGGAAACTTTCCCAGGCTATTTTTGTTTTCCTTATGGACCATAGTCGGGGATGAAGCACGGCTTATAGAATGGCAAGCATTTCCCCAAAGCACCTCTGGTTCCAGATTCTTCTAACCACATATTAACACATCTTGGGCCAGATTCAGAATGGATTTCTGCTGTTTTCACCCAGTTGAAAGCCAGGTGAAGAACCTGCAGAGTAAAAAGTTCACCCAAAGAGTGAATGGTGCTGGCCTGGGAGGATTATGGCTGGGTTGATCGGGGGTATGTGATTAGTGTTCAACAGGCTCCATGGGTAGGACTTCAGTGGGAATTCAAATTGCCCTCACTCAGCAGAAATCTTCTGGGCGGAGAGGAGAGGGTATTGCCAGCTGCCTGGGGTTAGGATGAATCCCATTATTGATGGAGGGAGATGGAATGTTCACCTCTCTCCGCCAGTTTGGGTTAATATGTCCCCTGTTTCTTTCACTGACTTAGAAAAGATTAATGCTTTTTTATCATTCACATTCTATGAAATAGAAGATGTTTCATTCTATTCTGATATGGCAATGTATGCTCATTTATAAGAAGTTTTCTAGAAAAGCAAGCCTGGATAGAAATACGTAATACACTCCCTTAGAGCCATTGAATTCTAAAATCACAGAATGTTTATCATTGATCCATGGTACATAACTAACACCTTTAATATAATCTTATTCCTCTCCAGATATGAGCATTTAGATATTGAGCTTTCAAATGCACATTTTCAAGGGATATTTTTTCATCAACAATTTTTCAGCAATTCCAGTATTCTTCACCAATAATAGCAATGAAGCAGGAGACTCTATAGGTCACATTTTTAAAGGAACCAGCTTCTAATACACTTATTAAAACTTGTGTACTCAAAAAATCCACCGTTGCTTGTGAAAACAGTTGCTGATGTGCACATATGCAAAAAACCATGTTTGTGCAAATTTTTCCAGAATAATTACAGAAAACTTGACTTTGTTTTATTTAGAAGGAATGTGTGCATGGTTTTGTGACAAATTTTGTGAAGATTTTAATTACTACAACATATGGTAATAAGGTTTAATCCTAAACCCAGGGCAGTCAGTGAGAACCTTGCTGTTCAATTCAATGGGTTGTGAAACAGGCCCATAGTTTGGACTAGGGATGATATTACCAAACCGTGACCTCCCTCCTTTGCTCTTAGCTATCAGGAAGAGGCAGTAGGCTTGATTGTCTTTACCTTACCTCACGGAAAAACTGATAGAAATGAGAATCCAGTTATGCTCAAATACTACAAGAGGGGACCATTCCAAATGTAAAGCTGATATTCATAGGCTTCAACAAGGTGTTATTTTTTTCTTCAGGAAATCAGTTTAAATAGAAAAACTGTTTTCAGATCCATCTGTATGTTGATAGGATTTCTAATACAAACCTTCCAAACCTCAAATACCTCAAGCTACATTTACTTTTACCCCCAATAAAGGATTAAATAGAATATCAAACCACCTAAAAATTGAAATAAAAATATTATAAAGGGTTCTAAATGCTTTCTAAATGCTTTAAATATGATTACAGACTCTTAAAAATGTGGAATGCCAGAATAATCTGTTTATTACTGCAATTTCCCACCCCCTCATGCATACAAGGGCATATACAGACAGACAGGCAAATACCTAGCCTGCCCTCAGGCAGACGTAGGGTACCACTAGGCTTACAGCTCATGCTCAAAGTGCCATTGACTTGTTTGGCACATCTCTGTTGCCTCTTGTATTTATCTTCACACAGTTATTGTTTGGGCCCCTGATCTACAGCTGAATAGATTTAGGAGATCTTTTGATTAAAATGCTCCTGGGCACCACACAGTAACCCATCTGCGCAAATCAGTTTCAAGTCAGTAGTCAGGGCTCTAACAAAATTGAAATATAGCCAAACTGATGGGCACACTGAGGGAATTTTATTTTGCTTTGATACTTGTGTGTTTCAACTGGATGGTGTAATCTTTCTTAGTGAAAATTAATCTTCTGTTTAAATTTAGATTGCTGTACTTTGGTAAAATTGTGTTCTGCTTGGATTACTAATTGGAGCGCTTGTAATGCATTTTTCTTCACTTTCAGTTGTATATAACATTATAAAAGGCTGGAGGGATTAATCTATGAAAGAGCTAAATATGTATAGTTTAGCCGAATGTCTGTGAAGGGAGAATATAACAATCTCTAAATATTTGGAGGACTTAAACACCAAGGACAGTAAAATATTGTTTAAGGTGTGTCATAAATATAAAGGGAAGGGTAAACCCCTTTGAAATCCCTCCTGGCCAGGGGAAAGCTCCTCTCACCTGTAAAGGGTTAAGAAGCTAAAGGTAACCTCGCTGGCACCTGACCAAAATGACCAATGAGGAGACAAGATACTTTCAAAAGCTGGGAGGAGGGAGAGAAACAAAGGGTCTGGGTCTGTCTGTAGTCGTCTTGGCCAGGGACAGAACAGGAATGGAGTCTTAGAACTTTTAATAAGTAATCTAGCTAGGTATGTGTTAGATTATGATTTCTTTAAATGGCTGAGAAAAGAATTGTGCTGAATAGAATAACTATTTCTGTCTGTGTATCTTTTTTGTAACTTAAGGTTTTGCCTAGAGGGGTTCTCTATGTTTTTGAATCTAATTACCCTGTAAGATATATACCATCCTGATTTTACAGGGGGGATTTCTTTATTTCTATTTACTTCTATTTTTTATTAAAAGTCTTCTTGTAAAACACTGAATGCTTTTTCATTGTTCTCAGATCCAAGGGTTTGGGTTTGTGGTCACCTATGCAAATTGGTGAGGCTTTTTATCCAACATTTCCCAGGAAAGGGGGGGTGCAAGTGTTGGGAGGATTGTTCATTGTTCTTAAGATCCAAGGGTCGGGGTCTGTAGTCACCTAGGCAAATTGGTGAGGCTTTTTACCAAACCTTGTCCAGGAAGTGGGGTGCAAGGTTTTGGGAAGTATTTTGGGGGGAAGGACGCGTCCAAACAGCTCTTCCCCAGTAACCAGTATTAGTTTGGTGGTGGTAGCGGCCATTCCAAGGATAACGGGGGTAATATTTTGTACCTTGGGGAAGTTTTGACCTAAGCTGGTAAAGATAAGCTTAGGAGGTTTTTCATGCAGGTCCCCACATCTGTACCCTAGAGTTCAGAGTGGGGGAGGAACCTTGACATGGTGGCACAGTGGTGGGATTAACCTGAAATCATTTTGAGATCCAGTTGAGATTTTTTGAACTAGAAATACAGATTTTAAAAAGGAATTTTTAGGAAGTCCAGAAGGCAGCTTTGAAACTGAAAGCAGCTTGGTTTCTCTCTGCTTTGTGGCCAAGCAGAGACAAAAGGGGATTATCTTGTGAATTGCAGGTTTTCTTTGCCTGGAGGCAGGGTACTTAACTCCTGCAGGGAAATTCACAGTCTTCCAACCCAGAGGTTTGTTTTTTTTCTTTTCTTCCTAAAAGTAAATAGGGGGTGTGTGCTCTACCCATTTGCCTGGAGACAAAAGTGGCAGGGTTTTTTTTTTAGGATTTTGATTTTTTTTTGTTTTACAAGGAGCACAGGTTTGAAAAGAAATTTTTTTTTCTTCTTTGGGCTGGGTAAGCAGGTTTCCAAATAGTTGGAGGTTTTTTGCTTTAATTTGGGCCCAGAGCAGAGACAAGGGAATTGTCTTTTTCTGTAGGCTGACAATCACTATCAGAGAATAGGTATTCTATTCCAGCACAGCAAAATTTTACAGCCAAGTTTTGTTTGTTTATTTCTAAACCTCGGGTGTAAAGTTAGTTAAAAACAGAGAGGTTAGAATGGCCAAATCCTCAGCTCGACTACAGCTGGAATTAGCCAAATTTCAGGCTGAGGAAAAACAAAGGGAACATGAAAGACAGATAGAACTCATGCGGCTGAAGGAGGAGGAGAAGGAAAAAGAGAGGAAGCATGTGGAGGAGATGGAGAGGATAAAGGCCCAGCAGAATATACCAACAAACCCTAGCAATCCTTCTCCAGGTACCACTTCCCATCCCAGAAAGTTCCCCACCTACAAGGCAGGTGATGATACTGAGGCCTTCCTAGAAAACTTCGAAAGGGCCTGCCTTGGGTACAACATCTCTACTGACCAATACATGGTAGAGCTGAGGCCGCAGCTCAGTGGACCCTTAGCTGAGGTGGCAGCTGAAATGCCTAAAGAACACATGAACAAGTATGAACTGTTTAAATCCAAGGCGAGAGTCAGAATGGGGATAACACCCGAGCAGTCTCGTCGGAGGTTCAGAGCCCTAAGGTGGAAACCAGACATGTCATTTACCCGACATGCCTACCACATTGTAAAACATTGGGATGCCTGGATATCAGGAGCAAGTGTTGAATCTCCAGTAAATTTGCCCTTCCTAATGCAAATGGAACAATTCTTAGAGGGTGTTCCTGAGGAAATAGAAAGATACATCCTAGATGGGAAACCCAAAACTGTAATTGAGGCAGGAGAGATTGGAGCCAGATGGGTGGAGGTGGCAGAGAAGAAGAAAACTGGTCGCAGTTGGAGCGGAGACCAGAAGGGACCACCCCAGACCACACCCTATTACCGGGGGCCGCCCAAAGCCCCACCTACCTCCCAAAGAACCCTCCAGACCCCTTATCGTCCCACCACCCCGTTCTCCAGCAACCCTCCTCGCCCCAGTGACCCGTCAGCTGGACGATGTTTTAAGTGTAACGAGCTGGGGCATGTAAAGGCCAACTGCCCCAAGAACCCCAACAGATTACAGTTCATTGCACCGGAATCACACCAGAGGTCCACAGGCCCAGATACCTCCCAGATACCCTTGGAGCGGAGGGAAACTGTGAGTGTGGGTGGGAAGAAGGTCACCGCGTGGAGGGACACCGGAGCACAAGTGTCAGCTATCCATGCTTCCTTAGTGGACCCCAATTTAATCAACCCAGAGACCCAAGTGACGATTCAACCCTTCAAGTCCAACTCTTTCAATTTGCCTACAGCCAAGTTGCCTGTCCAGTACAAGGGCTGGTCAGGAATGTGGACTTTTGCAGTCTATGATGATTATCCCATCCCCATGCTGTTGGGGGAAGACTTGGCCAATCATGTGAAGCAGGCCAAGAGGGTGGGAATGGTCACCCGCAACCAGGCTAAACAAGCCGTGAGGCCTAGCTCTGTTCCGGAAACTTCTATCAGGACCCAGTCAGAGGTGATGGACCTGGACCCCAGGCCAATGTCTGCAACAGCAGTAGTGGATCCAGTCCCGGAGACCCAGACGGAACCAGTCCCAGAACCGGAACCAGCCAAACAACCAACACCAGACCCCGTGTCAGCACTGAATCCAGTACTTGCAACCTCAACACCAGAGGGCCCCACCGAACCTGAACTGGCAGCAGCCGATAACCCTACACAAGAGGCTCAGCCGGAGCCTGAATCCCAACATAGTGCACCAGCGGAGAGCGGTTCACAGTCAACAGAAACAGCTCCATCCCCTATATCGCTTCCAGAGGGACCAAGCCTAGGTCCACAATCCCATGAGGAACTGATGTCTCCAGCATCAAGGGAACAGTTCCAGACCGAACAGGAAGCAGATGAAAGCCTCCAGAGAGCTTGGACGGCGGCACGGAGCAACCCACCGCCTCTCAGCTCTTCTAATCGATCCAGGTTTGTTGTAGAAACAGGACTTTTATACAAGGAAACTCTTTCTGGGGGACACCAGGAAGACTGGCATCCTCAGAGACAGTTGGTAGTTCCAACTAAATACCGGGCCAAGCTCTTGAGCTTAGCCCATGATCACCCTAGTGGCCATGCTGGGGTGAACAGGACCAAAGACCGTTTGGGGGGGTCATTCCACTGGGAGGGAATGGGCAAGGATGTTTCTACCTATGTCCAGTCTTGTGAGGTGTGCCAAAGAGTGGGAAAACCCCAAGACCAGGTCAAAGCCCCTCTCCAGCCACTCCCCATCATTGAAGTTCCATTTCAGCGAGTAGCTGTGGATATTCTGGGTCCTTTTCCGAAAAAGACACCCAGAGGAAAGCAGTACATACTGACTTTCATGGATTTTGCCACCCGATGGCCAGAAGCAGTAGCTCTAAGCAACACCAGGGCTAAAAGTGTGTGCCAGGCACTAGCAGACATTTTTGCCAGGGTAGGTTGGCCCTCCGACATCCTCACAGATGCAGGGACTAATTTCCTGGCAGGAACTATGAAAAACCTTTGGGAAGCTCATGGGGTAAATCACTTGGTTGCCACTCCTTACCATCATCAAACAAATGGCATGGTGGAGAAGTTTAATGGAACTTTGGGGGCCATGATACGTAAATTCGTAAATGAGCACTCCAATGATTGGGACCTAGTATTGCAGCAGTTGCTCTTTGCCTACAGAGCTGTACCACATCCCAGTTTAGGGTTTTCCCCATTTGAACTTGTATATGGCCGTGAGGTTAAGGGGCCATTGCAGTTGGTGAAGCAGCAATGGGAGGGATTTACACCTTCTCCAGGAACTAACATTCTGGACTTTGTAACCAACCTACAAAACACCCTCCGAAACTCTTTAGCCCTTGCTAGAGAAAACTTACAGGATGCTCAAAAAGAGCAAAAAGCCTGGTATGATAAACATGCCAGAGAGCGTTCCTTCAAAGTAGGAGACCAGGTCATGGTCTTAAAGGCGCTCCAGGCCCATAAAATGGAAGCATCGTGGGAAGGGCCATTCGTGGTCCAGGAGCGCCTGGGAGCTGTTAATTATCTCATAGCATTCCCCACCTCCAACCGAAAGCCTAAGGTGTATCATATTAATTCTCTAAAGCCCTTTTATTCCAGAGAATTAAAGGTTTGTCAGTTTACAGCCCAGGGAGGAGACGACGCTGAGTGGCCTGAAGGTGTCTACTACGAAGGGAAATGTGCTGGTGGTGTGGAAGAGGTGAACCTCTCCATGACCCTTGGGCGTATGCAGCGACAGCAGATCCAGGAGCTGTGCACTAGCTACGCGCCAACGTTCTCAGCCACCCCAGGACTGACTGAACGGGCATACCACTCCATTGACACAGGTAATGCTCACCCAATTAGGGTCCAACCTTACCGGGTGTCTCCTCAAGCTAAAACTGCTATAGAACGGGAGATCCAGGATATGTTACAGATGGGTGTAATCCGCCCCTCTGAAAGTGCATGGGCATCTCCAGTGGTTCTAGTTCCCAAACCAGATGGGGAAATACGTTTTTGCGTGGACTACCGTAAGCTAAATGCTGTAACTCGCCCAGACAACTATCCCATGCCACGCACAGATGAACTATTAGAGAAACTGGGAAGGGCCCAGTTCATCTCTACCTTGGACTTAACCAAGGGGTACTGGCAGGTACCGCTAGATGAATCTGCCAAGGAAAGGTCAGCCTTCATCACACATCTCGGGCTGTATGAATTTAATGTACTCCCTTTCGGGCTGCGAAATGCACCCGCCACTTTCCAAAGACTTGTAGATGGTCT
The DNA here is from genome assembly GCF_965140295.1 of Lepidochelys olivacea. Classification (NCBI taxonomy): domain Eukaryota; kingdom Metazoa; phylum Chordata; order Testudines; family Cheloniidae; genus Lepidochelys; species Lepidochelys olivacea. The sequence goes on along the minus strand of NC_140421.1, from coordinate 49,238,826 downwards.
CCTAGCGGGATTAGGAGAATATGCAGTCGCCTACCTTGACGATGTGGCCATATTTTCGGATTCCTGGGCAGACCACCTGGAACATCTACAAAAAGTCCTTGAGCGCATAAGGGAGGCAGGACTAACTGTTAAGGCTAAGAAGTGTCAAATAGGCCTAAACAGAGTGACTTACCTTGGACACCAGGTGGGTCAAGGAACTATCAGCCCCCTACAGGCCAAAGTGGATGCTATCCAAAAGTGGCCTGTCCCAAAGTCAAAGAAACAGGTTCAATCCTTCTTAGGCTTGGCCGGTTATTACAGACGATTTGTACCGCACTACAGCCAAATCGCTGCCCCACTGACAGACCTAACCAAAAAGAAACAGCCAAATGCTGTTCAGTGGACCGGAAAGTGTCAGAAGGCCTTTAACAAGCTTAAAGCGACACTCATGTCTGACCCTGTACTAAGGGCCCCAGACTTTGACAAACCGTTCCTAGTAACCACAGATGCATCCGAGCGTGGTGTGGGAGCAGTTTTAATGCAGAAAGGACCTGATCAAGAATTCCACCCTGTAGTGTTTCTCAGCACAAAACTGTCTGAGAGGGAAAGCAACTGGTCAGTCACTGAAAAAGAATGTTATGCCATTGTCTACGCTCTGGAAAAGCTACGCCCATATGTTTGGGGACGGCGTTTCCACCTGCAAACCGACCATGCTGCACTAAAGTGGCTTCACACCGTCAAAGAAACTAACAAAAAACTTCTTCGGTGGAGTTTAGCTCTCCAAGATTTTGATTTCGACATCCAACACATCTCAGGAGCTTCTAACAAAGTGGCTGATGCACTCTCCCGTGAAAGTTTCCCAGAATCAACTGGTTAAAATCGTCCTTGAGATGTGGAAAATATTGTTAGTCTTTATGTACTTGGTAGTATATTTAGAGATGCATGTGTCTTATTAACTCTGTTTTCCTAGAGCTCCAGGAAGAAATCCCAGCCAGTGTTTCACCCTAGCTGAGATTTGGGGGGCGTGTCATAAATATAAAGGGAAGGGTAAACCCCTTTGAAATCCCTCCTGGCCAGGGGAAAGCTCCTCTCACCTGTAAAGGGTTAAGAAGCTAAAGGTAACCTCGCTGGCACCTGACCAAAATGACCAATGAGGAGACAAGATACTTTCAAAAGCTGGGAGGAGGGAGAGAAACAAAGGTTTTGTGTGTCTGTCTGTAGTCGTCTTGGCCGGGGACAGAACAGGAATGGAGTCTTAGAACTTTTAGTAAGTAATCTAGCTAGGTATGTGTTAGATTATGATTTCTTTAAATGGCTGAGAAAAGAATTGTGCTGAATAGAATAACTATTTCTGTCTGTGTATCTTTTTTGTAACTTAAGGTTTTGCCTAGAGGGGTTCTCTATGTTTTTGAATCTAATTACCCTGTAAGATATATACCATCCTGATTTTACAGGGGGGATTTCTTTATTTCTATTTACTTCTATTTTTTATTAAAAGTCTTCTTGTAAAACACTGAATGCTTTTTCATTGTTCTCAGATCCAAGGGTTTGGGTTTGTGGTCACCTATGCAAATTGGTGAGGCTTTTTATCCAACATTTCCCAGGAAAGGGGGGGTGCAAGTGTTGGGAGGATTGTTCATTGTTCTTAAGATCCAAGGGTCGGGGTCTGTAGTCACCTAGGCAAATTGGTGAGGCTTTTTACCAAACCTTGTCCAGGAAGTGGGGTGCAAGGTTTTGGGAAGTATTTTGGGGGGAAGGACGCGTCCAAACAGCTCTTCCCCAGTAACCAGTATTAGTTTGGTGGTGGTAGTGGCCATTCCAAGGATAACGGGGGTAATATTTTGTACCTTGGGGAAGTTTTGACCTAAGCTGGTAAAGATAAGCTTAGGAGGTTTTTCATGCAGGTCCCCACATCTGTACCCTAGAGTTCAGAGTGGGGGAGGAACCTTGACAAGGTGGTCTATTGGACTATAACTGGGGTTAATGAAAGAAAACCAAGCAAGGGAAGTGTAGGCTGAATATAGAGGAAAAGTGCTTTATGGTATGTATGGTCAGTTAGACTATGGGGCAGGTGGTAGTTTCATCTCTACAGTCATTTCAAAGTATTTTAGGAATATCATGTAGAAAACAACACTGCATTGGGTAATGGGTTAGACTAAATGTCTTAATCGGTCTTTTACATCTGACTTTTAGACTGAGTACCTTAGGCTAGAGACCATGCCTTTCTCTCTATTATGTAGCTCTGACAGTGTTTAACAAATAGTGAAGAATAGTAATTTCTATTATAGACTTTATTTGTAATAGATTTATTTCAGTCACTAAGGGCTATATACTACTCCATCTACAGATGCAACTTCCACAGATGCTCCAAAGTGTTTGTTTCATCAGAATATGGGTGTGTGGCTGACAATGTATAGAAGTTTCTCAGCTATCTCCAGTGAGGCAGAATTGGAGTTTCCACTTGATTTGACAGTCTAAATGCTTTCTCTGTCAAGAAAGTGGGTTGTGGCCTTCTACAATCCTCCTGCCCTCACTTCCCTAGTGTAAATCTGTGGGGTCTGCCTATCTCAGAACAACCGAATATCTTTACTTATCATGGAAGATTTTATTAGTAAGAGTTTGTGTTGATGTAACTGTATATACACTATTGCCCCTTTTGGAAACTAGCTCTGTTCAAATATTCATATATTTATGAACCAACTGAGCTGATGCATCTACTTTACTTCATCAGGCAGAAAGATTTTTCAGATCATATGGTTTTTTTTTTCCATATGCTACTGTAGATATAGGCAATGAAGAGTGCCACGTGGGAGTGTGCATTTCTATGCATGTACAGCAGAGTATTACAAATAGAACTGGGCAGATACCAGATGTCCTCTTTTGGGGAAATTCCATGAGGTTAAATATTTTTTTCCCATTCCAGAACAGAATGAAAACAAACATTTCAAAATTTTCTACAAAACAGGAGGGTTTTTTTGTTTTTTGTTGTTGTTTTGCGGGTTTTTTGATTTGGGGTTGTTTTTAAACATTTCATTTCAATAAAATCAAAATGTGGAGTCACAGGGAGAACCACAACAAGGGAGGGCTTGGCAACTTCTTTGAGGACAGATTAAGGGACATAGCAAAAAAGAAGGTTGTTTGCAGTTGCTACGTGAACAATGCTGAGTGTGGTTTGCAGCTGCTACGTGAACAATGCTGAGTGTGGAGTGCTTATTCTGGGCCCGAGAAATGAGCACTGACTGGTGGGATCACATCGTAATGCAGGCAGGGACTATGAGCAGTGGCTGCAGAACTTTCATATGCAAAAGGCCACATTCCTGGATCTGTGTGCTGAGCTCACTTCAGCCCTCTGGCACTTGGACACCAGAATGAGAGTGACACTGATAGTTGAGAAACAAGGGACAATTGCACTGTGGAATCTTGCAACACCAGATTACAAGTGGTCAGTGGGAAATCAGCTTGCAGCTGGAAAATCCACAGTGGGAACCATTGTCATGCAAGTGTGCAGGGCCATTAATCATCTCCTGCTGTGACTCTTGGCAATGTGCAGGACATAATGGTTAGATTTTCAGCAATGGCATTCCCAAACTGTGGTGGGGTGATAGGCCACAATAATACCTATTTTGTCACCAGCCTACTTTGTCACAGAGTACATCAACAGAAAAGGACTACTTTATTATGGTAATGCAAGCATGATGGATCACCAGGGATGCCTGCCCTTATCAATATTGGCTGGTCAGTGAAAGTGCATGACTCTCACATCTTTGAGAACACAGGGATGTTCAGAAAGCTACAAGCAGGCACTGGCTAGACTGGGGTGGTGTCTTGAAAAGATCCTGGCTTAATGTGTAGTTGGATCCCCCTGCTGTGTGTCCCCACCCCTCTTCTTTCTCCTCATTTTTTATTGCAGGGGTCTGTGTCTTTGGCTCCTCAGAGGTATCCATGGTGCCGGTGGGGTCTCTGCCGCAAATGGCATACAGCTCATTGTAAAAGTGGCAGGTCTGTGGCTTAGCACCAGATCATGCAGCACTGCTGCTGATCACTGTCCTGATCATCGCTGTCAATCTTTTTGTACATGTCCGTGTGTCTACAATTGGTCCGTTGATGTGTCTGCACAGCCTCTTCTCCCCACGGGCCCAGGAAATTCATTGCCTCCTGTCTACTCCAGGCAGGAGCACATCTAATGCGTGGAGCCAGTATGGTCGGTTGGGCAGTTACACACAATGAGTGAGAGATACTAGGTGTGCTCGCCAAGCTGGGCATTCAGGAAAAGGCATTTTAAAGGGGGGAGTTGTGGGGAGCAGCTTCTGGTCTCTGTGTCCCTTGGGCCTCTGTGACATTCACAATTGGGAGTGAGAGGTCATTGTGGGGCATTGTGAGACAGCTGCTGGACGACTGTTAGGATTTACATAAGTAATGCAGTGTCAACACAAGCACTGCATCCACCTCTGTAGGTTGACCATAGCGCCATCTTGTTCAGGGAGGCAATTTTCCTGTATCACTGTAACAGGGCGCTTATGTTGGCCAGAGACAAATTTGTGTGTAGACGCAAACCTTTGTTGATCAAACATTTTAGTGTAGACTAAGCCTTAGAATGTATTAAAAGTGGGTTTCCCCCACTGTTTTACTGTTGCCTAACATTTTCAATTTGTTTGATAGGGTTTTTGGAAAGGAATGAGAGGTATGGTTTGGGAATGTGGCATTTTTCTGGAGTCTTTCCATTTTTGTCTGCTTGCTGAAGTAAGTTATTACCTCTCCTTGTTTATTGAAGGCTGCTCGCTGAAGGAGTTAATTTATATGTGTATATTCTACTTCATGATTGTAAGTTTAATTATTATGACACTCAGAGCTTTGTGTGGCAATCTTTTGTAAATGTCAAATCTTGAAAAGCGGGGCAGGGAGGAGGTGAGTAATTTTATGGAGCTACTGCAAGAGCCTGACTTAATATTAACTGACCAGTTAAACCACTTATCAAGAAGTTAAAAGGGTACACATATTTAAAGTAATAAATAATAAGGTCTGAATCACTCATTTAACACTTCTGTTCCACTGTTTTCTTTTTTAGTATAGACTTTAATTCTGTCTGGCTTTTATCTTCTCTTTCACCTTTTCTTCCCTTTGAAATGGTATGGATTCTCTTTCAGCTAAGCCTGTTTTTATATCTTTTCCACTTTCTGGCAAATAAATTGAGAAACCTGTACAAGAATTATACATTACAGGTAACTTAAAATGTGATATTTAGGAAAATTGTGAAAGGTTTAAACACTTCTCATATTAAATCACATTCTTTTGTACTTTGAGGTCAAGGGGGAATGGTAAGCCCAGTTTAAAACTAATTCAGACTAAACATAATTTGACTGACCAGTGTCAGTGAGGTCAAACCATGTATTGATAGCATAAACACACATAAGTTACAATACAGTTCAAGAAAATCTTTCCTAACTCACTATAGACATAGCCTGAAAATCCTTTTTTTATTGCTCTTCATTTGTCCATATAAAATACTATATTAATTAAAACAACCTACCGTCAATATTGCCAACCCAATATGAGCTTTGAATTCCTATTTTTATTCTGCAAATCATGATTTTATTTATCCTGCACTTTTTCTCAATGAATCAAAATTCATCCAATCTTCAATTTTGTCTTTGGTTCATCTGCTACTTTGACCTTATCTATTGTATTTTCACATTCTAATGAATTTCCATGTAATTTATTTTATTAAATAAAATAAAACAATTAGTTCAGATAAGGAAATTGGATAATCACCCTCAGGAGTAGGCTTGACCTATCAAAGCTAAATTCAGCAAAATTAAAAGATGAACATTTATTAAAATAATCTTGGTATTTACATATCCATCTTCCTTTAGCTGCTCTTTAATCTTTTGCTCCTGAGAAATAAGTTTCAGTGCTTTTGAGGAATAGCAAAGTTAATGAAACTTTTCTCTGTCTGTGAAATTTATTTCCTACTTGTGTACAACAATAAAGATAATTTTTCTGAGCTAATGACACTTGGGGTATGTCTACACTATGAAATTAGGTCGATTTTATAGAACTCGACCTTTAGAAATTGATTTTATACAGTCGATTGTGTATGTCCCCACTAAGCGCATTAAGTCGGCGGAGTGTGTCCTCAATACCATGGCTAGCATTGACTCACGGAGCGGTGCACTGCGGGTAGCTATCCCACAGTTCCCGCAGTCTCCGCTGCCCATTGGAATTCTGGGTTAAGCTCCCAATGCCTCATAGGGGAAAAAACATTGTCGCGGGTGGTTTTGGGTACATGTCGTCAGTCTCCCCTTCCTTCCTCCATGAAAGCAACGATAGACAATTGTTTCGTGACTTTTTTCCTGGGTTACCCATGCAGATGCCATAGCACAGCAAGCATGGAGCCCACTCAGCTCACCGCTGCTGTTGTGAGCACTGTAAACACCTTGCACATTATCCTGCAGTATGTGCAGAACCTGGCTAAGAGACGCCAGCACAAGGACGATTGTGAGGAGACATGGACACAGATGTTCCTGAAAGCATGGGCTGTGGCAATTGGGACATCATGGCGGCAGTGGGGCTGGCTGATACAGTGGAACACTGATTCTGGGCCCAGCAAAGAAGCACGACTGGTGGGACTGCATAGTGTTGCAGGTGATGGGATGATTCACAGTGGCTGCGAAACTTTCGCATGCGTAAGGCCACTTTCCTTGAACTTCGTGAGTTGCTTTCCCCTCCCCTGAAGCACAGAAATACCAAGATGAGAGCTGCCCTTACAGTTGAGAAGCGAGTGGCGATAGCCCTGTGGAAGCTTGCAACTCCTGACTGCTACCAGTCAGTCAGGAATAAATTTGGAATGGGAAAATCTACTGTGGGAACTGCTGTGATCCAAGTAGGCAATGCAATCACTGACGTTCTGTTATCTAGGGTAGTGACTCTGGGAAATGTGCAGGTCATACTGGATGGCTTTGCTGCAATGGGTTTCCGTAACTGTGGTGGGGCGATAGACAGAATGCATATCCATATCTTGGCACCGGACCACCTTGCCAACCAGTACAAAAACCACAAGGGATACTTCTCAAAGGTGCTGCAAGCACTGGTGGATCCCAAGGGACATTTCACCAACATCAGCATGGGATGGCTGGGAAAGGTGCATGACACTCTCATCTTTAGGAACTCCGGGCTGTTCAAGCAGCTGCAAGAAGAGACTTACTTCCCATACCAGAAAATTACCATTGGGGATGTTGAAATGCCAATAGTTATCCTTGGGGACCCAGCCTACCCCTTGCTCCCATGGCTCTTGAAGCTGTACACAGGCAGCCTGGACAGTAGTAAGGAGAGTTCAACTATAGGGTGAGCAAGTGCAGAATGGTGGTAGAATGTGCCTTTGGACATTTAAAAGCACGCTGGTGCTGTTTGCTGACTAGGTTAGACCTCGGCACAACCAATATTCCCATTGTTATTGCTGCTTGCAGTATGCTCCATAATATCTGCAAAAGTAAGGGGGAGACATTTATGGAGGGATGGGAGGTTGAGGCAAATTGCCTGGTGGCCGATTTTGAGCAGCCAGACACCAGGGCAATTAGAAGAGCACAGCTAGATGCGCTGCGCATCAGAGAGGCTTTAAAAACCAATTTCATGACTGGCCAGGCTACGGTGTGACAGTTGTGTGTGTTTCTCTTTGCTGCAAACCCACCCCCTTTGTTCATTTTAATTCCATGTAAGCCAACCACCCTCCCCTCTTCAATCACAGCTGGCAAAGGAAATAAAGTAACTATTGTTTTGAAACCATGCATTCTTTCTTTATTAATTAAAAAAAACTGAGATAACTGACAAGGTAGTCCAGGTGGGGTGGGGTGGGGGAGGAGGGAAGGACAAAACCACATTGCTTATTGTAGCCCCACTACAAATCAAAACTGTTTGAATGACAGCCTTCTGTTGCTTGGGCCATCCTCTGGAGTGGAGAGGCTGGGTGCCCAGAGCCTCAAACCCCCACCACTCCCCCCACATTCTTGGGCGTCTGGGTGAGGAAGATATGGAACTTGGGGAGAAGGGCAGGCAGTTATACAGTGCATGCAGCGGGGGTCTGTGCTCTTGTTGGCTTTCCTGCAGCTTCACCAGATGCCTCATCATGTCCGTTTGCTCCCCCATTAGCCTCAGCATCGCCTCCTGCATCTTCTGATCATGCTCACCAAATGCTTTCCTTGCCTCTGTCACTGAATGCCTCCATGCATTCAGCTGTGCCCTATCAATGCGGGAGGATTGCATGAGCTCGGAAAACATGTCATCGCATGTGGTTTTTTTGCCTTCTAATCTGCGATAACCTGGGACGGAGATGATAGGGGGGCACAGAAACATTTGCACCTGCGGGGGAATAAAAAGGGAGTGTAAAATTGAAGATGTTACATTTCTGAGAACAAAAGGGACACTCTTTCACAGTGAATCAGGCAATTCACAGTAGACAGCACATGTGGTTTAGGTGCAAGGTCACATTTTGCCTTTTATATTGAGTGCCTGCCGGTATGGTGACACATCACACACGGCTGGGCAACAGAATTTGGTTTCCAGTCAGCCATGGTAAGCCAAAGGGTACGCGGGGTTGGCTTCTTACACCTTCAGACTGCAGCACCCTCCTTTCCCTTAGCAAGCAATGCCGGTTGGGTTTCACATTTAAAAGGAGGGGTTGCAGTTTTTGGGTGGATGTGCAGCACACACCTCCCCCCACCCCACTGCATGGCTATTCTCTGGGATGATCCCTTCACCCCTCCCCACACCGTGTGGCTATTCTCCAGGATGATCCCTTTTAGCCAACTGCAAACAGCCCAGCATGAACGGGGTCCTTTTACTGTTCCCTTACAAAAATTCCCCTATTTCAACCAGGTGACCATGAATGATATTACTCTCCTGCGGCTAACACAGAAAGATATAGACCAAATGTTGCTTGAATGCAACCAAAACCCAGGACCACTCGCTGCCATGCTTTGTGCTGCAGTGATTCCAGACTACTTGCTACTGGCTTGGCATGGTAAAGCGTCCTACTGTGGAGGATGAAATAAAGCAGCCCTCCCCAGAAACCTTCTGCAAAGGCTTTCAGAGTACCTCCAGGAGAGCTTCATGGAGATGTCCCTGGAGGATTCCTGCTCCATCCCCAGACACGTTAACACACTTTTCCAGTAGCTGTACTGGCTGCGAATGCATCCCAATTCTTTAGGGCAAATCAAACATTAAACACAATTGCTTTTAAATCCTATACCATAGTTACAAATGTGCATGCACCAGAGGTGCCTTCTCTGGCTTCAGGGTCGGGGATCCCGCCTTGGGACGGTATTGGCTCCAGGGTGATGAAAAGGTCCTGGCTGCTGGGGAGAACAGATTCTCCACTTGCCTGCTGCACATTCTCCTCCTCCTCCTCCTCCTCCTCTTCTTCATCCACAAAATCCTCCTGCTTGTTGTGTGAGACTCCCCCCTTGCAGGCGTCCATGGACAGTGGTGGGGTAGTGGTAGGGTCCCCCCCTAGAATGCTATGCAGCTGATCATAGAAGCGGCATGTATGGTGCTCTGACCCAGAGCAACCATTTGCCTCCTTTGTCTTTTGGTAGGCTTGACTGAGCTCCTTAACTTTCACGTGGCAGTGCTGTGTGACCCTGTTGTAGCCTCTCTCCACCATGACCTGTGTGATTTTGGCATATATATTAGTATTTCTTCTCTTTGATCGGAGTTTGGCCTACACAGATTCTTCTCCCCCTACAGCGATCAGATCCAGTGTCTCCCTTTCGGTCCATGCTGGAGCTCGTTTGCATGGACCTCTGCTACTGAGTTCGCCACGCTGATCAAACAGGAAATTAAATTCAAAATTTCCCGGGACTTTTCCTATGTACCTGGCTAGTGCATCACACTTCAAAGTGCTATCTAGAGCGGTCACATTGGAGCACTCTGGGATAGCTCCCGGAGGCCAATACCGTTGAATTGCGTCCGCACGACCCCAAATTCGACCCAGCAAGGTCGATTTTAGTGCTACTCCCCTCGCTGGGGAGGAGTACAGAAGTTGATTTTAAAAGCCCTTTAGGTCAACGGAATGGGGTTGGTTGTGTAGACACATTAATTTTAAAATTGACCTAATGCGGCTACATTCGACCTAACCCCATAGTGTAGACCAGGGCTTGGTAGACTTTAGTACCACAGAACTTTAGGATTTTCAATCCCAGGATCCTTGATTGAATTCCAGGGCAATACACCTCTGTTATTTTTATTTATAGTAGAAGTGAAGCTTACATAGCAAAATGTGATGCTAGTTGTCTAAGAACTATGGTAGCTTCCTTTTTGTTCCAGAGATAAATGCTTCTCAACTGCTCATTAAATACTGCACAATTTCTTGGTGTATAAGACATAGGGAAATATTTGTGAGGAACAAAGAGATGAAGAAAACTTCCCTGTTTCATGCTTCCTATTAAGAATAGTGTAATATACCAAGGTACCATATAACTGAAGTGAAATCTGATTATAATATAATAAAAATAACAATTATCACAATGCTTTGTATTAATACGATGTTCATCCCCGAATTTCTAAACACACTACAAAAGTTACTTTATTCCCATTTTACAGAAAGTAAATTAAGACTCAGAAGGTGAAATCCTTGTCCTAGTAAAGTTAATGAAAAACTCCCAGTGAAGTCAGGGTTTCACCCAATGAGTTTAAGTGATTTACACAAGTCAGTAACAAAGATGGGGACAGAAGTCAAGTCTCCCAACTTCTGGCTGCCTAGCTCTTACCACTAGAAAATACTTCCTCTGCGGTGAATAGAAAACTTTCAACAGTCTGTCAGATGAAAATATCCCTCTGAGATGTCTTTAGGTCTTATAGCCCTAAAAAGAGAGAGAGGAAAAGATTTATCATTTGGTGCAGCTAAAATATGGGCATCATAAGATTTGAATGCAGTGTTGTTTATTTCACTGTTGTTAGTTTAAAATGACAGCCCATTTTTAAGTTTTTCCCACATCTGAAAATACTGATCAGCATAGGAAAAAAAAACATTTCCTTATGGATGGAACCAGACAAATTAGATTGGAGACCTTTACAGATATTAATACTTAGCTAAGCAGCATAATGGAATTGCTTTAATCATTTCTATGCCACAGGGCCCAAAATGTCACCTTCTGAGTAAAGATGAACAAACCTTGCTCTTTTGGTTCATGGTTTGTTTAAGATCCAGTCAACTAATCCCACCTCTCCTTCCATATTTAGTATAGGCTTTTTCCAATAAACAGTTTTTGGTTCCTCGCTTCTGCTGTCAGTGTCTATTCAATCTTTGCTGTCTCAACGTGAACAGCATCATAGGATCCTTTTGTGATCTGCTACTTTCACACCTGGCTTGGTGGGATGCAATAGCACATGTGAAACCCTTTTCTGGCTGCACACGGTGGAAACACATTTTATTGAGAGTAAGTGAAGAATATAGGCACAGGTGGTCAGGTTGCCAGTAAGACTGCTGGGACCACTGCCTGGGCTAGCAGGAAATGGAGACCACTCTAAAAAGGGTGAGAAGGCATGTGTAAAATGTTGAATTTTAAGGCTGCGTTGTCATGATGACAAGCCATGGCTCAGATTGAAGTATCAAACAAAAGTTGTTTCTATTTCAGTTTGGTGGTTGGTTTTGTTGCATCCTGTGGGATAAATTCACTGCTGGCATAGGTTGACTTCAGTGGGAGTTGCAGGTGCTCAGTTATTCTAAAAATCATGCCATGTTGGCTCTGGCACACGTGAGATCAAGCTGTAATTTGGGTTACATGTTATAGAATGGATTCACTTTTAAACAACACCCACAGCTCCTAGAATGTCTGTCTCTACACTCTGGAATTAACTCCCAGAAAAATAAGACAAAAACACCACATCATCTGTGTGCACAAAATGATCACACTATATCTGACCTCAAAGTTCTCGTAATGAAATAACTGCTTGATGCTCCAGAACTAGTCTGTTTGTTGTCCCTACTGCTAGTGCTTACATTAGATCTATTATTTGCTGACAGGACCTGCTGCCATTCCCAAACAGAAATTCCTTGCCTGTTTCCTCAGTCATCACAGCCTGCTGCTGGCCAGATACAGCAGGCATTGTCTGTCGCTACTTGACTGTAGCTATGCTTTCCTCTCGATACAGGGGATATCATATTAGGAGGATCAAGTGGGCATACCTAGCAGATCAATTTCCTACAATGGCAGGGGTCTAAAAGTTTTGGTGGACCTAGTCCTTCCTTTCTTTTATGTTTTAGTGCAGTGACAAACAGGACTTTTCACAGTACAGGAACAAAGAAGAGTTTCAAGGAGCGGGGTGTCCAGTTGGAGGGGAGCTTGCAAGTAAAGAACTAAGCCATCAAATTTTGTCTGCCACAGAAAACCACTTTTAAAGGCGAAAGAGAAGAACAGAGTAACGCCACCAGTGAATTTCCTAAGGCCTGGCTCATATTGAGTGCCGAAGCCTGCAGCCTGATGAAAGTACAGTAGTCTAATAGAAAATGAGAGCAGCTTTTATAAAGGCTTTCCTTTAGTGTTGCATTTTAAAAGTCTAATTTTAAGTATTTAGACAGTATATCAGAGGGGAAGGGAAAAAGATACATAGTGATGTGTGCCTTTCTTTTATTACTATGAATGAATATATCCCTCTTTTGGCATTTGACGAAACTGTCAGGGATCCAGAGGCTAAACTGAGGACTAGTCTATGCTGCGCACTACATTGGGGCAGCTGCACCGCTGTAGCATGTCTGGTGAAGACACACTATGCCAACAGGACAGCATTTTCCCATCAGCATAATTACTCCACCTAAATGAGAGGTGGAAACTGTGTCCTCCCGCCGACATAGCACGATATAGATATCGCTTTAAGTCAATGTAATTTATGTCTCTCAGAGGGGTGGCTTTTTCACACCCTGGAGCAACATAAGTTACATCAACTTCAGCGGTAGTGTAGATAAGTCCTGAGACACTCAATAGCCAAAAGAGGTTACTTATTTTGTGTGTGCTTACAAGTCTTTGCTTAAAGATAGAGGTGATGAAAAGAGACACCAGAGGAAAATAAGGACTGGCCAATATTCAAATATGAATGCACAACACTACACAATAGAAGGGAAGGGAATGGGAAAACTAAGTGCACCTTCATTTTGATAATGCTGAAATTCATTTAGTGCTTAAAGATGCTCTAACCTGGATTCTTCATACTGAATGTTTGAGTTTAACAGGAGATTTTAGCTCAGGTGAGGAAATGTCCTAGTGTCCAGTAGAGCTGTTCAACTAGTTTATTAGTAGTAATAGCACTTTCAGTTTCTGGTATTTCTTCAACAAATAATTATTTCCAACAAAAAATTTCCAATTATCATCCAGCTTTAATAATGTGTTTGGGTAGATTAAATTACACTATGGGCCAAATTCTCAGGTAGTTTAAATTGAAAAGGGATAGGACAGAAGAGCTCTCTCCAGCTAAGGAAGTAATTTAACTTGATACTTAGAATCGCGGTGAATGCAATACTAAAATAAATGATTGATTAAAATAGATAAGTGTCTTGGCCAACTATATGTTATAGTTGAGCTACAAAAAGAACTCCTTTAATTCCCTTGGTATTATAAAACAGATGCAATCCAACTATTCAAGTGAACTCTTTCTAGTCCCAAGGCAAAATATTACATTACCATCAGGTTATGCATTCGTATGATGACTTGATGAGTTTTTAAATGGCTCTGTTCACCAGTGATGGCCTCCTTCTGAGGTTTTTGTCTGCTCACTGTTGTCATAGGTACTGCTAACATCTCTGAAATCTGCATGATATATCGTATGTGCTGCATCTCTAGGTATTGTAAAGTGGGTGCGTTTTTAAAGCATAATAATCCATGCCATGTGTGAATAGTTGGTAAGCTCAAGAGCTAAGTATGGCAATTTATCTTGACTAAAGAATTAAATGAGTTGATAATAGTATTTTATATAATAAAAATATATAAACACAATTTGTAAAGTTTCACATTTACCATGGTCCTTTCAGATCATTTTGAGGCATGTTGGTAAAGCATTGTGGGGTAATTTAGCCTATGCCCTATGCTGTGCCTGTTATGTAATTCTGTTCACTTATACACCACCTATTCTTCTCTGAAGATTTCAGAGTACTTTACAAACATTAATCAGTTGACACCACACAGTTGTAACCCTTCTGCCCGTCAGAGTTGGCAGCAACAAGGGCCGGGTTCAATATCTAGGGGTTCCATTCCAATAACACAATGCAAACCGGCTCGAGCCCCCACCCAGTGACCTGGGACCAATATATACCACCCCCGCTGGGCGCCTCCAAGAGGCAATACTTCCCCTCTCGCAAGCACATAGTCTGAGTGTAGCAAAAGTCTTTTAATAACAGAGAGAAACAATGTGGCATTATGTTGGGGAAACACCACCAACAGGATTCATAACACAACCCATGAGCAAAAACAACCCCACCCCAGGCAAATTGGGGCATGCCCTTTTCCCTTTGGTTCTTGAGTCCAGCAACCCCAAATCACCCAAAGTCCCAAAAGTCCAATGCCCCAAAAGTCTCTGTCCCTGGTCAGGGCAGCCCCAGAGTTCGAAAGTTTATCGGCGGAGCTTTACCTCCCAATCTGGGTGGAAATGGGACAGGGGTAAGAGGCACCTTACGTGATCTGAAGCTGACCGCCCCATAGCTCCATAGCGGCGCTCCGCTCCGCTCCGCTCCGCCAGCCGCCCCACGAACTCCTTCGCTCAGCTGCGCTCCGCTCCGCCAGCCGCCCCACGAACTCCTTCGCTCAGCTGCGCTCCGCTCCGCCAGCCGCCCCACGAACTCCTTCACTCAGCTCCACGGCCCACAAGCAGCTCCTGCCATCCACACACTGCTCCGCGTCGAACTGCTTCACCAGCCGTCCCGCAAATTGCTCCACAATATATCTTCAGGCTCCCCCACTACTTAACACAACACTCAGTGATTTCAGCTCTTAGGTGAATTCAGCTTATAGTAGGGGAGCCCCAGTGCTGGTGCACTGTCAGCCCAAAGTGAGCTCAGCAGCCTATAACTAGACTTCTAATGAAATCAAAATTAGCTCTGATATTCCACAGTGGAGAGAGGAGGAAGTGCAATCAGCATGTAAGGCCCTCACCAAGGGGCCCATGCCACCAAGTATTAATACTTGTCCCCAGCCTCTCTCCATTCACACAGTTTTGGAACCCATGACCCTTGCCTAGCGAGTGCTACTTAGTTGATGGTGAATCCCTCCATCATAACAAAAGGCCACGTACAGTTCCAAGCACAGTTCCCATAATCAGGGTAATAGCAATTTATTCTTCCTGCCCCAATAACAGAGACACTGGGGATCCCACAGCAGCCAAAGTGACCATTTGGGCAGCTATGGTCTCATTCTAGGTGTGGTGGGTGTGCCTATGCAAATGAGATCGGCCCCTGAAGTTCTTTTCCACAACTTGCCACACCTCACCACCAGATGTCAGGGTGGAGCTCATCCTGACACTGCTTACATCCTCCCCCCAGCCGAGACTTTGTCGTCCCGACAAATCACACTCCCTTTATACCAACTCATTGGTTTCCTCCAAAGGGCCTCAGGAAGCCCACTTTAGCTTCCACAAGCCTGTGTGCTAAATGTATTGGCTCCTCACTAGTCACCCCAGGTGCATCATAAGTTAACCGTTTCACTGGTCTTATCACCCTGTCTCGTCTATTGAGAATCTCTGTTGCCGAAGTAAGGGGAACATCCTCTTGAGTGACGGATAGAGAGGCTTCCCTGGAGGGTCCCTCGGCTACTGGCGTAGGCCCCTGCACTCCTAGTTCTAACGCTGGAGGGTCCAAGGTGCCCAGGACATCCTCTACCTGTCTGTCCCCATTGTCCAATAACCTGTGTTTGTCATCACAGGGGGGTCTCATCAGCAGCACCGGGGTATCAGAAAGGGGCCTAAATAGTTCCGCCAATGGGTTTAGGGCGGAAAAGGGAGAACTCTCGTTTGGTTCAGCTGATCGAGACTGAAATCTTGTCTCCATCCCAGGATACACCAGGGTTGTGTCTTCCTCCTCAGACTCACTCTCAGATGTGCAGAATAGGGGTAAGTTAGCTGCAGGGGGCCCACTGTCTGTGTTGGATGGCGGCTTTGGTCTAGCACCTCTGTTCTGCCCGGCGGCCCTGCCGTGGCCCATCTCACAAGGGGTGCTTACCAATTCCCCCACAGGGAGCAAAAGGTTTCTATGCACCGTCTTTATTTGCCCTGGACCGTCTTCAGGTTTGATCTTGTAGACCGGCAGATCTCCCAGCTTTTCCATCACCAGGTAAGGTATTGCCTTCCATCTGTCAGCTATCTTGTGTTTGCCAGCAATACCCAAATTTCGCAGCAGGACTCTGTCCCCCGGCTGGAGCTCCTGCGAACGCACTCTAGCATCATATCGATGTTTGTTGCGGTCTGCGTTCTTCCGAGCCGCAGCGGTAGCTAAGCGATAAGCATCCCGCAGCTTTTCTCTTAGTCGGGATACATATTGCTGATGAGTTTCATAGCTATCTCCATCCTCTGATACACCAAAGCACAAGTCTATGGGTAATCTTGGTTCTCGCCCAAACATCAAGAGATATGGGGTGACTCCCGTAGCATCGTTCTTTGTGGCATTGTAGGCATGCACCAGAAATGCGACATGCTGGCTCCAGGTTGCCTTCTGCTCTGGTCGCAAAGTTCCCAACATATCTAATAGGGTTCGATTGAACCTCTCTGGCTGAGGATCACCTTGGGGGTGATAAGGCGTTGTCCTAGACTTTTTAATTCCTGCTATCTTCAGCACCTCCTTCAGAAGGTGACTCTCAAAATCCCGCCCCTGATCAGAGTGTATCCGAGCCGGGAATCCATAGACTGAGAAATATTTGTCCCACAATACTCGAGCAACGGTGGTGGCCCTCTGATCACGTGTGGGATATGCTTGTGCATACCGTGTAAAATGGTCAGTCACTACTAGAATGTTTCCAACATTCCTCTTGTCTACCTCTACAGACAAGAAATCAATGCATACCAACTCCAAAGGTTTGTTGCTGGTGATGTTCTTGAGATATGCAGCCCTCGTGGGCAGAGTTTTCCTTTGAACACATCGAGCGCAAGTCTCACATTTCCTGCGAACATCTTCAGCCATTCGGGGCCAATAGAACCTACTACGAATAAGTTCCAGGGTCCTCTCCATCCCTAAATGCCCAAAGTCATCATGCAGGGCCCTCATGGCCAGGGCTCTGTACTTTTTTGGCAGTACTAGTTGTGCTCGTTGTTTTTGTAAAGGGTCAGTGGTCATTCGGTGTAGCACTCCCTGAATCAGTTTTAGTTTGGTCCATTCTCTCAATAGTAGTTTACCCTCCGGGTTAGGTGGGACAACCGCAGTTGGGCTTCGCCCCTCCCTTTTGGCAAGTAGTGTATCACGAATGTCAATATCTTGCCGCTGGGCTTCTTGCCAGTCAGCCGCATTGAGCATGGGCAAAGGAGATTGGTCTAATGCAATATAGTTCACCGAAGCAGAAGGCATGCATTCAGGGGGCAGGCCCAAAGCTTCTGCAACACATCCCTGAAAGTCTTCACGGGCCTCTGGCTCTCGGCGACTCACACTGCAAATAGCTCTCACTCCATCTGTGGGTATCACAGCAACTTCTGGAGCCTGCGGACGCCTGGACAATGCATCTGCATCTACATTGCTTCTCCCTGATCGGTACTGAATGCTGAACTCATAGCTAGCCAAGGCGGCCACCCATCTCTGCCCTGTAGCATCCAGCTTAGCACTTGTTAACACATAAGTCAGTGGATTGTTGTCTGTCCACACCTGGAACTGAGCACCATACAAGTAGTCTCGAAATTTCTCAGTGATGGCCCATTTCAAGGCCAAAAACTCCAGCTTGTGGGTGGGATAGCGAGTTTCACTATCAGACAATCCTCGGCTGGCAAAGGCTACAGGTTTACATTTGCCTTCCACTTCCTGGTACAGGACTGCTCCCAGACCCTCCAAACTGGCATCAGTATGCAGGATAAATGGTTTGCTTGGGTCAGCAAAAACTAGGACTGGAGCATGAGTTAGGCAAGTAATGATTTCTTGAAAAGCCCTTTCACATCTCTCATCCCACCGTGGCCCAAATGGTGCAAAGGGGCCATTGTGTCTCTGCACAGGAGGCTTTGGGGACCTCCCCTTATTCTTGGACTTAGATTTGTTCTTGCTGAACTGATGTCCCCTGGTAAGATCATTCAGAGGCTTTACAATCGTAGCATAGTTTTTCACAAATCTGCGGTAGTAGCCACTAAATCCAAGGAAGGTCTTGAGTTCTCTGTAGTTACTTGGACGTGGCCATGTAGTGAGTGCTTCTATTTTATCAGGATCAGTACTCACACCTTCTTGGGACACAATGTGACCCACATACTTCACTGAGGTTCTGCAGAACTGGCATTTGTCAATTGAAAGCTTCAGACCATAATCCTCCAACCTATCAAGCACTTTAAGAAGTCTTTCTTCATGCTCCTCTAAGGTTCTTCCAAACACAATCAGGTCATCCAAATAAACTAACACTTGCAGTAAATTCATGTCTCCCACAACTTTCTCCATGAGACGTTGAAAGGTGGCAGGTGCTCCAGAAATCCCTTGGGGCATGCGTTCAAACTCATAAAACCCTAATGGGCAGATGAAGGCTGTCTTCTCCTTATCTTCTTCTCCCAGAGGGATCTGGTAGTATCCACTTCGAAGATCCAACACAGAGAACCACTGGCTTCCCAGCAAACAGTCTAAGGCGTCTTGCACTCGAGGCATAGTGTACTGGTCGACCACAGTACGGCTGTTTAGGGTGCGGTAGTCAATACACATCCGGATTTTCCCATTCTTTTTGCGGACTACCACAATGGGTGAGGCGTATGGGCTGCGGGACTCTGTAATGATGCCATTCGCAGCCAGCTCCTGAAGATGATGTCGCACATCTTCCATCTCAGAGAGAGCAATCTTCCTAGATCTCTCCCTGAAAGGTCGAGAGTCATGTAGTCTGATATTGTGCTCTACTCCTTTTGCACATCCCACATCCCACTCATGCAGTGAGAACACCTTGGATCTTTCACAAAGTTTCTTCCTCAGGCGATCTTTCCAGTCCTCGGACACTGGTGAATCTCCAAAGTCAAACTTTGCTAGGTCTATTGCCGAAACTGGAGTTTCATACTGGGTTTTACAATCGACTCAGGCTCAAAGAGGTCTGCTATCTTTTGTCCTTGCTTCACAAAAATATCACGACTCGTTTCATTAGCAATCAATATAGTCACCCTTTCCTGGGCTTCAGCAGGTAGGGTTATGACTCCACTGGGGACCAGCACTCCTTCAGGGAGCTCTCCTCCCATCGGCTGCTCTATCATTGCTAACGTCCCTTTACTGCCTTTCAGACAGGTACTCATGACAAGCACTTCTTGCTCCGTCCTTGCAGGCACTACTAAGGGGGTTGTGCCCGCGTACTTCAGTGCCCCAAGCGGTAGCTCAGATGTGTCCCTTTTAGCGCTCTCAATTTTCCTATAGGCTTCAGCACAAAGCGTATGGATCATCAGGGTATTCAGGTACTGGTCCCCAGCCCGCCTTCTGCAGTAATCCGCGAGTACCTTGAAGAGACTGGAGTTGGTCCCTATCAGCACAGACACATCAGAAGTCCCTTTAGGGTCAGGGCATATTAAGGCAGCTGTGTCTACCTCTTCTCTTACCCCAGCAACCTCCTCTGGGAATTCCAGGTGCACTATGACATACCCTTGATAGGGGTATTCATCCATGCTGAGGCCACATAGGCCAAGGCCAGTCAGTGGCTGTATAGGCAGGTGCCTAAGCATCTGTTGGTAGAATGACTGAAATATAATAGTCACTTGAGATCCAGTGTCAAGCACTGCTTTACACTCCACCCCTTCGATCCTCACCATGACCTCTGCTCGAGGCCCTATCAGTCCTGCAGGGATCCCAGCTGGACAGTCTTTTCTGGGGGAATCTTCAAATCCTGCAGACCTGGGGGGTCCCCGTCCCCAGACCCTCTGGCAGCTACCGGATCTCTCCCAACTGATCCTCAGCTTTCCATACACTAAGGAGGGGTTTTCTTCATTACGGCACTTGGCAGCACTGTGTCCATCCTGACCACATCGGTAGCAGAAGAATTGACCTTTCCCCCTTCGCCTGGGGGGGATGGTGGCTCTAAGTGCGGGCTTCTCAATCGCCACAGTTTGAGGCTTCTTATTCCTAGAAGTCTTAACTCGGTCAACGGTACTTTGCAGCTCAGCTATCCGTTCCGTCAGGACCTGCATTTGTTGGGCAAGTTCCTCTCTGGTGCTCACCATCAGTACACTGGCCATTTGCAGTGGTGTTGTGCTGGCTGGCTCCGATGTTTGGGCTTCCCAAAACTCACTGGCAGCCTGCCTTTCTTCCTCCTCTCGGACCTCTTTTATCAGCTGGGAGTAACTTGGGGGATGTTCCCGTCGTTCTCTTAGCCGGAGATGAAGTAGAATCGGGTTCTGATACTGAGTTCCTCTTACAATTTGAGCCAGTCTGGTCTGATCCATCTGCTCAGCAGTCACTGCTCCCCTCATGACAGCTCTCTGAAGCAGTCTCTCCAGTCTCTGTATGTAGGCTGAAGCCTTCTCGCCCTTTTGTTGTCGGGAATTAAGGAACTTACAGTAGCTGTCTTCAGGGCCCTCTACGCTCCCAAAGTTGTGTTCAAGGGCCTCTAGGCAGTCCTTCACACTGACCCCAGGGTCAATGAGCTTCAGGGTGCGAATCACATCTAATGCTGGGCCGCCAAGGCTCTCTATAAGGCATCTT
The DNA here is from genome assembly GCF_965140295.1 of Lepidochelys olivacea. Taxonomy (NCBI): domain Eukaryota; kingdom Metazoa; phylum Chordata; order Testudines; family Cheloniidae; genus Lepidochelys; species Lepidochelys olivacea. Next base: position 49,218,035 of record NC_140421.1, on the reverse strand, counting down.
CGCTTTTCTGCATCTGGTACGGCCCACTCTTGCAGCATTTCAGTGGTATGCTCTAACCAGGGTTCAAACTCCTCCTCCCCAGCAAATAATCTTAACTTACGACAAGAGTCTGACTCAGCATGGGGAAGCACAACCTTTTCCAATATTTGCCCCAGAGCTTTTGTCCAATCATCAGCCGAGGCTGCAGCCTCTGAGCTAGAAGCTGCTGAGCCAGGGCCCAACAAACCTGACATATTAGCCATTATACAAACAGTAATTTCCTCAAAATATAAGCACAAACAAAAAAAAATATAAATTGTTTCCCAATGTAGTGGATCACTCAACAGGTGCTTGCGAGGGGTACTGACCCAGGCGATCCCGGACGAGCCCCCAAAAATGTAACCCTTCTGCCCGTCAGAGTTGGCAGCAACAAGGGCCGGGTTCAATATCTAGGGGTTCCATTCCAATAACACAATGCAAACCGGCTCGAGCCCCCACCCAGTGACCTGGGACCAATATATACCACCCCCGCTGGGCGCCTCCAAGAGGCAATACTTCCCCTCTCGCAAGCACATAGTCTGAGTGTAGCAAAAGTCTTTTAATAACAGAGAGAAACAATGTGGCATTATGTTGGGGAAACACCACCAACAGGATTCATAACACAACCCATGAGCAAAAACAACCCCACCCCAGGCAAATTGGGGCATGCCCTTTTCCCTTTGGTTCTTGAGTCCAGCAACCCCAAATCACCCAAAGTCCCAAAAGTCCAATGCCCCAAAAGTCTCTGTCCCTGGTCAGGGCAGCCCCAGAGTTCGAAAGTTTATCGGCGGAGCTTTACCTCCCAATCTGGGTGGAAATGGGACAGGGGTAAGAGGCACCTTACGTGATCTGAAGCTGACCGCCCCATAGCTCCATAGCGGCGCTCCGCTCCGCTCCGCTCCGCCAGCCGCCCCACGAACTCCTTCGCTCAGCTGCGCTCCGCTCCGCCAGCCGCCCCACGAACTCCTTCGCTCAGCTGCGCTCCGCTCCGCCAGCCGCCCCACGAACTCCTTCACTCAGCTCCACGGCCCACAAGCAGCTCCTGCCATCCACACACTGCTCCGCGTCGAACTGCTTCACCAGCCGTCCCGCAAATTGCTCCACAATATATCTTCAGGCTCCCCCACTACTTAACACAACACTCAGTGATTTCAGCTCTTAGGTGAATTCAGCTTATAGTAGGGGAGCCCCAGTGCTGGTGCACTGTCAGCCCAAAGTGAGCTCAGCAGCCTATAACTAGACTTCTAATGAAATCAAAATTAGCTCTGATATTCCACAGTGGAGAGAGGAGGAAGTGCAATCAGCATGTAAGGCCCTCACCAAGGGGCCCATGCCACCAAGTATTAATACTTGTCCCCAGCCTCTCTCCATTCACACAGTTTTGGAACCCATGACCCTTGCCTAGCGAGTGCTACTTAGTTGATGGTGAATCCCTCCATCATAACAAAAGGCCACGTACAGTTCCAAGCACAGTTCCCATAATCAGGGTAATAGCAATTTATTCTTCCTGCCCCAATAACAGAGACACTGGGGATCCCACAGCAGCCAAAGTGACCATTTGGGCAGCTATGGTCTCATTCTAGGTGTGGTGGGTGTGCCTATGCAAATGAGATCGGCCCCTGAAGTTCTTTTCCACAACTTGCCACACCTCACCACCAGATGTCAGGGTGGAGCTCATCCTGACACTGCTTACACAATATTATATTGATGTCTCCATTTTGCTGGTAGGGAAACAAAGGTACAAACAGATCTAGGCCTAAAATTTCAGAAATGGCCACTGATTTTTGGGTGCCTCAGTTTTTATGTGTTCAAAATATTTTTGACCTGATTTTTTTTCAGAGATGCTGAGCACCAGCACTTCTTACTGACATCAACTGGACTCTGAGCACTTCTAAATATGAGGCGCACATTGTATAAAGTTGAAAATCTCAAAAACATGAGCACCCAAAATCAGAGGCCACTCCTGAAAATGTTAGTCATGTAACTTGCTTAAGGTTATGCAGAAGATGAGTGACAGAGCTGGGCAAGTGAGTTTCATAGTCAGTAACAGAACCCAAGAGTCCTGAGTCTCCCAGTACACTGATCTTACCACTAGATAACATTGACTCCCCACTATCTGGTAGAAAAATTGGGGACTTAACAGCCTGCAGAACTGCCAATCTGGCCTCTCAATCACACTACATTCACTGACAAAATTCAAAGTGGAAAAGGGTCGTAGAAGTCATGGACAAGATGAATGGCTGGGATCGTTGGCTCCATTAAAAAGACTGTCACCCTCCTTTACGAGGAATGCACTGAACTTATTGCTCTTCCCTTGAAGTAGCTCTTCTTTAAAGTTCACCTTTAGTTTTTGATAGGAATCGTGGCACTGGGCGGAAAGGAAAGAATAATAAAAGAATATGTGGTTGCTAAAGATAAACACCTTAATGTTTTATGTCTCCTTCAATGTGTGGCCTTTCTTTCCAAGTCAGTTTCCCTGCAGCAGGATAAAACATGAATTAAGAAGTTCAGATTGCAATATCAGAAGGGAAACTGCTGCAATAGCATGGTATGCTAGTACTTCATGTAAAATTGTAATCACCCTGTAGACTGATACAGGAAGTAAAGTTATAGCAAAAAACTCTATGAGGAAGAAGAATAATGGCCTTCTCAGAAGATTTGTTAAAAGTTACAGTCAGTAAAGTAAAACAACAATTACTAGTGGAAAATACACTGAAGGGCATAGAATCATAAAGGGAAGGGACCTTGATAGGTCAACTAGTCCAGTCCCTTGCACTGAAGCACGACAAAGTATTATCTAGGTCATCCTTGATAGGTGTTCATCTAACTGTTCTTAAAAACCTCTAATGACAGAGATTCCACAATATTCCAAGGTAATTTGTTCCAGTGTTTAACTACTCTTACAGTTAAGAATCTTTTGCTAATGTCAGGTTTCAGAGTAACAGCCGTGTTAGTCTGTATTCGCAAAAAGAAAAGGAGGACTTGTGGCACCTTAGAGACTAACCAATTTATTAGAGCATAAGCTTTCGTGAGCTACAGCTCACTTCCTCAGATGCATATCGTGGAAACTGCAGCAGGCTTTATATATACACAGAGAATATGAAACAATACCTATTCCCACCCCACTGTCCTGCTGGTAATAGCTTATCTAAAGTGATTTCCAGCACAAATCCAGGTTTTCTCACCCTCCACCCCCCCACACAAATTCACTCTCCTGCTGGTGATAGCCCATCCAAAGTGACAACTCTTTACACAATGTGCATGACAATCAAGCTGGGCTATTTCCTGCATAAATCCAGGTTCTCACATCCCCCCCACCCCCATACACACACAAACTCACTCTCCTGCTGGTAATAGCTCATCCAAACTGACCACTCTTCAAGTTAAAATCCAAGTTAAACCAGAACATCTGGGGAGGGGGGGTAGGAAAAAACAAGAGGAAACAGGCTACCTTGCATAATGACTTAGCCACTCCAAGTCTCTATTTAAGCCTAAATTAATAGTATCCAATTTGCAAATGAATTCCAATTCAGCAGTTTCTCGCTGGAGTCTGGATTTGTAGTTTTTTTGTTTTAAGATAGCGACCTTCATGTCTGTGATTGCGTGACCAGAGAGATTGAAGTGTTCTCCGACTGGTTTATGAATGTTATAATTCTTGACATCTGATTTGTGTCCATTTATTCTTTTACGTAGAGACTGTCCAGTTTGACCAATGTACATGGCAGAGGGGCATTGCTGGCACATGATGGCATATATCACATTGGTGGATGTGCAGGTGAACGAGCCTCTGATAGTGTGGCTGATGTTATTAGGCCCTGTGATGGTGTCCCCTGAATAGATATGTGGGCACAGTTGGCAACGGGCTTTGTTGCAAGGATAAGTTCCTGGGTTAGTGGTTCTGTTGTGTGGTATGTGGTTGTTGGTGAGTATTTGCTTCAGGTTGCGGGGCTGTCTGTAGGCAAGGACTGGCCTGTCTCCCAAGATTTGTGAGAGTGTTGGGTCATCCTTTAGGATAGGTTGTAGATCCTTAATAATGCGTTGGAGGGGTTTTAGTTGGGGGCTGAAGGTGACGGCTAGTGGCGTTCTGTTATTTTCTTTGTTAGGCCTGTCCTGTAGTAGGTAACTTCTGGGAACTCTTCTGGCTCTATCAATCTGTTTCTTTACTTCTGCAGGTGGGTATTGTAGTTGTAAGAAAGCTTGACAGAGATCTTGTAGGTGTTTGTCTCTGTCTGAGGGGTTGGAGCAAATGCGGTTGTATCGCAGAGCTTGGCTGTAGACGATGGATCGTGTGGTGTGGTCAGGGTGAAAGCTGGAGGCATGCAGGTAGGAATAGCGGTCAGTAGGTTTCCGGTATAGGGTGGTGTTTATGTGACCATTGTTTATTAGCACTGTAGTGTCCAGGAAGTGGATCTCTTGTGTGGACTGGACCAGGCTGAGGTTGGTGGTGGGATGGAAATTGTTGAAATCATGGTGGAATTCCTCAAGGGCTTCTTTTCCATGGGTCCAGATGATGAAGATGTCATCAATATAGCGCAAGTAGAGTAGGGGCTTTAGGGGACGAGAGCTGAGGAAGCGTTGTTCTAAATCAGCCATAAAAATGTTGGCATACTGTGGGGCCATGCGGGTACCCATAGCAGTGCCGCTGATCTGAAGGTATACATTGTCCCCAAATGTGAAATAGTTATGGGTAAGGACAAAGTCACAAAGTTCAGCCACCAGGTTAGCCGTGACATTATCGGGGATAGTGTTCTTGACGGCTTGTAGTCCATCTTTGTGTGGAATGTTGGTGTAGAGGGCTTCTACATCCATAGTGGCCAGGATGGTGTTATCAGGAAGATCACCGATGGATTGTAGTTTCCTCAGGAAGTCAGTGGTGTCTCGAAGGTAGCTGGGAGTGCTGGTAGCGTAGGGCCTGAGGAGGGAGTCTACATAGCCAGACAATCCTGCTGTCAGGGTGCCAATGCCTGAGATGATGGGGCGCCCAGGATTTCCAGGTTTATGGATCTTGGGTAGTAGATAGAATATCCCAGGTCGGGGTTCCAGGGGTGTGTCTGTGCGGATTTGATCTTGTGCTTTTTCAGGAAGTTTCTTGAGCAAATGCTGTAGTTGCTTTTGGTAACTCTCAGTGGGATCAGAGGGTAATGGCTTGTAGAAACTCGTGTTGGAGAGCTGCCGAGCAGCCTCTTGTTCATATTCCGACCTATTCCGACATATTCCGACACGCTCTCAAAGAAACTGCGGAATCACCTGATCAACATCCTCTACAGCAAACAGGGAAAGATTAAGAATGAGCTCTCAAAAATGGATACTCTCATAAAAAACCAACCTTCCACACAAACTTCCTCGTGGCTGGATTTTACTAAAACTAGACAAGCCATTTACAACGCACATTTTGCTTCTCTACAAAAGAAAAAGGACACTAAACTTTCTAAACTACTACATGCTACAAGGGGCCACAGCAATGGTTCCCTCAACCCACCTAGCAATATTGTTAACCTATCCAACTATACTCTCAGCCCAGCAGAAGCAGCTGTTCTATCTCGGGGCCTCTCCTTCTGCCCCTCCACCCCCACGAACATGATACAGTTCTGTGGTGACCTAGAATCCTATTTTCGACGTCTCCGACTCAAGGAATATTTCCAAAATACCTCTGAACAACATACTAATCCACAGAGGTCTCCCAACCAACACTACAGAAAGAGGGATTCTAGGTGGACTCCTCCTGAAGGTCGAAACAGCAGACTGGACTTCTACATAGAGTGCTTCCGCCGACGTGCACGGGCTGAAATTGTGGAAAAGCAGCATCACTTGCCCCATAACCTCAGCCATGCGGAACGCAATGCCATCCACAGCCTCAGAAACAACTCTGACATCATAATCAAAAAGGCTGACAAAGGAGGTGCTGTTGTCGTCATGAATAGGTCGGAATATGAACAAGAGGCTGCTCGGCAGCTCTCCAACACGAGTTTCTACAAGCCATTACCCTCTGATCCCACTGAGAGTTCCCAAAAGCAACTACAGCATTTGCTCAAGAAACTTCCTGAAAAAGCACAAGATCAAATCCGCACAGACACACCCCTGGAACCCCGACCTGGGATATTCTATCTACTACCCAAGATCCATAAACCTGGAAATCCTGGGCGCCCCATCATCTCAGGCATTGGCACCCTGACAGCAGGATTGTCTGGCTATGTAGACTCCCTCCTCAGGCCCTACGCTACCAGCACTCCCAGCTACCTTCGAGACACCACTGACTTCCTGAGGAAACTACAATCCATCGGTGATCTTCCTGATAACACCATCCTGGCCACTATGGATGTAGAAGCCCTCTACACCAACATTCCACACAAAGATGGACTACAAGCCGTCAAGAACACTATCCCCGATAATGTCACGGCTAACCTGGTGGCTGAACTTTGTGACTTTGTCCTTACCCATAACTATTTCACATTTGGGGACAATGTATACCTTCAGATCAGCGGCACTGCTATGGGTACCCGCATGGCCCCACAGTATGCCAACATTTTTATGGCTGATTTAGAACAACGCTTCCTCAGCTCTCGTCCCCTAAAGCCCCTACTCTACTTGCGCTATATTGATGACATCTTCATCATCTGGACCCATGGAAAAGAAGCCCTTGAGGAATTCCACCATGATTTCAACAATTTCCATCCCACCACCAACCTCAGCCTGGTCCAGTCCACACAAGAGATCCACTTCCTGGACACTACAGTGCTAATAAACAATGGTCACATAAACACCACCCTATACCGGAAACCTACTGACCGCTATTCCTACCTGCATGCCTCCAGCTTTCACCCTGACCACACCACACGATCCATCGTCTACAGCCAAGCTCTGCGATACAACCGCATTTGCTCCAACCCCTCAGACAGAGACAAACACCTACAAGATCTCTGTCAAGCTTTCTTACAACTACAATACCCACCTGCAGAAGTAAAGAAACAGATTGATAGAGCCAGAAGAGTTCCCAGAAGTTACCTACTACAGGACAGGCCTAACAAAGAAAATAACAGAACGCCACTAGCCGTCACCTTCAGCCCCCAACTAAAACCCCTCCAACGCATTATTAAGGATCTACAACCTATCCTAAAGGATGACCCAACACTCTCACAAATCTTGGGAGACAGGCCAGTCCTTGCCTACAGACAGCCCCGCAACCTGAAGCAAATACTCACCAACAACCACATACCACACAACAGAACCACTAACCCAGGAACTTATCCTTGCAACAAAGCCCGTTGCCAACTGTGCCCACATATCTATTCAGGGGACACCATCACAGGGCCTAATAACATCAGCCACACTATCAGAGGCTCGTTCACCTGCACATCCACCAATGTGATATATGCCATCATGTGCCAGCAATGCCCCTCTGCCATGTACATTGGTCAAACTGGACAGTCTCTACGTAAAAGAATAAATGGACACAAATCAGATGTCAAGAATTATAACATTCATAAACCAGTCGGAGAACACTTCAATCTCTCTGGTCACGCAATCACAGACATGAAGGTCGCTATCTTAAAACAAAAAAACTACAAATCCAGACTCCAGCGAGAAACTGCTGAATTGGAATTCATTTGCAAATTGGATACTATTAATTTAGGCTTAAATAGAGACTTGGAGTGGCTAAGTCATTATGCAAGGTAGCCTGTTTCCTCTTGTTTTTTCCTACCCCCCCTCCCCAGATGTTCTGGTTTAACTTGGATTTTAACTTGAAGAGTGGTCAGTTTGGATGAGCTATTACCAGCAGGAGAGTGAGTTTGTGTGTGTATGGGGGTGGGGGGGATGTGAGAACCTGGATTTATGCAGGAAATAGCCCAGCTTGATTGTCATGCACATTGTGTAAAGAGTTGTCACTTTGGATGGGCTATCACCAGCAGGAGAGTGAATTTGTGTGGGGGGGTGGAGGGTGAGAAAACCTGGATTTGTGCTGGAAATCACTTTAGATAAGCTATTACCAGCAGGACAGTGGGGTGGGAATAGGTATTGTTTCATATTCTCTGTGTATATATAAAGCCTGCTGCAGTTTCCACGATATGCATCTGAGGAAGTGAGCTGTAGCTCACGAAAGCTTATGCTCTAATAAATTGGTTAGTCTCTAAGGTGCCACAAGTCCTCCTTTTCTTTTTGCGAATACAGACTAACACGGCTGTTACTCTGAAACCTGTCATTATGCAAGGCACTGCATTTAGCCGTATGGAGTGGAAATCTATCAACTGCATGAAAAAACTTGTACAGATACAGACAGACATCATCTTCCTTTCCAAATGCAAACAGATGGACATCGTACCAAAAGGACTGAAGGTAAAAAATCCATTACAATCTACATACCACACAGACTATGCTGACAGCTTATGCCACACGCTCTCAAAGAAACTGCGGAATCACCTGATCAACATCCTCTACAGCAAACAGGGAAAGATTAAGAATGAGCTCTCAAAAATGGATACTCTCATAAAAAACCAACCTTCCACACAAACTTCCTCGTGGCTGGATTTTACTAAAACTAGACAAGCCATTTACAACGCACATTTTGCTTCTCTACAAAAGAAAAAGGACACTAAACTTTCTAAACTACTACATGCTACAAGGGGCCACAGCAATGGTTCCCTCAACCCACCTAGCAATATTGTTAACCTATCCAACTATACTCTCAGCCCAGCAGAAGCAGCTGTTCTATCTCGGGGCCTCTCCTTCTGCCCCTCCACCCCCACGAACATGATACAGTTCTGTGGTGACCTAGAATCCTATTTTCGACGTCTCCGACTCAAGGAATATTTCCAAAATACCTCTGAACAACATACTAATCCACAGAGGTCTCCCAACCAACACTACAGAAAGAGGGATTCTAGGTGGACTCCTCCTGAAGGTCGAAACAGCAGACTGGACTTCTACATAGAGTGCTTCCGCCGACGTGCACGGGCTGAAATTGTGGAAAAGCAGCATCACTTGCCCCATAACCTCAGCCATGCGGAACGCAATGCCATCCACAGCCTCAGAAACAACTCTGACATCATAATCAAAAAGGCTGACAAAGGAGGTGCTGTTGTCGTCATGAATAGGTCGGAATATGAACAAGAGGCTGCTCGGCAGCTCTCCAACACGAGTTTCTACAAGCCATTACCCTCTGATCCCACTGAGAGTTACCAAAAGCAACTACAGCATTTGCTCAAGAAACTTCCTGAAAAAGCACAAGATCAAATCCGCACAGACACACCCCTGGAACCCCGACCTGGGATATTCTATCTACTACCCAAGATCCATAAACCTGGAAATCCTGGGCGCCCCATCATCTCAGGCATTGGCACCCTGACAGCAGGATTGTCTGGCTATGTAGACTCCCTCCTCAGGCCCTACGCTACCAGCACTCCCAGCTACCTTCGAGACACCACTGACTTCCTGAGGAAACTACAATCCATCGGTGATCTTCCTGATAACACCATCCTGGCCACTATGGATGTAGAAGCCCTCTACACCAACATTCCACACAAAGATGGACTACAAGCCGTCAAGAACACTATCCCCGATAATGTCACGGCTAACCTGGTGGCTGAACTTTGTGACTTTGTCCTTACCCATAACTATTTCACATTTGGGGACAATGTATACCTTCAGATCAGCGGCACTGCTATGGGTACCCGCATGGCCCCACAGTATGCCAACATTTTTATGGCTGATTTAGAACAACGCTTCCTCAGCTCTCGTCCCCTAAAGCCCCTACTCTACTTGCGCTATATTGATGACATCTTCATCATCTGGACCCATGGAAAAGAAGCCCTTGAGGAATTCCACCATGATTTCAACAATTTCCATCCCACCACCAACCTCAGCCTGGTCCAGTCCACACAAGAGATCCACTTCCTGGACACTACAGTGCTAATAAACAATGGTCACATAAACACCACCCTATACCGGAAACCTACTGACCGCTATTCCTACCTGCATGCCTCCAGCTTTCACCCTGACCACACCACACGATCCATCGTCTACAGCCAAGCTCTGCGATACAACCGCATTTGCTCCAACCCCTCAGACAGAGACAAACACCTACAAGATCTCTGTCAAGCTTTCTTACAACTACAATACCCACCTGCAGAAGTAAAGAAACAGATTGATAGAGCCAGAAGAGTTCCCAGAAGTTACCTACTACAGGACAGGCCTAACAAAGAAAATAACAGAACGCCACTAGCCGTCACCTTCAGCCCCCAACTAAAACCCCTCCAACGCATTATTAAGGATCTACAACCTATCCTAAAGGATGACCCAACACTCTCACAAATCTTGGGAGACAGGCCAGTCCTTGCCTACAGACAGCCCCGCAACCTGAAGCAAATACTCACCAACAACCACATACCACACAACAGAACCACTAACCCAGGAACTTATCCTTGCAACAAAGCCCGTTGCCAACTGTGCCCACATATCTATTCAGGGGACACCATCACAGGGCCTAATAACATCAGCCACACTATCAGAGGCTCGTTCACCTGCACATCCACCAATGTGATATATGCCATCATGTGCCAGCAATGCCCCTCTGCCATGTACATTGGTCAAACTGGACAGTCTCTACGTAAAAGAATAAATGGACACAAATCAGATGTCAAGAATTATAACATTCATAAACCAGTCGGAGAACACTTCAATCTCTCTGGTCACGCAATCACAGACATGAAGGTCGCTATCTTAAAACAAAAAAACTACAAATCCAGACTCCAGCGAGAAACTGCTGAATTGGAATTCATTTGCAAATTGGATACTATTAATTTAGGCTTAAATAGAGACTTGGAGTGGCTAAGTCATTATGCAAGGTAGCCTGTTTCCTCTTGTTTTTTCCTACCCCCCCTCCCCAGATGTTCTGGTTTAACTTGGATTTTAACTTGAAGAGTGGTCAGTTTGGATGAGCTATTACCAGCAGGAGAGTGAGTTTGTGTGTGTATGGGGGTGGGGGGGATGTGAGAACCTGGATTTATGCAGGAAATAGCCCAGCTTGATTGTCATGCACATTGTGTAAAGAGTTGTCACTTTGGATGGGCTATCACCAGCAGGAGAGTGAATTTGTGTGGGGGGGTGGAGGGTGAGAAAACCTGGATTTGTGCTGGAAATCACTTTAGATAAGCTATTACCAGCAGGACAGTGGGGTGGGAATAGGTATTGTTTCATATTCTCTGTGTATATATAAAGCCTGCTGCAGTTTCCACGATATGCATCTGAGGAAGTGAGCTGTAGCTCACGAAAGCTTATGCTCTAATAAATTGGTTAGTCTCTAAGGTGCCACAAGTCCTCCTTTTCTTTTTGCGAATACAGACTAACACGGCTGTTACTCTGAAACCTGTCATTATGCAAGGCACTGCATTTAGCCGTATGGAGTGGAAATCTATCAACTGCATGAAAAAACTTGTACAGATACAGACAGACATCATCTTCCTTTCCAAATGCAAACAGATGGACATCGTACCAAAAGGACTGAAGGTAAAAAATCCATTACAATCTACATACCACACAGACTATGCTGACAGCTTATGCCACACGCTCTCAAAGAAACTGCGGAATCACCTGATCAACATCCTCTACAGCAAACAGGGAAAGATTAAGAATGAGCTCTCAAAAATGGATACTCTCATAAAAAACCAACCTTCCACACAAACTTCCTCGTGGCTGGATTTTACTAAAACTAGACAAGCCATTTACAACGCACATTTTGCTTCTCTACAAAAGAAAAAGGACACTAAACTTTCTAAACTACTACATGCTACAAGGGGCCACAGCAATGGTTCCCTCAACCCACCTAGCAATATTGTTAACCTATCCAACTATACTCTCAGCCCAGCAGAAGCAGCTGTTCTATCTCGGGGCCTCTCCTTCTGCCCCTCCACCCCCACGAACATGATACAGTTCTGTGGTGACCTAGAATCCTATTTTCGACGTCTCCGACTCAAGGAATATTTCCAAAATACCTCTGAACAACATACTAATCCACAGAGGTCTCCCAACCAACACTACAGAAAGAGGGATTCTAGGTGGACTCCTCCTGAAGGTCGAAACAGCAGACTGGACTTCTACATAGAGTGCTTCCGCCGACGTGCACGGGCTGAAATTGTGGAAAAGCAGCATCACTTGCCCCATAACCTCAGCCATGCGGAACGCAATGCCATCCACAGCCTCAGAAACAACTCTGACATCATAATCAAAAAGGCTGACAAAGGAGGTGCTGTTGTCGTCATGAATAGGTCGGAATATGAACAAGAGGCTGCTCGGCAGCTCTCCAACACGAGTTTCTACAAGCCATTACCCTCTGATCCCACTGAGAGTTACCAAAAGCAACTACAGCATTTGCTCAAGAAACTTCCTGAAAAAGCACAAGATCAAATCCGCACAGACACACCCCTGGAACCCCGACCTGGGATATTCTATCTACTACCCAAGATCCATAAACCTGGAAATCCTGGGCGCCCCATCATCTCAGGCATTGGCACCCTGACAGCAGGATTGTCTGGCTATGTAGACTCCCTCCTCAGGCCCTACGCTACCAGCACTCCCAGCTACCTTCGAGACACCACTGACTTCCTGAGGAAACTACAATCCATCGGTGATCTTCCTGATAACACCATCCTGGCCACTATGGATGTAGAAGCCCTCTACACCAACATTCCACACAAAGATGGACTACAAGCCGTCAAGAACACTATCCCCGATAATGTCACGGCTAACCTGGTGGCTGAACTTTGTGACTTTGTCCTTACCCATAACTATTTCACATTTGGGGACAATGTATACCTTCAGATCAGCGGCACTGCTATGGGTACCCGCATGGCCCCACAGTATGCCAACATTTTTATGGCTGATTTAGAACAACGCTTCCTCAGCTCTCGTCCCCTAAAGCCCCTACTCTACTTGCGCTATATTGATGACATCTTCATCATCTGGACCCATGGAAAAGAAGCCCTTGAGGAATTCCACCATGATTTCAACAATTTCCATCCCACCACCAACCTCAGCCTGGTCCAGTCCACACAAGAGATCCACTTCCTGGACACTACAGTGCTAATAAACAATGGTCACATAAACACCACCCTATACCGGAAACCTACTGACCGCTATTCCTACCTGCATGCCTCCAGCTTTCACCCTGACCACACCACACGATCCATCGTCTACAGCCAAGCTCTGCGATACAACCGCATTTGCTCCAACCCCTCAGACAGAGACAAACACCTACAAGATCTCTGTCAAGCTTTCTTACAACTACAATACCCACCTGCAGAAGTAAAGAAACAGATTGATAGAGCCAGAAGAGTTCCCAGAAGTTACCTACTACAGGACAGGCCTAACAAAGAAAATAACAGAACGCCACTAGCCGTCACCTTCAGCCCCCAACTAAAACCCCTCCAACGCATTATTAAGGATCTACAACCTATCCTAAAGGATGACCCAACACTCTCACAAATCTTGGGAGACAGGCCAGTCCTTGCCTACAGACAGCCCCGCAACCTGAAGCAAATACTCACCAACAACCACATACCACACAACAGAACCACTAACCCAGGAACTTATCCTTGCAACAAAGCCCGTTGCCAACTGTGCCCACATATCTATTCAGGGGACACCATCACAGGGCCTAATAACATCAGCCACACTATCAGAGGCTCGTTCACCTGCACATCCACCAATGTGATATATGCCATCATGTGCCAGCAATGCCCCTCTGCCATGTACATTGGTCAAACTGGACAGTCTCTACGTAAAAGAATAAATGGACACAAATCAGATGTCAAGAATTATAACATTCATAAACCAGTCGGAGAACACTTCAATCTCTCTGGTCACGCAATCACAGACATGAAGGTCGCTATCTTAAAACAAAAAAACTACAAATCCAGACTCCAGCGAGAAACTGCTGAATTGGAATTCATTTGCAAATTGGATACTATTAATTTAGGCTTAAATAGAGACTTGGAGTGGCTAAGTCATTATGCAAGGTAGCCTGTTTCCTCTTGTTTTTTCCTACCCCCCCTCCCCAGATGTTCTGGTTTAACTTGGATTTTAACTTGAAGAGTGGTCAGTTTGGATGAGCTATTACCAGCAGGAGAGTGAGTTTGTGTGTGTATGGGGGTGGGGGGGATGTGAGAACCTGGATTTATGCAGGAAATAGCCCAGCTTGATTGTCATGCACATTGTGTAAAGAGTTGTCACTTTGGATGGGCTATCACCAGCAGGAGAGTGAATTTGTGTGGGGGGGTGGAGGGTGAGAAAACCTGGATTTGTGCTGGAAATCACTTTAGATAAGCTATTACCAGCAGGACAGTGGGGTGGGAATAGGTATTGTTTCATATTCTCTGTGTATATATAAAGCCTGCTGCAGTTTCCACGATATGCATCTGAGGAAGTGAGCTGTAGCTCACGAAAGCTTATGCTCTAATAAATTGGTTAGTCTCTAAGGTGCCACAAGTCCTCCTTTTCTTTTTGCTAATGTGTAACCTAAATCTCCCTTGCTGCAATTGAAGACCATTACTTCTTGTCCTGTCAATGGATAAAGAGAACAGTTTATCACCATCCTCTTTATAACAACCTTTTGCATACTTGAAAATTGTTATCATGTCCCTTCTCAGGCCTGGTCTACCCTAGGAAATTGAGTTGGTATAGCTACATCCACACCTCTGAACAATGCGCTTACCTGACCTAACTCTTGTTGTAGACAGTGCTAGGTTGATGGGAGAAGCCCTCCCATTGGTGTAGGTAGCATATTCACTGAAGTTACAGTCATGTGACTGCACTACTGCAGCATTTTACATGTAGACAAGCCCTCAGTCTTCTCTTCTCCAGACTAAACAACCTCAACAATTTTCCAAACTTCCCTCTTAGGTCAGGTTTCCTGGAATTATTTTTGTTGTTGTCTTCTAGACTTTCTCCACTGTCCACATCTTTCCTGAAATGTGGTGCCCCAAACTGAACACAATACTTCAGCTGAGGTTGAATAGAGCGGAAGAATTACTTCGCATGTCTTACTTATAACACTCTCGCTAATACATCTCAGAATGATGTTTCCCCTCTCCCACCACCGTTTTTTTTTTTTGCAACAGTGCTATGTTGTTGACTCATTTAGTTTGTGATCCATTATAACCCCCAAATCCTTTCCTGCAGTATTCTTTCCTAAGCAATCATTTCCATTTTATATTTGTGCAATTGATTATTCTTTCCTAAGTATAGCACTTTTTATTGGTCCTTACTGTATTTCATCCCATTTACTTCATCCTATTTCTCCAGTTTGTTAAAATCATTTTGCATTCTAATCCCATCCTCTAAAGTGCTTGTACCCACTCCCAGCTTGGTATCATCCACAAACTTTATTGGTGTACTCTCTATGCCATTATCAAAATCATTTATGAAAATATTGAATAGAATTAAACCCAGGACTGATCCCTGCAGGACCCCACTTCATATGCCCTTCCAGTTTGACCGTGAACCACTGATAACAACTATGAGTATGGTTTTCCAACAAGTTGTGCAGCCACTTTATAGTAGGCTTGTCTGGGCTATATTTCTCTCGTTTACTTATGAGATGGTAATATGAGACAGTAGGAAAGCCTTACTAAAGTTGAGATACATCACATCATCTGCTTCCCTCTATCTACAAGGCTTGTTACCCTGTCAAAGAAGGATAATAAGTTGGTTTGACATGATTTGTTCTTGACAAATCCATGTTGACTGTTACTTATCCCTTATCATCATCTAGGTACTTGCAAACTGATTGTTTGATTATTTGCTACATTATCTTTTTGAGTACTGAAGTTAAGCTGACTCGTCTATAATCCCCGGGTTGTCCTTATTCCCCTTTTTATAGATAGGTACTATATTAGCCCTTTTCCAGTCCTCTGGGATCTCTCCTGTTCTCCACACATTCTCAGAGATAATCACTAATCTCTTCAGCCAGTTCCTCAAGTATACTAGGATGTACTTCATGACGCCCTGGTGACTTGAAGACAGCAAACTTGTCTGAGTAATTCTTAACTTGTTCTTTCCTTATTTTAGCCTCAGATCCTATCCCATTTACACTGATGTTCACTCTGTTAGTTGTCCAATCACTAAACTTTTTGGTGAAAACTCAAACAAAAAGACATTTAACATTTCAGTCATTGTTGTGTTTTCTGTTATTGTCTTTCCCTCTCATTGAGTAATGGGCCTACCTTATTCTTGATCTTCCTGTTTCTTCTAATGTATTTCTCAAATGTTTTCTTGTTACCCTTTATGTCCTTAGCTAATTTAATCTTGTTCTGTGCCTTGGCCTTTCTAATTTTGTCCCTGCATTCTTGTGTTGGGTTTTTTATATTCATCCTTCATAATTTGACCTAGTTTCCACTTTTTGAGTTTCAGGTCCCTGAAGAACTCCAGGTTAAGCCAAGGTGGTCTCATACTGTATTTACTATCTTTTCTGTGCATTGGGATAATTTGCTCTTGTGCCCTTAATAACATTTATTTTAAAAACTGCCAGCTCTCTTGAACTCTTTTTTCCCTTAGACTTACTTCCCACAGGAAGTACCTATTAATTCTCTGAGTTTGTTAAAGTACCCCTTTGTGAAGTCCATTGTCTTTATTCTGCATGATGAAAATATTTAAAGTAAGAAACAGTATCTTAACTCTGATCTACCTGTGTCTGTCCATGTTTCACCTTCCTACAAATAAAATCTGTGCAATCAGTTAAGAGTTAAGATTCTAAGGCTGTAATCCAGTAAAGCACTTAGGGATGGACTGTAGGATTAGAGGCTGCCATGAATAAGGGTCAGTTTGCAGTTGCATTGCCCTGGGAACAAAGTATTAACTGAGTTAGACAGAATTCCTTCTCCACTCCCCTTATGCTCTGAGGAGTGGAGTAAGATCCTTCAGCTCCTTTTGTGGAGCAGTTATTCCCCAGAGTGCACTTGGCAAGTAAGTGGGAGGGTGAAGCCAGATCTCCTCCCATACTTTGCATTTTTCTACTTCCTTCCTGCCCACGTGCTAGCACGTTTGGATTAGTAATCTGAGCAGCACAGAGCTGGATTGTAAGGAAAGTTTTATTTCCCTTATTCCTCTGTTGAGTGAAGGCTGCAACAATCTAGCCTTTAAGCACTTGTGTAAATTAGTCACATGAGTAGATTGACCAGATGTCCGGTTTTCGACCAGAACATCTGGTCGAAAGGGGACCCTGGCTGATCCGGTCAGCACCGCCGACCAGGCCATTAAAAGTCTGGTCGGCAGTGCTAAGGCATGCTAGTCCCTACCTGTCCTGGCTGGCACCATGCTGCACCCCAGAAGCGGCCAGCAGGTTTGGCTCCTAGCCCGGGGGAGGAGGGGCACTGGCTCCGCACTCCCATTGGCCAGTTCCCAGCCAATGGGAGCTGGGGTGGGGGGTTGGTTGTGGGTGAGAGCAGCACATGGAACCTCCTGGCTCCCCTGCCTAGGACCTGGACCTGCTGGCTGCTTCTGGGTCATGCGCAGTGCGGTGCCAGGACAGGCAGGCAGCCTGCCTTAGGCCCCTCACTGAACCACTGACCAGGAGCCCCCTGAGGTCAGCTCATGTCCCAACAGCCTGGCAGCTCAGAGCCCCCTCCTGCACCCCAAACCCCTCATCCCTGTCCCCAGCCCAGAGCCCTCATCCCCTCCTGCACCCCAACCCCATGCCTCAACTGGCAGCCCCCTCATGGACTCTGAATCCCTCAGGCCCACCCCCACAGCCTGGAGCCCACTCCTGCACCCCATCCCTAGCCCAGAGCCCTCACCCCCTCCGACACCCCAACCCCTTGCCTCAACCCAGAGCCCCCTTCTGCACTCTGAATCCCTTGCCCCCCCCAGCCCCCCTGCAGCCTGGAGCCCATCTTTGCCTCAGTAAACAGCATTACCAACTCTTGCTATTTACTCTTCAATCTTACGATATTTGGTGATTCGAAGGCAAGTGATTAGGTCGTAATCTCAGCCTTCGTTTTTTGTATTTGTTTTAATTTCCTCGCCCTTGTAATGGTGGAGAAAAGCCTGAAAAAACAACCCAGGTGCATCCTAAAGCCTCGGAAGACAAAAGACAAATACCAAACTTTTTTTTTTTTTGACATCTCATGATTTTTAAGCCAATCTTATGATTTGAGGCCCCCAGCTCATGATTTTGAATGCTTGGGCTTAACAATAATGAATGACTGAATATTTGGGTGTTTCTGTGCAGTGTTGAAGTGAGCAGACAGCAATAACATGGAGAAAACATGGAAGTAAGTGCTCATTTTCAAAGGGCCTGTGATATGTTGTTCATCCCACACTAGCTTACAAGGGGTTAATGAAGCTGAGAAGGGGCCAGTTAAGCAAACAGGCCACAGCAGAGGGCAATTAGGTGGCTTAAGTAGCTCCTGAATGATGATGGAGCTCAGCTGAGAAGGAACAGACAGGGCTAATATAAAACCAGGAAGCTGGCTTCAGAAGAGGTCTGCAGTGAAGGAGCCAGTAGCCACTGTCTGGACATTAGCAAGTGAAGGAGAGAAGCGTAGAGAAGACGGTGTAGGGAAAGGCTCAGGGAAATGGCGACAAGGTTTAAGATAGTACAGATCTTGGCTTCTGTTCGAGGGTCTCTGAGCTGGAATCTGGAGCACAGGCTGGGCATGGGTTCTCCTGCCATCCACCAGGGAAGTGGCACAGACGAGGCAGTGGAGAAGAATACTGCATAGGAAAGTCGTCTAGTGGGACTTTGGTACCCTGGAATGGGAGAGCTATAGTGATCTGTCCAGAGGGCCAAGCCACAAAAAGAGAGCACCCTGAGTTTCAGAGAGAGAGAGGAAAGAAGCAGGGCATGTGAACAAGCAGAAGAAGGGGCCTATGGACCTGGAAAGAGCTAATTCCCAGGAGGAGGCCCCCTAGCAGTGGGTGTACCCCATGACAGGGTCCCATCTTGTAAATTGCTGAGTAAATAACAGATGTTGAGAATACTCAACTCCCAGGATGAGGTCTTGATATTCCCAGAGGAATCTAGCATATCTTCTCACTGTTTGTTCTGATAGTCTTAGAGATTTTTGTAGTCGCACCACGGTAGCCATTTTTTGATCATAGTCAGCAGTTACTAATAGGCTATGACTACACTGCACACCACTGATGGCTACATGCTCCAGTGAAAAGCAAGTGGGATCTTTTCATGTCGGTGAAAGTCTCTAGCAGAGGGGATACAGCAGGAAAGGCTCCAGCAGTGGGATGCTACGCTGCTAACAAAATGTGGCGCAGACGGAGAGCACATCTTGGGCAAGCAGTGCATATATGATATGTACTCTGGTACTTAAGGCATGTCTTTACTCTGTTCATGTAAGCCATGCCTCATGTTCCACTCTGCTATTCATACCTTTGTGGCGGTGTGTGTACACCCCATCCTGAGAACAGGTGGACAGTGCCGTTAAGTCTGCTTCTCCGTCTCCAATCTCACCACCCCAGGATCCAAGGACCAGAGCAAAGGAAATAGCCCTGGTGCCCAGGATAGCATGGCCTAGTGGCCAGAGCCAGTAGCGTGGCCCTTTGGTGCAGAAACAACAAGGAATCTGGTGGCACCTTAAACACTAACAGATTTATTTGGGCATAAAGCTTTCATGGGTAAAAAATCCACTCCTTCAGATGCATTGAGTGAAAATTACAGATACAGGCATAAATATACTGGCACATGAAGAGAAGGGAGTTACCTTACAGATGGAGAACCAATTTGAAGGCCAATACAGTCAGGCTGGATGTGGTCCACTCCCAATAATTGATGAGGAGGTGTCAATACCAAGAGAGGGAAAATTGCTTTTTTAGTGTCTTTGGCCCAGGGCACTGTGGCCTAATAGCTGGTACCTAAGGGGCCGCCAGCAAAGGGGGGAGCAGGCAGCCCCTGCGGGAGGGGGGGGCACAGGCCCACCCAACTTCTCCAGGCCAGGGCCCTAGCGGTGGCAGAGCAGTCCACCACCGGCTCAGTGGGGAATCCCACTGAAACACGCTGAGCTTACCCAGGTGGGAGATACCACTCCGGCACCCCCACCCTCCCGGGGTCACTTCCTACTGTTGTCTCAGGTGTGGCAGTCCATGAGGTTTCAGGGTCTCCAGGCTCTGCCGCACAGGTCACTTCCTGTGGCTCGGTTGGTTGCAAGGGTCCAAGCCTGCTCTTGGGGCCCGTAGCCAATCCTCAGGGGGAGCTCTCAGTACAGGTTCTTTCCCTCCAGTATCCAGCCCCAAATGATCTGGGCTTCCTCCCTTTATACTGCTGTAGCATATGGAGCAGTCTGCTGTCTATAATGTGGGTTTAACCCGGTCTTGGCTAGTGCAGGATATGCACACCCTGTCACATACCTGCACTTAGGGGGGCTACGTGTGTATGCATGCTCTCATCTCCAAAAGAAGCATGCAGTGTAGACACATCCATAGATATGCACAAAGAAGCAACTTCTACTTAAAGGAATGCTAACTTAAAAATCATACTTCTGTTTGAAAAGTTACAGATAACACCTAAGTTAACTAGAAATACTATTGAAAGAGATT
Organism: Lepidochelys olivacea; assembly: GCF_965140295.1. NCBI lineage: Eukaryota > Metazoa > Chordata > Testudines > Cheloniidae > Lepidochelys > Lepidochelys olivacea. The sequence goes on along the minus strand of NC_140421.1, from coordinate 49,197,485 downwards.
AAAAGGGGCAGGGGAATCATTGTTTTCAAGATCATTTACTTAGTGCATTTGGCATAAATTTGTGTGTGATCAGTTTTACCTTGTGTGTGTGTGTGTGAGAGAGAGAGAGAGAGAGAGAGAGAGAGAGATTTCCCCAAAACAGAAGAGAGAGAAAAAATAAATAGGAAAGTGTGGACATAAAGCCACAGGAACTTGCAAGAAGACTCAGGAGCAAGTATAGTATCTGAAAGCATATTTAACTTTTTAATCAAAACTAATTAAATTTCGAATTGATGGTGACCTTTAATAAAGAACTAATTGGTTACAGTAGATTGTCTTAACTGAAATCAAGTTGGTGGAGTGTGAACATCTTTTTCACTAAAGGAGACAAAAAGAAGCTTTTGCAAGAGATTTTAGCAATTTGCAAAACCAAGTTTTTGCTTCAGGTTTAATCCTATAATCACACACAATATGCAGACAGAAAATGTTACAGTTTTTAGTTTTAGTGGAATTGACTCAGAAAAATGTTACACTTAGAGAGATGTTGCCTTAGTTGAAGAAAGAGTAAACCTGAATGTGATGAAATCTGCTCCAAAGCATTTATCAAACATTCTGAAAATCTGCGAGATTAGCAACAACACTTTTGTCTGGTCAAGGGCAAAAGGTTCTTGGAAACTGTATAACAGAGAAGATTCTCTTCAATTAATAATCTCAGAAAAGTTTGAAATGTGCTGGAAAAGAAAGCCACAGAGGTGGACTCCCATTCTGAAAACACTTACATATATGCATAATTTTTACTCCTTCACAAAGCCAAGATGCTGAATGGATGCAATGGGAATTGTGGACACTCAATACATCACCCTGTAGTTTCACCTTACTTATGCTGAATATACACATGTACAATACGTGTCTCCTCAGTTATTTTCTCTGTGAAATGGAGGCAATGGCTGAGCTTCGTAGTTTAAGCATTAGAGCTAGAATCCTAAGAACCAAAGCCTCAAACTCTTGTGAGATCAGGTCATTGGCTGAGACACACACATTGAGTTCAGTATACATGAGTCTTTTGGATGAGATCTTAATACAGTACCCTTTTTAAATGAGGGTAGAGATCTGATTTTAGCCTCTGTGTGACAGGAACATTGTATAAAATATAGAACAGTTCTTTTGTCTTTTGTTAAAAAAACAGGTTATTTTTTAAAAGTCAAACACTGGTATGTGACACTGGACATTTTTTTGTCTGTTTGAGCTACAGTGTACCAAACTCATTGCCTATTAAGAGCATGTGTCTGCTCTACTAAGGCACTAAGTATGTGTCTTCAGCAATCCATGCCGTCAGTCCCTAATCTTTAAAGACCTGTAGGTATCAAATGCTTTCATATTTTCATTTACTCCAAATGTTGTGCACTAGTAGAAAAATGAGTATGAAAAATGAAATAAAATTGTCCTTCATAGTATCAGCTTGAGTGGTAACTATTTTATTAAATGGGGACCTCCAGGGCTGTTCAAGGCGCAATCTTGATTTCACTTTTAAAAGACGCTGCCACTCATTATTCTGCTTACTCCAGTAAGGGGATGCACCTTATCCCTCTGCATATTAAGAATCCCCATAAATTGCTGTTTCATGAGAAATGTGTAGTATACTGCATTGGACTGATGTTGAAAGGGACACTGATAGTTGAGCACTTTCATTGTGGCTTATTGCCATGAGATCCAATAAAGCATAGCTGAACCTTCTAATTCAGCATATGGAACATCCCATTAGCATTTGTTAGATTTGCAATGTATTGTGCTTTAGAGATCTACACTTGTAAAAGCAGTTTGGGGATTTGTTTTTAATCTACCACACTGCCTAGTTGTCGTCTAATTTAATGACGCTCATTAGTACACTTAGTATACAATAATCTATGGTACAGGATGCAAATGGGAGTGGCTGTTTTGGAAGACAAGTTTACAATAGCTAGAAAAGCCAAAACTGAGGATCAACCAGTAGTCTTCAGGATACATCCGACAGGATAGTCTACAGGATTCACAATTTTTCTAGACACTAAAAATCACGGACTGAATAGAGACACCGGATTTAAAGTTTATTACAACAATCTATCTCTTACCCCCCCTTGCTTTCCTCCCTGTGACTAGAGAGGTGTTAATGAGCTGCTTCACCTTGAATGGTCCCTTGAAATATGTAACGACTTATGCGAAACAATCTGTTCCACCTTGTGCTAGCTAAAACCCTCAGAGGGCTTGTCTACACTTACAGTGCTGCATCAGCACAGCTGCACCAGTGCAGTTCCGCTGCTATGGCACTTAGGAAGATGCTCCTGCACTGAAGGGAAAGCTTCTCCTTTTGGCGTAGGTCAGGGTTCAGCAATCTTTGGCACGCGGCCCATCAGGGTAATCCACTGGCGGGCCGCGAGACATTTTGTTTACATTGACCATTCACAGGCATGGCCCCCCACAGCTCCCAGGTTCACCATTCCTGGCCAATGGGAGCTGTGGGAAGCGGCTGCAGGAAGCAGCCAATGGGAGCTGCGGGAACGGTGAACCGCAGCCACTGGGAGCTGTGGGGAGCCGTGCCTGCGGATGATCAATATGAACAAAGTGTCAAGTGGCCCTCCAGCGGATAACCCTGACGGGCCGCAGGTTGCCCACCACCAGTATAGAACCTGGTTCTATCATGGGATTTTCTCCATTCAGAATGCTTATGGAATTTGGACTTATTTTACAGATATTTGGACTCTACTGATATTTTAATGTGTCCATTACAACGTAACTTGGCAGCTATGAGTGCTCCACATGTCTGTTTTACTCGTCTTTACTCCTTTATTCTAACACTTTAGTATCAACAGATGTCATCAAATGCAAGGATGTTTATGGTACAAATGCTGTCAGACACAATGCAAGCTGGTTCCTATAGAAGATATAGTACTTGTCAAGTTATACAATCTGCTCTTTTAAAGCTCTTGCTATTTGGCACCTTTAAACCCAGGCGAAATACTCCAGTCAAATTTATGAGCAGGAATACTGCCATCCAAACAGATGGGAGCCATAGGGAGCCAAGAGACCATGTTTGTTCATGAAATGTGGGTGCTGACCGGATTTCCAGACATAAAATCCAAATGGCTCTGTCCTGAGCTTATCTTCTTAAGGGGATATGTCACTCTTAATCCACCTCCGAGAGAGATTAAACTTTCAGTACAGAAGATCTTCTTCTTCTTCATAAATTGGTTTACTATGAGCACTACTTAAAGATTTTGCTTTCCTGAACTATTGTGTTGTGTTTCTGGACATTGTTAAGAAGCAGCCATAGGTCACCCCAGAGGTCTCTGTATGTCCGCAGTGGGAGATTAATTCACATATCAATATTTCAGAGATTCTTCAATGGTTTCAATTTATAGGGGTTTTTACAGGTGAGTATACAGACAATTAAGAAGAGATATTTAGTGTTTGGGTGTGGTATGGTTATACTTAAGAATATAGGTACTTGGTGTAGTGTTATACATAAGACTATAGACAGATATTCAATTTGCCATGCTTATGTACAAATACAAATGTACTTGATGTATTATTGTTATACACTGATAGGTCCATAAATAGTTGGTGTAGAATTTTTATACAGAAATAGATAATGGGGATGGTTTATATCAACATAGTTCCATTGACATTAGAAATAGCTATGTTGATTTACACCAACTGAGCATCTGACCTATGGGGACTTACTGCTGAACTGTTAAATTAGTTAGCTAAGTATTAAAACATGCACTGGGTTGCATATATTATATAGATTTAGTTGGGGTTGGTACTGCTTTGAGCAGGAAGTTGGACTAGATGACCTCCTGAGGTCTCTTCTAACTCTAATCTTCTATGATTCAATTAGCCTCTTACTCCACCTTTTCATGTTCTCTGTATATATGTATAAATATATCTTCTTACTATATGTTCCAGTCTATGCATCCAATGAAGTGGGCTGTAGCCCACGAAAGCTTATGCTCAAATAAATTTGTTAGTCTCTAAAGTGCCACAAGTACTCCTGTTCCTTTTGTGGATACAGACTAACACGGCTGCTACTCTGAAACCTGAAATATGAAACAGTCTCTTTCTAATCCATTTGAATTAGGTGGAGTGGTGTAGAGTGAAAAAAGGAATCTAATGAAGTCTTCATCCCCTGTTGTCTCAGATGGGCTGGTATGAAAATTATCAATATGAGTCTCAGAAAGCTACCAAGAATTGTACATTTTAAAACAACAGCGATATTAAAAGCTAAAATCCCATCTTTAATGGGCCCTTCTGAGCCTTGGTAGAGTGCTACACTTAGATTAGGGTGTTCGTAAGGAATCATTTATCAAATTGTTATATTAGCTTTAATTTTAATTTGCATACGTTTATTGGAGCACATTAGCCCCATAACATTACTCTAAAATAAATGTTGGCTTTAACACTTCCTTGTTTGTTTGTTTTTTAAATCTGTGCACTGTTGAGCTTATGTTATTAGTGCTTCACCAAGAGTGAAACTGAATGGAATGCCTGACATGGCATGGTCATTCCAATGAGATAACATTGGTGTATGTGAAAAATCTGATGTCATCCAACCATCCCATTAAGATAAAATTAGTTTCTTTTGACAACCCATAAAAAATTCAGATATGCTATAGACATAACCTCTGAACTAAGACTGACTGGAAAAAAATATACAGATGAAAGTGAGTCTATGGAAGGCCTTCTCCCATTTTTCTTTTAAACAAAAGTGAAACACGAATTTGAAGAGTCCCAAACATGAGTTTTACTGAAGCCATGATGTCTCCCTTCACTCACCTGACAATAATAGTACTTGGTGCTTATGTCGCACATGGCAGGGGACAGAGCCTCCTGAAAACACTGAGTCCAGGGATCTGCAGGAGGAGCTGTTGCCCTGAAATGGAGGGGTGTGTTACCTCAGAATGTGATTAAGCTAACTGCAACCATATTGTGTGCATTCAACCATCATGAATTAATAAACTAGAACACCACCTAGTTAAGGGTTAATTTAAAAAGCAGGGTTTCTGGGGACAAGGTAAAATACAAGCTACAGGCTTGCAGTTTTTGCTAATCACAATGGGAAGACGGGAGAAAAGAGTAAATAAATTGAGACTGAAAGAAAATACATGGATGAAGACCTTGAATTTCGGTGCCTGTGACATAGAACCTTATTATGATTAAGGTTGTTAGGAATGCTTTGTTGATAAGTAGTTTACTGAAATTAGGAAGGTGATGACCAAGTAGGGGTCACTATGAGCTGTGTGTTTTGTAAACATTAATTATAAAAAGACTAGGTAATAGAGTCTACTTTGAAGCAGTTCTCTGAAACTATCCTGAGAGACTTTCCTGACACCATACTCCCCAGCAGGGGAGCAACTAGCCATCGCTGACCTGCTGCTAACTACTCAATACCATCTCAGATTATAGATAATTATTTTGGATTTCTAAACCTATTGCTTCTGCCTGTGTGTGCTCAAATCTAATAAATTTAAGTTTTCGATAAGAGCACACTTACTTGCATCAATCTATCATCATCTGGAAGTGCTGGGTTTTCACTGATTTATTCTTGATGCTGCCTGGACTGAAACAGTTAAGTTACCACTACTTTGGGTTCTGAAAACCCTGTGTAACAGAGTAGTGCCATTTCTCATGGTTCTTTGGACATTTGCACTCCTTTCCCTCCTTCTAGAGTCAGCGTAGTTATCCTTGCTGTACTGTCATGTCTTTCTCCCTTTCCACCACTCCTCCCCACTCTGTCTGTGGAACCGGCAGAGGGAGAGTTACTACTGTCTGGAGAAGGGAATATCATATGGCTATTTTCCAACTCCTCTCCACAGCAGCAAGGCCGTACACACCTTTTTGTGCTATATGGTGGCTGTGCTGCATAAGTGGCAATAAGGGAACTTATGGTAGCTCCTGAGTGAAGTGAATGTGTATGTCCTTCCCCTTCCATGTGAATATGTGATTACACATATGGTTCCCCCACCTTTGTGTATTCCTTTGAGGATTGGTTTCTCTTCACTTGTCATGTTGAGAAGCTTCATATAGCAATAACTTCATCTGCTGGAGAAGATGATCATTAACAAAAGGCACCCCTGGCTCTGGTTTCAGCTAACTAGTCACTCAAGAATTCAGCAGATGTTCTGCCTTTCAGAATGACAAGAATTTCATGGGCTGATTTCCTTTGCCCCAGGAAGCTATCCAAGAGCCAGACTTTCCCTACACAGTGACAGGCACAATGTGCTAACCTGCCCTGAAGCCCTGCAATTTGAACTACCATATTGTTCTCAGGAGCTTGCAGGGAAGCTCTTGTTTTTCTCTTGTGAATCTTACAAGAAATGCATACAGGCTGTAATTTCAACATGAAGAAAGAGTATCTCTCACATAGATTATCATCAGCAGCACATAAGAGACTCATTTGAAATTCTCCCATAATTGTAAAGGGCCCCTTGAGAAGAACAAATAAGACCTGCCATGTTTCCTAATCTCACTACACTAGTTGTACAGAGCAACGTTCACTCCTAATGATGACACAAAAGCTGCTGTAAGCTTTTCTTTTGCGATTCCGCTGCTTAAATCAGCTATTATTCAGTTATTCCGTCTTAACGGTGGAGAATCATTTTTGTTCTTTTCATTCTTCCTCCCAGAGGGCAACAGATGTAATAACTTATTCCCTGACTGGCACATTAAAGCTTGAAAAATTAATGCAGTGCTGCTGAGATTTCCACTTTCAATGGAACTTAGACTGCCAAGCTTTGAATTTCAGTGAGAAAATATTAAGTAATAAAAAGCTTATTTTAAATTTGTTAATGTGCTTGTCTGTTTTAATGCCTTTCTGAGTTTTCTGCAAAATAAGAATTCCAGTAACTAATCTTCCTTAATTTCTTTTCTTTGTCTGCTTCTCCTCGGCAGTCTGGCTTTGGTTCATACTCCCATATCATCAGGATCTTCTAGTGCCAGAAATCTAAACACCATTATAACTCTATTTTTTTACAATGGGTGTTTTTCCATCAGAATGTGATGGCAAATTAATACCAGCATACCAGCAATTTGTCTTAGCACAGATATGTCTGCACAATCACTCCAGTTACCACATCTTTTGGCAAGCAATTTATCCCGCATGGCACTCCAAGAAGTGCAAGTCTGATGTTTGGTACTTAATGCTCAAGTCCATCCCTTAACCCAAAAATATCTCACTCAATTTAGTGAGAGATGTACATGGTATTGAAGTATTTCACCCACATTTTGTTGGTTTAGTTCAAATCTGCCCCATTGAAGCCGCTTACAGAACAAACAGTTACTATCATGCATGTTGTCTGGGGGTAATGGTATCTATGCATGAGGAACAGGAACACAAGGATTGCCACACTGCACCAGATCAGTGGCTCATCGAGTTCAATATTCTGTCTAGGAGAGGAGTTTGCAACAGATACTACAGAGAGTGGCGCAAGAGAACTGAAATAGGCAAGTTTAGCATAAGGGAAGTATCTTCCTAAGCTCTCAGTGATTAGCTTATGTCTTGACACATGCAAACGTATAGCCCTTACAAACTTTGTTTATTTTAATCCTATGTATGGTGTCTATGCGTGTTCTCATTATTCTTATAAATATGCAATAAACCTTTTATCATGAGATTTATAAATCATGCTGTGCTGTAGGTACTTATATGGCACCCATCTCCATAGTATCTGAGCACATCACAATCGTTAATGTATTTTTCCTCAGAACATTCCTTTCAGGTAGGGAAGTCCTATTATTCTCATTTTACAGATGGGGAACTGAGACACAGAGGGTGTGTCTACACTGCAATAAAACACTCATTGCTGGCTGTTGTCAGCTGACTTGGGCTCACTGGGATGTAGACATTCAGGTTCACAGGTCCCAGAGCCCAAGCACCAGACCAAGCCCAAATGTCTATACCCCAATAAAACAGTCCCATAGGCTGAGCCTCATGAGCTTGAGTCAACTGCCACAGGCCAGAGGTGGGCATTTAATTGCAGTATATACATACCCAGGAAGACTAAGGGCTACAGTCACAAAGGAACTTAGCGGCCTAGAAAATGGCTGGGATTCACAAAGCCTGAATTAGCGACTCACCACAGGCTTTCTGCACAATGAATGGAGAGAGATAGGTGCCTGAGAATTGGATTCACAAAAGCTCCCTGCCTAAGCTAGCCAATGGGAGATGTTGAGGAAAGGAACGTGTGAAGCCCCACCCATCTCAGGAAGTCCAGCACCTGAATCCAGGCTGGAGGGAAGTAGCACCTTTTCCTTGGGATTCCCAGCTGCAAACCCTCTTCTGGAGTTAGATGCCGATGCTGTTTTTTAAGAAGCTGGGAGAGGGGGAGGGGGAATTCCCTCATAACTTTTAGCCCAGTGGGATGTGGGAGACCTGTGGTTGAAGTCCCTCACCCTCCTCAGGGGGAAAAGGATTTGAACAGGGATCTTATATCTCTCAGGTGAGTGCCCTAAGCCCAGGGCTATATTCTGATATGGGGCTCCCTCAGTCTCTCCTGTTGAATATGTTGCACTGTGGATAAATAATGTGTCATCGGGGCAAGGAGAGCCACAAACACCATCCAGTCCCCCAGCTCCAGTGACTTTCATTAGTTTTCCAAAGAATATCCCAGCATAGCCCAGTGGTTAGGGCACCCTTAGGCAGAGGGGGGACTTGAACAGGGGGAGGGAGGGAGTTCCCACATCTGATGTGAGTGCCCCAACCACTGAACTAAAGGTTATGAGGGAGTTCCTCCTCCCTCCCCTCCCCTGCTGGCTGTTTTGTGTGAGCTCACCAACAGGGACCCAATCCACTAGCTGAGCTCTGATTCTGATCAGATCCTGCAAAGTTTGTTGGGTGAAAGAACACTTATTTTCCCCTGGTTTGTGCATCGCTCTGGGGTTTAGGTATCTGGACCCCTAGAGTGATCGGGAACATTCACTCCAAAAACATAGGTGCCAAATGAGTTCAACTGCCTTACAGGGTTTGGTGGTAACTGAGGAGGGGGTTTTGTGAATAGCAGTTGGCCTTATTCTGGGATTTAGGTGCCTAAAGTGGCAGTTTGGTTCCTATGTCCCTTTGTGAATCTAGCCTGTTCGGATTAAATTTAGATTACTGGTAAAACTACAGATAACCCAGACTCAGTCAGGTTATTAATCAAATATTATTAGTCAGAGATTAGGGAGAATGCTAGAGAAAGGGAAATACATTAGCAATGCAGGAAAGCAGTCCGACAGTCCAATCCATTCCAACTATCCTTCAGAAACTCACCCCTTTATATACCATACTTGTTTATGAAAAAGAGACAAATAAAATTATTTTCTCGTGACCTATTGATCCATGGAGTTCCTTTCGCAGCATAGAATTATAGAATCATAGAATATCAGGGTTGGAAGGGACCTCAGGAGGTCATCTAGTCCAACCCCCTGCTCAAAGCAGGACCAATCCCCAACTAAATCATCCCAGCCAGGGCTTTGTCAAGCCTGACCTTAAAAACCTCAAAGGAAAGAGATTCAACCACCTCCCTAGGTAACGCATTCCAGTGTTTCACCACCCTCGTAGTGAAAAAGTTTTTCCTAATATCCAACCTAAACCTCCCCCACTGCAACTTGAGACCATTACTCCTTGTTCTGTCATCAGCTACCACTGAGAACAGTCTAGAGCCATCCTCTTTGGAACCCCCTTTCAGGTAGTTGAAAGCAGCTATCAAATCCCCCCTCATTCTTCTCTTCCGCAGACTAAACAATCCCAGTTCCCTCAGCCTCTCCTCATAGTCATGTGTTCCAGTCCCCTAATCATTTTTGTTGCCCTCTGCTGGACTCTTTCCAATTTTTCCACATTCTTCTTGTAATCTGGGGCCCAAAACTGGACACAATACTCCAGATGAGGCCTCACCAATGTCGAATAGAGGGGAACGATCACGTCCCTCGATCTGCTGGCAGTGCCCCTACATATACATCCCAAAATGCCATTGGCCTTCTTGGAAACAAGGGAACACTGTTGACTCATATCCAACTTCTCGTCCACTGTAACCCCTAGGTCCTTTTCTGCAGAACTGCTGCCTAGCCATTCGGTCCCTAGTCTGTAGCAGTGCATGGGATTCTTCCGTCCTAAGTGCAGGACTCTGCACTTATCCTTGTTGAACCTCATCAGATTTATTTTGGCCCAATCCTCTAATTTGTCTAGGGCCATCTGTATCCTATTCCTACCCTCCAGCGTATCTACCTCTCCTCCCAGTTTAGTATCATCTGCAAACTTGCTGAGGGTGCAATCCACACCATCCTCCAGATCATTTATGAAGATATTGAACAAAACCGGCCCAAGGACCAACCTTTGGGGCACTCCACTTGATACCAGCTGCCAACTAAACATGGAGCCATTGATCACTACCCGTAGAGCCCGATATTCTAGCCAACTTTCTATCCACCTTATAGTGCATTCATCCAGCATACTTCTTTAAATTGCTGGCAAGAATACTGTGGGAGACCATGTCAAAAGCTTTGCTAAAGTCAAGGAACAACACGTCCATTGCTTTCCCCTCAGCCACAGAGCCAGTTATCTCGTCATAGAAGGCAATTAGATTAGTCAGGCATGACTTGCCCTTGGTGAATCCATGCTGACTGTTCCTGATCACTTTCCTCTCCTCTAAGTGCTGCATCTCAATTTATATAACTGATAAGCTAAACACAGCTGTCAAAAAGTCATTATCTCATCAATCACAAAGACACCTGTAACAAGTATTCTCTTTCTTGGTTTCCTGGACATTTAGACCCATTTTCTAAGGGTCTATGGGTCAGAGAAAGTGGTCACAATCTATTAATCAACACCACATTAAGATTTAGCCTGATAACAAAGGATTATAGATACAGATCATTATGGGACTTTGGTTCATCTGCTAACCAAGTTGCCCACAGGAAGTCTGTGGTGGAGCAGGGAATTGAACCTTGGTCTCCTAAGTCCTAGGCTATTCCCCTAATCGTTGGAGTATCCATCTCTCTGGGATACCTATGCTCATGTTAACATTCTATTGTAGACTATAAAACTACAAGTACTGCTCCATGGGAAGTATAACAACAAAAAGAATAGTTGAGTAAGGTGGGAGGAATTAGCCCAGTTTTGACCAGGAGCTGGGGTGTTTCAGCATTGCTCATCTTAAAAGAGTTCAATTCAGAGTTTGAACCAGCAGCATCAAAGACACTCTCCTGTTCAGAACAAGCCTCAGCAATCAGGCAGTAAGAAGCGGGATGGTTTCTAATAAGGATAGCAGTTCCTCTAGCTTGGAACATGATTTAATAAGAGTATCCTTTCACTTGTTAAATAGCTGCAGAGGTGTAGTCAAGTGAGTCTATCGGTGTTAACCAACAACTGCATAACCATGTGGCATTACCTATATTATTCATATGAACAGCTTCATTGTAGCTTTGTAAATGGCTTAATGCGGGCATATGTTGATGTAAATTTATATAAAAATGTAGGGGAGAAAATTTTGCCTCAAACTATTTTAAGGACATATTGCATCTTTAACAAAACTGGTAGCAGGAAGCTATTAGTTCTGGATCGTATTCTTGGATAATGGAACTAGCTATTGGAAAATATTGTATAAATATTCTAAACTATGTAAAAAGTATGAATTATGAATGGTCCCCCCCCCCAAAAAAAACCAGATACAAAGAGTTCTGAAGAGCTCATGATATAGTTCCTTCTTAAAATACTGGGCCACTGTTAGTACAAGGAAATTATGCTCCTTAAGATGGCAGAAGGCTGGTATTTTAAAAAAGGCCCTAACATTGAAAGATAATGGAAGCTCACAGCCTAGTTCCCTTTGAAAAGCCCAGCCTGAAACATGAGCTATCAGGTCCATTCCTGCTCCCATTGACATGGCTTAGTGCATGCGTGAGATCACAGTATAAAAGCTCTGCCAAATGTGATATGGCCTGTATGGAATAATCCGTTGATCACTCCATCAGACACTAAGGCCCAGGTTTTTAAAGGTATTCAGATGCTGCTTTGCTCAGCGTTGCAAGGACCAAGTACAACTTTAAAAACTGAGTTAGGTAGTTAGGGCTAGATTCACAAAGGTGATTCACATTGGCATTCACAAAACCACTAGTCAGCTGTCACCTAATCCATAGTCACCTGTGTTTCCAATAGTAAAGTCCCCTAGATACCTAAATTTTTGCTGGTGGGCACATGCAAAACTGCCTAATCCTTGAGACTGACAATCTACTTGGTTGTCTAGTTCATGCCTAAACCCCAGTGGAATTCACAAACAAAGTGTTCCCGTGCAAATCTTACTCTATTAGCATTCCCCTTAGGCACATTCTAAGCCCATTTAGCCTTCACAAAAGATGGTGAGGCTGCCCTCACCTGGGCTGTGGAAGAGAAAGATTCAAATTCCCACTCTACCTATTTTGGAGCAGGTTATACAATGTCTCCCACATGTCAAGAGTGTGCCTTAACCACTGGGCTACAGGGTATTCTGTCTCTCCTGTTGAAGCTATTGAGCCTACCACCACCACCTCCTGTTTAATTTTTCTTAAGAAAGGGCTAACCTCCTGTAGGCATCTTACTCCAGCAGACAGTTCACAGCTGTGAATCACAGGTGGAGACAGGTGCCTCCCTCCAGCCCAGAGTCAGGTGCCTAACTTCCTCTGAGGGGTAGGGCTTGACGTTTCTATTGGGTAGCTTAGGCTGCCCACTCAGTGTACTGGCTTCTCAGAGTCACTTTTTAGGCATCTACCTCTCCCCGTGAATTGTACAGGGAGTCTGGGCATCTAAGTTGGGGTTGTGAATTCTACTAGGCAGGAGGGCACTGCTCAGCATTGCACCACCCACGACCTCCTTGCGAATCTAACCCTTGCAAGCCTAAGTCCTATTGAAAGTCCATAGGACTTGGGCTTTTAAGTCCCCTTTGAAAGGGGATTCAGATGTTTAAATCACTTAGGTCCAGATTTTTAAAGTGATTTAGGTATTACTGTCCTGAGTGTTGCAATGCCTACCTGACTGAGGAGACTAAATCTCAAAATACCTTTTGAAAATGAGATTGAGGAGCCTTATTCAGTTAGGCATTGCAGTATTGAGTGCAGCCACACCTAAGTACTTTTACAAATCTGCACCTAAAGGTCCAATCCACCTGCCATTGAAGTCCATGATAAATCTCAAAAGACCACTGACCCTTCAGAGAAGGGTTAGCCTAGCTGAATTATGCCCCACTGAGAGTTCTGGGAGCATACAGTATAGTAATTCCTGGAGGACATTTATTAAGGAAAGTTTCCCACTGCAAAATCTTACCACATTTGTAGAGATGTGCATTGATAGTCATGTGGATTTATAAACACCAATCAAAAGCTCTAGGCAAATATGAATTAATTAAATCACAATATTATTGATTAACACACTCACACAGTGACCCAAATGCTACCTCTGGAACAGAACCTGGAGCCCCTCCCAACCAACCCATAAAGCAAAAACCTATATAGTCACTTAAGGTTTGGAAAGTGCAATAAAGATTAAAATGTCTTGGCTCTGTAGGACCAGCTATGGCTGCATTCACCAAACCTTTAAAAAAACAGGTGTGCTCTTCTCCCTGCCCTCCCCAACCTGGCACATGCCTCCACAAAAATGAAATAAACTCCACTCCCTTAACCTACATGATGTTAAAGATTGATACAGCTATTTAGATATCCTTTGTGATCCTTTCCCCATCTAGTCCTTCTGTGCCACCCTACACTTTGGGATATGCTGAGCTAAGGGATGATACTCCGGAGTTGAGGGGCTCTCACCAAAAATATCCTGCCACCATCCACATTTATTTCTGGAGGTTCTTAGTTCAGCTGGCCTTAACATAAGGAGAGAGGCAGTCTCTATGAGCAGTGCCCTCCTGCGTTAGTAGGGCTGTTTATAGGAGTGTCCAGGAAATGGTGAGGACAGCCATTCTCAAATTGTGGTATGTGTACCACTGGTCAGACGTGGGCAGTAATCAGGTTGTACACAGATTGGTCTGCATAATGATCCATTATAACTGCACTGATTAAAACTATGAAAACAGCAGGGATAGGCTGACTGATTTGTATTGCAGGTGGATGGAGCTGGTAAACTTTTCTCTTTTTGCCATTTAAAAGAGAGAGAGAGAGAGAGTGAGCGACTGGACTATCCCCCCATCACACATTTTATCTTGAAGCCTAATCCAACTCTCACCAAAATACAAAAAAATTCATTGTTTTAGGTGGGATTTGGATTTAGCCCTAAAAAGCTTCCCAATTGTAGGAAATGGAGCTTTTGTTTTGCAAATTACAGCTCAGGTCTGTTGTAGAGTAGTCTTATCAGAGATGACTGTTTATCTTCAGTCAACTGTTTTCTTACAAATTGCTGTAATTTGTGATTGTTGATGCTTGTAACAATGTTCATTCTGTCTTGCATTGTTATTTTTATTAAGTCCAACAACAATATAAAAAAGGTTAAAAAGAGCATAAAATTGCTAATATGTTGGGAATCAATTTAAATCCTATTTCCTAAACTAACAACCGGATTAAGATAATTCTGTTTACCACATGCTTCACCTTTTTTGACTGATATAAAACACTATAAGGATATATGCCATAATTTTCTAATTTTCGTCCCTAAAATTAGGCACATAATCCATATGTAGGCCCCAAAATAAATGATCTGATTGTCAGAGATCCTGCAGGGTATAAATCCAGTTTAAGCAGAGGAAATTCATTGGTTCTGATTTTCCACTGTCTACTACTTAAAATGCTACCATTCTGATCTGGTATAATTTTGCACTTACTTTGTATAAGTGTAAACAACTATTCAAAGTGCAAGGCAGTGGGGTATCGGGCCCTTCTCATTTAAAAAAAAAAAGACTCTGGCATTACTTTTTTTTCTCCCCCATGTAATGCAACATTTATTAAGTTTGTTCTACTTGTTTATAAATTATCTACTTGGACTCTAATCATTTAACACTTTTTTGACTTGGTTCCAAAATTAAGTTGTTCATGCCTTGGATTTAAAATATCTGTTCACAGCCGCAGGAAACCTTTGCATCCCTTGAAGATAGATGGAAATACCATTGAAAGGAAAGTGGTTTGTTTGTTTATTTAATTTCAGTCTGTGAACTAATTCTAAACTGAGGGACAGAAGGAATATGCACCACAACAGCTTCATTGAGGGGTTAGTCTAGATGACCCTTGGGTCCCTTCTAACCTTATGATTCTATGATTGAGAAGCCACTTAATAACCATGGTATAGGAAAAACACCAGGATAAAGAGCCAATAGTAAAGAAGTATGATAGGAGGAAGAGAGAGATCGTAAATTAAATCATTAGTTAGTAACTGGTACACTCTGAAAGGAGTATAAACTCTTGTTGCTGTCCTAGGGACACCTCTACATAGTGTGCAAAGTTTTATTCCCATGATGCCTTGGGGAAAGAGAGAGCGACTTCGACATCCAGAGAGAATGGGAGTGGACTCCATTTTGGGAAAAGGAGTGAGACTGCTGCTGTGGTGCTCTGTCCATACCAAGAGCTGCTGCTGAGAGCCTGCAGGGTCTTTGATCAAGCAGGGAGCCTCAGAGGCTGTTGGTGGCTTCACTGGAGCCAGGCAGAGACTATTGCTGTGCCTAGAGCTGACTGAGGTGGGCCTGCAGTGAAGGAACCCCACACTGTTGTTTGGGAAAGTACTTGCAAGGGAAGGGGCACCGTAGAGAGTCTGACTCTGAGGAGAGCCAGAGTGATCTTCTCACCAAACCAGGATCCAGAGCTGCTGGCATTTGGTGGGGCCAGCTCCAATCAACAGAGGGGTTGTATAGCTTGTTGCCTTGGCTGGACTGAACCAACAGAGTGCTGTCTCCAGCTGCAGATCTTCAGGCGCGCCCTTGCGTACAAGTGTCTAGGACTCTGAAAACCAGAGCAGTGTACACTCCGGGGTGGGGTAAACGGTGGCAGTGTGAATGCCAGTTAGATAAGTTTCATTTATTATTGTATGCTATATTCGTTAATTGATTTTATTCAACTTCCCCCTGTGGATTTAAATTAGTAGTGACATTTAATCTTAGTCTGTTATACCTTGATTTTTTTAAGTTGTTAAGTAAAGGTGTGTTAAGTCTAATTTAAGTATATGGGATGTATATTATTTATAATTGGTATTTTTGAGTTACTCCCATGCCACAGATTATATTATTAATTATTACAATAGGTTTATTCCTCGAGGTTCCCAAGCCACACCATTGCATGTGTACAGGGGCCAGCCAGGTGGAAGCACCACCAATTTCAAATTCCTTGAGGAGTAAAGGGTGAATGAGGGATTCCCACTGTTGCCGGCACAGAGTGCCCGAGGCAAGCAACAGTTGGGGTTCGTTGCCTGGTATGCATCACGCCAATGACCACAACGGGGTGGAGAAGCAGAGAGTTTATTTGAAGTTTCAAATAAGGACACAGGGAGACTGAGCTGTCTCAAATCCTGCGGCTCCGAATGCAGGTTACATCATACAATTTATACCTTTTTCCTACTTAACTACACAAGCATATACAACCAATTTCCTGTTGCCCCGTACAATAGCACAGCCAATCATCTAAAGCAGCCAGTTACATTTTTCCTCATTAGCATTGTTCAAGCCTTGCCTTATTTGGTTATACTTGTTGCCAGTTTTTGCTAAACATTTCTTCCTTATCTATATGTTTACCCGGCCGAAGCTGGTTTTGGCTAGCGAGCCGTGTGCAGACATGTCTGTTTGTGTGTTAGCTTCCTCATAGTTTTGCAGGGTTACAGAAAATTCAAGGAATGGAGGGGCTTCAGTTTGCCTGGGCCTAGAGCAGGAGGGCTTCATCGACACTCGTGGGCTTCCACCCTCCCGAGTTACCTAGAGTAGTGCCCAGTGTCACCAACCCCACCTATCCAACATCACCACTGGTATACTCAGGATCTTCTTTAATGTCAACAACATCAGGCGCCCAGGCACACAGGTGTGTGTTGCCTGCTCCCAAATATCCCAGGAAGGAAAGGGGGGTTACAATACCCAAATCTATATTACCTTCACTGGTTTGGACCCTTTCGTCTACCTCAACATTCACAGCCACTGGCTCTTCTATAACTTCCTTCAACTCAGTATATCCAAAGTTTTAGTCATGTCACTCAGAAGAAGAGCATTGCCAACCAGAACGTCTCAGAACAGTGGTGGGCAACCTGCGGCCAGTGGTCCGCATGCGGCCCGTCAGGGTAATCTACTGGTAGGCCACAAGGTAGTTTATTTACATTGACCGTCTGCAGGCATGGCTGCCCGCAGCTCACAGTGGCTGTGGTTCGCTGTTCCCGGCCAATTGGAGCTACAGGAAGTGGTGGCCAGCCTGTCCCTGTGGCCCAGGCCACTTCCTGCAGCTCCCATTGGCCGGGAATGGCGAACTCCAGCCACTGGGATCTGCGGGCGGCTGTGCCTGTGGAAGGTCAATGTAAACAAACTGTCTCGCGGCTCGCGAGTGGATTACCCTGATGGGCCACATGCGGCCTGCAGGCCACACGTTGCCCGCCACTGCCTCACACTCTGTCTTCCTGTCTCCCAGATTTAACTGGGAGATTTGTCTGAGTAATGAGTGCAGAAATGGCTTCATTTAAGCTTTTGACCAAAACTGAAAGATGAAGAAATAAAAGGTCTCTAAAACATGGGCAAACTGGAATCTCCTAAAATTATTCTTTTTGAAACTGACACAACTTAGAGGGCCAGTTCCTCAGCTGCTATAAATTTATATGGCTTCGGTGAATGGAATGTAAACATCAGCTGTACTTTCTAAAGATCATTTTATTTTCTTCTAAAACTGATAGAGCAAAATAATTTGCACTTTGAACTGAAGCCCATGGAGTCATGCTGATTTACACTAGCTGAGGATCTGACCCGATAGGCTTTTCAATAACAAATTCAAATATTGTTGGCTCTGCTGAAGCCTGGATATTTGTGAAAACCACTCCCACTGCCAGAAGAACCTAGGCTGGGCAGGAAAAAATCTTCATAATTTGCTTAGTTTTCATCTAAACCTTAAAATCTCTGGAGAATAGCAGGTAGTGCAGCTCAACAAGCTTGTGTTCTATACCACCCAACTATCAGCAGTATTAACGCAGCCACTATAGTTATTACCCACATCAGAATTACTTTATAAGTCAGCAACTATTGATTGCTTTTTAAATTACATCAGCTTTGTTTTAGGCACTTCTCACAACAAAAATCAAAAGAGATTTAATCTCATTTCAGTTGTAAAATAAAGATGTTCTTTATTTAAAAGTTTTCTTACCCCCGTCCCCGCCCCCTCCACACACAATACAGAGCAATATAAAATACACAACACATAACTATGTCCTGGTTTTTCAAATGCAAAAACTAGACATTTTAGGAAGAATATCATTGTGAGAATTATTTTGATGTCCATGTTATAGAGAAGAATAAAACAGTCTTTAGAAACTGTGTTTGCATTCCACCAACTTGTTTATGCAAACATTTGCAATGTATAGGGCATTAGGAAATAATTACCTTTATTAGACTTTCTGTGAGGATGCTATAAATCATTGTTTTCATTTGGAGAGCATTATTACAAGAGTGATTTAACTGAAGAAATTCTTCCTCATGGCCCATAGGAGTGAAAGGTTAATGGCATAATGAATTCCTATAAAACAAATAGTGAACTTTTACCATCCTTCAGCCAGCAGATGGTAAATTAGTAGGTAATAAATTGCATAAGTAATTTGCATTCCCAGGCCAATAAATAATATTCAGAGGCTAGGTTTTTTTGCCTAGGTGACAGTGCATTAGTGTGACTGTACAGTTCCACAGCACAATAGAAAAGGTACAATAAATAGACTGGAGTTGATATTGCAGGACCCTGACTACATGCCTGATATTACCAGACAGACATATCTAGAATATTATAACAACATTCATAAATTTTACATTGCACTGTGAAAAAGAACAATTTCTACAGGTGGCAACTATGTATTCTTGTGCTCCTTTTAACGTGTGACATTTACTCTACTATCATATTACCACTGTTGGCATTTCACTCCGGTAGTGCAATGACTGGGGAGAAAATGTTAATATGCAGCAGTGCTCCCAAGGGAAAAAAACACCCTAAAATAAGCCTGTCTCTTGCTGAGAAAGTTAAACATATCAAGCTATTTTTATAAGCAGGGTTGTTAATTATCCATTAAATCTGCAAGAGCTACGCAACTGAAAATGTGTTGATTCTTTCCAATGATATGAAATCATGTTGCCTTTCAGTGTAATTAAATACAAATACTATTTTTAAAAAAACCCCACTTTTAAGTAGCATTATTTTCTTAAACACAAAAAGAAATCATCAACTTCCTTCTTGGTTTCTACTCTGAAATATTTATAAGAAAGGGTAAAAATGTTAAATATATTTTCTTTCCACTGGTGAAGTACAGAGAAGATCCTCTGGGAATTCTTTGTTGCTATTGCTGATGCATGTATAGTGATATATACCAGAATTACTGCAAGTCAATTGAAAGGCTGGTGAAGTGAATGCTGCTGCTGGAAGTATAAGAAACATAGTTGTTAGTTTCTGTCCAGAGGCAATAGGCAGCTGCTGGCAGTTAGTTGGAGCTTTAGGATATGATTTTTATTCACATTCACTTGAATAGGAGAGGCCCAGATTTTTAAAAGTATTCAGATGTTGCTCCACTCAGTGCTGTAAGGCCTTAAGACCAGATCCTTAGAGGCATCTAAGCCCAGTATTTAGGTATGACTGGCATTCACATAACTTCTGTTCAGCTGCCACCAAATCCTACAGGTGTCTAAGGTCCCTAAGTGCCTATGGTTCGACTGTTAAAAGCTGGGGTACCTATATTGCAGTGGCTGGGCATGCACACAGTCACCCAAATCCTGATACATCCTAGCAGCTTGCCATTTAGCTCACGCCTAAACTCAGTGGGATTACTAAAGTCGGCATTCCTCCTCTTTCTTGCCCTCAAGGGCCGATGCAGTAGGCGTGCTCTGAGAGTGCCTAAACCTGTTCAAGGAGGTGGTGATAGTGGTACCGCTGTCTCTCCCTCATGACCTTTAGTGTATGCTTAGAACACTCACCCTTTAAGTGGGAGACCTGGGTTCATCGCAGCCTAATGTAGAGAAGGGACTTGAACTTGAGTCTCCCACCTCCTACCAGAGTGCCCTAACCCCATTCTGTGAGGTATTCTGGGGCTGGGCTTTCTCAGTCTTTTCTGTTGGACTGTTCCAAAGAGGATTAATAATTAAATAGTCACTGGATGAGAATAAGAGCCTTAACCACATGCTATAGAGCCATTTCTCTCTCTGGCCCAATGGATATTTAACTATTCCTTAGATTCCTCCACCTTGGTTTTTTTCCTTGAAAAATGGCTGACCTGTTTTAGGCCTCTAACTCCAGGAGAGGGTTCATGGCTGTGAATTCCAAGTGGAGAGAGATGCCTCTTAATTCTTTTAAGTGGGGTTTAGGCCACACCCCTCTCTTCATCCATTTCTACTGGCCAGTTTAGGCAGCCCCTCCACCCCCCCCTCAGCATGATGACTTTTGTGAATCCCATTCTTAGGTGCTTAACTCTCCCCTTGCATTCTGTACAAAATCTGGGTGCCTAACTCAGAGTTCATGGAGGAAAGGTCAATCAGTGGCTGCTAGCCAGGTTGGACAGGGATCGTGTCCCTGACCTCTGTTTGCCAGAAGTTGGAAATGGGGAGCAGGGGATGGATCACTTGATAATTGCTCTGTTCTGTTCATTCCCTCTGAAGCACCTGACACTGGCCACTGTCAGAAGACAGGATACTGTGCTAAATGGACCATTGGTCTGACCCAGAGTGGCCATTCTTATGTTCTTGTGCACTGGCTAGAGATGGACTAACTGACCAAAGAGTATTTTCCATCTCTAACTCCTATGATTCTATAGTATGATAATATTATTTAACCTTAAGTAGCATTTTATATCTTCAGCATGCTGTGCCAACAATATGCACAATTAACTGTATATTTTAATTTCAGTAAATGGTAATATATATTTGATGAGAACAAGATTCCAGGCTCAATTCTCTTCTCACACTAGTTTTACACTGGTATAACTCTACTGAGTCCTGTTTTGCCCTGATATAAGTCAGATCAAAATCGGGGACATATGAGTGTTTCGTATTCGCAGCACTGATGGTATAAGAAATATAAGATAAAAGCCAGGAGTGTTTTCTTATTTCACTTATTAGGGGAAAAATACTTTTCTTGAACTGATTGAAGAACACCAACCTAGAAAACAGTACTCTCTTATGCTGTTGCTGAGAGTAAAGAGTTATTGTAGAGAAGAGACAAGGAATGTCACAGCTCCTTGTTTTTGTTTTTGTGTGTGTGTGTGTGCATGTATGTATATGTGTTTCTTTGTTGTTTTTTAACTGTAATTCATTCTCTGATTTTTGTCTCATGAGCCAGTTAAGCCCAGGCTTGCTCTGGGTAAATTAACCAGAACTATGACACCATTGCCAGCAACATTCCAAAAACAAAATACTTGCAAGTAGACAGTGTGACGCTCTGTAGCTCAGGGGAACTCCCTACACCCCAATGTTCATCTCTATAAAATGACTGTGTGGTATCCAATGCAAAGTTTGTCATGTTGGGTGTCTTTGGGAGGCTCATAATGCACTGAGCATGGCTGTTATAGTAATGTTATCATAATTGTTACAATAATGTTTTAGTAAGGTTGTACGTTATAATTTCATGTATTAGTTATTAGGCTGAAAATGTGTCCTCATGGCTTAAAGCAAGCCCATGCAAAAACTCTCCAAGAACAGAGAGGCAGTTCACACCTCATCAGGGCATGGATGAGACAAACCCAGCCCAGCCTCACAGGAACAATCGACACTGGCTTAGGCAGCAACAAAAGAATCTTGTTAGACCCTCGAGGGAGTCACCCCCTTCCTTTGGGCATTTTGGGACTGCGATGAGGTAATGCTCACCTGACTCTGAAGGGGGGGAGGGCAAAGCCAAGAGGAAAGAAAGGACATGATAAAAGGGAGAGACTTTGCCGTGCTCTCTCTCTTCCGCCTACATCTACAAACACCACCACCACCAAGTGACTGAACCACTGATCAAAGGGGAGAGCCTGGCTGAAAAGTAACCAGCCAGCCTGTGGTGAGAAGCATCTAAGTTTGTAAGGACACTGAAAGTGTTAAGATCAGCTAAGAATGTGTTTTTCTTTTATTTCATTTGACCAAATCTGACTTGTTATGCTTTGACTTATAATCACTTAAGATGTATCTGTATTTGCTTGCAAATAGCTGGGAGCAGTTTACATGCCAGAGGCTGTGCGTGAACTACCCAGGAGTGGGGGTTCTCACAGCAGAGCAGGGTAATGCTGGCTCCCAGAGTCAAGGATTGGAGTGGCCTAGCAGATCACTGGTCCAGACAACACCAGAGTGGAACGTCACAGACAGGCCCAGCCATAAAGAGCCATTTTACTGAGCGAAAGTCAGGAGGGAGAATCGTTCGCACATTGCAGTCTGCATGGAGTACGCCATTGAGGCCATGGTGTACAAATTGAACTGATGCCAGGGCAATTCAGTTTAAATACACGGGATAAGCTGAAAGACTTTTGAACGTGCTCTGGTATTGCAGAGAGTTTAAAAGGAGGTGCTGAGGGTGTGATTCAAAAAGCTATAGTTATGAGTGCTAACCTTTCTGTTTCCTAATCATGCAATTACAACAGTGCAGTTGTTGGACTGGACAGTGACATTTTAAGAGTACCTGAACTGCCTCTACTCACCTCTTTAGATAGACAACATAGACGCAGGCATAGCACAACGTGTCATAGCTTTTGTTTTCTAACAAAAAAGGGCATTTAGGAGAGTTGCTATTTGTGTACTTAAAATGAAATGATTCATAAAATATGCTATTCCTTCTGCTCTGCTTTGAAAATGTACCCCTTACTGTTTTGCCTCATAGGAAGATATCTGATTATACTTCTGGGGTATTGCCTGGCTGTCTGGTTAATTTTTCATTTTGTTGCTGCCGGTTTGTCTGCTTTTCAGAGTGAGTCCCAGGTGTGCATGTGTTTGTGTGTGTTTTGAGGCAGGGGGAGCAAAACCCTTGGCATTATTTTTTGGTTTAAAGATTCTTTCTCTTTTATCAGCCTAAAGCAAGGGTTCTCACTGTTTTGATCTATGCAGTACAAACATGACATTCTATAGCAGGATTATACAATAATTTCACAAAGCTCTTCTCTTCCAAGGAGAACAAAGTAGAGATGCAGATTTCATTAGGATCTTCCTAATCCGGAGAAGTTAATTCAGCTCCAAAGTGGCATAAGAAGTGCATGTAATTAACTGTAATTATATTAATATGGTACTATATTAAGAGTACACTATTTGATTGTTTGCAGTTGTAAAACTCCCGTGACCATAGAACCTGGGCTTAAGAGGAACATAACTATTCTCTTCTTCTCTTCAATTACAGCTGACTCCTTAAAGTGGATCCCCTATCCCCTTCAATTAGACACAGGAGCTCAGGCCCTAGAACTGTTGTAACACTCCTGTCTTGGAATCTTGCCCTCAGACACACACACTTGATGCTCACACATGGTCTCTTGGATGCCTATGATCAGACCCAGCTGCTAGAGTGGCATTGTGCCTACTCACACAGTGCAGTGCCGATTTTGCTTGGGTGCCAAGCAAAGTGAGTGTAGATGGGCAGTTTGCAAGCAGCATCTCATCTATAGGAAGTCCCTCCTCTGTGACAGCACTGACATGCTGATGCCAAATGCCTCTTTATATTTGATCACATCTGTTGCCACTATTGTGCCAAGAAAGGAATACCTAAACAGAGGGGGAAAGGAAGACAGGAATCCTGGGTAGTTATGGCTGCCAAATGACCGGCTGTGTTCAAACATAAACCCATTAAGATGACATAGGGTATCAAAATCTAAAAAAGAGCACAGCCCCAAAAGAGTCTGTTAAGGCAAATTCACAAGTGATGACACCAGGAGATAAGGAAAAAGGGTAGTAGAGGCAGAACACAGTTTTGCATGCACCCTAAGGAGGGTGAAAGCCCCTGCAGGCATATCACCCCTGCAGGTGCTCTCACTTTAGTTTGTACTGAGTAAAATTGAAGAAGTTCAGGGTTAGCTGAAGCTAACCCAAATCTTCCTCTCTGCATTCAAAAGTGTACATAAAATCTAGGTTTCATAGTCTTGGTCCCAGTAAAAATCCCTAAGCCTGCCTGCCTAACTATGCATATGTTTATACTCTGCTCATCACTGTGGTGGCTGAGCTCATTACATATTCAAAGAGTAAATATACTAAAGAATTTCCTACTCCAGAACTCATCAGAAACCCTTAATATCCTTTGAAACAGTTGGTCCCTATTTGTCAAAACATTGCAGTCATGTAGAAAAGTCCTTCAAAGGCAATAGACATTGTCTCAGTAAATAACTTTTTATCTGACCCCCTTTTTCTCTGCCCTCCGCTTCTAACATGGTTCTAGCACTCTTTACAGTCACCTGATATTAACCAATATTCTCTTCTAAAAAGCATTGGGGGATCATCTGAGGGAAGGTCCTCTCATGGATTGGAAACTGGTTAAAAGGTAGGAAACAAAGGGTAGGAATAAACGGTCAATTTAAGAATGGAGACAGATAAATAGACACACACACACCCCATGGGTCTATACTGGGACAAGTCCTGTTCAACATATGCATAACTGATCTGGAAAAAGGGGTGAAGAGCTACAAAAGGATCTCGCAAAACTAGGTGACTGGGCAACAGAATGGCAGATGAACACAACACACAGTCAACCTGTGGAACTCCTTGCCAGAGGATGTTGTGAAGGCCAAGACTATAATAGGGCTCAAAAAAGCTCATGGAGGATAGGTCAATCAATGGCTGCTAGCCAAGTTGGGCAGGGATGGTGTCCCTGACCTCTGTTTGCCAGAAGCTGGAAATGGGCAACAGGAGATGGATCACTTGATGATTACTTGTTCTGTTAATTCCCTCTGGGGCACCTGGCATTGGCCACTGTTGGAAGATAGGATACTGGGCTTGATGGACCTTTGGTCTGACCCAGTATAGCCGCTCCTATATTCGTATGTCCTTCTCCCCTATTCCTGCCTCCAAATTGTAGCTGTTAGAGCCCACTTCTATGTTTTCTTCATTTCCTCTCCCTGTTTCTCTGGATCTAACCTGGGGCAATTTTCCCCTCAGTTACAGCCACCCAGCCCCCTTTCCCAATTCCATCTGAAGAACCACTTCTGTCTGACCTATGACTCTTAAAAACAATCTATTCCCCCTCCTTGAGTTGCTCAATTTCACTGCTCAGTCTTTTATTTACTTATTTATTTGCAATACCATAGTGTCTGGAGGCCCAAACTAAGATCAAGTCTTCATTATGCTATGCACTGTACACACACATGAGACAGACCCTGTGCTGAGGGGCAAATCTACATTTAGAGCTGAATCTAAATAGATAAGAGAGACAAAGGGTGTGAGCTGAAACAAAAAACAAACAGCTGTGAAGTGGCTTACCCAGGGTACCACAGTTTCCATCTTCGTTCTCCCTGCTCTGCCACATACAGAGATAATGCCTCTAGCTTGTAGTTTATCTGAGTAAAATTGGTTCTGGAGAGCCCTGTGCTGTTTTTATAAAAACACAATAAGGTGCTGCAATTTTATTGCAATCTGTCTTTGGCTGTAACCCTCTGGATTGGCTAATCTGTATCAGGTTCTTTGTGATTCTCACTGTCTTGTCTAAATTATGTCTTTTATCTCCTTGTTCCACTCCAGGGTCCCCCCCTTTCACACATAGTTTTACATCCTGAGGCTGAGATATTTTAAGCCCCCAATTCAAAAGGGTTTGGATGCCCAAATCTCCTTAAAGGGAGCTGAAGGTCCAAATCCTTTAGAGGTATTTGAAAATCTCAGCTTGAACTTTTTTGAGTTTGACATTTCAATCCAGTTTATCTTTGGTTAAGATGCTACAAACAGCTTTCACGGTAACGTACACATAGGGTATTCCATCGATTATTTGTTAACACTTTTTATTTAAAGAATCCTTGATAAAGTATCTTATTTCACACTAACGTGGCTGTAATACATTTTAATGTGCTTGCATCTTGTCTGATGGGAGTGTTATCTGATTCACAGATTAGGTGACAGGACCACACAGCATCACATCACTCAGTGTTCTCTCACCTAAATTGCTAACGAAAGAAACATGCCTAGTGAGGGGAAGGGATCTACAAAAGAATTGCTTTTATTCCATCTTCCTGTCTCCTTTTGTTGTGCTTTCTGCTCAACTGACATGGAGTGTTTCCATCATTTATGAGTCTAAAATTGGGGGCTAATTTTCCTCTCATTTTCTAGATTTTCCTATGGTTTTACAGCCCTTTCTTTGGTAATTCACAGAGCCCAGCCTAACCATTCTGTGAATTGCAGGCTGATCCTGAATACCCTTACTCCTATGAGTAGTCCTTACACATACCAGGAAGGCCCTTTGATTTCAGTGGGACTGTTCACATAAGCAAGGGTCCTCAGGCATGAGCCTGTTGCTAGCACTTTGCTGTCAGTGCCACTGTAGATAATGGTACCTCTTCCTCCAAAAAATCATGTATTCCTATAAATGAACCACAACATAAATATTTCAAGCCTAATTCTCTTCTCTTCTCTCCATTGACTCCAAGCATTTCTTAACAAAGCTTTTTAGGGAAAAAATATCCATTGACCTGATTTTAATATTTCAGGTGTCGGTAGAAGGGCTCAATTCAGTTCTCCTTGTGCAAGAGAAGCTCCCATTGAACTCAATGAAAGAGGCCAGTACTCAGCAGCTAAAAAATCAAGCTGCTTATTTAGATAACTAACTGTGGATTTGCTTGGGCCTGTCTTTAGGCACCAAAGTTTCACCTAACTGGCAGGGCTAGAAACACTTTCCAAAGCACAGGCCTCTACCACTTGACATTTTATGTAGCAGTAGTAAGCTTTTATCTTCTTACATAGAACTAGTAAAGGGAAACATGCAACACATGTTGAACCATTGAGTTACATAGGCACAGGAGAATAATCTTTTTATTCCTTATTCTGAATAGCCCAGCTTTATCTATTTAATCTTTTATGTGGGGATTTAATGCATTTTTGTTTGTGATCTCATTATTGTGATATGTAGCTACTGCAAAAAATGAGCTTCAAGGAGTTCAAGGGCAACTTAGATGAGACTCTGAACAAAACGTGACTAGAGAGCATTGGGCAATAAATATAACAAACCAAAAAAGAAGGATAGAGAGCTGACTGTTCTTAGGTTGGTTGGTTGGTTTTATTTTTCCAGTCAATGTCTTTATACTAGAGACTACCCAATTTGTTTGAGCATAAGCTTTCGTGAGCTACAGCTCACTTCATCAGATGCATCGAAAGCTTATGCTCAAATAAATTGGGTAGTCTCTAAGGTGCCACAAGTACTCCTTTTCTTTTTGCGAATACAGACTAACACGGCTGCTACTCTGAAACCTGTCTTTATACTGTAATTCTAGTTCATAAAATATGAAATAGGATCTCCAGGTATTTACATCTGGGGATTTTATCTCCCACAAAATTATCGTCCCTTGTCAAGATGTAATTCAGTTTGAATTCAGTCTCGACACCAGCCCACCTGTGTTAATGGTACCTGACATTCTGCAAATAGCTCATGAGTTCAAGTGCAGGGCCTGCTCCCTTGATCACACAAAGCCTTAGCCAACCCTCATTGATGTCAAAAAAAGTCATTGGGAGCTAGATCAAGTCTATAGCATCATAACTGTCATAACACTTATCATAAATAGCATAGTCCACAGTTCAGGAAAGCATTTACGCATGTACTCAAGGCCATCCATATTCAAGAAAGCACTTAACATATGATTAATTTTAAGAATGTGCTGCAGTTCCATTGTCTTCAGTGTGACTCCAGCATGTATTTAAAATTAAGAATACAGAAGTATTTTGTCAAATCAAGATAACTGATCATTTTTTTAGTTAGAATGTTTACAAAACATATCTTTTATGCAGTAATTTGTATGAAAGATCTGAACTGTCAATTATTGCTAGATTTTTTTCTTTTTCTTTTATACACATTCCATTATTACAGATGTACTGCTGTTTTTATTTGCCAAACAAGTCTGATTTTATGATTCTGTTTATTTCACACCTGGCAACACAGAAAATGCAGAGGTAATAAAGGGGAAACTCTTTCATGATAAGTAAAACGACTGGAACTACAGTGGCGATGTGTATTATTTTCTCAACCAGCAATAAGCTGTGTATGAAGTTTCCTGGGAAGTTTCCAAGTCATTGTTTGTCAGAATGACATACCAGAATATGCTTTACCAAAACATTACATATAGTACACATCATAACTATTGTGAGGAGAAAATCTAATAAAATATGTACTCTAACACGATGAAGAATATATATAGCACAAGTCTTGGATTGTGATGTCAGCAAATTGAGAAAAATGTATATGAATTCGTACTTACTTATTATTTTCAGTAGGAAACAAAGACTGGTATGTAATTATAACAGGAATATCAGAGTATGTTTAGATTCGGAAAAGTGACTCCCAAAATGGCATTGTGCAGTTCAGTGTGTATTGTTCTTCAGTCACTTCCATCTCAGTTTTGCTTAGTTATAAGTAAATAGTCTTTTCTTCTATTTATTAGCCCTACAGATAACTCTGAGAGCTGCAAAATAAGCTGCATTTGTTCTGGCTCATCACTAGAGTTGGGCCAAACCAAAATTCCAGACCGGAGCACATGTGAAATATGCATCCAGATATGCATTTGGCTGTGAACAATGAATCTCAAGCCCGTTTTTAACCAGCAGCAATAAACACTCTAGTGTAGGAGTTTAACTTACTATTCTGTTGAAACTGTGTTAGTCATAGTAGAATCTGGCTCCTTCTTCCATAGCATTGCACAGTCAACACAGCAGTAGTGATGCCGAGGAATTTACAGTTGCCCAGGATCTGGCTCATGAAGTTTTGAGGTTTTGCAATGTTAAAGTTAATGTAAAAATAAGATGGAGAAGTTATAGAGAAAGAGACTGAAGTATGGGATGGAAATGGAGAGACAGGTCAGTATAAAAAAGAAAATGTAGGCATCATCAGCATAAAGAGGATAGTTGAAGCCACATGAGTTGAAAAGATCACCTAGAGAAAGGTTATAGAAGGAGAAGGGGAACACTATCCCTACAAGGGCCATCCAAACCCCATGGAAGATAGTGGAAAATCATCCAAGTCTTTAGGTTCTTGCTCTTCAAGTCTTCCCAGGCTATTTGAACAACTACATTGAAACATGTGTTTCTGTAGTTCTCCCTTTTGCCTTTGAAATGAAAGGTGCCCCTCAAATTTATTTAGAGTTTTATGCTAATTTTCTTTAAGTTTATGACCTTCTTTGCACCAATTACTTGCTTTCCACCTGTTCTACTGCTACTATAACATATTAAGATGTCAATGAAATAACAGAAATGTCAGTTGAATAAATGTTGTGGCATTAATTTCCAAGTATCCTTTATTTGAGAACTTCTACCTTTAAAAATATTTAAAGAAGAAAGTCAAATATTGACTAAACAATTAGCAGAATTTTATTTTCAGAAGATTAATTAAACTAATGTGTAAAATCCATAGAACTCTTCACATACCTCCTTGCAATAGTCATACTATGGAGCTAGGGAGTTAGAATTTGAACTGTGTTTTGCAAATAGTAAATATTATAATTTTTTTATCAATGACTTTGTTGTTTGAAGAAGCCTGCACAATATTTAATCTGAGGAAAAAGTGGAAGTTATTTACAGCCAAAGAAATGTATCCTGGCAATTTTGTACTTCATTTTTGATGGAGGGTTGGGCCCACAGGGGCTAACGAAAAAGTAGGAATAGATGTCATCTTTTCTTTTAATTATGTACCCATGTGCTTTATATAATCAAAATGAATACATCAATTTGTTACATATTTAGCTGGAGGAATACCGGACATATGGAATAAAATCCTCGTGGGCAAACAATCTCACTCGCCTGGAAAACAATGTGTGTGTTAACAGAGTAATTTGTTAATTAAAAATTCTAAAATGTCCACCAAAGCTATTTATTTCTGAATTACCACTTCCTAGATTTAAACAAGATTCTGAGTAAAATGTAATTAGAAGCTCCCTTTTTCCTATGTCTCCGTTGTTTTTGAGCACGATCAATTTGACAAGTATCCCAAGAGTTACCACAGCAGCAGATGGTCTATATACTATCCTCATCAGCACAGAGCACCAAGAACACAGAAGATAAAACAATTTCACGCTTGTTGTTAAGGCTCTAAGATACAGTGCTATATTGAATTAGTTTCAAATGAAGCTTCTTACTTGCAATGGAACACAATGCAGGGACCATTGCAAAAGACAAATAAAGATAAGTAAAAATGCTCCTTTATAGAACAGAACAGACAGAAAGTATTTTTAGAAAGCATTGAAAATGTGGGAAGTTTCATTTAAGCAGGCTAGCTTTAATAGGTAAACTTGAACTTGAATATAAAGAGCTGTCTAGAGTCAGATTCCCTTGGCACCAAGGAACACTTCCCCTTTTCAGCTATATCACAGTCCATTAGATAACTGATAGCTAATTAACTGTGGTAAACACAAAGAAGTCACTACATTTCATTTTGAGGACTCTAATAACCCTATGCTTTTTTTTAATGTAGTGAAAGGTGCAAAGACAGATGGTTACCTTAGCTCCAGTATTAACTTCAATAGGCAACGATTAGATAACTAATTCCTAGTATGTGTCAGTGGAACAATGACAGGGAAGAGGAAAGGTTTATACCACTAGGAAAAGGAATAGGTTCTGACTGGCTCCATCTTGCCACACAGGGAACCCTCCAATTTTCTTGTTATTTGCCTCCACCTGTAAGGAAAGTGAGGAGCAAGAGGCTGTTGACTCTCTTTGGAAGCTGAAGCAGATGACAGTCCTGGTTCATAGCCTGTGGAGGGGAGTGTTCATGAAGGACTATGGAACTAGGGTGGTGTGGAGAATGTGGGAATTTTGGAAATACTTTTATGAATAAGATGTGTGACTCAGTTTGCCCACTGAGCGCTCAGAATAGGAGGACTGAAGCATTGCTGAATGGCACCTCCCCATGGGAATGTCTGAGATAGATATGCCATCAAGCACCAACCCATGTGAATGAGCAACCCAATGATTGGATCATTAACTCCTAATGACCAGCAGACAAAAAGCATCTGACTTTCTCCATCCTCTCTGCAGGGAGGAGGAGCTAAAAGTCCAGAACAGGAGAAAGTGGTGTGACTAGACTATTTATTTCAGATTGCTGCTGAGAGCACAGAGCCACAAAGAGACAGAGGGGTCATGGAAAGGTGTTCTTGTTCAGAGGAGTGGGGTGAAGATAGGTTCAACATGAGTGAAAGTAGTGAGCACTGTAGAAGGTATAGGTACGTATTGTGGGGTGGTTAAA
This sequence comes from Lepidochelys olivacea, assembly GCF_965140295.1. Lineage (NCBI taxonomy): Eukaryota > Metazoa > Chordata > Testudines > Cheloniidae > Lepidochelys > Lepidochelys olivacea. The sequence continues at coordinate 49,166,027 of NC_140421.1, read as the reverse complement.
CAGGTTGGTTGGTTGGTCAGTCTTTTACATTAAGAATTGCTCCCTGTAGATTTGCAGCTTTAAAAGGAGGCAGGCATAGCATTTTCCCAAAGAAAGTTTGCTTTAACAGAAAAAGCTTCATGTCCAAGCTGAATTACTGCTGGGAATATTCCTCTCAGATCTGTCATCCTGTGTTTCAAACAAAATAATCATTCTTTTGAATAAGGCAACACACAATACATGGAATGGTGCATGTAGTTACTCTCTGATGAAAAACAGGTGTTCCCTTGTCTACAGCTGAATCTAAGAACAAAAGACATTCTTATCCTATTCACTGCCACATACCTTTAACCTTCCAAATTAACTCTTCTATTTTTTATCTGGGATCAGATACATAATGTATTCTTTGACCTGTGCATAACCTACCTACTGGAAGAATATATATATATATATATGATAATCCTCTGAAAAATGATTTTGATTGAAAAAAATAAGCATGCAGAAGAAAGGTAATTGAAGTAGATATATATGTGCAGAATACACTAAGGATATGTCTACACAGGAAAGAACAACCCACAGCTGGCCCATGCCAGCTGAGTTGGGCTTGCTGGGTTCAGGCTGTGGGGCTGTTTCATTTCTTTGTAAACTTCTGGGTTCAGGCTGGAGCCCAGTCTCTAGGACCCTGAAAGGTGGGAGGGTCCCAGAACTCAGGGTCCAGCCTGAGCTGCAGTGTCTACACAGCACTGAAACAGCCCAGCAGCCAGAGGTCCGCAAGCCCAAGTCAGTTGGCACAGGCTAGCCACGGGTCTTTCTTTGCTGTGTAGACATACCCTAAGAAAAGAAACATTATAAACATAACTTGTAAGACACAATGTACTAAGATGACAGATTGTAAATAATGTCCTGTAGTAGATCAGATAATCGCTATCAAAGGAACATTCTGTTCATTACTAGACAAAGATGTCAGCATCACAATACAAAAGTTAACATGCCTGGGCCAAGCATGACCATGTGGGTCTACAATCAGTTCATATTAGTGTGCCTACCATTCGCTGGCATATTTGATCTCTTCTTCTGGTATTGCCCACGCATAACACCTTTTAGTCTTTAGGAGGGAGGTTTCTATACTTCATTTAGTTAATTGTTTGTCATCCTCTCTCTCTATGTGGTACCAAGTTTATATTTTGGCATCCAACTTGCATTCCACTTTGATGGTAATTGCTTATGTCAGTTCTTTGCTGGGAGTGCAGCAGTGGGCTGTGTGTGTGTGTAGGGCAGTGGTCCCCAAGCATTTTACATTGTGCCCTCCCTTACCCTTGTCAGCACTGCCTCCCACATACCCCCAGAACCAGAGCCAGGGCCAGGAGCTGGGCCATGACTCCAGGACAGGGGGACATGAACAGGGGTAAGGGAGCTGAGGCTGGGTCATAGGTGGGGGCATTTCTCATAGGCATTTTGAATGCTAATCCTGTCCTCCAAAGTGCTTGCAACCCCTCAGAGCTTGGTGTCATCCTCAAATTTTATAAGCTTTCAATTTTAAGTTATTAATGAAAATATTGAATAATTCCAGATTCAGGACAGACCCTATGGGACCCCACTAGATGTCCTCCCCATTTGGCAGTGAACCATTGATGATTACTTTTGGAGTATGTTTTTTCAACCAGTTCCCTAGTTTGCTTATGAGAATGTCATGTGGGATTATATCAAAAGACTTAGTAAAATTGAGATATATAATATCTATAGCATCTCCCTATCTAGGATGCCAGTCACCCTCTCAAATAAGATAATTAGATTGGTTTAACATGATTTTTTAAAACAAATTCGTGTTGGCTATTACTTATAACCCTATTATCCTTTAGGTGCATACAAATTGATTGTTTAATAATTTGTTTCAGTATCTTTCCAGGTATCAAAGTTACAATAACTGGTTTAGAATTCCTCAGGTCCTCTTTGTTCCTCTTTTAAAAGATAGGTACTTAGTTTGTTCTTCTCCAGTCTTCTGGTACCTCACTCATCCTCCCTGAGTTCTCTAAGGTAATTGCTAATGGTTCCAAGATTGTATCAGCTAGTTTCCTAAGTATGCTAAGATGAAATTCTTCCAGCCCTGCTGATTTGAATGTATGTAACTTATCTAGATATTTGTTAACCTGTTCTCTTCCTATTCTGTCTTGTATTCCTTCCCCCTTAGCGTTAATATTAATGTCCACTACATGCATTTGACGAAGTAGGTATTCACCCAGGAAAGCTTATGCTCCAATATGTCTGTTAGTCTATAAGGTGCCACATGACACTTTGCCAATATTAATTGTGTTAAGCATCTGGTCACAATTAACATTTTCACTGAAGACTGAAGTAAAATAGACAGTAAGCACTTCAGCATTCTTGATGTCATCTGTTATTATTTCTCCTTTGCCACTAAATTCTCCTTTGCCACTTCCCTTCATATTTCTCTTGCTCCTAATGTATTTATAGACCTACTTCTTCTTGTTTTTGTCCTTTTTTAGGTGTAACTCATTCTATGTGTATGTGCTATTCTTTTGTACTCATCCTTAGCAATTTGTCCATGTTTCCATTTTTTGGAAGGATTCCTTTTTGATTTTGAGATTATTAACCTCTCGCTGTTCTTCTCATCTTTTTTTTTTTGCATCAGGATAGTTAGCTGTTGTGCCTTTAATATTGTCTCTTTGAGAAACTGCTAGTTCTCCTGAACTCCTTTTTCCTTTAGATTTTCTTCCCATGGGATCTTCACTAACAGTACTTTGAGTTTACTGTCAGATAATATATGCAGTGTTGTAATAGCCAGGCTGGTCCCTGGACATTAGAGACAAAAAGTGGGGTGGGGTGAAGTGAAGTAATATCATTTATTGGACCAACTTTTGTCAATGAGAGCTTATCTGTCAAATGATATTACAGCTATTTTGTCTGCATTCCTTTCTGTGGCCCACACTGCTTCCCTGCAGTTGCTGGTGTGGGAAGATGTGAAGTGAGGAAAAATGACTTCGAAGCAGGTTCTCCCACTCTGCTGAAGCCCCTCTGCAAGTGCTCTATAGGGTCTAAATTCTGAGGTTTAGGAGAAGATTATCATCTGCCATATTGTGTCCCTTCTCCCCAAAAAAACCCTCATGGGGCAAGTTAATGCTGACAATAATCTGTCTGCATGTTTTCCTCTATTGAAGATTGAAATATTTCCTTTCCCTCCCATCTGCTGGTGAAAAAACATACATAAGCCTGACTTCAGCAGGAGCTGTGCTAACACGGGACAGATTACCCCCAAGAAATCTAGACACGAGCCTCCAACAGATCTGGGGGTATTTGTGGCTTTTCTATACCACATTTTGTCACTTCAGTGTATAAGTACAGGCACCCACCCTTTTCAGCTGATGGAAGAATTAGGAGAAAATTCAGTGAGCAGAGTTTAATGGCGTTTCCAGTTGCTGGTGCAGGTTATTTCTTCAGAGAGGAACACAGGGTGCTAGCTTCTGTGCAAGAATCAGTAATCCTGTAACAAAGAAAGCTGGCCTTCTTCGCGTTTGTGTACTTCCACTTTCACATTTTACTGCTGCAGAAATTTATTTCAAGAAGTAATGTTCATAAGTGCAGACAAAGGGATGAATACATTAGCTCTATAATAAACTCAAAAGGCTGAATATAATTATTTCTTTTGAAAAAGTGATGCATTTGCAAATAAATAAATAAGAAATTATTGTTCTCTAAGATTAATTGGTTAATTTTAGTGGCACTGTATAAGCTGTTTATCAATGGGAAAAGCACCTACCTTAAGTGCATTTTTTTTTATTTCTCTGAAGAAATGATTTTTTAAAAGAAAACCTGACTTAAAACCGCAGAGCTGGTTAAAGGAGAAAAACCTTGCATATGAAAAGAACTACTACACTGAAATATATTTTGAGGCTGGAAGACAAAGTCTGTGGTCTTATAGCTGCTGGCAGAGCAGCCTGTAAATCAATGCCAGGCAAATCAATAAGATAATCTAATGGGGCCATGAGAACAACTTGAAACTCTAGATGTTGAATCAAGGTCTGGAACAGATCTGCCAATGTAACTGAACTATATCTTAAATTTGAAGAAACAAAAGAGTTTTGAAAATCTGTGACACATTCTATTTGATAGAGTAGGTGCAATTCAACTGTAAAATAGTCAATACAAGTAATTATTCCCTTAACGTCTACAAGTGAAAAGGTTTTACTTGATGTAGTGCATAAATATTTGGCATAATTGTTGCTTTTAAAAATAAATCTGCAAAGAGCAGAAAATGTCAGTTGTCAAAATTATAAACTAAATTGTAGAAATAGACTGTGAATTAAAATTTGGTCCATTCCAAAAGAATGAAACCATGAAAGATCAAAATTATCTATTTCTCTCTGTGTAAGGAATGGAAACTTTTAAAACAAGTCTTAGGAGTGAAAGTAAACGTCTGCTTCCAAGTCTTGCCTTACCAATCCCACTCTCAGAAGTACAGAATATCTAAGTTGGCAGTCTGAGGAACAGACTTGAACTACTTACTTAGGTAAGGCTGCTGAAGGCCGTGACTTGACCAGACTATTACACTGAAGTCAATGAGAGTTTTTCCTGGCTAAGATGTTCAGGATTCAGCCCCTAGTGGATAAAATAATATTATACCTTGATCAGAAACGAAAAAGTTATGATACCACAACAATTTTTAAAATTGTTACAAATCATGGCCCAGAAATTCAGCCCCAATGTTGGCGAGTGGCATCTTCATGGAAGTTGGACTGGCACATTTCAGGATTGCATTTCTCCATGTCAATTCTGTATGCATCTCCCATTGGCTTTAAAGGGAGTCAGTCCCATGTAGACTTTAAACTACCAATAACTTTTATGTGAACTGGATTAAGCCTTTTAAGAAAAGTGCTATTAGCTGTATCATGATCTTATAAAAACAAATGACAACATATTAGTCAATCTGCTATGATTCCTCACTTGGAACTCCTGCAGATGTCAACAGAAGTTCTGGGTGCACATTAATGTACTTTTTAAATCAAGGGTCTGATTTTGCTCCAGTTAAGGGCAATGGAAGTTTTACTATTGACTTCAATGGGAGCAGACTGAAGACTCAAAATATGTTATACAATGAAGACCAAACCCAAACCCCACTGGAGTGAATTAGCATCTCTATGTTGACTTCAGTGGGATTTTGATCAGGCCCTAAAACACCAAGAGGCAGATCCTTGAAGTCAAGGGAGTTTTAACAATTGACACCAGCTACAGATGTGCCTCAAAATGTCTATCACAATAAAGATACCAATAGTTGCAAACATGTACCAGAAATTTATGTAGGATCTGGGACCCTCTTTTGACATGTTTTGGGTTCTTCACTTGTCCCTGACACCACAAACTATTTGCCTCTAAACTAAAGGGAACCCTCTTCCCCTTTTCCATTTAACCATTTTAAAAGTCATTTTTGCAAAGAACAGTGAAGATAGTGGAGAAGTGTTTTGAAATGCCATTCTAAAATTTGGGAAGTCATTTATGATTCAAGCAGTGTCACTCTTTTCTTGTTAAAGCTGACTCTTCTCCAAGCTTGAGACTTAGTTGTGCTTTGAAGACATAAGCCTGTGTTTGGTGTGATACAGAGATACATCACTCCAATGGGAGCTCTAGGAGGCATTGTGCCCTAGTAATTTATAATGCTCCCTTGGCTTTGCTGGAATACAGAGAAGAGCACTCATTGACGCTTCCCTTAAGGGTCCAATCCCTTCCACAGCCATGGTCAACCCCTCCCCCCCCAACCCCTGCCCATTTCAGGTGATTAGCGCTACTAGTATATCAGGACTGCAGTAGTGCTGGCTCATTCATAAAATGCTTTGTTTGTTTGTTCTGAAGATGTGGTCAGAAAATCCAGTTTTTCTCCCATGAACATTCTGGGGTGAAAAAAAAACCCACAACCCTTTCCAAACTCTCTTGACCAGAAAATTGCAGATTTTCCATGGGAATTTGCATGTGGAAACAAATTGACTCGTCCCAAGGGAACGTAAGTGCGGAAGAGTTAAAAGGGGCATGCCTCCCTTACTCCATGCAGCAGGCAAAGTATCATCCAGTCTCCCTACCCTTGAGGTGGCAAATACCAGGTTTGGGTAGGACCAAACCCCTTTTTAGTGGGTCTGGGAAGGAATTTCCCCCTCATCACCAGATTGGCCTAGGTGGAGTGTTTTTTTTTCTCATTTTCCCCACAATGGGTTTCAGGGAGGATTTATTATGGTGAGGAGGAAAGGGGTTGGGCTGTATGTCGCAGCTTTATTATGTAATTTGGGTTGTGTGTCTGATATAAATAGTCCATAGGAAAGGCATCCAATGGCCAGATAAATGGCTTGGTAAAGGACTTAAAAAGGAGATGCTGGATAAAGGAATGGAAGGAGGGTGGGGGTGGTTCAGGGCTCATATGATTGGTACAGCAGGGAGCCAACTCCCCTTTTTTATAGCCCACTTTAACCCTCCTATGAGGGGGTGGGATGGGTGGTAAGATCCAAGCCATGGGTTGGTTGGGGGACCTGGATGGAAAATGAAGGGGGACTGGCAGAAGCCCCCAGGTAGTTATTGAATGAACATGGAGTTGCCTGCCCTGCACACTTTTATCTGCAGGGTAGTTCCAGACATTGAATAATAAAACTGTGGCCTAATTAAATTCATATCAAATGTCTCCTGTCCTTTGTTCGGTATAGCCGGAGAACTATGTTGTTGCATAATGTTGCTGTATCTTGTTCTTGAACAGCAGCTGCATATCATGCCAGATAGGGATGCACTATGGTAGTAATATGTTAACAATTTTCTGAAGTGTTTCAGGATCCTTTGGGATGGAAGGCACATACAGGATCATTAATGTTCATTAAGGATGAGTTATTTACAAAGATTTCTTACATCTTCAGAATTTAGTTGTAACTGTGCTAATCTTATTCTATAAATCATAATCTTATATAGTATAAACTAAAACAGGATTAAATACAGACCATTTAATTATTCTTACATATGAATGTACATATTAATTTCCAATTTTATGAAGTAGTTTAATATTGGATAACCATATTTTACAACAAGATGTTATCATCTAAAGTCTTAACAGAAAATTAATATATCTGTATATATAACATGGTAGGGCATAAGTGTGTCAACTCAGTCTCTCTCCTCAAGTGTAGTATAGTTATTTTTCATAATTCCCAAACGAACAGATGATGTTAAAGTGGACTGCAGATACTGTGTAATAATACTCCAAGAGCTTACTTACAAGAAAATTATATCCACAACTATCTTTCTAGTTTTTTTAATGTTATATATTTTTGAGGCAAATTTATAGAGGCAGAAAATTTAATAGGCTTTTATGATGATTTGTGGAATGAGATTAGTGTTTTAATGAGTGCATTGTATACTTATAAAATCATATTGTTCATTACATTTTATTTCAGTGTTTTATTCCTTCACTGAAGTCAAATAGCATGAGATCATATGAAGCCCAGGCACTTTATCCTTTAGTAGTTCCATAGTTTGACTTACTACATTTTTAGGATGAATTTATTTTAGTGCCCCAGTGTTCTGTCATCCTAGTTCCGGTTACATGACAACCTTGATTGTCGGTGGAACATGCCAGTTGTGTTATGTCATTATTTGTAATTCTAATAAAGGGCCCGAGTCAGATAACCTTATTCATTGCTGGGTAATACTTAATTCCAAGACAAGTCACATTTAAGTCAGTGGGGCTGTTAGTGGAGTAAGGTGCTTCTCCAAGTGAGTGTAGCCCAAAATAACTGTGTCATGCTACATTGAGGATATCCCATACAGCATCTTTCACCCCTATACAGAATAGTATGCACCACTTATGTTCTCTCAACATAAGAACTTTCATGGAGTTTTAGTGGGGGCTTTGGCCTTGTGCTAGTCTTTTGCCCAGGGTGAATTTCACTCCTGTGAGGTATTTCATGTGTAAGATTTCCATCTTTTTTTTTTTTTTTTTGCTGATCTTTACTGCATTGCTATGAATTTCACAATGGGTATTTGTAATGGAGAGACAGGTATTGCTGTGTTAGTAGCATTTTTTAATTTAATTGGATTGCTTTGCCTCATAAACTATCATTATCCAGCAACCACTGCTGCCTGGCTGTTTGTTTCATCTGTTGCATCAGCATGATGTAAATGCTAAAGAATTGCATGCTGATGTAAGTGGGGAGATGAGTGGGACAACAGACTAAAGACAGATAGGAAAATATTCAGAAACCGGCATGAGGGCAGGTGGCAATTTACTGTGAAATGCAGTCATGACATAAGACAACTGAGTCCAGAGAAGAAGCAGCAAGAAACTTGGAAAGCAGAAGTCAAACTAAGAAAGATTGAGATAAATCAGGACATCTAATCAGTTTATAGGTGGGAATGCTGTCTTGTGAAGGTGAGGCTTTCAAGGGTAAAACTATATATCCAGTAGGGTAGCATCTCTGAGTCAAACATTTGGAGGATATCCTGCAGATACCATACCTGGTATTTCTGAGGGCCTCATCTTTTAACAGCAGATATTTGACTAATAGGTAGAATGGATAAATAAAAGGTGTAGAAGTTGCCCCCAGGCACTCCTGGGTCAGGAATATTTCACTCTAGCAGGATATCTATTTACAGTTGAAAACTGTTGATTAAAATGTCAACATGGAAATGTTTGCTTGTAGTATAGTCTATGTGCAGATTGGATTTAAATTCATAACATCTGTAACCATGATCACTCTTGCAAGCCCCAAAAACAATTAAGGTAGCTGCAAGGAAAAACATTAATCATGACAGAGCAAAACTGATGAAGAGTATAATGCAACAGGCATAAAAAAGCCTGTTTGAGTCTCTCATTAGAAATTTCTAATACCGGGTATGCATGAGCATTACACAGTGGAACTTTTTGGCAGGAAAACTGAGTATCTGGTACAAAACAGCATAGTGGTGTTACACGTTATCATAACTGTTAGTTTACCAACTCCATGTCCTTTATTTAGCCATATACTAAGGTTGCCATAACTTTTGTGCATAACCCTTTTTTCCAGCTATACGGTTTCAAATACTAGAGGTGAATGTCATTTAATTTGGTTATTATTATAGTTATTATAAAAGTTATTCAGTTAGATACCATCTGTTTGTTGGAATCTACATTGTTTGGATTATTACATGAGTGATATAGGTGTACCATACTGTGGTCCCCTACCTATGGTGAACTCAGATATGATGAAACTATGTATAGTAGAGTTGAAAGAAAGTTTCATATTACTTCAGTGTAATGTGCATGTTGCATTTCCATTTCTAGTCATTATCTACTGATATTGAAGATTTTTAGTCAGAAAATGACTTCCATTTGGCCAGGTTTTACTGTCTGTACAAGCAAAAGGGATTGGTTATCAAGAATGTGTAGGGGGCTTATGTTTGGTTTTGAAAAAGTAAGTTTGATATGTTATTTCACTGTAGATTGAATTGCGTTCGAGAAAAACACCCCCAAAATAAACCAGAGATTTGTTAGAACCAGATCACTCTACATCTCTGCTTTTAAAACTGTATATGCCTGGGGAGATAAAGGCCAAAGTTACAATATTTAGAGCTGGTTGCCAAAGTTGAGATATTCTTGGATTTTGATTCGTCCCATTACAGCAGGGGAGGGCAAACGGCCGGATCCAGACCATCAGGGCTTTCAGTCCTGTGCGCGGGATTGCCAGCCCCGTGGCACAGCGGGGCTAAGGCAGGCTGCCTGGCTGCCCTGGCCCCGCGCCGCTCTTGGAAGCGGCTGGCACCACGTCCCTGCAGCCCCTGCGGAGGGGTGTGCAGAGGGCTCTGTGTGCTGCCCTCACCTGTAGGCACTGCCCCCCGCAGCTCCCATTGGCCAGAAATGGGAAACTGTGGCCAATGGGAGCTTTGAGGGTGGTACCCACAGGCAAGGGCAGCACATGGCGGAGCCCTCTGCCCCCTCCACCCGCCAGGAGCCAATGCTGGACCTGCTAGCTACTTCTGGGAGCAGCATGGGGCCAGGGCAGGCAGGGAGCCTGTCTTAGCCCTGCTGAGCACCGCTGCCACCTGGGAGCTGCTCGAGGTAAGCAGCGCCGGGCTGGAGCCCACACCCTGAACCCCTCCTGCACCCTAACCCCCTGTCCTGAGTCCCCAAACCCCTGCCTTGAGCCCCCTGCCACACCCCTCCTGCACCCCAACCTCCTGCCTTGAGCCCCCTTCTGCACCCCAACCTCCTGCCTTGAGCCCCCTCCTGCACCCAACCCCATGCCCTGAGCCTCTTCCTGCACACCGCACCCACTCCCACATCCCGCACTCCCTCCCACACCTCAACCCCCTGCCCCAGCCCTACATTCCTGGCCTTGCATACAATTACCCCACCCAGATGTAGCCAAAAAGTCTGCCCACCCCTGGATTACAGAGAGAGAAAAGCTAGCTGCAAAATTAGCATCTGTATCCAAACTTCCCCAAGTTTGAGCTGTTGGAACCAGGGTGTTGGGTCCAAATCTATTTTTCAATTAAACATCAGGGAATATTTGTGGCTTGATTATCAGAAATACTTAGCACAGAACCTCTGAAAATCTCAAGTTGGCACATAAGGTCAAATAATAGGAGTTCATGTCCCTGAGAATTGACTGAACTTTGACCAGTTTTTGAGTTTATTGCTTCTTCTGGTGCTGTTTTGGTGAGAAGTAATTAGACCACTGAGTATCTGTTTCACCACAGCACAAGGTCCAAGATGTTCCGAGTCTCAATGCATTACAGTCCCAAACCAACAGGGAACTTGGTGTGATTTATTGTTTTACTGCTTTGATCCTTCTCCCAAATTTAACTTTCTTAATGTCAGCTGGATACAGTGAGCCATGAACAGCTTTCTGGAATTCTGCTTTGTTACCCTCAGAGGAATTATTGACGTGTAACATCTCTATCCAGCAAAGCAGAGTTCTCTGCTACAGTATACTCTAGTTTGTTTTGTTGTCTTTTTTTTTTAACTAACCAACATTTGAATTGTATTGGACACTTAGCCACATCGTTTAATAGTTACCAAATAAACATGGAGGCAGTGCGGGAAGCAGTTTTTTCACAAATAGGTACACCAAATGCTGTCTGTTGGTGGAAGCTATGGGCAAAGCCACATTTATATTTTCAGCATATAAACCAGAAATCCCTAACAGTAAAGTGCAAGATTCTCTATCTACACAAAAAAAAAAATTCAGAAAGGCAAGGCTTATGTATTTTTTAGGTAGTGAATATAGCTCATTTGGTGCCCCTTGTGTGTTTTCTTCATAGTCTCTCTACTACCTAAACTTGGATATTCAGAAAATATGATGAATTATAGAGGGCAAAATTTGCTTTAAAAATATAATGTATCTGAACAGCCACGTTAGAGAATAAGAAGTTTGGCTACATAAAGATGTGGCATCTACAATTAAATAGCTAAAGCAGAAAAGAGATTAAGCCTTCTAAATGCACCTATTAAACTCAAAGAGTTACACTGCAACCCTTACCCCTCTGACACCCTTGTCTAAAACCCGGTGATGTCAATGGAAAGATCCCTATTGACTTCATAAAGCTTCAGATGAAGTTCCCGTGTATAGGGTTCTGAACTATTGCAAGTTTATTATTCACAGTAATCTGTTATTTAAGGTTATTATTTTCCACATATTTCCCCCAGACAATTCATTTTCTTCCACTTATAAAAATACAGGGCCCACTTGAAACAATGGAAATTCATCCATACAATAAAAAACTGCACAGATTTTTAATGAAAATCACAATCCAATTCAGCAGCAGTCAAAATCAAGCTCCTCCAAGGGTGATTAGCTTTTCATTACAAACAGCAAAAATCCAACAACTCATTGAAACCTCCCTCTTTTCATGTGTGTGTGTGTGGGGGGGGGCAAATTTTAAATAATCGAGTGGGACTTCAGCTGTCAAACTCCTACAACTCTTATTTTTATGATGCAGTGCATATTATATGTTATACACAAAATTTGGCACAATGACTGACATATACTGGAAAAATAGTTTATTTGCTGGAATTTCCAATACAATTCCTAATGTAGAAATGCACAGTATTCTTAGTATGCTACTCTCAGTAAATTTATAGGTTCATGCAACTGGTAGGAAAATTAACAGTTTCATCAGACAAGTAAACCACTATCGATTTTTTTTAAAATAGTTAAAATCCTTCTCACATTGACACAATACATTAAATTCAGAATCTATTATTGGATTCAGGAATTTGTAATTAGATGCATGAAGTTGACAGAAATAGATCAACACGCTGGGATTTGAATATGAATTTCCCCAGAGTTCAAAATACAGGGCTTTGGTTCAGATTAATTATTCATTATCAGATTCATGATCTTTACATTTTGTAACAGAATCATGAAATCATTACCACGTGGCCTCAGATTCATAAACAACAGTTTCTTCTCAGATTCAGAATAAATTCATATTCACATGTTTATTGGATTTTTGAAATCAATAATCTCTTACTGCCAGCATTTGGGGGTATTTGGATCCAAGATTTCAGATCAGGAGTATCTCTAGTCACCATGAATTTATCAACAGTAAGTTTCAGAATCATAAATTTATTTTCACAGCCATGAGTACATAAAACTTGTAGTTTTCTGTTGAAGAAAATGGATTAATCATTTCATGAATAATGCAGACATAATCCTGAACTTTACTATCATGTACTGAATACAAATATTTGGTAACTATTTCATGGTGAAAAGTAGTTACAGATTTATAAAAATGTTCAACACAACAATGACCTGAAGTGTTCCATGTTTATTGTGGAAATATGAATGACTCTAGGAAAGATGGAAAACATGTATAACAGTGTTTCATTCATCTGTCATTTTGACATGTGCTTTTGTAAGGACACAGAGATGCATTGCACCAGAACACCCCCAAGCTGAACCCCTGAGGTCAGTTGAATTAGTGCTCATCATTAGGAGGAAGAGTTCTGCCGCTGGGTCCTTGTAATGTATGGGATGTAATTGTGCATGTTCCATGTCTATCCACTAGAGGGCATCTTTATGTGTCAAAATCCCTAGTAGTGGAGCAGTAGAATGGGCAGAACAAGAAACAACTCAGCAGCATGTTACTTAACGCTCTGTGATAACTGGTGAATTCCTGGGTCCAGATGAACCAGATCTAACAGTCCTACACAGCAAAATTTCAGTCACATACTACAGGGAACATTATTCTTCCACCATTGCACCATCCATGAATAAATCCCACCTTTCCCTGCCTGCCCCTAGTGGATGCCACCCCATTCCTCAAAACAAAAAGAAACAGGGTAAGGCAGTATCTGAACTTCATGGTCAGGAGTTGAAGACGTAATGACTCAGGTGGTTTGACGTTGAAAACACAGGTGACAACTGACAAGATAGGTGTAGGGAGGGGAAGCTCACTGACCTTTGTGTTGTGAGGCTATACTGAGCGCTACAGTAGGAAGTGTGCAGTTGCCTAAGATGCTCAGGAAAGTTTACTCTCTTCAGGACCTCAGTGTAATTTACTGAGAATAAGTGTACTCAGCCTTAAATTACTCCCTTATTTTAACACTTTTTTTGCATGTTTAATAAACTGGTGTGTGTGTGAGAGAGAGAGAGAATGCATGTACACTCCACTGCCCTCTATTGGATAAAATCAGAACTGTCCAAGGTGACCAGAGATAAGTAAGCTTGGCATCATTTTTATCTTTTTATAATTTTAACATATAATATCAATGTTTATTTGTGAGAATTTTTTAGATTTTTATTAATCTAATTTTTCACAGTTTCAGGAAATTATGGGGGGTGAGACAATTATTTAATGATAGTAGACATTGAGATGCAAAATGTTAAAGCTTTATAAACCATTTAAACAAAAACTGTCAATATCACATATCAAACTATGCAAAGTAAATATCCTTAAATCAACAAATCATACCTGGGTTTTTTTTTAACGATTCATTTGCTATTCCAGTTGTAACGACTAATTCAAAAGTCTTTATCACTGGATTTTGACTCTAAGAAGTTCTCAAGCAGCATTTTTCTTGCTTTGTTGCTCTTTAAATTTTTATTATTATGGATAGAAATATATTTTGCCCACTTGTGTGTGCATGGTGAAATTGATTTTTACTGACATTTACCGATAAAAATCTAATCCTTCCAATCCTATAGATAACTTATTGATTCTACTGCTAGAATTATACAAAAGTGTCTCTCAGAAATTCTTATCTTGGTCTGTGGTAATATCTGCTTAATCCTCCCTGTTCCTCCCTCCTGATTATGCAGGTGATTGCATATGACAGCTGGTAACTCATCAGAAGACCAAAGAAGCTGGTAATCAAATGCAAATCAATTTTTATTTAAAAATATCTTGTAATACATTTTTTTATCGTCACTGCAGTTTTTGCAAAAAATAATTTTTAGGTGTTCCTGCTGACACATCTGCTTGTGAGATATCAAATCAAATCTATCAGCCATCTTAAGCATCATAATGCTGCATGATAATGAAAAACAGATGGAAAGAATTTAGTTTTGATACAGTACATCACACTATAACATAGAAGCACAGAGATTTTAAAACATTTAAATAGCAAATAAAATGCTCAGCCCTGCAGCTGCAGAAAGGCTGCATTCATGTTTTAACACACCTCTGCTCTCCGCAAAAAAATTCTACTAGGTGTTTGCTGCTGAAATCTTTTCAGGTAATTAGTCCCTTTGGTGCCTAAAGATCCAGCGGTCCTGTTATTTATGCTAATACCACGTTTCATTGTGTCAGGAAATCCCATCCCTTCAGCATCCAGGAGTTAAAAAGTAAAAGTAATAATAAATGGATAAAAGGACATAGTGGGTTACCGGAGATTAACTATTATTACTTTTTATAGGACCCAGTACAGTTTAGTCAAGCTTCTTGTTCTCATCTTTAAAGACCTTCATAACTCCATCCTTCCATTCTTATCTTTTCTTCTCACTCATTAAATTGCCCTCTTAGCTCTGTGAACGATAACAGCCTCAACACTTATTTGTCCACTTTATCCACAAGCATCATCATCATGCTTTTGTCCATGGTGTCTTTTACAGAGCAAATGCACTCAACAAACTAGTTTGTAAAAACCATCACCCTGTCTTCCTTCAAGATACAAGTCTGGGTAGCAATTATTATTCCTTTAAAATCAGCAATCTGATTTCAACGGAACACAATATTTACAAATTATCATATCTGTCCATGTCTTACCCGACTTCTATCTCACCTCCACTACACTTCCATGACAGTACTTGCAACTCTGTACATTAGTTAATCTCTATACAGTATTCTGAATATGTAAAATGCAAGGTAAGGACTAAGTCTTGTTACAATTTGTTATTATTGCTGAGTAGTCATAAGGCTCAAACCATCCAAATGGCTACTATTTAGTTTGCATTTCCCCCCTTCCTACCTGCAGACTCCAAACTAGGCCTAATGCTAACATGGAAAACAGATTCCAGTTAATCCTGGTCAGAGTCAGACTGGAGCAGTGGACCTCAATGCCGAAGTGATCTGGTTCAAGAACATCTTACTGCCAATTGGACATCATCCTGACTTCATAGAATTCCTCTACCTACATAAGTCAAACATTTGGTAGAAATGCTGCAATAATCATGAATCTCTAATGCACATATTTGGATTGTTCATTTGTATGATCTCATTTTGATGTAACCGTACTCAGCCACAGCATAGTAGTCCCTGTATTTCCATATATCATCTGGGTTTCCAGCAACAGATCAACATCAAGATTAAACTTCTGCAAACTGCTCCACCAAAGTATCTCAGCTAATGTGCATGAGATACAAACTCCTCTCAGAGTGAGAGTGTAATTCATCTCCATGCCCATCCAGTTACTTAACCCCTTTTTTTTTTTAAAAAAAGTTTCCAACATGGAAAACCTTTTTACATAGAAAACTCTGCATGCCAGGTACTGACCTCTGTGTCTAATAAGACAGTAAAGCAAATAATTGTTTTAAAATCATAACCATACAGTAACTTACCAATGAAATGTCCTATTCAACTACCAAATGCCATTTTTTCATGTTACTTTTACTCATATGCTACTTTTAAAGTGGCTGTACTTTCTTCTTACGTAGATAAGAATACAGAAATGTGCAGTGATAGTGAGATTGCTTCCACCTATCAATAACACCTGTGTGAAAAATACAATTAATTATTTGAGAATTTCCTTTGCACTGAGGCCCCAAAACAGATGTATACTGTTGGTGCCAGATGAAAAGGCTGTTTTTTCTTTTCTTTTTTTGTTCTGCTTGTAGAGAATAACAACTTACGGAATAGAAAGATGACAGAGAAGTTGTACACTGAAATCTAGTTCTATTGAATTATTTCTCCGGAGATAAAACTGAAGCAAACTGTATGCAGGTCTTCTCTCATTAACCTATCTCTTCTTGACAAGAATTGGTTGGAGGACATTTTAGCAGAAAGCACAGCTGGTGAACGAAATAGCACTGTTAATGTGAAAGAGAAAAATATACAAAATACAGATAAGCACCAAAAGCTATCTGAAACTATCTCCCCTCAGCCCACTGAGATAGAGATATATATCACACAATATAGTCACCTCCCTTTCATTATTCTGACCTGTCAAGGTTCCTCCCCCACTCTGAACTCTAGGGTACAGATGTGGGGACCTGCATGAAAAACCTCCTAAGCTTATCTTTACCAGCTTAGGTCAAAACTTCCCCAAGGTACAAAATATTACCCCCGTTATCCTTGGAATGGCTGCTACCACCACCAAACTAATACTGGTTACTGGGGAAGAGCTGTTTGGACGCGTCCTTCCCCCCAAAATACTTCCCAAAACCTTGCACCCCACTTCCTGGACAAGGTTTGGTAAAAAGCCTCACCAATTTGCCTAGGTGACTACAGACCCAGACCCTTGGATCTTAAGAACAATGAACAATCCTCCCAACACTTGCACTCCCCCTTTCCTGGGAAATGTTGGATAAAAAGCCTCACCAATTTGCATAGGTGACCACAGACCCAAACCCTTGGATCTGAGAACAATGAAAAAGCATTCAGTGTTTTACAAGAAGACTTTTAATAAAAAAATAGAAGTAAATAGAAATAAAGAAATTCCCCCTGTAAAATCAGGATGGTATATATCTTACAGGGTAATTAGATTCAAAAACATAGAGAACCCCTCTAGGCAAAACCTTAAGTTACAAAAAAGATACACAGACAGAAATAGTTATTCTATTCAGCACAATTCTTTTCTCAGCCATTTAAAGAAATCATAATCTAACACATACCTAGCTAGATTACTTACTAAAAGTTCTAAGACTCCATTCCTGTTCTGTCCCCGGCCAAGACGACTACAGACAGACACAGACCCTTTGTTTCTCTCCCTCCTCCCAGCTTTTGAAAGTATCTTGTCTCCTCATTGGTCATTTTGGTCAGGTGCCAGCGAGGTTACCTTTAGCTTCTTAACCCTTTACAGGTGAGAGGAGCTTTCCCCTGGCCAGGAGAGATTTCAAAGGGGTTTACCCTTCCCTTTATATTTATGACACGCCCCCCAAATCTCAGCTAGGGTGAAACACTGGCTGGGATTTCTTCCTGGAGCTCTAGGAAAACAGAGTTAATAAGACACATGCATCTCTAAATATACTACCAAGTACATAAAGACTAACAATATTTTCCACATCTCAAGGACGATTTTAACCAGTTGATTCTGGGAAACTTTCACGGGAGAGTGCATCAGCCACTTTGTTAGAAGCTCCTGAGATGTGTTGGATGTCGAAATCAAAATCTTGGAGAGCTAAACTCCACCGAAGAAGTTTTTTGTTAGTTTCTTTGACGGTGTGAAGCCACTTTAGTGCAGCATGGTCGGTTTGCAGGTGGAAACGCCGTCCCCAAACATATGGGCGTAGCTTTTCCAGAGCGTAGACAATGGCATAACATTCTTTTTCAGTGACTGACCAGTTGCTTTCCCTCTCAGACCGTTTTTTGCTGAGAAACACTACAGGGTGGAATTCTTGATCAGGTCCTTTCTGCATTAAAACTGCTCCCACACCACGCTCGGATGCATCTGTGGTTACTAGGAACGGTTTGTCAAAGTCTGGGGCCCTTAGTACAGGGTCAGACATGAGTGTCGCTTTAAGCTTGTTAAAGGCCTTCTGACACTTTCCGGTCCACTGAACAGCATTTGGCTGTTTCTTTTTGGTTAGGTCTGTCAGTGGGGCAGCGATTTGGCTGTAGTGCGGTACAAATCGTCTGTAATAACCGGCCAAGCCTAAGAAGGATTGAACCTGTTTCTTTGACTTTGGGACAGGCCACTTTTGGATAGCATCCACTTTGGCCTGCAGGGGGCTGATAGTTCCTTGACCCACCTGGTGTCCAAGGTAAGTCACTCTGTTTAGGCCTATTTGACACTTCTTAGCCTTAACAGTTAGTCCTGCCTCCCTTATGCGCTCAAGGACTTTTTGTAGATGTTCCAGGTGGTCTGCCCAGGAATCCGAAAATATGGCCACATCGTCAAGGTAGGCGACTGCATATTCTCCTAATCCCGCTAGGAGACCATCTACAAGTCTTTGGAAAGTGGCGGGTGCATTTCGCAGCCCGAAAGGGAGTACATTAAATTCATACAGCCCGAGATGTGTGATGAAGGCTGACCTTTCCTTGGCAGATTCATCTAGCGGTACCTGCCAGTACCCCTTGGTTAAGTCCAAGGTAGAGATGAACTGGGCCCTTCCCAGTTTCTCTAATAGTTCATCTGTGCGTGGCATGGGATAGTTGTCTGGGCGAGTTACAGCATTTAGCTTACGGTAGTCCACGCAAAAACGTATTTCCCCATCTGGTTTGGGAACTAGAACCACTGGAGATGCCCATGCACTTTCAGAGGGGCGGATTACACCCATCTGTAACATATTCTGGATCTCCCGTTCTATAGCAGTTTTAGCTTGAGGAGACACCCGGTAAGGTTGGACCCTAATTGGGTGAGCATTACCTGTGTCAATGGAGTGGTATGCCCGTTCAGTCAGTCCTGGGGTGGCTGAGAACGTTGGCGCGTAGCTAGTGCACAGCTCCTGGATCTGCTGTCGCTGCATACGCCCAAGGGTCATGGAGAGGTTCACCTCTTCCACACCACCAGCACATTTCCCTTCGTAGTAGACACCTTCAGGCCACTCAGCGTCGTCTCCTCCCTGGGCTGTAAACTGACAAACCTTTAATTCTCTGGAATAAAAGGGCTTTAGAGAATTAATATGATACACCTTAGGCTTTCGGTTGGAGGTGGGGAATGCTATGAGATAATTAACAGCTCCCAGGCGCTCCTGGACCACGAATGGCCCTTCCCACGATGCTTCCATTTTATGGGCCTGGAGCGCCTTTAAGACCATGACCTGGTCTCCTACTTTGAAGGAACGCTCTCTGGCATGTTTATCATACCAGGCTTTTTGCTCTTTTTGAGCATCCTGTAAGTTTTCTCTAGCAAGGGCGAAAGAGGTTCGGAGGGTGTTTTGTAGGTTGGTTACAAAGTCCAGAATGTTAGTTCCTGGAGAAGGTGTAAATCCCTCCCATTGCTGCTTCACCAACTGCAATGGCCCCTTAACCTCACGGCCATATACAAGTTCAAATGGGGAAAATCCTAAACTGGGATGTGGTACAGCTCTGTAGGCAAAGAGCAACTGCTGCAATACTAGGTCCCAAT
Source organism: Lepidochelys olivacea (assembly GCF_965140295.1). Taxonomy (NCBI): domain Eukaryota; kingdom Metazoa; phylum Chordata; order Testudines; family Cheloniidae; genus Lepidochelys; species Lepidochelys olivacea. Next base: position 49,146,361 of record NC_140421.1, on the reverse strand, counting down.
CATTGGAGTGCTCATTTACGAATTTACGTATCATGGCCCCCAAAGTTCCATTAAACTTCTCCACCATGCCATTTGTTTGATGATGGTAAGGAGTGGCAACCAAGTGATTTACCCCATGAGCTTCCCAAAGGTTTTTCATAGTTCCTGCCAGGAAATTAGTCCCTGCATCTGTGAGGATGTCGGAGGGCCAACCTACCCTGGCAAAAATGTCTGCTAGTGCCTGGCACACACTTTTAGCCCTGGTGTTGCTTAGAGCTACTGCTTCCGGCCATCGGGTGGCAAAATCCATGAAAGTCAGTATGTACTGCTTTCCTCTGGGTGTCTTTTTCGGAAAAGGACCCAGAATATCCACAGCTACTCGCTGAAATGGAACTTCAATGATGGGGAGTGGCTGGAGAGGAGCTTTGACCTGGTCTTGGGGTTTTCCCACTCTTTGGCACACCTCACAAGACTGGACATAGGTAGAAACATCCTTGCCCATTTCCTCCCAGTGGAATGACCCCCCCAAACGGTCTTTGGTCCTGTTCACCCCAGCATGGCCACTAGGGTGATCATGGGCTAAGCTCAAGAGCTTGGCCCGGTATTTAGTTGGAACTACCAACTGTCTCTGAGGATGCCAGTCTTCCTGGTGTCCCCCAGAAAGAGTTTCCTTGTATAAAAGTCCTCTTTCTACAACAAACCTGGATCGATTAGAAGAGCTGAGAGGCGGTGGGTTGCTCCGTGCCGCCGTCCAAGCTCTCTGGAGGCTTTCATCTGCTTCCTGTTCGGTCTGGAACTGTTCCCTTGATGCTGGAGACATCAGTTCCTCATGGGATTGTGGACCTAGGCTTGGTCCCTCTGGAAGCGATATAGGGGATGGAGCTGTTTCTGTTGACTGTGAACCGCTCTCCGCTGGTGCACTATGTTGGGATTCAGGCTCCGGCTGAGCCTCTTGTGTAGGGTTATCGGCTGCTGCCAGTTCAGGTTCGGTGGGGCCCTCTGGTGTTGAGGTTGCAAGTACTGGATTCAGTGCTGACACGGGGTCTGGTGTTGGTTGTTTGGCTGGTTCCGGTTCTGGGACTGGTTCCGTCTGGGTCTCTGGGACTGGATCCACTACTGCTGTTGCAGACATTGGCCTGGGGTCCAGGTCCATCACCTCTGACTGGGTCCTGATAGAAGTTTCCGGAACAGAGCTAGGCCTCATGGCTTGTTTAGCCTGGTTGCGGGTGACCATTCCCACCCTCTTGGCCTGCTTCACATGATTGGCCAAGTCTTCCCCCAACAGCATGGGGATGGGATAATCATCATAGACTGCAAAAGTCCACATTCCTGACCAGCCCTTGTACTGGACAGGCAACTTGGCTGTAGGCAAATTGAAAGAGTTGGACTTGAAGGGTTGAATCGTCACTTGGATCTCTGGGTTGATTAAATTGGGGTCCACTAAGGAAGCATGGATAGCTGACACTTGTGCTCCGGTGTCCCTCCACGCGGTGACCTTCTTCCCACCCACACTCACAGTTTCCCTCCGCTCCAAGGGTATCTGGGAGGTATCTGGGCCTGTGGACCTCTGGTGTGATTCCGGTGCAATGAACTGTAATCTGTTGGGGTTCTTGGGGCAGTTGGCCTTTACATGCCCCAGCTCATTACACTTAAAACATCGTCCAGCTGACGGGTCACTGGGGCGAGGAGGGTTGCTGGAGAACGGGGTGGTGGGACGATAAGGGGTCTGGAGGGTTCTTTGGGAGGTAGGTGGGGCTTTGGGCGGCCCCCGGTAATAGGGTGTGGTCTGGGGTGGTCCCTTCTGGTCTCCGCTCCAACTGCGACCAGTTTTCTTCTTCTCTGCCACCTCCACCCATCTGGCTCCAATCTCTCCTGCCTCAATTACAGTTTTGGGTTTCCCATCTAGGATGTATCTTTCTATTTCCTCAGGAACACCCTCTAAGAATTGTTCCATTTGCATTAGGAAGGGCAAATTTACTGGAGATTCAACACTTGCTCCTGATATCCAGGCATCCCAATGTTTTACAATGTGGTAGGCATGTCGGGTAAATGACATGTCTGGTTTCCACTTTAGGGCTCTGAACCTCCGACGAGACTGCTCGGGTGTTATCCCCATTCTGACTCTCGCCTTGGATTTAAACAGTTCATACTTGTTCATGTGTTCTTTAGGCATTTCAGCTGCCACCTCAGCTAAGGGTCCACTGAGCTGCGGCCTCAGCTCTACCATGTATTGGTCAGTAGAGATGTTGTACCCAAGGCAGGCCCTTTCGAAGTTTTCTAAGAAGGCCTCAGTATCATCACCTGCCTTGTAGGTGGGGAACTTTCTGGGATGGGAAGTGGTACCTGGAGAAGGATTGCTAGGGTTTGTTGGTATATTCTGCTGGGCCTTTATCCTCTCCATCTCCTCCACATGCTTCCTCTCTTTTTCCTTCTCCTCCTCCTTCAGCCGCATGAGTTCTATCTGTCTTTCATGTTCCCTTTGTTTTTCCTCAGCCTGAAATTTGGCTAATTCCAGCTGTAGTCGAGCTGAGGATTTGGCCATTCTAACCTCTCTGTTTTTAACTAACTTTACACCCGAGGTTTAGAAATAAACAAACAAAACTTGGCTGTAAAATTTTGCTGTGCTGGAATAGAATACCTATTCTCTGATAGTGATTGTCAGCCTACAGAAAAAGACAATTCCCTTGTCTCTGCTCTGGGCCCAAATTAAAGCAAAAAACCTCCAACTACTTGGAAACCTGCTTACCCAGCCCAAAGAAGAAAAAAAAATTCTTTTCAAACCTGTGCTCCTTGTAAAACAAAAAAATAATCAAAATCCTAAAAAAAACCCTGCCACTTTTGTCTCCAGGCAAATGGGTAGAGCACACACCCCCTATTTACTTTTAGGAAGAAAAGAAAAAAAAAAAAAAAACCTCTGGTTTGGAAGATTGTGAATTTCCCTGCAGGAGTTAAGTACCCTGCCTCCAGGCAAAGAAAACCTGCAATTCACAAGATAATCCCCTTTTGTCTCTGCTTGGCCACAAAGCAGAGAGAAACCAAGCTGCTTTCAGTTTCAAAGCTGCCTTCTGGACTTCCTAAAAATTCCTTTTTAAAATCTGTATTTCTAGTTCAAAAAATCTCAACTGGATCTCAAAATGATTTCAGGTTAATCCCACCACTGTGCCACCATGTCAAGGTTCCTCCCCCACTCTGAACTCTAGGGTACAGATGTGGGGACCTGCATGAAAAACCTCCTAAGCTTATCTTTACCAGCTTAGGTCAAAACTTCCCCAAGGTACAAAATATTACCCCCGTTATCCTTGGAATGGCCGCTACCACCACCAAACTAATACTGGTTACTGGGGAAGAGCTGTTTGGACGCGTCCTTCCCCCCAAAATACTTCCCAAAACCTTGCACCCCACTTCCTGGACAAGGTTTGGTAAAAAGCCTCACCAATTTGCCTAGGTGACTACAGACCCAGACCCTTGGATCTTAAGAACAATGAACAATCCTCCCAACACTTGCACTCCCCCTTTCCTGGGAAATGTTGGATAAAAAGCCTCACCAATTTGCATAGGTGACCACAGACCCAAACCCTTGGATCTGAGAACAATGAAAAAGCATTCAGTGTTTTACAAGAAGACTTTTAATAAAAAAATAGAAGTAAATAGAAATAAAGAAATTCCCCCTGTAAAATCAGGATGGTATATATCTTACAGGGTAATTAGATTCAAAAACATAGAGAACCCCTCTAGGCAAAACCTTAAGTTACAAAAAAGATACACAGACAGAAATAGTTATTCTATTCAGCACAATTCTTTTCTCAGCCATTTAAAGAAATCATAATCTAACACATACCTAGCTAGATTACTTACTAAAAGTTCTAAGACTCCATTCCTGTTCTGTCCCCGGCCAAGACGACTACAGACAGACACAGACCCTTTGTTTCTCTCCCTCCTCCCAGCTTTTGAAAGTATCTTGTCTCCTCATTGGTCATTTTGGTCAGGTGCCAGCGAGGTTACCTTTAGCTTCTTAACCCTTTACAGGTGAGAGGAGCTTTCCCCTGGCCAGGAGGGATTTCAAAGGGGTTTACCCTTCCCTTTATATTTATGACATGACCATATCAACACCCTTCACAAACTTGAAGACAGGCAGCCAATGAAGGGTTTCAACCACATCAGTTGCAAGTGATGCCACGATAATCTATCCCTATGTGCATGTAAGAATATATATTTAAAACCCACCCTGCTAGTCACAGTGATATTTCCACCAGCAGCAGATACATTTGGGGAGGTGGATTTTTCTGGGCTTTTCCTTTCAGAGCCACACATCCTGTATGTCTCTTATTATGGTTTCATTTCTTCTACCAACATTCCCTTCCATCACCACCATTAATGCCCTTTATGAAAAAGGGAATAAAGGTTGACATATAGTACTATTCTTGCCAGAGCTGAAATGACCTAATAATCACAGATTCTAAGAATCCCTTATATGTAGGATTTTGGGGGTCACATTCCCTCAAGTTGCTGGGTTTTTTCATTTTTTGAAGTTAAACTTCCTATCTGATTCAGTTTTCATTGACACCAATTTCACACCAGTGTAACCCCATTAACTTAAACTGAGTTACTCCTCTGATGTATTCCAGCTTGAGAGGGTGATAAGGCCCATTTAGAACAGAACTTTCTTCTTCTAGATTTTATTCTCGAACCTTCCTCATATGACTGCTTTGGAACTGCAAGGAATGTGTGTGTAAAATATAAGGGATGATTAGAAGGTCCAAAACTTTGCCTGCTTCAGTGACCTTTCCATGAAGGGGTGCTTATTATTTCAAAATAGAAAAGCATTTTGAAAACTGATTTTTTTCTATCCATTCTGTATTCTTTTTTAAAAATTGAAACCAGTGTCCTCCCCTTTTAAAGCTATCAGACATGCAGTGCAGCAACAACCATTTTAATTTAAAATTGATCTTCTAATTCACACAACTAATGGAAGATCCATTGTACATTACTAAAATTTGCAACTTAGTGAGTATGCTCTTCCTTCTGGATTTGGGCACCAGTTCCCTGACCCGACACCAATGAAACATTTAAATACTGTGATCGTGTCACTGTAAAGTGCCCTCTGTCTCACACCACCTTAATACTGTATGAATCTTGTCATGCTGAGTAACATGTGGGATGGAGAGAAAGCCATTTATTAACTGCACGAGCACTTAACTCTTTGTGACTCAGGATAGACAGTGTTTGAAACTGCAATGATGTATAACACAGACAAATTAAAAGGGTTTTGACAGTTAACTCCAGACCCCTTCTTTGCACCAACAGAGGTAAAATAACAATGTAGAAATGTATCTAACCATTTTACTGATTTGTGCTCTTATTTATTTCATATCAAATTGGAATTAAATTGAAAACTGAATATGTTAGTGGAGTTTTAGTAAATAAAGACCCCTCTTTAAGCACCAAACTGAAATTTCATCCCCATTGAAGCCAGTGGTACCACTCCATTGTAGAAGTCAATAGTAAAACTCCCTCTGGGATATGAGCACATGGGGCATCTATAAACTTAAAAGCTTGAAACTAAAATGAGAAGTCTTTGAATTGTTACAGCGGGTATATTTATTTTTTCAATTAAATGTGGGGGGGGGGCTGAGATTTTATTTGCAAATATAAATTCTAAGAAACTTTGATGTCACTAAATGACAAAGAAAGGAAATGAACAAACCTTTATAAAATATTCAAAGTAAGGAGGAGAAGAAATAGTGTAAATAAAATAATATTTAAGTATATAGTTACTGTAAACATTAAACCCAAATGATCTACAAAATTTCTGTGTACATATTATATAATAAGTCATGGTAATTTATGCAATTAGTGACATTTGTACAGTACTGTATATTCTATTTTATAAAACAAAATCTAATTTCAATAGAAAAAGAGTTAAAATAACATGGTACAATTTTACAGTAAGACAACATATTGCATATACATGTGAAGTGGTACAGTTTGCGTATGTAAAATTACTTGGCAATATACAACTATGCAAATCAGTATATTCTGTACAGCTCATGAACTTTAGAACAAAATAACTGACAGGTTAAAGTTTATAAGCCCTCATTCCAAACAAGCAGCTTCTAGAAATGTATATTTTACAGATTTACTGCTTAGATTCAGTTTTTATTTGGGATGTTTTAGGAGATTTATAAAACGCAGTGATCCAAATCCTCAGCTCAAGCAAATCAGTGTGGCTCCACTGAAGTCAACAGAGCTGCACTGATCTACGCCAGCTGAGGAGCTGGCCCAATATGTTTAAAGCCATACGTTAAATACAGTGAGCTCTCCGATACATATTACCAGATTGCTAAAATATGTACATTGGGGAAAGACACTGTAGAAAATATACTGAAGACAAAGTGTAGCAGTTTGGGAAGTTATGCACTTTTATAAAAGCAAGCACAATATAGTAAACTGAAATATATATGGGAAATAGATGCTGGGACCAGCACTCTGTATGAGAAACTCTCCCAAGAAGAGAAAACATAATTTTAAAAAGTCTAGTTTTGTTACAGGAATTAACAGAATATTCATATTTCAACAGGAACCACTTTTTAGTATCATGATTCCAGCCCTGTACCAAGAGCTAAAAAGAAGGATGATAAATGATGCTTTGTTGCACACTGTTAGAGTATGAGAGCTCCTTTGAGAGAAATCTCCCATGGTTGTGGGACTACCAGTATTATGAATCCCTAAAAGAGTCTCAAAATTAGGACTGTTGGAGTCAAAAATGAGGGCTGCAGAAAAAAAAGGTAAATTGTTCCAAGCAACATTATCTAACATTTTGCAGTAAAGTCAAAGATGTCCACTGATTTGGACCAGGGCAATTTGTTTAACTTCTCTTTATAATACTGACAATGGAGAAGTTAAACTGAGCAGTAGAATGAGCATATTTAAAACCCTAAAATGTAATCGTTCTGATGTTCAGTTATATTTGAGTTAAATTGAATTAAATGTGAATGCAAAGAGAAACAAGACAGTGCTGGAGATGCTGGATTTTAATAGCTGAAGATAAACTTGCTTTCTCCATTGCACGTACAAAAGAAAAGAAATGTACTTTGGCATTTCTCATAGATGGTAATTTGTAGATCTCTCCTGTAGGCCCCAGTTCAACACAGTAATTAAGTATGTGCCAACCTTAAAGCACATGAGTACTTCTATTGAAATCAATGTGACTATTAATGTGCTCCAAGTTAGTCATGTATTTAAGTAATTTGGTGAACCAGAGCCTTAAGAATGAAGATGAGTGAAGAAAGTTTGGAATAAAGTTAGTCTATGTTCAGAATGCTGGGGCAGCATCAATAGTTGAGGCCTTGTATAATTTTATATTTTAAGCATTTGCCTTTTATCTCTGAAATGCCAATATAATGAGGTGAACCTAAATTTTATGCTTTCTAAACTGAAGAGCTTTTAAGCATGCACACAGTACATTCATCTTCCTCTAATACACTGGGCACACAAGACTGTGCGGTGATGTGTCCACAACTCCCAGTGACTTCAGTTTGTGTTTGTGGGTGCTCAGCAGCTTACAGTTGTTCATCATTGTGCAGGATCAGGCTCTAAAACGTGCGCTTTTTACAACTGTCTGGGGATCAGATGTCTCAATCTGTAAATCATTTTGCTCGTTCCTGCAGAAATCCCATGTGAGTTTGTTCCTTTCAGGCAGAGTTAAAATTTAGGATAATCTGTGGTTAAATTCAGTAAAATGAACAATCGGATTCTTCTGCTTTCTGTATGTATTATAGCATTTTAACTGTTCTGTGTACTTACAGATTAGAAAGGAAAGCGTATAATTAGTCCAAACTGCCTATAACAATGCAAGATGATTTTGATTCTTAATGCTTGAAAAATCCTATTTAGAACATTATTTTATGGTACATATTACCTGAGAAATGGTATGCCTCCAGGAAGGTCATGGTCTGGACAAATTGCTGCTTTCCAAGGGCAGGAAAAAAACACATTTCTCATCTCAGTGGAACATATTAACTTTTCAATCATTTCTTTGTGTAGCTGTTCTGGGAATGGGAAGCCATTTAACAAAATCTATAACCTAATTTAGGTTTATCACTGCAATCTGAAGATAAATTAATTCCAACAACTCTGGTGATTTAAAGGAACAGTAACTTATTTTTATTTCTTTACCTTGGAATCAGATTCCAAACATTATATAAATTGGCAATATGAGTTGGAACTGCAAAACATTAAAAGGCAACATTTCTGATTAGATTTGAACATTCTAAAGAAATTAATTAGATTTAAGAAAGTTGGCAGGTTGTGTATCTAGGAATCATAGTGTCTTCAGTTATTCAGCACTTGCAAAGATTTCCAAACTTATGAATGAGATTGTAAAATCAGAAAATACAAGTATACAGAACTACACTTAGATTATGTATCCAGTAAGATTATTTAGTAATACAAGAGCAACACAGATGAAATATTTATTAAATCATTTAATTTAGCTTGTTCAATTTGAAATTCAGTCTTTGTTATTAGAAAATGTTTCTGTATTTCTATATTTGAAGTCACATATACAAAACAGTGCAAGAACTTAAGGTAATAATGTTTAAAGAATACTTACACCTTCTCGTTATTGGTATTTTACTTATATCCATTAACTTTATACACGATGCTAATGCAGTTACTCTATATAATATATCATTTTGCAATATCTTAAAACTGTTAAATTCCTTAATAGACAATACATTTAAGCTAAATTCCAGTGAAAGTGTAAAATCCAAAGTATAAAATAGAACTAGTAGAAAAATTTCTTACAAATTTTGGGGATTTTTTAAAACAAAAAATGGTTTTTGGATGAAAATGTTTGTTGAAAATTTGAAATTGGGGAAATTTTGACTAGCTGCAGCATAAAACTTGTTAATATGATAAACTGTGCATAATTGTTTCCCACAGTATCTTCTTATTTTCTAATTGTAATGTTATAAAATTGCTATTTTGCCCCAACCTTCCCGAAAGAATGTGTTAAATATAAATTGTTACTTAAATCAGAAATTAGTCTAAAACTGTTAAAGCATGAAAAATGCATTTCACACACACAAAATAAAAAGACAGAAATAGCCGTTAAGCTACATTTTCCATATACCAGATTAAACAAAATTAGGCATGAAACCACAAACTGGAGGGATGAAAACAAACAAACAAAAAAAAAATCTTTTAGTCAGATTTTCAAAGTTGCTCAGTACCTGAGCACCCGTTACCACCAACCCATTTGTGACCTCTCAGCATCTTGGAAAACCAGGCCATCAAAGTGCTCCTTTGTACTAGCCTTTAGCACAGTAATGTAATTTTCCTCTTTACAATGGTACTGTACCTGCAAGATGTTGCACCAAGTAAAATATGTGGACCCCAGAACTTTAAAATTGTATTAGAAAGTGATTGAGATAGCTTTTGAGTGTAATATAAAATTAAAATTTGCTTTATTGACAGAGGTAAGTTTTAGTATTATAGATGGCAAATATAACAATATATTTATGCCATTTTACTCTCGTTTAAGAGTGAAGTTGGTATTAATTATTTCATATATTCTTCAAAAATTATCTTTCCTTGAGCTTCTCTTATACTTAATTTTATCATAATCATATAAATGAAGAAAGGAAACCACCATGAATTTCTAAATTATCCCTTATATTTTATTACAAGAGGGTATGCTACTGCCACTATAGGTCATTTTGCAAACCCTCCTCTTTATCCATGTGACTAGTCCCCTTTAAAGTGAATGGGACTGGTAATATGAAAAAGTGTTGCCGGGCTAGGGCTATATACATTTAAAGCTGTGTCATCATTATGGACCTAACCCAACTCCAGTAAAGCCAACAGAAAGATTCCCATTGTCTTATATGAGAGTTGGATTAGATCAGACCTAAATAAGGGGGTTGGGGTAGTAGAAAGGAATGTCTGAAGGACTAAATATATGTGTGTGTGTGTGTGTGTGTGTACGTATGTATGTGTATATATATTTGACAAAACATTCTAGAACCATACAATATGAAAATAGTCAGACAAAATTGTTAATTTGATAGTAAGAGTTTGATTCAACCCCTTAAAAGACTGGAAATTTCCAGTCAGGGTTGTGACTTTCCTCAGTTCAAATATGCCCAAATATCCTTGCCATTTCCACCTATCACATGAAATGATACACAGGTGGAAACATTCTCCCTTCTGATATGCTTGTTCGTCTCCCATTGAGGTAAACATGAGCTATGTGTCCACCAGGGGAACAATGTAATTATTTGGCTGAAGTATCTGAACTGATCATCATTTCAGTGTGCCTATTTTTAGACATAAAATAAATTGCACTCACAAAAGGGGCACCCCCCCTCACACACAAACGATTTGTGTGCACACACTGCCGGTTGCATGACTAGCTATTCCATTTCCATGTGGAAATGGGGGTTTTGCAGAAGCAAAATGGCAAAACAACTATGGTCATTTCAATCACGCAGATGTGCAGACGTGGATGACATCTGGCAGGAAATGTAGTGCTATTTATGCTGAAGAAGCTAAATGCAGATATGGTTTACAGTTTACTCCAAATGTCCTTGCTTTTTTTCCCCTGTGCCATTTATGTTACTTTAAAAGAGCTGGTTTGGTTTAATAGAAAAGAGAGTGGCTCAAACAGTCAGCAGTTTGTCCACATACTACAAGTAGACAAAATTTGTCTCAGTGACATCAAACTGCTAACACAAATAGATCTATTACCCTTTGTCCCTTGCTCGGTAAGACAGTTACCCTTAAGGCATTAGCCTCTGAGCTTGGTGATAAATCATTGAAGGATAGGAAACCTGATTATCCAAACATAGCAGGAATAGACTATGTTATTCATCCGTGAGGCTTGTAATGAATGATTTTTGATATACTTAAATAGTTAACAAAAATTTATTGCAAGAGATAGTTTGTCACTAGATTTACAGTTTCAAGAAACATAGTACAAAACAGTGCATCAGCTTTGTCTAAACATTAAATAGGTGCAGGTTCACAAAGATAAAAAAACAAAAGGAGCATACTTTACAACATAGATTGCAATACTATAAATATATTTTATGTACATTATACATATTCTAAGACATGATTTTCATACATATATATATATATAGTTCATATTAGATCAGACTATTCAGTGCTTTAGTTATATTATGGAGCTGAACTTTACATACATATTTGCATTGTTACACTTATAGTAAATGATTCCAAATTAATGAGGCATTTTAACCAGTTTATTCCAGTCACTTAAAGAACCATTTGTCAAAACTGACGAGTGCTTACATATAGCAGTATGTTAATTTAGAGACAGCTCTTTCCATTTTGATTGTTGAAAACTTGACCTAGAAGAGGGGCTGCAATGGAATGACAGCTGGGTGTGGTGAAAGCAGCGAAGGAAACAATGCATGAGGTAATGGGGGGAAAGCCAGGTGACTCGGATGAAGGACGGAAGTTGGAATTAGTGGCAGTTGTGGCGGAGCAACAAAAGTTGTGTGGGTTCCTGGGCAAAGTCTAGGTCCTACTGCGAGGTGAGGTAAAGGTGTTCTTGAAAGGGTTGGGACCTGTGAAAGAAACGGTTGGTGAGGCTGGAGAACCTTAAATGTACTTGCTGCAGCAGCAGCGGCAGCATGCTGCTGTAAAACCGTGTGATGGATTGTGGTTACAGAGGTAGAACGTAAGGGCTGCTGCAAGGGCAAAGGCTGCAGAGGAGGATTAGGTTGGATTGCAGTGGGTGGAAAGGCAAACTTCACCTTGTTAGCCAGCACGTTTTGCTGCATGAGCTGCTGATAGGCCTCACATTGCAAGTCTTTGAATTTTCCATGGTTTTCTGGGGGAAATATCAATGTCTGATCAGGCAACGTAAATGGGGCAAGTATCTGTTCAGTGGTTAAAAAGGCATGGCTATTTATATGTGCTTCTTTGAATGACAAAGGTGGAGGGCTGTTAATTATGCCTGAATTATACCGCAGCCATTCACTGGTTGCCTCATTTATTTTTTCTTGTGGTATGGTCTCTGCTACTTCATGTTGGCATAGATATGGTTTGCGAGTAGTTTGTTCCACATTTCTATCAATACTGGGCACTTTATAAGGAGCTTGACTTTCACGAGCCCTTACATTTTCATGTTTCTTTTCTTCTTCTAGCTTGTTCTCTGGTGTTGCAGTTGTCGGAACACTATGTTCAATAACAGAAGCAGAGGAATGCGTGAAGTGCTCCAAAAATATACTTGGAGAGCTCTGCATTGTTGAACACTCTGTTGACTTGTTATTTTCTGATAAAAGTAAACCATCAGATTGTAGAGTCAACTTGTTTTCTACCAGCTGTGTTGTTTCCGCCATATTTTTTGTATAATCTTTTATGGGTTGAGTTTTTGTTTGTTGTATATTTTCTTGTGTTAACAATTCCCCCAAAATATTTAATGTAGAATTTCCTCTGGAAGGTCTATGATTTTCATTTCTTCTTAGTTCTTTGTTGACAAATATGTGATGGGTTCTAGATCTTTTTCTCCTCCTTTTCCTTTTAGGCTTACAATGTGCAGCTAAATTACTTGTTTGCCTGAGATACGCTTCTGATAAAAATGCCTGTCTACATGAACTTTCATCCGATGAACAAGAATATGTATGTTGTCTTCGCTTTCGATGGGATCTTTCAGGTTCATCAGTCAGAAAGTTGTAAGCTCTCTTGATGGACTGGCTTTGACTTGTACATTTTTCCAAACATTTATGATCTGGGCTACAGCTAGATCTTCTGACCTTACAGCTACATAATGTTCTAGAATACATTAAGTTATGTCTTCCAGAATTCAAAGTCAGTTGTTTTGACTGCCTATGAGAGCTTGCTTTGTACTTTCTGTGCAGAGGTTCAGAGTCAGTGCAGTGGTCATAGCTATTTTTTGTGTTCCAGGTCCCACATTGGCCTTTGTCACCATGTATGTTTGTTGATGTGGACATGGTTCTTTTGTGATCACTGTTTCCAATGCCAAGTTTTTGACATGACTGTTGTAACTGCTCTGTAGCTAACCATATGCTTCCAATTTCATCTCTGCACTTCCCTGAAGTATTTTGAAGGTGCTGATGTTTATCTTCATTGACATAATTAATTTTCTGTTCAGCTGTTGAAGAAATTTCAGTGTCTGCTTTTGCTATTTCCTCATGATGGTGATGACATAATTTTCTCCTTTTCCTTTTCCTATTTTTGTGAAACCATCTTTTGTGAGTTTCTTTGTTCCAGACTTTGCTGTGTTTATCATCTATCCTGGTGTCCTGTCGTAAATGGCTTTTGGAAATGTGGTATTTTTCTGTTTTTCCAGTCCTGAAAGAGGCATCCAAGCACATTTTATCTTGATTTGTTGCAGGTTCACAGCTTTTAGCTAACAAAACATCTGTTATAAGTGATGTTGCTTGGTCGCACACATTTTTATTAATTTCTGTTTTGTAATCAGCACATTCTGAAATAGATTTATCTGTGTCATCTAAAACAAGACTCTGGTTGGACTCAGTTTTGTCATGAGAATGATGTACATTTGACTGATGTTTAGTTTTCTCCATGCAGTCACTTGCTCGTGATGACCTGAAGTCAAAACATAAAGGATTACAGCTATATGAAATGGATGGTTCTGTATTTGTGTAAATTAACATTTCGGATGGCCACTGAAGAACAGACAATCCATGTTTGCTCAGAACAGGAACAAATGGTTCACAAGGTCTTTTATGTGTCTCTTGTTTGTTTTGTAAGGCTGTACTCTCCCCTTCAGAATTTGATGACATATGTAGGTCAGAGCCAAGTTTTTTAATTTCTGCTTCAGTTGTGGATGAATCACTATTAATGTATTTATTGTTTTCCTCTGTGATGTCTTGCAAAGGTAAGCAATCATCAGTGATATCACGAGCTGGGGATTTTTTCCCCAACCTCTCAGAACTGTGACTTTCTACAGGTAGTGCCTGATTACTAATGGCAACTGTGGACAGTGATTGATCTCGTAATGCTGGTGAATTGACATCAACACAATAGTCATCCAAATCGCAAGACACAGGTTGTTTCAAATGAGAATCGGCTGGAACTAATACTGTATTCTCTAGTATTATATTTTTCTCCTTACTGGATAGTTGTTTTGACTCCTGAACTTCAGAAGCTTCTGCTGTGTCAGTACATTTTTCCATCAGTGGGTGACTGTAGTTTTGTTTCTCCTCAGAGCACAAAACTATTTCTGTTGCTGATGGAAACTGAAGATTACAAGCTCCTGGAACAAATCTACTTCTTCTGCTAATTCCATGTTCACTGGATGTTTCATCATTATATTCATAGAATACAGCAGCTGAGGACTCCAACTTCACTGATGCTTTCTTAGGAAAAGCAAAAGAGAATCCTATTTTATGTCCATGGACTCCTTGTACTTGATCCCCAAGTTTGAGAGTGTCAGATTTGTTATTAATTGCGCTTTCCGAAGCAGAAAAAGCAACATCTTTCGCATTCTGTGCATTGTGCATTAATGTACAATTGACATTTTGTTGTTTGTTAGAAGCGTCTATGATAGTACTTTGTGGGATTTCATGGAAATTATCTCTCACAGTAACTGTAGTGGACTTGAACATGGGACCACTCCCAGGAGCACTAAAAAGCAAAACAAAACCTTCCATGAGTACACTTCAAAGAAATCAGATGTTCAGAGTTACTGCCTTCCCCCTGTACTATTATTTCCATAACATTGTGTTACATTTGTTTCCCCAAAGATTTCTAGGGGGACAGGTTAACTATTCTAAATCAATAGCTCCAAAACAAGACTACATTCCAGCAGGGGCTTTCAAACTTCTTCCTACTGCAAAATATAGTAGGACAGAGGATGTCTCATAAATCGCCTCCCTCTCAGAGAGACTGCCTCCCCATCCATATGTGACCACGTAGTCAACCTCTCCTCCTATTTGCGATCACAAACATAATTGTGAAAACCTTACCAGATTCTTACATGCAAAAAAATAAGATTAGGTAAGTATTTATGTACTTTCAGCTGACCTAGTACAATAAGTGATTTATCCTTCATGAACAAAAATTAATCACACTGTCTACTATTGTTCTTGATTTCGTCTCCTCATCCCAGCTGTTCTGTATGACTCAACAAGAAGCAAGGAGAAGAGCCAACAGAGCACCAGTAGTCTACAGACCACAATTTGGGAATTTCTGCATTACCATAAGTCATGCTATTTTTGAAACTCAGCCAGCAAACGTCTATCTTTCACACTTGTTTTTTTTTTAACTGAAAAATCAAACTGACATATTTGAAGTAATGATGGAAAAACCTGAAAACCTCCATAGATTCAGTACAGGTAATCATCCAGAAGCATGTATGCCTATCTGTGTTTAATCTATTTTGGCTGGAAATTGGGGTGGGTATCTCACAAAAAATAAAAAAGGGTTTCACCTGAGAGAGTTCCTGTGTTAACTAACTCCAGATAGGTTGAAAATACCTTTAGACTAGCTCTTTCAGAGAACTAAGTTTTGACTTCTTTTACCAGCCTAATCTAGCTAATATTATCAAAAATGTTTTTGTCTCTGTTTATTTACTGCCTTGCATAGCTCCTATAAGAACAATAATACAATAATTATTAAATAGATGTAAGCAGTGTCAGGATGAGCTCCACCCTGACATCTGGTGGTGAGGTGTGGCAAGTTGTGGAAAAGAACTTCAGGGGCCGATCTCATTTGCATAGGCACACCCACCACGCCTAGAATGAGACCATAGCTGCCCAAGTGGTCACTTTGGCTGCTGTGGGATCCCCAGTGTCTCTGTTATTGGGGCAGGAAGAATAAATTGTTATTACCCTGATTATAGGAACTGTGCTTGGAACTGTACGTGGCCTTTTGTTATGATGGAGGGATTCACCATCAACTAAGTAGCACTCGCTAGGCAAGGGTCATGGGTTCCAAAACTGTGTGACTGGAGAGAGGCTGGGGACAAGTATTAATACTTGGTGGCATGGGCCCCCTGGTGAGGGCCTTACATGCTAATTGCACTTCCTCCTCTCTCCACTGTGGAATATCAGAGCTAATTTTGATTTCATTAGAAGTCTAGTTATAGGCTGCTGAGCTCACTTTGGGCTGACAGTGCACCAGCACTGGGGCTCCCCTATTATAAGCTGAATTCACCTAAGAGCTGAAATCACTGAGTGTTGTGTTAAGTAGTGGGGGAGCCTGAAGATATATTGTGGAGCAGTTTGCGGGACGGCTGGTGAAGCAGTTCGATGCGGCGCAGTGTGTGGATGGCAGGAGCTGCTTGTGGGCCGTGGAGCTGAGCGAAGGAGTTCGTGGGGCGGCTGGCGGAGCGGAGCGGGGCGCAGCTGAGCGAAGGAGTTTGTGGGGCGGCTGGCGGAGCGGAGCGCAGCTAAGCGAAGGGAGTTCGTGGGGCGGCTGGCGGAGCGGAGCGCAGCTGAGCGAAGGAGTTTGTGGGGCGGCTGGCGGAGTGGAGCGCCGCTATGGAGCTATGGGGCGGTCAGCTTCAGATCACGTAAGGTGCCTCTTACCCCTGTCCCATTTCCACCCAGGTTGGGAGGTAAAGCTCCGCAGATAAACTTTCGAACTCTGGGGCTGCCCTGACCAGGGACAGAGACTTTTGGGGCATTGGACTTTTGGGACTTTGGGTGATTTGGGGTTGCTGGACTCAAGAACCAAAGGGAAAAGGGCATGCCCCCAATTTGCCTGGGGTGGGTTTTTTGCTCATGGGTTGTGTTATGAATCCTGTTGGTGGTGTTTCCCCAACATAATGCCACATTGTTTCTCTCTGTTATTAAAAGACTTTTGCTACACTCAGACTATGTGCTCGCAAGAGGGGAAGTATTGCCTCTTGGAGGCGCCCAGCGGGGGTGGTATATATTGGTCCCAGGTCACTGGGTGGGGGCTCGAGCCGGTTTGCATTGTGTTATTGGAATGGAACCCCTAGATATTGAACCCGGCCCTTGTTGCTGCCAACTCTGACGGGCAGAAGGGTTACATACAGCCAGAACACAACATTCAGATGCAGTCTTACCCTTCATATAAACATCATCCCCTCAAAACCAAAAAAGCATTTGACAAAAAACAGAATGGAAAGAAAGCCAAAAATACGTTCGTTACCAACCTAACTGAAAAAAGTGGCTTTACAATATGATCTAACTTCAGTGGCAACAGTTAGGGAGGTAAGGGAAAGAGGCAAACACACTTGCTCAAAGGTCCATAGGCTGCAAAGCCCAGGGGTAGAGCGGCCATGAGTCAACCACTTTTAAGCTGCGGTTCTGCGCTAAATCAGACAGAAAAGCAACTTGACCACCTTTCAGTGAGTGGTGTTTGCAACCTGGTGCATGGGATTGGACAACTCAAATTTGGCCTGGCCACTCCTCTGCCTAGATGGAGGGGCAAGCAGGCCAAATTATGTTGTGATGTGGAGCATGGAGAGTCTGTTCTTCTACAGTGGAGCACACGGGAGTCAGCCAAGAACTTGACTCCTGGCGGCAACTGGCTGAGGGAGGCCTGGGTCCCTGTGGGAGAGCCGGCAATAAGCAGGGGCCTTGCAGGGGGGAGGGATGGCAGGGACCAGAATTTCTCCTCCCTCCAAAAAAATCTGAATTGGTGCCACTGCCTGAAGTTTGCCAAATTCAGCATTTGATGGACATTTCAGGGGAACAGTTTCAAGAGATGGGAGCATTCATCTGAGAATGGCTGGCTAGCTGCCAAATTAAGACTAACAACTAAGACATCACAGCAGACTAACTGTATCCCAAACCATATATGGCTTTACAGATTGTCACTAATATCTGAACTACAAGCAGAAATCAATAGGGTGTGCCATTGCAGAACACGGAACACAGGGATTACATGTTCATGTCAATCTACCCTCCTGGGAAGGATTGACCTGGCTTCTGCACTAGCTGAATATTTTGAAAATTCCTCAAAGCCCACCTGAAGTAGAACACATTAGAGCAGTTAGGGCTGTTTGAAAGTGTTCTGTTTTAGACAGAAAATTGGGTTTTCCACATTTTTTTTAAATGAAATGTGTTTGCTATAGTTTTGGATACCAATTTAAAAACACGCTAATTGGCAGCTCACTGCTCTATTCCTGACACACAGGATCACCCCCATCATGATCCAGTTGTATTAGTCCATAAGGCTAGATCAGATTCTTGACTCTCCTAGTCCTAAAATGTACACTGCATTCTATTTTGTCAATTAAATATTTTAATAAGGTTTTTATTTAGTTGAAATTATACTAATGTTAATGCTGCTTTTGAACCTACTCTCAGTTATTTAGAACAATATATGGGAATCAACAGATCTATCTATCTATCTATCAGAAAAGTAACTGCAAAAATGACATCAACCTCTTCACTGTATCTTTTTCTTTTCATCTACATTTTCAATGAGCTTCTTTAATTCTGTCAGTAAAGTTTGTACTTACATACACTTTACACACGTGCCAGTTTTCCTAGCAAACATGTTTTTTGTGCTCACAACATGTATACACTTCCAAATATTTTAGGCACAATTAAGGAGTTTGGACCTACATATCTTTATTCCAACACACGTATATTAGCTTACTGACAAAATGAGGTACTTACTATGTTAGCATTGAAGAGTCAATACAGTATGGGAGTGCAAACTGGACTTATGTACCATAAATAGAAACATAAAAAGCTAATTTCTGATTCATATTCATATTACTGGACATGAATTGTAGAGGATTTTCAGATCACACAAGTTTATAAAGCTACTAGTTAGATTTTTTGCTTGTAAACAAATCAAGTTCAATATGCAAGTCATTGAGATAGAATAAATATGGAATCTCAGTGTCATTTTAAACAGTCACTTTTCACAGTATAGTTAGACTTTAACAGATACGTTTGCCTTTTTTTCTGAAGTAGCAAGTAACGCTCCTGACTTGTGCTTCTTAAGCACTTATAGCCATATCTAGATGCATACACTATCCCAGGAGTCCAGCTAGCAATTTCAACTCAGTATATAAATCACTAGATGTTCCATTGTCTTTCATCCTATCTGCTGCATACCATTAACAGCTATGTCATTCTGTATTATCACTAACACAGCATGGGGAGTTAGAGAGAAGGATTTAGCTGTGTGTTGTTTGACGGTTGCAAAGCCTTGATACAGTACAGTAGTGAAAAACCTGCCACTTCTTGTTAATATATATATGTTGCCCCAAAGAAATTACAAAGTGTGTGACTGTACTGTTCATTCCATACACACCTACCTGCATCCAGGACATGCCCACTTGTTTAGATGGACTTTGTTTCAATATGTCATACTACACACAGATGTTACCAATTTTCAGCAGAAAACTATAGACCTCACGTTCAACTGAACAATGTGGCAGTTCACCGCGTGAGATGCAGGTCCCATCATAGACAACATCTGAATAAGCATTCCGTTTACACAGTAATCACTGCCAATTTTTTCCTGTGATTGTTAGATCTATGTTGGAGCAAACTGAAAGTGGTTCAAATTCTTTTACACTGAGTTGTCTGTTTCGTTAAGTATGTACTTTTTTGGTAAAAAGGCCATCACTTCAAACTAAGAAATATCAATATCAACTAGGAATATATTTCCAGATTCAATAGAGAATATACATCTCGTGAGACGTGATTGTTATGGTTCGACTATATACCCTGATGGGTTCAGGAAAAGGAACATTTTCTTTTAAGGTATTCCCATATATAGTTTCTCTAGCTATTTAAATTTAAAACTAGATTTCCTGATGCATTCCCAGGTGAGCAGTTCAAACTCTAAGTCACACAGATTTGTTACATCCCGGAAAGATAGAGTGTATCCTTTCCTCATCAATAAAATAATGCCAAGCTTCAAATGCTTGACCTAGTTCACTAATGCTTTCAACACTGTGCCTGGCTTTATGAAATATATATGGAACATATTTTTAACTAAAAATACATGTCATTTTAGCTCCACTAAAAAAATAACGTTAAACATTTATTTCTTCACATAGCGCCAGATCAAATTACTGCATACATACAGCTTAGAGCTTGCCATAAAAATATGTGCACCCTGTTCTGGGCTCAGGATCTTAACAGTCATGTGTCCCACAACCCCAATTAATAGTTTGGGGATTATTTTTCCAGTGCTTTTTCCATTTCAGTAGTTATTCTCTCACCATGCTGCCTCTTTCCTCAGTTCAGCTAACTTGTACAAACGTTGGAGGGCCTTTTCCTGTTTCCTTTCATCTTTTCTTGACTTGGAAGCTACATTTCGAGCAAACTCCCTCTGTTTCAGTTCCTTGAGTCTCTGTTAAAAATAATAATAAAAATATTTAATATAAAGAGAATCCCTGACAGCCCTGGTAAACAACTAAAAAAGTTCAGATGCACTTTTGTTGGTTTCGTGTTAGAAATCACACATTTAGGTAGTTCAGCAATATTCAAAATATTACATCAGATTACTGCATGGACCTTTCCTGAAATATATTTACTGAGTAATGGTATGTTGCTCTATCTTTTTACTTAAACAATTTAGACCAAGTTCATCCCTGGTGTAATTCCATGGAGTACAATGGAGTTACATCAGGTATTAATTTTGTCTGCTATGTTGAAAGGAAAAACAACAGCTATGTGTGAATAACATTTTTGATGCACTGGCCAAAACAATCCAGAAATGTATTGTATCTGACTTGGTGGATAGCTAAACTGTCTCTTACGTACAGACTTACAGACTTACAGACTTACGTACAGGGTCGGTCCTGGGGCCGGTTTTATTCAATATCTTCATAAATGATCTGGAGGATGGTGTGGATTGCACTCTCAGCAAATTTGCGGATGATACTAAACTGGGAGGAGTGGTAGATACGCTGGAGGGGAGGGATAGGATACAGAAGGACCTAGACCAATTGGAAGATTGGGCCAAAAGGAATCTGATGAGGTTCAATAAGGATAAGTGCAGGGTCCTGCACTTAGGACGGAAGAACCCAATGCACAGCTACAGACTAGGGACCGAATGGCTAGGCAGCAGTTCTGCGGAAAAGGACCTAGGGGTGACAGTGGACGAGAAGCTGGATATGAGTCAGCAGTGTGCCCTTGTTGCCAAGAAGGCCAATGGCATTTTGGGATGTATAAGTAGGGGCATAGCGAGCAGATCGAGGGACGTGATCGTTCCCCTCTATTCGACATTGGTGAGGCCTCATCTGGAGTACTGTGTCCAGTTTTGGGCCCCACACTTCAAGAAGGATGTGGATAAATTGGAGAGAGTCCAGCGAAGGGCAACAAAAATGATTAGGGGACTGGAACACATGAGTTATGAGGAGAGGCTGAGGGAGCTGGGATTGTTTAGTCTGCAGAAGAGAAGAATGAGGGGGGATTTGATAGCTGCTTTCAACTACCTGAAAGGGGGTTCCAAAGAGGATGGCTCTAGACTGTTCTCAATGGTAGCAGATGACAGAACGAGGAGTAATGGTCTCAAGTTGCAGTGGGGGAGGTTTAGATTGGATATTAGGAAAAACTTTTTCACTAAGAGGGTGGTGAAACACTGGAATGCGTTACCTAGGGAGGTGGTAGAATCTCCTTCCTTAGAGGTTTTTAAGGTCAGGCTTGACAAAGCCCTGGCTGGGATGATTTAACTGGGAATTGGTCCTGCTTTGAGCAGGGGGTTGGACTAGATGACCTTCTGGGGTCCCTTCCAACCCTGATATTCTATGATTCTATGATTCTATGACTTAGAGCACCTATCCCTTAATTTGCCTCCGCTCAGAATCGTAACGGCTGCCTCCACATTTTCTTTGTGAAAGCAGGTTTCACCCACACCCGTTATCTTCTGTGTTGTTAGCCTGAGAAAAGGAAAGTTTAGAATGTTGTTTCCTTCAAATGATAAGTCTCTTTTTCGTGGTTACTCTCAGCTTCCAGATCATGGCAAAATTTGTGCTCCTGTTGAGTTCAAAACCATACCTCTCACAGAAACTTTGCTGATTTCTACTACAGGTCATTGATGTGGTCATCTTACACTTCTGTTCCCAACAATGAGGTAATCACTTATTCCATGTATGCAATGGGATCAGGAGCTTTCCTCTCCAGTTGGAAGTGGATGCCAACTCACCAGCTATTTTTGTTTCTGACCTGATTCTCCAACACCAGCTCAATTCATTCATCTGAGATTGCCTTGTAATTAACACAGCTTTGTCTCACTGCCATTCATCAAGTAAATCTATTTGTTTGGGTGTGCCTCTCTTCACCCTACACAAACGTTGCTCCAGATGAATCGTGCAAACAAGCAATTTGTTTCAGATTAAAGTTTAATCAGGTCTTCCAGTGAAACCATTTTTGTCTCAGATCTACCAGTTTTTTTTAATTTGAAGAACATGGCTGCAGTAAAGGACTCTGAGCAACCAGAGATTTCGATTTCAGAGGATCTTTCAGATCTTCTTCCAGGGGTCACCCAATGAAATTAATAGGCAGTGGGTTTAAATCAAACTAAAGGAAGTATTTCTTCACACAATGCACAGTCCACCTGTGGAACTTGTTGCCAGGGGATGTTATGAAGGCCAAAAATATAACTGGGTTTAAAAATAATTAAATAAGTTCATGGAGGATAAGTCCATCAATGGCTATTAGCCAAGATCATCAAGGACACAACCCCATACTCTACGTGTCCCTAAGCCTCTGACAGCCAGATGCTGGGACTGGATGACAGGGGATGGATTACTTGATAATTGCCTTGTACTTTTCCTTCTATTTGAAGCATCTCATATTGGTCATTGTCAAAAGATAGGATAGTGGGCTAGATGAACCATTGGTCTGATCTAGTATGGCCATTCTTATGTTCTTTGCTTTTAGCAAATTTCCCAGTATCTGACCTAGATGACTATCTCTATAATCCCTTCAAATTTTCAATATTAATATAAACCAGCCTCACTACATCTTATACCCTACCCATCCAGGAGTCTGTTATAAAAAATATCTTCCATCATGACTGCTAGTATCCATTCCTTCCTTCCCATAACATTTTAAATTCTCCACACAACCCACTTTCCTTTTGCTGTAGTAATAAATAATGAGCCTAGCCGTTAATGCAAATGAGTTTCACATATGCATATAACAATCAAGAGCCATGAGTTTGTTTATAAGTGAGGTGTAAGTTGTAGGAAACCTTTAACCCAAAAACATTTGTGCAGGTCTGATAAATCTGCTATACTCCACTTTCTGATCATTGTTTTTCCCCCTTTTTCATTGTTTTTTCTGTATTATAAAATTGCACAAAGATCCACAGTCACACACTGACCTTTTGTACTATAATGTACCTTGCAGCTGCACATAATGTGAGCCAAAACCATACCTGCTAAATTTGGCTCTGTACATAGCCAGTTTAATACTTTTTATAGTTCATGAGAGGCTTCTTCCTCATTAAATTGTTCTCCTTTCTTCCAGCTCATACACCACACACTATCTCATTTCAGCTATTTGCCTTAATGCACTCTTATTCTTTCAATGATACAAATTTTGTTCTAGCATGAACTCCACATCCAAGGTCCTGCTTTTCAATGTGTTCGTCATGAAAAATAGAAGTTCAAGGATATGCAACACCAAAACATTTCAAAATATTTAATAGTATTTTAGCTGTGCACTCCCATTAAAATCAATGGGAATCCTGCAACTAAAAATCCCATATAACACTTGAAAATGTAGCCCATCGTATTGCCCACACATCTCCAGCTGTCTTTTTGTCTTGAATCTTCAGTTACAACTGCCACAGTGTTCTAAACTGTACTAGATATTGAAAGAAATAAAGATATTGTACAGAGTATATGCCTGTCATAAATATAAAGGGAAGGGTAAACCCCTTTGAAATCCCTCCTGGCCAGGGGAAAGCTCCTCTCACCTGTAAAGGGTTAAGAAGCTAAAGGTAACCTCGCTGGCACCTGACCAAAATGACCAATGAGGAGACAAGATACTTTCAAAAGCTGAGAGGAGGGAGAGAAACAAAGGGTCTGGGTGTCTGTCTGTATGCTGGTTTCTGCCAGGGATAGACCAGGAATGGAGCCTTAGAACTTTTAGTAAGTAATCTAGCTAGGTATGTGTTAGATAATGATTTCTTTAAATGGCTGAGAAAAGAATTGTGCTGAATAGAATAACTATTTCTGTCTGTGTATCTTTTTTGTAACTTAAGGTTTTGCCTAGAGGGGTTCTCTATGTTTTTGAATCTAATTACCCTGTAAGATATCTACCATCCTGATTTTACAGGGGGGATTTCTTTATTTCTATTTACTTCTATTTTTTATTAAAAGTCTTCTTGTAAAACACTGAATGCTTTTTCATTGTTCTCAGATCCAAGGGTTTGGGTCTGTGGTCACCTATGCAAATTGGTGAGGCTTTTTATCCAACATTTCCCAGGAAAGGGGGGGTGCAAGTGTTGGGAGGATTGTTCATTGTTCTTAAGATCCAAGGGTCTGGGTCTGTAGTCACCTAAGCAAATTGGTGAGGCTTTTTACCAAACCTTGTCCAGGAAGTGGGGTGCAAGGTTTTGGGAAGTATTTTGGGGGGAAGGACGCATCCAAACAGCTCTTCCCCAGTAACCAGTATTAGTTTGGTGGTGGTAGCGGCCAGTCCAAGGATAACGGGTGTAATATTTTGTACCTTGGGGAAGTTTTGACCTAAGCTGGTAAAGATAAGCTTAGGAGGTTTTTCATGCAGGTCCCCACATCTGTACCCTAGAGTTCAGAGTGGGGGAGGAACCTTGACAATGCCGGAGGCCAAACAAAATCAGCAATTTCCCTCAGATATGGAATAAAAGTACCAGGTGGATAAATGAATAGACAAGGGCAAAAAACCCAACAACACACACACAACTGCAACTGCAGCAAGAATGGGAGGAGAAAAGTTGCACTATAGGCCCAGTGAAAATGTACATTCACAGACATACCCACACACCCTCATGCACCCACACACAGCACTTGAAATGTAAATGGAACTAACTTTCAAATCTAACTGTACTTTAAGCAAACTGCAAACAGTCAAACCAATTACACTTTTAATCCCGAAAGACAAACACATGCTGCCACCGCAACTAAAACAAATACATGAGCTAACCAAACACAATGCTACCTTATTAAAATTAAACATTAAAACAAACATTTACAGTGTGGCTCACAACAGTAACCAGATTTCCCTCCTGTCTCCTCAGAAAGCCTATCCTGCCTCATTGGGGCTTCAACTAGCCTGAAAGGGGAGGTTTTCAGTCAGTGTCCCATCACCCTCTTCCAGTAGGCCAGCTCCTCCTTGCCTTCTGAATCTCCCTCTCCCTTTGCCACATAGTGGGTGAGGGTCATCATATCCTGGCTGGAGGGAAGAAGTCATTCTGGTCCTGTCCTCCGGTGCAGGATGCCTTGCTATGCTTCAGTGGGTAGACATGGTGGTGCTGACTTGGACCAAATCCCAAGGAATTCCCTTGGATCTCCTCAGCCAGCCAGCCAGTTCAGGCCCTAGGTCTGTCAGTGCTTCCCTAATGGAGGCCCTGAGGAAGGTGGCAGCAGAAGTAGAAGCCACAGTAATTCTAGGAGCTTCCCAATGGGACAGGTTGCAGCCACCCTAGCACAGTCCTGGAGGTATCCACCAGTCTCAAGTACTTTGTGCTCCAGATCCTGCAGCCATGACCCTCTTGTAGGGAATGAAATAGAGGCAGCTGCAATAGTTCTGAATCCAGCAGGATGAGTGGAATCTGTCTCTGGCCCTATTTCACTGCCTGGTGGGTATCTGCTGGATGGGGGAGTGTAAAATGGGAAAGCAACCCTTGTTCCTCACATGTGGGGATGAGACTGAGTCTAGAGTGAGTCAGCTCTAGCCTCATAAGTGAGCCCCATAAGTGTGTGTTGCTGTTGTGATCACCTGGAGAGCTGTTATTTCCTCTGGACTTAGTGTCTCCCTTCTCTACTTCTGGATAACAACTATTTCTGATATAGGAAGCCACTTTTCCTCTTCCCTGCTTTCTTCATCCTTCTGCAGGGCCTGGTTGGGATGGCCAGCTGGCAACTTGGGCTTTGACCCCCTGGCTTGCACTAGACTTTGGAAGCCACTGAGTGAAAAGAAGACTGTCTTGCTTACCTTGAGAATTAATTGGGTATGGCAGACAATGTATTACTTTAAGGTCTTGTCTTCACTACATTGCTGCTTGAGCTATAACTCAAGGTTTGCCCCATAGTCCAACTCCCATCCACTCACAAAAATCTCTAGCTTGAATTAAGTGGTGCTTTAAGCTTGGGCCAGCTAGCCTGTCTGTGCTAGGGCTGATGCACCCTAGAAATGCAATGGGCATGCAGCAGCTGGAGTTACAATTTTTCAGCTTCAATCCTACCACTTTGTGTAGCAAGAATGTTGTTTCACAATGTGGTCACTCTCACTCTGTTCTCACTTAAACTAGGCTAGCTCAAGTGGAATAACTCAAGTGTACTAACTTCAGCTACCTGTTGCAGTGAAGAACAGCCCTTAAAACAAAAACCTTTGGTGCTTAATGATGAGTGTCTTGGGCTCCTGAAACAGCTAGTTTTTAAATGGATGTTTGAATGTTATGTGTTGTGTCATTGACCCAGGATGTATCTTCTGTTCTCGCTTGGCAGCAGCCACACCTGGTACCAGATGGCCGAACTATACTATTTGATTGACAAGGAGGCTGCAGGATTATCTACTGGGCAAGTAGCAATTCTTGCCTCCTGCTTTCAGTGGCATTTCATTCTGGCAGACAGAATAGATTTTGAAGGCAGATATTAAGGTTCGCTCAGATATCTCTGCTGGCTCAGTTCAGTGTTTTCAGTGGGGGATTGATGTGTATTTCAGTGGGGGATTTTCATTGCGAGTTCTGTTGGTCAATAAAGGGGTATTATTTTCTTAGAATTTCTGCTAATTTTGGTGGTAATTATGTGTCGAAAGATTCGGGAATAAATGGGTTCTTTCTTGGTCAGATAACCTAACTGCAGTCCATATTATCAACAGGTGTTGGGCAGGTTGCTTTAAATCAAGCAGCTTATATCCATGTTTATGCTACTGCTTGGTCACCTTTGGAATCAATAACAACACTGTCAATATTTTCTCTTGTTTCAAGGTAAATAGACTATGAAGCAATGCCTCAGGCCAGTTTTGAGCCAGTTGTTATGCCATCGTTTTTGTGGATCTTGGCACATGAGGGCACTGCCAAAGATCACTAGCCATTTGGACATAGAGAAGTGACAGTGCCAGGTTTTCTGACTTCATGTCATTCAAGGTGCATTCAGGTCTTTCCTTACATGACT
Organism: Lepidochelys olivacea; assembly: GCF_965140295.1. NCBI lineage: Eukaryota > Metazoa > Chordata > Testudines > Cheloniidae > Lepidochelys > Lepidochelys olivacea. Next base: position 49,119,099 of record NC_140421.1, on the reverse strand, counting down.
GGCCCATACCAGAAGTGCATTTAATGAAGTTTGCAGAAGTGCCCAATAAAATGTGTGTTATATTTCTTTTGCTATTTCCTCTCTCTAATATTTTGCTCTTTTTCACTGAGTTGTAAAAAAATGCAACTTATTTAGCTATGCTCCGTGCCTGTCTTTGCCATAGCAGGTGATGCTGCTGCTATTCCATCTGTCTATTCAGATGTTTTCAGATACCAAAAAACATGTTGAGAAACAGATAAGTGAAATATGCTCACAGATGGATGGGTCCTACTTTTTTTCAACAAGTTCCACATTATATTTCTGGTAGCTGTGTATGCCTTTGAGAGAAACCATGGTGAGTCCAATGAAGTTATTTGAAAGGTAAATAATCATATATTACTCCATTGTGTGCTCCCCTAGATAGTCAACAAAAAAGTGAGTGTCTGTTACTCTGCTAAAAAAGTGCAAGGTTAAACAATTCAAGCAAGACTTTTGGGTGTATGATAGCTGTACTCCAAAGCAAAAGACCAAACGTTTGAGGCCTCTTTTCATAAGATTTCTTAACTCTGTGTATTCTTGTCTTCCAATAGATAATATGATGCTGACCCTGGTGCCCACTTTGCACTCATGTCTCTCTTTTCAAACGTATAGTAGTTCATTTCATAGATTCATTCTGAGCACTTAGCATGGTGATGGATATTAAAAATGTATAAAAGGGAGAAAAAACACATTGACATTACAAACGTGGGGACTTCACTGCATATTGCGGAGCTCAGTAATTTTTGACTGTAAATGTTTGTTTTTCCTCCAGTGAGAAATTTATGCAGTGAATAAGAAAAGACACATGCAATAGGACAAGAGAAGATACAGTATTGTTGAAGATAAAAGGTTTGTTTGTTTATTAACTTTCACAAGGAAGCTGAGCCAAAGCTATACAGAAATTAGAAAACATCCTTTAATAGCACTTCATTTCAATTATTGTAATGACTAAAATATTGTGATTTGGTTTCCATTGAAATTAATGGGGCTACTTCTTTGAGAGACTGCTCGCCAATGTGAGTAGAGGGTTCAAAATCTGCCCTAAATTGTCAATGTTGTATGTTTGTATGTACTGCACAATGTGATATCTTGATCCTTGCATGGTGCAGGATCAGGCACATAATGAGCACAAAAAAGGATGTTAAACGTTTCCTTGGACAGCTGTATTCAGAGCTGGATAAAGGGCAGATGCACAGAGCTGCATATCTGGCTCTTGTATGCAAATGAGTCCCTACTACTCAGTATTTCTTTCAGGCAGCACAGAATTGCAAAGCAAATATCATGATGCCCATCTGAGCCTCTTATCAGCTTAATCAGGTACTATTTGTTCAGTACATGTAAGTTTAGGCAGAGATGAAACATTAAATGTTGGTAAGTAATCAAATTATTCTGTTTGATTGTTGCATGTAAGTAGGTGCCAGTTGTGTCAGGTGCCTGGAGGCAGCTGTAATTTTCATAGCTAACTTTTAATAGCTAACTTTTCAGGGAATGTTTGTTTTTCCTCCATCAAACTTTTTGTTTCAGACTTGCTCTCCTCTCATCTAGTCCTGGATGGTCCTTCGTATGATAAGCAATGGTGATGGATATAATCATTATAAGTGTTATATTAACAACTTACACTGTGTGATTTGTATTTTATAACTGACATGCCAACTCCCTGTACAGGAAGTGTAAGTGGTTAAAAAAGGGTCCCTTACTATCTAATCTTCACTGTGTATTTGATACATTTTCTACATGATGTTGCAAGGCTTAATTCAGCAAATACATACTAGTATGCATAGTCAATGGAACTATGGTCATAACAAATATACTTTGCAGTAGGTGTTAGCTGGTCTAAGTCCTGAGTTACCTTTATGTAGTCTCCAAATGTATATTTTCCCTCTCTTTTTGAAAGTCAGAGCAAAGGATGTGGCATCCTAGCAAGTAGAGAGCTCAGCAAATAGTGACAATTTAAGTAAGAAATTTCACTGAGAGAACTAACGGACTGTTTCTCCATTGCTCTGTGCCTTGTGTAGTCATTTACAATGATGAAAAGTGAGGGTAAAATACTACCATTATGACTAGGTGTTCTTCTACATCCATTTTGAATTCACTTGGTGAATGACATCACATGGTGCAGAGCAATGGGAAGGCTGACCCTGAGACTCCAGTACTGCCATTGGATCCATGAAAAGACTCTTATATTCATGTTGAACCCCGTTAATTTTACTGAGACTCCAACCACGTGAATCCAGCTAAAAGATCAAGACATAACATAGCAATGTTTTACTACTTATATAGACCGCAATTGATTGTCCTTCTGTACACCCACACAGTGTAGAAAGGAGGCATAAAGAGCCCTTTATGCCCATGCCCGGATTACTTACATCACCAGAGCCTGTGCACTGGGGGAGAACATCTGGCCCCAGAATTCTATTCCTTCTTTGGCTCAGGAGGTTGGGAAGGTGGTAGAGCCCTGGCCATGTACATACACCTCAGCTTCCGCAGGGGAGGAAAGTAACCTGGACCATCAGAAGGGTTAGTATGGACTGCTTTCCTCTGAAGCAAAAGGAAAGCTGCAACACCATTGGGAATATCAGCATCCCAATCTGGTTCCTGCCCTGTTCCTGGGGAACTCACTGGAGCTGTAGAGTTACAATCCAGCTCTTAGTATTTACTGTGTATTTCCCAATACAGTCATAACTAGCAGTTTAAAAGCTGGGACTTGTAGTGCATAGCAAATATTTGCATACACATGAAAGAACTTAAGAACAGCCATACTGGGTCAGACCAAAGCTCCATCTAGCCCGGTATCCTGTCTTTCGACAGTGGCCAATGCCTGGTGCCCCAGAGGGAATGAACAGAACAGGTAATCACCAAATGATCCATCCCCTGTCGCCCATTCCCAGCTTCTGGCAATATAGGCTAGGAACACCATCCCTGTCCATCCTGGCTAATAGCCATTGTTGGACCTATCCTTCCTTAACTTGTCTAGTTCTTTTTTTAACCCAGTTATGGTCTTAGCCTTCACAACATCCTCTGGCAAGGAGTTCTACAGGTTGACCATGTGTTGTGTGAAAAAATACTTCCTTTTGTTTGTTTTAAACCTGCTGTTTATTAATTTCATTTGGTGACCCCTAGTTGCTATGTTATGAGAAGGAGTAAATAACGCTTCCTTGTTTACTTTCTCCACTCCAATCATGATTTTATAGACCTCTATTATATCCTCCCTTAGTCATCTCTTTTCCAAGCTGAAAAGTCCCAGTCTTATTAATCTCTCCTCATATGGCACCCATTCCATATCCCTAATAATTTTTGTTGCCCTTTTTTGAACCTTTTCCAATTCCAATATATCTTTCTGAGATGGGGTGACCACATCTGCATGCAGTATTCAAGGTGTGGGCATACCATGGATTTATATAGAGGCAATATGATATTTTCTGTCTTATTATCTATCCCTTTCTTAATGATTCCCAACATTCTGTTTGCTTTTTTGACTGCCGCTGCACATTGAGTGGATGTTTTCAGAGAACTATCCACATTGACTCCAAGATCTCTTTCTTGAGTGGTAACAGTTAATTTACAGTTAATCCCATCATTTTATATGTATAGTTGGGATTATGTTTTCCAATGTGCACTTTTTTGCATTTATCAACGCTGAATTTCATCTGCCATTTTGTTGCCCAGTCACCCAGTTTTGAGAGATCCTTTTGTAGCTCTTCGCAGTCTGCCTGGGACTTAACTATCTTGAGCAAATTTTTATCATCTGCAAAATTTGCCACCTCACTTTTTACCCCCTTTTCCATTTCATTTATGAATATGACTGGGCCCAGTACAGACCTCTGGGGGACACCACTATTTACCTCTCTCCATTCTGAAAACTGACCATTTATTCCTACCCTTTGTTTCCTATCTTTTAACTGGTTACCAATCCATGAGAGGACCTTCCCTCATATCCCATGACAGCTTACTTTGCTTAAGAGGGGCCTTCTCAAAGGCTTTCTGAAAATCTAAGTATACTGTATACACTGGATCTCCCTTGTCCACATGCTTGTTGACCCCCTCAAAGAATTCTAGTAGATTTTCTAGTAGACATACTACTTTTCTACTGCTGGAAAGTCTAATTTAATCCAAGCAGTAGGTTCCTACTGAAACAAAAGCACATAACTGCATTAAGAGCATTTCTTACATCACCCCTACAAGCCTTCTACTAACTTGCAAAGTGATACTTTTTTAAAAAATTCAAGATATAAGCACTTGTAACAATAGCACTTCAGACTAATAGGCTTAAAAACATGGAGAAGCCATAAATTAATAAACACACTCAAGCTAGTAACAACACTTAAAGACTGAGACGTGGAACACAATGCATTTGAATACTGTGATAACAGTAGTAACAGAAGGAGAAATGAGCAAAGGTACAAAGTTATGTGGCTGGTATCCCAAAAACTTTAAAATGTTTGATACTTTAAAAACTATAATAAATCCAATGTTAAGAGAGTTGACCGTGTTTAACAAAAGGAAATTTAGATAAGTTAATTGGAAAATAGTGAAACTTACATGAAGTGTATGAACGTGGGGGAAAACTGTTATGGTGCCGTGCCAGGTATAGCGGGGGCTCTCTGCTCTACTAAGCGTGCTCTCCTGGTTTATAACACCCCTGCTATTATAATCCTTTTTTCTCTTGAGCATAGACTAACAATTGTACCAAATTATGTGGATTTTTTCTGACTTTGACAAATATCCAGGCCACTGAACTAATTTTCAGGTCAATAGAGGCATAAAGCTACCATAGTAAACTACTGTGACACCAAAATTTGCTTCTTGCTTGACCTTTAGAGTTAATATTAGGAGTAGAGACAATACCACCCTCTGCTCAATGATACATCTCCCTGGGATTTATACTATTGTTGCCCCTTTTTAACCCAAGCTGCTAGTCAAATTTCAGAGTCCTGGGGATGGATTTTTCCAGTTGGAAGTAGAAATTGATGGAGTCTTGTATTTTTATTGATGCAATCTTGTTTATTTACAAGGAATGTACAGAGTCCTGTTTCTCCCAATGCAGGAGCAAGCAAGAACAAAAGGAGCAGTTTCTTAGCTTACAGCCCCAACTCCCTAGCCAATGCATCTACAGGACAAGTGCTCTCTCCAGCTTTTTCCAGGGTCACACTGTGATCACTAGCTCCTACTTGGTTTTCTTGCTTTTTGTCTCTGCCATTCTCTGTGTTTTGCTTTCCCTCCTTCCCTCACACACCAGGTCACAATATCCAGTGGAATTCACCACCCACATAGTGATAGTTTCTGGGCAAATTCTATTAGGCCTTGTTTTAGATGTGGTAACATAAATGTTTCTTCCAAATGTCTTACTGTGAAGGGTGCTTTCAAACATAAGTTTGAATGAGGTTTGAACAAAACCCACAGCTAGGTTTCACCCAGTTAAAACACTACTAAGTAGCTTCAGACAGTCGTTATTTTATTTTAAAATCAGCCCATCAGTGAAATATTTCCTCCTCCTTCCCCCAAATGTGGAATTTACCCACTCTAGATTACACCTGCTTTAGGCCCTCCATAGACTAGATTCAAGCTCAGAGCAGTTAAACAGCATTTCCAAAAAAAAGGTGCATCATAAAGGTTTTAGGAGCAAGTTATTTGGGATGGCCTCTATAACTCGTGATACATTTTCTGACCTAGTTCCCTAACTTGGCAACCAAGGAAGTTGGATTGAGGACATTAATCAGCATAAAAATGATGAAAAGAGGACAGCCAACCAAGTGGAGAGACTGGCAAAACCCTGGAAAGTATTAAAGGAGAAGCAGTCACAGAAGGGGTACAGAACAGGTGTCACACAACCGAGGTGATCAAAGTGAGCATTAGACCTTTAGAAAGAATTAACTTGTAACAGTTCATTCCTGAATGAATATTAGTTAAACGGAAGACCAGAATAGTCGAAAATAATTTAATGTTCAGTGCTTCAAGTCTATCAGTATATTCCTATTTGTGTGCTTACCAATGCTTCTCTCTGCATCTGTTTAGTTCTTAAATGGTTCCCATCTCTGTAGTATCTAAGCACCATTGATCATTTTATTAACACCCATGTGGGTTAAAATTATCCCCATTGTACAGATGGGAATTAAAAACATTGAGAGATTGCATCATGGCCAAGATCACTTGGGAAGTCTGGCAAAGCCAAGAATTGAACTCTCACCTCCAGAATCCCAATTCTGTGCCTTTCTGCAAAATCATTCTTCATCTCATCTTGAACTAGTGAAGGTTTGGGGAAGAGAAGTCCAGTTTCTCAATTTATTATAGCACATTCATGACTTGAATGCTCATTTTAGTTTAAAGAATGAGGAGTACTTGTGGCACCTTAGAGACTAACAAATTTATTTGAGCATAAGCTTTCATGGGCTAAAGCCCACTTCATCAGATGCATGCAGTGGAAAATACAGTAGGAAGATTATATATATACAGAGAACATGAAAAAATGCGGGTTGCCATACCAACTCTAATGAGACTTATCAATTAAAGTGGGCTATTATCAGCAGGAGAAAAAAAAAAACTTTTGTAGTGATAATCAGGATGGCCCATTTCAAACAGTTGACAAGAAGGCGTGAGTAACAGGAATATTAGCATGGGGAAATAGTTTTTAGTTAATGTAATGACTCATCCACTCCCAGTCTTTATTCAAGCCTAATTTAATGGTGTCCAGTTTGCAAATTAATTCCAGTTCTGCAGTTTCTTCTTGGAGTCTGTTTTTGAAGTTTTTTGGGTGAATAATTGCGACTTTTAGGTCTGTAATTGAATGTCCAGGGAGGTTGAATTGTTCTCCGACTGGTTTTTGAATGTTATAATTCTTGATGTCTGATTTGTGTCCATTTATTCTTTTGCATAGAGACTGTCCAGTTTGGCCAATGTACATGGCAGACGGGATTGCTGGCACATGATGACGTATATCACATTGGTAGATGTACAGGTGAACGAGCCTCTGATAGTGTGGCTGATGTGATTAGGTCCTATGAGGGTGTCCCTTGAATAAATCTGTGGACACAGTTGGCAATGGTAATTTTTTTTTCCTGCTGATAATAGCCCACCTTAATTGATGAGTCTTGTTAGAGTTGGTATGGCAACCCCCATTTTTTCATGTTCTCTGTGTATATATATATATATATATATATATCTTCCTACTGTATTTTCCACTGCATGCATCTCATGAAGTGGGCTTTAGCTCATGAAAATTTATGCTCAAATAAATTTGTTAGTCTCTAAGGTGCCACAAGTACTCCTCATTCTTTCTGCTGATACAGACTAACTCGGCTACCACTCTGAAATCTGTCATCGTTTTAGTTTAGGGGCCCAAACTCCTCGACGCTCTCAGATGGATCAAACTCTCCTCCCAATAGTGGAACAAAGAAGACACTTCACATAGCATATTGTTATTTGTTAAATTATACTCAGCACATCATTATTTGTGCTCACTCAGCCGTGGGTGAGAAGCTAAAAGAAGACAATCCCTGCCACAGGAAGCTTACAGTTATAGGAAACAAGATGTACCACGAAGCCAAGAGAAGGAGTAATATTATGGTACTTTATAAATATTTGAAATAACATAATCTGGTTAAATGTAGATGCTGCAACTTTATTAAAATCCCTAAAACCAATAGGCCCATTCCCCACCCCCATCTACCTGGCATGGATGTTCCAATGCGGATTTGAACTGGTCACCAATAGCCCTGGGTTCTACTAACCTGATGATGGGGATGAGGGTGATACACCCTTGCTAGGATCCTGGCTGGAAGCTAAAGACCTGTCCCACTCCACTCCTCCACAGACGAGATAGGAGAGATTATACTGGGGGAGCCACACGCTGCATGAGACAGCTCTCCCTACTGTGGAATGTTGGCCCATGCCCAAGCAGCCTACTGAGTTACAGGGACCTCACATAGGACCCCTTTTCCCCACCAACCATCCTGCAACCCACTAAAGATGTGACAATGTCATTTAGCCCCCCAAAACTGGATCTCTGAGATACCAGATGGAATGTGAAAACCCCACAAAGAAGTTTGTCAGTTTCACTAGATGCTACACCCCAAACAAAATTTGGTGATTAGCCTAGCCCCCAGCATTGTAGGAGATCCAGTAATTAGCCATGCACGGGGAAAGGTGGACTGGAACAGAGCCCAAAATAACTACTTGCTAGCAACAAGCAAGCAGAGGCAAAAATGGCTATTCCCACAAGTAGGAGCAAGGAAAAGCCACCCCTCTCCCCTTGCCCTGTCAGACAAGACCCAATCAGCTGACCTCTCTGGTCAGGGTCAGAGTCCTTTATTTGCATGCCATGTGAGTTGACCTACCTACTGACCTGGGAAGGGAGGGAACGAGAAAGGAGAGTGTCCTCCCCTTTCCCCCATATATACATGTTTCAGGGAGAAGGAGAGGGAGCGGGGAAGATCATGGCCCAGACTCTTCTGCTTTGGGTCTACCCCTGTCCTCCCCCATTCATAGTATGGAGGTGTGTCCATTGCCTCCACATCATCACACCCTAGCTAGTGAGGTGAAAGTCACACCCTAGCTAGTGAGGTGAACATTCATTGGGTTTACCTCTTGTGGGCAATCCTTTAAGGGGAATTTTGATGTAGGGAATTTCCAGTCCCCCATGTGGGATGAGCCCGTATTGGGGCGCTCTACTACTCCCCTCACATTCTGCCAGCAACTTTACATAAATTCTTCATATACTGTGTAATAAAGAACAAGGTATATCCATTACTGCTTGAAACTCCCACTGTAGCTGTTTGTAGAATTGTTTGTTTCTAAATGATCAAGTATAGTAGTGGCATATTTATAATGCTCTTTGCACTAGGGCTAGCTGGAAACCAAGAATTCTATTTCATGAAAAATTTAGAGGTTTAAGTGTTTGGATTCATTCCACTTTGGGACAAAAATTGAGACCTTTTGAAACTTTTTTTTTTGTGAAAAAAACAGAGAGACACCAACCCCCAATGAATATTGAATTTTTTATATGAAATGGAACAGCTCCAACAGGAGAGATTTGAGACAGACCTGTACCAGAACAGCCAATAAGCCATTGGGGTACAGGAGACCCTGATCTGCCTGAATTGCAGCAAGGACTTGAATCTGGGATTCCTGCAGCCCAAGGAGTTACCTAACCACTCAACAACTTTGTATTCTATGGGTGAAATGGATACGTTTCCACAAAAAAATTGTTTTTGTCAAATCATCACATTCAGATGGGAAAAGCGTTTTAGTGAACTCTTTCCAACCTTCTCTATGTTGAACTGCTAGTTGTAAACCATTGAGAAAGCAGGTGAGTGGTAAGGGAGAAGTTCATAACTTTTTTAGTCCTAGCTATTTTATGATAAATTAATTAAACTAATATGTTGTCATGGTTGCACCTACATACAGGCACAAAAAAACAATCACTGTCTAAGCAGCGCAGAGATTTGTGAAATTGTAAACAGAGGTTTCCTCCATGTGGACTAAGCTACCCACTGACTAAATAATGAGGAGTTTAATTGCTAAATTGCCAATAGTTGAAAGGATGCAGAAGAGCTGAGAGAGGGACTGTGAACTGCAGTGTGGAAGCTGGGGAAGCCAAATGGGCTTAGTGCAAAATCTGCAAGATGTTAGGGACTGCAAGATGCTGAGTTGTCCCTGGTGACTTATAGCATTTGATGGGGAGGGACGGCACTGGGCGGACAGTCAGATGAGACAGCCGGGTGATGGGCTACTGTTATTCTATGTCCTTTATTTTATTTTACTAATCTGACCTAGAATCAATTTAAGAATAGTGGCTTTTTAACTACATTTTAAAATGGTTTAAATTTCTGGTTAAAATGGTTAAACTTTCAGGTTTTTGTATTGCAGTAATTTCACAGTAAAACAAGATTATTTTCACTAGATCTGGTTAAATAGATTTTGTGTTCAAATATTTAGACATATTTACTTGATCTTTGTCTCATTTCTGCCCTGTGTGAATATTCTAGCAAAACAATGTTACTAGGAGGAGTGGTGCCCAAGTCAGTGAATGTTAGGGAACTTTTGTAGGAAGTCCATTGAGTGAGTGGAGGACTTGTTGGATGGTTTAGAGGATTAGCAATGAGATACAATTTCATCTATACTGTAGGTTGATAAAGTAACTAGAAACAAAGGCTATGAATGACATGATTTAAGCTTTCCTTTAATTCTGTCCTAACTGGAAGCATAAAGTATTGGAAATTTTGGGAGACTCATGAGAATTCCATCCCAAAATTTCAGATTCAAAAGATTCTATTTAGGAAATTACATGGCTGTCATCACCTTAGCATTTGAACACCTTTTGCCTCCCCTGTTCTTGGACTGCAGGGTGTCTGTGCAGTCCCTCACCCAAGCTAGAGCAGCCCCAAGAATTGCCAGGATCCGGTCTGCCCTGCCTATGCCTCCTCTCACCTCTGCTTTCTTCATGGAGCTTGTACCTGCTTCCACCCTGGAATAGGCTCTGTACCTGGGGTTGTTGTGGAAGTGACAGAGAGGTAGCAATCAGACATATTCCCTGGGAGGGATTTTTGCCTGCCGTAAGTCCCCTTTGCACCAAGCTATCTGGTGATACAAGCCATAGCACATCTGACCTCATGCTTTGCCCAAGGCTCAGGAAGTCTGTGGCTGATCTGGGTATGAATCATGAGTCTGTCTAGTGCCTAAACCAAAAGTCCATCTTGCGAGGAAAGAAGGGTTCAGATATGATTTAGATTAGTGGTCTGAACATATGACCAGGAGCCAAGAATATCTGATTTTTAATCTTTGCTCTTGTAGAATATGGTACTTGGACTTTTTTTGTCCCATTTTTCCTACCTGTAAAATCCTACGTACTTGACCCTAGTTTCCTCTATTTCAATAAATTCAAATAAATTCAAGCTAATATTAATTTTAATATGTATATAAATGTTTAAATATTTCTTTCTACATTAGATATTCTTTGTTGTAGGACTTCATTAATGTTTTCCTGAAAATCCAGATATGCCATGGAAGTGGTATGCTGAAAAAATTACAATTTAGTCATCATATCTATTGCCTGACCCACTTTTAGCTTTGTTGGTGTAGTCTCTTTGTTGTCTGAGTGCTAACTAAGTTGATCCTTTAAAGTAGGTTCTGCAATGGTTCCCACAGCTGGTAATCAGTTTTGCTGTGTATAATTTCCTTGTAGATTGTGTTTAGGTCTTATTTAATTAATGGTATTATGATTGTTACTTTCTATTTCTTGGGCATCTCTCTCCAGCTGAGTGAACTTCAGGAAGTCTATTTCCTATTGCCTTTCCTTCTCTGACATGGATGTGTATTGTCTGGACTTTTCACTCTGGCAAATCTGAAACGATATCACCCCGGAAAAGCTATTGCTGATATGAACGGCACACTTTCTAAATTCATGTATTTCATCCTTTAAGCTGTGCCACTATAAGGTCCATAGTATAGACATAGCCCTAGTTAACCCTGCTCACACATTCTAGGAAGTGAGATGGAAACATTTCATTTGTGTAAAATCTCCATCTCCTGCATATTATCTTCTAAATCTTAAAGTGGTGAACCAAAAAGCTCAGCTGGTGTGCAGTGACTGCCACTTGTCACAAACATCACAACTTTCTCATCTTTGCCTTGTGATTCCCACCGCTTCGCCCCCTGGCTGCTTGCTGTATCCAACTGTTCTCCCTCCTCTTGTACTTAGACTGTAAGCAATCTGAGGCAGGGACTGGCTATTGCAGCACCAAGTACTGGCTATTGGAGTTAGGACTGCTAGATGCTAAGTCAATACGAACAAGAATCTTTACTTTCCATGTCTACCTACCTGTGCAGGGCCAGCCCTAGGCTTTTTGCCACCCCAAGCATGTGCTTGCTTTGCTGGTGCCTAGAGCCAGTCCTGTACCTGTGTCCTATACAGAATATGGAATATGCAAGCCTACTTCTGTCAGCTGAACAGTTCTGCTCTACAGGAACTCCTCACTTAAAGTAGTCCCGGTTAAAGTTTTTCGTTGTTACGTTGCTGATCAATTAGGGAAGATGCTCATTTAAAGTTGCACAATGGTCCCTTATAAGTTGTTTGGCAGCCATCTGCTTTGTCCACTGCTTGCAGGAAGAGCAGCCCGTTGTAGCTAGCTGGTGGGGGCTTGGAACCAGGGTGGACCGGCAGCCCCTCTATCAGCTCCCCTAAATTCCCTATGCAGCAGCCACCCAGCAGGCTGTCAATTGCTGGCAGTTCAGCTGTCCCTCCCCCCACTGCCATGTGCTGCTCCTGCCCTCAGCCTTGGAGCTGCTCCCAGGAGCCTCCTGCTTGCTTTGCAGGGGAGGGGGAAAGTTGGGGGCTAATGTCAGGGTGTCCCCCTGCCCCTTATTCCTACCTCCCGCTTACCCCTTCTACATATAGAGCAGGATGGGGACAGGACAGGGCTCAGGATGGAGAGAGCTCGCTGGCTGCAGCTGCTGTCTCAACTTCCTGATCTTTTTTAAAGGCAATGTACTTAGCATACTTAAAGGGGCAATAAGAAAAAGAGTACTTGTGGCACCTTAGAGACTAACCAATTTATCTGAGCATAAGCTTTCGTGAACTACAGCTCACTTCATCGGATGCATTCACTGAATGTTTCCACTGAATGCATCCGATGAAGTGAGCTGTAGCTCACGAAAGCTTATGCTCAAATAAATTGGTTAGTCTCTAAGGTGCCACAAGTACTCCTTTTCTTTTTGCGAATACAGACTAACACGGCGGCTACTCTGAAACCTGTCATTATTAAAGGGGCAATGTGCATCTCTATCTCTCTCCCACACACAGGGTGTGTGTGTCTGTCTGTGCCTGCCATGCTGTCTCCCCTCCCTCCATTCCTGCTGCCTTGTAGAATGTGAGGCTACATTAACAACATGACAGGTTTCAGAGTAGGCGCCGTGTTAGTCTGTATTCGCAAAAAGAAAAGGAGTACTTGTGGCACCTTAGAGACTAACCAATTTATTTGAGCATAAGCTTTCGTGAGCTACAGCTCACTTCATCGGATGCATACTGTGGAAAGTGTAGAAGATCTTTTTATATACACACAAAGCATGAAAAAATACCTCTTCCCACCCCACTCTCCTGCTGGTAATAGCTTATCTAAAGTGATTACTCTCCTTACAATGTGTATGATAATCAAGTTGGGCCATTTCCAACACAAATCCAATGTACATTGGTCAAACTGGACCGTCTCTACATAAAAGAATAAATGGACACAAATCAGATGTCAAGAATTATAACATTCATAAACCAGTCGGAGAACACTTCCATCTCTCTGGTCACGCGATTACAGACATGAAAGTTGCGATATTACAACAAAAAAACTTCAAATCCAGATTCCAGGGAGAAACTGTTGAATTGGAATTCATTTGCAAATTGGATACAATTAACTTAGGCTTGAATAGAGACTGGGAGTGGCTAAGTCATTATGCAAGGTAACCTATTTCCTCGTGTTTTTTTCCTACCGCCCCCCCCAGACGTTCTTGTTAAACCCTGGATTTGTGCTGGAAATGGCCCACCTTGATTATCATACACATTGTAAGGAGAGTGGTCACTTTAGATAAACTATTACCGGCAGGAGAGTGGGTTTGTGTGTGGGAGGGGGTGAGAAAACCTGGATTTGTGCTGGAAATGGCCCAACTTGATTATCATACACATTGTAAGGAGAGTGATCACTTTAGATAAGCTATTAACAGCAGGAAAGTGGGGTGGGAGGAGGTATTTTTTCATGCTTTGTGTGTATATAAAAAGATCTTCTACACTTTCCACAGTATGCATCCAATGAAGTGAGCTGTAGCTCACGAAAGCTTATGCTCAAGTAAATTGGTTAGTCTCTAAGGTGCTACAAGTACTCCTTTTCTATTAACAACATGTTAACCCTTGAGGGTCAGTCAAATGCTAGTTCATTATTTAGCAGTAAGGCATTCCCCAGGAAATATTCCACCCTCTAACTTCACCATCTCAACTAAGTTTCACAATCATCATTCTTGTGTACAATATTAAATTGTTTGTTTAAAACTTACACTCTGTGTATATATATATACATAGTTTTTTGTTTGGCAAAAAAAATTTTCCCTGGAACCTAACCCCCCCATTTACGTTAATTCTTATGGGGAAATTGGATTCGCTTAACATCGTTTTGCTTAAAGTTGCATTTTTCAGGAACATAACTACAACGTTAAGTGAGGAGTTATTGTATTTGCAACTCATTTGGATTTTTTCTCTCTCAATGTTTTGCTGAAGCCACGTTTCATATCCCTGCATTGCACAAATGTATAGATACTGCATTTAGTGGAAATAAGGGATTTACACATTCCACAATAGTTATTTGAACTGGTTAGCATAATTTAAATTTTGTGCTGAACTGCATACTGTGATGTTGCTTAATGCACAGCTTGAAGGTGTTCACATACCATGGTGATGAGCATGATAAGAAGAGAACAGAAACTGAAGGGAGCATAAAAATTAATTTGCTATATTAATATTGCATCTGACAGTAATTTTGCATATACAGTATCCTCCTAGAGAAGCAAGAACTTTACTTAATATTTTTGAAAAACATGAGATCTAAAATAATCAGAAAACATTTTGTTAATAATTTATAATCCTGATGAATGATCATGATACTCAAGTAACACACCTGCTCTACCTTTAAATTTCCTTTAGGAAATATACTGAGCTATAGAAAAGCAATGCAGATGTAGAACATTTATAAAACAAATTAAATATAATACAATTTACTTGTAATCTTGTATATTTTATAAATCATTGTTACGATTTTCTTGCTGATTTTTTGTGTGCTTTGATTCAGCATTCCAAAAATATGTTTCTCAGTTACTCATAAATATGGGGCCTAGTCAATAATTATTGAATTAATTAATATGGGGCCTATGGAGCTATTCAAATTCATTATTAACTGGGATGCCTTATTGGTTTTTTTTTATTAATAATGGGAAATAGAATGACAAACTACTTGTTACATACACACTTGTGATATAAAGCTTGATTAGTATCCTTTCTCAAACAGGGTCTGATTTAATCACTTACAAATAATAATTGAATAGCTCAGGATTTTCATGGCACCTGTAACCACTTAAATTGAGAATAACATGTGCCTTTTAAAATAGAAATCATTGCTTCCTAAGATGTTTAGTAAAGTATGCCCTTGGTTTACATGTGTATATGTTTCAGTTCGTCATGCAGCTGGAGACCTAGTCCTACTTTGGTGAGTATAATATAGCAGTGTCATCACTTTGTAGTATGACCTGCAGTTCTAAACATTTTGTAAATATAGCTTTCATATTATATAAAGTAGAGAAGATAGCTCTTTCTGTAAGCACTATATTAAAACAAAAAACAAAAAAAAAACTTTACATAAGTAATCTTGATTATTGTTGGACTTAATGATTCCACATGAAGACTAAACTAGAAATTGCTTTGGATAATTTTGAGAGAAAAAGAGCACTATCTCCAGTGCAAGAATGATTTAGTCACAGAAATAGGAATTAGAGTGGGGGGCTGAGGGAAACTATTAGGTCATCTAATTTATCATGCTGCCAATATGGAATTGTTTCCTACAATATATTCTACAATGACTTACTCAACCTACTCAAGTGATGGTGCTTTTGCTCTTCCCTTTAGGAGACTATTCCACAGTCTTATAGATTTCATCATAGAAACATAAGGCATAGACCTGTAAAGGACCTCCTGGGTCATTGAGTCTGGTCCCCTGCTACCACTGGCAACCTTGTCAAAAAATCTTATCAAGCCCCAACTTAAAATTGGATAAGTTGTTTGCTCCCTAGTCCTAATGGACGGCTATTCTAGAATCCTCTGGTGGCTAGAAAACATCTAATTTCCAGCCTAAATGTATTCATAGTCCATTTATACCCATTTGTTCTTATACTGATGTTGTTCTCCCCTTCTCTTCCCTCCCTCATGTTTGCCCTCGGATGCAGTCATAAGCAGTCATAAGTAGGAAATATTTCCTGGCTTTCAGTCTAACTGTTCCTTTGCTCAGTTTGATGTCATTACTCCTAGTAATACCTCCTAAGATCACCTTATACAAATCATCTCCCTCTTTGAGGTAAAATCCTGGCCCCAGTGAAGAAAATGCCAAAATTCCCACCAAATTTCACAGGGTCAGAATTTCACCCTTGGGGATTGTTAGGATTGGAGGAGCTATTCTTAACAACTTGTTTCATTTCCTTGATTCTGTTTATGAAGAATTTTGATATTTACAATTTATTTTGCTTTTTAAAGTACTTGCCCAAAACCTTTAATGAAACCTGCTAGGCTATGGTTTGTTTTGTGAACCATTTTCAATGTGTTTCATGTTTGCTATTTCTAATTGCCACTGATTATTTTATGATTGATCCCTTGGCATTACAGGACATTTCAGGTCACTTGATGTCACATGATATTTCTCCTTCTGCCCCCAAACAAATTTTATTACTTCCTGGCACAAATTTTATTTAATCAGAAAACAAACACTGTTTGGTCACAAAACAAATTTTGGATTTTTGTTCCGACTCATTTTGTTTGGGAATAAAATTCAGCTTGTACAAATTGTTGTAAGCAAAACAAATAATACATTCATAAACATGGTCAAGAAAAACTCAATACTTTAATTTGCTCTATAATTTGTGAAACAAAGAATTCACCCAGAATTTCTGTTTTCATCTTACATATTCCTATCAATAGCACCTTTTGTTACTTGTGATGCCCCTGAATATTCAGCTCAGAATTCACTTTTTAGTCATAGCACATCTATTGTTTACAGGGGCCGGGGGTGGGGGCAATTACTGACTTTGCACTGGTAGGGCAGGTATACAAAATACCACACTGATCCCAAGCATATTTTATTACTAGATATATTTAATGTTTGTTTCCTCATATGGAATGTCTGTTTTCCTCATAAGTACCTCTCTTGTTAAATTATCTGGATGATCGTACGTAAATTCAATGAAAACAAATGAAATTTGAGTTAAATGGAAAAAAAGACTGTTTCCAAAACCCTGAACAAAATCAGGCATCACTGTTAAATGTCTGAATAATGTTTAATTATCACAAAAGAATGATACTTATTGTTAAGTTATATGAATTTGTACTAAATAGGTCACCATACAATAATACACGTGTATTTAACAAAAGAAAAATAAATGATTCCTTACTCTACTTTCTCTCCTTTTTCATGCTTTTCCCAAGGCAACTTGTTTCTGAGAAACAAAAGCAAACTTTAAACATTTAAAGATCCATGCATTTTCCAACATCATGAGGCTTATGTCAATCTAATTCATATCACTCTTCTACCCAATTCTCCTCTTCTCCCCTACCCTATGTGTCACCCTCAGGGTACAAGTAACATCATATCCTGCATCAGAGTAGGGTCCCTGTACTTTTACAAATAATAATTTCTGGCGCATTAATGAAGGAATTTTTTATAACATATGTTATATAAGATTGACTAAATGACCACAGCATTCAACTTTTAAAAGGTGCAAAATTGCTGAGTATTGCATACTGAATATTTCATCATGATAGCTGGTAAGTAACCATGTGTATAAAAGCAGTCTGGTCAACCCGCAAGCTTTAGGATATTTTTTTTGTTAACTTCAGCAAAACTCTGCAGAGCACTTCATAAATACAAAGGCTGGAACCAAAGCAAACAGTATAAAAATGGAAGTAGCATCTTGCCTATCAAATTAATTTTACTAGATAATGAAAAGATCATAAAGCTGAGACACATTTGTACATCTGGAAAGTGGTTGCATATGCTAGATCTCTTGGTTTAAAGGTATTTATTTTAACAACTTTGAGCCCCCATCTTGCTCCTATTAAGCCAATGGCACAACTCCTATTGAGTTCAGTGGGAGCAGGCTCTTTAATTATCAAATGAAAATTTTGAATAACATTGAAAGATGTTATTAAATAAAGAAGATTAAAGCTAATTTGGGTATGGTGTCCTCTGTTCCCTGTAAAC
The DNA here is from genome assembly GCF_965140295.1 of Lepidochelys olivacea. Taxonomy (NCBI): domain Eukaryota; kingdom Metazoa; phylum Chordata; order Testudines; family Cheloniidae; genus Lepidochelys; species Lepidochelys olivacea. The sequence continues at coordinate 49,101,094 of NC_140421.1, read as the reverse complement.
TTCACTACCTACCTAAGAGCTCCTTCTAGGCACAATCAGGAACTAGGCACTGTGGCCATTCTGAAAAAGAGGGGCTTGGTTTAGGGGATAGACGTCCAAAGGCTATTTTCAGAATTGCTCTTGTGCTCCCCATGTGTGGAGGTCTGTACAAGGCAATCGAGGCTAAGGCAGGTGTAAGCTAGATGGTGCAAAAAGTGTTGCTGGGATGCACTTCAGAGAGCAGCAGCTGGGTCACATAGATGCAAAATTGTTGACTTACTTGTGTCTAATTAATAGCAAGCTCAGTTCACCAATCCCATGGATCATTTCATGTGTGATGATTTGGGTTATCCTGGAATGCCATTGAATTATCCCCTCTTCTAGTTCACCTTGGCTTAATAGCCCTTCATTAGTTATTTGTAGGTTACCTGAATATTTTCCACACATTGATCTTCTCCACAGTCTTGCTGTGACTCCACATAAAAACAGAAGAACAGCCATACTGGGTCAGATCAATGGTCATCTAGCCCAGTATCCTGTCTTTCGACAGTGGCCAATTCCAGATGTTTCAAAGGGAATGAAAAGAACAGGGCAGTTATCAAGTGATCCATCCCCTATCATCCAATCCCAGCATCTGGCAGTCAGAGGCTCAGGGGCACCCAGAGCATGGGATTGCATCCCTGACCATCTTGGCTAATAGCCGTTGATGGATGTATCCTCCATGAACTTATCTAATTATTTTTTGAACCCAGTTATAGTTTTGGCCTTCACAGAATTCCCCAGCAACAAGTTCCACAAGTTGATTGTGCATTGTGTGAAGAAGTGCTGTACTTTCTTTTGTTTGTTTGTTTTAAACCTGCTGCCTATTAAATTATTTGGGTGACCCCTGGTTTTTGTGTTATATGAAGGGGTAAATAACACTTCCTTATTCACTTTCTCCTTACCCTTCATGAGTTTATAGATCTCTATCATATCCACCCTTAGTCATATCTTTTTTTGAAGCTAGTCTTTTTAACCTCTCCTCATATGGAAGCCGTTCCATACCCTTAATAATTTTTGTTGCGCTTCTCTGTACCTTTTCCATTTATAATAGATCGTTTTTTATATGGGATGGCCAGAACTGCACACAGCATTGGACTGGCAGCTATTTCTTCTCACCAGCCTCTCCTTCTGAGCAGCGTTCATCTTGTAGGAATGGTCCCACAGAATCTAGAGCAAATGCAATTCCGTGATGAGAAATTTCACCACTTCACAGGGGAGAGGCTTTCTTTTGAGACTGCTTCCTATCTAGTTGCTCGCAGTAGCACCAAAAGCACATTCAGCCATGGAATAGCATGTTGCTGTAGGTTGTCAGTCTTTCTAATGGGCAATTTCCCATTTATAGGGCCAATATATATATTTGAATGTATGATTGTAATATTATAATGTGTGATCTGGGTCCTGCTTTACTGGCACCCAAGTTTTTCAAATTTCTGTTATGCAAATTCACAGATTCCCAAGCCAGAAGGGGCCATTATGATAATCTAATCTGGCCTCCTGCATGTCACAGGCCACAGAACTTCAACTCAACTCATTAGAGCAGATCTTTTAGGGAAAAAAAAACCTATAAAATCTTGATTGAAAAGTTGTCAGTGATGGAGAATCCACCATGACCCTTGGTAAATTATTCCAGTGGCTAATTACTCTCACTGTTATAAATGTATGTCTTATCTCCAGTCTGAATTTGTCTAACTTCATGTTCCAGCACTTGGATCATGTTATAACTTTCTCTGATGGACTGAAAAGCCTATTATTAAATATTTGTTCCCGATGTAGGAACTTACAGGTTGCAATCAACTCTCCCCTTAATCTTATCTTTGTGAAGCTTGAGCTCCTTGAGTCGATCACTATAAGGGCATGTTTTTTATTCCTTTAGCCCTTCTTGTAGCTCTTCTCTGAATCTTCTCCAATTTATCAACATCCTTCTTGAATTGTGAGCACCAGAGCAGGATACAGCATTCCAACAACGGTCACACCAGTTTCAAATACAGAGGTAAAATAACCTTTCTACACCAACTCGAGGTTCCCCTGTTTATGCATCCAAAATTCTCATTATTCCTTTTGGCCATAGCGCAGCAGTAGGAGCTCGTGTTCAGCTGATTATCCATTATAACACCCACATCTTTTTCAAAGTCATTGCTTCCCAGGATACAGAGCCCTCCATCATGTAAGTATGGCCTACAGTCTTTGTTCCTAGATGTACACATTTTCACTGAGCCATATAAAACACACCGTTTGTTTGTACCAGTTTATCAAGTGATACACATTGCTTTGTGTCAGTAAGTGTCCTCTTCATTATTTACCACTCTCCCAATTTTTGTGTCATCTGTAAACCGTATCAGTGATGATTTTATGTTTTATTCCAGGTTGTTAATCAAAATGTTAAATAGCATAGGGTCAAGAATCAATACTTGCAGGACTCCACTCGAAACACACTAGTTAAATGGTGACTCGACTTCCTGTTTACATTTTGAGATCTATCAGTTAGCCAGCTTTTAATCCACTTAATGTGTGCCATGTTAATTTTATATCTTTCTACTTTTTTAACGATGCTATTGTGTGGTACTAAGTCAAATGTCTTGTAGAAGTCTAAACATATTACATAAGCTCTATTATCTTTATCAGCCAAACTGGTAATTTCAGCAGAAAAAAGATACCCAATTATTTAGACAGCATCTACTTTCCATAAACCTGTGTTGATTGACATTAATTATATTACCCTCTTTTAATTCTTTATTAATTGAGTCCCATATACCCATTCCCAGGACTGATGTCAGACTGAGGATGTCTACACTGCACACTAAGTCAGTGTGATTTCAAGTGATTTCAAGCCTGTGCTTGGACATCCAGACTGCATTATAAACCTGTGATTACTGGTCCCAGGTCTCACAGCTGTGCTAATCCTTCCATACTGCATTACACAGACTTTCTCCCAAGTCTTGGTGGAATTCAGGCTCTGAGAGCTGCCTTCACTTCCCCTCTAAACCAGGTTGGCTTTTTAACCAACACAGCCTTCTAACTTGATTGTGGGATTGTGACTTTGGGGGCATGTAGCAAAGTGTTCTTAAATAATTCCCAATTATCATCACATTTTTTTATTTAAAATCTTCCTCCCAGATTATTTGATTCATAATTGCTTTCTGAAACTGGCCCTTTAAAACAGTCAACTATATATATCTTTGGTTTAGGCTTTATTCTGTTTGCACATTATAAATGTGATCTAGTCATAATCACCTGTTTCTAAGTTACCATTAATTTTAGCTCTGTGATCAGTTCCTCTTTATCTGTCAATATGAGGGCTAATATAGAATTCCCCCCATAATAGATGCAAATCAATTTATGAGTTATGAAATTGCCATCTATATTATTTAAAATTCCAGGCATGTTTTAATACTGGCAGCATGAGAATTCCCACATAAGTCACTCAAATTGAAGTCCCCCATGATCGCCTTTTTTTCCCTACACAATATAGATAGGTTCATAAAGAAAAGGTCCTCCTGTTCCCTAGTGTGATTTGGTGGTCTGCAGCAGACACCTAATACTAATACTCCATCTTGTGCTTTATGTGTTAGGACATGATTCATAAGTATTCGTGATCATTTTCTTCTGAGTCATCAGTGACTCAGAACAGGTCACGTCATTCTGACAAGTGCCATTCCCCTCACCATTTACCCCCTTCGATATTTCCTAAAATCAATGGTGTTAACATTCCAATCATGGGAATCATCCCACCAGATTTCAGTAATACCAACTAGATATAATCTATGCTCAATAATGAGTGATTCTAATTCCTCTTGTTTGGTACCAATATTCTAGCATTGGTGTATAGACAATTAAAGAATTTCTTCTTTTCACGTTTGGTTCCTTGATTAATTTTGTTCTCAACATCTCAGTTTTGTGCTGAGGGTTCAGATATTCCCTCTTTTTCCCTCTCCTTTTTGCTACTCATTTAACATGCTCCTGCCTACACTGTGTGGCTGAGGGTGTGTGCATGTCTTTGACATCTACATAGCATGTCAGGAACTGTGGAGGTAAAACAGGCTGGAGTTTCTCATATGGGTAAATGCTCACCAGCATGAAAGCAAAAGTAGCCCTAGGGTGTCAGGATGGCCATACGACTTTCCCTTATAGTTCTGATTTAAGGAGTGATTTACTAACAAACATTTTAGAATAATTAATTTAATATCTGACCCCAGTTATAACAGACCAAATTTTTCCCTCTAGTATTTATTTTTAAATACATTTTTTTAATTTAACCTCGCTGGGTCATTAACTCTTTCTAAATTTTGCTGCCATGAGCATTAGTCTGCAAATGTGAATTGACTGTATACATAGTAATTTGGTTCTTTCTCCATTTTCCATGTCCTAGTACAGGTTCTTTATACTCAGCATTTTGACCAAGCCCCTTTAAAAACATAGTGGTTGTTGCTTCTGTGCATCTCTTTTTCAAAACAAATTGCAATTTCCTGTATTTAACTATGGCCTCAGTAAAGTCAACCTGTGGAACTCCTTGCCTGAGGAGGCTCTGTGATCAGTGAAGGCTAGGATCACAACAGGGTTTAAAAGGGAACTGGATAAATTCATGGAGGTTAAGTCCATTAATGGCTATTAGCCAGGATGGGTAGGGAATGGTGTCCCTAGCTTCTGTTTGTCAGAGGGTGGAGACGGATGGCAGGAAAGAGACCACTTGATCATTATCTGTTAGGTTCACTCTCTCTGGGGCATCTGGCATTGGCCACTGTCAGTAGACAGGATACTGGGCAAGATGGACCTTAGGTCTGACCCAGCATGTCCATTCTTATGTTCTTATGTTCTAAAATTAATAGATAACTTCTACATTCTTCACACAGTGCTATTTTATGTTTACTATACTTCACTAAAGAATTTCCCAAGGAAATTAGATATTGGTTATTTTCTTTTGTTTTACCATATTTTATCTTCAATAATCAAATCCAAATAATCCATTGCATAACTATTATTATATAAAAAACCACCTATGATTTAAAAAAATGGAAAAAAGTAAGACTAATAATTAAGACCATATCTTATAAGATGAATTGTATGAACCAGAACTATATTTTAATTCAGAACTTGTTTTTCGCTTTATGACTGAGTGGTAGCAATGTCAATGAATATATCAGGACAGACTTTCCTCTTTAATGCACCCCAGAAGAACTAAGGACTGAATATGACTCTGTAAGCCCAGGGTAAATGTGCCCTTGACTACAGATCACTAGGATATGTTATGAAAAAAATATTGAGTTCTTCATTCAATTAAAAGGTCACCCTAACCTCATTTCATTCTTAAATGCAGAGGACAGTTTCTAAGGTACATAATGTAATTTCCCTGCCCACAAAAGCTATGTTGCTTATATAAGAAACTAATTTCCTGTTCTAAATACAAATTTCTCCAATAAAAAGGTGAGATTCACATTAAAAAAAAACCCATAAAGCAACGTCTAGCACATTATACTCCTAAATCTAAGCTGTTCATATGTCCAAATCTTTGAAAATAGACAGAGAAGCACATAAAAAACTATCCACATGACACATAAATAAGTGCTGAAATTAACCAGGTGGACTTACCCTGTAATTCAACCATACAGAAGATGGATTTAAAATGTCTACACTCAACACGATAGCCTGAAGACAGCCATGGTTAAAATACTACACCGTTAAGCAGAAAATAAGAACAACAACAAATATCTCACCATTTTATTAATCAAAATTGTTACTTCTTTGTGGGGGGGAGAAGTGCTTTAAGCCCTTCTCCCGACTATTCTATAGGACACATATGGAAACAAAGAAAAATATTAGCTAGCCCTGAAATAATGTGTTCAAACCATGACAGCAAAAACCTTGTTCAAGCTTTTCAAACACCACAAAAATATTCCATCTCCCAACAACCACCCTGTGCAAATGCAACTCTTGGCATTTTCAGACAGTTAAACAAGCCTTACCTCAGGACTCTGTCATTAATATATTTTTGCAGAACAGGCATGTGGTTCCTCACACACATGGTTTACACTATTAAACTGAAGCAGCTACCAGTGTTGACATATAATTTGGCAGAAGAGCTCTTCAGCTCATCCTTTAATCATATTAACTGTGTTCCTTTGACACTCCCGCTCTTCCGTTCTCAGCTATGCAATTTTTTGATAGTCTTATGGTGAAAACATCCATAAGGGAGAAAAGAATAAAACAATTTAGTTATTATGCAGTTTATTCTCATGTGGCGCCGTATAAACTCCACAAGAACCAATTCATGAAGTTTCCTCTATTGTAGGTGTGTGTTGTTCCTCTATTCTCCCCTTGCCCTATCACTTGGAAACCTTTAGATTTCAAAGAGCTGTTCCGAGGCACCCTGCCTTCACATAGTCACCCATGATGTAGTCTGTGAATACAACTCCTGAAGAAGTCCAGGGTGTTGGGGGATCATTCATCTGCTGCTCCAGGACTTCTGGTGCACTTAATATTTGAGGGTACAGTGAATTATATTGTTGTGCTCTGCAAGTGGGGGTGGGAGGAGAATCCATCAGAGACCTACCACCTCTAGCCCCATCCCTATCTCCAGAATTCCAGCATCACAGAACTACTATTGGGAATCCATAGGGTTCGGCAAAAGGAGGGAGCATGCAACACAAGTGACAATTTTCTTCTTCTGCAGCTCCTGGCCAGGTTCCTGGGCTTGAGCTCCCCCTGTTTGTGGAAGCAGGGAAAAGTGTGTAGTCCTTTGCTGAAATTTCTCACCATTTCATTTTTTTTCATCATAACTCTTACTCATTGCACTCTTTCCTCGGCATGGGGCATAGTGATCCTTCCACTCTGGCTGTTCAGAAAGTTTCTGGACTTAACAGAGAGAAATGTGTACTACAAGAAAGACTTGTTTGAAATGTGTCAATTGTTCCACAAATTCCCCGTTTCCTCCCTACCCCCCCCCCCCGTACTCCTAGAAGGATATGCCACTTATGGTACAAAACACATACAGTGACAAAGAGCCATATGTTCCCCTTTGTAGGAAACATACAGAAAGAGCTAAAACCCATAAAAATCTACTACAAAAGTAGGCAGCACAAACCAGTGAATGCGTGTCACACAACCTGTAGCAGGTAGTTACTGTGATAGGGCATCTGTAACTATGGTTGTGTCCACACTGCACACCACTGGTGGTGGCATGTAGGTTATGTGTAGCTATACGCTGCAGTGAGAAGCAGGCTGCATGCACACACTGCTGTTTGTAGCTCCCTGCTGCTTGCCCCCTTCCGGAGCCTTTCTCCACTGACAGAGTATTTCCTGGCAGCAGGGAAAGACTCCAGCAGCAGGGAGGCAGCTAAACATTCCTTACAGTGTGTAAAGTACACACACTTCACACACCCCTGCCACAGATATAAGTAGCAGCGTAGATGGGAGAGGCACTGCTTGAGCATGCAGAGAGCCATGTAGGGTACATACCCTAAAGATTTGGGTGTGTCTTTACTTGCCTAAGCAGTGCCTCACCATCTGCACTGCTATTTATATCTGTGGCAGGGGTGTGTGAAGTGTGTGTACTTTACACACTGTAAGGAATGTGCAGTGTACACATACCCTAAGTGAAAGCATACTGTAGTGGGCATAATAATAGAGGATGGAGAGTCAGGACATCCATGTTCCTTTGCTGGTTCTGCCACAGACTTAATCTGTGACCTTGGGCGTTTAACAATCTCTCTATGCTTCAGATTCTTTACCTGTAAAATGGAGTTAATTCACCACTAATATTAAATAACATTGATTTTTAGTCTGCTTTTTGTACCTTTGGGAGAAGGTCCATGCTCCCAGTTTGTGGGTGATCATTCATGTTTAAATTTCAACTTTATGTAGTTAAGAGTAGCTGCATAAATATACAGACATCACAGTTGTCAGCAGGGATTGAACACACAATCTTCAGCCTCAAAGCCATAGGCCTCTACCACTTGAACTAAGGGAGAATTATTCATAACTTGATTATTCAATCAACTTTTCAAACTTAGTTATAGACAAACGCTCCAATGATTATAACTTATATAGCAAGTTTTATGTTTCAATCTTTAGCCAGGATACATTCTGCTTAGGATGTGATTCTCCACTTGATTCCATGCAGGGAGATGCATGCACTTATGCAGAGTCCCACTTACTTTAATGGAGCTCTATATTTGTACACTAGTACTCTGATATGCAACATAGTGAAGGATCAGGGGCTTAAATACTATGTTTCGCTAACAGTTGACACTGGTGTTATTGAGTGTCTTAAAGTAGCTGAATTAAAAGCCATCTTTTGATGTAGTGTCACTGGGCAATAACTTATAGAACCTACTGTACTTAGTTCTACTGAATTGCAGGAAGTTATGTTTTCTATGGTCTTTCCAATCTGTACTGACTTCCAGTCCTTTGCTGTTCAATAATGTATTATAATGGATAGAATCCTATCCTGTACCAATATTCTAAATAGGGAGAAGAGGGCTGGGAACTTATTTGTTATTTTTCTACCCTAAAAGTTGAAGGTGTTATTGACAGCTTTGGGCAAATGCCTAAAATAGAGTTGAAGAAAAATTACTTTCTCTACTTGTACTCTTCACTTTAAAAAACCTCATACCCTATACCATTCAGAAAACAGCACATGTGCAGAACAGCCTTCCTTCACTATTTTCAAAATGCCCTCTACCTCTGATTTTCAGTGCTTTTTGAGAAAGCTACCAATACTTTATTGTTTTAGCTTGTCTAGCAAATACAAACATTTGCTTAACAATTTCAAGTGCCATTTAATAGCTGAAAAGAAAGAAAGCTGATATAAAAATCTAGGTTTAGATGCATCACTGTTCCCCTGCTGCACTGAATGACTTATTGACTAAAATTCAATGCCTGATGCATTATATGTAGTTAAGTATGTGTAACACAGATATGAGGTAGGTTTATTGTTCATAACTCTGCCCAGTTAAGTATTGCAAGTCCCAGCATTTTTCACTATCGAAAATAGAAGCTGCATAATTATGATTTCATCTAACATTTTCCATAAGAGCAATATTTCAGGTGAGATTGTGCGTAGCAGTTTTATGTCCTTTAAATAACTGTTGAAGTGTCAGCTTTTCTGGTTAGACAATCTTTGCAGTTTGAGGATGATCTGTTCTGTGGAATGCCTAGGTGTTACATAGCTGGTAACACTGTCAATCAACTCACAGGAAGAAATAGTTCTGCAAAGCTAGAGTAGTTGTAATGACAAAAGAGAAATGTGATGATAAAGGTGGAGTAAACTTCAGAAATGCGTCCTTTTGCTGTGCTGCTGAACATTTTAGCCATGTAATTTGGCATTTCAGAGACAGTGTTGGATGACAGATTAAGTGATATAAAAGTATTGATGTTCCTAAACAAGCAGACACATTAGAACAGTTAATACTTCCGTAAAAAAACCCAGATGTTACAGAACAAATCAGGTCTCCTTACCCAGAAACACATCACAATGATGATTTGAACTCTATCTTCTGCCTGTGGCAATATCACTAAATATATATAACATTCTTTGAGATTCCTGCTGACTCTTAATATACCAGCTGGTGTCCTACATTGAGAACATCTGCAACTTGCATCCAGATCTCTCAGTCTAGTACCAGTGATGGCACTGCGATTTTTACTTCCACTATAAACAAATTACACAGTGTAGGACACATGGTAATAGACGTTGGTTGGATGGTTCCTCTCCTGTTCACAGTCTCCTCTCCCATCCTACAATCACTTAATTGACATCACTGTAGCAACCCTTGCTTCCATGAAAAGTAATATTAGGCAAATATTTAATGTATTCAGTTTCTATTACTTTGATTTTATGGCTGGAAACAAAGGGGAGTCCATAGACTACCAGAAAATAAATGCCCAATGCTTCTCAGGGGACCCAGACACCATGGTGTGAGAAAAGCTACTATAAATAAAGTATGGTATAAATAATATAGGTTTGTATTCATTTAAACAACTTGATACTGCATTTGTACAATTTAACTATGTTTTGATCTTTAACAATGACTCTCTGACTGTGATTGCAGGGGAAGTGACTTCAGCTACCTCAGTCTTAACGTCATGCTCAAGCACATTAAGAGCTTTCAGCCATTCTTTTAGTACTAGCAACATTTTGATTTGTAGAAGAGGCTTGAGTTGTATAGTACAAGAAGAATATAATACTCAAAGCCCCTTGTACTGTGCAATACAGTAGATCTAAATTATATGACAAGGCCACGGGAATTATATGACCAGGCCTATCATGGCCAAGAACGCTACACCATCAGCCGCCTGCTGCCACAACTCCCTCCCTTTCAGAGATGGCCTACAATAGCCTTGCCTGCAGTGCTAAGTTAACCCCCAGATAGCTTTTACAATTTAGCTCTAGCTCCCTTTCCTCCCTGAGGGGCTTACTGCATCTTCTGGAAGTAGATTGTGGCTAGGGAGCTGCTGGAGTTAAAAATGGGCAGGGGGAAGGGCTATATACACTTGTCCTTCAGAATTCCTAAACTGAGCAGACATTTTGGAATACTGCAGGGCAGGGACATTCCAATCTGCAGAACTTCCAAGGTGCACAGCAGGGGCAGTCACGGCAGGTGCCCCTACTATCTTATAGTGGAACTCTCAAGGCATGCAGGAGGGAGTCTCTCTTCTGCCCACCATAGGAAGGTAGCAGCTGAAGAAAGCACCTGTCTAGAAGTGCTCTCAAAGTTGGTCAGAAAAAGAAAAGAGAAGGTCAGGCACCTTCTCCAAAAGCCTCCCCCCTGCTGCCTGCATTTTCTTTGGCTTCCTTAACCATTGTGTGGTCCTCTCTCCACCATCCCACAAGGTCTCTGGGTCTGTCATTTCTGCAGCACAGATAGGGACAGTTATTCACACAACCACATTGTTTTGTATTATACACCAGGGACCATACTGGAAAAAATAGCATTACTGTCCTAAATTCCATCTACAAAGCAACCTCCACCTTCTTGAAACACGAAAACAAGTCACGGTAGATTTTTATGTTCATCCCTCCACATTCTTACATGCTTTTATCAGCATGAAATAGTCAATAATATTGACACAAACTTCTGCTCTTATATTTCAGAAGTATCAACCCCTTGAAATGGAGAGGTAATTCAGATGTCTCTAATGGATGTTGTTTCAAACTCACTGCGGACTCAGGAAGAAAGAACTGAATTGGATACACTTGTGTTACATTTTAAGGTTATCTTTGCCATTATATCTGCTAAAGATTTTTTTTTAAATGAAAGGTTAGATTCTGAAGCAGAAGATCACAGCCTCCAGAAAAAGAACCACTTTACGAACCCACTGTAAGCTGTCCTAAATATTCTGCTGCTAGATTGGTTTTTAACATTGTAAAACATGAAATTAAGACAATCCATTATTTTGCATTCTACTTATCTAAGGCTGATTAGTGCAAATTTATTTTCACACAATTCAGTCTTAGACATAACCACAATCCAGGCATAAGTGATTTTGTATGACAGTGAAAATAATACTGCTTTTTAGTGCAAAAATAAAACTTTGCACTTACACACATCAAAGAATTTTATGTAACTTTTGGGTGATATAGCATTTGCTTCACCACTTCTCTCCTAGTGCAACACATCTCCTAGGGAAAAGCACATGGAGACCCAGATTTCAGTCACTGAGGGTTTTCAGCAAGGATTGCAGAGGGTAAACCTCCCCAAAATCAAGTAAAAAAACCCCCAAAGAATGAACTTAATTCTGAAGTACAAACTTTATAAAACCTTATAATGATACAAAAACATAGTAATAGCTTAATTTCTACTACATAGCAAGGGTATTTCATAATCCATATACAGTTATACATAAATATAAAGAAAAGAAAAAAATAGTCCCTAAACAAGTTAGTCCCTACAGAAACACAGTGAAAAGTAACTCTGAGTTCCAAAAGCTTAGGTTGAGTTCCCCTGGGTCTCAGTTAGAGTCTTTGTTCATCAGTTCTACACAGTCTGCTGAGTCAAAAGCTCTGCAATATCTTCCTTCTTCTTGCTTGTGGAAATCTCCAACTGAAACCCAGCTAGACTCAGTTCCCTCCTCTGCTGGAATAGTTCAGTTAGCTAGTCAGTTAATAAATTAACTAACCAATCAGTATTAAGTATATAAATTACTAACCCTGTTACAAGAAAAATACAAAACTAAGAAAATATAGATGACTTTTTCTCCATCATCACATTTAAATAACAGTTGATAACCACTACAGGTTAAGGCAATTTGACCAAAATCAAATAACATTCAAGGTATACGATTAAAATGAAAGAAATTAGTTTTCCCTCCCAATTTCTCATTTCTGTAGCTAGAACTGCCAGGGCCACTCTGCTGGAAAGTTAACAATATCACTAATCTGAAAAATGCTTCAGAGGGAAACCAGCCTGCTTCTGCTCCTGTGGCTGAGCTTCTCCTAACCCACACAGGTCACATGTTTTCTTGTAAAGCAGCTGTCCCAACTACTTGCCCTCAGTGGATTCCATTAGTTCAGCTACAGGGAGCCTATTGAGCATGTCCAAGACGACCACATCTAGTTCCAGAAACTTCTGGGCATGGAATGCTAATTGCGTATCTGCCTACCAACAATGACCCAGACACAACTCATTCCTCTCCCCGTTCTCCTCTCAACATATCTTAAAGAGATCTCTCCCTATTCGGCATTAGGTTACCCTTACAGAAATCAGTGGAAGGTACTGGAAATAAGTGATACATCAGGGTCACTCCTTTCACCAATTAAATGTAACCACTGTTGGAGTAGAAGATGGCAGCTGTTTAAGAGTGCACACCAGTTCTATACAACTGTTTAGAACAGGAAGTGAAGAAGAACATTGTAATTAGTTGAAGCTGCAGGGGAGATTAATGTAACAGAATCTAATTACCTGACTTGGAATTTGGCCTATACACCAGAGTTAACACCCTTGTACTTAAGAAAAGTGGTATAGAACTTTAATTAGCACAACGGTTAAGGTCTTGGTTTTATGCTGCAAAGACAGCAACTCCAGCAGCACAATGGAGGGGAAAGTGCCATCTATTGAAGAATCAGCTCTTCTTGTAGACAACAGATGCTAATTGGATGTCTCTTATCAGAGTTCTGAGCTGCCCCAACCCTGCTCAGCTGGTGAGAGCTGATGAGAGCAGAACACAGGGTGGTACAGCTAATAGCTTTACTGTAGAGTCCCAGTTCTTTAATGAACGGCAAATATGCAGGTCTTAATAAATAAGAGCCTTATGCTTATGCTTGGAAACTGAAACACATTATTTAATTTTTGCTCTCTCTCTGCAACAGTGAGTATTGAGCTACCATTATTAATAGAAAACATACTTGTGACAGAGGACAAAATTGTAACCTTTGATGTAAGAATTAAACTGACAAAGCCATTATGGAAGAACAACCAGTCAAAGTACGACAGTCACAAATGCACAACTTTTAAAAGCTGAAAAGAGCTGCCAAGGTGTCAAGACAGGAGAAAAGCCAGCATAATTAACATAATCTATTGGGACGGAAAAAAGCAGAATTTGTTTTTGGACAATTACAGATTAATAAATGGAAGTGTCAGTTTCTGTATAGTTATTTCTAAAGCACCCATTAAAATGTACTAAAGGCCAAAACCTCTGAAAGTCTCTGGCATATTAGGGCGCGCACTATCATTATTTCATATTTCAAGTAATTTTATTGTCAATGATAGCAGTTATAAACGTGCAAGAAAATGTTTTCCTCAGCAGAACCACACCGTTTGCTCTACCGAGAATATTTGTGCGGCTTTCTGACAATAACCCACAGGCAACCATTATTTTAATTTTGCACTATTGCCAGTGTACACTTTTTTCCCCGAAGATAGACAGACACACACAGAACAATATCACAGAATACCGATTTAATTCTTCACCAACAATGAAGTTCACGGCTGTGCAGTGGATCAGCAAAAGGTGTATGCACCATCTAAGTTCAGCTGAAGCCCTATTTTTGTACTGGCCTCTGCACATGGGTGAGTTTTATCCCAAGGTCCAAATCCTGCTAACTCTCACTTCTTCACATGATCATTAGATTTAAGTCAATAGGCCCCTCTGAAGAGCCCAAACCTTCGAAGGAAACTGAACTTTTGATAGTCACATGAAAGCCCACTGCAGTTCCTTTGTGAGCAGTAGTTGATCCCACGTTACTCTAAGCTATGGCTACACTAGATGCTAGGAGTGTTTGATTCTACAGCTCATGTATACATACTCATACAGGGGCTCATCGAGCGAGCACATCTATATGTAGTTGTGGAGCCATGGTAGCACTTGTAGCAGCACAGGGGCATGGCTGAGCTGTACTGAGTACAAACCTGCCTGAAACTGGTGGAGGTCTGGAGCCTCCTGGAGGGTCGAAAACAGGTTTCAGAGTGTCCACCAAGAAGGGCGGGGGTTAGACTCGCTGGAGCCCAGGGCAGAAAGCCAAAGCCCTGCCACCTGGGGCTGAAGCCAAAGAATGAGCGACTCACGGTGCGGGACCCTGGGCAATTGTCCTGCTTGCTACTCCCTAACACTGGTCCTGGCTTTTATATACAGAAAACCAGCTGTTGTGGCACTGGTGGGCCATGGAGTTTGTATATCATGTTGGGGTGGGAGGCTCAAAAAGAAAAGGTGGAGAACCCCTGATCTACATGATCACATCCCAAGCTGGCAATGTAGACATAGCCTTACTGTATTCAAAGTAGCCCTTTCCTAAGAGTTTTACAAGAGTTCTTATACTTTTCTCATGCTATTATTTATGGTGTTCTTCTCGAAACCTGAACATTCTATTTCATTCAACACTGGTCCTTTTCTTTTTCTGTTTGGCCACTCTTTGGCTCTTCCCTTCTTGCCATCTCTTTCTTATGGAAGATAATTTGACATGACTTTGCCTTGCTTACTTTCTTGTTAATTGGGTCAGGTTTGTCAGCAGATTCATCTTTCTTCTGCTGTTAGCTGTCTAGTTATGCAGAACCAAAGCAAAGGGTACTTCATAATAAGAAGTGGCTACTTTAAAAGCAAATTCCTTAGCAACAGAGCTGTGGATGTAAATGTGTCAGATAATTAGAATTTTCAGAGTAATGCCAATCAAATTATAATTGCTGCCTGTTACTAAAAGTAAAAAATATTTGGAACCATCATGTTATTATCAGAGGGTTTGGTACCACTACCTATTATTGGTTGCCTGACACGTCTCTTTATAAGATCTTGCTTTCAGTAGCTTATAACTTTGCTAAACTTCAACTCTTTGACTGAGATTTTACATGCTGGGTGTCTACCTCAGGCTGAATTGTTTTAGAAAATTTCAGCAAAACCGAATCAGTAATTTCTGAGAATGAGGCGAGGGTGGAAAACTGCATCGTTGTGCCCATAATAAACCATTTTGGTGATCTTTCCTTTGAAAAGTTCTAGTGCCCTTGTGTTGTGGACCAGGTCTGAAATTTGGATGTGTGGTTGCCTTGTTGCCAAATTTGCCCATGTTATAATCCTTTGAAAAATGGCAATTTGCACATGCTCAATAGAGATTTCTTAGATTTGAGCAGCTAAATTCACTGAAAATTCTGTCTGTACTGAGCCTTCTTCAGCCTGTGGACAAGCAGGACTTCCCTGCAATTGCAGCTCTGGGTTTCTCTGGGCTGTGTCAGGTCCAATCACCTGAACTGGGAGCAGAGAGCCTGTTTTTTCTGGGCTCAGGAAGTGTGAAGGATGAAGGTTCCTGATTCAAATGCAGAGGGGACAAGAACCTGACCTCCAGCGATCTTGGGGGAATAGACTGGGCTGAGGGAGACTGGGCCCAGAGGCTGACAGGAAGGCAAGGAAAACTGGGACGGGGAGTTGCACTGCGGAGGGAGAAGGGGGAGGGGAGGAAGGAAGGCTGGGAACCTGAGAGACACTGGGAATGAGAACCAGTGGGGTGAGGGAATGAAGTGAAGGGGGAGGGAAGACAGATCTGACAAGAAGCCAGGGTGTGAGGGGAGAACTGGGACAGCCCGAGCAAAGAGACAGCCCTCTGAGGGGGTGACACTGAGAGTCTGGATGAGAAGCCTAGGGAGGGAAATTGGGGTCTGGGAGCAGGAGGAGAGAGACAGATCAGATGAGGAACCAGGAGGGGGTGGAGTTTAGACTTTCGGAACAAGGATCAAGAGATTGGGAGAACTGGGAATGGCCAGGCAAGAAGACTGGCAGTGGGAAAGGAAACAGACTGGGAGTGCAGAAGGGGAGAGAGGACTTGGGGCAAGGAGCCTGGGAGGAGGAGCCTGAGAAGTGGAGACTGTGACTGCCGAGGGTGAGAAGATTGGCACAAGGAGCCAGGGGTGAGAAAGAGACAGGACATGGATGGCAACAGATGGGAGGGGATGGGGCACAAGAGGGTCATACTTGGGGGGAATGGGCAGAAGATTCTGTGCGCACTGTAACACCTTCTTTCAGAGTATAGTATGGAACTGAAGTATGGAACTTGAATCTCACCATTCCTCTGCTGTCACCCCACCTATGTGAACCCCACTGGCAAAGTGTTCTATTCCCTTCTAGTGCTGGCCCACACAGAGGGTAACATGGTACTCTATTAGCTCACGAGGTGGAGATCCATGCAGTGGATCCAAAGGTTCCAACCCTGCTGATGATGTATGTGGGTGTCAACATGATCCCACATGATGGGAATTTCTTTTAATTATTTTAAAATCTAGGAAATCACACTCTCATGAAATGTACAGGATGAACCTGCTCTGGAGGACTGGGTAATGAGAGAGACTGTTGACAGTAGGACCCCTGCTTCATTTGTTGCAGAAGTTGGAAGGGATGTCCTAGGCACAGAAAGGTGAAGTAACTGGCACCAGATCACAAAGCAGGACTAGGATGCAGGTTAGCTGACACCCAATCTACTAGACCACACTGTGCAGTTAATGAGGTAGAGGCTTTCACGAGAAGGAGGAAGGATGATGTCATGGTAGAGTCACTTAAGTGCTGCCCGGGGGAACTGCATTCTCTTCCTGCCTTTGGCACAGAGTTCCTGTGTGATGCTAGTCAAGTCAGGTAAACCAAACTTTTCATAGGTGGTCACTAATTGTGTATACCGACTCTTCTGGGTGACACACTTGAAACCCTGTGGTCTGCTCTGCAAAAGTGCTGACCACCCTCAGTTGCAACTGAAGTCAATGTGAACTATGCTTTGACCATATAAAGTGTTATGTAATGCCGACTACCCTGAAAAATCAAGTCTCAGGTTTCCCAAATTGGGCACCCACAATTAGCATATACTTTTGACCTTATGCTCTCAGTTCCTTATTTGGGTGGCGTGAAAATACATGAATATTTGCGAAGCACTCAACACCCCAGAAAAGTCCAGGAGGAACTTAATAATTCTGACTTCAGAGCAGGGGTTGAGCAGTCGGTAGTAAACAAGGCATGGGGTACACACTGAAAACAAAATACTGACTAGCTGCTCATTAAGTGAACACTGGCCATCCTGCGCACTGTAGAAAAAATAGTATGTGATTATGTAATTAAAGGCTGTAGCATAATGCATATGCACAAGGTAGCACAGGAAACCTAAATTTCGAGTGCTTGACTTTCCAATCTTAATGGTGCTTGTAATGTAGTTTTTGTATGTGTTACACACTGTATAGACAAAGCAAACATTTACCATTTGCTATGGCTTGTCTTTAGTACTGTGCTAAATCAGCGCTGCTGCAATTGATGCAGTGATGTCAGTTTAGCGCATGTGGTGAAGATGCACTAAAATCAACGGGAGCACGCTCTCCCATCTATGTAATTAATCTGGCTGCGTCAGTGGAAGAGCATTTCCCATCGACATAGCATGGTGTATATACCACATTAAGTCGATGTAAGTTATGTCATCTGTGGGGGGAGGTTTGTTCATATCTAGAGTTACCTGATAGCAACTGTGAAAAAATGGGATGGGGGTGGGGGGTAATAGGTGCCTACATAAGAAAAAGTCCCAGAAAACGGGACTGTCCTTTAAAAACGGGACATCTGGTCACCCTATTCATATCCCTGAGCAACGTAACTTGCATCAACTTAAGCGGCAGTATAGACAAGCCCCGTCTGATCCTTCCCTCCTTTTGCCTGTGACATTTTGCCTGTCCTTAACTTTAATTTTAAGCAATTTGGGAGCAGGCACCGTATCTACCCATGTGTTTGTATGCAACATAGCATAAGGAGTCACTGATCTAGACTGGGACCTCTGGGTGCTACTGCAATACAAATAGTTAATGATAATAGCAACAAACAAAAGGGAAGTAGGGAAAAATCTGCATCTAAGAAGAAAGTCTTCTCTTCATTTCATGTCATAGAAAGGTTATAAGATTTTCAGCAGTTGGAAGAGGAAGGTTGGCTAAGTTTATAATATCTGCTTTTAATGTTAATGTTTGGTAGTGTTAGCATATCATGATGACAAGATGAAGCTATACCAGAGCAGCTGGGCATTTAAAAGTAGCTGCATTAATCATTAATGAATTTGAATTAATAGTATTTATTATTTATTATTTGTATTACAATAATGCCCAGAGGACTCAGTCAGATCTAATTTATGACAAGATGCAGCAAGGTGGTATAACACACAAGCAGAGGAAAGAGAAGGGTAACAGTGAGCAGAAGGCATGCTGGCACAGTTAGATTCAGGTTCTCTCTTTTTAAAAAATATATATAAACAAACAGGAGACATTAATTATCTTAGCTGTTCTATACCTAACTATTATTCGTTGTCAGTTTACCCTATGTGATACAGTAGAAGTGAATTTGGAGGAAGCATTTGAAGGGTTTCTGCTTTACAGATTAGTTTAGGGAGACTGCTTGTCAAATGTGCACCATGGAAGAAAGCACAGTGGTGATCATGGGAGAAATTGACAATTGGGTAATAAAATATTGCATTATTGGCAGAGAGGAATCAGAGAGACAATAAAATATGAGTAAACAATTCAGGAAGGGCTAAGTTATGAAAGGCTTTGAAGGTAAGGTCAATAACTTGTATTTGATACTGTGACAAAGGGTGTGGGGACTGGCATGATTATAGTTATGGAAGTAAAATATGATAGCAGAAGTGATTTGAATGGCCCCGAGACATGTGAATGTCAGGAAGGGCTGCAAAGAAAAGATTGCTGTAAGTAAGACAGGAAATGCTAATAGCCAGGGTAGAAGTATGAGGTTGAAACTTTCATATTAAAGAAGATTTGTAAGTAAACAGACTATTTCTACCTCTTCAGAAAATTACAGGCTGCTGAGTGAAAGTGGAAACATTGGTATACAGGTTTAATATTCTATTTGCATTCACCTTGATTCCAACAGAACTAAATATTCTATATACTTTTCCAGTATGTCCATGTTTATTCTAAACACACCTCATTACAGCCAATAATCCAGTTAGGAAAACAGTATATATTAGACAAGAACAAACCTTCATTGGCTAGGAAATTGATAAGAAATGATATACAATATCTTTCCAGTAATTTATAATTACTAAAAAATGCATTTTTATGGCTTCTTTGGTAATGAGAAAATAAAAGTGGCTAGAATTTGCAAGAAAATTGCATGTGTAGTATTATACTTTACTCAATAATATCCCAACATAAACTGACAAATTGAAGTCCTGAATTTAAGGAGTCTAAATTTCCTGGGACAGCTCCTACCAAATAGCAAATCATTGCTTGGCATGTACCTTATGAGTAATATGAGTACTAAAAGGAAACTAAATTACAACTCTTGCCATTTCAGAAAACATTGCATGAGTTCTCCCCCTAATTGTTAGTCTCTAAGGTGCCACAAGTACTCCTTTTCTATTTGTGAATACAGACTAACACGGCTGCTACTCTGAAACCGGAAAATAAAGTATGTTAATAACTAATTCAAATTGATTTACTTTATTTTACAAGTTTCAGAGTAGCAGCTGTGTTAGTCTGTATCTGCAAAAAGAAAAGGAGTACTTGTGGCACCTTAGATACTAATAAATTTGTTAGTCTCTAAGGTGCCACAAGTATTCCTTTTCTTCTTTCATTTTACAAGTATTTCTAATAAAGCAGTGCAACATCAGTCATTTACAAATGTTCAATGCCGGCATGTTATTAAAGGAGAACCAGCAGAACAAAACATTTTTTTTATAATTGGTTTTGTGCTTTCTTGCCTGTGTGATATATAAAGAAGACCTGAAATAAATGTTGTGTATCTAGATTGATCAATCAATATTAGTCCATTCTATGGGTGGATGCTAATAATTACAAAGAGGGAAAATATTACCATCACTTTTCACAGTCCTTTTAGAGTTGATACAATTTAGAATTTTGGCTGTAAAGCAGAATAGTCAATTGCTAAATGTAATGATATTTCCTTTCTTTTTCATGTGATTTGCAAAAATAACAGACCAAATTCAATCCTGGTGTAAATCCATTGGACCCCTTCCCTCTCCCCCCTGCAGCACTCCAGGTCTCATATTTGCACTTAGATTTCAGCAGCACTTCAGAGGGGGCATGTCAGGACGCTGGTGTTACTATGTCTCCACCCCTGCACAGGGGCAGATTAGCGCAGAGCAGTAGTACTGTGGAGAGCACTGCCTGTATCATTTATTTTAAATGTAAGAAGTGTATTTCCTTCTGCACCCAGGAAGCATTATGTCCTATAGAGCATTAAAAGTGCAACCTGCTGCATTACCTTGTCTTTCAAAAGACATAATTTAGACTTTAATTTTATTTATAGAGCAACTCCTATGCACCAGGGAGGCAAGGCCAATTTCCAAAAAAAGCCATGTCTGTTAGCCCAGTATCTCTAAAATAAACTCATACTTGGCATTCTCTTTCTGCCTTTATGCTCTGGTCACATCCTTACATTTTAGCAGAGTGGTGATCTTGATTTCTGTGCCTCACCTTCGTCATGGTTCAGTGCTGTGCTGTCGTTCGGCAATCTTGCTTTTCTCCCGGGAACAGCAATGTCAGCATTTTTTTAAATGGAGTGGAAGGAAGAAATAACAGAGTTCTACTGAAACATTTCTGTCCCTTTCAGGTTTCAGAGTAGCAGCCGTGTTAGTCTGTATTCACAAAAAGAAAATGAGGACTTGTGGCACCTTAAAGACTAACCAATTTATTTGAGCATAAGCTTTCATAAGCATCGAATGCATCCGATGAAGTGAGCTGTAGCTCACGAAAGCCTAAGCTCAAATAAATTGGTTAGTCTCTAAGGTGCCACAAGTCCTCCTTTTCTTTATCCCTTTCAAACACTACAAATCAGACATTGTGTGGTGGAAGTACATAATGAACATGCTCAAACTTGATAATACTCCTTATAATTGTAACTACTGATGTTAATACATCAAAAGCTACATTTAAAAATCATAAAGACTTATAAATCATAATATATATATATATATATATATATATATATATATATATATATATATATATATATATATATAATAGAATCACAGAATATCAGGGTTGGAAGGGACCTCAGGAGGTCATCTAGTCCAACCCCCTGCTCAAAGCAGGACCAATCCCCAACTAAATCATCCCAGCCAGGGCTTTGTCAAGCCTGACCTTAAAAACCTCAAAGGAAGGAGATTCCAGCACCTCCCTAGATAACCCATTCCAGGGCAACAAAGCCCATTGCCAACTGTGTCCACATAACTATTCAGGGGACGCCATCATAGGGCCTAATCACATCAGCCACACTATCAGAGGCTTGTTCACCTGCACATCTACCGATGTGATATGTGCCAGCAATGCCCCTTTGCCATGTACATTGGCCAAACCGGACAGTCTCTACATAAAAGAATAAATGGACACAAATCAGACGTCAAGAATTATAACATTTAAAAACCAGTCGGAGAACACTTCAAACTCTCTGGTCACTCGATTACAGACCTAAAAGTCACAATATTACAACAAAGAAACTTCAAAAACAGACTCCAATGAGAGACTGCTGAATTGGAATTAATTTGCAAACCGGACACCATTAAATTAGGCTTGAATAAAGACTGGGAGTGGATGGGTCATTACACAAAGTAAAACTATTTCCCCATGTTTATTTGTCCCCACTACTGTTCCTCACACATTCTGGTCAACTGCTGGAAATGGCCCACCTTGATTATCACTACAAAAGGTTTTTTTTCTCTCCTGCTGGTAATAGCTCACCTTTCCTGATCACGCTCATTACAGTGTGTATGGTAACATCCATTGTTTCATGTTCTCTGTGTACATAAAATCCCCCTACTGTATTTTCCACTGCATGAATCCGATGAAGTTAGCTGTAGCTCACGAAAGCTTATGCTCAAATAAATTTGTTAGGCTCTAAGGTGCCCCAAGTACTCCTTTTCTTTTTGTGGATACAGACTAACATGGCTGCTACTCTGAAACCTGGCATTCCAGTGCTTCACCACCCTACTAGTGAAAAAGTTTTTCCTAATATCCAACCTAAACCTCCCCCACTGCAACTTGAGACCATTACCCCTTGTTCTGTCATCTACTACCACTGACAACAGTCTAGATCCATCCTCTTTGGAACCCCCTTTCAGGTAGGTTGACTCATATCCAGCTTCTCGTCCACTGTAACCCCTAGGTCCTTTTCTGCAAAACTGCTGCCTAGCCATTTGGTCCCTAGTCTGTAGCGGTGAATGGGATTTTTCCATCCTAAGTGCAGGACTCTGCACTTGTCTTTGTTGAACCTCATCAGATTTCTTTTGGCCCAATCCTCTAATTTGTCTAGCGCCCTCTGTATCCTATCCTTACCCTCCAGCGTATCCACCACTCCTCCCAGTTTAGTGTCATCTGCAAACTTGCTGAGGGTGCAATCCACGCCATCCTCCAGATCATCAATGAAGATATTGAACAAAACCCGCCCCAGGACCGACCCTTGGGGCACTCCGCTTAATACCGGCTGCCAACTAGACATGGAGCCATGAATCACTACCCGTTGAGCCCAACGATTGAGCCAGCTTTCTATCCACCTTATAGTCCATTCATCTAGCCCATACTTCTTTAACTTGCTGGCAAGAATACTGTGGGAGAATGTATCAAAAGCTTTGCTAAAGTCAAGGAATAACACATCCACTGCTTTCCCCTCATCCACAGAGCCAGTTATCTCATCATAGAAGGCAATTAGGTTAGTCAGGCATGACTTGCCCTTGGTGATTCCATACTGACTGTTCCTGATCACTTTCCTCTCCTCTAAGTGCTTCAGAATTGATTCCTTGAGGACCTGCTCCATGATTTTTCCAGGGACTGAGGTGAGGCTGACTGGCCTGTAATTCCCCGGTCCTCCTTCTTCCCTTTTTAAAGATGGGCACTACATTAGCCTTTTTCCAGTCGTCTGGGACCTCCCCCGATCTCCATGAGTTTTCAAAGATAATGGCCAATGGCTCTGCAATCACATCCACCAACTCCTTTAGCACTCTCAGATGCAGCGTATCTGGCCCCATGGACTTGTGCTCGTCCAGCTTTTCAAAATAGTCCGGAACCACTTCTTTCTCCACAGAGGGCTGGTCACCTCCTCCCCATGCTGTGCTGCCCTATATATATATATATATATATATATATATATATAGTGGCTGTCATTTGAATTTAACATTACCATGAGCAATAAAGAAAAACAGCTCCTTCTGTGGAAAAAATATATAGGAAAAACTGCCAAAGTGATTTTCAACAGTGAGAGAGAGCTACCTATGGTTCAATTTAAATAAAAGCTTTTAAATCCCAGTCCATGTTTAATTAACATTCAAGAGAGTCAAGATTGCTTGCACATCAGGAGACACAGAAATGAGAAATATCTCTGTGCTGTAATGTGATTAGGAAACTGAAAGGAGCAATATAAATTTGCTCCCTATCTGAAAACTAGTTTTCTGCTTGTTTGATTGCAGGAACTCAAGGGAAGTAGTGGAAGCCCCATCACTTAAGTAATTTAAAACTAGAGGAGATGAAGTGCACCAGAATAAGCTGCAGAGAAGTATTTTGCCTTGGCAGGAAATGGACGGGACGGGATGATGCCAAAGATATTTTCCATCCCTGATTTCTGTAAGCCAAATCTACCAAGAGACAGGAGTTATGTTATTTCCATGTAGGAGAATGGAAAAATTGGTGTTTCCGCTCCATTTGTGTGGTTTCTGCCTGATAATTCCACTGGGAGATAGGGTTTTTCCCCACCTGCTGCAGAAGGGGCAGGGACTTTGGCACTGAAATTCTCATTTCTTAGAGAACCTACCGGGCCAAAAGCTATCAGTGCAGAAGCTATGTGCCACTGATCTGCTTCATGGCCCACAGAGTCTTCAACAGCAGCCCAACTCTTGTCATATCCTCTGTGTCTTCTGATTCCACTCCTCCTTTTTAAGCAGATTTCAGAGTTCAGTAGTGGCCCAGCAAAAGCTAATGATGAATAAGTCAGAATTCAAATGAATTGGGACTGTCTGTGTCTTTAAGAGAATGATGCTGCAGACAATAGCCATCCCTGGGCTCTGCCTCCAGCCTGCTCCCTCACCGAGTTATAGGAGACCTGGATCTCCACAGGGTGAAGGTAAAGCAGGATGTATGTAATAGAACCAGGAGGAGCAAGATATAAAAGTGAAGTGAAAGAAGTTCAACATCCTCACTTTATAAAAAAGGTGGCCAAATGGAACCCTACCTTTATGGGGTCGCCAAACTCTGGTCTGCTATCTTGTGTCTACAGCCTTGGATTTGTTTTTGTATGTGGAAGAGATCTTGGGAGTCTTCTGAAGCTTTTAAGTTTTCACTTTGAACAGGGCCCAGTTCCAGTATGCTGATATAATACAGGACAACATTTTAAAAGCCAAGTGTTCCAAGGTGTTGTGAGTAATAGCTAGTTAGTATTTTGTGGCAGTGATAACACTCTCAAGACAATTTGCTGCCTATGTCTTCGACTGATCCTATGACAGTAATGTGACATATCTTGAATAGACAGACATGGAAAAAGTAATATAAAATATTGTTAGTCCGGACAAGAAGTGGTTGATTTTAGGGCTTTGCAGCAGGTCAGTTTCCATTGTTAGACATTTATGCTATGGAAACTAGTCTGGTATGTTTATTTACACTACATACATGTTCTTATCTATACAATGTACATAAATCCCATTATTCTTAATCCAAGATTAACTCAACTGTACACTGCCCCAGAGACCCAGCCCCATCACCTGGAGCAGCCATTATCAGGTACAGCTGCCTTTGTCACTGTCCCTCTAGATCTCAAATTTCCCTCTCCATTGACATAGGATCTTTGTCCATGTCTGTCATCTAGGGTGACCAGATAGCAAATGTGAAAGATCAGGATAGGGGTGAGGGGCAATAGGCGCCTATATAAGAAAAAGCCCTGAATATCAGTACTGTCCCTATAAAATCGGGACATCGGGTCACCCTACTATCATCCTCCAGTCAGGACCCAGAAGAATAGAAGCAAATTCACGGTCAGCAGATTTATTGCAATGCCCTATTCGTGCTCAGTAGATTCATTACAATACATTTTATGGAGGTTTGTTTTATCACCCCTAAATATACTGTGAGGTTGTTTTGTTTTTAATTTTGTACAGCAAAGGTAACAGAAAAAAATATTGTCAAATTCAAAGCAAAATTCCTATTTCTGATATGTTGCCTCTGTCATTTTGAGGTTACAGGGATTAAAAAGCAGTGAGGTATCATAACAGAAAGATCAGATTCCAGCACACCACTGCTTATGGCTGTTTTGCCCCAAATGCTGTCTCTGCTGACAACCACACATCTATTTGCATTTTCTGATGTATAATAGATATAGTCTGAGTGCCAAGTCATTCTCTTGCATAGATCTTGATGGGGAATTTCCATTCGGAAAGCCTGCAAGGTCACAATAGCTCTGGTTAACTTATGTAGAACAGGGGAATACCTTTAATCTCATATGTATCCTTTAATGGGTATGCATCCCGTGATGGACACTTTGTTCATCACCCTCTTTGTTGAAAAGTGTTGTTTCTTTTTTTTTTTAAAGAAACCTTTGGTTATGGAAAAGTGGAGACACACAGCATGTTTTGTTTCAAGTGAAGATTTAATTTGGGCTGTGCTGTTCGTTATCCCTTTCAAACAGCATAGTTTCTTCTCAGAACAATGATATTTGGATGTTGTGAATGGAAGTTGGCAGAGGAAAGAATCCACTATGATGGATGAGGATATTTATTTATTTTCAGAAAGAGGCAAAATATCCACACATTGTGATTTTTTTTAAAAAGAAGCTTAAAAGATGACTGCAAGGTTTGGTGTTTTTTGTTTTTACATTGTCTAAGGAATTAGACAATTGACCGCATAGATGCTAACAGTGGTCACCATGTTAACATTCACCACTGTATTATCGGCTGCCCTACATTTGTTTCCTATGTCAGTGCACATAACCTTAAGTTTAAAATATGTTGGGGGGTCATCTAAAATCTTAGTAAAATTGTGGTTTTGTAAAACTGATCTCATTTTCATCCTTCTTCTTCACTTACTTGTTATGTGTTAGTTCAGAAGAAGTTTGTGATGTTATAAACACCCAAATATGAGCAAAGACTGCTTTCTGATTGGCTATATTATAGGTATTCTCTATAATCAGAAAGCAGTATCTCAGAAGGCCAGTGCAGAGAAGATAATGTTGAGAGGAAGGGAGAAGCCAGAGGATCCATGGTTATGCAGACCTAACGGCAACAAATCTTCACACATGTGGAGTGGGGTGCAACACCTGCTACTGCAGCCCACAGGCATTTCTCGCCCTACAATTCCTGCTTGGATCCTTGCACACAAGTAGTTTAATTATATAAGGAGGGGTGATCTTCATTCAGTGAGCCATATGTTGAGGAATGGCCTCTGACTTTAACGGGATCATTTTGTGCCTGAGTTGCTCTCACATGACTGTAGTTGAATGTCTCTAGCTGCATGACTAAACTCTCTTTGGCATTAGCTCTGTTATTTTACTTTTCATCCACATCTTGGTGTGGTTCTTTTTTATTTGTTTTGTGTTGTCCTGATACTGAAAGAGCATTTCTGGAGTCAGAGGAAAACTAAGATCAGATAAGCTTCTGTGGTGTCAGGTGGTTAGTCAGAGGTTGCAGGACAGAGCTGCAGGCTTTCAAATTCAGAAATAAAATCACTTTGTTCTTGTAGAAACAAAAGTCCCTCAAGGAACAACTGATGCAGGAGACCTTGTGTGATCTGGCTTTCCTCATCAACAAAACAAAACACTGCACAGTGCTGACTCTCACGGGCTGTTAGATGAAGGTCATTTATTGCCATATACTGTATATTCATCTGCTGCTCCCAACACTGAAGTGTTCTGAGGAACCGACAGGAATTCCCATTTTTTCCTCATGTCAGAAAGTTATAGGTAACATTGTTGACAGTTGCCCAGACAGAAATACCTCCAGAGTCTCCACAATCCACTAAATGAATGTAATCACTGTTTTCTATGTCAGAAGAGATAAGGCAGATATCCCTATACTTGAAGCAAGTATTTTTTTAATATGTGTAAATCGAGGATCACCTTTACAGTAGTTTTAATTGATGTGACCAAAAAAGAAAAGATTCAGTGACAAACACTGTATTCATCCTATGCTTCTTTATCAACAGATGAGAGACAGGGGGATCCTATGGTTTGAGTAGTAGACCAGGAGTTTAAAGAGTGCCATGGACCTTGGGCAAGCTATTTAGGCCCACACTGTCAAACAGTGAGTTAAATGATAATGCTTAGCGTCCTTAGCTCTGATTTTTGTCATCTCTGAATGGGAATCTGATGCTGTTCCCTTGCGCTTGGAACTGCTCGGTGTTTTTTTTTTTTTTTTCTTTTTCAAGTTCCTGAGGCAGGGTCTTTGTTTCCCCGGCCACACTTCTTGTAAGCACCCTCTACAGATGCACTGGTGAACTGTACTGATGTTATTCCCCTGGTCTTATGGTCAAAGCTAAGAATAAGAAAACACTAAAATAAATTAGATCTTGAGGCAACAGCTTGAACCTCAAGAAAAAAAGTGTGAAATAGAGTAAGCTCTGATGTCTCTCTCACCTGAAGAGAAAGATCCCTTACCATGATCATGAAGCCAGATATTCAGACTTGTCACACACAAGAAATCAGGGCAGGTCTTGACAAAGCAGTAAGGCTTGCATTCAAGGAAATAGTTTTATTATTCTCTATCATGCTGCTCCATCCGGCTATAAATTGCTGGAAAGTAGCAAGTCTTAAAGAACATCCTCCTTCAGTAACGTCCGGCTGTAACAGTTCCTGAGATGGGATAAGGGCAATCTTCTCATGGTTCACCAGGAGACCAGCATACTCTAGGAATTTGATGGTTTGGGAAGCTATCATTTTGTAGCATCATTGTGCTATCACCAGTAGATCATCCAGATAGCATTCGATCTTGATGGCACTGGGTTTATAGATAGTTGCTCTGCAGTCTGTGGTATATTGGAAACTGGTTTAAAAAAAATGACAAACTACCACTTTACATGTGCGAAATTTCCTGGTCCAGCTTGCAGGACAGGGGTCTCTGAAGGAATTCATGTGATCTGGGTCAGCTGAGTCAGTTCTGCAGCCAGTTTAGAATAGGGTAGGGTGAGTTGGGCCTCTCTGTTTTTAGGGAACAGCCTGCTTTATGTCTGTTTTGGGGTTCTTGTGGGTTATCATTCTGGACTGAGAAATAAAGTAGTGTTATGTAGCAACCAGGAGTATTTATGTTTTTATCTAACTTCTCCATATGGATGACGAACATAATAAAGTCCAGAAACTTTGTCTTGTGGGAGAGGCAATGAGAGAATAGTTAGACAAGTGGTTCCCAGGCTGTTGGAGCAGAAAGAGCAGAGAGGGAGCAAGAACTGGCCTGGTGAAATGACTGTTAGGTGCCTGCTGAGTGGAATCCACAAAAAATGACTCCATGGAAGCTGAGGGGGGAAAGACCTGCCCGCCAGAGCATAAAGCTGAACACAGGCATGGGAGTTCTTTGATTTTCCAGTTAGGCTTAATTCACCTGCTGAAGCCCTGGCACAGCTAAGGCTCTACTGTTAGAGAAGGAGAATTCCCAGGCTGTATCAACCTTCTCCCCAGAATGTTCTGTCCTTGACAGATAGAAAGGAAGGTAGAGGGGAGAGGGTTGGAAAAGAAATCCAGGGGCAAAAAATATCTCTGACTCTTAGCATGAAGATGGAAGATTGTGGGGGGCAAAGTCAGTGCAGTTCACTAGGTATGTCTGAAGAGGGCACTGACAGGCAGAATGTACTAAAAAATGCAAAAAGAATCTTGTCTCTTTCAAAAACTTGGGAAGAAATCAGAAAACTCACCATATTCTGAGATTCCCAAGTTAGCGATGCTATAGTTAGGCAGGTGTATAAGTGGTCTGAATTTCAGTGGTGCTGAGCACAGACAACTTCTGACTTCAAGGGGATTGTGATGCTTACCCAACTTTGTAAGACAATTTGACATCAACAGATTAAAATCATGATATAAGGGGTAAATATTATTTATTACTATTATTTCAGGAACAATATCCTAATTTGCCAGTGTTAGTACAGAGAATTATCACTTTGTTTGGATGCACTTTGTTCTACAGATGGACTCAGACTGCAAATATGCATCTGAATCCCTACGAGTAGGGTATTGTATTCACAGTTGATCCAAAATGTGAGGGGGACTAGTTTCTGGTTGTTATTTAGATGCGGACAGAAATCTCATATAATCAGCTGGCCTTACAAAATATCCCCCGTTTTGGGCTGAAATTTCGTGAGGGCTATGCCTTCCCATATATAAGTATAGTGCCTAGCACATTTTGAACACCACTGCAAAACAAATAAATACATACAAATATTAACCACTGAACACTAGTCTTTCTTCAGCTTCACTCCTGACCTCTGGGATCTAAAACACTGTCTTCTCATCCCATCTTCAACTAATAGAGAAAAGACCAAATGCTGCAGTCTTTGCTGAGTCCTCTTTGCTTTAAGAATTTGGCAGAGATTGAGAGTGCTGTGAGTTGGCTTGTTCTGTCCCCGCTGGGGACAGAGAACTTGCTGTGGTGTCAGTGACAATTCCTACTGAGTCTCAGTCTTGCTTTTTCCCTGAAGTTAGGATCAGCTTATTTTATGAAAACTGTTTTTAAAAACCTGACGAGTTAAATTTAGGATCATAGGAACATAAACACTACCATAAAGTTTGGCTCAATGCTCTGTCCACCTTAGAATCCTGTCTGGCAGAGGCCAATGAAGGTGTAAATCCTATGAAGGAGAGACTTAGAAAATCCTGCCCTAAGAGGAAGACCTATATTCATTATTTTTGTGTCTTATCTGAAGTTCACAGGAGATTTAACCCATTGTCTTTTAATAAATTTTCTTTTTATTTAAATACATCTTTTTATACACCTGTATAGATTACTTTTAATACTATATATTGTTCTACTGGAATGGCTTGATTCATGTTGCTCATAATGAAAGAATATACATGGGATTTAAGTAGGCGACGCTAAATTCCAAAAGAGAAATTCATTGCACATTGCCAAAGCTTCTACAGTTATTTTCGTGTGTCCACCATCATTCTTATGAGTTTCCAGGTATTCTGCACATCTGAGTTGCCCAAATAAAAATGCAAAACAGTTAGTTGAAACCCAATTTTTGAAACTCTGCCAACAAATGACTACAGGATGGTGTTACAAAAAACAAAATTAGTTCTCATTTAAAGAAATGTCTCCTGCCTTTAACAGGAGGGTTTTGTGAATAAGATGCTGGATCTCTGTAGGCTTCTACATAAACTCTAATTATAAACCATTTAAGGGCTGATAGAGTAATTTGTGTACTACCTAATTAAAAATGTAGTGTTTATGCCTGCTAGTGATGAGAAAGAGAGAAATGATGTGTCCTAGGAAGATGCTTTGGAGGGAAAAAAAGGAAGGGCAACTATCATTCTGGAGACTGTGGTGGTGTTAGATGTCGGTGCAAGTGGCACAGAGAGGTCCATGAGAATACAATACAGATAAATGTTTTGTAAACTTGCAAGCAACATAGGAGACTCAGCACTACATTCGGTGTAGTGATACCTACACTTCACTCTTTATGTACTTTCTAGCTCAAGAAATCAAAGTCATCAAATAAAACTATCCAACTGAAACTACGAATAAGGAAATAATATCTAAAATATCGTTTTACACCTTACTCTGAAGCATACAGTTCTGATCACTGTCAGAGACAGGATACTTGATTAGATAGACTAATGTCTATCCTGTAACACAGTTCCTATGGTCCGGTGACACCACTGCTTTGCTTCTCACTATGAATTCAGTATTCCCTGTAGCAACATAAATAATCAAAGTGGCATGCAGTATTTTAGAGAAGGTTAGTATTGAAAACACAAATATGTGCATTTCAGAGTTCACACTTAGCTCATAGCTAGCTGTGAGTCAAAACCTGTGTATTCTTCTTATTTATATTTTTATCACTGATCCATTAAAAAAAACACGTTATAATTCATTTGAGAAATGTAACTGGGGTAAAAGAAAATTTACCCAATAAATTACCCAATCCTGTAGAATCCACTCTTATGAGAATTTCCTATATGCATCTTTGGGAAGAACTGTTTCCCAGAGCACATTTAACTAATAGACTACAATATTTATTTATATGCCAAACTACTGAGAAACTGATAACCACTCATGTTTTTCCTGGGTACGTTTCATAATTCCATGCTTCCATTCCCTTTTAGAATGCTCACAGTTCCCATAGACCTGGGTATTTTCTCTCACAGTTAGGTCATCTTGGAGGTTCTCTCATCAAAACATCTTTTAAGATTTATTTCTAAGCAAACTGCACATTTCATTTCTCAGTTCTAGGGATTACTAACTATGGACATAGTTGAAGCCTGCGATTTTCAATCACCTCAGGGATTTGGACACCCAGTTCCTCATTAATTTTTATGAAAATTGGTGGTGAAATCCTGCCTACTGAAGTAAATGGTCGAACTCCCATTGACTTCTGCAGGGCCAGGGAAACATCCTCGGTGTCCAAATCCTGTAGGTGGCTTTGAAAATGCCACCTGGATTGACTACGTATCTACCAGATTCCTCTTACCTGTTTGTGAGCATGGTCATATGAGTTGATGTGATTGTCAAACTCCTGGTGTTTGTAGTACTGTTTGTCACAGAGTTCACAGTAGAAGTTGGCCTTAAGGTCTTCCAGGGCTTTTGCTATTGTGTTCTCCTTTTCAGCATAATCCTGAAAAAAAAACAAAACAAAAAAAACAGCAGAACTTTAGTTGTCCCTCTGATGCTAGAAACTGGATTTGTGCTCTTCATTTTAATCCTATTTGTCAACACTGATACTGCCATAACTAAAAGCTTGCACATATTTACCAGGTCACACTGCACATATTTTTCTATATCAGGTGAGAGGCACACAGTTGTGCACATTCCAATTTGCTGCACAAATGAAGGCTACTCTTGGGTATCTGACACATACAAGTCTAGAGAAGCAATTTGTTTAAAGTTCTGTCCAAAAAGGCCAAATATTTATCATGCCTAAGATCACGTTAATGTTAATTTCTGTCAAATAACCAATGCTTAAAATGTTCAGCGTATAGTGTACCTAACCAGAATAAGCATGAAGACCAAAAAAACCCCACTAATCTACTCTGGTTACAGGACAGTTCCAAAGAATGATGATGATACAAAATGGAAAATAATAAAAACACCCTTAGAATGACCTATCTGAAAATATACACAGATAGATAAATTAAAGGATCATTTCTGTGTTAGAGGTTTAATGATTTTTTCCCCTCAATCTGTTATTTGTCATCTGTAAAAAAAGAAATACAGCTCTTGCTTGTCATTCATATATTAATCTCTTGCAAAGAATCAGGGTTAAAAATAATCTTGTTTATTATTGGAGAATAAATTCTATAAATCCCTATTTGATGTTTTCTTTCCTAGATACATTGACAATAGTATGGCTTTTTCTTGAAGACCATAGTCAGTGTCTGATTCTGATCTCAGATCAGTTTGACATCAGCGTAACTCCATTGACTTCAGTGGTATTACTCCCAATTTGTAGCACTGTGTGTGAGATCAGAATCGGGCCCTAACATTCCAATTGGTATAAACGTTAATTACTCCAAGTGCATACACTGAGGAAAGAATACATTTGTCTGGTTAAATATTTGGAAATTTCCAGTATGAGACTTCTTAAACCAACTTTAGTTTCTATCAGTCTGTTTCTCCCAACAACCTCCTTTTCAAGGAGTAAAATAAGAAAAAATATACTATGAAAATTTATTTTATAATTCTTGACCTTACCTCTGAAAAATGAACTAAAAAGTTCCCTATTATACTTATTTATGAACAACTGTAAAAGCATGTCATACAAAGTCTGTTTTTAAAACAGCTTGTATAAATTTGCAACACTTTCCGGAGTTTCCTAAAATGTTCAGCAGAGGTGTTTTTCTAAAATAAATAATGGGAGTAACAATCATAGTGACTTCAGTTTTAGAGTTGCATCTTAAAATGGCACTTATTTCAATATAATTCAAAGTGGCAGAGCAGCTGGCAAATGTTGATTCATTCACAAGTAGCATAATCATAGCTATTTTATCATCTACTTTCATTTCTTACAATAAAATCAGATTGAGTATTTGCTGTTAGGATACAGTAGATAGCACTAGGGGGTTAGAGTCATGAAAAGAATAACAAAATCAGCTCAGAATTTTGTCTTGAATGGAAGCTAAATGGCGCCATGTTTCTAATGAGGGAAGGGGAAATCACACATTTTTTTAAATGTTTTTTAGATTTTTACATTTTATAAAAAACTAAGTTTCATATAAAAACCAAGTGAGCTATCAGTTCCAGGAAAGAAAGGTGCTACTTTATACTTAGAAATATATTTATAGTGTATGGGGGCCTAGCCTGGAAGTCCTGCAGTTACTAGCATGTCTGAAACTCTCTATTTCAAATCACTTCTATAGTTGCTTAGGTTGGATGAGCTTGGGGTAGAAGTGGGGGCAGCACAGTCAATCCCCGAGGGGATGGAATGTCTTGCAACACTGCAGAAACTGGTCTGGAGTTGCGGTGGTGGTCTGCAAAGGGATTCACATCCGGTTTTGCTTGATTAGGAGGGGAGGTGCAAAATTAAGGGGTGAAGAGATTTGTGAAATCAGAGCATTATTACAACTCTAGAATGTTGTATAAGACCATTTAGAGGGAAATGTGCAAGTACAAGAATATGCAAGATAGGAACAGTGACACACCATGACAGACAATGATATTTTTCATTTCCGTAATACTCCATTTGAGGAGCGCAAAGCCCTTTACAAATCAAACACTGAGCCAGATTCTGTTACTTTTACTCACATGGAATAGCACTTAATTTCTGCTTCTGGAATAAAGTACTACGTATCATAAGAGTGAGACAATTGGGGCTACTATAACTGAAATGAAGTTTACTTGGCAATTATACTTGGCAGAGCCAATGCATCATAACAGAAATAGCAGTTCCTTGGGCCATGGTAACCATGCCACCACAACTCTAACACAGCCTTAGTGTTTAGACTCATACCAGTCATTATACAGGGATCACTACCATTGAAATACGCTATGGAATTTTTAAAAATACACAGCAATTCTAAACAACAATATATAGCAAAAGTAAAGATGCAGCTACATCTCATTGAGACTGCAAGTGGAACCAAGGTGGCAGAATGTAATAACCAGAGATGAAACCTGGCCAGAACACTAGGAAAACATCACTACTTTTAAAGAAAAGCTTCAGAAGTCTGGAAAGACCTCAAATGATCAAAACCCTTGGTTTTATGTCTCAGTGCAAATACTGTTGCAAACCTTTCCCATTTTTCATGAAGAACAGACTCGATCAGCTGGCATACTAACTGTAACTAACCTGGGAATGGGATTGCTTTGCTGGTATTCTGCCTGGATTTTTTGGTTTCATGGTACATTTGGGGATTTCTCTTGGCCTTAGTATGAGGTAAACACTAGCACTGCAGTGTGTCTAGTAGCCAAGTTTGGAGACCTATTGCTGTTGATTTGGAGGTGGTCAGTCGGTGGGAAAAGGCAAGGAGCTTGGTATTTTTCTGTGCATTAAAGGAGTGGGGAATTGACTCACTTTGTTAGCATCCCCAAAGAAACAAGATAAGTGAGAGAGCAAGTAGGCCACCAGCTTGCGTGGGGGGAAGCTAACTGCCCCAAAGGTATCACAGATTGGAAGGGTACATGGTGAGGGTGTACATTTTAGGTTACTTTGTCCCCTGGCCCAGCTCCAAAGACTGCAAAAAGGTAAAGGAATGTGGTTTCAGCACTTTTCAAGAACAGACCTTCAGTGTCCTTTATGTGCGTACACCTAAAATGTACTTTGTGCACTTGGTATGTAGATCCTAGAAAGTGCTGAGCACCTCTTGCAAGGTGTTGGGTGCCCTGTTCTCAGCATCTTGCAGGATAAAAGCCTACAATAGGCAAAGGCTAATTCTTAATATTTCTTAATTAGCCATATAAGATTGTTTGTAGAGAGCTGAGTGATGTGATGCTCCATATTCTTTATAGAAATATGCTTATGATATGAATATGGCATAACTAAGACATATTTTATGCAGGATGGCTCGTGTAAGATATAATTGGAAAGCTTATGATTTACTGAATGTGATTATCCAGTTTGTATGCATGTATCATTTCTGTATCTGGAGTTAGGAATATTGACTATGTAACCATTATGACTGTGGTTATACTTGGAAACATCTACCAGACAGTAAGCAATCAGCCTTAATTGGCCATTAGGAAAAAGACAATGAGTCTTCCAAGATGTGCAGCCCCCATCTTCCAAGAGTTCCTTCCTGTGGTCATTGCAAATAAACCTGGTTTCATGGTTGCTTTGACACTGCAAGGTCAGGTGATAAAGTCACCTGGTTAAAAAGTACCACTTTGGACACTGCTGGTACTTTTCTACTGTAACCAAAGGCTTCCTGCCTTATGTAAATTCTATTTAAGGCTGGGGAGTAAGGCAAACAGAACTCTTCTCCATTGTCTTCCTGCCCAAGAAGAAAGACTGCTGAAATTACCTGAAGAGACAAAGGAACTGAGCGGTGGGAAAGGCAAGGGCTGAGTCCAGACTAAGACAGGAGTCTAGTCTGTAAAGAGAAATAACTGGAACTCTAAGCTACAGAAACTCTGCAACTTGCTTAAAACAACATTTAGGGTGAGAATTACTTCTTGTTACCAGTCTCCTTACGATTTTAAGCTTAGTATGTGTGTTTTGTTTTATTTGCTTGGTAATCTGCTTTGTTCTGTTTGCTAGCCCTTATAATCACTTACAATCTGCCTTTTATAATTAATAAACTTGTTTTTGTTTATAAAACCCAGTTTGTGCAATTTGTAACTTCAGGGAGGGGGTAAGAAGTTGTGCATATCTTTCTCCACACCGAGGGAGGGGGTGAATTTATGAGCTTACGTTGTATAGATATCTCTACAGTGCAAGATAATATTATTTTCGGTGTACTTTCCAGAGGGGAGCTACACTTGAGTGCTGGGCAATTTCCTAGCTGAGTCTTCTCCTAGAGAGCTGTTTGCAGACTCTGTGTGTGTGCTGCCAGAGGCCGGAGAGCCTAATTCAGCAAAACAGGAAGAGGGAGCCCAGGCTAGTGGAGCAGGCAGGCTCAGTGAAATCCCAGTACATCAGGTGGCCCAACCCGTCACAAGCTGATTGGAACATTTTCAACTAAATGTAAGATATGCTGTTTTTTCAAAGCCAAAATGTATTGTGTAGACATACCAATTTCAATTAAGTTTTCAAAAGAGAAGGTTTCTGAAGTCCAGGATGGACCCTCTTGTCACCTGAATCAAAGGCCTGACATTTTTGATCTGATAATGGACATTTTGACACAATTCTGTTTTGCAAAAGCATTAGACATGTTTTGTTTTCATTCCACTGTAGAATAAAACAAATTTTGAAACATCAGAAGTTGTCACAAAATAGAATTGTCATTCGCCAGCCATCTCTGTTATATTTAGAAAAATGTGTGTTCTTTACAATATGTATGTTGACATGAGAGAATGTTATACGGCTTAAAATATTCTTTTGCAAAGGAAAATGGAGAGAGGAAAAAATTGTAGACTTTTGTCTAAAGTCAATTAACTGGAATACCTGTGGGCACAATTAATACAGTAATTCTTTCATTTCTGTTAGATTCATTTAGGTACTTTATGAAGAAAGAATGTAGAAGCAGCTTTCACTGCATAAAAAGTACAATTTAGTAATGCCATTCTTACTATCTGTATTGATATTTATGTGTGAATTTAATGGTTTTGTCTAAATATCTGCACATATCATTCTGACTGATTGATTTGAAAGTAAGCAATGTGTCATCTATATGATGGACTTAAAGGAATAAAGTAAGAAGCAGAACTAACACAATCCAAATTAATTATAATAAGATTAATTATTTTTAAAGCTCCCCCCTCTCTATCAGGCAATGAGCAATGCAAAGTAATTTCACAATTAAATATATTAATTACATTATTCATTGATTTTAACATGGTCAGCTCCACATCTTAAGGAGATCAATGACCATGGTCATTAGTTAGTTTCAGTGTCATACCCAAGTTTAACCAGACTCACCAGGACCAAGGAAACCTGAAGACTGCAGATATTGCCATAGCTGCTTGGCTATCATACTCTTGATTTTACCCATAAAATGGAGGATGTAATTATAGTCATGTGATATTTTCTTGAATGGAGCCTCACCCTGACTTTTTCACACTATCTGGCATCCTACTCTTAGACAAAGCGGCATTGATAGTCTCAAACAGCAAGGGACCCACTATCTCATGAATTTATTATCCAACAGGGACATGGGACCAGTGAGGAGGCATTGTCCTGAAAAGCATCACTAGCTGAAATCTAAGCAGAAAAGTCTGTTTGTCTGTTTCCTCAAGATTTTGTCCTGTACCTTCCATCCAAATCAGAACAATTTTATATGAAAGCAGCAATTTCCAAATGGTGGAGGCTCAAATTAACCAACCTATCCACCACCTAGAACTATTCTGCTGTGTTCAGACACTATGGAGGAGGCAAACGATAATTTCTTTATTTCCCACATACCCATGGCAAATGTTCTTAAAATTCTGGTGTTGTAACTGATCAGACTAGAATTGACATCTGCCACTTTTAACAAAGCACCAAGAGTCAGTCTGTGTGACAGTGCATTTCTCATATAGCATTCTGAAGGGAAGTTCCATTGGCCTTCTCTGGAAGACCATTAAAACAAATAGAGAACAGTAAACAGGAAGAGATATGATCAGTCCATGACAATACTACAGTTATATAATTATAGCCTCTTCAGCATCAGACCCATTCCAAACACTAGATCCAGAGTGTGACTCACTTTAAATGTAAAACCAAAAACTACCTGGGATAGACCATATTTGTCAAGTCAGTTATGAGTCAGAAGAATCATGGACAAATCATGGACATTAAAATTCCTGATCATTCTGAGCCTGGGGACCTCCAATGTCATCATAAAGAGGAACCTACAAAACTCATCCAGGATTTCCGCAGTGCAGCAGACCTACACAGTGTGCCATTCTAGGACTCATATCACACAGGCACATCATTTGCTCCAGTTTATGAGTAACCTTCTGCTTTTGAGATTTGATACACAAAGCAAAACCATTCCATAATCTCCTCTTGATTCATGCTGGACTGTATATCCCGTCAGATTTGTTGGGCTAGTAGTGATCCTACTGGCTTATCCAACCAGATCTTGATTATGCAATATTTAAGTAATTGGAATTGTTCTTACTTAAGCCATCGGGAATTGAGCCTACTGAACCTTACTGTGTTTTGTAAAACTTTGTGTACATTTATATAGGCTACTGTAATTAAAATAATGGGCCAGATACTGAGAGCTGTTGAGCACTCAACTCCTATTAAAATCTTTTCCCTCTGCTAAGATATTAATATACAGTGTAAAAACTCCAGATAGACATTTATATAGGGGTTCATCTGCAGGTGGAAAGAAAAGCTATGGGGGTGAAATTAGAAGCAGTTTTTAAAACATCC
Source organism: Lepidochelys olivacea (assembly GCF_965140295.1). Classification (NCBI taxonomy): domain Eukaryota; kingdom Metazoa; phylum Chordata; order Testudines; family Cheloniidae; genus Lepidochelys; species Lepidochelys olivacea. The sequence goes on along the minus strand of NC_140421.1, from coordinate 49,062,044 downwards.
TATTAATGAGCCATGTACTAGTGCCATGCTGTCATTCTGGAAGACCAAATTCCCGAGTGATGGAAAATTAAAAATGTAGGGCCAACTTCCACACCCCATTCTATCTCATTGAAGTCAATGGAGCTCAATCTGGGGCCAGAATTAGAGTCTCAATAACATGTGAATAAATGCAGAATTTGGTCCACAATATTAAAGCTAAACTAAATTTCTGGCAGGCTTGTGATGCGACAGCAATTTGTTACCAGTCTTGCCTGTCTCATTAACAGTACTTTCATCTGCAAAACCTTATAATGGATCTTCTTATAAAATAACCTGATTAACATTTTACCGCTGCAGCTATCAGTTGTACATATAGATCAGCCATAGTTATTATTGACGAAGTTCTGGTCCTTTAAAATCTTTTTTTAAGTCAGGAACTGTATCAAAAAATATAACATTACTTGTCACCATTTTTTTTAAATAGTTACTATTAGCGAAATTGGGGCTGTCATGGGGGTGATGGACAGGGTAGTGAAGTGGGAACACATATCTGCTGTTCTACTTTGCTTGCACTAGCTTCATACGGTCCATGCAGAACAGGGTTGGGAAAGGTTCTAAGCAGATGCTCTGAAGTAAAACAGAAAGAGTGAGATTAACTCTAGGGGCTTAATAGCAGTTTCCTTATTCTAAAAAAGTTCTTGGCTCAGTGTCAGGAGAAAGTACCTCTTTCTGTGATTCTTTACCATTGTTGTTTGACACTCTGCACAGATGCAGAGGAGGGGAAAGTTTTTTTTCTATGTCTTCCCCATCTTTTTTTCAGCCACTGAGACCAAGGCAGCATTTAAGGCCAGATATACAAAGATATTCAGGTGCCTAATGAGGATGATAGGCACCTAGTGGTATTTCAATAAGAGTCAGGCACATAACCCGCTTTGGCTCTGCTGAAAATCCCACAAAGCACCTATCAACATACTAGGTGCCTAAATAACTTTGAAAATCTGGCCCCTAGTCCCTAATAAAATGTCCTAACTTTGTCCAAATGAGGATGGGATTGAACGGTAATACTGAGCACAAAGGGTGAATCTAGTTTGCCTAAAATGAAGCAGATTACAATTTTTGTCATCTTCATTACAGGCTGGAGACCAAAGAGAGTAGGTCTATGCAAGCTTTTTTACCTCAAGTAAACTGATTGCCAATTAATTGGAGGTGGTTAAGTTGTTTGTAAAAATTAATCTGGACACTCTCCAAACATTTGTTCCAAGCTAAAAAAAGTTGTGTGAACAGTCTAGGTAAACTGAAAAATACATTTTGGGAGTGTCCAGACTAGTCTTTAAAAATAATTAACTACCCCCCAGTTAACTGGCAGTCAATTAACTTGAGGGGAAAACACCCTAGTGAAGACAAACCCTCTGAGACTACTGGTTCCAGCAACCAGTACTCCATCTTGCTCCAAGTAATAGGCCACAGCTTTACTAAACAGCTACCCCACCAGAGTCCACTTCATTAAAGAGGATGGCAGCTCCGATGTACATTTTAAAATTCCATAAGTTACTATTCGCCCCTTAAACTCAGGCCATTTCTGCTGAATGTTGAGCTACCTCCTTGTTAAATAGACATTATCAGGTAGTATTCAGGGAGACATCACATACCAGCATATGAAATTTTAGGGGGGAAAAGGTGCATATTCCATAAAACCAATGTTTTTATTAGTCACAGATTGAATCTAAATAACAAGAACAAGATAAGACACAAGAGACAGAAAAGGGAAAAGAAAAGGAAAAGGATGGGCACAAAACAAAAAAATGGGCCCTGATAATGAAGACAAATATGCATGCCCTTCACTTTATGCGCATGACTGGTCAATGGGACTATTCCTGTGTAAAACTTAGCAGGTATGAAATTGTTTGCAGGATCAGGGTCCATTCTTCTTATCAATCAAACTCACACCTTCCTGTGACTACTGTGCAATGTTTTAATCATATTTTTCTGGGGCCATAGATTTTTATCTCAGTGTTCCATATTCCTCTCTTTTTCTAGGCTTTGGGAAAAAAATCATTTTTAATTTTACTCTTGACTATTCTTGTTTCCACCTTTAAAAGATTTTTCTAAAATAAAAGAAAAATGGCAATATAGTAGTCTCTTTAATTAAAAATCAGACATAGTGCATATGTTCCTCTTAACCCCCTTTTTAAATTTATCTTTGATTGGTTACAATTTACAAACCATTTTCCTTTCAAATAAATAATCCTAAGCCTTTTGTTATTTAAACACAAATCAGTGACTTCAAAGTGTGAATATTATACATTTGACCTACTGAGGAATTGTATTTTGAATTAAAGTAAATATGTCCACTGAGTTTTCACAATCCATTTGTTTGTTATGCAGAGAGCACTTCAGAATTTAAAATGATGCCTATTCAAGTAAATGCTGGATGAAATCCCAACAGAAGGCTCGGTAATTTTTCTTTAGACCTTTTTTCCGATTCCATTTTACAATGGCTTTCTAGACCATTAAACCTTTTCATGGAAATTTACCATCTTTCTTCTATCTGTTTATAGCTTCAGGGACCCATCAGTACTAGCCTTACTTTATGTGTTATGAAGTTATGTGCCACAAGTACTTCAATATCAAGTCATTGAAAGGATACCTTAGCACTGGGCAGGTCTAAAACAATCATATGCAGGCTTGCATGTGTCTGCCTTCAATTCTACTTGAAGTAGATAGGAAAAAGCTCCAGCCTGAACATTAATCAAGAGAAAGATTCTAGTTTACAGTCCTGGAGCTTTTCACGTATCCTGCAGGGAAGGAGAATCTTTCTTCCAACAGAACCCAGTATTATTCAATAAAATTCATCCTGAAAGGCCAGATAGGAGGAGTGTTAAGTTCAGGAACTGTATCTGATGTTAAAAACTAAAATTCCAATACCCAGCCAAAACCAACTAGCTCCAAAACCCAACTGAAAAATCAAGTAATTATGAACCTGTGTGATGGCTCAACCAGAAGGTATAGGCTTGATGCTTAAATTATTGAGTTAGGTTCTTTGGCTTGTGTGATGCAGGAGGTCAGACTAGATGATGATCCATGACTAAGATCCAAGGTCCTATGGTAGTACAAATATTAATAAAATAAAATAATTAATAAAAAATAATGGTCCATTCTGGCCTCAAAATCTATGATTTTATTAACCTGGCTCCTGTGCCTACATTCCAACAATAGTGATTTAAACCTGATAGCTCTAGAGTACCTACTGTATTTACCACTCTAATCTTCTCCTTCAGTTTTCCATTGCTACCAGAAGTGAGGTAAAAGAAAGTATCTGGAGGAACAAAGATGACAGCTTAAATTAGTTATTCTGATATTTGAAAATGACAAATGCAGCAGTGTGATCCCAGATAGAGGGCCCCGGAGCCAAAGGTAGGATGCTTGCTGGCAAAGAGGTGTGCAGTATGTCTAACAGTTGTGTGATTTTTCTTACACTACCTCCATGGGTTTTTCTAGTGCTTCTTCCATCCTGTGAAACAGTTATTGGATGGTCTTATAGTCATTGGGAGGAGAGGGTGGAACTGTGACCACCGCTTCATTCAGCAATGATGAAGAGATGGCACTGGATATACTGGTGTTGCTCGTCATCAGAAACTTGTATCTGTATCCGTTCCACATAAGACAACTGGAAGGGATTTTCTTTCTTTCTTTCTTTCTTTCTTTCTTTCTTTCTTTCTTTCTTTCTTTCTTTGTCCCTCAGATAGTGATCTACATTTATACTCTTTAGAAAAGTGGGGCAGCATCCTATCCCCTTCATTCATGAAGGAAGCCTTGTGAGTAGGAGCAGCTGAAGAATGCTTTGAGGAAGAAGGGAATTAAGTGCAATGTAGATCTCACTGGGGCACTTTTGGAGGAAGACTGCTCAGATCCAGGATCGTCTTGTTTGTCTAGCTCCAAAGCAGGTCTCATGGATATGTACAAAAGAAAAGGTTTTAAGCAAACTCCTCTTGCATTTAGAGTTTTTTTGAGAATGAATGGCAATCTGAGCATTTCTTGGTGATATGTCTCTCACCAAGACAAAAGAAATATTTTGAATGTCTGTCACTGCATGTGTAGAACTACGTAAGACAGCTTTAACCTAGCTAGCATGAGGAACAACAGCAGCGAAGCAATGCCAATACGGTCTTCAGTATGGGCTAGATAAATACCCAGGGTCCTAGGCGGGCTTGTACAACCTGTGCTGAAGCCCATGCTGCCATGGCTTCACTGCTCTTGATACTCACAGTAGCTCAATTAAAGCTCTGGTATGTCTACACCTCCGACTGCAGTGCAGACATATCCTGTGGGGTACAGCCACCTCACATGAAGGGCAATACTGAAAACTGGGAGATACTTGGTCAGCCCTAAAGCCGAGTACTGAGTAACTTTAGAAGAGACAGAGAGAGAGAGAGAGAATTTACTCATACAGAAACTTAATAAAAAAGCTATCTAACCTAACTAACTGCTAACCTACACTAAATGGGTGACTATGAACAAAAGGATCATAACTGTGCAAAAGACACGGACACTGCTCTCAGGTTTTACTACAAGCTGAAGTTCCTCACACATCACACCAGGAACATTGCTGGAAAACAGCTATAAATTGCTGGTTACTGTATAATGATAGAATTTTCAGGGAGGCTCTTAAAAAGGGAGGCAGAAATGTGGCACTATTTTATTTTGTTTTACTGCCTCGGGTATTATCTGAGGGACAGCGCCAAACCTGCAACAAGGCAGAATTTGCTTTGCATTGTCCATAAATGTTAGTTGTGTCTAAAAGATGACATGGAAAGCAAGACCTGTCTCTCTCGTACTCCAAGAGGAAAAATATATGTATATACTCAACATTCATCCAAGAGTTCATTCAGACTTTAATCCACATTTTTGAGGAGTTAATACATGTAGAATGGTTCCCTTGGGCCAGCTTCTCCATATTTTCTACTTTTTGCACCCCTTTCTGAAAATGTGGATCTGTCAAAAACCTGCAAAATTTCAGGGAAATTCCAAGAGGGAGTGTCAAATTGTCACTGAAACTAAAGCTGGGTGAAAATGAGGGAGGGGGTGAGGCTGCATTAACAATGTGCAATAAATCCATGACGTGACAGAAAATAAGATCAGATTGGAGTTCTAAGTTTTTCCACCGAAGAACCACACATCTGCAGTTCCAGAATAATAGCCGTGTTATACTGAAACATAAAACTATGGTGAGTAACACTCATGCCAGCTGGCCATAGTTCTCTTAGTAACACCCAAACACCAAGAACAAGTTCCAGTTTGAAATTTCATTATAAAAATATTTCATAGATATTCATAGTAATTTATTATTTAGCATTTCTAGAGGCCTGAGATTTGGATCCCATTTGCTAGGCACTATATGTACAGATTGAAGAGACAGTACCACTCCCAAATGCTTACCGTTTAAGTAAGAAAGACAGAAAAGAGTGAAGTAATGTGACTTGCCAAAGGTCAAAAAGCAGATAAGTGACAGAGCCAGGAATAGAAGCCAGGTACAATGCAGGTTCAGTCCAGTGCTCTATCAACATGAACGTCTGCTTCATGATTTCGGATGGACTCCTGAGGTCTGTACTCAATCCTTATAAAGGCAAAACTCTCATGGATGCGGCCCACAAAAAAGAATAAAATAAGGCATGATCCCCGGGATTTGGATTTAGCAATCTGAGGGGGCCCAAAGAATCAGTGACATACCTAGAAAAAGAAGTGGCTGTCCTGGGGAGTTGGAGGGGGAGGGAGAAAACAGAAGCCCAAACAGCAGAAAAGATAAAGAGAGTAAAAGTCAAGACAAGTCCTTTGGGAGGGCAGGGCTAATGGCAGGAGATCAATGTGTGGAGTGAGGGAGGCATATCCTCTACAGGAGTTGATATTCCTGAGGGCCCCACATTTTTGGTTTATCCAGTCCCTGTTTCGCCTTAAGCCATCTCTGCACAGGAAAAAGATTTCTTCATCTTCAAGCTGAAAGAACTACAGCAGCACTGAAGAAATAAGCCTGGCACAGCACCAAACAATTGTTGAAAAAAAAAAGGCAGCATGCTCAGCTCTATGGAAACTACTCGTGCACAGAGAAACTCTCCTTCTCAGCATGAGCCAACCATGAAATGTTTGTGAAATTAGCATTTCCAAACCCGCTACTTACAGCAGCCATTTTGTTAAAAAGGAAGCCAAATTCTTGATTCTGGCTGTGCAGGAGCCATGAGTAAGGTTTGCAGGACTGCAATGTATTACAGTTTAATCATCAGAAGTTAAGCTCTAATAATTAATTTAAAAGGCCTACTTTTAAAACAAAGCTTATTTAAGCAGACTGGATGGTTCAGAGAATTGATAAGAAGTTATGGAGCCTAGCACCTGTACTTTATCAGTTCAAATCTATCCCACAGCAGCAGTGACTGCAGACAGGCGTGGTCTACACTATAGAGTTAAGTCGACATAAGGCAGTCTTACATTGACCCAATTCTGTAAGCTTCTACACTAAAATGTCACTCCCACCGATGTAACTCGCCCACTACACCTACTTAATAACTCCACATCTACGAGAGGTGTAGCACTTAAGTCAATTTAGTTAGGTCAACGCAGTGTCAGTGTGGACACTGTGTTGCTTACATCAACTGTTGCTGCCTTTCAGAAGCTGTCCCACAGTGCCTCACACTGACAGTTAAATCAGTGCAAGTGCTTCTGGTGCAGACACACACCAACAACACAAGGAGCATAGGGTGGACATGCAAAAGCGATTTAATTACTGTGGTGGCTGTATATCGACTGAGTTTTGTAGTGTAGGGTCAAACTTTACATCTGGCTTTCCTGAAACTTGAAGATCTTTTGGATTCAGGGCTTTGGTTTGGTGACCAAAACAACTGGTGACTGTGAAATGATCTGGGGTCCTAATCAAGTTCCTAGTGGCCAGGTGTCTTGTGTTAGAAAAACATGTCAGTGCAGCCAGCTGACTCAGGCTGTAGGCTAAAATCCATAGAGTTTTATTTCTGACCTCCAGTTAGCACACAGTCAAAAGAAGGACTTTATAAAAACAGCATACTTAGCCACTGTGCATGTGATTACGTCTCTTGAGCGTGGGAGGAACCTCCCCATTGCCTACTTGCTGTGGAAGGAGGGCATGTCTGTGATCAAGTATAAGGTTTCTTAGGCGGGAATACTGGGCAGTAATATAACAAGCTCTCCCTCTCCCATCCATGTGTCAGTATTTCTTAGTGGTTATAAAATATGCTACTTTTTCAAAGTTTATTACTGTACTGAATAACTGTATATTTCTACTTCTTTGTATCTGATACAAACTGAATTAACACAAGGAATTTAAATTTTACTATGGTAGATGTGTCTGTGCAGGGCTTCCAGTGAAAAAATTATAGCATTTGTCTACCCAAACTGGATTCCATCATGTGGTAAAATGCTTCACGCTGGTGGAAGGCTTTTCACTGCTTCACATAGCGAATTTACTTCTTTAAAAGGTGGAAGGTTACTCAATAGTGAATAGAAAAGGAGGACTTGTGGCACCTTAGAGACCAACAAATTTATTTGAGCATAAGCTTTCGTGAGCTACAGCTCACTTCATCGGATGCATTCAGTGGAAAATACAGATTTATATATCTCCCCACTGTATTTTCCACTGAATGCATCCAATGAAGTGAGCTGTAGCTCACGAAAGCTTATGCTCAAATAAATTTGTTAGTCTCTAAGGTGCCACAAGTACTCCTTTTCTTTTTGTGGATACAGACTAACATGGCTGCTACTCTGAAACCTGTCAATAGTGAATGTTGATATTAAAGTTGCCAGGAGGTGCTAACTAATGCACACATATTTTCCCTATTTAATCCACAACAGAGGTAGTGAACTTCTAAAGGTTTTAGAGGTATTTTAGTAATTGGCTTTGCCAGCACTGATTTATCTAGTATCTTGATGTATTTTGTTTCTGCTTTCAGTTGTAAACTGCACCAAAGCAATTCCCAAACGGTGGAAAATGTAAATTAAAATTAATGAGTTTACTTCTGTCTTTATCGAATAAATGGCATCCTTTTCATGGCCAGCTTTTCGATTAAGTTTATCAATAAAATGGGTATTTTTGTCCATCTATGGACAATATTTCTGAACACTTTTAAGTCTGTATTATTATGAAACACAAGTTCATCAATCAGTTCTTGTGTTAGGATTCTGAGTCAGCAGTTGTCCTGTGGCATCTTTAATTTGTTACAAACTTAATCCTTTAAAGATGAGCAACTAGAATTCAAAAGGTCAGACATAAAAGTGGCAGAAAAATCAATGCTGACACGTCCTGTCGTCCTACAGAGCCATGTTGTTCTTGTATATGCATAATTCTTATGCTCTCAAAACCAGTCTCACATATGATTGGTTGAGTCCACTGTGTATATAAAATACAGTATTAAAAATATTTGTATGAACATGCTGCATGAGAAAGTTGTTACTTTTAGCATCAGATTTACCACATAGAAAAGAAAAAAGTAAAACAGTGATATTGCCATTTGAATAGATTCTCCAGAACCAAAGTCACAGGTTTTTTTGGAAGGACAACAATAGCGACTGCGAAGTAACTGATTCTATTCATATTGTTGACACTTTTTTCACTCAAGCAGCTAGTCAAAGTTTGAGGGCCTGAAGATGTTTCAGTTGGGAGAGCAGAAGGAATCCAATAGCAGGAAACCATTTCTTTTGCTCACAGTCACCAAGAACACTCTTTTCAGCCTGCAACCCTGACACAAAAAAACCTCTTCCCAGGTTTCTTCTAAGGTCAGACTGTGTGTTTTCAGCTTCTCCTTCCAGCTGTCTCTCCAGTTTTATCTGGTCTGTGGTCTCTCACATGCACACGCACGCACCTGATCACAATACCCAGTCGAACCCTCTATCCATGGAATGCTTGTTTCTGGGCAGACCCTATTATGTCTTGTTTTAGGTGTGATTGTTTTGTAAAAATATTTTCAAATTACCCTATTTTTTCCATCAACTATCCAAATACTTTGCTTATTATTTCAGCAGGATATACAATTACTTATTTATACATTCCAATTCATATAGTACCTATTCATAGAGAGAGGTAGGTACCCTCAAATAATTAAAATAATTATAGTAAACAATCATAATAATACCAACAACTAAGCAAACACAAATACACTGCATAGCCAAAGGACGGATAATATTTGCAGATAATCTTAGTCAACCAACAGCCATTAATCACTGGCCTGCAGCCCACCCTTAATCTATAAATTAATGTTCAAGTTAAAAATGATAACTTTTCAATATGCATGGAAGGTTAACAAATCTAGACTCTGGATGAGGCAAGGAGTGAGTTTTAGATGCACTGTAGCCAGTCTTATGTCACTTAAATTAAGGACACTTCAGTGCCTCTGCTGATCAAAGTTGGCTAGTGTCACATAGGGAGGGGAAGAGAGATTTCTCAAGTATCCAAGACATAGGTGCTGAGGGAAAATGAGGATGAGGGAGCATCCCCATTTTCCTTCAGACTGTTAACAGTTCTGTTAATGTCCACTCCCATGCAGCTGGGAAGCAGTGACCATGAGATGGTCGAGTTCAGGATCCTGACACAAGGAAGAAAGGAGAGCAGCAGAATACAGACCCTGGACGTCAGAAAAGCAGACTTTGACTCCCTCTGGGAACTTATGGGCAGGATCCCTTGGGAGAATAACATAAGGGGGAAAGGAGTCCAGGAGAGCTGGCTGTATTTTAAAGAATCCTTACTGAGGTTGCAGGAACAAACCATCCTGGTGTGTAGAAAGATTAGTAAATATGGCAGGCGACCAGCTTGGCTTAACAGTGAAATCCTTGCTGATCTTAAACACAAAAAAGAAGATTACAAGAAGTGGAAGATTGGACAAATGACGAGGGAGGAGTATAAAAATATTGCTCAGGCATGCAGGAGTGAAATTAGGAAGGCCAAATCACACCTGGAGTTGCAGCTAGCAAGGGATGTTAAGAGTAACAAGAAGGATTTCTACAGGTACGTTAGCAACAAGAAGAAGGTCAAGGAAAGTGTGGGCTCCTTACTGAATGGGGGAGGCAACCTAGTGACAGAGGATGTGGAAAAAGCTAATGTACTCGATGCTTTTTTTGCCTCTGTCTTCACAGACAAGGTCAGCTCCCAGACTACTGCATTGGGCAGCACAGTATGGGGAGGAGGTGACCAGCCCTCTGTGGAGACAGAAGTGGTTCCAGACTATTTTGAAAAGCTGGACGAGCACAAGTCCATGGGGCCAGATGCGCTGCATCCGAGAGTGCTAAAGGAGTTGGCGGATGTGATTGCAGAGCCATTGGCCATTATCTTTGAAAACTCATGGCAATTGGGGGAGGTCCCAGATGACTCAAAAAAGGCTAATGTAGTGCCCATCTTTTAAAAAGGAAAGAAGGAGGATCCGGGGAACTACAGGCAAGTCAGCCTCACCTCAGTCCCTGGAAAAATCATGGAGCAGGTCCTCAAGGAATCAATTCTGAAGCACTTAGAGGAGAAGAAAGTGATCAAGATAGTCAGTGTGGATTTGCCAAGGGCAAGTCATGCCTGACTAACCTAATTGCCTTCTATGATGAGATAACTGGCTCTGTGGATGAGGGGAAAGCAGTGGACAGTGGAAAGCTTTTGATACGGTCTCCCACAGTGTTCTTGCCAGCAAGTTAAAGAAGTATGGGCTGGATGAATGGACTATAAGGTGGATAGAAAGCTGGCTAGATTGTCGGGCTCAACGGGTAGTGATCAATGGTTCCATGTCTAGTTGGCAGCCGGTATCAAGCAGAGTGCCCCAAGGGTCGTTCCTGAGGCCGGTTTTGTTCAATATCTTCATTAATTATCTGAAGGATGGTGTGGATTGCACCCTCAGCAAGTTTGCAGATGACACTAAACTGGGAGGAGAGGTAGATACGCTGGAGGGTAGGGATAGGATAACAGAGGAACCTAGACAAATTAGAGGATTGGGCCAAAAGAAATCTGATGAGGTTCAACAAGGACAAGTGCAGAGTCCTGCACTTAGGACGGAAGAATCCTATGCACTGCTATAGACTAGGAAACGAATGGCTAGGCAGCAGTTCTGCAGAAAAGGACCTAGGGGTTACAGTGGATGAGAAGCTGGATATGAGTCAAGAGTATGTCCTTGTTGCCAAGAAGGCTAACGGCATTTTGGGCTGTATAAGTAGGCGCATTGCCAGCAGATGAAGGGACGTGATCATTCCCCTCTATTCGGCATTAGTGAGACCTCATCTAGAGTACTGTGTTCAGTTTTGGGCCCCACACTACAAGAGGAATGTGGAAAAATTGGAAAGAGTCCAATGGAGGGCAACAAAAATGATTAGGGGGCTGGAGCACATGACATGAGGAGAGGCTGAGGGAACTTGGATTATTTAGTCTGCAGAAGAGAAGCATGAGGGGGAATTTGATAGCTGCTCTCAACTACCTGAAAGGGCATTCCAAAGAGGATGGATCTAGACTGTTCTCAGTGGTAGCAGATGACAGAACAAGGAGTAATGGTCTCAAGTTGCAGGTTTAGGTTGGATACTAGGGGAAAAAATCACTAGAAGGGTGGTGAAGCACTGGAATGGGTTACCTAGGGAGGTGGTGGAATCTCCTTCCTGAGAGGCTTTTAAGGTCAGGCTTGACAAAGCCGTGGCTGGGATGATTTAGTTGGGGATTGGTCCTGCTTTGAGCAGGGGGTTGAACTAGATGACCTCCTAAGGTCCCTTCCAACCCTGATAGTCTATGATTCTATGACTAATGTAATCTCTCTCCTGATCCTCCCTTCCCAGTATTGATTAGGACCTATTTAGAGCTTCACAGGCCAAAAACAGCATCTTGAACTCTACCTTAAAGTCAGTTATGAGGCACCACAGTTCTGTGCTCTCTATGTAAAACTCCACATGTTCACTTCAGTGGGATTACTCACTTGCCGAAAGAGAGGCACACTGTGCCAAATTAGCACCTCAATAAACAGGTAGCAGCATTTGTGCTTGATTCAGCATCTGAACAGCCAAGGTGTAGTCCCATGGAGAGTGTTCCAGGAGTCCCCTTTGTCAACATTTGCAAAAAACATATTCTAGTTTTGAGTGTCCAATTTGAGGTACTTTGGGCACCCAGAAATTCGAAGTATACTAAATCAGTGGTCATGGTGGATAATTTTGTCCTGAATATGTATGGCTGAGCAGTGTACGTGACACTGCTGAACGAAAGAGGGCTGCAACTCTTAACTGGTACACAATTTACTATAATGAAAAACAAAGACATCAACTTGTCACTGCAGGCTTATTAAATTTCTCTTTGTTGGCCTAGTCTATTTGCAGGGAAAACTGCCACTGAAATCAGCAGAATAACCTGCATGAGATTTTTCAGGACCTGACCCTATAATTATTCACATACCCTGTTTATGATTCGGTTTCCATTTTTAAAGAAGCAGTGACTTGCTTCCAGAAGTGTGCTTAGATGTTGTATGATAATTGCCTTCTCTATGAATGGAATACTTCCTTTTTGGAATTCTTTTAAAAACATTTGAATTAAAGATTAACACTTATAGCAGCAGCATTGCAGAGGAGATATGAGTATTTCAAGGTTTGTAGTTCTTTCTATTTATTAGAGATTGTGTTAACTTTAAAATCTGTGTTAACTTTAAATTGCATTCCACAGCCTGAAAATCAGAAAATACGATGTTTTTATTGCTGGCCTTTCATGCTCAGTCTTAAAGATAATGAGACCAGAACAGTTGAATGGAAATTCATTACCTTTCAGGAAGCTCTCCTGCAGTATTTCCTCTCACAAATTAGTTAAATATTTGCAGGTAGGAACAGTCTTCTTCTCCTGCCTATTCAATCCTAGTCATAATCTCGTTGTTTATGACATCATAATTGCATAATTATGACATAAAATGTGAAACATTTCCCTTTCAAAATAATGAAATGAAAGAGAGAAGGAGTCTGGAGTAGAAGTGTGAGGCAATTTAAAAAATATCCCCGAGAGAGATAGTACACATGAAGATGTAAATTGTTTTAATGTATGTTTAAATAGTTATTTGAAGCTAAAAAGCATCTCCCTCAAAACAAGCAGAGTAATATAAGGCATGCTATGAAAACTAGGGCTGTCAACTAATCACAGTTAACTCACAAGATTAACTCAAAAATTAATTGTGATTAAAGAAATTAATTGCAATTAATCGCAGTTTTAATTGCACTGTTAAACAATAGAATACCAATTTAACTTTATTAAATATTTAGGATTTTTTCTACATTTTCAAATATATTGATTTCAATTACAACACAGAATACGAAGTGTACAGTGCTCACTTTATATTGTTATTTTATTACAAATATTTGCACTGTAAAAATGATAAAAGAAATCGTATTTTCCAATTCACCTCGTACAGTACTGTAGTGCAATCTCTTTATCATGAAAGTGCAACTTACAAATGTAGATTTTTTTTTTGTTACGTAAGTGCACTCAAAAACAAAACAATGTAAAACTGTAGAGACTACAAGTTCACTCAATCCTACTTCTTGTTCAGCCAATCACTAAAAAAAAACAAGTTTGTTTACATTTATGGGAGATAATGCTGCCTGCTTCTTATTTACAAAGTCACCTGAAAGTGAGAACAGGTGTTCACATGGCACTTTTATAGCTGGCATTGCAAGATATTTATGTGCCAGATATGCTAAACATCCATATGCCCCTTCATGCTTCGGCCACCATTCCAGAGGACATACTTCCATGCTGATGACGCTTGTTAAAAAAATAATTTATTAATTAAATTTGTGACTGAACTCCTTGCAGGAGAATTGTATGTCTCCTGCTGTTTTACCCACATTATCCCATATATTTCATGTTACAGCAGTCTTGGATGATGACCCAGCACATGTTGTTCATTTTAAGAACACTTTCATTTCCAATTTGACAAAACACAAAGAAGGTACCAATGTGAGATTGCTAAAGATAGCTACATCACTCGAACCAAGGTTTAAGAATCTGAAGTGCCTTCCAAAATCTGAGAGTGATGAGGCATGGAGCATGCTTTCAGAAGGTTTAAAAAAGCAACATTCCAGTGCAGAACTACAGAACCCGAATCACCAAAAAAGAAAATCAAGCTTCTGCTGGTGGCATCTCACTCAGATGATGAAAATGAACTTGCATCGGTCCACGCTGCTTTGGATCATTATCGAGCAGAACCATCATCAACATGGACACATGTCCTCTGGAATGGTGGTTGAAGCATGAAGGGACATCTGAATCGTTAGCACATATAACGTAAATATCTTGCGATGCCAGCTACAATCGCGCCATGTTCTTGACGTCTGATTTGTGTCCATTTATTCTTTTACATAGAGACTGTCCAGTTTGACCAATGTACATGGCAGAGGGGCATTTCTGGCACTTGATGGCATATATCACATTGGTAGATGTGCAGGTGAACGAGCCTCTGATAGTGTGGCTGATGTGATTAGGCCCTATGATGGTGTCCCCTGAATAGATAAGCGGACACAGTTGGCAACGGGCTTTGTTGCAAGGATAGGTTCCTGGGTTAGTGGTTCTGTTGTGTGGTATGTGGTTGCTGGTGAGTATTTCCTTCAAGTTCGGGGGCTGTCTGTAAGCAAGGACTGGCCTGTCTCCCAAGATCTGTGAGAGTGATGGGTTGTCCTTCAGGATAGGTTGTAGATCCCTGATGATGCGTCGGAGAGGTTTTAATTGGGGGCTGAACGTGATGGCTAGTGGTGTTCCGTTATTTTCTTTGTTGGGCCTGTCCTGTAGTAGGTGACTTCTGAGTACTGTTCTGGCTCTGTCAATCTGTTTCTTCACTTCAGCAGGTGGGTATTGTAGTTGTAAGAATATTTGATAGAGATCTTGTAGGTGTTTGTCTCTGTCTGAGGGGTTGGAGCAAATGCGGTTGTATCGTAGAGCTTGGCTGTAGACAATGGATCGTGTGGTGTGGTCTGGATGAAAGCTGGAGGCATGTAGGTAGGAATAACGGTCAGTAGGTTTCCGGTATAGGGTGGTGTTTATGTGACCATTGCTTATTAGCACCATAGTGTCCAGATAGTGGATCTCTTGTGTGGACTGGTCCAGGCTGAGGTTGATGGTGGGATGGAAATTATTGAAATCATGGTGGAAATCATGGGAACTGGGGTACTCAGCACCTCACAGGACCACATGTTTTTTGCTTTGTACTTTATGCTTCAAGACATGTCTACACCAACATGTAAATTTCCAATGTACACTCTTGGTTATTGAAGTGCAGAGAATAAACTAAAATGGGTCCATTTTCACTGAGGTAAAATCCAGTAGCTTGCACACATTTCATCTCTTTGGCCAATCCTGTTTCTAAGCTCTGAACTTGGTCACAGTATGAAACCAAATTGTTTATGAGTGCGCGTTTAAGTCTAAAAACAAAACCTATATTAACAAGTTCAGTCACTCTCCTTTTGGGCTGACAATGCGTACTCAATTGTTTCTTTGACATTGTCATTTATCACATCAGCAGATTTTGCCATAATGTTGCTTTTAAATAGAAAGACACGTTATAGCATGACAGAGGGCAAGAATGAACAAGCACGGCAGGACTTTAATAATGTAGTTTTTCTACATTTTCTTCCAAATCTCCTCAATTTATAAGCTACATTTCAAACATAATGAACTAGGTTCCTAAGAGTCACGTAATAAGCCCTACAAAGACATGTTCCAGAGTGAAGACTTGGCTAATGTGTGTTATTCAATAAAACACAACTTCACTATCATCCACACTCCTCCCCTCACTCTTTCCTCTCCCCTCACCCCGCCCTTTCCCAGTTTCAAACTGAATATTCTGCATCTTGGTTACTCATTTACTTGTTAATTCAATAGACTGACTTGGGATGTTCAAGGAGAAAAATCACTGAAGTTACTGGCAAACATCAGAAGTATTAAACTACCAATCAATAAGTTCTGAATGATTTTCAGAGCCTTAGCACAGGAACATTAAAACAGACGTAAAAACAACTTATCTCGTTATGTAGCAATGTGAGACTGGAACCTTGGAGCCCTACAGTTGCAATTTCTGTTTCTTCTATATAGGACTGGAACTTTTCTTTTGTATTCCAGCTCTCTTAATATTCAAATATCTGCTTTCTGGAAAAGGCTGAGGGTTTCACAGATTTCTGAGGATTTGCTTCTCACCTGATTATTTTATTTCTTTATAACCTCTCATTGTGTTTATCAAATAGTCTTGCCTTTTTCAAGCTTCAGTTTGGTTCTCAGTTAGTTCTGTTCAGGCTAAAGGCTCTATATGCTGAGTTAGTGAGCAGCAAGCCAGGGTATGAATCCACAGCACACTAACTAGCTTTGTGGATCCTGTTACCACACACTAAGAGTCCCATAGAGTGCTTTGATGTATTCCCGTTTGAAATGCCAAATTGCACTATAGAACATTTAGTGCACAGCAGCAGGGTCCATAGATTCATAGATACTAAGGTCAGAAGGGACCATTATGATCACCTAGTCTGACCTCCTGCACAACGCAGGCCACAGAATCTCACCCACCCAATCCTGCGAAAAACCTCTCACCTATGTCTGATCTATTGAAGTCCTCAGATTGTGGTATAAGACTTCAAGGAGCAGAGAATCCTCCAGCAAGTGACCCAGGCCCCATGCTACAGAGGAAGGTGAAAAACCTCCAGGGCCTCTTCCAATCTGCCCTGGAGGAAGATTCCTTCCCAACCCCAAATATGGCGATCAGCTAAACCCTGAACATATGGGCAAGATTCACCAACCAGATACTACAGAAAATTCTTTCCTGGGTAACTCAGATCCCACCCCATCTAACATTCCATCACAGGTCACTAGGTCTATTTACCATGAATATTTAAAGATCAATTAATTACCATGAAGCCAGTTGGCATGTGCCAAGCCAGGGTGCAAATCTACAGCACACCAACTCGCACTATGTCCAGTAACTCACCATGCAGACAGGTCCTGAAATTCTTAGCAGAACATTTATTTGCTGGTGCATGGTTTGGCCTTACACCTCCTTTAAAACCCAATATCTCCATTAGCATACACTTTTTATCAGTGTAGCTGGCTTAATGAGGGCCAAATGGCAATGAGGAATCAAGTCCTGCTTTTCCAGTTAGAATGTAGTTGACATATCTACATTGCTGAATGTACTAATTTTACGAGAACAGAATGATGATGGCATGGCCAGTGTGCAAACAGCCACGAAAAAGGCTAAGCACTAGAACAGTGACCTAATGTAACTAGAAATGCACAGTATTAAACCACCGCACAATCAGACAGCAAATGCTTTGGAGATGTTTTCTTTGTGTTATCGATTATTTTTTAACTTTGCCTCCTGTTGGTGTGACTAAACATCACACTCCTCAAGAGGAAACAATGTGTTATATAAAATTACATTATAGTCCACTGAATCAAAGTAATAGATTAACGCTTTTCATAGATGGCTAGCATCACAGACTGTTAGGACAATTTACTGTCTCTTCATCGTGTATAATATTAACAACAGACATTGACCACATGACTGTTTAAATACAATTTCACTTCCACCACTGTCAGCTCACCAGCACCTTAGTCAAATACACTCTTGTGGAACTATCGTCTTACTTTGTAAGTTGTTGATTTTTTTTTTTCAGGATTAAACCATACCATTTGAAGTCGTATGCTTACAGAGAACTAGCATGTACTTCTCAGTTGGACCTACCTTGCTGAGACTAGGCTAACTAAAGTTTTTGCATTCACCACTAAAAAATACGTTCAGTTAGCAGTGCTGTAAAAAAAAAAAAAAAAAGTGGAGAAAAATGTTGGACACATTTCACCCAGCTCTAGTCACAACTAACTTGGACTTGATTCAAATGGGAAAAAACACCATGTACTACTGCCAACCCAATGCCATCTGCCATCTCTAGGTACTGCTATGGCCTCCACCACTACAATGTGAGAGAATACAAATAGTCATGCAGGTTTTCTTATGTTAAAATTCCCATTTTTTTTTGTTCCATTCCCTCTCCTTTTTATTTTGGTCTGACATAGTAAAGGGATTCCTTGCTTTCATCTATAGGAATGTGCAAGCATAGATTTAATTTTAACTACTGTAAATTAGCATCACTTGCATCTGACAAAGTGGGTATTCATCCACAAAAGCTTATGCTCCAATACATCTGTTAGTCTATAAGGTGCCACAGGACTCTTTGCCGCTTTTACAGGTCCAGACTAACACGGCTACCCCTCTGGTACTTAACTATCAACTGCATCTCAGTGTCGTACTATTCCACTGCCACACAGTGCTGGCTAACAGTGGTAAGCAGGTTAAAAAACTAACATGATTTAAGCCCACTGGAGGTGACATTCACCATTGCTAACCAAGACCCTTGTCCTTCCACTGCCAAACATATGGTACCTACTCTCTTAAATAAATGGCTGCAGGAATCAGGCTCTTAAAAATTATGTATGAATACAATATCAGGTTGCTTCCTTTCAAGAGCAGAGACTGATTTTGGGGCACATTTCTTTGTAAGGTCAAAGGTGGTGCTGCAGCCCGAGCAATGGTCTATTGTAAAATAATATGTTACTATTTCTATCTTCCAATGCTCATACACATTGGAAATATAAAAGGGCTAGATGTTAAAATCTCTGTGATTACCAATACCATTTTGTGTTGGCATTTCATTATCAATTGAGCATCAACCATTTAGTGACGACAACTGTGTATAAAAAAAAAACAGTAAACAAACACAACAAAGAGTGCAGTTTTGCAATCCATGCTCATGACTCCATGGGTCCTTCAGCACTCTGGAATGTTTGATTATTAACATTTTGGCTGAATAATTCTCCTTTCTAAGCATTTGTTTTATACTGTTTATGTCTTTTTAGCCAGTCACAAATATACCAACCGTTTTGTTATCAGACTATAATGGAGCTCAGGATCGGTGCAGCATCCAATTCAGAGCTGATAATGCAGAGCACCTATCTATTTGATGTGTCTGACCTTAGTAGGAGCTGAGTGGGGAAGCCATTGTCTTTAACAATGGCAGTAATGAGATGAGAGGAGCTGCCTGTTGCGAGATGTACAGGGGTCAGGTGATGTGAAGAAGGCTGTAGCACATAATCAACGTTTGTTGTTTGCCTTACACAGCCACACTCATGCTTCAGAAACGACTGTTCAACTCTACTTGTTTATTCATAGCCATACCTAACCAATGATTCCTAAGGAAAAAAAAGGACAAGCAACTTGAAACATTCCTGGGACTCTCAGAGTGGATAATTTCATTTAAGGAGAACACTTTTTTTACTCTAAAGCAAACATGTTTTGTGACACCTTTCATCAATCTCACATTACATACATTAGCTATGTATGTC
This sequence comes from Lepidochelys olivacea, assembly GCF_965140295.1. NCBI lineage: Eukaryota > Metazoa > Chordata > Testudines > Cheloniidae > Lepidochelys > Lepidochelys olivacea. The sequence goes on along the minus strand of NC_140421.1, from coordinate 49,042,687 downwards.
AAATCAGAGACTGCTACTTTCATTGCAAATTAATTGGCAAAATGAAATTAAGAATATTCATATGCATTTTTTTTACTTCACATTTCTAAAATGTGCCAATGAGAAGGGTAACATTTTCAAAGTGCCTAAGTCCCATTTTCAAAAGTGACTTAAGAACTTAGGAGTTCAAATTTCATTGACAATCAGTGAGATTTAGGCTCCTAAGTCACTTTTGAAAATGGGTTTAGGCTCCTAGGGGACGTTAACACTGCAGCAGGGAGATGTGATTGCCAGCATGGGTAAATTGATTCACACTAGCGCTGCTTGAGCCAGCCTGCTAAAAACAGCAGGGTGGACACCGTGGAGTCTGCTGTGACTCAGGCTAGCCACCCACGTTTAGGCCCAGGGGATTGTGCAGCTTGGATTCAGGTGGCTAGCCCAAGCCACTGCCTACGCTGCAGTATCCAAACTGCCATTTTTAGTGCACTAGCTGGAGCAGAACTAGGGCATGTCTGTATGTCTAGGCTGGGACTCGCACCTCCCAGCTGCCGTGTAAACATACCTTTAAGGCTAGATTTTCAAGGGGTATAAACCCCTTGGATGCGCTGCTAATGGGGTGGCTCCTCCTCAGCTTCCCGGCAGAGCAGCCAGGTGCAGGGGCCCAGACACCTAGCAAGGAGCACAGCTGCAGACCCTAAGGAGGGCAGGCTCAGAGGAATCAGCTGAGCCAAGTGGAGCCAGCTGGGCTGGTGCCTGGGAGGATATAGGCCCAGGGAAAGGCTCAGTGAAGGGGCTAGCCAGGGGAGAAGACAGGGGACTGCAGCTCTGTCTCTACCGACTGCAGGGAGCCTCAGGGGCCAGAAGACCCAGAAAAGGGTGTGTGTGGGGATCAGCGTTGGGGGAATTGGGGCTGCACTAAGCACTGTAAATAAAAAGACACAGGTGAAACAACTGAAAGAGGCGTTGGGACCCCTTCTTTGACGAGCCTAAGCACAAGAGCATGGGGATGCGAGACAGGGAACCTGTGTGTACCGTGTGACACATGGTTAGGCAATAGAGATGCAGCTAGGTGTCTAGTGAACTTTTCAAAACATTTATGCAGGTTAGGCGTCTGACCAGCACTGAAATCATAGAATCATAGAATATCAGAGTTGGAAGGGACCTCAGGAAGTCATCTAGTCCAACCCTCTGATCAAAGCAGGACCAATCGCCAACTAAATCATCCCAGCCACGGCTTTGTCAAGCCTGACCTTAAAAGCCTCTAAGGAAGAAGATTTCACCACTTCCCTTGGTAAACCATTCCAGTGCTTCACCACCCTCCTAGTGAAAAAGTTTTTCCTAATATCCAACCTAAACTTCCCCCACTGCAACTTGAGACCATTACTCCTTGTTCTGTCATCTGCTACCACTGAGAACAGTCTAGATCCATCCTCTTTGGAACGTCCTTTCAGGTAGTTGAGAGCAGCTATCAAATTCCCCCTCATGCTTCTCTTCTGCAGACTGAATAATCCAAGTTCCCTCAGCCTCTCCTCATAAATCATGTGTTCCAGCCCCCTAATCATTTTTGTTGCCCTCCGCTGGACGTTTTCCAATTTTTCCACATCCTTCTTGTAGTGTGGGATCCAAAACTGGACACAGTATTCCAGATGAGGCCTCACCAATGCCGAATAGAGGGGAATGATCACGTACCTTGATCTGCTGGCAATGCTCCTACTTATAGAGTCCAAAATGCTGTTCGCCTTCTTGGCAACAAGGGCACACTGTTGACTCATATCCAGCTTCTCGTCCACTGTAACCCCTAGGTCCTTTTCTGCAGAATGGCTGCCTAGCCATTTGGTTCCTAGTCTGTAGCAATGGGAGTCAGATACCTAATGTGCCTAAGCACTTTTTGAAAAGCCTACTAGGCCCTAAATCACTTAGTAACTTTTGAAAAATTTGCATATCTACAAAGAACAACAGTGACCCAATGTGAGCAAAGCTCTCAGCGGTCATTTTTATCAACAGCCTACTCAATATCTGCCTCAATTTAAACATAATTATCTACTGTGCCCCCTTTAATCACATAATCAAAGTTACTCTCTCCCGCCCCCCAGCTTCTGAATGTCCATGTGATCTGACAACTGCTGTCATCAGAATGTCTACTGAAGGAATTTGTTTATATGAATTAAACATCGGAATTTACACAATATGTTGGTCTGTCGCTGTGTAACTTATAGAAGGTGTAATGTAGCATTGTAATGCTGGAGTGACACTGTGCTTCTAGTTGAATTATAAAAATACATCCAGTTTACTCCCCATAACTAACATGTTTTAATGTCACTTCAACTAATAAAAATGTCAACTTTCTCCCGCACACACACACATTTTGTCTCATGAAACGACCTCTGACATCTTCAAACCTCTGAATCTCTTTGTAGTTGTGGAGACAGAGGATGTGCAAGATTTTTCTATTGTTTCCTGTAATGATAATCTTCATGTTATTTCTTATAAGAATGAAAGTTGCATTTTCAACTGAAGGATAAAGGGCAAAATTTCATCCATGGCAGCTACTTTTGGAAATTTGCTTTCTTAAACTGATGTCAGATAGCAAAGAACATACATTATCTCAGTATCTATAAGAAGCAATTACCCTCGCAGTTTTACAAACAAATAGGTGCGATGTGAATTACAGTACACTCATAAGAGGGAAAAAGTTTATTAGGTATATTGAGTAACTGTGTCACCCCTGACCTCTAACTTGGGGTGCCCTTTATACTGCCTTGCTGCTGTAGCTTCCAGCCTGAACTGTTTTCAAACAGTCTCTAGCATGTACGTCCCTCCCAGCTACGTCTCTGTGTGTGCTGCAGCCAGCCAGACACACCTTAGCTGTTAGCAGCCTTAAAGACTACCACCAAGTGACCCAACACACTCCCATTCCCAGAAATGTATGTCCCGTACTGCCCCACCCTCTCCTGGACATGACAAATACATTCAGTCCATTATTCCTTGAAAGGAATAATATGTTCAAAACTTGTTACCCCAAATGGAGTTACCCATATACTTCAACTTGAATGCACTGGACTAGATAAAACAATAAGACGAGTTTATTAACTACAAAGAGATAGATTTTACCTGATTACAAGAAATGAGGCTTACGAGAAAAATAAAGATAAAGTGATTATTGGTGCCTAACTGAGAACTAGATAAGTTCATGGAAGATAGGTCCATCAATGGCTATTAGCCAGAATGAACAGGGATGGTGTCCCTAGCATCTGTTTGCCAAGCTGGGAAGGGGCGGCAGGGGATGGATCACTTGGTGATTATCTGTTCTGTTCACTCCCTCTGGGGCACTTGGCATTGGCCACTGTCGGAAGACAGGATACTGAGCTAGATGGACCTTTGGTCTGACTCAGTATGGCCGTTCTTATGTTCTAATTTAATAAACCATATTAGATTCAAAGCAAAGTTTTCTTACCCTCTGCTTTCAGCAGTCTTACTGACCAAACTTCTTAGGTCAGCACCCTCTCCCCCATAATCCAGTGGTGGCTTCCTTTGTCTCTTCAGGTGCAGTGAATGCAATGGGCAGGGAGAGAGTGACGCGGGGTAATTGTCCCCCTCTTGAAAAAACATTTTCAGCTGAGACCCAAGGGACAAAGAGTCTACATGGAAGAATGCTCCCTGCTGGTTTTTTCCTCTTGTTTGAACTTCCTTTGTTTTCCGTCCCTTCTTTATGATTCTGTTTACTGCTTAAATGTAAATTAAGGCAAGCACACATTTCTTTCTTGTTTAGGCCAGACCTGACTTCTGCCTGGGCAGGGCTGTGGGCTTTGGAACATGTGTTAATAACATCATGCAGGGGAATCTTATAATGTCACATACAATGTTAACACACATATTTTATCAGGACAATACTGATCAGCAAATTGAGTTTTGAAATGATACCTTACAAGGCATATGTTGTACGAAGATTATTAAATAGTGTGCAGGGTGTGGATACAGGGGTGTATTTTGTCACATGCAGTAACACCTGGAGGCAAATACAATTAGGACGCCATTGTGCTAGGCACTCTACAAAACATACAGACATGACAGCCCATGCCCCAGAGAGCAAGTCATAAAATTTCAGATGCACACAGAACATAATGCTTAGATCTCAAGATGATGTGATATTAAACCAGCTGACCAGGGTAGCTGGCAGGAGATGCAGCCAGCATTAACCTACATGATCAGGAAGTGTGAACATGATTGCAATCTGGTCTATTTCTCTCCTCAGGACTGTAAATGCAATGAATTTTTTGAGCTTCCAGGAGATCCAGATGAGATCTCCAAAATAATTAGTTATTAAAGCTTTCTTTAGGTAATTCCTCAAAGGATGGCAGAGGAGCCCTTGATGACTGAGGTTTATAGAACTGTGTCCATCCTATGACAAGCTGTCAGTGCTTCCTACGTCTCATAGATGATTTACTGAATTTGCCTGTATACGCTGGAACAGTAAGGGCTCAGACAGAAAGGGCAGTCCTTGGCTAGGGTGACCAGACATCCCGATAAAATCAGAACTGTCCCAATTTTTAGTTGTTTGTCCTGCGTCCCAACCAATTCACGGCCGGGACACCATTTGTCCCGATATTGCAGCTTTGGCCGCTCCGGTGGGGCCGGGGGGGGGGGTCTTGTTTTTTTTGCTTCGGCAACTCCGGACGCTTTTTTTTTTGCTTCCTCCATGTGTCCCGATATTTTGTCCCTTACATCTGGTCACCCTATCCTTGACTAACAAAATTCAGCTCAGTATCAATTTTGTCCCTTTTAAGTTCTTATTTTGTGCCCTCAAATGGTGGTATCTGAGCATCTTTCAGGTTCAAAATAAACAGAGAAATTAGTGTCAGCCATGTGAGGTCTCCTCTCCATTGTTAAATACTTTTCAACAGTCCCTAGTTTTGCAGTTTGATCAAATTGGTTTGTTCTTTGGAATAGTTTTCCATGGATTTGTACTGCAAAGGAGTTGAAATACGTCTATGATTGCTTTATTTGTGGTCAAGGTTAGGGAGGAGCCCATTAAGATGTTTGAATGCCCTCCCTGTTTTCAACTTAAAATATCCTTATACTAATATATTACCGGTGTAATACCATAATTACATTTTATATTTTACAACTCTAGAGGATCTTTGTCTATACAGATAGCTTTTGGTAGCACATTAATAGATAGCAGAGTAGAGAGGCAGTGTCAAGATCTTCTTCCCACATAGAATTCTCATGCAGAAAGCAGGACTCCCTGAACACAACTGTGGGCTGGTTTGAGCAGCCAATGACATTCAACATCCCCAAGGAACTAAGCAAGCAAGTTGGGGACTTGTGAAAGAGGAGTAAGTTCTCTGACTGTGCAGTAAGTGTATCTTTGGGGCATGCTTTCTCCTGCACCCCCAAAGTTGTTCTGACACATTTATTAGATATTGCTGCTACCCAAGAATGACTGTCCCTCAAACCCAGACTTTAGCTCATAGACAGTCCCCATGTCAGAGTAACCTGAGTGAGTACTGTGAAATATTGAAGTGCTCTATGTCACTGAGGCAGTGTGGTCTGGTGAATGCAGCAGTGGACTAGGAGTTAGGTGACAAGGTACCAGCTCTGCCACTGACCTGCTGTGTGACCTTGGGCAAAAGCCTCTGCTCCAGCTCCCAATCTTTGTCTGCCTTGTCTATTTAGACTGTAAACTCTTTGGGGTAGGGACTGTCTCCGACTGTGTGTTTGTACAAAATGGGCCCTGATCTCAGTTATGCCCTTCAGACACTACCAACAATGCAAACATTCAAAAAATAATCATTAAAGATTTTTCAATATTCAAGGATTAATCCTGCTTTGCAAAGTGCAAGGGAACCTATAGCAGTCAAGGATTGCTCCAGCATGAGGGATTCCTCAGATAGCATAAAGCCAATGTATTCAACTCTATATCACCCCTCTGCCGGCGTCAGCCCCTCCCTCCTGCCAGACACAGACTAATCTAAGAGGCATATCAAGGAATAGAAGGGGTGAGCCTGGCTTGGAAAGGCTCAGAGGGAGCCATTCCTGACTGTGTAAATTAGGTCAGCTGGGCCCCAAGATTGGTGTATGCAGAAAAGTGAACTAATGCCATTTCTATCCCCCCAAACCCTCACCTATACTGAGCTCAGGTGCACATGTGGATTGAGCCTTCCGTGTATGGATAGTCCATCACTTCCCTATGCATCTCTGAGATTGTAATCAATGATGAATGAAGCACAGACAATCACAACACCTAACATGGAAAAAGCCAAAGTATTATAGCACCTAAAGATGTATCTGAATGAGGACATACACTAATTAATCATTGAACAGACTGTAAACTTCAGGCTGTAATAGTGTTGTCCTTCTACAATGTAGTTGTTTTGAGTTTAGTATAGAAGAGACTCAGCTATAGTATTATACAGAATTAGCTTCCATACTTTGAGTACAAATCATTTTGTTATGGATATATACGTTGAATATGATAGCATACCACAGAAGGCAGGATTTCCAGTAAAATTTGTTTGAATGGCTGCTATATTCATCACTTCCATCCATATATTTCAAATAGCTATAAACAGACTTCTGAAAATTCTAACATATCACAGGCTTCACAGACATGGCATTTCTTCTGACCAAGAAGGGATGAGTATAGGTACTCTATATTTAGCTTTAAGAGATGGATAAAACTGCAGCTACTACACTATAGCATGTTATTTTTCATACATATGGAACAAAACATGTACTTTTAGTCTAGACGATCTTAGCTCAAGGAAAACAAAAAAGAAATATAAAGTCTCCATAAGAGAGAAATTTCTCTCTCATGGTAAAATCCTCCATCTTAAATCTAATCAGAGCTCTACCCACTAGCAGTCAAGGAGGGAGATGTTAAATTAAAAGACATTTAAAGTAGCTATAGAATAATAACTACACAGTGGGAGGAAAGAACATTGGTTCATACACCTATAATTCACTAAGTATTTTTGGCATTGCACCATTATATTTGTGTCAATGAGCTCAGTATCAAATTCCATTCCTGCAAACAGGATCATAAAGGGAAAGAACTTTTACCGATGTATCTATGGCATGGAGTTTTGCTGACTCGTTTGTGCAAAGAAACAACCAATAGACAGAGGTAACTTTACTGGCCAAAAAGAACAAAAAGACACTTATCCACAGCTTCACCTCAAAAGACTTCCTATCGGAAGCTGATAAGATGTGCAAAGCAGTGAATTTTAAATATTCTTTAATGCACCTTGACCTCAAACAATGGATGCATATAGGCTAATGAATCAGCCTGTGATGTGTCACATTACCATATTTTACTAGTAAGTGAAAACACACAGAATGCCAAACTAGGGTTGCTCCTTCAATGAGATTTCTCTGATGTTCCGATTACACTGACATTAGTTTTACTTTTGGCAGTAAGGGAGACTTGAGTCCGATGATTTCCCCCAAGTTTTGGCACATATATTGCAGAATTTGCAACAGGCCCTACAACTTGTTGACATCTTCATAAAACAATTGTTGGACTATTTCATGCCATTTTTCTGTTTGGAAACTTTTTTTTTTTTTTTTACAAATCTGTTGTGATGCTTCAAACAGCTCATGAACACTCATAGGCTGAAATTTGTTGCATAGACTATTCACCATTACTATTAATTACTGCAGATTTGTCACCTAAATCACATGCTTTTGTTTCTATTTGTTATTAACCAGAATAATGAATAGCAAATATTATTGTTTACAGGCAAATATGGGAGTCCGTGCAAAAACAAGTCATTCTCCAACCATGTGTGTGACTAAAAGCTCATTAATGCAAATGTTTACAAATAAAGAATAAAAAGGAGCACATACACAATTGAATGACCAGCTATTTTGAATTCAAATGACTGTTTGCAAACGCTGTTTTCTAGTATTTGACCAGCTCTATTCAAAGCTAGTAAAACTATGAGTTTGATCTACTGTGAAAGACTGAAAAAAATAGGATTTATGAATTATGATTATTTGTTATTTGAATAATTAAAGACAGCTCATCTCCTAAGAGATAGATACACAGAAGCAATGATGTACTGGGAATTCCACAAATTGGTGGAGGTGTTCATTTGTTTATTTTTTTCCCCAGTTCCTTCAAATTATAATAAACTCATGTTTTATGGGAATAGTAGAAGAAGTGTTTTGGTGGAGGGATTATTCTTCCAACTAGTTCCTAGCCTAAATTACTAATTATTTTCCATCTTTTATATTGTGTTAAACTTGTCTCTCAATCTTTTCTATAGGCAGTTATTGAAGCAATCTAAGAACAAATTCTGATCCCTCTTACACTTGTGTAAACCTGGAATAACTTCAGTGGAGTTACTCCAGCTTTACACCAGTGGGAGGTTAGAACCTGGTCCCTGGCTCTTCTTTCAGGATATAGCCATTCATTTTAATTTCATTTAATTCCCCGAGAGAAAAGCACTGTTATAGTATTGGAACTACAGTGTCATGTCAACATGTATTGTGCTTGTATTACTGAAAGATCTCAATAAGACCCTTTATTCGAAACTATGTAGACAGCTAGACAGCTTCATCTATAATATTATATTCTATATTCAAAGACAGAACTGATGGTACATATTATTCTTAATTTATTCTACTGGACTTTTTACATTCTAATGAGAAAAAAGGCCTTGGACGGTAACTTGCAAACATACAGTTTTCTCCACTCTCTCCTCCCCCTCTCTTTCTTTCACTCACTGTAAAATGGTGAGCAATTAAACCAAGTTGCTATATTTGGTATAGCTAAACTTCACAAGTTGATAGCATAATGATTTTAATAACTACTTTAAATGTAACATGGTGACAAATTGACACCTGAGGTTTGTGTCCTGCAATTTTATTTTTCAAGCATTCTATTGTTATGCCAGAGGAATAGCAATATGATTAGGAATACATTTAAAAGTCAGTCCAAGCTACTGCTTCTTGGTTTTTACTCAGCTTTTCTTTTTTCAGTTTAAGCTTCACAGACACGCAAGGTACAAAGGTCCTTCATTTGGCACTAATTTTGGAGGGTTTGTTTCTCCACAGTGTACAGTACTATTCACAGAACAGAACCACTGCCCTGGAAGTTCAGATGGAGAGCTTTCTGCAGAGGCTGCTGATACTTGCTTCAGCAAAGGGTGTACAGACACAAGTTAACATTACTAGAGGCATGCCAAACACTTAACATTCATGGGCCATTAATGAAACAGTGAGAGATTTGCCCAGCAATATAGTGTCACAATAACAATATAATATTGCACTTCTATAAAGCCCTTCCCTCTACAAATCTCGAAGTGCTTTACAAACTATTAATTTAGCTCCACAAGAATAAGAATTACCATCCACATTTTATATCTGGAGAAAATGAGGCAAAGAGAAGTGATTAATCCAAGGATACTGTGTAGTTTACAGCAGAGCCAAGATTCGAATCAGGAGTTCCTGATTTACCCAAAAGACTATCCGTTCCGCAATCCAGAATTTAAGGATGAGATAACATTTGCATTTCAAACCCATATTTTTAGTCCAATGTAACTTTCAAGTACTTTTTCAGTTTCATTCGAGAACTACCAAATTCAATTTAAAAAATTGTTTGCACAAATGAGTAAACTAAATGTGTACGGCTGAATTGTCTCTGAAGACATAAAGTCATGGTGTGAATTTGAATGGGAGATTCTTGCATGTATCTGAATGCTGAAGTTGGTCCACATCCATATTATCTAAAATGGAACTCACTATTACGTTTGTATGCAGACTAAAGAAATCAAAATGACCAATCAACTTCTTATTCAATCAGGCTATTTCTCCCCCGTGGTGGACAGTTGCAGACCTAGTAGGAATCTATACAGTGCAGTACAGAATACAGAGACAGGGGATTTGGAGAGGAACAATAAAATGTGTAATAGATAGTTCAGTCAGACAAATTAGACAAGTGTCATTTTATTATTTCACAGTGTCATCTGAATATAAAATTATTTTTATAGTTATCACCTCAGAATCCCTTCTGTCCCTGTAAGAAAAGGTTGTATCTGGCTGCCCCATTTGAAAATTATTTTACTTCCCATTCTCAAGAAGAAAGCACAGTTAGGAAAAAGCCCTTTCAATTATAAAAGTGTAACTGTGGTGGGTTGCCTGAACCCAATCTATTTCTTGGTGGGCCCTTTAAATTTTCTGGCACCAGTTCCACTGGATCCACCTGCCAAAGTCTTGCAAAATCAAAAATTTCTTTAAACTCAAACCATGATAACAAAAGTCCTTCCTCCCGGTGTTCTTTCTGGGTGGGGTGGTTTCTCACTAGGGTTGCCAGGTGTCTGGTTTTCGACCAGAATGCCCGGCCAAAAATGGACCTTGGAGGATCCGGTTGGCACTGCTGACTGGGCCGTTAAAAGTCCAGACAGTAGCACAGTGGGGCTAAGGTAGGCTCCCTGCGTGGCTAATCTGCGTGGCTCCCGGAAGCAGTGGCATGTCTCCCCTCTGGCTCCTAGGCACAGGGGCAGCCAGGGGGCTCTGCACGCTGCCCCCGCCCCAAGAGCCAACTCCACAGCTCCCATTGGCAAGGAACCGCCGCCAATGGAAGATGCGGGGGTGGTGCCTGCGGATGGGACAGTGTGCCAAGCTGGCTGGCCATGCCACTGTGTAGGTGCCAGAGAGGGAACATGCCACTGCTTCTGGGAGATACCTGAGGTAAGAGCCACCTGGAGGCTGCATCCCTGACCCCCTCCCACGTCCCAACCCCTAATTTCTTGCCCCAGCCCAGAACCCACACCCACACCCCAATCCCCTGCCTCAGCCCAGAGCCCCCTCCTGTACCCAAACCCCCTCAGCCCCAGCCCCACCCCAGAGCCTGCACCTCCAGCCGGAGCCCTCACACTCTCCTGCACCCCAACCCGTTAAGCCAGCTCAGTGAAAATGAGTGAGTAAGTAAGGTTGGGGAGAGTGAGTGACAGAGGCGGGGGGTGGAGTGAGCAGGGAGCAGGGGCCTCAGAGAAGGGTTGGGGCAGAGGGTGGAGCAGGGGTGTTCGGTTTTGTGCAAGTAGAAAGTTGGCAACCCTATTTCTCATTCCTCTTTCATGGCCTGGGAAGGAGAGTATGAGTCACCCCTTTCCCTTCTAGGGGTTTGAAAGTTTACTAGGAAAGCAGTCTCTCCCTTTGCTCTCTCAATGAAAGCTGCACTTTCACCTGTGTTTTGCTTAAATTGGTTGGAGAATCAGTAAGATACCTTTAACAGGAATCATAGACCTTTGTTTGTATACCACACCCATTACCATAGCATTAGAGCACAATCATGAATTGCTGGAGATGAATGATACAGTAGGAGGTACAAATGATAGTTCAGATATGCTGACTCACCTAACAGTGAAAAAGGGCAAAGAGTGAGCTAAATCTAAAAAATGACACAGAAAATAGCACTTTTTGGCTATGCAATTCAGGTGCAAAATTTTGATGCCCATGTAAAATGTTACAGGCATCCAGGGTAAAAATAGGAGTTTAGAAATAATGTGCTGTCTGAATTTCATCTGATTAAGTAATCTAGCTGCAGTACTTTGAATTAATTGCACCCTATTCAGACTCAGACTCTTCAGTTCAATTGCAAGAGACAGTAGTTAACACAGTAGCATGGATCAGCATCTGTTTAGCAAGGATTTCAAGACATATGGGGCACAGTCCTGCAAACCCTTGAGCACTAAATTCAAAGACACTATTCATGTGAGTAAAATTACTTAAATGTTTAAGCATCTGGATGCTCAGACCCATACACACTATCAGAATCAATAATGACTACATCTATCTAAAAAAGAAAAAAGTAAGATATTGATGGGTTGCAATTTAATATATTTTAAAAATCTACCCAAATATATACATATTGCACTGCATGGGAGTTAGCATACAGTCCATCGTCTTCAACTTACTGCTATAAGTGAATATGTTGTTCAGCACATCTGTATGCCATTGTCCACCAGATCAGCCTGAAAAATGGCCCTAGTGCTTCAGATGTTGTGCAAGTAAAAGAAATTACAATATAGAGGAAATAAATCATTATGAGGGAAAGGGCTCACCCATTAATTTTGTCCATTGGTAAAAGCTTGTTTTTCTGCATGCAACACAAGGAAATGGCTGTGAGTCACAGAGAATTAAACATCAGCTGCTCAGAGAATGCAGGGCCAAAAAAATCAACCAGAAGCAATGGTTGCACACTTTTCATTTTAATTTATGTTTGTCTATGTAGAAAATAAAACTCCAAACCAGAACAACTAATGTAATCTTTTTGGATGTACTACTTCAGCACAGGCTCATAAAGAAAAGCTGAAAACGTTTTTCACTATGAAAAATCTAACAGACCAAGAAATATCAATCTCATGGATTTGGAATTATCCAGAAACTAAATTAACCCATCAACACTAGCTAAGGTCCCTCCTCCACAATCTCCCAACTCAGTTTATTTACAAATGTGCAAGGAAGTCAAGAAAAGAAATTCTGTTTGCTTTTTCTTGGGAAAGTTGATTAAAAAGCCAGCTTCATGCAAGAAAGGTATGCGGCAAAAGCAGTGCATTTATGTGCTGTGTTGAACTCTTCCGTTACAATGCTATTCCAAGGAAATGATCATTTTGAACCTTTTAAAATGTGAATATTTAGATGATGACTTTGAGCTGCTACGTGTTGGTGGGGCAGGAACTGTAACTGGAGCTAAATAAGCTATCGGGGGGAAAGGCCAGCTTTTGCTTAGCCCCCAGGCTATGCTTTTTACCAAGTTAATGGAAGCACTGTCTACTTTATACTTATTACTGAAATCTCTTTTCCACACTCTCCACATGCATTCTCAGTACCTACTGCCCGCAAAACACCCAATCTATACACCTTCAACAACCACATCAACAAGAAGTGCTTCCTCAATTTCATGACCCTTCCCCATGGTATCATCCCACAGAACTCCGGTCTTTTTTATTATTATTTGAATCATGTTTACACCCCAAAATGACACAAAAATGATAATGGATTGAAATTAATAAAGTATTGAGGTCTGACGTTAGAAAATTGACATGAGTAGTAAAAGCAACTGAATTAACCATATTGAGAAGTGGTTGAGACCCCATCACCAGAGGTGGTTACAGTGGGGGTAGATTATAGTTTTGAAGGATCAACGCAAAGAAAAATCCTTCCTCATACATGTAGTTAGACAAGTTGAAGTGTGAGGTCTTTCCTATTCCTGCCATATATGATAAACAACTTCAGGAAAGCCTAATGTATCAAGTGTGTAGTATAAAATTAACCGCCTGTGTCAGTTGGTGTACCTGGAATGGTACCTATTGTACTTAAAATAACAGTGCCCTGTTCAACTGCAGCAGCAGCATGCCTCAGTGGAATGGTTAAATATTTTATGTTAATGTCAAATTTTTTGGCTTATATTTCATGTATAACATATGTATGTCATGTAACATAAACAAAAAAGATTGAATTATTGCAAGACATGTGGAAAGGGCATCAAAAGTGCAAGGACAGTCAAAATCTGCATGACAGAAAATGGTAGACAGGAAATGCACCATTTATCATGCAGTATGTCCTTCTCACAGCACAACTTAAAAAGTATATGGCCCACATTCAAACTATTTCCAGTCTGGAAATTTGAGGATTAGGTTGCCCTAAGAAGCTGATAGTTATGCTTCAATGTTCAGTCAGCGTGGAGGAGGAAAAAGGTCATTCACAGAACAAATGCAATGTTACATTTAATACCATCATCTTTGGGAATTGCAGTTGTCTTGCAAGAAGCACAAAGATTTTTCAATAAAATATTATTGTGCTGGCACATCTCATGTGAGCCATGTGCACCTTGACAAGGGGCTGGAGTCAATATATTCTAAATCAACAGGAGACACTTAGGGAATAGAAAAAAACACAAGTCAAACCTTTGGCAAGTCAAGCCTATTTACTCTCTCAGATGAACTGGGAGACCCCAGCTGTGTGGAAGGGAATCTAGGCAGTGACTCTATGGTAGAGAGACCACCATGGGCCTACAGGATAGTCTCAACTTGCTCACTGCCACAGACTTATGATTACAGCGAAACTGGGTGCTGTGAGATGGGGCATCATCACTATAGCTGTGGGAATGGAAAAGGCAAAATTGAGAAGTATAGGGAGCGGTGGGGGTGGGGGGAGATTGGAAGAATCTGAAAGGGGCATAGATGTGAGTAGCCATACAGGGGACAGGGGGCAAGTTGAAAGAGGATTTGGGTAGCAGTGAGTAGGAAAATTGAAAGGGAAGATGTAGCCAAACTGGGGAGGAGGGATGGGAACATTCAAGTAAGGGAAGAAGGGGATAGAGAATGCATGGCGTAATAATAATGGATTTCATGGGCTCGGGGGAGGAGGGAAGCCAAGAACAAAGAATTGAAGGATTTGACAGTATGAGGAATTAAAATGAGGTAATGCATATTCATCAGATATACAAATTAGTTTATTGCAACATCTGCATGAAACCTCCAGCTTTCTGAATCTCCAGCTTTAAAGCATTCCCATATCCATTCCTCCCCCCTCCCACAATGACATTTAACTGTTTTTAACTGAAATCAGTGATTTACTAAGTATATAGCAGACAGTATCATGATATGCTTGTATTATTACTTGAAGAGTAGCTTTGCAACATCTGTTCAGATTTGATTTCTGTATCTTTGCTATGCTGGAAATAACTTGGTTTTGTAATGGATCTGTTGTCACATACATACACAGGCACCCTGATTGCCAGATTCACATAAAGAATACAATTTATGATCTTTTCAATCTCAGAATGTAGGCTTTTGTCACTTAACTAAAAGGGTCAATGGAAAATATTTTCATTATTCTCAGTAGTAACAGTGTTTTCATCCCGTTTATACTCCAGTCACTGGAGGGAGAAATCAAACAGAACACCTGAGTAGGTCTGTTACAATCCAGTACAGGGGAGTAGTGCATGCATTCACATTCACACACGCTTAGAGCTGAGGACAATTTACAGGATGAATGAAACTTTACAAACCTGAAATTTCAAACAATCCTAAGAGGAATTTACTGTGATCCAGGGCCCAACTGCAATCAAAATAGAATGGATCATTTATGATTTTGGATAGAAATCATGTGAAACTCTGGCCTCCACACAAAACAATACAAAAAGTATCAGTTTTGCTTTTATTCTGACCTGAAACCCAAGGTGAAATGCCAGGTGTGTGACCCAAAACTAAAAACAGTTTCTGTGACACCTCAACACTGCTGGGGCTTGTACTGCTTCACACATAAACCAGTATATTGCAATTAGGCATAATCTTGCTGCTTGTAATTCCATAAATTTCTAATGTATTTGTTTACTGTTCAAACTATGTTTCGCTATTTGACTGAAGCTTGTAATGGCTGCATTGCAATAAACAGAGTTAATCCATTGCCATCTGCCTTTATTTTACTGACCCACTCAACTGCATACTGTTGTGTACAAGAAGCATGAAATTCTGTGGTCTTGCTGAATTAAATTTTGATTGAATCTGCTTAGACTTAAGCGAGAGAAATTCATCTTTTTAAAATATATTGCAATTTTTAATTACTTTAGTTCATGTTGCTGTCTGTACGTTGGTTAATGGCTACAGCTAGCTCATCCTCAGAAGCCCTCATCTGTCATGTTTCAGGCTATTAAACACTATATCACATTCATTTACATTTTATTTGCTGTTTATGTACATTACTAGCAAAATTTCCTTTAATGTGAATTTTTATTTGCTGTTCATGTTGATTACTATCAAAATTTCCTCTCATATGTGCTGCAATTAAATAGTGGACTTAGTTTTCAAAGAATTTAATGTTGACTAAAACAATAGGACAGTAAGCGATGACGCATCAGTTTTGCAAAGATTAAAAATGTTAAGAGAGATGAACAATTAATATTTTCTATGCCGGTATGCTATATTTTTGGGACTTAGAAACTGGCTGTAAAAATCGGACCAGAGGGTTTTGTTTTTGTTTGCCTGTTCAATACTAATTTTAAAAACAAAGATGTTTACCAATTTGGTTGCTTTTAAGTGCTTATACAGCAAAATTAAGCCCTCATCTTGTAGTTATCTCAGAGTCCTGTACGTTGCCAACCCTCCAGGATTGTCCTGGAGTCTCCAGGAATTAAAGATTACTCTTAAATGAAAGATTATGTCATGTGATGAAACCTCCAGGAATATGTCCAACCAAAATTGGAAACCCTATCCGGGGTGCTGTGTCTGTAGTACAGCAAATTTCAAAGATGCATCTACCAGCTTTGGCAAGTTTCATTTTGAAACTTACACAATGAAGAGAATAGAGTAGCAAAATGAACCTTACCAAAGATGGTAAATTTCACTTTGAAGTCTTCTCTTCTTCACATAGAGCATATGACTGAGGGACAACTATGGAGAGGATTAAGAACAGGAAAAAAGATGAAAGAGGCAAAGAAGAAGTTGGGTGAAGAGGAGTGAAAAAAAAAAAGCAAAGAAGAGCTGGAATGGGGACTGGATGGGGAAAGAAAGAAGAGAAACTGAGGATGAAAGAAGCAGAGGGGAAAGAAAAGTGAGGGCAAAGGCAACAGCACTGTAAACAACCAGTTCATTCCTCTCTCTTGATCATCATTTCTCCATAAAAGATATGGCCAGAGCTGGAAGATTAGCACAGATCAAAGAAGAGCTCCTTGCTCACCTTAACACATTGCTAGTATTCCTCTGATTGGCTCCCTGAGCTAGCTGTGTCTTTTAGGCAGGGTACACAGAGTGGATGATTCTTTCTGTCTACAAATGTGTTTGAGCTACCTTCTGAAGTGCCTATCATTCTGGTTATCTAAGTGTTGTAAATGAAATATCTGGTGGGACCGGAGGGAAGCGAAGGCAACAGCCTACTTATGTGAATAGTCACATCATCAACATCCTCAAGATGAGACTCATGGGCTAACCTAAATGTTTAAATCCCCTGACACACATTTTAGAAATGGAACCCTATATACTATGTTTTGCTTCCTGAGCGTAATTTTCAAAAGGACTCATTCCTCCTGTAATGTTTTCACCCCTCCCTCTTCATTTTAACATAAAAGTTAAAAGAAAAAAGTCTTTCCACCTTGGTCCATATAGTCAGTTAGCATCTTAGCACTTTCAGTTCATTCCACCATGATTAGATTGAAAGACTGACAAAGGAGTCTCTGTATTTCACCATAAAAACACTAAGGAATTTTCTGAGAAGACTTAAATCCTTATTTAATATAAACAGTTCAATGAGTTTAACACCTCTAGATAACTGACTTCAGCAAAACTTCCAACTCCTTCCTCTCCTGTGCCCATATCATTAAGAATGTACTACTTTATTTTGATTGCCAAAACAGGATGTTCCCTTAGCGCCTAGACATCTGATTTCAGTAGGCGTGCACATGTGCATGACCTCACCCACACCCAGGCACACATGCACAGCTTTCCATTTGCTCTAGTAAAGCAGATCCCAAATGTACAGTTCCTGGTTTTCTCTTTTTTTCTAACCAACTGTATAAATCTCATGATAAAAAAGAAAGAAAAAAATAAAAAAAAATAAATCGAAGTTAAAAATTGTGAGAACTGTATTTAATAATGTATCCATTTGGGGTATAATGCACTCAAGGACATCACTTATTATCAGTATTACAAATACCCCAGATATTTTTATTTTTGAAACGTATATGAAAATACTCTTGTGAGTTTCTGAAGGCTATTTTATCCCTTTTCTAACCATTTTAGATTCTTTCCTGATCTGATTGTTTTAAATTCTATAAGCAACAGCAAAACTAGCTAAACAAATGTCAGTCTTAATTATGTTACATTCACTGATGAGACATTAGACTTCGAATATAATGGACTCAGTGTGATATTATGATTGTATCAAACACTGGGATATATGGCAATATAGTGTTTATTTAGAGCCACATTTCTGGATTCTGTTTCAAGTCCAATGTTTTAATAAAGCCTCCATAACGCTACACAATTGTTATTTATGGTTTACCTGCCACAAACCTATATTTGCATGTGCAAATACATATTGCAAATCTGGTCATTTGCATGTGCAAAGTTAGATGTACATAATTACCTAATTTGTGCTCACAAAAGTGGTTTTTCACACCCAGACAGATACAGCTGACAATTGTGTGGGCTTTTAGAGACCATCTGAAAATCTCAACATTTGCCAGATACTTGAATTATAGGAACACAGGAATAACTACATAATCTCAAACTAATAGTTCATCTAGTCCAATATCTTGTCACTGACAGTATCCAGCACTTCAAAGGAAGGTCAAGCTATCCCATAATTGACAGTTATGAAATAACCTGCCCATATGGGACATTTCTTCCTCACACCACAGAGGTTGACTTTTGCCCTGAAGCATGAGGTTTATTCTCTCATTTTTTTAATCTGATCTAATTTAACTGTGGCTTTTCTATTTCTCCATATAAATGTTTAAAACCTTTTTTTAAAAAACTTGCTAAGATCGTGGACTCAGTGATATCATGTGACAGCGAATTCTTCAAGTGAATTAATTGTTGGGTAAAAATGTCTTTCCTTGTATCAGATTTAAATTTATTGTCCTTTAGTTTTGTTGACTTGTTCCATGGGAATGTGATGATTTCAACAACCTTCTGAGGAAAAATCAAGCAGGTTTCCTGGGGAACCCTGTGAGCCAGGAAGGTTTCTGAGTGTGCTTTCCTGCCAGCTTGTCTGCCCAGTTCCCCAGCAGCCTGCCAGGCAGTTCCCCCTCCAAGCTGCCAGGCTCCCAGGCCTGTCCAGCTCCCCATCTAATGGTCTGTCAGGGCTCCAGACAGCTCGGCGAGCCTTGGAAATGCTTTGAAAAGGTCAAAATGAAATGTGACATTTCAACTTTTTTCTAAACAAAAGTTTGGTATTCCCATTCCCTTTGTAAATTTGTAAATTTTATTTTTTTGGCCCAATTCAGGATGCTTGGAAATATTGGAATTTCCTGTGGAATGGGAATTCCAGGTTCTGGCCAGCTCTAGTGAGCAATAGGTTTTGAAGAAATGACTAGTTCATTTCCATGAAATCAATCTTTAGAAGCCACCAAAAGATAATTCATATAACAAGGAAAAAGAATTGAAATATCAATTAACAAGTGTTTGTTTTTTAACTTTGTCTCAAGATCTGCTTACCCCAAACCCTTTCATTTAGCCTTTGTTCTGTTTTCTCTGATAGCAGAGGCTGCATGAAGACTATTACCTTTATCATGCCTGTCAAAAAAATTATGAAGATCCCAATTATGGGATCTATGGGGAATACTATGCAGTTGTGCCTAGAATGATGCTTTCGCAGTCTTTGTTTTGGGGATCTTGAGACTCTTGAGATTTACTTAATAATATTATGCTGCATATACTGCTCTTCACACAACTGCCAAAAGCCATTGCATGGAACAAAAACTCAAACTGACAATTCAGGGGATCATATGTCATGTAAAATTGACCTATTTTATATGTGAGAGAGGTTAATGGATGTTCTGAACTGTAAACCAAATGGTAGCAGGTGTCTACAGCTTTCAAAGATTATATTGTCCTTCATTGCGGAATAGTGCTAATCAGGATATTATTAATTATTATTATCTTATTGTACCATCACCTAAGTGCCTCACCCAGGTCAGTGCCCAATGTTGCTTGGTGCTACACAAACATATAGTAAATTACAGGCCCTGACCCAAACAGCTTACAGTCTAAATGACAGGACAAGATGAATTAGACAAACAAGTGAGCAGGGGAAAGACAGATGAAGTAACAGTGTAACAGGATGATTAGTGCAGAGTAGCTGTGTGCATAACTCATAGATGTAACTGGTACCAGCAATGACAGCTCGCCACCTCCCTTGCAAAAGCCAAGGGAGGACAGGATTTCAAGAAGAAGAGTATGGCCAACAGTGTTGACAGATGCTGATGGGTCAAGATGTATGAGGATGAAATAGAGGCCCTGATGTCCGGCCACGAGGAGATCATTACAGATTTTGGAGAGAGTGGTAGATTAAAGGGGTGGATGCCATATTGGAGAGGAGCAAGAATGGTGTTGCAGGGAACAATACTGGTGCTTGTGGGTGGCATGCTCAATGGGTGTGGAAGAAAAGAGGAGATGGGAGTTTTACAGGAAAGTCGGGTCAAGGCTTCTTTTCTTTGCTCAGGAAGGAACCTGAGAAAAGTAAGATGCTGAAGACCGAGGTGAGTATGAGTGTGACGGAGGTCAGAAGACAGGAAGGAACAGGATTACTGGAGTAAGTGAAAGTGCTAAGGAAGGAATGCAGGGGAGAGACGTAGTGTTTGGTGGCAGTGGAAAAGGCACGGTGAGCAGGGAGATAGGGAGAATGAGGGGCAAAGAGGAGGTTGCTCAAGATTTTAACAACTTTTTCTTTAAAGAAATCACCAAGATCCTGCACAGAGGGAGAAGAGGGAGCAGACAAGAGGGAGGGATATTAATTTGATTAATATCTTCTGCCATTTACCAAGATACATAAAATAAATAGCTATACAATTAAAGACGTGGGATAGATTCAATCAATAGAGTTGGTCAACATTTCTCAAATTTCAAAATTTGAAGAACATTTTTAATTTAAAAAAAATAGGGAAAATAGGAAGAAATTGTTTCCCCATTTTTCTTCAGTAAGCTCTTTAACTGAAAGCATGGAAATCTGTGAGGCTAACTTGCCTTTGTGTTTATTTATCAGGTGTCTTATGTTGAGCACATATTATTAATTTTGTTCATTCCAAAATGAACTGATCTGAATCTTAAGTCACAAGATAACTGCCTGGAAGTGTAACGGGAACGCAGGGTCCCTTTACTCCTGTGCAACTAGACTAAAGGGTTGTAGAGGTCATGCAAGAGAGTAAATGTGTGGGTCTCACTCCCACTTACACTCTCACATACCTACACAGTCCAGGGCAGAATCTACAAATGCCAACGGAGTAGAACAGGTTTACAGAACAAGCTCTGGCTCAGGATATGTATCCAACACTGTGTTTTATGATGTTACCTTAAGTTTGTACACAATATATTTAAATATTGTCAAACCTTTGAAAATAATAAATTTCTCTTAGCTAATCCAAAGACATGCTGACATGTTCAGTCCATTCCCAAGACTTCTGTTTTGACAGTTCACTCAGGTGAATGATTAGCGTTTTTAAGCAGGGTCTGAACTTCCCATAATAGGGCTACAATACCCGAAAAATACCTCAGCTGCACAATATGAGGGTCGAGACTGATAAATCCACCAAAGCTCTTAGTTTGTATTTCTCATGGGGAATACCTTAAATGTCTCCATAGCATCCCACAAAAGAAACAGGACTGAAAGAATTGACTTCTAGTCTCAGCTGTAACTACTGCCATGACGCTTAACAACATGTTCCAATTTCTGCAGGCGTGTTGGTTCAGCAAAAGTGTTAATTAATATGTCATTAGGGTAACAGATCACATTGTCTAGCCCTGGTAACAAAAAGTTCATGATCCTCTGTAAAATAGGCCACAAAGAAAGCAATTACACTGACAAAAGCCTGTATGCATACTGTTATAAAGTAAGCCTTTGAATAAGGCTCTAATACTATTTGCTGGCATACTCTACTTCAGTGAATTTAACGCCTTGTACACATTAAGTCTCAGAATATGACATTGATCCATATCTAAGCAAAGGGTTTACAACAACTCTATGACTAAATAATAAAAGGGGCTTTTTAAAAAGAAAGAACAAGTTCACTGTATTATTTTTTTTAAGAGAGCTGTAACGGCCCAAACAGGTTTATGAAAATAATGTAGAGTTGAATAAAGAGATACTAAGAGGCCCATCAGTGGGGCAGGTAATTTACTACCTGTGCCCCTTCTAAAAATAATGGTTAATAATGGGTTTTGAGCCAGGTCCAAGAAATGCAGTACTACAACTGTAAAAAAGACACAGCAGCATTGCAAACACTGTTTTATGTTATTTCTTGAATCATACTACTAGAATCATAGAATATCAGGATTGGAAGGGACCTCAGGAGGTCATGTAGTTCAACCCGCCCTGCTCAAAGCAGGATCAATCCCTAACTAAATCATCCATTCCTTCCTGTAAGTAGCACTTCCGTACCACATCCCATCTTACCTTGTCAGCATATCAATGTGCTGAAACTATTTGTATCATTATTACTGGGTAATTTGAATTTGGACTTTCAACGGATGCCTTGTCAACATTACTATCTTTCCCAACCTGTTAACTAAATCCCTCATGATGCTATTTGGTTTTGGTTCATTACTTAGGGAAGAGCTGTGTACATCACCAAACTAATATCATGCGAGGCCTGACTAGGTCATGTTGATAGCAGTGTCAGCAGAGAGCCCAAAGCCTGAATAGGTATGGAAGCTATACTTCTGCCTCTCTGGAAATGGTTCCATTTGGATCACAGGTGTGGGAAATACAGGAAAGTTTGTTCTTCAACCAACCATGCTGTACCATGTTTTCGGGATATACACAGTTTCTAAGGTCTATCCAACACCTTTCATAGACACCAAATTAACTTAACAACTTAGAAAAATATTCAGTCCATATTGGTTGCAAATGTGAACTTTTTTTCTTTCTTTTCCATTATTTCTTCATAACATTCATTTGTTATAAAATAAAGTCTCCAATTTTCTTAAAACATAGTATTTTACAAAGTGAGCAATTAAAACAATGTCCTTATTGTCTCCCTTTTGATGTAACACAACTATGAAATCTTTAGACAAAACACCTAACACACTTAAATGGTGCAATCCTCTAACCCTTATTCATATGCATAATCCTTTCTCATGTGATTTGTCCCATGGACGACAGTGAAATCATATAAGAATTGCAGAATCAGGCCCCAAATTCTACGTGTGTATGACTGGGATCAGCTCCTATTAAAATCTTTCAGTGACCTGATACTTAAGAAAGCCGTTGAGTCATAAGGTTTGCAGTACATCCTGGGCTTCCCACCAACCCAGAAGAGCAATGCAAGTTTGTGAATTATATCTCTTCTAACCATCTTTGTAAACATGTTCTGATGCATAAGGATAGAATACCAATCCATATGCAGGATAGGATTTATAGTTACAGTCTTCATATACCTGCATTCTCCTTTCAACATTAGGTGAACAGATTATGAAAACCAATCATGCTATTCAACTGCAAGAATAGCCTGTTCAGCCTTCAGTTTCTTTATATTAGTTGCCTGACTATTTATATTGCCTAGACGTGAAATATATTTGCAGATGCCATGAGCTCTGCTATTTCTCATTCCAAAGGAGCAAGCTACCTTGAATTCTATACTATTATTTATGGTAAATTGGTTTAGTTTTGCCATTTCAACCTAAATGTATTTGTATCTTCATTTTCCCCCCAGTTGGAAAGGTAAATTAATAAAATTTGAAAGCTGTAAGTATATTGTTCACTTAGCTCTTAATTCTGCCACCTTTACTCCTATTGGTGAATACTGTATTAGGTAAGTATGCATTTGAAGTCATTCTGAAGACTCAGCGTGAACAAAGGAAACAGGTTCTGCTCCTTTAGTTTAGGAACTATTAGGAAATATAAAAAACTTTATAACAGTTGTTTGCAGTGTTGTTAGCCTTGTGGGTCTCAGGATATGAGCGAGACAAGGTGGGTAAAGTAATATCTTTTACTGGACCAACTTATGTTGGTAGAAGAGACAGACTTTCAAGCTTCAACTGCGAAGCTCGAAAGCTTGTCTTTTTCACCAACAGAAGATAGTCTAATAAAAGATATTGCCTCACATTTCTTGTCTCTCACAAACTTTATAAAGCAGCATTGCCAAATGTTTAGAACATGGAACAGGGAGTTAAGAGACATGCGTCCTACCTCTCTGAGCTTTGGTTTTCCATTTGTAAAACTGGGGTAATGATATTTGCAAAGTGTTCTGAACTCTTCAGATAAAAATGACAATGTCAGAACAAAGTGTTACTTTTATTTGATAATATATTTTATTATTATTATTTAAACAAAGAGTGGTAAATAGTATCACTTTAAACAACCCATACCAAATAATCTGTGTAACATCATGCTCCAAAAATTGCATACAGCTTGCAAAAAGTCCTAAGGTTCTCTGATGTATGGAACACATCATTCTGGGCCTTGGAAAAGATATACATAGATAATAGATGATTTTACAAGACATGCAAAATTCCCATTGACTTCAATGAGAGCAGGTGTGGGTCTTAAGAGACTGGCAGAGATCAGCTACCATACGTGATCATCCACAAATACAATTTACCTAACCAATCTTGACACTAGCCAGAAACCATCAACTCCTTGTTCTTTTGTGCTCATTAAAGGCAACTAATATTGCCCTTAAACTTAATATAGTCCGATCATTAGCCTGAGTGCCAAGCTGAAACACATAAATTCAAGCTATCAGGTAGTTTATCACACTGAAGTATGCACAGCGGCATCTTTTATCATGCACCAACTATCCTATGAATGAAAACAGTGTAACATTAGTTTAAAAAAAAGCACCACAAGAGCTATTTTTAAAATAAGCAACAGATTAATTTGAACTTTTTAAAAGGTGTGCTGCAGTGTTTGCTTTGGAAAGCAAGTGTCCCTGGCTTCGAGAGAGCACCTTTCTGAGTAGATTTTTATCATACTGCGTCTTCCACAGCAGTAGTGAATTTCATTTCATATGCTTCTTTGGAAACTCATTATGCTACCATTCTTCAATCATTTCTCATCTGTCAGTGCTAATGTATGCAAATACCCCAACAGAGTAATAGTCTGACAGAGTACAATTTGAAAATGAAGTGACGTTCAACAGGAGAGAAGGCAAAACCATTGGGAAGCAAATTTCTAATAAACCTTACCTCTCCTCCGCTGTCGCAAGCTTGACAGACTGCAAATATTGCAATAGTGCTTTCTGCTATGCTACTTTCACATTGTCCTTAATGCTACTTTAGTATAATCACAGGGAAGACATTATTGTTTGACTTTCAAACTCATTTGGAAACTTTCAAAAGCTTCCCCACATTAATATTCTCTGACGAAATAAACCTGAACCAGCTTTCACTTACAGCACTTGCACAGGGAAACAAAAACAAAACAAAAAAAATCAAGCAAAAAGAAAAGAAATGCCATCATTCATATTCAGGGCAAAGAATAAGATTGAGGGAAAATCTAAATGTTAATCGTGTATCACTTCAGCTGCATGGTCAACATCTTGACATACAATGTGGAATAACACAAATCTAGAGGAAAAAACAGCGTGAGATCAGACTCAGGCTCACTATAATTCAAAGAATGAGTATCTGATCAGGAAGTCTCTCAGATAGAAAGCAACTAAAGGACACAATATGAAGGAACTAACTCCACTCTTGCCTGTAAGGGGATATTACTGCTTGCCTACCTCACATTGGTGTTGTGAAAGCCATTTTGCAAGGTGATGAGCTCCCTAAACATCCTTTGATGTTAATGGTAGCCAAAGACACTCAGCACCTTACGCTCAGACTATTTGTGAGATTCTTTGTGGTCCTTGGTTGGAAAGCAGTCTATAAATGCCAATTGGTATTATTAACAATGTTAGTTTTATACGTGGATCAGGGATTAGTAAACTGATTTGTAACACATTTTAAGAGAATAATGAGCTACTAAAAGGCACATTTTGACAACCAACCTCCAAATTTTGGGAGCCCATATAACATAAGTGCAAAATCTATGTGGAATACTAAACCTATGAGACAATATTTTTTGATTATCATAGTTAGCTCACTCTTTTCCTCTGTGTCAGTTTTGCTTGTCTTTGTGGTTCCTCTTATGTCTGTAGCTGCCTCGCTCCATTCTCTTTTTATTGTGTATTACTCTTCCTTTTTTTTGGTGCTTGACTCTTCCCTCTTTTAGGCTCAGTTTTCATATAGGCTTCCATTTTTCTCACTGTCACTCACGCTCTTCTCCGGGTCCCTCCCTCCCTCCTCCCCGTCATTGCCAATGTCCTAATGGATGAACACATGAAGGCATACGCGTTCTGGAATGAACAAATGCTAGTCCATGTGACCAGAAAGGGTGACAGGGTTACCCAGAATTGATCACTTTTGCCAGTCTTACATTTGCCAGACAACTAGTGCTAACCAATGCTGAGAATAAGTAGTGCATGAAGACACTGGCTGTGATTAAATAGTTCTCTGTCTGTCAAACTGAACCTATATTGAAGAAAGAAGAAGAAGGCGGCAGACAAAACACATGAAGAAAAATGAAAAGTTGGCTACAAAATTATAGGGAATCCAAAGTTTAAAAAGATAAGTATTCTATCATAATTTTTCATCAGGGCAACAACATTGACTTTAAGGAAGAAGCAGCAGAATATGTTTTTGGAACACTGTTATCTCCCTGTCTCTCTCTCCCACCAAAATACCCAACACAACTTTACCTCATCTTTTCATTCCTTTTTTCCTTCCCATCTACATATTTGTGTCCCTCATCACCTAGTACCTGAGCAACTATAATTTCCATGTTTGTCTCTTGCATTCTATTTTTCTTTTTAGTGACTCTCCCTTTCTTTTCTTTCAGTCTTGGTCTCTTTGCTCTTTTATACTCGTTTTGACACTGTTATACCTTAGGATGCCTAGAGACTCTCAATTTCCTAGCACAGACCTAGCTTTCAGAGCACAGGCCCACTGTGCCAACATTTCTTTTTCTTGTCATGATGTTAAAGGGTTATCAATGTTACTCCCACAGTACACCTTTTTCTCATGCTGGCTCACTGAAGTTCCAAAAATCTGCCTAGCCTCACCGGTGTCTGACATGTAAATTGCCAATCAACGTGAAGGAAAGAAGCAGCACAGCAGGAGTACACTTCAAAAAGTTTTGAAGTTCTTATAATCTTCCAAGGAGAATCAGGGAAACCTCTATTTCTCTCCCAACCTTTTCACAGATGCATAAATCAGAAGATAAAGGGCCAAATTTGCTTTACTTATTCATGTGCATAAGTAAGATAAGCAGGATTAGGTCTATAGTTAGTATGTGCTACATAGCTGTTTCAAACAATCTTTCTTTATGTGAAGAGCAAAATAAAAATTGTCTTGAAATTGTCAGAAGTGGATTGACACTTTTCAGTGAAGACTGTCATTAGTTTCACAGCAGGGCTAATTTTTAAATTTACTGTTCCACCTCATATATAAAAGAAAACATCCTAGTGGGATAATAACTTCTAGCAACCAATTCATTGCATATAGTTGCTGTTTTTGCAGGTACACTCTCTATAAGGTGACTATAAAATAAGAAAATAATAGCCCTCAGATGTACAAATTATCTGAGTTTGCAAGAAAACACTGATGTCAGGACTGCCTGCTGGTATGCTTTTCTTCATAATAACTATTTTACAGTAAATAAAATGGCAGCAAATGGTCAAGTTGTCAGAATTTATAGCCTCAGCTTTATATGATCACTTCTAGATGTGGGTATTCTGAAGTCATTTCTGTAGCAAACTTGTTCGTAATTTAACTCAAAGAAAGGTAAGTAACAATAATAAACATTATTCCACTAGATAGCTTAATGATACTACAAAGGGAAAAACATTTCTGTGTCAACAGTGTTTGCAGTTTTCATAAAGCCATCTCTCATATATTATAATTTTATTAATTTAATAGCAACATGTGTAAATAGCAGCATGTATATAAATACATACACACAGTTTTAAAAATTACCTATTTTTGGTCAAATACAGCCTCTTGTAAGCAAGTGGTTTTTCCCAACCCACTTTTAAGTTTGTTCCACACAAATTGTTTAAGGCTCAATGTAGTCAATTGATCTTAAGCAGTCAAAGACACAGTTATTGGTTCAGCTTGTATTAAGATCGCAATTCTGACTACCATTCCATTGCTCTAAATACACACTATGTGAATACCCAATCAAGCTCTTTTAAAATGCAGGTATTTACAGAATGTTAATCTACTATAAAACTCAATTGATTGTACATTCAAGTGTGTTGATGTAGACATACAATCGCTGTTAGCACATTTTCATTTTGTAGTTATTGGCTGCTCTTCTTACAGTGGATTGTGTAATAAAATCATATGGTGAAGATAGCATCAGCACAGTACATGTGATTTGTTCATCTTTCTATTTTAAACAATGTATAACTTTAGTATTTACACAGGTATAAAAGCCAAATATTGATTAGTTTAAGATGTTTTTGCTATTTTCCTCCCTCTTAAAATTAAAAGTTGACAGTTTTGAAAAGTGAAACATTGCATATTAAGGATCATTGAAGTGAAACAGCCAAGATATAGAGAAACCTAGTATTCATTGGTTTTAAACTATATTACACAGAGATATTTAGCAAGTTCCCAGTAGTGTGGACTGTACAGGAATCATATCAGGAAATTACAATTTTGTCCAGACTTTCCAAAATAATACATCTTTGGGTTGAGCCTAAGCATAGGAAATTTCATACCTTGAAAGAATTACTCTGAGAAAATTAAGAACAACTAAGAAAAAAGTATATGGGGGTGTTGAGTGAGTATTTCAAACAAAAACAACAAGGAGTCCGGTGGCACCTTAAAGACTAACAGATTTATTTGAGCATAAGCTTTCGTGGGTAAAAACTTCACTTCTTCAGATGCATGGAGTGAAAGATGCAGACATAAATATACTGACACCTGAAGAGAAGGGAGTTACCTCACAAGTGGAGAACCAGTGTTGACAGGGACAATTCGATCAGGGTGGATGCAGTCCACTCCCAACAATAGATGAGGAGGTGTCAATTCCAAGAGAGGAAATCTGCTTCTGTAATGAGCCAGCCACTCCCAGGCCCTATTCAAGCCCAAATTAATGGTGTTAAATTTGCAAGTGAATT
This sequence comes from Lepidochelys olivacea, assembly GCF_965140295.1. Lineage (NCBI taxonomy): Eukaryota > Metazoa > Chordata > Testudines > Cheloniidae > Lepidochelys > Lepidochelys olivacea. The sequence continues at coordinate 49,013,877 of NC_140421.1, read as the reverse complement.
TTAGTTCTGCTGTTTGTCTCTGAAGTCTGTTTCTGAAGTTTTTTTGTTCAAGTATAGCTACTTTCAAATCTGTTATAGAATGCCCAGGAAGACTGAAGTGTTCTCCCACTGGCTTTTGTGTGTTGCCATTCCTGATGTCTGATTTGTGTCAATTTATTCTTTTACGTAGGGACTGTCTGGTTTAGCCAATGTACATGGCAGAGGGGCATTGCTGGCACATGATGGCATATATAACATTAGTAGACATGCAGGTGAATGAGCTTCTGATGGTGTGGCTGATGTGGTTGGGTCCTCTGATGGTGTCACTAGAGTAGATATGGGGACAGAGTAGGCAACGAGGTTTGCCACAGGGATTGGTTCCTGGGTTAGTGTTTCTGTGGTATGGTGTGTAGTTGCTGGTGAGTATTTGCTTCAGGTTGGGGAGCTGTCTGTAAGTGAGGTCTGGCCTGTCTCCCAAGGTCTGTGAGAGTGAAGGATTGTTTTCCAGGATTGGTTGTAGATCATTGATAATGTGCTGGAGAGGTTTTAGCTGTGAGCTGTACGTGATGGCCAGTGGTGTTCTGTTATTTTCCTTGTGGGGCCTGTCCTGTAGTAGGTGATTTCTGGGTACCCGTCTCGCTCTGTCAATCTGTTTCCTCACTTCCCCAGGTGGGTATTGTAGTTTTAAGAATGCTTGATAAAGATCTTGTTGGTGTTTGTCTCTGTCTGAGGATTGGAGCAAATTCGGTTGTATCTCAGGGCTTGCCTGTAGACAATGGATCGTGTGATGTGTCCTGGATGGAAGCTGGAGGCATGTAGGTAAGCATAGCGGTCAGTAGGTTTCTGGTATAGGGTGGTGTTTATGTGACCATCACTTATTTATACTGTAGTGTCCAGGAAGTGGAAGTGTGGACTGGTCCAGGCTGAGGTTGATGGTGGGGTGGAAATTGTTGAAATCCTGGTGGAATTCTTCAAGGGTCTCCTTCCCGTGGATCCATATAATGAAGATGTCATTAATGTAGCGCAAGTAGAGGAGCGGCTCTGGGGGATGAGAGCTGAGGAAGCGTTGCTCTAAGTCAGCCGTAAAGATGTTGGCGTACTGTGGGGTCATGCGGGTACTCATAGCAGTGTCACTGACTTGAGGGTATAAATTGTCCCCAAATCTGCAATGGTTGTGGATGAGGACAAAGTCACAAAGCTCAGCCACCAGGTGTACCGTGGCCTCATCAGGGATACTGTTCTTGACAGCTTGTAGTCCATCCTCATGTGGAATATTGGTATAAAGAGCTTGTACATCCATGGTGGCCAAGATGGTGTTTTCAGGAAGATCACCAGTGCATTTGTAGTTTCCTCAGAAAGTCGGTGGTGTCTTGAAGATAGCTAGGAGTGTTGGTAGCGTAGGGTCTGAGGAGAGAGTCCAAATAGCCAGATAATCCTGCTGTAAGAGTGCCAATACCTGAGATGATGGGGCATCCAGGGTTTCCAGGTTTATGGATCTTGGGTAGCAGATAGAATACCCCTGGTCGGGTATTTCAAACCGTTTTTAACTACAGTCCTTAGCTAGTCCCCCTGAAACCCAGAAATGCAGATACTTAGGGTCAGATCCTCAACTTGTATAAATTGTTATAGCTCTCTGAAGTCAATGCAGTGTGACAATTTATACTAACTGAGGATCTGATCTTGCCCAAATCGGATTTCAGTTATTTGTTAATGAGATAATAAAATGTTGAATGTGTTTATAACCAAAACAAAAATTCAACCGGTCATGCACTTACCCCCATTGACTTCAATGTGAGCAGGACTGAACCCCTAAGGTACTTGTTTCAAAGTTTCTCTGAGTGACATTTAATAGTGCTCCTCACTAAAATAGATCTATATAAAACATCAAAGGACATCAAAAATCAAATAGATCTATATAAAACATCAAAAATTGTGACAAAGCTTATTTGGCTCTAAAACACTGAAAGTTTGATTTATTAATAAGTCTTGTCATTTCCCATGTAGTTTATTTTGAAAAGGATTATTGAACATACTATAGTTGAGAATGATAAGCTTTTAACAGTCTTTAACACACATTGATTCTATACAAGTACTGATGCTTTAGTGGACCCAAAAACTCTGTCTCCCACTACTATCATGGACAAGGAGAGAGAAAACTTGTCAGTCACTGGTGGGTAGCCAGTACCTCACAATCATCATGCAAGCTACTGCTGACAAACCCAAAGGTCAAAAAGCAAAGTGATGTGATGAATATGAACAATTAGGTTCCCCAAATCTAGAATAACCTAGCATTGCCCCTGTGGGATTTCCCATGGGAAAGTCCTACATGATTTAACAAGGATCAAACCAGCAGAGTTCTATATAATTTACAAGGATATCATTCTCTTTCTATAGAATGTTATGGATTGTGTTTCAAATTCTTGAAAAAGAATATATGTTTCCAATAAATCCACTGTCGAAGAAGCTACTTGCCAGTCCTCTTCCCCACCCCATAGCTCTTCCAGGTGTTGCTAGAAGCTTTATTCCCCCAGCTGGAATATTTTGGAAGAGGAAGCATGCTTGCTCATCTCATGTACATCCTAATGGATTACCAGCTGTCATCTCTCTCTCTCACACACACACACTCAGATTAACATGGTGATACTTAGGAAACATAACAGATCCTGAGGCTTTGGACTGGCACTTGAATCCTGTGGAAATCCAGAAGCAGTCACACTATCACAGGGTTCAGAGTAGCAGCCGTGTTAGTCTGTATTCGCAAAAAGAAAAGGAGTACTTGTGGCACCTTAGAGACTAACAAATTTATTTGAGCATAAGCTTTCATGAGATACAGCTCAAGCTCACTTAGTGAGCTGTAGCTCACGAAAGCTTATGCTCAAATAAATTTGTTAGTCTCTAAGGTGCCACAAGTACTCCTTTTCTTATCACAGGGTGTGCATGTCTGTAAGAAAGAAGGTGATAGGGACCTAAAAGGCAGACTGCCATGAAGACAATGCCAGGATAATTGATGATAGTCACGTTCTGCAAGTGCCTACCTTAGCACATGTTTTGAGGATTCCCAAAATTGGCTTAATTTCTGTATCAATGTTTGGCTTCGTTGTCCTGAAAACACTGAATGTTTCCTGTGTTTCTAAGAGAGCTAAAGATGTCACATTGTTTCTGTTTACATTTTCTTACAACTTGTGCCTTTAGTGAGCACTATAAGCACAAAATAAGGGAAACCATGAAAATGGTATGTTCTCTCAAGATTTCTGGCCCAGATCAAACAGGAAACATGGAGATCTCATGAGACAGCCTGTTTGCATGAGATTTCCAGCCCAGTCTCAAGATCAAAGAAATATGGGTGCATTCAGGTAATTTTCAGAGGAACAACAAAACCCACAGACACAAATCACAACCAATCTGCCAATATTGTGTGAGGTCCACCCATTGTGGAGAACACACACTGTACTTTTCTAATATGTCTTTCTCCACAGATACACAGCATAATAACTGAACTTGGATTTGATAACTCAAGTTTCTGGTCTTTGTGCCCTTAATAGGAACAAACAACTCTGTTGCAGATGCTTTCATTTAACATTTGAAAATGTCCTGTGGGATGAGAAGATTTAATTTCCTGGTCATCTGTCATTTTAATAATGTGCTTGTTGTATTGCAGAACATTATCTGTCCCTCCAGCCCAGGTCCTGGAAGACATATTCAACTAAAATGAGAATTCAGTTACTACACTGTTGCTACCACTTTTAAAAAGCAGAAAAATAATATATGCTGTTAGAATATATTATTCTTCATCTTGCGAAAAATGAAATAAGATTTTACTGTCATTGATTTAAATCAATGATTTTTAAATCAACGTTATATCCGGATAAACTTTGTTTCCATAATTCTGCACATCATCCAATCTATAATGGCCTATTTATCGTTAATCTAATGTTCAACGTGCTGTGCATTTCTTTTATGTACTATCAATGTGGGGTGATCCTACTGTGACATAATACTTAGTGCTCAGAGAGAATTCATGTAAATATTTGATTGAGGCAGCATAATCAATTTGGTTAAGAGGTCAGTAGGCAAATTTCCAGAAGTCCTAAGCTTGTGCAGTGCCCATTGCCTTCAATGGGATTTATGGCTCCTCAACAGCTCTGAAAATGCCGCTATAAATGGACAATGTTAACTTATTTACAATCTACATTAAATGTGGGATTTTTAAAAAGCTCTGACCTTTGGCCTCTTGTTTCTCCCACCACAGTCAGTGGAAGTTCAAACATAACCATTTCAGTGTGAGAAAATCCCATCCTAAGGGTCAAATACAAGTCAGTGCAGAATTTGCTATCCACATTCCCTAAAGAAATAAAAATGAAATTGGTTGTAGAAGGAAAAAAAATCTTTATGCATCTAGAAGATACCATTCAGACTTTACTGTGCTGTGTGGTAAGCCAACCTAAGTTACTCAGCCAGAAAGATCCATGATACCTTTGCTTTTTTCTAAAGAACAAAATCATGAAGATAAGTGGGACAGCATTAATTTATGAGGACTTGTAGCTGTGATATATCTATAGCTTCAGTCAAGGGTTAAGGTAAGTGAAAGTGGGGAGGAAGTAAGCATGTAAAGAAGTGCAAATCCCTCCTCCTCTGCTAAAAGCAAGGAGAGCTTCCTGTCCTCTCCCTGACTTCTGTAAGTAGTGCTCCCCAACATCTCGTTCTCTTTTTTGGCTGGTTCAATGAGACCTTCCCTTCATTTTTCAATCTACTTTGACCACTGACTTCAACTGTAATAAATAGCTTCCATCTTAGGATCTTAGATAAATATACATTGGTTTCTCTTCACAATATGTTCTATTTTGATATATTCTACTACTCCTAGTGGAATTCCTCATTATAAAGAATGGGAATATCACTGGAATCCATAGACGCTTTCAAAACAGTAAACATTGTTAACTGTCCCCTACTGTAATTGAAACATTTTCTCCATTACTATGATCTGTCCATTCAGATTCATTTTCACTTATAAATACTCTTGGGTGTGCCAACTATTCCTTTCTACAACTTTTGTTTCCTATGGTGCAGCTGAGAAAAACATAGTTGATGAAATATTAAATAAAAAAATGAAAATATGCGGCTGTTTTTTCTTTGGTGTATAAAGTATATGGTGTGAGAAAGATAGACCTGCATATAAAAATGGTACCCCAGGATTGTGATTTTAGGAGAAGACACCTTTTTACTCTGAGTTAGAGTTTAACCTTACTCCCAGATACTGTGTGTCAAAATAATGGTGTTCAAAGTTGAGCTGCTGAGTGCCAAATATAAAGGGGAAGTTATAAGCATGTTTGTAAAACATGATCTGTCCCTTTTGAGTGAATGTATGACTGGTGCATTTCTATGATGTCAGTTACAACTTGAGTGGTTTAGCTTCTCTAAAGATGTCAGGGTTCCAAACCTCAGGACTCCCTGGAGTAAACAAGAGGCAACTCTGAGACCCCACTTAGTGGCAATCCATAGAACTGTCTTTATAGTCCTCTCACCACTGGTGCCTAAATTGGAATGCTATTGGTTTTTGAGGGAAAGTTGACTTATGTATTGAGCATTTATTTTGATCAGCAATGTGGGTTCCAGAATCTCTGGGAACCTGCTGTTGTGGTTATGAGCCAGGCAACCTTAATCCTGACCAGTTCCACACAATGTATAGAGAGAACATCCAGGATGTTGTGGAATGCCATAAAGGTTTTATCACCCTAGATGTGGGATAGGCACAATTGGCAGAGCCACCTGGGAGTTACGTAAACTATACCAAAATAAATATTTGTAAAACTTTGCTAACCAGAAGACACCATTGCATAGTCTGTGTCTGCAACATATACTAGACTGTTTTTGAAAACATCAGCTCAGTCTGTTTTATAACTCTCCAGCTGTACATCCCCTTCATTTGCACAGCCATGTGTGGTCTGGCCTAAAAGAAAATATAAGCCTATCCAAACACTAAGGGTAAAATTCACCTCTCTCCACATGAAGACCAAATATTCATGGTGTGTTCAGGAAAACTGAATTCACCACTTCTCCCTATCAGGCACACTTTAGCTCATCCTTATCACCAATGACACTTCAGCTATGTGGAGATCGCAGCCAGTGAATCAACAGAGCCACCTGCAGTGGATTCCTCCATGATAGTCTGAAACCTTTGATAAGTCAGTTTACAGCCCACCTCCATGACACACAAGGGATACGGAGGCTCCCTATTGTGTGACTGACTTTTCCACACCAGCATATACCCAGTTTCAATTGATGTTGATGGCCTTGCATTAGCTCTCTACACCGGTTCAATTTCATCCTAAAGGGATACATCATTTAAACTCTCATGGCAATGCCTTAGATTTGTTTAAAGTTCTGCTCTGTACAGATGACATTAATAGTCTTTGCTAGCTTGGCTAGAATCAGTGCCATGATTCTCAATCAGGCATACATCATTTTAAGGACAGTAGATGCCTTTCCTGTTCTGCCTAACAGCCCATGAAGAAGCTATTCTGAAGGAGACTTGAAAAGCTTTCTTGATTAAAAATCTTTTTCACATAAGGAATTTCACAAGTACATATCAAGAACTCTGTGACTGAAGTCTCACTACTTCCTGTGATAGCCTTGTTACTAATAATAGAAATTTGCCTTTTATAATTCAGAATGTAATGCCATTACAGAGGTGTTATCTGTGGAAGCCAGTGCACATTTAGCACTTGAGGCCTGCTGTACTTTCCTCTTCACTCTCTTTTCTTGCCTCCCTCTCAACCACCTTTCTTCAGTCTCTTTTACTCCCTGGGGCAGCATAGCCCTACAAAACAGTCTGTTGCTAGCTGCATTTTCCCATATTGTCATGTTACGGGTTGAAAGTTTTTAAGTGCCTCTAGCAAACATCCATGAAACTGAGTCTACGTTGGCCCAGTGGCCTTGGAGCATCTGCAAACCATACAGGTCCTTTGAAATGAAGCTATCATCCATGCAGTGCAGACGACCATGCCAACACAAATTCTGTGCTTGAGAATTGTGATTAGATTTGGTCATTTTGTTTTCTCAAGTATTTTGGTGTCAGAAACTTTGGCTTCCCCCTTGATATTTAGAATACAATGAAGAGAGAGGGTGTGGAAGGTGTTTAACCTTCTCTCATGCCTGCTCAAAAGGCATGTCTGGTAGAGACCCAAACCATGGTATTCAAGATCAGTTTCCTGTTAGCCTACATGTGCTTGAGAACTTGGCCAAAAGTGGTGGGTGCTTTTCCGATGTGACAAAAGAATAGAATGCATAATCTAGCAGGCTATGTGGTTCATGACCTCTCCAGTGATTTTGTAGCTTGTTTTAAATTGAAATGACAGATGACTATTATAGATTCATCTGCCCACTGATGCTTTAATACATCCATGACCATGATATTATATTTGCATATCTTTAGCACCTTTCTTATGTAGATCTAAATACAATCTGCAAACACATAGTTAAGAGGCACAAAATAATAGGAGGTAAATGATATTATATGAGCTATTTAATAATGGGCTCCTCAGTCTAACAGACAAAGTTATAACAAGATCCAATGACTGGAAGTTGAAGCTAGACAAATTCAGACTGGAAATAAGACACAAATGTTTAACAGTGAGAGTAATTAACCACTGGAAAAATTTACCAAGCATTGTGGTGGATTCTCCCTCACTGACAATTTTTAATCAAAACTGGATGGTTTTCTAAAAGGTATGCTCTATCTCAAACAGGAATTAATTCAAGAAATATATCTGCATGAAGAACTGGGTCAATTTAGATCAGGGAAGTATATGGCTCAAAGTGTCTAGAACATGTATAGTTGTAGAACTGTCAATTTTAAGGAAAAATGATGGAGTAACAGATGAGTATGAAGCAGAAAAATCTTCTCTGAGGTTCAGGAGTTCAACCCACTGTGTCATCCACTGCACTTAAAAGTTAGCACTAATTTTCAGTATTAATAAATGTTTCTGAATCTAAAAGAGTGAAGATATGCTGTAAGTTACTTTGAGAATTAATACTGTTGATCTCACTACACTCAGAAGTAATGCTGGCTCATTCTGCTCACTGCAGCTCAATGGGGTTGGTCCTTGTCCATCTGGCTGGAAAAGAGTGGTTTCCCCTTTAAGCCCTCTTCCCCTGCCCCTCCTCTCCCCCACACACCTCACCCCACAACTAGTAGCAGAGGTGGAGGAAAGTGGAATGTTTACCTGTACAGAGCAAATAGGAGCTGGACCAGGTCAGGAGAGGGTGCTGCTCTTCCTCCTTATAGGAAGATTAGAGATATTTATATCCCATATCGCCCTGGTAAAGCCCTCTTTTACCTGGTTTGTGATGACAGCACCCACCCACCCTTTACATTTCCAAAAGGACTCTGCTTCCTCAGGACCCACTGTGGGCAGTATACTAGTTGCCCTTTTTTTTCTGTGGGACTGGAAAGCAATTTATTCCTTACCTTCAGATTGACCAAAGCAGGGTGGGGTTGTTTTTTTTGCCTTCCCCACAGTAGGTCTGGGACCCAGTCAGGTGGAGTAGGTAGGTTAGGTTATAGCGTTGCAATCTGCTATGTAAAATTTGTGGCAGATGTCCAGTGGAGGTACTCAGTAAGGAAGGGATGAAGTTCTCAGATAAAATGGATTTTAAAAGGATTTGAAGTAAAGCTGAGGGAGCTGAGTAAGGTGGGGGGGTGAGACAGTTGGGGCTCCTACATCTGTTACAGTGGGGAGTTGACCCTCCCCCTTTTAGGGAGCTGTGGAAGGGGGGCTTCAGAGATCCTATCACAGGTACAGCATGGGGCCAACCCTCTCCTTGTCTAGCCCCATTTGACTTTATATGAGGAGAGGGCAACAGGGTCCCAGAAATGGGTCAGGGTCGCAGGTTGGAGACTCTGTGGAAATGATTAAGGAATGATAAAGACTTGCACTGCATCAATTTGTTGCCAGGTTCTCCCAGATATTTTAAGTGAATATAGTTGCAACCTAAACCACATTCATTGCCTCCTGTCTTTCTTCCCGCTGATGTATCCACATGTGCCCCAGGGTTCCTTGCTCCTGCCTCGGCCCATCACACATTTCAGCAAAAATTAAAGGTTTCAATCAAAATTGCAAGCAATGTATTACAAATAAGCACTGCAGCACAGTGACACCAAGTTGCCTTAATTTCTTTTAAATTCTTAGGTTAGCATGTGCAAATTATCCTGAATCAACTTAATCTCAGCACAGATTAGACAATTCTCTATACCGTGGCATTCCCCCTAACATTTTGCTGTGAACGTTGTGTCTACTTCATTGTGCAAACCTGGGGTATAAAACACCTAATCATAATCTTACACATTTGTTCTCTCTGTGAGAAGAATCTGCCAATTCTCTGGAGAATATGCTGGATCATTTCCTCTCTCTAAGCTAGTCTCCACTAGGTTCACACTGTCTGGTAGTTCTGTAGAAGAAATTCATACAATGTATTTTTTTCAACCAGAGATCTTATTATTATTTTATAATTTCCTTGCATAGTGTCTACTGGGGATAAATCTAGTTTAAACTACCTCCAGTTCTTGTAGTTTTATCCACTCCAAGGAGATACACAATTCTTGCCTTTCTAACTTATATTTGTAATGCAACATTTGAAAGATTTCTGCTCAGTTTCGTATCAACACAATTTAAAAAATAAAAAGATAGTAGTGGATACTATTTATTCTTCTACAACATGTTGCTGCCCTAAGTTCCTCTTCTCCTCACAAAACCTAGATGCTAGGCACAACAGAGATTATTTCAACATTGCCATCTGTCTCCTTGGCAGGCTTTATACCCAGCAAGTGGCTGTCAGTTTGCTGGTGACTTAGAAGTTCCCTCCAGATGTATTGTACCACAGGCTGCTGATGGGTTGCCTTTTCTTTCTAAACGCTGTCCCCCACCCCAGTCTGGTTTTGATTCTGAATCATCTGAGCATGTTTATCCATTTAAGAATAAACCCGAATGACATATTAAACTACAGAAAACACCAATAAGGGAATAATATGTGCCTGACATAAGCCTGGTATGCGAAAACAAGAACATTTCATCCTCAATTTGTTTTGTTATAATTTGTTATTACAGTGCATCAGGGCAGCATTCAAGCCCCCATTTTGGACACTCTCAGTACAGCTGGTCAAAGGAAGCCAAGCTAAGGTGCTCTGGAGGAGGAGGTGGCGGTGCTGAGGCACCGCAACCTGTACAGTAGCTGGGAACAATATCTTGGACATTAAGGCACATGGACCGATAGCAATGAAGGCCTATTAATTAGGGTATGGTGACTGATAACAGCAGCTAAGGACAAAAGCCTTTTAGGTGTGGCAGCAAATGATTATCCCCCTCTTATACCTTCCCAGAATGAATGAGGAGGGATAGATCACTTTAGCTTGTGTATAGTGTCCACAGTCCTCCTAAACGTATTTTCAAAACCATCAGTACACTCACACCAGAAGAGGGCTAGCCTCTTTTTTAAAAAAAAAAGATATATTTTACTCTTTGATGGTCTAACTTTGATTTGGACGACTTGCTCTCCTCCTCAAAAGAGGAAGAATTCCTTTGGGGGGTGGGGATGGGGACGGGAGGATGTATGCATTCTCAGAGGAACTAGCATGTCTATTGCCTAGCCTTTCTGCACTGATTTGTCATGCTGCAATGCATGGGAACCAAGTACTAAGGCTCACCTGCCTTGTTGTGCTCTATGACAGTGAACAGGGGAAACGATGCTGAGTTCATTTATTTATTTATTCCCCCTTTGGGAGTTTGTCCCCATAATCCTGATTCAGACCAGGAAGCAAAATCTCTCTGTCCCTTTTAAGCATCTGCAAGATAAAGTAAGAAAGATAATTATTATAATTCTTCAATAAAATGTTTTTCCCCTGAACACTAATAATGGACTTTTGTTTATATAATCAGAACTAAATAGCACTGATCGTTGAATAAGTGTGATTGGAAAACAATATGTAATCTGCTTCATATAATGTAAACTCGCTTCTTCTGTCTACTTTGTTTTCCAGCATTTTTTGAAATATGTATGATTTCTTCATTCTTTATCCTCTACACCTAATAAATGTATTTATTTACTTTTAAAAGTTATTACAGTTTTTAGATGTTCTGTATGAAGAGCACAGTCATTGAAATATTTGTGAGTACACAAGGTGGACAAAAGACAGGAAAAGCTTTCTTTACAATGAGATTTAGTGGATGGAAACATTGCAAGCACAGTTTTGATATGAAAAGCCAGATCCTCTACTGTTGTAAAATGGGCATAGGTCTGGCGCAAAAAGTTTGAATCTGACTTTTGTCACACTGTCTTTTGGTCATTTACAGTCAACCGAAGTATGAAACATTATCAAATATCTATTTTATTGGTGGTTGGGGTTAAAGTAAATCAGTGTTGATATTTGATGTTTTACAGTCATTTCTATCTTTTAAACTAATATTTTTGAATGATTAATACAGTGAAGACAAAATTTGGTGACTAGATATCTTCTATAGAGCAATAATTGGTGTTAAGCTAATCCATCACTCAAGGACTAAATCTGCTTCATTTTTACTCAATTTTGTTTGACTACAGTAAAAACATTTCCTCACTTGTACTCTCCTTCCCACAAATTTACAAATTTGAAACACTGTGCAAGTGGTTTCTGAAGATATTACTTCATTTTCTCCCTTTGCATATTAATGCCATGTGTTCTTTTTTGTCTTGTCCCAAACCACTGATGCAATGACCCTTCAATATAAAAAAGTAAACACACAGGTGTAGAATTACCAGCACCACGTACAGTTATTAGTCCCAGATCTTATTTAGTATTAATAGGATGCTCCGTGTGGTTGCCAGCCACAGCAAGAAGTTATCCACATTCCTAGCTGTAACAGTATCTCCTGGAACAAAGGACATCTAAACAAAACCGAAGAGGATACTTTCTCTCTCTCTCTCTCTCTCTCTCTCTCTGTTTCTCAAGGACATACAGAAAACTGTTCACAGAAGTAACACATGCCTACCTACTCACCGGTAATGAAAATCACCAGGAACAGAGACACAGGATTCCGATTTCAGATACAGCTCAGTATCTGAAGCTACTGCAGAAGGAACTATAGTGAGAACAAGACCTATGCGATTGATCAGAAAGCCACTGAGGTTCAGACGATAGTTATTGATTGGTTATATTAGTTATCATCCTCAGCTTGCATATTTTAGTTGCATTTGATATTTTTAAAGGAAAGATGTAACAATAACTACCGGAGTCAGTGGATGCTGACTAAGGCTGGTTGAAATTTTTCCATTGAAATTGTTTTGTGACATAACGTTGAGTTTTTGATTAAACAAATTCTTTTTACAAAGAAAAAAATTTCCCAAAAAAATTTAGATTTTTTTTTATTGAAAAAGCAAATACCTCCAAACTGAAAAGTTTTGGTTCAGATCTGCCACCAGGGTGCCTCATGGCCATTATCATTTAGTTGTTTTATGTCTCCCTTCTCTTCCATGTGCTTGGCTCCTCACCAGAACTTCATCTCGCATGATGCATCATGGGAATAAGACTTCCATGATGTGCCACCTCCCCTCACCAAGAAAGAGGACAGTTGTGCACCCAAAGGAGAGGTAATCCATCCAGAGACCCTGGCTTATATGGATGGGAACATGGGGCACCTGAATGATAAGGCCCATGAGCTACCACAGTGGCATTGCCAAATCAAAATATTTTGGTTTTCAGCTAAAATATTTCAGTTTTTGATTTTTTTCAAAATTTTCTGTAAAAATACCTCCCCTTTTCCAATCAGCTCTAATACTGACTTCTGTGATCTGACTGGGATGTTTGCTTTTTAGAACGTGGACTGGAACTGGGGCCAGGAACTGAAGTTTGATATCTTGTCAGCATGAGCATAAAGAGTCCCTCAATAACCTGTCCTATCTGTCACGTTGTTCAGCATATGAGAGACTTCCTGGCAAGATCATTTCTAAACAAGGAATGGAGTATTGTAAGTATGTGTGCTGATGAGAGGGAACTGTATCACTTTTACCCTGCGAGTCTGGTCTCTGTCCTAAAGAAACACTTGGGTGACAGGTTTCAGAGTGGTAGCAGTGTTAGTCTGTATCAGCAGAAAGAACAAGAAGTACTTGCGGCACCTTAGAGTCTAACAATTTTATCTGAGCATAAGCTTTCGTGGGCTAAAGCCCACTTCATCAGATGCATGCAGTGGAAAATACAGTAGGAAGATAGATAGATAGATAGATAGATAGATAGATGTTGCCATACCAACTCTTAACGAGACCAATTGATTAACATGGGCTATTATCAGCAGGAGAAAAAAACCAAAAATCTTCTGTAGTAATAATCAGGATGGCCCATTTCAAACAGTTGACAAGAAGGTGTGAGTAACAGTAGGGGGAAAATTAGCATGGGGAAATAGTTTTTAGTTAGTGTAATGACTCATCCACTCCCAGTCTTTATTCAAGCCTAATATAATGGTGTCCAGTTTGCAGATTAATTCCAGTTCTGCTGTTTCTTGTTGGAGTCTGTTTTTGAAGTTTTTTTGTTGAAGAATTGCAACTTTTAAGTCTGTAATCGATGTCCAGGGAGGTTGAACTGTTCTCTGACTGGTTTTTGAATGTTATAATTATTGACGTCTGATTTGTATGCATTTATTCTTTTACGTAGAGACTGTCCACTTTGGCCAATGTACATGGCAGAGGAGCACTGCTGGCAAATGATGGCATATATCACATTGGTAGATGTGCAGGTGAATGAGCCTCTGATAGTGTGGCTGATGTGATTAGGTCCTATGATGGTGTCCCTTGAATAGATATGTGAACAGAGTTGGCAACGGGCTTTGTTGCAAGGATAGGTTCCTGGGTTAGTGTTTTTGTTGTATGGTGCGTGGTTGCTGGTGAGTATTTGCTTCAGGTTGGGGGGCTGTCTGTAAGTGAGGACTGGCCTGTCTCCCAAGATCTGTGAGAGTGAGGGATCGTCCTTCAGGATAGGTTGTAGATCCTTGATGATGCGCTGGAGAGGTTTTAGTTGGGGGCTGAAGGTGACGACTAGTTGCGCTCTGTTGAATGCCACCTCAGAGTTACTCTGGTTTTCATCCCCAGGAAACTATGGATCATTGGTACAAGGGTGCTCTCTCTTCACTTGTATCCCTGTTTACTGAAGGCATTTGTTAGGAGGTAGTTATTCAGGTTAAGACACTTGTCATTACCTTTGACCACACTTTTTTTCCACTGAAAGCTGCATATTGGAAATGTTGGATTATTGAAAAATGTTCTTTTAACTTGTGCAGTTCTCACAGGCTGTGCCATACTTTTCCCTAGTGACCTTCACAACATCACCTCATTATTTTAACTCCCTCTTGAATGGCTCTGAAGAATTCTTCTCTATCACTTACAGCTATTTCAGGACGTAGCAATGATTTATTTGACAGATTATGTTTTGAGGAGTTTCCATTCTCATGCATCATCTGCCTATTAAGAATCCCATTGTAAATTTTTGGGTCATCAGCTCATCATGCTTTTCTTGTGATGGACTTAAGTTGTGGAGTTCACTTCCCTTGAACTGCATCTCATTAAAATTTCTTTACACTTTTTAATGAAAAATCCCAAAAAACTCCCCTCCCCCCACTTACATTCTTAATATGACAACTATTGGCCTCGTAGTCACTGTCCCCTCTTGTCTCTTTTCCTCCATGTTAAAACTCAATAAGATAAATTGAGAGTCTAAGATTTGGGTTCACTTGTTATGTTCTTATTGTACCGATACATTAGCCTAGTACTTGTACAGCAAACCGAATGCCTGTGTATTTGGAAGTGCAGATTTCATACATAAATTATTTACTCTTTGATGAAATATCTACAAACAAAAACAAAATAATCTCTTCAATTCCCGTTGACTAATTGGACTGTTTAACTGGAATTCTAAACAGAGTATGACAAATTTAAAACCCACAATGTATACAGATAGAATTTTTATAGAAACCATGCCACAAAAACAGCATGGTCTCTACTGGAGAAAAAGCCTTTGTTCTCATAAAAAGAAAAGGAGTACTTGTGGCACCTTAGAGACTAACAAATTTATTTGAGCATAAGCTTTCGTGAGCTACAGCTCACTTCATCAGATGCATTCAGTGGAAAATACAGTGGAGAGATTTATATACACAGAGAACATGAAACAATGGGTGTTACCATACACATTGTAACAAGAGTGATCAGGTAAGGTGAGCTATTACCAGCAGGAGAGCGGGGGGAGGGGAACCTTTTGTAGTGATAATCAAGGTGGGCCATTTCCAGCAGTTGACAAGAACATGTGAGGAACGGGAATGGGCGGGAGGGAATAAACAAACATGGGGAAATTTATTTTTTAAGGCAACAATGTACATATCTGAGGTGAAATTCTAGCCCCGTTGACATCAATGGCAGAACTACCACTGACTTCAGGATTTCACACCGAAGGAGAATTTTCAAAAAAGCCTAAGTGATTTCAATGAAAAAAATCAATGGGACTCAATTAGGGCTGTGCCTAGAATTGAAATCTAGCCCATGATGAATAGTATCTTTCAACTAGGGAAATAATGACAAGGTTGTAAAAAATACGGGTATTAATTAAAAAACTGTTGTAGAAGTAAATTAAGTTACACAACAAATTCATGTTCTGATATACATGCTAAATCCTTTTCTTTACTTTAATGAACAATTACGAATTGTACATATTTTCCATAGTAGTCAATATTACACACGCTTTGGACAAATTCTGCTGTCATTTAAACCCCAGCTACCCTACTGATGTCAAAAGATTTTCCACAGGTTTAAATGGTGGCAGAATTCCCTCCTTGTAAGTATTTAGAATTGACCTAGACATCTAGCTGAGAGTCTTTCCAAAGAGCTGGAAGTTTTGAACATGAAAAGTTTTTTTCTTTCCTTTTATTTTTTCAAGAAATTGTTCTTCAAATGCTGGTAGCTTATTTCCAACCAATATTTAAGCTTTTACAAAACCTTTAAAAGGGAGGAGGAACCGACATTGCCTGCTCAGTTCAAATGACTGTTTGGAACTTAAGTCATTTTAATTCCTGAAGGAAATGTCCAAGTATATTTAATGATTATATGGTTGTGCCTAGTAATGTATTAATATCTCTAACTGTAATTGCCTTGATTAAGTTCTAGTGTTCAGACAATTCTTTCTTACTGCATCTACTATTTACTTAATGAATAATACATTCTCCTGTAAAATAGATCTTCTGTGTCACACCTAAGCCTGTTAGAAAGGTTAATGCAGCATTTTATAACACTCAGGTTATGATGGAAAGTAAAAAAGCTATTCCGACAAGCAGAAATGTCAACACATCTCTAACAATACGCAAAATGACACAGAATGAAATGTTAAAGCTGTTAAACTCCCCTATTCCCCAGTTATGTGTAGAAATTTCTACTTTACTGTATTTGACTGTTCATAGCATTAATTTTAATAATAGGGCCCAAAATGCAAAGAGATCTACAAAAGTTGACCATTTCTACAATTACTTTGGTGGAACGCCATGCAGGAGCTAGGCTCTGTGCTTCTACATCCTTGTGCAGGATTGGACCTTAATCAGCAGTATGGCCTTTTTGGGTGAGAACATCATGACTTTCAATTCCCCAACTTCACAGCATGTTAAGTCTCAGCATGGATACTAAATTAACATATGTTTTATATTTAATTTAAAAAACTATCAAATTGCCAGTGAGACAATATATAACTTCATACACACAGTAGGTAGTACTCAAATTAAGTTTGCTTGATGTAATCCTGATCTCTTAAGATGCCTCCAAGAAAACAAGAGGTCTATTTAGGGAGGGGCACAGGAAATTGGTCTCCTTTCTGTGTTGGAGCAGTGAGTGGTGCTTATCCCAAAATAGCAATCACCACTTTCAAAAAGTCACACATCACAGCATCTTAATGAGCTGAGCAAAAGTCACAATAAAACATGAAATGAGGAAAGTTGTTAAATTCCCCTAGCCTCATGGTGAATCCCGGTTTCACTTACCTAGCCAATTTTTACAAAGCTACAAACACCTCACCTCACTCATCTGTGGACATTGAGAGTTAAGTCTACATGTTACAAAAATGTGGCTAAGGGTTTGATAATAATCACACATGGTTAGGAAGATCTCAGTTTTCTGTCACATCCCTAAGAAGGGAGCTGAATAACACAGTTTGCCCTATTGTAATGATGAGGCATTGATTCAGTGCTGCTTCCAAAACAGGTCACCTCCTGAATTACCAGCACCACTTTCTGAAGCACCTTAAAATTTCACTCAGTACTTCTCAACTGAATAGTGACTGAACCCAATCCTGTTTGGATGTGTGACCTGATAAGAATACAGCCAAATGCCATGGCTGTGCTGAAATGATGGAAATTTTAAATAAGTGGGCAACATTTTGCAAAATCTCCCTTCAAATCAATAGCAATTTTGCATAAGTTAAGATATAAGGAATTTAGCCCAAATTCTTTCAAATAAAAAAAGCACAGAATAACTCTCTAGAAACAAAGAACTTGGATGCTGATGTGACCTACAGTATAGTTTCACCATTGGCTCTGTACAGTGTCTCAGAGGGATCAAGTTGTCATCTATGGAACTCTTATCAGTGATCTGAGTAACAGGAAAACAGTAATTGCTGCCAGATTGAATTTGCAAACATAGTTTTAATGGCATGTAGTGCTGATGCCCTTTGCCACTGTTTTGGATGCCAGCTTTGAACTACATGCACTGAGAGTAGTACTGTAATAGTTAATAAGTCACATTAAGGACTTTTTTTTTTTTACTATATATCAGATGTTTTGTATGGGAGTCCTCTAGGCGATCCGTCTAACTAAGGAAGCTGGTTACTTTAAGATTGTTATTCTGTGAGGAACTATACTTTTAACGTCAGCATTCTACATTGTTTCAATTCAGTTACTATGGAATGTGGAAAATATTACACTATAATCAGAGCACTAGAATGACTGTCTTCCTAGCAGACTTTCAGGAAATGTTGAAACCAATTTGGCCCTCTTCCTCTGTGACTTTAATCTAAGCGAAACAAACCCTCAGCCAAATAGAACAGATCAGTTAATAAAGCCCCATCTACCTAACTCTAGAAGTGCTCTGCTTGAAATTCATACTTGCTTGTCCATTTCAGGTCTCTAATAATGAGCATAGATATGTTTTTCATTCAGTGACAGAAATGGCGGTAGAGAAGGAAAAAGATAACAAATGATGAGCTTGTATAGTCATTTTAATGGGAAATTATGAGAAAACATTTAAGAGAAAAATCCATCCTAAGATATTTCATTGATTTTTTTCATAGGATTGGACATTAGAGGACATTTCATTTCTGTAAGATAAATATTGCTTATGAAAGTATTTTTAGAGGTAGACAGAATCAATCTGAAAGAGTATGGAGATTTACAAATACAATGTCTTCACAGAGGAATGTTTTAATCCAGCCTATTTTCCAATCAATGCCCTGGTGTTGAATAATACAATTCCGCAGAGTAGCGTTCTTACTGGATCCCTCAGAAATTTGTTAACTGAGATATGGTACTACAGCATTGACAGACATTGTGACAACCTTTAAATCACACACTTTAGTGCTGAATAGGTCAGATACTGGAAAAGGGAGACTGGCTGGCAGCCAGGGAGATCATTATTTCAGTGGCTGCTCATAACTAGCTATTTGATTAGTTTCAGATTTTCATGATAAGGCTGTTTACCCAGGGACTTTCTCAGGGGGACCTCCAACTGCCCCAACCCACAAAAAGCCCAAATAAATGGCTGGGAGAATGGAATCTACAGAGAAACTAGCAGATGTGGCCATTAGTGAATGTGAAGAATAGAAATGCAGCCTCTCTTCTAAATAAAGAAAAGTCTGACTCTTTCTGGAGCAGCTCTAGCACCTATGAATAAAGCTGAACAAATAATTGATTTTTCAGAGGCCAAACTGGGAAAAAAATTTAAAAAATCTGCTCCGTTCCAAGCAAAACTTTTTTTTGGCTTTTTCTAACCAAGAAGGAAAACCCCACAAAATATTATTTACATCCAGTGGAAATAATTTGTTCAACTTGAAACAAATATTTTTTCATTTCATTTTCTGTCTTGTTTTTTTAAAATAAGCATAGCTACATTTAAAAATGAAACTGTTTCAAAATGAGAAATCATAATTTTGAAATGACTGAAATGAACCATTTTGACTTTTTCTGAAACAATTTTCCCTTTTTCTTCCAGCTTAAACTATTCACCAACTTTGACCCAAATCTGTGAATTGTTTTGGTTTCCCAGAAAACACATTTTTGGCACATTTACTATTTGCCTAAATAAACAAACAAATAAGTAAATTTGCCCAGCTCTATCTATGAGTGCTGAGGAAAACTTAAAAATTGGTATGGATGTGTTCATGAGAGCACAGATGTATTTCTTTGTGATTCAGAGAAGACTGAATTAGATCTGGTAAATTTAAAATGGTTTTAAGTGTACTTTGTGCATGCACACTGAATCCTGTTATTGGATAACACTAGCAATCTGCCATTGTTCCATTAACACTGAATATGCATATGTCTATTCCTACAAACGGAGTGAAAATGTCCATTGAGACAGTCTCTCAGCATTCATTAGGATAGATGAATGTGTGCCTAAAAAAGCAGAATAAAATTTTACTTCCAGTAGGTAGTGGTTTGTGACTGTATGCATGGCAGGTGGCAGTGGCTCTTCTCACTTTCATATGTAGAATAGTAGTTTACTCCACGAACAGTTTTCCAGAAATCAATGTGGAATACGTACTAACTAATCAATACAGGTTAGCAGTTTAGAATTAGGCCCAGAAATTTTAGGTGCAATAACTGAACCCATGTAGCATTTTTTTTTTGAGAATTATTCTTTTTTAAACAAAAAGAAAAGGAGGACTTGTGGCACCTTAGAGACTAACAAATTTCTTTGAGCGTAAGCTTTCGTGAGCTACAGCTCACTTCATCGGATGCATACTGTAGAAAATACAGTGGGGAGATTTATATACACAGAGAACATGAAACAATGGGTGTTACCATACACACTGTAATGAGAGTGATCACTTAAGATGAGCTAATACCAGCAAGAGAGTGGGGGGGGGAGAGAAAACCTTTTGTAGTGATAATCAAAGTGGGCCATTTCCAGCATTTGACAAGAACGTCTGAGGAACAGTTGGGGGGGGGGGAGGGAGAGGGGGAATAAACAAGGGGAAATAGTTTTACTTTGTGTAATGACCCATCCACTCCCAGTCTCTATTCAAGCCTAAGTTAATTGTATCCAGTTTGCGAATTAATTCCAATTCAGCAGTCTCTCATTGCAGAAAAGCTCCGTGTGCATGTATGTTTTGGGGCTGAGTCAGGTAAGAACTGATTCTCAACACATTCTCTCAACCCCCCATAAAGTAAATATGTTACTATAATACAGAAAAAATATACATGATATAGTCTTTTTGATCAGAGTTATAAAACTTAAGTCTTTGCAGCCTTCATTGCCTGTAAGATCCACACCTAGTGTACTGGACTCACTCCTGCAGGGGTAATAGGCTTTGTGCTAGGTTGTGGCTGACTATGCACATGTGCCACCCTTTTGTTACAGTGCGGTGGCTACACACTGTCCCAGTCCTGGTATTCTTTAAGCAGCAGGAAGGCAAATTCTAGCCTAGTATAAGATTCCCGGAAAGGATTTTGGAGAGAGTTGGAGTCATGGCCATTCCATGCCTTCCACTAGATCTGAATCAACTGATGGAGAACACACACTGTATCTGTTAAAACCTGCTCTGGCATGTGCTTTCCCAACGAAAAGAATTCTGGAAGAATTCTTTCTGAGTCAGAGACCTTCTATGTCCTACTCACCAGCGAGTGCATGTAATGGATTAACAGCCACAACACAGTTCTTATTATTCTAATTAATAGAAAACCAACACTTTTCTATCTTTCCTGCCAAAGAACTATTGTAGTAAAACCAACTCTGCCCTCTAAAATTGTATTCCATTGTTTTCCTACTAGCTTTGCACTATGCCAGCTGGTTTTCTCACAGCAATATGCTCTTGAATTAGATGATTGATTTAATAACCTAGCCAAGAACTGCAGTTCTAAATGGCTGCAGAGTGCTTTGAAGTATAAACTGCCTTTAAAACAGATACTATTAATAGTAAGTAGCATAAACAGGACCTCTGATTCTCTCCAGTTGCAGAGGTGAAAAATATACAGTTTCTAACACTCTCTATTGTTTCAAAATTAGTACTAAAGTGGAATTTCAAGACACAGCTTACTACAATATTTATGCAGCTTTAAGAATCATTTTTAGATAGATAGGTGAACAGACAGCGACTTTGTTAATATTAACCTATAATTTATCTGAAGCCAGAAATAGTTTAATCAAATATTCAAGTAGAAACGTAAGCCCTGTGGTCTGAAGCTCTACGGAGTAAGAAGCTCTCAGCATCCACCTGTTGGTGAACAGGAGGACGTATAGCTAAAGAGAGAGCTGCATTTGCATAAACTTTCTAGCCAGAATTCCTCAGGGACACTTTGGGAGGCACCATAACTGTACACAAATGCAGAATTGGTGCAGTAGTGGAACTAAACAGAGAGAGGGGGGAAAAGGGGCCTTGATATATGGCAAGGAGTCTGATCAAGGGTTTTACTTGCTACTGGTTCCCCTCTGCTGAGGCCCCTGTGCTGTTGAGAAATCATCACAACAAGAGATAACAGACTGAGGTCTTCTTTGCAAGAGCTGTTGCAGAGGGCTTCACAACAAGAGGTGAGGCAGAAGTGGTGCCTCGAGGGGGTACAATGGAGAGAGGGCTCTTTGCTGAAACCACAGAGGACAGCAGCAGACTTGAGTTAACTTTGCTGAGGACCCTCCTACTCAGCCACGAAATAAAGCTGAAATCAGTACTGCTGGGTCAGGTGGTGTAGCCTCAGGACAGGACCAGGCAGAGCTTCCCAAGGGACTGGAGACATCTGTGCCTGAGTGTATTTCTGAACTCTGAGACTATGCTATCCACTGATACAGAATTCTGAGTGGGGTTTAGCAGATGGGGAAATGACATGGTAAAGGAACATCAGCCTATTGGACGTTCACACAGGCGACTGAGGAACAGAGTTAACAGACTACTGCCTAAGTTACCAAGGGGGTGTTTTAATTATTCTTTTAGTCATGTTATTGTTGTGTTCCCTTTCCTGCAAATAAAGTTCTCCTTGTTTCATACAAATTCTGTGCTTGTGAGTAGAAAATATTGTCTATTAAGAGCACCCACCTAAGATATTTAGTGATCTCAGATATTCTGCATGGGGGCTCGAGTTGGTGGTGTTTGTTAATTTTAATAAAGACCTCTAGCTATCTGAACCTGGCCCTTGGGTCTGCTGACAGCCTCGGCAGATTGTTACAGAAACATCAGAGAGTTGAGGGACTAAATACACTGACTATGAACGATGAAATCCGTACACCACACTTCCAAAAATCCCATGGAATTGGACTTTGTGGAAAGAACTTCACAAGATTCTGGGGAGTCGGAACTACCTTCAGTAGCCCCTCACTCCAAACACACACATGGCAAGGTCTCAGGGCTCTACTGAAGGCCATCTGCAGCTCCTATTCCAGCCTGTATGCTGGAACATTTTCCCACACTTTCTTGTGCCAGAATGTTTTAATGTGGAGATTATTATTCTTTTATTTTCTACATAGCCAAACAGTTAATTTCTTCTAGCTGCTATTAATCCTCCCACCTTTCTTGTTGTATACACTGTTCCATTTTCTACCTCAGCAGTGATTACAAAAGGTCACTGTGAGGATGGTCAGTCAACAATGGCAAAACATTTTTCAAAGTTTTCTTCCTGCTTCCTCTTGGGAAACACATTTACACTTTTGCAAAGGAAATGTCAAGAACCAGCCCAGTGGCTTGCTGTGAGAATATTGAGGGAGTACCAGATTTAACACATGCCTACCCATCCATTGCTCCCAGGCACTTGGGGGCCTTGTGGAGATAACTGAACCAGTACTCATTAATGAGGCAAAACTCCTATTGTAGTTAGTAGGAATTTTGCCAGAACAGAGATAGTACAAACAACCCTTAGATTGCACAGTAAAGGTGATGGCTACTGTCAAGGTTCCTCCCCCACTCTGAACTCTAGGGTACAGATGTGGGGACCTGCATGAAAAACCTCCTAAGCTTATCTTTACCAGCTTAGGTCAAAACTTCCCCAAGGTACAAAATATTACCCCTTGGACAGGCCGCTACCACCACCAAACTAATACTGGTTACTGGGGAAGAGCTGTTTGGACGCGTCCTTCCCCCCAAAATACTTCCCAAAACCTTGCACCCCACTTCCTGGACAAGGTTTGGTAAAAAGCCTCACCAATTTGCCTAGGTGACTACAGACCCAGACCCTTGGATCTTAAGAACAATGAACAATCCTCCCAACACTTGCACCCCCCCTTTCCTGGGAAATGTTGGATAAAAAGCCTCACCAATTTGCATAGGTGACCACAAACCCAAACCCTTGGATCTGAGAACAATGAAAAAGCATTCAGTGTTTTACAAGAAGACTTTTAATAAAAAATAGAAGTAAATAGAAATAAAGAAATCCCCCCTGTAAAATCAGGATGGTATATATCTTACAGGGTAATTAGATTCAAAAACATAGAGAACCCCTCTAGGCAAAACCTTAAGTTACAAAAAAGATACACAGACAGAAATAGTTATTCTATTCAGCACAATTCTTTTCTCAGCCATTTAAAGAAATCATAATCTAACACATACCTAGCTAGATTACTTACTAAAAGTTCTAAGACTCCATTCCTGTTCTGTCCCCGGCCAAGACGACTACAGACAGACACACAAAACCTTTGTTTCTCTCCCTCCTCCCAGCTTTTGAAAGTATCTTGTCTCCTCATTGGTCATTTTGGTCAGGTGCCAGCGAGGTTACCTTTAGCTTCTTAACCCTTTACAGGTGAGAGGAGCTTTCCCCTGGCCAGGAGGGATTTCAAAGGGGTTTACCCTTCCCTTTATATTTATGACACGCCCCCCAAATCTCAGCTAGGGTGAAACACTGGCTGGGATTTCTTCCTGGAGCTCTAGGAAAACAGAGTTAATAAGACACATGCATCTCTAAATATACTACCAAGTACATAAAGACTAACAATATTTTCCACATCTCAAGGACGATTTTAACCAGTTGATTCTGGGAAACTTTCACGGGAGAGTGCATCAGCCACTTTGTTAGAAGCTCCTGAGATGTGTTGGATGTCGAAATCAAAATCTTGGAGAGCTAAACTCCACCGAAGAAGTTTTTTGTTAGTTTCTTTGACGGTGTGAAGCCACTTTAGTGCAGCATGGTCGGTTTGCAGGTGGAAACGCCGTCCCCAAACATATGGGCGTAGCTTTTCCAGAGCGTAGACAATGGCATAACATTCTTTTTCAGTGACTGACCAGTTGCTTTCCCTCTCAGACAGTTTTGTGCTGAGAAACACTACAGGGTGGAATTCTTGATCAGGTCCTTTCTGCATTAAAACTGCTCCCACACCACGCTCGGATGCATCTGTGGTTACTAGGAACGGTTTGTCAAAGTCTGGGGCCCTTAGTACAGGGTCAGACATGAGTGTCGCTTTAAGCTTGTTAAAGGCCTTCTGACACTTTCCGGTCCACTGAACAGCATTTGGCTGTTTCTTTTTGGTTAGGTCTGTCAGTGGGGCAGCGATTTGGCTGTAGTGCGGTACAAATCGTCTGTAATAACCGGCCAAGCCTAAGAAGGATTGAACCTGTTTCTTTGACTTTGGGACAGGCCACTTTTGGATAGCATCCACTTTGGCCTGTAGGGGGCTGATAGTTCCT
This sequence comes from Lepidochelys olivacea, assembly GCF_965140295.1. Taxonomy (NCBI): domain Eukaryota; kingdom Metazoa; phylum Chordata; order Testudines; family Cheloniidae; genus Lepidochelys; species Lepidochelys olivacea. Next base: position 48,989,036 of record NC_140421.1, on the reverse strand, counting down.
TGACCCACCTGGTGTCCAAGGTAAGTCACTCTGTTTAGGCCTATTTGACACTTCTTAGCCTTAACAGTTAGTCCTGCCTCCCTTATGCGCTCAAGGACTTTTTGTAGATGTTCCAGGTGGTCTGCCCAGGAATCCGAAAATATGGCCACACCGTCAAGGTAGGCGACTGCATATTCTCCTAATCCCGCTAGGAGACCATCTACAAGTCTTTGGAAAGTGGCGGGTGCATTTCGCAGCCCGAAAGGGAGTACATTAAATTCATACAGCCCGAGATGTGTGATGAAGGCTGACCTTTCCTTGGCAGATTCATCTAGCGGTACCTGCCAGTACCCCTTGGTTAAGTCCAAGGTAGAGATGAACTGGGCCCTTCCCAGTTTCTCTAATAGTTCATCAGTGCGTGGCATTGGATAGTTGTCTGGGCGAGTTACAGCATTTAGCTTACGGTAGTCCACGCAAAAACGTATTTCCCCATCTGGTTTGGGAACTAGAACCACTGGAGATGCCCATGCACTTTCAGAGGGGCGGATTACACCCATCTGTAACATATCCTGGATCTCCCGTTCTATAGCAGTTTTAGCTTGAGGAGACACCCGGTAAGGGTGGACCCTAATTGGGTGAGCATTACCTGTGTCAATGGAGTGGTATGCCCGTTCAGTCAGTCCTGGGGTGGCTGAGAACGTTGGCGCGTAGCTAGTGCACAGCTCCTGGATCTGCTGTCGCTGCATACGCCCAAGGGTCATGGAGAGGTTCACCTCTTCCACACCACCAGCACATTTCCCTTCGTAGTAGACACCTTCAGGCCACTCAGCGTCGTCTCCTCCCTGGGCTGTAAACTGACAAACCTTTAAAACTCTGGAATAAAAGGGCTTTAGAGAATTAATATGGTACACCTTAGGCTTTCGGTTGGAGGTGGGGAATGCTATGAGATAATTAACAGCTCCCAGGCGCTCCTGGACCATGAATGGCCCTTCCCATGATGCTTCCATTTTATGGGCCTGGAGTGCCTTTAAGACCATGACCTGGTCTCCTACTTTGAAGGAACGCTCTCTGGCATGTTTATCATACCAGGCTTTTTGCTCTTTTTGAGCATCCTGTAAGTTTTCTCTAGCAAGGGCTAAAGAGGTTCGGAGGGTGTTTTGTAGGTTGGTTACAAAGTCCAGAATGTTAGTTCCTGGAGAAGGTGTAAATCCCTCCCATTGCTGCTTCACCAACTGCAATGGCCCCTTAACCTCACGGCCATATACAAGTTCAAATGGGGAAAACCCTAAACTGGGATGTGGTACAGCTCTGTAGGCAAAGAGCAACTGCTGCAATACTAGGTCCCAATCATTGGAGTGCTCATTTACGAATTTACGTATCATGGCCCCCAAAGTTCCATTAAACTTCTCCACCATGCCATTTGTTTGATGATGGTAAGGAGTGGCAACCAAGTGATTTACCCCATGAGCTTCCCAAAGGTTTTTCATAGTTCCTGCCAGGAAATTAGTCCCTGCATCTGTGAGGATGTCGGAGGGCCAACCTACCCTGGCAAAAATGTCTGCTAGTGCCTGGCACACACTTTTAGCCCTGGTGTTGCTTAGAGCTACTGCTTCCGGCCATCGGGTGGCAAAATCCATGAAAGTCAGTATGTACTGCTTTCCTCTGGGTGTCTTTTTCGGAAAAGGACCCAGAATATCCACAGCTACTCGCTGAAATGGAACTTTAATGATGGGGAGTGGCTGGAGAGGAGCTTTGACCTGGTCTTGGGGTTTTCCCACTCTTTGGCACACCTCACAAGACTGGACATAGGTAGAAACATCCTTGCCCATTCCCTCCCAGTGGAATGACCCCCCCAAACGGTCTTTGGTCCTGTTCACCCCAGCATGGCCACTAGGGTGATCATGGGCTAAGCTCAAGAGCTTGGCCCGGTATTTAGTTGGAACTACCAACTGTCTCTGAGGATGCCAGTCTTCCTGGTGTCCCCCAGAAAGAGTTTCCTTGTATAAAAGTCCTCTTTCTACAACAAACCTGGATCGATTAGAAGAGCTGAGAGGCGGTGGGTTGCTCCGTGCCGCCGTCCAAGCTCTCTGGAGGCTTTCATCTGCTTCCTGTTCGGTCTGGAACTGTTCCCTTGATGCTGGAGACATCAGTTCCTCATGGGATTGTGGACCTAGGCTTGGTCCCTCTGGAAGCGATATAGGGGATGGAGCTGTTTCTGTTGACTGTGAACCGCTCTCCGCTGGTGTACTATGTTGGGATTCAGGCTCCGGCTGAGCCTCTTGTGTAGGGTTATCGGCTGCTGCCAGTTCAGGTTCGGTGGGGCCCTCTGGTGTTGAGGTTGCAAGTACTGGATTCAGTGCTGACACGGGGTCTGGTGTTGGTTGTTCGGCTGGTTCCGGTTCTGGGACTGGTTCCGTCTGGGTCTCTGGGACTGGATCCACTACTGCTGTTGCAGACATTGGCCTGGGGTCCAGGTCCATCACCTCTGACTGGGTCCTGATAGAAGTTTCCGGAACAGAGCTAGGCCTCACGGCTTGTTTAGCCTGGTTGCGGGTGACCATTCCCACCCTCTTGGCCTGCTTCACATGATTGGCCAAGTCTTCCCCCAACAGCATGGGGATGGGATAATCATCATAGACTGCAAAAGTCCACATTCCTGACCAGCCCTTGTACTGGACAGGCAACTTGGCTGTAGGCAAATTGAAAGAGTTGGACTTGAAGGGTTGAATCGTCACTTGGATCTCTGGGTTGATTAAATTGGGGTCCACTAAGGAAGCATGGATAGCTGACACTTGTGCTCCGGTGTCCCTCCACGCGGTGACCTTCTTCCCACCCACACTCACAGTTTCCCTCCGCTCCAAGGGTATCTGGGAGGTATCTGGGCCTGTGGACCTCTGGTGTGATTCCGGTGCAATGAACTGTAATCTGTTGGGGTTCTTGGGGCAGTTGGCCTTTACATGCCCCAGCTCGTTACACTTAAAACATCGTCCAGCTGACGGGTCACTGGGGCGAGGAGGGTTGCTGGAGAACGGGGTGGTGGGACGATAAGGGGTCTGGAGGGTTCTTTGGGAGGTAGGTGGGGCTTTGGGCGGCCCCCGGTAATAGGGTGTGGTCTGGGGTGGTCCCTTCTGGTCTCCGCTCCAACTGCGACCAGTTTTCTTCTTCTCTGCCACCTCCACCCATCTGGCTCCAATCTCTCCTGCCTCAATTACAGTTTTGGGTTTCCCATCTAGGATGTATCTTTCTATTTCCTCAGGAACACCCTCTAAGAATTGTTCCATTTGCATTAGGAAGGGCAAATTTACTGGAGATTCAACACTTGCTCCTGATATCCAGGCATCCCAATGTTTTACAATGTGGTAGGCATGTCGGGTAAATGACATGTCTGGTTTCCACCTTAGGGCTCTGAACCTCCGACGAGACTGCTCGGGTGTTATCCCCATTCTGACTCTCGCCTTGGATTTAAACAGTTCATACTTGTTCATGTGTTCTTTAGGCATTTCAGCTGCCACCTCAGCTAAGGGTCCACTGAGCTGCGGCCTCAGCTCTACCATGTATTGGTCAGTAGAGATGTTGTACCCAAGGCAGGCCCTTTCGAAGTTTTCTAAGAAGGCCTCAGTATCATCACCTGCCTTGTAGGTGGGGAACTTTCTGGGATGGGAAGTGGTACCTGGAGAAGGATTGCTAGGGTTTGTTGGTATATTCTGCTGGGCCTTTATCCTCTCCATCTCCTCCACATGCTTCCTCTCTTTTTCCTTCTCCTCCTCCTTCAGCCGCATGAGTTCTATCTGTCTTTCATGTTCCCTTTGTTTTTCCTCAGCCTGAAATTTGGCTAATTCCAGCTGTAGTCGAGCTGAGGATTTGCCCATTCTAACCTCTCTGTTTTTAACTAACTTTACACCCGAGGTTCAGAAATAAACAAACAAAACTTGGCTGTAAAATTTTGCTGTGCTGGAATAGAATACCTATTCTCTGATAGTGATTGTCAGCCTACAGAAAAAGACAATTCCCTTGTCTCTGCTCTGGGCCCAAATTAAAGCAAAAAACCTCCAACTACTTGGAAACCTGCTTACCCAGCCCAAAGAAGAAAAAAAATTTCTTTTCAAACCTGTGCTCCTTGTAAAACAAAAAAAAAATCAAAATCCTAAAAAAAACCCTGCCACTTTTGTCTCCAGGCAAATGGGTAGAGCACACACCCCCTATTTACTTTTAGGAAGAAAAGAAAAAAAAAAAAAAACCTCTGGGTTGGAAGACTGTGAATTTCCCTGCAGGAGTTAAGTACCCTGCCTCCAGGCAAAGAAAACCTGCAATTCACAAGATAATCCCCTTTTGTCTCTGCTTGGCCACAAAGCAGAGAGAAACCAAGCTGCTTTCAGTTTCAAAGCTGCCTTCTGGACTTCCTAAAAATTCCTTTTTAAAATCTGTATTTCTAGTTCAAAAAATCTCAACTGGATCTCAAAATGATTTCAGGTTAATCCCACCACTGTGCCACCATGTCACGGTTCCTCCCCCACTCTGAACTCTAGGGTACAGATGTGGGGACCTGCATGAAAAACCTCCTAAGCTTATCTTTACCAGCTTAGGTCAAAACTTCCCCAAGGTACAAAATATTACCCCTTGGACAGGCCGCTACCACCACCAAACTAATACTGGTTACTGGGGAAGAGCTGTTTGGACGCGTCCTTCCCCCCAAAATACTTCCCAAAACCTTGCACCCCACTTCCTGGACAAGGTTTGGTAAAAAGCCTCACCAATTTGCCTAGGTGACTACAGACCCAGACCCTTGGATCTTAAGAACAATGAACAATCCTCCCAACACTTGCACCCCCCCTTTCCTGGGAAATGTTGGATAAAAAGCCTCACCAATTTGCATAGGTGACCACAAACCCAAACCCTTGGATCTGAGAACAATGAAAAAGCATTCAGTGTTTTACAAGAAGACTTTTAATAAAAAATAGAAGTAAATAGAAATAAAGAAATCCCCCCTGTAAAATCAGGATGGTATATATCTTACAGGGTAATTAGATTCAAAAACATAGAGAACCCCTCTAGGCAAAACCTTAAGTTACAAAAAAGATACACAGACAGAAATAGTTATTCTATTCAGCACAATTCTTTTCTCAGCCATTTAAAGAAATCATAATCTAACACATACCTAGCTAGATTACTTACTAAAAGTTCTAAGACTCCATTCCTGTTCTGTCCCCGGCCAAGACGACTACAGACAGACACACAAAACCTTTGTTTCTCTCCCTCCTCCCAGCTTTTGAAAGTATCTTGTCTCCTCATTGGTCATTTTGGTCAGGTGCCAGCGAGGTTACCTTTAGCTTCTTAACCCTTTACAGGTGAGAGGAGCTTTCCCCTGGCCAGGAGGGATTTCAAAGGGGTTTACCCTTCCCTTTATATTTATGACAGCTACTCACGCTACAAATGTGTCTTTTTGGCCAGCCAATGAATGACAGTGATGTCCTTACAAGAGCTGGCTTGCCTACCTTCCCTGCTGCAAGATGAGCACTAAAGGATATTCAGTAGGTTAACATGGTGAAACAATGCGCTTTAAAGCAGACATGTGATAACTGGTCCCAATCCTGAGGAGTTTTTAGACCAGCTTTTGTGATTAACAAGAAGACACTCTAACATGCTTGACTGGTGCATAACTTCTACTAAAGAACAGGGCTATTCAAAATTTAGAAAGTATTCCAAAGATAGACAAACTATATTGTCTTTGTAGATTTTAATTCATTAACTATTTTTAGGGTGTGGGGTACATTACTTAGATGACTGGAAGCTTTCATTTGAATTTATGAAAAGGTGCATGTGTGGGGAAGGGAGAGTTATATCTAAAGTTGTAAAATGCTTTGTACTATATAATCTATTTGTTTTTTGAAAAAAAAAATCCATAAAAATCAAATACAGAAAAAGCCTTGTTTTGAGAAGCAAGGAAACTATGCATGACTGAGATTTCAATGAGGTTTTTATTTGCCAAGGTGAGTGTTTTCTTTCATAGTACAGTTCTTTGAAATTGGAACAATAAAATAAGCTCCAAACCCCTCCAAAACCCAGCCAACCAACTAACAAAATTGACTATCTGTCCATATTTTCATAGTATTTTACAATTCAGCTGATCAATGATTAATAGTAGATTTCTTTTGGACAAAGAAATGGGTTTATGGTGCTTGCTGATATACACAAGCAAACTTGTTTGAACAGTTGAATAATAATAAACAATTTATCAAAATTAAATTAAAATTTTACATTGTTTGCAGCTAGTTTAGTTACCCACTCAATGACCACGGTAATTCCTATTAGCAGCAATAATAAATTTTTATCAGTGGAAAGCTGATCATTTTAACACTTTGTTAATGATCACAGTGCAGGTCTAAACTACAGACGGGATTGATGCTCTGAGATTGATTCACCGGCGGTCGATATAGTGGGTCTAGTGAAGACCCACCAAATCGACAGCAGATCACTGTCCAGTCGACCCCTGTACTCCACCCCCCTGACAAAAAGAGTAAGGAAAGTCGATGGGAGAGTTCTCCTGTTGACCCCCCATGGTTTAGACCCCGTGGTAACTCGATCTAACGTACATCGAGTAGGGTAGCGTAGGTCAGCTTACCGCGGCAGTGTAGACATAGCCAGAGCTTCAACAAAGCCATGTGATTCTGCAGACATGTCTGCATATTAGCCACACAGGAAAATCCTTGACTATTTACATCTATTGACTCCGAAGGCGTGTACAAATATCTTATAGGTAAAAGGATTTAGCCTGACGCACAGCCATTCAGAATTGTAAATAACACTCTGTGCTAGCTTCAGTTTCCTGGAGAAATTCCAGGTTGGGTAATTACATTCTGCTTTCTTAACTCCAGCCCCTTACAGTTTGTTATGTTATTCCTCACATCCTCTTTAGAAGAGTGGATAGTACTCAGCATGCTTTTAGGATCTGATCCTGCTCCCACTGAAGTAAGCAGCAAATGCACTTTGCAAAATTGTGCAGGATATGACGCTTAAAGTGCTACTGCATTTAGAAGAGTCTAAATTTCCATAACTACCGTGATCCCTCTTGTGTATGATTTTGTTACATTTGTAATAATGCTTTGGGGTTCTTCCAGGTGAAGGGCATTATCTAAGAAAGAAAGGAGCAAGTTCAGTGCTGATTTGCACTCCGACTCAATTCCACGGGGACAGATTCTGATGGCAGTGCCAGATATTATATCCAAAATAAATCTATTTACTTAAACTACTAATTTAGCCATTGACTTTCTGAATATGTTGTAAACAGACATTGAATTTGTCCCAAGATGCTTTGTATTAAAATTAAATGAAATGAAGTTACGAGCTTCATTCCACAAATTTTACAGGGCACACTACAAAAAATGGAGAAGAAAAATTATGTGTACTTGAAGATGTGGGCATGTTGTATGTATGTGTGAGAGGGAATGGTATTGAGTATTGCGTTTGATTATACAATAAATCCACATCTTCTTACATCTGATAGAAAGATTCAAAATGAAGGGGGTTATTTGGTTCAGAACTTTCAACTCTTTTGGAAAATTTATTTGACAATAAATAAAAATGCCCTAGGGTGTACAATGTATCTGGAGCTAACTCTAATGCATGGGAACATTGATTTAGTAATCCTACCACAAAATACAGTGATTTACTGTCTATGTTTGAAATACAGAACTCTTGCTTCAGTTGTGTCCCAGAATTTCAATATTAAGGATGGTTGCTTGAACTTAGACCACAATAAAACATCTGTTCACAGCTAAAAAATATCCATTAAGTTGGCTTTAGTAAAATTCTAATATCTATTTAAAAAAAATAAGCAATAACCAAGGTAGGAATCATACATTTCCTTTACGCTAAATTACCTTATTTGCACTATGATCAGGTTAGTGTACGTAAATTAGCAATGATTATATTATAAACAGTTTATGATGCGATACATGGTTACCTTGCATTACATTCTAAATACTTAAAATACTTTCTTCACTGAGATGCTATCCTCCCTTACTAGTTTTAGTTTGTCACTGTACTACAGATGTCTGCATTCAAACACAAAATTAACTACAGCTTGATCTAGTTAGAAAATAATTGATGAATTCCCATAGCCAGCACCTCTAAAGAGGCATTGCAGACGAAAGGAGGGGGATGACAGCTCTCCCGGAAAGAGTGAGACTGTCTTTCATCTATTGTTATGTATTACAACTTCTGGTAAGGCAGGTGAACAGACAAGATACTACATTAAAATATCTTTTCTGGTTAATCAGTTATGTAAGCAATACTGTATCAATGGTTCCACAGTATCAAGGAGTCAAGAGAAACTGAGTATTAAACCCCTACTGTTGTCCCTAGTCCAAAAACATACTTGCTTTTTAATACCAAATCCCTATATATATGTGGATTTCTGGCAACAAAACAAAACAAACAAAAAACAACAAAATTTAGCATTCCAAGACATATTATTCATATGCAGACAATACATACTAGCATTTACAGTGGAAGATGGACAATTTAATAACCTCTGATTAATTTTTATTTTAGTTTTATCTTTACATTGTTTTGAGATTAATGCTCTATTCTATTAGTCATTTTTTTTTCATTTTAAAGTGATAAAAAGGGAAATAAAACCACTAGTATCATTATTTAACAGAACTGAAATTGAAAAATAAAATCTGTTCTGGGTGGGGTGATTGCCGCAGATAATTCATTCTGGAAAAAAAGCACTATACGCCTAATGGCTAATACCAGCAGTACATTAGTACCAGTAATTTTGCCTTTCCTAGGTTATGGAGGAGCAAGAAACACTGCAATGGTAGTGTTGAGACAATGTGTGTGAAGGGAAACAGGGGTGCAGAGTCAACCATGCTAGAATCATGTCAGGCACTTCCATACATGCAAGTTTACTACTAGACCAGTATCAAACGCTTGCTCTTCTTTAAACTCCTTTGAGCTTTTAGGATATGATGTCCTAATTATGTGAACACTCAATATACACAGGAATATTATTTGTTCACAAATATTGTGCATGAAGATTTCATGCATCACTTTGAATGTTTACCCCTAGGTGTTTTATTACAGCATGACATGGGAGAACAAGATACAGGGCCCAATTCTGTAGTCAGTCTCAGAGCTAATGGGAGTTCGCCTTAGTAAAGACACCAAAATTGTGCTCATAGGCCCCGATTCCACCACTTGCTACATGCAAGCAGACTGCTATGCAATGAGACACCCCCTGAAGTCAATGGAGCTTTGCAGTCGGTTGAAACATCAGGGCCTTAATTGTAACAGCTGCCTACAGATATAATTGAAGCCACTGCATATTTACTTTAATAATTTACATATCATAATTACTAAAAGCTAAGTATTGGGAGATTTGTGAAGTCTGAATCATCACTACTTGACCAAAATAGCTCCCCCATCTGCCCCGCCTCTCATGTTTTATTCCAAGCTAAACAAGTGTTTAAAATAATGTTTAATAAATCAAAATATGCAATAATTGTAGCAGTAAGAAGGGTCTATTTAACTTTAGTTACTAAAAGCAAAAATCTAGTTGGTAAGACTATATCAGTTACTGCAAATAGTTTATATTTCTTAATAGTATTCAATTGTCTACTGTAATTATACAATAAAACAACCATTTGCAAATGACTTTACTTAGAGAGGAAATATTTACTGTGTTTGTTTCCCAGAGAATAAATATTTGCTATACAAGATTTTAAACTAGTCCCAGGACTTTGAAATATTGATTTAGAATACTGGTAAAATTGCTCCTATGACTGGATTTTTTTTAACCATCAGAAAAAAAGTGATTGCAATTTTAAGTAATCCCACTAAAAATTCTTTCAAATTAATGTTAATAAAATGCCTTAATTATCGTAAAAAAAAAATCAAGCTTTTAGTGTCTTCCCAAAATAAGCTGAAATTACTAAAATGTATATCTCTTACTTTGAAATGTAATATAAGACAGTCTATTTTTCCAGCAGTATTAGTGGTAGGCATGTTTAATTGTTTCACGCCCCTTTGCTGCAATTTGTTGCAAAGACCAGTGTTTAAGGTATTCTCAAAACAAGATTTACAAGATACACAAGGGAGTCTTGCTTTGTAAAGTCCTTTGATGAATGGATTCAGATGACCCTTGAGGGTCAACTGGCAAGCAGAATCTGAGATTTGTATGTTAGGTACAAAAAAAATTGAATGGTTGTAAATATCCTCTCCATGGCTTCCCCTGGTTTAAATTGATTGGTGACAGCAGTATTCATAGGTCCAGCTCCACAAAAGGACTTAGGCGTTTAAAGTGGGAGTTGAGAGCCTAAGTCTAAAACCCCTCCTTAGCTTCTGCCTAATGCTAGAAGCCCCTAAACTCCCTAGTTGCCTCACTATTCACTGTAAAAGTCCCCTAGGAGTCTAAGTTTCTGTCTTTCAGTACAGAACCCTAGAAAATCAGGATTGGAAGGGACCTCAGGAGGTCATCTAGTCCAACCCCCTGCTCAAAGCAGGACCAATCCCCAACTAAATCATCCCAGCCAAGGCTTTGTCAAGCCTGATCTTAAAAACCTGTAAGGAAGGAGATTCCACCACCTTCCTAGGTAACCCATTCCAGTGCTTCACCACTGCTGCCTTAATCTAGGCACCTAGAGACCTATCTCACATCTAAACTCCAATATGGTCCTTAAACCTGGTACAAATAGGTGTTTGCCCAGCCATCTCAGCTGAGGAGCCCAATAAGATAGGCATGCTGAGAGCCTCAGAGGGGATGCAGAGCAGAGAAGGAGCCTTGCAACGCCTAAATCCTTTCATGAATTTGGGCCATAATCACCCTGAAAACATTTGTAGAAAGATCTTCAACATTTCCCACTTTTCACTTGTCTCTCCTTTCATCCCTGCAACTGTCCTGTCTTCATCGTGCCTACATTATACCTCACAGGTTTCTATAGCACTTTATATCCTGTCTAGGACTTTTATAAAGTTGACTATCACTGTGGTATATGAGCACCCTCCCACAACTTCTGCTTCAGTCCTATCTCTATGTTACATGAATTCCTGGAACTCCACTCCCATGATGCCTCAAATACCTTAGTTAGACCAGAGTCAGCTAATATCTGGTTCACTTCTGGCTCTTCTAGCTTAACTCTTCTCTTCGTTGTGTGTGTCCAAAACTAATAGATTGAGTGTTCGAAGTTTCTCTGCCTTTGTCCCAGAGTTTTTTTCCCAAGGTTTGTTTAGTTTCTAATGGAGTTGACCTGCTGTGCCCTGTTATGAAGCTGTCTTAGCTCCTCTATACTCAGCACTTTCTCTTCTGCCCACACTAGGATTCCTTCTCTTTTTGTTTATAAAAACACAGCAACTGTTCCCCTCAGCCAAATACCTTGATATTTCAAATCACTGCCAATCAAATACCTTCGTGAAGTGTCCAACAGAGGTTGTCACTTTTATTTTATTTTATTTTTATTTTTATTTTTATTTTTTTTTATTTTATTTTATTCCATTCTACATCTTGTCATCACTTAAAGGGACAAAGGAAAGTTTGCTCCTAATTTTCTTCAGTAGCCACTGTCCCTTCTTTCTTAACCTTTACATGCAGCCCAGGCCACCACAAACTGAGAATTTCACAAATAGTATTTATAATCATAATTTGGATAAAGTACACTTTTTAGCCAGAAGAACAGATCTGTGAGTAAACTATTCCTTAGCAATATAAAGTGCAAGACTATCTACATATATAAATGAAGGCAGACTCAGCTATGATGACTTTTAAGTGACATTCACTGACCTAACTACTCGCTCAGTTATCTGCATTTGTAATTTTGCTGGAGCCCAGGTTAAGAGGATCTTCAATATTTGGCCCATCCTGATTATCTCTTAGTGACAGCTAGTTTTGTTAAAGATGTACTACTTTGGGTTGGTTTGTTTTGCTGTCCTGTAAAACAAATGGGTTTAATCTGCACAAAAAATGATAACAATGTTTTTTGCTCATCCAGTAAATGCCCAAACAATTGACCTGTCCCCTTATTTTTTTACCACAATATCTTTTTACACTCCATTTCCTACGAATTGTCACTATTCATCGGTGACGTTAATTACACTAGAGGTACGTACTGCAAATACATGTATACGTATTGCTACTATTAACATATTTAATTCTCTGCACTCATTTTTTAAACCAAAAGTTAACAGGCATATTTTATACCATGTGCTTCATCAAATGTAATGATGAACCACAATATTGTTAGGAAATCATGCATAAAACAATTTCCAGGAATATATTGACTATTATCATGCACAAGCTATGGCAGATGGCATGAGCATTCATAAATAAGTGGGAAGTTAAGGATGTTACCATGCCTGTGTCACTGTGAATATTCTTTGAAGAGTACATGTGATTCATTCAAAGTATATGAACATCCAAACTCAGAATGAAAAGTTAATGAAAGGATAGCAAAGATAGGAAATGAAGAACAAAGAACAACAAAAAGAGAGGTAAATGTTTTTGTTTTATTTTAAAAAAAAGGACTACTCTTGTTGTTATACAAATGACTCACATCCTAGCCAAAGCCCCGACCTGGGAAAGTATTATTGTGAGTTGACATGGGTCTTTGTGCATGCACAGTGGGTCTATCCGTATGGAACCCAGAGCAGTAAAAGAAAATAACAGAATTTAGCCACACAACATATTTGATCCCAATCTGCATGGAGATTCTTTTGTATAATGGAAATACCTAGATTAGACTGCAAAACTCCTCTTGATTTCATTGGAAACAGGACTGGATACAGTATCAAAGAGAGGAAATGGTAAATTAACTACCAAGGAAGATTGCCTGATTTGATCATGAATATGAAATGTCATGTAAACTATTGTTGTTTCTTTGTTTGAAGGGCCTATTTCTGCACCCAGGAAAATTTCCCAACAAATTCATTCAACAAGAAAGGCTGGTCCACTGCTTGGGGAGCAAGCATGGGACTTGAGAGAGTTGAGTTCTATTCCCTGCTCCACACAAACTTCCTGTGTGACCTTGGACAGCTCAGTCAGTCTCTTTGTACCTCAGGTCCCCATCTGTAACTTGGTGGAATAGCACTTCTGTACCTGATGGGGTGGTGGTGAAGACTGAGGTGCTCACACACCACAGTGATTGAGGGCAAATAAGATAGATAAATTAACAGCTGGAGTCTGATCCTTTTGCTCAGAATGAATAATACCTTACTCCAACAATGAATAAAGTGCTCCTCTACATGAGTAAGGATATCAGAATCTGGCCCTCAGAAAAGCTAAGTGTTTCTTTAAAAAAAAACTGTTACACATTCAATGCAGGAAAAAGTAAGGAGTTTGTCAGTATTATTACTGGATGGTTTAACATATTGGCCAAGCTCAGCCAGTACAAATCAGCATAATGTCATTGACTTTAATGAAGCAATACTGGATTTAAACCAGCTGAGGATCTCTCCTATTATTTTAAAAGGCCTGATGCTCATATTTTACCATTCCACATTGTATATGGAATGATTTTGAAATATAAATTTGGGGAAGGAACAGTGTTGTTGAATTTACACCTTTTCCTTTTATCATTCTGTTGGAGTGGGCCAAGGAGACAATGAAGAACTAAATTACAAAGAAAGTGCTTTATGTAGCATTTAACACACCGTGTGGTATTTTATGATTTTTTTCCTTCATCACTTTTTAAAGCTTTATCTCAGGTTTTCATTTTATTTTATTTTTATAGGAAGCAAACTATACATAGTGGCAGTTAAAACAAGCTGAGTCAAAACACTGGAGACTAACTTTGCTTTATTCTAACAACTTGTAGTTTTTGAATAACTTGTTTTCAGTAGGTGTGAACAGCAGCATAAACATTAATAAAAACAATATGATTTAATGAGAGAGAATGGGAACAGTGTAAGCTGTAACACGAAATCTGAGAGCGGAACACATTGAGGAGAAGGAGTATTGGTACACAACTCTAGTAATGTATCTCCATTGGCACATGGCAGAACACTTACCTCAAGGTAAATTCTTTTCCAGAAGAAAAGATATTTCCTACTCAAAATCCAATTACTCTTGAACAGGATACTTAGGGACAGTGGTAGCAACTGATTTCCATTCGCACCGATGTACCACTGGCATTGTGTACAAGAGCATAGGCAAATGAAGGAGCTAGATTACTGAGAAATACCAAAGTATATTATATGTGGAGCTGGTTGAACACTTATGCTTAAGGTTGCCTGACCTGTTTCATTATTAGGCCCCGTGTTTTGTTGTTTACAACTTTGCCAAACTTTAAATATTCAGTCCGAAATTTTCCATACTGAGTTTCTGACTCAGCCTGAATTATTTTTTGGAAAGATTTAGCAAAAATGATTCTGAGAACAAGGTTAGGGGGAAATACCTTGTTTGGGCCATTTAAAAAAAAATTTCCAACATTTTCACTGAGAAGTTCTAGCACCTCCATGCTTTGGAGCAGGAAATTAAGTTTGCCAGGGAGGCTGCCCTGGTGTCAGAGATGTGCCTTTTGCCATCCCCAAGAGAAACTGCCTAAATCTGGAGAAGTTAGAAGCCCCTGAAAAAAAGTAATAATGGTTTATACATGCTCAGTAGTGGCTGGTTAGAATTTAGCGACTAAAATCTCTCAATATTTTGTCTGTACTGAGCATGCGCCAGTCTAGGGATGTAGGGGCTGAGTAGGACTTTCTCAGGCAATTGCTGCTCCCAGCTGCTGCAGGCCACTGTGATGCTGGGCATTAGAACTAAGGCAGGGGTCCTGTGGAAAAAATATTATATGATCACCTAATTAAAGACTGTATCATAATGCATACACACAAGGTGGAGGGGTGAACTAAGATTATACAGGCAACATTAATTGTGGCTTTTCCTAACTTTTGACAGCTTTTGACTTTGCAACCATAATATTCTTTTAATGTAGTGTGTGTATGTCATATAAACAGATTACCATATACTGTAACAAAGAAGCATATCTTAGTGATACAAATATTTCAGTATTTTAATATAGAGAGTCCTTTATGTGTAACACAAGAAAAAAGATTACTACAGAAAAGAAAGTAAAGTTAATTCATTTATATACAACATGGAAATAAGCCCTTACAAACCTGATCACACTAGTCCTGAAATATAAATGTTTAACTAACACTTGGCAGTTCCAATCAAATGCTGTAAAATACTCACACATCATTAAAATAAGCAGATTATAATGAATCCTGAATAAGGGCCCAGTCCAACTCCTATTACGAATAACGGTAGGGTATGCAGGTGGTGTTCCCATTTTGCTCCTAGCATGGTATACACACACTGGATATTATCCAAACTTAGCTCTTCCAGAGGGCTTTCCTTAATTGTTAACTTAAATAACAAACAAATCTCAGCCTGAACGTCCATGTTTTTAGTTTCTGCCTGAAGGACTTCTGACTCTGCCGCTAGTGATCTCTGCCCTAGAGAAACTCTCAACCCTTTTATTTTCTTGAGATAGATATAATACTACTCACCTCTTCTGGCTGCTGGGAGGAGTCAACAAAATGGCTCTGCATCTCCTATATCATCCAAGCTAGCATTTGACAACCTGTCATAAGGAGTACTTCCATTGCCTTTAATAAAAGTTGGACCAGGTCCTAAAGACAGCATACAGGCTATTTTTGGCATACTCCCATGAATCTTTTGTTAGCTCTTCCCAAATGACTAAACCCTATTATACGCTGAATTCTATAAAACACAACATATTCATAATGGGTATAAATATTGAAATCCCATTATTAGATCCCAAGAGAGCCATATTCAGAAAGTTTAAGATGAAGGGAAGAACATTTCATTTTAAAAAGCACCTCAAAATTCAGAAAACTAAATCCCAATACTAAAAGGAAACTACATTTTTCAGAGATAATAATGATAATAAATCTAGTCCAAAAAGTCAGAATTTTCATATTTTTAAAAGTTCTTTGCAAACTTTTCTTGTGAAAACTTTTCTTTGCAAACTTTACTTGTGAAAGAAATTTGACCAGATCTATGTTGAACTGGCCAGAGGTACAGACACCCAAGATCAAACATATTTTCTTCATTCGATAAATTAAGAAAACTTTGAGAAAATATCAGTTAGCTAATTTGCCAGAAAAACTAAGAGTGCTACCATTTGCAAAAGCAGTTTGTAAAAACGGGAGTCATGGGGCCTCATATTCTGTTCACTAGCATTTATTGTGTATTACATGGACTGTGTTAGCACCTCTGTTGTACAATGTTGTGACGTTATTGACATGAACTGTGACTGTATAGATCATTGTTGCAAACAAGGTCCCATAATTGCACCAAATCTTGTACAAAGGAGGTCCAGTAAGGTGCCTATGGAAAGGTTATGATCTGCTGGTTATGATTATGCTATCTGGATGCATGTATCAATTTTGTAGTTGAAATTATGAATATTGGCTATGTACTTGTATATCAATGTGTTTGATTCCAAGTAGCATTAGTGAAGCATTTGGTCAGCTTCTTGAGAAAGGAATTTGCAGAGTAAGTGCCCAATCAAGAAACACTTAACTGACAATGGACCTTGGGAAACTCCAATCCACATGAGAAGTCTTCCTGGGAATGTTCAAGGTAGCATGGGAGCAATGGCCACTCTCCCTGTAAAGAACTGAATCATGCATGGACATATGACTTGCCCATGTGACTCCAAACTCCATCTTGCTGCTGTGATTTTCCACAGTAAGAACAAAGGGGTGTCCTTCCACATGGCAGAGGATATAAAAGGCCCTGGAAACCCCTCCATTTTGTCTTCAATCCTGCTTCTGACCTCCGGAGGAACTTTGCTACAAACTGAAGCTCTGAACAAAAGGACTGAATGACCCATCCAAGCTGGGGATGTACTCCAGAGACTTGATTTGAACTTGCAGCTTATTCCAACACTGCTACAAGCCTGAACCAAGAACTTTGCCATTACTGTATGTAATTGATTCCATTTACCCAGTTTTAGCTCTCATCTATATTTCTTTCTTTTTATGAACAAACCTTTAGATTTTAGATTCTGAAGGATTGGCAACAGCATGATTTGTGGGTAAAATCTGACTTGTAAATTGACGTGGGATTGGGGATTGGTCCTTTGGGATCACGAGAACCTTTCTTCTTTTACTGGGGTATTGGTTTTCATAATCATTCATCCCCATAACAAGTGGCACTGGTGGTGATACTGGGAAACTGGAGTGTCTAAGGGAATTGCTGGTATGACTTCTGGTTAGCCAGTGGCGTGAGACCGAAGTCCTCTCTGTTTGGCTGGTTTGGTGTGCCTTAATAGTAAAGGAAACCCAGCCTTCGGCTATAACTGCCCTACTGTAAGCAATTTGTCCTGAATTGATACCCTCAGTTGTGTCCCATCAGAGCCAGCATTATTACAAATGTATTTTGCAAATGCAGACAAAGATACAGGCCTTCTCCCAAAGAATACACTGTCCAAACGATCTACCCCAGTGCATATATCAAGTACTTTCAATTTTAGGGGGCATAATGTTTAAAAAATTTGGCCTGAGGTATCCAAGTATTTTTTCAATATCAATATTAGTGTCACTAAACATTCACAAATGAAATGCTCTTGGAAAAAAAAATAAAGAAAGGACAGAGTAGGGGAAAAAAAGAAGAATCACTTCTGTCTCTGTCACCCAAGTGGCCTATCATGGACTGCCCAAGCCTTGAAAACCAGGTGTTTTTCTTGTGCCACTGTAGTTAAGTTGTTGGTTCTGTATTTATTAGTGTAACCGTCAAGGATGAATATCCCATTAGAAGCTACTTATACTTTATTTACAGTTTTAAGCAACTTGGACCAAGGTTTGCCACTGCTTAACACATGTCTCTACATTAATGTTCCAACTTATCTTGCAGGCAATTAGGTAAAAACAGATCATCCAAAAATAAGCAAGACTCATTTCCAGTCTGTGAAGTCAAGTCTTCCCTTATGCAGGAAAAATCTGCATAGAGCAGGAATCTCTGCACATTTCCTGAATGTTTTGATTGGCATAGTTCCAGTTTCACTGTTCCATTTCAGGACGGGGGAGCCTTGGAAAAATGGTTTACAAACCATAAACCTCCTTCTTCCATAGAATAGTCTGGACCTTCAGCACCATACATGTGCTATATGTATACAGGCCTTAGCAATTCTGTATTTCTTCCCTGCCTTGATGGCATCACTACTCCTTGCTGGTGGAAGTCACCCAGGAGATGGGGCTCGCTGTCTAGGATTATGCTCGTGAGGATAGCCTAATTTTAGGAGGGAAATCAGGCCACAATGAGTAACCATCTCCTGATCTCATTCCTGCAGACCCACAGAGCAGTGTGCACAGAGGGAGGCTTAAGTAGGTCAGTAGGCTAAGAAAGACCATGCTGCAGAGCTGATACTGCTAATCTTCTTCACTCTCCAGCCCAGTTGTAAAAGTAGAACGAAACCAATCACCATCCCCTCTACTTACATCGAAGCAGAAAGGATACATGGAATTAGCATAGATGGTCCAAGGCATCAATTATGCATGTTGCCACTACATACACAAGCACCATTTAACTATGCCATTAAATAACTGCCATGTTATCTAAGTAATTATATACATCCCATCACTGTAATAAGTGAATGTCAGGGGTGGCCCCCAGAATTGAATCCCAGACACGCTTATTCTCCCTGGTATAGAGTTGAGCTGTGGTGCAGGAGAAAATCTAGTGCACAGAGTCTGAGGAGGGATAGTGCAAAGATCAAAATTTTTAGGCTGTACTCAGCACAGATCTAAACTAGAACCTCAAGATTCTTTGGGAATGAATAAAGGCAATGTAGCATCTCTTGTTATGAAAAAGATATTCATTAGTATTGAATGCACTCTTAGTTGGTCAAAATAGATGTGATTGTTTAGTGGATTTTTCAGTGAGTAATTAAATACACTTCTGGGAAATTCAATAACATTGCAGACTGTAGTCTGAAGCTGTAAATTTTCTGAACTTTTTGGAAGATATAGGGAGGAGATAAGGTACTGCTGATAAATCCTCAGGGCTGCCACAAAACCAGAGTCAGATGTCAGAACCTATAAATTTCCAGAGACGGCGCCTCAGACTAATGTTTTTTGGTGCATCGTCATGAATTATTTCTGCTGTGTAGTTTTGTCTCCTTGCACACACCATGAGGACTGAACAGATTCTTGTGGGTACCAACAGTAGGCTTGCATCTGTGATGAAGCTCTCCAGGGATCCTCTGCAAGTCTGCTGTAAATTCAAACACATGGTGCTAGTCCTGAGGGCAGTAGATGCCTCGCCAAAATAGAAGACTATGATGTTTCTCAAAACATAAAAATGAGTGCTGACTCGGTACCTGTAAAATAATGCTACCACTAATTGCCATGCACTAGATAAAATCATTTAACCCTGCGCTTTGCGCTGGTACTGCGTTATAACATTTAATCTTTCACACACATTATCTGGCTTTTAAATTACCTTTTTCTACCCAATTTTATTTGTAAAGAACTAGGAAATTAATTACATATAAATGGTGAAGGCTCCCAAAGGAGACTTAGGCTCAGCATTGCAATGCCTGACTTTAGGCACCCTGCCACCTAGAGGAATGCTCAACCCTGAGTTAGGGGCCCAGGGCATCTATACAAGGAACGGGGAGACTCCAGCCCCTAAAAATGGGATTCACAAAAGCAAGTGAGCTGAGTGGGCACTGTCTAAATTAGCTAGGAGGATGTGCCAAGGAGAGGGGTGTGGCTCAAAGAGACTGAAGTGCCTAACTCTGGGCCAGAGGGAGGCGCCTGTCTCTGCTTGGGATGCTTAGCCATGACTGCTCTCTTGGAGTTAGGCACCTCAGCCCGATCAGCCCTTTTTCACAAACAGTAGTGCTGGTGCAGCTGCTACTCCCCATATCCGTCCCATATCCCAGTGGTTAGAACAGTTATGTAGGATGTGGGGGGCCTGGATTCAAATCCTCACTTTGCCTGATGTGAAGGAGGGCCGTGAACCCAGGTTTCCCACAGTAGTGCCCTAACCACAGGGTGAAGAAGGGGCCTCCATCTTGCCTTTTGAAACTGTTCCACTTTGTATGAAATAATTAAATACTCATTGTTCCAGAGAGAGTGACCGGGACTCTATAGCTTAGTGGTCAGGACACTCTCCTGGAAGAAGACCCAGGTTCCAGTCCTCCTGCTCCCATGGCTATTCAAGTATTTCTATGTCGGGTTTCATGCTGTCCTCAGATGCGTAAAAGACTCCCATTTACTTCAACAGGACACAGACATGATTCTGAAAGCAAAATTCAGTTGTTACCTCTTAATCTCCCACCCACCCACAAATGATCCACTTCATTCTTTAATTTGTATGATTATCAAAATATTGTTTGATTAACAAAGGGTCTAACAAACATATACATATTTAAATTTAACTCTTAATCTCCTTTAACATATCCCATTGCACCCTGACACACAATAACAGAGCACACAGAAATGCTGATAGCATTCTTTATAGATCATTCCAATGCAGAGCCTAAACGTAAAAGGTCAAATTTGTCCCAAGCATAAATTCCAGTAAAGTATCTCAATCCAATACACCAAGAGGAATTTGGCCCAGTATGCTAGACAGGAAGGAGATGAAGTGCCATGTTGAATTATCAGTTTCCTGGATTGCATATATGTACAGAAATACTAATTTTGAACATAGACTGGCTTATTCACTCTTTGTATAGTAATATTAAAAAACAAACCGTTTACTATGGAATTGTCAGAACATTAAACCTAATGTACCAAATCCTCCCTTGAGGTGAGATGCCTTGTACCGCACTGCCAGAGTAATCCAGATGTAAAGTCAATTAACCATTCCAAGGAGAAACAGCCCAATATTAGGGTAATTTTTCCAAGCTGTCACATCAGTATAGGATTATCTTTTGCTACTGCCCTCCCTGCTGCTGATATAACAAGGAGACGGTGACGTGGCTGGATTGCCCCTGTGCTACGCTGAATGCCAGGCAGGTTGTGATCCCTTGTCAGTACACCCTGGCACATGTTGGAGCAGCCCAAGAGATTAGTAATGCATAGAGAAGCACGAGGATCAAGGAAGTGAAAAGGTAAGCTTTTAGCCTCCTTTGCATACCAACCCTGACCTGTTGCAATCTGCATTTGACTGTACTAGAGGATCTGACCCAATGGCTGCTTGCAGTCATTGGTTACAATCTATCCTAATCTAGGGATTTTAAAAACACATCCTACTGACTGGGTTGAGAATAATCATCTTGTCAATTACATAAAAGCCACCTGACACAATAGACTGCGGGGGGGGTGGTGGTAATCTGAATTCTGAGTAGCATGGACTAATATATATAGCTCCCTTTATTTTAAAAAGTATACTGAAGAATCCAATGGCACAGATTTGCATTAAAAATAGAAAAGGAATGATGTGGGATTGCACAAGATACACAACTGTGTAAAATATGGCACACTGCATATAAACACAGGGATTAAATACAAAGCAAAACAATTCTGAATAGATTTCTCCCAATAACTTTTGAAACTTTAAGCTTCAAATTTGCCTTTATGATGTTCTTACTGTTATACATGTATAACGTTTATAACATGGATACATGTGCCAAGAATACAATTTATTTCCTTTTATATAAAAGTGATCTTTAATCAGATATATAATGAAATCTGTATATTCAAGGAATTGTTCTATTATTGCAGCTGTTAAATTCAGAGACCAAGTTTTTCAAACTGCGTGTACACATTTGCGTGTACCAAAGCTCTGACATGTATATACACATTGGGTGAATTGGTGTGCACAAAAAAAGTGCACACATCTGTAAAAATATGAGTTTGATGTTTTTGGACACTAAATATTTGAGAAAGGAGACACACACCAGGGTACCTCACATTATCTGAGAAAGCACAGTAATACATGTTGATCCAATTAGGAATTTGCAAGGTAGCATTTACAACTCATTAATTGGAACAACCCCCAAATATTTATTTAATAAAACACCTGCTACAGGCCTGTAACATTTTCCTGAAGCCTTAATATGAATACGCTGCAAGTGTTTACAGTTCCCAGTGAGACTTACAGACTAAGCAGCCTGAAGATGATGGAAATATGAAGGCACATAAGGACACTTTTGGAAGTTTGAAGATTAATGGATTGTTATGGTGCAGAGCAGCTAGCGCACTTGAACTCAAGTAGTGGATAATTTCTTCAGGAGAGAAATGAGTGGACAGAAGACTCATGATTAATACTTATCCTAATCTACTTTTATTTATAAATGAATCATTCCTGCACAGAGGTTTTTAACAGAGTGGGATTTAACAGTAAAGCAAGATAATTTGTGTTTGAATGCAGAGGCTGACAGCAAAGATTTCTCTCACTACATGCACTCAGACAGTCTCTGTCACATCAAAGCTCAGAGTCCCTTTCCATATGTAATCTTCATCTCTCAGCCTGAGAGAGTCCCTGGTTCTCATCAGAGCTGAAAATGCCCAGGCTTTTAAACTAGTTTTCGTAACTCGAGATAATATTTTTCAAATGTTATGCCACACTCACAATACTTTTCAAATATTATATCCTCAGCTAGCCATGCCTAGGGTTACTAGTGTTGGGCTGCTTAAAAGCAATTTAAGAAGAAGACACATTCTTCATTATAGACAATGAATGATTTGTTTTTCTGTGGACAGCAGAGAAGATTTTTTTTTTTTGAGTGGGGTTGAAGGAAGGCACCGTAGGCTTTAATGAGCTGTGTGCAAGGGGAAGGGAAATGGATGGAGTATCCACTATTATAAAGAACCTTCTATGTCTCTCCCTATTCTGAAAGGGCCCACTAAATAGCTATATAGTTTGTGCTGCCTCCAACGAGCGGCTCTGCTGTAGCTTTTCAATATTGTTTTTACTTCATTTCACAAGAAGTTTTCTTTAGTAGCAGGACTCCTATAAAGTGTTCAGCAGAAAGAGCTAAATGTCTGCCCACTTTGGGGTAGTGACTGACTATAATCTTAAATGTAGATTACAATCAGTGTAATTCCTAATGCAGAGACAACCTTATTGTCACTTCCTGATTTGGAATGCTTTGCTTTGTGTATTGCTTTTTTTTTTTTTAAATGTAGGAGTTTTGCTTGTTTAGTATGGAACAAAAAATTGAATATGACCTTAATGTAATTACTTAGTCCTTTAAAAAACAACATCCATTTAAATGAACCTTCCTGATGGGCAGATAATTTGGAGATTCTTGGACTCTCTGAAACATTCATTTATAAACATTCACTTTTTTATTTTAATACACAGAAACATCAATTAGTGCAGCTAGGAAATGCCTTATATTCAACACAGATCCTTTCTTCTCCCAGCTGAAAGGTGGGGGCTTGCACTGTCTGGGGAACTGAAATAGGGTAGGGAAATGAACACCTTCATTCTGAGGTGTCCTTTTATGTGACTCAATAAGCAAAATGTGTTTGAACTTCAGTGTTGTTTTACAATAGAGTTACTGGCAACTACACAAAGACGACTGGTGATTAATTTAAATATGCTACTTGGCATCTTCAGCATAAACACAAAGTTTTTGCTGCCATATGGGTGATAACTTAAAATCGTAAGTTTTTGACATTATGCTTGCTTCAGTTTGACATGGTTAGATGATACCAGATGGTTCACTGAAGAGGGCATATTCTTTGTTTCTCAGACTGAGGAACCAAAAACATCTCTACGTTTTATCAGCTAAAGTACCGTGAAGTTGTAAAACAACAAAAAGCTGCACATTATAGTGAATCACCCAAGGGTTCACACCAAATTATAATGCTAACCTTGAGGATACCTTCCCATGTCTACTTAAGATAGGAGGTTGCCTAACAGAGGTGGTATTCATGAAGGTTTCACAATACAGTCGGCTGCATTAATGGGCCTCATTTAATGTGCTTCTGTTCATCAGAAAATGACCTAGTACACTGCTGAGAATAGTTACTCCTGTCTCATTCAGAGATGAGCACTGTAAAGCCATATATATTGTTGAAGCCCAA
This sequence comes from Lepidochelys olivacea, assembly GCF_965140295.1. Lineage (NCBI taxonomy): Eukaryota > Metazoa > Chordata > Testudines > Cheloniidae > Lepidochelys > Lepidochelys olivacea. The sequence goes on along the minus strand of NC_140421.1, from coordinate 48,965,051 downwards.
ACTCACCTTCAGAAATATTAAACAAAAAACTGTTTTAGTACTTGAAGGAAAACAAAACCCAAAGAGTTAACAGCCCACATATATTATCAACAGGATAATCCCATGACAGATGTAGAAGCAAGACCCTCAGGAACCAGTACACAGTATCTGTGCAAGAGGTCTGCCAAAAGCTAGATATTGCTGTTGGAAAAACTATCTTTCAGATCTGCTAACAGCTGGGGGAGGAGAGTAGGAACTGGTCCTTTCCTTATCATATTAGGGTCGGGGGAAAGGTAGGAAGGAAGGAAAGAAAGAAAAAGTGACAAAGTGAGCAAATGGCACATTTCTTTCATAAATAATTTAAAATAATATTTTTAAAATAGTCCAAATACAACTATTTCATATTTCATTAAAGGGAAAAAGTAATTTTGAGGAACTAAATCCATTCAAGGATTCTTATTCTGAATGCCCGATACATAAATGTCAGCATTAGTATATATCCCTTTTCCATGGCATAGCTGTGCATGTTATTTGATACATAATCCAGTGAGCTTTTATTCTGCAACCACAATATGCAGGAGATCCAGATGGGCTAGTACTGGAGGAAGTGAAGCAGTGATGAGGGAGCACAGCAAGTGTTATTCATGACACTAATTAGGTTGCATTTTAAAAGATGCTTTTTCTATATTTTTATGTCTTTCTTTGAAACTGTGTAAAAATCATTATGAAAAATTGAGGAATTAATTTTTGGATAGATTCCACATTTCCTTGTTTTCTGTATTTCCTTGCTTTTAGACATAAGCACAGGAGGAGTGGTTGGGGAATATGCATATACAAATGGGTTTAATTTTGAAAGCAAGCTACAATTAATTCTTCTCTCTGACCCCAAATTATACTAAAATTCTGTTATTTGTGGAAGCGTCATTCTCTAAATGGAGATGATGAATTTTGGCTTCACATCTAATTTAGATACATTTATCATTAATTTTCCACATTCTCCTTCCTAACCTTTTGTTCTGAGAAAGCCAAACTGTTACTGTAGTGTAATTATTAAGTAAAAGTGTCAGTATTCATTATTTCCTGTGAAAACTATCATTCAGAGTTGTTACCCATTTTAACCCACCAGATTTTAAGCATTGCCTTGGAAAAGATTATTCTGCTGTACAATACTCTGATGAGGATTTATCTTTCAATATTCACATTAAATAAAGGAACACAGTCACCGTATACCTATGTTGAATAATCTTACATAAACTACAGAATTCCATCATGTTAAGATGGAAGGGGGGGGAGGAAACAGCCCAAATCAAGCACCAATATATACATAAGTAATTGCATGTTTTAAAAGAAGACTCAAACCTCTGAAAGACGCATTTATAAATCTCTCCCTTTTTCCCTTTTATGAGACTTCTTGCCACCATTTCCACCAGCAGTTGGGTCTTAACATTTAACATTCACAGAAGCTGACAAGCTTAGCAAATTCTTTTGGCTCTGGGTACTCATCTGCCATGAAAATCAGCTTGCATTTTTTTTTTTTATGTAACTGGTAGCTAAAAGGAGCTCCTTATCTCAATACATGAAATTAGGAAGACATGTTAGGGAACATAACTGGTTTTAACTGAGGAACTGGGGAGATTCTAGTAAGGGTCTGCTATTTATGAGAGATAAAAATTCAGATCTAGGGTGTTCCTCAGACTTCGTTTTTGTGGGAAGGAGTTATAAAAGAATTTTAATATACTGGTTGTTTGGGGTTGTGCTATATTCAAGGGAAACCATAAGAGTATGAGTGTGTAAGAATCAGAGATTGAAGGGTGGTTTGTTTGTTTTTTTGTTTGTTTGTTTGTTTTTTGGTAGGGGGGATATAGATTAAGCGTCTCTCAATAGCATAATTTGGAAAAGAAGCAAAGATGGAGGGGAATGGGGGAAGTGGAGTTGGACCATAGTGTTTGTTTTAAGAACAGAGAGATGATCATTCCAGAGAACTTCTTGGCATAGATAGCAGAAAGTATGAGAGGGATCATTCCAAAGCATGTTCTTTACAGAAGGATTAGGGATTGTCAAGGTTCCTCCCCCACTCTGAACTCTAGGGTACAGATGTGGGGACCTGCATGAAAAAACCTCCTAAGCTTATCTTTACCAGCTTAGGTCAAAACTTCCCCAAGGTACAAAATATTACACCCGTTATCCTTGGACTGGCCGCTACCACCACCAAACTAATACTGGTTACTGGGGAAGAGCTGTTTGGACGCGTCTTTCCCCCCAAAATACTTCCCAAAATCCTGCACCCCACTTCCTGGACAAGGTTTGGTAAAAAGCCTCACCAATTTGCCTAGGTGACTACAGACCCAGACCCTTGGATCTTAAGAACAATGAACAATCCTCCCAACACTTGCACCCCCCCCTTTCCTGGGAAATGTTGGATAAAAAGCCTCACCAATTTGCATAGGTGACCACAAACCCAAACCCTTGGATCTGAGAACAATGAAAAAGCATTCAGTTTCTTACAAGAAGACTTTTAATAAAAAATAGAAGTAAATAGAAATAAAGAAATTCCCCCTGTAAAATCAGGATGGTAGATATCTTACAGGGTAATTAGATTCAAAAACATAGAGAACCCCTCTAGGCAAAACCTTAAGTTACAAAAAAGATACACAGACAGAAATAGTTATTCTATTCAGCACAATTCTTTTCTCAGCCATTTAAAGAAATCATAATCTAACACATACCTAGCTAGATTACTTACTAAAAGTTCTAAGACTCCATTCCTGGTCTATCCCTTGCAAAGACCAGCATACAGACAGACACAGACCCTTTGTTTCTCTCCCTCCTCCCAGCTTTTGAAAGTATCTTGTCTCCTCATTGGTCATTTTGGTCAGGTGCCAGCGAGGTTACCTTTAGCTTCTTAACCCTTTACAGGTGAGAGGAGCTTTCCCCTGGCCAGGAGGGATTTCAAAGGGGTTTACCCTTCCCTTTATTTTTATGACAGGGATACTAAGGGAGGTAGGAAGAGGAAACCAGTTGTTGGGGCCCAGAGTATATAAGAATGTTATTACACAGTCTGACAAGATGAGTGAGGTAATATCTTTTCTTGAACCAACTTCTGCTGGTGAGAGAGACAAGCTTTTGAGTTTACACAGAGCTCTTCTTAGCTCTGTATGGCTCAAAAGCTTGTCTCTCTCACCAACAGAAGTTGGTCCAAGAAAAGATATTACCTCACCCACCTTGTCTCTCCAATATCCTGGGACCAACATGTCTACAACTATATTTCATACATTACATAGTCTGGATTTCTACTGCTGTTAATATAAATCAAGATTTTTGGCACCATAATAGTTATTAGGCTGAGGGGAAAGGGCAGGAATCAGGAAATATTTGCAATGGATATCACTTTCAATATACACCATGAGTGAAATTCATCCCTGTGCAGTTAGCAAGGCTGAATGTAGAGTTTAAGTGATGCATAAGACTTGTGCCAGCCCTCTGTGAATTGAGCCCTGTGAGCAAAAACAATACCTCCTCCATCCATAATGATACAGCTGCAACATGACAACATTTTGCAGTGTTGTCCTGGAGAATTCCTTGCGATTTTCATATTATAATGTATTTCAAGGATGAACCTTTTTATTTATTTATTTACATATGTACAACCACATTTCCCACTCCCAATCTGATATAAATTCCCAGAAATACAGAGATATTTACTCTATATTTACATTGAGATCTTCAGAAGTGCTCAGCACTGGTATCATTCCGCTTCTTCTGAAGTCAACAGAGGCCACTGGGAGCAAAGTGAAGCCAATACTGAGCAGTTTTAAAAATCCTAGCCTTACTGCCATAAACTAGAAGGGCTCTGTAGAGCAGCTTTTACAGGATCATTCATGAAGATACTGCTCCTTTCTTAAATTAGATCTGATTTTGGAGGAAACAGATGAAAGCACTAAGGGCTCAATCTGGCAAGACATCTTTTCCAAAGCACTGAGTTTGTGGGAGTTGAGGGTGCTTAATACCTTACTAAATGTTCTTGGAATTTCACAGATTCAGGCCCTAAATGTGGAAAGAGAGATGCTCTGAGTGCTATGGAGGCACCTGGTAGTGAGTGACTCAATAGTTAGGGTAGCATTCCAAAATCAGCTTAAAATAGAACATAGGAAAGTGATCAGGAACAGTCAGCATGGATTCACCAAGGGCAAGTCATGCCTGTCTGATCTAATTGCCTTCTATGACGAGATAACTGGCTCTGTGGATAAGGGGAAAGCAATGGACGTGTTGTTCCTTGACTTTAGCGAAGTTTTTGACATGGTCTCCCACAGTATTCTTGCCAGCAAGTTAAAGAAGTATGGGCTGGATGAATGGACTATAAGGTGGATAGAAAGCTGGCTAGATTGTCGGGCTCAACGGATAGTGATCAATGGCTCCATGTCTAGCTGGCAGCCGGTATCAAATGGAGTGCCCCAAGGGTCGGTCCTCGGGCTGGTTTTGTTCATTATCTTCATAAATGATCTGGAGGATGGTGTGGATTGCACCCTCAGCAAGTTTGCAGATGACACTAAACTGGGAGGAGAGGTAGATACGCTGGAGGGTAGGGATAGGATACAGAGGGCCCTAGACAAATTAGAGGATTGGGCCAAAAGAAATCTGATGAGGTTCAACAAGGACAAGTGCAGAGTCCTGCACTTAGGACGGAAGAATCCCATGCACCGCTACAGACTAGGGACCGAATGGCTCGGGCAGCAGTTCTCCAGAAAAGGACCTTGGGGTTACAGTGGACGAGAAGCTGGATATGAGTCAACAGTGTGCCCTTGTTGCCAAGAAGGCCAATGGCATTTTGGGATGTATAGGTAGGGGCACTGCCAGCGGATCGAGGGACATGATCGTTCCCCTCTATTCGACATTGCTGAGGCCTCATCTGGCGTACTGTGTCCAGTTTTGGGCCCCAAACTACAAGAAGGATGTGGGAAAATTGAAAGAGTCCAGCAAAGGGCAACAAAAATTATTAGGGGACTGGAACACATGACTTATGAGGAGAGGCTGAGGGAACTGGGATTGTCTAGTCTGCAGAAGAGAAGAATGAGGGGGGATTTGATAGCTGCTTTCAACTACCTGAAAGGGGGTTCCAAAGAGAATGGATCTAGACTGTTCTCAGTGGTAGCAGATGACACAAGAAGGAGAAATAGTCTCAAGTTGCAGTGGGGGAGGTTTAGGTTGGATAATAGGAAAAACTTTTTCATTAGGAGGGTGGTGAAACACTGGAATGCGTTACCTAGGGAGGTGGTGGAATCTCCTTCCTTAGAGGTTTGTAAGGTCAGGCTTGACAAAGCCCTGCCTGGGATGATTTAGTTGGGGATTGGTCCTGCTTTGAGCAGGGGGTTGGACTAGATGACCTCCTGAGGTCCCTTCCAACCCTGATATTCTATGATTCTATGATATATCCCTGTTTTATTTTGTTTCAAATGTGGGTGGCCAACTGGTGTGAAATTTCCTGCAGGATTAGTTTTTAAGCCCTTTGAAATGTATGTGCATTTTTGGTTCCTTTCTCAATTTTTTTATAGGAATTCTTGTATTTGGACTCTAGCTGAACTTTTTCCTTGGCAGTCCTGCTTTTCATTGTTGACTGCTATCTCTAGATAATATGGTCTATCAACACAAAACTTGGTAGACAGGTGTATCCTGTGGAGAACTGGTGCAACAGGGATATTTTTCAAAAAATTGGATTTAGGGTAATTTTTAGCAGTTATTCACATTATAGCTTGATGTTTATGTGCTGTGCACACAAACATGTTTGATGAAAGTTCAGTGCACACAGACCTGATTGGCTGATTGGGACTCGGCGCACACAAGTCTGTTTGGGAGGGCCAGGAATACATAAAGCCTTCCCTGTCAGGAGCTACACTTTTCTGTTAGATTTTATCCTACCTCAGAGAAGGTTCATGTGCAGCTGCTGACTGGTGAGGGGTTCATAAGCTTCTTGCAACAGATAAAATATTCTGTCAGTAGCTGCACCACTCTGTATAAGCTCACATTCTCCCAGTTTATCCAATTTTAGCCCCCAATTAAGAATTAAAAAACCCTAGGAGAGAGTAATGCATACAAAATTCTGTTGTGAAGTGGGTAGGTTTTTTTAAAGTGTGTATGAACCCTAACAAACCTGTAAAAATAAGGAAATGAAATATTAAGTCACTTACGAGTTCAGACCTTCTGCTCCTCCACCCATGAGCATACACCTTAGTATTACCCCACCACTATACATCACAGGACCTGTACCACTACATCCACTCCTATCCCCTAGGGATGTTTGCTTTCCATCACTAACATTAACTGCCATTCTGCACACAACCCTTTACCAAACTACTTTTCCAACACAACACCAAACATGCACAACTAATAATTTTGGCTAATAATAATCTGGGGGGTGGAGGGAAGAGGAGATATAACTTGGGAAGGGGTGTGGGCAGAAGGGCAAAAAGAAGGGGAAGAATTAAGGTGGTGAAGCTGCAGGGAAACTCTCCATGAGCCAAAAGCCCAAATGCCTTATAGCCCCCACCAGAAGGGGAGTATATCAGGGCAGGGAAGGATGGTGCTTGTATGTTGGAGATAAGCTAGACCATGGTGTGTAAAGAAAAAGGCACATTCTCTTTCCTTTCCCAAAACACCTGGCAATAAAAATCTGACAGACACTTATGCATGTGTGTAACTTTTTTCACATTCATAATCCATATAATGACAAAGCCCCAAATTTACAACAGGATACATTTACCTTATGTAGATGCAAAACTATTACAGCTGCATGGAAATTTTTTTTTACAACAAAATCATTTTTGACAACATTTCCTGAATAAAATATTTTGTGGAACCATTTGTTTGATTCAAAGTGTTCTCTCTGTGTGTTTTTAAATGAAAAAAAAAAAAAGAAACCAACACATTTGTTTTCAATAAAAAAGTTTGCTTTTCAAAACCAACTTTATTTTTGAAAACAGACTTCATTTTTAAAATCCAGAAATTTGCAAACATTTTCAAAAAAAATTGTGTAAATGGAAATTTTTTATCCGAAGTACTTACCAATTTCTGACCTGTTCCAGTAATTGCCTTCTTGAATTCAATAAAATGAGCCAAGCGGTCTTTCATTTTAAGTTAAATTATTTCACAGAATTGCAAGGAAACTTATTCAACAAAACTTTTTAATTAAAAAAAATCATAAACAGTCAGTTGACAATCATTATTTTATCAATTTGTTCATAATGCTTTATCCATCATAATGAGTTTCTCCAGAGTACTAAAAAGAAAGTTTATGGCCTGAAGCAAATGAACAATTTTTAAACTCTTGAGACATTTTGTATTGAAGTAAACATAAATGAGAAAGTAAAACATTAGAAAAACAAACATAGAACATAAACAAATTACATACAATGGACAAAATATTAATTCAATTTTCAAACCTGGTTAATTGTTAATACTGTGCCAGAAACATATTTAGGGGCCTTGGATGCATCCAGCAGACTCCCCATAAACCCAATGCAGTTGCATGGAGGAAGGGGAGGGCTATACAGCCTGTACCTCGCTATCCCCCGGCATGAGGGCAAGGAGTAGGCTAAGATGGACAAAGGCCAGTATAACTGAGCTGGGATGGGGCAGTAATGGCTGTTATCTGCTTCTGGTGAGGGCAAGCTGTAGATTATTTCTCCCAGAAACACAGGTGGATTACCTGCCATCCTTTACACAGAGATTGATTACAGGCATAATCTAGTCCTGAATTTTTTTTAGACAGTGTATTAGATCTCTGTGCTACTAAAAGGGAATCAAGTCTTATGGATGGGCACTGTGAAACAGAGAAAATTATATATTATATATATGGATGTGATGGTGTTAACAAAACGTAAAAATGATTGAAGTTTATTAAAATTATTTATGAAAATTCATGACGTCTCAGAGACGGCACATTCACTATGTAATGCAAAACATGCTATTGTTAAATGTGCTTTGCACCATATTTTTATCTAACAACAAAAGAGTTTGAATTCTGAAATCAATGCACAAGAGCTAAACTGTTGGCCATGTGAGCTGTTTTCTTATGTAGCACCCAAAACTACAATAGGCATTTAATTAAGCACTGAAAAAATGAATGTTCTGATTACCTAAGTGTTTACAAACTAAGAGCCTGACCATGTAAACACTTGCACAAGGGAGTAACTTTACCCATGGAAGAAGTTCTATTAAATTTCATGGAATTACTTATGCAAGTAAAACCTGTCAAGTGCTTTCAAGTGACAGCAATCTATATTTAAGGTAAGGTGTGACAAATAACAGCAACAAACAATAAGGTGAAAATAGTGAGTAGGAAGAAATTGATTACAAAAGTAATGTCATGCTGTTTTCTAGGTTTGTTGAATGCATACCTTAGGGGCACCACCATATTAATACCAACCCACCCGAAAACATACATTAAAAGACTATTAAAGTTGCAAAGTGAAGCAGTCAAAAGTGCACTCCTCTTGAAAATGTGTTTGCTTTCAAGTTAAATAACGATAATAAACTGCTTTCCCTTAATATACAAATAGTAAGTCAATGCAGCTCCTTGTACAATGTGGAGTAGTTCTGAAGTACCACATGGAAAGTGCTTTCTACCACAATGTAACTAGAGAGAACCATGACCCAAAGATTATATAATGAGCAAAATAAACCTGCTATAGGTTTCTGGGCATAATGGGGCATATTGTGCCATTGATCTAGGTGCAGAACTCCTCATGGAAATCAACTGGGAGTTCAGCATTTAAAAAAAAAAAGTACTTGACAAGATACAGTTCATACTGCAGTGGGCCTAATGAAATCAAGGACATCACTGTATTGTGGAGGAGGATTTTGGATATTTCCTTGTTTGATTTACTGAACAAAGGCAGTTTTGAATAAAATCTATAGAAGGTTCACATATTCAGAGATTCCAAGACCAGAAGGGACACATTGTGATCATCTCGTCTGACCTCCTGTACAAAACACAGGCCACAGAACTTCCCTAAAATAATTCCTAAAGCAGATCTTTTAGAAAAACATCCAATCTTGATTTTAAAATTATCAGTGATGGAGAATCCACCATTACCATTGGTAAATTGCTCCACTGCTTAATTAACTTTCTCTGTTAAAAATTTTATTCCTTATTTCCAGTCTGAATTTGTCTAACTTTAACTTTCAGCCATTGGATCATGGTATACCTTTATCTGCTAGACTGAAAAGCCCATTATTTAATATTTGTTCCCCATCGTAGATACTCAGACTGTAACTAAATCACTCCTTAACCTTCTCTTTGTTAACCAAATAGAGTGAGCTCCTGGAGTCTATCACTATAAGGCATGTTTTCTAATCCTTTTTAATCATGCTGGCAGCTCTTCTCTGAGTCCTTTCCAATTTATCAATACCTTTCTTGAATTGTGGGCACCAGAACTGGACATAGTATTCAACCAGCAGTCAAACCGGTGCCATATAATAAGCGTATTAGTGAACTAAACCTTGTAGTCCTAAAACATTTAATTATATAACCATCTAGGTTATTCCTAAATATCGTCTCCATCTGGATTGTGTGTGATATTTTGAAAAATGAAGAAAAAATTCCAGCTCTTGAGTCTTCTTGGGTGTCACTGTTTTGTGCAGGGATCTGCTGAATGCAAGTCACTGCTCAGCTGGGTTGCTTCTGAAATCTCAGTCCTAGCAGCAGAGAGTACTCAGTGAGGGCAAATTAAGGGGAGCATGGAGTCCACTTGAAACACACAAGCCTGGGAGCTGGTAAGATGAATGAGAAGGAAGAGACTCATCTGGGGCAGAGATCGAGAACCTGCACTCAAGCGTATCCGCTTGACAAGGCTTCCTTAAAGACTCAGGCTATGGCTACACTAGAGATCTTACAGCGGCACAGCTGCATCAGTGCATCACTGTAAGCTCTCTAATGTAGCTGCTCTAAGCTGATGGGCAACAGCTCTCCTGTTGGCTTAACTACTCTAGCCCCGGCAAGCAGTGGTCACCATGCTGGTGGGAGAAGCTCTCCCACCGACATAGCACTGTCTACACTAGTGCTTAAACTGGCATAAATTATGTCTCTCAGAGGGGTGGCTAATTCAGCCACATATATTGATTTAAACTGTAGTGTAGCCATAGCCTCAATTTAAAAGGAATGATAGGGCTGAATGTAGCTGGGGAAAGAACACTTCCAGACTCTCCTCTGGCTGTGACAGGTCTCTGCTACAGCAAACAGTATCTACATGACTGCCAAGTATCTACCTGGAGAACCTGGGGCCTGATTCTTATCTCTCACTGGTTTTACAACTGTGTGTCTTCACTGATTTCACAGAGTTACTCCTGATGTTTACAAGCAGAAAGTGGAGGCCAGAATCCAGCCCTAAGACCAAATTGTTGAATTTATTTTTCAGAGCATCATTTACATACACTACAATTTGTGCATAAGAACATGCATATGAGTTTAATTTTTAATGAAGGTATACATACATTCCATACATATAATTAAAATGCTTGAGCTGGAACCACTACCCCGAAAAAATAAGGTCAACTCTCCACTGAATAGCACTATGACATGAACATCTGTCACTTAAACAAATGCCACCAAGTAAATCTACCTAAAGAATTCTATTATCCATACAGAATGGAGAACAGGGTTATATTTGCAGGTTTATGGAGTGACATCTGTTTGAATGACAGATGTCTGTGCCACAAGAGTGCTGTGCACACTTTGTTTTATTGCTGGAGTAATCTCTTCTAAAGGACTCCATACACTACTACAATAAATTAAGAATTCTTACTTTTATGATAGACTTTATATATTTTTTAAAATCTCACTTACCAGGGATTGTAGCTGTAAAATGTAAAAAATCTCCATACATTAAAGGCAGTCTGATGTATTTAGAGTCCTCATGTTATTTATGCCAAAGCTTAAATCCATGTGTTCAGATTTCATTATCTTGGTTTGAGTATGAGATTGCAAACAATTCATGCAAATCTGTAAAACATTCATTATAATTTGTATTAAAATTAAACCCTGCTTTAGGTATTTCCAATTTGGGAATATTTATTCTTTCTACTGTATGTTATACTAGTCCATAACAATACTTATCATTGTATTGAATTATCTACTGCAGTGGTTCCCAAACTTGCTCCGCTGCTTGTGCAGGGAAAGCCTCTGGTGGGCCAGGCTGGGCTGTTTACCTGCTGCATCCACAGGTTCAGCTGATCGCAGCTCCCAGTGGCCGTGGTTGGCTGCTCCAGGCCAATGGGAGCTGCTGGAAGTGGCGCGGGCCAAGGGATGTACTGGCCGCCGCTTTCTGCAGCCCCTATTTGCCTGGAGCAGCGATCAGCCGAACTTGCGGACGTGGCAGGTAACAAACTGGCCCGGCCCGCCAGGGGATTTCCCTGCACAAGTGGCGGAACAAGTTTGGGAACCACTGATCTACTGTATGATGGCCATTACACACACAGCACTCCTCTATCCTTAACTGAGCCTGTTGTGTGTCTACTAACTATATAGGTTATACTATACTATACTAACTACTAATTATATTGCTACACTAACTATATAGGATAGGTTTGTAATTTGTGTAGTGTCTTCGTATTATCTTCACGCTCAGATGCAATATCCTTGAATTTCTGCCTTAATAAGATCTTTAACACAGAAGGCTGTTATGTTCAATGGCAAAAAATATATTAACACAGAGTTAAGATTGCTTGGTAGCATGTCATTCCTTTGCAGAACATTGAGTTGAGCAAAACTCAAACTTCTGAAAACCAGAAAATGCATAGTTTAGGGTTCCCCATTCAACCTTAATTCTGCCCTCTTTCAGCAATGTCCCAATATACGCCTTTAATACATATAATTTATTCTGTCAATCCCACAGTTGCTGAAGTGTATAAGGTCTTCACCTCCTTTTACAATCTATTCATTCCCAGAATTCCTTCTAATATTATTAAAGGACAAAAAAGGGTGAAGGGAGGAGTTGCCCACACCACTTTTTCACTTTCCTCTTTGAGGAATGCCCCAATGTGTACATAGCACATACTCACACTGGGCCCTGGCACTATAGGATTTAGCAGGTTCCAGATGCTAGCATACATACACACTCACACTTAGTCAACCCCCCGCCCCATAAAGAATGCCCAACATGTACAATTTAAGAAGCATTTAAAAGCCTTTTACAACTCCCTTGCATTTACAGGATGCCATCTCAACCTACATTTTCTCTTAACCAACATTAAAGAATTGGAACCCTTTCACTTCTCTGCTGACAATAGCCTTTGAATAAAAAGCTTGTGCCCTCCTACTGACAAAACCTATACAATTATGCACTGAAATGATGCATACATATCCTGAAGGTACACATGCAGCTCTTCCCTTTGGTCACACACATCAAAGGGCGCAAAACATAGATCTCCTCCTATCATACGCACAACTGTGTCATCCCCCTCACATGGATCCGACGAAGTGGGTAGTCACCCACGAAAGCTTATGCTCCAATATGTCTGTTAGTCTATAAAGTGCCACAGGACTCTTTGCCGCTCTTACAGATTCAGACTAACACGGCTACCCCTCTGATACTTGCCCCCTCCCCCCCAAAGTAATCCTTAATTGTGCATTTCCTGAGTTTTGCTCAACTCAACATTTTGACAGGGAATGATACACCACCAAGCAACCTTCACTTTGTATTGACATAGCTTTTGCCATTGAATGTCCTAGGTTTTTTAACAGGAAGAGATATGTGGCTGGTAGGAGTTAATTGTTATTCAGGCAGTTGTACACATCATCATGTCCTGCAATTAACATGTAATGGACCACATCAGCCTGTAGTCAGCAATCCCCATATCATGGTGTACTCCTTGTTCTCCCACAAAACTCCTGCAACCTCAAGATCCAGGAATCATCCAGAATCTACATTTTGCAACCCTGGCAGCACACACTTATTTTCCGTCAGCAGTCAAGTACCTGTGTTGTCTGTACCTCCGCTCTGTTTGTCTTTGGAAACTGTGCATTAATCTACCCTGAGATCAAGAAGTAGCCACTTGCCCCCACACTCCACTTATACCCCCAGGGATGAGTAAAATACAGATTTTCTCAATCAATCAATCCAAGGCTTACCTACGATCAGTGCTCATTGCCTAATCCTTACATAACCAAAACCCCTATCCCTGTCCCAGTACCCCATTCCCTACACCGCACACAAAGTCCCTTGTCTCTGGCTTCTCCCCACCAGTCATAACAAAAAAAAATTGGTAGACTGGCTGCTGACCATTCTACTGTATTCAGTAAACCTCCCCATAAAATAAAAACACATTATAACAGAGACAACTTACAACAAGCAACACAAGTTATTAAATCTTTACTGCAGAGGTGTACAAAAGTTTGTACTAAAAATGTCAGTGGCAGGGTGTTCACCAGGGGCAATGCCATTGTCACATTCCCTTAAACTATCCAGACAAGTGTACAGTGGCTGCATACAAACCCCCTCCCATATTTTTTTCTTTATTAGTGCATGCACACTTCCAGACTCTACCTCTCTTCACACAAAGAACTGAAGTGTCCTTAAATACTGTTTACAGCTTGCGTCCCCCAGAGACTTAATGGGTGCCAGGCTCTACCATGGATAAATATAGACCAGCTGAGACCATATTTACCTGCAGCACAGCAAAAGTTTGAACTTTAGTTCTGCACCAAAAACAAACAAATCACCTACCTAGAATTTTTTGGGGAAAAAATGGCTATTTATTCTGGGTTTATATCTCCAAACTCCCTGGCTCAAATGATCCCAAACTGGAATAAGGACTGGAGTACTATACACATCCCATAAGGCAATGCAGATTGAACCTCTGATGGAGCTGCAGGATACATCATGGAAGTCCTGCAACAGTGCATTAAGGGAGATATAATCCAGCCAGGGAGCCTAGCACATAGAGAATAATGGGTACATCAGGTTTATGAACTACACCTCCCATGAAACAACAACAGACAAAGGATGACAGAAACAAAATATTATCATAATCCATTTCACAGATGGTGGAACTGAGGTAGAAAAAGATAAAGGCTAGGAAATTCAAATTATCTTAATGGAGTCAGGCCTCCAACTCCTATTAATGTTTTCATCCCAAGGTCACAGAGGAAGTTTGTAGCAAACCTAGGAACTGAACCTGGATCTCCTGAGTTCCAGGCTCATGTCTTAACAAAAAGGAGCAATTTCCTTTCCAGACTGTAGTCCTCTATTAATCCACAAAGCACAGACTAGTTTGAACATTGCCAACATGCTTCCACTCTGATTTGGATGTACAATCTCTATTACAGGAAAGTTATTTCAATAAAAAAGTAAATATTATAACATGCTACCCATGTATGTCTATTATGTGAAACAAATATTTAAATGGATAATATGAGAAATAACCTGTGACCACATAATCCTATATTGTAGTAATAGATCTTATTATGCAAGATATGACAAATATGTTTCTAAAGTTTGGAAAAATAATTGTAGAGTATCATACTGTATGGGTTGAATTATTTGAGAAATAGCATAACAAAGTGATAAAAAACAAAAGGCCAGACTGATTCCCGGACTGATGCTGAGCAGCACCTTACCACAAGTCACCGATACTACTTCTCCTGAGTAAGGTTATGAGAATTTGGCCTTAAATGATAATGCCTATGTTTATAAAATGCTTTCAGATCCTTCAGATTCAAGATGAAATAAACTACATAAATGTAAGATATTACTATTAACTATATATAGATATAGATATAAACTATGCTGTTTTAGACTAGTTTAATTATTTTAAATGTGCTGTTATTGGAAGTTATTGAAGGGATAAAAATCAATTTACTGACCTTTCTCTCCCCTCCCCTATTTTTTTCAGATAGTTTCCTTTGAAAGTTTTGCTTGATTTTGTAGGGGGAGAGGAGGTTATTTTATTTTATTCTTTTTCAAGCTCTTCTGTGCCTTTAAAGTGATAGATCTAATACTTCAAAGTATTTTATACCACTAGTATATATTTTTAAAAAGGAAATCAAGCCATTTATTTGTTACAGTACAAAAGAGAATTCTGAAATAACAACAACCTTAGGCTAATTTACATTAGATGAAAGTAATTGAAACTAATTGATTTGAAAAAAGTGTATTTTACATGGGTGATTTTATTTATTCATAACACCTAGCTACATCTTTAGCTGCTAATACACCTTTTTAATTTACTTACCATACATGTTTTACTTATTGGTATTAAGAACCATGAACTAATATATACCAATCATACTGAGATAAGTGCACAAATATAATTTGATTATTTAAAATGTGTTAAAATTATCAAAACGTACCAATGTGACATTAAACTCAGACGACTACAAAGGAATGATCACACATACTGTACATTAGAACTCTGATTATCCAAAAGATAGATTGTATCACTCAAACTTCAGAGCACTGAGGACTGGAATAATGAGGGGAGCTGGCTAGCCAGGCTCCCCTATATGCCAAATGCAAAGACACTTGGTTCCCCTCGTTCTAGGCAGCTGGCTGTCTTGCCCGAGACCTGCTGGCTCAGCAGGACTACAGCACATAAGCCCCAGGATGCGGAAATAGCCCTCCCTGACAGCTGTCTTAGTCCATCTGACATGAATTTTAATGAAATGTCATAATATTATTTTCTTCTCACAAAGTTAGTTTTAATAAAGCCTCTGCTGGCTCCCCACAGGTATTACTTCTCTCTCCCAAGAACCTCCCTTTCTTTCTGTCCTTGATCTTTCAATTCTCTCATTCATTTTGAACTGTATGGAGGGTATCTGTAGAGTATTTTGCATAGTGACCAGCAGAAGTGGAGACAGTGCTTTGTACTGGGCCCAATATTATCCACCTGCAGGAAAACCTCTACAGTGTTTCCTCCTAATCCTTATCTACAAAATGCAACTCCCTTCTCTCCATCAGCTCGTACATATAACTAAATTCCTTGCCAGACAAAATCAGCTCCACTTTGGATGGAGTAATAAATATTTTGCAAGGGATCTGACAATGTACAGGTCTTTGGGCAGCTAACCATACACACACACACACACACACTAAAAATATTCCCTTTCATCTTCATGCAGTGCTGGAAGTTTCTGATGCTTTTACACTGACCAAGGATAAATTAAAAAATAAAAGCTTGCAGTGCAAAATTTTCAGTGTCTTTAATTACTAAATGAAAAATACATTGTCAGATGCTTTGCTATTAATTACATATCATCACCTGGAAACGTGTGGCTGGTGAAATTAAGATCACAATGAGTGATTCAGACCCACTTTGCATAAAAACAGATTCTAAAGAACATTTAAAATGCTCTAAAAGAAAAGCCATTAGTAAAGCTGTTGCCTATTATAAGGTAATTCTTAGCAAAATGATTAACTGTTATTAAATACATAAGCATGTGTCTAAAGAGTGTGTGTTCTATACAGCACACTTCCTACTAAAATTCAGACTGATGAACTTAACGAAAAATAAACAAAAAATCAAAATAATATCCTGATCCTCCCCCTTCTGAGATCAAAGGCATAACTTCCAATGTCATCATTGGTGTAAGATCAGGGCTTCAGTAAATATTTCTTTGTCAATAGGAAGAGAATACCAGGACACCAACTATGACCTTGAATTGCACAAGTCATAAATTGGCACAGAATTTGCCCAAATAGGAAATAATTTATAATGTAATTACTGGTCCAGAATATATAATAGCTGATATTAAACAGTTCACATTTAATTACAGCATAGTGGCATCTGAGATATTACAGATATTTCCAGTTGTATGTATAGAGAAACTCTGGCATCTAGCATACTGCGTAAAGAAGATGAAGGTGAATATTGGCAACCACTCTAACATCGTGCAAAGGGCATATCTAAAAACAGAAATTTTTTTTAATTTAAAACAAAAACTTTACAGACAACCTCAGTACACTCCCCTACCCCCTAATTTTAGTTTCCAGGTGTTGTCTGCAAGAGCCAGGGCTCGGAAAATTCTGCTTGATTCTTGTTGAGGGTGAGTAATTTATTACGGGGGAGTGAAATGCTGTTATTTTTCTCATTAACAATCACTGTAATAAAGCATTGGTACGTGTATTTTTTGTCTGGGCTGCTAAATTCTCATGACAATTTTGCAAGACATATCTATATGGATATTCTTCTCTGTGCGTGTTTGTTACATTTTTGGCAAACATATTGAATTCGCAGTTTTATAATACTATTCAAATATCCCAATCACTAGGACTTCAGTACTATGGTAACAGGAGGAAGCAGAACAGCAAATGCACTGGTATGATCTTAAAGGCAAGCCAAGTAAGTTAGTTTTCAGTTAGTTTACCTATATCGGGATAAATTAGTAACTGCTATGATAAAATACATAATAAAATACCTAAATTTTAAAAAAAAGTTTTGCTCAATGTATGTGAAATTCAGATTATCTGCACTCTGCAGGGGACTGCCTTTAAAGAGAAAATTCAGTCTTTCCAACTATCTTTGACAGATTTGCCACTCCAGCAGGAAAACTGGGAATTAACACTTCACTGGGCTAATGGACTGAAACCTTCACTAAGACAATCAAGACAACACAAGTTCACACGGACCCAGAGATTGATTTATTTCAGTGCCATTTCAAGCATCTTTATGTTTAATACAAATTAATTTACAAGGTTACTGGCCACACTCCTAAGCATGTAGCGGGTGTTGAAGCCACCTCTTCCACAGCTGGTTCAATGATAAGCAGTAATGGCACATGCCTCTTACTTCTGTATTTCTTGCTGTTCCACGAACACAGTCAAGGATTTGACTTTAATCAAATTTAGAAGAGTGAACGCTATAGTACATGCTCACAAAAGCCAGGAAACTCAAAGGAAAAACCTTAATATTGTTTATAAGAGAGCTGTAGTCTGACCAATGCCTTGTGCTGCACATCACTGTAAACCTGAGAAAAATCAGCTATTGTGTATTCATGCCACACATGTGATCCCTTCCTCTTCTTGGGCTTTATTGTATTTCTTTCTGATCTCTTTCTTTTAAACAAATTACACCAAAGGTGGATTGTTATCCAGAAGTGTTATAAACACAATTATGGACTGAGACTGTTCTAGGACATAGTCTGACTGGTCAATTACGTCTCTATAATTCCTGGTAGGGAAATAAAATGAGTTAAAAGCAAAGAAGCCGGTTTGGAGGGAAAAGCAGCTGAAGCACACACGCCCCCACACGCGTGCGTGCACACACACAGACGCGCACTGTTGTTTCTTTGGTTTTCTTACGTTTAATTGGTGTCTATGCCCAGCCATAATTTCTTTGGTTACCTTTTAAGGTTTTAGTTGCTCATAGTTTTAGTTGCTAACAGGAAAATCGGGAGCTGTTTAGCACTATCCGTTCCTCATCCCTCATATAAAACTAGAACTTCAGAAAGGGGCCTGGAAGCGAACAAAATGCCATTAAGTGCACCAGCTGGCGCCATGCTTTTCAAAGGAAGACACATTAGTTTCAGGGCATCTGGCCTTCCCATGGTACTCCACAGCAGCCAAGAAATATTCAAGTTTCCAAAAGCTGTTTCACGCTCCCAATTCAGTTTTATAAACAGACACCAGAACTTAACTCCTCTAGGCTGTTAGGCAGATCCAGCTGAAGAGAAGCAAGGGAGGTAAATGACAGGGATTTTGAAATGACTCTGAAATCAGAAGGGTAAGAGGGTTGGGGGGGGGGGGATCTTGCAGAATTCCTAAACTTAATTTTCCTTCTTAGCTACATCACAGCTTTTGTGCCATTAGACATTCAAACCACCAGAGTTATACAGTTTACTTGAAAAGGCAATAAGGCTAATAATACTGACAGATATAAATTGCCAAACTCATTCCAAATAAGAAATAGAAATGCTGGGCATATAGGAAGAGAAATGTAAGATCTGTTAAGAAATTATTGGAGTCTATTCATTCTAGGTCATTCTGATTCGGCAAGTAAGAATGGGTAAGACTATAATAATATCCATAGAAGTTTTAGCTGTTCTGACTTGAAAATTATATAATAAAATGACTGTTGTATGATACAGAATTACAATTTTTAGATGAGTTATACTACTATAAAAGAATTTTAATATAATATGTTTAGCACCTTCAAAAGAAAGTCATCTTTGCACATAGTTGCCCAGTAAAATACTTTTTTCAATAAAGTCATTTACCAGGGACCAACTTGTTTTGCTACTATTACAGTTTCCCCTCTTACCTATTTTATTTTGCTTTGACAATGTATTTTAAAGGCAGTAAAGCAGAAAGCAGTAAAAGAAGCAATAATGAAGGAAGAGACACACAAAGTGATCCTTAATGGATTGTCAGCTCATGAAGGCAATTCACAAGCTGTAGCAAAATGAGTTCTATGCAGAAAAGAAATCAATACTCATTGTAGCATCCTTCCTACTACACTGCAATTTATCAGCTAAACAGAATACTGTCACATCTCATAGGCCTTAGAAAACTAGTTGCTCTCAGAAGCAGTATTTATTCTATACCGGTTCCACCACAGCTGAATCTGATTTGTTTATAGCATAGGTCTGCTGCCTTTCAATTTGAAAATCAGGACAGGGCAGCCTGTTTAACAACAAGAGCCAACAATTTTGCTTTATGAAGTGCACTCTGAGGGTCAGATATGATCCAGGGAATCCTGGAATATAGCCCGTGGCTGCCTTCTCCCTGTGATTTCAAGTAGAGGACAAAGCTGTCCTACTGCAAATTTTTATTGCTGGTGATCTCAGACAAGTTTATTTCAGCCAAGCAGGCATAATTTAATGCACTTATTTTTAAAAGTAAAATACATGTAAATATGTATTATGCAAATTGTGTGTGGTTCTGGGTCTTCTCATGTGTTGTCAATGCAGCTCTTGATGTAGAAAAGTCTGAGCACCACTGCTTTGAAAAATAGGACAACAGAGGACCTATTTTGGAGAAAGCAAATTAAAGCCTTCCATGACTTAAATTGATCTTTAAAAAGCTGCAAATCTAGAAGTATTTACACAGTAGGAAAAACTCATGATAATGTAGCTTCTGTACTTACTAATACAAGTGACGATGAGGAGAGGAGAGTAAAAAAGGGAAAAAAACTAAAACTTTATAGAAATTTAGCCTTTCAAAATGCCATCACCGATGCCTGCAATTTAATAACGTTTTTTTTAACTGAATTCTTGAATATTTACCATTTCAATCGTATACAGTGGAAACATCAGCTATCCTCAGAGATGCAATATGTTCTGGTACAATGCAAGATATGAAACACTGTATATGAAAACATAAAATTAATCAGTAAATATTGTCTCAGTCATGTAATACTTTTCTGTATTTTCACTGATCAACAATTGAAACTTTTCCCCTTTGATATCAGGCAACCATGTTCATGGATTTAATATATTATTTGGATACTTAATGTAAAATACCAGGCTAATTAACAAATGAAGACAGACTCTTTAGAGATTATTCCTGTTTCAACATTTACAAGTCTACAACTCTACATGCCCTGTAAAGCCAGTCACTGTGATACATACATTATTCAAAAGAACAGGATATTTTAACTGTTACCAATATTTCTTCTGGATAAGCAAGCCTCTGAGGGTTTGTCTACTTGGTGAGATCATGTGCTCTATGGGGGTGTGATTTCTAAAGAGCACTAACATGATGTGTATTAATTGGTGTGTGAAGACCCTGCTGGTGTGCTTTAAACTAATGCTATTTGAAACAGTACTATGGTAAAGTGCATTTAGGAACCTTTACTGCAGACTAATTAATCCACAACACATTAGTGTTCTTTGGAAATCACACCCCCATAGAGCACACCCCACTACCCCACCACATAGACATGCCTGAGTTTAAGCAATATAGGACTCAAAAGCTCATCACTTGGACAGATTAGCATATTTCTGCATGTCAGATAATACAAACAGGTGTTTAGCAAAACACAATGGGATTAAAGAGAAGATAAATCCAGAGTTACATAAGTAAACATATCAGTGTCTTGCTGAAAGAGCCAACATATGCTATAAACCTTCTAAATATACCAATCAGTTTGAATGCACTATGAAAAATCTATGTTAAATATCAGGGATGTAAAACAGGAATGAATGTATTAGAATGCTTTTTCTGGACAAAACCAATTCGGAGCCACCTGCTCTCTTTTATTGGAGAATGCTTGAAGAACCTTCCTCAGAATCCCTGTAGATGGTGATGCAGTTTCTGTTTCAAAATTCTTCATGACCAGACTGTGTAAGTTGATGGTTAAAAAGTACAAATCTAGTTAAAATTGCATGGGGCCAATCTGCCTGTTTATTTTTTTCAAATCAGTGCACAAGGTGTGTGTGTGTGTGTTTAGGGATTTATCACGTAACCACTCTGCGTATAACTGCTGATTAAATATGGGATATCCAGCTAAAACAAAGCACCAAAAGTACCATACCCCCACTTTTCTCCTTCAGTTAGGACCAGATTCTGCCACCCTTACTTACAGTGAATAGTACCTTACTCCACAAGTAGCGTCACTAAAATCAGTGGGACTCCTCAGGAATTAAAGTACTATTTAGAATGTGCAAATGTGGCTGAATACAATCCTCTGAATTCTGCTCACTGTCTCAAACTGGCTCTGAAGAAAATTACTTGAAGGTAATCACTGAGGACTTCATTCCCTACTCCCATTACACCCCCAACTGCTACTACTGAATACTTAATATGTATCTATATACCCTACAATGTTATATGTCTTTTTTGAGAATTAGAGAGGCAAGGTGGATCTCAAGATGTAATATCTTTTACTGGACCAGTTGCGGTTGCAGAGAAAGACAAACTTTCAAGTTTACACAGAGCTCTCCTACAAGTCTGGCATTACTGAGCATTTACAGTGATACCCTGAACTAGTAACCATGCGCGAAGAATATTCTCACGTTTATGTTTTACAAATGTTTTGGTTCCAGGGCAAAAAGAAGTCCTGATTGACACTCAGTAATTTTCCTCTGTTCGTCTTTAGAGGAGCAAACCATTAACACTGACAGGACCAAAACCACAGAAAAGAAACATCACGTTCAAACTGAGATTACAATTTTGTAAACACTCTCTTGATATCAGCTGCATGAACAAATAGCTTTCTTCAAGAACAGCCCAGCTGTTGCTGATATGCTCCCTCCTTCTCTCCAAGCAAAGTAAATATTCAGTTAGAATGCTGAAGGGACAATACAATAAATGGAGCAAATTCAGGTGGGGTGGGGTCATCTCTTGTCTGGGAAAAAGCTGACTATTATTCTATTATTAAGTCATAGAGAGATTATATGGATTGTCTGTCTATATTAGTAACTTTTGTTTGCATTTTTGTGCTCAAGAGAGTAATATTGTCATCAGCTGCTTCAGTTATCAGGTAAGTATATTTTTTGGCTCCCTGCCATATATACAAATTATATATATACATAAAGTTCTGACTTTACAAAGAAACATTGACCTTGCTAATTGATTCATCTACCAAAGTGATACCCTACCTAAATGCATAAAAGGAAAGTGAAACCCCACAATGCGTGCACACTGGCACACATGGTGCCTGTAAAAAAAAACAAAAAAAAAACAGTGAAACAGGTTTTTCCCTCCCCTAATATAAAGGATCAGCTTCCAAAAAGGGCTGTTATGGTTGGGGTGAGGTTGTGGGAATGAGCTCCCAACATCTATAAAATGCCTATAAAAGACCAACGTCTCTGATTGGCTATGATAGCCAAACTCCTGATCACATATCTTCATGTGGCAGGGTTGTTTGTTTTAATCCAAAAATGGAGGTGTAAAAGGTGGGTATCTGGTGCCTTTTAAAAATGACTAGACAGCTCATGGCAGATGGGGCTCTCCAGTCCAGGAGGACAGTTTAACTAGGAAAAGGAAAATTCTGGATCTACTAGGGCTGGGGCAACATGGCGGGAAGAGAGTGGGCCTATACTTAGTTTAGCTGGGGAAAGGCCCTCTCAGTGTGGTGGATGTCAGGGATCCACCAATACACTATAGTTTTTTTGGTGCAAAAGTGATTAATTCAGTGCAAACAGTTTATTTTTTTTGGTGAGTTGCCAAAGCATAGTAGGAGATACCAGTTATAAGGAGAGGTGAGACTGGCCTGTATGCCTCTTTGTGAGGGATCACTGCTAACTGTGAAAGTATGTCTCAGCCCTATGCCAGAATTTTTCCCACTTCAAGTCTGGCAGCCACAGGACAGTAGGATTTCTGGTGGTCAGCATCAGACCTGTCTCTAGAGGGTCAAGGGAATTAGTGGCCAGAATGAAGAGTGAGAGAAAAAGCAATGACCTTCACAGCCAAAGAAGACCCATATTGTAAAAGTAGCAACACTGAATGTTTGAATGGTAGAGATGTGGAAATAGCTTACATGATGGTAAGAAAAAAATTCGATGTTCTGTGCTGACAGCAGGAAACATGATGGATGGGGAACGCAGCAAAGGAGTTTGGCTTAGATTGTAAACTCTTCTACATGTGTGATAAAACGGGATGGAGTCGAGGTAGTAGTAGGGTTGCTAAGTTTGGTTGGATGTATTCCTGGGGTTTTTATCACATGACATCTTTAATCCTGGAGACTCAGGACAATCCTGGAGGTTTGGCAACCCTTGGTGGTAGTGAGAAGTGAGTTGAGGAAGATGGCGATTGATAACAATACGAGTCCAAATTAAAGAGCACAAGTTGTTTTATGAACTAGCCTGATATCTAGTGAGACGGTAATGCTGCAGCACAAGACTCTTACGGCAGACTGTGGTAGAGTGTTCGGCAATGAGAAAACTAAGCACAAGAGAAATAAGAAATAAAAATAATATGCATACAGTAAGTATGTGGCAGAGAAGTTCCCCTCACTTCCCTATTGGCAGCTTCCCTACTTGAATGGAAACATCCCACAGCCCATAAAAAAAACATGCTGTCCTGCAACCAGCAGGGCTCTATTCCCAGTGGCACATGCACTGCCTGGCCTCTGCTGACTGGGGGAAGCAGATTTGGTCCAACTGCACATGATGGATTAGGCAATATCTTTTACTGGACCAACTTCAGCTGGTGAGAGAGACAGATCTCTATGCCTTCACGAAGCTACCTTAACAGGCCCACCCACAGCGAAGCAGAGAAGAGGGATTGCAAAATGTAAGCTCTGGGGCCGGGACCATCTCTTTGTTCTCTTTGTACAGTATCTAGCACAATGGGGTCATGGCCCATGACTGGAACACTTAGGCACTACTGTAATAACAATAATTACTATAGGACAGAGGAGAAGGACTTTTACAAAAAGAGGAAAAAAGATTGGAACATCTGTTTGGGGAAGAGCCTGGGAGAACAGCAATACCCATAACAGTGAAACATGTATTAAATATTGCATTTGCTAACAGATTTTTATATTTCCACAATTATAAATAAATCTTGGATTAAACTTTTGTCAGAGTATTTGAAAAAAAATCTTTAATATTAATACTATTATCATAGCAAGACCAGATGGCTGTGCTGAGTACACCACACCTCATGAGGTCGCTGGAAGCACTTGCAGAAATATACCGCAGGCGTTCTTTAATCAATACTACCACACAATCTGCCATGCCTTATTGCTTAACTCTCCAAAGCAACCTTCCATCACATAGCTCCTTTTAGATTTGATTCAATGTGACAATACTCTGTGAATAAAGTGATTGCTTTATAAAGAAAGACTTTAAATAAAAATGATCCCAATAAAAAAAAAAGAAGCAGCAACAGAAACATCTTTCACACATCACTTCCCTAAGTTTGATTTATTCCTGTTTCAAAGGAAGAAAAATTATTGTATGTGCTCACAGATTTTCATGTACTTGGAAGCAAAACACGTTTAGTTTCACTTAAATAATTGTGAGTCTAATCCTGAGCTTGTTAGAAACTAACTGCCACGTAACCAGGTTCTTCACTGGCCTGATCAATGCCCATCGTTCCTGAGCTCAGTAAGGAAGCAGGGTGAGGAGCAAATCAGGGAGAGGGAAGAGGTAGGAATCTAATCCAAATGGCGTGACCATCAAGAAATTCCACTCCTGTTCTCCCCACATATATGAGGTGTGTCCCCCTTTTAAAAAAATAAAGGATTATTTTAGATGGCTTGGGGGTTGTTTTTGAAAATGGATAGTTTCCGCTGTTCTTACCAGTGGGCCCAAACTGCTCCCTAGCTGCCAACTCAACAGGCCATTTCAATTAATTAAGCAAAAAATATTTGCTTGTAATTGCATCAAAAACTGTAACAAATTCTAGCCTCTCTTTCAGACACAAATGCTGTTTTCTGTCAATTAAAGATCCAGGGAAAATGCAGAAAATTTGTTTTCACGGGGTCAAAACCCTTATCTAGTGCTGACAGCCAGATAAGTCTTGGTGCATGGAGGTGAAGCTTCTCGCTCCCCACCTCCCTGTTTCCAGCTGGTTAAAAGAGTGTCAATTCACCCATTCCCTAATATTGGAATTCAGCGTCTGCTCTTCAGGTGTCATTTGGCCTGGGATAGCCTTCCCTCCTCCCTCAGATGGATGCAATGGAGAAGCACTGCAACCTGTCTGCCTTATGCTGAAGTTACCCTCCACACCCCAGCGAGACAGAGGGGCAGCCATCTAAGTGCTCAGCAGCTGACGCAAAGGGTTTCAGTAGGAGCCACACAGCTCCATTCTGTTTGGCATGGCAGAGCTAGGATTTGTCCCAGTACAAATTATTTTTCTGCATTTTTTCTGGATCCTTAATTAGTGGGAAACAGCAAATGTACCTTCGGAGTGGGGAGGGAGAAGGCTTTTAAATAAACAATACAGATGAACCTACAAGGGAACATATTCAATATTTGGATTATTTGTGATCAGCTATATGACATGCACATTCCCCTATATGTGAATGATTAACAGATACTCCCAGTTAAGATGATCGCAATTCCTCTATGGAGTCGCATGTATAAATGTAGCATTTTACTGCTTTAGAATGAAGAGCCACATTGCAAACCCATTGCGCAATGTCACCCTGATTTTCAATAAGGCTAAATAGCTGCAGCCCCACTGAAGGAGGGGGCGTCAGCACCTCTAAAAATCAGGGAATATTGTACATTTTCACTTTAATCACCAGTTTTTGTTTTGGGGGGCTTTTTATTTCCCTCCTCACCTGTATTTTATTTGCTTCTGTTGCACAATCAAGACTACCAGCTGAGAATGTGTTAGGGTAAGGACAAGGACCCTGTGGGGAATTGTCACAAATTATAACAAAGTTGCAACCTTATTTGGATTGGTTATTCATCATCTCAAAATAAACATGTTAGATACTTTAGGGTAGATTTTATAATGCTTACTTTATATTATAATGACCCAATTTCCCAAATGCTACACACATAAGTAATCCTTTTGCCTTTCATGGGACATTTCATGTGTGTATATCTACTCATAGGCCTAAGTATCTGCTGAATTGAGCCATAAAGCCACCACATTTTGAGAAAAATGCTTCAACTGAACGTTTTCTATTTACTTTTTCACATTTATGTTTATTAAGATTTACAATAAAATTGGAGAAATCTCTACCCTGTAAGAATACATTTGGGTTTGTTTACTTCTCCCTCCCTCCATTAAGGAATTCTTATTCCTTTAAAATCAGTTCTACAAAGATAAAAAATAAATCTGACAGATAAATGGGTACTTTAAGGTCAATTAGCAAAGCCTTCTTCCCTCTCCACCCCCATAATGCACTGGCCTTTATCTGTTTTCAGTGATGTTTGTGACTTGATGAGTAAAAGAAAGCATGGAACAAGCATCCCAAGGAGCAGAGAATAAGTCTCTAATGCATTAGCATTATACCAGACCCACTGCTCCATCTGTTATCAAATTATAGACCATAGCAAACCCCATTATGTTATTGCTGTCATCATTATAAAATGGATAATTGCATTTTTCTATGTGATATGGATATTGTAAAAAAAATGCAGTATAATGAGTTGTGTTCAATATTTAAAATTCTTCACATTTTGCAGATACTAGTTATCAGTAAACTTGGGATTGTGCAAACATTTAGATGAACACATAGTTCCACTGGAGTTAATAGGACTACACACCCCGTAAAGATACGTTTGTGTGTAGTTGTTTTCAGGATCAGAGCACAAAATAGCAACCAAGGAGAGTAACACTGTTTTATTGGAATAAACATCTCTTGCTTTCCAAAGGTATTCTTAATTTTTTTAAAATGTAGTATTTCTCTCCATGAAAATGAAAAGTCCATACTGCAATATTCTAGTCTTTAACAGAAAAGAAATAACTCATTGTAAAATTAACAGAAGTAAGAAAATGTTATTAAAAAGAAAAGAGTAATTATTCTGTACTGTTTTAATCTGCATTTAGAGAGAGATTACAAAGGGTGCCTTGTAGTCATCAATGCACATGCTGTATAATCCCTTCTCTCTAATTGTAAATTAAAGTGTGCATTATGATTTCAAAATAGCTAAAATACATATACCTAAATGTGCACTTCACACACACACACACACACAAGGCTTTTAAAAATGTACATATAAAACAATATACAAACACAAACATCAGTATCAGAGAAATCTCTGGATTTCCCTCTCTCAATCCTATTTGCCCATTTTTAGATCAGAGATATCCACCTAAATTACGGCTGCTAAATGCATAACCAACACCAGGATGAACACAGTTTGCAAAACACAGATACAATTTAGTCTACTTCAGAAGTAACCACAAATACAATAAAATAATTAGCATCCTCTACAAGAAAGGCAAATACAACACCTGTGACATTATACTGGAGCTCAGGCAACCTAGGCTTGCTAACTGCTGCCCCATTGTGGTGTGTATTTTAACAATAATAAGTACTTGGATTACTCAAAACAAAACAAAAACTGATTAATATGTTTGTTTCCCATTTCGTTGTCCCTTAATTTTGTTAAATAAATTAATAAATCCCTTAAAGATATAAACTGTTGTATATTGAGAGAGGTATTTGCTAGAGCTGAGCAGTTGACACTATCCTGCCTTTACTTACAACCACAATCAGATTACCCACAATATGAATAGAGCGGTTTGGGAGATGAAGTCCATAGTCAGCAGTCTCCCTCACAGAACCTGGTGAAAACCTGCAAGTTACACAGCAGAGGTAAGAAGTGGTTTGGAAAGCTGACTGTTCAAAGGGAATGGATTAACAGTGGAGAGGAAAGGGGGACAAATGCCTTTGGTAAAAAGCCAAAACAGGATTCCTTTTCAGTATCTAAAACTTGCAGCTATGCATGTGAGCAACTTTATTCCCCCCTGAGTGGGACTACTCAAGTGCATAAGTATTTGCAGGATCATGGTCTATGAATTATTCTTTAATCAAGAGAAATAACTCACTGCTATGATTTCTACCATGCACAAAAAAAATCACCGGTCCCATGTTCTGGATGCCCTTGTCAATATTGTACAATAGACACAAAAATGAACACTCTCTAAGCTGCCCCCAAGTCAGAATATCAATCACAACAAAAATATATATAACTACATTTAATCCCCTCAACTTCTCCTCTGTGAGGAAGAGGGGGGAAGGGAGTCTAATGAGTCCACTGTGGGTTGCATTGATTTAAGTCAGATCATGATTAAATCTCCTCACCCAGCCATTCCTGTGCCTACTTCTTTCATGCTCTCCTCTACACTTGGCATGCTCTCTCCAAATCTAGTCACCAAGCCAACAGCCTCACTCCATTCAAAACCCACCTAAAAACAAACTAACAAACAAAATGCCCTCACTTCTGCCATACAGCCCACAAGAAGGAAGCAATTGAAATTCAGATTAAAAACTGAGAAGGGTACATGAACAAAAATCACAATAATTGTGGATCCTATCTTTAAGATAAAATATTTCTCCACCTCTCAAACTCTTATTAACTTATCAGCTGTAGTTTAAAAAAATGCACACATTGTACAAATAAATGTTACGGACTATCTTGCTACAATAAATACATGCACAGCCCTACATAAAAAGTCAATTCAATGGTATGTCCGATTTGTTTCACAAATATGCCACAGTCTCAGTGTCCAGCAATCACAAACAACAGGAATAACTGTTTTAGAAGTGAAGGTCATGCTCCATATTTTTCAGATGATTCAGCCCTCCGCTATCACTTGTCACATCCTGCTGCTTTTCTTGATAGTTTCAGAGTAGCAGCCGTGTTAGTCTGTATTCACAAAAAGAAAAGGAGTACTTTTATTTTTTCTTTATAGTGATTTTTTCTTTGTTTCTGATATGAGACAGTTTCTCATAAGACATATTTTCTTTTTCCTTTCTCTATACCTTTCTCTCTTCATTCCTTGTTGTCTCTGATCTCCTATCCCATCCCATCCCCATTATTTTCTTTGATACTCTCTTCTCATCCCAGCCATTTCCATTCTTCCCCTTCTTGTCACAAGCCAACATCTCACTATTTTTTCCCTTTCTCTTTTTGCTTCTCTTCTCCACTTCTTCCCATTTGCACTTTTGAAAATTGGTTATCAGCTATAGTTCTAATGTCTAATACTAACAGATCACTTAGATACCACGTGAGAGGCAGCTTACGGAGACCCCACATGACATAGAAGGATGCACGATTAGCATTGAACAACAGGTTCATTTTCACTGTAAGGCATGTAATGTGAGTAGGTTCTTCTAGTGAATCCTTTTGGGATGGGCTATTTGTGGATGGAAGTTTCTAGAAACTGATGGGGAGGGGGAAAAATGTCAAGAGTGCATATCCAGATGTGAAGATGTCATGCTGATTGCGTGACAACTGATCACAGTGAGGGTCAAAAAGGAAGATACACCTCTGGGTGGGGTGGAGTTGAGGGAAAACAAAAAACCCTCTTGACTCAAAACAACCAAAAAAACAATAATGTACCCCTGCCTGAGTTGAGCTTGGTGTACAGTCAGCTCCAGGAAGAGGGACGGGGGCGCGTAGGACAGGGAAGGAAACTAGTTCACATCTAGTCTATGCCTTCCCTTTCCTCAGGGAAACGTGGCCACTCTCCCCCAAGTATGGTAGCCAAATGAATCTTTTCTTAAAGACTCAAACAGAGTTTGTGTTCAGACTGTCCCTTGTCTGGGAGAGTCCTGGTCTATCTCCCTCACTCACCGCACGGTGAGTCTGTTTATTTCCAAAGGAATCCCATTGTCTCAGCAGCTGGCCGTTGCCCCAGGTCTGTAAACCAAGCTTCTTCTACGCATCTATGTATGTTAGGGCAGTTGCCACTTAAGTCTACTACCTCCTCTATCTTCTGTTCCTTCCTGATTATTAGCTCAAGGCTTGACGCACCAGATAAACTGGTCATCTAAGTTCCTGAATCCAGCCATATCACTAACCCCTTTCTGCCATGGCCCAGTATCAGGTCTGCATATCCCTAACACCAGAGTATCACTTCAGAAACCGAAATGATTCCATATATGTAAAAATGTAGATGTACTTAATATGTAGTGATTCACAAAAATCAGCCCCTTGGAGATTGCTTACATATATTTAGGAGCTAATAGAAAGTATCACCATTGCTGTTTGAAGTAGAAACTTTTCAAAGGGTCTGTTTGAAGACAACGCATCCCTCTTTAGGGCTTAAAGTAATACTTATTGAAATGTCGAGTTTGTCTTTGCACAGAGATGGAATTGCATTAACTTATAACAGAATTTTAGGGTTTGGACAGCTTGTTTAAAATACATTGATACGGCCCTGTTGCCGGTGCCTGACTTCTGTCGGAGCCATAGGAGCTGCCATACCACATCACACTAATGATCCATCTAATACAGTATTGTGTTTTTGACAACAACTAGTATCAGATACTTCAGAGGAAAGTGCAAATAACCCAGCAGTGGACGACTATGGAATAACTGCTCCTAGGGGAAGTTTCAGCCTAACTCTACTGGTAAGTGTTTGGTTTATGCTATGGTTTCTATTTTTCCTCCATAGGGCTGCAGGCCATTTTCCAGATACATCCTCCCCATGTTCCCCCGTCCCCGTCCGTCCGTCCCCCGCCCCCGGCCAAAAAACCCCCTGTATTAAAATGAAGGCATGAGTATGCAAGTAAAATATTAACGAAAAGAGCCCTGGATATGTTCTACAACATAAAGGACACTCCTAATTACAGTGAATGTTCATTACTTCATTACTGCATCTGATCTCTTGCTAAAAGTCCTTGGCTTCTACAAGCATTGGACAGGATATACTGTACACCTAGATAAACTATTTAATACTAATAGATTGTCACTTCAATTTAATAAATATCAGAAATTCTAAATTGTAAAATAATACTCAGTACTATTTTGCAAATAATTAATTTACTACAGTTGTCTTTCCTTTGTAAAGGAATGGTCCTACATGAAACTATTCACATTTTATGTGTAGTTTTCTCATTAGGCTAATTCCCAAGGGACTGTACAAGTGGTTTAAAGTAAAAAAAAAATGGTATGCATTTAAGTGTAAAGTGCTGGCCCTTCTGACTAAATTATCACCTGAGGAAAAACCCTATGTAAAATAATTCACAGCTTATCTGTTCTTCCTTTAATTTCAGCGGGTTCTGAAAGACGCACCTACCATAGGTGGAAATTAGCCACTAGAATGTCAAACATCCTAAATTCTGAAACTAGATTTTGTTTTAAATCTTTTATGCATTGCAATGAAAGAAAAATGAATGAAACAAACATTTCAGACAACACAGAGATTATACATGGCACATCTCTATTACTATTGTATCAACCAGGCAAGGTACTAACAAGCTGCAACAGGACTTTATTTTCAAAGTGAAAACCTCTTTACCAAGCTGCTGTTGCACCCTCTGTACCTCTCTCCCAGCCTCTCAACTCCTCCCCGCTCCTTCCTGTTTCCTGTTCTTTCAGGCTCCCAACAGCCAGTGCTCCCAATTCTAATAATTACGAGCAACATCTAAACACCACAATTACATAATAAAGTTTTTTTAAATAATCCAAACTTCATTGTTATGCACCATTTCCCACAGAAAATTTAATATTAAAAAGGCAATAGCTTAAACTATCTTGGTGATACTTGTATTTACCTGCCTATTGTTTCCAATCACCCAAACTAGAAAATCATCAGTCAACAGAACTGTGCCTGTACGTATGCAAAATGGCTTTGTTCTAGTAGCAGCAATTTGAAACAACTTAGAATAGCATGATTAGTCTGTACCAAAATGCTGCTGCCCACTGTGTTGGGGATAGGGAAAAATATATATACACACACAGAGATGGTTCTGTCCATTAACTCGTTTCCATTGCAGCTGAGAGAGAAACACAGAAACAAGGGGGTCATGGTATCCAGGCCAAACAAACAAATACCCCTCCCCTTCTCAGTGTGGAGAGTTTGGTCAAACCAGAGAGGGGAGTGCCAAATTTTTACGGGGTGGGGGGAGAGCTCTTTCCCAGACGTGCTGGAGCTGACTTGTGCCTCAGGTTTTTTCTGCCTCCCACTGGCCAGCCATGGGGGATTAGGGAACCCAAGTCGCTCTCACAGCCCCTGCTCTCATTTAAAGCCTTCTCAGGTATCTAGGAGCCATCTTGCCATGCAACCCTCACTCCTTCATGAGCTGGGTTTCCAGGATGCTGTGGATCTGACCAAGTACCTGTTTTGGGGATCAGGAAGGAATTTTTTCTGCCATTGGCAGGAGTCTGGAATGGCCTTCATCATCCTTGCAGCAGCATGGAGGCAAACTTTAGGTTTAAAAGTAGTAAGAATACTACTAGGAATGCTAGGAGATAATGTTGTAATCTGTAGTTCTTCAAATATTGTGCTCAGTGTCCAGTGCAGACAAAGGCTAAAAGAGCCAGATCCCAGAGGTAAGAGAGATCTTTTGCCTGCAAGGAGAAGGGAAGGTAGATCAGAGTCTTCACAGACAGAAGTCTTCCTTGGTACATCCTACCTTCTTCATGGATGGGAGGTCAGGAATATTCAGAAGTGAGCCCAGCCCTAGGGGTTAGGCTGAAAATAGTCTCCTCTCCAAGCTACTTGTTATATGGTGGGGTACTGAACCCAGATAAACACCCAGTATGAGAGAGGGAGCAGTCAGGTAACGGGGAGAGGTACTAAATTAACTGAGGCCTGCCACTTAAATCCATCCCTGTGTCTGTCTTCCATTCAGCTATATGTCCTGATCCAGAGTGACCTGGGAAAGACACACACACACACACACACACACAGGTGGAGCAGGAGACAGCTACTATGTGCAATTATGTGGCATCTGACATTCTCTGGAGCAAAACTTTTCATAACATTTTGGAAACAATCTGAAATAATGTGTGAGGAGAGGGAGAATATTTTCTCAACATATGGATTGAAAAATACACTTTTCTTCATTCACCAAATAACTGATTATTAAAATATATCTTCTACTTAATTAGCAACTCTCTCTGAAAAGTAGTGTCAAAAGGAATTCTTCAGAAAAGTAATCTGAAGTTAATTAATTTCATTTATGGGGCTTTTTTAGTTTAATTGTAAAGATATGCAGTCCAAAATTATTTCCACATGAGTGGCACTTCAGGCACCCCCAACACCCCCAAAGCAGAATATTTTTAACAAAGTATTGACTATGCATTTAGCCAAAGCAAATCAGATCAGTACAAGATTTCTCTGATGTCAGACAACAAACATGTCCCTGTAGTCCACCATCCTGCAAGGCAGTCATGTGTTTTTCACTTATGCCTGCCAGGGTTTTGCTTATGGTCATTTCCAGGCTTTGGCATCCCACTGTTGTACCTAGCTGTGCTGAACTACTCTTGTCCTTATGCTGGGTCTGGGTAGGAGCCAGTTAATCTCGCCTGTATTGATTATATATGGCAAAAGTAAGCCAAGAGTCCTACATATGCAAATCCAATTCCCAC
The DNA here is from genome assembly GCF_965140295.1 of Lepidochelys olivacea. Lineage (NCBI taxonomy): Eukaryota > Metazoa > Chordata > Testudines > Cheloniidae > Lepidochelys > Lepidochelys olivacea. Next base: position 48,931,192 of record NC_140421.1, on the reverse strand, counting down.
CCCCAATGTTCTGCTGCATCAAATGGTTCAGCCAGTTCTTGTTATTTGACTTTGGTTCACTGGCCAACTGCCCTCAGTAGATGGGGCAGATTCTGGTTTGCTTGCAGAACTCCTGACTCCTATCTGATCAAGCCACTCTCTCAATTTGGAGATTAACTTTTTGATATAGACAAAGTGAAAGACAAGCTGTTCATGGGTTTTACAGAGTTTTACTGGCACAGAAGTCAGCATACATGGCAACATCACTGCTCAGTGGTACACACAATCTCAACTGAAACCAAGAGGAATTTCCTGCTTTTATGATGGACAAGACTGACAAGTACACATCAGCTGGCTTTGACTCCTTAGACAAGGAGAATAAGACACAAGTGTGCACAATCAGCTTCCTTGGTTTGTGGCTGAGTGTATCCTTGCTCTTCCATAGGCTAACCTTAAAAACCCACATTATCCGTACTTGCATAGGAAATACATTTTTTATTCAGCAATTAAGGGTGTCCATTAATTATATTTTTCCTGTTTTTAACTATATAGATAATATTATTTGGCCTGTGAATTTCTAATATTAGAGACAAGTCAGGTGGCAGCATCATCATATAGGAAGGAATTTTAGAAATTATCTGTACATGCCTGTACATTTTATTCAAATGTTATTGAACAATTTATAAGTGGGCAATATTCCAGATGCACAGAAGGGCACAATGCAGGCCATTAACAAAAAATCATATCATTTGTGATTATTAAGTCTAGTTGCTGAGGAGAGCTGTACTCTCAAGGAATAAATCAGTGGTTAAAGAAGAATGTATCACCAATCCTGCTGCTGATTAGAGTAGAAAGTTAAAAGTGTTACATGACAGTGATACAGGATGTAATGCTATACAAGAAGGTGGTATTATAATTAAGTTTTCAATTTCTGTGCAAACACTAATATAATCTGCCAAAACTGTTTTCTTCGCTGGCTGATTATCTCCAAAAGAATTGGGAGGGTGCAAAAACATTAGCCTTTTGTATCCTCACGTGTATAACATTTCTGCTGCACAGAAGTCTCAGAATGCTTTCAATTATTATAAGGTTCTGCACATATATAAATAATATTCTGTTCCAGCAACACAGAAAAATACTTACAAAAAAGTTGTACTGCATACTGCATTATTAATTATAGCTTGCAAGTGTTTGAAAAGCATTTTATGGAGCAAACAGAAAGACACAGTCATGGGTTAATAGCAACTACTAAACATAGGAGGAGAAATCCTGGCACGGTTAAATTCAGAGGGAATTTTGCCTCCGACTTCAGTAGGACCAGGATTCCACCAGTGATATATTTCTTAAGGCCTGGCAATGATACCCAGCTCCTAGAAGGACAGAGTGCCTTATAGTATTCAGTCAGTGACCACTTTGGCCAAATAAGGAGCTACATTTACATTGTTCCAAAAGGCATCTTGGCCAGTCCTTTAGGGTGAAAAGAGTGTGACTGCAGCAGAGGGGGCCCTGAAGGATATTTAGGATTAGAGAGGAGAAAGTAAGTAGAATCTCTAGACATCTCTAGAATCTTTTTCCCTCTGTCCGCATACATTGGTAGGTGTGGGAGGAGTCTCTGCTTTAAATTAATTTTTGCCATGTTATTTTGGATGCTTGACTCTCTGACTCTCTCTACAATGCTTTGAACAAAAGTACTAGGTTACTTTGCTACAGTGCTTAATGACTGCTTAATAAAAGCAAGTGACACATTCAGCTCATTCTTAGGAATTTTAATTATACTTACTAGTACAATATCTAGAAAGTTAGATATTTCTATTACTATATCTCTAAATAGCTTAAATATAATCATTGAACAAAAGAATCAGAACAATGCTGGAAAAATGGAAGATGCAATCAAGTCAAATCCTGTTCATCTCACTTAAACAATTATTCCTATTGAAGTCACAGGAACAGCAGGATTTGGCCCCCAGTTTGTGATGAAGTGGGCATCTGGATAAATGACAGGCACTTATGGGCTAGATTCTGCCTTCAAACATGCATGAACAATTTCCACTGTGTCCAGTTCTGGAGTGCTTACTCCGACACTACTCCCATGGATTTTAGTGGCCGGAGAAAGCTGACTGACTTCAAAAAGGAGTTCCTGGTATATATCTGAGGTCAGAATTGAGCCCGGTGTTACTGAAAATTGATAGAACAGAAACATACTATACTTCCTTAAATTGAAATACTGGGTTTAAATAAAGTTACTTTATTCCACTCTTGCTTTATCAAATACATTACAAACCAAATTAAAATATTATAATAGATATTAATATTAAAGTAAACATAACAACTAACGTATGTGCACTTTACCCAGTTTAGCAGTTTTGGGCCCTGATCCCATAAACACTCATGCACATAGTTAACTATGGGAGTAGTTCCTCTGACTTCAGTGTTACTATTTGTGTGAGTAAAGTTAAGCATATGCATAAGAGCTTACAAGATTGGTCCTGAGATTCATTATGCATACATGAGTTATATATTTTGGTTGCAGGGGGAGGTTTTTAACTCATTCCTGATGAAAGAATATACACTACAGCAGTATAGATATAAATACTGGCCCAGATTTACAGATGTGCTGCAGCTGGCTTGAGCTAGTCCATTGGCACAAAGCAGCCATAACTTGGTAGGCCAGAGGATTCCTCTTACCTAGAGGAATCCTTTGGAGCCACAGCTTCCACGTGAGTGCCAGCTGATCCCCAGCTGCTGGAATTGCCCTCTTGGGGAAATGGGCAGCCTGAAATAAGTGAGAGTAGCTTCAAACCAATCCAGGGATCAGGAGCACATAAAAGTGGCTTAAAGTCATCTTTGCTCCTCCCCACTCTGGTCCTGTGTTGAGCCCTCAACAAACAAGAGAACCATTCATTCAATCATTCAAAATATGAAACACTTTACTCCACAATGTGTCATATGGCAATAGCAATAATATAAACATTTTAAAGTACACATTGTATGTAATATAATATCTAATGTGCTATAATACATACACACTTTACTCACTGATTCAGAAACTTGTATTTGGCAATTACCCCAATATTGCTAGACAAATACATTTGCAAAGGTTTCAGACTTAGAACGCTTCCTCAGCTCTCGTCCCCTAATGCCCCTACTCTACTTGCGCTACATTGATGACATCTTCATCAACTGGACCCACGGAAAAGAAGCCCTTGAGGAATTCCACCATGATTTCAACAATTTCCATCCCACCATCAACCTCAGCCTGGACCAGTCCACACAAGAGATCCACTCTCTGGACACTACGGTGCTAATAAGCGATGGTCACATAAACACCACCCTATACCGGAAACCTACTGACCGCTATTCCTACCTATATGCCTCCAGCTTTCATCCAGACAACACCACACAATCCATTGTCTACAGCCAAACTCTATGATACAACCGCATTTGCTCCAACCCCTTTGACAGAGACAAACACCTACAAGATCTCTATCAAGCATTCTTACAACTACAATACCCACCTGCTGAAGTGAATCATCATCTTCAGCCCCCAACTAAAACCTCTCCAACGCATCATCAAGGATCTACAACCTATCCTGAAGGATGACCCATCACTCTCACAGATCTTGGGAGACAGACCAGTCCTCGCTTACAGACAGCCCCCCAACCTGAAGCAAATACTCACCAGCAACCACACATCACACAACAGAACCACTAACCCAGGAACCTATCCTTGCAACAAAGCCCGTTGCCAACTGTGTCCACATATCTATTCAGGGGACACGATCATAGGGCCTAATCATATCAGCCACACTATCAGAGGCTCATTCACCTGCACATCTACCAATGTGATATATGCCATCATGTGCCAGCAATGCTCCTCTGCCATATACATTGGCCAAACTGGACAGTCTCTACGTAAAAGAATAAATGGACACAAATCAGATGTCAAGAATTATAACATTCAAAAACCAGTCGGAGAACACTTCGATCTCTTTGGTCACTCGATTACAGACCTAAAAGTGGCAATTCTTCAACAAAAAAACTTCAAAAACAGACTCCATCAAGAGACTACTGAATTGGTATTAATTTGCAAATTGGATACAATTAACTTAGGCTTGAATAAAGACTGGGAGTGGATGGGTCATTACACAAAGTAAAGCTATTTCCCCCTGTTTATCTCCCCTCCCCCCCCAACCCCCACTGTTCCTCAGAGGTTCTTGTCAACTGCTGGAAATGGCCCACCTTGATTATGACTATAAAAGATTCCCTCCCCCGCCTCCCCGCTCTCCTGCTGGTAATAGCTCACCTTACCTGATCACTCTCATTACAAGGTGTATGGTAACACCCATTGTTTCATATTCTCTGTGTATATAAATCTCCCCACTGTATTTTCCACTGAATGCATCCGATGAAGTGAGCTGTAGCTCACGAAAGCTTATGCTCAAATGAATTTGTTAGTCTCTAAGGTGCCACAAGTCCTCCTTTTCTATTTGCAAAGGTGGTTTTGTTTCTGATGCACTGCATAGAATGCGGCATTCCTTTAATTATGTGACTACCTAAGAACTGTCTGTGTACACCGTATAAAGGCCCTTGTAGACTTTATATTTGGAAATGTCTACTTTTGAAGAAAATTACCAAATTTAGAACCTTATGAAAATCTCCTATTAGTTGAGGCTTGATCTGCCTTTTGCAATGCCAAAGTTTAAAATACAGGGCAGAATCACTCAATTGGCCACACAAACTGTGCTGCAAACTATAGTACATATTAATATGCCATAATGGTTCCTAATACTCAGTGTAACAATCACATACGCACACAAATTGATCAACTGTCTCACCCTTTTCATCAAGAAGGATTTCAAAGGGTTTTACAAATTAGGGACCCAATTCTGCAAACAATTACTATGGGAGTTATTCATAATAGTAGGCACTGTGATTAGTAGTAGCTAGTGAATGAAATGTTCTATTTTATATGAAACTATTGCTATCTAAACTACTACTGAGTATATACTTTCACTTCAGGGGAAGTTACGTGTAAGTTGAGCCAGTGAGCAAATGCAGAATTGGAACCTATGTGCGATAAGCAAGTATTTATAGATTTAGCCCTATATTTATTGCACAAGAACACATCTTACCACTGAAATGTAATCATCTCCACAGGGAAAGACAGCCAAACTATCCAACACATTAGGAAGTGAAATGTAGACACAAAGAATATCTAATTTAATTAAAACCATAAGGGGAGTTGAATTAGGCATAATATAGTTACATCCAAACAAGAATTCTGTCAAAATTCCAGGGCTGACACTCATACCTCTTGTCAAGAGTACTAGAAAGTCAATACTGACCAAAAGTGGTCAACAGAGGGAGAGCTTGTTTTCTTTCTAGCATATAAAAGGGTTTGAATGTTATATATTTTAAACGTTATTCTCACTATTAAGCCATTCTACATGTTTAATGCAATAGAAAGAAAAAGCTTCTTTTCTGACCTCTGAATGCCTTTAAACATTTAACATATTTTATAAGTTGTGCTTCTGAGTGGCTCTAAATATAAAATATTAAGAGTTGCTTTTCTATCATTTGAGTGAATGTAACATTAAATACAGTATATTCCATAAGAAGTTGGTCCTCTATCCACTAAGTGATTCTAATCTTTAAATATTTTAAAAAGGTGCTTTCTCAGGCTCTGAGCAGCACTAAATATTTTTTAAAGATGTTCTCAGTTGCTGAATGTCTCATTAAGTGCCTTTTTCTAACACAATAGCTGTTTTCCAGACATTTAGTTCCTCTACACAATCAGGACTTCATTTTGATGAATGGGTATTTAACTGCCTACCTCATTAAAACTGACCATTGTGCAAGCTCATTATCTTTTATACTCACCTACATGTACATACCTATATATGCAGCACAAGTTTCATGTATGTTAGAGTATTTTAATATGAATTTTAATAAAACTAGTTTTATTTTCTGGAGTAGGGATGACTCATTTCTCACTGGTCTTTGCTTTTAATTTCCTTCATGCTTTCCTGAAAAATAATGTATTTCAAAAAGAAAAGGAGTACTTGTGGCACCTTAGAGACTAACAAATTTATTTGAGCATAAGCTTTCGTGAGCTACAGCTCACGTCATCGGATGCATTCAGTGGAAAATACAGTGGGGAGATTTATATACACAGAGAACATGAAACAATGGGTGTTACCATACACACTGTAAGAAGAGTGATCCCTTAAGATGAGCTAAACACCAGCAGGAGAGCAGGGGAGGGGGAGAAAACCTTTTGTAGTGACAATCAAGGGGGCCATTTCCAGCAGTTGACAAGAATGTCTGAGGAACAGTGGGGGGGGGGGATAAATATGGGGAAATAGTTTTACGTCTCTACGTAAAAGAATAAATGGACACAAATCAGATGTCAAGAATTATAACATTCAAAAACCAGTCGGAGAACACTTCAATCTCTCTGGTCACTCGATTAGAGACCTAAAAGTGACAATTCAATAAATTTGTTAGTCTCTAAGGTGCCACACGTACTCCTTTTCTTTTTGCGAATACAGACTAACACGGCTGCTACTATGAAACCTGTCAATGTATTTCAAGCAACTTTAATTTTCTCAGCGTACTCTTTTGAATTGTCTACTTGATTTTTTTCAGTTTGCTCCTCCTCGGGGATACTAGTGGGCTATATGATCTGATCTTTAAGTTCCAGCAATATAGACAATCCCTGAACTTCTAACTCTTGTTGCTCACTATACTATTTAAATGTTTTCTTCTATTATCATATTAAATCACAAATGAGAGGCCAAAGAGGCATAGACTTCTCTTAAATGTTCATCCTTTTCCTGGTGTAAGAGTCCTCCTTCTTCCATGAGGGTCATCTAATTCTCTGACAGCTTCAGTGCTTGCAAGCAATTAAATCTTCCCCAGCTAATACACCTCAGAGATTATGGAAGTTAAACACTGAAGGTACTCAGCTATGTCCCCGGGTCACTTGTTTCTAATCCCCATTATCTTTTGTGTCTCTGTTACGAGAAAGAAAGAAAGAAAAAACCTCTCTTTTTGCAAAATCACTTTCCTGTTTGCATTACCTTCTGGCAGCTTTTCTTGGAACAATCTCAGCAACTTCAGTGGTAGGTTTCTTTTCCAAAAGAGCTTTGATCGTTGAAGTTCAACCTGTTGGGGTTGACTCACCAAACATTACATTCCTTTACAGAGGACAGTTTAAAACAGGAACATTTATTAAGGGTGGGGTTTTTTTGTTTTGTTTTGGATGAGTTTTTGTTTCTTTGTTTTAAATGGCAAAAGTCCCACGTTCTGGTCTGATCACATGCTGCTCACCTAAGCCTTATCCCCAAACCTTGTCAGCAGAGTTCCAGTCCTTTAAATGGGCAGGGCACAGGAAAATAACCCTGTTCTTGAATAAGAAATTCCCATTCCCATTAACATACTCTAGCATACATACATATTAACTTACATACGTATTTTGGAAGATTTTTCCCATTTAAAGGGTACACTAGGGAGTCACAAGAACAAAATGCAAAACTTTTTAAAAACAACAATTAAAGAGAACTTTAATCTAGTTTTCCCATTCTCTCCACTGCAAGAACTAAAATATTAAAAGACTTAAGTTTTTTAATCAGCTGAGTACCAGCTGCAATATCATTAAGTCTATATCAGATCTAACAAATTAATGAGCAATGCAATTAAGACACTATTAGAGACCTTTATTCTCACTGAATAATCAAAAGTGCTTCTTTTCCTATTATTTTTAAGAAAAAATACCATAACAAAAACCCAGAGCTTGAATTTCTCATTAACTGATTGACCTAAAGCAGATAATCTATTTTTAAAAAGGCACCTGTTTTTGAAAAGAAACCCAAAGTACAGCGTGAGTAGGATGGAAAGGAAAGGAAGGAAAATGAAAAAAAAAAAAATCAAGGGAAGCAGAAGGAGAGGCCATGAAAAGAACTGAAAGGGAAAGAGAAGAGGCAAGGAAGAGATAGAAAAAGGGAAGACACAAAGAAAGACTACCAGAGAGGACAATGGGAGAGGGAATATAAGGAGATGTGCTGTAGAAAAAAAATAATAATAAACAAAGTTCCTTTTCAATAAGAGGAAAGAAATGCAGCATGAACAAATAAAAAGAAGCAGAAGGCATACCATGAACAAAACACTACAATTGAAACTGAGAAAAAGGCAAAGAGAAGATGAAATGAATAGAATCCTGATATATACAGTGAAGTCAAAGAAAAATGTCTTTAGAAGTTTATTTTCTTTAAGAGGCATTCCACCTTTCTGGCCAAAGAGCTTTGGCCACATCAAAACCAGAGAAGTTCTGCTACCTAGCAGAGAAAAGAAAAGGAGGACTTGTGGCACCTTAGAGACTAACCAATTTATTTGAGCATGAGCTTTATTTATTTATTTGAGCTCATGCTCAAATAAATTGGTTAGTCTCTAAGGTGCCACAAGTACTCCTTTTCTTTTTGCAGATACAGACTAACACGGCTGTTACTCTGATACCTAGCAGAGAAGAGTTTAGCAGCTCCTTTTCCTTTAGGACCTTCCCCCACTCCCAGTACACCATGTCTGCACTATGCATGTCTGCATATGTCTTGGGGAAGTGGATGTCAGGGTCAGAGGACAGGCTGATGATTCAACATGAGATAAATCTGCAGGCTATTCATCCTCATTTAAGGTTGGTGAGGCTACTGCAGCTCTTAGGCAGCAGTCGTGACAGCAGTAACAGGCATTGTTGCTAATCTCCATTCCTCATGGAATAAAAAACCAGAGAGATGGGAATTAGCATCTGTTGGGAAGAATTGCCCTCTTTCGTAACAAAACAGATTGCATCCCACCTGGCAAATACTGAAATAGTCTTCAGAACTACCAGTCATGAAAATTCCCTGTGCTCCCTTTCCAGACATATACTTCCAAAGCAGTATACACTAGATGACTCTCAAACTGGGAACATTTAAGGTGAAAGATGTAAACTCCACATGTGGAGCACCTAAAACAGTACTCATCACAAGCACGGAAGGTAACTGAGAACACCTTACACAAAAGAGTGATATCCAGACTTCCTGAGAGGAAAGATATTCATAGGCAAAGAAATTTCTCTCCAGAAATGATATGTATGGCAAGCTTTATAGCAGAGAAGTGGCAAGTGGGGAAATCCAAAGACAGGGGACATAGAAGTAGGGATATACCCAGTACAGAAGGAAAAAATCCATTCAGCTAAAATATTTCACTAACAGATTTTGGAGTATTCTGAAGAAGAGATTATGTGCAGTTTCCATCATTTGGTTGTGAGAGCAGATGGCAGTGTTATAGATTTCGTTTGACTGCCCCTGATCATTCAGTCCAGAATAATGAGGCTATCTGGTTGTACGTGCTTTGATTACTGATAAACATTGTTCACACCCGTATGCCAGGCATTACATAGCAGCTCTCTCACTGGGCTAGTGCCACCAGCAGATGATTGCTGCAGTGTTATAGCAGTTTCTCTGTCAGTAACTCAGCACTGCTGGGGTCAAATTTGTCTAAACATAAAAGTCACAAAATGTCTTTAACGCAAACAAAATCCTTCTGCCTTTTCTGGGGCTATTCCTTAGCCTTAAGCCTCCCTGATGGGCACAACAATCCTTGTGAGGGGTTTATATGCCCCCTTCTTGGGGCCAGTAGGGGAACTCCGTCCCATCCTCTTCTCTGGGTTCTAGCCCAGGGCCCTCCACTGAACAGTTAGGTCTGTTCCAGTACCTTTGCTGCAATTTTCCCAGGGTTACTTCTTACCCAGCCTTCTAAGTTCTCCTCTGAGAACTGAGTCTCTCCATCTGAGTCTCTCCATCTCTTCCCTACTTTTGTCAGGGTCTCTGCCTGCCTGCCTGGAGCTTACTCCAGCTTTTTCCCCTGCTAGACTTTATCATCATTTAAATTTAGCTCTCCCGCTTTGCTACAGACTCCTCCTGCTCTTTATGGGGAACTGCCTGATTCCCTTCAGTTGGGGTTTATTCGGTAATCAGATTAGCTCAGCCTCACGTTCTCCAGCCCATAGGACAAACTGTCCTTTTACATAGTGTAACTAGGCTTTTTGCCTTGCACACTATTGAGGGTTCAACTCTTCTTACTGATAGACATCAGATAATTCAGCTCACTCAGTTTATTAAAGATTGGTAAAATATGAACTTCTCTCTTCACAGTTACCTATCTGGAGAACAGGCTTGCAGCAATTACATTATTAGGTAATTTGGCTCATATTTATACTCCACTTGTTTACAGCAACTAGAAGATTCCACAAATATCACTATATTATTGCACACTTTACTCCCCTTCTCTTATCTAGTTTCATACATATTTTACAAGGTACAAAGACATCTGTCCCAACCATCCCTAGCACCAGCTGTACCTAGCACACTATTCATTTTTGGCAAGTGTTAACAAAACATACATCTTGTTTCTTACAGAAGAACAAAGGTTACAACAATTTAACTTTTAGTAGATTTCCTCAACAAAGATTACCATGAGTACAAGGTACTCTGGGAATACAGTTTATAGTTATACAATGTAGCCTAAATACAAAACGGTCTGGGAATATATTGTATTTGTCAATAACACTTTTGAAATGCAGTTTCTTATGATCTCTGAGGCTTTCTTTCCTCTGCATCTAGGCTAGAAGGTGACAAAAAAGGCAGTGAAGTTGACCCAAAACAAAAATAATGAAGAACAGGAAGCTGACATTATTTATTATTCTGTGGCACCCCATAGTGTGAAAGGTGCTACATATGGGACACAGAAAGACACAAACTCTGTCCCAAGGACTTTACAATCTAAATATCAGCGGTGGCACAAGTAAGTGTGCCAATCTGTACTGAGAGGATTGGGCAGGGAAGGTCGAGTGTTAAAGCAATATGATTACTCAGATTAAGCATGTGCACATCTTGGTAGTTCTAAGTTTTTGTTTTAGATAAAAAAATAAGGAAGATATAAGATAAAAAATATAGACTTAGAGACTGTGCATATTAGAAGAAGAGTATTTTTGTATAGTTTTAATAGATCTGTTCTAATCATGGGAAAAATGCTAGAAAAAGAAGAAGCAATAGTAAATAAGTGATGAAGGTTATGATATATTGGGCCCAGTGGAATTTAGTAAAATAATTCTTGCAGTCAGAATATCAATAGAAAGGGTTCAAATCTATACAGAAGAGATGTTTCAAAAGTTACAGTGCTGAAGAGCTAACATTTCACTTACACCTAACACACTATATCTGGTTCTCTAAACAGGAGAATGCACGAAACAAGAATCAGTTCTGGCCTACACTGGGGTGGGGGATTGATCTAAATTATGCAACTTCAGCTTCGTAAATAACGTATCTGAAGTCGACATACTTAGATCTACTCACCGTGGTGTCTTCACCGTGGTGAGTCGACAGCTGATGCTCCCCCATCGACTCCGCCTGTGCCTCTGACTCTGGTGGAACAAGGGAGTCAATGGGAGAGCGCTTGGCGGTCAATTTATCGCATCTAGACTAGACGCAATAAATTGACCCCCGCTGGATCGATCGCTGCCCGTCGATCCTGCGGGTAATGTAGACAGTTAATGTGGACTGAGGAACTAATCAAAGATCTAAGGATAAAGAAAATCGCTTCTAAAAATAGGAAAGAGAAGAGCTAATCAAACAGGAATATTCAGAGTCAGCTAAGGCTTGCAGGGGAAAAATAAAAAGACTGCAAAATTAGCTAATGCTAGCCAAGCTGTTAAGGGAAATAAAAAGGGCTTTTGCAAGTAGAACAAGGGGAAAGAAATACGAGACAGTATGTTCACTAATAAATGAAGAGGGGGATGAAACTGATGACTCACAAATGGTAGTTAATATTTGGTTTGTTTGTTTTTAATTGGTCTTCCACACAAAAAAATATGGAAAGGAAATCTGAGCATTTAATATGGAAAAAGACCCTATACAATAATTTTTGCTAAAAATCACATCAAACAATGCCTTAAACATACAGTATAACCTCAGAGTTATGAACACCAGAGTTACGAACTGACCAGTCAACCACACACCTCATTTGCAACCAAAAGTACGCAATAAGGCAACAGCATAGACTCAAAAAAAAAAAAAAGCAGCAAATACAGTGCAGTTCTGTGTTAAACGTAAACTACTAAAAAGTAAAAGGGAAAGCAGCATTTTTCTTCTGCATAGTTTCAAAGCTGTATAAAGTCAATGTTCAGTTGTAAACTTTTGAAAGAACAACCATAACATTTTGTTCAGTTACGAACATTTCAGAGTAATCACAAATTAGCCAGTCTGAATGACACATATTCTAGGATAGTAAGGAGACTATCTAATACCTTTACTGAGCTAGTGAAAAACTATTTATTTTCAAAGTATCAGCCTGGGAGCTTAAGGAAAAACTAGTCTTACATCTATTCCTAATGAAATAATGGAAGAAATACTAGAGAACCACCACCAAGACACATACTAAAACCTGGATTGTGAAACCCTTACTCATGTTGGTGGGCACTTATTCACCTAAGTAGTCCCACTGATGTCAGTGAAACTACTTACATGAATAAGTGCTTACCAATATAAGTAAACATAAGTGCTTACCAACATAAGTAAAGGTTATACAATCTAGGCCAAAAACATCTAGATGGTAATAAGTATTCCAGTGGCACCTTAAAAACTAACAGATTTATTTGGGCATAAACTTTTGTGGGTAAAAAACCAACAAGTGGGTTTTTTACCCACAAAAGCTTAAGCCCAAATAAATCTGTTAGTCTTTAAGGTGCCACTGGACTCCTTGTTGTTTTTGTGGATACAGACTAACACGGCTACCCCCCGACACTTGACACCTACATGGAAATGCAATCATTAGCAGTACATACAGAATTCTAGGGTTACATACTGGAAATACTGGAGCAAGTTCAAGGAACAGTAATAAATATAATTAGAGTTAGAGGGATTGACGTATAAAGAAAAACTGAAATAGCTAAATAAACCTAGCTCAGCAAAGATGTCAGTAAGTGTTGGGGATACAAACAGCTTAAACAGAGGACACAGAAGTGGGCATAACTAGGAGTAACAGAGTGGAACTAAAAATGGAGAAATCTGGGATGAGTATCAGGAAATGCTTACTAATAGTGGGATGGAACATCTTGTGGACTATTCCACTTTCTTCATGGAAGGGAACATTTAAAAGTAGACTGGACAAAATAGTAGACAATGTACTACAGGAAACAATCCTGCTTTGGCCAGGAGATGGACTGGTTAACCTAAGAGGTTGTTTCTATTTCTAACTTTGTAGCCAATAAATATAAGTGATGGGTGAGTAGTTAAACAGTAAATACAGTTCCTGCTCCTTTCTGTTGGATCCTGATAAAGCATGCTCTACGTTCTGAATGTGAACAACAATTAAGACAGACCTTTTAGACATCAGGACTGTAATTCACAATTTACCAAGGCCATAGTAGCCAAAGTTCCAAGGAAAGTAAATTGGCTAATCCCAACATTGCTACTTATGAATGAGTCAGTGGGAGAAGATGCTACTGCACCTAAAGAGCCTGCATGTTACCAGAGCCAGGTTTATGGACACTCAGCAGTGCAGCATGTAGGGGGAAACACTGTCAGGATATCAATCTCAAATCTATGATAACAAGTGCAACACTTCAGCTCTATTATAATTTTATAGATATGCAGCACATAATACATATTCAAGTATCAGTATTTATTTCATGGTGAACTATACTTTCCTCCCTTATTTCTTATCCCTCTCCTTACTTTAAGGGAAACCTTGAATGAATAGGAAGGTGTTTATGGCCTTTCCAAAACATATTTTTCCTATGCAGATATCACAGGTTAGAAGACGCAGCATTTGTAAGTAATGATCAGAGTAGAACTCTGCTAACACAAAGGAGCCGACTCAAGAGCCTTTACAATGTTTAATTTTTAATCACCCTGTCTTGTTTCTGAACTGCACTGCAAAGCAGTGACAAGCTTTGCATGGAACTCCAAACCATACTTAGCACTTATGGCTATTCATCTGCATGAAAATTTCAAAGTAATTATAGCTAATAAACATGTTATTTCTAAACCACTGAGGTGATATTACAAGTATGCTAGACCATATGGCTTCAATGTACTTATAAAGCATTGTGCTCCAGTGGGCCTTTTTATGTTGGATGTACCCAGGAACTGATACTATTCCAGAGGTGAATTTTTCATTTACTAAAAATCTGTTAGTTTGCAAAAAGGAGGAGAGGAAGCATGGTCTCATAGTTCAGGTACATGACTGGGAATCAGGAAACCTTGGTTCTATTTCCATCTCTACCACCAGACTTCTTCTGTGACCTTGGTAAAGTCACAATTTGTCTCAGATTCCCCACATGTAAAATAGTGTGTAGTGCAAAACCACACCACCTTAAAAGCACAATGTACCTCTACCTCAGAAGACAAAATCTCTCTCAGATCTCCTGAGTGCACAGTGGAAGCATGCTCATGCACCATCCCTTGTCAGGAGACATGCTCTCCTTTCCATGGCAGGCAAGGTCTGAGGGCCAAAGCAGAGCAGATAGGGCTATGGCCTTCCACCTCTTTCTGGTAATTTGCACCCCCAGTGATATTCAAAGGGAGCAGTTTTGAGCACCCCCAAATATGAGGACTTCAATTGCCCCTGGTTCTTGCACCAGTTCAGTAAAGGAACAGCCTAGTTAGGGGAGGAACAAGATAAATAGATAAACAAAAAGAATTAGAACATTCTCTTTTCTTTATGTTCCTTATTCCTAACACAGCATAGAGAATCCTTCTTTCAAAGCAACCTTTCAAGAGGACAGATCTTTGTAGTAGGGTATGGAAAACATATCAGAGTTAGACCAGGGCTCTTTACACATATCTTTCTGCTGATACCCTGAGTCCCTCTGCACAGGATGAAGTAATTGATCTAGTTGAATGAAATCAAATTCCCTCATCTTTGAAGGTTTCTGAAATGCAGAATCAGATCCATCTAGACATTTGCCAGCTATGCCAGCTGCCCCTCACACTTGTATAAGGGCAGGGAGGTAATGTTCTTGGGACAGGAAGAACATCGAGGGGACAGTTTAATCAGCAGCTATAGTTTTAATACTCTATGTCAATACTATGCAACTCTGAGTTCTTTACAAAGTATTTTTAAATGCTTCCTTTCACCACCCTGTGTCTGTTTCTTACCAGTTATGAGTTCATCATAAATTGTTTTGTGCATATACTTCTAATCTGTTCATAGAGCAGGTCCAGTCTACCTGCACTGTACCTTCATCAGCAATTGCCAGCATAACAATAGAATCAGCACACTTCAGAGGACTATTCCTACTTATTTTGTCTTGACACTTTATACCCCAGAGAAAACATAGGTGTTTTCATAGGATTTCAAAATGCTAAACAATTACCCTGTTGGTGGCAAGTCCCTATCTCTGCACCATTCAATAAGCTACAAAACACTACTATGCCAGTGAAACTTGAGATAACCTTGGCAGAGTCTCTTTAAATTAAACTTGCTGCAATACCTTTGTCATTCCCTTTAAGTCTGTTTGCTGACTCTCTGAAACTGTCATTTGTTTATCTGGCAATATGTGTTTGCTAATGTTTTCCTCATCCCTCCACACACCCCAACACCAGACATTCACCAGAAGCCTTGTTAAGTGCTCTGCAGAGTCCATGTGTGTGGGGGAGAGAGAAGGAGCAATATAACTTTTGGCTGCCCCACAGCTAAATGGCTGTCAAATTATTTAGTGTGCCAATTCTGCAGCAAAAGAACAGCCAAATATTCTCTGCATTTTTCTTCCTTCTGGGGAGAACTGTTCCCAAAATTACAGCTGCTGTTGACAGATCAATATGAAAAAGGCAGAATCCTGAACTACTGAGCAATATTAGAGAACTAACATCACTAACTTGGTAGCATATTAAGCCCACCATGACAGCTACCATAATTTGTTTAAAAGAACTAATAATTTAAATTACATATGCAGTATAATGAATTGCTGCTTTTTAATAGTTATTGGATTGTGTCAGAACTATTTTCTGCTAAATGGTTACAGTTCATTGTTCAAACAAAAATAGAAGCTTCCTTAGTTTTGTAAATTATTTTGAATAATTCTTATGAAATATTTATTTGCATTGTTAATTTCCACAGCAGATTTAATAAGTGAAGTTACAAAATTCATTATTTCAATCAACTTATCACTGTAAAAGCATTAAAAAGCACATTTGAAAAAGTTTCTCCAGATCACAGTAACAAATATATTGAATTATTGGTCTATGGCACAATATGAAGTTATTTACAATAGCATTTAAAATATGTTCTTTGCTTTACATTTTTTGGCCCAGGAAGCAAGCCACAGTATTTGTAATGTCACATTCTGTACATATCATTCTCTCAATTAATACCTTTACATGCTATAATTTTAAGACTAAAAAAAATATAAAAACTTTGCATTAATCATTCAGGGTGTTATAATTTACTATGTCCAAAGGTTTTATTTTAAGTCTTCTCTGATTTAATTAATTAAAAGATGTTTTTAATGAATTCTGTCAGTTTCGCTTTCCCCCCTCTGTATTAATACTGTGTTAAGAGCAAATTATGTTAGAGCATATGTAGTCCAAATATTAAATTCCTAGATACAAAATGATAACTTTTAAGTTGAGGCTATGAGACATCTGAATTGATTAACTCAAGTGACTGACAAGTCTGCTGGTCTAAAGAAGTTTGTTATCAAAGCTGGTAACTACCTTTACAGAATCTCTGCCTTTGCAGATGATGATAAATTTACTCCTGGACTACATTAAATGAAAAGGAGGAATGTTCCTTTGCAGCTGCTACCAATGTGCTGTTCAGACTTCTTCCTGATCATTCCCTGTTCACACATCATAAGGTGCTCTTCATTTTCACCCTTCCACTCCTCTGCAGCACAGCCAGCAATTAGTGGAGAATAAATTTAGAAGCAAACGAATCTAACCAGACATGATATTTAAAAACTGCAGATCATTTAATTTTCTTTTACCACTGAAAAGCAGTTTTATGAAGACGGATGGAAGGTAAACCTGCAAATTATGAACTGCCTAACATTAAGACTTTGAAAGACAGAGCTGGACAGTTATAAGATTGGAAAATGAACATCTTTACCCATTTTTCTCTTTTATGACAAATCCCATACTGTATAATGGACATGGTCTAACAAAATATTTTATCCAAATAATAATCTTATTTAGGGAATATTATTTAATTTCAGGCTGATGAATTATGAGGTAAAATGATTGTGAATGTTTAAATGACCAGATTACTTAGTGTTCATAGATTTTTCAGTATCTAGCACTCTTGTTGGAACCTCAGCAAATAAAAGCCAAGGATCAGCTAGGTATGCATAGAGAACTACCTTTCCAACCCTTAGAAGTAGTCCCTCCAGATCAGGTGGAGGCACACAGATGAATCATTTTATAGAAACACTTGCACTTTGGCTATCCTTGCTGTACTGGTTCTGTAGATAAAAGACAGGTCTCCAGAGCTGTCAGTCTGGTACTTGTCATAACCACTAAATCACTTAGAAACAAGCAAGCAAACAAAAAATAATTAGTTTAAAATAATTCTTCATAAGAGAAGATCTGACTATGTAGGCATTTTGACTGCAGTTATTAAACTACAGAAGATCTAATTTAGCCACAAGAGCAAGAATATCCCGAGTTAGAAAGATATTCATTGACAGTGGACTTGATTGTCCACTGTGTTGCAACACACAGAGCCAACTGTACCTGTGTAAAATTACTTTTAAACCTTACCACTGGCAACCTTACTCCTTACCCCTTCTATATGTCTGAAGATATTCTCCTCTTCTGCCCAATAGGTTTAAGTTGCAGTTTCACAAACTGGCTCTGTAAGTTCATGTGTAAACTCTCTAAGTGACGTGGCTGATCCAGAAAGGGATATGGTTAGCAAAAATTACACTGCACTTATTTGCCAGCTAGTGCCTAAATAAAGTTGGTATAAGTGATCTGCATAAATACAACAGCCAGGAGGCTAAACCTAAATGCCAATGCACTGGCACCCAGCTCAGTAACTGCATCTAATAATGCCATGCTCCATGACTGTCCCTCTGCTGATGTCCTCTAGTGAGACACATCTCCTTTATTCTGCCTTCTTTTTGATGCCTTTTAATGTTAGACCATGGAAATTGCAATCTATTTGCCTTTGTATAACAGAGGATCACCTCACAGAACATATTTGCATGGGAATAGACTTGTGCAAACAGGAGATACAGGAGAAAAAACAGCAGAGCACCTGAAAAGATTATAGGCTTGTAAAGTGGAGACACTGTCTGAAGCCAGTGGTTGTGAGGAGAGTGCCAGGGTCACTTTGTAGGCAATTATGTGGGAATTCCACTGCTGTGGGCTTTGAGAATTTTACAGTGCCTATGGCATAGAAGTCAGAGTTTTTTTCAGAGATCCATTTTCCTTTATAGATTCAGACCCCGACAGTGTAATGAGCTTTGCTCAATAAGCCCCCGCCCCAGGAAACGCAATAGCTCACCTTACCTGATCACTCTCGTTACAGTGTGTATGGTAACACCCATTGTTTCACGTTCTCTGTGTATATAAAATCTCCCCACTGATTTTCCACAGCATGAATCCGATGAAGTGAGCTGTAGCTCACGAAAGCTTACGCTCAAATAAATTTGTTAGTCTCTAAGGTGCCACAAGTACTCCTTTTCTTTTTGCGGATACAGACTAACACGGCTGCTATTCTGAAACTAAAATCAATGGGCCTCCATTTGGATATAGGAGCTAACTGCAGCATTGAGGCCTTGTTCAGCATGTGTCTTAAGCACTCTTCTTGACTATTTTCACATATAGCCAATTGAGAGCTTTTTTTACCCTTCTTGTACTCTTCAAATTCCCCAAGCACTAGTGAAAGGACAATCATTTCAGGAATAACAATGCATCTGTGTGTCACCATTGGGGCAGAGACAAGGGAACTGACTAATGTGGGTGTGGCTACAAGGAACCTTTGGTTCCTATTATAACCCACAGGAGCTTCAGAAAGGTATTGGTTTCACAGTAAAACAGCCTCCTATGAAGTCAATATACTATAACCTTCCTGTGGATAGAACAGTTTCAAAATGTCCTTTTTTCAATGAAACTTAGGAACATCACTAAAACATATTACACAACTAAAATTCTTATCAAAGATTTTAGTCAACATTCTAAAAATAGACAAGAACAGATTTTAGATCTTAACTTATTTTCATTTTATAAAAACATTCTGTTTATTTAATGACTGACTAGTTTTCTACAATTATTGTACATGTAAGTGTGATTGGCTATTAGAGCTGAACTGAGTAGGATAATTATCTTTTTGCATCGTTTTAATACTTTATTGAATTAGGACATTCACATGAACCTTCATATAGATGAGATTTGAACTTTTTTAAACCCAGATTATCTAAACATATTAAAATACTAAATGGCATTAAAAATTCCAGATGATGGATTAGAAACAACAGAAGAATGCAGGTTTAAACATCCAACTTGATGTTGTGCAACTTGAAAATCATATGGTATATCAAATTCTGTAAAATTCTGGTTAAGCCATTGTAAAATACACTCATGCTACAGATCAAAGACCCAATTCTTCAAATGTGCACTACAGATCTAGTATTTACTACCATGAAGTGTCTCATAGAAGACAATGGTAAATATAACAAAGAGTATGGTCTGGTTCAAAAAAGCACTTAAGTGAGTGGGTAACTTTAAGCATCCAAATAGTCTCATTGAAGTCACTGGGACTTAAGCTTATGCTTAAGTACTTTGCCAAATTGAGGCTTTAGCTGGTCAGTATCCATGATTCTCCAACCAGAAGCACGTGTCTTATTTTGAAAACAATGGGGCTACTCACAGTAGTAAACACTACATGCAGCAGTAAATGTTTGAAGGATTCAGTCTATAGGTAGCCAATTTTACTCTAATAATTGAAATGGGGTATTAGAATAAATAATATCAAAATGCAGGATATGAAATGTAGATTATAATACATTTAGTTATAGCAGAGAATGACAGAGAACACAAGTTTAGTGAACTTTTTAATTATTTTATTTTCAACAACGGAATCTACACTGTATGGCAAGCAGTCTATTGAGATTTTTTTCTTTAATAATTAACACAAATTTATGACAGATTTAGTTACTTGTTTGTATTATACATGTATTTCCAACGAATTTGTCACTTACATGGCTATTTGTTGAACTATGCTAACTCCATTACTTTACTACAGGAAAGTGATTTTAAAAATTACTTTTTAAATGTACTGAACTGAAAATATTTGTAATGAAATTGATCATAAAATATGTTGTGGTGGACATGAAAACCTATTTACTTTAGCTGAGCTGTGAATACAGCAGTATTCTAAAAATGTAGAAGAGACAAAGACAACAAACAGCCTGAGCAACAGATGGCATTTTCAGAATGCACTAGTATATCATTATTTTCAACCCCATGGAGTTTTTATAAAAACATCAATAGACCCTGGGAATTGGAGACTTACAATTTATTTTATTTATTTTTTTAAATTCATAAAAGACTTGTTCAGTAAACAGACAGACATTTAAAGATATGCAAGATACTTATTTTGATCTCTCATACCAATAATCACAGAAGCTGTAGTCAACACTTAAGCCAAAATTTTCATGAGTGACTAAACATTAGGCACTCAGATACATATTAAAGTATTTAAATAAGTTGTCCATCCTTAATGAAAGCTGCATGTGTTATGTATCTTTGAAAATATGACCACTTATTTAGATGCCTAAGCCATGAAACTTTTGACTTTAGGACTCAATCCACTTCCTACTAAAGTCAATGAGCCAGATTCTCAAATGGCATAAATTTGAGTAGCAATTTATACTAGCTGAAGATCGGGGCTAGTGACTTCTGCCATTGACTTCACTGGAATTAGGAGCAGGTCCTTAAAGATAGTCATTAGAAATTTAGAAAATAATGCAAAATGTCACATAACAGTAAAAATAAAACAAAAGACTAACAAACTCTTAGAAAAAAGAAAAGGAGTACTTGTGGCACCTTAGAGACTAACAAATTTATTTGAGCATAAGCTTTCGTGAGCTACAGCTCACTTAATCTGATGCATTCAGTGGTGAGCTGTAGCTCATGAAAGCTTATGCTCAAATAAACTTGTTAGTCTCTAAGGTACCACAAGTACTCCTTTTCTTTTTGCAGATACAGACTAACACGGCTGCTACTCTGAACTCTTAGAATGGTGCTATAAATCATCTTAGCTTTACTGTAATGAACTGAGCTCCAATGACTGATACCAGCTGAGGATCTAGCCCTCCAATTGAAAATTAGCAGACTAGCTACTTAGAGGACCACTTTTAAAGGTCAATTCTCCCTCTGATCTAGTAGGGAATTGCATGTGTAACTAGAATAAATCCCTTAAAATATTGTTTGCAATTCTGAAGGACATTTCTGAGGGGGCTTAACAAAGCAGCCTGTGCTTAACTCCAAACAACTGATTTATTTGTCCAGATAGGTATCCCTTCACACAACTTGTCAACCCCTGATGAGATTAAAAAGTTGCAAGAGAGCAGCCACAGTTTGGGAATATGAATTGTGAAGACAGATTAGTTAGACCTGACCTCTAGAGCATACAAAGAGGTTACTAAATGGTGATTGTATGTACGTTTAGAAGATCCAAAAAGAAAGTGAACAGCTTGTTGCAAATTTTTTATTAGGCCCCAATCCAAATATCATTTAAGTCAATGCAAAGACTTGTACTGGACTTCCGTAATGTTACAATGAGTTCTAAATTCAGACTCTATCCTGCAAACAATAATTACTGAGGAAAATTCCACCAAAGTCATTGATGGTGGCAAGTGGTTGCAGCCCACAGCTAGCTAATACTTAAAAAACAAAAAGATCATGAATTAAAATTGAATCGAGGACAGCAGAAAGTTTCTTTGGATTTATTTAAAATAAATATTATTATATACATAATGAATGGTAATATATGGAACAGATGACCAAACAAAAGATGTCTGCTTTAATTATCACTTATATATAAAATTGTTGACATTAAAATGAGTTACATCAAAGTTAGATCTATTGCTTTGACTGTTAAAGTTGGATTGATATTCTGGAGCCATCTCGAGAGGAAGGGAAAGAAGCTTGTATTTTTCTGTTTTCTCTTTTGTATTTGTGTTTTAATATGAGCTTTCATAACCCAGCTTCTCCTCTCCTTGAATGAAATCAAACTCTTGTGATTATTAATGATCTGGATGATGGCATGGACTGAACCCTCAGCAAGTTCACAGATGACACTAAACTGGGGGAAGAGGTAGATATGCTGGAGCATAGGGATAGGGTCCAGAGTGACCTAGACAAACTGGAGGATTGGGCCAAAAGATATCTGATGAGGTTCCGCAAAGACACGTGCAAAGTCCTGCACTTAGGATGGAAGAATCTCGTGCACTGCTACAGGCTGGGCACTGACTGGCTAAGCAGCAGTTCTGTAGAAAAGGACCTTGGGATTACAGTGGACGAGAAGCTGGATATGAGTCAATAGCGTGCCCTTGTTGCCAAGAAGGCTAACTGCATTAGTAGGAGCATTGCCAGCAGATCGAGGGAAATGATTATTCCCCTCTATTTGGCACTGGTGAGGCCACAACTGAAGTACTGAGTCGCCCCTCCCACGACAGAAAGGATGTGGACATATTGGAGAGAGTCCTGCGGAGGGCAACAAAAATGATTAGGGGGCTGAGGCACATGACTTATGAGGAGAGGCTGAGGAAACTGGTCTTATTTAGTCTACAGAAGAGAAGAGTGAGGGGGGATTTGATAGCAGCCTTCAACTACCTGAAGGGGGGTTCCAAAGAGGATGGAGCTAGGCTGTTCTCAGTGGTGGCAGATGACAGAACAAGGAGCAATGGTCTCTAGCCGCAGTTGGGGAGGTCTAGGTTGGATATTAGGAAAAAACTGTTTTAGTGGTGGGGAGAGGCGCATGAAGTACTGGAATGGGTTACTTAGTGAGGTGGTGGAATCTCCATCCTTAGGCCTTTAAGGCCAACTTGACAAAGCTCTGGATGGGATGATTTAGTTGGTGTTGGTCCTGCTTTGAGCAGGGGGTTGGACTAGATGACCTCCTGAGGTCTCTTCCAACCCTAATATTCTATGATTAGTACATTAGTCTATTTTAGTAATATAATTGTGATTTAACATTAGGACTTCAATCAAAGATTAAAAAGAGGAAAAATGGGAATAAAATATTAAGCCCTTGTTTTAAACAAATAATTTGGGTAATGAGTAAATATAGGAAGACAAATTTGGAAAACCATCAGAAAGATTAATTCATATATTTTGAGATGCATCTGAAATGTTTTCCTTGTATAAATGTGTCATGTTTCTGTGTTTTGTATAGCACACTTTTCTCAAGTGGAATGGTTTACAAAGCAAGCTCATTAGGACAAAAGTTTTGGTTCTTGCAAAACACAACTAAATGTGTTTTATACAAGAAACTTCGGTGGCCCAAAACAGACATTTTTTTCCTTGATTAATTACATTTACATGTATGGTTTTCTTCATTTTTAAGTTTGTCTCTTCAAACAGCTCCTGTGCCCCAAAACAGCAAAGAGCAATCAATTAATTCTCCTTTTCACCTCAAAACTAACTACTGTTTCAGTCCTTTGAACAGGTTTATAATATAATAGATTGTAGAATCTCTTTTTATATTTATTCTACTTAGTCCGAAAACAAATGCTTCAGATGGTAGGATGTATGGTGTGGAAGGATAAACTCCAACGAAGAGTCCAGAGACTCTATCCCCAACCTTTTTCAATGAACTTGCTATATTAACAATCTGAGGCAATTTTAGGATTTTAGAGGCTATGCTCCAAAGAATGACCACCCTGCCCCTTTAAGCGGTGGAGGAGAGGTAATTCGGCTGGATGGCCAAATGAAGGGAACTGTGCTTTATGACGTGGGTGGGGGGAAGTGATAACTGCTGCAAAAAGGACAACGTGGTCACTGACACATTCCTGGGAATGAGGGGCTTGAAAGGGGCAGCCCTGTGCCTTAACCCTCCCTTTTTCACGGAGCAGGCTGAGGCGAGCCAGTCAGCGGCCACCAGATATAATTGTGGTACACCTTGGGGAAAACTATTTGGGAATGCTTAAAGGGGTAGAACTAATGCTTAGAGCAAGGAGGGACTTGAGGCTGATCCCTGAAATTTTTCCAGGAGTTAACATTGTATGATCAGACATGCTTCAGCACAGGATCTGGCGGGGAGCAATGAGTCCCCCCCCGCCCCAGGGTGGACAAGGCAAGGAGGTATGTGAACAGGGAGGTGGCCAAAATTCCTTGGGACCCTAGGAGGGGCAGTAATTTCACATCCTGGCATAGTATATGGGGCACCAGAATTGTTTTGGGAGAATGGGGTTCATCTTTCAGACTTAGAGACTCATGTTTTTGACTGATATAAAAGAGAACAGCAGGAGATGTCTGGGAACCTGACTGCTTTTGGGGAGGCAAGTGGCACAGATGAAGACTAAATGAGGCTAAGATTCACCAAAACTAGATTGCTCCAAATATGTTAATATATTACTCAGGCACTCATAGTGGTGTTAATATACAAAGATGCCTACGCATATATATCATATACACATACCATAAAACCTACAGTAATGTGTGGGTAACATATTTGCATCTAAAAATCAACCTATTAGGTCTCTTTTGGTTATGTTCTTCATTTCACTATCCCTTCTTCACTTTCCCCCGCCTCACTTTTCCCTGTACACATTCTCTTGGAGCTTCCTTTTCTATTTCATTTTTTATAATAGTTTCTGGTTTGATTAAATCTATTCTTCTTTCACTCCCACTTGTCTTAGTTCCTTCTTACCATCCCCTTTCTCCATGTTCTGACTTTCCTTGCATCCCTTCTCAGTGTTTACTCCATCACACCCTCTTTTCTGCAGCCTTTCTTTCTTTCTCCCCCTTTACATGTGCTCCTTCTCTCTTTCTCTTCCACTTCCACATCATTCTCTCCTAAAATTCCAATATAAGTGTCACAGTTCAGGGCAATTCCATCTGCATCTCCCGGCTCCTCAACCATCACCCTCTTAGGCAGAGACTCTCTTTCTAATAACCAAGGTTTTTTCAGGCTGTACAGTTCCTTGCCTACACTGTGAGTTCCCCAGCAAGTCAGACAGCTAAACAGGCCTGTCAGAGGCTATAAACACCATAATTGCCCACAGTTAGAAGTTACCACAAAGCTCTATCTAAGCAAGCACATTTATTCTTAAGATGAAAGCTTTACAGAGAAAACATATTAAAAAAAGTAAAGAACACATGCTAATAAGCTTACCAGAGATGACCCTAACTCCAAGAAAGATGCTGACAGATGATCAGTATTTCAAGCCTCACCAAGGGGTCTTCTGTGATTACATGTTTATAATAGCTGTTCGCTCAGAACAAGCACACCCATGAGTCTGAGAGTCCTTCCTTTATACAGTTTGGTCTTTGATATTGCGACTTTGGGAACAAGTAATCAGCAGACAAAATTCCCCTCCTCAGGACAAAACTTCTTAAGTCTGAGTTCTTGCAGTCTGGGTACACTGGTATACATTTCCCCCTAGAGATTTCCTGGGAAACCCATCTATGTTTATTTGTCCCATAAGTTCATTCTTATCTGGCACAATTGTTTCAAATAGTCCTTTGAAGATCATAACACTTCCCAGGGTTTACGCTGGTCACGTCTCCCCCTATAGAAGTTGCATACAATTCCACAATAACACATAAACTTTGCATTTTTAATACAATCGACTCCAGAGTTACTTAAACTTAATTCAGTATGATTTTTCACTGATATTGGGGAAATTGCCATATCTATCAAAAAGAATTACTGATGTCCTGGGGGCTGGGGAAAGGTTATCCTCCAGAGGTGTCAGTGGAAGCAACTGGTTTTCTTCTCTTCCCCATCTGTGGGCACAGAAGGAACTTGTTCTTCCTCCATCTCACTGAGGAAAGTGGGAACTATACTTTCCCCCTTTCCCCACCAACAGTCTCAAAGGGGTGTGTCTCTGCCTCTTCTCCACACCAGAGGAGACGTGGGAGGGTGAGGTTTTCCTCCCCTACTATCAGAGGGGAGAGGAACTCTTAGCCTCATCTCTCCTCCCCATCTAACCCTTATAGGAAGCCCTGGAGGGCCCCTCTGCTTCTCCCTAACCAAGAAACAGAGAGAAGCTCTGAGGCTCTGCCTTGCTTTTCCATCCTGTCCTACCAGAAGACCAGGGGAAGCCCTGGGGAGATTTTCTGCCTGTGCTCCACACAAAGTGGAAGTCCACAGAGTAGTCTCTCTGCCTCTCCCTTTCATCCAAGAGAGCAGGGGGGACGCTCACTAGTGAACACAGCTCTCTGGGCAGCCTTCTCACTGTGCCATGCAGTCCAGCAGAGTACAGAAGGAAATAGATGAACCTGCAAGGGGCAGCTAGAGCAGTGGGCAGGCAGGAAGACACTCTGCTCAGCAGTGACCCCTATTGGCCAGTGGTACAAATTACTCCAAAATAAAAACAGCTTCCAGCAGCAGTTCTGGGGCCCTTCCACTCCTGCCGCCAGAGTGCTACTGTAGTTTGGTAGGTGGGCTAAAATCAGTAAGTTGTTTCCATCCAACTCAATCAGACTGTTTATTTCAATGTCACAAAAATATGGATAAAAAGCCATTCCCACTCCCTCTTTTGTGTATGTGCTTCCCTTTCCTGCTTTTTGGGAGATGTCTTTGATAACTTTAGCAAATATAGTCTCCTGTTTCCTTGCAGAATATTATAATTAATCCCTTCAGGGCATAGGCAAAGTAAGTCTTAATATATGCTAACTTTTTCACAGAAATGATTCAACACTATATAGACAGTTGCTTTAGTGTTCTCCCCAACTCACAAGAAAACCGTCACTTTGACAATCTGCTTTTGGTAGGGTTGCCAATTTTGGTTGGATGTATTCCTAGAGGTTTCATTACATGACATAATCTTTAATTTAAAAGATTAATCTTTAATTCCTGGAGACTCCAGGACAATCCTGGAGGGTTGGCAACCTTAGCTTTTGGGTTAGAGGTGTAAATGACAATGAACTGAATGACTTAGAGCAAAAGAGAAAGGCACATGCTTCAGCTCTTCTCACACTTTTTGTATCCTTTATATTTTAAGAATGGATTATGTCCATCCTATCTCATTTCAGGAGGATGGACAAGGAGTCGGGTGAGGGAGGACATCAGACTACAAGAGAAGACAGTGTATTCTTAAGAAAACTCCCAAGGCCATAATACAGAATTTGCCTTAAAACAAACATTTACATCTTTAAAACATGTTAATGAAGTCTATTTATATTCAAAGTGATTGATTCTCTGTGAAATGATTTAATGTTTGATTTACAAACAGAAACTGAGTAAAATGTGAATTATTGTTTAGAGCATGAGGTAGAGTTATTGTAGCTTTTCCTTATTATTTATAATGATTTAACTCCTTCATAATATAAATGAACTTTAAAAATCCTTCTTATATAGACAAACCAGATTAGATCACAGCTAAATATTATTTTAATTTGAAATTACTCATAGAGAAAATATTACTCCTGGTATCTCTACTTTATGTCATTTGTTTTGTACGTTAAGGAATTTATTATGAAGAATATAGAAGCTGAAATCAAGAATTAAATTTTCCTTTTTAAAAAAAACTAGGAACCTTTTTACTGGATAATTATTTTACAGTTATATTCCAAGTTGAGTATGACAAAGGGGATATATTAGGTTTAAAGTTTTACACTAAACTCTTCAGTAGCAATTCATTTAATAAATAGCATATTTATTACTTAGTTCTCTTGTGTGTGAATATCTTGCCAAATATCAGTGTAACTTTACATTTACTTTCAGAGTGAAAATAACTAAATGTTTGAAACCCTGTGCAATTCATTTGAAATTACTAAATTAAACACATATGCTTTCTTTCCAATATTATTTTAGCTACTAATTACTTGAATTTAAGATAAACAGAATTGTTAATTTTATAAGCTATTTTATTACATAAGCATTAAAAAGAAGATTGTCAGATATTTAAGAGAAGAGACAATAGTACAGCTGAGGTTGTATAAATTATAGGTATTACTTCATAAACACACAGTTCAAAAGTTGTATCAGACTTTTTATCAATTAATCTTGCCCGACTCATCTTTCCTCCAGTAGTTCAATAGTCAGTTTAATATAGGCACTATTTTGTACCAAATTTTCAATTTGTCAAACATTTCTATACTGGATTTTTGATTTTGCAGCCTAGCCACTAAATACATGTATTGACTGCAATCACAAGAATTCTACCATTATCTGTTTAATTTCAGGGAATAGGATACTTCCCTAATAAGAAGACTGTAAAGTATATGCCACTGAAATACCTCTTGCATCAATTTTCCAACATCAGTAGCCCTTCAGTTTGGGACAAACCAAAGACGGTTTCAGATACTCTTGTAGTAGTTACTATTTTTATGACTTGGCTCAAAAGCTTGCTTTAATCTCTTTATTTAGGGAGAAGCTGCAAGCTTGCCAACTTTAGCAAATGTTAATACAGGTCATGCATTCCAGGGAAATATACAGTGAACAAGTGCTGTTCCATTTTAACAAAAGGAAATTTAGAATAAGGTGATGAAGGAGAGTGATAAACGATATTGTTTAAGTCCTACTTCCAGTTCTGTGGTATCCTGCAGATATCTGCTTATACTTTGTTTCATTTTCATTGAGCTGTTACATGAAGTAACTCACTCAGTTTGTAGTGTTCCTGCATTACCTATATTTTCATGGGCAGTGTGGCACTTGTAAGCATGGACGTCATCCTTCCAGTCTCCTCACACTATAAGACTTCATATCCAGTAAGTCCAGAAACCAAAACACTCTGAGCACAAACAAGTAAACAAAACTACTGGAACCTGAAGAGATGCCGAACCAATACATGAAGTACTGCACATTTTATACAAATATAATCTTAATGCGCAGGCTATGAACCAAGCCTTTGCAGTGTATCTAACCAAGACTCCTAAGCAATTCTGTGTTAAAACTGTCTATACTACCAATGAGATGGATTCTGAAGTCATTCCTGAACAACTTTCTCTCCCTGCTCAGGAAGTTTAGGCCTCAAACAACTGATTCTTTCTGTCTCTTCCCTTACTTTCTAGAAACCAAAGACTTTCTAATTGGCATAGACATCTTGGATAGATGAAATCACCCATCATACTCGATTCCAAACTGGAGATCCACACCATTTTCCTGAGTTGTGTGTTGGGAGCATCACCAGGTAAGTTTCCAGCTTGTTAAAGACTCTGCAATCCTAGGTTAAAGGACTGAAAGTGACACCTCACCCAGCCATGCAGCCTGCATGCCCTTTCCAAGCTGGGTTTCTGGGATCCCCATTCACAGAGCCCCAAATCGGAGAAAGCTAAAAGAGCATGCAGGGAACTCTTTGGGGTGGCTAAAGTCCTGTCCCCGGGGAGTCCGAGTGACTATGTAAAATTAGTGGGAACTCCTATCCCAAGAAGGGAGTCTCAGTGCTCTAGAAAGAGAGTCATTCAACCAACCGTGCCACTGGAGATGGGACCAGGTCCCCGTTACACCATCGGCACCAGCGACACCCTACCCAGAACCGTCCAGCACTACAGCGGGCTGCATCAAAGGCAGTGCCCCCCCCCCAGCGACCTGCACGTCGAGCCGCTGCTGGGGAGGGATGCGAGGGGGGAGGGCGGGAGGTAGAAAAGGAGACATTACCAGAGTTTTGTTCCCGTTCTTGCTGAGGGGCCCTCGGAAAACTCCCTTGATGTTGCGGAAGTGCCCATTGCTGAGGTGCGTGGAGCTGATGACAATGTAGTAACACTCCATGGGGCAGCCGCCGCCTCCCCTGCCGCCGCTTCCATGCACCCCCGTGCCGGCAGCTCAGGCGGACCCCGGCCGGGCGGAGGGACGGTGCTGCGCTGAGGGGACCGGAAGAAACAGAGCCCCGCCGGCATGTACACCGACCAGCTCCGGCTAATCTCGACAATTAACCCAGCCGCCCAACTGCTCCGCCTGGCAGAGCTCGCGGGGAGCCACGCACGGGAATTGCAGGCGCCCGGGGGCACGGGCCAGAGTCTCCCGCGGTCTCAGGGCAGCGCTGGCGGGAGGCGGCGGCGGCGCAGCGGCGGGAGCGGCAGCAGCATCTCCGTGGCTTTGCTGAAGGAGTCTGAACTGCTGCCTCTCCCAGGCATAGTGTTGTTATACCGCGCAGCGTTGCCGGTCCATTGCACTGAGCCAATGGCAGAGAGCCACTGGGCTGATCCCGGGAGCTGTCAGAGGAGTACAGCTGTCACACGCCGCCTTCCCGCCTCCTCCCCCCCAGCTCCCCCTCCCCGGGCGCGGGCTATTGTCTCGGCCCCAGCCTCTTCGCCAGCCGCAGCGGGAGGCGGGCAGCGGACCCGAGCCGCCGCCGCCGCCGCCGCGCAGGTAAAGGAGAAGGAGCGAAGGAAACCAGGCCGGGGGCAACGGGAAAGTGGAAGCAGGAGAGGCGGCCCCCGGCCCCCGGCCCCCGGCCCTGGCTGGCTGGGAGCCCTTCGCTTCAACTGCAGCAAATTCCTAGAGCCCAACAGCAGCCCAGCCCGAGACAGCGTCCCCGGCTGCCGCTCGCCGCCCGGCAGGGCTCGCAACCTGGGGGGGGGGGGCGCTTTCGAGTTTAGCCTCGGGTTACTCCGGGATTTGTGGACCGGGACAGCCAGCCAGAGGAGGGAGCAGGGATCAGCCCCCCGCCACTCTAGGAGGGGTCTGGCACTGGCAGGCCAGCTGCTGGTGACAAGGGAGCTCGCCGCCGCTGCCCCGTCCTCTTCCCTGGGCTGCCCCAGCACCGTGCAGCTCGAGCACCGCGGCCGAGGGGCAGGGCTCCCCGAGCCCAGCGAGCCCTGGAGCAGTGCCGGCCTTTGCTGCGGCCGCGACCGCTGGTCCTGGGCAGCGGATCAGGGCGCAACGCCCGGCACTTCCCCGGCTCGGGCTCTGCGCGGGGCGGGGGCGGTCCGCGTGCTGCTTTTCTCCCCTCTAGCTCCTCTGAGCGTGGCTCCTTGGGAGTGCATACGGGATTCATTAGCAGGCACTTAAAGGGATCAATAGCAGCCAGCGGGCAGCCTGGGGACCGGTCCTTTAGTGGATGAACTGAGAGTTTTATTCCCCTCTCTCTCCGGGCAGTCTTAATTGGTTAATGAGGATTTCAGAACCCTGGACTGTGCCTAGGCATAGGGCAAATGTCACTCTGGGTTCTCCTGTGCCCTCCAGTGGGGTAGAACTGGGGAAATCCCTGTACACTTCAAGTCACTCACGGCATTACTGAAGTTGGACGAAACCTGGGTCCATGCTCCTACTACTCCCATGCCAATCACTTCCTAAAGACACAGTAGGTACCAGGCATCTCGCTTCATAAAACTGAGACCATGCTACCTACTAGCAAAATGTTACCTTTTATCCGGCTACAAACGGATCCAGGCTTCGTCGACCGATCAGCCGCCCCCGTGTTAAGGGGAAACTGAATAAGGGCAGGGCCATAAAATACGTTGGGCGAGGAAAACAATCTTGCTTTCTTGAAAAGAACACTCGTTACAGCGCAGGTAATGGGAAAACTTGTCATAGATCGGAGTTCAGCTTTTTTGGAGGGGGTATTGCTTGTTTATTACTACCGCTAAGGGACAGGAGTCTTTCCGTACACTCAGCTGATATATTTTCTAATGTATCCGCTTGGGGGAGTCTGGGAATCTTTAAAATAAAGACCATGTTTACAAAACTTCCACATCACAGACTATTTAGTTAGGGTTGGACATGGGTGATGCAGTGTTTTATAAAAAAAAATCTAGTAAAACTACATCACGTTGTTGATTACAGTTTCCTTGAACACTTCAAATTACATTGAAACACTCTTCTACCACTTCACAGTGTTGTTTTTATTTTTCTAACTGCAGATATTATTATACCCCACTGAGCTGTGAACCTAATTATGTGGTTTTCTCTGACTTCGAGGCACTGTGGTCCCCTTGCTACGGAATGAGGATGGAAATGAAGACACCTGTGTTCTATTCCTAGTTTGTGACAGATCTGTGTCATCACCATCAAGTCACCTTCCTCAACTTTAAAATGTGTAGGATTCTTACCCTCCCCTTATAAAGTGCTTGGAAAAATCTATGGATGAAAAACACTAAATAAGAGACACTATTATTTACTTTCCCCAAATCTAGCCAATATTTAAAACCTACCAACAGTTAATAAATGGTAAGAACTAGTGCTTTGTTCCTTTCAATACCAATAAAACAGATCTTGCATGCAAACAACTCAACATTGTCACAAAACAAAACCTTGTTTTTCCTGTGGATTCAGCCACCTGCACTTTTATTACACATAACATTAAGATGTTCCTAGGTGCCCCTTTCCCCCCTCCAGCCCACTTTACATTCATTGATTAGTGCTAGGAGTCAGGTTTTGTGGCATAAGATTAATTCCATTGCTAAAAATGGGAACTGCAGCAAAAAGAATTAACTCAGAACCATGATGTAACATCATAAAATGCCTCTCAGCCAGCATTTGCTCCTGGCAAGCAAAATATGATGATCCTATCAGTTTGTGTTAGGAAATAAGGAAGCTGCTTCTAGGAAATTCTGATGGGTGTCACTTTCCTGTCAGAATTTCCTATCTTTACCATTTGTATCCTTGATACAGAAGGCAACAATTTATGATAGGAGCCTTCCTCCTATTAGAATTTGCTATCTTCTCTAGTTCTCATCTTGCAGTAGGTAGTAAATTTTGGCAGGTGTCAGTCATCCATCAGAATTTGCTAGCTGTTGCACCAATGAATCAAATGATGAAGGTAGGACATTGTGACAGGTGAGACATTTGTCAGAATTTGCTACTAACTGTTACAGGAATGTTTCAGAAAATAGAGAGTAAAATCTATCTATGTGTGTGCATGCACTGCTCCCCTCCCCCCCCCCCCAAAGCAAGTAGCAAGATTATTACAAAATAATATGGGTTTTGAGCCACCTCACCATCATCAATGGTTGGTAGATTTAGTATCACAACACACTGGCCCAAACCTAGTCTTTGGTAGGACTACTGATGTGAATAAGGTGTGCAGGATTGGTCCCTTAATGCAAACAATCTACTGTGGCAAGATACATTTATTTCCTTGTTATGAAGACAGAATGCCAATTGTGAAGTTTAGACTGCAAGTTTTTTAAGGCAAGGGCCATGTCTTATCTGTTTATACAGAGCATAGCACAATAGAGCTCTGACCATGACTGAGGCCCATAGGAACTACTACAAAATAAAAAATAAATATTAATAAATCATAGGAAGTGGCAGGAGGCAGGAAAAGAGAACATCACAGGAGAAGAGATGATGTTAGAAGATTGTGTGTGAATCCTTACAGGGGTATTTCCTATGTGGTATGGGAATTCTGTATCATGTCCAGGCATCCGAAAGATGTGTAGTTTTGTTTTAGTTACTTTTATGGAGTGCACTGACTCTAATATAAAATATTGATGTGCTAATATCAATTGTCTATTGAAAACTACTGAAAGCAATAGTTTACAACAGTAAAGTATGTCAGTTGTATGGCAATAAGCACAACACTTAAAATAATTTTGTTACCACTGTGACTCTACCTTCCCAAATTGTCATGATCTTCATAGCTTTTCTCTCTGGCTGCCATGCTGGCTATCATGTTCCATGGAATCTGTGTGTTCTTCATGCTTTATCCTGTGTGTCAACTAATATGTTATTGATGGTAGAAATTATGATCCTGGGCCTTTGTCACACTACTGCTAAGTACTTGACCCAAGCACATTAATAGCAGCTGTCAGCAATAGCTTTTTCAGTTTCTTTCCCATAATCCTCAGACTGCTTGGGAACCAAATAAATGAAACCAGCTGACAATGCACATGGACAGTACATAGGGCAAATGTAAAGTACTCTAACAGACAAATCAATACAGTTGGATTGGGACTAGTTTAGGGGGATGACAAAATATTAAGCAGGTAAAACAAGTCCAGGAAGAAAATAAATGCCTGGCTTTCTATGATTTCATTGCTCCTAGCAATTGTTAATAAATTTAGAATGCACATATTATAGTAATATTTATGTGACCACAATGTTGATTGTGGGATCAAATAATAATAAAGTACTGTCTATTTCCTTTTTTTGAAAAAGCAGTAAAATGATTAAGAACTGGCCATTTAGAATAGGCAGTGAGCAAACATTTATTGATTTATAAAAATCCATCCATAATAAAACCAGATACTCCACTGAAGTAAAAATCCAAGGACAAAGTAATATTCAAAAGCCACCTGACCTGTGATTCAAAGTGCATACTATGTACAGATACAATATCATATAATACTTTGCACTCATATAGTGCCTTTTATGAGTAGATGTTAGAATATCTTGAAAATATCAATTAATCGGACCACACAACAGCTCTATGGAAGGAAGGAATTACAGGATTCCCATAGAACTGCTGGGTATACTGACACTGAAAAGTCAAGCGTTATGCTCACAGAGCAAGTCAATGGCAGAGCTGGGAACCAAATTATTCTGACCCCAAGCCTCTGCTCTTACCATTTGGTAATACTTCTCTCCAGTGCATGCAAAAGTGAATTAAAGTTTCCAGGTGTGGAACGTTTTTTTTTGTTTTTGTTTTTTTTTTTTGCGAGGGAATTAAAACTAGACATAATGTACAAAATGGACAGTCTGGGGAGGGAACCCCGCATATAAAACATACACAATCACAGCATTAATATTATATTTCTCTGGTTCCCAAATAAATAGTCTTGAGGTTTTGTGCAAACTCTTAAAAATGTAGTTATCCTAGTATAACGACTGGATAAAAGATTAGATCTAATTATATCTTGAATTGTGGAGCATGTAAGTAAAATAGGAATCACTGAGACAAAACTGATTTCCCTTAAGCCAATTTCAACTTGTTCATTTAATGGTTCTACAGTATCTTAACATTTTAAGCCAAACTCTGCTGTCTTCAGCAGTGACTGGGGAAGGTTGTTTTGTAGGCACAGTGAACACACCTTAGGGTTATATAATTATCTATCATATGATTACAACATTCTTTTATTATTCCTTTCATAGAAATTTTAACTTTCAGTAGTACTTTCTATCAATTCATATCAACAACTCCTACATAATTGTTTTTTAAAAAGTTCCATAAATTTAAGAAGATAACAATGAATAGACAGAGAGAGGAGAACAACAAAAATGAAAAGAACTAGAAATCACCTTCCTTGAAATAAGACAAAGAAAAATATTTGCAGGGACTGAGCAGAACAAAAATTGTTTTGGACTTCTAAATACAATGTTAATAGTGGGCCAACCAACTTCTGGGGTTATGAAGAGAATTTCCTTATGGACAAGTTATTCCATAATTGCCCACTTCAGGGAATCTTATACCTTCCTCTGAAGTATCTGACACTGTCCACTGTTGGATGCAGGGTACCTGATTAGACAGACCACTGTTTGATCAGGTATAGTAATTCTTATGTTCCTACTACATATCCATTTTCAGTAGCATGTAATGTTTTCAGATTTTTGGCAGACATACCCATGTTCCTTGTGTACAAGAGTTAGTTCCAGAAAGTATTGTAAACTTTTCATCATGGTTGTGAATAACTGGCCTACTCCATACACCCAAGTCTGTGAACAATTTATATTGTGATCTGTAACAAAGAAGAATATCTGGAAGGCTATGACACTTCTTGCTGGTGATGAAGGTAAGGTTGCCACCTTGTCTCAGACAAAATTTTATTCAATTCCACAGTCACCTCTCTTGTCAAACTCTGCTCCTCCCCAGACTGAACTACGCATTGTAATAATTGACTCAGTAGTCAGACTCTCCTTCTTGATGGCTGCTTCCTCATGTTCTCTTGCCCAATTTATCTCTTTTCCCCTCCCCCACATATCTGTCTTCCCACCCCTGGTTTCACTCATCTTCCTAAGCGTCTGCCACCTCCTCAATTATTGACCATACACTTTTTAGCTCTTTCCCTCCCCTTTCTTCTGCCCTTAACCTTCTATCAGTCTATGATTCCTACAGACCATAAAGCTTCTCCCTTTCTGTCCTCTTCCCCACTCTCATTGTTCTACTCTTCCTCTAAAATTTACGGTCTTGGATACTCTAGTTCATTCTGCCTTGTTCAATCTGCAGTCCTTCACCTCTTCATGAGAGTATCAAACCTGATACTAGCCATCCAATGCCCCATTATATTCTCCCTATTCCTCATTTGAATAGCCTGCAAGGAGTTGTGGGACTATATATATTCTTAAAAAGCAAAACTGCAAATGCAAACCCTAGCACCCAGATACAGGAGATGGATTTGTGACAATCGCTGGAAGGCTTTGGGACTATAACACAATGAATGAGTTGTATTAATCAACACACAGTGGGTAGTTTTTCTATCTGTGACAGATATAGTGCTCAATATTCTGCCATTTAATATTTAACAACATTCTTCATTTAATAAATAATCCAAGCATAATTTAGTACAATTTGTTCTTCAGTAAAAACATATTCTTCATTTTGCTTAATAGTTCTCAAAGCATATTACAAACTACAGAATACCAAATAGCTTTATGTGAAGAAAGCATTTCACCCACCACTGAAATGCACCCAATGGTGGTAGAAATTAGCAACTGTTCAACACTCACAAGAATCCCAATCCAGCTCCCATTAAAGCTCTTACTGATTTCAATGGGAGTTGAACCAGCCCAAGGATACAGCAAAGTCTTTCTAGGGATCTGTTTGTCTCATTCACAACTTTATGCCTTTTTTAAGCCACCCCATATATTTAAAATAGCCTCTTTCCATTGGACTATCCTAAGTCCCTTCTGACAACGAACTTCTTCCATTAGGCCTTCCATTTTTTTTTGAGTTCATTTCATGTCCCTTTTCATGTCAGGTTAAAGAGGCATGTTCAGTTTACCCTTTCTACACTATTATCTATACTATTCATTATTTTATACCTCTCACTTCTCCCGTTAGTTATTTTCTCTCTAAAAAAATCAATCCCAATCAAACACAAAGGCTTTTTTTCCTGAGTTGACACAGTGAGATTTAGAACCCACTATATGTAAGATCCATTCAAATTACTGCTTCATCACCTGGCATTCATCAGCAATGAATTTTGCCTTGCATGCTCTGCATTTATGTAGCTTTATTAGCTGTGTATGGAGTTCTTCAAAGTCTTCCCTAGACTTGGCTAATTTAAACAATTTTGTGTAATCTATGAAATTTGCCATATCACTGCTCACTGTGTTTTCCAGATCATTAACAAATATATTCAACTATACCAGCTCAAGAACAGATTCTTGGGGCACCCTATTGATGATGTTTTGCCATGTAAAATATTGATAATTTCCTATTGCTTTTTTGGGCCCAGTCCTGCAAAGATTTATCCATGTGAGTAATTCTACTTGACTTCAATTGAACTGCTCATATAAGTAGTTACATGGATAAATCTTTGCAGGATTTGGCTCTTTGTTTTCTGTCTCCTAGCCAGTTTCGTGTAGCCCACAAAAGCTTATGCTCAAATAAATTTGTTAGTCTCTAAGGTGCCACAAGTACTCCTGTTCTTTTAGCCAGTTTAATATTTTACCTCTTATCCCGAGACTAGTTAGGGCTTGTCTGCACAGTAAGTGGAAGTAAATGGAACTGCAATAATTACATTTGTTGAAATTCATACCTTTAGTTATTTTGTTCCAACTCTTCCTTTTTTGATACCTCAAATCTCGGACAGTGCTTGAACTTCATTATTTAAGAAGAATATGGGGCAGGTAGCTTTCTAACATCCTCTACGATAAAGACTTATTCACAGAAATCATTTAGCTTCTCTGTATAGTCTTTATCCTCCTTCATTGCCTCTTTAATCCCTTAATAGTCCAGCTTATTCAACAATTCTCCCTCAGTCTTTCTG
This sequence comes from Lepidochelys olivacea, assembly GCF_965140295.1. Classification (NCBI taxonomy): domain Eukaryota; kingdom Metazoa; phylum Chordata; order Testudines; family Cheloniidae; genus Lepidochelys; species Lepidochelys olivacea. The sequence goes on along the minus strand of NC_140421.1, from coordinate 48,893,189 downwards.
TAGTAAGTAGATACTATTACTCAGACGTTCAATTATAGTTACCTCTTGAACTGGCTCTGGTTTGTTTGTTCAAGACTAAGCTGAGAAGAGCCTAACCTCTCACATGCTTTAGAACTAACTGCTCCAATGAGCAGTCATTTAAATGTCAATAAATTGCTTCTTTAAACCTTGTCCCCATGTGACATATATTATGACCAGTTTACACGCAGTGACGATTTATAAATTCTGTATGAGATTTTGAACTTTCTGTATGTGACTTTACCAAACTGTAAACTCCATTTTAAATGTGGGGTCTACTTGTCTCCTCTGTTGTGCTTTTGCATCCAGCTTGGACTGCAAGTCCAAAGGTGGGTGGCAAGGGCTAACAAAAGATGGTTGTTGATTTACGTGCTTAACCACTGAAACATAATTGCTCTAGATAAAAGGCATCTGCCCTGATGAACCAGTTTCTATTGTGAAAACTGACCATTTATTCCTATCTTTTCTTTCCTCCCTTTTAACCATTACTGATCCATGAGAGGACCTTCTCTCTTGTCCCAGGCATGCTTAGTTTGATTAAAAGACTTTGGTGAGGGACCTTGCCAAAGAAAGACTTTCTGAAAGTATATTGATTAGATTATCCTTGTCCACATGCTTGCTGATGCCCTCAAAGAATTTTAATAGATTGGTGAGGTATGATTTCCTTTTACAAAAGCTATGTTTACTCTTCCCCAACACATTGTGATCATCTTTGTGTCTGATAATTCTGTTCTTTACTATGGTTTCAACCAATTCGGCTGGTATTGAAGTTAGACTTACCATCATGCAATTCCTCTGGAGCTTTTTTTAAAAAAAGTCAGCATTACATTAGCTACCGTCCAACCATCTGGTACAGAGGTTGATTTAAGTGATAGGTTACATACCACAGTTAGTAGTTCTGCAATTTAATATTTGAGTTCCTTTAGAACCCTTGAGTGAATACAATGTTGGGTTGGTGACTTATTACTGTTTAATTTTACAATATGCCATTAATTATTGTCAGGCTGACATATTTCAGAAATGCCTACTATGTATTCCCAGGTAAATGACTAAATTCTCCCCGATCTCCATAATGAACTGGATACAGTGATGACAGTGTGTGATCCCAGCTGTGTTTCATAAAACTCAGCACAAGGTGTGTCCTGCCACAATGACTTTACAGGCAAAATGCAATAAAGCCAGAGAACTTCTGAAAGACTTGACTCACAAGCTAGCACAATACCCATGTCAGGACCTTCAGTCTTTCCAGAAGCAGTGGGCCATTGAGCCTGTAAACCATGAACTAGCAGGCACCAAGCAGCCCTTTCAATGCTTTGCACCTCTATGAAAGGGAGTTAACTAAATAATGAGCCAATGAGGCCACTGCCATTTCTAAGATTACAATTTATTCTGGAATGGCGCTGACTATCTCAAAGGCAGCACAGGCACAGAGTGCCCTTAGGGGAAGCCCATTATAAATGTAGGAATCAGCCACAAAACCCAGATCAGGACCTGGATCTGGGTACAAACTTTCTCCAGTTGCATGGTATTCAGATCAGAGGGGTTCAGCTCTCAACTCAAATCTCAATATTAACAGAATTATATATTAGTGCAAGAGTAGTGAAAGGATGTGTAAAAATCATTTCTATCTTCACTGAACTTCTATTTACACTTATAAAAAAGACAAATGAAAACCTTGAAATCATTCTTGCAAGGACAGAGTAATAATTATAACCTCTCCCAAACCACTATTTCACGTCATCATTTTCAGTTCAATAATATAATTCTCAGTGGAAATAGCTGAATTTAACCAGAAATGACAGTGTTAACAGGTCAGAAAGTAGGGATACATTACTCTTGAATGTTTCAGTAAAAATAGGAGATCAAATGGAGGAAAATAAATTATATTTGATTAAAATTCATAGTATCTAATATGAGACTCAACTACACATTATAAGAACTCATTTCTTGTTGTTTGTAAAGATCATAGAAAAGAAGGAGAAAGGAAATACAAGGACCATTGGTTTTCGGTGCCCAATGTGAGACACTTTAAAAGGGGCCTTATTTTCAGAGACTGGATGCTCAGCCAGGGCCATTTGAGGTGCTGATAGTTGGGCCCCAAAAAACAGAGACACCAAACATCACTAGTCACTTTTGAAAATCTTGGCCATTTCCCCATCACATTGGTCAATTTCAGAATGTAATTTTTTTGTACTATTGATATGAACACAGTATATTAGATATATGCTGCATAAGGATATTGTTAAATATCATGACACATTGCCAAGTACAATTAAATTGTACCCTTAACACGGTAGCCTACACAAAGAACAGCTAATATAGTTTTGTACAGATATTAAGAGTTTGATTTAAACCTTCAAAAGCCAGGACATTCATATATTAGACTATCACAGTCATAATTTACCCGGTTATACCTAAGCATTAGAGCATGTCACATATTTACATCAATTACTTCTGGGTTGTTTTTTTTTTTTTTGTGGAAACTGAAGTGCCTTCCAGCTGCAGTTTGAGCCCTAAATCTATATTTGTTTTCAGTTCTGGATTTAAATTAGTCTCTTGACTTTATTTGAACATATTTTTATAGTTAATTTACCCTTTTTATTACCGTACAACTTTTAGAAGGCAGTAAAACTCCTTACATGAAAATATACCAGTTACATTATAAACCAGAAGCAAAGGAGCTAACATGGCCTGTGATTTAAATACATGTAGACATGTGCTGTATTTCAAATAGTTTTTAAAGTATTCATTATGGTCATAATCCTGAGTGGTGGTCAGTACCTGTAACATATTTGGGGAGACGCCCTATTTACTGATTAGAACAGTTACTTAAATCTTTCCCTTAATACCTCACAATGTACTATATTTGTCTACCATAAAGAAGGAATATTCATTACAAATAGGCATATTTAAAATACTGTAAAAATAATTTATTGGGAACAGAAGCCAATTTTCAAAACATTAATAACTTAAGTGTTTAATTTAAAATAGCCATCTCAAAGTGGCCTTGAGCACATTATGGATTTCTGGCCTGTAGAATATCATTATAAGAAACAAAGTCAATTTCTGTTCTAAAAATAAAGATAGTTTCTAAAAGCCAGTATTTCCTTTTTAGCAGTTTAAGTAAAAAATATATTTATATGGACAACTTTGAATTGTCAAAATAATCTCTCCCTGGCTGAAACCTTGTAGAATATTTTAATTTTTATCCAAAAGTATATTTGTATGGGTACATCTGAAACCCATGTAACCAGGAGCTTGAAACAGATAGTGTTTTAAAATGTTAATACCAAAGCCAGTTGTTTTGGTATTACATAGACCCATATTAAAGGGTCCACATACAGAAATTTGACTCAAGTAGAAATATGATGCTCTCAAATAGCTTTTACCTCATACAATAGCATGTAATCTTTGCTCTTGAGCTATTTTGCTTTTATTGCACTGCTGATCTCTGAATTGAGATCAGTCCCTCATGTCCCAAGCTGGCAGAGGAGGATATTCTTATGTCACACACACCTCCAGGGATGAGGCATTCATTTCTTGAATGATAGCTTTGTTATTATGGGAGTTCTGAACTGTGTATTTTGTGGGGGGTGGGGGAGCCTTCCTGCAAGTCTTCCTTGCTCTCCAGTTTTATCCTCACACTAACTGTTTTGCACTCTTGTTTAGCATCCTGAATTTGTCACCATTTTTGGAAGCTGATCCTCAAAGCAAATGCACACAAGATGGTTCCCAAGAGGGAACCCTGGCTCTACAGGTTCTTCAAATACTTGTAGATTGTTATGCCCCTTTGTTGTCTTTCAGAAAGACTACACACTTGTTTAGCTCTTTTAATACTGGGTCATAAATTAATCCCTTCAGCCCACTGATTATTTTTGTTGCTCTTTTCTGAACTCCTACAAGATCCTACAAGTTAGCTTCTGGGTTTGTAACCTGAAATCCTGCTTATGAGCTATTACAAAAATCTCTAGCAATTTAATTTAAACAGGAAAATGTGAGATGCCCTGATTCTTGAAATGAAACATCCAGTCCTTAGGGGCCAGATAGCTTCCTAGCAGGGTTGTACATCATTATAATGGACAGACTTTCTTTACATGACATATACCAGGATTACATTAGAGAGACAAGGTGGAGGAGATAATATTTTTTATTGGACCAACTTCTGTTTGAGAAAGACATGATTTCAGGCTTACACAGAGCTCTTATTCAGCATTAACTTGATGCCCATTTCACAACAGCTCTTAGTAACTAGAGGAAAAGCCAGTGAGGTAATGAAGTCAGACTTTTATGGAATGTAAGGAATAAACCAGAAAAATGGACAGGGGCTTGTTATTTAGTTAATGTTTATTCGATCTTTAGTCAAGATTAATGTACTTTGAGGTGGTTACTTGACGACTCATACAAGCCTATGTTTAAGATTAAGAGAATGTTACCACTACACACTAGGATACGACATTATTTTGCTAATGTTTCTTTTATTTTCTGTTGTATATGACTTTGTCATGTTGTGTTGTAAATATCATTTGAAGAAGAAATATTTTAGTCTTTTACATAATATACTAATTTGAAGTGTCAGAAATGTTGATATAATTAATATTAATGTTTTGGGGATAAACAGGACTTCAATCTCCAGTGCTGTCAGTCCAGAACTTTTCAAGACCACAACATTTACTTATTAATGTACTTATTAATCCAGTTGTTTACGAGTGAGTATGTTATATTGGTAGGCAGACTGTATTTAATGTCTTCTAATCAAGTATTAAAGTTTTGTTCTTCTAATAAACTATTAGAGTTTGTTTTAAGATTTTTTGGCATGAATGTTTTCATTTTCTCCTCTACATTCTTTTCAGAGAAAGGACTAATACAAGGATTTTATTTTTTACAATAAAAACTGAATGTCACAGTTCCCAAAGTAACTGCACCTCTAACACTTTCAGGGCCATAATTTTGTCAGTGCAAGATCCCCCAAGCCAATCTCTCCAAACCAGGTACTTAGCTGCAGACTCCTATAGTTCATGGTGATTATCTCAGCAGGTCTTACTTCACTTCAACACCTGTAATCCTGTCATCTCAGGGGCAATGACTGGGTTAACCAGTGACCAGCCAGCTGTCACAAAGCAAAGTACTACTTATACAGGTATACAGGCTAAAAGCATTAGAGAAAACATATCTTTAAAAAGAACACAAAAATCAGTAAACAGCTTACATGCAGGTCTTTGCTTACTAGCTAGTCACCCATTTTCCACATGGAGACCCTGATAGGAATAAAGTACTTCAGGACCTTTCCACACAGCTTGTCCCTCTTGCTCACAGTTTCGCTTAGTTCTTGGATCAAGTGACCACGACCTTTCTCCCAGATCAGATGCTTCTAAAGCATCACATCTGTATCACTGATGAAAGCAGAACTGTGAGGGTTCAGAGAAATTCATTGCAATATCAAGTCTGCTGGACTAAGCTGAGAATGAGACATAGCCTCACGCACTTCTAAATCACCCAGGTTAAAATCCATAATAGTAGCACATGATGCTTTCCTTCACAATTTCAGAGGAATGTCTCATCTTTGGTCTAGTAGGTTTCAGGCTGTAATTGGCATTGGATCCTGCAAAATTTGTTCTCACTTCTCATCCCTAGTTTACTCACCAGTCATAATTTGTTGTAACAGGGATGAGAACCAATGAGGAAGACAATTTGTGAGGGAAGGGCAAATACCAACACCCTAATTTTAAGTTATGGCAAGGAACCAATTGGGCCCCGTGTAACAACCATGCAACCCATCTAACTCCATGCACTTTGGGTCCGATCCAAAGCCCACTGAAGTCAATAGAAAGATTGCATCTGACTTCAGTGAACTTTGGATAGGCCCTGTATCATTTCAGTTAATCACTTCAATTGCAAGGGTGCAATTTAGGGTAAAATTTGGACCATAAAGGTCAAAGACTTTCATTTCATATCTCTTAAACCATCCATTCCAGAGGGGGATAAGAGTGTAATGAAAGAATCTTATCTAGAAGATTTCCTTTTGTAGCAGAAAGAAAAAAGGAATGTATAAACCATTCTTAAGTGATCTACTAATACTGTATATGCTATATGTGTTAAGACACTATCAACCATCATAAGTCTAAGGAAGATAAATTCAATGCAGTGTTTCTGAGGCTGCCTTTTGTATAAACTTTTTTTTATTACTGTATTTTCCTGTGCCCGGCAGCACACGACTTACCTTCTACAGGAAGGAACATGTTTGGCTAAGTATGCTGACAATATCCCTGGTAACTTTTCAGTGCTTCAATTAGTGCCATCTCATAAAAACGTATACCAGATTTATGAATGAAAACCATCAGTAGACGCATAGTATAAAAATGAGCCATTGATAAATTTCTTGGTAGTATAATTACTTAATATATTCTATGAGCAACACAAAGGGGCTGTAGAGGGAGAAGTGCATATCTAGCTACAATTCAGATTAGTATGTGCATCTTTTTTCCTCTCTCCTATGTCATTCCATATGTTGCTACTGACTGTAACATCCTAGAATAGAAAAGATTTCTCTTTCACTTTTCTAGGAGCAATATGTTTCAGAATGAACCAAAACCTCTGAAAGCCTATGTTAGCATAAGCAAAACTCTACTTACCAAAAGGCCAAATTCTGGAGTGTCTTTGTAGATGTAGCACAGTTGGCCACCTCCCATGCACCCCCTCACAGCCAGGGGAGGCCTCTGCAGTTCTTTGTTAATAATTTCTCCCTCAAAGGGCTTCTTACAGACTCCACATACTTTTTCTAAGGTCAAAACGCCCCTCTTTGGGATCTGGGTTGATTCACAGAAAATAACTCAACATAAAATTCAAAGTCCCACAAGCAGACATTATTCTTCTTACTCCCAGGCTTCCCTGCCTGGAAGCTTGTGCAATCTTTCCGTGGCCTGATCAGAGTCTCTCCTGCATTAGCAGGCTGCTCCCAGCACCTTCCTGGCTGGAGTCTTACCTTCCAAATCCCAGGACTCTTCTGCAGCCTGCTCACTCCTAGCAATTTCTGTTCTCCCCCACCAACCCCGTCCCCATCACTCAACTTCCTATCCTTTTGATCCTAGGAATACTTGATTCATACCAGATATGACTCACCCTCTTAATCAGGGTTGGCTTAGCCACAGGTTGTCCATGCCATGGACCAAGCCACCCTGTTACAGTACCCAAGGGAGGCACCAAAAACAGTTTAGTGGGTGCAAATGGGGCAGCAGTGGCAGTGAAGACAAAGAACACAGTCTAAACAATGCAGACAAATAGTCAGGTGCAGTTGTCTCCATCTTTCAAATGCTTCCCATGGCCTGTATTGCTGGCCTCTTTCCAGATTTGCAGGAAGGTTTGATTGTTGGGACTGAGGGCCCTATTCCTCTATTTCACTTTTTTTTCTTGTGAAACAAAGCCCTTTTAAGTAGGCATTACAGCTGTTTCATGCTTTGTATTTAAAATATGATGGGGGAAAAGGTAGAGATTATTACAACAACAATAATGGGCAGTAGCAACTACCCCAATATTCCTTTGGCATTCTTAATTTAAACCCCCATGAGGCATCTTAAGGGGAATAGTTATCCATACTTTTATTCTTTTTTGTTCCTTCTTCCCCCCCCCGGGCAAGGGAGACTAGAGAGAGTTAAATTGCTAATACAAGTAGAACTTGGTGGTAGCCAGTTATCTCTGTGATGCAGTCTTGCTATTTACAAGGAATGTACAAAGTCCTGTGTCTCTGAGAAGGCCCCAAGAACAAAAAGGAGCAGTCTCTTAGTTTACCAGCACATTAAGCCCTTTAGCCAACACCAGACCCAAAAAAACCCCCACTCCTCTCTAGCTTTTTCCAGGGTCACCCTGTGCTTACAGGTTGCTGGTTGCCCTTTTCTTGCCTTTGCCTCTCTGTTCTTGTCTTGTCAGTATGTGTGTGTTCTCTCACATTCCCCCACATACTTACCGAAAACAATACTCAGCCCCAAAAGCTCCTCAGCAAGTACACACACCTTTTGTCTTTGTTGGGGCTTTCATACTTATCAAACTCAACAGGGTTTTAACCCAGCACATAACAAGGTTTTACCCAGCTCATAATAATAACATAGTATACGTTTATAAGATGGAAGTTTCTATCATTTTTTTCCTTTTTAAAAATACCTAACACACATTGAGTATATGAGTCTCAAATAGGTTCCTAAAAATGGCTCAGATTGATATAGTGCAAGTACAGAGTTTCTTATTTATTGGATGGTGATGGGGTTAGGATTCCCCACATTTATCTATGGTATGTCGTCTGCATCAGTCTCTTATGTGAATGTGTAAAGCACACTAGATATCTTGGTTGTGTGGTGCCAAGTCTATTTCTGAATCAGGAGCTAAACCAGCTCTCTGCAGCACAATGAAAATTTGCAGTCTTTATGAGATTATGTATCACTTCCTGCAGTTCAATACTTTTTCTAGACTTAAAAGTCTCAATTAAGGGAATATTCAAAAAGAATGCACTAAAAATAGTCTCCCTTGCTCCTTTTCACTCTAGAATTTACTATGTTACTGTGTTCCTACTATGGAAATTCACAATGAATAAACAAATATTTAGTTTTACAGTTTTCACCCTCAGCAAAATTTTTTTTTAATTTAAATGATGTGGTATCCTAATGAGTATAATCTGAATGTTAGGAAAGCAGAGTGTTTGACTAAATCGACTACCATTAATTTTTAATTTAACATTTTTTCTTAAATGAAAATATTCTTCTGGAGATCATGCTTACTGAACATACTCGTGGTTCCAGTCCCACACAGTATCTGAATTCCATAAGGTGTGTGGGAGGCTTTTTTAAATCCACATAATTGTGTTATTTTTTTACATGTTAAATTATTATCATCAGATGGAGGGGAAATTAAACATTCTGAATGTGTTAAAAATCTCTCTTCTTGACTCCTATTACCAACTGCTAACTACTGCTAAAACTCATCCAATTTTGGAACACGAACAACCTTGATAACATCAGACTTAAGACAAAATAAAAATAGAGCTTGATAAACTACGTGAATTGAATTCCAGTATTTCAGAACACAGTATAAAGCTTTTATTGCCTTAACAAATGTAACTCAATGTATTAATACTTCAAAGACTTCAGTTAGCTAGCTAGACTTTGCCTAACTATGCTTTTATTAAGAATATCCAGAGCTAGTGTCATCATGGAAAAGAGGTGAGCAAAATCAAGTCTGATTTTTACAAAGCATTTGGAATTTTTTATTTTATTTTATTTTATTTTGCCGGAGGGATGGGGTGTGGGAGAGGAAGAGCAAGAAGGATACTGTGGAAATTTTTCACAAACTTTTACCTTTGTACCGTTTTCCCCTGCCCTATATGATGCATATATTATGTACAATTAGAATTCATCTAAGTCTGGGTGGGAGGAATGTTAGGATGGAAGACAAAATGATGGTTAGGGTTTCTCTTTCTTTTTTGTGGGAGGAAAAGAGAAGAGCAAATGTGGATATCACATTGCTCATTTGGCTCCTTGAAGGTAAACAGTAAACAGTGCCTCTTTCATTATCTGTATTATTTGTTCTGCTATAAAAACTATATCATGACATATGGCCCCTTATAATTGTTGGGTTTTATCAATATTCAGTTTTTTAGTTTATTGTTATTTGATTCTTAACTGCCAGCATGCTCTTGTTTTTATTGTATTTATTTGTATTATATTTATGTTATCATTATGTTAGCTATAGTCAGAACACTATCTTTTACATTGAAGGGACTTTCCTAGAGCACAGCTCTACACAGTAGGTGAAATTCACCTAAGTGTGGAAGGCTTTTCGCTTAGGGGCTGTTCAAGGGTGATCTGGCCATGAATCCTCTAACATTGATCTGAATCAGTGTTTATTCAGAATAAAAAGTCAACAATATGGTATTCTTTGCTCACCTTCAGTATTACAGGGATAAAGACTGCTGGATCTTTATAACACTTTCAAAATAGGGTTATTTAAGATGTGAAATATGGAATAATCCCCTTGATCGTTAATGCTGGGGAACTGACATGTGGACCCAGGAGGTCTTATGCAGGAAGCCCTATATGGTTCCAGTTCTTCGTCCCAACTCTGGATTGGAGGTGGGTTTCAACACTGGAGAATAAAAGAAGGAGCTGACGACTGTAAACATGCACTTGTTCAAAACTCCAATGAAGTCAATGGTTATATATATATATATATATATATATATATATAAAAAAAACACACACACACACACACACACACATGCATACATAGCATTATGTGATGTAGTCGCTAGTCTCTACTGACTATTAAATTTTCTAAGGATCAGGTGCTTACCCTTAAGTGATGTGGAATAGTGCCTTTCGCCATTAAAGTAAATGAGACTGTTTGAAGGGTATATTGCCACTAAGCTTGAATAAGGGTATCATAAACCAGTCCTAGTTTTGAACTGAAAATTAAAAGTAAACAAACTGAAATAGCCTATACTATGCCTGTCAGCTGGCCTGACAGCTACAAATACTTGAACTAGAGATCTCTTGTGGATAGCTAACTAGCAAGATAGATAGAGAATATATTAGAGAGAAAATGAATGCTGCCTTTTTGACTACAAGAAGAAAAGAGATCATATATATTAGAAACATAGGATGCTTTAAACACCAAGAGTCACAGCCCTGGATTAATGTCAGCCCTGGATTAATGAAGCGTCAGATTAAAAAAAAACAGTAGGTTCTTAATGTCAGAAGGTCTCACTGCAGGTCATAAATATCTGGGGTCTATGTGACTATTTAACGTCATTCTGTTTGTAAGCTTCTTATAATAACAGTGGTTTCCCAAGAGATCATTAGCTTATTGTGTACCTAACTTAAGTCTGCTACACTTAAGCTACAGTAAATATATTTCATTTCCCCAAGGAACAGCCAGGTGAAAGCGGTTAAGTAAAGTTCAAATGGCTGTTAAATTAAAAATAATAAGAAGTAAAAAAGTTATTTATGCCCTAACATGTCCAGTGAGACCTTCATCTTACACAGCCTCACAAGCATGTCTTAATATTCAGAACAACAAGCAGAGGGTAGAATATATTATTTACTTTTTTATTACTATTATTAGTTGCATTGCCATTGTCAAATTCTACCTTGTAACAACATTCTTTCAAAAGGATGGTCATGGAGCTTTTCGGTGCCAAATGGGAGACTAAGAAACCATATAAATACGTAAGATTTTGCTTTAGTTTAACATACAGACACTACAGTCACTGGGAAATGTTAAGTTTGAGTTTAAAGTGCATAGTGCAATTAAAATGAACAGCATCTTTGCATGTGAATAGCCTTTCAAGTCGTGCTTTAGGCACCAGTAAAAAAGATATCTCCTGTAATTTACTCAGAAATAAATTGTATTGCAAAAACACACAAGATTGAATGTTATTAAAATTTTTCAAGTTAAGTTTTGTAACTCTGCCCCTACATCTCCTTCTCAGCCTTTACCTGTAGACCAGAAACTTCCTTATCTCACCTAACCTATGTAACAGAAGACTGTTCTTTAACATTATAACATGGAGTCTGGAGCCCCACTCTCTCCTCCCACCTCCACATACAGACCTGGGAACCACCATCCCACCCAAAGACAATGTTACTCACCTTGTGCAGTAATTAAAAGTTCTTTGAGACGTCTCTCTCTCTATGGGTGCTCCACTTCCAGGTGCACATAAGCCTCTTGAGCCTTCAGTCAGAGAGTTTTCCACTAGCAGTGAGTATTTGGCCCTCACATGAACCCTATATTTCCTCGTGATGAATACCAAGGCAATATAGAGATGTACAAGTGAAACACCCTCAGTTCCTTCTCCAACCAAACAACATCTCCCCAGAGAACAGTCTGAAGCAGAGGGGAAGGAAGCGTGGGTAGTAGAGCACCCATAGGGACTCACATCTCAAAGACTGCAGTTACTGCACAGGATGAGTAAACTTCTTCTTCTAGCAGTGTCTTAGACACTGGTATGTTCTTAAACAATGCTGTGGGTGTTGCTTGTGACCTGGTAGAATGTGCTATCACCCTTTGAGAAGGATGAATGCTTGAGGTCTCAATACATTCAATGCCTGAGGTCTCAATAGGTCACAATACATCCAGATATCCATATCAGTAGTCTCTGAGCAGAAATCATGGATCCCCAGGATCGGTCTGCAAAGGAGATGAATAGCCTAGGTGAGCTTCAAAATTACTTGGTCCTATCAAAGTAGAAGGCCAGCGCCATTCTAAGATCAAAGGTATGAAAGTGGGACTCCTGCAGAGAGTTGTGGCTTTGGGAAAAACACTGGTAGTTGAATAGTTTGATTAAGGTGGAACTTCGAGAGAGTCTTAAATAAGAAGTTAGGGTATAGACCTAAAGAAACCTGATCCTTGAATAATCTTCTAAAGGGGGGTGGATCTGCCATCAAAAGCACCAATCTCCCCAACTCTACAGGCTGACATGATGGCTACTAAAAAGGCCATCTTCATAGATAAATGGAGAAAAGAACAGGTTGCCATAGATTTGACTGGATGTTTCATAAGCTAATTATGAGGTCTCAGACTCTAGTCTGGCAGAGATTCCATAAACCCTTAATAAACTTAGATGATACAGGCTGGGAAAATATGGAAAACCCCTCTATAGCTGGATGAAAGGTTGATATTGTGGCCACATGGACCTTAACTGAGCTAATGGATAATTCCGATTTCTTCAGATCCATCAGATAATCCAAGATGACTGAAAGAGGCACAGATCCAGGCAGTAAGCAGCAATGACAGCACCACTGGCAGAATCCCTTCATTTCTGCAGGTAAGTAGTACGGCTTAATCTCTTCCTGCTATTCAATAACTCAAATTCTCTTCCTCAGAGCAGGAGGAGTCTAACTCCATGAACCATTGAGGAACCACACAGAGATGGAGAATTTCTATTTTGGGGTGAAGCACATGACACCCATCCTATGAGATGAGATAAGGAGTATACAGCAACTTGAGCAGCCGATAGATGCCTAGATGAAGCAGGTAAGGGTACCCAGCTTGTCTAAGCCATGTTGATATTATAAGGATACCCCTGTCCCATCTGATTTTGTTCGTCATCCTCTGTATCAGTAGAGTTGGAGGAAATGCATAGAGCAGACCCTTCTTCCAGGACAGAAAAAAAGGCATTGCCCAAAGAGTGCTACCCAGACCCCCTCTTGAGCAGAAAAAAAGGGCAGTTCTTGTTCCTGGAGATGGAGACGATATCCACCTCCAGAAGACCCCATCTTTGGAGTATGATGTGGAGGACTTGAGAGTCTAGCTCCCACTTGTAGTCCTATGAGAAGTGTCTTATGGACACCGGGTGTGGTGTTCTGAATGTGTAGGAGGTACACAGCTGAAATTTGGATCGGACAGGCTATGCATTAGTTCCATAGCTTCATGGCTTCAGCTCCTCTCTACTTGTTGATATACAACATACAGGACAACTGTCCATCATGACCCTGATTGATTTGCCCCGATGAGGGGCAAAAAATGGAAGTAGTCAATTCTGGCAGCCCTGAACACCAACATGTTGATGAGATTGGTTTCCTGAATTGTCCATCTGCCCTGAGTCATGAGAGCATTGAGATAAGCTCCTTATCCCAACAGTAATTAGTCTATTCTTAAAGACAGTGATGGAGCTGGATGACAGAAGGGAATGCCTGCTCACACACTGAGTTGATCTTTCCACCAATTCAGGAAGCTCAAGTTCAATCTGTGTGTTCAAAGTGTCTCTGATTGGAAAATAGGTCATTCTTAGCCAAATTGACAGCAGTGGAGGCATAGTCTTGTGTGATTGGTCACAAAAGTACATGTTCCCATGTGTGCCAGGAGCTGAAGACAGTTCCTTATAGTGGTCTGAGGATTCCTCTGAATTATCCATGCCAAACCTGACAAGGTTATGAATCTGTCAAAGGGAAGGCAGGCTGTACTTGTCAACAAGTCCAAAGAAGCTGTATCTTGTTACAGGGTTAACATGGATTTCCTTACATTTAGCTGAAGGCCTAACTCCTGGAACAGAGAAAGGGCCACCTGCAGGAAAGGTAGAACTGCTTCTTAAGAATGGCCCTTGAGTAGCCAGTCATCAAGGTATGGGAAGACCATGATTGCCTCCTGTTGGAGGTATGCAGCCACTACCGCCAGGACCTTGGAGAACACTCTTGGGGCAGAGGAGAGACCAAAGAGAAGCACTCAGTATTAGAAATATTCCTGGTCTATAGTGAATCTTAGGTATTTCCTGTGAAAAGGGTGTATCAGTATATGGAAATAGGCATCTTGTAGGTTGAGGGACCAAAAACAATGCCCCTCCCCCGTGAAGGAATTATAGCTGCCAAAATCACCATTCTGAACTCCTAAAGAAGTTGGTAAAGCATCAGAAGTCTTAGATCTAAAATCTGTCTCCACCATCCATACTTCTTTGGTACAAGGAAATACTTTAAGTAAAACAGTTGCAATCTTCCCTGTGACTATCAAAGAAGCCATGGACTGAAACAGATAAGACTAACTGGAAGTCCGTTTCATCCTCCTCATCATCATCCAGTGGAGGAGCCCACATAGAAAAGGGTGGAGAGTTCTGTGGTACTGGGGAAAGACAGCAGTCTGGAGACCAAGGTCTCAGTACAAAAAGATGCTCGGTACCCATGAGCACTGGGATTCCAGCTCATCCATTGTGGACAGGTCCCTCCCATATCCAAACTCTTGCAGTACCGAGTTGGGAATTGGTACTGATATGGTAGCTGAGAATATGGTGGCTGAAGCTGACAGTACCACTGATGTGTACCAATGTAGGCGGTGATGGACTCTGGAACAGTTACTTGCTCGGTTCCAAATGGGTAAGTGCCGACAGCGGGAATGAGCTTGATGGTACAAGACTTATCCTTGCTTTCCTTGTCCCTTATAAAGGGTACTGAAGCACTGTAATAGACATGTCTCTCCCTCAAGCTCTGGGGCTTTCCAGCTCTGCTGGTACTGCACGAGAAGTCCTTCAACTCAGTGGTATGGAACCAAGAAGTTGAGTCTACAGAGAACATAGATCTTGCAGGGGAGCAGGGCTTTTTATTTATGCATTTTTAAACAGGCTCCTTCAGATGAGAGTCCGTACTCTTTTTAGGAGCCCTCTCAGAAGCCTACAATGACCTCCCCTTCTTAGGGGAAGCTTGTGCCAAGGTGGAAGGGGTGTTGGATCTGTCTGGAGACAGATGTATAAGGGGGCAGTCTCCTGACCTGACTCAGACTCTGGTCGAAGTGAGGACTTCATCATTAACAGTCTGAGCTTCATCTCTATTTTTTCTTGCACTTGACTTGAGGGCTAGGCAGAAACTTCACTTCTGGGAGACGTGGGACTCCCCCAAACAATGGACACACTTAGAGTGGCCGTTGCTAAGAGGTAAAGCCTCTCAGCAGGAAAGGCAATGTTTTAAGCCTAACAAGCCAGGTGTGCTTTGCCAGAAAGACAAGGCTCCCCAAGGAGAAAACATACTATCCTCTCACTAATTAATTATAACTACTACTAACAACTAACGATACTAACTAACTATAAGAATACAAAACAGCTGAGACATGCTCAAGGTGGACACTCTAGAGCTCCATCTCAGGCTGAAGCAGTAGAGAAAAAACTGAGGGCGGTTCGCCAGCACATCCCTTATGGCCTCACTGTCCAGCACGAGGAAGCATAGGGAGCATGGGCAGGTCAAACAGGCACGGTTAGTGGAAAAAATCTCCGATCAGGAGCTCGAGAGACTCACATGCCTCTGAAGTGGAGTACCCTTAGGGACACTACTCAAAGAACGCAGCAGCTACTCAACGCCCCCACCAGTTCATATGCCCATGAGGGACACAGATAGCTACCTTTTATTTCTTAGCATCTATACAGAAATGAAAAAGGCCAGTTAAATGTCTGATTTGTGTTTCCCAAACATAGGTCGCATATCCTGCTGTTCCTGGAATTAATCAAGTATTCAGTGTGTAGATTTGCATCAGGTTGGAACCTCAATTTCTCAGCTGATATTCTGGTCTCCTGTTTAGTCTACTACAATTATTCTAGGATTTTTGCCCTCAGGAGAGTGCATAAAATAACAACAATTTTTACAAGGTATCTTACTGCGATTATCATATGGAAAAAAAGTCACCAACAAGAAACTTTGAGACAAATAAAAAGCAAGGAAAAGACTGTTGGGCTTGTATGGAGCAGTTATTAGGACTATGTTACAGGTTGGAACTCCTTTCAAGTACAGTAGAAGTCATTAAGAAATCACACTCCTAGTCAAAGTATAAGTAAAAAAAGTAACTGTTGGCAAATGTTGATTTTTTTAATGGCAATCATTGTGGGCTGGAATCAGATGGTGCAAGTTGGTGTATCTCCATAGACTTTGTGGTAAGATGAGGCCCTGAAACATAAACCCTTGTATCAGAGGCCCGGTATGAGGCCTAAGGCCTGAACTAAAGTAATGGTCAAGTAAAGTAATGGCTTTGTTAACATAAATCGAAGTTAAGCTGTGAGCCAGAGGCAGGCTCTGCTCACAGAAGCTGGCAAAGAAAGAGCTGATGTTGCAAAAATACACATACTTAAAAGGAACTGGACACAAGAGATATAAACATATGCCAGGATGATAGCAAAACACTCCGATACTTGCACATTACACAAAGATAACAAAGAACAGGTCGACCCATCCTAAAGACAGGGGCAAATGGGTAATATGATGGATAGAGTTGTTTTGTTCAAACCAACATGTGCAAGGTGAGAGGCAGCACCTTACTACATAGAGGGGTTGTACCTCAATACATCAGGAGTGATGTGTAACTTGTTTGTACCTGTGTATAAGAATGCACCCCTGAGGAGCTGTCTTTGTCTGGCCTGGGGGCAGTGGAGAATCCCGCCACTGACTGAGCTGGTCCATTGTCAGAGCACATATGTACTAGCAGAACTGTAGACATCTGATCCAGGCAGCTAGAGACTGTGTTTCATTTGGCAATAAACCTGGCCAGGTGCCTTCATACTTTATCGGGGTCTGTGGTCATTGGGGGTTTTCTCGGGGTCTACTGTGTCGGCGATCTGCAGAGCTGGGGCAGCACACAGAGGAAACACACATGCACGCAGCCGACTGTTATCAACATTGAACAGAGCAGAGCACCACGTCGGTGACGTCTGACACCAGCTACATCAATTTACACCAATTGATGATGTGGCACTGTAGATATAAGGGAAGGAGACAACTCCATTGCATACTGTGGGAATCAAATGGAAACAAAAGTACAGAGAAATGTAAGTTGATTACAAACGTGTTTATTTGAATGCCTAATCTGAGTCCAGCATGTGCACCTCTCCACTCCTCTTGATTGCGTATGTTACCTTTCCCTTGCCTTCCCTTTGGTGGTCCAGATTCCAAATGTAGCTCAGGGCTATCTTCCTCTTGCCTAGATAGGACCCTGAGTCCTTCACTTCCATTCAGAACCTCCTTCCACCATGCTATAAGCATTTAATTTTGTATTTATTCAAGACATCTAGGATTTAGTTATCCTGCCTGAGACTTTCCATATAAAATTAAATTGACTAGTTAGTCAATCATCAGAAGTACTGAAGTGTGTGTCTTTTTGGGGGTGCAGGGTAAGAAAGGGGTAATTCTGATTTCATATTTGGGCCAGTGTTGATACCGTTGATTAATGTCAGCTTGCACTGCTCCCCCCACCCCCAGGTGTATATTAAATCAGCAATACTGCACAGTATCATCGCCTATTGCTTAGATATAGCTGGTTTCCTGATATTAAATGGTCTGGACATGATGGAGGATCTAGCCGATAATAACAGTCCACTGGGATATTATTCCAACACACTGTGCACCCATTTTTCCAGTTGCTGCAATTATAGGATTACCAATTTGTTTACAAATGAGAATGTTCCCACAAGGCACGTTGGTGATGAAAGGTACTATTTGGGGTAATATAACAAAAACAAACTGCTATAAAATGAAAACTATTTTTTTCACATAACAAAGCAGTCATGGTTGATTAGAACTGATTCTAATGCAGACACAGCTTTGCAACCTTTATTCTTTTTATATGAACAGAGTGTAACATAATAGCTCACTCTGCTTCTTCTAATACAGAAATCTATTTTCTGGGCACAGAATTTAAAGAGTCTTGCATAGAGTCTTGGCCTAATTCAGTTCAAGAGGAAGTAGACTGATAACAAATGCAAAAGAGATGCTGCATATGCAAATCAGCTTGCATCCTGAATATGTTTCCACACTATTGACACACCCACTTTGTTCCAAGTTTGTATCATGCTTAGGAGAAGAAAGATTTGTACGTGCAGAGTAGAGATAACAACAATTACATCTGCTTACATCTAATCCTGGCCCCCAAACTCAAATGCACAGCAACTATTTTGGGAAAAAATAATTAATCTTGGCATTGCTTGCTGCAAATGTGGTCTGCTATAGAGATTGCGACACAATGAATTTCTTCATACCTATGCCAGTTCTTTGAAAAGACAGAGAGCCTACTCCTCCACTATAATAGTGGAAGAAAAGACACTCCACAGAACTTGTCCTGACCATAAATTCCTTTGTAAACCCAGACTGCCTTGATTCAACAACAGGACCTCTCCTTGGAATTTCACATGCATCCAGGATAGTCTATTGGAGCCCCAAGGATGATAACTGGACCATGGAACCAGGCACACCATCTTTTCCCCCCCAAGAATTAAGTCCTCACAAAGTACTTATGGAAGTATTCACAATCAAAGCCACCACTTGTGACACTGAGCCTGCTCCTTCCTGGAGGATAAAAGAAACTAGTGAACATGTGGAGATTCTGACAGATTGCCATCTCTTTCCGTGAGGAGGAAAATCTGACCAGCACCAAAGAAACCATTACTCAGCATTGTACTAAAGGTTTAACACAAGAAGAGCTGGACAAATCCTGCTCTTTAGTTCCTGGCCCCCATCACCTGATCTGGGTCAGGGTTACAAATGTGACTCTGTTACATGGCAGAGTGAGGATTCACAAGCTCGACCCAACCCAGCCTACAACAGCAGCTAAGGTCTACTGGAACCATGAGACTGTTAACATAGGGCAGGAGGTTTGTGAACGCAGTTTAATGGCAGATGAACATGTGTGAAAATCTGTTCTCTCCTTGATGGCTTATGTCTCCTGTGTCTTAACTTCCCAGTCACTATTCCTCATCTTGCTCAGGGCTGTCTTTTGTTAAGAGAGATTGTCTTTTGAATTTTTAACAAAATAATATTCTACACTGTGGTGTAGCAATGCACTAGCAGTTATAGCAAAAAGAGTCACTTTAATTGTAAACACCCATTTTCAGGCGTTTATAACTTTCTAAAGAAGATCACCTTTTGAAGTACAATTTCTCATGTATGATCTCAGCCAAATAGTAAATTATCTGAAAATTTGGAGAAATTCCATATTTACAGTTTTCTTTTATAGATGGTTACAACATGCTCTACTACCACTGGAGAGCCTTATGGTTAAAGCAGTAGATGGGGTCTCTGGAGATTTGGGTTCAGTTCTTGGTACTGCTACAGATTTCCTGTATGAACTTGGGCAAGTCACTTTATCTTTCTGTGCCTCAGTTCCCAGTGTAAAATGGAAATAATACTTTCTTTCTCCCATGCTTTGTCTGTCTTGTAATATTTAGAATACAAGGGACTTTCATTTACTGTATGTATGCACAGTGCCTAGCACAATGCCCAGATCTTTTTTGGGAGAATTGCCCCTTTGCAAAGCACTTCAAGACTAATCACTGAAAGGAAAATACTATTATTCATAATTATCAATAGCTCCATGCACTTAGCTGCTTTTTATTTGCATCGAAAGCACAGACACTGCAAATGAACTTGAATATAAGATTTTTTCCTACTGTTCAGTGAGTTCACAGCAAATCAGCTGTAAACCTTTATAAGCAGCAGAAGTAAGTGTGCTTCCTCTCCAATTGAGCTGTAGCCAAGTGTTGTTAAAGTACAGCCTATTCTCCTCCTGCTTCCCACGAATGTTGAAAATATGAAAGCAATATCATCTCCCCTTTTAAACTCACAGTAATGCTATTAATTTGGAAAAAGAAAAGGAGTACTTACGGCACCTTAGAGACTAACAAATTTATCTGAGCATGAGCTTTCGTGAGCTACAGCTCACTTCATCGGATGCAGTCAGTTGATTAATTTGAGAAACACAAATATAACTTGTACACAGCTAATAATACCTTCCGCTTGAAGTTACACTGTTGGAGGGTCTTCAGTGCAATGCTCTGAAAATGCTTTATAAATGTTAATCAGTTTAGGCTCAGTCTACTTCCCCCGCCCCTTGAGACAGATACATTCCTTGTACAGATTGATAAACCATGACAGATAGATTGAGTGTCTTGCCAAAAGTTATATATCAAATTATACACACCTACAGGAACAGAATTTCAAGTATTAGCTCCCACTCTCTGCTCTAAACCAACTTCCCCTCAGCCCCCCTGAGGCCTCAAAGAATTTTCTGCCACGTATATGTCTGTTCACTATCTCAGAAGCCAAAAGACTGTTGGACACTTCAGGTTTTTCAGTGCTTTGTTTTCTGTCTCCACTTGGTGGGTCAAAATAAGCAACACCATAAATACTCCCAGTAGCTTGTTTGAATTCAGAGCACGCAGCATTCAGCATTTTACATCACATCCTGCAGTGGTTAGAACATCCAGAGAATAAAAGTAGAGAATTAAATCAGCTATTTTTATGGTTGTTTTATATCTCATTCACTGAAGGAGAAAAACCATGGAAGATAAATGGGATCTTCCTCCTCTTCTCTCCATGATTTGTTTTTCAAGCCCTTGTTTTTAAGCATGGCATATTTGATTGCGTTTCCCCCTTCCCATTACACCATTCCAATTTTAAAAAGACATTTTCTATATCCTCTGATTCCCTCAACATCAACAGTTTTTGAAGATCAAATTTACTGCTCTGCTAAAGAAAGAGAGGATGATTAAATCATAGAATGTCAGGGCTGGAAGGGACCTCAGGAGGTCATCTAGTACAACCCCCTGCTCAAAGCAGGGCCAATCCCCAATTTTTGCCCCAGATCCCTAAATGGCCCCCTCAAGGATTGAATTCACAACCCTGGGTTTAGCAGACCAATGCTCAAACCACTGAGCTATAAATGTTCAAATTGCAATAATAGTAACTGTGATCAAACACCATTCTTACCATGAACCTAGCAGTGCTTCCCTAACCGGTAGGGGCAGTTCTGAGATCCATGCCATGTTTTAAAGTTGAACTGTAGATTTTGGGGGAGATTAAGGAAGGGAAAATAAAGGTTTGCCTTTTGCACAGTTGGCTAGTTTAAATCTCAGAAAAAATAAATATTCTTGTTCATAGTGGGTCAGTCAGGGAAATTGTGCTAGAGATCAGCTAGCAATGACAATCCTTAAAAACTGTCTGTTAGCTCAGTCTCCACTATGGAATGGAAAAGTCCTACAACACTGGTTTGCCCCTCCAACCTGGTCACTTGGGACCGGAACTTCGTTACATACTGCGGCAAAACATGCTGCTTTTCTTCTCACTGAGGTAAATGAGGTTATCTCAAACTTTCTTTGGAATAATCAGTGGCCAGATGGAGGTTTCTAAGGTTTAGAGGGGAGCAATAGATCTGGGGGCAAGAATCACAGGGTGCATTGAGCTTCCATATCTCAAATTATATCACTAGGATGACTCATGCCGAGAAAGAATTGTAGTGGTTCTCTGATGACTCATATGATGGGTTGCTTGCAGTTGAAGCTCTATGTTCAGTCCTTGTCCTAGGCCCTCTGCATAATCTTTTAGTTATGAAGTTTAGTTCATATGTAGGGGCAGGCATGTTCCTTCACTGAAATTAACTGAAGATGGTTGGTGAAAAGCCTCCCCCATTAAGCATTATGAATGACAGAAAAAAATACACTTGGTGTTCTGTTTCTTTTTATAAAGCACAGCAGGTCAGCTGATCCAAATCAGAGTGATAGAAAGCATACAAATAAATGAGATTCTTATAGGCAAGCACCAGGTTTTTAAAGCAATATCCTGATTTGGATTTAAGCTATAAGCTACCAAAAAATCCAAATGATTTTGGTGTATGATATACAAGTTGTAGTACAGATCACCTGGAATTAAATGCTAGTGGTCTCTGTAAGGAAAGGGAAAGCCAATAGAATTATAAACTTGATTCTACTCTCATAAATTCTCAGATGCCAGGGTACAGAGCACCATATTAAAAATTTAGATAAACAGACACTGCAGTCAATTACAATAGTCCTGCTGGCTTTGTGGGGAATGGGAATCAAACCTGTTGACACTGGAGTCTCCATACTCTACTACACCACACAGCATGTCCAAGGAAGAACTTATTTTACTTTCTAATAAAGGCCAGGTCTAAGTCTGGCATCTGCTTACTCTTTATAGCACCACATTAACAAATTATTTTAGCAGGTGCCTAACTAAGAACATAAGTAGTTCCATGCTCTTCAGCGGGACCACACACATGCTTAAAGCTAGACATATGTTTCAGTATCTTGCTTAATCAGAGCCTCTGAGCTCAATCAAACTCCCATAGATTTCTGTGGGAGCTGGTTCTAGCTCTGTCAAAGATGAGAAATAGTCTCAAGTGATCAGAAGAAAAGAAAAAAAAAGAAGCAGTCACCAAAATGTATTGAATGCCCATGTAAAACTCTTTGGAGTTCTCTGTGCACACCCCTGATTTTAGATGCAATAATATGCCATGCATGCCTCTGAGGTGCCATATAGACAAAATATAAATAAAAATGCAATCCTGACCTACAATATCCAGCCTCCAAATTTATGGACTTTTGATCAAATTATGTAGTTTATCTTAACCTGAACCATAAATGTTTGGTATACTAGTAGTGAAGGATTCTCTTGAAGTTGTCATGCTTACTATAGATGCTGAATCTTTTCAGTTCTGAAGTGGTCTCAGCCTAGAGAACTAACTTTAATCTTGCACTAATGAATACCATTGCCCACCTACTCTAGACTTGCCCTTAATTAAAGCAATTACGCTCAGTATTGGTCACAACTGAGTAAGGTTCTGCACTTGAGAACCTTTAGTTCAAGTCTTAGAGCCATGTAAGTGAATAGAAATTGCATCTCCAGAGCGAAGTGCCTAATTGTTACCAAGGACTTGACTGTTCCTTCGAGACATATCTTATTATAAGAGGTGATAAAACTGAAGGGCCACATTGAATCTCTGGGTAGCACTGACACCGCTTTCACCCTTCAGGGCATCCCCTCTGAAAATAATGCTTATGCAATCAGTTTGTCTCAGATTGTTTGGGCCAACACAGATCATATTCTCCTTTCCATAAGTGGGACTTGGACTATAGCAGGCAAAGAGCCATACTGTCCTACGGACAAAGACATGTTTGGGGAGGCAGTATAGGGGCACAGAGGTCTCGGTTTTATAAAGAGCCCCTGAAATCCTCACAAACCTTGGGGGAATTATGGGATAAGGTGGGGGACTGGGAGAAGTTAACCCTCTAGTAGTTCAGTCAGAGGCAACCACCTGTATTCTAACAGGACAATTTGATGAAGGCTCAAGAAGTAAAAACTCATGGAGTTTTCTGTACCCTACACAAGGGCTTTATACATAGAGGACTGTCACAGATGGCTGGCCCCTGTGAGTGAAGTAGGTGCAGTCCCCCCAGTGTCAGAGCAAGTGCTGCCAGCCAATTAAGAGGGCAGGCAAGAGTATAAAGGATCGGGAGGGAGGGACAGGGTATCAGACAGCCCCTGGGACTCCAAATCAGTCAAGAAAGGGCAGGTAAGAGCTTCCAGAGACTTTCCACCTGCAAAAAGGCTGAAGGTAGAATAGCAAAAGGGGTTTTCTGGCTGGTGTCCCCAAGCCAGGGCCAGAGGACTGAAGGCAGAAGGAGCAGCAGCAGCAGGAGATACCTGCTGGCTTTTAGCCAGAGAGTAGGACCCCAAGGATTGGAGAGGGCTGAAGGCAGGGGAGCTGCAGAGGGACTTACCCACTGACATCTCCAGGGCTGAAGAGGTGGAGCCTAAAGAACTGTGAGAGGGTCTGGGAGAGCGTAGAATGCTTCCAGCAGATAGGCTGTGCGGGGCTCCTGATGGGAGGAGCAGGGTTTCACTCCAGCTGGAAGGGCTGGGGTTGCTGCCCTAGTACAAGGACAGGAGAGGATTGACAGAACATCAGTGTGTGGCCAAAAGGCATCAGCATGTGGCATGTGAGGCACTGAGGTATGAGATGTCTTGAGTTTTAATGACTGCTTGCACTGGGATGAGATGTGGACTGTGTTTGGGACTGTTATGGACTATTTGAACTATGTAAGAAACCAGCCCAAGGAGGGTATTATAAATTATAGAAATTAAGCCTGAAGCGGAGTTACTAGGGACTTTGAATGGGGAAACTGAGGTACACATGGCCATCTGTGACATGACAGGCATAGGCGGGAGCGCCAGGCAAGGCCACCCTCTGATAGGGGCATTCTGACTCCTTGTCTTTCTTTGTGAGTCTTTTCACCGTCTGTTGCTCAATTGATTCACAGTGGATTTATTTTTGCATTCTGTGTGACTTAATTTTAAAAATCCATAATAAATATTAAATTTAAAAAAGAAGCCTGGGATCCAGATTGCCGTGGTGGCCTGGGCAGTCATCAGCAGCCTAAACAAACGACTGCTCTAAGGCAAGTCAAATGCTGCCAGCACAAATGCTCAAAGAGTCTGGAAGAAGCCGGATGCTGCCATTTTATTAATACCTTCTATAAATGAGTCTTGTCTTTCAAATGCAGGAAGAAAAACAAGGATTAAAAAACACAAAAAATGAAATGGCTTAAAACTAATATTATGGTGAAAATGATGTATATCACATTTGATGCAATTGTAAATGAGTCTCAAACTAAGTTAGAACAAGAGCAACTGGGTTTAACTAAACATATTGTGGAGAGACTACTACATCCTTTGACCATAGGCCTCAGACCTAAACTTTCCAGGAGTCCATTAAGTGACAAAATATTCAGTCAATGAGCTACTCAGTTACCTCACCGGCGCAAATTAAGTGGTTAATTTGCCACTACAAAGAACTATTCCTGCAAGCTTGTAAAAGGTACTGATTTTTTTAAATTAAATGCCAAATTAGGAATTAAAATTTATTTCTAAAAATGGTTATTTTTTTCCATAGTATTTCTATTCCAGTGGTAAGGGTAGTAGCCTCTACAGGCCAAATCTTGGTCTCACTGCAGTCAATACCAAAATTTCATTCAAGTTTTTTCTCTGGCAGCTTTGCCAGGAGCTACAAGGGAAGTAACGTTCTGGGCTATATTTGCAAAGTTATAGGTCTCTAGAATTGAAAGGTGGTAACGAAAGGTTAATTGTTAGTTCATGTGGACTAAATAAGTAACAGACATATAGCACTTTGGAAAAAATGTTAGAAATTTTTACTTACTTATTCTTTTGGTACTCAAAACAGATAGGCACTGCAATAGGTTTCTCAGCGAGGTTATGGAATTGCTTTGATTAGAAGCTTTTACAACTACAGACGACATCCATCTATTGAGGAATAATGTAGTCACACACAATGAAAGAATATGGGCTAGATGACCCATTACAGATCTCTTCCAGTTCTAGAATTTTATTGCCCTCTTGGTATTTTCATTCAGTCCTGTCTGTACCTAGATTTTTACCAAATACCTTTCGGAGTTCAATAAATCGCTAAAATCCCGTTACTCTTTTTTCTTAAGGGGTATTTCTCCAGGATGCTCAAGAGTAACTGCTTGTTCCTTTAAGAATCAGAGCAAGAAATAGTATGATTCCACTACAAATAGATAAGACTCACAATTTAAATCTAGAGTGAGCTAAATAGGCATAGCAGGGTCTAAGGGTATCATGGGAGTCAGAGCCAAGAACTCCAGAATTCTAATCTCAGCTCTAACATCAACTCACTGTTAGCCTTGGAGATGTCACTAAATCGGTTTCTCAGCTTCCCATCTGTGAAATTAAGATATTTACCTGGCTTCTCTCACAGAGGTGTTGTGAGGATTAATTTGTTAATGTTTGTATACCATTTAGAATATACAAAAGAGTTATTATATTATTTCAGTCATTCCCTTAGGGGTTAAAACAAATTTTACAAAACATGCAAAAAGGCAAGTATTAAAAATGAAAAGACTTATTTTCCATGTTCTCATTAACTGCACTATTAAATCTGTATGGATATTGTTTATAAGAGCAGAAGACTCGGAAAAAATCCTACAAAAATAATATTATCTGTTTCATTATTTAACACCCAGTTTTAGAATTCCTAGCATCTGCTCTGGAATTCCTGCTTCTCTCAGCTTTATAGTTCTAAGCCCTACCCAACCAGCCTGTGACTTTTTTCTGTGATAGTAAAGGAGCCTTTTGATCGCCTTGATAATCAAGTTAACTTTCTCTGTCCCACATTACTATAAATCCATTTCTCTGGAGACTGAAATGTAATTACCTCATGCTATAAACTCAAGACATTTCAACAACAAAATTGTTAAGACAACTCATTGTCTGGGGAAGAACGTGTGTACCTACTTCAAAAGTTTTAGTATCTTAGCAAATATTCATATTGGGAGGATCATAAAAGGTACAGCATTTCCTTTTTGTCTTTGGGTTTCTGGATATGACCCCTCCATACAAAAGGCAACCCTTTCTTCCAGTGAAATTTATCTTTATATCTCATTAAGGCAAAACAACAAGCTAACAGTAGAGAAAATGCAGCTAAGTCCTTGCAGGGACTTACTAGGTAATAAGAAGGCCTTGTTGCCTTTTGAACTAATTTACATGCAACATGGAAATAGGAACCCAGGGACTGCAGACAGGCTAAGGAGACTACTTTCCACCTGAGACTGAAGTAGTTCGGCAGAAGCACTAACGCCCAGATTGTGCCCCTCTTTGATCTTTGCCCAGATGGATCCTCTACATGTATGATCACCCTTCTCCACATGTAAGTGTGGCTCAGGTGGCTGACCACTGAACTCTCCATGTGATGTGGGCTCCCTGTGGTGGGACAGGGTAGAGTCAGGGAGGTCTGGAGAAGGGGTGGGGGGAAAACAGAGATAGTGATCCCCCTCTGGCCCACAGAACTTACACAGAAAAGTTAACACAGTCTTAGGCTTTTCCATGAATTTTCTTCCCCTCACCATCCCAAGAGATGGCACAGAAAGTTCCTAGTAAACTTGTCCCTGTTCTCTGGCAGCACAACTCCATTGGATGGTGGGGGTTTGTCAATAAAGACCAGAACTACTGCAGGTCTCAGGCCCTGGGGATGCATCAGGTTTAGGGATGTCTTTTCTGCAAGGGAAGGGAAAGGACAATTTAAAGTAATATCTGCAAGATTTAAAGAGTCCTTTTAAGTTTTTCCACATGGGAAGGTTACAATCTGGCCCAGTGTATGCTTACAGTTACATGCTAACTGGAGAAAAAAATACTTAATTCTCAGATAACCTCAAACTTGGCAATTGTATGTAAAACAGGGTTGGTGTGATTAAGGCTCATACAAACTCAATGGCTTTCAGTTCTTGCCTGATCTGATGGTTCTAATTGCTCATATCCTCTACTAGCAAATTTCTACAAGGATTTACATAATGTAATAAGTGTCTCATATCTTTAGCACCAACAGACTCAAATTAAGAATGAATTCTTTACAGAATATATTATTCATAGATCCCTGGAGCAGCACTATGCAGTGTCATTGGTCATAGAGCTTCCCTGCAGTTTAGTAGCATTTCACTAGAGTGTTTGGACAGTCATTGTTCATACACGATAAAGGCTCTCCTCATCAGGATGTGTGCTGACTCTTTCAAGGATGAGAGTATTGCTTTAGTCGCTCTCTGATAACTGTTCATGTTAACCCTAGTGAAGTTATTTACAAATAAATAGTTTTGTTTCTTCTAAACAATTAGAGAACTAAATTTGTCCAGAAATGTTTACAGAAACTGCAAATATCTTTTAGGTGAAAATGCGTTTTGGAGGCTATACATTCCTGGAATGTTTTGAGGGTTTCTTCCCTTTAATAGGAAACAGTTTCCAATAGGAAGTTAATATTTTATTCATTCATATAACATTTATTGTAATGCCATTAATCACAATGCACTCATTTAGATGTAATGTGGATGTAATTACAGTTACATCTGGGGGAGGAGGAGGGACAGCAGAAGAGGTATTTTTCTTCTGATATCAATTTGCACCTAAAACATCATTTATTTATTTTCCAATACAGTAAGCAAAGTGGTTTCATGATGAATAATATTCAGGCATTTTTGTAATTAATACACTTGTTTTTAGTTTAACATTACAATTTGTTTGGTACATTTTGTAATGAGTCTGCTGGCTCAACAGTTGGTCCCTTCCTTAAGATGACCTGGAACACATGTGTTGGCTCATATCCGCTAAGAATTGCGGCAGACTAACAGAAAACTTTCCCCCAGTTACACACTTGGAAATTCTAAACTTAGTGTCCATGTGCAAAAGTTCCTTCACTACTTTATTCCCTGTGGCACTCTGAGACTCATTTCCTTAAGTATTTATCAGCCTGTACCAGACAGGAACTTGAACTGTTTTATCAGACATTGAGAAGGTAGGACCTGAAGGTAGGACAATGTCTTCTAAAGATGATCCCCAGCACAGACAGGAGAGAAGAACTAGGATCAAACTACAGGCTCTGAGGCACCCCAGGGTGTAACTTCTCAGAACCTCATACCAAGCAACAGTGAATGAAATATCCAAAGGATAACTGGACAGGATGAGAGTGAAACCATTGTAGCCTAATTGCCATTCACACAGAGACAGAGAGGCTAACAAGCAGACGACAAGGACCACTGAAGCAGAAAGACAGCAGTGTAGAAAAGACAGAGCCATCCCCCACACAACTACCAGGCAACACCCAAGCCTCTGAAAGTGCAGTCAAGCCCAGGCCTATGAAACCAACTACCTAAATGGACTCCCTCCAAAAGACAGGTGACTTTAAGGAGCCCTAAAGGCATAGGTGATGGACCTGGGGTGCTGCTGCAGCCCCTGGCTTGAAGTTGTTTCTATTATACACAGGCTTTACAGTTTGGTTCAATAGCTCTCAGCATCTCTACTATATAAATTGTTCCAGCACCCCTGCCTGAGGGACAAGAAGAGAATTACACCCTTTCTTTTTGGAATGCCACCAAGGAATTCACTTACGGAGTATTTTCTATCTATCGCTGATGTATAGACCTCAAATATCGACATGCTCTCATTTTGCTGGTCCGAGTAAATACATTATTAGTGTTTTCCCCAAAAATGCTCATACACCCTAAGGGCTACTGCATCATGGTTTAATGTTTGCAGCACGTACAACAATTCTGTCTGAACTCATTGTTAGAACTGGTTGAAGAGGAAAGCAAGACCCCAGAATAGCCAAATGCTTAGGGTACTCCCCTAGAACGGGCGAGCCCCAGGTTTGAGTCCCTGTTCTGAATGGCCCTCTTCCCTTTTTTAGAGTAACATTTTGACAGGTCTTGGTTTTGTCCCAGTAAGGAATGGGGGGTGAGGGGGACGGGTGGAAATAATCACCAAAAATGTCCTGGGACTGGTAAACCATTTTCTGCCCAGCTCTACTCACGGTATATCTACCACAGACCCAATACCGGAAATGTTGTGGTGTATAACAGTAGCATGGCCCTTGCGTAGCTACAGTCACAATATTTAGGCCTGAGTTTAAATACAGTTTTGTCTATTATTGTTACTGTTTTCCTCAGTCCATAGCTTTATTTGATTTAGCTAGTTATAGAGGCAGAGTGGACTAATGACCGGAGCAGGACATACTGGCTTTAGACTGTGCTTGGTTCTACAGTGGTAGTACTGAAAATCTGATCATTTTACTTTATATCCTCCCTTATCTCTACTTAAGGAATTGAATGCTGAGCTTAGGTAACTAAGATTGGAAGCTACTGTGGCTAAGGTAATGTGCAAATTTTATACCCAGTTATGTATACCTCAGCCACTGATTTGCCATGTAACCTTGGGCAAGTTACTTAACGCCTCTACCTCAGTGTCTTCCTATGTGAAATGAGGATAATAATATATATATATATATATATATATATATATATATATATATATATATATATATATATATATATATATATTACTGCTGTATCTGGACCCCACTTCCACTATAGTAATGACAATGAGTGTTTTCTCCTCAAATTCACTAGGAGAAAGATTTTGGTCACCTAAAGGACTAGTGCTGGTCAGCAATTTGACTAATTTCTTGTTGGCTGAAAAATACTGATTTCTTGATTACCCCTTCTTGAAAAAAAATAAAAAAAGCAATTTCAACAAGTTTCATGACGCAAATTTTTGAAAACTTTCAAAATTGAAACATTCTGTTTAGACATTTTCAAAATGAAACAGTCTGTTTTTCTAATTTAAAATGAATTTTCAAAATTTAAGCTAGAATTTTTTTTAAAGTCAGAATTTAAACAAAACATTTTGATTGGCCCAAACAGATTCCCCCCCCCTCCAGATTTTCAGTGAGTGAAAAATTTTTAAGAATGAGTTTTCCCCCAAATTTGGGATGGGATAATTTTCTATATCTCAGAATTTTTTGCTGTACATAAAAACCATTTCCCACTCAGCTCTACACAGGAGTAGTTTTGAGGTTACTTTCTCAGTGTTTATATCATGCTTTGAAATCCTGAAATAAATGAAAAGTATCATTATATAGCATTACTATGGTTGTAATTTGGGTAGTTCAAACATTTAATAGTCTATCCTATTTAGTTTCACCACACAGATGCATGTTGTACATTGAAGAAAGCAAATCTCCTAATACAAAATATTCCCTTCAGAGACCTTATAAACTTTCACACTTTCTTGATCAAAATCAAAAACAAGTTTTCTCATGAAAGAAACCTACCTGAATATAAATTACCACCCATCTACAAAAAACAAAAACAAAAAAACCCAACAACTTTAAAAAGAGGAAAGAAAAGCGCTAAATGTCTCTGCTCAGCCACATGGGAGAGCGGTGGTCCAGCATGTTATGGAAAAGAAATCTGGTTTGAAAATGCTTGCCAAGAAAACAGCTGAATATTTATATATAATATAATACTGTGAACTACTGAATATTTAAACATTTTGAATTTCAAGGTCTGGCATGATATGCCAAAGTGTTGTTTGTTGACCCTGTTGTTTCCAAAGTTTGATATAAAATTCTCACAGACTGTATCTAGATTACAGCTATTCTTCACTGCTGAAGTGACATGGAGTTACGTTTTCCACACTTCGGAACATCCCTAGTTGTTTCTATAGCCATTCTCTCTCACACACACCCCAACTTAAGAAGGACATGGTTCCAATTCACAAATTGAAAGTGAGGAGTAATTGCTATTGGGCATTATAACTAGAAAGAACACTTAGGTGCCGACTTCTGCTGGTGCCGGTGGATGCTCAACCCCTCTGCCCCCGGCCCTGCCCTGCTCCCATTCCAACCCCTTCCCCAAAGGCCCTGCCCCAACTCTGCCCCCTCCCTGCCCCATTCCAACCCCTTTCCGAAATCTCCACCCCAGCCCTGCCTCTTCCCCACCTCCTCCCCTGAGCATGTCGCGTTCCTGCTCCTCCCTTCTCCCTCCCGGAGCTTGTTACACCGCAAAACAGCTGTTTTGATGCAGCAAGGGCTAGGACGTAGGCAGAGAAGCAGGGACGCAGCATGCTCAGGGAAGGAGGTGGGGGTGAGGTGAAGTGAGATGGGGCAGGGAGGAGAGCTTGGCTGCTGGTGGGTGCAGAGCACCCACTAATTTTTCCCCATGGGTGCTCCAGCCCCAGAGCACCCACAGAGTCAGCGCCTATGGAAAAAAGTATGCTCTGGATCCACTCTCTGTCCTTTCAAATGGAGTGTATTTTTAATAGACTGGAAAAATTGCAATATGTACAGAGAAGTAAAATCTTTTGCAGTTTTTATATCCAATGCCTTTGATGGAGTTAGCCAAAATGGTATAGCTCTAATAATTTCATGGTGGACCTTTAACGGTCAGAAGAAGTTAGGAAAATGTGGGAGGAATTAGGTAAACACTTATGGAGTCAACAATTTGAAATTTTATGGGACAGATCTTCCACTGGTGGATATCAGTGTAGCACTACTGACATCAATGAAGTGATACTGATTTACCCATATCTGTGTGGATGGACCTGACGAGGAGCTCTGTGTAGCTCAAAAGTTTATCTTTCACCATCGGAAGTGGTCCAATAAGAAATATTACATCACACACCTTGTGGCTGGATGGAATTCGTAATTCTTTCAGAGTTCTATTGTAATTCTAAAGAACACTGCTTATTATACTGTATCAAATACACCCAGCAGCTTTAGATATGAATGTAAGATGGTGTCTATCCTCTTTGCATTGTAGAAACAGTAGGTGAGCATCCTAATTGCCATATTTCTTTGTGCTCTTGTGTTTGGAAGAGGGATAAGTTTTAAAAAGGCCAATGTACACTGTAGGCAGAAAAGCTCCGTCTAGCTTGCACTGTATTAGATTTTTTTTAAATGTAAGACTTAAAAAGTAGGTCAGATCAGTATTAAAATACCTTATTTGCAGCTTTGACTCTACTAATAACTTCCAATGATTACTTTAATCACTTTGACATGTTCAGTATTAGTCAGACTTCTTGCACGGATATATTTCTTTTTTGCACTTAAAGAAAACTTCATTTTGATTTTCTCTGCATTTCTACTTCGTATGAATGATGGACTTTTTCCTTTACCATAAATTTAAAAAAAAAAAAATCAGACTATTGTCACTAGTTCTAATGGGATCACATCCTTTAAACTCACTGAAAGGCTAAGTCCCTAATGCTTAGTCAATGAAAGTTTAAATTAGAAACATTAAAATAAAAAAAACTAAAATAATAACAGTAATAACATTCTGGAGGAAATAAGGATTTTTCTTAAGAAAATATAAAATTTAGGGTAGGATTTTCCAAAAGTATTCAGCATTGGACTAACTGCTCCCATTGAAGTTAATGGAAATTTCCCCATTGGCTTCGTTAGCAGAGAGTAAGCTCAACACTGAGTACTTCTGAAACTCTCACCTTTAATATCACTATGCCACATTATGTCAACTCTGCTTGAGGCTGAGGAGAGCTGGAAGAGGCCAAGTGATGTGGAAAAAGGGGCCTCCAGCTAAAACAACTCTAAATGACTCAGCCAGGTGGAGATGCTCCCTGTAGGCTAACCTGTAGAGGTGCTGAGTTTGAACACAAGAAAACTAATTTAAGGTTCAGCTTTGTTAATGTGCAGAATATACACACTGTGTCCAGCTGCTTGAGGGGCTTCTGATCCAGCTTCCAACCAGGAACTGGTATACACAATAGTAGTTCATGGACTATGGCAGCATCACTATTCCTGTGTCAATCAGAAAGATCGTGAACTATTCTGTCCCCACACCATTTCTAAAGTCTTTGGCATTGATCCCCAATATCAATCAGCCAGGAACCAAAGAACTGAACTTGAAATTCTACTTTTGATCACTACATGGAGTTAGTGTCCTACAATTTTTTTTAAAATGATTTACATGGTACTGAATTGTACTACTGAAACTACTCCCCAACAAACAGTAGTGTATTATGGCTCAGTGTTTTATTTTCCCATATCCCACATTAAGATGACTTAGCTTACCTTGTGTACAGTCAAATATATAAGAAATATACACTATGGGGATGAAGATCAAGAGTGAACAGCTACAAACAGCAGTCACTGTGAAAGGAAATGAAATAAGCGTGACATATGCCTACACTATATGTTCTAAAAATATATATCCTGTAGTATAAAAACAAACTATAAAAGCACCAAGGCCTTGACAGAAGGGGGGGGGGGAAGAATCAGGTCCGACAGAAGAAATAAATATGATCTAATCCCCCTCTAAATATGGTCAAATTTTCTTTCCCAAGTCACCTAATGACATTACACACACACACAATTAATGCGTTATTCAATTTAATAGTTTGATAATGCATACTTCCTACAGTTCTTTCAAAGAAGAACGATCACGTTATTTCGCCTCAGTCAATATAATTTAAAGCTTTTTTAATATCTTGTCAGGAGATAAATATATTTTATTTTTCCTCTCAGCGGAGTCTGATAACATGAAAAATATTCCAAGAAGACTGTTTGATTTTTGCAAACTTTGAAAAATAAATGATTAAATTGAAATTGCTCTTAAATTAGAGAGGAGAGATATGCAGATAGTACAGAGTGCACTTTCAAACTCCAGTACTCAACAAAATGCCAAATTATTATTCCTTGGAAAAAGTATTTCATGTTTGCCTCATGTCATAATCATTCTGGGTTATTTTAAGTTGAAGTATATTTTACCAGTTATACAGCATGGTGATGCATTGAAAATGAGTATCCCAATTTGAATTTTCACAGATAGAATTGTCCTTTTTTCTTTTCATAGCATATTTATTTAATCTTCAGGATGCTGGCAATATCAGACCAACAGAAAACAAATGCTTAGAATGGCATGTGTACATGTATACAATATACACTGTACAGACAATTCATGGACTACATTGAGCCTCTCGCATATACTAGAGGCTCATATGCAATAGTGTTCAGAGTAGCAGCCGTGTTAGTCTGTATTCGCAAAAAGAAAAGGAGTACTTGTGGCACCTTAGAGACTAACCAATTTATCTGAGCATAAGCTTTCGTGAGCTACAGCTCACTTCATCAGATGCATTCAGTGGAAAATACAGTGGGGAGATTTATATACATAGAGAACATGAAACAATGGGTGTTACCATACACACTGTAACCAGAGTGATCACTTAAGGTGAGCTATTACCAGCAGGAGAGCGGGGGGGAGGGGGCGGAACCTTTTGTAGTGAAAATAGTGTGCAATAGTGTGTTGCTTAGGTATCCTCACTTCATATATTGGTAGAGCTGAATGAATAGTTTAAAGTTCTCTATGAATATTGTTTTCAAATTTGAAAACAAATTTTGACTTGACAACTTTCATTTTCCACAAACATTTGAATAGTCACATTTTACTTAACTCACAAAAAGTAAATGTTAAGTTTGAGTACAAGAATATTAGCTTAAAGTAAACTTAAAACTTTATATTTGCTCATACTATTTGAACACCCAAACTATCAAGTAAACCAACTCACCAACAGCAGGTCTTGGTGAAGCCTTGAACTTAACTGAATAGGTCTCAATTTTAACCAGTGGCTGATGGTGGGGTAGTTGAACTCTTCTGGCTTTACACATATGCAGGAATAGCTGTGTGTCTCTACCACCAGGACTTAAAAACTGAACTATTATTTAGTCAACTTTCTAAAAAAATGTGGGGTTAAGAAAAAATGGGCCCCAGATTAAAACTATTACTTTTTTGTAATTACTTTGCAAAATCAAAAGTAAGCCAGTTTTCCATCTCTATTTTGTCTCTTCCCATTTTTATTCTCTTGGGCTGAACACTGTTGTGGGTTCCAAACCACGAGTTTTCATGTACTGTGGAGCACACAAACAAGGAAGGTTGAGCTGTAGAGACCAAGGGTCCTCTAAGCAGCATAATTATATCCCTGGATTGTGTCAAGACTAATCCATGTGGACACACATCTTCTCATTTATCAGTTGCCATGATTGTTTCAGAAATTAATGGGTTTAATAGAATGAATATTCTACCTCTCCTAAACCAGAGAGTTTATTGCTATGCCAGCATCCATGTCTCACAACCACACTCGCTTCTGTGAGCATCAGATAATTAGATATTTACTATAATCAGTGTGTACTGCAAGTATTTTTAGTGCTCCCTCAGCTGAGCTGAGGCCCAAGCTCTCTTCTGTGCAGACAAATTGTGTATATGGTAGTTGTGCTGTAAAAAAAAAAAAAAATACATCGTGGCTGAATATTTGCACCTTATCTCTAATGTACCTGTTGCCATGCAAATTGTGTCTGCAAAAGTGAGGGAAAGACTTCAAAGCACTTTGTTTTCCACGTGAAAACAAAACTGAAATTCAGTGGACCCATTTCTCGGTTTTAGCTGAGCTGTGCTTGGCACTCCCAAAAGGGGAGAGAAAGCTTACTCTCCCCATCTTTGCAGCTCTGCACTTGTGGAACAGACTAGGAGTTAGTTCAGCATCCAGAATAAGTGATCCAGTCTGATCTCCTTTAGCGCGAATAGACCACTTCAACAGCTAAGAATAGCCAGAGCACAGGCACACACTGACCACGCCTCCTACACCAGGAAGATTGCCAGATACAGTCTGTTAAGGTCACTTTCTTCCACTAATACAAAGAGAAGGAGCTATAACAGACCCATAAGGCTCAGTGGGTTTACAAAAACAGCCCAGTAAAAACTTTACTTGACATGCATAAAACTTCCAGAGGTCCGCTTGTACAGCTTGTTGTTCAATAGTCATATTAAATAAGAATAATTCTTTTATTTCTGGAGCTATGATGTCATTCTGCTATAGGAATTATTTTTTACAGTGACAAAGACTGAGTTTTTCCTTGCCAATTAGAAATGTAATTTAGTCTGAATTAACTGCTACAGAAGTATTTAAACAAACCTTCTTGATTTGTCACCTTGTATATCTACAGAAACGTTATAGTCAAAGTTGAAAATAACTAGCACCCTAAACAGTAAGTTATCCAATTCATTCTAAAAAACAGTTTACTGGTTATTTCACTCAAAACTCACCTGAACTTTGCTCAGACTGAATCCAGGTTTTCCAGAATATTGTAAACCATTTGGTGCACAAATTTTGAGTCTAGGAAAGACACAAAAAGCAGGAAGATTCATGCAACTTTTAGGTTCAGATGTTACATACTACATATTCAATAAATATCAGATATTCACAGCTTGGAGCTAAACGGCAGATATTTTTTAATTTGATTCCAAGTCAGTGGGACTACCTGCATGAGTAAAGCAAGCAGTACTATATTTTTGATTTTACATGGAAATCCTGAAATGATTTCCCTGCAAAACCTATCAGCCTCAAACAACCACATCATGATACAAGAAATTAGGAAGCTATGGTAATGGGTTTATTTTATCCCACCAGCGTACATGTAAGAACCACCCCCAACCACAAAAGGGTTTCTCGACTAACATATCTTTTAACTTAGAAATGTGTTGAAACTACATTTTGGACTACATTTCTCAAACAGCAAGATCCACATTTTCTTATGTTAGAAGATAGCAGAATATTATTGTGACATTTGGTGCACTAATATTACACACAGATATTTTAATAATTATTTTGTCTTATGTAAGGTGTTCAGCTGAAAGCATAAAGTCTGAAATCGCCTGCATAACACACATGCTGGTATGGTACAAATGTCTCAGAAGTAAAGATGTATAAAAACTTCCATACCTCTACCCCAAAGATCAGGGTCAGGTTCTGGTTAGAAAACTAGAACTTTGGCCTTCTCTGGAAGGTTTGCAAACCTCTTAGCAAACCTAGGTTAAGTTTTGGGCAAACAAATGGTAATTTAGGGTTTGTGGTGAAAAAAAACGTAAACAATAAAATAACTAAAGATGATTTTGGCCCTAAAGCCAGGCACAATGTACTGGTTTTAAATGAGTTTCATTTTGAGAGGTTGCTTAAATGCAAAAAGCCAAGAACAAATAAAAAGGTACA
The DNA here is from genome assembly GCF_965140295.1 of Lepidochelys olivacea. Classification (NCBI taxonomy): domain Eukaryota; kingdom Metazoa; phylum Chordata; order Testudines; family Cheloniidae; genus Lepidochelys; species Lepidochelys olivacea. The sequence continues at coordinate 48,855,525 of NC_140421.1, read as the reverse complement.
AATCTTTATGAACAAAAGTGAGTGGGTGGAGACACTGCAGGTTTCCATGAACCTGTGTGACTCAAAATTTCTGAGTTCACGACAGCTCTTTTTTTTTTTTTTCCCCCTGGTCAGATAATAAAACAAACAACAGATAGATGTGGCTGCTGTGATTTCACATCCTTCTACTCTCAAACTGAATTATGGTCTAATAACATAGGCACACTATTTTCAGAAGAGCTTTTATAGACATATGCTATTTTTGACTCAGGTACAAATTGCATACAGGAATTGTGGTAGATGTAACAAACACAATGATGTTTTCTTTGATTTCTAAATGTACTGGATACATGTGTCACATTACTCTCTCAATAGACAGTAAAAATAAATCAGATACAATAGCATCAGGAAAGAAAGTTAACAGTAAGCACCTGAAATAAGAAAGAATAAAAGGAACTAGAGCAGAAGTCCTCCAGATGATGCAGTAGGTTTAAGACTGCAATCGCAGATGGCTAAGAATGTTGGCTAGCTGGCCTTTGATTTGTGTGGAATAGCAGTTATCACCTAAGGTGCAATAAAATGTGACATTAATGTGATAATCAAGAATTCCACTTTATAAATTATTCTTATTGTTAAGCAGATTGAAAGAAAATATTTAGAGTTTTCTATACAACTTTATAAATTACATTTTTATTCATTTCATTATATTTACAATTGTGTATTATTAGTATAGTTTTGTTTTTAAAAGCTTGAAAAAAGTGACTGGACTCACTGATCTAACAAATTAGGTTGCTTGTGTTTACATTTGAGGTATACTTCTTCCCATATATAAGTAGTGGTGACAGACTTCCTACACCAGCATTCATCATTTGCTTTAGGCACTTGAACTTTTGATCCCAGAAGCTGATATGGTAGATTTAACTGGGATATGACAGGCTAAAAAATAAACAACCCCCAAAACAAACAGGGTGTGTGATACACCTGATAAAATGTAAACATCAGGATAATAAGATATTGATCCCAGACTTCCTAAAAAAAAATAGAGAGACTAGGGAATAAGTGTCAATCGAAAATCCTTTGGTAGCGTTGAGGCCATTCTTCCAAAGTTTGCAATTAGAATTAATTATGATTGTAACTCTCTCTAAATCCAGCAGTGAGTTGGAAAACTTTCTGAAATTCATGTTTGGTTTCAGTTTGTTTCTAAGAATAGGCCATGCTTTTGAGGGATTGGGGGAGGAGGGTTTTTTTACCAGCCTAATTTGTCTCTCTCACTTGAGCATGTGACTAAAAGCCATGAAAACACAAATTGGAATAACCACAAGAAATCTTTGGAGACATACATAAGAACATAGGCTCTAATCTACCTTCCACTTAAATCATTTCAAAGTCTTTCATTTATTTAAATGGTGCAGGATCTGGCCTTAAGTGGTAAGGAAGTGTTTGGGACACAGCTTAACTGGTCACACTACTGTGGCTGGTCAGAGCTGATTTTCACTTACTCTTCCCCACCCCATCCCACTCCCCAAAGGGCCACAGAGAAAATCTCCCAGGCAGGTATACAAATGGCAGCCCAGAGGCTGGTGTTGGTAGAGGGCTGGGACACACAATCCATGATTATCAGGATCAAGTGGTTGTAACACATTATGCTATTGGTACAGTCGGAATATAGCTGGTATTATAGCCAATAGGCAGGACCATCAACTGCACTGGGGCTTCACCCTAGCCCTAGAGCAGAGATTTGTACAAATCTTAATTGTAATACTTCACCAAAAAGCTTCATTAGAGCCTGATTACTAGGAATTTATGCAAGTGAAATGAATTCTGGGGGGAAAAAAAAGTTTGGCACAAAATTATTATTCGATTGCCAGTGTAACAGCTTTAAAACATGAGTTATTCCATAAAATCCTTTTGCATGGATCATATCTGCTAAGTTTGTTTGTTTTTTTGAGGGGTGGGGGGTTGTTTTTTAGATTATTTTCCTAACAAGTCTGCAGACATGGGACAGTGTCTACTGCAGCATTGACAGACTAGGACCAGCTGGTGTTTTTCCCAGTTGATTTGCATTTTCTTCCTCAAGGTGATCTCTGTGTTACTAGTATAGATGACTCAAAGGTCTGACATGTTGTATACACTGAGTTTCTGTGAGGTCAAGAACAATCTCAGCAGTAAACATAAATATAAAATAAATAGCCTGCCATTTCTGTTCAGGCTACATTTTCAGATATTTTGTCCTCAACATTTCTTTTATTTCTATTTGTCCTCTTATTGATGAAATACAGCTATGAACACAGGTCAATTAAGGATGCTGGAACTGAACACTGTCAGCCCAGGAGCAGTCTCTAAACACTGTACATGTGCAATTTTATGATTTTTTATTTCATAATTTTAAACTATCTCCAATATAGTAAAAGTTCTCTATGCTAGCATGCTGACTGTTTATCATTATTCATAGGCTCAGACTTTAAGGTGAGATGGGACCATCATGTTCATCTAGTCTGACTTCCTGCATAGTGCTTTTGACGGCTGTAATTTGTTACCACAGAATATAAAACTCGGAAATAGAATACAACGGTTTCCAACAAGCTTTTCAAAAGAATTGAGTCCTATTTAAAAGATGTTTCTACATATAACATATATCAAATTATAATACAATAGGTAACTTCAGGATTTCTAGTGGCCACAGACGTAACCCTAGCCCAGAAAGGCCTACCTTTAGTAACCATAATCCTAAACTGGGAAGCCTATTGGCCCCAGGTCTAAAGCTAGCATGGGGAGTCCTTCCCTTCATGACCCTAATCATAGCCTGGGGACTCCTACCCTTAGTAATCCTAACTCTAGCACAGGGAACCCTACTAGCTCCAGAATCCCCTACCCATGGTAACTAATCCTAGCCAGGGGACCCCTACCCTTAGTAACACTAACTTTAGCCCAAGCCCAGGCAGCCCTATCTGTTCCAGGTCTCACCATAGCCTTGGGATTCATACCCTTGGTAATGTTAACACTATCTTGGTGAACACTACCCTTGGTAACCCTAATCCTAGTCCAGAGAGCCCTAATGACACACCAGGTGTTACCCTAGCTCCGAGAAGACCATCTTTAGTCACTCTAACCTTAGCTTGATATCCCTACTGGCCACAAGCCTCATCTTAGCTGGAGAATCCCTATTCTTATTGACCCTAACCTTAACCTGGGAAGCCATACTGTCCCCAGGCCTAAACCTAGCCCAAAGAGCCCTAACCATCAATATGCATTGCCCACTGAACCCCTTAAAATGGGCCCCTCAAACTGAATTTTTTTTGCTGCCATGATTTCTTAATTTGTTATTGGCTGGCTTACTTGATTAATTTCTAGTTGAGGTTTTCCAAGTCACAGTGCAGACTCCCAGGGGAGGGCATCAGGAAGCCAGAGATACCCACTGCCTGCTTCTTACCTATTTGCTTCCAGGGGAAGTAAGTAAAAACACGGCACCACATATTCCTACGTGCTGACCAGCAAAGCTGGCTGCACATATGGGGGCAGTATGCTGCCCTATTAAAGGGTATCCAAAATTATACTCCACCCCTTCTCAACCTTTGGGTGGAAGAAGGGAGCCTTCTGAGGCACTTTACCCCCAAATTACCTTGGGCTGGTGAACGTGCGCACTCCCCCTTAACTTAGGGAATGGTTTTAAGTGCACAATTCAACTCTGAGATTTCAATTAAGGTTAACAAATCTGGGCTTGGAGAGGATTAAAGGGGTTGTAATAAATTCCAAAGTCAACGGACTATTACAGAGCTTGCCTTGCCAAGAGCTCTCTCCTACTTTTAGTGAGGTTAATCCAGTCATGTACAACATGACTGCATGAAGAGAGAGGCAGAACCTCAGGAAATCAGAGCCTAAACCATTTAAGCCTTCATCAGCCACGCTTTGAACTTCGGAGCATTGGTTTAATGTGCTTCCTGTGTGCCATAGCCTTTCATAAGCAAGCAGTCACATTCTTCACTAGTTTCTGGGCTGTAGCCCACATTACAATAATTTCATTTCAAGGTGACAAAGACATGTATAATTGTGACATGTGCAGAGTTGGAAAAAAATGTATTCTTCTCACCAAGTGCAAATGGAAACATACTTCTGGCTACTGCTCTACCGGAGCACCAATAAGTAACACAGATGCTGCCCACATGCCAGATTATAGTTGCAAATAAGATATGCACTCCTTCAGTCAAGGGTGCCAGGAATCACCAGTATTGCCTGCTGCTTCTCCCAATCTCACATTACTGCCATCTTATCCAGACTGAGCCTCATCCGAGCCTAAAACTCATGGAGGCACTTGCAATTCACTCTATTGCACTACCTGGACCAGACATTATGGAGCTACAGGTGTTTCTCATCAGATGTACCACACCTCATTTCCATATAACTCTCCTAATAGGCTCATATATTTTGAGCAGGAAGATCTACCAAACAGACTCTTTCAACCCACAGGACAGGACCATTGCAATGGAGGTCCAGTTGCCCAATATAACCCATTAGGATGTCTAAGAAAAAAAAAAAGCAGGACCATTCAAGAGCAGCACTATCTACCTCTACTCTAGACTGCACACATGTCATTAAATATTTATGGTCAACTGTATCAAAAGGCAGCTGATAGATCGAGGAAAATCAGCAGAGACATTTGACCATTGCTTGCCACACAGAGGTTGACTAAACATAGAATCATAGGACTGGAAGGCACCTTGAGAGGTCATCTAGTCCAGTCCCCTGCACTCAAGGCAGGATTAAGTATTATCTAGACCATCCCTGAGAGGTGTTTGTCTAAGGTGCTCTTAAAAATCTCCAATGATGGAGATTCCACAACCTCACTAGGCAATTTATTCTAGTGCTTAACCATCCTGACAGTTAGGAAGGTTTTCCTAATGTCCAACCTAAACCTCAATTGCTGCAATTTAAGCCCATTGCTTCTTGTCCTATCCTCAGAGGTTAAGGAGAACCTCCTTGTAACTATCTTTTATGTACTTGAAAACTGTACAGTCTCCTCTCAGTCTTCTCTTCTCCAGACAAAACAAACCTATTTTTTTCCAGTCTTCCCTCATAGGTCATGTTCTCTAGACCTTTAATGATTTTTTTGGCTCTTCTCTGGACTTTCTCCAATTTGTCCACTTCTTTCCTGAAACATGGTGCCCAGAACTGGACACAATACACCAGTTTTGGCCTAATCAGAGCAAAGTACAGCAGACAAATTACTTCTCGTGTCTTGCTTACAATACTCCTGCTATTACATCCCAGAATGATATTTGCTTTTTTTTGCAACAATGTTACACTGTTGACTCATATTTAGCTTGTGGTCTACTATGACTCCCAGACCCCTTTCCGCAGTACTCCTTCCTAGGTAGTCATTTCCCATTTTGTTTGTGTGCAACTAATAGTTCCTTCCTAAGTGGAACACTTTGCATTTGTCCTTATTGAATTTCATCTTATTCACTCCAGATCATTTTAAATAATGCTATCCTCAAAAGCACTTGCATTCCCTCCCAGCTTGGTATTGTGCACAATGCAATCACTGCAGTTTGTGTCTCATTCCTAGGTCTGTAACCATTTTTACTAAGATAAAGGACATCTGAGGACTCTCAAAAACTGACAGAACTATCATTTTCTTTATGGCCTTTCCCAAAATGGGAGTTTAGAAATGCAATGATGAGCAAGAAACACCATCAAGAGAGGTTTTCTTCAGCTGAGAACTCACCATAGCTTCTAGAAGAGTAATTGACATGGTGTTCTCCTCTTTTAGGGATAGATGCATCATTTTTACCAATAATGGACACAGTACCTTACCTTCTCCGGCTTTTATCAACCAGGAGGGACTTCAAACCATAACTTATGAGGTGGATTGAAGCACCTCACCATGTAACATTAGCCAAAATTCAAACAGAGAAGACTGGGTGCTTGTTTTGGCAAGACATCAATCTATCTCAATGGCAATAAATAGTTCAGTCTAGATCCAAGTTACACATTGACAAGATAATTTTTGTATCAAGAAAAAAATGACTCTGTAAATGATTGGGAGCAATGTATATTAAGTAAGAGATCAGCCACCTAGAACAGTTCCGCTCAACAAGACTTTTGATATGCTATGGTGCTTCATCTCTTGCACAACTAGGATAGAAGACTTCAAAAAGTCTGTCAATCAGTCCGATTCTAAGTAAGACTGGTCTCTAGCCATCTTTCCTCTTGCTTTGCTTCATTTGTCATCTCTAAATCAATGTGACCCATGAGAATGAAGCAATTAGAGAAGGCACTGAGGGGCCCTCTCTAGATAGGCCATTATCTTTTAGCCCGGGGTGGGCAAACTTTTTGGCCTGAGGGCCACATCGGGTTTCCAAAATTGTATGGATGGCCAGTTAGGGGAGGCTGTTTCTCCCCAAACAGCCAGGCATGGCCCAGCTCCTGCCTCCTATCTGACCCTACCCCGCTTCTCGCCCTGACGGCTCCCCCAGGACTCCTGCCTCATCCAACCACCCCTGTTCCCTGTCGGCCCCCCCAGGACTCCTGCCCCACCCACTATCCCCTGCTCCCTGTCCCCTGACCACCCCTGGACCCCCCCTTATTCCTGACTGCCCCCCCGGGACCCCTGCCCATCCAACCCCCCTGTTCCCCGCCCTCTGACTGCCCCAACCCCCATCCACACCCCCGCCCCCTGACCACCACCTTGAACTCCCCTGCCCTCTATCCAACCCCTCTGCCCCCTTACCGCGCTGCCTGGCGCACCAGTGGCTGGTGGCACTACAGCTGCGCCGCCCACAGCACCGGGTCAGGCCGCGGCTCTGCAACGGCGCTGCCCGGCCGCCCAGAGTGCTGCGCCGGCGCTGCAGTAAACTGAGGCTGCGGGGGGGCAGCAGGGGAGGGGCCGGGGACTAGTCTCCTGAGCCAGGAGCTCAGGGGCCGGGCAGGAGGGTCCTGCGGGCCGGATGTGGCTGTAGTTTGCCCACCTCTGTTTTAGCCTAACATATCTTTAGCCGAACAGCCAGCTAGTTGAACAGTGTTCTCACTCAAGGCTGCTTCAAAACTTACCAGTTCCATCAGCTTTTAAGAAGGGGCTACTACGGTAGGTAGCTTGCTCCAGTCCTAGCTCAAATTAAACATAAGGGTGTTCCTCCGCCCCCGCCCAAAGCTGCTACACCCTTACCTCCCTGACATCTCAAATAAGTCTCATAAAATCTTGTTTCTTTTTCTTTGTAACAGATTTTTTAAATAAAAAAATATTTATACCTTATAAACGTGAGGCAGTTCCCCACAAAGAGAACAGCAGTGCTGGGTTTTTTTCAAAAGAAAATGCAGCAACATTCTGCATTTTTGCTTTTATTTTCTGTCTCCTGGGTCAGCTTACTGATTTGGCAACTGCTTTAATTTAACAAGCTCTTCTTTCTCTAAAGCGAAGCTCAATTTTCCCTACTGAGTCTACATGATTTCACTATCCAATCTTGTGGCGGCATTCCAACTTCGAGAGGCATAAAGCTGTTAGTCCCCTAAAGCCAACCATATGGTCCTGGCAGAGTAAGCACTCCCTGTTGTATCTGTCTTCAGATAGATTGCTGCCCTGGATAAAAACATCTTCTTGGAGAAGTTTATTTTTCCTGTTAGCATATTCATTTCCCATGTATGTCAGTGAATGCCAAAAAACTCTATTTTTAACTAACATTAAGAACTCAAGACAAACTGAAAGAAGCAAAGGAATGCAAAGTAAAGGGGACAGTCCATTTCCTAATTGTCCCATTGAACTTATCATTGCACCATATATAGTCAGTGAGTCTGAAAAGACTTCACCCAAAGCACTATATATAAGTTTGCTTTTGTCAATCTTTAGCACAAACTTGGGCCCTGATCTTGCAACCACACCTACCTGGGCAGACCCTTGCATCCATGCAATGCTGCGTTGAGTTCAGTGGGGTTCCACAAGGCCAGATCCTTACGAGCACATGGTGTGTCATTGAAATTAGTGTGCAGGGGGAGGGTTCTCGGTGCAACAGTCCATCTGCACTGATCTGATGACAAGACTGGCACCATACTATTGAAAGTAGGGATATGTTTTTTGTTTGTTTTGTTTCTCAAACAGCAGCTTGTAAGAAAACAAAAAAAGTTAAAAATCCTATAAAATTGAATGGAAATTGACATGCTGCAGGATAACAAGCTACTCCTTGTGTCAAGGTTCCTCCCCCACTCTGAACTCTAGGGTACAGATGTGGGGACCTGCATGAAAAACCTCCTAAGCTTATCTTTACCAGCTTAGGTCAAAACTTCCCCAAGGTACAAAATATTACCCCTTGGACAGGCCGCTACCACCACCAAACTAATACTGGTTACTGGGGAAGAGCTGTTTGGACGCGTCCTTCCCCCCAAAATACTTCCCAAAACCCTGCACCCCACTTCCTGGACAAGGTTTGGTAAAAAGCCTCACCAATTTGCCTAGGTGACTACAGACCCAAACCCTTGGATCTGAGAACAATGAAAAAGCATTCAGTGGTTTACAAGAAGACTTTTAATAAAAAATAGAAGTAAATAGAAATAAAGAAATCCCCCCTGTAAAATCAGGATGGTATATATCTTACAGGGTAATTAGATTCAAAAACAGAGAACCCCTCTAGGCAAAACCTTAAGTTACAAAAAAGATACACAGACAGAAATAGTTATTCTATTCAGCACAATTCTTTTCTCAGCCATTTAAAGAAATCATAATCTAACACATACCTAGCTAGATTACTTACTAAAAGTTCTAAGACTCCATTCCTGTTCTGTCCCCGGCCAAGACGACTACAGACAGACACACAAACCCTTTGTTCCTCTCCCTCCTCCCAGCTTTTGAAAGTATCTTGTCTCCTCATTGGTCATTTTGGTCAGGTGCCAGCGAGGTTACCTTTAGCTTCTTAACCCTTTACAGGTGAGAGGAGCTTTCCCCTGGCCAGGAGGGATTTCAAAGGGGTTTACCCTTCCCTTTATATTTATGACACCTTGTAAAGATTCATTTATGTTTTTTCTCTAAACACATTACATGGCAGTAGACAATATGTGGTGCACTTAGGTATTTTTAAAAATGTGTATAGTTGATCAATAGCCCCTTACAGCCCTGAAGAACCCATTAGAGTTTACTGGGTAAATACATGGATTTTTAAAAACAAGGATCATAATGTGATGAAATAATATTTATGAAAAATGAGCCCTATACCTTATTAAACAGGCTATTCCACTCTTTTCCACCCCACCCTCAGCACATATTTTGAACTAGATATGCATTTTAATTTGTAACTGAAAGCTGATCTGAGTCATTAAAGCCATAATAATAATAAATCTCCAGGTAAAACTTTAATATACAACAATAAAATGGTGAAATCAAATTTTTGTTTAAAAACCCTCCAATCCTTTACATGCTGAATATTAGTCCACAGTGCCTATTGTACATTATAACTCCCTGAAACATGGAATCTAAATGGAAATGCTGACACAAACATTACAGAGATGCTTGCAGGCTTTGCTGTAATACAGTTTTATTTAAGTGAGTTGCCAGATCTTGGGAAGAGAGATTTCAAGGTGACCTTGGAAAACTGGATCCAGCTGTCCAGGAGCTCAAGATGGATAATGTTTTAGAGACTACAAACCCAGGGACAGCATGAAGGGCTATATTTTGTTGTTGTTTTTAAGTTCTTTTACAGTACTTAACAAATAATCTGGTTAAGCTGCTAAGAAAGGGTTAAAAGAAACTTTCTGAAAACTTCTATTTATATTTACATGTGGGCACACTATGTGCGAAGGGTCTGTCTTTACAGCACAGTTAGCTCAAGTTATAACTCAAGTGCAACCCCCAAATCCACTCCCGTCCACACACAAGGCTCTCTGGCTCAAGTTAAGTGGTGCTTTAAACTCAAGCTAGCTAACCTGTGGGGTTGAGGTGTGGATTGAAGCTTGAGCGATGCTAATGCTTGAGCTAGTAATTCAGTGGGGCTGCAACAGACTGAGTTATAACAACTGATCAGCTAATCTAAACACTGTGTAACCTGCAGTGTTGTTTTGAAGCATAGTCCCTCTGACCCAAGCAAGGCTTGCGCAAAAACAACAAGTGTGCTAACATGTAATGGGACACTTACCTCTGGAGCGCCTCCATGTGGCAGGGTGTAGTGTTGTAGCCCTTTTTTGACCCTTGGTGCCCCCAGCAGGCTGCTAGCCAATCTTGGTGGGGGTCTTCAGTGGTTTGGCCTTTCAATCACATCGAAGTCCAAACAAACCCTTTCTGGGATTTACCTGTGGCTGGTAGGGGAACCCACCTGCCAACTACTCCAGCTTCCAACTCAGGGACTATGTAAACAGCAGCCACATACTTCTTGATTCAATTTGTTGCTGCTTTTTCCTGGGCCTCTTGCCACCAGGCTTCTTTAGCTTCACCCTTATCTCAGGGTTAGCAAACCCAGCTATGCAAAATTCAGCCAGAAAACCAGCTGTGGCTCTCCTTCAAGCTCCTGTAGCCAGAGAGAAGCCTTGTTCTAGACCCAGCAAGGAGCGGATCTGTCAGCCTACTGGACTCTGATTGGCTCCCCCTAGCTCTTCTAGCACCATGTCTCTGTACCTTCCAAGATGGCAGCTCAATGAGGCCTCTCTAGGCAGACCTGGAGGACTCACCTTTGCTGCTCCCTGTGGTGGAGTGTAGTAGGATTGAAGGGCCTCCTGTAGGGCCTTGCAAAAGCCAGATATAGCCTGTCACAAGGACCAAACCCAGAAACAAACCACACCCATCTCTGTCTGTAGCTGGCCATAAGATTGAGCACCATCCTATTAGAAACACACCTGACCATGGTGCCACACTGGGGAACTTTTGGCTTAATTAGGGTATTATATTTGTAGCCCATAGGGCTGGCTTGCCTTCATTATATTCAGCTGTAATGCAAGGGATCTGCAGGCCTGTATTCTGTAAGACATTAGCTTAAGCAAGGTAGTATAAGTATAGTAGAATAGGCCTATGACCCTTGGCATAGATAAATGGCCTGACAGTTACCATCTAACTTTTCAGGGAACTACAAATGGTTTGCTTAATAGTGGGAGTTACAATTTAACCATAAAGGGCAACCACAGGAACAAGTGATAACCACAAATCTACTTGAGCAAGAGGTGATGGATATGATAAGTTAAATGACATGAATATGTATTATTTTGTAAACCTATGGGATAAGTGCAACCCAATATGCTGAAGATAAGGAAGTTAGATTTGGGCATGGCAGGCTAAGCATTCAAATGAATATGCATGATAGGCTCAAGCCCTATAAAAGGGCAAACCACCATATTGAGCATGTTAGATTTCTATCATTTGACCCTTCAGCTCAAATGTTATCGATGACCAATCTTGGGCATTGAGGAACCTAGAGCATTGGACTCATTGGTATACCAGAGACAGGGCTGGTCCTTTGGCTCTTACCACCAGGTCCTCAAAGGAGTGTGTAAGTATTCAAAAGCATATGCAAAGAATGATACTATAGATATCCCCAATAGTGTATTATTCCTATCTGTTTATATAGCTTGGAGATTTATTGATTCTAATAAAAATCTCTAAGGCTTTACTTTGCCTCAGTGTGAGTGTCCTTGCCACATACCCCAGGGTTCCCCACAAAATATTGAACTTGGTTTTAGTTCTGTGTAGCCTGATTCTGGGAAAAGGACCTTATTACCCTCAGCTCATTAATCAGATCAGTTGGTGATCAATACAAGTATTAACCATTAAAAAGGCAACATACTCTCTAAGAATGCAGTCCTTAAAAAAGCTATAATTGGTGCAGAACACAATTGCCCATCTGTTTAACAACTCCGGTTTCTGTGAACATATCACCATAGAGTGCCTCTACACTGGTTTCCTGTTGAATAGAGAATCCAGTTCACAGACTCTGTCCTGATACTTAAAACTCCCCAGAAATTTGTTCCTAGCTACCCGAGAGATCTCAATGCCCATGGCTTACCTATACTATTTAAATTTCAGTGTTTTGGCAGAACATAACTGAGATGGCAAGGCTTGTGAGTGCAAAAGATGGGGATTGAATGGAAGCTGGATCTAGACTATGGAATTGACTCCCAAAAAAGAGAGAGAGACTGAGCACAGATTTAGACACTTCAAGAACATAATGCAGAACTTGTGGCTTTCTCTCAATAATTTACACACACCCACCCACCCCCTAAAACAACCAAAGCTGGAAACAACTTGTAAACTAATCAAATGATTACTTCTGCAAGCTGAGAAGAGAAAGAGCGCAAGAGACTGCTTAACCTTTATTAAAAGACCAACTTCATTAAGGAAATTAGTTTCACAAGTCCTTTGAGCAGTTATTTGATATAAGTATCACTGTCCCTGATAGCTAAATGACATAGTCCACCTCAAATTCCATATTCAAGCTATATGCATTCACAAGCTGTCATAATAATCATATTTCCGTTTGACACTGAAGAAATGTGCCATGAGTGCATTCAGTAAGTTTATCATTTAGAAAGACACTACTGTTTCCAGTGATAGGAAGAATCATGCATGACAGATGCTGGCCACATCATTTAACACACTTTTAGAAGGCACTCAGATACCTCAGTGTAGTATAAACCTAAATAAAATAAAATAGAATAGAATAGCAATAGTCCCTAACTATTTATGGGGAATTCTGCTCGATATGGTAGAATATTTCAAAACAGTTAGAAACAAAAATGTAAGGGTCCTCACTAAAGGAGCCAAAAAGAAAATGGGCTTTTTGATAGAAAATATCTAAGCAACACACACACAAGCATACATTGTTTTTAAACTTTGAATCCAGATTTGCAGTTCTATATATTTGTCATAATAAAGGAAAATGAAATTGCTATTCAGTGCAGAAATTATATTCTGGAGAAACTGAATGGGATCATTTTTCAGGGGAAAAAATAATATCCATTATTAACGTATCAACTTTCAGTATAGTATATTGCTAAACAAAGCTAAAGTATATAAAAATCAACAGTATACAGATACACGGACAAAGCCTGCCTCCATTCACACTGTTTGACCTCACTGAGGGAAAGAATTGACTCAATCTACAACAGGAAATGTTAACATTTTTTTATATCCATTGGAGAATACTGGGACATTTTTATAATGTTACCTCATTTAGGGTCTGATCAAACACTTATATTTTTCCTAATTGAATATCAGACAGTATGTAGATAAAAGTCAGTTGGTACTCTTCTGCAGTTCATTCTCACATAGATAAATCAGGATCAACAGTTTTGCAGAAAACAATAGTGTATAGAAACTTAGAAAAGGAAATGTCACCCTACAGAGAGGAATGTTTATTACTGCACCAGTCACAGTTTAATGAAGAGTTTTCTGGAGACACAAAACAGACAAGACAACTAGATATGCTTCAGTGGAATTACTGTAGAGATTTACGCCAATGTAAACAAAACCAGAATATGATCCAACAGTTCTAACTATGGCTAATTTAGCCAAATCTTCTTGTTTTATCCACACAAATAGTTGACTTCAATAGAACAATTTACATAAGTAAAGTAAGCAAGGTTTTTTGCCCTCCATGTATCTGTCCTGCATACTTCTCTTCTAATAGAGAACTGCTATTCTTTCACATTAAGAGCAGTTGGAGTGATCAACAAGTCCAGAGGAATCACTGATGTCACTTTGTGGATTACATAATGTGTTGGAGGATTAATAATTTTACTTGTATGTAGGTTACAAAAAAAAATACTGTCCCAATCACCTCTCTTTGTTATGCGTGGTTTTAAATGTTAAGAAACACAGTATTTTAACAGAAAATGGCTGATTGGACCAAAAAAATGTGCAAGGTGTCTTCAAATTTTATGCATTTAATTAGAAATTATTTCTTTCCTCTGCTTATTCCTTGTTTCAACCTTAGGAAACAGAGTCCAGTATTATCTTCCCATTAATGATTCTGAAAAACCTCAAAACTAGTGCAATAATAGTCGTGGCAAACAATGCAGGAATGCTGGGATTTATTTTCTGTAGAGAAGATCAATCCTGTAATTTGTAATCAGTTTTTAGAATATAGGATCCAGCCATTATTATTCAGGCAAAATATCCTGTTAATTTCATTGGGACCTTTTGCCTGAGTAAGGATGTCAGGATATTTTATTTATTTATTTATTTATTTATTTTCAAACCTTTCAACTCTTTAGGACTGAACTACAAGATCTAAAATACAGCAAAGGAGGACAGCTTGAAGTATTTACCCTGGGTCCTGAATTTGTTGGAGCCCAGGCACCATGGGCCCATACAACTCACCGCCCCTGTTTATGGCCCAGCTGGAAGCAGGAAGTGCTGGAAATCTCATTCAAAACCTGTTTCTTGCGAGTTTTCCAATCAAATTGTGCAGAACAAAGAGATTCAGATACTCTGAATTATCACTGCCTTCCAAAACAAGTGACACATCTATGTCTGCAAAAGTCACTGCATTACTTTGCTGAAGGCATTATTCATGATGCTGGATGGCAAAGGAAGCAAGTGTTTTTGCCATATTTGAAGGAACTCTGCTTTCTCAGCAATAAGCTTGTTGCAGGCACGATCCTTTATTAGCACAGAACGCTGCTAGGTCTACACTTGGAGCTATGGGAGTGTTCCCCAGCTCACATAGACTTACTTGTGCTAGCTCTCATAGAACTAGCATGCTAAAAATAGTAATATAGCTACAGTGGTCTGGGCAGCAGTGAGTTGCGTCACGGGCTAGTGCCCCTAGTATCTACCAACGGGAACCCAGTAGAAGCTGGCTGGCTTAAACAAGAAAAGGGGGTCTGTCAAGGTTCCTCCCCCACTCTGAACTCTAGGGTACAGATGTGGGGACCTGCATGAAAAACCTCCTAAGCTTATCTTTACCAGCTTAGGTCAAAACTTCCCCAAGGTACAAAATTTTACCCCCGTTATCCTTGGAATGGCCACTACCACCACCAAACTAATACTGGTTACTGGGGAAGAGCTGTTTGGACGCGTCCTTCCCCCCAAAATACTTCCCAAAACCTTGCACCCCACTTCCTGGACAAGGTTTGGTAAAAAGCCTCACCAATTTGCCTAGGTGACTACAGACCCAGACCCTTGGATCTTAAGAACAATGAACAATCCTCCCAACACTTGCACTCCCCCTTTCCTGGGAAATGTTGGATAAAAAGCCTCACCAATTTGCATAGGTGACCACAGACCCAAACCCTTGGATCTGAGAACAATGAAAAAGCATTCAGTGGTTTACAAGAAGACTTTTAATAAAAAATAGAAGTAAATAGAAATAAAGAAATTCCCCCTGTAAAATCAGGATGGTATATATCTTACAGGGTAATTAGATTCAAAAACATAGAGAACCCCTCTAGGCAAAACCTTAAGTTACAAAAAAGATACACAGACAGAAATAGTTATTCTATTCAGCACAATTCTTTTCTCAGCCATTTAAAGAAATCATAATCTAACACATACCTAGCTAGATTACTTACTAAAAGTTCTAAGACTCCATTCCTGTTCTGTCCCCGGCCAAGACGACTACAGACAGACCCAGACAGACCCTTTGTTTCTCTCCCTCCTCCCAGCTTTTGAAAGTATCTTGTCTCCTCATTGGTCATTTTGGTCAGGTGCCAGCGAGGTTACCTTTAGCTTCTTAACCCTTTACAGGTGAGAGGAGCTTTCCCCTGGCCAGGAGGGATTTCAAAGGGGTTTACCCTTCCCTTTATATTTATGACACGCCCCCCAAATCTCAGCTAGGGTGAAACACTGGCTGGGATTTCTTCCTGGAGCTCTAGGAAAACAGAGTTAATAAGACACATGCATCTCTAAATATACTACCAAGTACATAAAGACTAACAATATTTTCCACATCTCAAGGACGATTTTAACCAGTTGATTCTGGGAAACTTTCACGGGAGAGTGCATCAGCCACTTTGTTAGAAGCTCCTGAGAGGTGTTGGATGTCGAAATCAAAATCTTGGAGAGCTAAACTCCACCGAAGAAGTCTTTTGTTAGTTTCTTTGACAGTGTGAAGCCACTTTAGTGCAGCATGGTCGGTTTGCAGGTGGAAACGCCGTCCCCAAACATATGGGCGTAGCTTTTCCAGAGCGTAGACAATGGCATAACATTCTTTTTCAGTGACTGACCAGTTGCTTTCCCTCTCAGACAGTTTTGTGCTGAGAAACACTACAGGGTGGAATTCTTGATCAGGTCCTTTCTGCATTAAAACTGCTCCCACACCACGCTCGGATGCATCTGTGGTTACTAGGAACGGTTTGTCAAAGTCTGGGGCCCTTAGTACAGGGTCAGACATGAGTGTCGCTTTAAGCTTGTTAAAGGCCTTCTGACACTTTCCGGTCCACTGAACAGCATTTGGCTGTTTCTTTTTGGTTAGGTCTGTCAGTGGGGCAGCGATTTGGCTGTAGTGCGGTACAAATCGTCTGTAATAACCGGCCAAGCCTAAGAAGGATTGAACCTGTTTCTTTGACTTTGGGACAGGCCACTTTTGGATAGCATCCACTTTGGCCTGTAGGGGGCTGATAGTTCCTTGACCCACCTGGTGTCCAAGGTAAGTCACTCTGTTTAGGCCTATTTGACACTTCTTAGCCTTAACAGTTAGTCCTGCCTCCCTTATGCGCTCAAGGACTTTTTGTAGATGTTCCAGGTGGTCTGCCCAGGAATCCGAAAATATGGCCACATCGTCAAGGTAGGCGACTGCATATTCTCCTAATCCCGCTAGGAGACCATCTACAAGTCTTTGGAAAGTGGCGGGTGCATTTCGCAGCCCGAAAGGGAGTACATTAAATTCATACAGCCCGAGATGTGTGATGAAGGCTGACCTTTCCTTGGCAGATTCATCTAGCGGTACCTGCCAGTACCCCTTGGTTAAGTCCAAGGTAGAGATGAACTGGGCCCTTCCCAGTTTCTCTAATAGTTCATCTGTGCGTGGCATGGGATAGTTGTCTGGGCGAGTTACAGCATTTAGCTTACGGTAGTCCACGCAAAAACGTATTTCCCCATCTGGTTTGGGAACTAGAACCACTGGAGATGCCCATGCACTTTCAGAGGGGCGGATTACACCCATCTGTAACATATCCTGGATCTCCCGTTCTATAGCAGTTTTAGCTTGAGGAGACACCCGGTAAGGTTGGACCCTAATTGGGTGAGCATTACCTGTGTCAATGGAGTGGTATGCCCGTTCAGTCAGTCCTGGGGTGGCTGAGAACGTTGGCGCGTAGCTAGTGCACAGCTCCTGGATCTGCTGTCGCTGCATACGCCCAAGGGTCATGGAGAGGTTCACCTCTTCCACACCACCAGCACATTTCCCTTCGTAGTAGACACCTTCAGGCCACTCAGCGTCGTCTCCTCCCTGGGCTGTAAACTGACAAACCTTTAATTCTCTGGAATAAAAGGGCTTTAGAGAATTAATATGATACACCTTAGGCTTTCGGTTGGAGGTGGGGAATGCTATGAGATAATTAACAGCTCCCAGGCGCTCCTGGACCACGAATGGCCCTTCCCACGATGCTTCCATTTTATGGGCCTGGAGCGCCTTTAAGACCATGACCTGGTCTCCTACTTTGAAGGAACGCTCTCTGGCATGTTTATCATACCAGGCTTTTTGCTCTTTTTGAGCATCCTGTAAGTTTTCTCTAGCAAGGGCTAAAGAGGTTCGGAGGGTGGTTTGTAGGTTGGTTACAAAGTCCAGAATGTTAGTTCCTGGAGAAGGTGTAAATCCCTCCCATTGCTGCTTCACCAACTGCAATGGCCCCTTAACCTCACGGCCATATACAAGTTCAAATGGGGAAAACCCTAAACTGGGATGTGGTACAGCTCTGTAGGCAAAGAGCAACTGCTGCAATACTAGGTCCCAATCATTGGAGTGCTCATTTACGAATTTACGTATCATGGCCCCCAAAGTTCCATTAAACTTCTCCACCATGCCATTTGTTTGATGATGGTAAGGAGTGGCAACCAAGTGATTTACCCCATGAGCTTCCCAAAGGTTTTTCCATAGTTCCTGCCAGGAAATTAGTCCCTGCATCTGTGAGGATGTCGGAGGGCCAACCTACCCTGGCAAAAATGTCTGCTAGTGCCTGGCACACACTTTTAGCCCTGGTGTTGCTTAGAGCTACTGCTTCCGGCCATCGGGTGGCAAAATCCATGAAAGTCAGTATGTACTGCTTTCCTCTGGGTGTCTTTTTCGGAAAAGGACCCAGAATATCCACAGCTACTCGCTGAAATGGAACTTCAATGATGGGGAGTGGCTGGAGAGGAGCTTTGACCTGGTCTTGGGGTTTTCCCACTCTTTGGCACACCTCACAAGACTGGACATAGGTAGAAACATCCTTGCCCATTCCCTCCCAGTGGAATGACTCCCCCCAAACGGTCTTTGGTCCTGTTCACCCCAGCATGGCCACTAGGGTGATCATGGGCTAAGCTCAAGAGCTTGGCCCGGTATTTAGTTGGAACTACCAACTGTCTCTGAGGATGCCAGTCTTCCTGGTGTCCC
Organism: Lepidochelys olivacea; assembly: GCF_965140295.1. Lineage (NCBI taxonomy): Eukaryota > Metazoa > Chordata > Testudines > Cheloniidae > Lepidochelys > Lepidochelys olivacea. Next base: position 48,837,052 of record NC_140421.1, on the reverse strand, counting down.
CCAGAAAGAGTTTCCTTGTATAAAAGTCCTCTTTCTACAACAAACCTGGATCGATTAGAAGAGCTGAGAGGCGGTGGGTTGCTCCGTGCCGCCGTCCAAGCTCTCTGGAGGCTTTCATCTGCTTCCTGTTCGGTCTGGAACTGTTCCCTTGATGCTGGAGACATCAGTTCCTCATGGGATTGTGGACCTAGGCTTGGTCCCTCTGGAAGCGATATAGGGGATGGAGCTGTTTCTGTTGACTGTGAACCGCTCTCCGCTGGTGCACTATGTTGGGATTCAGGCTCCGGCTGAGCCTCTTGTGTAGGGTTATCGGCTGCTGCCAGTTCAGGTTCGGTGGGGCCCTCTGGTGTTGAGGTTGCAAGTACTGGATTCAGTGCTGACACGGGGTCTGGTGTTGGTTGTTCGGCTGGTTCCGGTTCTGGGACTGGTTCCGTCTGGGTCTCTGGGACTGGATCCACTACTGCTGTTGCAGACATTGGCCTGGGGTCCAGGTCCATCACCTCTGACTGGGTCCTGATAGAAGTTTCCGGAACAGAGCTAGGCCTCACGGCTTGTTTAGCCTGGTTGCGGGTGACCATTCCCACCCTCTTGGCCTGCTTCACATGATTGGCCAAGTCTTCCCCCAACAGCATGGGGATGGGATAATCATCATAGACTGCAAAAGTCCACATTCCTGACCAGCCCTTGTACTGGACAGGCAACTTGGCTGTAGGCAAATTGAAAGAGTTGGACTTGAAGGGTTGAATCGTCACTTGGATCTCTGGGTTGATTAAATTGGGGTCCACTAAGGAAGCATGGATAGCTGACACTTGTGCTCCGGTGTCCCTCCACGCGGTGACCTTCTTCCCACCCACACTCACAGTTTCCCTCCGTTCCAAGGGTATCTGGGAGGTATCTGGGCCTGTGGACCTCTGGTGTGATTCCAGTGCAATGAACTGTAATCTGTTGGGGTTCTTGGGGCAGTTGGCCTTTACATGCCCCAGCTCGTTACACTTAAAACATCGTCCAGCTGACGGGTCACTGGGGCGAGGAGGGTTGCTGGAGAACGGGGTGGTGGGACGATAAGGGGTCTGGAGGGTTCTTTGGGAGGTAGGTGGGGCTTTGGGCGGCCCCCGGTAATAGGGTGTGGTCTGGGGTGGTCCCTTCTGGTCTCCGCTCCAACTGCGACCAGTTTTCTTCTTCTCTGCCACCTCCACCCATCTGGCTCCAATCTCTCCTGCCTCAATTACAGTTTTGGGTTTCCCATCTAGGATGTATCTTTCTATTTCCTCAGGAACACCCTCTAAGAATTGTTCCATTTGCATTAGGAAGGGCAAATTTACTGGAGATTCAACACTTGCTCCTGATATCCAGGCATCCCAATGTTTTACAATGTGGTAGGCATGTCGGGTAAATGACATGTCTGGTTTCCACCTTAGGGCTCTGAACCTCCGACGAGACTGCTCGGGTGTTATCCCCATTCTGACTCTCGCCTTGGATTTAAACAGTTCATACTTGTTCATGTGTTCTTTAGGCATTTCAGCTGCCACCTCAGCTAAGGGTCCACTGAGCTGCGGCCTCAGCTCTACCATGTATTGGTCAGTAGAGATGTTGTACCCAAGGCAGGCCCTTTCGAAGTTTTCTAAGAAGGCCTCAGTATCATCACCTGCCTTGTAGGTGGGGAACTTTCTGGGATGGGAAGTGGTACCTGGAGAAGGATTGCTAGGGTTTGTTGGTATATTCTGCTGGGCCTTTATCCTCTCCATCTCCTCCACATGCTTCCTCTCTTTTTCCTTCTCCTCCTCCTTCAGCCGCATGAGTTCTATCTGTCTTTCATGTTCCCTTTGTTTTTCCTCAGCCTGAAATTTGGCTAATTCCAGCTGTAGTCGAGCTGAGGATTTGGCCATTCTAACCTCTCTGTTTTTAACTAACTTTACACCCGAGGTTTAGAAATAAACAAACAAAACTTGGCTGTAAAATTTTGCTGTGCTGGAATAGAATACCTATTCTCTGATAGTGATTGTCAGCCTACAGAAAAAGACAATTCCCTTGTCTCTGCTCTGGGCCCAAATTAAAGCAAAAAACCTCCAACTACTTGGAAACCTGCTTACCCAGCCCAAAGAAGAAAAAAAAATTCTTTTCAAACCTGTGCTCCTTGTAAAACAAAAAAAAATCAAAATCCTAAAAAAAAACCCTGCCACTTTTGTCTCCAGGCAAATGGGTAGAGCACACACCCCGTATTTACTTTTAGGAAGAAAAGAAGAAAAAAAAAAAAAAACCTCTGGGTTGGAAGACTGAATTTCCCTGCAGGAGTTAAGTACCCTGCCTCCAGGCAAAGAAAACCTGCAATTCACAAGATAATCCCCTTTTGTCTCTGCTTGGCCACAAAGCAGAGACAAACCAAGCTGCTTTCAGTTTCAAAGCTGCCTTCTGGACTTCCTAAAAATTCCTTTTTAAAATCTGTATTTCTAGTTCAAAAAATCTCAACTGGATCTCAAAATGATTTCAGGTTAATCCCACCACTGTGCCACCATGTCAAGGTTCCTCCCCCACTCTGAACTCTAGGGTACAGATGTGGGGACCTGCATGAAAAACCTCCTAAGCTTATCTTTACCAGCTTAGGTCAAAACTTCCCCAAGGTACAAAATTTTACCCCCGTTATCCTTGGAATGGCCGCTACCACCACCAAACTAATACTGGTTACTGGGGAAGAGCTGTTTGGACGCGTCCTTCCCCCCAAAATACTTCCCAAAACCTTGCACCCCACTTCCTGGACAAGGTTTGGTAAAAAGCCTCACCAATTTGCCTAGGTGACTACAGACCCAGACCCTTGGATCTTAAGAACAATGAACAATCCTCCCAACACTTGCACTCCCCCTTTCCTGGGAAATGTTGGATAAAAAGCCTCACCAATTTGCATAGGTGACCACAGACCCAAACCCTTGGATCTGAGAACAATGAAAAAGCATTCAGTGGTTTACAAGAAGACTTTTAATAAAAAATAGAAGTAAATAGAAATAAAGAAATTCCCCCTGTAAAATCAGGATGGTATATATCTTACAGGGTAATTAGATTCAAAAACATAGAGAACCCCTCTAGGCAAAACCTTAAGTTACAAAAAAAGATACACAGACAGAAATAGTTATTCTATTCAGCACAATTCTTTTCTCAGCCATTTAAAGAAATCATAATCTAACACATACCTAGCTAGATTACTTACTAAAAGTTCTAAGACTCCATTCCTGTTCTGTCCCCGGCCAAGACGACTACAGACAGACAGAGACCCTTTGTTTCTCTCCCTCCTCCCAGCTTTTGAAAGTATCTTGTCTCCTCATTGGTCATTTTGGTCAGGTGCCAGCGAGGTTACCTTTAGCTTCTTAACCCTTTACAGGTGAGAGGAGCTTTCCCCTGGCCAGGAGGGATTTCAAAGGGGTTTACCCTTCCCTTTATATTTATGACAGGGTCTTCTTACAGTGTCTTCACTTGGTGGAGCATGGTCCTCTTCTGGCTCCCTTGTCTAGTGTACGCAGGGGGTTTCAGATGACTCCAAGTAGCCAGCACCAGGGTGGAGTTCTGCCACTCTGGACGCTGGTCTCTGCAGGGCTGGAACAGTCTGACTCAGGCACTAGATCCCACAGCAGTCCAAAAACTCCATTTGTGGAGAGGGAAAGTTAATCAGAGACTCCCTGAACTGTTCTGCAGCTCTTTCAGCTTCAAAGCTCAAAACTGAAACTAGAACTAGTTTCTTTGTTTCTGAGTCAGGCTGTCCCTTCCAATGAAGGTTTGAGAAGCCCTGGCTCACCACAAGCCCAGCAAAGTGCTTGTCACAATACCCAATGCAAAAAGATTCCTATTAGCCTCAGAAATAGGCTTCTGTCCCATCCTCTACTCCAAGCATACTGGAAATGGTGTCAGAGGGCTGTGGTAGCCATTATTGGTGTAGTCCTTTGGGTAGGATCCCCCACACCAGAGGCTCAGCCCAGAGTTCCAGGACCTGGCAAACTCAAGGTGGCAGTTGTGTGTATATACATAAAATTAGGATATCAGGTCTTTCATTATGTGATCAATTAATGCAGAAGAATGATATATTGTTGGGCAAATTGGTTTTACAACTATGGTCAATCATATAGTTGACCATAGTTGTAAAACCAATTCACCCAACAGTGCATCACTTAGAGTTTAAAATATATTATACTGTAATAACAGCAGATTCAGATTATACATGTAAAATTATATATGTCAATTTCCCCAACAAGCTGTTTATCTTAATGCATACAATAAGAGAAAAATGAAGAGTGCCTGAAAGAACATTCAAATTTCCTCACCTTGATGTTTTTAAACCAGAAAATTAATATTCCATTACAAGCTTTTGCCTTTGTTTCTTTTAGGGAGGAAAAGCCAACAAAAGCATAGCTGTTCATAAACACGCCAAAGGAAGGATTAGCATAAAATCATTTTACAATCATTACAATCTGTAATAACTGAAAATACAGAATTTATCTTTCACTTGATGTTTTTAAAGGGAATAAGGGTTTCTGAACATGTCAAAGAAGGTTTATCCTAAAACATCCGCTGATGGATTATAAAAGTATTTGATGTCTTCACAAAAGAAAAACAAAATTATTGTTTAGGACTGCATAGAGATTTATGTAATGGAACAGGCTAGTGGTCTATGTATTGGTCTACTTGGTGCAAGACTAAGCAATGCTGGATGCACTAGGATAATACCTAAGTCCATTATAAACAATACTGTTCCAAGGGACATAGGTGTAGGAGTGAGCTTCCTCAAAGGATTGTGAAATGGCTGATAAGGTTCTGTTACTGCCTGTCATTGACGACTAGCTGTAGGCTGAAAAAGGAAGCCAAGCATATACATATACTCCTGTAAATGTACAGTATAACCACTGTCAAGACTCTAGATTGTGCCTTTTCAGGACCATACTCATACCAAAAAGGAAGTAGGAGAATATGGAGATCTCAGAGTAGTATGGGGCCCTGAAGATTTAGTGTGCTGACACATTGGGTTGTGACCATCTATTGGCACCTAATAACAATATTTCAGTTATTACTTAAATAACAGATAGTTTCTGAATTTCCTTTGGGTGAAGGAGATCATTTGGGATCCAAAAGCCTCAAGAAATGCCTCTGTCCAAAATCTTGCAAAGCTTTCATATTGGTGGTAGGATGTTTAAATGTTAGGATTTTTGTTGACAACATGGGAATAGTAATTTGTATTTGTTACCTAGACTAGTGGTTCTGAACTTTTTTGGGTTCAGGATCCATGTGTAAATGTTTATGGCTGGTCACGACCCTGTAAATAGTCTGGAGGGTGGAGGCCCTGGGGTGGTTTCAGTCAGGTTCTGTCCCCCACCCCACCCCAGGGTGGGGGATTGAGTCCTGCCCAGCACTCACCCCACAGTGGCATCTCCTGCAGCTCCTGTAATGTGGGATTGGCTAGGCTTGGCTCTCGTCTCTGGGTGTTTTAGTCTCTGGGGTGGCAGTGTTGCTCACAAACCTGACTGATGCTGGGACCCCAGAGGTTGCAGTGCCTGGAATAGGGAGGCAAGCCCAGCCAGCCCTGATGGACAGGAGCCACAGCAGTTGCCACATGATTCTATGAAACATTCTGGTGACCCAATTTTGGGTCCCAACCCTTGGATTGAGAAATCCTGACCTAGACAACGTCAGTTTGTATTTGCTGGTCATTTTTGCAATTTAATATAACTTTATTCTCACTTTTCTTTTTAAAGAAATTTTATTCACTTGAATTTTGGTGTTAAATTGAAATCTAGACATGAGTGTGAACAGACTTCTGACTCTCAACATCTCCACCCTGTGTTCAGTTCTGGATACAAGTTCAGATTTGCAAATCCGCAGTTTGCCACCACCTCTGTAGTGGGGCCACACTAAATCTCCACCTCAAAATGCCCCCCCCTCCCCACTGTTCCTCAGACATTCTTGTCAACTGCTGGAAATGGCCCACCTTGATTATCACTACAAAAGGTTCCCCCCGCCCCGCCCCCAGTCTCTTGCTGGTAATAGCTCACCTTAGGTGATCACTCATTACAGTGTGTATGGTAACACCCATTGTTTCATGTTCTCTATGTATATAAATCTCCCCATTGTATTTTCCACTGAATGCATCCCATGAAGTGAGCTGTAGCTCACGAAAGCTTATGCTCAAATACATTTGTTAGTCTCTAAGGTGTCACAAGTCCTCCTTTTCTTTTTGCTGAATTTCTAGGACATTCAATCTGGATTTGGTGACTCAGGCCTTTGCCACTGCTTATTTATACTGCACCATGCACATAGTTTTAAATTACTCACTACTAGCTATTAGTTATACCAGTGGAAGAAGAGGACATCTCTTTGTTCAGCCATAGCAGTTTTTATACATCTGAACATGGGGCAAATGCTTGAACTTCTCTATTGAAAAAAAGACCATTAATCAAAAATGTGCATCAGTTTGGCCTTTTGGCCCATATTTTTTTCCTAAACAAACTGCTTTTTTTGCTTTTATTTTATATTGGTCTCTTCCCCCCCTTACTTCTGTTTGTAGTGACTCATGTGTGATACTGTAATGAATATATGGAACACTTTGTGTTGTTATTAATAACAATATTATAAAATTACAATGAGTTGTGCCAGATATGCCGTGTAAGATGTCAGCGAAAATGTTATGTTTTGCCAAGTATGATCATCTCATTTATATGAGAGTATCACCTTTGTATTATGGGTTATAGATATGTATGATATCTGTTTCAAAACATCTGCTATTTCGGGATGACACCCACAGGCAGATTGGCATTCGTAGTGCCTAGCCTGTTTGATGGCCTATCAAGGGTCATTACCTGTACAATGAACCATTGAAAGGGGGTAGAGGATACACCTTATGACTCAGTAAGGCATGTAGGGGCATGCCAATGAATAGAGAACTCTAAGGCTTTTCCATACCATGTGCTGTGAAGCTTGAGTTTGGGACACAGGAAGTACAAGCCACATGTCAAAAGGGTATTAAAAGGCAGCTGCATCTTTTCCATTTGATCTTCATTTCTGTTTCTTATCTCTGGAGTAATTTTTCTACAAACAAAGCTCTGAACAAAGGATGAATGACCCATCCAAGCTTTGGATGTGTTCCAGAGGGACTTTTAAGCCAGCAAACTCACCAGTACTGCTAAAAGCCTAATATATGGACTTTGAAGTCTCTGTATGTATTCGATTGCTTTGCCATTTAACAACTCTTCTTGTTCTTTTCTTTTATAATAAGGCTTTAGTTGTAGACACTAAAGGATTGACTGGCAGGGTGGTATTCTGGGTCAGATCCAAACTAATATTGACCTGGTAATGTGGATGGCCCTGGGGTCAGAAGAACATTTTGTATAGTGAACAGAGTTTTTAAATAACTACTGGACCTATATGCTGATTGGGAGCCAGGGAACTGGAATGCAATAAAGGGTGTTGTGAGATTTCTTTTTTAGCTTCTTGATAACCATTGTGGGGGACTAGAAGCACAGTTTGTGACTGGTTGGGGAGTTTAACTTCAGTGTTAACCACCGGTTTTGGGAGAATCTGTTCTCCTTTTTGACCTTGGCATTTTATGTGAGGGTCTACCCTCGGCACACCAGGTCATATCATGTTAACTTTTTTCTCCAGGCAACTGGAACATGGCTGTGGTCCGTTTTACTTCTTCCCTTTTTTGCTAATGGGGTGGGGTACTCTAGAAGTAATTCTCAATAACACTGGACTGAATATGGATGTTCATCAGTTGTCTTACTCATACTTGCAGTTTGGCCCTGCAGAAAAGGGAAAGATGGTGAAAATGAATCACCACACACAAGGCACAGTAAGTCCAAGCCTATGTTGCTAGATTTTTACACCTAGTTTAAGTGTAGTGGCAATAGCAAAACAGGTGGGAAGAGCTAGTTGTTACAGATGCAAATGTACATTCAGGTTACTTATTGGGTCTATCTATATGACAAAAGGAGGTTATTTTGTTGTTGTTTTAACTGATTTAGCTAATATGATTTGAAACATCCCTCAATCTTGTTGTAAACGAGATTTTTTTAAAGATTCTGAACTGTGTCTACACTATGTTGTTAAGGGGTATTTAAATCACATGCACTAACTCACTTACTAAAAAGCCCCTCTTTTGGTGTTGTCAAGGTTCCTTCCCCACTCTGAATGCTAGGGTACAGATATGGGGACCTGCATGAAAAACCTCCTAAGCTTATCTTTACCAGCTTAGGTCAAAACTTCCCCAAGGTACAAAATATTCCACCCGTTGTCCTTGGATTGGCCGCTACCACCACCAAACAAATTCTGGTTACTGGGGAAGAGCTGTTTGGAAACGTCTTTCCCCCAAAATACTTCCCAAAACCTTGCACCCCACTTCCTGGACAAGGTTTGGTAAAAAGCCTCACCAATTTGCCTAGGTGACTACAGACCCAGACCCTTGGATCTGAGAACAATGAAAAAGCATTCAGTTTTTTACAAGAAGACTTTTAATAAAAAAATAGAAGTAAATAGAAATAAAGAAATCCCCCCTGTAAAATCAGGATGGTGGATACCTTACAGGGTAATTAGATTCAAAACACAGAGAACCCCTCTAGGCAAAACCTTAGGTTACAAAAAAGATACACAGACAAATAGTTATTCTATTCAGCACAGTTCTTTTCTCAGCCATTTAAAGAAATCATACTCTAACGCATACCTAGCTAGATTACTTACTAAAAGTTCTAAGACTCCATTCCTGGTCTATCCCTGGCAGAAACAGCATATTGACAGACAGAGACCCTTTGTTTCTCTCCCTCCTCCTAGCTTTTGAAAGTATCTTGTCTCCTCATTGGTCATTTTGGTCAGGTGCCAGCGAGGTTACCTTTAGCTTCTTAACCCTTTACAGGTGAGAGGAGTTTTTCCTCTGGCCAGGAGGGATTTCAAAGGGGTTTACCCTTCCCTTTATATTTATGACAGGTGTCTAGATATAGACTCACCAATGGTGAAGAGCAGGAGAGGGAACAGGTGAAGAGTAAGAGGGAACCCTGTTTCCAGGTAAAGGACAAAGAACTGGTCTAAAAATCTATATTTCTTTGCTGGGGGTTGAGTTGATGTACTTTATTGTTTCTTGTGTAGTGGTTTTATACTCCTTGCCAACCGTCATAGCATTATTAATTTTCCAAGGGGACAGCACCCTTCTGTGTTGAAGACAGTGAGGAGTCACCTTGGGTGAAGGCAGCAGGTGTCACGAAAAAGAACCCAGGACTCAACCCATGCAAGGAGAAGGGAGAAGCTATTCCAAATACCAAGCATCAGGGAGGAGCCATATCTCAGGGGAAAGGGAAGAGTTAAGTTCCCAGTGGAAGCCTTAACTTTGACTCATTTGATTTTTGTAATGTTTATGGAGGAGTGGTGTTGACCATTAATATTTAGAGGTTTAAATATTCAAAACATTTCCACTCTATCCTGTACTTTGGTGCAGGATGTGGATGGTGTATAGTAAATACAAAGTATGGGGCACATATTGAAAAAAAAAAGGATTAAAAGGAATTATTGAACAGTTGTCTCATTCCCTGAGCAATGTCCATCCTGTGAAATGAATGATATTGGACTCCTGTGGAGAACAGTGTTCGATCATAATATTGAAGGCTGTCATAGTGCATTCACACAAGGAACAGAGCTAAGGTTGCATGGGTAGCCGTAGTTCTGGCATTTTCTAACTTTTGACAGCTTGACGTTGTAGCCTTAATAGCTTTCTTTTAATGCGCTTTGTTTATGAAATCTATGTTGTCTGTCTCTCACTCTCTGGATTTTTTTTTACTACAATGTGCCCCATCATCATACATCAGAGAGAGAAGAATGTTTTATCTTATACTTAATTTGGATCTGTGCCTTAATCACAATGGAAAGGAAAAAAGTCTACACTTTAAAATACAAAGTGCTTTAACATTAGTCATGTAAATCACAATATCAAGAAAATGGTATTTTTTATTATTTGTATTAGTGTAGCACCTCATCCCATGAAGGAATTATTTAGCCTTGTATTTATCTTAGGGACTTATTTGTTCCTTATTACCATAATAGCTGAGCAGTTCACAGCTATTGATCTTCACAATATTCCTATCGGATATGGAAGTCATTTTATCCCCATTTTACAGATGGGGAACTGAGGTGCAGAAACAGTGAGTGGCCCAACATCACAAAGGAAGTCCCAGGCTAGTGTCCTAACCACCGGTCAATCCTTTCTCTCTACACCACTGGAATGTATGCTGATATTTTTCTTTAACTAAAACACCAATGACAGAATACAAGTGATAAATGGGCGACTTCCATTACAATCTCTTCTGTGTCTCGGTGCAGAGCTTTAACAGGAGCCTTTCCCTGTGACTGGGAAAGGCTCTAGGAGTGGGGAGGCAGTGGGACACGACATTGCTAAAAACAGTAGTGTAGACAGGGAGGCACTGCTTGGACGAGTTGAGAGCCCTGTATTAGACATACCTGGGTATGTCCCAAGAGGGTTCAGGAGTGTCTCTACTCATCTATGCAGTGTCTCACCATCCACACTGCTATTTATACCTGTGCTAGGGGTGTGTGAAGTGTTTGTACTCTACACACTTCTGAAAGAGTGTGCAGTGTAGACCTGCCCTTACTGAATATTGAGCTATGGCTTCAAGAATGCTTTAGTTAGAATACTTGGAAATATAACATATATTTAGTTAGTTATGATACAAAATGTTAAAAACTAGTCAAACAAATTCCACAAGTTTTCTGCTTCCATCTCCCAGGGACAAGCAAACATCAAGACAGACAGACCATGTAAGCCATTCATGTTTTAAGCAGAGGCCTAATTGTAAATAAGAATGTAGGTTGTATTATCAGAGCCATAGATCTAGGTTACAAAGTGGGCCTGTCCTATACTCCCTCTTTTCTTTTCAAAGAATAACCTGAGTTTAAACCCAGACAAAGAATTAAAGAAATATCTTTATTGAAATTGATTTTATAAACACACTAAAGTCTTCATTTTTTAAACCTGGAGAACATTTGTGCTGAGAAGTTTTACAGCAGGTACTGGTTATTTATTAATACCCAAAAAATCCACCTGCCTTGAAACAAAATTTGTTTGTCTGACCACCTATAAATATTCTTAGCTATCTAAGGATATACTAAAGAAAGGATTCAATAATTTTGGAAAATAATATACTTTGGTAGAAGTGGCTCTCTCTCTAGTGTGTAATCCAGTCAAAGGGTCCTGCAGCAGGAAGCTGCTGCTCTGCTGACTGGCAGCTCCCTGCTGCAGGAGCCTTTCCCTGCAGAGAAAAAGACTCCAGCAGTGAGAAAAGGCTCTGGCAGGGAGGAGGCAGCAGGGAAAGGCTCTAGGAGCTCCCTGCTGGAAGCGTAGCTACATTCTGCACTGTGGATGCCACCTGCTTTTTTGTTGAGGCATGCAGCTAAATTACCCTACATGCAGTGTGTCTCGGACTTATTACTATTTAGTTTATTTTGCATTATGCTCAGTGCCATTTTATATCCTCCTTAAGCATCTTATTTAATCTATCTTGCATGGATTCAATATTCAGAATATACATAAAATATATATAAAATGCTTTATGCATCTTTTTTCTTACAAAAGGGTATCATAAAAAAGGATGACTTTTGTCAGAAATAGTATCTGCTGCATGTCCCTTTGTTTTTCACCAAAACAGCTGAATATGTACTGAGATGAGGGTCATGTGACCCTTTTTTCCTCATTGGCTATTTTTAGCTTTTGCCATTTGCAGAATGGTCAAAGATGGGATACAGTGGCCATCTAAAGTGAAATAATACGAGGTGCAGGAATATCTCAGGAACCACCATCTTCACAATATTATACTAGTCATTTATTTATATATCATTTCTTTTTACAGCTTGATTTCTGTTTGGAAAGAATATTTGGAAATGCTTCCTGAATTCAGTAATTGCTTTTAGATTTGCTGTATTTCTAAGAGCTGCAGAACCATATTATGCTGTTGCCAAGTAATGCCAATACCCTGCTTATTTCTTTTTGGAGCTAAGGGGAGGAAGTTCAGAGAATTGATGGGAACCACTCCCCAAAACAGAATATAAAATTCCCTAGCAACAGGTCAGTAGGTCTGATTGAAGAGATTTCAGCAATTATTACTTCCTGCTCAGCTTCTCAGAAGCATTATTTTTAAACTATTACAACTTAATCATTTCAATACAAATTATTGATATATACGTAAACCCTTAACTGTGAGTGAGTAACTAACAACAACAAATGACAAACCCTTGGTAAATCTTTGGTTAATTTTCAGAATATCAAAGTTCACAACACATCCCTCATCTAACACATCCTAGGCCAAATCCTCCTTGTCATACTCAGGTGAGTAGTCTTACCGAAGCCCTGCTCACAGATGAGTACAGGATTCGGCTATTAATCCTATCATCCATAATGGGGCTGCTTTCAGTTTCTGAAATTTTTTCATCCAAACTGTATTCCAATAGGTAACTTGGTTTTAGACTAAATTATGCTTTTGTGGAAAAAAATTCTGCTTTCCACTGAAAATGCCTTCACACTGAAATATTTCCATTTGTAACTGGTGCCTCCTGGAGCTATAGTTCAGTTGCCTTAGGTCCCCGTTCTCTGCTCTGGGCCCAGCCCCTGGCCAAACTACATCTCCCAAGGTGCACTACCAGTAATGACTCATATTATGCACCACTTCCCTTCTACAAGAGGGAAGGCCATGGGACAGGCAGTCCAACCAAGGAGCCTGGCTTATACCGGAGAATGGGAGCAAGCAGGACCTGAACTACAACTCTCATGAGGTATCATGGCAACCTTTCCAAATTGAAACATTTCTGGATTTGGCCAAAATATTTTGAGATATGAATTTCTACCAAAACAGTTGAAATTTTACCTGGGAAAAAAATTAACATTTTGCAACCACCTGTAGTTGAAATATAACAAGAATATAGCACGAACATGAAAAACCTTCTGAGGCCAATTCTTCACATAAGAACATTCTGCAATGTTGGTCAACATGGCATATATTAAAACAGACAAACATTTCCATTTAAAAGGAAAACTGAAGAATATGTTCACAAAATGGCCAGGTTAATATTATAGGAGCAACCTTAACTTTTGGAACTTTTTGATCTTTGAGGCTGCTCTTTTAACTTTAGATTTTTGTGTTTAGTTAAGAGCTTCATATGTCAACTTTAGCACTGTTCTGATTGAAGGGTTCCTTGCATTTAAACCCCTTCCTTTCAGGGAATAGTGGAAAAAGGGAAAGGAAAGGGGTGGAGAAGCCTCAAGGAAACCCACACCTATTTTGCTTGGAGATCTTACTTAAAGCATTGTCAAATTCATCAGTGAAGTTCTTTGATCCAGATACATTTTAAATGCCCTCCACTGTAGGCCCTCCAGCTATGCAAATTCTAAGCCATCTTGCAATGCCACATCATTTCCTCACCTTTTAAATTCCTTAATATAGAATTATTCAGCTAGCAGAGATATCAAACCTCATCTGCCATGCCCACTGAATGGGAAATTCTTAGCAAATGGGTCATAAAATATATATTGGTCTCAATTCTGCCATGTGTCCAGCTATTCTAGAGGGCTAACACAGTGGGTGGGAAGATAGTTTGGGTATGGCCAAACCTTGATAGGTCTGGTCTCATACTCAACCCAGGATGACACCAGGAAGCTTTTATCTAGAATTTGAAAATCCTTTTAAGAAATAGACCCTTGTTACTATGTGTGTACAATCTAGAAGTTGTTTAGTCTGAGTTTACTTTTCTAGAGTATGTTTTTATATCAACCCAGTATAGTTCTCATGTGTACACAAAAACCTAATTTATATCTGTGCACTAATAGGAGGAATATAATAGTTATCAGTGCATCCAATCACTTGTCTACTTTTATAAGTGAGGTTTTTCATTAATGACCCCACACACACACACACACACACACACTTGTTCAAGTTAAAAGGAAACATCCCTCCTTATCCACAAAGGCAGTACATTTAAACCACAAATGGGGACTTGTAGTGACTAGTGCCCAAAACAAATGGTGGGGCTTCAGGTAGCACAGTATTTCTCCCCCAGCTCCTCCAACTATCACATGCAGGTTAATCATATTTTCAAAGTGAAAAACACTGCAGTCAGGGATGTCACACAGAAATCTTCAGTTGGTGGATAAGAGGATGGTGACCACCTCTCTCTTGTTCTGAAATCCCACCCTTCCCTTCCACATACTCACTTTGTCCCACGGCTGAGAGCCCCTTCTTTTCCTACCTAACCTCTCCACAGATCAGAGCCAATCCCCACTTCAGCTCTGAGCCCACTTCAGCAGGATACTCCTCCCTCCACCCAAATGTACATCACCTCTGACCCAGAAAATCCAGCCACAGGCTCAGAACCCTTCTTCTGCCTGACACGTCCTACTGGCTGCAGCAGCCCCATTCCCCTCCAGCTCAGAAAACATCTTGCCTTGAAGCTGGGTATGGTGAAGTTGGAGCAAAGGCAGCAGGGAGGAACTGTGGCATCAGGAAGTATAAACAGAAAACATCTGCTTTTGTGGGGCTGATCTGAGTGATGCTGTTCCTGCATAAATCACTATTGGAGTCAATTGTCATCATCTTCATTTGTTCCACTCCCCCCACCCCAAAGAGGAAAATACTGCCAATAATACAGTAATTACATTATAAATTATATAAAATCTCTTGAGAAATAGATTCTCAAATCTCAGAACTTTTTGAAATCGGACTAACTTTCACTGACTGCTCTGAGTCCCTTTGGAGACTGTCAAGACAAATGTATAACCATAAAATTCTGGTTAAGAAGTACAAGGTGAATCTTGGTCCCATTCAATGGCATTGAAAACTTCCATTGCCTTTCATGGCACCAGAATTTTCCCCATAAAATCTTATTCTGAACTTAGTCTCCTAAATTTTAAAGGCAGTTTAGCTACTCCATTTGCATTTTATAGAGTAAACAAAGTCCTAGAAACAAACAAACAATCTCTAATTTAATTCTACCAGAATGAGAGCAGATTAAGCTCAGTAACTGTTAGTGTGGAGTATAAGAGTATGGACTAAATCTGAACTTTCCTTAACAATTCAAAATATGTTTTATTTGCCACAGAAACCCCAGTGGTTATATACAGATAGCTAGTTTAATGGTCATGCTTTTTTTTATATACCAGTTATATTAAAAAGATAAATAGTTTTTATGTCATGTTTTTAAAAATGGATGAACATTTTTAGTCATTTTCTGCTGAGACAAGCACAAGTATGTGTACTTAGCCATTTATAAAGCAAAGGTGAGGTGTTTAATGCAAAGGTATTTTACCCAGGTTGTTAGAACATCTGATCTAGAATTTATTATATTTATGAGAGGTGTTTGGACCAGAAAAATTATGAGAGATGTACTCTTGAAATTTCTGGGTTGGATAGAAATACAGTACTGGAAACCCTGATCTCTTGAGATGTACAGCTCTATTTCCATACCAAATTGGTTCGGATAAGCCTCCAAACTTCGGTAGCAGTAACTCTTTGGAACTACTGTTCTCTTTCTGAAATTTTCTTATGACTTGTTCCCTGTTAGATATAGTAAATCAGAAATATCTTTCTTAGCAACAGTTTTCAAGTAGAAAACTGGCTAGTTGAGAGGTAGTCAGTACTTAGGAGTTATGAAGCCTTCACAGCAAGCCCCTTATATCAACACAGCATTGGGAGAAAAGCCTAGTTTTTCACAGCTCCTTCTCCTGACCCTTTTTGTTTTCAAATAATAGTGACCCAAACTGTGTGAATGAACAACTTCCTAAAATACTGTACCAATGTCAAGGAACATAAGGAAAATAGAAAGATGAGAAGTATAAATATGAAGAGAGAAAAGGAAGTAAAGGATGTGGAAAGTGGGAAGAGAGGGAAATGGGGGAGAGAGTACAAAATGTAGGATGAAAAAAAAACATTGTGTAGCCAATGTGATTAACTTTATCCTCCTCCTCTGAAAAAAAAAATCAAATTTAGTTGTATATGAAAATATTTTTAGTGATTTGTATCTGAAGGAAAAGAAGAGAAACTGCTTGCTAGAGAGAGGAGTTTCAGGTTCCAAAGACAGACAGTGCGAAAGATGCCAGTTCACGGTGTGGGCATCTGATCCATGCAAAATCATCATGTTGCATGTGATCCAATCCAATTCACATTGAAGTTAACTATACTCTTCCCACTGACATCAGAGGGAGCTGGATCAGATCCAGGGTGCAAAGGAAGCAAGGGAAGAGGAATATAAAGAGGGCTTGAAAAAGTTTTGGCAAATAAAAAGGGTAAATGTTGTATCTTTTGCTATGTACACAAACAAGCATAGCATGAAGGAACCATACTGGCATTTCATGGTCCAAATAATGGTCTTTACTGAACATAAACATGCAAGCTCTAGCTACATGTTTACATTGCTGCTGTGGTAAGGTTCTGACAACATATAAAAGATAGAACATGGTTGGTGTTAAATTCTATACATAGAATATCAGGGTTGGAAGGAACCTCAGAAGGTCATCTAGTCCAACCCCCTGCTCAAAGCAGGGCCAATCCCCAATTTTTGCCCCACATCCTTAAATGGCCCCCTCAAGGATTGAGCTCATAACCCTGGGTTTAGCAGGCCAATGCTCAAACCACTGATCTATTCCTCCTTCCCTGATGATATAGGCTTTATAGGATCACACTACAATGTTAAATATGTAACTAGTTTATGGTATTCATGTGTACTTTTGCTCTCTCAGATAAAGGGGGTGTTACAACTAGAGCTGTAGAAACAGACTTTTCACTTGCTGGCAGTTAAAAAAAAATAGTTTTAGGTCAACCCAAAATCAAAATTGGCAGTTGAAAAGTAAGAAAAAATATGTTTGGGTTGAATAAAATGTTCTAATTTGGAAATGAAGGGCAAGAGTCACATGGGAACTTAGGTGTCACTGGCATTCACAAAACTGAGGAGGAAATGGTCCCCCTATAGCCTGATGGTCAGGGCACTCACTTGAGAAGTGGAAGACCCATGTTTGTATTTCTGCTGCGGAGCAGAAACTTATACCCAGCTTTCCCTCTACCTGTGAGTGCCCTACACACCAGACTATAGGGTATTTAGGTGTAGGTCTCAATCTCTCTTGGTTAACTTGTTCAAGCTGCATAAAATAAATATTAATTGGAGCAGGGACTGGAACCTAGGTATTCCTCCTTCCCTGGTGAGTGCAGTAACCACCAGGTTATAGAATCATTTTCATTCTTTCTAATTCAATAAATATTTAAGTTTTTTTATTAAAAAGTTTAACAGCTTCAACAGGAGAGACTTACTCCAGAATCCACTGGTTATTAGGGCACTGGCATGAGAGTGGGGAAAACCTCAGTGTAGTTCCTGATGACTTATTCCAAGAAATCTTGGAATCATGTCTACTGTGTAAGACTTTATTTGCTTGTTACCATGCAGTCTCTGTGCACAGTAAAGTATGCTTTAACTTGGATACATGCAAAGGCATGTGTACACATAGGGACTGAATATCAGACCCTTCATACCCATCCCACAGTGAGTTTAAGCAGTGTTTTTGGTTGCCTTTGACACAAGCAAATTTCTCCTTCTGGGTCTAAGTCACCTCATCTGTACCATGTAAATACATTTACCTTAATTTCACATAAATGTTTCTTCTCAACACTCATATTACAAAGTATGTGAATTGCTCAGCCACTATGGTGCTGAACATCACAGAACAGCATATAAATAAAACATTATGTCCTCCAACCAGTCTTACAAAGTATTATTTTGAAGTGTGAATCTTCCCATCTTTTTAAGTGACCTGCAAAGGTTTTCTTGAAAATGAAAAGCTTGTTTTAAAGATCCCCAAAGCTTGTTTTCAAGGTCCCCAAAGTGGGCATGAGTAAATAGCTGTTGCTTAAAAATATAATGAACACTATTTTAACGTGTGAGACAGTCATTAACTGCAAGCTTCCTATTTTCTTTTGCCAGATACACAAGTTGAAGAAGCCATTCTATTCTAAGGCTCCATTTTTCTCCCTTAGTTTTCTCACAAACAAACCTTTTTGGCTGAAATTACTCACTTCTTTTTTTGGCTATACATGTGCGGCTCCCAATGATTGGAGGTTTTTTGTGAGCTATTAGGAGCCATTCAAAGAAAGAATTTAGACCCTGATTTAACAAGGTTCTTAATCACATGCTTAAATGTAGGCATGTAAAATAGTCTCATTGACTTCAGTGGGACTACTCCCATGATTAAAGTTAGGCACATGCTTAAGATGACTTGGCCTTGATTTCCAGAGACAAAAAAAATGTAAAATTATTTTTATTAATATAAATGTGGGGGTCTAAATTAGCTATTATCACCCTAGAAAGAGATCTTTGAGTCATTGTGACTAGTTCTCTGAAGACATCCACTCAACATGCAGCTGCAAACAAAAAGGCCAACAGAATGATAGGAACCATTAGGAAAGGTATAGTTAATAAGAAAGTAAATATTATAATGCCACTATATAAATCCATGGTATGCCCACACCTTGAATACTGCATGCAGTGCTGGTCACCCCATCTCAAAAAAAGATATTAGATTTGGAAAAGGTACAGAGAAGGGCAACAAAATTAGGGGTGTGTAACAGTTTCCATATGAGGGGAGATTAAAAAGATTGGGACTGTTCCACTTGGAAAAGAGACAACCAATGGCGGGAGTGGACTATAATAGAGGTCTATAAAATCATGAATGGTGTGGAGAAAGTGAATGAGGAAGTATTATGTACCGCTTCACGTAACACAAGAACCAGGGGTCATCCAATGAAATTAACAGGCAGAGTGTTTAAAACAAACAAAAGGTAGTACCTCTTCACACCATGCATAGTCAACCTGCAAAACTCATTGTGAAGGCCAAAAGTATGAATGGTTTAAAAAAGAATGAGATAGGCCCATCAATGGCTATTAGCCAGGATGGTTAGGGATGCAACCCCATGCTCTGGGTGTCCCTAAGCCTCTGACTACTAAATGCTGGGACTGGATGACAGGATGGATCATTCAGTGTTTGCCTGTTCTGTTCATTTCCTCTGAAGCACCTGGCATTGGCCATTGTCAGAAGACAGGATACTGGGCTATATGGACCATTGGTCTGACCTAGTGTGGATGTTCTTAAAGTATTATATCTGATAGAAATCTGTTATAATGAAGTTTTCTTAAACACAGAAAACTTTAAAGCACCAACATCAGTCCCGTCCTACAATCTCTATACAGGAGGAAGTTACTACAGACTTCAGTGGGCATTTTGCATGAGAAAAAACTGCAGGACCAGATCATGTAAACAGATTGTCATATGGCAGCAAAGTATTTAATTAAGTATATGCTTAATTTTCAGATAGTCTCACTGAGTTCAATGGGACTACTTATACTCTTACAAGCTAAGCATATACTTTTGCTGGATAAGGGACTATAACCAGAACACAGCTGACATCCTATAATGCACTGGTACCATTTAGAGCTTTCATTCTATTTCACTATAAGTGGAGTTTGACAGTTAGAGTTCGTTTTAAGCACTTTCCATTGTAATTGGAAGACATTGCAAAAGAATTAAAATAGTTTTACCTTTGATTGTTACAAAACCACTAACTATGGCCCCAATCCTGCAGTCTTTACTCAGGTAAAACACAATGGGAATTTTGCCCAAGTATGAATTGCAACTCCTGCAATTTCCTGCGTTGCAATCCACACTAAGAAGCATTTATATTCTTTGAAAGGCCATCCTCCTTACCCTCAATTATGGAGCCATCTAGTATTCACAATGAGGAAACTCTAAGCTAGTATTCTCAGCTATTACTTTACTGCTAGGTACTGTACTCCTGCTGAAGAGATTCCATTTCTCTGTAAAACCCCTTTGACCTTTATTACTGCTTCAGGGAGCATCCAGACAAGATGGAAAGAAAAAGGTCAATAAAGTAGACTGTTATATATTTTTATTGCTTTCTGAAGCAACAGGGGAAATAATAGCCACGAAGTTTAAAGATGGATTTTGAATGAAAGGCTTACAGGCAAATAGATATGATAATTACATCACAGAATAGTAGAGGGCATGCTGCTTGTTTTCAGTGACTATGCTCCAGGAGAAGGAGCTCTGAATTTTATATTTAAATCAGTTTCCAAATTACACTGTGTTATCATTACTCTATGCAAAGAAACAGTTTGCGAATAATTAAAGCAGTGATTGTTTACAACTAAGTAGATGAAGCATTAAAACAATTCTCCTATGCTGTACATTTGCAGACAAAATATTAACATGTAAATATCAGGTGTCTACATATTGTATAGGATTTCATTACTACTTAGGTAAAGACTACTCTTTTTTAAATAGTAATAAAGTAACTTTAGGCATTTTCTTATGGAGTCTTAATTTTTGAGCAATTTTATCCTGGCAAAATATACTTTTTGTATATGGGTGGAATAGCTGATTTCCAGTCCTCTCTGACTAGAGGAATACTGCTACTGTCAGACACTATGGGCCACATTCTGACACTCATACTGTATATGAGTAGCACCTGAACATGAAGTCAGTGGGATAAAGATATGAGAATTTGGCCCCAGATTTGAATGATTCTTGTGCAGATCTACAAATCCATTTTTTCTTATCTCCCCACAAAGAGAGAGAAACAAACTAATTTGAAAAATAAATAAATAGAAAAAGACCTATTACTTTAGGTCTTGATCCTGCAAATTACTCAGTTACTCCCTACAGGTGGAACCTGAGCTTCCATGGAATAACTTGTAGATTCCAAGACATAGTCAACAAATTATTGTCTGTACAAATAGCCTGTGAAGATATGAATTTGAGATTTTATGGAGTTCTTCTGTAAAATTTACAATTCATAAGTGTTTGTATCAGAGAAACTCACCACAGTTCATACATACAATTTTTTAATAAGGGTAATCATTCTCAGCCTATACCCTCTCCTGCACTGATTTTTTGTGGCCACAGTCCAGCTCCCACTGAAGTAAATGGAAAAATTCACATTGACTTTAATGGTGCAGAATCATCCCCAAAAAGAATATCCTGCACTGGATATTCTGGATTCCTGAAAATTAAAACATATAACAAATTGCTAGTGCTGCAAGTCAGTCCAAAATGGCTCTCATCTTTTCAGCCCTTAACTGCTATTTTTAAATAGGATTACAAATTGTATTATAGCAATGCTTTTACTACATTACAGTTTGGCTTGTGTCAGCATCCCATTATACATTTCCACTTCAAGAGTAATAGCTAATCTGTAGAAATTCAGTCTTGACAGAGTTTTGGAACCAAAAGTTTCAGACCAAGCAACATTTTTGATCTTTGAAATAAATATCTATCCAATTATTATAATGTTATGTGGAAAAAACCATAAAAATAGATGTTTACTAGATTTACTCATTTGAATCATAAGTAAAATGCTATTTAAAAAAAAACAAATTTGATAAGCTTATTTAATGTAGTATTTTTATATTACGATGGCCAAGTTCTTAATGTTTGGAAGTTGGCGAGAGCTCATGTACAGTAATTTTTTCATGGTTTTATCTAATATGTGTATCCATTTTGATTTGAGAGTCTGTACAGTTTGATAAACTGCAATGGCTCTTTTGGAATTGTTACAAACTGAGTTAACAATATTCACTAAAGCTTTTTGTTTATGACAGTGCAGTATTCACCATAAGATTCAAAATGCTAAGTATGTATTTCTGTGATGGGGTTCACTCACCATTGCGGTGCCTCCTTCTGGCTGTCCCAGAGATTAGCTCTGCTAGCCAGTGTGCCCCTTTTCTGGTGGTGTCTCGCTGCCATCACTTCTGTTCCAGGCCTACTCACTCCCAGGACCGCAGCATCCTCTTCATGTCACAGCCTTCCAGCCATGTCATGCTCTGTTCTCCCCACTTCTGGGGGGAACTGCAGTTTGCTGTCCAGCCACTTCCATCAGTGGCAACTGCAGCCAATTGTCTGGCCACTTCCTCAGTGGAGGGGAAAGACCAGGGACCCTGTGTAGATGGCTGCCACTTGCTGCTTCCCCTCCAATTCCTCAATTCATTTCCCTGGTTCACTTCCCCATGGCCCCAGCACCCTCTTCACCTTGCCTCAGGGCCTCAACCTGCAAATCCCTGCAGCCAACCGGAGCCATCTTTAGCTCCCCCAAGTCAGTGCTAGCAGCACTCCTCTGTCCAGAGTGCTGGCACTCCTTCCTCCTGCTAGGAGCCCAATTTACCTCCTGGAGCTCCAGACAGCTACTGAAACTACTCTGCCTTGCAGCTCTTCTTATATGGCCTGTCTGGCCCTGATTGGCTGCTCCTAGTAGCCCCTCTCTAATTGGCTGCCTGCTGTACAGCCTCCCTAGGGTTCTATTAACACCTTATGGGCCAACGTGGGGCAGATGGCCCATCACAATTTCCTTCTCAGGCTATTTAGGTCTATGTGGGTTTTTTTTGTTTTGAGTTTTTTTGGGTGGCGGGGAGGTAGGTTCTGGTTTTAAAAGATGTTAAAAATTACCACCTACATTTAAACATTTATGCTGTGATAAAAGCTGGCAAGACTAACCGCATAACTTATACTTTACTTATCCTTTAATTACCTTTTCCATTCAATTTACATCAATAAATAACCTGAATAAACAAGATGGGCTTTATACCAAGTCTAGAAGATCAAGGAAATAACTCTGGTGAACGAAAGAATGCAAATTTCAGGGGCAAGGATCATCCACCAAGAACAACTTGTGTCTCCCTCTTTGGCTTCCCTTCTGCTCCTGCTGCTTCCAACCTTCCTCTAAATATTTTTTCCCTCCTTTAGATAGAGTCTATTACATTTTTCTCCTTTTGCCCTCATGGAGTTATCTACTTACCATCCCTGTGAGTCTTCCCCTTTCACCTTCCTCACTGACTTCAACACTTGATTCTCCTTATTGTCCCTCTCGCCTTCTGCAATTCCCATGTTGTTGTCTGATCCCAAGTCCTCACCCATACCCTCTCAAGTCTGACCTTCAACCTTGTATTAACTCTCCAACTCACTGAAATACCATTCCATTGTCTCAACCTCTGCCCTCAGCCCATGAAATGCATCTGTAGAAAGTTATTGGCCTTGGAGAATTCCTTTTTACCAGTCCATTCCCTGCTCCTTCCCTTTTACATTGTTAATGATATCATCTACTCACATGATTTCAAATATCTCTTTGCCAAAACAACTTGGGTGCCAGACACTTTGAAGATCTGCTGTGAGAACTATGTGAATGCATAAACAAGAGAATACTTCAGTCTTTGGGGGGGTGGGATGTGGGAGGGGAGATGTTTTGTTGTAACATTTCTACATAGCACTATAGGTGTGTATTTTATGTAGTTTCTTACTCTGCCTCAGGAAGATGGAAAATAAGAATCAAAGTCAATTTTTGAAAAAAAAAAACTGCAGAAACCGAGTTAAATACTGAGATTTGTCTAGGTATTTTTTTCAGTTCAACTTTTTAAACAAAATTTAGAAGAATGGGACTAGATGTGATCTCACTTGCACGTACAAGGACTGAAAGTGTAACAGAAGTTGGCCCTTTATTTTACTATAAATCTAATTTTAAGGGCCATATACTATGAAATATCATGCAAAACTCCTAGTGATAGCAGGATGTGTCTTCAATGATCAATAAACTTCATTTTTTCTGATTATAGGTTCTATTAGTGAGTTTATGAATACTTGTGTACAATGTCATAAAATCACCATGAAAACATTCAGTCAAACTGTGTGCTGATTGTGACACAACAGAGAGTATATAAATCAGAACAGAATTTGCCCATAATCCTCAATAAATGTTTATAATAATATAACTTTCCCAGGTTTAATTAAGCAAGTCCAGGGAATAGAAATTGGAATTATGGGGCTCACTGCATAAGGACAAATTTAAGGAGTTTCCCTCCATTTTCAAGCTTTTCTGGTTTACTACCATGGGAAGATGGGTTTATTTGGAACAAGGGAAAAAGCAGAATTTTTTTAAAATTCTATAATTAAGCCATACAGTATAGCACTGGACAATTTGGAACCTAGCTTTGTCTTTGGATAGGAAAATAAAAAGAGATCACTAATTTGCCCCACTCTGTACTCTTCCATTTCCACCCTGTCTCTTTCAATCTTTGCATTAGTTCCATGGAATTTTCCTTGCAGTATTTTAATTGAGGGGCAAAAACTGAGTAAAAAGAGTCATTTAAATAACAATGGACACTCACTGTCTCTCAGATATATGCAAACAGTACATATGCATATATGTAGCAACATAGAACTATAGAAAGGCAGGTCTCGAAGTTATCTCAGGAGATCATCTAGTCCAACTCTCTGTGCTGAGGCAGGACCAAGTAAACCTAGAGCATCCCTGACAGGTGTTTGTCTAACCAGTTCTTACATATCTCCAATGACAGAGATTCAACAACCTCCATTGGTAAGCTAGTCTAGTGCTTAATTCTCCTTTCGTTAGAAAGATTTTTTCCTAACGTTAACCTAGGTCTCCTTTGCTGCAGATTAAGCCCATTACTTCTTGTCTGACCTTCAGTGAACATGAAGAACCATTGATCACAGTCCTTTTTATAACAGGCCTTAATATATTGGAAGACTGTTACCAGGTCCCCAGTCAGACTTCTTTTCTCAACACTACAAGTTGAGGGATTTTTTAACCTTTCTCGTAAATCAGGTTTTCTAAATCTTTTATTATTTGTGTTGCTGTCCTCTGGAATCTTTCCCATTTGTCCACATCTCTCCAAAAGTTTGGCACCCAGAACTGAAAACTACATGTGAATGCCAAGTACAGTGGGACAGTTACTTCCAATGTCTACATACAACATGCGTTTATGCACTCCAGAATTATATTAGCCTTTTTCACGACTGTATCACATTGGTGACTCATATTTGTTTGTGATCCACTATAACGCAACATTCTTTTCAGCAGTACTACCTCCTACCTGTTTATTCCTCATTTAGTAATTGTGCATGGGATTTGTCCTTCCTAAGTTAAATACTTTGTACTTCTCTTTATTGAATTTCATCTTCTTGATTTGAGACCAAGTCTCCAATTTATCAAGCTTGGTTTGAATTGGAACCCTGTCCTCCAATGTGCTCGCAACCCCTCCCAGCTTGGGGTTATCTGCAAATTATTACGCATACTCCCCAATCCTTTTTCCCACGTCATTAATGAAAATGTTGAATGGCATTAGACCCAGGACAGTCTCTTGCAGCCTAGATACCTCCTCAGAGCTTGACAGTTAACCACTGACAAGTACAAACCACTGATGATAACGAACATGATATAAATCATAATGACGCAGTCTGGGCGCAGAAGAGACCCCCCAAAGTATCTCATGCCAAGGGTGTAGATTTCAAAACTACGTTGCACATAAAGCAGTACATTTTTTTAATGTTAGTACCCTGGAAGCTAGCACAAGGTTAGCAACTATATTTCCATGAAAAGTGCAATTGTGTGGCACGCACCAAAATCTGTGTTTAATTTATTTATACAAAACAGTTTTGATGCCATCAAACTTTAATTTAAAAAAAAAACACAACAAGTTTTTAGACTCTTACACTGGTGAAAACATGTTGTTTTGTGAACTAGAATTGTCAGACGCATTTTGTTCTTATTTTATGTAGGATGCTTTGATGTTGTGATCTGTCATGTCATGTCAACTTACCAAACCCTGGGTGATGCAGAGCAGCCCCAAGTGATGTGTCACACTATGAAACATGTTCCTTGGGAAACTAAAGGATGGGGACCAGGAGATGTTATTTACAGCATCACTGCCACTTCTTTTTTACTAGGTCTCAGTACACATTAGAAGATTCAGATTGCTTAAGCAAGTTGAAGATTTGTATTGACTTATTTCTAGAATTGTGTTTAATATAGTTTTTCCATAATTGGTGTTATTTTTTAAAAAAAGATTGAGATTAGATATTGTTCTTTTCTCTTTAGCAGGAGAGATTTAAACTCAGTTATAATATAGTATAATGGATATACTAGTATGGTATAGAAGATCAAATACTGCCATCCGTTACATCCCTGCAAGTCCAGTGATATTTTGGATTGCATCCATGTAACATTATTATTAAACATTTTTATGAAAATAGTGCTTACCAACCAGCCAAGAACAGGGCCCATTATGCTAGACATAGTGAAACACAGAGTAGCAGATAGTCTCTTCAGGGCACACACAGTAATCTGCATAGACAAGCTAAGCAAAGAGTAGGGGAAAGGGATACAACATAAAAGCAGAGGGAAAGAGTGGTGGTGGCAAATGCTGTTAATTTCACAATTTTGCTTTTAAAGTTTCTTTGGATGGAGGGAGACAAAGGTAGGGAGAGAAGACACTGAAGGGAGGAGGAAGGTGGTCAGGGAAAGGAAGAAGAAGAAAGGTGTGAGTGGCACGTGTGGAGTGAGATTGAGGTAAAGAGACTGCGAGCAGAGGTTGGGACGAGTTTGGAGCATGCAGTCAATCAGCACAGATGAGAGATGGCCGTCAAAAAAATAAAAGAGAGGAGAATATAAATGAAAGCCCTCAGTATTATTGAGTTTGAGAGTGATGATCTCATATATTTGCTAATTTGAGCGTATATTATCTCACTGTTTGCTGTCCCAAAAGTAAGTTGTTCCATGTGTACTCTATATGTCACTTCATTAATACATTTCAGAATCCATTTCAATATATGCTTAGGTTTTTTTCTTCTAGAAGTCCTAACAGACAGATTTGGGATATCTGAGAGATTCTTCTTTACAGATTTTTTCATGTTGATACAGGTATCAGCTGAATAAGACATACCTCTAATAGCCCAACTAGCCTGGGGTGTAGGGACTGTTTCTCTGTTATTTATCTGAGGAAAATCAGGCTTCAGTCTGGCCTGTTTCCAAGTCAAATGAGTGAAAAGAGACCCATGTTTTAAGCAAAGATGTCTTTCACATTCAGAATGCACAGACATTTTCACGTTTAAAAGATTTCAGTTCAAAAAGAGACATTTTGTTGATATTGAGAATAGGGGCATGTCATAAATATAAAGGGAAGGCTAACCACCTTTAAATCACTCCTGGCCAAAGGAAAAAACCCTTTCACCTGTAAAGGGTTAAGAAGGAAGCTAAAGATAACCTCGCTGGCACCTGACCAAAATGACCAATGAGGAGACAGGATACTTTCAAAACTGAAGGTGCGGGGGGAACAAAGGGTTCTCTCTGTCTGTGTCTTTTGCCGGGGCCAGAGCAGGAATGCAGGTCAGAACTCCTGTAAAGAGTTGATAAGCAATCTAGTTAGATATGCGTTAGATTCTGTTTTGTTTAAATGGCTGATGAAATAAGTTGTGCTGGATGGAATGTGATATTCCTGTTTTTGTGTCTTTTTGTAACTTAAGGTTTTGCCTAGAGGGATTCTCTATGTTTTGAATCTCTTTACCCTGTAATGTATTTACCATCCTGATTTTACAGAGGTGATTCTTTTCCTTTTTTTTCCAATTAAAATTCTTCTTTTAAGAACCTGATTGCATTTTCATTGTTCTTAAGATCCAAGGGTTTGGGTCTGTGTTCACCTATGCAAATTGGTGAGGATTTTTACCAAGCCTTCCCCAGGATAGGGGGTGTAGGGTTTGGGAGGATTTTTTGGGGGGAAAGACATTTCCAAGTGGGCTCTTTCCCTGTTATATATTTGTTAGCCGCTTGGTGGTGGCAGCAATAAAGTCCAGGGGCAAAAGGTAAAATAGTTTGTACCTTGGGGAAGTTTTAACCTAAGCTGGTAAAAATAAGCTTAGGGGGTTTTTCATGCAGGTCCCCAAATCTGTACCCTAGAGTTCAGAGTGGGGAAGGAACTTTGACAGGGCATGTTGCAATATTGTGTAAGAATAAACTGCAAAAACTGTCACTAGTAGTTCCATGGAATGAAAGTTGAGGTTTAAGTCATTAATCTTTGTGAAGTGATGAGAGATCTTAGGCAATACCATGTAAATACAAGATGTTATTATAAATTTAATATAGAAGAAAATATGAAGAAACCATAGTAATGGTAACAGGAATTTTCCAGCCATCTTCTGAAAATCCATCAGTTTCAACATTTTTGTTTCCAATCCCCACTCCCATCTTTGTAAAACAGTATAATTTATGGTATTTGGTTACCCATATCTTTATGTTAGAGTGTCATCATATGACTATCAATGTATAATTGTACAAAAGACTGTCTGTTATGGGGTTTAGGGTGCAATCCAGACTAGTGAGGGGTTGTGTCACCACTTGCCCTGTAACCCCACAGTGCTTTGCTACTGCAGCTCCCAGTCTGGGATGCTCCTAGCCCACCTACCAGCAGCACGCAGATCACACCCGGAGCGTGTGTGTGCTAGACAGCCTGGTTCAGCAGCTCTGACTCCAAAAGCACATCTACTGCTTCCACCAGCCTGGGTTACTACTTGCAGGGTGACTCCAACACACTCCCAGTCCTGAATTTTCTCAAAACCATGTGTTCTGCAATGTCCAGCCCTCTACTGGACAGTCCAGACAAATAGTAAGGTCCATTTTTTCTTCTAAAGGCACAAAAGCTTAACTGGGGTAAATATGCCCTCCCCTATAAACACTGCACTGAGTTAGTTTATAGTGAAAATGAAACAATTTATTTTCAATAGGACATAGGTTAAGTGATGCCAAATAAAAGGAATAATGATAGAAAGCATTACAGGCAATAATGCAGAAGAAAACACAGATCTAAAAGTCTAAAACTTAATCTATCAAGGTAAAAGCTTTGTACAAGTTGGTTACTCTCACCAATCTTCCTTCTGCCCAGATATGGCTGACTCTTCCTCAGTCAGGCACTTCCACAGAAATACAAGAGGCTGGTTTCCCTTGTCTTCCGAGGTGAAAGATCTTTGCCTAAGAAGGTTTCTCATCTTTATTCAGTTTCCAGAGGCTTTTACCCCTACTTGGTTGAAGGACCCATCTTTCTCAGCTTGCAAGACCTCTGGTCTCTTGTGTCATCTTGTGATGGATGCCAAAGATGGCTTCTGTCTTTGCTTATAATTTTCCAAAGTTCACTGACTTTGTATCAAAAGACAGGATGACCTCATTCTGTTTTTCCCTCCTGTGGTCTTTTCACCCCCGGAATGATTTTTATGTAAATGGGGCCTCCATTGTTTTTGGTCACACCTTGCTTAATCTCATTGGAGACAGGTAGATAGCTGCCTTCTCTCTGGTCAGGGAGGGAACATCTTCCTCCCTGTCCAGCCACATACTTTAAAGCGTAATATCATAAAGCATCCATATTTCCTCACATAGTGTTAATACATAATTTCACTGTGATATTAATCACCACTGTTTCATTAGCTTTCAGAAAACACCTCACTCTATACGCTTTTATAGTATAGTAATATTGTATACCATTTTGATGATTCGATTGCTTATCACTTGAGGTTCAGACCCCCGTCTTAATAGACCAGTAAATCTTTCAAATGGTAAAATAAAGTTTATTCACTCTGTGAGGAAGGAGACACGAAGTCTGGCAGTGAAGGTAGCACCATGCTGTTTCTTCCCCTCACTTGTTTGCTAAATAGTGTTGTGTACCTAACATGTAAAAATGGACCTTCATTGTCTTTGCCTGAAGATCAGGCTTGTTAGAGAATCAAATACAGATTTCTTTGTCTAAGGCAGACCTATTTACCAACTCCCCTTGGCAAGCCTGGTTTAAATACACTTTAATCCCAATTCCAGCATATATCCATAACTCTTACTATATACCACATACATACATCATGTAAGAATACTAATGAACAGTGAGTTATTAGTTTTCAAATGATACCTCAGAAGGCATATTTTGTATAAAGATTATTACAATACTGTGTAGGGTGTGAATACAGGAGTGCTTCGGGTCACATTGTCAATATCCATTATTATTATTCCTTTCAAGGCATTGATGAAATACTTGAAATGTAGGAAGCAAAATCTTATTTGGAAGTTTGGCTTGTAGTGTGGACAGAGAGGTTGACACGTATTTTGTACTCAAAATGGAAAATTCTTGTTAAATTGTGAAAAAAACACATCATATAATGGTCTAAAAAGAAAAGCAAGATGGAATAAATGTAACTATCAATCTCACAATAACATACAGTTATGATCTTTTTAGTAAGCCCTCCGCAATTTGTGGCTGTTTCCTTTCCTATAAAAAGGCTCATTACTGTTATTTTTTTCTTTTGAAAATAATCAGAGGTGCTACCCCTTACGTAGTAAATATACATATCTTGGAGGGTTGTACATTCTCATCATTTCAATTCTGCCCTAAAAAGGATATTATTGTCATTTATTCATTCCTCAGAATCTCTTTATTGCTAGAGTCATAATTTACATAATAAGTGTCTCCTGATCTGCTTACAATTTCACTGCATATCTTAAAGGGAAAATATGAAGAGGACATCTGGCATTTTAGAGATGTCAGTGACATTTAATTTCATCCTCTTAAAACTTTCATCTGGACCAATGACCAAAATAATCTGTTCATTCCAGTGGTAGCAGTAAGAAGCTCAAAGGATTTTTGATTAATAATAGACATCAGCTTATATGTTAAGTTTATAATTATCTTTCCATATTTACTGCCCCTCAGTCTGTTTGCATTTAAAATAAATACTGCTAATGGTTATATCAAAAAGTTAGAAAAAGAGGAGAGAGAGTACTTCTATCATTTACCTTGGCTCAAATGGAGGAATTATTAACATTAAGTTCACTACAGCAAGTGGGGAATTGCAGTTTAAAGAATCTCATTAGATTTATCCCGAATTCTAACATTCCTCTGATAAACATAATATAGATAATTCCCGTTCTTCCCTGTCATATGCCCTCTTTGAAACTATGAGTGTTAGCATTCAAGAGGTGGAATAATGCTGTGAGTGAACTTGCTGTATACATAATAAACTTTCCAATATTGGGCCTGATCCTGCACTCTCCCTTCTGCTCTGAATTCATGAAGGTTCAGGTTTAATGCTCATCTTCTAACCACAGTTTGTCATTGTGACTCAGGAGAAATGTGATATTGATCAAGCTATTAGCTACCGTTCAGTAAAATTTTCATATTCCACATTTGAGGAGAGAGTTTGTGTTTTACACAGTCCAGTTTTTGATTCACCTTTTTAAAAGCGTGGAACACTTTACTTTTAGGGCACCAGTTTAAATCCAAGTCAGATCATTTGTATGTTGGCCCTAATTAACAACCACCTGAGAGGCCAACCATTTAATAGGCATGCAGGCTGAATTAACCCCTCACCACTAAAACAATAGTATCTGGTCCCTACAAATCAGGGTGTTGGTACAATGGTGGAACTGTGAGGAAAACTTGTGTATGTCAGGTGTACTACACAGGAGGGCTGGTAAGAGACTGAACTTTGTTTTCAGGCCCTAGTGACCTGACATGGATCAGAATTACCCCCTTGACACATGGCAGAGGTCAGTAGCCATTGATTTCCCTAGCTGTTGTTGCGCCCATCTGGATTCTTCTAGCCACACCCTTATTTTCCCAGCATATAACACTCCACAGCTCCTTCATGCCACCCAGGTCTCTGAAAATGTATCTCCATTTCCCATTCAAAGGCCATTCAAATGACTAACACACTTTCTCCTTGACACCTTTACCTCCCTGTACCCTACACCTGAAATCAGAGAAAGAAATGAAGGAAGCCCCTCCCGTCCCCTCATTAGAGGCTTGCATGATGATATTTTAATGACTTAATCAATACTCTGAAGTACTTGCTGATATGTCCTTGCCATTGCCCTCTATCACATGAAAGCATACATATGTCGTGAGCCCCATGTTGCTAGCAATAGAGAGTCTCCTTTCGCTCAAGTTGTAGCAGCCTGTTCTTTTTGAACTGGGGGATCAGAATTTCATTGCTGTTGGTACCATGGTGTGTAACTCAGTTACAATCATGAACCCCTAAATGGCCACAGATTTACAATATATACAACATATTTACTATACAGTCTTTGATAGATATGAAAATATTGGAGCTTTTCCTTTAAAAACAAAGCTAACAATATTGCATGCTGAACAATCTACAAGCTAGAACACTGGCAAGGTAAAGGTTGGGCATCATAAATCAAGAGTAAAATGCCTATCTTCTCTGCTGCAATTGAAATCATACTTTCTGAATCCTGGGTGAAAGCTTTGTTCTATTGAGTACAATGGCAAAACTCCCATTGACTTCAGGGTGGCCAGGATTTCACTCTAGAGCTGGGAAAATAATTTATTTTTTTGGTTGGCTGGCAGTTCTGAAGTGCTGAAGAAAAAAGTTCAGTTCAACCCAAACCAAATCTGAAAATTTTGAAAAATGTCCATGAATTAAAAAGTCAAGAAATTTAGTTCAGAGTTGAAGAAGAATTTTTGTTTGACCTGATATGAATCATTTCATTTTGTTTCCATTTCATTATGTTTCAACATAAAAGCAAAGGCAATGAAGGGACATATTAGCAAAGTGGCCAGGGGAGGAGAAACCTCTCTTATAATCTTTACCCTGGTGGTTGGGGCACTCACATGGGACATGAGAGACCAGAGCTCAATTCCCCATTCCGCTTGATGCGGAGCAGAGATTCCAAGCTGGCTCTCGCATGCTGCAGGACAGTGCCCTAGCCATTGACCTATGGGATATTTGGGTGTGGGTCTCTCATTTTCCCCTGCTGAAACCACTCCACTTTGTATAAATAATAAAATAGTCATTGGAGAAGGACATGAACTTGGGGACTACCAGGCTATAGAATTAAGCTATGTCTACACTAGAGAGCTTACAGTGGCACAGCTGTACTGATGCAGCTGCGCCGCTGTAAGATCTCTTGTGTAGCCGCTCTATGCTGACAAGAGAGAGCACTCCCTTTGACACAATTAATCTACCTCCAACGAGCGGCAGTATCTATGTCACCGGGAGAAGCTCTCCCGTCAACATAGCACTGTGCACACCACCACTTATGCCAGTGTAATTTATGTCACTCGGGCACAGGTGTGTGGAATATTCACGCTCCTGCGTGACATAAGTTTTGCCAACATAAGTGGTAGTGTAGACATAGCCTTAGTTTCACTCATTCTATGTCTGGTCCAGTGGTTATTCATGTATTCTACAGGGGAACAGCTTCAATAGGCCCAGAATACCCATAGCCTACTGCTTAGCACCCTCTTCTGCAATAAGGGAGAGTTCAAATCCCTTCTACCCATCAAGCAGAGGAGAGAACTGAACTGTTGTCTCCCACATCCCAGGGCTGAAGATTATACGGTAGGTGCGCCTCCTCCACTCCACCAGGCTTTTCGTGAATGGGGCCTAAATCCTTTCCTCCCCTCTCCCCACCCCTTTTTTTGCTAAAACTATTTAGCGAATTTGTGTCAGATTCATTATTGGTGTTTAGTTGACTGACCCAGTATTTTTTGGCTCATGAACTATTTATCTGAATAGTTTTGTCTTTCTCTATTTCATTCCGTGTCTAGAATTTTTTTGTTTTTAAACAGTATTTTTGTCATGCAAAGAAAAACTAACAGTTACTTTGACCTGTATCAGAGTAAGTCTGGTCACACTTACAATATATTCATTCAGGATAGATGGTATGGTCCTTTCTACTTCCCTTAACTATTGACATTATATGATAAATACAATATTTTAGGTAATATATAAAATCTCACGCTGGCATTATTGACAATGTG
Organism: Lepidochelys olivacea; assembly: GCF_965140295.1. NCBI lineage: Eukaryota > Metazoa > Chordata > Testudines > Cheloniidae > Lepidochelys > Lepidochelys olivacea. Next base: position 48,803,383 of record NC_140421.1, on the reverse strand, counting down.
CTAAGTTATGTACTTGTTAGGCAGTTTTCCAGTTCTAAAGACCAGCATTTAACCAAGCCAGCATCAAGCATACTATAAGTTATCACTTTGAATGCAACTGTACATATTAATCAAGCAATTGCTAATCTCTACAAACCCTAAAAGCAATATTGGCAGATTCTTAAACAACTTATTTTCCAGCTTCTATGCCTGTACTTTCATTTACTTAAAGCACCATGTGTCACATAAAAGGTTAGTAAAATTAACTAATTAGTTAAATAAATCTCAAGAACACAAGTCTATTGAAATTTTATCATCTATTCCAAACTCAGTCATACAGGGAGACCAAAAGGGCTTATGTTTGGGAAGTATTGTTATAATTGAACAGTACTTTCAAGTGGTTGAAATGCTTAAAATTCAACCCATTTTCTTTTAAAAACAGACTGAACAATGCTCTCATTTTTGGTGTTAAAACGTATGTGATGCATTGTAAATAACAGGCCAGTTAACAAAATCTTCAAGTGATGGGTTCCCCTCCTCCTTACTTTCTATTCCGAACACTTAGTTTGACCTTTAAGATCATTTTTGTGCCTTAGTGAGTTTTGTGAACTATTCATTGTGCATGCCTTTGGACTACTTTTGTTAATTTGCTATTGATCTGGACCTGTGGGACATATGGCTCTTTGGACATTTGTTTAATTTCTATCGATATCTGTTCTAACTCTTCTATAATATCTAATTGGTTTAAGTCTCCAGCGGTATATTTGTTAATAGATCTTGTAATTTTAACTTGTAGTGGTTTTTTAGCACTTTAGGATAGCTTCACCCTTTTGTTTTCAGCTGAAAATTAGACTGTGATTGCTTCTATTTCCTCTTCACTTGGTAAATAGCCCAGTTCTTGTGATAAAGGGAGCAAGAGGAAGATGGACAGTTTGCAGGATAGCTACATAATAATAATACCACATAGTTTTTGCATAGTCTTTTCATCTCTAGATATCAGATCCCCTTACAAACAGATCATGATCTCATTTTAAAAATGGGAAAGCTGAGAGTGAGAGAAGGGAAGTGATTTGGACAAGGTCACCCAGTAGGCCAGTGGAAGAACTGGGACTAGAACCCACTTCTTTGGAGTCCTAATCTAATGCTCTGTCCACAAGGCCATACTGCAGAAAACGAGCTGTTCTCTGCCCACAAGTTATTAACTTTGATAACCTTCACTCCCCAGATTGTGTGGGAATTTCTCCAAGCAGAATAGATGCTAGATGAAGTTTCCTCCCCACACCTACAGGGGATTGTCTGGACTTGACTAACTGGTCTGTATTGACACCTAGCCCTCATGATTCAACAACGAGCACAATTCTGATTTATTGACTGCAAGACATGTCTTCAGGAGTTAGAGGTATAACACTATCAAAGGGATAACCTAATTGCTCCTTTATCATGCAATCACTAAAGTCTGATAGTGTAGCTATTCTATAACATTCATTGTCCATTTTTTCCTGACATCTTTATCCTTCATTGATCCATTTTTATGAACCATTTTTTAAAATATTGTTATATCACTCCTCGGATATTTCGTGTGACATTGTTGGCTTGACATTTCGACTTCTCACTTTAAGTAACTTCTAATATCACCTTTCTGATATACTCATACTAATCAGAGTCTTCTGGAAGTTTTGGGCTCCTACAGTCCTGGAATGGGTTTGATTCTTTTTTATTTTTACAAGTAAACACAGTTGCATAGCGACATTACAAGTAATAGTTCTTGTTATTTAATGCTTAGAAAGTTCCATTTTAGCTCTTTTTTTCTTTTGTGGGCTTAATATCTGTGTCATTTTGAGTGAATAAGGATTCCGATACCACATTTGTGTTCATGATATACAAATGTTGTTTGCTTCCTCCATTTCTACTAGTGTACAGTAGTGCTTCTCTTTCATAATCATGACTTTTTAAAAATACTCACATTCAAGAGGAATAAAACTGACATATTGGGTCCTTTGATTCAATTTCCCTGTCTCTAATTTGCTTAGGTGACTTTCAACTCACCTTAACTACTACAGATATCATCCTTAAATAAAAAAACAAACAAAAAAAACTCAATGCCTGATTATACCCTCTCTTATACGGATGTAAATCAGGAGTAAATCCACTGAAGTCAATAGAGTTCTCCTTGTGTAAAACCATTGTGAGATAAGAATCAGACCTCCAATAGTTATCTCAGTAATTGAATTTCTGCTGCATAGGAAATAATTGAGGTATCTCAGATACCACTTTGTGATAATTATTAGCAAGTGTTTTCTTTCTGATGACAACAAACTCAGACACTACCCAATCAAGAGTCAAGAATATACCACCTAGCTCCCACACCACCAGTGTTTGCTCTAGGGAATATCCCAGGCACTCCCAGCTGCTGGAATGGAACATAAAGACAAAGGCAGAGTATAAATCAGCCAGAACCCAAACTCTGAAAGGAAATCAACACTTTGCATTACAATAAGAACAAACTGGAAGTGACCCATGGAACAAGCACCACAAAATAGACAGGCAGCTGTATCCTGTTTTAGATGATTATACCAAGTAGTCTTCAAGGAAAATCCGGTGCAAAGTGATGCAATAATCCACTAACCATTAGACATGATGTCCACATCTCAGTCACTGATATTTTGAGCAGCCCAAAACACAAACATTAAGGGAACTAGAGTTGATACAGTGAGTGTGGATTCTACAAAGGCCAACATCTCTCTGACAGAAACAGTGGGATCTCTACAAACCTTGCAGACTCAGGTTGCAGCTCTGCAGGTGCAGGCCCAGAGAGCAAGCTCAAGCTTCAGCTCCAACCCCTGCTCTCTAGGAGCCCAAGCTCCCCATCTGACAGGTTCAATGGTGATAGCAAAAAATTTTGTGGGTTCCTAAATCAGTATTGTCTCCTATTTCTACTGTGTCCCCAGTCATACCCCACTGACCAAGCCCAAGTTGAATTGATTATCAGCTTACTTACTGAGCAGGCCCTGATTTGGGCATCTCTACTTCTGGAAGAACAAAGCCTGCTGCTGGGACAATTTGAGGACTTAGTTCTAGCTATGGCGATGATTTTTGATGACCCAAGTCATGAGTGTACAGATGAAGCCATGGGACAGGCCAGGAAAACTGGCCAGTTGCAAAATATGTGGCGGAGTACCAAAGCTTGGTAGTAGACACAAAGTGGAATGAGGTCACCCAGCATTATCATTTCTGGCTCAGCCTCAATTATGCCATTAAAGGTGAACTGGATGGGTGGAATCCCCATCCAGAGTGGATACCTTAGTCAACCTATGTATCAAGACTGACAACTGCTGACTGAATGCCACCAGGAAAAAAAAGATGGTCCTTTCAGCTCCTTATAGCTCTGCCATCTCCAGCCCCTGGTCACTGGTCTTTTCTCTGTTGCCTGAACCCATGCAAGTCAATCAGGTCTGGCCCCCATCTCTCTGACATGGAGAAGAATCTATGCTGGGTACGCCAAGCCCAACTCCTGATAGAGGGGTCTGGGCTGGGTTGGCACCTGTCCCGTCTCGCCTGCAGGCCACTCCAATGCTTGTCTACTGATACCCCAATAATATCTGTTCAGCATCCCTCCAACACACCTCCAACGCCCTTTCTGGCTCTGGCACCATGCGATGACTGACACCAACCTAGAGGTGCTGGTGGATTTGGATGCCTCAGGCAATTTCATGGATCTGAAGTTTGCCTGAGCACACAATATCCCCACCTAGTGCAAGGACTCCCCTTGAGTTAGTGGAGTGCATAGGTGGCAACTCCTTTAGTCAGGAACGGTCACCCACAGACCCCTTAGAGGTAACTACCCTTTGAGACTGCTGAAAAGTCTTTTAGTTTGAGCTAATCTATGCACTACATTTACCAGTTGTCCTTGGCATCCCCTCACTCATGACCCACACATGTGCTGGGGGTCAGGCATGGTACCCCATCTAGCTGACAGTTCTGTTTTCGAAGAGGTCTGACCCAGCACTGGCTACTGAGAACCAGCCAAGACCTCCACAGGATTCTAGACCTGGGAGCCAGGAGAGGACTCTACCCCATCCAGGGACAAAGATACCATAAGATGATTTTTTTCTCTGTTTGTTTTAAAAAGCCCAATGTTCACAGGACTGCAGCACTCCTCTCTGGCCTCTTCCTCAGCCTATCATCTGGATGGGAAGATGTCAGGGAGGAAGTTGGAGGCTGGAAAGAATCCTGAGTGTTGGGAGGTGTTTGGGAGGCATTTATTGATTTATTAATGCCTATTACTTATTTGTTAACCCTAAGTGTTTCCTTTCCCAGATTCAGTTTTCCTGGTGCCACTAACGTTCTCCTTTGTTGTTTTGGGGGGTGTCATTTCTTTGCTGGGGTTTGTGTTGATATACTTTATTGCTTCTTATGTACTGGGTTTTATACTACTTGCCAGCAGTGGTAGCATTATTCATTTTCCCAAGGGATGGCAGCCCTCATACAGTGAGGAGTCTTGGGCAAAGGCACCAGGCATCATAATAAAGAACCTAGACCCAACCTATGTGGGGAGAGGAAAGAAGCCACTTCTCGTACCAAGCACCAGTGAGGAAGCTTGAGCCACATACCTTAGGGGACAGGCTACAAGAATATTTGGCATTGGATGACTCTGCTCTTGCAGAACAATGAAGCCAGAGACTGTTTCCAAATGCTGCTCACACTCAGTGGACTTAAGCATGCGGGATCCATGGTTCAGACCCAAACACAGAAGCCTGGTGAGTGTCCTCCAGGGAGAGCTTGACCAGGTGCTGTGACACTTGGTTTCAGTAGCATACTGACTAAACACTATAGAAGAAAGGTTTCAGAGTAACAGCCGTGTTAGTCTGTATTCGCAAAAAGAAAAGGAGTACTTGTGGCACCTTAGAGACTAACCAATTTATTTGAGCATAAGCTTTCGTGAGCTACAGCTCACTTCATCGGATGCATACTGTGGAAACTGCAGAACTCTGCATCAAATGGAAAAGAACAATCATCCTCGAGGTGAGGCAGACATTATTCTAAGACTGGGCTAAGAGAACCAAGATATTTTCTCATTTATTCTAGTGTAAATCCAAAACAGCACCACTCAATTCTATATATTAAAATGTATTTTTAACCTCTCCAACATACAACTGCATGATTTCAGTCCATTAGTAAGGCCATGATAATGGTTTCTCTCAGAGACTACAGAAAGCGTTCTTTCTGTACTTATGGCAGCTGCATCTTTCCCTTGAGCATTTTTTAACAATTGGTGTCAATTTGCATTTTATCCAGTAGTGTTGTAAACAGTAAACGTGAGTAAGGTTCCATTAAAGCTTCAGACAGGAGCTTGTCAATTCTTATACTCTACTAATTCTTTAATGTCTGTTTCACATACACTTTCTTACTTCTGCCAGAAACCACTGTGGGGAAAAGACATGAAGTTCAAAGGAAGCAAATTAAAGCACATTTTATTAGTTTCATTGAATTCAGCCCTCTTTTAAATGAACCCTAATAGAAAGAAATCCATTTTGCTGATATCCGTCATGTACAGTCTAATTTGTTATGGTCATTGCTATTAGTCATTTCCCCATTTGTAGTGCAGAGTGCCAAATGCTGAAAAGTGCAGGGCTGGTATAACTTTCATATAGGCTTCCCACTTAATTAAACAGGAAACTTACACCCAGCTTTGTGGGCGTGCCGCACTTTCCAACCGGTCAGTATTGTAGCTTCCTGTAGGTAAGTATGTCAACAGCGGTTTCTCTTGATATTTGTGTCCATGTAAAATGTCCTTTTAATGCTGCAACTCCAGTCCAAATACATAAATGCCATTATGAGTCCAATGTATTCAACATGCTCCACCCCTCACTTTTCTAAGTCAATTTAGTGCTCATGAAAGGTGCCAGATTGACTGTGCTTGAGACCTGCATTTACTATTTATTCCCAAAATAGTTACAGCATGGGTAGCAGCACTGCAAACATATGCCAAAGTGTGTCAGCTCTCCCGTCCCTCTCCCTGGAGGGAGCTACTCTAAAGAAAAATTAGTTTAGTTGCCATGAATCATTAGACTTTCTCCTGACGCTGCCCCTACCCATGGAGAGCTCTGTTTAAGCTCGAAAGCTTGTCTCTCTCGCCACCAGAAGTTGGCCCAATAAAAGATATCACCTCACCCACCTTGTCTCCTGAATATCCTGGGACCAACATGACTACAACAATACTGCATACTCCAGAAATTGTCAGTTGTGACTGCAGACAGGGGTGAGATTACATATATCACATAGGCCAGACAGACAAAAAAATGGCCTCTCATTTCTAAGAGAGGTGGATTCCAATTGTCTACCTAAGGGTGGACGGCTGTGTATTCCATTACTAGTCCTGTGAACTATGTTGAATTCACCTGACAGCATTTTTTTTGTTAGATTTTTCTGAATTGTGTGAGAGTCAGAAGAAATGGAGCAACTGGGTCTCTTTTTAGATGGGTTTCTGACATGTAAAATGTTACTGGCCACAGCTTTGCCCAGGAGATTTGTGGTTACCCTACTGAATGAAGATTTCATAGCAGGCATCTTCCTATGAAAACACAGAAGGGAATGAAGACATTATGATTTGTAGTACAAATCTGTGATGTGGTACATAGCTGCCAAATTCTATGCATTTCTCACGGACATTTTCTGCAGCTATGAGTGAGCAAAACAAGCTTTTTCTGATTCAGCTTGCCTCAGCATCTAACAGAAATAATCATGCTAATAGCCCATAGTAAACCTTTTATCACAGGTTATATATCTTCTACATATGGGAAAAATGAAACACAGAGAGGGGACGAATTGCTTGTGATTGCAGTGAGTCTGTGACAACCATGAACAGAAGCCAGGTGGCCTGACTCCCAGTCCCAGGCATTTGCCACAAGATTCATAGACTAAGGCCAGAAGGGACCATCATGACCCTCTAGTGTGACTCCCTGCACGTCGCAGGCCACAGAACCTCATCCACTCACTCAAGTAATAGGCTCATAACCTCTAGCTGAGTTACTGAATTCCTCAAATCTTGGTTTAAAGACTTCATGTTACAGAGAATTCATCATTTACTCTAATTTGAACCAGCAAGTGACACATGTCCCACACTGCAGAGGAAGGCAAATAACTCCCAGAGTCTCTGACAATCTGACAAATTCCTTCCCAACCCCAAATATGGCAACAGTTAGATCCTGAACACACGGGCAAGACAAATCTGCCAGACACCTAGGAAAGCATTCTGTGTAGTAACTTGGAGCCCACCCCATCTAGTATCTCTTTTCCGGCTGTTGGAGATATTTTCCAATAGCAGTCATGGATGGGCCACATGCCATTGTTGGCAATCTCACAATACCATCCCCTCCATACACATATCAAGCTCAGGCTTGAAACAAGTTAGGTTTTTTTGCTCCCACTACTTCCCTTGGAAAGCTGTTCCAGAATTTCACTCCTCTGATGGTTAGAAGCCTTTGTCTAATTTCAAGCCTAAACTTATTGATGGCCAGTTTATATCCATTTGCTCTTGTGCCAGCATCGGCCCCTTAACTTAAATAACTCCTCTTCCTCCCTAATGTTTATCCCTCTGATGTATTTACAGAGCAAAATCATATCTCCCCTCAGTCTTTGTTTTGTTAGGCTAAACTCCTTAAACTCCTCTCTTAAGGTAGGTTCTCCAGTCCTCTGATCATCCTAGTAGCCCTTCTCTGCACCTGTTCTAGTTTGAATGAATCTTTCTGAAATATGGGAGAACAGAATTGCACACAGTATTCCAGATCAGGTCACACCAGCACCCTGAATAATGATAATAACACTTCCCTACCTCTACTGGAAATACCTCATCTGATGCATCCTACAATTGCATTAGCCTTTTTCATTGCTGCATCACATTGGTGGCTCACAGTCATCCGACAATTGACCAATACACTCAGATAGTTCTTCTCAGTTGCTTCTAACTGAAATGTCCCATGTCGTAGCAAAAATTCTTGTTGCTAGTCCCTAAGTGAAAGACCATGCACTATTAAATTTCATCCCATTTCTATTACTCCAGTTTTCAATGTCATCCAAATTTTCTTGCATAATATGCCAGTCCTCTTCTGTATTGGCACTATCTCCCACCTTTCCATCATCTGCAAATTGTACTGGCATACTTTCACCTTTTGTGCCAAGGTCATTCATGAAAATGTTAAATAAGATTGGTCCCAAGACTGATCCCTGAGGAACTCCATTAGTAACCTCCCTCCAGCCTGAAAGTCCACATTTCAGCGTGTCCTGTTGTAGTCTTCCCTTTAACCACTTTCTTACCCATCTTTTGATTCTCGCATTAATCCCCCATCTTCTCCAATTTAACTAATAATTTCCCATGTGGATCTGTATCAAATGCCTTACTGAACTCCAGATAGATTAGATCTGCTGAATTCCCTTTGTCTAGAAAATCGATTATCTTCTCAAAGAAAGATCAGTTTGGTCTAGCACAATCTACCTTTTATAAAACCATGTTGTATTTTATCCCAGTTATTGTTTACCTCCATGTCCTTAACTATTCGGTTTCAAAATTTGTTCTAAATTGCATACCATTGCAGTCAAACGAATGGGCTTGTACTTTCCCAGGTCACTTCCTCCCCCACTTTCTTAAATATAGGTATTACATTTGTAATTCTCCAGTCCTAGGGCCTGAAACCCCAAGTTTACAGATTCATTAAAATCCTTGCTATTGGGCTTACAATTTCATGTGCCAGTTCTTTTAATAGTCTTGGATGGAGATTATCAGGGCTTCTCAATTTGATTGCATGAAGCTGTTTGAGTTTGGCTTCCACCTTGAACGTGGTGATTTCTACTTCCATATCCTCATTCCCACTAGCCAAGTTGCCACTGTCCCCAAGCTCCTCATTACTCTTATTAAAAACTGAGACAAAGCATTTGTTTAGGTGTAGGGCCATACTTAGATGATTATCTCTAATCTCCACCCCATTCTCAGTGCTTAGCCGTTCCACTTCTTCCTTCCTTTTTATCTATATAGCAAAAAACCTTTCATTATTGGTTTGTATTTACTTTGCAAGGTACAACTCTACTTGGCTTTTGGCAATTCTCATTTTTCCCCCTACACTTTCTGATCGCCAAGAGGTAGCTTTCCTTGCTGATCCATCCCAGTTTTCCATTCCCGGTAAACTTTCTCTTAACTTTTTTGAGACATTTGTTCATCTAGCTTGCTATGCAACCCTTCTCTACATTTTTTTCCCTTTGCTTGGGAAGCAAGCATCAGATACTTTAAGTCAAAGCTGCAGAAACTAATTCCAAGCCTCCTCCATATTCAGATTTTTGAGTTCTTCAGTCCACTTCCCTAACTAATTTCCTTAATTTTTTTCAAGTTTGCCTTTTTTAAATCAAGGACCATAGTTGCAGACCTATTTTTGTTCATTTATCCTTCCATTTAGTTTAAACTGAACTAAGTCATGATCACTTGAACCAAGTGTGTCCTCTACAATCAGTTCTTCCATGAGGTCCTCTCTACTTATCGACACTAAATCTGAAAAGATATTACCTCTTACTGGTTTGGTGACTATTTGATGAAGAAATCAGTTGCATATCACATGCAGGAATATCTGGGCTCTACCATTATTAGTAGCACTTTTCCTCCATTCTGTATCTGGGAAATTAAAGTCTCCCATAATCACAATTCCCAGTAGTATTTATTTCATTAAAAGCATTAAAGAGATCTCTATCCATATCCAAATCAGATCCCGGGGATCTGTAGCAGACCCCATGTGCTATTCCAGTGGAGCTTCTGTTAACCTTTCTTCCCCAAAGTAATTTTGACCCAAATGAATTCTGTTTTATCCATTCCATTACTTCTTGTTTCTAGTCTACCTCGTCATTACCATACATTGCTATTCAGCCATGTTTACCTTTATTTCTGTGTCTTCTGACCAGCACATACTCTTCAATTCCTGGTTTCAGAGTAACAGCCATGTTTGTCTGTATTCGCAAAAAGAAAAGGAGTACTTGTGGCACCTTAGAGACTAACCAATTTATTTGAACATAAGCTTTCGTGAGCTACAGCTCACTTCATCGGATGCATACTGTGGAAACTACAGAAGACATTATATACACAGAGACCATGAAACAATACCTCCTCCCACCCCACTCTCCCGCTGGTAATAGCTTATCTAAAGTGATCACTCTCCTTACAATGTGCATGATAATCAAGGTGAGCCTTCTCACCCCCCGACCTCCATAAACACATACAAACTCACTCTCCTGCTGGTAATAGCTCATCCAAAGTGACCACTCTCCCTACAATGTGCATGATAATCAAGGTGGGCCATTTCCAGCATAAATCCAAGTTTAACCAGAATGTCTGGGGGGGGAGGGGTAGGAAAAAACAAGGGGAAATAGGCTACCTTGCATAATGACTTAGCCACTCCCAGTCTCTATTTAAGCCTAAATTAATAGTATCCAATTTGCAAATGAATTCCAATTCAGCAGTTTCTCGCTGGAGTCTGGATTTGAAGTTTTTTTTGTTGTAAGATAGCAACCTTCATGTCTGTGATTGCGTGACCAGACAGATTGAAGTGTTCTCCGACTGGTTTATGAATGTTATAATTCTTGACATCTGATTTGTGTCCATTTATTCTTTTACGTAGACACTGTCCAGTTTGACCAATGTACATGGCAGAGGGACCATATTTCTGTTATCTCTATAATATCTGGTTTCACTTCCTGCACCAGTAGTTCTAACTTCTCCATGTTGTTACCAAGGTTCCTTGCATTGATGAACAGACATCTTTGTTGTTTCTGCTTGACTTCATCCAGATTCCTCATCTGATTCAGTAGTCATTTTACTGCCAGTATCGCCTACTTGGCTATTACTGTCATTGGTATTGACACTATCTTTCTTCTTGTTGTCCATTCTCCTACCCTCTGTTGTTCCTTCCTCCATTGCTGTATCCTTTTACTTGATTTTCCTCCCAGTCAATTTTAAAATCAAGTGTGGATACCTGTATTTTTAACTTCAGCATTATCCTCTGCTTTTCCTTTACTTGATCCCAAATCTGTATCCCATCTTTTTTTCTTCCAGCACTGTCTCTCTTTCTGCCCATCACCTGATGGTTTCATTCGTTCTATTTGAAATAGACCATCTCCCCCACACTCAGGTTTTTTCCTCTCCCATCCATTTTTTGTGATCCTTGTGCCTAGCTTTTTTTTGTCTCCCTAAAAAAATACTCTCTCCCCCACCTATAGCTGTGATTTGCTTCTGCTATTTACCACCAGGAGACAGGCATGCAAATGAATGTGATGCAACTAGTGCTCAATGCCTTTTCCTCCCTGCCCCATTGTGCTTTATGAAAGACATCTAGGCCCAAATACTCTGCTGGTGTCAAAATTGCCGGGTGCCCAGTTTTCGACCAGAAAGTCTGGTTGAAAAGGGGACCTGACAGTGTCCAGTCAGATCTACTGACTGGACACTCAAAGTCTGGTTACTGTGGGCGGGGAAGGTGCTGGATCATAACCCACACCAGCCCCTACTCAGCCAAGGCTGCCTCCTACCTGTGTCAGGTAGCTGCAGTTCCCAACCCCGGCTTGGCAGGTGAGTCCCTCCCAACCTGGGCAGAGAGGAGTGGGGGAAAAACAGTGAGCGACGGGGAGAAGGGGAAAGAGGAGTGAATGGGGCTGAGGACTTGGGGGGGAAGAGGCGGGGCAGTGGCGGGGCCTTGGGGATGAAGAGGGAGGGTTGGGGGAGGTTCCAGCACTCCTTGCTGGTGTCTGGTTTTTAAATATTACAAAGTTGGCAACCCTAGGTGTAAATCATCATAATTCCAGTGACTTACATGAAAATACTCAGTTTACACTAGCTGAAGATCTGGCATCTAAACTTTTATACATAAAAAAAGCTGCAACCACTTTTAAAGTGTATTATTTGTAGCTATGTAGCAAAATGTGTGCACAAGGTGGGAGCAGCTCTATGAGGAATTCATCTTTTTTAGTTCTCTCAATATCAAATGCATCACTACGTTTTCAAGATTGTTATAATTCAGAAATGCCTTGCATTTAATAATATTTGAACAACTTGGCTTATTCAAGAAGCCAAATATATACACTGCACTTAAGTCTAATTTTCATGAAATTTTTCCTTCATGTAGATCTTGGTATACATCAGGGAATAATCTTTCTTTGAACTCTGTATCTCTTATATTCAAAATTTTAATTAGTGTTTCGCTTTTAATTCTCACTATGATTCTATTCCTTTCAGGGAACAATAGGAGGGCCCTCCTATAGCTAATTTACCACCTGTGAATTCCCTTGGACTGTAAATAAAAATTGTGCAACCTAGTTTATAAAAATCTCTGGAAAAGATTGGGAACACTTCAATAGATACTACCTTACCTGGATATAAATTCATAATGTTTCCATCAATGTAATCATGGATTAATTCATATAACTGTTCTTATCTAAAGCAAATACAGAGGAGGAGAATCTCATTCAAAACATTCCATCTATGTGACTATCATAGGCAGGACTGTTTGTGCCACCTATTAAATTTGCCCCTAGTTTTCTATTATAAGGCCTCGTTTTCAGTTGCTTAGAACTTTGTCAACCTTTAACCATCTGGGATGAAATTTTACACGTGATTTAGGATGAATTTTGAGGAAAATTCTGGATTCTGAGAACATGGCTAGGGAACAGTACATCGCTTTATGCATATTAAAAAATTCTGGCAACTTTTTCTTTTAGAAGTTTTAGTTCCCGCCTACTTTTTGAGAAGGGGCTGAAGTTTGGCGGTGGAGGGGATGGCTTTTATTTCAGGAATGCACCATTTGGCGTCCCTGGAAATCTGCCCGAGTTTGGCCAAGTTATAAAAAAATCTCAGTTCACACTTGCTTAATAGAGACTCCTTCAGATTTAGCAGATAACATCTCTAAAGATTTCATACTCATACATCATGTTCAAGCCTCTCAAAGCGCTGACCAGACTGCTCATGCATCATCCCCACAAAGTGAGCATGTTTCCTTCAACTCAGGGCTATAGGGACAGAGCCAAACTTCCCCTGTAATGGCTGCTCCAGGCCAGGCAGGGAGTGTGGAGGAAAAAGCAATCAGACTGAAATACAGCAGGGACAAAACCTGGACCACGGGGAGGAAAGGACTGGCAAGACTGGGACTGGAGTGCCTAGTAGGGGAGAGAAACTGGGACTAGCTGGGAAAAAGACTGAGAGCAGTGCAGGTGGGAGAGGATGCTGGAATTGGGAGATGATGCTGTGACTGGGAGCCAGGGAGACACGAATTGTTTGGGCAAAGAGACTGGGAGCCAGTAAGGCACTTGCATGGGGAGGAACTGGGAGCCATTTGGACGGGGGTGGGGAAAACAATGAGATTGGATATAGAGCTGGGGGGGGGAGGAGACTGGGATTGGCTGAACAAGGAAACTGGGACTAGGAATCCGTGTTGGAGAGAACAGAAGTTGGGGAGAGGGGAGACAGATTTGATAAGGAAATGGGATGCATGAGGAGAACTGGGACTGGCTAGGTAAAGAGACTCTGATAAGGAGCCAGAGAGGGCTGGCAGAGGGAAGACTAAGATTGGTTGAAGAAGAACCCAGAGAAGAGACTAGGGGATAGTCTACACTAGAAGTGCTACATCAAGGCAGGGCAGAGCAAGAAGCAGTCTTTAGCCCAAGCTTCCTGTCTGGGCAGACAGCAATTTACAGTCTAGGGCCTCTGACCCTGTGGGTGGGGCAGAGCAACAAGCAGTCTTAAGCTTCAGCCTTGGGGCTAGAGCAGACAGCAAACACAGTCCAGGGGCTCAACGCCTCCTGGCTGGGGCAAGCCACAAATAGGGCACAGGCCACCACCCGAGGGGGAGGGGGTTGGGGAAGAGAGAGTTGGTGGCAGGGGGTAGGGGAACCTGGTCCTGCCACTGGGTCAGCAGAGAAGTCACTGAAAACACACTGTCTTGTTTCCTGGACACACAACTGGACTAATGTCTGGTTTACATGGGCTACTTCCCACCACCCTTCCTTGGCATGGCTCCGTAGTCCATGGGTCCTCAGTCTCCTCAGGATAAATGGCGGACAGCAGTCCCAGCAACTCCTCTGCCCAGTCAGTCTCCTCTGGGGGCAAGTCCTTGTGTAGCTTGGTTCCCAGTCTAGAGTTCTGCAGCGAGACAGGGACATCTGCCTCCTTCCCTGGCTCTGGCCCAACTGAGCTGGAGGGCCACCCTCTTATACTTCCTGTTCCACCCCTCTGCTTCCAGCGTGCGGGGCAAGGCTACTTGGATCTGCCCACCAGGGGATTTGGGGCAGTCCTTCCCTGTCAAGCTCGGAGGGAGGCCACTCTGCCTCACTACAGGGCTGAAGAGCACATTCAGGAAAGTTGGCTTGGTCCAGTGTTAGCTTTACTAAATATCCACAATTAGCATTATGTTTACTCACAAAAGTACCAATCCATATGAATGTTGTGTCAGCATTGGATGCACAGTCTATCACAATATCAACTTCACTTTTGAAAGCAGAGTTCTACAGATATGCAAGAGGCCCTGTATTTAGTTATCTTCTGACACACATAAATAAGGTGAAAGGAACAGTGAAAAACTATGAAGGATGAGAACACTGAACTCCTTCTGTAGGATAGTAATCTGCCCTGTCTAGCAGGTTACCCACATTTTTTCTTGTTAACAGTTCTGGCATTTCGTAAATCTATGATCTTCATCCCATATCTGCAGCTGCATAAAGCTGGAGTGGATTTCTTGGAATGGAGTAGATTTTAGACTTCACAATTCAGTGTATGGCTGCAGATGGGGTTTTAAAAAAAATTCTGCTGAGTCGGACTAAATTTGCAAACGAAACTCATTTGCATGAGCTTTCCACCTACTGATTGGCTTAGCTACCTTCCACATCTTGGCACTGTATGAGAGATTTTTTTAATGCAGTCTAGTTGTAACCATGTCGGTCCCAGGATATTAGAGAGATTTTATTAAAGTGGTTTTAGCTTGCTGGCTGATTTCTTAATAAATTATCCAGCTAGGCATAAACTCCATTTTCATGACTTCTTTACTGTGGAAGCTGATTTTATTTATATCTATCTAGATAGATAGATGTAAAATGTATTGTTTCAAAAACCCCAGGTTAGGCTCTTTAAAAATATCCCTCTGATTTTTAAGATCTGATCGTACTACAGGAGAAATACAACCAAGATTATTGTTCAAAGAATAAACAGTCAGATATCTTCTGAATAAATGTCCATTGTTTTTTCAGTAGTTAGTGTTAGTTAAGCTTTACAAAACCTGACAGATTTTAATGCAATTATATATGTTGCCTACATCATAACCTCCAGTACCACAGAGTGCACAGAGTAAAAAGACATTTAGAAGAATGACCCCAGGAGGTGCAAGATCTGTATTTGGTTTCATACAGTACCAATTAATGTTACCTTTGATACATTTTTATTAAAAAAGAAGTCTCAGGTGCATTAACTCAGTTAGAAAAGAATATTTATAATATCAGAGAGAAGCTCCTAGTTTCATGGGACCACATAGCTGTTTACAAAGTTTCTGAATTAGCAGCGTGGTCTTATTACTGTTATGCTTGTCCTACCTCCGACATAGTTCCTCCACTGTGTGTGTTTGCTTATGACTCAGTTGTTGTGTCATGGCTGATTTCAGAACCTGGTCCTGAAAACACTTATGCTCTGAGTAGTTCATTGACACGGACTACACCTTCAAGCAGGGTGGGCTTTGTCTGGTGAACTGAAGGGAACGGCGCTTTACTACTGGGGTGTGGGAGAGAGAGATCAGAAACTGCTGCAAAAGGGGAGGAGGGGTCAGCATGATCGCAGACATCTCCTGGGAACTGGAAGGACAGAAGGGTTTAAAAGGGGCAGCCTCGGGTGGTGAAGTTCCTTTTACATGGAGCAGGCTGAGGCAGCCCCCACCCTTCCTGCCCTTTAGGTGGTGAAATGCCAGATTTGGTTAAGACCTGCTGTGGGCAGTGTGCTAGCTGCCCCTTTTCAGGGGGGCTGGAAAGGAATTTTTTCCTCACCATCAGGTTGGCCTAGGTATATTGGGGGGCAGGGGTCGCCTTCACCACAGTGGGTTCATGGAGGGCTTTCTTGATTTGTGTCATGAAGGGGTCAGACTATACGTTGCAACTCATTATGTAAGTGTGGGGTGGATGTCCAGTGCAGGTACTCCATAGGGAAGGGATACAGTGACTGGATAAATGACTTGGAAAAGGACTTTAAAAGGAGATGTTGGTTAAAAGAATGCAACAGGGGAGGTTCAGTGCTCCTAGGAATGATATAGCAGGGAGCCAACCCTCACAATTTCTTATAACCCACCTTAACTCTCCTACGTGGGGCGGGAGGGGTGGAAGGTAAGGTCCCAACAATGGTTGGCTAGGGGACCTGGATGGAAAAAGAGCGGGAATTGGTGGCAGCCCCTGGGTAATTATTGAATGAACACAAGGTTACCTGCACTGTACGCTTTTATCTGCTGGGTAGTCCCAGACATCTAATAATAAAGTTGCGGCCTGACTAAAACCATATCAGTGTCTCTTGTCCTTTCATTATAGTCGGACAATCAAATTCAGTAAAATTACTTGTGTGGTTAAGTGTTCACAGGATGCGTTTTTCAGGCAGGGACTGCATCTTTACCTGTTTCTGTGAAGCACTGCCACTTTTGGGCACTCAAAAATTAAAATAATCATTTTGTTTATTCATTTCCAGAATGCATACTAAATTAAATGTAAGAGCATTTAATTAATATAATGCATCCCATGTGTTTTTGAAAACTAAACCACCATTATTCATATTCATTTTAACTATCAATAGTAATAAGTCCAAAAGTTCATAAACCCATTTTGCTAAACTCTTGCAATAAGTTAGTTTCAAGCCATCTACCTTCAAATGTGAGTAAAAGAGGGAAATGTTTTAGTGAAAATGAAACCATCATAATCTAATTCAGTAAAAATAATTTCATACTAGAAGGATGTTTGTTTAAAAGGTCACCTAGACAATGAGGGAAATATAATTAGATTGGAAAGAGCTAATTCAGTGAAGTATTGATGCAAAAGTAATAATTAGAGAAAATTTTAGTGAAACACTTATCAGCAGAAAGGATTCTTATTATGGAAAGATAATATACACCCCCCTGCTCTCCTGCTGGTAATAGCTCACCTTAAGTGATCACTCTGGTTACAGTGTGTATGGTAACACCCATTGTTTCATGTTCTCTATGTATATAAATCTCCCCACAGTATTTTCCACTGAATGCATCCCATGAAGTGAGCTGTAGCTCACGAAAGCTTATGCTCAAATAAATTTGTTAGTCTCTAAGGTGACACAAATCCTCCTTTTCTTTTTAAGTATGGGTAAAGAAATTTAAAATATCAAATGGCTGACCATGTACGCAATATTTTAAAATAATTGAGTAATTACAAAAATACAGTCTTATTTGAATGCATAGATTACACTGCAGGAGTTAAAATCAGAGTACACTGGAATCATTAAAATGACACTACTTGTTTGGAGGTAATAAACAAAGGATATTGAATTTGACAAAGCTGTAAATGACAAAAATATTCTGACAACGCACAGTTTAAAGCTGTAAAGTACGATTACATTTTACTCATCTCAAGCAGTAACTATGATGCTCGTGTTCAATTCATATTGCATTTTCAACAAAAAGGCTCTGCTGTTCTGTGTAGAGATGGACTGCAATGTAAATAGGTTGGGTTCTGTGACATGTTGAGCACGCTCATCTCCCATTGAAGTCAAGACCTGAGGGAAACCTCAGAGTAGTACAGTGAATAACTTTAGCAACCGAGACTACTATGAGCACATCAGACCTGTCCTCCATTCTCTACACTGGTTTCTCATAGAATATTGAGTGAAGTTCAAGGTCACTGTCCTTATCTCCAATGTGCTCAATGTCCTGGTCCTGTCGTATCTAAGAGTTTCCCCTAAAGCTCCAGGATTAACACCATGGAAAACAACTACATTCCTCAGTACAATGCAACTTTCTACCGTAAGAGATAAAGGTCATCCGTGCAGGAGACAGAGCTTTCTCGAGGGCTGGTTCGAGAGCTTGGAACAATCTCCCACAGGAACTAAGGACAATCACAAACGTCACCACCTTCCATCCCAAGTTCAAGATGCACTTCTTTGACCTTACTTTCTCTTACAAACATAGAGGAGCCCATACATTTAAAAAAACAGAAAAAAAAACCCTACTGAAAAATCACCTCACTGAACACACAATTCTTCCCCTGGGGAAGAGGATGAGAGTCATATCACTTAACACTGTACGGAAAGGTGCTCAGACTGTATGACAACGAGAGTAGTATAAGATTCTGAATAGAAGCATCAGCACTGCACTGTTTTTGGCACTGAATGCCAGACCTATTACACTTGTTGACTCACTCAGGTACTGTAATAGTGTACTACAATGGAAATATCACAGCTTTAGCTGTAATGCTGCAACAAATATTTCCAGAGACATCTCTTTCAGAGACAGTAGTAGGAGTATCAATGCCACGCTTTAGAATGATATCACACTGGAATATTGTCTGGTTAATAAACCGACAGAGGCATCTAGATCCCCCTTTACTTACCTTGAATTACCCCTCTGTGTTCCATAGGCTGCCTTGCTTTTACTGTATTAATGTTAGTGACCCTTGGCCCTCCTCCTCCATGCACTGCATCCAGCTCCACTCCCAGTCACTTGGCATTCCCCCCACTCTAATTTTCAAGAGTCTTCCTTTTTCTCTCTCTTCTCACTCTCTCACCCTCATTCTAAGTGATTTCAGCTTCCATGGTTACGACCCATCTGATCCATTAACCCTCTACCTCCTTCCCTCAACCCTTTGTTTGACCTTCAACCATGAATCAGCCTTCCACAGATCAGCCAGTCCCTGGAGCTTTACCAAACACTGCTCCCTCCCCCTGGCTTGAAGTGGTTTCCATCATATACATGGTTTACAGTTTGGTTCAGTGGCTTTCAGCATCCCCACTATACAAATTGTTCCAGCACCCTGGCTCCCTCTCTAACCAATTTCCTCTTTCTGATTACCCTATTATTTCCCTTAACACTGTTCATACTTCTTTGTCTACCATCTTTTCAGATGACTCTTCTGTGATTTCAAGTCCACCAATATCTCAGATTCCTCTACAGTTCTCAGTTGCCTACTCTCTACCATCTCTTTTTCATCCACTGAATCTATTCTGGCTGAATTCTTCAACTTGATTCTTTTCTTCACCTTTGACTTCTTTCCCCCTCCCTCTCACTGCATCACCCATTTCAGGTTCCTCTGAATCTAACCGTGTTCCACTCCTTTTCCCACATATCTGAATATTATTAAAGAAAATATTCATGGACCAGAATGCCTCTTACAGTACAAACTCATCTTCTCCTTCTTCAATAGTGCCATCTTCCTTGCTAAGTAGTTTTACTTCTTTGCTGCCTAGTTAAGTTCGATACCTAAATCCTGTGCCACCTTGAATTCCCTCCTCAAGCCCTCATCTCCTTCTCTTTCTCCAGGATCTACCCATCATCAGGGAAAAAACGGACAAGATCTGACACTACCTCCCTTCACCATCCTTTCCCTTCTTGTTCTGTTCATCCATCCCACTCACAGACTTGGAAGTCTTTACTCTACTTTCTTCTTTCAGTTATTCCACCCACATCATATTACCTCTCTCTTTCACCTTCTCCCTTTTCTCTATCTCCTTCTCCTCAACATGCAAAAAATTTGCTGGTATCCCCTCATATTCAAGCCCTGGATCTTACATCTCTCTGCCAACTACCATCACACCTGCATTCTCCACATCAAGAGATCAGGGCATATACCCACAGAAAAGAAAAAGAAAGAACAAAGTATGTAGAGGCAGTTAAAATATTTGTTGAGGAAAGTTTGTTGTTTTTAAACACACAACATTTGCTCATTTTCAAAATTTGATATTTCTATAGAATTATAAACATTTTGCTGGAAATGAAAGAGGCATGCAAGGTTTCAATCAAGGAGCAGAAGTACAAATTGGGAAAGAGAAAGCATTGTTACCTAGCTGTAAGCGATGAGCACAGGTGCCAGAGCTTCTCAGTTCAATTCCCACCTCTTCCATTTGACTGCCTTAGGAGATAGACCCTTTTACAACTAGTTAGGCCCCACAAACAAGGAAATATAATTCCCCTGTTTAACATATGGGGAAACCAAGGCCCAGAGAGGATAAGTGACTTTCCCAATGATACACAGCAAGTCAGTGCCAAAAAACAAGGTTTTGAGACCAGGCCTTCTGACATCCAGACTACTAATCCATTCTGTGAGCAATGCAGAGCTATGAAAGAGGGACCTGGATTCTGTTTTGCCTCATGCATCATGAGTAATAGCGTCATCTAAGTTTTGATTACTGGCAATGAAATAAGAGTAAGAAAGAATCACAGCTTGATTTTCAGCTTGCATAGTGAGATTGTAAGGTTGGAAATTAGAAAAATCATCTACTGACTTGTCAACTGAGAAAATTTGATCTGGAAATCACTAAGAAAGAAAAATATGGAACCCCTCAATATCCTTTTAACAGAGTTATTTTTCTGACTATAACCACACTTTAATTCGTCAGTCAGAGTTGCTCAGTCTCACATTGATTTCGTTTCCCTGGAGACAAGTCTTTTAAATCACAGTTGAAAACACCAACCAGACTGGAAGTGGTATTCAATTAAAGAAAAAAAAATCATGTTTCTTTTAGGGCTTCATTCTAGTAAAAGCTCCCAAAACAGATTTTTCTGGTGTCTCTTGCTCTTTATCTGTTATTCTCTTTTGTAGGTGCTCACTGCCATTACTGAATGTATGGCAAAGCTAAACAAATTACAAGGCTAACAACTAGAGTTGGTCAAATTATTCATATGTTTGTTATTCCCAAATATTTTCCCAAATAGTTTGGATGAATAATTTTTCAACTTGTGGGTTTGTTCATAAACTGTGTCATAAATATAAAGGGAAGGGTAAACACCTTTAAAATCCCTCCTGGCCAGAGGAAAAACCCCTTTCACCAGTAAAGGGTTAAGAAGCTAGGATAACCTCGCTGGCACCTGACCAAAATGACCAATGAGGAGACAAGATACTTTCAAAGCTGGAGGGGGGAGAAACAAAGGTTCTCTCTGTCTGTGTGTTGTTTTTTTGCCAGGAACAGAAAAGGAATGGAGTCTTAGAACTTGTTAGTAAGTAATCTAGATAGATATGCATTATATTCTGTTTTGTTTGAATGGCTGATAAAATAAGTTGTGCTGAATGGAATGTATATTCCTGTTTTTGTGTCTTTTTGTAACTTAAGGTTTTGCCTAGAAGGATTCTCTATGTGTTGAATCTCTTTACCCTGTAAGGTATTTACCATCCTGATTTTACAGAGGTGATTCTTTTCCTTTTTCTTCAATTAAAATTCTTCTTTTAAGAACCTGATTGCTTTTTCATTGTTCTTAAGATCCAAGGGTTTGGGTCTGTGTTCACCTATGCAAACTGGTGAGGATTTTTATAAGCCTTCCCCAGGAAAGGGGGTGTAGGGTTTGGGGAGGATTTGAGGGGGAAAGACGTTTCCAAGTGGGCTCTTTCCCAGTTATATATCTGCTAGACGCTTGGTGGTGGCAGCAATAAAGTCCAAGGGCAAAAGGTAAAATAGTTTGTACCTTGGGGAAGTTTTAACCTAAACTGGTAAAAATAAGCTTAGGGGGTTTTTCATGCAGGTCCCCAGATCTGTACCCTAGAGTTCAGAGTGGGGAAGGAACCTTGACAAACTGTTACATTAATTATTTGTTATTCATTATTTGTGTTACTGGTTCTGCCCCCCTGACTGGATGACACACTTTTAGAAGTGGAGGATCATGTTTAGTGAATATGCATGTTTACATGCAAATAAAAGTCAACACAGTTTAGAGTCTGTTACTGGTAGGTAAGATATTCCTGGTCCTAGCAATATTCTCTAGTAGAAGTATAAAGAACACTGATTCAAAGTGGTAATATTTCTTAAGTCCTGGCAAAAAGAAAACTTTTGAATTGAACAAATACTTTTGTCTGCATTACATATCTGAATATTTGTATGGAGAACTGCCATTTCTGGTCATTCATGTGAATAAAACCTGTTGATGAATAAGGAAGGATATGAACATGATGAAACTAAAGAGCTACTTGGAGTTTGAACCAACATTCAGAAACAGTATTTGTTTAGCATTCAGTCACTTTCAGAGAGAGCAATGCTGACCAAGTTCTGCACAGTTACTAAATTTATAAACAGGTTTCAGAGTAGCAGCAGTGTTAGTCTGTATTTGCAAAAAGAAAAGGAGGACTTGTGGCACCTTAGAGACTAACAAATTTATTTGAGCATAAGCTTTTGTGAGCAACAGCTCACCGATGAAATGAGCTGTAGCTCACGAAAGCTTATGCTGAAATAAATTTGTTAGTCTCTTAGGTGCCACAAATCCTCCTTTTCTTTTTGTAAATTTATAAAGCCTTTACTTGAACTACTGCTTAGTGGAGGAAGGGGCACTGAATACAGCATTGGTATCACTGAACCTTGAAGACCACTGAGACAGATTTAAATGAAAGGGAATGTGGAAGAATCTTCTTCTTTTTCTCCTCTATTTCCTAAACACTCCACTACCACTTTCCCATTTATTTGCATAGATAATGAGCTAGATTCTTTGGTGCAGTCTGGCCACTTTGAACTGCATCAAACTGCTATCATAAATTGGCACAGAAATCAGTTTAACTGAGCCAAGAAGTAAAGTGATGAAGAGTAGCTATAGAGGGTTTTATCACTCTCCTTTCCTATTATGGCTGTAGCAGTGGAAAGGAGGTGCGGCCAGGATGTCCAGCATCTCACTGATCCTGCAATTTCAACCTTTTGTGGATGTTTACAGCATGGCATAAATTAAGTCCTGAAGCTGCTCTAACCCTGGCTTTGCACAGAGCTGCACCAGGATCAGTGCAACCAGGACTGCAAAGATGAGTTTTTCATGTCACCCTTTTGACTTGGTCTCTCTGCAGTTCAGCCGTACTTCAGTATGCATAATTGTCTAGAAAATCTCTGCAAACCTACTGTTTATCAAAGTGGTGCAGAAACACTTTGGGAAACTGTAACCAGTGACATTTCTGCAGCATGTTCAGAGGTGAACATTTAGGACCCGATTCTCCACTGCTTTGTGTAGTCATTTACTCCTATCTCTATCACACTTTGCTCTATCAAGCAAAGGCAAAGTTTTATAAAAAGTGTTACCATGCTGATTTAGCAGCCTTGTGCACTCACTTTGCACAGTTCTAAATGTTTATACAAGGAACAAGGGAGGGAAGAAGCAGGCCATTGAACTGGCAGCCACAGTGACCAACATGAAATTGATCTTTAAAACTAAGACTTAGCCTGCCATTAAATTGGCAGTTAAACAGCACAACCAGTTCTGGCCCACAGCACCACAGCATGCCGTGTAATGTGAAGACATTAACAAGCTTATAGCTTTGAAACATCCGTGGGAAATAGTTTTAGAAGTTTTCATTCACGCCAGCATCTGTGGATAGACTAAATGCAATTTGATGAGCCAGGTACAAAGTGGTGGGGTTCTTTTAAAAGCCATATTACAGACAGTAGACATTTTTTTAACTTGGACCCTGATCTTATAAAGAGTGACATGTTAACTCATCTGTTTGCACTGTGAGTAGTCCCATCAATTGCAGGATTGGTATCTTGTGTTTCAAAGAAAAAATTATACCAGCTGAAAGTTAGACCTGCATAGTTTGTTTTGTTCTTCTTTACACAGTTTCCCCCAACCCCTAAATTTAAAAACAATATTATTCTTTTAATCATGTCCTACACCTGGAGATATTGTAAACATTACACACAATGGATACAATAACTATGTGGCTGTTTTAAAACACTACAGCACAAATTCTGCCTAATCATGTATCAGGACCCCACTGTGCTAGGCTCTGTAAAAACAGGGAACAGACAGATGGTCTCTACTCCAAAAAGCTTACGATCTGGTCAATATGAGTTACACATCTGAATGCAGGATTTGGCCTCCCACACATAAAGTACATTTGCAATTACTGAAAGACCACACTAAAAAGAGGAGACAATTTTTTCTAGGATAAGTTTACTAAATAACCATTTAGTATAAATGATTAAAAGTATAAAAGAACCATATGTGACTGATCTACATCATGTTATTGGTTTCTTTAAAAGAACTCCTGAACAACATATATAGAGCTAAGATATAACACAGACTGGGTAATTTCACATAGTATTTTTGGTTTAGAAATTAAACTCCAAGTTTGTTTGTTTAGTAAGAAAGGAACAAATTATTAGAATCCAATATTCCTAGTCTCTACCAGATGTACACATCCTTGTTACTGATTTTAAAACTCCCTAATTATCCTTCATATGAATGTTGATCTTCAAAGACAGGGCAATTTTTATGAAGAAAATAATTCTACTATTTTTATCATGCAAAAGGATGTTAATTTATTCTTGAAAATTTCACCTGTGTCAAATTAGCTTCAGAGTGTGCAGAAGAATATTATGATTCCATACCCCCCCCCACCTCCTCTCCCCACACATACCTTTTGTTAAATTGAACCTCAGGGACTGAATGTATTTCTGACTCATCTAGCACACTCAGCTGGGGCCAAGGTGGGCTACATAATGAAATTATTGTAAAGGCAACTATATCTAACAGGACCTGATTCCACATTAGCAGAGAAATGGATATTGTAACAAATAACTGCAAATTAATGTAACAATGAAGCCTTTCTGAAAGCTCTCAGAAAAACACCAGCCTGAATTCTAGCAAGACAAGTACAATTCACTAGCGAGGGTGATAACTCATATTGCTTTTAAAAATAAATGCATAAGAGAATGTCAAAGCCCTAGCAGAGAGCCCCAAACATGAACAGAGAATCAATTCAATACCTTTAAAAAAAACCCCTTCCTCCAAGATCCACATGGAGATTGTGATATACTATGTTCTCTCATGGCCACTGCCTCCAAAACCCTCTGGAAGAGGGATGAGCTTATATTGTGTCTCCCACCAAAATGTAACTCCCAAATACCTGCAGAATTGAGGTGGCACAATGACACTGACTGCATCTTTCTGGCCACTCACTATTTATAAAAAGAAAAGGAGGACTTGTGGCACCTTAGAGACTACCCAATTTATTTGAGCATAAGCTTTCGTGAGCTACAGCTCACTTCATCGGATGCATCGAAAGCTTATGCTCAAATAAATTGGGTAGTCTCTAAGGTGCCACAAGTACTCCTTTTCTTTTTGTGAATACAGACTAACACAGCTGTTACTCTGAAACCTGTCACTATTTATAGATTCTAATCACTGGGGAGCATCCACAGATTGGCTTTCACTGGGAATGGATATGCTGAACTTCCAGTTTCAGACACGCTGGAATTCCCTCATTCATAATTCCAGCTGAATTGACTCAGTTTTGCTACCCTTCACCTGATTTATATTTTTAACTATAGCAGATGAAAAGCAGAAATGGGGTTAATTATTATTTGTTTGCATTCTCATCTACAGTGCTAGGAGCCCCAGTCTGGGACTGGAGCTCTATTGCACTACCTGCAAACATATAAACATAGAACAAGAAGATGGTAACAGCCATAAAGAGCTTACAATATCAGTATAAATCAAGAGACAACATATGGATATAAACAGACGGAAGTTTAAGCGGCAATGTTTAGATCTGGGGATCCAAGTTCATCTCTAACATTTACATACATAGGTAAATAAAACGCCAACTTTAAACTGTCCTTGGTTGAGTACCAGACATCACTGAGAAGAACTGAGATTTCATAAGCAACTAGTTCATCTTAATTCATCTTAGTTCATCTTACAGTTTGTATGGCAACTTCCACCTTCTCTGTGTGTGTATATATATCTTCTTACTACATGTTCCATTTGATGCATCCGATGAAGTGGGCTGTAGCCCACGAAAGCTTATGCGCTAATAAATTTGTTAGTCTCTAAGGTGCCACAAGTACTCCTTTTCTTTTTATGAAATGTTTTGGTCTGACCCAAGTCCTTGGGTTTAACAGAGAGGTATATGTGTGAAATGTAATGCCCTGTGATATACAAGAGAAACTAGATGATCTGATTGTCTCTCTGGCCTTAGACTCTATGAAAAGAAAACAAGTTCACAAATTTCCAGTACATTTCTGGACTCAGCATATTCTGTGCTATTCTAATATGTCTGCTTCCTGATGGAGGGGTTTATTTCACTGAGTAAGGTGTATGAAAACTCTGATTGACCGCTTTGAAACAGCGCTGTCGGCCAGAGCTGGGACAGGGGTTTTGGGCCAAAAACCTACTCCCTGGTAATTGGTACCAGAGAGATTGCCATTCTCTCCCACCAACATAACAGTGTAGCTTCTCCCAGAACTGGATGGCAAGTGCATGGTCAGTTTGTACAGCCATATGGAGCTACCTTGTCTGTAAATCTGTAATAACTAGGGTCAGGATTTTCCCTTTAAATGAGTTTTACATCCACATTGCCTATATTAAACAAGATAGTCTGTCTTTCATGGATGAATCTAACCTTGCACAGGGTCAAGAAAAACAAATGTCCACCCACCATCAAAATAGTGTTTCAGGGTGTTTTTGTATGAGACACATGCAACATACTACATCTCTGAAACAATAGATGAGTTGTTCTGCACCTGTTAGATCTTGTCTTATAATGAGTAAAGTTAGCAGAACTAAGAGGTGTGTGTGTTTTGTTTTGTTTTGTTGTCAGCCCATCATCACACTGAGCATTAGCTTTCAAGTTATCCTCTACTTGCCCAGTGTTTTTCTCCACAAACGAACACGTCACACTAGTTTCTTCTGTTTACTGCATCCTATCATTTGCCTCATGTGTGATCTGTAAAATAACTAGATATATTTTACATTGTTATTATCAAATACAGAATTGGAAACCTAATAACTTGTTGTTCTTCAAAAAGATCAGGGTTTATTAATTTTGTGCTGTGAAACAGACAAGAGTAATAACTGTCTTATCCACTTCTTACTGTAATGTATCATGGCTGTGTGTGAAGCTAAATAGTTTATCCTCATTTTCTCCCAAAGGTGTTGTAGCATTATGTCACCAACAAAATTAAACTTGTGCCGTTCTAAACCTCCTCTTTGGTATTTCTGTAGCCAAACTACCTGTAACATCACCCACCTTAATCTAAGTTTCCCATTTTACAAACAGTCACCTGAACATTACTCCAGAAATCAAATCATATGCAGAAACAGACTTGAGATATTCAGTATCCATTAATATCGTAACAAATCCACAGTCAGTTAAAACTTCCTGGTTGTCATTCTCCACACCATGGTCATTCATCACAGCTGCACAATGGAACTCAGGTCTTCTTCCAAAGGCATGGGCCCTTACCACATGAGCTAAAATATCTTTAGCTTTTAGTAGTTGTCAAGAGAGTACCATGAGGGTCCGCCCGCTCTATGTCAGTTGTGACATCTAATGGCAAGTGTCCACCAGGCCACCCTTTCTCTCAGAGCAGTAGCACCTAGTATCCACAGTCCCAAGCAGTAGTGCCTATTGCTGGTGGCTGCAACACCCAAAAGCAAGGGCAGGGAAGGTCAGGGAACCCAGGCTCACCCTATTCCACCAGATTCTGACCCAGAACCTGATAAAAAAAAATCATCCCCAAAGGAATGTTCATGTTTCCCAATGCGTCTCCTGGGTTGCTTCCTATCCTTAGGCCCGCCTCGGGCATCTTCTCAGCTGGCTGCATCTCAGCATCCCCTTGGGTCCCCATGGTCAGCTGGTTCTCTGCAGCAAGGGTGAGGGGGCATGCATGGCCTTTTGGGCCCAAAATGAGTGGTTAACCCCTGCCTGACCAGTGCAAGGCTGGTACATCCCATCACAATAGTATAGGGCCACAATAGTATAGGGCCTATGACTTGACTCAGGAATTTTCCATTGGAGTGATTTTCTGATGGAAGATGCAGTTTCTGCAAAATCAAAATTTTCCATGAAAATATTGATTTAACCAACAATTTTTGACTTTCCATTGAGAAAATCAAGATGAACTATTTAATTATACCAGTTTAACCCAAATAGGAATATTTCATTTTTGTGACCAAACCAAAACTTTTATTTTCAAATCAGTGGGAAAAACAACAAAAAAACAAGAAACTGCTTTTATCGATGGTGTATTGCCTTATGAGCATGGCCCATTCTCTACTATAGGCCAGGCTTTCCAGAGGACTACATTTCATATTGTGCATTTCCTCTGTGTGGTGCATCATGGCAGTCTGGGTATAATATTAGAGATGTAGTCTGGCCCTGGAGCTTTGCACAAAGGAGAAAAAGGGGGCAGAACTACAACTCCTGTAAGGCAATAGAGAAAGGCAGTTCAATTTCAGACCCAAAAGTCACAATCCTCCAACAAAAAAAAACTTCAAAAACAGACTCCCATGAGAAACTGCAGAATTGGAATTAATTTGCAAACTAGACACCATTAAATTAGGCTTGAATAAAGACTGGGTGTGGATGGGTCATTACACACAGTAAAAACTATTTCCCTCACACCTTCTTGTCAACTGTTTGAAATGGGCCATCCTGATTACCACTACAAAAGGTTTTTTTTTCATCCTGCTGATAATAGCCCACCTTAATGAATTGGTCTCGTTACGGTTGGTATGGCAACACCCATTTTTTCATGTTCTCTGTGTGTGTATATATATATCTTCCTACTGTATTTTCCACTGCATGCACCTGATGAAGTGGGTTTTGGCCCACAAATGCCTATGCTCAAATAAATTGGTTAGTCTCTAAGGTGCCACAAGTACCCCTTGTTTTTTTTCCTTAATTTTTTGAAGTGCAATGGTCAAAATGACTTCATAAAATGAACTCACATTCTGCTATTATGATACCCACAATTACATAGCAATAATGAGTTGTAACACAAAACACCTGCTTTTTCCTGCCTCAGGTAGTTATTGGCATCTACCCATTTGAAAGGAAAGCCTTAGCCAATTTTTCTTCCTAGCTCGTATGTTAACAGTTTAAACTTAAACTGGCCTTTTATGACTAGGTGTGTTACATAACCGACAGACAGAGATATATTCTTTCTGTAAGCAAATCAAACTGTCTATTTTGAATAGTAATTAAGTACGTACCTGCCCTGCCAATGTACTAGTAACCACTGATTTTAACTTCTAAAGTCACTTATAGGTCATCAACATCCCAGGATAAAATGGATCTCCCTCTGTGAAAATAAACATCTCTGCTTTGGCTCATTGTTTATTTTTTGATAAATGTTTCATCTTTGCATTTGTATATCTCAACCTAAGGGGAGGAGACCATTATCCAGCAACAGCATTTGATTCCATTGACATTATCATCACTTACATTTCCTTCTGTCTTACACCTCTTGACTCTTTCACCATTTTCATGTGTGGAGTGGTATTTATCAAAGGAAGTTGGAAATTACCAGCATCTCAATTTTGTTTTTCATCTGATTCATGATGCACTTCTCATAATGTGAAAAGCAGTTCATGAATTGCTTGAGAGCCAGCAAAAGAATAGTAGTGCATCTATTTCCATATAAATGGACTCATTACTATGCAGGCTGGTGATAATTTATGAGACTGGATTCCTGTCTGCAAACAGGGGTCCTGCTAGCAGTGTCCTTCTGTTTATAGGCAGGAAAATGTGATTTCAAAGCAATTTAAAGATATATCTTTTAGATTGGTAAGGTGCACCTAACTTTGACCCACAACAAAAACACTGATTAGACTTGGAGTTCTCTGAAGGTATCCAGAGGCATTTTAATATTAACATACAATATTGTTCACCATCTCAAAAGCGGTAAAACAATATAATCTTGGAAGAGGTAAAATGCTACTTCATGGAACACTGAGACTCACATGAAGCTATACAATAAAAAACTATAGAGAGGGTGAATAGGGAAAAATCTTTTGGAATGATACAAATCTTTTAAAGAATGGGATCCAAAAATTATAAGAAATTTTCCCTTCTACAGAGTTGTAAAAAAATAAAACAAATACCCTTTGCCTGATCCCGGTTAAAATAGACACATTTATGAATCAAGATATGATCATCATTTTCCTCTCTCAGCCTCTTCATGTATGGTAAGCTTTTTTGTTTCACCATCTATATTTCAAGTCATTATTATCCCCACCCTGCCAAGATGATTGAACCTCAAAATGTTTGGAGTTTGGGTCTGGTTTGGATAACCATTCAAGGACTCAAATACTCACCTTTATCGGAGGTCTTTAAACTTGGATCTTGAAAAACTAGGCCAGAAATTTCAGAGAAACAAAGTGTCTCATTAGATTTCTGATATTTCCCAGTTCTGGTTAGGACAAAACCACAAAAGTCATGCTCAAGTATTTTGGCACTTCTAGCCAGAATCTGGAAGAGCAGAGATTTTTAGCCGGTCAAAGTAGGTATGGAACCAATTAAGTTGATGGAGCTTCAACAATTTACAGAGCTGAGATTCCTACCCGCTTTAGACAAATTGGCCAATTAATCAAAACCCCACCATTAGAAATAATTTGTAAAGGGACTCCGTGTTCAATTCTGGAAATTAACAATGATTCAGGGAAGGCGAGGTTTATTTTGTTTCAGTTTTTTAAATGTATTAATTTGATCCCAGCCTCTTACATACAATGAAGAAGATTCTTCTCCAAATTCTACACCATAATTGCAGATCCCTTCAAGCTGGTCTTTAAATGGGAAAAGAGAACTCCTTAGACATCAGCGGAAATATTCTTTATTTTATCAACTTCTCCATGCACAACTATTTATCAATGTAATTGCTGTGAGAGGCTCGAGTATGATAAAGCTGCTAGTATTTAGATAGTTCATTGTGTGAGTACATGTGTTTTATAATTCTGAATTTAATTCTAATTTAAATTAGGTTCCAAGCAGATGGAGAAAATCTGAGTTATGTGGGATGAGTAAAACATTAAGAGACAACTAAGAATACTAAAAGCATTGGCATTATTGGGCACAGAATGTAGGAAGGTGGATACCCCCACCTTATCATTTTTATAGCCTCATGTAAATAGGATGAAAGGGATTTATATAGCTGAAATGAAATCACTAATTGGTGTGGACAACTAATTCCAGTTCTCTTTATTACTACATCTCTCTAGTGTGAAATATTCTCTGTTAATGATCAACATAAACATAATTATCAGCATAAATTCTTTAGGATAACTAAAATACCCATTGGTTTTACAGCTGAATTAGGAGGTAATTATTAAACCATGTATTGAATTTATGTCAACTATTTAGGGATCCTCAGATTTAGGTGCTGGAGAAGAGAAAGATATTTTATTACAGAAATGCAATCTTGAACTAACTGAGGGTTGTTCCAGAATGATTTTGCTTCTACCTCCTCGGCTGCTAACAGGAAAAAAAAAAAACCTGCTTATTCATCATTTCTCATTTAGTTTTGTCACGTCAACCTGCATTGGGCCTTCCACTTTGTCTCAGTAGAATTTTACACTCCTGTTAGTTCACAGTGAAGCTTTAAAGAAACCGCCGATGTTTCAGGGTGGTAGGGAAGGTTGACAGTGGGTGTCACCATCCTTATCTCTCACCGCATATTCTAGAGGGGCTGATCCGGTTCCCAGTGAAGTAAGTAGGAAGACATGCATTGATTTCAATTGACATGCATTGGATCAAGCCACGTGTACACTACGTAAAGGCATATCTGTAATGCAATCCCAGTTCTTTGGACTCCAGTTAACCAAAACTCAGGCTAACTAAAGGTCAGTTACATCCTCTTGGGGTTACATTGACTGAAGCATCACTTCTGAGAGGCACTAACCTCTGCAGGGACTGAAACTCCTGATTATTCAACCCCTGGAGTTTATGAAGGTATTGGCCAACCCCATAATCATACTAAAAATCAGGATTCTACCAAGCATAAAACTGTAACTTATGCTTATGGTGTAACTTAAAACTGAGCCTCCTTCAGTGTTACACTGACTCTATCCTTTCTATTCACTATCAATTTCCTTTCTATTAATCCTTTAGTGTTTAACATTATTCATTTTCCCACTTAAAAAATGGTTGGCTCAAATGTTATTGCCAAGCAAATTTATATGATTATGTATTCAATTATAAATAGCCTATTGTAGCAGCTAAAGGCTAAGATTGGCTGTAAGCTTCCCTGTTCATAGTATGACTCCTTACAGTGCACTGAAAAGAAAACTGCATTCTGTTTTCACAGTTCAGCCGTCTGAAATTTCAAAAGGTAAGAGCACCTTCTCTCCATAGTATAAGCTATGAAATATTTGAACCACCTCGCTGAAAAGCATTATTATGATATGGGCATAATGAGAGATGAATGTAAGCCAGTTTTAAATTCTGCTTTGTTACTAGCTTCAATAATAATAATCAATAGGAAGAAAACCTTAATGTTTAAAATACTGAACTTTTTTGCAATTAACAACACTTATTTGTTGAGAGTTAAAATCTGGTATTAAAGTAGGACACAGATGTTAGGGGGCTTATTCCTTCACCCACTTACTTCCCTGGTCCTTCTCACATGAACAGAGAGCAACAATACCCAAAGTCCAAAGGTGCAAACAATTCAATGTTTATTGGGGTGAACTTCCAGCAAGCAATGATTCCCGTTTCCTTCCTTAGTGTCCCCCTTCCCAGCTCTGACACCACAGAGCCTCACCTGTGTCCCTGTTCCCATTCCTGCCCTTAGCTAAACATGATTCCAATTTCCCCACCCCCATTCTCATTTCCCTCACCACCCACCCACACACTTCCTGACTGACTGCAGACTATATAGTAAAACTTGAGTTCTGCTTCGCTATACCTTAATTATTTTACTGAAATTTAAGTAACCAATCCTAACATATTGTAACATGATTATTTAACCAATTATATCCCATCACCTTAATTAGCTTACACCCAGCAAAATTAATTATACAGCAGACAGAAACAATCACAGAACCAGACAGAG
Source organism: Lepidochelys olivacea (assembly GCF_965140295.1). Taxonomy (NCBI): domain Eukaryota; kingdom Metazoa; phylum Chordata; order Testudines; family Cheloniidae; genus Lepidochelys; species Lepidochelys olivacea. The sequence continues at coordinate 48,770,391 of NC_140421.1, read as the reverse complement.
ATTATACAGACAAACAATAGGGAAATGGGGACTACAGTGATAGAACAAACACAGAAATGAGGATTTCACATCCCAGCTATTGATAAGTGAGTTCATATGCATCCGATGAAGTGAGCTGTAGCTCACAAAAGCTCAAGCTCAAATAAATTTGTTAGTCTCCAAGGTGCCACAAGTGCTCCTTTTCTTCTTGTCAGACAGGATGCTATCAAACTAAGTTTCTTTTTACATCTTCTAGGCACTTCCCTTTCTCTGGAGGCGATAGGCATTATCAGGACAGGATTGTATTCCTAACAGCCCAATAGCACCTTATTTCAATGTGACTAAGTTGGACTGTGAGGATGTGACCGTACACTTCCCAGCTTATGGCTGCCTCTGCTACTTAGCCAAAGATCTTAGCCTAAGCACAGGGCCTCAGACTGTCACAGTAAGAGAAGGACCTTACACCGGCAGACAATGATTTTGATTCTTTATACCTCTATAACTAGCTAAGTGATAAGAATACACCTAAATTCTTAGAGTATAGGCCTTTACAGACAGGCCTGAATATCTATATCCTAACAACAAATATTTTAGATTCCTTAAACTTTTTTCCCCACAGGGCCACTGTCTCTAGTGATGTCACTTTTCAGTGAGAGAGGCACAGTAAGAAATGGCAGTTGCAGCTAAACATTTTGTTTTAGACTATGTCCTCATGAAGGATTTTTACTTTGTGAACTTTCAGTCTTCAGCGCACAGAAAACAAAGCAAACTCTTCTTTTTAGGGTGAGTGTGTGTTTTCTTATCAACGTAGATAGCCTCCATCACCACAGTATCTGTGCATCTGCAATCTTTAATGTATTTATCCTCACAACTGCCCTGTGAGGTTAAGGCAAGAGCATTATCCCATTGTACAAATGGGGGAACTGAGGCACAGAGAGAGATTTTGACTGTGATGGAGCAGGGAACTGCACCTGAGTCTCCAAAGTCCCCAACTAGCACCCAGCCACTAAGCCACCCTTCCTTATCACACTTCGTGAGAGAAATGTGCTTTACATTTGATTAAGTCGTTTTAGTACAATGAAAAACAAATCCTTTGTACTTAGTATAACATCACGTTCTTGCATTCTGACCTTTCTGCTAGTTTGAAATGAACACACACAGCAATTGTACTGGAGTTAGATGGTTGGTGGAAAAAGGCCCGCTGAAACCCCTGCACAATCAATAATGGGGGGAGAGAATACGATTAAGAAATGACACAAGGAGGTGGATTTTTTTCTTTTAAAAGGGCTATGGGAAGAGAGAAACTCATTCAGAAAGCCAGTGGTAAATTGCATAAATCACATACAGTATGTGCCACTCAAGGTTTTCTCAAAGTCAGTACCTGGCAAACAAAAAACAAAAAAAAAGAGAAAAGAAAAGGCAGGTTGTCTCTACGCATCAGTTGGTGATACCAAGCATAATAATAAGAAAATACACCTCAGCAGCATATGAGATTGTTGACTTGGAGTTAAACAAGACCTGCCAAGACATTTGCATTATCTGCTGCTCAAGTGTCAGAAGAGAAAGAGAAGATTGAAGTCTGAAGGGCTTTGGTCTTAAAAAGAACACTAGAGTGGGGGGAAAAAAGAGTCATATGAAAACAAATAAAAGAAGAATGTAAGTGGATAGAGGAGGATGAATACCTAAACTGAATACCACGGTGGCCAAAGAATTTATAGTAATAAGGCATTTAAAGTATATATTTTAATAGGGATGGGATTCAGGTATGAAGAGATACATGGAGAATCTTTTAAAAATTATTGGTTTCAGAGTAACAGCCGTGTTAGTCTGTATTCGCAAAAAGAAAAGGAGTACTTGTGGCACCTTAGAGACTAACCAATTTATTTGAGCATAAGCTTTCGTGAGATTGGTTAGTCTCTAAAGTGCCACAAGTACTCCTTTTCTTTTTTTTTAAATTGAGTTTTCTCTTTAGATACTTATGACCTCCCATCATATCTGAAAGTCTCACCATCCGTAATGAATGTACCCTCAACAACACCCCTAGGAGTATTATTAATATTTTACAGATAGAGAACTTAGGTACAGAGAGACTAAATTACTTGCCCAAGGTCACACAGAAAGTCTGTGGCAGAGCCAGGAACTACATCCACATCAGGACACAGGAAGAATCTCACCCACTAGACCATTCTTCTTCTCCGTTCTTATCCTGCAATGAGCTCCATATGGGCAGACCCCAGGTGCAGTGATTGTATTTTAAAAGTTAATTCCATTTTGAGAGAGATCCATAGTTCCAGGAGTATTCAAGCCTGGGGTACATCTCACAGGAAAGTGGAGGCTTTTCCAACAAAACATAATTTTAAGTGCATAAATTTGCATTTAAAAACCTGGCTAGATTGTCGGGCTCAATGGGTAGTGATCAACGGCTTGATGTCTAGTTGGCAGCCAGTATCAAGCGGAGTACCCCAGGGGTCGGTCCTGGGGCCGGTTTTGTTCAACATCTTTATTAATGATCTGGATGATGGAATGGATTGCACCCTCAGCAAGTTCACAGATGACAAAAGTTGGGGGGAGAGGAAGATACATGGAGGGTAGGGATAGGGTCCAGAGTGACGTAGACAAATTGGAGGATTGGGCCAAAAGAAATCTATGAGATTCAACAAGGACAAGTGCAGAGTCCTGCACTTAGGATGAAAGAATCCCAGGCACTGCTACAGGCTGGGGACTGACTGGCTAAGCAGCAGTTCTGCAGAAAAGGACCTGGGGATTACAGTGGATGAGAAGCTGGATATGAGTCAACAGCGTGCCCTTGTTGCCAAGAAGACTAACAGCATATTGGGCTGTATTAGTAGGAGCATTGCCAGCAGATCGAGGGAAATTATTATTCCCATGTATTTGGCACTCGTGAGGCCACATCTGGAGTACTGCATCCAGTTTTGGGCCCCCCACTACAGAAAGGATGTGGACAAATAGGAGAGAGTCCAGTGGAGGGCAATGAAAATGATCCGAGGGCTGGGGCACATGACTTACAAGGAGAGGCTGAGGGAACTGGGCTTGTGTAGTCTGCAGAAGAGAAGAGTGAGGGGGATTTGATAGTAGCCTTCAACTACCTGAAGGGGGGGTTCCAAAGAGGATGGAGCTCAATTGTTCTCAGTGGTGGCAGATGACAGACATGGAGTGGTCTTAAGTTGCAGTGAGGGAGGTCTAGGTTGGATATTAGGAAACACTATTTCACTAGGAGGGTGGTGAAGCACTGGAATTGGTTACCTAGGGATGTGGTGGAATCTTCCAAACCTAATCTTCTCTGATTCTATGATTTAAGTGGAAATTCCTAGAGTTACATGATCAGCTCTGAGCTGATCAGTTAGCATGTTCCACAGTTTTATCCAGCTAACTAGACCATTTTGAGGAAGATGGACTGGTATATGTGTGAAGAGGTGCAGTATGTATGTAACTACGGGAGTTCTTTACCAGGAGCTTTTAATATAAAGACTCAATATTTTCTTAACACATTTACTTGATTTTATAAATTAAAAGGGACTTTATTTACATCAAGATCATATTACAGTTATTTTTAAAGTACTAATAATTAAATTGTAATAATTATTGCATTAATAACCTTTCCTAAACATAATTAAAGCTGAAAGTGTGATTTACTAGAGTTCTAACACACCACACAAATTACACTGGGTGAAATCCTGGCTCCATTGAAGTCGGTAGGAATTTTGGCATTGACTTGGGTGGTGCCAGGATTTCACTTTTTTTTTTAATTCTACAGCTGTTAATAAGCCATGAAGTGTTTTATCCTTGCTAATGGAATACTAATGTTTTGCATTTAGATGGCACTTTTCATTGAATAAGAGTGAGGTGCCTTACTAATATTAAGCAGTTAATTTCCAGTAGCTCAATACTATTAGTCTTATTTTACAGGTGAGTAAGATGAGGCACTGAAGATAAGTGATTTCACAAAGGCCACATACCCAGTCAGCAGCAGGAACCAGTCAGTGCTGAGACCCAATATGCTGTATGCACTAGACAATATTATTTCAAACAATTAAGGGATATAGACAATTCCCCCTTCTGTATAATCCTCCATCACTTGCTGTCATCTTACTTGATATACACTATCCACCTAACCTTAATTTTGCTGACTTTGTTCTTTAATGGAAATAAGCAGTTTGTTTTACTAAAATACTTATATAACTCTACCCCTCATTATTGCAATGTCTGAACACCTCTGAAGTACTTATGTCACCTTTTACTAAATGTGTAGTAAAGATTTCCAAAGGAATGTAATCCCAGGTTACACTGATTTATGCCAATTCTATACATTTTCCTGTAATGTGATGTTTTGGTGGAACAAAATAGTAATTTTGTATTAATAGAACTGGAATTATAGATTGGTGATATGAAGTGTGTTGATTATATGATGTTCTGAGTTAATATAAGCATATGTAAGCTGTGCAAGTTTGTACTTTCAACTATGTTAACAATACTGTGCAGCACCTAACATACTACATTACTCACTGTACAAAAACAACATATATGTTAGTGTCATACTACAGCATATTGGTAATGGATCCCTTGAATAGGGAATTGCATTTTATAATCTCTTGGTTACTTGTTATTTTAATATTTGCATGTTTTATTCAATTTTCAGGGCAAAGCTAATATAGGTAGAATAACTCATGTAGAGAAAAAGTGATGAAAGGGATATGGCTAAGGCCACAGAATCATAGAAGATAAGAGTTGGAAGGGACCTCAGAAGGTCATCTAGTCCCCTGCTCAAAGAAGGACCAACCCCAACTAAATCATCCCAGCCAGGGCTTTGTCAAGATGGACCTTAAAAACCTCTATGGATGGAGATTCTACCAACTCCCAAGGTAACCCATTCCAGTGCTTCACCACCCTCCTAGTGAAATAGTGTTTCCTAATATCCAACCTAGACCTCCCCCACTGCAACTTGAGACCACTGCTTCTTGTTCTGTCATCTGCCACCACTGAGAACAGCCTAACTCTTTGGAACCCCCCTTCAGGTAGTTGAAGGCTGCTATCAAATCCCCCCTCACTCTTCTCTTCTGCAGACTAAATAATCCCAGTTCCCTCAGCCTCTCCTTGTAAGACATGAGCCCCAGCCCTCTAATCATTTTCGTTGCCCTCTGCTGGACTTTCTCCAATTTGTCCACATCTTTTCTATATGGGGGGGGGGGGAACAGAGAAACTGGAGGCAATACTCCAGATGTGGCCTCACGAGTGCTGAATACTGGGAAATAATCACTTCCCTCCATCTTCTGGCAATGCTCCTACACTAATTCAGCCCAATATGCCGTTAGTCTTCTTGGCAACAAGGGCACACTGTTGACTCATATCCAGCTTCTCATCCACTGTAATCCCCAGGTCCTTTTCTGCAGAAGTGCCATTTAGCCAGTCAGTCCTCAGCCTGTAGCAGTGCATGGGATTCTTCCATCCTAAGTGCAGGACTCTGCACTTGTCCTTGTTGAATGTCATCAGATTTCTTTTGGCCCAATCCTCCAATATGTCTAGGTCACTCTGGATGCTACCCCTACCCTCCAGCATATCTACCTCTCCCCCTAGCTTAATGTCATCTGTGGACTTGCTGAGGATGCACTCCATCCCATCATCCAGATCATTAATGAAGATATTGAACAAAACTGGCCCCAGGACCAACTGCTGGGGCACTCCGCTTGATACTGGCTACCAACTAGATATCGAGCCATTGTTCACTACCTGTTGAGTCTGACAATCTAGCCAGCTTTCTATCCACCTTATAGTCCATTCATCCAATCCATACTTTTTAAACTTGCTCGCAAGAATACTGTGGGAGACCGTATCAAAAGCTTTGCTAAAGTCAAGGTATATCATGTCCACCACTTTCCCCATATCCACAGAGCCAGTTATCTCATCATAGAAGGCAATCAGGGCATGTACTATTCAGTTCCAGACATTTTGATATGGAAGTGGTGGGATCTAAACAGGCAGAGAATATTTGTAAAGGAACTATTAATTTTGAGGTGGTTGCTCTGTCATGGAGACACATTTTCAGTTGGAGCTGACTGAGATTTTTGTCATCAAAAATGTTTTGATGAAAAATGGCTTTTTGAACAAAATGAAATTTTGATGAAATGTGTTTTAGTTGAAGTTTTCTGGTTTTTCAATTAAAAAAACAAAAGACAAGAAATTTTATTTTTCATTTTTGAATACCAGATTATTTTGGTCTGCCGTTTTTTAGGACTTCCCCCCCCCACACACACACACACCCCTTTCCAGTGGGGGTTGGGAGGAGATGAGGAGGGAAGAAAAAGTCTATAAATCAAAACCTGAACCTTTTTCATTAGAAAACAAAAGTCTAGGAAAAGGTTGAAATGAATTCATGGAAAACAGAGCTTTTTTGACTAGCTCTACTTTCACCTGTAACTTTTGAATGAAGTTTTTTGTTTCAGAGTTATGCTTTATCAGCACCTAGCAGAGTGCAGCCCTGTCTTCAAGGCACTACTGTAATAGAAGTAGTAATAATACTGTACCTCCCTTCCATGTCTCCTTCCCTCTTGCACTCCCCTTCTCAAATGGCGCTGGCCCCATGCATTTGCCTTCCTCTCCAGATCCACCTCTATGTTCTATAGAACTGTCATGGCCCAATTCATGCACCACACTTCCTTGTCCTGATTCTTTACACACCCACTCCTCTTTCTGAGACCAGAGTTCATGGCTTTGTACCATCTTTCCAGGAGCACCCAAGTTCGCTAGCCCCAGCTCATCTCTCTCCCTTTACCCTGACCCTGGTAGTTTAATCCTGAGCCTAATTTCTGATTGGGCTGAGACAGAGAGAATTTCCTCTTTTCCTTAGAGGTACTGTCTTCTTTTTCTACCCCTGCTCTAATGGGCACCTAGTTAGTTTCTTCCCTGCTTAACTTAGTGTAAGGTATATACAGTCCATGGCAAGTTCTTTAGACAGTCTGTCTTTGGACTCCCCCAACAACACCTCACCACTCCCTAAGAGGAAAAAAACACACTTGTCAATTGCCCTCAGCAAGACTAAAAAACAAGATAAAGTTTATCGGCAAATCATTTTGGAGGTCTGAGCCAAAGTTAGTAAAATGCTGAAAAAGCCAACAAAAAGGACATTTTTAAATAACCATATTTTTAAAGTTAAATCTTCTGATTTTTCCTCAAGACTTCTCAGAAAAATTCCACGTTGGGAGGAGATGTGTCATGTGTAAGTGCAGTGAGATTAGTTTGTTTCTGAAGAAATTGGACATAGTGAGGGCAAGCAGGAACAGGAGGAGGGAAATAAAAAAAAAAAGTCAGGGTTGCAACAGGAAAACTGGTTTCTCGCTTCATCTTTAAGCATAGAAAAGCTACTTCAACTCTGCAGTACTTTGTGCTTTTATTTTAAAGCTCTAAACATTACTCACTTAACGTTAACAACATCCCTATTTGATATGTACCAATAATGGTAAATAGTTGAAGTAACTGCCACATCGCCAGTCAGTAGTCATACTAAATAGAATCCAGGAGTCCTGATGCCAAGGCCTATGCTCTAACCATGAGACCCACTCTCTCTCTCTCTCCTTTTGCTTACTATATTTAAAGTTCACCAGTAATGTTCCTTCCTTTATTCTAAAGTTATAGTACACCAGCGCTAAGGGAGCTTTTACACAAGGGTGACTCACAAACCTAAAAGTTTGTGAGGGAGAGAACAAACAGCTAACCTGTCTATCCATGAAACATTAATTTTGAACACACACATTCTAATATAGACAAGTGTCATTGCTGGGTTTCAGTAAACCAGGCTATTTTCTAAAGAAAAATGGGTCATCATCTTTCTGTAATGTTTAGCATGGATCTAAACTACATCTCACTGGTCAATAATGCTGTTCAATGGAGGAGCAACGAAGTATTTAGCAATTTGTTTTGCTGCTCAATTAAGAGATGCTGGGAAATACAAAACCCTAAACCTCTGCCATACCATCTGTAGATAAACACTTTAGTATAGATAAATACCAGAGATAACAGGGCTTGCAGAATTATTGTAGCTGGGCACATGCTGTTAAGAAGTAAAAGGAGAAAAGAATATATTTGTGAGGCATGACAGCCTCTGGCTACCTATCTTGAAATTATTTGTTTGTGATTTAGATGTCTGCTACAAATATTGTGATTCAATTGTGCCACAATAGGGGGTAGTCATGCATGCGATAGGAAAAGTCAAATCCCCACTAGTGCAGCTGGAGAGGATATGTGAATGGTGGCATTTATTTGTTTGTTCATGTTTTTACAGCAGGCAGTCTCCCGTTTTTCTGGGAGCTCTGAAGTCATCCTAAAACACATAAGTATCTTGCACAGTATCTTGGCAAGCTTTCAGAGTAACAGCCGTGTTAGTCTGTATTCACAAAAAGAAAAGGAGTACTTGTGGCACCTTAGAGACTAACCAATTTATTCGAGCATAAGCTTTCCTTTTCTTTTGGCAAGCTTTGAAGCAGCATGTACCTTTAAAGGGAAGTATTAGTTCAGGAGAATGGATTTTTTTGTTGTGGTTTCTCTGAAGAAAACTAACTGGCATTTCATTATAAATTGTTATATTATTTCACCCAGAAAAGGCTGGCGTTGACTTACGGATTTATGTATCACTTAAGCACCTTCTTACTGTTTGGGAACCTGGCTGTTTGATCATTCAGTATCAGGGGCAGTAAGAGCTAAAAAGCTGCTACTTACCCTCAGTGACCTTCCTGCAGTTTGAAGCTACAAATAATGGAGGCTCAATCACATGATGGAGATCTTTATACTTGAGAGGGTTGTGTAAACTTTGACCTTAAGTGCCCATGGGTTTCTGGGAAAGCCTCCTGCTTTCAAATGTGCAGGGTTAAGTCTTAGTAGCAACTAGAATGTTTTTGGAACATTTTGATTAATCTGAATCTGTATAAGATTAAAAGACAGATGGCTTTTGAAACATTTGCAGGTTCCAGTGTCTCCCCTTACCTCTAACAAAGGTAGGCAATAGAGTGACATTTGAAACATAGGGAGATATTATCATTGATTCAGCAAGAAGCATTTCTTATCAGAAATAAAAAGAACGAAAAGAAAGGGCATTATTTGAAAATTACACCTAATTCTCTGACAATGAAGCCAGAAGAGGATGCAAATATATCCTATTGCTGTATTTTCCCCACTGACCTCTGAATTGGCCTGACCTCACATTTCAAAAGTGAAGGGATATTCTAGGACCTGGAAAAAATGGTTACCTCTGCTTCCTCTTCCAGAAATTGGGGGGGAGCGGGGGGGAAGGCGGAGAGGGAGAATTCTTATGTCTGTTTACACAGGCAGTGACCAAAGAACTATGTTAGCAAAAGAGAATTTCTTGCAGAACTGGGAATAGCACCATGTTCGTAAAGATGAGACACCAATGGCAGATGAAAAAGCATGCTTTAATAAGGGCCTAAAGACCAAGGAAGTCACTGGGAATTTTTACAATGATTTCATTTGGCTTCAGAACAGGGTCTAAGAGCAAAGCATTATTAGCTACCTGTTTTCAGATAAGGCACAGAGGACCTGATTTTCCTCTCACTTACACTCATGTCAATTAGGATAACCTGCATTGCCAATAAGTTAATAGAATCACACAGGGTCACGAAAGCAGAGGCAGGCTCAGAATAGGAGACATTTCTGTGGCGGTGGTGGGGAATCTGTGGCTAACATGTCAGTCATTTATCTTGATAATGAAAGACATAGGTCTAACCGGATATCTGACACCATATTTGCTATGATATTTAAGCACTAGTTACTAACATTCAGATTAAATGCAAATTGTGCTGTGCATGGTCCAGAAGTTAGGGCATTCGCCTAGGATTTGGGACACTCAGGTTCTATTCCCTGTTCTATGATAGATTTCCCTTTGTGATTGTGGACAAATCACTTAGGCTCAGACCTACAAAGGGAGCTTTAGGCACTGCTGCAATCCACAAAACCTCTGCTTGGCTGGTTCCTATGTTTCTGCCTCTGGGCATAAATGTTGCTTCCTCACCCTAGTTATCCAGCTGCCTATCTCATGCCTAAATTCCATGTGATCTTCAAACTAGGAGAAGACAGGTATGTCTATCTTCCCCATAGCATCCAGTCCAGTAGGCATGTTTAGAGATACCCTAAATGCCACATAAAACAGCCAGGAGTGGGGATGCCTCCCTTATGAGCTTTAGGCCAGTGGTTAAGAAACTCACTCAGGACACTGGAGACCTGTAAAGGTTCAGACTCACCCCTGCAGCACCTCCTGCTGGTAGTCATCGGACATTAGCTCATCCAGCCATCAGAGCGCCCTCTGCAGCCCTCTGATCTGCCTTAACACCAGCCCCCCTGTCCCTCCCAGGACCCAGTGCCCCTTTCTCTGGGGTGCTGCCCCCCTGACAGTACCCCCCACACGCTCAGGTTCTGGGTCTCCACACCCAGGGGAACCCCCACCCTCTAACCCCACCTCACCTCAGTCTGGGCTACAGCCAGTCCCCACTTAGTCCCTTGTATTGGGGGCAGACTGCAGTATATATGCCACTCATCACAGGCAAAGGGGTTTTGGACCTGCTGCCTCTGCCTACCCATGGGCTGCCCCTCTGCAACCCTGCACCTATTCGGCCTGTAGTCAGGCCTGCAGCCTGGGGCTTTCCAGGCCGAGCTCCCAGGCCTTCTGGCCCTTCCCCAGCCCTGCTCCAATCTAGGTGTCCTACCCTGCAGGCAAAAGGAGAATGTCTGGGCTCCTGGCTCGAAGCCTCTTATAGGGGCCAGCTGGGCCTTATTGGGGCATGCCCACAGCTGAGCCTACCTTCCCCAATCAGCCCAGGCTTCTCGCCCCAGCCACAGCCCTCTCCCAGGGCTGGCCTCAGCCCTTTCAGGGCCAAAGCAGGTAACCAAGACCCCATTCAATTTCCTTCTCTGTCTGACGAGAAGGAGCTTTCCACCTTTCAAATGAATACCCCAACCATTGGACTATGGAATTTTCACAAGAAACAACGTAGGTGCCTAAGCCTTCTGAATCCAGAAGAGGGGATCACAAGCGGCTATAGGTGCCTCCCTGGGGTTTAGAACACAGCTCTCTCCTCAGAATCTCCTAGTGGATAGCTTCGGCAGCTCCCTACCTATCATGCTGGCTTTTGTGGATCCCACTCTTAGGCTCCTATCTTGCCCCATGAATTCTATAAGGAGCCTAACAACTAAGTCAGGCTTTGTGGATCCCATCGTTGTTCCAGTGATTTTCTAGGTGCCTAAAAAGTTAGGCACTCAGATACTAGGAGGATTAGCAACATGTCTACTGGGGACAGACAGACATTGGTGGCCAAGTTAACTGTTTAGGGCCATCTTTTGAAGCCTGAATTGTAATTTACTCCAATACTGTACCATTATTAAGGAAATGGTTATTCAAAAGTGTGTGTGTGTGTCCAAAGGACAACAAAAGTGTCCATATATTATCTAAGAGTGCAGAGTAATAGGTTAAAAAATTAAACAAGTAAGAAGATAGTTTTATGAATGTTTAAGGCTTGATGCATCTCACAGGGAGAATTCTACTTACCTCAGCTTTATACTCTTTACAGCATTTCTTTGATGTCTTATTCTTCTAACACATTTTTCTGTTGCCTTGATGACACTGAAGTAAATCGTGAATGAGACAGTTGCTAATTTTGACAATTTCCTTTCTTCAAAGAACAACTTAGGTTGAAGTCAGTTTTCCCTGTCTTTTTTACTGTGCCATTCCACTCAGAGCGAACCTCTGTTGATGAATTCCTTCTTGTCTCATCTTGTTGTAGACTTGATGCTAAACATCTTTATATTCAGATTTTTGATGTCTCCTCAATTTAAATACTCATATTCTTTCCTTTAGGTTTAATGTCTTATCCATTATCCAATTTTGTTGATTGTTTTATTGTGATGACTGTGTTAGTTTACAGATAATCTGAGGTAAAGCAGAGAGAGTTTGGAAAAAATAGAGATAATTGAGTACTTGCTGTTGTCACACTTTAAAAAAAAGAGATGGGAATGCAATTAGTGCTTGTGAAAGTGCCATATTGAAAACCATTAACCAAGTCCTCTTTGTACAGAGCAAATACAGTAATGGCTGCTGTGGATTAGACCTCCACCAATGTGCCTCACCTGTAACCAATAGGACCTGTGATGCCAGTTGCACTAATTGTCATGTGAACATCTGCCCACTGGAAAACATACACATCACTGACTCATTTAATATATAATGCTAATGTTGCTTTGGGGTGAATTTGAGCCTTCACCATATGTTAATTATTGTATCCAAAACCCACCAGCCATCACCAATCTCTTGAATCAAGCCCCTTTGAGGCCAATTTCTTTCAAAGAAGTTCACCAATCTTTTCATGTTTTGAATGTATACTAAATAAATATTTGTGCTTGGCCTTCCACAGTCCTGACACTACTCAAGCAACTTTCTCTGAATTAACTTTTCTTCTGAAGCAGCAGCATTGTGGTGTATATTTAGAAGACACCAGTACACTTGTGGGAGTTAATAAAGGAGTTAATTTGAATTACCAGGCATTTTAGTCATGGGGTACTGTTGCTTTGCTCCAGTTTTTACACAATAATTCAGTATTAGAACTTGAACTAGAGATAGCTGAAAAAGAAAAAAATTAGTTTTGAAAAGAATGTCAAAAACCCAAAGTAGTTTTTGTTTTCAAGAGTTCAAATCAGACCCCTTTTTTCAAAGATGTTCACAGTTAAAAAAATAAAAACTTCTCAAAAAAGTTATTGAATTTCAACAACTAGTTGATAACATTTTAAAATAAGTCATACAAATAAGAATTTAATGAAAAATGGAACTTAGATGATGTCACCAATTTTTTGACAAAATTTCACCCCCCCCCCAAAAATTAAACAAGAAAAAAATTGCATTTAAAAAAAATTTGACTAGTTCCAACAAGATCCCAATTCTCCAACCTCCGTAGTTCATAGAACACACTGTTTCTGATATACCCTCTGGAGCTGGTCAGAAAATAGTTTTGATTTACATGTATAGTTTTGAGGAAAAATGAATTCTCTTTGTGAGGAAAGGAGATTCATCATAGGGGTCCTTACCACACTGTGTCATAGGAGATGTAGTCCAGCCAGAGAACCCAGGCCTTAGACGAGAATGGGAGCATAAGGCACCCAAACCACAACTCCCATGATAAACCTTGGTGCCATTTTCAATTTAAATAGTTTGGTTTTGGGAAAAATATTTCTGTTTTTGAGCATTCAGTACTTTGACAAAATGTTAAACATTTCCATAAAAAAACACTTCACACAAAAATTAATTTAGTTGAAAACCTGATTTTCCATTGAAACGGGTTTGATGGAAAATTTGACCAATCTATACTTAATCTGTCTATGTATATAAGATCTTCTGAATAGATGCCAAATATTGTTCTAGCTGAATCCTCCTTACTAAAATAAGGCACTTTTAATGTAACTTGAAGAAAGTTGGGAGCAGGATTACATGGAATAGCATCTCCAAATATCTGGAGTTCTGTATCACACAACTGTTGAAAAAACTATGGTGTGGGAAATAAACCTCATTTTATTAATATTTCTGTTGGATGAGCATTTGTTTACAGATGTCCCCAAAGAGAAGAGAACACAATATCTAAGATGTCCTAAAGCGTAAATAGTTTCTGTAACTTACCTACCAGGAGGTGTCCACTCCCAGGAAATTGCATTGCCATCAGGCCTCTGTGCGCAAACACAAGGGGAGAAGCCAAAAGACATGGAGGAGATGAGATTTGGAGGTGGTATACATCACAATCATGTTTTTTTAATGTTACTGTTGGTGTATGACAGGGTTTGGGGTGTAATCTAGATCAGTATGGGGTTATATCACCACTTGTCCTGCAACCCTATGTGCCTTACAATGCTTTGCTGCTGTAGATCCCAACATGGGAAGCTCACAACCAGCCTACCAGCATGCAGGTCACACCCTTCTGTCAAGGTTCCTCCCCCACTCTGAACTCTAGGGTACAGATGTGGGGACCTGCATGAAAAACCTCCTAAGCTTATCTTTACCAGCTTAGGTCAAAAACTTCCCCAAGGTACAAAATATTACACCCGTTATCCTTGGAATGGCCGCTACCACCACCAAACTAATACTGGTTACTGGGGAAGAGCTGTTTGGACGCGTCCTTCCCCCCAAAATACTTCCCAAAACCTTGCACCCCACTTCCTGGGCAAGGTTTGGTAAAAAGCCTCACCAATTTGCCTAGGTGACTACAGACCCAGACCCTTGGATCTTAAGAACAATGAACAATCCTCCCAACACTTGCACTCCCCCTTTTCCTGGGAAATGTTGGATAAAAAGCCTCACCAATTTGCATAGGTGACCACAGACCCAAACCCTTGGATCTGAGAACAATGAAAAAGCATTCAGTGTTTTACAAGAAGACTTTTAATAAAAAATAGAAGTAAATAGAAATAAAGAAATCCCCCCTGTAAAATCAGGATGGTAGATATCTTACAGGGTAATTAGATTCAAAAACATAGAGAACCCCTCTAGGCAAAACCTTAAGTTACAAAAAAGATACACAGACAGAAATAATTATTCTATTCAGCACAATTCTTTTCTCAGCCATTTAAAGAAATCATAATCTAACACATACCTAGCTAGATTACTTACTAAAAGTTCTAAGGCTCCATTCCTGGTCTATCCCTGGCAGAAACCAGCATACAGACAGACCCTTTGTTTCTCTCCCTCCTCCCAGCTTTTGAAAGTATCTTGTCTCCTCATTGGTCATTTTGGTCAGGTGCCAGCGAGGTTACCTTTAGCTTCTTAACCCTTTACAGGTGAGAGGAGCTTTCCCCTGGCCAGGAGGGATTTCAAAGGGGTTTACCCTTCCCTTTATATTTATGACACCTTCGTATCTGTGTGCTAGACAGACAGCCCTGGTTCAGCAGCTCTGACCACATCAGCCAGTCTACCTACAGCCCCACTCTGGTGCCCCACTCTAGCTTCCATCAACCTTGATGACAACCAGCCAAGTGCCCCCAAAACACTCACAATTTAGAATTTTACTCAAACCTTGTGCTTTGCAGCCTCCAGGCCTCTACTGGTCAGTTCAGAGAAACAGTGTAATTTGTTTGTTTCTATAAAGACACAAAAGCACATTGCAGGTTATTACCTGGGGTGAAATGTGTATTCATTTTAAACACAGCACAAAGTTGATGTATAGTAAAAGTAAAACAGACTTATTAACAAAATATACATAGGATTAAGTGATGCCAAATGAAAGAAATAAAAGTTAGAAAGGATTAAGAGCAATCAGTGAAAACATGCATCTAAAAGTCTAAAACTTAATCTAGCAAGATACAGGCTTTGTTCAAGACGGTTTCTCTCACCTATATTCTGTTTCCAGAGACTTCAGCTCCCCAGCCTCTTGGTTCAAGGACCCATCTTTGTCAGCTTGTAAGAGCTTTGTTCCCTTGTGTCTTTCTAGTGATTGATGCCAAAGATGGTTTCCTTCCTTGCTTACATCTTCCATAGTTCAATGACTTTATTTCAAGAGGCAGGTTGATTGCATGTTTTTCTCCCTCCAGTGAGCTTCCCATCTCCCTTTTGATTTCTGTGTAAATGGGGCTTCCATTGTTTCTTGTAACACTTTGCTTAGTTTCACTGGAGACAAGTAGATAGATAGTTGTCTTCTCTTCTATCTGGGAAGGAACCTGTTTCTCCACATTTGGTCACAGACTTTAAAACATAATACCACTAAGAATCCCTATTACGTCACATAGTGTTAATACATACTTTTCACAATGATTTGATCAGCAATGTCTCATTAGTGTTCAGAAAAGACCTCATTTTCTACACTTTTATAATACAGTAACATTATATACAATTCCTTGACGTTCAGCCCCCTATCTTTATATACCAGTAAAACTTTGAAATGTCTTCCTCTGAGAGTTATCCCTCAAAGTAAAATTTATTCAAGATGTGTGGAAGTGACATGGAGTCTGGTGGTGAAGGAAGCTCCCTGCTCTTTCTTCCTCCATTTGCGTTTGCTGAAATGCAAATTGGTCTATTTCCTGCCATCCCTTCCCTCTGCTGTCTTGATGAGTCTGTTTATATGTAATTTGAGGTAAAGCCACATTCCTTTGTTTAGGATAGATGGATTTAACATACCTGACATACCTGGTTTACACACATTTTAGTCATATTTCAGCATATATTCCTAATTCTTTATACACATCACATTAGACACTATTAGTGATCAGTGAGTTATTAGTTTTCACTTATTACCTCACAAGACACATTATGTACAAAGATTATTACAATCGTGTGTAGGGTGTGAATACAGGGTGCTTAGTGTCCTATGGGATATAACATATAGACTTACATAAAAATACTTACCGAGTAACCATCAAGCACACAGCAATGGACTAAAAGTCTATTAATATGCTAAGATGCAAGAAGTTTTACTCAGCTATTTTCTCAATAATTAAGTCTCTAGCTACAAGGCAGGGGAAATTATGTGTATACTATCAATAACGTAATCAATTACAATGAACAGTTGCACTGCAGCAGATTAGAATTTATTTTATGATCTACTGCTAATTAACATCCAAAACCATTATCAGTCAGTCTAGCTCAGTAGAAATCATTGCATTTATGTTGGGGGCAGAGGTGAACTACCACATGGGTTTAGATGTGTCCATGGAAATAATCAGAAATACAAATTAATTCAGTCATTAATTTCTCTTTCTTAGCCAATTGTTCTCTTGTTTCTGTTCTACCTGTTTTTTTATCACTTATCAGCTGTTTTTAACAAACACTTCCATTTTATAAACTAATGAATCTTTTTTCTTGTTTTCTTTATTCCGATTGCTATTTTTCCTCTACCATCATATAACCCTTTTTAAAAGTACTTAAGCAATAAAGAAAATTTTGTTTCCAGTGTGACCCTGAGTAGCATCAGGCCATTCATTAAACCTAGTTCTTTCTTTAAAATGGTATTCATTTATGTTGCTCTCAAAAGACAAGCTCTCTCTTGTCTTGCTTCTATGGTTCAGTCATAGTCTGTTACTAGACACTGGGTTATCTTCAATATGTCCCCACTCAAGATGCCTTGTAAAAATCAACAACATTGTGCTACAGCTGTGTAAATTGTCTGTGACATTTTATATCGCATTTGCTAAATTTTCTGGACAAAAGCAACCTTTTGCTATTTTGTCCTGACAGTTTATTTTCTTTTATTAAAATAAGGTGTGTTATCTTGAGCCATAGATGAATACCAACTTCAATTCCAAAGGTAATTTTTTTCCTGCCATGAAAAAGGAAAAGAGTTTTAAAATTCTTGCATGGCTCTTTATGTCTTTATCAGTCTAAATGCTAGAACAAACTGAAGGATTTTATGTTTTCAAAGTAATCCTTATCTCTGAACTCTAAGAAGACGGTCTTTCTTGCCCCAATCAGAGAAAATGCAATGAACATTTCTGTGATAGTGCTAGAGACACAAAGTCATGTGTTATTATAATGGAAAATAAGAAATGCAGTATAATTAAGTGAAACATGGTATGTGTTGCAGTTATTGAGATAAACAGAAAAGAAAAAGATTAATATTGTCACCCTTCTGCTGAGTGAGAACAGATGTCTGTTTTTTTCCAGGTTGGCTTCCCAGGTTTTATATGCATATATATATATCAGTCCTGGAACAAAGGTTGTCAAGCAGCATGGAGACCTTCCCTTCTTTCAGGAATCTCAGCCCAACACCAATGCCTAGATCCTAGGGTGCTATTCTGCTGCAAGAATTTACTCCAAATCATACACCAAGGCAGAGATCAAACTCCTGCTTCTTGCACAAAAAACTAACAATGCAGGACAGCATGTCCTCTCAAGACTAAACATTTATTCACGTGCTAAGACAAAGAACTTTGAAGACACATAGTAGTGCCATCTGGTGATACCTGGCATAGTCTTTTCCTGTCAACAGTACAATATTTAACTTCAATAAGCCAGTTTCTGATGTTAAATTATTCTGGATCAAACAAACATGATATGAAGCGATACTGCAGTGACTTAAACTAGTCATCAGTGATCAGTTCACTTTAGATAGCATTTTAGATCCCTGTTAATGAACAACACACAGCTTCAATTCCAACAAGGAATTAAATAAATACCATGATGAACAAGAGTAATCTGTAGTAGTCAGCAAAGCCAAACTTTCATTGCACTCCTGCATGTGTAATTTTTACATGTTTTTTCTCCTCTATATGGGAACCAATAGAGATGGTGGAATAAGAAAACAAAAAAAAATTGTGAATAATCGTTTTATTAAAATCATAGAACCACAGAAATGTAGGACTGGAAGGGATCAGGAAATCATCAAGTAAGGCTCCCTGTGCTGAGGCAGGACCAAGTAACCCTGAACCATCTGTGACAGGTGTTTCTCCAACCAGTTCTTAAAAACATCCAATGATGGGGATTCCACAACCTCCCTTGGTAAGCTACTCCAGAACTTAACTACCCTTATAATTGGAAAGTTTTCCCTAATATCTAACTTAAATCTGCCTTGCTGCAGATTAGGCCCATTACTTCTTGTTCTACCTTCAGTGGACATGGAGAACAATTGAACACCATCCTCTTCATAGCAGCCTTTAACTTATTTGAGGATTGTTATCAGGTTCCCCCCTCAGTTTTCTTTTTTCAAGACTACACTTGCCCTTTTTCTTAACTTTCCCCCATAGCACAGGTTTATCATTTTTGTTTCTCTCTTCTGGTCTCCCTGCAATTTGTCCACATCTTTCCTGAAGTGTGATTCCCAGAACTGGACACAGCACTCCAGCTGAAATCTCAAAATTGTGGAATAGAGTGGGACAGATACCTCCCATGTCTTACATACCACACTGCTGTTAATGACTGCACCACAACTAAAGGAAGGCAGAATTTGTCTGGGCTTACCCAAAGAAAGATAGCTCTGCTCTGTGGTTGGGGTTGGGGGCGGGGAGAGGAAGAAGGTCAGAAACTGCTGTAAAAGGTGCTCAGTGGTCAGCTTTGCAGAAATGACTCACCCCCACCCCTAGAAATGTGCATAAAGGTACGAAACCTGGGTGGGGCAAGTCTCTATGTCGAAGCATGGTGACAGCTTGTGCCACACGCTCTCAAAGAAACTGCGGAACCACCTGATCAACATCCTCTACAGCAAACAGGGAAAGATTAAGAATGAGCTCTCAAAAATGGATACTCTCATAAAAAACCAACCTTCCACACAAACTTCCTCGTGGCTGGACTTTACTAAAACTAGACAAGCCATTTACAACACAGACTTTGCTTCTCAACAAAAGAAAAAGCACACTAAACTTTCTAAACTACTACATGCCACAAGGGGCCACAGCAATGGTTCCCTCAACCCACCCAGCAATATTGTTAACCTATCCAACTATACTCTTAGCCCAGCAGAAGCAGCTGTCCTATCTCGGGGCCTCTCCTTCTGCCCCTCCACCCCCACGAACATGATACAGTTCTGTGGTGACCTAGAATCCTATTTTCAACGTCTCCGACTCAAGGAATATTTCCAACACACCTCTGAACAACATACTAATCCACAGAGACCTCCCTACCAACACTACAAAAAGAAGGATTCTAGGTGGACTCCTCCGGAAGGTCGAGACAGCAGACTGGACTGCTACATAGAGTTATTCTGCCGACGTGCACGGGCTGAAATTGTGGAAAAGCAGCATCACTTGCCCCACAACCTCAGCCGTGCAGAACACAATGCCATCCACAGCCTCAGAAACAACTCTAACATCTTAATCAAAAAGGCTGACAAAGGAGGGGCTGTTGTCATCATGAATAGGTCAGAATATGAACAAAAGGCTGCTCAGCAGCTCTCCAACACTGCTTTCTACAAGCCATTACCCTCTGATCCCACTGAGAGTTACCAAAAGAAACTACAGCATTTGCTCAAGAAACTCCCTGAAAAAGCACAAGATCAAATCTGCACAGACACACCCCTGGAACTCCGACCTGGGATATTCTGTCTACTACCCAAGATCCATAAACCTGGAAATCCTGGGCGCCCCATCATCTCAGGCATTGGCACCCTGACAGCAGGATTGTCTGGCTATGTAGACTCCCTCCTCAGGCCCTACGCTACCAGCACTCCCAGCTACCTTCGAGACACCGCATATTCCCAGTATTCACACTCAATGATTCATCAACTGGGTTTTATAAATAAACTTCATACTTTCTTTTACAGTCCTGTCCTTTTACATTTCCTCCTCTCCTGTGGTGGCATTTGCTGAACTGTAGGGTGAATTCCACTGAATAACGCAAAGTTTATATTGGTAGAGCTATTGGCAGTGAAGAACAGATGGAACGTGATGTATTCTCGCCATGCCCCCTACCTCTGTGTTCCAATGACTGGCCCCTCTTACCTGTCTCTAGAGTGCCACTATACCGGAGGCTGCCATACCAGAACATAAAGCTGCCTTACCAGCTTTATACAAAGTGAGAAATTTCCAGGGTGGGTGGGATGGTTCTATCTGGTGTAGAGCTCCTGGAAGAGCACAAAGGGGTCACAGTGGAGAGGAGAAACAGGCCTTCCATTCCTACAGGCCAGGAGGAATTTTTAAAAGGCCAAACTTTCCATAATGGAGAGTCCTTGCAACATCAAGCACACTTTTGTGCACAGTTTTAAAACTAGACCTAAATGTTTGTCTTCTGAAAATTTAGCCCCAACTGTCTAGAAGACCATGTGGTGAACAGGGGTGATTTTACTATACTATGTGAATACCACGATGTGATGTGATTTTTCTCTTACTTTTCATGTCAGTTCAGCTTGGCGGAGTGTGTGGAGGCCGAGAGTTTTTAGTTCACCTTGCCAATAAACCTTGAATCCAAATCTTAGCTTTGATGTATGCAAACAGCATTAGCCATATATATTGTGCATAATGTACACTATACTAGTCTGTGTGCTCTAATGGATTAAGCATGGAGCCAAGAGCAGTTGGGTTTCTAATCCGTCTCTGACTTCATTATACAGTGCAGGTTTGGGAAAGTAACTTCATATCTTTGTGTTTCAGTTTCCTCATCTGTAAAATGGCGGTAGTAATAAATAATAATAATAGTGCTATTTTCCTACCTACTTCACAAGGGCATAATGACAATTAAGGTCTGTGTAATTTCTTGAAAATTTGAAGGTGTAAATTGACACTAATATTAGTTTCTATTGAACAGAGTAGAAAAAAATATGGCAGCTACTAAAAAGAATTGATTGCCGTATTGTAGGGCAGTAGGATTTCTTAGTGCGTGTTCAATTTTTGGCATTGTGACTGCCAGGGCCTCAGACCAATCTTAGCAATCTCAAACTTGTAGTATGAATAACCAAATAGTGCTCTTTGGTGATGAACAACATAGAAAAGTTTTTTGCCTTGCTATTTTATTACATACGCACACCTTTAGCTATTTGGTGTTTACAGCAGTCTATTCTCCTCAAGATACAAATGTGAATTTAAAAGAAAAATCTTTCCTTTTTTAATTCTGCAGGCATTGAAAATGAATAATAATTAATAATCACAAACACAACGATTCCTTTCAGAGTAAATAATAGGCCAGGTATAAATCAGGTAAAGCAGGTGTAAATCAGCTTAATTTCAGTGGAGCATCATCAGTTTGCACTACTTGAGGATCTGTTCAGTGTCACTACAGATATGTTGAATTTAGATTTCAAGGAGTAGCTGAAATTTTTTTGGCTAATTAGAACCCACATAGAAATGCCATGTGGAAATTATGTATACAATCTGCACCAAGAAGCCTCCCTGTTTACTTCAGGCTTGTCAGGTAGTTTAGGCACAAAAGTTAATGCTTTTTCATTACTACAACCTAATATTGTCATTACTTTTTTATTAAAATAAAACAGGTTGTACAGTGATTAAGCATTTCTTTTCACCATTTGTAATACAAAGACTGTATCATTGTGTTAATTCATGAGAACCCCAGATAGTGAATTGACTAAAAATAGACCAGTCTATGGTAGTTTCATTTTCCAAACTGAATGAATTGAAACAAGTGAAGATAATCTTACCTCTTCCCCCATTTGCCAGTAATCCTAATCCCACCAAGGGAAATCTTGCCAGGATAAGCCACTTCAGATCCCACTCAGACTTGAGTTATTCTGGTACTACCTGTCAGCAAACCATATAATCTGATTAATCCAGGAGATCATATCCAAGTTGGAAATATCAGTGAAAAGCACACACCACCTAGATGAAAGAGTCCAGGAAAGTCATAGGTAACTCTTGTGACTCAATGTCTGGCCAGCAGCAGAACACACAAAACTTGTTGAGGTATCATTAGAACCAATCAGACCCAGTGGAACTTTTTCAGAACAGTCACTGTAGCTCCTCCCCTTGTCAACCAGCAATCAACCAAAAGAGTAAGAACTCTTCCCCCTCTCCCTCAATTTCCCCCATACTTTGGCTGCCTTTAGGTCCAGCTCACCAATATTGAATGGCAAGCGTCTGGCTCAAAGGTATCGATATACTATTGGCTGTCTGAAGACATGCCATTGTCCCAAAAGTTAGACCAAAAGTGTAATTCCTGACTCACGTGTCAAAGCCAGCACAAGCAGAATAGTGTGATTATATGGCCATATCATAGTAAGAACCATTATCCAAGGTAAAACACAGTAAATAAAAAGGTGAAAGACAGATTCAATATCACTTTTCACTAACAGGGCACCATTCCTATGGGTTTCACCAGGTGCACAGCCCAGTCTCAGGGTCAATAGTATCACTGAGTTCTGAGGAAAGAAAAATGGCACATTCTACTCAGGAGATTTTGGGGACCACAATCCAATGGGAAATCCTAAAGGGAGGAAAAAGGAGTGATAGAAAGCAGTCGGCATTATGACCAGCAATCAGTTCTTGCTGAACTTATGCGACAACGGCAGGACATGGCCAGTATTATTCATTATATAAACTCTGAGGGCCTTATATGATATCCTGCGTCCTTCCTGAAAACCTTTTCAAAGATACAATTAGCAGCTTCTGTCTAGCCCCAGTAAACAATGAATCCCAAACTATATTATGTTGGGGGGGGGGAAGGAAGGAGAAATAAGCAGGAGGAGGCATTTGCCAAGGTGAAGCCATACGATTTCTTTCTTTCTGAAATACTGGTCACCCTTATCTCTTCCTAAGGACTCTCTCCTCACCTTCTCAGCACACCTTGTGCTGACCAGCACAACTGATAAATGTATGTCCAACTATGCAGGAAATAGACTAAGTGCGTGTACCAATATGAAGGACCCAGCAAGCCTGTTTGACCTTGGAATCATGTGCAAAGTCATTAGAACATTCATTGGGACATCACTGTGGCTACTAGTGTGAGTGACTGTTAGGGGTTCAGGGATGATTTGGCACACTTGGAAGTTAGCAACTGCCCTAATCACCCACCCTAAGGCTGGCACATGGGGGATCCATAATCTGAAAGTAAGTAAAGTATTATTTTTAAGCAGTTGACATTTGTCTCCAGATATCTCACAGTGGTTTAGGTAATCGCTTCAGTCAGGATTCACTGTACACACTTCTCCACCCACTCCATTTCAGCCTACAAGTTTTTGATTAAAATAATTGTCATCTTGTCTTACTCATAATTTACCATTTTCAATAAGAAATAATGTTCTATAGTGTCACGCCAAAAAGTTATGCAACCTTATGTGACCTACAATAGAAGCTATTAGGTCTTCAGAAAACCAATATAAATCTGATAGGCTAAAAATCAGCTTTTAATAATTTTCTTTGCTACTCAAATATCTGGCAAACACTTGCCTTTAAATTCTAAAGGTTCAACTTGAAAGGATGTTGTAGGCTCATGGCTATAAAAAGCAGTTTAACATTTATTTTGGAGATGAGAAGTAGAGTAGGCTTCTTATCTACTGTGTTTAGACACAGTAAGAAACGTAATAAAAAGTTAGCTGGAACAATGTACTGTCCTCAGATTTGAGTTTAAATCTGAAAATGGAAAGCTGGCCAAAGCTTGGATTAGTGCTCCGACTGAAGCCTAATTGGGCTCTAATCCTCTGTCATCATGGGAGACAGGAAAATTACAGATCACAAACTACAGTGTTCCTGAACCCAAATGACTTTAGAGGCTTCTCAAAAGTCATGCAATATCCAGTAATTCAACATAATTCCATCAATGTTATCAATAATTTGCCTATAAAAACCAGTTTTGTAAAACCTTGATATAATGACAAAGAGAAAAAAAATAAATGTTAAGGATTTTAAGGGAAGAACTTTTAATTGTTCCAGCTTTGTTATAAACTTCCATTTATTTCTACATGCTCCTCTTGAACATATCCAGTAATTTTGCCAGAGTATTTAAGACAAATTCTGCTCTCAGTTACACCTTCAGTGGAGTTTGTCTGGATGAACACTGTGCCTCTCCTTAATGAAGGATCCCCTGCTCTCTCTCCCTTTACTTCCTTCAGTGTCACTGCATTTCTAGCTGAGAAGGGCTTGGGCATGCTATTTTCAAAGCCACTCTTGAATTCATCAGAATGGTCACAAGACAGTGACACAAAGCATTTCTTTCCCCTGCAAGGGCAGAGTGAATTTTCTCGATAGGCGTCTCACAAGGCCTTTGGCAGTCTAGACATGAATGGTCAAACTCGAACCCAAGTCTGGGTCCTTCACATAGAACAATACACTAGGACTGCTAAACACACATATTTATGAAAATGGTAATAGTGGAAACTTGAACTTTTCTTGCATGTTGGAGACGAAATGTTAGTGGTCTAAATATCAAATTTTAAATACGTTGATACACTTGGATCACATACTTAAATCCCAGCAAAGTCAACCCACCACTTCATTCTTCAAAAGCAGATAAAAATCAGGTGGGTCTGTCTCTCTGTCTTTCAGGTGAAAACCTAGAAACTGAAGTTTTAACTGGTTTCTGTGGATAAGAGATCCCACAGCATTTTTTTTATAAGGGGAAGGATTTGCCCTGGTGTCTCTGTCCAATGTCAACATTTCCTATCTCTACGGTCTCCTGCACCAGATGTTATACACTGTATATAGCACTTCTAGAGGGGGTGGGAAACCCCAAATCAGCACTGAGGCAGCTACCACCTTGGGGAACAAAGCAACACTCTAAACTCTTCCTAGAAACCACATGTGGAAGGACTAGGTCTCAAGATCACACCCAAAGATTTGGGGGTAAGAAGGGGCATGGGAGAGCTCAGCTCCAGAGGTTCTAAGAGAGAAATTATACACCTCTTATATTATATACCTCTTTAAATACTTTAACATTCCATTTGTGAAACATATTGTGCTTATGCGTTGTCCACAGGAAAAAGTTGCACCAGTTTAACTAAGAGTTTTTAAACAAATTTAGTTAAACCATTGCAAAAAATCTGTTTAAATTCTCTTCTTCTGATTATGAGTGATATATTTCAGTTAATCACAAACTGATTCCAAATCAGTTTATACTAATCCTAAAAATGATTTTCTTAAATGAGACTAGGAGTGTGCAACACAGCTTTTTGCACCACGTTAACAGCAAATTGTTGTTTTTAAATCACTCTTTAAATGAAACCAGTCCAAACTATCTCATGTATCTCAGCCCTTACATTCCCTGATTTAGGACAATGGACTCTATCTAAAGAGAAGGTTCAAAGGATTAGAGTTCCTTTCCCAGGAGCCCATCTCAGCAATTCCAGAGCAAGTTAAACACAAACAAAACATAAATTGACACAAACAAATTGGCAGGACATGTAATCTTTTAGCCAAACTATAATTTTCTGTTGAACATTACAACTACCGAGATATAAAAAAAAACTGAACCCATTTTATAAGTCTGTATACACTCTATATGGAAAGATTGACACAAGCAATAACATCAAGGCTCTCTGCCCAACAAGTCTTAGTCAACAGCGATGAGATTAAGGCCACCATAAAAGACTCAATTTAATCTCATACTTCAATGTCTATCTGTTTTAATACTTAACTATTGGTCCTTCTCCCCCTCCACGTTGGTAGGAAATTACTTTCTTTTCTACTCCCAGCTCCTCTCTGTAGAACTTTTGATTAGGTAGGAAAATATCTGAACTGCTATTTTCCATCATTTAAATGAACAGAATGTCAGGTGTCTGAGAATCTTTGTTGAGTATCAGCTAATTCTTTATCATTTATAATCATATATCTCTTTTATATTGCTAAAGCTAGGCCACGTCATCATCACTACACACAAAGAAAAGGCTAACGACAGTATTCTGTGAATGTCTGCCCACAAAGAAAAGAAAGTGCTGAAATCCTTACTATAGTAGTTTGAATTCATGACAATGTCGTCCTATGTCAATGCTCTTATGACAGTGCATCGTTAGATGGAGGTCAAAAGAATATTTAGATCATTGACATGAGATAGAAAAAATTGTGCTTGTGACAAAGCAATCTTCATCACAGAACGAATGCTATTTTTTTAAATGGGAAAAATGTTTTCATATCCACCCAACATATTTATAGTTCAGCCTTTGTTATTCCAGAAATTATTGGGCTATCTCCTCAGATGATGTAAATTGACATTGATCTATTTCCTTCAAGGATCTATGGAACTTTGCACAAGCTGAGTATCTGGCCCATTGATGGTGCAAGTAAGATACGTCAAATGATAATGCTAGTACTTAAAACCAGCAGCATTTTCCACCTTGATTGGAATGGGAATGAGATTAGATATCTCCCCCTTAGTCTTATCACTGGGTATTGTAGCTAAAGATCTGGTAATTTATTTGCATTTATCACAGCTGTCAAATACAACTTTTAAAATGGTTTTAAAATCCCATTGGACTGCATTTTCCCAACTTGCTTTTTAAAATCTGAAGTTTGAATGTCATCAATGCCATGACAAGAAGTAACATCACTTCTTAAATGACGTGGACCAGTTAGCCCTAATTAGATCAGTAACATCGGTGGTGTGGGCTCTAAGATCAATATAATTAGATACTGGTAACAGGTTAATGATATCTCAAAAAGTTGACACCAATGATCAAAAATTGATAAGATTGCAGATTACCAAGGTTACACATTTTATGTAAACTAGAGGGTTGTGTTTAGAACTTAACCAAATTTAGGCTGAGAGATATATGAGCGAGACGATTCAAAAGAAGGAATATAATCTTATGAAATGTGATCTTAACGCTTCTATAATGACACCCTAATGTGTCATGTGGCAAGTATGAGATGAACAGTAGGAGGCTCAGTACTGCAGTTAGAGTTTAATGGATGTCATTCAGCTTTTACTCTTGGTCTTTTCACAGTTTGCTTAGTGGATGACAAGGAAGGGAATATGGGCTGAACAAAAATCTTTGGTTTTCCCATGTTGATGATAAGCAGTGTGTCAGAATGGAAACACTGCTTATTTGATGCTACTTAAATATAGCTAACATACTGTGAGTTCAGTCTTGCCAGAGTTTACTGTTATATTGCAAAGATAGCAAATAATTTAGGTCCAGATTCAAGAAATCACTAAAGTATGTACTTAAAGCTAAACATGCACTTAAGTGCAATTCCTACACAGGGCTTTTCTCCTGAATCAGAGTATTAGTCTGCATGTGCCTTGGTTAGCTATAATAAGTTGAATACCATAGATAACGATTATGATTTTTGGATATTTTTACCACTAGCAGTTAATAGGGGTCTATCCAATGGATGAAATTACATGCTTCTTTTAGCACAGTATGTTGACATGAAAATATCTTGCTGGAGTTTATAGCTTCAGGGTGCTATTTTCCAAAGTTGAGCAACAGAATCTCCCTGAGAAAAAACAGAACTTATTTCTCATGGTTTTGCTCTATATTTTGGAATGGCTTCTAAGAAAACATGCTGAGGACATAAGTCCTTGCCTTTCCAGATAATAACAGAGAGCAAGAGACAGGCTGTCATTAGTGTGGTCACATTTATATGTAGATTCCTCCATGTTTTTCAAGAGTATATGTACTGGTGTGAATATTGTGGCTGTGGCAGAATTTTAGCAAGGGGGAATGTAAGGGGACTGTTGCCCCTTACTAACATTCAGTGGGGGTGTTTTAGTTGCTAGCTCCCAGTACAGTAAAAGGGGAAGAGTCTATGGGAAATCAGGACCCTGAGACTGATAGTCCCCAGGAACAATGTGGAGAGGCCAATGCTCCAGGTCAGCCTGAATGTCAGGGTGGGCAGGCTAATCAGGGAGTCAGGAGGCCAGGGAGGTCCCGTCCTCTGTGTGAGCTGGACTTGCCTGGGTCAGACAGAGTGGGGCCGAGCTAAGGAGAAAGCAGGAGCCCAAGCTAAGCTGGAGAGCAGAGCTGTGTCAGATCCAGAGGGACCAGAAAAGCAGCCCAGAGAGAGGAGACCCTGTCCTGGAAGCAGAGCTGCAGCCCCAAAGCCAGAGGCACAGCCCAGAGAGAGCAGACCCTGTCCTGGGAGGAGAGATGCAGCAACCAGAGCCAGAGGGGCCAGAAAAGCAGCCCAGGAAGCAGGTCAGTGCTGGGAGCAGAGTCACAGAAGCAGCCTGCAGAGCAGACCTGTCCTGGGAGCAGAGCTGTAGCAACCAGAGCCAGAGGGGCCAGAGAAGCAGCCGAGGGAGCTGGAGGCAGAGCAGCAGCCATGCTGAGGTAGAGTGGAGCTGGAGCTAAGACAGAGTGGAGCTGGACCTGGACCTGGGGCTGGAGCACTCCGGAGCCGGGTGTCGTGAGCAGCTGGGGAGGGCGAGGGGGGACCCTGGGCAGTAGGCCCAACACAGGGAGATGCCTCAGCCAGAAGGCTCTGCAGGCCAGATTCGAAGGGGGACTGGTAACCTTGACAGGGCAGGAGCAACGCTGGGAAGAAGGGCCCTGCCACCTAGAGCCTGTGGCCACCACCAGAGCAAGTGTCCAACCCACAGCATCCCTGCAGCACAGCCAGGCCTGAGAAGATGTCAGATGGGGTGGGATCTGAGTTACTACAGAAAATTCTTTTCTGGGTATCTGGCTGGTGAATCTTGCCCACATGCTCAGGGTTTAGCTGGTTGCCATATTTGGGGTCGGGAAGGAATTTTCCTCCAGGGCAGATTGGAAGAGACCCTGGGGGTTTTTCACCTTCCTCTGCAGCATGGGGCACGGGTCACTTGCTGGAGGATTCTCTGCACGTTGAAGTCTTTAAACCATGATTTGAGGACTTCAATAGCTCAGACATAGGTGAGAGGTTTATTGCAGGAGTGCGTGGGTGAGTTTCTGTGGCCTGCATTGTGCAGGAGGTCAGACTAGATGATCATAATGGTCCCTTCTGACCTTAATATCTATCTATCTATCTATCTAAGAAGGCCTGGGACTTACAAGGAACGGACTCTGAACTGCCCTGACATTCCAGAGACACTAATGTTCCCTGCCTCAGAGCGGGTTGATGTGTTTTCTTTAACCTTTCCCATTTTCCCTTATTCTTTTTAAAATTAATTGTTGATTAAATAACTTGCATTTGCTTTAAATTGTATGTAATAGTCAGTGGGTCAGAGAAGTGCCCAGTGCAGAGAGAATACCCCGGAGTGGGGACACCCTAGTCCCTGTCCTAGGTGACCACAGCAGGGTTGGGGGTCGAACCCCCCAAGAATCCTGGGCCCAGCCTTGTTGGGGTTACAAGGACTCTTCCAGGCAGGAGAGTGGAAGGGGAGTCTTCAAGGGCAGGGAGGCCACTCGGTAAAGGAAGTGGGAGCGAGGAGTCAGATCCTTTTGCTAGCCCACTTCACCGGCGTAGTGCAGAAGCCAGGAAAGTTCCCCACAATAGCGGGACTATTCCCCTGCTTACATATATATGATTTTTGTATGTACCTGTTGGTAGTAAATTTTGCAGCTGCTGAGAGCAGGCATGCTGTAAATGATTTACACTGAATTAAAATAACTATTTAAAAAGCTGATCATTTTATTTCTCATTAAAATGAAGGAACATTGAATTCAAGATGGCTGTGTCAGAGCCTGAATGTGAAAGAAGGTTGGGACTGGGAATACTGAGGACCAGAAACTCTTACCTGAGAATCTGAATACAACTATATTGCAATAAAACTAGAACAGTCAAATACAGTAACTTCTCCTGATGCAGCCTGAACTGCCACGAGCAGAGCTTTCCTTTCTGACCAGAGCTCAGCTTTGCCCATTGGGCTTTTCCTGACTCTAACAGTTTATCCAATAAAGACCCAGTTGCCTCCTCTCACCTTCACTAATCTCTCCATCTCACTTTCCCACCTGATGATTAAACTGCAGGAGGGTGACTTTCAAACCCCAAATGGAAGTTAAACACTTAACTGCCAAGGACTTTCAAAAATGGCAGCTAAGCATTGCCTTTCAATGGAAGGTGGCTGCCCAGCTGTATTTGTGCCTTTGAAAATCTCCTCCAAGTAAAGTTACATGTACCTCTGTATGTGGCTGTACTACCAAATTACTACTTTGTTAGTTCCACAACTGAAAAGCACTATTGCACACCTAATGTTCTTGCACATTTGAATAATCATGTATGTCACTAGTCTCTTCGCAGTTTCTGTATATATTTAACTCTGAAAACCCAATAAGCAAGAAAATGACCATCACAGAAACACCTAAATTAACTTTGTTTTCCAATTACTACATTTAACTTTACTTTCTATTTTCTCCTTAGGGTCCTATATTCAAGTTCATTTCAGGGTAGGATTGGAATACTTTGGTTGTTGCTGTTGTTGTCGTCAAAATTAAATTACCTTCTAATCCCAGCTGAGTCGGAGTCCAAGATTAGATCTGATGTTTTTTAAGAAGCCTCATTATAAAGGCTGTATCACTGTAGGAAAAAGAAACAAAACACAACAAAACAGAAGTGTGATCAGGGTTCGTATACCATTCACTAAGTAGGGGAAATTAAGCTAGGTAAAATTCTACCGCATTTCAAAGGGGGGGCAGAGGGGAAAGTGGCTTTGTTGTGATTCAACCTTCCTAATCTCTGTCTGAACAATTATAAAATGCAAATATTTATACATTTGTGCATATTGCAATCATCTCCCTTATTATCCAAACAAATGTTACAATTCAGAAGGCAGGTTTAGCAATAGTTCCTGTCTTGGACTAGGTGGTGCTTTTTTTTCCTGGTGCACAGAAGCAGATTGTGCACAAACAGCATCAAAAAAACTTTTTGTGAAGTGTGCTTCCAATGAAGAAATAGTTTCCACAATATTCTGATCCTATTTCTACTAAACTGTCTTGCACTGAAAGAATTGTGTGATTTTTAGGTATAGTCTCATACTTGAAATGTGTAACATAGGGAAACTCCGGGCAGACTACATATTGTGTAGCGAGATGTTTGTAGAAGACTATAATTTTGAGATGCTCCCTCATAAGGGATAGTATTATCAACATAGGCATATGGGGATGTGCCCTGGAGGCAAGGGGTTGGGAACACCTCATGGCTGTTTGTAACAGTTCACCAGAGATGCTCTCCAGTTTGTTTTATTAAAGATTTATTCCTTTCTCATTCACTCGTTTGTTATTTAATGAACCCCAAGATCATTACATGGCGTCAGATGTGCTGAATGAGAAGGAAACTATAGCCATTTTTGAAGTTAACTCCTATGTTTGCACCTGAAAGCAGAGACAAAGGGAGGCACCAGAGAAGCACGTGGAGGACGAGGCAAAGAGGCTTTTGCATATATTTAGTGAGCACAATAGTATCTTGACTAGCTTCAGAAGGGGAAAAAAATTGAAGGAGGGAAGGGAGGAATCTTCTTGAAACTGTGATGTTCAATGAGACCAAAAAAGGGAGAACATAACAGTGAACTAATATCTGACTATAAGCATCAAAGAAGAGGAATTTGTTCATTTCAGGGGTATACTACTACAGGAGTAATGAGAGTAAAGAAAGTGAAAACTGAGGCTGCACATCAAGAAAATTTCTTAATGAGATTTACCTGTCTATTCGAATAATTTCTTACAGAAAGTTCAAATATCCTATTAAGTTGAGATGTTTAGAATTAGAATAAGCAAAATACTGGCACCCCACTACAATTGGGACACAAACACTGGAAACTGTACTTATGGACTAGTCCAGAACTGGCCTGAAAGTGAACTGGATGATAGGTCTGTTTCTTTTCTAACTTCTGTGATTTAATGAAAGAAGTGATTGAAACTTCTAATAATTTATTTTGTACTTCTCAAACTTTAATATTTCAGGTGATATTTTTGTCAACATTTTCTATCATATGGTAGGTTGGTTTTTTTTAAATTTCAAATTACCCTGTGCAGTGTCTAAATTTATAAAAATATGGGAAATTCTAATAAATCCTTAATTATAACAGTGTACATTCCCCTGCTATAATTAAAAGTTCTGTCCTCTTTTGCAAAAATGCTTCCTTTATACCAGTCTCATCAAAATAGGCATCTTGGTTGCATCTGGCTCTGAGAAAGAAAGCATCATGTTGTGGCTTCTGTAGAAAAAGTGATATTAAAAGCATTCTTTAAAAGAATTCCCACCGTTCTTTTCTCTTTATATTTTACTTCTGATATTTTTATTGTGGCTTCCAGCTATACTTAAGGGCCATGGGCTGAACAGAAAGCACAAAGATTTAAAAGCATTTAAAATCTTAAATAGATTAGATTTTAAAAAGCTTGTGAATAAGGGCTATTATTATAGGAGTTGTCTGTAGGGTACCTATTACTGTAGGTAGAGCAGAAGGCCCTGCTACATGAAGAGAGAGGGGTGTATAAATCTGTCCTCCCAAGTAACCTGCCCATCAGTATAACAAAACATATATTTGATGAACAAGTGGCACTGTGGAATAATGGAAATGGGCGGTGGAAGCTACCCTGGGAATTGTTGTTTTTAATGGAGTCTTTAAGGCATTATGAACAAAATTTTATGTAGGAAAATAGCTGCATACAGTACACAAAGCACAGTTCTGCTCTTTCATCACTGCCAATTCAGACTAACATCCTTGATCTCAGTGGAGATAAATTGGATTTACACCAGTGTCATCTGAGAGCAGAATTCTGCCCACAGACTAACAGTTTTCTGTGTGTAGGTGCTTTCTTCCTCTCTTCTGCTTCATGTAAAGCAAAAAAAAAAAAGTATATGTATCATTACCTTTTTGTTATTGGCTGTATGGATAAGAACCTGCTATTATTGTTGTAGGTGTAATGTGGGTGATACATTTTGGGTCCCTTTGTTTTGGCTCAATGCAGCATATAAATCAAAAATTGTTATGTACAGTATGCAAGTTGCCTACCCTCGGGAGTTTACTGTGCCTGCATTTTTACAAGTTTAACCTCAAAACTGATGTTCAGAGATTTAACTATTCCAGGCCTATCATTTCCATTAACGAGGGCTACAAGTCTCTCAAGACCTGTGCATTCAGGTTTCTATATAGGAGATAACCTGCCTTAAGAGACCTAATAGAATAAAGGTTGGGGGAGATAAGGACTTTATACCCTCTCCCCAGACAGCAAGTGAATTACATTCATTTGTAGCCTAAAATGTTTTGATAAGTTCAGCCTGCTCTTGTAATAAAGCTACAGTAGCAGCCTCTTGCCCAACTGTCCCCAGGGCTGAGGATCACTGAAGAATACAATCAACAGAAAACCCTTGTATGATATGGTTCAATTGTTTGGAGTCACTGTATTTCACTGTTTTCCATCCAACATACACACATCAGACCTCACCTTCACATGACTACTAGGATAGTGGTTTCAGTAACATTTTCAATAAATGTTTCAGTTAAAATTATTTAAAAATTGGAAATAAATGAAAAATGGGTCCAAGCCTTGTGAAGCAAACAGCTTTGAAATTGAATTTTTTGCAATCAAAAAAAGTTATAACCAACTGTCTCAGGTCATCGGTGATAGTTCGTGGCAAGGAGGAACTCACACCCAATCTGGCCCTTCTTTCTCCCAAGTGGCTACTCTTATGGGGTTTTCTGTTTTTCCTCATGTGGAACTTGATTGGGCTGCAACCTTAGTACAGTCATATCAAGCTCTCCTTGCCTAAGTACTCTTTCTGTTAAGTAGTTTATTCCAACTGTAAACACCATGGGGATTTTTTTCTTTTGATTTTGTTTCCCCATCTTCAATTCTCAGCTCCCCTCTTGCTTTTTTCTTTATTCCTGATCTCTGACTTTTTTCCTTTATTGCTTTATATACGTCGTCACTGTAGCTACTTGGTGTCAAAACTGCTCACACCAATGCCACATTACCATTCCCTGAACAAAAGAAAGACAGCAGAAGCCAGCCTAGCTGACCTGCTAACTAGCTAGCCCCATGTAACACACTAGCTTTTTACCTGAAATATATTACATGTCATTTGGTGATGGAGGCACAACACTGCTTTCCTGCTCCCAATTCAGAAACTTCCTTTTTAAAAGAAACTATAGAGCCAGTAGTTAGTGGTACAGATGTGAAATGTGGCAGGAAATCACAGTGGGCCTAAGTGAGTAATAAGAGTTGTGATCTATTGAAAAACCACAGAATACCCACATGCAGTAGCTAGAGTTCAGTTTTAGAGAAGATTTTACAAATATTCTGTAGTGTATAAGAATAGGACAATATCCTTTTAAATAATTTGCAAGCCCTCTAGTAGCTGTGACCCTGTTCTGTGTGTTAGACACAGAACTGCAGGATGTATACAGCTAGACCTTACATGTCTGCGTATATTTAGGAAACACAGTTATTTGTGACCCAGGTGTACCCATGTGGTTTCTTCACATTGTTTCTTTTTGTGTAAAGAGCAAAAAGACACAATACATTCCAAGCAAAGAGATGCTGAACTACATATGTGCAACTAGGTACCTGTGCCATGGGTAGCAATCCTCCTCAGTCCCTGTGGAGATTAGAATTCTAGACTCATCATCCTGGAATGCTCCCTCATGGCAATACCCAGCACTGCAGCACCTCTGCCTCAGCTTTCCCACAACAAGCACCAACTTTAGAAGCGACTTGGCTGAAGAAAGCATTCGACCCCTTGCAGGGTAAGAGAGTCCCTTAGTCCAAGTCCAAAAATACCGATAGAGCTCACTGACTTTATCCTTCAACCACTGTGTTACAGGCAGTCTCCTAGCAACAACAGCCTGTTTCATTGTCTATCCACCAGCTCCTGGGTGCCAATCAACTCAACCACTTGGATCAGATCAGTCCTCTTAGCAAGGGCCTCTGGAAGGCCACTGCCTTGAGTTAGTGCATTGCTCCGGTCAATTTCTCGTCTCACATTACAGCAGCCAACTCATTCTGCTTCCCAGGCATCCCTCAACTGCTGGGCTTTCTGCCGTTTAAATTACATCCCCCTAAACTGTTAATCCTTAGGTCTTTTTCTCCTCTCTGGATGCCCTCCTGCATCAGGAGTAGCCACAGAAGACTCCGCTCCTCCTACACTCCTTTCCTCAGCTGCTCTAGTCTCTTCCTGCCCCTCTAGGGGATATGGGAGCCTTGCCTCCCAGGACCACCCTGCCTGCTTCCTCATTCTTCTTGTAAGTCCCACACCCTGCACAGGTGTAGCAGGGCAAGGCTAATGGAACAGGGCCTCCTGACCCTGAAAGAGGCTGTACTGGTACCCTTAGCACTGTGAAGCTACTGACATGAGTTGGGGCATCTAGGGGTATCCCATAGCAGTCCTGTCTCATTCAGTGAACATCAGTTTGTACTGTTGAACATGTTATGCATACTGCATATACACAGGAAATAAAGTTTTCACTGAAGCAAAGTGCACTTCAAAGAACCCCTGACTCAGGCTCCGATTCCTGTAAAGACAAACATGTGTCTAACTCTGTGCATGTGAGTAGTCCCATAGGCTTATCTTTACACGTGTGAAGTCAATGTGTAATGCTTTGCCAAATCAGGTGCTCCAGAGTAGTATCTAGCCAGATAGTTTTAAATTGTGGATATTCATCTTCTTTGAAAGGAAGGGGCAGGAAGAAAATTCAAACAAGAAATGACATTAAGAGAAAGTTAAGGTTACACAATTAGACATGCAGAAGCCAGGAAAAGCTAAGAGATAAAGACTGGATTTATTTTTATGAAGTAATGAAATCTACAAAACAGATCAAATTTAAGAAAATCCTTACAGTGCTTTTAAAGTTATGAGCAGTTGAAATTGCCAGATCAAAAATTTTCCTTTGTGTATTTAATCCATACTGAAAGCTAAATCACATTAGACTGTTGGGACTGTGAAGTGCTTTAGCTTTGAATCAGAGAACATGAAAGATAGATGGAAATGGTGGTAGTGTTGAAATAATCCAATAAATGTGGGCTCAGTCATATACTACACAGAAACTAAAATCAGACTGCTTAATATTTATAGATCAGCAACCATCTATTGTGACAGTTGGCGTACTTTAGAGAGGGGATAGGGAATTACTGTTTTGCAATCAAGCTCATGAACTCAATCTGTTTCAGTATTTTTAATTAGTGTTATTTCCTTTCCTTTCCATCCCTTACAAAAGTTTTTTTTTAATTCAATAGTTAACAGACCTGAACAATTTATTCTTAGACATCTCAGCTATTGGACCCTCCATTAAATGTCATGTAATTTATTTCTGAAGGTTAACTATTATCTGGTTTAACCAAAACATCCTCCTTCATTAAAGAATAACCAGAAAAAGAGGTACAACCTCTCAATAAGAAGAGAATTCAAAGACAGCAAAATTTTCTTTCATGTTAGATTTATTGTTTTATAGATAAAATACTGCAAAATATAATGCAGACCATGGGGTTTGTGGGTGAAGACAGGATGGGGAGGGGGGAAGTTTGGGAAAACATGTTATATAGTTGCTATTACTATCCACGGGAAATCATTATAGATTACCTACCTGTTAACATTAAAATTTAAACAACAAAACCCACAATATCTGAACAAAAAAAAGGAAGACGTTTGTCTTGCTCCATAGCTGAAGAGGCTATGAAGAAAGAGAGAGAGAGAGAGAAATAATTTATGGCAATTCCACTTTCTCTTCTATTTCACTTTTATATATTTTGTGAAATCCAGTTTCCTTCACAAACTCTGCCAGAGGAGATCTCATTACAAACAGAAGGACAGAGCAGATCCAGGACATAGTGCAGAAGGATCTTGCACAGCCCTATATCTTTCATTTGTCTTTTATTTTTTTGTCAAAAAAATTTAGTCTATCCTTTGCCTCTTTGTCATTTCCTTGGCAGCTTACATCAGTTTGAATTTATTTCACGGCTTTTTCTTGGTTGTACATTATATTTTGGGTTCTGCTATTAGTTTTATACTGTACTCTACAGTAGCCGATGGGGAAATTCCAAAAGGTTTGGTTTGAATAATATCCAAAAATTCAAATACATTTCTAAACTGAGCCAAATCTCTGGAAATACAACTGAAAATCTTAGGAGAACAGGCTAGCTTGTGAGCTTACTTATACTCTCTTATTCGAACTGATCCAAAAAGTAAATAGAGAGAGAATAGCATGTTGACCTATATGCTTCAGTTTTGGGTGCCTCATATGAGGCAACTTAACATTATCTGATTTTCAGTCTTTTCAGCATTTTCTGAAAATCAGGCCCTTTTATGACAGTTCAGGTTAGACACTCAACAGATAAGGCACTCAAATATTGTCACTTTTGAAAGTTCACACCATTATATCTACTATAATATGTAGTTGAGAAAATTGAAGGAAGTGCAAGAAAGAAAGAAGGAAAAGATAGTGGAGAACTGCCTAACTTGGGAGAAGAAATTTGTATTTTAAAAGAACTTCTTTCTATAACAATAGTTCTTTTCATACTATAGTATCCCTTCTCCTATTTAGCATCATTGCTAGATTTTCAATTCAGCAGGGCAGGATACATGTCTTAATCTGTAGCTTGCAAATCACCTGTACAGGCAATTGAACTGCTCATAATGGCAGAAGCTACATAAATTGTATGTATATTTTATGTTGCTCAGAAGCAGGGCGAGCCATTTCAACGAATTAGTGTGGGAGAGGTGGCAGAAGTCATGTGTATCAACTAGATACTTGGTTACCCAGCCTTCTTTCAAATCTTTAAGATGCAGTCTTCTTGCTATATTCATGCACAGCAACTCTAACTCAAAGTGGTACTGATGGGAAATACACAGAATAATCCAAACCGTGACAATTGTGGACAGAGTGACTATTCCCTTTCCCCTTCCCTTTTCAAGGAGACCTACTGCATGTAGGCAGCCCTCTCTCCTTCCATTTTTGATTTTTGCAGCCAATGTCATTCCAGGAAATACCCCCATATATGGTGAAGAGTTTGAATTTGGCCAGTGCATAGTGGTATGGCATACTTACATGTTATGGTTATGAGAGACACCTTGAAAATGTGAATTTAGTATAACTGATACAGCAATGCCTGTCTGCATCTACAGAGAGCCTGAAACAATAATTCTGAGGGATCTGATTGGGCCATTCATTTCAATGGATGTTAGCTCAGATGCCAGCTTATTTTAAATGTCAACTATTTCACTACTGACCATGAAAGAAAAGAAAGAAAGTACCATATTAGAAGATCTACACTGTACACCGTGAGTGACAGCTCATTTTGGCACCACAAGATTTAGAATAATATTACCAATTACTTATTTTTTTTCCCCAGTGAAGAAAGAGCCAAGGTCAAGGAACTCAGCAAGGCATCTGAGCCCCGGTGAGAGGCAGGCAAGTCCAAGAATCCCAGTGTTGGGTCGCCCTCAAAGTTATATAAGTATGATAGAATCATAATTATGTAGTAGTAGAAATAAAGATAGACAAAAGAGTATATAGGTATTGTAAAAAGGTATGAACATCATTTCCATACTGTTGAATGTCACTCTGTAACAAATGCAAGGCCAAAGTGCTAATTATTTCAGGCCAGTACAGGACAAAGAGTCTGTGCTGGAAAGTGATAAGAACTTTGAGGAAACAATGCTGTTCTTTAAAACAACACCCTGATGATCTTCCCCTGCGGGGGCCCCTTGTCATGCCTATGTAAATCTTGGTATCCAAAGAGGGAAAAATAGGTAGTAGGATAAAACTTGTTAAATGAATCAAGAGTCATAGATTGTGTTGTTTAGTAAAAGAATGAATGATGAGTGCATGGAATTGAGAGCCTGAAGCAGGGAAATAATTGGTTAGTAAATGGTGCCAGCCTAATCCTAAGAATTTCAACCTTGATATCGATGGCCCGAAGAATATGCAACATGGAGATAACCGG
This sequence comes from Lepidochelys olivacea, assembly GCF_965140295.1. Lineage (NCBI taxonomy): Eukaryota > Metazoa > Chordata > Testudines > Cheloniidae > Lepidochelys > Lepidochelys olivacea. Next base: position 48,731,263 of record NC_140421.1, on the reverse strand, counting down.
ATGACCCCCGGAGGGCGAACCGGAATCCACCCACAACGCATCAAGGAAGAACAAGAAGGTAACACCTACCCATCATGGAGCTGTCATGGATGTACCACCTGCTGATTGAGCTGATTGATGGTCATCTCAATTGTAAATTCAGTATGATGAAGCAACTTCCATAGACTTGTATTGAACCAGAGACCTATAAAAATTGAGTCCAGGGACTGTGTTCTTTGAGTCTGGTTCTACGACCACCTTCCAGGAGTATCGGATGCGCATCTGACAATGACTCAGCTCCTCTCTCGTGTCTAGGCCACTTGGCCAGTGACTTGGCACGAGCAACATCTAGGCTGGTAACTATAACAACCTTTATGTAGAACCTCTGTGTGAATGTCTGTGTCTGTGAACGGATCTATATAGAAATTGCATATAGGAATATTTTGTTGTATTTACAATAAACGTGGCAATTTGCCTTGTCCCTCTTACAAGATCCTGTTGGTATAATTTTTATTAATATAACACCAGCAGAGACCAGAGATCATGTATAATCTCTACTGAGAGCTGGGTCTCATTTTGTTATCTCAAATGGTTGGAGCTAATGTTGTGGGTGGAGATTAGAAAGGTACCACTACCTTTTGTTTCCCCAGTTCAGGGGATAATCAATACAGTCAAATATCCAGCATTCATGAAGTTATCTCCACAGATTTTAGGATGACCTAGGTGAGACTTAAAGGGAAAAAAAAAAACATTTGCAAAGGTTAATACAAGGCTTCATGCTAGCAAAGCAGAACAAGTGAAAAGAGACAGTTTTGGAGATCAGCGGTTTGAGTGCACCAAAGGCCTGAAATCGACTTAGGCACATTGCTTGTAAGATTAAAAAAAATACTTATGAACAAAGGAAAATAATGAAACAAGAATATTACAACTTCCCAAAGGATTGAAGTCACTAACTTGTGCCCAAGGCTTTTTTGCTCAAAACTCTCATCACAGAATTCTCTATTTCTCTGTTCAAGATTGTATAAGCAAATGAATTAACATGATCCAGGTTTCCTGAAAGCTGTTGCCTCTTCACCTGAGTCAGTTAATTTCCCGTGTCTATATCAGATTGTGAACCATCTGCAAACAAGAAAGAGGACTTACTATGTTTAAAAAACACCCATCCCCACCCCTAATGAATACTATGACCAGCCCTATTCAGGAATGTAAAAAGCTTTGTAAGCACTTTGTGATAGACAACATAAGAATATTATCCAGTCAAATTAAGTTCCTTAAGCTAAAAATAAGCCTTGCAGCTTTGATGTATTCCAACTTCTTCTCATGCAAATCTACTGTACTGTATGAGGCATCAAATGGAAGCTAAAACAGGAGAAATCTTCACAAGGAAGCCAAATTTTAGGCAGAGGGAACTGTATAATAAAGTTAAATATAGACCTATGAAATGAAAACATTACCTTTAAATTTTAATCCTGAAGTGCTGAGTATCACAATTTTGTGACACAATGCACTAATGTACTTTGCATTAGTGCTAATAGTAGGACTTCCTTACCTGCCATCTTTAAGGGTTAAACTCTTTACTTCTGGCAGGAGGAAGCCCCAAGCATTACAGTGCCCTCTCTTTTCCTAATTTGAGCATAAGTATTGAAGATTTTATTCTCCTCAGTATTCTTTTCCTCAATGGTGTGTCCACCCCCATTACATCACATGGTGGGTGCTATCACTGTGCATTATTTGTGGCCAGTAAAGAAAGCAAAATACTTTATTCACATCTAACACCAATATCATTGCACACAAGGGCTGATAGAAAAATGTGGCTTCTTTCCTTTCTTACACAGAGGAATTATGTCACATCATAAAACCATAGAAATGTAGAACTGGAAGGGACCTTAACAGGTCACCTAGTCCGATCCACTGTACTGAGGTAGGACTAAGTATTATCTAGACCATCCCAGACAGATCAGGACAGATGTTTATATAACCCGTTCTAAAAAGCCTCCAGTGACAGAGATTCCACAACCTCCCTAGATCATTTGTTTTAGTGCAGATACTCAGACTGAAGCTTGTGAGCAGCAAGTGGCTCTTTAATGTGTCTCCTGTTTTGCAGCACATGATATTAAAATACTGTGTGATTTAATTATTAACCAATCTAAGTTATTAACCAATCAAGATGCTTTTACTATGTTATGAGCCAACTGTAGTTGATAAAACAACAACACTCAGATTCATAGATACTAAGGTCAGAAGGGACCATTATGATCATCTAGTCCGACCTCCCGCACAACGCAGGCCACAGAATCTCACTCACCCACTCCTGAGAAAAACCTCTCACCTATGTCTGAGCTATTGAAGTCCTCAAATCGTGGTTTAAAGACTTCAAGGAGCAGAGAATCCTCCAGCAAGTGACCCGGGCCCCATGCTACAGAGGAAGGCGAAAAACCTCCAGGGCCTCTTCCAATCTGCCCTGGAGGAAAATTCCTTCCCGACCCCAAATATGGTGATCAGCTAAACCCTGAGCATATGGGCAAGATTCACCAGCCAGATACTACAGAAAATTCTTTCCTGGGTAACTCAGATCCCACCCCATCTAACATCCCATCATAGGCCATTAGGCCTACTTACCATGAATATTTAAAGATCAATTAATTACCAAAATAATGTTATCCCATCATACCATCTCCTCCATAAACTTATCAAGTTTAATCTTAAAGCCAGATAGGTCTTTTGCCCCCACTGCTTCCCTTGGAAGGCTATTCCAAAACGTCACTCCTCTGATGGTTGGAAACCTTAGTCTAATTTCAAGTCGAAAACTTCCCAATGACCAGTTTATATCCATTTGTTCTTGTGTCCACATTGGTACTGAGCTTAAATAATTCCTCTCCCTCTCCGGTATTTATCCCTCTGATATATTTATAGAGAGCAATCATATCTCCCCTCAACCTTCTTTTATTTAGGCTAAACAAGCCAAGCTCCTCGAGTCTCCTTTCATAAGACAAGTTTTCCATTCCTCGGCTCATCCTAGTAGCCCTTCTCTGTACCTGTTCCAGTTTGAGTTCATCCTTCTTAAACATGGGAGACCAGAACTGCACACAGTATTCCAAGTGAGGTCTCACCAGTGCCTTGTATAACGGTACTAAAACCTCCTTATCTCTACTGGAAATACCTCGCCTGATGCATCCCAAGACCGCATTAGCTTTCTTCACGGCCATATCACATTGGCGGCTCACAGTCATCCTATGATCAACCAATACTCCAAGGTCCTTCTCCTCCTCCGTTACTTCTAATTGATGCATCATTTTGCTGTGAGAATCAGATTTATAAGTATTTCCCCGTCATACCGTTTAAATATGAATATATAGTACTATAGTAAGTGAAACAATGAATTCATACTACTGTGGCTCTTTTGAGTAATGCTGATCACTAATTTGGCTCCTGAACCACTGAGGTCTGAGAATCACTGTTCTAATGCTTAACTACCCTTACAGTTAGCAAGTTTTCCCTAATGTCTAACCTAAATCTCCCTTTCTGCAATTTAAGCCCATTACTTCTTGTCCTATCCTCAGTGGATAAGGAGAACAATCTATCACCCTCCTCTTTATAACTACCTTTCACATACTTGAAGAATGTTATCAGATCCCCCTCAAGTCTTCTCTTCTCCAGACTCAATCTTTCCTCTTAGGTCATGTTTACTAGGCCTTTAATCATTTGTGTTACTCTTCTCTGGACTTTCTACAATTTGTTCACATCTTTCCCAAAGTGTGGTGTCCAGAACTGGACACAATATTCCAGTTGAGACCTTACCAGTGCTGAATAGAGTGGAAGAATTACTTCTTGTGTCTTACATGCAATACTCCTGCTGATACATCACGGAATGATGTTTGCTTTTTCTCCCAACAGTATTACATTATTGACTCATATTTAGTTTGTGATTCACTGTAACACCTGGAGACTAGGTGGGTGAGGTAATATCTTTTATTGGACTAATTTCTGCTGGTGAAAGAGACAAGCTTTCAAGTCACATCAAGCTCTGCTTCGGTCCCAGGAAAGGTACAGAGAGGGTGACAGTTAAATACAACCTGAAACAAAATGTTTAGCATGAGTAGTTGGCACATATTCTAAGGACCATTCAAGGTGAAGTGGCCTGTTAGTACCCAGTCATAGGACAAAAAAGGCAGTTAGTGGGTTACCGATTCTTGTAATAATAAAGACATTGGATTTATGACTTAAGACCATGATTTTTAGTGTCTAGCAAAGTTATGAACTTAAGCTCCAGGCTTAACTTTTGAAGGTGTTAGGCAGATTTCCTTTGAGGATGAGGACTAAGAGGTCAGAGAGGGAGTGACTGTTCTGTGAAAAGTGTTCACCCACAGGGGACATGGTGTTTTTGTCGTATCATTTTTCTGTGTGAGTTCATTCAAGAGCCTAGTGATTTCATCCACATAGTTGTTATTGTGGCATTTAGTGCACTGGATGAGGTACACCATATTGTGACAGGCATGTGATGGACCTTGACTGGTGTGCTGTGGGTGGGGGGTGTTGAGCATAGTAGCAGTGGAAATATGTTGGCAGGTTTTGCATCTCTTCTTATGGCAGGTCTGGTGCTGTTTTGAGTGGGTGGGTCCTGGTTTGTGAGGAGTTTGCTTTTGTTGATGAGCTTAGAGAGGCTGGGGAGTTGTTTGAAAGCCAAAAGAAGGGGTCTGGGAAAGATTTATTTCAGGATGTGATCCCATTGAGTATGTGTTGTAATTGTTTAATTAAATCCCATATGGGTTCCAGTGGGGGGTGATAGGTGACAACTAGGAATGTGTGGTCCAATGGATTGTTTTTCTATATTGAAGCAGGTTTTCTTGGGGTATTTGGGTGGCCAATTCCATGATGTGATCTACTTCTGTGGTGGAGTGTCCTTGTTCAGTGAAGGCATTTTTGAGTGTGTACCGCAGACTTTCTCCCTGGAGCATATTTTATGGTATCTGTGGGCCTGGCGGTAGATAACAGATTTCTTAGTGTCTTTGGATTGGTTACTTGATCTGTAAAGGTAAGAGTGGTGGTCCACTGGTTACTTATGTATAGTTGACTGTAGGGTTCCATTGTTGAAACTGATCACGGCATTCAGGAAGTTGATCCTGGTCTGGGAGTGTTCTAAAGAGTGTTTGATGAATGGGTGATGGTTGAAGTTGTGGTGGAAATCTATAAGGGACATTAGGTCATCTGTCCAGGGGATGAAAAAATAATCAAGTGTATCTGAGATATATCATTGGTTTTGTGGTACATTTATCCAAGGTGACCCATGAAGAGGTTGGCTTATTGGGAAGCCATCCTATTACCCATAGCTATTCCCATAGTTTCAGCAAGTTATTTGTTGTTGAATGTAAAATTGTTATGGGTGAGGATGAAATGGATAAGTTTAGGACAAATGACCTAAAGTCTCTCATAGATTTTCACCACATCTTCAACCACCACCACCCATTCATCAAACTTTCCCTAGAACTCAAAGGGAACATTCACAATGCTTTCAAAAGATAAGCTTGGAAGCTTACATTCATAACTTTGCTAGATACTAAAAATCATGGTTTTAATAAAGACATTGGATTTATGTCATATTATGAGAATCTGTAACCCACTAACTCCCCTTTTTTTGTCTGATGGCTGCAAGAGTGTTATCAGGCCACTTCACCTTGAATGGTCCCTTAGAGTATGTGTTAATTACTTATGCTAAACATTCTGTTCCACCTTAGCTGTGACCCGCTGAGTATCTTTCCCAGACCTGAAGAAGAGCTCTGTGCAAGCTCGAAAGCTTGTCTTTGCCACCAACAGAAGTTGGTCCAATAAAAAATATTACCTCATCCAACTTGTGTCTCTAATATCCTGGGACCAACACAGCTACCACAATACTTCTTCCTAGACTGTCATTTCCCATTTCATATGTGTACAATTGATTATTCCACCCTAAGTGTAGTACTTTGCATTTGTCCTTCTTGAATTTCATCCTGTTGATTTCAGATAATTTCTCCAGCCTGTCAAGATCATTTTGAATTCTAATCCTGTTCTCTAAAGCAACTCCTCACAGGTTGGTATCATCCACAAACTTTAAAAGTATACTCTCTATGGCATTATCATTTATGAAGATATTGAATAGAACCAGACCCAAGACAAATCCCTGCAGGACCCCACACGACATGCCCTTCAAACTTGATGGTGAACCTTTGATAACTACTCTGAGTGCAGTTTTCCAGCCAGTTGTGCATGCAACTTATAGTAGGTTCATCTATGCTATATTTCCCTACTTGATTTATGAGAAGGTCATGTGAGACAGTATCAAAAGCCTTATTAAAGGCAAGATATATTACCTCTACTGCTTCCGCCCCTCCACAAGATTTGTTACCCTGGCAAAGAAGGATATTAGATTGTTTTGACATTATTTGTTCTTCACAAATCCATGTTGACTATTACTTACCCCTTATTGTATCTTCTAGGTGCTTACAATTTGATTGATTATTTGCTCCATTGTCTTTCCAGGAGCCAAAGTTGAGGTGACTAGTCTATAATTTCCTGGGATGTCCTTATTCTCCATTTTATAGATAGGTACTATATTTGCCCTTTTCCAGTACTCTGGGATCTCTCCTGTCTCTCCTGTCCTCCACAAGTTATCAAAGATAAACACTAATGACTCAGAGAGCTCATGAACCAGTTCCTTAACAGGATTTATTTAATCAGGCCCTGACAATTTAAGACATCTAACTTATCTAAGAATTTTTAACTTGTTATTTCCCTATTTTAGACTCAGACCATACACCACTTACACTGAAGTTCATTATGTTAGTCATCTGATCACTGCTAACCTTTTTGGTGAAAAAAAAAGGCATTTAAGACTTCAGCCTTTGCTGCATTTTCTGTTGTTGGCTTTCCCTTCTCACTGAATAATGGGGCTATCCTGTCCTTGGTCTTCCTCTTGCTCCTAATATATTTGTAAAATGTTTTCTTGTTACTCTTTATGTCCCTAGCTAATTTAATCTGGTTTTGTGCCTCAGCCTTTCTAATTTTGTTTCTATATGCTTGTGGAGTTTTTTATATTCATACTTTCTAATTTGATGCAGTTCCCACTTTTCATATGACTCTTTTCTGAGTTTCAGATCATTGAAGATCTCCTGGTTAAATCAGGGTCTCTTACCATACTTCATATCTTTCTTATGCTTTGCTCTTTTGCCTGTAATGTCTCTTTAAAAACTGCAGTCAAGTTTCCTTCCCCACTCTGAACTCTAGGGTACAGATGTGGGGACCTGCATGAAAGACCCCCTAAGCTTATTCTTACCAGTTTCGGTTAAAAACTTCCTCAAGGTACAAACTTTGCCTTGTCCTTGAACCCTATGCTGCCACCAGCAAGCATGTTAAACAAAGAACAGGGAAAGAGCCCACTTGGAGATGTCTTCCCCCCCCCCCAAATATCCCCCAAATCCTACACCCCCTTTCCTGGGGAAGGCTTGATAAAAATCCTCACCAATTTGCACAGGTGAACACAGACCCAAACCCTTGGATCTTAAGAACAATGAAAAAGCAATCAGAATCTTAAAAGAAGAATTTTAATTAAAGAAAAAGGAAAAGAATCACCTCAGTTAAATCAGGATGGTAAATACCTTACAGGGTAATCAGATTCAAAACATAGAGAATCCCTCTAGGCAAAACCTTAAGTTACAAAAAGACACAAAAACGGGAATATACATTCAATTCAGCACAGCTTATTTACCAGCCATTTAAACAAAAGGAAATCTAACGCATTTCTAGCTAGACTACTTACTAACAAGTTCTAATACTCCATTCCTGTTCAGTTCCCGGCGAAAGCATCACACAGACAGACAGATCCTTTGTTCCCCCTCCTGCTTTGAAAGTATCTTGTCTCCTCATTGGTCATTTTGGTCAGGTGCCAGCGAGGTTATCTTAGCTTCTTAACCCTTTACAGGTGAAGGGGTTTTGCCTCTGGCCAGGAGGGATTTTATAGTTCTGTATACAGAAAGGTGGTTACCCTTCCCTTTATATTTATGACAACTGCCAACTGTCTAGATTTTTCCCCCTTAGATTTGCTTCCCATGGGATCCTACCCACCAATGGTCTGTGTTTGCTGAAGTGTGCCTTCTTGAAGTCCATTGTTTTTATTCTGCTGTTTTCCCTCCTACTATTCCTTAGAATCATGAACTCTCATTTAATGATCACTTTAATCCAAGCTGCCTTCCACCTTCATATTCTCAAACATTTCCTCCTTATTTGTTAGAATCAAATTTAGAACAGCCTTGTGCCTAGTTGCTTTCTCTACATTCTGTAATCAAAAGTTGTCTCTAATGCATTCCAAGAACTTGTTGGATAATCCGTAACCTGCTGTATTATTTTCCCAGTAGATGTTAGTTGGTCTAAGTCCCTCATCAGCAGGTTGTGCTGTGCTTTGGATGATTTCATAGATTCATAGATATTAAGGTCAGAAGGGACCATTATGATCATCTAGTCTGACCTCCTGCACAACGCAGGCCACAGAATTTCACCCACCCACTCCTGGGAAAAACCTCTCACCTATGTCTGAGCTATTGAAGTCCTCAAATCATGGTTTAAAGACGTCAAGAAGCAGAGAATCCTCCAGCAAGTGACACGTGCCCCATGCTCTTCTTCCTGGTTAGGTGGTCTATAGTAGAACCCTGCCATGACATCACCCTTGTTTTTACCCCTTTTATCCTTACCCAGAGACTGTCAACAGGTCTGCCTCCCACTTCTGTCTCAACCTCAATGCAAGTGTATACATCTTTGATGTATACAAGCCAACAGCTCCTCCCTTTTTCTCCTGCCTGTCTCTCCTGAACAAGTTGTACCTTTCTATATCAATATCTCTCTGATCCTCCAGTTCCATGGTAGGGGCCAAGGCAATGAGATCACCACCTGTATCCCCAACTGCTTTCACCATCATTCCCAGGGCCCTCAAGTTACTTCTTATCTGCTCAGGATCGTATCATTGCAGTATCATTCATGCCCACAAAGATGAGCAGCATGGGATAGTAGTCTGAGGGCTGGATGATCCTCTTGAATACATCCTACTCTATATTATCATAATTCACTGTTTGCATTATCACAGCACTTTGGAGTTCTAGTCATGGACCAGAACACTGTAATGCTAGGTGCTGTACAAAGGAGCTCACAGTCTATTATAGGTTGTTCATGAACAGTTAATGGGAAGCAACTGATATTCAAAATTCGGAGAGGTCTGAAGGAAGTCACAGGTCACAGTTCTGTTCCCTGACTGGATGAACAGAACTCTAGAAACTTAAATACACTTGGTGTGACCATTTGGTAATATTTGTTGAAAAATCCCCTTTGGTGAACGTTCTTGGCAGGAAAATCTGCTAGAAAGATTGCCAAAAGCCAGTTCGAAAGGGATAGAAATACAACCAAAGAACATTTGCTTAAAAATTCCTAATGACAGATTACATAGTGATTGTGTTGTGATGGTTTATGGATGGTTGAGCTGTTACTTTAGTACTAGCACCTGGAGTGGCCTAAGCTTCCTGCAAGCTCAAGGGAGGTGCCACCTTGCTTCATTTAACAATAGCAAAACACCCACCTACTTCTGACTGTAACAAAACTTCCATCCTCACCTCCTCTTTCCCTCTTCTTTTGTCTTCTCTCTCTCTCTCTCTCTGTTTTTTTATCTGTCCTGCCATTTGTTAATTTTCCCAACCAATATCACAGCTTTGGAAATAAGCTGAACATGTTTTGGTTTCAACCTTGCTAATCTGTCTACCATTTAAGAAAATGTGTAAGAAACATCTGGTTGTGTAACTTGAATTGTCCCATATCCTTAAGATCATAAACATAGAAGGGTTTTATATCATGGGGTTGTCATAAATATAAAGGGAAGGGTAAACCCCTTTGAAATCCCTCCTGGCCAGGGGAAAGCTCCTCTCACCTGTAAAGGGTTAAGAAGCTAAAGGTAACCTCGCTGGCACCTGACCAAAATGACCAATGAGGAGACAAGATACTTTCAAAAGCTGGGAGGAGGGAGAGTAACAAAGGGTCTGTCTGTAGTCGTCTTGGCCGGGGACAGAACAGGAATGGAGTCTTAGAACTTTTAGTAAGTAATCTAGCTAGGTATGTGTTAGATTATGATTTCTTTAAATGGCTGAGAAAAGAATTGTGCTGAATAGAATAACTATTTCTGTCTGTGTATCTTTTTTGTAACTTAAGGTTTTGCCTAGAGGGGTTCTCTATGTTTTTGAATCTAATTACCCTGTAAGATATATACCATCCTGATTTTACAGGGGGGATTTCTTTATTTCTATTTACTTCTATTTTTTATTAAAAGTCTTCTTGTAAAACACTGAATGCTTTTTCATTGTTCTCAGATCCAAGGGTTTGGGTTTGTGGTCACCTATGCAAATTGGTGAGGCTTTTTATCCAACATTTCCCAGGAAAGGGGGGGTGCAAGTGTTGGGAGGATTGTTCATTGTTCTTAAGATCCAAGGGTCTGGGTCTGTAGTCACCTAGGCAAATTGGTGAGGCTTTTTACCAAACCTTGTCCAGGAAGTGGGCTGCAAGGTTTTGGGAAGTATTTTGGGGGGAAGGACGCGTCCAAACAGCTCTTCCCCAGTAACCAGTATTAGTTGGTGGTGGTAGCGGCCTGTCCAAGGGGTAATATTTTGTACCTTGGGGAAGTTTTGACCTAAGCTGGTAAAGATAAGCTTAGGAGGTTTTTCATGCAGGTCCCCACATCTGCACCCTAGAGTTCAGAGTGGGGGAGGAACCTTGACATGGTGGCACAGTGGTGGGATTAACCTGAAATCATTTTGAGATCCAGTTGAGATTTTTTGAACTAGAAATACAGATTTTAAAAAGGAATTTTTAGGAAGTCCAGAAGGCAGCTTTGAAACTGAAAGCAGCTTGGTTTCTCTCTGCTTTGTGGCCAAGCAGAGACAAAAGGGGATTATCTTGTGAATTGCAGGTTTTCTTGCCTGGAGGCAGGGTACTTAACTCCTGCAGGGAAATTCACAGTCTTCCAACCCAGAGGTTTTTTTTTTTTTCTTTTCTTCCTAAAAGTAAATAGGGGGTGTGTGCTCTACCCATTTGCCTGGAGACAAAAGTGGCAGGGTTTTTTTTTAGGATTTTGATTTTTTTTTTTTTTGTTTTACAAGGAGCACAGGTTTGAAAAGAAATTTTTTTTTTCTTTGGGCTGGGTAAGCAGTTTTCCAAGTAGTTGGAGGTTTTTTGCTTTAATTTGGGCCCAGAGCAGAGACAAGGGAATTGTCTTTTTCTGTAGGCTGACAATCACTATCAGAGAATAGGTACTCTATTCCAGCACAGCAAAAGTTTACAGCCAAGTTTTGTTTGTTTATTTCTAAACCTCGGGTGTAAAGTTAGTTAAAAACAGAGAGGTTAGAATGGCCAAATCCTCAGCTCGACTACAGCTGGAATTAGCCAAATTTCAGGCTGAGGAAAAACAAAGGGAACATGAAAGACAGATAGAACTCATGCGGCTGGAGAAGGAGGTACAGGAGGCTGCCCACAAGAGGGAAATGGAGGCAAGGAAGCATGTGGAGGAGATGGAGAGGATAAAGGCCCAGCAGAATATACCAACAAACCCTAGCAATCCTTCTCCAGGTACCACTTCCCATCCCAGAAAGTTCCCCACCTACAAGGCAGGTGATGATACTGAGGCCTTCTTAGAAAACTTCGAAAGGGCCTGCCTTGGGTACAACATCTCTACTGACCAATACATGGTAGAGCTGAGGCCGCAGCTCAGTGGACCCTTAGCTGAGGTGGCAGCTGAAATGCCTAAAGAACACATGAACAAGTATGAACTGTTTAAATCCAAGGCGAGAGTCAGAATGGGGATAACACCCGAGCAGTCTCGTCGGAGGTTCAGAGCCCTAAGGTGGAAACCAGACATGTCATTTACCCGACATGCCTACCACATTGTAAAACATTGGGATGCCTGGATATCAGGAGCAAGTGTTGAATCTCCAGTAAATTTGCCCTTCCTAATGCAAATGGAACAATTCTTAGAGGGTGTTCCTGAGGAAATAGAAAGATACATCCGAGATGGGAAACCCAAAACTGTAATTGAGGCAGGAGAGATTGGAGCCAGATGGGTGGAGGTGGCAGAGAAGAAGAAAACTGGTCCCAGTTGGAGCGGAGACCAGAAGGGACCACCCCAGACCACACCCTATTACCGGGGGCCGCCCAAAGCCCCACCTATCTCCCAAAGAACCCTCCAGACCCCTTATCGTCCCACCACCCCGTTCTCCAGCAACCCTCCTCGCCCCGGTGACCCGTCAGCTGGACGATGTTTTAAATGTAACGAGCTGGGGCATGTAAAGGCCAACTGCCCCAAGAACCCCAACAGGTTACAGTTCATTGCACCGGAATCACACCAGAGGTCCACAGGCCCAGATACCTCCCAGATACCCTTGGAGCGGAGGGAAACTGTGGGTGGGAAGAAGGTCACCGCGTGGAGGGACACCGGAGCACAAGTGTCAGCTATCCATGCTTCCTTAGTGGACCCCAATTTAATCAACCCAGAGATCCAAGTGACGATTCAACCCTTCAAGTCCAACTCTTTCAATTTGCCTACAGCCAAGTTGCCTGTCCAGTACAAGGGCTGGTCAGGAATGTGGACTTTTGCAGTCTATGATGATTATCCCATCCCCATGCTGTTGGGGGAAGACTTGGCCAATCATGTGAAGCAGGCCAAGAGGGTGGGAATGGTCACCCGCAACCAGGCTAAACAAGCCGTGAGGCCTAGCTCTGTTCCGGAAACTTCTATCAGGACCCAGTCAGAGGTGATGGACCTGGACCCCAGGCCAATGTCTGCAACAGCAGTAGTGGATCCAGTCCCAGAGACCCAGACGGAACCAGTCCCAGAACCGGAACCAGCCAAACAACCAACACCAGACCCCGTGCCAGCACTGAATCCAGTACTTGCAACCTCAACACCAGAGGGCCCCACCGAACCTGAACTGGCAGCAGCCGATAACCCTACACAAGAGGCTCAGCCGGAGCCTGAATCCCAACATAGTGCACCAGCGGAGAGCGGTTCACAGTCAACAGAAACAGCTCCATCCCCTATATCGCTTCCAGAGGGACCAAGCCTATGTCCCCAATCCAATGAGGAACTGATGTCTCCAGCATCAAGGGAACAGTTCCAGACCGAACAGGAAGCAGATGAAAGCCTCCAGAGAGCTTGGACGGCGGCACGGAGCAACCCACCGCCTCTCAGCTCTTCTAATCGATCCAGGTTTGTTGTAGAAAGAGGACTTTTATACAAGGAAACTCTTTCTGGGGGACACCAGGAAGACTGGCATCCTCAGAGACAGTTGGTAGTTCCAACTAAATACCGGGCCAAGCTCTTGAGCTTAGCCCATGATCACCCTAGTGGCCATGCTGGGGTGAACAGGACCAAAGACCGTTTGGGGGGGTCATTCCACTGGGAGGGAATGGGCAAGGATGTTTCTACCTATGTCCAGTCTTGTGAGGTGTGCCAAAGAGTGGGAAAACCCCAAGACCAGGTCAAAGCTCCTCTCCAGCCACTCCCCATCATTGAAGTTCCATTTCAGCGAGTAGCTGTGGATATTCTGGGTCCTTTTCCGAAAAAGACACCCAGAGGAAAGCAGTACATACTGACTTTCATGGATTTTGCCACCCGATGGCCGGAAGCAGTAGCTCTAAGCAACACCAGGGCTAAAAGTGTGTGCCAGGCACTAGCAGACATTTTTGCCAGGGTAGGTTGGCCCTCCGACATCCTCACAGATGCAGGGACTAATTTCCTGGCAGGAACTATGAAAAACCTTTGGGAAGCTCATGGGGTAAATCACTTGGTTGCCACTCCTTACCATCATCAAACAAATGGCATGGTGGAGAAGTTTAATGGAACTTTGGGGGCCATGATACGTAAATTCGTAAATGAGCACTCCAATGATTGGGACCTAGTATTGCAGCAGTTGCTCTTTGCCTACAGAGCTGTACCACATCCCAGTTTAGGGTTTTCTCCATTTGAACTTGTATATGGCCGTGAGGTTAAGGGGCCATTGCAGTTGGTGAAGCAGCAATGGGAGGGATTTACACCTTCTCCAGGAACTAACATTCTGGACTTTGTAACCAACCTACAAAACACCCTCCGAACCTCTTTAGCCCTTGCTAGAGAAAACTTACAGGATGCTCAAAAAGAGCAAAAAGCCTGGTATGATAAACATGCCAGAGAGCGTTCCTTCAAAGTAGGAGACCAGGTCATGGTCTTAAAGGCGCTCCAGGCCCATAAAATGGAAGCATCGTGGGAAGGGCCATTCGTGGTCCAGGAGCGCCTGGGAGCTGTTAATTATCTCATAGCATTCCCCACCTCCAACCGAAAGCCTAAGGTGTATCATATTAATTCTCTAAAGCCCTTTTATTCCAGAGAATTAAAGGTTTGTCAGTTTACAGCCCAGGGAGGAGACGACGCTGAGTGGCCTGAAGGTGTCTACTACGAAGGGAAATGTGCTGGTGGTGTGGAAGAGGTGAACCTCTCCATGACCCTTGGGCGTATGCAGCGACAGCAGATCCAGGAGCTGTGCACTAGCTACGCGCCAACGTTCTCAGCCACCCCAGGACTGACTGAACGGGCATACCACTCCATTGACACAGGTAATGCTCACCCAATTAGGGTCCAACCTTACCGGGTGTCTCCTCAAGCTAAAACTGCTATAGAACGGGAGATCCAGGATATGTTACAGATGGGTGTAATCCGCCCCTCTGAAAGTGCATGGGCATCTCCAGTGGTTCTAGTTCCCAAACCAGATGGGGAAATACGTTTTTGCGTGGACTACCGTAAGCTAAATGCTGTAACTCGCCCAGACAACTATCCCATGCCACGCACAGATGAACTATTAGAGAAACTGGGAAGGGCCCAGTTCATCTCTACCTTGGACTTAACCAAGGGGTACTGGCAGGTACCGCTAGATGAATCTGCCAAGGAAAGGTCAGCCTTCATCACACATCTCGGGCTGTATGAATTTAATGTACTCCCTTTCGGGCTGCGAAATGCACCCGCCACTTTCCAAAGACTTGTAGATGGTCTCCTAGCGGGATTAGGAGAATATGCAGTCGCCTACCTTGACGATGTGGCCATATTTTCGGATTCCTGGGCAGACCACCTGGAACATCTACAAAAAGTCCTTGAGCGCATAAGGGAGGCAGGACTAACTGTTAAGGCTAAGAAGTGTCAAATAGGCCTAAACAGAGTGACTTACCTTGGACACCAGGTGGGTCAAGGAACTATCAGCCCCCTACAGGCCAAAGTGGATGCTATCCAAAAGTGGCCTGTCCCAAAGTCAAAGAAACAGGTTCAATCCTTCTTAGGCTTGGCCGGTTATTACAGACGATTTGTACCGCACTACAGCCAAATCGCTGCCCCACTGACAGACCTAACCAAAAAGAAACAGCCAAATGCTGTTCAGTGGACCGGAAAGTGTCAGAAGGCCTTTAACAAGCTTAAAGCGACACTCATGTCTGACCCTGTACTAAGGGCCCCAGACTTTGACAAACCGTTCCTAGTAACCACAGATGCATCCGAGCGTGGTGTGGGAGCAGTTTTAATGCAGAAAGGACCTGATCAAGAATTCCACCCTGTAGTGTTTCTCAGCAAAAAACTGTCTGAGAGGGAAAGCAACTGGTCAGTCACTGAAAAAGAATGTTATGCCATTGTCTACGCTCTGGAAAAGCTACGCCCATATGTTTGGGGACGGCGTTTCCACCTGCAAACCGACCATGCTGCACTAAAGTGGCTTCACACCGTCAAAGAAACTAACAGAAAACTTCTTCGGTGGAGTTTAGCTCTCCAAGATTTTGATTTCGACATCCAACACATCTCAGGAGCTTCTAATAAAGTAGCTGATGCACTCTCCCGTGAAAGTTTCCCAGAATCAACTGGTTAAAATCGTCCTTGAGATGTGGAAAATATTGTTAGTCTTTATGTACTTGGTAGTATATTTAGAGATGCATGTGTCTTATTAACTCTGTTTTCCTAGAGCTCCAGGAAGAAATCCCAGCCAGTGTTTCACCCTAGCTGAGATTTGGGGGGCGTGTCATAAATATAAAGGGAAGGGTAAACCCCTTTGAAATCCCTCCTGGCCAGGGGAAAGCTCCTCTCACCTGTAAAGGGTTAAGAAGCTAAAGGTAACCTCGCTGGCACCTGACCAAAATGACCAATGAGGAGACAAGATACTTTCAAAAGCTGGGAGGAGGGAGAGTAACAAAGGGTCTGTCTGTAGTCGTCTTGGCCGGGGACAGAACAGGAATGGAGTCTTAGAACTTTTAGTAAGTAATCTAGCTAGGTATGTGTTAGATTATGATTTCTTTAAATGGCTGAGAAAAGAATTGTGCTGAATAGAATAACTATTTCTGTCTGTGTATCTTTTTTGTAACTTAAGGTTTTGCCTAGAGGGGTTCTCTATGTTTTTGAATCTAATTACCCTGTAAGATATATACCATCCTGATTTTACAGGGGGGATTTCTTTATTTCTATTTACTTCTATTTTTTATTAAAAGTCTTCTTGTAAAACACTGAATGCTTTTTCATTGTTCTCAGATCCAAGGGTTTGGGTTTGTGGTCACCTATGCAAATTGGTGAGGCTTTTTATCCAACATTTCCCAGGAAAGGGGGGGTGCAAGTGTTGGGAGGATTGTTCATTGTTCTTAAGATCCAAGGGTCTGGGTCTGTAGTCACCTAGGCAAATTGGTGAGGCTTTTTACCAAACCTTGTCCAGGAAGTGGGCTGCAAGGTTTTGGGAAGTATTTTGGGGGGAAGGACGCGTCCAAACAGCTCTTCCCCAGTAACCAGTATTAGTTGGTGGTGGTAGCGGCCTGTCCAAGGGGTAATATTTTGTACCTTGGGGAAGTTTTGACCTAAGCTGGTAAAGATAAGCTTAGGAGGTTTTTCATGCAGGTCCCCACATCTGCACCCTAGAGTTCAGAGTGGGGGAGGAACCTTGACAGGGGTAGTTATTAAAAACCTAAGCTTTGGACCATAAAGAGGACCCTACATTAGGAACCAGCATCAAAATAACACCCATGGACCATGGCACTTCACTCATCATCTAATCTCTTTCTCTAATCCAGCTCAGCATTTATTCTATGCAAGAACAGTTCATTGTAAAGTAAAAGCTGTTTCTAAATACACTATCAGAAATAATACGAAGTACATTAAAAGTTTCTTATATAAATTTTTCCTTCTATTACTTAACATCAGGCCTTTTCTTTTATAAATTTAAGACAAATAGCTATTACAATACTTTCAATATTTGCTGATAAAAAATAAATGTAAAAAATCCAAAGTGCCTGAACTTGTGTCAAAAAATGTTAGTGTAACCTTTATGACAGAGCTACAAAAGTAAAGAAAGAAAATTCTATCTCAACCATCATGTGCTTCTGCACTATGAAATGCATAATAAGTTTCCAGGTCTTCTAGAAAGAAAGAGCTACGTTCTAAACTGACCCCCTTTGTGCTGAAATCCAAACTCCCCAAATCCTCCTGAGGCTGTCTGGAGAATGAAATAGCCCTCTAAATTGTGCCATCTATAGCCAATCTGTAGGCCTAGGATCATCCCACACGCCATGTTCTCCAGGCCCATCTACTGCTATCCTTCCTTCACTGCACCTACATCAGGGGAATCCTGAGGTACAAGAAGGAGCTAGAAGAGGATCTGAAATCTAATTTCAATAACAATTTATATTATGAAATTATATGACTAAACAAATATATTATCCTATGGATTTCTGATGTAATATATTTACAGTTATTTTTTCTAAGTCTTTAAAAATAGACCCAGATTCGCAGCTGTACCAAATAAACACTAGGCACAGCTTGAAGGGAGACAAAGAAGCCAGCATAGTTTAGAGCAGCCTGCTAGCTGGCTATGGGCACAGGGTCCTGGACACAAGTTGGGAATTGCTGAAGTGGAGGAGCATTACAGCTTACACCCCTTACATCAGAGCACACAGAAGAACAGCAAAAAGCCAGCTTTATGCCACTGCTGGAGAATTCTCCCATACTATAAAAATCCCTAACCTTAAACTTCCAGGTTTAAATCTGCGTAATGCTGTGGAGCCTGGCACAAATCAGACATAACAGAGATCCAAGATTCTGCTAATGCAGAAAGCTATTCAACATGTATCTTAGGGTGTGTCTACACTCTCCGCAGGATCGGCAGGCAGCGATCGATCCAGCGGGGATTGATTTATCGCGTCTAGTCTAGATGCGATAAATTGACCCCCACCCCTGAGTGCTCTCCCATCGACTCCTGTACTCCAGCTTGGCAAGAGGCATAGGCAGAGTCGACGGGGGAGCAGCAGCAGTTGACTTACCATAGTGGAGACACCGCGGTGAGTCGATCTAAGTACGTTGACTTCAGCTACATTATTCACATAGCTGAAGTTGCTTAACTTAGATTGATTCCCCCCACCCCCCGCAGTGTAGACCAGGCCTTAGTAGGAGGCAAATGAGCTCTTTAAACAAAAGCATTTGATTTTGTTTGCAATTATCTGGCATTATATAGAAAAAAGTTTACTCCATTATCAGAAGTTTTCAAACTGCTTCCCTATTGCCCACAGTAGCTTTTGACAAGACTATTGTTACCCAGCAAGGACAAAACAAGAGAGAGATTTAATTCAGCAAAGAAAATACTCTCTGTCTCCTTTAACCTTTGTTTGTCTGGAAAAAAAACCAATAAGGAATTAGGGAAGATCTTGTCTCATTTGCATAGAATTTGTTCAGATTTTTGCTGGGATGATTCATATGATTGGAATGTTAAAATAACTGATAATAACCTATTTAGGAAGGACTGAGTAGGCAAGAGGGGAAGGGGAGTGGTACTCTCTGCCAAAAATGGCATTACCTGTTTCTGAGTCACCGACAACTTGGAAGAAAATTATCTTGAATGTTTATGATTCAGTGGCCTAGCAGATAAAGCACAAGATGGGTGACGTCTGCTACAGACCACCAAATCACACCAGGGAACAAGAGGACTGGCTTCTTAAGCACCTATTTATAATGTGTAGGGGAAAAACAGCATCATCTTGGGGAATTGCAGTTTGAGTAACATATGCTGAAGGTCTTTTTTTTTTTTTAAATAGGTTCATATTGTTTATATTAGCAATAATTTTGAATAGGATATAAATTCCTTAGTAAGAGAAATAGGATCTGTCTCTGTAAGACTAGGTGGGGGGATGGTGAGTGAGCTCTTGCAGGGCTGGAGTATTCAGTGGGTGTGCAGCTGCTGCAAGCTGAGGCTGGCCTGTAGTTAGTCACTGGGAATGTCCTGCAAGAAGCTCCTATAGAATAAATTTTGGATTCCAAGAGAAAACAAAGTTCTCCTTAAAAAGCGGAGTCTTGTGATTAAGATGTAACACAGCCTCACAATTTCTTATTATAGATGAAAATTTACTACCTCAAAAAATGTTGCATTGATCATGTGGGAATTCTGTATTAATCATCATCTTGACAGAGAAAGAGGACTTGATCACAGAACTAAATAATAGTGGTAGTTTAGGTACATCCATTTAATGTGTGCCATGTTAATTTTGTACTGTTCTAGTTTTGTAATCAAAATGTTATGTGCTATCAAGTCAAATGACTTACAAAATTTTCAGTATATTACATCTACAATATTAGCTTTATCAGCCAAATTGGTAATCTCATCATAAAAAGATATCAAGTTAGTCTGACAAGGTCTATCTCCCATACGCCCATGTAGACTGGCATTAATTAATTATTACCTTCCTTCAATTCTTTACTAATTGAGTCCCATATCAGCCCCTCCATTATCTTGACCAGGATAGATGTATATGGTTTACCCTTTTAAAATAATGGCATTACTTTAACTTTGTTCCGTTCTACTGGAACTTCTCTGGTGTTACAAGACTTACTGAAAGTCAACGTTAATGTCCCAGGGAGCTCCTCAGCCAGTTCTTTAACACTTGTGGATGTAAGTTATTTGGACTAGCCTGTTTAAAAAATGTCTAGCTTCAGGAGCTGCTGTGTAACATCCTTCTGAGATACTAGTGGAATGGATAGAGTGTTACCATATGATATAACTACATCATCTGTTTTTCCCCAAATACAGAACAGAAATATTCATTGCACACTTTTGCTTTTTCTGCATTATTCTTGGTAATTTTATTTCCATCTAGTAATGGAAACAATATTTTGTTAGGATTTTTTTTTGTTCTTAATATACTTAAACTTCTCCTTACTGTTTTTAATTCTGCTGGCCATATATGTCTATTTGTGTCCATTTGCCAAATTTCTGAGGCTTCTGGTGTATTCTCCAACACTGGCAATTTTTAAATCAATATTGGAGACAAGCTCTATTTCAGACAGGAATTAATTCAGGGAAGCTCTATGGCCTACGTTATACAGGAGGTCAGATTGGATGATCAGGGATTCTTTCTGGTCCTATATTCTGTGAATGACCTGTGGACAATATTTGAATATGGGCACTCAGTTTAGTGCTGCCAGGCATCCAGTTTTCGACTGGAAAGCCCAGTCGAAGAGGGACCCTGATTTCGTTGGAAATTTTCTATTTTTCACCAGAAAACCAACAGTTTCAGGCAAAACTCAAACATTGTTTGTGTTTTGGCTGCTTTTGGGTGACAAATTTTTGGTTCCCAAAATCTGAATAATTTTGCTTTCTGGTTTTTTAACCAATGTCCTCCCTCACCAAAAAATAAATTAGTTGGAAATCATTTTCCAACCAGCTCTAATTACCCCATTCATGTGAGTGAAAATGTATAAGATCATAGCCCAGTTTTCAAACACTGACCTGAATTCTTAGGACATCTAAATCCTGACACATCTGCGTGCCATTTTTCTGAAGGAGGAAGTAGTCACTTTGCAGATGGATTAAGTTTGAATGTAGTGGTGTAGTGTTTCCCTGTATGTCTGGTATTCTGATAAAGTGTGTATCAAAGGATCTATTTCCATCTTCAGAAAACACTCAGTTCCCAAATACTGCTGTCAATACTGGAATCCTCAAGCATCCTATAGATATATGCCTTCTGGATCCCTGTGTCCAAGGGATTTACATGTTTCCTGAGGTTATCCCACTATACATGGTAGAAAAGGTACAGTAGATGTCTCCCAGTCTCTCTCCCCCTCCCGCAACACACACACACACTCCTAGCCAAGGCCCGGTTCAGGTTCTGTACCTTTATCAAACACGGTATACAGACCCTGGATTTGGCAGTCTGATGCATGAGAGATTAATCTGATAGAAGGAAGGAGATATTCTGCTTAATATTTAGCTTGGGGATCCAACTTCTTTCATTTTCTTCATGTATTACCTTCATGTATTACAGAAACAGTAAAAGATTTTCCTTTGATGTCAAGCTCAGAGGATATAGCCTTCTTTCTGTCTATTCAGTAAACGCCTTGATTTCTGCAGCCAAGTTTTTATCAAGGTTTAGCAATAAGCACTTGAAAGGTGCGACGCTGAGCCCTCGTTGCCATCAGAGGTTGCCTCGCTGGTGGTAAAGCCAGGCAAACTATTAATAGCCAATGATGTATTTGACAAATGTAGCCCATTTTCTCTGTCCACAGATTCCTCAGACTTCATTTTTTCTAATGTATTTATTTTCCAGAATTGTTCTAACATTTTATGAGAATGTATTTCAGCCTGGGTTTTTTTTCCCAATTCAACTGCATCTTTGACTGTTCACTGTCTTTGTGTTTGATTGGTCAGCTATATCACATGGTATTGATTCTGCAGCTTGATTGGAAGAGCATCTGCTATCTCTCCCCTCCACATGCACACACAATTTTTCAAAGTGGAGCAACAGAACAACTGTTGTAGGGTAGTGTTTCCACTCAGAATAGATGATTTGGTGGGGATAAGGAATGTTTGAAATGGAGAGTTTTGACAGTTGAGGAGCAAAGACATTTCCCTCCTCATCTGCCAAGTATCTCCCACGCTCTCATTCCCCACTACCCACTTCACTTTCTGAATTAAATACAGTACATTACCATGAACAACTGCTTGAAAATATTTACATTATTCCCAACCCAGTTACTGAATACTGTATTCTAATCCATATCTAAAAACCCAGCTTCTTTTCCATTTACTGTTTCTAGCCTTGAGTCCTGCTTTATTTCTAGAGCTGGATTTCTTTTCCTCCCTGAAACTAATTCCCCCATCTTCTCACCATCCCTATTATTTTCAAGCATGTCCATTAGTAGTCTCTCACCTATTCACTCGCTGTCAGAATCACAGAGTTTAAGGCCAGAAGGGGCCACCATTTCATTTAGTTTAACCTTGTATATCACAGGCCACCAACAGCACCCACCACCCTTTATCCCAACAACCAAATTAAGCCAAAGTATTACAGCCCACGAAAGACTAGACTATTTTCACAAGCAGAGAATAGGAGGTTTCAGAGTAACAGCCGTGTTCGTCTGTATTCGCAAAAAGGAGTACTTGTGGCACCTTAGAGACTAACCAATTTATTTGAGCATGAGCTTTCGTGAGCTACAGCTCACTTCATCGGATGCATACTGTGGAAGCAGTTTCCACAGTATGCATCCGATGAAGTGAGCTGTAGCTCACGAAAGCTCATGCTCAAATAAATTGGTTAGTCTCTAAGGTGCCACAAGTACTCCTTTTCTTTTTTAGAGAATAGGAGGTGCACCAATGCCCAAGGACTCCACAGTGGCCAAGAAATGATTAAGCGAGATATACCCAGATAATCCTGGCAAGTGACCCACACCCACAAACTGCAGAGGAAGGTGAAAATCCCTGAAGGTCACTGCCAATCTGATTTGGGGAAAAATTCCCTCCTGACTCCACAAATGGTGATCAGTTAGACCCAGAACATGTAAGCAAGAACCAGCCAGCAAAGCACCTGAAAGACAGAATTCTAGGCACCACCTCAGAGCCCTGACCCTGCCTCCAATGTCCCACCTTCAGCTGTGACCATCCCTGATGCGTCAGAAGAAGGAAATAAAAACTCAGAATATTCTGTGGAGGGATACTTCTTGAATCCTAAAATCCCTTCCTGATCCCTGTCCTTTGCCTCTGCTCATTCCCACCAGAAGATTGCTTCCTTTTACCCCACAATCAGGTGTTCACTTCTGGTGCTAAGGAGATACAAGTGACATATTTCAGGCCTTAAGTACAAACTGTGTTTCTATTTCCCCTCACTAAATCTTACACTGGCAGAGTATCCCATTCCTTTTCTTCATTTCCCACCCCTATACTCTTATCCTGCTGCATTCTCTTTTTCTCTCGTTATTCCCCTTGTCTCTCTTTTTTTTTCTTTCACCCCACAGAATTGGGACCATGATTACCACAAGAAATGTCTTGTTTCCCCGTAAGTTCAGGACTGAGATTGACCTGAAGAGAGCATCCTTGGCACACTCTGAGCACAGAGCTGCTATGATGGGTTCTCAGCTTCTGTTTTAACTGTTCTTAGCCCTCAGTGAATATCATTTCACCTCCCAGAGGTGAAGTGCTGGTAGACATAAGGAAAAGAGGAGCACCTGGTTGGCATTATGTTTTTGTTTTTATTAAACTCAGGATGGAAAGCTCACTAGAGAGGTATTAATTTTCCCTGGAAATATGGTTTTTAAGGATCTAGAGAAGTGCTGAGAAATACTTAAAAAAAATATAAATGGCAAAGGTATAAGTCTTAATTAGTGCCTAAAGCAGCAAACATCTGTTACCAGAAAACTGGCATAACAAATGACACTTAAAACTGTGTGAATCCTCTATGCATTACCTCTTCCAATCTACCTGCACTCATTATGCAGAAAAGCTATTAGACTCTTCAATGGGCCATCTATGTGCTTTTCCATTCGTGAAGTACTTTTGTATTGTTCAGTCAGTGCAGCTTTATGGGCATCTAAGTAAATATTCATCTTCTTTATTTAAATATTCACTTCAGAAATCACTTCTCTCCTCAAGGGATGTAGCAGCAGCAATGATCAGCTGAAGTGCTTAAGGTAACAGCCTTCATAGTTAAACATGAAGAGGCTGGAGGCAAGGCATTCTTAGTGAGAAGCCCTTGAACTCAGTTGATCCAGCTCTCCAACACAGCCTGAATGTGTTCATTTCCAGAGCATGCTGCAAGGTGTAGCAATTTCTCCAGGCTTTTGGCAAGGAGGTAAGGTGAGTGTTGGTAGCTAGATTGACAAGTGTTTTAGAACACGCATGCCTTTAAAGGATGCAGTGGTTGTGGGGTGGTCCTAGGAGGCAATCTCCAGCAGAGACTTCCAGCTGGGTTTGTAAGCTCAGTGGCAGAGCCTTGTGGACTTTCAGGCCTCATTCTGAAGAATGAGTTTTTGGAAGGGGCAGGATTGCTGCTGGAGGTAGAAGCAGAAACAGTGGCCAGTTTGCAGTGATTTGTTTATTCAGCTTCTCACATAAGACCGATTATGGGAACCTGCTCTGAAAGATTAAGAAATAGAATTAAAGGAGTAATAAATACATAAAGTATTATACTAAGTATGTTGTTCACATAATTCTCAAAATATTGCTAATGAGAAAAAAATGTTCTATTCTTTAACGTATTACACAACATTAGCTCTCATCTTGAGTCTTTAAACGCATCCTGAATTATGTAAGGCATATGGCCAGCTACAAAGTTTTAATGTTTGCTGACAATACACAGAGTTAGAATTCTAGACAACTATATGATTTCAGAGCCAAAACTGGACCAGACTGCAGTGGATATATTATTATTCAAAGGACAGGTAGCTGCAGTTTAGGAAGCTGGTTTCTATCATATGCAAATAGTAATTTTTTTAAAACATCTGATCATCATGCTCAATGTGAACCTTTGTCCAATAGATTGGCTTCAGTTTTAATATACTAATCAAAAGACTAAATCCAACCTGTAGTACCTGCCAATCTGAAAAGAGAAAAAGAAAAGATTCCCAAAGTACATTATATTTTACAGCACATTTCCATTGTACGTGGGTCTGTGTTGAAAAATCCACAAATGAATTCAGATTTCAGTTGGAACTGGAGTTTAGTTCAAGCCTCTCTAATTTCTAGAGTGTTTGTGAGAGAAGATCCATTCATGTTATCTAGTATTTCCTAAACCGGTGGTTCTCAACCTTTCCAGACTCCTGTACCCCTTTCAGGAGTTTGATTTCAGCGTCAGGTGGCGAGGCTCTGGTTTCAGCTTGGGCCCTGGGTGGCGGGATCAGGATCGAACCCTAGGGCTGACACATGTAATTTATCTTTACAGGTCCCCTTGTGGCATGGGGCCTCAGGCAGTTGCCTTGCTTGCCACCCCTTAATGCCAGCCCTGCACTTGCAACCCCCCTAAACCCATCCCATGACCCCCTGGGTTGAGAAATACTGATACAAGTATGAACAAGTCATTGTCAGTATGAAATTTTAGTTTGTACTGACCTAGCTAGTGCTTTTTATTTAGCCTGTTCTAATAGTAGACAACTATCTAGATGAGTGGATGTACCCCCAGGAAGACCTCTGTGTACCCTGGCTTGAGAACCACTGTCCTAAACCTTTCACACAGACTATTTTTAAGGACCTGCAATTCAGGAAGTCAGTCTTTGAAGTATTGAATGAACATATCACTGTCTCAAATTCTGTATCCTCTGCATGCGTCTTTCTCTTTGTACATTTAGCCTCCAAATCTATAGACGTGTTTAATCTCGTATAACCTAATTACTGGCTTTCTTGCTTCATGGGTGTGCGATAGAAATATTCACCAATGACTATTCAAAACTTTCTTTGGTCTAGTTCTATCAAATGTGCGCCTCTAATTTAGAGTATTCTAATCAGCAATGGCATAACTAGGCGCAACTACTTGAAACTAAAAGAGTATTAAAAAAACGCTGAGACATTGGGCCAAACTGTACCCTAGATTGTGCACACAACAATTTCCACTCCAGGGGAAATGATGGATCTGAGGGAGGAATTTGAACCTACGGATTTGTACATGCAGGTTTGCTTCTTATGGGTATTACTATTCTTACAAGTTCAGACAATTTATCCTGCTTTGTTCCCACTGCATACTAAATATAGTACTTTATATCTGTTCTCAGGTTATACATTACAGTCTTTCAGATCAGAGTAGATTTATAAGGCATATTTAAAAGGATTGTTCTTTGGCACCATGTGTTGTACATTTGCAGGTATATTTTCAGACAAAAGTCCACAGGGCCAATTTTTAATCTTATACAGATCCCACTACAGATTTCTTTTATACTTTATATTTGGCCCCACACAAGATACCTGAAGGCAGTCAATTCTTTTTACATATATACTGATATCCAAGTGGATTCCATAGGTTTGTCAGGATCCTTTGACAACCTTTATGACAAAACTGAATTATTTATTTTTTCTACTGTTAAATTTTGGCACACACGTGTTAACTGTTGATATAAAAAGTCATTGGCACAGTCTGGTGCCAATGAAACAATATGGACATAGAGAAAAGAGACTGATATTTTATTATTAATCTTTATTGCAGTAGTGCATAAGAACCTCAGTCATCAATCCGATCGCCATTACACTAGGCACTGCACGTACACAGAACAAAAAGATGGTCCCTGCCCCCAAAAGCTCCATATGTCATAAGGTGTAAGCATACTGTGGTATTCCAGGGGAACATCTAAATAAGTCTTTATCTACCACTATATCTGTGAAAGCAGTGAACGTTTTTCTGCAAAATATTGCTATAAATTTCTCACCATGTCATTCTGCACCGCTGCAATTTCACTTGACATTGTGGGGTAATGGCCATTTTGCACTTGAAAACAAGCAGAATCATGGAGAAAAAAAATAAAATCTATATGGCTAGAAATTTTATGCTTATACATTTTTAGTGCAGCCAGGAAGTGAGATAGCAGCCATCTCTGAAGTATTTATTTTGTGTGTGGTAGGCAAATGGAGGGGATAGTAGAGAAAGAAAGGGACTTGAAGCAGAGACATGCCTAATAAGCCCTTATGAGCAGTTCTGAGGAAAATCCCAGTTTTCAGGTTAGGAAAATAAGACATTTCTCCCCATCCCCAACAGGCTGAAGGAGAGAAAGCAGAAAAAACGCAACTGTCCCAGAAAAGGTGAGTCTAAATAGTTTGTGTTGACCATCCTGAGCACTTGGGACAGGCTCAGCTAGCAAGAGAGCCAAAGAAAATTATAATTTGGTTTCAACCATTTGACTTCCATTATGTGGAAAAAAATTTAGCTAAAAATATAATACACTTATATATATACACTTGTATAAAACAGCCAAAACAGTTGTAATAATTTTGAGGCTATCTACATAATGAAAAAAAATGCTTTCAGCACTGATGAAAGAACAATGTTCATGACAGGTTTCAGAGTAGAAGCCGTGTTAGCCTATGTTCACAAAAAGAACAGGAGTACTTGTGGCACCTTAGAGACTAACAAATTTATTAGAGCATAAGCTTTCGTGAGCTACAGCCCACTTCATCGGATGCATAGAATGGAACATATAGTCAGATATACACACACACACACAGATAAGTTGGAAGTTACCATACAAACTGTGAGAGGCTAATTAGTTAAGATGAGCAATTATCAGCAGGAGAAAAAAAAACTTTTGTAGTGATAGACAGCTGACAAGAAGATGTGAGGATACTTAATGAAATAGATTCAATATGTGTAATGACCCAGCCACTCCCAGTCTCTATTCAAACCCAAGTTAATGGTACCTAGTTTACATATTAATTCAAGCTCAGCAGTTTCTCCTTGGAGTCTGCTTTTGAAGCTTTTCTGTTGCAAAATTGCCACTCTTAAATCTTTTACTGAGTGGCCAGAGAGGTTGAAGTGTTCTCCTACCGGTTTTTGAATGTTATGATTCCTGATGTCAGATTTGTGTCCATTTATTCTTTTGCATAGTGACTGTCTGGTTTGGCAATGTACATGGCAGAGGGGCATGACAATGTTCATGACAGGTGATTGTTAATGGCAGGAATACGATCCATAAATCTGAAAGTGGGTTATCTGTTCCAGGTTTCTGTGTAAACAGTAACGAAGATATGCAGTTTTCAATCCAGCTCTGAACTACTTTAATTTTCAAAAATAGAAAAAAAAAAAAAAAAAAGACAACCACCCCATACACAGGGTGGTATTTTTATGGCAAGGGAGCATTAAATAGTATTTGCCTCCTTGTACCCTTTGCAGGTATTTACATGGAATGTATCAAAAATGGTTCTTACTGTTGTTAACATCACCAAAATGGCTAGTAAGGTGAGGAACTCTGTTTAAAGGAATACAAGGGTAAAGGGAGCAGAGGGGATTAAAAAGCCCTTTTCATATAAAGATTGATTTTATATCGTGGCTCAAGGAACAACCTGGGACAGTAGAGCCTGTTTTCTTGTGTATGAGGCACAAATAGTTAGGTGCAAAGCAATGGTTTCTTGTCTACGCACATTCCTTACTAGTCAGTCACTGATGAAGAATTGCAGAAGGCCAAAGTGAGAGTGCTGCTAGGAATGGAGATGATGGACCTTTGCAGTGGGTAAGTTAGTAATCGACAGACTAACGACAATGGCTTCCACTGCATTACAATACTTGGAACATTCATTGGGAAAATAATATTTTCTGAATTATTTTGAATAAATTGTTTGTCTTCCAGGTACAAATTTTGAACTCTGAATTCTTTAAATATGTCTCTATCTTCATTGAGAGTCTGATTCAAAGGCCCATTGAAGTCAATGCAAAGGCTTTGGATCAAACTCTAAGTGTTTATCATTAAACTAAAAGTAATCTTACTCATTCTACTTACATTGTTCTCTGGAATAAAGGAGCAGAAAGGTGAGCTCTTTCAAAGTAATTTATGCTTCCCCATTGAGTTACCATATTTTCCACAGGAATTTTTGATGCGATTTCTGTTTTAGTTCCACTATTTTCTTTGCCACCTTGATTCAGAGCATTAAAGTGATCAGGACTTGCAATATAGTATTTTTTTTTAATCTTTACTATGCATTCTTGTGCCACATTATATGTTTTAAAACCCCTTGAATCTTACCAGATTATGCTTTGAAACAAAGATCTTAATTTGGGGGAAATGTTAGTCAGGAACTCATTTATGGAAAAAGAAAAAAAAAGCAACTTCAATAAAAATCTGTATTAGGACCATTATCTTTAGTGCATACACAGCTCACTTCAGTAAACTAAACAGTAGTATTTGTAGCAGTACCTTATAAACTACTGTCTAACAAACATAGATTTCAAATAAACTATATTTGTCCACACAAAAAATGGCCTATCTTCATATATACCAAAATATTTTAAACTATTTTATATTTTAATTTGAAACTTAAATATATTAAAATTATAGCTAGCTTCATACCATTTCAGGGAAAATTTAGGCCAATTTTATAATAGCTATTACATCTGTAGTTATATTATGTATAAAGAAAAGGAGTACTTGTGGCACCTTAGAGACTAACCAATTTATTTGAGCATAAGCTTTCGTGAGCTACAGCTCACTTCATCGGTGAGCTGTAGCTCACAAAAGCTTATGCTCAAATAAATTGGTTAGTCTCTAAGGTGCCACAAATACTCCTTTTCTTTTTGCGAATACAGACTAACACGGTTGTTACTCTGAAACCTATATTATGTATAGTCATTTTATATACCTATGTTAAATAGAACTGTAGAGAAAAAGGGAATAGGAAGAAGGAAGACAGAAATGAGAGAGGGAGTAAGGGCACTGAGAATGAGAGAGTCAGAAATACACAGACAGACAAAAATAGTTAATTCTGGGTTGCTGATCTACCCATTGCAAATGTCCACCCACAGAAGAGGGGACTGGGGAATCACAGATGGCCTCTAGATCTTACTCTCCAAAATGACAGCTATAGCACTACACCAGATTAGCTGAACAGAAGGTTGGAAAGCCCCAAACAAGGATAAACATATCTGATGTGAGATACATCTTTCACACTGCAGATGCTCTCAAACATTTGTATTCTAATACTTGGCGTATCTTCAACACCACCCCAGTAATCCTCTTTGGGTAAAAGATGTTTTTCTGTTGTTTGTGTCATTTTTTGATCTGCTTATTTCATGCTTTCCAGTGAAGTCATCTGTGTGAGAGAGAGAGGACAGAAGTCTTCTCAGGCAAGGGCAAACCTTCACATGAGCTCAGGACTGATTTGAAAATAATTGTACCTGAGAGCTTTCCATCTCTGAGAAGTTGCTAGATAGGTAAAGTCCTTCCATTCCAACAGGAATGATTCTACCACAATATTCATTGGAATCAAATCCTTTATTAAGCCAGCCTAGATCACCACAATGAGTAGTGTAAATGAGGCAAGGGGGTGAGGGGAATAAAGATTTAGGTATTTGGCCAGTGTAATTTACTTTTCATCTTGCATTAAAACAGAATTTATTGTGTTGACAGAAAAGATCAGGATACTTAACAAGAATCATTTTATATATAAATTGATTTGGCTGTGTGACAGCAGGCTTCTTAAAGTGCCCAAGGTACATTTCTTATTCTTCTTTTCCTTTGTTAAAAAAAACATAACTAAATCCCTTCAGTTCATACAAAAGGTAAGATAACTTCACAAGGGTAAGGTAACTTTACACAGATGAGTCTACATGGCTGGAGACTGTGATGGTCTGTACCCATGTATGTTCACCCCTTTTACAGGGCTATGAAATTTCACACACCAAGTATGCCTTGTCAGGCAACACTGTGTGTAAAGTTATAGGATTCTAAGGTTAGCAGATGCTTCAGCCAGGTGTCAATAAAATCAAATGGACTATCACTTGGTTAAGTGGCCATTCTTTGGCAGGAAAGAGGATGTGGGCAAAAAATCTACACCCTGACAAAGAAACAGCTGGGGATCCCCATCCACACAGACTTTGTCTTCTGAGCCTCAACTGGAGATGATTCTCAAAGAAGAGAAAGGACTATAAAAGGAAAGAGGAGATCCCCCAAATTACTCCTCCTTTCTCTCTACCCAGAGCAGCCACAACACCTGAAGAACAAAGAAAACGGCTTCGGACTGGGGAGGGATCCTGACAGAGATTCAGCCGGTAAGACTGTTAAAACATGTGGTGAGAGAGACCTTTGCTTTGAATTCACTTAGCTTGCTAAGTTACATAGTAGTTGTGATTTACTTTTATTGTCTTGTAACCAATTCTGAATTTTATGCTCCATTACTTGTAATCACTTAAAATCTGTCTTTCTGTACTTAATAAACTTGTTTTATCTAGACCAGTATGTTTGGATGGAAGTGTTTGGGAGGCTCCATTTGGGAGAACAAGATTTGTGCATATCATATTCTATTAATAAAATGATAGACTTCATATCAGTTTGTATTTTCCAGGAAAGTACTGGGCAGTACAAGATGCATATTTCTTGGGGAAAGTCTGGGACTGGGAATTTGCTGGTATCACTCTGCAGTGTAATTCAAGGGTGGCTGGCTGTACGAACCTTGAGGTATAGCTGGGAGTAATTTACATGCTGTACCAGGAGTGGTACTCTGAGTGTTTAAGCAACATGTCTCTGTGACCTTACTGTGGGAGCACACTTAGAAGTTGAGCTGACCAGAAGATGACTATTCTGTTGTGGCAACTTTTAAGGTTTCAAAATTTCATTTCACACCACACAAATATTGTTGCAAATATGGAATGGTGTCAAAATGAGAAACTCAGGTTCAAGTGCCTGTTCTGCCTGGGAAAAAAAAAGATCTTGGGGTGAAAAACTGCTCTACATCAGACAAAGGAGGGCTCTGAACATGAACTTGGTCTTCACATACCAGGACAGGCGCTTAACTCCCCTACACACACACACAGACACACACACTTTTCCCCCCAAAAATAATACCAAAAAACAAACAAACAAAAAAAAACCTACCACCCTGTCGGAACCAATATGCCTCCACAAAATTTTGGTTTTGATGAAACAGCCTATTTCAACAAAAATTCCTTTAGTTAAAAATGATCCAGCCAGCTACGGAGCAGGTAGGTCAAGTGGTTGACTAGCTATTCCTCTGAGGAAATGGAGTACAACCAGGTGCTGGGGTGCTCAGCCTACTATTTTGAGAAGAACTTGACACATACTGGACTCAGCCTTTCTATGTGTGGATTGGAGTTGTGGGAGGGCCCTAAATTTGATCCTACAGACAGAAGTGTACCTGCCTTCTTCTTTATAGTATGGTATTTGGAACTGATTCAAACAGTAGTAGCAGGACAGAATGACATATCAAATGTTATCAACCACAGACTCATACTTATTACACAGAACATATGGCTTGGAACACTGATAGAGATTACTTAATATTTACAGTGTATTTAAAAAAATTAGGTACTAAATCACTTTGCAGAAGGTACAATATGCAGAATAAAATGACTGAATAGAGTACAGGATACAGTATAGGTTCTGCGGCAGCAGCAGTTGGGGAAGCCTAGAGAAGCAGCAGGGCTCCTCTGAAATCATGCTGTGTAAATATGCGATTCACTGCTTGATGTGCCCCCCTCGTGGGTAGATGTAGTGTAGCAGGCTGTCCTCGTTTAGTGTCCCTGCCAACAGCCATTCCAGCCCTGCAGCAGTCTGCTTCTTCTTTCAACTTAGCCCTCTGCCGGGTCGCACCAATAGTCCATGAAGCTTCATGTTGGACCCTGAGTCCGAGTCCAGACTCACTAGTCCTTGCCCCTGACTTCAGGGCGTTTCAGTAGTCTTTAAAGACTCCTTGTCAGGGGATCCCACTCCACTTTCCTGGGTGGGGTGGTAGGGGAACCCAGGCTCTCCCTTCCTAGTGGGTTCTGCACCAAGGACCCTTGAGTATGTAGTCAGGGCCTGACTGCATAATCTCTTTCTGAGGCCCTGGCCACTTCCTACCTTGCTGTCTTAGGCCTTTGCCTCAGCCTGGGCTCAGTTTATCAACTCTGCTCTCTTAGCTTCTTCCTCATTGCAACCCTTTCTGCCACTCATGACTCAACCCTTTCTGCTAGCCAAGTGGTTCTGCTGCAGCTATCTCCATCCCCTGCCTCAGCGGGAGTCTTCCTGATCCCCGTGCAGAATCCTGGGCAGGCTCAATTTCTGCTTCTTCTTCCCAACTGCCTTACACTCCCCATTGCAAGCCTACCTTCCATCAGGGAGGCTGTCTCTGCCAGCAGTCCCACTCAGCACCCTGAGTCCTGCCAGGCTTCTCTCACTTAGTGAGAGCCAGTGATCTGGAGAGGCTGGTAAGTTCCTAAATAAGCTGGATTTATCCCTTTTAACTCCTGCCTCCTAGTTTGACACCTACTGCAGGTGTAGCCATTACATAAGGAGGCAATGCAAACCTTGCCTTGATAGAAGAATTCAGAAGAAACTCAGTCAGTACACATTTAGGCATTTTTCGAAATGTTCCTGCATTATCCGTGAACACAAATGTTTACTTGATTTTCTAGGACATTCAGAATCTAAAATGTTATTCTTAAAAAAAAAAAAAAAAAAAGAAAAAGACAAAAAAGCACTATATCAAGTTCCCTCAATAAATAATTCCAAAGCACTATTTAATTTTGATGATCCAGTAGGATAGCTGGGACCAGAGGGAAATGTTACATTCCAGAAGACAAAATATTAATAGCTTTTTTTTAAACGCATTTTCCAAAGGCTTTTTTGTTAGACTAATATTTTCTCAAAAACCCCTGCCTCATTAGTTGGCTGGTGGGTAAAGAATGAGACAACAATCCACCAGACCAGTGATGTTAATAAGAAATGTTGAACAGCTGCCACATTCAGCGCTCACCTTCCAATCTTGCACTGAATGAGGTGCAAGACCTGAGGAAAAAGTAATAGGTGACTATGTACTGAAATACATTATCTATTGTATGGATTATAATACAGTAACACATACAGGGTCAAAGTTAAATTCACATAGGGTGTAAATTAGCACAGGATTGGGTCTTGTATACACAGACAAAAAGTAGGTTTGCCACACTAGATGGGAACAAAAAGAAAAAGGAGTACTTGCGGCACCTTAGAGACTAACCAATTTATTTGAGTATAAGCTTTCGTGAGCTACAGCTCACTTCGCATGCACAGTATCGGATGTATACTGTGGAAAGTGTAGAAGATCTTTTTATATACACACAAAGCATGAAAAAATACTTCCTCCCACCCCACTTTCCTGCTGGTAATAGCTTATCTAAAGTGATCACTCTCCTTACAATGTGTATGATAATCAAGGTGGGCCATTTCCAGCACAAATCCAGGGTTTAACAAGAATGTCTGGGGCGGGGGTCTGTTGTGTGGTATGTGGTTGCTGGTGAGTATTTGCTTCAGGTTGGGGGGGTGTCTGTAGGCAAGGACTGGCCTGTCTCCCAAGATTTGTGAGAGTGTTGGGTCATCCTTCAGGATAGGTTGTAGATCCTTAATAATGCGTTGGAGGGGTTTTAGTTGGGGGCTGAAGGTGACGGCTAGTGGCGTTCTGTTATTTTCTTTGTTAGGCCTGTCCTGTAGTAGGTGACTTCTGGGTACTCTTCTGGCTCTATCAATCTGTTTCTTCACTTCCACAGGTGGGTATTGTAGTTGTAAGAATGCTTGATAGAGATCTTGTAGGTGTTTGTGTCTGTCTGAGGGGTTGGAGCAAATGCGGTTGTATCGCAGAGCTTGGCTGTAGACGATGGATCGTGTGGTGTCGTCAGGGGGAAAGCTGGAGGCATGTAGGTAGGAATAGCGGTCAGTAGGTTTTCGGTATAGGGTGGTGTTTATATGACCATGGTTTATTAGCACTGTAGTGCCCAGGAAGTGGATCTCTTGTATGGACTGGACCAGGCTGAGGTTGATGGTGGGATGGAAATTGTTGAAATCATGGTGGAATTCCTCAAGGGCTTTTTTTCCATGGGTCCAGATGATGAAGATGTCATCAATATAGCGCAAGTAGAGTAGGGGCATTAGGGGATGAGAGCTGAGGAAGCGTTGTTCTAAGTCAGCCATAAAAATGTTGGCATACTGTGGGGCCTTCAGGTACCCATAGCAGTGCCGCTATTCTGAAGGTATACATTGTCCCCAAATGTAAAATAGTTATGGGTAAGGACAAAGTCAAAGTTCAGCCACCAGGTTAGCTATTACCAGCAAGAGAGTGGGTTTGGGGGGAGGGGTGGGGAGAGTGAGAAAACCTGGATTTGTGCTGGAAATGGCCCAACTTGATTATCATACACATTGTAAGGAGAGTGATCACTTTAGATAAGC
The DNA here is from genome assembly GCF_965140295.1 of Lepidochelys olivacea. Classification (NCBI taxonomy): domain Eukaryota; kingdom Metazoa; phylum Chordata; order Testudines; family Cheloniidae; genus Lepidochelys; species Lepidochelys olivacea. The sequence continues at coordinate 48,696,102 of NC_140421.1, read as the reverse complement.
TATTACCAGCAGGAGAGTGGGGTGGGGGGAGGTATTTTTTCATGCTTTGTGTGTATATAAAAAGATCTTCTACACTTTCCACAGTATGCATGCGATGAAGTGAGCTGTAGCTCACGAAAGCTTATGCTCAAATAAATTGGTTAGTCTCTAAGGTGCCACAAGTACTCTTTTTCTTTTTGCGAATACAGACTAACACAGCTGTTACTCTGAAACCTGTCATTATAGATGGGAACAATGATCTAGCCAGCCAGTCTTTTGCCTCAAGAAAGAGCATATGGCTAATACTTCAGAGGAAGGGGAAAATGCATTGTATACCTGGTTTAAATTGCAAGGTACACACAGATGAAGAAATTATATCTAGCCCTGAGTAACTGCAGATTAGCATCTCGATTGTCAGTTTGAACCCCAGGAACTACAGATAATATACCTTGAGCTTGAAACTTAATTTGACTGGATGTGTAATGAAGTTGTGATATATATACACATACAATGTAAACACAGGTTTATAAAATAATGGATGGAAAAGGTTTCCGAGTGGTAGCTGTATTAGTCTGTATCAGCAAAAAGAACGAGAAGTATTTGTGGCACCTCAGAGACTAACAACTTTATTTGGGCATAAGCTTTCATAGACTAAAGCCCACTTCATCGGATGCATGCAGTGGAAAATACAGTAGGAAGATTGTGTGTGTACATATGTACACACACAGAGAACAAAACACAAAAAGGGTGTTGCCATACCAACTCTAACAAGACTCGTCAATTAAGGTGGGCTATTATCAGCAGGAGAAGAAAAAAAAAACCTTTTGTAGTGATAATCAGGACAGCCCATTTCAAACAGCTGACAAGGTGTGAGTAACAGTAGGGGAAAAATTAGCATGGGGAAATAGTTTTTAGTTTGTGTAATGACTCATCCACTCCCAGTCTTTATTCAAGCCTAATTTAATGGTGTCCAGTTTGCAAATTAATTCCAGTTCTGCAGTTTCTCGTTGGAGTCTGTTTTTGAAGTTTTTTTGTTGAAGGAGTGGGACTTTTAGGTCTGTAACTGAGTGAGCAGGGAGGTTGAAGTGTTCTCCGACTGGTTTTTGAATGTTATAATTCTTGACGTCTGATTTGTGTCCATTTATTCTTTTGCATAGAGACTGTCTGGTTTGGCCAATGTACATGGCAGACGGGCATTGCTGGCACATGACATCTCTCATTGGTAGATGTGCAGGTGAACGAGCCTCTGATGGTGTGGCTGATGTGATTAGGTCCTATGATGATGTCCCTTGAATAGATATGTGAACAGAGTTGGCAACGGGCTTTGTTGCAAGGATAGGTTCCCCGGTTAGTGTTTTTGTTCGTTGGTTGCAGGTGAGATTTTGCTTCAGGTTGGGGAGCTGTCTGTTAGCGAGGACTGGCCTGTCTCCCAATATCTGTGAGAGTGAGGGATCATCCTTCAGAATAGGTTGTAGATCCTTGATGATGCGCTGGAGAGGTTTTAGTTGGGGGCTGAAGCTGATGGCTAGTGGCATTCTGTTACTTTCTTTGTTGGGCCTGTCCTGTGGTAGGTGACTTCTGGGTACTCTTCTGGCTCTGTGCGTCTGTTTCTTCACTTCAGCAGGTGCGTATTGTAGTTGTAAGAATGCTTTATAGAGGTCTTGTAGGTGGTTGTCTCTGTCTGAGGGGTTGGAGCAAATGTGTTTGTATTGTAGAGCTTGGCTGTAGACAATGGATCATGTGGTGTGGTCTGGATGAAAGCTGGAGGCATGTAGGTAAGTATAGCGGTCAGCAGGTTTCCGGTATAGGGTGGTGTTTATGTGATCATCGCTTATTAGCACTGTAGTGTTCAGGAAGTGGATCTCTTGTGTGGACTGGTCCAGGCTGAGGTTGGTGGTGGGATGGAAATTGTTGAAATCATGGAGGAATTCCTCAAGGGCTTTTTTTCCCATGGGTCCAGATGATGAAGATGTCATCAATGTAGCACAAATAGAGTAGAGGCATTAGGGGACAAGAGCTGAGGAAGCGTTGTTCTAAGTCAACCATAAAAATGTTGGCATACTGTGGGGCCATGCAGGTAACCCATAGCAGTGCTGCTGACTTGTAGGTTTCATTGTCCCGAAATGTGAAATTAGTTGTGGGTGAGGACAAAGTCAAAGTTCAGCCACCAGGTTTGCTGTGACATTGAGGATACTGTTCCTGACAGCCTGTAGTCCATCTTTGTGTGGAATGTTGGTGTAGAGGGTTTCTACATCCATAGTGGCCAGGATGGTGTTTTCTGGAAGATCACTGATGGATTGTAGTTTCCTCAGGAGGTCAGTAGTGTCTCGAAGATAGCTAGCAGTGCTGGTAGGGTAGGGCCTGAGGAGAGAGTCTACATAGCCAGACAATTCTGCTGTCAGGGTGCCAATGCCTGAGATGATTGGGCATCCAGGATTTCCAGGTTTATGGATCTTGGGTAGCAGATAGAATACCCCTGGTCGGGTTCCACGGGTGTGTCTGTGCAGATTTGTTCCTGTGCTTTTTCAGGAATTTTTTGAGCAAATGGTGTAGTTTCTTTTGGTAACCCTCAGTGGGATCAGAGGGTAATGGCCTGTAGAATGTGGTGTTAGAGAGCTGCCTAGCAGCCTCTTGTTCATATTTCGACCTATTCATGATGACGACAGCCCCTCCTTTGTCAACCTTTTTGATCATCATGTCAGAGTTGCTTCTGAGGCAGTGGATGGTGTTATGCTCTGCACGGCTGAGGTTATGGGACAAGTATTGTGAAAAAGCAGCATCTTCAGCCCATGCACGTCAGCGGAAGCACTCTATGTAGAAGTCAGCCTGTTGTTTCGACCTTCAGGAGAGGTCCATGCAGAATCCCTTTTTGGAGTGTTGGTAGGCAGGTTTCTGTGGGTTAGTGTGCTGTTCGGAGGCGTATTGGAAATATTCCTTGAGTTGGAGGCATCGAAAGTAGGATTCAGGTCACTGCAGAACTGTATCATGTTCATGGGAGTGGAGGGGCAGAAGGAGAGGCCCCGAGATAGGACAGACTTTTCTGCCGGGCGAAGAGTACCGCTGGATTAGATTAACAATATTGTTGGGGGAGTTAAGGCAATCACTGTTGTGGCATGTAGTAGTTTAGTGTCCTTTTTCTTTTGTAGAGAAGCAAAGTATGTGTTGTAAATGGCTTATCTAGTTTTTGTAAAGTCCAACCACGAGGAAGTTTGTGTGGAAGTTTGGTTTTTTATGCGAGTATCCAGTTTTGAGAGCTCATTCTTAATCTTTCCCTGTTTGCTGTATAGGATGTTGATCAGGCAGTTCCGCAGTTTATGCTGAGAGATTGTGCCACGCACTCTCAAAAAGTCTGTGTGGTATGTAGATTGTAATGGATTTTTTACCTTCAGTCCTTTTGGTATGATGTCCATTTGGCAGAATGGATGGAAAAGGGTTGAGCCCATAGTATTTCACTGATGTCCGATGTGTGTTTTATTATAATATATGTGCTTAAACAAGAAACATATAAAGTGAACATGGTACTGATGCTGCTATAATCTGGCCTGATTTTATTCTGAGGGTATGTCTATGCTGCAGTCATGGGGTGTAACTGCAGCTTGAGTACATATATCTGAGCTAGGTTTAATCTAGCTAGCTTGGGTACTGGAGCAGCGAAGCCAGGGCAGTATGGGCTTCAGGGCAAGCTAGCTGCCCGCACAATTACGTACGGTTCTAGACAGGTTTGTACAGCCCACCCTGAAGCCCTTGCTGCTGCTGCTGCTTCACTCACTCACTCACGTACCAGAGATGCTGCTGCTGCACTAACTCACATACCAGAGATGTTAGATTAAAGCTTGGGGATGTCTATGTGAGCTGCAATCACACCTTGTGACTACAGCGAAGACATAACCTGACTTTCCAACTCTGCCATCATCTTTCTCAGTGAGCAAATATGTGACAGGCAGCAGTGTCATAAAATTGTGACAGAGGAAGACTGAATTTCTTAGCTCCGATACCTTGACATGCGTCAAAGATACAAAAAAGCAAAACAAAAATAAGAACAAAAACCCCATATCACCGGACAAGAGTCCTCAAGATGTACTGTAAAGCAAAACATTTTTAGACAGGTCCATATCTTTAAAGTTCTTTTCTATCTCTATCAATCACTTGAGTTTTTGTTCTTCCAGTGTATCTGTTTTCACTGAGAAAATGAGTAGCCAGTGATAGAGTTTTCTGTCATATCTTCAAGAACCTTTAGCACCTGATTAAGATTCCACTTTCTGTGATGAAGGATTATGAACCAGGTGACATTTCTTCACTGGCCAGTGATCTCGTTGCCAAATTCTACGAGAGAGAGTGTTTATTTTTGCATTTGCATTTTCTTTCAGTTCTTACAATGTGGTGGTGCCCGCCTCTCACGAGCGCCCCCTGGTTGATAGCCTGCTGGCTGAGTCACACACACTGTCCCCCATTCTAGTGTATACAGTCTCTAGTTCTTGCTTATGGCCTTGGTGTGGGGCTGTAGCACCAAGGCTTCCTCCCCAGAAGCACTGCCTTCTTTAACAGCCCAAGGGGGGCCCATTTCAGTACCTTTAGTTGGTGTCCTTTCTGCAGCCCTTGCCTAGGCTTAGTCTTCAACCAGACCAGCAGGGCCTATCGCAGTACCCTCACCCAGTCTGTCTAGGTTCAGTCCCCTGGGCTCAGCCTGCTTGCATTGACCTGTCCACAGTCCTGCTACTCTTCCAGCCAGCCAGGCACCCGGCCTTTGGCAGCCTTCCCTGGGCTCAGTCCTGTCTGCAGTGACCTGTCCACTATCTTGCTGCTATTCCAGACAGCCAGTTCTCCCTCTTCAAGTTCCAGGCAGCAACTTACTGCTCTGCCTCTACTGCTTCCTTTTATATTGACCTTCTGACCCCTGATTGGCTGCTCCCCTGCAGTCACTCTAGGCTGCCTGGAGGATATCTCCTCTGCTCTTTTCTGCAGCAGTGTGAGGCAGGGCCAGAAGGCCTCCAGCAAGGGGCTTCTGGACCTATTACACCCCTTCACAGTCCTACTTTGGCTGTGCCTCATCTTTGGTAACTGATTACACCTATGTAAGTTATGCTGGACATTTTAAACATTGCAGTAGTGTTGAGTAGTGCTCAGTAAGGATTTGCTCTTGCATCAACTGGTTTTTAGAGCCAATTCTTAATGATATGGACTCCATATTCTCCTAATCTGTCTGTAACCCACTCACCTCCTGAGTGTAGTGTTCTGTCCCCTCTAGTGGCACCAAGACCACTTAGCGATTAATGAGTCTGCTCTACAGCCATAGAGAAGAGCCAGTTGGCTTTTAGCTTCTGCACTAAGCTCTAGAAGTCCCAGGTTCAATTCCACCTGCCGACAACTGGGGTCTGTCGGCATTACATGTATGTGAGAGAATGTGTTTGAGTAAACAGGAAGTGTGGCATTGCAAAGCAGCCTGCAGGATGTGTAACAAGTTTAAACTTCCTACTGAGCCTTTTATAGTACACTACCATCATAACACCATGGGGCTCACACCACATTGTCTGGCTGATGCACCAATATTATTTAATGAAGAAAGGACTTCTGGGAAGTCATGAAGCATATAATGCTCGTTCAGGTTACTCACTCAGATATTAAAAGATGCCCACTGATACTCACGGGCAGCAGGTCCCAGTAACTTTCCCACAAAAAGAGCTCAGCCATTATGAGGCTCTGCACTGAGATGGAAATGCTTACAAGATATTTTAGAATCATATCAAAATAAGCAAATGGGGTTCCATTCCAGAGAAAACCTGTCCTTCTATTATGACTGTTTTTAAGACAGATGTGTTTTTAATAGTTTATGTACTACCTGGGGAGGAACTTCAAGGAATGTTCCTCCCTTCAAAAGCTGCATACTGCTATGTTGCTTCTTCACTCCAGTTGCATCAGAAAAAGGAAGTAAAATAAAGATGTTTTAGATAAGGATGCCTTCAAACACAAGTGGAGAGGAAAAGCCTGACAGAAGCAAGACTTTTGGGACACTAAAATACCTTTTTAACATCTGTATTATTCTGCATACATCTGAGCCACTGCATTAACTAACATCAGTACTTGCAAGGAAAGTTCAACTTAGAGCGCCGGGGGGAGGGGATGGGGGGTCAAGAAATACTGTGAAGAACAAGAGGCAACAAAAAGTAAAATGAAGGGGAAAATTGCACTAGATAATGAAAAATCATTAGGGAAAGTATCTTTCTAACCTAGAGGTTAAGGGGGAGTATGGGGTGGGGAGAAATCTCTGGTAGTTCCCTTTTCCGAACTTGGAAGTGAAATATCTTTTCACAGAAGTTTGTGAAAACCAGGCAGCACTCTATACGATAAGCACTCTTGATATATTATTGGAACGTATCTTTAGGACAAAGGATGACAGGAATGTGAGTCCTGGATAGTCTTATCTATGGGGTTTATTTATTTATTTTTTAAAAGGTTGACATAGGTAATGGGAGGAAAGCAGAGGAAGAGAAAAAGAAAAATTATGCAATAAGTCTGGGAATTTGCATTAGCACTGAGCGTACTGAATAATCAGTGTGTAGAACATCACACAAATATGGCATTATATATGCATTAAACAGCATATTCATGGCCGTGATGGAAGCCATGAATTACAAAATTATGTCTATAGGGGTTTTATTGGGTTGCACTTGCCAAACAGAGCTCTGCTATTACAAGATGTTATTTTAACTGTGATGGGGTTTACACGCCCCACACTAAAGCAGGGCAAGGCACAGAGCAGTATTGGGCTAGGGACGCCCTGCCCTTCAGCAGCTACTGGGCAAACTCCAGATGGAGGGGTTTTTTTGTTTTGTTTTTTAAGTACCCTGGTAGTCCAGAAGCAGTGTTGAAGGGTACCAGATTGCATCAGCTGTAAGAGGAGTGGCTACAGCAGTCCTAAAACTACACTGGAAACAGTGATCCATATTATTCCCCCAGCACCGTGGTGGGAGGTGAAAACTCACAAGAGACTGCACAGAATAGGACACTGTTCCATGACAGATTAAAACAGACTCCAAAGCCTGTGACTATGCCCCAAACAGAGGGGCCATAGCCTGGTAGGAAAGCTACCCTGTGGGGAGTATTATAACTTAGGGTGACCTGTGAGTGGTCCAGATATTGTAATTTCCTAGGGCCCTAGGTTAGGACCAGATGGAATGGGATGGCCCGGTCCCCCTAACTCACTCCCCTATACCTCTGCCATGACAGACTCCTAAGAGGCATGGAAGAGACACTCAGAAGGGATTGAGGCCTGCCATGTACAACTTGGCTAGGGGCCCCTCTAGAATGATCAGGCCAGAAAGAACTGTGAAGCCACTGTCTGGCCACCAGGCCAGCTAGCTATCAGACTGACCTGCTATGCCAATTTAGAGCCTGATCCTGAATCCTCAACAAACTCATTGACTTCAGTGGTAGTTCTGGATGCCCAACATCTCTCAGGATCATCCACAGGGAGGTGGAAGCTCTTTTTGAATAGGGGGTGCAGAGAGACAGGAAGAGGAGGGAGGGAGTTACTGAGGGCTAGTCTACACTAGAGGTGCTACAGCAGCACAGCTGTACCAATGCAACTGCACTGCTGTAGCGTGTCTGGTGAAGACACTATGCTGCTGGGAGAGAGTTCCTTTGTCAGCATAATAAAACCACCTCTGCTAGAGGTGGTAGCTATGTTGGCAGGAAAAGCTCTCCTGCTGACATTGAGCTGTCCACACTGGTGATTAGGTCACTGTAACTTAATGTTGCTCTGGGGGTTAGCTCATTCACACCTCTGTGCGATGAGACTCAGGGCAGGCAGCCATCACCAGGCTAGGAAGGGGTTCCCCAGTAGTTCCTACTGCTGTTCCTTTGGCAGCTCCTCAGTGCCTGGAGCCTGGGGCACTGTGCCTCTCCCTGCCCCCCCTCCCCCCTCAGCAGCTGGCACCAGTATACCACCCAGTTGCTCATGCTATTTCCCCCAACCTGGCAGCTAACACCTGTGCTTCTGCTCCTCCTCTGAGCCAGGTATCTCCATGGTGACTGGAAGGCAGGACTGGTCTGGTCCTACCTGCTCCCCAGCAGTTTCCCTCTGATGCACTGCGGTGGCCATTCCTGCCCCTTCTCTTGGTCCCACTCTTGTCTCTGCCCACTGTACATATGCAGACGTGGAACACAGCTGGATCCCACTCTTGTTTCCACAAAACAGATCCATCCCCTCCCCCCAATATTTACATTGTAGGGACCACCCTTGGACCACCTTGCTGCTCTCAACATGCAGTATTTTTCTCTGAGGCTTTGCTTAGAAAAGTCCCAAGATATTTGTCTAAGAAACTCAGCATCTAGACTGAGTCATGGTTAAGTTTTTTAAGTCTTTGTAATCCTATAGAAATTGATGCTTTGCCCTGAGCAAATAATAGTAAAATAACCACCAGCCTTTTTCTAGAGCCTGGTGTATCAGCAATAGGGCATAGATGCCTAGTGTACCAACCCCAACCCAAATAAAAACTGTATGGCACAATGGCAAGCAAGTTCAGCATGAATAGGGGAGAGGCCATGAACAGTGAGCTTCTCACAAAGTGCTTAGTATCTCAGTTATCTGATTTATTGGATAGTGGACATAGTGTCTCTGTAGCAGGGGTAGAGTTACTTATGGATGTAATTAAATTTTGGCAGGCTCACTTTCAAAAATTCTAAATGCTCTGCATTTTCTGGTATCAATCTGGATCTGTGTCGAAAGCCTTTAACGAATCTCAAATGGCTAACAATCTGTTACAGGAATTTGAGGCCTAAATTAGAGAGTAGATTTCTTCACAAGACTGGAGAATAGAGTGGTGGTTTTTTTTTTGGTTTTTTTTTACCATTAAGACTGAACACATCTTTGTTAGAACACTCAGTGCTGGCAACTGTATACGTGCAGCACATTTCACACATTGAGATACATTGGCAAGAGATCCCAATGGAAAAGTTTTCTGAGGGGGGAGTTACAGAAGCAGAGTTTTTGGTGAACTTCATAGGGATTTGTATTGGAAACAATAAAATTTAACTCCTGTTTTGTGAGGAACTAATCTGTGAATAGAATCTTTCCTAGAGATGGCTAAGTTTCAGAAAGAGGCCAGAGAGATTTCCCTCAAGAAAACAAATATGATGAGGGAGTATGGAAAAACATAAAAATGGAGGGCCAAGAAGGATTGCAATGGGAGTTGTGTGAGAGCAGGATTTGATCCATGATCTATAAACTGATCCACACAGATGGAAAATACAAGCAAGTGTCTTATGTTTATAAGTACCTTATTGTCCTGTATCTAAATTTTCAAACTGAGATTAAATGCACAATTTGTGTTGGCCCTCTTCACCAGGATAAAACTGACTGTCAATGATCAGACATATATTAAGTATTAAATCTTTCAGTATGCACCAGTGGATTTGGGGTGGGGGGAATGGGGAGAAAACGGGAACCAATCTCTCCTTTCTTGTACACCCAAAACTGCCATTCATTTTAGTGGGAGTTTTGGAGTATCCAAAGGTTGCAAGAGAGGGCTCATAAATGTTGACTTTTCAATTTGCATCCTCCATCACTGTAAGTACTGTGGAGGATTTTATTTTCTAAGAGATGAAAGAAATTCAGAATATTAGATCATTCCTAGAAATGTGACAATTGAAATGACAAGGCAGTGTAAATATCCCATCTGTAGCTTAAATCACAAACATCTTTAAAACCACCAGGAGAACTGTATGAGGAATCCACTGAGAAGCCAGCTGCCACAATTAGGACACTTGTTCAGTTTGCCATCTAAACTCTGTGCCTCACCCCTCCCCCCCCCAAAAAAAAAGGGGGGAGGGGAAGGAAGAATTTGATTATACTAGAGAGGAGTGAAACCACCATATATCAATGTTTTAAAATCAAAATCTACAATGGTTGAAGAAGATCTGTTGAGAAATGTAAGATGGGATGCCTGTTTGAGCATTTAAAGTACAACTGGTAACCAAAGCAACTGAAGTAAAATGCATAACCTCTGATTCCATTTGCATGTGTATTTTGATCATTACATGCATTTCCACGAGTGGTAGTCACTGATAAGCTTAGACATTGCCAAGTGCACAGCAAAATGCAGTACTATGACCTAATTTGGGATTGTTTGAAAGACTTATAATGAACAGAAGTTCCTTGAGGGATCTTTTACCAATTTGTTTGCAGCCAATAAGAAAGTGGAGCTGAATAAAGGTGACAGAAAACATCAAATTAAAAAAACAAAAAAAAACCACACACACACACCCTTTGAAATTTCTGAAGGAAAAAAATCAATTGTTGAAAACCATTTTTGATAGAAATTTTTGGTATTCAGTAAAGATTTTCTGCTTTCTGTAACAAATTTGTATTGAAAGCTAAACATTTTACAGACAAGTTTTTGAACTCCATCAAAAAACTGAAAAATGCACTGAAAATTATTTCTCCCTCCACACACAAAATTTAGTTTTTAACAAAAAGGCAACTTTGCTTGAAATTTGTCTATTACAAATTTTTAATCCCCTCTAAAGTTAAAGTTTGGAGAGGAATATGAACAATTCATATTTAATTTTTCCTCACATAAGATTTTTACAAATAGCTTTCACCTACAAAGCTGGCATAACACTTCACAGTCCTTAGGGAAATCAATTAACTGAAGTTAGTAGTATAGCATATATGCTTCTGAATTGAAACAGACTTAGTGTTTTTCATTTTTAATGACTCCCACTGATTTCAGGATCTTAATAAATGGGTGAGGAGGAAGGGGGGGGGGGGTTCGGTCTTCCCAAAGGCCTGTTCCTTCTCTGTCAAAGTTACTCCTTTTCCCCTGAGAACCTGATTGGCTTTTTGGTCCCCAGTTCTGTCTTTTAACTATTTTCTCTCTCTCTGTGATGTCTAAGCAGGGTGTTAAGTCTGTCAAAGTTACTTCACAAGCAGACACCAAATGCTCTTGAAATTTATCAACAGCAGAATATAAACTATGTTGCTTCTACACCTCGTTTTAGAGGATGTGGGATTTTTTTGGTTTTTTTTTTTTTAAAAATACATCTGTGGTAACAGCTCATTAGAAAGAGCTGAGCCGGTGCTTTCCATGAATGGCAGTCAATAGAAGATGCTTACTAAAAATGATAGATGAAGTAATTTGGGTTATTGCTTGCACAACAGAGCAGCCAGATAAGGACAATGATTATGTCACTTTCGAAGATATAATCAACCTGAAAGGGAAAAAATGCCTAATGCAGCTAAAAACTGAAATAAGATTCAATCCATTGAAAAATTTTAAGGAAATTAAGTAAATTAAAAATTAAGTAAATTAGTATAGCTCCACTGACTTCAAAGGAATTTACACCAGGTGAGGATTTGGTCCTAAGCCAAAACTTGTACTTTTATATGTTTACATAGAAAAAAAATAAATTTCTATACAATGCACACACACGTCATTGTGCAGCATACAGTAGTTAACCTATAAAACAGACAATATCTTTACCAAAGTATTTGATTGCTATGGCCCAAATCCCCAGTGGGTGTGAAGCAACACTCTTCATTGAAATTCTGTATAATTTCCCGATAAATGAAAAATATATCAAATGAACAGATTAAAATATGAGAAATTAAAGTAAAAAAGAATTACACTAGACGATATACAATAAACTCTGCTGAATTGATGATGGGCCACACCATTAATTGTTCCAGTAAGTCAAATTCTTGGCATCAGCATTCAGAATGTTGAGCTACATAGGATTTTGGGAGCCAATATATTAAGTGGATATCTTTCCTCCTCTTGTATTCAATTGTGTGCTTAAATGGATGGTCTTACTGTGTTCCAGAAAAGCCATAGGCACACGATTCATTCCTTGTTAGAACATCTTTATTAACAAGTTGCCTTTGAGTTTTTGCAGCAAGTTGGAAACAAACATATTTTCATTTGTGTTTCATTAAGTTGTTCTGCAACCACTATGAAGTGTCTTGATGCAATCTGAAAGGTGAACAGATGGGAATTTTTAGCTCATATTAGCACAGCCCATCAAACACTCATTTGCCTGATATACCATCATATTATAGCTTACTACTGAGTCTTTAAAGTATAGCTTTGCCTGCATTGTTGCATTCAAATGACAAAAGGCAACTCTGTGATAAATATTTAATTACAATCATGATGGGCGGTTATGTCGCTGAAAACTAGTTATTGTAAGTGAATGGAAGAACTGTGGTTATAAAGAGGTATATTAGTAGACCATAGTACTGAAATGACAGCAGATTCTTCAATTAGAATCTTTTAAATAAGAGTTATGTTCAAGTTTGGAAAAACATTTGTGCTGAACAATTGAGTATAAATTCCTACACTTCTGCACCTACAGCAGCTATGTAAAGATTAAGTACCTTTTAATAAACTAAACACAATATCAGTTCTATTTTACGTACCAACTTTAATAGATTTCAGAGTAGGAGCCGTGTTAGTCTCTAAGGTGCCACAAGTACTCCTTTTCTTTTTATGGATAAAGACTAACATGGCTGCTACTCTGAAACCTGTCATTATGCAAGGCACTGAATTTAGCTGCATTGAGTGTCTCTAAATTTTAAAAGAGAGTATCATAAAATAATGCACAGGAAGGAAACGTAAGCTAGAAATAAAAGAAAGATTTTAATTTTAAGATGAAGTTTGCAATATCATTTAACTAATTGTCAATATACAAATTAAAATCTGAAGTATTAGAAGAAAACTGCTCCTTATACGGTTTCTTTCACAGAAAGATTTTGCCATTGAGGATAATAGGAAAGAAGTTATGAATAGATTTTAAAATATAGCCTCTTAGATCAAACAAATTCTGTTCACTTGGGAGTAGACATTAGTTCAAAGCATTTTGAATCTGTTATTGAGTTCATGTGCTAACAAACAACCTGTCATGTGCATTCAGTTTCCTTTCTCCCACCCTCTCTCCTCAGTGCAATGACTTACAGCCATGGGAGGCACAAATGCTTACATGAGACTGACAAGCAATAACTGACCACTTTTCCATAAGTGATTTTGAACTCTTAAAATCTGGCTCTAACACACAAATCCATCAGCAAGACTAGTCACAAAAATTAAGAAAAACCAGTTATCTACCTGTAACTGTTGTTCTTTGGGATGTGATGCAGACATGTATTCCATATGGGGGTTTGCATGCCCGGTGCATCAAAGCCAGAGAAATTTGCCCAGAAATACCCATAAGGATGGCACTCATGCCTTGTGGTGATAGACCCTCCCCAGCCATATAAGGGCAGCACTCCACGGAGCCCATCAATTTCTTCACCTTTACCCTGAGAAGTAAAAGACTCCAGTGCAGAGGGAATGGAGGGTGGGTTGTGGAATACATGAGGAGACCTAGATGATTGAGTAGGCACAGCGTGAAGGAAACAGGATTTAGGACTATGAATTCCCTTCTTCCTGAGGGTATGTGGTTACCCCGCATCACACACACTCGGTAAAAACCCAGGAAGCGGAGAACAAGTTGAAAGCCAGCATGGTGTGCTGGCAGGGCTAGCCAGCCATGACAAATCTGAGCAACCTCCTGTTGTTTGGGAGGATTGCGATGTGAAAATAAGCATGCTGAAGGTTCAGAGCAGCAAACCAGTCACTGTGATTCAAGACAGGGAAGAAAGTTGCTAGGGTGACCATACAGAATCTCATGTATCTGATGCATTTGTTGAGATCATGGAGGTCAAGGATAGGTCTCATCTCTTCCTTGGGCTTGGGGACCAGGGAATACCAGGAGTAGAACCTCTGCTCTGATGCTTCAGGGGATCTCTTCTGTGGCCCCCAAAGCCAGTAAAGACTGAACCTGCTGAAGGAGCAGTGTCTTGTGAGAGGGGTCCCTGAAAGAGATGGGGCGGGGGGGGGGGAGGATGGAAAGGAACTGTATGGCATAACCTGATCTGATAGTGCTTAAGTCATAAGATCCTCCCCATTCGTCCTCCCCACCTCCTACATCATTCCTTTTCAGACCCAGCTGTCTGTTGTAATGGAGTCCCAAACACTGTGAAAGTAGGGCAGCCAGTCCTTGAATGAGAGGATGGAAAAGGAGAGGTTATCACTGCATTGGTTAAAAATTAGCGCTTGCTCGGCACCCAGGGATGGGGGTGAGGGGAGATGTCACGGTTCCTCCCCCACTCTGAACTCTAGGGTACAGATGTGGGGACCTGCATGAAAAACCTCCTAAGCTTATCTTTACCAGCTTAGGTCAAAACTTCCCCAAGGTACAAAATATTACCCCCGTTATCCTTGGACTGGCCGCTACCACCACCAAACTAATACTGGTTACTGGGGAAGAGCTGTTTGGATGCGTCCTTCCCCCCAAAATACTTCCCAAAACCTTGCACCCCACTTCCTGGACAAGGTTTGGTAAAAAGCCTCACCAATTTGCCTAGGTGACTACAGACCCAGACCCTTGGATCTTAAGAACAATGAACAATCCTCCCAACACTTGCACCCCCCCTTTCCTGGGAAATGTTGGATAAAAAGCCTCACCAATTTGCATAGGTGACCACAGACCCAAACCCTTGGATCTGAGAACAATGAAAAAGCATTCAGTGTTTTACAAGAAGACTTTTAATAAAAAATAGAAGTAAATAGAAATAAAGAAATCCCCCCTGTAAAATCAGGATGGTAGATATCTTACAGGGTAATTAGATTCAAAAACATAGAGAACCCCTCTAGGCAAAACCTTAAGTTACAAAAAAGATACACAGACAGAAATAGTTATTCTATTCAGCACAATTCTTTTCTCAGCCATTTAAAGAAATCATAATCTAACACATACCTAGCTAGATTACTTACTAAAAGTTCTAAGACTCCATTCCTGTTCTGTCCCCGGCCAAGACGACTACAGACAGACACAGACCCTTTGTTTCTCTCCCTCCTCCCAGCTTTTGAAAGTATCTTGTCTCCTCATTGGTCATTTTGGTCAGGTGCCAGCGAGGTTACCTTTAGCTTCTTAACCCTTTACAGGTGAGAGGAGCTTTCCCCTGGCCAGGAGGGATTTCAAAGGGGTTTACCCTTCCCTTTATATTTATGACAGGAGAGGAGCTGGTTAAACACAGAATCAGAGGACCTTCTCCTTTAGTACCTTTAGGACTTGTGACTCTTGTCCTGATGCAGCACAGGAAGAGTGAATTCTCTGGGGGAAAAAAAAAAAGAAAAAGAAATGCTGCAAGCTGTATTCTTGTTGCAATTGCTGACCACTATAGTGGCCTCTCTTTATAGCCAGACTATATATACTCAGAGCATTCAGAGCTGCTCAGGAGTCTTTTTTCCTGCAAGGTTGTGTTGGTCTTTTCTGAAAGTAAAACAGAAACAGTAGTAAGTCCTCAAATGGTCTGCTCTGCACCCGATGTAGCGCAATGCCTAAATTCTGCAGCCATGAGGCCCTCCTCAGGGTCACAGCTGTTGCCATAAATTCTGGCCACAGCATCCACCATATCAAGAGCAGACTGCAATGAGGTCTTGGCCACCATATGGCCTTCCTCAATGAAGGCCATAAACTCTCCCCTGGAGGGCTCTGGCAACTTGTCTGTGAACTTAGACATGGTCACCCAATTGACCAAGTCATATTTAGAGAGCAACGCCTGCTTGTTTGCGATATGCATTTGCAGGGACAAGGTATAAATATTCCTCCTCATTAAGTCCATCATTTTGGACTCTTTGCCCTGTTGGATGTTGCAGCCACCATCAGGGAGGTGAGGGGCTAAATGGCAGTAGAAGCTGTTGCATGGGAATTAAGTACTGTTTTGCTGAATGTTTTGCTGTTGGGAGCAATAAAGCTGAGAGAGAGATAAATTTCAGAGAGCCTTTGCAAACTCCAGGACAGCCTCATGAATGCTACTCACTGGAGCTGATGGTTGGAGAATATCCAGCAGCTTATGTGTATTCTCCTGCAGGAACTCCACCTGGATACCCGCGGTAGTGGTAATACACCTTAAAGTCCTCATGCACCAAGGGAGAGGAAGATTCTGGCATGGTAGAGTCATCCAGGTTAGACTAGGAGGTGGTTTGCTGCACAAGTGATGGATCCCGTTCTTGTACCACAGGGTCTGGTTGGAAGAGCCCTGTAGGTCCTAGGAAAACAGACTTGTTTGTGGCAGAGATAGTATGTAGGAGGAGCCACTGTTGGGTCTGGTGATCTCACTCTGGAACAGATGGAGGAGCAGGATCTCAGGGACCGAAGAGAGTGTCCCAGGGTTCCAAGGAGGCCACTGGGCATGTGGATTAGGTTTTAGTAGCCAATAGGCACTGGGCCAAGAGCCCCTGTCTCAGCTGCAGAAGAAATGCTGATCTTGGTACCAGTAATGATCCAACTGTGATATATGAAGCTGGTCTAATAAGGGGGGGGGGCAACTTGGATCTTGAGGAAACCTGGAAGTTCTGTGATGACAACGGGTGAGGAAACTGATCAGACCCTTCTGGAGCCCAGTAAGGAGCTGGCATTTGTGCCAAAAAGATGGGTGGAGAATCAGCATGGCTAGCACCAAATGGGAGACCCTTCCACCTGGTACTGAAAGAGGCATCAGCACTGAGACTGGTACCAAACTCCATGAATGGATCTGACGCCAAAACAATGATGATGCTGAAGGATGCAACAGTGTTGAGGAGACCTTCGATGCCACACCTGGCTGTGACTCCATAGTCTCCATGGACCTGGCAGCTCTGCAACATGGCCAGAAGGTGGCAAGGGCACAATACAGGATGAGCCAGTAGAAGACATAGCACCAGTGGAGAGTTTGGGATGGAGAGGCAATAAAAATCTGATACCACCTGGTATGCCATCGGCATGGTGCTAGTGCCAATTTCATTGGTACGGTACTGGACTCAGAGGAAGTCCCATGGCCAGAACTGGAGGTGACAGTATGGGCTCTTGCTGCTCACAGTGCAATACTAGGGAGTGACTAGATGGACCTACTCTACACTGCGTGCCAGAGGGAGTATGGTGCTAGTCAGCAATCCTCCTACAAGAAGAGGATGAGTACCCCCCATCCCTATAACGGTCACAACTCATTTTATGGGACTCTTCCTCACCACTCCAAAGGAGAGCGAGCCATCCCCTTTCCTCTTGCGGGAAAGGCCAGAGCCCAGAGCATGGAGCGGCACCCCTTGCCAGATCCGAAGGCAATCACCAATCAGACAAGGGCTTCTGGGCCAGAGCAGGCCTCATAGCATGCTGCAGAAGGTGCTGCTTCAACAACAAGTCTCTTACCACCTGAGTTCTCTCTGTGAAAGACTTGCAGATAGAGCACCTCTCTTTACTGTGTCCCTTGCTGGGAGACAACGATCATCTCATGTAGGGGTTACTGTTGGGGATGGCCCACTACATGACAGACAACGCTTGACCCCCTGATGAGGGCATCACACAGGGCAGCCACTACTCTACTAACACTAAACTAAACTGGAGATACTCCTACCACTGTTCTCAGAAAAGTTCTCAGAAAACTGAAAGCATGACTCAAGACCTGGGAAGTCAGAAAAAAAACAAACAAAAACACACACCTGGGCGTGTCAGGGCAGCACTGCCCTTATACAGCTAGGGGAAGAGCTACAGCAGCAGGGTATGAGCGCTGCACCTACAGGTACTGCTAGGCAAAGGTCTCCAGCTCCAGTGTGCAGAGCATGTACACATCCACATGGATTACCCAGTTGCATCTACTCGAACAAGAAACATGGCATATCAGTGCAGGGCTGTAACAGTGTTGGCAGACTATTTTATTTTCAGACACGTTTAGCCTTTCACTTAATCTGTAATCTCCTAAATGCAAATGAGCAAAAGTGCTGAAATAAGATGTTCATGAATGAAGCCTGAGAGTGAAGTTGCATGCAGGGTTTTATCAGCTACTGAGGAAGAACAGAGACTACATGGCATATCTCTGGCAAACCACTTCAGACCCAATGGAAATGCCCCTCAGTTCTTGTGACAAGGAACATACTTATAGGAATACTTTTAAACACATGTTCTTCCAACATTTACTAGAATTACTGAAGAGGTTTGTGGTCTATAAATGATATTTTCCTCAAACATCTCAGACCAAAATATCCCTGCACTAAAACACTCATATTGTAACTCCAAAATATCCTATACTGTACTCTACATTTCCAGTATTGCCCACCCAAGCATTCAAAATGCATGTGTTTGGTCCCCAGAACCATTAGATTGTCTTAAAATGAAGAGATAAGGACAATGTTTGAGTTCATTTTATCTATCTTCTAGTGTTGGAACATTTAGGGTTTGTGCTTTCAAGCTTTTCTCTGTAGGCTGAAAGGAAACAAACTTAAAAAATGAAAATAGAGATTCTCATGTAAGCACATCGCTCTAGGAACTGGGACTCTAAAGAAAAAAAAACACACCAAAAAAAAATCAGAAGACTCACAATAAAATAGTTGGCAATCGCGTCATTTCCATTTAAAGTGAAACGCTCCACTCCTAGTGAGGGTGGGTGAAGTGTTTACATTGATGCTGTTGTGACTGGAGCAAATCCTGACAAGTGCTGTGGCTCCTCAGCTCCCAATGAAGCCAGGATTTGAGCCATGCCTCTAGCTTTGATGTTTCTATGCCAGGGCTATGTCCTTCACTCCCTGCAATTTTACTAAAAGAGCCTTATCATTTGATGAGAGCACTACTGTGGATGAAAGTGTACTCTTCTCTCACTTGTTAGAACCAATATAGCAGCTTCTCAGCCAAGAGGACAGCAGCCTATGGCTATCTGTGGCAAGCGCAGCAATTTCAATATGATAAATGAACAGCTATACAATTTTCATAAGTGCCTATGTGAAAAAAGGGACTAAATCCCATTTTCAAAGTGACTTAGGGCTTGTCTACATGGGGAGTTATTTTGCTCTAAGTTAGGGTGTGAATTTAAAAAACATACTAGTTACTCCGCACTAACTCCTTGTCTGGATGCTCTTACTGAGCATTAGAAGTGCCTTAGAAGTGCATTAAGCTAAACTACCCAAGAGCACTTCTAGAGCAGAGTAAGGTTACATCTACACTCCTGCACTAACAGCGGCGCAGCTGCCCTGTAGCTCTTGTCGTGGAGACACTAAGCCAATGGGAGAGAGCTCTCCCATCAGCTCAATAACTCCTGTCTCCTCAAAAGGGTGGTAGCTATATCAGCAAGAGAAGCTCTCCCAACAATATAGCACTGTCTACACCAGCACCTAGATCGGTATAATTTATGTCACTCAAGGCTGTGGATTATTCACACCACTGAACAATCTAAGTGATAAAGTAACCTGTAATGTAGACAAGAGCTAAGTGTCTTCACAGGGAGTTAACATGGAGTAACGAGTACTCTTTATATTCACATCCTGGCTTACTCCACACAAACCATTGTGTACTTAGAAGCTTAAGTCCTACTGACTTGCAATAAAATTTAAGGGCCAGGTTTTTAAAGATATTTAGGAGCCTAAAAATACAGATTGGCGCCTAGTATCCCTAAGTGCCTAATTCTGATGGGCACCTATCTTTGAGCACCTAAATACCTATAAAAATCTGACCCTAAATTACTTAGGAGCCTAAGTCCATTTGACTTTCAATGAGACCAGCTAAGTGCCTAAATGCGATTTTGGCTCTTAAGTCTCTTTGGAGAATTTGAAAGTGTTACTCCATGGTTTGGATGCCTGCCCTGTTCATAATAAAATCCATATCAGACAGAATGTCTGATCCTACACAACTCCTTTTCAAGTAAAGGATTGCTTTGTGGTCACACAGTGGTTTTGTAGCCAGGTTGGTCCCAGGATATTAGAGAGACATGGTGGGTGAGGTAAAATATTTTATTAGACCAACTCAAAAGCTTTCCCCTTTCACCAACAGAAGTTGGTCCAACAAAAGATATTACCTCACCTACCTTGTTTTGAGTTCTGCAAAGCTGGGCTCTTATTCAGGGAGAGAGGTCTAATATTAAAGTCTGAGCCTAAAAGTGTCAGTGAAATCATTTTAAAAGAAGAATGTCACATTGATCAATTTGAAAGGAGGAAAGAAAAAGAGGAATGTTAGCTGTATATCATCTATCAAAACTACAAAGTTTAAGACACAGGACTAGGATAATAAGAGGTAACAATAGTCTTCAAAAGGTCTCAAGTAAAAAGGATAAGTTGAATGAGCCAAGTCAGCCAGATATGAAACCCTACATTTTTCCATCTGTTCAAACATCCAGCGCATCCATCAAAGCATTTTACTAATGAGTGTAAATACCAATCAGCAATGTTGTATTTCTTTTCTTCTCTCTCAGATGACTCAATTCCTAGGTTCCAGCCTTTAACTGTTTATTTAGGCGGCAGAAACACAAGACTAATTAGTGAGGCACAGAACCACCATATTAAAGAAACAGATGGCTGAGAGAGCAAGACTGAAGGACAGTGGAGAATGGTATGGATGAAGGTAGTATATAGGCGGATATTGCTTTGCTTGAATTCTGCAGATACCAAATACATATGTAAACCAACTCTCAGGTACTCGTACCCAAACAGTAGCAATGTACTTCTTACTTGACAAGTTTTATTTGAGATATAGTATTGTATTGTAAGTGGAAAGATCAAATAAATCTACAAGTCAAGTCGGCAATCAACCTTTTAATATATTGGATGGTATTATTTCAACTCGTTTTAAGTCAGGGGTTGGAAGAAATAACTTAAGGATGCCAGTCATTATAGTGTCCTAACCCCTTGGATGCGGGGTATTTTTTGATGGGAGTCTCTGTCAATCTCTCCTGCTGAAGCTGTACCACAGTTTATAATTAAAGTCATTGGGCCAGAGTGAGTGTGAGAATGACTATGCGGCACCCACTTGGGAGATGGGAGATTCAGGGACCCGTGTGCCTGCTCCAGTGACTAATTATTTATCCAAACTGGAACAGGTCCAACAGGATGGTTTGAGGGATTCCCCCACCTCCATCAGACTAGCACTCTCCTGAGAGATTGGAGATCCCTCTTCAAATTCTGTCCCCACTCTCCCACAGGGCTAAAAGTTATAAGGTGAGCTCCTCCTCCCCCTGACCCGTTTGTGTGGAGTGAGATGCCTGCCTCACTCATTCTCACAAGAAATGACTTAGACACATAAATCACCTCACTCCAGGAGAGGAGCTTCTGGTTGTGAATCACAGGCAGCAATAGGCGCCTTCCTGAAGTCTGGATTTAGGCACCTAACTCTGAGAAAGGGGTGGGACTTAGGACACAGCCCTCTCATCAGCTAATTTAGGTAAATCCCCACCTAGCATACTGGCTTTTGTGGATCATAGTCTAAGGCACCTATCTTTCCCCATGCATCGTTTAGGGAGTCTAAGCACTGAGCTCAGGCTCTGTGAATCATGATGGTATTCCAGTGATTTTTTTAGGTGCCTAAAAGTTAAGCGTTGCAATGCTCACATTGCAACACTTAAGTCCCTTTGTTGATCTGGGCCAAAATATCAAAGCCAGAAAGTCACTGATATAAACAGTGCTCTGTCCTTTTAACCACTGCTGCTCTCACAGACACTACTGAACCAGATCTCCTTGCAATGTTGCTATCGTTGCAACTGAGGGATATTTCAAAATAATTCCTTTGAACAGCAATGACGCCATATTGACTACCTAGCCATGCCCATTCCACGTGTTTACACTGGGCACAGCTCAGTGCAAAATACAGTGGTCCTTTCACAGTGACCACAGGTAACGAAGGAGATCTGAATTCTTCAGTGTGTCATTCTTAAGGCTAAGTTTTTGTTAGATATTTTTAGTAAAGAGTCATGGCCAGGTCACAGGCAATAAACAAAAATTCGCAGACGCCCCTAACTGGTCTCTGACTTTCACTAAAAATATCCCTGACAAAAGTGGTACATGGGTTCAGCACTTACTGCTGCTGGGGCTCCTGGGTCCCCCACCACTGCAGTGCATCACCTTGCTCCAGGTAGCTGCAGGGTCCCCCAGCTGCTGGCCAGGGCTGGGCAGCTGCAGAGGTCCCCCACGGCCCACCGCAGCTAGGCAGTTGCAGGGGGTTGCCCCACCAGGGCAGGGGCTGGGAGCTGCGGGGCAAAAATATCACAGAGGTCAATGGAAGTCATGGATTCTATGACTTCCGTGATATAATCGTAGCCTTAGTCATTCTGCAGATGCCAAGAATGAGCTTTAAGCACAAATGAATCTATCTTGGACTACACATCTGTAGTGGTCTCTTTAGATATCTCAATGAGGATCTGTAGTTTAGCAGTCCATTTTCTGAAGCACAGTCCATTATTTAGTAAACATTGGAGAAAATAAAGAACAGTGATTTATTTTTCTGAAAAACGTGCAGCAACCAGCTAAAACTCAGCAAAAATCAATACATCTCATGAAATTATATGCAGCCTTCGCTGTGACATCAAAGCCTTTTCTAAAGCTCTGAAATGCAGCAGTCTCTCTCAATGGAACAAATTGGAAAAAAATTCATTTGAATTTTAAGTGATACATACTTGTCTTTCAACTGGGACAGCCTGCCACCAATTGATACTGCTGCTTCTGAACTGACATGAAGTGATGAACTGGCGCAGCAGGAATGCGATAAATGTATGTTACTCATGGACTTGTGGTTTGGCTGGATTACCGGTATCTAAATTACCAGAAAATTGAATCTTTGGGCATTAAAACTGATGGTGACATTTATTTAGCTACATCATCCATTTTTCCTCATAATTTTTCTATTTTCTATTAAGCAATTTAAAATGTTACCAAGTGTGTATTTACAAATATGGTGTGACATCAATATTTGGAGAAGTCAATATGTTATGACAATATCACAGCATATTTTAATGTAATCTATTATTAAATATCAGTATACTATCACAATCATAGCATATAATGTCAATAAAGACATTAAACATGAACACATTTATGCTAAATGTAAATGACAAGTTGATAAACAAACAAACAAACAAGAGATAGAACACATTTCTTACACAATCACAATATGCTGATCAAACCACTGTCTGCTTTTATTACTTGAAAATAAATTATTCTGAATTTTCTCATTAGATTGTCATAGATATGATTTCTGCATATTACAACTTTCTGGACATTGTTATATTTTTACGTCCTATATCTTCCAACAGTACTTAGACTCTGATTCAGCAAATCATTAAGCATGTCCACTTAAACTTAAGTCCATTCCTATTCAGCAAAACACTTAAGTACACACTTAAGTGCCATTCTTAAAGTTAAGCATGTAATAAAGTTGAATAAGGATGAAAATGATGAAGAAGGATGGTTTGATGAATTGGTGCCTAAGAAATACCTACTCAGGTCACAGCTGAGGAGAAGCTACAATTTCCCCCTTTGAGTTCTAGAAGTCAGGCATGCCCCAAGCTGCATCCACCCACCCCATCTCCCAGTTGGCTGAAATGTTTACTTTTGCTCTGAAACACACAGCTGGGAGCTGTTTGGTATTTCTTTTTATGAAACACAAGCTTTCTAGGCCTCCAACTGGGGATTTACTGGAAGTGACAAGCCAAAATTTCCAAGCTTGGTTGCCTAAAATTATGAAAGTAAACCCATATTTAGGCTCCTATATAAGTACCCTGATTTTCAGAGGTCTTGAGCACCCACAACTTCTACTGCAATCAGCAGCATCTGTGGGTGTCTGCCATCTCTGAAAATCATGCCACATACTTAGATGCGTAAATCTGGATTACGGTGCCTGGAAGTTTTGAAACAGCCTCACTGTCTTGGAAAAAGGAAGTAGAGAAAAATCCTGACTAACCAAAGAAGAGGGGCAGGATCTTGATCAGTAAGAAATTGTAACTCCCCCCCATTTGGGGGAAGAAAAAAAAAGACACCCAGGAAAAAAAGCCCACTACATAAAAGTAATGAAAACATTCATTCAAGATTTAAAAAAGGAAAAATACAACACACATTCTATAGGTACTTGCACTGTCTCCCTGAGGAGCTCCTTGTTGAGTAAAATGCATGTTACATTTTGATCCAAGACCATTGATACTCAATGCAAATTTCAACATAGCACGAGATCAATGGCAGTTGCAGAAACACTTTTGAACTTCCATAGTGTGTTTTATAACTACATTAGATAGCACAACTTTCTCATTGAGGTTTAAATAGCAAACAGAACACTCATACTGCAGAAGTTTATTTAAGAAGCTTTTATCTTTTTCTTTACTCCACATATGACAAAAATCTCCTTGTCAGATTTTTGTCTATAATCTTATGCAACATCTTCAGCAACTTGGACACAACATCCTATGATTTTCTTCTCAGGGTAGTATAACCGTGCACAGGCTCACCAGCGGCGGCTCCTGCTGGTTGTCCCTGGGAATTAGCGTTCCAGCCTCCAGAGCACCCTCTTCAAGCCAGTGTCTCGCCTTGCTGCTGGCTCCCGTGTCCCTCCCAGGACCCCGGTGCCCCTTTCACTGGGTGCTGCCCCCCGGCAGTACCCCACAGTTCTGGGTCTCCCCCTCCAGGGGAACCCCCCACCCACTATCCCTACCTCGCCTCAGTCATAGGCTCCTGCCAGTCACCAGCTAGCCCCCGCTCCCTGGGGCAGACTGCAGTATGAGCCACTCATCACAGGCAAGGTTAGGTTTGGACCTGCTGCCTCTGCCTACCCGTGGCTGCCCCTGCAACCTCCGTACCTAATAGGCCTTCCCAGGCCTGCAGCCGGGGGTTTCCTAGGCCAGAGCTCCCCAGGCCTTTACCCATTCCTGCTCCAAACTAGGTCCTCTACTCAGGTCTCTGCAGCCAGGTCCCTCTCAGAGCTAAAGAGAAAGTGTGTGCTCTTCGGCTCCTGGCTTCCCTGGCTTTTATAAGGCCTGTGGGGTCTTTTGGGGGCATGGCCCCCAGCTGCAGCTGCTCTGCCAATCAGCCCACCTCTTCCCCTGCCCCAGCCCTCTCCCAGGGCTATCTTAAACCCCTCTGGGCCCAAGCGGGTGTCCACCCCACTACAGTAGAAACAAACATTCAGCAGAAACACATTTTTCCCTGAATGGATGTTTGTAGCTATTGTCATACTCATGTTTGGTCAACCATCTTGCACGAATATCAGTGTTAATTCTTTTAGGAACACCTAAAGGATTAATTGTCTTTCTTCACTTCCCGCATCTAGTAGTGGACCTGTGAGTTGAAATCTGTCCAGAAGAATGTATCTAGGCAAAGTGCTTAAATCATAATTTCTCATTTGTGCTACATTCTCAAGTTCACATCTTTATCATATTGTGAGTCTATGCCAGGATAAGCAATTGACGTTTTTACATATTTTCAGTGCTTAAAACCAGCAGAGACTGTTTCTAATAAAGAGCTGAAGAGCAACTGGGAGCTATGTTTCAAAGAGAATAAGGACATTAAAAAATAATCACATTTAGAGGAACCATGCTATCAGTTACCCTGCCCACATTCCAGAAATTTCTAGATTCAACCAAACCAAACCTCTTAACCAGTTGTTAGAGAAGATGGGGTGAAAAAAAAAGGTCTCAACGCACCAGCTACAGAGGCAGGAGAGTTGGGAGAGAACACTGGTTCTCAAATCAAGAAAAAGAGGGGAAGCTCTCCTTCTTTTAGCTGCGAAGGGAGAGCTGTGCTCCTAACCCATCCCATCCCACATACTTTGACCCGTGTCGCTAACTATTCATAACTCTGCTCGCTCATTTTTTCAACAAACAAGGACAGTTAAATCAATCCACAAGCCCCACCAGTAACCCTCTTTCTCTAGATTTCATAATAAGCATAACAAAACCATGATGTTCTCATCATTTCAGTTTTAATGCACTGAAATCAGAATCTGACATTTCTAGTACTGAATATCTTTCAAATTCATTTACTTCAAAGTCACAGATCTGTGATTTTTCCCATCAGTTTGAAATCAAATGCATTTAAAAATCCATTAACGGTAGTTTCAGGTACATTATTGTCCAATTGCCAGCTTTGTGGTTTTACAGTCATATTGTTTCTATTTTTTTAAAGCTACTATTAACTCATTTTTTTGAAATCACACACATTGTAAGCTGTTTGGGGAAGGGACTGTGTCTATTATATGTTTACACAGCATCTAGCACAATAGGTCCAGATCTGTAGGTGCTAACATCATGTACATAATTCTAATAAATAATTGTTAGTTGATGATGCCTCTGATTCATTAATGGCCATAGCACTTTTGAAATCCTCAGATGAACTTTATTATTAGAAATAAAACCATTATACAGATGCATTTTAAAACATTCTATGTGGGATTTAGCCGCTAAAAGATGTCCATTATGGCTCCTTCTCCCAAAATGTTACTTTATCCTTTCACTTTTTCGTCTCAAACTGTAGCATTAAGAATTACTGACATTGGCACAATAGTGGTATAAAACTGGTCCCAATACAAAATGAAAAATGGGAAAAAGAGTAAAAATATTTACTGAGTAGAATACATTTGGGCATGAAAATGTAAAAATAATAGTTGGCAAATAGTTGGCAAAGAGAGTTCTGTATTTCACCAATTTCAGAGTAGCAGCCGTGTTAGTCTGTATTCTCAAAAAGAAAAGGAGGACTTGTGGCACCTTAGAGACTAACAGATTTATTTGAGTATAAGCTTTCGTGAGCTACAGCTCACTTCATCGGATGCTGTAGCTCACAAAAGCTTATGCTCAAATAAATTGGTTAGTCTCTAAGGTGCCACAAGTACTCCTTTTCTTATTTCACCAACGACACCCATATAATGTACACCAAGAATTACTATGGTAACAAAAAGACTTTATATCAAAAAGATCCATACCAAAAGAAAAAAAATCTTTGTATCTTCCTCATGGTGCTGTTGATATGCTGATATTGTAAGGTGGTTTGTACCACAACCAGTCGAATACTTCTGGAATGTCCCTGAAGGACACTGTTTTGGGAGGGGGGCAGAAACAATTCAAAATCTATAAACACAAGAGACAAGTTTTATAAAGCCACTGTTGAAAACCCACTTGGATAGAGAGCAACATCATCAAAAAACACCACCAACCTCTGCACATCAAAAAGTTCCAGAGTTTAAAAAAAGCAAGTCTGTTATGAAATGCTTTCTGAAGAAGACAGACTAGAGAAAGCTCTTATAGATCTCCAGTCAATGATATAAAAAAATCATTTAGGGCTGTTCTCCAGTAGGCAGAACTCCTTCTCTTAAAGCTAGTGTGCTAGCTTCAAAGCAGCATTTGACAGCATCATAATTCAAAAGCAAACAAAAAATAAGTATGCTTTACCCATCTCAGTTTTGTTGTTTATATCTCTGCAATCCTCACTTGTCTGTCACAATGGTTGGTCTAACGTTTAGATAGCACTCTTCATCTGTAGAGTTAAAGGTATTTTATAAGAGTGAGAAAGTACTGTTACCCCCCATTTTACAGATGAGGAAATGGGAGGTACATCAACATAGCAAAATAAATAAATAAACCCAGCAGCAAGTCTCAGACCCTGGGTCAATTGACTCGGGCTTGTGGGGCTCGGTTGCAGGGCTAAAAATAGCAGTGTAGATGTTCTCATTCAGGTGGAGACAGTGCTCCGAGACTCTCCTCCCTTGCTGGGTTTCAGAGCCACAGCTCCAACTTGAGTTTGAACATTTACATGGCTATTTTTAGCCCCCTAGTGCGAGCCCTGTGAATCTGAGTCAGTTGATCCAGGCTCTGAGACTCACTGCCAAGGGTGTTTTTTTTGCTGCGTAGACATACACAGAGGCACAAAGAGGTTAAGTGCCTTTCTCGCTGTCCTCTCTAAATATAACAGAGGTGGGCAAAAATAATAAAAAAAAATTGATATGAATTCAGATCCAGATCTGGCTGAGGATTCTTCTAAGAGTTTAGGGTTGTATGGACCCAGCATTTTGTTTAAGGCCCATCTTTAAGTTATACATGATAGAAAGACTTAGAACTGAAGTATTAACTGTTGCTGAATGTACATATGTAAATTCCTTATGGCAGAAATCTGTTATAGCAATGAGCCTTAAAAAAACTGCAGGAGCCACAGGAAAAGAAATTAATCACTGCAAAGACAGTAAACAAGATCTTTTGCTGAAGATCTGGGATGAGTTCTTTTTTCCAGATAAAATAATAAATCAAAATTGAGCTGTGTCTTAAATTAATCTCCCTTGACTTGCTTTTGTTTTCCAGTCCATAGTTAATCTGAACCAATACATAACATGTTTTCAAAAACAGCAGTTATCTCCTTCAGCAATTTCCACCAAAAATCTTTCCTTTAAAATATTTTAAGTTTGTGTATGTGTAAACCAGCAACAACAAACAATAACTGAACAAAAAAGCCAATTAATTTTGGAGTGAGATAGGGAGTTGAGGATGTCCTGGGGGGGAAGTTAGTGATTAATATATTCAACACATATGGACTGAGGTGATAGGTGAATTAGCTATACCTACAATAAATAGATAAAGACTAGACAGAAGCTGCAAGGTTTCAAGCAGCAAAAGAAGTACTTGTCATCTCATATTTATCTTTGGGTTTTGTACTGGCTCCGGTCACCACAGTATCTGACCATGGTGTACTAATTATAGACCTAGCAGTCATTTTGAGAAAAATCCTTGTGCCAATACCCAATCAGAGCAACTGGGTTGGCCACTAGTCAGTGCATCCTTCTTTGTGCAGATGCACAAGTGGCTCTGTAACCATTCTGAAGAGGGAACTTCAGCCTTTGTGTGTTCAGTTTCTTAGCATTCAAAGGCTCCAATGTGGCCTGGCCCAGTTTCCCCCTGTCTACTGCCTTTCAGGGACTCCTCATGGAGCAGAGCTCCAGCAATTCAGTGTGCACGTATCTCATCTGACACCCCCAAAACATGCCTCTCCTCTTTACACAACAGAACTATACAA
This sequence comes from Lepidochelys olivacea, assembly GCF_965140295.1. Taxonomy (NCBI): domain Eukaryota; kingdom Metazoa; phylum Chordata; order Testudines; family Cheloniidae; genus Lepidochelys; species Lepidochelys olivacea. Next base: position 48,667,318 of record NC_140421.1, on the reverse strand, counting down.
GTTCTGCTCTCTGGGTACCTTCCATGGGTGAGTAGGTGAGGGCAGGACTTACCGCAGTGGCCGTTTAGGAGTTGGACTGGTAATATTATATTGTTAGTGATCCATATGCACTGATGTCCATGCTTTACCTCCTTTGTATATTTGAAAACTCCAATTTAAAATCAGAAATTAAAATATTTAAAAATTAAGGGCTCTGTCTCCCTAGAAAGAAAACAGTTCTACAAGTAGCAGCTGAAATCAGGGCACAAATAAATGAGAGCACTCAGAGTGAGGAGAATAGGGAGAACTGGGCCCTTTTTCATAATCCTTTCTCGCACTCACACACTTCTCTTTCTCTGGCCATTGTCATTCGCAGTCTCCTCACTCCCTGTCCTACAGCAGTGGGAATGTGGGGAGCACCAAAGCCCTCCAGAGCTGGATGGAGCACTGCCACTAAAGAATCTTGCCCCGCCTTCCCGGCTGGGGAATAAGCATGGCCGTGGGAGGTTACAGTCCAGTTCTCGGCACAACAGCAGTGCTGGCAAAGACAGAGTTCTGTCTCCTTTTCTGGCCTGGGTGCGGAGCAGGAGAGACCAGGAAGAAAAGGAAGGGAAGTGGGAGGGTAGCCAATAGGCAGGGAAGGAGCTGCTGAGTGGTGTCTGGGTTCCTCTAACGCTTGACAAGGTAGGGGAGGGGCCCAGTCAGTAAATACTGCTAATTGTGTTGCTCCTTAGATCTGATCTTGGAGATAGCCACCCAAGTGTTGAGCTGCACTAAATCCCCACACACCCCGACGTGGGAGACACACTGGGACCATTTTCTACTGTTGCCATCCCATAGGACTGTCTGTTGCTGGGGTCCATCCTAGAGGCTACAAGGGTACCTTAGCATCTGCAATGAACCTGCCTCATATCTCGTACAAAGAATGACATGAAGACTTTAAAGAACAGGGCTGTAATACAGTGTACTTATGATCCATTCTGTCCCTTATTCTGACTGTAAATGTCAAATAATCATAACTGTCTAGCTAATTGACCAGTGCTCAAGTACCGAGTTTGGGGGACACTGACAAACTCCACGCTGAGAGTGCTATATAGAATCATAGAATCATAGAATATCAGGGTTGGAAGGGACCCCAGAAGGTCATCTAGTCCAACCCCCTGCTCGAAGCAGGACCAATTCCCAGTTAAATCATCCCAGCCAGGGCTTTGTCAAGCCTGACCTTAAAAACCTCTAAGGAAGGAGATTCTACCATCTCCCTAGGTAACGCATTCCAGTGTTTCACCACCCTCTTAGTGAAAAAGTTTTTCCTAATATCCAATCTAAACCTCCCCCACTGCAACTTGAGACCATTACTCCTCGTTCTGTCATCTGCTACCATTGAGAACAGTCTAGAGCCATCCTCTTTGGAACCCCCTTTCAGGTAGTTGAAAGCAGCTATCAAATCCCCCCTCATTCTTCTCTTCTGAAGACTAAACAATCCCAGCTCCGTCAGCCTCTCCTCATAAGCCATGTGTTCCAGTCCCCTAATCATTTTTGTTGCCCTTCGCTGGACTCTCTCCAATTTATCCACATCCTTCTTGTAGTGTGGGGCCCAAAACTGGACACAGTACTCCAGATGAGGCCTCACCAATGTCGAATAGAGAGGAACAATCACGTCCCTCGATCTGCTCGCTATGCCCCTACTTTACATCCCAAAATGCCATTGGCCTTCTTGGCAACAAGGGCACACTGCTGACTCATATCCAGCTTCTCGTCCACTGTCACCCCTAGGTCCTTTTCCGCAGAACTGCTGCCTAGCCATTCGGTCCCTAGTCTGTAGCGGTGCATGGGATTCTTCCGTCCGAAGTGCAGGACTCTGCACTTATCCTTATTGAACCTCATCAGATTTCTTTTGGCCCAATCCTCCAATTTGTCTAGGTCCTTCTGTATCCTATCCCTCCCCTCCAGCATATCTACCACTCCTCCCAGTTTAGTATCATCCGCAAATTTGCTGAGAGTGCAATCCACACCATCCTCCAGATCATTTATGAAGATATTGAACAAAACCGGCCCCAGGACCGACCCTTGGGGCACTCCACTTGATACCGGCTGCCAACTAGACATGGAGCCATTGATCACTACCCGTTGAGCCCGACAATCTAGCCAGCTTTCTACCCACCTTATAGTGCATTCATCCAGCCCATACTTCCTTAACTTGCTGACAAGAATACTGTGGGAGACCGTGTCAAAAGCTTTGCTAAAGTCAAGAAACAATACATCCGCTGCTTTCCCTTCATCCACAGAACCAGTAATCTCATCATAAAAGGCGATTAAATTAGTCAGGCATGACCTTCCCTTGGTGAATCCATGCTGGCTGTTCCTGATCACTTTCCTCTCATGCAAGTGCTTCAGGATTGATTCTTTGAGGACCTGCTCCATGATTTTTCCAGGGACTGAGGTGAGGCTGACTGGCCTGTAGTTCCCAGGATCCTCCTTCTTCCCTTTTTTAAAGATTGGCCCTACATTAGCCTTTTTCCAGTCATCCGGGACTTCCCCGGTTCGCCACGAGTTTTCAAAGATAATGGCCAATGGCTCTGCAATCACAGCCGCCAATTCCTTCAGCACTCTCGGATGCAACTTGTCCGGCCCCATGGACTTGCGCACGTCCAGCTTTTCTAAATAGTCCCTAACCACCTCTATCTCCACAGAGGGCTGGCCATCTCTTCCCCATTTTGTGATGCCCAGCGCAGCAGTCTGGGAGCTGAACTTGTTAGTGAAAACAGAGGCAAAAAAAGCATTGAGTACATTAGCTTTTTCCACATCCTCTGTCACTAGGTTGCCTCCCTCATTCAGTAAGGGGCCCACACTTTCCTTGGCTTTCTTCTTGTTGCCAACATACCTGAAGAAACCCTTCTTGTTACTCTTGACATCTCTGGCTAGCTGCAGCTCCAGGTGCGATTTGGCCCTCCTGATATCATTCCTACATGCCCGAGCAATATTTTTATACTCTTCCCTGGTCATATGTCCAACCTTCCACTTCTTGTAAGCTTCTTTTTTATGTTTAAGATCCGCTAGGATTTCACCATTAAGCCAAGCTGGTCGCCTGCCATATTTACTATTCTTTCGACTCATCGGGATGGTTTGTCCCTGTAACCTCAACAGGGATTCCTTGAAATACAGCCAGCTCTCCTGGACTCCTTTCCCCTTCAAGTTAGTCCCCCAGGGGATCCTGGCCATCCGTTCCCTGAGGGAGTCGAAGTCTGCTTTCCTGAAGTCCAGGGTCCGTATCCTGCTGCTTACCTTTCTTCCCTGCGTCAGGATCCTGAACTCAACCAACTCATGGTCACTGCCTCCCAGATTCCCATCCACTTTTGCTTCCCCCACTAATTCTACCCGGTTTGTGAGCAGCAGGTCAAGAAAAGCGCCCCCCCTAGTTGGCTCCTCTAGCACTTGCGCCAGGAAATTGTCCCCTACGCTTTCCAAAAACTTCCTGGATTGTCTATGCACCGCTGTATTGCTCTCCCAGCAGATATCAGGAAAATTAAAGTCACCCATGAGAATCAGGGCATGCAATCTAGTAGCTTCCGTGAGCTGCCGGAAGAAAGCCTCATCTACCTCATCCCCCTGGTCCGGTGGTCTATAGCAGACTCCCACCACTACATCACTCTTGTTGCTACACTTCTAAACTTAATCCAGAGACACTCAGGTTTTTCTGCAGTTTCGTACCGGAGCTCTGAGCAGTCATACTGCTCCCTTACATACAGTGCTACTCCCCCACCTTTTCTGCCCTGCCTGTCCTTCCTGAACAGTTTATAACCATCCATGACAGTACTCCAGTCATGTGAGTTATCCCACCAACTCTCTGTTATTCTGATCACGTCATAGTTCCTTGACATCACCAGGACCTCCAGTTCTCCTTGCTTGTTTCCAAGGCTTTGTGCATTTGTATATAAGCACTTGAGATAACCTGTTGATCGCCCCTCATTCCCAGTATGAGGCAGGAGCCTTCCCCTCACAGACATTCCTGCCTGTGATGATTATGAATATGATTGTCAAGATTCCCAGTACTCCTGTAAACTTGGTCAGCAATGGCAACAACAGAAGACTACAGTTCTTCTGGGGCATTAATATGTAAAAAAAGAAAAAATAAAGAAAAAGACCATTCCAAAGAGCAAATGAAGGATGGTATTGATGCTATAGCATTAAACTGTAAATTCCTTTTGCAGTGGCTGGAAGTTAAAGTGTAAATAAACTGTATTTTCGGTCATCATTAACACAGCGTATTCAGACTGTGTTGCTCATGCGAAATATGTATAGCAACTTCTCAGTAGTGTTTCAAGAGATAATGTTTTCCAAAATGAAACAACTGAATAACACAGAAGATAGCACTTAATAGCCAGAATTCCAGTCTGTGTGTGAAATGGATGAGAACAAGTGAGTTTAATTTTTTTTAAAAAAAGCTATTGCTCTCTCTCCATCAGTCTAGTTATATAGTCTAATAAAGAGCCATTGTGTGCCCTCCCATCCTCTTCATCTCCCCCCCCCGCCCCCCGCAACAAGCTTGAGGGGGACAAAAAAGGGGAAATGAGATCACAGGGGCCTGTGACACTAGAAGTGAAATGTTTTTAGAAAAGTGAGTACTGTGCCTGCTTGAATTTTATTGATTTAATCTGCAATTTGGGGAACTTCTATGAATCCACAGAGATGGTCAGTTACTGGAGGCAGAAAATGTCTCTCTTCCCAGGAGATAATATAAACAGAGATGGGAGCCATGGGCATGTGCAGCTCTGAGAATGAAGTTGTGTGGTCTGTGTGTGTGGGAGCAAGCAGTGTGACCTGTAAGAAATAGAAGTTGCTATTACTTAGAACTGCTGCAGATGGACCAACCAGAAAGCCAGATGCTGCACAGCCTTGGCTTTAGAACAAAGTGACACTGTTAATAGCACTTGAGATCAAGTTATGTTGGAGCTGCACTTTAGACTAAGAATAGTCAGAGGCTGAACTCCACTGAATTTTTGTGACTTAGATAAAATGGAATTTAGAGCCCCACCACACCTGATTTTGCAAAAAACAAAACCTGACTGAAAGTTTCACAAAACCCTGTTTGCCCTTTTTAGAGATGAGGAGGAAAAAAATCCCAAATCTTCCACCAAAATCCCTTGAATTTTGAAAACACAGACATATGCAATCTTGATCTGAACCACTCTTATGAGGAAACTTGAAGGCTTAGAGACTGTGTTTTGGTTGTTCAAAGAACCATCTCTGTTCAATAATCATTCCATTTGTCATTGTTTGACTTCTACCTTATAAAAGGTATATTTAACCTTTCCTCTTCGGGCAGGACATAGATGAATGTATGTGAACTATGTTTTGAGTGACCTCTGTGTGCCTCCAGCAAAGCTCTAGAACATTCACCACTTAATAGTTTAAATTTGTGCTTCAGAAAAGGTCAAAAAGGAGAGAGAAAAAAAATGAAATCCTTCAAGGCCATAAATATGCTTGCAGAGAAGAAACAGTTTCCCCATAATACAAATCTATTTGTCTGCTGAAGGTAAGAAGCTACATTCTAATTAAAATGCTGGCAATGTGGAATTTTCATGTTGCAGATAACTTGACATGGCTGAAAGAAAAGAATGTGTAGTGTTCAGAGTATAGGTGATCAAAGATTTTTGATTAAACCTTATTACAATGAAAAAATTACTTTTCTACACTCAAAGCTTTCATTAAAAGCTTTTTTTTTTAAGAAGTCTTTTTTGTCAAAACTGAAAATTTCAAAATTTGAAATTTCAGAATTTGGGGGTTTAATTTTTTGTTTTCGCTCTTTTTCCTCTTTATTCCTTGCCCCACCCCCACCCCCTTGTTACCACTGAATGCAAAGGAATGAATGATATTGGGGAGGTCTTTCACCTTTTCATTGTTCTTTTTCACATGGCCTAATTTATCAAAAACTTCAACTTTTGAAGACTTCCAGAGTGGCAAAAAGGTGGGCAGGAGGGAGAAGAGGAAAAAAAACCCCAAACCCCATATACCATTGACCAGAAGAAAGGAGAAAAAAATTAAATGAACACTCCAAAATAAGTTAAAAAATGTGCAAACATTTTAAAAAGTTATTCCATTTTCAACCCTGCAAAACAGAAATGATTTCAAAATTTTCAAGTTTGTGAAGTTTTCTTTGTTTTCCCCTTTGGACTGGCTCTAGTTCAGAGTAGATAGATAAACTAAGGGCTTGTCTACAGTGGGGGAATTGACTGGTGCAGCTCTTCCAGAGTAATTCCTCTGTGTGGACACACTATTCCAAAATAAAAGTGAATTTCTGTAATAATTACTCCAATTAATAAATTATGTACAGTAATTATTCTGGAATAAAGTAATTTATTTCAGAATACAGAAGTCTATTCAGGAGAGTTATTCTGCAGGAACTATGCCAGTCAATTTTCACATGTAGACAAGCTCTTAGTGGTCCTCCCTAACTGGGTTGCACCAGGATGTGATTTGAAATGGAGGCTGGGGAATGGAAAGTAAAACGAAGTGTCCCCATGTTGGATAGAGCTGCCTATTATAAGCTGTACTTATGACTGGCACTGCCATGTGGAGACTCTGGTTGAATTAAAGGATTTTTGACATAGAAATTTGCAATGATTTTCTCAAGAGTCTTCCTATAGTGTTCTTCTGCTAACCCCAGCTGCTGAAGTCAAATGATTTTGTGAACATCTCAGCTCTTAATAAAAAAACCAACAAGATTCTGGGGTAAGTAATATCTTTTATTAGACCAACTTCTTCAGTTCTGGAGGTAGCTCCTAAGCTTGTCTCTCTCAGTAATAGCCATTGGTCCACTAGAAGATATCTCATTCACCTTGTCTCGCCAATGTCCTGGGACCAACATGGCTACAACATTGAAAAACATGTTTTATGTACTACGTATCTGGTTGGGAAGAAAAGGCTTAAAAGGTCAGCCAAGTATAACCCAAAGGCTCAGAAATTCTGAAGCCAAATAAAACCCCCACAGCATTTTTTTTCTAAACAAAATCACCACCACACACCTCATTTTTAAAGATAATCTAATAAATTTTGGGGTCTGAGTCATGATTCTGAATGGGGGGGGTGGCAGTACTGCATTTATTAGGAAACTTCTGATGTCACAGTATATTAGATCATCAATTTTCCATGACCTGCAGTGTTGTTGGAAAGTCTTTTCCATGGGGAGGATAGCACAACAACATGTTGATCATACCCTGCCCTATTTTTGTTCAAATAGTGGCAGATTTAAGACTATGCTATGCATGTAGCTTTACTGGTCACAGTCATCCCAGGGGCCTTGTTAATATGCACTTAACTTGCTACCCACATCCTAGTTACAGGTAGGGAGAGCATAGCATGGTATCTCCCATAGTTTTTAAATTTACATGGGACTTTACAAAACCTAAAACCAATTCAACTGGGCAGAGACACAAAATTGCAGAGGTGAAGCAGCCCACATTCTCCTCCCCCCTTTCCCCCGCCAAGGCCTAGGATGGGACAGATACTATTTTTTTAAGTAGTGAAAGAGGACATCTGGGGATAAATAAAGTGGAGGGTACCCTATCCGGGAGAATATGGCAGTAGGATTCAACACTAGGACCAGTCAACCAGTTCACATAAAAGAAGAAGCTTTCCCCTAAACAGACTGTAATCACACCATTACTTTGAGGTTTGGAAAAAAAAATTAATTCTACATCAAAGAAACAAGCATCACTGAGGGATTAAAGTATGGGTCCGAAATAGAAATGGCTGAATGATTCATTGCCAGTCTGACAAATTTAGCCTCTTTTCTGCTTTTGAATGATCGATGGACAGCATAGCAGTGCTAGTGAAAACACGCTAAGCTGGGCTGGAGGCTAAGTCAGTTTATGGCCAGCTCTAGGATCAGGGAACCACAAGGGTGGTATAAAACAACTTCTGCCCGCACACTCAGATGCTACTTAAACAGAGCTCAACCAAACCTCAGAATTAGGCCCCAGAGAAGAAGAATTTTGAAAATTGCTTAACTATTAGAAATAGAGCTACTGACTGGTATTAAATATCTTCTGAAAGAATGTGTCTAAAGATGTTATATGCTCTAGCTCAGTGAGAAATGTTCATACAAATATAGTTTTATAATGCCTAAACTCATGTGATACACTTTCCAACTGATTTTTATCACTGAAAAGGAAGCTATAGGATGTCTAATAGTACAGGCTCATTCATGCATAATTTTACATTCCTTTAAAAAAAATATCATGTACAGAAGCTGATTGAACAATATGAAACTGTGCTGCTCTATTAATTTCTTTGCTCATTTTTTAACTCTGCTATGTATTTCCATTGCTAATTTGCTTCAGTTGAAATATTATAATTTCAGAATTCATTAGGACACTGGCATCTCTGATCACTTTGGCATTTAGGGTTGAAAATTCCCATCTTGCATTATCGGTAAAAACACAAGGGCCTGATCTTGCAAACTCTGCTACATGTGGGTACCTACTCATACAACCCGTGTCTGTTGAAACACCTGTGGGAAACCACTGATTAATAAGGTCAATTTTGAGTAACTTGGGAATCATTTCTATCATGTATAAAATTCTTAAAATGTTAAAGCCAGTGGAGCTATGCCAGTTTACAGCTGGGGGGTGGGGATTTGGCTCAACATGAGTTGGTCAAGGCCAATGTTGGGTCCTAGGAGAAGGTATTTCAGATCGACAGGCTTCAACATATTCCATTTCAGCTTTGTCTAGTTACCTGAAAGGACTGAGTGGTAATGTGTATACACCTTTATGTTATTCATTTAAAGTGAACATAATCCTGTGAAAGGCACCTTCTCTTCATTCCCTCTCAGTTTTGTAGAAGCAACTAGAGCCAGAAGACAGCTGTCAGAAATCCTCATCCCGGTTTGTAGCTTTTGACTCCTCCAGGCTCCAATGTATTTTTGCCTTCCCCATAAGTCCCAGGTAGCATAAAACTCTATTTCTCCCCTCCTGCAGTCCCCGCTGAAGACCAAGGAGAGAGGCAGAGGACGAGAAGTTCCTCCTCTCTGTAGTCAGTCTTTGCAGCAGCACTGATAAAAGCTGCCTCTGTCATCACAACAGCTGAACCAGCAAAAAGATAGATAAGAGAGGGACTGAGATCTCAGAACTGAAACTAATCTAATTTAAAAACAAAAACAAAAGCGCACAACAACTTTTTTTAAAAAAATGGGTGTTTAGTGAATTTCATATTATTTATGGGGACCTTTGGATGAGACCATCTTTTAAACACCTCTCACCAGCAGCCTCGCTTGGTTTTTCGTACATCATTATGCTTAGGATTTGTTATAGTATTTTCCTAGTTCTATGCATAAATGTTTTGGATATTATGTGACATGAAGGTACAGGTTAAGCTCAACTCTATCTGGACTAATAATGACCTCGGTATGGAACGATTCCTATTTGTAGGTTGTAATAAATGTACACTGCTTTAAAAATGCCTTGGTTGTTAATAGGAATAATGAGCCATAACAATGAATTAATAGACTTCCTAATACAAAAGATGTAATATAATGTTCAGTAGTACAGGAAGGAGGCCATTGGTTAAACAACTGAAAGGTAGTGTTTGAATTTAGAGACAGGAGGAATATCTGAGACTGCTAATATTCTTTGTAGAATGGAATAACCTGTAGTAGCAGGGTTTGGGGGATCACCACCAACAGCCAAAAAACTTCATCCCAAAATATACTTGGACTGAGGAGCAGAAGAACATCTTGTGCCCAAAAGCTCAGCTGCGTCCCCAGGCACTGTCATGATCTGTATATGAATGGAAAATCAGAAAGTGAACATGAAAACCTGTAAAAAGAAAAGGAGTACTTGTGGCACCTTAGAGACTAACCAATTTATTTGAGCATGAGCTTTCGTGAGCTACAAACCTGTGCTTAACAAAATACAGATGGAAAAGTCATGCACTGTAGCCAAATTCTTAGCTAAAAGGTGTCCCTTTAGCTGTTCCTGATAGCATACATTTCAATGAAAATCTCTTTGGTGCTTTCTGCCCCATGCTATAGTCCAAGCTGAGGGATCCATCAGAGCTGCACCCAAGAGGATTCCTTGTTGTGATCTATAAGGGGTGAGGCCAGGGAATAGAGCAGAGAAGTGCCCTTTCCCTCTATACAAAATGTGCATCATCTGTGGGGTTTCCATTGTCCATACAATGGTTCTGAAAGCTTACACCCCCTGTGTACTCCACAAAGGGATGGACAATGACTCTCTCCAACAGTGCAATACAGCAGTCCAAGAAATTCTGCAATTTTACACTTCTAGGTCCCAGCTCTGACCTCATTCCAGTTTTAGGCCAGAACAGCTCCAGTCACTTCACTGGAGTTACTCTTGACTCACACCAATGTGAGAGATGTGTGGCATTTGGAACTGTACCTTTAAGTGATTTAGCTTCCCAGACAGGAAAGGTAGGGAAGAGGCAGGGCAGAAGCTTATGCGGTGTTATGCAGAGGTGGTTGGAAACGGTCGCTGAAGAAAAAGGATCTCTATCAAGCACTTTGGGCCCAGAGTGTTTACTGACCACCATAAGAAGAATCAAGACCAGGTTGTTTTGCAAGTACATTTTGCCTTGCACATTCTTTCCCACGGCAGAACATGTTCTGATCCTTCAATACCAAAGACTGTAACTCTACCTGCTGGTCACAGAAAACTGCTCTTCTTTGGATATGGACCCTGCCTGAAATGCCAGATCTGTCTGGTCCCCACAGACAGGGCTGACTCCAGGCACCAGCTTTGCAAGCAGGTGCTTGGGGCGGCATTCAGAATGGGGCGGCAGTCCATGTCCTGTGGTAGCAATTCGGCGGCAGCTCTGCCGCCCTTCCCACCATGGCGGCTTTTGGGCAGTAGCTCCGCTGCTAATGCAGCGGTGGCAATTTGGCGGCAACTGCTTGGGGCAGCAAAATTGGTAGAGCCGTCCCTGCCCAAAGGAGACAGCAAAAGCCTTCATAATCTATACAAAAGGTGACAGGGTTGGCAGTTACAACATTAAATATTTTCGGTCATGATGAGCACAGCTTACTTGATTGCCTTTTATTGACTTTCCTTCTTTCAAGGTGACTGCAGCATAACATTCCTCACACAGGTTTCAGAGTAGTAGCCGTGTTAGTCTGCCACAAGAGCTCCTATTCCTCATATAGTTACCTACAGTATGATGCAAGCATCATGAATGCTATGTACTTAATTCTTTCAGGATACTAGAAGGATAAGATCTAATTTGTCTTTACTAGTAGATTACATGGAGTTCATCAAGTTATCTGCTGACCTTGTAAACCAACAGTCACAGAAGTGACTGAAAACACATGCTATGCTAAACTTAGAAAATGAGTAAGCTGCTATCATCTTCTCTAACAACTCAGAGTCCCCATGAACTGCTCTACACTGTTATTAAAGACAGTGATCTTAAAATTCATCTTATATAAAGTCTGGGTTTTTAAGAACATACATTATGCATAAAAAAAATGATGACCGCTTCATACTGCATCAAGAGTTAGTTTTCTTCTTCTGCCTTCCATTAAGAAAAGAATTTAAATTCTTACCTTTCTTCTAATAGTGATGGCTAATGGAAATTATGCGCAGTTAAAAGTAGATCAAAATGGGAGGGAAGCTTACCCACATAGCTGGTTCTTGTCAGATGTCTTAACCAAGCCTTTAACCATCTACAACATCTTCTACTGGTGTTCTTGTAACCATTTATAACATACTGCGTAGCATGCTTCTAACAATCATTGGTTAACTCTTTTATAAACTATAACTGAATTCTTAACAGGTGTTCTAATCTATGCGAAGGGCCATCCTGGTCTCCAGCTAGCTCCAGGATTGGTGAACGTAAAGATGGCCTCAAACTTCCTTTAATCTCCCACATCCAGTCCTCTGCTGAATTCAGCTCAGCTGGACCACAGAGTCTAGTCCATTGTATGTAGTATAACTGGAGGCAATACATTAGATAGCAACAGAACAGTATGATCGGAGGAGGACTCATTTGCCTTTATGACTAAAGAACAGTGTTAAAGCTGAATGGGAGCTTTGTAAAATATTGCAGTCGGTATTTTTCTGACAGTGTGTATATGAATGGCAGTTATGTGATTGTCACAGTTCAGCCATAAGTCAAGAAAATGTCATAAAACATCAATGACATTTTCCTGAAGTCATTTGAAGAGAGACTTCCATGGCAGCTTTCAGATGTTGAGTGATTTAACTGTTACACAACTGTGTGCTCTGATCAGCAAAAATGGAAGGTGAATTTCTACATCTTTAGAAGACAAATTACTAATGTAAGTGGCCTCCAACATTTTTCTATGGTTCTAATTATGATGTTTAACTATAATCAAGCAACTGAACATCTTAGGTGGATGGAAGTTATTGAATATAGGTTTAAACCTTATGTACAGGATATGTGTTTTTATTAAATAACCACAACCCCTCAAGTATCTTGTTATAATTGTAACTTTAAAAAAACAAATATCCTTCAATAATGGCATGTTTAATATATTGGGTCAAATTCAAATAGTGACTTGAAAAAACCAACCTTTTATTAATGTAATGAATGTTTAGACAGTGTGTGTTTGCAGTCAAGTGCAGCCCATTAGGTCCAGAAAATAAATTCTACTGTTATAAAAGAAAATGTTGTAAGTTACTATTTCATTAATTAAATTAAAATCAGCTTTCAAAACTTCAGCAAAGCCACGTACAGAAAATATCCCGCTTTAACAAAGCAAGAAGTGGACAAAACAGTACTAAATGCAAAACAGAAACGGGAGTGACATCTGACAACAGAATAAACTTCTTTAGCCAGTAAGTGCTTCTAAATAGATTACAGAATAGTAAAGAATACACATTAAACCAGTATTGTTTGTTCATGTTTGCAGCTGTCATGAAGATGGGCACACAATGGTTGTCAACCTACCTCCTAAAATAGTTTCATGGTGTCCTGAGAATTCAAGGAACCAGAATGCAAGTGATAGTATGGTAAGGATTATTACTATATACCTCTCTTAGCTAGTAGCAGAAACTCTAATATGGTAGAGGCTTGTTCGGCTGTCTGAATGACCAGGGCTCTAATCCTGTCCATACAGGTAGGTGTGGGTAATTTGTCTGCAGCACATGAATTTATTACAGATTAATGCCCAACTGTTAAAGCTCCTGTAAACTTTGAGTGCACAAGACAAGCTTTATAAAATAACTAGGAGCAGCAGTATATAATGTACCAGGGCATATGTTCATGTTGCCCACAGATCATGAGACCTACTACTATTGTTTAGTTATTATTGAGAATTTGACCTGTTGCTTTACACACATGTTGTGTAGCATTTAACTGAAAAGTAATTTGTATTATAGAATTCCATAAGACATTACAAAAAATAATTCTCTACTATATTTTATAGGGTTTGGGGTTTATCTCTGTAGAATGCTATTACATTTCTATATTCTCCTATAGTAAAAACACTGTTACATTGACTAAATCAGTGTTTCTCAATGACCAGTCCATGGGCTGGTACTGGTCCCTGAGAACTCCCTGATACAGTTTAGGAAGGCAGCAAGCCAGTCCCTGGTATCAAAAAGGTTGATGCACACTGGTCTAATTCAAAGATCAATGGTAGAGACTTGTGTTTTGTGAGGAAGAGACAGGGTTCTAATTCAAGCTCTACAAAGGAATACATTTGACATATCTTGTTACTGTGTCAGTTGTCTACATCACATGGATTTGTGAAAACTAAGAAAATTGGACGGACTTCAAGGATTTAGCCCAGTGAGACTAATATGTTCCTACAGCATCAATTCTATCACTCTCTTCTTGCATTGACTTTTTACTTTCCCTCAAAAAGCTCAATCCCCTCATCAAAAGCCATTTACTTCAATAGGCATATGATCAACCCCTACTATTAGGGCACACTGAACAACAATGAAGTCTATTTACTTCAAAGAGGTAAAAAGAAATGATTTCACACACACACACACACACCCCCTATGTCCTGAAGCTCCAGAGGGGAAAGAGCGTTCTGTTCCCTCCTCGGTTGGAAAAAAAAAGCAGGGGGGTGGGGGGAAATGGTACCATAGAGCACCTCATTTCTGCAGCCTACTTACACACACACAAAATCTTCCAGGGACATTTGGAGTCACCATAATTTTACATGAACTTGAATTTTGGGAGGTAGGGGGCTACCAGGAAGCTCAAGGAAGGGAAAGAGCTCTTTGCCAAGCAGACAAGATTCTGCTCAAGGGCCTTAAGTGCTCTTGCCTCCCATTCCATGAGCACTTTAGTGTACAAGCTGAGTGGACTCTCATGAGGCCCTACCTACCCAGAACCATAATAAAGCTGAATCAGTGACCTAATTTAGGGTAGTGCTTGCAGATAGGATAATGCAAGCAGATCCCTGGGGACTAGAGACAGACCTCCACAGACACACTTGGACTACTGCTACAGACTGATCCAAACTGTGAGTGAGCCTTGGTAGATGAGTATGGTTGTGCAATCAAGGGACTACCACCTGTGGGATTTCTCACCAGCAGGTGGAAATGGAATTAGGAGCACTACTGCCAAAGTTAGGGGGTGATGGGGTGGGAGGCATTTTACTTTTTATTTGCTATAACAGGGCTCACACACTGCAAGAGCACCTCCACCTGGCCAGGCATGGCATAGGAGATTTCTTCCCATATGGCACCCCTTACCAATTGTCATGTCATCATTGCAATGGTTCCCTCTTCCTGTAATTCATAATGCTCTCTCTTCATGACTTGGCCTTCCAGCTAGGTCATTCTGTAGTCCCCCATCTCCTGAGGCATCCAAGTCTTGCTGGACCAGCTGTCCAGATGGCACCTCCAGAGTCCTACACCACTTCCCAGTGCCTGGTGGCCCAGGCCCTCCCTCTACACTGGGATCCAGTCCAGGGACCCTGTAACCAGCAGCCAAAGTCTATACAATCCCCTTCCTTGCTACTTTTCCCCTGGGCTTCTTCCTACCCTTTCTTCTCAGGCTCTCTTCCCCTCTCCCCCCCACCAGTTGACCCTTCTTCCAGGACTTATTCTCTTGCCCTGGTTTCCTCAATCCCACTGCATTGTACCTAGAGAGTGGTTGTAGGCTCTCTCCCTATAGCCCCTTGCTACTAAAACTTCCTCTTTCTATAAATCTAGCCCAGTTTCTTCCCCAGCTGAGCTTGAGAGGCAATTAGAGTTTATTAATCCCTGGATCACCTGCCAGGTGCAACTGTGAAGGTTAATTGTGGGGTGAACACCCATCACATTTGCAAATATGCGTTGTTGCTTTTTCCCCTCAAGATTATGACTGTGTTCTCTTTCCCCTAATAAAGGTGTCCTTTCTATAGACAATAGTGGAGTACTTGTGAGTGGGGAAGTTCTGCCTGTGAAGGCACCCAGAGAGAGGGTATTTAGTTTTCCCAGGTTTCTGAGTGAGAGCTCAAGCCAATTTAGTTTTTTGCCTAGAGGAACCCTAGATATACTGAACCAGGCCCTTTATGCTGCTATTAACCAGTTGGCAGAAGGGTTACACAGTTTATATATATGCCAACTTGTTCTACATTTATTAACCAACGTTCACAACACATGTCAAACTGCTTGGGGGTTTTATGTCTTGCTATATACAATTTAATGCAATTTACAATGGGGGTGAAAAGAAATGGGCAAATTCAAGATGCAACTGACTAGCTTTAAAAACATTAGATCTCTTCTACAGGGAGCTTGGGTCCTATCAGTACTGAGATGATACAATTTTATATTAATTCTCCAAGTAACAGATGTTGTTTGGATTATACAGTGGCTTGATGTACCAGATTGCAATGGCTTATCCAAGAATCCAGAGTACAGTATGTCTTTGAATACTTGGCACTGCATTATAGTTGGAACTATAAAATCTCACATAGAAATCAATGTACTTTATCATTTTTGGATTATAAATTGCTTTATAGAAAGCTGTGTTTTTTATTTAGATTTTTGTACTTCTTGGAGTATCTGATCATTAGCTTACAATAACTTAAATTCACATTCAATACAAATTTCTATGTGGAGAGTATTATTCTCAGCATTTTAGCACAGAGGAAACCCTCTGCAGGCAGATCTCCCCTCCACTCAGAGCCGGTGCCAGGCATAAGCAGACTAAGCAATTGCTTAGGCTAACTCAAGGGGGTCCCCTATTCGCTATAGTATGTACGGGGGGGGCGGGGGGGGGGAAAATATTCCTGCTTAAGGCCTTCTATGGGCTAGCATCACCTCTGCCCCCACTTCCCATCCTCCCAGCCAGAAGGCCGCTCAAGGGCCACTGAGGCACTATACCTGCTTTACTAGAGTCACACATGGAAAGAGAACAGGAATCAGGGAAGTTCAGGGTCAACAGTGGGTGTGTAACAAACATTGGTACCCCTATCAACCTATGAATCATCCTGGGAAGTGCAGGCTCCAAGGGCAGCTCAAATCTGGGGGACTAAGCGGAGAAGCCAGGATCCCCTGGAGCTGTTGTAGAGACGCAGGTCTCTGCATAGATCTACAGATTTCCAAAGATCTGCTAGGTTTGAGAATTACCTGCTTCTTCTACAGGAGGCAAGCCCATCCCCCTCATGGGAGAATTTTGAGCGTGCTCCACAGAGGTTCTCTCACCCCTTCACATTTTTCCCCACAGATGTTTCCTGCAGAAGAGGGTAATCAGGGCCCTAATTAGCTACTACCCAGAAACAAAAGGTACAGGGGATGAGGATTATTTTCCTTATACCTGCTGGGTTGTAACTCAGTCAGTGTAATAAGCCCTTGTACTTGGGCTTTTCTGACTTGCTCAGGACCGGTATACCATTTACTTGTTTTTGCAGCATCTGAAAGACAATATTGATGTGGGTCTTCATTCTCCCCCACCCCTCCACACACACACACACACCAGCCACTTTGATTCATACCAATTAGTTAGTATTTCACGATTTTACTAAAGTTACTGTATTTGGGAAAAGTTAGACGCGCTCAGGTTTTTAATCCAAATATTATTTATCCCTGGAAAACAAACAATATTTTGTGTCTTTAATTGTATTCCAAATATGATAATTTATCTTAATACAAATATAGGGCCAAATTCAGCCACTGACCCCTTTTCATTAGCATTTCAATTTCAAAAGTTAAAAATATACCATCGGTTCTACTGCAGTGTTAACCCAGCCTAACTCATTCTGTATATTTTAAATCACACAGTTAAAACAACATAAATACATGAAAGATTGTGTAGGAATACAGGAACAGAAATAACTTGTGCAGTGGGTGGAAGGTGCTAACTGTGGGCAAGATTGTCATTCACGCTCCATGCCTACATGGGGATTCCCTGCTTACACCATTGCACAGGCTACTTATATGACAGGTAGCAATGCGGAGAGGAGGAGGAGTAGGAGGGGAGAGCAGTCTCTGGAGGACAGTTACTCATGCTTGGATGTAGGGGGTCGGGGTGGAGCTTGGAAGGGCAGCAGTGAGTAGGCAGAGCCTTGGCTCCACCCCCAGAATACACCCTGCAGCACAGTTGAAACAACCTAGCGGGGGAAGTAATCTGGTACCAGATCTAGCTCTGTCACAGAAAAATTCCCCTTTGGATCCCTTACTCTTGGCATTTATGAGAAAGCCATAATTTAGCCTTATTATTTAGCAAATTATTATTTCTTTAAAAAAAAATTATACCAAGGAAGCTAAATTGAAGTTTCTAGCTTTAGGTATTTGCACTATGTGAGCACACTTTTTTTTTTTTAAATCTGGACACATGAGGAAGGTGTTGTATTTTCATAATCTCAACACACTAAAAAATGGTTGAACCTGTTTTTCACCCATGTTCCAAAACAGCAGGATATTCTACCTGCCATTTGAAATCTCTCTTCAATACTGTATCTCTAGTTCTCTTTGTAACCAGGTCCAGATTCAATTAGTTTGGGGCCCAAGGAATACCAGAGCACCCCAACATCCATTGCTCCACCACATTGCCAGAGCCCCATCTCACACCTGGAGTGGCCACAGTAGCGGATGCCCCATTTTCCCCTTCCAAAAAGAGACAGTAGGATATGGCCCCACTCTTTCCCTCTCCAGAGATGGCATCAGAGGTTTCCACTTCCATATAGAGAGGCAGAAGTGGCAGGAGGGGGAATCCAGTTTTACCCAGCAGCTGGGCCATATCTGTTTGGGTGATGAGTCAGGCCTGCTGCACTCTTCTCATACAGGGTCATTTGCTGGGGTGGTGTTGGCACAGCATCTCAAAGCCATAGCTCTTGAAATGAATATCCCATTGAGACACATGAGGTAGCTCACCTCACTAAGAGTTATTGTTTCAGGCTGTCTGCAGACTCAAGCATACTTCGCTACACTGATCACATATTTGGCTCACATTTTCAAACTTTTCTTCACAAGCATTAGGACTAGAAACTTCCTTTGTCCATTAGTAAAGATTTAAAAATAGAGAGATTAAAAACCTGAGAGCAAGAAAAACAGTCAAAAAATAGTGTCCTGCAGTTAACATATGTTTAAGGGAAGGTACTGTAGGAAAATGTCTAGGATGCTGTTTGGACTCCCTCAGCTTTAAACAGCCGAAGTATCCATGTGTTGTTAAGAGATTTATTAAACTATGGAATATTGTCAGAATGCATCATTAGTTCCAAAGCAGAAGAGAAGATGCAAATTGCATAAGTGATTTTAAATATTTGCATTTTATAATTGTTTCTACAAAAGACTGAGGATGTTGAATTAAATGACATCCCTTTATTCTGTGAGAAGCAGCAGAATTTTAACTAGCTTCACTGCCTTTGCTCAGCAGTCAGTAGATAATATGGGATTCTCTCAAAGTTCTCTTAGTTTGTCCAGAATCAATTTTATCATAAAGATAAGGAAATGAGGTTTTTTAGTTGTAGCTATGATTTAAAAAACTTCTCTAAAGAAAGATTTCTTAGTACTGTAATATAAATTGGCCTTATATTCCCTAATGACAGGCCAATTTGACTAATTCCATTTTCATTGTTAAAACTAACCATCAGAGACCAATTTGTTTAAAGGTAACATTTTAAAAGTTTTTTTTTATAAACATATTTGCAAATATGCAAATTCTGTATTGGGCTATGAAGGATGGGGGCGGGAGGAGAGAGAGAGGAGAAAATGAACCTCTTCTAGGCTACAGTCCAACCTTTGAAGACATAGCAAAGGTGATTTCCTTCACAAAAACTAAAACAGAGTTTCACTACAATAGGAGAGAGCCTAATAGGGAGAAATCCTCCTTTCTTCCTCTTCCAAGCAGTGGTAAGATATCTATTCAGGCCCTACAGGGCATTAGGTACTGCCTCTGTGATGAAATGGGCCTTTAAGACCTTCACCACCAGTGGGGAGCAGCTAAGATTGACTTCCCTGAATATCTCCCTGAATGAGAAAACATCCAGCAAGATGAATTGGAAAAATTGGAAAACGCCCAGCGGAGGGCAACAAAAATGATTAGGGGACTGGAACACATGACTTATGAGGAGAGGCTGAGGGAACTGGGATTGTTTAGTCTGCAGAAGAGAAGAATGAGGGGGGATTTGATAGCTGCTTTCAACTACCTGAAAGGGGGTTCCAAAGAGGATGGATCTAGACTGTTCTCAGTGGTAGCAGATGACAGAACAAGGAGTAATGGTCTCAAGTTGCAGTGGGGGAGGTTTAGGTTGGATATTAGGAAAAACTTTTTCACTAGGAGGGTGGTGAAACACTGGAATGCGTTACCTAGGGAGGTGGTGGAATCTCCTTCCTTGGATATTTTTAAGGTCAGGCTTGACAAAGCCCTGGCTGGGATGATTTAGTTGGGGATTGGTCCTGCTTTGGGCAGGGGGTTGGACTAGATGACCTCCTGAGGTCCCTTCCAACCCTGATATTCTATGAGGAACAACGGACTCCTCATCACACTTATGCTAACACAAGGACTGATGTACCCCACTGCCTTTGATTTCATTTCCTCAGCCTCTGCTTGAAAAAAGTAAATGATCCAGGCACTTCCTGTGTGTAGCTGGTATATTTTTTTCCCTCCATGCAGTTGCGTAGGCTTATTTCTTCAAGATACATGAGTGACAGACTTTAGTGTGTGACACAGCAACACCACCAAGTGATGATGCCTAAATGTGATAGACAGACACGTACCTGAATAAAACCCTGGATCCAAAGGCCCCTAGCTGAGCCTGGCTCCAAAATCTGAATTTTGTACCTGGCGACTACTACTACAATGGACTGAACCACAACCAGCTTGAAAAACCCCTTGATTTTGCAACATTACAAATCTGAATGTTGCAGTCTGGTATAGCGCTAAAACAGGAAAGGAAGCATGGTGTGATGTGAAGTTTTAAACACGTATAATATGTAATCAAAGTTGAAATGTTGCTTTGCTCAAGCCACTAATTAGATAGGAATCAACAATGAAGCAACACAAATATTATGTGGGAGAGAGGCACATTTAGGTCTAAAATGAGTGATGGGTCTTCTAACGATGTGAAGATAAGAAATACTACTATTATTGCTCCTACTGATGACCAGTATCACACTGTGTGTAGTACACAGTCATGCTTTTCATATACTCTAAGGCACTGTTATAATAGTGCTTCTTCTCTATCGGATGACAAAAATAAATTACGATTAGAAAACTGATAATACATTTTACATTATATGATTAGACTTATACACCTTGGTAGCTAGTGTACCCTTTAAACAGTCATTATTAAGATACACGATTAAAATATAATGTGTAAGATATTTTTAACAATAATTGGTTGGCTGTAATAGCAGGTATATTAAAAATTGATTGCAATGTGATACAATGGAATGAGTAAACCTTGAGCAGTCATGATTAATATAGTACCAATGACCTCTTGAAAAGCAGCTGTTATTTTGGAGAACCACAAACTATCTATTGGGACCATTTCTGGAAATGTTTTCTACATAATAACGCCAAAATGACTCTTTGTAGATAGCAATAAATTTGGATCCTTGATCTCGCTACATTTTTTTTTAAAGCTTCTGAAGTCCTCACAGCCACATTATGAGCAGATTCAATATTCAGAAAGGAAAAGTTTTTCCTGAAAAGGCATACTTAGCCAGGACTTTACTGGCCAAATAGTGCCAACTCTATTACATTAATGAAAATGATGATTATTTGGAGCTAAGGCTTTAACAGAGAGAATTGGTACAAAGACTTCTGTGATCCTTTGTCCTTGCACCTGCTCCCCGACCCCACCCACACTAAAAAGGAATCTCTCCATCTATTTAAGTTTTTCTGAGATGCTGTAATAAAGTGACGGAGAGGCTGCGTAACATAGTAGAGCACTGCAGTGGAGCTCAGGATGCCTCTGCTTTATTTCTCTCCCTGTCACTGGCCTTCTGGGCAAGTCTCTTCACCTCTCACTGCCTCAGCTTTCCCCATGTGTAAAACGGGGATAATGATCCTGACCTCCTTCATAAAATGCTTTTAGATCTCCTGAGGAGAAGCACTATATGAGAGCTAGGCGTTATTATTATTAAGCCCTTCTAACAGGAATAAGCTGAAAAGATGCCCATGCTTACAATGTGTCATCTATACAGTAACACAATTTTCTTGCCACCCCGGCCCCTGCAGCCCCACTCTGTTCACCCTCTGCTAAGTTTTAAAATACCTCCTCTCCCTGTCCCAGCACTGGTGCCAAGCCCAACAGGGAGGGGGACGCCACATTCCCCTCCACTCTTCCCTTCCTACAGCTACAAGCAAAGCCTGAAACCTGATCCTTCTCTCCTATTCCCACAACCCACCTGCTAGAGGGAGGCTCCCTCTCCCCCTCCTCCCTATACCTGGTGACAGGATCTGGCGCCAAGCTCTCTTGCTAACTAATTCCTCTGCCCCTGTCTTACACTCCTGCAGTGGGTTGGCTGGGGACCAAGATGGAAAAGGGTGGTGCTGATGGAAGCCCTCAGGTAGATATTGAAATGATCCTGGAATTACCTCATGGGACACTTATCTGCTGGGGAATCCCAGACATCTAATAATAAAGTTGAAGCCTAATTAAACCATTTCCATGTCATCTTTCTGGTATAGCTGGACAATGAGGCAGATAAAACATCCACTAAGGAGTCTATTTGTCTTCTTTTAGACTATATAATATATTGTATACCTAATTAAGGCTTTAAGTATTTTTACTTTTGCAAGCTGTGAAGAAAGTGAAATATGCATCACTTTTCATAGTGACATACCAAAATTATGGACCAGGTCCAAGTGTACAGTTTTACTGCGTACTGTACACTGAACTTCCAAGACCAAACACAAAATATTTTCTGCTTATTCTAAAAAGTCTATTGAAAAGGTTGTGTGTAGTTAGTTCACTGTTCCACATTGACATTCAGAGTCTTAAAATATTTGTTTCCATGCAAGTAAAAATAGCTTCATTTTTTTTCCTGTAGGATTGTAAAAATGTAAATTACATAAGAAAAGTACAATTCCGTCATCTGGCTTTATTTCCATTTTCAGACTCATTTAGTCTTGCAGAAGTGTCTGAGAATCACATTCATTTTAAACAGGGGCAATTTTAATATGGAGTTAGTATAATGGGACTTTAGATGCAACATTACTTTACAAACTCCATAGAGGAACTAATCAAGCAAGAAGTACCACTTCTATTATTTTTCAATGTTTTTGTTATCCTGATATGCTTAAAACTTTACTGGGTAAGATATTGTAACTGAAATGTTTTCTCTTGGGTCTTGATACTAATGGTAATTTTGGTTAAGAGTAAGTTTCTGTACACTTCTAGTGAGGATATTCTTTTGAGGCTAAACGGTGGAAGTGGATGAAATTATCTGCATTTTAACATACTTCGGCTTTACCATGCTGGATATTTCTCTTCAAAAGGTTTGTCATCATCCCTGGAAAGATTTAATCTTCCATTGCTCTCCTTTCATTCAAATCTTCTTGGACCACGAAACAGCAGGGTTGATGAAATTGGGCGAGTCAAAAGTGTAACTATACCAATGTAATATAATTCCATGGAACCATTTGTTAGATGCCCAAAACAAAAAGGTCATTTCAGCGAAATCAAAACTAATGTAAGCGGCATTCATCTTTATATTCTGCACACTTTGTTAATCATTGCCTGAACAACACTGTGCCTAGAGCCAACTGACAGGAATTTTAACCTGATTAAATGTTCCAGTGTGCTTTAATACCTTTAAATGGAATTTTTATGGCCTGTTCTGCACGCATATTATTAATACAGTACCATCAAGAAAACCAGAGACATGCATAATAGCTCATCAATTTGTAGCTAAGCACTTTTGACCTTGAAAAATCAGCTGTCTTTCAGATTAATGTAGCTACATTTTGGGCAGAAAAATAAGCTATAAGATTGTCATGCTTATTTTTGTCACATGTCTGCACTGGAGTATGGAATAAAGGCCGTGCTGTTGGCTTTTTATTGATATTCCTGTCAAACTCTGACATCTGAATTAGAGTCACTGGGACCTATTCCTAATAAAAATCCACTCAAACATAAATGTTTCAGCTACTGGAGATCATAAGATGCATTGCTAGTGGGAAGATGCATTTAGCCTGAGTTTGACACCCCAGCTAGCCAATTTTCACATTCCGAAAGCACACAAAGATCCTAAAGCACTTAAGAAACAACTCTAATAGGAACCAGGGCATCCACCTACAGAATGATCAAAACTTATGCTGAAAGAAAAGACAAATAAGAAACTGTTGCAGCATGGATGAGAAATTAAAGTGATGAAAAGATTATTTTTTCTGGAATGATGAGACAACATATATAGAGAAGTACCTTAGTGTATCAACTATTCTAGCATCCAGGGGACTAGACTGCTGATGAGACTAGTAATGGGACATAAGGCCTTTCATCTATAGGTTGTGGTAATGACAGAAAGTTATACCTCCTATCTGATGGCTATTCAAAGGCCTTTGTGACAGGATTAGGATTTCAGTACTCTCCTGCCAGAGAGGTGTTCTCTTTATGCAAAATATCACAACACTTAGCACTTGTCTTAGGTATAGTATGCAAGCATTTTTACTATTTATCCTCAAAACACCCTTAGGAGGTAGGATAGCATCCCCAATTTACAGACAGGGAAACTGAGTCCCGAGAAATTTGCCCAAGCTTGCGTAGTATGGTGGAACAGGGAATTGAACCTAGCTCTCTCCCTGGTCCTGGGCTAGCATCTGAACCATCAGACATTACTCCCACCTTTGTAGGATGCCTCAACAGAGGTTTAACTGAATTAACCTCCCATCCATAGATATGGCCTCTCCAAACCAGATTTAACACATGTTGGCAGGGCAGCATGGGGAAGCTTGTATTGTCCGCACAGCTGTTGCTGAGCTTTATTCTGTAGATAAAGAAAGGACTTTAGTCTCCAAGCCTCTGAGCCTGGAGTTTTTTACTAGCACTTAAGTCACTAAAAATAAAATAAAGATAAAAGCATTTTATTAAATAAAATTACTGCCCTGATCATGCAACACTGAAGTCTTGACTTCATTGGGAGAAAGTACACATCCTCTGAAAAGCAGTCGATTTCTATGGTCTGATCCAATTTGATAAAATCAGGAAGGAACACTGGAACCTGCAACACACAGTCCCAGACCATATTACTACAACTATAACCAGGGCTGCTGGAACAATTCTTATAGTGGGGGTGCCAACAGCCCTTGAACCAAACTGTAAACCCTGTATATGGTGGAAACCACTTCAAGCCAGGGGTGCTACAGAACCCCCAGTTCCAGCACCTATTATTATAACAAAGGAGGAGGGAATCAACTACATGAAAGAAGTGAAGAAGTAAAACTACCTTACTAATGACATAACTATAATGTATCTGTGCAACACATCTGACAAACTTAGCAAATAGGTACGAGAGTAAATTACAGCTGCTACTGATGGACCTTTTAATGTATGTAGATATAAAAAAGAAGCTTATGGAAACATTTGCAGAGGTACTTCTCCAACAGGCTGTTAATGTTGTATGTGCATAGATATTCCGATCCTGATTTTTAAACATGTTACAGAGACAGTTGTGTGGAAAGTTTCACCATGTTTGCACAAGAATTTTGAGTAACTACACACACACACAAATGGCTAATTATGGTCATTTGAGCATACATTTACCCAGTTTATGTTAGACTGAAAATCGTGCAAGCAATCACACTCATGTTTCATGCAAGTAATTGCATACTTATTTAAAAATCAAACACTGACTGGTCAAATTTTCAAAAATTTAAATCCCCATTAGGAAAAAAGTGAAATACTTATTCTTTCAAATTGTTTTTTCAAGACCCCCTTTCAAATGCATGCAACACAGAACACTTATCAGTGTAAAACCCAAATAAGGAAATGTCGGAGGATAATTGCTCTCTTCTTTATTTATACCTTAAAAACCCCTTCAAACCTGCAAAGTGTGTACATTCTATTCTATGTAACTACACCTTCTAATCACTGCTTCCTAACCTAGTTTGCCTCTACTCTGTTGAAACTGTGAAACCATATTCCACCAAAAAGCTACTGTAAAACAGTCCCATTATAGAGCCTGGTGCAATGCCCATTGAAGTCAGCAGGACTCTTTTCACTGATTTTAGCGGGTGTCAGTTCAGCTCATGGTCTGTGTTTGTATTCAATACGGGGGGGGGGAATCATTTTTTTAAGAAAAATGATGAATGATTTAAAAGTTGAACGTTTGGGAATGCAGGAAGAAAGGGAGGCAATTAGGTAAGGAAATAGCTGTTATTAGCAATTGTCTTAGTGGAGGGAAGGTGCATAAGAGAACATAACATTCACGCCGTGTGGATCCTCCACACCAAGTGGTAATTTCCTGTCTTGATTTTCCTTTGATTTATTGTTATTCTAGCACTGGCTATAGTATGTCTTGTTTAAAGTTATTATTTGCTGTTTTCTCTAAGAAGCCATTAAGTCCTACCCTGGCTGCAAGTTGACAGATAAGTGTTCAAATTGAGAAGCAGGAAGTGATATTCTACTCCTTTCCCCAATGTTCCCCTTTTCCCACTCAGCCCCAGAAGTGGGGGAATGGGACACCCAATTATGTATCCCCAAATTCAAGCATTGTCTCTGAGTTCATAACCTCTGGCACCTGTAGCCTTAGTAAGAACTAGATCTCATAGGAAGAGATGGTTGAGGAAACTACATACTTGATATTAACAGACTTCCTTCCCTGCCACCCAGGACTTTCTAAAGTCAGGTTTGTTTTGTTTTTATGGTTATGTATCTTCTTGTACTGTAGTTGTAAGTGTCAAAGTTATGCTTGTACTTGATCAACTAAATAAAAATCCTTACCTAGAAAACAAACTTATATAGTTTATTGTACACCAAAGTTTACAACCACAACAATAAACTGCAACAGAAAGATAGAAAAGTGTGCAGATTCCATCCTGTTATTGCTGGATGAACTGTGGTCATTAAAAAACCACAAGTATTGCAGCAATACTTATAAAGGTTTCAGAACAAGAGTATTCTTGACGTATTTTTTTTAGTCTTAGATATAATTTGCTAACAACTTCTATTTTATTAAATAGCACTGAACATTACTTTTGTCTTGGAAAGCTGTGATGTCCTGCTCCTCAATATACAACATTTTTTTCAAT
Source organism: Lepidochelys olivacea (assembly GCF_965140295.1). Taxonomy (NCBI): domain Eukaryota; kingdom Metazoa; phylum Chordata; order Testudines; family Cheloniidae; genus Lepidochelys; species Lepidochelys olivacea. The sequence continues at coordinate 48,640,723 of NC_140421.1, read as the reverse complement.
TAAAAAGGATTTTAGGTAAGATTACAATCGCGGCCCCCTGCCCCCACCCCATCCCCGCCCTGACTCCGCCCCCTTCCTGCCCCTATTGGACCCCTCCCCAAATCTCTGCCTCAGCCCCACCTCTTCCCTGAGCGCACTGCATTCCTCCTCTTCCTCCACCCTCCCAGCGCTTGCCACACAAAACAGCTGTTTCGTGGCACAAGCTCTGGGAAGGAGGGGGGAGGAGCGGGACGTGGTGGCGTGTGCAGGGGAGGAGGTGAGGCGAGCTGGGGTGGGTTGGGGAGCTGCTGGTGGGTGCAGAGCACCCACCAATTTTTCCCTGTGGGTGCTCCAGCCCCGGAGCACCCACGGAGTCGGTGCCTATGATTACAATTAATACAATCAATCCAATCCAAGGGAAGGCAGCTTCATAGAAAGGAGGAAAAGAATTAACAGTAAAAAAAACGAGAAGAAAGGAAGAAGTAAAGGAGAGGGGGAGTGATCTATGGGGTGTCCAACAAATGGAAAGCTTATAATCATAGATGTGTACAACTTCTAGTCGAGTCCCCTGCACTGAAGGCAGGATTAAGTATTATCTAGACCATCCCTGACAGGTATTTGTCTAACCTGCTCTTAAAGACCTCCAATGATGGAGATTCCACAACCTCTGTAGGCAATGTATTCCAGTGCTTAACCACCCTGAGAATTAGGAAGTTTTTTCCTAATGTCCAACCTAAACCTCCCTTGTTGCAATATAAGCCCATTACTTCTTGTCCTATCCTCAGAGGTAAGGAGAACATTTTTCTCCCTCCTTGTAATAACCTTTTATGTATTTAAAAACTGTTACCGTGTCCCCTCTCAGTCTTCTGTTCTCCAAACTAAACAAACCCACTTTTTTTTTTCAATCTTTCCTCATAAGTCATGTTTTCTAGACCTTTGATCATTTTTCTTGCTGTTCTTTGGACTTTCTCCAATTGGTCCACATCCTTCCTGAAATGTGGCACCCAGAACTGGACACAATTCTCCAGCTGAGGCCTTATCAGCATGGAGTAGAGCAGAAGAATTTTTTCTTGTGTCTTGCTTACAACATTCCTGCTAATGCTTTCCAAAATGAGGTTTGCCTTTTTTTTTTTTTTTTGCACAACAGTGTTTCACTGTTGAATCATATTTAGCTTGTGATCCACTAGGACCCCCAGATCCCTTTCTGCAATACTCCTTCCAAGACAGTCATTTCACATTTTGTATGTGTGCAATTGATTGTTTCTTCCTAAGTGAAGCATTTTGCATTTGTCCTTATAGAATTTCATCTTATTTACTTCAGACCATTTATCCAGTTTGTTTAGATCATTCTGAATTTTGATCCTATCCTCCAAAACACTTGCAACCCCTCCCACCTTGGTATCATCCATAAACTTTATTAGTGTACTCTCTATGGCATTATCCAAATCATTGGTGAAAGCTACTGAACAGAATTGGACCCAGGCCCAATCCCTGCAGAATGAGTAATACAACGGCCTACCATGTGCAACAGTGGATCTTGATCAGACATACAGAACATAAAGACCCTAGGCTACATCCTGTCCCTTATTCCATTACCTTTGTGCTGCTCTGATTGAAGAGCCATTTGAAATTTTCTTTGTGTACAGGAAGACCCAGACAGCATAAAACTAGCATAGACAGATTACAGCATCTGCTCCTTTGCCCCCAATGGTGGGATGGGGGCAGTCACAATATAATATTAGGCAGGTGGCAGAACATCTCCTAGTGCTCTCCTCCCTTCTCCCCAGTGAGCCAGTCACACATCCCACCCATAGCAAAGCTGTGACTGAAGTCTACAACCGAGTGCTTTGGCCAGGATTTTCAAAAACAGGAGCCTAAATCCATATTTAGAAACTTGCCTAATTTTCAGAAGTGCTGAGCACTCAAAAGGCCCTATTGACCTGAATGAGAACTGTTGGGTACTTGGCCGTTTTGAGAATTTGGCAGGCACCTAAGTATCGATTTAGGAGACTGACTTTAGGCTCTTTTATTTTATTGTATTGAAATTAAATCTTGGCCTTTGTAAATAACTTCAAAATGTATAGTCTCTTTTGAGGTTATTGTTATATCATACTTATGTGATTGCTCTACCAGACTCTTAGGGCTATATGACTCATCAGTCAGAATGCTCAATTTCCTTTGGATATTTTATAATAGCCTGCAAGCATCATAATGAAAATTATAATGACACGCAACTGCAAAGGCCCATCATTATAATGCAGGCCAACATGGGGTCCTTAAAAGTGACCTGCAAAGGAGAAAAAAAAAAAGGGCCCCATGCCCATTTTTACTTCTTTGTGATGTGTGATATAAAGAAGGACTGAAAGAATTTCAAAGGAAAGCTTTTTATCACACTTTTTTGTAATATAAAAATTTGAGTCCTGTGTAATCTGTAAGATTCTGTACCAACCGGAGAACTTGTGAAATGATGGCATACAAGAGCCTGAGGCCCCAATTCAGCAAAGTACTTCAGCATGTGCTTCCCTTTAAGAATGTGCTCAGTTCACACTAACTTAAGGGAGACTTAAGCATTTGCTTAACCTTAAGCACTTTAAGCTTTGCTGAATAGGGGTGATCTTAAAAAGGAGTTTTAAAAAGCACCAGAAGAGTTTATAAGCATTAGTTCCAGTGACATCAATGTGACTGTGGTCCTCCTAATTCCCCTAGATTCAGCTTTTGAAATCTCTCCCTGCTTAAATTTATGCAAGTGCTTTGCTGAACTCTTGCCTAAAGGCTGAGCAACTGAGAGGGGAAGGGATTGTTAAACATAGAATCATAGAATATCAGGGTTGGAAGGGACCTCAGGAGGTCATCTAGTCCAACCCCCTGCTCAAAGCAGGACCAATCCCCAACTAAATCATCCCAGCCAGGGCTTTGTCAAGCCTGACCTTAAAAATATCTAAGGAAGGAGATTCCACCATCTCCCTAGGTAACGCATTTCAGTGTTTCACCACCCTCCTAGTGAAAAAGTTTTTCCTAATATCCAACCTAAACCTCCCCCACTGCAACTTGAGACCATTACTCTTTGTTCTTTCATCAGCTACCACTGAGAACAGCCTAGATCCATCCTCTTTGGAACCCCCTTTCAGGTAGTTGAAAGCAGCTATCAAATCCCCCCTCATTCTTCTCTTCCGCAGACTAAACAATCCAAGTTCTCTCAGCCTCTCCTCATAAGTCATGTGTTCCAGTCCCCTAATCATTTTGTTGCCCTCTGCTGGACTCTTTCCAATTTTTCCACATCCTTTTTGTAGTGTGGGGCCCAAAACTGGATACAGTACTCCAGATGAGGCCTCACCAATGTTGAATAGAGAGGAACGATCACGTCCCTCTATCTGCTGGCAATGCCCCTACATATACATCCCAAAATGCCACTGGCCTTCTTGGCAACAAGGGCATACTGTTGACTCATATCCAGCTTCTCGTCCACTGTAACCCTGAGGTCATTTTCTGCAGAACTGCTGCCTGAGCCATTCGGTCCCTAGTCTGTAGCGGTGCATGGGATTCTTCTGTCCTAAGTGCAGGACTCTGCACTTGTCCTTGAACCTCATCAGATTTATTTTGGCCCAATCCTCTAATTTGTCTAGGGTCCTCTGTATCCTATCCCTACCCTCCAGTGTATCTACCTCTCCTCCCAGTTTAGTGTCATCTGCAAACTTGCTGAGGGTGCAATCCATACCATCTCCAGATCATTTATGAAGATATTGAACAAAACCGGCCCCAGGACAGACCCTTGGGGCACTCCACTTGATTCCGGCTGCCAACTAGACATGGAGCCATTGATCACGACCTGTTGAGCCCGACAATCTAGCCAACTTTCTATCCACCTTATAGTCCATTCATCCAGCCCATACTTCTTTAACTTGCGGGTAAGAATACTGTGGGAGACCATGTCAAAAGCTTTGCTAAAGTCAAGGAACAACACGTCCACTGCTTTCCCCTCATCCACAGAGCCAGTTATCTCGTCATAGAAGGCAATTAGATTAGTCAGGCATGACTTGCCCTTGGTGAATCCATGCTGACTGTTCCTGATCACTTTCCCCTCCTCTAAGTGCCTCAGAATTGATTCCTTGAGGACCTGCTCCATGATTTTTCCAGGGACTGAGGTGAGGCTGACTGCCCTGTAGTTCCCAGGATCCTCCTTCTTCCCTTTTTTAAAGATGAGCACTACATTAGCCTTTTTCCAGTTGTCCAGGACTTTCCCGGATCGCCATGAGTTTTCAAAGATAATGGCCAATGGCTCTACAATCACATCCGCCAACTCCTTTAGCACTCTCGGATGCAGCGCATCCGGCCCCATGGACTTGTGCTCGTCCAGCTTTTCTAAATAGTCCCAAACCACTTCTTTCTTCACAGAGGGCTGGTCACCTCCTTCCCATGCTGTGCTGCCCAGTGCAGTAGTCTGGGAGCTTACCTTGTTCGTCAAGACAGAGGCAAAAAAAGCATTGAGTACATTAGCTTTTTCCACATCCTCTGTCACTAGGTTGCCCCCCTCATTCAGTAAGGGGCCCACACTTTCCTTGACTTTCTTCTTGTTGTTAACATACCTGAAGAAACCCTTCTTGTTACTCTTAACATGTCTTGCTAGTTGCAACTCCAGGTGTGATTTAGCCTTCCTGATTTCACTCCTGCATGCCTGAGCAATATTTTTATACTCTTCCCTGGTCATTTGTCCAATCTTCCACTTCTTGTAAGCTTCTTTTTTGTGTTTAAGATCAGCAAGGATTTCACTGTGAAGCCAAGCTGGTTGCCTGCCATATTTACTATTCTTTAAAATACAGCCAGCTCTCCTGGATGCCTTTCCCCCTCATGTTATTCTCGCAGGGGATCCTGCCCATCAGTTCCCTGAGGGAGTCAATGTCTGCTTTTCTGAAGTCCAGGGTCCGTATTCTGCTGTTCTCCTTTCTTCCCTGTGTCAGGATCCTGAACTCTACCATCTCATGGTCACTGCCTCCCAGGTTCCCATCCACTTTTGCTTCCCCTACTAATTCTTCCCGGTTTGTGAGCAGCAGGTCAAGAAGAGCTCTGCCCCTAGTTGGTTTCTCCAGCACTTGCACCAGGAAATTGTCCCCTACACTTTCCAAAAACTTCCTGGATTGTCTGTGCACCGCTATATTGCTCCCCCAGGGTGATTGAAGTCTCCCATGAGAACCAGGGCCTGTGATCTAGTAACTTCCGTGAGTTGCCGGAAGAAAGCCTAGTCCACCTCATCCCCCTGATCCGGTGGTCTATAGCAGACTCCCACCATGACATCACCCTTGTTGCTCACGCTTCTAAACTTAATCCAGAGACTCTTAGGTTTTTCTGCAGTTTCATACTTGAGCTCTGAGCAGTCATACTGCTCCCTTACATACAATGCAACTCCCCCACCTTTTCTGTCTATTCAAATAACACAGGGATTTCTATAGTCTGGTTGTGTTAATACTAATTTAACTTAATTGACAAATAAGCATTTTGACTTAATTGACTAATAAAGTCTCTCTTAAAGTTTCAGATCCCACACTTAATTACAGTGTGTGTAGTTGCAATTTAAATGCTTGGAGACCTTACGAGATTCTCCAGGAAAATTAGGGAAGCCCAGATGATGTTTCTGATACTCTGTGGGGCAAAAACCAAATGGGGGGGAAATGCTTTTAAAAAAAAAAAGAGTCAGACCTTCTTTCTACATCATCAAGAAACAAAGAGGAACCCAGTTTTTAAAAACCTCCATTGCAGGTCACCTATTAACTCCCAGCTACTGAGATAAGACTTGTTTGGGAAATTAAATAGTAGATACAAACTCACAACGTTTGTTCTTGTTTTTCAGATGATCTTTTCTCTCTTTAGCAGGACTCCCTCTTCCTTTACCTGATTTTTTAGGAAACAGTGCACCTGAGCAAAGAGTCTCCTTCTCTCTTTGTGGGCTTTTAGCCTTCAGTCTGTGAGAAATTCATTACAAAAATCAATAATCCCAAAATTGGAAACAGTATAAGAATTACTCTCACACACAATTTTTAATGCTTTCTTTGGTTTGATTAACAGTCTTGTACATCTAGTCAATTAAAAACCCAACAGATAGATTTCTTCCATTCATTTGTATAATTATGATGCAGCAATCTGTTGGAACCATTACCAGAAGAGTTGACAGGGTTCTTCCAGTACATATTGACCATTACTTTACTCACAATTTTACAATGCAATTATTACACTAGGACCTTCTAAAAAGTGTCAAAAAAGAGCATGCAGGAATTATTCATTATTACTGTTAATGTCTAATATCTGAAGGACTGAAAATAGCCAGAGCTATTCTGTATCACCAAGAAATGGCTAGCTTAAAAAAGGCAAAAGACCACTCAAAATGGCACCAAGTATGTACTGGAAAATGAAATAAAGGTCCAAGAAGCCATTTTGAAACACAGTCATGTGCAAGATTTTCTGTGGGATCTGGAAGGGAGTTAGAGTGGAGTGGCAACTCTTCTATAAAGATCCTTACTGTTTAAAATATAATTAATCTAAGTACTCTAAAATCCAAATGTTGACCTGGATTGTCCTGAAATTTGCTGTGCCTGAGTAGAATAAATCTTCCAAATTGAGTCATTTGAGCAAGGGGCTCCTGAGGTACTTCTCTCCTTTAAAAAAAAAAATCAGCTACTTGTAAAATCACCTGGTTCTTCTAACTTTTTTTTGTACTTTGGATTGCTCCAATCCTCCCCCAAACTAGTCTCAGCCACTCAGGATTATCTCAGCTAGGGAAGCAGTGTTGAAAAAGGTACCAAAGGTAAAGTTTGGAACTCCAGGTTGGCACAAGCTCAACTGAGACACTTAAAAAAAATGAAATACACACCTGCAGAAGAATTGGACTATGTTACAGCTAGAGGGCTTGCAGTTGTTGTAGCAACTGGGAACTCAGAAGTGCTGATAGCAGAACAAGGGGGGAGAACTGGTCATCTTCCTCTACAGTGACACACCTGGTGGGGGGTGGGGGGAGGAAAGGGGAGACATCTGTGCCATCTGGCCCAACAAATGTTTCCATCCCCCACAATTCTTTCCCACAGCTGCTCTCTCAGGCCAAGGGAAGGAGTGCCTAGGGCTCCCTTGCCTCCACCACTCCCTGATCAAGGGAAGAAACCCAGAACACCTCTCCTTTGCCACCCTGCTTCCAGTGGTGGCAAAGGAGCTGTAGGCTCACTCTTTTGTCTCGCCTCTCCCCCAGAATGTTGCTGCTGCTTTGAAGGAACCATTGGAAGAGTTGGAGTAGTGGTGGCGTGTCTGAGCAGTGAGGGAAGTTGTAGAGCAGTGCAAAGAAGAGTGGGGTGGGAAGGAGGGGGTCAGCTGTGTTGTGAAGGGTTGGGGGGGGCTTCAGCTCTGTCCCCACCAAAATCCCACATCCATGTCCCCCCATATTTGTCTTCAAAAAATGTCACCACTGACTCCATGTTAGTGCCTGCACTGTTCCTGCATCCTCTCCTCAGCTCCTCAACCTGTGGGTCCCATTTCAACACCTGCCTCTCTCTGAGAAGGTGGGCTAAGGAGGGAGAATTGGACTGTATTGGACAAGCAGAGAGACAGGAGATGGTGCAGGAGCAATAAAGGAACTAACATGCAGCCAGTGCATTCTGTGGCTGGGATAATCATTAGTTAGGAGAAAGGGGCAGTGAAAAGGGAAAACTGGGCTGTGGTACCTTGGATGTTGAATAATTATTAAAAAAACAAACCCAAAACACACACCAAGAAAGTTACATGCCCAAAACTTTGTTAACACAGACTTTAGGCTGTCCACTGGTGCCTTGTGCCTACCCAGAATGTTGAGTACACTCAAAACATCTGTTAATCAGGAAATACAAACTTAAGGTACATGCTGCCCCCGCAATGTAACCTTAACTCTGACCAATTTGAGCAATGTCCCAGCATGCCAATAACACATGTTCCCACTAGCCACACAAATGCTACAGAACACTGAAAACAGAGTACAAGAGGACGGTAGGACTGATGCACCCCAGAATAACAAGCCAAATCCACACACACGAAACAAGCAAGACATGCAAGTAGGTTGTCAATCAAAACATGTAATAACTTTGAACCAACTAGGTCAGCAACGGTCTGAACAAAACATAACAGTCTGAACGGCAGATAGGTAGCAGCAGACCCTGAGCAGCTACACACACCCAATGCTACGCACGCACACAGAGCCTTCAACAGAAACAGGAATGCTGAGTTCAGAAAGCAGGAATCAAGAAACAAACTGGAACAGGGAGCAGGAAGGTGACACACACACCTGTCATTAAATAGGACAAAGTCTAACACCTTCTCTTTGCTAAGGCAAAACTTGGGTGTAGGTCAGGCCTAGAAACTAGGAGGTCTTACACTTGGCCTACACTTAGTATTGCCAGACACCCGGTTTTCGACCGGAATGCCTGGTCAAAAAGGGACCCTGGCAGCTTCGGTCAGCACCACTGCCCTGGCTTCAAGCAGCTTTGGGAAGTGGCTGGCATGTCTGGCTCCTAGACGCTGGGGCAATCAGGGAAGCTCTGCATGCTGCCCCCACCCCCAGTGCCAGATCCGCAGTTCACATTGGCTGGGAACCACGGCCAATGGGTGCTGTGGGGGTGGCGCCTGTGGGCACAGGCAACATGCACTGTGCAGAACCACCTGGCTGCACCTCCACCTAGGGGCCGGACATGCCAGCCACTTCTGGGAGCTGTGCGGAGCCAGGGCAGGCAGAGAGCCCGCCTTAGCCCCACTGCACCACTAACCAGAAACCACCTCAGGTAAGCGCCAATCGGCTGGAACCCAAACCCCCTCCTGCATCCCACCCCCCTGCCCCAGAATGGAAGCCCCCCACACCTTAACTCCCTCCCAAACCCTCTGGACCCCAATCCCCTGCCCCAGCCCTGAGCCCCCTCCTGCACCCCAAACCCCTCATCCCCTGCCCTATCCCCTGCCCGCACCCACAGCTGGAGCACTCTCCCGCTCCCACACTCCAACCCCTTGCCCCATCCCAGTGAAAGTGAGTGAAGGTGGGGGAGAGAGTGAGCGACTGAGGGAGGGGGACTGGAGTGAGTGGAGGCAGGACCTCAGAGAAGAGACAGGGCAGGGACAAGGCCTCAGGGAAGGGGCTGGGCAAAGGTGCTCAGTTTTGTGCAATTAGAAAGCTGGCAACCCTACCTACACTCAAACACTAAGCATACTCCACATAAACCACTCCAGACTTGCTAAATGTCACCATTGCTTCACCCTTGCCTTCTGAAACAATTTCCTCAATTACCCCTTACTAAGTTCCAGAGATCACAGATGGAAGCACCAAACTGCTGACAATCCCCGTGGCAAGAGTCATTTCCATTGAAACTGACACAACCTACAAATCTCAATGCTGAATTGAGGCATTCCTGATCCTTCAAAGTATACATGCACCTCTTGTCATATCACAGTGACAGCTCTGCCACCCTGCTCCAACTTCCATTGTTCAATAGAATTACACCTAACAAAGTGAAGGCGGTTGGAGAGCAAACAGATGAATGCTGGAATTCAAATCTGTGGAACACAAATACAATACAATACAAACAGTGGTACATTATCTTTGAATTCCTCATGGTTACTAGTAGGCACTTCCGCTCTTACTGAACCAGTGCCAGTGGCTATTGCCAGTACCAGGGGCAGAATTAAGGTTGTGTTGCAGGAGTAGTGTGTATCTTAAGTTTGTATTTCCTGGTTTTCAGAGGTCTGAGTCCAGCTAAACTTGACATTTTGGAAAGGCCCCAAGGCACCACTGGGCAATCTTAACTCTGTGTTAAAGTAGTTTTGGGGCATTTAATTTAAATTAAAGCAAATACCTGTCCTCCATGCAACATATGGCACAGACACCCACAAATTAACATATGGAGAACTCTCATTAAAGAGGAAAAGAGCAATTAGATACATGTGTAAGAAAGAAAATCTCAGATTTCATGTTAAATAAAATAATTTAAATAAATGGCCATGTGTTACAATTCTGCACTATTGTGCGTGAGAACTAGGGCTAATTCTCTTTATGTACATCTTGTAGCAGTTCAAACACATTGTATTTTTAAAAAGCACATCATTGGAGCTTGTAAACAAACTGGAGTTTGTAAACAAAGCTACCTGCTTTGGGTATTTATTTAAGCCTGATCAGTAAAACAAAGCTTATAAAATAAAACAAAACACAAAAAGTGGGTTTTCTTGCCCTACTCCTTCCAACATAGACCAGGAATACAGACTGCCTTTTTCCAGGTCCCTCCCTAGTTGTGTAAAGGGCAGAGTTATATCGTCTTCATTTTTCCAGCATGCCTTCTCACAGATGAGGACTAGAAGACGGTTGACAGGAGAGACACTATTTCCCAGTATTCCTGTTTCCACAGATCTCAGAGACTGATCAGCTGGGATCTAGCCTGAGCCATCTTTGTCCCTAATTACTTTGGGGAGAGATGAGTTCCAGTTCATGAAACTCTAACCTGGGCCTCTAAAGCAGAGGCCAAAGACATAGTATTTGTTGAAATCTAGAAAGTGCCTCTCCAAGGTGACTTCCAAATTCTCAGTGACTACGTCCCCTGTCCCAACGTTATTATTAAGAGGAAAACCTGGAACAAGGTAGTACTGGCCCAACAGGGTAGCCTCACAGGCCCTAAAGAGACTGTACTCCCTGTTATATGTCCCATGTGGGCAGGGGCTGAAACTATTATGGAGGCTGTGCTCGCAGCCCCTAACATGGGAAAGTGTACCTCCCTGGGCTCAACATCCCTCTCTCTGGCCGATTAAGTTTAGGTGTTGACGGGCTCAGAACAGAACCCTGCCCAGTTCCCCTCCATAGGTGAGATGAAGAGTTTGGGTGAGGCAGGTGTATACATTGAAAATAAAATAAAGGGATGCTCTGGGTGATAAGGGCTCTTAGGTGCCTGGGGAAGAATTGACCTTCTCTTCCCAGTCTCTTGGTCACTGCCACACAGAAGCACTCTAGACCCATTGTGCTCTGTCATTGGGAGAGAGAGTGTGACTCATCTGCCCTGTGCCTGTCACCTCGCTTGTCTTTCTTCTTTATATGGAAAAATTTCTATAATAAGCTCAAAAGGTTACACTAACGCCATTAGTACGTCAATAAATGCAGGCTGGCTTGTCAGCAACCTAAGGGAGAAATAAGGACATCTTAATCTTAGCAAACATACTGCTATACCCACAGAGTGATTTCCAGAACAGATATAGACCATATAGATGCCCTGAGAGAGAGAAAGGAAGAGAGGGCGTGCTGTGGAAATCTTCACCAGTGTATGAATTGTTCTGTGTCTGACTGAGCTCTCTAAGAAAGACATTAAACTGCTTTAGTTAGTATATGTTGAGAATTACCTGCATACTGCAAACCCCACCACCCCCACCTCCTTATGACCCTGTTGGCTTAAAAATGCAACAAACAAATCAATATCTTCAAGTTTGTTGAAATATTAATGGTCCAAAAAAAGGATTTTAATTTTAATTTTTTTAAGCCTGCCAAAAAGAACAAATCTAAATATGGCGAGAGCTTAACTGTTGCCCTCAATGACATCTTGTGCTTTGGCCAAATTTGCAGTTTATTTTCTCTTTCCAATAGGTGGGCGTTCTTTTCAACTGCCACTGCTGGGGAACCACAAGATGTCTCAAAGTTCCATTTTAATAATTCAAATTAAAAATACCACAAACTTTTATTGGCACAAGTACTGCTTTAGAGAAATGTTGGCCTCCATTCATTAAAAAAAGTAATTAGACAAGCATTTTTATGGAGTGGTTCCCTTTTACAGGGTGAATAAAGGCGAGTCTCCAATTATATGGAAAGTGAAAGGTATATTTCACTTTTGAACGATACAGAGAGCTCTGTTCCCATTAGTGACTGAATAGTATTCTGGCACAATTCTAATACTGTGCAATTTTATACACAAGCTTCAAGAATCAGCTTATGTGATGGCTTTGCTGAAACCATTCTAGCTAAAATAAGTATATATGCCTAATAGTAAGCATACATTGCCTGCCATTTCAAATGTGCAGCTTCCTCTTGAGATGCCACTGATGTGAACTGCACATGAATTATAATAAGAACTACTGTTAAGCTTGGAAGTTGTTAACCACAAGTGGAATTCATAGGGTACAATAATATGTTATATGAACTGATGAGAGCTTCTTTTAGTAGTTACAGTGCCTTATTAGTCCTGTCCTACTAAATGAGGAGGAATTCAGTTACTCTAAGATTAACTAGTGTGCAATCTTTTGTGTGTATGTCTCCACAACAACAAAAAAAACCCTCAGCGGCAAGTCTCAGAGCCTGGATCAACTGGCTTGGGCTTACAGGGGTCACATGGCAGGGCTAAAAATAATAGGGATGCCAACTTTCTAATGGCACAAACCCAAACGCCCTTGCCCTGCCCCTGACCCAAACCCTTCCCCAAGACCCCACCCCTTCTCCAAGGCCCCAGCCCACTCACTCCATACCCCCTCCCTCCATCACTCCCTCTCCCCCACCCTAACTCACTTTCACTGGGCTGGGACAGGTGGTTGGAGTGTGGGAGGGGGTGAGGGCTGTGGCTGAGGGGTGCACAGGATGAGGAGTTTGGGGTGCAGAATGGGTTTAGGGCTGGGGCACGTGGTTGGGGTGTGGGAGGGGATTCTAACCTGAGTCGGGTGGGTCAGGGTGCGGGCTCTGGGCAGGCAGTGCCTACCTCAGGCAGCTCCCGGTCGGCAGCGCAGTGGGGCTAAGGCAGGCTCCCTGCCTGCCCTGGCTCCGTGTGGCTCCCAGAAGCAACTGGCGTGTTCCTCTGGCTCCTACGCGGAGGGATCAGGGGGCTCTGTGCACTGCTTGTGTCCGCAGGTGCCCACAGTTCCCGGCCAATGGGAGCTGCTGAGTCAGCATTCAGGGCAGGGTCAGCGCACAGAGGCCCCTCCGCCTAGGAACCAAGCGGGGAGGGTCTCGAAGCCTGGGCTCCAGCCTGAGCCCGAACTGCTACACTGCTATTTTTAGCCCTGCAGCCTCACTGCTGGGTCTCTGCTGTGATATACCTTGAGTATTTCTCCCCATTGATCACGTAAAGGACATACTTAAAGCTAAGGCTACAGAATAAGTAACTGTGATGATATCATGGACAATGCTGACTGGGGCAGTGGGCCTCCGTATACATGGAAATGCAGAATTGTAAAACTGGGGCCTGTATTAGCTACCAAGAGGCTGGCTCATCCTATGTTGAGGCAGACAGAGAAAAATAAATTGCATTCCCCACACTGGGGAAAGGGACAAAAAAAAAACAAACAAAAAAAACCCACCACCCCACCCAGATACCCTGCATAACTCAGGTTACTATTGATACAGATCTAAACACATCACCATATAGTCCTGACAGATGGTAATTCCTCTGTGGCCTGCGAAAGGAAATAGAAAATTTATAAAACAAATATATTTGTAATTCCTCTCTGTGCTATTCTTCCCGTTGTTAAGCTGGAAACTGAATTAGAGCTGTATCTCTGCCAGAGCTAGCTCTTCCTCTTACAGCCTGACAGGAAGTGCTGAATGCATTGGAGACTCAGTCCTGTAAGCACTAGGACCATCTGATGAATTCCAGTAATAGTAGCACAGTGATGAAGACAGAAAGCATTGTTTTATTAAATCAGCCTCTTTGGCCACAATCAAAGCAAGGATGGAGTTAAAACAGTCTCTAGTAGGTGAGGGGAAGATGGCAGGAGGCAACAATAGAGAAGCCAAACAGACTGTTTAGCTGTCAAAAGCACTTCTATAATATTTATAGAGAAATTTTATTCAATGGGGCCCTGCATAATTCAGATCTGAGTCTAGATTTTGGGGATAGTCAAAAGTCATGGGTGTTTGGATTGGAGTTTTGGTTCCACTTATTCTAGAGAGAGGGGGAATGCTGAGAAGTTCAGTTCCAGATGTAGGTTTTAATTCTGAACATGCTAAAGTTCAGGTGTGTTTGGATCTGGGGTTTTAGTTCTAATCACTAATTTTCCTGTGCACATCTACGATAGAGATTTGTAAATTACACACACACTCACACACTAAACAATGGAAAATGGACCATACTAGTACCAAACCACAATTTTAAGTCTTGGAAAAGGAATGTGTGAATTTTACTGCTCGTAAATCAGTGTCCCAGAACACATTTATCAATGCTCAAGGAAGGTAACTCAGCTCTAGCTGACAACACTAAAAAGATCAGCATTAAAGGGAAGCACATGTGATTCTGTTTCATGCCCACCCAAACTTTGCCAATAGAAAGAACAAGAATAGGATTACAAATTTGGCACCTGTTGGGAATCATTTTTTTGTTGGCAGGATAGCTTTGTTGCTTGGCATCTATACCATGTGACAGTAGGATGACTAAGGTCCCACCACAAACAGGTAGCTTAATTAAATAATCTTGTAAGGGTTCATATGACCCATTGGAATCAACGTATCAGATATCTGCCCTGAGTTCCTGTGCCTGTTAATTTGAACAAATATGGCAGTCATTTATTTATTTGTTGGCTTGGAACAATAAAGCACTGGTTTTATCTGTATAGAGAGCCATTCAGATGACATCAGATTCCTCACATCTTGGGGAATCTCTATAGAATATGCCTATAAAAAGAGACCGAGCACTCATTCAGGCACCATAAAAAAGGAATAGGGCATTTTGGTCAGAGGGCTGTTGCAGAGAAGACTGTGGAACACTAGATAATACTGGATTGTCAGGGAGAGTTACATGTATCAGAGAGATCTTGTTGCCCCAGAGTAGTGGGAGAGGCAGACTAATTCTTATGGGAGTGGCACAGCATAAAGACATTTGATAGATTTTCAGAAGTGCTGAGACCCTCAGCTTCTATTAATTCAGTGGAATTACGGGTGCTGAATCTGATCCTACAGAGTTCTGAGGCGAGTACTTCTGACGTGGTTAGTTCTGACATGGGCCCGTAGCTCCATTACTGTAAGGACTGCTCGCAAAAATGTTTGCAGAATCAAGGCCATAGTTTGTGTAGCTCTTCTTTCATCCATGACAAAGTAAGGATCATGCAATGGGCGCGGGGGAGACTGCATAAATTTTTGTCAGGAACTCATAGTCTCCGCTCAGAAAGGGGTGAGGCTAAATATATTGTGATGATGCAAGTGAGGACTTCTCTGTACAGCACTGCCAGTCACTGAAGTTTATTTACACTAGACCATTTTTTTGTACAAATTGTAACATTCAGCAAAATTCACTTGGATTTGAGAAGGAAGAGGTATTTACCTAGTACCGGATGATGCATAAAGTCTTTTGTTTCCACATTTAAGTTTTCACACAAAACAGAATATTGGATTAAATCTTAAATGGAGATTTAATTTTGGATTTTCTCTTTTATTGAAGATAACAGCTGAGATTCAAAGATGTAGGAAAAGGGGAAATCATCAAAATTATATATGCAGAGATACTGATATGCTTGGATTTTTTGACTAGTCAAAAAAGAGAGTGATATGGATGGATGTCTCATTAAAAGTTCAACAAAATCTTTTATAACTAGTGAATGTATGAGTGAAAGTGAGCCATGCCACCTCAAGAGTCTCCCCATAATAGGACTTAAATTGAAAGAAATTCTACCTAAGGCTCTGATAGAATACCCACTGAAGGAAGTAGGGAGTTTCCACTGGCTTCAGTTAGTATTGGATCAGACCCTAAAACTTAATGTTCTCATGACAGGAACTCAATCTATAACTTTACAACAGAAGTGGGGGATCTTGACTTCTGCAGAGTGCCAGAGAATTTACTGGTTATGATTTAGGTTCTAAGATGTCATGGTGCCTAATGATTACTTATTTTCTGTAGTGACGAATGTTTATTTAATATGTGCAGGAAGGGTTTAGGCAGAAGCAAAACTTTTATTACCACACATTTTTCTCTAGGACTGGCTTCCAACATGACTCTATTATTACACTCTGCACTGTGGATGTGTGTGTTCCCATCTCTAACTTGCACCTCTAGCAATGGCTGATTTTAATATTTCTGCAACCATTTTAGCAGTATCCACATGCAGATTTTTTCTGAATTAATTATAACCCCAAAGTTGTTGTTGTGAGTTGATCCTATTTAATTGTCTGTTGTTGCATCATCTGTGTGTGCAGATTTGAATTCTGATGATTTTGTTATTGTGACAGATCACACTCCAGTTGGCTCGGAATAAAACTATACATTTTTAGCAGTTATTTCTTTTTAATTTAACTTTTACACATTAATAAACTGTCATGTAGGTGACAATACGAACAAAGAGAATTGCTGTTGCTGGAAAAGGATGGGGAGATCTAGCATCATGATGATTAAGCTGTGTTTGCATGGTGGGAGCAATGTTTAGACCCAATGCTGCAGGTATGTACACACCTGCTTAACTTTACAACCATGACAAGCCCAATTGATTTCAATGGCCAATGGGGAAGTTAAGTATGTGCATAAGGACTGGCAGAATCAGGGCCTAAGAGTGAATGTTGAGATGAGGGACACCATTTATCCTACCCTTTTCTGATGTTTTCTGATGTCAACTAGCGTAGCAGCCAGTGTCTATTGTATGTTGGACAGCTACTAACTATAGCTTAACCATTATTATGGGGTTCAGTTATGAATGGCCTCCAGATGCTACCAACCTGACTCCAACCAATGTCTCAGAAGCTAAAGACTCTCTACCCCTTTCCCCATCCTCAGAACCAATGGATCCTCAATGTATGTTCTCTCGTTATGGAAGACAAGATGTGAGGTACAGGCAGGAGATACAAAAGCTTTAAAATTGTATTTTAAATATAATATAGTACAGGAGGGAAATAAAAATCTGAGATGTAGGAGAAAGGGGAAAGAAAGTACTCAAAATAGCAACATATAAAACCCAGTCATACTGACTGAGGGAAGAGTTCAGTAAAACATTCAGAGAAGAAATCAGGGAAAATACAATGAAAAGCCAAAATTGTCACTAAATCTGAGGGTTCCATGACCACTGAAATGATCCAGGCTTCTTTTGAAGTCTTACTAAACACAACCTTGACTCTACCCCAAGAACTTGAAAAATATTTACTAGACTCCACACCAAAATCTGGGTGTCTTAGAGACTGAAATCTCTATCCAGAGAAATGTTGTACTGCCACGCTAGGCTTTGCCTCCATTTTTAATAGAGATTGATGTGGACCTCAATTGTGGTACACTGATGTGGCTCTACCGATGCACATCAACTGAGTGTCTGGCCCTTACTGGCTTTTAAAATGTCATTGGAAAATGAATCTACATCCTAGAAAAACAGGTACATAAATACATCTTGTTTCTCGGGTAACCAAACTAGGATGCATGAGGTACTCGTTATACATTAAACCACCTTAATGCACATGGTTCAATATTCTACAGCAGTGGTTCAGCATATTGTAATTTACAACAGTATTGCGGCCTTGTTTTGGCCTGGTCTATGATTGCACAATAATGTAGTGTTTGTTTTATTAAATAAGGGATAGGCATAATTCATCTACATTGATGCAGAAATTAAAATACTCTTTCAACTCAGTTCTGTGTAGTTCTAGGAGCTATTAAAAATGTCTCCTGATTTCAATGATGCCAAAAAATTCTTGGATTTGAAACTGGCAACCTCCCAGGAAGAGGAAGAGGAAACAGGTGATTTATGGGAAAAGGCAGCTATAAAAAGCTCTTATTTGCCTGAGTTTTAATTAACTGCAAAGCCATTGGCCTTCTGGATTTACTTCTCCTCAGTTAACGTACAGGATGGCCTTCCATGACTTCAGATTAATAACCTAAATATACTTGTTTTATCATTTTTCTTCTAAATGAAAATCTGAAGAATACAAATTTTAAGACTAGGGAAAGCATAGAGTAGCATCTGAATCTGCCTTTAAGTGAGTATGTTTGATATTAACAGATTCTTGAGTAGAGAAAGAGCAGATCTTACATTCAGACACTGAATGTATCTAAATAGTGGGAAACTGTGGACCCAGTCCAGTAATTCTTGTCACCAAGCATAGGGCTTACAGTTGAGAGTAGCCTCAATGAAACACCACGTTTTTTGGGAAGATGGGAGGGGAGCAGAAGATTGTCTCCCATCTTTTCAGCGGTGCTCAGGTCACAGAAAGTAAGCAGAAGGATGGAGAAGAGACATGATCATTCCCACCCTTCGCCCCCAGCACATATACACTCTGTACTACCCAGGCTTGCTGCACTCTGAGAGCCTTCCTACACACAACCAAACCAGATTCCGGCATTCTCATTTCACCTGCTTGTGCTGCTTTGAGAGTTCAAAACAGGAAAGAAAGACATGTTAATTAGCTGTAACGATTCTCCCAATGTAGAACAATCTCCAGGTGGCATAAAGTCGAGAAGGTTTGTGAGGTGAACCCTCCTTGTGGGCACCATTGCAACTAGATATTTGTTAAAGCAACCCTCAGGCTGATCTAAACTGTGCCACTTTCGTGTTTTCCTCTAGAACTCAATTAGAGATGTTGGCTTTAAGACAGTTTTGGATTTATTCATTCTTCTGCCAGAAGCAGCAGCACTTGCCCTCGGTATCTTGAGGCTAATTAGGGTACTGGCACCACTTTAAGCAAACAGACAAAACTCCTGGTATGTGTGATAATGCCTTGGGTACAATATACAAGTGATCAGAGGGTCATCTGGTGAACCATAAGAAAATGAATAATTCAGATCAGAAGGAAAAAAAAAATATGTATGGAAAGTGACCTAAGTATCTACCCTCTCACAACTGCTGGGTATTTCTCCATGCTTATGTGAGCCAGTAAATAAGTGTATCACTGGTCAGAAGATGGGAGGGGGAAAAAAAAACACACATCACAAATGTGCGTATAGAAGCAGAAGGAGATTCATTCCTGTGATGCCTGCTCCTTCCTACTGCACTATTCTTACTACAGTAGAAATTATGGGGGATTGGAATGTGCTAATTTGTTTGGTACTACTTGTTCTGGATTTCTTGTTACTTCTATTTTCTTCCTATTTTTGCCTGCTTTTTGTCAATTTTTTTTCCAATGTTTTAAAAACCCTTTTTCTCGCTTGTTGGACAAAATGTTCATAACCAATTACTCTTCAGCAGTCTCCACCCACTTCACTCCCACAGAAAGATCAGAGAATAGCTGTGGGTTTTTTTTAATACACAGTTGCTTTGCTGTACTGCAAAACTCACAAAATGTAACCTAAAATAGTACAAATTGGAGCTTGCAAGCCACAAAGAAACTATGTAACTTTTAATTTAAATTTAAATATGTAGTGATAGACAGTTATGTGTTCAGTAGTTAGGCTTATGACATCACTGTCGTGTATACTGAAATCAATGGATAGAGGCCCAGAATAAATTTGGCCCAAAATGCATAAGTTTTGCTCTTGAAGAAAAATTAATACTCAATAAGAGAATTCATTATTCCAAATATTGAGTTAAAGGATTAGGTAAATATTGTGACTTATCACAACTATTTCTATATCATTACTTAAATATTTCCTTTCTAATGGCAACCATTCTAGACACATGTATATGCAGCCATATTTTTATTGTATTATTGAATCTAGATTCCTGATGTAATTGTACCGGAGAGTGAGATGTTCCTGAAGAGCTTCGTGAGGGTGGGAGATTCTGCAGCAAGAGAGGCCTCTTGAGAAAAGCAAAGGTCATCTATGGAGCCAGCTTCTTATCTATTCCTCTAAACCCAACATACAAGCAACCGTGATTCTCCACTAACGATGCCTAGAATATTTTTGGTTTGCTTCGTAGAATAATAGGAGTTTCCCCATCCTTGCTAAAATGTAGATTTGCCTTAGGTTTGCAACACTACTGGGTTGGTGTTTTTTAAAATTGTGTACTTTAATATCAGATTTCCAGAAAACAGGAACAAAGCAAAGCAATGTGATAATGAGACAAATGGAAAATACATTGTTGTGCCTATCGCTTAGAATCCAGAGGTCTGAAATTTATTATCCTAGTCAAGGACTCTTACTCAAATCTAGTGTAAGACAGCTGCACATTAAGACACTAACAGCATTCTGGAGTTGCCTGGAAAGATACATGTCGCCACAGAAAGATGTTATAGGTGAAAGTGTATTATGAGTGTAAAATGTCCTGTTACAACAAAGGTAGTTATAATGGTGTTTAAAGAATTTTTCAGCTAATGTATAATAAACTTATATCAGAAAGAGTGTTTATAGTTCCCAAAGAAACTTCACATAGGGCATGAGATGTATTTATTATAAACTTAAAAGGGAGTATTTGTCATGCAGCAGCAGAGCCTGGGCGGGACATTTGCACTCTCATGGGGAAAGTATATCCCACTTTTCCTTATTAGCAATGGAATTTAAATGCATTAAGCCCCCACTTATTTTTAGTAATGTCAGGGGAAAAAAAGATCAATATACAAATCAATCTTCCCTTCCTCAATAGCGTCAGATGAAAGCATACAGCAGATTTGGGCCACTATCAGAAAAGCAGGCAGCAACAGGAACCATAGTTCATGGAGTTGGAGGACAAAAGCACAACGGCTAATGAGGAAAGGGGACAAAAAAGAATGAGATAAACATGGAAAATTGGGTAAAGAATTGGAGGAAAACATGTGATCAAGGAGAACTTTGAAGAAAATAGGGAGAGTGCCTAGCAATTAAATACATTAACCTCTTATCTCTTGGGGTAACTTCAGTCTTAAGTCATGTATTTTGACTATTTCCTTTTGTGGCTTTACATGTATGATGGCTTTCTTCTGGTCTCTGCTCTAGGTATATACTTTCTAACAGAAAACAGCCGCCAAATTTGGTCAATTCTTTGTTCTTCACACAGTTATGACTTAATTCCAGAAAGATATAGGGTTATTAAATATCAGGATTCAAGCAGATCAGAAGAACATTATGTCAGCCTCTGGCTTTTGCTGATAGTTTTGTATTTTGATTACAAACAAAAATCTCAACATGCCAGCCAAATAATGGAAGGGGAAAAAAAGTAAAAAAGAATTCTCTGTGAAAGAAAAGTGA
This sequence comes from Lepidochelys olivacea, assembly GCF_965140295.1. Taxonomy (NCBI): domain Eukaryota; kingdom Metazoa; phylum Chordata; order Testudines; family Cheloniidae; genus Lepidochelys; species Lepidochelys olivacea. Next base: position 48,619,733 of record NC_140421.1, on the reverse strand, counting down.
AGGAAATCATCATTGATATACAAACATTTAGTCATGTTCAAATAGATTAAGAGGGCAATAAGGAAACAGAACATAAAAGTCTCTGCAAAGAAACACAGTGGCACTTGTTATCATGCTCTCCTAAAATAAAATGATGTTAGAAGAAAAGTAGCAGAACTGTGCTTAAAGTTATGAAAACACAGCCCCAAAAAGCCTACACCCCCAAGCAATGGCACAGACAAAAGGAATAGAATAACCTGGCAAAATTGCTACAAATGAACATGGGGCGTTAGGTGCTTTGGAAAATTCCTCTGGAGCCTCAATCCTCAAAGATATTTAGGCATCTTTTTCCCATTAGGCATCTAAATACTTTTGAGGATCTAGGCCTAGGTGCTTATATGAATCTTTAGGTGATAAACACCTTTAAAAATTAGGGCTTTGATACATTACCGGGGACACTTGGTGCGCCTGTAATATAAATAAATAATTAAGGAGGATTTTTACGGCTATTGATTCTCTGAAGAAAAAAAAGTGTCAACTGATGTAAATATTTGCACTAAAACCAAACTGAACACAGCCAATTTTTAAATGACTAACAAAAGTCCATATACTGCCTTCAGTCCACATGCACAGCAGTGGTGAGCTGGAGCCAGTTCGCACCGGTTCGCTGCCCTTTTAGAACCTCGTGGGACAACCGATTCTAAAAGGGCTTCTAACTTTAACAACCAGTCAAAAGTGGTGCCTTAGGCGCCGACTCTGTGGGTGCTCCGGGGCTGGAGCACCCACGGTGAAAATTTGGTGGGTGCAGAGCACCCACCAGCAGCTCCCTGCCCGGCCCCGCTCCACCTCCTCCCCTGAACGCACTGCCTCACTCTGCTTCGCTGACCCCCGACTTCCCGTGAATCAGCTGTTCGCATGGGAAGCCTGGGAGGGCTGAGAAGCAGGCGGTGGCTTCGTGCTCAGGCCCAAGGAGGCGGAGGTGAGCTAGGGCGGGGGGGCACGAGGAGGGCCACCTGCGCCACAGCAGGTAACCTGGGGGCAGGGGTGCAGGGGAACTGCTCCCCGCCCCAACTCACCTCTGCCTCCCCGGGCCTGAGTGCGAAGCTGCTGCCTGCTTCTCAGTCCTCCCAGGCTTCCTGCACAAACAGCTGATTTGCAGAAAGCCGGGGGGCAGGGACGTGGAGAAGCAGAGAGGGGCGGCGTGTTCAGGAGAGGAGGCGGAGCGGAGGTAAGGTGAGCTGGGGCCGGGTGCAGGGCAGGGAGCTGCCGGTGGGGGTTCTGCACCCACCAAATTTTCCCTGTGGGTGCTCCAGCCCCAGAGCACCCACAGAGTTGGTGCCTAAGGCACCACTTTTGACGTGATCAGTGTGGGGAGCGGCCGCTCCCCCTACTCCTCCCCAGCTATGCTACCCCGACCCTAGGAGCCAGAGGGACCTGCCAGATGCTTCCTGGGAGCCGCCCCAGGTAAGCACTGCAGGGACTCCCCACCTTGTCCCCTGGCAGGTCCCTCTGGCTCTTAGGGGCAGGGTGGGCACCCACTACAGTGACCCACAAGACCCTCCTGCCCAGTTCTGGGAGCAGTCAGGGGAAGCGGGTGGATGGGGCAAGGATTCCTTGGGGCATCAAGTAATGCAGGGGGTTGGATGGGGCAAGAGTCCCCGGGGCTGGGGGTGGGCCACAACCCCCTCGTGGGGTGAGGAGGGAACCAGTTAAGATTTTGGCAGCTCATCACTGATGCAGAATAATGATAATGGGAGTTCTAAGTGCCAAATAAGGGCTTGGGTTAAGGTAGCATGGTGAATGTCAGAGGTGAGGCAGGTGTTTTTTTAAGTTATTTTATTTTAATTTTCTTTTATTAACTCCAAATGCATTTGGTATACTTTATTCTTTAGGGGCACATTAAAAATACAGCAGTAAGGGACGCCTATCTACTTCACTATTAAGGGATAATGCTATTTTAAGGTTACTGAGTAGAGATCTGCATTTATACCACACAATTTATAGCACTCATTGATCTTTGTCTGTGGAAGGAATAGGTTGTTTTGCCATCGAAGCTGGGAGAAAATGTCTGGATTTCATTTTATGAAGTGTACAAAGTGAAACTGAAAAAGGGCTAGGACTTTCAGATTTATACAGATGAGACACTTTAGTAGAGTATTTTCAATGCTGTGTAACTGATACGCAGACTGTCACTCGCTGATGGACACTGGTTAGTGGATGAGCTGTCTAGCTCATCCTTGCCTAGACTAGTTCAAAATAAAAAGATATCCCAGTGGGTGACTATCACTGTAACCTGTGATCTGTTTCACTGGCCCATTTCCTGTGTCAATGGAGATCTTAGAAGTTGCATGCTTTCAGATCTTTGGACATGCTTTGTGTTTTGTACATAACGTTAAAAACTTGTACAGTGGTTGACTACAAAAATCAACATTTACTAAAGAATATTCTACACCAGTGGTTCTCAACCAGGGGTATGTATACCGCTGGGGGTACTCAGCTCTTCCAGGGGTACATCAACTCATCTAGACATTTGCCTAGTTTTACAACAGGCTACATAAAAAGCGAAGTCAGTACAAACTAAAATTTCATGCAGACAATGATTTGTTTATACTGCTCTGTATAATATACATTGAAACACAAGTACAATATTCATATCCAAATTCATTTATTTCATTATATGGTAAAAATGAGAATGTAAGCAATGTCAGTAACAGTGTGCTGTGACCCTTTTGTGTTTATGTCTGATTTTATAGCAAGTAGTTTTTAAGTGAGGGGAAACTTGGGGTATGCAAGAAAAATCAGACTCCTGTAAGAGGTACAGTAGTCTGGAAAGGTTGAGAATCACTGTTCTACACTATGGGCTGGTACTAAGGTAATGCATTACTAGAACAAAGACAGATCCAGCATCTGAGATACTTCAAATAGGAACGAAATGTGGTGTTATGACAAATTATTGTGGTATCAGAGATATCATGGTAAAGTATTTTTTTTTATTTTTCCCTTTTTAAAATTTATATCTATGTGTGTGTGTGTGTGTGTGTCTTTGATGAAGTGACAGAACTCACACCATCAAGCCTGACTTTGCATAGGAGACTGCTGACACTCAGATGGATCATACTGAAAGCTGGAAGTATAGCTCGGTCACTCAACGGGGTAATATCACTAATCCCCATTTCTACAAATCTTTTATTTACAGGGAAAACTAGTAAAATGGGCAGAAAGCCAACCCTAAATGTCAAGCTCTACCACCTGTGTTGGAAATTCCATAAACTATAGCCACTGATCTGAGCTTAGCAGCCGTTCAGGCATTACATAGGCCCTTAACAAGAAGTTCAGGTATAGCCAATCCCTTACAAAACCTGCCGGCACAGCCTTGTAAGAGTCAAGGGTTGGTAACTGAGCACACAGCATGTGAAATGTGTAAATTCTATGGTGGTAAGTATGACATCCACAGTCTGCAAATAGGATAGGCTGCACTTGTCTACCTTTTAAGTTTGACTGCTGGTGGACCCTGGAAGTTTCACAGTAGTAAGCTTCTACGTTTCCTGAACCAGAGATATTTGGCTTTCAGCATTTAGTAATATATCTCAGGCTGATGCATCTGAGGAGTTTCTCAATTCTTGACAGGAACCGTTGAGCTCTGGGCGCTCCACAGTTTGTGTTAGTGAAGCTTTCTATCTTCCTTTAATCAGACACTTCATTTTAACAGAGCTTAAAAAGAGAAATCAGCAGAAACAAGCCTACTCAACTTCCAGAGATTAGAAAATATCCCAGACACCACTGTCTGTAAAGCTTCTAAATTCTCAAAACCTATCTATGTGGCTCACAGATCTTACAAACTCGAGGCTATGCTGTAAAGTGTGATGTATTCAGTTAGAGCTTAGAAACCAAACCAGGTTAGTCTACATGCCATCTAATTTATTCAAGCCAGAGTATTGTCTTGCAGTGCCAAAGTTCAAATTTGGTTTAGATGATAACTTCAAAGTTATGATGCTCATCAAAATCTGCTAAAAATAGCTAAAGATGAGTAGGAAAATCAAAGTCTGAGAACTGGCTTTCTTGTGAGATTTTGATGTTTTGGGCTTCTGGTCAGGCTATTTCTGTTGATGGTTTTGCCTTTCTTGAAGTGTTTCATCTCTTTTGCTTCCAGTTCTGGAAGGAACCTACATGTACACTGGAAAAAAAAATCCCTTTAACTCAACATGTTGGAGACTGGGAAAAAGTTGAGGCTAGGGAAAACAGCTAGATGTTGATTAGAGAGGCATGGGGGGTGTAGTCCATTTTGGTATGTGATATTTTTAATAATTTAGAAAACAAACTATCAAGTTATAGGATTTCTGACATCAAACATTAAAAAGCTATAGCTACTTTTCACAGAGACAGACACTTTCCACGAGCTATGTGCAAATCCTTAGTTGATAGTCCTTTCAAATGGTCATTCAGGCTATTTTATATTGAACTTGGACGTAAGTTAAGCTTTCTTGTTTTGTGAAGCACATACACCAATAAAATATTCACAGGAATCGGTGACCAGTATTTTAACCTGTAACTGCCTGACAGCTAAATATGGTCGATAATCTTTGCTGTCAGATTCAAAGAAAAATGCCCAGTTTGGGGTTTGAGACTCTCAGTTTTTAAATACTTAGGAATCAAATACCTTTTCCTTTGATGCCCTTGGGAAATATTAGCTCTCAAATGGCCTCTAAATGACTGCACTGCAGGTTACACTTTAGAAGCACAACAAGGAGGAGAGTCTCTGTAGTTTGTCATCCCCCGTCACCAACCAGTGTTTTGATATTTTTCTTTGCCAAACATGAAAAATGTCTGATATTTCAGTGAGTAAGAGAAGGTAATGCTTGTGATTACAACTACAAATAAGGGATTCATAGACAACTTTCAGAATAGATGAAAGACTCCCTCCACCCCCGTTTTTTGTTTGTGTTTTTTTTAAATAAAAAGTGGTCCAGATTCCCAGCTGGTATAAATTGGAATAGCTCTGTTGTAGTCAATGGAGTAACACTGATTTAAACCAGCTGAGGATCTGGCCCTTTGGTGCCTGAATTTTCCTTTGGATTTCACTTAAAATCTAGTTCCAAGGTGGCAAATTGCAGATCCTCCCAGGAGAAGTGTGGCTCCCTAATAACTCCCACTTCAGGACTTTGTCTCCCCATCTGAAACTGATCAGTCAGTGAGTGTTAGTGAAGTAGAAGAGCTGTAGTAACTCCTCCTTAGCTGAAGAGGAAGCCAGTACTAGAATTGCACAAGAGTTGTACAATCAAACCTAAAGATAAAGCTGCCTGGTTTTGGGGTTTCATTGGAAACTTAAAATTCAGAGCAGCAGGGTCAAAAAGATTTGGCAACGACTTTTCTAAACAAGGAAACTAACCCTTTGACAAATGTCAGCTAAGTGTCTCACGGATCTGGAAAGAGTTTAACTGCTAGTTTAAAATGGGACAAAAGCATAGTCAGCTTTATTTCTGTTTTACACTGCTGTAAATTCACCAGTATGACCCAGCATAAAAAGAAAATACACATTTCATCCCTATTCCGCATTCTGATGGACCTAAACTGAACTAAATCCTTTGTCAAGATCTAATCTATTCCCTGCCAAAGAATAATCCAGTAGTAAGAGAATACTTATAAACAAGTAACAAAAATAAAGTACAGTTTGCCATTTATTTGTGATTAGGCGAATAAGTTAACTGGATATCGTAATCTATTTAGACTAAGACTGGTGAGTGTTGTTTGAAAAATATATTTGTCACAAACATGCTTTTGATTCAGTTCTCTTTCTATCTCCTTCAAAGAAAATTAAGGTTGAAAGTGTACATATTTTACTCTTTACTTATTAAATTTCAATAATATGATATATGTGTGGAATACTTGCCATACAATGATTCACCTGGTTGGTTATGTCAAAAGTATTACTGTCATGTCACAAAACATGCTGCATCCCAAAGTGAATTATTGTTGAATATTTGGTTAGAGATGAGAAAACATCATGACACTTATTTCAGAATGAAAGATCAGTGCAGAATTAATAATGTAATCTACATGTGCAGGGCAGAAATTTACTTTGCACAGCATTAAAGTTAAATTATTGTATCTCTTGGCTGACCCACCAAAAAGGTTAATTGATAACAGAAACTTTTTTTTTCAGTCAACCAGACCCTAACAATTAAAGATCTTTTATTTTATCGAGTCAGGGAAACTTCTTGATTATAAATCAAACTTCAGATGTACACAGAAATTTATTGCTCTAAATGGAGATATTTTGCAGTGCTTTACGTTTTGAAATTAATGGAAGTTGGGAAAATGTATTAAACATGCCAAATGCAAAAAGCCAATGATGTACCGAATCCTGAAATTCCTGAAATTCAGTGCCATGACATGCCATCAGTTTTTATGCTGAACTTCCTATTGAAATGGATTAGTATTCTCCTCAAATTTTCACTTTTACTAATTCCCTTCAAAAGGTCCTGCCTTCCAGGCCACTTTGTCCTTTTAGCAAAGGAGAACTGAACATAAAAGCAACATTGAATGGCATTGAAAGGAACTACCTGCTCCTTTAAATAATTTTACACTAATAAAATAAATTTAAAAATATTCCTGGATGAAAACATCTTTTTTCAGGGAACAATGTTCTAAAGAAGGGGAATTAGACATATATATATTTAACACACATACAGTATAGCTATTGCTGTGAAGATCTGTAATAGAAAGACAATTAATAAACTTTAATATACTTATTGCCAGACTGCATGCTACAATTTATTTTTGTCCAGCTAGAATAGGATATAAATGTGATTAACTCAGCTGAAGCAAAATGGAATTTTCACAGTGTCTTTAAATTAAGAAGCACCGTGTTCAAGCAAACCCGTTTCCTTTTTGAATTTCATAACTTTACTTCTCCATATCGTGTTTTAAATGTGCTGGTCCTTTGGGGGAATGTCAAATCTACTCCCAAACCTGATTCTTAATGGGAGTGCGACATTCAATGGTCTGGCTGCAATGTGCTTATCTTAATTTGACATTATGAAATGGAAATTCTTGGCAGGCAGAGGAAGAAAATATTTTTCTAGACACTAAACTTAAACAAATACCTAGAAAGGATGTTGATGGGGGGAGGGGGGAGAAATCACATGGACTCATTGGCCATTATCTTTGAAAACTCGTGGCAAACCGGGGAAGTCCCGGATGACTGGAAAAAGGCTAATGTAGTGCCAATCTTTAAAAAAGGGAAGGAGGAGGATCCTGGGAACTACAGGCCAGTCAGCCTCACCTCAGTCCCTGAAAAAATCATGGAGCAGGTCCTCAAAGAATCAATCCTGAAGCACTTGCATGAGAGGAAAGTGATCAGGAACAGCCAGCATGGATTCACCAAGGGAAGGTCATACCTGACTAATCTAATCGCCTTTTACTGGTTCTGTGGATGAAGGGAAAGCAGCGGATGTATTGTTTCTTGACTTTAGCAAAGCTTTTGACATGGTCTCCCACAGTATTCTTGTCAGCAAGTTAAGGAAGTATGGGCTGGATGAATGCACTATAAGGTGGGTAGAAAGCTGGCTAGATTGTCGGGCTCAACGGGTAGTGATCAATGGCTCCATGTCTAGTTGGCAGCCGGTATCAAGTGGAGTGCCCCAAGGGTCGGTCCTGGGGCCGGTTTTGTTCAATATCTTCATAAATGATCTGGAGGATGGTGTGGATTGCACTCTCAGCAAATTTGCAGATGATACTAAACTGGGAGGAGTGGTAGATACGCTGGAGGGGAGGGATAGGATACAGAAGGACCTAGACAAATTGGAGGATTGGGCCAAAAGAAATCTGATGAGGTTCAATAAGGATAAGTGCAGGGTCCTGCACTTAGGATAGAAGAATCCAATGCACTGTTACAGACTAGGGACCGAATGGCTAGGCAGCAGTTCTGCGGAAAAGGACCTAGGGGTGACAGTGGACGAGAAGCTGGATATGAGTCAGCAGTGTGCCCTTGTTGCCAAGAAGGCCAATGGCATTTTGGGATGTATAAGTAGGGGCATAGCGAGCAGATCGAGGGACGTGATCGTTCCTCTCTATTCGACATTGGTGAGGCCTCATCTGGAGTACTGTGTCCAGTTTTGGGCCCCACA